>NW_026095971.1:10096174-20096174 GCF_023614345.1 Adelges cooleyi
TTAACTTTTTATAACATATTGATATATTCTGCTAATTCATAACAATGTTTGGCTATATTACGACATTCTTTCAGATAATTAGTGCCTATTCGCATATAACACCTCACTAGCTCAAAATAGTAGTACAAGTGTTCTACGTCGGATTTTGATTTTTTGATACGTATCAATAGTTTGTGTATTTTATAGTTATGCACTAAATTTAACTTAAAATTGTTATTCTGACCTTAATCCCAAAATTACTCAAGGGTTACTGATATTAGTTCTACGTAAATAACTGATAGCTGTTCGAGTTATATCTTCTGAACTTTTATTGGCTTTACAAAGTACTTTTAGTGTATGATTTTTGGTCTATAGACTGTAAATCAGAAATAAGTTGAGGTTCAATATTTAAATAATTATACCAGTTGTTTTTATTTTTTATTTTTTTTAATTATTAAAAAAAAAACCATTTCTAGACTTTCGATCAGCTATACGTTTTAAAAATAAAGTTATATTTAAAATATACTTAGGTTTTGGATCATGATGTCCCATAAATGACTGGAATCAGAGTTACAATGCATTTTCTCAAGATAGCTCTTTAATAAATCAACTTTTTGTTTCACCTTTTTGTTGGCTAAGTGCCGTAAGTAAAATGACCGAACCCTTTTAGATACAATTTCATTCTTTAATTTATTAATTGCATTTTTTTCACATACGCTTTTTAAATCATTTAGCTTAAATTGTTAACTTAATTCTAGTGATGCTTTGCCTAAACAGCTAACTTTGTATTTATCAATGCCTATATTTGTCGATTCAATTATTTTTTCAAAAGCCTATGTAAAAACAGTTACAGGTACGTACGTATTTCACAGTTAAAGAAAAAAATTGATCAATATATTTTTATAACTCCAAATGTAAAAACAGGAGGTGGTTTCCGTTTTTTAATTCCATTAAAATATGTCATTAAACTTTTTTCGTATTCTCCAAAAATGAAACAGGTTGGCTTCGTTTTCTATAATGTCAAGGGAATTCGAAAAATTATTTTTAGCGTACAATTGGTTTTCATTTGCTGAATGAAAGTTAAACATGCGTAGTTGACATTAGCTGATTAATAGTCACGAATCCATGTCGTCCGAATTAACCAAAATTCGCTCAAAAAAAGTAGTAGTTAAAAGCACAAATTTTTAAACCTGTTTACCGAGTCAAATTTTAGAAACAAAATTCTGTACGGTATACCTTTTTCATAGTTTCGTTTTTGAAACTCCCTTTTCCCTTTCGATAATGGCCCATAATTTTGGGCCATTGTCATCAGTATCTAGATTTACCTTCATACTTTTAATTTTAAGTTTTTTCGTCTAAATTAAATAGAACTTTTTTTAAATTGTAATAAATACACGTTGGTGTATTTAATGTTTAAACACTGTTTGTTGGTTGTGTTTTAATTTAACATAGCAACCGTTACATTTGATATACTTAATATACCAGTAAATAATAATAGCTCATTCAATTAAATTTACTCAAATTGTCCGGTGTAAGTAATAAATATGTTTTGAGGAAGTTATGCGACAATGATATGGCAGCGGTTTTTATTGGTTTAAACATTAATCCATTGATTCTCATTAAATTACTTAAATTGACAAATGAGCTTTAATATTTTTGTCTTTTAAATTTAAGTATGGATAATGGTTTTGCAAACAACATTAACATCGCGTTTTAACGACTAGTTTGTTTTTGCTTTTAAGTTATAAGGTTAAAGGTAAGTATTTTGTACTGTTTTTGATATCATAGTTTTTCTTAAGGTTTATATTATTCATTATATACCTAATATTTTTATATAAAATCTAAATTATTATTTTACTGACAATTTATTTACCTGAGTATTTGAATTTCATCCCTTAAAGCTAGGAGGCCAGAACTTTTTTTGAGTGATTCAAATAACGATTTTTCCATTTGCTCGTAGTCTTGTTGCCGTTTTTCCATGAGCATATTGAGTTGATTTTTAATTGTTTTTAAATCATTGACATCGAAATCCATTTGGGCTCCAGTAGAAGCCATTGACGTACATATTGACACGGTTAATAGTATTAGAAACATGGTGTTTTCACACGAGCACTACAACTCAAACTAAACACGTTACTCAGCGTCGACAGACACTAGGCCGTTTACTAGTCCCTGTCGAAGAGCCGCGAGCAGATGGTATATGGTAAAAGACATAACCTTCACAATGCGCATGCGTTTAAGAATCCGGTTTGTAAACGAGCTCGGTCTTCATATGTTACTACTGCGGTAACAAAACTCTAAATTTAATATGAAATTAGCGTGAAAAAAATGCCTATAAGAGAAATTGTGGTAACTTTTTTATAGTAGTAAAAACGTCTGATCGATTAAGAAACAAGTTGAGCAGCTGCTCAAGAAGCGCCGGCACGTGGATAACAAGTTTGTCTGACATGTGCGCAAAATTTTAAACTATATAATATAATTTTAATCATTATTTATCATTGTTCAAGTGGGTATATATTTATAATACAATCGTACGTGGAAGAACTATTAAATGTCATTAAACAAAGTCAAAGTACATTATATACAAGTAATTATACGCACCATGGCGTCTATGATCTTTTTAAAATCAATTTGTCTTAATAGCTTATACTTTGTATTAGATTACTGATTATCGGTGTATCGTAAACACTTACATAATAATACTTTATTATTTTTTATACGATGTAATATTAATTAATAATTATCATTACCGCAAATAAAATGGGAGTTTACTGTTTAGCAAACTTAACCTCCTAAAAGTTATTAAAGTCGCTCAAATTATGTACCATTCAGTCATAATTTTTTAAAACAGACAAAAAACAAAAATCTACGTTAATTAACTATTTAAGTTTTAAACTATAGTAGGGCTGTAAACAATATAAAAAACGTTAATAAAGTTATTTAAAATAACACAAACAAAAATATGTCCAATAATGTACTATTTCAGTTTTAAATACATGACTTTTTTCCCTCAAAAAGTGTCTACTCTCTTATTTAGATTCATTGCTACACAAACATCTACTTCTAAAATGGGTATTCACTTAACTATATCAACCACTAAAAAATATTGAGAAATATAGCGCCACCTCACCTCCGAAGATACAATTCCTTAGTTCGAGAATATAACAATCATGCTTTAAATCGAAATCTACCCATACACAAGTACATGAATAATAATCCCAGCCAAAGATTAAAATCTCGCAAGCCTCCCTGGAAGCTGGCACAAAAATTAATTAACGAAAACTATAACCTTAACTCTAAATGGACTGATGAATGGAGACTAAATAATCCCGACAAATTTAACATCATTGAACAACCTATAGAAAGGGTTCCGGGGTTCCAACTACCCCGGAAGGAATGGGTGACCCTAAATAGACTTAGGACTGGTCACGGGAAAACGGGAAAAATGCATTATAAATGGGGACTTAGAGATACACCACAATGCGACTGCGGACATGACACTCATACAGCCAATCACATCGTAGAAGAATGTACAGTATGAAAAATACAAGGCGGAATGAAACATCTTCATAAGGCCACAGCAACGGCAACAAACTGGCTAACCAATCTGGACATTGGAATTTAAGACAATGTAAACACTAACCCGACTTCATTATTTAATCATTATACATATATTTTATCTACTTAACTAATTATTACTATACAAGCTCCTACATTTTATCAATTTATATATTTTATATTTATATTATCTATATCATTTATTGTAGTATTTGTTGTTGTTATGGTATCTATTTATGTTGTTAGTGTTGGATTTAAACCATACGAAAATAATAATAATAACCACTAAAAAATTAACACTTATTAAGCAAGTACAAATTTAAGTAAATTTTAGCAATAGGTTTAATCTTTTGATTACTGAAACTTGTTAATGGCATATTTGTGTTTTTTAATTTAATATTAGGATTAACTTATATAAACTACCTAATATTTTATAGATTTTATGAAATCTTGCGAAATCATTCGAAAATACTACATTTTAAAATATATATTATATTTATTATATAAATATGTGTTGCAAGCTGATGTTATATTTCTTTTTGTAGCTGTCCAGTAGGTGTACATATAGGACCTATATTATGTATAAGTATATACCTATACTTGCTATTGGACAGCTGTATGGCTCGTGCCAGATGCACTGTGCAGCTGGGATGCCCTAAGCACGAGAACAACTGTTCTATAATAAAAAAAACACACCTGCTACTAAAGGGATACTTGCAGCCTACAGGTAGGACTTACCATGCAACACACATTTCATCTTCGATTTAAAAACGAACTAATTAATGTTTTTAAAAAAATGTTTTCATAAAAACATTTTGTTTTTTATATACAAAATCAATGAAGTAAATTTAACAGAGTAGAGCTTTACAACTTTCTTTGGCTTATGTCCAAATCATCACACCATAGTTTTCATATAAGTTCGAATTATGAACCTATGGATCAATTTTTGGTTAAATCAGTGCTTTCAGATTTGAATAAATTATATAGGCTTTCGATTTCATCGGAACAAAGATATTTTATTTATTCAAAAAAGGTTTAGAGAGAATTATACAATAAACAAAATTTGTTAAACTTTTTTTTTAATTTTTATAGTTTAAGGAAAATGTAAATTTTGTTCAAAACTTTCTGGCTTCCTATTTCTTGTATGTCAACAATCAATATTTTAGTGATGTTTATTATCTCATAATAGTAAGTTTTTTTTACAGGGCTTTGAGTCCGAAATATTTAATTTAGGTATTGGTTTCGAATATTCAAAATTGTCGCAACTGATAAAAATGTAACACTAGAGAAAGGATCAATGATTTTAGTTTATAATGAAAGTATAAAATTATTAATAACGAAGTGTGTTAGTTTATCATATTATATGTACATTTTTTTTTATGTTAACGTTATGTATATTATGGTTTTACAAGTTAAAACATTTGCTTACGTGTAAGAAAATGTACTTAAAATGTATTAATATAAGTATCATCCTATTCATATTTCTTATGTAAGTAACCCAATTATACATCTATTTGTATGATAACCATACACGTAGACGTGGAATTCGGTTTTCTGATATTAAACTTAAAACATAACAGTAACATTAAAAGATATTTTTTTTATTTTAAACGAGTTAAATGTGGTTTAATATAAAATAAATTGAAATAGGAACATTTCATTATAATAAGGATAATAATAAAAAATATTATAAACAAAATGTAAACTAAAACTTTAACATAGGTAATTTACAATAAACAGTACTAAATATAATTGTTTTTTTAATACATTTTTTAGCTAAAATTAGATAGTAAGGTATACTTTAATTTTCTTATTGGCAACAGATTGTTAATTGAACACATTTTAACACCTCTACAAATCATTGACTGTTTAATGTCTGAACTATGAAGTAGTATTTATATTTGATGATCGTTTTAATATTTGGCATATTAACTTTCCGTGTGATTTAATCTCCTCGAATATCTGTTACGAAGATCTCGAATGAATTCGTTTTTAAGAATTTTCAAACATCTAAATTAAATATAACACAAATTATTAATTATCATTGATATAAAAAAAATCCATGATTACATTTTGTAAGCATTATGTCTACAACTTTCGTAAATGTATCTTACGAATACCATACATTCAATATCTTAGCAACAATGATATGCAACATATACATTACAATTAAACTTTGAAACATGTTGTTAAAGTGAATTTGCTCATAGCATACTGCATACACCCCACCAACATAAATATTACGTATCCGTTTAATCCTTAAGTACTGTCGAATTAAAAAAGTGTAGACAAGATTAATTTTATCAATTTCTATAAATATCACTAACTTAGAATTGCTTTGGATGATTTCTAAAATGTAATTATCGGTTAATCGTGGATTTTTTTGCTCGACAGTGCTTGATAGTTTATAAGTAATAGCATTAGTATTGAATATTTAGTGTATTTCTCTATGTATATAGTGAATATCGTTTATATTTTATAATGTTTTTAGAATATTTATATTATATATAATATATTATTACATCATTAACTACACACCTTCTGTATTGTGAAGACCCTCGAAATTTAGCGATGTCAAAACTTGGTGCATGGGGCATATGGATAATAAATGCATTAGGTAGTACAACAAACGTGTACCCTCGGGCTTCTAATTCCATAATATGAGACACCTTATTCCAACCAAAACCGACAAATCTAGTGTCATACCTAGGAACATCACTGCGAACTACAACGTAAGGCTCGTAATCAGGCTCCCACGAAACCTATAATTATCAAGCATTTTTAATAAGAATAGTTTTTCATATTGGAATTATTCAAAGGAATTGTTATTTTTTCACTACAACTTATAATAGTACTTAATTACTGAACACTAATTTGTAATCATACTTCATAAGGAACAGTAGATCCTTTCCATTTTGCGTAATTCGTAGCGGCATGACCTCTTGGCCACACGTGATATCTAAAAGAGAACAAAGCACCGTCATCCAACATCCTTAATATATCTGCCTTAGTTAATGGAAAGGCAGTTCTGTATCGTTGAGTTTCGAAGGCAGGTACTACTAAAGCCTAAAGAAACATTATGTATTAATATAAAAAAAGTCAAAACATTTAGTGAAAAAATACATTACCTTATTTGACGACTTCATGTTCATTATAAAAATATATTTCTTTAAATACGTATAAAGACCAGTCATTGGTAAAAAATCGATGTCAGACAAAAATACATACGGCGTCACAACATTTTCTAAGGCGACATTTCGTAATAAATTTATAGGGTAAAAGTCCTAAAACCAATTTATATTAATTATTAGCGTTTAGTAGTTATCATCGAGTGATTTTTTTTTAAAGTTTTGTCCTTACGCCTTCTTTATATACAATGTGATAACCAATGTTTCTTCTGTTTTTAAGTATTTCAGAATTTAGAGCATAACTCAAAAATTGTTGAGCTTCGGCGTCTGACATATAAAGACTAAGACTTATAGGACCTGTAAAGTTTTAAAATTTAAATTTAAATTTAACTAGTTAGTAGCTCTGAAAAATAATGGATTACCGTTCCAATACTCGCATAGCATTTCTACCATTTGGAGCCGGTCCATAGACAGTTGAGCTACAAGCGTGATGTCGCAATCGTCTGGAGATGCTTGGTATTCAAATTCCAAGAAATATAAATGTGTTCTCAAACTGCTCGTTCCCGCTCTTCTAAACTCGTAACAAAAATCATCTTCACTTATCTAAATTTAAAAACGTATGTAAGATTTAATGGTATGAATAAAGTTAATTGATATCTATATGTTGGGCTTCAGCTTCAAAATCATATAGCGGGTATCGTTATAGTCTACACGCACAAGAAAAATCTATAGTTGGATCAACTAAAATTATGGTTAATATTAATAGGTAGATAATAAATTTATAGTTGAAATAACTAAATAAATAGTTCGGCTAACTAAAACATTAGTTAAAGCAACTATTATTTTTAAAAAATCAAGTATACAATTATTAATATCATCAATTATTCTATCGTTAAATAACAATTTATTTTAATCATCATAATATTATTATATTTCTTTGTTTTATAAGTAATATAATTCGTATGCATATTTCTATAATAAAATTAAAATATTTAATTATATATACTTTTAAATGAGAACAGATAAAATATGTTGTAATCTCTACTTAAATATATAATAAAGTATTATAATATTATGGTGAATTACTAGTTTAGAATAACGGGATTAAACCATTATAGAGAGCGCGAGGCTGGAAAGTTGCTTAAGATACAGAAGGTTTACTATAATATATACAAGAAGACGACAACGTGTGTATTTATTTATTTTATGGTGGGCGTGCCCGTTATTTTGAAATTAGTCACGAAAAAAAAATATACTCTCAAAATTTCATAGCTGTATTTTAATATTAAGCCGTGCCGAAATCGGTTCAAAATTTTACGTTTTAATAATTGTATTACATCACTTAGCACCTCATCCTGTAATTGTTTTGACTTTAAATATTTAAAATCAAAATACAGAATATAGAAGTATGTTATAGCATACATATATTTAAAACAAAATATAAAAATCGGTCGGTAAGTAGCTAAACCGTTAAATTAGTTAGTTATTAATAAAATTTGTTTATATTAATCAATATATTATATAAGTATCGGATTACTATTAAATATTAATTAGATACCTCTACCTACATAATAACATTGTTATGTATTCAACAATATTGTTAAACAAGTAATGTTTGTTGAAGTAATAATGTTCTTACAGTGTACTTACTTCTGGAATGTCTAACTGTACTGTAGATGAAAAATTGCAGCCAAAAAGTTCTCTTTGTAATAAATTTCCATCATATTCCAAAAAAGTAAGGTATAAATTTCGAAAAAATTCGACGTGTTTATTTTTTACTTTAAGTTTCTTAGGTGAGTTCCAATGAATTACCTTAAACAATTAATTTTTGTTTACAAGTTTTAATAATTTTATTTTTTTTCACATATTGCTGTTATACAATAACAATAATAATATTTAACACAATGGCCTTTGCTACCGAGGGTTTTTTATTCAATAAAAATAAATACATAATAATATTATTTTTCGTGTTGTGTTAAATTTTAGTTTTAAACATTTAGGAAAATTGGATAAAACTAATAGGGCATAATATGTATATTTAGTCTTATTTCTTACTATTATATGTGTATAATACACTTTTACCGCTGCTATATTTCATTCTGTCCATAAATTTTTTAATCTCTACATAGTTGTTAAGAATAAAAACAAATTAAAACGTACTTTCAATTCAACTACTTCAGCATAGCATAATTCACTTCTAGTATTGTCGCTAAGTTGAACATTCCATTGACATGGCATTGGGTATAATAGCTCTTGGCGTTCTTTAATAATCGTATTAAAAATGTCTTGATCAGCTAAACTAGTCCAGTAATGAGTTGCTAATGTTTTAATTGCAACTGATCGCCATAAGCCATTCCAGTCAATTAAACGCAATTTCCTTAAGTCCATTAGAATAACACCCGTATTGTAACTAAAATAAGCAAAAGTAATGTAATATAATTCAATTTTTTATCACATTCAATAATTTTTTAAATATTAAATGCGTACCCTCGACCAAGCGCAGGCCACGGTTTAAGTTTTTTCCAAAGTTTTCCGAGGTACCAATCGCTTTGATTTTCAACTAACCCCAATGCCTTAAATTACGAATTAAAAATTGTAATAATTATATACAGTTAAAAAAAACAATTTACGTAGTTAGCCAAAAATCATGAATGTAACCTGATATTTTTTAAAACGTTTAAACATTATCCATAGCTGAGAAATATCTGTAGCAAAAGTGATATCGGTATCTAATACAAGTATTTGATTTATTGAACTCGGAAATACTTCTGTCAAACAAAGCTTCATTAGTCCATAAACTCCGGAGTAATGTTTGTTATTTATCCATGACACATCACTAACTATATTTTCAGCTGGATAAAATTCTATTTCCACTGAAATAATAAGCCTACGTAAAAGATAAATTCCAACGGTAGATTATTAGTAGTTTTATACTTACATTGAGGTATTTTCCATGTGTCAAATAAGGTTTTTAGTATTTTCTTGGATATCACATCAACAACGAAATGAAACCTTAACGGATTTTTTCGATAGAATAGTATAGATTTAATTAGGGTTACTACTGAACGAGTTGAGTTATAACCAGCACAAACAATCCCAACTTCGATTATTTCACATTTATTTATTGTGTCAATACCCTGTACAGATTTTTGAGCTTAATAACAAATTTAAATTTAGATTATATGAAATAACTTAATTTTGTTTTAAAAATTACTTCATTTGGCGAACAAGGCGATGGAATATCCGAAATATGAGGTGACTCTGTTGGTGACACAGGAAACAGCGATGTTTTCATTGCAGCTAGTAAATGGTTTTGAGTCATACTTAGCTGCCTCCTTAAGAGCCTCAGCTCTTTTTCCATAGCTTCTGACGTTGATTCGTGTTCCCTACTTTCAAGAACTTCAAATTGTTCATTTTTTATGTAGGACAATGAAACTAAAATGAAGATTGAAGTGTCAAATATTATATATACATATATAATAAATACAATTTTAAAATATCTTTACCTCGTTGATTTAAAACAGCATAATAAATTATCAATGAAGCAAATAAAGATCCCAGTAAAAAACTGGTCATCCAGTGTCTAACCAAGATCGTACCAAGAGCACACACTCCATTGCGTCCTCTCCTTCGAACTATCGCGACAGCCACAATAAACGTTTATTAACGATCTTTTGTGTTTAATCTACATTGAATAATACAAAACATAATTGAATTAAACCAAAGAATTAATATTTGATCGATTATATCCTTATTACATTAGAGGCGGACTGAATAATATTTGTTTAAGTGGACTGTGGAAAGTATAAAGTAAAATTACTAGCCTTATCTTTTACTTCAATGGGTTTAATATTCTATGAATAGTATTATTAAAATAGTACACATCATACAGTAATAATCAAACAATCAGAAATTTTATGCCGTAACTCGTGGGTAGCAAAGTAGAAAAACTTTGTATTTTAAACTAACTATAGGGTGTTCCAGAAAGCAGCCACATTTTGAAAATTCTATAACTTTTTAAATATTTGTACAAAAAAAAAATAACACATACCATTGTGTTCAGGAGGTCCTGAGGTTCATGTTTGGAACATAAAATCGGGCTTATGACCGTCCCTGTTTGCCCTACAGGCCATCAAAGTACTACCCATGAAATTTCGGATGACGCGTTCGCAGATTTCGGCGTCTAGATCACACATCACTCGCCTGATTTCCGTGGCTATCACGGTCTTGTGACCTGACTCCCTGCGAATTTTTCTTGTGGGGGTACGTAAATTCCGAGGTCTACAAAAAAAACCTCGTGTTCTCAACCAGCTAAGGCAGAAATCAGGCGAGTGATGGGTGACCTAGACGTTGAAATCTGCGAACGCGTCATCCGAAATTTCATGGACAGTATTTTGTTGGCCTGTAGGGCCAACAGGAGCGGTTATATGCCCGATGTTATGTTCCACACATAAACCCTAGGACCGTCACAAAGGTATGCATTTTAATTTTTTTACAAATATTAAAAAAGTTATAGAATTTTCAAAATGTGGCTACTTCTGGAACACCGTATACTTGTCACTGTTTCGCTAATTTCTTACGATTTACCAGGAGTGGATAGGTCCATAGTTTCCATAGTTTGTGGATTCTCGTCTATGTTTTTTCGGTGACCCGAAAAATAAACTTTTTTTTATCTAAAAAATGTGACTTTGAGTACAATATTGTCTGTATTATTATATTTAACGACATTATTTATCAAAACTATAAATAATGACAGTAATACAATTTTGTTCATCATTACATCACACATATTATTTTATAAAAACATTTAATATTTAATTCACTTTATAAGAGTAACGATAACAAGACTCAACAGTAAGAATTAACTTGTAGTACATGCAGGATATGCGTTGTTATACAAATTTTAGTTTACCAAGAAATTAAAGACACAAACCACTTAATACTTGTCCCTAGTAATGTATTATGGGGGTAGCTGGTAGCATATAATGATTTTGCCATGAATAAACGATGTCGGGCTAGATGGGATGCAAAGCGAAAGCGTTCCCCTCTCTGTCTGGGCGGTACTAAGATAAAAAAAAGGTTATTTTTCGCTTTGCTAAACATACAGCATAAGATTAGGTACGCAAAATTCGTTTTACTTTCTAGTTTCTACACGACTTTTTAAAAGCCAAGTCTAGTTAATTTTTGTTTATATTTTTCAGAAAAAAGTTATAATTGTTTTAAAAAAGTAATAAAGTTGGTTTTGAATGTTAAATGAATAGCTAAATATATTAAAAAGCGGATATGACGTGTCCTCTAAAATGTCCTTATTTGATTTCATAATATAAATATCTATTTTTGCTTTTAAACGATCATATGAAAAGTAAAACGCATTCTGCTTTTATGCTATTCACTTTTTTTAAGGATGACATTTATTAATTAATTAAGGGAGTATCTAACACTCTTATTCGCCACCTTAATTTGTAAACATTAAAAAACGTTTAAACAAACAAATATATTTATATAACTTATACAAATATAAAAAACAACGAAAGCCTTACATTTTATTTTTAATAAATAACTAAGATTAATTGTTATTGTTTGGTCTATACTCTATAGAATAAAGTTGAGTAACTGTAAACAGATAAGGAAAATGTAAATGACCTTTTTGAATAAAGTAATTGAACTTTTTTACAGAACAGAAAATTTTAACCTAAACAGTTTTATTTATATAAAATGTTAATGAATAGCTTTTAAAAATTCGTGTAGAAACTAGAAAGTAAAACGAATTCTGCGTACCTAATCTTATGCTGTAGGTTTAAAAAATTTAGAGGCTACACATCCTCTTGATGTGTTATCATCAACTTAATAATATATTATTTATTTATTAAGCAAGACAAAACAAATAATATAAATAATAAAATATTTACATTTCTTTCCATTAATTATAATCGCATATATTCTATTAAATATATTATTTTATATTTGCTTATCAAGTACATTAAGTTTAATTAAAAACATAAGCCGTGGTAGCACTGCGTTTATGGTTTTATTTCCCGCGGTTACTTATTCTAGTACCTATTTAAAGTTTACTCTTCATAAAAAAAGTATTAATATTATTATGACAAAGTATATTTTTATCATAAAATAATATAAGAAAATCAAAAACACATAATGAAAACCATTAAACGTTATAAGCTATACAATTTCAACTGGTTTAAGTATTAACTATAGTAAAGTGTAAATTAAATCATTTAAAGAATATGTCCAGACGTACATAAGTTGTGCATACATTAGTTATTTTTATGTTTTTCTCTAATATTGTGAATAATTATAATCTACTTTCAGTGCATGAGTAAATAGTTAAATAAACTAATATTGTAGCAACTATCTACTATTTTTTTTTTTACAAATGTACGTAGTTATAAAGCAATTCTAAGAAACTTAATGTTACTCACCGATTATTTTGATTTGGTAAGTGATTAAATACAATTGTTGAACATTAAAACAATCTAAATAAAATTCTAGAATAGCACGAGTTTGATAAACTTTAATTAAAATCACCGAAAGCATAGACGATTGTTCAAATAGAGACCTTGAATTAACACTGAGCGAGTGCAGGAAATACTACTGGACCGCAGGAAATGCAGGAGAACAAAACACCCAATGTATACAGTCACAATGTAGTTACGTGGGTACACACCTGTTTATTAAATCAATAATATCTTATGAACAACAACAATGTTTCTAGATTTTTATATGCATTTATGTTGTTTTAACTGTAAAATAACAAATATACCAAAATCAATACTTAAAATACCAATGGAGATGCGACTTTTTTGAAGAAAATCGCACAGCATCGAATGCCGCCCACGAATCTAGATGAAGAGGGCGCGTAACACAGCACAGACCGGTCAATATATCCGCTTAATGTGTTATCCGAAGGTACTGCCATCTAGGAACTACTTTGTACAGTGTACACGGTGTATAATCAATATAATATTAAGCTCTCTATTACTAATACTTGAATACACAGTTTCTCGTAAATATTCTTTATTTTATGATTCTCTTACATCTATAGAAGATATTTTTTTAAACTTTTTAATATTGATTTAAAAACGGAAATTCAGGAATGGACTGCGATTAAAAATACCGACTAGGTTGGTTAATGAATATAAAATTTGGCTCACTTATTATCTAAAAATGAAGGCCTCCTTCACTGTTAGTTTAATTAGAAATACTAAATTTACCGAGCTCGAGAGGCACTAAGGGCGATCACACTCTCACGGCTCACCCTGGTTCTGCCACTGGATAATTTGTATGCTTTTTTATATAAATTATAATCCATTGTTAAAAAAGAACTTATGACTTACAAAAACACAAAAATATTGTAACAACGTGTTCACCGCTCAACATTTAATCTTTTAAATGTTATTTTATATTGTTTTATTTAAGAGGAATGCCTACTGTGTGAATTTGTTGCGTAAACGAATCGGGATAGTAAAATATTAAATATTTATTGTTAAATTAAAATATTTTTAATTGTGTAATACAACATAATAATTAATGGTGTGCCAAATAATGTATGTATTGGGGGGGGGGGGAGTGTTAGACATAGCTACCACTGGATAACACATTGCCCCTCCCCCTAAAATAATTTGGCCTCATCCTGGCCCACCTTATTCAAAAGTTCTGGCGCGGTCACTGGGCTCAATTTAGGTATAAAATGAGAGGGGGGGGGCTTAAACACGGAAAACATTAATAATTCCGCCGCCTATCTTACTTAACGGAATGATAATGTAAGTAGTTTGCAGGGAGGTCATTATAAAACTAGGGGTGCTAATTATACACAAACTTTTTACAATAATTATTCTTTTTTATAGGTACTTTTAGAATTAATAGTTCGCACATTATTAAATATATAACCCCAACCCTTATGTGTTAAAACTTAAAACATTATAAGCTCTTTTTAAACCCGTTATATATTTTAAATATTTATATTTATCAATGTGTTTCGAGCATCTTTTTAACTTCAAACTTGGGACAAACTTTCTTATAGGCAAGCCACCTCATAATTACATGATGAACCAGGCGCGTAGCCAGGAATTCCAAAGGGGGGGTGTTATCTAAAATATTTACTTCAAGTATAACTTAACAATTGATTCCCTAAAGTAGACTTCAGGCGATTCTGTTGTAATATTAACACGATTTCGTTGATTATTTGCTAGTCTAGGTAATACAGTTGTAATACCCAATGACTCACATTTTTTCTCAACTATCGACTAACACAGCCGAGGGGGGTGTTACAACACCATAACACCCCTCCCTCTCTACGCGCCTGTGATGAACATATACATAGATAATATATTTTGTACACTCTCAATAGTGGGTATTAAGCTTAATAAATTGTGATGGGTTCCATAAAAGGCTGGTATAATCTAGTATTAAACGAATCAAACCAAAATATAAAGTTTTGAGGCAGTTTAAATCGTTGAAATCCCAGCAATGTCTTTTAATAAATTCTACCATACACATTGCTTTATCTTTAGTTAGTAATATGTGTTTTGAGAAAGAGAAGTCAGTAGAAAAAATAATACCTAAATCTTCAGGTGAACTTACTCGTTCTAAGATTGTGTTGTTTACTGAATATCAATATTTTTTACTAAGCGTCTTCTAGAAAAAGTAGTGTAAAAATATTTCAGAACATTAGGCTGAAGATTATTTAAGTAACACCAATTCACATTTTTGTTTAAATCCCCCTGCAATAATGCATGGTCACTATCGAGTTTAGTCGGTAAATAAAGTTTTAAATCATCAGCAAATAAAGAAAATTTGCAATGCTGGAAATCAAGAATTGACATCATTCATGAACAACAAAAATAATAACGGTGACATAATATGTCCACCTTGAGGTACACTTGAACTGTCACAATACTATTTACTCTTTAGGTACCTATAGAATTATTATTGAATATTGTATATCTAAATATCTTGTATATTATTGTGTTGTATTATTATATGTATTTATTTTTTAATATGAAAAGTCATGTCTATTTAATATACGTGCTTAACTGATTGGGTTGACATCAAAAAACGTTTTTCCTAATGAAAGGTGAGAGCTATAAGTATGTATCAATCAGAAATAGTATTTAAGAAGTACGTTGAAAGTCAGAGAAAATTTAGGAAACCCTTAACCTTCAAAATATGGAAAGCCTAATCACTTGGTCATAATATTAAGTAAAGTAGAAAAAAAGGACTGACAAATTCTCAATGTTTTCGATATTTATTAGTTGTTAAAAATTAATGGTAATGTTAATAATATGCCATTACAAATATCAATTTTCAGGGTACAGCCTACAAGCTAGTTGGGTCTTAATTAATTAGCCATCAGGACACTAATTATAACTTTGCTTAGAGAGAGATACTTTATTTAATATAAAAGTTATAGTTAATTAAATTAATATTGTAAATAAAAAATATTAATGAGCCCAAAATAAAATAAGGCATACACTTAATAAAAATAATATTAGTATTGATAGGTGTTATCAAAGAAAAATGTCATAGAAATAAAAAAAAGGAATAGGTATCGATATAAATTTAAAAATTTAGTTACATTTTGGAAAACGAAAACAAAATTAGCTTACATAATGTTGTCTCTAAATACTGATTTTTTGGAAGTACTGTATAAGTAAAGACTGATCATTTGTATAAATTAAATTATTTTATAAACGTTTCCCGTATTGTGTTGTTACCTACTTGGTACAAGATTTGAAATTTCCAAAGACGTTATAGTTTTAACGGTTGTTCGGGAACCAAGATTACAGGGTCCTTGAATAAGACTCATGTGTTTTTTTAATTTTTATTGTGATTCGTGATATTTGAAGAATATTATTCGCACAGCAAGCTGGCTTGCTCAGTGGTGGACTACGCCAAGAAAATCGTTAATTCGCGTATTCATACTTCACAGTTACTACTTGCAGTTTGTTGATAAAACTGAAAACGCTTAACGCGCACCTAACTACTAACCTAATGTTTAATTTTGTGATTACTGATTACTGTGAACAACAGTCATAACCAATATCTAATATCTATTGAGTTCGATGACTGCATATTAAGTGTACTGCATTATTTTTTGTTCTAAATATTTATTATTCAATTCAACTGGAAATGTGTATTCTGTAATTTGGACTCGGCTGAATGATATGAAATTGTCCATTTACAAAAAGGTATAAAACTATTGGATCTAGTAGCGTTTCATAATATCTTTAATTGATAAGTGTGGGTATTTACTATGTATATATAGTTATTAGGTTCTTTTTAACAACTATTTTAAGTTTATATCTTAAATGAATATTATTGGTGTATAATGTATACACCAATAATACTTACACATCAATAAATATTATTGATGTGTAAGTACTATGTCGATCCACAGTGAATGTGTTAAAGTTATAATGACTACCCATAAAAAGCATTCTTGAATAGGTAGGTAAGTTGTATAGGGGAAGTCCTGTGGCCAACATTCCCCCTTATTGGTTTTGTAAATAAAAAAAAGGTTATATCCAAATATGAAAACCTGTTTAGCAAGTACCTCTCACTCATTTCTATTGCTGTAGTTCCAATGTACATCACATTGCTTCATATATTTATACTGCCTTTATTTAAATAATGGGTGGTTATTAATTGTGTTTTTATTTAATTTAATGGCCATACAAGTTTTGTTCATGAATTAAAATATCTTTTTTTATATTTTAAAAGTAATTTCCTGTATACTATATTGGTGTATATTTAGTTATTGTTAAATAGTTGAATTAATTAAAGTGTTTTATACAATATTATAAGTTATAATAACTTTTGCAACATATATGTAGGAAATTGTAAATACTAAATTCGTATACTGCATAATTTCTTGGTAGCAAGCTATGTTTTATAATTAGTTATAGATTTAAATAAAAATAAAAGCAATATACAATTTAAAAAAAAATATATATATATTTATTATAATAATAAATAATAAAATATTTTGTATTACTTGATAAACATTTTATTATTATTTGTTTCAAGGTATGAACTAAATTATTTTACCTACTAGTTATTTGGAAGACAGTTTTTAGTCCGTAAGATAATGGCTGCTGAAGAAGATACTTCTTATACTAAATTACCGATTGAAGAAAGATGTGTTCATAAAGTAATTTTTATAAATACCTACATTATTTAAGTTTTAATACTAGTTAACTACATGTTAATAATAAATAGCTTAATAAATTATATAACAAATTAATTATTTATAAAAATTAATTATATATTAGACTGGTTAATATTAATTATTATTTAAAGAACTAAATTATAAATTTTAATATTTATTATTAACTTCTACTAGCTGTGGAAAGCCAGAATAAGTGGTTATGAAGAAGCTATTAAAGTATTTGGCCAGTTAGATGAGAAAGCTCCAGAATGGAACAAATTTACAGGAATTATAAAGAAATTTGTTGTTGATAGCAACGCTGTTGCTCAGGAAAAAGGTCTTGAAGCTACATTAGTTTTTGTAGAAAACTCTGGAACTGCTGGACGGTTAGTTGAATACTCATTTTGTTTTCAAAATTAAACACAGTTCAACTTGTTTTATTTATTTTTTGTGTACTATTATTTTAGTACGGTCGGTGATGTAGTGACTGGATTGATAACAAAATGTTTTGGTGCGCCAAAAGCCAAGACAAAAGATATTGCAATACAAATTACGCTTATGTTTATTGAAATTGAAAAGCAAGATATTGTATTTGAAGAACTACTCAAAGGAATGGAACATAAATTTCCTAAAATTGTATCAACTTGTATTAAAGCAGCAACACAAGCAATTAAGTAAAAATAAATAAATTATAATTTAAAAATGAAATACAAATAATTAAAACTTTTTTCAATATATTATTATTTTAGAGAATTTGGAACGAAAGTGTTAAATATCAAACCAGTGCTGAAAAAATTGCAGACAGTACTTGAAGATCGTGATAAAAGTGTAAGAGATGAAGCAAAACTGTTAGCTGTCGAACTGTATTCATGGATTGGGCCTACTCCAGTTAAAGCTAATTTGGCTAATCTTAAACCTGTTCAAGTAAGTATTATATTTTAGTATTGTATTTATATATATACAAAAATAATAATATTGCATTTATGAAGTATATTTTTTATTAAAAATTAATATTATTAAATTATAACTCGATTAGACTCAAGAACTAGAAGCTGAATTTGAAAAAATTGGCAATGAAAAACCTCGACCAACTCGTTATTTAAGATCACAACAAGAGCAAGCTGCTAAAATTGAAGAAGCTATTGTCTCTAATGGAGGTAACAGTTAATTTAATCACATTGCTTTCACTATAAGTATGTATAATGTAAATTTTAATATAATTTTGAATTATAGAAGCGGTCATTGAAGAAGGTAGTGATGAAGTTGATGATCCAGAAGAACATCTTGATCCTGTTAATATACTTTGTCAACTGAACAAAGATTTTTATGAAAAACTAGAAGCAAAAAAATGGCAAGAACGTAAAGAAGCAATAGATATGCTTGAAGGAATATTATCTAAAGCTCTAAAATTAGAAAGTGGGGAATACGGTGATTTGGTTAGAGCTTTGAAGAAAGTAAGAAATTAATAAACTTATTACAAATAAATAAATTAAGCAGATAAATAATTTATTTAAATTTGTTTTATTTTTAGATAATTACAAAAGACGCTAATGTAATTATTGTTGGAATTGCCGCTAAATGTATGGCCATGTTAGCAAATGGTTTGAAAAAAAAATTTGAAACGTATGCCTCTGCTTGTTTACCTGCATTACTAGAAAAATTTAAAGAAAAAAAGCAAAATGTAGTTTTACCTTTAAGGGATGCTGTTGACGCTATTTATTTAAGTGTAGGTTACATAAATTCTTATTTAAATATATGAAAACTATTATTAAAAACAACTTAATAACATTTTATACTTTTAGATGACACTAGAGTCAGTCCACGAGGATGTTTTAATGGCAATAGACAATAAAAACCCATCAGTTAAAGCAGAGTCTGTTGCTTTTTTAGCTCGTTGTTTTACTAAATGTACTCCTACAATATTGAACAAGAAATATTTAAAAATTTTCACAGCATCTTTGATAAAAACATTAAATGAATCAGGTATTTATTGTTTATTAACGAATAGTCTGCAGAACTTGAGTATTGATAAGATTTTAATTGCATTAAGTATACATAGTTAGACATGAAAAAATAAGATTGGTTTTTTATCATATGACCAGTAATTAAATAATTCCTTAGTAATTGGCCTAGTTGGTGCCCAGTTATTTTATTTAAAATATATAAAAATTATATAAATAATGAAAAAAATAATAGTATAAGAATGCCTTTTTTTTAGACTGTCACAAGACACAGCCCACAGATGACTAATCAATACTATGTATATTGTATACACAGTTTAGGTATAAGTTAGTAGAATAATTATAGAAGTAATAATAATAATTAAGCTAATGACAGCAATAATTGTATTTAACCATAAAAATAATCAAAATGAAAACAGTTTATAGTACTAATAATAAATAAAATCATCAGCATCAGCAATTATAATAATAATAATAAAAAAATATTAAAATATTTTTCTAATGATTGTAATTAATTATATACCTATTATATTAATTAGTTCTTTGTTTGGCATTAAGTTCCCATGGTTCAAATAAAGTGTGTGTTTGTATTGATTGGGTAAGGGTTGTTGATATCAAATAATTGGGAACTTTTATTATCGTAGGGCAGATAGTGTACTATGTAATGAATCCAGTTTCAATACCGTCTATAATATTCGGCTTACTCTTCTGACCCCTTTTACCAAAATCGCCAATGACATAACATGTTGCAATTGAAACTGTCAGGCGACAGGTCTTTTAAAATAACTTTATAGATTATGTCGCCTACAATATTGGTAAAAAAAACACAATATACTTTGTAATTCAGATAAAAATGTCCATATTATATTATTTTTAATAATTATATTTTCTTGGCGCAATACAATCTGAAACAATTATTAAGGATAAGAACACAACTTTATTATTTTTATCTAAAAAGTAAACAAGTAAAAATTTATTATACTCGATGTTATGATCAATGTTTTTATGTACTTTATGCTGTTATGAAATACTGTTAACAAAAATTAATTAGGTTACAAATATACTTTCAAAAGTTAAAATTGGTTTTATAATAAATTATACAATATTATATATTATATATTATTTTTATTTAGTTTATATATTTCAGTGATTTAAAAAACTATTCCAATGTCAAACCAAAATCTATATTACAAAATTTTCAAACCAAACAGTTAAATGTTTTAGAAATTAAACTCTTATAATTTAGAATTATAATATTTATCATTCATAACATAATTTTTTCTAATTAAGGTTATCTTTTGCATGCAACTAAAATTTGACACTACAATTAGTATTACAAAAATATATTGCTTTGATTTGTTCTCGTAACATTTTATGCATAGGACAAATACTTAAAATTTCAGTTTGGTTCTAATTTGTAAGTTTGTTTTATAGTTTTGGTTTAACATTAAAACTCCAAGTTCATTACAGCACTTCTACTAATATTTATAACACATTTTTAACTAAATATCATGTTTTAACATTTAATTCTTATAGACCCAACTGTTCGAGATAATTCTGCAGAAGCATTAGGAACTGCATGGAAAGTCGTTTCAGAAAAAAATATTATGCCGTTTCTAAGTGGAGTTGATGCTATTAAACTCGCTAAAGTAATTTATGCCCTTATATATATTTCTTGATAGTAGATGATATCAAAAGTAAATGATCACTTAAACTTTTATAGCTAATCCTTATGTTTAATAAGAAGATAGCAATTGTTTTATCACTTTTCATAACCTCTACTATGACTATTACTGCTAAATTAATTTTGTTTTAATAGAAATTGTAAATTGTTACACATTTTTAACTTATAGATTAAAGAAGCGTCTGAAAAAGCTGTAATTACAGCAAAACCAGTTAAAGAATCTGTTGCTAAGTCATCTGCTGTACCTTCTTCAAATATAGCAGAAAAAAAACAAACTGTGATCACTACTAAAAATCCATCTGCCAAAAGAACTCGCACAGCTGTAGGTGGCCCTACTAAATCTGTGGTGCCTGCTAGTAATAAAACTAAGAAGCCAATGAGTGCTCCAGGTAATGTTATTAATAACTCAATAATAATAATCAACATCCATTATGATTGAAATGTCTTCAATATTCAATTGTGATCTGGAAAAAAAAATATTTATAATGGATATTGTGGCGTATATCAATATAAAGCAGATTAATCAGTATTATATATAATATCAGAATTTATTGATTAAAATTGTTAATTGATATTTAAATTGTATGTATAAAATATTGTGAAATTTCAATTTGATATTTATACCAAGAATAGTTAAAAAAATTAATAGCAATATTTATATTATGTCGAAATATAATAACATCTTTGAAGACCTCTAATAGTAACTTAATGAAAATTTAGTATGTTTAATTAACGTACTAGTTACTCTTGTAAATTATTCCTCTATCAAATAGTAATATAAGTAGTTAAGGTATTGTAACAATAAGAATACAACTTTTAAAAATATTGTGTACTATGTGTTTTGTAGGTGGACGTAAAGGTGTATTAGCTAAACCCCTTCCAGCTATCGAAACTGAAAGAGAGATAGGGGATGATGAACTTGAAGAATTGGCATCTTTAATTTGCACACCTGAAATTTTAAATGGTATGACTGATGCCAACTGGAAAACACGTTTGTCAAATGTTCAAGAATTTTCTCAGGTAAAAACAAATTCTTATACTTCAGTTCTAGTATACTAATTCAATATTATTTTAATGGTTCTAAAATTACAGATTATAGATCAAACAGAGTCATTAACAATCAGCAGTCAAGTGTTGGTAAAAATACTAAACAAAAAACCAGGAATAAAAGATAACAATGTTCAAATACAAAAATTAAGACTTGAATGTTTGAAAAAAATAGTAGAAAAGTTTCCGGTTACCAGGTATTATTATGAATATTTTGATAAATGTATTGTACTCTAGAGACACACTAAAATGAGTTTATCTGGTACTTAGATTCAGAAAAATCATGGCTATTTAATTAAAATCGTACAACAATTGTATTAGTCATTATACGTTTGTGAAAATAGTACACTTAGTACAAGTACTAAACTTTAAATTTTAGACTTATCACGTTTTTTTCAAGCACCATCAAAATATATGTATAAACAGTGATTGGTCTTTAAATTTAAAATTAGTCTAAAGTGAAACTATTTTTAATATTTTTAGCAGGAGCTGATGTGTTTACTATTAAACTTTTAATTAGTTTTCCCATGAACAATTTTTTGTTCAAATTTTATATACATTTTGTAAAAAATACTTTTTAGTACCAGCATGGAATGTTGTTTGCAAGATGTTTCTTCTTTACTTGGAGATGTTAAAAATGGAAATTTAGCAGGCCAAGTTCTCACAACATTTGCTGAAGCAACAAGATTAGATTTTGTTTCTAATGCAGTGTTAGAATTTGCGTTTACCGTACAAAAAAATCCAAAGGTTCAAATTGATGCTCTTAATTGGCTCTCTGGAGCTATTCTGGAGTTTGGATTTATGTAAGTTTATGATTTTTTTTGTAATATTTTAAACAAGTTGATTACTACATTTCTAATAATATACTTGCGAATAAAAAATTATAATCTTGTGTTTGTTATTTAATTTGAAACATATTCTTTTGTACTTTCTAATGATGTATTTTTGAATCTATTAGTTTAAAATTACATTTTGTATGAATAGTATTATATATCTACATAAAATAAAGTGAAATTTAAAACAATAATTTTTGAACTAAATTTCATGCTATCTCAGGTCTGAACTTCAGTAAGTTATTTAAATATTAATTATATTAACATAATAATGATGTAATTATTTTATATATCACAAAACAGTTAACCATATTTAACTTTGTACATTTCAGCATTGAACCTAAATCTGTAATGAAGAATGTTAAAAAAGCTGTCAGTGCTTCAAATCCCCAAGTTCGATTGGCTGTAATTTCACTTTTAGGAGTAATGTATCTTTACATGGGACCTCAATTAAGTTTGTTTTTTGAAAATGAAAAACCTGCTCTAGTACAACAAATTAATGCGGAATTTGAAAAAGTATAGTAATATTAGTTGTAAGATTTTAAATTGTTATTAATATTTATTGTTTTAAAGCATCAAGGTGAAGCTCCTCCTAAACCAACTCGTGGGAAAAAAATTGAAGGTTCCAGTGAATCCCTCAATGCTGGTAGTGATGAAGAGAAACCATCTTATGAAATCAATATGCGTGATATTGTACCAAGAGTAGATATAACGCCCCAAATAACTGATGCATTAATAAGTGAACTCTCAGATAAAGATTGGAAGGTAAATTATAATGCTGGATTATTCTTAATTAAAAATTATTTTAATTCAATATTAATTTAAGGTTCGTTCTGATGCTTTGACTAAACTGCAAAATATTGTTACTGAAGCTAGATTTATAACGAGTGAATTAGGGGATGCGAGAAAAGCTCTGCAAGAAAGGTACTTGTTTAGTTTATTATTATGATTTTATTATCATCTAATAGTTAAAATATATTTGTAATTAGAATATGTGACTCAAATGCTCGTCTTGCTTCTAATGCAATTAATATAGTGGAAATTATTGCAAAAGCAATGGGATCATCGTTTAAAACTTATATAAAAGGCTATTTACCTGGTATATTGAATGGTTTAGGAGATCAAAAAGTGAGTGATAAAATATCTAAATTAGTAATTATATGTTTTTAATTTCTCATATGTTTTTAGACTTTTAAATGTCAAAGTGCTCGCCAATGTATGAATACCATGGCAGATGTTTGTGGCTACCGTGAATTTTTTGGCGGAGATATACTGTTAGACGCCTTAAAAAATAATTCTGTGACATTACGCTCGGAATTGTTGACATGGCTTGGAGAAAAATTGCCAATTAGTAAGCTTTTAAGAAGATTAAAATTGTGTGTATTTTAGCATGGAACATGCTTTAGCCTTGGCCCCCCCCAGCCTGAAAACGACACTAAATAGTAAAACTAAATTGCGATACTAAAGTAGTGCACCAACTTTAAACATATAATAACGTATAAGATGCCATCAAAATAATAACGAATCATCGTCGTAATGCATAAAGTTTGGCCAGAACATATAGTTTACAATACACTATCATAATATATCGCAAGGAGATATTAGATCAGAATAATCACTATTCAGGAGCCAGCAGGCTAAAGCATGTTCTATATTTGTTCCAATTTTAGCCGTTATGCTTTAAGTAGAATGCAACTTTTTTTAAATTTGATTTTACTTTTACATATAATTTTATCTTTCATCTGTTGCTTAGTTCCTTCCAAGACAATTCCAGCAGATGAGTTGAAAGTTTTGCTGACACCTTTATATACAAGTCTTGAAGATAGAAATGCAAGTGTTCGAAGCGCTTCTGAAAAGGCTGTGATTGGATTTATGATGCACATTGGATATGCTTCAATGTATGGAGCTTGTGATAAATTGAAGGTTAGAAATAGTTAGATTAATACAAAATTGTTTTTTTTACAAATTTCAGCTAGTTAAAATATAAATGAATTTTTTTTCTAGCCTATGTCAGTTAAGTTGGTTAGAGAAAAGTTGGATAAAGAAAGGCCAAATTTACCCGTGGTACCAATTGAAAAACCAAAAGTTGTTAAATCAGGTCTTTCTGGTGGGACCTCAGTAAAATCAGGTGGATCTAAAATACCTCCACCCAAAGCTGCTCCTAAAGCAAACAAAGTTAGTATTTCCTTCTATTATTTTTTTAATGATTGATAGTTACATTGATTTTCTATTCAGGAAAATGTAGTTCCTCCTCGTGCTAGTACAGCTATTAACAGAAAGAAAGAAGAAGTAGACAATGGACCATTATTTATTCGAAACAATTTAAAGCATCAGCGAGATATTGATGAACATAAATTAAAGGTAAAATAAAAAAAAATATTTAAAATTCAAAATAATATTGTTTTTTTTTAACCTTGATGTTATTTTTTAAAAATGTTTTTGTAGTCTTTGAAATGGAATTTTACTTCTCCTCGAGAAGAATTTGTAGAACAACTTCGTGAGCAAATGTTGACTGCTGGCATCAATAGAGTGCTGATTACAAACATGTTTCATTCGGATTTCAGATATCATTTAAAAGCAATTGAATCACTTACTGACGTAATTTTTTATTTATATATTTTATACTTGAGTTGAACATTTTCTTTGTATATTTATTGATGTTAAAATAACAATAACTAAACTTAATACTTAAAATGCAAGCTAATTATTATTAATTTTATAGGATTTAAACACAACTGACGACAACAATATGGCATTAATTAGTAATCTTGATTTAATTCTCAAATGGATGACATTAAGATTTTTTGACACAAATCCATCAGTACTATTAAAAGGTCTTGATTATTTACAAAATATATTTGTTATACTCATGGCTCAAAAGTATACACTTCATGATACTGAGGCTTCAAGTTTTGTGCCATATTTAGTTACAAAAGTAAGTCATATTGTATCTAAAATATTTAATGATATTTCTTTTCATCATATAGGAAATAATATGTTGTAATTAGATAGTTTTAATGAAATAATAGATAATTATTGAATGGTAATTTTAAACCTATTTTTAATTATAATAGTCTCTTTTTAGTTCGAACATTTTGTAATTCATTTTCATAGTTGTTAAAGTAACTAGTTACATTCTTATCTGTATAAGAACTCAATGTTCTCAATTTTGTCACAGTAATGTAGGATATCAAGCTGCAGCACTGTAAAATAGATGCCTGGCCCTACCATACACAAGCTATTTGGTGGTAGGGAGAGGGGAGCTGGTAATTAAAATAACTAAAAAAAATATACACGTGTATTAGTAAGTGTATAGAAATACTGAAGTGTGTTCATTCAAATGGATAATATGTAGATATTTTTATTAGGGGGAAAATATGTATATAATGTTATGTCCTATAAGTTATATGCTCATGAATTTAAACACGCTTAACTATTTTAGTTGGGAGATTCAAAAGATGCTGTAAGGGAAAAAGTTAGGGCCATACTGAAACAAATCGCATTTATATTTCCTAATACTAAGATGTTCCAATACATAATGGATGGAGTAAAATCAAAAAATTCAAGACAGCGTTCAGGTATTTTGACTGGCTTTTCTTAACAATAATTATTTACATAGTTGCATTGATTGGTAATTTATACATTTTGATAAATAATGTGTGTTTGTACAGAGTGTTTAGAACATTTAGCATCAATGATAGAAGATTATGGAACATCTATATGTCAACCAAGTGTTGCAGTTGCATGCAAAGAAATGGCCAAAAGCATAGGAGACCGTGACAATTCTGTTCGTACAGCTGCATTAAACTGCTTTGTAGCAGCTTTCTTTTTACATGGCGAAGCTCTATTTAAATTTGTTGGCAATGTAAGTTATTTATTAAAGTAAAAAATTATAAGGTATTATAATACAGGGTGCGGCGTAATGGACTCCCACATTTCCGAGGTGAATTAAAAAAAAACTATACAAGATATGGAAAAAAAAGAAACTTATATAATGTAGAAACTACATTATACAAGGTTTTTTTTAAAATTATTTTTTAAAAATTATAGCGTCCAATGAGTCGCTCGCCTTGGCGAGCGACGCACATTTGGAGCCGTTCTCGACAGTTTTCCATCACTCTCGCCAAACTTCATCTTTGAGGTAATAAGAAATAGTCACATGGATGTAGCCACAACTCATACAGCCTGTCGTTCTTGCGCTATTTTGCAAGAAATGTTTCCTGGTCGCCTGATCATAAGGGAAAACATTACATGGCCTCCTCACTCTCCTGATTTGAGTCCATGTGACTATTTGTTATGGGGGTACCTCAAAGCTTAAGTTTTCAAACATCGACCTAGAAACATTGAAGAACTAAAGGAAGCTTTCCGTTAAGAAATTTCCGAGATTCTACTCGATACGCTGGCGAGAGTGATGGAAAACTGTCGAGAACAGCTCCAAATATGAGTCGCTCGCCAAGGCAATCATTGGACATATTAATTTTTAAAAAAAAACCTTATATAATGTAGTTTCTATAAATAACATTTTTTTTTCCATATCTTGTATAGTTTTTTTTTAATTCACCTCGGAAATGTGGGAGTCCATTACCTCACCATCTGTATAAAAGGTAATAAACTTTTTATTGATAAACCTTATATTAAGCTTAATATTTAACATTTAAAATCACTTTTTTTTTACTTTATTTAAATAGCTATTTTTTTTCATGGTATTATTTAAAAAATCGGCTATTACATTATCTCTAAAATATTGTTATCTTTTGATTTCATAATAGATGTTTTTACTCTAAAACAAACACGAACCTAGTAGAATGTATTCTGCGTAGCTACATTTAGATGAAAAAAATATTTATAAATCGCTGTCAAGATGCTGTGATAGTCCGAAAAATAAATTAACTACCATAAAAAAAGCTCCAATTACACATAACTGTTTAAGCTTTAAATTCAAATTTTGTAAAAATTTGCCTATATTTAACTCCTTAATAAATAGGAGGTATCATGTCCTCTTAACAGTGACAAATAGTTATTATTTAAATATTAGTTTAAAGTTGACAAAAATACACTTGCTCTACTTATTTTATTATCAATAATTAGATATCCGAAAAAGATATGGGACTTTTAAGAGAACGTTTAAAAAGAGCATCCAAGAACCGAGTAGTTCCAGTTGCAACTGTACAACCTACTATTAAACAAGTTGCACCACCTGTTCAACAAGTACCACAAACTAATGAAACTGTAGATGATGATTATAACTCGGAAGACGAGGAGCATAATGCTACATTTAATGTTTCCCAAGAGGTTAATCAGGAGACAAGTCCTCAGAGGTATACGAGTAACTCACCAGCTAGGTCTGAAAATAGCCCTTCATATAGAACAGGAAGTATTCCTATGGCTACTGTGTCTGAACATTCATCAACTTTACGATTAGGATACAGGTAATAATATAATTTTGATTAATTACTTTTTTTTCTATTGCACGAACTTAGGTTTTTTTCATTTTATATATAATTACAAATTACAAATGGTTAGTAAAACTTATATTTGTTTGAAATTTTTAATTTAAAAAATTGTTTTACAACTTTACTGTTTTATTTCCACATTGTTTTTAATCTAGTGAACCATTATAATTTAGTAGTTAAATTTTAAGTTTTAGTTTTAGTTGCCTATTATACTCTATACGATTTTTGCTACTAATTGTAAAACATAAGATTTGTGTAGTTTTATTATTGAAAAATTTAAAATCAGTGGCAAAATGACACAAGTGGGTTAATATTATATTAGTAATAATAACACAAAGTATGCATGTACATTGTTCATATTTTTTAAATTCCGATTATTAAAACATAATGTGTAAATAATTACCTTGCTTTAATAGAGGAAAAACTATTAAAGTACCAGGTTTGGGTGGCTTTGAAAATGTTTTTCACTCCTAACTTATATCCCTGAGACTAAAGCAACACCAATAATTTTATATTTTAAAAAAAGACATTAGATTGCTTTTATTTTAGCTTTAGTGCATGTTGCTTTTTTGATCGTAGTGATGAAACAATTCACAGAGTCACATCTAGAACTGCTTCAAAATCATCTAACATTCATGAAGACACCACATTGCTTTTTAGTCAAAACCAAAACGATACTTCCTCTCCTGAATCAAATTTTAATAATATTGTTAAATCAAATTCTCCTGAAATGCACTGTAAAGTTTCTAATGCAAGCTTAATCACTAATACCGACGTGATAAGTCCAATTGTTAAAGACACAAATATGCATGAAACTGAATGTGGAAATAAATTTGCTTCACCCTCGCTTCAGAATTCTAATGACTCGTTTCAGCATTGCAAAACTCGCCGCAACAGCATAGCGTATGTTGTTCCAATATCACAGTTAGTATTTAGTAGATTTTATGATAAATTATTTAATGGAGATTAAAAAATAGTAGTATTTAAATTATTGTATCTTATTATTTAAAAAAAAAAAAATATATATATATTTATATATATATGTTATTTTTATATAGACGACCGCAGACTAGTACTGATAATCAGTCAGTAACACGTTATGCTTTAGATGAAAAATTCCTTCAAGAGTTGGAAGCCGAAGAAATAACAAGACCAGAACTAAAATTGAAGTCTTACAATTGGAATTGCACTCCTAATGAAGATGTTTATAAAAGGACACTACATACTCATCCTCAGTAATAATATGCTGCTTAGAAAAAATAAAATGTATTAAATGTTCTTTTTTTATTTTCATTAATAGAGCATCTTTTGATAATGATTCACCGACTAAACCGTGTGTAAATGTGAGCCCCTATAGTACAGCGACCATCACAAAAAGTCCCAAATCTTCATCATCATCTTCGGTTGTTGATCCTATTCAAAAACTTATTCATCAAGTGACATCATCAGATATAGAATGTGCTAAAGGTGCTTTGCAAAATCTTGATAAAATGTTGTTGAGAGCTGATGTAAGTCAGATTTTGGTTCTTTTATTATAATATATTATGTGAATCATATATGGAAATTCCAGAGTGTTATCAGCTATTACAAACTCACCAGTTTAACCTCCAGCTGTCACATCTTAAAAATCTCGTTGGCGATTGCACTGTGGTGTTATCACCGCCATTTGATATCTGTATTTAAAAAGTACTAAAATTTAACACCACATATGTGAGCGGAGGTTAACTGAGTACTACTCATAGCTATACATTATGGAATATCAATCAATAACTTATCCTTCATCCTCATTATGTTGAATTAAATACAAATTGGATATTTTTTTAGACGAGATCAAAGTTTTTAGAAGGTGGAAAAGTTCTATCACTTTTTTATGCTATAATTAAACAATTTGACAACCTTTCCGAATCTCATGACATTGACGTCACTGTTGGATACAGAAATATTTTCAACTTGTGCCAGAATGTGAGTACATTTTATTTATATATATGTCGTGGCTGATATAGTTACTGCGGTAGTGCTTTTATGCACTAGCTGAATCTCAGTCACTGGTCGTTTCTCTTGCTGGTTGGGCAACCATCTGGAGAGAGAAATGACCATCCGACTGGTGCGGGAGGCACCGGGAAACCACCGTACTATACCCACTTCCCCAGGATGGCAATTCTTGCCTCTTATAGATAAAGAGTTGGTAAACCGACCTAAAAAAGGTCGCAATAAAAAAAATAAAAACTATGTATATAGCTACAACAAAATTTGTAGAAACAAATACAATTTTTTTTTTTCATTAGTTGTATAAATATCAAGAATTTACATTGATTTTAAATGAACAAATTGTACGAGATTTACTATCAAAATTATTATACTTATTGAGCATAAAAGGTTCAGAGAATAGCGCGGATACTCAACTTTTTGGTAGATGTGTTAACAGTCTTATTATGAATGTTTTGGAAAAATCTTCTCATACTCCGGTTACTTGGTAAGTAAAATTAGGTTTTTAATTGACTAATTTATATTTATTTACAAAAAATGTATAGTGCCCTGATGGCTATGCTATATGATACTGTGAAGTATCCTCAAAATTCAACAGCTCATTATAAAGAACTAGTAATGAAATGTATATGGAAGATTGTTAAAGATTTCCAAGAATGGGGCGACGAACTTTGTTATGAAAGAGTACTAAGTCATATCCACAAATTTTTAAAAGTATTGTGCATATTATTGTACTACTATTTTTATTTATTATTAAATCTAAAATAAATTTGTTTATATTTAGGATTTTGATACAAAATATTGGAAAAAGCAACAATCTGACACACCTTTAAGAACATGTAAAACCGTACTCCATACAATGGTAAAAACACGCAGTGATAAAGTGTTGGAATGTTTAAAATCGCCAGAATTTCCTAAAGAATCAGAAATGGTCACCTACATTCATAAATTACTTCGGGTAATCAAACAAACATAGTTATATCTTAATAATTTGAATGTTATTTGTAACAATGACTCGGTTTTTCCATTCAGCATTTAAACAATGAACCTAGGCCGGAAAGCAGTAAACGCAGGCTGCGTACACCACACGATGAACTTTCAGAAATATTTCATATTATTGGTCAACCTGAAAATACCGACGATGTGAGATAACAATATCTTGATTTAGTAATCACTAGTATTTTTATTTTATTTTTCATTTATTTTTTAATTAGGGCATACAACAGTTGCACAGATTTAAAATTAAAAATCCTAACATAGACATTGACCCTTATATTTCTAAAACTACTAAATATTTCCAAGATTACATTCATCGAAAATTGTCAGCCATTGAAGACAATTTAAAAAGTTGTTTAGTTGAACCGAATGGTAAATAATATTATTTTATAACAAGTATGTAATATTAGGACCATGTTATAATTTCATCCATTTCTAGGTAATACTGATAAACCTATTCCAATAACCTCCACACCTATGCGCAAGACCGAATCAATGGCATCTGAAGCAGATGGGTTCATGAAACGTTTACAAATATTGAAAATGAAAGCAGCACGTGAAGAAAGAAGTGAAGCTGCAAACGTAGAATGTAATGGAAATAACAGATCAGGAGACAGTTTTCATGATGATGACCTTCCGATGCTCAATACGAGCCGTTCACCTCGCAAGTAACTTGATATTCCATGTAATAATAGTTCCATGTGCTCTGAGTTAAAAAAACCAGTAAGCTATAAATCCATCACTCCCATCAAGACTGAAGTATATTGCTAAAACAATAAACCATATATTGCTGTTAAATGTGTTATATTTATGTATCCTATTTTTTTGCTTTTTTTGTTTATAAATAATGTACTCACAATAATTTTCATTTTGTATATCATTTGTGAGTGAATGAATATTGATTTGCTTATTGCATTGTATAATAACATATTATATAACTTATTTTTATAATACAAAATGTAGTGGATTTTAACAAGATTTTATTTTTAAATACATATTATATTAAGTACTTAACATATTATACATTTTAGTATTTTTAACTGTCTGGTATCAATATTAAATGTACTAAAGTATTAATTCATTATGATTAAAATTAGGAACTTAAGTCAGAATATGTATTTTCTTGCTCTTAAGAGTTAACAAATAAAATTTCTTGTCTAAACCATACTAATAACTTTCTTGTTCTTCGATAAATTACTACATATTTTATGTTTTATATGGATGGGTATGAGGTAACAACATTTTATCTGTATGTTAATTTTAAAGTTAATACTTGTATGGCTCTTTCAAATAATTGTCATTATAAAATAATAATGAACTTTTTTTAAAATTTTGATTAGTCTAATGAATACTTTCTTTTTATCAGTCTTCATCGACAATTGGTGTACACTGAAACATAATTAAATTGCAAATAATTATTAAACTATGACATGAAATTTATCATTAGTAACGATTAAACTTGTTATAAAGTGAGATACAACAGTAATATTAATAAGCAATGACATTTTATTGTGTTCTCAGTTGTTGACCATCCAAAGTAAATCATTTTAAAATTGGTTATTAGCTCAAACCCTATCTTGTCATATCAAAATCACATCTGCTAGAGAAATACTGAGTACAGCTGATATTAAAATATGAAGAATTTTATACTTATTTGTGTAATGTTAAGTAGATATTTACTTCTAATGGGTATACTTCATGAGATTAAATTTATCACATTTATCAATAATTGGTACTTACAAAATATTCCATATAACAAGTATGGGTATCTACTTGTACCATAAATTGGCAACACAATAAGCCTTCTTCGTTAGTTCTAATTAACGTTTTTTGAGATATGTTCATACATTTCAAAAATGGCTTTATTTGTCTATACTTATATTTTACAGTTATTGTAGCGCTACATACAAACTGCTCCATTATTTCACTTTTAGATGGAATTTCAACCTAAGTATAATTTACAGTCAAAAAATAGTTTTTTATGTTTATATATTTTTAAAATTATATTATAAAAATTATAAAGACTTACACTACATTTTCCTGCAATTCCTGAAGTTAAAATTTTGAAGAATTCAGGTTCTTGAGAAAAAGTAAATTCTACATAATCAGATGAGCTGTCAATATCACTAAGAATGTCTTTGAAATCAGAAGATCTTAAAATGATTTTACTTGTCGCTAATTCAGCAGGTATACTAAAATCTAATATATCAAACACTTCCATTGTCCTCAATGAACAGTCGGTTATAATACCACCTTCTTCTAATCTGCAATAACATTAATATAGAATGTGTTGATGTAAATAACAGTTACAATAACAAGTAATCACATTATAACTACAATAGTTTCACTGGAGAACCATATTCTTTGTATGTTAATTTCAAAGCTGTTGTTAATCCAGGATTTATTGAACAACCATCAAATATGGTAAGGCACTCGATTAATGTATTTAAATCAACACGAAATGCTACAGTATCATCGCTAAGTTGATATTCCTACAAACACAAAAAAGGATATAATATTAATATTTTTGTTTTTAATGTTATATTAATTTTGGAGTACTTGAAATATCTCGCTGCCAATAAAAGCATTTGCTTGAACACATTTGGAATCTTCCACTACTATTTTTAAGCCATGTTCTGTTGCAAAAAATACGCCTACCTAAGAATAAACTATGGTAAAATACATGATAACATGACATGCATACTTCTACAGAAATATTATCATATTAACAATTATTTTCTTGTATACCTATCTAATTAGTCTTTTAAAATGTATGAAACATTATTATACACGTTGTAATTTTCTAATGCCATAATAAGAATAATACTGAAAAGAATAAAACTTACATCTTTAAAATTAACTGCTTTTAACAGTGAAGATATGTGCTTTACATTATCTGCTTTAGCAACCAAAAGATATTTTTCTTCGAGAAATCCATTTTTATCATCAATGTCCATGTCTCAAAAGTTAATTAAAAATTATAACACATCTGGTTAGAAAAACATGTACTTAAATTAATTAAACTTATAAATAGAATAATATCAATTTTCTTTTTAGACTTATTATTAAGTTTACTTTCAGTTTCTAGAATTCAAGTAATATTTGAATTTTTTAATTGAACCTATTATCGTTATCAGGTATTGACAATCTATTAATTTTTTTTGATAAATTTGCTTATCAATGTTAACACAGTGCAACCAACAAAATATCATTTCAATTAAGTAGAAAGACGTACCAAGTAGTATTTAGTTGAGGTTATAGTTCTTTTGTACGTGATTTTTGTAAACATTACTTCTTTTTGAGTTTTTATCCGCTTTACTGTTTTGTTGGACTGGTAAGCTATATTTTTATCCAATTCAATCTAAATACAAAATTATTTTCGTTCGTAGTTAATGCCTTTTTAATTAAAGGTATAATCAAAATTTTTATTAAATATAACTTTTATGGGTTTTTTTTAAAGTTAATTGTTGGTTTTCTGTAGTCAAAAACTTGAATTTATGATGTACATTTTGTCTATGTTTGGTCAAATAATACCGTTTTCTTAAATTTAATTTATACATTTAATGTTTTATTAATTAAACAGCTGTATAATTCAAAGTTTGTTTTAGTCTTGCAGGCAAACATTACAATGGCCAAGTTAACTAGGGAACGTAAACGCAAGTCGGCTATTAATGAAGTAGTCACCCGTGTGTATACCATAAATATGCATAAAAGATTGCTAAATATTGGTTTTAAAAAGCGAGCTCCGCGTGCCATTAAAGAGATCAGGAAGTTTGCAACTCAACAAATGGGCACACAAGATGTTCGCATTGATACCAGGTTGAACAAGTTTGTCTGGTCTAAGGGAATTAGGTATGTATAATTATTATAGTTATGTATGAGTAAGCTTAGAATTCCTGTTTGTTTTTATCTCATCGTTAGGGGTGTGCATATTTCTGTACCACAGAAATAAATTGACTTACGATAGTATACCACTTGCTATCTATGCATTTATAGAATATTGGACATAACTTTAAATACCTCTTAAAAGATCATTAAATGAATATTTTTATTATGAACGTAACACATTTTTTTAAAATTTGGACTTGCAATACTTGACCTCTATGGTACAGATTCGTATCACAGTTAGGCGCAAGCAAGCTCAGCAAATCTGTTGAATTATACTAGTCTAAATGATCAAATGAACCATAATTAAGAATTTACGTTATAATTAGAGCTCAGATTTTTTAGCCAATCAGAATTATACCCAAGTATGATATAAATCCGATTAACTAAGTTTAGATTTCAAATCTGCAAATTTGTTTTGCATATTTGATTTCTTAGCATATACTGATTATTTCTAGATTTAGTAACATATTTGTAAGTATTATATTTAAATCCTTATGTTTTAATTATAATATTTTGTGATTTTACAATTTCAATTTGAAATATTGAAGAAAAAAAACAATTTATTATGAAAACTAAAAGTATGTATACGGGTAAAGTAGGTTTGTTTGCAGTAGTTTGGGTAATGTTGTATACTAAAAAATACGGAGGAAGTTATAATTCCATCCCATCTCAAATTGATTAAAAAAGAAAGTCGAGCTTTCCATCTATCCAATTTTCAAAAATATCAAAATGGTCACAAGAATCAAAAATAGCTAAAATATTTTTCAAATTGATTTTTTTAGGATAAAAAAATGGTTTAACGTAATTGTAAATATGTTTATCGTCCAATATGGAAAAAATGCTAGGGAACTCCTCGTTTTTCAATCCTAAGTGACCACTTTTTATTTGTGCATAAATAAAAAAAAAAATTGGGCGGACATGAAAAATGTTCAACTATGGAATTTTTAGGTGGGAATACTTGGAATGCCCGCTGTACAAAGTATTATTTAAGTTTATTATGCTGATAAGTCATCTATTTAAAAACGGGATTGTATAACCTATGTAAAATTTTATTTTTGAGTATTGTGCCAAATACAACCCAACTACTTAAAAATTGTTTTTTATTTATTATAATGAACATAAGTAAAACAATATTTAAAATAGTATTTATACTAGACCAGCCATTTCAAAAACTATTTTTTACATTTTAATTAAGTCATATAACTGCATATTTTGGCATTTTCAAATGCATATTTGAATGATATTTGGTCATTAATAACAGAGCTATAGTTCTAATTAATGAAATATGATCATATTAATAACTCGTGAAACAAATTTACTTTACTGGACATCCTTTTTTGTGCTAATTTTTTTTTTTATCTTTCAGTGTTTTTTTTTTTTAATTGAATTCAAATTTGAAGTCAGAAATAGGTGGACTCCTCCATTTCAAAAGTTAAAGCTACTTGAATTTTGAACTTTTCCCGTGTATAACAGGCGGTAGCACCATGCAGCTGTTGTCTGCAACATTAAGTAAACCTATAATTATTTAAAACGACTCCCCACGTCTGCCGACTCCAACCTCAAACCCCCGGAGTGAAAAATAAATGAATAAATTAACCTAATACTGTTACTGACTTCACGAAACCAAACCTAGTCTTCCGTAGCCCAAACTGTTACATAAATTTGTGCTCGCTATTTCCACTAAAAACAGACTTGTTGTAACATCTATAGTCCGTCAAAATGATGTGGTTTTTTCATAACCTCAAAACAACAATATATCAGAAGTTCTCCAACTATGTATTCATTTGTGTGTGTAACATAATATAATATGATCATGGTAATTTCTTGATTACAAATTTGAAACAAACTGTTGTGTTTGTAATCGCGATTCGCGTCGCCGACAACAGCTGCATGCCGCTGCCTACTATTTGATGGTAAAAGTTCAAAGTTCAAGTAGCTGTAAATTTTAACCCTCCGTTAGTCACGTCTGTGATTATTGTACCCCACTGTTTTTTATCTATCTCATAATTTTATCCTTCTTCGTAATCAGCGTAAAAAACCCTATGAGATGATAAACAAAAATTGCAAAAAATTGTGTCCGGTAAAGTTATTTTATTATAGCTGAGTACTATTGGAAATTCAGCAGCATGTTCATGTTATTCTTTGCATGTCCTAAAAGAAGATTGTACATTTACTATAGTGACCTTAATGTTTTAACATAATATGGTTATTTGTTAAATAATAAATTTAATATACATATCAAAAAATATTTAAAAATTGAGAAGGTATAAAATAAAACAATCAAATTTTTCTTTTAAGTAAAACTAAATTTTATAAATTTAAAAAGATTAGGTTAAGATAAATTAACAATATTTTAACTTATAACCAGATTACAGTTCTTAATTAAGTATTTAATTTGATATATTATATCTATGGCATATATACCGGGTAATTCTTTTAAGCCCTACACCAGTTTTCTCTTAAAATAAAAGTTTTTTTGTAGTTTAACTTTTTGAAATCATTTTTGTTAATGCTATATTAAAACATTAGACATTATATTTTTAATTTTTTCTTTTTTTTTAGAGCTTTATCAACTTTTAAAACTTTTCCCTTCCTTAATTTTAAACATAAATAACTTTTAAAAAAAATTCAAAGTGGTTATTGACCAGTCAAAATGTTCAGCAAATTATTTTTAATTAAAAAAGTTAATAAAGTTGATAAAGTTGATAAAGCTCTAAAAAATTCTTAAAAAGATTAAAATATTGTATAATATTGTAATATAGCATAAACTATAAATGTTTTCAAAAAGAAACAACAAAATTGCAATTATTTTAAGAGTAAACTAGTGTAGGGTGTTAAAGAATCACCCGGTAGTGCATGAATTATCATTAATTAATTTTTTGAGAAATCAAGTTATGTAAAACAATTGTTGGACACTGATTGATTGATGTTAAGAAGCCATAAAGTTTACTAAATCAACAGAATAGTATTTTGAATTTTCAAAGTTGTTCCTGTAAAAGTTAAAAAATATTCACTTAACAGGTTCAGCACCCTAGCGGACACCGGTGTTTGTTGTAGTTTAATCCTCCCAGGCGATGACGGACACCCCGATATGTGCCTGAAACTTAATAAGTGATTTTAAACCTCAACCTAACCTGATAATAATATAAAATGATGAGTATAACATTAAAGAAGCATCTTGGCCAGAGAGAAGTATTAGTGAAATGTCCTTGGCGCTTAACCTGTTAAAGACATCTGTGCACTATGCTATTGATATATCAGTGTTAAGTATTTAATCTTCATACTTATACAAGACAAAACTTTTCTTCACACTCAAATAATATTAATGAATAGATAGGCTATTCCAGTATTGAAGATACGTGGTGTCAAAGTTTGAAGTAAATACACATTTATTAGCATGAAGTCATTTAATAAAAAAAATTTGACATCAGTTAATATGTAAATTTAAATTTTACTTTATATCGTAATAGTACAAATTTTAATACTTTTTGTGCTTGACGTTAGTATTATATTTTTATTTTTTTGTTGTTGAGTAAAATGTGTGTTAAATAAGTTTTAAAACTATTGTAAAAATTTATATTCTTTCTTAAACAAATAATTGAATTATTTTATTTTATGCCATTATTTTAGGAGCGTACCGTTTCGTATTCGTGTTCAATTAGCTAGGAGACGAAATGACGACGAAGATTCACCTCACAAGTTGTACACGCTGGTTACCTGGGTAAATGTACCGACATTTAAAAAGTTAGGTACAGAAAATGTTGACGGAACAGAAGAATAAATTTGTAAACACTTTGTCTTTGATAATATATAAGTATGAAATGATAAATTGTTAACATTATGGTGTTGTTGTTTTTTGTTTATAACTTGTATTTTATAATGTTTTATCGGTATTAATGTTTATGAGTTATTAGAGCCAAAATAGCACAAAAGTATAAATAGTGATTTGATAATAATAGCCAACAATAGCAAATGCTGACAAAAAATTGCAAGCATACCTAACTTGTTCTGTTGACTCTAAAGTAGTATCAGTTTTTTGTAATCTGTTTTATAATGTGTTAAAATACATTTTGTACGTATTTTCTATATCCTATAATTCACCGAGTTCAACAAATTGCCCAACCTAGTAATGATGCTTTTTATCATTTAATTAATTGTACTTTAAAAAAAACAGTACCTTAAAATTTGCATTTTTGAAAACAAAATGTAATCGCAAAATCCCCAAAATAACCCCACAATCGCAAAATAATAATTATTCATATAATATTTTATGCTTATTTAAATTTTAACTATTTATACATCTGTTTTCATATTTCCTATTATTATCAGATGGTAGTAATTAAATTATTTAAACTAATTTAAAAATTTTTGGTGAATACCGCTGTACTAAGATGAAACACTAAACACATTTTATAGATCTCTTATGTTATTCTTCTCCATCCCTTGTCTACTACACTACTGAGCAATATTCTTATAAGCAAAAAAACAAAATTATATATGATAATATTTTTTCCCCCATTAAAGCTAAAACTATTTAATTGTACTTTTTAAATTTGGTATAAGTAGTAGTAAAATGAAATGCCACGCAAAATCTCGAGAAAAAATTTTGTGGAACATTAAATTAATTTTCATCAACAATTGTTAAAGTTAATTATTAAATTGAAATTGTCGAGGTTCAAATGCTGAACTATTGGCCTGAAATGAATATGTAGATACACCTTTTATTTTTAACTAATGGTATTTTCAACTATTTTTTTTTAATAATACAGTACTTTGACAAAGTATTCTAAAGATTAAAACTTACTGAATTTTGAATTCGTCGTATGCTTTTAAAAATTAGAACGAGAGGCTCTGTTGTTCCTTACCTGAATCTACGAGCTCCATTTTTCTAGCATATTTAATATTCCATATTTAAGTGGACGTCACACGCCCGTTATTTTCTTCAAAAAACCTGCCTTGCGCGGATTAATTTTACAAAGGCTATAATCAAAATTAAGAAACCAAATTTTCACACAATATAGACAACAACATTGTCTGTGCTCTACCATGGCCTTTTTAAATATTTCAATCAGTTATTGAATAATTAATTAATTAAGAAATAATTTGTTTTTAAATGATATAGCGTCGGTTGTATTAGGTATATCGAAGAAATACGGATGCTGGAGCACAGATAATTTTGTCTTATATAATATGTATGAATTTCTAACCATTTATGAATCCTGAGAAAAATTAATCCCCGTAAAACTGTTTTGATGGGAAAAAAATGGTAATTTATCCTATAGAAATTGACTGTGTTAGTCTGACAAAAATAATGACAATCAACAAAGTATCCTCATTACTGTATTAATAAGTACACATAGTTTAAACTCTAATTAGGAATTTTCAAAAAATTGCCTATACTTTACTCCTTAAAAAATGGGGAGTGTTGCGTCCTCTTAAGAGCGTCGCACCACCCATTTTTAAGAAGTAAAGTATAGGCAATTTTTTACAAAACTTTAATTTAAAAGTTAAACTGTGATATAATTTTTAGTTAAATAACTAGGACTCTATTTTGGTAGTTAATTTATTTTTTGGACTATCACAGCATTCTTGAAAGCGATTTAAAAATGTTTTTCATCTCTACATGTTTAAGCAGTCTGAAAATAACTCGCTTAATTCTGGTTTTAAAGTAAAAACACACATTATAAAATTAAAAGAGAACAATATTCCGGAGGGCAAGACGGGGTGTTTTATTCATTATTCCAAGTATAACGCTCAATACATAGTTTAGAAATAACGACTATTTTAACATTTTTAAATACCTATAAAAAAAAAAAATTTTAATGACTGTAACTTTTTAAAAAATGATTTTTTTTTAATAATAGGTGCTTTTACTCTAAACCCAAAATTAAGCGAGTTATTTTCAGTCTGCTTATACATGTATAGATGAAAAAACATTTTTAAATCGCTTTCGAGTATGCTGTGATAGTCCAAAAAATATATTAACTACCAAAATAGAGTCCAAGTTATTGAACTAATTATTACACATCCCAGTTTAACCTTTAAATTACGATTTTGTAAAAAAATGCCCATACTTTACTCCTTAAAAATGGGCGGGGCGACGCCCTCTTAAGGTATAAATCCAAATTTTAAGCAGACGTTGTTTATATAAAAAATCGCTAATAGAAAAAGAGGAATAAACTAATATTTTTTTTTTTTAAAGTTTATGCTTACATTTATTGATATTTTCTCCACAGTTTCCTAAGATTCAAAATATATCTTTTCTTTTAATAATTTGACACAAATAAATAACCAAATACATAAAACTTCATTTTCTAAGGCCTAAATTAGTTCAATAATGTAACAATTTGTAAAAAAAATTATACTACCTAGTTTATTCCTCTTTTTCTACTGGTGATTTTTTATACAAAAAACATCTGTTTACAATTAAAATTTATACCTAAAAAAATTGAAAACTAGGAAACAAACATTTTTAAAATACTTATGCTCCAGAAATAATTTTAAAAATCTGAAAAAATAGGGAAATATATTTTTTCTCTAAAAAAATATAATGTCAAGAGAAAAACAGAAAAAACCTTCTGGACCATCCTAAATCCTAATATAATATGTGATATATGATATATACATGTAATTATGTAAGGTATTACGTAATGAGGTTTTAATAAATTTCGACCATGACAATTAATTTACCTGTTATTTTGTATAAGCTTAAAAGTATTATTTTAATACTAGGTACATATTATATATATTTTTTAAGGTAATTGAATTTAATTTGAACAAATTGTATTCTATTTATACCTTCAAACTTTTAAGTTAGATGTTCTTCCCTCTATTACCTATACTGTTGCTACAAGGTCGTTGTTTTTCTATAATCTGCATAATAAATGGAGTTCTAAGTTTTCCTTTTTCAGGTTTTCGCTTTATGTCCTTGCAATCATAAATTGTAGTGATCGTTTTTCATGCGTTGTTTGTTATTAAGTGTCCGAATCATTTTTTCGTCTCTCTTTATTTATTTCATATTTATTTTCGTTAATGAATTTTTTCATTTCAAACTTTCTGTGTCAAAGAAATTTGAAATATTTTTCGCCAACACTACGTTTCAAAAGCTTGTTTTTACTCTTTCCGCTTTGAGCATAACCATATCATAGGTACCTCGTACAAGCCCAGAATGCCATATCCACACAAAATTCTTTACAAGCTTTATTGATATCTTTAGCAATTATTGGGTAATTTCTATTTGTCCGTTTTGCTTTTTCTATTAGGTGTAGGTTTTTTCCCCTATAAATGTATTTTTTGCTTCCTAAATATGTAAAACATTGAACTATTTCTTGTTTGAATTCAACTGGTGTGCGCTGCAAATAAGTATGTTATAGCGTGTTTATCCTCATAATATTCGTTAAAGTTTAAAAGTATAATTAATTTTTGTAAGCAATTCTTTTTGTGTTTTGCTTTTATAATGCAACATTTTGCTTAACTTGATTATTTTTTTCAGAGTATTTATTCAACTTGGCAGTGATCAAAGTTCATATAGTTTATAAATAGCTAATAGAAAAATTAAAAACTATTTTAAACGAATAAAATGTAAATATAGGTATAGGTCAAGTTGGCAATTGTCGTCTATACAGTTTTACGAGTAACGTCTGTCGTTAAGCAACGTCTTACAGAATTACGATTGTCGTATATTACACTGTAAAAAGAGCTTTACTACAAATATATGCTCCTAGTAAAAATGAAAAACTGACTTTGGTATCTGTTTAGATGTATATGTATTTGATAAAAATAATTGCACAAATATGGATTTCTGCAAATAGGTAGGTATGTAACTTTTCTCCATGGTTACGCGTGGTGACTTATTCGAGTGTGAATTTTGTGCTCCTGTGCGCGCTACCCGTGTCGGCGGTTTGTTTCGGATTCAGATAGCTTTTAGTTTGTTAACGGAGGGGGCTGGGCGTGGTGAGGTCCTACCCTCCGTCCCTTAGCCGGTATATATCTACTCACCTCGTGTCCTTTAGCGGCACCATGCCATCTGAATAATGTATTCACTGCTATATATGTTCAATTGCGGAGCTTTTAGCTTTCGGAAAACATTCAAAACGATCAATATAGTATTATTTAATATACACACGTCAGTCTTTCCTTGCTTTATGGCTTATGCTCGAATCTAACGAAAGTTACACAGGTACATAAAATATATTATAGACTTACCTACCTACGTTATATTTACTCAAGGCAATTGATGAGTAATCTAAGATTGTTATAAAATTCGTTATTGCGAAAGATAGAATAATATAAGATGTATAAAATAAAAGTGTATACAAAAACAAATGTACACGACCGAATGAGAGTTAAAACATTTTCTAGCTTTTAGTGTGTATTCTCCTGTCTTAATTTTCGAACATTCATTAGAAATGAAATTTAAAATCAGAAGCTTAAATCAAAAATATTTTTCAGGAAGTTCTTAAAAAATGTTTAAAAATACAAGTTAACGCATCATATACGTTGAAAATTGTTTTCAATGTAATAAAACAATAGTACTTTCATTAAACTTTTCAGGGAGGAGCAAGGTTTACATTTTAAAGTTAAACCGTATAATTTCTAGTTATACAAAATGGCATTGTAGCCGAATTAACTCGTGTATCTACTCAGTATATAGATTTGGCGTGTATATATATATATATATATATATATATACATTTATAAGGAATATTACCGTAAATATTTATCATGTTGAATGGTAAATTTAATAAGTTATTGCTCTTGATAAATGATCTATTTTTTAGTGAGTTTATACTTCGTATCTATCTACTATATAGTATAATTATATATTGAACACATTTAATATAGTTGTATAGTTGTATAACTATTGAATCCACGTTGTCGACCAATCGAACAAACCGTCGTCTGGAAACCTGTTAAGTTCATAAACAGTTTCAAAGAGAAATTTCAAAGCATCATAATCTGGTGATTCCATAAATTCGAGTTTTCTGACAGCTCGAAAGTAATCAGCAAATTCTTCTACAAAGATAGTGACTAATAAAGTATATTATTTAAACTATTAGGTACTTATTATATTATGTTTTAGCTGACCCGGCAAATCTTTGCATAATTTTTCTGCAGAAATTTTAGTTTTAATTTTTCCTATTGCGTCTATGTCTTCTTTGGTTGTCTCGAGTTCAGACCAAGGCAATTCTCCTTTGACAAAATAAAGTAGCATATAACCGATTGATTCTAAGTCGTCCCTGCGACTTTGTTCTAAAAATAATGGACATTAGAAATTGTAATCCACCTATAAACTAGAAAATTTTGGGTGTAACAGGGTGAAAATCTTGAACATTCTATAATACAATAATTAAAAAACTAAGTGATACATATTTTGTTTAAATTGTGCAATTTTTTTAAAGAAATAATTGCTGAATTTTTAGTGAATTTTTGAGACATGGAATAAACATATTTACGTCTTTGCTTATGAGCGTTGGCGCTCATGTATCTAGGTGTTCCTATGAGCCCAATTTGTTCACTAAATGGAATGTGAGTTTTAGTTTCCGGATTTATGTATGTGTTAGCTAGACCAAAGTCAATAATGTAAATTGTGTTGTTTGTCGCCTTCCGATAAGGGAAGAGTTGTTCTTGTAGCCCAACTAAAAAATTTTCAGGTTTTATATCTCTGTAAACTAAATTACGACTGTGTATATACTCGATTCTGGATATCTGAAAACAAAATTAGTATGTTAAGTTTCAATTTTTTCTTTACTAAATAATGCTCATTATTAAAAATCGTCAATAACAAAAAAAAAAGCTAAGATTTTAAACATAATACATTTTTTTCTATAATAGTTATAATAACAAAAAAAATAGTAGTTCTATTTTTTATGCACTATGTTTGTTTACCACCTACGATTTGAATAGCAATCATCAGTACGGTTTTTAAGGAAAATATTTTCCCACAAAATTGAAAAAGTGTTTCTAGAGATGGACCTAATAATTCCATCACTAAAGCTGAATACTCTAGTCCAATAGTACCGAAATAGTAGACTTCTGGTAAACCTTCTATTCCGTGGTTTCTTCCTATTATAAAAATGTGAAGCACTTATTAAAAATATTTGATTGCAATTTATATTGGCATAAAATATTAATAAATTATAAAAGCTTATAATTTTATTAAAATGTTGTCATCAGTATATATATATATATTTATTAAAATAAGTTTTTTTAGAAATCTTAAAGTAATTTTAATCAAAATGAGTTTTGCCATTGTCATTCAAAATTTTGATTTAAAAAACAAGACAAATTCAAGTTTTTTTTTTCAAGTGCATAAACATGATCATTCTGAAGAAATATTACATAATTCAAAGAAAGGCGGACATTGCGACAGAGATGGTAACAAAGAAACGGATATAGCTGCAAAAAGTGCTATTAACAACCCTGATGTACCAAAAATTAAACTAACAACAATAAATGATATAATAATGAAGATAAAAAAAAACTTTCTAAGAAAATGGCCAAACATGCATACTAAGCTATTCGAGATAAAAAAAAATCAGTTTACCCATGCCCAAAATAGCTCGCTTTCAAGGAGTGACAAAAAAAGAATAAACAAACTTAGAACATACTCGACTGACATATACCTTCGAAAACGCTGAAAACCCAATCTGTCCAATATGTAATGTAAAAACAACAGACTAGCACAGCATAATAGAATGACAACAATTTGAAAATTCAAGATCCCTCAACGAAATAGAAACCCCAAGGAAAACTATAAAATTCCTCCACAAAACAAACCTGTACAAAGAAATTGAAAAAAAAAAAATATAATCTTTTAACTGATAAATACTAAAAAGAAAAAACAAGAACATTTTAGAAAAACTGTAAATATTTTAATGTAATTTATGTGTTAACATAAAGTGTAATAGTTAATGGCAATAGTAGTCGATGATATTTATAAAAGTTACTAAAAAAAAAAATCACAGACAATTTTTGAAAATTGTTTAATTAAAATCTATTTTTTTAGTGGCTCGCCTTTGAATGTGATACACTATAGTTTACTCTACTACCTGTTCGCCCCCATTATAATTAAATATTAATATTAAAAAGTTAAGAGTATCCACACTTCATGCATATACACTAATACATGTGTATGTCCTACAATCTAGTATCTCTAATATCTTATCTAATCCACTATCTCTAATTATTCACCTTCATAATCCCTCCATACTCCTCCATAATCCTCCTCTAGAAGTAATGATAATGACGTCGGTACTGTGACACTTAACATGTTGCTCAAAACGTGACGGACAAATATTCAGAATGACCACCCATAAGACATATCCATGTTAAAATCCTATGGAGCTAACGATACACCTGACGACGTTTTGAATTTATTAACTACAATTTCGGAGATTTTATTTTTTAACATTGTTATCACATTGTTAAGTTTTTTTCAATCAGAACTAAATGACATCAGACTGTATAGGTAACTGTACAAGGTGAGTATCTTTAATAAGTCAAATTATTAGTTTAACGTTTAAAACAAGTACAACCGTTTTTTTTAAATATTTGTACCAAATTACTATTTGTTGCCTAAAGTTGTCTTTGTAGATAACTAATAAAATATAAAGTACAGTTAAACTTCTCTAAACTGAATTGCTAATTGTTAATGATTTGTTTACCTTTAGCGCCGAGGGCGTGGTAAAAATAGTTTTCAAAAATCAATTGCAACGATTTGGTCTTGAGAGATTCGAGCTTAATAGCGACTTTTTCATTTGTGTATAAATTTCTCCCTGTAAAATATTCATATTATTATAGCTTGATAATCCTGCTTAAAATATAATCAGGCACGGATTAAGCGGGCCATGACACTGGGCACCCCAATTCTAGGGTCCCTATGGGCTATGAGATCGAACAACCAACAAAAATATTATATGAACTAAATTTTGAAAGGTTATTAAAGTAAAATTCTTGAACTTAGCATCAATATTAGTAGTAAGTAACGCGATGAAGAAAGAAGAACTTAAAAAAAGTGCCTTGATGGTACCAACCATACTTTTTAAAATGGCTCTGATTATTATTTTCTAGTCTCAAAACATAATGTTGTCATAGATCAATTTTGTTCGAAATTAGCTCACATAATAAACAAATATAGAACAACTTCTAATCAGAACTTAACCCCTTCGTGCATGTTGTGCCGTATATGGCACAAATTAGTTTTTTGTTATTTGTTGCTTTGGAAATGAATTTATGACATAACTGTATAGATGGCCGAATTCGGCAGAAAAAACTGACCCATTTTGATGTAAAGTACCTCCATCTAGCATAAAAATTGTGAATTATAGATGAACAATAAACAACTGAAAATATTATCACCGCGTCGGGTAAAAACTATTTCTTTCATGCTATCATAACAAAAATTGAAACTACCGAATTTAAAAAAAAAATTTCTACCTTGTAGGAAATTTTGTGGAAAATATTTTAAAAGTAAGAACAGTTTTTTAAGTATAATAGTTTTTGAAATACAACAAAAACTTATTGTGTGCCCAATATGGGACAACATGCATAAAAAGTTATTATAATTTGTTACTTACATTATTAAAAAAAAAAAAAATGATAATTACACAAATCATGTTTTTTAATTATCTTGTATAATATATATCACAAACAAATGTCAGTAATAAAAAAAAATGCCAAAAAATGAATACCAATTATGACAACAATTTGTTTTGAGTGCATATTGTTCCAGAAATGGCACAAACAAAAATTGTGTTTTTTAATGCATGATGGCCATAAGTGGCACAAACATACATTTGGTGCACGTTGTGCCATATTAGGCACGAATTAAACTTTGAGGAGAATTAAGGGGAAGTTGTGCTCAAATAATTTTTTTAATATTTTTCCCATAATCCTGATATATTTTAGAATCAGTACAATTTTTTTGGGAAAAAAATGAAAAGTCATGCATGAAGGGGTTAAAATTCTACATATCATTATTATCTGAAAATGGCATTTTAAGTACAGTAAACTATGATTTTCGTGGCGTCGTGGCCGAGAAGGTTACCGCGATGTTTCTACGCACTAGCAGTGGTTCGAATCTCAGTCGCTGGCTGTTTCTCTAGCTAGGTGTGCAACCGTCTAAAGAGAGAAATGGCCATCCGACTGGAGCGGAAGGCAACGGGAAACCACTACACCATACCTATTTCTCCAGAATAGCAACTCTTGTCTCTTGTAGAGCAAGAATTGTCCTAACTATAACTATAACTTACTCCAATCATTTACAAGTAATATAGCAACGAAAAAAAGAGTTTCAATAGTAGTATAAATAAAGTACGTATGTAATTGTCTTTAATGAAATATATTGTTTTTTCTTTTAAGTTATTTACCAAAAAGTGATTTATTTTTTTTAAAAATATTTTATAATTAAAGTTGGTTTCTACTAAAAAGTTGTTGCATTTTTGTTGTTAAATTTGTCTAAGGGCCCTCAAGGAAATATCTGGCTCAGGTCTTAAATTTCGTTAATCTGACCTGAATGTTTTTGTAAGTATCAATTTATCCAGACCTTTGAAAATTCCTCCGAAAGTTCCTTTGCCAATGAAGTTTGAAGTATTTAATTCATACTGACCGGGTAAACCCCCGTCGAGCGTAACCATTGCGTTGTAACAAATTGATAAACTGACATTTTGTATGGTATTGGCGATTTTTGAAACAGAATTATTAGGTTCCATTGTTATTTATAATTTTATTTGTTAAGCACTTTATTGAAATAAATTATAAACAAAAGCGTTTCCTTGACGTTCCATAGTACTTTATAATATTTATTACAGCAGTATCAAAATTAGTGCAGCCATTCTCACGTGATTAGGCAATACATTTTATTTATAAACTTCAATTCATTCGGCTTGTATGCTTATCAACACGTATATCTATGTATAATATATATTATAATAAAATAAGCTAAATTTAGTTATCTCTCGTGATTTGTAAAAGATTAATATAAAAAAAATCGCATCGAAATCGATGCATCCGTCCTTCCGTGCACCGTAAATTACATAGTTGGACTAACAAAAATTGTGGCAATATAAGAAAACAATACCTACACTTATAGTTGGAATTATTAAATAAATAGTTGCTTTAATTATTCATTTAGTTATTCCACGTCTAAATGTATTGTGATCCTTTTATAAATTCCTACATAATTTTAGTTTTAGTTTTCAAAAGTTTTCTTTTTGTTTTTTCTTTAGAGACTCTTGTCTAAGGATTTTATCCTTAATGGTAGATGATACAGTGAAAATTTGAAAGTTGTTATTATTATTATTATTATTAGTGTTTAACCATTAACTTGGCAAAAATAAAAAATCACACGAAATTTCTAAAGCATATATATTTTTTTTTACTAAATAAGACGGGAATATTTAATTTCTTGCGTTTTTTTATTTATGAACAGATTTTTTAATTATGGCGTGGTTTTTTTTATTGAGGAGCTTCGGAATATGTAGGGATACAACAAGGATCAACTTTAGAGCATAAATCATTGAACCAGTTATCATTAAAAGGACGAGGAATTGGGAGAACGTATGTACAGACCTATTCTTAACAGCTTCAGTAAAGGATGTATTCCACCAAAGGGGTGAAGGAGGATAAAATTTATTTTTAGCACTTGTGGCAGAAATAGAGGTTTTAGCGGCATTATCGACACAATCAATGAAAGTGGAGTAAGCGATAGCGGAAGGAGAATCAATAGACAATGTAGATATCGAATTTTGAAGTAGTTGTTTAAAAGATGATCAGTCAAAGATGACCCCAATCTTACGACGTCACGTTGTACATCTTTGGTCCTCTTATTGGAATAACCTACCTGCAAACTTTGCTTCTAGATTCAAGTTATAGTCCCTAATATCCCCAATAAAATCTGGTTTAAGAATTTAAACTTACTCAGGTTTACGATCGTACGTTTTAATAGTTTACGCATCGGTCATTCTATGTTACCTTCTCACGCCTACAAATTAGATCTAAATGACTCTCCTATGTGCACTCTTCACGCTGAGGAGTCTATTTGCGATCTTCCTCATATCCTTTTTAATTGTCCCTCCCTGTCTTCCTTAAACGCGATATTTTAGCTAATTTCCTTAGATCCTTTAACATCCCTTTTAATATCCTTCTATGCTCGAACCTCCCATCCTACACATTATTTCCTTTATTACCGAGGCTAGTTTTTCTATTTAATGTATTTTGGCAAGTTTTCTTTTAATTTTGTTTATATCTATTAGCCATTTTTCTATTGTTTAATTATATGTAATTGTCGAGAAATATTGTACATATGCAGAATCTCAAAAAAAAAAAAAATGATAATTTTGGTTATAATAGCGTGTTAGACTTGAATAAGAAACCATCGACGACACTTCACGGAAATTTTATAATTTTTTTCGTTTTATTACTGCTGTAGTAGGTACCACTTGCGTTTCAGTCTTTAATAGGGTTTTCTGGCATGCTAGGTAACGCTAGGTTCCTGGCCAGAATGTTAGGATGGTTGGATAGAGAGTTATCAATCTGGTATATGACTGAGTAGCACATTCAGGTATTGTTTTAATGTAAAGATCGTTATGCAAGGGTTTGTTGGTTATATAAAAAGGGACGTTATAGTAATGAGACGGAGAGTTTTATTTTGAACAGTTTGAATTTGTTTAGATTTGATTTTTTTGCGGATCACCAGATTTGTAAGCCGTAGGTCCATAGCGGTTTTATTAGTAGTTTGTAAAAAAGTTATCGTATTTACGCACACAAAAAAAAAACATTATAATTTATAAAACCAATAGGTTCTAGCTGTTGCATCGAAGCTAAGATGTAGTAGTAACCAGTTTTAATAAATTTGTTATGTTATGTTTGTTGGTGGGTACCTATAATTTTTGATATATTATGTGTAGTGAGTTAGCCTATAAATATGAGTAGCTTATAAATATCGTATGTAAAATATGTAATATTTTCTTGGGTTTTCAGTTTCCATTTGTAATCAAAGACGGTTGGTTTTTACATTTTTAAATTGGTATTCTACACTGTGTACACGAATAAATATAATGATATTGAGGCATTATCCGGTAAATTTGTTTTATATAATATGTAGTTATGACTTATGATGTATAGTAACTGTTGCAGTTCACTTTTGTTACCGCGTTTATTAAATAAGGACAAAAAGAGAAGGAAAAAGAGGGAAAACTCGATTGATGGTCGTCGGCATTTGAATAGGACCGTAGCGTTAGAACCCCTAGTATGGCTTCTACTGTTGTTAGTATGTATGTACTTATATTTATGTAGCGAGACATTTTCGGCCGGGCGCTTTTCTACATGTCATGTGTTTCCTAGCTAAACATCGTTACATGCGGATTTTGCCGGAAACAATTATCACTGTTGTCTGTGTAGCTTTACGGCTTTTAAAAGCGACCCGCCAACCGTGCGTAATCTGCGGCCTTTTGTGTTCAGACCGGTACGCAGATACATCAATGGAAATGTCCTTCCGGCAAGCGGCATGCCCAAGTGCAAGAAAACGCCGCATCCGCCACTCTTGTCATGTCAACTCGTGCATATTATCCAATACTACATGTGTATATTTATTATCTAACATTAAGTTGTCTTAACTAAATTTTCAGCCGAGTATCATACTCGTATCTTATTTAATAACTGCTGTTTACTTGTTTCCTACATAAAACGTATAAGATTATGTACTTTTTTATTTTATTTTCTTATTAAAAAATAATATTTATTTAATCATCACATTGCATAATTTCGTCAAACGAGACTAACAGTATGGGAAAAGCGCCGCACTGTTTGGATCAACCTAACAAATTACTGTAACCACTAACCTTATATACTAGATGTAGCGTATTTTACGTTTGTACTTACTGCTTGTGCATTGTCTACAATTTACAAACGATTCTACCATCTACATTGTTATTATCATTATTTTTGTTTGTCCCAAAATGGAATGTTAAAATTATATACTATATACATAAAAAAAATACTTCCTAACATTCTTTTACGCGGTATAACGCGGGCGTACCTATATATGTGTCGTGTTGAATTTTGGTTAGTTAAAAACAATGTATTCGGTGTCGGTGTGAGCACATAAAGAGAGAAAGAGACATTTGAGGCGCCGCCGCCGTTAGGCACATTAAAACACTAAAAAACGATGACTTATGAATATAAATAGTAGATTATTATTATTGAAATGACGGGCCGTTTGTATAGAGTAACGCCATCGCGGCAGCGTATACCGCGTACACACATATATAGCCAGTCGGCTCGGTATAACGAAAGAGTTTGTGTATGTGTGTGTCAGATGATTTCGGATGTTTGATTGAAAGGCAAACAAGGTGTAAGGCGGATAAAATAATATACAAAAAAAAAAGTTGGGAAGGGAGGGTAGGACCGAATATTATGTGTACACCACACTACACACGCACATGAGAATATACCTATATTATGTGTGTATGAAATTAAAGGAGTACACCGAAATAGAGTGTCGGAACGGCTCGCGGGAGGCCTGTAATTATATTGTAAAGTGCCAAGTGCCGGCGTTCCCTTTGTAACCAGAATACCAAAGCACAAGCAATAACACGATGATAGTGCATAAATTCGGCGGCGTGTACACTAACCAAAATGGATGGAAACCACCGCACTCTGTTCACGCTCTTCTATTAACACCCTTTCCCACCTCCAACACCTCCGTTGATCCCACCTTCACACTCCGACCGCCGCGCCGTGTATATGTTTAATCCGACAACACTTTCAATTGTTTTTTAAAATTGTATTTACTTCGGCCGAACCGGTACCATTACAAATTACAATCGGATTTCGACCGTGTTTTTTTTTTTAGCAAACCGCGTCTCGACAATGTTATTTTAGGTATACCTCCGCATGACTCGTCCTTATAAGAGAGTGCATGTCCCGTCGCACCGACCTGTAAAATATAGGTACCACGACCGCGGCCATTAATTAATAGCTATGTAAAATGTGTGGTCAGACACTTTTGCCATTATACAGCATTCACGAGCCTGCGGTGTGAAGAGTAGATCGTCGTTTTTGCGTAAGCGTCTTCCCCAGTCGCGATAGAACAGTTTATAGAATTCGCTCATATTTCCTCACGGCTCATATAGATTTCCCTTCGTAGAGTTGTTATAGTACAGCCATATCTACTTATCCTGTTGAATTGTTCAGAGTACAATAAAATGTATTTAAACGCGGCGGATGACCTAGTTAGACGCACAAAAACTTCATATTGACAACGTGGACCATAATAATGTTATATAGATGTTGCCCGCACTAGTTTTCAACCGCTATGTTTTCAAAACCAAGAACAACAGTTGGAGTGCTCTTTTGATCTCTCGTGATCGCTTTGAGAAGTGCATCATGTAAAGCCTCACCAACGTATGTTACCTAAAAGAAACGCACGCGCTCGCATAGACGTTATATTATTATTTTAATACGCTTGTCAGATATAAATATCGTACCTATATTGTATCAATTCAATCCGTGTACCAGATAGGTTTACAATGTTTACACGTGTAGACAGCACATTGTGTGTTCCGCACGTGTCGGATTTAAAGCCATGTAGCCACAACATATTTGTATATTATTATAATAGTGTGTACCTAATGCGATGGATTTCCCCGCGAGGTAAGCTGGAACATCGATTTTGGCGGCTCTAGATCATGTACAATACGAGATGCGTAGCACCCAGCTGCACAAGCTCTCTAGTATATTGTATATTATACAAAATGTATATTATTATTATTATTATTATTGCATTTATTGTTGTTACAACTTACAATGCGTGAACGGACTATGTCATCGGCCGCGAGTTTGGGCGTGATTGATTTAGTGGAGATAACCCTTTTTCTACTACCGTACTTGTATGCGTATGATAATATTTTAGATTTTCATAGTATTGTGTGCTATATTATATACTAAATAAACTGTTATTATCATTTTATTGTCCGAGAAAAATGATGTTTTCGATATAAAACCAAATACAAGAGGACGATAGAGATCACGAGCGCGGTGTACAGTACAACGCCCCCACGTTATGTTTGGAAAAAAAGGCAAAACCTTTACTATACGTTCTGCGGCTGTAACAGCCTTGAGTGCGTGTGTATATAACCGCCTAGCCTTGTGTATAGTTCAACTTAAATTTGACCGATGGGCCCTAGAGCGGGTCCCCGAGGGTTGCGGGCAAATCAAATGCAAATTGAATGTTAAACGTCAGTAGTAACTTTACTGCGAATTTTTAAACAGCCGCAGCGTGTCCATCCGCTGCCGAAAAATAATAAACAGCGCCAAGTCGAAACTGTGAAACCCGCAACCAGCACTAAAAAACTAACTAAAAGTACAGCAACTAACTACTTATACAGCAAAGAAAGCCGAAAATGAGTTTACGTTTTAAATAGAGTTAAATAATCTAACCGTTTTTGGTAACGATCGGTAACAACGATGACGAGTATAAGAAAAAAAGTACAAAATGTAAAAGTATTTTGGTGTACTCGAATATTATCAACACTAAACTTAACACCCTGTTTTTCTCTACATTACTATTCTATTTGGTTAAGTGTGTATACCTTTGTAAATACACACTCTGCACACATAGTAGGTCCCCACATAGTATCCCCCCAAAAATGTGAAACAAAGAAAAAGTATTCATGTTTTTTTCGTTTGTCAACGTTTATCGGCAGTACTAAATAATATGTCTAAAGATTGTTTCGTACAAATTTTTATTGATTATTTTTCATAATAATAATTAAGAAGATCTTAGAATTTAGAAAAGTCTATTATACGATTTTGAGCATTTGCGCGAAACTTTGTAAACGTTTTACGTTCTACATGACAAAGTTGTTTTATGTAGGCAATATTTAAGAAAAAAGTGGTTTTAATAAAGTTCGACCATATCAATTTGTATATGTTTCAGGGTATTATATTTTTTGATGTATACAATTTTTTCAAGTCATTTTAGTGGTACAACTTACAAGAAACCAATTTAGACCTAAAAGCCTGATAAAATACTTATAGTGATAGGATTTTAGATCAGTAAACATATCTGATCTCATCAGCCTTTTTCCAGGTTAATGTGGAAGTAGATTTTTGAATAACTGTTTTATATATATAAAAAAAGACACGGAAATAAATACTAAAAATTTGAGAAATTAAAATGAGATTTAAACACAATTTTAACTAAAATATTAAAAATCGATTGCCACAACACCCTAGAAAAGAGGCCGATAAACTCAAATATTTTTACAGAATTGAAATTGGTCAATCCTAAGTAGGGCTAATTTTGTCAGCCTTTTAGGTCTTTGGTAGTTACGGTAGCTATACCTCTTACATTCGAATACCAAAATCGAATTAAAAAAAATAGAACATAATATTTTTATTTATTATACATGTGTGTAGAAAAATGTTCATCATGTTCTAGTATGTCTCTACTTATGACTTGTCTGTATACCGTTAATATTATGGCATTTTCCGCGAATAGCAATCGTGCGCTGTACTCAGCTTGTAGCGTCATAAACATTTTTATTCATATTCTAACAACGTGTTTTACATTATATTTTATTAACTGTTATTATCTAAAATGCAAACCTATGTTTCGCATATTGATATATTATACTTTAAATGCATGTATACTGTATCTTAATAAATATAATAAATAAACGAGTACTATCTACTCAACTATTTTTTTGTATACAATTAAAATATTTTAAAAGTGTATATGACTATACAACTTGCTACACAAAGAAATCGGTTCAGCTGCTTCGGAAATATCGAAATATTACTGTTTGTCGTTTGGTTTAGAGGATAACTCTACTCGATGTTAATTCAATTTTTGTAACGTTAGCGTAATTTTCGCCATCGTTTAACAACGTTTTTGCCCGTCAAATGACTGATGACACACACGATTGGCTTCGAGGGCGACACAATGATTTCATTATAACCACACACATACCGCGTCGGGGAATATATTATTATGATTACGATTATTTCAACCGAGCGACGTTAAACGGACGTTGAAAGTTTTGAGCACGACGGGTCGGGTTTCTCTGTTTGTTCTGTATGGCAGAAACGTCGATCGATATAGCCCGACGGAAGGGCGAAAATGTATATAGTTGTAAGCTTCAGTGTATATGAGTATGATAATTGGCCTTGTTCTTCGGTCTTTGCCGTCCTCAGGGGAAAACCGCCCCACGTTCGTTGCCGCCTCTGGTAACTCAGTGACGTTAATCGTTTTAGAACTACCCCAGTGCCGCCGTATAACCGTTCATTAATGTTACGAAAAAAGGGAAAGCAAAAAAAAGATACAGGAAAAGGGAGAACACGAGAGTTATTCAAAGATAATATGTTAAAATCGGGGTTATCCATGCGAATCCGCACATGTATGTCACATGTGCAGTTTTTAAACTGTGAAATAATATTGAAAATAAAATATATATATATATTTGTATGTGTGCATAATATTAACTATATATATCATATAAACAGGGGTATTGGTTGACTTTAACTTAGTCAATATCTCTTAAGATTCTACACATTTTAATTTTTTCATTACAAATAAATTGTTTGGACTGGCATAAAGTTACCTAAATTTTTCTCTAATTAAAATTACTCCTTCCTCTCTTTTAGATAGCTAATATTATTGTCCTCGCTATAATGGCCATCTGCCTCTCTTAAGTGCCAAACTTGTATGGTAAGGGTTGTTAGGCCGGCAACCACCTCTAAACCCAACAAATATCTAATCCAATGAACCGTCCAAGCCCCAATTTGTTACTTAATTGGTTTTTTCACGTTACGTCTGTAACGTGAAAAAACAAATTGTGTTATGAAAATTAAATAAATAAAAAACGAACCATTAACATTTTAATATATTTACAAAATACAATAATTGTATTTTTATTTTCAAATGTTGACTCTTCTCAGTGTTTTTGTGGAGAGCTCTTTTAAAATATCTTGAAAATTGATGTTTTACATGATATCGTCTTCGTCGGTCATTATGGCAAGGGATTTTTATCGTTATGTGCCATTGAACGATCTTATACATTTTTAACTTTAAAAAAGTTGTACACCAGTAGAGTTTTAAATCATGAGAAGTCTTTATTTTATATATTCTTAACGCTGTCATACGTTATATAAATGTTATGGAGAATTCAAATGTTTTCTCAATACTAAAATCTGAGTATTATTTTAGGAATGCATTGTTAGCGTTATAAAAATTAAATAGAAAATGTAATAACAAAAAACATGCCTTATTTGCTATTTCTATAAAAGTTAACAAATTTTAGCTTATAATGCTATTATTATAAAATTAAAAAATTATTATTAAAAAATCCCATTTAGAATGCAATGCGTTCTAATAAAGATAGTGTAGAGGCCTCTTTAGATGACGCCATACCACTTGTAATTTATCCGATAAAATTGTTTTGAGTGGGACAAACTTACGGAGACAGTATAGTAGTCTTACCAAATTGTTACAATAGGTAGATCTAGTACTCGGTTCAATGAATATGAGAATAGAGTATCTAATGTTTCTAATAAAAATAATTTTGTTTTATAGTTTTAATAAGATACATAACTAGTTTTTGTTTATTCTAAAATAAGTTGGCATGTATTTAAAACATGTCTTAGAACATACATTGTCAAGTAACGATTATCGTTTGCTCTTCTTCATAAATGGCACTTTCCTCTTAACAAAAAATATAAAATAATCAAGGTTCGTCAAAATTTACTATTTTTTAAAAATATTGGAGATTTATTTTTTATTTTTCTCTTTTTTATAAATTATCACTCAACATATAATTAAAATTAAAAAGTTTTATATATTTTGTATAACCTTACTCAGCCTTTTTTATTTATTGATACGCGAAGGGTCCGAAAAAATGAATGATAAATGTATAAAGTCAGCAAGGCACCTTTACTTGTGGCGGTGTCGGTAATTTTCAGTTTTAATGTGCAAAGCCGGTTGTTTGGAAACCACGCTTTGCTCGAGGGCATAACATTCAAGCGACGTCTGTGTACAGTAATGACTGTTGAAAGCTGCTAATTTGCAAGGGCGGTGACGCCACGAATCGGCAGCCCGTGTAAATGGACTGAAGGGATAGCTTAATCATCGAGCGAGTATGTATTATACAATATACACCACTAGTATATACAGCGGGACCCTCTGAATTACGGCCAATTTAATGATCGGGTAGGTCTAAGTTATGCTACTATATGTTTAGTCCGAGCTGCGATCACCCCCGCATCTGTTATCGTCTTTAATAGCCTACAAAATGCACCAGAACTCTATTAATAATAATAATAAAATAAACGTAAACATTTTTTTTTGTTGAAATAAATCTTCAGCATTAAAGGTTATGCCTAAATTAAGTCTTAACATTACATTAGTCTATAGTATATCCAAATTCGAACTCAGAATTTCAAAAATGTCTTCCCATAAATAAAAACTAAATTTTAAAACTTATACCAAATGGAAAATTCTAATTCGAATTAAAATTTAAGAGATATTTATTTCTATGACTTTTTTTGAGAATATTTATAGGATTCTATAAAAGGATAAATATTTATAGGAGTCTATGGCTTTCAAATTATGAAAACAGAAAAAAACAACTATAGTTAATACTTGTACACCATGACTGTTTTCTGTTAGCATAGCATTATAAACTACATAATATTATATTATTACTGTCATTCACTCTTCAATACTGTAAACGTCAGTTAAGTACTATAATATTTATTCTTACTAAATTATCACTATCACACACCAGTGAAATAGCTCATTATTTAAAAATTAAATACAATAACACTCCAAGGATAGATATAAAACTAGGTTACCTGTACAATTTAATTATTGGAAATATCCTTGGGAACAAATCTAGTTTATTACTTTATTAGACCAAAAACTAAAAAAGTTTTCCCTTTCCCCTACAAAATTTACATATTTTTCGCTTAAAATTACGGCACGCTATAACAATATAAAAATAGCCTAATTTATATGAAATATTCTTTGGGCATAGTCCCTTACATTACAGGATAAAAGTATTTTTTATTTTGCTTTTTTATGTGTAGTTTTAGAGATTAAGGTCTAAAAATTAGTTTGAAGATCGACTATAGTGGCTATAACATAAGTAATTTTCTCAAAAATCTGTAGTGAAACCTTTTTTTATTTAGGAAAACCCAGGAAACTTATGAAAAAGAGGAAAATTACCTTTTGTCGATAGTAACGCCAAAGAGTGAATAAACATTCAACAGGTCTCCCGAAAGTGTTTTTATTATGTTATTTATTTGTCTATTGTCTATTAGTAACAACGGCAGAGAGTTAAATTATTATTGTTTGATAAAAACAATTATTATTTTGTTATAATTTATAATTATTTATGTTTATTGGGGAGATGTCAATTAGTCATATTCATATAATTTTTTTTGTTAAATTTATGTTTGTATGGTTGTTGTTATTGACAAATAAAAAAGTATTATTATTAAAAGTAATTTTTTATTAATTTAAGTATATTATCAAAATATCACGTTAGCAATATAATTCTGAATACCTTGTATATAGCATTAGTATTATAAATATTTTAAAGAATTAATAAAACATATGGGAGTAAAAGTATAATGTATATTTTATAAATGTATAATAGTGAACTTGGAAAAAATACATAGTTATCTATTGCCTCATACGCGGACTGACATAATAAATTGTTTTGCTCGTATAGGTAATACAACCAGAGGGTAAATTAAACTATTCGCTATAATGGGTTACAGGAAACGTTGATACTAAGACACGTTTCCTGTAGTGTACAAAAACAAATTTAATTTGAAGCATTTATCTGTGTTCTACAAAGAATGTACGAAAAAAATGTCCAGTAAACCTTTGGAAATTATATAAAAAAAATACTTGTTCGAAACCAAAGAGGGTCGTAAACGCATGCACGAGGGAGGAAGCTTACCCTATATGTCTGTATATATTGTCGCGTATGACAATTGATTGTATAATTGAGTGGGTTCACGTCACACGCCGGATCTCATTTCCGTAACGGGTTGCTAAATAGAGACGGATCCGGAACTGTGCGTTAACATATGCGACGGACTATATTATACGCTCGCTTGCCTTGATTCGCACAATGGGTTCGTAATTTACCGTTTCGTGCGAAAAATTCTGCATTCTTTATCGGGTTGAAAAAGTAAACGATTTTCATTTGTAATAGATTTTTATCTGTATACCCGTTTTGAATATGTATAGAACGTAATATATATTACTATTGATATTATGACTCGCGTGAGTATAGCAGATTGCTATACTCACATTATGATGTGATTCAAAATGACACAAAAAATTAATACATTTTTGCTGTACATTAAAATCATTATGAATGGAATAATCACGAGTACTATGTTTAATGTCTAAGGAAACATCATTAATCATTAATACCATTAAGCTTAAAGATTCATCCAACTATAAAACCGCAGAGTTAAGTCTCTTTAGATTAACTTTTTAATTTATTTTTTATAATATTCTTAAATTTAAGCTGGTGTGGTCGGTCATCTGTGGAGTACCTATATATAGTTGATACATTGTTGTATTAGCATATAATATTATATTAATTCTATGAAATTAGGTTAAACGCGGTTATAGTGACACAGATATAAATAACTAATTAAACTACTACAATTATTATCAATTAATTTTTGACAAGTATAATTGTAAATATCAGCAAATAATATAAGAAATGCATTTCTAAGAAATTATAAACAACACAATACTACGTGTTATTATTATCTACAGAAGTGAATTTAAAGACTTTTTCCGTTCTTATAGTATAACGTTTGGCACCTCATTACTATTCTTAACAATTATATAGTACTCAAAGATTGTAAAAAAATCTGTTTCTAAATCTACTGCTAGTTATTTATGAATAAACAATAATAATAATAATTTATTTTAATGAAGAAAACAAACTGTTTGTTTTCAATGTAAATAAAAATGCACACTGAATGCAATTGAGGCTGTCTACTATGTGCATATCTTGTTGTGTATCACATTTTACAGTTTTTTTTTGTAATTATTATTATTTATAAACCATATAGTATAGCAAATACATAGGTAGGATACTTTTACAAGACAGCATACGTCATATGTAACACGTCATCGTGGAGATGTTCGATGGTTGCAAATGTATGTATATTCGTATATACGTGGCCAACGTACAGGAAATGCAAACAATACATTCGCACATTCTGTACCCGCCCACACGCAAGTGTGCAAAAACTGTACCCAGATTAATTGGTGTTGATAAAGAGAGGAAGCTACTTGACACTGCGGCCGGCGACTACTGGTATTTATCGGTCGAACCCTCGAAGCAGTAGCCGAACAGGACAAACAATGGCGCATAAAACGTCCTTTCCGGATCGACCTGTCAAATGTATAATAACGAGTACGTGTTATAAAAGAGTCACTGACGGACTCGAAAGGTCATAAACAGGCCCTAATCCTCGCACGGTACTCCGACGACGGCGCGCCAAATGTGTTGTTGTTGTTGTAAATGGTTTTCGATAAAAGAGGCGCAACTAAAGAAGTAACGAAGTATATAGGTGGAAAAACCGCTGAATTGTTGAGTGCAGTTTAATTTCTCATTGACCGCTTCGAAATAAAGAAATAAAATCGTTTTATCAAAACATTTCATTCATATGGGGCGAACGTCGGTCGACATAATTCCCTCCCACTGCGAGATTTGTCAGAATGTTGTTAAAAGCATAAACTAGGTACTTGCTAATGTGTATCTTATCCTTTTCCTTTACAGTGCTCGTCCAATTCCTTGGAAATATAATGTATGTGGTATAGTAGATCCCACCACTGTACTATTATTATTATTTTTCTACAGCAATACTACTACTCCATTCATAAACCTCTAGACACTTGCGGGGTTTTTTGACATCGTAAAAGACAACTACATAGTTATATTATATTTGTTGTAAATATTCGGTTTATTTGTACGTACTTCCTCCTGTACTCGTGTATCTAGAATGTAATTTTTTAATTTTATATTATTTTTCGATAAAAAAGTTTACACGCGTTGGCTGCCAGTTCTATTTAAAAAAAAACATTTTATGTAGAGACAACTGTCTTCCATGAACTATGTTAGCCTACCAAGAGCTTAACTTTTTGTGTGTACCATGCCGATTACTGTCATGGTACGTGAGAGAAACTCTTTCATAACACGTCAGGTAGTAGTATAGTTCGCGAGAGAGAAACCAGTGATCCGCAAGGTAGTCACAGTGTTAATATTACCGTAATAATTATGTATAATGATACTTTTTTTACGAAAAGAAATTTATTTTATAATATAGCTTTATTATTATTTCTTGCTGATGAATATTTCATTGTAATATTAACTGGTCAATTTCCGTTGTATATTTCCGGTTAAGTAACAAACATTTGCATTTTGTTCGTTATAACTATACTAATTAAGGTACTCGAGCCAGTTGAAATTTTAATAAATGCCAATAAAAAAACAGTATTTCCTCTATTTATAAGAGGTGGTATAATATGTAATTATAAGTAGAATCCTAATACAAAATTACAACTTTAATGTATTTTTACTTCTGCAAAAATTATAATTTTTTGTATCCAACTATCACTGTGTCTATGACACGCTTTGTGAGTACTACATATTTGCTTTGTGCTACTAGGTTACCAATATTTTAATAGTAATTTTAAATTAAAAAGGCCAGTACAGTAAATGGTCGGGGATAATAGAGACAAAGCATACTGGAACGGGGGAGTCACAGGATATGCACAAGTTATAAACATCTGTATATATTTAAAAATTATAGTAAATAATAGATACGATAAAACATACAAAACAATATTTTGAATACTAACAATAATTAAATTATTAAATAATAATAATTAAACTAACTAAGGAGAAGTGTTAAAAATATTTTTAACCGGTAGATAGGTAACCCGCAGGTAAATATGACTTTGTAGCTTAGACCTCAGTCACGACATATTATGACATGTCAATAAATATACTCGTGTTGTGTTGAGTAGAGAATACGGCAGCACGAGTTTTCTAAAGGAATTGAAAGGTATCTCTCGTCAGTTTTATAAATCTAATAACTTTGGAAAATCATCACGAGTTGATGCGGCGTTATACCGGGATAATACTTTCTCCCTTGGGACCGGATGAACGAGGAACTTCTACGGACTGATTGCATTCGAAGTAAACTTCCCCAAAAACCATAATATACTTTGTACCCTAACGCTAAACCACGTATATAACTGGTATAATGGCACGTTCGTATACCTGGGGATTTATTTATAAATTATAACGGTAAGTCGTAAGATACACATTGGTGGATTTCATTTAGACTTTAGGTACACGTATAATATATGTGTGCAGTGTGTGTGTGTGTGTGTGTGTGTGTGTGTGTGTGCCAACTACCGTCCATATATTAAATCACATGAACTTTGTACACACAACCACCGATCTTGTACGTAGTGATTGTATCCGTGTAAAATGTCAAAGCTAGGAAAAACATTATGTATTCTGTTCTGCAATAATTATTTATTTGTATCGTAGTTAAAGCAAAGACTTAAACTGTTCACTATCTGCAGTACATTTTTCTAATAGCCATTTTTTATGCTCTTAAGTAATAATTAATAAGTAATACGTGGAACTTAACCTAACACTGCACTCGTCATACAACCAAAACATATGTTTACATACTAATATTGATAATTAAATTAATTTATACAGCGCAGGGTTAAAATACGTGCACCTACATTTTTTGTAGTTCAATCCTTTTAATTTAAGAAAAATATTTTTCTTTAACTTTTCTTGAATACTAACGGATTGGTTGTAATTAATTTAGTCAATAAATTTCTTATAATATTGAAATTAATCACACTGTATAATTTAATAGATATTCTTATGACAATTAAAACTTGATTGCTTATTTGTCAAAAGTTGGCCAACTATGAATATGGTTAGGTAACTTATTGAATTAGGTACTAATTCTAGAGACTAGACGTTTTAACCAAATGTGTGTTTTTTTTTAATTAGATGTTTTGCCCTTTTTATATTAGCAACTCTATGAGCAACCCTCGACGATTAATTGATGAAAAGATTCATATAATAGAATTCGAAATCTGAAAACATGGTAACGTTACAATTATGTTGCGTATAGGTATACTATAATTATTAAACTATACAAAACTGAAACTGTACTCGACGGGGCTTCCAGATTCATCGCATTGTACAAGATAATAATATAATATTTTACTCCCTTCCACTGTTGTCTCATATTAGTTATACATAGTTTAATTAATAGTTATAAGAGCATGTATATGTTTTAGCTGTTTTTTTAAATTAATTTAACCAGACTCGGATAAACTTAAAGCTTAACAACCGCCGACCGTCAGCCGAGGCTGCTTTTTCTTGTTCACATTCGCGTAGTGCAATGCATTTCTTTATATATATATGTGTATAATATTACGTTATATACACGAGAGTTACTGAACAGAAGCCTAAATCCTATGTGAAATCACGCAAAAGGTTTCCTATTGGCTACAAAAAGAAGCTTTTGTGTAAAAATAAAGCCTTCTGTGTACGCATAATAATACTGCTGCCAACGCAAAATAAATGCGATATTGATGATTAATTTTTCGCGGCGCACACACAAGAGGGGTTAAGCCGATTTGCTAACCAACAAATATATATATATATATATATGATGATAATAAAACCCTACAGACTACTCACTACAGTACCTATATATATACCGCCACATAACATTCAGCCGTTGACCTCATCATCATCATATTACGAGTATTATTCTCGCGTTGTCTATACAAACACGACCGGGGATATTCTTTTGAACGGATCCTCGTTTATATTATAATAATACTTATGTATATTAAAAACCCCTTTCGTTGTACACGCGCATATAATATGTTGCCGTTTATACCTTATTCGTCTAGATTGATACTTCTTCCAATTTTTTTTAGTTGCCAATATCTGTTTGGTTTCTCTTATTTGTAATTCTTTTGCCATCGTGTCAATGTAACATAGTGCACAGTCACACAAAAAAGTTAAGTTCATTACTTTGAGGAATTGAGTTATAATACAACTCAATTCCTCAAAGTAATATAACTGTTATATTAAGCAATGGCTTACATTTCGTGAATAAATATTTAAAGCCAAAGATACAAATTTGAATTTCTACAGGTTATGTCAAGCTTATTATTTACACGAGATGGTAGAACATAGTAATTTTTCAAAAGCCGTTGATGTCATTTATGTAAAATTATACATTTTTATATTGCCGATCATATAGACATGACATATCATATAATATGAACATTGCCGATTCGACGTGACAGTCCGCATAGAACATCTCATGGATATAAAGAGATGTTCTCATAACAGAAAGGAAATAACCAATTTATTGAAATCCTAAAGAACAATGTAAAGTATAAAAAAACTTCTATTGCCAACGAACAACGGCAGATAAAGAATTTTTATTGCCGGGGCGTTAAATCAGTCAAAACATTTCAATTTTTTCCCTTCTGCGAATCGAACGTGTTTTTCTTAAACGTACAATATAAAATACTCGACAACGACAGTTTATATTATTACCGTAAAATGTAAAATAATATCCGAGGGTGCGACGCGCTTACCACTTATATACTATATAATACATTTAACACGCTATTATATTACTTATAATATGGTCGACCGCGAAAAATAGCCTCGAAAACTGAGAGCGACAAAGATGTAACCGGAGAACCCACTTATGTCGTACCTACGCGATATAGAGGTTTGTTTAAAGAAAAAAAAATCATATCTTTTATTAAATTTTTTCAATCCAAATCGTTCGATCGACGACGAGGAAGATCGCGTCCCGTCAATAGAAATAAGCCTCCCCGATTGCGTATCCCGGCACTACAATCCGCTACACCCTGTGAGGATCATATTTTACCGATTTTTATTATTAAGTTATTATGTCGAGACGAACTGCAGTTCATGTTACTTCTGACAATAATAATAATAATAATAATATAACAATGTAATAATTTGCCACCTTCGTTTGATGACGAATCGATCGAAATCGGTCATGTTGACATAAACCGACGTCGTCGTGGTCGCCAACACTATTCGTCTAAAATTACACATTCCGCCAAAAAAATCATCCCCTTCGATTTACCGCTGAATTGAAAAAATATAAAATTATTTGGAAATTGTTTTGCCGTTTGCGCGTGCTTCGTGAATGTCCGGCGATAATAAAATAGTAAGCATTATTGTTACTAACATTAAGTTTTAACACAAACGATTAAAGCAATACCTTTAACCATTTTAATAATTGATCACTGTTTTAAATTAACAATAATATATTGTACAGCAATTAGCAGGCATACAAATATAGTAATAATAAGAGTCTCAAGTTGCGAGTTAAAATCGATTTATATAATACAGTTATTTTCTTATGGTTTTGATCCTATCGAACATTACCTACCTATACTATACAGTAGGTATAGTCGCTACTACAATGCAATGGGTCCGAAAGTCAGCTGACAACATAGATAAATCCGAAAATGATCAAATTAAAATTACAATTGACTAAATGTTTAATGGGAAATATTCTTAATTCAATAAAATCAATTGCACGATATTATTTACTTTTTTTCCAGTGGAAGGAAGATATAAAAAAAATAAGGTAAAGTTTCAATCAATAGTCACAATGAAATATTTTTATTTATTTTTGTACATTGTAAATAATTAACTACAAATTCAGAAGATAGGGTTTTATGTAAAACAGCGTAGTAATTGTCTTTTTAATTTAGGAAAATTACTTAGAACACTAAAAAATAAATAAACCGTTCAAAAATGGCGAATTCTCTATTGGACGATGTCTTTTTGTGGTTTTTTATAAGTACACGAGATTTCTATCCCGTTTCATAAACTCGTTGCATATTCATGAGCAGTTTTGCCCGAGTAGTTATTATTCCAACCGTAGAGCAGCCATCACAGTTTTTTATTTTATGAGGGAATTTTCGCTTGGCAGTTGGCTACCATACTAATATGTATAGTGTATGTACAATATTGAATATATATTTTTGTTTATTTCAACTTTGTAGTTTAATGAAAGCAAAATGATTACAAGATATAAATACAGTAGGTAATACAAGCGCGGGTTATAATTTAACTTTCTTACTTTTTATACACTATGTACTTATTTATGACATCCGATTACTTAAACACACAATTGAAAAGATACTTCTATCAATCAATCTAATATTTAACGTTACTTATATAGTATTAGAATTGTTATTATTTGGGCTATTTGGGTAATTAAAATTTTTAATTTGCTGGCCTCGATTTTAAAACAAAATTCTTTGTACTAGAAACTTAGCATTTCCATTTCATTTTAATATTTTTTTTATTCTTATGTATATATATTTTATTTTTTTGCAATGATTATATTTTAAACGAAATTTGGTTTATATTTACAAAAAAACTGATTTTTAATGATAACTTAATACTTTACAGTTGGCCTTACATAAGATTTTGTAACTAATAATAATTTTATCAGAATTATAATATTAAAGTTTTACATTTAATTTCAAGGTCTTGTTTTTAATAGGTTGAGAAATGGTTAAGTTTGGCCAAATTTTTAAGGTTTATTTCTGGATCAGAATTTAGAAATAACTCTTTACACAGCTCTTTTACTCAATGCCTCAGCCCCCCCCCCCCCCAAAAAAAAATAATATCTAAATATGCCCCTGTTATCTATAATATATAATTATAAAAATGATACGGTAGTTTAAAAATGATCAAATAAATAGAAAAACATGATGTATCAGTAGCTCTCTGCGCAATTATAGTCCGTACAAAAATAACATTCATTTAAAACAATATCTTTTTAAAAACTCTTTTTAGGTAAATCTCCATAATTTGAATTTCCGCAGTGTAGATCCTCCAATAAATATTCCATGCAGGGTTATCTGGTTAGGTACGCATTTGTGCCAAAATTTACATTTGTTGCTTTACCCAAAAAAAAAATGGTATTTACACCACTAAAACAATATGTGCTTCTAAATAATGAAAACTCTTTTTGACCTAAAGAAAAAATAAAAAATAAATTTATTTTACTAAATTATCCAATTTGGATTTTTTATGGAATTTTTCCAGGAAAAAATATTCCGGATAGAATAACTCACTAAAAAATGGCACTATAAAAATGTCCGAGTATAATTTGTACCTATTTATATTAACTTTTTAAAATGTTCTTATATTGCAAGGAACGGAACTATATCGCTTGATTTTACATGTTTTTTGTTGTTGCATAATTCGTTTTAGTTGTAACACTGTATTAGTATGCATAAAAATAAAATATATACATTTATGATGCTAATATACTATTACTCGTATGTATAGCTACAGTTAACGTTCGATTACACGGGACATTATTCTGCAGTACAGCTTATAAACTGTATATTATAGTAGCTCGTAAACGATTTACTTAGCTAAACACAGGGTAAATTATATACTACACAATATACATATACTTTTTATTATCCCTTTTAACATTCACTCACCGCAGGACAAAAAGGGGTTTAAGTATAGGATTGGGTGCCAACGCAAAAATAACCAAATTGTACACACTGCAGTCTCCCTCGCAGAACTAAATATTATATAAAATAAAAAGTGACCTTATACATTATTCGGTCACATATGGCCTAGTTCAAAGGCGGGCTCCGCTTTCAAATTCAATATTGCCACAATGAACGCCGTTATTGTTGCCAGCCTGTCATTATGGTTGTGTAAAACGGACATGTTATTATTTTGCACATACATTTATTATATATAATATGTATACATGCATATGTACATATAAATACATACAACTACAAGCTAGGTTGTCGATTTGTTGTACTGGGTGTGGTTTGTGTACATATTGTGTGCAATATTTAAATGTTCTGAAAAACAATGTAAATACAAAACGAACTAAGACATAATAACCAATGGTGCATAGATAATAATAATCATTGGGTATATGTTGTAACATGTATGTACATTAGACTCTATGACAATATGTAAAATATAGTACATTTAATAATAAGTACCTATATATGCATGACACACATAGACACGATAATAGATATTTTATTTTTATATAGGCCTGATATAATTCAAATTTTCTATTTTGAAAACATGCATTTATAAATTATAATATAATAATACTATACATAGAATATTTGATAAAACAAAGACTTTAAGTTTGCTTCATAAATTACACACGTAATTTATGAATTATAAATAGTATAATAGTTGTTTATTTCAATGCACCAATTATAATTAGTACGTTATTTGTTTATTTTGTGAATCTTACAAAATATTATTACATATTAATAAATATTACAATAGTTTACAAATGCGGTAACATGAAAATCTTTCTAATTTAGAGTCATTAAAACGCGCATTGTTGAGAAATTCAAAAAATAAATACGCCTATATTTATAAGAGCGAAATTCTATATTACACAATAATACTATTTCTCAAATAATAATACTAAGGAATAGATTGAACTATACAATATTTATATTATATAAATTGTAAAACTTTTCAAATAGTACAAAATATATTTTTCATTATAAAAGTTTCAAAACAAAACAAAATTTATTTTAACGTTCTTTTTTACAGTATAATTACTTGTGATGGTTTAAAAATAACGAATTAAGGACTTGTTTTAAATATCCTAATGTTGCAATTCAATCAAAAACAACAGCCGTAGTCTTAACCATAGGGTATGCAAACAATTAAAATAGGTTCTTTAATAATATTTATAGGACTTGAACAGTAACGAACGAATAAAGATAAATGACATTTGAAAGATATTTAAACAAAAATAGTCGCAATATAAAATGTAACTTTTTTGAGCCCATTTCAGTGGCTGGGATGAAAAGTGTGAACTACCATTAAGGTCATTGGGTTCCGGCTAATTTATCCGTCAAAAACTACCAATTTTACTTCAATCAGTCAGATCGTTGTATTGATGCGATAAGACTTCTGAAAATATATATGAATTCGGCATGAAGTCTACTTGGATCGGTCAGCTTACATTGTTTACAATTAAACTTACATTGTTTAATTTTGCCCTCAAAATTCCACAAGTTTGATTTACATTTTTTGAAAAAAGTTATATTTTGTAGTAGTGTTTAAAAAATGCTATTAAATGAAACTGAAAAAGTGGCCTGACCGATCTCAAGTAGACTTCACACTGAACTAAAATTGATTTTCAGAAGTCTTGTCGCATCAATACAACGATCGGACTGATTGAAGGAAAATTAGTAGTTTTCCAGCATAAAATTGTACGAATCCTGAACAGTAGCTGTTTTAACCGATTTGTGCGTGTGCGTACGAGAGTTATTTCAACAATGAATTAGACGGGTGCGAGGACGGGAGGGTAAGATAACAACACTCACACTAATGTTCATTTACTACGCACACAACGACAACGCGTAACAGAAAAAAAAACAGAAATTGTCTACCTACAACTCCTTAAATAAGGCCGGTACCCAATCGCCTTAACACTAGGTTTAATTTGCCTAATGATTCTAAATTAAAAACTACATATTTGCTATTATTTAAAATAATTGTATTATATGTTTTTTTGTTCATGAATAACGTATTTATTGTTATTAAATATAATTAATACGCGCATTCCATTGTAGTGTAACACAAAATGTTATAAGAACTCGGTTAAAGAACAGTTTCTACATGTCATCAACGGTGTATACTTAGTACGAGTAAGAAAGTCCAAAATTTCTGGGAGTAATATTCTAGGGTGGCAACTTTTTCGATTAAAATTGACTTTATCCTTTTCGGTTAAAACTTAAATTAAATTAAATATTCACTCGTGAGTTATCTATAAATATATATAAATGAATATCTGTCTGCCTGTCTATCCTTTATGCATTAGTACACCGTTCATTCGATCGCAATGAAATTTTGAGAAGTTGTTGAGTACACTCCCGCGAAGATAACTGGCATAGTACTTTTCGAAAATTCCACCCCAAGGATGACCTCAAACACGACCTTTGTACCTTAAATACGATATGTAAATAAAGTAAATGTTTGTAATCATGGTAACCCAAAATAAACACTTGGTAGCCACGGTACTCGAGCAAATGGTAGGTGATGATTAAAGGAACAGGCCGATTCTATGTACCGCGATTCTGGGCAAGCTTTTAACTGTTGGAACGGGATCTGGGATCGGGACTGGGACCCTTGAATAAGAGGAGGGCATAATAACCGAAAACAGTGTCACAGAAACGTTGTCACGCTGATAAGAGATAGGAGATTAGAGATTAGAGATGAGGGATGGGGTAGAAATGGGGGAATGGAAATTATTTTACTCAGCCCTGGCAGACTAAATCTCGGGCAACGCCGGGTCAGGACAGTTTGTAAATTATAAAATATACATTTTTAAATCATTGGTTCCCAAATATTTTATTTGTTGTTTGTTTATTTAGCTGTATACAACTTTTATAACGCCGGTAAAAATATTGGGAATGTAAGATGTAGGAAAAACGGAAAGGAGATGCGTTACTGTATGTTGGAATTGTTTAGTTTGCCATAGGTTACATTTTTTCTTCAAATTAAATATAGGTACAGTTAATTAAAATTTTACTTTTGTCGGATAGCTTCAGGATAAGTGGGTAATATGACTATAGGTAATATGCGAAATCTGTCTCGTTGCAACCATACCCTTTAATCCGCTCCTCCCTCACCGTCGGTTTGATTCCACACCACACTGCCACCACGTACCTACGTCGTCGATAACGTTGTACAGAAAGGGGCTATTATGCGCTCCAGTTTACTTGTCGGGGAACGGTCCCCCGAGCGACGCGGCGGAATAGGGCGTTTCTCGAGTTAACCAATGGGAGAACTCATAGAGCGTCACGCCCAAAACTCTCCCGGCAATAATGTTTACTCGTGTTTTCTCTTGCTCAAATACACACACAAAGGTACACATTAAGCATATATGAATACAAACTAATGTAGACACACACATACACAATTGTTCGCGCATACTCACGTCTCACACCCATTTATACTTGGATACACAAGAAGGGTGAGAAAGAGAGAGAGAGAGAAGCGACGGAAGGGGAGGAGTGCAAGAAATCGAAACAAAATGTATACGGTGTACTGATGACTGCACATATAGAAAATAAAAATAAAACAAATTTGTATTTACGCACGTACGCCGCCGCCACTGCGATGTTTGTGTATTTGTTGTTGTACCGCGAACGCGCAGTGGTGGTGGTGGGGCGCTCCTCGTAGGCGTACACTGAGTCCGTCGTATCACGGACATTATTTCTCCGATTCATTCGCGTCCGTACCGCCGTCATGTGTAACAGGCCTGCCGACGATGGCCCGGAGTCCGACTCGCAGGCCAACTTGAACCGTTACCGTTTGCATTTGTACAACTACGCGTTGCAGGCCGAACGGCTACGACTATCGGCCGGCGGGTGGGGTGCCGTTTGTCCTGTTTACCCGGCGGCCGCCACTGGAATTTATCCCCCCAGGTTTCCGGTCGCGTTGTTTCATCCTGGCGGCCAGAATCCGGACGAACCCAAACCGCAACACAGCTACATCGGGCTAATCGCCATGGCCATACTCCAGTCGTCCGAAGGCAAACTAGTGCTGTCCGATATTTATCAATATATATTGGACAACTATCCGTACTTCCGGACCCGGGGACCCGGCTGGCGAAATTCGATCCGGCACAATCTGTCGCTGAACGACTGTTTCGTCAAAGCTGGACGAAGCGCCAACGGTAAAGGCCACTACTGGGCCATTCATCCGGCCAACGTGGACGATTTCAAGAAAGGCGATTTCAGACGGCGAAAAGCGCAACGCAAGGTCCGACGGCATATGGGACTGGCCGTGGACGACGACGGAAACGATTCACCCAGTCCGCCACCGCCTCCGTCACCGTCCGTAGCAGCGTTGTCACCGGCAATGTGGCCGTCGCCGCCGACCATACCACCGCCGTTTTTTTTTCAGCCGCAGCCAGTGCAATCGGTCCCGACGGCCAGGCCTCAAAAACGGCAGTTCGACGTGGCTTCACTGTTGGCCCCGGATCCCCCAAAACGACAGCGGACCGCTACCGGCAGCAGCGATGAGGAAGATGAAGCTCGGTCCTGGGAACCGGGTCTGTTACAGCGGTATTACGAACAGCAGATACAAGCCGCACACCGGTTGCACGCTTTCCGTCAGACGTTGGGCCTGCAAAGGATGATCGGCCCTTGGCCCACCGTGATAGTTGACCGGAATCAGACGCCGACTCCACCACCTCAACAATATACGTCACCCGCGGATGATCCAATCAAAACCGAAATGGTCGACTAAGGAGGAGCTTGGTAATGCATTTTGGTACGTGTTTTGTTACTGAGAAATGGTAATAAACCAAAAAACTACTACTTCCTTTGATCATTTTAAATATCACAAGTCACCGAAACCGTTTATTCCTCAGCAAAGTTTATATTATTATTTTTATAATTATATAAGTTTATTTGAAAGCTAAAAAAATGAATTATTTATAATATTTTTATCGGTCAACCTCAATATTGAATGTATAATTATCTTTTTGTTTTCTACACGTTAAAATTCAGTATAACCCAAAAGCAATAAAACAATTGTTTAGAACTTTTAAATTGTGTTTCCAAAATGATTTGTGTAATAGTGTACTAATGAAAATTGCAATCATAGCCTATGTAATAAAAAATATATAATATATTTTAGTTTTGCTAAATTGATAAGAATGCATATGATATTATGAATAAGCAGAACAGACCTTACGTAGCGTTATTATTTATATAGTGTTAAATTATGTTGGTTTTAAATGTAAATTTGTAAAACACATTAATATTATATGTATACGTTTTTGTTTTTGTACATTATGTAAAGTTAAATAATTATAAATATTTATTGATGTAAGCTTAAAAATCTGTAAATTTATATTGAGTTGACTGTTTCCTTTTATAGTAAGAGACAGGAGTCATATGACATAATGTATATTAGGTAACAGGTATACAAGTTATAACGTTTAAATACGGTAAGTTATTCGGTTAATTTTGTTAAAAAAAATTCGTCTTATGCTGCAAATGTGCAGTCAATTAGTTTCCATAGCAATAGTTCACGTGAAAGTGTGTGAAAATTCTCACGTCGTGTCATCTTTTGGCCGCAAGCTGATATTAGGATTGTTAAAATTAAAATGGCCGTCTAATTGTATTTTATAAAGTCCACCGCAGTAACACGGTCAGTAGTGTTGTACCTAAACCACAATTATATGTTATATACATTATTCAAATTATACAACACCTTAAAGAATCCAGCCAGTTTCAGTGTTTAATCGTGTACAGAGTATACGAGTATTATGTTTTCTGCGATAGCAACTTTTTGTATACGGAAAATTAGTATGTTATACGATGTTAGGATGTTGTACTGAAAATTAGTAGTTTGGCTTCATTATTATTAGAATATTAATTAAACGGTATAAAATCAAAACAAAAAAAATGTATAAGTAAAAATAACGAAATAATACGTGAAATCTGCCTAATGAATATTAATTCATACTTATACAAATATTGTTAATACCATTAATTTTAGTCAAATGCAAAAAATAGAAATAACTTAAGTAGTTTAATTGATAGCTAGTTCAATATAGAACGCGTTATAAATATACATTGAAAAAAAGTAATACTGACTTTACTGTAATAACTATTTATTACTAATAGCATTATTTTATTGGCATTATTAATTTAAAATTTAATTTAGTTGGCTTAACTTAATATTAGGTAGATAAACTATAAAGTGTTTGGGTTATCACCTATACAACCAAATTTTAGTATTTATATGACTCTATAATAGAGGTTCTAGAATACTTACTTTTTGAGAAATATTTAATATGTGCATTAATGTCGACTCTGTACTAAATATTAGTTAAACGATATATTCTTTAAAAATAAGTAAGTATTACGTAATTATGTGTTATCAGTATATTTACTATAAAGTAACCGTTAATAATAACATTATTACATCGGATATCTGAGTAAAATAATTTATTCATAAAAATCGTAAGCTTAGTTATAGTAACTCAAAATAATTGAGTAATGTAATATATAACATTTATTCAAGATGCAAGGAGTCAGAAAAGTCAATAGACAAAACAAATAAAAGATATAAGTGAGTAGAGATAGAAGTGTAGAAGTAAAGACAGACTTAAGCCGAAGGGATAGATGAGATAAAATATAACGATATATGAAGATATGTAGATAGAGTAAATATATGACGCGGAAAGCATAATAAATGACCTCTTAAATCTTAACGTTAAATTTGAAATGTTTTTTTTTTAATTAAACAATATTTTAGTGTTATATTTCTAAATTCCAATGCATTAAAGAATCAAAACAGGATTGAAGTATTGAAGTACTGAACCTATGATAATAATACTTTGAATTTTTTCACCGATTTTAAGTTGTAAAAATGATACCAAAAATGTATTTGCATGAACCCAGTTTTATGGACTACGGGAGGTTTTTTTATTACTTTCAAGTTTTAAAACAAACGGCTATTTGCAACTCGATGCAACAGGCAACTGAACCGTATCTGGCCTATGGCTGAGCAGCCAAACAACTAAATGTAAGAAAAATGTAGAAATAGTAATATAATGTATTTTAATTTTGTATAGGTAATCTATACGTCTTGCCTACATATCTTACGCATTTTTTGCATTCAAGATTCTTAAAATTATTTTATTCAATTAGTAAGTATTAGGTATGATGTTATTTTTACAACTCTGTAGTGTTAAGGCATCATAGTCAACATTTACATTTTTTTCGTTAAGAATTAACATTTTTGGTCAAACACAATTATAGTTACTTGAAATTTTAAACCATACTTATTCCTTAGCTATAGCCTATAAGTCAGGTCAAACACTATAATTAAATTTATTTTTTAGTGTCTACATATGGAGTACGCCCATGGATATGCGCCCATGGACATGTGTATGTATACATTTTTCCATTTATTAAATTGTTATGTTCCTTCCAAATAACCAGAACTTATGCTAGGGGAGGAGTTGCACAGTGCTTTGCGATAACTGTTATATCTATACTACCTAGTTTCACGTCTTATTATGTCAGACATATGTGTTTACTGTTAAATGATCAAAGACATGATCTTTATTCTTATAGATATCTTTAGATTCTCTTCTACCCTTAGCATCATAGAACTGCTTTAGTGTATGTTAAATGTTAAAAATGTCTTCAATTATTTTTTAATTAACAAATTTCTAGCATAATATTGTTACAAGAAATGAATATTGAAATTATAGGTTAAACATAAATGTCCTTGTCTGTCCAGGCAGTTCCAAATAGTTTAAATTACACCAGGTACATACTTCCCGGTGGTACTTACCACACTAATATATTATTGTTGGTTATTGATACACGATTATACGGTTTTGATAAGATTTTCCGTTGATTATAATTTACCACATATTATATATATATTTTTTGTTGTAGGTACATCCTTATCGTTTTTGATTGCATTTTTTATTCCTTGATGTAAAAAGTAACTATAGAAGTTTTGCACAATAAACAAGGAAACTATCAGTGCAGAACGACGATGGCTGTGGCGCGCTTCGCTATAATATATAATAATGTAACCATATGTAAAACACCGCACGCAGCTAGAGCACTAGAGCGGTTTCAAATACGATTAAATCCGGATCAATACCTCGGGACAATCGGTGCAATAATAATAATTATAATAAAAATAATAATAACAAAGTAACGACTGCTGCACGGATCGGCTCAGTAGGAGCAGAATCAGAGCTATAGAATGAAAAAATAGTAGGTATACAACAAAAAAACTGTAACTAGAGGAGGCGGAGTAGGAAAGGACTTGGTTATTATTTAACAGCATTGTTGTGGACGACATAACACAAACGTTAATTTGCAGAGTAGAAGACCCGCGGAGAGTGAGCGGTACGCCCCGAATTTAATTCTTGATGGGCACTGGAATAGAAATAATGAAAATGTGTAACGGCGGTTTACATGCGCCGCCGAGTCAACACATTTACAAACATAATATGTTTTCAACTCTTACTGTACTTGACAAGAATTATAGCACACGCTATCTGCAATATATGTACACAATCGGGCACAACAAATCTAACTTAGATGTTTTATCCGCGTTTACCTCTCAAGTAGAAAACGATAGCCGGGTTTTCTTGTTAACCCAAATAAATATAAATTAGCAAGTAGGATCATAATATACGATAAAGGGTTTATTGATGATGAAAATGCATGTATATCAATAAAAATTACGTTTACTCATCAACACAAATTGTAAAAGTTCAAAATAATACATTTATTAATACCCCTTTTTTTTTAATATTGCCTGTATAAAACTCTTTAAGATCCGTCCGCTTTCATCCTCTTAAGTGTTTTATTTTGTCACACAAGGGTACTTTTATTTTATTTTCAATTTAATCGAGAACTCTTTATTCTTTCATTTGACCTCAACACCTTTCACTCAGCTGAGCAACTACTAGTATTTTGAGTGTCTATATTAGTCACAACTATGGCTATATTTTCATTTTTTAACACTTAGATATTTATTGTACATAACTTGTTGTAATAATACATGACTCCTGATAGTATTACAAATTTTATTATGTATGGCCCGTGTGGTTCCGGGCAAGAATAGGACCACGAAATGTTCCTCCTGTCGTAAGAGGCGACAAAAGCAATCTGATACAGGGTAGCAGCTGCATCAGTATCAAGCTGAGCCGGAAAATGAATGACATTGAAATGGCTTAGTCTTAAAGTAATGCAAGCAGAGCTGAGTACAGCGGTATGGTTGTATCACTGCGATGTGGAAGGAGACGGAAGACCCACCACATTAGTAAAAATCATCACGGATGCAAAATTTGAGGCAATGGTTTGATTACAACAACAACCAAATATTCAAGGCGGCCCAAGAGAAAATCCAGATTAATATGATGATTTCCAACCTCCGTTAGGAGGGGAATTCCAAGAAGAAGAAGGAGATGGTAGTGTCATTTTGCCAGTAGTATAATTTGTTCTTTAAATTGCCTTTATTTACATTTTACATTCGTCATTGGAGTTGGGTAATCCACTATTGGCCCTTGTATAGTACAATAAACTGCACGCGAATTATCCCCAATTCATTATATGATTCTATTATACAGTTTTTACCACAATGATAAGTAACAACCCTTGAATTAACCCCTTGAGGTTTTAATGTTGAGAGAGCCACCCTTTCCATTTTATATTCCCGCTTACTATTTTATTTTACGAATAATAAAATTACGGACGACTAGTTCCGTTTATTTTTACACTTTGTTTTCTTATTGTAAGCATATTTGTTTTTAACAAAATAAAAATCAGTTAATGTTACAATTGGTAAAAGCATCAATCACTTGATCAAATGTCATGATAACGATTAAAACGTCCTGCATAGCACGTTATTAACGCTAGCTTTTTCATTGTAATAATACTCAAATTTAAATGGTATCAATCCTATTACACGGCGGGACTTGACATAAAAATGAAAAATCAAGATGAGAAAACAAGAAAATTTGTTTGTATTTTTCTTTAACAAACGGCAGCAGATTATATTTGGTTAGAAAATGGTCGGATTACACAATAAGATATGTATGTAAAATACAAGCCGCATTGATTATTATTAGAAATTCTAAACGATCGATTACAGTTTTAATTTGTACAATGCCCAATAATTTTGTATCATTAATCTACTATAAAAAGGAAATATTTTGTTTATATTCTCAAAAAGTAAATATATTATACTATTTTATTATAACTTAAAATATTATATTTTCTGATAAATGACAATTATATTATATCAATATAATCTAAAAAATAAAAAGCTTGTCCCATTCGAGACTATTATATGAATAGACCTCGCTGAATGGGCACGAAGCACGTTCTTCGGTAAAGAAAACACGGTAATATTGTTATAATAAAATAACACTCAATAATAGTGGTAGGTACAACAATGAACGCGATCCCTTCAGAAGTGGACCACTCCGGGATTATATTTTTATTTGCCTATTATAATTCACTGTTGTATCCTCATACGGGACAGCGACTGGATTTGTGTGCATGTCCCTTCTTTTTCTAAATAAACAACAATAATAATAATAATAATAATAATATAATCCATGTGTTAGCCCCCGAATTATGTGATGTGAGAGCCGATCATTATAATAATCGCATAATAAAAACGCGCACAGGACATATGATATTATTTATTTTAACGGTTTCCTATATGGTTCGCGGTAGCGAGTGTGTGTATATGGGTGATTTTTAAAAGAGACAAACCGACAAACATTTAAATTTTATCCACGTTTACACTTAATTCAAAAATTTGGTAAACAACCCTCTGTGTGAATGTGAAGTGTCTACTGAGGAAATAAATAATAATATTAATAATAGTATAAGACGAAATATGTTATGCCAGGGGGCAGGGTGAAAAAGTAAAAAATAAGAACCAGTGTCGTTAAAATATTTGGCAGTATGATGAGTGATGACATAATACGAGAACGTTAGACATGAAATATATAATAATATATTTACAAATATTTTATTTACTTATTACTTATTGTACGGTTTAAAAGTTCATGATTTTTTTACTTATTACTAAATGGTTTTGAAAAATAGCTATGAATTTACAATCTAACAAACAGGAATTAATTTCGTACAGTTATGCAACACGTTTATTTTCAAACATTTGAGATAATTACAACTTTTTTTTCATATCTAAATTGTAAATCTAAAAGTACCAATAAAATAAGAACAATACAGCTAATGAGAATTTTTATTTTTATTAGTGATTTTTTTAAATTTAAATATAGATAAACCATAATTTTTATCAACACTAAATTTAGTAAGTCGCTAATACACACATAGTGTGTACTGCAGTACACGTACACACACTATAAATAATATACTATGTACAAACTGCATTTATTGCTGGTGCCGATGAGTCTATACGATGGTCTTTTGCGCACTTATTTTCGGATACCGGGAAACTATAGACTATGGTCTACAGACTAGTAACTTGTTCATGCGTTATTACTTATTAGGTATTATTATTATTTTCAATCCTTTTGAAGGTTCGCGGGCGTAACCAGAGGGAGAGAAACGCGCGAGAACACTTGGCGGTGGCAAGTGAAAAATTCAATATTATGTACTTTTGAGATTGTGTCGGCACAAAGTCAAAAGCTTTTGTGGAAACAACCAGCCGACGTCGACCGTGTTGATTGCATTAAACGCACGCCAAGGCTGGGACACGAGCAACAGCGTTAAAAGCCATAACCAAACGGTAATTGGACCGTTTGAACCAGGCAAAATGGAACGTGTAAACCAATTATAAACGTTCCGCTTTGCGCTTCTGTATACTCGACGACCAGTGTATATATACCTACCTAATACAATATAATGTATACATACACTGAACAGTATGGCGTTGGAAAAAGCTGTTGGGAAATTCGATTTTGCCATCCGCGCTTACACGTTATATATCATGTAAAACTGTGCGAAGTCGAACTAAAGTGCCGTAAATAACATTAATCGCATTTTAGCGCTTTGTATGTCCTTTAAATATATTTGATGTGTTACATAGAGTGCTTTAACGCAGCATTATGACGCGTATAGCGATCACTTACAACACGGCCTCACACACACTGCGTTTAATACATTTGTATATAATATATATTTGTATATGTATAAATGCCGTGATGTCGAAAGTGTAAGTAGTGTAAGATACTATACGCATATTACACCACGATCCTTAAATACACACCTAGGAAATAATACTTAGGTATATTTATTATAATAGTGATTTGTTTGATTTAGATGTTTTAGAGTGTTTGCGCGCGCGGTTGCGTGTTGTATACATAGTTTAAACGCACAAGAGTTACCTATATAGTAATAATAATAAATTTTATACATTACAATTATTATCGTATTATATATTATGAATCGAACAATAATAATATTTTAGTCTATATGGGTGCGCCGCGAAAGTATAGCACGGCCAAATGTATGTCGATCGTGTTTAAATAATACGTATAGTAACGTGTATGAAACAAATTATAAGTCTATGTGTATAGCAAACCGTCATCGATTCATCTTGAGCATTAATATAAAAAAAAAACATTACAGAAAGTAGCTTTAAATAAACCGGAGCGTGCATAGAGTATATAAGGTGTTTACATAGACTTAAATTCCTGAAGTATTACTGATTACAGATATCGTTGTTCGTTCGTAATGCATAATTATGCTTGGACGTCCAGGTTTAAAGTTGGATTTATGTCCTTAGGTGTTACCTAGCTTCATAGACCTATAAGTATTGGCCAATAACTACAGGGTGATTTATTAAGGCTAAGACACTTATTTTCTTTTAATTACAATTTTGTAGTTCTTCTTGTGGTGACACTTTAGTTTATATTGTTTTACAATATTAGAAAATATACAAATTTGTATTTTATTCTAGAGCTCTATCAACTTTTAAAATTTAAATGGTATAACATTATTAATTTGATTAAATTTTAATTATGACTGATCGATAACGAATTTTGGATTATTACTTTTTAAGTTATTAAAGATTAAAATTTAGAACCGGAGTTTGAGTGTGATAGCTTGATGCGCGCAGAAAAGAATAATACTACACTCCAACCTTCCTCATATCCTATATTTAAACTTTAATGATTGTTTATCGACCAGCCGCAGTTTTCAGTAAAATTGTATTCATTTAAAAAGTTAATCAAATATATACTTAACCACTTTCGTTTTAAAAGTTGATAGAGCTCTGAAAAATACTAAAACTGGTAAATATTTAGTAATTTTATCAATTTATTATAAAATTAAAAAAAAAAATTACTTTCAAATAGAAACACTAAATAATTATTTCAAGAGACATTAGTGTCTTATTTTTAATTAATTACTCTGTATAATTCTATGATTATAATAAAATACATGTGTGCGTATTATACATGCTATATAATATTTTCATTTCGTACAATACTCCATTTTTACATAACAATTATGTTGATATAATATAATTTATGAAAAGTCAAAAAAGTTAAAAAATATTAAAATGATATTCTAAATTTACCGCTGCTATTTTACTACCAACATTAAATCACAATAAATAATAATTATAATGAGTTGTACAAAGTCATTCATTAACGACGGACACAAAAGAGGGCTTGTTAGACGACGATAAAAATTATTTTGTTTCGCATTATTTGAATACAAAATTGTACAATTGTATTTATTTATATATTTATTATTTCCTTTTCTTTTTTCTCTTAGAACATTGCAACCAACAAAGCGTCAATAATTGATTATTTTTGTGTAAACGCCAAAAAAAAGGGGGAAAAACTTTTTAGTTCGTTGATCTGAAAAAATTATTCGCGTTACTTTTTGAATCCACTTCGTTAGTAAAATGAGTGTGCCCGATAAATACACACTCGAGCTGTTCGTTCTAAAAGCCGGTATTTTCTTAGTATATATTTAGTACTTTTTATAATGATATGTATAATTATATAGGCTGACCGCAAGTGGATTATAATAGATTGAAGTTTCAAATATAGTGTTAAACCAAAAATACACCATTAAAATTATCTAGATGAGCTAATTAAAAGGGACAATTACTTGGAATTATTGATCAGTTGTTCTAAATACTAGGTAATTTATCTTAATAACAAAAAACCGTCTTGGATCTCTACTTCGTTGTACATCTTATAATAATAATAATATAATGCGGCTATAAAATATAATTTTATTTGAAGCTGACTTGATAGATTTTTTCTGTAAATAACTCGATATCGCTAAAAATAAAAAAATTTAAAATTAGGAGTTGTAATATAAGTTGTTTATTTTTTTTATAAGCGTTCGTTTATTCAGTTAATACTAAAAAATTTGATGGTCTTCCGTGTAACAATCGTAGGGCTGGTGTAAAAATGAGTTTGTATTTTTTTTTATTGTTATTTTTTATTTGTTATTGTTATTTTTTCAATGTGTTGTGATAGTACATATTATATAAAGATATCGTCTAGTCACGGCGACGATATCGATGGCGTTCGTGTGCGTCTTGGAAATATTTATCCGTTTCTTGTCGACTCAGTAACAATGTTTATTTAACACTCACGTCTGCGAGGCCTAGAGATTGACGTAGGTGTGTACCTTTAGTATAAATCAATACACACATATATATATATTTATATTATGTATTTTAGTATACAACAACAGTGGAGTTTTTTTCGGTTTAGTTTAAAACTTCAAAAGTGTGGGTACGCCGAACAATCGTCGTGACTAGGTTGTTCGGAATCATAACAACACAATACAAATAGAGTTACACTGTTGGGTACATATTACTGCAGGACTGGAATGCCCAACAACCGAATTATCATTCACCGCGTTGGATTGCCGTGGAGTTGGTCGTCCTTAACGCACATCTGATATCCCATATCTGATCTACTGCAGTTTACTTCTATGGTAGTCGCCACACTGCTACATCCATACCGATTTGATTTTAATAATTGTTAATAATAACCAGGGTAATAAAACAAAACATGTTACCCTTAACAGTTATTATATTATACTAAATATCATGTATATCTGCAGGCCTATAGGTAATAAATAAGCAAAAAGTAAAAAAGTCTGGTTGATAAATTTATTGAATCGCTCTGTTGCATCGTCTTTATCGTATAGTTAACAATGAAGTGATCCGGGAGAGAGGTTGGAACTTTCCTGAAGTGTTATAGCTAATTCTTAATTAACGATGCAAATATGAGAGAAACCATATTAGTGTCCCCCCTCCCCCTAAAAAAAAATAGTTACTTAAATTGTAGTTTTTTAAACATTTATAACACTTGACTTGAAACCCTCAAAATTGATCGGTAAATTACGCCTTTGTATATATTTTAATGTTAGAAACATTTTCGCTGGTAAAGAATATAGATATAGTTGAATATTTTCTTGTAATAAATAACAAATCCTGTCACAAAAACAAAATTTCAAGAATCAAGATTCAATTTAGAATCAAGTCAATCAACAACCCTCCGATTTAACCAGTACCTACTGCCCATAAAAACCCCAGTATGGATCTCTGAGCTATGATTGTGATTCATTGCCCTCATATCATACTATCCGCTAATCTTGGCTCGTGATAAATTTTTATTGTACATAACTACAAAATAAAATACGTCCTTCCAGTGTATTGATCACGTTAAGGATTTATCAAAATTAAAAAATATTAGTTATTCAATTGTTTTGCTAAATTGAGTGATTCGTCGACTTAATGGTCTGGCACAATCGGTCAATTGTATTTTGATACTTAAAAATATATCAAGTCTCACGAGTGAAAAAATTAAATAACACATTTAAAAGTATCGAGGATCTATTGTGACTTATCAACTAAACAAGTTGATACATTCATTTTTAAGTTATAATTTTATTTCTAAAAAAAACGTTTACATATTGTTCGTCTGTAAGAGCACACTTACATTCCTCTATACTTATGGAGATTTTCGTTTTAAATGTATAACGCCCCTAAATTAGTGAAGTTTGTGCGTGGTGGTCTACGTCGGTTTCTGCTCCTTTACCATTGCACACCACTACACAAGTTGACCAGTTAGCCTTTCGAGGTGCCTAAATATCCTTAATATTTTTCAGAAAAAAACTGAAGAATTTTAACCTAGTCAAATAAAATCGTATTATAAAAAAATTGTTGGTTTAATGTAATTTAACTAACAATAGGTCATAGCTTATAGTTCGTTTTTAACTTTAAGTTACATTTTTTGTTGTATTTTATAGTATCATTAATTGATTTGACTAATTAAATTTCAGCATTATAATTTGCAATTGTCAGACTACAGTTCACTTCTGGTATTCTCAGTGACGTTGTCCGTTACTTGTATCCAGATGTGTGACCGCAGTAACCACGCATTCCCATAAATCGATAACTATATTCAAGTTGTATTTATATTAAATATTAAAATATAATAAAATATTAGATGGTCATAACTATAAAAACTTTTTATTTACCTTCGGTCTTCAATAAGTATCTCTAAGAAAAACTTTTCTAGACGTAAACCTAGATTTGTGTTTCTTTTTCAAATTGAAAAAGAAATAAAAAAGCAAGACCAAAACAACAGTTTACATTTCACTCACGTCTTATGTTTACAAATACACAACATGCGGTGCCTAGTGGACTTTAGGTCATAATACTGCTATTACATATAAATATTTATACATGTGTGTATAGTAGAGGAGAAAAGTTCTGAGATAAATTCAGCGGAAAAATCGCCGGTGTCTTTTCTATTCTGTGGCACGTGACTTGTTTTATCTACGACAATTTTATCGGTTGTCAATGATTCGCATTCGATTGCAGCTCTGGACACGATTACATAAATACAATTTACAAATATTGTGTAGATCTCGATGTAGTAATAAAAAAATCAATTTGATTTTTTAATCAATTTTATTATTAAAATATTAGTTTTAACTTTTAAGTAATTTTCAATGAAATAATAATCTGCGCCTTACTTTATAATGGAAAAATAATGTAACAATGGGACACAACTTGCGCCATCTACAGAACAATCTGTGTGATAACATATACGTTATTATTGTTAGTTAAACAGCAGGTAGCGCTATAGGTATCAATATTATAACGGAATGAGTTAGTTATGTAGATACGAACTTTAAAATAAGAATGATTTTCCCGAACTGTTATATAAAGTAGGTTTATGGAAATATCATTATAATTTATAGAATTAGATATTTTTAATTATTTGTTGTTTTTTATAAAAAAAAAAATTTACTTATCTATTTCCTCTGAAGAGCGCTGCGTTATGTAATTGTATTTATAAATGTTGATTTTACTTTCTTGGTTTTTAAAAAAAATTATGTTGATAACGTTAAGAGCTTGTTGTGAATAGGAAAAAAATGCTACACACTAATAGTGAGAAAATAGATATTTGTATATCTATAAGGAGTTGTATATAGGCAATATTTAAGAAAAAAGGGATTTTATTAATTTCGATCATGTACATATATTATATCAGGATAGTTTTTATAAACTTCAGGGTATTATTTTTAACGAATACAATTTTTTACAAAAATACTTGAATTCAAAATAATTGGATTTTAGTTCTATAATATAAATTTGTTACATATTTCTGTATGATTTAATTAAAAACATTTGATTTTTGAATGTCCTCTTACATTGATAAATACTTTAGAGGTACCCAAGAGGTTTTTTTCAAGTTTAAAATCGCTCCCCTGTAAAATCACTGAAATCGACTTACACAGTTATTCACAGTTATTACAGATTTAAGCTAATCAACATTTTTCAATTGTGGAAGTTTATTTTTTAAGAACAGTTTCGTTTACTTAAAAAAAAAGTTTACTAATTATTACACTTGCAACTAATTATTAGCTCAAATTAATTTCAACAACATTATTAAATACGTATCAGGTGAATTTGTCATTAAGTTGAATTGTGTCTACTATCGAAATTAAAATTAATTGTATTATATAACGTTGTGTTATATATATAGGACGAAGATTTTTTTTTTAACATTTTAAAAACCACATTCCTAAATATCAAACATTAGTATATCCACTATTCTCTTAATATTCAAGAACGGGTTTTTAACAGACCATAATCACCTATCTAGTGTACCCCCCCTCTTCCCTATTAGTCATATATTTTTTTTAACTATACCTTTCGACTATCTTAAGACCTAATACAAATAGGAAACTATTTGTACAATCGATATCAAATAAAAAAACTAGTATAAATTTACGCTAACCTTAAAAACTATTAATTACCTAATAATTTTATACTATAGTCTATACATTAGATTCATTCATTAACACATTGTATAATCTACCACATTTATATTTTTGGGAATACCATGTAAGGTATGGAGAATGAAATTAAGTTATAAATAAAGCAAAGAGCTAGCACAGTTTGCCCCCCCCCTCCTCCCCACTCAGGCGCTGCTCTGCTTATAACAATTCTTCTTAGATAGAATTAAATGTGGAATATATTTAACATTATCGATTGTTTTTGATAAGCAACAAAATTACGGTCGGCCAAGTACAGTCGTTGAATTCGACTTGTTCCTTCTAAATATCTTGCTAAATTTTCTTTTCCATTTGGCTTGTTTTTTGTCCGAGTGCTTGAGACCGACTACCAATTCGGTGTCGTTACTCACGTCCGATTGTCCGTCGACAGCCTCGCACGACTCGCACCTATGGACTTGCTGGTGGTCTTGAGCTGCATCAGTTAATAAAGAACTCGATATGTTGCTCGCTGGGGATATCATCCACTCGGGAATTGCAATTTCTTCGGCGGTATCACGCGAATGTCTTTGGGTGGTGTCCACGTTGGGCTCGGTATCGTCCTTCAAGTACGAGTATTCTTCAGGGGCCCAAGGTGCTACTGCCACATCCGAACACATAGAAACGATGTCTCGAACACGATGAGACTTGGTAAAACTGTTGGAACGCGATGCCCTTTTGGCCGAATGCAATGACATAATAATATCTGATCTCTCCCTAAATATAAAAACATTCTAAAGGAATATTTGTGGCGGATGCATGGCTGCATACAATCGCACCAACACGCGGTTAGCAAGCTAAATTCAGGTAGTTGCCTTGTCACTCTAGATATATATATAAATATAAATGTTGTTTAAATTTTTAAAAAAAATTTTAAAAATTAATAATTTATAAATTTAATCGTGATTTTATTTTAGTTACAAAATAGCATGTCCATACCATCATTGTAATTATAATTCATAACTATCAGTGTAATACCCAATTACGTAGTGAAATACTAATAATTAACTTTTTACGATGAAATACAAAAATGTATTAATATGTTTGTGGTATGCTGTTACAAAAAAGTACTATGCAACACATTTTTATAAAATTGTAGTTAGGACAGCAATTTATAAAATCAAGTGCACGGCATTAAATAAATGTATTAGTCAATTAGTGAAAGATAACAATTTAGACCAGTTATTTCATTTATTCCCCACATTTTCAGGACCCAAGTAATCACATTTACATATAATACAAAAAAACATTAATTTATGTTAAAGCTGTATGATAAAGAGTATATTATAATCTACAAAGCTTAAATGGCTTACTCATTATCGATTTTAGATCTATTAAAAAAAAGTCTCATCTTCATAGATTTATGACAAAATTTTACTGATGTAAACTTCTATAGAATATTATTGTTTTAAATTATATTATATTATGAGCTATATTAGTTAAAAAAGGCCATTCGCGGGAAAAACTCCTACGGTTTTTATTCGACATGGTTTAATTCGGTCTTTTTCTATAACTATTTAAAAAGAGTTTGTACACTGTCAGATTTGTGTTGGTTTTTTCAATTATTAAGCAACTAAAATGCAGTTAAAAAATCGCTAAGATTTTATACTTTAATATAATACCATAATAGAATTTTCCACAAACGCATTTAACCGTCTTAATTTGTTTGTAGTATATTTGGTAGTTTTAAAATTTTTCCAAACTGATGAGTGATTTTTAATTGGAAAATTAAAACATACTGTTTTTTTGAACGGGTCTTTGACATGTAGGTACATATAGTTTTAGTTTTAAATAAACATTCAAAAGACAATTGCTTTTACCTTAAAAATGATAAACGTGACGTCCTCTTAAATATTATATTATTGAAAATTAAATCATTAATCAATAAATATCAGACTTCATCACTGATCACACACATCATACATATAGTTTTTACACAGAGTTAAAAATACTAATCAAGACTGGCTTCAAGTTCTACATCGTTAAATGTCTCATATCAAAAGCCTTTTTCAATAATAGTATTACAAGAATACGGCCTAACAATGTCTACAAAAATAAATGCATTTCGCAAATACTTTTAACTATTAAGTTATTTATTATAAAATAAACCGAAAATGTATTGATAATACACCCAAAATGAGTTAAGATGAAATTACTATGTAATTAAAAGTGATTGTCTTTTTTTATACTGTCTATTATTTTATGACAAATCGTATTGTATGTACTTGTGAAAAGGAGCGTTAGTACTCGGTGAATTCCAAGTGTAATAATGGTTGATTACGCAGTTACTAGTGTCTACCACTTCCGAAATTGGTAATTTGCTGTAAATTTTGGACAAGTCCTGCTTGGTGATAAAGTGATGGTTAGGCTGAATTTTGAATAACCTTAATACGTCCAAAGAAGAATCGTTGCTTTTCACCGAATCCGTATCGTTTGTTGTCATGTTGTTTTAGGAACTTTTAAAATCTATTTTGTTATATACTATTTGAAATAAAAATAAGTAAAGTTATTTAAAATCAACCTACGGTTCAAAATGCAACCGTTTAGTTGGTATGGTAACATTGTACAGAATATACAAAGTGAACATATCAGTTTTAGCAAAAAGTAGTAGGTATTGAATCTTCAATGTCGTTTGAACTTCAGTGTCTATCTACCTAGTAACTAGTTAATTTAAATAATTAATACAGACGTGTTATTCTTTATATAAGTAGTATAGTATATTATTCTTGATTCACAAGAAGGTTGAACTAAACGCCAATAAATGCTGTATTATATATTATGTTCTATAATTGTTAAATAATATATATACGTTCATGTTGTGAGATTAATGTGAATTTTAAGACGATTATATGATGTTTTTTTTAGTAGAAAATTAATTTGTTTTATTCACGTCTAATTAATTAAGCAATATTACACATATTTGGTAAATTTACTAATAATTGCTAAAAACACAATACAAATACTCATTAAAACTGCAAAATGTATACAAATTTTGCTCACCTTACGTGACTAAAATTAACTATTTTTTTTATTCCAGGAGTATTATGGGATTTTATTTTACGAGTGTCTTAAGTTTCCTGGTTTTCTTATAAGATCAACAATGTAAACTAAAAATAAATTACTCCCAAGGTATTTTCTAAAAAATTATACTATGTTACAAAACATTTAATTTTCTAAAAAAATTTAATGTTTTCAAAAATCTTGCATTTTTCAAAAAATTTTCGTTTACAGCAAAATTGTTTTTAATTAGAAAAAACAAAAAAATATTATTTGACAAAACTATTTTCTTAATGAAATAATTTTATTATTTGTATTCGACAAAAAAAAAACCCATTATTATCCGTTAGGTTGATATATTTCTTGAAAAATATTAATGTCTAGTAATATCAATTTGTAAGAATACTTTTGATAGTGGTGTAGCTACCGTGGGTAAGGGGGGGGGGAAGCAGCCCCAGGATGCATTCTAATTTAGGACGTTTTTGTACGGTTTACTACAGGGTGGAGAAAAAGATACGCATCGGCTTTGAAGGGCTGCAGAAAAAAAACTATTCAACTTAGAGAAATGAGGTTTATATTGCTCGATTCAGTAGACAATCTAGTTTTAAAGATTACACCACTAAGATGGCGACCGTCAGCAGCGATTCACTCTTGAAGGCGATTTCTAAAGTTTTCTACCGCTTGTTGGCACATTCGGATGGATATAGCTATTATTTCCTCCCTAATTCTCATCCTAAGTTCTTCCAAGTTGTGTGGACGATGTTTAAAATTTTTTCCTTTAGGTATCCCCAAAGAAAAAAGTCGCAAATGCTCAAATCTGGTAAGCGGGCGGGTTTGAAATTGAGACAAATATTCCCTGAGCGCCTGGTCTCTCTGAGGGGAGACGTGGTTGGCCTGCGTGCTATCTTAGTGATGTAATCTTTAAAACTTGATGTCAGAAACTAGACTGTCTACTGAATCGAACAGTATAAACCTCATTTCTTTAAGTTGAAAATATTTTTTTTTTGCAGCCCTTCAAAACCGATGCATATCTTTTGCCCCACCCTGTATATACGTTAATATGTAACAAAGTCGCGAAAAAAGGTCTTGCTGTAGGGCGTTCTAATCTCTAGTTACGCCACTGAGTATGGAGGATAGTAAAGTAGACAAACATTAGCGGTATATAGACAAGTTGTATTTGTTTTATGAATATAATCAAATTGGTATTACATTTAACAGTTATAAAAGCAATTTTAGCAGTAATTTACAATTTATCTTGAATACATTAAGTATTCGTATACATTATTTTATAAGGTTGACATGGATTATGACGTAATATAAGTTACATAATACTTAAGTGATGCAATAGTGGCAAAACAGTCTAATGGATCGTTAGTGTATAAAATTAACAAAAATGTATTGAGAAACATCAAAAGTACAAATGGAAAAAAAAACATGTTTTAAAATGTATTAAAATATTTTTCATTAAGTAGTAAATAAATAAATAAACAACATAAAATATACAAAATATATATAACTTTACAGTATACTATTATGATACGGAACAATAATTAACAAAAGAAAAAAATGTATTTATGTAAAGAATAAAAACATATCTAGTACATTACAATATAATAATAAACAAATAGTTAATACGTAATATAAATTATACAGAAATACAGAATTAACATTATTGCCGGTAATCGACTGGATGCAATTGGTGAATGGTTACGTAGGTAAATATTATATACAGTGCTTTATTAAAATCATAAAAATACATTTGTTTAAATTGTATGCATTCGAAATAGTTTAGGTAACTCGTCAACGAAATTCGCGGACAGTGCGCAGCAGTCATGATTATACTTAATATATAATATTACCTATATATTCGTATAAGCCTAAGGTAACATCCGAATGACTAAATACATATACTTAAAATATAATAATTTAAAAAATGATTATGATGCATAGAACAAACAAACAAATTTATAAGACAACCGATAAGGGTGAATATCTGTGGCATGTCAGATATACATGCTATCGTGCCAGATAGTACCTAGTTATCACCCATATTTATTTAAAGAGGGAATGGAATTAGTGTTAAAATATTTGTATTATTATGATTGTTATTGTTGTTGTTTTGATTAAGATTAACTTAAAAGTTGATCGACGACATCGGCGTGCTTTTGCGATAGATTTGATCCGGTTTATAGATCATAGTCAGCGGTTAGAAACGCCTAAATGTGCAAATACTATTTAAAATGCATAGCAGTTAACACGTCAACACGTTTTAGCGACAGAATATTCGTTTCAGAACACTTGTTTTTAATCTACACGCGACAACCGAAAGTTAATATCGTTTGCATCGCGATTAGATGAAGTAATTTTAAACGTATATAATAGCAAGTTTTTCTTTTATGAAATTCCTCTACGTCAAATGATTATAATAGCAGTTTGCACCAAATGTAATAAAAATGTAAGAACAGTAAAACAATATTTATGTTATCACATACACTACATTATAATTTCAAGGTTAAACCAACATCGTGATCCCAACTAACCCAATATGGTTTAGTCAAAGCATTTGGCTAAATATTTCTTTGCTTTTTGTGGGTTATTTTTTTATAACATTTCGCATAATAATATTAGTATTGAAATACTAGTAAATAATAAAAATAATAATAATAATAGTAGTAGTAGTAGTAGTAGTAGTAGTAGTAGTAGTAGTAGTAGTAGTAGTAGTAGTAGTAGTAGTAGTAGTAGTAGTAATAGTAATAACAACAACAACAATAAAAATATTGTTATCTTAGGACTCGCGGAACACACCGTGCTGGACCATCCTGCGGTGGCGGCCGGCCGGCTTCATTGCGGCCTCTTGTTTTGCTTCCTTCTCTGCTTCTGTTTTTTTATCGGCGTCTGCACCTTGCAAGCGCACCCGCTGCGCACCTGGATGTAGTCCAACTTCCACACGTTGTTGTCGTTGGGGAACAGCGAAGGGAACTGCTTGTTGACCCCGCCGTTCGACGTGTTATGGTGATGACGGCCGTTCCCCTCACGGACGATTGCGTACGAATACGAATACCTCTGCTCGCAAACCGAATGGTTGTGCAGCTTGCGTTCCATGAACAAGCAAGGTTTTCCCTCGACACCCTCCTTGCACGACACCTCGTAGAATCTCTGTTTGTCCGTCCCGTCGCTATAAAAGCCGAAAACATAACATGAAGTTAATATTTACTCATGAACATTTGGTAACATTATATCGACCGCATAGTGCCCAGGTGTGATAAGTGCACTTGAGACGTTAATTGGCTAATGTACTAAGTATCTTAACAGTCGAACCCACTCGTGTAAATTTGTCATTTTCTATATACAGAAGATGATAGTCAAATATTTGCCACAAAAACTGTTCATCTATTAATCTATACGTGTGTTACACATAAATAAACTGAAAGTCAAGACTAGAAAAGTATATTATGATATTACAACAATTCCATCAATTTAACATAGCATTAAAATTTTATTCGAGTGGTTTATTATAAGAAAACCCGAATGATTGTAAGACAAATTAATTTTACGATAGATGTATTTGAATCAAGAATAAATAGTAACAATAAAAAATATTGGCTTTTAGTTAATGACGTCAAATAATTAATTTGGATTATTTCAACTTTCTATCGACACAACAATGTAGATATTTATGTATAAAAAAGAAAACACCTGTAGTTAAAAAAAGTATAAAAACATTTGACTGAAATAACTATAAGTATTATTATTATTTGTAATTTAAAAAGCAATTAATAGTTAATATAGTTACAGTAAATAATAAACCAGACAATGCGATAATCTTTAATATATTATTTACGTTACTTTAAAATACTACCATATTATATTATAGGGGGGGGAGATAGATTTGAATGCGGGGTACACCTTTGAAAAATTCTGATAGAATGGTTTTCACTGTGCTGATAATGTCGAAAAAAAAATGGTCAGTGTTCGATGTATTGTGTTGTCATAACACAGGATTCAGTATGATTATGTGATAGAGAAATAAAAACGTCATCGACTCATATTATTGAATTTAGTGTTTTTTTTCGTATGATTTTTTTTTTTACCTACAACTTCATTTATCATAAGCAGAAAATAATTTATACGGACCCAAAATGTGGTTTTCTATCATTGTATTTATCTAACGTTGATTTATTATAATTATTTTATCTGATACAATACTAAATATTAACAGTTATCAAGTGGAGTAAATTTAAATTTAATTTATAAATTACTTATTTCTTAATTGTTATGTTAAATTAAGGTTATAAAATAATTTGTGTTAAGAACCAAAACTAAAATAATGAAATATAATATTCCTTACTAAGTTAAGAGTTATAAATTGCTTATATTTTAAGCACCAAATACACCTTATGAAATAACGTATATTATATTTTTAAATTCTATATTTGCATTAAATAAAGAAAATAATTTTATATAAAATAAATTAATTGTATTGTACGTATTTTAATATATAATAAGATTTTTTTTAACATTAATATTAAATGTAAGTAATAAAACGTCACGTAAACCGCACTTAAAAAAATCCCTTTAGCAGTTCAATGCATAATGATTAATGAATATACCCAAGGAAGTAATAAAAGTAATTACTAAATTTATTTGTATACTTATTTAAGCAATTCCATTGCATCTAAACTTGTTTTCAATATTATATCTCTTCATAGCGTTAATTATAATAAATAATGCTGAAGCGTAAATGGAAATCGTAAATTTGTGGGCAGTTTTACCGTCGATTTACAAAAATATAATTGTAAATTTAACATCCAGAATAAGCATAATTAATGCCCGCGGCGGAAATTCCATTTCGAATTTAAATTCGAAGGTTATGTTGAGAATCAATAATATACTACAAATGATATGTATATAATATGTGTCCGATACTACTAATGTGTATACAATAAAATATCGATATCTTTGAATTATTATTATTATAAAACTTTATTTTCTGAAATGCTATTGTATTCCTAGTTCCTACACTTATTAGTTACAAATAAGTGTTACAATACGCGTGATTTCTAATGGTATTTTTTAAATTATGTAGCAGTATCAAATGTTTGCCAAAAAATGATACGACCACGGTTATATGCCTGAAATCTACTTTATATTATTTACAATTGTGAAATGTTTTCCAAATAATGCGCATTAATCAACCAATAGCCAATATGACTTATTATTGTGGTACAAGTATTTAATTTTATCTCTTTTGTAAAAAACAGATAAGATTTTCAATCTAAGAGTTAAGTGTTAACAATTTATTTTATATAAAATATATGTATGATTTTTTACAATTTTATATGCGTTTTATAAATAAAAATAACAATTCTGTCTACTATTCAAATGCAAATTGAAAGCAATTAAATATTTCAAAATTTCAAAACCAATAATGCAATAATATTTTGTATTGCAAAATGCATCTGACTATTATTGACAAGTATAGAAAAAGAATATGTTTATTAATTGTCAGTAGCAAAATACAAGTGATGTTAATTCAATTTAAATACAAATTACGAAACACATAATATTTTACTCGCAATGATTAATTATTTTAGATTTTAAATTAAGACTACAATATTATTATGGTAACTGAATTTCCATGTTTGTAGTTGAATAAAAGCCAATATCGTTTATAATATTCTATTGCCGGCAATGAAAACTACTAGAAAACTACTTTAGCACTTAATTAGTTGCCAATTAATAACACGCATAAAATATTGTTTTCATAAAGACAACAATAAATCAACATAATAACTATATTGTACTTACATGTTAATTAATCGTATTAATAGTAAATGACAGAATAGTCATTATTATGAAATACTTAAGTATCGCATACATACATATACGCTAATGTATTTTTAATTCGAATTAAAATAATAACTATAATGAATTCTTATGTTATCAATTAATGTCTTGAATAATGCACCTTGTTAGTAACAATGATAGAAAATTTCAAAATCTTTCTAATTTCCACGAATCTCGTAGATTATTTTTAAACTAAATAAAAAATAAATACAAATATATTCATGAATTTTAGATGCATTATCACCGTCTATTTACTTAATGGATATTAAAATAAATAAACGTGTAATTAGAAGAGCTCAAAGGGAAAATAATATAAATGTATAATTTACTACAGTAGTAAAAAAAAATATTATTTTATATAAACCTCAAACCAAAACACTTAAAATAGTAAAAAAAAATACTTATCGTTCGAAAAACATGCGGATGTTATTTTTATACTTTGTAAATAGCAAAGCTCAAAAACGTTTTTTTTTTGTGAAAGTCTTTTAAATCTATCAACATATTTAATATTAAAAACAAAAATAAATGAAATAAATGACAGTGTAAAATAAATATGTTTGTTTACATATCGTTAAAGGGTTATTTATGCAACGTTCAAAAGGAGATCAAGGTTTCTTGCATACTATTATTATTTATTATAATAGTCACATTTCAGAAATTAAAATATTGGATTATTAGGTATGATACCTACCTAGCTTACAATATGTATAACATATAATACATTACTTAAATTGCTTAAAAATTAATTTAAATATTTATGTAATTTTTTTTTCTTTTAATATCTTGAAATATCAACCGCTAGGGAACTCTTTGGAGTAACGTCGTGTGTAACAACACAACGGACCCTAACTGAAAGGAGACAGTACAAAAACATGACAGCTTTATGTTTTGAAAATGTTTTATCCTATTTACTACAGTTGCGGTGGGAAAAAATTCTACATTTTTAAGTAATGGTTAAGTACTCTTTTAACATGGATATGTTATTGGACTGGAAACAAGGAATTTCATGTCGCCATTTTCACGTTACGCTAATAGATACGTGATAAGAGATGAGATATCAGAGTTAAGAGACACAAGATAAGTGATAAGTTATATGTATTACAATACACCGCAAAAACATATCTAACTTCAATGTTTTTCCGTGGTGCGAAAAAAATAACTAGTTTATTTTGCATTAAAATGTGGATAACTTTTCTATAAAAAACAATATCGACATCTGATTTTTGCACAGACCCTTTCAATTAAGTTTAGCATTAATTAACGGAGGTTGTCGTACGACCCGACGCATGAATAAAATCGGTTAGGAATTAACCTAATATGCCTCGGATGTACATGTACGACTAGAACTTAGATGTGCGATTGTCATAAAGATATCTAGTACGCACAGAAGTGAAAATAATAAAATAGATTTGATAATTAAGCAAAGAGATACGAAACATTAAGTTCTGATAATACATTTCATTGAAAAAGCTAATGAAATTAAGATCGGGCTCAAAACCGGAACAACAATCATGAAGGCGAAGACGGTGGTTCACTGATTAGAGTAAGGCCAATATGACAAGGGAGTTCAAAAACCTCTTTTAAAAAAACTGCTCAACCAACTAATACAAAGTGAGTCAAGAGAAAAAAGTGTTACAGTTAAGAAGCCTACATTGTTAAAAATTTTAAAAGAAATAAATATGTTAAAGAATGAAAAAGTGCATGCCATCATACTATTAGTTGTAGCAGATAGTTGAAAAAAGATAGAAAGGTCTAATACTTAAACTGAAGCAATTGGTTCAATTGGAAAATATGTAAAAAAAAAAAAAACAATTAAATTATTTAAAGACGTGATAATACCATCAGCGTGGAACATGTCAATGTTGTCTTATATATAAGAACGGTGACGCTATCGTTTGTCTGAACTATAGAAGACATTTACTTCTTAGTATGCATGTAAAGTGCCAATTGCCATATAATGTTATTAAACAAGATAAACCATAAAATAAGCATAATATCTTCATCAAATTTAGACATGATGATTGTTATTATGGTTGGTCATAGTTCCTTTGATTTTTTAATTATCTATATAATGGTTGTTTAGTGCTCTCTACTGCTACCTGATCTTATAATAAACTTCACACATGAAAATACATGGAATTTAATAATACATTTTTAAGCAAACTTTAAAACATGTTACAAAATAAACCTATGCAAAACTACTTAATTTAAATATTAATATTTGTATTTGAATATTAATATTTGTATTTAAATATTAATATTTGTATTTAAATATTAATATTTGTGTTCAAATATCTAATTAAATATTAATAAGTACGTAAAATGTATTGTTTACTTGTAATTTCGATAATTACTGATCGAATCTAATTTTTGAAAAAGCTTAAGAAAGATGTTCCGAAAATCCTCTGAAAAAAATCAAGAGTATTCCGACTTACAATACACTCATAATATATGCTATAGCCTATAACCGTTGTTGAGATTAGGTTCTATCGCAACATTTACAACGATATGGTGAACTGACCAAACCGTTTGCTGTCAAATGCGGTATTTAAAAAATAATTATCTCAAAATACAGTGGTTATATTTGCAGTGATATATACTTAGTACAATGTTATTCATGTCGTTTGAAAACATCGTCATATAGAATATGAATGATGAACCCATTATAATCGATTTGCAAACAATGTGCATGATCATTTGATATTTACCTGTAAAGCTCAACGTACAACCCTTGGGGGTTACTGCCACCGTTTGGTTCGATCATTTCCACTTGCGAAGGGCAGCAGTCTTCGTGGCCGTGTCTCATTAGCAAGTAGTCTTGACTTCTATGACTGGACAACCACCGGTGATTGGCTACGTCCACTTCTAAAGACGATGACGACGACGTTTCTTCGCCAACTGACCTACAAATTTCGATTTATGTACTTAACAGAACTTAACTTGACTAGTATAGCTCTTCGAATTTAACGAATGATAGGAGGAGGAGTGGCCGAGTGGGTAAGGCGGCAGTGTATTAGCGTTCACTGTCGCCGGTTCAACACTCGGCCACAGGCGCTCCGTTTGCTGGGCGAGCAATCGTCCGATAAAAAGGAACCGCCATCCCTCTCTCCGGTGACGGATTGACGACCCGTCCCGGAAGCGAAATTCGTCAAGAAACCATCTCATGATGGCAGCGTTGGGCCTTAAAGGCCTGTTAAGCTTGATGATGATGTATATTAAACACAATTTGTATTTGTATTATCTCTCTTGTAAATATAAAGTCAATAATGTTAATTATTGACCCTTGGGTGCACGACATATTTGAGCTTCACAAACGCATTCGTTTACTAAGAGCACTTTTTTTTTATAGGGATTTTAAGTATCAAAAACAATTCTGTGATTGTTATAAAATTACTTTTGCTACTACATAGTAAAGCGATCACTTATGAGAAACTTTGAAAGTATGTTTTAAATACGTACCAAAACACTTCATTTAAATGTGATTCAAAATATTTGAGTTAAAAATAAATAATAAATTCAAATTAATAGAATGAAAATTTGTCTTCTACACAGGGGCCAATATTTCTCTTTTCGGAGACAAGAACGGAGGTTATACAACACAACATTTTTTGTTAACATATTTTCGAGGTAAGTATTTTTATCGTTGATCAGTGATTTTCAATTATTACAAGATAAATTATGGATATTATCCACAAAGCGAATGTTTTTAAAGTTTTAATACATCATGCACTTGAGGTTGACATTATTGACTTTAATTTATAATACAAATCATGTATCAAATTAGATAATACAAATCGTGTTTAATGTACGCAAGTTACATCCCACAGGATTATGAATTCTTAGATTTATTTTGTGATAAAAAAACACTAAAAAACCTAATGTTTCTTATTTTAATGTGCTATACTATATTACTGGATCACGTAAATATTGAACTACAGCAGAAAACCAAAGGGTCTATTTTTGATCATTAAAAAAGAAACAGCAAACCTTATGAAAATAATGGACATACTAATGTATATCATAAATAAACAAATTAATGTAAGTTAATAGTTATTTCGTTTTATTAAATGTGTAACAATGAAGTTACATAATATTTATGTCTACTACCATTGATTATAAATAATATAGATAGCCCACTAGCATGTATTTTTTGCTGCGTGTAAATTGTTGCCGTTGTAGAGCGCTTTATACTGTTTTTAGTTATGGCGGTTAGTACCGTGTGCGCTGACGATCGATGCGCAAGCGCACTAGGTGGTTCCTGGCAGTATTGCGCGTGCGCGTCGATCGTCAGCGCTCACGGTACTAACCGCCATAACTAAAAACAGTATAAAGCGCTCTACAACGGCAACAATTTACGCGCAGCAAAAAATACATGCTAGTGGGCTATCTATATTATTTATAATCAATTCTACTACTTAAAATCAACCCAACAAATTTTAATGTATTATTACATAGATAGTTGAATTAAATAAAATAATCATCATTTATACTTGTAAATATCTTCCAGTTTGTACACATTAATTTTTAGCTTATAATTGTAGAAATAAATAGTTTGTGCTTAAATTTAAAAAAAAAAAAAAAATCATTTATAATTAGATTTATGTTTGGGACCAAAGAAAGAGAAAATAATTAACTAATTAAAAATACATTAAAAGACGCTATTAAAGAAATAAAAGAGAAAATGAAATGCATTATTCTTTAATAATGCATTAAACATTGTACTATTTGCTAGTGAAATTAATAATTTTGAATGTCGCGGGGTTTTTAGGATATTTTACATGATGATATATTAAACGTAAAACACAATTTTTTATTTCATAACTACATTATTTAGTTTTCTTATTGGACAATTTTTATTTCCGTAATTGTACAATATTATAAAATTATAAAATATTTAACATTTAGATTTCTAGATTGCTATTAATTATTGAAATTTAAACTCTAGCGTCAATGTTTAATTAGTTTATCCTAAAATTGCTAATATATTATTTATTAAAATTCAAAGCATATTTATAAATCTATAGCATATGTATAAAACAAATACGAGAGGATAAAAAAGCTCAAAATTAATTAAGAAAGTCTCACCAGTCTTGATTTAGACTTTTGTTATTGCTTTGACGATGCGAATCGTTTGCCCAATCCGAAGGAAGATAAGTTTCAGTAGCTGAATTCGCTAGCAATACGCCAAAAACTGTGATAAGCACCTGAAACAAATATCAAAACAAAAACATATTCCATTAATTAACAACTATAATATTCTTAGTTCTTACTTATATTGTACAAATTACATACTAAAAAAAAAAAAATACTTCAAAACCCGCCTACTCGTTAGGCTCAATGTGGATTGCTTTAATTCACAAAATCTATTCATATAAAAATATGTAAAATGGAATATTAAACATTCAAATTTCTATCTATTGATTTTATTAATAAAGTTATAATAGATTAAAAATATAAGTATTTTCTCCAATTGAAAAATTGGCTGGCGAATAAGATAGTGTCTGTATTACAAGTATACTTGCTAGAGTAAGTTAGATTCACTTAAAACAATATATAGAATAAATTACTAAATGCATTGCGATTTACAAGATATTTAAAATATTTTATAATTAATTATAAAAATCAATTTTTATTGAATATAAATTTTGTATAAAAAACTTAATAAAAAATAGTACTATGAAATGTGACTTCATCAAGACTGGATCTAGAATCCCTTCTCGCACGATCTATGAACTCAAGACTATTATTCAAACACAAAAAAACTTTCGTAATCTAAAATTCGAATTTGTAAAACATTGAAATCTATCATGAAGTTTAAATACACGTTCCTCACTTATTATACAAAGAAAAGTTTGCAACTGTTTCTCACAAACTCCACTGTTCTATAATAAATATTAAACCCACCACTAAACTATTATACTTAATATACAATAAAAGTAGTATCAATACATCAATACACAACTCATAACTCCAATAAATAATAATATAATATTGGAGGTTGTTTATACGTTGATATTTTCATTTCATTAATCAGTAATGTACACTTGTTTTTTACAGCTCAGTGTCCGAAAATTAACTTAAAACCCGAGTAAATATTTGTCATCATATTTGGGGTAAATAATTTACTTTATAGCATTGACCAATAACGCATATCGATAAATACGCTTATACCGAAGGTTATAACCGTACAACTTGCATACAGCAATGCAGTTTAAACTGTACTATTACAACCTTCATTTTACCACATTTTTTTTTGTAACGCGTAACAAACATGGGTGTGCACGAATATATATTAAATTTTGTTTATATGTCATTGCTGAATAGAACATATTATTATAATAAAAATAATAAAAGAGAAATTATTATTTTTGAATCATCCGATTAAATATCTTAAAATCTAACCATGGAAAAACGAATATACATTGTACAAAATTAGGCTTAAAAATCGTTTTCAAATATTCGTTTTTATTCCGATTTATGAGCGGATTATAACAAATTACGTGTATACCACACGTGTATCACATGTAATTTCTAGTAGACTTGGTTTATTTTATTCCGGATGCAGTTTAATTGCCGCCATTTATAGATTACAAAATATCAAATCACTGAATAGAATGGATTTAATCTATTCAGTGATCTATCGTTCGTGTTTAAAAATAGTACTACGTTCTTAAAACCTGATTATTATTGTTGCTCATGATAAGTATTTTACCGGAAAATATACTTGAAAAATAATTCATGGTAATAGGATTAAACACCGGGTAAAACCATGTTTGTAATTTACCTAAACATTGTCAATGTATTATTTTCTTCTTACCATTTTTCAAAAGATAGTTATCATTTATCACTGTACAACCTAACCGATGGGGTAAGATTTCGATGAGGATCTGATTTTAGAATATAAATTGGTTTTACATTCATGTGTTTTTACTTTTTGTGTATCTATAGATGCACCATAACGAATTTACATCTACAATCGGAAATCGTTCTTTTAAAAGTACTTTCTGTGAAAAAAAGTTTAATAAGTTTTGGTCATTGAGTTTCTGTTTCTCATGTAAAAAATAAACATACTTCATTATATTTTGTTATTTAAAATTTATAACTAGGTACAATTATTCTCAACGGTTAAAACGCACATATTTTATTAATTTTAAAATAGTTCATTTATATAAGGATATCACTTTCCAAAAAATAGTTAAAATGGGTCAATATATATATTTATATTTTTGTTAAGGTACTTTGTGTCAATAGCTTGATATTAGCTAATCAAAATCCTTAACACTTGCCCCAAGGGGGGGGGGATGGAAAATATTAGCAATTTATTTTAAAAAGTGAAAATTAGACTTCATTTTGTATCCTTGCTCGTATAAATAAAATAACATAAAAGTCTCTTTTAAAATCTTTGATTTTGTTAAAATTATTTCTCGCGAGTTCAAGTTTCCATTTTCTTCTTCACAAAGCCCCATTGTGTCGTAAAGCATTTTTTTTTATTAAGGTTTTTGGGACTAAAGGTGCCGTAGCTGATAACTTTCAGATAAAACTTGTTCAACGCAAATTCTAAAGCTATTCGACTAGTATCATATGTTAAAAATGCCTTGTCTGTTGCATGACTAATACGATTCCCCTAACGTCAGCATTATTCCTTATTTCTTTTGTTATTTCATTTTTGGCTCCATTAATGTTCCCTAAACTTTTTTCTCTTAAACTTTTTTAAGTTCCGTCTAGCTTTGGCTGTACTCGTTTTAAAATATGATTCTATATCCCTTATTTCTCCACTAACACCTTAAAAATAAGCCTATTAACTATTATATGATGAATCCAATTAATGTTGACCTTCAGTCTTCTGTTTGTTATTTACTTAGTAATTTAGAAATGTACTTGTGCATTGAATTTTACAATTTTGACGCAAGCTTGCCTATTTTTTTATTTATTTATTTAAAAAAAAAGAATAATAACACGATTATTTAAGATTATTGTACACGAATATTGTAAAATAAATTTACTTAATTTACTTAATTTACACATAACTGATAGTATTGAAGCGCAAAATATTTCTATAGATCTGTGTTAGCCTAACTATTGTTTGCTATAAAGTTTATAAAGCATATTATAATTTTATATAAAAGTACCGAAAACGTACACAATACAAGTATAAAAAGATGTAGAAAAAAAGATATGTTATTGTACAGAGTACATTAAATTATCAAAGACAGTATACAATAATACATATAATATAGTATTGTGAAATAGAGAGTATGTGGTATGCCAACTGTTTAATCAATGCAAGTCATCTTAAAAACAATAAATATACAATAGAATATCTATACACAATGCATGTTAAAAGGCGATGTTATAATCAATTTTTGTGTTCACAAAAATTATGTTGTGCAGATTCATAAAATGTCTAGACAGTGAAATTATAAAGAAAGCAATGAAGTTTTGCCAATATTTCCTTATGATTTAAAATAGCTAAGTTGAAGACTGAATAGATAATATTTTGTAATTTGATTTTATACAAATCGTTTGTTTTTCTCTGCGGTTAAATTGTTACAGTCGTGGTACATTGTTCGGGTTTCAGTTAAAAGTTATATTCATCATACATTCGAAGCATAGCATTAACGTCCTTATATGAGAAATGAAAAAAAAAGCTTTTTATAAACCTATATAGTTAAAAATACAATTCAAAAAACTACATAAATACTTCAACATATTATCATGACGACAAAACTTAAGGTACATTTATTTCCAGTGCTTTGTCCTTTACACGTACTCAGTGAAGCGAAAATAATCATTCAGTCATTTGAAAACATTGCAGTAGAAATTGATAGTATGTAACGCAATAATATGATAATTATTGCGGGTACATCAAAACAAATTAACTTCACAACAATTTTTAAGAAACTATTGATTTAGAAACTCAAGATCTATGTATACTATACATTACTGGTGGACAAGGTTAATAGTATTTCATGACTGATATAAATATATATGCATACATACTTGTATATAATTTCTTATTCTTCAAAATCATAAGAATGTAGGTAAAAATAAAAATGTCATACTGATTTGTATTTCAAAAAACGTTTGTAACGGCTTTAAACTTAACCTCATGTATATGATCGATCTTAATCAATAAGGGTCATGTACTCACATAATAATAAGTGTACAGCACGAGTCTAATAGTACGCAAAATATGATAGTACAGAATAGGCAAGAAAATATCTACTTTCCAGGACAAATAAACGGACGACCAGTACAGTTAAAAATACCAAAGATGTGAATTCCAGTGGTCATGTGTTTTTTTACGTCGACCTTGAGGGTGCTACTTTATAGGTTACTACGGGTGCTACCTGTCAATTGTACTAGTGTACTAAGAACATTTCATCATAACCCTATGTGAGCGGATAAACATTATTGGCGGTCTAAACAACATCAAATACGTCATAATGATCATTTTTTCCGGTCGACCAATAAATCTGAAACGTGTTCTAATCCGTGTAAAAAATCTCTCGGGTGTATAGTGTATTGGTCAATGATGTTCTGATAAAACGCAGTGACCAAGAAAATAATAAATACTATTTGGTTTTAAGCCACCACCATTGGGTTTTAGTTCACAGATATGGAGCCAGGCCAAAACAAAAACCCGAACATTACACGCGTTCATATCTCTCATTCTCACCCTCTATACCTTTCCTTTATTTTCGCTTATACATGTTATTTATTTTACATAGTACAACATCAGACGTGCAAGGTGTTAAGCCATGCTATCCTCAATATATATACATATACAATGTAGGACTAAAATGGCTGGACAATCTGTATGGCGGAAAAATGTAAATTTTATAATAAATATATTTGAATGTAAATACCAGTTCGTAGATGGTTATCATACATTCACCTTAAATTAACGATTCATTAATGCCCGGGATCTGTTATAGTAATCGTGTTAATGAATGTTTCATTGCATTGAAAATCGAAACTACCTACTAATATGTATGTAGGGTTTGGCAATATTCCAAATAAAGCAAATTATTTCATTAAAAATAATAATAATAAAACGGATGATATGACATTAACTCAAGTGAATATAGGGTATTAATGATAAGAACAATATGTGTTTTAGTTCAGCCAAGTAGACATCTATCATTAAGAAATTGGAAGATTTGAGGTACCAAAGATAGGCCAACTATCTGTAACAATAATAAAGTACATCTTAACAGAAAAACACATTCTTGTGATGAGGTGAAAGAAAATGTAAAATAAATTGAAACTATAAGGAAGCAAAATGGAAGAAACTGAAATGAACAACATAATATTTCCTTACAACAAAAAATTATTTTTGGAAATATAATGCAATTATATAAACTATAATTAAAATGCTACAAAAATCTGTATCAAAAACAGAATCAAATTACTATAAAAGAAAACTAAAATTATTTATCGCGAGTTAAATCTCAAAGACATTAAAACTAAGATCACGTTGTCATTAAACTTTTAACATTATTAGAATAAATTGTACATTTCAAGTTTCTGTTAAGGTATAATAAAAAAACACTTCCTTTGTTTTTAACTATTATAATATGACGAAAAAAATTCATATAATTATTTAACCAAGCTGTATAATATAACCAAATTATTGCATGTGGATAAACAATTATTAAAAAACATAATGATAGGTTGTACTACATAATAGCCGTAAACATTTCACACATATAATTAAAAATATGTAAACATCTAAATTAGTTAAATCAATTGTTTCGATCGACAGGCATAAGACACCATATAACTGTATAAAATGAAAATACATATTATAATAGTATTCGGAAACATACGCACTTACCGCAATCAAGCTTTGTAACCGGTCAATTACCATAGTCTTTGCGATGCCTTTGGCTAAATCGACGGTGTCCTTCGCAGCGTCAAATCTACGAAGGCCCGTCTCCCGCCACTGACAATCCCATGGCGGCACCTAAAAAACAAAAATAATATTTTATATAACAATAATAAAAATAATTTTTTTTTATTTATGAAATCATGCAAACTTAGCATCACTCATATATGAAGGGCACAGGGGAAAAACGGTAGTAGTCACATTATAATAAAAACAATTTTTTTCAATTTATGCCATTCATTTTTTTTATTTATGTCAATAGATTATTTAAATAAATACATTTTTTATTAGAATAGCATTTAATGTGATTTTTTTTGTTCTTATGTAAGAGGGAGAGGAATTCACGAACTTTGTTTTTGCTATACTCTAAAATTTTCATAATGTGACAACTACCGTTTTTCCCCTGTGCCTTTCATATGCTTACAAGACGCTATAGCACAATGAGTTATATAATATCTGTTACCTTATGTATTTAAAAGGGCCATTGTCACTTTTTGGAAAAAATGAGTTGGGTCAATAAATATATAAATTACAACAAATTACCAAAAGGGATACTAGCCTTTTTAGACATAACTATACTACTTATAAAAGCTTACTAGTATGTAAACCTATCAACTAAGAAGACAGTGTAAGCGGCTAAAAAATTAAATAGGTACATAAATAAATCGGCGATGGATGAACAATTATTGAGAGTATACGATTCAGTGCCTCTTAAACATAAGCTGATACGAAACTATACCAACTATATAAGAACACCGTATTGTGATCAAAACATTTTACTAAAAATAATAAACAACGCTGCGATGAGTGTAATATTTCTATATTAGCAATATTACAGGAATTCCGCATAATAATGAAAACGAGTTTTTACAGCGTGGCTCTATATTTAAAATAATTTACACGATGACCGATAAATTTAAATAATCTAATACGCCATACGGTCTGCTGCCCACGTAATTTGATTTCACGTGTAATTTATCATTAACCTGGTAGTCTATATTATTAGAATGTTTTAGCGCGTGGATATATCACCATTGTATTTTTTCATGTCTTACCAATTCAAAACTGTTGAAATAGCTATTATAACACATTTTAGATGTCAGCGTACTAATATACAAAACTAATACGCTACAGCCTACAGGCTGTAGTATCTTATTTCATAATTGTTAATTTCAATCTATTCTCGCTGTCGTGACTTTGTATAAAGATTTCACTGACCTGTCTTCTGATCTTTGATCAACCACGCCCAAAATATGACATAGGGAGAAAAATGACCACCAAAAGTATTTTTTTTATTCGAAATAGGCTTTGTAAACAACAATCCACGCTAGCTGCCGCTCAAAATTATTAAAATATTTGTCCAAAAACGATATGCGTATAATACATTATAATAATTGTGGACTAGTGATTAATGATCATCGTTGTTTATTTTGCTTGATTTATACTTATTTGGTTTGTTTAAAATATAAAAAGTATGAGCAGAATCATTTTTTTTATCTTGATGTAAGAAGCTTAAAAAAATCTGAAATTTAAATTTTAAACAAATGTCAGTTATAAATATAATTTATTATGGTCAGGTGGCACTGCTGAAAGCCTTCCTATTCTTACATTATTGTCACTGTATCTTTGTCATCAGACTTGCTGGTTATACATATTTTGTATAGATTGTAAGTAAAGGAAATCTTTTAATAAAAAATATATATATAATTAAAATAACCTATTGAAATTATTATTAAAAAATATTTGTTCCTGACAACAAAGAAAAGATGTGTACTCCACGTCAAAAATGATAGTAGAAATGACAATTCACAATTGTATAAAATTAATTGTCAAATTAATGATATATACTTTGATGTGTGAAATATACATGTAACGTACGAAAAACAGTAATGGTAGGTAATTCAATTATATTATGCTATCAAATTCGTTATTAATTTATATTACACCAGTATCATCTGCCAACAAATGTTATTAAGCTTAATATTGCTTGTATGCATATATGTATATTTTATTTAGAATGTCGGATTTAACAATTATTCTATATTACTCCCATACCATTTTTGGAAATTACAATTTGTCATGGGTATATTTGTATAACACACTTATTTGCATATTCTCCTACTTACTGCTAAAAACTATCTCATTGATTTTTAAAACTTCATACTATATCAGGATATTGTCAATAAAAAATCTAGGAAAGAATCACAGTTTGTTTTGCAAAGCTGACACAATCTGTAAAGTAGTACATTAGACATATTTGTATAATACTAGAAAAACTGTAAGTAATATTTTTGAAACATTTAAAGTCTAAACATGATTAAAGAATATTATTAAACTGTTTGATAACATTTTGTAAGCATTAATATTTTCTTCTGTCTGGGTTTTGTCACGCCGTTCTTAATATTAAATAAAAAACATAATCCTTTCGATATTATAATAGTAAGTGCTTTTCAGTGAAAACAATAAGCCTACAACTATAATTATACACTTTAATCGTTATTGATTGGGGCATATAAAATATCGTATGACAACTGAATGTCATAAGTATATCTTTCAAAAATTATGTTTTTATCTAGTAATTTTTTATAAATCTTATAAGTGGCGTCACAATATTAATAATCTTATTTTTTACCACCAAAATAAACGTAACACACCACTGCACTGGTTCAAATTGAGACTTGTCACTTGAACCCGGGTGCCCTCATCATTTTACGGTCAGAAAATGTCCGATCGAATTTAGATTTTAGTTGAAAGGATACAAGACCATAGGACGGCAGCCAGGCTCCCGGATATTGTATCATATGATCCGTATAAACTGAACAGACATAAGACATGCCACACACGTCGTCATTAATGTATATAAATAGATAAATATTATCATACCTGCATTTCCACGCACAACATTGCTAGGTTTTGTATTTTACACAAACTGCTATAAGTTAAAAAATGAATATGTCAATTAATTTACGATTTATTCCATAGCCATAACTATATTTACATATATAATTATATTTTCTAGTATATAGGTATTAACATCTATTAAAAAGAAGTTTACATTACAATAAGCGTGTTCTACGAGAAATTTACTATGCTACCATTACACATTTCAAGAAATAATATAATATAAAATATTTAATTATTTGTTTATTGTTATGACTTACGAGTATGATATAAAATTGCTAAATCTATCTTGTGGTTTTTAGCCAACGTCATATACGTTCCTAATTAAAATTAAAAATGTACTACACCATCGAAGTCAGATTTTAAACATTTTTGGATCAGTATTAAGTTTAAAAAAAAACAATTCACAACCCCGTCTGGTAGAGAAATTGCATGGTTCATTATTAATTAAAATAAAATACTTAATATTCCTAAAATTATCATTAAATTGATTATTTGTAAAAGATTTAAATAGTTACAAACAATAAAATTTAATTAGCAAATTGTTTTGATAGATACCTACTGCTTGTCTAGAATAGATATTATTAATAATCAAAAGAATATATTAAATATATATACGTAAAAAAATATTAATTTAGAATATTTAACAGTCATTGTCCATTGATCATATAACAAAATAATTATCAAAACTGCATATGTGAATATATAAAGGTATCAAATTATCGATAAAAACAAGTAACAATAAGATCCATTTAATAATTATACATCGTTTGTAGCTACCAGTTTTTTTTGTTATTATGTTGCCAAATCATCACATAAGTTACTCATTATTGAACATTAAGCTGTTCTGTAAACTACTGCAATGTACAACAATCAGTTTAAATGTTTTTCACCCATAACTCATTAGCAGCAGCCGAGTAGAAGTTTATTGAACAGTTCTAAAACTGACACTCTTGTTGACAACAATATTTATATGGATATTAATCAAACCATAGTCCCTTACATGTTTAAATACCGTTGTGTAACTTGTCATTTGCACTGCTGTTGAGTGCTTAGTAGTTAATGTCACTTCGTAAGGAGTGTCCTCACTTTACGAATAATAAAGGGAATTTTAACTACCTGCGAATACTTTATTATATAAATTGCGTGGCACTTTGAATACTGAATAACTCAATATTAATCCACATTTTATCAATAATACTATTTAAGGTATTTTCATAGCTACTTAATATAAAATTAAGTCTAGCAAATAGTTATTATTTCATGGCTGTGGGTAAAGAAAGAGCGAAGTGTCTATCATTTTTTCCATATTATTTTTATTAATAATAGAGTCCTTGATTATACGCCATATTTAATCATAAAGACAATACGAAATAACTACACTGAGAAAAATGTATTATAAGTATATAACGATACGTTAGATTTACCATTTTTTTAATTAAAAAACTTTACCATAAGTTTTGTAGTGTAAATAGAACGCGTTGATGATAATCTTCGTAAATTAAGTTCCATAAAATTCAACTAATAACCTCATTTAAAATAGTTACACTATATCTCATTATGCCAATAATTTGATACATTTGGATTTTATAAGCTAGTAATGGTTAAGGGGGAAGTAATTCCTCACAGGGAGCGTCCACCCTCGGTATTTTATGGGTGCATGTGGAAAAAAAAAAAAGCTAGTAATGGTAACACACAAAGTATTTTTAACGGTTGAAAGTAATGAAAAGCATTACTAAAATTATTCTGTTATCTGAATACTTTTGGTGTATAATCGTCCGTCGTTGTATTCAAAACTATTTTCCTAGAGTAAACCCGTAAAACAAGCAATTGGCTTGTGTTAGAACCGTCGAGTATTTTTTTCTTAAAAGTGTTTGATTTTATCGCGTCTAAAGTTTTTTTAGATAGAAATTTATCCGACTTGATTACAAAATCCAGTGGGAGTCATTTACTATTCGTACACATGGTATTTTTAATAATCTTGAAAACCATTATGTTCAACAATATAAAATATGTACAGTATGTATAGTATATACTTTTATAAATTTACATTAAAATTTTAGTTAACAATTAAAATAATACCGAGAGGTTACATCATTATAATATATTTTTTAATTATCGTATACAAATTATCATAATTTACTTGTCTTATATATTTTCGCCTAAAATAAGAATTAGTTATGATAATCAATGTAAAACGCTACCTTAGCGATAGTAAATTGTAAAAGGATCAACACATTTTATGTAAAACACTGTTAGTTACGGAATGAGTTAAATAAAACGTATAATTATAATGTTATGTTAATCCAATTTCTGAAATGTTGACCAATCAAAACCAAAATCATTTAGGCGATTGTAATATTTGAATATGTATATTATATAAGCAGAGTATTAATAAACTCAGGTATGCATATTTACACAATATGAGTAAATAAAAATAACGTAAACCACTATTGTTGACCTGTACTCATGAATATCACACCTATGTTATCATATTTATCATAGGTACTAGGTTACAAGAAATTAACGATATATATTTTATATTAATTGATAATCAAGTAGATCGATTTACTATACAGATCGAATATCTCTACCTATAGCCTATTTTACCATCTGATACGTCAATAGATGATCAGACTATATTCGACATTTGTTAAGGTTAAATTATTCTTTATTATTATTTTATACATATAAAGTATATAAATGAAGAAAAATACACTGTAAGAAAAAAAAAACTAAAAGGCTTAATAATATTAACAAACTCGATTGAAATTCGAATGGGTTTAAAATAAATCAAGTAAATAATTTTATACGCGAGAGTACAATTCATTAAAAAAAACAGTTTAAAGTACAGTTTATATATTTTGCCGTATACTTAAATTTAAATGTTGCTTTAATTTTTTAAAAATACAATTTTAGAATAAATATATTTGAAACAAAAACAACTCGCATATAATAAACCATGTTACCATAATATTAGCAAAGTACGTACACAAATCAAATATGTCATATTTTCTATACACTGTGTTCATATAATTGATGATATAATTTTACGACTTAAATATGGTTATATAACACTATTCTTTTGAAATAAAATTGTTGTATTACCATTAGTCAATTCATATATGTACCACCTAAGAGATGCTCCGTGCCAGATGCAACAATATAACTTTTTATAAAATTAAGTTTTAAACAGAACTAGGATATTTTAATTGGTACTTGATTTGATTTATTTATAGGTATGGTTAAAAATCTTCAGAGTCAGCTGAGTACTATTTTTGATTATTATATAAGTTATAATAATTACGATAAGAGTGTTTTACACCGACAGAAGTATAGAGAGTAATTACTTAAACCTAAAGCGGTTTAAACCATAGCACACATTATATAATATAATTTAATTGATTATTATTTGAGCTTCGATGAGAGCAAGCGTGTTATTTTATATTTGTACTCACATTTACAACATTTTTTAATGGACCAATTTACTCAATCAACTCTATAGATGACAAAACATATCTATTTGGTATTATAACGGAGGAGAGTAGGTAAAAGTTAAAAAGATCCCTCCTCATTACACCAATTAAACAATATTATGGAGTACATTCCTCGATAAGCCAAAAAAATAAATTAATAAAAAAAATTTTTTTTTAAAAACTTGCTTTTCTAAAAAAAAGAGAACTAAGAAGTAAAATGTAATTTCTCTTCAAGAACAATTTACCAATAAATTGTAGCAGTTGGCACATTATATTTAAAATGTTAATTACTTTGAAAACAACCGAAAATTAACTATAATTTTAAATAATGTCAAACATCTTTAATTTTTACTAAAAAGAACTTGGGAAAAGCTTGGGCCCTATCCAACAAAGTCCCTCATAAATCAGGTAATATTTTATATTGTAAGTTTTCTTTAAATTTAAATTTGGTTCAATATTAGTGTGCGACACATACATTTTATAATACTTAACTCAATGAATTTGGACTTTGTTGAAGTGAGTGTCTGGGTTAAATTTCAGCCTTCTACGGTATTAGGAAGTGGGTTAATTTCATTTAAGAAGATTTGAAAAAACATGAAATTTTAGTAAAATGACCCCAACACAAGACCCTGTGTAGGGCGACCTGGTTGTCCGAGTCCCAATATTATTACAGAATATTGTATTGTCATCTAAGATGAGTAAGATGAGTGTCTGTGCCAAGTTTCAGCCCTCTACGACATCAGGAAGTGGGTTAAATTATGTTTGAAAGATTTGAAAAATACCCGTACAAACGTACTTACGTACGTGTTAGCGAGTTAAAGAAAAGCATTTAAAAAAGATGCCAAGTTGGCAATATTTTTACACGTGGTTTATCTGAGTGAATAACCGTCTAGAGAAATAAATAACCTCCCTTCTACTCCATATCCATGGACTCCAAACTTGTTTTTCAACACTCAAGTTTCAACGTTGTGCTGGCATCCAGCTATTAACTCCCGCCAAATCAAACATGCCATTTTAGACCTGTGTAACTGAGAAATACAAAAATAAAATACTTATTTTACAAAAATAAATAATACTATGTTTAACTCACATAATAATTAAACATTTTGTTTTTATGCCATCATAATAAAAAAATAAAATTGCCATTAATTACCTAAGACGTATTCAATATATTATTTTTAAAGAAAATTAAATATTTTTGCGACAAAAATTACAAAACAACAACAAAAACTACACAATAATACGATTTTTGATGACGCGACGCAATGAAATACTCATTCACAGTTTGGTACCTATTCATCCAGACTCAAGCCAAAATAAAAACCATTGCACCAGTCTAGATATAACAATAATAATAACCTTTATATAGTTAAGAATTTTTAATACATTGTAAGTTTCGTACTTTTATTATATTGTATACATATATATTTAAGAGGTAAACTTTTTACATTTCTAATCTATAGACTTCATTAGGCCAAAAATGTAAAAAGCGCACGCTTTCCTCTTTAAAATTTAAGAGAAACACATAAAAAATGTTCATATTTATTAAAATTAAAATTAACGGCTTTATATCATTTTTATCAAAATAGTCAAATTAGTTCCAAATTTGTATGAAATATTTTATAGATTATTTAGGTACTACCAATATGTTGACAAACTAACAAAATATTATAAACCATTTTCCTTAGAAGGTGGAAACTTTTTTTTATTTGTTCTTTTTAAACAAGTTTTATGTCAGTTTTTTTTAAATTATTTTATTTTCTAAAAATAGTTTATTTCAAATATAAACATTTATTACGAATTTAAATAATAATATAATAAACTCACAACATTCCCAATATCTTCATTTAAATTCTGTTTAATTTTTAATGTGCATACTGAAATTTTAAAATAATATTATCTTTATGAAAAAACTTATCATCGCCTTAAAGGATAACGAAGTTTACACAGTCATATAGGAAAATAACTGCAAGTATTGTTTAAACGTGTTTATTTAACACTATTTACTTTAAAACTGATTACTATTATGTCTATTTTAAACGCAGTATAAATGATTATTAGTTAGTTTATAACTGAATGTGAAAATAAACCTTAAACTCGTCCATAAAAATCATTAAAACTTGAGTACACGTAGTCAAATATCTGACTCTTCTAAAACGACAATAATTTTACTTTACAACCAGTCAAAACCGGTACACAGTATTCAATTGTATACGCGTACAATTTAAGAGAACTGATTCATTACAAACGTGTCGAGTTATATTCTGACGGACATCAATCTGGACCCGGATTCATGTAACGGTACGGGGATTTATAATTTAAATAATTATAAATAACATCCACCCAAAAACAAGTTAAATAGTTGATAAACATCATATCGCATGAAAAACGTTCTATCGACTTTTTTTACCAAACCTTATCCTGTTAATTGAGATCTAAACAATTTACATACTCACCAATGTCCTTTACATTAATAATAGTATAATACTTATAATATTGAGGACTCATTAAGATTATAACTGCTGGTAACGCACAATAACTACCAAATAGTATAAAATATAAATTGAATTAATCGATACAGTTAAAATTTAAAATCTATAAGTTATTATTGAGAATAAAGAAAAATATTAAGTTTCATAACGTTGGATCTAATTGAAAAACATTTATAATATTAATTGTATTACATAGAAATGTTATTTGCCCGTGATTTCATAACGTTATGACTTATGATACTCGTGTTAAAATTACAGAGATCTAATGTTCATACCGAAAGCTGTAGTCATTAAGTATGAATGAGAAGTAAATAACCTGTTTGGGTTAGTGCCAAAATATAACCTGAACGCATAAATAATTGTTTGATCAGTATATTTAGTGTATAATATGTTAATAAAATAAATATTAAAATGAAGAGGCGAGTTATTAAGTATTGAAAAAACAGAGAAATATATTATTGTTAGTAACCAGTAATCGCCTAAATGTTCATTAAACATTAAATGAATCAATAATAGATGTTTAGTGGTTCTTTAAAAATAATTTAGTAGGTCGAGATAAATCCAATTAATTCTAATGAACCATTAAATTAATTTTTTTTTTTGTGCAATCCGGTGTTAATGTTGTATGTAGTTAAATACGAAATCATAAATCAACTTATAATTTAAATATTAGAAAATTATAACTCTTATCTTAATACCACCTATAATTTTTTTTTGGTAGTTCTAGTTGAACTTGTTTTTCAATCATATGGGCTATAGAATAAAAACGTTAACTATAAATATCGTACATAGTAAATAGGTAATTCTGTTAGGAAAACTAGAACATGAAACATTTTTTGGGATAATTTAAATATTTTAATTATTACCACCGACCGACATTCAATAACCACTTTGACCCATTGTGTGCTGAAATGCAGACTATTAAAAAATAACGAATTTTCTATTATACGAATAAAGGTGTGATTATTATAATCGTATAAATCATATGGAACACAAAATCACGACAAGGGTCAGTTTATTAGTTAGTTATCATAATCAAGTAAGCTAAATCTAGACCTAACCATATCATCTATACTCTATAGAATACAGCATAAATAATAAATATAGAAGCACATTTATACTACTAAGTATGCGTTTCATTTATTGGTCGCTTACAATTCAACCAGTTTCACCAACCGTATTTAAATCGAAAAAACAAGAAAATACCAATAATTGCTACCCAGTGTAACGTATACTATGCTAGACGCTAGTATTATATATTACTACTTAAAACTATAATATAAATAAAAATACATTATTAACATAACTTACTTTACATAACGATTACAGTATTATTATATTATTATTAAAAATAAATAAAACAAGCAAATTTAGAGTTCAATCGCATGGATAGCAAGTTATCCAATTATAATAGTTTATCTACTTTATAATATAGTATATTTGATTTATGTACTGCCTATAAAACATAAAAACAAATTGTTAACGAAGCGTGCGTGTAGGTTTAATTGATGCTCAAAAAATTTAATCGGTTTATGTATTCATTTGGTGTATAATTAAAATTAATATAGAATATTTAGATCTACTTTACAATCTAAATTAATTTTACGAGTAACAATAAATGAATCCAGTACACATTTACATAACGTTAATTGTAATTCATTTTCATACGCGCAACATTTTTCATAACTGTACTATAATTATAAATCACTTGTGCAATCCAATGGATAAATAAATAATATGGTGATTAAATATATATATTCTGTTTCAATCAAATTATTTATATTTTCTATAATTTCTGCAACCAAACTGTTGGGAAATGGTAATTTGTGTGCTATTAAACCAGATTTAAGATAATATAGAGAAAATATGTCGCCAATTAGTCGGTAAGTTTAACATAATATAATTTAAATTAATAATATAATATACTTAATTTGCATTAGACTACAACGAATACATTAGACTTGGGTTTACTCTAGTCTAGAAAATAAAACATATCTTGCTGAAAACTTGTATTTGCAAGCTACTCTTACATGGCTTCGGAACCAATCACTTGATTGTTCACCAAATTCACAGACCGACAGATCAAATTTCTTCATCTTCATTAGAAAAAAAAAATTGCCCAGGGGATTTTTGTAGCACAGGCTTTCCACCGCGAATGGGCATGAAGGCTTACTCTTTAAACTCAAATTGTTTTTACCTGCTTCATATAACTTGGTAATTAACTCTAATTTAGCAAATCGTATGCCAAGTGACATTTCCCTTAATCTATTCAATGTTTTTACGACTGACATTCCAAAAAGACCAAATAATGTGGTGGCCACTTGTGGAAATGACCCTGTAGTAACTTTCAATTTTCTTCAAACACATTTAAATTTAATTGATGACTGGTCATCCAAATGGAGAATTAAAATTAATCCTAAAAAATCAATATACACTCCTTTCACGCTAAAAAAATCCAATCCACCGCATCCCCAGTTCCAAGGAATACCTATCTCGATATCTTCGAAGGTCAAATATCTCGTTGTCATAGTGGACAAACGATTAACTTGGGGCCCTCACATAAAATCTAAAAGGAAATTTCTCAGCAGCAGACTCCGTTTACTACACCCAATCCTTAAATCAAAACTAGCTTTCAGTTCTAAAATCATTATATACAAATCCCTTGACCTATGCAACCCATATTTGGAGATGTGCAAAACCATCCCAACTTCGTACCTTACAAGCATTCCAATCCATCACTCTAGGAATTATCGCTTTTATCCCATGGTTTGTGTCTAATTGCACACTTCAAAATTACTTTGAAATCTAATTAATAAACCAATTAGCCACAAAATAATACAAGCAAAATTATTCTAAATTACAGACTCATTCACACTTTAATATCACAACTTGCAACCAATTCATCCCCAGAAATTACTCTCGTCGACTCCGAAGGAATTGGTGTCGAGATCTATTAATTTAACAAATTATCGAATAAAAATGAATTTAAAAAAATCACGTCGGGTTCTATCACTGGATGCCTCCCTCCTCGTATTATATCACAGTTTTTTTCTCTCTGTATGTATATCAATATTACTATTTACTTATTATGCCTTGTAGCATAGGTTGTAAATATTCGTTAAATAACATTTAAAAAAACAATTATTAATAAGTATTCAAGAATACTTCTTAATAAAAGAAACATATTTTTCAACAGTCTAATAATTGTAAGTGCTTTCGGGAGTATCCATAATTATTATTGGTCTTTATTTTTTAAATGGATATGGTGAAATGCTAACATATTATGTGTGTATATCAATAACATATTGTTACACTTAACTTGTAATTTTTTCATGATCACGTTTAAGCAAATTATAAAATCGATTACATTCGACATACAATGTAAACGTTTTATGTATATTTGTTAGAAGTAAATGCCCAGTTAAAAGCAAATATTTAAGGGGGGGGGGAATATCTTAATTATTGTTATCACAACATTCTCGATAAGAGCTATTTTTAAATGTTGGTCTGGTGAATCTGCATTCCGAAGTTAATATAAATATTTTATCCAATTTAGATATATTATCGCCGTTCTAATTACCTCCAGCTATTTTACGAATAAATATAAAATATATTTTTTTCCAGTTTCAAGTAAGGAATTTTTACTGTCACATTAATTTTAGTATAAAAAACCATAATTTTCATAAAAACTGAATGGACTGTTTCTTTTACTAAAGATCGAAATGGCTCTGAGTTATGTTGTAATCAAGTCGTTAAAAATATATGTACCTATATCATTACTTACATATAAATATTTACAGTTTTATACAAATACTTCATAATAATAATAATAAAAAAAGTTGTTAGTTAGTATTCTTTATTATCCACGGGTACAAGTTATTCATTTATAGAAGTAATACTTTTGACTTCTCACGAGACGGCGGCGGAAGTTAAAAAGACATTTTGATGTATTGTTCCGAGCTCTTGGTTGAAACGAGATACTTGGAAATTAATTTATTTTATTTATTTGAAATATGATGCTGTATTTCAAGTGAAGGCCCGAACATCTTATAAATCTATTTATCTTGAAAAGAAACCGTTAGAAAGTTTTTGTGTGCATTTTGATAAACGGTTTTTTTTTATACAAAAAAAAGTCATTATTTTCTTTTTTAAATTATAACAATTAATATTATAGGTATTGTTATGATATCCCAACGTTACTGTTCAATATTTTAAAATACTGAGTATATTTTATGAAAATTATTTATATTACAACAGTGATGGAATATTTTTTTACATCAGATTTCATTTTATTTCAAATCCTGTTAGGTACGTGTTGTTTACTTTGTCAGAGACTTCAATGCCCAGCAAACCCTTTATACTAGTAATTCCTTTCGATTGCCATCCTTTGGGTGAAAAAAAACCACTAGGAATTCCAACATTAATAAAAAATAATTTAAGTACTTTAGCGTCAAGATTCAAGAACAATGCTAAATAAATAATAATAAGAAAACAACCGGCCGAAGTTTTTATTATTGTAAATGGTGTTGTTATCTTGTTAGTTCGTTCTCTGAATGCGTGTGGTCGATATATCTTCAGCTATCGTGGCCAAAACACATATTAACGTTATATGTTCAATACAGTATTTTATTAAAAATATATATTACACCCACACGCTGTTTTGGACCGGTTTTTCATCCCCTGATCAAAGGGTTTCTCACATTTTCAACTGCAGGGGTCCTTTATTGGAACAACTTTTAATCTGATTATGAATAGAAATCGATGTAACCTTAACGACAATTTGGTTCCAATTTACGACTTATTAAGTATCCTGTATCGACGATACCTGCGACACAGCTGGAAGATACAAGAATAATTAAAATGCAAATTGCTTTCTATATATAATATAGTACATTATAACGTTTAAGATTCATTAGAAATAAGAAATACATTCTCGGGGTTATTTTTACTACTCATATATATAGTTTATGGATTTATTCACAAAAAATAACTAGACTCGTAGATCATTTAACGTATTTTTATTTACTAGCGTAAATTGTGATGTAATTTAACATTTCCGCATATTGAGTATTGATTTTAACTGAAATATAAATTATTGATAAAAATTATCAAATATAAAATTCTCAAAAATGTGTTAACTTTTGTAATAAATAATAAATACGCAAACATACTAATATTGATAAATAACGACTATATGATTATGTAATGATTGAACCCTCTAAAAATGATCTAATATTTTGTGATATAATAATTCCATCTAAAAATTATTGTATTTTAGTAGATGTTATTCTTATTGAAGATACATTACCAAATCCGGTTCAATTTTAGGAAGCTCATCCATAGGATTTACTTGTCATCATCTAATGTAGCACTTGAAAGTGCGGTTGAAAGTCAGCTACCTACTGTTATCACTTAGCCAAAATTTCATAAAAAAATTTACTTTAATAGCAAATTGGAAATTTACAGATAACCACACAATATAATATAATAACCTTTGTCGTTGATGTTTACGAGTTATAAATTAATAAACGCCCATTGCAAGTCGGTTACTGTTAAAAGAACATATTATAAATTAAAAAGCTTTTCGACTTTTCATAATATGAAAAACAATTTTTGGACTAATGCTAAATATAAAAATATATTTTGTTATTTTATAGTATTTTTCTGCAAATCACTCCAAATTTAAATTGCACTTCCATAATTAATGTTAATTATCATAACACTAAAAATAAACATTTAAAGTAATTGTACTATCGCAAGACTTTAGTTATAATCTAAAACTATAATGCTACAGTACAATTTGGTCACGCAATTATACTTAGTTTAAAATTTTTAAATAATTCTGTTAGATGCAAAACATTTACTAGATAAAATAAGGTTTGTTTTAATTGTTTTGAGTTAATTGGGTTAAATTTTATAAACAAAATACGTGCATCGGCGTTTATTATAATTACCGAATTTATTTTCAATGGCATTTCAATTAACTTTAAATAATTTAAATAGAATATGTCATGAATTTTAATAATAATCTAATGGTTTAGAATTTAGATAACTATAGAATTTAGATCAGCTAATTTAGGTATTACAAATCATAACACTATTTGTTTATTATAGTAAGTGTGAAGTAACGGTATTTATATTTATTTTTATATTATAACTTAATACAATTGTTATTGATAGTAATGTTTTTAACGAAGTACGGAAGTATCAACAATTACTCATGTAACTTTTTCCAAAATCGTGTTTTTGTGTCATAATAATTTATTTTGTTTTATAAAGTTTTTTATTCACGTTTTAGAATATTTTATTAAACAGATATACGATATACATGTATCTTACTTATATACAGGTGTTTTTGTTCGTTAAGTGTTCCACTCAATATCTCATATGGTTTAATTAGCTATTGAATTTTGATTTTTTGTAGTGTTTTTATACACCGTGATCTCAATTTTTCACAAACTTATTATTCCATGTATTTTCAATTTTTATTTCATGGGATTCCTAACAAATCTTTCTATCTCTTTCTAACTATATTGACCCCGCGGTAGCATGACGGAGGCGCAGTTTATTTTTACATAGGTCTATGATTTTAAAGATTAGAAATCGTACCCGAAATGTTCTTGTTTGGATAAAAAATTAAAAAATTTCACCTTTTACCCTTCAAAATCGAAAAAAATGTACAACTAATTTTTAATTTAAAATTACGGAGCACTATAACTTTTTTAAAAATAATCGAATTTATGAAGTAATCATTAAAAATAGTACTACTAATAAAAGTTAATAAACCAAACAAATATCATTAACCCTTTTCCCTAGAATATGTGGAAACTTTTTCTTTATTTCGCTTTTTTAGGTGAAGTTTTCGGTCTGAAAATTAGACCGAAGGTAGTTCTAGAATCTGGCTATAATATACAATTTTCTTAAAAATTTGTAGTCAAACTTTTTTTTATTAAGGAAAACCCAAAAAGAAAGGGAAATTTATACTTTAACTGTATTTAATTTTTAGGATGCTATGTTGATTGTTGAGTGAATCAACAGTCAACAGGTATCAGAAAAATATTTGCATTATGTTGTTACTTATGAGTTCGATACATGGGTAACAACTAACAACGGCAATATATTAGTAGACGGACGATTAACCCTAATACTAAATATATAATTTTAGGCACATGACTATGAGTTCATATGTATCTACAGATACAGTTTAAAACATTCTTATAGATCTGTGTCATCTACCGTTCCAATATGCTTAAACCAAACACATTGGGTTTTTACAATTACCACCTTTGTAGATGTTGAAATCGGTCCGATCGCGTAGACTCCTCACAACTATTAAAATATTAAACGTCCCAAGTTTTTTTTATTTCTTCCTATTTTGCTAGTTTCTTAGTAAATCTTGCCTGTAATGTGCATTGAGCAGTAATATTCCATCATAAGTCATAACGTTATATTTACGACTACACATAAAGCTAGTAAGCTGTAGGTAGATATATCGTTAAAATTTTTATAAATAGATTTAATGAAGCTTAGCATTAGGAGTAATTCAAATGTTTCTATTACTTCTGTATTCGGTTCTCATTCCCAGTTTATATGCACTAGCTCCCAAAACATAATAAATCACGTCGATGGGTCACTGGAAAATTGATAACAATTAATGTATAAAATACTCAATAAATGCGTTATTCCATATGAGTTTTGACTCTAGATAACATAACCTGAAAGATGTTTTTTTTGTTTTTAAGAGTTCGTTAAAAAACGTTAACGAAAAGTTTTAATATTAAAAAAATACATCCAATCACAGCCGCAGAGGACAGTTCGTATATTGTTTTTAGTATATAAAATATAATATTTATTAAAATCATTCAGTTCATAAACAATAAATCTTAAAAATAACACGTTTACTTGGAAATTATTCTGGTTGAGGTTTTAATAAGTTAACATAAATATTTTTATCGGTTTAGTAGTAATAGAACCATGCAAATCTGTAGGTAATTTTTGGCATAGAGCCATCACAAGAGGATATATAAAAAATATTATGCAAAATATGTGTTTACAAATTTTAATTAAAATATCAATGAAAAATATTAGAGATACTTTGAAACAAGTTATTCTGATGTGATTAAATACAGGAATTTCCAATATAGCGAATACTACATACTACTTACTTTGCATTTTATAACTACCTATAACGAAGCATTGCAATAATAACTAATTATTAAGAATATTAATTAATATATATTCTTCGGCGGAGGCAGCAACGAGGCAATAAAAAAACCATAGGAGAGGCATAAACTTCCTTCCTTTCTCCTTTGCTACGCCGCTAAGGGGGGAAACATTTTGGAAATTTGATTAGCATCTCGTTTTATTTTTACAACGTTTTTATGTCTTTAATTCTGTACACTAATTAATAATATATAAATATATATATATATATAGTAGTGGTCCTGTAAAAGTAGATTTTCGATTTTTAACCTCGACGCCCCCTAAAAAGTTTCTAAATACAATAAAAATAAGATCAACAATTATAAATTTTAACCCATGCCCCACTAGGGTTGAAGTTTAAAGGGGATTCAACACAGGATTTCGACACTAGTGCACAAATCATCAATGCATAACTTTTTTCCTACTCCTTAGTTTGATCTGAAGAAAATTTATTTTATAAATATAAATAGGTGTAAAACTATTTCTTTAACTGTCCTATTTTGTTTGTAACTTACGCAAAGTTAGACTATTTACACGCAATGAGGTGACTCCCATCTTTAGGGCTCTGGTTCGATATCAACATCGAACCAAATCCCTGAAGATGGAATATGCAAGTGTTGTCGAAACGTTGGCGAACCAGTCAAGATATCCAAATGGGAGTAACCGCAATGCTTGTAAATAGTATAAATACCCCATTCAAGTTATAATAATTTTTTACGCTAAGTTTTAAAATTTTGGAAAAATATTTAAATTATATTTATAAAACTTGTCAAGTATGATTTCTTGAGATCCGGGATTTCAATTTCGTTAGACTAACTATTTGTCCATTTCACCTAACTAAACGATTTTTGTTAACCCACCAAAAAAAAAAGGAATAACACTTTATTAGTAGATAAAATTAAAAAAAATTTTGTATTGTATCCGGTACAGTTTTTTTTACAAATTTCGACTGAACTTTGGAAATTAAATGAAAATAGTTGAAAGTGATAATATTTTAAAATATATTAATCTGTCTTTACGAAACGATTATACTATATTAATAAACAAATGAAAAAAATGTCTAGTGTAAACTGAAATTATTTTCAATCGTGCAAAGATAAACTAGAAAGTTTGATTTAAAAGATAACAAAACAATAATTGACCATAAAAAAACGGTTGATCGTTTGTTATAGCACACATAATGTTGACATGATGATTACTAGCGACTATAAACTCTCAAGTGTACTTTACAAAAAATTAAACATTTTTATTTTATAACAATTTAAAAGTCGAGAGTAATTAATAATAATATTATAAATTATTTAAAGCCAGACTAACAAAAATATGAATCCAATTGACATTTAAAAACACATAAAAACTATAAGAAAACAGTATAAGTAAATTTTAACTAAGGATATGTTAATGTGTGACATTATTAAAAAACATTTTACGATTAATAAATGATAACAATTTAAATTTAATTTGACGGGTAACCACTCGATATCTCAATGGGTTTAATAAGAAATTCAATTTTTTCTTTACATAGTGTGCTTATACAATGTGATCTCAATTTTTCACAATTTGTTTTTACCCCCTCCCAACTTAGTTTTTTTGACAGCAACTTTTGAAACTTAAATGGTAACGCATACATTTCATTAACTTTTTAAATTAAGAGAAATGTACTAAAAATTTCGACTGGTCGGTAACCAGTTTTGGACTATTTTTCAAGTTATTGAAGTTTCAAGTTTAGAGCAGTAGAAAAGGTGAGTGAGTATTATTTTTATCTGAGAGGGGGTAAAAACAAAAAAGATTTGTGTGATATTGAGATCACATTGTATAAAACCTTATAGAAAAAAAATTAATTAAACCGAGTGAGATGTTGAATGGTACACGATAAGTTGATCACCTATTGTATACCTATTATATCAATAAGCATTTAAGCTTCTTAACTGCACTTCGATTTACAATAATTATAATAAATAAACATAATGAAAATTCAGCATAATCACTAATATCTTAATTAAATAAAGATATGGTTATAGTTTTATAACTATTTTATATTATGTCATTTACTCGCACATTGATGAATGCTAATTCTTTTTTAGTACAATCCGTAAATGCCGCGCGTAAATTTGATCAATTAGAATTTATCTTAACTGTATAATTTAAATATTATAAGCGATTATAGCGTTTTAATTATACATGCACGATATAATAAAATGCACAAACCATTTAAAATAACAATTAATTTTTTATTAATTTATAATAAGTTGTCCTAAATGATGTGTAATGAAAATTGAAAATCATATGCACGCGATGATCTCATGATTTACGAAAATCGTTTATACGCAGTAGTCGTTAGAAATATTCGTATTATATGTAATAACTAATTGTCTATAGCTTGATAAGTGCAAACAAAATTAATTATATGCTATTTTAATCAATTACTAAAACTTAACATAATTAACCCTTAAAGATTAAATGACACTTTTCACCTATTTACTACATAATTAAATAGTAAAATACACAAATTGTTTACTACAATCTAAATTATTTCAGTCTAATGAAAAATAGTATAAATTGTAGTGTATATAAATTCAAATACAATGTAGCACAAACGATTATGATAATTATAAAAACTGCGAAATTCTTGTCAGAATAGAGTTGCAAGATAAAAATTAATGCTGTTTGTAGCTGGGTTATAATTGTCAACTACCTAATAGATAAAACATTATTTTGAAAAATTGCCTATAATTATAATATGGCTATACAAATAATAGACATCGCGAAGGTATTTAAAGGATTGTGTATAACAAATAGATTATGCAGTCGTGCTTTAAATAGGTATATTATAAATTTCAGTAATATAGTAAATATCTTATTTATTAATATTATTATTATTACGATTATTTAATTCACTGCAATCATTGAAGTTTATAAACTAGCGATAGATATGTTTTCTTTGAAGTTTTTTTTTTTAAATGCTCAACCTTTACGTTCAATTTTTTTTGAATTTTAACAAACCAGAAATTCAAGATCAAATCATTTTCTTGGTTAAATGTTTTTTATTTATAATTCATCAAAAATATTTTACTAGAATGAAAATGTATATATTGTATTTGTATGATTGTTAAATGACTAAAATAGAGTTGTTTGTGAAAATCCGTATGTTTGAATTACTATCACTATAATAAACATGAAATATCATAAAATCATAGTGATTTGCGTGAATTATAATTTATTATAATTCGGTTTCATTAAATTTTATTACAAACTTTAATCAGATGAAGTAATATAAAATTAAACTCATAACTTTCAAATATATCTTACATTTTGTTAAATTTGTATAAACTATGTACTGCAGAGTGCAGTAGTTACAATCAACTTGCAAAACATTTAGTACGTAGCCTATATCGCACCTCCTATTAAAAAGTGACACAACTGAAAAAACATGATTTTCGAGGTTATTATAGCATTTTTTAAATAAATATCATATTTTTATTGTGTAAAAACGTCATAAGTCTATTATTATTTTTCACCGATAGTTGGCACAAACGTCACTTTTGGTATTACAATATTTTACTGATACAATATTATCAAATATAATTATTAAAAATAGAGAATGTCGACAGTTTATAGGGACGAGAAGCATACATAAAGAGTATAGTGAAAAAACTAAATAAATTAATTAATTAATGAAAAATAAAACAAAATATTGTACTTTTTTAATGACTCTATGGAAAATGGCACTTTTCCAGTTGTGTCACTTTTTAAGCGGGGGTGCGAATATATAAAAATGAATGTGTTTGTTTGTTTGTCCTTTATGCATTAGTACACCATTCATCCGATCGCCATGGAACATTGGGAAGTTGTTGAGTACACTCCCGCGAAGGTAACTGGCATAGTACTTTTCAAAAATTATAACCCTAAGGGTGGCGGCCTCAAACAAGAATTTTGTACTTCTTCTTCTTCCTCAGCTTAACGGTCCATTCAGGACCAGCGCTGCCATCAAAATCTCTCTCCATCAATCTCTCTGATACGCTGTCTCTAAAGTTGCGTTTTGGTCTATCATTACTATATCTTTGGCAACTACGTCAATCCATCGGGTTTTGGGTCGTCCTAGGGGTCTCGTTTTATTTATTTTGTTGATTGACACATTTTTAATTAACTGCCCATCTGCTCTCCATGCATGCCCGAACCATTCTAGTCGTTTTCTCCTAATAAAGAAGAGCATGTCTGGCTTATTATAAAGCCTCTTTATATTTTCATTACTTCTTCTTTCGTATGTCTGTATTTCTGGATTAAAGATTGGTCCATATACGGTTCGTAACACTATCCTTTTTTGATAAGTCTTCTGCTATCACCTTTAGTCAATGACCAGGTTTCACAGGCGTATGTTATCACAGGTCGAAGGTAACTATGGTATAGTAGTATCTTTGATTCTCTGGATAATAGCTTAGATCTCAGGAGTTTGATAATACTGAAATAGCATCTATTTCCACTATCGATCCGTTTGTTTATTTCTATATGCATATCATTTTTGTTGTTCATGTTCACGCCCAAGTACTTAAAATTGTCAACTTTTTCAAATTTATAATTATCAACTTCTATGGAGTCTATATCTGGCGGTCTTCTCGAAACGACCATGTACTTAAGTTTTCCCCTCGTTTACATGCAATCCATTCCTTTACTTGCGTTTATGAGCTTGGATGTTGAGTTGACGACTTCCTCTTTGGTTTCACCCAATACCACAATGGGTTAGAATTTTGTACTTCAAGTACGAAATATTTTTCGTTGCTAACCCAAAATAAACACTTGGTTTGTAACCATGGTAACCACGGTACTCATACGAATGGCAGGCGATGATTAAAGGAACAGATCGATTCTATGTACCACTATTCTGGGGACGCTATTAAACATTTGGAAGTGGAACTAAGACTGGGACTGGCAGCCTTGAGTAACAGGGGGACATAATCAATATAATGTAATGTACATGTGTAGATCCAAAAAAAGCCAAGACAGTGTACGTTAAAGCTTTACACAATATACAGCCTGGAGTACTGACTTTTTTAATCTTATTTGTAATTATTTTACTCTGCCCTGGAGTTCATATAATATAATAATTAATATATTATAATACTAAATTTAAATTATTTTTAGATTTTATTATATACATTATGTACATCACTTATACATAGGTACCTAATAATTAATATATACTTATGTTAACTACAATTAATATTGTCCAACGTTCTATATCTATTAAGTATTGCTTAATAAGTATAGAGAAATTATAAAGTTTATCTAGGCAAAGATATTATGTTTTAAAATTAAAATTTTGATGTGACCCAAAATAGGGCATTTTATGGTCGACAAATCTCACGGTAGGATAAATTTACAATTGGATTAAACTTTACCATAATCCGTAGGCATCCGTAAGTATTGTAATATGTTAGAATTAAGAAAAGTAGTTTCTTTCGCTTAACTTTGGAAATTAGTAGCTGAAATATTAGTTTTACAATATAAGTATGAACACACTGTATATTATAAAAAAAAATTAATATAGTATAGTATTTACATTTATACGCTAAAAAATATTAACCAGAAAAATTATATTATTTATAGATACAACGTTAATTCACAAATAAATTGAATTAAAATAAATAAATCGTTTTTTTATTACGCTATTATTTATTTTTGGCATTCCTTTATCGGTACCGTGTTATAATATTGAAAATACAATGTTGTTTGAAGCCGAGGTTTTGACCAAATTAGCATATTTATTTTTATTATAATTATCATGTATTTATATACATCGACGGGTGGCAAGGCAGCTTCTTATAATTTATAATAAATTTATGTTTTTTCCCTTGATTTTAGATTACATGAATAATTTTTTATATATGTCCCGACCTAAGTATCATTTTTGGCAAACATAGGTATTATAAGAAAGTGGAAACGAAGGAGATGACAATTTGTATTTTTAAACAGCTTCAGATATACAGGATGGTCAATTTATCGTAAGACACCCTTTTTCTCAGAAAATAAATGCAATTTTGTAATTATTTTTCTTTTTGAAAACATTTTCTTTATGTTATTTAAAAAATTATTAAAATATCTATTAAATATTTTTTTTTTAGTATTTTACTGAGCTCTATCAAGTTTTAAAATGTAAATGGTAACGTATATGTTTTATCAAATTTTTTAATTAACAATAACTTGCTGACTGGTTGATAACCAGTTTTAAATAATTACATTTAAAGGTAATTTTTTAGAACGTGAAGAATGGTGGAGAATAGTTTTATTTTTAGCTGTCCGCATTATTAATCTACCGCACTCCAACTTCAATTTTTAATTTTAAACTTTAGTATCTTTAAAAGTGAAGGGCACAGGGGAAGATGGGTCGTAGTCCATGATGAAAATTTAGAGTATAGCAAAAACAAAGTTCGTGAATTTCTCTACCTCTTACATAAGATCAAAAAATATCACATCAAGTGCTATTCTAATAAAACATATATTTATTTAAACAATCTATTGGCATAAAAAAAATTAATGGCATGTATTGAAAAATACTATTTGAAAAAACAATTTAATTTAATAGTGGAATCTTGGAAGCCAATTCAATAGAACCTTTGAATGTAATAATATCGACTACCTTCGACTACTTTGGCAGCCAACTCAATTGCATCGTGTTTTTTGAATTTCGTGTATTAAAACAAAATCTGTGTTATATATTTTCGAATTAGCTTACGTATTAATAACTTAGAACACACACGAACGCACGTCGTTGGTTTTCCAAATCCGATTATTATTTTGTATGCTCGTATTTATATAGTTGGGCCGACGGTATAAATCCTACTGTCATTTGGGCACTGTATTATTTATAATATTATAGTAATCATCTATGTGTTTGTATAATTTTTTTTCTTTTTTTATTGGATTTATAGATTATATAGATAATATTATAATTATGGTATACTAGTTTTTAGGTTTTCACCACACATACCAGACCGGCGTTTTCAATTATTTCCCTACTAACGTCTCTTTTGATGGTAACCAATAACACTTATGAAAAAAACCCGTCTTTCGGCGTGCCCAAAGAAACATCGAACCAGACAAACGACGGTCACAGTCAATAAAATGGTAATGGGTCTTTGTGGCGAACCCACGCAAAAAAAAATACACGGTACGTTTTTGTTATATTTACCTAAATACCGGTCGTTGAAGTCAAAATATTTCCATATGTCCTGAATGTAAAAATACAAGACCTGTGTAAAGACATGATTACTGTGCGTTACAAGAAACATGGCGGAGATATGTTAGTGAATAGTATTTTGGCGGTTAAGTCACGACGGTCGATGTTTGGGGATGTTTTTCTAAAGGGTATGTAAACTAATATGCTCAAATACAATGCAGGTGAAAATTTCTCCAAAGAACCCGGCACTTGGATTTCACACGGGTCGTCTTGCTGTGGTGTCTATCTAGAGGCTCGTTTCTGACCGTTTACGAGCAGCCATTTTCATAAATTATTTTTAAACTATTACAGAAAACTGAATACATTAATAATATACGAGCATTGGCGTACGGATTTAAACGTTAAATGTTTATTATAATGTCAAAACCACAATTCTATTGAAAGTGAGCATAAAAATAATTTTATGATCTAAAAGGTAATTCTGGAATATATTGTTTGAAATACCTTCTGTATTTAACGATTATGGTCATGCGACGAAAAACAATACCGACTGAGCGTTTGAGAGACTTTGCATTTTTAAATCAATTTTACTGAGAACGAAAACGTGCACAAATCGCTACAATCAACGGTATAACAGGTATACTCGAGTATCGCAATTTATATGAATAAATACACGTTCTCAGCTAATATATTTCAAAGCTAACGTATACTGTTAGTTTTAAATGTCAAAATAGCAGTAAGATATTGCTATTAAAATAGTGAAACCAATAATTGGCCCATAATCAATTATACTGCTGGTAATTTTCATGAAGTATAAAACTGAACTATTTACTTCTATCATTATGTTATTTACTATACATGATATGTCAAGAGGAGAGGAAAAAGGCGTACCATGTATAGACATTATATCAAAAAATTAATTTTGACATATCGGCAAAATGTTTTTTTAAATATTAGCTTTATTAAAAGCAACCATAGCTTGATAATGATGAAAATAATGAAAGCACCCGGATATACCTTATTTTGCCACTTTGTATAATACTTACTAAGTTACTTAAAACATTTAAGTAAGTATACACCAAAAATGACAAAAAGTGGCATATCAACTTCTGTCATCCTACTACAAAATATATACGCCTACGACTTCAGGATAATAATATGCGTGTTACTTCGTTGTTATCATAATTCATGGCGTACAACTAAAATGATTAAACTAGTGATAGCTAAACAAGCTATTTCAAATAATTATAAACCTAACCTAGGTCAAACAAATTTGTTTGTGGTATTCTAAATCCAAGAAATATAAATCTGACCTTCAATCAATAACTATAAAATGTAAACTCATTCTTCATAGAAAGCATGTGCTTCTCATATCTGCATGGCATGTCCATAGATTCACATAGAAGTGTTTTCAATAAATTTTATTAAAATTTTAATTATTCAATTTTAACGTAAAGATACATATTCTAAAATAAAGTGTCACAGAACAAATTAAGCTCAAGAAAAAATACTTCTTCACCCATATAGTAAAATGATCTTTACTAAGACAATTAGCACTGTGTAAAACGATTGTCCAATTTTAGAATACATATATAATTTTGGATTTTTTCTTCAGTAAGCAAGTAAAATGCCTTTAGCTCGAACTGTATCCAAACCCTCAAAACATACGCAGTGTGTTTTAATGGCTCTGAAAAAAAAAACACTAATTCCGAATAATCAAATAAAGAGACATGGTCAAAAATAAATTCTCGTAGTAGCGCTAATGGAACACCGGTAAACATTAAATTATTTATAAGGTATTTTTTGTTTAATGGGCAACAAAAAGGGATATAAACAATACTCGTATATTCGAGTAAACCCGAATAGTGTACACACATAATACAGTTCTGTTAGTATGTATATATTTCAAAGATAATAAATGCCACACAGCGTACAAGAATTGTTTTATCTCATCTCGTGATTCACGAATTACAACTCGAAAACGCTATTTAGTTTTACTCGTCCAAAAATGTAATATAAATAACAATTTAACGGAATATTTAAACATTATTTTACGCATACTGCATACAAAACAGTATTCGCACACGGAACTTAATGTTATATGTTTAGTAGCATTTCCAAATTCCAAGACTACGGCAAAATCAAATACCTCCCAATTCATATTAACTAGGTCAAACTAGATTTAACTAGGTCAATTAAAAAAATGATAATAACTAGTTATTCACAAATAAGGATTTATGGATTTGTCTTACCTTGTTTTGGCTTAACAGCAAAACAAACTTAGTATAATCACGATAATAGAATTTGTTTAATACTATGATGTCATGGCCTATAAGTTTATTATCAGCTCATACATTACCACAAACCCAAATGTCGATAAAAATTGATGATAAATAAGCATCAAATTTGTCGAATAAAAAAGTTTTTAGAAAAATATGGTATATTTGACCCCATATGATAGTTCTAATTGTTTCATCAAATACTGAAATCGAATATTGTTTTGATAAACATTATGGGAGACAGGAGACATCAGTGGTCTAAATAGCTTAGGTTATATTTTATTACTTCCACTCAACGCCATGATTTAACTTTTAGAATAACAGTTTTAATAATTATGAAGTATATTTTTTCCTGTATTATCAGAAAAAAAAGAAAATTAAAGAATAATTGAGTCGAAACTTTATTAAACATTTTTTTTAAAGTTCTACTGTTCTAAGTATTACTATTATTAGTTATTACCTTCTACACCAATTGTTTGTATTAAAAAACTATTTTTGCACGTTACGTTATGTTGGATTTTTTTGATCTCGGAAAGCTTTCTATGCTTATGATTTTGTCTAGAAAATCTCAGGACGTAACATTAAAATGGATAAAACCTATATTAAGGGCTCACGTCAAAAACATTTCTCGTGTGCATCGTCCACCATAATGCGTTTTAAAGGACGAGGATGGATGTTTCGTAAATCTCTGTTAAATTATTTTCGAATTAATACTGTGACGGTGTGGCGTGTACCAGACTATTTTTGTGGGGCCATAAAGAGACGTGCTGTGCAATTAATTAAAACATAATACATACATAATCTGATTACAAAAAACTACATCACTTGACGTACACTACGTTTTGGCATACAAACAACATCGTATACATATCAGACATCGACGCTACAATATTATTATTGTACACTGTTCTTAAGTGCTACAGATCATACTGAGTAATTGCTAAGCCAAACTGCCATGTAGTTAATAAAAACCGCGCAGTCCCTGGAAGTGTTGCTTAATGTCAATGTTTTTAAACGACGTCATCCCTATGATGTTCATAATTTTGAGTTTATACGACACTTCACTTGGAATAACTCAACGTCAGTTTATGTATAGTATAAAAAATATTAAGTTTCTTTTTTATTAAATCAGGGATCTGAATCGTTATTGAGTACCGAATGCAGATAATAATCATTCTATACATAAAAAAATATATTTTTTCTAATGAATTAATAATGATACATTTTTGTCATTAATCATTGTCATTATATATTACGTGCAGTTTTTTAAAGTAAAAATAAGCTATCGGTTATCATTACATAATACTTATTAGTTATTATACTTAAATAATTAACCATAGTTAAATTATAACATTATGCAGTAACATATTCGTATGAGTCTGTTATTTACTTACAAGACTTAAGTACAATAAAACAAAAATTTTATAAATTATTACAAATATATTTTAATAATGTGGAATTTGGAAAAATATTAAGCTTGCCTTTAATAAGCAGCATATTAAAGTGGTAACTGCTCTTCACATTTATCACAGAAGTAATTGGACTATGATATGCATCGCAAATACCGAAAGACGTCATAATGATATTATGTTGGACCAAAACCAACAGTTTTGATGATTTTTTAAGATCTTACCTGATTAAATATGTTGGTACTCTGTCTTTCTCAAAAATATCAGGTCCATCTGTAAAAACAAAATAAAAATCTTATAATAAGATTTATTTAAATTTATGAATACGTAACATTTAGTTATTTGCCGTAAAATAAATGGCGTACACCCACAAACATGTTACATAAGTTAAAAAAAATTTTTTTGAAAAATTAATATTATTTTGCCTTTTTAAAAATGTACAGTGTTTTCGTGGTCACTCTGTATATACTACATAGAATATAAATATATAAAATAAAATAATATTACTTTAATAGTATTTTTTTTTACATTCTTTTTAAAAGTTCTTGAAAGCAAATTGGAATACTTTCAATGTCATGGGTATAAAACTGGTGAGTTTATTTGGAATACTTTGATTTTTCCTAGTATTTTAAATATTTGTTTATTGAAAAGTGCAGTTGTTAAGAAAAAAGGAATACGATTAAAACAAGTTTTTTGTTTATCTCCATTAATTATAATATTTTTAATCACTTTATGACTAAGATCAAAACAACAACAACAACAAACTATTATTGAATCAATATAATTATAACTCTAAAGATTGGTCATCACTTATTGTTTTGGAATAAATATATAATCATACATTAAGTATTTAAGATACGGTTATATTATTTTATTATACTCTTAAAGAATTAATACGCCAACTCAGTAATGCCTGCATATGTTATGTTTCTATTTTATAAGTATACAAATTAGTTACATTATTCATTATATTTATACACAGCGGTTAGCCTCTCAACGGCTGACCAGCTATTTCCCACTTTCTATAATTAGTTCGCGTTTATTAAAAACTTAACATAGTTAAACGTTTTTTTTTTTTATATAAAGAATTACAATAATTTTTTAAGTGGTTGGGTTTTTTTGAAAATATCAAAAAGTTTTAAAATTCTAAACGGAGACTTTGATATAAAGGACTACAGAGAAAAACAATAATAGTCAATATTTTCTAATTTTCAGAACACCACTTGCTTTGCCGTCGTAGGTAAGTAATAATATATTTATATATATTGTAGCGCAAATCGTGATAATTCTTCAACAACTCGATTTATAAATCAGTTCGTTCGGGAACTAACCACAAGATAGTGTAACAAGCTCATTTTTACGAAAAAATGTATATGACCGTATATGTTTACACATTAATACCACTGTCTGTCCTAGGCGTTGATTCTTTAACGAGGCACCCCGACAGATTAATAGGGCCGAGTTAAATCATGTGTCCTCTGTCGCTTTGCGGCTAATGCGAGTACCGTGTAAATTGTCAGCCACACGCGCAATTACGAAACGCATGTACTCCGACAACCCGTGTTGCTCGGTGAGAATTTCTATCCATAGGGTAGAGAATAAAATATATCGGTCCATAATAATACACCTAGACACCCGTACACAAATCAATTAGCCCCAGGACGTTATTAAGTATGATCGGTGAATATACTCATCTTCTCTGTCTCAATCAAAACGAAAACTATATCTCTCATTATACTTGGGAAGATGATGTTGTTATCGAGCTGAACAAAAGCGACGACGCGATCCCATCCTCCACACCAGTATAATATACATGTATGGTACTCTAATGACGGTCTACAACACTATTGTAAAGAGTTATTAAGACGTCTCGTGTAATGAAAGGGTCATTGAACACGATAAACACACATATTCCCACCAACGAGGAAATTACAAAATTCTTTTAGTTGCGTTTCGAAAATAAAAACCTTTGGAATATTGCGGTCAGGAAATAATAAATATTAAATAACCATAGCCGAATGGAACAATTCTTCTCTCCGCCCTTATTCTGTATTCAGTACTCGGATTTTACTTATTTATGCTGTAACTTTTGCAAAAATCTTTCATTGAAGGGATTAGATACCGATTAATCCCGTCTCTCCGATTATTCTCTATCTCACGCGCAATAGGATTTTAGAAGTATATATTGTCCATCGTATAGATCTACCAAGTGAATCGATAAAAACATGAATTTGAAAACAGATTTGAAATGGTCATGAAGTTTACTTGAGATAAAACGGAGAACTTTTTTCAATTTTGAACTTACACCTATTCTAAATTTGATTTTGCAATTTGAAATTTTATAAAATGTACAACCATTTCTTATTCACAGTAGAAAAATAAATAAAAAAAGTATTCCTTATGAATACATACGCTGGGAAAAATATACGTCTAAATTTCTATGTTGCGCGTTGGACAGAGCCGGGAATAATCGGTATCCCATCCCCTTAAATCGATATTGTGTGTACAACAAAATTACAATTTTACAAAAGAACATTTAAAAAAATGTTTTTACATTTGTTTACACTTTCTGTCGGTTAAAATGTAGGTTATTTTATAAACCACGTTTTTTTACAGAAAAGACACCATCTAAACTTAATCAGATGACAGATTATGTATAGGGTGTTCCAAAAAACAGCCACATTTTGAAAATTCTATAACTTTTTTAATTTGGACAAATATTAAAAAAGTTATAAAATTTTCAAAATATGGCTGCTTTCTGGAACACCCTATATAACTGAAACACTCTCCACGGTAAATATTTGAACTATGAAAAATTCGAACGTAGATATGCGGGAATTTGCAAAATATACATACATCTTAAATTAACTATACAACACAGTAACTAAGAATCATACGAATAGAAATGATTGTTATTCATATTTTGTACTTAAATTTCAGCGTTACGGACAAGAATATACTATTATTATACATAATATTTATAAATCTGGAATGGGTTGTTCATTTTAATCGGTTGTAATTTCTAAAAACGCGTACAATAAAAACTTGAGGCGCGGTAGTTGTAAACATTTATTACACCGAAAATAAAATTAATTTACAGTTCGTTCGAGTTCCCCATATAATAAACCTAATAAATACATTACGATTGAAGTCGAACAGAGTATATGTATTTCCGTTGGTCGACCCATTCAAGGCGATTCAACTTTCAAACGTTTAACATCTTTCCGTCAGTTTTTTTAATCACTTCTTTTTCAAGGTAACTAGATATTTACTTGAGTTATATAAAGTTATGAAACACACATCGAGATACAAAATTACAATACATAATAACGCATCGGACCTACGACTTCTAGAGAGTTTACGATAATGATTATTGATAGATAAACTGATTTCTATAGATTTATAAATAGGCAACGTTTCAAGCGTCATTTAACGCCCATTATTATAGTGTATACAAGTGGTACACAAAAATATTAAAATTATCGAGAATGTCAGATTTGTGTTTGCAAATGGCCGGAGAAACCAAACCGGCTAAAAGTGATTTAATAAAAAAAAAAATTAATATTTACTCGCTCACGCGTCGAGCTCGACCCCCGTATTGCCGCACCCGTGTGATCCTCAATACATTTCACTAGCATTTATTAAGTGTACACCGACTTTTAACAGTTAACACTCATGTTAGGCTTACAAAACTCACAGTGAAACTAGATGATCAATGTATTACACGGGCAATATTGTGTCTGTACACTGTCATATTATGTAAATAATGAACTTTAAGAAAAGAATGACGATCGGGGGGCGGATTCGATTGTCACGTAAATTAAGGTTGGGAGTTCGCTTAAGTTGATTTATAATACTTATCTGTTTATACGTGCTTAAGTTGACAGTGTAAAGGTCATCACGAGCTATGCATTGCGTTTAATCGTCAAGTATGTAAACTACATCTGAGCGCAAGGCAGTGCGCATGCCAAGTTTCAGAAATGCCAGTGTATCTTTACACGATCCAATTCACCCAGTTTTTCTAACTCTCATTTCTCTACTATCTATTATGATGGGCTTTTGAAATATGAACCATAGATTAAGCTTAAGGAGCTTAGGACAATATAAAAAATTGAGTCCTTAATATTAAGCCTTTTCAAAAGGGGAGAACTTAGAAGTTTGCATTTTTGTTACTGAGGGTAGTTCACATAAATCTTATTTTATCGGTCTCGAATACAGAATAATTTAATAATCGTATTAATATAATTTAACTCAGTCTATACTCTATACCCGTGTTATTTTTCGTCGGAAAGATATAAATAAATCTAGTGCCATTTTTGTGGCGCGAGTTAAGTATACAAAAAAAAGCGAGTGTCACAATGCTAAGGCCAGCGAAAAGGAATGATATCCTCAACAAAAACCTAACTGTGAATTACACCTTAAGCGGTTCATTTACGGCCATCAATGTCTCCTCATCCAAAGAATTCGCTTATTTTACAGCGTTAGTCCGTTGCTGGAGAGGAGGACAGCGGTTTCTTTTCAATGTGGACAATTGCAGTTGCAAATTTAAGATTTAAGATAAAATATATTTAAGAAAATAGACAACATTGCCTTGTTTCACTAGTCCTTACACATTTCTAGATTTAGTGACATACGAATAAAATACATAAGTAAAAAAAAGGAGCTTCAAATCGAATACGCAGCTTCCTTATCCATCAGGGACGGTGCGGCGTTAGGCCCCAGGCAAGTGCTTAAAAGTGAAAAATTAAAAAGTTGTATTTTATCATAGCTTAAACATATTATAGATAGGCAAACTCCATTAGACCGACTTTCCATCCTTTTTTTGGATTTACATAATACCAATTTTACGCCTATGAAATTAAAAAATCCTATAATATTAATATTTCTGATTGTTTAATATCTATAACATATTGTAATATCTCTCTTACGTTTTAAGTCCGTTTTTCCCGGCAATCGGGGTTTAGACGGTTAAGATTTGGCATTTTTGGGTTTTATAGCTGGCTGCCGACCTTACGCTGCCAAGCAAGTTGGCCCCAGAGAGAGGTGCAAAAGGTGGCCATTTTTTCCACTAGCAGTTGCCCACCCGGAGAGAACAAACCTCCAGTAGCCGGAGATTCGAACCGGCGACCGCGCGTTGATACATTGCCGCCTTATCTCACTCCGCCACGCGCCTGCACCTTCATCTATAATATTATATTGTATTTATGATATTATAGCAGCCTGATTCACTATTGAAAAAAGTAAAAACGCTGCTCGGCACACGTCTATTCCCGGCCAGTGAAAACTGTTAGATGACGCTACTGTTGTTCAATGTTGACACTATATTGACTAATATTGAGATTTATGACTAATCTATTTTACAATTTTTGTTTTCTATACATTATGATGTAGTGATTTTTCAAAATTGTCATCAGCATGCACGCTGTCATATTTTAACAATAATAAAGTTCATGAATGGTTCATAAAATCAGACATTACAGTATATTCTCGTTTATGTATAATAAACAACAATAATATATTAATTTGAATAATTTATAATTAATACATTTTAATAAGTTTAAGTATAACAGCGTTTTTAAGTTAACTAATAACCCTACACTTATGAAGGTATTAGAACTTTTATTAATTGAAAAACGGTTCGGACCCACAAATGAACACGACGGACGCTTCAATGAACCCGAAACGTCAGTTAACTTATGACAATTTTTTTGGTAGAAAAAGTCACACTGGCTCTTTTTATGAAGCCAGTGCCCTTTTTCAAGAAAATGTTTTAAGACGTTTTTATTTAACTACGCCCGCGGACTTCATCACAGTGCATTCGAAAGGAGTCATGACTTGTAAGACGAATCATGACCAATATAAAATATACAACCAATATGGTCAATATTGCATGATATTATGTATTGTACATGCTGGCATAATCGAGTAAGTAGTTGTTGGAAATGGGTGCGAGCCACGATAATGCTTTTGCAGGAGATTAATGTCGTCAGTAAAAGACATTGATAACCTGTATGTAAATACCTACTCGGTAAGTATCGATATTTTATTGATCGACTGCGATTTTTCAATTTAATAATATATCATATTATGACGATTAAATGCGGCGCAGATGTAATATTGTGCAATTACGGCATCCTTGTAATTATAGAAGCATTAACGACTACTGAGTTATTTTAAATGTCTACGCCTATACCCACGGGTGAATCCGGAGCGTTCTGTTACCCATTGACTTCCACGACGGAACCCTCGAGGTGTTTATGTACAACATTATTAATTATTTGATTGAATGTCAACGGTAAATAGAAAATCGGTACTCCACTCATTTAATTTGCACTCATTCTGTGAACGTTGCTGATTGTATTTGTTGGCGCGTGCGCTCTTTTTACTGAGTAAACAGGAGGCTCGAGGGCGTTTGTTTTTCATGAATAATTATATCCCGTAAGTATAAATTATAATTATAGCCTACGCGATGTAACAGACGTGAAATCAATTAAACGGCGTTCGGCAATTGATTGATAAGTATGTAAGTAAATGCAGTCAATTAAATAAACCACTGTACAATACTATGTCTCTATGTAGATGAAGCGGTGGGTTTAAATTAATGTATACGACACCAAGATTAAAATAAGATGATAACATTATTTTTTCGCCTGTTACGACCATTGTGAATAATATATAATGATATCCATAACTACCAATACATCAAAATGATTGCTACATTATAACTGCAGAACATTGTGTTCTGTGCGATTTCTTTTTTTAGATTTTTTAAGGTAGAGCACGATTATCGAAAAGTTATGACCTTGTCTTGTTTTAAATCCGTCCGCCTAAAAAAAATGTCAAGCCGGTTTTTCTTTAATCCGATATTTTATTACTGGGGTTTAAAAGACAACGACCGTTTCATTTGTGGATTAAGTGCTTTGGAAATCGTCTTAAAATGTATGATACATTATTGTTGTAAACTTGTACGGATATTTAAGAATTAGCGAGACACCAAAACAACAACAACAACAACACTAGATCACCGTTGTATACTACACTCGACAGCGAGGCGTGGGCTGGTCTCGTTATAGTTGTTTCGATAATGGCCAGAAAACAAACGCACAACGTGGCCAAAAAAAACAATTTTAACTAAATCATATTGTAGACACCCATTATACTCATTATACCCATTATACTCATAATGGTTTAACAGTTATCGTGTTAACTATATTCTTGACAGATGCGAATAACGTGTAAGCTTGTAAGCACTAGATTTCCAGCATAATAAATACTAGTCACCCGTGGGCCCGTGGAACGGGAGGAACACTGAAGATCACGTGAGGCCGTTACGTCGGGGGCTACGTGTAATAGTGGTCTCGTTGAGACCACTCCGGTATGTGTTAAGACGACACCAGGGCCATATTACCCATTATACAACACATAAGCCTCACTTGAAAGTTGAATTACAAGTTCTTTAAACAAATAGGAACCATAATTTACATTTTATTTTTGCGAAATATTTTTAAAATAATATATTTACGTAACAAACTATAGTCTATAGAGAAGATTTTATAAACTAAAAAGACATGAAAATCGGATTAGTGGTTCAAAAGTTTTAAGCGCATTAACGGACTAGACAGAGACGTTGAATTTTTTTATAATACATTATATTTTATACATGTAGGGATGCAAGTTGTAAGTAGTATCCCAACAGCATAATATTTAAAATTTTAAATTGCAATTTTCCTTATTGTTTAAAAAATACGATAAACATTTATATTATTACAAGAGGCTAATACGGGTACGGTGTGCTAGGCACCTGAGGTTAAGCTGCGACCGGTACCGCTTGATCCCGGATGGGTGACCACCCGGGTTTTTAGCGGCAAACCACACCAATAGGCCGCCTAGTGAGGACCAAGTTAGCTATAATCCCGGTCAATAAGTCCACACGACATTATTATTATTATGAGGCTAATGTCCTGTTCATAAGAGGGAGAGAACTATATAGTGCACCGTGTATGGAGAGGTAGAATGGCGGACGTTTTTATAGTTTATAGGAAGGGATAGCTGTATAAATTAGGTTAAGTAGAAAATAAATACAAAACACCACAGATGGTGTTTTTAATACGCTCTCTGGAGTAGTTTTGTGCTTCTTAAAAAAAAAAAAATGAGATATATATTTTAAACGTAATAAGTACTTTTATGGGTCAGTTTAGTTAGGTTGACTATCAAAAAAATTGGTATTATTACTTAATCAAGTGGTTCCTAGTAGGAACAGTCCGCTCCAGTCTGGCTCCATTAGACAGCACACGATCATGTATTATTTCATAGAGCCCCAAAAGATATAGATACATATTTTCTTGTATGTGCTATATATTATATTCTGATATCCGTTGATTCATACACATAACAACTTGTACATTTAATACGCCATGAGTGTATTTGTTTCCTTTTTTCGAATTTTTCCTACAAAATGTTTGAAAATTTATCTTTGAGAAAATTGTATGTTATAGCCCCACTATAGGTCTAACCACCTGTAGTCTAATTTTCAGACTAAAAGTCCTAAAACTACGACCAACAAATTGAAATAAGAAAAACGTTCCAATTCGTCTGGGGGTGAAAAAAGTAAAAAATTAGCAATAGTATTATTAGTTTTCAAGCACGTTACTGAGAGGAACGGTTTCTGCTGAAAACGATAATATGACAATAATGAATAGTCATTATTGTACATTATTATTTAATAATATTTCAAGTAACTTTAGTGATGTCTAGATGTTATACGGAATAGTATAAAATTTCGAATGAAAATTACACATCGCGGTTATTCTATTATCATTAAAGCATATACAAGTGCAGTGACTAATAGTTTCTTGATCAAATAGGATAAATGCAAATGTGTAAGCAATGACAGATAATATTACGTTAGTTATTCTAATATTGTCTTTAATGACCAAAAACATCATCATTATGTAGATTTTTAGATTTTAAACGAGGAGTAAACATTTAAAATGGAAAATGGCTTCCTAAGCTAGGTATTTTTTTAAACAACATCATTTTATACAGTGTGTCATCAGTTTTTAACAATAAAGAATATACATTACATTAGTCATTACTAAGCTAGAGCAGATAAAACTTCCAACTACATTGGAGACGCAGCGGCCCGATTTACAGATACCTACAAAATTATCAAAAATTGAATATTTGATGGAGGCAATGGCATACAAAAAAAATAGAGGTATCCAATTATTTAATGTTATTACAAATTGTTTAGTAATCCACAATACTACTTGACGTAATATAACCAAATCGACACCCGACCAACAGCCCTTTTTCTCCTTGTCTTGATCCACGCGCTCGACCCCGCTCATGGCTTCGGTCTACTATGCACTATTTAGCCGGCCCACCAAGAATTTTCCTAGTCTCCCGATATGCCAGTCCACCCCTGCTGATTCCTAGTAGTGGTAATCTAACAGTAAATGTGGGAAAACAAATTTGGGAGGAATTTATTTAATTCGTGGGAAGGGGTCTCCAAAATATATTTTGTCTTATTGTTTAAAATGTCTAAATCTGGCTCTGGACGGCACCCAGTGGCGGAATGCGCCAAGGGTAGAACCAAAAACGGTTTCGGTGTATTATAGCATTGTCGGTGGCTCAGAACAATGACAATGCAGTGGCGTCGTCGATAGTGACACAATAAAATATGATAGCATCTCGGTGGCGTGCCAAAAAAAAGACAGCCGCTCGCGCGCGCGCACGATGCGGCTGCAATAGCGACGATTGTCACCGATAAGAAACCCAATAACAATAGCATAACATTATAACAATAATGCCGTGGCTGTCGTACAACAGAAATCGAGTTGGCGACGGTTACTGTTGGTGGATGAGAGGTGAGGATTATACGCGGCTGTTAATCAATTACAAGATTGAACATAAGCGGGTAGTATAGCTGTCTATATAATATTGGCGTTATGATGTACACGACGAGACGGGTCTACTACCGCCTTGGCAGCGGATCAGCGTGGTGTCACACGGATATTGTTGGTGGCGCCAAGGCCCGATGACGACGGAACGCGTTTTAAAAAGTAAAAGTCGATCTGTTACTTTGGACATGTAACGCCAACCGCCGTTTAGCGCGTACCAACGACGCCTCGCCCGCATAGGAGGGATGCTCGCGAAAACTCAACAACGCGAGTGGGGTACCAATGGTGACGTTCGGTTGAGTTCGGTTAAGCGACAGTCCGACAAGCAAGCCGACGTTTCCGCGAGCACACGAACTCGTTTAGGTACATCCGTGCTTTAGTAATCGCCTCGCCGACCTGCTACTTATTTCAAAACGGCCTCGTGGCAGACGCCGCTTAACGATAATATAGGTCTTCCGCCCCTACCCTGACCTCTAGCGGCCAAGAAAAACAGATTATTATGATCCGTTCGGATCCGACTCGGCATCAGCATGAGGTCCCCAGCGTTAAGCACATAATACAGAATATTCAAAGGGGACCGCACGATTGGTTACGTGAATTATAATGATATACTTTGAGGTTATTAAACTTGCATGCGAACATAACGTCGGTTCGAAACCAGTTTCAAGTTACTCAGGAAATCATATTTATTTTGCTTGAACATAGCAACGCATTTGCGACTCTTCTCGGGATTTATGATATGATTAAGGTGCCACGTCCGTATTAAAAACGACTACGAGAACAAGGTAACATACTTTTTTATAACACTTAAGTACTCCATTCGATGCCTATATATAATAATTTATTCTTTGTATTGATGGCGTTGTAGATGCGTTACATTTTTCACGGCAGATTACAAATGATAACGAATGCGTTTAAAAGTCCGGAGGCTAAAAAAATAGATTGCTATAGGGTATATAGTAGTTTTTAAAATGAAACAACAAAACTATTTATTATATGTCTCATTTGTTATCCTACCCTATGTTAGCACGTACCACGTAGATTTTTTTTAATTCAGAAAATTAGCATGTCAAAAATCATTTATTACACAAACGAAATGACAATCTTTATTACGTTTATACTTATTCCATCGAATGGATTACTAGATGTGATATGAGTATATGACTAAAATGATAGGGATCGATTATGCCTAATGTCCCGCAATCAAATATTAACCGTGCATGGCTTATTATAGCCTAGGGCTTGAATATTAGACAGGTATTTATGTGAATAAAATGACTACAATAAATGTTAGTGTAATTCAGTGTTTATACAACTACATTGTTGCAATATGATAGTACTCCGATTATGATCTATTAAATAATTTACATCAATTATTCAAATGATTACTTTAATTATTTTAAACCATATATGGCCGAGTTATGGTATATATTACGCAGTAATAATTTAATTATCGGTTTAAACTTTAACCTAGAAACACATTACATTTTTTTCAGTCATAATTAGTTAATTTATTATTTATTTATCTAATTTAAAAGTCTGATAAAATATCTGTTGTAACTTATAAAACACTAATCATAACGATTAAACTTCAAAGACAAGAGATAATAATTAAGGCTGATGATTTGTAAAAAAAAAACAACGTCGCCGGTTCCCAGAGACTGCGTTTTTTTCTTGATCACTTATCACAAAGATTTATAAGTATAATATAAAAATTAATTTTAAACCAAGTGTAATCGGCCAAACATCAAATAAATGACATATTAAAACATAAAATATATGATGATCGTACAACTAAACTGTTGTCAAATTGCCAGCCTTAAAAATATTTTAAACATTGAAGTTTAAACTTCTAAGCTAACACGCATGCATACTACTTCCTCAAATATATCAACTTAAACTGATAATATCAATGCCTAACACACGTCATGTACATTCTGCCTTTTTAATTTTTTGTAATTTTTATAAATTTTATAGTTTTAAATAAATTTAAACTCTCAATATATTCAGAAATTATGTTCAAATGCCATTAACATATGCTAATTAGCTGGTATTAAGGTTGCCAATAATATATTCTGATTTTTTTCCTACTAGAATGAGACGTTTGTGTTTAAAAAAAAAATCAGGTTGTCGTTGGTAGATAGTTTCAACATTATAACCTCGTACTAAAAATAGGCAAAATCATGTGATAATTATGCTAAATACGATCTGCACACTCATTTATAAATTATTAATGATGATCCTTTTACGATACATAATTACATTAAGAAATTAATAACACTTCACCATCGATTCTCCAACACACCGATCGCGTTTAAAAGAAACAATTATTAATTATGATATCTAATTAGTAGTTATAATTGTTTCATTACAACAAATGACATTTATCTATACCGTGACTATCATATCGTTTACCTCCATCGTGGATAACCAAAATTTGTTTTTTTATATAACATTCAAACTTTCCCTAACACGTGTCATATTAAGATACTCTTTCAGGGCGGCTTTCTCTAATCAATTTACTCTTATAATATACTATGAGTAATATTCAGTAGTATAAATTGAGTTATCACGCGAAACGAGTAAACAAGATACAAGCCGATAGTTTATATTGAAAACATTTCATAAGAATACATTATAATATTAAGTGTATTTAACGTATTATACCATCATGTTTATATAAAAGCAGTGTTTTTTACGTTTAAGACCAAAAACCCTGATGAAATTCCGATTACTAGTATGTTCCGATTTAAATTCTATTAAGAAATATGAATTCTTTGGCTACTATTCTAGGTTATGTTGGAAACTATATTTTAATTTTTTGATGAAAAAAATAGTGTTTTAATATTAAAAAATTGTCAAATTAAATTTATTTAATTACACGAATATGAATTTGTTAAAAGAAAATTTGGTTCCTTCATAACCTACATTGTTTACCTACAATTATTGTTACATTATATGAACATAAAAATAATAATAAGCGAGGGTTCTAATTTCCGGTGTCAAACATGAGGTCGGCGAGTATTTTTAAGTGTCAGATTTCTTTTTAGACACCTATTATAATTGATAGTGTCAAGTCTCAATGGCCATCATAATAAGTATTATATATATATATATATTCTAAGAATTGGTCTTTTAAAAGCCTATACGAGTACCTGCTGTTTTTCCGCTACTACCTTCTCTATCGGTGAGGTCTATTATACCAAACGACGTGCAGGAAATTCAACCTGCATAGATTAGATTTTTACAATAAATTGTCGAACCCCTCATTTTTTTATAAACACAAGGTACGGAAGTAATACGTGGCTGTCATAATCGTCCCGTACATCCTGTCTCGATGTACATTTTTAAAGGTTAAAAAATGGGAATTTATCAAAAGATGCCATGAATAGAAATTAGTTTTTTTCTATAAGTACATTTGTTAAGTTGGTTTGTAGGGGAATATTTGTAAAATACACTTATTATATGTAAACACAAATATTTTCTTACTACTTTTTTTAATGTTCACAACTTAACTCTTAGTCATTCATCATTTTCGTGCGGTAGATTTTAGAATATATAAAAAATTAATTTTTATGGGATCAAAGTGGGTGATTTAAAAAAAAAAAGGCAAATGTTAATGATATTTGTTAAATCAAGTAATTGACAATTTCCAATTTTAATTGAATACTTTCAAATTTTTTTAACTTAAGGTGTTATAACTTATAATAAACTATATAAATAATAACATTATTAGTAAATTCTATAAAAAAAAAAAGTAACTTAAAACATGTTTATGAGCTTATAATACTTCACTTGACTACCAACATATTAGTTTTCTTTGTAAATAACCAGAAAATCATTTTTTAAATCCTGTGTTTACGAAAATATTTTAAAAAATCTCTTGACTGTATATTTTTTTGAAATATTTCGTTAACTTAATATACTAACATATTTTAATCAACTCACGTTTATATGCTTGTCATTTTTCGAAGAGCATCGTCTACACCATTATGACGAATAATTAATGTAGCATCACACAAACACAAAATATACTAACAAGTAAAAAAAAAACTCGACCACGGCAAAACAAAAACTATACGAACTCCGAACTCGTATATAGTATAATATTAATGCTCGCACAAGCACCCGGATAAAAATGATTAAATTTCGACACAATAACACACTTGCAAGGAATAAGGAAATACTGTTTCGCACTGGATTTTTGAACTGCGGCGCGTGAAGCCAGAATGAACGGCAGGACCGGCGCCGAGTGCCGGCCACCCGGTCGACACCCCACCAACAACCAATATACACGTGACGATTTTCAATACAAAAATGTACTTCTTGTTTTCTTGCTTTCCTTATATCCGTTGTTCACGGCAAATATGTATTATTCATGATAGTGTGTCGCCTTTATTAAAAATACCCATAATTACGCATAGTCATTGCATATTCCAATTAAAAATTATTGTATGCAGGTACTATTTTTTTATGTGGGTAGTTCACCGAAAATTCACTTTAATACAAGTGATAAAAATCTGTGTTTAAAATTAAAACGAATAATACTGAAGTCGAAACCAATATAGTTTATTTAAGCTTAGGAGCACTTAGTACAGCACCATCTGTCTCGGTAGAAAATAAAAAAATGTTTCAAACAATACCTAATAATTTTAAAAAAACATTAATTATTAGGCGATATGTAGGTTAATGGTAAAACATTTCTCGGAACCATTTAAAATTAAATTATCACCAAAGGTAAAACCTACTTGTATATTTCATTGCTTAAATTATGTCAGTACTCATTGTTTTAAAGTAAAAACAAATTGTATAAATGTTTTCATTAAACATTAGGTAGGTATATTTTTAAAACTAAAAAATGGATACAATATATTAGTGATTTTATCAAGGTAGTAACTTTTGTTGCACTTATATTGGTAATTTCAATTAGCACATTATTATTTATTAAACAATTTGAATGTAAATTTAGTTGTTTTTAAGTTTTCGATAATTTTATAAAAACAAATAATCCTAAAATCAAAAATTGTGGAGGTACACCTTTTTACAATTAAGGCCGACAATATGTGGGTGCAATTCAGTATTTATATCAAAACAAATCAAATATACTAATATTTCAATTTCATTAGTAGAAAATAAACCAATATTTTAGTGATTTTGCAAACTTTTAATAAATTAAATTTTTACTTATTTCAAAGTATCACACACATATTGAAGTTATTATACAGTATTTATACAGTTATTATACAGGTTATTATACAGTAATAAACATCAAATAACAATTATTATTATGAACCCCACAAAAATTGTTTGTATCAATGATAGAACTAATAACATCTCAGCTCCACGATGGAGCTAATATTAGTAAGTCTAGTACTGGAACACAATCGCATTGTGTTATCAGTCGAGTTTAATTTTAGTAATTTCTTTAGATTGTTTCTAATCTCGGAAATTTTAATTACACCGGATCATTAGGTCGCGGTTCATATTGCGCATAATATAGTTTTATTTTTTATGGGACATAATCATTTTTGAAATGAAGTCGGTTAAAAAATTTGAATGTCACCAGTCATATCATTATGAACACATTACTTTACTCATCTGGTCATCTGGAAACATTTAATATTTCATCTTCCCGCCACTGTAGGTTATTGTACGTACTAATAAAACGAAATATTTGTAAATGCATTTTCGCTATGGTCCGTTATGAAGTGTGATCAATATTAATCAATGGCTTGTATAAACGTTGATCAATAAATGATAGTTGATACTACATTAAACAGCAATAGTGCAATTTGTGCTTGTTTCAACTAATAATTATACTTAGTACATAGTGACGCATTGATACGGTAATAATATATTATATATATTTTTTAATATTAAGGAAAATGACAATTTTATCAACAAATTATTTTTGATTTCACGGTCTAATATTAACCAGTTCGCATAATTCTTCTTTTAAACTAGTTTTTCCCTTTAAAGCATATTAATTTTCATGCTAATATAATATAATTTTGTTCTAAAATTTGACCTTCCTTTATTCTTGACATATTCCCTTAAGTCATTTATATTGTAATTTTGGATTTCTCACTTAATAAAAGTAAACTAAATAAAACTTCGTGTTTTTTAGATATTTAGTCAGGCATTTAAGTATAGAAATGGCACAGTTTATAATTTGATTGTATATTATGTACATGCATTGCAATTAAGAACGTTATTTTAAAAATTGGATTTAGTTGAAACGCGAATTTAATACATACGTAGAGAGTAGTTTTCTAAATATTCTAAAATCCTTTTGTTCGTATTGTAGTAGTTGACTTTTGAAATGTTAATTTTCAACTTGTACATTAAAAATAGGTCTAGTGGAATAATAACATCATGTTTTATGGTCAACTAGGGTATAATTAATTATGTAGATGAAAATTGAAAATGTAATTGTTTCATAAAAATAACCGTCAGTTTTTGTATTTCTTACTAATAACATTATCATCGAATATTTTGTATTTAAAAAAAAGTGCACTCGACTTCCATTACCCGATCTGAACCTTTACCTATAGTTCAAGAAGTGTATCAAACTATTACGGTTTTGTCTTTCAATCTATATAAAAAGTCTTTAGTAATTAGTTCAAGAAAGTTAACTGTTACATAATATTTTTTAATACATTTTATGTTAGTTCAGCAATGTTAAATGTTTATGTAGAATGGTTTTATTTAAATATTTCAAATTTTTATTCTGAAATAGCAAGGTCAAAAACGTTTTTTTATAATGTTTGGTTAGCGACGAGACAAACTACGATAAGGTATTCAATATGATGTTTAGTAGAATTCTTGTTTAAAAACAGTCGAAATGGAAACACTATGATATTTGTCGTTTGCATAAAATTATCACTAAATATGTAATTAATGATGACGTATTCTTCAAAAATTTAACTTGTATCCAAATTATTTCGAAAGACCTCCCATCAATACGACACGTAAAATATAGTAGTCGCATCAAAAAACCAGTTCTTTTTTATTTTGTATTTGTAATTTTTAAAGAAAGTACATTTTTCTTGATATTTAACCACTTCTTTAAATAAACCATTGTACCTAGTTAACTTAAATAACTTTTTTATTCCTCGGAGTCTTTTAAAAACTGGTCAAGTAGATTAATAAGCAATTATTTTCATTTGGGTTTGAAACCGAGAGGTCTGTTTTTGACTATTAGGTATATATTATTATTTTGATCACAATTAAATATTAGTTTTTTTTTTCAATGAAGTAATCAAAAATGGTTCAGGTCGATTATTTTGACAAGGGAAACATTCTAGTTGTAATTTATGACTGTAATTATTTTATGACTACCTATACGGGAGGTATCTTATTAATACTTGTAACAATAAAGAAACAACCCTGCTATTAAGCATCATGTATATGTTATCTTATTTTCCTTGTATGTTTGATTTTGACTGTGATTTTAATTGCGGGACAGTAAATCTTTTTCTCTTAATGAATAAAAGTATGCTTAATGAACCGTCACAATAATATTTTATGGATACAATAGGTGAAATTTACGGGTTTCGGCGGTTTACAAAAGGAGTGTATCTTTAAATTTTAATTAACGATCTTAATATGTTATTTAGTAATTAGATGTGACGATAAATCCTACTTGTTAAATTAACTGTCTATGCTTATAATTATCATTTAGTATACATAATTATCATTTAATCGACATGACAATTATAATTTATAGATTTATAATAATACATCTAGTTGTAGAATATAGTTTAATAACTAATAAATACAATAAAGGTAACTGGTAAGGTAGCGTTCTAATTTGCACGGTTTTTAGTTTGTACCCATAACATAGTTGAATCTAGGCGGTCACTGATTTGAAGTAGTTGACTTATTTCATAGCTATTAAATCACTGTCAAATTCTTCTAAGCAAAATCATAGATGTACCTAGTGAGAAACCAGTACAGTAACAATTAGCATGGAAAGGAATTAGTAATCTACAGATTTGTACTTAAAATTTATCTTAAAAGTAATTGAACATTATATCAAAATACCTTCTTAAAATTAATAATGTTTATCCCCACCTCTTTTCAAATTCGAGAAAACGCCTTTATAGTTAATAAAATTCTCAAGTTTCAATTTTATGTATACTATTCATGTATGAGTGGATACTTTATCGTGTGATATAATTTGAATTCTTCGAAGTTTAATATTTGAATTTGAACATTCAAATACTTTCAATTTAAATACTTAAGTGTAAATTATTTTTAACAATAAACGAATATAAAAATACTATTTAAGAATGTTTTTAGCAATTTGACATGTCAACGATTGATTAAAATGAAATCTACTTATCTGTTATGTAATATTTGAAAAACCTAAATAGTCTAAAAAGTTTAACTTCTATAGTTAATCAAAGTTCAAACTTGGATTTATTAGAATATTTGATATTCGTCTCACGCCTACTAACTAGTTTCACTATGCTTGTTCCTCATTATCTCATCTCTGAATTCATCGAACCTTCATTTTTTATTTATAATTAGCTCTAATATGGACAGATCATAGTCTATGTTTTTCTAAAAAGTTAGTAATACTAAAACCTTAGTAATATTTTTTTTTATTCAAAAAATTGTATAATATACAACCTGTACAGTTAAAAATTAGTACAATAAGCATAAGCCATAAGGTATTACAATAAGATATATGTATTATGAGCTGTGTATGACGTGATGAAAGATATCATCCATTGATGGAATAGATGGAATTATATATTAGCATAGTTTAAAGGTGATGTTATGGTGTACCTACCTAATAAAGTAATATGATAAGATTTATTTTTCATTATAAAATAAGCAAAATTATTTTTAAAAAAAATAAAGCCTAGGTAACTAATATTTTTTTTAATCTCTTCTTAATAAGTAAAAAAATTTAGGCGCATTCATTTTAAATTATAATTTTTCAAGGGTTCCTATCTTAAAAGTTAAAAATGAACATTTATACTAAATATTAACATTCATTGGTGAAATTGATTCTGAGATATGACCCGCTGCAATTACCCTACTAAATCTAAACAGCTATTAATAACTACTATTACAGTCACTTGTATTACCGTTATGATTTTTAATACATTTTAATTCCATTCAAATAGACAGAGCACATTATAGAATGTTTAACATTTAAAAAGAAAATTAAAAATAACATTCATGTTAAACTATTAAAAACCCTAGGTAACGTATTAATTGTCAATAATTTGTCGACCGTATACATTGTAACTAAATATGTAGTGTAGGTACAAGCATTAATCATCAACAGCTAAGTCACTTACTAAATACTTATTTAGGTCGATATCTGTACAATATGTACATAATATAAAAATATATCCAGCCAGTAATACTTTTCAAACAAATTTACCGTTTTCTTTTTAAATATTTAACCTGTTAAATTTCGAAAGTTTTCTTTATTTATACAGGTAATGTAACGCGCTCTAAAGGAAATTTGAAAATTTCTCCGAAGTCCGAACCCACGTTGGTAAACTAACGGACCGACAAACGACAATAATTAATGCTATTCTATTTCAAGACAAATCGGATTACAATAGAAATATAATGCATGACGTAGTTATTGAAGATTAACCAGCGATGACGATGGCGACGAACAAGAAATTTGACATGAAGTCTCGAAAAACGGTCCAAGGTGGATTTCTAAATTCCCCTAGGTCGTGCCGTTATATTATTTTGGCTTTGTCCGCCGAACGATAATAATAAAAATAATAATTTACACGTCACTTGGACGTTTTTCGGAATTCATTATTCCAACATTGTCGCGTCGTGAAAACCACTTAAGCTCATTTTTTTCAAACATTGTAACACTCTTATAACTCTTAGTCAGATTCACGGCGCGACGAATTAAAAATAACTGGACACGATGAAAATAAGTATTTTTATCGTCGTCATATGCGACAACAAGCTAGGTCAGTCAGTCACTTTGTAGACGGTATCGAAATAGATTAATAAAAAGAAATAGGTAAAAGAAAAGAAAAAAACATTTATGTAATAGTAGTTGTATACTTACAGAAAGCGGTCATTCTGATTTCTGAAAGGGCGGGTCGACGAACACGAAACTCGAAAGCACGGCTAAACCGACGTCGTTTCAAGTTTAGCGCCTTAATTTCCTACGAACAAGCCGCCCAACGTGCACGTGTCACCGCCCGTGCCCCGTGGTAACACTGAAGAGGCGCGTTTGTGTGCGTGTGTGTGTGCATGTGTGTGTGTGTGTGTGTATGTGTGTGTGTGTAAAAGCACATCATATGAGATGTGGGAAAAAAACGTTATCAAAACCATCCACGACGAAAATCTTTATCAATTTATCGAATATTTATCAGTGGTGTTGCTGTGAGCGTATAATGTATATATTTTGCGTTATACCGTATAGGAGAATATAATAGTATATTATTATATTGTACTGTACTGCTCGTCGGACTCGGAAGTCATTCCACCAAATTTACAAAAGAGTTTGGGATCAACGTTGGCGGTGTAATGATGGTATTGCGTTAGGGCGGGTGTTACGGAAGTGTAGGTATTTCGCATGACCCACTAAAAAACTAACACGGTCATGTCCAGCAACTGAGGACTGCGTTATGAACTGTCATCAGATATTGAGTGGCGCCTGCAACGCAGGTGACCGATGCTTCGCCGTTGGTAGTGTAGAAGGAGTGCCGTTCACAGTAAGTACGGAAATGATCCGAGATCAAAGTGCACTTGTACCTAATGGTATCATTATGTAAATTAGGCGTATGCTGCCGGATGCAACATAGTGATATTGGCTAGTACCTTTGAGCGAGTGCAAATCATACCTGGTGCCATACACAATTATATTCGCATCAGTTGCCTCGACTGTTCTACTGACACTGGAAAAATAGCTGCGGCTTATGACAATCAGATATGTGTGTTTGAACCTACACCGTTAGTTTGCAAAAACTCTCCTCATGTAAGTTTACGTACATTTTATGTTTCAATAAAGACTGTCATGGGACCATATTTCAATTAGGGGTTAAAAATATTTGTATTTACTAATTTAAATACCTATAAAGTTAAGTAGCTTCGTCTATGTTGACAAATAACAATACTTAAAATGTATAATGTACAGTTTATTTATTTTAATTTTTATGAGTAATATTTTTTTATGTGATATTAAAACAGAAATACTATTATTTTAATTTGGAATAATATTATACAAATCACACATACTAATAAATATAGGTATCAAATTCAATTTTTTTTTTATGCAGCAATTAGACTATAAATGGGTAGAAACAGCTAGCTGGCAAACTGCTTGCCGAATTAGTTGTTTATCATGGAATCTAGAAGGTACTCGGTTACTCACAGGAGGTATTGTTTTACAACTTTGGCATCAACATTTACCTGAAGGGCCCATAGAAGAAAACACTGGTAATTATCTATCTGATTGATACCGACTAAAACTATTTATTACTTTTTACCTGATTTAGTACATAATTTATTATAAGTAATATATATTTTAAATATTCTTTTATGTTTTTTAAATTTTGTTAATAGGAATTTCTAGTGATGGAGTTACATTTGAAATTGGTGAAGAAGCTATACCAATGTCAACATCAGCACCTGATCACAATGAAATTCGAGGTTGGGAATGTGTTTGGCAAAAAGAAACAGCCACTCCTGTTGTACATATAGCATTTTCTCCTGATGGAACTTTGTTTGCTACTGCTGGCAAAGATGACAGACTAGTCAAAATTTGGTTTGAAAATAAACAACGTTAGTAGTTTACTATAAAATTAATTAGGATATACAATCTTTTACATTTTAAACCTTTTATTTGTATGACTGACTGGAGAATATAAATTCTTATTTTAGTACTTTTCCCATCAAAAAGCGTTGATCAAAATTATTCAATGAGTGCAATTTCTAATTTTGGAGAACCAAATTACGGTTTTGTATATATAGCTCATCCTCGAGCTGTAACTCAACTATCGTGGAGAAAAACTAGCAAATATATGCCAAAGTAAATTACTTTTATACTTGTTTACAGCTTGTTTAATCTATTTTAATATTTATTTCAGAGGTTCTGTTTCTAACATGTTAGTAACATCATGTAGAGATAATATTTGTCGTCTCTGGTCTGAAACTGTGTTACCTGATGACGGATTGGTAAATATGAGTCATTTTGATCCATTGGCTGCTCATAATCCTCGATTTCGCACCCATAGACACAAACATAGACTTCTTCAACGTCTTAAACATATGAAGTACTTACATTATTTTCATGTCAAACACTATATATTAAACTACATATTTTATTTTATTATTATCATATATTTATTTTAGAGCTTGTTTTCATATAAGAAGACATGCTAAACATCAAGGAGACTTGGGAACAGGATTAGCTGGCAGCACAAGTTCCACTATACCTACTTTACCATCTACTTTCAGTGTGCATGATTTTCACAGCTATGGTTTTCACGGCACCGGTATCATTCCTGGACTTCATTTTCATTTGGCTGCTAGTATAAATGCTGAAACAGGTGAATAATACTATTTCGTAATTAAATTACTTAATATTACACAATGCTGATTGACACTTACATTATTTTTATTTTTAAAATAAATGTTACAAAGTTACATAAAACCGTTTCTATTATCAAGCAATAATATATGGTTGTCTTTTTTTTCATTTAACATGTATATGTCTTTAGATATTCCATTAGTGCCTAGTTTATCAAGTACTGATCCTGAAAGAGAGCCTAATTTTGTTTTACATTGGCTTAATAATAAAGAAATGCACTTTTCACTTCAGGCTGAAGCAATTTTAAACGTATGTTTTTAAATTTGATTTTTATATTTGGGAATGTACCTCTTCAGTTGAATAATACTCTAATGAGAAGTAATATTACCTGCTATTTAGGAACTTACTAAAAAAGTCGTAGAAAAGGATGATATACTCATAAATGAAAACTATGTGATATCAGAACATCACGATGTTGATTATGATACGAGACGTAAACCAAACAAACTTGGCAAAGGAATTTCTCAAGAAGAAAGTATAAGTGATGAACATAGCTATCCGTCTAGTCATCCTACTCTAAGGTATAGTATGCTAACATTCACATAACGTATTACTTGTTTTATTTATTGTTAAACATCTTATATTTTTCTATTTACTTTAATAGCAATACAACTTCTGTCAACTCACTCACAACTGATACCAATCACATGGCCACTGATTCTTTAGATAATAAAATAGAATGTCTATTACGAGACTGGCACCATAGCCCGGATTTGTTATTTGCTGTTCATCCTATTGATGGAAGTTATTTGATTTGGGTGGTTGATTGGTTAGATGAATATCATCCTGGATCATTTAGACAAGCTCAGGTTTCTTTTTCAACAAGAATACCTAATGCTTTTCCTCTCGGAGATGCCACTACGATGTCACATAACGTATGTTTGTATCATACATCTGGATCGAGTTTACAATTAGCTTTCAGAGATGTAGTTAAAACTGCTGCTGCAGCGCCAAGCAGATCTCCTAGTGACGCACATGGTTTGTTAATACATTAAAAAAAAGTCAAATTGTATTTTAATTGCCTTTTTTTTAAAGCTACAAATAACGATTATGGTGAATCAAGTCTTCCTAGAGTACTAGAAGAAGATGGAGATTCTTTAGGTGATGATATTGATCGTCAAAATGAATCATCAGTTGAGCCATCATCATTGACTGAAAATGGAAAACCTGGTAGAGCAACACCATCTGTAGGTGAAGACTCTGGAACTTTTAACGATATAATATCTGCGCCTCCATGTCCCACTTTATCAATGGTTACAAAACATACTAATGGAACACTTAATTTATGGCAACTTACTTTTGCTGATAAGTCTAAATTCTCACAAGTCCTAAGCATTGGTCATGCTTCACGAGCTTCTGGACATCGTTTCCGAGTAAACGATGTAACCTGCCACCCAGTGTTACCTCTGTTACTAACAACATCTCATCACAATCTACCTGATCAAGAGACCCCTGCTTCCCCTTTATCGCCATACCCACCTATAGCTCAACCACCTTCAGTGAGTATAATTTTATTGTTTTACATAGAAAAACAAATATATACATGAAATTTTAATGAAAAAAAATTCCAGGGATTTTGTAGTGAACTTATACTTTGGAGAGTGGATGCTGTTGGTCCTCTTTCAAAATCTGGTGGTGTTTCAGAACTCGCCCGCATCAATTCTCTTCAAATATCAGCGTTTTCAAATGTCGCTTGGATACCAACTTTATTACCGAGGTATAATTAAGATTAAAATGTTCTCGCATACAAATACAATTTATTATATTTCAGCACCACTTTGGGTACATTATCAAATTCTCCAAGTGCCTGTTTCGTGGCTTCAGATGGAGAATGTTTACGTGTTTATCAAGCAGTTATAGATGCTAGAACTTTATTAGCTGAAGTATCTAGCTCAGAACACCGTAGTCGAATAGCTGCTGTATGTATTTATGTTTATATGTATATCATTTAATAATATTTTATATTTGATCTATAATAGTATTTACTCAAATTATTCTCAGGACTCCATGGTAAGCTTGTCAACTGATGTTTCTTCTGAAACGGAATTGAAGCATAATTCATTACATGATCGTATCAAAATAGTATCTCAACAGTCGACTGCTAGACCTGGATGCATTATTCAACTTGATGCAATATCTGATGCGACTCATGTAATATTTTACTATATATCATGATAACATGAGAGCATGTTCTTTACATTAAATGAAAACTATTATGTGTTTTCTATTTTCAGGATTGGCAAAATACCCAATTTTTGCATGTATTTCAAGAACAGTTAATGACTGGGGAACGATCATCTGGTAGAGGTTTAGTAGATGCAATCAGTGGTTTAGAAAATGAGGAGCCCGATGAAGATTTTGAAGAACCGTTTTATTTAGTTGTCCTTGAACGTACTGTTCAAGGTACAACAGTTCATATGTGGCGTTTAATAATAGCTTCTCAGCCAGAAAATAATCGTATGTTATTTATTATATAATATTCATCCTGAATCAACTTTATATATTTATATATATATATATATTTTTTTTTTTGTTACAGCTACTTTAAGTGAAAGTATGATGTATGTACCTGACAGTCAGTTAGTACAAGATGACGATGAGATGGATAATACCGGAAAATTAGGTACAGCTCATTTAAGTGGAGACGAAACCACACATCAAACTTTTTCAGCGTTTGCCCCACATGTATCAATATCTACAACAAAAGTAATATATAAATAACAAAATGTATTTTTGCTTACTATAGTTGAAATATACATTTTAAGATTTGTACACAAGAATTAAATTTACCCGATGGAGTGGATGTAATTCATGCGTCTCCAGCTGGAGGACACCTAAGTTCTGCTTCCATTTATCCGGCTTGTTTTGCACCATATGTGTTTGTTACAGCATGTTCTGATAGCACTATAAGGTTTTGGAAGTGTAAAATTACCAAATTTGATAATAATGTTAGCTATCAATGGGTTGAGTGGGAAATGTTAAAAAGAGATAGAAAATCCATGATCGAAATATCAGGTTTGTAACTACCTTTGTTACATTTCTTGTGATGCTTAACTAGCATCTTTTTCCTTTATACATTAACTATCTATGATGTAATAATTTTTTTCCATTTTCAATTATAAATAATAAATTTATGTGTAATTATTAAGGTCAACCTTTGAATATAAGTGCAGCTTATAGTGGTCGTATTGCGTGTGCTTATAAATATGGCAAGTCATTCACTCGACCATCCAAAAAAGACCCAGAATCAAGATATGTAAACTTATGTGTAGCAATTTATGAGTGTGAAAGTACTGGTGGTTCAGAATGGTTACTTGAAGACACTATACACATGAAAAATATTCATTTGCCTAAACTTCATATTGACCCTAGTGTAGATATGACTTATTTACATGATCAAACTATATTATCATCTAAAAAACACAAATTACAGTCTACAGTTTTAAAAGCTCTATCATCAGAAGATTTAGATGGAACAAGTGGCCGAAATAACGGTAGAAATGGTGAAAATGATACAAACTTAGTCAAAAGCAGTCATGGTAAGCAGTAACAAAGTAAAATTTTGTAATTATATGTATAGCACCAATATATGTATTAGGATGGACCAAAAAAAATTGTTTTTGTTTTTTTCTTTCTTCTCTTGACATTATGTTCCTTGGGGTAAAATAATATTTCCCTACATTTTTCAGATTTTTTAAATTATTTTTAGAGGTTGCGAGCATCAGTTTTCCAAAAAAAATTGTTTTTGTTTTTAATTTTTTAAGGTATAAATATCAATTTTAAACAAAATGTTGCTTGTATACAAAATCATCATTCGAAAAAGAGGAATAGAGCAGTATTTTTTTTTTTTTACAATAAAAAATACTATCCAACTAATTTAGGCCTTAGAATGTAAAATTTGTAAAAATATTGATATATATACCCTAAAATATTTTTAACTTATTCCTCATTTAGTTACGAAGAATTCCAATATACTAACATAACACATTATTCTAACAATAAATCAGAAAAAAAATTAATTTAAAAAAAAACAAAAAACAAGTTTTGAATACTGTTACTTAACAAATATATATTTTTTTAGTTCATAGTTTTTACAAGTAATTAACAAGTATATTCCAAGGAACATAATGTCAAGAGAAGAACAAAAAAAAATTTGTTTTGGTCCACTCTAATATATATATATATATTTAAATGTTCAGGTTTATTAGCTGTTCCAAGTTTTAGTACTCTTCAATCACTTAGAAAATCGATTATTGAGAATGGTAACACATGTCCATTAACACAAAAACATATAGTTCAGTTAGACTGGGTATCTAAAGAAGATGGTTCTCATATACTCACTGTTGCTGTTGGTAGTAAAGTACGTAAAACACATTTTGTTGTCAGGGCCAAAAAAGTAACTGCCTGTGGGTTGTTGCGCTCTCTGTTCCCCGTCAGGAAGTCAAAATTGGAGTTTTTTTTAATAAATTCCAAAAAAATAGGGTTTTGATTTTTGAACAGTAGATGGATGTGAAGAAGTCGGGCAGCAAACTTGTTGGCCCCTGACTATATATAAGTTATTAAGTACAATTATTATACTTATTAAACTATAAATCTTAGTTGTATATAGGTATTATATTATTTAAAAAAGTAATGTGTAGGATTTTAAACAAAACTCTTTTTCAAATTGTTTTTTTTAATCAAAACAAATTTATGAAGAGTTTTTGTTGGATTTAAATGAGAAGGTGAGGAGATGTTAATGATTTTATAATATTGTATTTTTTTCTTTTTTTTGTGTGATGAACCCATAATTTCTTCAAAACCACCAAACTAAACAACATTATGTAGCAAGTCTATAAAAATCAGGAATTAAAGAATGTTAAAAGTTCACCTTTACCTTTCAAAATCGAAAAATAACACTAAAAAATTTACATATTTTTCAACTTTTTTTCAGTTTTGTTTAAAAAAGTCAATTAGTTTTAAAATTATTATTCTTTAAATTAATTAATAACTATTGATAAATGTTGGTGAACACTTTCTATTAATTTCTTTTTTTTGAGCATAGTTTTAAGACATAAGGTATGAAGATTAGACTGAAAGTAGAATTAGACCTTATATAGCAAAACTGTTTAAACAATATGAATGATTTGACGACCATGAAATTCATAGAAAAAACGTATCTTTTATATTAGAGCATATTTTGCAATACTCAGAATATATTGCATCATTTTCTGTAAAAATTCATTTTTTATTTAGTATGTATTAATATAAGGACTTAAGAGAGGCTGTTTTAAAAGCTACTGCGTATAAATTAATTACCAAAGAAATGGTTAGCAATATAAATAGTTAATAATATTATTCTACAACTTAAAATTATGTTGGCATTAGTTTGTTGTTTTTACCAAAGATTTGTTGTTTTTAGAGAGATTGTTTTTAATATTACAATCTAACATTTTATGAGTAACAATATCTCTTAGGAATACATTTTTATTTAATTTTAATTTATTAACTCTCAAAAAAATTATATGCAATATTAATATTTTCCTTTTTTAAAAATTTTGTTTCATTTCTTTTTTTTAATTGAAAATTTGATATTTTTTTGTTACATATGTTCATGTGTAGAGAGTAGGGTTGGGACTAATATTCGGATTTTGCGGATTTCCAGATCATTTGATATCCGGATAATTCGGATACGGATATCTGAAATCCGGATAATTTCGGGTATCCGGATAATTGATCAACTATCCGGATATCCGGATAGTTTCGGATATCAAATAATATTTCAATTATCCGAATAGTTTCGGATATTCATTTAATTTTTAACCAGCCGAATATATTTTTTTGAGTACTCAAATTTATGTATTTTTTGAAATTTTCACGGGTTGTAATATCACGTGGATGATTTTCAGATATATCCGTGTCAGTGGTTATTAATCGGCAGCGAAACAGTCGTGACAACCCCGAGGATGGACTCTGCAAAGAGTCCGAATAGTCGGTTAACAACCACTGACACGGATATATCTAAAAATCATTCATGTGATAGTAAAATTTAATTAGGTGTCATTATTTTATTTTTCGGTATGTTTAAAAACACTGTATATTATTAAGGAATATTTGTCTTATAATAATGAAATGAATATCCGAAACTATCCGGATAGTTAAAAACTATCCGGATTTCGGATATCCGTATCCGAATTATCTGGATAATTCGGATATCCGAATATCCGGATAGGCCCAACCCTAATAGAGAGTGAATGTTAAGGTTTTCATAGATATTTTTTCTTGGCTTTGTGCCCCTCTACTAATTTGTTAAAAAAAATTTACTTTTTATATTTTGGGGATTTTTTTTAGGTTAATATGTTAATAGGTTTTTATGTTATTTTTCACAAAAATCTATTTCGACCCGTTTTAAAATTCTGAAATCATAAAATTAAAAACTCAAATCAAATCTTTTGGTCAAATAACAGGAATGGGTAGATTTTTTTTTTTTTTAATAATGAAATTTTTTTTTTAAACCTGAAAAAAATGTATAATTTTTGTTTTTTTATTTAAAAAAATAAAATAAAACATGTCTTGGTATAATTCGATTTTTTTTACATTTTAGGAGTAAAATATAAAAAATGTGCCTTACAAGTAAAATAAAATTAAAAAAATTTCAAACATTTTTGAGGAGATTGAGCCGATGACCGCGTTGTTTGACTCAAAATGACCCCATATATAAATAATTTCAATAATTCAAATGTTTCATTATGTACTATTTAACTACTACATACACTTTTGTACTTATAGATCATGTTATTTACACCTGTGTCAAGTGATTTAGCTCAAGCTAACATGAAAGCAATGAAGGAGTCTCAATCAGTGAACCGTCCTATTTTACGAAAAGCATCCTCATTAGCTTCACCCAGTTTTGTGGATGAAATAAGGTAAAATAAAATAGTTTATTAACAAGCAATCACATACATAGATGATAATGTATTTCTTTAACTGTTTGCAATAATTTTCAGGTGGATGAAATTGAGAAAAATTGATCTCACAACTGCAGACGGCTTACCTCCACTCCCAATGCAGATGTCTTGGGTCCGTGATGGTATACTAGTTGTTGGTATGGACAGTGAGATGCATGTGTATTCACAATGGAAACCAAATTCATGTGAGATTCATAAAAAAAAATGTTATTTGTTATATAATGTTATTATTTTTTAATTACTTTTAATAATAATTCAGTAGATATACAGAAAAATACCATGCCATGTTGTAAGCTGGTGCACCAAGAATCAGATGAACTTCAAGATACTAGAAATCTTAGAGACGAAGATCTCAGGACATTAGCTCATGTATGATTCTTTGTTATAAATTAAATTATTTACAAAAATTGATTTCTCAACTGGACGTTTATTTATATTTTTAGGAAACCTCTCAAAGACGGTTAGCCAATGTAAGTTCAATGCCACATTTATCTCGTGTAAGTTCAATAAACTTGAACATGTTAACTGCTGAAACTAAGAAAAAGAAATTTGGTATTCAAAGTGGTGATTCTACTAGTAATATGGATTCTTATATGCCTGATTATGGTCTCTTTGAAGCCAGTCGTATAGCTTGTCCAGTTCTTCCTCAATATCACCCTAAACAATTAATGGAACTTTTAAACTCAGGAAAAATTCGATGGGTAAAAGCTATTTTAGCCCATCTTGTCAGGTAAAAAGTAACTAAATATTAATGATGGGAATCCAAAAAATCTGGATTTTTACAAAAAATGATATTTAAGCCACTACACAAAGCTGTGTAAATGTTAACCTAAGTAAAATATTTTGATGAAAAATTAAAAAAAAAAATGCTTAACCTTGGCTTAATATTCAGATTTTGTACTCCAGGTTTCAACAAATCCGAAATCTAAAACATTTTTATCTTTTTAGTGTTTTATTTTATTTTTACATTTTCATCAAAGACATTTTACTTGAATGCATATTAATATACAGTATTTATAATAATTTCAAATAGCTAAAATAGTGTTTTTTGTAGATATCTAGATTTTTGTATTCCTATCATTACTGAATATGTTTTCATTATATAATGAAATTACATTAATTTATTTACAGTTATATGTTTGACTAATTTATGCTTACTATTATTATTTGTTTTTATTTAGATGTATATCGACAACATGCAGCGTAAGACAAGGAGCTGTAGTATGTTCTTATTCAGAAGAAGATAACCTTACTCGTCAACGAGGATGGTCTCGATCAAGAACATTATCAATGAGCTACCCTGGAAATGGTATAAGTTTAAAAACTAATTATTTTAAATTAGTAAAAAATCCGCTTAAAAACAGAAAGTGATTTCAGGAAACATGTTTGTTTACACTTTCTAATTTTGTTACTTAACTAATATTGTTGAAATAAAAGAAAAAATTAACTGTGAATTATCAAGAGAGTTCATTGCAAAAAACAAAAATATATACGAGAGGCGAAAAGGAACCTCTTGTCGTAAATATAAAATTTTGAGCTATTGATATTCCAAATTCTGAACATTTTGCGATCTAAATCGTTTTCCTATCTTAAAAATTGGCTGAGTTATATTTGTTTGAGTTTATTATCGGAAAATGTTTTTTTTTAAGAAAAGATGCTTTAAAGTTTTGAACTTTAAAGCATCTTCTGAAAAAAAGTTGCCAACTTTTTATTCTACACACTTAAGGAATGAAACCTAACCAAAAATTAAAATATGGCACTGATAACATAATTTTTTATATGTTGTTTACGTAAATATGCTTCCAACTGTGATCAATGTTTTAGGCTCTCCTACAATTTAGATTCTCGCGACAAGAGGTCCCTTCTCCCTTTCCGCCTCACCTATATTAGAATTATGAATGACATTCTGTAAATTGATTATTTTACAAAATGCTTTATTTTAACCGAGCTATTCTTCTTATACATTTCCCATTTAAGTAGAGTTGATCAGCTAAATATTTTTATCGATTATTCAAGATTGAATATTAAATTACTTTTAAAATTATTTTTACTATTTTTACTATTGAACTTACAATCAACCTAAATTTGAGTCACTTTTTTCAGCAACAAGTCCTTTGGAACCTAGAGGATCAACTACAGCAATTCCTGAAGAGCTCATGTTAGATTATGCTGAAATAACATCTATTCCACCACTACCTTTATGGACGCTATTAGCAGCTGACAAAGAAAATGCTAGTACAGCTCTTAAATTAGCTGAAGACGATAAAGATTATAATGAACTTTTCAATGGAAATATTTCAACATCAGAAGACAATCTAGATGATATATTGAATGATGTATCCGAACCAGGAAGTCCACATAAAAGTGAACGTAGATTATCTAATGTTACAGAGAAACAACAATGCTTATTATCACATTTTGGACCAAAACAAGGGCAATTATTGTCTCGTTTATTAACTCATACACATTTGCCAGGGTTATCCAGCTTAGATCAAATGCATTTACTAGCTCTTGCTGATACAGTATCTACTTGTAACACAGATTTTGCTGATCGATTTGTTGACAAAACACAATTTACAAAAGATAGTTCAGTTCCGCACGAAGGTGAAGTTTGCTCAGGTATGGTAGAAAAATTAAGTAACTAACAAAGAAAGGTCATTTCCGTGAACTATAGATTTGAATGAAACCTATAGTATATATTATACTAGTATCTTTAATAAAATATAATTACCATATCATGCTACTTGCTAGAAAACAGTGCACCAGTTTAAGTAGCACTCATATATAGTGTATATGAAAGTTTTAAAGGGAAATGAGGTAGTTAATACAGTAAATACACAATATTGAATTTTAAAGCTTATAAATATGTAAATTTTACATTTTTCAATGACTTTTTATGACAACAATAACTTGTGCTATGTTCTGTCCTCAGTGTCTACATTGTTTAGTCTCTATTTATTTTTTAGATTCACTAGATGACTGCGGTCTCAGATTCTTGTTAGCAATGAAACATTACAATTACTTGTTAAGATGTTTGGGTGTAGCTCAGCGTACACAATTCCAAAAAAGAGGAATGTGTTCAGCTGATATAGCTTGGGCATTTCATTCTGAGAGTGAAGAAGAATTATTACAACTTACTCCATCTTATGTAAGAGGCAACCCACGGTGGTCAGCTTTAAAAGAGTTAGGTGTCGGTTGGTGGCTAAGAAATCAAACTTTGTTGCGAACTTGTATTGAAAAGGTTAGTGTGTATGATATTTGTCTGTATACATTTTTTACCTATTGATATTTTTGTAGTAATACTTTATCTCTAATATATTTTAATATTTGTTTTTAATTTGAAATAGATTGCAAAAGCTGCTTATCAGTTAAACCAAGATCCATTAGATTCAGCTATATTTTATCTTGCAATGAAAAAGAAATCATTAGTTTGGGGTCTATTTCGATCTAAGAGGGATGAACGTATGACTCAGTTCTTCTCTAATAACTTTGCAGAAGATCGCTGGCGGAAAGCTGCATTAAAAAATGCATTTGCTCTTCTTGGTAAGCAACGATTTGAACATGCAGCCGCATTTTTCCTGCTAGCTGGAGCACTTCGGGATGCAATTGAGGCAAGTTTATTTAAAAATATTAATATCCCCAATTTATTATGGGTAATTTTTTCTATTCAGGTGTGTTTGAATAAATTGGATGACTTACAACTAGCCATGGTTATAGCACGTTTATATGAAGGTGAAATCGATTCTACACCGCCTAATTTAAAACGTCTTTTATATGAGGTATTTGGAAAAAAAAATTGAAAAAAACAAATTAATGTTAATATTAATCTGGTTTCAATTGTGTAGGAAATTCTTGGTTGCGATCAGAATGGGGAAAATCAAAAGCTATCAATGGCTAATCCCGATCCATTCTTACGATCAATGGCCCTTTGGATACTTAAGGATTTTACTGGAAGTCTAAATACTTTAGTCCAAACAAATGTTGGTACTATGCATCCATTATATAATGATGAAGAAAAACAAGAAACTTCAGCTGGTATTTTGTTTATAAAAAACTAGTTATGTTAAAATGTAAATATCTAGTTGATTTTGTTTTATTTTTGCAGCAAATCCTAATGTGTTTAATTTTTATGTTTATCTTCGAACACATCCATTATTAATTAGACATTATTTAGCATCCACATATCAAGATAAGAAGAATCATACAGTTGTTCTTGCTGGATTTAGCTATGGATCTGATGCGAAATGTAGAGAAACTTCAGACCGACAGGTATAAGACAAAAACAGCAATGTTAAATATTTTACTAACGAATTTGCTTTTTAAAGTTGATGCTGGAAGATTCTATATCTCCGTTGGAAAGACAGTTGTATTTCAAAACGGCTCATGCTCATTTCAAAGCGGGTTGTCCAGCTCTTGCTCTAGAAGTTTTGTCCAAGCTGCCAAGCAAAATAATGGACCCATCAACTGAGTCAAATAGTAAGTCAAATTTACTGTATATTTATTTTGGCTTTAATTTAAAATGACCATGCTAAGGTATTTAGTACTTTTCTTAATTAACATAATCATATTCAACTGAACTATTACATAAAATTTTAATTTGAGCGCCCGTGTACATATATTTTATGATTATGATACATTTAGTACAGCAAACAACAGCAAGCTGTTTTAATAATAATATATATATGAATATATTTATTAAACTACATGACATCAGATAATGTATACTCTTCTTTTAATCGATTCACACATTTTTAAAACTCCTTATTCTAATTTCCTTAGATTATCAAATTTATAACTACTTTTTAACTTCAATGTGTAGCTGAGAATGTATTGCTTAAACATTATTATTATTATTATTTTTTTTTTTTTGATGACTAAGGGCTGTACTTAGCTTTGCCAGGCTAAGGGAAAATTAAATCTTCTAGGCCCCTTTTATTTTAATTTTTTTGTAGGCCTGGGCCCCTTAAAAATAAGCGTTAGGTCGGGCCCCTAACATATGACCCCGAGAAAACCTGTCTGAATACGTCCCTGCTGAGGCATAAGGTTTAAAAATTTGTCTGAAGGTATATCTGGAATGGGGCTATACAATAGGTAATTTTCTCAATAATCTGTAGTCAGACTTTCTTTTTTAAGGAATATTAAAAAAAATAAGGAACAATTACACTTTGACTGTAGCAAATTTTAAGGGTTGCTATATGAGAGTGAATAAACAGTCACAGGTATTCAAAAAATATTTTCTTCATATTGTCAAATACAATATATTGACATGTCCAATGAAGAAGGACGTAACTTGATTTTTATAACTTTTCAGTTTATTTAATATTAAGATAGCATTTCATTTTCTTTATCTCCCATAGAGACGATTTGTAACTCCTTTCAACCCTGATACTAAAAGTTAAATTTTAAATACATGTTTTGCTTCACAATGCTTTTTTTAATAATTGTTTTTTCTACCATGTACAGATTTCCCATCAAAACTTTTATTTAAAAGTAATATAATCACAGTTATAATAATTCTTGTTTACCTGAGCCCACCCTGTCTCAATATGCTCTTTCCCCACAATGCTGTGACCCCACTGTACTTTTTTGTTGTATATTCTGGAAACCAAATCCTTTTAATTATTGTGGTTTTTTACTTGCTTGGTGTTAGGTTTCCTTTATCTTTCGTTTTTTTTTGGGTAAATTGTTATGTTATAACTTATAATAATATCATGACCTGAGTTAGTAGTTTTTTTGTTTTACTAATAAAAAATAAATATTTTGTGACAGATTCTATGTAGTATTTTTATAAATTATATATTTAAAAAAAATAAGAGATTAGAGTAGATTTGTTCCAAGTACCAAATATATTTAAAATATAAACTAACAATATATTATAATATGCTAAAAATAAAGAGGTAATAATTAATACTAACTATTGACATAACAAATCTTATAATTAAATCTCACTGTTAAGTAATAATGTATTGCAGCTCTAGGTAATACAAACATACATTTAAAATCATGCAAACATATTAAAAATATAACAAATATTACCTTCGTAGTTTCACATCGTAATTTGTATACAAGAAGACAAGTACTATTATTTGTTATATTTATTTATTGATCAGAATGCTTAATTAATTGTATTAATTAAATATCACTCAAAAACTTTATAAAAAAAAAACAAAATAGTTGTTTAATCTATGCTCAAACTTTTGAATGACTGTATTTCTTCATCTGGTGTTATTGTTTCTACTTCACTTTGAACCACACCATTTCTGTATCTTTCTTCTGCCAAAAAAAACTCACGGTTTTCGATCATTTCAGCTCTCAGTTTGTCTATAAAAATGGGAACGAATAAATTAAATATAATTTTAAAAAATAATAAAATGCTGCTTAATTTATACCCATTGATTCTTGCAATGTTGGTGCTTGTCCACCGAAATCTTTTGGTACAACGTGTTGAGGAAGAGATTTTAGAAGTTCTTCCGTTTTGGAAACTGATTTGATTACAATCTAAATTAATAATAATTTATTTTTAAACACAACGATCGAGTTTATTTAAATTGTCATTACATACTTTGTTTATTAGAGCAGCACTCATAAAGGGTTTCATTGTTGAATATATTCGTTCAATTCCAGGTGTCACATTTATAATGTATATTTGTTCAATAATAAACGGTGTTGCCTCCTATTACAATGCCATATCAACTATTAGGATGTTTAATTTTGCAAGTTGTGTGTTTTTAATTTTAATAAATTATATAATTTACTTGAACGTAAGTCATTAGGTTTTTCGCATTCGATAGCGAATATCGCAGCGCGTGGCTCAATCCAAATTTTCTGGAATCTATAAGGATCCTGTAGCCTGGCATAGTACCCTTTTCGACTTGTTTGAGTTCGATGGCCATAAACGTTAACTTAGCCGCGACGTTGGGATAATATTGGGAGGCATCTCCAATTTTCAAACTTGTCCATATGTAACTGTAACGTTCGACTTCATCTTCGAGTATGTTAATATTGCTGTAAATATAATAAACACGATAAATATTTTATTCTTATAAGGTTGGCATAATAAATATTAAACATTTTCTCACACAACGTCGAATTGTTTTTGGTTGAAGGGATGTGTAGGATCCCTTCCTCTAAAGTAAATTGCACACTTTTTAGCCCGTAAAGTGAAGTATTGGCTAATGACTTTTTTGGCATTTTCTCTATCGTAATTGCAAGCATGCAAAAACATGATAATTTGTATGTCTGTAAGAGGAACAAAGCATTAGTTGGTTATTTTATTATTATTTCTATGTAATCAGTTATTATAGTATCAATACAATGTTTTATTGACTATAATACACACATAGTTGGCGAACTAAAACTTCTTAAGAATTTGGTGCTTGTAAAGTGTAGAGCTCATGCTCTCTATAAAAAGATTCGTAGTCTTGTTGATTACAGTAAATTTAATTTTCTGATATATTTCGGAAAGACTACTATAGTAAACGGTTGTATGATTACATTTTATCGTGAGTTGTGTTATCATGCTCAAGCCTCTTGCTCCAAAGCATTAAAAATTCTCGGTTTTATTAAACGATTTTGTACTAAGTTTAAGTTTTCTTTAAAAAAAGCTCATTACTGTACACTAGTTAATCTATTAAAGAGTATGGAATTCCTATAATGCATGTATTAGGAAAAAAATCAAAAGCTAGTAGCTTAAGTTGAGTTTTGCTGCTTTTATTATAAATATTAAATAATGATCATAATCTTCTGATTATAGTCCGATAAATAAGCTTGGTCATCGGGTCTTTCTGCAAACTTATTGTGCTTCAAGAAATTAACTGACGGTTCAATTGACTCTCGGGAGTTACTTTGTCAAGTTAATTTTGAAATTCCTCCATTCACGTACAGATTTCTATAGACCCTTTTTTGTACCTATAAACTAAACCAACCGATTTTTAGGACGATGCGTCTTTATATCTATTTTAATGTTAGTATTCTATAGATGTTTTGTGTTTTAAATTATTGACTTATTAAATTTTAAATGGGTGGTATTAATTGAATTTATAAATTAATTAATACTTGATGTTAACAATAGAGCTCAAAATATGACCTCGATAGTAACAAGAAATTTAAAAAAAAATAAGCAAAAAGGTTTTGCGTAGATAGGTAATTATACAAGTTAATATGTTGATAAAATTCAGCTGTAAAACTAGCTGGAAATTGAAACTTCGGGGCTGTCGTCTTGCCAGAAACTCGTAAGAGTTAAATCGAATAGAAATCAAGCGATATACAGCAATTGATAAGTGAATATCGATTATTATTATTATATAAAAAAAACGCTACATTAAAACGTGTTTATTCATCAACAATTATAAACAAATTTAAGAGTGAATAATTATTGAAATACAATTTTCACTCAGAATATTTAAGGAGAAAAAAATTAATATATACATGTTTGAACTGATTAAACTGTAAAATATTAATTACTTGAACAGATTACGCAATTTATATTGTTTTTGTCTTTTAGTTTTTGTCTGATAGTTGACTCTCATAAAAAAACCCATGTATTTTAATAAAATAAAAATATATTGTTGTTTATTTATTTTTTTAAATTGAAGTAGCAATGTAAAAAGAGGGGAGGGAGGTTAGCGGGCAAATATAAACCCTAATTTGTTTCAGGGCTATGTAAACATGAGGCTGCTTAATTTTATTTTACATTAGGGCCTATTCGTGCCATTGAATAGGATACAGTGATTATTGATTTATTATCAGCCAATGTAATTTATTTTTTATTCAATAGTTAGTTATAGATACATTAAAAATCCATTTCAATTTTAGAAATGTTGTTATTCAATACATATTTTATTTCTGTTTATACAATATATTTTGTAACATATATTTGACTTCATAAAATTATGTTGGTCACGTATTTTCAAATTTACTATTATGTAAAAAGTAACTGAATAAGTTAACAAGGATGTTACATAAATATACTTGGTTATAAAAAATCACGTTTATAACGTGTTTACTAAAAGTATATACTACTTAGTTTATAAGGCTTCACTTTATTTACAAACTAGTCATGAATAACGTTATGAAATTAATAACTACTTATATAAACTTGCATTTAATTTTAATATATAAAAATGTATATACTTCTCATTCTCTAGTATTGTGAACTAAAAATAAGTCATTCAATTTCAACTAAATATTTTTAGCAATTTTTTTTTGCATATTATAAAAATAAAGCTTTCTGTATTAAAAAAATATCTATTTAATTTAGCATAATATCTTTACTGTAGTAAAATTAATTTTAATATATAAAATGTAAAGTTATCGAACATAAAAGTAGCACTTTCTTATAAATATTTTATTAATTGTTTTATCTATTATCAGATTATTTACTTGTGTAGAGCTTAGTCATTTGTAGTTTGTTTGTACTGTGTTATGTGTATAATAATATAAATGTGTGTAGCGTTATAAACGTACCGGTAAGTTTGCCGTTCACGTTAATATTATCGTTTGCCCATTTGAGAAGCTCTTGAACGTCGTTTTCCGAAAGTTTTGGATTTCTTTCATATTCCTGTTGCGGTGTGATTTTATAAAATTTTGCTATGTCCTCCATGATGATTATTGTATTACTACTTTCACGGCTTTGATTAAAAGCGTATTTTTACACAAACTATACACTCTCTAAGCGAAAGAGTGTTTGATTGCAACTAAGAACACATACTGAGTAAACAAGTAAAATGAATGTTCACTATTGCGACCTCGATCATTAATTGCATTTTATCTCAACCTACTCGGTGTCTTCCATACGTACATTACGGCCTTGAGGAAAACAGGTCTTAACACTTATACGTAGAGTCCTGTTTCCACTTATAAGCTGCCAATGATTTTACCAACATATAAGCAAGTCGAAACTAGGGAAACCCATTATTCATCAAATAATCGTATATAATATTGTTCCTACAATTATCACGATGTCGTATGTAAATCATTTTTTAATTTTATATTGGAAATTTATTAAACAGCTTATTATAATTATGTCGTGAAAATGATGAATTATTTTGAAAGAACTAGTTTTTTTACTCAATTATACAAACTTTTGACCGAATCATTTTTTGGGGTAATATCCAGAACATTTCTTTACCTTTAATTAATATAATAATTCATAAGTGATTTAGAGCTTGTCAATACCGTGTGATAATACTTTTGGTGTTTTATCATATTACAATGTACTGTCGGTTTTTGGGTTAAATGTAAATTACGTGATGTAAACAAAAGCGTAACTACCTAGTACTAATTTTAATTAGTGTTATATAATAATAATAATTCTTAGTATTTTTTATTTAAAAAAATTTACTCGTTTGTAATTGTTAAAACCTGTAGGTATAGAATATTAATTTTAAAACTGCTTCATTAGCTATTTCTGTAGTATGTCATTTGAAGGTAATCGTGTATGAATATTGTTGAGAAACACTTTAGTGTCAGAGCCCTATTTAACAAAATACGACGGTGCTAATAAAAACTATAACCCGTTTGCTAATATTATGTTTTAATAATGTACCAACAAACTGTCCCATATCCCTTAATTTAATGGAATTTATTTATTTCATAATATTTTCCTTTTATAAAATCTGCTCTACTTCGTTGTTGTTCCGCATCCTCTATCTTCCTTCTTCATTCACTGAAGAGTGTTATGTTATGTTCATGTTTCAGCTCCATAGCAAACTATGGGTTAGGATTCTTGTATAGTTTCTCATTTCAGTAGCTTTTGACAATAGATTTAATTTTAAGAGTGTAATATTGGCGAAATATGCACAGGTACTAGCCATAATTCTTTTCTTTATTTCCCCTAAAGTCTAATATGTAATTGCTGTTATTAAGGGAAGATTCAAAGTACACAATATCTTTTATAGTTTAGAAGTTATTCTCACTGAGTGTAATACTTTGCGCCTTCGCTTCTAATGCAGATAGTTTTATGTACTCATATTGAGTTTTCTCTTCGTTAACTTTTGCCGTCTCATTTGACAGTCATAGTGATCAGTTTTACTATTCTACAGAGATTCCGTTTTTTTAGAGCTATAATCATTGATGATCTATTTAGGTTGTCAAGGACCTGTCGATAGTCAATAAATAGTAGATGCTGTACTCCAAGCATTTTTCTATTATCAGTCTTACTCTTAAGATTTGATTAGTAGTTCCTTTTCCACTGCAGAAGCCACAATGATATTCGTCGAATATTTCTTGAACATATGCTTCTACCGTTTTAGCAATATGACCGATACAATTTTATGTGGGACACAACAGCATAATTCCTCTGTAGTTTGAACGTTCCGCTGAGCCCGCTCTATTTTCTTTCTTGAAAATAGGATTATAATTCAGTTACTCCCGTCTTTTGGTATTTTTTTTTTTCATATGCAGGTTATAAATAAAATAGAACATATTTATATTCCTTGCTGCTTTTTTTCACTCGTTATGTCGTTTTCACTTTTTTAGCTTCAATGCGATATTAATATTAATAATAATATTTCTTTAATTTAAGTTTATATTAATTTCATTTAGTTTTACGCACTCTGGTTGTTTTTCTTCTTTTTGTTTTGTTTTCTCGTATTTTATATTATCTTTTAAAATCATATTATTACTAATAATGTAACCTTACATTTACATTTTACTTATTATTACTGTCTAATTGTTGAGCCAAATATTTTTTATTAATAAAGGCTTTAACTTTTCTAAAAATTGGTTTATGTCAATATTTTTATGAACAAAAAAGAAGTTATTTTAGCTTAATAACATTGAAAACTGATATCAAATTAGAAACCACCGAACACAAATACATATAGTATGACTAATTTTGAAGTCTTATATACTAAAATCCAGATTACAGTACTGGATTTTTACTAATTGTAATTTCGTATCGAAGCGTTTGGTTGTGATGAAACCAAATTCAGATTAAATAATTGCTTATACCCAACTTTGTTGTCTTCTTCTAAACTGATTTATATTATACATGGTTTTGATTGAGCTAATTTGTTTTTGTTTACTTTTGTAAATTAATAAAAAATTGGAGGCCTAGGCGGACTGTAGAAAGTTTCTTTTTACAAACAAAAAATCAAAATTTAGTTCAGCATATTTCGTTACTCGGGAGTACCTACTTGAAACATGTTTTTTATCGTCAATAGTCTAACCCAATCCTATACCTAACCTGTCGTTGGTTAGGTTAAGTAAGGTTTTAAGACCATCGTGACGCTTTTTACCATTTTAATCCCTCCCAATTAACCTTTTCCAGGTTAAAAATTATCCAAATCTGATTATCCTACGAGGTGTTATCACTTTTCTCTTAAATTTATCTTCTAGTTTCTACTACCAAAATAGCTATAACTCATGTACAAAAACCGCTGCCAAATCTTTGTACTTCAAAAGTATAATTAAAAAGTGAATTTTCAATCTATTCAAAACAATTTTTATTTATTTATTTAAGTGTGCGTTTTAAGGGGAACGGAAAGCGCTATTTATTAAGGGGCAAAGGATAGGTAATATTTGACAAACATTTAACTAATAGTTATTTTTCATGTCTAATTCTTATAACATGACACTTCAGAAAATGACTCCGTGTTTTAGTTTGTATTTGTAAAAAAGTTTATGCTTTCCGTCCCCCTTAACGTATGACGCATAGTGATAATTTCTCTTTGTTTGCTTCAAATAACTATACAAATTTATAAGAGAACATTAAATATGAAAACAATTGACAAAGAAATTATGTAGTTACGTTTTCTAACTATTGTTTATTTATTTCTTAATAACAAACCTATGAATGAAACATTGAGTAATTATAAAATAAGTACTTACTTTAACTAAGTGTTACCTGTGACATTTTACTTTCTCCTTCAATCTTCTAGTAAATCATGAAACATTGTTGAATATTTATAAAAGACAGAAGCATAAAAAAATATAAGCAAATCTAAGACAGCTTTTTTTTTAAAAGCTTTTGACAGAATATCAATTTATACAAGTATATAAGTATAGACTACAGTAACAGGTTTAATATTTAACTTGAGAACGCATTATGAAAAATGTATATTAATGTACAATTTCTCATGTTAATTTATTCCAAAGTAGTAAAACATGATCACTGAAATAACTTAAACAATTAAATGTTAATTTTACATTAACTGTAAAAAAAAATGTAAGTATTCAAAATGTTTTCTGTTTGTACAGGTTTAGTGAGCACACCTACTCGTAACCGAGACATTCAAATTGATACTGGTATATTGACCTGGGAAGCAGAACATATTAAGCTAACAGAGGCAGTTAATTTAAATGTTTCGGTTACAAAAGCTGTGACGTCAGATGAAATTGACTGGTCAGCACCAGTATTGAAACCTACAGATGAATTAGTACTTGATTGGAGTGATAAAGAGGAGGAGGAGGAAAAGGAGGAAGAAGAAACTTTTAAGGATAAACCCAACTTATTTGTTAAGCAAGAATCAATTGAGAGTGAAAATTCAAAATCTGAAACAAAAGCATGTAATTTGGATGTTATGGCTCAACAACTCAAATTTGTAGCATGCTTGAAAATATTGATGGAAGAATTATCCACGTTGGCAACTGGCTATGAGGTGGATGGTGGAGAATTAAGATATCATTTATATTTGTGGCTTGAAAGGGAAGTTGATGCGTTGAGACACTTGTGTAACTATAGCTCGAAAGATTCATTAATTATTCAGTGTAAGTATTTTCGCTTGATATAAAATATAAAATATTTAATCCTTTATCAATGTTTTATTTATATTGTAAACAACCGACTTATTTAGATGAAGGAGGTCTTGAAACTTCTGTTTTGGATAATCGTGAATTCTCTGCTACGCCTACACTAAAGAACTCTACTGAAAAACCTACTTTGCACGATATACTTCTAGCTGAAAAAATTGATTTTGAAGCTAAAGTTGCAAGAGCTGCGAGAAGGAAAAAATGGCTTAAAGGTTAAGTTTTAACACATTTATTCTGCTATTATTATACGGAATGCCACCGAACAACTATTGTCATATTCAACGTTCATGTCCATGTCCAGTCAAAATATAACTTATTTAAATCATTTTTTATGAAGGACTAAAATATAATCTTTAGTAAAATGCTAATTTTTTAAAAATTATTCATTAAAAATAGTCTATTTGAGTTCTACAAAAACTGAAAGTTACTCTGGTATTATATAGATATTAAAAACAATATAACAGAGTACAAAAGGTGTCAAATTTATTTCCAAAATTATAAATTTGAATTCCTACCCAAAACAGATTTTCATCCCTTAGGGTAGGGTTATGGTTATAGCTAGGCTTATGGTGTTTTTCAAAAAGAGCTTGTAGTAATTACTTGATTATGTCCCTACTCAAAGGTTATGTATAATTAATTAAGCATTTGTTTGTATATGTAGAAAATGAAACCCTTTTGAGAACTCTGCTAAGTTACTGTAGCTTACATGGTGCCGGTGGAGGGGGATTGGCATCAGTTCGAATGGAGTTAGTACTTTTATTGCAAGAATTACAACAAGAAAAAACGCAACAACAATTATTGTCTCCATTGCCTTTCCCCACTACACTACCACTGTTGTCTGCAAGTGTAGCTTGTAATAAGACTGTAATAGCAGATCCTGTCCGGTACCTCCAAGTAAGTGCATTGTAATTTTAACCCAGAAATCTCGTTATTATTTAAATACTAAATTTATAAACTTGCAAAAAAAAAATTGTATTTTAAAGGCTCAAGCACATGATATGCTTCAAACAGTTATCGACATACGAAATCCTCCCTTACTAACACGTATGGATTTGAGCGAATTGTTTGTACTGCGTGACCTGTCAGTGGCTTTGTCAGCCTGTTTTTATCAGTCACTATGTGATAGTGATACAATAGCTGAGAGTTATCAGGCTGGAGCTGAAAATCCTACTTATTGTAGCCATCTTATTGCAGCTAAAAATAGAAAGCGCCGTTATAGCGTAGATGAACCAATCAAGGTCACTACTCCACCATCCAAATGGCCTGGAGTTTCAAGCTTGCGTGCATTATTGGCCCACGAAAAAGATGAAGATGCTCCCAAACTTAATACATTATTATGCGAGGCTTTTGTTGCAACTTATATGGGTTTGTTAGTGTATGCATTTGCTACATGCGACTGTCACATATTGTACAGGCTAGTCGGCCAGAAGTTTACTGAGATGACATGGAGTGCACTTTTTGGTGGAGGAGTAAAAAAGTTGTTAAAAGTGGCACCAACTGCTCCAAAAAGTCGGGTATAAAATATATATTTTTAAACAACATATTTTAAAGATTTAAGAAAATGCCTATAACTACATGCTAACTCTAACTTTTATGAAATAAAAACAATATGGTTGTTATATTCACCATTTTATATTTAACTAATTTTAGTTTAAAAACTTCATGTTTAGCCTAATAGTTTGGAGCGTGAAAATAGTAATAGCAGTGACACGGGAGTGTGGACGGCAGTAACAAGCTTAACAAAACAAAAAGTGCGTTTGAATATGAAACTGTTGGGCCAATTTGTGGGCTCTCCAGGTACACCTAGCATAAAAGAAGATAAACCAACATATCGAGAACACTTTGTACCACCTGAAATGTCAATGATTTCTTATTTCTTGAATAAAGTAAATAACCAAACATTATTTTTATTTAAAAACTTATTTAATCATATGCAATTCCTCTAGCCTAATTTGGCATCTGAAGTACAAGATGTAGATTACGACTCTGCAGATAGTGCTGTATCTGATTTATCTGAAGATGAAGATGAGGATGGTGATGTTTTTGATAGTGGACAAGACGCTAAAAGTAAAGCTGGCAAAGTTGAAAATACAGAACATTCAAATCCCTACAGTTATGCTTGGATGGTAATGAGGTTAGCAATAATGCAATTAGTTCAAGAACAACTTCATGGGTTCCTTACAGTAGCGGCTATCGATCTACAAGGTATACAGTATAAATTGTTGATTAATTTAGCTAAAACTATAACAAAAAAATTAAATAAATTATATGAAAAACTTTATGTCATATCTAGAATTGCCAGTTAGTAGTCCACTCATTCATGGTATTCTAAGGGTGGTTAGTCAATGGCAAGAGATTCTAAAAGAAGAACTAGAATCTAAAGGTCCTCCTCCAATTGATTACATACCGGGGTGTTACGTTGAACAAGCGTCTACTGGTCCTCCAATTAATAAATACAGAACACTTTTAGACAAAACAAACACTCCATTCCAGTAAGAACCTTAAGTCTAAGATAAAAATTATATTGCTCAGTTTCTAATTCTACTTTGTGCATAGCCCACGACATTGGTCAGCAGCTCCAGCTCGCCGGTTATGGAACTATTTAGTACGCCAAGAACTTGTCCAAGATCTATTTATTCGAAGTATATTCAGTCGTCAACCTCGTGCTGCTGGAAGTTCTACATTGCCAACAATGAGTCAAGATGTAAAATCGTGTTCCGGAAGTGAAACACCCAGTCAACATTTGCCTGACCCTGTACGAATAATTCACAAAGAACAAGATTCAATATCGGCTTTCTGCCTAAATTTGGTAATTATCAATGTTTGCTGAACGTTTATTTTCATTTTTTATTCTATAATAAATCTATTATAAATATTTAAAACTCAGGCAAATAGCAGTCTTCTCGCATTAGCAACACCTCGTGAAATACAAGAAATGGATATTTCATTGCTTCTTGAATCGCCTTCATGGTTAGAAGACGAATGTGAATTTGATCTTGTTAATTTATCTCGGTGAGTGAAACAATTTCTGTTGTACTTAACACTGGTGCCCTCATATATATTCATATAATGATTCATTGACGAAACATTATTTTAATAAAAATGTAAATGTTTAGACCCATATATCGATTAGTATCATCTTCATTAATATTTTTCATCAAAGTTTTTATTATACATATTCTCTAAAAAAATGTCAACTGCAGGGATCAAGAGCATCAGCCATCAAGTTTTTTGGTAATTCAGACATCAGTTGATAGGCCTCTTCAAACGTCTCCCGGTACAACTGTCATTGTGAACCCCATGCCAACCAGTCCAAGTGTAACAGGCTTAGCGGGTCAAACAGGACGAGGCGCTTCTGTGGTAAAGTTATATTTGAATGATTTGGGATTTATATATAATATTCATTAAAATATAGACATATTTAATTGAGAAAATTGGGCATAAGTGGAAAAAATAATAATTGTATTTGTGAATACAAAAGCATTATGTGCTGTACGTCAATGTTTTGTTTTCTATGTGATAAGGTACAGCAAAAGGGCACACAAGGTTACAGCGACGGAGGGACGAGAGCAATAAAAAGCTCAAAAAATATTATGTCGGTAAGAGGCTATTAATTGTTGCGAGCGTGGGCTTACTCTACCATCTGCAGTGTTTTCTTCTGTGTACAATATTTATAACTATCTATTATTCTAAATAATTATAGCTAAATGTTTATTTTACAAACCTTCAGGTGCCAGAAAAAGCTTTGTAAACTTTTAGCTACACGGACCTTAAGAGCTTTTTCGAAATTTTGAGTAAACGCTTCCAATTTAATACTCTTGCCATCTATACATTATTTTATCAAATGTCTAAACCAATAAACCTCTATGATAACCTCACCATAATTGAATATATACATAATTATGTTCAGTAATCTACCTATTACATTTTAATTATCAAGCATTTATTTTGTTCTTACACACTGTACATACATATTATGAATTAATATTGTATATAGAGGTATGCCTTTTATGTGTTCTTCAAACACGTATAATTTTCTTTAAGGCTTATCTAAATTACATAATTAATTATTATACCACAAAAACTGCATAATGCTTAACCATTCAACAAATAATTTTTTTTTAATATCTGTGATTATTATTGTGTCATATTGCTATCAGATGAAGGGACTGAATTTCCCTGGTTGTCATGACCCACGTTTCTGTCAGTTTGTCTGTGACCGCAGTCGAATCCTGCTCAGACCGGTGCGTTAAGTTGATAGAATAAAATGTTTTATACAATTTTTTAAACCGAGTATTTGACTTGAGTGTTTCTCTTTTGTGTTAGTACCATTTGTGCATTATTAAGCTTCCACATAATATTGACAAACTATGATTTAAGTTTTTATTTAATTAATTTTAATATTTTTCAATTTAATTTGTTTTTGTTATGTAGAATAGATACGATTTTGTGTTTAGCTTGATGATGCTTGAGATATTTGAAATATTTTTCTACACCTAGAAATATAAAAACTAAAAACCTAGAAATGCTAAATCTGTATTTTGCATTAAACAGACCTTATGACCATTGTAAATACACATTGTAATATAAACATTAACCATTTTTTTTTTTTTAACTTTATAAGTTTGATGTTAAATGTATCTAAGTGGTTACTAGGCAAAAAGACTATTGACGTTCTTTGAGATTTTCAGAATAGCCAGAAAAGTATTTGGGTGTTTCTTATTAAAAACAAATTATTTTAGGAAATGTTTGGTGTGTTTAATAGTCACTGTTTTTTTTTGTACGTACACACTAGATGCAACTCATTTTTCCTTATCTAATCATATATAGCATCTGCCATGTCGTTGTTTTACCATAAAATTAGCTTAGTCCATTTTGCCTTGTAATCATCATTATGCATAAGTATGTAAAATATTTAACTAATTTTTGTTGTGTTGATAACTTTTTTATTTTAGGTGATGAAGCACCGCATTGACAACATTCGAAGAATATGTCCTCATCCATTATTGCCAGTTTGTTAGTGTACTTTTATTTGTGAAATATATTTTTTTTTTTAATCTTTACACGGCCTATTTTACATTATTCATTTTTTACTTAAATTAAGATTTGACTGGTTCACAAGACGGTTCAGTACACATTTGGGAGTGGGGTCATCCCCAGACAGTGGCTGAACCACGTTCAGCTGGTACGTTTGCTAAAGTTACAAGAGTACGGTTTTCTCAACATGGTAATAAATTTGGAGTAGCTGATGGTGATGGAAATCTGTCATTATTTAATGTGGGTCTGACGTCATCTAATTATAGGCCATTTTATGTAAGAATCTTATTATGATCAAGGTTGTCACATCTTATACTGTTTTAATATGTATATATTTTTTTTAAAGACATTCCAATGTCATAATAAAGTTACCAGCGACTTTGTATTCCTCGGTTCTTGCAGTTTGATTGCTACGGCAGGCCATTCATCTGAAAACAGAAATGTTGCTTTGTGGGATACACTATTGCCACACAAAAAATCTTTAGTTACAGGTAGTCGTCAACTTATTATGTAAATGTTCGTTTTTACATTATTTTATTGTTTTCATATCAATTGTCCTCAGCATTTATGTGTCACGAGCAAGGTTCAACATGTATAGGATTTGCTCCGCAGCATCAAGTGATAGTTACCGGCGGCCGTAAAGGTGACATATGCATATTTGATGTACGTGGTGGAAGTGGTTCAATAAAACATCGCTACCAAGGACACGATTCGAGTCTAAAATGTATGACTATTGATCCTCATGAACAATTTTACTGTACTGGAGCTGCAGATGGTGATATAAAAGTAAGCACAATGTCTTTACAAATATATATATGTGTGTGTGTGTAATATATATTATATTATATATATTTTTGTCTGAATAATAACAAAATTTTATCTATGTTATTTTAATGTTTAATAGATATGGAATTTGTCCACTCATCAGCTAATGTACACGTTCCCTGCAGAACATGCTCGTTCAAGTTTCTTTAAACACATTGGTCAAGGGGTCACTCAACTGCAAGTGGATTCATCAGCACGTCTATTCTCTTGTGGTGCTGATGGTTCAATGAAAGTTAGACAACTGCCAGATAGGTATCATTAATTAAGAGTTGTAATTCGATATGATGATAATATTAAGAATATTTCTATTTACAAAATGGCACTAGTCACAAAAAATATAATAACATTGTAGGAAGTCATTGCTTTTTAGATAAACTTCTATTAATACCCTATGTTTAAACTATATGAAGATAAATATTGAGTATCTATAGTGATTACTATAACATTTATTAGGAAATTTTAGTAATATGTATTTGAATACACCACCATAATAAATATTTATTTAATAATTCTAGATTTTGTTTTAATTATCTTCAAAACGTGCAATAATAAGGCATATAATATAAATATATACATATATATTTTACTTTAATTTTTACACAATATTCGGTAGCTATTATATGTATTCAACTAAGCAATATATTGAAGCACCTAATCATAAACTATCTTATAAATACTTCATTAGTTACTTCACCTTTATTAAGGTGTTATTATGTATGTTATCTCAATAAAAAATATTTATATTTACATTAGCTAGATGAATTACAGTATTATAAAATTCCTTATAATAAACATATAATATTATCCTTTTTAATCAATATTCTGCTCCCACCACTAGCCCTAAAAGTATAAAAAATAATATTCACATTTTTGTTATTTAATTACAAACTACTCTTTTGTGTATTTATTACAATTTTGAGTTATTTACATATTTCGTTAAAATAAATCTTAATGCAGGGCTTATTACATAAACTTGTATGTTAAACTTTAAAAAGATAAAATGTCTTTTACGTTTTATCATTAAAATGTTTAAACAAATCAAATATATTTAAGATTTATATTATTTTTAAGGAAAATAAGTCAAAATAAATTATTGGTATTTTTTCTTTGTTGTCATATATACAATGTAATTAAATGCTAGTGCAGGTTATTTATATTCTGTGCAGGTTTTCTGTGATTTTAGTTTTTTTAGAATTTTATTTTTATTTCTTTTATATTCTTTCTAGATTTTTTTCGTTTATTATGTGATTTTGAACATTTTATTTTAGATCAAGACTTGACAATAATCATAAAAACAAATAATTAACCAATTTTTTTAACACGCATTATAATAATCAGTTTTTATATAAAAAATATTGTGACAGTATCTTAGTAATTAGTATTATTTATTTAAACCCATTTTATTATTTAGTAAAAAATACATAATTTATTAACTTTTGACTATTATATATAACTGATATACTTCATAAGAATGTTATTGTATCATAAGTGATTATTATTACTTTTAAGCGAAACATTAATAAACCATGTTGTTGATTTATTTAAAAAAAATTGTTTTTCAGTTTTTCATTTTACTATCAAATAGGTTAAATATTATTGACAAAATATCAAAGGTTAGGTTACATTAGAAACCGAATCGAATTTAACTAATGTGATACTTTGTTTCAGTGCAATGGGATGTGGTCAGCAAATGGCCCGTTATTCCTAATTTCGCCAATAGTAAATACAAAATATACATAACTCATAAGAGTATAGACAGAGTTAGGACAGATCAGAAATTTCAGAATTTCGAAAATTTCAAACTCAATGCTTTAATATTAAATTATTAAGTTAAAAAATTAGTTTACATTTTCAAAATCAAATTTCAGAAAGTTTAGGTTATGGGACTATTATAAATCTAAATATTTGAATTTTGCTCAACTCTGCTTTTTTAAAATATACATTTTAGGACGCATACTGGCCTATCTGATTACAGATACAAAATAATAAATATTAACATTTTTTACTTAAGTACATATTTTAAATTTGAATTGTCAATTACCTATAAGAGATTGTTCACACATCACTATTAGGTCGATTCACACATATCAGTTCCGACAAGTTGGGTCAGTCTCAGTCATGAAAAATATTCTTTCACTAAATTTATATCGCGTTATCTACTCATCAGTTATCAATCCGAACCCGATCCGTCAGTATTCCTTCAGTCACTGGTTCGAGATATTTTGTATTCTCAGCAACGGTATTTTTTGTTTGACGAACGACAATTTGTGCGGAGACAAACATTTTTTTTAAATTGGAACAAATCTATTTTACCGGACACCTTTTTTTTCGATTTTTTTTTTGATTCGATAGTATTTTTTACGCTGATTACGCTGTGTACTTCATTGGCCCCTCGTGGTGTGTACGGCAGGTCACCATGTGTTTTGGCACTCAATCGCTACGCTCGCTCCGCTAAACTAAAAATATCCTATGTTTTGCAGGCTACAGTCCAAGAGGAGGTTACAGGTTTAAAGTTAAGTAGTTCTGGACAAAAAAAAAAGGGACCCAGAAAGGCGAGGCATGACGCTGGGGCGACAGCAGTAAATCGTATTATCAGTATAACTAACGCGCGATCTTTGTAATAAAGTACCCAGCGGCCGCGGGTAAACGTGCGGTGCCGGGTGCGCGCGTATGTCCATATCGGTGAATTTTAAAAGTCTGTAACTTCTAAACTAAGTACGAGCGGCGCAAAATGTTTTCATATTCGTAATCAACGTGAAAAATACTATCGAATCAAAAAAAAAAAAGGTGTCCAGTAAAGTAGATTTATGTCTTTTAAATTTATTTTATTTAATTTGGATAATTTTTATATATTTTAATAATGAATGACACCCATCGAATATGTTCGTCAGTATGAAGTGCTGTATGAATTGTCAAATCCCAAATATATGAACACTTATAAAAACGAAGTATGGAATATGTTCTTTCTCCTCGTCCAAAATGATTGCAATTATACCCAATTCTTCGTTAGTGAACTTAGCCTTATCCGCATATTAATTAATGCGTATTTTTATTTAATAAATATTGTTCAATGTGCAATGCGTTTAATAGATGTGTCTCTTCTTCACTGGCTCAAAGCAGCTGACCAGACTGTCGGAACTGAGCCGTCTCGTGACTGATATGTGTGAAACAACAATGACTGATCAGTCAAAATCGTCTATGACTCGACTGACTCTGATCGGACACGTTTCTTCAACGCGGTTTTAAAAAGTTTTGACCGTGTCAATAGTCCAGTTAATTTGTATAAGCATCAAGGTATTTTTTATTTATATAATTTTTTCTATGAGTAAAATACATTTTGCTTTAGGTGTTTTAGACCTAAAAGACTGACAAAATTACGTCTACTCTAAATTATTGGGTTTCAATTCTGTAAACAGATTCGAGTTCTTCAACTACATTACTAGTGGTTATGTAAGAAACTGAATTTCATTTAAAATTGTATTTCTTATAAAGTTTGAACATTTTTCAATATTAAAAAAACTTTTTTGCATACAAAATTCGTTTCCGACAAACCTAGTAAAGTAGCCAAAAAACTTGTGTCATTTTTGTATTACTCTGTCAGCTTATCATAAATATATTAAACTATACACTAATTATATTTAACTGGTGACTAGCTTGAAGTTTACTATGTATACAGTAATAACCTATTACAATCATAAGCGATACTTATACATCGTTATTCCATACAGGTATTTAAAATTTTTTTTAATATTCAATATTTGTAATTTAGGAATACGAGCATGTAATGTAGTAGTAACCACTTAAACCACTTAAGAAAACACTTCATACTGACATTGCATCTACAGAAGAAGTTAATAACAATTCTTAAATACATGTGACCTCTCCGATACCACAAAAATGGAATTATTTATTAATTTTATAAGATTAGTGCGAAAATGTTTTAAGTGCCTGAGATCACCAACAAAAACCGAAGCTTTTAATCTTGTATTACAAGTAAGGTACCTAACCAAATTATTCTACAATATGGTGGTAGGACAAAAATAAAAACACATCATTGTAAATGCAATATCTTCTCAGCTCCGCATCGAAGCTAAAAACTAGAAACCCACCTGAAATTTCAACAATTATGATAGTTTAACAAATTTCATTAAACCAAGGATTGACAAAATCATTTCAAATCAACAACAAAGCCATTAAGATTAATTATTAATATTTAAATAATTGTACATATATCTATGGTTAAACAAATTAATATTTTTTTTACAATTAAAATAACTGAAATATATTAATTTTTATGTTTCTTTATCGTATTACTATATAGTATTTATCTTTAATCACAGAAATCTATGCATGTTTATAAAAAATATATTTTAGGGGGCGCTAAATAATTAAATATTTAATTTTGGGGGTCGCCACAGTAAAAAAAGGTTGAGAAACACTGATCTTTGCAACTGAATAAGCCGGGATCAATATATTGGCGTAGTTGCTATAGAAAGTCATAGGAATTGCATAGACGAACACAACACACACATATAGAATACCAAGTTGTTCTATTTTTGATAATGATTAAATAGATCTATTCCTACTGCGAGATTAAAAAAAAATGTACAGATATCGAAGCAAACAATTCAGAAAATTCTAAAATTTAATAGGATCACTTTAATTAGCTATTTAAACACCGAAAGGTTTCTATGGTTACATAAACACTTACCTATAAGACCATACAAATATCATCTTACATTTCTGACACATTTTTCGAAATGTATGTTTTACACAATGCTGTAAAATTCTAAATATACTTTTTGGTAAATTCACAAGAGTCAAATTTTAAAGTAGTGTAAATTTGTCAAAAGTATTTCAATTGAATTTATCAAGTAATAATAATATAATAATATGTTTGTAGTACAAATATGTATGTTGCTAAAATATATTGAGGCGCCGTATATTAATTATTAAACACACGTTTACTATAAGCCAGTAATATTAAACTGAAATTTGAAGATAAATGTTACACCTACAATCAAGTTTTCTATGAAAATTATAGTAAAACTTTCATATTTCAGGCTACGATAGCGCCTGCGATAAAAAAACTAATCACGTAATTATGTCGAGTTGCGGACGAACCATCGCTATATAAGGATTATGTCAGTCATGTAGGCAAAATATAAATTCAGACATTGTTGAATTTTTTTTTAAACACTGTTTTTATTACTCGTTAATTATTTCCAATGGAAAATTTCGTCAAAATTATAATCGTTTGTACTTAAGTCTAAGCATGATGTTGATTGATTTGTTTTAAGTCAACTACCTATAAAATATATAATTAATAATTTACATTAAACGTTGGACAATTTTTTAGTTACAAATTATTAAATTAAATTAATAAAATCAAATATGTTTATCGCAATATTGTACATTAGTATTAACGCAATTTACCTTTTTTTAACTAGTTTTTTACTTCAAATATTGGATGTAAACTTTTACTGCGAAAAAATAAGAATAATTTGTTTATTTATAAATATGAAATATTACTAAAAAAATAGATTTTATTTTAAATACGTCTTATGTGTACCACCGGAAAAAATGTAATTATGGTTTTGTTTTCATGTTAGTTCTAATGACAAGACATTAATACTCGTAATATAGGAATTTTATTATAATATATTATAAAAAAACACGTCTGAAGTTTATCGTGGTGGTGAATATAAATGAAACCGGTTGATTTTATTCAGTTATACCTACCTTCTTACCTTAAGAAAACACAAATGCCGTTTTCCGAACAAAACCCAATCTGTACACATCTCTGAACATATTTATCATAAACGGCATAACATCTTTAACTATAATAACAAATAGCCTTATTATTCACTTTATTTGATATCGTAATTTTTCAGTGAAATTTGTTCACATTTTTCTTTACGGAGAGATGGGTGTCCACGTTTGAAACATTTCAGTCAGAATAATATTAAACTGTTTTAGTTACAAATCGCGATGTTTAACTGAAATTTCCGTATAAACATATATTTTCTTAGTATTAACACTTTTATGTAGGTAGTCAAATCTTGAGTCGAGTTCGAATTTCAGAATATTAATTTTATCACCATGATTGTACAAATTGTATCTTTATCGTTGCCTATACTCAATTCCTTGAAAAATTATATGTGTTCTGAGCGTTCGTCTAAAAATTGTATCCACGATGCAGAAAAGATCTTCTACATTGTAGTTGTAGGAGGAGACTCCTTAAAAACTCAACCTCGATAAGAACACTCTACCAAACGGTTAGGTTTCTTAACCAAATTTGGCGCCCAAACTCGTTTCTAACGATCTCCTCGCCTGTTCAACCTAACTCAACATAATCTCAAAACGGCCCTTTTCAGGGCCATCAGACAAAGAAGCTCCAATGTGGATACCAAGTATCTTAATCTGTTAGCTTAATAATAATATTTAACTACTGTTACTCATATCTACTATTTATTTTATTATATGTTGTTCCATTATTATTACTTTATACTATATATTGCATGTAACGACAAACCATACGAATAAATAAATACTAACTGTAGTTGTCCAGAAGATGATATTTCTATTGGTTATGTGCTAATACCAAGTTAAGTTTTTTTTTATATGATGTTTAAGACAATGCATTATCTTATAATATAAGGTATGTACTTGGACAGATGTAGACTGAGTTAGGAAGATATACTACTTGACTCCTAAGTCGCTTCAAAATTGTACTATTGAAGTCACTAAACCCCCTAACAGACCTTCCACTGAGCTTCTACATGTTCCAAATGGTCGCAGAATTGGCTCCACCGATTTTGAAGCGGGCTTTTACTAATTAATCAGTGACACCCGGATTATATTTTAAGCAACAGCAAAACCCAAAATCTTAAAAGCTCCCTCCTTCATAGCGGATCTGCCAAAAAGCTTTGTGTAAAAAATGATTGGTCAAAATATGAATAAATACTATTTAACATATATTTTTAAAATATACATTACTAATAAGAATGAGCTTATAAACATAGTTACGATCAAATGTATTGACGTTTATAAAAGTAAAAATAATATAAACATACTTATAGGAAAATAACAAAATATTAACAGAAGAACTGCTGGGCTTACTTAGATGTGGCTTCTTTTTTTTCCTGTGGTGACGTTCAAATAGTATAACTGACTGGTGACTATTCACTGTGTGACAATTTGCTAACGATCTCTAAAAACTAACATGGATCAAGTCTCAACTTTAAAAAAAAAATCATATGTTTACCTATGGTTCTAAGCCGTTTGATATTTCATAATATCCACTGTTATTTGTCAAAATGAATAATTATATAGCTACACATAAACAAGAACAATTAGCAAAGAGTTAGGTTAAATATTTTGTATCGATTAACTCCGAGCAGGGCCGGTGCTAAGAAATATTTAAGGGTAGATGTCAAAATGAAGATACCGACTTCAAACTTTCTTTTTAATAGTTGCACGATTTTTACAAAAAACAAAATAAAAATCATAAATTTACCCAAATCAATAAAAATTATTCTAAAATAAATACATTTTTTGGGTATCACCATTGATTTTATAGGGAGAGGAGTAAACTTTTCTATTTCTGTCATACTAAAGAACCAATAGCATACAATTACGGATCGATAGAGTTGCTACTCGAGTAAATCCGCCCATAGGAAAAAAAGTTATCGAGACACACAAAAAAAAATCGAAGCTAAAATAACTATTTGCAATTAATGATTTATTTGAAATAGGTAGATTTTAATTTGACATAGCGAGATGTAAAACTTTAGATAAAACAATTTTTTTTGAGGTAGTCACTTTAGAAAGTGACTTCGCGTTTTTAGTCTTTATTGGTATACAATTTGGCACATTCCGTTCCTCTTAAATACAATTTTATTTGAATAAAAAAAATATTTGAATAACGCTTAGGTCTGCCCACGGTATTTGGCTTAAAGCTATATAGCTATATGTAAGTAGAAGTAATAAGGAACGCTAGGGAACCGGTGATACCTACTCTACGGTGCGGCGTGACTTGTCCTTTCCCACAACATAGTAGCTATAAACATAATAATAATATGTAATATAATTCATTGCGTTAAAGGCACATCTTGCCTCATAGGCACAAGAGGCAGTACCTAAGTAAAAAAAAGAAATATTTCAATTTTAGTACGCCATGGGTCTTAAGATACCTAATGGCTAAACGATTTAAACTAAATATTTATCGCCGTTAAAAATTAACTCGGGTAGACTCGAATCGATTGCTAACGGCTCCGTGGTGTTTCACGTTCATTCGTTGGCCATTGTGCTCCTGTTTACGGCGATAGCCGATACCCATCTCAAATGTACTACAGCGTGATAAACATTAAAAGCTTGATACGTTATACAGCATCACTCATATTAATAAAACAATAAAATGTGTTAAAAAAAAATAATTTCCAAATTTTTGTTAAATCTAATTTGCTCAGTGGAGGGTTGTCTCACATTACTAACTAAACATTTTTTTCTGTGTACTATGTATAAGAAAAAGTAAAACTATAGATATTAGATAATTATGTTATTGTATAAGATAATAATGATATAATGTATTTTTGTCGATTAAAAATTAATATTTTTATGATTTAAACTGAGAAATGGAAAAACTAAAAGGGGCTATACCTATTATTTAAAAAAAACTTGTTTATGAATTGAGCTATTTTTCCTTATTTTTTATTTATTTTTTTTTTTGTTTGATGTATTATATTTATTTCAGCTACACGTGTCTACACTCTTGTATACGAACACAATTTCAGTCGCAAGTACTATAAGGTGCCGAATATATTATACTCGATGACGTCGTTCGAAACTTAATCTTATACTTTGCGCTCAGTGACCACTGACCTTAGCACCGTGTTCATATTTTTAAAACGGGGTTTACAAAAAAAAGTAATATTAAATAACATTAGGTATGGTAATGCGGTATTGCGTCCCTGTCACGCCTTATTATTTAAGTGTCATTTACCTCTGGAACAGCTAAATCTATCGCAATAAATCCGGTTTGAAACGGTATAAAAAATGTAAAATGTTGATATGTACAAATATTAATCGTTTTTATTTATTCAGTAGGTTTCTGTAAAGAATTTTTCGTTTACAGTTACTAAATCCTAATGTATAAATGAGTAAGTATTACAAAATCGCTATCAAAAACTATACAAAAAAAACACTATTTTTTTAATTGTTTTATTGAGATTTCGTTAATTAAACATTATACCTCGAAAATTATTTAACTACAAAATAAAGTATCAACATGTGATGATTATAATACAATATTGTTGTATGTAGTAATAAGTAATAATAAAAGAACATTACAGTCAAGTATTTATATGTATATGTGTATATATAGTTATTATAGTTATATAATGGATTGATAATCGCTTTAAATTCGTCCAGAAACTTCGAGAGAGGATCAGCAATCGGGAGAGACGTTTTGTTTTGTGTAGTCATAAAAATATTTAAATTTTGTAGGCCTTACTTATCGAATACATAATGATATCTAACAGCAAAACTTAAATTATTATGTTGTATAAGGTTACAAGATTAGTTTTATTAGAATGAGTGCATGAAGGTAGTAAAACGATAGAAGATTAAGGGCCACGGGTAAGAGAGACCTGCCTGAAATATAAGGCAGGTCGCGTTATGTTTCCTAATTCCTATTTAAGTATAGAATCATCATAATAGTTGAAACCGCATCATAAATACTGTTGGTTTCATCGAGTTCATAGAAAATTCCGTGTTTATAATTAAACATAAATAGAAAAAATTAACTGTTGGTTGTTGATATTTTATAATAATTAATAAACTGCAGTTCATATGGCGTGTCTTAAAATTAATAGATTTTTAAATTATAAAACAAAACGCTTGCTAGTCTGCAGTTGTATAGCTACTACCAACAACTTACAACTCGATTTAGTTGTTATAAATATTAATTATAGTATATTATATCCATTAAAGTTATGAAATGTTTTTTTTAAATTCCTCTTAGCGATCTCGAGCGAGCATGCACTCACGTCAATATTTTTAGACGATAGACGTTCATCGGTATTCGTCCCTACTCCCTAATAATTATTGATTTGATGAAAATATAAAATAAACTAATAGTCGATTAGTAAAATATTGTATTATTGCTTGGATATAACGTATCTTTTAGCTTAAATGCGTTTTTTACCTAAATTTAACAAAAAATATTTGTTGAACTTTGTATAATGATTTACTAAAGATAAACTTGTGAGATGACGATGCCGCTAACATTAAAAGTTTACACAAAACTCTAATTTCAATCAGATTTATATAACCTAATTAACAAGAACTTTTGTTCCCTTTAAAACCTTTTAAGACCATTACAACCGAAACCTTTATTAACCCGAATATGTTTATTCTTACAGCACTCGAATTAACGAAAACCTAAATAAAATATTCTGATTAACCCAAATCCCAAATAATGTTATAAAAATAAAATTTGAGTGCATACGTTAACGTGTGTGAAATTAAAAAAATATTCATTACTTACTCAATAAAAATATTTATGTAAATTTAAGTCATACTCCCTAGAATTTGTGTAAATAATTAAGTAGTAATTTATTTCATTAATTAATTAGTATTAATACCTTTGAAATTTTACAGTACCTACTTATTTATTATTACATATAACATGATTTTTTTTAAATAATTATTAATTATTAAAATAATTTCCTGGTATAGACTGATTGTGAGTAATCATGACGAGTACGCAATGTCTTCATTGGGTCATTGTCACCTGGTCATTGGCTCTACGACACTTAAATGCTTTCATAGCAACAGTTTATCACATCATAAATTATATTTAATTTAAAAAATATTATGAAGCTACTTCTACAGTTGTACTTCAATCTTAATTATACTCACATTTGTTATTATGTTAATTTCGGCGTGTAGCCCAAATATACTTAATTACCTACCTACATACATGCTCTTTCATTGTCTAAATGAATTAAATCTACATGTCGATTCACAATACTTATGTTAAAAACACGAACAATTTATAAAAGTACCTGTTATAAAGATATCATATTATTTCCATTGTACCGTTATAAATATGATTGAAAAATTACATCACTTATAATAACGTTTCCGTCGTATTCTGACTTTAGTTATGGAAGCGTTTTCCAAACAATACCTATTCTTTTTTTAATTTTCTCATTTAAAATTATTATTCAATGCTGTATTATAAAAAAGAAAAAAATTGTATTACATTGTCATTCAGTTAATAAATTAAAAGAATATTAAGGATGTAGATACTGTTATTCTAAAAGTTCCTCAGCTTATACTTCATATAGACAACGGACATGGAAATTGAAATATGTACTGCCAGTTTAGATCTGAAAAACGTCAAATGCCTAGAAAATGTTAAAGAAAATTAATTATTGTACCTATACGTTTTTCATTTAATTTTTAAAATAAAAATAAAAACCAATACAGTGGTATACAGACAAAGTGCGGGGACGGAGCATATTGGAATCGGGGAGGTCGCAGGTGTTAAGGTATTATTATAACTGAAAGTGATCAAATACATTTAAAATAAACAACTCGATACTCATCTGTAGATGGTATAAATATAAAATATCGAATACAGATATACAAATTTTATTGTATCTGTATCACTACACAGTTTTGTATGTATATATATATATATATATATATATATATATTGTTTTGTAAATGGAGTTTTGCCGTTAATAAAGATAATAATAATAATTATAAATTTGTGATAAAACTGTACATGTAATGCCTATATAGTATACTTTAGATATACTTTCAGGCTAATGTTCATTGTTCAGACCTTAAGACCTAAAGTCTTAGGTCTTAAGGTCTACACTTAAAAATGCGAAACAAAGAAAAAATGTTCATCTCTTCTAGGAGAAATGGGTTATGACTTATGATATTTTTTTGATTTGTCAACGTTTTATTGATAAAACTTTTCCTAAAGAATATTTTTAACACATTTGGAATTAATTTGATTATTTTAAAAATAGTTATAGTGCGCCGTAAAACTTAGTTTTAACTTTTTTTAAGTTTTTGATTTTTCTTATTTTTGAAGGGGTCAATTTAGGCCAATTAAGTACCTTTCAGATACGATTTCTGGTCTATAGACTTGCTAAATTAAAAAATCATATCCGCGGTTTAAAATATAATAATAAAATAAATAAAACCACATGTTATAATTATAACATAATATATTAAAAATTGCTTATTATATTTATTATTTTTCAAGAACCTTAAAAAATACTTTCAATCATAATTTTTGGTAAAGGTGTATTGGGAATGTGAGATGTTTCTTTTTAAGAAACGCGTTCATAATAGAAGTTGTGATAATCTAATAAAACATATAATTTAATAATGGATATACCTCATTAATATACCGATAAATATGCGCTATAGTTTAAACTTTAAGTTAATTTTTTAATGAAAAATTTCTTACGTAACCCAATACTTAATACAACTTTTTTTGCGTGTAAAAAAAATCTCAGAAAATATATTTTCCTGAGGAGCTGCGAAGTTCTATTGTAAAAGTACGTCTACAAAAAATAATAATAGACTTAATGCCATCTTAGACATCATAATAATTGATTGACCAGAAAAAAACTGAGTCCAAAGATAGTGCTTATAAGTTGTGCACTGACTTCAGTTTATTCTATTAGTTTTTTTTAAAGTCTCTGAACCTTTGGCTTTTGAGACTACGTTAAGGATGTTCTAGGAATTTATTAGATATAAATACTATCGAGAGGATTTTTGTTGACGATTTTGGATTTATTCGTAAACGCCATTTTAGAGGAAAGCTTAGACGTGCTTAGCTTACTTAGTATTTAAATTAGCACCCCCGGAATTATGTGTATTCCTCACCAACAGTACTATAAACAAGGTATTTTATATTTTCAGAGCTTAAGAGACACTTCCTTACACTTTTTTTCGGCGCGTTAAACATGTCTCAGTCAAGACACTTTTCCGAGGAACTGGGCGGGTTTAGCGTAAAAGTACATCTATATAAAACTAAAGATCAAGACTTTATCTTTGTTTTTGTAAAAGCGATTTTTGATCAAATAAATTTTAGCAAAGCTATAAGCTTTAGAAAAACTCTAAGTTCAACACATTATAACGATAACAAATGTTATCGAGCAGTCCCTTTTATTGTGGTGACATTGCGTTCCCGGCAATAGAGTTCGACCGAAAAGAAAATTAGGTCAAGAGGTGAGGTAATAGACTATTTAATTATTTAATACCTAATTAAGGTAATAGACTCATTTGTCGGGTGGGTTTTAATTAAAATTGTTATATTTTCAATAATATACAATATTAGGACCTAAGTACAGTTTTTTTTTAGCGAATGCGCACGTGTGCGTTTCTAGCTTAAAGACTTCCGTGCAAATGTAATATTGATGTCGACTAATATCGAATATGCTTATGGACACGATGTACAACACGAACGTGCTTACACGCAGCATTAAGCGACACTTCCGAATAACTATGGAGCGCGTACACATACGTATACGATCGATGCCGTTTTGTGTATTAGGTATAGGTATAGGATCTAGACTATCGCGTCGAAAGATCTATACACGCGGTGGTCGACGGTCACGTAATTGGTACGGGTTTGCGGGGATGGTGCCAAACGGAGACAAGGTTTAGGTCACGGCCAGGTGGGGCGGACCGGGCCCGGCGATGGAATATAAAAACGCATCCTCGACCATGACACTGGACCACATCGAACTGTATCGGTCGACAAGTCCGTACCAACCGCTTCCGCCCAGACGTGCAGACCAGACGACACAAACAGTACACCATTGACGACATTCGTTTGCACTACATCCACAGCGTTGCGCCATGCGTTCGAATAGCCTGCCCGTTTTCGCCGCGACGGTGCTGCTGGCAGCCGCGCAAAGCTTGTCGGTCGGTGCCGCGGCCAAGTCCACCAGAGGGTTGGTCAGGTATTCGGACGAACAGCACATTCCGGTGCGCCAGGTGCACGTGTCTAAAGCTAAAGCAGAGTCGGCCAAGAGCAAGTCTGCACCGTCAAAAACCAAGAAGCCGGAAGCCGCTGTAGTCCAAAAGAAAAAGCCGGCGCCCGCCAAGCAAGTCGTTAGAAGTGAGTACCTATATGAATATCGTTATGATGTATTGGGAGTTAGATTTTTATTTACGTCGGGAACGATCGGCGCTGCCGCTCAATGCAAACGATGTAAAACCAAATACTTCCATTTAGTGAATTAATAATCCTTAAAGAAAAACCTACCAAAAGGTTCTTTTTAATGCAGTGAGCTTTTTAGTAAAACCGATCAAACAGACAAACAACAATATTTTTTATCGATTTATACATAAAAAACAATAAAAAATAATACGAGTGAACAACATTATTAACCTTAAAGTTTTAATACTTTTTACTTTGATTTGTGGTTTTGTATTTATATTTTTATAATTAATTATTCATATAAAATAATATACTTTTTCATTAAAATAATGATTGACGACAGTGTTTATGACGATACCCCTTAAAATGAATCAATGCTACTGCATATCAAAATATACCGCAACAAAATTGCTTAATACGTAATGAACAAATATTTAAAGCATCGTTTAATAAATGATCAACAGTGCTATTAATATTATTATTTTCGGAATAAAAAAATTAAATTGAATAAAACATTAATATAATTCTGATACGATGTAAAACAAAACAATAATAACGGTAGAAATACATCGTATGTAACTTCTGACAAAATATTGATGACAATCATCAATATTTTGTCAGAAAATACGTACCTGTAGTTTCGCAGTAATGTGATTCCTTTAAATTGCTGTTTAAATGTTGTTTACCTATGTATTTACTTTATCAATATTTATACAACATTCGCCATTTATCCTCCAAAAATACATACAATAATTATATACTCGATTAATTAACAAAATATAAATGTGTGTTTTAGTTTGACTGACATTATTTCATAGTTCATTGATTCATTCATACAAAAACAAATATTATTAAAATTGAAAAATATGGTAAATAACAAATATACCTATTATTTTTAACCGTATAATATTATTCGGGCATTGAAGCCTCGAAAGTATTGGAAGTAAATTAAAAATTTACAACCGAGACTTTGTTTTTATAAAAACCATTAGAAAAAAAACCAGTACTGCAGTGAAAGAGGTCCTATGTCTAAATGAGTTATTACAACTGATAATGATAAAATTACTTTAAATAAACGCTTCGGTGCGAATCTGTAATGGTAAAAATACGAATATTGGTAAAACCATTTTTACTTAATACTAAATTCCACCCTATACGATTAGTGTCGTCTGTTTAGTAATTTACTGCCATTGTTAGGTAAATATCGTAATAAACAATAAAATAAAAAATTTTAAATACTTTTTGACTGTTGATTCATACACACTTAGCAACTTAGAAACTGACAAACTGTCAAAGTGTAATTTCTCCAAATTTATCGAGTTTTCCTAAATAAAAAAAAGTTCGACTACAGAGTTTTGTGAAAATTGTATATGTTATAAATCTCATTCTAGATCTACCTAAGGTCTAATTTTCTGACCTAAAACCCTAAACTTCACCTAAAAAAGTGAAATAAAGAAAACGTTTCCACCCCTTCTAGGAAAACGGGTTTATGATATTTTTTTAGTCTGTTAACCTTCGTCGATAGTACTATATCTAAAGAACATTCTATACAAATTTGGGACCATTCGACAATTTTTTTAAAAATTATGGAGGGCCGTAATTTTAATTGAAAAATAGGTGAACACTTTTGGTGTTTTTCTCAATTTTGAAGAGGAAGGGGTAAATTTTTAAAAAATTTTATCCAATAAAGTACCTTACAGATACGATTTCTGATCTATAGTGTTGCTACACGAAGAAATCGGTTCAGTGGCTTGAAGATATCGTGAGTCCAGACAAAATAATTAGACAAACAAAAACACATCATTGTAAAAACATTACCTTTAGCTCCGCATCGAAGATAAAAAATAGGAATTGAAATAGTAAAACTGAAAACGGACACGGTATTTTGTAAGCATTTACATTCGTACTTTATGAGGGTTTATAACACTCATCACTCGTGTTTTATATAGCGGTTTTCAATCGTAAATCTCAAACATCACATTCTGCATCTATCTACATAATAATAAAAATAATGTATTCACACTAAAAAATGTAACCCTAGATTTCCTATTTGTAGTAACTGCGGATCAAAACTTTTAGCTATCTCTTATTGCACCCATCGGCGTAAAGCGCGGTTAATGTTTTGGATGTGCTGTTTACTGTCACAAACAAGGCCGTTCGCTGACCTTATATCAAATAGTTTCGTCTATACTTACCATACTGAAAGCAGCTAACCGCAATAACAACGGTCATCACATTATCGAAACACGCTATCGTCATTACATTAATGGCTAATACAGTCAGTGTATAAATTAAACACGTAAATTAATTTTCAAGTTTTGAGCCCATCATTCTTACTTAACCATCGTAGCTTATAGATCCAACCCCATATTTGATCATTGAACGGCGTCATCGTTAGAAATAAATTGAAAATATAAATATAACAAGAAATAATTACAGTTAATAAATTGAAATGTTTATTATAATCTAGTGAAGCTATTTTTACTTTTCAAGATTTAAGACAAAAAGTTCAAAGTTAAAAAGATTTGTGTATATAATCGATAGTCATTATTCCACTAACACTAAAGAAAAATTCTATCATTATAAATTAAAAACTTATACTTTAAGAGAACCTTGTCTCTCACAAAGAAGACGAATACAGCGAGTTACTCGATTAAGTTAGTAATCAATTATAAAATATGATTGGAGATGAGTACTCTGTTTTCTTTTTACACCGTTAACTCGAAATCGCATGTTTTTTAATCAACTTATTTTGCTAACGCCAACGACCATTGCTTATAAATATTATAAGGTGCCCGTCCGAATAGTGGGACAAATGACAATATTGCAGTCTATCTAAACGATGACAGCAAACCAACTCTACAACAATATAATATAGTAGCATGGGCTACGATGTGTTTAATCGGTCTTGGTTCGTTCATCGTCTCGAATGACTAATCCGCGCAAACGTTAATAAATAAATTAAACGAGACGTCTATCTACGGTCAACGTCGGAGAAACGAGAAAAAAATTACCTACATATGTTCTGGAAAAAAAAAAATTTATTACATTAAAACCTACTTTAAAAATTGGATGTATAAAAAAATAAAACAAATAGCTTATACCATCGTAAGGACAGAAACAAACAACTCTAGCTAATAAAATAACTCAAACCGACCTTTCGGATGTTATGTTGCAGCATTTGCTGCTTAATAAAGTTTTTCCTCATAGTCTTCTGTCGTCGGCGCATCGGCGCATCGGCGTCGCCTCAAACGTTTTTTCATCTCACCCCTCGACCGCTTGTTATTAATAAAAAAAAAAAATGTTTTTCTCTTTAGTTAACGCATAATGTTCCCAGACTTTTCCCACCGCGAGGTAAGTCGTGCACGATTTTATTGGTCGTGGCGGAGTCAGCTCGGCCGTCCGTAGTTCACACACACACACACACACACAAAAACGAGACAAGAATGTTTTATTAAATTACATGTATGTGTACGATTTGATTGATGGTGAGAAGCCACTACCTACAATATGCTGCCTGTCCGCGAATGTGCCAAAACACCGGTAGTCGCGTTAAAGTCTCTGCCAAACCGCGGCCTATTTTATCAATTTTTTCCCTCGTCCAGATCATTCGAATCACGTTCAAATCACCTATTAGCCGCCTTTTTTTCGAGATTTGCTTTTTAAACACTCGCCACGCTATATAGAAAAATCATATTTTTATATACAAAATGTGAACGAAATAAAAACTGTGAGACAAACGATATCCCAATAAAACCATTTACCATTCCCACGGGGTCGATAGCTGTGTGCGCTAGTCTTACGTGCCCGGTTGATTTTTTTTTTTAATAGCCGCAATGCACAAACTGATTTAATAACAACTACTGCATAGTTTAACGACCAATACGTTTTGAACGCCAAACGCATTTACTATACTGTCTTCGAAGCGGCGCGATTTGTTACATAACTCCATTATAAGGAGAAGGAGGGGAAGACGGCTTCCCGTGGTCTGTCTTGGAGAGACCAAACGCACCTGTTTCGTCCATGTGTTGAATTTAGTTGTATTCCGTTTAAGGGCCAAACACGTGTAAATAAAACGTTAACTACTTATCTTCGGGCAGTGTCCAATCCTTCCGAGTGTCCAGTATCGAGCGACGTGCGCCAGAAATTATTTAAAGTTTCAACGTGCAATGTTTTCCGCTATGAAATGCATTAAATCTTAACAAAGATGAACGAGGCGATCGTTTTGGTTTAATAGTATGCGCGTTCATGTAATAATATTGTAATAGCTGTCAGATTCCGCCGCCGTACCGTGTCAGTTGTTAAAAGTTGTTTGTAAACAAAATTAAAAACGTTTTGTAATCATTAAAGCTATAATTATATCCCATCGTAAAACATGCGTCCGATTCATAAAAAGATTAACGTAGGCTTTAGGCTATACCTATCAAAACCGTAAGTGAAAAAATATATAAATCGACCGTAAAACGAGTAATAGCTATTCCTAAAGTCTAAACCGCATTCAATCTAAAACATGCGTGTAATCTGCTCTTAAGTACCTCTAATATATATGCCGTTTTACAATACATTGCATAACGTCGATGATAAAGCTAATTTGTCTTAAAAGTAATACATTGAAACCAGCCATCGAATATTTTTATTCAACATTGATTGACAGAACATGTAATTTTATAAATGTATACCAATATATTTTACACGCTATGTTATAAATCTTGAAAAGCAAAATGTAAGATATCAAAGCACCATCATAGCGAAATTTAAACTTGTAGCAATGTGTTATGTTATAGCAGGCCCTGGACACTTCTGAGCGACGGGCCGATAACAGAGAATCATTTCGGCTATTTTGTTTGAAGACGTTATTATCAATGTTTATATATGTATGTATAAAAAATTCACATGTACATATATATAAATACACAGATTGTCTACAAACAAAATGGCCGAAATGATTCACGCGGGCGGCATATGCTAATTATAAATTGGTATAAGTTATACCAGTATAAATTATAATATCTCTATTGTGTATAAAAAGCATATTATTTTTTACTAACAGTCGTTTATTTGATATAAATCGTTTTTTTAAACCGTTATTTACGCAGAAATAGATATTAGTCATTGTTAGCCAATTTAAGTTTTGCAAAACGTATACATTTTTTATTTTTGTGATCAACGCGACACATCCGTTGGATAACTATAGCTCCTTACTGTAGTTACAATCTAAAAACAAAATGTATACCATAGTGACCACTCCTGCTGCCCACTTATAAATATATCGATATTGCGGGTATATGTACATGGCAACATTCAAACATAGGTGTAGGTGTACTTTATAATGCCGGTAGTCGGCTTGTTGTATCTGTTTAGTTGCTCGACACATTTACAACCTGCAAGCCATAGCCCATAGCCCACAAGGAATGCTGAACTCGGCTCTTGTATTTTAATCACGTCTAACTTTCTAAAACCTTTTTTAATGTAATTTAATATATCCTCACCTTTTTAATCACACGTATATCGCACGAGACATTAAAATAATTTTTTCCATATTTTTATATTTTCGCCGAAAGTTTCACGTTGTTGTACACCAATTGTATCTAGGCCGTTTCCGATGGGCATACAAATCAGCAATATTGCACCCATGCACGGACGTCATACTCAAACACAACGGCTTTAGTGCATGTACACGGGTGGGTACTTGGCCGACCGTGACCACTAAATGGAACTGTATAATAATACACCACGGTATATACGGACATAGTCACACCGAGGAATTGCAACAATCGCAACGTTATTATTATTTTTCCTAATTGAGACGTCTTAATTTCACGCATTTTAATAACCGCCGGTACCTATACGGGTAATTTTCTTCCGTTTTCCCTTATTATTTGTCCTCTTCTTCTTTTCGCGCAATTCACCAGTCATCATAATATCATAACAACGGCAAAAATAATAATAATAACGGACATGCATCCGGTGATGTCGCAAATCAAAACATCTGTACCGCACGACATCGCTGGTTCATCAGGTCCGTGACACTTCGAGAATTTAATTTTTCGACGCATTCCGCCGGTGTGAAATTCTCAGACGACTTGTGCAATTATCTCACGAGCTGGTGGCAAATAAACGTTATGGTCGCCCCATACGGTTGCTGCCATCCCGTTGAAACAGTATTGAGTATGCTATACGAGCATACTGCATACCACCGATGCAGCTATACAGGATTTAATTGCTGCGTTAAACTCGTTTATGTTACTTAGGACAATCGACGGTCAAAAAACAATAACTTATAATAAAAGCCGCAAACTATGTATGAGAAACAGAGACCAGACAACAGTCGCTTCAAAGCACCACCATCAGGCAATTATGTATAATCTAACCACAAGATGAGCAAGCAGCAATCCATATTAAATACTGTATCTGATTAAATTTTCTTATTATTTAAAAAAAACTCAATTCTCGTTCAGGTCGTTCTCGGTTCAACTTGATATACATTAAAAAAACGTAGTTTCCTATCAGAATTTGTTATTGTCTTTTAAAAACAACGATACAGCATGCCCGTGAATCCACGCACCGCATAATTATTATACTTTATGTCACGCTACTTAATAAATAATAACAGTCTAAACACGATAATGAGCGGTTACATTATTACATCACTAATTTATCAAGTCACCCTGCTGTTTATTTAAAAAACCGTATCGATTACACGGTTTTCACGAACTCTCGAAATCGTAGAATAACCGTACGAAGATATAGTAGTAAATTATCAACACATTTTGGATACGACGTGATCATAAATTTTATCCAACTCTAGTGTGTAACGTTTACAGTGCCTATAGGTTATGACCGATGACGAAATATTATGCGTATTACATTCCACCGAAGGCGAAAACTTACAAGTTTATTTATTGTGGAAGATGCTGTTTTACGACATTTAAACCGACTGAATAATATAGTTTTATGTCACTCGCGATTTCATTGCTCCTGCTCAACGGATACTACTTACATGTTCGCTGGATTGTTATGAGGCTGGTCGAGCTCGGTTGTTTTTCAATACCTGCTAAGCTATGCGCATATATATAAAACCCATCGAATACGATTTTAACTGGAGATGACTACATAAATATCAAATAGCTTTGTACGGAAGATTGTGGGGACGGAGACACGTATTTCTGCGTTAAAGGTTTTTTTTCCGCGCTATAAATCTTCGACTTTGTTATGTAGACCGATATAGATCGTTACCCTTCGACTGAGATCGACGTAGACCGATTTAGATTTAATTGATCAACACAGATCGTTGTTGTTGTTTGCGAATTATATAAAACCAGACTCGTAAATCAGAACAAACACAATCGCCAGTCGTATCGATGTTTACAGCAACGATAATATAATACAGTCCGATCGTTTGCCTATGTACAACTATATCTAGATATCTATATACAAGTATACGTGTTGTGTACAGCGTGTATAGGCTCATTCCGGATTCCGCAGAGTTTCCATGTACAACATTTGAGACGGGCCGTGTACGCCGAAGACAATAATGAGCCAGATTAAAATCTTGTCTCGTCCCCGTGACGCGATTGTGTCGTTTCCAAAGGGGCCACCAGGTTAACCGCGTGTGTTGCAAATCAAATGTGAACCGCAAGCGCACTAGCCACTACGCTAAACAGTGTTAAACAAGGTTACGATATGTATTGCAGTCGGACTGATTGTGAGTAGGTACAAGTTTACATCAATTGTTACATTGGCGATTTTATCCATTTGCAGAAGTGATCGTTGAACGGATATGTCGCGACAAGTCTAGAAAGCTGTCAAGAAGATATTGTAAAAGTTGCCATAATGTTATTCGCCGCGCGCATAGTGCTTACCGTTTGTGACATAACTTGCGAGTAACTTTTCGGGGGGCACACTCCATTGGCGTATTTTAAATGTATTTCAAATCCCTACCTTCTATGACACGTAGTTAAATTAATGTATGACACTGATGGACATGGAGTTTATACTTTTAAACTTATTTTGGTTGAAATGTAAGCGATTAACTAAAACCGAATCCAAAAAATTAATATATTTACACATAACATAATTATTAAAAACTACTAAAGAGAATTTTATGGAACAAGGTGCAATGTCCCTTTCATATTTAAAAACCAATAAAAATGTGACAAATTGTCAACCGGAATTTTACTAGTGTTCACGCCTGTTTATACTACACTTAAGAGTTAAGCTCAAGAATAAGAAAAACAAATTGTAAATATGGGTAGTAGGTATTGTAGTAAAAATAAATATAATATAAAAATATTCATAAAAAAAATACTCTACAATAGCATATCGTGCGCTGCGAATCACTTTGACTCGCAATGAACGAACACTATCATCACAAGACACAACTATACCAATAGTCAATAGTATTTATAGTAACTTAAAAATTAAATTAAAAATAATATAAAATAAATGTAAATCATTTTTGTTTGCTCTCACATTTTATTTTATTAGAGTAGACTCGAGTATCCATTTAACAAGTCGGTACTTCAGAATGAAATTACCGTTTGAACTGTTAAAGAACTTACAATTAAGTGTAGGTCTAATCTTAAGAATTCTCATATTTCTTATGCAACTAACAACCATTTGGATTTTTGAAACTATCAAAAAAGTTGTAAGCTATAAAACTATAGATATCTTTTAACATTGTATTGTAATATAAAAATATAATAACTTTTTAGCTTTTACCAATAGGGATTTAATAAAAATATATAATCAGTGATACTACCAATTAAACCGTTTTGGTAAGTACAAATAATTAAAATCATCTAAATTATTAAATAATCATAACTACAAATTACTCATCTTTTACTGTGAGAACAATATTATAATGAAATACTTTAAATCAAATTATTATGTAGCAATCATTTTTCGTAAATAAGTCTCAAAGTGGACCTGACTAGATATTTTATTGCGATCAGCTTATGCGTTAAGAGGGCGTCGCACCGGTGATTTTCAGAGGTAAAAACATGTTTAAGCAGACTGTAAATAACTCGCTTAATTTTGGTTTTAAAGTAAAAGCACCCATTATAAAATTAAAAGAGAACAATATTCCGGAGGGCAAAACGGTGCGTTTTGTTTAAAAAAATTCATTTTTGAAAAGTTATAGTCATTTAAAAATGTTAAAATAGTCGTTATTTCTAAACTATGTATTGAGCGCTTCACTTAGAATAATGAAAAAACGCACCGTCTTGCCCTCCGAAATATTGTTTTCTTTTAATTTTATAATTGGTGACTTTACTCTAAATCCAAAATTAAGCGAGTTATTTTCAGTCTGCTTAAACAAGTAGAGATGAAAAAACATTTTTAAATTGCTTTCAAGGATGCTGTGATAGTCCAAAAAATAAATTAACTACCAAAATAGAGTCTTAGTTATTGAACTAATTATTACACATCACAGTTTAACCTTTAAAATAAGATTTTGTAAAAAATTGCCTATACTTTACTCCTTAAAAATGGGCGGTGCGACGCCCTCTTAAAATATTTCCCTAATAGAGTTCATTCACCGATAATCTTACTATATGAATAGCAACATCTGCAACATGGGTTATAGGCGGTAACGCGATGTCATTAGAATCGGATGTTTTAGTGTAAATATATGTAAAAAGAAAAATATTATTGTGACGTTATGTGCCTGAACCGGTTGTTTGATGCCAATATAATATATTTTCTTGAGACCGGTTGCTTATAACGATGGAATATTGAAATGTATTTAAAGATACATTAACACAGCTAAGCTTTTAGTCACTGCACTAATTTTAATAAAATAATATTTTATTATAGATTCTTATTAAGTTAATTTAGAGTTAATTTTAAATATTTTTTCATCCAGAACCACCCAAGCCTGTTGATGATAAACTGAGAAGCGAATACGAAGAATATTTACGTCAACAGATTCAACAATGGCAAATTGCCGTAATTAATGGCCAACCAGTTGCCCAGGGACCACAACCTGCGGGACAACCCCCATCCAGTGTATGGATACAAGTTCCTGCTAATGGGTACTACCCTCCACCATCATATGGTTACCCTTCATACCCTCCTCCTTCTTATCCACCACCGTCTTACCCACCACCCTCTTACCAACAACCCTCTTACCAACAACCATCATACCCGCCTCCTTCATACCCTCCACCATCGTACCCTCAACCATCTCCATATCCACAACCTTCTCCATATCCCCAACAGCCACTATACCCACCGCAGCCCATTTCTAGTACGACTGAACAACCCGAACCGTTAATTTCTGAAGAAGTCACAACGTCTCAACCAGATGGGTCGACATCGCCAATATCTCAACCAGAAGATGGTGGGTATGTGACCATTGAACCTCCAGGATTTCCCGGACAAGTAGACACAGGTATCCCACCTCCAGGTGTTGCTGAACCCGATATCCCAGAACTGACACAGCCCCCTGAAATTTCGACAGATAAACCAGAAACAACAACTTACACACCTGAAAGTTCAACAGAATTACCGGAAGTAATTCCAGCATATCCCGACAACCAAGTTCCATCAGAGCAGCCACCAGGTGTACCATTATATCCAGGACAGCCAGAAGAAGTACCTACAACTACAAAACCCGAATTGCCAACTGAATTTCCAACTAGTTAGTATACTACTTAAATAATTAATACTAGATATATTTGATTTATAAATTTTCAACAAAAACAAATATGTGTAGGTCCATCAATTACAGGGGAACCTGAAGGCGTTACAAATGCTGCAACTACTCTTTTTCCCGAAAGTGAAGTTGGATCTACTGCATCACCTTCAACAGATGCATTAAAATCTCAATGTAAAGAACCTAGAGGACAATTTCCAAGTGAAACTTCTTGTAACAAATTCGTCAATTGTTGGGACGAAACAGCAGTCGAGCAGGAATGTCCTGCAGGACTGGCGTTCAATGCGGAAAAACAATATTGTGATTATCCTGCCAATGTAGACTGCGGTGGAAAACCCATTACTGCTACAGGTCAGAGAATAATTGATACTTCATCATTAAGTATTTTTACAAAAGAGAGAAATAAGTTTAAATGTCTTCAAAATATCCTACAAAATATAATAAATAATCAATTCATATTATGGATTGTATTATTTAATAGAAACTTATTTTATAGAATCTTCAAGTAGCGGTGGCATTAATAATACACAATGTCCAGATGCTTATGGCACCTACCGTAGTAAAGAAAATTGTGGTGCTTTTTACGTTTGTGTAGCTGGAACACCAGTGGACTTCGTTTGTCCTGGTGGAACAAATTACAATGAAGTATACATTATATTATATTGAACGATATACTTTAGGCTGCTGTATAAAATGTATTCGTAATATTTTCAGGAATTAAAAATCTGTGATTACCCATATCGGGTTGACTGCAAAGGTTTACCGAGTAATCCAGAACCAATAGAATCGGGAACCGAAGTTGACCTAACTACTACTGTTGCACCCGAAGTGTCTTCTACCACTTCTTCCACGTCGTTATCTTCAGCTGAATCTTCACCGAGTACTGAATTTATTCCAACGTCGTCTATCACACCAGCCGGTGACGCTGTTCCGGCTCGGATCTCATATACTAACAGCTTAAGAAAAATACCTCCAAGTATGGAATTATAATTTAAATAATTGCTTTGTATACTCTACTAATAATAATATTTTTATTAAGGTATGGTAAATACAGGAGTCCTTTGCAACCACCGAAGTGTATACAGGTTAACTCCAGATTGTTCATCAGTTACACTTTGTCGTAATGGATTCACTCATATTCTAAATTGCGGCTACGCTACTAGCTACGACATAATTAGCCAAAAGTGTATAGCTAGCCAGAAAGCAAATTGGTAAGCGTAACTATCAAATGAAAATTATTTTAAGTGGCACACATAAAAAAATATTTTATTATTCAATGAGAATTCTTGGAAATTATACATCTAGACAAATTTACCTTTAATATTATTGAGGTACCTACTTATAATTAAGCATACACTTTTGTTTTGGATTCCTTATTCCAACAACTAATTCATATTTTAATAGAAAAAAATACTTAGGTAATTATTCTAAAATCAAAAATAAATTATTAGCGAACAAAATGGGTAACGTTACGTTCTTCTCAAACTAACTAGAGCTAATTAATTAATTATAATAAACTTGTCACTAAGCTAAATTAACATGCATTTTAATTTACTAGTTACTAGTAACTAGAAATTTAATTTATAATATTTATTATTATTAATAATTACAAAATTAATACGTACCATTGATATTCCCAACTTTTATTAAATTTAATAATTAATTATTTAAATACACATATGTAAATACAATACCCCATTCAAGTTTTCAATAATTTTTTTAATATAGAGATTACAACAAATTTATAATAAACACGTGCAATCACAGAATTTGGATTTTAGTTTTGGTAATCTATTATAATAAATTATTACTTATTAAGTTAAAATAATTTAGAGTTTAACTTAAGTCTAAAAATACAGGCTAAACTATACTTAAAAGTTAAATGTTATATCAAATTTATAAAAAAAAGCCAGAAAACTATAAAAACTGTAGTATTATTAATCTAATAAGACATTTGAAAACAATATATTTGTTATGCTTTCAGTGGACGTGCAAACTAGACAGAGCAAATGTTGATCAATTTGGACCTGTATAAATATACACAAACATGAAAACGATAATCTATAATGTACTAGAATAAAAATATTATAGCTAAGAAATAATAGGTTTGGCATCATAAAAACCAACCTAAGTAAATGTATTATTTGTGTGTTTTTTGGTATATTCTTTTTATTAAAAACAGACTGTCGTTTTAGTCAGTAGTTTAAGTGAAAAGAAAATACTGACCACCAAAAACATAATTATTTATTTATTGAAATATAATTATTAAATTATTTGTCATAATTTATTTATTAAGAATTTAAAATGTATTTTCATGGCAAAATATATACATAATATATAGCTTTATTGCTGCGTTCCCCGGCTACGCCAGGGGCTATGCGAAATGCCATTTTTTTTTTAATTTTATCCTAGCTAACGGAGAGTTTGCGTTGGTTGCTGAAGGCTACATTGAATACCTTTGTCGATTCGAGTGTAGAATTTTCAAGAAACAAATAGTGAATTCAGTGATCTGGTTCTTGAGGTTTTTAATTTGTGTTCAATATATCGCCACGAAAAATCTCCCATTGGCTAAACCTAATTGTTCAGGAGACATTAAAACGTGTAAAACGATTTGTAGTAGGTAATACATAGAAGGTTTTATTTTTTATTTATTCTACAATGGAGGTAGCGCGTTAGAGATTTTATCATAAAATAGCTTATTTTTTCCTGTATCTAGGGATACCAAAACCTCAAAATCGTAAAATTGGATAAGTATCGAATTAATTTTATTATTTCAGCTCTTATTTACCTGATATTCTTTTATTGTTTCAATACTCCGAGGGTTTTATCGGCTAAACTACTTGTCAAAACTCATTTACAGTTATAATCAATCTCGAAGAACTTTTTATAAGCTTTTAAACGCCGTATGTCAGAATCATGTGTCTTTAAAATTGAAATGTGTAATTAAAAAAAATCTAGTATATTTTGTGGTTTATTTAAATGGGAAATTAATAATGCCTTTGCAACTGGCTAAAATAAATCGGATTTTTTTTCAACGAGGTGTACTAATTTTTCATTGTGGAGGCTTTTTAAACCAGTCTAATATACATATATATATATATGTATATATATAATATATATATATATATATTACAGGATGATAATTTTATCGGAAACCACACAACAGGGTTTAATAAGAAATAACATTTTTTTAAATAATGTGTTCACAATTTTTTTTCTGTTTTACCCTTTTCCAACTTAGTTTTTTTATAGCAACTTTTAAATCTTAATGTATTATATACTAAAAATGTTGACTGGTCGATAACCAGTTTTGGATAACTATTTTTTAATTTATTGAAGTTTCAAGTTTAGGGCAGGAGGAAAAGTGAAGTATAGTATTACTTTTATCTGCACGTACTTCCCAATCGCACTTCACCCTCCCATCCCAACTTTTAAACTCTTATAACTTTAAAAATAATCTAATACTAAAATAACTATAATTCTATTACAAAATACTTTTACAATTTTTTACAATTTTTGTCAAACACAAACGATGTATTATTCAGTGTAGGATTATCCAATAGGTCTATGGTCCTATTTGTTAAGAACTAAACTTTAGGCGATTTTCGAAAATTCTTAATACTAATAATTAGTCAATAAAATTTAACATTAAGCTAAAGTGTGTATTCTAGAAAAAACTGTTAAGCAAACTTATGGTTAAATATATAGTAAAGATATAAAATCTACTTGAACCCTAAACCATAAAAATTATACACTTCTATAACAGTCTGTTGTTAGCGCTGAAGATGACAACATCGTTGTCGTAACACGTGTACGCAAGAAGTGTATAATTTTTATGGTTTAGGGTTCAAGTAGAATTTATATCTATACTATAAAATGTGTATTGCTAATATAGAAAAGAGTCATTTTTGATACAAGATACAAACAATTAGGAGAACATTTGTAGGGGCCTTGATTCCGAATTTTCTAAGGGCCTCTAAAAGCTTAATCCGGCACTGGATATATAAGTGTTTTAATATAAAAATAAGTGCAACCATCAAGCACCCTTTTTTTTTTAACGACAGAGCAACGCAACAAAACTACCTCAGAAAAATATTTTTTTTTTCATTTAAATGGGATATTTTATTCTTTATCATTCTTTCATATGTTTTGACCTCTAAAAGCTTATAAGCTGAAAGTTCTTAAGGGCTAAAAGGCCGATTTTTGATTTAGCGATTAAAAAAGTAGTTGGATGTATTAGAAAAAAGTAAAACTAAAAATGCTTATAAATATTTTTTGTAAACAAAAATAAAAATTAAGCCTTTTAGCCTCAATAGAGAAAATATTAAACTATAAAACAAAACAAAAAAATTTTGAAATCGGTTCGGTAGACACTTCAGTAAGTGACTCTGCGTTTTAGTTTTTATTTGCTTTCGGTTCCCTTAAAAATAATCCGATTTTTTTTTACTGCCTGGGTACGATACAGCATATTTTTTATACAAAATTTAAGTTGTTCATGATTTAAGTTGTTCATGATTTAAACCCAAGGAGTTTCAAAAAGATCTAACAAAAATGAGATGCGCATTTTGCTATGGTTGTCAAGGTGATATACGCGGCAGTTGTCTAGGTACCGTCGATAAACACGATGTTTTTCTCACATTGTCGTTTTAATTTGGTTCTACTCGGATCTCACTGATCAACTTCTTACGAATTCGCCGTTTAAATACGATTTCTTATCATTTACTCGCCATCGCTCTACTATACACAATTTTCTCTATACGTTCTTGTCAGATTTTGTCAAAATCCAATTCAGGATGCCTGAAAAGCTTTCGGTCGTCCTGTCTGGCCTTTCCCCTTCGGATGTTCTGAGGATAGAAGAGGAAACAGTCAGAAAATGGCTCTTCGACAATCCACCGATTAGCGCCATATCGACAGCTCGTGTAAAACAGTCGTGGGCTTCACCTTTCAAAGCGCATCTGATTTCTGGTGACTCGGCGGTTGGAGACTATTACAGTCACCATAATACTACGTGGAGTACGGGAAGACCTGTACCGCGTATTTGCTGTGGCTTTACTATGTTGAACGTGTCGATTGCCAGAGAAAAATCCACCCGGCTATGGTTGTTCTCTCAGCTCCCGTTTAACGGAGTGCTGTCATTGGTGCGTGTCAGTTTTGTTCTGCCGATCCGACTGCCGAAAAACAAGAAAATCGTTGCGAAATCTGACACAGACGGACTCGAGACTGTTTGCTGTCGTGTCCCAATGGCGGCAACAGTTAATAGTGAAGAAGAAACCAATGAAAATCAAGTCGACCAGCAGCTAAGCTTCTGGCAACGATCGAAAAAAGGGATCGGCCGGCGACTAAGAGTATCAAGCCACCGCTGGATGGCTACTACGTTTACCGTTCTACCTTTGTCCGTTCGTTAAAATATCATGCTTACCCGGAGACAACTGTGTAAAACAAATTGTTCATGATCGGAGTATACCTTTACATACTTTTTAAATATTTTATACATTTTATTTATTTTATATTTGTTTATACATTCTAATTTCTATTGTATTATTTTTTGTTTTTCATTTCAGCATTATTGTTTCTGGTATGTCATATTTGTTTATTATTGTGATTTTTTTTTTAATCTAAATATCTTGTTAATATTATTTATGACCAAATTAAATATATAGTAAACATTAATGTGATTTTTTACTATTGTCTATTGGCTGGGGGTCAAATCAAAGGGGAAATCTGTGCGTGTGGGTATAAGTGTGTAGCGGTTGTAAGTGATTATTTATTAGAGATAAGAGATTAGGTACTCCATAATATAAGGATATAACGATGTAACAATATATATTATAGGATAGTAAAATTAATCTGTTAGGGAGGCACTTAATTACTGGGGATCTACGGAAATTAATTTATGAGAAATGTTAAATATTGATAAATGTTGCCAGTAAATCGATCAAGGCCAGATATTATAAAACTACTAAAAAACGTTTGGCCAGAACATATATATGTATTGATGTATCTGCATGAATAGTAGATACCCTTAACTTTTTTTTTTAAATTTAGTCTGCAGTTTTTTCATAGTTATGTTTTTTTTTTAATTGGTCATGTGTGTTGACAAAAAATTCAGAAACACAAGTTCCGCGTAAATGCACGTTTCTAAGATCTCCTTAATTATTATTATGAAATATTTTAACCAACATTTAGGTTATATAGTCATTTTTTTAAAAGTATTCAACGAAATAATGTTAAAATGATTCAAAAAGTAAGTTTGAACAAAATTAAAAGTATAGTAAATTATTATTAAAAAATGTTTGCTTTTTTGTTTGCGTTGTTTATCATTCTCATCCATGGTTCTATTATATCCCTATGAGGCATGAGCTTATATAAAATTGAGCTTATTAAATTTTTGGGGTATTTTTTCAACTAAAAAAGTGTTACTACAAATTTTAAAGATTTAAAACTAAATGACAACTTATGTGTGTATGTCATTGACTTTTCAAGTTGAGAATAATCTACTGACAATTGGCCATTTGGACTGATCGATTAGGATAATTGTAATATTGTAAACAATATTAATTTAAAAATGACACGTCGTGGGAAAAATTTACGTTCTGAAAATGTTTCAATAATTGTAATGATAATTATTGGTTTTGTTATTTTTAAATGCAGAAGTTTAAATTTGCTTTTAAAAATTATATTGATAATTCTTTGTTTTTTTCTAATTAATACACTTGAAATGCGACTTAATGTAAATCAAATAGAGCAAATGGATATTGTACTTATAGTAAAAAAAAACTAATTTATTCAATACAAACATTTTGCCTGTATGTATACATATATATGTGGGAGTAACCGCTTGATAAAGTTCTTGGTAATTGATTATGTACGAGATTCAATGATTATAGTAGGCATGTATTTTTAGCATCAATAAAGTGGTTGATTAGGAAATTGTTCTGTAGCTACAGCTCTTATTTCTTTAAAATATGCTTGTCGAATTTCATGGCGTGAACTTGAAACACACATATTATGTGTATCTTTAAGGGTATCCCTGAAATAAAATTTTGAGAATTTTGTTTAACTTCATAACAATGATCTATTAAACAAAACATTTTTTCTTAAAAAATTCCCAGAGTGAACGGTGTACATATTTAGCTAATTTTAAGTGTAATTGGCATGCCTAAATCTCTAACCTAATTCTATTACGGTAATGATTTGCTATTTCTAATTTTAAGAACTTCAGGTAAAATTAATTTGCCAATACTACGTAATATTAAAATGATGTTGATACCTTTTAAGGCGTTGAAAAATATAAATACGAGTACGTAGTTGTGTATCAAAATTGCATAACCAAAGTGCCGTTTTACTAATAAACCTTATACGAATAGAATCTTACACTGAATCCTAAATCTTATTAAATTCTATGAATTAGTAAAGTTTTCATACAAAAAAAAAACATGTTTCACTAGAAATATAATCAGAGATAGGCAAAATACAGTATTTTTTAAACTAAATAAAAATTATTATAGTTTCAGAGGAAGTCATACAGCCTATTTTCAGATGTTAACATACCTACGCAGAATTCGTTTTACTCCCTCTATGATGATTTTAGAGCAAAAATGCCTACAACAAAAACGAAAGATGACAAGATTTTGGAGACAATGTCATATTCTTTTTTTTTTATAATCCTAATATTTAGATTAATATTTAACATTTAAAATCACATTTACATATATATAATCTCCAAAATGTTGTTATCTTTCTATTTTAAAATAGAAAGTAAATAAAGTTCTCCGCTCCGCATCATAACATATTAGTTCAATGAACGTATTTATGTAACATATTGTTTATTTTAATGTTTACCGGGTGATTCTTTTAAAGCCCTACACTAGTTTACTCCTAAAATACTCATAACTTTGTAGTGTTTCTTTTTGAAAACATTTTTATTAATGTTATAGTACATTATTAGGCAATATTCAAATTTGTACCTTGTTTATTATTTGCTAGACCTTTATCAAGTTTTGAAAACTTAAACGGTAACATATATATTTAATTGATTTTTTAAATTAAGAATAATTTGCTGAAAAAATTGACTGGTCGATAACCAGCTTTGAATAATTATTTTTCAAGTTATTTAGGTTTAAAATTTAAGACGGGAGGTAGTGTGTGGTTGAAAAATGCGCCCAGATAAAAATAACTCCACTCTTCAACCCTTCCGCCTGTCCTAAAATACTTTAACGACTTTAAAACTATTTATTCAAAACTGGTTATTGACCAGCCAACATTTTCAAAAAATCATTCTTAATTAAAAAAAGTTAATAAAATATATAAGTTACCAATTAAGTTTCAAAAGTTGATAAAGCTTTAAAAAATACTAAAAAAAATAAAAATTTGAATATTGTCTAATATTTTAATAAAGCATAAACAAAAATATTTTCAAAAAGAAAAACTAAAAAATTAAATTATTTTAAGAGTTAACTAGTGTAGGACGTTAAAAGAATCGCCCGGTATGGGCATGCGTCCTCGATTACAGAAATTTACAATAAACACTTAAATAGTTAAATATAGAACAAGAAATACGAATTTTCACCAATAAATACTCACAATATAATCATACAATTGACGAGTTAAAAACAGAGAGTAGAAATGAAGGATCCCCGCATTGGTGGAAGATATTAGTCGTCTAATTTGTTTATTAAGCATGTAATTGGATGTGGAATGAAGAACATAAACGGGAGCAGATAAGTTGTATGACCGTTGAGAAACCTTAAAAAATAAAAGGGAGTCAAGGACGGAGAAATCAACATTAATATTATATAAAAATAAATTTATTTTGAAGTGATATTATGTATCAAAGTAGTTTTTAACCTTTGATTTTATAACAATTGGTTATATAAATATTTTCGCATGACTGATTTATTATTATATTAATAATTAAATAATGTTTAAAAAAAATCTAAATATTATACAGTAATAATAAAAATACGTTTTTAAAATACTATTAATACTATTCTTAATAGTATTATTGTGTTTAAGACAAGGTAGTATTTATTTTACTATTTTTTAACAGTCGAATTTAAATGGAGTATTGTATATTTTATTCACGCACAGAAATTTATATTTTTCTTTTGTAATTTATGAATTTGTTTGAATTTTCCAAATGACCTATTTTTAACAAATATAGTCTAAGTAATTATTTATGTTACGAGTTACTGATGACAATTGAGCTAGCTTGGAGCATTAATTAATGTAAAACACAACACATTTAGTTAAAAAATTACACAAATGCCACACAATTCTTGTGTTGATTTTATTATTTATTAAGAAAAGTATTAATTAGTTAAAAAGTAAATACAATTTAGTAAATTAAAAGGTATCGTCTATCGTATTATCGTATGCTCTCATATTAATATAACTTAATATTATTATATTTATAATTATTACTAGAAATTTATTAAAAATTAAATTTATTATCTTTTTAAATTATCACTGGGACGGGGGACCTTAATATAGTTAAGCCGTCATGCGCTTTCGATTTTACTCGTCAAGCATAAAAATATAGTCTCGCCTAACCATTTAACAAAAAAAATTGCATTGAAACATTTTTCATTGTGTAAAACCACGTCTACAAATTTCTATTAACAGTATACAACCTGGGGTTGTTAAGTTTTAATCAAATTAGGCTTCTAGTACCTGTTGGCTGTCCACTCTGAATGATTCTAGATAATAAATTATAACCGTTCATTACGTACACAACGGATTATAATCAATACAAAATTCTCAATAGCAAAAATATGATCAAACGCCCTCAGCACATACGCAAGACCCGAAGGTCATTGATCTTGGGATTAATATACATCAGAGAAATGCTGCCGATGAGACAGGAATATTAAACAAAAGAACATTATAACACGTTCGTATGACGAGCATTGTTCCGAGTAATAGACGCGAACCGCTATATACATATATTATATAAAGTTGGTTGTGAACCTTTTCTATTAGAGTTCAATACTTGTGTATGCTATTAAAACTCAAACACAACTGGAACTTACCATACGTTTATAATAAGCATATAATATTAATTACAGGATATGTTTTTTTTATTGGTAAACAGACAGTTGTACCTTGAGGAGTACTTTAAAAAATACAAAAGTGAATGACTAACATAAATGAGTTAAACGAAATATTAAATGCAGTGCAATGTGCATTAAATCACTTTTTCAATTTTGGTAAATAAAAGGTTAGTCCTCCTAGAATAACAACTTCTAGTTTAGACATTATAAAATATACGTTGGCCGGTGGTACCCGATCGAGCATAGCATTTTTATCGGCTGACCTTTAGCCTTTTAGTTTTTCTCATATGTTGTATTTTATAAGTTTGAGATAATGCTTTTTTAAATATATTTCAATAATAATGTACATTTTTCTCTTTTGTACTGTGGCAGCCTATAGTTACCACATATTATGGTATTTATTCATAAATATATACATTGACGATGTAGAGGGAATATAGTAAACGCCATGTTAAACTTCTCCGGGAAAAAAAGAAAAATGTTTTTTTACTAGGTATGCTTACAAAATTGTACACGATTGATGATTTTTTATTATTATTAATTATAATGTATTTTGACAATAATGTTTAAGCTACATTATTATTTATTTTTATTATTTTATTTACTTAATGACTTTAACGTTTGTTGAAAATTACAAGGCCTTTACAGCCAAATAGTATTTATACATTTTTTTTCAATATTTATCTTTTTATATTTCTTCTATAAGTTCTCTTTAAGTATGAACATATTATTTAAAATAAAACTATACATTATATAGCTGTTAAATTGTTATTAGGTATTTTTTACACAGTTATACAGGTCAACTATAACTATAAATTATTTGTAGTTAATAGTTTTTAATACAATTATAATTTAGGTAATTTAACTTCGTTATACTAAAAACGAAAATAGCGCCTTACTTCTAAATAATTATTTTATTGAGCTTTTTGTTAAACTTGTAAGTTGGGCCTTTTCTTTTAATTCCGTCACAGGCCACTAGAAACTAACGAACATAAATTTAGTGAACACAAACATACATGTGAACTACCAGTCGATGATCAAAAGTTTATTTTTGCAACCTTTTTAATCTAATGTAATATATCGTACATTTTAAAATTATTTATACTAAAAATTCCCTCTTCTTTACTATAGTTACATTTCCATAAACATTAAATTTTTTTTATTGATAACATACATTATTAACAACTGTATTAATAAAGCAATATTTTAATTATAAAATTGTCTTGAAATAAAAAGCAGTTTATTGTAATTATAGCGCGGGAACAGTGGTGCAATTGTACAATAATACTTCGCTCCGTATACAGTGTTCCATGAGGTTTATATGTATATTCAAATAAGAGCCGGCGAAAATGAAAGTGGCGTAAGTCAGATTTACGTTGTATTGAGAAATAGAAGGTTTACGTTTTGTATTTCTATAACTTTGTATTAACTAACGAAATTTTAAGTGGCCCTCTCTCGCGAAAAAAAGCTCAACTTGACGTACTCTATTGACTAAATGACTATTTTAGAGTAGACTAATATTCCCTAGCGATAATGCGGATTTTTTAAAAATTTCATTTACGTCACTTTCATTTTCACCGGCTTATATCTACTAAGACAATTCAACACCCGTAACAAAAAGTTCCAACTCACTTTTGCTTACCAACAATTTAATAGATTATTTTTATATTAATTATACATATAACAACATGCTCACATTTTTCTGAAAATATTTACTGGTTGATACCAAGCTTAGAGTAAATAGTTATAAATAGTTATTGACATTTAAATGAGTTGGCGGAAAGTGTGGTAGAATAGAGTGACAAATAAAAATAATTATTCGCTGCACCTCTTTCCGCCTACACTTAATAATTCCAAATCGTGACTATAACTCCAACAGTAGGTTTGTAGTTATATACAAAACGATTGTTATTGACCATTCCTTACTTTAAGACACACCTTCTATTTGAAATTTACAACATTTTGATATAAATACAAAATTGTTGTATATACAGAGTGTAATGTAAAGTTCTACCGAGCTTCAAATGAGACATTCCGGATACTTCATGAGTACAATAAATGGTATTTTTTTTTTAATTTCAAATTATTTAAAATATAACTCGTATTTCATTAAAAAATTGTCTTACGAAAAATATAATTTCAGATTTGAAATCAGGAGAAAAGATCTTGTTGAATTGATATGTAACATGATTTTTTAGTATCTTGCCACGTATACGTTCACAGTATGGCCACTGAGTGGCCGGCATGTGACTAAAACCAACATATGGCATGCAACTCATTATTTAACCCTGATATTGATTATCAATATAGCTGTGTCGATTTTTTTATCATTAATCTGTACTAGAACTTGTGTTTAAAGACATTTTTGATAATGATAGTACGTTGTTAATATTTTATTAGATTTTCAAAGTTTAATCCTCGTACGAGGATATCAGTAACGAAAGGGATAATATAAAATAATTCTTAGGACACCACTGAATTGAGACAAATATTCTAACTCAAAATGATGTGTCACATGCTATAATATATTTGTTTTGGTCACATGCCGGACACTGAGTGGCCACTCGGTGGACGCAAGTGTGACCAGATACCAAAAAATCATGTTACATATCAATTCAAAAATATTTTTTCTCCTGATTTCAAATCTGAAATTATTTTTTTCGTCAGACAATTTTTTAGTGAGTAAAAGTTCTATTTTAAATAATTAAAATATTAAAAAAAAATTAATACCATTTATTGTACTTATAAAGCATCCTGATTGTCTCATTTGAAGCTCTGTAAAACTTTACATTACACCCTGTATATATATTGCATACATATTATATACATAGAGTGAACAAGTATTAAAGTAAAAAACCTACTAAACTAGATTTTAAAATATTATATCGTTATGAGAGTTCTAATACCTACCACCTAACTCAATTTTCCCAACTTAGGAAAGAGGCACAAATCTGATGGATTTTTTATCTTGAGTCGGTGTTCATTTGATCGACCATAAAAAACTATATTATGAAAATAATATATACTATTTTATTACTGAAAAAAATAATTTACTAAGAACACTTCAGAAACTGGATACTTTCAAGTTGATCTGCATGTGAAATTAGTACCATGGATGAAAGACGCAATAAATATACCCAAATCCCAAAACCCGATATTATATTATATCAAGAAATTCAATTATATATAGCAAAAGAAACCTAAAAGCATTTTCCATAGTATGCATAAGTATTGGACGTCAAAGATTTAGTTTAAATTGTTTTTAAAAGTCATGTTAAGTTCGTTAATAACTTGTAAAGTATAGATACTACATTATACATACTACATATTAACGTCGAGTCGATCCTGTAATATAGTAAAAAATACACTTATGATATTTTGTAAAATATGACATTGATAGGCTATACCAAAACAGTCGTTTTCAAAAAGCCCGCGAGAAAATTATTTTTAAATGCTCAACCTACATAAAAATGTTGTCTAATATAAATATGTTTCTATGTTCTATTTGTGAAAGATAATATATTATCACCTTTTTTATTTATTATGTACATCAATTTGCATACACGTTAAAACTAAGTTTTTAAAATATATTTTTATAAGTGTCATATTTTTTTCTTAAATAAACAATGAGAACTTATTCAAAATAATATAAAGTCCCAAATTCACCTTAATTTATTAAAAGATTCAATGTGTACCTATAAATTATAATAATATTGTGAGTTGTTATAGTAATATTATTATACTATAATAATATCGTAGTGTGAAATATTTATATTAGACTGTAAAATATTAATTACCTATACAGGTAAAACACGATTATTTTAGGAACGTGTAATTTCAACTGTTACCTATTTTAATCAAATTTAATATCGTACATATTTTATCATAAATTATATAGTTAAACGATTCGTGTAGGACTTTAAGTGTTAACATAATAATACCACGTTATTTAACATAATAATCGTTTATTATACTAAATTGTTAGAGTTAATAATTATTTTTACTTAAGGAACCTAGATTATTTGAACCTTAGATTATGGCTATATATTACATGGTTGCTGCGCAAGTCATAAGTTTTCACACAATGTACATAATATAATACAATTTACACACTACTTGTTTAACACCATATTATTTAGAATTTCGACAATTTAGTGTTCGCCAAAATTAATGCGGGATTTTCCACGTATGTCTTCCAGTCTTTTAAAAACCTACCTACGGTAGCACCATCTAAAATCCTGTGATCAGCCGCCAAAGATACGTTTATCACCGGTGTTCTGACTAGTTCTTCTTTTTCGTTGTATCTAGGCCTGTACTTTAGTCTGCCAAGCGCGCCCAACGCTACTTCCGGTGGCATGATCAACGGCTTAAACGAGGACCCTGCGATGGCTCCCATGTTTGATAGAGTAAATGTTCCTCCCGTTACATCCGCCGGGCTCAGTTTGTTATCCCCGGCCTTGGCTCTTAACTCTTGCAGTTGCTCGCTGATTTCGATGACCGACAGAGTTTGTACGTTTTTAACGTTAGGGACGGCCAAACCTAACGGGGTGTCGATGGCCACTCCGATGTTGTGTACAGTGTTCAATCGTAACTTTGTAAAGTCAACGTTCGGTGTGCAGTTCATGAAAGGATGTAGGGACAAAGCAAGCGAAGTGGCTTTGATAAAAAAAGGCAAAAGCGTTATCTTAGCGTGAGGCAATAGTTGCGTCTTGACCTGCGTCAGTCCTGTCAGGTCCACCTCGTCGGTTATGACCAATGTAGGGATCGTGTGCGATACTTCCATCGAGTGACGCATCGCCTTCGTATAACCGGTCACGGATACTATATTATCGCCGAAGTTTAGTAGGTCTTCTTTAAGCACGCGACCGTCTTTACCAGTTCCTCTTACCGTACTCAGGTCTATACCCTTTTCCGTGGCTATTCTACGTACCGCAGGAGTAGTCAGCACCTTGTTGAAGTGAGCGTCTTGGACTGCAGTGACCGGTAAGCGCGTTGAACTTTCCGTTTTTGCCGCGCTGATCTTCACTGATCGTTCTGACTCTGCCGTGATGGTCATTACCAACGATTCGTGATCTGCTACAATCGGTTCGCATTTAGGTTTCGCAGCGGCATCGCCGATGTCGTCCGTTTCCAATTCGATATCGATCAAAGGGTCACCCACTTTAGCCAAATCGCCTACCTCGTAGTACATTTTTCTCACCGAACCCGCGTAACGACTGGTTATGGTCACGGTGGCTTTATCACTTTCCACCTCGCAAACGTCGTCGAACTCGGCAATCCGATCGCCAACGGTTATGTGCCATTCCTTGATGGTGACTTCGCGTATACCCTCGCCTATGTCGGCCAATAAAAAAGGCACCACAGTTTTGCAAGTGCAGTAGCCGAACGCGGCCCCATATCCGTAACACACATTGTTATTAAACCCAGGCAGTATTTTCCGATCAGCGCGCAACACACGAGCGAACGATTTACACGTTTTTATTCGCCTCACTAACAGAGCGGCAACCATGCTTACGGACATAGCCGACAACCGATTGATAACTGATTGCAAACGTCTACCGAACAGGTACGAAGTGTTCTTATGATAATCAGCTGAACTCAAGGTCAATAATACAATACTTTAATCGCAAATGCTTCCGCTCCAATATAAGATAACAGTTATACCTGTGTAGGTATTACAGGTGGTGTAGTGTGTACACTGTACTTTAAACGTCATATTTTAGTACCTATTGAGTTTAGTACCTAAACGAAATAGTTATTTAAATTTTAATAATACTACACGAGAGTCGAATAACGCGTCCATATCGTTTTGTTATCTCTGTGCTCACTGTTGGTCTATTTCCATAATACCTTTACAGCTATAATACCTAATACTGATAAATCGTTAAAAATGGTATAATAATTAATGTATAAAATGAATCAATGTGCAATACTAGCAACGAACTGCATTTGAACCTATAACCAAACTTAAATAGATTAGGTGCTAATACAATACAATTATTTTAAGATAAATTATATGATGATATAAATAAAACTGACTTTTTTTTAAATATTAAAAATATTTTTAGTTATTACAAAAATGTGATAAACTATATATTCGTATATAAAATATTAGGCGTAACTAGGATTCATAATTATGAAAAAATTTAAAGCCTAGCATTATATATATTTGTTTTATAAGTAATTTGTTTAACCCAATAGAAAGGGATTTATTTTTTAATTTAACATTGAACACCCCCAGCGCCCTTTAGGCCTATCATTGAAAGCGAACCGTAGTAATATTTTTTTAGTTAGACAGATCCATATAACTGTTCTGTATTATGTCTCCTGGCAGAGTACTCAATATATCAACAGGTTGAATTTTTAATAAAATATAAACAAATTGCATAATCATAATAAAAAGAACTTAAGAACCTGTTCTGGCCCCTGCTTGTAAGTAAAAAAACGATTTAGATTTAAAAAATATTAATCAACATGCAGAGAAAATTAAATAAAAATATTATACATAATATCGCACTAAAAATTACAAGAAGTAATATTGGGTTTAACGAAAATATAATTTTAAAATTATTAGTTTTAAATTTTTTACTGGAACTGTAGTACACATATTAAATATGAATAGTCTTCTAAACAAGAGTTAGTACATCATCAAGGACAACAACATACATGTTGACCTTTTGTAAAATAAATGTAAACACTAACCTACTATATAAATTCAAATTTGTGTTTGAAAACAAAACTTATACACATAAATCGTCATATAGATGCAGTATATTATTTATGTATTCTTTCGTATACTTCTATAAACAACATGACGTATAGTCAGAACAAAATAAAATATTTATAATAATTAACAATTTAATTTTTTATCAATTCTATATCTAATATTCCTATTCTCTATACCTTATAATTAACGAGCATGATGTTACTTACAGGGTGATCTATTTATTTTTGAGAAAATTCATGTTTATATTATTTTACAATATTATAAAATTATTAAACATTTAACTTTTTTTCAAGAGCTCTTTCTACTTTTGAAACTTAAAAGGTAACATAAATATTAACATTTTAAATCAAGAATAATTTACTGAAAATGTCAAGTTATCAGTTGAATAATTATATTTTTTAAATTATTAACGTTTAACATTTTATACGGGAGGCGGGTGGAAGAGCGAAGTGTAGTATTATTGTGCATTATGCATGCATTACTCACTCTCTCCACCTCCAGTCAAAAATTTTACCAAATTATTCTTAAAGTAATTATTTTTGATATGTTATGTTGAATAGTATAAACAAATATTTTCAAAAAAAAACTATAAAATGTAAATTATTATTATTATAGAAAATGAGTGTGTTGCGTTAATAGTTCACCAAATGAGAGGCGAAAATGGATAAGGGACCGACAATCCAAATCGCAGGAGAGGCCAAATCATCGATCAGGGTCGGAAACATATTTAAGAAAAAAAATGTATGTTTTTGGTATAAGGACCTTTATTAAATTGTCTACATTTCAATATTTTAAAGAGTTTTTTTTCCAAAAAACATATTCCTATATTACCCAACAGTCGACACGTATTTGTCGTTCTAATTAATTTGTAAATCGTTTTGTCCGTATTATTAAGAACATTCTTAACGTATAGTTATTTAACAATTAATAGTTACAGTAAAATGTTTAAAAAAAATTCGACCTCCATTTAAGTACTACAAATGCCTAATGTCTATGTTGTCATCAAATGTCAATATGTCATTCACTTTCACATTCCGAAGCATTGATCAGTCTTCATACAAATGACCGAGTTATTTTAGATAAAAACTACAATACTCGTTTTATAAGTATATTTTACTTATAAGGAAATAATTATTTCTTAAATAGGTTATGGCCCACACAAAAAGTAGGTATTCAAATATAATTTAAGTCCTAAATCCGCCCTCACGCAGTGCCAACATATTCATTTTTAAAAACTATAATTTTATCAAATTTGTATTTGAAAAATGAACGTACGTGTACTTTTTTACATCATCGTCGACAAATATTGTCGTAACCATTACTGTTTTTATTTTATAATGAAATATAATTCTTACGAATATGGGTATCATGAAAACGAGTTTTGAATATTAAATAATAACTGTGATGGAAACCCGTCGGCCGTCCCTATTCTGATATTAAAGTGCAATAAAGTAATTGATACGGTAGCTATATAATATACTTGCTGCAACTAAGATACACTAAAGCAACTCAATATACCTAGATACAGTTTTATTTATACAATTTGTAATTCAATTGTTCTTTCGTTATTATAGTAATTGCAGTGGCGCAGCGTATACAGTCAATATTTCACTTTCGTTGAACATAATATGAAACATCTCCTTGGTGAGTAATTAATGTTACTACCATTAAAAGTATTGAACACAATTTTCAACTAGAATTCTTTCACCTTTAGGAAATAGGTATATAAGCTTCAATGTGAAATTTACAAACTATAGATAGGATCTTAAACATGTATACATCAACTATACATAGGATCTCAAATATTCAATATGCAATTTATAACGTAATTGATATTACAATGTAATCCACTATATTTATTGTATAACTGATGAATTTAATACGTAAACACTAATTAGCATTTTAACAACACATACTTCCATACACCAGAACTCAACCATAATAACATTAGATTTATAACAAATTATTTAACGACTTTAATAAATTATCACACTATCATTATAACGTATTTAAAAATTGTTATACTGTTTAAAATATTCGTGCATTGCCTACCTACTTAATCAATTAATTTATTGTAGTGTATTAATTTAAAACGCTTAACGTAAATTACTGCGAGTTATGAAATATTAATTTATTCTGTTATTATAATAGCGAAATTAATAATATATTATTTTCATTAACTATTGGTTCATATTTGGTATGTATTTTTCTTAAGATATACGTTAATTATTTATCACAGTCGTTGCTCGCAGCTGCGCCTTAAGATTGCTACAATTACGTCTCTTCTTTTTAAAGTACAAGGCCAAACTTGTTCCTGGTATGTAATATTGCGACCATCGAGCTACAAAATAGTTTTACGTTTTAACAAATTTCGTCTGGAGTGAGAGGCTGAGGCTACGAGTACCGATAAATATGGTAATTACCTTAATTATATAACACTTTAAAAATATCCATTGACTCGTGTCGAATAATCGCCTGTAGTAATATCACGTTTGTAGGTAGATATACTCGTAGGTTAAATAATAAAATATACAAGTAAAATTATAATCAAACAGAAATATGTGCCGAAAACCATTTACCTATTGAAGTGGATGTCCCAGAAAAAAATATTATATTAATTGCTGTATAAATACTTCCTGTATACAGTAATCTGATTTTTCCCTCTCTAGAATTAAAACCGATACCGCGTTTCTAAATAGTTACGGGTCACACGTAACCTGGAATAAACCAGTTTTATTTAATTCCATTAAAATATTATGCCATTGAAATACTACAAGTGGTCACCTACATAAAGATAATATTCAATCAGTAACAACAAAAGTGTAGAAGAGTAATTCAAACTAACGGTTTGCGCATAACACAAATCCCCCCACCCTTCTTAATCAATTAATTTTACGAATTACAACATCCACCTGCATACAGAGCAGTGTGCACTATGAGAATTTACAATCACCAATGCTTCCCGTTTATTAGCCAAGTATTATTAAAAATGTATTGTTTTATACATTTTATGCGTTATTGTTTAACCGTTATTTTTCTATCGCTATAAGAATTTTGAGATGACATGCCATAATGAGAATTGACACGTAACTATTACGACTTTTGAGTGATATTACTTGACGATTTCGAGTAGAGCTCGAAGATAATATAACGAACGACTTTATGCACCTTTACCGATTAGTTTAAAATACCATTTTTTTTATACTTGACTTCCTTTTTTTGTTTACCTACTGAAAAAACAAAATTTGAATTTTAGCGCACTAAAATTTTACAAGGTTGTCGTAGTTAATTTGCAAAACCACCATTTTTGCGATAATGTTTAATGACTTAATTTAAACTAGTTTATACTAAACTTACATTTTTAAGAAAAAGTTTACAGTTAAACATGGTCTTAAAAGTTTGGCCACTTTAATATTAAGTACACATGTACCTACCTATACAAGTACTACGAAAAAATAATTATTGTGTCCTTAATGCGGTTATCCGTTAATGTGATTTTTAAAGAATGTTATTACTTATTAGTTATTACCAAGCATTCAGCGTAGTGTCACTGAACGATTGATAAATAACTAATAGGGAAGTACAGTGTTTTGATTGATACTTACTCAAAACAAATGAAATATTACTATTAAGCTACCAGTTATACAGCAGCTTTATTATACATAACTGGTCGTTTGGTTAATCGTCGTATGACCGGCTGTGATAGGTATTAAGAATTTGACGTAGAAAGTTTTTTAGGATATCATTGGACGGGTATCCGGTTAAAATTCAAAGATGAAACCATAACAATTATAAACAGAATCACACCCAGATCATTGTTGGTGTGTAGATGATGACCTTCCATGGATCAAGCCTATCTGTCGAATGCTACAAAAAAATCAGATACATTTTACAGGCACATTAATCATAAGTACTTAATATATATATATATATGACGTTTGTGGTCCCAAAATTCAAATGCATATGTTACCAGTAAAGTACTCTGCTACCAGATCGATCACTTTCACTATTTATGCTTTCACCAGCCGCTGAACGCTACACCTCTAGCAACAGAAATTCCCCTATGATAATTTTATCACTTCCTTGTGGTCTTTCACGTGGTATACCGAATAATATAATTCACCATATCACAAATATAAAAGAGAAGGAGAAGACAATAAGGAGGACTTAGCTACTCTAAATTTACACCAAACCTTCGTTTGAACAGGCGAAAACCTATTCGAGCAAAATAAACCTTAGTGCATAGTTCAGCATAGATTTTGTCCATATTCATTTACACTAAAAGAAAAATATAATAAATCCAAGTGAATATTCTATTTCCTAATTTGTTATTTAACCTATTCTCAATATTCTCGTCGATAATCGCTCTTTATGTCACTGCCGTGCGGTAACGTCGGTTGCCTTTGCGATAAGCTGCTTTTGCAAATATTGACTTTTAATTAATAAACACAAATTATCAGAAAAGTAAAATGAAGATTTTAGTTTTTCATATTACATAAAACTAAGTATATTAAATAAGACTACTCGTATGTAGAAAGAATCATCAATACAATTTATTCATAATTTACTAAGAAACGTAGCATAAGGTTGTACTTGTGATATAAACTATAATTCCCACTTTTGGCATGCACATAAATCGATAAGCTTTTAATGCACTTCAGAAATATCGTTGTCAATTGACCAGTGAAAAACTATTAGCTATCGGGTTTAATTGAGTGTATTATACAATATATTATTACTTAGATTATTTAAAAAAGTTGTATATACCTACCTATTTATATATTTTACCATTGTGTATACATATACAGCACTGAACTCAATATATGGAACGCGTATTTCCTATAGTTGGCTGCTTATGAAAATGTCCCCGGGTAGAAGGCTACCATTTTCTGTACTTTTATTGTTTTTTCTATGATTTATCATATATATATATATATATACACAGATATATATAATAAACTAGATTGCTAACTAGCGATAAGAATTGAAGCCGACGGTTCGCCATTCTGGTGGGATTTATGTGTGTTATCAATGCATATATATATATATATCTGTATACAATATTATATCAATATTATACACATATGTGATTGTTATAAACATATATTATTCTCGCGTGATAAGGTTCTAATTCCCACCGAAATGACGGAAAGTGGCTGCTTCAATCTTCTCTATTGGTGGCATGTACAGTTGGCAATCTAGTTTATTATATATATCTATGTATATATATGACGGTGTTATCACAGAATAGATAAAATTATCATCACCTAACCTAACATTTTAAGACATATCATGGAAAAATGACGTATAGTTTTACTTTCTATAAAAATGTACACAAAATGGCTGCCTCCTAGGTGGGGTCATTTTTCAATCTGAATACGCGTTCTATATATTGAGTTCAGTGATATACAGTAATATATATACTTAAGTACTATAGCATAGTTTAAATTGAATATATTCTGAGACTGCTTTTAATGTACTATCTATACTTAGGGATATTACCCAAGGTTAAATTGGGGTATAGAATAATTACATAAGTTATAATAACGAGGTGTATTTATTCAGCTGCATAAATTATTATATGTATACATCAGCTATTATGAACTGTTTCCCTTTTCGTTGTTATCAGTTTTGGCCAAAAAAGGTGTCGCCCGTTTGAACCATGATCAGTGTTGCTTACTGAAACACTTTGTTTTATTAATATGATGATGTAGAGGGTTGCACTCTCAGGCAGAGGCGTATTTCCCAATCGACAGAGTAGGCAGCTTCTTAGAGCCCTAGAATTCAGGGGGCGGCAATTTTGGAGTGCTTTTTTATATATTTCATTAAAATTTACAAAATTCATTATTTTTTTTTGTTTTTTTAACACCCAAATGAATCACTCTACTTTTAAAATTACTTTGCTATACACTCCTGTTAATATGTGTACTTTGTTTTGATTAAAAAAATATTACTGTTCTCACCTAAAATGGAACTGTAAATTAAATGGTAAGCTAATATTTTAGAGAGGTTATTATAATAAGGGTGACAAATTAATAGTGTCTATAGCCGTAAAAGAGCGAAATCCGCCTCTACCATCAGATCATTTTTTATTTATTTATGTCTATTGGTTGCATAATTTATTCATTATAGAAATGGAGCAATTTAATGGTTTTATAAAAGTAACAAAATTCATTAATCATTACTTTGTATCATCGTTATAGTTAGTTATTACTTGTTAGTCATTGACGCGTATTAATTTTCAAAACACCACCAATTAACGTTACACTGAGTGTTTCCACGATGACACCGTATACATGCATCTATTGGCGCTACTATAGCGGAATCAAGGATGCCGATTTCGGACCGTTCAGCCTTGTACGAATTATATATCTACTAATTTTGGGCAACGTTTAAATGTATTAAAAAAAAAAAAAGAAAACTGTACACAGCCAATGTTCAGGTGAATACATCATCGTTATTCTACTCGGCGAACTACAGCTCGAGGACGGATGATCACAACTCGTTCCCTGACTTCTTCGTCGATTATGAAAAATATATATATAATAATAATAATCAATAATAGTAGTGACAATAATAATAAAATAATAGTAATAATAGTATTAATAATAATAATAAAATGTCTTTTGTTAAACCGTCAAGGACGCGGCGAAAACGCCCCATTCAACGACACCCTGCCGACAGCCTACCGTCTGCTCTATATTGTTATTTTTGGTACGCGCTTTTTCGAAATCCTTTAGAACGCTATGCATACGTGTATAACTGTATAGTTTTACAGATATTGTGTACAGAATCGTGAGCATGGGCACAGTAGTGCAGTCTGGCGTAAAGCTTTCGGTTTGATTGGGCGTAGTCCAGATCGAAAAAAATCACGTATGACAATACGATTAGTGTGGATATGTGCGTGTGTATTTTTTTCATTTTGGATTTCAAACATCACACGACTGGAATACTCAAGTGGGGCTGAGGCCGCTTGGGTAGGACGTGTATATAAAACAAGAAGCAAGCACCGGCCGCTCACCAGTGCCGATCAAAATATCATCATTATCGCCGCGAAAGTGAATTCGATTATTGTACACATCGAGATTGAATTCAAAATTAACGTTTTTTTTTAGTGTTTGAGTATATAATATCTATAACACTTTCAGTGTACAAGTAATTACAAATTAGAAAAATGATTTATCTAATCGCTTCGATTTTCCTGCTCACATACCAAGGTAAACAATTCTAAATCAATTCGTGTATGATTGTAAATATACACTCTGTATCTGCTAATACAATTTGTTTTGGATAAAATTTAAACTTATGTAAAGTAAATGTAATACCTAGTAAATGTAAACGGACGATTTACTTACCAATTAAAAATATATTATAATATTTATCGTTTTTTGTTGTTATAAATCTGGGGACTGTTTCTTTTATTACTTCTTTAATTTAATATAGTCTAGTACATTTTAGCGTATATATTAAACATATTCGTAATGCCATACAGGTATTATATTATATTATTACCATAGTTTAATAGGAATGACGATATACCCACGTCTATAGTAAATACCTAAGAAAATCAAATTTAATGATACAATATAAGTATCTTTCCGTCGGTACGATCGAGTTTATAATTTCAGTTTATGTAACGGCTTGTCACTTGTCGTTATATTTCCGTTGTCCAAAAAACTGCTCTGTATGTTACATCATAGACGCGTAAATATAATATGTGTAGTGTTTGGTAGAGCAATAATGTAGGATTGTTATCGCGGGAAGCGAAAAAAAATTGTCCGGCTCTATTGTGACCGCTCGGCACGTCCTTATGTCCTGTATTCACTATACCGCGTTAAGAAAAGTGAAATTTCATTCGGCCGGGTAGGTTCTATAAGGAAATTCGTTTTTAAGACAAATTGGTTTTTCACTCGACGTCTAGCTAAAACGCACGTAAATTTTAATGTACAAGCATAACTTAATATTAGGGTAAACGATTACGTTGTAGCTCATCTCCCGGTGCCAAATCGCGTAAGCTGGTTGTACGCATCCATTCTATGGTCTTTATATATACAATATAATAAACACTACTTAATCAACAACATTGCAATCTATAATTCCACGGCAATAACGCCAGTAAACCCAAACCGCAGACGCGCTAGTTTCTTCGGAGTACCCGTTCACAACGCTATGAACATATTATTATAAACGGGAGAGATATGCCATTAGGTGTAAAAGAAAGAGAAAAAGAGAATCTGAGAATGAGCCCCACAGGGTGTGGCCAACGAGAGTGAAAATATATAAATAAATTAAATAGCCCACACGGTAACAACATAATACAACAATAATTAGGCACCCATATAACCTTCGAGTTAGAAAGAAACATCTGGAATAGTATTTATGCTGTGCTAAGTGCGTAGTAGGTACCATATGCGTGTGCAGCGTGGACCCGATTTGCGAACCGGAAGACATTGATTGTCGATTACGTAACAGTTGGAGGTGACTTTATAAGTCAGACGTAATGCCGAGCCCTTTTTTCACCTCTCCCCGAGCGTGTTTATATCGTATGTAATATAATATATAATAACTGCGGCAGCGACGGCCACTCACCTCAGCCGGCGGCGACGACCGCCGACGATTCGTGATCTCGTATAGGTGCCACGAAATGAATAATGGATTTCTTTGGCCAGCGAGAACCAAATGAATTTCATCCATGACGATCCCGTAAAACGTGACCAACCCCTACGACCCAAGGCTTTCCGGCAACGTTTTTTTCACACACTTGAATACAGGTACATATTATTATACCCTGACGGCTGACGATGACGAACAGGAACGTTTTGATAACGCGCGGGCGGTAATAACGTTTATTATTATTTTATATATTTTACCTACTTAACGCCAAAGAATGCGGTGTAACGAGATTGTTTCGCACCCATATAACCTATAATAAAACGAGTTCGCTTTCTACCGTCATCGCCCGGTAATGTCGATTGGGCTTGGTCGCCAGTCCGGTTTTTTTTAATAGTTCTCTGTGCTTTGTCCATCCGTCAACGCCAAACGTTGTGGTCATTTTAATATGATCGAACCAACAAGACGCTACACCATACCGAGATTAGAGCAACGGCGGTGGTCGTTACGTAATAGCTTCGATGTAAGTGTATGCACAACACTGATATGTACGTACAGCTGATGACACGCACGCACGGGATGACGGTGACGACCGGTTGCGACACAGAGAAATTACATTTTATTTTATAATATAATAATATGATATTAAACTATTATATTTTATTTTATTATTACACCGGTCCGTCTCAGAAACTTAATGGCTATACAAACATATCTATATGGACGACTATCTAATTAATTATTATTATCGCGATTTCGGTTCAAGATTCGACCTTTTTGGGTGTTACGCGCGTGTTTTACATGCAAACCGATCAGCAATAAAATAACATTATATACTATATTATTACTAATAACATAACAGCGATGACAAGTTTGAACCATCGCGATCGTAGCTGTCGGTGACCTGGTCATAGCCGACCCATTACAGGTTTCCCTCGCGTAACACCCGCCGGTGGCTGTTTTGAAAACAAAATTGTAATGCGTCTTAACGCATACCGTACGAGGACACTTTTATTTTTATCTCTCTAGACGATGACCCGATTTTGACTAGGATAAACACGGTCGTTAGATGTCGCCTACTATATAGCTCAATTTTAACCCGATCGCACACGACCCGTTAACATTACCCGTTCAATCGACGGCATTTACATTTTAGAATGTCGACAACCCGTGACAATTAATTCTATTAAAATTGGTTAATTATTTTAATTATTTAGAAAACAGTCCTCATCTTACCTGGTTAACAAACAAATTATTCGCAATAGTCAATACATCGAATACTCATTTAAATAACTGTTCGGGTATGTTTGGTGAGACAGCATCTAGCATACCTTACCAAGTGCATAAATTCGCCTTAAACTTTGGAGTAGGTACTTAAGGAATGAATTATTTTTATTTGGATACCAAATACCGATCACATTTAACATGTTGTTATAAATAAACTATTCAATGAAAATCAATATAAATTGTATATGTTGTTTATAAGTATATTTTATTATCTTTATTCTTTAATAATATATAGGTAAATTGGAATAGGGGAAAATTAAACATTATAACGGCTAAGGCCTCTAATTAAATTAGAGATTTATAATTAGAGACTAGAGAGAGTAGTCGAGGAGTTGTAGAGGAGGTTATAAATAAGTAAAAATGTATGAAGTGAATAAAAAAACGATTGGTATAAATATATGGAGAAAAAATTCGACTAGTCGCCGTATTTATATGGGATGAAACGGATGAGAAGAAATTTTAAAAGTAATAATGTTTTATAGAGAAATCAAAAAAAATCTCGCCTTTTGCACTAGTAAAAGAATAATTGTACGCACTATGTACAAAAATTCACAAATATCTGTAGCAGATGATATACATTTGTGCTCAGTTGATCTAGCAGTATCACGTCCTCGGTGTGGCCTACAACAGTATTGTATGTAAATAAAAAACAATAATATGTTATATTTATTATATTATATAATAGACAATATTAACTGTAAACTATTACATTTGAAGTAACCTAACTGTAGGATTTGCGCCTATGCTCATCCTAAATACTACTCGAATATGGGTGTTTGCCTTTTGATCACAACTAATCTTATGTGGGTGATCAGCGCTGATCAATGATTTCAATTTTTACTTGGTGTAAAATCTCGTTGTACCTACTAGTGTACATATAGATCTTGTGTATTGTTACATAGTTGGATTATTACGTAGCAAAAAAAAGCTGCAGTATTATATACCAGCAAATGTATTACCACGAGCGACTAAAGGTCATAAATATAAAAATCTATAGATAACCACACAGCGTACCCACCCGCCGGCGGGGGACGCAGCAATGATCTCAGTACAATTATATTACAATAATAATACAACAATAATAATAATTACACAACGCAACCGCCGCTATCACATGATGTATACAAGTGTATCCATATATGTATTATTATGAATACCGTTGCATAAGATAATCGGCATGCACAATGGGGCACTCCAAGGTCCTGGGAAAATAAAATTGACCGATTCTAACAATATAGTAATAATAATAATATAACAATGTCCTTTTCGTTGTAGTTCACGGCCAGAGGGAAGAGTTCAAGTGTCCGGACGAGTACGGGTTTTACCCGCACACCACATCATGCGACAAGTACTGGAAGTGCGACAACAACGTTGCCGAGCTGAAGACTTGCGGCAACGGATTGGCGTTCGACGACACCGACCCCAAATACTTGAAAGAGAACTGCGACTACTTGCACAACGTGGACTGTGGTGCCCGAACGCAATTGGGTATGTTAATATACAATACAGAAAAGTAGTTTACACGGTCTCCTCCTGGTCGTTGCGCGACTACTGGGATGTGTATACACTATACCTACTCTAATAATTGTGTCTATCTGCACGATTTTTTTCACTGAAGTTTTTTTTTTAATATGCATAAATAGAACCGGCCATCAGCACGCCCCACTGTCCCAGACTGTACGGAATCTTCCCAGATGACGTCAAGTGCGATACCTTCTGGAACTGTTGGGGAGGCGAAGCCAGTAGGTACCAGTGTTCTCCTGGATTAGCTTACGATCGCGAATCCAGGGTGTGCATGTGGGCTGACCAAGTGCCCGAGTGCAAGGTCGAAGGTATAAATTCTTTGATTTTTTTTATATTGAATTTCCATGGGACATTTTAAAATCGTTTTTATGTTCTCCTGCATAGAAGTGGCTAACGGTTTCAACTGTCCCGCCGCTGGTGAAGTCGTAGCTTCTATCGGGTCGTTTAGCAGACACGCGCATCCAGACGACTGCAGGAAGTACTACATCTGTCTTGAAGGTACACCTAGAGAATACGGATGTCCCATCGGTACGGTGTTTAAAATTGGTGACGCCGACGGCAGCGGAAATTGTGAGAACCCGGAGGACGTGCCCGGATGGTAAGCATGGATTATCAATTTACGCTGGATTTACGACAATATTTTGTTCTTTTTCTAATTCCTAATACTTCATGAATAGCATTTTAATTATACGCTATAACAACGAAAATTCTATTAATAACGCTCACCATATACATTGCATGTTTACAAATTTAAAATACTATAATATATTTATTATATAGTCCATTTTACAAAGGGACAGGGAAGGTGAACATGGCCTCGCATATTTTACATACACGTGCTGAACAATAGGTTTTAAACATATTTTTTTCCTAACAATAAACTTCTACCATAATATTACACAACAGGCACTTTTAACCAAAATCACTATCTCTTTTAAAAACACAATAATATAATCCGGTTAAAACTATCGAAACGGAACGTTACATACACGAAAGTGGCGTTTATTATTTTACGAAAGCGGTTTTATTTTTATAATTTCTAATAAAATTGTGGATGTACTATAATTATATTATATTATATATAAATAACTATAATAATTACTAATTAGACACTATAATTGAAGTGTAAAAACGTTTAGGCGGCGAGTCACGGGCTGATTGTTTAGACGATTGAAAAGAGAGAAAGGAACAGAAAATAGCCTCAAAACATTCCCAAGCATAACTAATGATATATACTGATTTTATAGTGTTTACTCAAATAATTAGAACTGTAATACAAAAAAAAAATAAATTAAAACCACAACAGTGAAAGTGCTTTTAAGAAAAGATTACATAGGTATATCATGTAGGTTATGGTATAAATGTTTAGTTAATAATAATAATAATATATTATGGTATATTTTTTTTGGCAATGAATTAAAATGTGTTTAAGCTGAAACACTTTCGGCAAATTAAAATTAATCATTATGACAATTTGACAGCTACGTTAAAATTTTTCATTTTAATTATTTTTATGCTTTTATTGTACACATCAATACTTACAAATATATTGTTTGAAAGGCTAAAAGCTCTACCGAATAAATTATGTAAAACGATTTTAAGTAAAAAAGAAAACTAGATTTTGCGTTAAAAAAATACAATTTGATAAGATCTATATGAATATAAGAAAAATATTCGTAAATCGATGGAATAATTAACTACTAAAATTGTGAAGCTCTTAATAAAATTATTGCTTTTAAATTATTTCAATTTCATAGTTAGAGTGAGGTTGACAGACTGGTTCTGGAACAGTGGCGTAACTAAAGACTAAAACGCTCAGGGGTAAGACATTTTTTTGGGCCCTATATTACATGTTAACGTGTATAGTAAACCGTATAAAACTCCCTAAAAAAGAATGCGCTCAGGGGCAGCCGCCCCCTGCACCCACGGTAGCTATGCCACTGGCCTGGAAGTTGACTATTTGTAACTAAACGGTGCAAGTATTACTTCAAAATGTACTAAAGAGATTATCAATAATATTAATTCGTTTCTATGCTTTTAATGACTTGATGATAATTTATTACAAACTAAAATTATTTAAAAGCATTATGAAATTTCAATTGCAACATTCGGTTGTAGTTTTATATCGCTTAATCTTTAACTTCTCTTCTGTAAACATTAATGTAGATATATAATATCAGTGGTGTATTATTAGGGACTAGGAAGTGATCAGGATTCAGGGTGATATCTATATCATTCACCCCCCCTAGAGAATTTATTTTTATAAATATATTATCAGTAATTAATTTGTTAAATAGAAAAATATTCTCGTCAACGTAGAAGTTTTGACGAGATGTCAGAAAAACAAAAAAAAACAATGCATAAAAATATTAAGAGCATTATATCTTTAATTAATAACCAAAAATATAGCAACGTAGTAAATGTTTATGTATTTTTTTTAACCTAGTTAGCATTTCATTTTATATACAAACTTAAAAATTGATACAAAATGCATTTTTTCCATTGAAATTTGAAAACAACGAATAATGTAGATTAACTGTTGCCAGTGTATGTTTTAAAATAAAGCAAGATTACCTTTTTATGGTCCGGCCATATGGGCAATATTTACAAAAGGAAACCAGGGGGGAATATCCTTTTTGCATATCATCCCCCAGAAGGAAATTGTAAACACGCCACAGTAGAATATATTAATAGACATTTTTGTTTTATTGGTCTCGTTTCGCTTATTCGATATTTACAAATCAAATTGTGTTGTAAACTATATACTATAATTAAAGCATTAACCTAAGAGCTCATAAGACAGTACAACCTACTACATTAAGGTATACTGCTATATTTCTAGGCATATGAATACATTATTATAAATTACACGTAATAATAATATATTGTATTGTATAATAATATTATAAAACAAGTGACCATGAAAAAAAACCCTAAAACTATGTGCAGTGAGGATTACTACGGAGACTTGGATCTGAAGGCGATTAGAAAGAGCGAGTTGTTATCTGGACTAGAAAACACCAAGCCTAAGACGTCCGAACCAGCAGCGCCTAAGGCTCCCAAATCTCAGCCACAAAGGGCCACTCAACAACCAAGGCCACAACAGCAGGCCGCTCAACAACAACAACAACAACAACAAAGGCCACAACCGGCCATTCCACAGGGATCCAAAGACTACGAAGATGCCTGAACATTACCTACCGCGCGTAGCCCGGTCACTACACAAGACTAATAACAAACTTTAAAGAAGTTTTTTTTTAATTATATTTTGTATTTTCTTAAATTTAAATTGAGTGAGCACTGGGATATATTAATGGGATTATTTAACGTTCCCAGCATACGTATAATGTTAGACTAATCTTCGTTTAACATTGCATAATTATTAGTGCTCACACAATTTAATCCATTTTATTATTATTATTATTATTTTTATTTGTTTCCTCTTTTTTCTTTTTAATAATTATATGGCAATCGATGTGCCTGTCAAATATCCACAGCTATAATTTCCAATTTATATAAATTATTCCATATTCAATTTTTGCTTTTACATGTTATACGATGAGTTGTTTATTACGTTGAATTTTTTTGTTTCCCATTCAAGCGCAAAATCAAAAAGAAAAAATTCTTAGGTGTTCATTTTTTAAATATTATAACTACTTCCTAGTTTTTGTTGTATCTATGATAAACTAAACCGTCCGTCCATAATTAATAGTTGGTATATTACTATACCTATAGTTATTTTGTGTAAATGAGAATTAATTTTTTAAAAATAAAATGTATGTACAAATACTTATTCTATAATAATTTTATATGTACCTATCTTTATAATAATTATGTTTTTAAGATTATGAAAATAATAATTATTAATTAGATTAAATCAGTTGTTATAGTTATTTGTCCATACTTTTTAACGCCTTACTTTTACACTTACCTACACTTAATTTCCTACGTCAAAAGTGGTAGGTAGTTTAAAAAACATACATTGATTTCATCTTTTGCAAGCAAATTAACTCTTGTCCATTGTTTTTGGTAACAATCAAATCAAATGGTCGAGTTTTATATATATATATATATTTCTAAATGTGTCTTTAATTTATTAAATCTGCCTATATTCGATGCAAGGTAAAACATATAGGTAGGTAGATACTTATTAAGTTACAACAAGTAAATACTTGTTTTACTCATTTTTTCTAAAGTATAAAATACACATACAAATTTGATGATTGTACTATATAGGTAATTGAAATACGCCATAACCCATATATAGGTACATGTATAGTACATAATTAATGCTAAAGCACAATACAGCAATAATAAAAAACTATAAAATAAACAAAGCTAAAGATATAGTTACCTAATATCCATCAATCCTAATCCTAATAAAACATATGTATTACTTTGTACTAGAGCTGGAACTTGGAATTAAACTTCTAATTTGGAATTTTAAAACTTCGAAATATTACCATTCTAATTATTCGTTTTTTTAAATTTTAAAACATATTATAATATGATGTATTTGTGTTTCAGTATTAATCATGAGTTTGTAGATCATGGGGGGAAGGCCGGAGGGTGTTCTGGATTAATTCTTAAAAAGGCACATTTTAGTAGTCTTAAATTTTAATTTATAAGTTAGAATAATTAAAATACTCCCACCCTTACTCTGTTATCTATTTGTCACAAACCAAATTTTACATAACTAAGACATCTTTACTTAAAATATGAAGTAAATTAAACGAATGATTTTTTTTAAAACAAATTCTATTTATTATTTAAACCGTATGCGGCGAGTAGTCTAGTGTACTACTATGTTAAATTATTATAAATTTGATTGTTTTGGAGGACATCATTTAATATTTATACTGCGTAATTCGTAAAAATTGTATTTTAAGCATTTTAAACAATAAATTTGTATTAAAAAAATTAATATCCATTTTAACCAAATACAACTTAATAAATAAAGAAATAGTATCGACATCTTCATTAGAAACTAGCATACATCGTAGTGTTAAACCTAGAAGAAAAAATATTATTGTGAGCGAATCTGATAATAATTTTCACTTTATGGTTGCGGAATTAAAAAAAATATATGCATGAAATAATTGAGCACACAGCATGTACACCAAAAATTTTAAAAGAGAATATTATTAACAAATTTAGTTCTACTGTATTCGTATAATTTATAAAATAAATAATGTTTTATTGTTTTTTATTTACAATAATTTGTACCGAGTACTGACAGCACATAGCTTTCATAACTTTAACTTACAACTAAAACATATTAAAATTGTATAATAGCTGATAATTTTTTAACTCAATAATTTTTACTAATTTTACAAATTAATTTAGGTTCTCTCAATTAATGAATTTTAGATTTTAATATGTATTTTAAATTATAGTGAAGATTACTATGGAGATATAGATTTAAAAGCACTAAGAAAACTGGGATACAGGCGATGATTAAGCGTCAAGGACTTGTTATTCAGATTCTGTACCAAAGATTTATACAAGAGAAATAGACACCAGTTGTACAGTTGTAAAAGTTTAAATGACTTACCAAATATGAATAAAATAGATTTATTTAAATATTATATTTTGTTATTTGTTATAAGTTTTGATCGGATAACATAAATACACAAATATCAAGTACAAAATATTATTTTAAAACAATAATATTGATGACTAGAATGTATAAGTTGTATATGATTACAATATATTCATCTATATACATTTACAAAGAAATATTACAAGCTTATTTCAACTATAAAAATGTTACATTATAAGCAAAAGGAAATATTTCAAAAAATCACAGTAGGATACAATATTATGAATAATAATCTGAGATGTGTCGGTGTGACACCATGACTAGTCACAAAAAAAAAATTATAATATAATAATAACTTGAGCAAACAATGAAAAACAGAACACAAATATTTTGTTATAAAAAAATGTAAGTAGCAGAACAAATAATGATAGTACATTTTGATTTTTACTCTCGTAAAATATATTTTGTTCAAAACAATAAGACATTTAAATCTAGGGAAAAATTGAAATAAACTATTATGAACTTCAATAACTTCTTACTTTCTTAATAATAAGATTTAGTAAGGCAATAAACCTGTAGTATTACCAGTTATAGACAAAAAAGGAACTGGTTACCAGTTAAATTATTCTTTCTTTTTAATGACAAACATTATCATATGGTATAACTTACGTTTTGTCACAGTTTTTTTGTTTCAAGCTGATACCGAACAACTATAAACGTATATAATTATGAAATTTGCATAGAATAAAAAAAAAAAATTATCTATGACAAATAGTTTTTCTTCTGTCTTACGATTATAATTTTACCATTGCTTTGTATAATTTATTATATAAATTGTCTTTTTAATTGCGAAAATAAACTCCAAAGAATTCAAAAATGTTATATTATGTTGTTTACTCGTTGTTTTTAAGGACAGGTTCTTTACGCCTCTGCCCACACAGTAACTGTCATATGTCATTAAACTGACAAACAACACGTCGTCTTGGTTGAGGCGTATACCTATGATCTTTTTCTGCTAATTTTGGCTGACCAAATAGCCGTTGTTGGTAAAATGTATGCAAAGGAGATGATCCACTTTCAGACAAACGACGAGGTGGTGGCGTTGGTGGTACTGGAGACACATATCTTCTGGACAAAGCAGGGGAAGCATCAAATGTTTTACGTGTTGGAGCTGGAGAAGATGGGCACATCTCACGTCTTGTCATTAAAGGGGATGCAGTTGCAGACAGGCCTTGATTTCGAGGTGGAGGACTAGGTGGGGTTTTGCTCCAAGGAGCATATTTGAGGTAGGCTGATATTAGACTCTTTCTTGGACTTGGTTTTGGTGAATCTGGGGGATTTGATTCTTTAGGAATATTACGTTCAAAACGACTAGGAGACACTGAAGATGATCTAAAAATGGAAATAAAAATTGTATAATTAATAACTTTGAGTATTTTACACCAAATCTAAATTATTTGGCTTACTGAATTTTGACATTTTTTTTGCTTTCAGTATTCAACTAAAGAAGCTATACAAATTTAAAAAAAAGGAGAGATAAAGGGTTGATTGAGGTATTTAATTTAGTTAAAAAATGTAAAAATATTATTTTTTTAGTAATCTTTTATTTACTCTTTTGACCCAATTTCATCAATTTTATTTTAATTTAAACCCTTATCTCAAATATACTTTTCTACAAGCTATCTCAGTTAGTAGTTGTGTTGGGGGAGAGACTACACCGATGCACTAGACGACTTCAAGGGGCACATTATTTTTTAATTACTCCATATTTATAGTATTTAAATTAAAAGGATGCCACATCACATTAACTATCTCAATGTAACTAACTGGCATCATAGCAAAATTACGTTACTTATAAATTGTGGCATTTAGGTCGACATTAGAGTTTAAACCACGGCTGTAGAAAACAGTTAAGTGGTAACTGGTTGCATACCGAGCTATGAAAAAGCGGCCACAAGAGTTTTTTCAATAAGTATGAAAAAGTGAGTGACTGCTAGCGCTCCTTGTGGATAAATCATGAAACTTTTATCTTTCACTGAATATCCTGTAAATTGTGGATCTTTCACTAATAAACCGGCTGTTAGTGTTATCATAAACGCAACTGAATATAACAAGGATCATCAGGGAAAAATAATAAGTTCCATCATTTATCCACGAGGTACGCTGGCAGTCACTCGCTTTTTCATATGTTTAGAAAAAACTCTTGTAGCCGCCGCGCCGATCAAACTTTGCGAAGTATAAGCAGATATGCGACCATTTATCTACAGCCGTAGTTTAAACATAAACAACAAAATTTAAAGAGGAGAATATTTTCGAGGCCATCACGATTCTTTTTCTCTAAAACATTGTTTAACAAAAAAGTTCCATTTATTTAAAAAATACAAAACTAACAAGAATGTAACTTTTTTATTTAAAAATATAAGCATAAATTTATAATTTACCTACTAAATATTATATATTATTTTGCTATTATAATTGAGGTGGAGTGGCCAAGTGGGTAAGGCGGCAGTGTGATAACGCTCACTGTTGCCGGTTTGACACACGGTCACGGGTGCTCTGTTTGCCGGGCGAGCAATCGTCCGGTAAAAAGAAACCGCCATTCCCCTTTCTGGCGACGGACTGACGACCCGTCCCGGATAGCGAATTTGTCAAGAAACAATCTTTTGATGGCAGCGATTACTCGTTAAGCTACATGATGATGATGATGCTATTATAGTTAATTAAGGAAACCATTTCATTACCAATACTAATTCTACCCGTAAAAAATGTGACATTTGAATGTTATTGTGTTTTAATTATGATTTGTGAATAATCTGTTGAACATTAAGATTCGACTATTGGAAAATTCATAATAAAAACAATACCTTCTCCGATCCATAAAGAGATAGGTTCAGTAGTTTTAGAAATATCATGGATCTAGACACAAGAGAAGGAAAAAAAAAGCTGCAGAACACATAACTTTCACAAAATCGAACTGAACAACAAAGATTACTGAACTATTAGATCTATAGATATAATGTATCTATGATCAGATCAGTCTCCATACTAACAAAAATAAAATGATAATTTCTTATTAAGGTCAAAAAGTATAAGGTATGTTCAACTGATAACAGCAAAAATATTTGTTTTTCCTTCAATTTTTTAATTGAACACATATAACAAAACAATATCTTTCAACCCCAAATTACAGCAAAAGCCATTATAAAATAATACCAAAAGCGAGAAAAATGTTTTTGTAAATAAATATTAAATATGTCATATTATACCTAGAATGGTGTTGATTTTGTTGATGATAAAATCTCTGCAACAATAATGGGCTAGTATTAACAGAATTATTGCCATTTGTTAGTTGTTTGTAAGGGGACAGCAAAACTGAAGGCGGTACCTCAGTACTTGGAAAACGTTTTATTGGTCTAGGAGAGTCAAGTACCACATTTCTATAAATCAGACGATTATAAATTAATTTAGCACTAGAAATTTGTTTATATTTTAACTAACCCATTAATTTTGTTTTTGTCTATTAAACTCAATTGTGGAAGTTGGTGGTCAGACATCTTGTGGACACTGGTAGGAACGTCTTCTATAATAGATTTCATTGATCTAAAAATAAGCATGAAATATTTTTAGATTAAAATTAATATGATAGATATCATTTGAGTCATACTTTGGTGTGCTGCTTTGTTTTATTGCTTCAGCATACCACTCAGCAACATTTACAGACTTATCAACATACCGCAGTAGAAAAGGGTGTTCCAATAGCTGTTTGTACTTTGGTCGTACTTTATAGTCTTTGATTAAGCTGTAATTAAAATGTAAATTACTCAGAAAAGTTTACTACAAATACAACTACACGAGATTTAAAAATACGTTTTTATAAAAATTATTTCACAAAATAAATTTCCTTATTTCAGTCAGTTAACCAATTATAATATTCAAAGCAAAAAGTAACTCATTACTCTGATATAAAGTTGTCAAAAAAAGAAAATTTCACCAATACTTATATGAGTTTATATTTATTTTTTTCATGGTAAATTTAAATAAATATACAAAGGATCAATTTAATATAAGACACTAGGAAAATAATTGCAATTTTGTAGTTCTGTTTTGAAAATATTTTGTTATCTTTCAAACACTCACTTAGGCAGCACTACACTGCCTTTTTTAAGAAAAATGTGACATCTTATAGTCAGCTCGGTGGGACTATTGGGTATTTTTTAATTATAAAAAGTACAATACAAAAATTGAAAAATTTTTCCACACAAGATTGATTGATAACTGTACAAATGAAACAAACGAGCAATGATGTAACTTTCATACTCAAGAGTGCTTAAAGGTTAGTTTATATCCTGTTATTTTCAATTTTTTTTTTAATTTAACATCAATGTAATCTCTTCAATTAGGACTCAAAATGTTTTATAGATTTGGCTGTTTTTGGGGGTTTTTACAGCTGGTTACTGATCTAACGCATACTCCAAGAAGGCTTACATTAAATTAGTCGTCCGGTAATATTGACAATGCGCGAGTGATTTTTTTTCTTTGAAAAAAAAGGTCAGAAGTAGTTACTTTTCAAAAGGCTCTGTATTAAACTTTTATAGAACTATTAATAACTCTTTTAATTTCAGTCATAAATATGCTATTTTATTATGAAACATAAAGTATGTATCACGTATGTATCAATGGTTGTCTTACTCCATTTGCCATAAATTTACTTATTCCCTTTTACTAGTGCACCGTTGATATATCTGCATAATTTTCATTTATATGAACACAGTTAGGGCTCATACTTATGGACACATAAACAAATTTATTGAGTATTTAAATATATGACTAAACCTATAAGTATGTAGGGCTTGTATGAGAGGTGGTTTACTTTATCTGTATTGTAATGTACAGAAATTGATACAGATACCTCTAGTACCAAGTTTAACACTTTATTCACATGTTTAAACATTTTTATCATTTTACTCTAATAAAATGTACATAAAACTTACCAACTAGACACAAAATTACGAAACTCAACAGTAAAATATTGATCATGAGGAAGTGATGGAGGATCATCATTCAGAACTCTACTTAACACTTCAAAATCACATTTGCAGTCACGATAAGGAAATACACCAGTAGCCAGTTCAACTAATGTTATACCTAAACTCCAAATATCAGCTCGTATATCATAATCCAATTGCCTTGGTTCAATTCTTTCAGGCTAGAGTTAGTAAAATAATGTCAATGATATAAAATTAAAACAAAGTAATATTTTGAAATATTGTTGTTAATACATACAGCCATATAAGCAGCACACCCAGCATTTTTAGTACGTGCCTTTGAATCAACTAATCTACCTGATATACCAAAGTCGCACAACTTTACATCTCCTTTTTCATCTAGTAAAATGTTTGACGGCTTAACATCTCTGTGAATAACGTCATGAGACTCTTTCAAATAACTTAATGCTTTCACAGTCTAAAGAAGTGTATGAACAATGATAAGATAAAATTTTAATTTTAGATCAATGTAAAATGTATACTTACATTCAGAGCAACTTTTCCAAGCACATCTTCAGGAATTGGAGCCTTAAGTTTTTTTAATAAGCGATCAAAACAAGTGGCCATTAATTCCATGCAAATACATACATCAGATTCGGTTATAAAGGCCCCTAAACATTTGACAATGTATGGACAGTCATGTGATTTTAATACAACTTCAAGATCAGTAGTGATCCGTTTATTTTCTTCACTATTTCCAGATCTCCTCATTTGCTATATTAAGTTAATGACTAATTATAAAATATGTCTTGATAACACTAACTTAGACATTTTATTTCTTTATCTGATTTAATAGAAATCATAAAAATATATAAAGAAGCATACTTTGACTGCAATTTCTGTGTTGCTTGGTTTATGTAACATCCTTACTACATGACCACATGTACCACTTCCTAGCTCTCCAAGATGCTCTAAATCTTTTAATTCAGTTTTATATTTCTAAAATACATAAAATAAATTACAAACTTTAAAATCTAAAATGCAGATAGGTATAGTTTAATTTTTCTATACAATTTCATTAATTGTGAGTAGTCCGCTCATTTTCATGATTTGTTTCATTTTAACTTCAACTTCAGTAGTGTCTTCAACCCTTGGTTGCATCAGTACACTCACTGGTAAATCAATGTGCTTTCGAGTACGAGTTGGTGTACCCATATCACCAACTAAAAGCAAATATCAAGGTCATAGGGGTGTTATTCTCTTCTTACTACAAAAGAAATGCTCAATGACTATTTAGTATTTTACTTACGCTGTTTGGGTCGTCGTCCAGAACCCTGTCTAGGGCTAGAGAGTGAGGGAAACATATTATTTTCTTCAACAGATTCGTTCTCCGCCTTCAATCGAGCTTGTAGGTTCAAAATTTTATTCTCTAGAAACGAAGTGGTCATTTTTGATGCATTAATATCAATTTTTATAAAGTGTCCCGTTTTAATAATTAAAACTGCCGTCAATTTTGAATTCGTATGAATTCATTATACGACTTGTGATTATTTTTACACACTGCTTTCTGGAAAATTTATTATTTCATATAGGTATTAACTATTATACACTGCAGTACCTACAATAACTAATAAGTATTACTTATTATGATTATATTTATTATTTTCATTGGCAGGAAAATTCATCAATGTATTCTTATCATGAATTACAATTCTTGCTAACTTCTATCAGTAGGACCAAGTATACATTTTTTAAAAATCGATAATATTTCAGAATACCCAACTTTAAAACTGCTGTAATATTCCGATTATGATAATACACGTACACTATTGATAACATCCGAATAACAATGATAATAATAATTAAGCTGTAAGCAATAAGCTATAATATTGTGTTTTGTGAATAATAGTACCAAGTAGTAAGTAGTTAGTGGTGTGGCTTGTGCTATGAACGATAATTTTTCTACGTATACTACGTAATCAGCTACATTTGTCTTCAATCGAGGTTTTCTAGTTAATAGGTAATAAATTATTATATTTACAATATATACTTGCGATTCTAAACTACTTTTTCTAGTTTAGATTTTCATATTTTATATTAAATGGGTGATAGTTTTCAATTTTGTTATCTTCGGTACTAATTGTTGGTATGTTAATACATTGTATAATAATTTACTATTGTTCATTTTATAGGTGTATAGTTACAAGTACGAAATGGGTTTAACATTGTCAAGCGTTTTTACCAGATTATTTGGCAAAAAGCAAATGCGGATTTTGATGGTTGGTCTAGATGCTGCCGGTAAAACTACTATTCTTTATAAACTGAAACTGGGAGAAATCATAACAACTATTCCTACTATCGGTTTCAATGTTGAAACTGTTGAATACAAAAACATAGCATTTACAGTTTGGGATGTAGGTGGTCAAGACAAAATTCGACCATTGTGGCGACATTATTTTCAAAATACTCAAGGACTAATTTTTGTGGTGGATTCTAATGACCGTGAAAGAGTAGCTGAAGCAGAACGTGAGCTACATAACATGCTACAAGAGGACGATCTCAGAGATGCTGTGCTTTTAGTATTTGCTAATAAACAAGATCTTCCTAATGCAATGAATGTATCGGATCTCACTAACAAACTTGGATTAAATCAATTGCACCAAAGGAAATGGTATATCCAGTCAACATGTGCCACTCAAGGCAATGGCTTGTATGAAGGACTAGATTGGCTGTCGAATGAATTGGCTAAATAATATTTTATTTTATATACTTTAATGCCAATTTAACATCCTCCTTTTATAAAATGCATTGTCTTTGGAACTATTAAAGATTATAATATTTATTTATTTAGTTGTTTTCAAAAATATGTACTTGATAACACTGAACTTTGAAACGTGCATTAGATTAAAAATAATATAATTACCTTATTTTACTATTATTTTGTTAACCATTTTATAATATGTAGGGCCTGAGTGGTGCCGTGGTCATGCAGCTGGCTGGCTATGACCTGTTTAATACAAAACTTCTTGTGGTTTTACAATTTCCAAAATTACAAGTGCCTTCAACCGTTTGCGCTTCACCGTTGCCTCCACTAGGGACCTACTACAGTGGATGTGAAGTCCACACATGTGTAAAAAGTCTTACTATTTAAGGCTATAGGGTTGTCACAACAAAATAATATAGTAATATATTCTATGTTACTGACTGTATAATATAAAGAATGCTTCAATATACCCACTGTATCATGAAGACTACAGTTATCTGTAGTCATAGCATTCATGTGTTGTCATCACAATTATTTGAACGATTAATAGATCTGTTCAATTTTCATTGAAAAATGTATAGATTAGTAATGGAAAAAAACTCCAGTAAACAAAATGGTATCCATTACCCTGCAGACACTTTTCAATACACTTAACTGTAGGTATTGTGCATTCCAACTATTTATTTGTATTTCAGTGTCATTCAAACTTATTACTTTATAATATATGTTAAGTAATAAAATAAAGTATATTTAATAATTATGCATTTCTTGCCTACATTTATAAAGAGTTACATTATCAGTCTTAAAAAGTAAGCTATTGGCAAAATAATTTTCTTTTACAAAAAAAAATATTAATTAAGAAAATTCTTCAAACAATGAATACAGAATACAGATTATGTCGCAGTTGAAATCAATATAACCGATAGTGTGCTATGATCAATGAATTTTTCATCAATCATATTTGACAGTACAGGCATAGATTAATAAATCAATTAGTACTTTTATATAATTATGTTTAAATTTAAATCGTTTTAAAATTTCTTAAAACTGTTTAGCTTAATAAACATTATATCTGTCCATACTCCATAATATATTATATTAAATCGGTTAGATGAACTTTTTTAACGCAAACTGGTAACTGAGCCCTCAGGTATGGTTGTGATACTAAAATGCATAATGAAAAAGCCGCGTTTATATAATATTCAATCATAGATAGATTACATATACATAATTAGTTAAGTATGTTTAATCTAGTATATGCTAGATTCAAGTATATGCTATATAGCTTATAGTACATGCTAAATATGCTAGTATATGTTAGTTCATATCTTTTATCTTTATATGATTACTCTATGCCCCGGACACTGATAAAAATTAACACAGTGAATGTACTTATCACACAAAAACGCGACGGCCATCTTCTCAAGGCTTACACCACTGTAATGTTATATCTATATATTATTATTTTTAGATGTGTGTAAGAAGTCTTATAGGTCTATGATAACAAATAATACTAAATAAGTTTTTGCAAAATGGTCGTTACTTTTTTGTTTACTCTGAAACTGACCCTTCTGCTTTTACCTCTTCTAGTACCACAGATTAGGTAAAACTAGAGAGTGCACTTCCTATTCAGCCCATGTATATTTCAAAATTTTAACAAACTAAAACCATTGTGGATTTATTTTTAATAATTATTAGGTATATTATATATATTATTTTGTTTGAATATAATGCCTTTTTGACTTAATTCAAATTATTCACATTTTATTTCGAGATTTATGAATTTTATGACTAATTTAAAAAATATTTTTCGTACCTACCATTGAAATCGTCCGTATTTACGTAAGATCTTACAACATAAAAATCAAACATAATGGAAGTCACAACAGAATTAGAGCCTTTTATTAAAAATGGCTTAAAGTTATTAAGACGCACCAAAGATGTAAGTGTTATCAAGTTAATGTGGAAAAATTTTGAAGAAGCCATTGCAGAGCAGTATGGACCAAACCGACGACCAACCAATGTTGCTAAAAAGTTATCTGTGCCTACTGCATTAATGACTAAAGAGTTAGGAATTGACCAATCGGATGTAATTATATGATGACTTAATGTTTAAAGTTATAATCGTATCAAATATTTGAACATATTGGTTTTCTAGGTAGTTGCTGAAGATGAATCTAGTAGCTCTAGTTCTTCTTCCAGCCCAGCCCTCAGCACAAACAAGACTATAGTTGAAGTATGCTCTTCTCCACCACCCACTATAACATTAGAACAAGCTAAATCCGATCCAGTCATTAATATTGATTCAGATTCGGACATGGATACTGATCTTGAAGCATATTCATGTTGCGCTTGCAAGTATGATGATATATATATATATATATATATTTTGCAACATACAAAAATTGTATTAAGTGCCTTTATTGCTGGATGATATGGGCCGCTGGATTCCTAATGTTATCAGTATTCATCTCTTCCCCTCAGCTAGCTCTTCAACTGTCCCAATTATGTTTACTGGTAACAGACTTGCAGAATCCATATTAGCACCCCCATACACTTACGGATTTTTTAACGGATAAAATTTTTGAGTCGGCTTTGGATTTATAAATACAGACAAGCAAAACGAACAGACTTTATTAAGATGATCCACTGAAGACCAAATCCTTTAAAAATCTATTTGTGTATGGGCGCTTTTAAAAGTTGTAAGATCCAGTTACTCACACAGCAGTTTGCTTATTTATTTTATAGGGAAAGTTTTGTACACATGGGCAACAGTCTAGTTGAATGTTTGGATTGTCATTCAATGTATCACCAAAACTGTCACAATCCTCCTATTACGGATATTAATTTAAATGATCCTCGAATTGTTTGGTATTGTGGAAACTGTCGCCAAAGAGATTCCCAGAAAACAGTAATTTTATTATTGCTTATTATCAGGGTTTTGTAACATTATGAACATAAACAGTTAAAATGAAAACATCCAGTTCACTAGCTAATTATGAACTGAACGTAAACTTATCAATAATTTTTCAACGTACTATATGTTTATTTGAACGTTATAATTTAATAAAACATTATAACAACATACCCTGAACGTAATAGAATGATTTTTTTATTGATTAAAGACTCAATAAACTTATAAATGACACTTTATTATTTGTTCAAGTAGATCCCTAAATTAGCCCAAAAATTATTTAAACCAGAGCTATGACCCAACTAAATCTAGCCTAGTCCAATTAAAAAAATCAAAAAAGTTACCAGACTTGATCAGAAATAAAATGTATTTCAGCTCGGTCTGACCCTGCCTTAAAAACAAAATTGCCATACCAGTGAGGGGTTGTGTGAGAAGATTTAATGCAATGCTACACATTTTGGAAAATGTGTTAAATTCAAGCACAGTATATAAATAAATAAGTTTAATGTATATAAAATATTCTCCTTGTAAAAGTTCAAACAATAATTAAATTTGTGTAGAATAATTTTATTTGAACAAACAAACCCATAACATTGTATGTGCAAAAGTTAAATGAATAAATTTTTTTTTTTGCTTCAATTCAGGACAAAAAATTTTTAACATTAAAATAAATAATAATATACTTTTAAATGTTCAATGAATGAATAATTTTATACGTTGAGTTCAGGGTAATGTTTTCATAAACAATGTTGTATAGCATAAACATTCAATGGGTGATTAATTTTAGATCACTTAAGTTTTTTAATGTTCTGAAACAAATTACTGAACGTAACACTGAACATATAATTAATGGTTATCGGAATCTTACTATTGAAATTGATTTTAAAATTTTTTTTCTTTTAGGAAACTCGTACATCAGGTAAAGAAAGTAAAAAGAGCTCTTCTAAGAATACAATTGGAGTTAAAACTGAAAAATCTTCTAGCAGAATGTTACAAAGTATGTCTATTTAGTATTCTTTGATCTAACTGTATCTAAATTTATATTTGGATTAATTTAAGGTACAAAAGCAAGTCCAAGTAAATCAAAGTCATCTTCAGCTAACAGTAGTCCTAAACATTACCCGCCTACAACCAGTACCATGATGTCAGCTATGGAAAAACGAGTTCAACTAATGAAAAAGAAAGCTGCTAAAAAAAGTGAAAAGAAAAAATAAAACAGACATATTTTTCAGTGATAACAAAAGAAATACTTATTATTATTTCAATATAAAAAAATCAAATTTATTTATTTTTTGATAACGTTCGCTGTTTTTCAGCAAATTGTACAATTTTTTCTTCTACTGATAAACCTTTTCGCCTTCTTACAGCATTCATATAGTTTAAAGCTCGATTTCCAGAATCTGCCTTTTCACCAAATAATTCAAGTTCTTCTTCAGTATTAGGTACCCAAAAAGGATCAACATCAATTACCTATATTGAGAAACAATAATAGTTTAAATTTTAAATAAGAATATAGTTGTAAAATAATAAGCAAGTAAATACCTCCCAGTGACTAAAAACCAACTGGGGACTGGCTAAACCAGATGTTTGTTTACGAATTTCTTGAGAGAAAGAAAAACTTTCAACAACTGGGAGTAAAGCTGTTATGTTAAAAGTAGATGCAGATCCATGTGCCATATCTGCACTAATTATTCGGCCATGACGTCTACCCAATACTGCATACATCTTACCTAATATAGAATACATTTAATAATAAATAGTAAACATTTTACTAGTCATTTTTAGTTTTGTGACTAACCTAAAACTTCAGCGTTAGCTTGAATAGAACAAGTATACATGGCTGCCATTAGTCGTTGTGGTTGTGCTTGAAATGATTTGCGACAACCATCTTTAACTGCAGACATTATTTGACCAGACATAGGTCCATAAGGATCGCTTATTTTTTAAATAATTCATTATGTTATAGTCTTTTATAAATTAACAATGAAAAAATAAATTATTAATTACTTGGTAATTGGTTGTGAAGTGTCTATTGTCCAATCCTCTACTACAAAACAAATGCCCATCATTGGCTCTTCACATAAAGGACCAGCTACAGTTGCTATTTGAAAACCATTTATAAAACTATTTTCATATTTTGTGAATAAATCATCCGAGTTATCTTTTGCATTCCACACTGATCTTTTATAATCTAAAATTTTATTTTTACAAATAAAATATATATATTTATTTAATTAAATAAAAAACCATTAGGTCAATACTCATTCGATCATATGTCATAAACGCATTTTTAATAATTTAAAAAAAAAACGACATCTAAAAATCTCGGAGGCAATTGTCTCCGAAATAATCTTTCATTTAAGTTAATCGACTATATTTTATGTGCAAAGAACAACCGCTTTTTGTTTTACACTGTACCTACTAGGCTAAGCAGATAAGGCTATAATAGACGGTTGGCTAGGCCGCATCTACGTCTAAGTGACTCTAAAGTCTCCCTTATTAATTTAATATACTGCCCGCGGAGTTAGAACGGGCGGTCACACTCTTAAATAATCTAACTCTCAGCTGCAAGCTACAAGATGTTTTATTCTAAGCTAAGATTGCTAAATAAAATGCAAAATTATACAACAAATATATACTGGACGATCAAATGGCTGGTCGTGGCGGAGTTGAAACGGGCGCACACAAAAGATAATCGGATGGGTGGCTGTAGCAAAACGGCAAAAATAAAGGGCGCAAGGTCGAGGGTATTGGCGGTCCACGATGGTAAAGTCAACTAATCATTAAGTGCAACGCCGAGTGCATTGTCCTGTGTGTGCGACCGTTCTCTTACCAATAGTCAGGAGGTGCTGTGTCAGGTTTGGGACAAGAAGTAACGATCAGGTGAAATATGATCGTTACAACACATTTTATTCAAACATTTATTTTTATTTAATTGGGTGTAAAACTTGATCTGTCATCTCACTTCAAAGCCTATCATTGATGAAGCCATTTTTTTAGGGAAATTTTACTTTTATTCAGCATGATTGTTTTTATCATTTACAGACAATCTTTGATTGTAAGTATGTAAAAATACTAGCTCTAAAATTTTCGCAGGAAAGGCTGCTTGACTGACTGTAATATTTGCTAAAAACATAAGTGCGAGTTTTCGCCTTTCCAGCCACCACTCATTAAAAAAAAAATTGAATTACTTAATATATATATAACAAGGTTAAACATAACTAATCTTTTAAAGGATGTAACCTGAGTCAAAATAGATAAACACTGGTATTAGAAATTTATAGTTATGAATTTACTTGGTATTTTATTTAATAAAATATTTGGTCCACATTTCCTTGGTCCAAATGCCCAGATTTGGGAGACATCCAATTTATCACCCAATGCACCTTGCAACTGTAATCGTAATGTTTCAATTGCTAATTTAACATTTTTAAATGCCGTTTCTTGAATTGTCATACATTCTAATGCACAACTGATATTTTCTGCTTGTTGTTCAGTTATAGCTTTTAATATATCTGCATTTCTTTCTAAAATGTCTACTACATCTGAAGGCAGAGGCTCAGCACATATCTTGATGCAACATTGATGATTTGATGTATACACATTGAGAAGTCCTGATGGATTATCGTCTTGATTCTTGAAAACATTAATTAAGTAATATTTTTAATATTGCTTGTTAAAACATAAATACTATACACAAATAAAACAATTATCCTTTAGGTGGATTTATTAAACTGATAACATTAATTTAATACTGAGGAAAATCATAAGACAAATAAAAGTTTTTAATAATTTTAGTATTTTATACATAAAAATATTACGGGACAAGAGTAAAATATGATATAGAATATAGTATATACAAATTTAGCCCAATTTTAAAATAATAATTTGCAATTTTATAATAAATAAATCATAAATATGCAATACAATAACAATACATGTATGGCAATAAGGAAATGTTAATACATCAAGATCTTATTTAAAATATTAAGCATACCTGATTATTTACAGCTTCGTTAGCCATATCTATTTTAGGATGAGGAACAATTGTCTCTCGAAATGGCACAATTGGAGCTGATGCTATCACATCAACTTTAGCATATCTGTTAAATTAGTTATAATATTTTTTCGATTAATTAAAACTCAAATTACAAAAATAAATTGTATTATTTAAAATAATGAAATTGAATATAATAATTTTATTCATAAAAATAATATTCATAATTGTTTTCAATACCTGTCTCGTAAATCTTCTAAACATTTTTGAAGATGCACTTCTCCTGCTGTAACAATGACATGCTCTCCAGTTTCCTGCATTATTACCTAAATAAAAATACTATTATATATTTATGTACTTAAAAAAAAAATCATTAATAAAAATAAAACTATTTGTAGTAGATAATTAAATAATTAAATATATAAACTGTTCTTTTCAAACTATACCATACAAATTTTGCAAAATATCTATATTAATCTGATTAAATACATAGGTATTCTACATGCAAAAATTGAATAACCTGACTACACGTTTATAGGCTTACAAACGTATATATATGTATATATATAAAATATAAGAATTACTGGTTAAAAAATACAATTTTTTGTATAAAACTATGGTAATTTTTAATATTTATTTTTATAAATATATTAACAAAATAATTGAATTATTGTCTAAAAGTTAATTTTCTGTTAATTACATGATTTAGTTATCTTTTCAAACAAAATTTATGGAAATGGATTTTTCAGTAAACAATCAGATGGACTGTATTGATGTTTGTGTGATGTTTCCCAATCGAAAAATGTTAGACATAAGTTTTGCTACATGGGATTCAATTTTGGATGTAAAACGATCTATATTCCCTTATTTAACACAAAATATAGCGAATATTCAACAAATAAATTGCATAGTATGTGGTGATTATCAACAATTTGAAGTTCACGACAATACGTTATTAAAATATTTTTGGAATAATCAAACAATAAATATGTCAGTACGTATTGAACATGTGGCTGAAGAAGTAATCTTATATGTGCCAAAGTTAAAATCTAAAGTTCTTCAAAAACTATACGAGCATAACAACCCTAATAATGTGCATTCCGAGCATGGAAATTTACTTGATATTAATGTAATAAAGCGTAAAGAACCTACTGGATATAGGAACAAAATTACTGATAAACTATACAGAAACATAATGACGCAAACAGAATCAATCATTAATATCAAAGATTACAACAAAACTCATAAAATATCAAATAAGAGTCAAACCAAAACGAATAGAGATATGTGTACACAAGTTTATGTAGAAAATGAAACTCAGACTGGGACCCTAGATATTTCTATGTCTCCCTACCCGTTAGCAGAAATAAGTAATTCATTTTTATAGTTTATATTTATATATTTTGTTGGGACAAGCCTAAGTTAAAATTTGTATATAATATGCAGAAACATAATAATACAGTAGGTAATTAAAGCAAAATATAGATTAGTTTGGGGACATTATCTGTGGTCCACATTAAACAGATAACAGGGTATTCTTCAAGGAACTTTATAGGGGAAAGATGAATATGGAATGGAGCATGGGAACAAGATAGCATTTAAGCAGGTTAACGAAAAATGAAAGAGTATGAGAATTAATTTTACTAGAATGAAGGGTTGAGAGGAATGAAGTAAAACTCGCCTGTCTACAATCCGTGAGGATAAAAGAAATATTGAGTACCTAATCAAAAGTATAAAGAAATATCCTCTGAACTCGTTAACTATAGAACTGGTACATGCGTATGCGGGGTGCCATAAAATACTGTTGTAGTCAAGAAAAGAACCAATACACAATAGAGATTTGCTAGGTAGGACAAGATAATATAATATTGACTTCTGAATGATCACAAGAACTTAACTTTCCTAAGTATATTTGTTTGTGGAGAGATTACAAGTTAATGTAATTCCTTGCATAGATATACTAAATACATTATTTCTAAACTACACATCAAAAATTTGTATTTTAATATTATTTGATTATTCTTCTTCTATAAAATGAATAATTTTTTTCAGTGGCTCGTAAATTTGTTTCTCATGAATCAACAAGACATATTGAAATCTATTATAAGTATGCTAAAACAATACAACAAGCAACTCATATATGGCTAAGGAGAAGTAAATTTGAACGAATGCTAAGTTATTACCATTATCTACTTAATTTAATAAAAGAAGAAGAAAAATATGTCCAAAATCAAGCTAATATCAATGAACAAATTATCATGTTAAATTTTAAATATCCAACAAAAGTGAAAGATTTTGAAGCTTTATACTCAGCTATAAATGACAATTTTTGTAAAAGCAAAAGTGCTCTAAAACACAGAATGCCGGTGTTTGCAAAAGCAGAAGGAAAAACATTATTAGAAATAGAATTAGAGTGTTTAAAAGAAATAGATAAACAAAGGAAAATGGCTGGTGAAATTTCTGATGAAAGAAAAACATTAAAACAATTAGATTACATTTCCAAACCAGCTATTATAACTTCAAAATATAACGGAAAGCCAATTTCCATAGAAAACCAAATCACATGTAATGCAAAACAATTAAAAAAGTATTATATAGCTTTAAAAAGAAGAAACTATGATAAACAAGAAAGAATCAATTTACTCAAGGAATTGATAGATACATTGAAAACAATAGAAGAAATTGACCTAACTGGTCCAATAATAAGTTTGTTAATCAGGGAGTTGGATATGTTAACAATACTTCAGCTAAAAAATAGTGATCTACACATTTTAAGACGACGAATAGAAATAACATTTAAAAACATACTAAATAAACCTGAAATAATTCCTGCTATTGATCAAAAACCAAAAGCATCAAACTATTTTAAATGCTTTAACTGTAGACATCTAAAGCCAATAGAAAAATTTGTGGTAAATAGTAATTTTAATAATGTAATAACATGCAAAGACTGCAGCCACCTAAAACGTATTGGAACAGAACGTATTAATGTAATGCCTTATGAAATTATGTTGAAATATTTAAAAACAAAGGAGGCTGAATTATGTGCAACGTCTTGTTTAGTATTTTTGATATCAGTAGAAGATATATATTACCTTGCAACAGTAATTTGGAAAGGAAAGTCTGCAATAAGTGAATCAACCAACTTGGCCAATTTAAGATTAACAAGGTGGTTGAACGATGATGACTGGTCTCCTTCGAATACAATATTATTAACAATTAAAGAAGCATATGATCATTCAAAAATCAACGACTTAAGCAAAACTTACACATTAAATTTTATTGAAAAAGTATATATCAATCACTTAATTGCAGACAAATATTTTAAAAATTTGAAAGCAAAGTCATTAGAATGTGATCAAAAAATATGGAAAGATGTAAAAATACCTCAAATACTGCATAAATAATACCAAAAGAATGCCTAAGACAATAAAAATATAATTTTACAATTTCGAGTTGATGTACATATGCATAATTAAACCATACATATTATTTAAAGCATTTTGTTCTTCTGGTTTAGCCCATGGAACATGGTTTGTTAACCTATCTAATATAATTTTATAATAAATAAAAACTATTGGGGTTTAAAGGGTGAACTTCTGCAATGCATATTGTAATTGGTAACATTGCTCAAATTTAAATTTAAATTGATATATGGTTATTAAAGTCGTTATAAACAAATGAGATCAATGTAATTACTAATTAGCTGTATTTTTTATTTTAAATAATTAAAAAAATGTTATCTTTTATATCTTTGTAGCAGTAAATTAACCATGAATAATAGAGGCCTAATTTTTAAGTTATTCTACTTTTTTTTATTTATTAACAAATTGTGCTTATGAATCTAATTATACGTTTTGAGTTAAATATAAATATTAGTTTAATTAATAAAACGTATTATATTACCTGAACACAAGCATCAGCTTGGTTAAGTAGCTTTAAGCCCTTAACGACTTCTGGTAAATCGGTAGAATGTTTGGGTTCTATAGCAACTCTCATAATTGGTGTTGCCATAGCTTTGATATCAGTAAATGGTGGACAAGCTAGAGTAGTAGATAAGGTGGCACTTTTTAGGATATAGTGCTCTAAATTACCTGCACCTGTTGAAAACACTTTATGAACTATATAGTATTATTTTTCTATTCAGGTAAATTAAATGTAAACGATCAGGGGGGAAATACTTTTTTTAGAAGTAATTAATGCATTATTAAATTTTTTTAATGTTGAGACATAATTTTATGTCACTTCATTAAATGTTTATAAACATAACACAGTTAAGAATACATTTTAAAACAACTAAAATATTTTAATTTACTTGTATGAAAATTTTTGTATTTTCATTGTCCCAATCTTTTTTAAACTAGCGAGTATTACATTTAGCATCATAAAAAAAAATGTAATTTTCCATACCAAATATGTTCCCAGCTGGGACTTCTTCTACAGGCTCCAAATCACGACCCATCAACATATATAAATCAGATACAATTATTTTCATTACATGTTCATCAGGCTTTAACGATATCAAAGTACAATTTTCGTCAATTTGAATATCCTAATTAAAATACATATATATATATATATTTGAAAATGTAATTATATAATGTTTTTTTTTTTTTTTATATAGCCTTTATTAATAAAAAAATATTTGGCTCAACAATTAGACAGTACTAAAGAGTAATATATAATATTTTAAAACAATTATTTGTATTAACTATTGTTATTTGTTCAACTTGTAAAACTCTACCTTATATTTTATTTTTGAAGGATCATGCTTTGGCCCCAATACATACATTTCTTGACCAGTTCTAATGGTTCCACTATACGTTCTTCCAAATGCTATAAACATGATATCATTTTCGCTATCTGTTTTTTCTATGATTTTTGTATTGGGATCTTCAACTTTAATATGAATTTCATTTTCGTTGTTTTTTTCATTGTCCTTAAATTTAACTTCACTATTTCTTAACGTATGCCGAAGCCTTGCTTGTTCTCGGCGTTGAGCTATTTCTTCAGTTGTTAAAATTTTTGGTCTATACTGTGGCAAATATTTTCGCTTAATCTAAAGAAACAAAAAAAAAAAACACATTATTATAAAATCACTAGTTTTTAAGCTTCATACATAAGCTGAAAATATTGTTTTTTAAAAAAAGTGTTATTTATAGTTGTAACAAACCGGAAACATTTTTGAAACATAAGCTATAGCAGGAACAACATTATTATCAGGACAACATTTCGAAAAAGCCTTTTTCAAATTTACTGTTTCTTCTGGCATTAAGTGGAATTCTCTCAATGGCGGACATAATAGTTTTTCAATTTTTCCTTCCGTAAGTTTATTTGGTGCTGGACATACATCACAAACAGTATCTACAATATAGAATGCTAATATTTAATAAAATAAACAATTACTTATACAAAACAAATTTTCTTTTCCATTTCTATGTAAGTGAAGCCACCCAACCTATTATCCGTTCCAAAAGAGAACATACCGATTTTGCGCATACCGAATGACAGCTGGCGGCCGCTGAAAGTACCCGACGGTCACCGTCCAAGCTACAAATCTAACCGAAGCACGTCGCGGTGGGAGATGCTAGGCGGAAGATGCGCGCCGCCAAACGTATACCGGTTGCCGCCTGGTATGTTCTCTTTTGGAATGGATAATAATCTCTTCAAGTTTCTTTATTGTTCACAATTTTTCTAACTAATCTAAACACCTCTATATTTTTATTTTTAATAATTACCCAAATGTCTTTCAACTACTTATAAAGTGTTACATACTTCAATATACCTCTACTATAATATGTTTTGTCATATATTACACAAAAACATTTTAAGTGTCTTTGTTAAATATTTGAATATTACTGCATCTCAGACATCCACAGGCCATACTTGTTACTTCATACATTTTCTCTATTATTTTTACATAAAAATCCATTTATGTTGGGTTGCGCAAAACTTCCATAAACTGTTCTTAGACTAATCATGTGGCTAAAATAACAGTTTATATATAATAAAAGTGGCGCAACCCACATTATATCTTAATAAATTAAAATTAAAGAAAACAAAATTAACCTAACACAGATTTTGATAAAGGGATCCATTGAGATAAAAATGACTGCAGGAGGACCCGTGTATCAGTTTGTCGTAGATCTCTATTATTTAGAGTTACATTCATACTTTCTGCAATTTTTGTCAAACGATCTTTATCCTAAAAAAAAAGTACATACAATTACATTGCTTTTAAAAATATCTTATATTCATAAATAATTGTTGCTTTTATAGGGCTTTGATATATGGGTCGGAATGTTGGGCAGTGGACAAGAAAACTGAACACAGGATTAGTCTAGCGGAGATGAGAATGCTAGAATGGATGAGTGGAGTGACTAGGATAAATAGAATAAGAAATAAATACATAAAGGGCAGTCTAGGAGTTGCATTAATTGAGAGAGAATAGAATAAGATGGTTCGGTCATATTATGAGGAGAGATGAGGCTGAGGCAGAGGCAGAGTTTTATGAAGATGAATGTAGGGAGAAAGACTGAAGAAAAGATAGACTAAATAGAGTGATATGAGGATAGTTCGAGTGATTGAACGAGATGTAGAAGATCGAGTTCTATGAAGGACTAAGGTGGCCGACCCCATGTAGATGGGATTGTATTGTAAAGTGAAGATGAAGAAAAAGAGTTGGTAAGAGTTATTAAAAGAACTGATATAAAAAAAACACATTGTAAACAGTAAACCGAAACTTTCTCAGCTCTGCATCAATCTATTCTTGTTATTTTAATTAAAATTAAAAATGTTTTATGTTTTTGTTATACTCCAGACATGATATTGAATTGAAATCACCTATTTCATAAAAGGAACATTTACCCGGTTAGTTTATGAACTAAGCAAAATTATTTGTAGTCAATTGAATAAAATGGATTACAAATCATGAACAGAATAAAGTCCATTTCAAGAAAATGGCCATTTCACGTCTGAAGTATACATATATTATTAGACAGATAAAATGATATGAAAGACAACTTACTTTTTTATTGATAATAATATCATAAACAAGCCAAATATTTTCTATAATCATTTGAACAAAAAGAGGCTTTTTGGCTTTCTCTTGTGCTCCCTTCATAATTCTTTTAGTTTTCATATTTAAATAAAAATCTCCCCATAGTGTCTTTTTCAATGTGGGTAAACTAATTGCTAACTTAGTTGATAACAAATTTGCAAAAGTCTCTATACTAAAACAGTTAAAAGTAATACAAATTTACAATGTATTTAGATAATATTTAAAAAATAAATTTATAAAATCCTCAAAATTGTATACATTTAAAGAAATAGCAGTTTGGGTAGTAACACAATACTGAAATGATGTTCAGAGTTGTGAATTATTAAAATAAAACAAGAGTTTTATCAAAATAACATCAAACATAATAATAAATAGTTATCTAGATATTACATATTTCAAATTACAATTTCCAACATTTTTTTTTTGTTTAAACATTACTTACCATACTTTTCTATACATAAATAACTTCCACTAAATTTAAAAAATTTGTTTAAAATGTTTTGATAAATCTTTCATACATTAACTATGTTTTATAATATAAAATATTACGATAAAACATATATATTTTTTTTTACTATTTATTTATTATAGATTAGTATGATTTAATAAGTTGAAAAAAATGTATACTTTTTTTAGTTTTTTCTTAAATTTGAATAGAAAGACAGAAATTTTAAAATTTTGGCCGAGTAAAGATCTTTTTTATGTATGATTTCTGATCTATAGCTTACATGAAGCTATTCCTACATGAAGGAATCAGTATAACAGTTTGAAAAATTGTATGGGTCCAAAAAAAAATAATAATAATAATAAAAATAAATCATTAAAAAAACAATGATGTCTCAACTCCACATCTAAGCTAGAGTAAAATTTGAAATAGTAATGCCTAACAATTTGTCTTCTTTTTAAAAAAAATCCAGTTGATTTTTTAGGACATCATTAATTAGACTTAACTTATGTTATGAAATTCAAAAAGAATTTATCTTACATCAATTGATTGCTCAAGGTTAGGGGGGGAAGGTATCAACAATAAATGACTTATGTCAAAAATCTATTTAACCGTTTTGAGGATTTACTAAACTAGATTTAAAGCTTTTGTGTCAAAGGGTGATTTTGGTCACATGTATTCATAATGGTCACTCAGGCAATCTGTTTTCAGTATCCCTTTTCTCCTAATTTTCACTACATCTATTCCCCAGTGATGGCAGGGTACACTGAAAACAAACCGCTCACTACTCAGCTACACATTGGGAATCCAGATCTGAGCAACCAGCGATGGTGACAAAGTGAACAAGATATTATATTGTTTCAGTAATACCTGAAAGCCCAACCATCTGCCGCAGAAGCAAATAATACATTCCCTTGATGAGGTGAAAAATACAAATCTGAATCATCTGCTGATTCAATAGCTGTAACCCAATCACTATACAAATCTTCACCTGTTTGAACACCATTATGTTCTTTAGTATCTGTTTCTCTTTCAAAAACATCTTTTTTGAAAAGTTCACCAACTACTGCATTTACCTATTTAGTATCAATCAATGGCATTTGTAATTAAATATTAAAACTATTTGAAGTATACAAATATAAATGTAATACCTGTTCAAGAATTTGAGTTATGTGAACATATGCATCTAATGGTGTTAGATTTAATTCTAAAATCAACCTATCAATTTTATTCAACACTAAAACTGGTTTTATGTTTTCTGCCCATATTTGCTTTAAACATGCCTATAATATAACAATCCATAAATGTGTAAACAATAATAAAAATGTTTACAATAAGAATTTAGTAATGAGTTACTTGTGTTTGAGGACAAACACCTTCTACAACATCAACTAGAATAATAGCTCCATCACACAATCTAAGGGCAGTAGATACTTCTGAAAAAAAATCAATGTGCCCTGGGCAATCAATAACATTGATGATGTTTTCTAATTCATCTGTAAAAAAAATATAATAGTTTTTATATAATTATTAATAGTATAAATTATAATCATCACAAATTACTTGTAAATACTATTACTTTTTTTATGGTATAATGCAATTGATGAGCTTTTCATCGTTATACCACGTTGTTGTTCGTCTCGTCTACTATCCATATATCTTAATTTACCAACCATTTTTTGTGATATAACTCCATTGCTAGCAACTAATGAATCTGCTAAGGTTGTTTTACCATGATCAACATGTGCCATAATACAAATGTTACGAATAGAACTAGGTCTATGCTGAAGTTCAATAAGTTTATTTTGAGTAATATTCCTCATTTTGTATTATTTTATTCAAAATATATTAAAGTACTTTTTAACAATTTTATTCGTTACACATCATTTCAGTAAAAGTTTATTCCAATTATTATACTTCAGAAAACAAATTATTACAATAACAAATGAATGTTATTTGAAAATTAAAATATGAAATAAAAATAAAAATATAATCTCATATTAAAGCAAGCAGTTAGAAGTTGCAAGTTGCAACCATGTTTAAGCACAGAATTGATAAAAGCAGAAGTGTCACTTCAATGTAAAAATTAACGTGACGGCCATGTTCTTAACCTGATATAATCATAATATATAATATATTAGCACAGAATATATGAAAACAGATGATTGGTCCACCAAAATCAGTGTGACCGTCTAAAGAGAATTTGTTTTTAAACGTGTTCGCGGGCTTTTGCATTTGTTAAATAATTGAGTTAAACAGAATGTTTCTCTTGTATTTACTAAAATTTGTATAAATATATATAACCATAATGACAATAATAATAATGATTTAATAATATTATTCTTACAATAACAGTTGTTTTATATTATCTTACACACTTTATAGTATGACGCATCCAAGAGCAATGATTTTAATTTCAATAATTAAACATTTTAAAATTCCCAATAAGCAAAAATGTAATGTATTATAAACATAACACATGCATACTTTTTAATATAAAATTTTATTTATTTCTAACAGAGAAATAGTAAGCTGTCCACCATATGGAATGACAACTGACAGAGCATTAATCAACTATGAATAGTATTGACACACAGTCAATAACATTGTTATTGTAAAAATAATATAAATTAAACAATAATAAACAAAAAATAATTATAAATAAAATAATACGAATTATTATAAAAAAGTATTAAAAACCTAAAAGTATTGCATATTTAGTTAAAAATGTATATACCTAATTATACATGTTTTAAAATAACTTTTTATAACTCTATAAGCTACTCATAAAAGTCGTGTCTTTAATCTGTGATATGAGCTTTGTTCCAACAACGATGTAGAGGAGGTAAGGTGACGCCTCACGCCACTCAACTTCGTATCATTAAAAATCTGTTAGTTTAGGATAAATATATAGTTGATAATTAAATCGAATAAGGAATAAAAAGGAAATGAAAAATGTTTATAGTGAAAGAAAAGAGGTTTCAATAGCCTATACATAACATTACACTTATTAATTTTATATAATAGTAATAATAATAAATAAGTGTAGAATTGTTCTATAAATTAATTATAAGTATATTATAGTTCTTTAAATGTATATATTAATACATTTAAATAACTATAGTAGCATTCATAAGAATTATCCATACTGTATATGAGGTATGGTGTTCCAAAAGGGAATAAATTCAATTTTCGAGTATTAGTTTTCTTCCTACTTTGAAACGCCAGTTTTTATAATAAAGTCTAACTATATAGAACAATTAATCAGTGACGCCGTGGATCCATTTGATAAAACTTAAGAGGATGTCAGCGCAGCGATTTACCGGCACTCAAACATGTTTACTTTAATTGAAAAATAGTGGCTCTTAATTGATATTAATGCAAAAATACCTATTAGATTATTTAAAGAAAACAATATTTTAAAGGGCATCTCGAAGCCATTTTTTCGAAAAACAATTTTTTTTAGAAGTTATAGAGTTTAAAATTAACAAAAGATGTGTCTTTTTTTAAATAAATTAATGAATGTCTTATTTGAAATAAAAAAAAAAAAAGATTCGAGATGCCCTCAATAATGTTGTTTTTTTTTTTAATTTCGATTATAAGGTTTTTTGCTCTAAAATCCCTCAGTAAGCCGTTATTTTGGATGTAAAAAACTAAGTTTTTATGAAAAAATATTTTTAAATCACTGTCGCGGATGCTGTGATAGTCCGAAAAATAATTTAACTACCAAAAAAGAATCTTATTTAGTGAACTAATAATTACACGTCATAGTTTAACCTTTAAGTAAAGATTTTGTAAAAAATTGCCTATACTTTACTCCTTAAAATGGGCTGCGCTGACATCCTCTTAATGAATGTTCGATAATTTCCTTAAATGATGAACGTTAGTTAAGTTCATAAGGCAAAGGCCAAAGATACCAATAAAAATGAATACGAACAACAGTATTTTATGTAATTATATATGCCACGGTTTATTATATAGACACAAAATATAAACAATTATTGGTGATGCAAATATCATCCTTAGGAACACACTGTAGAGAATATATCTGCTTCGTCCCTAGGAATTGCACGTATGGTTGGGATTGAATTAAATGGTAGTCGGGCTGTCGGAGACACTTAATTGGGGTTTATTAATGTAATTAATATCCACCTTACACAAGCAATACTTATTTTTCGGGGAGAAATTAAAATAATCGGAATAAATGTATCTATTGTTATGTAAAAGCACACTAACGTGTGTTCACTGGAATGGATAAAGCTCCGTTTATTAAGTCAGAGGTATTAATATAATTTTATACTAAATAACTCTCCGATCCCCGTTTTAATATACCCTACTTCATAAGTCCCTTTTAATTATCATAGAATAATCTTTATCTTGTAAAAATGTCTAGTTTCACTTAGAGTTTTTAGGGAGCTGAAATTTTCGTGCTATTATTCTTTAGACCTTCAATAACTATCAACTCAATTTGAAAAACTTCTCTGGTGCTTAAAATTCGATATTGAGGGGGGGGGGGGTTCTAGTTGAGGACAATTTTTTTCTTGTATATAATACGTGTTATTATATTATATATCGTATAGAATAATTTCACATATTTTTATAAAAGGATAGTCATCGTTCGACTATAAACGTATTTTGTGGAATAGGAATTAGAATAAATAGTACATTTAATTAGACTACGAATACGAATATTGTGGTTTTTAAAATAATATACAATCTATAGACCTGTAATCAAATATTATTATTTATATAATTATTAGTAATATATTTTTATTTAGTAATAAAAATGACAGTAACGTATAATAATATGTAAAAAACCCTATTAGCTCCATGTAAAAGTCGGCCTCCGGGCGAATGGTGGCGCTATCTACGTGACAAAATTGTACTACCAAAATGCCGTAATTTCTTGACGTCACCTTATCTTCTCTACATCGTGTCTATGCAGGTACCATCAATTTCACAGAAAACAGTTCTTTTGTTCTACTGTAAAATTGACAAAAATGAGATAGGTCGTGTTGCTTCTTAAGCGACGATATGTGCAATAACCTTTTATGTTTCAATCATAGTTATAACTTATAACCTAGGGAAAAAAAAGGACCATGAAGCCGGCGTAAATAGAATATCATTAATCGTGGTAATGCACCTACCGTCATTACCGAAGTGGTAACTTGTGATCATTTGGGAGCCTATGACCAAATTCCTCTCACCAATTTTCATAGATTTAAGTCTAAACGGTATATGTATATCTTCGTTGCCGCGAAAAAACCTCCAATGTGCGAATTTTATGATTTTGAGGTTTTGGTATCCCTGGATACAGGAAAAAAAAAGCTATCGTATGATGAAATGTCCAACGTGGTATCCCATTGTAGAATAAATGGAAAATAAAAAATAAAACTTCCTATATGTTACCTACTATAAATTGTTTTACACGTTTTAGTGTCACCTGAACAATTAGGTTTTAGCAACGACGATATCGGATATATTTTACAGTGTCAAAATCAGTGTCGTTGATCAAAATACCATAAAATAAATTGTAAAACGGGTTACCTGTTTTATGTTATCAGTTCTACAATTTTACATAATATCTGACCACGATTAAATATATCTTTAATCGTGTATCTGACTAATTTATTATTTATTAAAGGAACAGACCGATTCTGGGCAAGCTTTTAACTAATGGAACGGGATCTGGGACTGGGACTCCGAACGGGACCCTTAAGTAAGAGGGTGATATGATAACCGAAAAAAGTGTGTAAAACATGTCACGCTGTTATCTGATAAGAGATAAGAGATGAGGGATGGAGGTGGAGATCGGGATGAAGGTGAGGACGGGGATGGGTGTGGAAATGGGAAAATGGGAATTATTTTACTCAGTCCTGGCAAACTAAATCCCGGGCAACGCCGGGTCCGGACAGCTTGTTTACTATAAAATTTACTAAAATACTATAAATATTATAAGTATTTATTTAAACATATATTACTCTATGCAGCAAACGGGCAGGCTGTTACCATAAAGTAATGAGTGGTAGAACCTTAGATCATATAATTTTGTAATCTAAGAGTAGACACTATGGCTGTTAGCGTCCTTTATTATTATAGATAATACGTCATGTTTTGTGATGATGGTAATTGGTAACAGTGCACATTGTAAATTACGGGAAAAGTGGATTGGCCGCGAACGAAATGTTTGTTGAAACTGTGGGTAAATGAACATTTTATCATTTTATTTTATGTAAAAAAATAGGTTTTATTTTTAAAAAATACTACTTAGTCGAAATTTTGTCTGGATTTTTGGTCTAAAATAAACCAAAATGGCTTTTACTCATGAAAAAAATTATTTAAATGAAAAATAATACCTTAAAGCTTATACAAATTAACCGGTAAATTAATGGACATAGTTGGCATTTATTAAAACCTCTCTTTCCTTAGGCAATTTTGAAGGGAAAATTGCCTATACAAAACTCCTTAAAAACAGCCGCATACAATCCCCTTAAGAGGGCTTCGCACCGCCCATTTTTAAGGAGTAAAGTATAGGCAATATTTTACAAAATCTTAATTTAAAGGTTAAACTGTGATGTGTAATTATTAGTTAAATAACTAAGACTACATTATGGTAGTTAATTAATTTTTTGGACTATCACAGCATCCTTGAAAGCGATTAAAATGTTTTTTCATCTCTACATGTTTAAGCAGACTGAAAATAACTTGCTTAATTTTGGTTTTAGAGTAAAAGCACCAATTATAAAATTAAAAGAAAACAATATTTCAGAGGGCAAGACGGTGCGTTTTTTTCATTATTCCAAGTATAACGCTTAATACATAGTTTAGAAATAACGGCTATTTTAACATTTTTAAATGACTAACTTTTAAAAAAATGATTTTTTTTTAAAAAAACGCACCGTCTTGCCCTCCGGAATATTGTGTTCTTTTAATTTTATAATAGGTGCTTCTACTCTAAAACCAAAATTAAGCGAGTTATTTTCAGTTGGCGTAAACATGTTTTTACCACTGAAAATCACCGGTGCGACGCCCTCTTCATGATATTTTCTTTAGTTTATTCCTGCTTATTTATTAATAAAAAGCCAGTCTAGTAGAGTTAGGGCATAGTGAGAACATAGGGTTGTTTTTCACCAAAATAAATAAAAATGTCTTACCTAATTTTTTTAAGAACCCTTAAACGTAATCCATAAAATCGTGTGGATGAAAAAATCAATACGTTCTTTAAATCATCATTTAATATTTAATAACAAATACGGTTTACCTTGTTTTATTAAAATATTAATTTCTCGCAATGAGTCGTGGACAGATTTTTTAGCAGTAGGATTAGCAGGAAGATTTTTGAGTCTGCTTTCATAATATATTATTCCGTATCCAATCTACGTCTTTGACAGAAATAGCGCTACACGTATCTTGCCCAATTTCCTGAATATTTTTTTGGGGGTCTCATACTAATACCATACATCTATCGACAGCACTATGTTTTCCTGTATAATCATCCTCTATTCTGACGTGTTCATAATTATTATTTTGTGTGAAAATTTTGGCCGTGCACTTTTTTTCGTTGCACCTCGGCCGAGTAATGCAATTTTTAGCTCTATACGCGTATTTGAATTTTAAATTATTATAAATTTGCATAATAGTTGTTATGCCCACGGTTACTTGTAATTACTTAAATTTTTTTCTACATAATAAAAATAACCTACTTTAAACGTTGATTAATTTATTTTAAAAAATACAATAAAATGTCGCGTAATTTTTCGCTGGCGAGTTGATATTATCACCAGTAAATGATATAGTTGATATTATATCCTATGATATGATTTTTAGGTTAATAAAATAAATATTGATTCAGAATGTTATCAAAAAGTTTTTTAGCCGAGTCTGCAACCACGAAAGAGCATTTTCATGTCTCGTTGAAGTACCAAATAAATTTAGTGTAGTAGTGGAATTATAGATAAAATGATATAGTACATAAACAAGTAGTAACAAGCAGTAACAAGCTAGTATATTAAAACATCAAGTTTCTAGCATATCTGGCTTAAAACAATTCATAGAGAATTTGGGCCCTTAAACTATTTTGAATTTATCATTTAGTTCTAATTTGAACGTTGAACGTACAACATATCCTCTTATCTCCTATATCTTACCCTAATCTCCTACCCCTATCTCTCACCTCCTATCTCCCACCCCCTAACTCCTATCCCTATCTTTCACCCCCAACTTCATCTTCATCCCCATCCCATCCCCATTCCCACCCCAACCCCATCTCCGTCTTTTTTCGTTATTAATTTTTTGTAACACTTTTTCCGGTTATGTGCCAGAGCTGAGAGCTAAGACATGAAAATGTCAAAAATACATTGGCATACATCAACTTTTGGCGGTAAACAGACATGGTGATAAAGGTCGAGGGTCATTTTGGAGGAAAATGGCAACGCCTGAACATAATGGTCAGTGGTTTAGGGAGTTTGAAGGTCTTTATTCTATAAGAATAATTATTATAATTGAGAAAGGGTAGGAACAGTCTGACCAATGATTCAAACGTTGTCCTAAGCGTTCTAACGTATAATTTATACTATTATTTTAATTAGGTTCGTTGAATCCTGTATACACCGTATACCGTATAATGCCATTTTTCTTGATTTTAAAGGTAAGAGGTGAACTATTTATTAATTTTTTACTCTTTTAAGTATCATTCGAATAGATTTATACCCTTTGTTCTTATAAGTTATTTATCCATAGAAAAAAAAGCAATATTTTGATTACTCTGTGGAAAAAAAGTTGACTTAAGATTTTTGATTTTAAGGAAGTTTTACATGAATTTGAGGTAAAACTGTTTCGTATCTCCTGTAAAATTGTATAATATCTCCTTACGAGGTTTGGCCACAAAGCCAACAACAACAATAGTAACATGTTACAAAATGAAAACCGTCCTTTTTAGGACTACCAAATACGAAAAAATATGCTACGAAGGCCGAAGCCATCGATAAATTGTAGGACCAGACCAGAGGCGACATTTCAGTTTTTCTTAGGGTGGGGAAAAATTTTTATCGGCCCAATGTTCATTTACAAATATAAGTATTTTTTCCAAAACACTTAGACACAAAACAGTAATAACACAAACTTTTAAACCTTCATACCTATTTTACTTGATAGTCAGTTCAGACGGTTCATTATTGGAAAAGGTAGTTGCATAAAAAAACGGCCTTACGTACCGAAAATTTGACCAGCACAAAAATCTAGGGTGGGGCAAATGCCCCCGCCTGCCCCCTCCCCACCAAATGACGCCGCTGGGCCAGACACATAAAAAAAAGATATCACCTTTTCATTTTATATCTATTATCCCTCCGTAAATACGCCACTGTACACAATAAATTGGAAATAATACCAACAAAATAATTATATTTTTCAGTTTTCGAGTTAATATATAAAAAAACTATATAACTCTTTAGTAAGATCAAACCTCGAATTTGGATGTTTTTAAAAAGAATAGCTCATGTCTCAGGTCTTTCTTTATCCAAACATTCTTTAAAAACCTGTTAAGAATCTTTAGGACTTTTTAATCTTGATATTAGGCGTAAATTAGCTGATATAATGTTCATTTTTGATATTTTAAATGGTTTCGTTATCTGCCCAAGAGATCTTAGCTCTAATTAATTTCCATATTCCTTGTAAACATACTCGTAATACATTTTTATTTATTATCCCGTTTTATAAAACAAACACTGGTGCAAACTCATTCTTCCCTAGAGGCTAGAACACTTGACTTTGTTAAAATGTCACGTCAGTCTTTCAAAATTTATGCTTTAACTTAAATTAATAATTTATAAATATAATTGATCTTGAATATATTAATAAGTAATTGATTTATATAACGTTTTAAATTATAATTAACTAATTTCTATTATTATTATTATTATTACCATTATATATTTTTGTTTTTTATTTTTTATTAATGTTATGTTAATTTATTATATTTAAGGTAATCTGTTAATTTTTCAATAGTCTTCTTTATATTATGTTCTGTTGTCCATAGCTATTTTTAAAGGACGTTTGTCCGTTGAATTTATAATAAATAAAAACTGACACGCAGCAAAAAAAAACAAGATCTAATCGGAAGTTACGAACAAAATCCTATAAAACAGGTGAATTTCGGGGTATCTTGCTAAAATAAGATCAGTTTTAATGTATAATATATTTATCAATAAATATTCGTGAATCGGTCAAGAATAGACGTATACATATTATAATTTATACATGTACGTAATGTCGGCGTTCACGCATTTTTTTAGAAAGTGTCGGAATATCCATATTTGGCAAAAAAAAAGTGATTACGGATTACATTAAACGAGAAAAAAACGGACCATTGAGACATTGTTATTGGAGGTGTCGTTAAACTTTGATCGGATGTATAGAATGAAAAAAAAACGTTATAATAAAATTCCGACAAAGAATAGGAACCGTGATAATGTAAGTACCAGGTGACAATGGCGGAAGATGGTTTTCAATAGAATGGACGTTCCGTTTACACAAAAGAGCCTGGCCGACTGCAGCCAGTGGGAGGTCGTCAGGATTTTCAGAAGAATTTTTCTTTGAAACAGGTTTGTGCCATGTTACCTACTCGACACACGCACGTTTTATGTAGGTACTGTATAATAATGGACGGCGGCAATATCTTCAAAATTCTTTCATTCACTAACCACCAAGCCGAAACATAATAAATATGAGCGATGAGAGTTGTGTGTATGTGTATTGCTATATTATACGGACAACATCAGACACACACAAACATTTGTCAAAGAATTTTCAAATAATATGTTTTTGTAATTTATAATATAAATGAAACACGTGCAACGGTAATTGAGAAAATTCTAATAAGAACACTATCGTATGCCAATTATTCGATCTGCCCAACAAGTAGAATGTATAAACGGTTACTATTTATATACATTTAAGTCATAATTTATAACAAAAACTACATTGAAGTTTTTCGTGTGAGAAATACTCTCCTCGGGATGACTGTAATTCGTATAGACAATTAACATTAGAACTAGGATAATTATGAAACAAATCAAATGTAAATAAAAAAACTGATAAAAGTTAATTCATGGAGTTTTTGAAGTAAATATAAAAGTAATATTAATATGTGTATTATTGATAGAGGGAAAAGTAGATAAAACTTAAATCCTGCACAATTGTTTTTGTAAAGGGATTAATAGACAAATTGTTCCATTAGGGAAAGAAAACTTTAGTTGAAAAAAATAAGCCAGCGAATTATAATAATTAAAATGAAATGCTTTAGTTTTTGAAATGATGTAATTGTTTGTGGTTATTTTGTTGTATTATGGGAATCATTAATATTTTACGAGTGTACAGTAAACACTCAAACACGTATTATTAACACTTAACATACATATCCGATGGTCCGATAATGATATTATTCCGGTGTTTCAACAATATACAGTATATTCTAAGAAAAACGTCTCATTTAATTAAAGTACTGCAATATCGACTTAACCACGGCTCGATAAAATATGATTGGTGGCGATTCATGTATGCACGAACACTCGCAATAATAATAATTACTATATTTTGTACACGTAATATTTTTCCTTTTTACGCAATATCGGAAACGGCAGCAGCTGTAGCTTGTTGCCGCCACGCTGACTGCTACTGTTCACATACACATTTCGATTCTAGCCTTGTTCAACATTTATACCACATAAATACACCGACACTCACAGTACGCCATGCACATAAAAAGGAATACGAAATGTAATTTTCAGTTATCACGGCTATAAATGGAATTATACAATTGATCATTGAAATCTCCTATAATCATAAGCGGAAATCTTTTGAAAATGTTGGGGGAGCCACTATTTTTCATGTAAACTTAAGCAGTAAGCCCCCTATGGCTTTGCCCCTCAGATTGTAAAAATTATGTTAAAAATAATATGTGACATAAATATTATTGTTAACATATTATAGCGTTTTTAGAAATACCTACTGTATTGAACCCATTTATGTTTTTATAATAATTATTAAAACTGCAATTATGTCTCCTAACTTGAAGATAACACTAAATTTAACAAAAATACTTAATTTGTTTCTATATTTATGCCAAATTGAAAAAAATCGATTAAATAAAGCAGAGCTGTTCATTATTCGAATAAAAAGTTATCCAAATAATTAATTAGACAACAAATTATTCGTGTGAAATTATTCAAATATCTTTTAAGAATATAATCAAAATAGTTTACAAGAGCGGTATTTTTTTAAAAAACGTGTTTTTATATACATAATTATAAATCAATATAATATTACTATTAAATTATGCTAGATAGTATGATTATTTATTATTTTTTATGTGAATAAATTGTGAACAATTATTTCAATAATGTTTTATTTCAATAATTTTTGTTCGAATAATAATTTATAATGTGCATAACTCTGATGTCAAGAAAAAAAAATTAAAAACATGCCTAACAATAGGTTGAAAATTAATTGACATTTGATATTCTTTTAAAATTTTAGTTACCTCAATTCTATGCTAAAAGGTCCAGAATGTAGGTCTCCTTTAACGAAGAATTCGGCATCGTTCTTAGACTATATTATAATTGGTATTTTATAACTATGTATAATTTATTGTACTACTGTTATTGTAATATAGTGTCTAATTTTACGTCTATACTTTATCAACAAATGCACAAAATTATGCACTAGCAAACCGATCACAATTCATTATCACAACCACATCTACAACAAATTCATTATTCATCCATCATGTATACCTCTAAGTATTTTGTAGTATTTCGAAAACGTGTTAAATACAAACAGTATGGTATTGAATTTCCTTTTTTTTTTCAGCCAACAGGTACATTTGGGACCGCAAAAGTACATAAAATATCAACCGGTTCTTTCGGGGGCATACATATTTTCGTGCTTATTTTGGGTTTATGGGCCGCGCGCAGTTTTGCCGCGACACCGTCTGTTTATATATTTTATATTATATTATAGACATATATATATATATATATGTACTGCATGTGTGTGCGTTTGTACCTGAAAATATGCGACCTTTCTGGTTTGCCGCTGGGTCGGGTATGCGGGTGCGGTGTAAGCGAGTAGCGCCGGGGGGGCCCGAAAGGGCAGACAGCGAGGCGCTGCTCGGACGCCGTCCTATACCCGTACGCATACAAAGGACAAAGGAAAGTCAAACGGACGAGGGAACCGTCGGCGGTAATAATATAGAGGTGGTGGCGGTGTGCCGGACTCTCGATACACCGCACGCATTACACAGCATACACACACACAAAACCGCCGCCGGATGGACATTGGTGGGGCGCTCGGCGTCACCCTGTCTGGCTGCTGCGAACCAAATGCTGCGGTGCCGGATTGTGCAGCAACGGACACAGCGTGAAAATAACACGTGTACGTACCGAAGCAAAGTGTTGTGTTCTTGCTATACCATAACATGTAACATAATATTCCTTGCCGTAGAGTGTAGACAAAAGTAATTTCCTACGGTTAACTATATACAGGTCCCTACTTCTCGGGGTTCATTCATTTTCTGAGCACTCGCTTTCGTCAAGGAGTGACAGACATACAGGCACCTAACCGTGAAAACCGACAATTTTTTGGTCTTATGGCTTTATGCTCATACCATCGACCGCATATTATATTATCTGACCAATGTATAGAACATTTTAACGTGTATGTAACTGTAAATAATTATTCGGAAACAGCTTAAGGAGCCCATGTAGAGCCATCGCTGACCCTTCTTAGGGAAGAGATTTTCTGACGACTACTTATCGCAATGAATTAGATCTGTCGGCCGCTAGATGTAAATATTTATTGCGTCTTAGAAGACTGCACATCGTTTTAGCTAGGTTTGTTTAATTCTTCTAAACGATTTAGTCTAGCCTTAATGTTGTTAAAAAAAACAGCCCAGCCCAGTATAAGAAAAACTATTTAGATAAGACCAGCCTGAAGCAGGAAACATGTTTACTTATTTAAACAAAAAAACTCGTAGTTTTAGGGTAAAACAGATGGCATCAACCGTTTTTGTTTCGATAAAATAAGTCCGGTTTGGCCAGATTTTTATTAAAAATAAGCCCAACTTATTTTTATTAGCCCAGCTTGGTCTGGATTATTTTGTATAAAAATTGACCCGACTCAGACTTTATTTTATTGAATCCTGCCTGACCCGTTAAGTAAATCAATTTCAATTGAAACCGTTCTGGCCTGGATTATAATTTGTCTGCATCTGGTGCGATCTGACTGGGTCTGGGCAGGTCTTTACTTATTGCCTAATAGAAATTTCTATTATTATTTTATAGATCGTCGGTTAAAAAAAACGAATTATGCGACACTTTTTTCGAAAAATTGAATTTTACAATTTCATCATCGAAATCATTACACATTGATTGTCTAACTTATATATCAATATCTACTAACTTCCATACGCTCGGTGTTAACACTGCGAGTTTTGGTACTATTAGTACTTTTGGTAGTTTTTAAATACCGAAATTACATGGGGCGGTGTAAACACCACAGCGCAACCGCCTACGAGATTTTTTAAGAAACGACTGCTTAAAGATTAAAAAAGTTTAAACAAAATATTTCTTACAAAACACTAAACATTTTTAAACATTATTTTACAATAATAATTGGGGATTGGTATATTTTTGAAAATAAATAAAAATGTTTGTTTTCAAATTTTACAACGCAATTGTTTAGCCACTATTGTAAAAAAAACATGTTTCGGAAATTCAGAATTTTCAGAATTAATTTTGTGCAATTTTAGGTGTGTAATTATTGTAATTGCCTATATTGTTATTAGTTTGTAGTTGTCATTTTTAAAACATATAAAAAACAATATTATTTACTGTATGACTTCGACTACTGTTTGACGTTTGTTGGTAACTCTAATAGTTTAAAATAAGATTTAAAAAATATTTGCTTTTACCGAACCCCCTAATAAATTGAAAATGTTGACATAATGTGTCGTCTTTGTAAGGGAAATTTTTTCTGGGCTTTCCTTTACACCATCATCGATAAAACATGTTTAGCACATTATTTGTATGTTATTGATTGGGCAAATCCTTATTTTGTATTCAAAATAAACTGTAATGGCATGTACAAAAGTAGTTCTATACTGACGACTGCTAACTTCGATTATAAGCGATATGTAAATCTAGAGCTAGTGAATGATTTATTGATTAAATTACGGTTAAGAACATCTTTATTTTAAGTTTTGACAACTGTATATAATTTATCTTCGTTTCCATAGGCGCAATTAGAGCTTAAATATTAAGGGTGTTGAAATTATGTTATCCTCACATAATCGCGGTGGCTACGCTCCCACGCCCCCAGATACAATTCCTGATTTATTTAGTAATTAAAATAATCATTATTTAATGCACAGTAAAACATACATTATTATTTTAAATTATATCAAAATGCAAAGATTGCAAAGATGTTACAAATTTTATCACTCCATTACATCTCATCATAGGCGGAGATTTCATCAATTTTTTGGGGGGGCTAGCATTTTTCTACCTAAAATTACCTGCAAGGGATTTACACTCCTAAATTATTAATATATAATACTATATAACATTATAAATGTATAAATAAAAATCATAATAATTATAATATAATATTTGTATATTACTGCAGTATATATGCAATGTACCTATTCTTAGATCCAAGTATGTCAATTATTTTTTCTACATCAATATTTAAATCGTTTTCAATGTACAATATGGATGAATTATTAAACCTGTCTTGCAACATACTAGTACGTAACCATGTCTTAATTTTGCGCATAGCTGAAAAGCTGCGTTCGCATGTAGCTGAACTAATTGGCAAAGACACGGCGACTTGAAATAATTTGAATAAGCTGGGAAATACATTTTGGGTAAGAGCCTTTTGAATTTTATCAATATTTATTGCGTTTTTTGAAAAATGTATAACTTTATTTAGCACTTGAATTAAAATTAAATGATAATATTATCAAAAACATTGTTATAATGTTTTGCCGTTTTGGAACTGAAATAATTTTCATAATTTATTCTTATTAATAATTTTAGTTTTTACTCCATTAATTAAGGAATTTATTACTTTGATGTACACCCCCCAATCTCCGCCTATGCATCTCATTATATATCGTTATCATTATACACTTCTCATTTTCTCCAAAACTTAAAAGTACTAGGTAACCTAATAAGTAATAACTACGAACTATCAATCTACTTGATATAAACGTAAAATAAAAAAAACCTACTGGAAATAAAAAAAACAGCATTTTTTAAAAATTATTTTTAGCGTTTTAGAATCGGGGGTGCTGAAATACTCTCTTAGTTGCTTCTATGGTAGATTAATTTATCTATTTATAATAATATGGAATTGTATTGCACGCAATTATTGCCGGCGCTGAATTTTTGGTAATCCGGTTTAAAATATTTTCAACAAATCGTTAATTAACTTTCACTATACTTACTATCAACTCTCATAAAATAGTAGGGTAGTCCGGTTTCCTTTGCAACTCTAGTGAAGCCCAACTTGAAACATAATTTAAAAAGGGTTGTTTTATAGTTTGTTCCTATACATGTCCATGAATTCGTCCTGAAATCGAAGTAACTGTGGTGATTGGACAAAAGGATAAAAGTTTAAATTTTAGTTTTTTCTTTTTCCCAAACTAGTTTAATTCATTAGCCTTTAATATAACTTTTCACTAAAGTAAAACCGTGATAGCGCCAATATATATATATATATATATATATATATATAATAACTAGAACTAGCCTATTTAGAATTCATATTGAAGTTATCAAATGCTTAACTTCTTTTAGCACTTACTTAACTGAAAAAATGTAATTTTCACATCACTTATTGCCCAAACAGGGCAGAAATATTCTTATTATATTTTATTAGGAGCTCACTTAAAACAAAATGTCATTATAATTCTTAAAATGTATGTAACATGTGCAAGCAACAACTTGAAAACTGGACAAGATTGAGTTAATACAAATTGAATATATTATTAGTGAACAATTTTTTTTTTTTAATCTAAATAATTTTGAAGGAAATTATTTCCATTTGTGATGAACTCGAGAGGTGATAACGGAATGGCGTTTCACCCTAGTTAATTTGTTTTATGATTTTACGTGGATGACCGTGCATGTGCGCAGCGCTTCCGTCAAATTAGTTTTCGTAGGAAGTATCTCGGTACGTGTGTGGGTAGTCTGTGTATGTGTGTGTTTAATGTTTATACAGCAAGTGGTAACGCGGTTATCGTTCTGTATATACACCGACTGGTGTGTGCTATGTGGCGCTGTCGACCGGATTTCACGAGAGCGCGGCAACGCGGCTCTACTGGCAATCTGATCCGCCGCCGCCATCGGTCCGTCGAATTCTTTTGGTACGTCAGACTGACGAGTCCTATCGAGTCGTGTTAGAATCGAAATTTCGGGTTTTCCGATGATAAAAACCATAGGGACAACGCCGGTACGTCGATCCTTCGGGTTTGGTGACCGTATCAACTATCTGTGGACGATAATTGTCCAGAGTTGATGGCCAGGAAATGAACAGGCGCAAAAACTTCTACAAAAAGTAGTCCTACGGCTGTAGGTGGTGCGGCCGTTAAACTATGACCGTCGGATGACTCGTCGGTCTTACGTATTTTGTCGCCAACACGGCTGGATGGTTCATACGAGGCGCACACCGCGAGTCAAGAATCGGTCCTTGCTCAGGAGGGTGGGGATGGATCAGGGCATGTGTGCGGGACGGAACGGTGGCGGTCAGGGGTGACTTGTGTGAATGCAACGCCGCACACGCACACAGACAGCTTGGCACTGATTTTTGTACCAGCAAGCGCCACCGCGTCTACTTATTAACTGCTCGTTCTAGTTGTGTTATTGTCATTATTATTTATTTATTATTATTTGTATTTTATCCTTCCGTTTCTTTTAGTGTTTATTTTTATAATTAACTACGTTGAAACGTTTTACATAATACATTTTTTTCGTGCAAACGAAGTCTTATTGATGTTATAATATTGTCCGTCGCGCATCGGACTATTTTCATTCAACAACAGTAAAACACAAAGATTGCATAGCGCCCTATTGAAGGATGGCGCACGGTGCTTCGGACGAACCTGTTAGCAAAGTGGAAGAAAAGAGACCAAAAGCGCCAGTCGGGTCCAGAAGAATATTTCCTCCGCAATTCAAATTACAGGTAATTATTAATTAAGTTGCTATCAAAATTTATTGATATTAAAATATTATATTTTATACAAACGATTGTAGGTATTTTACACCTTGCTCGTTTAACTTGGGTGTAGTGCCAAAATAAATGTCTTATTTTTGTACTACTGCTTCTATTAGAGATTAGATAGTCTTATAATAATTCATTTTAATTTCTATTTATTAAAATAATAACTAAATAATAGTGTTGGTAGGAACTATTTTATACTTGGTTGTACTATTTATTATCATTTTTTATATTATATGAAATAAAACACTTAATTAGACAATATTCATAATATTGTACTTGTTTAAAACGAATTATAATATGTTTTTAAAAATTATAAAGACTTCTAATATATTTGGTTTCAAAAATAATCTGGTGATTTAAAAAAATATTTTATAAAATAATGATCTAATGTTGTATTTAACAAAATTGTTGTTTATTTTGTATTTTTATTTAAATTTATTTCTCAATAGGTATTGGACTCTTACCGACAAGATTCTGACTGCCAAGGAAACCAACGCGCAACCGCCCGAAAATATGGCATTCATAGGCGACAAATCCAGAAATGGCTTCAAACCGAAACAAGTTTACGATTGGCAGTACAGCAAGCAGTAGGTGCACCAAAGCCTCCTAAAATGGGAGTTGCAGTAGCTGAGACATCAGGGTCAGATAGTGATGTGAATGTTGAAGATTTATCTGACACAGAAGATTCTGCTCTAGACTTATCTACCACATGTTTAGATCTCACAAAACGTAAGCGGGAAGAAGAATTGGAATTGGAACCTTGTAAGAAGCGAATCTTAGCACCCATGGTTGAAACGACTGAACGACCTTTGTATGTCAGCCCCATCAGATATCCTTATGTAGATTATCCTCTCTATTATTGTTGGCCACCTTGCTGCTACAGACCCTGCTATGTTGAAAGACCTGTTCCTCAAAGACTGACTTGTTCATTGGACTTGAAAGTATGTACCTATGAGCAGAAGGAGCCTTCGCTGTTGGATATATCATATCCTCAACATTGGAACAAACAAGATTTTAGATTTCCAAGCTCGGTGTGAAGTTTTAGAAACTCAATATAAAACTGAACTAATACTTAAACACTGATAAATATATAAATATATGGCTTCCTATAGGATTTGAAGTGGTTGTTTGTGCTCATCACAATGAAGTAGTTAAAAGAAAATCAGTGATATAAGTAGAAATGCCATTTAATATCCGTACCATTTTATTATTAATATAATTTTAATATATTGATTGCTTGCATATTTTTATATAGTAATAGATATTTTTAACAAAAATATAATATTATATAAATATTTCAATTAAACGAATTGCAATAAATTTAATGATACTACATTAATCCATCCAAAACTATGTATGGCTGAATAGTAATTTTTTTTTCATTATAATATACTGAAGATGGTTATTTATAATTATATAATATAAGTATATTATACTTAAATTTTTTATTTAAAACTATTGGCTTCAAAAGCTATGGAATTAATATTTATATTTTAAATATCCAGGCGAAAATAATTACCGATATAATTTCTAAAACTGTTGTGATATCTACTTAAAACATGTATGTTAAGCACAAAGTTAGTTCAAAAATAAATACCAATAATATTTAACATATATTATATAATAGAATAAAAAAATTTATAAATAGGAATTTTTCTGATAAAAAAGAAAACTCAGTTTACAATTTAGAAATTAAGTCTTTGTATACTAGGTAGTTTTTATTTAGTGTTATAATGATAATAAATTGTTACGAGTTCCTACAATAAGGCTAGATGTATCAAATGTCACTATTAAATTGTTTTTAATATTATTTGAGCAAATTTAACATATAATTAATATGTGCCAAAAAATAATTTAATTATAATTGCTCAAGTTTGTTTGTCTTCCGAAGAAAATCAGTTTTGTAATGCTCTCATATTTTCTGTATCGTGTGCCTTAATTATATATATATTTTACATTAAACATCATTAAAATTTTATAGTCTGACGAGACTGATTTTTGCTCAATTAAACCTTGACTAAAATTCATAATATTATATTATTAAATATATATATCTATACATAATGTAAACTTTAAATTATTTTGTAAATATTAAATTGCAAAACTGCATCATATGTATATATTTTTATAAAAAAAAATGTTTTGTTAAGTTACATTAATTTTTTAACTAAATTTAATCATATACGAATTGTTATTGTTTTAAAACTTATTATTGAAACCTGAGTTAGTTTTAATGATGTACTATAATTTGCTTAAGTATGAGTAAAATACTATTTGGAATTAAAACTAACTTATATAACGAATATTTTGTTATTGAATATTTTATGATAAAAACTATTATGAAATAAAAATGATTTATATATACTTTGTATGTAACTGTTTAATTATATATTTATCATTCTATGTATGTATAATTGCGTATCATATTTCCAAATCAAATTATCTAAACTTTTTGAAATTTTGGGAAAATCAGAAAAACTATTCAAAACAAGATAAAAATACCTAATATGCAATTTTTTTGAATTGTTCTAAATTTGAAGTTATTTTTCTAACTGAGTTAAATGTTGGATAAATAGTTTTAGAATTGGTAAGTTTTAAGAAAAATGTTTTATTAATAGCAGTTAATTCTGTAAACAATAATCTCATTGCATTTTTGTGAATGAAAGTTAAACCGTAAAAAAACTTAGTAGTACATTAAACGAAAACCAAAATGTGTTATGCTATTCTTTGACTTACGCTATTATTATTTTCCAACTTTTTTAATTAACTTAACTAGAAAAATGTGTGATTTTCTTCAGGCAATTTTTTACGAAAATTTCTTGTTAGTTTTTAGCTTAAGCTATAATACATTTTCGACAAGCAGAGGCAGAGGGGTTATATGTCTTTATTTAAATTTACCAAAACTGTTGTTGAATTTTAGTAATGTTCTTTTAAAAACTTTTATTATTTAAGAAAATTATTTTAATAATAATTAAAACAAGGTTATTAGAGAAGTTTTTGATTTCTTAGGTATTAATTTCCCGTAGTGAAGTTTTTATGCTAAATAAATGGACTTGAACGGCCATTTAATAAAATTTTAACAAAATTATTTGTTATATTAAATTATATGACATTGAGAGAAACATAATCATCAGTAGAATTTCCCATTTTCGTATGTACGTAGTGATCTATAATGTTTAACCCTACTACCAATGTTGTAAAAATAATGTGTAATAAATACTCATTATTAAACTACTTGTACATATATTAAAAATTAGCTAAGTCTTAATAAACTAAGGGTCAATAAGGTTATTGTGTCATACATCACAATGGTTTTAACCTAATAGGAGCCCGAGCAAAGCATTATTATAGAAGGTTAATTGAAAGCGAGCAAACACAGAACCAGTTATCCAAGTCTGAATCCTTCTCTTTAAACATAAGGAAAAATATAGTTTTATTAAATCAAACCTTTAAATATCAATAATATCTGTTATAATTTTTATCATAATACAACAATGCATTAGATTATACATATACTTTACATTTTTTTAAATAGTGTAATTTTTTAAACAACTAAATATTTAATTTAAAAAAAAATATATATATATATACATATATTTATGAAGTTATTATGTTATAGATTCCTTTTTTTTCATTTTATAATTAATTAAGTAACATAAACAAAACTAATACTTAACAAAAATTGAAATACATACATTTAATGTTATGATTCAACTTTAAAATAAAATATATCAATGGTAATTGATAAATTAAAATCATTTTCGGCCAATAACAAATAATAAAGCATTTTTATTTTAAAATATAAGGTATTTTATCGTTATTAAAAAAAAAATAGTCAAAAGTTATCATTATAATATATAATTAGTTATGAAATTTGTGTAGTATACTAATAATAGACATAACAAAACGTTTCAAAAGATATTCATTCATTGACAGTTACAATTATAACTTACTGTGATTAAAAATTATTTAATAAGAAAAAATTGTTTTTTTTTAATTTAGCATATATTTATTAATAATTATTGTATGTTTTTAATTGGTAAAGAGAAACATGAAATATCTGAAATGTAGATAAAGGAGATAGGTTCGTTCATTGTCTATATAAGCTGGTAATTATATCAAAATACGTATACATATAGAATTTTGATCATTTTATTTTCTTATGTATTTTATAAAAACTATTAGTTTCGTCTATAGAATAACTATAAAATGTACTTTAGTGGTAAGAAATAATAATTACATAATAATATCTTTCAAATTCGTTTTGTTTTTACTTAATACATTTGTGCTTACAAATATAACATTTAAACACATTTTAGTGTTTAATAATATATGTACAAGTAACTTAGATATATTATAATAAATATACAATTAAATTTGTCATGAACAAAGCAAACAAGTATCAATATAATTAAATGATTTATCTCTGATAACTACATTAAACACAAGTGGTTTAACTAGTTTTAAAAATGTATAAATTATAAAGAATTTAACAAAGTATACAGTATAGAATATATAATATGATTTGTTTAGTTTAACGATGAATAAAATTGATATTTCACTACAAAAAAATAATTGTAAAAAGTACCCGTAAAACTAATGCATTTTTGTTGAGCAAAATCGTATTCATTAGCAAAAAATGCATTTAAAAGAAAAATGTGTATAATTTAAACACACACACACACACACTATATATATACACATAATTTAGAATGGTACTTTAAATTTAATTTTGCATCTTTGATCAAATTTCTTCTAAATATATATATATATATGTTTTAAATTTGTTTTGAATAAATGTAAAGTTTTTTTTTTATAATACAAATAAACTACAAAGTGTATAATATAAGAAATTAATACAACTTGAGCATAAAAAAAAAAAAAATGATATACAAATATATATATATATATATATAAATATATTATATTATATTATATTTAAGTATTTATGTTTATTATGATTAAAAGTTAGAATTTTTATTTTAGATATTTTCACAATGCAATAAATAACAAAATAAATCCAATAAGATACCAAAATGATTATTAATATTTTATTTTATAACTTAATATAATAGTTCTTTTATTAAAAAAAAAAGGAGGATGCAACCAATAGTAAACAATATAAGTTAATCATTATTATAATCAAGACCATAGAAGTCGCTGGATAATAAAACATAAATTAGCAAATATTATATCAATGGCACATTATAAGTTTAATAGTAATATTAAGCAACCTACAGTAAGTATAAAAGGTTATTATGTGTGATTTTAAACTATAATAATAATGTACATTTTGAAAGACTCTTGTGGTGATGGATGTGGCTATCGAGTTAAGAGATCGTTCTTATTAATAATAAATAATAATTAAATTTTTTTTTACACAACTATATAAAAAGAAAAGTTGAGGTAAGGGCACATTTGCTCTGATCAATACTATTAAAAAAAAAACAGCTGATATCACCAGATATTGTTGTCAAAACATTAGAGTATTTACTCTTTTATTTATTTTTATATATATTGAGTACAAGTCTATTGACATTTAAATCCTATTATTTACCAAATTGGTAAACCAGAAAAAAAATAGAAACATCTAAGTGTACACGTTACACATAAAGAAAACATGAACTAATCGTTAAAACGATTACACTATGGTATTTTTATACAAAATAAATATTTAACAATTATGAACTCTTAACAAGTCTAAATATTGCAAACTATGTATATAGTCTACAGTTTATAAAAAAGTGTAGTTGAATGTAATCACATATTGATGTTAGCTGGACGTCATTACACTAGGCGGTTGTTGTGAAGGTGGATGTGTTGATGAACCTTAAATGAAAAATACATAATGGTAATTTTTTATAAATTTAAATATGAAGTAACAATTTTTTCCAGTTAAAATACTTATGAATAATTAATTTATCATCAAATAATATTTATTTACAACATTATTTTGACTTTCGATAAGTAACTCACATTTATATTAGTTTAAGCAAAATCAAACCAGGGTTATGTACAGTAATTTTTTTATGAAACAATAGGAGGTTTAGCTAAAAGATTGTTAAGTAAAATCTTTATTATATTAGAGAAATAAAATTTAGATATATCACACATGAATAAGATTAAAAATCTCCCTTACCATTGTTTTTAGTATTTCAAGTAATATAGATTATGATAGAAATTCATTTTCTTACTTGGTGTATTAGATGATGTTTCATTAGGACTGTTTAAAGCACTTGCACTACTCGGTGTTAATGTGTTATGTGCCATTAATTTTTGACGAACTTCTCTTATCTTTAATTGTAACGACGACTTGTTGGGAAATATTTCAGCATGGTTAGCCTGTAAAAGTATAACAACTTATAAATATTTATTTAAAACTTTCAATGTTGAAGTTTCAGAGTTTTCCATAAAATACTCCAACCTTTAAACCTGCCTATTTTTTTTAGTGAAATTAGAATTATACTCAAGCGCAATATAAATTTAATTCCCTAAGACTAGATTTAAAATCAGCATATAGTTGCTTATTTGACACTTGAGCATATTTGCCTATAATGAATATTTCTAGATTTAATAGTATAGTTGTAAGAATAATTATTAAAAATGTTCTATTTTATTATAATTGTATTTGTGAATATGAGCTAAAGAAAATTATGCACAACATGAGAAAAAGTACAGGGTCTGGCAAAAAAACCTCCCTTATTTAGAAATGGTACTGTGGGAGTTGTGGTGGTGGTACAACGGTGGAGGGGGTATCGATCGATAGCTGTATACATGCCATTTTCTTTTGAACTAACCTAAACCAGTTTGCTAGGAACCATGATGTGGGAGAAGTCTGGTTCCAACAAGATGGTGCCACAGGTTACACTTTGCGGCGTTCACTTTTAACTTTCGAGAAAGGCCATAGCTCTTCGTATCATTTCCGGTGTAATGGCAGCCACTGCCTGGGTGATTGCCTTCTTAAGTCCTCAAAGAAAAAAACCGCAAGGGGATAAATCGGGTGACCTTGGCGGCAGGTGATGTCTCCAAGCAAAGAGAGAAGACGTCCAGGAAACAACTGTCTCCAGATTGCTAGGGAGCGCCGCGAAGTGTGACCTGTGGCACCATCTTGTTGGAACCAGACTTTTCCTCATCATGGTTCCTAGCAAACTGGTTTAGGTTAGATCAAAAGAAAATGGCATGTATACAGCTATCGATCGATACCCCCTCCACCGTTGTACCACCACCACAACTCCCACAGTGCCATTTCTAAATAAAGGAAGTTTTTATGCCGGACCATGTATTAAACAAAAATTCTGGTTATAAAATATTGTCCAAAATGTCTAAAATAATTGTAATTTAATCTTATCCTGATACGTAAAATACCTTTTTAAATAATTAACCTACGTAAAATGTTATTTATATTATGTCGTCAGCTAATTTCTTTTAGCCGATTTCAATAAAGGCATATAATTGCATATTTTGACATTTTAAAATGCATATTTATAGTCATCAACATTGAAGTTCTACTCAAAATGCTGAACAGAAATGTACCTATAAAAATTGAATGCAAAGCACGTCAATAGCTCATTGAAATAAAAGTTTTATGACGGCGTATACGCATCAGTAGTGTTGAAGAAAGTGTTAATGTGAAGTAACAAAATGATATTCTATAATATTATTTTTTTTAAAACTAGACTGTATGAGAAGTTGGATTATACTTTAAACAACTTGTTTTCTCTGGCTAGTCTAATAAAATCAAGTAGAAATAGTAGTTTACATTAAAGACTTAAAAATTGTTGGTTACCTGAAATATTGAAGTTGCTTGAGTAGAGGGAAACATGCCTTGCTCTTGGAATAAAGTCATGACTAGTTGTCTTCTTTGTTCTAACATTTTTCTATGTCCTTTTTCAGCTGCTGAGCTATCATTTCGACCACTTGGAGTTTTAGGAGTCCTAGGTGAAGCTGCAACTGTATCTTCCTGATCCAATACCCCTCTGTACGCTTCAGGATTAAAGTCAGGACCGAAAAATGTGTTTCCAACTAGTTTTCCTGATGAGTTAGGAGTTTCCACTTGAGCGTCGCATTCAGCTAATTGTTTTTTGCGGAATGTTTGAGCATTAAAGACATGGGGGCTAGACGGTACTGATATTGCACTTGGTGAATTACATTCATCTGGTTTAAACTGAGGCAATGAAGAAAATTTCATTTCAAAGTTAACTTGTTCTAATACTCGATCCATTCCATCTTCAATATTTTTCTTGAAGAAACTACGTTTTGTCGAAGGTGATTCTGGTATATCTTCGGTTACATCTTCTAGCAGTTCTGAATCTTTATCAGGTAGAGAACTAGGTAATGAATCTTGACTAGAAGACACTAAAAAACAAATGAACAATGTATAAATATACTTTCTACCACATTTAAGTTTTCAGAGAATAGGTACACTCTTCTTTTTTTTAAACTTTTGGTCTAAAAAAGTACATTTGCCATACAGTTTCTAATTTATGGACTAGCTTTATAAAGAAATATTTTTGTAATTAATTAATTAAATACATTTTCTTTTTGGTTTAATTAAATTTAAATTTTATAAGAGCGACCTTATATAAAGAAATAGAACATTTATATGCTAGTATTTTAATTAAAAATTTAATAATATTTTTATTTAGTAAAAATTATTAAGTTAAATAATTGACAATGGCCAAAGCTAAATGCCTCATCTAAAAACGAAATATTAGTTGGTAAATAGCTAAATATGATAGTTAATATTTATCAAAAAGTAAGAATGTGTGATTCAGTAAAAAAAAAAAAAAATAATAATATTATTGGCTAAAAATAGAAACCAACATTTTAGTTCTCATTAAGGGTGTCAACACTTTTTAGTCGTTAATTTAGTATAATAAAAGAGAACAACATGACTAATTTCCTAAAACATAAAAAATACTGTATTTTAAATTATAAAAAGATATATATATATATACTTATGTGGTATTATTGTAGTAATTTGTTTGGTAACTTGATAATTAAAAGCCTTATTATTTAAGTTATATTATTAAAGTTTATACTTTTTACAACTACATAACAAAGATTAAAATATAAAAAAAACTAAATAATTTGTTTTAAAATTATCTATCTATCTAAACTCTTTTCAGAATAAGAACCGGCTTCGGCGGCCGACTTGTGCGCATGGGCGTGGCTTCACTACGAGCAATGGACCTTGAACACTGCCGCCAGTGACAGACAAAATGTAAAATGGGCGGTGCCTGAAGTGCCGCCCGACGAAAACTATCTTATTCTGAATACAGTATATTTAAAAATGAATGTATGTTTGTCTGTTTGTTCTTAATGCATTAGTACACCATTCATCCAATCGCCATGAAACTTTATGAAGTTGTTGAGTACACTCCCGCAAAGGCATAGTACTTTTCGAAAATTCCACCCCTAAGGGTGGCCTCAAACACTAATTTTGTACTTTAAAAACAAAATAATTTTCGTTTTTCGAGCCCAAAATAAACACTTGGTTTATAACCAAGGTAACCACGGTACTCGAGCGAATGGTAGGTGATGATTAAAGGAACAGTCCGATTTTATGTACTACGATTCTGGGGTCGCTTTTTACGATTGGAATTGGAACTGGATCCTAGGACTAGGACTGGATGTATATTTTTGTCATTATTTGAAATCAGATTAAATAATTACCCATAGATTGCCTTCTTTGTAATGGTGCTTTCCCAAGTTGTGCAGGAGTGGGAGCAAGTACAAATGGTTTTTCTTCAACATCATTTTTTATATTATCGTCCTGGAATTTTTTAAAACTTCAATAAATACTTTTTACATCATATTTGTTCATATTGTCAAATAGGCAAAGCATCATGTGAAAAAATGTCTTTATTTTAATTTTAAAACTATTATATTCATTTAACTATTGCTAAGGAATGTTTACTTGAAATTATTTCAATCAGAACTATTTACTAGCCTAAATTTAGAAATTTTAGTTTTTCAATTAAAGAAACGAATGTAGTAAAGTTCAATTGAGTGTTATGTAGCTTTGATGGTGCAGGAAATAATATTACCACTTACAGCGACAGTTATTTTAAAAATCATAAATCTTTCAAGAAAAAAATAGGGTTTTTGTGCAAACTATTAATGACATTAAGCTATAAAATGTATTTTATAGATTACCTTATTATTATCATCTCTAAAATCAAATATGATGGGTGAAATATTATTTTTTAAACTACTGTTTTGTGATTTCTCAAAGGATATTAAATTTTCATCATTATCAGCTCTAATTACAATGTCAGGTTCACGTTTTTCTAAAAAAAAAAAAAAAACATTGATATTTATTAGGTTATTATTACATATAAAATAATTAATTACTTGTGATGTTTGAAATTTTTTCTGAATTTCCAGAATCACTGCAAAATACACAAAAAATAAATAATAATGATAACAATTTTTTCTATGTTTCTCTTTCAAGAATATACTCTAATTTCGGCAAGTTTTAATAATTTTTTTGAACATTACATTACACAATATTTAACTATACTTACGAATGAAAAACCAATGAAGTGTTGTTTGTGCTCACAATAACAGTAGAGGACTGAGTTGGTTTTGCTGGGGGTGTTTGATTTGATTTACCTGATTTACCAAACATTGTATTACAAATAAATATTATTATTTTAAATAAACTATATTATTTATTACCAGTTTGTGTCTGTTGAGGTAAATAAATATTTGACAGTCTATTGGGTATAACATATTGCAGAGTGGCTGAAGTATTTCTATTGTCGTTACTAGTGGGTACTAGCAAATTAGTTACTAATGAAGTTGTTGAATCTCCAGAATTTACAAAAGCTAAAGTTAGTGCTTGCTGTTGACTACCAGACTGACTTTTAGCTGCAGTTTGTATTAAAACAGGACGGCCACCTATTACTTGTCTAACTGAACACGCTGCTGGTTTTTGTTCAGAATCTTTATTTGGAGAAGAAGTATAATGAAATATGTTCTGTTGTGACAAAGGTGTTACAACAATTTTTGAATTTACAGTTGTTGTGTTTGTTGGTTTGTTGTTATTCCACTCAGCAGTAGAAGCAGCCCAAGCATTCGTATTAATCAATTTAGTTTGATTCCAAGTCTCGGTTCCAGATGTCCATGTTGCTTCAGATATATGCATTGGTAATTGATCAGTAGGATTCTTAACTTTTGGTGAGGCTGGCATTAATTTAAAAGCACCACCGGTAGGTTGAAATGGAGAAACGCCTAAAGGATTAATAGGGGAATGATATGGGTACAGAATCGGCGTTGTTGGTTCTCTTGAGTTGATAGTTTTAGACTGATATTTTGAATCTGTTGAACTTGCAGACACCAATCTTTAAGAAACAAGAACACAGGTCTATTATTATATTTATTTTAGTTAAAATAATGAGAATTAACTTTTTATTTTATTTAACATAGGATGTAAGTTATTTTAAGAAATATGGATCATAAAATTGAAATAAATAAATTTATAATATAAATAATATAGTTAGCATTCCTACGATAGAACCCTGAGTTTTATAACTTGACAAGTTATACATAGTTAGGTTATTCTATTCAAAAATACCTTAGTATCTATACTGACACCATTATTCTCCAATACAAATTTCTTTGTATATTTCTTTTTTTATTTTAAATATGTAAATGTTTTCGTTGCGATTCACAAGGTCACTGGAAAAAAGATTGCAAGAAGTACTTAAAAAGCCTACAATAGGTCACAAGCCTAATAAGAATGCATTTATTAACAGAGAATACCTCAAATTAAATGAAGGCAATAAGAATCGGGAGCGTCAAGCTACAAGTGCAGCTATAGAGTTGATATACACAGATTTGTGTGGACTATTGGAAGTTATTTTACTAAGTCTAAGTATTTTTTATTGTTACAGTTACCAGAAATAAAGTTAAAATACTTAGGACAGATAGTGGGCTTGTATTGGTTAAGATGGCATCACACACACCCGTTATTTTCTTCAAAAAACCCGCCTTGCGCTGCGTAATTTTACAAAGACTGTAATCAAAAATAAGAAACCAAATTTTCACATAATATAGACAACAACATTGTCTGTGCTCTACCATGGCTCTTTTTTAAGTTAATGAATAATTAATTAATTAAGAAAAGACTTTTTTTAAAAATGATATAGCATTGGTTGATTAGGTAAAATGAAAAAATACGGATGCTGGAGCACAGATAATTTTGTCATGTATAAAAAAAGTATGCATTTCTCTCCTTAACTATAAAGAAGCCTGAGAAAAATTAATCCGCGCAAAGCAGTTTTGATGGGAAAATAATTGTAATTTAACCTATACAAATGACTGTGATAGACTGAAAAAAAATGGCAATCAACAAAGTATCCTTATTACTGTATTAATAAGTATTAGTGTTGTAATTTGGATTCAAATCTTCGAAGGATTCGAATACCTAATTTTTAAAAATTTGAATATTCGAATATTCCAATAATTATTTGATAGTTGAAAAAAAACTATTTGTAAATTAATTATTATTACTATTTATATATTCGAAGGATTCGAATACTATTATACATTTTTGCTGATTATAATATATTTTTTAAAACATTTGTAACCTAAAATTATTAAGACAAACGCAAAAGAGCAAAATAATAATAATTATTTTTTTTAAATGTGTATTTTAACATGTATTTACATTACCTGGCTTTAATAGGTTTAGGTCGGCATGTCACTTCTCCAGAACTCGAAGATTTCACTGGACTAAACCTCTGTTGAGGAAATATTTTGTTATCTTGTAATGGCTCAGCATCACTTTGAGACTCTGTATCAGAGTCAGTTACCTTTTCTTTACACTTAAGATCAATCTCTGGAGCTTCAGCTACAATCTATAGAAAAAAAAATATGTTATTTAATGTAATTTTGGAGTACAAACTACACATACCATTTGTTCATCCTCAGAATCATTTTTCATTTCTACATCCATTTCTTTTTTGACAGGTGTTTTTTGTTCATCTGACATTTCTAAGGTCACATCGACCATAGGATCATGATCAAGAGATGGATGTTCATCAGTAGATCCTAGTTTAGATCGACCACTTCCGCTTGACTTCCTTCTATCTTTACTACACCACTTCCACTCTGGATGCGCTTTAAAGTGAGCTTCTTTTACTTCAGAAGCTAATTCATGGTATTTTTGTTTTTGATCTGGCTCCAATGCATACCACCATTCACCAAGGATTTTTGATACGGTCCTATTGTCCTGATTGGGATGTCTTTGATGAACCAAGGCACGATGTCTTTTACTAAATATCATAAAAGCATTCATTGGTCTTCGAATACGATCTTTAGCTTTTGTTAGTGGACTTTGCGGTTCTTTTGAATTTTGTAATGCACTCAGAGATTGTGTTCTACGCTTTCCAGCTGCAGTATTCAATGTTTGATCATCAGTATCACAGGGTTCTTGTTCGAACACATCATCATCATCAACATCAGGGGATTCCGCTGGTGGTGGTGTTAGAATAGGCGGAGCTGACAATGGAGGAGTAAGTGATTTAGGCACAGTAGAAATAGTAGTTTGAACTACTTCTTCTGAATTTAAAATCGGAAGTAAAGAATCCCAAGAATATACAGTTAAATTTCCATTATCATTATCTGCAAAATATAATAAAAATAAAAATTATGATATCAGTCAATACTACCCTATTGTGACCTACCAATATTAATAATAGTATAATAAGAGATTAAGGTGCAACCTAATGACTAATATTATCAATAATTAGATTTAAAGCCAAATTTTACGAATACACGCAAATTAAAAGTTAACTTTATAAAAAATCTCCTACGCTGGAAACTGAAATAAAGCCATAATATTTAATTAATAGGAGATGAATTTTTATGATAAAACTACTATAGAGACAATTTTTTACACACAAAAAATTATGTGGCATCCTCTGAAGCGGTAGGGGCTAATAATCTAATGGTAGATTGCACATTAAACTTAAAATTTGTTGATAGGTCGCACTTTTGAGCACAAAGTTAATCCTAATTTAAGACCAAATTTGATCTTTATAAAAAAACTAATATTTAATTACTTGTAAGAGTCGGGCTGGGTTCAGGCGGTTCTTCTTTTCTATCTTCCATAATAGGCAACACAGGTAAAAGTTCAGTAGGGTGAACAATAACTTGTTGAACTACAGAATTTTTGTTTTGATAATCGTGATACTCATTTTGAGGGGCAGCGTAGCTGTGTTTAGTAACAACTGAAGGTGTTGTAATTGAACTTGGAATGTTTTGAACTCTCTATTTTTTATAAAATAACAATTAACAATAATATTTTACGTTATACAGTGGGCTCAAAATATGTTATATTAAAAATATATGTCTGCTTAATATTTTTTACACAATTTTTAAAAACCAAAATCAAATTAAAAATCATTACATTTTTCATCTTTATCATTGGTCACACTGAATACAAGGTGATCCATTTAATATAAAACACACAGATTTTTACTGAAAATTAGTAAGATGGTAGGAAGGATGGGAGTGCAGTCAAAATTGTCAATTATTCTTAATTTAACTATGTTGCTTTTTAGTTTAAAAATTTCAAAAGTTCATAGTTTCATAGTGTTCTAGAAAATTCTAAAAAAGGTAATTTTATAATAGTATACTATATTATACATATACACAAAACATTTTTCATAAAGAAAAATTATAAAATTACAATTATTTTAGAAGATATTGAGTGTCTTACATAAAATAGATCACTGAATAGTACAAAAATATAATACATTAACATACCTGATTATATCCAGAATTGATTACCAAAGGTTGTGAATAAGGTACATTAATTCCCACACCAACGTGCGGATCTTTTTTTATTACAGATTCTTGATACACAATATTTTCATTATCTCTGGAAAATACTTCGCTATTTTCAGTTATACGACTATAGGTGTCATGACCATTCTAAAAAAAAGAGAATTTATGTAATAACTTAAGTACATGACATGATACATAACAACCATTCCTACTAAGTTAGACAAAAAAATATTTATAAATAAGATATTTTATTTTTGTACAACATGTATGTTCAATGATCTCAACAAATGTTTATAAAGATATATACAAATACAAGGAACGAAAAGGGCTTTTCTTAAGATCTAGGAGACATGAAAATAATAAACATTAATAAGGCAATTAATTTAAGAGTAATTGAATAATATTAAGGTTTTTAGTTACATAACTTTTAAAGTTATTTTCTCTGAGCAAAACATTGATAACAAATAACTGTTGTAGTAGTTATTTTCTAGCATATTTACTATAGTACAAACTTTTAGGACTTTTAGATCTGAAAATTAGACCGAGGGTAGATCTAGAATGAAGCTATACTATATACAATTTTCTCAAAATCTGAAGTCAAACTTTTTTTTTATTAAGGTACTTTACCACTTTCAGTTGTAATAATTCATATTCATATGATCAGTGACCTCCCTCGTTCCAATATTCTTTGTCCTCACTATGCCCCAACCTCACTGTACAGCTTTTTTTAAAAATTTGTTTTTAACTCTATTGTTTCATAAAACAAATGTTTTATCATCAATACTCTTTTATTTACTTGAAACTGACACAATTTTGTTATAACTTAATATATTAGAAAATCATTTAGACAAAAGCTGTTTATGTAAATGTTATGTTTTATTTTTGACATAAAGTGGTCCCTACAAAATAAATACATTTTTAAGAGATCTCCGAAAAATAATTATACTTACCAATTCAACCGTAGTTAATGCTTTTTCTAAAATGTGACCATGTTGTTGTGATGACACAACAACACTTGGATGTCTTTCTACCTGCCATAGACCCGAAGGCTGGTTTATTGGTTTATTTGATTGCTGAGGGGATGAAACAACACCTCTCCAACTGGCCTGTGTCTGAGAACTTACCGTGACACTGGTTACTTTTGGTTGGATTGTGTGCGGTGATATACGAATTACACTAGTTTGACTGGATATGGGCAATGAATCTTGTAAACCATGTTGGGTGTTAGGCCTTAACAATTCTGGTCTGAAATAATATTAAATAATTTAAATAATGTCCCTCAAGGTATTACTAATTTATACTATCCAGGAAAATTAAGATTTTCCTATTTTGCTTTTCCATCAAATAATTAAATTATTATAGACTATGAATACATGTTATTTTTTTTGGAATAAATAAAAATATTAAGTAAAAACTAATGTTAACTGTTAATTATATGAAGTTAAAATAAATAAAAAAAACAGCCTATTTAAAAAGTATTTTTCATAAAAAATTAAGATTAAAAAAATATGATTTTCAATTTTTTTTTTTGGTGTTATTTACGTACTCCAAAATATTAATTATTAGTAGTCTATAAACTAACAAATTATTTCCCTTAAAAGAAGGGCATTAAATCATGTACATGTCTCACGGGGCCTTTGGCACAATACAATCAGCTGATTCACCCCATTCCCTCCATTTCTTATCTCCTTCACCATATTGGATCCCTTATCTCATTGAGTGACAAAAGTGTCGCTTCAAATATTTTTCACATACAATAAGACCAGCCATTACAAATATTTATTAAAAAAAAAAACTGAATTTAAATTTTCATAGTAAACATTTTAAGTAGTAAAATTTTGTGAAGTAGTGTAAAGTTTGACAAATGCCATACTTGACAAGTTGTTGTTGCCTATATTGATTAGTAGAAGTATTGTTCATAGTTGGTGGTGTAGCATGTCCATTTCCTGTTGGTGTAGTAGATGGGTAACTCTGGTTTGCTGGTAAAATAATTGGTAGGAACATATTTTGACGAGATCCTACTGTAAGTGGCGACTGTGTATTACTGTTACCCAGTGGACAAGGGGATGAGTATAAAGGAGTTCCTGACCTTGAACTTCCTAAAGAAACTGCAAAAAAAAAGTATATTTAATATATTTTTCTAAACATAAAATTAGGTTTTATATGTAATATTGTTAGTAAGTTGTCAACATAAGTAGCACCAGAACATGTTATAAGTAAAGAAATACAATAATTAAATATTTAAATAAACTGTTAACACGAAAAACCAACAGTCTGTTGTGTGCGCTGTTGATGGTAGCATTGCTTCTGAAATATGTATACGCTACAGAGTATTATTTTTGTGGTTAAGGGTTTATTTAAATATTTCTTTACTATATAATATATATAATATTATTATATAACCACAAGTGTTGCTAAGTTTTTTCAAGAACATGTTATAAGGTTTTAGCTTTGCCTTACGTATTATATATGCTACTCTAAAAAAGGTAAGTAGGGCAAAGTCTTGTACAATAATATTGCTATTGCCCCGCCGGCCTTGACAAATAATCAGACGAGAATGTTAGAACTTAATTATTACGTTGTGTACCAAGCATGTTGGCAGCTTCTGTTTCATCTGGATCAAAACGGCCAGCTAGTCGACGTTCAGAAAAACTTGGGGAAGTTTGAGATTCTCGAGACGTTTCATCTCCATCTATGGCACTTCTATTTCCTCTGAAAATTAAATATTTATTCATAACAAATTTTATGATAAACTGATACTATATATTAACTTTATATACAAAATTTATAAGTCATCATCATGTAGCTAAACGGATCATGAAGGCCTAACGCTGCCATCATGAGATGGTTTTTTGACGAATTCACTATCCGGGACGAGTCGTCGATCCATCTCCGGAGAGAGGAGATAGCGGTTCCTTTTCACCGGACGATTGCTCGCCAAGCAAACGGAGCTCCCGTGACCGAGTGTCAAACCGGCAACAGTGAGCGCTAACACACTGCTGCCTTACCCACTCAGACACTCCTCCTCCTCCAGACAAAATTTATAAGTACAAGACTTAATTAATTTTATGGTAATTAGTTGGTTAACAAGACTACCGGAAAAGAACATATAAGATATAGATAAGTATAAGTATAGAGTAAGTTGATTAGGTCAGTGATTACAAAAAAATTAGGCAGTACATCATTCATATAATTTTGTACATTCAAATACAGTTTATTGAGATGTTAAAATTGTGAAAATATGTACTTAAGTCATACCTAATGAACAGACAGAAATATAAAAATGTTTCTGAAGCTGTTATAAATAATAAAACTATAATTTATCCAACCAAAATTAATCAATTTATTGTACATCCTTGTACAAAATATTCATGTGATTTTTTGATAGTAGTCACAATAACCAATTTAACGCATAATACATGTGATATATAATATGATAATAATATATACAATAATAGTCTAATTAAGGCAATATGCTAGTGAAATCTACCCAAAAACTTAAAATTTCCGCTTTTTATTTGCCTTTGAGTAGATGGGTCTGGACCTTGTATGTGCGTGTTTTTACACTTTCAGAGCATGCTTATACTAACTTTAAAGCTCATTTCCTGCTTATGAGTTTTTTGCATGTTTGACAGTACAAATCTCGAAATAACTTCACTTAAATCAATGGATTTTCACACTCTTGGTCATGTTCTGTTTCAGGTGATATGCTTATCAAATTGTAGAGAGGGTTTTTTGATAGAATCAATAGGGGGTTGGGAGGAGGAGGAAAGCGGAAGGCATAAAACCCATTATGACATTTTATGTCTTTACTTTGGCACACAAAAAGAAAAAAACGACAGTTTTTAGCATTACCAAAAAATCTCACGAAAATATCAGATGATTTATAAGAGAGATAAGAGATATGTCTTTACTTTGGCACACAACCGGTTACCAAAAAACCTAACATTCCTTATATATATCCTTATAAATGGGGTTGGGATGGGGATGGGTTTGGTCCACTTGCTGATCAGTCAATATATTATTATATCCTCCCGTGGACATTAAATGTCTCCCGTAGTTGCGGACTCGTACGCAATATGAAATTCAGTCCATGCTGATTTTATAGAACGGACTGGCCACGTGGTCCACAACTATAGGTTTTGAACGCTTCTTCAAAAGTAGCCCAATTTTAAAAAAATATTTTGCGAAAATATAAAAAACTTGGAAAAAAATATTTATAAAATATAATACTAATTGCAATATTTTATGTTAAGTATAAATTAAAATAAAATAAATTTTATATTATAATATAAATTATACATATTACATTCTAAACAGTTAATAAATATTATATATGAATATTTGATTTAAATACACTTTTAACATTTATAAAATTTAAAATTTTGGTCCAAACATTAAAATATGAAATATTGTATTAACTTTTCATTTCAAATATTTTAATTTAAATTTAACGTAAAAATTTATACAAATGTTATGATTGAGAATTGTTGTATGGATTAGAGTATTGAGTATTGAGTAAGGTCATATTAAATTAAAAAAATAAAGTTTGTGAAGCTACTAAAATTACAAATCTTTAATTAAAGCAATACGCTCTCTACAATTATTTGAGTATATCAATCGCAACAGAATAAGGCCAAGAACGCGAATTCCATTGATTAGAAGTAGATTTATTTCGACTTTTATGAGAGTACCTTTTCCCCCCAAGTTCCTACCACTATATACATATAAACAATTTTTTTTTTAAGAGGAATCAAGAGAAAATAGTTCAAAAGCCTAAGATGAAAAATAAGAAAGTTAGCAATTTCACTACCATATTGCCTTAACCGATTAGAACTTATTTTTTTTAGAAGTGAAAAGACACATATTTTATGGAGAGAGAAGAACATTACATAACTTAGAGTGGACGAAATAAGCTATAAATTGATTATTTTATGTGGAAGAGAGAAAGTGTAAAGTAGATTAAGGATTTTAAATTAATCCCGGGTAAGATCGTAACAACATGGCATAGGTTAATAGTCATGGGAATTTGCTGTAGTGGAAAGAAAGTGCACAAAAATAAAAAGAGCAAAAGAAATTAAAGCTATGGCAAAAAACAGGAGAGAAGATTGGTTAGAGTACAAAAGTTTGAATAAAGGAGCTAAGAGTGTGGTAAGTAAAGCGGAGTTAAAGAGATATGATGAGTATTAAAAGAAGCTAAGAACAAAGAAAAGTAAAAAGAAGTTTTTGAATTGGCTAAGGTAAGAGAAAAACAACCAGTCTAGGGATTTTGAGGAGTAGTATTAGTAGTACGAAGATTTGGGAAAAGATTATAGAAGAAAATTAGAAGTACCAGATATGAATAAGAGATATCAATATCATATGGTTTTTATGCCAGGGAATTAAATGATGTAACCAGTGTTTTGTACGATACAGCTTGTAGAAAAGTAAAGTGAGAAGAAAAATAATCGATGTATGTTTTTTTTGGTTTAGAGAAGGCATGTGATGGAGTGCCGAGAGAGGGCGTTAATGAGAAAAAAGATCTGAAATGTTATATTAGTTTGATTGAGGATATGTATAAAGAAGAGTATCAAAAGTGTGTGCAGGAATAACAGAAGATTTTATTGTTATAGTAGGTGTGAACGAACCAGGGTTCTGCTTTGCGCCCTTACTCATTTTTGTTGTAATGGATAAAGTTTTAAAGGACTACAGGGTGAAATACTTATGGTGCATGATGTTTACAGATGATATAGTTTTGGTTGGAGAAAATCTGGAAGAAGTTAAAACAATAGGCTTGAACAGTGGAGAATAGCACTTGAAGGTAAGAGACTAAGGATTAGTAGAAGTAAAACAGAATATCATGAGACTATTTAGCAAAGGACATATCTCCAAAAAAATAAATTTTCGGTATATTACATTATTTGAAAGAAAAACAAAACTGTGCCTTGGCTGGTAAATTAATGATTATATTTCAGTGTTTTTTCCTTTAAGTGTAAAATTTGGTATTTTGGAGTTAAGCCTACTGCTTAAATAGGTCGACGATATATTAAATACCATTTTGGAGGAAGATGACAAGAGGTTGACGGGACAAGACAATTAATGACAATGAGCGGTGACGTAGTAGGCAAGGTTGTATTTAGGATCTCTTTCACAGAAGAACAGTGACTTTGATGAGGATGTAAACTATAGGGTTAAGTGCGGTTAGATCAAGTAGAGAGAAATGTCAGGTTTAGGAAAAGGGTAGCCGACCCTAAATAGTTGGGATGAAGGCCAAGGAGAAGAAGAATTTAAAATAAAATTTGAATTACCTTGTAAAACTAGTGCTACTTGAAGCACAAGATCTCAAACTACTGCCTTTTAAGCTTAGGTGTCTAGAACAGTATCCTCTTCTTTGAGATTCTTTTGAGCAACCTTCTTTTGAACATAAACGGCGCCATTGTTTTCCATTAAATTTTTTTCTAATTCCACTTGGTGTTGTAACAATATCTCCTTTCTTGTATTTATGAGGAGATGTAATTTGTGATCTTGGTGTAGCTGGAGTTGATCTAGGTGTTGTACTCCCATGATCCAATATACTGCATGTACTACCTCTACTTTGCATACTACTTCTCTTACTACTTCCAGATAATTTTCCAGCATCTAAAAGAGTGAATATATTTATAATTTTCAAACGACTTTTCTTGATTTATAATTTTTGTTTTTTAAAAAGAAAAAATTATCAACAATAAAAGCGCTTGTGCAGGGGAATGAAGAAGGGTGGTGTAACATTTGCTTTGCAGTGTGTGGGAATATCGATTCTGATACATATAATACCAATTTCAATTGCAACTGCACTAAACACTACGTTGATATATTTACAAAAAAAAAAGAAAGTCATTAGTCTAAAAATAAATAAGTGAAAAGAGTATTTCAAGCTAATTAATACAAACCAGCATCAGACATAAATAAAATATCTTCTCGCCGGAGATCATCATCACTTTCACAAAAGTCATCAAAATGGCGGTTATTCAAAGGTTGTAAAGGAGATGTTACTGCTGAATGATAGTAACTGGATGGCTCATTAGTAGTTGGAGGTGTAGGCTCTCTTATTAAAGGTATATGTCCATTTGGTACACCATGCTCAAGTTCATCCCACCAAGGTGGTAAAAGTAAGCGAAGATCTGCTCTTTTTACAATGTATTCCTCATTACTACCAGATACTACACTTACTACAAATCTCACAGGACTAGTAATAATTTTAAGAACAACTCCTTCAATAAATACACGAGGAATTGAATGACCTTCATCTGATTGTGAACCTGTTATTCTTACACAAACTCTTGCTCCAATACTAACCTATAATATAAATAAACAATATACAAATAAACACTATATTACTCAAATAATATTTGTTAAAGGGAACAAAATGTTCCCTTTAACTATTTTTTTTTTTTAATAGCTTATATTTAAAATATTATTACTCAACGAAAACTGATATTTTAATAACAGCAATTTTGTATTATCCTAAGAGGACACTATAGGTTGTTAACAAGTCTGGTTACAAGACTTAGGGTTGAGAAATATTCATTATAAATTAATATTTTAAAAAGTTTCTCATTAAGGCCTGATTCCACCAAAAATTTGAATGGTCTGTTTAACCAGCTAGTTTTGGTGGTTAACGGCTAACCACGATTAAAATCATTGATGAAATCAGGTTTAAGTGTAGTATATCAGCAAATGTAGAATAGGACCAGTATATTATTTTTGTATTTTAGGCGAGAAAACTGATTAACATGAATTTTATTTCTGCAATTCTGTTTTATACAAGTTATAATAATTGTTCAACTAAAATTACCTACAAAAATTATTTAAAAATTAATTAAAAAAAAAAAAAAACATTTAATCTCTTTAAAGGTAACAGATAGATCTAATATAAAATTATAAGTCATAGATATCATAGTTTAAAAATTAATCATCATAAGATAATACTAGAAATAATAATAAATCAGATAGAGCTAATATAAAATCATGTATCATAGAAGTCACAATAATATTTAATGCTATCATCATAAACAATTAGATATTTTACATTAATGGTTAATTAGCACTTTCAACACTGTTTTAAAATAGATATGTCTGAACTTGGGGGGTCAAACCGAAATTTGCATGGACATTTTAATGTCACGTCATTGGTCGTGACACCGGAATAATGTTATAAATGAAGTGAGGTAAGAGGAGAAAAAATTATATCTAAAAAAATTACTATAATTCAGTTTTTTTGTGGAGCGGAAAAACGAGTGATTTATCTTTTTAAATTAAGTTAGACTTTGGCCTGGCCGGATTTTTCAATATCAATTATTTTTTATTTATTTCTTAAAAAGGTCATTCTCAAACCCATAGTTCTTTAAAGTTTTAGTGCTTTTCCATAATATAAATACAAATAATAATATAATCAGGTATATTTAAATTGGATGAATAAATACATCAGTGGTCCATTGATATTAAGTCTATAAACATGTCAGCGGTATTTTAAGTGTCAATAAATAACAGCAACTACTGTAGTCTGTAGGTTACTAATTTAGTAGTTTACAATATTAAATAGTATCACTGTAATTATATAAAAAAAAAAAATTTACTTACTTGGCTTAATGATGGGCTTGCATCACAAATCACATCATATTTACTAGCATTTAAGACATCTTTAAATATAACATATCGCTGACCTTCAACATAGTCAAATTCTATCCATACATCTCCATTTGAAGTAGCTTGTCTAATTAGTCCAGGCAAGTAGACTCCATCTCTTTTAGCCAAAACCCTATGATCAGTCCACTCTTGGAGATCAACAGCCAATCTTGCTGTATCATCATGTCCATTCGTATATGTAGTTTCTTCGTTTTGTTCACAATGATCCTCAACAATCACTGGTACATCAACATAATTCGGCCGGTCAAATCCATCAAGTCTAGAATAGTCAACAGCCATAGATTGGGGGGGTACAACAACAACACTAGCTACACAACTAGTATTGCATTGCTTTTGAACTGGAGGCACTTGATCAGAAGCAGGATCACAGTCTTCAAGTTGAGATAAATCATATTTTCGCTTCTTTGGTAGTTTTTTTACAGCAGACTGATCATTATTATTGTTAACATTAACTGTGATATTGGAACGGCAGTTAATTAAGTCCATGGTGTCGTGAGGCTTCATTAGTGGGTTTATTTCGGTATATGTCTGTCCACAATCTCTCATTGCTCTAAATCTAAGAAATATAAAAATTATTATTATATCAATGTAATGTTATCATTATATTAAATTAAATCTATAAATCATAGTTTTGAATTTATAGACATTAACTAAAGCTATAGAAAGATTGCTATTTGTTGTGTGTTAGCCCGCTAAGATGTAATGTATCCCTGAAACTAGCTTATCAGTTTAAATAAAACAAATTTACTGGATCACTGCGCTATCTAGTTTACTAAATACTAGTTAATAAATAAAATATTTGAAGAAAAAAATAGGAAACTAAGGGATTGTAGAATATTATAACTAAGCCAAATACTATGAACTAATATTTGTAGTAATTAATTACAAATCAGGCTGTATTCCTCATAACTTACAAGTATAATTTCTTTAAGTTAAAAGTTTATATTACTTCAGTTCAGGCATCTGGCTTATAGTAGACGTTGAATAAATAAGTAGTTTTAACAAATTTACTTTCAACATAAGTAACATTCATATTATTCAAAACAAAAATAATTTATATTCAGTTTTCATAGAAATATTATTTGTTCGTTTATTATAGTTTTCATAGGTAAAAGCAAACTGATACATCTTTTTTTTAAACAAGTGTCGTTCTATTTAAATTTGCATAATATAATTTAACTACGATTTGTTATTACAGGTGTTAAATTACTAAATAATATAGACTAGAATCAAAATTGTATTTTATAGAGTAACAAATAGGAAAATAATGTATAAACAATTTTTGAATCATACACCAATATATCTGTAGCTCATAACCAGACAAACATAATTCCCATTATGTCAACTTTACAGGAGTCAGGAGAGCATAAAACTGAAAAGAAGTATCATACATAGTAAGGATACGATTAGGAGCTAGGTTAGAATTTACGATCCAAATAATAATAGCTCAGGTAAATTATAAAAGCAGATTTGTTAATGGAATTCCATTGGTATACTTGTTACTACTTTGTTTTTTAATAAAACCAATTAACTTGATAACATACTTCATACTTTACATAATCTATAGATTTACATTAAAGCAATAAAAAGTGGAAAACCAAAGATTTTAGGAGAAAATAGTGATTTTTATGTAAACACTAGGTGTGCTTGATGTCTAATTTCCAGACCTTAAATTCAAAAACTATTCCCACAAAAGTGAAATAAAAAAAATGTCTATTATAAAGTGTGACTAGCTGAAAGCTAACTAAAATCTCCACTTCTACTAGGGGATAGAGTTAATAATAAAACATTGAATACTTTAGAGACGAGCTGTTGTAATTAATTTTTTTTTAAATCTTATTGACAAAATTTACTTTTTATTAGTTTTTTTTAACATGGATATGTTTTTAGGCTGCATACATACCCACCTGCAATTTAAGACTTTTTATGTCACAAAATGACGTTATTCAACGGCCAATCGGGTGTATGTAGCACAGCATAACCCCGGTTCAATGGGGATTCAACTGGGTATTGCATTTTTATAAGCTGGTTATTTTTTAACATTTTGAACAAAAGTTATCTCTTTTAATACTACCTTAGGAAATAAACAAAAACATATCCATGATTTAATGTTTTTCCGTGTAGTGGAAAACATTTACATTTTTAGTTTTATATACATTATATCATCAAAACAAGGTAGATGGAATCAAGATATGGTAAGATGCGGGGTTTACTTGGGTCGATTTTAGCTGCACGACTAGTCATCGACGAAATCGCCTCACAAGGCCGCACAGCCACACCATTTCCACAGTCGACAAATATTGTATACGACTAGTTCATTTTGTTCATGTTTTTCGCAGTCGACAGTCAGTCAGTCGCGGTCGAGCTCTTTTATAATTTTATATTATTATTTCTATTATTTATAATAAATTAAATACGTGTGTGAAAATGTCAGTTACCGGTGCGCCGATGTTAAGCAGAACACATTTTCTACGTGCTGGTGTCGAAATAGTTCGATACTTAATTATTCAATAATTACTTGCAGAACTAAAGAAGAAGGAAAAGAAGAAACGTAAAATTTGGGTATGTCAATGGATTTCTCAGTGTAAAATATTGGGACATCGGATACTTTATTGCTGGAATTGGCTTTGGAAGATCCTGACTATTTTAAGCAACATTTAAGAATGTCTACTGATCAGTTTGAGACCTTACTGAATAAAATTACCCCACTTATCCAAAAACGTGATACCAATATGCGTGAAGCACTTAAAAAACGACACAATAAAAAATTTCCTACCACAAGGTGTGAGCGATTGTTTGCGACTAAACACGCTGTCATATTTTCACCGTCGATTTTGGTCACCCTCCGCCATGCGACCTTCGCCGAATGACACAAAAGTCGAAAGACGGTCAATTTTGACTATTGCGATTTAAGTCACCTGTGGCTTTGTCGAATTGCTATTTAAACGGTCCCGTGTAAACCCCGCATAAGAGAGAATTGGGTTAATATAAAAGTATCCTCTCTCTCACTCTCTACCATCTTTATTGTCAACATATTTTCTTATCTTCTCCATACACCTCTATGTCTTAATTATCCACACAACAACCAAGAAGTTTAGATTTGATTTAGTATTCTTTGATTTTTAACTTCTTTTTAGGAGCTATACACAAATTATTGAGTCAAACCACAAACTAAAATATTAGTATATTTTTGGTCGTTTCCTGTACTTAGTTGGTTTTGACTTCCTTTTGGATGTTATAGCAGGGCTAAGGCAGATGATTATGCCCTCCTCTTCACTACACTGACCCTATTCCAAATGACTAACTAAATGTGTACCACTGCAAATCTAAAAACTAAAATAGTTATAAAATCCTTGAGGGATTCTCAGTTTTCTATTCCCCAGTGCTATCTACCACAAAGGTAGATGTATATCTATGTACATACAATATTTTCAATAAGCTATAATCAAGTTCTTGTAAGTATATGTTATATACATACAAATTGTTATTTTGGGCTTTGCTGAATTGTAAAAAAAAATTATTAGCTTTATTAGAAACTAAAAAAAAATACATATTATAAAAACATTGTCAATGATTTAATATTTAACGATTTTTAATTTTTATGATATAAAGACTTAATTAGTAACATTTTTTTTGTTTATAGTACCTGAGTAAAATTAAACAATTTTGGTTTGTTATTTTTTCCGTAGATTAGCTTATAATTCGGGATACACGATACAAGCATAACATTAAATTTAATTACTCAATATAACCATTCACCTATCCATAGGATATCGGAGATAACGTACAATTATGGGATTTTTAATTTGTAACAACAATACAGTTGAAAATAAAATTAATTAGTTGTAAGAATTGGTACGGGACGCAGGATAAAATCGGATATCGATCTGATACCGCGGTGGCTTACGCTTACCTCGATGGAGTTATGAAAATTCCCTCGTTATCATACGCCACTAGCGCAACAGATGATTAGGTATAATTGGATAGGGAACAAAGGATGAATGAAACGAACACTACACATACACGCACACAATCACACTTTGATTATTTGACGAGCACACAAATGACAATCTAAATGTGATATAATATCAAGAGGTAAACAGAAAACAGACGCAAGATAATGATATTCTGTAGTAATAATTACCCGTGATGTGCAGTGGCAAAACAGCGAGCAATCTATCGGACGTAATGGTCAGGCATAACGACGAGTGATCCGTCGCCTACGGACAAGTCTGTATGGCAGTCGCATAACAACATACCGATCTAGTGTAGGAACACTGTTGACGAGTAGAACTTAAATGATGAATTTTTACATTTTCACGACGAAATGATAAAACGGCGTATAAAATAAAAATAACGACAAAAACAAACGACGTACGCTCACGATGGGTAATCCGTACGGTCTCGGAGGTAGTGTTGGCGAGCAGCAGCGGAGGCGCGCTGTTGTTTCACAATTGATTGGAAAAGGTGCGTAAAGGACGGGTATACTCAATACTGTCGAGTGGACCTGCCATCTCGCTTGCACCCACGCGTATTGCACTGCCGCCGCCAATGCTGAGCGTGCGTGTTGTGTTGTATTGTACTATGTATAGTAGTAGTAGGCAGTAGCGTATATCGTGCGTGCGCACGCCGTGTATATCGTACCTACTATTACATGCTCCGCAGCCAACCGCAGTGTGGCCAGTCGCCAAAGCAGTGCATTATGGCGCTACTGGCTGATATACTGTTGTAGCGTACACAATTTTAGGTCGCAGGGCCAAAATCGATGGCCGACTGACCCAAATTCAAGATAGATAATCATCGTTATTTTCTAAAACAAAGGAAATTATTGTTCAGTTGAACATTATATTACTAAGGGTAATTTCTACCTGATCTAGGAAAAGGCTACAAATTAGACAAGTCAAACATAATACAAACACTTTACTAATATGAAGTGTACATAATGATGAAAATAGTTTTTAAAAGTCTAAACAGCAGTACAGAAACTAGAAATTTTTAAGGGAATTGCATTAGTTATATTAATATAGAGGACGCAGGGGTGGATTTAACAATTTACCACCCCTATGATAAATTTAATTAGCCGCTCTTAACCTTAAAAAAAAATCACTTCTGTACAACAAAATTTCCTTACATGAAAATATTTTCTCGACATCTTGCAACTACTTTTCCATAGAAACAAAATTAAAAAAAAAACCGTTCTGATCATAGGCGAAGCACGATGCACTTCTGTAGAGGGGCTTTAGCGCTATAACAAAAATTGAGAACATACAGACTTGGGGGAATTCTCAGACCTGTGTATTATAAACTTAATAATAAAATTAATGTATTTTCATGGGAAGGCCTAAAGGAAAATGTTGGGTAGCCCCCACCCAACAACCCCCTTAGCCTCTCCCCTCCATTCTACGCTTATAGTTCTAATTTTAACGATGTATGTACCATATTTTGTATCTATTAAGAAAAATGTACATACAAATATTTATAATATTTACACAACACATTGACTCATAGGATTAAGTGCGGTTGGATCAAGTGAAGATAAGCATTTGGTGTTTTATGTGACAATAGAGTTCTGAGCTTCTAAACTAAAATGTTATGCATATCGGTAGAAAATTATGTTTCTTCTTAAAATTAGTGTTATTGTATATATTGTTAAAATTTAAGAACATTTTTATTCTGAGTTCCGTCTATAACTGCGAAAAAAGTACAATGGGTTTACTTGACGTTCAATGCTCACGTTAGTTCCGGAAGGCATAAATATGTTAGCTTTAATCTTTATATTTATTAGCTTCGATGTGGAGCTAAGATGATGTTTTTATTTTTTATTTTTGCATGGACCTACGATATCTTTTAAGCTACTGAACCGATTTTTTTGTGTAGCAACTCAATTGATCGGAAACCGTACCTGAAAGATACTTTATTAGGCCAAACATTTTAAAAAGTCAACCCTTTGAAAATTTTTTTTTTTAGATTTTATCAAAACCAAGAAAAACACCTAAACAATTTAAATATTCTTCAACTTAAAATTGCGATGCTCTACAACTTCTTAAAAATAGTCGAATTAGTTCTAAATGTTTATGGAATATTCTTTAAACATAGAACCTACTACCGATAAACATTGACAAACCAAAAAAATAAACCCTCTCCTAGAATGGATAGAATTTATTTCAGTTTTTCGAGCAGTTTTAGGGATTTACGTCTGAAACTTAGACCGCAGGTAAATCTATTAGAATGTTAGAATATTAGAATGGAACTATAACATATATAATTTTCTCAAAAATCTGTAGACAAAACTTTTTTTTTATTAAGGAAAAACCAAAAAATGGAAAAATTAAACTTTTACCGTAGTCAATTTCCAGGTTGCTATGTGTGAGGGAATCAACAGTCAACGAAAACATTTTTATTACACTGTTAATTATGATACATGGGTAACTATGTCAATTTGTAGTTTTAGTTATTAACATTGATTTATAATAGAGTATAGTTAAGTTTTATATTAGTTTCAATCGGATACTTGATGTTAGTGCACGTTATTTTTTTTTTATTCACTGCTAACATTTTGATAAAATATTATGACAAACATTAAAAATCTAATAGGTGTTGCACTACTGCTCGATGAAGAAGACTATTCTTAGTATAGCCTAGTAGTATACTTCCATCACTTAATTTTTGAGTAGCTCAAATATTGAGAAACAATGATCTAAGTGTTTTAATATTGCAGATATGAATTAAATCCTAATCATAATAGAGAAGTAAGAACAATCATTTTTGCAATAATATATTTATTTTAAATATCAAGTGCTAAACTAAAACGTGTACTTCTTACAAATATAGTAGGGCGTGATAAGGTAACCTACGCACTATTGGTCATTCGCAGAATGGTAGGTGTATTTTTTCCATTTTATGCAAAAGAGAAAGTGTATCCGAGTCTGCTTTAGGAATGTCGCAGAAATAGCTACGTCGTATAATACCAATAAATGTGTATTTAATAAACACTTTAGTTGAGATTTGACTAGCAAGTGGAAAATACTACAAGTCCGAAAATACAAATACGGTTTTAGATTGTTTTAGTAGTAGTGGCTATAATTAATGTTAAATAAGTGCGATGTTATCCGGTCGTGTATCAGTGATGCGGCTATCATTATTCCTATGACACTTAGTAAATATCAAATAATTATTATACTTCTTATCATTAATACGGCATCCTTTTTTTGGTGTTTTGATTACTTTTCATCGTTAAGCCCATTGTTAATTAAACAGCCAAAACCGTCCTCTGGTCACTTACTAGATTTATTTAATTTTCGTTACACAATTAATAGTAACGTTTGTTTATCATATTCCCCGATATTAGTTCACAGTCATGTTGAACATTTCAAAACGCGACAAGCTATTCGCCATGCATACCCAAAATCGATTCTTGATCAATTGGGCTTTCACTATGTTTTCATGGTAGGTAGACCAAACAACAGCGAGATTCAGTTACAGGTAGTAAACGAATCTTTTAAATTTGGCGACATAGTTCAAGGAAACTTTCAAGAAGCCTATCGAAATTTAACTTATAAACATGTAATGGCTTTAAAATGGTTCAGCGAGTATTGTAGACAGTCATCTTATATGGTGAAAACGGATGATGATGTAGCTGTTAATTTATTTAAACTAAATAATATTATAACCAAGAAGTACAGTTTAGCTGGTTGTGTTGTTAAATCAAAACCAATCAGGGATAAACATAATAAATGGTATATCAGTAAAGAAGAATTTAAAAATAATAATTACCCTACATTTTTATCTGGTTGGCTTTACATAGCCAGTAACACATCAGTTATCCAGTTGATACAAGCAATAACAACAGAAAAATATTTTTGGATTGACGATTTGTTTGTTACTGGATTCCTTGCAGATAGAGCAAAAATACAAAAGACTGATTTAAGATCAGAATTTGAATTAGATCCAGGTCCAATTTACTGTTGTGTTAATCAACATCAAAGGTGTAGGTTTTTAGTAGCTCCTACTGGTGATAATCATAGTTTACTTCAACAATACCCAAAGCACCTAATGGAATGCCAAGATCAACATTTGTCTTGTGATGCTTTCCGAAAATCTACAATACATCACTCATGTCTCGATTTATGGAAAAATAACATAACTTATGTACGAAGAGGTACACCTAAAATAGAAATTTTAACCTAATCTTCTATTAATAATGATCTATTATATGTTTGAACGGGCAGTTGTAAATGTTATCTATATTTTTTTTTATACAAAAAATATTAATTTTGTATAATTTAATAACAAGATATAATATTTACAGTTACCCCATTTGTTAATACTGCTAAAAGAATACAAAATGTGGGATAATTGTAAACATAACAAATATCTAACTTATGTATTAAAAGGTATTTTATATCCTAAAATTATGGTATTATAATGATTAAATTTAATATGAAGAATTTTTTCTATTTGATAAAATTTTATGGCGAAATTTTTCCGTTTGGTTGAACCATATTGAACCAATTACTTTTGTTATTTATTATAATATATATTTTAATGAAAAATATTACGAATATTCAATATTATGACCTTTATATATTGAAATTTTAAAAAAACTAAAAAATTAATAAAGCCTAATTACATGTAGACATGTAATTGAATAATAACAAACTGTTTGTTGTTTTATTTTATATTATTGTTTATTTATTGTTTCCATAACTATAAAACAATTGTTTATTTACCAGTAAGCCTTTATAAACGTATAAGTATAATAAAAATACTTTGAAAAATAATTTATAAAATGTACTTGTATAAAAAAAACTTAAGCTAAGTTCATGATAGTTTTGTTTTAACCAAAAATATCGCAAAATAAAAATAAAACATATTTTATTGTGTAAAAAAATATTGTTTTGTAGGAATAATTAGTTCACAAATATAATCGCTACAAAATTTAAGAATACAAATTTTTAAGTGTTTAGAAAATGACAATCCTTTTTTGAGTACTAAGTAGATCACCTTTGCTATTACCATAAAATTATTAACTATTTACTGACTTGTATTAATTAACCATCATTTAAGAAAATTATTAGAAGTCATCAATACATATATTTTTAAATACAAAGCGATGCAGATTGTGACAATAAAGTTGGTTTAGCGTAGTAAAAACGCTATTACCATAAACCAGAACTGTAGCCACCTGGTGGTACACGTGATTGTTTCTTTTGTTCTGGAGCCGGCACAGACTGAGCAGAAACATGATTGGCTGGAGTTGCTGCAGCCTTTGGCGCTTCATATCCTTCACCTGTTACAGGATTTCCATCTACAAAAAAATCATTATTTCTTATGAAGATTATAATTTTTCAACACATTTCATAATTATACTTATTTTAAAGAAATAGACTAAGGTAATACTACGGTGTAATTCGAACATACCATTGAATTTCTATACTAATATAAGCAATATACTGGCTACAGGCTACCGTATAAGTGATATTTATGAACACTTATTAAACTTGATTTAGTAAAAATGTATTGAAATATAATACTTGTTAAATACCTGTATGTACTATTTAGTGAGTTGAGCAAAACCCACTTAACATTAAAACAAGTATAAAAATAGATGCAAACAAAACTTTGCTTTAATATGTAATCAATCTTTACATTACAGTAAAAAATAGAATTAAATTTTAAAGTCAATAACTAAATGAAACAGGTCGATCACATATAAGGAAAATACTATTCTTATTAAAATTCTTAAGTGTATGAAGTGAAAAATATTTTATGATTATACCTTTTTTTTTTAACGAAGATCTTTGATTCTTTGAATTATAGTTCATTTCACCGCCACCATCATCAAGGTTATTAAAATTAGCTTCAAGCAATAAATCATAAAAAAAGCCAACACAAAATTAAGCATAGTACAATATGGAGAATTCACCTAAAAGGTTTATTTGAGTTGTAACGTACAAATTGCTCCCAATTTTTAGTAAAAAATATTTATAATAGGTTATGTATAAAAAAAAAAATGTTGAAAATAATGACTTTTTTTCAGTTTCAAAATATAAATTGATTATTCTTAACTAAATATATAACAAATAACTAGGAAATAATATTTTTTATTTTAAATACAAGGCTTTTAGAAATGAAAGGCTGCGGGGAAAAAAGATCAATGTCAATTTTCTTTCATTCTGAGAAAATCATGTTTTTAATTTCAAAATGGAATACATTTTGCCTGTATGCCTAAACTTCTGGTGGTTGATACTCTCGACTAATCAGTTTTTTCCCGGGTTCGAGCGCATAAAATATACAATACGTCAATACAAATAATTTGATACCAAAATCTCATTTTCAAAAAAATTTGACATTGATCTTTTTTCCCCCGCAGCCCTTCAAATGTATGAATATATTTTTTTCTGTGAAATAATTGAATACTTATTTTTAAATGTAAATGTTAATGATCAATAATAGTTGTAATGTTGAAGCTAAAAATATTATTTATTAGAGTTAGCATTAGGAAAACTTTAACGAGTCCAAGCGTAATCTACACACATGTCAGATTTAATGAAATTGAACTAATTAAAAAAATTTCATAATGTTAAAAAAAACCATGAACTGTTCAAATATGTCCAGCAAAAACATAAAATGCAAAAAATTAAATAATATATAATTTAACAAGAAATACACACTACAAAGTTAATAAAAATTATAGAATATATATAAAAGCAAAAGCTATCTTACCTTTAACTTCTGTGTTACCTAAATCACCAATAGTTTCTTCCGCTAGAAGACACTTACTAACTAGATGCAAAATTTGTTTGTATTTTAAAAGCAAACATAGCATGATATGCAGTTTTATTGTTGAAACAAAACTAATAAATTACCAGGCTTATCGACACTTCCATTAGTGGCAGCGGCAACATCAGCTGAACCATTTTTGTGTTGAGGTGACTGACCACCCAGAATGATGGAACTTTGAAGATTTTTCTGATTTCTACCACGATTATGCGGGTTCACTTCATCGCATGTAGTTGTACCAAAAATATCACTGCTGCCTCCACCAGGTGGTTTCAAAACTCTATTAAAAATTAAATAAACACTATTTATAATAATTAGACAACATTTTTAATTTGCAGTATGCTATGTTAAAACTAATATGAACCCCTAAAACACTTCAGTAAAGAATTTAGTAAAAAAAAAAAATTATATCTCCATTTACCTAGTTTGAATTAATTATATAAACTGTATTTTAAAATATTACTTATGTAAGATTTAGTTTGAAACCAATATTTAATTTAAGTTCTTGATTTGTGCTAATATTTTGATTACATGCATGCAAGCAGTAGATTATTTTATCACATTACTTAATAATTTGGCATTTATCATAATGATATTAACATTTTTTTTATAATTTAATAATCTTTTGTTTCTAATACCATTGATTTAGTATACAGATAAGCTGTGGTGCTGTATAATTTGCACAAGTACGGCGACTAATTTTATGTGCGATACCTGTCAACAGAGGTACCCGCCTCATAGTCAAGAACCATGACAAGAATACCTTTGTTGACGGCCAAGATCTCGTACAAAGTAGGTCGCCGTTCTTGTGTATATACCACTTATCTGTATATTAAAAAAAAAATGCCAATATTTTTTTCACAAGTAACACATTCATACAAATTAATTGTATTGGCTGTTAACAATTAACAGTAGTATTAATTTGTTTCAACACTAATATAGTGAGTATAACAATGGTTTTCTAAACATAGACCATATTTTATTAAACTCAGGTAACTTTACTAACAGAAACTCATGCTGGTGTAATAACAAATTTAATTTTTTTTTACTGCCAAATACTTAGGGATAGAAATGAGCTGCAATAAAAAATGAGTAGAACACAATAATGCAGTAACAAAAAAAAAAGAAAACTTTCTTAAACCTTGAAACAGCCAAGACTTATTTTAACCAACAACCAAATAAAATGGTATACAAAGCACTGGTAAATTCGTCACTTACTTATGGTAATTGCATAGGATGCAGTAAACAAATGTAATCTTAATAAATTAGAAATCGCCCCAAATAATATTTCGAGATTAATCTTAAATAAAAGATGCGATTAGCACGTCAAGAACCTATATGAATAATTTAATGTGCCATCAATTTAAGAACTTTTCTACAAAGCAGCTGTGATCTTTATAATATAGATTAACCTAGCAAGACCAATATGCCACAATTTTAACACCAGATGTAATTTAAATAATATTATTACCCCTTAAGTACGAAAATTAGTTTACCTAATTGGCATTTGCAACAAGCTGCAGAACATGTACTTGTTATAAATTGTGAACTATTTCCCATACTGCAATATATATATATATATTTAAATTTTGTGTTTTGTGTATTTAAATTTCTATAATACTAATTATTTTAAGTATTGTGTTCTAGAATTTGTGATTGTAATAGATAAAGACTTAATTGTAATAGATAAGATTCATGGGCCCCAGAGGAACATGCTCAGTGAGATCTATTTGTATCTATTTTGTAAATAAAAAATAATAATACCTAATTATTTAATAAAAATAATTGAGCCCCTTCACATTATTATTCTTTAGTGGAAAAAACTCAATTTACGATATAATATTATCAATTATATATATAAGGTGTGGTATGTAAACATTACAATAAGAAGGTTAGGCTAGCATAAACGGCAATAAAATTCATTTTTATAGCTATAAGAAAATAAATATTTCATACTTGAATTTTAATAACAATTAACAAATCAGTTAAAATATAAATGGACAGTATAATAGCATAATTGCAGGCAATATGACTGTAAATATGTTTTCAAAATTATTAATTAGTAAAATGGCTTGATTTCTAGTGGATTCTTAGTTAGTTAACAAAATTTATTCAAAAGGTATTCCAGGATTGAAACCAAGGGCAATCTATTCAATTACTTAACAAATTTTACAAAAATACATAATTTAGATAGGCATTTTGTTTTCCCGTTCTATAATTTTAAATTAAAATATGATAAGACTCCATCTGCCATTATAACCAAAATACCGTTGATGTTTCAATTCTGAAAAATTTGGAGAAAAACATTTCGAGGTAAGAGAAGTATATTTTAACTGAGATCTGACATAATATGTAAAACATATATTTCGTAAATCAATTAGAAGTTAGAATACACGTCATGAAAACTATATTAAATCATATAATATTTTTTATATAATTATGGTTTTCTTTTCTTCTACACAAGGTGTCTCACAAAGATTCGACAAATGAAAAAACTTCTCATCTATTGAATATTTTTAAGATTTTATTTTTAAAAATAATTGTTTCTCATTTTCGCTATAAACACCACGTTTTTTTGTACTTATTTGTTTTTTTTTTTTTTGTTACACTTTTTTAAATTCAAAATACCTATTTTAATAAGAATAATTTGCTGACAATTTTGAATAGTCGACTACCAGTTTTGGAGTTCTTTAAATTTCAAGTTTAGGACGGGAGGTAAAGTAACAAAAATAAATACAGTTAAGTTAGTAATAAAAACAGTTAAGTGCAATAAGAAACGAGTTGTAATTAACGAAAACGAGTATAAATTCATATTTAAAAAAAATCTTAAACATATCAATAGACTAAAAATTATTTAATTTGTGGGACACCTGTATAGGTACTTTTATAGAATCTACTTACTTTCAACGCTTAATTGGTTTTAATTTATTAACGAATACATTAGTAACTAAACTACAACCATAAGACTCATAATACTTGCCTGTTATGACACGGAGATCCTATAAATTCAGCACCCCAAAGATCATGACAAACTCCACCGGGAGGAGTTTTATTCACTTTACTATTTAATATAGACATAATAGCGTAGAGTTGTTTCAATTCGAAGACTTAACAGAAACTGATTACAAAAGTATAGAAAAGAAAGAAAATGAGTTATTTTAAACGTCACATAGTGGGTAGATGTAGGAAACTGGACGATATTTCAATGACCTCGCCATATTTGGAACATCAATAAAGTAGCGCCATCCTACACACAATATGTATGTGATGAAGTAATAATATTATTTAAAATGTTATAACTAATAAGGAATAAATTGTCGAGATTTTGGAAGATAAAATTTAATATTGAAAAAAGCAATGAATAGTATTAAAAATAAAATGTCAAGAACTGATAATATATAATGTAGATTTGCTTGATTAAATAATCAGTATAAATACCTTTTATTCATGTTGCCGAATATAAAAATTATACAACTATAAATAAAAGAGTTATGACAATGAAACTAAAAAAAAAACTGTTATGCTTGCTTGTAATACTACGAAAATCGTGTAAAGTTATGAATGATCTCGAATTTAATTATCCCACACTAAATTACATGTATCGTCTAAGAGATGGTACGAAATAACACACAACATTGTAGTTATGGCGACAGCAATTAAACAATGTACAATATTCACATTAGTAACTAAAACAACTACTGAACATTTTAGGACAAAAATATCCTGGTCAAGTAAATAACTACAACATTGGGTAAAGTTTTCTGTTAACTCAATTATATTGGGCTAAACAATTTAAATGAAGTATTTATTTATTCATACATATAACCCATTAAAATAAACAATTAGGTAATTAATTAACTAAAAAATATCGCTCAGAAAGCCCTCACAAAAGTAGAACATCATGGTAACAATATGGAACATATTATGAATTTTTACAAAAATAGAGCCTGTATCTGTTATAAAAGTTAAACAAATTAATTAAAGATAAAAAAGATAAGTACTGTAAGTAGCTTAAAGTAAATTTTAGCTAAATATTCATTTTTATTGAAAAATTGCCTACACAGTGCGCCTTGATACATGCTACCGTAGTCACCTAACACAAGACACAATAATAACTTGAACTCTTAAAATATATAAACTACACGTATTGTAAAAGAAATCTTTTTATAGGTCTTACAAAATTATTATTACTTTAAACACCTTGAATAAACACACATGGCTTATATTATTTGATAATAATGTAAGCCTGCATTGATAAACAGGCATACATTATCTTATTCACATCATATCCTTAGGCCACTGTTCTTTGAAAAAAAAATTAAATATCCAACAATTGCTAAAAAATAAAATATATAGATAGGTGACCCACGTTTACGTTCATTGACATTACCTATACTCTCCATACCAAAAGCGCAACACAACAGAATCGAAATGTACTGCATGTCCGACACACTCATTGAAATTCCAGTGTGGCCAATACAATTCTCCAACTAATTTAAAAATAATGTACTAGGATATACGTTTAGAAGCGCCATTTTCGTTATGACACGAAATCTAGAAGATAATTTTATTATAAAAATTATTATTATATTATATTGTAAATAGTAATAAAAAAACACCTATCACCTTTATTTAAACAAAATAATAATCTCATTTATAAAAAGCCAATACAGTAGGGTTGTTGCATAGCGCGCACAGAGGAAAATGGAACGGGGAAACTCACAGGTCTGTGACAGGATTAAACTATAATATGCTTAAGATCGTATTTTTAGTACTAGGGTGGATACGAATAGAGTTGATCATCGACCATGTGTTACGTTGTTTCTATCGGTAGTAATTTTTGAAAATATTACGCGATATATTATGTCACATGATTTATCAAACCAAATGTAAAAAAAAATACTTCTTCTATTTATCAATAAAAATTAGTTTTTGATGTGCAGGCTACAGCAAAAAGATGAAATATTCAATGTAGTATAAATGCAAGTGTCTCAAGATAACGCATGTAAAATAAAAATATGCTAAGCGGCCTGTTCAAATGACACTACTGATTGAACTTTTAATATTGTTTAAAATTTTAAATTATGTCATCATTGAAGTACTAGTGATCAAGATTAGGGACATTACATAATATAGTATTTATTATTTATTTAATGGGTACAAAGCCCTATAGAACAACCTTAGCAATAAATTACAATTTTAAACACAAGGAAAATCCGAATTATGAAATAACAGATAACGGTAATAATGAATTTAAAAGAAGCTTAGGCGCCCAAGCGCACCATACGGTAAACAGGATGGTTCTTACCATAATTAGCGTTATGAAACTATGTCATAAATAGTAATTTATAAATTAAAAATAATATTACTTTATTTTAATTTGACTTTTAACATTCGTTAAAAATTGTTAGCGATTAACAAGGAACAAAAATAATAAACATCAAAATACCGAGGTTATAATGTAGCATTAGTTTAATACTTTTGAAAAAATAAAATGCCTAACATAAATCGAATCATCTGACTTATATATATATATATTAGTTTACTTAAAATAACCTATAAACACTTGCAGTACATGGGAACAATTTATGATTTTATAAAATTGAAGTGTTTTCAATTTGCATTACTCCAATAAGTCATCATCAAAACCTATTGTTTCAAATTTAATTTCACTTACTTTGTTTAAAAAAGCTATATTTTGTTAACATTTTTACACCAAAAATATTTTTAAATTATAGATTGTTTTTCACCCTAAGACAGTGAAAGTATGGATAGACCATGTCTATTTACGGAACACAAAGTCATGGTTTTCATTTTGGAAGAGAAGAAGACTATTACATCTGTTTATATTTCTCTAAATTGGTTTTGTAATGTTATGTACAAAAATTGAAATATTATAATTACATTACGTATTAAAAAATCACAAATATTCAATACAAAAGCATAAAAGTTGGTGTAAAAAATACAAATATTATATTGACGTATAAATATAAAATACAATATTTATAATTTAAGTAAATAGTAATACAATAACATATTAATATATTTATATTATTATGAGTTCTGTTTATGAAAAGTTAAAAAAGTAACAAATTAAGAATTAAAAACCTAACTATCGTGGCCTAAGACTTTTTTTTAAATATTTATACATTATAGAAATTGTTTTTGTACTTTGTGGGTGTGGTAGCAACGATAACATTACTTGGATATTTTAGATTAGGAAAAGTTACTGTCTGTGTAACGGATGACAACCCTCTAATAGATCAAACATTTCCTTCGAAAAACACAACGTTGTTTAGAATTATAAATTAGAATGCAATGAACCGTTTTTTATCTGTTAACTTTCCTGTAGGAAGTCACGTGCTGCATAGTACGATGATTCCTCTTTTATCATCTATAATGTTTAGTGATCCGTACACATAGGAAATTCAAATGGGCTTATAGCGCCGGAACTCGCACACCTTTTCTATTCAGTGGTGGATTTTGATTTTGACAAAGTATAAACTATTAAAAATTAATAATGATGAACATTACTATAATTCAGTTAGAACGAAATAACCCGGTACATAACGGTATTTCACAAAAGAAAATATATGAATTATATAACTGACACCACTTGGTATCTGTACCAGACACGGACCATTACCCCTAGTATATTACTTTCATCAAATAAAAAATTTGCATGCTTACAGTAGTACAACATTACCCTTTATTCAAGAGCAATTTTAGTTTTAAATATCTATTGTAATAAAAATTTTATTGGTAAAATCAGTGAGTTCATCCACCACCGAAACACGAATTTTCTCTTGGGACAAGGAATATGAAAGTGTAGCAAATCAAACAAGAAAAATATGTGTAGTAGTAAGATTAAAGAAAGTACTTATTGAATATTATTAAGACACATTTTTAATAGTGAAATTAAAGTGAAAATATGTAACGACATTCTCACAAAAATGTCTTTATAAAATAACCATGTTGGTTCTTAAGTTTTTCACTAAAATACCTAGTATATTATCGGATTCTATTTTTAAATGTTTGTAATTTACCACTAGAAAAAACAATTAGGTATAAGTTAACTAATCATTTTGAGTTTTTATACAGTTAATTAATGCCCTATAATTTGTATTAATTATTCTATTTTTTTTATCATTTATGTGGGACATAAACATTATAATTTACGTATACAATATAATAAAGTGGGTGGTCAAACTTGCTAATAGTTTACTTTTAAGCTCCAATTACTACAGAAGTAGATAATTATTTCAAGACATAGTTTAATTGCGCGAATCATTTTTTTCATATAATACTAGTATAGTATACAAAATAATAAAATCGTGTGTACCGGTCCGTAGAAATATTAAATTTGAACGTTTTATATATTAGTTGCTATGAAAACTAATAATTGCATATTTAATAATGAAGAAGAAAGATTCGTAATTAACCTAACGTGAAAAATTGAGGACATAAAATTAAAGTGACAAGCATACAAATTTAACGTTGGTTTAAAAAGTATTTTACTTCAATATCGTTAACAAAGCAGTAAGAATTCATGATTATTTAGTATTATTTTAACCAAATTGATTTAATTAAAAAATTTAATTTAGGTGAGTTTCTAGCAAGATAAGTGCAATAAATAATGAATTAAGTAATAAATTATACTTTTGTACAAGACAACAAGTAAATAAAATTATGTATCAACATTTCCAACACAGTTGTATTATTTTACATATATTTTGAATAGGTATTTATTAAAAAAAGACTATTTTCAGTTTGAACTATTTTACTCTTCATTCCTTGTTGTTTAAAGATCAACCATCATACTATTATTTAAATACCATTAGTTGAAAAAAAAATGAAGAACTGTTGTTAATGGTTTTTCTATAATTAGCCAAAACAAAAAAATCTGTGACATAGGTTCTCCATAACATATTTTAATACAGTTGATCACTAATTGTTTGTTAAAAAATAAGCGTATCCTAGACATGGGTACCTTTTAACATATTATAAATATTTTAAAATTATTTTATACGAATCTAAATGGTAAAATTCGTAAGATCTTTTAAAAACAAAACGACGTGTTTATATAAGAAGATAAATAATTTGCCAGTTATTAGCTTGCTAAAATAAATATGCGACTTAGATCCCTTTTAATAAATTCCTATTCATACATGTTATAAATTGAACACCCCAAACTACGAGGAATTAAATTATGTTTATATGCCAAACTTTAAAATAATATCAAATTAATTTTAACAACAATTTGGTTCCCATATAACATTTTATAGTAAGCACTTAAGTACACATACACTGAAAATAAATATTAAAATAGTTAAATGTTGATAATTAACAATTTATTTTTTTAACAAAATACTCTAAACCGGGGTATATAAATTAAGTAATTTCTAAATATTAAATATTATAAGATTATATTTTTTAATATATTATTATATTATTTACTTTTTTTTCCCGCATCCTACATTGTCCAACTCAATGTGTCTGTAGGCCGCATAAGTAGCCATAGCTTGATAAATGAAAAAATTAACTATAGAAGGGACACGTCAACCGTAGAAAACTGACAATGCACGACTGCGCCGGTGTAAGCCACTCTTGTGCGTTCCCGGTGTGTGGTGGTATCGTAGTTACGGGTATAAAATCGGCGTCAGACTGCATGCAACGTTACACCTTCTGCATGCCGGACCCATTGAAATACAGACCAGACTTCCTAACACCAGCCTATTCTTAATAAAAAAAAACTATGTCCACACCACACCGGATTTACACTATTTTAATATTCACTACAAGAAGCCGTATAACTGTTTAAATAGCAACACGACACGGAAACGGTCATATAGAATTAGGAAGCTACCCAGGTAGCAATATTGAAGTAGAGTTTAGCTACTACTGATCCATACAATCTATTAATAGGAAAATTACATTCATTACTATTCACCAATATTTCAATTGTAACATATTCGTCTGATATGGAAACCAATACGACTAAATTCTGGTGAAAATGTCTCTTCTTATACTTCAAAACAGTCATTCCACTCTATCACATTGAAATTATTAGAAAGTTGATAAAATGATGATAAAATAGATGACATTTAGGACAAATGAACTACTTCAATTGTTCAAGATGACAAGTTAACGAAAATATTTTTCTTCAAATTTATAAAGTATCAATTTTTACAGCCTTTTCAAAATTTTTAAGATTTATCTTGATATATAGTTTATTAATTGACTTCTTTTATAATTATAGACAAAATTCTGTCTTGACAGTAAAGTTTCTCTATTGTTAATGCTTTTTATCTTCAATTTTAATACGTTTAGTTTTGAAATTTAAAGATATGCTACAGAAATAATATAAATTGTGTGTAAATACATAATCCAAATTTCAAAAATTTAATTAGAACTAATACTTAATAAAAAAATATACCCGTGATAATAAATATCATAATATTTAAACAATTTGTTTGTACATTTCCTATACGCACCTTCATTGTTTTTATGCTATCGTAAAATTGTTATTTTCATTTTAGTTAAATTACCAAGGTTTATTCAAGGTTTTTGGTTTAACACATTATACTGCGGGAGCAACCGGATCATTCATTCTGAATTAGAAATTACTGATGGATGACAAATCCTTCATAAATAAATACATGGTTCATTGACCATTCGGAACTTGTCACATAACCGTTACATTGTGATTATTTTAAACATACCTTCGAATTTAACTACTAAGTTTTAAATACTATAAAGACTTCAAAAATAATAATAAACAATTAGTGTGTGAAATCATAATATTGTGGGATTAGTTACATTGTAAACAATTATGTGAATTACGACCTATTGAGACAAATACAATTTTTGAATTACCTTTTAGTATTGATGTTATCATCTTAGATTAATAATTGATTTCTCAACAAATGTAAAAAAATGACCACGCAGAACGTTTCTCTTTACAGCCACGGATAATAGATATCATAAAAAACAGAATAATAGGACAACTATTTTCATGTTATAATTCTTCGACTTTAAAACTTTAAAACTAGTATAGTAAAGAATAAAGTATAAAAAAAAAAACCTTAAGCAAAAAAGAAAATTTAGCGTGCACGCGCATTTTGGTAGCAATGTAGTCATGTTTTTTTAATAATATTTATTTAATGTCTTAATTTTATTAGGTAAATAATTTTATCCAATAGTTGTATTTTTTTTATAACTAAATTTCTTGATTTCAAAAGCAAAGTTTAAGCGAGTAAAGAGCATTAACCGGATGCATTTTATATATGGTACTATAAAGTACCACCCAGAAATTATTATTATTATTATTTTTTAAAAGCTTAAGTAATAAGCAGCTTTTTTAGTTTTTACAGTGTTTAATGTTTTATTTTTTTTCTGTAAGTAAAATTAGGAACAATTGTAGTGGGGAAGCGGAATGGTATGGGTGATCCATAATGAGTAACCACTAAATAACCTAGGTTGTCAAACCATTCCGGATCAAGTAGCAATGGACGCAGCTTAACTTTAAGTACCGAGGTTCAACCAAGGTAACAACTGGGCCACGGTATGCCTCTAAAATTAAAGTTTGTTCTACTATGTTATTTATTTTTCACTCGATGACGCGTCTTTTATTCGTTTTGATATCTAGATCATTTTAGGCACGAACAATCAAATCTAAACCAGAACGGTCATCACATTCACTCTTTTGTCCTCGGACACCTAGAAGATATCCACATAATATGTCATTTTATGCCATCGACCTCAGTAAGGAAGACAAGTATTTTAAAATAAGAAAAATTATAACTGATTAATACATCTTTAAGAGGGAAAACTACTTAGAGATAGTCTCTTGATATTATATAGTACATATTTTTAAATATTATAATAAAGGAATTAAATCATATTTTTGACAAACAAAATTGAAATTTAAAACGATTGTCTGTTTTAGAAAGCAGTAAAGAAGTTTTTATAATTTCTTTATTCTATTGATGTTTCTTTACTTAGATAAGTTGTCAATAATCCGAAGATGTTTTGAAAAGCCCGACCCAAGTAATTTTGTTGGGTATGCATAAACCCAATAAGCCCCATATTTTTGGATAAATATCAAGCAATTACTGGGCATAAAAAATTAAAAAATATGAAGTTTTTCTTTATTTTTAACTACAAATGACATTGTATTATTTTTACTATTTAAATAGAAATCAAAACAGATTTAGAAGGGTTTAATGTAGTACTAATAACTAATATTTATTTATTAAATAAGTTACAAACTTATTTGATTTGTTTTAAAATAATTTTAATTATAAACATGGTAACTATTAATTTTTTAAATAAAAAATGTTATTAAAACTATTATTAATATAACTATCTTGTACATGTAATAGAAAATAAGTGTAGTTTTTCAAGATCTGAGAAAACAACACACTAGTGTTGTCCAGCAAGATGATTACCAAACCCCTTTATCAGGACTAGAGACCCATTATTCATGGTCCATAATGTTCCCATGATGATGAGTGCGTTTTCATTATCTCTTTTTAATGGGATACAATGCGCCTTAGATATGACTGCCTATTGGTAACGGTTCTTATTGGACAAAGAACAAAAACTGCTATTACACTGGGTTCTGTGAATTGTATTTTTTATGCTTGTGGTTCTACATTAGGGACAACAACCTATGCTGTACATCTTAAGTTTGTATAGGAACCTCCTATTTATGTTTTTCATTCAAATATGGAGACATATTATAAAATCAAATAACTAACTATAATAATTTTTAAAAATGTCTTATAGTAACAAAATATTTTATAAAAGTATCTGAAAAGCTAATACCACTAATACAGTTAATACCATTTTTTTTCGTATCACGAGATATACGCATTTTATAAAAAAAAACTGACCCTTCAGTTAGAGCTAATACATAATTTTAAATTACATAATAAACGAGTAAATAATTTAAACCAAAAATCAAAACACAAAATATTATTTGATATTTATATAATAATTTATTACTATAAAAAAAAATTAAAATATGTTATATTAATACCTATATGAAAAGCTATTCAGATAGAGCTAATACTATTTGTTTTATCATACTAGATAATCAAATAATGATTATACATCATAACAGCTCATAATTTTTTTAACCTTAGTTATGTAAATGTTAGAAAAAACTGACTAAAATAACTACATGAAAGCTATTCAGATAGAGCTAATACTATGTTTTTATCATATTAGATAAACAAATAATGATTCATCATAACAGCTCATCATTTTCTTAAAGTTTAAACCTTAGTTGTACAGGGTGGCCCAAAATGATTTGACAAATGAAATAACTTTTGTTCTAGTGAATTTTTTTAAAAAATAATTTGTACTCATTTGCGTTGTAATCACCGCGGTTTTTACTGCACTTACCTGTTATACGTTTTTATATAATTTTTTTTTTTTTATATAATATTGTGACATTTTAATTGAAAAATTCAAGATAGCCATTTTATTAAGAATAATTTGCTGACAATTTTGACTGGTCGATAACCAGATTTGGTTAAGTATTTTCTAACTAAAGGTTTAAGGGTAGGGTGGGAGATGGAGTGCGGTAGAGAAATGCGCGAAGATAAAATAAGCTCTACGCGCTTACTTTACCGCACTCCACCTCCCATCCTACCCTTTAACCTTTAGTTACTTAGAAAATACTTAACCAAATCTGGTTATCGACCAGTCAAAATTTTCAGCAAATTATTCTTAATAAAATCTTGAATTTTTTAAATTAAAATGTCACAAAAAAAAAAAAAAAAAATGTACATAAAAAAGTAAAACCGGTACAAGTGTACAAAATGAGAATAAATTATTAAAAACAAATTCTTAAAAATATTCACTAGGACAAATGTTATTTCATTTGTTAAATCATTTTGGACCACCATGTATACATTTTAGAAAAAACCGACCACTCAGTTAGAGCTAATACATAACTTTTAATCATTATCTAATAATAATATTACTATCCAGCAATAATTCATAGTATTACATTTCATCACAGTAGGTCCACATTTTCTCATAAAAATATTTTCTATTGATTAATAATTTTAAATAATACACCTGTTAATCCAGGTCAAAATAGTGCTATTATAAAAATAGAATAGTCTACCCACTAAGATAAGATTTTTTTTTTCAAATTTAAAAAAATATGTTTATCTGGCACAAGCCTAAAATTCAGTACAAAATATTGTATAAATTAACAACTGAACTAAAATTTAAGTAAGGTTACTATATAAAATGTAGATAGTTAAGTTATAAAATATAAAGGCACTTTTCATTACAAAAATTATACACTTTTCAGTATAGCATAATCACAATTTTTGGCAGCAACGCTATCCATCATAAAAAAAAAGCAGTAGTAGTAATATAGTGTAGTGAAAGAAAGACAATTTTTTACATCTTTTATAATTAACATGTTCTTCAAAATTACTTTATTTTTTACTTGAATTAAAATTAAGTAAAATTAAAAAAACCTTATTTTTAATATTGGCGATGAAAATTCTATAAATAAAATAATATGCATAATCTGATTCCCTAAAAAAATACATATTTTGATTTTTGTGGTATTGGTACTTTTTGATTTATGAAAGAAAATCTAAACCATTTTACTAAAAATTGGTTTTTAGACTTGTAGAGGAATTATTTTTAAAAACATTTTATTTTTAACTATGATTCTAAACACCAAGACGCTAATTTTGTGAGGCATTATGAGAATGATTTTATTCTAATATGCTTATACTAACTAATAATGAAAAGTGTATTTTTTTTGTGGTCACAATATATTTTAACATATTATTTTTTCATTTTTTAATATTCTTTTACTGAACTATATATACTCCACAAGTTTAGTTTATCTTAAGTTTTTTTTTTAATTTCAATTATATTTTGTTGATAATTACCAAATATATTATTTAGTATAAATAATATATAAGGGCAGCCGCATAGCGGAGTGTAATAAACCGGCAGTGTACTAACGTACGGTCGCTGATTTGAATATCGGCCACTGGTAGTTTGTTACTCCGGGCAGGTAGCTCGGGGAGAAATGGCCACCTGTACCTCGCTATGGGGCCAACTTGTTTAGTAGTGTTAGTTTGGCAGCCAGCTATAAGCCCAAAAATTCCAAATCTAAACCGTCTAAGCCGGTGGGAATATAATGGACGTTAAACATAAGAGAGGGATTATTTAGTATATATATTAGCATTTTACAGTTACCATAATAGTAAAAACCAAAATAAATTTAACATAATAAATTATATATAATTTATAAATATATTTATTTATATAGAATATTATACTATATAATATTCTAGCAAATCAATATAATATAATATCAAAACATCTTCTTCTTCTTCGGTAAACTCGGCCACTAGGACCATCCCGACATACATCCTTGCCTCCAATTTTCCCTATCCGATGCCTGTATCTTCCAATCTACCCCTCCTCCTAACGCTTTCACATCATTTCTTACTACGTCCTCCCATCTCAGACGTGGTCTTCCCAGCGGTCTTTTCCCAGTAGGGTTTTCTTCTAGTACTATGCGTATGAGTGGGTTTTGGCTACGCCAAGCATGCCCAGCCCACAGCAATCTTTTGTACTTTATTGTTTCGAGTATACTGGGTTTATGGAAGAGCGTTTCTAATTCATCGTTTTTTCTTATTCTCCACTCACCACTTAGCATGTCCTTTACTGGTCCAAAAATCTTTCTCAGTATTTTTCTTTCCAGAACTAAGAGTTTTCTTTCATCACTTTTCTTTAATGGCCATGTCTCAGCTCCATAGGTAATTACAGATCGTATTAATGTGATGTATAATTGTACTTTTAAATCCCTTGTAAGTGATCTTGATCCCAGTAATTTCGCAAGACCATAGAGGCATTTATTTCCTGACTGAATTCTTGCCCCTATTTCTATTTCAATTTCATTTCTCTCTGAAAGTATAGACCCTAGGTACTTGAATTGCTTAGTTCTTTAGAAATTTCGGTTGTTAATGTTAAGAGTTGGATATAGTCTTATGGTGTCTCGTCTTCCTACTACCATATATTCCGTTTTGTCCTCATTAATATGAAGTCCAACTTTCAGTGCTGCTTTCTCCAGCCGATTTAATAAAGATTTTAGTCCGTCTTGTGATTCCTCCATGATCACCAGATCATCTGCATAAGCCAGTAGTCCTATGGACGATTTCTGAAATTTGACTCCCTCTTGCGGTGTAATATTCATCTCCCTTATTACTTTCTCTACTACTATATTAAATAAGATTGGTGACATAGCAACTCCCTGTCTTAAACCTGATTTAACTGGTATTGGGTCTGTAGTTATGTTTCCAACCTTAACTTTGACAAATGTTTCCAAAATGCTTATCTCAACCAGTTTTATAAGCTTGTCCTGAAAGTGGAATTCCCTCAAGATATTGATTTCAAAACATCTATACATAAATAAAATTGAAGTGTCTGTGTCTGTTTGTCTAGGCTTATTTTCAAAATTAAGCCTCAGAACATATTGTGATCGTGGTTGACCTAAATTATATCACATTTGCGATATAATTTAGGTGGTATAAAATATAATTTATGTATGCAAATAATAATAATAATATACTATTTATTATTCCATAATTCTAATTATGTTTTAAAAACCTTAAGTATTTTTTTAGTTTTAGATTACTTCAAGTAGTTTATGTTTATATGATTGTTCGGACTAATCTTCAAAATGGCTGAACCGATTTTGAGGCAAATAAAGTCAAAGATAACAGCTAGTATATTAATAAAAAGAAGTCCTGTTTGGCACTGTACAGTAAATTTTCTCCACAATACAGAACATTGGTAACTACTATCATGATAGCTTTGATGCCTAGCTAAAAGGTTTTGTTTTTACAATGATGCGTTTTTATTTTTTATGTCTGGACCCACAATATCTTTTAAACAGATTTCTTCACGTAGCAACTTTAAATATCAGAAATCAGACTCAAGAAGAACTTTTTAGGACAAAAATTTGAAAAGTTACTCTTGGACCTTCAAAATTGAGAAAGGCAGCTAAAAAATTAACATATTTATTAACTTAAAATTACAGTACTTTAAATTAAATTTAAAAAAAAAAACAAATTAGTTCCAAATTGGTATAGAATTTTTTTTACATAATGTAATGTCAATAACCAAACAAATATCACGAATTCTTTCCTCTAGAAGGCTAGAAACTTTTTCTTTATTTCTCATTTTCAAGCTAAGTTTATACCTTTAGTTCTGAAAATTAGACTGAAGGTAAATCTAGAGTGAGGCTGTAATATATACAATTATCTTTAAAATCTGTAGTGAAACTTTTTTTTTTAATTAAGGAAAAAAAAATGGGGGGGGGGGAATAACATTTATGATTGTAGAACATTTCTTAATTGCTATATTACAGTAAATCAACAGTTAACTGGTATCCGAAAAATATTTTCATTATGTTGTTATTTATGATATATGGGTAACTATGGTGACAAATTACTGTAGACAGACGAGCAACACTTAATTGTATCCATCCTAATACTAAATACACGCATCAAAAAGTTTACTTGAAGGTTATTTTATCACTTTTAGTTAAAAAAGCTCCTACAGATCTGTGTCCTTCCTCATTCCAATATTCTCTGTTAATATTATGCCAGGTCCACGCAGAGCGAACAATATTAAAACAAAACAAAAACACAATGTTTTTTGACAATTTCCAATTTTGTTTTTTTCAAATATTTACTCTAATAATAAAAAATTAATTATATTTAAAAAAATAAGCTATCTACATAAGTCATAACACATGTACAATTTTTATTTTAACACCTTCAATATTTTTAAACATGGACATGTTTTTTGGCCAGAATTTGTGACTAATTGTTTGTATGAAATAAGACTTGTTGGCCGAGTCGGTTGTGTTTCTCACGACCAGTTCTATCCCCAACCTATTATTCTCTAATTATTAACTCTCTTATCAATATTAACATTGTAAACATTATAAACACAGTGGATTGTGTTTCATTAATTACAAGACATTTATTTAGGCAGGTCATCTAGTATATCAAGGAATAAACAAAAACATACCTATGATTTACTGTTATTCCGCGTAGCGAAGAAAATGAGATTTTTTTGTTAAATTGGTTTTTGTATTTTATTAAAATGTTATCAGATAGAATTTTAAGAAGCAATAGTAATATTTAACAATCAGTTATCATTTTATAAATGTCTGAATGATCCTATCAATTTTGAAAAATTGTGTGTAGGTTTACCCACATAACTTAGGGTGTGGTTGTTCTAAGCATTAACTATTGTTGTACAAAAAATTTAATTTTTCTTTAAAAATATAAAAATAGCATATAATAAGTTATGTTAATATGATTTATTTTTTATTTGAATTATACTTCATAATACAAGTCTAAATTTGTTATATTAACTATATATTAGTTATAACATATACAATAGAACTTGTATAGTTTTAATCTTCATTTCTCAATTTTATGTCGAAATGTAGAAATTAAATCAAATTAAAAGAAGTATTCCTCGTGGAAATTTGTTTATTATTAAGTAGGTATTATTACAATTTCAAAAAACAGTATCTTCTCAGCTACGCATTGGAGTTAAAATAAAACAAGTATCGGTGTAATTACCCACCTATTATCAGATACTGATTTGTGTTCAACAAACAAAATATTATTTATTTGTGTAGTGTGTACATGAACAGCTGCAAGACAACATTAGGATAAATTAATTACCTATTATAAATCTGAAAATATTGTTAGTTATCTAATTAATCTCATATTTTATAAATAAACTTCTAAATGCTTCTAGTATAGAAAAAATGTATTCTAATTAGTAAACTAGGAATAAAGTAAAAATATACAATTTATACGGCCACTATCTAAAAATGTGCAATAGAATGTATTTAATATACAAGATGGTGTTTATCCAAATCATCCTTTGTTCCGCTTTTTAGCGGGAAAACTGTTACAATTTATAAGTTCAGGAAATACCAAGTGTTATAACTGCATAGTATATGTTTAATAAAAAACGTGACGGTTTATTCATACATACGTAAACCTGGTTATAACGTTTATTGTCTGTTAAAAAGTAATTATCCCTTAAAAAAAAAAATTTCGAAATTAAATAAACGTGTTTTATTTCTTACCTGCTTGTGTTTTTCTTAATATCGCCAATGCCAACGTTGAAGTTTGTAGAAGTCATTTTTATATTCGTTTTACTAATAGATTGTTTAGAATGATAATTTATTTAACTGGTTTATAAAGTGAACAGGAGCGTTGGTCGACCAAATTAAAAAATACTAAAAAGCTTAAAGCAATAACTATAAAATATTACCTTTTACCAAATACCAACGGCCAACAGACCAACCCAGTAGTTAGTAGTCTGCTCCAACTAATCTGAGCAATGGCCAATCACATCATTCATCGGCATCGGTTCACCGATCCTTGCTACCACGGTTAGCCAGTTATAAGTTATCAACCGTGGTCAATAATCTAGTTAGCACTGCACAGGCTATGCCAGTTGCCCCCATTAGCCAATGATAATCGCGCACAGAATAAAGCAATCAGAATGGGCACTGATAACAATTACACAGGCAGCATTGAGCATAATATGCCGCCCGCGAAATCAGTCGGCCATTTTCTCGAAGAACAAATCAGTGTATTTTTATATATATATACGTGTGTATATTTATTCACATATCCAAACATAAAAAATGATAGCATATTTTGTCCTCCAAAAACATGGCGGGTTGATTCTGTGATATCAAAGAAGTGTTCAGGGCCCGATTGTACATAATTCCGCAAAAACAAAACGTCGGACACTGATCAGTCCCTGCATATCTAGGTTTCCCTTCTGGTTATTCAGTGATACTTCTAAGTACTAACCCTAAACCCCGTGTTAATTTTAATCAGTGTTCGGGCCTCGAGGTTTGGGACCTAGTAAAAACATTGGCTTTGTTCGTTATGAAAAAAAAGTATACGCTATAATTAGTGTAGTGTAAGGGGTGTGATCAGGTGTGGTATTTCAAAACAAATGTTTTTGGTGTAGATCATTGATTCTAGAACAAACGGTCGGTGTGAAAAAAAGTGTACACTGACACAACACTTTTTAAAACAAACAGCGTATACGACTACACTATTTTAAAACGAACTAATCTATTGAATAAACACTAATTATATTTAAATATTTACATCTGTAATATGTAATTTAATATTGTCTGTGGTATAAGTACTACCATTGATTATAAATAATAAGCGTATTTACGCGGTGGTACCGAAAGCAAACACGTTTATTGTTTGTGCTTATGTTTGAAAAGGATAGTTTGCTTACCGCAAAAATTATTTTGCATTATGATAGGTACCAAACATTACAAACTGCTGGAAGTTATTTACTGATAAGAGCAAACATTTTATTAAACAGTACAGTTTCGACATTAAAACACCGCTAAAATGGTTAACAGCAAACCGTTTGCTTTCGGTACCTTCGCGAAATACGCTTAAATCCTAATGGTTCTGTGAACTGTGATGTGAATGAAGTCTAATGAATGTAGATGAAGTCTGATGTAAATGATCCCAGCTTTTCAAAATATTTGATATCCCGCGCATGCGCAATAGTAATGCCGTTAGGTTGTGTCGAATCTGGATGGCGGCATGGTTGAAATATATAGGTAATTGCACATCGTCTCGAATTGTTATCTTCAGAAATAAAATGACAGCGTAACGAGATTTCAATTTTACTATATACTTTACTACTACTGTCCGTTATGTTGACATATTTGTTTTATCATCGAATATTTTCGATTTTTTATAATTTAAAGAATTAGGGGTATATGTGCAATAACCTTGTATATTTCGATCATGAATAGCGGAACATCTTATATTCTTATCAGTAACACAGGCTATATGATATTATCTATTCTGTGATATTAAAGCCTGTGTCAACTGTGAAGTGTGAACCGCCAGTACTCACAGCTCACTACTTATTATAATAAGTAATCGGTATAACTGTAGTGTACAAATTTTCAGCACGGAAGAGATTTTTATAAGAATTTGTACTCGAGTGTCCATTAGTATTTAGTAATTAGTGATTATTGGATACTGATTTGTCCGTAGTCGAGTAGTAATTTCTACATTCTAGCCGATTTAGTTATAATATTGTTATATTTTATGAATAGCCTAATTATTGATTTTATTATAATAATAATAATAATATATTATAAAATCATTAGCATCTTAAATTTAAACAATACAAGTTTTCTTTATCTAATTTATTAAATTATATGATTACTATTATGGATCAAACAAGACCCATTGAAGAATTAATTACATGCTTTAGGTATTTACTGTAATTTTTTTTTTAATTGTCTGTGAGAACTGCTGAAGCTATAAATTTATGATTTGTAAAACTAGGTCCAATAGTACAGTTGATGACATTATTGAAAAATTAGAGGGGTGGAAAAGAAATGATCACAATATACATGAAATATCTAAAGATCAAATTTTACAAAAACTTTTATCGCGCTCTGAGAATCCAGAGATGTTGAAAGAAAAGCTAAAGAGCATGGGGTAAGTAATTTTATAAAACTATAAATATTATAATTTGTAATTAAAAACATACATCATACTAAGTAAAGCTGGATCTAAATTTAAGTAATGGGATTTGAAGGTAATATTTTCTGTTTATTTAATAGCGCAGTTTAAAAATTTATACCTAATTTGTTGCAACGTATCAAACAATCTACAGATACGATAAGGAATTTAAAAACAAATGCCTTAAAATCACTTTCCTATTTTTTTTCATTCTTAACATCCATTTACTAATATTTCTTATTTCTCTACCTATCATTCATTATATATCCTATCTATTGGAACGAAGTTCCTTATTGTATTATTTTACTTCTCGTTAATCTAGTCCTTTCAATAATTATTTTTTTAAATCAAAGCAACCGACAATTATTAACTATACATAAAAAATTTGTTTGTTTAATTTAAGACTAATAGGAGGCAAAATTATACTAATAACTTTCTAAATACATTTTTGGAGGAGCATAGCCTCCTACTGCTGTCCCTTGGTAGTATAACACTTATAATTAATATTATAAAAAACAAAGTATTCTCTCTTCTTTTAGGAAAGTAAAACTGGTAGATAAATATATGCATTTAATTCAAGAAGTAAGTGAAGACAAAAAGTTAACTGCATTTTTAGAAAAAAGATATAGAGAATATGAACGTGATTTATCTTGTTCTGACCATGTGCATTATAAAGATAAAATTGAGGTAAATAAAATATTTGTTAAAAATAATAAACAACTTGTTATGTGTTATGTTATATTATTTTAGATAATTAATGAATATCAAAAACAACAGGAACTTAAAACCAAAGATAAAAAAATAACAAAAAGTAATGTATATTATGTATGTCCTTTATGGAAAAACGTAAGAAAATACCAAGCCCTAGATTACTTTGATATTATTATGGCATCTACACATTTTGGTGAGTTATATTTTTTTACAACAAAGTATTCAACAATGTTTTGACAGTGTCACTAAAAACAAAACAAAATTTCAATTATGAATTAATTAACTTAGTGTATCTGTTATTTTGAGATTTTTCAAAAAGTTGTGGTCCTAGAATGTTTTCTGCTTAGGGCTAGATGGAAAAAAATATGTCAACTTGTATACTTCAAATATTATTTGTATTTGTGTTATCTATATTGTAAATAATAAGTCAATCATGTTAACCTCAGGTGCACAGCATCTTTAAGTAATATAACATTTGTGGATAACATCTATAATTTATTTATTTTTTAAAAATAACATCTATAATTAATTTTTTTTTTTTAAATGAAGGAGTATTTGGTGCTCACTATAGTCAGTTCAACACTCGGTCATGAGCGCTCTATTTGCTGGGCAAGAAATCGTCTGGTAAAAAAGAGCTCCTTCCAGCAGCAGACTGACGACCCGTTCTGTATAGCGAATTTGTTTAGAAACCATCTTATGATAACGGCATTGGGCCTTTAGGCCCATTTAGCTACATGATAATGATGAAGAATAAATCAAATTATTAAATAGTGATGACAATACTTACCTAAAAAAAAAAATGTTGGCTTTTGTACAGAAAAGAAATACTATTCATTTAAAGTATAATTTATTTTTTATTTTTTACCTCCAACATTTTAAATTACATTTACATGAAGTTTTTTTGTACATAATTTATAAATATTGATATATTATTCAGTTTCTCAATAGTGATTCCTTAAAATATGAAATGTAACATTTAAATATTGTGGCGTGTATCTGAGGTTAACAATATTGACTTAATATTTACAATAGAGGTAAGAAGTTCTGAAATGTTTACCGCTGGTTTCAGGTTTTACATTTTTTTTTTTTTGTGGGTTAAAAACATTTAAATAAAGTGTAATGTTGTTTTAAATGTAAGATATTGATTTTTCACTAGCATGGATAGTTATTAATTTACAACAGGAAAAATTAGGGTATATTTTTTTCCATTGAGTGAAAAAGCAGAAATTTCCCATGGGCACAATTTTTCAAATAATTTCAATATATATTATGTAATTATTCAGAATTAGTTTTCCTAGAGAAGGCTAGCAAAAAAAATCAAATTTTAGGTTGGATTATAGTACTCTAAATTAACCTTCTGGCTCTGCTGTCATATACTTTTTTTGGTCTACCGTCAAATGGCTACGGTATGTAGGTCTACTACGATAAACAGCCTACTAGTAACAAAATGTGTAATATATAAAATTTCAACAAATAAAATATTTTAATTAAATAAATACAATTTTAATAATATTTACCATTAAAAAAAAAAAATGTTTGTTCCTCCTCTTCGACAGTTTCAGGGTGATTTATTTTGAGGCGATAACTTTTACCTCTCTAATATATATGTATTTCATTATTTTTCTTGTATTCTAGGTAATTTTGAACCATGTTTTGTACTTGAACATGATTAATTAGTTAGAAAATTCGAGTTGTAATGTGGCCAGCTCTTAATTGGGTTATAAGAATATTATTATCTCTTTCATCACGCTGAATATTTTGAAGAAATTGCCAAACGTTAGCATGATGTGTTTGAACTATTCTTTGAAATTTAGAGTGCCATCCTTCAATCTTATTTTTTGTTATCAGATCTAAGTAGAACGCTTTGGTAAATTCCATGTTTTTGATGGATAATAGTGTCGTATCTTCTCCGCCCTCTAGCTTGGCGGCCTTTGACATACACTCACTTAATCTAGTCATAAATCTCAAGGACATTTTCAAAAATGTCTATATTATCTTCCATAGGTACAAACTATATTGCCATAAGTTTCCTAATATTATTCTTAATATTTACATTGTTTCTATCATCATACTATAATCATACTACTTATTTCTATCATCTTAGTCTAGAATTTAATACTTTTCTCCGTATTGCTTCACTGGAATGAAATAACCATCCTTTAATAGCAGTATTAGGGAAAATTTCCCGAGCTGTGTTCTTCACTGTTTGTTGAGAATCTAGTATAATGCTTATATTTTGCAACACTTCATTTATTATACTAGATATGAGATTTTCTGCTACAAAACCAATATACTTATTTCCTGTGTCAAATTTCTTGAATTTGTAATTTATGTCAAATTACATATAATTCATATAAATTATCGCTAATACATTCGATTACAATTGCGAATTATGCTTCTAAAATGATTAACAACATTTTTCAATATTAAAATATTTTTCCTTTTGTTATTTATTTTAAAATCATATTTTAACAAAACTATACTACATGGTTGTCATGTAGTTTCGTTTACATATATAACATAATAAAACATTTTTGAATGGGCTAAATAATATATTTTTTTAGTTGACACTATTATACTAGCATATTTTTTGTTGAACCATTTTGTGCAATAGACAATTTTTATCTAGATTATTTTTATTGGACAAAAAGACCTTGGAATAATCTGTTATGTGCTAAACCTGATTTTTCAGGATACACAAAACCCTAACCATAAGTGTAGTAGACGTAGGCGCAACTAGACCTACATTTTAGGGGGTGCTAAAACTAAGTATACCTGACTAATCATAATTCTTACCTTCAATTTTCAAACTATTAGATATAATTTAAAATATTTGAAAACAAAAATATTCTAAAAAACAAATTTCAACAGAGTATGAACATTATTAAAATTTTATGCGTACAAATCAAGAATTGGGGCTTGAATTTTTGGGTGTGCTAATTTTGAGTCTGGAGGTGCTTAAGTCCATTTTGCATCCCCCTAGTACTACCTATGGTAGTAGATAATACATAAAAGGTTTTATTTTTATTTTTTATTTATTCTATAAAATGAAGATAGAACAAGAGATTTTTATCATATTATAGCTAATTTTTTGCTAAATCCAGGGGTACCAAAACCTCAAAATTGTAAATCTGGTACTTTTTCTGTGCCAATGACATTGTGTTATAATCACACTATATTTCATAATTGCAATGTGTAATTCATAATTTTATATATTTTAGATCAACCACCCATTGAACAGAAATTTATAATTAATGATATTTTATCTTGCCTCCAAGGTTTTCATGGACAATTTATCAGTCTTGTCAAGCATGATACAAAAATCAACTTTAAAATTAATGAGTCTATTGGTTTGTATATGACTTTTTTATTATTCAAATTATTTTATTTTATTATTGCTGAATCTATACTATACCCATGAATTAATATTACACTTATTAAATTTTTTTTTGCTAGGTCTTGAATATGAGTGTTTAATACCAAAAATTTTAAGACTAGCTTCAGCATATGCTATTATTTGCCGATTTTGTGAAGAAAACCGACAAAGTCACAATGGATATGTTAACCAAGCTTTAGCTTGCTATTTAGAGAAATATATACGTGACTACCTTGTAAGTTAATCAAAATATGTTTCATTACATCATGGCATACCTTATTGACATGAAACGTAAATTTATACTGTTTTTATTTTTAATAGGACTAAAATACTTATTACAAATCTTTCCGTATATCTCTTTTCTCTGTGTACATATCACATTCACCCACTTCTTTCTCAATCTATCACTAACTGCTACGGCTGCTACCAATCAAATATATATATTAATAAAAACCCGGTTATATCATCCTTGCAGCTCGACCATAGCACATCTTGCCTTATCGAATAAAAACTAAAATTCAACACAGCTATTTTATTGAGTTAAATTAATTTGAATTAAAAATGTTACTTTTATTCTTATAAATATATTATATATTTTTAACATTTTCCAATTTTGTTTTACTATTTCATGATAGTCTGTTCTTCCAATATGCCCAAACCATCTCATCCTGCTTACTAATTTTCTTGGCTATTGACGCAACTCCTAAACATTCTCTAACAAAACTACACTAGTCACTTCACACGTCCATGTCAGCCACTTCCATTTTACTTTTATGTTTCATATTTAGTACCCAGCACTCACCTCCATATACTATTGATGGTCTTTTACTGCTGTATTATTGTTAAATTAAGAATCATCAGCAAAAAATTTTTTAATTTTAAAATGTAATGTATATTTGTATTTACTTTTTAAAGTACCCTATATTAACCCTACTTTACCATTATAAAACCCTGCTAAAAAATCTATTTATTAATAATTTCAAAAAATGTTTAATGTGTTAACTTAAAATATATACTCGTTTTTTATTTTTTAGAATTTCATTATTTCACTTGAAAATCAACACCAAAATGGGGATCTCACTCTACAATTACTGTTTTCTGCTGCAGAAACACAATTTTCTAAAATAGAATTTATAGCACATATTATTTCAATAATAACTGAAGTACTATTCTGTATTATTAATTTTTTTACTTCCTTTTATTATTATTTTTTTTTTCTGAATAGGGGAAAAAAATAGGTGGACAGACACTTTCAGTATTGCATGAAAAAATGCTAGAATGTTGTGCAGATGAATTACTAAAAAATCTTTTGGAAGGAATGGCTCAAGTATCTACTATTCCTTTTTTTGATTCTTTAGAAAAATGGATCTTTAAAGGACAAGTGTTTGATCCATGTGATGAGGTACTATAAGTCACAACATGTTTTTTCTTAAATTGTTTTATTATAAAATATGAATTCTATTAGTTTATGATAAAAAGTGGTAATTTAACACTCAGTGATGATACAGAAAAATACTGGAATAAATGTTATGCTATAAAGCATGAATTTGTTCCTTCTTATTTGGAAAAGTACAAAGAGATTATTCTCAGAACTGGAAAATATTTAAATGCTCTATATCATTGTAGTAAGTCAATATCGTGCTTAAGTTCCTTACCTAATTATAATTGCAAACATGTTTTTTTTTATTCTGTTTAGATGTATCTGAAAAATCTAATTTGGTTTATAAATCTGACAATGATGAAAAACTAGTGTACTCTTTGTGGTGTTCAACAAATTATTTACAAATTGTAAATAATGCTTATATGTTTGCCAGTACTAGTCTATTAAATATGCTGCTGAATGATTATGATCTTATGAATAGATTAAAGTAAGCTTGTATCAACAATTAATTGATCATAACATCCAAAAACTTTTCTTTCATTTTGTATGTAAAACATTGAAAAACAGGGTAGTGATAGGGTGTGAAATTTCTAAATTATTATATATTTTTGTTTAAAAACACATATAAAAATGATTTTAACTGCTAGTGTTTTTAATTTTATTTGTATTTTTCACTATATATGTAACAATTCATCTGATAATATCAAAAGGGTTATGAATCTGTGCTAGTTAATTTTCTGAAATAAAACTCCCATCTGATTACTAAAAAATTGTTTAACAAATGACTGGCTTCAATATTTCTTGTAACTCTTAGAAGTAGTTTACAAAAATGTTAGTTGTACATTTTATTTCCTTAAAGCATAACAAACAATACCTATTAAGAGGCCATAATTTCGCTCAACGGTTATCCAGGTGACACTCAACATCTGAAGTTAAGCTGTATTTGTCATTGCTTGGTCTACCCGTGGTTATTAGTGGCAACCTATGCCAAATCCCCTATTGACATCACTTCCAACCTAAACATACAAAAACCCATCCAACAAAATACATAAGCTATCAAATTAATAGACATAGCTACAAAAGCTAAAATTAAAAAAAAAAATCCTTTTAATTTAATTTGATACAATTTTATGTAATGACTGACAATATATGACAAATCTAATCTAGGGCAAACAACAATTGTACAATTTAATTTAAAAAAAAGTTTTAAAATATGAATTTTTAAACTAAAAATTATGAAATGACAGTCCAAAATACTAAATAATGTAAAATATTTTAACTTTACTATGCTTATTGTTACTAAGTGTTACTATGTGTTACTACTGCTTTAACTAAATAAGTGACACAAATAACTGTTTATATAAATTATTTTTATTTTTTAGATCAATTAAACGTTACTTTTTATTAGAACAAGGAGATTTTGTAGTACATCTATTAGACGTTTGTGATGATGAATTTAAAAAACCAACAGATGATATTGTGTACAATAGATTGGAATCATTATTAGACATTTGTTTACGAGTGAACGTAGGTTGCATTGATCAATACAAGGATGACATTAAAATGGAATTGAAGAAAGATCCACTTAGTTTTCAAATATTTAAAATTTTAGCCATTCAAACTGAAAAGGAAAAAGGTCATACATGAAAAAATGATACTAATTTTAAAATAGTTGTATATTAAAATAGTTAAATAATATGTAAGGAGAACGGAAAGTGCTATCTATTTAGGGGCTAAAGATATGCAATACTCAACTAATATTGATTTAGAAGGAATTTATTATATATGACAATTTATTTAATGATAAGTCACTATAAATTTGAGCTTTGAAAATTGTTATTGAATCCTAAGGAATAATTTTCTTGGAAAGTATAAAAAAATTATTGAAAAAACAAAAATTTATGAAAATTTAAAGTTTATGGATTTTGTATTACATAAAACAAATTTCTGCAAAGACAAACATCTTAGAAAGTTACAGCTTAAAAAATGTAATTGCTGCAAGTTCTGGTCACTAGCATGGGAAATTGTTTGAATAAATAGTTTTATTTGTGTAAATTATTTGATAATACATCACTGAATCAGATTTAAATTTGTTTCATTTATTAGAAAGTTTTAAACTAAAACTAAAAGCCTATTTTTTAAGTATAATTTTATTAAAAAATAAATTTGGTATATTATAAAAATAGTTAAAATATAAATGTTAAACAAACATTTAAATCTTATTAATTAAAAAAATATATATATATATATATTGCTCGAAAGTGTGCGTTTTAGTATTTATTTGTATGAAATTTTACTCTTTCCGTTCTACTAAAATTCCACTACGCATCACTATTTTGTATATTGAAATATAAACAATTTTTTTTGTATTTTATAGATTACATTAACTTCCAACCGTCCTCAAACTTATTAGGAATACAGTCATTTTGTTTAGGATTGACTACTCAATGGCCAGTATCTTTAATATTTAATGAAAATGTTATATCTAATTACCAAATGTTGTTCCGCTTACTGTTGTTGTGCAAAAATGTGGAACGTCAATTATTAAAGTATTATGTAAAAATAAAAAATAAACATAATATTATTTATTAATATACTATTTTATTTTCTTTAAGAGTTTGGCTTGGCGATAAACGACTAAAAAAAGTGTCTTTTTCATCTTTAACCTATAAAAAAACATTTAATTTAAGACAAAATATGTTATTATTTGTACAAAATCTTGAATACTACATGTTTGAAGAAGTTATCGAAACACAGTGGCAATCATTTATCTCCGCTATTCAATTTAATGTAAAAATTAAATTATAATTAATTTTAATTAATATTACTAATTCTGATATTTTATTTAGGTGAAAAATGTTGACGAGTTATTAGATGAACAACAAAAATTTCTTAATCAATGCTTAAAGAATTGTATGGTGACCAACCCAGATCTCATGAAAAGCAGCAGATATCTGTTAGAACTGTGCATGGAATTCAGTGATTATATATTAGAAGTAATGTTTGATTACATGTTTTTTATTTTTGTGTCAGAAATTTAGTACTAGTTCACAATATTAAATTAAAATTAAAAAGTACTGAAAATCACTATTTTATATTACTCTAAAAAACAAATGTGTTTATATTTTATGTATAATATAATACACACAGCAGACGTTAGGTCCACATGTATTACGATTGTATGAGGGACAAGTGGTAAGTCGGCAGTGTTTTAGCGCTCACTGTCCCCAGATTGTCTCTCGGCTATAGGTAGTTCCTCTCTTTCGGCAAGCAACTTTCTAAAGAGAGAGACTACCTTCCTCCTTATAGGAAACCAAACTAACCCATAAAACCTACAATCAGTCGATAAAGCTATTCACTATAAATAATATGAATATTAATTATGTTGGTACATTTACATAGGTTCAAGTCACCCATGTAAATGTAAATTTAAAAAGTCTTTCTCTCATGGTGTTCAACCCTTAAGGTTGGTTTTGCACTTGGACATGCGCTCTCCACTCTTCCCTGTTCACAGCTAACCACTTCAGTTCAGTGTAGCTTGATAGTCTAGCATCGGAAATCATTTGTTTGACAATTGAAGTTCTTGGACGCCCTTGGCCTTTTTTACCTTCCATTTTCCCTTCTATTATTCTGTAGATTAGTTCATTTTCGTGCCTCAATATGTGACCAATCATGTTCCATCGTCTTGCTCTGATGGTTTTGAGTATCTCTCTGCCTTCATCTATTTCACTGAATATGCTTTCATTGGTATGGTGTTCTATCCAACTCACTCTCACCATCCTTCTCCAACACCACATTTCAAAGCTTTCGAGTGTTCGTTGTTCTGCCTTATTTAGTATCCATGTTTCGCAGCCATATAGTGCCACACTCCATACATACGCTTTTATGAAGCATTTCCTCACTCTAATACTCATGCTATTGGAGCATAACAAATTTTTCTTATTCATAAATGCTAACTTCGCCTGTGCGATTCTGGATCTTACTTCCATGACGCATATTCCATCTTAGTTGATTAAACTGCCTAGGTATTTAAAATGTTGAATAAATCTTTATAAAAATAAAATTGTATAATTGATAAATAAATAACAGTTTTTTATATATTGACCACTAAACATAGGCACTTTTCAAATAAGCAACATAATTTATGTTTCAGCTACCAAAAAGTAGAAGTAGTTCAAGACTTGACTTTGAAAAAAACATACAAATATTAGAAAACAAATTTACAGCTGCAATGATTGATCTTTTAAAATGTATACGAATCATGAGTCAAATGAATAGTGGTAATATAATCTGCAACTTTTTATACAGGTAAGAAAACATTTTTTTTGTGATGATACTGATAAATATTAGTTATAATATAATTTGAAAAAACACGTAGTATTACTTTCAATACTTTTTTAATATTATGTTATAGTACTATAGTAATGGGGATTAGTAATATTATTATTATTTTTGTTGCCATTTTTCTTTTATTTAGTTGAACTATGCATTGATATATGTTAGTTATATATGCATGTTTTATTAATTATCTTAAAAAAGTATTTTTATTTTAGAATGGATTTCAATGGAATGTACACTGAAGAAATACAAATGGACAATTCAACATGTTTTTCATAGAACATTATTTTCCTCATTACAATATTTCTGATTTACAAAAATCAAAAACATTATTTTTAATTGCTCTCTAATCGTTGTAATACTATGAATTAAATATAATACTATCACTAATAATATTAATAAATAATAACTAGTATAAGATTTTTATTTACAAATATACCTATGTATTTATATATTTATAATTGCATGAACCCATATATTTAATTCTTAATTAGCCCACAAGCTCTCACACAGTACTTTTGTGAGGGGTGTGTCTTGGAGTGTTGTGATAATCCAACTTTGACATCTTTACTGCTGTGTCATACACATTATTTTCTTAAAACTACAAATAAGTTTCATACTGGTTTTGCTGTGATTCAACAAAGTATGAACCATTAATAACAGCATCCTTCTCTAAAAACAAATTACCTTAGTTAAGTGACATACAATAATTAAATGATTATTGTTTGAGATGATAATTTGATTTATGTTTTGTTAGAAACGTATTGTGAAAGAAATAATAAAACAATTAATGAATAATCGCAAGGGAACCTAATTTGCTAAAGTACAATTATGTGAAATTTGTTTTAAAAACTTAATTAAAACTCGTTTCCAACAAAATCTACATCTTTGAAAATTATTTATATCTCTATTTATTATTAAATAAACATTATTTCAAATACAACAATACTTTTAATTAAATATTATTAACTGCACAGTAGATGTCTGTTTGTATCACAAAAAAATTAAGTTTATTATAAATTTACTAAAAATTTCCTTTTTTAGTATTTTCCAGAGCTCTATCAACTTTTAAAACTTAAATGGTAACATAATATACTTATTATATCAACCTTATAAATCAAAAACAATTAGACTGGTCAATAACCAGTTTTAAGTTCCTAAGTTTAAAAAATATAATGGGAGGAAGAGTGGAGTGTAGTATTATTTTTATCTGTGCGCATTACTCTACCGTCCTCTCCCTCTCGTTCTTATTCTAAACTCTAATAACTTTTCAGCCAAATTATTCTTAATTTAATAAGTAATTAACTATATACATTACCTCTTAATTTTAAAAGTTAGGCGAGCTCTGGAATTAATTAAAAAATGATAAAATTGCAATATTGTAAAATAACCCAACTAAATTGTCTTCAAAAAGGAAAACTAAAAAATTGCAATTATTTCAAGAGAAAATTAGTGTCTTTAGCCTTGACTCTTATTTACAAATTTTAATGTTATGTTGTAACAATAAAAACAATATAAACAACATGTAAATGATAACAATACAAACCAACAAATATAATACATCATTCGATAATAATACATATTAAATTGGAAGCATTGTTGGTTCAATAAGAATTTCATTAACAGCGCAAAATGAGGGTTGTGTTAATACGAATAAAGCAGCTTCTGCAATATTTGAGGGTTTGAGGATTTCATATTTTGAACTGTTGTCATAGCGTTCTTTCACCTACAAGTAAAATTAAAAATATTATAGTAGACAATTGTACATACATAAGCAGATCTGATAAAGGGCGGGGAGGGGTAAACATTTTAATATATGGTAGCAAACCGACCCAAGAGGTTTCAGCTTCGAATATATTATTTTAGAAGACTTAGTACCCTAGTCGGCTCTTTAGACAAGAGGGCCTGGGGTGATAAGGGGATCACCCTATTTAAAAAGCTAATGAATGACCTATCTTACGTGTAAATTAATTTATTTTTATTTGTAATTACTTTGAAATCACTTGTCCTGTTTAATAATTCAGTTTTAACATCGCCAGGCTGAATACACGTAACTTTTACATTATAATCAGTCATTTCAGTTCTTAGCGCTCCAGATACTCCTTCCATAAAAAATTTTGTACCCGAGTACACCCCTAGGCCTGCAAAAGACTAAATAAAACAACATTTTTTATTGATTATATTTAATACATTGTTTATAATAATGTTTAATTATAAACCACTGTTAAATGTTGATTAATGACAAATTTATAAATGGTGATGAAAATTCCTTTCTATTTTTTTTAATCGACGCATCTGTATTCATTTATATGCATTTTTTTGCAGCCATTCCGCGCCGTGGCGACCAACCGATGTATAATTTATAGTGTACTCCACAGACAACCCCGTGAAGGTTTAACACTACCTATGGGTGTTACCTATGTCTTTCCCACGGAATCCCATGTGGGTATTCCCAAACAGGCAACTAATAGGATAATCCCATGGAAATAGCGGTGCTGTTAGTGATAATATGAAGTATTGTACGAGAAAAATATTAGTCTTTTTCATCTCGTATTTCCGACATTTTTAAAAATAAAAATAAAATTCCCTGAGTTTATTAATTTTGTATCTAGAATTATTCAGAACAAATGGGTACTTAAGAATATTAGTAATATTATTTAAAATTGTGTTAAATGAAAAATAAATATTTTTTTTAAACGAACATTTGTTGAACATGAAAACTTGTATAAATATCTTTAAAAATATCCTGTTCAATGTCAAAAAAAAAATTTATAAAGTTAATTCAAAAAGTAATAAGATGTCATAAAAAAAATGTTTTAATTATTAACAACTCTTAGTAAATTTAATAAAGGGTTTGAATCCTGATAGCTACGCCACAAAAATGAAAACGTTTAAAAACTACACAGTTTTAAGAATACATTTCCAGCTATACATTGTTACATTCTACATAACACCATTTAACAATTATAACTTCCTCGACAAGTTGTAATATATATACAATTATTTTACTCACTCTTCGACCAGCATCTGATGTAATATTAATTATATGACCTGACTTTCTTAATGTCATAATAGGAAGTACTGCCCCTAGGCAATTGAGCATTCCATTACAGTTTACTTGAACCATTTCCTCCCATTCTTTTAACTTGAACTTATCAAAAGAAGTATAAAACATTACTCCGGCGTTATTGATTAAGATATCAATTGAACCAACCGTTTTTTCAATATTCTGAGTCACTGTTTGAACCTAAACATAATTTATACTATATTTCTTGTATAATGTAAGTACAGAAGTGGTAAGTATTAATTATTACATCTAATTGGTTGGTAACGTCCATTTTATATGGCACAACATTGGTAATGCCTAATGCAATTATTTCATTCTGTAATTTTATTAATCTATCCATTCTTCGACCAGTAGGAACTACTATAGCTCCAGCTAATGCAAGCTTTTTAGCTATTTCATAACCAATTCCTGAAGTAGCTCCAGTAATCAGTACTACTTTTGATTTCAGAGGTAACTGTTGTATCTGTGGTACACTTACTATATTTAAAAAAGTTAAATGCTTATTGAAATAATAATACAATCATTAAAATTATTGCAAATATGTGATAGATTTTATGTATGTTTGCTCGGCCATTGACCACGAAGATATTGAATACAAGGCTATATACAGTATGCTCTATCCATTGTATATGATCTAAGGGTAAGGGGAGGGTCGTGTAAACAGCTGTTCAGAGTTTGTTTTTAGAGAAATGGTAAGATTTATTAAAATACAATTTTTAATTCAAAGTATTTCATGAAAACTAGAAAAAATTAAAAATAGTGGGGTTAAAGCTGCTTGAATCTGACTTTTAGTTTTTGCGCCGCACAGCGTACAGGTCGCTATAACTATCTAAAATAAAAATTGGAAAATTTTTCTGTTTAAGTACTTTTATACGCTTTGCGTGAACCTAAAATAAAAATAAAAATTCTGGGTTAATTTTAACAAAAAATACCTATTTTAACATGGATATATTATTGGGCTGGGGGTCAATCGGAAAATCTGTACGTGCGTGCGAGTATATATATATATATATATATATATATATATAAGATTAGCGGTAAGAGATGGTCCAGCTGTATGCTGGAGGTGAGGTAAGAGATTAGAGATAAAACATTTATATTAGAAAGTACCAAAAAGTACTAAGGTCCTATACTTGTATATTAAGACATGTCCATGCTCCTATGTACTTCCATGCAGCGGAGCTCATTCCCATTTTTTTTTTGTATAAGAAATTTCTAAAAAGCAGTATTTATTATTAACTAAGTAACAATAATTAATAAACTTTTAGGTTCACGCAAAGGCCAGTAAGTTAAGGAAAAAGAATGCGCCAAACCACATGTTAATCCGATTAAAATTCATTAAGCTACATTGTATGGCGTGTAAAATATTTCTTTTTTTGAGAAAAGCTCGTTTAAAGTTGCCAATTTTCCAAGTTTTCGGCGCGCGCTGCTGGTATTTGAAAACTTTTTTTTTTGCATTTTTATGCCGAATTTTATGATTTTTTTCGAAAATATAATGTTATTCTCTAAAGTTAATACATCAAATCTTCGATAATGCTGCCATTTAGTGAAAATATCAAAACAACAAGTATATTTGGCTGATAGACTGGCTCCCAGCCGTAAAAACAATGGCAGTCGGTATTTTTCGGCGACTTATAAGAGAACCAATGTAATTTTTTTAAAGTTTCCCTTGAGACTACAACCCAGTTCCCGCATCTAATTTTTAGAACTTAGTGTTAGTACTAAATTGTAATAGAACTGTATTTTTCTTTATTAATACAACAATCGACATCAAAAAGTTTTCAATATTTGATAGTAAATTCAGTACAATAAGATTAAGAGTGTGTGGAGAGCTAGCCCTTCGCGAGTTTAAGAACAACATAATTTAACCCAGGCGGGTTAGGATATTTTATTAATTTTTTATTACTAGAACTCAAATATTTGTTATTATTACCTTTGATATCTGGTTGTGGTATTAGTTTTAACGTATTTAGAGTTTTTAGTATTTTCAGACATTCCAGATTATCTAACTTTGGATAAACCGTGTTAACTGAAGATAAATATGCATCCAAATTTCTTCTTTTTACCGTAGACTGATTTTCTAAGTAAGCTTTTTTGTTAAGTGTAGAATTCAGCAAATAAGTAAGACTAGCCAACTCGGGTTTTGATTTGTTAACCACTGTTTTTGACCATTCTTCATAGGGTAGTTTCTTTAAATCATAGCCAAATTCTTTCATAGTTTGCCATAAGTTTCTAAAAAGAATTGAAATAAATCATTAATGTTTTATAACTAGTTGTGTATTATATTGATATTAATAGTTTATTACTTTGAATCATAAGGATCATTGACCAAATGATAGACTTTCCCTGATGATTGATTTAATGTTTGGGCCAATTCCACAATAGTATTTGATACAAAATCAACAGGTGTCAATTCAATCTGTGCAATTTTTCAAAAGTAGCATTAGGCACCTCGTTATTTTATTATTTAAAAACCAAAATGTTAATATATACCTGCCAATTTATATCAGGATATGTATTGGTATACAGAACGCCTTGTATGAGAAGTAAAGTTAGATCTGCCGTGTTCCAACTATTTACGTATCTACTTCCACTTATATTTCCACATCGGAATATTGAAGCTGGAAATCCTTTTTTAATAATATCCAAAATCAATTTTTCCGAAATCCATTTTGTTTGTCCATAGCCTTCTTTTAAAAAGGACGCCCATTTCATTATATCATCATTTTCTTGTATATTTTTAAAGCCAGGAGGAAAAACAGATGACGAACTACATACAAGTAAAACTATTATTATTTTAATACATTTTTTTTTTTTTTACTATTCAAAAGCCTTGAAAATTATAATTTAACGGAACCATTAAATAGTCTGTTAAATAATTAATGACAGGTCGAGATTCACAAATCAATGAAACCCGATAATAGAATTTTTCCACGATACTTAGATTAAAAAAACAACATTTGAATTAGGGGAGAGGGCTACCATGTAGGTATATTCTTGCAAATAGCTTTGATGTATGTACGCTGTGTATCAACTCATGTCTCATTTCTTATCCCAATTCAAGCAATGGGAAAAGCAAAGTATCGATACTTATTAAATAAGTTAATTTTTAATATGTTGGTATTATAAAATATTAATAGTTGGCTAAATTAACAAGTATAACCTGTAAATACCAAAAATAAAAACTAAACAAATTATTTAAATTTAGTATGAACAAAAAATAACATTTTTTTTTTAAATATAGTAGGTATTAAAGTTACTCATATAACTCAATTTGTCACTATTTATATTTTAAAGCAATAATAAGTATATTACATTCAAACTACCTTATAAAGTGTAAAGGTTTTATTTTTTCATCTAAACAAAATTTGATAACATTTTTAGTTCCAAAAACGTTATCTTTGTATAATGCTCCATATGGGTAAGATATGTTAACTTGTGCTGCAGCATGTATAACATAGTCGATATCGTAACACAGAGCATCATAATCGGCATCATCTAATCCAAATTTATGTAAAGAGATGTCACCTGAAATAATTGTAATTTGTGATAAATATCTTAAAAAATAATATATTTTGAACCAAATATTATTAAAAATTTATTTGTGTTAAAAATAACCTATTCTTATTATATAAGCCTTCTTAGTTAATAGTTATTAATTAAATAAATAGCTGACGAATAATCACATTCGTAGGTAAACTGTCACCAATATTAGTGCTATCTTTAATTATTAGTCATCTATATCGGTAATAAATAATTATATACATACTTTTTATGACAGTTACTCGAGAATAAAACGGCCCATTCGAAAGTCCAATTTCTAAATTATATTTTCTCATCGTTTGTTCGAGTTTTTCTAATGGCCTGTACTTAGCTGAGTCTCTTACCAAACAGAAAATGTTTGCCTAGTTTAATAGTTAATACATGTTTTAGAACTTTATTTATAAGTTAAAGTAAAATTATTAGATTTTTTTTTTAATATTACTGTAGTTTGTAATAGCTTATGTAGAATAAAAGCTCCTAAAAATCCTGTTGATCCAGTTAGTAAAACATTCCCATTATAAAACTTATTTTGATTAATGTCCACAGATCTCCAAAACGCGCGAAGCATTTTATTTGGACTAAAATAAAATAATGTCCAACTATATTGTAATGTTTGAAATTAAAAATAAAAAGCTCGTATTTTATGGGTTGGAAGATTATATAATATTCATTACATAATTAAGTTATCGATTTGATTTTTAAGTTCCTCCTCTAAGTTTAATTCTTTATTTGTAGATACGTTTTTATCAAGTAAAGATGACATTGCTACAACGGTGGGATTGAGGAATAAATCGTGAACTCTAAAATCAGTTTTAAACTGGTCGTTGATCTCACCGATTACAGTTGAAGCCAGTAACGAATGCCTAAAATAAATACAAAAATTAATTAACAAAACGTCATACAGCGAGAACAGAGCTTAATGGAGTAGGGACGGTCTCAGGTCTATAAACATTATTTATATGTGAAATGATAAATGTTTTATCTTTTTTAGTACATTTTAGTAGAGTCCTATCAACTTTTGATTTTAAATAGCAACGTATATTTGTTTACATTTAACGTTGGTTTTTTTTTGCCAATGAGGCTCAGATGCTTTATTGAATTTTGGGTTTATAGTTGTATAGTTAATATTTGCTAAACAAATTTGGTACTCAAGAGAGACAAGTGGCTATTTTCCTCTAGACAGTCACCTGTCATAAGGAACAAACCGCCAGTGGCCAAGATTCAAACCGGTACGGCGGCTGTGCATTATTACACTGTCGCTTAATTTCACAAGGCCTCATAAAGGGTGACGTATATATTTAATATATTTTTTTAATTGGAAATAAATGACTACAAATGTAGACTGGTCAATAACCAGTTTTTAATAATTATTTTTGAATTTAGTAAAGCTTAAAATTTTGAACTGGAGGAAGGGTGGAGTATAGTATCATTTTTTATGCGCGCATTACTCAACTGCACCTATCCTCAGTCCCAAATTTTTGACTTGAATTACTAAAATAAATTATTCAAAACTGGTTATAGACTAGTCAAATTTCAGGAAATTATTCATTAAAAAAGTTAATTATTTTAGGGACGTAGTGTGGCACATTGTGCAGTGGTCACTAGGGTGTAGTGAAAAAAAGCAATTTTTTAAATCTTTTTCGTAATACCTTACAAAACTAGCGTCTTGGTGTATATAAACCTAAAGAAAAAAAAAACAAATTTTTAAAAAAATATATCCCCCGCCCCAAGTCAAAAAACCAATATCCAGCAAAAGTATTCAGACTTTCTACCATAACTCAAAAAGTTTCAATACTAAAAAAATTAAAAACTATTATTTTGTAGAGAACTATATTCTGCATATTATACATGTAAAATTTTTATTTTTTTTTTTTTTTAATCGCCAAAAATAAAATTTAAAACTTAAAAACATGCAAAAACAATTTTTTTTAACTTTGATTTAATTTTTAAAATAAATAATAAAGTTTTTGAAAAGCCTATGATGAAAAATAAGAATGTTAGCAATTTCACTACCATATTGCCTTAAAATAAAACTGTGCTCTTTTGGACTGCACAGGTTTACATACGCTGTAATATAATATATTAATATTTGTATGTATACTTTATAATATAATGTACATTTACGTACCCATCAATTTATGAGGTAACCAATGTTGATGTTTGATGAGTACACTTATATTAGAAAAAACTTTAGCAACACTTGTGGTTATATATAATAAAGAAATAAAATAATGAACTATTCAAAAAACCCTTAACACAAAAAACAAAATACACGCGCATTACTGACGAAATGCGCGAGTACGCTAAAGTGTAGTTTTTTTGTTTTTAAGAGTTTTTTCTGAGTTTTTTTAATGATTTATTATTTTATTTCTCTAGTACACTTATATATATCCTGTTATAAATTATAATAAAATAATGTTAAATGTCAAGTTAAGAATGTTTACCAGATTTCAACGAATATTATACTGTATGTATGACACACATGATAGGTATTATGTAGTTTGAAAACAGTACTAAGTTCACAAAACAGCGTATCAAATATAATTAATCTTTAAGTGATGGCAATTACCACGTTAACCCCTACTCTAAAAAATTTTAATTAAATTATTACAACTGTTTTAATGTCCAACGAATATTGAAGATTATTGATATGAAAATTTAGAGTGGGGGCAGTCTTCATCGTTAATATTATTTCTAATGATGTAATGCTAGTAATAATTTAAAATAGTATTATTATTTACCAATAATGAAAAAATAGACTCTAATAACTTACATAAATTCGACTTTTACCTATAATAAATTATTTATTGGACATCCGCTAGCTTTAATATCTCTAGAGTTAGGAAAATTAAGAAAGTCAGTTAAAACTTCTATCTCTATTTAATAAATAATACTATAAATAGATACAGTTATAATAACATATAAACAAAGAACTTTTTTACTTCATAGGAAAGAAAAATATGTTATTTTTCTATTAAGCTGTCGGCTGTAACTGCTCAAATACGCGCTATTACTATACAGGATGATTAAAAAGAATATCACAATTTTGATTAAATACATTCATTGAACGAAACATGTTAGAAATTTAGAAGTTATAGCGCTAGGGGCTATAAAGGTTTGGTAATACGGATTCAGGGGCGCGCGGCGTTGATGGCCCGGGAGCCGGGTACCTATCGTGGAACCACTATATGCGGGGCGCACGCCCAAACGGCGGAGTTGCCAGACTAGGCACTCCGAAAAACTCTTCAAAATTGTTTTTCATTGATTAATAAACCAAAATTCCAACATGTTTAGTTTAATAAATATATATTTAATCAAAGTTGTGATATTTTTTGTAACTCCTCTTTAAATTTTTCCCCCGTACATTTCTTATCTATCCTACACGAACAAATATATAGTTAAAATAGGGATACAATGCTATCCAATTATGAACTCATAATTGGAATGATTAATAAATAAATAGCCCAACCAAATGTATAGTTGATTTAACTAAGTATTTTGTTACCCTAACTATTTTTTTAGTTATTCCAACTATAAAATATTTATTGTATCTCTACATAATCATAACTACAGTTGATTCCGCTATTAAATTAATTAACAATATATTATGTATAATTTACCCTCCGTTTTCGAAGAAATTATCTAGAACATCAATGGTATACATTTGTAGTGTTTTACAAAATATAGTAGCAACAGTTTTTTCAGTTTCAGTTTTCCAGTTTTCTATTAAAATGCCATTTGTTTTGTTCAAATTTACTCTAGGCAGTGCTGATTTGTTTAATTTTCCTGAAGCTTCCACAACTGGTAATCTATGATAAATTAATCAATGTAATTAAATTAATTGAAACATAATACACATACATATTGTAAGTTAAAACACCACGTAGGTATAATGTTTGAAAGAATACTAAAGAGTGCGAAGTATTCTAGCTAAGATGCACAAAATACGGAGCCGATATGGAATGCGGTTAGATAAAAATAAAACATAAATCATACATGGTGTACACTAAAATAAATACTATTTGTAGTACGTTTAATACAGACAATACATTTAAAAATAAGTACAACTCTTCAGTTATCCAGGAATAAGTAAAACAAAAGTAGCTGAAAGAAATAAGAATAACACAAGAGAAGATCCAATAACAAATGAAGACCATTTCAAAGATCTGAATAAACAAAAAACATGTAATAGCAATAGGAGGCATAGAAAACTGCAGTAACTAAGAAAATGAATGGCGACTCTAAGAAGAATATAAATACTTTATCTTGATGAAAAGACAGAAATTAATACCTATAATTGGTTTAATAATTTACATAGGATTTTTTTTAGATTCTGTAAGTTATAAATTTCTTATTGTATTAAAAATTATAAATTAATTAATAGTTAGTTAAAATGAAAATGTATTAATACAGTTTAAAATATAGAATTTAATTTAATTCTAAATGTTTTATAAAGTTATAATTTATTCAAACGACTATGGTAATAATTATTATATTGACTATCGCATTGCTTATGGACAATATCAAATATGTTTACAAATTATAATTAAAATGTAAATTATATTATGTAAAATAATACCTTTCAAGGAATAAATAAAAAGATGGAATCATGTAAAATGGCATTTTTAGTTTTAATCGTTTCTTCAATTCTATTGATGATAATGTTGATTTTTCCATTAGTGATATGTAGGCTACTAAATATTTGTCAGTACCCTCTTCCCCAACTGATAAAACACAAACTGCATTCACCTCAAGCTCATTTAAAATAGCCGCTTCGATAGCCTAGAAAACAGCAACATATTAAATAAAGGTATCATCGAATAAATACTTCTATGTGTAATTAACCTGTAATTCAACACTATAACCCCTAATTTTTATCATAGAATCACAACGACCACAAATCTCTAAACTTCCATCAAATCGTAGATAACCCCAATCGCCTGTTTTGTATAAGCGATCTCCAATTTCGTATGGTATTGTATTTGGTGGCGTTATGAATCTCTGTCCGTTTAATTCTGGTCGGTTCAAGTATCCTATGGCAAGAGTTGGCCCTCCAACGTATATCTATTTACATATTATTTCCAAATTATACAATATATTACAATATTTTAAACTTTATTAATGAAATAACATTTAGTATTACTTCTCCTGTCATTCCAATATTTTTTATTTGAAATTCCTTATCCATAATAAAAATATGAACTCCCGGCAATGGTGGACCCACGGGGGCAAATGTGCCGTTTTCAATTTCACTGCGTTTCGAAACATCTTGAAAAGTAAGTATTTTAACAATTTATTATAAGTGTTTCGATTGATTTATTTTTATGAAAATAATTATTTAAGGACGACTGTGATTTATTTCAGGGCATTGTATACCTATACAATGCCCTTAAATAAACTAGGTAACTTTTCACTAAAACTTAACATTTATGCTAAATTTTGTAAACATATATATTAACACAGGAAATGTGAGTCTTTTTTCGATACTAAATTTTTTTTTCTTCTATTATTTTTAAACTCTTATAACCCATAAAGGCTCTAGTTTTGAACAAAATAGACTCTTGGAATTTCTATTATCCTGTGTTCCCATGAGTCTGACTTCCATTCGGAAAAAAGTTTTAAATTTCTCATCATCTCTTCTGCGGTTTGTAGTAATAACTACTTTTTCATAGTATTTGTTTTCATTTGAAAAAAGTTTTTTGTAAAAAAAAAAGTGTTTAACTATTCGAAAATAATAACAGTTCAAAGCCGATACTACAAACCACAGAAGAGATAATGAGGAATTCAAACTTTTTTCAGAATAGAAATCGGACTTCATGGGAATAAAGAATGATGGGAATGCTAAGGGTCTATTTACGCCCAATTTTATCACAGTCGCAAATCTCCTTAATCTTTTTTATGTACCGGCACACGTGACGTCATGACATTCAGATACACTGTAAAAGTTAAACATTTTAACCCCTGGTGCAATTTGTTCCATTCTATCCCTTAAGGATGTAGTCATGACTTCTCCGCACAACCATATTTGTCTAGAAATATGTAATACAATTTAGTTGAAATAATGTTTAAGTACATTATTTCAATAAGCAATAAATAGTAACCTACTTTAATGTTTCTAGACCTTTAGCTGTGTCAAGATTTTTGTAATCAAGAACTGTTTGAAGAAGAGATGGCGTAAAAAGCATCCTTGTAATTTTATTATTTTGAAGGAACTGCAACAATCGTGGTGGGTCATAAATAACATCGTCAGGAATAATATACATTGGAACTCCTAAAAAAATGTCTAAGATTAGTTATAATTTATCTTATAAACTTCACATTAAATTTTAAAAATATATTTTTTTTTATTTCGATACAAAGCTTAGTTAGTTAACCACTTCGATAAATATATAATTTTCCATTATTCATATAAGCGTTCATCATTTTTATTTATTCATTTTTTTTCTCGGATTAAAAATTTGGTATGTTAATGTATAATTATGTGGATAATTTTCGGACTTAAGTCTTCAGTTTTATACTGACGTTATGGACTCATTGCATAATCCATCTTCGGAGTGATAGTCAACGTTCCGCAGCTTCCGCTGTTCTGACCATACTGATTAGTGATTAGTGACTGGCTCGTTTGTTTCGTTCCACTATTTAAGCGCCCCGCATCCTTGAAAGCACCAACTTATCTCGACCAGATGTTGTCGTACATGTTTCACCGTATCATAACATTTCGGCATCTGTTATGTGGCTTTCTTTGCGTGTTCCTTTTTGGCATTTTTTACATATTACTCTTCTTTTTCTGCATTAGCTATTTTTGTTAACTTTCCGGTCGAAATAACACGGTGCTTAAAGGACGTATAAATAGCGGTACGATTACAAAACAAGCAATCCAGTCACTAGTCAGTATAGTCACAACAGCGGAAACTTTGTGTTGATAATATTAGGCTGGTATATTTCATATTAGATGTACATTTTAAACCCATGTGGTATATCTCAAACAACCAATTACAAATTATAAGTCAGTCTAGAGACTAGTTAAATAATTGTTTTTTAATTAAAATTATCTCATAAAAATAAAATTTACCTTTTAAAAGAGGTCTTAACATCTCCCATATAAAAAATACATTGCAAGCTTCTCTGTCGGCACTTTCATAAGGGTATGCTTTATGTCTCCATGTGAATGAATATACAGCTCCACGATGAGGGCACATTATACCTATAACAAGGCATAAAACAAGTAATTACATTATTTTAAAATTAAATTATAAGAAATTTCAATTCAATAAAAATATTCTTTATTATTTGCCAAACCTTTTGGTTTTCCTGTAGTACCAGACGAGTATACTATGTATGCTAAATCATCCAATTGTTTTGATTCGTTTGGTTGTGACAGAACTACAGTTTTTTTTAAATCCTCAAACCAGCCTCTATCTAAACAAATTAGTTCCTGACATTTGAATCGCTGTTCAAACTTTTTTTTGGTAATAATTAGTCTGGGTTTGGAATCTTCTAGTACAGAGTTCAGCAGTAGATCAGGATATGAAATTTCCAGTGGCACAAATGCGCCTCCTAAAAAAATAATAGGAATATAATAAAGGTATAATACATTTTGTTTGATGAAATAAACCAAAAATGGGGTAAATTTTGAAAGTCGAGGTAACAAGTGGGACTTTTCGGGAAAACATTAAGAGGGGTTTCCTATCTAACATAATAAAAATTCCACCCTCTATCCCTTTGCTAAGTTTTTGAGAAAAGGAAATTACTATATCTATTTTTTAAAAAAATTTTTTAAAAAAACTATTAAAAACATGCTCTTCTAAAAAAAAAATTGTAAAAAGTGAACTAAAAAATTAAAAAATAATTTTATTACAAGAACAATTTACCAATCAATTGTAGCATATTTTATTTAAAATGTCAATTCCTTTAAAAACAATCGAAAATTAACTACAATTTTAAATAATGTTAAACATCTTTAATTTTTGACTAAAAAAAAAAAGCGTGGGCCCTATTCAACAAAGTCCAAATTCATTGAGTTAAGTATTATGAAATGTATGTGTCACACACAAATATTTAACTAAATTACAAAAGAACTTACAATATAAAACATTATCTGATAAATTTATTAAGGACTTTGTTGAATAGGGCCCACGCTTTCCTTTTAAGTAAAAAATTAAAGATGTTTAACATTATTTAGAATTGTAGTTAATTTCGGGTGTTTTTAAAGTAATTGACATTTTAAATAAAATATGCTACAATTGATTGGTAAATTGTTCTTGTAATAAAATTATTTTTTACTTTTTAGTTCACTTTTTACTGTTTTTTTAGAAAACCATGTTTTTAAAAAAGTTTTTTTTTTATTTATTTATTTATTTTTACTTTTTAGTCCTATTAAAGGTATTTAATAATTGCTGAATAGATTACTAAATTAATTTTGGAAGATTCGGAAAAAAATGAAATTTTAGTAAAATGACCCCCACATTTGACCCTGTGTAGGGCGACCTGGATGTCCGAGTCCCCATATGATTACAGGATATTGTATTGTCATCTAAGATGAGTGTCTGTGCCAAGTTTAAGCCCTATACGACATCAGGTATTGGGTTAAATAAGTTTTAGAAGATTTGAAAAATACCCGTACAAACGTACGTGTTAGCGAGCTAAAGAAAAGCATGTAAAATGAATGTCGTCTGTTTGTCTGTCTGTCCTTTATGTATTAGTACACCATTCATCCGATCGCCATGAAACTTTATGAAGTTGCTGAATACACTCCCTCAAAGGTAAGTGGCATAGTACTTTTCGAAAATTCTTACCCCTAAGGGTGGCCTCAAACACGAATTTTGTATTTAAAATACGAAATATTTTTCGTTGCTAACCCAAAACAAACACTTTTTGTAACCATGGTAACCACGGTACTCCAGCGAATGGTAGGTGATGATTAAAAAAACAGGCCGATTCTATGTACCACGATTCTGGGCAAGCTTTTAACTCCAGCTTTTGATTGTTGGAACGGGATCTGAGACTGGGACTGGGGCCTGTGAGTAAGAGGAGGACATAATAACCGAAAAAAGTGCCACAAAAACGCTGTCACGCTGTTATCTGATAAGAGACAAGAGATTAGAGATGAGGGATGGGGGTGAGAATGGGGGAATGGGAATTATTTTAATCAGCCCTGGCAAACTAAATTCCGAGCAACGCTAGGTCCGGACATTTTCATAAAATACAAGCTGTCCGAACCCAGCAATTCCCATCCCCATCCCCACCTTCATCTAGTTCTTCAAGCTTGTCCAGAATCGTAGCACATCGCGCTTTTGTATATATTTTTTTCTGTGCATACGTTACATTTAAATTGGTAGGTGTGCCTTTTTTGGGTGTTCATATGTATTTAGCGTATATAAAAATATTATACAATTACAGCATTACTACTAGGTCATTAAATGGAGTCTAGAAATATGTAAACTGCAGTGTAAATGTTTTTAAATTTTCAAAAATAGTAAATTTTTTATTGCATTTCTGACCTAACCTTTGCACTTACATAAAAATGTATAAAAAGCAAACTTATAGATAAATATTCGAGGAAAAACTTTTATACGAAAAGTTTTGTCGTAAGTATAATTTTTTTCAATATTTAAAAAAAAACTGTTTTAGGGGTGTTTAATCCTATCTCCTAAAATCCACTGAGGGGAGGGGATTTTAGTATGTTAGCTTGGGGACATTCCGAAAAGGCCCGCTTGTTACCTCGTCTTTCATAATTATTTCCTATCTTGTCTACACTACATTATTAAGTATTCATTTTTAAACTTTTGTACATAAAAAATCAATTTATGGTTAAATATTATAAGTATAATATAATACCAGCTTTGTGAGTTGCAATGTAGCTAATGGTGTATTCTAAACATCGTTCCATCATTATACCAACTATTGTATTGAGGCAAACACCGAAATTCTTTAATTTTGCTGCTAAAACATCAGTCATTTCATCTAATTCTTTGAAAGTAGTCTGTAAAAAACGTTTTTTTAATTTATAAATAGTTAATCAACAATTAAAATTAAAATAAAAAAATTCCCTTTATAAAAGTTACTACCAGAATTACGTTATAACTTATAATAATGAAAAATATCATACAACATATTTTAAGACCATAAATTATTTGAATATAAATAGTTCATATAAATATTTTAAATATTAATTAGTTAGTTGTTATGTCATCCATTTAAATTGTAGTTTAAAAGTAATTCGTCATGTTACTATTATATTTAAGAACATTAATTTCTATGTCAGTCTAAATTATAAAAATTTGGTTTTTATATAAAAAAAATTAAATCCCAATAATAATTTTTTTTTACATTATATATGTATAACTTTTATAGATTTTTAGCGCTATAATCGAATTTGAAACCCGTTGACTTAGGGCAAGGGTCAAAGTATACAAAAAAACGTTAAAAAACTTCAAGGCAGAGGGAAGTCAGAGCATGATTGGGAATTCAAGAATTATTATAGCTGAAAGTGATGAATTCACACGCGTCAACGCGAAACTGTAGAATAAATAAGTGTGAATCCAGATTTTAACATGTATTTTTATATTTTATGAGTTCATGCTAGATTCTCCATTCACCATTTCAAATAAAATCCTAAAACTAATTTTGCGAAAATTTGCTTAGATCTTATTTCTTAATCGGCGCCATCTTAAGTAGACTGGATAGTAGATATCGTTATTTATTATGTACTACCCCTGTCTACATCACACGCAACATAGGAATGTAGACGTTTTTTTTGTTCGTCGTACTGATCAAAATACTGATACGATAAAGAATACAGGTTTAAATTCGTCAAGTTTATTTCGATCGGTACGATGAACAAAAAATACGTCTTAATTCCCATTTCCCATGTTGCGAGTGAGATAGACAGAGACAGAAATAATCGTTATTCATCATCTAAAATTAGCAAAATACAAATTTAAGCGTGATAAAGATATGCTGTATTTAGATTCGAATTCGGAATATTAAAATCTGATTTAAACCTGATTAAAATGTTAAGACAATAATTTATCGCAGGATTATGTAATTATTACAGATTCCTTTTCCATTTAGCAAGTTCCTCAAACTTTAAATTAAAATTATCTAATATTATAATAAATTGAATTCTTACTACTGAACCATCGACGTTAACGACAGCTGTGGCATCAGGAGTAGCGTCAACTTGTTTTTTTAACATTTCGTCGAGACATCCGAATTTGTCATAATCAAACATATCAACTCTAGTTACTTGAGGCATCACGTAAAAAAGTGATTATATATTATTATTTAATAAATATTGACTGATTGAAAAGTTTTAAAATTTTTATTTATATATTAATAAATGAAACATGTGAGACGATTGTCTTATTATCTATAACCAATAGTTATACATTATAATGTATGGCGATTAGTATTACAGTGGCGTGATATATTAGGCTTATACAACAATGGACAATAAATTAAGCTATACACATTTTTTTTAGTTACGTTTCTCAGTTATTGTCGATAGCCGGTAGGTATTTCTTAGAAAATCAATATACATTTTATGTGTCAATATATTGATACATGACATTTAAAGTTAACATTAGGGCTTACGCCCTGTAGTGACAAAATCTCCTAAAATAAATATAAAAAATTGACATATAAATATAACTCGGCCAATTTTTTCAAGGTAGAAGAACGATTCTGGTCTTAAAATGTTCAGAATTTAGAACAACCAATACCTCAAAATTTGATTTTTCCTAATTTGCCTCATATATTATTATAAAGTGACTAAATATTTATTAATATTTTTCAGAGCTCTTAAAAGCTATTGAAACTTAAACGGTAAAATATATACAGGGTGTAATGTAAAGTTCTACTGAGCTTCAAATGAGACATTCAGGATGCTCTAAGAGTACAATAAATGGTTTTCAATTTTTTTTAATTTTAAAATTATTTAAAATAAAATTTATATCTCTTTAGAAAATTGTCTAACGAAATAATTTCAGATTTGAAAGCAGGAGAAAAAATCTTGTTGAATTGATATGTAACATGATTTTTTGGTATCTTGCCACTTATACATCCACAGGGTGGTTACCGAGTGGTCACTGAGTGGCCGGCATGTGACTAAAACCAACATATGGCATGCGACACATCGTTTAATATAAAATAATTCTAAGGACACCACTGGATTGAGAATACAATTCTAACCCAAAATTATGTGTCACATGCCATATGTTGATTTTGGTAACATGCCGGCCACTCGGTGGACGCAAGTGTGGCTAGGTACCAAAAAGTCGTGATATATATCAATTCAACAAAATTTTTTGTCTGATTTCAAATCTGAAATTATTTTTTTCGTAAGACAATTTTTTAATGAGATACGAGTTCTATTTTAAATAATTTTAAAATTAAAAAAAAATTGAAAACCATTTATTGTACTCTTAGAGCATCCTGAATGTCTCATTTGAAGCTCGGTAGAACTTTACATAACACCCTGTATATTTAACTAACTTTTCAAATTTAGAATAATTTGCTGAAAATGTTGACTGGTCGAGAGCCAATTTCGGATAATTACTTTTAAAGTTATTAAAGTTTAAAATGTATGACAGAAGGCAGGGTCGAGTGTAGTATTGTTTTTATAAATTATAATATTGCAGTTTTGACACAAAATAGTATTAAATATAATACGATTGAAAAAGCTTTCAGTATCATAACTCACAGAATACATTAGAACTTGTTATAAAGTTTTTATACTATTTACTACTTTATTTACGTTTTTTTTTATAATTTCAAAAAAATGGAACCACGAAGGGCAGGGTAATGCGGGACGTCGGCATTAACAGTCATTACCAAAGTGGTAACTTGTTATCATATTTTGGGAACCTACCACTGAATGCCGACATTTACAACTATAAAAACTACGACGACGCCAATTTACGCGCCACTGAAAAACCGGCCAGTAGGCAGCAAGTTATCTATAATATTTATAATCAATGATAATACAACTACACAGTAGTCAGTAGACGTTTGACGTTATTTTAATTTAATTAATAAATAGTTATACTGATTTATTTTAGTTATTTTCAATTCTTAAACTTATTTTAATATGTATTGTTGTCCTATTTTTTTTATTTATTAATATTTTATTGTTTAACTAAAAAAGAAAACGATAACTCAATTCATTTGTAATTGTTCTGAGCTTACCTACCTACTATTCTTTATTAATAATATTTAATACATTTATTAATTTAGTTTTGATTAAATTCTACAATGAATGCTTTATTTGAACAAATAAAAGTGTTGCATAGCCAGAAGTTATATTCAAATATTACTAAAGTGGTTAGTTTAATAATTTTAATTACCTATCTTAAATTATAAATTTGGGTTTAATTTTTGTACTTATCAGTGGTGATGGCAAAAATTATGGGTCAGATCAAAATTGATTATTAAAATCTACAGAGAGATTTTGTTTCAGCTTATGTTAAACAACCATTAAGTTTATAAAATACCAAACAGTATAAAATAATGGGTGCTGTTATATTTCCATAGGCAAAAGTCTCGAAGGTTAGCATCCCCATTGTTTGTGTATATTATTTATCTACTAATATTGTTGCACCCCCAAGACATGTTAATTTGTGCTTATAAATAATTACTATTTTATAATTCACAGACAAATATTTTGTCTGATACAAAGTTCAAAACTAAATATATATTTTAGGAACATTTTTCTTTAAGAATCCTACACTCTCACAAACCTTGTTAACAGTCAACACTGTATAATAAGTTTTTGGTAATTTTTATTTGGGAGCCTAGAGATGTTAATCTAGTGGACAGATAAATGAAGGATGAGCCACCCCAGATATAAAAAAATGTTGGATAAAACATTAGAAATATTGTTCATGATTACATTTTTTCCAGTTTTGTATAATCTATATAAAATTAACATGTTTGAGATACATAGGTATACTTTCAATAGATTATTTAGTACGTCCTATACAGTATTTAATTGTGGCAACCATGATTTGCCTGAATACTGCATGGCTACTTATTTAGGCTTGAGATCAATCATTGATAGAAATAACTTAAGTATTATTGTACGATTTTCTTAAATATAATTAAAATTTTCTTCTAAACATAGCTTTCCAGAATATGTTTTATTCGGTCCATAATGATTTTAAAGCAAAAACACATATTGCAAAAGATAACAATATTTCAAAGAATGTCATATCCGATTTTTAAAATAAAAACGTATAAAAAGTTATAGTTATTTAAAAAAAGTTAAAAAATGTGATTTTAAATGTTAAATATTAGGTCTATCAAAAGAATATGAAATTGTCTCCAAAGTTGGTTTTCAATATATGTATTTAGAGTTTAAAACCATCCTAGAGCGAGTAAAACGCATTCTGCGTTGGTTTGTTTAATGCTAGAAAATTGGGTATATAGCGCCTCTTAAATGTATATCTAAACTTACAAATGAAATTTGTTTAGGGTGAAATGATAATAAAAGTTACTGAACACACAACTGATGTTTTGATGACGCATCATAAGTTCAGACTGTATGCATATTTAGGCGATTCACATTATAACATGGGTAATTATCGTCATGCAGTCATTGCATACAAAGCTGCATTGACATTCAAGGAAGCATGCAGTGCTGTTAAAACCCCCATCAAACAGCAGTTTGATAATTTAAGAGAACCAATGCCAGATATAGGTATATTATATTAAAACTAAAAATTAATTAAGTATATTTTATATATAGTATATAAATGTGTTGTCTAAAATATTGTAAACTTTTAACCCGTCACTACTTGCGCGATTTTTGGTTACATTTTAATTAAGTATGACCAGTATACATCTCTACCTGAGTCACAGAGTAACTAAGTGTGATTAGGGTAACTTTTTACCCTGCGCGAGTAATGACTGGTTAAAAATTATTATCAAATATTTTTGCTAGCTTTTTGGATTAATTAATTAAAATTTTTATTTTTTTAGATATCAAATATCAATTGCATCTATGTTTGATAAAATTGAAGGACTTCCAACAGGCATTAACTATTTTGCAGTCAGTACCAACAAAACAAAGGAAGACCAAAATCAATATGGCTTTAGGAAAATTACATCAACAACTAGGGAATGTTTGCTCTGCTATTTCTGCTTATAATAAAGTTCTTAAAGTTTGTGAATTTATTACTTTTATTAATACTTATTATTAGATTAGTTTTTTACTACAATATTTTAAAACTATATAGCATAAGACATAATGTGATATCTACTACCTAAAACAAATTCTAAAATACCTAGAAATAAATATGAAACCTGTCACTACTAGTCACACTAAATTACACTGTGACTATAATGTAGAAATTTAAATAAAGTATGATTGAAAATTGTGCATGTGGTCACTGGTTATTATAAATAAAATAGAAAGAATAGTGGGTCCATTGATTTTATTTTAGAATTTATAATAAATAAATTAGCAGTTTCACTTCATTGGTAGTATCATCATCATTAATTTTCCATATAATTTTCAGAGATAAATTGTGTATGCAAAATCCCCAAAAAAAAAACTTTGTGATGTTCAGGGTTGTTTGTTAAACAGGATTTTGGATAAAGTTCTGTGTACAATATTGACGTTTTAAATAAAATACACTTTTCTGTATTAAACAAACAAAATAAATGTAAATTATGTTTGTATTTAAAAGAGTTAATCTCTTCAGAACTATTGGAACAAATAGGTTGTCCAAATAACTAAAAAAAAATTTGTTTTTAATAATTATTTTAATTTTTAAAGTAATTTTCAAATTAAAAAAAAAACCTACTTTGCTTGGAACTTTATCTGGACCCCTGCTATTAATGGATAATCCATATCCATATCGTATTTATATATTATAAACTTCAAAACTATTACTATGATTTTTATAATCTGTGAAACAATATTTTAGGAATGTCCATTAGCTATTGAAGCAGCTGAAGGGCTCCTAAGCCTTGGTGTTAAAGGTACTGAAGTAAATGCTCTTATGCTAGAAATGGTGAGCATTAATGGACTTGAATGGTTGGTATATCAATTAGTCATAATTTTAACTTTTTTACAATTATAAAAGCAGTAGTGTTAGTTTAATTTTGTTATTTTGCCTGTTAATAAATAATGCAGATTTTTCAATTTAAAGCAAGATAAGTACTCAATTTTTCTAAAAATTATAGCAATTTCATAGTTTTTGTTTTAAAAACATTGTAGTTTATTCAGTAGATTATAGTTAGCTTTATTTGGACACATCAGTAGAATGTTATTTTGTCCTTATAATCTAAAAATTTAATATGTATAAATAGAAATTTTTTGGTAGTTAGGTACTGATTTGTTGATATAAAAGAATATGTTTATAATAAATAATATATAAATATAAAATAACAATAATTCATTAGACATACATCAAATATTTAAAAAAAAGTACCTATATTTGTTATTTAAAACCATTATTAAGCTTTCTATTAACCAAAATAACATTGGGAAAGGAATAATTGCCGGATTATCGGGAAAAATTAACTTAATATACTTAACAAAAATGTCCCATTTATTCGATTTGTGGGAATGGCCTAGATTACACTACAAATAGTTTATTTTGGTAATTTAAGAATTGTGTGTCCTTATTTAGTAGAATCTATGCATTTAAAACAAATTAAGGCTTCACAACTTACGTGTAAAAAATATTAATAACAATAATGATTTTAATATTATCAAATTAAACAAATCATTTAGCACTCACAATGAATGAAAAATAGAAAGAGTTTTTAGACATCATTAGTCATTAGACAATACTCACATTAATTCTATCATATTTACTCTGATACACCTGGTTGTGTTCAGGTTTATCTCTAGTATTAACCATACGTCTAACATGCTAATTTAATTATTGCCCCTCTTTTAAAACCTGAAATGTCGCCACTAAAACAATGTAACTTAAAAAAAAAACATTTTTCAATTTGTAATATACTTTACTAAAATTTTAGGTTGAGTGGATGGATAAGAGCTCATGCTCATTTGTATAATCACACCGAGTATCCTCTAGCAATAAATACATTAAAACAACTAGATGATCATACATCTTTAAGTAATAGTAATCGATTGTTGGTTGCAATTGGAAGAGCATATTATTATATTGGAGATCGAAAAAATGCCCTAATTTATTTACAAAGAGTAAATTTTTTTTTTCATTTCTAACGCTGTAAGAGGTTGTTTATTTATTATTTCTTTCAGGCTCATAAATCACTTCCTATTATGCAAGATGGCTTAAGTACATTAGCTATGTGCTTATACATGGAAAAACAAAATAGAGAATTAGAAAAGTTACTCCCGACAACATATACAGATGAAGCATTACTTGATCCACAATTATGGGTTGTTTTCGCATTTATATGTTATAGTAATAGTAATCATTCAAAAGCTATATGTTTAGTAGAAAAGGTAAGGTATAAATAATGTGTAGCTGTAAGTCTTCGATTTGTATTGGTCTATTTATTAATTTATATATTATTTAGGCCTGTTCATTTGATCCAAAAAATATTGAGACTCTACTATTACACGGTATGATTCTAACTAGTATGAAAAAGTATACTGATGCTATACTACAGTTTCGCCGAGCCAATGATGTAAGAATAAAGCTATTAATTTATACTTTCCAGTTGTACCTAATAATTATGATTTTGTTTTGTATAACATACAGATTGCTCCTAATCTCTTTGATCCTCACAAAGGAATGGTAGATTGTTATATATCGTTACACAAAATGAGAAGTGCTTTGACAGCTGCGAGCAATTGTTGTAAACAAATGAACAATCATCCTAAGGCTCTAACAGTAAGTATTTATTTTTAAGTTCAACTAATATCAAGGTTTCCGGTATATTGTTATAACATTTAATTTGTAACTACAAATTAAATGTTTAAGTTAATTTGTGAAACAAAGTCCGTTTTGAATTTAAGTTGTACAGCTAAGTTTAATTAAATATGAATTGATAAAGTCAAAAGAACCTTAGTCCACATTTACCAAAAGCGAGTTTATTATGGTTTTCATTTTAGCATTACTTCAAAGTATGGAATATTAATATTATCATAATATATCCATTTGATATATGGCGTATTTACGGGGTGGGGGTAGGGGTTGTATCCCCCCTTGGGCCCTATCAGTACACAAAAATATAACAGTCACACCTGATAAAATACTCAATATTCTTTCACTGTCCTCAAGAATTTAGACTTTGTTTTGTAGTTAAGAATCCAAATTTTTGTTTACATGCAACATGTATATAATATGAATATATGTTTTTATTGAATAGGCAAGGCTGTTAAAATTTGTTTATCTCCCCCGTGGAAAAATCCTAGATACGCTACTGCTTCTTTTGTTTTGTGGTCTATTACCACTCTCTTACAAATATTCTTAAGTATCGAAGATTCCAATTAGTATGAACAGTGGCGTAGTTACCAAGGGCGCAGTTGTCCCATTGTTTACAATTTCAGAGTGCTCATACGCATCAGATATAGTTTTTCTTGTTTAGAATTTAAGAGTGTCGCGGTATTCATATTGGCATTTTTATTTATATTATTTATTATTGCATAGTCTGCACTCCAAATTTGTTTCTCTGTGGTCAATTTATTATAATATTTTATTCTTAATACTGCCCTTAAGTTATTAATTATATATATTATTGTGAAAAAGTACAATGATGATGTGAAATACATTCATGATTGGGTTTTACAAGGCAAAACCTGTATTATTTTCCCTTCTGTTAGAAATGTCTAATTTCGAGATTATACCAATATTTAATACATTTAGTTATATTTTGCCAATTTAAGTGTTATAAATGATATCAAAAATCTTAAATTAAATTGTCAATGCAGTGTAAGACACTCTATAATTATATTGAAAGTAATTTTATTTTTTTAGTTGTACGCTTCTGTTTTGATTAAAGATCAAATATCTTTTGGAAAAGCAAAAATTGTGCTAGAAAAAGCCTTAAATGTTGATGAATATTACTTGCCTGCTGTTTACATGTTAGCACAAATATTTGAACAAGAAGGAAATTTAAATGCTGCTGTTGCACTTCTACATAAACAAGCATTGGACCAGCCAACGTGCAGACTTTATCAGATGCTAGGAGATTTCAGTGTTAAACAAAACCAAACTGAAAAAGCATTTGACTACTATTACTCAGCACTCAAGTAACTATTATTATTAATACTTCTGACGGTTTCATATAAATATTGTCCTAAGTTATAATTATGTATAATAGTAATGTGATGAACCTTAAAACCCATAAAAGTTCAAAGTATTTTTTTAAACTGGAAACAAACTATACTGTTATAAAAAAAGCCAGTGTGGTCGGGACATAGCGGGGACAGAGTTTGTTGTAGGCGCATGACCGTCTGTCTTCCTTCAGTCTAATTTTCAAACCTTAAGGTTGGCGTCACATTTGCGGAATTTCCATAGTATGAAAAAACGTTATTTGAAATATAGCTGGATACACTCAAGGACAGAATTTTAAAACAAAAATCAACTGCATGTTGTGGTTTTTCTTGCGGAAATATTCCCCAGTAGATTCCAAATTAAAACCAAATATGTTATTTTGTGTTAACAATGTCACATTTTGCTGAGAAATTGTATAATTTTACTCATCAGTTGACAACTATGATTGACGTAGAGTTGTTAATTTCTGAAGTCGAGGGTAATCTTCTTTGAGGGATTTAAGTGATCCCTCATACAAAAATAGAGAGGATATAAATTTAGAAAATATGATCCTAATGTACATTTTGGGGTTCTTCTTTGTCATTAAGTGCAAGACAATTCTAATTCACTGTCATCCAAAATATTGAACACATTTATATTGGGTGAAAAATTAATTCAGACTGTACATTGGATTACTTAAAAACTAGAATTTACAAAGTCTGCACTAATTTTGCAGCAGACAAAAATGTAAGTGTGCCGCACACATTTTCCAGGTGATATTACAAGTACAGAAATTTGGCAAGTGTGACACTTGACTAAGTCTCAAAAAACTACGCTCAAAAAAGAAAGAAAAAAGTTAGAAGTTTAGAATAGTTTACAACTATCTAGGATAAAGGGTTTTTGATTTGTCATCAGATATCAATAGTATTACTATGTTTAAAGAATATTTCATACAAATTTGGATTTAGTCGACTATTTAAAAAAGAGTTATATCACAATAATTTTTAGTTTAAAATTTTCCCAATTTTGAAAAGGGGTAAATTATCTACATTTTTGGTCTAATTAAGTACCCTCTCTACAGGTATGATTCCTTATCTAAAGACTTGCTAAATGGAGATATCTGTTCAGTGGTTTAAGAGATATCGCTAGACTAGACACAAAAAATTTAATTTATAATAAAAACATACTATTGCAAAAAACCAAAACCTTCTCAGAATAGTATTGAAATATAAAAAGCTTTTCGGTAGGCAAAATATTTATTTCACGCGATTATGTTAAATATGTATGTGTATAAATAAAACAATTTTTAGTCTTGATCCAAACAATAAACGAGTAATGGAGAGCTTAGAAAATATGGGAAAACCGTGCAATACTTCAACAGCAACGTCCACCGATTCTGCTGGACCTGTTTTAAATGGATCTCTTCTGGATGCAACATTCAGTGGCGTCAACAATGTTGAAAATGAATCCACACCGTTTAATGCTGGCCGAGAAGAAGACACTTTTATGGATTCCGATCATGAAGGTTCTGGATCGGACATATCAATATAACTGTAAACATTCTTAGTTATTCGCCAATACAGTGATTTTGAATGAAGTATGCGAAAAATACCAATAAGGATATTTTTATTGATCTGCCTTGTGATTGTGACATGAATAGTGAACTATTTCACCATTTGGACATCTCACAAATGCACTAAAATGTTCATAATTTTAATTTTAGAATATTTTTAGTTATTAATTAAAAATAAATAAATTACCTCTGATTTCCAAATCGTTTTTTACACACTCTACATATGTTGAATTCTGTTAAAGTGATATTCTGAGATTCGTATAATATTCTTTGTTGTTGAACCTGTACGAATTATGAATATTATAAAAATAGCAATTGTTTTTGAAATTGAAGTGAAACTATTATTGTTAAACAATTAATACCTTTAAAAGTTTTGCGTAAAGCAATCCTCTATTAACTTGATAAAGTCTTCTATCACCTAAAGTTTTATTTAAAGCAATTATAAGAAAATTTCTAATACTATAAAGTGGTATTTGATCTGGTAAAACTTTTAAAACATCAGGTGTTGCTATTTGTGCAGCATTTTTGTTTAAGAGTTCAATAACTTTATTTAAATTAGGAGCTGACTTAGTTACGCCTCCTAATCCTGCTAACCAACTGTCTGGAGGATCGATTAGTAATCTCAGTAATGTTACATATATCTACAAATAATTTCAAATATATTAAAAACTAAATAATATACATTTTGTCTACTAATATTCATTATTTACTTGTTCAGAATCTTCATCTTTTGACTTATAAACTTTATCACAATATGAAATAGCTCTGTCTATGTCATTTAACACAGTTACATACATCGATAGGACTTGTTCATGTCGACCTAATTTTCCTAAAACTATAGCTCGTTCTTCAAAAAATCCTGAAAAAAAAATTGTAGATGACCCAAGGGGAATTTTAATTTTGTTAATAGTAGCTATTTGTTACCGTCTAATGGAAAATGCACCAAGACTGTTTCTGGGGTATAATATTTCGATTGTTCTAAAAATTCCATAAGTTTGACCTTTGTGCTATGAGCAGTTTGTTCAACTTGCTTCGATTTACTATCATATTGCTGAAGTTTTTCTCTGTATTGATGAATTAAAGCATTGTGGCATATAGCATTTGTGTCACCCCATACATATATCACATGTTCCAAATAAGGAATAATATGATTTTTGTGATTTCTAATTAAAAAATCTAATACTTTAGGTCTAGGTAAATGTTCGACTTCAGCAATATCCTCTGTAAATATGTTAAGACCTTCTTCTGGGTATTTATTTAACACCCAATCCGAAAATTGAAGAATAATATCTATGTTATTTGAACCTAATAAAATAATATTGTTTTATGACAATACAATATTACCGAATTTCAAAAAAAAAAAAAATACTTGCCAATATTTTGTAAATATTGTATAGTACGCTCAGGTCCTCTAAGGTTAGAATCTGAATTTTCAGATTGTTTTTGCAAAAGTTCTAATGCTTTGCTATGAAGACCTTTAGTCTGATACAAAATTATTAACTCGCTATACTTCTTGTATTTTTTTAAGGTAGCTTCAGTTTCTAACAAATGACAATGGTTTAACCTTAAAAGTGGGGCTATAAGGGCATCATTAGTCTGAAATATGTAAGCAAGTCGTTTTTATTCCACAATGTTATAATTTAAGTTAAATAGACCAATTTACTTGCAAATAACACTTAAGTAGAGTAGTGTCAATAATTTGAAGTAGTTGTTCCTGGTGATTATTACTTGGTTCAATCACACTTGGTAAACCTTTAACAACAGGTTCTTTCAAGAGATTATGTCTCACCTTTATAAATATAGTAAGTTATTAATTTTAAATATTTTTAATTATATATTAGTTTTATTACTTCGGTCAAATATTCAATTAAAGCAACAATTTTTATTTCAGTTTCTTTTTCTAATAATTCTTCTCCGTAGTCCGAATCATTTTGAGGTAAAAGATTTGGAAATAATCTTATAACATCATATGGGTCTAAAATATAATAATGCATTTAAAATTTAAATCAACTTACATATTATTTATATTTTCACCTGTTTTTAGTTTTAAAAATTCTCTCATAGATTCTTGATATTTCTTTTTTTCAAATAAATCGTTAGCGTATAATGTTCTGATTTGAGCTACATTTTTTTCTTTATCGTCAACAGATTCATCAGATATATTCTAGAGAATACCGGTTAATCAATATTAATATTATTATTAAAGGTTTGATTGTTTATTTAGTAATATCGACATTTTTTTTTTAATATCCATATAAAGTTTTATAGAAATCTTTATTTTAACAAGTTGCTAGAGGTTTTACTGAGAACTGACCACACAACCAAAATATATTTCTTATTTCTAAACTTAATGATAAACATTTAATTTTTTTACTAGATTGATATTTAGTGCAAGAGGTCAAATTATATAATGTCGTAATAACATTTTTTAGTTGGTCTACAACTAAAATTTATTTGACATTTAGAAAGTTTTTATCTATAGTTTATAAAAAAAACTGAAATCCTTTACTTTTCTTCACTCCTACACGAAAAAATGAAAATATTTTGGTTTTACACATTAAGGCCAGAACATTTTATTTAAGATCTATGGCAAGACACAAAGTTTGTGTGTCCATTATCAGATTTCTTTCTATTTTTGGTATAATACAATTTTATATGCAAATCATCAAAAAATGTTCCAAACAATCAGCATTTTTCCAACATATTAGATGATTGGATTTTACGCCCTACACCAGTTTTGTCTTAAAATTATTGCAAATTTGTAGTTTTCTTTTAGAAAACATATTTGTTTATACTATTTTACAATATTAGACAGTATTTAAATGTTTATCTTATTTAGTATTTTCTAGAGTTATATCAACTTTTAAAACTTAAACAAAAACATAAATATTTAATTTAATTTTTAAATCAGTTATTTGCTGAACAAATAACTTTAAAGTAATTAAAGTTAAAAATGTATGATAGGAGGTGGAGTGCGGTTAAGTAACTTTATAACTATTAATTCAAAACATGTTATCGATCATTAAATATTTTTAGCAAAATATCATTAATTAAAAAAATGTAATTGATTATGTAAGTTTCAAACGTTGATAAAGCTCCAAAAAATACTAAAAAAAAAGGTAAAAATTTGAATGTTGTTTATTAATGTAATATAGTATAAATAAAAATATTATTAAAAAGAAAAACTACATAATTTTAATTACTTTAAGAGTAAACTAGTGCAGGGCGTTAAAAGAATTATAAGTTATACTAACAGCCAATTTTAAGGCTAATTGAAAATTTTTATCTTCAAGAAGCCGTTTTATTTGTTTAGCAAACGGAACTGCTTTTAAACACCAGACATCTAACGCAGATGAAGCATAAATAAGTCCACTTTGGCAAGTAAACATGTTAAGAGTTTTTGAAGTAGTTGATATGAGTTGTCGTACAACAGAACTTTCACCTGGTTCAATTGTTTGGACATTCAATTTATCACCTATACTTGCTATAAGATAAGGTTCATCATATACTGAAATCATATTACTTTATAAATTAAAAAGAAAAAAGATACAAAGATGTAATACTGTTTTAAAACGTACAAATAATTGATGGTGAATCTGCCCATTTAATAGTTTGTTGTTCAGCTACGTCACCACTTGTACTCATTACTATTATATGGGAATCTTTAACAACGCCAAATTGTGTATCAGATATTTTTGTTATAATAGGTTCTTGATTTTTTCCAGTTAAAAATAAAGGTCTCATTTGTTCCATTGTTACCTAAGATATAAATAGAAGTAATAATAAAAAAAACAATAAGGTAACATTCATTATGCAATGATGTTCTTAAAAATTTTAAATAATACATTTTATGTTTTAAATATTTATGCATTTTACAGTATAATTTTATGCATAAAAACCACAATAAAAAAAACTAACAACACATCTTTATGACACAACTATGAAGGAATCAAACTCTAGTTACAGTTTCAGTACTCTTTACACCAAAGTTCAAACTGCGCCTCACAAAGTGTCCAAAATAATAAATACTATGAATAACAATTAACATTGCCTGGTATTAATACCAATACCAGGCAATACCAATATAAAATTAATCTTAACAATACCGTTAAGATTAATTTTAGTTTGAAGTATTATTAAAAACAATATTATTTATATTTATTTATACTTGTATATGCTAAAATTTAATTATGAAAGACAAATAAGAGTACTTACATCGAATAAATAGTATTCGTTCTTACAACCAATTATGACAGTTTGATCACACCAAACCATTGTACGAGGTATATCTGGTATGTCAAAATTTTCAGAATGCTCCAAAAAATCTCTACCTTTCCAGTGATATACTTGTAATTGTCTTTTGGCTGCAACACATAATCGGACTACGGTGTTATTTGCATTTCCTTGTAAACCAACTGGTGTCTATATAGTTAATTTAAATATTAACAATACTACAATTTATTTGAATTTATTTATTTTTATTAAAATATTTCATAATTACTTTTACATCTAACGTAAATGAAGTGGCACCTTTAGTTTTTTGTAAACCAGAAGTTTTCAAATGTAAAACTTTGTCGCGTGAAATATCAAGTACACTAACTCTTTCATCTAAATAATATAGTTATAAAAAATTATGATTATATTACAGTAATTATTATTATTGTGTATATCATTTTATTGACCAGGAGTAGACTTAATGGCCTATGAGGAAAATAGGAAGTCTCTCTCTCTCTTTACAGTTGTCTGTCCAAAGAGAGAGACCACCCATAGCCGAGTGTTGAACCTGCAACAGTGAGAATTAACACACTCCCACCTTATTCTATTCAGCCACTCGTCCTATACTATAAAACAACAAAATATAAATTATTTAACATTTTACCTGACAAACAAATAACAATTTGACATTCTGGTACAGAAGCTAACTGCAATATGGGCCTTTTGCTAAATGTTTTGTTACAATCAACAAGCTGAACTCTAGGACTAGTTGTATATAAAAATATATGACCCTGACGATTACCAACTAGCAAATAATTATCTAGAAAACAAAATCGAATCAAATTTAAGTTCTATTATTCTGCCCAGCTAGCAAAGAAGGCCGTACATAACAAATATTGAAAAATGAGAGTTTATACAGAAATATTCAAATTTACAACCATAACAAACAAATTTAGAAAAATGCTTTTCCTCGAAAATATCAACATGATGCCATGATGCATATGTAGTATGTACGCCTTTACTAGCAGAGTAGTATTTATACATTGTTTTAAATTTTAAAGCCCATCAAAACACCCTTTGTCTTTTATTTAAAAAATGACACTCTCAGCATAAAAAACTAAAAAAGTATTAAGGAGATTTATAAAAAAATTGCGAAAAGATAGAATAAGTAAAATTGCCCCTTCTTGACTCAAACCAAAGAAATATTTGAAGACTATGCTGCTTTAGATAGAAAAGTAATAACAACTATAAGTTGTTTTTGAGGAATCACGTTTTGAGTATATTGGTTTATTATTTAACATGAAAGATGTACATTTGGCCAGTGGCACAGTTATGAATTATTTTTGAGAAAAGCTTTATGAATAATTTATAAACAAATAACATTTCATTTAATATTTGAAACTAAATTACAAATTAATATTTATAATTGCAATAATAAATAACCTAACCAGAAAAAAAGAGTTGATTCACTTATTCTTACAAAAATTTAAGCTGTATTTAATGAATATTTTGGTAATGCATTAAATGTTATAGTTAAATTTCTAACTAAAATTACTAGGAAAAACATTTTTATAGATTGCATTACCATAAGCTGTAATACTTTCGATTGGAACTGAATATTTTAATAGCTTGGATACTTCATATACCTCATGCATCTTGATGTTAAAATCTGTAACATATGAAAAGCAAAAATTAAAATTATTATTGATTTTGAAGTAAACTTTTAACAATTTTTATCTTAAAAGCTTATTGAATAATACGATACTATAATTCTCTAAATAAATATTGCATATTTATAAAGTGTTTAACTTAGCCAAAATTTTATAGATAAGTACTTTATTATCAACCAGGATCGGCATTGCACCTAAGGCCTCATACTATAAATCATTAAAAGGGCTCTCCCAAAAAATGTTATTTGTAGATTTTATATACTTTACATAATTTACAGTTGTTTTTCCCTAGCAAACCCCGCACATTGTGTGAAATGCCCAGGCCGAGACTTTTGGAGTTTTATGGCGCTAGCCAGGCCGACCCTGCATTTAACTAATAATAATTGTATTAATATTAAAATATTACATTAACTATATAAAATATATTATTTGACTTAATAAATACTTTCTGATTTTGTTTTTGTCTCTGTTGCACCAATAAAAAAAAATATATACATAAATCTTCATCAAGCTTAACTTTAAGAACCAACGCTACCATTATGAGATGATGGTTTCTAGACGAATTCGCTGTCTGGGCCGGGCCGTGAGTCCATCGCCGGAGAGGGGGATGGTGGTTTCTTTTCACCGGATGATTGCTCGACCGGCAAACAGAGGGCCCGTGACCGAGTGTCAAACCAGCGACAGTGAGTGCCAACACACTGCCACCTTACCCACTCGGCCACTCCTCTCCCACTTAATATATATGATCATCTCCGAAAATATATTTAGCAATACTTTTTTGACTGCTATTGAACTACTAATTTTTAATTTAAATATTTTATCTTAAACAACGAATATACCTACATACAATAAAGTAGCTGATAATTTATTGAATCCCAACGAATATTTTACACACAAGTAGGTACAACACAAATAATTAAATTTTTTAATAGTAATAAAAGTAAGAATAACTAGACATATACATAATAACAATGATTATATTAAATTGTTATTAATAAATAGTTTTATTTAATATTTGAAAATATACTAAAGCTAATATTAAATAATATTTAATAACTATTTTAGGAATTATAATTATTGTGATAAGATAACGCATGTTGTGAAGATAACAACGACTATAAATCCAAATACCTATTATTTACTCTGTGCTATAAATCCACCTTGTTAACCACAGCAGCTATTGATACCACAGCCGTGATTGTGTCTAATCTGAATTCTGTGATAATACCTATCATATTTTTCAAGGGAATAGGGATATCGGCAGCAGCTGTGTTACAAAAGATTGAGTATTAACTATTAAAGTTATAGCACAGAAATCAGAATTTATTATTCTGTGGTTTTGGTCCCGGTTCCCGCTGTTGGCCAGGACTGTTTTCGTTATCATAAATTTAGCGGTGGGCGGTGGATGGTCACAGAAATATATGTCTGTGTGGCTGGTTGGTTAATATCATGATATCTGAATAATATAAATGTTTTGTAATCATATTTTATTGTTTCATCCAGTGAAAATTGCGTGGCTGATAAACAGTTGACTTACCTTGTTAGTTATATCATGATAGTAATAACTAATAACTAATATAGCCTATAAGTACCTATTTGTAGAGTAATATTACTCTATGCTCTATGGCACTAATCAAGTTCTATAGAGTATGGCCTATACTACAATAAAGAGTGCACAACCCGCTAATGAGCTCTGGTTGTAGTAACTAGTATCTTACACATCTTGATTCATCAACATCTTGATTGTATGTATAATGGGTCGCCTTTTTTGTCCCAATTATTATATTACATTGATAGCCCTATTCAACTGGATGGAACAAATATGGCAACTCGAGAAGTTGTGAAAGATAATCAATTTTTGTTCACGATAATACATGTATGTGCCGTCTAAAAAATTTCAATTTTATCATAATTTGTTCTCGCGCGCGAATATTACTATTTAAAATATATTCATGTGCCGTGGCACAAACTACGTTCTAAGTAGGTACTTAAATACTATATTTGTAAGTTTCATTTTAGTGGTTAAATCTATTTAGTGGTTATCTATTCTGTGGTTGAATTATACATTATAATCATTATTAATTAATAACCTGATTGCGGAAAAGACCGAAAAATTATAAATTTATTATATCGGACAAAAAATCACTATTTCCAATATTTAAAAGGTATAACGAGTTTTATAAGTATTGAAGAAAATACACAATATCATTAAAATTTTGCAATTGTAAACTAGATCTCGCCTAAACGTGGTGACATCAGACATTTCATATTTTTTTTAAAAAGACCTTTGGGCTTCGACGGCTGACGCCACAAATATAATTCATCGTTCTTCGTGTTCGTCGCGTAACTATTTTTAAATAGCTTATACGGAATAGAATAGATGAGTAACCGTGGAGATAATTAGAGTGGGCGTGACTGGGAGTGACATTATAGTGATAACAGGAAAACTGCGAGTTGTGACTCGTGACATTCTTGATTGTGAGATTTGAGAATTTTAGACTAATTACAGTTTGTTGTGGATTGTGTATCGAGACATTATTATTATGCGATGAATATTTTTTATCACAATAGCGTAAGTTTGATAATTTGGGACTCTTATTTATAGTACAAACTCGTAAGGTCAAATATTGGTTCCCTTAAAAACATTTATACCAATTTAACTTGAGTTACTGAGGTAAAAAAAATCAAAACTTAATTAAATTGTCAAAAATCCTGCGAAATCCCTTTAAAAGGGCTCCCGCATCCCAAAAAGATTTAATTTTACGTTCATTGACTCCGGTAGTGGTGGCAGCACTTACACCAAGGTTGTTTGGGCGGCACTTCATTGTACCTCCCTCCTTATCCCATCCTCTCCACCGTCCGCCACCCCCACACCAGTATCTAGACTCCGTCAGGCGTCATCGTTTATCACGTCCTAGTCCCAGTCGAGTCACAATCTGCTTGCGCGACTTCGTGGGGATAGGCTCGAGCTGTGAATTCAACTTAATTTAAAACACCAGGTCACCAAATACTCGGCGCAATAGAGACTACTATGCGTGTTAACGCTGGTCTTTAGTACGCTGTTCGTATTTGGCTCATTGAGCGAATAATATGTGTGCATAAGGTGAGTGGCTTATAATTGGAACCAGACGTTTTATTATTTCTACTATACTTGCATACTACTTTTTTTTTGTTTATCGTGGATGTCTATTGTATGGTTTTTGTCTTAAAACAATTAACAATATTTGTATTGCCTTAGTAAGCCATGAGTTATCGGAATCGACTATCCCGCGTCGCCAAGAATAATAACGAACCATCGCCAAGGAACAAAAACATTACTAGACACGACTGTTGTGGCGCCAGTAAATTGCGAGCAAGTAGTGTAGAACACGATCGAATCAATGGCAACCACGAAGTACACAGAAATTCTACTTCTGTAGATAGGGTGTTAAATATTAATAGAAATTCCAGGTAGTTTCGGTCTATCCAAAACTGTGGAATCGAGTTATATAACGATCCCTACAATTACAGATTAAACCAATTGACAAGCGAGTCTACCTGTGCAGCTAGTTGTAGAACTCCATTAAGGAATTCTACAAAAACGACTTTAAGCCGCTCCAGTCTGAATTCTTCGAGTACTCCACTGAGAAAGGTTAATATATCTGTTTATAAGTTGGTAGTTTCTATTTCAATAACCACACTGCGTAGGTGTCAGCACGAGGACGAGGAGCAGCAACACCTTCTCCTCGTTTTAGACGTGAAACAACCTCGTCAAAGAAAATTGAGGATAACAAATCAGATAAGGAATGCCAATCTTCTCCTACAGACATGCCATCCAAACAATCGTATCTCTTTTCCCAGAATTATTATGACAATAGCTCTTGTTCTGTGGAGATTATAGAAGAATCATGCTCTCCACAAATAACATTACCAATACCAACTGAAATATTAAATACTAAATCGGCAATATTTAATCGTTCTGATGATGATGAAGAAAAAGCGACTGGAATATCACCAGATGGAAGGTAATGTAAATAATGTGTGTACGGTATACAAATAACTTAAAATATGTATTAGATTCCTTAAGTTTGATGAGGAGCTAGGCCATGGTTCTTTTAAAACAGTTTTCCGGGGTTTGGACACTCAAACTGGTGTTGCGGTAGCTTGGTGTGAGCTTCAAGTAATAATAAGTAAGTCTGTGCTATTAAAAACATGCTAATTTAATGTTATTTTGTTATAAGGAAAATAAGCTGACAAAAACTGAACGTGCTCGATTCCGTGAAGAAGCTGAGATGCTTAAAGGTTTACAACATCCTAACATAGTTCGTTTTTATGATTACTGGGAAGTATCTTTGACAAAACGCAAATATATTGTACTTGTCACTGAACTTATGACATCTGGCACACTCAAAACCTATTTACGTCGCTTTAAAAAAATTAATCCCAAAGTACTCAAATCATGGTGTCGACAGATAGTAAAAGGACTAAGTTTTTTACATTCGCGCACACCCCCAATTATTCATCGTGACTTAAAATGTGATAACATTTTTATAACTGGTACAACCGGTTGTGTAAAAATTGGAGATTTAGGATTAGCTACTTTAAAAAATCGATCATTCGCAAAGTCTGTTATTGGTAAATCACATTCGTAATTAAATAATACTTAAATCATAATAATAAATAAATATTTTATTATAGGTACACCTGAATTTATGGCCCCAGAAATGTACGAAGAACATTATGATGAAAGTGTTGATGTCTATGCCTTTGGAATGTGTATGCTTGAAATGGCCACATCTGAGTATCCTTATACAGAATGTACAGGTCCCGCTCAAATTTATAAAAAAGTGATTAGCGTAAGTTGTGCTGATTAGTTGTATTAAAAATATTAGTCATCATTATTACACCTTTTTTTTTCAGGGTGTAAAACCATTAAGTTTTGATAAAATAGAAAATCCTGAAATTAAAGATATTATAGAGTCATGTATTAAATTAAAGAAAGAAGAAAGGTTAGTTATTTAAAAAACTTATTTTTCATAGTTTATTAAGGATTTCATTTTTAGTGGCTCACCGTTAAGTGTGAGACACTATAGAAGTTACACTGTCGTCCATGTTTGTCCGTCCCCATTTGCATCTTTATCTCCATGTCCATCCCCTCATTTAAAACTAAAAACCAAAACAGAATGAGCAAAAGGTTTAAACTAATCAAAAACATCTCTAACTTTGATCATATTTTATAAAAAACTAAAACTAAATTGTTATCTGCAGACAAGGTGAGCCACGTGAAATTAGATATTGAGAAACTCGTTTCATCATAATTGATATTATTGAGAAAATTGTTAATGGTGTTTTAAATATCTAAAAATGTATAAAATAAAGTTACTTTGGCAATAATTTACTTTCCCAGACACCATTTTTTTTTGTCATCTATAGTGTTTTTTTATACTGATTATAAATCTGGTCAAAAGTCGGCAAACTTTTCTAATTCAAAAGTTATAGCTACTTGTACATTTAACTTTTCCGTATATATAACAGTTGCCAAGGGGCGCAGGCAACTGATGTGTGCAATAGTAGTGGTCAGTGAACATTAGTGCCTAGACATTTACATAAGCCTATCACTTTGTCATTTTGAAAAGTAGGTTAGGTTGGGTCCTAGAGCCGATAGGCGTAGGGAGTGGTTTTATGTAGTTATAGGTTTATATATTTGCCACAATTTTCATTTTAAAAAGGTATTTTTTGCAAATTTTTTCTTGTTCTAACAAACTACTGCATTGAGTGTAAGTATGTAAAATGATTATTGCCCTGCCCTCTGTGGTAATTTTTTTTTTTTGCTACAACTGAGTTGGTATAGTATTATGATCATGGTAATTTATTGATAATAAATTTTAAAAAAAATGCTGTGTTTTTCACTCTGGATTTGCTTCACCGACAACAGCTGTATGGTGCGCGGCCACCAACCTTCTTCCGCTGCCTACTGTCATGTGTGTGGAAAAGTTCAAAGTTAGGGTAGCTATAACTGTTAAACTAGAGTAGCCCGTCGATTTTGATTTAAAATTTGTAATCAGTGTAAAAAAAACCCTACAAGATGACAAAATAAAAATTGGAAAAAAAAAGAGTGTCCGGTAAAATAAATTTGTTCCGTTATTTTTATCAAATAACACTAGTGGTTTCTTAAAATCAGCACGGCATAAGACCTCTCTCTTAAACATTTAGGAAAACAGTATTTATCTATAAAAAGATAGTGCATTCATTTGATTATGATTATGTATTTTTTATATTTTTAGACCATCAATTAAAGAATTGCTAGCACATGATTTTTTCACGGAAGATCCTGGTATTAAACTTGAAATGGTTAGCAGAACGGATAGTCGTATTGAATTTCGTTTACGTGTTCTTGATCCAAAGAAACGCTGTAGTAATAAACATCGAGAAAATGAAGCGATACAATTTGATTTTGAAATTAATAAAGACAATGCTGATGATGTAGCTTCAGAAATGGTAACAATAAAAAATAGTTATTTGTATATTTTATTTGATTAATAGTTTTATTTATATTTGGCAGGCCAAATCTGGATTGATTTTGGAAGAAGATAGCAAAATCATTGCCAAGATGTTAACCAATCATGTTTTAAATTTGAACAAAGAACAAAATGACAAACGAGATGTGCCAATTGATGAGGAACTGTTTAAAGGCAAGTTTTGTTTTGAACATTCTTATTTTCACTGCTATAATAGTGCCTAAAATGGTAGTTATGTTCTCAAATTTTAATGAGTTTTATTTTTATATAGATGAAGCAAGTTCAGATTTACATGGATCACAATTTCGTCAGCCAGAAACTGTTGTAATGTATCAACTCCCAAGATTCAACAATCAGGTACTATTTTTTTTTTTTTATTAAATTATTATTATTAATAACAATTTATTTGAGTATTCCGTTTTGATTGTGTCATATTGTAGATACTGTTATATTTAATAATTTGACAATTTCACTCAAAAGAAAGCCTGAAAACTATATTTTTGTTTATGAATAGTTAATATTCTAAAATTATTTTTTCTTTAACTTACCACTTCAATCAACAATAGCCAATAAGAAATCCCTAAATGTTCAGATCCCTAGCTCAACTTTTGTACTTAAAAAAAGTACTTACTTCCTCATGATTTTTTTAAAAAAATTTAGTATTACATGGGAAATTTTATCTTTTAATTAAAAGATTGCAACTTTAATACTTAATACTAATCAAGTTTTTTTCTGAATTTAGAAAAGATTATTAAAGTTGAAATATGACTTGTCATAATCCCTCTCTTGGTATTTCATCATACATTTTTTTTTAATCAAATTACAGAATTACCTATTGAATTTTGTTATTTCATTGATTTTATTATTTTTAATCTCATTTTCAAAATACTTAAAGTTAGTTGAGTTAGGAGTCCGAAAGTTGATTTTTAATTTTCTTACTTGAATTGGCTACTGTCGGTTAAAAGGATAAGCTGTAGAGGAAACAAAAAAAAACAGTAATATACATTTATATATTATATTATTGTTGATTAGAAATTATTACTCATAAATGCTTACATAATAAATATATGTATACAAATTTAAAAAAAAATCTTTATCTATAGGACGAAGAAAATAACAAGAGTGAAAATCAATCAGTATCTACAAAACCACATTTTATTAAACCTTCAAGTGAAATTAATGTGGCCGAGCTCATAAATCAAGATCAAATACAGACATCACCATCAAAAAGTCTACCACTTCGGCCAGTTGATGCTATATGTCAACAAGACAACTACAGAAAAATATCCAACATTTCTACAGCATCTTCTGATTCAGCTTACACGTCTGATACAAATATGGCTTATAAACATCTCATTGATCTCAATCAAATGCCAAATACAGTAGAAGTTGTACCAGAAGGTTATAATGTACAAAATGGAAATAATAATATATACCCTCAAGAACAAACAATGTATCAGAATATAGAGCAAATTATAAATCAAGAAGGTTTAAACTATATTCCAAATGCTTCTACACAATGGAATTATCCTATAAATACCATTCCTAATCAGCAAACTATTGATGATGAAATGCAAAGAAAAATTTCTACAGTGTCTTCAGTCTCGAATTTATCATCATTATCGTCAGACTCGGTTCAGGGACTCGTACAGCAAGATATCCAACATCATGCTATTATACACGAAGAAAACGCTTCTCAGAGTAACCATAACTTGTTTGTACAAAGTCAAGATGGAATAAATGCAACTCAATGTGCTGAAGCTATTAATTGTTACAAAGCCCAATCTCCATCCAATGAAATATATCCTACGAACGCACAACTTTATCAAGAAAACCAAACATATCCAATTTATAATCAGACTACTAATTTCCTTGAAGATTCAAAGTTAATTGAAGAAAAAACAGATGCTGAATCTACTACAAATATTGTTGAAAATGATGTTAAGCAGTCTCAACGGTAAGCCTTAGTTTTATACTGTTTTATATTTTATACTTTTTACTGTCTATTTTTATTCTAAGATTTATGTCTAAGATAAATAATCTTACAAAAACATATAGGACAGACCATATATTGGAAGAGACATCCGTGATAAAAGACGCAGCAACAAGAAAGAAAAGTAGAACTTCAGGACCATCGTTGAATTTATTAGCCGTATATGATAATCGTCAAGCGGAATGCCAATTAGAGAGTAATAAGCATAAAACTGTGACATTTAGATTTAATATTGATGACGTGGTTCCTTACGATGTGGCTAACAAGCTGGTAAGTAATTTTTAAGATTAGTAGCGTGAAATATAATTGTATTTTTATATATTGTATTAATAGGTCACAGAAAATTTATTAGAGGCATCTCATGTTGATTTGGTGGCTGAAATGATGAAGGACGTAGTAAATAAACTAAAATTAGACATGCAACCAAATATTCAATCTGTTGATTCACTCCCAATTCCAAAACAAGAGGTTTGTATTGAATAGAATATTAATAGATATGTATTTTTATTAATGTTAGTGATTTTTTTAAACATAATATATAATATAATTAAATATAATATATTACTTCAATTAAAATGTTTTAAATTATTATTTTTCTATTACAGATTGAAAGAGTACCAACAAGTATTTTGGAATTAGAAAACACAAATTCTAATGAAACTCCTACTGAAAATCTTAAAGATGTTGAAGAAAAGTTGTCAGAAACAGAAAAGAATAAACCTGTAAGTTGTAGAAGTTGTTAAAAAGTGTTCGGTTAAGTACATAAAATATGTTTTTCACGTCATAAGTATTTAAATTTAAATTTAGGTTAGGAAAATATCTAGGTTTTTAGTGAGTCCAGTAATTGCTCTACAAGCTAATGAAGAAGTGAGTATCAACTTTATTAATAATATTTTTTTAAGTTTTAATTATGCTTTTCATTGCTCTTTAGAACAACAGTGATAAAAATACATCAAAACAAAATGAATTATTGAGTCCCGAATCACTTCATAAAAGTATTCTTAATGAAATGATTACTTTGGCTAGCACAAATACTCAACACTTGCCATTGTATCCATTGATTACAAATGAAGATACTGTATCCAATCCTGACTTGAACTCTTCTCAGTTATTTGAGTCCAAAGCCCAAACTCAAATTTCAACTGATACGTTAGTACTTTTTTTTTTTAATATTTACTATATTCTACATTTGTATGGACATTTAAGTTCCTAAACCTTTTAAAACTTTTTTTGTTTTAATTTTATTGTATCCATCTCTTCCCTCTTGCCAATATACATAGCTTGTGTATGGCAAGGATGAATATTGATGTATGTTATATGTTTTGCGTTGTGAGGTAATCGAACGAGATACAACTAATACAGACTTTGACACCTTATACCACAGCACCATAATCCATATTGACATACTTTGAACACTTATTTTAACCAAAAATTAAAATTCTATTTTTAAATAAAAATGTAATAATGTAGAAACCAGAAAGGAGGATCTTTGACTATATCTGAACTCCAGCAAAAACTAATACAACTTACAGCACAACCGTCAGAAATATCAACTGGTACTCCACCAATTGGTTCTCATCCGAGCACACCTCATGCAAACAGTTGTTATGAGTCTTATATGAACACTCTTCAAAAACGGTTGGCTTCAATATCTATGCCAGCTGGACACATACTTGTACGTCTTTTATTTATTTATCTAAATACATATCAATTATCTTATTTTTATAATGTATTTTTTTGTTATAGGGGCCCTTGTCACCACAAAGTACTTTACACGCAATTAGCTCTGCAACTTCTAAATTGAAAATACCATCTGCTATTGAAGTTATAAAACCTATGCAGCCCGTGGCCATCGGCGTTGAGGAAATACATATTGGTGATGAAGTTGGCCCAATAGTAGTGCATGCTGTCCAAGCCCAATCTATTATGACTGGAAATGAAGTTCCTCAACACGTCATTATGCCCAATGAGAATAAAGATCAACAAACAATGGTGGTTCAACCATTACCAGGCCATTCAGTTATGGTTCAGTCTGTCCCTGTACGATTTATCCAGAGTCAAGACACTACTGTATATGTAAACAATATATTAACGTATTTCTGAAATACAGGTGCGGCAGAGCTGTCTGACGATTTTTGAGGGGATAAATAACGAATAATAAAACTGGGAGAAAAGTGATTTGAAGTCAGCAGCAATACTGCAATCTCTGTAGTTTATGTATGATCTTTGGCACATTTCGACGGGTATGGCCATGATTTCATGAGTGATTCTCTCCTTCAGGTCTTCTAAGGCATGGGGCGATATTTGAAAACCTTATCCTTAAGGAAGCCACAGAAAAAAAATATAGCACATGCTCAAATCAGGAGAGTTTACTCATCGATCTCTGGATCTGTAAATAAACAGAATTTTCCACAAAAAAGCCCACTCCATTCCCCTAAAAGTGACAGTGTGATGAGATGTGTCCCAATTTGGGGTGATCAGCCTGTACTTTTTTGAGGAGGATAACAAGATCGCTCCAAAGGTGTTCAAACATCGCCCATATCCCTTAGAAGACCTAAAGGGGAGAATCACTGAAGAAATCATGGCCATACCCATCAAAATGTGCCGACAAAGATCATACATAAATTTCAGAGATTGCAGTATTGCTGCTGACAGACGCCATTTTGGAGATATAATTTTTAAAATGGGATTTCCTACTAATTTTAATAAAACAAACCCCTTTTCTCCAAGTTTTATTTTGTTATTTATAGCCCCTCAAAACACGTCAGTCAGCTTCATTGCATCCTGTATGTTTAAATAAAACTGTAATAACATTTTTCTTTTTATATAGGAAAATGAAACTTCTCCTAACACTCAGAAAGATGATACAAGAGAACGGAAAATAAGCCGTGCCCAGTCTGTAGATTTACATAGTTTAGAACAAGTAATTACTATAAATAAAAACCAGAGTAACTTTGTGAAAATATTATAATCGTATATAATAAAGTCTTAAGGGCTTATCGCGGTACACTATATTTGAACTTGGAAAAGAAAATATAATGCACTATATTTTTTAATAAAACCTAATCCACTAAAATAATACTCTTATAGAACATACATATTTCGTGTCGACGATCAGCAATGAATGTTCAACAATGTTGTCGAAATACATATTTGCTTTAAGTGTATTATTTTTGTGGATTGGGTTTTATTATAAATATAAATAATTACTTATTATCACACAACATATATAGGTACAAATTATATTTAAATACTAGCTTATATGAGTTTTTGAAAAAAAGTATTTTTTATTAAATATGAGTAATTTTTTGAAAAATATTTATTTTTCATGTAAAATAAATATTATTATTTAAATAAATGAAATATTACAGTAAGGAACAAAAAATCGAAGAAAAAATCCTTTGACAAATATTAAAAAACTGGGTTGGGATTAAAAAAAAAATTGTTTTTGCTAACCTAAAAAGTTGTATAATGTATTACGGTAAGTAACTGAGTACTATGTATTTATAAATAAACTTTTTTTCTAGAAACTATCAAGTATTCATAGTAATACATATAAAAAATACTTTACAAATTCGCCAATTCATCAAACATTTCAATCCTCAGATCAAAATTTGGTACAATCAATGGAACCAGATATTTCTTGTGATAATAATCCACCTGTATCATATTCGGTACTTGGAAATTTAGTCTTGTGGTTTTTTTTTTATTGTCCAAATGTATTCTTTTTTTCCTTTTAGAGTGATGACATAATGACAGATCAAAAGGAATCACAAGGTAGTCAAAATACAGAAACTTTCAAATGTTTAAATATTTCTGAAACCCCACAATCGGCTAAGTTCAATACGTCTGTAACTCCATTAGACTTGCAGAGCGTATTGCAAAGGTTGGTAGTGAAATTGAATAAAATAATTTGTATTTTTCATTAGTCTTCCAGTTTTTAATGTTGTTTCTTTACTTAAATATATTTTAATAGCAGTGTTTTATTTTTTTAGGCAATGGTTTGAACTAGAGAAATTACGTAAACGTCACATAGAAGAATTGAAAAGTTGTATGCAAACTTTAAGACCAGATAGCCTTCAACCTACTATACTTTACGAAGCTTTATCACCACTATCCAATGCTGGTATTTAAACTTAAAAGAAATTAGTAATTTTTTAGGTCTTACAATTAAAATACAAAAATACGTGTAAATATACCTATGTATTTTTAAGGGTACTTTTTTAAATTTCTTATTACTATGAATTCTGTGTACCTTTATATATTTTTATTATTAGCTTAAAATCATAATTTGTCTACTATACGTTGTACAAATTTATTTCAGGAAAAAAAATAAATAGCGATGCTAGCAGTAACTCAAGATCAACATCACCAACAATGGACAATGGAGTAATGCAGTTTACGCCAACTGGTTTGTACTTCTTACCAGAGTCTGTAAAGTTATTGTCATCATCTTTGGCCGACTCGCATCATCACCCCACTTAAAAATAATTTGCAAAAAAAGAGAAAAATACTAAATAATAATGTCTTAAGCGTTCTTTTAATAATTCATTACTTATATTTTTTAATTAAATAATGTCTATTGTAAACGCTTTTAATTTATTATTATTTTATTTTATGTAAGTTCCTTAGAAAATTGTATTAATCAAATATAAAATTGTACTGTTTAATTTGTCAAAAATATATGTTATACCTGCACATATATTTAAAAGATTGCATTGTATAACATTTAATGAGTGCTTTTTACACTCAATCCATAACTAACATCTTTATTATAATAATATAATTTTAACAAACTATTATGTTATATTTTTAAAGACAATATGTATTGTATTTTATTGCAATATTTGATCCATTTTTGTCTACTTTATTATTATTACTATTTACAGTTCGCGTAATCTTAAGATTGTAAATTGCATATTTAATGAAATTCGCGTAGTCTAGTCTAATTAAAGTGATTTTGTACATCTTACATTATAAACTCAACATACAAATTATTAGCAAAATACCAGTGTAATATACAATTTGTTAGTATTTTTTTAGTATCATAAACAAAAATTAAACAATTAGTATTTTATTTTGATTCTTAACAACAGTCTATTTTATTACTACAATAACATTTATATTTATTAGAATTTTAGAGAACAGGAATATTTATAACTGAAAATTGATTATTTTTCAATACTATTTCAACTTGTAGGTAATGCAAATTTTATGTTTTTTTTTTCATTTTCTCTTGAGTTTAACATCAGTGGGCTAAGTAACGACCAACACACTGAAAATTTAATTTTGAAACAAATTCTTTCTACATATATACTAGTATCTCCACAAAATATTAAATAGTCGCACTAGCTACAATCTCTTAAAATTTTTACCAGTTCAATGAAATTATATAGTCAACTCTCCAGCCCTAAGAAATCGGTACCGAGTGTTAGAAAAGTTGATGGACGTATTATGACAAATAAAGATTTTAAAAATGCCGAACGTAGTAATTAAGGAGATATTAAAAAGTATACCGTAGATCATAATTAAGGAGGATTTGTTTTATACCATGTAATATATTATATTAGACCATATTCATTAGTTAAAATTTAAATATTAGTTACTATATATATTTATTTAAAATCCACCTTTTCGGTTGTCAGTAATCCACGTTAAACATGTTATGACGTAAGGTTATTAAATCATCTATTAACCTTGGTCGTGACGTTCCGTTTATTTGATAAAACTAGGAAATGTCCAATTTACAGCTGATTAATGATAACAACCTATGATAGCTGATAGTTTTTATCTGTCATCAGATAATAAAAAGACCAGAATGATACAAATTAAGTTATACCCTATAGGTATCAAATACTGATATTTTGAACAACATTTCTACATGGTCGTGGCTTAGTAATTTTATACTTTGTGAATAATACGTTTTTATTATTTAAAATGCAACTTATTTTATATATTTTATTTTCATATACTAGTGCATATAGCTTTATTCATAAATAATATTTATTTGTCTTATTAACACGATATCAGGTCTAACACATATCATGTAGATTATAGATCTCATGAAAATAATTTGTATTTTTATACAATTACAAACTGTTAATAATTTATATTAAACATTTGTCTACTTTACAGCTTGTATACAGGAAATGTTAGCTGGCCTTAATATGGTGTACAAATATCACCTCGTACTTTAACAGGTAATGTAAGGTTTTTATTTTTGGTTTATTCGCCAATAGGTATTAGATGAGGATATAACTTTGGATTAACACATTACAATTTACTGTACATAAAACTTGTTGAAATAAGGAAGATATCTCACACCACCTAAAACCTTTAAACAACTGTTGAAGTATTACTCGCTTGGAGCAAACTTAGTGTTTTGTTGTGAGTGCTTCTAACCTATTTATTACTTCATTAAACCAAATGTTCAAAACTGTCATTTAACAAATCAATAATTTTATTAAATTATTTTATAGACTTACTGTAATAGTATATTGTAAAATGCATCTTACTTATAATAAAATTAAGAATTATCCATTTTTTATTTATATATTGTGGTTTTATGTGAAAAAAAGGTGAAAAATCAATAATTAAAAACTTTTCAAGAAGTAGAAAATACAGTTTTTTTTAACTGAATTATTAAATAATTTAGTCAATAAGATAATTGCTTCCTTACAATTGTCTTATTGATTAATTATATTACCCATAATAATTTTAATAGTATAGTCACAACAGCGTAACAGTGAATATCATTCTAAAGATGAACTTTGTAATGAGTACTAAATGTCAGCAAAAAAACTGAAGATATGGATACATCTGAAAATTATATACATAATTGCTTTACAGTTGTTTAAAATATAAAGAAGTCTTATGTTATACATTTAACATTTTAATTTGTTTAGTAATAATATTTTTATATTAAGCTAGTATTTAGTACTTAATATTATGTTTCAAAATGCATAGTATTTCCTTAAGTAATTGAATATTAATTATTATTCTAATATAGTCACTAGATTTGTAATAATCATAATTCAATATGATGTATTATATTTTAATTAAACTGCTATTTTCATATTTTATGGCGTTGTATTATATTTCTTATAAATTGCAATTTATTTCAAACTCGTCTCACTTCTTAAAATTAGTATTTGAATAGCTTTTTTTATTTATAACTGCATTGTTTTGCTATATATGTTGTGCAATATTTGTAATTCTAACTTTTTATGTAACATAAATTATACTAATGCCAATTATTTATTATTAAACAGATGAGCCAAGTACTATTGACTTAGATGCTGGTAGCTCAAAACAAGAATTGAATGTTAGTAAACCTTCTGAAGTACAAATATCTGCCCATTCATTAAATGATAATGAAGAATCTGAATTAACATTTGCTCAGGCGGATTGTAGAGTTTGGGTGAAACCTGCAGATGTATTATTTACAGATAATATCAAAGATGAATTAGAGTTCCAGAGTGTAGTTGAAGTTAAAGATGAAGAAATTGAAGAGAAAGACATGAAAATAATTGAAATTGAACAACGTGAACCTCCCAAAGCCATTGCTATTGACAACCAACCTCAGAAATTTGTTATACCAAAATTAAAAAAAATTAACTCATTTATTAATGAATCTATTACAAAAAGAAAGAAAAGAAATGTTAATAAATTAAGAACGAGCAGACCTAGACCTATATTGCCAATGACACAAACTGTAACTTCTACAAATCACCCACAATTAGATCAAACTTCTAAGCCAAGTCAAATTATTATGCCTTCGCCTCAAATGCCTGGGATTTCTTATCAAATTATTCTTGGAGATCATAAAACGGCAAATACTAATAATCAAGTTCAGTACGCAATGCTACAACCACAACCTCTATTCTTACAACAAACGCCTACGTCAGTTACATCTTCTTCTATGGTAATTAATCAACCATCGCAAGGTATGGTAATTAACCAACCTTATCAAATGATCCAAACCACTGCCCAACTTCCAAGTGCTAATAAAATTGTAGCTCATGATTATTGTACATATTGTTTTACAGTTGTGAACAATATGAATGAGCATGTAATGGAGTGTTGGGCCAACCCTAATAGTAAAAATTATAAATTTAGAAAAATTGCACCATCTAAATCTTAAATTTGTATTGTGGTGTAGGCATTTCCAAGTTATTATTTATTAATTTCTTACTTTTAGTTTGGATAGTCAAATATATCACGTTAGCTACCATGAGGATCACAGGTATTTCTCACACAGCTCACAGACTTAACTTGTGTACTTGACATGTTAAAAAAAACTTCTCATTGCGAGATTTTTAAGGTTCACTGGTGTGACAAGAAGACTAATGATTCAAAGTTGCTATTGGTCTGCTAACATAGTTCATGTGAGAGACGCCTGTGTTTCTCATGGTATATAAATACATTTTTTTGTAAATGGGTCTGGTAGCCAATGTGATATTTTAGAAAATAAAAATTACATTTATTGTACCTGTTAAACTGTGTATCGTTTTTTTCATTGTAAATGTACGTACCACCTAGTAGTATTGTTTTAAGAATAATACACATTGCGTTAAAATAAGTAACATAATTATTATTATAATAAATATTATACCTGTATGTTTTTTATAATCAATGAGTACTAATATATTTGTCTGAATTTATTTTGTTGACAATTTTTAATTATGTCAATATTTTATTCACTTTTTTTTATTAATGTAATTTTTTACTAATATTTTGAAAATTTACTCAACAAACTGTTACTATTATAATATAAAAAAGGTTAATTAATTAAAACACTCTTTTACAAATATTATACTTACTGATTTTGTTTTGTTACTTTTTTTCGCTTACAAATTTGTGATAATTAATGACTAGTTGTTTTAATTGAAGTAGTGAAAACTAAAAGATGTTTAATTATTAAAATACTTACATTTTATGAAATTTAAAGTTTATTATATTACATAAGGTTTAGTTAATCTTAAATGTATATACTCGTAATACTAATAATAATTTATTATTGTCTAAATTCTAGTACTTCATCGTGTTTGTTATAGGTTTTAACAATGCTATACAATATTATCAATAAATCAGTTGAAAATTATTTTTACTTATATTGATAGAATATTGCTATTTTATATACATTCATATTTACTATTTTCCTTGTTTTTAATTTTCATAACTTTTAGAAAGAAATAGTTATGGATAGAGACTGTGGATCAGATTGGCTGGCTGACCATATTTGTACTAAAAAAGAGCACAAGGCAAAGAAAAAATCCGTTTTTTACTATTATTTAGGTTAACATCAATGATTTATTATTTATTAATGTACATATAATATTCATTTAATAGTTAATTGTACTACTACTACATTTTATTTAAATGGTACATAACACTTCCGTTTGGGGTTTGGTTTATAGTAACTATATAAACATATCTACATTTTAGTTTTATATGATTATGCTATTCATTTTAACATATTTTTTATTTTTTTTTTATTATTCCTGCAGAATTAAAAAAGTTAAAATATGGTACAGGTGTACGACTAAAATATATTATAATTTTAGGACCACGACATTAAAATTATAAATGTATACCTATAAAAAAAACTTATTTCAAAATTAAGGGGACTGAAAGCGGTCTGTTTTTTCGACGTTTAAGACCAACATGGAAACGGATTTTCTACTTTTTTATGTAAACATTTTTTTTTGTAATATTGCAAATTTGTTTAATTACAAGAAACTTAATTTTTAAATAAAAATCGGTTTTCTACATAACTTAATAAATATTCAAAGAACTAGATCTCTTTACAGAATTTAAATCAGACGATCTAATGTAGCTGTAGTTTTAACAGGCTTTAGGCCTAAAATACCACCAAACTTTACTAATGAAAAAACTGTACACGTTAAAAATAATACTATGAAGATTATACAAAGTAATTTGTTAATAAATTCACATGGTCGAAATTTATGAAAAACCTTTTTTGTTAAATAATGCCTATACAGAACTCCTTAAAACCTGTCTGCTCTCAATACTCTTGAAGTTGCGAGAGTTTATCCCGCATATTGCTTTTTTAGTATAATTTTTAACAAACCAATTTTTTCAATAACTTTAAAAATTGCTTTAATAAACATTAAGCAGATATACATACATTGAAATATTTTACTTCCAATTATTGCTCCATTCGTATACAATTAGCCTACTTTTAGTTAAAAATATAAAATGATTTATTTGTTGATAATATATTATGAGGAGACAATGTATCAAATATGATAAGGTACTTTCGGCTACAGAGTACAGAAATAATAGTAAGTACTTAAACCAATACCACTTGGAAATAATATTTTAGATTTTAACTAGAATTATAATAGGTAATTGGAGAAATTGTAATTTTTAAAATTAAATATTGCGGATATGTATTGCACTGTGCACAATACATATCCGCAATGTTCAACAACACAGTTTTAATCTAATAATAATAATAATCTAACTTTCCTCAAAATTCCAACAAAAAGGATAGGCTACATTTTTGTTCAACGGGAAAATATATGAAAAGATTTCAAATCTATTAAAGTTGATCCTAGGACCGACATAACTCCGCACATTCTTCTTTTGTATCCAACAAAAAATGTATATTTTTTATCTATTTTATTTTATTTATTTTTTTTTATTTATCTTTTTTTAATCTTATCCTATTTAATATAATTAGTAGTACATATATAATAAATATGAAAACTGTAAATCCTGCATTTAAAAAAATAACTTTACCTTTTCATGAATATAACATGCAGAATATCATGTTAAATAATAATAATTTATAGATACATGTAGCTAAAGCTATAAATACATTGTTTTTTTTAGTTTATTTTTATTCTACTATTTTGTTTTTTTTTTTATTTAGAAAATATTTAAATTTATTATTTATTAGTAGATGTTACAATTGGTTGGGACTTGGGCCCTTGTGTATATTTTCCGTTTTTTCGACTTTACTATGAAATTTTACCTGTTTTGAAAACCCACACATTTTATGTAAAATTATCTTTCTGAAAAAAAAATTTTGGGCAACACTAAAGACCAACTTTTTATAATATAAACTCAATTCTAATGAGTTTCTGTTACTCAAAAAAATAAATCAATATTTTTTTCAGAAAGCTGAGATTATTTTACGTAAAAAAGAAGTGTCAATAAAAATAACTAGAAATACTTTTTACGACCATAGCCAAAATAATAAAAACAAATTTGAGAACATTCTTTTCATCGTAACAGACATGCAGTGTAATTTTCAAAAAAATCCGAGGGGGGTTTACTCCAAACTTTTGTTCGTATTTGGCGTGACGACCCATGTATACATTAGAATTTGAATTAGACGTCATAATCATATTTTAAAAATATTTGTTTTGCCTATCACTTAATACATACAGCCATTTATTTTCTAGGGTGGGGCTGTAATTGATTCTACTATCCAACCCCTCAAAAGTCAAAATGTAAGTTTTAGTTAAACAAATGCATCAAAGAAGATAAAGTGTCACTTTTTTTGGCTATTGAACTCTTTTAGACTAAAAAGAATTTTGTTATTTTTTTTTATTTCGGAAGAAATAGATTAGTAAAAAATAAATTTTTTTAAGCCTCTGCTACAAAATATGTCAGATAAGGGGTCGGACCGACAAGATACATTTACCAGATCAGATGAAGTAACAGGTCGTATGTATGTTAAATATGCCAAAATGATCATCTGGTATCAATACCGAATACGTCATACTCTGAAGTCCAGGTCAACGATCGCCATCGAGAATATCTATGGAAAAATGAGATATATTGAAGTCGATTAATCCAACATTCACTTACGACGTAGAAGATATAGTATGTCTTATACATATATAAAGACAGATTAAATGAATAAATCGATCCAGTGTTAAGGCACACACACAAATTATAATAATTAATGTAACACATTATTGTAAACCCAATACCTATATTTTCAGCTAAACAACGAAGCTAAAATACAGGAATCGAAATGGTAAAACTGAAAACGGACACGGTATTTTCTTAGCATTTACATTTGCAGATTCGCTCATTCTGATCGTACTGCACGAGGACTTATATCACTCGTGGAGTCGTTTATTAGTATTATAAACTTTATAGGATGATCAATAGACAAGCTTGGAAACACTGTTCGTTATTCTGTCGGTAGAATATTATAACCCGTGAAAATCAGTTTCTTTATAATTAAACATCTAGATCTGATATAACAAATTACAAATTAGATTATATTGAAACTTAAATATTAATAGATAATGTCGAATATATAATATTCAAAATTCTATTTACAAATAAGTAGTATTATCTCAAATAACTAAGTTTACGGACAGACAGGGGCTACAAATAACAATCATGTATAACTATATACATATTTACCTAGGTGCACGTTTCAAGAACTAGTTTATACCAATATTAATACATTTTTTTTGTTGAATAATTGTAACTAAAGAATTTATCCATTATCCAATAAAGTTTAAACTCCTATTAATAGTTTTCCAAATGGGTTGAATGTTTCTTAGTAATTATAACACCATTTTTTTACGGCAACGAGATTAGGGCTGCGTTTCTGAGTTGAGTTTCTTACAAATACTTGTGGTATATATAGATTCGTTGATATGGAGCTAAATAATAAAATAAATATTGCTTTTAAAATTGTAATTTTTGGTGATAAACAAAGTTCATTAGATAGGTACCTACTAGTGGAAATGGAAGACGGAATTACCAAGTACAGTACGTAATTTTCATATAACCCGAATGTGATAATCGTACGTGACGTGCTTATAAGAAAACAATTTACATATTATTTATCGAGGTTATAACTCGTATTTGACACTTAGAGTTCATAGGGTCTTTCCATCATAAAAATAAAATCTATGTGTAAAATACTAATGATATTGTGTATCAAGTAATTATACAAACCATGAAATCTGTTAATAATTGTATTTTTGTGGAGATAACTGGTAATTTCACATCTCTAATTAGCGATGATAATAATCGTATACTACAATATATTGATATTTACTCGAATCATTAAAAGGCATACATAAAACATATTATACATCAAATTATTATCATGAAGGCGCCAGGCAGTACATAAGGTACTTTCATCTGAAAGTTGACACATGTTATTGATAGAATTTTAAAAACCGTATAATTTTGAAAAACTTTTTTTAGGTAGTAACTTAATTTGTTTTCGAGTTACTGAATTACAATAATTTTTCTTAAACTAAAACACTGATCAAGTTGGCAGTGTTTATATTACCTACTGTTTATAAAACTGTAGAGAAATAATTTTTATTTATAATAGAGCGCTTATGCTAACAATACAATAATTATGTATAATAATGCTAATAATATTATACTACCTACGTTAATTACCATAATCTTAGTGACCGGCAACAAATAATTCGGGAAAACCTTGGAACTTTAATATTAAAAGTACACGCGCGTTTAACAAATTATATTTTAAACGACACGTATATTTCATCGCATATGTTTATTATTATAAATTATAATATAATATATGTAATGTAATAATATTCATACACTGAATTCGTGATTATTTCTTGGAATTTACGGTATATGTGTATACGCAGAATGGAGTAAAGCGACATAGAAAGGGAAATACCATGACGTTTACGTCTTGGATCCTGAAAATTAATAAATTCCCGTTGTTTCCTAACAAAATGAGTATCGAGGCGGATAAAATGATATTAATAATAATGGCAATAATAATAATAATGCCGTCATGTATGTCTAGTGTCCGCACTCCGCAACAACGATGTTACACATTTTGTACAGAGTTCTAGTTATTATTTCTTTATATTATTATAAATGAGAATGCCAATATGCTATCGTTCGTCCTACGGCCGTAGCATGTGTTCGTCATACTCATGTATACCTATGTATACATGTGTATATATATATTTTTTTTTTTGTGTATTTCAGCAAAATAATAATACATAAATGGGTATATATATATATATATATTATATTATATTGAAGAATCTACAATAAAGAACCAGAACGCCGAGGACGGTGGCGGGAGGACGGACGCGGCGATACGGATCATCACAATGTAATTCCGTGAAATAGAATTCTCTCCCACCACCGACACCGGTCGTCGCCGCCGAATGGTACCAAAAATGTATTATTTCTTTCTTTCTTCTTTTTTTGCCCATTCTGCGTGCCGACTACAGTGTGTAAACAAACCCGCGCCGAACTTTCCAAACGTGTACACAGTGTGACCACCCCCGTACGGTAATTCCCCGAGGCGCCCTCACTGCCGGCCGGGTTTTCAAAAAGTTATTGTATTTTTCCCCTCATCAACGCGCACACACACTAATTAACACCGTTCATTAATAAAAACAGCAAGCCGAACAACGACCGGACACAGACACGGACACTTGACGCTTTGCCGTCCCCGACATCGCCGTTATCGCCGTCAAACGCGGGCCGGTCTAAAAAAATTACCGTGCAAACTTTCAAAGTTGGCACTGCCGAAAAAACTTTATTGTCTATTTTGTTGTTGTTGTCCTTTTTTATTACTTCTTTTTCCCGTCGTCAGTTCGCGCACATAATTTTGGTAATGCGAGTGCGATGGTATGTTTGAATTTCGTTACGCCGCGTTTTAGTGTGAAAATTTCTCTTTGTCCCATAGCGCTGCTTTCGCCGTTGAAACGGGACCGTCGTCGCTGTAGCCGCTGTTGATGCTTTTGCTGCTCTGTCCATCGATAATTATTATCGGGACACCACACGCTCGGCGTTAGTGTGTTTTTGTGCGTGATTTTTAATTTTTTTTTTCGGTTTTTTTTTTACACGCGTTGGCTGGTGTGTGTAATACAACTCGTTTTACCACCCGTGTCCGTGCTGGGTGCACACATTTTCAGATAGGAACGACCTGCACGTTATGGAACAGCAACAACAGCAGCAACAGTTCTGCTTGCGATGGAACAACCATCAGAACACGTTGATATCGGTGTTCGACAGTTTGCTGGAGAGCGGCTCGTTGGTGGATTGCGCCCTGGCCGCCGAGGGACAATGCATGAACGCGCACAAAGTAGTGCTTTCGGCTTGTAGTCCTTATTTTGCCGTAAGTATAAATTGATAATCATAAAATATCTAACATCGCAATTATATGCGGTGCGCGGCGACCACGTTGTTTTGGCCTATGCCGACACCGCCACCGCTATTCGTTGGCCGTTCCATATGTTTCAGCCGTCGATCGACGATCACATTTTTACCACGGCACCTGTTGAATGCTAAACGTACGGCGCATGTCCCTCAAACCCTTGTATGCGCAATACGTAAAAAGTTGAACTCTACAATAACTTATATTTTCATCCCTGAATTTAAATCTACCATGAATTCATATACGGGTTACTATTTTTAATTTCGAATGTTGTAAATGTCTATTGTGATTTCACATGATTTTTATCGTAGATCATTGCCACTGTTCCAGAGGATAACTACCTAGTGCACTTCAGTTACTTTTGTACTGTGCTATTTTGCTGTCTTTTTTCAGATCAATCATGTATTTTCTGTGATTTAAACTAGTTTTAACTTGCATAATGTTATTGTAATTTATTCAATTTTACAGTAAAAAAATAATTCAACTATGACACCATCGGTTGTAGTTGTCATTTAATTGTTAAAATAATTTTTAATAGACATAACAAAGTAGGTATAATGTGTATTTTCAAATTTAATTTATAATGACCAACATTTTTTTCCTTTAAATTGTCATACATAACCTAGAAAACATATATTATCTGAATTCAATATATTTACATAAGACATCACATAAAACCTGTTGTCTCAAGAATAAAGTATGTGAGGTTAGAGCTATTAACAAAATGTAATGTGTTCAACTAGGTAATATATTTTTCATTATGGAATCTATTTTATTAAATTTGAAATTGTAATTGGTACTAATAGTATTTATCTGCAATTGGTAAATAGCAAGGTTCGACAGTCTTTAAAGCTTAAAATAACAAAATTACATGTTATTTATTAAAATATATTAATTCATATAAACTATATAATATACAAAAACACCACTAATTTACAAGTTGAGTTAAATTTAATATATGAAAAACTATGACATTTTATAATAATTGTAAGCTGAGCTGCGGCTAAGTGGCTAGGAACAAATGTTTTGTTACATAAAGCACAGTTTTACTCCTGGTTACTCATGATGTTTTTTGTTATTGATAATAGATCTTTGTAATGTGCCAGCTAAAATTATTTTAATCGCTGCAATGTTTGGTTAACTAGGCTTTTCCAATATATCAAAAATAATGTTTGGCTTCTAATATGCGAGGTATCGTCCAGGTCTAGTGATCCAAACTAAGCAGGAACGGCGGCTAAGATGATGTCGCTGATTTTTTTAATAATTTAAAAAAATCAGTGACAAAAACTGTAATCAGTTTTTGTCATGGAATTTTTTTGTGTTACTTATTTAATTTACAATGAAGTCATATACGAAAAATGTTTCAATTAGTTACTAGTATTATGGTTGAAAACTTAGTTTAAACTATTCTTATTATACTTATTGGTTTTATAAAAATCAAGCTTTACATTTTATTTTGTATTTGGTGTATTAAAATAAAAAGCTGATTTTTAAAGACAGTTCTATTAAATTGTTTTTACTTTTAACTGTCAATTATTTTTTGTTAAGGAACATTCTTAGGATGGTTTTGTTGGTAGGTTTAAATGTGTTGTGCTTGTATAATTTCTTTAACTAAATATCAAATTAACTAGGTTTATCATATTAAATTTGCTTTTATTACTCATTAAGTTGATATGGTTTTTTTCAAGATAAGATTACTTTCGAGAGCAAAGCAATATATCTGTTTCATTTAATAACTTAAAATAACTCATAAATCAAAGTAAATAATTAGAAAGAGTTTAACTATATTCATTATTAATACATCTATATATTTAAAGAACAGTTATTTTATTGTAGTAGTATTATTTTGAATAATTTTTAGTTAATGGTTAAAAGGTAGACTAAATAACTACCTCTATAAAAACATTTCAAAAATGTAAATATAATATATTTGTATAACACATTTATTATATATATGAATATTGAATAAATTATGTATATATCTGTAACAACTGTAAATAAGTGTGTAAGTTGAATTTTGGTCAAAATTGACTAAGTATGCTAGGATGTAGACTGAGGCATCTAGCACACCTTGAATAAACATCTAATTCCTTGGACCAACAAGAAAACCTTGATAGAGATTTGAGTTATTGGCTAAGTAGGGATTTATGGCAGCTGGTCAAAGTTTAAAATCGCTCCCCAGTAAAGTCATTGAAATCGACTTACATACTTATTCACAGTTGTTACATATATATTGTGTTTTTTAACATTACTATATTGTAGTAACTCGTACAATATTAATTTTGGCTGTGAAAAAATGACATATTTATGTATAATTTTATTATGGTTAGTTTTATCTGTATGTAGATCATTAATGTATGACCAAATAGCTGCATTGAGATTTTGAGGCCATTTTTAGAAAAACATATATCCTCCTTTTTACCCAAAAAGAAGAATTAAGTGTAATTTGAAATAATAAATATATTCTCTAGTTTTGATGTCTATAATGTATGATCTGGGTCTGTATGAATGTATGTTTTAAAGAATGACTATTTAAATACTAAGACTTCCTAAACGCTGCTAATATTGCTCTAGATCGACTGAATAATTTTAATCTTCATTTTTTTGTATAGACAAAATTAACATTTTTTTTTTATACAGGTTAATTATAACCTATTTTCTATTTATGTTTTAATCTGAATCAAACTGAATCTGACTCAAAGTACTTACCTAAACTTAACTTAAACAAGTCATTAACATTGCTAATATCATTTTTTTTATGAATTCCAGTTTATCAGTTATGACTTACGATTTGGGTGTAGAATATCTGTTTTACAAAATAAACAAATGTCATTCTCAATCGAATGAATCATTATTGTTGTTATTTTCATTTTTTTTAAACAAATGAGTTCATAATTTACGGTTTTTATTGATTTCCTAGAGTATCATTTGTATTTAATAATTATTGTTAGTTTAAAAGCGGAAAATTAGAACATACACTTTTGATAGGTGTGCAGATAATTTTGTTGGGTGTGTGTATAGTTTTCAGATATTTTATGTTACATTATAGTCTAGTGTTCATTATGTTATTAAAATAATACTTATGAATAACATAATTAATCTGATATTGTACAGAAATTTAAAGCTATGACTATAAACATGTATCATATCCATTCTGTTAAGTAAATTTTCTTATAAAGTACACCTAATATTAAATTATTAGGAACTGTATCAAAATATAATAATTTATTCATTGATAGTTAAGCTTTAATTTGTTTTGGAAATGTATAGGAAAACATTTATGCTGATATAAAATCATTTTTAAATAAACATTAGATGTGATGACAGTAACTTATAAAATTTATTTAATTCTTAAAATGTTGATAGTTTTAATATGTAACATCATTATTAATAATAAAATTGATATTAACTAAATATATGAATAACCTGAAAGCCATTACATAATTTATATTTAGCGTCTTCAGTCTTCGTGTTAATACCACCTTTCTACTTTTTCCATTCACTGATTTTGATACACTTCACTTAAAGTTAAGCCTACTTAGAGTATACCTACTTTACTGTCAATTATTGAAACAACTGGGTACATTGTATATTGTTGTCTAGTTTTTATGCGAGTAAACCAAAATATTACCAGTGATAAGGAGTTTTTAATTTACCTGATTTATATAAATATTTGCACTGGTCTATTAAATAAATATTTGTAATTGTATGTAGATACATTTGTTATTATAATAAAATATTTTAGTATAAGTTTATGATTTATACTCTTATTGATATATAAATAAGAAAATAATATGTAAAGAATATAATATTATAATCATGCATATTATTTGATGTATAATAAGTTTGTGTATTGGCTGTTTGTTGAGACATCAGCTTGTATTTTAATATTTTATAGTTCCGGTTGGCTATTAAGTGGTGTATGCCACTATTCAGACAGCTGTCTGATACACTTTGTCAACTTGACCTCTTTTATAGGATATCTCTAGTAAACTATATGAATTACTATTTAATAATAGCCTACCTACTGTGTTAGGCTTCAATAAATAAATGTCAGATAACTTTATTGCTTGACCACTTTATCTACACATTTAAATTATGCTAAGGTACTTTTAAAACAATTAAATTTATTATCATGTTGAAACCAAATTATGTAGGTACTTTTGTCATTAAAATTATTCTGAGAATATATTTATTGTATTGTCATTCACTACACATATAACCAGTAGCGCACTTGAATCTGACAATCTTGTTTCGTGGTATTTTTCTAATTCGCAGTTATTGTTATTTATTTAACCTGTAATGTTTATCCGAAACATTTTTTTGTTTCATTTAACATTCAGTGTGTTGTAGAAACTACATTAACTATATTCAGCTTATCCATTGTAGCTTTAGATTTCATCATTTAATAGTCTAAATGTTTTGATTTTGTTATCTTTAAATAATTATTGAGAACAATTATTTGCATTATAATATGTTTATGGTGATAAATACTGGTTAAAATAGCTATAGTTGTAATTTTAGAAGTATTCATTTGTGGTAGATAAGGTCTTGTTTTTGTACTTAAAAATATAAAAAAATAAAACAATATTTTGCATTATCAATACAAAATAGTCTTAATTCAAAATTTCCAATTTTTGAGAAAAAGTAAAAGTTATTATGAAGCTTAGTATTTGTAAGTTCACAATATGTAATACTGTAGTAATATTGGCCTTTTAAAATAGTCAAAATAATATGACGAAACCATATTTTTTAGTTGTAGCCTTATATGTTAGTAGATTGATTTCTTCAGCGATACTAAAATGTTTCACTATAAAATATATATATATATATATTTGTTAAACTCAAAACATTTATTAATATAAAATGATGTTTTTTTTTTTTTATAGCCTTTATTATAAATTTAACAGCTCAATAAAATGATGTTGCAAAAGAGTAATCATTTTCACCATCATGTTAATAATTATTTAAGATATTATTTATTTATATAATTGTATTTTATTTAAAAATGATTGGCAATTGTTGATAAATTATAAGTGTTTTGTCAAACTATGTATAGTACACTTGAAAAAAGTTTTATCTAAATATTTTTTAAACCATAGTGTAAGGAGGTTATGATTTTTAACGAATTTATTACCCGAATATTAAGAAATTAAAGCCTTAGTATTTTAAAAATAGAATGTTATTTGTAGTAGCCTATTATTGATCTACTTTAGGTTTTTTTTCATTTAAAATATAGTGATATTCACTGGTTCTTCATTATTATTATATTTAAATTAATATATAAACTAAAAGATTATCGAATGTTTGATTTTAGATGCTGTTAAATCAACATTATGACAAGTATCCAGTACTTATATTAAAAGATGTGACTTACCAAGAACTGAGGTCCATGATGGATTACATGTATCGAGGTGAAGTGAACATAACTCAAGAACAACTTGGGTCATTTCTTAAGGCGGCCGAATCTTTACAAATTAAAGGACTGACAGAGAGTAGTGGGCGATCTGAAAGAAAAACAGATGCACGTAAGAGTATTACTAGAAATAGTTCACCAGGTTTGGTCAAGAAGTCTGTGACACCTAAAGTCGTTGAAAATACATTCGACCCTTCAATAACCGTACCTCCATTACCACCTGTTGTAGCAACTATACCAAATACAAAAAGACGTAAATTAGTACAACCAGTGAAAAATTTCAGTAGTCTGGTCGTTTCGCCAGTAAATCCAAGTCGTACAAATGCAAATAATTTAGATGTAAACAATACACCCAATCATACAGCACCTAGCTTAGCCGGCGAAGGAAAAGCAAACATACCCTCTCCACCAATCATTCCTAAACCCGTGGTAGAGTCTGCAAGCTTAAAACTCGAAGAAGAAAAATCTGACTCTAATGGCTTAGTTATAGAAGAAAAAGATGAAAATAATTATTGGCCTTCTAGCGGTTCGCTAAGTGAGGTCAAACGTGAAAAAACAGATACTGAAGAAGAAGCCAGTGAGAGCGATAACAATGTTCAAAACGATCTATGCACGACAAGCACGACTGTTTGTACAATGACACAACAAATTAATATGAATAATTTTCGTCCTGAAGAAGGTAAATTAAATATGTATATATACTTAATATTATATTCCTCGGGACAAAAAAAAATGTTCCTGATTTTTCCAGATTTGTTTAATGACAGGTCTTTAAACCCGTTGTGTCTGATGGTAAGCACGGCTATTTTCTATTTTAGCCACCAATTGTTTAATTATATTTTTTAAATCCTCTATATTATTTATACCTTATGCAAACACAGGGTATGTTTCTAAAGAAAAAAAAATATACATTCTGAAACAAAATATTTAAAAAATGGACATGGAAAAAATATATACATGAGCAGGCAGCACTCACTTTATCAAAACAGTTAAAAACATAGATCATCAAACTAGGTTTTTTTTGAGATATTCTCAGATATGTTGGTATAAGGTATAGATGATTATATTGAAAATGTACAAATATAATTGGAAAAAAAAATTGATTTTCTTTTTAAATGCCTTAATATATGTATATATTATTTAAAGCTGTAAAGATTCATAATATAGTGTAAGATATAGTTACAATAAATTATTTGTTTTTACATAGGAATGGAACTTACAGAATATGGAGGCATGAATATACCACCCAACATGCAAGATCAAGGTAATTGAAATGTTTTAATTTGAACATGATGTATAAAAAGAATAATAATAATATTTTGTTGTAATTTACTTATAGCTTTTCCTTTGGGTTCGTTGTGGTGGAAAAATTTTGAACAGAACTCAAAGTATGTGCGTACCACACAAGCAAATCCATTCAGCTGCCAACACTGTGGAAAAAGATATCGATGGAAGAGCACACTAAAACGTCATGAAGTGTTTGAATGTGGTGGCAAAGAGCCTGTTCATCGTTGTCCTCATTGTGAATATCGCGCCAAGCAAAGTGGTAATCTCAGGGTGCATATCCGAAAGTATCACACAGCGTTAGAATAAGTTCCTAGATGCGTCACAACATCCAATGTGAAAGTTTCAGAAGCCAATAAGCTCTCTAACTTTTTTTATTTTAATTTTTTTTTATTATTATTATTATTTTTAACAAAATTCATATTTGCTCATTGTTGTGATTTCATGGAAACTTCATCGATCAGGGTTCAGTATTAGCTTCCAATTTATTAAATGAAATTAATTAATAATTTTCCTAACTTGTTTGAACAATTATTTTAAGGCTCAATAATTTGAATTTTTCGTTAAAATAACATTACAATTGACATTTTTTTTTTCATTGTGTGTTGGGTGTTCAAAACGTTACAAACATCTTGAGACTAAAATTGTTTCCTAGACATGGAATTACACATACATTTTCTCATTGTATGATCATACAATTCAGACAATTTTGTGTTATTAATGATGTTATTTGCATGTGACGATATGTTAAGGTTTTTTTTTTAATTGTAGGACAGTGAGCGTATTATTTTATATAATATTATTATTATGTATACAGTATTTAAGGATTAACCGCTACACTTGTTCCTAAAAAGTAAAATTAATGAAAATGATATAATATGTTGAATATAACTTATACGTATAAGTTTTCTTTAGTATTAATTATTTTATTCATTTTAGTACTTAAGTAATTATTGTGTATGAAATTATTTCTTACGCATTTCCAAGCTCATGATATGTTCAATGCTATGTGATAAAACATTGTTTTTTCTTTTATTTGACAATTTTTTTTTCAACGGGTATACCTCACTGTGAGCTTCCAAAGTGCCTTAAACTTGTGATTATTAAATTTATACTTAAAAAACTATTCAGTTTACTCTTACGTTCAATGAAATAAAATACAAAATAATAAATAGCATATATATATTTATATATTTTTTATAATATAGCTAATGTCTTCCAAATAATTGTTGAATTTTCATATTCATAATTTGTTTTTTTTGTTTGTTTGTATGCTTTGTTATGTGTTAGATTTATGTATGTACGATGGGCCAAGCTTGCATGTTAAGCCATTGTAATTTTTGTCGGAATAAAATCCCACTTTCTACTTACCTTTTTTAATATTTCCGTGAACAAAATAGTACAACTACATAATTATAGGCTAGTATTTATGAGTTTGCTCACCGAGTATATATCGAATGATACATATCGACTGTTTTTTTTTACGGGTCTTCAATTAATACACCTATATATTATAAATGTTTACTTGTATAAAAATGAACATTATTTTTATCCATGACAATATAATATATATTTTTATTATATACATTATCTGACTGATATAGATCTGACTATTTTACATTGATTATTATTGTATTTTCGTGTTAACAAAGGGCATTTTCCTCAATTTATAATATTATATTATTATTATTATTATTATTATTATTATTATTATTATTATTATAATTATACAAACTACCACCTTAAAATATTGTTTATATCATAGTTTTGTATACGTCTATTTTATGATGAATGTTTTTTTACGGTATACAGGTTAGGAATATGGTAAGTGCCCTATTTTTTTTTATACATTTTATATGATTTATACTTAAGACTAATTTTGTTAACTATTAATTTTGTATTATTAAGTATTTGTGTTGGATTTATAATATTATTGCTTTTTTTATGAATCGATTATCATTTTTTTTTTTAGGTATCTACTTATTTAATTTTGCTAAAATAAAACATGTAAAAATACCTATAAAAACAGTTTATCGTCTATTATCACAAGCCGATTCCTTCTCCAATAATCATGGTTTTGAATGTATGTGAGGCCAGACGAATATCTGATATTAGTTTTGTCTGGCGTATCCCACGAGAGAGAAAATAGATACGTTGGCTTTTCTATAGTGATGAAGATTCCAAACTATAAATAACGTGACGGTAGTAGATGATGAAAACATCAATTTGTACGGTTTTACAGGATATTTACGATTTCACTTGTGTTTTAAGTGATATCTGAAAGGAAAGCTTATAGCTTCGACTAGGTAGGTTATTTTCCCCAACCGTAACCAATCGCAATTGTTCACGGTCAGACTATTATTATGAGTCGAAAACGTATTGTAAAAAAAAAAGAAAAATAGTACAATGATTTCGAAAATTGAATTGATAGTAAAATTAGGAAGTTCTCGTGAATTCGGAGTGAATTATAAATGGTATATTGTTTTCGTGAACAATGTCTGAAATCTTTTTCTGGAAGTTCAGTAACGTGTTTCAGTTAAATATTTCTACGCCATTAGAAACACGTACGTGCGCAATATTGCTCGGGTTAATACCCATTTCTCTAAAAAAAAACCTATTGGCTATTCTACAAACATTTTCTAGTCGCCGCAAACTAAACCGTTCCCTTGTGATAAATCGATTATATCTACACGACGGCGCGGCGGTAGCCACTCCAAAATCGGTCGAGTGCGTAAAATCCGTTAAAAATAAAATCTATGTGTTTTAGTTTCGAAGTAAAGCTTTTAGATTTTAATTCAAAATTTAACTGTTCACGGTGTACAATAAAAACTAAAAAGTTTTGGTTTTACATATGGTCTTATATAATGCCAAATTACCCTTCAAGTTCCAAAATTCGATAAACAATTGAATTGGAGTAGCTTTTTTTTAATGATACTGTACGGAGGATTAAGTTACAAGAACATTCGATTAGAGAAAAAAATCCCAAGAATGTATGTAAAAATAATAAAAAATAAATTGTATGGCAGCATTCAACATAATTTCTGTAGAGTAAAGCAGGTGGTTTAGTTTCAGATTTTTCATAACCATAATGTTTGTCCTATACAACTGCCTATAAGTCCGTCGCATACTATTAAATCAGAGAGATAAAAGGGAAAGCGAGGAGAGAAGAGAGTAATAAAATAAAAAAATCAGCCATTTTTCAGCCGAGTCTGCAACCACGATAGAACATTTTCATGTCTCGTTGAAGTACCGAAAAAATTAGAGTAGTGGTGGAATTATAGATAATGAAATAGTATATTAACAAGCGTAACAAGCTAGTACTAAGGTGGCTAAATCAAGTTTCTGATTAAAATTGTAGTGTTTATTATCTGGCCAAAAGTAACTTAACATAGAGAATTAAACTATTTTGAATTTATTATTTAGTTCTAATTTGAACGTTGAATGTACAACATATCTCTTATCTCATATCAGATAACAGCGTAACACTTTTTTGGTAACACTTTTTTTCGGTTATGCACCACAGCTAATTCCCACCCCTAACCCCTCATCTTCATCCCCTTTTATTTTTTGGTAACGCATTTTTCGTTATAATATTTTCGGTTATGTGCCGAATACATTTAGATTAGTTGTGGATTTATTAAAAAAAAGTTTTTCAGCCGAGTCTGCAACCACGAAAGAGCATTTTCATGTCTCGTTGAAGTACCGAATAAATTTAGAGTAGTGGTGGAATTATAGATAATGATATAGTATATTAACGAGCGGTAACAAGCTAGTATAAAAATAAAACGTCAAGTTTCTGGCTAAAATTGTAGTGTTTATTATCTGGCCAAAAGTAACTAAACATAGAGAATTTGGGCCCTTAATTTATTTTGAATTTATCATTTAGTTCTAATTTGAACGTTGAACGTACAAGATATCTCTTATCTCCCACCCCTATCTTCTACCCCCATGTAACGGTTTTGTAACGCTTTTGTAAAGAACGCATTTTTGGTAACGCTTTTGTAACGAACGCTTTTTGACATTTTCATGTCTTAGCTCTGGCACATAACCGAAAATATTATAACGAAAAATGCGTTACCAAAAAATAAAAGGGGATGAAGATGAGGGGTTAGGGGTGGGAATTAGCTGTGGTGCATAACCGAAAAAAAGTGTTACCAAAAAAGTGTTACGCTGTTATCTGATATGAGATAAGAGATATGTTGTACATTCAACGTTCAAATTAGAACTAAATAATAAATTCAAAATAGTTTAATTCTCTATGTTAAGTTACTTTTGGCCAGATAATAAACACTACAATTTTAATCAGAAACTTGATTTAGCCACCTTAGATACTAGCTTGTTACTGCTTGTTAATATACTATTTCATTATCTATAATTCCACCACTACTCTAATTTTTTCGGTACTTCAACGAGACATGAAAATGCTCTTTCGCGGTTGCAGACTCGGCTGAAAAATGGCTAATTTTTGTTATAAGGCCACAAATAGGACGCCTACTTTTTTTTTCTTTATAGGTATTATTTTTATTTATTTTAAAATATTCAATTTAAATTAATTACCTAAAATTAAATACACGATTGAATAGATTCAGTGTTAAATGGGGGTAGTTGTAAGCTAATTGGGAAAATATAAACAACAACTGAACAATGTTTATATTTTATGTTATTATGTAGCATATAATTAAAAGTATGTTAAAATTGAAAAATCATTAATTAAATTATTAAAAAATATCATTTACATTTATGATCTACTCATTTACAATTACTCCAGTTGACCTTAAATAACAGAGTAAGTTTTTTTAATGATCACTTTCACTACATAAGATTTGCGCTACTTCATTCGTTTTATTTAGTATTAATATACATATATACTATGCATATATAATGTTATATATAACTATATATAAATAATAGTTTATAAGTTGCTTAAAGTTTGTTCTAGAAAATTCAAACTTATAATAGCACGTATGCAATATATGTATGCCTATACTTAACTCTTTAGTAAATTATCTATTAGTGTAACGTGATCTAAAAAGGCCTCCCACAATTTTATTTTTGTACCAAAATCTTGTCAATCTAATTCTAATAGAACTTATAAAAGTGGTCTAAGTTAAGATGACGAGGTCAAAATTTGTAAACTGACACTTTAAAAGAAAGTATAAAAAGGAAATGGGGATGATCTCCAATAGGCAATAGCGACGTTATGGTGTAAAAGGAAAAAAAGTAATTAAATTGAAAGAGATAAGGCCGTTATACTTATTGAGCTGGTAGGATGTTATAACAAAAATCTTAACCTTAGATGCGAAAATTATGATTTTTCCTTTATTTTTGAAAGTAGTTTGAAGTGTCAAAACTAAACAGATCTTAAAAATGATTAGTAAGTTCTCTTGGTTCTATTTGGTTTCTTCATCTAAAATAGTTTTTACTATACTTCTAACGCTATCTAGTTTATTAGTTATTAGTTACGATGGTAATATTTCTGTGTATAGGTAGCGGCACTAGTTACGATTTGTGTTTTCGTTATAAATGATAATATAATTTCCCATGTTTTTCACATAATATCAGTTATTATAAGGCTTTTATAATTATCACTATAAACCAGTGCTGTAGCCAAGGATGGAGAGCAACAGGGGCACAGGCCTCCTCTCTTAAAATAAATTGGCTGTACAATTGGAGAGTTCTATTGATTTGATAGATAAAAATACATTTGAAAACGATTTTTGTTGAGATCCTATGACATGGTTTTTGAGCACATTTTTATTAAAATGACCAATTTTTTTGTGCTTCAAAGACTGCAAACATATTTTAATACTTCGTTAAAAATAAGGAGACAAAACCGAATAAAAAATACAAAACCCTGTATTATGATTATAATGATATCTAATTATTTTGAGAAGTTTTTATGGCCAGAAGCGAGTAGGCTAAGTTTTTGTTATCAGTAAAATATATTAAAAACTGGCAAAAAGTAACCGGGATTAACTCAAGGGGGACTTCAATCTCCTCCACACCACTTATACAAATTGTATTCCTTTATATATTTTTTATTGTGCACATTAAATACATTTTTTTTAATTTAAACCAAACATTTTCATGAACAATATCGCACCCCCGTTTAAAAAGTGACACAACTCGAAAAACATGATTTTCGAGGTTATTATAGCATATTTTAAATAATTATCCGTACAGTTTGCTACGAGTTTAGAAATACTGTCCATTTATACATTGAAAATAATATTAGAATAATACTCAGGTTGAACCTAAAAAGACAAACTTTATTCGAGCGTGTGTATCGTGCGTGTATTGGATTGAGTCCGTGTACGACAGGTGCGATATGTTAAATAATGAAAGTCATAAATTACTGTATATTTTTTGTAATTAGGTTTTTTTTTACTTTTCATTTTTTTGTCAGTGGAATTATTTAAAATTGTCATTTATTTAGTATTTACATGTGTTAAGTAGCGAATACTGTATAGTATATAAACATAGGAAAATCCTACCGAAAAAGTGTCATACGAGAAAAGGCCCTACCGGGATTTCCCCAGTATCCCGGTGGGCCTATCCGCCTATGCCATGGCCACCATTATTTTAATCCACACGTAAATTGATGTACAAAAAGTTTTTGATCAACTGTCGTGTAAAACATTGATTGGTTAACTTATTAAATGTTTATACAACAATTTTAATTCAGTCCTTCTTGCAACGTACATACATATGGGTAACAACTCAAATCGTAACCTACCTACAATTGAAATAATGTAAAAGAAAATATAGTAAATGCATAAGTTTACATTTTATTTGTGAAACTATCAAAATACAAATGATTTAGAATCGAATTCGATTTAGCTACGAGTAGTTTTAATAACGCTTCAAATATCATTTGTACAGCAGTTATAAATCTATAATGTACCTACAATATATATATACATACTATTAGAGACATATATAATATGTGTGAACGAAGCGTGTGTGTGAAAAGAACGATCAACGTTAAATGTGTTTCCGCGCGTCAACCGTGTTCAACATGGTTTATGATAGTGCATAATATTATGTAGATGTTATTGATTATTTTCAATTTCAATACAACACCAACCGGTCGTTAAAATAACACTTGGAGATGGCCGCTGTGTTCTCACGCAGTCAGACACCTATATTATAGGAATTGCTAGGTATGACCAATTAACCACACACACACACACACACACACACACACACACACACGTATTATATTATACTCGGCAGAGCGAACTGGTTTCGTTTAGTTATTTTAAATTACAACTAATTTACTATGATTTATCGACCCGGGCACGAGTGTTCACTCCAGTTCGGAAAATTATTATAACGACCGTACGGGTAATTGGGGAAAATGATTAAGTGCGAAAACAACGAATAATAATATCTTATATGTATATATTATTATATGGTCGGCGGACCCACGCAGAGCCATGTGTAAAGTATATAGGCACCTATCTAATAAAATAGTATGTAAACGTTGGTGGAATTTATTTGTTTCTATCTCTGGCGGACACCCCTCTGGTTTTTTCTGTTAAGCGAGCTAAAAAGACACGAGAAATCGTTAATTTGGTTTTCATCTATATTCCATATTATGTATAACTTAAAAGGATACCGCTGCGCTGCATCAACGATGCCGGCTATCGGTTGAGTACTTTACGACGACTTTTGTGCCGTGCAGTTCATTATTAACATTCGATATAAGTCAGTATAGTTACTTACCGGACAATTTGCAAAAAGTAAAATAATATAGTTGCCACTGGTGTGAAGAAGAAGATACACTACGGAATTTGGTGCGGATAGGTAATTTTTTTTTCTAAAGGGACAATAAAAATTTGCTCTTCACTCGCATTACACGTTTAATAGAACAATTAAAATTAAAACTAGAAGATTATACTAAGAAACTATTAATAATCCCTTCTCAATACTCATAATCATACATTTTGTTTTAGGTCTTGTGACGAGAGACTCCTTAAGTATGATATATCATATTTTAGTTTCGAGAAACCATATTGATTATGCTTACTTGAGGGACTAAAAAGTAAGGAGTAACTTGTAGTATCGTAAATGGCAGGAAAGTCGTTAGTACATAAATTATATTTTATCGAGAAATTAAAAACTTACAACACGTTGAAGTATGTGGCCGTTTTTCTTCATCACTTAAAATGTACTCTTAAAATTAAAACCATGCTAAAAAACAATCATATTTGATAATAATAAAAAAATTGTTTTACCATCACATTCTTCATATTAGAGTTGTAATCAGTGGAGTCATAATTTAAAGAAAAAGGTCTATTTGAATTCACTCCATTTAAACATAAACACGTAAAGCGTTATTTTTTTTAATTTCTGGGATAACATGAACAATTTTATCAAACATTCTTGACAAATTTGTTGTAGGTAGAGGCACTTGGAAATCGTTTGGGTCAAGGCATGAAAAATCTGCATAAAGTTGATCATGTAGTAAAAATCTAAAACATATACTTAGTGATATAGTATAAGCATTTAAATTATAGACATTAACTTCAAATGCCCATAGGGAAAATCGCTATTTCTCTATGGGCCATCTCCCCATGCAAGGGATTAAGAGAAATAAGTGGTGTAACAATATGGGCTACGAATCAAGCCGTATAAACAAGCACGGATAGAAGAGGAAATAGAAGGAATAAAGGTAAATCAATAGGAAACCTAATATGAAGAGGCCTAAAAAAACTATAAAGTGATATAATAAAATCTGGGAACTGGAAAGTAGGAACTCTAGATAAAGATAGATAGGTAAATAGGTTTAGTGTTGGCCGCCAAGGCTCATGCCAAGACGCAAGTATACTATGTTACTTTTCTTTCAGAACGCAAATTAATAATTGGAATACATAAAATTCTATTAAATTCTACGGTTCATAGCCGATGATTTTTTTTTTTATACTTAAACCTATCATAGCATGTAACGACTCGCATCGGATTATTTTTGGAGGTGTGCGACGTATGTCAACGGCGTGTTAACTACTCGAACCTAGTGGGTTTAATTACAGGCGCTGTTGATGATCATTTCTCTTTGCCGTCTATTAATTTGTGTTCAAAACGGTCAGCATTATTGCTGGCTATATTATTATAATCAACCTGTCTAACCTGTGGTTATTTTTCGGTATGTCTGTTTTAATTGCTGTTCTGGTACAATATGCTCGCGCGGAAATGGACCGGAGCAGCAAAATAATGAATAGCAGTGGAACGGAGGACCCGACATTACTGACGTCATCGACACGTATCAAACGGGTCTGTGGTGTGTCGACACTCTCACAGTATGAATGAAGAACGAGAAATCGGCGTGATAGTTGTTTGGATACCAATACGGAGATATCCGATGTGCACTTTGATTGCTTAGGAAAATGTAATCTCGGGAAAATTATTTTATCGTCCCACGACCCCCTGCACACCTTTACAGAAATTTCCTCAAGTCCTATAGAATTTATCAACTCCAGCTGTGGTATGTAGTGTACCCACTTGGGTAGGTAGTATGGTATCGATAAACTGTGTAAGCCGTAGTACAATTCATAAATTTCCAAATGATACAAATACATATACGATTGCGCTTAAACGGTATTCGCGATCAAGTCGAGAGATGCGAATATTAAACTGTTATAGCTACGCAAAATATACTAAGTCCATGGTTGTTTTAGAATAAAAACACTCATTATGAAATCGAAAGACAACACAATTTTGGAGACAATGTCATATCCAATTTTGAGAATAACAACTAAGTGACTATATATTGAATGATGATCGGTTAATGTTAAAATAGTACATGAATGTAAGCCGGGAAGAGGATTGCATAGGTATTGTGCATTGTTAATATAATGTATATTATTCATATGATTCATTTGTTAGTAATGATCTCTCTTTTTTATGTCTTGCAGTGTTCTCTTCGCTGTGTTCGAGTGTTTGTATATGTCACACTAGGGTGGTTCTTATTTATGAACTTTTAAAACTTTAATGGGCTACCCCGCCATTTTGTTCATTACTATAAAATAAAAAATTTTGGTAGAATTTGGTTTTGAGAACTCACCCCCTTCACGTGCCGCAAGGGGGTTGAAAAATGACCAAATAGGGTAGTTTTATAGTTTTTCGAGTTTAAGTAGAAAGCTATTGCATTTAGCATAAAATTACATATTAATTTTATGATAGATCATTAAATTCTCTATAAAAAAGGTTCCTATACATTTTTCAAAAAATGCATTATTGTCCAAGAAAAAAAAATAAAACATACCTTTTTTCATTTATTTGGAAAAACTGGTTTTCTACGGTTATTTAAATATGTTTGATGAACGATTGGAAATAGAGTAAACGCTTTCATTGCATTTTATACAAAATTAAATTTCCTACAAAATAGATTATTAGGAAAAATGTCATACGATCAACCATTTTTTATTTTAAGATCGTTTAAACAAATATATTGTGAAAAACGAAAATTATCGTTAGAAAAAAAAAATATAGAAATCGACCCGGGAACAAAATAAAATAATAATATTTTTCCTATTATTAAAAAAAAAACAAATACATTTTAGCTAATATTTATTTTATTGTACACATCACATATAATGTTATTTTGTTAAAATTAAATTTAATATATCTATATAGTTTCAATATTTTATTTGAATAATTAAATTAAAGCATTATCCAAGTTAATATTCATTTTATAATGTTTTTCGTTTAGCATCAGGAAACCGTCGACGATAATTATATATGGTTTGCATTAAAAATTGTTTCTGATCCTCATCTTTTGTTAACACTTTGTTGTAGTCACTTATTAATTTCTTCTGAAGTTCACAAAGGTAATTACAATTATTAAATAAGAATTACTTTACGGCATCAACGACGAAACCCGTCTGGTTCAAATTCAGTAAATGATGTCGTTGCACGTAAAATAATGTCTTATCGATGGAACCTTTACGAAGATTATAAACAAGTTGTAGCAATCATTAGTATTACACTAAATGCTACCTTGTCTAATATCGATTGATCAAAGTCCAAGCGTTAGATCAACAAGTATCGTCACCATAATACAATACCGACATTGTCAGGCTATATGTATTTCAAAACTTATTTATATAAAATATATGTACTAAATAAGTTATATTATAAATAGCACCTAGCCACCGGCCAGTAGGTACTTGAAGAGACAAACATTTTTTTGCGGCACGTGAAGGGGGTGAGTTATCAAAACCAAATTCTACCTAAATTTTTTTTTCATAGTTATGAACAAAATGGCGGGGTAGCCCAATGAAAAACTTTTTAAAACAATTCTTCATCTATAACTAAGGACCACCCTAATATCACACATTTGAGGAGTATTTCTTAACATAGTAATGCTCCTCAAATCGATGTATGTAATCAATACATCTATTCAGCACGACAAAAAAAAATAAATTAAGGATCAAAAGTTGGCAAATTTTCCTTCCGTTTATATCTAACCGAAACAAACTACAAACATTTGTATAAAATAACTTCTTGTAATTTTAGGAAATTATGTGAATAGTACCTATTATTTACCTTATTATTAGCTATTCGTATTTACTGCGATATCAAACTTAATTAAAAATAACTTAATTTAAAATTTTTCACAAATTATGTTTTTTTTTATTTATTAAATAATAACTATTTGTATCTTTGGGGAAAATAAACACAAATTTCGGAATACAGTTTTAGAGAATATGTATTGAATTTGAATACCTATGTTTTTTAATAAACTTAATACGTTCAACAATTATTAAATCTGTTTTATATTTGTAACTATAACAGACAACAACTAAAACCTATGCTAATTTTTGAATAGTAATGAATGAACAACAAGAGCGTTGTGTGCTTATGGTATGTCATATAATTTAATTAATGTTTAAATACTTCACAGTTCACACGTTATTTGAAAATAATTATTATCAGAATTATATAGCAAATAGCAATTATTACACTACACACAGCTAGGAGGCCCTCGCCCCCCAAAACTTAGACGTGTTATGTTTCTTTTTGAATGTGCATCCGAATGTATGACTTAATGAAGACATTGACCCCGAAGTAAGAATTAGATTGACCTATCGTATTAGTGACTTTTTATGATTTATAATTCGTCTACACGCCCATTAACAATGATCACAAAACATTAATCATCGTTCATATAAGTTGACACAGCGAAGAGAAGACTGCTAGGCATAAAAAAAGAGAGATCATTACTAACAAATGAATTATGAATAATATACACTGTATTAACAATGCACAATACCTATGCAATCCTCTTCCCGGCTTACATTCATGTACTATTTTAACATAAACTGATTATCATTCAATACATTGTCACTAGTCAGGATCAAAGTTTGAATTTTACACTTTTCAATCAACTTATGGTTGCATCCGTGGCAATTCTATTTTGTAATTGTACCCAACAAATACCATTTCTATCAAATAAATATTTATTTAAGGAACTTCAGTTATGTTGGACCAACTAATGGAATGTTAAAAGAACCACTGTTCAGTAAATATAATAAGAGCATCTAATAGTCACCGTTATAATCAAACTAAATATTCTTTACAGAGCTTTTGGGTGATATTCTTTTCTCAGACTATTTTTTTTTTATTGTATTCTTCAACATTTCATTTATGTTTCCTCCATCATAATCCACCTTTATTACCTTAAAAAGGTTGTTTTTTTATTTTTCTGTACTTGCTCTTCAAACTAAACTTCATTTTTTACTTGCTGTTAGTTGTTATTTTCAAAATTGGATAATATGTCTCTCAAAATATTGTCTCCAAAATGTTGTTATCTTTCGATTTCATAATGAGTGTTTTTACTTTAAAATAACCATGGACTTAATATATTCTGCGTAACTATGTTTAGATGTAAAACATATTTTAAATCGCTGACAAAGATGCTGTGATAGTCTTAAAAATTAATTAACCACCCGAAAAAGAGTTATAAATACTAAACCAATAATTACACATTACAGTTTAAGATTTTGCAAAAAATTGCCTATACCTAATACCTACTCCTTAATAAATAAGGGGTATCCTGTATCACATCCTCTTAACATGTCGGAAAGGCAACAAACTGATTTAAAAAATATTTTAGCTTCGACGCGAAGCTTAGATAGTAATGTTTTTACAGTTACACGTTTTCATTTTTTTGAACAACCCCACGATATCTTCCAAACTGCTTAACCGGTTTCTTCAAATAGAAATTCTATAAATCATTAAGAAGAAATGTAAGTTGAATACATTCAAATTAAATTTTTTTTTTTAATAAATTATAATTATTAAAATGTTAAATTTATTTTGTTTGTAATATAATATAAAGTACATAGCTCTTTTTTGTACTGTTTATAAAAGAAATTCTAATTTTCTTGGCTGTTTAGCCAACTCGTCAATCACATCATCCGGTTAGTTTAGACTTTAGGTTAGGTAATTAGTTAGGTCATTATCAGTATTTTCCATGTGCATACCTATTTATAGATATCTTTATATTATTTTATTAAGGAATTCTATTTAAATATATTTGGTCGTGATGTCAACATGATAACACACAATCCCACAAGCCACAAATGAATTAATAAATATTAAATATAGGCTCTGGGGATCTATCCCCCTAACCCCCCTCCCCTTAATTACGCCCCTGATGAGAGTGCCGACACTCCACAGACCCGTTTGATCCGCGTCGATGACGTCAGTGATGTCGGGTCAATCATATCTAACAAGAAAAGTTTGAGCCCTATTCAAAAAAGTCCATATTCATTGAGTTAAGTATTATAAAATGTATTTTTCACGCACTAAAATTGAACCAAATTTAAATTACAAAAAAACTAACATATAAAACGTATAAAACATTATCTGATAAATTTTTTTTGTTACAGATTTATAACATTGTCAGATTTTTTAAAGTTTTTTTTAAAGTCTCAAAAAATGAGATTGGAGCTTTTGGAACTAAGGCACAAATATGCTAATGGATCTTGTAGTTATTAACACTTAGTATGTTTTAATCAAACGCTTTTAAATGTATAGTTTTTATAATAAACCTATTGGCTATTTATAACATGTATATAAACTAGTTAATTTTTATTAACCATCAACAACACTGAAATATAATACAAATATAAAAAACATATAATACTTAATATTTAAGCTGAGATCTGACTAACATAAAATGATCAAAATATAATACCTACTACAATCACCAATAATTATTACGCCGTGCCGTTTAATGGCGTTATATTATAATTAACAGACTCATAATTACAATAAATAATTAAAAACTATGTAGTAAATGAACGAGTATCAGAATATACACAGTTTTTAAATGAGTCGTGTGTCAGTAGGGAAGTAGTAATAGGGGAGGGATCTTAAAACTTGTGGTAGATCATACTGGATTAGAATCTAATAAGTTTTTTCTAATGAAATCCAAATATAACTTTACGAGGTCAAGTTCAAACGGATGTGATCTCTATTATTTCGGGTTAAGTCGAGTGGCACTATGAGCGGATTTTCCTCTTTCGAGAGTTTCCAGATCTCTCGAATTCTATATTTGGATATACCGTTATTGTTGTCATCATCGCCGTTTTCGGTTGTGGAAGTCTGTCGTACTCGGAGGTCGATCGGCCGGTGGTGTTCGTCTTCATCGTTTGGTTTGTGAAATACTGAACACTTGGTTTGCAACAAAGGAACCCAAGTTTTTGGCGCGAAAAGCAGAGATGCTATTGAGCTGGTGTCAAATCTCACTTCCGATCGGACGTGCCGGTTGTGCTGTTGCTGTTCTTGTAAGAGACAATGCATTTTGAACCAGTTGGATCGGCGACCGTACCGGGAACCGTTTTTCGACATGCCCACAGTCAAGCACTTCTTCAGCCGGCATCCTTTGCATGAAGTACGGGTTTTCTTGTCTATCACGCAATTACCTCCGCCGGACTTGCATTCCGTCACAGCTCTCGTTGGATTGGCGTGTGCCCGTCCGAAAAAAGACTGTCAAATCAAACACAAACACTATCATAACAATAATAATAAGGTCTTAAAAATCACAAAATGTATTATAGGTTATAACATACATAATATCGCGCATTGCCGAAACTAGAAAAACATATTACTTGAGCAACTTTTCAAAACATTGTATTTTTTTTTTTGGTATTATTACGCCCAGTAGCGTTGTATAAAAAACATTTTTTCCTGAAATATAGAAAAAGAGCATACGGCCTGAACTCAATAATCGATTATTTGATAAGTATTTCTTCTTTGTATATTGTTTAATTTTAGTAACATACGTAGACTACAGATTGCGGTTTCACAGTTAATTAGTTATTAAACGAATAAATAAATATACACGTATATATTAAAGATCAACATGACAATGTATTTTATTATTGATTACATTTTTAAATCGTACCTATAGTGCCTATGCGTTTACTGTTCTGTCGGTAAGGGTTAATTCGTGTTAAAAATATCATTCGGTCATGATGATTGAACTGTTAATTAGACGAAATATTTTTGATAGCGCAAATGAATGATTAATGAACGACAGTCTGTTGTTAATGACGGACAAACCAACTGGTTATTATAATATCAACCGAGTTAAGAGTAATCAACGAATCTGTTTAAATATTCGCTTGGAAAAGGAAATAACAAGTGGCAGTGTTAATAATAATGTGATAATAAACAATACTGTCAACAACAACGGCGTCTCAATACATAATGTGGACGTAGCCCATTCGGCTCCCGTTTATCCTAAACGGTTCCCGTTTTACAAAAAGGTTAATTCCCAAACGGCTCTGGTTTTTTACAACACAAATTCCTTCTCGTCAGCGAGTTTTTTATGGAAATAAAACGAAAAATGTCCTATATTTTTTTCAAAAATTTTAATTGATTTAATAGGGGTTGCTACCACTATTACCAAATTCGGAATTCGTATTGATAACTGATAAGGATGGCAGGTCTCCGAGTGTTATGACATTCGATCGCTTCGCTCCGCTAACTAAAAATATCCTAGGTTTGTAGGCTACAGTCTAGGAGGAGGTTACAGGTTTAAATTTAAGTTTAAATTTTTTTGAAAAGTTAAAGAGACTTGATAATATACGCGTAGTACCGAATACCGGAGCCGTTTGGGAAAAAACAAACAATGGATGGAAGCCGTTTGTGTTGCACCGTATAATGTATGTATTATGAGTAAATATTTAATATAAGTATTACAAGAAATTAATTAGTGTAGTAGTGTTGTTTTAAGGTAAAGTTACCTTAAGCTATCAATAATTGTTAAAACCAATAACTATTTTAAGAATTCTTCGCTTAACACTACTCAAGTTGTAGCACATATTTTCGTTTCTTAATTTTCTTGCTTCTTAGTGCTCTAAATTGGTAACTTAAGCACAACAATGTTTTTTTTTTTACAAAGCAAAATGGTATGGACTTATTAGTTATTAAGTAAAAGAAAATAAACATGAAATGATATGCGTATAAGTAAAAACTTAATGGTTTAGAATTATCATTTTGAAACTAGTACAAATATTATATAAATATGAAACAAAGCTAAACAAAATGTAACGATGTATACTGCTGGCAGAGTTGTGCATCATTCTAATGAAACGTTATCTAAATAACCATCTAGAAACACAATATTTAAGTAAAAATTATTTGGTTAATTTTTAATAATATTATTTAAATAGTTTGTGCTTTTAAGTAATTATATTTTAAAACATTATTTGAATAATTTTTTATTTAAATAAGTTTTTACTCGAATAAATTGTGGAAAAATTATTCAAATAACGTTTTATTCGAATAAATTATGAAATAATTATTCGAATAACGTTTTACTCGAATACATTTTTGGAAAAATCAATGGTATGGTTTATTTTTAGTTTTAATGGATATTTTACAAATAAACTCGGAAAAACCTGAGTTTTTAACATAAAAAAAATACCAACAATTTTATTTTTAGGGCCTATATAGATGATCCAGAAAATGAGACTTTTGTTTCTGGTATATTATGTTTTTTATGAGTACAAGTATTTACACAGATTTTATTTGTTGGTAACGGTGTAAATTATTTAGGTTACATTATGGTATTTACTTATAAAACTAATTCCAATATTATATTACATATTTTAAGGCTTAAAACACGTTTGCATTTCTTTTTTTACTTAGGGAGCATTTACATTGAGCTAACGAAGGGTTTTTGTTGGATAGAGCAATTAAATAACGACAATGTATTTATGTGACTTACCTTGCAACCTTCACACGTAAAAGCTCCGAAATGAAAACCTGCGGCCGGCTCTTCGCACACTTTACACGTCTGATTCATGTCTGAAAAAAATTATAGAAAAATTATAATATCCGATTAACTCTTTCTTTAATTATTTAAAACTACAAGGGTTGTGATTTTAGCTTATAACTAAATTTTGGATTACTTTGTTGAGTTGGTAAAAAAAAAGTAACTTTGTAAAGCTAATGAATTATTGTAATATTTTATAGAACTTCTTATCTACAATGATATCACTGGACGTTAAAATGAAATCAAATAGTTATCTATAATAGATAATTATTATTAACATAGGCGTAACTAATTTTTTTAGTCGGGGGCTGGGGTGCTAAAGCAGAAAATGGCGTTTACATTTGATAATCTGAGGGATACGTTCAATGTATGTATCCAGAATAGTTGTTAGATTTGCAACATTTAAAGTGATTCGTGGCTAATATTGGCGCTAAGGGATAGCTAAGAATTGACAAATAAGTAGCTCATAACTGTTTTCATACATTTTGCGAGGATGTCTACCTGAGATGCAGTTTTGTCGGATTTGGAGCTTATACCGATTTAATACGGCAATGGCACGTCTCCTGCGACGTACACCTTTTGTCGGACGCGGAAAACGATAAAAACCGTAACGAGTTACCGAGCGGTCACGATCTCGATCTCGTTGTAATGATTAGTTATCGGGGGCATACTTGGGCCTCGTGTTGTTGTATATTATGCCAGTGCTTGTGGCACCGACACTTTGCCGGACGTGCAGGTGACGTTTTAAATAATAGTCCAAATTGATTTTGGCCTTTTGACCGCAAACCCGTTCGTGCGGCGGCCAGAGATCTAGATGAACGGGTTTTTGGGGGCGTCCACGCCGGGTTTTTATTAGTATGATTATCGTCGCTGTATGTGCATGTGCATGTGTATTTCTGGCGTTTCCTTCGCTCTCCCTCTCTCACTCTCTCTTTCACACACCGCAAACCTCTTGGCTTTCAGCATCACCACCGCGGCTCGTGATCGAATTAACGCCGTCCGATGTGTATCGCGGGCCATAGCGCGGTTTATCGCACGATGATAACAACAACATGATCGATGGGATCGTGATCCGATCTAATTTTAGGGCGGTCGCGTCGTCGCATCGAGGAGACGCGAAAAACGCCCAACACCGGAGCCAGGCCGAGTACAAATAAATCACAAGTCGTGACCACCAGAACAGGTGATATCCTATATACACATACACATTATGCAGTCTAACACATCGAATGGCTGTAATATTATGATAATTGCTATAGTGTAATGGTAACGTAAAAACCACTAATAGATTTGGCGGCGCGAGCGAACGCATCGCGGCCGCGTCCAAATCTGTGGCTTTGGCCGCGGCAATCAATAACGCGTTTATAATAACATTATTATAATTATTATTATCATCATCGCCTACGGTGTATTGGTACGTCCTCGGGCCCTATAATTTCGGCTATAAATTGAGGTTTGACTTTCTTCTGATTAGAAAAATAACAAAAACAAATCCGAACGTGATTTATCGGATTGACGTCGAGCAAAGTAAGTGTTTAGTTTTAAGTAAGTACTATTAGATATCTATAATAACACGGTCGTGATAAAAAAAAACGACTGAGTCCCGGTGGTTTGAAACTCTTGAGACGGCGCTAATGTATTAAAGTATCATAAGCCTTATTACTTTGGCTTTGATACGAAGCTACATGGAAACATTATACCCACAGGGTAAATCATTGGAAATTTCTAAAGATTAGTGAAGATCGCCAGATATTTAAACAAATGTGTCTATCAACTAGCAGTGATGTGGTTTAGTCTCCTAAATTAACATTCTACTTAAAAAACAGCAGAGACGTCAATACAAACAAACACAGTAAAAATACTATAGTAAAAAAATAAGTGAAGTAGAAAATGTAAAGCATGTAAAATAGTAAATAAAATTTGTTTCATAAAGTAGAGTTAACCTATAGTTTCAGTACTGTTGAGCTACCCTTACATTTTAAGAAGTATAGTTGATGCGAACGGTCATAATAAACGTAGAAAAAAGTATACAAATATTTGCTTAAAAAAATGAAATTTGTCTATGTCTGCGATGATGATGAAAGTATTTACTATACTATACTATACTATACTATACTATAGGTATAATCAAATATTATCGTGGTTAGAATTTTTATTAAAATATATTAATGAATTTTTTCGGTTTCTATTGTAGGAAGTTCACATATGACCTTAAAATAACGTATTAAATTTAGTTAGTACTTGAAAAAATTAAACTTTAATAATACGTAATTATCTTTTTTTAATGATATTTTATTAGTGTTTTTTGCTTATAATAACCGTAGATGATGTGCATCAGAGCATTTATTATACGCGTTAATATTTAAAACCCATCCTATTATTTATAGGTGTTCTAAATGAATATTTTTTAATTACATTTTTTGTGTTAAAAATATGACAAATCATAAGAGTCGTCGGTTACTAGGAATTTACGAATAACCAAATAATACGAATGCGTTTAACAACCGTCGTGCTATGCGGAATTCAGTTAGAAAATGAAGACTTAGTTTAGTCGCAGAAGTCTGCTATGCGTACTAATATAAGGATTAAGACTGTTGGTATGTATCACGTACTGTTATTTGTTTGAATGCTGTTATTGTTATTTCCTTTCTGTTGGATAATATGTTATGACTCTCTATAGCCGGTTGTAATATTTTGAAACAAATTAAAATTTTACTAGGCTTACACAATACTAATTTGGTACATATAAGTTGTTATATTTGTCGGTAGCACTAAACATATTTCCCTGTTTGTTCGGTTTACGTTATCGTGGAAGCCATGGCACTAGTAATAATCGTAATAATAATAATATCGTCATTATCATCATGTACTTTAACGGGCTTGAAGGCCTAACGCTACCATTACGAGGTAGTTTCTAGACGAATTCGCTATCCTGAACGACATTAGTAAATATATTTATATACTAAAATAATATAATATAAGCAGTTCAACACTAAACACTCACGACCGAGTTCTCAATTTAACAATTTGCAAACGCGATTAGGAAATGGATCTAGACAACGGATATTATTTCAATGTTTACCGGACGGTGGCGACGGTCGAACAATGCAATTTCGTGGTTCCTGATAACCTATAGATATAATATACCTACAATAGCGTACCTTAAAATATAATATTATATAATAAATATAGATCATCGTGGTTGCGGCGCTGACAAAATATGGTATGGCCGCCAAGGCTGCGGTCCAAAGATAGTCTCTTCGTGATAATCACCGTAATTAGACGTCCGTCATGCGCGATAATACATAATCGTATCAACCATACGTTTTGTACGTATGTATATGTATAATTATAATGTATACAGTACCTATATCTGTATACACAACATATTGTGTGCTCGCACGCGTGTTGTATTGACAGTGCAGTTCGCTACAATTAACGCGTTTGGTAAATGGGACTCGTGATGATCGCGTCCTTGCCGTTACGGCCGACAATAACTCATGTCTGATGCACAGCGACCCCTTCGACTCTCGAGGCTCCTTCCTCCTTCTGGTAGAGGTTGCGAAAAGAATCACAGAAATGAAATAAATACAATATAATGTATTTTTTTAATTGGTGTAAACGTTTGGCAAACGACCAAAACTGTATCATCCTTGAAAGTCGTCCCGAGATGATGTCGATGAATGCTAATAACAATATTAACAATTATTTCACGGCAAATGCAACGCTCGCGGCGATCGAACCGCGATAATAGATAGGTATAAGACCGACAAAAACGAGTATGTCCAATATTATAACGGTCGTCAAAATCGTATAACTTGCATCGCGCGCGGCTTTCGATTGACAAGTGCAGAGGTCAGCCGCATTGAGCCACCGTTCTAATATTATTATTATTATTTATAGGTCTTAGCGATTAGCCAACACCAACGACACAGCTGGTTTCATTTCTTCATCATTCGTTACGGATGTGCATTTCGGCCGATAACGACACACTTCGTCGTGTTAGCCGTGTTATTTACTAAATTGAAAATCGCGAGTTACGCTTAAGAAATCAGGAACCGCGGTCGAACCTTGGACGAGACGGCCACCGACAAAAGTAGACAAGTTAGCGTTGCAGTAAATTTCCCAGTTTGTTTTATTCCCCGTATCTGCGTTCAGGTATAATATTCACAATTAAACGTTCAGGTATAATATTTACAATTAAACAATGGTCCAACAATGTATTATAAAAAAATTGTGAGGGGGAACTTGTTCTTTTAGGTGTTGAGCTTAACGAATCGATAACAAGTCGATTCGTTTCATAAATCGCAGTGATAATAAATTTATACGAAAACGTTTTGTTCAGTATTACACTTGTACAACACTAATCATTTCAATATTATTTAATGTAAAAATAAAGTATTAGCATAAGTTATTGAAAATGCTTGTAAATGTATTTTTCTTTTTTTTTTTTTACAAAATGTATTTTAATATTAATTTTAAAAGCTTTTTTCTAGATAATCCAATCGCATTATTTTTTTTTTTTAGTTCACGATCTGCCTAGGTCGGTTTGGACAACCCTTGCTCTACAAGAGACAAAAGTTGCCATCATGGGGGATGTGGGAACCGCATTATTTATTATAAGTCATAACCCTTAAAATTAATGTATACAAAATTTGACTACTGTCTTACTGTCGTCTGTCTGTATTAGTTACGTCTCTGTAGATGATAGGGAAAATATGTAGGAATCTACCGACATATTTTACCAACTCATTATATAAGCCAACCCGAGGCTTCTGATCAAAATTGTACAGCTGAAGGCTAACCGTTTGGGCCTAATAAGAAGTAGACCATTCAGTATAATTTGTAGTAACCCTATTTTTGTCACATCCGCTTTGTTGTACATGGTCCAAATTACTGTTGGTTGTTCTGTAGCTAGGTAATGTATTTATTTATTTATAAGTTCTTCAAATAAAATGCAGTCGATTTAAGTACTAATTTTTCAATTTTCGATGATATTCAAGATTGATTTAACACGTATTTATACTACAATAATACTTTAATCGAAAATATTAAGTTACGATTTAATATTTGACTGATTTACATAGGGTTGCATAAGCGTCCATAGTGATTTAAAGAAAACAGAAAGAACTCTATATTAAGAGGCAAAATACTGGCAATGTTTTATGTACATTTAACTAGGAGTTATTTTAAATATGCCAATTAGGTATTTTAAATTTAAATAAAAGTTGATTATTTCTAGGTACAGTTATGGAAAGCATAAGATTCTGTAAAAGGGGTAAAATAACAACTTTCGATTTATTACAAGATTAGTAAGATTTGTTGAAAACCCTATAAAAATAAAAACGCTTATAGCACAATTTTAAAAACAAAATTTAAAAAAAAACCGCCTTTTATCCCCGGAAAGGAAATGGTAAACCTCATAAAAAAATTGAAATAGCTAACAAACCTATTAATTCTGTTATGTCACCTGAGAAAATAATTTTGCGTTTTAGTCTTAATTTGACTCTATCTATTCTCTTCGATTAAGAAATGTAATTAATTGACTTCTTAAACATTTTAGTAGCTCATCACACGGCGTTAATTAATCAGCAAACATTTTGAAATGTTTTAGTTAGTGAATGAATTATTAGGCTAGGTTGTTTAGATAATGTCTCGAATAAACTAATATCGCTTTTTGATAATATTAGTTCTTATCTGCAATAAGTTCTGACTTATACATCACTTACTTATAGTGAACATTTCTTCTAACCGACAAAGTTATTGACTTTTGTTTTAATCATTTCTAAACACCATTAAGTAATATGTTTTGGCACAACATTGCATGACTGTAAAATATAGAATATACAGCTATAATTACACAGGTGCTAGGACGCAACTAGGCGCGTATTATGCTCGACTAGTACTAAAAAACTAGGAATATTGGCACTGTCTTAACTATTGTTAGGGGACACTCATCGCACGACAATAAAATATTATCGGACGAGTTTTAATTTGGATCATGTATTGAATGTCAATAATCGACTATTTCAGTCGTAACATATTAAACGGTTGTCTGCGAGTGATAAATAATTCATTTGTATTTGCCATTTACACCAATATTCGATGGTGGGACGTATCGAGTTTGTTAGCTCTCCTTTGACCTTTTTGTCCTGTAATCGAATTTCAAAGGTACGCTAAGCGCAATACTACGTCGTGCATTTATCCGTTATAAACATACATAACCGCAATTGGCCGCTATCAATAGCTCGTTGATTTATCGTATAATGAATGTGCCGGGTGATTGGCTTACAATGACCCGGCCATACTATCTATTAACATTCTATACTATTTTATTTTTGCAGAACTTCTGAAGTAAAGTAACCTGAATTTCAAAATACTTTGTATACAAATTTCCCATATCCAAGTCCTAACTGTCACTTAATATCATCTTTGCATTTTTAAATAACAACCTACTTGTTTAACAATTATTGTATCAATAAAATAATGTTATACTGGTCGATAACCCAGTTTTGTAATTATTTTTAAATAATTACCAAGTTAATCGCTTGTTAAAGTTTAGGCACCAGGGAAATTGAAGGGTAATATGTGTTTACATTTAATTCTGGTGCTTAAATTGTAACAAGCTATTACTTGGAAAATAACTATTCAAAATTGGTTATCGACCAGTCATCAATCTTATTAGACTACTACTCTTTTACAATATTCAAACATGTAGGTTATTTTATGCCAACAAATCTACAAAAAAAAAAAAAAAAATCTACAGAGTCTTAAGAGATAATGGCTGGGTCGTAGTTAACTCTGTATACATGCAACGATGATATGACTCCGGGCTACACAGTGTGATATAGTTAAGAAATAAAATAAACCTTAACCAAAAAAATAAAACTATTATTTGTGTGATTAAGGTTTTCAAAAAAAAAAAAAATGTCAATGCTTAACTGTATAATATAACCACAAATGTTGCTTATGTTTTTGCTACACGATGATATCATTTCTACAGTTACCCCCCTAAAGTGTTTCGCTCTATGCGACTGCCGAGTATATGATATTTATATTAATAATGCAAATAGCGTCCGGACGGTTGGTTTCCGGCGAGACACTTACCTTCTGTAAAAATACAATATGTATAATAATATGTATATTTAAACGGCGTGCACGTGATTTCTTTACTGACAGAGATGCGACCGTTTTACATAACGATCAGGGGCAACTCTGGCGACGACTCCGATCGACACAATGGCAATTAGAACATAATAATGTGTATGTATGTGTGTGTGTGTGTGTGTGTACGCGGAAAGGACCGGTTGAAAACGCGACACGACAACGACAGCAGTGGAGACCTGACGACCAAAAGGCGGTGATGATCGAGCAACGAGGCGCGGGCAGAACGACACCATAAGTCAACGTCGGCTATCGAGTGGGAGCAGAAAACATAGAATAATGCAATTCGGTTTTATGTCGACCGTTCAAGTCTCCTCGGCGCGGCGGTGGCCGGTGGCGATCAACCGACGTCGTCAAGGGCACCACGGGCTACAGAAAAATAATTGTGTTTACGATATGTGGTCGAAAAAACTATTAATATCATACGTTACGCTATTAGCTGTAAATGTACATATTACTATAACGCCTACTCCGTTAACACGTGTTCATTATTTCACTCAGTATTAAAAGTTCCAAACAAATCGAAAATATAGCTGTCGTGACTCCCGGCATAAACTTACCGTACGGCATGGATCTCTACCCGTAGAGCATATTATCTTGAACGAATCGATTGTACAAATTATGTTAAATAAAGACTGACGAAATGAGAGAGGCCGCTTGTCGCCAGTAAAAACTATTGGCAAAGTACTTAGTAGTACTAGTGAATTAGTATACCTACCCCTCACACAAATCCAATTTTTTCAAATAATAATAGACAATAGTATTCAGGCCCGTCCACAGTAAGAAAGCGGGACCATCTTGCCCAAGACCTATAGTTTATAGGGGTTCCTGATCTCTAATCTTGGACATAAATATAAAACCAGGAGACCTGTACATTATAAACATATTGTATAGATTTTAATACTTTTATTGCCATCGGCCGTCACAGGACAGCGAGCGAAAAGAATAAAAAATATAAATAAATGTTTCTTTTGAATATGATTTTTATTGATGTGTTGCAGAACAGGGCCTAACTTATTTTCTACAATGGATACATTTCTAATTTGTTTTTGCAATCGGGTATCGCTGACCCGTGTATAATATATAATATAGTTTATAGATTATGATATGTGGCCGAAAACGAATTAAAAAAATCAAGGAATAAAATAAGAGCTACGCCCTTACTCGATTATCACTATGGCCCACCTGTGTAAATAGTTTTTATATATTACGAGATTGTAACGTCTTTTTCTTCTCTTTAATGCGCATAATAATATTATTGAAATTTGATTTAAAATAAGTGACGCTATTCTAATAAAATTATGTTTATGTCGTCCTCTTTTCTCGCCTTTTCTCTGCTTTCAGTTTGTCCCACTTTGAAGATTGTCGTGTACCCAGTACCGTAGTCACCATGGTTACAAACAAAGTGTTTATTTTGGGTTAGCAACGAAAAATATTTCGTATTTAAAGTATAAAATTCGTGTTTGAGGCCATCCTTAAGGGTGGAATTTTCGAAAAGTACTATGCCAGTTACCTTCGCGGTAGTGTACTCAACAACTTTCCAAAGTTTCATGGCGATCGGATGAATGGTGTACTAATGCATAAAGGACACACACACATACATTCATTTTTAGATACCTATACAGATTAATTAAACATAATATCACTCTAAGGAGATTGCTAATAATCACATTGTAAAATATTATGTTTACAGCCATTATGTACAAGTAGTACCTATAGTTAATAATTTTATTTCGTTTTCATATTTTGAAAGCCTTATGCCGGGTTGCACCAAATATTTACACAGAGATAAACTTGTTTAACTGGAGTTAAAATAAATTCTGTTGCATAAACCATGTTTTAAATTTTATCTGTTGTTAAAAATGTACTTTATCACGAGTTAAATTACAGTGCAATTTAGCGCTGTGTACAATTTTTTGTATAGTTACATTTTGTTATCAATGTTTTGCGTTAAAGTGGAAATCATTATCATTGATTAAACAATATATGATATTAATATTAACTCCTACTGTTGATACTATTTATTCGATAACCAGTATACTGGTAACCTGAATATAAAACAACGATTGAGCAACACTCGTAAATTTAACACATGTTAATTTAACAAAAGTTAGTTTTTTACGGTGGTAAATAATTTACTATACTAGATAGTAAATTATTATTACTATCTGATTTATAAATTACTATAATAGATAACGACAAGTTTGGTGCAACCGGGTACATGTATGTAGAATTCTATGTTTTACTTTAATATTATCGTGATTATCGGTGAATTGTTTATATTGTAAAAATCATAATAGCGTCTCTCCAAAGCCCCAAGTCAGGGATCGAAAAATTTATTGGAGCACTGTATTGTTCCGTCAAGGTCGGAATGGTCCGGGTTACTCCGTATCAACCTTAACGGAACGATATATTTTTAATATTACTCCCGATTACTCCGTTGTTGCCATACTTTTAGTTAGGTTGTACTACTGCTAAATATATAATTTTTTACCATTGATTTTAAAATCGAATAGTTGTACTACAGTGTACCTAATTGCATTGAGTTGAGAGTTTGCAAGTCTTTAAACAAGGTTAATATGTTTGTCTGCGAAATTCAGATTTCTGATGTCTTGTTTCTAACTCGCACAGTTTTATTCACGTGAAAAATTAACGTTACAAATTATAAATATACCTACTGTACACAAATGTCGCGAACCCCGAACTGTTTATACAGTAGGTACCATACGTTCGCAGTCGTAGGTTGGGTACGTATATATTTACTATATTGTAGCCGCGGTTGTGTATATGTGTTTGTATATGATATATATATATATATATATATAATATACATGGCATTTGTGTTATACCCTCGTAAAACTACACTATAGAAGGCACATAGATACATTACATCGAGTATATAATAACGCGTACTATGTGTTCGGCCCACGCGGTCGCGATCGTTCGTGTTGGCGTTTAGTTTGTGTGTGTGTGTATGCGCGAGCGCGTGTGCGATTTATAGAAAATAATAATAAGAAAAATGGGGTTTTATGGGGGTCTCGCGGTTGGGCCAATAAACATGACACGGAGATGGTATCGCGGCGAACGGGAAGCGCAAACGGCCAAGACGGACATTTGGATTGCGTGCGCGACATGCGGCTGTTACCCCGGGCAGCATATTATGTAGTGCATCAGCTGTGCATTGTGTACAGCTCGAGTCTCGGTACAAATTCAACACATCACCGCGTATTTCACCCTGCGTTCTTTGGCGATTGGCTCCATACACACACACGAGCTGTGTAATAACAATAATAATAATAATACACGCCAACGATGTGTAACTTATGTATCCGACCGCTGGCAACAAACGCGTAGGCAACAGCGCAAACACCGACAACAGTAATAATACAACTTGTGTCATCGCGTGAACGGACCTCTTCGTCGTCAATGACATGCCTTCTGGGGACGTAGCCGACACTATCGGGTCGGTCGATCGTCGTTGGACTTATGGACCTGAGCGACCGCACGCCGTAAAATCCGTAATATTATCATATGAATAAATATATATACTTAAAATGGATACATGGTCTTGCAACCCCCCCTTCCCTGGTCGTGCCCTCGGTAAGACGCACGTTCTGAAATGTTATCCGGACATCTAGCTCCAACGGCGAGCTGCGCCTGCCGTAGAATTATGCGGACGATGGGACAACTTATTACAGCTTCCCATCACGCCTAGTCCCAGTTCTCGCATGGATGTATTCCATAACAAAGCTGGGCAAAATAACCTTTGTTTTACAAGTTTAAGTTAAGTTAACTTACACGAAAACTTAACCTGTTTTCAGTTAAAAATTGTACTTTAAAAAAAAAAAAACGTCCGCTAACGTTAATTAATAACTTTAAAGAAGATTCATTCCTGAATTAAATAAGAAATAGAAAACTAGATCAAAAAAAATGTGAGAAATATTAAAAATTGTTCGCTTTTTGGTAACAACTGATCATATATGACATTTAATCTTTCAATACGTTGATCATAATCTATACAATATAGTAATTGACATTTGACAGTTAAGAGGACGTCACACACCCGTTATTTTCTACAAAAAACCCGCTTTGCGCGGATTAATTTTACAAAGGATATAATCAAAACTAAGAAACCAAATTTTTACATAATATAGACAACAACATTGTCTGTGTTTTATTATCGCCTTTTTTTAATATTTCAACCAGTTAATGAATAATTAATTAATTAAGAAAGGACTTTTTTTGACTTTTTTAAAAATGATATAGCGTTGATTGTATTAGATATATCGAAAAAATACGGATGATGGAACACAGATAATTTTATCATAAATAATATGTATGAATTTCATTCCTTAACTATGTATGAAGCCTGAGAAAATTAATCCGCGCAAAACAGTTTTGATGGGAAAAAATTGTAATTTATCCTATAGACATGACTGTGATAGTCTGACAAAAAAGATGGCAATCAAAAAAGTATCCTCATTACTGTATTAATAAGTATACATTATAGTTCAAACTCTAAATTAAGATTTATCGAAAAATTGCCTATACTTTACTCCTTAGAAATGGCCGGTGGGCTCCCTCTTAACACCAGTCACTGCCTCTTTTATTGACTTCTCGTCACCCGAACTTGTCATTTGGTGTTATCGTACAATATCATTTATTTTTAAAATTGCACGGTACAAGAGTTTATACCAGAAAATGTAACACAAGTCCCAATCAAACTATTTTTATTATTAAATAAGATGAAAATAACTCATAAGTTGTTTTCGAAATATATTATCAACTAATATTTATGAATCTTATGTTGTAAGTACTTATTAATTTAGTAAAAATTATGTTAGCGCATAGTATTTGTATATTTATTTTCCTTCACATTTCTATATCTACTCAATAGGGGGAAATTTAGTTGTTTTAAGATTGTATCTATATTTCCAATTTAAATTAGTTTGTTTGTTAACTGTTCTACATATTCTATACAGTTTCACGTCATTTGCATAACATTTCGATAGTGAACTAATTGTTTGTAACGATGTTTGAGCTCGAACACTAAATTGGTTACTGTTGTCATATAGTATTAGTTAGTTTACTTATAATTCATAAAATACACAAGAATTTGATTTTAATTTTTTAAAAAAATAAAATAAACCATAATTTTTACTTCACTGGATTTATGAATATTTAGAACTTAGCACTAATATTTAGTAGACGACCAATGTCAAAAAACACCATTTCTCTGTATAAACTGGATTTTTTTTATAACATTAAAAACATTTTTTTCAAAACGTTTTATGTTCTTATCTCATGATTATACCATATTTTTAAAAATTGTATAATTTGTTTCTGTCGGTTTTTATATTCTAATGTTATTTTTAATATTTATAACTGATCTACACGGTCATGTTTTTAAAATATAAATTCTCAGAATATGGCATTGCAAAATGATTTATTTTAAGGAAACTCGATAGTAAGTAGGTATTATTAATTTTTATGTATGTTTATTTCATTTTTTTTTTAACACAGATCTGAAAACGGTTTTATCTTATTAGTTTCACTTTACATGCATACAGCATCGTTACAGTGAATAGCGGTGTCATGATAAAATTAATAGCTACAATAGAATAAATAATAAATGATATTCTTAAGGAATCTCTAGTACAACAAGAAAATACATATTTTTTAGATAGCAGCTATTGAAACGGTCGATGTAAGAATATAGAACACAGCTACAGAAAATAGTGGCAAATATGATAGAATTTAACAAAAAAAATGTGTCTTGTATTAACTATAGATACACCACACCAGGCAGCAGTGCATCTAAAAATTAGTCTTATTCAAGCATTTATTATTATTATTTTTTAAATAAAGGAAAACAATTAAAACGATTTAGCTTAGAAAATAAAGTTTTAAAAATCAGAAGATATTTGGTTAATTATGCTGCAGAGTAAGTCCACTGTGAAAAATAATTATTCTACCGGCGACGTGTTATGAATTGCTCACGAAGTTTGTTATCGAATTCCCTCACACGCCCCCACGACTTACGCGTACCTAAGCGTTCATTAAATTTATACTTGAAACCCACGTATTATAAATTAATAATATTATTACTAACAATTATCTAACTATTATCATTATATTAAATTAAATGCAACGCAGCATTTTAAAGTAAGTATACGGTAAATAAAAAAATAAATATTTACATATTATATATATCTCGATAAAAGAAATTATTCTCCAAAATAGTTTTTTTTAAAGCAAAATCATATTTTGATTCAACGAAGGTGTATATATTTAGGGTAGTTCTTTAAGTAAGCTATATAAATTTCAGCTAATGAAATTTGCACAAAATAATAATCAATTTAATGTTTAGTTTTTCTATGTTTCTATTATAGGTTGCACTCCCAATATATAACTTTTCTAAGATTAAAATTTTTGATTTAACTAGCTAAAACCATAAATCCTCTAAATAAAGAGCCAATTAATCCATTTAAGTGAAATATTTTACATATTTAATCCTCGAATTTATCGTAAACAATGATTTACAAATTCTTGAACATTTTTACTAAAAAACTCTTTGTGTGTATTATGAGAACCTACTGGTTTATTTATTAAAATGTTTACTAGGCTCATATATTTTTTTTTAGGTACGGATTTGAGTTTCTTATAAAGTTTCACGCTGTGTAAGTTTACATTCTTATCCCGGTGGTAATTTTTGTCCGTTAAAATGACAATAGTTTAAATCATAACAATTTTAAGTTAATTCAAATTGGTACAAAAATAAGTCATGACCACATTGATAAATAAATATTTTTTGTTGAATTTTGCCTATATTTAGGACTATAATAAATTGCCGCTTCCGGGTATAAACATTTATATATAATAAATATAAATAAAATGTTTTAGATAGTAAAATAATACAACCTTAGTATTTACTTATTACTTTTTAGTAGGTACTACCTACTCACCATTCGAGTAATTTTTTATTGACCCCAATACTTTTACTAATATAATTTTCAAAGTTCGAGTAATTCGGTAACATAAATTATTTAGAATAATTTACATGCAATACTCCTTTAGTGTTTTTATAGCTCGGTTAATAAGAATTAACCGAATAATTTATAACTCGGTTTTTGTTCAACAGTAGTCAATAAACGATTAAGACACGACTTGTGAAATATGTTAGCGTTACACGATTGTAAAGAAATATACCTTTAAGGTTATTTCCGAAAATGTATTTGTACCTTGTAATCATTATATTTTTGTGACGTTTAATGGTGTGTGCCTTATATTTCCTATGGCCGACCGTGGGAAAACGTTGAGTAACGTTCTTTAAATGTAATGAACATAATATTTATACTATGATGATTGTTAACTAATTTATAACGTTGTATACAATCCTATAGAGTAACGATTCCATTCATAAAAATGAATTTCGTACATTGTTACACGTTCCAGGAACCCATGTGGGTAATGTCTTTATTTTTACATTAATATAATCATAATATGTGCTCGACAAACGTGTACCCGATCTTACTGTACTTATCGTTTAACTTTTGATAGTGGTAACAATTATTGTTTTAAAAAAAAATTTTTTTTATGAGTTTGGCCTTAGAACGAATTATTTGAAATAGCGATTATTATGATACGAATAGCGAACTCCAAAGTCATTTGGAGGTACTAACCAATAATTATGATATTAACTGCGCGTTATTGGCACGTCATCGTTTACAGTAACAACTAAACTCACTTAATATGATGACGTGATTTCGGTGTTATAATTATTATTATTATGATTCTCGTGCACTCTACAAATAAGATCGGTTTGATTTCCGTGAGTTCACGTTACAAGGCAATTCCGTTACACGATTTCGACGTGGAAAATACCATTAGATATCATCCTTTTTTTAAACGAAATCGCCTTACAGGGTTTATCTGTGTTTATCTCTCAAGTCCCTTAACACCGAAAGTTCGCTAAAAGAGACTCATTATTTTTTTGAATATCTGGTAAAAATAAATGATGCTCGTTTGGTGCAGTAAAAAGTACAAATTGTGAAATCTTGTTTTTAAACATAAATTCTAAGCAGCTAAATATATGTCTGGGTAAATAAGTACAAAACTATGTAAAGAAAATGATATCTAAGAATAAAAGTGTCTAAAATTAAATTATTTTTTAAGTAAAGAAGTCAGTTATCACTCAAAAACACGCCTTACGGGAAAACATAAAGCATGTCATACCAGTTTTGGAATACTCCAATTTCGATAGTAATTGTTTTTTTTAAGTGTAAAACTATTCTTATAAAACGTTTTACATTTCTTTATTCACTCAACACACCTTAATATCTTTATTTATCTCATAACTTAATACATCACATATTTCTTCTTGGGTGTATCTCTTTTATCTTACTGTGATCTCTCGAACTTGTTTTTTTATTTTATATTCTTAGCTTTTTTTTAACTTTAAACATAGTCTAAACCAACTCATTCAGCGATCCCTCATTTTTCCTGCTGTTGCCACAACCTTCTTACACTATTATTTACTCTTTCCTTAATCCGCCAGCTGTCTAATATAGTCACTTCATATAAATCTCCACATCATCATTTTAGCCACTTTCATTTTCATTTCATTTTTCTTATTCAGTACTTAATTTTCACTTCCATACACCATTGCTGGTTGATGGCACTACTACCGTTTTATACAATTTTTCTTTCACTCTGAATGGCACTTTTCTATGGTGTTATTATATTACGACTTTTTAAGTCTTCCTTTTTCTAACAAAAACAAAAATTATCAAAGCCGCAACGTTCTTCAAGGCATGAAACTTTTTCCCGTAAAATTATTTGTAAATCACCAAAAGCAATAACCTATAAACAAAATTATATTGGTTAAAATTGTACCAGAATGCTTATATAAATTAATCTAAAAATTAATAGAAGGTGAAAATTAGTCATAGTCACTCGTCAATTTTTTTCCATTCAATTTTATTTTTCTAAAATTTAGATTAAAAAATTGTATTATTTTGTAATCCCTCAGGGGAACGCTAATCTAGCGTGACGGGTATGGCGAACCCGGGGCCCCGAGCTATGAACTGGACTGGCTTTAATTAGCTGGTTCAGTTCTCTCTACTCTGACCTTAATTGGTTGGAGTAGACTGGCCCTCCAAATTGGGGGTTAAGCGCAGAGCTAACGACCCTACCTTGTAAAAAAACTAACGTTCAGGACTCAAACACCAAGCCTCGGACTAGGGAGGGGTGTTTGACGGGATGGTCCTAGCGGCCGTTTGCCCGAAGAAGAAGAAGAAGAAGAAGATTATTTTGTAATTAAACTTGTCAATAAATATAGTTTTTGAGTTTTGAAACTTTTAAACTGCAATACTGAAAACTTTGACTATATTTCCTCGCAGCCATTCAATTGACATGATTGATATTTACTGAAAAACGCTTTTTATCCCAACAATTAAAATCATGGGTATACTCAATACACTCATAATTTATTAATATTGTGTTTGTGTAATATTTTTTATGCAATAGAGTAGAATGTATACGAGTTTTTGGCATGAACAATTTTTAGAAAACCGTAAAAATGAAAAAGATGATGAGGGAGAAAGTAAAAAGTTATTTGTGTTGTGTAATAACAAAAACAATATTAATTTCAGGATCTGGTGATTAGAAGTCCTGTAGTATGTATACGAGTGCGCTGTGCAAGTGTGTCGTTAGTGGATGTATTGGCCGGCTATAGGTTCGCCGTGATCTGGCTAGGTTGGTCGGGCATTACATTCGTCATATTTATACTAGTAACTAAATAAATACACTACACATAACTAACTAACATGTTAATGTTTTAATGCCAGATGTGATCAACGGTGGGAGTTGCCGAAGGTTGGACGCGTCCATTCTGCCGGTATTTAATATTAATAATGCGTATTGTGTGTAAATAATAATCAACGTATTTTGTCATTATCTGATATGAATGAAGTCGAGGAAAACAAACAAAGCTCGTGTCGATATCATCTGAATTCGCGTTTTGTTTTACGACCAGAAGGCACTCCTCTTCATCAACGAGTATACTCGTCGTGTTCGAAATATATCGGTCCGCCCAAACACGTACGCCATGCCATCATAACGTTGATTATGGTTTTTTATTATTAAAAATGTATTCTTCATCTAAAGATCAGGTCAAGTAAGGATTGGCCTGAACTATTACCCGCGGTTACTTTTATAACTTGGGCACCCAGAATTGATTTGAGACTCCTTAAGCGAGTGCTTCTATAATACAAATGGTCTTCCACGTGAAATCACCTATGTAGTTCAATTCAATATAAAATTTAAGTTATGTTCTTAAGACCCATATCATTTTTGAACGTGGAATGACTTAATAAACAAAAATATCATATTTTACCTTCTCAAATTTGCATTGAAATTAAAAAAAAACGTAGTTTTTCAATATGGCTTTAAATTTTAGTGTTATTTTTTTACATTTCCTTAAACGGTACCTATGTTATTTAGAATCAGCAGTTTTTGAAATTATTACCAACGGTTCAATGAAGTATAAAAAGGGATTTTACAAAATATTTCATGTAAAATTTTCATCATAAAATATTTTATTTTGAAAATTTCATAAGCCTTGAGTTGTTGAAATTAATAAAGAAGTGATACTTCTTCTTTACAGAGAGTACGAAAAAAAAGATTATCGGCTGTAACAGTCGGCAATCGCGACAGTTTTTAGATTCGCATGCGCGTTGTCTCATTTTGGATTACATGGTTCAACTATACTACTATACAGATACTTTATTTTATTATTACTAACTAACTAACTTTTGGCTTAAATCACTTAACTATGTGTTGTATTCCTGCAATTTCTTTTTTTTTTGCAGGGCTCTGCGTATGTAACTCATATTAAATTAAAATAATTAATAAATATGTTTTTGAGAGTTATATGAACAAGAAACTAACTAATTAGTTTGACATTTAGCATTAGAATTCATAGTGACAGATTCCAATAATGAAGCTACTTAGTCTACTTTAATACAAATATCTTTAATTTATCGTTAATTGACACTATATATTCTGTATTTCAATAGAAATATATGTATCAGTACTCATATTAAAATAATTAATGAAATAATAAAAGAATTGCACTTATCGCTGATGATAAAAAATAATCACTATTACAGCCGCCGCGCCGTAAAATAATGCATAGTAAAATAATAATAAATTTAATTAGTTTCAATTTAAAATAATATTTTTAGGTGTATTTTTTTATTTTATTCTAATACAAACCTAATATTCTATCGATTGAATGACTCTGAAAGAAGTTACACTTCATCCGCACTTACACGTAACACGCATTTTTTTTTATTGAATAATTTATAACTGACCATTGAACTGATTTATAAATTTATAAATACCTACAAAAGTTAATAAATAATTAAATAAAATACTAAATAATAATTAAATACATGTTATATATATTAAAATTAGTTTAAATTTAACTACTATTAAGTTATTATATATATATTATAATATAATAATAAGACATTTTAATTATGGATCTTAATTCTGATTTTTAAATTTATAATTTATAAAAAGGATAATATGAAATATCTTTATACTAAATATTTCATACTACAACTAACGTGAAATTGTAAAGATACGTGTTGTATGAAATATAATATATATCAACGACAAGGTTCAGAACTACAACTTAAAAATTAATGTATTGTTAAATGTTGTCAATATAATTTTGTGTGTTTATAATTTTTGTGTTTTAATAAACATAATATAATGATATACAGTAATGATTATAAATTTATTTTTTTTGGAATTATTGAAATTTAACTGAGGCATCATTATGTTGTAAATTTATATATCCTAATATTTTTTTACAGTGTATTGGTACCTATAATATGGCTGCAAGCTTATATGAATCATTTAAAGTTAAATTGTATTGCTTTATTCCATTGGTTATGTGTTGCTGATATACGCTGAAACTTTAATTTAAAACAAGAGAACTCGTTTACAGGTTACTCATATTAATTATACAAATATTGTTATAGGTATGTACAAACGTGTCATGTACCGGTTATGCTGAGCGAGAAATCAATTTGAAATAATTTTAACGGGCGCCGCGCAGCATGGAATAAATAATAATACATATGTGTACATCGAACCTGAACAAGACAAGTAGTGTATTTATAAAAGTACTTTATCAATTATCATGGAAATTAAAAGCAAAAACAATATTTTCGTATTGTTGCTATATAAGACTAGGAAGTTAATTATAATTAATCAATAACAGTAATTAAAATGTACTGTTTTTTTTTAAACCGAGGCCCGTGGGCCGTCGAGTAATTTGCGTTTACTTTTTATTAAATCAGACCACCATCGCAGTGTTGTGCATTTTGTAAATCCTTAACATAATAATTGGTTTCTCGACATATAATTATAATAGTTAATATTAATAAATATTCCGTTTATACTCATATGTTATAACTGTATGGGTTTTTCTACAATATAGGTAGTAATGCACCTAGATTAGTCGGTAAATAGTAGTCACAGATTATACGAGGTGAGACGTCGCGGTTAGTATTCATAATAAATTCATGAGCCACGTGTGACAAAAAATGTCGGTTTCTTTCTTAAAGAAATCAGTGCACGATTTTATGTTTGAAAATTAAATTCCTCGACATAGGTGTTACGAGAGACCACTTTTGTTTGCCGTGTAAATAAGCCGCTTTAGAATAAATAAATAGCTTGAGGTATACACGAGATGGGCGCGGTATTTGTTACAAATATAATATTCATATAAGTATAATGTATTTATAAATTAATTATAATATTTTATTCTGTATTGGTATTATTTTATGTAATAATATTTTACACGGTTAAGTGACAGTATTATTATTATTTTTTATAGTTTTTCAAGTGGGTAAAATAGTACCTAATTATCCTTGGTCATCTTGAGACACGAGTAAAATCATTTTTAAAGACGCTTCAAGGTTAGATATATGTGTAACTTGAGCTATGAATTCCAATAAACTTATTTAAATTGAACCGAGCGTTACTGCTCGGTTATTGCTAGTGTACACATCACAAATATATACCTTTTACGTTATGGTCGATATCTAAATGTCAAAGAAATACAATTGGTGTATAATAATTATGATACAAATAAATACTATAATAATTGTGAAATTTAATAATAAAACTATAATTTAGAAATATGCTAATGCGACAGTATTACTATATAGTCTCACTATTGGAAAACAATGATAACAATGATAGCTATTTGTTAAAAGGGATAACAATCCTATAATTAATAAATATATAAATATAGGTCAAAATGCCAAATACAAACAACCATCCATTGATATATTGATCGACCATCAAAATTTTTTTTTTTAATCAGTTTCTTACGTAAAATGTATTTTTTCAAGTAACAGAAAGTCATTAAAATTGAGTTTATAATCTAAAAAGTTGGTTTATTCTTGAGAATTTTTCTAGTATTTGTTATTTTTTCAGTAAGCTGTGATGATTTTACATAAAATGTGTAAATTTCAAATTGGGTTTTCCATAAAAACGGTGGCACCTCTATTTTGATTTTTCTGTGCGTTTTTATGGAGAACCCAATTTGAAATTTGGTATTTACACATTTTAGGTAAAATTATCTCAGCTTTCTAAAAAAATTAACAAGAATTTTATTTATAATATAAAATTGAAAAAAAACTTTTTATATTATAAATTCAATTTTAATTACTTTCTGCTTCTCGAAAAAATAAATTTTTTTTTCAGAAATCTGAGATTATTTTACATAAAAAACTGATTTTTAATAGTATTCGTTGATGGCCGAAGATACTATAAAAAAATTATAAAAAAGTGTCAAGAAAATAACTGAAAAATGAAAATACTTTTCACGACCATGGCCAAAATAATAAAAAAAAAAATAAAAAATCCAAAAACAATTTGAGAACATTTTTTTTATCGTAACAGACATGCAGTGTGATTTTCAAAAAAATCCAAGGGGGTTCCTCCAAACGTTCGTTCGTATTTGGCGTTTTGACCCATATTTATAAATTAAAACTTAAAAATTTGAAATTTTCAATAGTATTAGTTATTTTGGGTTGCGCAGTATTTTAGGGACATGGATTTGGCCTCGCTAAAAATCCCGATTAGTTAACCCCACTCGAAAATAAGCAGCGACGAGCATAGGTAAGTGTCGAGTGAGAACTGAGGTAACCATTACGGAATACCATCATGCTCCTTTATAGTTTTCTGTATACAATTTTACTTTATAAAAATATTGCATTACAAGCCATTTATCGAAGTTAGACCCTAATTAGGTTATATTTTTAACGCGCTACTTAAAGTGACAATAACATTTTTTAATATGATGTATGCGTTACATCAACGACATTAAAAGCATGAGTAATAAAAAAATCTACAAAAACGATAATCGTTTTGGATTATTTTGCCAATTGTTAGCAAAATCGAATGACTTTGATTTTTAAAAAAAAACCGTTAATAAGGGTCGGTATCAAGTACACAATGACAAGACTCAATAATTTATCAAACATTTTTTCACCCTTTTTATTTTCAGTTATGTAAGTGAGATAATTTTCAATTAATCTTTAATTTTTTTATTACATGTTTGTGTTATATTGTAAGTATTTAAATTGAAATATTCTAATCAATTGCGTTCATATTTTTATAATTTAATCCATATGTATACTGGAGTAATAAACGCATTGCTGAAAACTTCTATAAGTGATGGGATTAATTAATATTAATATCTAGTTAAGGGGCAAAAAGGATAATAGAATTACTCGATAAAAATGGTTGTAAAAAATTAATGTTGCCAAATGTTAAAAGGTTTTTTCGTAACCATTGAATTTTACCGAATGCGTCAATTGGTTAAATTAATGGAAACATGGAATTATAATATTTTGGTATAGAAAAATGTTATTTTTATAATTCTAATACTAATTTGAAAGAAGAACAATTAATGGAATTGTTAAACTCATTGTACAGTCAGTGTTCGGACAATAAGTGAAAGGTGGCAAAGTAATTATTTTGGTTATGAGAATACATAGCGTCTTTTTAATGTATGTACTATTTTTTTTATGTAAGACGGAAAACCGTAACAGACGTAAGCCGATATAATGTGTACTATATACTATTCGGCTTTTACAGTATACTGATAATGAAAATTTGCTTATGTATGCTACGGCTTCTTAATATTAGTATTCAACTACAAAGACCTACAAAGGTTTACAACAAAGTGTGTGTGTTCAGTTGACTTGCCTGCATTGAATTACTATAATCTTAAAAACGTCTTTTTAAACAACAAACTTCACGGTGGAAATAATTTTGGGAATTTTTAAACAGATTTTTGTTTGAACATTCTATTAAAAGCTGCATTCGTGTACAATAAGCTATTACACAATACTAATTCATTCGTCGGATGTAGACAAATCCAATATTTAATTATAATTTATTATCCCGCACGACACTGAGACGCCGCGACCTACTAATTCTTTTTCAAATTGTAGTTACCTCAATATGCTGTAAACTTCACTGGTTTGTCCGCGTGGGTTTACATAACAACAAACGGCTGAAATAAAAATGAGGTAAAATAAATAAACACGGCTACTAGAATATTGTAATATGACTAATGGGTGCTGTTAAAGGATCGGTGTACGCATATACGCTCTGGTACGCCATTAAAGCTTAATTTAATGGCACCGAATAAATCAGAGCCGGATTTACATATACATGCGCGAGACACGGACCGCATTATCTGTACAAATTGCTCCAATATAATATGTATATATTTTAAGTACAGATAATATTATACACTCTATGTGTATAACGTGTGCGGCAAACTTTCCGGGCGTGCTCTTCTTGCCGGTTGATGGACCATGCCGAATCGGCTATAAGGTTTATTATTATTCAACAATCGGGGGCGCCCAACAGCACATATTTTAATATACTACTACTAGTTACTACTTTTACAATATACATACAACTACTACTACTACTAGTAATAATAATAATAGTCTACACAGTGGAAGTCTTCTGTAAAGGTTTTGAAACACATACCCGCGCGCATACATATTTTAATATGTAATTCAATGCACACGAGCGTTTCATCATTACTGTCGTTGCCGATCGATCATTGTCACGGCGAGTATCCCAAAAAAATAAAAAATATGATATGCACGTAGGTATACCGTACACCTATACGCATTATACTTGTACTCGCAAGGTTACTAAAAATTAATATTTTCCAAGAAGCTCAAACCATCGACGATCCAGATATATAAAGAATTTAAACGAGGATGAGTTATTGGAGTACATTATGTCATCTATTAGTCGAGTTCGAAAATATATTATAAAATACACATGAATCTTCAATAATTAATACACGAACGATTTGATACGGGAGTAAAACTTATAGTAAACTTATATGGCTCTTTTCTTTTGTATATCTACATACGTAACACTACTATTACTACGTAATATCTACTTACGTCTTCCGCCTACTTCTGATCTAGTAAATATTGTAAGAATACAGTATTTTTTATAATAGGAATATAGTAGGAAAACAAACTCCACTTCATTGTGAGAAGGTGATGTAGAAGGCCATATCGGAAGAGGAAGACTAAGGAATGAGTACATGAAACAAATCATGATAGACATGGAAAGATATAGTTACAAGGAGTTAAATGATAATTAAGTTACAAAAAAGAAGTATGGAGAACTGCAGCAAACTAAACAAACAATTAGTTTATATGAGAAATTCTCAAGATAAAGTACTTTCGAAAAACGTTGACAAACAAAAAATATACCATTAGTAGGCCCTAGGCGGGTTGGAAACTTTTTCTTTATTTTTCTTTTTCGAGCGAAGTTGTAGCACTTTTAGTCTGAAAATTAAACTTTAAAGTATATCTAGAGTATATAGGGTTTTCATAAAAATCTTTTGTCAAAAAAAAAGGGAAATTTACCTTTCGTCGTTGTAAATTTCTTGGTTGCTATGTATGTGCAATTCAACAGTCAACGGGTTTCCAAAAAATATTTTTATTATTTTGTTAATTACGATACATGGGTAAAAACGGCAACACATTATTATAGACAAACGATCTACGCTAAACGAATCCTAATACCCCAAAAAATATTTTAAGCACATTATAGTTTTTACAATGCTTTTATCGATTTTTGTATTTCTCTACCATCAACAGATTCGTATCGAAGCGTTGATTTGAAAGTGTATTCATCATTTTCTGTTACTATAATTCCTGTAGATTTGTGACCTCCGGCTTCACTCCTATATTCTCCATCCCCACTATACCCCGACCCCACTGTATTGGCTTTTATATGTATATATATATATATATATATTACATTTAACATGCGGATATAATATGTATTATTTTGTTTAGATACTCCCGTAACTATTTTGTAAATTATACGTGATAAGTGTCGTTTTAACTTTGAAGTATGAAATAATTAATAGGTCTGTCTATAAAATATGTAGATACCTTCTTCATTATAATATCTGTCTGGTGGCTTATGATAGAAGTTAATTAGTCACTTTGCGACTTTGACAAATTTTGTTGCCGCTTTAATAATATGATTTCTCAACTATTTACATAGTAATCATGTAAGCGAAAAAATTTACATCATGCGTGGACATCACATAAAATAATAAATAATAAGTATATTATATTTATTATATAAATGTGGTTAAATATATTTTGGTTTATTGTTTTATAATTATTTTAAATTAAATGTATTTGAATTTTGAGTGTAGTTGTTGAGTATAAAATTGACTATAAAATTATAACGGTGCCTGTAAACCACGCTACCTTTAATTGTTTTTTTTTAAAGAATACATAATGTATCAATTTTCGAGTTGTTCGTTTAAAATAGATAGTCGAGACCCATGTTAAATTGAGGGAGACTTTAACGATGGGAGAGTAAATTTAAAACTGTTGGACGGACGAATAGGGGCTTTTTTAGGGTTTGTTTTTATTTTCGTTTTTACATTAGAATAATTTTTTTTTGGCTACAACGACATTTTTTTTAGACCGCACACAACATATCCAGTTTATTTTATAGGCCACTTCACACTACAGTTTATTCATTACCACATGGCACACATGCTTGTTTTGTACACATTTTAGGTGGCCCGCGGTTTTTCCACAACAATAGCTGCTGGCGACTCCAGTCTCCAGTCGATATTTTAATAATAATAATTATTATGTACATGTTCCGGGGGTGAATACCGTCGTGTGGATAAACATGAGAACGGGTCGATCTTGCATACACTTATGTATATATAGGTACGCACACACAGCGGCCCGCTTAGCATATCAATTCGACGACACCTCTAGCGTCGTTTTACCACGAGCGATTTATTGCCGTTTTATTGCGAGCACAAAGGCTTTCTTTGTGTCCGGTATACACACCGCGTTTGCGTTGTCTGAAGGTATACACAACAAAACGGTAGCGAAAGGGTGTCGGAGCGGAACGAGGTCAGACCTCAAAAGGGATCCAGTGCCACACACGCGTGTTTAACCCTGAAATGAGATTGTTCAATTTTCCAACACACACATGTATAATGCCTACGCGTGTAATAAATAATAAACCGTAGACAACACAATATTTTATATGAACTGCGCTTTATTATTGTATTAGGCATATTCTGTCGGGACGCACGGCCTGTGTGCACTACAATTTCCCATTGCAGAAGATGATGACTAGCTGGTATTTTTGTCCGCGCCAAAACAATTCAACACCTAATAGGAGAGTTGATCGACCGTGTATACAGTGTTCTCACCGAATGCCGCCGAGACGTTATAAATCATTGCCGGCGCTGACAGGGCCGATTTCGACCGTTTTCTCTAATCCGATCGACAAGTTTTCGGTCACCTATAGCCGCTATACGCCTACATAATACAACTTCGATTGTTCTCGATCATGGGTTTTTGAAGCACCGCCGTTGACAATATTATTACTGAGAAAAAGAACATCGTTGTTTTACAACCGAGAGGAAGATGTTCCGGAATTGGCCGGCAATGTGTAGGGCGTGGTGAGTGGTCCGTTATAAAGAGCGAATTCTTCGTGAAAATAGGTTTACAAAAAAAGAGTTGAAAACGAAGCGGGGGAGAAGAAATAAAACAAGTATATCTATTATAGGACAGGAACAGAAATATCTAAAGTACACGCGTGTGACGTCTACGATGAGACACGGTGAGAGCATGCAGAAGTGACTGCGACCAGGCGTACACGAGAAACGGTCACGAAATTGGCTCCGTGTATTATTTGCCCCCGCCGTTACTCGTGAAGGACATATGTCGTGCAACCGTATCGTCTGCCTTTTGCAAATTGTACAAGAAGCACACATACTAACATAATACACACACGCACACACACATAGCATTGTACCGCTCGTGAAAACAAGACAACAAGCCTTGCTCTAGTTCCGTGTCTACACGAATCGTAAATGCATATACAAATCTACCTATTAATACTGCAGTCTCTGCCGCAACCGTTGTTGTTTTTATTATTAATATACATTTTTTTTTTAAACTTCTAGACCGTATAAGGCAAAGAGGAATATTCAACCGCCTATTATATGTAATAATATACGCGCGTGCGTGCAAGTTTTTTTGTCCATCCTCATGTGACTTCTAGAAACCGCCACTCGATGGAATCGTTTTGAAAATTGGCTCGTGACTTTTGGTCTTCATTTAATGCCGTACAGATTAGCTATTTCAATATAATTTTTTTTATTCTATTATACTTTCCGTGTTTTGCTCAATAAGACGGTATCGTTCACGAAGAATTACATTCACATAAGGGTCATACTGTAGATAATTTAAATAAGAGTAACTTGTGGTTTTCTATATATAATTATGAGAAAAACCCTAACCACAATAAAATATACTTATAAACGTATACGCGTATTTCGGCGACTATGACCAAGTCGTGCGCCAATTTTAAATTTTGGTAACGTTAATGTGTTAATTGGACCTATTCCATTAATGATTGGATCATAAACACATATTACAGCTACCATGGATGTTGATGACTTTTTGTGTGCGGTAGGGGAAGTGCGTTTAAGTAATGAGCGCAGATAAAAATAATACTACTCACTACCCTTCCTCACATCATAAATTTTAACTTAAATAAGTTTAAGAATAATTATCCAAAACTAGGTATCGACATTAACCAGTCAACATTTTCAGTAAATTATTCTCAACTTAAAAAGTTAATCATATATATACGTTATTATTTAAGTTTCAAAAATTGATATTAAAATAATTATTTTGAGAGGTTTTAAAAACATAAATGTTTGTGGAAAATCGAGATTACATTGTATAAACACACTACGGGAAATAAAAATTCAATAACTGATTAAATTCTATAAGATATTGAGTAGATCACTTTAAAAAAATCACCCAGTATATATTATGTTTCTCTCAATGAACTATAACTAATTTATCCGGTGTACTGCGTGAGTACGCGTAGGTATGGCTTATGGTTTTAGGCTTATAAACAAAATCTCATAACGTCTCCTCTCGCTTACAGACACTCACACACACACACACATACAACCATTTGCGTAAATGACCCCTTAATAGAGGCCAATCCGGGTACGTCCCCGAAACGATGGGTGCTTATCCGCCGAAGCGCACATACATATAAGTGAAAGGTGGACCAAATATCTAATGCACGGTTTATTATAAATTATTCAAACGATCGAAATGTTATAGATTTCGATGCTCCGGCCACACCCCTCGGGTCACGATCTTTGTATTATAAAATTAAAAAAAATATATGTGTACAAACATTGTACACAAAATGTCTAAGTACGCGTGCATATTGAAATCATCTTTAGACTTAATAGTATAATATGGTGTACCCAGAACGAACGGACGCTGCTCTACAGATACACTTTTTTTATGACTCTGTTGACCCGATGAGGTACACAACATGCAAAGTGTATTTATGTGTAGTATTAAATAAAATCTGCGCTTTTGTATTGCTATATAGTTGCGTTTAATATCTTGGAATATTAAACATAATGTTATTATTGTTACTTATTAGTATATACTACACCCTATGCAATCTACCCCAGTTAGCAAATGCGTAGATTTTTTTTACGCGCTTACTGGTTTAAGAAACTAGCAGTAAACTAAAATATAATAACGCACAGTATATTATGTATACGGGGAGTTTAGCCGTATTTTCTCAGTCAATAACTTAATCTAATAAATAACTTAAAAAACCAAATTGTTTGATTAATAGTGAAGCGGTTTAGTCTAAATGCACCTTGATGATCCACATTGCTCAAGGTTTAATTTTATCCAATGATTTTATCCAAATAACAGTTAACAAAATAGTATACGCAACAATAAGCAGAGGTCTGCCCCGGTAATTGTTACTTGGGTGAGATCCTTCTTAGCCAAAACTGTACCTTTCCCATTTTCACCGATTCACTTTTCAACAAACGAGATAAAAGTCGATTCCATTTTGCGGCAGATTACAGATAGTACCTTTCCCTTTTCCGCCAAAAAAATTATTATTCAAATTATTCGATGAAGTGCCTATTGAGAATATCGATTATTTGATTGAATCATATAGAAATTAATTTTCACTAAACATTTATCCTTTTCTGCAGCTATTACATTTATAATAATATAGATAATTGTACATCAAAATACATACGGGACTCCCAAGGACATACCAAGTTTGATGTCTAACACATTATTCTTAGAAGAAAATGAAGAACATAACATGAAATTGCATAATTATTTCATTAAACTAATAATACAATATGTATAAATATTTATAATGGATTTAAGTAACATTTATTTTTAAAATTATATTTCTTATTTCACATTTTGATAATATATAGTACAATATTAATTAAAATGTAACAATGATGGGACGGAAATAAAATTTTGATGAATGAACGTTGGTTTATAGTCATGATATGTATCGTTTACTCTGGTTGTCGGTTGATCGTCTACAGATATGTTAGATCCCTTGTAGTCAATTAATCCGGCATTTACGTACGACGAGGTAGATGAACATCATTAATGGGTCGGCATTATTGGTCGTCATTAATCGATCGAAAAATATATTAGCGATGGAAGTCGCTGTATGAGTGGTTCTTATGTACATATACGATACTTAGACGTCTGGGTGGCGTTGGGGTATTAGAAAAAAGAGACGCATCAATTTTTCATTAATAAAATAGTAAGGCCCTTTTGAAATTATACACGGACTATTAAAAAAAGTATTTTTTTCGCCATGGTTGTGTTGCGGTGCTTGTAGATAAATGACTATGTAATATACAAATTGTGTACAGTATATTAATCGCGCGTACCATATATATATATTAAAATTAATTAGTTTTGCGTGCGTTGGGATGTATTACGACAAAAAAATGGAGAGGGAAAAAAAATTAAGAAATTAAATTCTTCTGTTGATCGACTTAAATACGTTTTGCGGCAGGCAGCTGCATACTCACGCAAATGCTGGCCGACCACTAATATGTATATGAAAGTACCCATGTTTTTTATTATTATTACTTATTATTAGTATTCTATGATCAATTTGATATAATCTTCGAACTAAAAAGACGCTCATACCGTATACGCCGATGTAAAATATTAGATAATATATAGCTGAGTTGCTCGGAGTTGCCAGGGTATATTTAGGTATTTATCCCAAAAACTATAAGAGCTGACACTAATACCGGTGGTTTTCGATTATTTTTACATGTCACCCCATTCTTAATACACCGGTGCTAGGGGTTTTTTACCTTGACAATTTTTTATTGCAGATCGTAAGTCATACGTGTACCAAGTTTGGTTAAAATCAAATTTTTAATATTGTCCACGGCAATCAAAAGAAAAGTTTATTAAATTAAAAATAATTTTCTGAAAATGTTAACTGGTCGATTACCAGTTATGAGTAATTTCTTTTTAAGTTATTAGAGTTTAAAATGTATGACAGTAGAAAGTGGGGTGTGATGTGTAGTATTTGTTTTATTTGCGCGCATTACTCACATGCACTTCACATTTAAAAGTAATGCTCAAAACTGGTTATCGAAGTGTCAACATTTTCAGCGCATTATTTTTAATTAAATCACGCCCCCGCTTAAAAAGTGACACAACTGAAAAATGCCATTTTCCAATAGAGTCATTTAAAAAAAAGTATATTTTGTTAAATCTTTTGCAACTTTATTAATTGATCAATTTATTTGGTTTTTCCAGTATACTCTCTATGTATGCTCCTCTTCCTCTTTATTTTCGACCTTCTCTGTTTTTACTAATCAGCCATTTTGTTTTTAACAAGTGTCACTTTTTGTTTGTCGTGTTTTGACTAAAATTATGATTTATGACGTTTTCAATTTAATAATTTACACCATGTTTTTTGTTGCAACTATTTATTTTAAGAAAAGAAACTTATTTATAACTAAAACTGAATCTTTATAAAACAAACAAATTAAAATTATAATAAGATAAATGTGACTTAGTTAGTTATATGGAACCTTTTGACATTTCATTTTATGTCTTATTGGCACACAACCGAAAAATTCGATAGCGTTACCAAAAAAACTAACAAAAATTATCATTTGGGCGGACACACGCGGAACGAGATGAAGGGCTGCAGGGAAAAAAGATTAATGTCAATTTTTGTTCATTCTGAGAAAATCATGTTTTTAATTTCAAAACGTAATACATTTTTCTTGTATGACTAAACTATCGGCGGTCGTTACTCTTGACTAATCTGTTTTTTTCACTGGTTCGATCGCATAAAAGATACAATACGTCAATAAAAATAACTTGATACCAAAATCTCATTTTCAAAAAAAATTGACATTGATTTTTTTTCTCCGCAGCCCTCCAGATATGAATAAACTCGGAATACAACTAAAGCAAGAGGATAGCTTATAAACTATAAAATACATAACTCAAAATAAAGTTTTAAAAATAATATAAAGTTTAAAATTACGTTAATTAAATATTAATAACGACACAAGTCGAATAAGTTCAAACGTCGTTAATAACTTACATCGACAATAGCGACATTAAACGAAATAATATTCTTTACGTAAATGATTTTCATTAACAACACTAACAAAGACGAAATAATACTATATTATATAATATTTAGTATTTAATATACTGACACAGCGCGAAATAATACACTTTTTATGAGTAACAACTAACGGTCTTTTCAAGCTTATAATCGAAAGTGAGGTAAGACACTATTGATAATATTATTGTACCAGTAAAATATTGTAATTCCAAAAGTGACGTTTTCGTCATCTATCGGTGAAAATTAAAAATAGATTTATGACGTTTTTACACAATATAATTATGATATTTATATTTGATATATGCCGTAACAATCTGGAAATTCATGTTTTTTCAGTCGTGTCACTTTTTAAGCAGATGTGCGAAATGTATTCGTTACCGTTTAAGTTTCAAAAGTTAACCTCTCTACTTCTGGCTTCTGATAAATAGAAACTGAGTTATTATTGTTTGATAAAAATCAAAAATAGAAACATAGATTATTTTTCAACATTTTAGTATATCATCAAAATATAATGTGTAATATGAAATTTTGATAATCCTGTGTATATACATATATATAATATAATATACTATATAATCAAATTATTATTATTCCCACTGATATATATTTTATAATATATTGATATCAGTGGGAAAATCTTAACGTCGCGTCGATCGCTAATGGCCTCACGGCCAGTATGTTATTGAATCAACTGTCTGTGCACAAGCGTGTTATTATAACAATCGATCCCCCGATGTTTGTTTATGTTGTTTATCTGTTCGGTACATTTTGTTTTCCTATTTTTTTTTTCATCATCTTATTGTATCTGTATGGCGCTGCACGAACACACCGGGTCACGACTGTGGACCATATTTATTTAACACCTCCGCCTACCACCGGCCGATAAATCAACCCGATACAGATTCGGACGTGAGTCTATACGTAAACACGCACAAGACCCAAAGACGACAAAACTGTGATTGCAAATCGTAGACGGTTCTAGTGAATCGAACACCTGTGAAACCCGAAATCCTATTATTTACATAAATATGTTATAATATTGTATGCGGTAGCTGAGGTAACTTATTGTTATTGTACTGAATGTAGATAATAAAGGCTCTAGTCGAACAATGTGTTGTTTATAATATAGGACAAAAATAATAATTGTATAAGTATGCCACGCCAACCAATTCTATATGGATAACTAAAAGTGTGTAATGCGTATTCCAGCGTCCGTTCAATATACACATGGATACCAATTGCATTATACAAGTAGTGTGCAAACACTTCCCTCCCAGATAAGCGATTATTTGAAAAAAAAAAAAGCTAATTAACTAAAATAATTAATTTAGCTGCGGCGGAGCTAGTAACATAGTTTATCATGATTCATTATATTAAACTATGCATTAAATTTATGCGAAATCTCACTTTAAAGCCTTCATTAGCAATTCAACAATTTTGAATACTCGATTTAACTTGTACATAAAAAAGTATATTCTATTCTCTAAACCTTTAAATTTTGTAATTGAATTTGCTACCAATACAATTTAACAACCAGTTTTTTACAAAATAAACAAACAAATTTAAAATTCCAGTTTTTGTAGGAAGAGGAATAATTTACTGGAAAAATCTGTCAAATTAAAAAACAATTTAAACACGAAATTGGAATTTTAAAATTAGAAAAAAAAAATAGTAAACTCATACGGTTAATATAGTACATTTATCAAGTTAGTACCGTCATGTATGGTAAGACTTAAGGGTATATTGTACAACGTTATATACGGGTTTTCGGAAAATATTTAGAAAGCCCAGGAAAATCTAGTAAAGATTAGTATTTTTATAGTCCTATTAGTTATCATAATCCAAACAATTATTATCACAGGACTAGGGGTGAGTAAACATATATAAATAAACACCTATGCTATGTTACACTTTAGATTTACAACTTATCTAAAGGTGGGTAAAATGCCTAGTATTGATAAATTACGATTTGATTATCACCAATCAATTCCAGCGTGACTTATACCACCAATACCCTGTTTTACCATACTACCCCATTATACCCACATTTCCCCTATAGATTTTTTTGCCTGTGTTTAATGACAATTATTTTATACCTATGTTAAATTTTTAGTACAGTACGTTATATTTTATGGCTGCTGTCCTGTGATCAAGTAAAGGATCACAAGAACCTGTCTAAATAAGCAGAGTGACTTAAATGCTCTGGAAATAGTTGCGAACTGTGGCTGGATAAATGATCGAAGTTTATAGGACACAAATCACAATAGATTACAAATATATTTGACCAGAACATTATACAAGCAGTAAGATACTATTATAAATTAATCATGGCTGTATAGGTATTTTAATGAAGAGCAGTTTTTATTAGTATTGATTTATTGTTATAACGTCACATGGGTCCGCACGTGTAGGGTATAAGTTTCGTGATAACCAACATTACACGACGATGTGTTTGTGTACGCGCCTCAACCTTGCCTTAATCGTGTTTACGGGAAATATATTTTCAAGAGATGATATAAATAAAAATTAATCCAAAAAATGCGGCCACTATCTGTAGAGAGAGTGTGAGTGAGAGAGAGAGAGATAACATACCGATAAAGCGACGGCCGAAGCCCGGTGTGCTGGTTCATTTAAATTACCAAAAAAAAATAAATAACAATAAACAATCCAGGTTAGGTGTGTTGGTCGTTGGCCGTTCGGTGTTAGAACGAAAGGAGACGAAGGTAGAAAAAAAATTTAAATTTGCATCCCGCTGCGAGCGGTACGACGGCGGCGCAAGGCTTACAAATCACACCAGCGGCGTTCACCTACAATAATAATAACAATAATAATAATAATTATGAAGTTACCACTTTTATTTGGCTCGCCGGAATCATATCGGGTACTGCACTACATGATATTATTACAATGGCCAAGATGTCACGACCGGACAATATTAATGGGCATATATACATATAAGTATTCTACATATTATAATATGATGGTGCGTGGTATTACTCCTTACTAGTAAAATATATATCCCTTTGTACAAAATACTTAGCGCGGCTGGTAGGCCGAGAGAAAATAAGGGGCGAAGTAACTGGACCCATTATAAAATTCACAAAAAATACAGTTCATACATTATATATTATTATTACGATTACATACAATTTTTTTTCTTTTTCTTTACGGCACTGTGTTGGCGTTAATACTCTTCTTTAGTAGATTAAACCAGTTTGCACAAAACACGATCCATTTTACCTTGTGGTTATAATAATATATCTACCATGGTTTTCGTATGAACCATGTCAGAAAAAATTAATCTATTTAACGGGATTAAAATATTGAACATGACACCGCAACATCTGAATAACAGCGCAGACCGAAGACACTGTACGATACTTAATGCGCGTACCAGCTCCCGCGGAAGAAGTTTTTTTATTGGCTTGCAAAATCATAAGTATTTTTTTTTTTAATTTAAATTAAATACTTGTTTTTAAAAAAAATTATACTAATCTAGCTGTACGTTTACAGCAATAAATACATTTATTAAAACAAAATCTATAGAAATAAAACTGTTATGCACTATATTTGTATTTTATATTTATGACGTTTTAAGGAATCTGTCATCAGAATAACATCATGTTTGAACAAAGTGTTCAACACCTTTTAATTACTTTTAGTACCAAAATATGTGCCATAATGTAATCAATATTTGTTTTCATAAATCTGATTTATTAAATCATATTACCTTTAAAATTTCACATTTGCTACAATTGTATATATTCCAGCGGTTCCCAAACTTTTTTGGTTCACGCATCCCTAAAAATAAAAATAAATAATCGCGACTCCCATGAATAAATTAATCACATCATTAAGTATTTGAACATTTTTAATTGTATACAGTCATATATTTTACATAATATTGTTAAAGTATTACAAAATATTTTTATTTGTATGAAAAAAAACAGTGACTGTTAGAATTGAAGCTTAATGCGAAAAATGTGCTTGTTTTACGTTTGATAATCCTTCAAAATATTCAATACAAGTTAATAATGCACACCTCACGTACTGCTAATTCACGATTACTTATACTGCTATTGTCGGACAAATATATAAATATGTATCATCATATTAATAATATATATATCATTATTATATATTGGTCATTATGGTTCGAGAATATTCGGACGACGCGATAACGCTGGGTTTTCAATTTTCATACTCAAAGATATAGCGACCTCCCGATAAGATAAACGAATAAAACGGTTCAACGAAATTATCGTTGATCTAAAAATATCAATATTTACCTCGTACCTCCCCTGTTAACTATTTGCACCTCCCAAGGGAGTAGCGCCTCACAGTTGGGAACCGCTGATATATTCAACTCATTAAAAAGTTTTGATAAAAAAGAGTAGGATAGCAAATGTAGACGGGTTTTCAAACCATAGTTTAGACTTTAGAAGATATTACATGGAATATCTTCTATAAAATGAAATGTATTAATATAATAGTATTAAAATGAAATTTTACATTGGACATCATAAGTTCAACTTTCCATCTAATAATACCATATAATTTGTAGTTCATCACTGGTTGAGTTTGTATGAATGTTGGCAGATACATGATTATCATAAGTAATGATAATGCTAATTTGTATAATATGTAACGTGATCCGAAAATGTGGGATGAATTCCCACATTTTCAAAAAGTATCAAATACGATTTGGCTGTTTTTGCGCGATTTTGTGACACATACCACCTACATACAATATATGTTTTATAATATTGTCTTTACTCTAGGTTTAAAAGAGCCGCTATTTATTTTTAGACTAAATTGATTAAATTGAGCTGCAATTATCGTGAATGGGCTACATTTTGTTTTTAAAAGCCGTAAGTCCAAATCCGGAGAGACGCTCGACGCTTTAAAACAACTCTAAAAATGTTAAATTACCGTTTTGCTATAAATTTGATATCCGCGTTGACAGTGTAGTGGTGTAACCGCATATACAATTATATCTATCTAGTATCTATATTGTCAAGAAATACTAATAACAATACGACATATTGTGTAACCGGTCCGTTCGATTTTTGCTCTATTGTCAGTCGCGAGATCGTCTCAATGGGATGTAACTGTACAAACACACTCGATCGCAAACGTAAATTACATTTAAAACAGCAAGACCCCTTGTGGGGGTCTATAATAATAACAATAATAATATATATATATATGTATAATATTTTAGGGAATTAGTGCGATGAAAAAAAAAACAAAACAAAACTCGCGTGCGCTTGGTCGCTTGCCGATTTAACGGTGAATTATTGTTGTTTGCCGACAATGAGACCGCGATCGCGTCAAAAACACATTATCGCGTTATTGTTATCGTTACTATTAATTTATTGTTGTTATTATTATTTTTATTATTTGTAATTTTTGGCGTGTGCGAGTCGTGTGTTTGGAGCGCGTCTTTCATTGATCTCAAGGCATTCCCGCGGCGGTGTCGTCGCGGGTCCTGCAGCGCGCCCGAGTTTAATCAACGGCGGCAACAACACATAACGTTGCGTTTGGCTATAAGAGTGTGCTCCCGTCGAGGCGTGCCCCCGGATCGAGTCCGACCACAGAGAGTTTCACTCGGCGTGACACCGACGGGCGACCGAGTTATAAATAATAAAAAATAATAATATATAGAAATCGTCGACGTTTCGAGATCACGGTGAGAAACAATAACGCGTCGACCATCGAGAGCTCCTCGCCGGGTTATCGCCTCTTCACGCAACGGTATTGCTTCAAATATTAATAATAATAATAATAATAATGCTAATAATAAACTTTGTTAATTCGGGTCACAAGCGATCACCGACGGAGCACCGGGTTTCGCAACCGATGACACGTCACACCGCCAGTACAGGTACCGCACTCGTAAGAATAGTGTACAGTAAAGCTACAGGTGTTGCATTGTTGTGATATACGTTGTTACTGTCTAAAACGTCCTCGAAAATAGTGATTATCATTTTTGATCCAGTCGAACTATATTATCTAGGACCAAAGTCTAAAACGATTGCGTGTAATATTGCCATCCATCATTTAATTTTACGGGGTTCATACTACTCTCATAAGCATCACTACAATATACACCTAAACAAATGCGACCAGTAGACATTCGCTCTCATGCTCTCCGGCTCAGTCCGCTATCGAGTTTGTAAAATAGCCCTAAACCTTTTCGCCAACAAACTGATAACAACCGATTCTCTTTTCAACCACTTCATTAAACATTTAATCTATAATAAAATAACTGAGAATCGATGATGTAAAAAGTATATTTAATATAGCTTATAATTCCAAACGAATTTTCTATAATATTCTGATTTGTATTTATTTAAGTCTTTTTATGCTGTGCATCACTGGACACCTAATTTGGGTGTTTTCGGTAATCTGCTCTGGTTCAAAACAAATGTCAAGTTTCAAATCAGGCTCACCTTTTTCTTTTAGATGTCCACATGTAATTAGATACTGTACACTGATATAGGGTATAGTTATTGTTTTATTGAAACAAAACTCTTTAATATTTTGGCAAAGACCAACTACAATTATTTTGATGACAGACAGAATATCTTCCGAATAATCTGTTTTATGGTAATCATCGGAGGGCTGAAATTGTAGCACTGAAATTAAGTGAATAAATCACGAAATTAAACTGGACCCCGGTTAATTTTTTTTTTTATAATCATATATATGTAAGTAATAGTAGGAATAAAACAAACGGGCACAATAAATATGCGTTTGCCGTGTTTAACGCGAGACAAAAAAAAAAGATAGCTAATGGCGTTTTTATGTAAATAAAACCAGAATGAGCTATTTTAGAGTTGTCATTACTGGTTCATCTTAAATAAGTTTCTTTTTTTCACAACTAATGCATTTTGGCTCGGTTAATAACTAAGGTATAATATCCGCCGACAGGTACTAAGATACATTTATGGATGATTATTTATTTATTTATTAAACTATTAAAAAAATTCAAAATTACTGATGTTTATATCTTAAAACAAAAAAATTATATAAATATACAATAGTATTAGCATTACGTTATAAAACTCGAATTTATAAATAGTATTATTCATTGGCAATTGGTATTTTGAGTAATAATTATGATGCTTTGGGAATCCGTTTTGCTGTAGTATAATATTATGTAGTAAAAATAGTAAAAATTTAAGTACATAGTGAAAATTAAAATGATGTATCTCTTTCTTCGATTTAAGTTTTGAAAAAATATTTGAACTCTTCACAACATTTACAAAACAATGACCAAAGAATAATTTTGAAATTATTTTTGGTTAATTAATTATTTCACTTTGAAAAATTAAATTTATTAAGTTTTTAAAATCATTTAAAAACTATATTAAAAACGAAAAGTAAAAATGTACTTCGGTCATGGCATCAAAGAAGTATTGAAAATCGATATCTGTTTTAAAAATTATTGTCAGATTACGGGTTTTGGAGTTCTGATTGAATTAGAATGAGTTGTTTTCGACCAAACATAAAAAATACGCAGGTAGTGAGGCCCCTTAATATTACGACAATGTAATTGGAGAAATTTACTTCACTGAAGTCACGCAAAAAAGGTTAGTCTTATTACTCATATTTACTCTTATATTTAAGAGGACGCCACACCGCCCATTTTTAAGAAGTAAAGTATAGGCAATTTTTACAAAATCTTAACTTAAAGATTAAACTGTGATGTGTAACTATGAGTTCTGTAATTAGGACTCTATTTTAGTAGTTAAATTATTTTTCGGACTATCACAGACAGCGTCCTTGACAGCGATCTAAAAAAAAATGTCTGTTGAATTGCGTTTTACGCGGATTAATTTTTCTTAGGCTTCATATATAGTTAAGGAAAGAAATTGATACATATTATTTATGACAAAATTATCTGTGTTCCATCATCCGTATTTTTTTGATATACTTAATACAACCAACGCTATATCATTTTTTAAAAAGTCAGAAAAGTCCTTTCTTAATTAAATAAATATTCACTAACTAATTGAAATATTAAAAAAAGGGCGATGGTAGAATACAGACAATGTTGTTGTCTATTTTATGTGAAAATTTGGTTTCTTAGTTTTGATTACAGCCTTTGTAAAATTAATCCGCGCAAGGCGAGTTTTTTGAAGAAAATAACGGGTGTTAAAAGTTAATTAAAATAAATTATAATATTCGTGTATGGGTTATAGCATTAGTTATATTATTTACGCGTGGGACAAAAGTTTTAACTTATTTCCAAGTTTATAGTTGTTAATATAAATTATAAACAATACACATTATAATGCTGAATTAACTACGATTATTGAAGACAATTAAATAAGCACATTTCTTAAAGGAATGACATTAGCTTTATGGCCGAAAAGGAAGAAAACATAGTCGATGGGTATTGTAAAGACTAATAAATTCACTTATTATACCTGTGAGCTGTGCATTATGTTGCCATCGATACAGACTAGTTATTTTAGTATTACTTGCAAAATCATATTAAGTAAAATTCATTTAATTCTTTTCATATACATATTATGTTGACAAAATTAGATATAGCAATTGTTTTTTTTAAAACAATAGAAAAAAACAGACAGATAAATAATGAGAAGGTTTAAATATATAACTCCTTAAATACGATAAGCTTTAATAGAGCTTGGCGGCAAATCAATTTATCAGTTGATCAGACTGTAAATAAAGAAGGCACTGTCAGGCAGATAATATGTCAATTTTAATGAATCCCGTGAATTTCTAAGTTCTTAGTACTATTGGTAGTAGTAAATGCGACGTTCATACCTAAAATTATTATTTTTCATTGTCCAAAAAAATCGCATAATATATTATGATAATATTAAGAACATGAGCCATTTGTATTAGGTCATTTGTATTCAGTATATAGTAATACATATGTTACTATGATATCTATGATCATTATAATCCGGATGTTATAATAAATCATTTTTTGAACGCATAGTTTTTTGGATTTCTAGGAAACACGGGTTAATATTTAATGATTTAGCTACTGAAACAAGTTATACACGTTGAATTATAATTTATAACCATGTTGTTTTTTTTTATTATTCACCGCTAGAGCAGAGTTTTATAAATGAATACACACTTGTAACTTTAAATGTTTAATGGATCTATAAATCTGAAAAATTAACTTAATAGACATCAATTACAAAACAACAATTTTACGTCACATTTATTCTGAAATTTAATAATGTTTATAAACACGGTTTAAATTCATATCATATAAATAATGATTTAGCTGGCAAGTTGTTTTATGCTGTTCTGATAATATGCAATCGATAGTTATATACTGTAACTATTCGTCATATACGACCAGAATACACAATCACTGCATTTTTTGGAACAGCATGAGCGACACCTTTGGTTTATAGCGTGACTCCAACTTCTACATTTTAAGAAGTTGTATTGTTATATTCACAATCACTAAGCAACTGGTGAGATGTGTGAATTCGGCGTAAATGGTTTAGTATTCTATTCTCATTTGGCTGTATTCACTAAGTTGTACTCTGGCATAAAGGCTATCTATTTGGATGAAGAGATTAGTTAAAAATGAGATTTCAAAGTCTGGATATGATGTAGCTTCATCGTTTGAACGAGTAAATATATTTGCTCCGTATTTTTCTTTTGATTTATCTACCGGTAAGTGGGAGTTATCTTATAGCTCTCGGGTGATTTTTAAGTACCAGTATTTTTAACTATTCTGTAATGGCTACAATGCGCTCGGTGTAGACGATTTGTTTCCTTCAGTTTTTATTATTGTTAATTTATTTTTGTAATGTCCTCCGGTGTTGTCGGGAATGAGGGGGTGAGTAATAAGGTAGCAACAGGAAAACAACAGAAGCGACCGTATCATCGATGTCCGACACGTTACCGGATGCCTGAGCCCAGGCGTGATCTGTTACAAAATGCGCTGTTTACCATTCGGCTCACATAACGTTATCGGTTCATGCCTTGATTTATATATTTCGGAAAACAATAACAATGAGCCTGTCACTGACGAGTACCCGGTCACGTCTTGTATACATTTATATCATATATATAATATGTACATTACATACTATAGGTACAGACTTATTATACGTGCCGCGTAACCGGCGGCGTTGTCTTTCGTCATTCCCCGACGGCGGACGGCAACGGCCCCGTGCAAATGTCGCCGACGTCTCAATTTTTATTTGAAAATCTAATATAATCGTTTGCCCATATACCGATAATATAATTATTGTACAAACCTTGCTGGCATATCCCCCTTCGTATACGCCCTATGAAGCTGCATGATCATCGTTCAACCCGTGTACCCCAGTCTCGGACCTCGAACAGTCATCGATTAATCAATCAAAATAATAATAATAATAATAATAATATTATAAAATATCCGCATGGGTACGGATTAGACGGGAAGGAAGATAAGTGTTGTAGGTGTGAAAGGTTAATAGGATTGTCATTCACAATGCATAATATCGGTCGTATGTTTCAGACGGCTGCAGAGAGGTACATACATAAAATAAGCCGCCGCAGACAACACCTCAACAACAATAAGTCGGTACAATATTATTAATAATATAATATGTGGAGCGTCCTTCGTTGCGGTTCCGACATCAAAGTACTTATAGAGCTAATTGGAATCGAGAGCACACTCGGGGCTGTTGGCCGAGGCAACGTATTTAATATAATATTATATCTTGCTGGAGACTTGAACGCCCTACTCCTCTTTGCGTGGCACCGGCCGTGTTTCGATTAATTCGTACTTGTTATCGCGCCGTGAATATTATAATATATATTAAAATAATAATAATAATATAAATAATATATGTGTCCGTCTTCATTTTATAATAACTTATGTAGGTACGGAATATGTACCCGAGCGGGATCGTTTTAACGAATCCGACAGCCTGTTATTACGCTCTAATGGAAAGCAAACAGTTCACCGCCGTCGCTGTCGGTCATCGTCACCGTGTACCGTCGCAGTCATCATAGTCGTCATTCCCATCTCCACTCGGCGGGCAGATCTGGTTTCAACGCAATCCTTAGGTCTTATCTGGACGATGATCGTGTTGTTACCATCAATTCCAGAGACAATAATAATTAACACCGATTTGTTTTAAAATAACTGTTACGCATTAACGTTGATATTTTATGACAACTGAAATCATGTAAGTAAATATGGTGACAGAAGTTTTAACAAATTTGAGTTTTAGCTTCAACCGAGTGGTAAAAATAACGAGGGATCAAAAGGATAGAATGGAGCAGAATGGTGTAGCAACTTATGACTGAATTTAAAAATAATATTTTGTGATAAACAGCGTTTGTGAAGTACGGGAAAACTGAGCATCGGATGATATCCAGATCACCTGGTGTAAGAGTGTTAACTACCCCGAGTTGTCCGTCTGTCGGTCGGTGAATGTATTAAGAGTCTGTCGGCTGTCGGCAAACTAATAAAATAATATAAAATACCATAAAATAAAATTGACCACCAACCCTTTATGATGCCGCCAAGGTAGAATACACTCTAAGAGTTAGTTTAATGGTTTTTTCTCTTGGCCAGTTTAATTATTATTATTATACAATGTATAATGTGTATCAAGGATTTTATTTTCGATTGGAACTCATTCACGTGCAATACCTGCAGGCTGCAATGGCCATTAAGACGAGTGCGACAACCAATTATTGTCAAACATACCGTTCGACTAGTGAAATTGTAATTAAAATAAATTAGTCGGATAAAATCAAACACGCTTAGTCTTTCTAAAGTTACAGGCGATAATAATCGTCTAAGGCTGTAGAAGTGACCCCCGACATAATCGGGTTAAAACAAAAAATGTGTCCAGTACAATGTTTTTATAGATCCAAGGACATGCGAGTAACAATTTGGGTTTTTCATTATAATAATAAAAAAGGTGTACCTTTTATTTACGTGTTATATTTGTGATGACCATCTACCGACCAAACTCGTTTGAGCGGTGTGCGTTCATAATTAAATATCGGGCTGCTCGTCCAATTCGAACTTACAACCCAGATTGAACTCTACCGGAATTTATGTAATGTTAGTTTATCGTAAAAAATACGGCGGAATTTAACAAACTCGGCAAGATACTAGTTTTATGGAATTCGGCAAAAAAAAACCGCGGTAAACACAAGAACTGACCGAACGGCTAATGCGGACTGTATATAATATAGATAACAAAGTATTAATAATTGGGAAATCTGACAGAAAAATATTATACATATTCTATCGTTGCGGTGTTCTAATTTTGCACCTCGTTGCTCTCACGGTATTTCTATCAAAACACAATATTATTATCGATAATAACGTGGGCGTCCATTAGCTTTACAGTAATAGCCCAGACATGTTGTATTTAGACTGATCTCGAACAGTCTAACCGAGAATATGATACTTAATCACGTTTTGTGCAGCTCTCCTTCTAAACGGCTATGGTGCCGCTTCCCCGCCGGTGCAGCGACTCGCGACGGACGATCGATGGACGTTTTTGACAAGTCCAAGTGCATTATAATATATCTGTGTTACAATGTTATTGGTTTTGAATTGATCGGCGTAATTGGCTCGACCAAATCGATCGGTCGGGGTTAAACGGTAAGTGGTGCGCGCGTATTGAAATAAACATTGGAACGTATGCGTATCTGTGTGTATATGCTTATGTCTACGGTATACATGTATGTGTGTGGATTGTTTGAACCTCGGAGCGGTGGGTCTGTGACCTTATAGGAACGTGGGAACCGTCCGGCACAGGGTTCGATCGTTATTATATAGAAATCTTTTAAATGGCTAATGATATGTGTGTTATCCTCTTTTAAAAAACCGTTTTCTTATTTTTAAAAGAGCAATGGAGAAATAATATAACTAGTTCATAGCGTGGTCGGTATGTCCGTACGCGCGACGGTGTTACAGTAACGTCGCGGTCTTATCTAATTGCTTCTAATGGTGGTAATTATGCGATCCGGCAGAAAATCGGTCGAAAAAACGTCTTATTTTTCCACACCACCTCGTCCCATTCGACCGGATTGGATTTCGTGATGTCTGCAGACTGGTCACGAGCAATATCGTTCGGTCCATATAACAACAACAACTTAATTGACCGATTTGGCGTCGGCGGTCATAACTAAATACATCAACCAGATAAATAGTTTACCCTGTCCGTCTGACAATCGAGTATAATTATTATTAGTATAATAATTTTAACACAAATACATGTATACGCATAGACCACACGTCGATTATTCCTCGTCCGAGTTTTACACCCGCGTTAAAACGGCGTCACCTGAAACAAACACACTTACAATATTATCAGGATAAAAAACCTCAAATTCGGCCCACACAAACAGGAAGTGTCAATATATATATTTCTGTACCGTTTATGGCCCCAAAGCGGTCACGTCCATATTATACACCGACCGACCGCTAAGATTTTATTATACACACATTCGAGGCGCATATTGTTTTTTTTTTCGGAGTCGTAAACGGAAATCCTAAAAGCGCTAATGCTGAATAAATTATCTGACGTGCTCGGTATTGAAAAAAAGAACGCATCACGTACGGTGCATTTAACGTGTCCCATTATTATAATATACGTACATACAGGATCTCGCAGGAAGCTGATGGAATGCACGGTTTAGACGTGATACATTATCTTCGGCTTCGAATATAAATGTCTCTCCCTTCGTTGTCCACTCCCCTCCTCCCCTCTCTGTCTCCCACCCTAAATGGCAAACTGCTTTATAACAATACAGACGGGCGACGTCCACACGACACATAAATTTGCTAAACTGTCCACGAATTACCAGCAGAGCGGTCGACATGGCAGCCGCCTACCGGGTGAGCCCGCGCATCGCCAATGAATCGGCAGCGGCTGTGGCGAACGTAAAAATTGTTTTTTCATGTTGTTATTATCAATTGTTGTCCCGTGCCTAATAAGTCCGAGCAACTACTAACTGCCACTCGACGTCGGTATAATAAAAATATAAGCGTGTTAAACAACGATTGTTTTTTATTTTTATTATTTTATAACTTTTTTTTGCCGTTTTTATTTGATGCTTCGCGAGCACTGTCAAAGTTGTTATAATATTTTATCAATAACGTTTTTCCGCCGGCCAGCATCGTGCCACAGCCGCCAGTTTCGTTTGCCTCGTTGGTCTCTTTGAACAGATCACAATAATTATACTTATTATGAATGAATCGACGGGCACCCGACAAGCCCCGCTCGTATACCGGCTACAATATACTACGCTTGTTTTCGTGCGCGTTTCCAAACTCATAATTATTATTCACCGCCTATTGTCCATATAATAATATAACACATCACGTCTATCTTCGATGTTTCGTGCATGCTGTGTCGTGATTGCCAGACGGTCGTAGCGCATGGAACGGGGTAGCAAGGATTGGCAGTGGTGGAGGTGCAGATGACATTGAGACGGAATTAAGTTATACTCCAGATTTTCTAGAGTAAAAATTGACGACGTAAATTAAACTATGCAAGATTTTTAGAAAACATCTCAAACAGTTTTTAATTATGTTTCTTAAAAGTTTGCTTTTATTTTTAATATTAAGTATTATTAAGCGCTTACCGATTTTACAATAATTCGATATAATATATCTGTACCTAAATTTTGGTTTACCCACCATGACCTTAGGGAGTCTCAAGAGATCTGAAATTTGATATTTCAATAAGTTCTCAAATGACAAATCCAACTATTTAGAATTATGGATTGCTTAAGAATAATTTGTCAGTCTTTTAATTAGTTATATGTATACATTCTTTATAACAGACTGTAAAATAAATTATTTTTTTATTGCAATAAAGAGCAATTAGTACATTTAGTTCATGTATGTAGTATATAGAGACGTTTTGGTTTAAATTGAAGAATATGAATAAAATTAAAAAAAAATTGTCTGTTAAGACTTATGTACAATCATGGTTAACATATTATTATGTTTACACTTTAAACTTCCAAAAAAACTATCTCCAAATATATTTAAATCGAGATTTCAGTATATAATTACGCAAAAAAAACAAAACGATGATACTTAAATTTGTTTACACATAATGTTTCGATGACTATTCGAAAATACCGCTTTTAATGTTTAGCCATTATTGGTAAAAATTATTAGGAAGAAGAGTTCTCATGAAATTTTTTTGCTTACATTTTTTATACGATTATTATCCCCGCATTAAAATTAAACTATGTAATTGTATAAAAACCAGATTTTTTTTCGTGGGAGGAAAAGTGAATACCGTACTTACCTATAAATGTCTAACGACAACCTCAGAAAAAAGACAATTTTACAAAAGTTGATTACAGAAAATACATAAATTAATAAAGAAGAAGAGGAAGGACATGATAAGATTAAACGCATAGAGAATTCATAAATCCAATTACATTGACAATGAATAATGACCGTCGATTGTCAGGATATTACATTACATTTATAATTGATAAACACTATCATTATATTTAAGCTACTGGGCCACGAATGACTTGTACAGTTTTTTTTGTACATTGTAATGTTTGAATTCCTAAATCTTAAAATCTGAAATGATCTCTAAATGATTTTTAAATCAAACGTGTACCATATTTGAACTCTTCGTCTGGTTTGAATAATACGGTTCGTTGATTTTTTGGTTTGTAAGAAAGAAATGAAAACCAAAGGTTATTATCAAATTTTACAAAAGAGCAAAATGATACTGAAATTGCCAAAAGATATTGACAAAATATACCTACTGCATGATCAGAAACTGTTTTTTTTTTAATGTATCTCTTGTCCTTTTTATTTCTATCACTACAAATATTATGTAAAAAGTGTAATATTATTTTAACTATTGTTCTTTTTTGTTATATTATTATTGGTTTAAGTTTATTTGAACTAATTTTACAAGAATATATACCTACCTATTTACTATTTAGTAAATAGTATTTATGTTTTGTAAAGATTACAAGGCAAATGTTGTACAAACACTGGTGAGTTTGTGTTTACGTCAGTTGTCAACTAAATACAAGTGATTACTTGGATATACCGGGACGAAGACGTGTGCATGACTAAAAGCTGTTTTAAGACTTCATTCATTGCTCTTACAATGAACCATGAAAACCACACTATAATTCCGTGGTACGGAAAAGCACCCGAAAACACTGATATCGTGTTAAACGGTGGTCTAGATCTTCTGCAGTAAATCACATTAAGTAACAGAGTTTATCCAAATCGCTGCGGATTATATGACCGTCAAAACTAGTATTAGAATTTGTCATAAAAAATAACACTATAATACCCGCAGTTTAGAAAACAAAATCGGATAAATGATGGCATACAAGTTGGGTATTATACAATGTAATATAATACATACATAGTACTGTATAGTAAATATGTTATTATATAATTTAGATACTATATACAAATATTTGAGATATCTTTGAGTAGAACGTGCAATCGTGCACATAATAATATACTATTTTAAAAGAATATCTGAGCGGAAAAGGGATAATATTCCTCAACATCCAACTTTCGGGGAATTAATGGAAAATGTTTATTTCCTATACAATTTATATAGAAATTATATAACCTTTCAACTACAAAATGGCTATCGCAGTTTATTTTTCGTATTTTTGTAATTTTATCCTTTTTCCATTCAATTGTTCAAATGGATAATGAACAATTACCATACTCATGCCAATATGTTGAAATTCGGCCAAATAAATAGACCCGACGTACGGCTGCTATTGGGTATTGTCGATAATGTTTTATGAAACTCCAGAGTCCGGGGGTAGTCTAATTAATGATCATTTTAAAGATTTTACATATGGTATCCGAAATCCGACTGCTTTCCAAAGATGATATCGCATTGGCCGGACGCCAAATTTTCATCCGACAGTTATGTTTCTACATAAGACATACACAGACACACTTTCTATAAGATGCACGCACTATATTTTATAATACACAATAATTTCGTATCGATTTCGGTGACAAATCCAGTTTTTTTGTTTTGGAACCAGATCCGTTTCTGAAAATATCGCGCGTATGCGGAGCGTTAAAAGCGGAAAATTTATTCATGTCGTTCCGACGGCTTATAAATGAGTTTCATCTACGCACACACATATATACACACACACGTATACAACAGTATATAATATCCAAATTCTTTTATGTCCTATATTATAAAGTCGCCCGCAGAGAGAAGAAGATCCAGTATGCGCACAAGGCATCTTGCCACACATGCCATTTGGGTGTTGTCCACATTTATCAAGGCGCTCCCTTTTCAAAACCTAATACGTTGTTTATACCGTGTGACCCGGACCGAGGTGGCGAATTTGTGTTTTTCCCCCTACGGCTATTATATATATATATATAATACAGCATCCAAGTATAATAATATTATATATCATATTATTATTATTATTATTATTATACACCTGTAAAGAGGTTTTATTATTATTTTTTTTTACAACGCGGTGTTTTACTCGGCCGGGAGATCGGACACTAAATGACATACGACCGTAATAAAATATCATATTAGAACGGATTTATATTTTATGACGTTCAATATTGTTCTACAAAGGCCTCACGCGCTGCCAAACACGCCCGCTGAGCGCCACACGTCTATAATAAGATACATATACATGATATTTGTTGGAATTATAAACCAAACACCATATTATATTATGTAGTTAGTAGGTCGATATAATTATTAGTAAGCATATTTTGTACTTCATGTACACCGAATATTTAATTATTGTTATTGGGAGACAGTCGTCGTTTTTACTTAGGTATACACTTATTCAACCCTTTTATTACTTGATATGCTTCTGGATAAGGATTTTATTTCGACAATATTATAAAATTATCGTATTATCGCGCAACGGCAATTAATTCACAGATTTTATAAAAAAAATAGTTAAAAAACTCAGTAGCCGCGTGCACTGCTTATACTTTCTCCTGTAGCCGTCACGGTTCAAAACACCCACTGCAAGCGTTCGCGATATTTGTATGTTTGATGAGCAGTGATCATCAAAACGCTGTTGTAGTAAAAGCGGACGTGGTCGGTCTAAGTATGACGATGATTATTACTTATTGCAAATTTAGTTTAGCAAAAGCAATAACTTTATAATAATAACAAGCATAATCGGTATTGCAGTATGACGGGTGTGCGACTGCGGTGTGTGCACGCCCAGTCACATTGGCCGGACGGCGGTATTATTTATTGATCTCGATTCGTAAAGATGCAGCAGAGAAATCAACTCTTACGAAATCCGGTTGTTAGGTGACAAATTTTTGGGTCACTCTTGTTCTACCGGGGCACGGCCCACTCGCGACGACGACCGGTTTTTCAATTAGGATCATCTTCAGAGTTTATCGCGATGTCGATTCGTCCCAAAATCCTGTTTTGTTCTTTTGAAACGGTTTCCAGTTCGAGTTATTTTTTTTCTTCTAATTCTTCTCCAAACAACCTGTCTTAATGCCATGAAATTTTTAAAATGGATGAAAAAAAAACACATATGTGGAATTATTACAAATCAGTCCGAACATTGTCCAATAATGTATTTTATCGTACAATTACTCTTGCCTGTAAAACGCAACGTTTCGCGACACGAATAAAATTATATTTCACACCAGTCGGATATTTAATTATTCGTGTGACGTAAATCACACCATAGGCGCAAATACGGGGGGGCTAGGGTGGGCTTAGCCCCCCTAATGCTAGAAATAGCCCCACCAAAAAATTAGGTTATGCATACAATTTTAAAATATAAAAATATATTTACTTATATATGTAATTAAAAAAAAATTCCAGCCCCCCCAAGTTAAAAATTGAAATTGCGCCTATGAATCACACAATAAATAAACTGTTTCAATTGCTAAAACTTCTCTGCCTATATTATCTGCTATTATTATATTAAGACTATATTATAACCCGGTTTGAACGTTGATTGAATTTAAGTACAATATCGAAGAATAACAAATTCAAAGATATTTATTAAGGGGATTAGAAGCGGGTGGTTTTTTAAGGAGCTTTATATAGGTACAGGCAATAGTTAAGAAAAAAAAAGTTTTAATACATTTCTACCATGTTAATTAATTTGTATAACTTTCAAGGTATTATTTTTAATTTATATAATTTGTTTTATGAGTAAAAGCCATTTTTGTTTATTTTAGACATAAAAGTTTGAACACATTTTACCTTTGTATAGAATGATCAGATTTCAATTTTGTAAAAAGATTCGAGTTCTTTGACTATTTAAATAGATTATGTAGGAAACCAATTTTCATTTAAAAATTCAGTTTCTTGTAATTAAATAAATCAAATTTAAAATTTTATCATTATTAAAAAACCATATTTTTTTTAAATAAAAAAGCAAAATATCAATAATACGTTTCCGACATAACTTAGTAAAGTAGCTAAAGAACCAGTATTCCTTTACAGAATTGAAATCGGACTACCCTAAGTAGACGAAGTTTTGTGAGGCTCTTTGGTCTAAGCCGTAAAAAAACTGATCGCTTTTAGACCTTTCTGCATTAAATGTCATATCAGATCTTTACAATTTTACAATAATTAAGTGATATTGCTTGCTTTATATACAATGAAGTTTATCAGATAAAGCGGAAACATACTAAATGAGCGATATAAAAATTAAAATAATTAACTTAGTTAATACAAAAAGGATGTTATACAAGTATTGCAAATTAAATATTTAATTGGTCTGTTATAGAGAAAACTCCAAAAGCTTAAGAAATTGATACATAGTATGACATTAGGCAATGTATTCGTTTTAAAATATTTCACCTGGTAACTAATTGATAGATTGCATCATGGCGGTAATATAATAGCATAATATAAACTATGTTTAAGATTAAGATTGGACAGTCGAGACAATGTTCGGAAGAGAACGGTGTTTTGGTATAATATTAGAATGAACACCTGCTACAAGTCAAATTAAAACCGGTATATAGCATTCAATTTAGCCAAACTATTCCCTGGGGAAAGAAAATGGTTATAGTAAATGGTTGGAAATATTCTAGTTGAATACCCCAAAATCCCGTACAACAGTAACAACTAGACAGGTTAGGTTTAGGCGTTAAACTTTAGAATATTTGGTTTGTAGGTGGTCGCGGGTTCGATGCTCAAGAGGACGTACTAGAGCCTAATGTGGAATACTTATTACATTTTTTTCAATGGTTTTGTTTATTTTTACAATCCAATAATGTAAATTCAACCTTATAAAGTTGGCATTAGGTAGATGCAACTAAAATATATTTAGTCAATCCAACTATAATATAAAAAATTTAAATGTTTTTTTTCATATTGTTTTGATATAATGTGATCTCAATTTTTCAAAATTTTTTTGTTTTTACCCCCCCCCCCCCATCTTAGTTTTTTTAATAGAAACTTTAGAAACTTAAATGGTAACGTATATATTTTATTAACTTTTTAAATTGAGCATAATGTACTAAAAATGTTGACTGGTCGATAACCATTTTCGAATAACTATTATTGATGCTATTGAAGTTTCAAGGTAACCGCACTTCCCCTCCCATCCTAACTTTTAAACTCTTATAACTTAAAAAATAGTTATCCGAAACTGGTTATCGACTAGTCAAAATGTTTAGTACATTATTCTCAATTTAGAAAGTTAATAAAATATGTACGTTATCATTTAAGTTTCAAAAGTTGCTATCAAAAAAACTAAGATGGGAGGGGGGTAAAAACAAAAACAATTGTGAAAAATTGAGATCACATTATATAAAAACAATATGAAAAAAAACATTTAAATTTTTTATTAAACCCTATGAGATATTGAATGGCTCATGATAAAAAAATCACCCTATATATAGTTAACTACATTCAGTTTAGTACTCCCAACTAAAAATGTATTATGTCTCTATATTAACCATAAGTTATGGTTGGGACCATATTATTAGAGGAACTCAAATGTATTAGTATCTTTTGACGGAATAAAATTTAATCGTTCGAAATTAGAGCTGCCGATTACACGTGTAGTTCACATACACGTGTATAAGTTCGTATAATTATAAATACACGTGTAGGACAAGTACGTGTAGTCATAAGTACACGTGTACCTGCAACAACACGTATTCGGTATTCTTACAACTGTAAGTTTTATAAGACCTGTAATTTGACGTGATACTCTTCTTTAATTAATGCTTGTCACTAAGATTAAGTATTATAGCCATTGGGTCAAGTCAGTGGAACCTCGGGTCCTACACTTACATTAATAATTACACGTACTTCTACATGTGAATTCGAACTACATGAACTTGCCCTCCACGTGTATTTAAAATACACGTGTAGAATCGTCGGCTCTAGTTGAAATAATAAGTAGGAGATGCCAAAGATTTTTAATAGTATTTTGTTAGCGTACTTCTGATTGTATTACTTTGAATACCGCAAGATTAGGGGTATTCGTTTTTATTTAAATAAATACAAACAGTAAAATAAAATATTTACAATGTACTGTTACAGGGTATACAGTGAGTATAGAAATCCGGAATGTTTACTTTCATTATTAAAATTATGCGAGTAGAGTATTACTTCCTTCTATTTAGAATAACTTGAAAGGTAGTTTATCCAAAAATGGAGAAATTTCAAAAAACTATGGATTATTTTTAAAATTGATGACGAAATTTCAGATAGACCCCCAGCCACAAGATATTTATGTCAATTAAAAACAACCAAGAGATGTTCTATAGTAGTTTTTGCGACATTTATACAAGTTCATACATAAAACATAACACAGAACATTTAATCCTTATGTGTAATCATAATGTGTAATCTGTCATGTCTTTAGTAGAAAACTTCTAGACATGAAGGTATTTGCTTATTAATCTACCGAGATAACATATTCATTTAAAATAAGAAATGCAAATTTTTAGTACAATGACTCCAGTTAAAAAAAAAAGATTAAATCGTAATCTTAGTACTAGTTGATATGAGCTGCAAAATATCTTAATTTTCGAATCTTTTTAGAATATTTCTATAATAAATTTAGTTTAGTTGCTACTCCGACAAACGTAACAAGATTTATCATGAACTTATAAAGGGTCTCAATTTGAAAACGGAAATAGCGATTAGGTATTAGAATAAAGATAATGAACGATTCCTGTCTCGGTTCGGGGATAGAATAGACCCAGAGTAATGCCAACATGTCGTAAAAGGCTACTTAAGTGACTACGGAAAAGGATAGCAGTGTCTCCAATATTGGGTGTAAATGGATTATGGTGGCCAAGGAGAATGAGACAGCTACATGCAAAACATTTTTAAGCGAAGATGGTAAAAATTCCTACGATTATAACACTGCGATATGGGTAAAAAAAGGAAACCAACACATTATTCCTAGTATTTGCAGTATTGCCGACTCATTGTAAACGATTCTAACAATAAAGGATCTACTCCAAGAAACAAATTTCGATGTACATGAATGGGAATACCTACAGATACTTAAAGAAAATGAGTTTACTTCAGCGAAGAAAAAAAAATTAAGAACTGAAACAAACCAATGAAATGATCGGAGACGCAAGAAGGATGAATGAATACCATTCAAATGTTTGTAGCCCTTAAGTAATTTTATCTAAATTGTAACTTATACATAGAGTACCACCGGAGACTAAATAAATAATACAATTTCATAAGTTAAAAATACTTAACGTGGTCAGTAAACCACGTTAAATACTTTGGCTCTCCATGGGCAATCAATTTGTATAACTTTATCTGTAAATTAGGTATAGAAAAACTAAACTTTAAAGTAGTCTAGAAAATGTACAATATTGTATACATATTTTAGCTTTTATAATGCAAAACAAATAGGTATGCCGTACAGGGCATTAATACAGGGTGACCACGAAAACACTTTACATTTTCAAAAAGGCAAAATAATATTAGTTCTTCAAAACATTTTTTTTTAACTTGTGTAAAATGTTTGTGGGTGTATGCCATTTTATTTTACGGCAATTTTCCAAAAAAATTATTTAACTTGATATTATGTTATATTATGTTTGTGGGTGTAAGCCATTTACTTCAAGTAGCAAAAATAAGGTCAGGAAGGTGATGTCCGTCTTCCATGAGGAAATTTTCAATTCTTTCGAGGAAGTTCTTCCACACTCGTTCTAGTGTCTCCCTCGTGATTAGTGTCACCCCTGTACGAATTGCCGCTTTCAAATCATCCAAAGAAAATTGCCGTAAAATAAATAGCGTACACTTGTGGCTTACACCCACAAACATATTATTACATAATATCAAGTTAAATAATTTTTTTTTCTCGGAAATTGCCGTAATGGCAAACATATTACATAAGTTAAAACAATTTTTTTTGGAAAAATTAATACTATTTTGCCTTTTTGGAAAAGTAAAGTGTTTTCGTGGTCACCCTGTATACACCGTAGGTATATTTTATCTGACTTTCATAATTTCACGCCGGCTTCTCTTACATTTTTTGCTTACCTCCATTAAAATGCGGCCCTTACAGTATAGTCATTTTAATAATGGGATCAAGATGGTATTCATCTCCAGAGGGTCATTTTTACTACATTATTTATTCTCTGAATTGTTCCGTACACTTTAGAGATTAATTCCGTTTAATATACTGTAGATGACCTAGACGGCCCTATAAAACCTAATCGGTTCGGTTAAATGTCGGCCGTCTTATTATAAAAACCTGAAATGGTTTTTTTTAAGTTGCGTACACGTCTCTATACATTATACTTGAAAGATTTCAAGGAATTTCGGCTTCTCCGTTATAATTATAATTTTCTACTTGTTGACATGATCTCTGTGACCCGTATGGATGTTGCGCTATTGGAAATCCGTAAAGCGCAAACTGATTACGTTTTCGGATAGGGTAAATTCGTGATCGACAATTTTCCACCAACGACTTTCGTTTGTGGACGGATTTCTCGAATAACATAATATTATTATGCATATGATACTATTATCTTATTGGTTTACAAGCGAGCACAAAAACAAACACGTCCGTTTACACAACGCCTATTTAATCCCGCACGCAGTCTATTAGTACCACGATTAATCTTCAAAAACCGTTTCGGGTGTCGTCACGTGATACGTTATATAGGTGTATTAGTGTATAATAATCGTCGACAGATTATATTATTATAATATATATATATATATACCCTACTCGCGTTTCTCGATAATCATAATCACGGAAGTTTTAATATGATAGTAATATTATAGGCGTATACTCGAAAGTGATGCGCTCGTTTCTTTCTATATAGTAATATGATTATTATTATATTATTATTTGTCTGGTTTTATCTTTATTTTAGGAGAAAGCCGAAAGTCGCTGCCGTCGTCTTCGAGTCGCTGCAACATTATTACCACGTTGAATTCATCTACGTCGCCGTGGTGGTATATGAGCATTCTATTTTACAATATTCTGCGCTTTAAAAATACATATACAGTGTGTATCAGAACTGTTATCGCAATGAGTCGCACTCCCCATCGTCCGTTACGAACAAGAATTTAATTTTGTAACCAAGTTCTATAAAAACTACCTTGGTTATTTAAAAGTGTCTGTTCGCTACCTTTTATAAAAAAGTTTATAGTTTCTACGAATATCCAAGTTGAATAATTGGGATTGACTAAAATGCAAACATCGATATGGGACACGCTATGTATGCGATAACTGCTTTTAAAGAAAAAGTATCAATTATAGCTTGGGTATGGTTTAGAAATCATACACGATCATCATCATATTATTGTGTCTATATGCGATATTGTCGTACGTGCACAGCGCATCTCTTGGCCTCCGGCTAACCGTAATGGCGTCATGTATTTATGTGCGCTTACATTTTTATAATATAATCCAATGTGGACCCTGGCAACAATCGTGCGCTGGCTGTTGTAAAATCGCCGCCTTCGGACCCTTGCCTTCGGGCGGACGACAGTCGGAGGTCAAAAAGGTTAAGCGTCACCAGTTTTTAATTATCGTCCAGTAAGATCGGCCGGCTAGCAACTGCATCATCCGAAGCGACCGCAGTTTTACACGGCTCGAGGGAATAATATCGGAAAAGTGTCATACTTTCTACGGGGAATGTCACGTTCGGCGGCCAATAGCGCACGGTCTGCGGATGAACCCGCACCGACGAAGGTGATCATGTTGTATTATAGTAACACACATACTAGCACTATATGTATATTGTATACAGTAATAATATAGGCACACGTACAAGCCGAAGAATCCCGCTAGACGTTCTGCGGCATACATTGTTATTATTATTATTATTATTATTATCATATTATATATTACCTGGTCGACGGACCACAGTGTACACTTACATTTCTACACAAGAGAAATCGAAATGATTTTTTCTCCTTTTTTTTCATTGCTCTCTTCCTCTTCGCTTTAGCGTCTTCATTTGCGCCATGTATATCGCACATTTTTATACCGGTTTAACCTAATACCATTTTCGCCACGAGTGCATCTCCGCTTTTAATCGCCAAAACGTGGAAAGTTATTCGTTTGTTCTCGGTAAGGTCATCGCGAATACGTTGATTCTATGGTCCCTGGCCCGTCACAATTTATTTTAAATGTTCTGATCAAGTTATTCTAAATATTCGTATACAATATCATTGTAATATTTCACTGTTAAAATTTAAAAAAAATTAGCAAATTTAATATTTCATAGTATCTATTAAAGAATAAAGATTGCCCAAAGTTAAAGTGCGATTGACTTTGAAATAAATACCATGGGCCATTATGCGAATTACTGTCACGTGTGTGGAGAAGTAATTTTGTCTATATTCAGTAGGGAATTGCCTCATGTATCTTCACTTTGATAATATGGATGTAATTTATTATTAGCGTTCAGAATTATAACGTCACAAATTACACGATTATGTAAAATAATAAAGTACTACACTGAAGCGGGGCTCTGTCGTATTCTTAAGCCAATTTGGCTTATCGCTCTGATTACACTTAAATCGTCTGTGCCCTGTCACATAAAACATAAACGCGAATAGATGAACATCATAGTACGTCCGTTTTCTGTGGGAACTTGCAAATGGTCTGTGACTGTACGAGAGACTTCAACCGAAACGAAATCAATGATTTGCGAGTTGTTGGTTAAACGTATGTACACTTTACTTGTACCCTGGGTTTTTATCATCGACACTATCTATGGAAACTAATATCAGAAGTATCCACCGATATGTAATGTTTTATATCGTTTAACCATATGGAGTGCTCTGGATTATAATATAACCACCATGGTAACGGTAGATTCATAACACGTAATTCATTTCAATGAGTAATGACAATACTACTCTAGTCTTTAGTTACAACATATTTTAGTAACCATACATACATAATATAAACACAAAAGTGTTGTACAAAATTGCACAAAATATTTGTACATTGGAAAATTTGACTCTTGATTAAAAATGTTTTATTTAAATTTAACTTAATTAAAAGAATTATTAATAAATACATGTATATAGTCTACTGTCGTCGTATTGTTACATAGAATTCATTACGTCTTGTTATAAGTTTAAAATTTGAATAAATAAATACAACACTGTATAAAAATAGTCATAAATAACACTGAATTCTACAGTGTATAAATGTAATCAGAATACATTTTTTTCTTTTATGAGTACTTACATTTGTTTAAAAAATCATATCATTATCTCGTTGTTTTTATGTTTTACTTATTACTAAATAGCCAAGGTGAGTGTTGACATCTGTCAAAAATTCTGTTAAAATCCAGATAATGGAAGAGAATAATATATTGTTAACTCTAAGAAACACGACATGATTATGTATTATACTAATTAACTCGCCTCGTCCCTCGATGTAAAGTATAGAAAAGACAATACGTTTTAAATACCAAGGTAACGGAATGCAATTTAAGAACATAATATACATAAAATAAGATACAAAGCGGGGTAATTTGCTTTGAGAATCGCAGTGAAAACTGCATTCAAATTTGCAACCATATATAATATTGCTAACACATTCACTTACCACAATAAACTTTCATAAAATTAAATAATGTTAATAACATAGGTCACAGTTTTAATAAAATAATTAGGGAAATCTAATTTCAGGGCGGGGGGTGAATTTCTAAATTCAAGTACAAAAATATAATTCCTTAATTATTTATTTAAACAAGTATTTATTATTAACACATAACCAAAATTAGAGATTATTATATTTATAGTTTTATCAGCAGGATGCACGATGATAAAAATATAATGTTATTTTTCAGTAATTATTACTATAAGCAAAATTATTGATCTGGATTTTGGACATACATTTTCAACAATAAAGTTTGGGTACTAGACTTATAGTTCTTATTTCTCGTAGGTCATTTGATATTTTCCAGGTACCATTAACTAATTATTATTACCACATGTTTAAATTCAAATTTATCTTGCCATAACTATTTTAATAAAAAACATTTTTAAATATTTTACGTTTATAATAATATTATTATTAGTTGACGAAATTTGTTTGCTTATCGTGGGCCAAGAAAATAATCTTATAAATATAAATGCTATATAAAACGATTTTGATTACGAAAACATTCAAGAGTGGTAACTATAGCTGTTGTTATTAATTTTATATTTTGTATTCTAGTAGCGTTAAGTGTTTTTGCGGATGGCTCGCATATGCTTATACGCTCACTAGGAAAAAAAACGACTTCCTGGTGTCCCATAAGTCGTGCGCTCAGTTCACCAGAAAATACGTTACATATATAATTCGAGAATGACGTCAAATCGACTGCAATGTAATTGCGATGATTATCAAAAAATAAATAAAAACGCCTTGTCACATAATATTATTATCATCATCATCACATATCATCTCATGACCAGTGTCTGTGCAGTATGTATGTGTGTGAGTACTGTACGGTCGCGCTTCAAACAAAATAAAAATCCTTTTAGCGAAATGGATGCTGGCTGCCACCACGTAACCTGTTCTGTATAAAAAAAATATGATAGCGAAACCGATGTGTTCCCGAGCAAATTGATATTGTGTTCGTTACTTATTAGAGATAGACGATAATCTCAGGAGGTGAAGACACATATTATTATGAAGTGAGACAGGTAAAAAAAAAATGAATCGAGTGACCCGCATCCGACGAACGCGCGCACAGGAATTCGTTGCGACATTTACGCCGGCAGATGTTCTAATATTTACCCGTCTCATTCGTTCATAGGTTATTGCAATCACGTTAGAAACACATATACCCGCGAGAAGGCATTATTTTTATTTCGCGTTACTTTTATATACATTATTATTATCATTATACATTAATACGTATATACCTCGGAACGTGTTGGAAGACAAAGATGATGAAGAAGAAGAAGAGACAGCGCTGCGACAATAACACACACACACACACACCGTATCGATAAGTCAACCCGATCCAGTTTTTACAGCACATCACAGAGGGATATTACCGTTTACCATTCACCGGTCGAGATTGATTTATGCCATGTTTTTTTTATTCCTTCATATTATTCTTTCTTTTATTTTTTACTCTGTAATACCGGCACTCCGCTCACGTCTACCGCGCGCCGGACTATTTGTCTCCATCAACAAATTGCACACATGTCTGTGTATGCGCCGACTTTGAGAATGATCTAGTTTTACCGTCTTTTCTTAAACCAGTTCATAAGTTATTGCTTATACAAAAAAAAAACCAAGCCAAACCACGTATGAATCTTTCTATATATTATATGTATACATATAAGAAAAACAAATAAAGTGCTCGGTGCTTGCACTCAATCAAGCTGGACAATGCGCGATTTTTGCAATACAGGTTTAAGGTAGCGGCCAATAGGTACACTACGCAGATCACGTCTCAGGCTTCTCCGTGGCATCTTCTTTTTGATTGTAAAACAATAACAAACGATAACAATAATTTCTGTATTGAAAAATAACGAAAAAACAAAAAGAGCGAGCGGATTATAATATTAAACAGTCATAATATCGTGTGGCGGATGCGAAGAGGCCCGATATCCCGTCGTTCCGTGACGCAACATATGTGTCAAGGGTAAACTAATCCGTGCTTTTCAGCTGCCGAGCCATCGCGTTAAAAAATTCACACTAGGTATATACAATCTGTATTAAACGATTTTTTTTTAGTTATGTTTTTCTTGCGGCTTACCTTTTCAATCAATAATAGCCTATTCAAATAGTTTTTCAGCCGAGTCTGCAACCACGAAAGAGCATTTTCATGTCTTGTTGAAGTACCGAATAAATTTAGATTAGTTGTTGAATTATAATTAAAAAAAAAAAATTACATGTAGCTTCTAGTTACTGCATAAGGTAATGAGATTAAAAAATTATGTACAATCAATTTTCTGACTAAAATTGTAGTATTTATTATCTGGCCAAAAGTAACTGAACATAGAGAATTAAACTATTTTGAATTTATTATTTAGTTCTAATTTGAACGTTAAACGTATAACATATCTCTTATCTCATATCAGATAACAGCGTAACAGATTAACATTCGAAATGGATCCGAAATGGTCTTTCCGATAATTGTTTTTCGACATAGTTTTTGTTACATTGCGACGCGTGACAGCGTAACGCTTTTTTGGTAACACTTTTTTTCGGTTATTTACCGGCTAATTCTCACCCCCAACCCCATTCCCATTCCCACCCCCAACCTCATATTGGTACAGTGCAAAATAGGCTCTTCGAGAGATTCGAGTGTACAAATTTCGGAGACGTTAACGCCCATCCAATATATCGCAGCAGACATTGTTTTGATATTATCGCATTAAACAGATTATGAAATCCAGCTCAGTGCCTTTTGAATATTTACAGGAAATAAGAGCCGTCTAATAATAAGAAATTGCTATCTATGAACATCTAGATCGCATGCAAGGCACAGCCAATTGTTTGCTTTGCGCTTACGAAATAACAATTATCAGTCCGGACATTATTGCCACACCGACAATAATTTCTTGCTAAATTTGGTTTTATTAAATCGAGTATGAAGGTTATTCGCATTGGTGTAACGCTCTATGAATATGCATTTAAATTACATTTTGCTCTGTTAGAATATTCACAAGCTGTTTTATAACATATGAATGATCTTTGAGTTTTTTTTAAAATATGTAACTTATGAGTACCGCGACAAAGATCCATTTGGTTGAAATATTAACTATTTAACAAAGGTAGTAGCTATACTCATGGCTACCTATAGCAGAGGTACATAGGGTAATTATAATTTTACACAATATAATAAACGTGTTAATGCTTTCAAAAATATAATTTTGCATATATTTAAGTGTATATATAAGTGCATATATTTACTTACCATATTTAATGCATTTCACAGGATTTGAAAATTAGAATTTTGTCACTAATGACAAGTCACCAGTCACGCTGAGCACAAATATTATGAAGAAATAAAATCATTGATATGAGAAAATAATACATTTTAGTATTAACATTCGTAAATCACAGAACGACATGACACACTTGGTTGGACACTGATATAAACCATTAACCAAATAATAATTTACAACTGTAAAATATCACAAAATGTGTATTTTCATATAAAATGAGATAAAAATATGAGAAATGGTTTTTATGTTATGATTGTTACACAAAACATTTGCACTCCAATAGAAGAAGGATATGCCAAAATCCTAGCATAATAAGCTTACACGTAGTTTAATGACCAAGTCTAGTGTATAATAATAATTACAAAATATTTTCAAAAAGCTTGCCGCTATGTCCAAGGTATCTTGTTATTTCCAGAGTTACCAGAGTTATAACAGAGTATCTTGTAATTTCTTTTCAAGAGTACTTCCGACGTTCTTGAATTGTCGAATTAAGCGTATTGCCGTATTATAACTATGCGGTTAATGCTTTGAAAACTAGACCTAACGTGCTACAGGCGCAATAAGAAAAATATGATCAAATATGATATTTTGTGCGCGTCCGGGTATTTCGAATTATTACTATTTGACTGCGTGGGCGGCGCACTCGTATGGGAAAATGTTCGTGGGAAATATTATTATATGTGTGTACGCACATATCCGAAACACGTGAAAAAGTTAAACACCCATCAGCATTGGGGCGGCCGTAACACGCGCATGTAGTTACCGTCATGCCTGTCTGTATAATATGTATACAATATTGGCCAAGTCCAGTATACGTCCATGTCGAATGAGTGTATTATTTCGAAAAATAAATAGGCAATATTGTCGATTGGAGTGTATTGGAATGGTCGATGCAAGAGAAAGGGGCAACACGGTCACGTATAATATCGGCGCTCGCCATCGCGCACACACATTGGCCTTTGGCGTTTTGATCTCATGCCCGCGACGAGCTGCAATTCTCGGGGGCGGCCGTGTATAATAATAATAATATCACCATATAGTATAAATCCTATATTGTATGTACCCATGGTACCACGTGATATGCAAAGTGTGTTATCATATGGGTACAATGTAATTTTGCCGACATGCGAGACACGCCGTCTATTGGACATTAATCATGCATCGCAGTGCGCGCGCATCATCATCTCTTGTATTATTTTGTTTTTTCTTTTTAGTAATATTAATTTTTCCCCCTCGTACAGGATGCAGTTGTTCGGATAAGTGAGACTGCGTGAAAGTTGAGGTCTGAGGTTCACGTCAATGATGCAGGTGAGAACAACCTATCTATACTGTACTATACTTTCAACACCAATCGCACCGATTAGGCGCACGCCATCGACCTCATATACAGTAATAATCAAACCTATATGATAATTAAAAAGTTCGGCAATTAATAACTACATAACACCTGGTCGAGTGTATTATGTGTATGCGTGTACGGTGATTTTAGCCGTTTTTGCCAAACACCCACACGCGGTAACCGACCACAAACGCTTTAGGTCAGATTCAGCAACCGCACGTTGTCATTATAACAACATTCAGGTACGAATACAATAATTTTACTCATTAGGTGCACAGTATCTAAAAAACAATTTCTGTTTGCGAGTGTATATAATATTATATATATACTTATAGATCTAAAGAAGCTTTTAATGTGCTGAACGTCACAGACTAGTCTATAACCTGGAAAAGGTTATAATATGCGGAGTCCACGTAGAAACTAAGATTATATAGAGCACCCATAAGTATAAACATCATGCTGCACATCTTAAATAATTATGAACGCACGTATGCGTGGCTTGCGTAATTTTAATTGATAGCTCTGTTTTCGGTTCTATTACCAAAATCAATCATGAACACACACACAATCTTAGAATAAATCGCGATATTGTTAACTGATACACTTTTTATTAGCGTAAACACGTCTTTCGGTAGCAATGCTATCATTATCAGCGCTCATAACAAACTGAGAAATTTTCGTACAATCAGCTTCTTGCTTCTTTCGGTACTTATCAGCTATTTTTCAATATAGCCGACCATCAATCATTGTAAGCTCATCTCTAATTCGTTTTTGTTCTTTTGATTTAGTAATTCGCATTACTTATAGTAGAAGATTTTCCTGTACGAATGCAAGGATTTTTTGAAAAAAAGGACGGGACTATGGGAAACGAGCAAAGTTTATTTTCAGCTTGTACATAATATTCTAATGACGGTTGTTCTCATCCTATCACGTTCGCGGACCGTGCGCCTTGTGTGGTTTACAAATGAGCCTCATATGTTATTGGCAAATCGAATGCACGCACTCATTCCGAGTTAAACAGTTTACGGTTTGACTAAAACTACAAAGCATTTCAAATAACACGCCTGTTAAGACTCATCAATATTCTTTTTCAATATTTGTTTATTATGGAAGGTCGCTCTCCGCCTGTGCCCATTAATATATTTACTCTTTTCGTGTACGTTTTCCGTCGCCTGTATTCTTGCGGTCTGACTGCCCACACCGGGCGATTTTGTTGTAGGTATTATTATTACTATCGTATTTAATTTTCCACAGCTTAAAATATACATAAGAAAACGCGGAAGTTCGCCGACCGAGGAAAATTATAAAAACGCGCCCATTAAAAAATAGAAGAGGTGCTATCGGGTTTTTGTTTTAAATGAATGCACATGCGATCCTTCATCTTCCCCTACGTATAGACGGCGTGCCGTTCGGACGAGTATACACTCACATTCTATTATGAATTCAGTCCAAAAATCAGTGTCGACTTTTGAAATCTAACCAATATATATTGCTCGTGTATGAATTTTTTACTTAACTTAACAACCGACGCTCTCGAAATAAATACACCCTGTATTAGTTGAATCGTTAATTGTGTAATGTATATTTTGTGCTTCGCCTCCACCGACGGTGTCTTTTAATTTTCCGGAACATTGCCTAATATACTAAATTAGTTCCGTTTCACGTTTACATAAATATAATACACCCTGCTCGAAAATCCATTGTGTCAGATCGTCTGTGGTGATACGAAACGATTTCTATTATTATTCAGTAGTCCTAACTCCCAAAGAATTAGGAATTCAGCTATAATGCTCTTAGACATCACAGTAATTTTAGTTTTCATTTTGTCAAAACATATTTACAGTAGAAGGAAATACTAACAAATATATACATATATGGGCGAAAACGCAAAGTACGAACAAACTTTTGAAGCAGCCCTTTCGTGGAACATTTTGGAACTTACCCTGCAGGTTTGTTATAACAAAAGAAATGTCATCAAATTTTTTTGGATTTTTAGTTTTTTCTTTATTCTTCTTATATATTGACTTTTTTTTTAGTATCTTCTGGTCAAAAATAAATTTTAAAAATTAGTTTCTTATGTAAAATAATCTCAGCTTTTTAAAAAAATATTATCGTTTGTTTTTCTTCGTATTTTTAGTAACGTTTTTAATATCTGCATAAGTATTACATATTATTTACTATAATTTTAAATGTTAAATCAAATAAAAAATCAATGAAAAAAATTCCCTATACCAATCTCATTAATAAATAGTATATCATCTATTAACTAATTGAGGGTAAAATAATTTAGGTAGCTTTTCTTGATTTTATAGGAAGAGGTATGAACTTTTTCAGGTTAGGGTCTTCTAAAGCACCTTTGCTTGTTAGTGATCTATAAACTGTAGGTATAAAAATATCAATCTATCGTGGTTAAAAAGTTATCGTGGATTAAAGAAAATAAATAATAAAAACGCATATTTTTAAAACGAATACCTTCGCATCTACACAACAAGCACTAAACTTTATAAATAATTTTTTTATTTATAATGAATCATATCTGTTCCTCAAATTGCATAAAGTATAATTACAGCAAAGCACGATGGTTTGTCGACATAAATCATTTTCTTCGGTGTAAATGAAAAAAAATAATATTCCATTTAAAATAGAAATTATTTTTCCGTCGGTAGATGTTTTAAGAATTGTAAGTATAATATATCAATAAGACTTATGAGTCATAGAGTATAAATAATCATAATTTTTGAATTAAATATTACCCAAAATACTAGAACTTATCATATTACCTAGAATTAGTTCATAGTTAGATCACTTTGTTTATTCATCCTTGTAATTAGTATGTAATACTTAACAGCTAACAAATGTACACTATTTGGTGCAAAACATCATCGTTTAATGACAATTTTGTTTAAAAGTTTCTTAGTATTTAATTTATACAATTTCGATATTATAATAATAATTTATAATATTCAAAGTATTATAAGTGATTATACTTATTTATTATACTAAACATGCAAATAATTTTTATACTGCAGAGCAAAATAAATTCATTTTTTATTTGACCTAGTCAATTATATTTAATTTATAGTTCAAATTGTTGTGTAAAACAAAATAGGTTATGTAAAATCTGTTCACGAATTGAAGACATCTGCCTAATGTATGATAATGAGGATACGCTGGTAATAAATTAGTCTGAATGTGTATGGATTTACCGGCTTGATCTCGATTTTGTATCCTTGTGCATTATTCCAAAGACGAAAAACCTGAATAATGAACAAATACGGATAAAGGTTAAAAGAGACAAACCAGATCCGTTGCACGAATTTAACTAAAAATTCATTAAAAAAAACAGTAACCTCTTTAACTTTAGATATGTTTACAAAAACGTCTGATAATTAAAAATGATAAGTTTTGCATATTAAACAAAAACAATGGTTCATTTTAGTAAACATAATTTTATGTATTTTATTAAATAAGTGACTGTAATTCAGTATTAATGTCAAATTAAAATATTTTTATTTCCCAAACAAAATTATCGTATCAGATGAATCTTACCAAATTGTGTATCAAAATGATTGCGTAAACACGAATCCTTTCGATTCCATCTTTTTTTATACTAAAAAGTTGCTTGATTATATCGTAATGTAGTTAGGTATGTATAATTTTTAAAGCCTTACAAAGACAATCGTATATTAGTGACACAACTCTTGAAATTTACAATAAGATATTTTTCTTATTTACATTATCGATTATCCCATACAGATTATAGCTAAATCTACAGTTGCCATAAAATATGTCTACCATCGCCATTTTTATTACTCTTGCTCCACACATTTCTATTCCTTTATATTTTGTAACGTATGTTATATTATTTCATTTTTTAATTATCAATTACAAAAATTGCACAAATGGTATTTATTAATTAATTAGCTTAGTTATAAATACGTTGTTGTGTGTTCAAATCTGTTAGTAATCGTAATATTTTACATATCGAATTTGTACTTTATCATACACCTAGCTATATTTATTAACTCGATAATTTTCGGATGTCTTTTTTTTTGTACTGACGTTTCAGAACCTTTACAAAGTCCATCTTCAAAGCGATCTTCTGTTACTCTTACATTTTAAGTTAATATTTTAATCAATTAAAATTAATTTTAACTTTTTTATTTATCGCCCCACCAAGTCTTAATACAATTTCTTGTTGGTATTTTTAATCTTAAATTTAATACACCCACGTGGAATTATGTAATTTAATAAAATGACATAATTAAGTGCACGCATTTATTTTCTAGTGGCCACGGTCATTACTTTAGTATACTTTTTTTCCAACTGACATTAACCGGTCGACTCTCGTAAGTATAGACATACTTAACTGTTGACTTTAATTCGTTGGAATTAGCGAAAAACTTTGTGATGTTTTTGAACTTAACATAACTCGAAGCTATATTATTATGTTTTCCTCATAAATAAATATAAGGTTTTATGGTGTCTAAGCAAACGAGTACGAGAGTAAAACTTGACTGTAAAAAGTATTTTATACTATATGACCACTAAATCTGTGTTTATAATGGAAAATTAAATTTGTTCGTATTCATGTAATATCTTTACTAACAAAAAACGTGCAAAGGAGACAAATTATTTAATTTATTTTTACATAAGTTAGTTATTTGTATGGTAGCTGATAACTAGTTATTTTTTGTGAATATTCAATGTCCCTATTAATGATCATGGTTTTATTTTACATAAAAAATCGTTCAAAACAGTTAAAATTCGAATAAAAGTTTAACAATTAAAATTTCAAACAGCGCGCTTCAAAAATAAAATTCAAAAGTGTATTACTAAAAAACCACTACTTGTATTGCATACGACAGTCAACATAGAATAAACGTGTGGATAATTTACGGTTATTGAGATTTTAATATGGTTTTTTTACTATTTGATGACCGTCACAATTAAATAAATAGTACGTAATATACTTATAGAATTTTTAGTTGAAAGAATTCCATATATTGCCATAAGGAAACCCATTATAAAATATACTTGACAGTACATTACTAAATATTATTATTAGTTGATGACGGAAATATGTATTTTTTTTATATGGATGCGACCAGGCTAATAAGAAATAAGTATGAAATCGGTTGATCGTCTTCGAAGCAAAATATCTTATCGAATACAAACCCGAATGATAAAAATATAGAACTAGAAAAGTTATTAATGTAATATAGTCTGTCGCACCAATAAACTGGTAGCCGAGGTGTTATTATAATATTAATACGATGTAATCGTGTAGTATATATCAACGATCCGATCGACCAGGAATTGTGATGACTTACAGTGCTAAAATATATTAAATGTATAATATTATAATATGGCTGGTATACAACATTTGCAGTATTTTCAGTTATATCGGAAAAAAATGGAAATTTTTTTTATTGAAACCCGTTTATCATAAACGATAAAAATCGCGAAAACCAGTGGCAGTCGTTGGTGACTTTCACAGACACTGGTGCGCTTTGACAATGAGCATTGTGATTTGTGTGGCTAATATACAAAATGGTTTTAAAAATCGTTTTCCGAATCGATTATCCCGTCGGCGCAACCTCAGCCGATGAGCATCATCCATCACGCGCAAAGAAGGTGAGATATGTTATGTTGCTATTATAAATAGATTATATTGAGCTGGACGAGGAACAATGTATAAACGCATACATGGTCGAACGTTTCGAATTATGATTAATTACCGATGGCGGCAGCGGCGGCCAAAGGGTTTTTTTTTAATCGGGAGACGAATATTATATATAATATTATAGGTATATAGGCGATTCATTAATAACTCTGACGAGAGCGGATGTTGTCGGCAACGGCGTCGTTAGGACTGGAGTAAGACCCACGGTCCAAGCACGGCGCTAATAATAATAATAATATATATATAATAATACAGCTCAATAGGTAGTAAGTATCCGACAATAATAATTATAGATATTCTGAAAGGGACTGGCACTCGGCAGTCGGGTGTACCGCAAGATATGAGAATGGCTGTAATACATAATATAGCTTACCTTACCCCAATCATGGACGAAAAAGTAAAGATTAATTAGGTACTCATACACGGAAAATTCTATTTCATTTTTACATTACATCAAATAATATTATGAACGACGAGTTTAGAACGAAGACAACAGTGAGCACTACAGTCTACAAGCAGAGATATTAATAGTCGACAGGGTTTTTAATACTTAAAATATTTTGAGGAAGCCTTTAATTTCTGATATTTTTTATCCGTCGTCAGTAATGATGGGGGACGCGCAAACAGACAACTGCGCCGGGACAAAAATAATAAATGTAGGCTACTAGCTCGCGTTTTTCTACAAATTACTTTTTACATATTTTTACCCACATAAAAACAAAAATAAAATGCTATACAATACACGCTACATACAACATATAACATAATATAATATACCTATTAAGAAATATCTGTTATAATCAGTCAATGTTACTATAATAATTAAACTTACACTAAGTCATTGTGGTGGTAAACTAGTGTCAAAGTATGAGAGTTGCAAATTTTGAAATACGTGGAAAGCTAACATTGGTTTTAATGATGGCGTTGTATTCTAAAATGTAATGCAAAATTATTCTTAGATGAAGGCGCCGCGATAATTTTAAAAGATGAGGACATTTCCACTGACCGGACAGTAAATTAACACGCAAGTAATTTCAAATATCTAGTGTTAAACAAAAAGCACAGGGAGATTTTTCTAATAGGTTTAAAAGGTTAATTAGAACGAAAACAAAGCTGCACTCGGGTGTGGCTAATGGTGTAAATCATGTCTGGAAAACTAATTTTTGAGCAAGAAAATTACATCACCTATGCCAAAATCTACCGTAAAGGTTCATTAACGGTCACTTCTCTCAAAGGTTAGAACATAGTTCTATTAAATGGTGTTGCAATGATACTTTTTTTTATAGTTTCCAATTTAAAATAATTATGTGGAAAAGAAAAAAAATTGCTGATGGTACATATCTAGATTTCAAGTATTCGAGTCGTTCGTTAAAGATTTTATGACCATTCTACCGAGTAACGAAAAAACGATATAGCTAAGTTACATGATACAGTATATCGTTACAGAGAACGACAAATGAAGAGTACAGGGAAAAACCTGAAAAATCACTTTTTTCCGTGTCGTCTTTTTTGAGGCGAGGACATAATATTATAAGACATAATACTCTCCATTAAAAACAAGTTTTCAAAAACCATTACTTTTGTGGTCCTTAAACTAAGATCTTCTACTGCTTTACGCTTACAGGCGAAATTAATAATTTGTCTGTCTATGACACGTCTATCAACAGCATGGTCGGCTGTAAAATGTTAGCGTTTTTTTTTTCATAGTACATCTATATCGTGTAATGTACATCAAGAGATGTTGATACGCATGTTGAAATTTAAATTTGTTGTAAATTAGCATAATACGCCGACAATTAGTCAATGTTGTCCACATTATAATAAAAACAACGTGCTTAAAAAGTTAAATAATTAATTCAAAAGTACAATAAATTACGTGTTTACAAAGTCATCATGGATTGGCGGATATCAATATTTATAGTCGGTGTACCGTATGTGACATGTACGGTGTAATAAAAGTATTAGTTTAACAAAACTAATGTCGATTTAGGATATTTTCAAAATACACCAAAAATATAAAGGGTTCAAAAAATATTATGTAATAAATTTTGATTTATTTTGCCGGAAAAATTGGAAAATCCCTAAAAGAGCACAAAATGGTAATACCAAAAGAGCGTTCAAATATCCCACGAAGATGACTATATATTATGATGGTCCTTATATAATTGCAGGAAACACTAAGTAATTTAGTTTAGTAGTTGAAGTGATTATGGTGTATGTTATATGGATAGAAACGTTTGTCTCTTGGTTGGTATCGGCTTACCAATAGGGGCTGTGACAGACAAGTGAGACGACTGCGAGGTATTATATACAAGTTCACATATCTTGAACCACTCAATATCTCATAGGGTTTAATAAGAGATTACAACTTTTTTTATAGAATGTGATCTCAATTTTTTACAGTTATTTTTGTTTTAACCCCCCTCCTAACTTAGTTTTTTTGATAGCAGCTTTTGAAACTTAAATGGTAACGTACATATTTTATTAACTTTTTAAGTTGAGAATAATGTACTAAAAATGTTGACTGGTCGATAACCAGTTTCGGATAACTATTGATAACATTTAAAGTTAGGATGGAAGGGGAAGTGCGGTTGGGATATGCGCGCAGATAAAAATAATACTACACTCCACCTTTCCTCCTGCCCTAAACTTGAAATTTCAATAACTTCTAAAATAGTAATTATTAAAATAAGTTTCAAAAGTTTCTATCAAAAAAACTAAGTTAAGAGGGGGTAAAAACAAAAAAAATTGTGAAAAATTGAGGTCATATTGTATAAAAACAATATGAAAAAAAAATGTAATTTCTTATTAAACCCTATGAGATATTGAGTGGTTCACGATAAGTGGATCACCCTGTATTGTAATATATATAACAATAATAATAATAATATGACAAAATTTTAGAAACCAGTATAACAGTAACAATATCATGCTAATAAAAAATGATGTGGAAAAAATCTTATGGTTGACGCGTACGCTTGTAATGGAATTGTAACCGGTTTGGAATTTTACTCTTGGTAAAAAGAAGATGATACAGATTATGTACGTTTGATAATAATAAAAATAATAATTATTATTTTATTTTATTTTTCAAAATATCGAATGCCAAACCCCTTCTCGTACGGTACGTAAATATTTGTCGTTGTATATTTTTGTAGCTATTAGTTACCATATAAACGGCCCACGAACGGACAAACGATCGCGCACGGCTTATAAAAGGAATGTTTGAGATCGTGATCTAATTTACGACCCGGTCGAATCGAAATGCCAGGTCCAATTATCCGACGATTTTGCTTTAAAGCAAATATTCGCCAATATCTAGACTTATGCGGTTGTCTGTCTCTCTCTCTCTCTTACATACACTCGCACACACTCTCTCGGACTGCATGCACCACTCGTGATATGGCGTTACACATATTATTATGCGCTTGGTCGCGTTGCAAATTGTTGTCCATGTACACCGGCTCGCATAACACAATAATTGAATGCACGCAGATCGAAATCGAACCTCCGAATACGATGGAATTGTCACGAATTTTACAACTTTTTAACTTCTCCACTGCCCAAGATAGAACGCCCCGATAAGTGTATATGTATATACGTGTAATATATATACATTTGTTTATTTTTCTCTTCAGTTCGTGCACACTATTCGTCGGCCACGCCAATACCGAGAGACTTTAATTAACCGTGGGTTTAATGGTACACACAACACGGTGTGTATATTATAATAATCGTTAGCGAAAATCATTTTATCGGTCTTCTGCTTCCATAGGATTGTTTAAATGCTTGTATTACAAATATGTGCCCACAAACCCAGGACCACTATCGAGTACATAATGTGGGTTAATCTGTGTTTAAACTCTAAGTGTCATCGCTTCAAAATAATACAATTGTGTTTCCGGTTGGATTGAATACCTTTTATGAGGCATGACTACATTATTATTAATTTTAACACAATAAAAAGGTAGGAATGTAGTATACCTAGAAAAGTATAACGTGTATTATTATATTCAACATTTTACTTTTTTAAAAACATTATTTATAACTTGTAAGCTTCAGATAGTCAAATTATATAATATTTATTAAGGTGTTCAATATAGGCAATTTTTCTCAAAAACCTCATTTAGATCTTAGGTTATATTGTGTATTTATTAGAGTTTGTTGTATAAGTTATTGTACTATTAATTACTTACAAGTTATAAGGAAACGTTTTGTTTCGCTTTATATTTTTTAAAACTTGAAAGGTTCTAAATGTTGTGCTGTTACAGCTTTAACACCGATAAAAAAAATATGGATGTAAAGTCTAGTAATAGGTGCATTGTTTTATTTTAAAAGTTTTTAAGCGCTTTGTAAGAAAAAATCAAAGTATAATATTATGTATATTTTTTTTAGTACTTTGTTAGTAAATTAATTCTAGTAGGTAAGTAGTGTTTTTTTTTTAACGATTTGTTAAAAAAGTATACATTTTTCTACGAAATAGATGAGTATAACTATAATATTATTTCTTGTATTTGGTCCAAACGCCCATCATGATTTTAGATACTTCTATAACTGGAAGTAACAACTTTATAATGTATGTTTAGGAATGAAAAATCACAGCAAACAGTTAATACCATTAGACGGAGATAACCGGTATAGAGGTTTATGTTTATGCGTTAGAATATATTTTTAGGAATCATATTGCCCTTTAAGTGAGTCACAATGTTACAAGTCGGCATACTAAATTGTACTTTGCATAATTTTACATAATGTTTAACATTTTTGGTGGATTTATTGGATTCTTTACAAACTCGTTATTTTTTGTTAAAGTATAAAGCTATGAATATATTCCTACACCATCTGGTGCTCCACATAAACGCGCCATTACTGGCAATCAGTAAAAGCATATACACAATTTTTGTACATATACTTCGACATTCCCGAATATTAAATAATTTTAGAAACGGACGCGATGGACCATGATTAGAGAATACTTATAACTCATAATATATTTACTAGACAAAAGTATATTTATACAAATTCATATTATTTATGAAGACGGATATGACCGACAGGGGGGTTTAATTACTTTATTTGAAAGACTGTGGGAAATCAAACGGGGTGATGGCAAATGAATGATGAAGTACAAATGTAATTATGAAGTTCATCAAGCATCTTATGAAAGAATTAATTACCTATCGACAGTGCGGTCTAAATAATCCGATCCTATAATATCAGATGGGTAACCATCACTTACCGTAAGATACACACAAAACTGTTTAAATGATTTTAGTATACATTTTTAGATGTCCCCTGATATTAAACTTTGCGATTTCACGCTTTGATGGCGACGATTAGACTTATAAAAAACGTATAGATGTAATAGAAATAATGAAAAATAAGAAACAACGATAAGTTTATTATTTGTATAATTTTATTTTGTACTTAGATGTATTAGAAAAAAGTAATTTCCAGCAATACATTTTATATAAATGTTTTAAAATTAAATATCGCCTGATTATTGCTTAGCGTCAGCTGCTTTTAAAGTATCTCGTTTGAATGTTAATTGGATTAGTGAATACATATCATGATTGTATGTAAATACTCTTTTATTTGAATTAGACCTCGCACGAATGGCATAATTACTTTTTATAAAAAGAAAAAGTCGGTGTCCGAATTCCGTCATGCCGCAAGTTTTTCTAGAAAATAATTAATATGGTCGACCGTTCAAGCGGCCGTTTCTTATAAAGAATTTACTACCAATTACTGTTCACCTTGAGTGACAACAGAAACGCAGATTATGCTTATTGTTGCGTTTTAATAAATATTAGAGCTAGTTATCGTCGCCGACTTTGATTTAAATCAATATATATACTTAAAAATAGTTGGAAGTATTGAAAAACTACGCCCGCTTGTCGCTTAAATGTCACTGCGATTTTCACAAGACCATGCAAGTACAGTTTGATGGTGACTCGGAGGAATTTATACGGAGTTATGCACTTATAGTTCGCAAATACATATTATGACCATTCCACCCTCGGTTTAAATAGACAGCGACTGACTGTATACGGCGTTAATCGAATCGCAAAATATATTTTTCCGACAGCCACCAAACCCATTCAGTAAGTATACAGTAATTATAAACATTTATTTGTTCGAAGCTCGTGTGGGAGGTTACATAATTCAGTTACATTAAATAAATAAGGTTTTTTTAGAGATAGATATTACTAGCGCGTTACACTTATGATTTGAGTGAGAAATTTAAAATTATCATAAGAACAAAGTCTACTGTACCGTATACGTGCCATATATTTGTTGTAGTAATAATATGATCAAAATGAATAGTGTCGAAATGATACCGGATGTGGACGCAATTCGAGCACAAAGGTTTCAATTTAACTGCACTTACTTATGGTAGAATCCTAGGGTAAAATAATTTCAAGAATAAGAAAAATAATTAAAGGAAATCGGCTAGACGGTAAAAGAATACCTAACTATTAGAAGAATCCAGGGAAGAAGAGCACTGCAGCATCGGTTACTGATCTCGTGTGCTTTATTGTTAGCAGACTCGGATTTAAAGTATATATTGTGCGCGTATTATAGCAGTGCAGGCCGAAAGATAGAAAACAATAAACCGAAACAAGATCAAAAGATTGCGCAATGATAATAATTATAATAAACCATGGTCGCGTTGCAGGTGTATTGTCGTCGTGTTAACACGATTATTGGATGTAAATTAGTTCTTTCTCTATTCCCGCAACGACCCGAGGCACCGATCTACATTTTACAAAAAGCCGGTTTTGCTTTTTCCCCTTTTCTTTATCACGCCACGGGGGACACGCGCTTCCACCCACACGGCCGCTCTCATAAATACGGTACCACACCGACTCGTACAACAATCATATTACAATATATTCTATATATCACGATCGGCATTATTAATGTTATTATTATTAGAAGATAAAAAACATGTATGTATATACATACGAAGAATTATGCGTTCATTCGCGGTAATATACCATATTTTAATAAATATCATTTTTTTGTTTAATCGTTGAAAATAAGGAGGAAAATGAAATAGCAAAACAAGACGTAACGGTTGTGTTGTAGCCCGCATAGTTAACACACGATATACTTACAAAATTGAATAATTGTTTTTTTATTCCGAACGGGTATTTTAATAAATTAAAAAACATATAATGATTATATATAGATTATGAAAAATATATTTATACCTATATTTGAGTCTATGGTAGTAGTAGTTATATTTTAGTTAAAACTAAATAAGCAATGACGTAAATTATTTTAATGGAAGTGGAAATAAAATATACATTGTCAAAGAAAATTTATCATTTTAAATTAATGATCAAACAATACAAGGTTTGGATCCATTAATTTTTGCCACTGGGTTAACACATATAGGTATCAACCGAAACAAAATAGGTAGTAGAAGTGATGTATAATAATATTATGTAGTATTTATAGTTTTTCTAACATTATATTTAATATTTTAACCATTTTACTGATATTATTGTTAATGTTAGTTTTGGTTAATACGGGTGCATAATATAGGGTTGATGGTATTTTCGTTGTACCGCAATTACACCGGCAAATCGTATTACCGGTACCGAACATTTTTAGTTGACTAGCTTAAAATACCGGTAAACCGTTTATCAGTATTGGTATTTACTATTTATAAAATTTAATATTTGCCATACAAGTAATAATTATTGTTGTCTTATTGGCATATTTAACACTATGTTCGATAATTTGGGATGAAGTAAGTTATTGGTAATAATTAGTTATCATTATTTAAACGTTAATTACCTATTAAAAAATACCGACTTTTCAATACACCGATCACTAGAGAGCTAGTACACGACTAATAACAAATACGGGTTATACCCGAAACGATAAGGTACCCAAAAAAGCCGATTACTGGTGGATAACATCGAATTGAGTCCATCCTACTTTTAGTTATTTGAATTGAGTCCAGTTAATTATCTAAATATGTTTGAATTGATTACGTAGATAAGATCGTAAGCATAGTCTCCTTTGCTATTATTAGTAGGGAATTTGGACGGACTATATTGAATTGAGTCCCAAATAATGGTGTTGGTAAAGTAAAGCTGGTGGCGAAAAATTCAGAAGTTTGGTCTGTCTAAGAAATATAAGTCTAATTCTGAAAAAAGTAGATATCTCAAGTACTTTTTCGGATTGCCATTTTTAAACGAAAATGACGTAGTTGAATATTTCACGGAAGATTTGATGATGAACCATGTGATGATGATAAAATTGACTGTTTCACAGATTACATTTTAGATAATTGACAATTTTACATTGACAATGAAGTTGGACAGTTTCCCCCCAAAATTTGGTGTGATTTTTCATCAAGCACTAATCGGACAACTAAGAGTTGTGAAAGTTTTCATGCAAAATTAAATGCATTGTTTCACTCAGGACATCCGAATATTTTTATTCTTGTTGACACTCTTCTGGGCATCTGGGCATACAGTCAGATACCTACATAAAAATACGAAGCAATGCAACAAAACCATGTAAAAAAACATTGGAAAAAGAACAATTTTTACGGGAGCAGATTATCAAATATCAAAATAAAAAATTAGCAGATTTGACTATTTGAAATCAGTTTCATTGAAATTTTTACCAGCAACTATTTAAATTTCGACATTATTTTAATTATTTTTAAAAATTATTAAAATTGAAAGTTTTTATTTGACCATTAATAAACAGTGTAAGCAAGCACACACATTTTTGGGAGACTAATCAGCCAACCTCCCGTGGTCTCCTGAATAACGCTAATAGGCTGAAGGGACTCAACTCAAACAACCAAAAAATATTTGTTGGACTCAATTCCGACAACCCAAAAATATTTGTGGGACTCAATTCAATACCACCGTTACTGGTAACCACAATGATGATGGGTACTTTTTAAAATTCGAACAGGTATCCGTAAATTTTGATTAAGGAGTTGAACAATAATCTGAGCTATCTGGCTTATTGTATACTTTACAAAACATAAAACGGGATAGATGATTAATCTTAGGCCATATTGGCTATAGTTTTTTTACGAAGTTTTTATTGAAAATAAAAAAATTGATTATAATTTCAATTGATTTAACTGAATATTTTTACCCGTGTTCTCATAACTCGAGTCTTAATAAATGTATTTACTACTTATTATACACCAATCACAAACTAAAGGGCTTGGGGGTCTATTTTAAACGAATGAGAGTTAAGACTAGGCAAATATAAAATTACGTTAATTAAAGTATAGTTAAAACATATTTAAAATATAATAATATATTATTAAGATATACACACATATTATATTACACTTTTATCAAGTGATCCGGTCTTCTGAGGCCCGTTTTTAGTTTGTTTGTCCGTCCTGTAGACTGCAACGGCTAATTATCTTTGTTAATATGTTCATTGTTAGAAACTAGTATGTGTGTGTATTATTAATGTATTGATAAATCGTTGTATTTGAGTAGTTTGCTGTATAATATTATGTACGCACTACCGGCCTGTGGTCTGACCGCGGCACGCAATCACATACGTTATTAGTAAGAAAATCATGTAAAATACAACGGGTGAGTAAATATACATGGCACATATTATAATATTATATATACCTGTAAATATATTATTATATAGGACGACCAACGGGACGCCTACGGGCTTACGACAAATTAAGATTTATGAGCTCCGCGGTGTCGACTGTTATATTATAGGCTAGTACTAAAATAACAATAATATTATTATTACTTTTTAGTTGTAATGTGCGTCTACATAGAATAATATTAACCGTATAGCTAACATTATACATTATATACTATTGTGTTGTAAGTACATATTGGATCCTATTAATGATATTATTCGTGTCGATATAAATCACCGTGTATATAGGCGATGTTCGTGTTTTCGGATTGTCTATAGCTGCGAGCCGCCAAAATCGGCGCCGCCGCAGAAAGGCAAGTGTAACGTGGTCGTTTACACGTTATAATATTTACACTATGACTTTCGTTGGACGTATTCTCGTACCGGGAAAGATGGTTTGGATTAAGAAAAAAAAAAAATTTTAAATCACCTAAACGCTCATGTTTATTAGTATATAATATACATGTGGTATGTTATACTATACACGAACCGCGGTCGAACGACTCGAAATATTATTGTTTTTACAAACGTACAACATTGTACACTTATTATACTACACGGTGGAGACCTATAATTTGCTATTAACAAAAATAATATGCATAAAAAAACAAAAACAAGAACGTTCACACGGTCGCAGGCCCGTACGTCGGAGTATTGTGTATAATAAAATATATAATAATTATTATTTGCTTGTCGGAGGACGTGTTAATTTTACAACCGCTGCACACCTTATCTGTTGGATATTATACCATAATAATAACGTATGTATTGTACTCCGGTGCTGTGGGTCGTGCTACCGTTTGGCCCGCAGATTCGTAAAAAAACAATACTTAAACGATCGCGACCAGGTTTATTACTGTAATAATAATAATATACATAGTTGCAATGAATGCTACAGCTACACAGGATCTACCTCGGAGGTATAGGTGTATAATAATAAGATAATGGCTTTAAGATAATTGCCAATGCACCAGAGGCCTAGGGGAGACAATTATCGTTTTTGCCCGTCGTCTATGGTGGTGGCGATGGCGGTAGGCTTGCGTGGACCACGACGAGTGTAGGACGTAGGATCTTATGGTATTATTATTATACAGACATAAAACCTAATAATACTAATAATAATAACAGCGTAATACGACGATTATTAAACGGTAAAGTCGGGAACGGGTGAAGAACGGGCGGATTCGCTGGAGGGCACGAGCGCGTCAAGTGCTATGTGTGAATGTGCCAGGTCGCGGTAGCTCCGAGGCAAACCGCAACAACTACAATAATGATGATCTTATCACGACGGCAAATCTGATCTGTTGCTCAGGTATATAGTATACCAACGAATGTCGTCGTGGTGTTTGCAATTGTCCTGCGTGGACCGCTCTGCGCTGATAAGAAATTCATATATTCCGCGTAACACCTTGATCCTGGTCGGATGCAAGCAAAAAAAAAAGAGAGGAAAAGAAAAAAGTCCATGTATGTAAGGTGCATATAATATGTGACTCGGTCGTATATTATTATCAATTCTTTTCTCGCGTACGCGTTTAAACGAGGGTCGAAGATTCACGCCTCACCGAGGCCCTATCGCGTTGACATCACACACACCTTACAAACGCGCGCTTTATTAAAGTAGGAATACATGGGTTTACTACAGTCGATACATTTAAATGTATACAAGACAGAAACGATAGGAAGACAATAATTATTGTGTTTTGTAATTGCCGATTTCAATATAAATGCATGGGATCAGAATTTTAAGTACCTACGGTGTTGCGACACGAAAATTCACAAATTCATGTTTAATTGTATACATAAGAATCTATATGCAAAGAGTTTCAACCAGATTGTAAAAAGAACAATATCTAGCTGCTTTTTTTGGTATAGTTTTAGGGATTAAAGTCTGAAAATTAGACTAAAGGTAGATCTAGTATGGGGCTATAATATTTTATTAAGGAAATTCCAAATAAAAAGGGGGAACTACATTTTGTTCGTTGAAAATATCTAATTGTAAGTTGCTATTCAAAAAATAGTTTTATTAAATTATTGATTTGCCTATTGGTATTAACGGCAACGAATTATTAGGAAATATAGACCAACCCCAATTGTAACATACTTAGTATTAAAATAACAATTTTAAGTACAATTTTGCCTTTAAAATGCTTTAATCGATATTTAATATTGAATTGAAAGTGATTTTATTACAATGTGCAGTTTCACATGGTATAATTTCTGAAGATCTGCGACCTCCCCCGCACGAATATACTCCGTACCCACTATGTCTTGACCCAGCTAAAATAAAGTTATTATTATATTGTAAATTCGCTACTGCGTGATCTGTGAAATGTCGAACTCAACAACACAGTATTAGGTAAAACTATATATATTTTTTAGACGCTTTAAAGACGTATAAAATACAAACAAAAAATATTTACCGAAACTGTGTGCAGTTAACAAATAAGATGTACGTGTAATTTAATGGATCGCGTGCACGACACGGAAATTTAGCGTCGCTAGCAAAACGTCCGAACGCATAATGCGATAAAAAACCGCTGACCAAAACGCGTAACCCGACACTTACCTTGCTGAGAAATATTATATAAATATAATATATAACTGGAAAAATAACAGAACGATCATCACCGAAGATTTGGTGTGTTTTTTATTGTTATTGTGTATAAAACGCGAACCTTATTTTTTTCCTTTAAATATTTGGCCGGTAAACGCTATAAATCATATTACATGCACTAAATTTTTTACGCGTTGTTCACATTATATCGCCTAATCTTTGCGTTGTACCGATTAAGTGTTCCAGTATTCTGATAAGACAGCAAACGAAGTACGAACGCATTCCAAATATATTCTGAGACGTCAGCAGTAGTCAGTACACCCTATAGAGATGGGAGTCGTCATAATTAATGATTCTGATGATTCGCATCTAGACATTAATAATATGATTATGGATAATATTTTAGTTTAATCTACATGTAAACTTGATTAATGGCGTGCACTTTTATGGCTTGTATTTAGCTATTGTTGGGGATAATGCATGCATTTGGCAAATCGCACGGTTAACGAGAGAGCCTGAATTCATCGACTTCCCCATGGCTGTTGTGAGGTTCGATCAGGCATCGGCTACATAATATGAAACATATTATTATGTTATAGCAATCGACCACTGACTACGGCACGACCCTAAAAAAGTCTATAATAAGTCTTAACATTTTTTATTGCCAACAAATGATCCAATTGGATTACCTAATATAATAGTCATTTGCACCAACTTTTCTAAAAAAAACATTGAAGGGTAATATAACAGTACTGAAACTATATTTACATATTTTTATGGATGGCTGAAAATAATCAAAGTAAGTAAGTCATCGGCGAGGTCGTTGAGTTTTGGTCGTAATAACTTTATAAATAATTAGCAGGGGTGGTCTCATGCAGTTGCAGGCAAAATGTGAAGATGTATAACTTCAACAAACATTTGACTCAAATGAAATGACCGCTGCAACACTCAGCATAATATTATATGGTACTGTATGCATACAAAAATAAAAAGCAAACAATTTATTAGCAAGAACTGTTTTAGAGAGACATATTATAGAAACTGCGACAATATTTCGAATATTAAAACGGCATTCCGCCGTGAAGAACATGCTGCTGGAAGACGAACCAGTTTGTGGTTTAATGCCACCGCATCTTACTGTATCGCTTTTTCCACCATTTGTGTTTTTTTTTTGTTGATATTTTAAACTCGTATATGCGGCTGTATAAGTACATCTACGTTTCTATTATGAAAACTAAAGTAAAAAAAAAAAGTTATTTACAAACAGCGCGCGCGCGCTCGACCGGACTTCTTCAAATAATCGATTGACTTAAAATGCTATCCATTTTTCGAACGTGCGGCAATAACGACTGACTAATTTCATGAATAAACATAATACGTACAAATCTGGTTTAGATTTCAGTGGATTATGGTTAGCGCGCACGCACTGCCTGACATTTTATTATTATTATACATTTTATACGAAATGTGGAAACTAGTTGACCCGACCGAGTGCTTGCAACGTATACATAACATACAATTTACCGACTGGACGACGACGACGATGATGATGATGGTGATGAGCCGGATAAAAAAAAATCAAATAAAAAAAAATCCTCGCCGTACCTATAAAAAAAAAGAAAAGAAAATACTCGACAAACGGGAGCATATAAATTGTAACGTTTCCTGGACCCGATGGTGCACGTTTTTATGATTATTGCCGTAGCGATTACTAATGGACATGAGTTACAGAATGACATTGAAGCGAAATTACCTGTAATTGCGTTGCGTTTTTTTAAACACATCACAGCAATTCGTATATTATATAGACCGACGTAAGACTGCACTGATTCTGTACTGATGTCTCAGGTAATAAAAAAAAAAAATTAAATGCCGGTAGTTATAAATATAACATTTTATACCGTGTAATCTCAGGTCACCGTATCATACATGAACAAATTATAATGAAAAAAATCATAATTTTATATTCATACAAAAAAGCCATTACAGTTGGGTCTGTGATAAAATTACATATATTATGATAAAATCACTTTTAAATAAACACTTTAGTGCGAATCTGTAGATGGTAGGAGTATTAAATATCTAAAAGCATTGTGAAGACTGAAGACTTTGTGGCTTCGATTGAGGTTGATGGTCTGCTTTACTTAATAATTATTTGCCGTTACCAAAAACAAATTAATAACACAATGAAAATATTTTTTTAATACTTGTTGAATCATTACTTACACATTGCAACTTAAATATTTACAACGAACCAAATGTAATTTTACCATTATATTTGGATTTTCCTTAATAAAATGTTATAGCCCCATTTTAGATCTACTTACAAATTTACAGATCTTGAGAACTACAAAAAAAAAGCGATACAAATAAAACGTTCCTACCTATTCTGGGGAAAAGGGTTTTTGATATTTATTTGGTTTGTCCCCGTATCTTAATAATAATATGTCTAAAGAAAATTCAATTTAAATTTGGAACTAATTAAGCTATTTTGAAAACCTATGGAGCCCGGTAATTTTAACTTGAAAATATGTAAGTCTGTTTTTTGATGTATTTCTTAATTTTGAAGGGGAGAACTTTTTACATTTTTGTTCAAATTAAGTACCTTTCAGGTAAGATTTCAGAGCTATAAATTTGCAACATGATGAAATTTGTTCAAAATACGCGAGTAAATAAAATGTAGTTATCTAAAATAGGAAGTTTAAATGTTTTTTGTACAACATGAATTTAATTAAACACGTCTCCTTTAATTGAATTCATATTTAACACAGATTTAATACTTTTGCGTCATATTTTAATCACACAAACTTTAAAACATCAAATGACACACGTGATACAATTTGAATAGTAATTCGATATTTTATTTATGTATTCTCAGTAAAAATATTATCGAATTTTAACTGGGTGGGTGGAAAGTCGTGTCTAATAAAAATATCCATTGAGTCATACCTACACGGTTAACCGAAAATAGCATGGTAATTAACTGACCAACCTCAATTGTATAAACTATAAATTAGTGCAAGTTATAATAATTTGATTACATTTTAGATATCCGGGTAATACCGTCTCTTATTAGTCATTTGAAAGCAAGGTACACTAGATTAAATAACAAACACTGAATATCAAATAAAATTGTAGCAGTTATATCTAATATTGCGTATTATAACCGCAGGGCCATGTTAAGGGGGTGGCAACGGGGGAAAGTGCCATAGGGCGCCAAAGTTGCCACAAATTTTAGGGGCGGCAAAAAAATATGAATACACGTTAATTACTTGGTAAATAGGGGCGCCAATTATGGCGTTAATGACAGTTTACAGGGCACTGTATAACCGCGGTATTCCTAAAACATATACTTATTACCATACAACTTAAAATGTGGGAATGCCAAATAGATGCCTGAAACCACGTCTCTCGCAAGATTTGTTCTCACAAAAAATCTACCTCAAATGAGGAAATAAAAAACATCGGTAAATCAATACATTTTCTTATATTTACCTTTTTACATCACAGTTCACTCATATAAATATTACGTAAATACGTAAATATAATGTATTTTATTAAGAACTTTTTAAAACCTTGATATGTCTCAACATTTTAAATCAATTGAGAATTGTCGGATGAGGTAGAGCATTATTCATCAAAATAAGCCTTTTCCCTATAAACGGTAGATAATACATAGTTAGGTATAGATTTCATATTTTAGTGTTGTAAGTATCACAAACTAAACATGAATTGGTAGCCAATAATCACTATTAAATTGTTAGACTAAAAATATTAATATTCATTATTGTTTTTAGCTGAGGAGGTGTTGGTTTTACAATGATGAGTTTTTTTGTGTCTGTAGACACGATAACTTTTTTCTGTGTACCGAATTACTTGTGTAGCAAAACCAAATGTTTACAGAGTATTTATTAGGCATATCCATAAATAGCTTCAAATCCTAATTATAGCAAAACAACATAACAAAAATGCACAAAGTTTGCAATTATTGTTTTTTTAAAAATATATTACAGTAAAATACAAGTCATTCGAGTGATATAGTGTAACTTATACTAACCTATTGTACTCGCAGATGTTATATACAAATTATATTTTTCTACAATTACATTACAACTTAATTTATGAACAATTGGTTATTAATTTAACATTTAAATAGCAGCAGACGATATAGCTACAATGCATGTAAAATCTATCAAAAACTTGTAGCTATTAGGAAATCCAAATTCATCAAGGATTATAATTGGAAAAAACTTAAAACAAACAAAGAACTTGTAACTCAAGTCTCATTGAATTCCACATATCCTACGGCGACAATAAAATACAAAATGTATTATATTAGCTGAGTTTTGTTTTATATGATAAAATTAAGCTTATAAGTCCAGAACTACAGTACGTACAGCCCTTGCGGTATAATCATGTATCTTTACATACACACATATATTTATATATAATGACGTGTGTATAGTTTTGCATGTTTTTAACACGCACTATTTTTACCTTGGTAAAAGAAATCGAATTCAATTGTTTCATATTATACCGAAATATGTTAAAGGAATTTCGGTAATGATAAAATATCCGAGGACTTTGGGGATACAATTAAAATAAATTAATAAATAACAATACTAATGTTGGTAATAACTATTAAAGAAGAATAAAATATGGTAATACTACTCTAAGCACTTAATAATTTTAATCGATAGTTTAACCATGACGTTTATTATGAATAACAGGTATGATTACTTTTCCTTTTCAGCGTGACATCAGTTGTACCGAATTTGTTGACTCGAGTTTAACAACTGCCGTCCACACCGCACGTACTTACACATCATAACTATGTACAATCTTTAGTAACAGTGACTGAGAAAATGACTGTACTATAAGATGTGTATTATTAGCATATAGATTATTAACAAAACTAAATTATTTATAACAAAAATATATTTTTATTAAACGGCAAATGTCAGTATAACACGATGGTCTCTATGTAGGTGAAGCAAGACGAGTGTGAATATTAAATACGATGACCTATTAACATTTTTTTTTTCAATTCTGGCGAACTCAGTGGGAAGCAATATAACGACCACAATATAATAATATGCGTAATATATGCTCCAGGATTAAAATACAGAAGAATAACGAAGATTATATAATGTTGCAAATCATCGGATTAAAAAAACAGAAGTCGTCATTACGATGTAATGTGATTGCTGCGATTATTAACAAGCACACGTCGACCTGTTTTTATACATATAATTCATCTTTGTATTTGGATATATAAATAATTTTTAGGTGACCGTGTATAAAAAAAAATATAACCATGCATAATTATATTGTGTATAATATTTTTAAGAAATGTGCATTTTCTGTTTACTATTATGTATTACCTATATACATTTAAGTACTAACGTTGTACCAAGTATTAAATGATTGGACGTTACTTTAAAAATATGCAATACAAATTGCAAAGCGCCGATATAGTTAGATAATAATAAATCGTTTTGAAATTTTCGTTAAAAACTTAAATGTCTTTTTTACATGATACAAATAAAAATGTTTACAATATTTTATAACTGCGTTAATTTGAATCAATTAAACGTAAGTAAGAGGTACGATTTGTTTTTCGATTCGATACGATAGCTGAGAAGTTTAATTATACATTTATGTGTTTAGTATCACAAATAGTGCTTAGTCAATCGATCCCGCGTCTAAGAATTAATATACCAACAGTTAATAGTTTTTTTTATGTTTAAAAACTTGATGGATTAGGTAGTTTATTTTGGCTTACAAAATTAAATACATGTACATTCAGTTTTGAGTGTTTTGTTTTACGCCCTAAGGTATATAAATTCTAAAATCCATCAACGTTCAACACCGCGCCGTTGTTTGTTTCTCTCTCTTAATTTATTATTTTTTTAACCTTTCTAATTGGTATCCCATTAGCAAATGATTGCTTATTATAAGCTCACAAATTAGTTAATTATTTACATTTTTTAGACCTATTAAAATTATCTATTTTAGTCTGCGAAACCAAGTTCGTTTTTAAATTAGTGAAACTTTAAATCTTTTTTAGTTGTTTTTCAACACATCACTGCATTATAATTTTAACCGAATTCCGTACAGTTCAGCGCGGAAGTAATAGCATTTTATTATAATATTAAATAACAAAACCGAAAATTACTATTTTGAAACCTGTATTTTCGTTTATAGTTTTTGAATTATTTGTTTTCATCTTCATCATTTTATGGCTATTACCCACTTAAATATAACGTGATTTTTATGAATGCGTGAATATTTTCAAGTTGTAACTTGTATACTCGTGTCAGAATACTAGCAAATAATACATTTCTAATTTTTAAATTATTCTAAAAAATGTTATTTTACGTTATTTAAATAATTATTTTTGTATTGTTTAACAATAATTGTACCGATTAACTGCTACTTTAACAGGATATTAGTATGCAATTACAATTTAAATAATATTATAGAAATAAAAATATCAAGTCAACTCAAAATCGCGTAACAAAAGAAGTAACAAATTTGTGTTATTTAATAGCAATTGTTTGTTTTATAAGTTATATGTTTTTATACATAATTATAATAATATTAATAGTTATCCTCATTTACTCATTTTTAAAAAAATAATTAAATTATGCTTTATAGCTTACAGCTAAAGTTGTATATAAAGAAAATTATTCTCAAATAAACTGTTGCAGTTTAACAGTAATAAACTTTTAACTGTTGGACTATAATGTTATTTCAAAAATAATTTTAAAAATTTCAAAGTTTACAGTGAATATACAAAAATGTGTTATTTTTTAGATTTTTTGCAGTTCAACTGGACCGTCGATCAAAGACGGATTTAACAATGAAAATGTATGGATTAGGTCCATTCTTGTTAGAGCCTCTGATCCAAATCCAGCAGTAATTGAGCTCTATTAAATGTTTAATTTACACATGATGGTATAGCGTTTGTCATAAATTGCAAATTTTTGAAATATTGAGTTATCTATAACAATAGATACCTAATAGCTTATGTATTGGAAGTCAGAGATTTATATTTTTAATGTTAGGGGACATAGAAGTCTATTAAATGCATGTAATAAAATACCATTATGAGTTTCCAAACATCGTTCATGTAAACATTTTTAAATATACTTAAAAAAGCTGTGCACTATTCCTAAACGTTTAAAAAATGTAATGAAGAAATTGTATGGCGATGAAAAAAAAATTGAAAAAGCCCAATTTCATTCGCTATTCCGTGTGTACATGCATACATATTATATCCACAATACGCGCGTATAAGCTGTGTAGGCGAAGGACGGCCATCCACCGTGGCCCTCGTTTTCCGTCGGCCGGGTTGAGCGGTTTATGGGGTGTCGCGTTGCAGCATATAGATAAAAATGCCTCTTGGCTGGTGGACTCACTACATATTTTAACAATATAGCCTCGTTGATTTTCTATTGTCATCGAGTTGTGCCAATTAAACGACTGCAGCAGTGATACTCGCGGCGAGAGGAAAAAGAAATAAACGTTATTCTCGCTTAGGGGTCGTGCACATTCTGTCCAATAAGTAACACTGCCGCCGCCGACGCCGTTGTACAACTCAATTACGCGGATTGCGTTCTCCACAGCCGGTCGTATAATATTGATGGGGATTGACCGATAACGAAAAGCCGAGAGTCACACGCTAAACGCTCCTATCCATGCAAATGCGTACAACAAGGATTGCTTCTTCTGCAGCATATAGTTCGTTGTGCTCTCTCTCTCTCTCTCTGACTATCTTTCTCCCTTTTACATTTGGCAGTCCAACTTCTACACGCATTTATAATGTATACACGTAACGCGCTTTACCTATATCGTGTTACTTAATTACCGGATGATTTTTTCCCCTACGACGTCACCCTATACGTTTGCCGTTGTCGCGGTGGTCGCCGTCCGCTGGATCTCGTATCGCCAGTAAAACACACACGCGAGCGGACTCTGCAAGTTACAACGACAACAAGAACAAGCACAATATATATATATATATATATATATATTGTTAGCATGTGCCGAAACGGGAAGACCATGGGAACGCGGTACGGTAGTATCGGTCGGACCTATCTTGTAGCGGCATCGTGAAGCAATTTCTCCTCGACGGTTTCTGTTCTACACTGGCCTTAACAAATGGTAGTTGGATGGTGCACTTTGTGTACACTAATGTCTTTCTTTTATCTTTTCCTCCTTTATACAATTGAAAAGCCGGTAATAATTAACAATTAACTCTAACACTCAATCGCGACCACGCGGAAACGTGACCGTCGCCACCGCCACCGCCGACCAAACGACCGCGCAAACCCGCAGCATAAACTACTCCTGCTGCGGCAGCTGTAGCAGTATTTTCTCTCCTATTGTTATGATCTCTGATTATAAACATGTATAATGTTAGTCTTGTATAATACCTACTATAATACATAACAGGTGTCAGTGTTGGGAATAGCTGCTATCTAAGAAGTTTATTCTTCAATTAATTTGGCGGTCACCCCGCTATTGTGGATGTCTAATAATATGGTACACGGGATCATGTAGGGGTTTCCCGCGTCCAGTATGGTCGCCTGAAGCGCGGCCCTCATATCGACTTAAGTCTTTGCCACCATTCAACTGCTCGTTTTTAAAGTCTGTAGAAAACGCCAATATGAACAGCGTATTGGATGGAAACGGTAGGTATAAGCGTGAGTTCGTGTCAAGAGGAGGACGCTTGACGTCGGGAACATCACAAGACGTTCCCGCGATCATGTGACGACTCGCACTTATCAAAGAGCCCACGAAAAATAAATAAAAAAAACAGTTCTAGCAATAACAATGCAGTGCGATGTGATTTTTTCGGCATCGTACGATTATTATAGTTATATTATATAATAATCGTATAATGATTATTATATTGGCAAAGGCCACTTTTAAAAAGACTAACTACACTGTATACTTAATTACAATACACACGCTTATTGGTCGAAATAGAAAAAAAAACACGGATCACTAAATCTATACAGACTGCAGAGTAGGTTTTATTCCGTTTAACAGATATTTAAATTTTTTTCTCCATAGTTGTATTACCGCACATTTACATATTAATATGCCATTTTAAATATGCGTTTAGCATTCATGCGTGTTATATTATTTTCCACGTAAAATGTATAGAAAAAAGTGTTATATTATAGAACGCATTAACAATTTCGTATAATACGGAGAATATATTTCAAATTATAGAGATATTTATGAATTTTCGTTAACGAAACTCGTTTACACCCGTAGGTAGACAATAGTGCAATAGTGCTCAGACGTTTGTTGATTTTCCTACAAGCCGCCAAAACGTTAGGTTAAACGGATTGTTCTGATTATTGTCGCGGCCGAATCTTTTCGACTCGGAGAAGATTGAATTTTCCATAGGCTATAGCTATTAGTCACTTGGCTAGGTTACTAGACATTATTGCAACGTGTAGAGTATTGCAGGCGAGTGAAAATCTATTAAGATGCGACGATTTTGATACTCAGTCATCCACCATCAGATACTAATTCAGGGGCGTGGCATAAATTATTTGTTGACGTAAGAGCAAAAACGATCCGTTTCAAGTTTTTTAACACAGGCCGTTTGCACCGGAATCATAATAACGGTTTTAAGTGTAGTTTTAAAACAATCAATGACCGATTTATTAAATCACTCATTATTTGTTTTAGCTTCGATGCAAAGCTAAAAAGGTATAATTTTTAACAAACGACATAATTACAGTTAAAAGTGATAGTTAAAAAATGAATACTTTGAAATAATAAAGGCCTATTTATAATTTATAACATTAATACTATTTATACTTTATAGAGTATATATAATATATATGTCGTTTGGGAAGGTGCATTGTTCCGTACCGGAGAAAACGACTTGTGTCCATATAAAGATTATCGCGCGTCAATCATCGAAGGCGGTGGCTGAATGATCGCTCAATTTTGATAAGTTCGAGACACGGAGACGGAGAGCAATAAAAAAAAAACGTGAATCGAGGGTAGGTAGGTATACCAAATGAAGTATATTATTTGTAAGAACGCGATTCAAAAAGAAAACAAAAATATTGCTTGCGACGCCGCCGCCGGCGCGTGGGGTAAATGTGAGTTGAATCACGTGTGTAATGATTTAATGTCGCCTGGCTTATGGACTATGTACGATCAGACCCGCACAACACCGTGAGAACGTCGTGAAGATCATAATAAATCTATAAACGCGCGTTATTTGTCTCCGAGACGACGACAGCACCGATTCCTTTAACGGCGGGTCCACGTGAAAGCTCGACCGGCCGAATGGGGTCGTCAAATCAACGTCTTCGCGGGTCCATGGAGTCGTGTCCAAAAATATTATTTTGCACTAGGTATCCGTATTTTTATAACAATACCGGCCCGTGAAAATAGCTTTAGGGGCGCTCCTTTATCTTTAAACGGGGAGAAACATAAACTGTATTGATGGCATTTTATACCTATAGCCTATAGGTATATTATTCTGTAAGCCTATACCTACATAGTATAGAAAGTGTATAATTATTTATCATCATAAAGGTGGCAAAATATGTAAATTGAAGTACTTAAACTCCAAGGCTCCAAAAGTATGATTACTTTAAATTATTCGAATTGTTGTAAACATAAGTATTAAAATAGTAAAATGTAATTCTATTAAAATTATCTAAAAACGTTGGAGAATTTAGCTCGACACGTACTTGAGGTGGTATATTGTTTTTTCAATGATGAGTTTTATTTTATTTTTTTTAGTCTAAACACACCATATTTTTTAACCACTGAATCCATGTTTCTTTGCAAGAAAAACTAATGATCAGTAATCGTACCTGAAAGGTACTTAAGTTGACCAAAAAATGTAAAAAGTTATCTCCTTCCATATTGAGAAAAACGATCCCGATATATTACGTCAGCACGATGCCTCGACCCCACTGTGCTGACTTTTTTGTTGTTATTGCTTTTTAAAAAAAAAAATTAGACTACAAATTTTTTTGAGAAAATCGATATGTTTTAGCCTTACTTTATAATATATACTAGGGTGGTTCAAAAAAACCTTACTTTAGAATTTTGTTTCCTGTTTTTTTTAATTTTAGGCCTAAATATGCTACATAAAGAAATCGGTCCAGCGGTTAAAAATATATTGTGAGTTGGTTGGATAAAAGTTAGGTTAGGAAAAACTACATCATTGTAAAAAAAAAATACCTTCTCAGCAGTCCGTATCGAAACTATTAAAATCCAATTATTTTACGGGGTGTCTTCATTATATCTGTAAAGTCATTTTTTAATAAAACTACATACTACAGTTTACAATTAGTTAAACCTATAATATACGAGTTAAAAACTATACACTAAAGCTAATACAATTTAATTAAAAACAATTCGACATGATTGAAATGTATTAAAAAAATGGGTTTTTCAGTTATTGCCTATACTTTGCCCCTTAATAAAAGGGGCCGGCGCGGCGTCTATAAAATTAAATATGTATGGCTTAAATAAAAATAAAAGTGTAGTTAAAGCTGTTAAAAATGTAATTTAATCATTTTCTATAGTTACATATTATGAATAGTAGAAATTAATTTTAATTTTAATCAATTTTATTAGTAACAAATTAATCCACTCTATATGTAACTATTATTCTAATTTAATAAACTAATTAATTAATAAAAACTGTTTTATTGTGAGTTAGACTTAAAGAAATATACTTTCATTTTAATTATTCGTTTTTAAACAAAAAATAATGCCATGTGACGGTCTGAATAAAATATAGTAAATGTGAGTATAGTAATGGTTATTGATGATTATACATTATAGCCTCTGTATTAGCAAAAAAAGTGTTTTAAAAAATGTATTATTATGGTTTTTGACAATGTAATATTGGCATTGATGACCTGCGAAAATGTTTACGAATATGTTCTTTTGTTGTTAACGTTTTAGCTTCAATGTTTTTTTCTTTAAATATATTTTACTAGCTTATCAGTTTGCTCCTCGTGGTAAAAGTTAAATTGAATGACGATTTTCCCTGCTGTTATAATAATAATTATTTATGTAGCAAACAATTTCGTGATTTGTATGTACTGTACCAATACATAAATATAATGTTATTACATTATGTATATGATACTTTGTTCCTCGCAACGAACGTAGTAGCGGCGATGCGGCTGCTTTGATACGCGGTCGAGAAAATAATATATTATTGTTTGCCCATTATTGTTTATTCTTCTTACTATTATTATATTCATCACAACATGGTCTTCTGCCGGTAAGATTACTACCGCATCATCATCCCGGCACTAGTCCACCGTGCCAACTGGTTTCAATTTTTTTTTTTTTTATATATTTGTCCCATGGGTGAAAGTAACTTGTGTTCTGTTTCACTTTTTGTGACTGTATGTATTTGTGCGGATTGCAAAATGTATACACTGCTCGCTCGCTCGCATTTGACTGCAAGCCGTCGTCGTCCGGTCTTTTCTTACAAGTTAAAAAGTTCTAGACGAAAACATTAAAAACTAATACCCGTTTTGCCCGGTCGACGGATCATCATCGTTCGTCGCAAACAGGTCTGGAGAAATAGAAGCAGTCCGTTTCGAGTTTGCCGGCAAATGGATCAATTGGAAATCGATTGTTTTCGCTAATCGTTGCTTAACATTTACAGCGTGTGACTAAATATATAAATATATATATTATTAAATGACCGACTGGGTTTCGTTTCTTTCTTTACTTTTTTGTTTTGTTATTGCTAAACCTTTATCCGAATTCGCGGTGTCTCGCAATGTTAGCCCTAAAACCTTGGCAACTCGGTACACTCAAATGAATAATATATAGTATTATAATGAAATTGTACCGAATTTCAGAAAATGAATAGCAAAATGTACATATATTACACAAAATGGGTAATATACTTTTATCAACTTCTTTAAGTTAAAATATTTAACTATACGGCAAGTCATAATATCACAATATATTCTCAAAATAATAGTTAGTATCAATAATTAAACACTCAAGTCTGATCTATAAATCGCGTTATTCCTCTCGTGTGTAGTGTAAAATTTGAAATCAACCAATATCTTCTAAGTATGTTTGCATTTATTAATGACCCGATCTATGTAAACTTATATACAATGTATAGTGATAATTTAACATACTTAAAGTTTAAAAACTGTACATTTGTCCACCAATTCGTCGAAATAACCCCTACAAACTATTGTTGCAACTTGCAATATAGTTAATCAAAATGTAGTTATTTTGGGATTTTTTTATAGTGATTATAAACAATTTTTTTAATGATTGTGAAATGAAACATTATTTTAAGCGTTTCCATCCGACCGCAAATCGCTAAACTAATTTAATGGTTTATTATTTGGTTTTCGAAGTTGTATCATTAACAATGTGTTCCAAAAACAGCTGTAGAGTGTAGAGTAAAACTTTCTCTAAGTTAAAACTTTATAGTTTTAAAAAAAAAGTGTTAAAAAGAATTACAAAAGTATAATCTTAAAAAAGTGTTTTTAGTTTTTATCCAATTATTATTTATGGCAATTTTAATATTATTTACATACATCAAAATTATACATTATTCAAACAATTATGTCTTTATAATCAAAAAATCTATTAATTCAATTTTTCATAAGGGGTTTTTTTTTAATAGAATTGATGGACTTTGTATTATGTGTTTTATTGTTATTGAACTATATGTAATCGTACATTTTTTATCTGACAAGATGTCAAGATGACCTTCAGTTGAATATTAATAAAAAAAGGCCTTCAATATTAAATTATGAATATTTGCAATACTTCACATTAAATGGTTCATGTGAAATTTTGTTCAAAACTTCTACCAACAATTGTTTTTAGTTAAGAAACTTGCAACAGACATTTAATATTGTATGATATACTTAATGTTTGTGGATGTTATAAATATACACAAGTGATAATACATTTAATTACGGTTTTATAACTGCCGAATATTGGTTAACTGCAAAAAGTTTTAACACCTTCAATATTTATTATTATACTACTTTTAGCAATCAACATTGTGATATCTACATCTGTGAGTAAATTGCGTATAGGTGTTTGTGCACTTGTATTCGGATATTAGTCAGTTTCAGTTATAATTGACGATTACGGTTTTTGTGAAAATAATTAATTAAAATGAAACATTTCAATGTATTGTTGTATTGCCTATAAGAAACTGCAAGAAAAACATTAAATTGTCACTAAAGGAGAGGCGCCATAAAGTATTTTAACGCCAATGGTAGCGTGCATTCGAATAATTGTTAAGTTAAACTGTTCAAACGCTTTACAAATTGTCATGTACAGGTACTGTATATGTGTTAGCGAACAAGTAATTTAAAAGATATATTGAAAATCCTTCAGACATGCCATAAAAAAATATGGTTTATTGTCATGTACGTCTCTGAGTTTAGGTCGACGGAGTCAAATGCCGAAGAACGCATTGCCATTTTTTAATGGTCTGCCATTCACACGTCGTACTGGTTTGGATTAATCACCGCAGTCTATTAATAATAATGTGACTGCTTTACGGGCTAGTTGGTTTCTCATATAAAACATACAAGTCATGAAGTGAGATTAGATTTGCACTTTAAGGGAATTGGGAAACAACGAGTATAAACGGATGTTGTATTAATTAACATTTTTTAAAAATAATAATAAATTCTTACTATTAATATTTTTAAACATTTTTTTTAATTGAACAAACTTATAATCATGCGACTATTATTAGATTCACGTGGTTTGTTGTTGATTAATTTGTAATATTCTAACACAATATCTCTATAGTATTTATGAATACTACCATGAAATTTAGGTACTGGGAGAACACAAATGCGTTTTGACCGTTAACAATTTGTTTTTTTTTATACCAATAAAAAATATCAAACGAAGGTTGAGACGCTTCAAAGACATCAAAATTATTTTGCGTGACAATTTTTATACACGGCCATGTGTATATGCAATTCGATTAGAATATGCCATGACGTTGTGCTAAACGTTAAGCCCCTACATATAGTTAGCTCGTGATGATAAGTTGTCGTTCTTGTCATTGAAACCGTCTTAAGTTTAATCTGAAATATTAGTTTCGCACTGCAATATTTACCGAAATTATGATTTTGGCAATCAATAAACTAAATGATCAGGAACATAATTATTTTGACAACACGTTATCCATGTAACGGCGACCACGAGAATATTTTTCAGAAATTGTACATTCACAATGTGTGTATTGAATAATATTGTAGGTACAAGGTTAATTTTGAATATACAATATTATACATACAGTTTAAGTAGACATATCGTACGAGACAACTAATTTAGCGGGAAAGTAATAATATTCAAAATTTGCAATTTAAACGTTCGGAGATTACAATAATGTACATAATGTATTATTTAGAGATGAATTATAATGAGTTCAAGTATAGTCGTTCTACTAAAATATTATTTAAACCAGTTTCCAGGTGGAGAACATTTTCTTTAGAGAAGGCAGCAATGCTCTTAATATACTGTTAAGATATAAACAAAATCAATTAATATTTTATAACTAATATATATTAAGTTGTTGATGATAATGTTCTTGGGCAATCGAAATCTAAAATATTAAAAAAAAATTTTTTTTTTAATTATTTCCCTCGGCGGCAAAGGCCATTGGGTTACATTGTGCATAAACAGTACACCCTCATAGACAACTGCATAATTTGGTCTGGGTCATAAAACTAACAAGCCTGTTGATGGCCCCGGGTTGAGGTTTGAGGGTTTCTGACAGATCCTCCGATATTTCGTTATCAGTTCGTTGAGTCTGATATTTTTAAAAACTATTGTTTGGATGTATAGTGAAAATTTTAATGATGTTGTAATTTTTATGATGTATCTTTCTAACATAATATGACTGGTACTTACTGATTAATTTCTTTGATAAAATAAAAAAATATATACATATGTAGGTACACTGTATAAAAAATACCTTCTTAGGTTTGCATCAGATAAATTAAGGCCTAGCCTTAAAATATTTAACCAGATTCTTAAAAAAAAAAAAACATGACATTTTCCTAGAATAATATAGTTATAAAAATTGTGTGTAGTTTATTATTTTAGAATTCCAAATAGGACAATAGTATTTGCATCTGTCAGTGATAGTGGACATTGTAATTTTTTTAACGTAAAGGTAGTTTGGTACATAGTACAATAGTTGCACTTTGATATATACGTGATGCACATTATCAAATATAATCGATTACAGGGTCAAACAATGCACACTATAGTGTAACTATAGTTACCAGATAAATTAAAATTATTTTGAGATTGTGTTCTTAAAACTATTAAAATACACCCTGCAATAATATTAATTTATTAAACACGATTTTACGAACTTAACTGATTAAAAGTTTATGAATAAAAAAATAAATCATAATATTATTTTCAAATGTGAATAAACTTTTAAAAAAATAACTAATATTATAAGATTACAAATATTATGTACTATATAAGCGATTCATTAGTATCTAATGCTCTGTCTAAAATGATTATAACGTGAAATCTGAAAAAATATAGGTACATTAGTGAAATGAGAAATAATCTAATTTAAATGCAAGGCACTAGTGATGTGTCCTCGGGAAACGTCAGTGAGACGTCACATCAAATCTAGATTGAAATCGTAGATCTTGTAATTTTACATAATGTATACGATTGGAATTCATCAAATTAATTGGACTTCATTTATTTCAAGTTATTTAGTTTGCCTTTAAGGAATAAAACCCATTAATAGCTTTTTAGAAAAAAACAACGAAGTGAACTAAATAATTACTAATAACCGTTTATTTTTTTAAAGCAATTTAAACTGTATAGCACTTAATATTTATCGGCATCTGTTTCCATAACATCAGGGTCACCTTAGATGACCCTTCTTTACCGTACAATTCAATTTTAACAAATTAGCCGATTTCGATTTTGTTTACAATTATTTATTATAGGTAATGCAAACGAAGGGCAATATTACTTATAAACATTAATGTGTGTATTACATATGTATATTCAAGGTGGTGATATCATTAATTGATCTTGACCGTTTTTCATGTATGTCCTGTGTAATACAGTAAACTAAAATGAATTAAAGCGTATTCTCAGAAGTCGGTTATCTCTATAGACTACTCGGCTTAAAGAAAACCCTGTCTTGATAATACTCTCCTGTTTTAGGAGATTATCGTGATAAAAATAACTTTCAAATAAACGCTTAGAAAATTAAAAAAATAATAGTAGTTAAGTTCGGAAACTTTAACTCAGAAGAGAATTTTTTTATGAAAAGTTCCACAACCCACATCCTTGGTTTCAACCTTCAACACATCCCTCTGGCTGTATTTAAGAGTGAGGCGAACAAAATATAGTCCTAATTTTACATATTACTAGTCAATATACAAGTAGGGCTCGTATACGCCGGAATAAGTTTTCAGACTTATCCAAAAAGACCGCTTTATTTTAATCTATCAACTAACTGTTTATAACACAACGGACCTTAAACAAATCAGCCGACCGCAAGTAGCCATCGCGAGATTCCGTCGTAACGTCTGAGGAATGCGGTTTCCTTTTAAGAACAATACAAAAGGATAAAATAAATAAATATAACCGTAGAAACAAATAATTCGATCAAATTTTTCGTGTGACTCTCGTGCGTTTCTTTTTTGAAAACCAGTTTGATCGTATTGTTTTATGGAGCACATAAATAGCATTAAAAAAAAAAAATACACATACACATACACATATTATACACACTGCGGTGATGAAGAACGTGCGCGGGTATATACATGCTTAAGGACGCGCACAACTGCTGTGCGACTTACAAATGGGATCCGGATCACGTTCGGTGCGTTTAATGAACGCGCGTCGTCATGACAGAAGTGTAATAATGATGACGATCTACAGCTGCATCTGCTGCCGTTGTTGCCCCGGGACGTGCGGGGAGGATTAATGGCGATCACGGTCGGTGGTGGTTGCAACGGCGCAACATTACAAATAAGCGCGACTTGTAAAAGGAAACTTGCTCGGGCGTTATTGGATCAACAACGATATTATTAATACAGCCGGTATACGCGTTATTATTAAAGTGTTGTTGTATGTACACACTTATATTGTATAGTCACCGTAATCAAATACCGTAGTACTAATTTATACCTTCCATTCGCAGACGTCGCGAAGCCCATACGCAGATGACGATAGACCCTGGCTGTATAATCATATAGGTATATTATTATGCACGTGCCTGTATAATAAGTAGGATTCGGGGCTTAGTGAACATAGAAAGTCTAATATAATTTTATAATAATTCATATTCCATAAGATCTGTATAGAAATATTGCGAAATTATAAAATGTAATATCGATTTAAAATTTTTTTAAGAAGCTATAATAAAGGATTAATATCAATAGAAATAACAAATCTCATGTCACCATTGCTTATTCTAGAATGAAAAAAAATGCATCGGTGAATGTAAATTTTATCAGAGCTCTGAAAAAGTTTAACTTGTTTTAATAATAAATAAAAAGGACAGTCAATATAAAGTGGTCCTGATAGCGTTCAGCTTCGGTGCGAGAACCGCCATTTAATAGAATCATGGCGTTGGGTAACTTTAGAAAACTTCATGTTTAAGCTTTTAGATGAACACTGTACATATATATTTTATAGGTACGTGTATAGTATGTTTGTAAATATTTATATATCTGTACTATGGGTCTTAAAGTGTCAATCTCACTTTATGTAAATCTAACTTAACCCGCCGATTTAAAAGACATTTTCGCTCTTCATTGCTCCTCCTCCTTATAAGAAAATTCATATTTCCTACAGATAACATCTCTTATTTCAAAACTAGTAGTCATCATACTTCATGCACTATACGAGTAAAATATAAAGTAAGATTAAGATTTACGAATGTTCTTCATAGTTCGAGATAATCATTTTGATAGCTTGATCCTATGAAGTCGAAATTTGTTCTTGGATAGAAGGAGGTTGACTAAATATGTATTGTTTACACTTCTGGGTTGACAACTCTTGCGGCCGGTAAAAATAAATTTACCCTGAACTAATACTTCCTTCCCTTTGGAAATTATCCCTGGCGACATGTCGTGATAGCTATTATACCTTGCAACATGTTTTGGTTAACTTCAGACAGTAGAAGTAGCTGTGATAAGACTAAACTTTGTGGGCCTTGTTTCGTATAGACCACATAGCGCTTGTTGTCTTCCTGGCTGAGCTATTGGGTGAGTGTGCTAGCTTAGCTTGTTCAACCGTCGGCTAATTGTCTATAATATACTTGGAGCTGGTACGGTACGATGTGTGGTATGGTGGCTCATTCCAAATGGAAGTATAACGATCTGGAAAACGATTACAATACGACCACCGCGGCCGACCACGTTGTTGTGATGTGACCCGTGAAACCGTGTCAATAATCTCATCTCGCCATTGAGAGTTCACGTAGGTATCTCGACCGGGTTTAGTAGTCGATTAAACGCAAGCACGCATGATATATAGAATTGTTATTATATACATAGTAGATATGTATTGGTATCTATGCGCGTATGTACATTATACCATTTGCGTGCTCTGAAAAGACGCCCCTTGTGAATAGTCATGTTATTGTTATAAAGAGAGCGGTGCTTATACGATCGTAAACGGAAACGTAAATTCGATTGCGTAAAACGACCACTGTACACGATTTGTGATGTTCAGCGTGTACTGCAACTGAAGTCGATTAGCGCAGTACTTCTACACAGATAATTTTCAATACAAGTGACCGCGAAACGCCTAACATGTTATTCATATGACGTGCTTAGTCCGAACACCCGGAGGCAGTGGCTTCAATTAAATAATACTATATTATTATAGATTAAATTGCCATTCGCCTTTTCAATTAACGACCGAAAGAACCCGATTATACCTATAGACAATAGTTTCAACAGAGTTGAGTCTAACAACATTAAACGTACCTTAATAGCTTAATATAGATTTTTAAAAACACGGTAGTGGGGCAATCTTTGACTGGTAACATACTATCGCGCCCATGGTAATACACAGAAACATGGAGGTCAACTAAAAATATTAGCATTAAAAATCAAATATTGGTCTGTCATCTGTGTAACTGTGATTTTCATATTGTACCTGTTGAATTCTGCTAATTTTTTTAACTGTACAAAATACGTTTTATAGCTGTTTATACTACCATCGCGGCTTCCGCACTTATTTATTCTTTTGTGGGCACCCTTGACAATACCTGAAACCGGTACGGAATTTATAAACGCATATCATCCTACTCATCCATTGCTTACAATTGATATCTGATTATAGCAGACAGGGACGTGTGATTAAATGTGTTTATTTGGATGTAGCTGCACAGGTAATAAGTATTTTTACCTAAATCAAATGATATATTTGAAATGCAAATAATTTTAAAAATATACCTATCTTTTATCAGATTTCTGTTGTACCTAACCGGTTGATCAGTTTATCGCTAATGTCGTTGATGTCATACTGGCGAATATTTGAATGACCCTTTTTAAATATATTATACTACTTCTTTTTTTGCATAAAAAAAGTTACACTTTCTTTCAACAAAACCGTGCTTGGTTTCGGTTTATTGGTCCTCATCGTACATGGTTTTATTTTCCTTAATGACCAACATGTTTTTTTATTTTTTTATTAACGCTAAGTAACCAGACGTAAAACCAAACAAACATTTCTATGCAGGATAATTCGAAGATATCGTTTTTATTAATTAATACAAATATTATATATATTTTGATTTAAAGTCGTAACATTGTTTATAGGTATTGACTTTTTTATTTTAAATTCGTGTACAATAAAATCCACCATTTGACCCGTTGCTGATCATCTCTCCTTGGAAAGTGTCTATAACTTCGGCCATTCCTAGTGCTGCATATATTATAAAAATATGTGAAATGTGTATACTTAATATATGTATGTATAACGTGCAGATACGACTAGTTTGAAGGTACTAATGCGATTTCATATGTAAAAATTATGCGTCGGCCGTTAATTTTGAACGCGTTTAATGCGAAATACTTGATGCTATACATGGTCAATTCGAAATGGTGGTACTGGACGATGAGCACGGGTTTTAGTTTTGAGAAACTCGGCTCACGTGCTTGGCTATAATCACATAACCGCATCGGGTCAATCGATGAACTGAGGCCGCCGACATTCAATACCCATCGCATTAAACTGTATCATCTACCGTCGCATTATTATAAGAAAAAAACGCGTCCGAAACTCGACCAGATATACGCGTTTTTTATTAACACAAATGCGTACACGGTTTTTATTATTTACATTTTGGATTCGTTTGCTTTTTTACAAACACACGAAACTGCTAATACGATGATTAAAAGCCATGTTTTGAAGGCTCGCTTCACTGTCAGCGCGTGTCAATCATCCGCCATGTTGGGTCGCTCGTACTACTATTATATTATATTATTAAATTAGGTATACTTTTACTGGCAGTCGAGACACGTCGATTAGACATAATACGTCTCAATTTCGGTGCCAATCCAATTAACACGCTTCTATTTTGTTTGACGAGACGAGACAACCGTCAAACTTTCAGCGAGACACAAGACTTTGGTGCAAAACCCTGTGAGACAGCAGTGAACCCAAGTCGTCACTGCGTTTGCCTAATGCGCAAACGTCGGGTCGAACAGCACAGCAATTAATTAGCCCAATATACAACATTGCATAGTGAGATTTTGAGAAATCGTTAAATTCAAATACTTATTCTCTTCTCCTGCCTTAGGGTCATCGTGCGTCTGGAAATTATAATAATTGACGTGACCAATTTTTGGCGTTCTACTAATATAAACGAGTTATCGTTTCACGGGTTATTAAAAAATAAAATTAAAACGGCTAGATATGTTTAACACGTGAGCATCGGTGGTTCGTTATAGCGTTGATGTTTCCGCTGATTTATCGGACGACGACTGTTCTGTATGTATAATAATAATATTCCTACAGATGTGCAAACGCTGCTGCGTTTGAAAAAGGAATAAACGACTTGTGTCGCGTACATGATCAATACAGCGAATAATGTCCACGGCGCAGACGGTCTCGCCGATTTACCGCGCGCTCCGATTGTCACACACAATTAGCCGGGACGTTCGATCAATTTATGTGTACTGTGTTTTAACGTCTAATTACCTGCCCGACTACCGGATCTATTAGTGGAGATCAATGGCGTCGACAGCTGCAGCGGCATCCTCGTGCTTGCCCGAATCCACCACCACACATTACTAGGTATATAATACCGTGTATATATTATATTATATTGTGTGACATACGCCAGTTATTATCACCATACAACCAAACGCTAGATAGAAGACATTATTATATTTTATTACGTTATTATACCATTTAGGATAAGTTTCCAGACGACTCGGTTCTATGTTACACGTTGAACGACGACCGTCAGCCGTGCGAATTCCGCACGCGCTATACAACCAACCCGCACTGTGTGTGTGTGCATTAGCCATACTTTGTATGGTAAATATTACAATGTATGATACTTTTTTAACCCGCCAACGACTCGCCAAGCTTATATCATATATGTTACGCCGATTATGGTATATTTTTGCCACGCTAGTTTTGTTAAATGATGCGGTTTAACGTTGTCAATATAATAATAATAATAATAATAATAATTAGTAATAACTAACAATGGCACTTGTACAGCACGCGAGTCCTCTAGCTTCTCGTTAAAAATCGACTTATGACTTCTAGCTGAGACCATGTTTTTGCGTATTATTATTATCATAAAACTATATAATCGTAGATCCGCCCTCGAAAGATTCTAGTTTATACCCGACACAGTGATAGCCATACAGTTCAAAACTTTCTTACTCACACTTTATTGGTCAAATATGACTTTATACATAGAATTCGATTTGTATAGTTTATATGGTAGTATTTGTAGGGACATACGGTCATAACTCGAAATCCCACAGTGCACTTATGTGTAACTTGCGATCATATATATATAGGTATATTATGAATACCGTATAATATTATTATGCAAAACGTAGAATACGACCGGCGAGTAATTTAACCGCAAGCAATAGCGGAATAATATGTAATAATGGGTTTCAGGGTTGGAGAGTTGGATATACATATGTATAATGTGCATAAGTCAGCGTTCGGTCAGCACGCCGCAGATTCAACTCCCACGCCTCTCCTATATAGACCACCGTTATTATGTCGACGTGCGTACATCAACGTCAACCGATTGTCTTTCTCGAATCGTGTGTGTGTGCGTGTGTGTGTGTGTGTATGTGTATGTGTATAGAGAGATCCATATCGCTGCCCCGTACGGATAAGTGTACCGCGGGCGCGCACATATTGGCCGAGCATATGCGATCACTCGGGACGATCGCCTGCATATTCCCCGGACGGACGATTGCTAGGAGAAAAATAAGAAACCGGTCGACCGAATCGGTAGAACACGTCAATTTACATATTAGCCGGGACATCACACATATTACATATACATATACTGTACACGTGTATACCGATGGATACGATGCGGTCGCCCATAAAATACGCGCTCATCTCTCCCAGGCTTTCACCGTCGCCTCCGTGCTACCGACCGGCTGGGATCTCCGAATCGATGCGCTTCTCGTTTCTGTCTGATCGCGGGTGGGTGAAATTTCGTCTTAGTTTAACAATCGACATTTTCCACATCATTGTGATCAAATTTTATGACGGTTGTCGGTACGCAGGATATACGTTTCGCATATGCGAGAATCGGAATATGTTTAGTTTTTAACAAGCAACGAGACGCTAGTGAATAAAAAACGTTATAATGATCAAAAAACGTTTGGAGAGGTTCCACTGTCACTGGCGTGAAATATACTTTAAAATGTATTTAATCATTATCAATAATAAATAACTAATAATTTCATAATATACTAGTACGCTGAATAATAGATGAACAATTTAAGACATTTACTACTTTCTTTTGCCACTTAATCATACTTGATAGTAAATAATGTCTAACTGGATCGAGAGTTGGAGATAAAACTAACACCCAATTGGTAAGAAGTAATTTTTTAGGAACCTGGCACCAAAAAAACAAAGATTACATTTTTATTTGTTTTTTTAAATCTATTTTTGGTTCTGAGTCGATTGACATATTGCAGTTAAAAATATTTAGAAGATAGGAAACACAACATGTAATTGTTTGAAGTTGATGTAAGACCTGTATGTTCATATACTTTTTCAGGAAAATGTGTCTCATATAAAATCAAGGATTTCGCCATGCAAGGTAGATTTATTCAAAATCTAAGAAAGATTGGACTAATCCCTAATCTCGGGGGAGATCCTTTCCTGTCCCGTTTTTTTAAATATCGATAGAGAGAAAATAGAATTCTTTGACATTAAGCACCGAAGGATGTATTTTTTTTCAATGAGCCAGCAGAGATTAAAATGTCATACTTTTAAAAATCCAAAATTAATTAATTGATATTTTTTGACAATAAGTTTGCAATCATAAAATATTTGGTAGTTCTAAATCATTCTTCATGTTTTTATTTTATGATTATCTATGAATGTTGAAAAATGATATACTGATATAATTGAATAATAAAGAATATCGCTATGATAGAAAACATTGTTAAATTAATTTTCATCTTGTTTTCTTGTAAAATATTAAAACAAAATTACTTGCTGTACTATTAATTTTTGAATTAGTCGAATCTCTATTGTTGCTATAGACTGTACACGAGCAGTTTTTATATTTGGGTTCATTGAATACTGGCGAAAGATACATATGATATTTTTCATACAATACACTGCACCTAATTTAATGTAATGATTGTATGCTATTTAATTAATACATCCATAATATAAATAATTTTTCATCTCGATGATTACAAATAAACGAGTAATAATATTAATATTGGTCTTTACCGCACACAATATTCATACTTCGTTAATATTGAGTCGATGTTTTTGGTTAATATAGCTTAAAGAATAAAAAAAAAATTGCAAATCTAGTACCTACCTACTTGTTAACAGTTTTGACAGGTAACGGTGAGTCATAAAAATAAATAAAACGGTTCTAGTTGTTAATCCTCATGCGAGTCCGCACTAGTATGGTCCGAATCGTTTTGGTAAGACAGGAATTAATTGTACACACATTGTAAATATTATCTGTAGTATATCCGCCGACGTTTAAGCATCGATTATAATATACTCGAGTATATTATTATTAGTGTATATGTAGTGTCCTTAAGTCAATGGTTTAACCAATTAACCTTAAAGGTCAAATTCATAAAACAGAACTGACGTTTAGTTGGAAAACGTGTGTACATATATAATTTTTTTTTGCGAGTGAGCGGTCTTGTATACCTAATGTTAAGTATACACCTGGTATAGAGCGCGGCCGTTGATGTTTTAGGGCCGAATATGAATTTTTGCATCGGTTAACTGGCTGCCGTGCCGGTTAAGCTAGGTCCACACGGCGCCGATAAATAGGTATTATATATTATATACCTAAAGGTTAGTCTCGGGACGAATAAAGAAGAGAAATAAAAATTATATGAAATATAATATATTATAAATGAGTTCGCGGTCACGTACACGCCATATAGTCGTAAAGTCGCCATCAGTAATTTGTACACTACATATATTATATGAACATGCGTTATGATTTTCTTCGTCTTTCAACTCAACTCGAAATGATAATATAGATACATATTATAGACTAAAAAATTTAAAAAAAACGCCATTCGCCTGTATTTTTAATTCAAATATTATGATCAGCAACGAGGATAAACTGGTGTTTATTTTACTTTTTTCTTTTCTTTTTACCTCAGCCCTCGTAAACAAGTGTTTGACTTTTCTTTTGAGCATGCCGTCCAAGACACTACACCGTATGCTAATAAACGGGTATTGTACAGTTTTCCGTTTTCATATAATATGCCGTAAATATAATATATATTATAATATTTATAACGTGCTTAAACACAAACGCCGGAAATCCGCACGTTTTGTCCAACTCGACCGATATACCAACGGAGACGACTTAACAGTTAACGTACATATTTTATGTGTTATAATATTATAATATAATATTATACAGATGAATATCGAATTATATATGTTGTGTAATTTTTCTAGCATATAAGTTTATAAATGCTTGAATTTATTTTTATTATACAGAATTATAAGGAACGTCAAATCAGATTAGCCGCGGTCCGGCGAGTAAACTGTAAAACCAAACGATATCCGTTTCAACTCGTTTTTGAACGGTGTTTTTTTTTTACTTCATTCCGAGAGCAAACGCAAAATAGTATTATAATAAAATAAATAGGCACTTGTGTTGTTTGTAAATATTATTACCACCATGTAGCGCCTACAATTATCGCCATTACAAAATCTCGCGCTTTATATTTTCAGTATTTTATTTTCGAGTTTAATTTTACAACGGTTCTCATATCGTTACAATACATTCCGTGTTATTATTATAATATATTGTACAATCAGTAATCATCAGAGTGTATAATAATGCGACGGTATAAACTGCTATAGCCGTTGTATCTAGGGCATCGCCGGCATGCGATTCACACAGTTTTTCCGACGACCTTGAACAGTGACGCGTCGATGCATTGTTTTACTTAACTTTTGTTTTTTTTTTGTTTTAGATTCTTCTTCGACAATAATAATTGTATTATTTTCGTTATTGCTACACCGCGAAGATGGTCGGGGTCATAGACGAGGAAAAGGACGTGTGTAATTATCTATTGTACAGCTAGCATGAAGTAATAGCTGATAATTAACTTGCGCGTGCACGGTATTCGATCAATTTTTAAACGTCAAGTGTGAGGCAGAAACTCATATAGCTTGTAAGCTAGGCAAGACTATTAAAATATACCTGTGCAATGTATAGGGTTTTCTTAACCTAATCGAGCGGCAAAACATAATAAGTTCATGGCCCAATGGCGCATATATAAAAATTGCCGTCCTGATGACAATGAGATGCAACTCGAATGGATATTTTTGTGTATTGAAGTTTTGCACAATAAAAATTGATATAAAGTGTTTATACATTTTTATCTAAGTACATCAAGTAGAATGCTTTTTTACAACATTAACATTGAACGATGGAATCGTTGTAAGTTCAAACCAATGAAATAAATTGTGTGTTATGTCCACCAGTGTCGCAACGTGTACATTATACTCGTGTATAATATATTTACATAAAACCCCATTAGTTTATTTTTTTTTATTGGATTTTAAGTGAAACCTAACCATTAAAAAAATTTGTTTAAGCTACTATACAACAAAAAAACCAACCGCATCCCGAAATTTGGGGTTTGAACTTATCCATTCTGCTCAAACGCCACATTATTTTTTTTATTGTTTCCTAATACCGAATTAGTTTTTTTATATTTTGATTATCCGAGAAAACACTGTACATCAGCTAAACGATTATACTGTTATTGATATTATATTTATTGCACTTTCTCGGTCGAATGGAACGGTTAAATAAAAAAATCTATGTTTTATTTTTCTATTAAGGAAACGTCATTTCAACAGGCCGCGGCCGGGCTGGGTGACAGTTGTGGTACAAATTTTACCGGACAGCCATCGCGGTCTGTAGCGTTGATTTCTTCTTCTAATGGTTGATATAATAAAAACAAACGACGTGTACGTAATAACGTGGACGGGTTTAATTTTCTCGGTGTCGATTTCGTTCAAATCCGGTACACGACGAGATTTTAAAACGAGAGCCGCCATTCTATTTCCAAAATATTGTATTATTATTCATAAGCAACGGCTTAATATAATATCATAACCTTATAATGGATATAACTTTTTTTCTTTCACTGGGAATTTAAATCTGTTGTTCGTACCGCAGTGTGCGGTCCGGCGGCAACTGTAGTAGTGTCACTGTTTGCCGCTTCTCTATTATAAAGAATGATAAATAGGTAAATACTCACGGAACTGTATCGATTACGCAGATTGTCTGCGAGAGTCGGCTGAAACACACACAGCCAAATTAATGTAGTTTTTAGAGCACGTTTGCTTACAAATGCGTCCTAGGAATACTTTTGGTTCCCGGGTCCGAAGCGATCTGGTCCCCATTTCTCCCTCGGGATGGCCATGAAGGTACAAAATAAATCCGGCCGAAATCATTAAACGACTATTATTGCACTGCATTTGGACAATTCACGGAAAAGCGACACAACGACCGTTTAAATCAATTTTATTGTTATACAAATACAGGCGGGTCATCAATTGTTGCAAGCCCGTTCAAATTGGACTTGCTGCGTCGCACTATTTATCATCCACGGTCTCTTGAATTCACGTATAATAATAATGATATCTATAAATATATACAAACATAATATTATAATATATTGTTATCATCGTCGTAGAGATCTTATCTGGTTCAGATATTTACGTGAGAATATAGTGTTCACGCCGGCAACCGACATCCTCTTGTCGCGGTTTAACCGTATACAACATGTTAGGATTATCGTACGTTGTATTGTTATATGCGTATAGGCATTTTAGTTTAAGACCACCATCCACAGTTATGGCCACAAAATCACTACAAAAGTAACAGACTGACTGTAGTATGTATAACAATTATTGTAAAAAAAAAACAGAGGTTATTACCTGAGATTGAATTGGTGCTACTTTATTTTAATGCTGGATTGCTAATAATTTTATTGTTATCATAAACCATATTAAAGCACTGTGTTTGGTCTAAATACGGTTTATGGAACGAATGAAGTTTTGGGCAACCTAGCACAAATCTACAAGACTATAAAATAGCATATACAGTAAAATATAATACTACATTGTTTGTTATAACTACAAAAAATGTTGATATATGTTTTTTTATTTTTTATTTTTTATTTATTATATTTTAATTGTTTCAACATAATCTTGTTTTTACAATATATTAATTAATAAGTTACATAATTAGGTAGGCATAATAGAGTAATAAAATAATTTATAATTATTTTAATTTAGCAAATTGTACATAAATTATGAGTTGTTTTAATTAGGTCATTAATCTGATGATACCGATGATGATTCTGGAGGTAGTAAGATATCTTGTGGGAGACGTGGCTTTAGTCGGCGGTTTTTGGTTCTTTTCCCAATTTTGAAGTGAAGAGCTCCTTCTATTGTGTTTAGTTTCGAATAAAATTTTTTAAATTGTTCATTTATCCATGTGGTTAGGGATATATGTTTAAAATAGTACGATATTCTGTTAACTAAATTTGAACATGTAAAAAAAATACATTTAAAAAATTGGGAAGTTAAATGATCCTTTTTAAAATTATATAAATATTTTGTTCCAGAAAAAATGTTTTATATTGTTATAATTATCATTTTGATAAACGTTTGTTGTAGCCAGGCAGCAAAATTTATCAAAAATATTATAAAACCATATTTTAATAAAAAATTTTTTTATATTATTAATACTTTTATCATTTTCTATTTATTATTATTATACATATATTCTATTATACTGTAATTAACTAATGTACACATTTCATATGTCACTGGGCCTTGGCCTGTATTGTATTATTAAAATAAAATACAATAAGAAAATAAAATCATTATTATAAGTAAAAAATTAAAATTATTTTCATAACATTCCAACAACATTTTGAATTATTTATCTCCTGTCAAACCAGAATATTGTATTTTTAAATTATACACATATAAAATATTAACAAAATTGTTGACAGTATTTTAAAAATATCAATTTTTTTTTTCTGTCTGGGATAATTATAACAAAAACGTAAAATTTGACTTTTTTACGTTTTTAATCCCTCGGTTAAAATAAAATAATTGTCAACTTTTAAAGCAATTAAAAACATTAGTTAGATAATGATGTAAAACAAACTTATGATAAACGCTAAATGTTAAAAATACAAATCGATGCTGTTTTTCTTATTATTTTTTTATAGAAAAGACCTAAAATTTAAACATGTAGTAATCCGTTAAATAATAAATAGTACCTATACTGTTTTTATCCGTTTAATTTTAATAAACAACGCAAAATGTATCTTTTTTTATCAGTGATAAGTTTTATAGCTTTCTGTGTTGACGATTTCGAAAAACTAGTTGTCCTTTCCTTTTACATCAATTTTATTATTAAGATAATTTGTGTTAAATTTAGCGTGTGAGGCTTATACCAGTATTGTGTTATTTAAATCGCATTAAATCTTTAATCGCGTGTCTCATTGGACAATATCCGCGTGTTGCACCTTGTGAGCGGGTGGTGAGAGGCGGAGCGGTGACTTGCTGGTTTATATCCACACTCTTGTAACTCGAACTAAGGTATTAAAAACCGAGAAATTACTAGCCGGATAAGTTTTTCTAAAAATAATAACTGTTATTACTTATTAGTTTGTAAGTGTTTGCATTTGGATTTTGGCTAATCTAGTATTATTTACACGCATTCAAATAACTCTTCCGTCGTGATTTAAATAGATGCTTTATTAATTCATGTTCAGTAAAAATTCGGTTTGTTCCCATAAAAACAAAAAACCCATATGCATCCTCAAAACCAGTTTTTTTTTATTCTGAATAATTTTGATGATTATCAGAAACAATTATCTCTCCGTTTTATAGGGTACATCAGCTCTACACACGATATTCTTCTATACAGTGTAATATATACTAGTCGCGTCGCACCGTGGCTAAACCGTTGCGAACGATTCCTACTATAAGCTATGTGGGTTTTCTAAAATGTCAAGACCACCCGTGTGTTTACAGCCGCGATGAAATGCAATTAATTTCAAAGTTTGAATTGTTGTTCAATAGTTATAACACTAACATACATAATATACCTCGTCGCAGTTGTTATGGATATGCATTTTATAATTTTTTGGGAAAACGTCAACGCCGCTTTTGATGGCGTTCTAGATGGCACAATGGGATAATCTAAATATATTGTATTATGCTGATGATCGGCAAGACGGACTTAAATACACTAAAAGTGCGCACGATACGGTAAAAGAAAGGTTTTAGTATTTACAACAAAAATAGTCTCTATTTGGCATACGGGACATCAACGGCATGTTATATGGACTTACAAATGATATTCATTCATTGTTCCCATCTGCATATACGATGTTCAAGTCACTCTAAAACGCCTCACTACGAGTTGAATCGTATTTTACAATGGCTAAACTGGTTTGTGCTTTCCGCATGATCTCATGATAACTGAGACAATGTCGAACAGGGTGGAAGAACCTAACGGACACGTCGATGTGGGCAAATGCGCGCATATTATATACAATATACATAATATAATATACATACAAATGTCGGCGAACATCACTTGCAGCTTAAGTCAAAGTATACATACTGAGTGGGAAACCCCCCCTTCTGAAAAATTACAAACGTATATTTTTTTCATTCGCTTTTGTTTAAAAAAACGTTGCACCTCAACAATTATAAATTAACATATGTATAAAGTACAGTAACAATGATGATATGAAATTAAATGATAATACTTATACCCTATAATTAACAATAACAATGTAATCATATTATTACAAATGTAAATTCATTTTTTTTAGTTTTATTATAGATTATGTACCATATTATTTACAGAAAAATTCTGTTTGTTGAATGTTAAATTTCGGTTTAAACAGATAGACAAAATCAACTATTTACTAATCGCACGGGAAAAAATATATTGTTGGACCAATCAAAATAATGGTTAATATAGGATTTTTTTTTTTTAAGTTGGAAGAACTAAATAAATAGTTGGCCCTAATATATATTTAGTTATTCCAACTAGACATTTATTGTATCCCTATATTAACTATAATTTTAGTATTTTTTTCTGTGCGTATAAATAATGATTTTTGATTATTAGTTTTAAATTATCATAAACTTAATAAATAACAGGAATATTATACAAATTAAAACTGTTCTTCAAAAAAACAAAACCATTAGAATTAATAATAACTGAAACCATTATTTTGTAACTTATCATTACAAAACTATTAACTTTTATATACTATGTAGAATCTAAAATTAGAAGTATCCTAAAGATTGAGTTCAATGAAATTATCTTTTCTTACCCGTTACCATAAATGCACTGTCGTCTGTCTGTATAGACTTTGCAGCAATATTTTCTTCTTCTTGTCAAATTTTCGAAACATGTTAATTGTGGAAGATATTTCAGATCAATCGACATTGATCACAGATCTGAGCGGGGACGTGGGCAGACTTGTAGGCAAATGTTAACGATTTTCCTTCATAGGTTCTCCGCAAACATGTTCACCTAAACTTAAGTGAATCGATTTCGAAAGATAACGCACCCGTAGGTTCTGGTTGCTTACACATTTCTTACAGGTATTTCGATGCAGCCACCGACAACCGGCACCGGGTTGATATGTCTCTCGCCGTCAATATCATTTACGGAACGTGGACATATAATTATTATCACACACAGTGCGTACAGTGTTTTGCATCGGTTGGCCAACTTTTGATTACACAATCCGAAACGGTTCGGTTCGACGGCGTCGGGTGACGTTGGTCGTTTGACACTGATGTTCCGGTTCAGTTTGTCCGGAAGGAGTTTACTAACAAGTGGCCTTGGACGGTATTTGTTCTCTCTCTCTTGCTCACACACACACACTCACGCCAGTGTATTATTATTTATTATCATTATTATTGCACTAATCAACCAGCGGGAAGGTCTTTTCACTTTCCGATTGTAGTAAACCGGCAAACAGAGCGGAACCCCCGTGAAAAACGACGCCGTCACTGTTGGTCGGTCGACATGCGAAACCGATGTGCATCTAAAGTCAACGCATGCATTATATTATGGAAGCAACAGTTCTTAAGTTTGCAAACACTTTCCTCCGGGGGCGCAGCGTGTCATAGCGCTCTGTGTGAAAGTCAGACTATGCAAACGGTTTCCAATCGCTTATATTCGTACTTTTCTCAAGACTATTTTTCTGTTTGTTTGCTATACAGTATGTTCATTATATTGTGCCAGGTGTTAATCGTTTCTACAAAAAGTTCTGTAACAGGCGCCGTTTAAATGTGTTAATCGTTGACGTACGATTTTTAACCCCTACTCAAAAGGTGCAACAGGCAAATTTTAATATTTTTGATAGAATTGTATGGGTTTCTTACACATTTCGTCTTGCGTTCAGATAATGCTCTTAATTTAATAAAGCTATTAAAATATATTTGTTTTTTTTACCTTCAACTCAGATGTTATTAAACATTCCATTGATTTCTGACTGCTTTGAATTTACATTTTGAATATCCCCTCGTTAATTCGATTATTACTATGGACAAAATCTATGGCGGTCGACGGCAGACAGACGACTATAACTAATTCTACTAAAACTTGTTCTACTTATAAATGATTTAACCGTTTGAATTACGACGAATGCGAAGCAGACGCATATAATTAAGTATTCAGCATTTAAAAATTAGAGTTTTGAAGTCCAGTTTTTTCATACCGAAACATTTCACTTTAGCTACAAATTATACAAAAACAAATATAGTTATAATCGAAGCGTATTATTATAACTACTTATCTACTTAATCTGGAATAAAACAACAGTCAAAACGAAATTTATTTATGTACACTACATTTATAAATTTACATTTGTTCTATAACTATAATTATAAAGATAGATTGTAGGTATACAGTTAAATATATTATTAAGCACTTTTTTTAAACCGTGTGTTGTAAGAAAAAAATAGCACGGCTAGGTACTTAAAACGGCGATGGCTTAAATAAGGTGTATTAACATATTTGACTAACTGTCTGTATGTACGCAAACGTGAGGTGAATAAGAAGGGAGTAGTGAAATGAATGAAGAACCGTGCCTGATCTATGCTACCTAAACCCGTATGGTCTAGTGCATTTCAAGTTATGAACTAACAAGTGTGTTTTGAAAACATGACGCCATTTGACGAGGTCAAATTTGACAGGATCCGCGATGTGTTATAACTTACAATGCGTATTCGACGATAAAAATAACTAGAGACTCGTACAGTTTTGACATTATACTCTCAGTCTTTTTTCTAATCAACTTAAGAGTATAAAATTAAATAGACGTTGTGTTATTAACGTAATAATACTTGTACACAAGTCAGTAACTAAACATACGTACAAGCAACTATAAATATTGTATGTACTCGAATGCAGCCACAATGCATTTTATAGGAAGAGATGAAAGGTTGGACGTTCGATGCACCATAGAAAGTGCAATTCTGCGTGAGGCAACACGTGCAGTTCTTTTTTTTTTTGCACTAGGTCTTATAATTTTTAGAGAATAATATGCGCCTACGGTAGCGCACACGGATCTTGTCACGACCAATGTCTGGAGCCGTACAGTCTCTACTCCGCCAACGGCGCCTAGCATCATACCAGTACTATAATACCATAATAATATAATACAATAATCCCATGACGGATAATGACAATATACATTCAACGAAATTTCGTATCCTAACATTAGTTTATGTGTAATTATTATGTAAATATTTTTAAAAAATGGTTGCTCGCAAAAATTGATGTACAGCTGTTATATGCGAGCGTAGAGTTATCCTATAATATCTGTACTTTAGTGTTTAAAACATTTAATCTCAATCGTTTTAACTTTTGGAAATTGAGCTTTTAAGTTTTTATTTTTTGTAAGTGTTAATTGATTTAGTAGCCACTCTATGGTTTGTTCAATTTTGCTCATAAGAGTGTCTGTAACATTGGTCCTTTTATACCTGAGGTACACATTTATGTTTCGATGTGCCGTGTACTTCTGCCATACCTTACAATGTTGTCATAAATGTCTCACTGAATTTCTCTAAAAGGTAGGTAGAGCTCAATCACGCCCTTCCGAGTAAGTGCATTTATATAGAAGAATTTATTTTAAACTCCGTACGAACGTTTTTGTAAATACAACTACTTATAAATGTACAAACGTACATAATGGGGTTTATGCATACGAAAACGTCCAATTCAGGGTTTGAGTTAAGGGGCGTAGCAGAAATGGACAAAGTACAGTTTATTTTATGTACAAGAAACAAAATAACCTATTGAAATACAATAAATTTGTATGTTGACTTAATAAAAGGTACAATATATTTTTATTAAATTGTATATTAAAATCTAAGATTTTACATACCTACTATATCTTCCCCTGTCCCGGGGTGTAAGTCTCCTTCACGTTTTTTCACTTTTCGGATATGATTTTCATTTATTTCTTCTATCTGGCTAGTTTTGTGATTTTACATTTAAATAGTATACAAGGTGATTAGCTTATCGTGAACCACTCAATATCTCACTGGGTTTAATCAGAAATTACATTTTTTGTTTACTTAGTGTTTTTATGCAATGTGATCTCAATTTTTCACCATTTTTTTTTTTTGTTTTTACCCCCTCCCAACTTAGTTTTTTTGATAGCAACTTTTGAAACTCAAATGGTAATGCATACATTTTCGTTAACTAACTTTGTAATTGAGAATAATGTACTAAAAATTTTGACTGGTCGATAACCAGTTTTGGATAACTATTTCTGAAGTTATTAAAGTTTCAAGTTCAGGGCAGGAGTAAAGGTGGAGTGTAGTATTATTTTCATCTGCGCGCATTTTCCAACCGCAATTTACTATTTAGGTTTCAAAAATCAACATCAAATAAACTAAGATGGGAGGTAAAAACAAAAAAAAGTTGTGAGAATTTGAGATCACATTGTAAAAAAACCATCATGGGAAAAAAAAATGATTGATTATTAATTAAACCCAGTGAGATTTTGAGTGGTTCACGATAAGTTGATCACCTTGTATAGCTCTGTAAGTAAAAAATTTAACATTTAAAATAATTTAAAAAAATATATATTTATAAAGTAAAAGTAGACGTCTCGTGGATGGGACACCATGAATAAAAGGCTACAGCTATATAGGCTTAGAATAAAAATAGGTTCTACAAGTGTAAACAATTTAAGGCCAATTTTGTTATTTTCATTATTGTTTTTAATTGCCTAAAACGGAGTACGTATAGTGTAAGTATAAAAACGGCTATAGTCGGTATTTGGGGATATTTTTCAGCGTACAATTTTTACTAGTCTAGTTCAGATTATGCTATATTTAGTATTTTCTAGATCCTCGGCCGCAGCTACCGCTGACACCTATGTCGAATAACGTAGTATTGTAACGACGTAGTTGTCTTCGGGTCGGTAACCCGCGGGCGGAATGAATTAACTACTAATTATTACTTTTTTTTTAAACGACATAATCGACCGCGGATTAGGGAAAGTGCGAAAAATGTGCAACGGCCATCGATCACTTGCAGCACAACGTTAGCGTGTGCGTGGACGGGGGCGGAACGGACCGACAATAATCCGGATCTGTCGCGTCGGGCCGATTGCTGCGGCGGACATGTCAATTTGGATGCCGCGAAGGTCGGCCGATTTGTCAAAAAAGAGACAATCGCACCGGTTTAAACGGTCGAGGCGAGGGGCAAACCGTTGTTAATTAACCGTTTCGCAACGTCGGAAACGCCGTTCGAGATCAGCAGCAGCAGCAGTATAGCAGCAGCCACGGCATAGGTATATACGGCGTAGCAGCGCACGGTAATATTATTGTAACGCGTATACCTACCTACCTGTGTATACATTATAATAATAATACAGTGTGCATGGTCCGTGCGGGTGTACAAGGTACGCGGCCAAAAAGTGCATACCGGCAATCTTGTTGGGATATTAATTAGACAATTTGATCTGGCGCAAACTATGTTAATTCGGCGGTTTTGTTTCGGTTTCGACACCGGATCGCGTGAACGCACACCAACTATTTTGTTTCGGTTTTGAAAAAAAAAACACAGAAATACATATATTATGATATATACGTATATTATGAATAACGTATAAACCGTTTCAAGGTCGGTGTGCAACGGTCTCGTGCGCCTGGCCGTTTCGCTCTAGTAATCGTTCGGGTCTCGGCTCGGTTGCGGGAAAGCGAAAGGTTAGGGAACATAACATAAAACTGCGGTCATGATAGTGATCTAAGGATAACGTTATAAAAAAAAAAATGAAGCTGCGATGCGATGCGAATAATTAACCTTGAACGTCGGCGCGCCACTATGTTATAATCATGTTATGTAGGTCTTAGTTTTCCGGGCCGAAACGATTCGGCTTCGAGTGGCTTATACGCGTTATGATTTTAATTATAATAATACAACTCTTACACACAATGCTTTCATATATTCTTATAACTACTCATTCAACTCTTACAATACTGAACACACACTCGTGTGGACGATAACGCATCGATTGTTGCGTGCGTTGTTTTTTACCTACTTAGAAGCGTTGGGTTTATTAATTATTTTTTTACACGAGTTATGGACGCTCTAAAGTTAGCCAGACTAAAACCTAAATCAAACTGCTTGATAGCGACCTTGCGCAGTCGCTAGGGTCGACGAAGGCGAAACCTTATTCGTCCGTGTTCAAAAACAAATAAAGACACCATAAAGATATCGAATGTTTGTTCTAGGCCCAAAACACATAAGTGAGTGTGTACCGTTTATTGACAATGAAGAGGCCGACGACGGAGTCCGTGGCGGTGACGGTGTAACGTTTATGATAATGATGATGATACATGCCCTTGACTCTGACACGGCAATTATCGAAATATCGTGTTAGCACTAATGGATAGCTCGAGTTAGTATTTATTTTGACAAAACGTGATGCATTATGCACATGCATTATCTTTACTCACTCACAAACATGCGCACACACATACACACATGTACGCCCAAGAGAGTGTCGGAACGAATAATATGTCAAATAGCATGTCTTCGTTCAGCTTCGTACCTTTGAACATGGGACAGAAAACGGCCATACAATGTGTAGGTTTATACAGTTTTTTTGTCACTCACTATGAACATCCTTGATTCTTTACTTTAAACGTAAATATCAAACAAAATGGTTAACATTAAATAGTTTAATGCTTCGGACGAATCACTTTTTTTATGTAAATATTTTGTAACCAATGACACTTTGTATGGTTTACTAGTCACAGCTCTCAAACCCAAGACTCAGCTCTTATTGTTTACCAATAAGAGTTGTTATATCGACCATATAGGGTTGTAAATGGTTTTAGATGGTAATATGGTGTATTGATTATCACCTATTGAAGAGCTGCGCAATACTTCATATGTACCACGACTACTTTATACATCTGGTAGCATTCGTGATGACTGGCAATTTTGGGTTTTCCTAGGGCTGAGTTAACCATACTGAATGTTTTCCCATGTACACTAGTTTATTGGTATATGGTAGTTTAATATTTGTATAATACGTACACTTCCGTGTGTATTAACCTCCCAACAGCACCTTAAAAACCTATTGATATTTATTAGTTTTGTGCTCGTAAAGCGAACGGTTATGCGTCTCTGTTAAAATGGGATTTACATTTCCATAAGTAAAAGGTCTCGTCCTAGTACTTAAACAAATTAATGCGATTACAAAATCAACGATTTGTTACTCAAATATATTTTATTGTTGTTTTGTATAAGAAGCCGGTCTCGCGTGAGCGTATAAGTATACGTGTAATTTATATAAGATCTATTAAAATACAGCACTGAGTACAACGGTAACCATATTTGTTACAATTAATAATTGGATCGGTCATTTCGTAAAAAAGTCAGTATTTCATTTATTTTGGAAATGATCATGAATAAAGTAAGTTACCAATGAGATGATAGGTTACTAATGAGGTTATTGGCAAACTACAAAAGTAATTAACCAACATTTAGCGTTTAAAATGTTTAATGTTTACTTGGAATTTATTGTTGATTATTATTTATTACCTTATTATCTGATGACCTATACATTTAGGTATAAAAATGACTTGGTCAATATTTTAAATGTTTTTTTTTTGTGCAATTACACATCTAGACAGTATAGTTCTTCCGCAGACTACCACATATTTAAGTAATGATTTTAGTTATGAGTTTTTTTTTGTTGTATAGGTCAAACTTACATAATATTGACTTTTCATGTTTCCAAATAATTGTTCATACAACCTTCCATTATAAACTTAATTTGGCTATATTCTTGCTTCGTTCTATTTTAAGGTCTATATTGTAGTGTCCCAGAGCAAAAGTATTAAATAAAAAATGTATCATTTTAGCGTTGTGTAGTTCTTCAAAATTTAAGAATGTGATATTTAGAAGATTTTCCTTTACTGATTTTTGATTGCTGCGAGATTAATTAATCGGTAAACAATTATAGATTAAAGATTCATTCATAGAATTCATCACGCCATTGATCACAACAATTATATCTATATATTGCTTATACGGTGCGAGAAACGTTTTTATTTTTGGACGGTGTCGAGTATACTAAGCGTGTACATACACTATAATGTAAACACAGAATAATAATAATAAAAAGTATGCTCCGACGGAGGGCGATCGTGCGCATATAATATAATATTTATACACACAAGTATTTATACATAGGGCTATCCAAATTGGTCCAACGTGTGATCAAATCCACGTAGGTACTTTTTTTAACAGATTCACGTTCTAGTATTTCTGTTGACGGCCAAGTGCGCGCGTGGTAGCGAAATAATTTATTGTATACATTTTTTTTTATCCAGTTCATACACCCGCCACAACATTGTACACAAGCTATCGCCGCATTATGATTTATCGCGCATTGTAAACGTTTATAATAGCAATTATTTACCAGCGATTAGTTTTTTTATTTACAATTATATCACCGTGTAAGTAGAACGACCGGAATTAAGAGCCCGCAGTAGAGTGAAATGGTAAAAAAATCTCCCGCGGCCGCCCCTTTTGCGTAATGACTCATGATTGCTTTTTTCTACTATGGGCCACTATAACCTTGTTGTTACCGTTTTGTATAAAAAAATAAATTGCATCGATGCTAAACAAAAAAAAAACATAGTCACAATGTACGAGACGGCCATAGTCTATGTTATTAAATACAAGCGCGAACGGCAAATCCGACGGACTGTAAGTTATTTATTTTGACGTTGTTTTTAACCACTTTGCCTATCTTAATATTATATTATTCGGCAAAACCCTGCGGCCGTTCACCGCGCTGAAGTGTTCCAATAAAAAAATGTGTATATATATTTATAAAATCGTCACGATATATGATTTAAAACCGCTTATACACTTTAGTAGACGGGACGCTCTTTGGCGAATACACCGACACAGTTGTATATGTGCACATTATATATATATATATATATATATATATATATATATATATATATATATATAAGTACCATTAAATCGGTTTACATAAATTACGGGTTCATGACAGTTTCCAAATTTTTGTTACAAGGTGAAAACTAGTCCAGGATTATATATATTTTTTCTCTGATAGCGTTAATCGAATTGCGCCATAAGGCGTCGTCATTTATAACCGATGCTAAAAAACACATAAATACAGATGTCGACTTTGGATAATACCAAATAAATAATAACACTACACGTCTTTCGATTAAATGACCAATTGGGAACATTTGCTTTTTTTTAACGCTTCGATGTTTGTCTAAACTCTAATGGTTTTAGTAAACAATTTTATTTTTCGGACGTAATAATTGTCTGTAATAATTATAATACCGGCAAATCGTCTTTAAGACTTCTAAGGATACCAAATCCTTTTAATCCTCAGAAAACTGTAAAATTGACTTTACATTAATCAAACAGTAGTCGGTAGCACACGCATTATTATTATTTATCATCTATTATGATTTAAGATGATAAAAGGTATATCATAAAAGGTTTATCATCCACATCATAATTATCATTATTTTTGCACTACATACAATTTTTATCTACGTCATTATTAAATAGCACGTTAAATCTCTATGCTTAAGAGTTAGGACGTTAGGGTGGTTGTTGCTAAATACATTAATATTTTAAATACAAATGACTGTGTGTTTATGTGTTTAATATGTGGAAACGCGCTTTCATGCATGTAATATGCCCACTGGTCCTATCTATTAACGGTACACCTGTTAGTTTTGTCGTTTTAGTTGTTACTTTTTTTAAGAATAATCGGCAAGATATCGGTTTTGGGAAAAAACTGATAACTGATAGGTATAGCTGGTATCGGGCCGTGCCGATACTTAGCTCTAATATTTTATTAACAATGAAAACTTAACATACTCAGCTATAACAAACATTTCATATTAATATCCTTTCTAAAATTCAATATTTATTGTACAGTTTATATAATAATATTATCCCTATATATTGTCTATTGTAGATTTATTTGAATTATGTTTTGCTTTGTAAGAAAATTAAATTTGTTGGTAGCTTATTTAGTTTTCCCTTTTCTGCCACAAATAATTGCCTGTAGGCAAGTTGCAGCCCGAGGTGTTGTTTACAATGTCGGAGACCAGTGAATTGCGGCCTGGCAGTTTTCGATGGACGTATGAGTTGCGGCCCGTGCAACCTTTTTTTATCTTGAAACTTTTATCGCCAATTTAGTTTTATACAGGATGATTTTTTTAAAGAGATCCACTCAATATCTTATAGGATTTAATTATTTTAACTACATTTCACCAGACGCGACGTTCCTCCTCAACATTTGGGCACAATTTACATTTTACACAATTTACCTAACCGTACCACAAACAACTGAGAAAGTTTTCAATCAAAATTAAACGATTCATTCTATGCTAGCCATCCAAATATCTATAACTTTGTTGATGTGCTACTTGAAATTCAAACCCTAAACGTATATAAAATTTAGAAGTAAATTATTAATAAAATGTGCGAGAAAGAAGCGTTTATTAGAGAACAAATGACAAAGCTTCTAACAAAGAGATCGGACAGTTTGAATTTGTCAAAACTTTAAGTTTTAAATTCTCTTAACAATATAAAAACAAAAAAATTACAACGACGGAACGCTCATTGGCAAATAACATGACCAAACTTGACCTTAACTTGACCAAAAAACACATTTTTGGGAGACAACTCAGCCAACCTCCCCGTGGTGTCTCCTGGGTAACGCTAATAGGCTGATATAAAGTGGTAATTATTAGGTGGCCGCAACTCATACGTCTCTCTCATAAACCCGGGCCGCAACTCGTACTTGATTTAGAGATTGGGCCGCAACTCACCAACACCGGTAAATAATTACTGTTATGTTAGCGTATTCTTTTATTTTTGTCCGTAGCCTTTGAAAAAAAAGTACTTACAAATTGGAAAAAACGCCATAGACATTTCTGTTTATTCCTTTTCTTAATATTCAACAGAAGCATTGTAGGTTGAAGGAAGGTATTTTCGTGGCATAAGCAATTTCGTGATATAGTTTGTTTGATCGTATCGCGTAATTCCCTATTAGAAAATTGTCTTGAAAATCACACTGATTGTTAAAATAACAGTTATTTTAACGTGTCAAACAAACTGTATCACGAAATTGCTTATGCCACGAAAATACCTTCCTTCACCCTATATGTAGGTTAATTGCAAACTTTACAGGATGTCGGTGATTACTTTGGGCATTAAAAAAATGTATTTCTGTGTACATTCGTAGTAAATAAGTAGTTTTACCCTTTTATCAAACCCGAGTAAGAGACGCTAGATTGCGGGATAAATGAAAATTTTTCATATGAATTGTTGTTGTAATCAGGCGAACTTTGGCACGATTCGCTTAATGCGCACTATATGACCATCGGACGATATATATTCCAATTTATTATTTTATACCGTTTTAGATTGTATGCATAGATTCACATAGATTGGTACCGTGCGCGTCTTTAACGGGATAACATCTTTAGAGGATATACCACGTATTTAAAAAAGCAAATAGCTATGTATAAAGTTACACTTTATAAAATTCGTTAAGTGTAACAATAAGATCATGTCGGTTTATTTAATATATTCGAAACAAGATTGCGTAGACTTATATGATGCTTGGGTTAACCGTTAAATAATGAGTCGGTAGGTATATTTTATAGGTTAGTATTAAAAACATTTTATACCTCTCAAAACAGTACAATGGCGTGAAATAAAAAGCATTCAGGTTTTTTTTCAGACTCGATGAATCCTAGTTTATATTGAAAACCACCATAAAGATAACGTCATGTTATAATATCCACATTAAATTAGATATATTATGTAAATGCCGTTTGTCGGGTTATTTATTATCGATTAAGGTTTAACTGTTGGATCAATTAACGCGTCCGTCGAATGTCGTAAAATCGACCGAACCTTAAAACCACCCAACGTGACCAGCGCCGTAGTACCTATATAATAATATGTATTATCATATAAATAGTATGTATAATAAATGGTTATGACGTTATGTAGCGACTGTAACTCACAAAAACATTGCAAAAAAAATAATCAAAGGTGTTTTTGGGGTCAAACGATATGGATTCCACCAACATAATTTGTTTAACGTACCTAACATGTTAAAATACGCACTGTTCCATTATAATTAGCAAATAAAATAAATCTCAGTGCCAAAAAAAAGAAGTGTCCTTTGAATTTCCAAGATTTAACATTATAAAATTTAAATAATATAATTCAAGAAATGGCATAAGTACAGCAAGGTCTTAGCTTTTATGGACATATTTAGTGGTGATCTAATTATAGATTACATAAATAAAAATAAAAATTACAAAAAAGTATCTACATCTAGTGTAATAATTATTATTTATTCATTTTATTTACTCGTTTGTTATATCATTTATATAACATAGTATTTACGTTGTTTTTTCTTATTACTTTTTTATTATATTCTCAACAACTTGGGTTTGACCGGCTTACAACTTCCATTCCAAACAGTCCCCTAAAATCTTCAGCGCGTACATCAACCATCTACATATCGCTCTCAATGTAATATAATTACTTATAAGTTATAACCGTCTTTTTATTTAGTCAACCTCAATTTCTATTTTCTTCGACGATTATTTTTGTATTACCATTACCTACCTATTTTGCCTCAATTTTCTAACGTTTATCTCTTTTCAACCGTCTCTTACCACCTTGCCAATTTTCTTTACTATTGGCCTCACTTAAAAAAAGCGATCTGTTCCATCTCAAACAGCAGATGTAAAAAGCATTGACTATGAGAGATATCAGCCGGGCACGTGGCGTCGGTCAGCGTGAAACAAGTGCAATAGCCGTGACACCACATAATACATATTATGCGGACTAACTTATCTTACGCCCCCAATGTCAACGGTGGAAGGGTATTACCGCTATATGCCTGTATCCTGGGGTTGAGATACATTCTTAAAAGTCAGAGCTCAATACAATATGCTAACAATGCGGCATAGTGCACAGAGATGACGGCATTGCTTATAGGTGTGCATATTTTATAATTTTACAGTTAATGAAATTAAAAAATTACACTACTATAGAAGTGTTAATATATTATTAATTGTAACTAATGAACTTGACATGACTTTTAGTAGCACCAATTTTATTATTTGGTATCCGAGTATATAAAACTTTATTCAGTATCTACACAGCTGTATGTAATTTTCCCGGCCGTGTACTATGCCATCGTTGTATTCTTATGTTTTGAGATGATCATAATATGAGTATAAATACAATTGAATCGCACCACGATTGCCGATGTTGAATCGAGACGGAATTGCACAACACGTGCGGTAATGTTGGCAAGGTCCTATTATAATATGTATACCGCGTACGAACGGTCCATCGATGAGATCGATACCGGTTCGTGTAGAGCTAGATGCCTATATAGAACATGCTGACGACTACGGCTGCAGCAGGTGATCTCATTATCACGCGATTCACAGTCGTGATACGGTTTTAAGTATCTCGGCAATAAGACGGCGTTTCCCACACACGCCTTTAACGCGTCACCGCTGTATGCCGAGCAAAAGAAACGTCTTGCGGTCGCCACATTATATACCTACCTATGCACAACGTAATATAATATTCTAACGAAAAAAAAAAATACTTTATAGCGGGTGGCGCGCGTAGGAGTCTTCGCAACGACAATCACGAGCCTATTAAATAATTACTACCAGAATACATAAACGCGTGCGTCGTTAAACCGCGCAACGTTAATATGGAGAATATTATTGTTTTTACGATACACGCTCTGCATACCCATAATAATATTGGGTATTGTCCTTTGAAGTTTTTGTTTGTTTCGCGATCGAACCGTCTCCCCGACAATGCCGTTTGCCGTGTCCTCGGCGCGAACAACGCGTGCGAGACATAATATTTGAAAGGGCATTGGAGAAAAATTTTAAAAATCAATTATTTCTTAAAACAAAAATTGGTCTAACGTTTACAAACTTTTTTTGTTTTAATGTTTCACAATTTTAAGCAATTCCTGAATATTTTCAAGCGTATTTTTCTAAGACAAAAAAAAATGTCTTTTCTGGTTGACCTTCATATAGATGAGTTCGCGAAAAAATGTGCCTCTCCGTACGCAATAGCCGTGTTATCAGAATAATTTCGTTCGCTGTCCGGCTGTTAAAAAGTGTATGTGAAACGAAAATGATTGTAAAAACCTTCGTCGTACGATCGACGATTGAAGATGAAGCGTGCAAGTATCGTTTACGAGGCAATTAGTACACATTGTACATGTATAGATATTGTTTATGAGCCGTATAAAATGGAAGAAAGTGAAAATGTCAATGAAGCCACTGCAGGTTTTGGAGGTCGCCGGCTCCTTCTTCCCCGAAGACGATTTGACTATAATACCTACTATTTCTGTGCACGGCATGCTTATAGCGAAATTATCCCATATATGAGGAGGACGAGCAGCGGTCGTCCGTCCATGGTTCGACACGGCGAAATAACTACAGTTTAGTGGATTTAGAACAAGGCACACGGCCACTAGGGATGGGCAGTAAAAATTAAACATTGAGAAATGGCTTTACCCGTTGGTGTAATAATAATAATGCTAAATACATTAATACCATAAGTGAATCGAATTATTCGATTTCGAAATATAGGCGACCGTACATCGGCATAGCGTAATATTATATTCGATTTAGTTATTATTACAATTTTCAATTATAAACAAGTTCATGATAACTATAATGATTCCGTTTTTTCTGTGAACGATTTGTCATATTTGTATACGGTTAGATACTGAACACATATTTGAGAGACAAAAAAAATAATATATATATATGTATAGTAATTTACTCAAAGAGTTGTTTTTATTTCGTGATCATCGAGAAACTATGTTAAACTTTCCGTGTGGTCTGTTATTTGATCGCACTGATTCCACTGAGAAAGCTTCTATATTGTTTTATAAACTAAAAAATAAATCTATAGAATTTACAATAAACAGTATATAGTATGAGGCAACTGCGTGTGAATTTAGCGTTCTCCTTTTTGGACTATCTTACTCTAGTGTGTACATTTTCAGTACCTATACAAGCCCTACATAGAAAGATTCGTGTAACCTTCGTGTTTTTGTTTAAAACTATTTATAAACTGTGATCATTTTCGTTCTAAATCACTCTGTCTCTCTCTCTTATTTGTTTTTTTTTCGTGTGTATATTTCGTAACACCGTGTCATCTTCAAAACCGTAGGTACACATTGACCTATTGCAATATAGGCACAGCCATAAGATATTCGTATATTGGATTATCTAGATACAATCTTATTTTAGGCTATCGCATTATAACTATACCGCCTATTAATATGTGTGTGTGTTATTATTCTGAATATTAACGGAAAAAAACCAGTACAGACGATTCCTATGATCACAACGACGCAATATGTTTCGATAGGAAATCCGAAACACTATGTTCAGACGTTATTTCGCAATAGGTCGTACGCAAACGGACCCTATTGGTAAATGGTTACGCGCAAAATCAAGTACACGCCATGTCGACTAGACCCTATCATTGTGTGATCATAACAAACACGCATATCGTTTCAAAACCAACAGAAGTGTTAGTATATTTTAATGTTCACAGATCATTTTATAAATACAATACAATACAATATCGGTTTGTAATGTTCATTAGTTTCCTGACATAAGGTAAAGCGTTCTCTGCTAAAGAAGGCTATCCGCCACAGATTCATTAGTTACTATATTATTATCACTCATCTAGGTGTGACCGTATAGTCGGAGATTCTCGCGTGTCAATGTTTTAATGTCATTCTTTAGATAAATAATTTGCAGATAACGTGCATACTGTATACGTTCATGTCTCGGCGATCGAACAGACGATAAAAACAGAACAATATGACAGTCTATTAGACGGAGGCGGCCGCGCGGGGTGTTTAAAAACACAAAGCACGAATTGTTAAAAAAGTATATGAAAATTAAAAATAAGACGTGGCTAATATTTAAGTCATGTGACGACATGAGTTAAATATTACATTCATAATCATCGTTTCATTTATGTATCAGTTTTAAAGACGTAAAATTAAAAAAGAAAAGGTGTTTTATGTCTAATTAAGAATTGATAGATCTATTATCGCATGGTAATTGCTATTTAAGAGTTAAGTTAAAACTTTTGGTTTAAGTGGATTCATTTTTATTTTTAGGGTTGGGTCATTTTGGTTTAAGAACAGAGTATTATTCTAAAAGGTGTAACGTAGGTATTAAAACTAAATTAAATGTTTAATGGATTTAGCTGTTTTAGTGCTATGCGCCTCAATTATTTAATTAACAATAGAAAAACACAAGTCAGTAATGATTGCGGCGTCCTGGTATCTGTCGTTTTCAACAATTGGACAAATTTTTTAAACTTTAACAAAAAATATCTGTTATATTTTATTAATAACCGTGATTACTGATTATCAATTTTAGGTATTAATGTTCAAGTTAAAAACTAGACCAAAATAGAAGTAAAACCATCTTGGATGGATCCGCGCTAGATACACGTATGTTGTCCAATTCATAACTAGGAAAAATACACTAAATTAGTGATATTTTTAAATATAAAATTGTAATACAATTTATTTATATTCATACGGATCTACCATAAAGAACTAAACTCACATTCCGGGTTTTTTGAAAATTATAAATGCACATTGAAGTTTTACGTATTTTATTTTCAATAAACTAAAGACCACGTTATTTTTTAAATGAATGATATATTATAGATATTGTAACTGATATTTCCACTTATTTATTAGCTCCATCGGTACTTGAATCGTTGATACCGTTTTGCTCACTTCTACCTTTAATATACTTACGTAACCGGATGTACCTACATTAAAAATTGGCATTCTCGATTTAATGTTTAAAAAATGATAATTTACGTTTGAATAAAATTAACGTATTTTATTGAACAATTGCCATTAAAACCGACATGCCGTAAAATAATAATTCTATATCGACAATATATTTTTGGTTCAATGTTAAGAGCTACCCACCTCGTACGATGACGAGTAACAGCTGCTCTCCTCGAGAACCCGGATTACCATTTCATTAAACGTTATATTTATGTATTCTAGAAGATTTTTAATGACCCGTGAAAAATACTGGAGTTTTCAAACGCGCTTGTTGTACAAATCCAATACACACGTCCGTCCCATGTATGTACATCGGTAGGTTAGGTTAGGTAATATTCAGTACATTTGACCAACACTAGTACACTAACACGGTGGAAAGATACACTAAGTGCAACATAATTAACAAGAAGCCGTTTGGATGTTCTTCATAGCTACTCTTGGTCCTTCGAGTGACGTCGCCGACGGCGGCACAAGTAGCGTGCGCCGTCGTGCACTATTTATCAAGGTCGTTTTTTTTTTCACAACAACAACAATAATAATAATTGTTATTATTATTTTATGTAGTTTTTAACTTAGGTGTTTTTTTTCTTTCGAGACCGACAAAACTGCTACTTATGCGGTAGCCTCCGACGCTACATATCCGTGTACGCGATTCAGTACAACCGTGTATATAAATATGGATCTATAGGAATACATATTATTTTTTTTATTCTTCTAACGAGAAAATACTGACCTTTCTCGAAAACAATATCATTACCGTCGTGACTTCCTCCAAGCGTTCATTATACTACGCATTTGCGCATACACATTTTTTTCTCTTCGCAATTATAATAATAATAATAATTCATATAATGATAATACTAGAAACGATCAGCAAACGTTTCAAACAATACACTAGCACGCGCGTACAATGCACCATATTATATATATATATATATATATATATATATATAATAATATTGCACAAGTATGCGCATGACCGAATTGGAACGAGGCTACGACGTTCTGTATGTATTTAATAAAGTATCATTAAACAAAAAAAATAACAAAAGCCAAAAAATTTAATTTTTTTTCTTCAAAATCTACATTTGTTTATTTTTTTTTTTTTAACAAGTTCGTTTTATTTTCATGTATATTATTTATTCTACAAGCTGTACAAGTGTTTCTGACGAGTTCACACATCAAATAATTATAATAATATATATAAGATAACAAAAAAAAAAAATTAATAATAATTATGATAACGCCAATAGCGAATAATTACAAGTCGTAATAGCGTTTATATAATATATATAAGTACAAGTATACATAATAGCAAGACTATGTACAAATTAAAAATAATTTAATGGCCAAAATCCCTCGAACAAATTTTGGAAATAACAACAATTATTACTTATTCGTTTAAGTTCTATATTATTTTAAGTGTAATATTATTACAGTACATTGAAGACCGCGAGTACAAAAAAGGCTTATAAATATTAAAAAAAAAACTCCGGTATTTTGGGAAAGGAGGACGAGCGATTCGACGGGAAGAGCTCACTTTTTGGTTATTTTTTTTAAGTACTTATTATTATTTTTACGCTTTACCAGTCGTTCGTTGAAGAAAACCAGAGCTCGGGCACTGTATTATTATAATTATTATTGTTGACCACATAATAATAATAATAACAATAACGATATTATTTGAAAATACGGGTAATAAATTACGGGTGTGTACCTAGCAAGTATAATACAGTGCGTTTGTCTAATATCATACCGAAGACAAGACGCCCACCGGCATTGTTATGTTATTACGACGAATGTGACAAACTCCTATTGTCTTTGACACCGCGATGTGCCCACTGCAATATTTTGTTTTACATTTTCTAGTTTTTCTCGCTAACCTAAAATGGAAAACGGGGTTACCGCAATGTAAACATATACACAGACCGTAAAATAACCGGTTATAAATTACAATGTATGATATTATTAAAGGTATTATGTATGTGTGTGGTGCGTGCCTCCGATTAATTTTGTCGTTGTTTTTTTTTTTTGGACTTACTATATGATAATACGGTGTAATTTTATAATGCTACGCGAGCGGTTTTATTATATTCTTTGTTTTACAATGACTAGGACGATGCCATAAAAAAATGGCGACAACATTATAATAACGATGTTATTATTTATTTATTATTATTACACTGTAGAAGCGAGGAAAAATGATAATTATAAAATACAATAATTCGATATAATATTATGTACAGGGGTGAAAACAAATTTGGGTTTCGCGTTACTTTCGCTAAAATTGCTCGACCGTAATCCATTGGCGTCGGTCACACTTCGGCCGTCCGCTTGGTCAAGTCTAGTGGTGACGGGGGTAGAGGCATTGTGGCCGCGGCGGGTTCTGGATCCGACCGGGGCGGTGTTCGGCTGTATTTGGCATACTGTTCAGTGGCGGAGCCGCTCTTAAGCGACAAGTCGATGGGGTATTCTTGTTCAACGGCCACGCCGCCGGGCGCCGGACTGGACAGCATGAGATCGCCGCCGGTGGCCGTGCGACCGGTGTGCCATCCAGCCGCCGCCATGGATAGTGTCAGCCCGCCACCGAACGGCGTCAGACCCGGTCGGGTGACGGACATGGGGTAGTACGGCGAGTGGAAGCCGGATACGGAAGTACCCAAAACGGTCGTTGGGCTGACGGGCATTATGACGGGTTTGATGTCGCCCGAAGTCGACGAAGAGGACGGCGACGCGGCCGACATGCATGGTTGAGGCGATGGGCTGTGCCTGCGCACCGGACTGGCCTTGCACGAGGCTTCCTCGTCTTCAGGCATGGACGAGCCGCCGGAGTCGTCGGACGCCGAGTACCAGCGGCGCTTAGGCGAACCGCCTCCGCCGGCGGCACGGCAATACGCGTCGTCTTGCGCCATTAGCGCCGCGCCGTAGCCGTTAAGCCGGGCCTGCAGGAATTTGTCTGTTGTGAGAAAGGGATGGCCAGGATGCATGAGGCCGCCCGGATATAGCGGCGAACCGTTGAACCCACCGGGAACGTTGAGCGATGGTGGCCGACTGTTGCCGTGCGTGGCGGCGGCCGCGGCCGCATTTTGGTCTTGCAGCAGGCAATGAATCTTGAACCAGTTGGACCGACGACCGTACCTAGAACCGCTCTTGGACATGCCTACTAGCAGGCATTTACGGAGTCGGCACGCTTTGCACGACGTCCGATTCTTTTTGTTGATGACGCATTCGCCGTTGTTTTTGCATTCCGAAATGGAACTCAAATTGTTGTAAGTTCGGCCGAAAAATGACTGTAAAAGAAAAAAAAAACATTTATTAATTATTCTTAATCACAAGATTAGTATTGCGTTAGTCATGAAAAATATTATCAACAGGGTACTCAGTCAATCACACATATGGTTAATAAATGTAACGGAACAAAACAACAGTAATATAGGTAGGTACAATATAGTTCCAGATGAACCTGACAGGCGAAATGTGGGAGGAAAAAAACGTAATGTCGAAGAAAGCCGCTTAACACGTGAAAACCGTGTCGAACGCACATCATAGAATTACACATGATACCAAGGGCAGCGTTGTATTATATTGTATAGTGTAGGTGATGCGTGAGTGCGTGGTCAAGTATAATCATATTATATGAATGGATCCGTCGTATTTTGCCGGAAAATACGGTCGCGCGTACGAGATTATGTATATTATATTATATTTTCTACACACACACACACACACATACACATATTATATACCATACGTATACATATATGTATTAATGTAATATAAGGGCGTGTCCGGTGTGTTCAGCTCGAAGCTACGATCCTCCGCCGAGACGCTGACATTATTCCCACGACCGTGTGCACACGATATATAATATTATTTCGACCTGGGCCGCGTTATTAAAACCGATAGATCACACGAGACGATACACATACAATCTCGTATAATATGTATGTATAATAATAATATGCAGAGCGGGATGTCTTCGTGGCAAAACGTAGAGCGCGCGGCCGCCACCGCCGCCTCCTTCGAACCGTATCTAAAGACTAATGAGTCATATACGTTTGTAAAGCGGGGGCGGCCGGCAATAGAGCATAAATCATACATCGAGTCGTTTTCTATTGGAATCGGTGAATGAAACGACCGGGCCGACAACGATCCAACGCCTAAAGTCTGTACAGACGTCGCGTTCTATATTATTATGTCGTAAGAATCGAACGCCGGGGTTTTTGCAAGCTTAAGACGTTGTTTGATCAATGGTAGAGATAAATCCCAGCTAACAATTACTACGAGCCGTTTTTTACTACGCTGGTTATACTATATTATGTTATAATTCCAATAAAAATACTATTCGACTGTTCTACATGTTGACCGTGCGTTGAAGTCCTTGCGATCAGTAGTCAAAAGTCTACTGGATATCGTTAAATTTTAAGACCTTACTAAAATGTTTACCTAAATAATTAAATATTTAAATTAGGTATTCTTTCTAAAAAGTTTGTATGTATTTAGTGGAATTATTTAATCTATTTATTATATTAATAAAATCGAATTGTAAGTATTCATTTGTAATGAGCAACTGTTGTTATAAAAGCAAACACGATCAACGGCCCATGCCAATGATCTTCTTTATTATCGTTCCATTTGCACATAAAACTAATTTGTAGATAAATATAGAGGAGAGAGTATATTAAATATTATCACGGCGTTGGTATAGACGTTATTATTTTTATTGTTGGTTTCAGGTTTGACATTTGTCTCACGTATGAGCGCGCGCGACCGCGGACATACAAAGATGTAGCGAAGGATGTCTTAACATTCCGCGACCTGTGCGGGCCACACAACACAACTGGACCGACTCGCCGCCAACCGGTCCGACCCTCACTATATAAATTTTCAATAATGTTATTATTATTCCCATCGTTATCATAATTTATTTATGATATTATATTTATATTATTGCTATTATCACACCCGGGACATGTGGCTGCAATGAAATAGTGTTATGTCAAACGCTTGATTTTGCCACACTTTCAATATAATACTTCTATATATCTGCAGTGTATCCCTCATAAAGGTGTAATATAATAATACAGCTAAAAAACATCAATATTTTCAAAATGTTGGTTAAGTATTATGAAAATATTTTCAATAATTTTCTCAAATAATAATACGATTTTCCATATTTTAATAATATCCAAAGACTATATTTGTGTGTCGATCTATAATGTTTTGCCAAACATTTAATCTCCCGCCAAAACATTATTAAAAAATATTAACAAACTTGTTGACAACTTATGAAAATGTAAATATTTTTTTTTTTTGCTGTTTGAGATAGAAACACTTACGAAATTGTAAAAATAAAAACACATAACTATCTTTGGCTAAAATGGGCAAATGGTTTTTCATAAAATTAAGGATGATAATTAACAACAGATTAAAGAGGGCTGCATGAAAGTCAAGGGTCAATACATTTGATAATTAAATAATCACCTGAAAAAGTTTATAAGCTCATAGTCTTTACATTAAATATTTATATTGAATGAAATCATAGAAATGAAATTTCCAAAAATAAAAGATTAGCAAATACATTTACAGTAAAACCATATAATGTTGGGTATTTACGATTGAAGCGTTTAAGTTTTAGAGGATAGTTGTTACGCGAGTGTTGGTTTATGAGTTTACATGTTAGTCGTTGTCGTTGTCGCTTAACATTCCAATCGTTGTCGTGTCGAAACGGATTATTCGATTGATACAAGTACAGTGTATATATTATATTGGCTGGTATATACGTCTAAGTACATCTCAATTTAATAAACACCGCGTGGTTATGTTAAAAGAAAAAGAAAAAAGTGTTTATTGTCTATACCTATACCGTGTGCGGTTTTTTCTCTCTGTACGTGCGCGACAACATTAACAGCCTGTTTAAGCATTTTTTTATAACAGTGGTAATAATGTATATCTATCTATATATATATATATAACTCCCAGAGTATGACGTCACAGTGTATTGTCAGTAATTTAACTTATGCAATGTTTCAGTTACTTCAAAATACGATTGATCGAGTTCTGTTGGTCTTAACACGAAAAAAACACTAGGTTATAGTTAGGTTAGATGTACTCACTTTACAGCCCTCGCAAGTGAACGCGCCGAAATGAAAACCGGCGGCCGGTTCTCCACAAACTTTACACTGTTGGTTCATCTGTAACAGAAAACCAATAAATTACTTATAATATTAAATTATTATACACATTTATCCACACAGATGATCGGATATATTATGTAGACTGGCCTGACCTCGCCGGACTATTTATTATGATTATGGTTTAAACGGATTTGGTCAAGGATTTCACGTTAACGCGTACTCCGAAAACAAAAATCGCCGGGATGTGACATTAACATATTATTATTATTTAATTTAACACACACACATATAAATCGATACTATGTACCATAGACCTATACACATTTGCGGTTTTCGCCTGGATCTTAGTTGTACGGAATTGTATTTTTCTTCTATGATAGGTACACATTAAATGTTATTTTTGTATATTATACTTAGCCGTTTTCGAAAATCTACGGCAGCCGAGGATGATTTCGTGTCACGGCTACTAATCGAGATTAATACGTTCACATCATATAAATAAGTACAATGCGCTTTAACGATGCGTTTCCGGGTATACGCATCCTTCCCGTATCGGTTACACATTATGTTTATTATGTATTTTTTCTTTCTCCTTAAGCACACACAGACTTACGGCAGTTATATGGAAATACACTCTATAGTAATCAATAAAGTGGCGTATGTGTGTCGTATACGGCCGTCGCCATTACTTCGCAATTGCCTCGAGTCACGAAATAATTATTAAACGCGTTAAGACGCTACCGCATAACCGTCGAAGAGGAAGCGCTTTTCGACGTTGTCCTTAGTCATCATGGTCGCGTTCCTATCGCGTCTCGAGGATCTATAAATAATTACACATGCCGGCCGACGGACTTTCTTGTAAGACCGACACCGGCAAGTACCGAGGAGAGTCGAGTCTACCCCAAATGAGCCCCTAAACGTCCGACCAAGTGCTAAATTACCACCCACCAGCGCTTTTCGAAGAATCATTCGGCTGCGCGAAGACCATTACGGGTTGTGTTTCAGCATTAGTCAGTCCTATACAATCACCGTGGCAGTGCCTTGCGAGCGAAGAAAACCTTTAAGCCCTCGACCACCGAGAAACAGCGTCTTACGGTTTTCAACAAGCATGTATGAGTACACCACAGAGAAAGCCAAAATAAAAAAGTATCCTTCTTAATTCGCTTTATAGTTACATATTTACTCGCATAACTGCTAATGTTTAAACGCGTAGTCCTAATTTGAATTTCTTTTACAAGTTCGACGATAATATAAATTTTTTTAAACTAAATAGATAAACTGATAGACCTTGCATGGACCCACAAAATAATTAGGATAATTAATCAGGTTAACGTATGGTCGTAATAATTATGCACTCTTTGCGAAGTGTAGTATGAAATTTGGAAATTCTTATAATGGATCGCCGTCAATTAGGTATATGTTGTTTGATTTCTATAACTGACTTAACAGAATATGGATTTTGAGGACAACAAATCGTCTGTGAGTATATGCAGCACTTAATTGATAGAATCCAACTAGGACATCTCTCTTTCAAAAAAAAAAAAAGTTAGCCACCTATACCTGCTGAGTCCACACTCTAAAATAATGTTATCGTTTTCGAGTCCACTTTTAACATTCCGCCTTAATGTAGTCGTGCGACTTTTTTTCCTGTCGACCGACACACGCGTAAGTCCGATAGACGGTTAACCACGTTTAATTAAATTTTATGAAGAACCCGGGCGAAAGAAGAAGACTATCTGATCGGCATCACACCCGGTGGGCGTAGATCGTGGGCCGGTGTACGATATTGCCTCGTTTCTCGCGCTCAAGTGATTTGAGTCGAAACACACTCGGCAACGGGCCACCCAAGGCAACAACAATACTATATCGATGATAATAAAAACCCTGTATATTATAATAATATACAATATTATTATTATACAGGCCGATTGGACGCTACCGGAATGCGAAGACATGCGCCGGAAGGTCAATAATTAAAAGCGGTTGCCGTATCGCAAATCCCGATCAGTTTTACGGGTAATGCCGTTTCCCCCCTTAAAATATAGTATAAATTATTATTTTAATATAAACGCCCTGCGCATACGCGGGTGAAGATAATAACAATGTTTAGCCGTAGTGATTACCTATTCGAAAAGTCGCTAACAAAGTACGCGCACACATGCAAACGAATTGCACACTATGTAGCCCATTGTTGCTGAGACTTAAGCTGATATGCACTGAATGTGGGCAATGCGAATTGTATGAGCAAAATTGTAATAATAGGTATTAATAGAGAATAACGACTTTGGTCATTACTGAACGGTGGCCACCGCGCTGTAGAGGGACCGGTTTGCCGATTTGGCCGGCTTCCTATTTTAGAAGCGTCGAGGACCACCGCTCTTCTTCGCCATTATCTATCTAGCGAGAAATATTAATTTTTTTTTTATGTATAATATACTTTGTTTTTTATATGGCATAGTCTAATGCCACGGTTTAGTAAAAATTATTTATTTATTTAAACGCGTGCGCACCGACTCGGTCGTCCTATTCGAATTAACCGTGTTTTTATGTGTATACCACATACTTATGTACATTATATCCCTGTATGCATATATATATGTATATATATATATACATATAGTAATAATATATACTTATATATTACTTACGTAATGTCCTATAAAACTCGGGCGCGGGCGACTCTGTAGACTAGTCGTTTTGACCTTTTGACAACCGCTCCACTCGCGGCGTCCACAACGTTATTATACTATATTATAATATATGTTATATATAATAAAAATAAATAAGTGTATTCACAAATGTATATAAACGCGATCAAGCAGGTCTGGCTTATAACCCGGTCGACCCGTCGCGCACGCTTCCTGATCTTCTTCTTTAGTACTTTATACATATACATACGTATAATAATATACTATCGTACCTAACCGCTATAATGTGCTGCGACAGTTGACTTTCTACGTAGAACCGTGCTGTCATTATTTCCTGTTGAGGTACATATTACACATGTGTATTTTTTTGACCCGGCCATTAATTATACTGATACGAATTGAAATTCGGGCACAAATCCGTTAATGCCGCGGTACAGACCCATATGAAAAATATACCGCTTCTATAAACAGTTTTTACAAATAATAATAATAATATGTACGATACTAGTTTTTACCTCATTGGCACTTAAGCACGGTATTTAAACACTAAAGCATGGCCCGTACTAAATAGAATATACTATAATGAGTTGACGCAAAACACTTTAATTTTATCCTGATTTACAGTTTTTTTAAACTCTTGTCTCAGGTTATACAGATAATTGGGGCCGTATACTTTCTATAGGCTTTCGGTTATTACAGTTTTACCAGTAGTTTGTTTTTTACATACCAATAATAATATGATGATGCACGGTATTACGCATAAGCGCATTATAGTAGATACCATGTTCTTAGGATCTAATACGGAAATGCAAGCCCTGATAATAATATTTCTGAACGTTTAAGGTGGATAATGTAAGTGAAACATAAAAGCGATATGATATAAACGATAAATTATATCATATTTCTAAAGTATAGATAACATCGATAAATAATGTATGTGGGTGATCTAAAAGTTAGTCCGTAATAAGCCAATTCTTAAGACAACAAAATGTCTGTTTCAATGTATTTCAATTATTGTACACTATTATATTATATACATTAACAATGTGCGTACATACAAGATGGCACCGCCCTAGAATTACTCAACAATACTAATAATAATATCTTAATATCGATAATATATTATAATATTTTCTGCGCGTGCGGTTGCCCGTGTGAGCTTACGGAGGCGCCTGCTTATGTGCTCAACGGTTGTTTTGGAATTATCCTTATTACAATAAACATACACACACACACACAGCAGTTGATCGTTTGGCAACCTACCAAACGGTTTTTTTCGAGCCAACGCGTCGTGTACGGCAGCTGCAGCCGAAACTTAATCAAAGTCATCCGGTTAATCCCCAGAACAATATTAACTCGTTCTCTCTCTTTTTATGATCAAATTTTCTTATGTGCGCCTGCGCTTCTTTTTGTCATTGACAAATTAACCGTAAATATATATTATCTACACGGCCGCAGTAAATATATAATAAGCAGTTGACCCTCCCGGCGACGCGTGAGTACCTAATACTATACACCGAGAAGCTCTTTTTTTCTAACCATCTCGTCATCCCCTACAATGTATACAATTTTTTTTGGCGGCGATGATCATTTATAATATTGCGCGAGAAGACGTGTTTTGCAAAACCACTTGAGTCGCCGTGGGTTTTTTTTAAGAGTGTGAAAGGGATGATGCGTGTCGTTCGGGTCTTTTGTTCTGCGACGCTTAAATGACGCACTGTAGAAAAAGGTAACGCGCGGACCTTATTATTATTATTATTATTGCTGTTGTTGTCGTTGTTGTTATATTATTGTGATTAAGAAAAAGCGACCGTGCACCGGCCTGGGCACTCGAGATCCTGCATAAACAATCTGTCACCCGGTCGACGGTGACGATGGCTAACACTTGGAAGAAAACGGCGCTCATAATAGTCGTTTTACCGTACAAACGCGCGTTATACCGACCGGCCAGTCAGCGACGATGACGACGGCTTAAAACGCCGGTGAGAATTCTTTGGTCGGCGGCCGTTATAGTCTATTGTTTTTCACTCGAGTGTGTTTACACATTGCCCGCAGCTGATGCGATTGATAAGCAGAGGCGCTAACAGAGCCAGAGTATAGTATCAAGTCGTGCGACCGCAACAAAAGTTTAACCGATTCCAGAATCAGCAAACTTATTAGATAAGGTTACATAGGTATCGCAGTGGATGATCTGAAACCTAAACTCGACTCTTTGTTTTTTAAGCGTCTTGTCTCAGCTCTGCACTAAGTTATAACGATAAGTATTGTCCTTTTGATGATGAATAAGTAAATATCAATTTGCGGCTAAACGGAGAACGTTTGACGTTCGCTACTGTTGCAGATTGACGCGCATGACAGTGATCACACAGCAGTGATGGATCAATATGATTTGATAATAATATTTAGTATAAAAGATGTACGAAATTCTGAGATGACTAAGCGTTCGTGTGACTGTGAATCAATTATAGGAGACTAAGTTTTGCGTCCAAAAAATAACGGTAGTGTATTGTCACAGTGTGTCGCCAGACCGTTGTTGACAGTCGAACTGCGGATCCGTTTGACGATGATCGATGCAAGTTGAAATACAATAAGCAGACGAGATCATCGTTTCAGTTGATTTTTTTTGTCCGTTTTAAAAAGTCATTTTTTCCACAAGAATTGTCTGCCCGAATAATTGTCTGCGCTGTATGGATCCGAAACGTAATAAACGGTTTTTGGAGCTGAAAAGGATTCCGGAGGATAGGTACCGTATTATTGTTATACTTGTATGGAGAATATATAACAAGACCGATTCAGAAGTGTATGTTGTTCTCTTGCATCATTAGGCACTGGGCGGTGCGCACAATAGAAGGACATTTAGATTTCCGTCAAAACGGTAGCGAGCCGCCGGATAAGAAGCTGGTATATACGCGGTATTATTATAATGGTAAAAAAGAATAATAAAAAAAAAAATGATATCGCATATACCGCGAAACGTTTTGCTCGGTGATTAATGATTTGATATTATTTTGTTCTCCCGGCTGGGGTCGCATGCACATGCTGCACCCGCGGGATCTTCTACCGTGGCGCATTTAAATTAGACACCTTGATATAAATGGATATAACGTTTCAAAACACATTTAGGGTAAGTGAGCTAGAGCACGGGACGCCCGTTGCCGAGTACTTGAGAAGTGCTATATTATACCTACTACAGTGTATAGTGCTTTAGTATATAAGCAAAACAACCGGTTTGTCGTACCGGTAGCTGAAAACCGTGGCTATACCATCATCATTATATTTATAAGGTTAAAAAAAAAGAATTATATTAAAAAAAGCAAAAACTGTATGTTAAATATACAATTAGTATACTATAACGTTGTAGAGATGCGAGAATAGGATTGATTTATTTCTATTTTCTATCATATTTATATACACTGAGAAAAAGGAACTAAAAGAACACCTAAAGTACACGTTTGAGGTTGGATTGAAATTAGGTAGTAGTCAAAATATCTATGTCCTTTTAAATTTATATTTTTGAGTGTCATACTCAAGTGTGATATTGTCTCAATAGAATGGTCTACGAATAATCTAGGAAATAGAATAGTTTTTATTATGTTACTCAATTGATCCATCAATGAAAATTTTCTGATTCCGCCACAACCGCTAAGTAATTTCTATTTGCTGTTGTTCGGCATCATGTACTTACTCAGAACAATTTTTTTTTTTTAAACTTCAGTCCTATATATTATTATAATTTGTAAACTTATGGGCGTATCGTCGTAGTATCGTAATGAGGTGTGTGTATCATGTATATTTATAATATAATACTGGTTATAATTATTACTCGTTGTGTGTGTGTGTGTAAAAGTTCTATTGTGGATCTTAGTTGACACATTGTCTATCGAAAGCAAACTAGAGGACGAGTCTTGCGCGCCAAACAATGCTGGCGCTGATGGTCCACATAATAACAAGCCCGATGTTAATGAAACTAGTCTATTGTGCCAACAACCGTGTAATATCAATGGAAACGTATTACAACGCGTCGTTTATGCAAATCAGTGGTTTATTTTGTGTTTTTTTTAACACACCAAAAAAATCCCCAACCAGGCCCATACATTACATTGGTTCGTTTAGGCCACAGCACAGCCTTCGCGGATAACGCCACGTTATAATAGTATAAATTAAGTGTTACGATAAATAAATACAGAAAATAATAGAGTTTACCAAAACGCTAAGATAAAATTATGCTCATACGGTCCTAGTGTCTTCACTTTGTTTATGTGTGTTATAATATATTTTTGCGCACAATGTATTCCGCGTTCTGGACAAATTAAGCCGAATTATTTTCTCCAAACTGGTTTCCACTGAGTTTCGGATAGTTGGAAAAACCCATTATAATATTACTGTAAGCTACAATAACTATATTACAATCGTTGAATGTTATATAATAATAAATAATAATAATAAAATAATAAACAATATCTACACGAACTCGAAAAACGTTGCGCATTGTTCGTTTCCGTGTCACAATAATTATACCTACCATTTGTATATAATAATAATAATAATTATTATTATCGACGAGAATCGCATAAAAACGCGTCGAAAATGGATGTAAACGGTTGCGGATCATCATCATGTATATCGTCACAGTCATTGCGATGTGGGTCACCTTGAATTACGCGCCGACTGTATATTATAGGTATACCTAGGTAAGTACATATATATATATATGTATACATACATGTTATATAAATACACCGAAGAGACCCGGCCGAAAAGTGGGTGTGAGTGCTACGGCGGAGAGTCCTAATGGTCGGATATCGTGATGTCCATTAGTGAGTAATTGTGAAATATCCGGTATTCATTAGGCCGGACTGTTATTATTATTATTGTAGTGTACAGATACTTTTTTCAACCGTTTTTATTTTTGTAAGTGTGTTTTTTATTGTCGGCTGCTCCTCTTTCGGTAGCTCAGCTACAATAATAATAATATTATAATGCAATCCACTGGTCTATGTTGCGCACGCGCCATCGTCGATGAACCGGAAAAACTCGCGGTATCGTCGCAAAACTGCAACGGAAACCGGATACCGCTTAACGCGTTTAACAGTATTGAGTATACCCAAGCGTATTTTGTTATTATGTAAACGGTTAAGTCCTCGTGGCAGGAGGTCGCGATCGTAAGATTTCAATAAAAAAAAACATAATATACCTACCTAAGCGCAGCTAAAACGAGCGGATAATCCCAACCACTATAACGATATAATTTATTAATTTATGCGCAGAATTTAGCGACGTCTCTTTCAGGAACCTTTACGCGTTGTATATATTTTAATATTATACAACAATGACATTATTATAATCTCCTATATTGCCATAAAATTATAATCCAGTTTTCGCGACATTTCGAATATCACTATATTGTTCAATTATTTAACTACACCTATTACAAATAAAAAACCAGTTGCTGGTCGATCAGTGATCACGCGATATTTTAATTTTCGCCGAGTCGTTAATAATGATAAAACATTTACATTCAAGACGTTCTTGGTATTCGGACGATTATAAAATATAATTTGAAAAAATTCGGCAGTTTTTTTTTATGACTCATGCAGTTCTTTATATAGATATTATGGAGCCAACAGAATTTCGTGCAGAAATTTATCGTTTACTTATGTATATTATAATAAGATTAAGTACTAAGTATGCGTATGAAAATCATTTAGTGTATGCCAGCACTCTCTGCCGCCGGTAGCACACTGTAGGTCGACACATTAGCATTCTTCGTCTTCGACGCCGCTGCTCTGTACATAAACTTATTATGATAATATTATCATAATAAGTTTGAATACGATTCGCAAATTAAATTTTAAAAAACCTCTACTCATAGTATTTCCACGCTATTGGTTTTTTATCGTTTTTTTTGTTCATTCGCTTTGTTTTTTGTATATTTCTGTCATATAACTTGTACTATTTTGTGTGGAAATCATTTCTACGATAGTCTATAATATAAGCGTGAACAATACACGAATCGTTTTCCGTACACATGCATTGTTATATCTTTAATGGTTACTCAATTACATGTAAGTGTTTATCGTGATGCGACTAAAAGACCTTGCGCTTTTCCGTCTCATCTTCTACCGGTAACGTCTACTATTATTAATATTCAATTTTCATCTACGTTTTATCCACAACACGGACACCGATTTAGGCAAAAGAATGTTCAACATATACTATAATTAATAATACAATTTTATCACAGCTATTGCATGCTAAACCGACTTTGTAATGAATTTTAGATAATAGTAATTTTCAAAAATATTTTCTTAAAACGGGTTCTGTAATACATAGCTAATTTGTATGAACAAAAGTTATATTGTTTATAACTGTTTCAAAAGAGCTTTAAATTGTTTCAAATGACTTTTTTATTTTGTTAACTGTAGCTGAATTACAACTTTTCCTACATTGTCGTTTGATCATAAATAAATAATTTTTACTAATTTAATATTATGTAACGAGGATTCAAGTTCAGATACGAATATAGTAAAAGGCCATTGCATGGTTTAACTTCTATTCTTTGTTTGCTTAACGAACAAATTCAATTCGTTTTTATAAACAGTTTTATCGAGGTGATTGATTTTTTTTTCGAAAACAATTTATCACTCTAAACAAAACCGCAATGATTTCCAACTATATGATGCTGTGACATCTTGCTTGTCGAATGCGTGATATCGGTCCGAATGTCTATATATATATATATATATATATAAACTATACATATATAGTATGGGATGAGCGATCGAGGATATCAATTAGTGTAATTAAGATCTGCGGAGAAAGTTTGGCGCGGAAACCCCACACGAAGACCGGCCGTTTAGAGGAGGGACGTGCTGCCTTATACGTATAATATAAAAATAATAATATAATATAATACTCTGTAATTTAATAAATTATTAATTAATAATCGATTCGTTTGTACGTTCCCGCGGGATCACCATGCGTGCTCTCGTCTCGGACCGATTAATCGATGATCGAGCGTGGGCGTGTACGATTGCATTATATTATTATTATTAGGTATATGTATATATACACACCGGCACCGTGATCGGGTCGTGCCCGGTGCGAACTGTTCCATTCGGGTTATAACTAAATTAATTAAAAATATCTGATATTTAATATTATAATATTATATCGTCGTAATTGCCACGCCGCCGCCGCCACCGCTATCGAATTTATTGATCGATATATTATTATTAATTTATTAACGGCCTGGTGGAAGGAGAATTTTTCTTTTTAAATCCGCCTAAGTGTGTATACGCTTTCCGCCCATTCCATGTTCGCAATGGCTATTTTCGTGATCCGTTCGCCCACACAAGCGACTACTCGGACGTTCAAGCATCTTGAACTTCTATTATGTCTACATCATATATGTACACGTGTATAAGGCTATAAGGTACCTAATTTATCAAAACCATTTGTGTGGTCGACTTTAACGCGAAAAAAATACATATTTGGATCAACTAAAGCTATAGTTAATATAAGCAATAACTAAATAAATATTTGCTTTGACTAAACATTGAGTTGGCCGAACTAAATGCATAGTTGCTTTAACTAATCATTTTGTTGGACAAACTATACATTTACTTATTTTCAGCTATAAAGTTATTGTGTCCTTATAGTTATAATAATTATTTTAGTTGATCCAGCCGTATATTGTTCCAGTGAATACGGTAGTTAAGTCTTAATCTAAACGAGTGTGTTGTTACTAATATGATATCCGACTAATATGATTCATAATAACATGTACGTTTTTCGACTGTGGGTGTGTGACAATATTTTTTTGTGCATATTATTACCGGATTGAGTAAAATAATTAAAAAAACCCGTTGAAAAATGACCGATCGCGAATTTCTTATCGTTGGCGTTAAACGGAATACTAAATATTTAATGATTCGATAAATTCAGAGTAAACGCGATTAAAATGTCTTCCATTATAACGAAAAATACGTGGTTTTTATAGTTTAATTAGTTTGACCATATGCAATATAGCAAAATAGTTTATTATAAATAATTACTTTACTTAATAAAAAAAGACAGATGAATATTAGCCACTCCGGTTAAACTTGAATTTATTTTATTTAAATATCTCAATACAAATAGTGGACCACTCTTAAAGAACTAGCGTGGGAGCTCATACTCGTTCTGGTATAAACATAAATTTGATATAATTTTTCAAATAAATATTAACGTTTCCTATACCCGTGTTGTCGAGAGACTTTAACAGGGGATGCGCCGGCACAGGTGACGGTTGCGACGATTGAAGATTAAAAGTTCCCGAATAGCCATATCGGCTTGGCGACATAATACAAGTTTAGATTGCGGTCTGGTTTTATGACGATATAAAAGCTCTAACTCCGTGTAATTTAAGAATTGTATTTAAAGCATGTCGTCGGTAGCCATTAGTTAAATAATATCACAATTGCAAAATACACGCCATGCGAACCAGAATAGTAAACATGCTAATAAGAGCCGGGTTTCGTGTTGGGCGCGACGAGATCATAAAAACGCGATCAGACAACTTAAGAGATACATTATAAGTGTACACAAGCACTCGAGGAATATTTAAATTTAATTATTCAATAATCGATACCGCTAAAAAGAACAGATATCGAAAAGTTGTGACTACGAATTTTTCCACGATCGTTAAAGTCTCCACTGTAGGCCACTATAATAAGTTATTTTTTTGCACACTTTTTTATTTAACAAAACGAATCTTCGACCGAAAAAAATTAGAAAATAGTTAATTTCTATAAAAATGTATTTTATATATATACATTTCGCTTCTAATTGGGATATTCGCGGCGTTCAGTCGTAAAAAGCACTTGGATTTTTTTTTTAACAATGTGTTTTTACTTACGTTTGGTGTTTGCAAAACGTGTGAGCATATCCAATCGGAGTTTAAGGCCGAGTTGCTTTTCGCGGCGTCCAACGACATTCAAGACTCGAACGTCATGGTTAATCAATAAAGGTAACGCACAATATTATATCGTTTGGTTAATTTGTGTAACTTTTTTTCTTCTGACACTTATTATAAATTTGAAAACCGCGTACCGATCGGAAACGACGTGTGATGATATGCTGTTTTCGTTGTAAAATTTGCCGAGTAAATATACAACAAATCGTTTCGCAAAGATACTCTAAATGTACGTTATATATTATTGTAAGTATACAAGTATGTACGAGTTCGTATAAGCCGGTCAACGAGCAACAACGCGAAGCGACGAAAACGTGGACTATCCGGAGCGCCTGCCGGCTTGCACTGGCGAATCTGGTTATTCCGGGGGGCGAACGCGGTTCAAAAAAATCGGGGGGACGACCAGAGTGGTGGTAACGGTGGGGCGCGGTCTCGGTCCACCAATGGCAAGGCGTCGGGGTATTCCCCACTAGGTCTGTAGGTCGGCCTCCTCCGACCGATTCACACCTGCCGGCAACCGACAGCAACAGTGGCAACAGTACACAGAGACCACTGGCTCACCGGCTTGGTGTCAGTTGATAATAATTCATCATTATTAAAACAGAATGTAATCGAAAAAATAATAATTAATAATGAAATTGTCTGTACCTACATTAAATCTGAACACGCTAATTCTAAAATAAAAATATAAAATCAACTTTTTTCTCTTTGCCAATTTATTTTTATTATACTAAAAAAATAATTTCATGATCTTTACGAAATTTTGCAAAATGTTGTTCGAAGTTTTTGGATATACATTTTTTGGTCAAGGATATTGTTATCGGTATGTTAATAATTGCAGGCTTAAATTATTAATAACATTTGAGAGATAATACCTCAATGATTATTTAAAACTTCAAAAAATAAGCATTGAGCATTTAAGCATTTAATGAGTGTTCCATGCTTAAGTATGATTTTTTTATGTTACGGGCAAAATATTTAATCGGTTTTATAATCAAACTATTAAAGGTAATGAAATTACTTAAAGGTGTTCAAAAAAAGTGTTCGACTAAAAATGTGGTAACACGTTGAAAGTTTTCGTAATTTAATTTATAAATTAATTTAGGTCGTATATGATTAAATAATAAACATAAAAATGTGTTTGTGAAATTATTAATAATAAAACTGTTTAATTAATTTGTGTAAACGAATGTTACTGAAAACTTGTCTTGTTGTCTAAATTGTATTATTATTTATTTAACCTTTTAAAAGAATTATATAAATAATTTAAAAAACAATTTAATATATTCGAATTTATCGCGTCTAATGACCATCATTCAGAACTACCAATGTGTGTAAGAAAGAATTTGTATGAAAATAGTATATTGGTAAAAACAATACTCAATTGCATTTTATAAGAATGCTAAACATCAATTGTTTAAACAAAGTTCCGTTCAAGCAATTATAATTTATACAAATTCGTATAATTCAGAATTGTTTTTATTAATTAAATGCTAAAAATTATAAAAAGTGTACCTATTGTAAAGTATAATTACTGTAGGTTAGGTTAGGTTATTTGAGAAAAACATAATGTTGTAAAAAATAATATTACTTATTCACTCTTCCTAAATTATCATTTTACCAGCCGTTAGAAGATTTTCAGATGCTTAAGAAAATTATGCATAAATGTGTACACTATACGTGGTTGCTACTTAAAACATAAAATTGTGTGTTTAGCATACATTCATTCAAATGTCGACTACAGAATGATTTATATGAACACAAAAAAATATGGCTCGTTTAAAAACAATATGAAACCGTCTCTTGTGTTATGTAATACACTCTAGTAACTTTGTATGTTAATTATATTTAGGAAAAATATATTATTCCTATTTTTTTCTGAAAACTCATACCGATTAAAAATAATTCTCGATAAAAACATAATGTTTGGAACATTCCAATTTAATTGGTACAGCTTTCAAACTCAGCCATTGCGAGTTTATCCAAAATATACAAATCTAACAAATTGATGTTCAGACTATAATATCTTTATAGTAAGAGTTTAATGCTACATTAAGATTTTAAAAATCAAAATAAAATATTAGGAAATTAGAATTCATTAACGTGTTTGATTACCTGCGGAGTTCAATGATGTCCTTCTAAAAAATATACACATTAAAAAAAAGAAGAGAACGAAATTGATTTTAAAAAACATGCATTTAAATTTCTTATATTAAATAAGCTTTAAGCATTTTTCTATTTGGACCTAATGGGATTCGATTGATTAATTTAATATTTAAATTAGTATGCTATATAATGGTGAATATTTATCGGCACTGTCTACATTTTATATAATTTTTAGAAACGCGTTAATCATAATATTATTATGTGCATGATATACAAGAAAAATAAAATATATGTATATGTTTAAATTTGATAAAAACTCAGTTGATTAATTAAAGTCTATTTAGAGTCGCTGATTATGTGTAGAATTTTGCCATTTATAGGGAAATAGTGTAAGCGTTAAAAGACTCACTTGGTAAAGAGTCATATAGAGCATAAAATCTGGTTTCTAAGAAACGACAAAAGTTAAAAGTAGTTTTCGAGTACATTTTCAAAGACGTGTTCTTTAGTGTACCTTCCACACTGTATTATTGAGAATTTCATAAAAACCCTAATCGAAATTGCAATTGAATCATTTAACAAATTCAAGTAGGGAGAATTAAGTGAAATAAAACCACTATGCAATTAATGTGCATGCGTACGTGTAAGCTGAGTACTATATTATAATTATATGATATTTCACAAGTAACACATAACGAAGAAGATACTAAAAAAATAATACCTTATAATAAAAACCGACACAACTTGGTGCTTATATTTAAACGTTTCATGCTGTGGAGTGTACACTCATCGACCATTCGTTTAGTCATCGTTCCCGTTTTAAATTAGTATTGTTAAGTGAAACAATACTAATTTTGAAAGAGGCAGCTAATCCATACTAATTATTGACGTTTTCTAAGTAGCCATGAAATTCTATGTATGTAAAACGTTTCCATACAGCGTTACGCTAATTACAATCTAACGCTGATTGACTATCGATTATTATTAAGTCTATAAATATATATTTCAATTAAATAACAACAAATTATTATCTCTCGTATAAACTGTTAGAATTTCATTTAATCACTTATTGACTTAAAATTAAAACAAAAGTGTTCTATAAATGTAGGTCTTAATTTAAATGATAACGCATGTAAGTATAACCCGTATCTAAAAATGTATACTTTTTCATTAACAAATTATATTATATAAAAAATAAATTATTCCACGATATTTTCTGTAGAACATATTACATAATGATGCGCACAAAGAGAAAAATTGAATAAATCATCGACTAGGAAAGAATTATCCAATATGGCCGGTGCCAAGAGAAAAATAATTTTTGGCAACAATCTTCCTTGGATATTAGACAAATTTATAGAAAAAAGTAAATTAAATTTGCTAACTTGAAATTTGTATTAACATTTTTTAAAATCGGTCATAGTTTTTTCGAAGATTTGAGTACATGATGACTTGTTTTTATCAAATTTTAAACAATAGTCATTTCGGAAAAACATGGGGTTGGCGTACTATGTAAAACACACTGATCATATATTATATGTTCTGTGCGGTATAAAAACACACGATACTTGACTCGATTATCTAGTTAAAGCCAAATAAAAATGAAGTAAATAACTTGTTCTTTAATCTCTTAACTTTTAAACATTCGTCTTTTTTTTAGCATAAAAGCGTGCTGCTTATACAACTGGTAAAAATAATATTATTATATTGAATCGTTTATCTGGCATCACTCGTTGAGAAAATTAATGTATACCGCAGGAAGCGCTTAATTTGTATGCATTGATTTTTGTTTTTTTATTTTTTGCTTTTACATAGTATAATATGTACACAAACACTGGTGGTCATACTATTTGTTAGACTATATAATTTAAAAGCCAAAAACCCATCGATTACTTTTGTGTGGAACACACAATATGTTACAGTATTATTATTATTCTCGAGCATAGGAAAGGAAATCGGACGACGGTACAAAAACTTATTTACAATGTTGTTATCCCACTCTAATTTCAATGTAATTGACTAGCATTGTTTTTGACCGGTGCTTCCTAATCGACGTTCAAAATGTTATTAACTCGGTTAATTGGATTCTACCTGATGAGTTTGTTTACCGTTATAGAGGGTTACGGTGAAGCACGTACATACTTATGGTATACTATACATATAGTATACTTTATATACTTATCAGTTATCTCGCATAAGTAGCATATTATTACTGCCATCTGCGGTTGTCTTCTCGCAAAAAAAGACATTACAAATGTTTAGTTTGAGGACCGATGTGAAAGGAAACGGTCAAGATAAAATCGGTGAATTATTTTAAACGATATTTTACCATTTTTCCTTCAAGAGAATGTTGGTTAGTACAAAAATAAAAATTTGAATAAAGACACGAATCATGATTTACATTTAATGATAGTAATCGTTATAGAATGTGATACCAATGTAGTATTATAAGTGTCAAACGCAATTAATAAACAGAATTTTTAATAAGACATCATTTGTATAAATTACAGATCCTTTCATCAGATTCAGTACCCAATAAATTAATTGCAGCTTAATGAAATTGTTTTTTATGCATATTTATACAGGGTACTAAACTACTTGTCGAAAAAAAAAATTATTAAAATAATTTATTGTAATATAAATAACGCGTCTTATATAATACACACTACATCATCTATGGTTCATCATAACATGAAAGTCGATAGTATTATTTTTTAGTAATATATTTCCAAATTCATCACTTTTATCAACTATCATAATTCATTAATTATTATTTAGTTACAACCATGACAAATTATAAAATATAGTATAGAAACTATAGGTAGTTAATTGTATGGTGAGTTATAGACTGTAGCATACAAAACTATCATTATTTGTATACTATGATGTACAACGAACAAATTATAAAAAAATTATTAATATCGTTTTGTACTTAGGTATAGGTCACCCAGTATACACTTATATTGCATTTATAAGTGTTCATTACCATTTGAATACTCGCACGTGAATAATAAATTACTCTATAATTATTATAGACTTAAGACCGGTTAATGTATTAATACTTACAAAGATTATTACATAGATAGATATCTCACATTTTATTACACCTATATAATTCGGCGACAACATTTTATCGATTCATGATCTCTAGCATAAAATAATGTAGATGGTTAAATTCAATTTATAATTTAATGTTAATTTTAATGGTTGTGACTTCTATTTTTGAATTTTATAGATTCACGATTGAGAAATATACACACAACTATTTATGATTTCTGGTCATTTCTTATGTCGCATTAACTATTAACAGTTCACCATTTCGATATTTAGCAAGCGAGGTAGGTAGGTACATATTTGAACTTTCAGAAATTATTTTATTTATTAATATGTTTTATAGATTTACTTAGATATTCTGTTCGATAAACTTTAAACTACACCTATTATAAAGAGATTATAGAGACTAAAGCAGTAAATGTGCATGATTCAAAGCGAACCTTGTAAACACATTTGGAAATGCCTAGATTATCAAGTTATACAGAAATAAATATTTATTAGGAAAATACATTTTTAAGTTTTCGTTTCACTCTTATTTAACACAATTAACAATTATTTTGAGTTGTACAATACATTATTGAATGGCGTTATGCAAAAAGCAACCAAACCACAAAAAAATCGAGATTTTAGTTTAACTAGTTTAGATACACTATATCACACTAGTTAAACTAAAATCTCGATTATTTTTTTTGTGGGTTGGTTGCTTTCTGCATAACGCCCTTCAATTGGAACACATTTTATTAATTTTATATTTGATACCTAACCTATCCATGGAGAGAGGAAATGAAGACCTTGGAGGAAAATAGTACTAAATAGTAATAGAGTACTTAAAAAAAAAACATGATTTATTACACATTTTTTTTAAATAGGCAGCTACTTCCAACAACACATAATCTCGGTTCTAATACCACTATGTTTGTTTAAAATTCACAATTGCCTTCAAAATAGAACAAAAGATCCCAAATGTTTCTTTTACTCGTTGATGGTTTAGATTTTGTTATTAAACTCATAATTTTTAGTTCATTAATGTTTAGTAAAGAGAAATCCAATATTAATAGCACTAGGTATATGAATTTAAAATTAACACATGTATGACATTTCATACTGCATAGCCAAGACCCGCACCAAAACGTAATAAATGTAGGCAATAAACAAAAAAATAAAAATAAAAATAACTAACGATATCTCTGAAATTTGAATTGGTGCTAAGAAATGACTATGACATTCTTTTGGACACCTTTCTAATAACCATCAAGGTACATTTTCATAGTAATAAATATAATAATGTAATGTGACTGTAGGGTTTTTTTTATGTACAATCGTCGATCGAATAATACTTTTCGAAAAATAATATTATGAAATAGACAGCGCTGATGTTTTAAATTGTACAATACTGCACCGCGAGTATAACAACACGACTAAAGAATTTTAGTCGTGTTATTTGCGATTGCAAAACATATTGATTCGAAATCGCACCGAAATCCTGCAGCTATCCGCCCGCTGTTCTTAACATAATAGACATTTTTTCTATTTAATTCCGATGAAATTGAATACCCGGTGAACGCAGCGGTCGTTAAAAATAATGAAACAATTAAGCCGTTTCGTTTTTAAGTAGCGCGCGACATCCTGGTGACTTAATGTCAAAAACAATAATAATAATATTATATACAATTATATTGGCGATGAAATGGTATTTAGAACTCCGGTTCTGAGTACACTATATTATATGGTAGTGTGCCTTTATACATATTAGCTCATTGTACAATTTCGTACAGTTATATTAACGTATAATATGTAGCATACATTTGGCGGTCTATCGAATTTTTCGAAGAAACGGTTGTTGTATAGTAGTGTCGTTTAAAACCGATTAATCGTCGAAAACCGCTATGCAAGTCCGGTAAAATCAGTATACATCATAAATATTGTAATAACCACCTCGAAGACACCGCAATCGACGAATGAAGCGTGGGAGTCCGTTGTGAAAAACGTATTAACAATATATTACAACAACAATAATAATAATAATAATACATGATTCCGTTATTATTGTAAAAGTTAAGAGGACGGGCATTAATGTCTCTCCTTCGATAATGTGTCGCGTTTGGTGGAGTGACGCCTCTCATTTACTATAGCAACCTTTAACATTACTATAGTAACATTTATAATGCTGATGATTTTGTTTGTTGATGTTGTTGTTTTTAACATGTCAACGGAGAACGTTAAAACACCATAAAGCACCGGTTACGTTATGTATCGTCATAAAAAATATAACAGTGTGCCTGTATAATATATAAAATGAAAAAAAAGAAAAGAATAATAAAATGTTGTCTGTATTGTAAACGAGAGGTTCAGTATATATAGTATATACATATACGGGTCTAGAGTATTGAGAAAAAAGGCACACGTTATTATAATAGCCAATAACTATTATATGTGCAACCGTTAAAGCGTTGTATATTCATAGATAGTTCAGGTATATTAGACACAACGAATCTGTAATGGGATTTCGAGTAAAAGATGGCGAACCGTTTTTTTTCGCGCAAACTAACGTATATACACATCATTTAAAATAGTAAAATAAACGCAACGAGAAGCTATTATTTGTATTGTAGCACTGACATTATATATTTTCACGTGTCTCACACTCTCGTCTCCGTAGCTGTGATATGCACCTCAGCCTTTTTACTACAGCGAAACGCATAGAAAATTAATTTCAAAATCCACCGACTGTCTCTTGCAAGTTGCAGATCATGTTGCTGCTGGAGAAACAGCGCGAGCAATTACAAATAGTATAAAGTTATATTTTTCATTGTCGCTGAAAAATATAACGACGATGACACTGATGATAATGGTAAATGCATTTACAGTGTGTTATATACCCAGTCGGATCCGTTAACTGTCGTACAGAGTAGTACGGAAGAAAATGGCCATAAAACACTTTATATTGTGTTAAAAAAAATCACTTAAATGTAATTGCAGTTAAAATACGTTGACTATGCGAATCTCTTAAGTAGAACACAAGGCGCGACCGCCTGGGCAGCAAGTGTACATATTTCTAAAGACAAAAAGGAAAGAAACTTACATAATGTTATGTGCGATCTGGAAGAAACACAGTCCTGGCTTGATACATATTATAATATGCGAACACCGTTTTGATTTTACTCAAAGATCCGCTTATACCGCCGTTCTTACCTACCTATTATACTGCACATTAAGTGTATATAACGTCGTGGTTATACTTAAGTCGCTTTTTATCGATCCATTTTATTCTCCAGGTATGTTCGTCCGGTAAGCCACGCTTTATTTAAGTCGATATATACTTTTATTTCGCTAACAATAATAATGTGCATGAGATAACGAACGCGGTCTATAGTTTAGTGCAAGAGAGGCCAAGGTTATTTTGTAACATATTTATAACTTAAGTGTTTAGGATATTTATAAAATAAGCAAGGAGTCCTATCTAAAGAGCCTACAATCCCCTTAATATTATCATACTGCGAGTGCGAGAGTGCTTGGTACGTCGTGGACATATATTATAATAAAAGAGTAGCCAACTGGTCTTATAATTATTTTATTGATGGCCTTTTTGTAACCAGTCCATATATATATATATATATATATATATATATATATATATATATTAAAAACCCTATGGACTGGTAATATTTAATAACGTTTCATTTTAATTTAAATAAACAATCATTGAATGTTAATATTTTAAAATAGAAAAATTGTGGGTTATTTCAATATTATAATTATCTATATTTACTCTATTGACCGTTTTGACTCTATTGCCATTTATTTAAATGTAATAGAATAAAGCCATAATTTTGTACACGGAAGATTCACAAATTAATAACTCTTGAATGTTGAGTTCTGAACGGTATTATTTATTTATGGATCCTACAATATAAACTTCAAAATACTCACGATGAAAAATTAACATGGAAAATGCACATAAATAAAAAATTAAACCAAGCCTACACACGATTGAAAATCTTATACCCCCTAATTAATTACAGCTCTACACTTCAGATCAAATGCTCACTTCTAATATACACTTCAATAATAAGACCTTTAATAACATATGCATGCCCTATATGGGCAGCCGCATCCCAAACAAAAATTACAAAATTACAAACGATACAAAACAAATTTCTCAGAATAGCTCTTAAAGCCCCATGGTATATGCGAAACACACAACTCCACAACGACACTGGAATACCATACCTAACCACATGGATAAATGAACAATTTAAAAAATTTCATTCGAAACTAAACACAATAGAAGGAGCCCTTCACTTCAAAATTGGGAAAAGAACCAAAAACCGCCGACTCAAGCCACGCCTCCCACAAGATATCTTACTACCTCCAGAATCATCATCGTCATCTTCATCATCGGTATCATCAGATTAATGACCTAATTAAAACAACTCATAATTTATGTACAATTTGCTAAATTAAAATAATTTATAAATTATTTTATTACTCTATTATGCCTACCTAATTATGTAACTTATTAATTAATATATTGTGAAAACAAGATTATGTTGAAACAATTAAAATATAATAAATAAAAAAAAAAAAAAATACTCACAGATGTGTCGAATAGCGATGAATGTGATTTAATTGCAATTGTCAACGGCTAATTTTATGGTTATATAATTCGAGTGTTTGTTATCAATATAGATAAGTGAAACTGCACAAGCAAGAAGTGAGGGCAAATGTGCGTCATTTGTCCTAAACTAGCACACGCATTTTGCTAGGAATTATTAAATCTACGCAAACGTCCGACCTGGAGTCTAATCCTTATCCGCTCATATGGCCTCGGGAGTCAAATCCATGATTTTCAAGGTTATTTAGGCGTTTTGAAGTTTCTCATAAATAATTCGAATTAAGCTCCTTTATGAAAAACAAGAAATATTAATCATAATTACCGTACAGGCAAATCAGTTATACTTATATCGCGCCTTGAGTTTTATTGAATTACAATTAATGTTTATTTCAAACGCGTTTAACGATGCGCTGGGGACGCCGTTAATTGTTTTATTAATCACCGTGTTTACTACTTACGATAAAAATATACTTTTATTGTTGTTGAAAAATCGAAATGCAAGACGGCTCCGACTTATTTCTTATGACGATGATTTGTAATAATATTATTATATGACATTAAGGCCCTAGACAATCATAAATTATAATACCTAAGCAACGTGGACAGTTTGTCTATGATAATATTATAATGCGTTAAAAGGATTAGTTTACTAATGCGGCTTATATCTACTAAATAATTACCGCCAAATATACATTTCCTATTTTACTGTGTTGGTTTTACGAGTGTACCACTTTAAGAGTGCTTTTATTTCAATAGTTGTAATTTTTGCTAGACAAGAATTTCAAACAATGTGTTCATAAAATTAAATAAAGTATTTTATCATCGACATTTGAACGAAAAATCAATTATATGCCATCTTTGAAAAATAGCATATCCATCCTTGAATATTACTTTTATAGCATTTAATGTTTAGTCAAGTGAACTATTCCCGTTTTATAAATAATTGTATGACATAGATTATATCCTTGATCTTTTCTAATGTTATGTATTGCGGATATTAGTTATTCTCAATGTAAATCTCAATTCTCACTGTTTCATAAGTTACATCATATCATATTGTGTAAACGTACCTAATATCGATCAAATCAATTGTTTTTTATTCAATATTCACTGTGTTTTTTTTATTTTTGTATTTAACATCTGTTGTAATATGTATTTTATAACATAACGTGTCATGTTGGTATATTGTACACATTTCGTGGATTGAAATATCATGTCCTAATTTTTATTTCATTTTACTAATGCAATTAACGCAATTAATGCCTTAATTCATTGCCTATAATTGAAACTGAAATTTAATGACTTAGCTGTGACGTTCTTATCGCGTCAAAGAATTGGGCGTGATTTTTTGAAAGTGAGCCAACCGTGACGTTTAAACGTGACATAATAAGACATTAATATTTCAAACAAACCCTTTTTTAAATACTATAAGTTATTACTATAAGCTATAAAGTATCAGCAATAAATATTAAAAGTTAATTTTGCGCGTAGGATGAAAAAATGCTATTATAGAAACTGGATCCTACTTAAAAATTGGATATTGTATAGTCTTATGACGTGTTGTTCGATGTTTAAAAATTTACATTTTTATTAATATTACGTAGCGCGAGTCGACTAATAAAATTTGCATGACCATTAAGCGCCATTTAAAATATTTGTTTGAAACACAATTGTTGGCGTATTTATAATTGCATTGTAAACTCGTTATGGTACAATAATTTATTACATCATTAAATACATTAAATGTCAATATATACATAGAGCTCGTGATTTAAAATGTCATGTACTAGATCATATTTTATACCTACAATTCTTAATTCTTGTAAAAATAATATTACAAAATCAAAATATTCTTAGCTACACGTCGAAGCTAATATTCAAGTTATTTACTATATTACATAAAGCCTACATAATACATTTATTATTAAAATTTGATAAAACAAAAATTACTATGACAAAAATAATTGTTCACAATAAACAGAGTTCACGGATCAAAAATATTAAATCGTCATTTATAGGGTTAATAGTCATGAAAGGGAACAATTTTTAGGGTAAGCCCAGCGTAGCGTAGCCTAGAATCTATTCTGAACTTCATATATCCTCTAAACGTCAGTCACAGAGTGGGGCGACTAACATCATCATATTATCATATATTCTAGAATATAACAGACCAAAGCGCCATACAAAGCAGAAAAACGATTTCCTTACGTTGAGAGATAATCCAACAACAGCACACCTATTAGCCCATGATTTTTAATTTTATAATTATCAGAAATTTGGGAAACTATGTAAAAAAGTATACACTTAAAAAAATTACGTTTATAACGTCTGGTGGATAGAAATTTCTTAAATAACTATAGGGCGCCATATAACTATAACTATGTTGCATTTCTGCTACAATGGGCGCTGAAGGGTTAGTAAATTTATCTAGATGTTCTTGAAGAATTATTAGACAATCGTCAATGCTCGAAATAGCGGGGAATATTTTTGCGTTGTCGCGAATAGAAGGACTCGACAAGAAGAAAGAACAGAATGAACGATAATTATAAAGATGTGTTGACTAGTATAGGGGAGTGATGGGTAATCTTGCGGAACAACAGACGTCGTACTATATAATTAGACGAAGTGTTAAACTATTACCACTATTACTTAAATAGGATTTTAACCCTGATAAAACTGACACTCTGATACCTAAAAAATCTAGAACCCATGATCGATTGTATCAAAAACCGTCGAGAAGGCTGTGTAGACTACATCTAATTGCAAACTGGATTTGAAAGCTTCATACAAAAAATAAGTGAAATCGACTGTACTAATCCCAGTAGGCTAGGAAAACCCCAAACTGGTCGACTGATAGGGTCGATAGCATGACACGCTCACTAACGCTTTGGTACACTTGACTCAAATAGCTTTCCCAAAATGGCAGACCAGATAGAGGACTGTAGTTCGTGGCATCCGCTGAATTACCCGATTTCAAAAATCTAATTAATACTGAACGGGCTGCATTAACTGAGATGGGAAAGAATAGCACCTTGCGGAAGACCAAATGATGGAGTTGTTACTTCTGAGGAACAACCTTGTACCCATTGTTTCCTTTCAGTTAAGTAGGTAATTAACCAGGAGAGGAGTGGTTCGCCAAAACCAGCATGAAATAATAAGTCTGATAAAATATTATGATTTAGTTTTTCAAAGGCTATTGCAAAGTCAGTGTATATGACATCTACTTGAGCACGATCACGAAAAGAGTCAGTTGGAAAAGAGTGGAAGACAAGATTACATGTTAAAGTTGAACGACCCGGGCGAAAACCGTGCTGTTCGTCAATAAGGAAATTGTTAGTGTAGGATCTAATGGATTGAAGAACAAGGTACTCAAAAAGCTTAGATAAGTGAGAGAGGTTTGCTATCGGATGATAATTTAAGACTTAAGTTAGATCACCAGATTTTAAAAGAAAGGAAATGATAATTGTTTAGTTGTAAACATATCCAGTTGACTTTAAAAAGTGTTTATTTACAGAGTTATTATTTTTAGTTCTTTGTATACAGAGAAAAAGTATGACGCGAATTGACTAGCTATCCGAAGCCTGATCGGTAGTATAATAGGTGCACTTCACCAGGGATTTTCCCCACGCAAAATTTACATATTCATCGTCTTAAAATTATGGCGTGCTATAACTTGTTTAAAAAATGATCTTAATAATTCTAAATTTGTTTGAAATATTTTTTAGAAATAGCACTATAGATGTACATTGTACGTTTTTAAACCAAAACAAACTCTTTCTACTAGAAGGGGTAGACATATTTTCTTTATTTAACTTTACGAGCGTAGTTTTGGGACTTAAGGTCTAAAAATTGACCCGAAGGTAAATATTATTAAGGGAAAACAATAAAGGGGGAAATTTCACTTTGACCGTAGTCAACAAGTATCTGAAATTGTTTTTCATTTTATTGTTAATTACGATTTATGGCAATAACGACAAGAAATTGTTAGATGCAGAGGATCAACTTTAATTCCTAAGACTTGAAGACCTGTGACCTTACCCACTCCAATACGCTCTGTCTTCATTATGTCTCGACCCCACCATGCTGTTTTTTTTTGTAATTTTAAGATTGAACATTGTTAATTATTTTTTTTTTTAGATTTTATACTAAAATATTTAGGGTTTTCTATTAGTTTGCTGTATACATCTTCAGCGGGATGGTAAAAACCTCTTTAACTGAAACGCATATTAACAAATCCATTCAACTAACTACATGCATCATGTTTTTAACTCATAACAGATAATAGTTTATATTATTGAGACTGAGGCCGATATAATAAGGGAAATACTGAGGGAAATAAAAATTCAATATTATAAAAGCTATAGAGTGTAGACTATAGTTCTCTCGACGACATTGTTATTAATCTACTATAAGTTTGGTTGAACATAGTTGACTTATCGTAGGTGGTTTGTCTTACGTTATTAGCGATCACATGCAATATTGACCGATAATGATGTTTGGCCTGACGGTAGTAAGTACCATAGGTAGGAAGGAAAGGCGAGGGACAAAAATACCATTGTATTGTCGGCCGATAGAGACAATAATAAAATAACGCTACCACGCACTATACAATTTGGTTCAAAGGTCTTGTATATTATAGAATATATTATATTTTATAACAATACCGCAGTTGCGGTAAACACGGTACAATTATATATATATATATATATATATATTTACTTATGTTTTTTTATCGCCACGATTAATCACGATTTTTCACCCCTCTCCCCTTCTTAAGTATATTCCGAACACGGTAATATTATCTTCGCCTATATTATAATATATTATATTATTTTACCGTACGCGCTATTCACCTCATCTTGGCCAATATTATTGTAATACTTAATAATACTAATATACGTTATGAAGTATATATATATATATATATATGATTCTGTTGTACACGTTCACACACATATGTACAAGCCGCAGTATATAAAAACAATTAAGAAATACGGCGAAGTTCTATGGTCGTACGGATTTTGTAGGACACCGTGTTTTGCCTATTTTATTTATGTATACTTATATTAGATACATCCCATACCCAAGTAGAATAGGGATACGTGCGTGATGGGCAAACTAGAATTTGCATATAATTTTTACGGCTGCTTGTTGTACTAATCGTCGGTTCCCGTTGTCGTTATTGTGGCGGCGTATCAATCGTTAAATAAAACACGCATATATAATACATATTATGTGTATAAGTATAGAATAAGAGGGTGGAGTGTGTACTATGAGTGTGTGTGTGTGTGCATATTATATTATTTACTTTTGATGCCACCGGCCCGCTACGACAGCCTACTTTTGTATGCCGGTTGTTTACGGTCATCCCGGTTGCTGGATGATATCGACGGATTGCCCCAGGCGACTTGAAAATGTTTCGAAAAACGGATGTATCCGCCGCCAATGATTTATTTTTAAACACACTCATATATTATATATACACATATGCACACTTAGACGAATAATATACAGAACCCTATACCTATTAGGAATAAATCCGCACGAGGAACGGTGGACGGCCGACGTGGGATGTCATTTGGATCACGGCGACGTTGCACGTCGACGATAGAGGACCTCTACGCAATCTGCAAGACCGATAAGGGATTATGAGATAACGAGAAGACCGTGTGAGACATTTAAGATGAGTAGGCAAGAGGAGAAGAAGGGGTGGTGGTATCGGATGACCAATGGGTTGACGTTTTGACCTCGCGCTCTCGGCGAGCGCTGTAAATGTTGCTATAGTATAATTCGTCTTCCCGTTGCAACGACCGAGGCCCCGTTGACCTTTTGCCAGAGATCTTAAAACGCGATTTTTTTTTTTAATCCGTTTCACTATTTGTTACCGTCGCCGTTGTCGCGTGTGCATTCTACCGCCGTTACGCGCCCACAGGAGCTCTTACCCGTTATTATATTATACGCTTTGGAAGTAGTAATAATATTGCAGTGTATGATATAACCGATTGTGCAAAAAATTACCGGCTACCTAAATTTTAATATTATTAAGTCGTCGCATTCGGGATATCAATAATAATACATACATATTTTGAAAGGTTTAAATTTTAAAACCATAATCCATTATTGTCTTCTATTTTTGTGTTTCGATTGAAGGACGGTCGTGTTACGTGTACAGCTAGTAGTGCATGCAATTTGTTTCTACATTGCCTACATTGTACAAATAAAAAAATTAATTCGAAATGTGTGTTAAAATATACAATATTATTATATACACATATATAATATTATCGTTCGAAGTAAATTATTGGCCGATTTGACAAAAACTCAGATGTCCTAAATCGTGTTATGGTCATACCTAGAAATTTCGTATAAAATAATTTCCACCGGTGAAAGTAATTAAAAAGTAAAATTTTCAAACGTTGTAGGTGTTAAAAAGAGGATAAAAAATTAGTTTACTTAATTAAAACTTTATTGTATGCATTAATGGAAAAGATTATTTAAAATATTTTTAAATATTGTAAGTATGGTTGTTTATATTTTATGAATGAACATCAAATTGTTTCCATATTTTATGCATAAAATACAAGTCAAACTAAACTTTAAAATTATATTATTAAAGCGGACCTGATATTTCACCGTACACACATACACATACAGTCAGTAAGGAGTAAAATATATTTTAATCCTAATAATTAACTACTATCGCCGACAGCTGATAACAATACCTATAGTCTAGCTAAATCCACACTTTTAAAATGTTGTACACAACCATTAGTTGTTGTATTGTAATTAGTTAATAATATTAAGTATTTTGTTATAGTATAACAAATATCTATAAGCGATAACTTTATTATGTTATTGAAACGTCTCTTATATTGATATATATTCATGTAATTTATATTTTTTAAACTCGTTTAGACTACAATCCTAGAATTAACACGTTACACAGTGAATATATTCTGCGCTCTTATTTAGCAGTTTTTGTGTGTGGGTTGGCAAATTTTCGATGGCTTATTTTGTGACCATACGCGTTTGTTTGTGCAACAACTGTTTCATATTGTTGAATTGTTGTAATGACCCTCTCTCTCTCTCTCTTTCTCTTTTTCTCTAAACTTCAGCTGTAAATTATTAATGTTATGCGGTCTAGAGCTTTGCTCTGTCGTTCTATTGTTTCCATCAACATTGCGGCTAATAAGCTGCATTGTCGCAATACATCACAACGCTGTAATATACACTAACACGCGACCGCGGTAGTTGTCCAAGGTCTTCTGAACTTGGTATGAAATTCGGTTTACTTTACTGTTTTTTCATAAAAAAAAATATCTAATTGTAATATGATTTGAAGCCTACAATTTCAATTAATTTTACAAAATATTGTTTAAGAACTATAACCAAAGTTATTTAACCAAAGTAGAAATAGTTTAAATGCGAGTTCTTAGTAGAAATATGTTTTACATAATGTAAAAAAGGTGAATCTTCTAGTTCCTCTCAAATCGTTCTTTAAAAGCGCTCTAGGATATTTTTCCTCAATTTTGTTTTACAACACGGCGTTTATTTAATCTATAGAATCGATTTAAATAATTAATTCGAAATGAAACAGTCTTTTTATTTACAGTTACTGTAAATAAAAAATGACTGTATTAACATATAATATTGGTGGTAATTAATTAATGTATGATTAAAATTGTATGCAGTCGATTACAATACTATAACCATGATTTAATTTAATCATTAATAATTTAAACGGTTTTGAAATTCAAAAGGCCATTGATCAAATTCTTAAGCACTGATAATTAGTTATATAATAATTAATCATCAATATTGGTTTTTACTAAATTATTTAATTTCTATAATTATTGTAGAATGGTCTTTTTCGACATGATAAGTTGTTTGTTTATTATTCAAAAGTATCGCAAAACCTACTCTAGACCCAGAAAATATGTGTTGATGAAATATGTATCATTATAGATTAAAATATATGGGTACTATGGATAAAAAATGCCCATTAAAAATATACATTTTTATAAATTAAATAATAATGCTTCAAAAATGAAAATGTATATATCATAAGTATTATTGCAATTTATACTAATAGTTCAATGTGTCAATTTGTTTTTATTAATGTACAATGTAGAAATATTTTACTTCAAATTTAATGGATTTTTAGTGATACCCATTTAAAAAGAAATGTTAATTACCTACTATAGTAATGTTAGAGTACAAATTTTTTGTAAATTAAAAATTTATAAAAAAATTCAACCCTTTATTTTACTAACACTTTTTTCAATTAACTTAATCCTGATAAGGACCAATATAATACTTAAAAGGGTAATGGACAATCTAAACTTCATTGTAAGGAGTGTTTGTGGGACCCATGCTGGAATAGCGAATTAGCTTATAATTATAGGAAGCATATAATACTATAGCCTTCAGCGAGCTTATTCAGTACAATATAATAAATAGTATATACACTTAGAACAAAAAAGCAGATTTTCGCTTCTAGGTACCACCGAATCGGGAATATTTTTTTTCGTTTTAATCCTAAAACTAAAAAAAATAAAATTTTAATACGACATAATTTGTTTTTATTTTTATTTTACTACAAGAAATTATCATTAAATATCAATTACAAAGAATATATGATATAAAAATACATACTTACGGTGAAATGAAAAATTGGAGGAAAAAAAATTAAGGATCTTATTTTAGGCAAAAACGAACTAATGGTCATCAGAATCCTACGAGGTGAGGCCGATGACCTTGTGGTTTGATGCGCAATGCTCTATATTATATATTTTATTTTTTTCTCCTCTAATAATAATAAAACTAAAAAAATTCTATGGTAAATTTAAATTTATTGTTTTTACTACAAATTATCTAAAATTGAATTGAAAGAAAACAAAAAATGAAATGTGGACAAACGATCTTTGCCTATTTATTTACTTTATCAGCGCCTGGTGATCATCTGACCTAACGCAGCTTGCCTTTTTAAGTTAAACAATCACTGTTTTAAATTAGTATGCTCTTAACTTGAATAAGAGTACACGCTTAAGACGTTGACGTTCTTCACTAATATTTAATCAAAGGTAATAATTATATGAAAAAAGTTGATTTTGAATTTATAAGAATATATTATAAATCACATATTAATATAAGTACAATGTAGTATGGCTAATGCCACTATAGTGCACCTACACTATAGTTTTGTTCGGAAAACCAGCAGCGAATTTTTTCCAGATGGAACTTGATACTAAAAGAATACTGCGTTTAGGACTGTTGGGGCTTAGGCGCGTTTAATTGACGAAATAATCGTCTGTCATTGGATTTTCCAGATGACTGAGAGCTTTCCATGGTAGTGTCAGTGTTCTTGGAGTTCACCATTGGCCAAATTAAATATGACATCGTTTCCAACACGTTGTCAACAAGACGTCCCCACAAACCGACTTCTAATGGAAATTATAGAAACGATATATTTACATGCTATGTATGCGTGTAGTTGTAGACATGAACAGTTATAAAATACATATAATTATGATAACAGATAACCGCTATAAGGTTATCGTACCTTGAGAAGCAGAGGACACCTTATTGTAGATGTCATACGCCGACAGTGTTCCCCGTTTGTATTTGCTCATCACGGTTCTGTTAATTTTTACTTTAGGATAATTAGCTGGTACTGACAAGATATTTTGGTGCACGTTATTGCGGAAATTGTGTTTCCATTTCCACTGTAACGTGTCTGCTTCAAAGTAGTTGCAATCTAAACTCTTCTTGTGAAACCACCTCCACAGGATGTCAACTACAGTCGTCGCCTTACCTTCCACCATCATAGTTAATCAAATTATGTAGTTTTCAAATATTTATTTTATTCGATGTTATAATTAATAACGTGACAGCAAACACAAATACATTTTATTTTATAACGCAGATATAATAAGTAAATTTGCAATTTTATTAGTAGTTACGGAGTATGTTTCACACTACCATGACAATAAAAATAAAATTTTTATAGTTTTATAGATAATATTTATATAAACAAAAGAGAACACATTATTTTGGTTTAGATACGTAGCTGAGAAGGTATTGTTTTTATAATAATGTGTTTTTTTAGTTTTAGAGTCTGGACCCACGATATTTTCTACACCGCTGAACCACTTTCTTCGTATAGCTGCTCTATAGAACAGAAATCGTACTCGTAAAACAAAAATATTGTACTACAATATGAAAACATTTTAGTGTATTTATTACACGTTTTATAAAATATATATTATATTCAATACTCCAGCTAGCGCCTCCGAAATCCAGGTCTTAACGCAACCGTCGGCTTTTTTTTTACGGCTGCAGTTTTGATTGTTGCCTTTAATGCTTGACTAATGTAATATTTTGAACAAATAGCACCGCGTATCGGCGCCGTAATGCTTGCATGCTTTGATTTAGACGACGGTCACGAATACCACCGCTATAATATGAGTGAAATGATAATAAAACCATTCGTTATAATATACATCCACCGGGCTCTTATGAAATTGCCGTCCGTCCGTGTTACATGTAATGGTGGCTTATAGACACAAAATATGTATTACAGTAGAAAACAAAAATGTACGAAGAAAAAAAAAATCACACAACACCTATGATTGGCGGCGGCGGATGTGCTTTCTAGTGGAAATAAAGGTATGTACGATTCGTGGTATATTAAATAAAATTGAAGAGGTTAAAAAAAACCGCAGGCACCGGACGGTCGTGCTGGTTCATTTCGTATGTGACCCCGCACATTTGTGACCTTACCCCGAGTATGTATATACCATAAGTACACTTAAGTATATATATATATATATATATATATATATGTGTATTTATATATTGGTGTCGAGTGCGTTCGCCGACGTACACATAGTCGTAATATATAATATATAATAATAATAATAATATTGTGATATTTCTCTGTTTTTTTCTTCTTTTATTTTTGTAGATCTCTTGTCGAAGATGGCGATGACGATAATGATGATGACAGAGCGGCTGATATAAATGCGCGCAAATCCAGAGGTGTTTCCTCCGATACCCCAAGCGCGAGTCAGCGCGTAACGCGTAATCCGAAGATCACGATCACGATCTCTCCCGTGCGCTTTACATATTATGTTGCATATGCGGTCGACTGTTCTCACCGTACGGGCCACATACACAAGAAAGCGCTAAGAAAATCCCCAATTTCCATCCCATTATCATAATGCGTACACACACACACACACACATATGTAGATAAGTACCTGGTACACGTATACACACTATCGCTACCTCCTGGCAAATGTATGTATAATATATATTTGTACGTGCACACGACCGTTATCGAAAAATTTGAAGTGTACTTTGATTTTAAAGAAGAAAGCGCACGCAAAACTTAATCTAATAATTAATTTATCTTGTGATTACGGGTAGTTAATCTCGTTTCTTCGTACTCTCGGTTTGAATACGGGACAAGGAAATGTTTGTGTAGTTATGCTGCACGTGTCAAAGATTAATGAACTTGACCACTGCAAATGTATGAATAATTGTCTGCTTACTTGTCCCTGTATATTAAACCGAACCAAATTAACATTGTAGTCTTGGCGACCAGGGAATTCAGAATTTCATCTTATGACTTACGTAACAAGTAACATGCCACATGACTATCCTCATTGTATTATTTACAGGTAGACTTTAGACGAAAGTATTTTCCGGCAATGCTGAAATTTAGTACTGTTACTCCGATTCTTAAATCTGGAAGATCGACTGTAGTTTATAACTGCTGATCAATGTCTTAATGTCTCTTGTCTAACGAAAATCTTAGAAACCATTGGTTCTAAATGGTATTCAACGACCAGTATTGATTATTACATATATTTATATTAATAATTCAAATTAATTGGTTTATGTTATGTTTTACGTTATATAATTTTATTTTTCTGCTGACTGGGTTACTTACTCAAAATAATACTTTATGATATATAATATATTATAAATAAATTCTTGTTTTTTAAATTATCTTCACTCAATTCAAAGATTAAAAAGTGGGGTAGTATAATTGATCAGTAAAGTTTAATCCCATTCTTCACAATGTGTGAAAAATAATAATGTCATATGAATATTAAGGTTTTAAATCATCCTACGACGTATCCCGTTTTGTCCAAACGAACACAATTTTTTTATTTTAATATTTTAAACTAATAACCTCAAATTTGTATTTTTGACTTCTCTCTCTTTAGACAAACACCACAGAATTGGTATTTTATCATTGCATTCCCCTGTAAAATTCGATTCTTATAATAAATTACTGTTATTATGAGTAGTAAAAACTAAAACCTAAGACATTTCTCGTCAAATTTCAATACAACTTGAGGGCTTAACACTTTCAGTACTCGGGCAGGAACAAAATCAATATACTCTTAATGTTTCCATTTCTGCAAGTACATAATCACTTCGTTAGAATCGTATTTTCATTCCGAATATCTTTTCTGGTTCAAGTCGGAGGTCAAGTCCAATGTAATTCTCAGCGGTTTCTTCCTACTTATTTTCGATTCTACTGAAACGTTATTGTACCATGTAGGTAGTATTTTAATATTGTCTTGACAATCCTATATTTCATTACGATATGACCATATTGGGTCTCTTATGTCCAGTGACGTATTCAATATGGGCAATTGTGTCGCGTTAGTCGAACGCAGCTTTAGAAGTTTGAACGCTAAGAAGTTTTAGTGAATGTGTGAAGTGTAAACAAATTAAATTTTTTATTTATTGATCAGTAATTTAGTTGATGCTCCCAAGTTTTCAGTTGCATGAATTTGGCTTAATGTGTACAAAAATGCTTAAAGTTGAGCTTGTATAATTAGTTTATAGTTTAACGGTTCTCTTGTCTTATTCTCATTCGTTACTCCAATTCTTATATAAAAGTTCTCCTTATCAATTAATAACAGCTATTAATATCTTTATATCAGTCTTACCCTATGTCTCTAATTATAATAGAGATACAACTTAATTTAAACAAGCTGCACACCATGCGGGATGCCAAATGACACAGCATAATTATCAACATGTTTTATACCTCTGACCGAATGCCCGGTGGATGAAAAATTGATTTTACAAGCTATCTAACAGTGATTATGGTGATTATTATCACCCAATAGCACCTACGTAAAAGTGTATAAGCGGAGCGCCACGATGTTGACGCGTGGTCTTCGATCTTCGCCGACCCATAATATTAAAAAGTATGTGATTAGGTAACACATCATAAATTAAAAAATCAAGTGTATATTTTTTATGAATTTTAGTTTTTCATTATTTTAACAAAAATATAGGTGTTGCTATTTGAAAATCAAGAGTTGCTATCAAAAAGTTGGAAGGGGGGTGAAAACAAAAAAAAATTATGAAAAATTGAGATCACATTGCATAAAAACACTATGAAAAAAAATGTAATTTCTTATTAAACTCTATGAGATATTGAGTGATTCACAATTAAATGATCACCCTGTATACAAAAAAAAATGTGACTTTTCACCCATCAAAGTGCCATCGCATACAGTTTTGGATCTATAGAGCTGCTACTCGAGTAAATCGGTTCAGAGGAAAAAAGTTATTGTGTTTAAAGACATAAAAAAAAAACATAAATTAATGAAAATATAACCATCGAAGCTAAAAATAAATTGAGTATTTACTATTCAGCCGAGGAAGAGGATAGGGTAGAATAAACGCCCGCGTTCGTGTGTAAAAAAAATGTCTAATATTTGTTTTTCTTTTTACAAGTTTTCCTAAAACAATATCGTATTTGTTACGACTACTGTAATCAATTTTTTTTTATCTTCTATTGCCTATTGGCATTTGGAAAACCTACCTATGTAGTTTTTATAGTAGATTCATCATGATTTTGCTTATTATGAATTTCGTAATTGTTAATACAAAAAAAAAACAAAATCATTTTTAACCTTGAATTTAACTAAAATTTATATTATATCACCGTGTTAAAATGATAATATTATGTTTAATCATTAACATTATGTTACATAAGTAAAAGTGTATCTTGTTATAACTAATTTAAATCGATGCCATTTTAAGCAATAATTTTCAGGTTTATTGTATGTACGCCAAGCAAAAAAAAGTAAGCAAACAAGTAATATATTAATTATCTATAATATTATATAGAATAACATATTTGTATTAGATATATTAAGAAATTCAAGTTTCGCGTATCTTTTATGATTGCTAAAATTTCATAGAACTGTGGGGGACGGGTTGCATGCCCTTTTCCACTTAATTATTTTATTTCGATATAGTAAACTATCAAATGTTTTAAATAATAATTAGGTTATTTATTTTATTATATACAATGTAAACAGGCAAAATATATTGTAACGATCATATACGTACCTGTCCGTTACGACCCCAAAACCACTTACACAATTTTTCTTTTAAATTGAATACCAATTAGATTGGTCAAATTACCAACACAGAAATGCATATTTCAGAATGATTTTCCTTTTTTGTAAGCTATAGTCTATGTTATTCTAAAATTTATTCTTATTTTAAATTACATGTGCTAAAGAAAAAGGCTTAATTTTTTGAGATGTTAGTCCCAAAATAAGAGAGGTAAGTTTCTTTACCACAAATATTGCTTTTATATTTTTACTTGTATACTTTACTTATTCTATATACTATAATACTTGTATTTCCTTAGTATTATATATCTGTGGCTTGGAGCAAGAAGGGCCAATGTCACTTTTTGCAACTTTCGGAAAATGAGCTTTGAAGTTTTTATTTTCCATTAGGATCTATGTTAATTTTTTTATAAAACTCTTCATGAGTAATTCATTTTTTGGCCTCAGAGTGTGATTTTTTCACAGTATATAAAGAATGATTCAATTTTTGCAATTAGCGGACTAACTCGTTTATGCATAAAATTGACATTGGCCCTTTTTGACCCAAGGCACAGATATATGTAAATATATATATATATATATAAATATTTATGCTTTTGTAATTCGCGCTTATAAAATATGTGGCGCAATAGAAAAATAATAAGATTGTACAACGACAACAGAGAAAATGTACATTTTTTTTTTATAATTTATTGTTCTCTGTGTACAATCGATGCATATTTATGTCATTTACTTAAGTCGTGAGTGAAGGGTTAAAACTATCGCCGGTCGGATCTTCCGTCTTGTCAATAAAACATCTGACAAATAAGTCGAAACAAGGCGCATTTAAACATATTATGTTTGTATAGCAAATCACATAGTTTTTTTTATACGTGCAGCGAGTCTCTATATTATACCTACTGTTAAAGAGATACCGCAAAATCGACGAAAATGGTGATTCCTCGTTTGTAGATAGGTTTCATAGTTCAGACGATAGACAGACACGAAGCGACGTTCGCTTTCTATCTTTATGTACACACAAGTCACACATATCGCGCCACGGCTATAGGCCCATTCAAACGTCCGGACGATTGTGCTTGACCTCTATTTCGAGCCGCGTTTTTTAAGAGAGACTTTACAATATGTTATGTAAACGCCCCGAGGATTGGGTGTCGAGATAAAAGCAGACCCCCCAATAATTATCACGGCGAGGTTAAGCTGTAATAATGTATCGTCATTTTTAATATAATGTTTACACGGACCCTCTGTGTAAGTTTACAGCAGAGAAACACACATCGTTTGAGACGAACGATAATATAATTAAAAGAGACCTAGCCTTGCTATATAATTATACACCACGTGATACACAGGCGTTGTCCGTTTTGTATATCATATCCAAAGTACAAACATAATATTATAAGCTCGTCCAGAGTACCGACATTTACATTTTTTACAACATTAGAAATATGTGTGTAATTTGTTGGCAAAGAAAAATTCGACATAAATCATAATTACGCGATAAAAAAACAGATATATACTAACGAGGTGGCATAGGTACGATTTCTCTTATGTTTTCACGCTCACTTGCTGATTAATGTTTTTAAAGCTTCAGTAATATACTGTTATTATAACACCTAATGAATATAAATGAATAGTCATCGTGCTAACTTAACGAGAATAATATGGTTCTGATGACCGTTATCATTTGAATAAGTAAATCAATTTTCATTATATAAATTCTCGATAGTTTAATATGTATAATCGGTGATATTGAATTGAGTCCCACGAATATTTCTGGGTTGTCGGAATTGAGTCCAACAAATATTTTTTGGTAAATAAATTTTGGGGGGAAACTGTCCAACTTCATTGTCAATGTAAAATTGTCAATTATCTAAAATGTAATCTGTGAAACAGTCAATTTTATCATCATCACACGGTTCACCATCAAATCTTCCGTGAAACATTCAACTACGTCATTTTCGTTTAAAAATGGCAATCCGAAAAAGTACTTGAGATATCTACTTTTCTCAGAATTAGACTTATATTTCTTAGACAGACCAAACTTCTGAATTTTTCGCCACCAGCTTTACTTTACCAACACCATTATTTGGGACTCAATTCAATATAGTCCGTCAAAATTCCCTACTAATAATAGCAAAAAAGACTATGCTTACGATCTTATCTACGTAATTAATTCAAACATATTTAGATAATAAACTGGGCTCAATTCAAATAACTAAAAGTAGGATGGACTCAATTCGATGTTATCCATATACTTACAGTGCGCTTAATAACATATATGAATTAATGGTAGACGTTAAGAATAAATAACTGTGTTCAGATTTGGCGTAAAACTACAAAATAAATACTTGAAGCATAGCCAAACCGTGTAATGTACAATGCTCATTTTGGATTATTCCAACAGGCCATCCAATACACTAATCTAGATAGGTATAATGAATTTTAATAATCCCGCAGCACCCAATAAATAGATACTTTAGATAGAAAACTGGAATCTTATAGCAGATTTTTCAAAGAAATTATGTTTCGGATCCGAGAAATTCGATTCAAAAGTATTTAATTTAAGCATAGATTAAATATACTATAGATAAACAATATTTATGGAAAGGCTGGAAGCTCTTAATGTAGTTAGTTTTTCTGTCAATCAGGCTCAGAATATATTTCAAACAAATGCTTGCCGGTGGATCACATATGTTTTAAAAAATATTTAATCATTTTTTCGCTATATACACTTAGAAGCGGTTTTGATTAATTGTACGATTAACAATTAAAAATAACATTTATTTGAAAATAACAATGTACAAATCATTAAGTTGTTAGCGGTGGCAGTTATAAACATGAGCGTTAGAACGATTTTAATTGTTCTAACATAACACAGTCTAGGTTGTATATTTTGAAATTTTTGTAATATTTGTACTCTTAGTTTAATAATGCACTTTTGAAACGATTTATATAAATGTAGGCGACTGTCCACTAAGGATGGGGCACGTATCTTTAAAAGTTAGACACATATACCATACCGTCTCTTATTATTCACTTCAAAACGGTAATATACGAGTGTCGGTGCGCTCTGTAACGTGCTCAGTAAATTTTACATTTATAAATGTTTTTTTCTCTTGACTTGTATTATAGTAGTAATAATAATATATATATAATATACTAAAATACAAAACACATTTACAGTAAAACGATGGAGTAAAATAGTTTTTATACGCGTGGCTTCTTATGTCCCATATGTAAGTATGCCTAAGTCTCAGTATATTATAATATATATTTTTTCTTTAAAAAGTCCATTGATAATCCGCGCATTCACGAGTTCCGCGCATAAATCTCGATTATTGTGAGTGCTTCGGACTGACGTGTTACACCGCCACCAACGACGAGGGAAAAAATACATAAAGGACTTTCTGGAGGTACCTACATACACATAATATATATTATACACTACTCGATGGAAATTATTCCACGCTTCTTTTTAGATACGAGGTAATATATTAGCAATTTCTTTGATTTTTTTTTTGTGCACGGACCTATCAAAATATTTTCACTCGTCGTAGGGCAAACACGCGGCTATGGGGTCTGCGGCTATATTTTCGGGTATTTTATGTGATCTAACGCCCGTACGAACAAACCGAAAACGTTAAGTACAATAGGATGACTCGGTTTGTAACGGTGTGTGTGTGTGTGCGTGTCTGTTGGTTTGTTCGACCGTGCGTACATAATATACCTACAGCGCACTTATATGTGCGATATTATGAAAGCGACGCCGGACAATGGGGTTTTGATGGTGATGTATACAGTGTATATAAATATATAAATATAATATAGTACGGTGAAGAGTCTATGAAATTTCCGAACGACAGTATTAATTTCGCCAATGCGCTGGATGGCAACGGCGGTGGTAGCGGCGGCGACAGGGATGATATATATGCGCTGTATGATAATAATAATATACGAATGCCGGTCGCTAAATAGAGGGCTTAATGACCCGTGAAAAATCGTCTGTTGACAAAAGCCGTGTTTACCCTGTCTCGGATCAAATCAAGCAACGCACGCTCTATGGAGGTTGTAATAATATTATAGAATTCGAATGGCTCTTCGCCGTCACCGACGAGGGTTTCGCACTCCAATCGCGTTCATTAGCCCATTAATTCAGCTACGCGGTCGTCGCGCAGAGATAAGTAAAATCGCCGTGTACACCCTATACATGTAAGATATTTTCTCCGATCCACGGAAAAACATTGGTCAACGGTCGACAAAGTACATTACTCTTGTTTGAAACAAAAATCAAAACTAACTAAGGGCATAAAACAAAAGTGTGTTATAAAAAACCAAGAAGTATAATGTCAAATCAAAAAATAGTGATATCTTAACAAAAGCATTTCGCAAACTCCGTGTAAAGTATGGCTAATTGTTAGTGAAAAAAAAGCTATGAAAGCTGTTATGATATCAATTTAGGGGCTAAGCAGTATCATTTTACTTTATGTAGAACCAAAATAATTAAACTTAGCTTGACGTTTACTTTTGTATATAATTATAAATCAATTATACATGGTGATGATTTTATCGTGAACCACTCAATGTCTCATAGGGTTTAATAAGAATTACATTTTTTTTTTTCATAGTGTTTTTATACAATGTGATCTCAATTTTTTATAATTGTTTTTGTTTTTACTCCCCTCCCATTTTTATATCAAGTTTTGAAACTTATAATGATCACTCTTTATAATCATCGAATTGTTGTACAACTTAAAAAATTAAATTTCTGACTTAATACTTTATCATTTTTGTAGGGTATAATATACATAAGAAACGGATAACTATGTATGGTTCTAGAATACTTATGCCATATGGTATCTTCTGTCTAAACTAAATTACAAAAAAATAATGCGAACTAATAACAATGATAAATTATTAATTGGTCTATTTGTTTCGAAGGTTGCGTGTGATGCGACCTGGTCCGGACCACATGCGGATTACTTACAGGTAATAAATCACCGCGGTAAAACGTCTCATGTACAAACACATTTCTATGTATATTATATATATATATATGTATATATATAGCTACACGAGAGCTACTTTATTAAAGAGACGAATAGAGCAAGACGGTCGCGATGGCGTTATCGTCGTGCGTTAGCCACCAGCCGGCCGCCGAATCGTCTCGCTTGGTATACTTATATATTAAATCGACAATGGGACGAGATATTTTGACAACGATAGTGACATTACATTAGGACGATACCTATTTTGTCTGATGGCGAGGGGTTTACTTTTTTGCTTTGTAATCAAAAGGCAAAACGTACATATAAACAGATCATCCGCAGCAACAAAACTCCGTGTGTGCAGGGCGGCCATTCTCCGGGACCAGTCGACCAGAAATTCCGTGTATGAAAAGCGTACAAAAATTACGATCGCCACGGTTTTGTTGACAAATTTCGCACCCCGCCAAGTGTGAGTGTGTGTATTTTTTGGGGGATTCAAAAAACTGATAACGGCCATCTGTCGTTGGCCAACAATAAATACTGTATATACAGTGGTTGTGAGACGATTTCTTTTCGTTTTATTGACTCCGCTATATTCTATACATAAATACTTTGTTATATTGTTGTGTACACATTACCCTATAACGCGAAAAAAAAATAGACAGCCGGGAATATTTCTGAAAAAAAAGATATCGTTGCGGTCAATCCCTATAATATGTAGGTACTCAAACATACACACGCTTATAAGCGGTATCCATCGATCACACGGAAGATACATGTAAATGATAAGCGTGATTGCCCGTTGCCAAAATTAAGGCTTGCCGTGACATGTCATTGTATAAATATGTACATTGTATGTTCTGACTTTGGATAAATTGGCTACACCATGTAAGTGTCAAAGAGCAAATAAAATGTGACAGCGCAGAAGGACATTTTTAGTAAGCGTACTAATGTATTTGATTTTATTCGTTTAAAGAGGATAAATATAACCAAGTAGGCAATTGTATTACACTTATTGTCAATGGATAATATTTTGATTTTCTGCTGGCAAACCTGGTAAAAATACTAGAAGCCTGATTTGAGAAAATGATTTAGATTTTGTGGCTTATCATATTTTTATTTTTTTTTTATAATTCATTCTTATTGAAACATTTTTTATTTATTACAGAACAAAGTAAAGGAATTGTTCAATATCGTCTGATTATACTGATACAGGAAAAACATCAGTTATGAATAAAAAGTGAAATAGAAAAATTAATTATATGAAAAGTTTAATAAAGTTGTTAGTAATAAATAATATTACGTACGAGCCTCACTTTTTTTAAAAACAGTTATTGAAACTTTTGTTTTTAAATACGGTCAATCAGTTTACTTTAATTTTGTGTATAACAAGAAATTATTCTTGACTCTTTTTAAAAAACTAAATAAGTTCTATTTTACGAAAATTTGAATGTTGTTTGCAGAAAATAGTTCCATGTAAAAATAAGATAAATAGTTTTTTTTTATCTAAGATGAACCAAGAGAATAGTTGGTTCTCTTGACAAGAATGTTTAGTCGTGCGTCTTTAGCATAATAAACACGGCTATAATATTGCATAAAATGTACAACCGTTCAAAATAAGGAGAAACATGGTTAATTTTATATTACTTACACGCGACGAATAGTACACAATACGACACAATATTTTGTTTCATAATACCCTGAATACACTTATAATATATAGTATTGTACCGCATAGTACTCATGTGCACGCGATGTAATTGAGTCGTCTCAGTAAATAATTGCAGCTCAAACCGACCGTATCATGTACAGTTTTAACATGGACATTTAGTTAACGGCAGTATTCTCATGTTGTCTACCTATTGCACGGTCGGGTTGTTCTGGAAAAACACATTTTCGTTCGTACTTAAACAAACGAAGTAATTAATCGATTATTATTATACATGTTATAATAGTACGGCAGGAGCGGGCAAGAATGAAGAAATATCACTATGCCTTCCTATCGTTACGTTGCAGCTAACAGAATTAAAAATATAGGTACACACAGATTCCCGTCCTTTCTATAGTAAATAACAATATTACTCCTGAGTATATAGGTACATACGTATAACATCCATACGCATAAATAAACTACCTATATAGTAATAGTAATGTTTGTATAATAATTTTACAATATTTATTCTCTGTCGGAAAAATAAAGATACCACTCGGAATCCGGACACGTTCTAAGACACTATTAAGGATTACAGCATTGGTCACTGGCGGTAAAAATTATTTTAAACATTAAAAACTGTTTTTATTAAAATAATAATGTTATAATTCAAATAGTATTACAATTATTCAGATTCTTACCGCACGCGTTATGTCATTAAAAAATACTTAGAAATGTTTTATTTAGTTAAATAGAGTAAACATCTGTGTTATCAGTAAATGGTAGCTAATAACCCGACTGTACATATTATAAAGTTAATTGAGACGACAAACTTGTAGGGGAAACTCGATTTCGAGGCTGTTGTTTTAATAGAATACTACAATATTTACAAATACATAATAAATAAAAATGACATAAAATTGGCCGTAAAAATCCTTACTTAAGTCATTGCTTAATGTCTAACATAATATCGTTTATAATACATTTATTATTTAATTATTTTTTAATTTACATTTCAACATTGACAAAAATAAATGCATTATAATAATAATATGTACATAACCTAATTATTGACCAAGTAATACAAAACTGTTTACTAATGCAGAGGTAATATTTTTCAATATGTGGTTACGTTAAATTGATTGGCTATTCCGTTATTGGTAATTGCTGTCAATTATAAAACAAGGTAAGTAGAGCACAAAATATATATCACATTACAAAATGTACAGTCATTAAAAGTCATAAAACTAATGCCTTTTTTCAAAATTAATTTTACGAGTTACAAGTAAGGTTGCAGTAGGTTCACATGCATATAGCTAATGCCGTGTGTATTTTATAATGAAGCATCTGTGTCTGGCCTCCAGGTAGCTGGTTCTGTGCCTTCATCATACGGTCGGTAGCTGTAATCTAATTTCAATGGTCACATCAATACCGTGGCTTTAGGGTTTAAGTCTTTAAACGCGGATCGCACCTAATCTAAATCTATTAGTCATGATTTATACTACTTGCTATATTTTATTAGCCTATAGTAGCCACCAGCAAAATAATTGTGTATACTAAGAGGAACCTCATTTAGTGGACATGTTTTATTTGTTTTGACCGGTAACCGTCTTACTCTTTGTTGATTTTTGTTACTTTACATATTATAGTAGTTTAAGTAGGTACTATAGAGTAAATCAATTGATACCATTTATTTTAAAGTTTAATGATTTCAAGGAGGAAAATAATACAGTAGGTATACATATTATAGTGGATAGTTAAAAGCCGATGGCCAATGAAGAGTGAAATAAAAGGAAGTCGGGTAGTCGTCATTACTTAGCGTGTGAGGGACATTAAGTAAAAAAAAAACTTAATTTTTTTAAATGTCTAATATACTTAAAATTATTGACATAACGCACGTTTACTAGTACAACACGTCCACATGTCATAATATATAACCTTATGGTAAAAATAGTAGACAAATTGTTAAGAACAAACCTTTAAACGACCAAACCTACTCAAACATGACGTATACCATTTAATATAAGATGTTGTAGTTGACCATGGGATTCAAATAGTTTGAAATTGCGCCGTACAAAGAGCGGCACAGTTCAATAATAATTGTATATTATTGTTGCGTGACAACAATTAGGTACAACTCGTAAACGTTTGGCCAGTGTATGGCATACTTAACGTCTATGAAACCAAATACATTTTACGATTAGTTTTTAGTGAAATCCCAGGGTCGAGAATATGTTTTAAATACAACTGTGTGCATAATGCTGCATTATATTTGATATGATTGATTTTTCAAATATACAACTTTTATACATAAAGGATCGTGTAAAAAATTAATTAATTATGCGTAGTCATGACATAACATAACTATTTTTTAAATAAAATTATCAATAGTTGAGGCTGAGTATTGAAAAAGTATATTTTAATATATTATTCATAGCTTCATCGCCTGGTACAGTTATGAGTTATTAGGATTACAAATTGCTAGAACGTAACTACAAAATTATATTAAGATACAATTACAATGAAAACTGAGAATGTAATTAAAATAAAAAAACAAACGTTCTTGTAAAAATAATGTTTATTAACTTTGTAAGTGTACAAGAATATAAAAATTAAAATATATTATGTAAGTTTATATTACATAATTTATAGAATATTTTAACATTAAATTATTAATAGGTATATTATCAAATACATACAGGCATGATTTTACAATATTTACAACAAATTATAACGTAAATAAAATGTCTAATATAATATTATATTTGTGTTGTGCGAGTAAAATAAAGCTTTTATACAATTATGTAATGTAATATAAAATACACATAGATATCAATAAATTGTACGCTATATACATAAGTGTTTAGTTTGCCGTAGACCGCGCATGCTCCATAGTTTGGAATAATGGTACAGCATGAACATCGAACGGTTTCTATAGGTATGCTTTGATTTGAATTTATGACAAGCAACAAGTTTCCACGCGAAGACGTCGCAACAATAAGAAGCGGACCTCGTCAACTGCACGTGGCTTTTTGACCTGAAAAATCATCACGGATTGTAAAACATAATGGTATTGTGTGTGAATTGAAGCATTGTTGTTGTGATATATGGTTTTGTTCTGTATTCCTTTGCGCCTTCGACTTACAATATAAACAAAATAGAAAACATATCTCTAGTAATATTTAGATTTTAACGTTTGCGTTGGCCGATATCTAGTAGGGAACACACATTTTAAATACCATCCGAATGAAAAATGATAAACCAATGTTCAAAACACATTTTGCCCGTTTACAATTTTTGTGAAATCTTATAATAATTACTATTAACCGTATGATTTTAATTTTTTAATATACTGTTAAACGATTAGGTTATTTTTACTAATAATATGTTTCTATTTAAAATTTACGAATACTTTGATTTCTTTCGGTTAGTTTATTTTTTAATTTTTGATACTTTTTAAACTTATTAACGTAGACAATATTTTGGGTACGGAACCATTGGCTGAACTAAGTCGAACGCAGTAAAAATGTAATACAGTATTCCTTACCAGGAAGATGTATGATAATATCATTATCTGAAATCGTAAGATAATTATTTTTCAATCCACCAATGCGAAAGGATCATTTTCAATGTATGTAAATCCCTCTATTAAATTAACAATTTTTGATAAAATGTTGTATTATAAATTATAACGTATCCCTCTGATTTGGATGGACTATTTTAAATAGTAAATAATATGTAAATTAAAAACTAACTGTGAATAATAATAATAATTACCTAAATCCGATTTGACGTCCAGTAGTGACTCCAGAATATCCTTTCTGGTAAAATAATATAAAATAAATTATACATTATAATGGTCTAGATTGTATACACATAAAACATGATTAATTCGAGTAGGACGACCGACTCGGCGCGCACGCGTTTAAATAAATAAATAATTTTTACTAAACCGTGGCATTAGGCTAAGCCATACAAAAAACAAAGTATATATATGTATAAAAACTACACAAAGCGTAGTGTGATACGTCCTGTGCCAGCTTCCAATCAATTTTTAATCAATCAATCTGAATGCATTTAAAATTAATGCAATAAATTATTATCTTGTAAGCTCCGTAAATAAAATATAGTTGTAGGTACTTTAAGAAGTACACTAGTAAGGTTTGAATTTTAATTAGTTTTCATTGTACTACGTCTGTAGGTTCTCGGATGGTCCAAAACTAGATTATATCGACTACAGATTAAACACTTTGTCGCGTTGTGCCGTCCGTAGGTCCTTAATAGAACAGTAACGATTTCAAGCACTTAGGTTGGCAGTTATAGTTATCTTGTTATTAACCGATACATGAGTCATTCGACATGACATATCGTGTAAGACCTTAAACTTGCCGAGTGTCATTATCTGTGCACATATACCAATACAGGTGTAGGTAAGTGGTATAACACTTTTATCTAATTAAATGAATATTTATTAAAAAATATAAATAATTATATTATTAATATACAATTTATTTGTCAACAGTTGTTGTGCGCCTTTAAAGATATATTCCGTATGCGACTGGCCGAACCGCAGCGGAGTGGGTATATTATACGCGTTTATTATTTATTACTTTATTTTTTCAACTTAATGAGATAATTTTTCAAGCAAACCGCTTGGCAGATCAAGTGTGAGGTGAGTAAATACGACATGACGAAACCGTTTTGTATATCAAAACTAGTAATAAAATATCTTGTACCTATTTATTTAGAACAGTATTGCGAAATGGCTTTGATGCGGAAACCTACCGCAGACTCTAAGAGATGGACGCACGTAACGATTTCGAGAAAAACCCCGCACACTCCAAACTAGATCATCATATTATATTTATTCAGTTAAAAAAATAGATTATATTTATAATCAATTTTTCCCACGCCACGCAATTACGTAGAACATGTATTAACATACACGTTTTATATTCATAGAACTGGATGATCGTTTTTTTTAGACTAAAATAATATATCTACTAACAATCTAGAGTTATAAGCGAGATGACATAGTGTAGAGAATTGTAAAATAGTTATATTTTATAAATCATAACCGCTTACTAATATTATTTACTTTTAATGCAAAAATTAAACTTGAGCTCTGAACCTTTGAATCTAAAATGGTCAATTATCATATGATGATGGACTTTGCGGTAATTTGACTAAACTATGATACTTCTTTTCATATTCAAATTCGATACAATAAAATATTTTAGTAGGTAGTCTTATTACAGTTAGTGAAATCAAATTATTAGCAGATATATTATAGTCTCGAAGTTTAGTGGTGCTAACTATTTATCATCTGAGGGGATTGATTAAAAGTCAAGATGTATACGTGCAAATAGGTTGTAAAAAAAAACTCTAGCAATCTATTCACTATTTACCTTGTGTGAGTATACCTGAGCAACACAAAACTTTATTAAAGTACGCACCAATGTGCATAGAAAAAAACATTTTAAAGTGTATCCCTTGGCTTTCTGACCTCTCCATTTATATAATGTCATACTCGTGACATGTAAATTTAATCAATCTTTGTAGAGGAGCAGAGGGCGGTTTGAGCATTTCGTTATTATAGAGTCTACACGAGTTCGATCGTTTTGTAATGGCGCAATAAAGATTCCAACATATTATAAGGATGCGCGTTTGTCATTAGCACAGTACAACGGTGGAGCTGAAATACAAATAGTGTAACTCGTGTAATAGTTTTAAGCACCGAATAAGTATTCTTCATTTACAAGCTAGACCGCAAAAATATCTTACACATAATATATAGGTAGACAATATACATATATAGTTTATGTGCGTATATGTTTGCACGAGTCATGTTAGCGAGCGACTATTTTACGTTTTTTCCCCTATTATTAACAATAACAAAAAAATGAATGCATATAAAACGACGCATTATATTATAGTGGGAGGGCACAGTCATAAATTCTCATCAACGTCGGGCTAACATTACGGGGCGTTTTGAAAAGTGCATATAATACGATTAAACCTGTTGGATGTATTCTGGTTTTATTCTTTTATTTAAAAACGGCGTTTTGCCAAAAAATCGTATGATAAAGTGTCCGGGAGACTTTCACGGCTGTCAAATGAGTAAAAAAAAATCTACAGGTAACAAAAAAATAAATAAGAGGGTCGTGATACGAATGTTATTATTACTATATATATTTTTTTTTTACTCTCCCGTTCCAGACGGGTTTTACGGGCCATCGCCTTGACTATATATGAAATTCCACTCCGCCCTCGAATCCCTTGTAAATAAAATATGTTTCTGTTTGACTTCAGACAGGGGGACGCGTTATCTGATCCTTGGAAATAGATCAGTACCAAATATTATTGCCAAGGTATGTGGGGTTGCTCTTAACCCCCGCACACCCGACAATGCACGGCGATACAAGATCAACAGTTATAAATATCCACCGAGCGACCCAACATGTAAATTAGGGTGTACTGCAGCAGGTAGTACTCGGTTTTTATTTCACCGGTCCCCTCGAGGAAAAGACCACGGACAAGATACACGGCTTATAAAATGCACACAATATAATATTATACAGGTATATAATATGTATTATGTTTTTTACCTTAATCTTTAATGGACTGCAGCAGTCCGCGTCGTCTTGGCTTTGTTCTTGTTATAGAAATCGGGTTGTCACTGATGCAAGTCCCTCCGCGCACCGCCACAGTCGCTGCATTCGTTGCAAAACCACCAAGAGATGAGGGTCGGATTTCACAGTTTAAGACTCAACTCCTCCGGTGTTTCTTTTTTATTATTATTAATTTTTAAGGTATACACTTTTACACTCATATATACATACACACACGCCGTACGTTTAAATAATATTTATCCGAAAAGGCACATTTTGGGCGTGCCGAATTTAAGGCAAAATAAAATTCACGATCTTGATTAATATGAGAAAATATTTATTACACAGCGCGTGGAATGGGCATAAACTCATTACAAGCTCTAGATACACTAGAATACTGACAAGAAAATCACGGGTTACCCGGACGAACCGTTATTATATTATTAAAAAAAATAAAGCACATCCTAGTTTGACAAATGACGTAGTACTTGTGTTAAGGTGCGAAGGGCGTATGCTAATATAGCTTATACGATTAATCCGACGCACAACACACACATGCGGGTAGACGATAATAATTATTATGATCAACTTTTCAAACACTTTACTATTTTCTATATCCGTCGCGGCCACGTTTGTTATGACAGGTTCATAAACGAAGCATCCCGACGCATTTAATTGAATACAACGAAAATAATAAGTATTATATACATTGTGCGAGGCGTTTAACGCTATACGAGCCGACAAGGTCCAATTTCATGAGATGATACGTGCTCCGAAAAAACGTTTGCCCCGGGTGCCTGCACATGGTTCGTGAACGAAAGGCATATAAAAGCATAAAAAACGCGAGTTTTCTACTTAATTATTGCGAAGAGAAAGTTATCATTTATTTTCTTACCAGGGGTTAAAGGTTGCCAGAGTCAAACGCGATTTAAAAAGTCTACAATATTTATTTTTACTCGATTGTGCCATAAAAACGCAGCATTTTGTGTACCCGGCTCATTAGATAACGCTATGGCGCGTATAATCGTCTGTCGTGTAGTTTGGACTTTATGTAAGGCTGCAAGGATACATCAAGACTAACAAAAAAAATAGTATATATTGCTTCGGGAACCATACAAAGGTCATGCGGTGCTTAGACATTAGACAAAATAACTCAGTCATTACCCAGTGCCCAAAAAGCTATACCTATTATGTATTGTAAGAAATTATATATTGGTACGTAAATTAATAATAATTGTTTGTATACTATTATTAGAAAAGCTTTTTTTCCGTCCTTATAATTGTAGGTATATGTATATTCAAGTCGCTGTCATACAGTACAAATAACTGCTCAAGTTTTCATTATAGATGTTATTTAAAGTAATGGCAAATTTATTAGAAAACAAAGTAAAAATAAAAAGGGCACTATTTCTCTTTAAGACTAATATTGTTGTCTGAATATACCTAATTAGAAATTTCTTACACAAACAATCACAATGGGTGCAGTATTGCACCAACAACGGCTACCATCCTTTGACTAGACCGTTCAGCCATTTTATTGGCTACAATTATTCTTATAGTAATGCTATAGTATTTGTAAATTAGGACGGAGTACCAGACATAACTTATGTCATAATAAAAAATAAATATGCACTGTGCAATGTTGGTGTTAGTTTCGCATTATACTGTACAATATTGTTCAAAATATACTTTCATTAAGATATAAGGTCTGTGCCTTTTTCTGTTAAGGCCCAAGACGCTGGTCTTTGTTCAACACTGAAATACATATCATGCCGCAACCGTTCAACTATTCAAATTCGAAATCTATAACGTCTGTTGACGATCGGTAAGCAATTTGGACAGAGCACAAATACGTTGTTGAATTCATATCGAGTTGCGTTCAAATGGAACCCTTTTTTTATTCTTTTTTTTTTTTAGACAAAAATCAAAACATTCGTGCCGGACCGATAATACGTTTTTACTAGATAATAACTGCGAGGCGGACGAGGGAACGGTTTTTGTATCTGTGTGATTAACAAAGCAAACAGTTTACACAAATAGGCTTCTCTTGTTTTCTTCTTTTTTTTTTTTGCTTTCATAATATATAATGAAATGTTTTCGAAATTTAAAACGAATATTATTATGTTATTATCTTCGAAACACAGAGTATTATAATTACCCCGACGCTAATATTATTATGGCCGAAAATAGTACGAGTAAAAAATTTGAAGTCTATGTATTTATGAAACAGTAAAAACGATTATGATTATGAAAAAACATTAATCGATTCCGCGTCCAAGTATAACCTAAATGAAAAAAAGTTTGTTTCGTGACCGGTGATCGAAACCGTAATCAATTTGAAACGGTCGACTGCGGCGGCAATCGTTGTGATCGCTCCGTATTACGGATAGAGATAATCCGCCCTACATTCTGTAATAAAAACTATACTGTAAAAAAAAAAAAATTATATGTATAATATTATAAATACTCTACTCATATTTATATTCAACGTTCTCGAATGGTTTTCACTGTCCAGATCCGGTTAACTGATTCATCGGTAATTGGTTCGTGATACGCACCGACGTATACATATAATATGTTATTGTAGTGTATACTATATCTATATATATACATACATACTCATGGTCGCCTCATTAAATATTATATCTATAGCGGAGGCGGAGGTATCTACCCGAAAATTACAAATCTGGGAAGTTTTCTGCGGTTTCTCTTGGGTGTGCTGACTCCCAAACCGCCGCTGCCGCCACTACCACTGCTGCCGCACACGATCGTGTCGATGGTATTATATATTATACATATATATTATATTATATTATAATATTATTATTATTGGCTTATTACACAGGGTCGACGCGCGCGTCTTCCGCCTCGGCCACCGTAGTGCGCGTGTGGTCTCGAGATCGTCCAGTTATCGGTGCAACTTGTAAATATAATAATAATTAATAATGGGAAAAAAAAAAATAATACATTTATAAAAGGGGTATCCCGTATACGCTTATGGGTGGTGGGTCGGTATACGTGATTCGGACGTTGTTTTTAGCAGATGTTGAGACTTTTTTTTTGATAAATGATTCGGGTTTTGGGTATCATCTTATCCGCGGAGCATCGGAATCGTTCTCATTAAAGGGAATGCCAAAAAAAATATATATATTTATATACATTAGAATGCTGTGTTCGGACTGAGATTGCCACCTGACCCTCCCGTCACATATGTCTAGGGGAGTAAAACAAAAAAAATGTCGGCAATAATTACCTTCGTGCTTTATATTAAATAAAATATATAATAATAATGGTAACGTGTACCTTATAGACGCTACCCAAAACGAGTATATTTATATTTCATCGACCTTATGGTGTGCTATAATTATATATATATGTACATAAGCACTAAAAAAAAATAAAAAATAAGTGCGACCGCCACGGTGTTAAACAAACGGATAATGATTATAATTTTTTTCTCAACTACCGCTGCCGCATATTATTCACTGCTACTCGGTATTATTCATCATAATCCATTTTCGCCTCGACTGACAGCTACCGCCGCCGAGTGTCTATAATAATAATAATAATAATTATATCATATACCTATATATGTATAATATAATATCATTACACCTATATATTATGTGTCTATGATTCGAACGCCGTGTTCTAGATCGTTGAGCCGCGAGACACCGTAAAATATATATCATAATAATACTATTATGGAGAAGTAAAAAAAAAAAATTGTCCGATCGTGATTAGCCCGAAAACAAACAACAGTTCTCACGGATCGCATCGACCGGCACCTCCGCCCAATTTTTGTTTTAAACCTCCGCGTGTCCGCCCGGACGGGTGTATAATGGAAAAAGTAAGTGTTTTTAGAGCTTCTGTGCGAACGTTATAATAACCGTAATGCCCACGAGCGCCGCCGTAATTTGGTAGTATTGCCTCTTACAATATATACCTATACGTATAATATGTATTTATGTACAGTCGCACTTTGATGCTTGCCGGGTTATTAAAATAAATACACCTATAATATAATATAGTATATATTATATTGTCCGTGTGCATGAGCGGTCACGGCGTTATAATATAGTCCTACCGTGGTCGATCTGGACCTATCATGACGATCGCACGTTATTATTAAATTAATAACATTATACACAGTGTGAATCGGACACTCAAACGTTGCGCGCCGGCTCCTTATATACATAAAATTATTATTTTTATTATTATTGCTGAGAATATATATATCTGTACATTATATACATTAGCATCACGCCGCCTAATCTAGATTCGGTGCGACGTGCATTATAGCGCGCGTAACGGCCGCATAGAAAGAGAATAAATAATACGTAGTAAAAAAACTAGAGCCAAATGCATAATATTACTAGTTTTTTCTCTGTTCTCGGCTAAAACCTCAATACAATTTTTCTAATAGTGTCACCGTGGATATTTACATACGGAATGATCACGTGTAGCCATAGTGAAACTCCCGCGAATTCTCTGGCACGCACATTTTTCTGCGTTTTCTGATGCTATATACATATTTTGAGCATCGCTTGTTGGTCACAAGCGAGCCAATAAAAAAGGGAATAAAAAAATACTCAATCTCAATTTCTAATCGATCGGCTGTGTTAATTTTATTATAATGAGCTGGACATTAATCGCGTGTAAAATATATGTACGCACAGTCAAAACGGGAGCATAATAATATTATAATATATTATAACTTTTATTATTGGATCATCACTGATACTCGATAGGTGTACTATAATTTTACTGTAGTTGATATTAATAATAATATGTTGAATATTATAATTATGTACACAATTAATACAGTTGAAGAGGAATTAAAAATAGCGAATATACTCGTATTTAGCATAATATTATGTTAATATACGAGAATGTAAAACTTCTATTAATATGGAATTCCTAATTTACCCATATAAATACTTTGATTTAAGTAGAATAAACTTTGTTTTCGAGGACGAACGGCAAGTCGTCGGTGTTTTAGCCGTCACCGTCACCGGTTTGACATTTGGTCAGGCAGTTCTATATACCGAGCAGGAAACTGTCTAGTGAAAAGAAGTCACCACCTCTCTTCCCTTCTCTGCGGGGGACCCGTACCGAAAGCCAATTTGTCAAGATACCATCTCATAATGGTAGCATTGAGTTCTTAAAGTTCTAAAACTATGCTCGAAAAAGTTGAAAAAAGAAAAAGTTGCCGCCTAATGGAAAAGGTTTTTGATATTTTGAGCGTTACCAAAACATTTGAGTTCATGTAAAGGTTGTAATGATCTTTACATAACGCACAGTGACAAGAAGAGATCAAGACAAACCGTTTTAGTGTCGTTTGATTGATGACGCGAGGGAGTGGACGGCTCAAAAGATGTTTTTATACTTATTTAAACTAAAAACTACTAGCTCAATCTACGTGCAGTATTTTTAAAACCGGAATGAGCTTTTTAAAGTTTTAGCCCAAAGTTCCTTTCAAGTACGATTATTAATATGTAGACACGCTAAATAAAGAAATCAGTTCAAGGGTTTAAAAAACATCGTGGCCCAGACACAAAAATAAAAACACATTTTAGCTTAGATGCGTAGCTAATAAGGTGTTGTTTTTACAATTATGTGTTTTTATTTTGTATTCTTTTTTTTGTGTCTGGACTCATAATATTTTCTAAACCGCCAAATCGATAACTTCATGTAGCAATTCTGTAGAACAGAAACCGTACTGTAATATTAAGATTTAAGGTACATTGCTTTCCTTTCGATGATTATGTTCAAAATGTGTATATGTACAATCATTTCACATCCGAAAAACGTACAAAATCAGCCGAGGGATTTCTATGGTGTCATCCGAGGTTCATGACACATTATACAAACTCTTAGTTGGCGGTGATTTTAGCGCGTAACCCGTTCCCATAAGTCACTTTATGTGTAATGTAATTTGTCGTGACCGAAACGAAGGCCAAGTCAAAATCAGGGTTAATGGACGAAATGATAAACGAGCTTTGTAAAGAAAAAAAAGATTAATGCTGTGTATGACTGTACGCGATGGGTTGATATAGATTTTTGGTAAAAAATGGAATAAAGATGGGTTAGGAGTCTGCACCGACCGTGGGAACAGTACAAATACCATCTTGTCATTACCTGGTGACCGCCTCCGACGTATTCCACTGTAAATGCACTTAAAATATAATAACAATAAAACGAAAATAATTTATATATATATATGTTTGTGTGTTTTTTTGTACTTTCAAGCTAATGGTATTGTCGTTAGCCAGGTTTTGTGCACTATATTTCTGGCGTCTACCTAACGGCTGCGTAAATGTTCTATTGTACCCCGTCTAATATTATATTATAGGCATATAAATATCATGTCAGCTCGAGTGCACCCGAAACGAGTTCCAAGAAGTAAATAACCTAATAATATACAGCGTCATCCCGTTTTCAACTAGACCAAAGTAATTGCACACCAACGGTCGGTTTGATTGACACATTAGTTGACAATATGTATTAACTTGTACTCGTAGAGGTAGGTAGGTTCATATGGATCATATCGATATTTAATTTAAAAAAAAACAATTTTTAAAAGTACTCGATTAATAAAACGAAGTTGCAATAATTTAAGCTTCGACGTAAGACAATATTCATCTTCCCTGTTTAATTTAATGTAGTTTTAAATTTAGCGACCGCTCTAAAGTAGTATGCTAAAAAGAAAAACGACCGTGTGTGATAAATTACTGAAGACGTGTTGTCGAGAATTTGAAACGTTAAAATCAGTTTGAACCAAACAATAACCACGATAAAATATTTATATATAAATACATATTATGCATGTATACTTGTAATGTGTATCCGTGGCAATTTATTGTATGAATTCTAAACTTTGGACTTAATATAAATTAAAATATATTGTCGGTGTATGCGTTGTACACAGTATAGCTTTTATTTTCAAAACATAAGTAGCCAATCATTCGTTTCCGCGCAAGAAATCATAATCAACTGTGTATTCAACTGAATGTAATATTTTAAGAAAACACATTTTTTTTTTATCTTCCGTCGACTGTCGTTTTGTTGTTAGATTTGTTTTTTTAGAGTCATTTGTTCTCGGTCATGTTTATCCCGGGCAATATGGTTATATATATACATACAGGGACATTTTGAGCAAGTATCTATAATACACATAACTGTTCGATAAACAATTGTGTAAAATGTGTCTGCATCACTGCGGGACTCCAAATATCACTACTACCCCCTTACCGTGTTACACCTGCAGTCTAATCTCACCCGACTACGTAGCCGCCTCTCTTTTACCATACATACACAATGATAATATTATAGATACATATTATGTGAGGTGAGCGTTTTCATACTCCGCGTTTTTTATTATTATTATTATTTTTTTTTTTTAGAGAAACACGAATATTCAGGCCACCCGGACCCCTCCAAAAAAAAAACCTAAACGTAATAAAATCATAATCGAGACAATATGAGTATTATACGTTTTTGGAATACAAAACAGTTTCGAATCTCCTCAGATATGACTCTGCCTCCAAGCCCACCTTCCCCCACTGTATATAGTAACGAGTTTTTTTTTTAATTGTTATTTAAAGGCGTCCAGCCGTACCGTATGTATACGCACTTATATATAATTTGTAATATATATAAATAATATTGTTATAACATATTATGTGCGTTTCAGTAAATCTCGAACGTGTACAACATAACAGAACCTATGGCCACGGGCGATTTTTGTGCGCTGGACGATTATCGTTATTATTATTGTACCGTTCCATTTTAATGATTATAAAAATTGTGTATACTTTGCGAGAACGGCAATAATAGTAATAATAATGCACTAGACGGGAAAGAAAATCTGAACTGGGCGGCTACCGCTGCTTCCCATGTTAGAGTTTGCGATAGTCTGCCTGTGGTACGTGGGTGTACACGGCGACGACATCCTGTGCGGTACGCGGTTTGATTAGACGCGATCACAGCCGCCTTAGAGTAGATGAGATTTATTTCTCCCCTTTACTATTTACGCGTTTATACGATTTTGTGGTTTTCAATTACGTCCGGATGTCTTTTAAATTGACTTCTGAATTCCGCAGCGCGGCGACCGTACATCACAAAAACCGTTCTTGTCGGGCGGTATCTTCTGTGTGTCGACCCCGCGGTATACTACAGAAACAAACCACTTCCACCACCGTCGTCACTTTAATTTAGTTTCAAAATTGAAACGCAACCCCGATGGCCTCCCAGGTACTGGACAAGAAATACTTTTATATTTATAAAATATGAAAAAACAACACAAAGAAATGTTTGCTTTTGTTCATTGCGTTTCGCGGTTTAGATGGAAAATTCGTTTGCTCCTGTCACGATTTTTTGCAAAACCATAAAAAAAAATAATAATATTAGAGTATGATATTACTATATATTATACTTTGTAAGAGAACGTAAGCAGAAAATTGAGTTTTTGGTTTGAATACGCGCACTATAGGTTGTCTTTATATTTTCGTATATTATTAGCTATCTAAACAATTTTGATTATAGCTAACTAAAAAAAACAAAAAAAACTAATAGTTTCAATAGCGTTTTTGGTTCATTTTCTTTGACGACGAATTTACATACCTACTACTTTTGCCGGCATCAAGGGTAACGCATCCTTATTTTGTAATTACGTTTACAAACGTAGATAATATAATAGACAATAGTTATAATAATTTGCACTTCCTTTGCCACTCTTCTACTAAGCACCCGTTTACCAAGTTACGTCGAATTTAGATTTACATTTTATTTATTTCCGGGTACTCCTAATGGCACATCTAAGTGAACGAGACAAAATATATCAACGCGACCTTAATGTTACTCCATTGGCAATTAATTTCCACATCTTCTCAAACCATAAATCAATTCCCATAAAAAAATAGATGAGGGGAAAAACATAATTTTTTTTCATTTTTGTGATTAAATAGATTTGTAGATCAGCTTTCTTTCTTTAAGAACTTAAAAAACCTGAACCCCACTATAAAAAATGTTTTAATATTTATAATTAACTTAGTCTATTTACATATAATATGACCATTGACCACCACATTAAAAAGCAATGACATTTTAGTCTTTGTGACTTGTGTGTAGCCATTGAGTTAAACGTAAAAAAATAATTAAACCTATACATTTGCAGTTGTTCTATTACTCTAATTTAACGTTTAACCTAATAGTTAAACACTGGTTTCTCTATGTCTATGGTCTCTTCGGTCTATATAGGTATATGCGATTTATACACAGTCAGTAAATATTGATAAAAGTCGGCGGTGAAGCGAAAAATTGTATACTTCATCTTTAGAAAATGTTTTCAAAAATACAACTATAATTCTTTCAATTCATTGATTCTTTTCTCTAACATAACTCTAACATAACTTTAACTCAACATATTTTGATAGGTACCTATAATAGAATTATTTATTAGTGATAAAACATAATAATAAACTAGTCAAATTATTTCTACATTGATTTTTTTTTAACAAAAAAAAAATGCTTTAAAGTTTAGAGCATTCGTTAAGGATATCCTTCGCCAATATTAGTCTAAAGAGGAGATGTAAGATTTCCTTAGGTTAGTATAGTATAGTGAATAAACTAATTAACGGTGTTACATAGTTTGCACTCTAAAAAGCTGTAGTATGCAACTTGGAAAACAAATGACTATTATATTTATGTATATATATATACATATACACACACACACACATATATATATACTTGTTAATATAATATAATAATTGGAATACAAATAATGTATGTATGTGTGTGTGTGTGTGTAATATAAAATAAAACAGCAATGTTTAATGAGTGGCGTTACATAATTAATAGTTATAACGAATCTCAATTCAAATTACATATAAGTAATATAAACTAAATCATATCACGGTACGACCAAACCCGACACCATACAGATTTCAATAGTCGTTACCATTAATTAATTACGGTTGTCGCTTAACCAGGTAGGTATGTAGGTACCTACAATTATTATTTTCTAACATTATATATATATATATATATATATATATATAAAATTAATGAACTCTACACGCTCTCAATATAATGTATATATAAAAGCGTCCGAACGTATTTGATTATCTGACATTATAAGGTTAACGACGACTTGGGAAGTATGTATAATGTAATAATAATATATTATTATTTGAAATCTACTTTTGTCTCGTAAAACGAAAACGTAACACACGTTCTGATATATGGGTCCCGCCAGCCGGTGACTTCAACGAAAGGTTACATTAGATCGAGGAAGCAATAAGTCTTACGGCCGATGTTTAATGCCTACTCTTTTATTTTATACCGTTCTTACTAAATTATGGTCCAAACGAAGACAACGACGACAACATAAAAAAAAGGGCCACTTGGTCCTGGACCGTCAGTTGTTTCGAATAAAGTGTCTCACATGAAATAGTGTTTCGAATGCTGCAATGTTCCATTTTAGGCGTATTATAATAGGCCATACAAAAAATCGGCCTCTATGAATCTTACAACGCGCATAACATCATAATATTTATTGCGTGGGTCATGTACATATTATGTGCGGGAAGAAGCAAAAATGCCACGAATGTATCACATTAGCATACTATTATATAAGTACACAGTCTTGTAATATATATTTTGTTATATATATAATACATATTATAGTAATGCGAAAAACGTATTATACTGTCAAACACTTGGAAAATTTTGAAAACCTTCAATAGGGTCTATATTATAACCTCAGAGATAATTTAAAAACGTGTAAAAGAATATTGTTCAATATCATAGCTACCGGTTACTTTTATCAACAAATAAAAAAGAACTCGATTATATTGTATTTTATTAATCTAAAGTAAGTAGGTAAAAGAAAAATTGATGGTCCAACCGGTGTTTAAAAACCAACAGTTTCCAAATTCGAATGAACCCTTGAAAACCATTTAAACATTTCGCAAGTATACTGTAATCATTTATACGTTATATGGTTTGTATTAATAAGGCAACGTGTTTCTCCGTTTAACGTTATTAGAAATTAATACTGTGTCCTTTTTGACGTTATTTGTTGAATGAGCAAAAAATCCTTTGGTAAAAATAAAAAAATAACAGCGGTAGGCCCGATTAGGGCGCGGACTGCAGTGGTTGCCTTCATTAATCAACCTACCCTTTTCTACCTATAAGTGCAGGTTAGTGTAGGTTATTTTTCAATTTCACTTTTGGGCATGTTCAATATATTGTTGCCGTTGTTGTTTGCGTTTTATATATTGAGTTGTCAGCGTATCTCATTGTCACTGTTAGCATCATCAACTTGATTAATTCAACGAGGTTCTTAACCCTTGCTATAAACACTTCTCAGTTGTCAAGTACATGAGAAACTTCACCACTATAAACAGTTCATCTGAAAAATTCCGTTGACATGTGACAAATTACAAATATCGTCCTTCTAGGATAAAAAAAAAATAAGTACGTGCAGAATAATAGTCAGAATAAAAAAAATTGACAGTGAAAATATGATTTGCATAATAAAACAAATTCGTCATAAAATATATATGCTATGTATCTTTTGTAGTATTTTTAACTAATTTAATAGATTCTATTAATTGTGATTTTAAATGCAATTCAATTATACTATTTTATTATTTTGGGTTAGTTTTTTCTCGAAATATTAGTTTTAAACAAATTAAATTATTTATACCAATAATAAATAAGAAGTGCATTAAAAAAAAAACGGAATTTTTTTTAATATTATCTTAGATTAAGTTACATTGAGAAACAAACATTATCTTTGATATTACACTCAAAAATAACTAAATGTTCAATAATTAGATATAATTATGATTTCATTTTTGCAATATTTGGCAAACAATTAAATACATGTAAGTCGTAATCAATCACTGACCAATCCATTATCAACTTATCATGATGCTACTATACAGGCAATCCTATATCAGAGTGATATTTAGAATTAGGATTATTTGGTTACAATGATGATGGAATGAGTGTCTAAAAGACGTAAATATAATATTATTTATTATTCCTAATTCAAATAAAAACACATTCACGCGTCATCACACGATTGTTTGCTCTTAATGTAATATAAAGTTATAAATTATGATTTATGATCAATTTAAATTTTCATATGTAAGATTTAAACAAAGCATTTAGTATAGTAATTATGTAATCTTAAGTTGTTAATTTTTTCAAAAAACAACTTAACTTATAGCAATAAGATTAAAATAAGATTAATAAAAATATCTTCAAATGATGTCTATAAGAATGCGACATCTTACAATTTAAAATGTTTTGTATATCAATGTTACCTATCGATTATTGAGTGTAGCTAGCTATTTAATACTTGAACTAACTTCTTAACTTTAGTCCTTAAAATTATTTTACAAAATAGTTTAGTTCGGTTGTTTACAATATATTCTAAAAGACTAAAAAAAGATTAAATTTTCCCGACAGAAAGGGTTTGATAGATAGGTTTTAAATTAATTCCTAACATTCATAGTTAGGAATGGTATGGCCGATGGCGGTTAAGGGGTTATAAGGTTTATTTAAGTTTTGCACAATTTATTATGTCGCATATCAATTTAGGAAATTTCGGGAAAGCTGATCTAAAATTTGTTATCAATTTCAAAATGATCTCCTTATAAACCCAGAATTTTCATAATATCTAGCAGGTAAGTATAATTATCGATTTTATAGGGTAATAAAATTGCCAGAAACTTAAATGCGGCTTAAGGCATATAAATTATGCACGTGGTTAAAAAACCAAGTGCAATAACCTACAAAGGATAATTTGTAGGCGAAATTGGGTATTTTTAATTAATAGATTTTCGAATTCACGATATTAACAACTTTTAAATGGTTATACCATTGTAATACGAACAAGGCAATTTTTTTTTATTACTTTTGATGCGCGTAACACATTTGTCACTGTGCTTCGGTAGCTTGTAATGTATTTTTCTACCCGCGCCTGAAAAATATTCTGGATACACAACCGGCGATTGCGCATTCATATTAAACAAGATCGTGCGTGCAATGATGTTGGCAAAGTAACTAATTTTTATTACAACAGATTCCTAAGTAAAATATAAAATCGAATATTAATATTAACAACCCGCAATTAATAATACCGAGGTTATAAATTGTTATGGCGAAGGAAACGAACTCGGGTGCGACGATAAACGTTAAGTCGAAAAAAGGAAAATAAGTTCTCTGGTCGAAATGCATATTTTACAATTAATTTATGTCATCCGACGTTCGTATAATTATATTCGAGTTATTTTTTAACGCTTGTAGGTAATGAATATTAGTACAAACACACCCGGTAGATGTGGTACGGGCAAAAGCAATTCTCTGTTTCGCTGACATTCACGCACACGCACACAATTTTGTCATAACTCATAAATCAGCCAAGCGAGTTGTGTGACTCAAATTAAAAAATAAATGTTCTGTACCTCGTGTAATTACGCGAATCCATATAAGAAGAAAAGTCAAAACATTTTTGCTAAAGGTCAATGCAAGGGGAAAAAATTTAAATACCTCTTGCCCGTTATAATAATATGTAGACCCATCGTTTCAACAAGAATGTTTTTATGCGTAGGCTGCATCTTATAAGATTGAAGACATTATTTTTAATGATTTTTTTTTTTTATAGAGGTACAGTATCCAAACACAAGGGCGATTTGCAAGTGAACAGCAAAGTACATAGTTATTTAAACTTACACAATATGCGTGTATGCGATATAACACGAGATAGACATGTACAGCGTTTAGCAACTGCCGGCGTGTGTGCGCTGTGCAGTTGATCTCGATGGAAAAAAATTATAACATAATACATAATAATAATAAAGTAACAGAGAACGGTTTGCGTTTACGACAGCCATAATAAGCAGCCATCACACTATCGTCACGCCTATCTTAATATGTATGGTCTGTAATGTAATAAATTTGGTATAATATGATTTTGCCCTTTAATTTACAGTTTGACGTGTCAATCTCTTATTACTCAATAATAACTGGACGTCAGATGGAATGCAACCCAAAACCGTCTGGTGCACATCGAGCATGATGATCCGCAGCGCCCTGATGATTTAGAATATTATATAAAAGGATCGTATTATTTTTGTTACGGTGTAATATTTAGGTATAAGAGGATAACCAAGATACGAATCACTGTAGGGTAAACGTCAAAAAGTATTTCATTTAAACTGATAATCGATGATGGGTTGTCGAACAAATGCACAAAAATAAATAGTTATAGCGTTAAAAAAATACTAACAAGTTATTATATTTTTACATCCTTTATTTACTCGACTCAACTGGCTAACACATACGTACGTTTGTACGGGTATTTTTTAAATCTTGCAAAATTAATTTAACCCACTTCCCGATGTCATAGAGGGCTAAAACTTGGCACAGAACAACATCTCGGATGACAATACAATAACCTGTAATAATATTGGGGACTCGGACATCCAGGTCGCCGTACACAGGGTCATAGTGGGGGTCATTTCACTAAAATTTCATTTAGTAATTTATTCATGATTATAAAGTACCTTTAATAGGACTTAAAAGTAAAAAATGAAATATACGTGTCACACACTAAAATTGAACCAAATTTAAATTACAAAAAACTTGATGTGATATATTGATTAGGTACTTTGTTAAATAGGACCCACGCTTTTATTTTTAGTAAAAAATTAAAGATGTTTAACATCATTTAAAATTGTAGTTAATTTTCGGTTTTTTTCAAAATAAATTATTTCTAACCCCCTCCCAAAATAGTTTTTTTGATAGCAACTTTTGAAATTTAAATGGTAACGTATATATTTTTTAAACTTTTTAAATTAAGAATATTTCACTAAAATATTTGACTGGTCGATAACCAGTTTTGGACAACTATTTTTAGAATTATAATAGTTTAAAAGTTAGGATTGGAGGAGAAATGCGCGCAGATAAAAATAAAACTACACTTCACATTTCCTCCTGCCCTAAACATGAAACTTCAATAACTTCAAAAATAGTTATCCAAAACTGATTATCGACCAGTCAAAACTTTTTGTAGAATATTCTTAATTTAAAAAGTTTAAAAAATGTTACCATTTAAGTTTCAAAAGTTGCTACCAAAAAAACTAGTTTGGGAGGAGGGTAGAAACATAATAATTTGTGGAAAATTAAGATCACATGATATAAAAAAACTTAATTATTTTTTTAAAAAAAAATTTAATTATTAATTAAACTTAGTGAAATATTGAGTGACCCATGATAACAAAATCACTCTGTATATATAGCCTATAATATATATATTATTGTATGATGTTGTATATTAAATCAATCAACAACTATGTTACATATTATATTGAATACAGTTACAGTTTTGGTCGCACGTAGAAAAAGTGGTTGCATCGATACATGCATATTATTCGGACTTGAGTTACTGTTCTACGGTCTAAAGACTAGTCGAGGGGCATCGAATACAGATCTATAAGAAAGTCGAAATGAAACGAGAGATAGACTTTAGGGAAGACGTAACGTATGTATTTTATTTGCTTAAAAGAGTGCACGTTATTACGTTATAAGACAATATTGTTATACAACGCTGTTTGAGAGCATTTCGGTCGACCGGTCTGTGCTGTTTGTTCGATTGTGATTTATATACATTACATTATTATATTTACGAAAAGTTTTGCAGTCCGACCAGTAATCATGCACAAAAGAACAGTTGGCCCGACATCAAAGAGAAACTGTCGCCCTCGGGCCATGCCGAAATGTTGTCCATTGTTTTTGACGTGCAACAACCCATGCTAACGGGTTTAAATCGATAAAAAAAGTTTTTCCGTCTTGCAAAAACGGCACTTGTTATTTATACACACCCAAGCCTCGGGTGTACAGCTCAATTTCTAGTCTTGTCCGTAAATGGTCAGTGGCCAGTGCGCATATTATGTGCAGAGGTATGGAAGCACCGACATAGTCCGACGTGATTGTCTCTTTCCAAACGGTTATATTATTATTATATATACATATAAAGTGTGTATATGTGTATGGCGTATGCGGTCGAATTCCGAGGCACACAATCAATAACCCATTACGCTAATGACGGATTGGTGCGGGTGTATGGACGGACAACAGTCGGCGGTTTACCTTTGACTCCGTACGATTATTAGTTTTTTTTTTATTCGCATATATTTATTCCCCTCTGCTCGATGATTGATTCTTCTAGGTCCGGTCTATTCGTTCAGCGCGCAATAAAAAAAAAATCGTATTACAATCGTATTATAAAATAATTTTTTTTTGTGTATTTTCACACCACGTCCGGTTTTCCGACAAAAGTCACAGTTTTATGTGTTAGCTCAAAAGCAAACAAGATTGTCGTCTGTGTACGCAGGTTGCATAAGCCACAGATAAAGCGTTGAATATACAGATTACAAATAAGATTTCTTTAACAGTCGGCCACCGACGGAATGGAGTATGAGTAATATGAAAAAAATAATATTAGAGTACAGGTGCGCGGTTACAAGGGAAATTAGACTTCTTATACAAACGAGGGTGGTAGGTTTTCACAATAGCCCGACAACTGCAGTCGATCCGGTTGTCATGACCCAGCGCAATCTCATAGTATATGTACATAATTTTTTTACCATGCATTTTTTTACTTATGCACAATGTTACAATCGATCAGCGCGTTTTTCTATATGCCCCTGTACCGAACACCTAACATCGCGCTAAAGGCCTGTTAATTTTTTGTTGTACACATTGTTAACCGCGAATTTGATTCAGCGTCTGCGGACTGTGATAGATTGGCCACGATAAGTCGTCGATGTAATCGGCCATTTTTATCTAACGAGCTCGACTCTGTGCACCGCGTGTACGAACATAAAATTTAATTTTTCCTCATCCGTTGATGTAACTATATGCATATTTATATATATATTTATTACTTGGTACACATGTACATATGCTAGATGACGGTTGGATATTATTTTTTGCATAATCCGCGTGACGGATAAATCGAAACCCCGGATCAGATAATGGTTTTCGTTTTGGCGCATTCGCTGCATAACGCGAACAATGACGATTTAAATTGCGGGTATTATTATTTTTATTATAGGCGATCCTTGTGCTCGTAAAATATACACACACATAGAAGCCGCGATAGTGACGATGAGGATTGGCGCAATTCACTCACTAGCACACACATACATACACATAAACTCATTATCTACGCGGACGGGTCGGCATAAAAGATGTGTAATGATGAATTATGAGCTTTGGGTGTACCGGGCGGGGAGAAATATCCCGACAACCGCGGCGATTAATTTAAATGATAATATTGTAATAACAATAATAATGAAAAAAAAAAAGTAAATGAATCGCGCGGTGACGTCTTAACTGATATGTATAATCCGCAAATTAAACCTATTAGGAAAAAAAAACAGGAGAAAAGGCCAAAGAGTTATATGCAGCGATGACAGCCGTGGAAAATCGGTTACCGCGTGACCCTTTTCGGCTGTGCTGTGCAGTTGTACATATATTATGTAGGTACTTTTGCAATGTTTCATGTAGGCTCATACATAAGAAAATCCAGGTGCTTATCGCGTTTTCCACCCGGTCCTATAAAAATATGATTACGGTTTCGTCGGTTTTTTTAATAGACGATAATCCTTTTAAGACGGCGTCGACAACGTTATTATTGTCATGATTATTCGCGCAAGATGTATTTGACAACATTATACCAAATCCGTGATGCGACTGGTTACTGGTATAATGTCAATTCTTAACGAATTATAGTTAACGGTCGCGGTGAATTCCAGAGAAAAATTACAAAATCTATAATTTAAGAAACTTTTTTTTTGCTCCTAAGACATCTTAGGTTGACACCTCAACGTATACCTCTAATGTGCAGTGTGCGTGTTGATGAGCAAATCGCTAGAAACTATATTGCAGTGCGCGATTAACGATCAAACTGTACAGTATGATTCACGGAACACGGACTCAAAATATTTAAAGCTTTCTCTTTCAATATATATTTTACAAAAACATGTTATAAAAAATAACGCTTAAATTGACATACTTTTTAAGATTTGTATCCCCTATCCTACTACCATCGACTTAAATTTTTTTTTTTACTCCAGCATTTTGTTTTAGTTACTTAAAAGTTGTTCTAAGGGAAAATATGATTGGTTAAAAATGTCCATCTCTATTGTTACTCGGTTATGAATATGAGGAAAAAACAGTGCACGAGTATGTCATGAGTGTTTATAAGACAAGAATTGTGTACACAAAATTATTTTTTTAATAACGTTCACAGTGTTGTGAGCCGTTTTTTATAACTGCTGCGCCATATTAAAATAAAATAATAATAACGTTGATTATCGACAAAGATATTTTGAGTGAAATTAAATGACAACGTTGTAATCGGGTTGGAAAATATTAAACATTTTAATAAAAATAATAACGAATGCTGAACAGCAGGTGGTTTTAAGTAATATTTTAGTTAATTTATGACAATGAATGGTTCACGTTATTACATTTTTTTAGATTAAAAAAAAAAAGCGCTTTCGTTATTTATCAATTTTCCCACAACTTTATTCCCAATACAGCATGATATTAAATAGTAATTGTGTAGTTATTATTTAAATTTATATATTATGCATATTTTAAAATGTACTTAAATTTTAAAATTTATTTTTTTTAAATTAATATTTTAAACGAACAACATAGTATTATATTAGAAGTATCTTTATCCTTTTTACGTATATTATTTGATAATTACACGAGAACATAATTTTATTATATTATTATGGTTATTCCTCTCTTAAGCTACAATATTATATACAAGCTTAATAGTGTAACGTTTAATTTTACGAGTTACCCTTAGAGACGTTACGCCTAAAAGGTTTATCCAGCTTATAAAGTGGTGCCGAGTTAAAGGACTATATTTTTTTTTTACATTTGCAATTACCGAATGAATGTGTATCTACACATACATACACATAAAAACCCAACTCGACGTTCTCTATAATATCTGGTAGAGCATATTATAACGTGTAGTTTTATCGCCGTGAATTAGTTACTTCGAAAGATCTCACAATAAATCAAAAGAGCTCGCATTAACATAATTAAATATTGTACGCAAAACGGACCAAAGCGTGGATAATGTTATCGAGTGCGGAACGAATGCTTTGAGTGTCATCACTTGATAGTGGCACTCGAACGCGATCATAGGGCAAAACGTACAATTTAAATAATATCACCGCACCCTTTGATGACGACCTATAGTACCACCGCGAGTACTCCTATCAAAGAGCATTTTTTTTCATGTAGTTGATATATTATTCCATCGATGGACCCTACGCGCTTACAATAACCTTTCCTTTTGTTTCTCGCAATGCACAATTCTTCGTTTAACCTACCTATTTTTTTCTTGGTGTAAACAATACAGTTATACAGTTCCTTCCTACAAAAAAAAAAAAAAAAAAACAACAAACTGAATAAAAAAAAAACGTTATCCGTTAATGTGTGCCAGACACGTATAATATACATTTTGTTTGTCGTCTGTACTGCAGCTCCCTTCGATTTTCCAAAACGATTAAACGCAGAAAAAACGTGACTTCTTCGGGTATTATAATATGTATATGCGTACACAAACTCTTAGTCGTTTTTGGGCGCACTCCGGATTTATGGATAGAAACCTTCATATTATTATAAACTATTATTATTATTATTATTATCATAGTATCGCATTTTATTACACACGTTTGTGCTCTTACAGCGCATAGGTTGTGCCGAATATAACATATAGACGAAGAGATTTAATTGATAGATAAAATTAAAAAAAAAAAACATACATAGAAACCATTCATAAAATCCATTGTCTAAACGCGTGGTTTAGTTTTTATCTTAATATAACATTTCATTCACAAAACATAAAGTACAATCGACATTCATATAGTATTTATTATTAACATTTTAATGGTTCACAATATTGTATATACAGAGATTAAATAAATTACATAACCTAATTTAGACGGTTTAATATGCACAAACTTCATTGTTTATTTTAAGACACAACATAATATATTGTTAAAGTCATTTTTTTTAAAAATTGCTGTGGAACTAAAAAACTAACCGGAATCGAGCAAGTTAGAATCATGAATACGAGTATTTATAATTTCATACTTTTTAGATCACATGTACATAACTATTAATTTATATTCTTATAATAATGCAGTGAACATTCTTAATTCTGTCACTATTTTAGTGTTTTTTTTTATTGTAAAAGACTTTTATTACCAATGGCATCTGAAATACATTTATAGCTATTTAGTAGATGCTATAATACGGTTTTATAAAATTCTAATTCTAATAACTTTTAATATTACAGGTTTGGAACTTATTTTATTGGATATTCACCGTTCAAAATATACTAAGAGTATGAAAGTTATACTTTTGTAAGGTATATAATATATAATTTTATGTTATATAATAATAAATAATGATGTTGAACAAAAATAAAGTACATAATATAAGTTATATTGGATTTTTTTTATTTATATGGATTTACTTTATAATGAGTTATTTAAACGCCCTCTTAATGTGTTTATTTGCGATATCACGACAAGATATGCAGAACGGGATTCATATCTCTTATAAATTGCCCAAGACGTTAATATTACTTTTACAAAAAAATGTATTTTACACTTAATTTGCATTGAAGCATTTTGCATTTATAAAACGTGCATAGTAATCACATTAATAGCTTTCTTTGTGAATACTTATAATCTAAATCACTTATTTTGTAGATAAGCTGTAACGTAGTTTCATGACTTACTTATAAAGACTTTCGTCTTTCTGGCTTTTATATACATTTTATATTTACTTTAATCTTAGCGAACATAAGCAATGTGTTATGTTAACGTATAACGCATAACGTATACGTCATGGACCGGGATTTCTAGTTCGATTTAATTATCTAAAGTACTCTTTGGTAAGAAACTTATGATATATAAAGATTGAAAACATTTTTAAATCCGTTAAAACCTCCCGATTACGAGTATCTAAGTATAAATTATTATTTTTACTCTAAAGTGAAATAAATTATTTAAAATTTGATAAGAACTAAATTTTATTTTATACAGTACAAAGTAAAAAAAAAAGAAATAGTTTTCAATGAATCAACTCGCCTATGAAAGCAATTCTTGTTTTGATACTCTTTTGCGACGACTTAAAAAATCAAAGTAAATTGTTGATTTTGGTTTATCAATTATCCTTCCATTTGTGAAATGTTCGCGTATACTATTGTATTGATAATATAACAAAACTCAATTAACACACATCGAATGTATTAGCAGAACAAAATAAGGCACTAATAGAAAATGTTATATTTTGTTTATAAAAATATATTGCTACCTTAACAATATTTGTGTTAGTAGTTTTATCATTATTATGTAGGGTACCAAAATATCATTATAAAATATTATTAACCATTTAGTCTTTTTGTTGAGTAAACTAAAAAAAAACACAATTTGTTTTGGGTAGTTTTAAAATAAATCACTCCAATAATTATCACTTAAGGAAACAATAGCACGATTACAAATTACAGAAGAAAATATAAAAATATTTTTGTGGCCTACTACCTCGTACCTTCCTACCTCGTGGAAAGCCTATCGTCTCACCCTAACTCCTCCAATACGCTTTTCGTCACTCTTAAAGCTTAAGAACATTTTAATCGACGCCCTGCTGAGAAATCTATCTGACTCCATGTATAGGCACATAATACATACATAGTATTATTACTATATTCTCGGAGTTCAGAGTTACTACGACAGACATAATATGTAACAGTGACACATACCTATATAAACTAGGACGTTTTATGATCGGTACATTTGAGAATTTGATTTTTTTTCTGTTGCGTTTCGCCCATATATCTTATGATGTATGTTATGGGAAACACTTGTACTCATGTATTCTGTTGGCGATCAGTGAAGTGGACGTTTGGCGACGATCGCGCACTCAGTAAAGTGTACATAATATAACATACAATATGTCGTATATCAATAATAATATGTATGTAACTGTATTCCTCGGGTGCATATTTTTTTTTCTTTATCGACCGTGCCGTCCGCTGATTATGAGGTATAATATGTAATAATATTAGGTATGTATGTGTATAATAGTAATATTCAATATCACGCGGTGGACGAGCCCCAGCGTTTTCGCACCCGCTGTGAATTATAACTCAATCCTGTATTATTTTATTACATATATTATTACTTGGGTGTATCGGTTGACCGAAGCGATATTTTCACAATCCGATTCGTTGTCCGATACCCTCTGCTCATTATTTTAACCGTCTTGTCTGTCGCATGAGCGTCGCGTCATATTCATCAACAACGTTATGTAAATGTAAGTAACGTCAGACACATAGGTTGAGGTCATGTGTGCCCGTTGGATTAGGAACGATTATCTTGAGCCACCGTGTGCGACAACTACTTCATTTTACATAAAAAATAACTATTGAAAACTTTTCAAATTTTAAAAACAACTACTGGCTATTGCCTACTTCTTTATTTAATATTATTAGTTCCTCCGTTTGTAAAAAATAAATGTGTATAAACTAATTCAATTTCGACTAAACACAGACTTTGAGTAAGTGTATTGTCTTTTACTAGTCATTCTTGGACCTACAACAAGAAGGTATTTAAAATATATAAATTTAGGTTTTTAGAACTTTTACTGGTAACTTTTCTATTAACAAAATAGGGTTTTTATCAATGCTTTAGCACCATAAAGTCTATTGTTATTTTGAATACTTACAATTAGCTACTATTGGAAAGTACTACGACTCAACAATCAACACGAATATATCAATTTTTATTATTGTTGAGACTAAAATATTTAAAAAAATATCGGTTATAAAATGAGTTTTTTTAAAATTATTTTATTATAAAAAAAAATAGTGTTAAGAATTCTAATGATTTTATGGAAAGAAACCAGTGTTAGGAACAAACGAAAAAGAGAAATCTGATAGGAGAATAGAAAACTAAGAAAATTAATGTTGGGAGAAGAATAGTCACATTAAATGGATTAAATCATCCGACTATGCTGATAAAGAAAGTAGGTAAGGGGACGAATTTAGAGAGAGACAGAAGCGGGAAGTAATGAATTAGGTTAGATGCTGTACATTGTACAATATTATGTGACCAATTGTTTAAATTTTAATTAGCACAAAACGAATATAAACTCAAATCAAAATTGGTTATGATTAATATACGGCAAATATTTTATTTTAATTATTTAATTTAGTTATTACTTATTGATCATATATTATAAATTAAAATAATTATATAACAATTATAATAGTTATATCGCTATAATGGACATTATAGCGAATGGTATGAATAAGTTTTCTACAATGCAAACGACAAATATCACTGAATACCAAATTTAATATCAACTCCTTAGCCTGCAATGACGTTATATACAATCCATTTTAGTTTGTATTGTTTTCCGACATTGTGTTAAAACAGACAAACAAGAACGACCACGTACCGACTTGGCCCAAGTTTTATTACGTTGGTTTATTAAAATTAAAATAAAGGAAGTGGATACATCTTATATGTATAAAAGGGTTATCTTTATTTGTTATTTAAATCATACCACCACGTGTAGGCGGTGGCTATCAAGTCCATTAACACGGTGGCTATATCGGAATTAATCTGAACTCGTTAAATGTACGCATGTTTGGTTTGTGACCATCGAGGCTGCTCTGTGTGTCACAACCGTTTCGGGGTCTCTGAACTCATCTTCCATAAAATCGCACCCATAATAGTATTTTAAAAATAATGTATGAATATTATTATTATTATTATACATGGATCATGGAATATATTGTGTCCGTCGGACAGGGTCGGTGGCTATACCATTATGATAGCGAAAATCGCGCATTTTTGTGGGAACCGCTTCTTCCTTTTCTTCGAAAATATACACCTCCTCGCAATTTGTATTTATTAACGTCATGTCTTATACAATGAAACGATGTACAACCACAGAAATTGTTACCGTGGGGGAGTGCCTTTTTTTCGTATTGAAGTCGTCCCAGTTCTTTCACTCGCCGAGACGACCGTGTGTTTGTGAACCGCTTGTCTTTGTGTCTTGCCACCAGGACGACACCCTGTAAGACATCACGGGACAAAAGCCGAAAAAAAAACCCTTAGTAAAATATTGTTTGAAGTCAATCGATAAGAAGAAAAAAATGATCGTGTTTTCTCTGATGACTTCTCATACGAATTTCTTTGCGTGTAACTTGGTTTCGTTTACACTCTGTCAACTATACAAAAAGCATTTTACTTGTAATGCGTAAATGATTACTCAAATTATTGTATACTACGTCATACTATACTATACACTATACTATATACTATATTATACTAGTCGTTCTTGTAGGGAAGGCGCAGACGTATATGTTTCAGTTGACATTATTTTTGCTTTAAGCGTATTGTCAGGAAGTTAAACCAACAATTGATTTTTACTAAGCACTTTTTTGTGAGATTCGGTAACTTAATTTCCCATTTAACTATAGAAGTATTTTTTAAATTACTTATTTGATTCATTAAAGTGAATAGGAATAGGAAAGTCATTAGGTTTAATGTAGAATAGCTGTTTATCCCTCATGTGTATTTTTGATGAATAGGAATTAGGAGGACGAGTGGCTGAGTGGATAGGGCGACAGTCTCTTTTTCTGCAGGTGACTGTCTGAAAAGAGAAACATCCGTCCTCTTCAGAGGCGACCAAACTTAAGCCTTTTAAGCCTACTCTCGGTTTAAAAAGCCATATGATGATAATAATTGTAATAATAATACATTTTGTTGAACCATAAGCCAGGAATGTTTTATTTCAGAATACATTTTATTACTTTCAGTTTTATATTTACGATTCATTTTTCAAACGGATTTTATTGTTTAAGATATTTAATGACACATGTATACGAGGTCATTTGTATACATCGGTTCAACATATTATTATGACTGTGTAATTCAGTAGTGGTTAAGCTCGCGGGAGGTCAAGAATTAAGGTGTCGCTAAAATACCTATTGGCCGTTATTTTATTGTGATATTCCATTGTTTTATAATTTCATATGCTTTCAACAAAGTCATCAAACGATCATGAGACAAAAGAATTGCAATATAAAAATTAACGACCGTTCGTTATTCTCTAATGGTATCGAAACATAAAAGTATTTGTATTTTATCGTCGTCGGTTAGGTGATTCTCACCCAACCCAAATAACTTGATCAATAGTAAAGGACAAGAATAAGAATACAACATTAACTACTAATAGATTAGTTATAATACTGTACTAATAATTTTTTTATAATTTTTTATGACCTTTAATTGAGATTTGAACAAAAGAAAAATGCCTCTACAGGGCTCCATAATAATGATGTTATTATAAATTTTAAAAAAATCAGTAGTATCTATAAAAGTTAAAACTGATAATTAAATAATAAACTATTACATGAATTTCAAGAAATAATTTTGATACTTATTAAAACGATATAGTTTCATTTTTTAAAATTTTTTATTTATTACGTTTTAATTGTTTCAACATAATCTTGTTTTTACAATATATTAATTAATGTTTCATTTTAAAATTGTCAGATTCAAAGTATTGCGATACACAATTTGTACTTACATTACTGTTGTTCAAACTTTCAGACTACTTTTTATTTTAAGTTTTAGGTTATAAGTTTTGAATGAAAATAGTTTGGAAATAATAACTGATATCTTTAAGGTACGTTCTTTACCGGATACATAGTCATAAATAATTAATACTTAGAGTTACAATTTCTAAGCCGAGTGCGATTGTTTTTTTTTTTTTGATCTTTTATTAATAAATATAAAGTGGTTAAACGGTAAATATGCTCATAATAACCAATCTACGAATATTTGATTATAACAATAATAATAATAATACATTGGCTTGTCCTTCCGTTAGAATTACATACATACAATTTTTATAGTATGCATTTTGACGGTGGTCGTGGTAGTAAAAATTAAACGTGTAGGTACAACAACATCGTGAAAAATAATTGATTACCTGCACACTGCTTGGCATATTAAATTCATGCGTATAATTTGATTGGACAACACCGGATTTAAAACGAATGATGAAACTTATCAATAATTTTGTGCAAAGAAATAGTAATAATTAATATTTTATTGCGGGATGGAAACAACAAGTCTACACAGTGTAATCGGGTTGTTGCTTTATGCGTACCTCCCAAATGACCCGATCAGTTACATAATATATAAGTACATAGTGAGTGTCGTCTCCATATTGGGAGTACGCCCTAAACGTTATAGAGTGATTGATAAAAAATACAAAAAAAGTGGATAGACGTTATTATAGCAACAATGACGCCGAATAGAGATGGGCCAGTCTCTCAGCAGGACACGAAAAAAGTCATTTATTTAGGGTAAAACACATTGGTTTAATAATGTTATGAACAAAAAAATGTAATCCATTGCGGTTGTGTTTTATTCCTAAGAAACTCACAACCGGTTTAAGGTCGCCAGCTGTAAGAATTATTGTGGTACAAACTGCAGACCTTTATCTGGCAAAGCCTCTTAATTGCGAGTTACGGCTGATTTTGTAGTAGCTATCGTTTTAGAATTAATGGTAAAACTTAGAGTCTTCGCTTATTAATCTACACGGATACTAAACAATTGACCAGCCTTGCCCGTGTATATCCTGCAATGGGCAGTGAACAGCTAGCAGCCGTTTTTTAGTAATAATATATACGACAGTCCCGCTGCAACTGTTTTGTACTTAGAACGCAGATGTAAAAATACTAAATCAGTGATAAATTATAAGTCGCATAAAACATTTATCTATCTGTCGAACGTTGAACGTTATTACTATCGACTCGACGGTTTCGATTCCGGTGTTCGGGTTGAAAATACAGAATATTATATAATAAATGTTTGCTTATAATAAAGTCTCCTTTGTAGCCGTCATACTTTTCCTTCGTTCAAAATAAATAGGTCAAACAAAAGCGAAGTGACGCGCGGGTAACAAAATATTTTTTCTTGCACCGGACCACCGACATATTTGGGATTAAAATAAAAACCAGCTCACCCACTCTAAATCTTCTTGTGTTTGATAAATAACTGTGAAATCGAACGTGAACATACGAGGTATGCCGGTGTAATGTTACACGTGCCCAGACACTGCTACAGGTACATGGCGCGTTATTAGGGTTGCGTCTCGTCTAACCCCAGACCAAAACCTGCCCAGAGTACTTAAGCCACGGTGTGTCTTATGGTATTTTTTAATTTTTCTCAAACAATGATATATGCCGGTGCGAGGTGGTGTGTTTTAACTGATTTCAATATACCGCAAGCGGTGGGCTTTACTATAGTATAATATATTATGTTGAATGCAGTGTTACCCATCATGTACTCGAGATATATTTATTGGCGTCCAAATGTAATATGTGCACGTATAGGCTATTTGTCTATTAAAATATTTGCTTGCTTAGTTTTAGTAGAGACGGCGGTAAGCGGAAAAGACCGTACGCACTGTCTAAAATTAAAAACGCTGTTAGAAAGTGTATACATACACATGTCGAATGTGTCTGCTTGTTGTATATACATTGAACGACAGCTACGATTTTCCATCGCCCGTCGCAAACAATTAATACTAAATCATAATGAATCGTGCGTACGCCTCTATGTACTATACACGTATACTCAAATGCATAATATGTTTGTATATATATACATACAGTACTATGTTGCTTGACACACATACCACGCATCATAACCGCGCAATACTCATAAAATAATATTATTATGGTACATAGGTAAAGCCTTTCATTGGTTTTAACGGACGATGAGTATGGAATAACACGATGCGTCGCATCAGAACTCTGGAGAGACGAATATGATCCCCAAACAAGGCACATTTTTTCGATTAACATCCTTTAACTAAACTATATAACAACAATAGTAATTTTAACGCCAATTAAGTGTTATAACATTAACATTGCGTCTGTTCTTACTAGATATATTGCAACTATTATTTATTTGCCCACACAACATGAAAAGTGACTGTGTGCCATAAAATTAGCGGAACACTCGATAGATATTAAGTATGATAAATACGAGGAAGTAAAATATCATTATTATTTAAAACACTGTCTTTTTAATTAGTATAATATATAAGTATACTATTGTGATAAAGTAAGCACGTTGTGTGATCTTCTGGCCATTTATACCTAATACCGTACACGCATGGACAGAAACATCTTAGCCCTCACGCAGTGATGCAACGTCGACGTTTTAACAAGTAGCTATTAATATAAGGAATTATCGTGTTTCGCACAGATTAACGTCTCAAGTCGTTAAATTATATGCATTAAAAATCGCCGAAATGTCTTACAGTAATCCAAACCGCTAAACTAAGCTGTTCCGGTAAATGGTGATCAACACTATTATGATGTTCACGAAATAATATGTACATTATAAAAGTTATAAACGTTATTATTTTATAACATAGAAACTCTTCTTTATTTTTTTATGGAAGAATCGTGCATTGCATAAGTAACATTAGTTCGCACCCAATAAACTCCAGTTATGTATCTTCTTTCATGCATTTAATTATACATTATTACATGTAATATAAATATATAAACGGGTATAGTTTAATGTAGCATACTCATAAGTACATGTACATTGTAACTTGGTCAGTTTATTTAATATTCATATTATTTCTAATATCATCGAAATATTTTGAAATTACGCCGTATATTTATGTATATATTATATATTTATATATATATAATGACGAATCTGTGGGTATGAGAAAACACAGTATAATTGGAAGGTATATCAGTGGTTACCGATAAAAAAAGCCATGCAAAAAAGAAACAGGTAAAAAAGCTATTGGAAAAAAGGTCATATGATTATAATACTATATAATATTTACATGTAACGTTTTGTATACTATGTACATTTACATTTTATCTTGGAACTGGTTTTGTTACTAAATATTTTATAATCAGTTTTTAAAAATCCTAAGTACTATTATTTATACATTTGGTCTTTACTACAACGCGTAGAACATTACATTTATTATTCTGCTCGGTGAAGGTTATTTATTCAAATATAGGTTTAAGCAAATAACAAAATATTCATGAGAAAATGCTAACCTGTTAATAGAAAAATGTAATATACCTACCTATATGAATAATTCTTACTTCTTACACAAAACCAAAGCACTTGCTTAAAAAAAAAGCCAATTTAAATATTATGATCAAGACCATCATAGAAAATAGAGTGTATTGTATAAGATAAATAGTGCAATAAATATTAATTATTAATTGGCTCGTGTGAAAGGTACACATAATTTAATATTATTTTGATAATTTTATTTTGAAATCGTCTTGGGGATTTAAGATTAATTTGTCTGAAAGCGGTTGCGGTTTCTGGCCGGCATGGCGGTATAGCACAACCAACCGAGTGTTCATTTCGCGTGGATAGGCCTCGGCTCTTCGTGTGTGGGTCATAGTAGCAGTAATAATAATAATAATAATATTATTATTATTACCGTTCTTGTAAACGCAGTATAGCGGATACACACTTGTATTGAAAGAGATGCACAGAGAGAGAGAGAAGCTCATACGGGGCCGGTCACTTCACAGCGGTAAATCATGAATATTGGCCTAGGTTTTATTTTTCTTTAGTATTGGTCGCGGGGTGGTGGCACGCGCGTCGTATGAATCGGTCGTAAAAACGAAGAAAAAATAATAATAATAACCGCCGAGAAATTTTAATTGAATTTCAACGACGGCCACGGCGGTTGAGACGTTTAGAAAGTTGCGTTGTATGTTTTTGTGTGTGTGTGTGTTGTGTGTGTGCGTGTGTGTGTGTGTTGGACGGCAGAAGGGCGCGTTATTATTAATATATTATTGTGAGCCGAGCGATTTTTCCCATTGCGTTTGGCATTGTGTTTCCACGCATACACACTTTACACGTGTATTATCAGTGTGGGTCGGGCGCGCTATAGTAATGACGATAATTATAAGTGCCGGCGAATAGCTCGAGGGCGGACGACCATAGGGAAAGACCGAGACGAGAAGAAGAGCAGCGATTTAAACCCGATGAATTTCGTTCACACAGTTTGCCGCCGCCGCCGCCTCCTCCGAGATTAAGTCGTTACATGCAGAGTACGGCCGGCGTTCCTCGCATTATACCCTCCTACAGTACCTACATATAATCTAATATTTAGCACTGACCGGACGTGCGGTACATATCATTACAATGATCGTTATTGTTATTTTCAAATATTTTCTACGTACCCGCAATAAACCATTGACGGGATATTGCGCGTGTATTGAGCTAAATCTCGAAGACGATCAATGGAGTAAGCTAAAAAAAATAAAAAGAACACAAATAATATACTCGTAACATGGATTAGACTTCTCGCTCCGACCCGCGTTATTATATGCTGCGTTGCAATGTTCTTCCAACCCATTTTGTAGTAACTCGGATCACTGAACATTGTCATCGGCGATGATGCCTTAATTCCTCACGCTTACTTGTTTTGAAATAAATTAAGAAACACGTCTGTTACAATATAGTAATGTTATAGTCGTTAAAGCGAACGAATACGCAAATTAAAATAACATATAAAAACGCTCATTGACCGCACAGCTTGACAATTATCTACAAGTCGGTCGAGTGTAAAATAATACATGTTACCAATATGAGCGTATGACCTATAGCGCTTATAGCCATTTAGAACCGTTAATGGAAATTCATATACGATCTTCAGGTCAAGGATCATGACATTTTCGAATCGCTAATAAATTGTTACCATTTTACTTTCTATACATAATAATTTATTCAGATGTTTTTACCAAGAACATATCATTCTGATACTGTTAAGTATATATATACATCTCCTAAAGCAAAATTGTCGTTACTCTACTTGAAATCGAGTATGAAATGTACCTAAAAGTACAAACTAAATAATAATAATAATAATACATAAACAAGAACGTACAGTTCCGTTTATTAGAATAATATATATCACGCTGGGCGACAGTGTTGATTATTGTCCTACTTCTAAAACGCATCAATGCCTTTAGTAATATCTTTGTCAATTATCATAAATAACAGAGTTACTATTACCATTATTTCAATGGTATTTAGCACACAGAATTTCTATAGACATTATTAGTTCATTCTACCACGCACTTACATACTAACTTCTGATTCATTTGCAATAATTTAGGTACAATCGCATATACCACGCGGTGATCAAATAAGTCATATCCAGTTATAACTATGTGTTCAGTATTGCTCAACTACATTATTATCAGTTCTACATAATGTTGGATATAATGTGACATACCAGGAAAATAAATTGGAGTACAATTTGAATAACTAAATCGAATTAAAAAAAAAATAATCCAAACGCATTATGTATGAAAGTACAACATGATTTCAATATTTTACCGTCTACAATTCTACGACAACAATTTAAATTTCCAATAAAATTGAACCAATGCATTTATTATTCGACATAATACAAGCTAATCAATCAACCTGTTTATTTACACAGCCCAATAATATTGTTATAATATTATGGTTAGGCTTGAGTATGGGGCAGCATACTATAAGTAGTTTATAATATTTAACCTCACAAAAAAACTATAAACGTACGTGATAATAACACTGAAAAATAAAAATGACCCCCGTCAATTCACAGTCTCGTTAACTTTTGACCTTGTGGTCGTCATCTTTCGAGGGGTTGCGAACGACCGATTTTTGCATTCCACGTTACATAAGAACAAACAAGACACGAAAAAACGTTTTTGTATTTAATAGGATCAGGTGTTTAAGTAGTCCGGTTTTTATTCCATAGGGGTGTCTGCGGGTGGTCGCAACGCCACAATGTGATGGAGAATTCCAAAAGAAAACACTCAAAAACGACTCGAAACACTCAGATTTTAAACATAGTCACACATATCCGAATAATATTTCACATTTTCAGGTCCATGTTTATAGATATGCGATTTGTCTTCATAAGCAACAAAAAAATTCCCTGTACAAATAGCTTTTAAACTATATAGTCTGAGTAATTTAATTTTTTTATTTTTCAATAAGGCTTTTCTATAAATTGTTAAACGATTTTTCCTCCACGCCTTATTTATCATTAATTTTAGGTAAAATTCATCAAATACAAAATCGAAAATATCGAATTGATAATATTCAAATGACAATAGTAGATATACTAAACTGATAAACTGCAATTAGAATTATTTTACATTAAGCGACACCAACACGATCAAGTATATTTCATAATATGAATACCATGTATACTTTGAAGAAGGTATTGGACGGAATATCTAATACATCGAAAAAAATCTATTTAGAGTTTAAAATTTAATGCGCAATAATCAATACTATTATTTTTTTTTTGTATTATCTATTATGCGTTGTTTTACAGACCGTGCTTAATTTGCTCATTGCTGGACCCGGGTCTATACTCCATCCTTAATACTTTAATATTCGTACAATGTAATTATAAGTTATAATTTATAACATGTAATATATTTACATTTTCGAATAGTACAATGCGTGATATGTTGATACAATTTTATTGCTCTGACATTAGATTGATATTATTAAAAGTATGTAAGGTATTATTGAATTTGTAATAACTTTTTTTTGACTAACAAATATGAAAATTATTTTTCCGGGCCTCGATGCTGGTTAAAAACTTAGTTTTTAAGATCTGGAATTACGCTAAACTTTTCTTTTTTTAAGGAAATTATTATATGTATAATAATTTAATGTTTTGTTGTCTGCACGCACGTTTGACTGAATCGCAATAATAATAACAATAATACAATATAATAATGGCGGTGATGATGATAACAAAAAACAACAACCTATTTAAAATGTACATGGGTAAATTGCGGCAACCGTGTATTTGTGTGTAGGTACGTTTCTTCGTGACCAAACGCGATGAAGACTTCAATCACAGTGTTATTTTTTTTTTCATTTTAATCACGATCGGTATTATTATTGTTGGATTATTTGTTTATTATGTTTTAATTCGGAAACAATTGCGGGCGCACACACACAACACTTTGTACCTACGCTTCGAGATAATAGTGAAAGTATAAATCACCCGGTCAAGTGGCGTGTTTTGACAGTTGCACGAGCATGCGTCAAAAGACTACACACACATACACATGTACACGAATTACTGTTGAGTTATTGCGGGTAATCAGAGGGAGGACGAACCGTTACATCTATATCGCCGTCTTAACGAATATGACGTGTGACTCACATCGCAGCTTGTTCTCTCCCTGGGAACTCTTATAAGGGAAACCTTTGCCGTGGGCGCCTACGTGCAATATACAACATTGTCCGGCCGTCGTTGTAACGATAACGCTAAAACTCGCATCACTCTATATCAATATAAATATTATACTAAATGTTATTATAAATAAGAACGGCAACGACCGGGTGGTACACCTATTTGTCATTATATAGCATAAAATGCTCTGTGTGTAACCAACCGGATATTAACCAACTTTGAGTTTAATACGCTGTCCTCGTATTCTGGATGCTGAAATTAAAGTTTAATAACACATTATTGGACCAGATTCAATTGAAATAATAATTATATAATTTTTTACCTTTAAAATGATTATACAGACTTATAAATATAACTTGTACAACATTTTTACCTCAAATCGAATTTACAAATTCGTTACAATACTTAATTCGTTGATATGATCCGTGTATTAAAAATAATTGTTTGTCAAAATATATTGTCATTCATAAATAGTCACTCGTGGTCGATTGATAAAGATCGATTATATGCAATCTGATCCAATCTTCTCACATTTTTGGAAACTACATCAATTCACCGAGTTTTGGGTCTCTCTATAGGATTTGAGCTATTTATTTTCTCCATCCGCTCTCCAGACATGACCAAACCGTTCTAATTATTTACTTCTGACAAAAGAGATTTATCCGGTTTATCTTGTTCCAATTATTATTATTTTTGTTTGCGGTTAAGACACACAATGTGTTTAGTGACATTTCAATACCAATGCAGAATAAAATCACACCGAGCTCTACATATGTGAAGTTGCTGTCGTCCCTCCTCTCCCTATTTTGTCGAATCGATTCCGAACCAGTGTCTAGCTGTGGCTGTTTGTATTCACCAAACAATTTCAGTGTAAGATTAGGATTTATGGCTTTCCTCGTGTAATCATGAGTTCAATTTAGTATTATTATTATTACTCGTATTATTCATAACTTTGATCCAATCGTTGATTACTCAATTAACAAGTAAGTAGTAGTGACTTTCTCTTTTTATTTAATATACATATATAAATTGTATGAGTTGTATTTTCTATATTAATTTTTAATGTAGTGAACTAAAATATGAATCCGTAAAGTAATGGTATAAAATTAATAACCACTTAAGCACGTCCAGTTTCTGATTAAGACTTAAGTATCTTACAAAGTTATCGAGTACTTAGCAGTAATACTATACTAATTTCTTTTAATGGTTTTGCAAACTGTTAAAGCAGTAAGCTTAACTTGTATAAAGATATACACGCGATGACATTATTATTCTGTATTTGAACGCCTACACTTATGTAGTTATTATATTATATACCTACTCCTTATATCAAATGAGATACTTCATTATATCTTGTTGGCCTAAAGAAATATATTAAAACGACAGTTACAAAGTGCGAGAGCAAAACAATTATGCTAATTCTTAAGTCAACATGTACATAATTTTAGCGATAATTCCACATTTAATCATATACCAACTTGCTATAGTTGCTTAGTAATACTACAGAACTCGATTAACTACACAATACAGTTAGTTTGTTATTATCTATAATAATATTTTGCTACACTAGCCCGTAGAAGGTTAGTAACAGTTACTAATAAATAATTTTATTAATAGAACATTTAACAAATAATTAACATTATTATTACCAACCTTTCTATTTAGTACCAGATTGCCTTAATAGAATATAATTATGTGTACTAGTGTACGGATTGAACTGAATTAATTTAATGACTGGTCAATTAATCCATTTGTTTATTGCATTTTAATTTTAACAAGTGTATAAATTAATTAAATCAAATACCTATTCATAAATGGATTGAAGATATCCTCACTTGAAATATACGTTTACGTGCAATTGTTATTATTCGCATTAGCTTAATACACATTTGCTTTTGCATGTAAGCGCAGTAATTATGATACCAACTTGGCTACAGCACTGTTATCCATTTCAGTGTTTTTTTTTATTTTCTAGTTAATACTATCCGAGTTACTAATCTGACATAAGGTGAAACCCGTTAGAGTTGTTAGTTTAACTAGTTTTATTATTACTATTTTAACTAACATAGTGTTAACTATTTCGGATTAAGTTAAATCGGTTAAACCACGTGGTTGTAAACGTAGTAAATAATAAATATTTGGTTTGAGACTTTCGTACCATTGTTTGGTACAAGTTAGTAACATACTACGTTTACATGCATTAATTAATGAACACAGAAGCGCAATGCGAATTAAATTAATCCGAGATTAATGTAAACGTTGTCAGAATTGTTTTAATCGTTTATTTATGTATTTATATTTTATAGAGTATACCTACATGGCAAAGCAGCTGATAAATTTAAAAAAAAACGCATATTATTTTATCTACAACCAGAGTTATGTCATTATAATACTTTTTTATTTAATTTAATAATATTTTAAAGTTTTTTATTCGTTTTAAGGCACCAAACGATTTTAGATACTAGTTTGTACAGTTTTGCAGTGAGAGTCTACGATTTTAGTTCGAGAAACAATCAAGATAATTAAATCGTCTGTTGTACGTCATCCAGAGAGTGTACTGCGTAATTGAAGCGGCTACTAAAATGTACTCGTATCGATTAACAGTGAACCCAACTAATTCCATCATGTTCAAAGCGCGTATATTTTTAAAAACCAATCATCGGGGCCAAGTGATTATAAACGAATCGGTGGCGGCACAGTTAACCACACATATGTATAAGCACAACAGTAGCACACATAATATGTGTATAAGTATATTATACACACACGCTTACAATATATTTTATCCTTACTCCGCCTATTCAGTAGCAGTGCTAATGACTCGAGTGCTCCGGATCACGTCTCTGCTGGTGCTGCTGCCGCCGTTGCTATTATATTAGAGTCGCTACGGTAGCGTTCGTCCTGGTTCGTTATAATTCCCTTGTTACTGATGATCTCTCCGGACCTCTAAATCCTTTAGTATATTGATCATCGTTCGTTTGAACCCACTATTCATACTACCGACCGCACATAAGCGGCGGCCAGGTTTCCAATACGGATCAGTTTTAACTTTTATTATGGTTGTGGCTATGAACTCTATATAAAGCAGCGAGGTACTCAAACTATTTCCAGTTTTCACAGCCACGTTAGATTTGATCTTTTTTATAATATTGTTTTATAATATTTAAATATTTTATAAAGAATCTTATTCGTTTTGTGAGGAAATAACTATCGCAAGCTCTTAGGTAAATGTTTGCTGTCATACCACTCACACCTCCCGTTCTGAATTTGCCTTTGAGAACTGCTGCACTCAGGAACGCTCTAAAATGAGCATGCAACATTAAACAATAGTTAAATTAAATTTTTTAAATAAACAGTCGAAAAAATTCAAAAAATGCAGACTCATTGAATGACGTCATTTCTTGACATAAAAAAGTGTCGTGGATTTATTTTATGTACCCAGCTCAAAAACATTCACGTCTAAAAATATTAATAGTTTCTTTGTTTTACGTTTGATCGTTTAGGAACCAATATTTGAATAATACCGTTCATAGACGATTTTATTATCGATCAAACGAATTTTAATAAATAGGTACACTGTTTGATCAAATGGCACAGTATTAAAATAAAGTTCAAGAAAACCATGTTGAAATATCGTTTCAGCGTATTATTTTTTTCCGATTTTTTAAAATAAAACTTGACATTTTCCTTATAATTTATGTTTTTAATAAAGAGAATGGCGACATATAGTTATTTTTTCATATAGATCACGCAAGTCGTACTGTTCAGTCAAGCGAAATTCAAGTTTAGAAAATTGAAGATGGAAAAAAATTCAGTTGTCAAGTTTTTAATTCCGTTTGTTTTAGTGTCGTTACATAATGAGACAAGGGTGTGCGCAGAAACTAAACTAACAGAAAGAATACTCGAACATATACGACAAGGTCGACATTGGGACTTTTTGTGGTTCAGTGGGGTTAACGATAACGCTATAATATCTAGTTCTGGGGAATTGAATTTGTTGCAAATGGTCTCTCCCTTTTTGGGATGCGCTTACGGCGTAAAGCTGAATTGGTATCTTTTAATGACGCTTGTAGCAGTTGAAGAATGTGACAACATGCAACAAAATAACAACCGAAACGCTGAAGATTGTAAGAACATACTTACGGAGAGTATTAAAAGAGGTAAATTTGTTCTACTTAAATTGATGCGCTTGATGATGTTCATCGATATTAAAATCGACATCATGGTTGTTAAAAATGATCAATTTTACCAAACTCTGGTACCGCTCAGAACATTTCTCAAGGGAGAAATCAATATAGCTTTTAATCACAGAGTACCAGGTGGCTCAGTTTTCAACAGTTTGTTAAAGACTGTTGCTGTTTCGTTAGAAAAAATGTTGGATTCTACATGTCGACCAAAATACAAATCATTTAATATAACGGCAATAAGGAGCAAATATAGAGGAAACTCCAATAGTATCTACGTATTCTATGTAATGAAATTGAATTCGTACATTGAATATATCAACAATCACATGCTCCAACTTGGTTTTCACTACAACGAGAATATGGACAATTTTACTTTTGATCCTAACTTAAGTACCGAATTATAAGTATTGTATCTTGGTATAAAGTTATCTAGGTTGTATTTTTTATTAATTACAATTATTATTGTTATAAAAATAGTATTCAGTTCTTATTTTTATGTTATGTTTTCAGTTTTTGTCTTATAAGGTAGGTAATAGGTACTATAAAAAAAAATGTTTGAGTTAATTAATTTCAATAGTTTAATAAATGTAATAAGAGTCATAATTTGTTTCTTATCTGTGTTTTTTTTATTGAAGAAAACCCACTGTATAGGTCCATACCAGTGCGTTATTTTAACTACTATAAGTGTTGAGCCATAATATTGTTCAATGAAGTAAAAAAAAAAAGTATAACATTCAATTGTTTTGTGAAAAATGGTCAAAAAGTGTAATTAACTTTTTTTGTATTATTCACTTAGTTTGATTAATAGTTTCAAATTTCAAATCCGTTTTTCAACATTTTCTTAACAGAGAAACATGTTTTTTTTAAACAATTATTACTATATTTTATAGCATTAAAATAATGTATCAAGTAATTATTGAATTATTTAGGATATTACTATATTATTCTTTAAATTTTTTTTAAAAAAGCCAGTATGGTGGGGGGCATAGATCTACAGAAATTATTAATTTAAATTGATAAAGTCGCTTTTAAACAAACGCTTGATGGGAATCTGTGGAGAAAATACTATACGTAAGTGAGTAGTAGTAGTATAAGTAAGTAAGGGAGGTTCAGTGTTCATAGATAAAAATACAACTATCGACAAATTAATTGAACCTAATTACAGTTATGAGTTTAAAAATTAATTTTTAGTATTATGGTAGATACGATTAAGGTTGATCCTCTGTCTATAAAAATGTACTGCCATAGTTACCTATATTTCGTAATTAACAATTTAATGAAAATATTTGCATTACCTATAAAATGTTGAGTAACTCATACATTGCAACCTGTAAATTAACTACGGTCAAAGTGTAATTTTCCCCTTTTTTGGGTTTTTTTTAATAAAAAAAATTTGACTACAGATTTTTAAGAAAATTGTATATCTTATAGTTTCATTCTAGATCTACCTTCGGTTTAATTTTCAGACCTAAATCTCTAAAATTTTTCTTGAAAAAGTCAAATAAAAAAAAAAATTCTTTCCGTTTAGGGTACAGGGTTTATGGTATTTTTTTTGGTTTGTCGACGTTTATCGATAGTACTATGTTTAAAATATATTCCATACACAGTTGAAACTTATTCGATAATTTTTAATATTCATATAGTATTTGTATCGTAAAATTCTGAAAAAAACAATTATATAACACCTTGAATAAAGTATACTTTAAAAAATACAAAAAAAATCATAAAAGACGTTTTGCAATCGAAACGGTTATAAAGTATTCATATGTATATGCCATAAGGTATACTTAATAGTTGTTACAATGTATTCCGGCGGTTAAATTAAATAACATTTGAATTGGCACACGATGATTTTTTTTCTGTTTTCAACAAGGAACGTAATAAAATATCGATACAGTCTATACTTAAATTACTCCTGGGCCGAGGCCATTAGTATTATATTTTATGCGCACTTTTGCTCCCGAAGACATTTAAATAATTATCCTAACGCAGCTCCGGAATGGAAACGACATTAACTCGTTATCGTAATATTTTATATAAATTAACTCACTTGCGGAATACGATCCGAGTTAAACAGGTCGTTTCTTTATCTAGATCCGCAGTGCGGTAATCGATCGTCGTGGCGGCGGCTTATCGATTTTTCATAAGTATTAATGATATAATATTGAAATTAGTTGATACAATTTCACTTAAAACCAATACTTTTACTTTGATACTTGGCGATACGTTTTATTGCAAAGGAAAACTGACGTAGACATAAGCAAATATATTACAAGTTAGGAAGAAAACTAAAACAAAAAAAATAGTATTTAGGCCTAGACTCTAAACTTTTTGCCCGTTAGTGGCGCTCTGACCTACCTTTTCCCCTAATTTATTGGTCAAAGATCTCAATCGATATCATAGAAATCTCTTTGATTTAAATTTAAGTATCTTGTTAAATGTTTGTAATTTTTTTTTAAATAAATGTTCTTTAAATTGTAATTTGTTCATGGTTACATAGGTAGTCGGCCTTGACTCCCGTTTTCATAATAGATATTATCTAGTTTATATTACACTATGCCAACTTGGTGTTAAGTCGTTAATGGGTAACGTGTACGTCGTGTTATTGGAGTGATTACCGTGTAGAGTTTGTCAGACAATAGAGACAAAAAGGAGAGGAAGACGTATAAAACTAGTGATAATAATAATTATTATATGTAAAAGGACGTGAAAACGTTGCGGCCGTGTTATAGTTGTTGGACGCGAGTCATGACATCCCATCGCATTAGTCGACCATAAATTACGTTGCCGGCAATAGGAACGATAATTACCGGTCTGCTGTGGAAGATATTTAATTTTATTATTAAAATTACGTCGGTTTATTAAGATCTAAGGACGCGGGAACCTATGTGCCCGGCAACCGATATATTAATGACCGGTTCTTCGGTACCACCATCAGTCACCATAGTTGGATACTATCCACCTTCACCACCACCGCCACCATCACTATCGTATTACCGCAACGGAATAAAGCAATAAAAAAAGCACGTGCAATGAGCATATTGTTTATTATAATACGTTTAATAGATTTACCTAATTTTTTTTTACCTTACCTTTTACAGCCAAATAGACAAAAAAAAAAAATATAAATTGTAAAATATTTCTATTAAGTTGTGCACCTATTTTATTGTTTACATTATGAATACAGTCTATACAGAAAGACAGAAAACTCTCCACTTATATTTTTAATATTTATATCAATTGAAATACATTTCTAAAGCAAATATATATTTTTTATTTATAAAAATCAATTGATATGGTGACTTTTCTGGTACTAGATGTGCTATAGTATTTATGCCTCAATTAAGCAATTTAAAAATATTAACAATTTGTTAACGTTCCTTGTAGATCTAGAGGAAAATATTTAAAACATGATAATTATTTAAGTTTTAAAAATATTTAATTCGTGTAGGTAATAGTAACGTATATGATTTTTAGTTTATTATGTTATTGAATTATAAATGTTATTATATTATATTATTTTCAGCCAAAATATGATCTAAACATATTTTGACAGTATAGGTAGGTAAATAGTAATTAAAAATAATAAATAGTTTATTACATATTTTCCCATTAGAGCAACAAACATTTTTCAATATTTTATAATTATATTTAGGCGCAAAATTCAACGTTTTAAAAATTGTATAAAAATGTTGCAAATATTTTCAATATTTAAATCCTATTTCATTATGACTTTGTAAATAACATTATATTTTTCGGGCCTAGACTTTATATTTATTTAAAACATGTTTGGCAACATTTTAAAAATATTTATATTTTTTTGTACTATGGGTTAGAAATATTTAATGACTGTCTAACCACACAGTACATTTTTGTCGATAGTTTTGATGTATATTGACAATAACACTGTATAATATTTCAGTCAAATATACACATGTGTATACTCAGATGTAGCGCTTAAATTGTATTTATTGTAATCGCATCAGATGTGCGCTGACGATATTATAACACTGTCGCTGTATAATATAGACTGTGTGGGTCCTGAGTTGTATATTTATGCTTATATTTAATATGTTAATATACGAGTACTTAGTACACTACTATATTGTGGCGTTAATACCGTGTTTAAATATCACCAAACTATACCAAAATATTGTGTGTCGTGGTGGCCTTCGGTGATAAATAAATGTAGTTACCCGTATTAATACTGCGCTTAAACGCTTCCTGTAGGGTGTGTAACGACGTTTTAACACATAATTGTTTTATATACTCACTATTTAGTCGACACATAAGTGGGCTGTATAGTCCACCTCGTATATAGGTGGACTTGTGCACAGGGTTTTTTAAACAAAAGGCGAACAAACCGGTTTTCCGCAATAGTTTGCTGATAATATAATTAAATAATATGCCAACCGCGATGACGTCGAGTGTGATCTAGGAAAATTAATCATCATTTCGAAGGCCGTTCAGTGGCAAGGATAGAGATTTTTTATTTTTGTTATACCATAATGTCTGTTGAACTTTATTGCATACCTATACCGTCTGTAACTGTGCGCCACTTTTCCCAGAATGTTTTTAAGACATTATTACATTACAATCATTACATATGCTTATCATTTTATGGCCACTGCAGTCTGCAATAAAGCTAGCATCTTATTTTCCTTTGTTCAATCAAATTAGTAAATTTAGTTTCACGTAACATGAACTAAAAGCCACCAGCAGTCAACAACATTAAGCACTATAAGTTAATATAAATATAACTCATAAGTATCGGGTAATTAAATCGATAATATAATAATATAATTTCCCATTTTTTTGGGGGGATTTTTCTCAATACAAACCAAGTTTAACTATATATTTTTGAAAATATTGAACACGGGTTAGCTCCAGTTTAGATCTATCTTCGGTCTAATTTTCAGACCATAAGTCTTAAGACCACCTTAGAGAAATAGAAGTAAAATAAAGGGTTTCCACCCTGCGGGGGGGGGGGGAAGAAATTTTTGGCCTGACAATACTGAATACTGTGCCTAAAGAATAATAAATTGAAACAAATTTATCTAGTTTTAAAAATGCTATAACACACGTACACCATAGCTTTAAGATGAAAACTATGTATATTTGTTTGGGTGATTTACTCAATTTTGAAGGTAAAGGGGTAAACATTTTTGGCCCGATAAAGCACCTTTCAGGTACGATTTTAGAACTACAAAGCTCCTACACGAAGAAATCGGTTCAGCGGTTAAGAAAATATCGTGGGTCCAAGCACAAAAATTAAAACACAATCACTTCTCAACTATACACCAAGACAAATAAATACTAATACCAAACTAACAGTGTAATGTAAACTTGTTCGTAAATAGGTACATTTTTGTTTTTATTAATTAGCATATAAATTATTATAATTATACAGCAAATTTGACAACACTAATTTGCATTGAAACTATTCCAATCGTCATGTTTTATTAAGCAAAAATGAAAAACAAAATATCCAAGTATGCCCGTGATAGTAGAGGTTTAGTGCATACAAGGGGTATCTAGTGCGGTCCGTGACGAGATCGACTGCGGCACCCGTGTGTCACATGTGTTGCATATATTTCCGCCGTGTTTGATATCTAGCTGCAAGTCGCCAACGTCACTTCGGTTATTTGTGTTTTTCGGCTTGTTAACAACAGCAAGAGGAATGCGAGTGCGTTGGACGCGGAAACAATATAAGCGGAGAAGAGAAATAATTACAGTAGAAAAATCAAAGATTTTCGAACCGAATTAGAAGAGTGGTCCGCACAGAAATCTCGAGGCGATTGTTGCGTGAGACGTGAATGAAACTTCCCACGCGCCTCTTAAATCACCCAATTGGTGTAGTGTTATTATAATAACATTATTGTTATTAGATATATTATCTGTATGCAAACGAACGCTCATTTGTCGTTCGGAAATTGGATAGGAACCGGCCGATTGACAGACCGTTGCAGCCCAAAGCAGTGAAAATACCGTCTAGGATTTATTCCGTTTTAATTGTGCCGACCAACGTCCAAAGCGCATAATTCACGCAACGTGTTACTTTTTTTTCTTTAAAAGAAACCAATATTGCAGCCACGCTGACACACACACACACACTCACACTCCAACGACCCACATGATCACACACACGATATTACACGATATTGACCCGTGCGTGCGATTTGTAGCTTTCCACGTGTGTCTAATGAACACCTCAAGGCTTTGGAGGTCTCCTAATCCTAGGTAATCAACTCAACTTTTAACTTACTCGTTTTTTTTGTAAAGTACCATTGATTTACAGAATAACGTTATTGTTCTACATTTTATTATTTATCAACTAAATTTTATTTGTACTGACACTGCGTTATGTGACCATAATTATAATGTTATTATTATGTGACCATTATTAGTTATTTAATTGGTATAAGATTTGTATAGAAACATAGCAATCATCTAGTATTCTTGGGTATTAAAATTAATACTATAAGTTTACTAATTTAGTAAACTTATTGTAAAAAAATACAATTCAACTGATTTATTTGTCTTGGTCACTAACAATTGAAGTAAATTGAGTATATCAGTATGACTGTTGTTTAAACGTGTTGCTGCACCGATTTTACTTAATTTCTATAATATAACACGTCTATTACACATAATAGTTCTTCTTCTGTTTATAACGGTTTACCGAGGACAAGAGCGAAGATGAATAAGATCTGACGAAAAACGTAATCAAAAATACATAATATTGTAGATAAAATAAATGTAATATCAGAGTAGAGAAAAATATTATTCTAGCAGTTATAATGGGTCTGAAAAATCTCGATCGATCTTGAATGTAAAATGAAGCTGTGAACCGATGAGCTAATACTTTTACGGAATATAATTTACAACAATAACTGTATACTATGACTATTGGTTATAGACATAGTATATATAAAGTTAATGATAATTAATATAAATTCTGTTTGAATTTGGCTGTTTAAAAGTTAGATAATGTTATCCATTGATTATTGCACGGTTCATATTGGGTTGCTCTACGTGTAATATACATAAACAATAGTATGTAATGTATGTATAATAAGGATTTTTTTTGGGCGTACATCTACATTATATGCCAACAGGATTACTACTATGAAATAATTACAATTTGCGTTAGTGGTTTTTATGCGGTGACTTAGACGGAGGAACTGGTCGTTAGAAAGAAGAGAAGGACCAACGCGCATAAGGTTCAAAGTGCGAGCACAGAATTAATTTAAAAAAAAAACCAAAATAAAAATAATAATATTGTTCTAGCCTCGCGGCTCGTCCGACATTTATTAGTATGAATGGACCGTGGGAATGTCAAGGGTGCGGTGAGTATCATGTGTGTGAGCGCGATTCGGCCGTTGGAAAGATGTACCACGCTTGTTCGCGATACCGATCGTAGTCTTAATAATAATAATAATAAGAAGAAGAATAACAACCATTATAATAGCGTGGCCGTAACCACCATATACTTAGATACATACATTTTCACAATATCACTTCCTCATGTTGGTCTTCCGTCTTGCGATACAGCCTGCGATTTTATACCTTCAAACTTATTTGAATTTATACGAAGCGCTATGGCATACTACATACTTCCCATTTGTTTTATTTTTGGTTTGCAGATATTTAATTATCAATTTTGACACGTGCATTAAGAATTAGACAAAGAAAATTGAATTACAAATCAAAAATGATACAAACAAATAATAAAAGTTTCAGAATTTATTGAATCATACACCAGCAGAAAATTACTGGATCATAATATGAGACAATATTGTCAAAAGAATTGTCATAACGTACCAAAATATATTTTCTAATATTCGAGGAGAAAGTTTTTCAATTACACCAAGAGCCAATATTTACATAATCTGTCCAAATGTTTTTTGAGGGCCAATTGTTAATTATACAATAATTATAATGTATAATGTTACATAAGTTAAATTATATTTTCTTTGTTCGATATACTTCGTTGTATTTCGATACGACCATTTTCGTTGGGGCAGTCGATTTATGTTCAGTGTTATTTGTATTATTTTAGTTTCTTTATCTATAGTAGTTTTATGCTATGAAAAAATATGTTAAATTTTACGGCACAGGCGTACACATTTCATTAATTTAGTCATTGCTTTACTATTATCAGACGGTATACTATAATTAAGTATAATAGACGTGGCTGGCTATTTTATATTTTATATATGATTTCACATTCGCGGCAACTATAATTTATTAGATTTCATTAACAGATTATTTACAAAAAAATTAAAATTTTTAATTTGAAATGCCCATTAATAACACTTAAATCTAAGTCAAAGATCAGAACTCAATATTATTATTATCTCGTGGTCACATATACGAAGGAAGTTTTTCACTTTTTTTTCTCGCTTTTTATGAGTTATAAAATATAAAATAATTTTATTCTTTAGACTTGTAATAATTATGATGATTATTTAATTTTATCAACATTTGATCCACATTAACACATAACGTCTTGTTGATTTTTTGGCGTAATTGTTTAAATTATTTTATTGAAAAAAAAACTATTTTTAATCAATGTTTCAGATAAATAAACAACCCAAAAAAACATTCTATTTTTTCTGTTAAACTATTACATTTTTACATTACCTGCAATATTTCAAATACTGTGCTAATAATTTATAAGATATATGAACTTATTATTAAGATTTATTAATTATAAAATGTTAAAGTAATTAAATTGTATATAATTTTAACCCGACCAGTCCATCGCATCCTGTTCCTCCTATGACGTCACGTGTCAGTCAGAGGCTCCAGAACACAGTATCGAAAATTAGTGTCACACAATTAACTCACACTCAAATTCTACTTAAGGCTGAACATAATAATTCTTAAAAATATATCTTTAGACACTATTTACACCTATCTAAAAAAATTAATTAAGTGATTAAAAATAAATGTTAGGTATTTTTTTATAATTTAAAAAATAGATGGTCACAGAAGTTATTAATGACTTTAATGAGAGCAGCTCACGAACAATTATAGACTGTATGATAATGATTTTTTTGTTGATAATAAAAACTACCAAAACAATAGGTTTTATGTCCCAAATATTAAAAGGAATAACAATTTTTCTTCGAGCTGCTCTAGGAAAAATTGTAATCCTACGCATTTTTTTAGATAAAATTATATTAATTTTCGGGTGTTATGGATCTTTTTAAATATTGTACTACTTAATTATGGGTTTCCCCTTTATTCCATTATAGACTTAATAAGTATTTATGTCATTTGATGTAACTTTGAAAGTAAATCGAGTAACTTTTCAACTGAAAAAATTAAAAATCTTTATACACATCTAATCTACAACATGCAAGAAGATTAGAACAAGTTTTTTTATTTGGTAAATGATTTAGTTAAGTGCTACGGTTATTTTGCGTACTTTACTAATTATACATTCACATAAATATACAACCAGACCTATAGTATAATGTGTATAGGCTTTGATTTTAGTGTTAAATGTATTTGGTAATCAATTAAATAGTGGTTGATTAAAACATAAAATATAATTATACAAAATCAGCGGTATCTTACACTCTCTCTATTCTGCCTTGCTATTACAAACTACAGCAGTTAGTGTTAACTATTCCCCGTTGGGGTTCCAATATAGGAAACGGCAGGTTGAGTGTGAAACACTTAAGTATTTTAGTATATGACACACACACACACACTCAAGTACACGCCGAAGAAATGGCCATTAATAAGATATGAACGAGCGCTCGAGATTTTTTTTTAAACTAATATAATTTTTGCTTTATAATCATCGACCACGCAACTCGCAAGCATCTATATCTCATAGTGATAAACAATTATAATTATCAATAGTAAATATTCACATTTACACGAGCATATTTACTATCGTTCGGAGAACCGGTTTACAGCCGCTGTTCTATAGGCATATTTTATTTGGAATTTGTCCATAATATACAGTTGAGGTAACTCCTCTCGTTTCTTACTTTTGTATATTATATTATACTATATACTGAGAAATATGGCGTAAATTTTAATGAAAAAAAAGTTAAATAAGAAATACCATTAACTATATCGCTCATTTGCAATATATCACGTGGGAGTGTTCCCTCTCCAACGCTCTCTCACTCTTTACCATGCACTACACAATTAAACTTGTACATCTTACCTTCTGGCATCGATTAAGTGTGTTAGTATAGTGTATATTGGTTGGCCACCTGTATGCAAATTATTTTCCTATACGATTTAATACAACTGTTTATTAGCCACCCGCTGATCCGAGGCGAATCATCGGTCCGGTCGTCATTTCACGGTTTATTACAACAAATTCGGGCCGGTTCGGTTTTGGATTTATTATTATTCGTTTTAGGTTACTTAATTACAACAATACAGCCAATTGTGCATTCCTTTGGCACATTTAAGAATATTATTTGAACACAATATTATAATGATGATATTTTTTTCTTTGTTATTGAACTACGTATTCAGTATCTTTACGGATGAAAAACAATGTAGACATCTTTAATTCTATTATATTACATTCTTTCTTTCCAAAGATTTTATGTACTATTTCGGTACGGAAATCTCTTCTCTTGATTGGTTTTGAAAACGTTTTGTTATAGATATCATTTTGAACATTTTAAAAACTTTCGGCATGTTATCTGAGTCTAGAATGTAGTTAAAGAGTCTAAGTAACAAACCTATAGTGTTGTAAGTTGTAACCGAAGTGTTTAAAATGTAATGAACAAAATATACCTATTTAGAATTGTATATACATTGTCATTTCCGGCGGTAAAATGAAAAAGTATCTAATTTTTTAATGAGATGACTTGATAGATAACAAGTGGGGTCAGAAGCCCAAATGTTTAATGATAAGTTAGGTTGTTGCATAAATAATAAGTTAAAGGTCATTGCATTCTGTTATGCAGTTGATGAAAACGTGTTGGATGATCAATGGATCGAAACTCATCGCCACATGCACGTTTATATGGTAATTAATGGAACTTGCAAGTATGTAATTGCACGGTTGTAGAGAGTTATTGTAAAATAAGTAAATAAATTAAATTATTTAAGTACTCGAAAGTCATATAAAATCGCGTTTTACTGAATAAACTGAAGGTGGTTTTGTTATAAAATGCCGATTGTTTGTTCAACATGATTTCACAATTTATTATTATGTATTGTTTATATCAATTAAATAATCAAGGTTTTTTAATTTTGTAATTTATGTTGACAATGGGTGGTTTATTCATAATAATTCTTAAAAATAATGTAGGTATATACATTTTATACACACTACCGTTATGTTACAGACCAAGAAAATCTACATTATTTGTAGTTATCACGATCCTCAAATCCAGTCGTGGGATGACAATAATGGTAGTACCTCATTAATACAAATGAGGCATTCTGAGTCAAACCATGTAGTCATCGGCCCGACGTCCTCAACATTTTTCGACATTTTTGGAAACTTCTTTTGGTTTAATATAAGAAATTAATTTTTTTTAAATTTTTGTCACTCATATTTACCTGAGGAAAATGAAAATTTTTAAAATTATTTTTCACTAAAAAAAAAAATTCAGAATTTTAAAATTAGTCGAAATTGATTTTTTGTGAAAAATAACTTTTAAAAACTTCCATTTTAAAGGTAATTATGAGTGATAACAATTTCAAAAAAATAAATCTTATATTACACCAAAAGAGTTATAAAAAAATTTTGAGGAGGTCTTAATATTTGAATTTAATACACAATTTATATTTTTCCAGACTGTCTACATTGAAACGTGATCTCAGATATACAAATAAACAAACAAAAATAACTCTTAAAGAGCTACATATCAATTAATTATTAAATCAATAATGAATCCCAAAACATCTCTATATTATAAAACAAATGATTAAGTGCTTAAACACGGCCGACAGTTTTAAACAAAAACCAAGAAGTTTTGAAACCTTGCAGGCTTTCACAAGACATGCACAGTCTACGGATATTTGCTATTCGCCGAGTATTAAGAAGAAATCAAACAAAATGTTGCAAACATTAATAATGAAATGTTATCTCGTATGTGAGATTTTCATTTGTTACAGCCTATTAGCGTCACACAAAATCAGTTTTTTGATCCTCGAAAATTCTTATATCAGCTAGTTCTAGTTCTAGCTCTATACTATACTTAGGCTCTCTCGAGGGCTGTGTTAAACAGCATATGTGACAATGCAACACTCTAACTTAGTCTAATTTATACTATAATCTTCTTTATTTTGGAGAATCTACTCCAAAATTGTCCATTGATTTCCATAGTTGTTTCTTACTTGTTGAAACGCTTATCCCTTTTTATACAAATACCAAGGCATATATTTTTTTATTCATAATATTTCTCCGCTATTTGACGGATTGTGTGTGGTCAATGGCCAATTTACCTTTTCTAAATCCGTATTGGTACTCCCCTATAGTTTCTGTAGCAAACGGATTTAGTCGTTCCATTTTAAGAGTGGCTAATATTTTGTAATCTGTAAGTATGTAGTAGCACTATTCCTTGGCAGTTTCCTATTAACTTTAGGTCTTCTTCTGGTAAACTTTCATAGAACCAGTGCATTCTAGGCTTTTGGAATAATCCCTGTATTCCAAATTTCTATAATCCCTGTGTATATTTTACTATATATCTTCCTCCTTTTTTTAATAGTTCTTCTATTATTATTTATTTAAAATAAATAAAAATACAAAAGTAATAAAAACCAAATGGGTTTCAAAACTTTTTTTCATTACGTCGATTACAGGTTAACTATTAATTGACAATGGAACATTTGTAGGATAAAACATTTGGTACTCTAAGGCATGGAAAAATTATGATATCTTTTGGGACATGTTTGCCATTGATGTCCGCAGTTCGACAGTGGTGGCTTACGGGACTAAGATATATATTATTTTGTTCATCAGACATCAATCGCTTAAAACATGAATAATTATTCTCTGTATGCGTCCTAGTAGTTTCAGACGGAATCGGCGATCGACAAATGTTTTGCACGGTAAATTACCCTAGCTGTATGTAAACTAGAATAGCTATGAAATGCATGTTGCTTCCGATTCGTGATTCGCCTGCGTTACGTGTTAGGTGGTCCGAACGTATAGCGATTTTCTTCTCTGGCTTGACTGAACGCCACGGTGGTTGATAAATATCATTTCCTTTCATTCATAACATACGAGTAGTGAGTAAACGCTATGGTATGGCATACCGACCAGAAACTGAAGAAAATCGATTATGTCGGTGTACAGCATCCGAACGATTTATTTAAAGAAATATTGTATCACAAATAGGTATATTGAAGCAAACATTTTGGGGAAACTTTTGCCGAAAGCGATTTTTCAAATTGATCATGATGGCTGCAGTGTTGCCTTATATAACTATATGAGAAACGCGATGCCATTTGTTTATTAATTTGCCAAGCGATTAACGGTGGGATGCCTTCAACCGCCACCAGAATGTATGAGTATATGCTATTATGCTCCTCCTCGTGCGATGAATAATTTGCGCCGTACTTATAATATGTATTATAGTGGCGCGTCCGGGCACAGAAACTTAATCAAGTTTTAAAGTAATTTATTGGATTTTTCTTCGTATTTATGTAAATTGAATGCGTAAACACATAGGCAACAGCTTGGGTATCTTTTCTCTCATATAATATGTGTATATATTATATATTACATTATTTTAAAACCACCTGTGATTTATCTGAGGCTGTTGAGATCGGGTCATTCGCCGGGGTCACTGAGCTCGTCCAATTTCTTTTCCTCTTAAAATTCATATCCACATGTACGCACCTTGCTATACATTTATTTATTATACTATATTAACAAAACTCAAAACACATGCACCGATCCGTGTTAGGTGACATACTTATGATTGTATTATAACTTTTTTTTTACATTTGCGATTTTTTTCTTTCGGTATTATTATTATCATTATTCGATGTTATATTGCCGATGCGCTCGCATGTTTACAAAGTAATTGAAAAACAGGATGTCGTTGCCAATCCGGTCATCGATGCAGGCGGAGGCAATAAATAGCACTTTTTTATTTTCATAATTTACCGCGCGTTCGACGCTGACAGTTCTAATTAGACGTTTTACATATAAGTGATTTTGACCTGTTATTTATATACTATACACACATGTATTATAATAATACCATCGACTGTTTTTTCAAAAAAGTGGTTTCTTACATAATTTAAAATTAAAAAAAAAAAAAATCATGCTATCGAATTTATTTTTATTGATCAACGCATATCTAAATAAAAATGAAATGAATTTGGCTAAAATTAAAACTGGTTTTTCCTTTGAAATTTAACAACTTTCCGATCATTATATCTACATATATAGTCAATTGCATTAATACTATAATTTAAATGTAAACCATAAAAATAATTTTGTATATCATTATCTTGAAAAAATAATTGAATTCATTCTTAAAGAGTTAATCTAGGACAAGGCTGAAGGCACTACTATTAGAATCTTAATTGACTGGTTTAAGAGTATGGTAAATATAATATATTTATTATAATATTTGAAATGGTCGTGAAATAAAAGTATTGTTAGACAATCAATCTAAAATGCGCTACTGGACTTAAGAATTCCGTAAGTCGAATGCTGGTTTCTTTACAGTTATGGCCCATGGCTGCTATCTTATTATTGGGATAAATGGCTAATTTAGAAGTTGTGGGTTCGGAAAATCAAAATTCCTATCAGAAACTAACATTGGTTTAATTGTAACCCCACGCGTGCATCCATGACAAGTTGTGTTAGTAATAAAATCACGGGATTTATCGCAACACACACAAATTGGCTGGTTTCCACTGGAATAATAACACAATAATAAATTTAAAAAATCGTAAATATTTCGTTTTCACGTGTTATTTTAAATTTAATATTTATATTAAATATTAATATTTTAACGTTAAGTTATGCAATAAATTATAAAATAGATTTGTGTAATCGAATACAAATATAACGGAGACCAAGTTTTGAAGATATTAATATTGTTTCTTATACATTTTCCCCTTATAATATGTTCCATAATTGTTAAGAACATTATTAAATAGGAATCGACGTCCGAGGGTTGAAACCCAGACAGTTGCGTCATTAAACTCACCCTTTAGGTATGCGCAAGAAAAAATATTCTGTCTAAAGAAGAAAAGTATTTAAAGACAAATAATGGTATATTATTTTCGTGTCCTTAAACGACGTGTGTCTGTTGACTAAACAAAATCTGAATAGGTTGTACGTCCAACGGTTGTATTTAGGTATTCCAGAGACTGTTTTCCAAAGAATAAATGACAAACAATCGAAGAGTATGGGTGCAATTACCAATCGGCGATTCGAACGCCAAATATTTTCACGATAAACATATCACAAGGTGTCTGTGTAGCATCATTGCTACACAGACAAACGGGCAGTAATTATGGTGTCGGCGACATTTTGCGTTATAAAGGGGCACCTTTTACTGTTTACATGCTATACGAAATCGATGGTCAGAATTTGTGTAATCTTAATATTTGCTTTGATGTATACTTATATATGTATGTGGTATTTATTGTTTTTTGAGGGCATAACGCACAACCGCAGCATCGTGCCGCATGCAAACACCTCTAATAATAAGTTTTATGTACGGGCGGCATAGAACGTATTGGAATGTATGATGTACTCAACCACTTAACGGCTGTTCCATCGATATTCTATACTTATTCACACCTGCAGATCACACCGCTGTATTATTATGTCTATACGGTATAGTGTTTTGAACAACGTCTTTGAAGTGCAATGAACATATACCTAATGAATAATACGGTTTGATTTCTTTGTGCACCCTAATACAAGCAAAAAGAAATACAATATTTAAATGATATTTTGCAAGCTGCAAAATCTGGCCAACTACGGCTGTAAAGATCACTAGAATCTAGGAAAGATTATCATTACTCTATTGTATTATTTTGAGGTTAAAATATGTGATATATCTTTATGACTTTCTCCTGAAACAAACCAATTCAAAAAGGTTTTAGCATCTGGACAGAAAAAATAAAATTTAGTGGCAAACAGTCAAAATATAAATAAGGGTATCCGACCAAAACAAAAGTTAAGCATACAAATTTTAATGCTTTCTGTCGTAGTCTTTTGAGATTAGCAACTTTACCATATTTCACCAATACTATTATTGTGTTACCTGATGTGTTGTTTAAAATGTTTGTGTTAAAGCTTTGTGTTATAACCGATTCGTCTTTGCGCGTAACCGAATTATGATACTGGACTCGCCCCGTAGCGACATCTCTTGGGGCTCATTGATCACTATAATAAATGTGGACAAACGCGGACTGCAACGACGCAAGGAAAATAGATTTCCTTGTACTTATATTATATCGGCGGCAAGAGATGATCTATAAACGGATCAATAAAACCGATATTATTTATCGCGTCCGATAAATAGATCTCTGGTGAACCGCGACCGCCGCCAATGATCGTTTATCATTTATCCGTGTGAGAACCTCGAAGGTCCGGCACTGCATAAATTTCCTTGTTCGACCAAGCAGCTTTGTGCGCTCGTACTAATATTATAAATAATATTCCTGCACATAGGTCTCGTTATTGAGATATATTATTATTACAATTGTAATACTAATATATAAATTATGCGCGTCCTGGTATTGATGAACAGACACAACATATCTTTGCAAAAACGACGCACCGTACATGATTAGTGTATAAGTCATTAAGTGTATATACTATTCTTCCATTTTTTACTAAGAATATTTTCGTTTTGTCCACTTATTTTTTTTTGAAAATATCACTCCCTCTTTGCCGTTGCGACATATGTTAATATGCTTTTTAAAACACCTATATAGTATAATTATGATGTAGGGACATTGAGTATAATTATTTAGCTACAATTAAAATCCATGTAAACTAAATATTATGTAGAATGTAGATATTATTTCAACGTGTTACAATATAAGCTCTCGCCTATCTGCAATTTAGTACATTGTCATGTTTTGCTAAAGTGTATTTTTATTTTATGATCATAAATATTTTACAAGCGTAAGACTCGTTCTTCAAAGGGCAAGTTTATGGACGGCGAATACACATTCTTCATATTATTATTATTATTATACTATGTATTGGTCGCTACAGAATATAACTTCTTATGTATAGAGGAAATATAATTCATGAAAATGTGTTTATACAACACAGTCTCTGCACCACCCTTTCAATTTTTTAGCTTTAGATAAGTGCATGCACCAGCGAGGCAAAAATAACTAAACAACCAACATTAATAAAAACTAACCAAATTTCATTTACTACTCACTTGTCTAATAATATTATTAAAATAATATAATAATATTATTTAGTATCAACAGCACTTATAAGCATTTTTGTAACATAATTTTTTTTGCAATTTTCATCCATTCAGTATTTGAACGTCAAGTTTTATCCACTTTTGCCTTAAAATAGTGACCGCCATTGTTGCCGACATTGCTGCTTGTTCCACTAAAGTAGCGGTAAATCTCAGAGTCCACGCATAATTCATTTCTGTGATAAATGCTTCCAACTTGTAGAAAAAAATGTTTCAACCTCGCTATAAGTCGATAATAATATATAACCCTAGTTCTATAGTTCTATAACTATGCCGTTTAGAAGATGGAACCTGAGAAAAGTGTTATATGGACATCTTATAAGTTATAAAGTTACAAACTAATTATTGCTTATTACACTTACATAAAGCGAATTCGTCAAGAAACCATCTCATGATGGCAGCGTTGGGCCATGAAGGTCATGGCCCGTTAAGCTCATGATGATGATGACACTTACATAAAAAATATAAATTCTAAATTTATACCGTACTAAATTTTTGATTTACAATTAAATACTGTATATGGTGGCAACTGGTATGTAATTTATTTGTTAGCAGCAGAGTATTATTATATATATTATAATACATATTAAGCCACAGTTTCATCACGTCCCAGACTTGATATGATCATAATAATATATGCGGATATTAATACTATTAAACGTCAGCGTTTATTATACCTATAATTGGTATATGTAAATTTCCCAAAAGGTGACAACTTGTTTTGATACCAAAATCGATAAATCTGACAGCTTATTGAGGGTAACAAATACTGTACAATAGTGTTATTGGTTTGCTGATGTTTTAATCGAGATAAATTAATGTTATATTGAAAGAATCTCGATGACCACAAAGATGGCCAGATCGAAGTCGTTAAAACTTAGTTAAATATGTATGACCTAACACGACCGCACTAGAGCTACTCAAGACGAGTTTTTTAGTGTACGTACATGAAAATAACCGATATATATATATACATATATAAAGTCTATCCGAATTATGTTCGAAGTGACAGTAAAAAATAGCATCAACAACAAACATTAAACTACCTCCAACTTTCTTTTATCATTGTTATTGAATCTATATTAGTAATTAATTAGAGAGATGATCGAATGGTATACATTATGGAAGAGGACACACTTTTCTAATCACTATACCCGTATTTGCTGCAACTTTGTTAAATATGCCGTAAACTGTACTGCTATAGATCTGTGTGAAATAGGAACAACTAGACTTTAGATAGAGATGTCTCCAAAACGAAGTATTTTTTCATGTAGTGGCATAACTCATACGTATAGTATGGATATGTAAGTCTCCACATGTAATTTTTCCTAAGTGTATCCGTTTGGCGCTAAAACAGAGTAGACTTTGTTCAAATAATGTTATAATGGCTGATCCGAGTTACGATTATTCATGACTTATCTTCAGCACCATCAGTTTCGCGTTAGATTTATTAGGTGATAAAAAAATTCTCGCCTTTTTATAAAAAAAAAACGCTACATTTAATGCAGCCGTACACTTAACGCCACATGATTAAACTCTTCGACTCTTTTATTTATACATATTATATAATTCATATCACATAATTGCGTTGCATATGTAGCTCATAACGCTTGTGCCTTGTACATGTAAGTATTAATAATTCTTCTTCATATTATTATTATGATTATAGTACACGTATTCGAGTTGTAATGGTTTTTGAAATAAATTCCATAAAATAATATAAAGAGACAAATCAAAACCGAAGAGGCGGCGTTTTTACAACTCAATATTTTCTAAAAACAAACTACAACTTACAAGAAAAATCGTGTCACGCACTGTATCGTCTCCGATTTCCAGTATAAAATTCCGTCACGCCGCTGCCGACAACCACATTGTAACTTCTATACTGTTTTTTTCTTTTTTCTAATGAGTAGACGTTTTGCATTACCTTAACAATAATGATCGTATACGATACGGACCACGTTTAACCGTTAACCGATGATCATAACAACGAGTAAAACAAATATGCGAACTATCGTTTCAGTGACAGCACAATTTAGTCGCGATCCTCCCCGAGATTAAGTGTAAAGGTTTTATGTTCACAAACGTATGTATGACGTGTATATATTGCTCTCTTTGTCTATTTTATAGTACTGCATTTAAACTTACACATTAGGCGTTGTAAAACTTGTCGCATAAAACATGTCGCTGGATTTCCAATAGTACAGATCAAAAAATCATTATCCTATGAATCAATAGAGCAAAAAAGGAATTTAATTAAAATCTATATAAAGCCTGGGCACGATAAGAAGAAATATTATTGGCTAACGCCAGGAAGATCAGAGTTTAACACTTGAAACCCCATTTAATTTTGAGGTCTAATCACTCTAGGGAGTTATATTTTTGTCCAGGACTCAAACCGGGTCTAAAAATTCTTAAACTCAGGGTAAATCATCAACAAATATGGAGGGAAAAAACACTCTTTGGATTATTAAATTATCCATGTTATATTTTATTCTAATGTGTTCAATTTAACTTCGATGTGGTGCTAAGAGCATAATGTTAAAGCTAATAGGTATAACTGTAAATATTTTATATATATTTTTTCAAAAATCTGTAATTAAACTTATTTTACTAAGAAAAAAATTTACTTAACCTGCAACCTGCGCCTGCACCTGTTATACACTTTATTTGTCAATTTTATTTTAATAACGGCAATTATAAAAAATGGGAATACAGCGGTTTGACCTCTGGCAACAAATACCCGTATGGTACTACTAACATTAAAACATAACTTATTATTATAAGAGTATGTTAGTTTTTCCTCGATGCAATTAAATAAGGGATATTTTAATACGTACATATTACTTACAATATTATATTATTTTTGTATACATCCGTATGGAATAGACGTCCTACATCGTATAAACCATAAGTGATATTTTAACTTGTAGATACTTAATTTTCGAATAAACATATCCATAAATTTAATAAACTACTAATTTATACCGATCGTTACGGCCAATAGAGACCTACAAGTAGTTATTATGTTGGGTTTACCTTCAAGAGCCGTTTTCTTTTGCAGAGTTAAAACCAATGTCAGTGGTTTACCTACCTATCGCGCGAGGGATTTTTTCCGTGATCCTAAATAATTGTGTTAATCAATTATTATAATTTATTAATAATAGTACAAGCAAGTACCAGAGTTCAGCATTACCATAATATAATAAAATATGGAATTATTAATACCGCACACGTAATTTTAGTTATAAAAACGTTTTTATGGATACTTATCAGAAATGAATAATATTATTCTATGCTCTATAACTACTCTTACTATAGCAAAATCGTATGCTCAATATGTGTTTATAAAATCTTCTATATTATATATACATAATATTATATCTAGGTATAGGTGTGTGTGTATGTGTGTTTACAACTATTTCAGCCACTCTGTAAATATGATGTTCTGTTAAACTATTTTATCGTTTCCGGTTTAAGGAGAAGCGTTACAAAGTTGTCAACGTTTAATGTTTTGTCAACATACTTGTGTAGAAACAAATAACACCATAAACTCAAAAACAAGATTTCTTTCCGGACACGAGTATCGTGTAAAAATGTTACACGTTTTCGATATAAAACGCAGCGCATTAATATAATGTTATATCGTAAAGCAAAGAGCTCAGGGTTTTACTTGTAGGTGTCATATTCATTCGCAATTTGTGAAGGGCTTAGGAATTATTAGCACCCCCAATTTTAAAATAAGCCCCATCTAATAATTTTTCTGTTTATGTACTAAAACCTCTGCATATAAAAAGGTTAAATTTAAAAAAAACCAAAAGCGTTTTGGAGAGTTGATAACAGTACTTAATATTCAGTGTTATTTATCAATTTCATACGGCTATCACTCTTTCCATTAGGTTTGCACCTTGTGAACGCTCGTTTAGTGTTTTAAAAAAAAATAATGATTTGGCTTAGGGTTTCAATGAGACAGGACAGACTTACAGATTTGCCAATATTATAAATATAAAAAGATATGGCACATTTAATTAACATAAACAAAGTTTTTGACACATTTACAGAACAAGCAAAGCGTATAACTCTTGTATAAAATACCTTTTTTCTCTTTTTTCCCGAGTTCACTGAGTATTTGGGAGGGTACTGCTTTCGCATTGCTTCCTCCCGGTCCCCATCGTTTATTGGTATAAACTCGATAACAATTTACAATACTTATACTTAAATATATTACCGCAAGATATAATTGTAAGTATCTTTGCTTCTTCCCATCGGCCAGTTGTATTACCGATTTTGAATCCTCTTAGCTCTTTGCCTCGCTCTCTCTTGCTCCTCTTTTGTGGCCATCACGTACTACAGGAAATCTACACACCTCCGCCAATTTGTTTCATTGTCCAGCATTATGGGAACGAGGGTTTCCGGGGAGAAGACCACCCTACCCCTGTTAAAGACAGATTGTATAAAATATCTGTAAATTGTAATATTACATACATTATTATTATTTTTTGTTATAAAATAAAAATGCTAATAAACTAAAGTGTTAAATGTTAAATTCATAAACAGCATCTGCATAAAAAAAAATATCATTAATTTAAATTTAAATACATAGAATATGCAGAGCTTAAGCTACCTTCAATTTTTTTATTGAAATTGCGCCTATGGTTATATTAGAATAGATCAAGGTTTAATATTTTTTCTCTGTGCGTGGTTATTGTTAAAATATTATGACTAATTTTTTAGTTCAAATGCAATAGCTAAAACGAATTATTATAATAATATACTCTGCCGAAATATTGTCAAACCCAAACTGTTGGTACGCGTTAAACAAAATGCATTTGCTTTTAGATAAGTGTCATATAGAATAAAAACGACCATTATAGTTAGTACCAACTAGGGAATTAATAGCTTTTATATGGATGTACCTATATTATATTATTTATTTTATTGGTCTGCGAGCCAGTCGTCTAGCGGCCGCACACCAATGTCTTTCCGAGTGTTTCTCGTCGTCGTGTACGTACGTTTAAATTAAAAACGCTATTACCGATATGGGCTGACTTTATTGCTTTGAAATACGTTTGCCTACGTGCATTGCACACGGCCGTTATGCACAGACGGACATCAATACATATGTGAATAACGAGAAGACGACATGTGTCCTAATCATTTTGCTGCGCCCAATAATTTGCATGCGGGAAACTCGAACGGGTTTCCAATTTCACACTATTTACTTCTAGCACTTAAACGTTCAAAGACAAATGACGACCAAAGAAGATTACTTTCCAACACCTATCCCAGATACAACCGACACACACACACGCACACTCACGTTTATAAGCGTCGTGTGCGATTCGCCAGCGACGGAGAAACTGTTTTTGATTCACTTATAACATGTTTTATTTTCTGCCTTTCATTTATTTCCGTTTAATTTGGTTACGATTATTAAAAAATGGATAAACCCTATTACGCTGCCCAAAGCAATTATGTCTCACGATGTTAAAAATTGCGGTGTCGTTTTGGTTTTTAAGTGCATTAGTTAAACGGCTTTCGTTTAATCCCAGTCATGTTTCCGGATGACCGGGACCCAGTGATAAGTATTAAAATAATTTATAAAAGTGCACTCGGGCAAAGACAAACGTTTCGAACAAAAAATAATTTATAATCATTTGTCATTTATCTTGTCGATATACTTGGTATACCTTGTCGGTGTATGTATAAATATGATTATAATTACAATTAACGATAATCCGTTTTAATCCGATTTTGTTTTTATTTATATTTATCGAGGAATTATAGATGTTTTCTGGTTCTCCGTTTCATTTGAATCGACCTGCACCATTATAGTATATGTTAATATAGTCGCACGCGAAGTTAATCGTATACTATGTAGATGATGATAGATGTATGAGGTACGTAAAGTCTCCACGATTCATACATTAGCAAATTTTTAAAACCTTCTCCTTTGCACAAAACCACTTAGAAAATTCAGTTACTACAATTTTTTTTAAATATGAATTATATAAGTAAATACGCATACATTAGTACAGGTCTGTACAAATTTTTTTGTTTTTTAGTAGAAGTGAATTTAGTACACAATTAATTACAACTTAATTTATAGGTAACATTTTCTAGTTTGATCAGTTCAGTACAAGGCAATCTTAATAATTTAGTCAAGATGTACATTATTGATATTTTGTTGTTATCCATAGGAACATTGAATGTGTTCAAAACGTTTGTTTGTTGCAATGTGTTGTAAAAATAATAATTGCCTGTACTCAATATTATAATAATATAAGTAGGCAGAAGATCCGGAACCGTTTATAATGGGCTCGCGATACACACGGGTTTACTATCGTGAAGTATATTCATATACATTTATTGTTAGCTGTTTAATTTTTATATGGGCGTTAGGGCGACCGGGAAAACTTTAATTTCCTTTTTGTAAACGCCCGTTTCTGGTCTTAAATCATTTTTTTCTGCTAAACACAAAATGGACAAATTCATAATATTGAGGTAATGCCAAACGGCTAATGTTTCTAATATGGACACGAGCAATTGTACGCGGCGCGTGTCATCTCCGTTTAAGTAAACGCTCGTATACTTACCAGACCGACGATGATTTATACTGTCGATAAATTATTATTGTTGGCCGGAGAGAAGAGGCCGCCACCACCACCGTCACCACTAGTGTATACCGTATAGGAGAAGGACAGAAAATTCTTATACACGCTAACTTGTAGAGTTTAAAACAGCTAAAACGGCTCTGTGGGAACTCGGCGGAACGTTTTATTATTTCATTGTTCCCGTTCCGTATATTACCAACATCGGTCGAGTAGAAGTCCTTTTGCCGCTATTGGCATTTTGCTTCTTCTTTCTTTCTTTCTTCAATGGAATGCTCACGTTGAGCGGAAGACTCTTCACGCGGTGACATTTCGCCCATTGTGCCGCCCGCCAACAGTCTATGCGCGAGAACCGATATTCAAATAAACCTTATGCATGTGTATACATTTATATTGATTGTCCGCACAATATTACCAGCCTTCCGACAACAACAGCGACGTTTAATTCGACCGATATCTTCGTCTGACGCCTGTGGAAAAAGCACATCACACTATCTTACCTAATAGGCGGTACGATTAGCGTTTCAATATGTTCAACCGTCGTCGTTTTCTTGTACATTATAATCCAAAACGTTTAACAACCGATAATATATTTTATACTATTGTAAGCATTATAAATCTAGTTATGAAATAAATATTTACAGAGAATAATATAGGTGAGCTCATCGTAATCATAAAATGTAATTCGTGTGTCGTTTTTTATAAAACATATATAAAAATAATGTATCATATTATACTATTATTTATAATTAAGAGTCGTGCCAATAGTAGGGAAAATAACAGAGAATTTACACTGAGATAGTTTCAACAAGTCGCGAGAGAAGGGAGAAAAGTTAATCTTAAAACGTGAAAAGATATTTATGTTGACCTAAGAACATAAGTGGATTAATAAAATATAAAGATATGCAGGTGTGTGGAGTACAGGCTAGGTGACCAGACGACCCTATTTTATGGAATAAGAGGTGACAAAGAATAAGAAGAAAACGTTTATAGTAAAATATAACGTATTTTATACAGTATCAGTACATGCATAATATAGTAACAGCTACTGCAGTGTTATAATTCAAACGATCCAAAATATGACTAATAAATTACAAACTTTGTATCATTTAAAAAAATATTTTTGTTGACCTTTTTAAATAAGAAATCGTTTTAACAGGCTGAATGCTGACTGAACTTTGACAATAGACTCCATTGAATGGAGTATTTAAATATATAACAATCATTCTGGTACATGTAGGTACAGTGTATAATATTAGGTATTTTCATATTATGGACTATTCAATACTATGTAGTAACTCGTTATAAAAATCTCGAGTTTTCAGATTTTTTTTTTCATCCCAAAAATAACAGTGAAGAAGAAAACCGAAAGGCAGACACTTGAATGATATATATTCATGTATATAAAGTACAAATAAAAACTGTGTTTATGATACACAATGGGGATCACACGTATATTCTTTAAGAGCTCTTTGGTATAGGTATTATAAGGAAACGAAAGGGAAAAATATCATACGGACGATACACGATGATTATACATAAATAATCCGGTTGTCGGCCGTTATCTGGACCAAATGGGCATAAAAACCCGGTCATAAAATTAAAGTGCATTAGCGTGTTAAGACTTCAATGGCCACGAAATATGATATTTTATTTCACGTCGGTCGGTTCGTAAACACAAATGAGTGCTCTTCTCTGCCGTCTTATAACTTCAATTTAATTTTTTATTTACCTCCTTCCACTTTATTTTTCGCTATCCTTTGCGACCGTGCATTTAATATTTTATTTTATAAGTACCGTGCGACTTTACAAATAAATTACATAAAAACCAAATTGCTATTCTACATAATATATCTATTGATAGGTAACATGCATTATATTCGTCCATAACGTAGGACGAAATCAGATGAGGGACGTAAAGTGAAGAATTAAAAATTCAGTTTACATAAATTACGCATGTATATTACTTAAATACGGTACACCACTTTATGTACAATGATAATGTATTTATGCCGTTTAATATATTATTACTATAACGCAGTCTTCTTCCTACGAGGCGTGTGATCTTATTGGATAAAAATATAAATTACAAATTTACATAATGTGATCAATGTAAAACGGGCAGCTAAAATTGGTCGATAATATTTTATGCACAATCATGATACCGAAAATAATAATATATTTATGATATGTGTCACGCGGCTTCGTCGACGGCAGAGGCTAGTGTTTTAATAAAATACAAAATTAATATTATAAAAACCAAAGACCGCCCGGGTTTGTTTAAAAATGTAAGCCTTATTTTTAATCCACCTATTGATCGCGTAAAACACATACCATTCTTGTAGGGTTAAGTGGGGTAAGTGCGTTATTTCAAAATTAAATAGTTTGATACTTTTATAACAACAATAATAAGTAAAAATTGTATTAAATGGTACTCCAAACAAATATTTATTTATGGCAACACTGTATAACAAACACATGCTGAAACCGACTTGATAACGCACTTAACCACATCTAATAGCTTAAGAGGGCGCCGCGCCACACAGGCCATTTCTAAGGAGTAAAGTATAGGCAATTTTTCGAAAAATCTTAATTTAGAGTTTGAATATACTTATTAATACAGTAATGAGGATACTTTTTTGATTGCCATTTTTTTTGTCGACTATCACAGTCATGTCTATAGGATAAATCACAATTTTTTCCCATCAATACTGTTTTGCGCGGATTAATTTTTCTCAGGCTTCATACATAGTTAAAGAATGAAATTCATACATATTATTTATGACAAAATTATCTGTGTTCCATCATCCGTATTTTTTCGATATACCCAAGACGCTATATCATTTTTAAAAAAGTCAAAAAAGTCCTTTCTTAATTAATTAGTTATTCATTAACTGGTTGAAATATTAAAAAAAGGGCGATGATAAAACACAGACAATGTTGTTGTCTAAATTATGTAAAAATTTGGTTTCTTAGTTTTGACTATATCCTTTGTAAAATTAATCCGCGCAAGGCGGGTTTTTTGTAGAAAATAACGGGTGTGTGACGTCCTCTTAAGAGCTTTAGGCAACCGTTACTTGTGAGCGCTAGTTGCCTTCTTAAAGTAATATTCAAACCTAATCAGTAGCGTATTTAAGATTTTTCCACGGGGCGGGGGATGTACAGATTTTAACAGCCATACCTATTCAATATAAACTTATATTCATATTATTATATACGTGTTGCATGTAAACAAAAATTTGGATACTTAACTACAAAACAAAGTCAAATTTTCTTGAGAACAGTGAAAGAATATTAGGTACTTCATGAGGTGTGACTGTTATATTTTAAATTATGTTTCAAATAACCTCCCGGGGCCTGGGGGAGGATATAACCCCCATATCAACCCTACCGTAAATACGCTACTGAACCCAATTGATGGTTATTTTTACTTTAACAATAGGTATATATAATTATTATCAGTTATTTATTGTACACAGCACATACAATGCAAATTACTATGGTTGTAAAATAATGTAAAATTTGGTAGTATGCAGCTTGCAAGTGTGTATGTAAAATTATTATGTATATATAATATATATATATATATATATATGTATAATATCCCTGGAAGGCTATTTGCATGAAAAATATTGACTACTTACTTGGTATGGGAGGAAACTAGTAGGTTATGGCAGTGGCGGTTCTGGCATTAAATTGTTGAGGAGGCAACAACTTTGTACCCTTATTGATAAAAAAAGCGCAAAACCCCTAGACCTAAAATTTCTTCATACTGGTATACTTCCCTTTTTTAACTGTAAGAGAAGACTTTTGCTTATTATCCTAGTTATTAGTTATAATCGCATTACCGGCCATCTATTAAAATAATTATCATTAAAATGTACGAACTTAAGATAAATGTATAATCATAAAAACATATGTAAATACAATTTACAAAAGATGAAATTATAATCGCAAATGATTTCCTGTATGGATGTTGCTTAATAACCACTATACTGTCATATACAGGATTCATTTTGAAAAAAAAAATAAAGCTAATAAGTATAATAATATATTAACTAATAACTTAAGAAAACTAAATAAAACGCCAAATAGTAAACCGGTATCAGAATTAAGTAAAAAATATAGTGATATCAAAATTCAAATTGGGACTGCTGATAAATAATTTAGTGATAATGGAAAATGGCGTTTTGTTGTTGGTAGTGTCGGTGCTGATGTACATGCTGAATATCTATGCCCCATTTCTTCCCCAAGATAAGAACGATCATCGGTCAGTTGCCCACAAAGGCAATATTTTTGTGTCGCCTCTCGCAGAGAATTGCGCATGCGCTATTCGTATTATTTTATGTATGTGTGTGTGTGTATGTTGTGAACACAACAACATAACGTGAGATATTAGCGGCAGCCGCCTCCGCCGGCTGCCCTTATGCCACGTGAGTAACAACAGGCAGCGGACGGCGGCCGTTGCTTTCAGACGGTCACCGCTAATACGTAGTAACGTTATTTCAAATTCTTAATTTTTTTTTTCGCTTTCAAAAATTCTTGTTCATATACATTTTTTCCAATATTTTCGATTGAAAATATTTAATGTAAACCAAAATATCTCATCATAATAACAATATTAAGTACATAGTTTCCTCAATTTTCCGCACCGCCTCTTTTGCCTCCCCGGGAAAACCGCCACTGGGTTATGCTCATACATTTTAGGGTCTTTAGTTACTATAAGAAATGGAGGCAATTCGTATGAGCCCCCTAAAATGGATCGCATTATGTACATGTTATACATCCATAATATCCGAGCCTAGCTCATTGTAAGATCGCGGCGGAACGCACTCGATTAATTAACCGTCGTTATCGCGTCTCGTTAAAACATACCAAAACCGGTGAGCGATAATAATTAACGACCATATTATAATATATATTAAGGAACGGCAGTGCGACCGCTACCGTTCTAAATCTGATCAGTCATCGTTTTCAATTGATATATAATAATATTATTACCGTTGATTGATTTACATGTAGGTAGTAAACGTAACAATGGGCGCGAGCTACGAGCGCGGTATCGGTTAATTTTTATTTTATTTCATTTTCGATTCTTTAACAATTATTGTGTGACGTTTACAAAACGTGTTTGTGTCTTACTCGCAGTCCCTGGGCCGCGGTAGCCGCAACACAGCCAACAGCGCCCTCAGCATTTATTATATTATTATTATTATGGCCGTGCACTGATTTACGTCTCTTTGGAGCAGCCGTCTACGTTTATTACTAATGTAATTTTTTTTTATCCATGACTTGGCCAGCGTAATGCCTACCACACAACAATCATAATAATATAGTATTATAATCATATTATTATACGGACGTTGTCGTGCTGCCGGAACAACAGACAGTGGCGTCGGCCAACGTCATACTTGACGTCATTATAAGAATATTATAATCGAGTACACTGCGTAGGTGGCGATTAATAATTGATACTTTTGGATTTTATATTGACAGCAAGTGATGTCCAATAACGGCAACATTTATTTAATGTTTAAAATCTAAAATGTAGGTGTTAGAAGGTACCTATAGACAAATAATTGTGAAAATCAACATTATAGTTATCAAACCCTATCGATAACCTGTCGGAATGCACGTATAATAATTATTAAAGGGTTCTTTATGAAACACAATAATAATATATTGTAATATCATTATAATGGGCTATGAAACATATTTTGTGGCTCTTATTTTTAACTTCAAATTGTGACCAGTTTGATCATATCATAGACTTTTTAAAAAGGCAATAAAATGAAAATTTATCAGTGTTTTTGCAACATCACATACGTTTTGCTGATTTAGTCTAACTTACTTCTTACTAGTGTATGTCTAGTGTATAAGCAAAATAAATAAAACAATTTAAATTACCTAATACGACAACCACTATATTATAGCCAAGCGGCGGTAACGCGTAATATTGTATGCTTGACCAAATAATATACTAAACAATTTTTTAAAAAAAAGAAATGTTTATATAAAACAATTACCTAATAAAATGTTTTACAAAATAGTTAAAAAAAACAATTGTTGTCGATTAGCTATTTAATTTGATTAATTTATATTCAAAGTATGCCTAATGTTAATTTGCAATAAATATGTTTTCCAAAAAAGTATGAATCGTATAATATAATTATTAACTTTACACGTACGTTATACATAATGTGATTTACATTTTATATCACATAGTAACTGTAGGTTTTTTTTATAAATCTTTTTATTTTGAATTGTCTCTCTATGTAGTAACCAGATCAGGATACGTTTTAAAAAGGTAACGTAGATTTAACGTATAAATATAAAAACGCACATAAAATGTAATGGTATTTGTATTATGAGTTTAACTTGTTCAAAACTAAATAATATAATTAACAAAATAGAGTAAGTCTACGGGCTAAGCCACAAAGTAACTATAAGGGTTTCAATACAGTTACAGCTACTGAGCTACTAAGCAACTACCCAATGTTCTACGGTAGTTAAATATATGAGTAACAAAGATAATAATATGACGTGATCGGAGTGGGGTGATGCTGAGAAAACGCTTATGCACATTTAGCAAAAAATAATAATAACATGATCACAGGTAACAGGTAAGCACAATTAATAATATTCTAAACTAAAACTAAATATTATGTCCGTTACACGTGACCATTTCACCTACTGTGTTCTTGTTATCCGAAATCACACTATTTACAAAATAATAATAATGTTATAACAGTGTACGGGAAAATGTATCCTAGAGTGATACATTGTTATTATTTCTGTGCGTTAAAAGGGTGGCTGTTGACTTAACAATATGCACTAGAGATAATAGGTGGTGAATTATTCGAAGTACCTAAACCACTGGGTGAGTTGATGAATATCAGTAAAAACAGACGTGTACTGTTTGATTTTCCTTCTAGACAGGCCAACTGCCGGTATGAATCACAAACAATGAATAGAGAACCATCAATATTTATTGAGCAAACTGATACACAGAATACTCTGTTTCACACTTACTGTAAACCCTAGTAGCGTTCCCTAGCCATTTTCATGCGGCCTTTGAACATTTTAATAAAATATTGTGTTTTGTCATTGCGCTATCAAACAATTCATCAAAATTACTATTGTTCGTTGCAAAAACATACAACACAATTCTACACGGGGTTTGCGTTCATACTAAAGGCTATAATACAGTAAGGGGAAAAATACAAAAGTTTGAACAACAAGCATTGCGGCTTTTATGTTTTACCTAACCGAATTTTACAACATCCATAAAAATAATGTGTGATATAAGTGCCTTAACAAATATTGTAGGTATTAACGACTATTGATTTGTTATTAAGAAGTATAATAAAAAATGGGAGATTATATTTTGTCATGATTTAAACCATATTGATGTAATCTCCGAGTAACTTTTATACATACTCTACGATGCAAGAACAAACGGTGATTATTTATGTAATAAGTATTGCAATCATTTTTTAGGTTTATGCCTTTGTCATAGATTAGATTTCGGGGCAACATAATAAACGCTATTTGACTTTTACATATTATTTTGTGTTTAAAATGAATTAAGATTTTAGAAAAATGTAGAACAAATTGTAATTTTAAACACATATGGTCTGATAGCTAGTAATGAAACGCGTTGCAGTGTACGGAGCCGACGTCGAACTGGATATTTCTCCAGACATAATGTAATAATATAATATAAGACAAATAAATTATGTTTAACTCGAGCCTATTGTTTGAAGTTCGAACGACGGCGCACGGTAATAATAATATTACAAATGTACACATTTTCTCGAAACTATTGATATTTAGCGTCGACCACCACCGCATATAACATATTATGTATAATTGTATTCACACACACACACGCTATATGATCCCCCCAAGTTCACTGTCTTGACCCGTTGCAAACGACTTAACACGCCCAAAAGGCGTACGCCACGGTATTTAATTGAAAAACGATGATATACAAGCTCTGGTCATATTTCATTAATATAAACAGCTATACACATAATATAATATAATATATATATATTTTTTTTTTCCGTATAAGGTAAATAATATATGGAAGAAAGCGCGTGTGGATATTTTTGTTGTCCAGCACTAACGCACAAGCGAATAACAAATTATATGAAATTGCCCTCGGCTGTGTGTGATTCAAAAAATCAATTTTCATCGATCTGTGCATATTATTCCTCGGCCGTTTTATGTGTAGTGTGTACACACATTGGGTTTCTCATATTATTGTATTATATACCACGGGCGTGCGTGGCCCACACAGTCATCGATGGCACGACATAATATTATCAGATACCTACTATACCAATATATACATTATATATGTACACGAATTCCAAGTGGTTTTAATACCACTAAAATTTAATATTGCAACACATCCTTTACCGGTATATTGATAATAGGTAATCCGTGTTTATTACTTGTATTTATGTCTATTCCCGTTTTTATTCGTTCGGATAATGCGGTATGCCATATACCTACTCACCGCGACTTTGACTATAAGTATAATATAATATCACCCATATAAGTATTATAATAATATATGTATGTACACTTGTAGTCGGGCCGCACACAGTTTCGGTCACAGATACGTTGCGTAGTCGTCGAAGTCGCATTGATAAAACGAGCCATCAAACACTATACCTTTTGGTCAACTTGTAGAATATTTATTAAACATATGTAATATCGTCTTTGATCTATACAAAAGAGTCGGCTTCGTGAAAACGAATCCCGACCGACGCTATGGCGTACCATTTTAGATTGAAAGCCGTATATGAACAACATGACATAGAACTTATAAAATTAATATTAATGTATCCTTGATGAAACGGACCGATCCGTTTAAAAATGTCCACAAATATCTGGTTTGAATAAATTAGTCGTTTACATTATTTAAATATGAATGTTCGGAATCTTGTCTCGTCAAATTAATGTTTACGTCGATTTCGGTTTTAAGAAGTATTTCAATTTGAAAGTCACGCTCCAAGATGCCGCGTTGGTGTTAAATCACGGGTAATGTAGCTGTTGTTATTAATTTTTATAAAATATATAATTAAAGTTTAAACATACTTTATAATGTATGGTTCCCCAAGTCTAAGAGTTTACCATTCGTTTTACAACTATACGTGAATAATTCAAACTTAAAATTATATCGTCCAAATCGCTAAAAAACATTAGTACATTTATAACCATAAATATTATTAATAAATAGATATGTACGATGTAATCTTGTTTTTATTCTTTTTCTCGAGCTTTTACGGTCTTTGAAGGACTTTTACAGCTTCCACTACATTCTTCCACTTACCGCCATCCATGGTGTCTCATACTGTTACTTCCTGAGTGCACTTTTTTAGATCATCGTTGACTCTGTATGCCCAGCGCTTTCTAGGGCTACCCCCTAGACCTGATTTTGTATAGTTGAACCAATTATGTATTTTTTTTTTTCTGTATGTGAGTAGTGGTCACACATGATCAAACTGTAAAATCCGGGTCAAATCCAGATCTCATCGAAATTAATTCACCATTTTCAAGACGATGATAAGCAAAATGGGGTGGTTTTTTGATTCACGCTCTAAACAAGATGGAGCTAGTTTTGGCAAAAAAACAGTGATTTTGGCATTACCACCAATGGGGTATCAATTGAAAATCAAACTTGCACAATGTACATGCGAAAAACTGACAGCGAATCGTGCAAACGGCCGAGGGATGTTCGGTTAAAATGTCGCATCTACGTGTAGTGATCTCTGTGGCGGTGGCGGCGTCCGGCCGAATGGAGGTCGCGAGTATCTTGTAAGCGATCAATCACGTTCGCGTATACCTGGTAGTATAATATAATAAAGTATACATACATCGTACCTATATAGTAGCAGGTTGCCCCCGCGCGGCTCTGGGCTGTGATTTGTCACTAAATGCGGCCTGATTAGTTATTCAGACGTTTGAATGGACACCCGGGCAGCGTGCTCACGACGACGACCGCGCACCATTCTTTTTCCATAATAATATGTTATTGTACGGGCCCGTAGTATTTATACTCGAGCTCGGGCTTGTGCGACCATCCAGCGGAGAATAATATGTATAGATGCTGTGTGCGTTGTGTATACAAAACAAAAAGAAGACACGCGAGTCTGTTTTCTCGTCAATAGGTCTCGTCCGTATGACGAGCAGCGCTGCAGACCCGGATAAAAGCCGGACGAAACGGCCGTCCGAAATGGGAAAAAAATGGCAAACAAAAAGGGCAAACGCATCTATATTTTGCCACATAAATTTGCATTTAAACCAGATTGGAATCTATACCGGCCGCGGTGGTGCTAATATGCATTTTGTTATGGACAAACGGGAAAACGCCGACCTACGGAAATGGTTAACAGCCGGTCATCCACGTCTAAATCAACTCTATATCTACGTATACACGACCACAAACAACACATATACTCGCGCGCGCTCTTAGTATTGTATACCTACACTCACGCGCAAACATATACCTATATCTATATTCACATAATGTGTAGCATGCAATCGGAAAAGACAGCGAGTAAACATTGATCACACACAATACAAGAATAATAATCTTCGGGCAGCAACCGTATAGCGGCATAATATTATCACTGCAAGTACCTTTAACTGAATAGAAAATAACGCGCTCTTCCTTAGTATGGTATTGTTGTTTGTAAATCTCTTTAGCCACCCTTTGCGTGCCTTCGCGTTGTAAAACGCGTCAAAGCCCTAGTGTGGTGGTTTACTCAAACTTTTACCCACCACACCCTTCACCCCCGAGTTGTCTGTTCGGCAAACGCCTAAAATCACATTTCCCATCTTCCTAGTTTATATTTTTTTTCCGTTTCACGTATGTGTCCAATATTATGCTTGAAACTGAGACGATGAGGTGGCGGGCGAAGGCGAAAATATAGGTATATATTATTATTATTGATACCAAGCCGATGTGCGCGCGTGCACGAGCGGTGGCGGAGAGGTTACCGCGAGGTCGTGCGAATCGACATCATCATCATCATCTGCTTTATAGACGGCACGTGATTGTTGGACACACAATAGCCGGTTGGGAGGTGACCGAACATAATATATCCGATTGGTCGGCCGATAGCCAGGGCCGCCTATTCGTATGGACCAGATGCGATTCGACACGCGCAATTATTGTTATCGACGAAATAGAAAATAATAATAAATAAAAAAATAATGAACCGTGGGGGGAAAAGAAACTAACTGAAACACCTACAGCGAATCGGTCGCTAGGATTTTTGTGGGATAAGGAGACTATCCGCGCAGCTTTGGGGTCAAACGGGTGAATGATGCGATAAGGACAAGCAGCCATAAAGATGGTACGCGTCGATAGGATCGTATAGTAGGTATATGTTATTACTGTCCATAATTCACTCTCCTGTTGCCTCTCATTGCAGTTGTACCTATTGTAGATACGCAATCGGACTACACAAACTGCAGTAAGAAAAAAATAGGTACGTCGAGCACGAATGACGATATTTTATAATAGAAAAATATTTTGTAAAGCCAAAATCTTTTCGATATCAAATTTAAAGTTCATTAAAATTAGCACCTTCACAGATAAGTGATACTTCGTATGTACTATAAATAAGACGCCAAAAAAATCGCATATTCAGAAACTGTATACCTTTTTCTAACTATGTATACCGGATAAAACTATTAATTATATTATCATCTGTGTAGGTAAAGCAAAAAATATATGACAACCCAAATTTGGATACCTTAGTTATTGTACACTACAAGCCATGCACTTATTATTATACTGATTACTGTTGTAATAGTGTTATATTTTGGTAAAATGGTCGTCTTTTAAAAAAAATCAAATAAGCATAATACCATGATATAATAGGTACTTAAAAATCTCAAGTCTGAATTTAGTGTTTATATACATAGTCAGAATATTATATATTAAGGACCAGTTGTTACCGGTTTAAAAATATATGGATATATTATATCATTATTTATTATACAGTGATAAAATCTTAAAAGTTCCTTTATTAACGATATAATTCCTTTTAGTTCATTAAGTCCGTTCTCTCCATCTGCTGTAAACGCAACTGCATACAAAAAAGTTAAGTATTATATATAAAAATCGGAATGCAAAGTATTTAACCTCAGGTAAAACATGTTCCGTTATTAATTTTACTACACGTTTTTTTGAACATAAATTGTTTTTATTTTTATTGATAAGCGTTTGTTTATGTAAGTTATTATTTTAATTTAAAAGGTAATACAATTAATTAAATTATAGCTCATCGAGAAAAATCCTAAAAACCAGTGTTTATTTATTATTTCCTATTCGTTTTTATGACTTGCACTAATTCTAGTTTATATTCCTACATTCTAAGATCGTAATGTTAACCATGTACAAACAGGTGGTCTCTTCGCGCAGTAAAACAAAGTGTAGGTAAATTTAGTGAGTAAATGCAGTTATAGAACAATAACTTCATAAACTGTATAAATGTTGTCGGTTGTAAGTGGAGTATATATTGGAACGCTGTATAATAATTCAAGTTGTTCTTTTTCTTGGAACATTTAATCTGATCTTAAACCTTTACATTGCTATAACGATTATTGTGTAAGCTCATAAAACTCTTTAGAAAACATTTTAATTTTAAGTTTTCTTCCACGACAATATAAAATATAAAATTATAAAGTATACCGAAAATATATTTTGTAAACCATAAAACAATACCCTACGCTATTTTATTCAATGAAAAAAAAACCCAATTTTTGTTGACTGCAGTTTACTTATTTAATAATTTAAATAACTGTATGAGGTAAATAAAGATGATAAAACTACATCATGATAACTATTCACATACCATTTAAGTGCATAATACATGATATTTACTCTACAAAAAATTGATTGATGGTAATTATCATATTATTTATAATATCTATATACTTAATACCTATTTCCCCCCCCCCTAATTCTGTAGTTATAAAAATAAATACATGTCAAGTTAATTAAAACATAATGTAATTGTACTATCTATGCGAAACAATTGTTTTAATTATTTTAATTTATATTATCATGTGCTTAACTTTTATTATGGTGCATCATAATACGTAGTTCTTACTCCAAACGTCAAACTGTAATATACATCCAAAGGAATTTGTTTAAAAATAGTTAAGTATATTTATATAGTTTATGGAAGTTATATTTATGCATTTCAAATATCTAAAAAAATAATTACAACCGATCATTTCGATTTAGCTTAAAAACCCGTTTTATTTAAATGAAGTGGTAGGTATACACTATTTTTGGGTATTATTAAATTATTCTGAATAAACAAGTTCGTTTATAATGTTAATCAGAGGATACTAGTATTCTACAAGATATTATGATTTAAATATTTGTTATTAGGCTTATTCATGGTTATAAATGTTTACCATATTCTTCAATGAATTTTAAAAATTTAGAAGTTTATTTTTATTATATTAGTTTAGAAATTATTGCGTATCACTGACAGTTATTTATTGATATAAGTAAAATATTGTAATTATTTTTTAAGTTATTGTAATTCTGTGTTTGTAATTTATTTGTAAATTACAAAATGTTACTTATAAAATAAAATAAATCTTATATTATAAGCTGCATTCGCATGGTCATACTTATCCAGTTCATTAAATTACTCAAGTTGCAAAAACAAAACCTTTACAAACTCGTATACTTACGGATTATTTAAATCATGCAAACATATACTAGGGGAACCTCGTTTAGGGATCAATGAAATCCAAAACAGTGACATTAATGTAGCGTTCAAAAGTAAGACGATGCGATATAATTGTGAGAAAGATAAAACAAATTTGTATAATATGCGTTTATGTTAACGTTATTGCCAACGATATCACATCAATGAACATTTTTCACCAACGGGTATGCCGTTATCGGGGTGATCTAGTGTATTAAAGTGTGCATGTAAATTATCTATTATAATATTATATACTCACCGTATAAGCGTAGGTGACAAACATGCATGTTAGTATACGACCACAATTTATTTATTTTATTTGGTTTTAGAAACAGATTAATAATATACTTTTTTTATGAGTACACTTATAAATACGTGTGAAAAATATTCATAATAATATTACAAGACCTTAACCGAGTGCAAATGGGTTTGTTTACATTGTCCTGTTATCAGATTGCCTCGAGGGAATCGTCTAAAGAATTCTGCTACTATAATTTAATATTACGATGAAAAATAAGTATCAATGTATGCATAAATATAATCAAACGATATAACATAGGTAAAGTATGGTGTTATTATTAATTATACAAATCAAGATTCTATAAAAATTTAATTGCGTTTGAATAATTCAATACGATAATATGATAATAAATTACAATTATTTTATTACTTTGCTGTATACAACCATAATGACTGCACATGCTTTATCTTCTTTGATAAAATTATATTATAGGCTTACAGTTTTACAGTATTACTGTGTATTGTTTTTTTGTCATGATTGTCTTTTAGACATCTTTCTACAAATTTTACGTTGACTTTTTTGCGTCACAAAACCGTTTAATAAGAGACAGCTGATAATGGTATAGTGATTAATTATAAGAGATCAATGATATTATCACTTATTATTAAGTGATTAGATTTAGACCAGATTTATCGATTTTAGTGGAGGTACATTTATCAAATCCATGATTTAAGATTTATTCATGATCCTATGTTTTTCCTTCAAGGGAAAGATTTTTTTTTTTTTTTGAAATCGAATAAGCCCATTGAATTGTGTAGTATTATAGATTTAAATGCTATGAGCATATTAAGTGCAAAATAGATGAAATGAAAAACACTCCTAATGTAAATATTATATGACAACAATAGAGCCAATTTTGTCATAAACTTTATAACTTTTTATATAATGATTAAATGTGTATTGTGTAAAACTATATAAATAATAAACGATAACATATGATTTTCAAAACTTTTTTATTAATGTAAATTAGGTTTCAGTCTTTTGAAAACTGAAAAATTACGTTCAGATGTCACTGCGGAAAACAGTTAAAATTGTGAACAGTTTGTGAACCGAGGCCTTAAGCTTAAGATGAGGTTTGGTTCCAACAGGGTGGCGCTGCGGCCTACACAGCCACTCGATCAATGGCATTAGTGCGCGACCTTATGTCATCTCTCGCAGAGGGGACATCAATTGGCCCTCAAGGTCCCTCGATCTGGACCCTGCAATTTTTTTCTGTAGGGACACTCGAAGACTATAAGGTCTACACTCTACAAACAACGTCCTAAAATTTCGGAAGAACTTAAAATTCCAATTGATAAAGAAATCGCAGCAATTCGACGGGAAATGACAAAGCGAGCTATGCGAAATTTTCGTTTGCGCCTTGATGCCTGTGTCACCAACGAAGGTAGTAGAAGTCATATGCCAGAAGTAGTTTATCACACATAAATTGCACATTCTATAGAATATATTAAATAAAAACAATTTTGAATTCGAGTAAGTTTTCGTATTTTTATTGAACTTTACTTTCGTGTCCTGACTTATGCCGGACTCTGCATTTATATATTTTTCATGAGATCTGGTAGTGACGCAATGCATCTATTTGTTCAGTTTTATTTTATTATAACGTTTTTATGAACTCACAATCAGACATATAATTTAACTTTTTGACATGATGAAATACTATCTAGAAAATAATTGTTCATAATGTTCTAAGTTATATAGTGTTGATCCTTATACAGTGGCATAATTTGCCGAAGTATAATTGTCAAGATATATTGTACATAATATTATGCAAAATCTCAAATAAAAAAATAATAATAAAAAAGTATTTTTAAGAATCTTCGACTTAATAATCTTTTGCCGTGATCAGCTGATATTATACAACGTATATGCCTACAACATATTAATTGTATTTTACTGTTGTTCTACCATACACATATAAGTAAATAAGATACTTTTTTTTCATGGATTTGAACTATTATTGTTATTTTTTATTTCCTAATTTGTATTCCCTATGTTGATACTTATATGTGAACTATGATTATTGTAGTGCCACTATTTTCATTTTGTACGGTACGTAAAAAAATAAAGCCTTTTTATCTTTAGAACTCAAAAAACGAGTAATTTATAAAGCAGACTGAAACCACTGCATTACTGTCTGAGTTACCACTTTCCGATCATAACGCGTGCAGCACATTTAACGAGTTAGTCACCACGTTGACAGTCGGCAATTTGCATGTATGTAGCTCGATTGCGGCGATCGACAATTCAAAGCCCGTAGTTAGGCGACCGACAATAGTCAAAGAATACTTGTCATACTCAAAGCCGACCACGATAGTCTCCCAATCAGCGTTATTCAAACGTAATTATTGCGATTGTAATTTCTCTTCCATTCAATGTGCTTGCATATGTATTAATTGAACTCTCCAGATCCAACAACATTATGCATAAATCAAACTGTATAAATTATTTAACGTGCCATCACTACCGCTGTCTGCATAGAATATTATAAATAATATGTTGGCTATGCTCTTTAATGTAAAGATTCCGTTAAAAAACAACATATTTTGCTTATCCGTAGTTTGTAAGACCTGTCTTCGTCTTATTAGAGACATTCGTCAAATGACACATAGCGCAGCTCAAATATTAATGGCACAGACATTCCAGAATAATAATATTAAATATAATTGAGAGTTTATAAACATGTGAGGAATGAAGGTATATATAAACATAAAATATTAACCTAGAATAATTATTCTGCGATATTATTAACCAATAATAATAAGTAATATAAAAATAAACAATAATAACCCTAAGGCCTAAACAAATATATTAAGTGCTTTACCAATGTTTATTCTTTAGTTCTCTTGCCTCTACAGGTACAATTATTTTAATTTTTTAACTATACACTACTCGAATTATATGGTCGTGATTTTTTACTTTTTCCAATTCATTCAAACTTAAATCTTATTTTGAATGACTTATGTCTAATTCAATTGAACTTTGTGGCTTTAAAAGTATATTTTAATTCTATGGCTATAAAGTTAATTAAATTCGTTCAACATTATGGCGTCAGTCGACTCCCAATGTATCACTTCTTTTACAATTGAAGTTTTATAAACTTATCATACAAATGAATGTAAACATTTTTTTTTTTTATAAACCTAACCGTTTAATATTATACAATTTTCAGCCCTAAAATAACCGATTAAGTCAAAGTTCGGATAAACGATTCAATGGTATTTTCGTGAAAATTGGTTTGTAGATGCTTTTTTTTATTAAACTTCAAAATTGTGAAAAGATGTTTGCTTTGCGCCGAGTAGTACTTATTGGTTCATTTTGGCCGATAAAGTTTGCGCGTTTCAGGCTTATAGTGTACCACAGCCTATAACTTCTCAATTCATATTAGGCCTTGATGCGACGCGACGAGGTGACGGCGTAGTGTGAATGTAACAATAAATAATAAAGATTTACCCTGTGCCTAGTGAGTCCAGTCGACCACGGTTGTATAGCCCGCAAATAAGATTCGTGCTCACGGAATGTAAAAATAATAATAATTATAATACTATAACGGAATTAATAGCAGTAAGACAATAGACAATCTGAGGCGTTATATAAATATATATAACGCTATAAATACCGCTGCAGTTTTTATTACTATATGACTGTGACGGAGGCAGTGATGACAACATGGTAATCAATCACGGGTATTCTGTACCTATACAGTATAATAGTGGTCGAGCTTCTCCTATGTGCGGCGGGAACTTGGGAGTGCAGTCGACGATTGCGTTTTTTTTCTATTATATTATTATACATAATAATACGTTTAATGTTATTATTCGGTTTAATCGCCGTCGATGATGGATTGCCGCCGCGTTTGACCGTCAGCGGTTATTCCTTTTTTTTTTTACTCTCTTGCGACCGTCGTGTCCCGACTAATGTCAGGTCAACTCATTATAATAATGTATTTCTTGTGACCGCGACTGAAATGAAACCGAATCGCGTTATCACGATCGGGATGAAGTGATCGATTTGTCTGGCGAAATGATGGAAAAAATCGTTGTAGATTATCGCTGTTTCGCATACTATACCTATTCAACAGTAACGCACGACGAACCAACTCCGGATTTGCTACAGCCGGCGTTATCTGGCCGTATTGTCACAAAGCGAACGACCAGCGATTAGTTTGTATAAAGAGATGAGTGTTTTTTTTCCATAGCGGTTTTATAAGGACGAGGCATAATATTACAGAGAATGGGTAAGCGACTTCGGCGATGTGGACGACGGTCATTTTTCTTTCGTTCGCTTTACTCGTGGGAAATCAACTACTCGGTCGATTTGCTGTAAATAATAATAATAATAATAATAAGCAAAATATGCAAGTCCGAGAGCAGTGGGACACTGGGACCCATGTGCGTTTCTCTAACGATAAGGAAATCGTCCTGGTCTTTCTATATTATTACACTATAATGTATAATCTTTCTATGCTACTATCGTGTTATGAAATTGAGCGTTGAAAACTGAAAATTATTTCTGTTGGCGCGATTTTGAGACGGTACAACCGTACCTAACCGAGGGAGTTTAAAAACCTACAATGATTTAGTGACTCAAATAAAGATCCGTGTCTCAAACAAAATACACTGTATTATTATTGTCCATAAGGCGTAATGGGTTTTTTTTACATTTTCCTTTTGTCTATTACCGGCTATACCTAAGTACAACGCGTTAATCCATCATGGATGATCAACGAAAATAACAGCGCGGTGGACGACGGATCTATTAACGACCGTGGTATATCATAAATCAATCGTGGCCGCTGTTTCGTTGTTTCAAGACGTTACGTCAATATTGTCAGAATCGCACGCGTGAAATATTGCAACGGATTAATGTATGAATATAATATGATATTAAATTACTCATTAATGATCACGGACGATAAAATGTAAATTCGTCGACTGACTTCTTACTATACCCACACAAAAAAGATTTAAAACATTATCCATGATAATGTTCTCTGGCGTTAAATTTTGCTTCTCCGAAACCATTTCTCCGAGTATTGTAATATTTAATCATTTTTATACTTCCGGCAATTTGTATAGTATGAGCGAAACATGCGACACATGGTATGAACCTATATGTTAACGACCCCCGGAAACAATATTTTATTCCACCGGCAACGGGTAAATAGCAATAAATTAGTCGATGTAACCGAGTAGCTATGAAACGCCAGCTACAATACAGGGTGATCCATTTAACGGAAGACACTCCTTTTCTGTGAAATTAATTACAGTTTTGTAGTTTTTCTCTTTGAAGTCAGTCTATTGTCTAACCAATTCATACAACCAATGCTTGATGAAATAATATAAAAATATTTGTAGTATCATTATCGAAAACTTTGTTGTTATTATTTTATCTTATTATTTCTAGAGCTCAATCAACATGTAAACGGTAACTTATATATTTTATTAACTATTTAAATTAAAAATCTATGTACTAAAATCGTGAAAAATAGCTGAGTTCAAGCAGGGCACTTGACCGGAACAAAAATCCTAAAACGCGGTTGGTACCGCCGGACGCCTTGAGGATCGAGTGCACGCCTTCTTCTTATATATTTTTATCTTTTATATCGATTACTTATCATTTTATTATTATTAAAATCATTCGCTTATTTCCATCACTAATTAAAATATTAACATTGAGTATATATACAATATATACTCAATGATATTAATTAACTCATGGATAAACAGAAATAAATCACCAGCCCACGCAGACATGGTCAGCGCTATCTCGCTAGTAATTTGCTAAAATTGTTGACTATTAAATTGTTATCTTTAAAGTTCCTAATATATAAAATATTAGGGCAGAAGAAAGGATGAAATGTAATATTATTTTTATCTGTACGCATTACCATTGATTGATCCTAAACTTTAAACTTTAAACTATTTGTTCAAAACTGGTTATCTACCAGTCAACATTTGCACCTCTCGTCTTAAATTTTTAACTTTAAAAGTAATTATTCAAAACCAGTTATTGACCACCTTGGTACCCCCAGTTCGAATAAAGAATAATATATAATTTATTCGAATAATCTCATTATTCGACTAAACCCCCTATACGACTGAATACACACGTTAATTTCGTACATATATAAATCATTTTCTCATTGTTTACTATGTTAGCTGTCAAAACATAACTACAATTTTAAAAGTGACTCGATAAGTGGGTATTGCCCGAATATCTCCAAATTCTACGTCGTTTATCAATTAGTCAATCAATTATTATTCGACGAATAATAACAAGTGCATTCCACACACATAAGTACACACACAGATAGGTGGCATATATGCAACGGGTTGCATACGCGTAACTTTATTGGTACACTATATTATGTATATTAGGTATATGTACGGTAATACGTTTTACATATGTACGGTCTGGTTATATTTTCCGGGCTCGCGCATCGCACGACGACCTTTGTACAAAGAGCAGAGCGGTAAAGTTCGGGTCACCCAGTCGACCGCTAATTCTTGACCCCGTCTCTATATACGACACACACACATAAATCTATAGACACTCTCACGCCTTGCGCCACCACCGAGCACACAAGTCATGTGGTGCTACAACAACAACGCACTTGGGCCCAGAACCCATAGTAGTATATATTATTATACTCGGGGTGCGAAAAAAAAGGACGAACATGCGGCATTGTTGCGACCCGCGCATATTTTGAAATCCTTCGCCACGATCCACTTACCACTATTTGTACCATTGTTATTGTCCTTACACACCTTTTACATACCTATCTGCGCTGGCTCGACAACCTAGCTTAGTGGTTATCTGCGACGGTAGATCGAAAAAATATATCTATGTATAATACTCATGTGTGTCCGTGACAACTTATCTGAAGTCGATCGCGTGAACACTGTGTACTCGGATGATATCAGCGCACGGTGGTAGGTGTAACAAGAAGAAGGAGAAGTAAAACAAAAGCTACAAGCGCGCGTAGTTGGTGGAAAATATAATGCTTAAAAAGTCGTACAACGATAGAATATTAATAAAAAAAATAAAAAACCGGAGCATACTGCGAGGTCTGGAGAGGGTCACTGCGGTTTGTAAAAAGTATTACCCGTCTGAAAGTGATAAAATCTTTCTCGAGAAAACGGTTCGATTAGAATATTTAAACGTGGAGTAAACTTTTTTCAACTTTTGGCCTAATAACGTATGCACAGCTATTTCTGCTCTGTAAAGGAATTATGGTTTATGAAAAAATCGTTTAAATGATAAAAAAAATTACGTACTTGTCTATTTAACCAAAATAAAATATTTTGCAAAACTAATAGATTTTCAGCTCCTCGTCGATGCTTAACAATTATTAATATCGTTCGATCGAGAGACTGTGTCGCACTACACCAAAGTGTGCTGTACTCACAAAATGTGTACTATATATTATTTTGACGTACGACTTCATTAATACACTATCCGAAGATCGGTTTCACGTTTGTAAGTATATCATATTGTAGTATGGGTGGGGGTTGCCGTTTAGTCGGTATTCACACGAGGCATCAAGATCGTGTCGACTAATAACCGACTAATTGCCCAAAGACACCGCTACACATCGACCACCACCACCGCCGCCGCTGCGCCATTGTAACTTGATAATAATAATAATAATATAAACTCGCGTGAATACGAAATCGAACCCGTTTATAACGCTTCGACTAATGTAGATCTATTGTTGTCGTTTTTGTCGTCCCAACAATTTATAATATTCAGGAATGCGTACGAAACAATCGAGATTTGTCAAATGCGAACAATGGACATGAACGAGCCGTCTCCTTCGCTCGTCCTCACTCCTATATTATATAGGTTCCTTGTGATACGTTATAGCCGTCCCGGTCAGCAGCGACCGCTCAAAGGCCAACTTTACGCACGAAGACGTGATACGACATAAACTCGAAATGATATCTAACGAAAATCGTCGCCCTCGACCTCAGCTCCCCGGGCGCATCATCGTCTGTGCCGGACCACGGTCGCCGATAAGGAAACAAATCGACCTGCCCGAGACGGAACAGATAACAATTATTGTGCATTATACCTACACGAATGCACAGGATTGTTCCCTTGTTGCTTACGGACAATATTGTTATAATACCGAGTTTCACTGATCGCTTTGCCAGATACATGTATATAATATTATCAATACGTTTTAATTGGTACGCGTGTCGAATATAAAATATAATATAACATACACCACGCAGTCCGGCGTTGTACGATTGTTTAAGACTCACGAAAATGATATATACAAAATAACCGGTGGAATACACCAAATAGAAATTACGAAGTAAGATTACCGCGTTCCTTGATGTTTATTTTATATTTTTATGACTGATTATGGAAATCCCGATAAAAGAATATAACAAAATACCTAATGCATGATAGAGGTATTGATAAAAAGTTACCGAATTTACGACTTGTCTCAAGTTAGCAGTCAAGTTTAATATTAGTATTTGTTTTAAACAATCATTTTCAATAAAATATCAAACTTTACTTAATAGGCAATTTTCTTTGTTTTGTAATAAACAAATACATGGGTAGATGTGCTACGTTGTGTAGACTGCACTTTTGTACGTTACTCTAAATTTTATATCTTGTAACTACGTTTCTTTTCCGACGATTTGTATTAATTTATCATCTGTTATAATTTTTAATGCAACTTTAATTTATAATTTTATACCATTAGGGGTTACTGTGTACACATTACGTACTATAAACTACCGCACAGCTGTATAGTTATATTAGAGATATATTATGTACATTGTGCGCTGACTTGTGAATAAACAAGCAAACTTTAAGACGGATCAGTTTTCTTTTTAAAAATTACATACCTATTGCACAGTTAATAGGTATGTAACAGGTTAAAAAAAAAAATTCTACGTACCTAACCTATAAACGACACGTACCCATAATATTATATTTTATATACATCCTGTAAAACGCCTTTTGTAGGTTTTTTGAACTATCCGCCCCGTCGGTGAACGCAAACCTCGTACAGTTGTGTACACCCGTTATTTTATAGATCATTTAGTGAGCCGTCCGTGCACGTCGCCCTACACTTATAATATACACTTACATACGTCATTATAATCAAGAGCGCAGAGAAAATGAAGCCGTCGCGTCGACCGTGCCAACAATCATAATAATAATATTGTGGGTTTATGGTGTTTTAATCGTCTCGGCGTCACGCGGTCAATTATCATCTGTTACCCCGGGTACTTTGTCCGGTTCTAACTCTATACCGTGTCTCGTACATCATATAATATTAACGTATATGTATGTATTATACAGTCATAATAATAATATACCCTCGTCGTCTTGGCATCACGCTACTAATGCTTTAAACACGTCGTTGCTGGACGGTCCAATGTTGCGGGTTTGTCCATGGAATAACGCGCGGTTTTTCGGGCACGGTCGTGGTCCTACTACAACATGTACCTATACACGAATAATAACAATAATATTATTATTATAATGACGCGACGCCCCTTTATTAAAGATTTATTAAAAACGTTAAGTACAGGCTGTACGTACGGCAAACGCCTTTTGACGCCTCCTAATTATTCGTCTGACTGACAGCGGCGGCGGTTCATATTCCGTACATCACACGCGTCGGTCGGTATTTATAATCGCTATATAAATCTGCGTGTAATGGATATCCAGTATACATGCACCGTTTTCAGATTTGGTTTCGTGAACTATCAAATTTCGATAGTTATCTCTATCGAATTCAATTTTCTTGAACTGTTGCACGAACCTGCGATTAATCGTTTTGTTTGTCTGTGATCGTCCCAAAATATAGTCGAGACAAAAAAAAAGAAACCGAACACGTCCCCCTCTCGTGTAATCTGCAATATGATATGTATATTTTCTAAAGTACTTATTAATAAAATAAGCATAGGCTTGTGAGGTCTCAAGGTAGTATGATATTAATTCGAGATCTACTTGAAATATCCATAATGGTATACGTGATTACATGTTTGTTAAGGATGGGAAATATAATATTAGGTCGATGGGAGTTTAATCGTCGAAAGTATGACAGTTTGAATATACTAAATCCGTGGATTGAGCAAGTTTATAACGCACGTTGAGGTCCTAACGTAAAACAACAATCAGAGCCCTATATTAATTTTATCAAGTCTATAAATATCAAAATTACTCTTATGATTATTTCAACAAATTATTTGTAATATGCGAAATTCATAGCAAACCGTTAATTGTGTATCAATTAATTGTTCTTAATTATTTATTTTATATTATCGTATCTATTTATTAAAATCATAAATACATATTTATTATTTTTACATATAACTTATCGACTACCTATTAATACTATTATACATTTTAAATTGTTTTATCAAATGTATGAATAATTTGTTGGCTTAAAAGTTAAAAAAAATTATAGTTTCTTTCTTAAAACAATTATGTTTTAAACAATTTTCAAATCAAACACGATTTTAATTAAATACATCGTTATTTTTTGGTTGGGGAACATGTATATCAAATTAATTAAGTAATATATTATTGCCTACTATAGTAATAAAACAATATAATAACAGATTAAAAACAAATAAACTGCTTAGTTAATTTTGTAAAATTAATATTGTAATAATATGATCTATTAGCGCAATTGACTACCTACTAACTTTAGTTAATCGCATCATTACTGATGTTAAGCTAAGTTGGCCGTCGCTTATACCGGAAAGAGTGACTATTATAAAATTACATTTTGATTTGAGCCTTACAACTTAATGGATAAGAAATACAAATACGTATTATATGCTACGAAACCGTACTCTATTTCAATTTTTAAGTGGTAATTGTGCCTATCCCTCTTCTCACTTCACTTTTTCTATTTAGTATTAGATTAATAATTACTATTATTTGTTTATGTAGGACCTTATTATAAGTCGTATTCTGTTTACTCGAATCTGCAAGCATATTGATCGAGTTTCAATAATAGCGATTGGTTCATTTCATTATAATATAAAATAAATAAAAACTTTGACACTCGATAGTTTTTTCATTCTTGCGCAGTGAAGAAAGTAAACTGGTCATATGATTTCGCCTTAATAAGGTGGTCAATTTAGAGCAATAACTAACGGTAGAACAAAGGAAACACATAGAAGTACCAGCAAACAAATATTAAGTATTGTATGGCGCAATCTTAAATGATACTACTAAATCGTCCTACAAGATGTTAATATATAGTTTTGAGTGATGGCTCTTTTTTAGAATTATACCTGGAAGTTGTTGGCTGTTAAGAATACCGGGTACAAAATGAATAATGAGTAAAATTGTATCATTTATTTAAAGAATATGACTGAAGCAAATTATTTTATGAATATTTCATGAATTAACAACTGACTGGACGTGTGTTTGCTGATTTATGGCTTAATAAAACAATGTTTTGTAGTGTTTGACAAATGGTTTAAAATGTCGAAAAACCGTTCGCCTACGCTTTTAAGACTATGCATATGCCAAACAGTTAAGCTCTTTAAAGTTGTTACACCGTAGGAAGGTATTACCGGTACCATTTACAATTATATTATTGTAATATAAACGTTAGAGGAATTACAGAACGATTTATTCAAGTCTAGTTTCTGAAAAGCGGGTATTGATTCATGAAACTGATTCACGTCTGTTGGGGATTTAAGATACATCATGGTGGTCGATAGATAAGCCTTGTTTGACAATAAAAGTGCAATCGAAATATTACACCGTTTAGAAATTCCCGTCCACTGAAATTCACTATAGCGCATAAAACATTAAAAGCCATTAACTAAATAATGTAAGCTTTATTTAGTAAACAGTGCAAGTTAACTTTATGAAATAAATAAGCTAAAAATTAAAGTTCTATTTAAAAATTGTTAACGTTTTACTGGTGTTAACGATTATTTTAAACAAAACTACTATTTATCAAATAAACTATGTATGTATAAATTATAGTATGTATGTACATTGTACATTGTACATTTTTTAAATTATTATTTGTATAAATTACATCAATTCCAGAACAACGTAAGTATGCTGTATGGTAATTGCTACGGAATAATATTAAAACCTTAGTATTTTATCTATTTTTTAATCCTAAAAACCAACATTGCAATATTGATGGGAAAAAAAATAAGAAAATCAGAGCAATGAAATGGGACGTAAATTAAAGAGGTCAACATATTGTAATAAATTACACATTTTATTGTAAAGTTTATACCGAGTTCAGTCATCTTTAACCACGAGTTTATATGCAGTTTATTACACGTTTCAAGATCTGTAAGGCAGCTAATTTTGATTTAAGTGAGTCGGCGTTTATATGTTTCATTAAAAAACAACATAAAACCTAACCCAATAGCAAAAATGACACATTTAACGCCGATCTGCCCGTATGCATAAAGAATTTATGAACGTACATATAATACACATGGACGTAATCTGATTTGTGTAACTCATTTAACGATGTTAACAATTTTTTACACTTGGCTTAAGCTATTTTGCTACTCACGTAAATACCTAATCGCGCACTACCTTTAAATTGTTTTGCTTCGAGCAAGCTTTTCCTAAAATTTCAATAACGGGTGAATTTTTTAATCGTATTGTAGAAAACCATTAACAATGTTTTTTAAAGCGGATATTTGGGTGTAAACATGTAATTATGTGAAATTAAGAGGCAAATAAAAGGATTTGATTTTAAGTTGCATTTATTTTCAATATCTTGTTTACCGAGGATTGGTCATTGGTGCCTATAAACTGGAGAAAAACCATGACAGAGGCGGTCAAAACGACGCGGGCGCCGAAAGGAATGAATTACGATTGCGGTGGACAGTGCACGCATATTATCCACTATATTATGTGTAGTGTATTGTATTATGTTTACAATATAACGATAATAATATGTGAATAATATATATTATCATAACGCGGTTCCGGGGTGGTCAGCGATACCACGGTCGGGTTTGTGTGTAATTAATTTTGATAATAACAAGTATACTGTTAATGTGCGCGTGCAGTGTAGAGGAATAATAATTGCGGATATTACTGGACGAGATAATGTACATAATTATAATATTATATGCACAATGTACAATATATAAGTTACACACACACTCGAGGATGACGTTTGCCACCCCACGCGACATTTGTCACACGACCGCGGCGGCACTGCAGTGGAGTCGGCGACGAGGGGCGGGCGGGCATTAATTGTCAACGTGAATAAAATATATTATATTTTATTTATTTTTCATTCCGGAGCAGAAACTAATGCGAAACACGAACGAATCTTATTGCTGCCGGTAATTTATGGTGTTAGAGGTGCCGAGCCACACACGAAGAAAACGCTTTTTATCCGGTGATCTATGACCGGGCCGGCTATCGCGATCAATCTTTACTGAGCGCGCAAAAAGGCGGCGGACGCGATTTTCTCTTCTCCTTAACACACACACACACTGAAAACAAAAAGGTCCGTTTTGCGTTTTGCGACTCGTTATTCATTTTGCCCTGTATCTCCTAGAATAATACATAATATAATATAAGCACCCATCGACGACTCCTCCGCACACGCCATGCGAACACCACAAGTACGGTCGCAAGACGCAACGACCGTTCACGAGCCTATAAATAAGATAAACATCATGGCTTACATATATACCAGGTTATTGCATTGCTTCTGCCACTCCATTGAAATTTTTGATGATAACACGTAAAATAGCAGCATAAACGGAGCCAATGAAAATTAATAATTTTATAGGAGTGAAATAATCTGCTATATTTAAGTCATGATAAATATTGTGCGAATCAAGTGAAAATGCGTCCTTAATTGGATCTTACCAAGATGTAGGTACTGAGGTAGGCCTGGATTTAAATAGTTAACGTTTGTTTCGCCATATTACTTAATAACAAGTCATATTATGAATAAAGCAAAGTTGCAACAATAAGTCATTAAATGAAAACACTTACAACTTACAAACAGTATAGTATTATGATAACATGGGCTAAGTACGATAATTTACTCACAGCATTTAAATCAATTAACAAAATCGTATAAAAGCTAATCGTTTCCTGGATGTTTGCTGCATATACAAAATATCTTGGCTAAGGATATTCGCGAAAAGTTGATTGATTTTTAAAAGAAAACTATATAAATAGTTAAGATAAATTTCCAAGGGTAAATAAATAATCCAGGCTATGGTGCAGTTAATGTATATAAGTTAATAAATGGAGTAAATTGCATTGCAAATAACACATCACCCATATCGGTCCATGCAAATAACCTGATTATAAATTGAACAAGATAATGTTTTGAACAGGAAGTAAAATATAATATTATTAAAGTATTGTTGAACACATACAGTTTGTAGTAACTAACACGTTAAAAAAATAATTAAATAAATAATAAATAATTGTATATGTTATTGAATGGCGAATACTATATTGTAGATGTACAGTTTTAAAGTATTTAACTTGACGTATCGAATACATATACAAACCGAATTTATACAAGTATAATTGATGCGAATTATTACATAATTATACTTAAATCGATTTTGTCATCGAGTAACGTTTTAAAGCTTCTTACTGTAGTAGGAGCGAGGAAAAATAGTATTATTATTATTATTATAATACAATTATGAAACTAAGCAATGTATCTAGGCCAAATGGCAAACAGTTATATGTTTATACAGCGAAAATTATACTTATTTCTATTATTTAAAGCCGCACAAATTGTGATGTGAAGAGGACTCTCTTGGGCTTGGTCCGGGGAAGAGCTCTCCGCTTAGCATTAACTAGGTGGAGAACATATTGTATCGACTGTTGTTTTGTGCCATTATACTTTATTTTTAAAGTATAATCTCGACTTGAGTATTTATTTATTAGCGTTACCTTTTAGTGTCTCATTTTTAAGTGTTAAAGTTTACCTTTTAAATAACGTGTGCTAGGACAACCTTTTTTAGTGATCAAAATTGCAAATAGTCCTTATTCTTTAAAGTTCTATACTTACGGAAATAGTCATTAATCTTGCACTAGGTATAATTGAAAATAGTCCCTAATTACGATTAAACCCGTATTAGGCGTCTGGTTGATTACTACTTAGTGTGAGTTAGTCGTCTGGCTGAAGTATAGTTCCGGAAGGTTTAAGCGGCTGGGCATTGGCTTTGATCAACTTTAAAGGATCCTAGTATAACATCTTTAAAAGGGTATCACGTTGTGCGTATCGAGTTAATACTGTATACGACATTACTAACAAACATTTATGAGTTATGACTTACGTAGTCATACAAATCAGGAACTTGTCAACGTCGTTAGGGTCCTGTTCCTCTCGACCTCTGTATTACCCATGGTCCCTATATCCTCATGATCCGAACAACAACTAAACCTATATCAACATTTTTATATAAATATGCAACAAATTGCAACGATGTTTTTATAATTAGTAACTTCACGTATTTTAATCCTAAATATTAATAATATTAAATAGGTAGGTACTATGTTCCGCATATATAAGTACAAATTCCCAAAATAAACCCCATGCAATTATTTCAAACGAAGAATTGTATAAACCTACAATACTTACCAGGAAAAATGACTGAATGTTGATTGCTGCAATCGCTCATCGACTTAACGACCTGAACGCATGTACCCGACTTAACGTTAGTTATAATTATGCATCGCCTGCCGTACATATCGTTAGAAATCCATACTCTGATCTAAAGCCGGGTTCACACGACACGTCTATTCGCCGAATGTATAGCGAATACCGAATATTCGCCTATTCGGGCAAGTATACGAATATACCATTCCCACGACTCGTCTATTTGCCGAATGTTTAGTGAGTTCATTTGGTATCCCTTTGACTCGTGTCGCATTTACCGACAATCCGCGGGAAGAGGACGAATACCGAATACCGAATAACGAATACACGAATCCACCGTTCCCACGACATGGCGAATATTCGGCGAATAGACGAGTCGTGTGAACCCGGCTTTACAATCATTCTCATAAACAACGATCTAACGATTTAAATTGTAAATGAAGCAATTTCCAAACAATAATTTAGTTTTATAATTTTATTCATCAGGTGTATAATAGAGTACAATAATATATTTTCCCCATTTATTTACAATTACTTCATCTTATCAGATTCATTATTAAAAGGTACGTGATAATCCCGACTGGGTGCCTAACAAGTTCTTATCACATGGGCACAACAAAACGTGGCCGGTTTGGTGTACTCTCAAGTCTCAATAGACTAAGCACAAGTATAGGACGAACAAAAGACACTTTAAAGAAACTGGGCCTGCTCGAGAAACTTTTTCCCAATACGGAGAGGAACAAACAATGCAACACATTATCACACGCTCATCAAATCCTTAAATACCTGCACTCCAGAGGACATCCGAAATGCCACCTACGAAACGATCAAGGTGTCTCACTTTTGAGCTGAAATAATATATATCATTTTTTTATTTTTTATCTGATATTTATATTTATGTTGATTGTTTGTATTCGTATTTTATTTATCGTTAGCACACCTTACACAAAAAAAAAAATTATTAAAATAAATGATAAAATTTAAGAAAAATTGTTTTATTAATGAGTCAGGGTAGTGTATATATAATATACGCCACATCACTTAAAATATTATCAACAATATGCCCTAGGTGCGGTAAGATGCGCTCAGGGATGAATCAGCGTGTGTATTTATTATAAATTATTACTATATTATGTATACTTGTATATTATTGTGTGTAAGTTATATCTGTATATATTGTTAAGTAGCACTTTCTCGCTCTTTAAACCTACGCACAAGCCCCGAGGGCATTTGAGATGCCGGTAGTCGTGGCGATGATGGCAGTATAATAATAATTTAATGCTCTCAGACTATAAAACTATAAATGTTAGTCAAAAGTACATGTATACTGTATAGCCGATATAAAATAAACGTTATGTATGAAGTTTTACTATTCGTATTTTACATAGTTTCGATGTAAGTGGAAATAACGCGGGCTTATTAGGCTTGCACAACTGTATTGGATGATCAAGTGTCGGTCGTGCGCTCACGAGACGTGTGTGCGATGTGCGGGTATTAATCTAAATAATGCAATAGCTGTCCAAAATACTTGGCCTAATAACGCGCAGGAGGTTATGTTATAGAAAAAAAATGTTACCTATTAATGCGTTGAACCGGGCGAGGCCGTGACAAATTTAAGATAATTATGTACGCCGGAGATGAGTCTATTAGTCCTAATACGTTTTACATGGATGTATAATATATAAACGCTGTATTACGGTAAATGATATACCTTTGAAAAGTAGACGACGCGCGGGACAGGATGGATGACGTTTTGGACGTATGGTAGGTACACATTGTTGGTGGTCTAGTAGTTAATTCGAAACGCTTAACGAACTCCTTTTTCTGACGTGTACAGCATGCAGGGCCGCGACCGATGAGAAAATTATTCTTAGACCAAATTTTGTTTTACGGCCTGTACGGTAATCGTCGAGTATTGGAGACGATATGTCATTATGCATTAACGATCTTGTTAAGAACGTGGTTTTTTTTACCCAACAAAAATATTATGCTGACAAATGACAATATTTACCTAAACAAGCATCGCAGCTATGTTTTCGACGCATTTACGAAGGAACTGTAATAGTTGTAAGCATGTACGAGTCGCACATTCACATAACATTTCTAATATTTGGATTTAAAAAAATATGGATTTTTATGGAATTTTAAGAACTTGAAGGGGATTTAATGGTTTGACACTCCCTAACCCTTTTTGAATCAACGCTCATAGAAGTATTTATATGGAAAAGTCGGACTAAAGTCAAAATTGCAAAAATAATAGCAATCCCCGACAAATCAATTTTTCTTATAGCTCAATGACCAGTTTATCAAACAGCACCGATAAAAATAGTTTCAATAATTTACTCTTCTCATACATTAATTCAAACCTTAGTTATGTAAGAACCGAATTATTTTGTTCTCTTTACTATTTGGTATTGTTTAAGTTTGCATTTTCTTTATTTTTTGTTATAACCTATTTTGACAATACGACCTTGTATGGAAAAGGAAGTTATATACTTTACATTTATACAATATTGTATTATTTTACGAGTGGAAAAACATTAATTTACACATATCGTATACGAAATAATATTATAAACACGCACAGTTTAAATAAAACCACTTAATACCTTTTACCTGACAACTAAGGTCCTTTAAGAAGTGGTGCGGTAAGAGGGCAGAGATCTAGTCGCCTCCTTCGGATTGATATTGCCTCGGGTGGGTTCCATCCAACGTCAGACCTTTGATTATAAATAGTAATGCCTCAGGGCAATTATATTGCCTAGTATTTAACTATAGTAAACGGGTTAATAGCCTGAACGCAAGTACTAACACTATCAAGAACCCAGAGCCGTACTTTGGCTTCCCCAGGAGATGCGGCCTTTTTACAGTACACTTATTTATTTAAAAAAACTTAGTTTTATTAACTTTAGGGAGATGAGACAAAAGGTAACAATTTAAAATTAAGTAAAAGAAAAGTAAACTCAATAAATAAACACACAAAAAGAGAGTCCAAGAGAGTGCGACCCGACATAAACCTAGGCCGCAACTGGTACTTGATTTAGGAATTTAGCCGCAACTCACCAACACCGATTTTGGTAAACCAATAGTATTTGTAGAACAAGTAAATTAACCTCGTTTATTTGTATCAATTGTTTTTATACGGCTATTTAGTTGTCTATGGAAAGTATTATGTCCTGTTATGTATTTTTAAAAATTACGATGAGTAGTATACATATTATTTCTAGATAACAAGATGCGCATAATAATGCTTATGTTCACAAATAACGACTCTGTCATTTTTTATTCTTAGCCCAAACATATCTGTACATATGAATCGTTAAATATAATTTTGACTAATAAATCAAGATAATAATATAAGATTATAATATGGCTTCTCAAATAATTTTTTTTCTTAAATTTCATAAATATTTTGTAGTTGTATAAGTAAAAAAGAAAAATGTTTAAAACATAATTATTAATTTTATTTGTTAAATTATTAAACAAATCTTTTCTGAGCGTCACAGTTTAACTTCCAGTCGTTAAAACAGCCCAGTAAAACGATAAGAAACTATTTTGGAAGAAAAACAATTAAACAACAATTAAGAAAACTTAAAAAAAAAAAAGATAAAATGTATAATGATCAGAACACTATAACTTTAAGAACACTAAATACATATTATTCCTTATTTTATTTTTATTTATTAGATTGTACTTAACAATAATGGTATAGTTAAACGCAACCCGTCAAATAAATAAAAAAATTAAAGGAGGTAACCACTCTATCCGCCTTCATATATTTCTCTGGCTAATGCAGTTACTCGAACTCTTACCACGAAACTCATTTTAAAACCTATGTCATAACGACGAAGGATAAAGACTTTTAAAACTTAATGATTATAGGAATAACAGAGATCGCAGAAAACATTAAATTGTGTACAGCTTGCAGTACTTGCATATAGGTAATAAACTATGATAAAAGATTCATGACAAAATCTATAATTTTTCATCTTCTTGGTCTCTAATTATACTTGACACTTCACAGTTTACATACTAGAGGGGGCGGGTCAAAGATTTTGTTAAATAGAAGTAGCCTATTTCTAACCGAACGTTAGAGGCTGTTTGAGTAATAATTATAGTTGTTTGTTCCAAACACCTGAAAAAAATAGGTTTGTTTTGGCGTAGATGACAAAACATTTTTGAAACAAATTATAAAGCGAAAAAATAAGTTTTATTTGATTAAGTGAAGAATACTTTTCCGCCCAAGTTACTTGAAAACTCGTCTATAATATTATTATCTCGGATGGCCTTTGGCGTCACTGTGAGTGTAATGTTAAAGTGGCCAGAGCGGCGATCCGCGTTATTCTTTCTTTGGCAAGGCGGGCAATTGTGAACTCTTCGGGCGAAGCGTGACGTACATAGCAACGATAGTGCGATTATTATTATATTTTTATCGTTGTATCGGAGAAGAAAAATCGAAACGCGTCGCAATGAATGACCTACGGCGGACGGTGCAAGTCCCGTTTGTTGGCGGTGCAGTTATAATAGACGACGGTCGTAAACGTTCGGGTGCCTCGGCAAAACCGCGGTCGTTTGTCGTCATGGCCATGATTGACAATCCACCACGGACCGTTCCGGAATATACGCATGACACGAGCGCGTTCACGTAAGTCCCTGGAAAACGATTACAATATCGGCGGCGGCGGCGGCGGTCGTTTTGACTGGTGTGTCGCATCCGCGATAAACGCACGTACCTGTATACAGGTATATAATATATAATATACAGCGCACCACACGCATATTATAGTAAAATAATAACATTGCGGCCGTACAATATATTATACACATATTGTGGAGGTGCATATTGTAGGTATATACCGTGTGCATACAATATTGTTCACGGTGCACCGCCTCCGGTTATGCGACGCCCCGGAGGAGCCGGAGATTCTCTCACGTACGCAATACCACTTTTAATTTTAATAAATTATCGCATCGTCTCTGGTCCTCGAGAGAATGCGGTATATATATAATATTATACATATACCGCTCGGAGACGGTCGCACGTTGTCGTACAGCGAAATCGCGATGTCATGTATAAGCTCGATTGACTCGCAGACTTAACGTTCACCACGACAATAATATGTCATACACCACGTGTGTCGTACATGTTCTGAAAATTGCTATCGTTTTCATCGCGTCAACGATAATTAGCGACTTATAACAATACGATAGCTGTTATACTCAATACTTGTGTAGAACATGCAGCCGCGACGGACGAACAGTAGACAGACGCCCGCACGTACCGTGTCACTGTCCCTCGTAGGTTCTATAAAGGACAATGAATTTTTTTTTGACGGGGTCGCATCAACGTGACGATGGACGTCGCTCGTTCAACGCACATACGCAAAATCAGCCGTGACCATTATTTAACGAACAATTTAAAATTTTAAGTTGGCGGAAAAAACAACCCTTTATATTTTTCCTGCTCAAAATACTATATTAGGATTATTGGTTTATAATACTATACACCAACATAATTAGGTTTTATTCAGGTTATTGCTATTTGAAAATAAAATTAATAAAATCGTGTTTCAGCTCTTCTGAAAACTATGAAATACTCGTTGTTAATAAAAAAAGAACAAAAAACAACTACTTTTGCTGTGTATCTATCGATATAGAGCTCATGTTTCATTAGTATGATTTTTATCATTTTACATGATCAATGTTTGAAAATGCATTACATCATACAGTCCTTTGCATTCTATATTACAGGACTGATGACAACTATCAGTAATAAATGCAAGCGTAAAAAGCAATTAGGGATCCAAATATTAACATTCAATGAAAATAATCGATTGAAATTAACATTTATACAATTGGGCTGTTCGTAATTAATACAGTATAACCATAAATCGATGCAAGTAATTTATTGGAAAAATCAAAGTACATTTTTTTTTTTCAGCAAAACAGAAATCCGACAGATAAAAATTGCACTTGGATATTATTTATAGTAAACGGTGGCAATCTCATACCACCTTATAATCATTTAGAATCCACAATAGTCAATTTGTCGGCATGCCCAGATTATCGTTTGTCGCATTCGCCTTGTTGGTGGCCTGAGTTCATTCAATGTAAATAAGTTGCATTCTGTGACAATATTGTTCGATCTTCAGCAAAATATTTCAATAGAGAATTCCGTGAAAACGATTCAACAACAACTCTGTATAATGTATAGGTCGTTTAAATAAATAACATTATAGTGAAAATATACTCTGTCAAACCATTCGTTACGTTTAAGTTTTAGCTTCGGTGTAGAGCTAAGAAAATATTGGTTTTACAATGATGTGTTTTTTTTGTGACTATACGCAGTAACAAGCTAGTATCTAAGGTTGCTAGTAAACATATCAAGTTTCTGGCTAATATTTTAGTGTTTTCATAATATCTGGCCTAAAACAATTCATAGGGAATATGACCTGTTAAATTATTGAATTTATTTTTCAGTTATAGTTTGATCGTTGTAAATACAACACATAATTTAAAAAATTTAACTATGCTATAATTGAACATTTTACTGTAGGCACTTTGCAAAACTGTGTAGTCCACTTAACTTATATAACTTATCTTTAAGGGCATCCCATCTAATTTTGGTCAAGACGTACAATTTTATAATCGTATAAATAAGACGTATTAGTCTGAAGTGTTTTTTGAAACCAATACCGGTAAAGAGAATTGATACTTTCTATTTTGTTTAATGCATACTTTAATTGTCTATAATATAATATTACATAATTTAACTAAAATATTAAATACTTTTCATATATCTAATATCATCGTTTTGTTCAACAACATACTTAATTGACTGTATGGCTTAATCGTTGTTTGGGTTGTATGAAATAATAAACATCATCGTCTATGATATATTAACATGAAACAGTTGTTCAGAACTTAAGAAAAATATATTCATTTTTTTACTTTTAACATGAACATATTATTCAAAAATAATAAATTTGTATTATTCGGCTTCTCAACAAATGTATTTTTATCTAAACCACTATTACTTAAAAAACGTATTTTTGGCATATTATTAAAAATGTTTAATCCAATATACCTTTGAAATAAATATCAAATTTACCAGAAACATAACAGATTGAATTCCTCATAATCCTATATTGGCCTAAAATAGCAATAAAATACAGTCTGCAATGTCAAGTTATTTTGTCAAATTATTTGTTAATATCAATAATTATAAGTACCTATAATTTGAATTGTTCGTTGGAAACATTCGCGCCCCTTATTTTATTGGCGATATTTTAGCTTCGATGCAAAGCGTGAAGGTATTGGTTTTACTCTGATGTGGGCTTTTTTTTTCGCTGTATACACTGTAACTTTTTTAATACTAGACCAATTCCTTCGAATAGCAACTCTATAAATCACAAATTTTGTCTAGTTTGTACTTTGGGGGGGTAAAAGTTGAAAAAGTTTAATTCTTCACAGACGAAAGTTAAAAAAACAAAAAAAAAACGTACGAGTTTTTAAGTTAGAACTTTTACTGGCTATAATTTCGAGAAAAAGAGTCGGATCGAGTTGAAATGTATAAGAAATAATTATTTGGTATGCCCGCACACGTCAGTAGTGTCAAACTTAAACTATACCCATTTCCCACCCCCCTAGGGAGGGTACAAGTTTTTTTGTTTTTCGGGGTTTTTAGCGGTAATTTTAAAACTTTTGGGTTGAAAATTTGCCAGTAGTTGGAACTCATATGTACCCATAACATATTAAACGGGAAAAAAATTCGGCACTACAGTTTTTTTTTTAATTGCCAGGAAACTGTGTTTTTGCAGATTCCGTATATTTTAACAAAAACACCTAAAATCTTTAAAAAAAATTGATCAAATCATTAAAACAATTTTATGTATATCTATGCAGAATGATACTATTAGGTTTTGTGCTCAAGTGTCACTTTTGACTTTAAGTTTACACAAATTCAATTTTTTTTTTTTTTTTTTTTAACTAAAAACCCGGCGTACCAGATGTGAGAAACGAACATACACTAAAAACTATCAGTTGGTAACGTCTATCCATGTTAGATTAGGTTAGAGCCCAATGATCGGTATCATAATATTGTGTTAATTACATGATATCACAGGCGACTAAATCGTGTAACTGATTATAGTAGACACTCGATTTATTGGGAAAAAAACCTATCCGTGTACTTATTAAGACACTTAATGATTCAGATACGACAAAACCACTGTCGTTATCTCGTTATTTTATAGCCTGCGTTATATAACCTTACCGAAGGTCAACTATGAGTATATAAGGTCCAACTACCTGCAAATTATGAAGAGGACTGTTGTTTTTTGGATTCAGATTAAGTGTTGGTTTTTATGCAGTATACCCCCTCAAAATGTATTTTTTATTACACAATTTTTGTAAAGGAAAACTAATGTTTTGCATATTGTTATACTGTTATTCATTTAAAGAGATTCACGCTTGATTGTTTAAATTGTCTAATATTAGATAATCTGCTTTGTGCTAATTTTAAATTTTTAGTTTATCATCTTGTAGCTCTAATTTTGTATAAAATATTTCATTATTTTATTACTATGTACAGATGAAGAAAAATTTTAATAATAATTAAGTCATAAATGATAATACTTTATTTTATGACTAGATCAAATCTCGTGAACATTTAACATCATGATACTGCTCCTAAGCTATTATTAAAAAAACACAATTTTTAAAATATCCATAAAAGGTTATTGTTAAATAACAGGCAACAGCCGACCGCTAGTGGCTATACACGTTAGTAATATTTAACTAATAAGTAATATATGTAGGTAAAATTTATTGTTTTCTCCATCACAGTACCAGTATACGATTTATTTTAATTTAAATGTAAGAACATCCATTTTTCTTTAGAAAATTACAAGAAATTAATATACAGGATGAGGCAGTAAAACGGCGATTTTCTAATGTATTTAAATGGTAAAACCCGTTTCACTATCCCACCCTTTACATTTTAAGGATCTATGAAAAGGTTTTTTTAGTTGCATTTTATTTTGTACATTGTCAATCTAGTAAAATAGAAGTATAATATAGATTTGAAATAATATAATCTATGAAGTATAAATGATTTAAGTGAGATTGCTTTAATGGAAGTATATAATACATAAATATTAATTTTATTGAGAATAAGCTATTATAATTTAAACTATGGAGTACAAACGATTGAAACATGAATCGTCGACCATTCCAACAAAATATAACAAGACATTGTATATGTGTTATTTGGTCCACTAAGTTTTTGCAAAAAAAAAAACCAGTACAGTGGGGTCGGTGCATAGTGGGGATGGAGCATAGTAGGGTCGGGGCATATTGGGGATGGGGAGGTCACAGGTTTACAGGAATTTTTAAATCTGAAAGTGATAAAATCACTTTCGAAAAAACGCTTCGATGCAAATCGGTAGTTAGTATTTTCAAGTCAGTACAGTCCAAACCAAACGCAGTATAAACCAGCAAAGTTAGAAAGTTTTAAATCAAGGTTCTGTATTTACAAATGAGCATCAAAGCGTTTATTTGAAAGCGATTTTATTCAATTTTATCACTTTTATTTATAATAATTCTTGTAGACCTGTGACCTCTCCGTTTCTTCATTGCTTTGATTACATTATGCCTATACACTACTGTACTAGTCGTCTCGGATAAAATCACTTTCAAATTAACGCTTTGATGCTCATTTGTAAATACAGAACCTTGATTTAAAACTTTCTAACTTTGCTGGTTTATACTGCGCTTGGTTTGGACTGTACTGACTTGAAAATACTAACTACCGATTTGCATCGAAGCGTTTTTTCGAAAGTGATTTTATCACTTTCAGACATAAAAATTCCTGTAAACCTGTGACCTCCCCGTCCACAATATGCCCCGACCCAACTATGCTCCGTCCCCACTATGCACCGACCCCACTGTACTGGTTTTTTTTTACTTTTCGAATACTTAATAAAAATAAAACCGGATGAGACAAGGATTATAGATAACTCTGTATTTAAAATTCAAAATAGATAAAAATCATAGTAATGTAAAATTTATCTGTTCATCTTCCTCATAAATTCTTATCATAAGTACAGAATTATGCCGTTTTACATACCTACTTAAATAATTACATCAAACCTATTTAACATTTTCAAAAGTGGACTTAATACTGAAGAGTATTTTTATTTAATACTTAAACTACATTTGCATACGAAATGTTGAACAACCGGATTTGCTTCGAATATTTATTGATCAAATTAAGTTATTTCGAAAATTATACGTACAATGGAGTTTTGAAAGATAAATCAGGTAATATTTAAAGATTATTTATATTTTCATACCTTAAAATGTAAGCTTATCTTAAATCTCAATCTTCCTTGCTTTTATTTTGTTGACAGACGTTTGGATTTTACACATTGTTACACAACTGACATCGCATTTGATATGGTAAATTTAAAAGACTTGTTCTTCAACTCGAATCACAATATGATTTGTTCTAAATGTATGCATAAGCTCAAACATTTTAATAAAAAAAACCCATCATGATCAAATAGTCATGTTATGATAGTTGGCAAAATGTATTATAGTCGTGGTTTCGTGGTTCAGACTTCAATGAAAGTATGTCCATACTAATAATAGGGGTAAAATAAAATATTCTATGATATTCGATTATCGTTGTAGGATAATCATTTCTATACGAAATAGTCTTCCGTTTTATAAAACTTGCGTGATTATAAAAATATAAACGTTTCATTCATAAAAAAACATGAGCCCTTTCAGAGCGGTTATGGCATTCACTTTATAATAATATTATGTTCACCTTAGCAGTTTAAATTATTTAAACGTCTCTGGCAAAGCCGCTGTGTGATGATCTCGACCATAAATTATTTCCATGCACATTTATATATGTATATATATTATATAAAACAACCTATAGATACGAGCCCTTGAGCCGATATGACTTGCAAAAAAACTAACTAAACTTGTATTTATTAATTGTTTTCTTGCAGTATAGTATGCATGCATTTTATGTCTCACTTGTAAAAGATTATTCCAATTACTCTCTTATCGTATTACATCTATACCTTTTTAGGATTTAACTTAATGTATCGGACGATATGTTCTCTTAATGAATAACAGCTACTTGTATATATAATTTATTATAATGAAGTCAACGTACGTATGCAATCATCAATAAACAGTAATTGCACAAATCTTTAATCTATATAAATATTTTATTTTGTTAAACTATTTATTCCAACCTTTTAAGTTGTTGACCTGTATATTAATTAATATTTCAATATTCAATTTTTAAAACTAAAGAGTAAAGATCCGTATTTTCTAGCGGAAAAGGGAATCAGTCGTTATCTTGTTTGGCAGAAAGAGCAAAGTACAGTTTTGGCGGAAAACGGCCATGCTTAATATGAACACTGTTCAATTGAAATTTCATCCAAGGAAGATAGCTTTTTCGATTACATTACAATTTTTTAACTTTATACAATTTAGTCAATATCATCGCTTTGCGTCATAACTATTTGGATCTTTGGATAAAATAGACACATCCCCGCACATTTTAAATACAAACGTTTAGTGTAAACACCGTAGTGTTTACATTCACTATGGCCTCGTTGCGGGTATTTATGAGCCGTGAATCAGCCCTACCACCTTTGCACTTATTGTCGGAACCCCATATGTATTAATATATTTGTCAGATGGTTAAAAAAAACAGCTCTCAAAGTTACATCGGCACGCCATCCCGCCACCGCTGAGAGGTGTTTACCGTATACTTGAGACGCGACGCTTCGAACGAAACCCGATACCGCCGGGAGCACTAGGCATTAATGTTGTTATTATTACAACTAACATGTATACCGTTTGACGGTAGCCGAAGTTCAGTGTGTCGGATGGCTTTAATGTAATATTATCTCCACCGGGATAATATACTCCGTACGGTAATAATAATTTACAAACCCGTCCTGATGCCATAACCCGGCAGGATTGCTTCCAAAAGCAAAATAATGTTTAGTTTTTTATTCTGGATTCGGTCAACATTATACGGGTACTAATAAATATAAATAAAGCGATCGGACATGTACCAGCGTTTAGATTTTTTATTCCAACCCGGCTATTAATAATTCAATAATTAGCCGAGACACATATTGTGCAGTCACGATACTACAGGATTCCCGGAGGTCCCTCGAAACAAACATAATGGCATAAATATGATGTATAATATTATAATATAGTATCGTGTGAGAGTGTACGACAATTTGCATTTGGTTTATGATGTCTGTATAGAATATAGATGTACGGTAGCCGGTCCGACACCCGCAGGGTGAGTGTTATGATATGCTGGAGTCTAAGAGTATGGTATTAAATATTATTTACAATGTACCTATAATATTATGTACACACTATACCTACTGTAGCGGGCTGCAGCCAATCTAACCAATCCATACAACTGATGCTTACTTGATAAGATGTTATAAAACAAAAATATGCATACGCAGAAAATATCAACACATACTGACTTTTTATACACGATGATGGTCATTTGTCACGTGTACATGCGTCCAAGACTAAAAAATTACACAGCGCTGATTGAGTTTGAGTAAAAAAAAATGTTATAATAGCGTGTGTGGACGCAATGATGATGTTATCATAATACCAGATTATCCTTAAAATGTATAAATTACATACACGTTAAATATATGTACAAATATGTATAATTTGTGTATTAAATATATATGTAAGCGAGAACGTAAACTTTCCCAAATAATTTCGTTTGAGTGCAGTTTTGCATACTCTAATAATAAACATAATATTAGTTAAGACTGCCCAAGTTTATGGTTTTTATTTACTTCGTCAATTTTTTTTGGATAATTAGTTACTTTTAAACTTTAAAATTATTAAAGTTTAAAATATAGGACGTGAGTTGGATTGCGGTAAATTAAAATTAAGTAGAACATTGCAGATAAATATAATAGTACTACATTCCACCTCCATCCCGTCCTAAATTTTAAACTCAAATAACTTAAAAGTTATTACCCAAAACTGGTTATCGACCAGTGAAAATGTTCAGCAAATAATTTTTAATTTAAAAAGTTAATTAAATATATACGTAATCATTTAAGTTATAAAAGTTAATGGAGCTATAGAAAAAAAAAAAGTTAACAATTCAAGTATTGTTTAGTATTTTAAAATAAAATAAAATGAAGTGTCCCATGAACTTAGGAATAGAAACGATTTATCATTGGACGACTAAGTTTTATGTTTTAAACAAATCCATTAATACCACACCACGAGGACAGCTGCAGTAATTTATGTTTGGAGATTTTTTATTATAATACGTACGAACCGGTACATATCTAATCCTACATAAGGCGATTAATAAAAAATATTGTTTTTCAATTTTGAATGAAACTCGGAGCTTAAAAAAATATTTAGAAATGCAAGACTCAACTCCTATAATTGTCATTTCGAACGGTTTATTTATAACTCGAGCGATCCGTGTTCCGATCTAGTATCGATGTTTATAATGGTGGTCGTATAAGAGTAATATAATACCGATTGACATTTGAAATAGTGCCAATTGATGTTATTCCAAAAAAAAACACGCGAAAATCACGTGAGATCTACGTCATTACCGCTAATAAAAAAAATAAGCATACCTACTCTTCACTCGATTGTGTTGTAATCTACATTCGCTAAATCTATATTGACAAATTTATAGGTTTAATTGTATAAACAAGTCATATAATTATTCTTGTATCGAATAAAATATAATAAAATTACATCAATTCAATTGATTCGAAAAAAATATATAAAATATTCTCATAAACCAATTGAACAAAACTAATAGTCTCGAATAAAATCCAAAGTGACCTCTTGTAATTGTTACAGATAGTAAATACATATAAAAATAAATTTGGCGTTGTGTGCTATCACGGCTGGTCATTCTGTTTTATATTATACTAACGGAACTGTATTTTGTGATGTACACAGGGACATCGTTGCAGAGCGTGCGACGAGCTGATTAGAACTTATTGTTTTTGTATAATATTTTATTTTCATGCTTTAAAAACTGTTACTATAGAAAGCAAGCCATTCTGGAAGTGGGCTCTTTGGTTGTGTTACTGTCTACACTCCACTTGAATAAGAACAGGAAACTCGGGCCGAGGAAATACCCAATTATGTAAAGAGTCGTTTGACTCTCGGCCCTCGGGTAGCTTAATTAGTGAACACGTCCATGCTCCAGGTACAGTTTTCTTAACGAAGCTCATATAGTATACAAACGCATTCTATCGAGATTTAATGTATAATTTGAAATTATGTATGTACAAGTTGTACACAATGTATAAGCGCGAGAGTGTGCTTGTATACAATAACACAATGTTTTATTTTTTTAATTAAACTAATAAAAACTAGCATTCTTACCAGTAATATACCAGCGAGAATACCTATCCCACGCTTATTTTCGAAATGTATCTTAATAACTCGTGCAACAGGTACATGTGCAACCCTACGTGTCTCGATCAAGAACACCACGCGTTATAGTAATTATATAATTACTGAAACGCGTGGTTTTAGCAATATAAGTAAACAGTTAAATGACTGTTATTATTACTTACTTGTATTATCTGTTTACTGGTTCTGATTTTGCACTGAGAACGGGCTTTTTAAAATTCAAACCATTTGCGCATTTTCAGGAGGCTAATTATAATCAAAACTCTGCAAGTTTGAATTAGTAACATATAACTGGTAATAATCAATAAATCTCCAGATGAAAAAATGAAAACTAAAATTTAAGGCTTTTTGGACAGTTTTCACTTAAAGTCTTAGGGGTTTCAATATGACTAGCTCCTCCCCCTGAAATTGTGTGAAACTGGTTCACTTATCCACCTACCCACCCCTCAAATCCCCAGATTTCAAAAAAAATCACAACCAACCTCATTTGTACAAGGAGTGGTTGCTCCAGGACACGTTATAATAGGCCGCCCTTCATATTATTTATTTATTCATTATTAGATTATACGGGCTGGGCCCTTTAACAATTGAGATAACGCATAATACAATACACATTGTTATTATTATTTATGGAATTTGTCCCACAACAAAATCTTGTGTCTAAATTATATTGTTAACAGTAGTAAAATTATACAAAATAGGTTTGTTTTCTAAACATATTGACATGTCGAGTTTTGGATGATAACGATTATTGTTGATGCGCTGTCCCGTGTAATTGCCAACCCGTGTTCTAGATACCCGTAAAGAATACCATTTTCTCACTGCCCGGATTATATCCGTGTACCTGGTATCTAAGTCAGATGGTCGGAAAGATACGCATGTTACTTTTAACCGACTAAACGCATTCTACCCGAGTTCAATATTATAATGTATCTGCGTATCTGTCTCCGGCACGAGGGAGATCCTTCTGAAATCATGCATAATTTTATATCACGTGCCGTTTGATCAACCAAGCACGACACGTCAGTAATGAATTTGGACGACGGAAGTCCTACCAGTGGCTTGTATAGACGGGTATCGTCGGTACTATCAGGCAGATCCTTACCCGCAGGAACCGTCGGGGGTCGAACCGATAACGCCAAGTCAACGATGTCAGAAAAAAAGAGAGAGAGAGCGAAACAAATCATAACCGTTTGAGATTAAGTTTACGACGTATCAGTGTGATCTTTTCCGTGTTACTCATTGCGCATATTAAGTGACTGACCGGTTTTTTTTCTCGGACCTTATAATGTACATTTTTTGCCCGCACCACGTGTGTCCTGTCTGCGGGACTGATATTTATCACAGATCCATTTTATTTTCTTGTATACGGATCATATTTTCCGCGTTGTCTCGCGCTTTTGTACACTACACGAGAATTGAGTTATCTGTTATTGTGACGAATTAAATTAATGCGATTTTCAATTAGAGTCGTTCTGGACCATCTCAGCAGTAACCGACAACGAGTTTGTCACGTTTATCTGCCTTCGACACACCCAAAAATTCTTCTTGTAGAGTTTCGTTCCAATGAAATAAAAATATTTTTTTAATCGGACTTCGTATGCGTTCTAGAGTTTCACCGTTTTCTCGACAGTTTGTTTTAATATAATGCACGAGATTCTTCTTCCAAATTACTTGTAATAATTTCCTGTGTGGACATTAATAGTCGTTGATGCGTTACAGATAATGTATATACGCAGTGTTTTATGACGTTAAGTCACAAGGATGAGCTGCGCGCGTGTAGGATCGACGATAGGACCATAGTTACCTGTGTAATCTAATATAATATGGAATTTCGCAAGAAATATTAAACTCTAACGGTCTTATGCCCTCGTAGATTCGACGATTATAATAAATTGTCAGATTTTTTTTTAGGCATTTAATAAATTAATGTTGTAGGTTAAACCAGCCGTTGTCATACGTTGCGGTGGCAATAAATCATCGACCAAAAACATTATTTAATATAATACGGGTACACCTATGTTTCCAGAGAGGATGACACAATCCGATTATAATCTTTCAACATTTTTTAACCGACTATTCAAAACAGTGAACCTACGTTTCGCAGCGTGCTATTTTTCTTTTTTTTCCAATCTTGACCACCGGAATTCGACGTGATACACACTGCTCAAGACCAATAACATAACCGACGGATGTTACCTAAAAGAATGAATGCGGAGAAGGACAAACGAAATATAAATGATTATTATATTATCATGCTAGTGTTGAATAATCGGTCAACTTCACATCGAATCGACAATAATAAAATTAATACACTACCTACCTGAGTAGTAGCTGTACTGTTGAACCAACGCAACATCGCATATTCGAACAATATGAAACAAACGTTTCCTCGTTAGTTTTATAAAATATTTGATTTCACTTAAAATAACAATGTAGTTAAAATATAAATGTTTTTAATGTGCTTCCCTACTCCGTGTTTGAATAAAATTCAATTATGAGTGAACATTTTATTCGTATGTACATAAAAAAAATATATATATAATTTCATTATTCGTCGGACATACATCAAATTATTACATAATGTTTCGGCAGCGATTAAAAAGTTCAATCAGTCGTCGATATGTAGGTATGTCATGTACATACATTTATAAATATATGCAAAACAAAAGAAGAAAACCATATTGTGTAGTACCGAACAATGACAAAAAAACTACCGTATTCGTCCTGTTTCTTTTTTGATAATATCACGATAGATTGACTGAAGTGTCATAACAACATACTAACAGTGCTCAGTCGACTTGCATGTAACCTGGTATAAGCGTATGCCACCGGGTAATGTTAAATTCGACCAATACTGATAACATAAGTACAAAGAATAATTATTATTGCGTGCTGGCATAGGATTGGACTATAGGTTTGCAGTCTGCACACATGTATAATCTACAACTGCACAGTAAGTATGCATAACGCATAAACCTTCCCCACACGGCAAACACATATGTATCGTGACTTGAAATCGCCAACTGCACCCTGCAAAATCGACAAATGTCATTGTTAAAAACGTTTTTCACTTTTTATCTGATGTATTTTATTTATTTTTTTTAGTAAAAAAAATAGCTGCATAATAACGTATATACGAAATAATGATCTAAACGGTTTGGTGTGTTTGACTGCGGTGGCGGCGATGGTGATCAATGGCGTAGAAACCCGCATCAACCGATTGTTATTGTGCCAATAAAAATAACCGCGTGTGAAATGGTTTCTGGTGTTCACAAAAGACCGTCCAAGTAGAAAATAATATATGAACGTAAGTATGACGTGCAAATGCATTTTACTTGGACTCTGCCACAGGGACTGTGCGGTAGGTATGTTGAGCGTGTGTGTATAATATAATAATAAGTATTTATGACTATATAGTGTATATATATATTTATTATTGTAACGTGTGAATGACGCGCCACCCTAACCGAATATATTATTTTATTTTATTTGCTTAGGACATGTGGCGTAATATATATTTACAGACTTAACCATTTTCGGTTAACAAGCATCGAACACGCCCATGTAGTGTATTATTTGTGAGTAATTCTCGCAACGGCCTCTATACTTGTATCGCTTTAAAAAAATGCAAGTCCACTGACATAAGCAAAACTAAATTATATTGGTATTTGCCACGAACGACTTGTAAAAATCGAATTTTAATTGTCACGTTATACTCAACGGGACACTGTTGTACATACATAATAATCGGCTTGCACGCCATGCAGCTGGATTTGTCTAAACTTCATAAATCGGGACTGGTTGTGACAACGAAATACAGAATAACATCAAGATGTTAGTCAGTGTCCAATGGTACGCTACATAGCGAATATGATTTCGACGCGAAACGAAAAAGATATTATTTGTCTTACAATTCTGTACTGGAAAGTCAAAAACATTGTTTGCATTTCATACACGATAAGTGCAATACGTCTATTTAGAGCTTTTATACGATATCTTATGTTGATATCATAAGTTATGGTTGGACTTAGTATTTTCTTGTATTAATATATTATGATTACTATAGCTTAACAACGTCATAAGTTTTAGGAGTATATTTTTAAAATTGACTGAGAAATGGGAATAATAATAATTACAAACTATAATAATACCATAATAGTCTATTTTGATAAGCTTATATTTGACCTGTATTTTGGTGTTAATCAATGATATAAATTAACGCTCTTAAACAAAGACTAAAGTCTTCTTTTGTTTAGATATAAAGACAGGGCCACGCTAATAAATTGAGACATCACCGCAAATAGAACAAATTCCCCATGGCAGTATATATAAAGGGAGCGCCAATTTTAAAAACGATTGTCCTATAAGGTAGTTACAATATTTAGAATGGTACTGTATGTTGACTACATTTCGTCGCCCGTTACAAAAAGTATTAGATTAATTTTTCTCATTAAGATTTTTATTATCATAATGAATCTCACCACTTTTGTTATCGGTTAATACAAATTATAATTAAAATTGCTTATAACAATAAAACAAATCACTTGCATGTTTATTATTTATACTTATATATTTTTGAAAAATATGATTTTAACATTTTCACTATTCAAATGTTTATTATATTTGCTTTAAATTTTAGCGTTCATTATAAATGAATTATATGGTCAATGTTATCTTCTAAAGTCCATAACTGTAATGTTTTATAGCACTTCTATAAATATTTATACATTTGAATTAATTATAATACCTACACATACTTACATTTATGAGAAATGTATTAAACTATTAGCTATACGGTATATTTTCTAGGAATACATTAATTTATTAATCTTCATGGGTCACATAAATGCATGCATTATTAATTGGTACAGATTTTTTTCTTTATGTGATAGTAAAACATAGGTAATAAAGTCTGTAGAATAGTGCAGCCATATCACCAGCAGCGTGTCAAATCTTATCTTGGTCACTGTCGTTCTTTGCTTATAAGTCTAATTATTTAAATTATCAGCCTCCTTTATGTGAATCCTATTCTTGTGTTTGGAGACGTTAAGAGTAACTTTGTCAATTGTTGCTAACCAACTATTAAGATAACTTGTTGCTTTTTTCTTGTTCAATGATATACATATACCTAGGCGCAGACAGTAGCCCGATAAAAAAAACGATTACAAACAAATTGGAACATTTGAGTGAATTGACAACTAATTGAAATATCTGGCACTAGAAAAAGTAAAAAAATAATTGTTTTTCATTTCTTATCCATTTTTTTTTTTTGTTGCCAATTGCTCTGGAACTTTTAGAATAATAAACAAGAACTAAATATTAATTGTTAACACAAATATCAAAACTTTATTATTTAATTTTGAAGTCGGCGCAATCGATGTGCTGAGTCAGAGAGGAGCTCTTAGCTCCTAGAAATGGAATAAGATAAGATATGGAGCAACGTTGGGTCAATAAGGCCTAAGCAAAAAAAAAAGTCAAGGGTTGTAAAATTGTGGGTGTAATACCCGTTTTTTTTTAATTGCAATTAATATACATTGCAAATTGACGGCCGCCACTGTTGCACTTCCAAAGTACCAGGGTCCTCGTCCAATGCGTAAAATGTGTATTATTTAAAATAAACCAACACAATGTGTGTACCAGGGTTCTAGCAACCGCGAGAGTGCCCTCACACTATTTAGAAACAACGGGTCAATATGGTGACGGCAGCAATAAACACGTGTGTGTGTTCTAGAATCCTGTACCCACGTTTATTAAATAATCTCGATCTTTATATCGATGACGGTCTTTAAGTCCATTACACGTAATCGTAACACGAATTTCAGAATGACCCCCAGCCCAAAAACATAGCCATGTTAAAATACATATTGTAAAATAAATGTTAACTCAAACAATTAACTCAAAAAAATTGGCAAGAAATTGAAAAAAATAAACATTTTTTTTGGTGTTCTACAGCTTTTACATAACTATTTTAAGTCAATAATAGTATGTTATATTACTGTTATTCTCTTTAGCCTGCCATTGTCATGGTTGATTTATTTAATCCTAAATACCCCTAAATCATAAGCTAAACAAATGGATGTAAGACAATTATTTCTCAATAGTGCACAAGACCCAATTTTCTGCTTAGAATTAGACTCGACCGAATGCATCGTAGTTTGAACGAATTAAAAAAAAATAATTCATATAATAAATTACATGAGTGGTGTACACTGTACTTATTATCAATGAAATAATTCATTGGATTCGTTTATATTCATAATATGTGCAAGTACCACGTTAGACTATACGTTAGCATTCACATTTATAAAACGACTCACATAATCAGTTTATATTTATGATACTCACGGTAAATACATTTTTGAACGTCTTTAAACGTTTAGTTATTTTTAAAACCAATGGGTGGTCTGGTATACATCCTAAAAAATTAGTCAAAAAACAATCGCTGTTATAACTATGCATTCATATGCTGCCTTGGCCAGTTCGTTATTTTTATACGTAGGAATTTAATACGTACACAACATTTGCTATGGATTATTATGTAGAGCTTTCATTTGAAAAAAAAGTCTTGTGAGAGCGTTTAATTTATTACCATTCATTTTACATAATAGTAAAACACCATAAATATAACAGGGATGTAAGGCATAAAAGGGATTTCATCAATCATCATATCCATTAAATGTAGGTATTTCATTAATAATATATTATTATATTCCTATGGAACAAGAACAGCTGACTTTAAAAAAAGAAACTTATATTATTAAGCTGAAGACGCCGAAATACATATTTGCATTAAAGTGAATGTTTTTGTGAATAGGGTTTTTATTGTTTAATAACTATAAATTCTACAATTTAACTTTATCATGTTTGTCGATTATTTGCCTATAGTGTGCGCCTTATACGAAGAATACCGTTATGTGCATTTAGCCTTTTCGGGGTAAATGTTGCACTCAATGGGCGCATCTCCCATAGCAAACCAGCCATCAACTACAGGAATTACAACGCGTGCGTTTTGATTTATTCACATTAATCGGTTGGGCGTTAATGATACGCTTAGATTATATTGTATACATACATATATATATACATAAAAAATACATGTACAATTCTGTTACACTATCAAAACGCATCTGGACGAGGTCTCGGTTTCCGATTAATTTATTGGACGCGTGCGTGCGTTGTGTGTTTATTCAATTCGATATCTGAGTAAATAATTAATAATCGAGAAAAACCACCTACTCGCTCGCGTGTATATTCTACACTTACTAAACAATATAATGTATACCTATATTATAAGTGCAATGATTTTTCTTCTAGAGTTTTTTTTTTGTTTTCATATACCTATATACCGCTTTGCACTGTGCATTATGTGAGTATGTCCGTCATGTAATGGAACAATTGCCCTCATAAGTCCGCCAGCATATGTATTATATTTTATATGTACAGATCACGTATTATGCACATACTAAGAGTGTACAGCACTTGTCCATTATGTTATATCGTTTTTTTCCCACTTCCACGCGTCGTAATCTTCATTATTATTGCGCTAAAATTATTATGAGATGTGAAAAAAAAACAAGACTGAAATTGTTTTGATTGAGTACGTATGGATAACGCAGTACACTATACATGGTTTTATTATCACATACTTTATAACGTGCACGTTGTACAGACTTCAGAGATGCAGGAAATACTGTACCTAAGTACTACAAACGATTACCGAACGCATAATATTTTATCTCATCATCGTCGAATGACACGAAATAAATTCAATAAAATTAATAATCAAGTGTACAAACAACCAGCGGAGGTGTGAAAATCTATAACAACATTTTTCGTTGATGCAAGTATCAATCGTGTTGGACTGACTGATTGTCCAAATATTATTAATACATTCTGTCTCTATGAAATAATGTATGAAGTTATTTCACATTATAGATAAAAGAATAGAATGATTTTTTTGTACATTGTAGGTATATTGTGTATTTTATATCCGTGGACATCTCCGAATGTTACAATAATAATAAGCTTAACAGGACGTCTCTCTAATGACAAAACAATTTAACGCGAAACAAATAAAAATACCTTTCAAAGTGATTTTAGATATAGAAAACAACTATATTAAAAAAGATAGAGGATACGATTTCCGATGGAACCTGGTATGCTTTTTTTTAAATATCAATCAGAAGAAAAGTTACAAATATTTAAAAAGTTAAAAAAAATGTTTTTTTGCATTCATAATATTGTCCTAAGGATTGTACATAATGCAAAAGCCAAAACACATACAAGGATTCCTCGGAAATTTTATCCTCTATCTTTTTTATTTAGGTATTTTCTCTCTAAAATTACTTTTAAGGTTACCTTTTTCTGTTTTGCGTAACTATCACGAAAAAACTATATAGTTGGGACAACCATAATTATGGTTAATATAAGACACAATAAATATTCTAGTTGGAATAACTAAATAAATAATTGAACCAACTATATTTATAGTAAATGCAACTATACATTTAGTTCGGCCAACTAAATGTTTAATTAGGTCAACTATTTATTTAGTTATTCCAACTAGAATATTTATTGTGTCTCATATTAAGCATAATTATGGTTGTCCTAATTATATAGTTTTTTCCGTATATGTTTAGATGACAAAAAAATTGTAATCGCTGATAAAGATGCTATAATAGTCCGAAAAATAAATTGACAACCAAAAATGAGTCCTAATTACTGAGCTAATAATTACACATGAGAATTTAATCTTTAAATTACGATTTTGCAAAAAAAAATTGCCTATACCTAACTCCTTAATAAATAGCGGTTATGACTTCCTCTTAAATGTAGTAAAAAAAACTTATAATGTATTAGGAAAAAAATAAAACAAAATAATTTTCTATACTCGGTAGGTATTATAAAATATTATTCAAGTTTAAATTTCAACATTGCCCTTGTAGTTTGAATGGACACACATTGGTCGAGTATTTTTGTACACAGAACCCTAGCCATTGGAATTAAAAAGTTTCGTTTTAAACAACTTGTGCTGCGCGGTGATATTATTAACCATAATTTTAGATAGATATATTTACAAAGTTCACGGTAGAATTGATAACTCTTACCAACGGTTTATTAGATTCAGCTCTATCAACTGGGACAAGACATACCTACCGTACTTGTACACACGAATGTGTTATTTTCTCTATTCTTGACATAATGACGCTGGAGCTTTGACATTAATGGATCAGATGTGTATAAATGGCCATAAGAAAAAAATAAACAAGAACACGTTTTTTTTAATATTGTACGTTTTATATTTTATTTTCCGCCGCTATAAGATCTTTGCATTGTTCACATACATTATAATAACAGGTACGTAACTACTGACTATTGTGATCATTTTGTTTTCACCGACATAGAATATGGCGACCGTGCTCTACTACAAGCCTTATATCTTCAGATGCGAGTAATTATCAAGAGATATTATGGTTGTCGTCGGAGACATCAATTTATAGCAACGATACCCGGCAACGGCTTGACTACAAAAGCGAGCGACTCGAAATTTATCATTATTACCTTTGTTACTAATCCTATACGTTTTTAACGTGTGCTAATTTTCATTTACTTTGAACAAAACATATAACTTTTGTCGATTGTCTGATTTCTTTATGGCAGAAATAGTAAACGTCTGGTTTAATAGCTTATGGCTAAACAAACAGTAAATTGTCAACTGGATGAATTTAATTGTGCGTATAACAAATAAATCGAAAGAAAGAAAATAATAAATAGTATTAAGAAAAGTCAGTTCCCGAAAAATTGTCTTTGAACAACTGTTTTGTAATGGACTGTTTATTATATACTTTGAATTTCTTTGCATAGATTTTTGAGCCTAAAAATCACCTGTATTTACCAACGACAACAGCCAACAGTTATTAAAATGTAATTTTAGTTACATTGATATGTATTAATGTTATATAAAACGACCATGTGTGTTTAGTTTCGATAAATAAAAATAAGACCTATATAAAACAAATAAACCAAATAAGCTAAATGAAAATACAATTATATTAGGATAACCAAAACGACAGCCTACCTTTAATATATTTTTTATATGTGATATTTGTAAGTATATTTCCTTCAAACATGTAAATCATAATAAATTATAATATTCATAAAATTATTTAATTCTTTTAAGTTATTTAAAAGGGTATTTTTTATTAAAAAAAACAAGTTTGCAGCATTTTATCAGTTTGAACCGAATGACGTAATTTACCTCTTTTTGCTCAAAAAAAAAATGGATATTTGTAATCAAAGTAATTTTTAGTTTTGATTACTATTGGTTGATGCAATAAATATTTTGCATTGAAGTAATAAGGTAAAATGATTTAGGAAGATTACTACTATACAATTTGTAACTTATAATAATTGAATATTAACTTAAAATTAAATCCAAATTACAAAACTACTCAGAAAATATGTTTTAATTACTGCGTCACAAAAAAAGTATTGCATTGAGTACAATGCAAAATGCAGTTTTGTGGCATTATTTCTATATATAATTATTAATCGATAATTTAAGATATATGTACAATAACTTTATTGTGTCTTTGAATAAATAGATAAAATACATTTTAAAAAAATATTATCGATAAATATTTCTACATCAAATTAAATATATTACCTATTATTTAATATACAACTGTATTGGTTTTCAAGAAATGTCTAAATAAAATAAATAAACATATAACATACATTCCAACTCCCAATACCCATCATGAGTATTTGGTATTTAATAGAAAAATTAAGGAAATTTACACTAATAGTGGATGAAGTTATAATTAACATATGGGACGAGATTATCCAAGCGCTAAAATAATCAGGTCAACTGCGCAAAATTATTTCCCCTAAAAAAAGATCTAAGGTAAATTATGCTGAATTCAATTTTTTATTCTTTGGTGCAATAGTTTGTAAAATATATATTAATTACTTAACAAAAACGTATTTAATTAGTTGTATGGATTACCATAACATTATTTAATAAAATTGGTAATATAGTATAGAATTTTAAAAAATGGCATTAAAATACATTTAACAATTTTATTTTATGACTGCACAAAACAGAACTCATGCCGTAGATATAAGCGAATAATCGCTCACAAATATCGTCTAATATTTTTTTACGTTTTTCCGTAAAGCTTTTTTTGTGTCACTCAGTTATTAGTAATAATATTCTAGCTTATTCAATTTAATAATAATCCTAGCTGTTCCGTTTCAATCACCGATGTACTTCTTGCCGGTTCAGTGTCCTTTTAAAACTTCAGTAGCTTCCTTCGGTTCGTTGAAGTCACCAAATCTACAATAAATGCTTGTACTCGGTACATATAATATGATAATATACGGTATAAAATACTTACAGCGTAGACCTGTATTCCATAAGAAACAAATTATTGAAACAATTCTTTTATCATGGCTACTCGTTTATTTGATCAAGCTTGCGCGCGTGGAGCTCTTTATTCCAACTTAATTTTATATTTAAACGTTATTCGCGCCCACTCGTCGACTCCAAGTCGATTCGGTTAACCATGGCATGGTAACTTATTATTATTAACAGGTATAATAGGCATAAACGTGAACGCCAAAGATCTGTTACACGTTTTCCGTGAGCTATTATAATGTATTGATAGAAAACCAATTCTGCAACGTTTTGCTGTCGGAGGCTACGATATGGTAAATCTGTCTAAATTAATTCCCAACCGAATAGCCATTATTATAGCAATATTGGCACGGATTTTTTAATAATAATAATAATAGTAACAACAGGTCTGAGATAATAAGAGCGTCTGCCGTCATGGGCTAAACTGGCGCGTGTGCCGTATATGTTTCGATTTCAATAATTATATTTTATTAATATAATATAATAATCGATTAGATATATTGAAAAGTTCTTCTTTCGACGAATGTCCAGACGCGAGACGATCGCTCGGATAAGTAAAAACGAAACTCGAAAAACATTATGAAGGGAAAACAACGCTGACCAACCACATGGGGGGTGTCGATATACACGCTGGTCACGTGCGCCATCCGTTACTGGCACGTAAGTACGATTATAATAGTAATAATAATAATATTATTATTATTATAATCCGTAGAACCCAATACTGATAATTAAAAATAATTATATATATTATGTACGTTTATATTACAACAAAAGTAGGATATCCCGATCGATTGACCTCTCACTTGGGCGTTTAATTAAAGTTTCTTTTTTCCGGCCGATTGATTTCTTTCGAATCCCCAGCATTATCTTCTTCGGCACGACCTTGCTGTCCTCCTCCACCTCCCCCGGACCTATAACTGTGAAAACCCACCGGATGCGCCTAACCGATCAACTCAATAGCAATAATAATAATAATGTTATATATGCAGTGTGTTCCATGCCGAATCTTCTCTTCGGTCTTCTTTAGGTTTCCACTTGCCGCATGACTTTTGGGCCGCCCGCGTGCGTTATTAAGACAAGACAAACGGTTGCTCGGTGTTGTGCGACGCCGTGTAAAATACACCAACCCGAGTACAACATAACAAAATACCTATTTAGCATCTCAGATTAGTATTATTAACCGCACCTCGTTCATTTGTTACCCCACAACAACGGCGGCCGTCGAGCCGGAAGCCCTAATCCCTATGCATAACTCTTTCTGTCCAGATGACCGCCGCAGCCACCGCTACCGGATAACAAATGCAATTGATTAAAATTATTATACCGCTAGTACATACCGGGTCGGAACAGGCATGGCACAGAAGTTTTTTTATTTTACTCAATGGTCACCGATTTTTCATTCACAGACGAAACATCCAAATCAAATAACGAAGAAACCGTAACGTTTATGCATAAATACATAGTGACGATGATTGATACGGCCGCATATAAATAGATAAAATTCTTACAATACAGTAATAAAGAAATAATAATAAGAATACAATTAGTAGGTGCATTTCTTTTTGGGAAATGGTAAACTGCGCCAAAAATGACACTTTTTCTATAAGCTGATATGTAAACTGCGGCAAAAAAAATTTAAACATTATACAAACTGCGACAAAAATGATAAGGCGCATTCTACAAACTGCGACAATTTATTTTATATGCCTACTATATAGGATATAATATACTTATATTAGCTATGTACAATAATACATACTGATACGGTAGCATATACTCGTGTAGTACAATTTTGCGATTATTTAACAGAAACTTATATGGAAGGTATATTCCCTCCTTCTTTGTGGGCATCATCATCAGAAGTTTTAACAAATAATGTAAGTGAATCTTTCCCTTCAAAATTTAATGCATATTTTTATCATCATTATCATCCGTCACTATATACATTTATACATGTTCTACAATATATTCAAGTTGATACATACATAAAAGTTAGGAGTGCAGAAGAAGGTATAATACAACAACGAAACAAAATTACTACTCAAAAATACAAATTTATAGACGAACAACAAAAAAAAAAAATGTATTAAATTTTTTATTTTCTTAGACAGTATTATATTACAGTAGTCTATAAAACGTATTACTATTATTAGGTGTACAATTTAATGTTAGTTAAATAATAATATTTTTCAATTTAATATGTATTTTAAAATTGTTTTTTTATTTTAATTTTTACACCTTTACTCCTATTGACTATGTGCACACCATAGATTTATAATAATATATGGTACAAGATAGCATTCTTATCGGTATTCGGTATGTATTATACTATATAGTAGGTATATAAAATAAATTGTCGCAGTTTGTAGAATGTACCTTATCATCTTTGTCGCAGTTTGTATAATGTTTAATTTTTTTTTGCCGCAGTTTACATATCAGCATATAGAAAAAGGGTCATTTTTGGCGCAGTTTACATACAGCCTTCTTTTTCCGTATTATGCTAATTAACCGTTTTGTACGAGCTGTGTGGCACGTGTATTTTTTGAACTCCATTTCGTCAGTATATTATACCTTGTTTTCGTTAGTTAATTATTTAGCGAATAATTTGCATAAATTGCGGACAAGTTTTCAATTTTGCGGATTATTAGTTTTGCAAAAGCTTAGTTTTTAGTTAAAACTATAGTGGGCATGATATAGTTACCTGCAAATACTAATTGTGAGCCTTTTTTCTAGTAAAATTACTAATGTAAGTCGAATTTATTATTTTAATGAAATATTAAATTGATCGATTCTGGTTAGGTTCTTAAGATATATATTTAATTACTTAAATACTGTAATATAATTGTTGTTACCTAAACTATTTCATTGGAAAATCATTTGACATTGTGAATTTAAAACATATTAGATTAATTTGCGGAGTAGTTTCACGTTTTTACGAACATATTAAATACAATTAAACATAATAAATATTAATGTAATACAATATTCTATTCCTCATAGACTAATTTAAAAATACTTGTTTTAGGAAGAAAAATAAGTATCCTGTTATTACGGTTTCTTTAATGATGCTGATTATGTGTACCAGTCTTTGTAGATTACTTCGACAACATTCCTTATTTTCTATTATTTTGGACGGTCGCGCAAATAACGCCAAAAAACTGATTACCTTGACGAAACCAACATAACAACTTACGATTGTCACGGTAAAAATAATATAATACATTTGTTTACCAATTTATTATCTGTACAGTTAGATTCAGGTATACTAATGATGTAGACTGAATGGCCTTGAAGTGCCATTCTAATTTTATAAATATCCATGTAATCCATATAAATTATTTTATATTTTATACAGACCTAAGTCCAATAATTGGACTTAGGTATTTTAATATAAATATTGTATTGGACTCCAATTACAATATTATATATTAAAATACACAATAAACAAGTTTATATATTCTATACAATAATTAATTAATCTTAACATAACTAATATAATATTGCCTAAAAACTATAATTTATGTTATTATAAATAGCTGATTACTTTACTATTATTAAGGAAATTGTATATTGTAAAGTTGTGGCCGAACACGTCCAAACAGCCCATCACTATGTGCGCGCACAATGTTCCCTACTGTGGACCCATAGAACATTAAAAAAAACAAAAATCAATGGCCAAAAAATATATCGGCGGACTACAAGAACAAATTTACAATAATAGTATGAATTTACATTTCAAACGCCTGTCCAAACCAATCACTCAAATGGGGTTTTTATTTAAACTAATTGCACGGTATGCTATGCAGTATTTTTTTTATTATCTCTCGCGACATCCACCGATTGGCATTCTAATTCTGTCCGGTAACCTCTCGCTGCTCTATGCATTGTAATAAAGGCGTTTCTTGAACGTTGTGTGTTATTCATAGGTTACTACAATGTTTGTGTTAGCCCGATCGAGCAAGGTGAATTGAATTTCCATTTTTGATTGTAATAAATAATAATATTATGTCGACTTATGTCCGAACGCTCCTTTGCCAGACATCCGCGAATATCCACTTGGGCTAGAACGGGAATCGCGCACGTGGAAATAATATTAAATAATGTGTTCTGAGACGAAGAACAAAAAAATTAACGTTTTGGGCAAACAGCGTTTCGGGCGAGTATTCAAAACGGGCATCTCTCCTCAGACCGTCTGTTTGCGGACGACCGACGAGGTGTAATATAAATTATACCTAATATATTTGTGTGCGCCGTCATTTAAACTGTTCAAACAAAACCGGGGTTCGTTAAAACGTTTTCTATTTTTATATGTATATTATGTTCCTATGATACACACACACGCGATGTTGGACAAACAAAGGTGTGCGGTCAAAATCGACTTTGGTCCGGGTGTGTAACCTTCGGCCGCAGCCGCTGGGGACAATAATTCGGTGCGAGGTGCAACAGACTGGTGAAAATACATTTTACGGCGTTCTGACACAATATAGTGTACCTATTTATTTACACGGTACGTTAGAGATAAGTGTTCGGCGTTTAGTGAATGACACCGGACGCGTTTTAGAGAGAAAAATCAACAATATTATTATTATGAATAATATGATCGCAAACCGGTCGACGTAGCACGTCCTGGCGTCAACGGTAAGTACACACCCGCATTACCCTAGAATACTGTCGATATTAATGAGTCAATTTGCTACATAAAATAATGTATTCATGTAAAAAGCACCTGTTCTGTTTTCTATACAGTCAAAGCATTTGTTACCTATTTGCGATTTTATACTCTCTTCTCGCCACTGCCGAACAAAACTTATACTACACGAATGGCCAGTACACTTTTAACGTGTATCTGAACAAAACATATTTGAATTTTTAATTATTATGTGGGGAGAGAGAGAGCATATTATTTTACCCGACATGCAAGTCTTATGTTATATTTTATGTAGACCTGATAACTTATGTAAAACATGCATTATAACGACAAAAGGATTGTTAAAATAGACAAAAAAAATAAAATAATTATGTGTTCTGTCCAGCCAAACAAACAGAATTATGTTTACTTTGCATATCTATAAGAGTAAAAATCGATTTTTTTGCAATAAAAAAAGTCTCTCTGTAGTTATACAAGAAATGTAAGATCGCTGAACGACTTAGTTATGTAGTAGAATAATTATTATGCGTACATGTTTCTAGTGAATTGGTTCTATGGAAGTCCTAAAAACGTTTCAAAAATGCACTTTCATACTTTTTTCTTTTATGCGTTTCGGGTCATAAAATATTTGTTTAACCTGTTTGCAAAAGACGGCGTTACTATTTACTTTAGTTGGCTAAATGTACAATACATATATTTATATTATGCTATGCACTTATATGTATGTATACACAATTTTTTTTCTACAGCGAGATGACTTAAGAATGTGTACACCGACTGACCATTAACACCGATTAATAAAAAAATAAATAAAAGCGTGTCGTAACGCTAACCAGCCCCGCAAGCGAGTTTTTAGCACATGATGTTCGTCGCCATAAATCTAGTCGACTTTAATCTATATATAATTTGTCATTTATACCTTAATACGAAAATGTAACTTTAACTACTTCATACAATAATATAACGAGTATGCGTAAATTAAATCTAGAAAATAAAAATTTACGAGGGTCATATTTATTGCGAATCCAACAGTTATCTACAAGATTTATTTTAATACCTGATTAGCATACAAGGATCTTACTCGAAAAAAAACTCCGGAGTCGCGGCTGACATAGTATTATATTGACACGTTTTTTAAAAAAAAATTTTATTTTACAGTAAACTTGAGCGTTATACAATGTTAGAAAACCGGTACTCTGCGTTTAAAATCATCACTCATTTGTTCGATTGCCGTGTCCGTCGATTCTGTTTGTATGGCGCAATTTGTATTTTATCATACAATAAGTTTATTATCAGGTTTTTCGATTAGGGTTTAAATGCATTTCCTACACAGTATGCTCAAATATGTTCAAGAACGGCTGACCCAAACACAGCATCATCCATGACGTTTGTTAATTGTTAAATCTTTTAAATTTAATAGGTTTTCATGAACATTGGAAAATAAGTGTACTGGTAGCATTTTCGCCTAATGTGGTCGAGTGTTTACATTTTCGTTTTACTTGAAAACACGTTGAAGCTACAGCGTTTTCATCGTAAAAGACACTATAATTATTATTTAGGAGTCTCGTAAAATTAAATAAACTTTAACAAGGAGTTCTGTATAGGCAACCAAACTAAACCTTCTAAATGGTTCATCCTCCGGCATAAATTAAAATATTATTACAAACAAACTTTAAATATAAAAAAACGATCATACATTTATGTAAACTACAGTAGTAGTTACATATCGAGTAGTATATTATACCTCGATTTTGGACGTTGGAAATAAAGAGCCGCTAGGTTGACCAGGATCAAACGGCAGTTCTGCTAATAACTGTGTAAAACGTCTTGTTTTGAAATGACACATGTAAATATATTATAATTGATAGCTTCAACACAATGTGAAAGATATAACGACCAAATCCAAACTAGTTTTATTTTGTACCTCATTTTATTTGTAATTAAAACTGCTGACCGGTAAAAATGAAATATAATATAATAATGTATTGAGTAGTTAACGACATGTGGGATGTGCGAACACCGGAAACTCGTCTAATATGCTAATAATTCGGCGAAATCCCATTCAGTACGTGCACTTGAATATCATATGAGATTCAAAATAATTATTATCTCCACCCATTACTCCTGACATGGCGTATTATTAGAATTAGCTGTCAGTACATTTGCAACCGTTTATAGAGAACTTTTCAAAATACTGTGTTCTTCTAAGGAGTTAGTACGTCTCAACGCGTGTAATGCTATACACACCAATAGATGCAAAACTGACGTTGTCCACCCTTATCATACCCGATCACTGTATATCTGTGGAGGGGGTGGTGAAAGAATTAAAAATGTACATGGGAAAAATTAGCAAGTATATATAAGTGTATAAGGCAATGTTTCTTGATGAGTATTATGTAAGTAGTTTTTAAGTCATTAAAAAAAAAAAATAATTAAAAAGTATATAATGTATTATAATTTTTTATTTTAACATACATTAAAAGATATACACAAAGTTTATATTTTTATATTTGTTCTGGGTTTGTTACTCCAAAAACTATTATGTTTCATTCGTTTTCATTCAATTATGGTAATTATAATAAGAATGTTTGGTTGAATACAAGTGTTTAATGTTTGAATGTGAAATACTTTTATTTTTTTTTGCGGTAAAAAAAGAAATATATTAATTTTCGACTGCGGTAATGAAGCGTAGGTACTAGTTTATTGCAAAAAATGAAACATATTAGTTTTCTTCGATATTAGTTCAAACTGGCATTACAAATTTAACACAATATTTGTATTAGGTATTAAATTGGTAATTAATTAAAATGTCAGTTAATTTTCTTACCTATATCGAAAGTTTGTAATGTAATAGATTGTATAGGTGTGCAAACTTTTGTATATATTTTGTTGTTCACCATCACTAACACTTATTTTATAAGTGTTGTTTATGATTTAAATATCAAGTACAAATTGGAAAAACATAAATAATAAGTATAAGACTGGTATTAATATAACTTTAAAATTATGATTAAATGTCATCTTCATTTATTTATAATCTATGCAGTAATTTCACCGCATTTCCCCTCCATTTTGTTAATACCGCGGTAAGAAAAAAATATCCTAAAAGTATAGATAATGTAATATAATATCATGTAGTATATAACACCACGGGTGTATGTATATCCGACGCTTCTGCCGGCCGCTTTGGTTCAATATACGTTTACGGGTAAATAATATTTATGCGTGACCCATAAATAACTGGCGTACGATCCGTTTAAGCTGAATTACACTACCGGCCCAGTCTTCTATAGGTATTTATAATAATTTATATATACAATAATAATAATAATAACGAAAATTATTATAAAATGAATATACTCCTTGTAGCGAGCTTACAGTTGTTACTTATTAGGTATTAAAACAGAACTGCGCCGAAGAAAGGAACAATATCGGTCGATGAATAAGTGGTCGCCGGTCCAGGCCGGTTGTCCCTCTCACTTATCGCTATTATCGTATGCAAATATATACACACGTGCCAGTTATTTCTTCGTAGCAATAATAATAATAATAATAATATTATTTATAAATACAACGCGGCAAGTATAGAGCCACGTTAGTTGGTACTTGTTTATAATAATTATTAGACTGACCAGACGTCAAGCGGTCGGAAAAATAATTTCCCTATTTGCATCTACCGCATACCTATAATAATATTATGTATTATCAAGAAGACGAAGAAGAAGAATAAATTATTATAATATGAGGTATTTTTGTTATGGAATTTCTTAGTACAATCTGACATCAATTATTCGTATCGCCAATACTAACTGTGTATTGTTTATATTATGCACAACTATTAAAACATGTTATAACAAAAAAATGAATAATCTAATAAATTATAATATGATTATAGTCCATCGTTAAAAAATCGAATCTAGACGTTAAATTTACTATCGGACTTAGATCAATAAAACCCGTTGTTGTTGGTGTGAGGGAAGAAAGCATCCAATAACAAAATTAGTTGAAGGCGCACAATATAATAGCAGTTATTATAGTAATATTTCGGGATTTTTGTAAACAAATACACAACCACAAAGGCTCATTAGTTAATTTTATTAATTTAATAATAATGATATTATGTTACATTTATTATACATTAATTTATTTATTTAAATTATAAATACATTTATAAATAGATCTGCCAAACATAAACGTATTTAAGAGTTTGTTTAAGGAGAGTCATAACGTTGACATTAAAATCAATAATCGTAATAACACTTTTTGCGATCAGTCAACTTATGGGCTGACACATTTGGTATAAAAAAATTTAATATTTTTATAATAGCTTTTTGGACACAAATTTTAAATTTTAACGCAGTTACGACCGACTGAACGTCAAGTCCAGGGGAACAATTTTCGCGGTATCGTTCGGCACGTGTTCGTCGTCAGACGTTTGGTACGAGTCGTCCACGGGCGTCCGATGACTATCGTCGGTGCCGCCACTTCGTCCTGGACTCTCTGGTGATGACGGCGGTGACCTAGCGGTGTCGCCGCAGCCGCTTCCGCCGGTAGCGGACACCGACAGGTCCATCGGTGAATCTTGGACGGGAGGCAAATCGAAAGCGGCGACTTTCGGCGACGGCGGGCCGCCGTGTTCTTCGACGGAAGAAGAATTGGGGCTCGTCGAATGCGGCCTGTTGACGAGCTGCCGGGGCTGAAGTGCAGCGGCAGCCGCCATGAAAAACGGCGACGGCGGTGGGAACGGGAACGCCGGGAAAAACGGCGAGTGCCATTGTAGAAGTTCGGGCCGAACAGCGTGCATGGCAGCTGCAGCTGCGGCAGCCGCGGACAAACGGCCGCTAGATTTGTCTAGATCGGCGGGCACCGAATTATTGTTGTCGACGTCCATGTGGTGTTTTACGTCCCATGGCAGTGGCGGCGTTCGTCTTGATTCGGCCGAAGACCGACCGCCGCCTCCGCCAACTGGCGGTAGGTGTACAGCTTGCGGTGGCTGCTGGTGCTGAATGTGATGATGGTGCTGCTGCTGTTCCTGGAGCAGACAGTGGATTTTGAACCAGTTAGAGCGACGTCCGTATCTGGAACCGCTTTTGGACATGCCGACCACCAGACATTTGCGGAGCCGACACGCTTTGCACGACGTCCGGTTCTTCTTGTTAATAACGCACTCGCCGTTGTTCTTGCACTCGGATATTGAACTCAAATTGTTGTAGGTCCGACCGAAGAACGACTGAAACATAAAATATAGTATAGACACATTTGACAAACATTTGCTGTTATTTCACATTGTAGTGTGTACAAGAAAGTGTTACTATTACAAAATATATACAAAAACGTGCCGATTTTTGTAAAATACGTTTAAGTGATTTAAATACATTTGTTATGTAACATCTTGTTAAAGTCTTATTTCGGCTGCACCCGCTGTGAAGTGCTACATATACTTAAAGGACGCAAAATTGTATGACATTTTCAAGGAAATGTCGAGCAAGCCACCCGAAAAATATATAGTTGGATATGGTTGACATATGAAATACATTTATAGTTGGAATAACTAAATAAATAATTAGACAAACTAAATGTTTAGTTAAAGCAACTATTTATTTAGTTATTCCAACAATAATGTTTTGTTTGCCTTTTATAACAATTGAAGATCCAACCGTATATTTTCTTCCGTGTAGAGAAAAAGACGACCGCAGTTGATCAGATGCGCTTTTACTAGTTATTACTAAAAGTATCATTTAAACTATGCTATAACTAATCCTGAATTTCTGTTATCGATTGGCAAATACTAAGATTACAAGTTATAAGTTGCTCAATACTTAAATATAGTGAACTATATAGAAGAGTTAACAGCTAAAATATTTGGATATACCTCCATATTAGACATTTTACTGACTTATAAGCGTTTAACTATACAATGTAGCACAATAATTTAATGGAATCTTTCCCTTGAATGAAACAAATTAGTTCATGAATATGTCTTATGGTCCTACACAAACAACTTAATCAGCCCATCTCTCCAAACCCCCTCCGCACCCGTTCCTCATTTCTTACTTTGTTTTGTCACAATTATAAGTATTTTCACATTATCATATTAGCAGGACAGTTAGATATTTTCTTACTGAGAAATGGTCACATCATTTTCTAGAAGCATCTCAAAAAGTGCCGGTCGTAACAATCAATCACCATTTGTACGCTGTACCTACGACGAAGGTCTTATAGAGTGATTTTGCTTTAGCATTAATAAAAATGAAGAAATTTGACCGTGAATAATTATTACATAATATGTACATTGTACAGATGATTTCTGTTGATTTAGACCTATGGCTAAGCTGAAGTAAGCATTAATGATTACTTACGATCGTTAATCATTGTCGCGAAAACCCCGAACTATACATACTAGCGATCAGGTTAGGTACAAGACGGATGCTTCACATTTGAGCATTATTATTGTATTGTGTACTGAATAGTATTGCGTACACGTGTGTCACAGCTGTACACAATTATGAAACGGTTAATTCAAGACTTTCATATAAACTTTTTTTTTAAATCTACGTGGTGGGTGGAACGAGGGCGTGTATAAAATAATAAAAAATAGAAAACAAATTATAAAAACACGTCCAACTGAAATTATGTACGTCTTATCTTGTCGCGAACGCAGGTACATATTTTCTTTGGGAAACGACAGTGGACATGTCAGCTGAACTCAATGGAAGAACCGTGGTGTATTAAGCTGGATACAATAAGTATAGACTAAACTAACACCGGATAATAAAAAAAACTGTATTTAATAGTTTTTATCCAAAAATAGGCAGAGTGCCACGTAGGACGATTGTAAACAAGTCTAACCTAATTTAAAACATTTTTATGCTATATTTTACTGTGGATTTTTTTAAACTATGGGCCGTTTAGACTCTTGGCTATCAAAATTAAAAATTACTTTCTTTCATCGCTTCCTATCATAAGCCAGCTTCCAGTCCGCTCCAATTTCTTCTATTAGTCCATTGTAGCTGTCACTCTATCTTGTTCTCATCACAGAATCGGTGTAGGCCAAAACAGTGAAAAAATAATTACGAAAAATATTTAAGCGTATCGGTAGAGAAGATTTCACTCGGTCAGCCTCTCGAAAAAAAAATTGTAGCCCATATTGTATAGTAATTCGACAAACACATTAAAGATTTAATCGGAATTTTCGGTACTAAACTAATGTTATCGACAAAATTGATTCAGAATTGCCGATCGTGGTCGAATGTCTATTATTAAAATATAGTATAATTGTCATTACTGCGGCTTACGCAACTACATATTAATAACATAATGGTAATAATACTGCTGTTGCACAACAATCGAACTGATAGTGTGTGTTTGTAGTAGCTGATGTCTATTTTTGAAGATGGACACGAGCAACGAGGTTACGGTATTTAAAATTACATACACACAACATACTCGTACATAAATTATTATTCGTTGTCGAACCGTCACATTGAAAAGTACGTGATTGTATTATTATTATTATTATCATCATCATCTTTAATCGTAAAATGTATTGCATTTGATCGTCCGGTCGGCGTGGGTAATTAATTATTGTTGTGTACAATACGCCGAGACCACTTTACCTACGGCGGTTGTGCAATATGATTTCTTATACTGTAATAATAATAATAATAATACACACGTTGGATGTAAAATAAAGTAATATTAATAATATATATATATAGGTTTTTTTTTTTGTTTCACACAAATTAAAAACCGTACGTGCGTTACTCATTCAGTTTTATTGCGAATAGCGGTCTACAGATGTGCGAGCGCAAACATGGCATATCCAATCGTCAATATAGATTGACTGTATTCAATAATAAGTTATTGCTACATAATAAGTTTTGCGCAACGGTGTCGTCAAAAATATGTATTGTTCGACCGTCACCGCAGCATCAGCGTTAAAGTCTTTCGAGGCCTTAACATTTATTCTCATCCTGTAACATACATATAGCTTTGTGCTACACCAACGGTACGGCACACCTAAAATCCTGCAGTTACACTGGATTTTATAATACCCGAAGGCGGCGGTGCTAGATTAGGAAAAGTGTTCTATCAAAAATTTAAGAAATTCAAAATTTAACTCAAAATAAATGTCTTACGCCAATGGTCGGATATAAAGAACATTGGGTAGAGAGGTTTCGTATAATTTGTAATTTCTAAATGATAATGAATTTAATATACTATTTTCCCTTAAGGAGACTTGAGTATTAGATTCTGGATGAAAGGTCATAAAAAAACCTCCAAATTATTGTATGACTTACATTCAAACAAAGTAACTAAGTTCGTTATTACTTAACTTCTAGTAATTACTGAATTGTATCGAGTGTCGTTTACGTAAGTTTTACAATTGGCTATTGGCTAAAGCTATTACTTAGTTAAGCAGCATCCAATTCCATCGAAACAAAATACATTATTCGATATTTATTCGGGTTAAATAAATATAGTTTAAACTAGTTACCTTACAACCCTCACAGGTAAATGCTCCAAAATGAAAACCGGCGGCAGGTTCTCCGCATACACGGCATAGCTGACTCATCTGTAAACAGTTATAGAATCGGGCTAGATTAATTAGTACTCTTTGCTACGTAACATGAAAAAAAATTCAGTAAAATATATATTAGTTTAGTCGTTATTTTTGATTTCATGCATTTCTAAAAGTTCCCAAATTAGAAAAAAAAAAATACTTTATTTTTATTTGAATCTCCCCTCCATTTTATTGTTTAAATGAAAAACAAAGGTATTGCATTTAAAATAAAAATTGAAAATTATATTTTTTCTTATAACTAAATATTAATTGTGTTAATAAATAAATAAGTATTATACATTATTATATATTATGCATTTTCCATTTTCAATAATTATTTTAAATATATATATATATATATGTGTTATTTTTTTAATTAAAATAAAGTAAGCATTGCAAATAATTTTAAAAGTAAATTAGGCCGACTAAATCTTACTTCACTATTGTTTTAAACATTAAAAAAATATATTTATAGAGAACACAATTAGAAAAATCAATTAGGGTCATAACTGAATTTATGTCAAGTATCTTTCTCGGCCAATGCAACAAAAGAATTCAAATAAAAGTCTTAACAAATTAAAATTATTTTTTTAAATTATTTAAAACCGATTTAAAGGCTTTTAATAATAAAAATTCGCCAAAAACCCATATTAAGACGACTTAATGTGTATATACAAAATGTATAAGTGTTTATAACTAACGGTGTATGTAGTGTTAAAATAATATCGTGGCAATTGCTTGTCATCGGACAGACAAAAAATACTGCTGCTGGGCAAATGCAATTCAAAAACAGCTTATAGTCGTATGTATGAAAGATAGGAATGTTAAGAGCAAAGTTAAAGGTCTGGCCGCTGCCAGTACTCTCGTGGCCGGCTCAAGCATAATATTATAGGTTCAAATGTCGCCAATGGATTTTATACATAAGGTCGCCATTTCGCGCCGCCGGCCATTCGAATTTTAAACCGTTAAGGATTTCGATTAGTACGAGATACGCGGGTGTTGGCTTTTATACTAAACGTTATTTATACTTTTATGTGCACGTGTCGAGTATTACTTATAGGTAACGCGTGAAATTATATAAAGCTCTGTGCGCATCAGACGATTTATGAGCGGGTTCGGTACCGTGTAAATGGGTAAAGTCATTTGTAACCCGCGAGATGGGAAAATTGTATAAATCGATAATAACTACCGTATTTATATTATGTACAGCGCGTTGCGGTTCAAGTTACACACACACACACCTCGGTGCTATGACATTTTGATGGTTACACTGATAAGGCGAATCTGCTGCAGATCATTATAATAATAAACGCATAAGGTATATAAATATATATATATATATATATATATATATATTTATATATTATATCGTTTATGTGTATAATATAGAAAATATAATAAATCGAACAAACATGATCTGGCCACTCCTCCGTAATGCATCGACTTTCGCGTTGTCCGAAAGTGTAAACGATGCCAAACGTAAAAACTCATACATATATATATATATATATATATATATATATATATACATATATATATAATATAATATACATTATACAAATTATAAGTATGAATGTGTTATTATTATATGCATCCCGGCCGCACATCGTTTAAACGAAATACCGGTCCAATATATAGTACCATATAAAAATGTTACTTTTTGCGGTGTGTACAATTTAACTTATATTTTAAACCTATTGACCTTACAGTAATTTGTTATTGCACGATCAACTTGGGCAGGTTCGAGAGCCCGTGTCTCGGATCTACTTTCTCGCTAGACACTGATGTAAACATCTCTCAATATACAACTCTATAAAAATGCTCATCTTCTATAGTACCTACACGTTGTGTACGGGGTCATATATCGGTAACACTTATAATATATACAGTTATACGCATATTTGTACCTATATTATATGAAATGTTTAGTTATCTATGCGTAAAAAATAAATTTTTAAAAGCAATTTTACGCTGATGTTCCTTTATAATTTTCATAAATAAATACATTTTTTTTTCCACAGTTTTATTTAAAAATATTCGTATTTCGTATAATATCAGAAATAGGATCCATAAAATTAAAACCAATTTTATTATTTTATAATATGTACCTAAACCAGTTTTGAGTAAAATAAATAGGGTGCTGTATAACGTTGGTCATGTTGAAGTGAGAAAGGTCATGAAAATAGTTGCCATAAAATTTCGCTATTTTAAAACATAGATATTATACTAATATCTAGGTACCTGTATGTATTTTGTAATTGCTTGAATTTAATTTTATTAGTTTCAAGTTGAAGACAAAATTTCCATATCGTATAAGTGTAAAAAGACATTATGTACAATGTTCCTGTTTTAATATGAAAAAAAGAATTAGGATTAAGTTTAGAATAAGTATATTAGAAATAAGATCAAAACTAATAGGATAATGTTTAGAATTCGGATAGAGATAGTGATTATGAATAGTCTTTATGCGAGAATTATAATAGTAAGTATTAGAAACTTGAAATAAAAGACTTTCTCCATTTTACGGACGAATTATTACTCAAAGTATCGGTTTAAGTTATATTTTTTTATCGAAAAAAGTATTATAAGAATGAATTAAAATATTCGGACGTTTATAAAATTATTAAATAACTAATAATGACTTTTATAACTTGATATTAGAACAAATCTAAAGGCAGTTAACTTATGCAAATGTCCTCTAAATATTATTATAAGAGTAGTAATTGACGATTTAAGTATTCATTTTTTTTGTTCTGGAAAATATGTTAAAAATAATACACTATTAGTTGAATATGTCAAGTTAAAGACATGTTGCTTAAAGACACAACATACTTGTTTATTGTAATATATTATACTTCAGTGTTAATCGTGTTTAGTAAAACATGGCATTATACTTTTACCTAATGGGTAATCACTAATCATTGGACGTTATCTTTGTAAATATTAGGACATAAGGAGAGTGGTTGAATGCATATACAAGTTTTTTAAAAACCACGTTAGGTGTCAGACGACCGGAATGCATTCTTCCTGTTACAGATACATATGCTAATTAGCACGTGCTTAATCATTCGGCGCCACATAGATTAGAGGCGTCACCGTCGACAGTGTTGTTACTTGAGCTCACCAAGGATAATGGTTGGTCCTTAAGTTAAACTTTTCGTCACGTTTCTGAATGATGTATGTTTATTCATTTCTAATAATTAATCACAAGCCTATACAATATACCTATATAGCCTATATAGGCTATATATGTAAAAGCTATTACTGCATGTTAACTTAATTAACATTAATAACTTTCTGGTATCTCTTTTTCAAAAATAAATAAAACCTTTTGAAAATTATATTTTGAGTAATTTTACTTTTAAGAGGTAGTACTAAAAAGTAATTAAAGGGAACGGAAAGGATTATTTATTAAGATGTAATTAATCATCATAACTGTTATTATTATTAAGAGTCAAATATTGCATTTGGCATATATTTATCTAGGCAACTTAAATATGTTAAATTAAGGGTAAATTAATTTCTTCATTTATTCTTAATCTATTAAATTATTTTTATCTAAATTATAGCGAGTTTGATAAAAAAATCATTGTTGTAAAAATTAATATTAACTGGCGTAACTTCTAAATGGATTTAATTTTTTTTTTTTGTGGAAGCGTACTTATCTGCTAAAACGTTAATTTTTAAAATTAGTCAGATTTATTATAAAACTATAAAGAAGTAAAAATATACACGATTATAACACGCATATGCTTTTTCAAATCAGTTTGGTCACCTTTGAAAATTGGCGTTTTAGTCTTAATTTGTGTAAAATGTTCTATTTAACAATAAAATTTAAATTTTGAGGTTCATATAAACTAAATGAGTCCGAATTATCAAGAGTTTTGACTTTTAGTCAGGTTATATTACCTATATATATATATATATATATATAGTATCGATCGATTGACAGAAATAGTCATTGATAGATGTGTGTTTAGTTTTTTTCTTTTATATAATTTAATATTTTAATGAACTCCATTTTTTTCATAAATTAGATAATTAGCATAATCAAATCAAAGAACACTGCGGAATTATTAGTGTTAATAACAATTTATCCGATCGTACAAAATAAACATTCTGTTATTATGTCGTAAAACAAATCTATCAAATCATATAGTTAAGGTTTGACTTAGATGATATATAATTTGGGCAACTTGCCTGTGACATTCCACAGTCTCGGTTGGCGACAACATGGGGGGCCCTCTGGTTCATACTACACGTAAATTAAACCTAGCGGTAGTCACTTGGTATATTAAGCACACACATGTATGAAAAATAATACCGCATCATCGGTCACCATTCTAACATTCAACAATAGCTGTAGCTAGTAGAATATAAATATAATATATGTAAATGATATAATTATGTAGTGAGTATGACGATGTGTACGAGAGTAAAATTGTGTTTATTTTTTTTATACATATTTTTTTTTTGTTAAGTTAACAACAACAATTGGACTTACAATAGCATAATATAATGTTTACCTAGTTGTGTATATCTACTGCACGTTTTTGCGCTAGAATGCAGTTACTATTGCATTTATCTTACAATTTATACACTAAAATATCACAGAACGCAAATAATCGTTTTGTCTATACAAATCCGTCTATTCATTTTTTTTTCGCTATATCCCATACAATATTTTTGTCTACAACAAAAAAATACTACTATCACGTTGTTGTCATTATTACCACTGTTTCGTTATTAAACCGTTTGTGCCGCTGGTAAGGCAATATCAAATCTTTGAGAGAATAATACAAAATACCCAACTCTTGTATTATGATAATCAGCTACCTGTCTTTGATATCGTCGGCGGCGGCTCGGCAACGGGCATCGTCCGCTCTCCCGGAGACTATTTGTAAATCCATTATTGGATTATGTTAATACACTCTAACCTCTTGTTATGACTTTATTTGTATACGATATATTATGATGGCGGGGGCTATATTATATCGTTATATTATTTTTATTATCATTATTATTGTTGTGTACGCGCTCGGTTTATGTTCTAGTTGTGCGGTGGCGGCGGCTCTTTTTTAATACACACACACTGCAATATTTTTATTCCTCCGCATAATATTAAATAGGATTCAACTCTGGCCTCGTTTTGTAATCATTTTTATATCGTCATTATTTTATTTTCACCATTAATCCCGTGGTTTTTATAATGGAAACGTAGACATTAAAATATGTTGACGGATACATGTAATATAATATATTTTATATTTATAGAATATTCGTCTCGTTTATATACTTACACACACATAGATCTGCGCCATACATAGACTATGAATATTTGTGTATATTATATTTATTATTAATATCTTAATGATATGATGATAATATCGGACGTCCGTTGTAATACACAACATGTACACAGACAGTTACGGATTTCAAGTAAATCATAATGATTTCGTTCACATAATGTGATACGCGACGACAGACGGACGTTTTCATCGGCGGTCGCGGTTCTCTTTGTGGTCGAGCATGCCATTATAATAATTAGTTTCACCAGGGAAAAAAAAATTATGTAAGAACGAAATGGTCTTTTATTTTTATATATTTTTTTCAAAACAAATATAAGACCGACGATAGTTGTATCATTATAATAATTATTAAAAAGCCCAGTCCGTAATTGTATTAATAATAATGTTTAATATTATATAATATTCATGATTTTTTTACCATCACGCATTGCATCAGTCCTGCGACATTCACGTCTAACTTTTTACCTAAAGTCGTTACACTAATGGATTTCTGACATCCGCTTATTATTTCCGTAAATCGTTTAAATATCGTCGCACTATATGAATTCGTTCAACTCAAAATCACCTCGCCAGATTATTTGCATATATAAATTATAACTCATGGACAAATTATATTAACTCCCGCTAGTGCGAATAACGTATTACTTGACCACAGTTATTAATAATCATTATATTATTAATTATATAACTCATGGAAAAATGTAATTTCCCACAGTATTTAAACTCGTTTAAAACGATTTTGTGATATATATATTTTAAACGTTTTAAACGCGTTTAAATATTGTGGGAAATTACATATTTTTTTTCCATAAATTATATAGTTTATAATATAATGATTATTAATAACTATGGTCAAGTCATACGTTATTTGTAGGGAGTTAATATAATTTTAATGAATTAAGATAAAGAATAAAAAAATACTAGTTTAATACGTAATCTACAATATACTTGAAATGTAGCCTGTAGGTAAACATAATTATAATATTATCAATTTCAATCTCGTTGATATTATTCTATAATTTAAAACTAGTCAATACATAATTTTCTTAAGCATTTCATTAAAGCAATTATTAAAACTATAATCTAAAATGTCCAATTAATGATAACCTACCTACCTCTTTATTTAAAACTCATATTTGTATTTGTATACCCAAATTATAAAATACAATTATTTTCAATAACTATCCTTAATTTAATAAGCCATTTAAAAATATTCTTATTTTTTAAATGTTTTTTATGTTTGGTGGAAAATATTATAAAATAATTTATATGTACCTAATATTGATTACGTGTTAGATAAGTTGTAAAATATTTGATTTTATATCAAAATATTATCCAACATTTTTACTGGTAAAATATATAGTATTAAATTATTATACGAATATATACTACTACTATAGTACTTGGTAACCCTATGAATATTAACAAACAAAACGCCCTATACAAAATTTAGATGCGAGTTTTTTTTAAATTATTATCCGTTTTGTTAAAAATTTAACATTTAAATATACATATACTGTAGTTTAACAACAGCTCTGTCTACGATTAGTATTTTATGAAAGTAATTATGACTAAGCAATAATAACCGATGTTTATAGAAATACTTAAAATATTTAACGTATTTAAAAAACCACTTCAGCTAATATTCGACTGGGCGCGTGCAAACAAAACTAGACAATTAATAAAAAGTATCCTCCTGAAAACCGCACAATTACTCGCTAGAGTCTAGACCAGCTACCTTCATCTGGTTACCAGCGCACAGCGGAATACCCGGTAACGTGCACACTCGACGGATTGACGAAGTTGCGGCACGGAACAGTGCTCTCCTGTGTGAAACTACATCTATCAAAGACATGCAAAGATCAATAAAATAAAGGCAAGAGATACTTTCCAATCCCTCTGGGAAAAAGAAACCTCCAACAAACTCTACCAGATTAACCCTATAATATCATACAACAAAATGTACAATAACATGTCTAGAAAAGACCAAACACAAATACGAATAGGACACTCCTGTATTACTCATCTCCGCCTCATGACCAAATAACCACAACCTAGATGTGAAGTATGCGACTCAGATCTTACAATCAAGCATATCATTCTCAAATGTCATTGTTGGTCAGAGGAGAGAAATATTTTTTGTGACAACACAAGCCTCAAAACCATACTAAGTACTGAGAATTTTCCCAAATTTTTCTATTATTTAAAAAAGATAAACATGTAAACGGGTTTTAAATGTATAATGTAAAACTAGCTTAAAATGTATTGTAATTAGTGATGGGAATCCGAAAATCCGGATTTTTCAAAAAAACGCTTTTTAAGTCATTTGAAAATCATATAATTGTTAAATACTATTACAATATAAAGATGTGTACCTAAGTAAAATTTGTTGATAACAATTTTTAAAAAAAACTCTGAACTTTGTATATAAAATGCTTTCGGATTTCGGATTCCGGATTTTTGGATTTCAACAAATCCGAAATTCAAAAGCAGTTTATCTCTTTGGTGTTTTGTTTTATTTTTACATATTTATCAAAAAAATGTTACTTAGATATAGAGCTTTATATTGTAAAATTATTTAACACTTATATGATTTTTAAGTAGCTTAAATAGCGTTTTTTTGTGAAAATCTGGATTTTCCGATTCCCATCACTAATTGTAATTAACTAACCAATATCTGGTTAATAGTCAAGTCGCTGAAGCCGTAATACAAAAAAAAAAAAAATTAAAAAAACTAGACAATAATGGTTTAGTTTTTCTCCAAAGAAAAACATATTTTTTTAAATTATACTTTTGAACTCTTATGATAGTGTAAATTTACATACGGTATTTTTATTAATATTGTAGTTAATATTCTTGTTGAAAGCATAATATACTATAAGTTTGGATTTCGATCATGTTCACTTATTTTTAGCTTTATTTGTATGACCTATTTAGATACAGTTGTACAATAATATTTAAGTTATAGTTATTTTTAGTGGTGAAAACATGCGTTACAAAAAAAAAAAAAACGCTCACACCTCGTATAATAATCAGAAAACAATATTTTTTTGTTTGGAAAGAAAGAGACTTCCTCCAGGGCACATTGGACTTCTATTTTTGATTACGTTACTGAAAACCAAGGGAAAAAATAGAGTAAAACTTGTGCAAATTGGACATATTTAAACTTATATTACAGCGTTTCGAAATAGCATTTTGAAAATCGAAGTCCAATACAGCCTGTAGAAAAGCTTCCTCTTTCCAAAAAAAAAAAAAAGTTATTGTAAGCAGACAAGTCGTGAGAGATTTTTTCGTAATGCATGTGTATAGCCTATTTAAGTGGTCGAATAAGAACGATCGCTGTCCTTTTCATAAATTTATTTTTCACGTCGGGTCGTTATTCAATAAATGTTTTTTCTGCGTATTTAAGTAGTGCAATGTGAGATAAATTTAATTAAAATAATCAAAGTGGTTGCGGTACACTCAAAAAAAGAAGAACCTAAAATAGTGAAACTGGTAGAGATTAAGAAGTATAGACCTAGAAAGAGGTGAGTGGATGTGTGATACTATTGTACGTATAATACTAAAAACTAAAACCTATAATTTATCTAATGGGTAATCCGTAATACTTATTTATTCACAAATAATTGTTTCGGTCAAAGTTTTTCAGAGTAACTATTGTCAAGTACTCTGTACTGCTTATATCCGCTGTCTTAAAATTGTTATGCCGGTGCAGAAAAACCATATCCAAAAGCAGACACTTGGTCGTTCAAAAACCAGAACACTATACGCAAACGGCAAACGTCAAAAAATTCGTAAAAAAAAATTATACTCATCGGCTTATATAGTAGAACTAATGCTGTTTTTATGTTAATGTTATTCATATTAACATCAACAATGATAACTTATAGAGGTTTTGTAATGTATTTTAGATTCGTCACCTAACGTAGCCAGAATATTTCAACCAGATGAGGCTGTTCCTTTATGCGCATAGGCGGAGATTTGATTAATTTTTTGGGGGGGCTAGCATTATTATAATACAATACTTTTAAATTATTTTTAAAGTAAATACATTATAACAAATTACTTTGATAAATGATCAAATAATTTGGGGGTCTTTTAATAACTTTGGGGGCTAAGTCCCCCAAGCACCCCCAATCTCCGCCTGTGTATATGCGAGTGAAATATGACAACTTAACGCTCTTTAGTTGAATAAATTATAGGAAATCGCGTGTAATTATAATATATTATATGTATGTAAAAAAAACAGGTACAAGTTTAATCGAATTCAATCGATTACATTACACTACACAGTTGTGCACGTGTTTACTTCTCTTGGGCCGCCGCCGAGCGTTTTTTTTGCTTGACTGACTATTGTAGTAGCATTAAACGGTCCGAGACATTTTATTTGCTAAAACTAACATTTTTATAATATTATCTCAAAAGACATTATTATGCTTCGGATCTTGATTTCCACGAATTATGCCTATCAGTTATATCTTAAATAATTGTTGTTCTATTGTATTTCTCATTATTCTGTTTGAGTTTGTTTAATCGCGTTTTAAATAATAAATAAATTCAATTTATACAATGCGTGCTAGTAGCTCATTAATTCACTCAATTTCAAAACGTTTGTTTACATAAATATTGTACAGATTTTTGAAAAAAAAATCAAGTCACACAAATATTGTTTGAGTTTAACAATAAATGATACCATATTGGGTTATTATTAAAAATAGGAAAGTAAAAGCCTTGATGGAAATAGTAGATTAGTTCGAAACGGTAAATCTTATGAAAAACAATTAATTATAGTTATTATTTTTAAATGATAAGTATGGTAAAATGATACTATGGTGTGTGAAGTAGAAATGTTATAAGTAATATATTAAACTAATTAAATTTAATGTTCTGCAGCAAGTTTTTATTAATTTACCTAGTTAATAATTGAATCTTGTTGATCATTATAGTGTTGTGATTTGTGTATTATTTTCAAGTGCATTTTATTGTATTGCCAGTAGTATTTGCTATTATGAAAAAAACTGCTGCCCACAAGAACTACAGAAACCCGTTGTTTGCTGCCGGATGGATAACTTCTAAGTTCTAACCACTGAACGGTTCGTACATTCATACATATTATATTGGCCAGCATACAGAAATGTTGCTAAAAAAATACCCATCTCTGTAATTTTTCTACTTATTTTATCACGAGTGTGCCAAATGGTATTTTTTGAAATGCTATTATACGTTTTTGTATAGTATTTTTTTACATGTGCTATCACTCTGTCAGAGGTACTTACGACATCCGAGGTGGACGAAGACGAATGGTGATGAGGGTCGGCGGCCCACCAGTTGGGAACAGACGAGGGCCCATGGGCTGCACCCTGACCAGGCCCCGTATTCATGACGGCACATCGCTGATCTTCATTGGGCACGCGACGTTCCAAAGTTGCGCGACGGCGGTACGCGATCGCCGGCTACCGTCGCCCGTCAGTAGCCGTCCGCGCCTGACCGTCGTCGGGCCCACATTGCGGAACTGCTGTTAGTTATTCGAACGCGAAATTTCCAGATAAAGCGATTCTTTTTTTCGGGGCAAGTAGACCTACGACAGTCGTCAATTTCGCGATTGATTTATATTATAATATAATTGATTTTCTCTTGTCAATTCGTTCTTTTCGCGCTCGTGTGCTGTGTGTACCGACGGGCGGCGATGACGTTGTGGCCGCGACGGTAACGCCGGTGATAATGGAACTGAGCCGTGCGGGCACGTGTGGACTGTCGAGACGGTTACCAGAACCGTACCAGACCGGTTTCGTCTCCTTCTTTGAGCACGGCCGCGCGCTTCTTCTTCGGACGTGTTCCGTTTCCCACCCGCCCGACGCCGCATCTTCTTCGTGGCCTGAGCTATTGCCTGTAAACTCATCTTCTTTCGCCTATCCCCGCCGATTCTCTCGTTTCGACCGCATCTCCAGTTTCAAATTCACGCTTTAATCGATTATGTTTTTTTTTTTATTATTATTATCAGCTGTCCTAATTTGACAATGAATTAGACAAATAATTAATACCGCGGCACCAAGCATCGTGAGCTTGTAATTATAATGTCAGGTTATATGAATGTTCGTTGAGATTAATCAAATGAACCTGTAAACATTTAGTGGTCCGCTCAAATTTTAATAATGAACCAATTAATTTATAAATTATTTGTACAAAAAAAAATACCAAAGTATTTCCTGGTATTTCCATGTTTTGGGTTAACGAAACCTTCTATAAACGACTTGTATTTTTTGGTATTGAGAAGATTTTTGGTGGTTATGCGTGTACATAGTGCACATTAATTATATACCTATTGTCATGATTTTTTTATTATACTCAGTAATACTTTGTAAACCTACCCGATGAAAGTACCTACACTTTATCGTTCATTCCACAATAATTTGATAACTTGAATTTTTTAATTAATAGTAATAAAATTGATTTTACAAGTGTATATAGTACCTACTTAAATTTGTATCACTATTATTTTTGAAAATATTAAACTATACTATCGGTATATTTACTTAACATGTTTATTGACAATTCGTCGTAATAAAAAAGTAACCAAGACTAGAAAAATACTGTTAGTATTAAATAAAATAATTTAAATTACAAATGCTCGTTGCTTTAACTAATATAACATAACTAATACTTACCTAACCATCGAAATTTTGAATATTTATAATAATTAAAGAACACATTTCATGTGATTTTGAAGACTCTTTTTTTTTGCTATCAGAAAGTTCATTATTGGAATGATAACTTATTGTAGTTACCTGTTACTAATTTGCAATATGATTATCGATGAATACTTGCATATAAAAAAATAAAATTTAGAATTTAGCATTCTTTGAACGTTTAAAAATAAAATTAATTACAAGCTGCTGTCAAATAGTAGTAAATATTAGATAGGTTCCTCGTTGTTAGATAGGCGTCCAGACTCGCCTACTAACTGTATAGCCTATAGGTACGTGAAGTATGCAACAATTATTAATTTTATACGCTCCAAACCGTTTTATTAGGTACACACCTCTTGCACATATGGTCCATAAATTCATAGATAGAACACAATATTCTGCTTGTAGCGTCGGCCATTGATGAATTGATTCTATTGGCTACGGCGTGTCCCTACTACTATACTATTCATACGGGACGTGACTAGTAGATTCCGCCTGCCCGCACTATCATTGGCGATTTTTTACAACTTGGTACTTATATTATTAGCGTGAAAATATTATAATTAGATGTTTAGCCGACCGCGCTTAACAGTTAACAATAGTATTTTCTACACATCACATTGCGTGCAACTAAAATATGTTATACATTATGCTATAGACGATACATTAATTAACTGAATGAAATGATTCACGGTTTGTTTTATTAAACAATTTAATAATTTATTAGCCGCACAATCCTAGGTATATCATGTATGAATTAAGCACATGCATGTTTTACTGGAAAAAGATAAACCAATAATACTACCGTTAAATGACAAATCGAAACTTTTTTCTCTATACTCGTGACTTGATTTAATTGTATACGTTTTAAATAAATGTAATTGTCACTTGTAAAAAGTATTATATACCTAGAGTACATTAGAATGGTTTGACATATTTCTTTTACCCATACAAATGTATTTAAGTCTTCCAAGTCATCATAGTACCTAATTACTTTAATATTTAAATTATTCGTAATTTTATTTGTCTACCTATTATCTATTATTATATATATATTTGTTTAAAAAAGCTGATGTAAGTTGTTACAATTTGAATAGCAGGGTAGGTTCAAACTTAAATAAACAAAATTTCAAATTTGTACTGTCACAGCGTCGAAAATGTCTAAAGTTTATTTTTGGTGTACTTTTAAATGGTTTTTAATTTTCAGTATTATAGTATTTAAAGAAAAATACCAGAATTTTAAATTAAATGGAAAAAAAATCTTGATTTTAATTGGAGATCCAGTAAAATGCAGCTATATCTTTTTTTTCTATTGACAAAGTCAAAAACTATGACACTTTCTTAAGACTTACAAAATGTGTACTATTTCATGTCTCCACTGGAAACAAAAATAAAAAGGTAATTAAAACAAAATAAAATTAGGAATTGATAAAACCGCCCCAAGAGTTATTACTTTTTAGTACAAACTTTTTGTGTTCGCAGGTAGCACAAGTAAACTAACATAATGTATCAAACTTTGATGAAGGAAGATAAGTACCCGTATCCAACATAGAAATATACTTTGTATTTTTTTTTTTAACGCTAAAAAATGTAGTACACTGACAATACACATATTATAGTTAAATGTTAGTGCATTCCAGCAGTATATTAAGTTATATTTTTATACTTTTAAAGCCTTTTAAATATACCATGAAAACAGGTAATAAAATATCTCATAATTTTCCTACCCGTAAATTACATAACATATATTAATAGTAATACCTATAATATAACTTATTAGCTAGTATAAATATTGAGGTTGGCCGTATGAGGACCATATTTCTTGGTGTTAACTAGCTCTCGTTAAGGAAAGGTTTAAAAACTTCACTAAGTCATTATTTTCTTATAAAATATTTTAAGAATTAGGTATGGTGAACTGTGAAGTATGGTTATAATAAACTATAGCTATATTATAATATTATACAGCTGTAGTAGTGGCATATTGTCGTCTCGATATTGACGAAGTTATGTTTGGCATGACGATAAAAGTGTCGCTGTAAAGACCTAGAACCATTATTGATTTATAAAAGTAATTAATCTTAACTGGATAACCTTAAAAGCAGACTTAAGAGGTACAAAAACGAGGTGCAACAATGGTTTTAATTTAAAAAAATCCGTCCCGGTCAGGTTTTTATTTAAAAAAACTGTCCAGTTTCTAATTAAAAATTTCACCACGGACCCAAACTAATTTTATTCAATCCAGCCAACCCAACGCCAGATCAAGCAAGACTGCCTCTGGATAATTTGTATTATAAATTCAAAACACATAGTTTGAGTCGATCAAAGATTTGTTAAGCCAATTTTTTAATAAATTACGCCGAATATATACATTATACTATACATATTATAGTCAGTCGTCAGACATACAATTTATCGAGTTATAGCTTTATTGCTCAGTTAAACCACATAATATATACGTACAATGTATAGATGCATAACAATTTAATAAAAAAAAACTAATAATAATATAAAAAGAAATAAAATAATAATAATGCATTAAAAAAACATGATAATATACAGCTATAAGTAGTACACGCCACACGGTGATGTTTCCACAGACGGTTTCTCGTGCCAACGTCGGAGTTTTAACGACTGAAAACCCGTAAAGATAAGTGAAATTAACAAAAAGAAATTAAATACTTTGTCATTTTTTATTTTGCCATCAAACTGGACGTGTACTTTAGGTACGCTCGTGTTGCCCGCGTACTTGCGTGGGGGTTACTGCGGGCGAGTCGATTATAAACTCGAACGCTGAAAAAAAACATTGAAATGAAAATATACACTGGCCAAACATCTCGAGCGGGAATTCTTGACCTCTGACTATAAAATTAATAAAAAAATAAAAAAACACATACTAGGTATTTTACTTATAAAAATTCAAACGTATTATTTACGGTGTGTGTGTACTGTGTAATACGCGATTGTTCTTTTATGCCGTCCCAAACGATTATCGGCGTTTCGCACAGACTTCATGTGCCGTGGCCCTTAAGTGTGATTCGACAAGTTTAAAAATAATTATTTCCAAAAGAAATATCACCATCAGTTTTCCGACGTAGGTACAATACAACGTCGTTCGGTGTAAGACAATGTTAAAGACAAAAATCAAGTCTTACCGGCTTTTAAATGAGCGCGCTCTTAGCTGTTGTTATATTTTATTGTATATCATTATTACTATTACTTGGTTTTTTATGCCACAAGTTCCAGAGACGTTTGACATAGCTTAAAATATAAACAAAAATTCAACCGAACGTTGAATATCTTAACACACATAATATGTACATACAAAAAAAAAGAACCGTTACTCGGAATTTTTTCTCATAGGATAATATGCCTATCGGTATATAATGACATTTTGATTTGCCGGATTCACATATTGAGAAACAAAATAAGTACACTATAAATCATTATTCGTTGCACAATCATCTGCTCGGACGGCTACTTAAAATTGGATTCTACGTCTTACTATACTGCAGTGTATATAATATTAACTGCGGCAAACGATGTACATTTTCACACGTTTTATGGTTTGAAATACATAAATGTACCTATACTATTTAATTTTATCCACTGTACAGGTCGTTGTACACGCAATAAAACAAGACATTATTATATTGTATACATATAATAATATATTATTATGAATATTCAATAACAATATTCAGGAGCTTGGTATCAATTGCATTGATATATTATAATAAAAAGCACCATTGCAGTTTTATTCAATAGCCATACATTGATTTAAAACGTATCTTGATCGTCGTAAAGATATTATTTTTATATATTTTAATAACAATATACTTTTATAGCTATCAACTTAATCGTTTTTATACATAAGGTGTTTGGACGCTCACAACAGTATATTACGTTCTTGTAAACCTTAAAATATATATTTAAAAAATGGTATAAACTGCTAGCGTAGTATACGAAAGCACAATGTTTAAATAATTTTTGCTTGAATTCGGTTCTAAAAAAATGATGTGACAGAAATAAATTGATGGCACTAAACCCAATGTTTTGACTTTTAAAGCAATTCGTAATTTACAAATGAGGCTTGTAATAATATTTTAGAAGTAGTAATATTTAATTAATTTTAAAATGTATATAGTAGCCCTAATTGCTACCAAAAATTAGTTATTGGCCTTACTACATTTAATTTGTTTGGTTACCGCTTAATATACATTTACTACACAGGTTGAATTATTTTCCTAACTACTTTTTGTTATTTTATACACACAAAAACCCTAATCTTAGTTTCTAAATCTTCGTTCATATTTAGTATGCAAAATATAAGTAAATAGTTATAAGGTAATAAACACTGTATAGCAACAGATTTCCAATAATTAGATTGATTCATTTTACAGTTAATTTCAACTTTAATATCTACTTGAATATGTTATAATACAATTGTAAAGCAAAAGGGGCATTACAATTCTGTATCCCTATGTACATAAACTCTATAAACACGGGTTTTTAAGTCTGTATTGTTTACACCCTATGATGACTTATTTTGAATTGACGCATTTTCATTATTATTTTGGTGAAATCGGAAAAGTCTACTCCGCGTCCGTATAATAGTATATTATGGTGGTTAGAGACTCCTTGTGGTTGTTTTTTTAATAGCTAATTTCTATTAGGTCAGGTGAGACGACTTCGGCCACTTCACATTCAATAGGGGGCGCACGCTATCCGTTCGGTAGCCACATCGACGCCCACGCGATTTGCCTATGGCCATTCCCATACAACACTCCTACCGTGCATATACTTGTTGTTTACACCGTGGACACCACACACACACATAAACGCCACAAACAGCAGCCTGTAATGACAACAAATATACAACGCAAACGACGGGAAATCACAACAACAATAATAATATGGCGTGTCCGTCTCATTAGGACGCGTGCGCGCCCCTTAGATTCGGATCTCTGTCTTAGCGACTCGGTCATCCGACCTAACACACACACACACACACACACATACACGAAGCACACGCAAAACGTTTTCTGTTAAGTCTCGCGAACGAGTATAAATTGCAATTAACCGCATCCTCCCTAACAAATCCGCGTGTACGTCAACCGGTTAGCCGATGTTACTGCTATGACGAAAACGGCGGAGGCGAACGACTGGCTGGAGACGAGGGGATCAATAGTAATTAATTAAACGCGAACCTACTGATAACAATCGTTGCCGGATAGATTACGTTTGAGTAAAACGCGCGAGCCATCACACGTATAGCCACACGGCACACACACACACCTGCGAGTAAACGCGTTGAGCATTTTTTTATTTTTTTATTTAGAATAATTAACGATATTCACACGTGGTTAACGACGACGACCTCGAGTGTGCTAAGACGTGGCATAGAAGCAGATGACTTTCTATTAATAAGCGGATGTCACGTTTAAGATGTGTATCAAAACGGTCCATTCTGTGTTATAGAACAAATTTGCAAATATGAATCAACTAATATACACCAAGGAATCTGGAAACAGTTTTGAATTCATTAACATCTTTTCTAGAGAATGTTTTTCCGCTATTTATATTTGTTTTTTGTTTAAGTCTAATTCTTTGTTAAAACATTTTCATTTTTTTATTGAAACCTAGTTAGCATTGAGTTAAAGTTGAAAAACGTGGAAAAGTCAATACGTTATTCCTTAGAAGATAATTACAATCTGTTGTCAGATTCTTTTGCGTGACACAAAACCACTTATTTTTAGTTGAACGTCTTTGCCGTTTTCAATCCTCTAGTATAATCCTAACGCCCTTTTACAAAAAAATCGTGCGGGGTGGAACGTGATTCTATTACTACTTACTAATTAACGAAACAAACGTTCTATTTTTTACAAATAAATTAAATTAATCATTTGTATTGCACATAAAATCAAATAATCGTCAATAATAAATAATACAAAATAAACATTATTTGTAATCAAAAAAAAAATGTACTTATACTATTTTTACTATTTTTACAGCAAACGGCCTGGATCACATCGTGATAGCGCGGCAAAGAGTACTAAAATATATTTTTATGTTTTCAACCGAGCCAGTTACATTTATCCGACGATATATTTCAAACAATGAAAAAAGGGAGAGAAACATCAAGATCATCACCAACGTCTTTTGGCCTAGGGTCTACTATAGTCGATTCAGTTTAAGTTAGTATAAGTTTTTTTTTTTTAGCATCTTATTTTTTTGTGACGACTTGTACAACGCTAACGACTTTGTCATGATATAATGCCTTTTCCAGTAGGAAGAAATTCCTTTTTTCTTTAAAAAAAACTATTCCCAACAAATAGTATCATTTCAATTATCTTTATTAACAGTATAAAACTTTGTTTGGTGCAGCTTTGGATGTATGCAATTCAGATGAGAAATTGTTCTTTTCCTAAAGTTTTTTTAATATAACCAAAATACAAACTTACAAATTCTCACCAGACAGCAAAGTACAAAGTCCTATACATGCGGAATTGTTTTTATAAATTTAGAATATGCTGGACGATAGCAATAATTAGACTTGAGAGTATAATGCTTAATTTTTTTAATTTCGTTTTAACTATAAAGGAATTATTAAAAAAAAATGAATTAACATAATAGCGATAAACCTACATATGAGAAATGTTGACTTTGGGGTGCCAGATATGAAAGACCATACAACTAAATAGCTTTAATTTTATAACTGCTATAAACAAATGTCTAGTCGATAAGACGGGTAATTGGTAAACACAACGCTTAAAATCAACTAATTAGCGGAGATATTCAGGGAAGACCACTTAAAGCACTCAAACCATTTAAGTATAGTGGTATCCAAACAATAAGATGTACAATACCAATGAAAATACTCAAACTGTACACTATATAATTAGTAATTATTAACGTACAAGAAGACATATTATACATAAGGTGTACATATATACACAAAACAATTATATGTAACTGATAATAAGTTAACTGCAAATCAATCATATTAATAAGATTTAAAAAAATTGTTTACATCTCGCGGTATTATTTGAACGTATTTGTATGGAAATAGAAAAAATAAATGATTACAATATTAAAACGAAACGATAAAATAATATATTATTAGGTATACGAGTAGAATTAATTATTTAAAGTTGAATGTTGTATCAGTATTTTATGTTGAAATATCTATAATGTACTCTGTGCCAGAGAAATTATGGAAATAATTATAAACTTAACAGATTCTTCGATTGACTTAATTAATAGGTATCAAGATTTACACAATGAAATATATGACGCACATAAATCAAATGAGATAACTAAATTTTTTTAAGTTTATGTAAGTCAGTTTTAATTTTACCGGTTATAATTAATAAAAAATATAGCTTATATGATATTATATACAATTTTATTGCTATAAAATTAATCATTTTTATGTATTTGTGTGTTATTTATCTGCTATTAAGAGGCTACAGAGTGTACACGTTTTATACATAATATATTTAAAACATTAACATACAAACATTTAAATTCATAAAAACAAAATATAAATTAATTAATAGGTACATGTCAAATGTAATAATATAAATATTTATTCAAACTCACACGCACACAAAGGCAGCAAAAGTATTTGAAGAAAAATAAGAAACATATATTATTCGTGTTGCGCAGTAAATTTGGCCACAATATTCATATCTATAATGAACGTTTGTTGACTAAATTATTTTGCTTTTGTTAGGCAAAATGAATTGGGTGATAATTTGTTTTACTTTTATATACATGGTAAAAAAAAAGTATGTTAATTAATCACAGATTCCCGCGCCGTCGAAACAAACGTTCTCTTTTAGTGTTACAATATTTCAATAAGCAATTATTTGTAATTGACAGTAAATTCTTATCAAACATAATGTTTTCGTAATTTTATTGAACTTTATTTCATTTATCGGTCATTAAATACAGAATATTTTAATAATCGTAATAATATTATTATTTAATTAATTCTATATACTCTATACCCGTGTTATTCTTCGTCGGAGAATTCGTCCGTTCGTTCTAAGTATAAAAAAAATAGCAAGTGCCGATTTTTTAAGAAACATTATATTAAGCAAAATTATCGAGGCGGCCGCGTGAATCAAACGAGCGGCTCTCTGTTCCTAATTTTCAAAATGCTCCCACCAATGCCTCATAAAAAATTAACAAGACGCTGAAGCCAGCAAAAAGGAATGTCTCCAACAAAAACCTAACAGTGAAAAAGGGCCAAATCCTAGACCCCTTCCAAAAAAGTCAGCCGTTCAAAGTAGTGATATCCACATTGTAATTTATTCATAATTTTGAGAAAATTGCAATTTTCAGATTTTTCCTTTAGTTACACTATAAGACCTGCCTTTGTGTCAAATTTCACGTTTCTACCTATACGGGAAGTGTTCTATAATTTTGATGGTGAGTGAGTCAGTGAGTGCGTCAGTAACAAAAATGAAAACTTCAAAATTCTCCCCTTTTGAAAAGGGTTACTATTAAGGGCTCAAATTTGTACAGTATCCTATGCTACTCGAGCTTAATCTATGTTTCAAATTTCAAAAGCTTATCTTAAGAGGAAACCGAGATATGTGGGTAAGAAAAACTGGGTGAATTGGTTCGTGTAAAGATACATTGGCTTTGCTGGAACTTAGCCTGGCGTAATGCCAAAAAAAATTTCAAAAAGAATGAACCAATTTCATGATCAAATATTTTGTTAGTAAATGTATGAATCAGAATGATGGAGTGGCTGTTTGAAAGATTAGTTTTCTAAGTTTCAGATGGTTGTCACGTAACCGCGCCAGATGCATCGGTATCATAAGGTAAACTTTTTCTGTGCTGTATCCTGCACCAAGGTTTATGGCCCATTTTTCTTCGAGGTAAAATCTGTCACAGGGCAAATCTACGAGGATATGTTACGAAACTGGCTCTTCCCTTTAATGGAAGCTGATTCAAATGAATTCATTCCCCACTGGCCACTGTAGCCTATCAGTTAGAGCATTTTTTAATTAAAAACTGCCACAGCGATGGATTGGTCGGATAGGGGCCCAAGACATTGCTCTTTGGCTTGCCCTCCTAGATCTCCTGACCTCACAGTTTGTGATTTTTTTTCTATGGGGGTTTGTATAGGATAAAGTCTTTATTCCGCCATTACCAACTGACCTGAATAACTTAAAACACCAAATAACAACGACGATCAATTCAATAGATATGCTTCAAAGTGTTGGGGAAGAATTCTCATATCATCTTGATGTTGTCCGTGCTGTAAGGGGTGGCCATATTGAACACTTGTAACATGTGAAATAAAACTTGACTGTGAGTAAAATGTTTGTATTATAATTTATAAGTTCGATTTGTTTGCTATTTTTCCTTAATAAAATATTTAATTAAGGAATCGGTACATTCTTTTTAAATTACCCTGTATATTAATAAATTCGTGTTTAAAAGAATAGGTTAATGTTTTGTTTTGTGAATCATTGCATCGCATTTCTCAGTTATTTTGAATTTATTACATTTTGTTTGCGATTATCGTCAAATATTCAGGATCCTGCAAATACTCGTTTGGTTGTATACAAATTAAAAACTTCTGTTATTGTCAGAATACTGAAGAAATGTCCCGTTGGCGTGTGTAGTTGAACTCTAGTTTTGCCGACATGAGAATAGCGGAAATTTGCGGTCGTTCTGGTTTCACGAAAACGGTCTATTCATCAGTTCGTGGCACGTAAATTAGCTTTAACCACGGCGTACAACACACAGTCACATCATCCTAGTGGTTGTGTCGGCATGAAGCAAAGAGATCGGCTTTCGATCCACAGCCCGTTCGCACAGCGGCAGCGCGATAACCATCGCCGCCCTTTTTTTATTCTTCTTCTATAATAATATAGTTTACATGTTATTACAAAATATAGTTTAACGCTTTTACCGATTCCGCAAGCACAATACAATTTTTATTTTGATACACAAATGTTGTAAATAATTAAAGCCCGTGGATGATATCAGTATTATTAAAATGTAAAACATAGAAAATATTTATTATGGAATCATTCGATGTAGTACCACAGAATAAATTAAATCAGAACGGAAAGCTATAGTGTAAACAAAAAACGGCAGCCATTTTCTGCATGGTCCGAAAAAAATATGATAATATATTTATTATTTATTATTTTATATTATTTTTTTTTAATTTATTTATAAATATGTATTATATATTTATATATTAGATATAGATATAATGATAAAATACCAACCACTGAGAAAATGGCCGAAGGTCATAGATAATGCGTCCTATATTACCCATGTTATATTATCAATGTTTCCATTCTGATTTCATTTATTCTGTGGTAGTTCGATAAATACAGTATAATCAGTACGCTGGAACAAAAACAGGTACTTTTGGACATGAGCGTCGTGAAATAATCATTTATTTATGTTTGAAACAGAAAACTTTACTACATTGTACTTAATTGTTTTATTAAAATGCCAGTACTCGGAAGCGACAAAAAAATGGATTAAACTAGTTTGTAAAAATGAATCTTACTAAAAATTTTATTACGGGCATATAGAAACTTAATTTAATTTTGGAAATCGAAATTTAATAACTGTAAGAACTTCAATGTCCTCTCTTTCAAACAGAAAATACGAATTATAAATATTTATAATCCGATTTCTGTACGAGGTATTATGCCATTTTCCGTAGAACATAATTTATGATTAGTTTTTTGCAAAAAAAAATGCATCAGCTATAGACGCATCAGTATAAAGATGGAACATGCTTTAGCTTTAACCCCCAAGCTCGAAAACGACACAATAATTGCGACACGAAATAGTGTCACGAACGTGGTCTAGCGGTTGCTTTTTTATATTATATATATCTGGGGCTTGTGTTAAAAAAGGTCAAACTCACTTTTTGCAACTTTGGGCATATGGACTTTAAGTTTTCCTTTTTTCATTATGCTTTATGTTAACTTTTTACAAAACTCTTCATAAGTTATTTAAATATCACCCTCAGAGTGCCATTTTTTCACAGTAAGTATACAAAGTATGTTTACATTTTTGTATTTACTATTTAGTGGACTAACTCATTGTGGCCAAAAAATGAGATTAGCTCTTTTTGACCCAAGCCCCAGATATGTGTGTATAAAATTTCTATAGACGGCAAGTCTTTTAAGATTTTATACCTGGACAACTATTATACAATAATAATTATATTCAGTGCGTCAAATACCTAAATTATTTGATTGTTGTATAAACTTATTACTATTACTTATTCACAGCCATATTTTATATGATAGATAAATTGATTTACAATAATATTGTTTTAAGTAAATCATAAAAGGTACAAATTCATTCATTGATATTTTTTTTAAATGGTTAACCAAATATTCATCCTTATAAATGAAAATAATTTCACAACGAGCACAATCAAATGAATCGTTAAATTTATCCAAAATAACTGACCAGGTTGATGTTGTTAATAAACCTACGTTAAAAAAATACTAGACAACATTTGGCCAAAACATAAAGTTAAGATTATACTATCATCATATATCACAAGGAGATTATAGATCGGAAATAATCATTATTCAAGAGCCAGCAGACTAAAGCATGTTCCATGTTTTATAATTTTAGCCGTAAGGCTTAAGTAGACTGTAACTATTTTTTTAAATACAATTTGTACATTTTTGCAAAACAAGAATGGACTAATGATAGTCTTTAATTTTGTTATTTAATGAGTATAAATTATAGCTAAAGCGTATATGATCCATAGAAGTGTCCATTCACCTTACCAGTCTATCTAACACCCTACTTGACTACAGATATAAAAATTAATACAAAACTATACATACAGTTTTGGGTTTAATAAAAAAGAATCGGCGATTAAAATAGTTGTGCTTATATTCTGTGTTATAAAAGTGTCTTATACTCTTATGACAGTTTACAGCTTCCGACTATTCAAAAAACGTTATGCCGTGCTAACCACTCCGTGTAAACGGATGGGTGACCATACTTTTGCCATAATCGAATCACCATACTAATTTTTGAAATATAATAACAACAACATTCTAAATCTCTAAAAAAAAATAAGTTTTTTATTTCTCAAAGATTTTATTGATGGAAGTGTAGTTCTAAAAACCTACACCTACCTTATGACGACGCTTAATCGTTGCTACAGAAAATTAGGACTGTTAACTGAATTCTCAATTATATTATGTTTTGATTTTTATGAATAATCGTTTCTCGTCTTATTGTTAGTCGTTGGCTATCAGAATTATTAAAGTTACGCAATAAACTAACGAATTGGTGTTTTCAATTAAAAGACATTTGGGTTTTTTGTTTCACTTCGTGTGCCTAACTCCATTCTCGGGGTTACATTATTATATTATCACTGTAACGACCGCCGCGGTCGTGTACATAATAATAATATACAAATAGTAGCGCCGAGTCTAGCCATGGTGCCCCCCTTGCGTGCGTATGACTAGAAGCCGACCGACAGACATTAACCCACGGGCCCTAACGAGCGTCACGTACCATCTGATCTGAGTCGAGCTCTTTTCACATGAGCCGCCGCGCCGCCACCGCACAGTATTTCGGTACACTTTAAACGACTCTACTGATTATTTTTTACGTAAATGCACGACTCGACAATGCATCGTTTATACACACACACACACACACACATATATATATATATGTGTGTATATAATATAATAAGTATAAGTGTATAATATGCACATAGTCGCACAAACGGCTAGCGAAAAACTCGCGACAAACGAATTGCCCTCGATCGTCTCCAACTCTATCTCCATCTCTTTCTAAGTCTTTTTTATTTTTTCCTCACACACACACACACACACACATGCACTTCTGTCTATCTCAGTGTGTACATATGCCGACCATTCCGTGGGCTTGCGAAAATGAGTACAAACGCAAGCTTGTAATAAGGCGGCAAGTAATTTTTTTTTTTTTTTTAATTGAACGCATGTTATATACCAGAAATGTATATCGTTATAATATAATAAAAAATACCATGTACGTGAGCTCGCAAAAATGTCACTTGTCTTTATTGAGTGTACCGATTTAAATGCACAATAATATTAACATTATATCACGAGGTAATCTGTATTGTTTAATATAAAGAAAGAAGTATCATAGGTACATAGTTGAGGATAAAATGACATGTGTAAATAATGTGATAACCAATATAACTTATTATGTTTTATTTGAGTGATGAGTCATATTTAAAAAAACATTTTATTTTATTTGTGTTACATATTATTATAACTATAGAAAAAAATTTGTCATTCATTCAACAACATATACCTACTTAATTAGCTAATATTTATAGTAAATATTATGTAATCATTAATATTTACTAACAACAATTGTTTCACTTAGAGATTTAATGGATTAAATTAATTAATTATAGCTTACTATACTGCGTAGTAGTACAATAGGTACAATGGTAATAACCTTCAAATCAAATGTTTTATATTAATGGAACTTTGTAAATAATAACGTTGGCTTACGAAGCCGGTAAAAAATGATATAGTGGATATAATTTATCCATTAGTATAATAATACTGTAAAAGCACATTACTTTGTGATATCGCCGTCGATCAAATAAAAACGAAATGGTGGATCATGCATTAGTGGTCGGTTACGTGACAACTACTATATGGGAAAAATGCGAATTTCTTCTTGTCAGTCAGTATAGTTCCGCCATAGACATGCATATTATACGACGAAGGAAGATAAACAATAACGATTATGTCAAAAAAGACTTATGGAGACCCGTCAAGGTCTCTCTATTGTACTTGAGAGAATTTTCCGAGACGACTACTCTGCATGGCATACGACACGTAGGGCTGTCCAATATACATTTCGTAGAGGTGTGAGTATATACAATTTTTATTATATGTACCTACACAATATATCATTCCCATTGCAATTGATATGAAAACGACTAAAATATAATATGTTATTATAATGAAAATATTATGTTGTTATCAATGCTTGATGTTTATAATTTCATCTTAAGTCACTATAAATAACAAAATTATTTATTATTAGTTTGTATAATAACTAGCTAATATCTAATAGCTATTACTTAAATTAAATTGTGATTAATAAAAAACTTATTTTGTAATTATTAAACAGTACGTTTTTTAATAAATAAAAAAAAAATTATAAATTTAAAAGTTATATTTTAAGTATTATTATTTAAAAAAATTCAATCAATTTCGAAGTACCCACTTAAAAAGTAAGGAGGAAAAAGCCAGCACAGTGGAATTGGTGCATAGTAAGATAGAGACTAGTGAGGCTAGTGTAGACTTTAAAAATTATTATAAATGAGATTTATAATTAAAACGCTTCGATTCGATTCTGTAGATGGAAGGGGAAGGGAGTACTTTTAAAATTGTTGGCTAACATTGTACCTTTAATGTACATATTTTAATCTATAGACTTGTTACTTGAAGGAATCTATTCGGTAGTAAAGGAAATGTAGTTAGTTCAGCAACACAAAAAAAAAAATCTCGCTCCCCATCAAAAGTAAAAAAAGAATATATTTTTAAGTCTCTGAAAATATATTATTGCTGAACATGCTATTTAGGAGTTTTAATATTTTATATTTTGTTAAATACAAATTCCGGATTGTAAAAAAAATAAGAAATGATAAGAGATATGTCTAAGTACGGCTATTTATTAAAATATGAAACAAAGGCAATATTAGTTTAAATTTGTTTTACGACATTTTTTTTAGCCAATTTGTAAAAGGTACTTAGGTATGAGTTTGCACTTATCATTTTTCGTTCAAATGATTTTTCTACGCAAAAAAACATAACGAAAAACACTCAACGTTTCAATATTCAATATTTTTAATTCTTTTTTTTGTGAAAAATATTTGTAGGACACTATGATCTTAAATTTTTCATCGTTTTATGTATACTGTTTACTCCACATAACATTTGAAAACATAATTATTACAATACTTTTAGAGGGTTGTGGTTGTTGTGCGTGGTCTTGTCGATTTACGGGTCTTACAATTTGATGTACAATAGTTACAACAGATACAATACAAATCCAACAGTGATAACTGTGCAAAAAAATTACCGATACTGGTATATACAATTTCCGAGCGCCACCTTTTGTTACGCTAATCCTGTGAACGAAGATCTAGCCAAAGCGTACATAATCAAGTCAGTTTAAATATAGGTATACTAAAAACTAATTTATTAAAATTATTTGCACCTATCGTAGGAAGTGGAACGTAAGTTCAGGAGATAAGTTTGACTACTACATGAAGTTTATAAATGAAGCAGTAAACGTAACATATGAAAACACCCATTTAATGGAACCCTACGCCAAAGACCCAGATCTAAATAAGATCAGTATTAAAGATCTATCCTCAAAGGTAACTAGAATTTTGAAAATTCTATTCGTTTACTTACTAGTGACTACTTATAATCATGTTATTGGTGCAACCAGATAGGGTTGAGGGATTATAACTCAATCCTAACTTTTTATTTTATTTTAATCAAAGGCTACCCTAACTATACATGTACATCTAAAGACTGAAAGGTATTACTATTACTACTTTAGATGTTTAAACTGCTCCTAAATAAAATTACTAATTGCGCCGCTGATTGAGTGCAATATTGAAAAAATACAAATTGCATAAAGCAATCATAGACCACTGTGTTTAAAACCACTATACTTAGGTCCACGCTGAGCTTCGTTTCAAGACTACCATATTTAACGCCGACTACCAAAATATCTCTTTCTACCCCGTTCTAACTGAAATGGGCGAATGCTACACATTTAGTGGTACGATAACCGACTACTTACGACCAAAGTAAGATAATTATATTTTAATATTCTCAATTCGTTAACGTAATGATTAATAATTACCATTAGTATTGATTTATTAACAAACATGATATAATTATAGTTTTTTTTTAATTATATGTAATTACATACCTCTCGCATATAAATTATGAGTATAATTGTTGAATACAATTATTTAATGTTTAACCTAATATTCTTGCTATGTTTTCCAAGTGGAATCCCACTAATAAGAAATAACTATACGCCACCGTCATGTAATTTCTTCAACTCGCTGTGCTACGCGAGAGCTGAGAGCTTGCCTCGAATTGTTATGGTTGGTAAAATAATTCGACGTGGTGCATTCGCTCATGACTGATATGTATTCTACTCTGTTGATCAGTACTATGTGCATTACGCCAAAGAAGTGCCGGACATAGTGGACAAGTATTATGTAGTGATGGAGAACATGGAACGGGACACGACATTCACTTTTTGGGAGATGACGTCCGCTCCCGAGCTGAAAAGACTTAGCCCGTCGCAGCGTCAATGCCGTTTCATGAACGAGCCCATGGACACTTCGACGCCGGTTTACAGTTACAATATATGTCGAATGTTATGCAGGAGGAAATTGGCGTTAAAGTACTGCGGGTGTGCGCCACATTTTTACATGAACCAAGGTGTAGTAACTAGGCCGTAAACCGTCGTCGGTACGAAAGAAAGAGCAATATTGGGTTTAAGTTTCATTTCCCCCCCCCTTTTTTGTACGTTCTCAGATAACGTCAAAGAGTGCGATCTCAAAGGACTGTACTGCTTGTCGCCGTACACGGAAAAGCTGTTGACCCTGCAAAATACGGACGGCACGCCGGTCGAATGCAATTGTCTGATGACGTGCGAAGACGCCAAACTGTTTTTGGACAGAGATTCCCGGCGTACTTGGTAGGCACCATAAATAATATTCGCCGCGTGCATTTTCTGTGGTGAATTTATGAGAGAAAAAGCCGACAAACAAGCATTTTCTCACATAAATATTATATCGTATGATCGATTCTTTAAAGTGTATGTAACGAATGCGCAGGTCGTATCCAGTGCCGTGGGACATCCGTTTCCGATGGGCCATTGACAAATATAGTAAGACGCGGTTGCGCCGCGACGTCATCTATAGCTTCGAAGATTTACTGGGTTAGCCAATAACATAATCATTTAGCATTATATATATGTTCATTGTTTGTCACACACTGTAAGTAATCGAGTCCGCTTACGATTGAGCTAAACGATGGCCAGCTCTTAAGTCTCGGCGGCGACATGACAGTGCGACCGCTATGAAAATATAAAAAAAAACGGAATAATTTGTATTAGGATCATATTATTATGGGCACTCGTACGGTAAATGACCGCTAAACAGTACAGCTCTCTTACGCAGCTCTAAGCCGACCGGTAGAACTCGGTGACGTGTCACTGTTAGCCGTGTACTATACTTACCCTTCAGTTTTGACGTTAACTTTTCTATTCTATCACCACGTCGTACACGACAAACACCGATGCTATAAACCGTTAATATTATAAATATCGCGCTTTCTATAGTGTACAATAAACTAATATACCTACCTATTGGCTATTACAGCTACTAACGACGGAGGTCAAAACAATGTAATTATCCGCTTTAATATACTGTCCGTACTGTACATTTAGGAAACACTAAGAACAATGTACATTTTTTTAAAACATTTCTATTTCTCATGGACACAAAACTTGTTGTATACAATAATTAAGGGTGTTTTTAAGCATTAAGCTATTTTAATAATACTGATCAGAAGTAATTGGAAAAGGCAACTAGGTACCTAAGATATATTAAGGGTATTGTAAGCGGAAGGCTTTTAAGAAGTTTTGTATAGAGCTTTTTAAGAAAAGAGTGGTTTTAATCACTTAGGCGATTTATTTTCGTATTAATTTGTAGAAGATTTAAGGTATTATTTTTGACATAGATACCTATACAAATTTTTGGTAGGTCATTTGGTAGGCCATTTAGGTAGTTCAGAAAATGTTTTTGCTGTGACAAAACTGTGTGACTGGCTAGTTCAGTTTATTTTTGTTTGTAATTAAAAAATCAAGTTTGAAAATTTTATATATTAAAACGCAATTAGCATAAAAAAATTTAAAAACGTATACAACCTATAATATAATAAAGTAGCCAAAGAACTCGTATATCTTTACAGCATTGAAATCGGACCAACCTGAGTAGTGAAAATGTTATCAGACTTTTTAGTGTAAAATGTTTAAAAAAACATACCGCTTTCAATTCCCTTAAGTTGTTAAATGCATCTTCTGGTGCCACGGATCTCAAAAACTCTCCATTTTTTTTCCTGCATTATAGATGAATATTTACTAATAATAATGTACCTATTGAATACAATATAATGAATCACCGTTTTGTTTTAATTAATCTGTCATTTCGTGACGTTTACGCAAATATATCATGTTGTCTGGAACAGTCGAGACACGCCGATAGGCGATTCTAATTACTTATTCATGAAAAAAAAAGTTTCAATACACAACAATCTATAGGAAAAATATGATTGCCCCCTAATTAATAGAAAATGATTTACACAGTAATTATTAACTGTATATTTTAAATTCAATTATTTTTCAACGTTTTTTTATAATTTTGTAATTATATTATAATTTATATGTATTTCTGCATGTAAAATCTTACAAATATATTTACCCGTCCATGTACGTTACATAATTACATTTCCTTATAATGATACATATTATCATATTATTTTACATTATAGAGTGGTCGATTTTTTGTGTTGAACGTCGATTTGGAAATTTGCCAGAAGAGATAATACTATTTCGACAATAGAACCGATTTGTACTACATGCCTGTGGGCTGTACCACCAACAATACCTATCTGTACACACAGCTTCAGCAGTACTTGCAGTTGTTAGCGTTTTATAACTGTATTATATTGCGGAATATCAATTGTATACTTGTATCTATGCCTTTTTTCTCCATTCGGTTTACATGCATGTTTTTGTGTAAACATTACGCGGTGTGCAGTAGGTAATGCAGTGACGTACGCAAGGCGCATAAAACTATAGGGGAAAAAAATATTTAAATACAATGCTCATAGTTGCTCGGTACAATAAATACGTTTGCCATTTACATAAAACGATCGCATGGTGGCCACGAGTTATGAACGTCGGGTTTCTGGGAATCGTGTCTGACACGACAATTCTCCGGATATTAGGTTAACGCTGTATAATGATAAAAGTTCACTCGAATGTCACCAACAAATTACAATATAACTTTATGACATTAGTATAATTTTATATATTTTGTACTCTACAAACAATATCCAATGGTAATAAACGCCTAAGAAAATAGACCGATAGCAATATTTTAGTTATATTATCCAATAACTACTATCATATATTTATATTTCATAGTAGGCGTTAGAAGTTAATGGAGACAGCGGTAAAAATCGAATTAATGTTAGCTATAACAACCCAGACCGGATTTAGGGGAGATGGGGAGCCCCATATTTTTTTTGTTCTATATTTGATCAATAGATATGTATAAAAAGTTATAATCTAAAGCGTTATTAGTTTTGTCTATAGCATATTACAATTGTCATGCTATGACGGACAGTCAACTGGTCCACAACCGATAATGCCACACGTGAAGTTTCTTCTTCTTCTTCTACTACTACTAAAGGCCTGGTGGCCTTGTCGTTGCAAGAGAGTTGCCATTCTGGGGAAGTGGGTATAGTGCAGTGGTTTCCCATTGCCTTCCGCACCAGCCGGTGGCCATTTCTCTCTTCAGACGGTTGCACGCCCAGCTAGAGAAATGTCCAGCGACTGAAATTCGAACCACGGTTAGTGCGTCAAATCACTGTCGCAGTAACGCTCTCGACCCGACACATGTGAAGTTTAACATTGTAAAATCAAATTGTTAACAAAACTGTACCTACTATTTTTACTAAACTATGCTATGCTATACTATTTTTGTATAGCATATTGTCTAGTACAATAGTGGCGGGATTAAAATCCGTATTCCTGAAGTATTCGGATGTTCGAACCTAGATTTGAAGGATTATTCGGATGGGATTGAATCTAAGTAAATACGTACCTATACGGTATACATAACGTTTAATTAAAACAATAATTGTATTATTGAAATTGGATAAAACAAGTTGCAATCCTTTTCTGATAGTTAAGGTTAGGAGCAACATAACCGAATTATTTAAGAAACAGATAATACAAAAATGTCGAATAAATACACAAATGTTGGTTACAATTTTTTAATTATTTAATTGTTTTTGTCGGGACATAATATTTACTTTTTATTCTTTTCAAAAAGTGTTTATGTATTGGTTTTTTTTATGGACTCATTTGTTTATAAGGCCCTTAAAATCGTCTCACACCTCTAGACCCGAATAGTATAACAATAATAATTATCATTTGAAAAAGCACTGCCTACAACTTACAAGTATTGTTGAAGTAATAAACCAACACATCTGGAAAAAAAACTATCGATTATTATTGACATTGTAAGTACGAGTATGTTGTATTCCGAAAACAATTTTCCTAATATTATGAACGCCCGACGGCAAACATTGACGCTCAGCTTGTTACGTGTACACATTATTATAACTGGTAATCTATCTAAATAAACGTACAGCGTGTAGGAAGTATACATGGACCATCTGTGTATTATTATTGTAAGACCTAATTTCACGATTCTCGGCTAGAACACGTGTACGAGTTGAGCGGCACATAAATCTAAAGTTAAATGGTGAATCCAGGTGAACATACAAATCTGACGGCAATAATTGATCGCAGGTACGGGGTGACCGATCAGAGCTGATTTCTCAGTAATACACATAACACTCATCAAGTACATTGTCAAGTACAATTTATAAACGCGGGAACCACTAATAGGTACGACTTCAGAAGAGTACGAGTATTTACTACAATAATAATATCTATTTTCACGTGTATCGGTGTATATACGCGCCTTCTTACATCGATTATATAATAATTTTTTTTTTTTACTTTACTTTTTTATACTCTAATCCGTTAACTGTAATGTAGTTGTAAACGACACGCAAAGGGTACTTAATACCGCGTGTATATATATTTTTAGTATGCTAAATAAATCAATAGCAATAATAATAGCGCATCACCTCAAGGAACATCCTAAAACGCACCCGAATTATAGTATACATTATTGTAATACTCACTTTAATTATTGTTCGGAATTTATCAAGCCATTAATCAATTGTTGTATTGTACTTATGTTTTGTTATGAGGATGTTTATGTGGCTCTTGACATAGCATATTAGTTAAAATGCATTTATACATGCAGAACTTATTATGTTATTATAGCTTGACATTATTTTATGCTACAACAATTTCTTCCGAAATGAGTGCAGCCACAAGCCAATGTTTTTCTGGCGGCAAAATTCAACCTATTTAAACGTTTTTTTTATTTAAAAAACCTGGATGTCAAGAATTTATACTGAATAAAAAAAATGTATTAAACTAAACCGTGACAACTTTAATAATTTTCTAAAGCCTTACATCATTTATTATAGCTACTGAGATAGATATGAAGATGGCTTTAAAAAATGGTCACATTACTGTATACAAACATTTCAAAAATATTTATAATTTCAACTATCATCATGATATATTTTTACAGCTAACATTCTGATACCTACTGTATAAAATATATGTATAATCAATTTTCATGCTATAGTTATACCACTATTAGGTAAATATATAAAATATGACTATTTGACGTCTGTTTGCAGTTTCTTTGGGTGGCACCGTGTCCTTTTTCCTTGGATGCAGCGTACTGTCGTTCGTCGAAATCGCCTACTTCTTCACCATCAGGCTCTTTTGGTTTTTAATTCGCCGGAGGGACAATTAACATGAAAAATTCAACAAAATAATCACACGTCTGATTATGTTACGCACCACCTCACCATAAATTTAAAAAAAAAGTGTTTGTTTATTATGAATCATTTATTTAACTGTATGACTAAACAAACTTTGTTTTATAACTTATTAAAAAATAAATGGCTACACAAAAAAAAATTATAGTTGGAACTATTATAATTACATGGTTAATATAGGGAAACAATAAATGTATAGTTGGAATAACTTAATAAATAGTTAGACTCAGGCCAACTAATTGTATCTTTAGTTCAACTAAACATTTAGTTACTTAGTGTAACCTACCATAACTATCTATTTTTAGTTATTCCAACTATACATTTAACTGTGTCCCTATTTTAACGATTTAACCTTTTTTAATTATTTAACTTATATTTGCCCATTTTTTTTATACTATATTGAAATTAGCTTAGCGAAAATGTGCTAAACGAAAAGATAAACAACCACACAAGTCGTTTTTTATGTTTAACGAATTATTTTAAAAAAAAATAATAACAAACATATGTCATATATAATTTGCTTATTGAACAGTTATATTATAATGCAAATTATATCTAACTAATTACTGTCGATAATTAGTTTTATTACTTAAATATTTTTTGAGTTATTGGCGTTTAAAAGTATAGGGGGAAGAAGAAGGGAGGTAGTCTTCAATGTTTTTTTTTTAATCGCTTACACGTTTATTCAGTCGTACTTCCCTCCACGCATATTATAATTTCAAATGCTAATTGACAATGGTAATAACTCAAAATTGGTTAGGTTAGGTTATTCATTTTATTATAATAATATATCAATATTGTTTTAATAAGTGAAGCATACAAAATATAATATTTGATACGTAATTTTAACAATTTAATATATTATGATTACCTATTCTATATGTAATTATCAAAGCAGCATGATACACCCTGTTCACCCGGTTAATAGTTTAAAAATTTAAAATTTAGAACGAGTAATGTTATTTTTATGTGCATGCATTACTCAACCGCACTCCATCCTCCCGTGACCCGTCCTAAATTTTAAACCTAAATAACTAAAAGCATTCTCTAAAACTAGGTTTCGATCAGTCAAAAATGTGTTGTGTAATGGAAATTAATACAAGTCTACTTTAATTTGCTTATATCTTCGCGAAATATCTAATCAACATCTTTTTGAAAATCAAATCTTTAAAAAACATCTAAGTGATTCTAATAAAAAACATGTATTTTCAATAACAATTATTTTGATAAATGATAATAATATAGTAATATTTTACGTTGACAAACTCGTGTAAAACAAACCAGTTTTGGATCGTCCAGAGTCCTATGTAACTATTTAATATAACCGTGTAAATCATATTTCGAAAAATGTTATTATAAATCGTAGAGAGCAAATTTAGTATTGATACTGAAAAAACAAGACAGGTATCGTTAAGATATAGCCAAAGAAGTTGAACATTAATTTCTATCAAGCTGCAATCAACTATAACTCATACGGCTTACATAGGTATTCTTCAAGAATTTCTATGTGATGATGAAATATATTAATAAAATACAAAATGCAGCGTATAGGTGTGTAACATTAACATTATACATAAATAACATTATTCCTACACTCAATTTGTATAATAATTCCTATAAGATAATGGTATAGAAATTCAAAATAAAAACAGTATTATACATATCTAAAACGGATAAAACCACTTATCCGACAAAAAAATAAAATTTGTGTAAACTATTTTACATTGATATAATGGTACTAATATGGCTTATTTCTCAAACAAATTTTTACTGGCTAAATGACATAAAGGTTAACCCAGTGATAGAAATAGATATATTATAAATGGTTTAAAACTAAAAACGCTAGTTTTATACTAAAGAAACTGACTTTCTTATTTTCCAAAAAGTTAAAAAATACTCAAAATTTAAATTGCCCATCACCGATAAATAAACATTTGAGGCCTAAAATGTTTTAGTGCCATGCGCTCAATATCTTAATAATTGTGTTATTTCATTTGAGTTTCCTTAATAAAAAAAATGAGTAGAGTATAATATTAAGTAGTGTTGTAACCTTTTTAAGTTGCGATATGTAGTGTTAGGTATAACACTACAGATAGGTTAAATTCAAGAAATTGAAGAACATTTTTTGTTGATGTTAATTGTAATTTTTAAATTATATAAAATTCAACTTTTTTATCTACTGAACATCATGAATGGTCGATTTGGAAATGTTTTTATATTTTAAAATAACCAACAAAAGTATTTCCAAAAGATATGTAGGTACAGTACGGTTTAGTCATAACATACGGGTGTCTAATATTACTAATCTTTTATAAGATTTTAAGAAAAAAATGTATTTAACTTTGATGTAAATAAAATAATAATGAGATTTTATTTTAGCGTAGGTACTACGTATTATGACAAATAATTCAGTGTAGTGTGTAGTAAGGACGTAAATAATAAATAATTATACAAAATGGTAAAAAATGTTTATTATTGGACTAAGGGTTGTAATTATTTGGAAGTTTCATAAGTTTCTAACAAATGGCGGTGTAAGTTAGTTTATCGACACAACACTTTAACATCTTTTGTTATCTAGGTTGGGTCAGCATCCAATAGATGGCGCCGTGATTTGATTTCAAACGTTTTTATCTTTATTAATTATTAGTGAATATTAATTTGACTGTATTGAATAGTTTAATATAATATTAATTCAACATATTATAATTGAGCCACAGCAATACGTAGCCGGGTCTACTATAAATAATTATAATGTATCACTTACGTTAACCGGTATTTAATAACCTACGCGAAGCCTGGTACACGAGCAGCTATATAGTATTAAATATCGACGACAATCGCGATTGCAGTAGGTAAGCAGCGACAGGTGACGTTATTTAAATATTGTAAATCGACTATTTCTGTAATCGTGATTTTTGGTTTTCCTTATGTGATATATGATATATCTTACAATGTGCGCCAAGGCAAACATTAAGATATGGATATAGTGTTGCTTTTATTTGACCTACATATTATGTTCAGTGTGTCATCGATCTTGTTGTATTGTGGGGCAATTATTTTATTTGACTCCTTCATTCCAGCAACACTGTACCGTCAACTGTGTGCAGTGAGGGCTACTGTAGCGCTACCTGGCGGACGACCACAACAACAAATGACAGTACCACAGAATTTGCTATTATCAACATTCAACATTCAATATGAAAACAAAGCTTTTCCACCGTTGACAGCAACGAGCATTATCGATTAATGATCAATAACACAAATTGCTGGCCATCGTCTCATATTAATATAGTATTTTTTTTTAAACACGAATTACCGTTTTAACGATAGTGTTCTTGTAGTCTACAAGGATCATCCGAATTCCGATCTTCAAAGCATTGTCTCCTGACTATTTGTGATTATGGCCGCTTCTCTAAAACGGTCGGAAGACAACATTTCTAATAACGGCGAATCAATAGAGAAAGGTATGTGTACCAAAAATATCCAACTAAAAATTTTAATGGCCCCTGTTTATTTTGTATTTCGTATAATTGATAAACATTTGTTGCGTTTGTTAGATAAGACTGAAACATCGGAGAAAACTTTATCGGCAAGTGTTAGTAATGCTACGTCAAATTCAGCTGAAAGCAGCGGAGGTGTTAAAAAATCTATATCAAAAAACCAATCAGAAAATGATACTAAAAAAAAACCTCATTCAAAAAAATCAAAGAAGAATGGTTAGTGTTGAACTTCTTTTTTTTGTAATAATATATATTGTGTATTTGTGTTCCAATCATCAGCAGTAAACATTTTGTATGAGAATTGTATGTAAATATTATAATAGATATCCCATTGTTGAAATAATTTATGCACATTCGGACTATTCCATTTTCTTTTAATTTTCATCGTACCCATTAGTTACATGCAATGTTTTTAAAAACTTGTTTATGTGACTGTAATATTTGTTGAATACATGATAAAAATTGGTTTTGTTAAAATAAGACTAGGATAATAAAAAATGAAGAATATTATCATTCATTATATCAAAATAATCAGTTGTAATGGTAATTTCTATGTTTTTAATAATCTTGATCATTTACATTATAAATGTAAATTTTAAATTTTTTTACAAGATTTTTTTTTTATTTGGACGATACTTATCAAAGTTCTCTAATAATATTCTCCAGTTTTGCATGAATAAGCGCACATCATATCAATTACTCCATTTAAGCTTATTTAATTATTATTTCAGTATACCTTTTCAGTGTAAGGAAGTTTTGCATTACTAAGGAGCTAAAAATAATAAATTATTAATAGTATTAGCCTAAATAATGAATAATTGAACGTTAAACAATTATAAGTGATTAGTGATTACTTTGTATAGGTTATCACTACGAAAAATTGTAGATATTAATATATATAAATTATATATTACAAACAAAATTAAGTGTTTCAATAAAATTATATTAATACCTAGTTGTTTTATATTTCAGAAAAGAAATCTGCAGAAGATCTCAAGAGTGAATGTATTGATTGTCCAGTTTGCTTAGGAACGGCTGTGATTCCTACACGTATTCCTTGTGGCCATGTATTCTGTTTCTTATGTGTTAAAGGTGCATCTAGAAGGGCGAAAAAATGCCCGTTATGCCGCCAGGCAATACCTGTTGATTTCGATAAAAATCCTACCGTACTGGAACGGCAAGAAATTGAAACACTTGATGATGGTTATCAGTGGTTTTATGAAGGCAAAAATGGTATGTGAAATGTATAGATTTATATCTATTATAAATAGCTGGACATTTTTTATATAACTACAAAAAAATTTTGTGATACTAAATTATTCGGCTTTTTCAAAAACTAGGTTTTGATTTTTAAATACCTATATAAAACAACCAAAATGTAATATTGTATATGTACCCACCCTTATTTATAAAGATATTCTAAAATTTAAATAAATATGTTTCACGATAATAACATGATATAATTATTCATTTATTTTTAGGTTGGTGGCAGTATGAAAAAAGAACATCGGAAGAAATTGAACAAAACTTTAAACTCAGCAACATGAAATTCGATTTACTCATTTGTGGTACTATGTATACAATAGATCTTGATCGAAACGTGCAATTCAGTAAGGAATGTCCTAACAGAAGAAGAAAAGTGAAACGAGAAAATGCCAACAACATAGCTGTTAAAGGTGTTGCCGGTGTTCATTAACTATTCCAATTTCTCTATTTTAACTTTTATTGTATACATCAATTTAAACTTTATGAAACATTTTTGAATTTTAATTATTATACTCATCAAGACTAAACACGATTTATTATACTTAAATAATCATATTTAAGTAAAATTTAATTCTTTTGCCTTAATTATGAATTTTATAAATCTTGCAAAGTATGTAAGTGATAAGTGTTATTGTTGTTAAGTAGTTTCATCAGTCTATGAATAGATTTTATTCTAAATTCATTTTATGGTGTGTTAAAATATTGAATAATTAAAATTATGGAACAATGTTATATTTTTAATATAATAAATAATATAATTATAAATGTTGACACTCATATAGTTTATATAAAAATTTATCATAACGCTATAATGGTTTCAGTATCGGTGAGACATTTTCGGAACTGTTATTTTTGTATTTTCGTTTTGTGGTTTCGTTCCATGGTTGTACTTTTGCTGAACCCAGCTCTATAAAGACTATATTAGTGACTACAAGGATGGCCGCAGATAACCAAAACACATTGCGCCATTCTTCCATTGTACTCTGTAATAACCCAATGGTTTGTTTGTTAAATTTTTTCATATGTATTTTTCTAATTTTAAAATACTAACGTTTGGAACCATTAAGCCAACAATATAAGGAGCTACTGTTCCCGATAAACACCCAATGGTGCCTACGATTGCCAATAGGGTTCCAGCAAAATTGGGACTCAGATCTAGAGCGTTGACTTTTAGGCTTGGCACAAACGTGCCCATCAATCCCATACCCAATGTAAAACTAAATACGGCCCACATCTTGTTACAGCCAGAATACGAAGCCGACACAATTCCAATAGCCGGTCCAACGCTGGCTAAAAAGTAACATGTAGATCTCATTTATATTTTAATCATGTTATGGGTGTGATAAAAATGTATTACCTATAGTAACAAAGAATTTTCGGATAATTGTCACTGAAAAGCGTTTGGACGCTATGAGAGAATCGACGATAAATCCGGAGCTCATAGCAACAAACCACATTAGTATATATGGTAATCCAGACAAAAATCCGTTCTGTAAATCATTAAAACAATAGCATTACAAAGCGTTACAACTAAAAATAAAAACCCACCTGGGCTACTGAAAAGCCTAACACGGACTTCATGTACTTGGGCAGATCGGTAATCATGGCGAAAAGGCCCCAATCGTGTCCTATGTGAATGATAATCAGTGCCCATACTGGTCCACATGTAAAAATTCGTTTCCAGGGTATAATTAATTTTTCCTAAAATAGTAAAAACATTACGTTGTAATATTATTGATCAGATTTAAAGTTTTACTCGAATCTCGAGTGAACACTGACCACATCTCTAGGATCATTAGTTTGTATTGTGTTGCTCAAGTAAAGTTTTTCTTTGGTGCCAATAAACGGATGCTGGTTCGGATGATTATACACTATAAACATCCAAAACGTGAGCCAAAACACACCAAGGGAACCGAACACGTAAAAAACACTGGTCCAAGAACTTGTGTAACGTATGAGGAAACCTCCCATTTGCATTGAAAGTACATTTCCCACTTGCGCTCCTTAAAATAACGTACAATTAAATAATAAAAAACTTAAACAATTTAATTTAAATTTATAGTAGATATAAAATATGTTATGTTAGGTACTATATTAAAAGTTAAAACCAAAAACCGTCATTAGATTTCAAATGTGAACAAAAATACACCGTCTAGTAAAAACGTATAGTTATAATAATTAAGAGGACGTCACACACCTGTTTTCTTCAAAAAACCCGCCTTGCGCGGATTAATTTTACAAAGGCTATAATCAAAACTAAGAAACCAAATTTTTACATAATATAGATAACAACATTGTCTGTGTTCTACCATGGCCCTTTTTTAAATATTTCAACCAGTTAATGAATAATTAATTAATTAAGAAAGGACTTTTTTGACTTTTTTAAAAATGATATAGCGTTGTCTTAGGTATACCGAAAAAATATGGATGATGGAACACAGATAATTTTATCATAAATAATATGTATGAAGATTGAAGCCTGAGAAAAATTAATCCGCGTAAAACAGTTTTGATGGGAAAAAAATTGTAATTTATCCTATAGACATGACTGTGATAGCCTGGCAAAAAAAGGCAATCAAAAAATTATCCTTATTACTGTATTAATAAGTATGCATTATAATTCAAACTCTAAATTAAGATTTTCCGAAAAATTGTCTACACTTTACTCCTTAGAAATGGCCGGTGTGGTGTCAGGATTGCATGCGGTTGGTTTTTAAGGAGTTTTGTATAGGCATTATTTAAGACAAAAATGGTTTTAATAAATTTCGATCATGTCAATTAATTTACCGGTTAATTTGTAAAAGCTTCATGGTATTATTTTTAATTTAAATTATTTTGTCTATGAGTAAAAACCATTTTAGTTAATATAAAATACATTTTTTGTTCCATCGCACAGGCTGAACCAGTCATCCGACAAGTAATTTGAAAACAGATTTGAATTCGTCATGAAGTTAACTTATTATCGGTCAGGGTACTTTTTAATATCTTATTTCTACTATGTATAAAACACGTCTGAATATTATATAATTTTAAAATCAAATTTATAAAGAGTTAAAATTAAAAATTGAAAAAAGTACCCTGACCGATCATAAGTAAACTTCATGGCGAATTCAAATCTGTTTTTAGATTGCTTATCGGATCACTGGTTAGGTCTGTGCAATGGAATAAAAATGAGGTGTTTTGACTGAAAAAACCGACCGCAAATATAATAACTATAATACAATAATTAAATATTTTTAAAATCTTGTCAATCGTGTTAATTACTATTATTATTGTAAAATAATATTTTTAAATCGGTTAATTTTTAAGAACTTAAGTTTTTTCTACAGGTTACGTATGAGATACATATAAACCTATCACTGTAAATCTAATGGTACAACTATTGCAATTTTCAAATTAGCTGAACATACCAGCGAAAACTAATGATCCCAAACGACCACGTTCTTCTATGGGCACCCAAGAAGCTAGAAGTCTATTCATCGATGGATATATAGGTCCCTGAGTACAAACAGATTAATTGTCTATTAATACAAATAGGATACAATACTCGTACAATATGTAGAGAGTTTTTACAAAACGTAAAATTAACCAACGTTATGTCGTTATCTACATGGTACATACAACTGTATTTAATATACAATTTTAATATACTATGTAGTATACATTTATATATATATCGATTAATTGTGAAATACTTAACGTTAAACAATAGTATCTAATTATTTAAATGTGTAATAACGGTTGATCTATATAGGTACACTATTTTACATTTTTACCCTACCTATACAAAAGATTTTTTAAAGAAGTGTGCCAAATAAAATATTGACTATTGTAAATGTATTAATACAAAATTGAAAATAATTGAATGAATAAATACACATTCCCGAAAGTAGGGTCAGAATAGGATAATTGTAAATTGGGCAGGATTTTAAAAGTTTTGTAAATTGTACTACCACCTATTTATTTACACCAAAAGAAATGTTTGCGATAAATTCTTAAGTATAATAAACCTACCGTAAATCATGATACACCTATCATTAGAAATGTATCCAAGTTATTAAAATTTGAATTTATATATTATATAGCCCACAAATTCACAATTAGTAGTTAAGCACGCCTTACTTTTTTTTAAAAGAGTATTTACAAGCACAGTTTTTAAGTGATATGTTTTAATGTACGGGACATTCCACGCCAAGTGGAAACTACTAAAACTTTTTTCATGTCTGCTCGTTTTTTTTTAATTTTTACACGAATAATTTATTATTAGTCGCTTAGGATTGATGAATATCCAGTTCCTTGGCATTTTTTCCGAACTTAACGATAAAAAAATTTGAAATTACGTCAAACCATTTACCCGAAAAAAATCACTTTGAAAAATACTTTTGCAATTTTCGGCTCTTTCGACCTTTTTGATATTTTTGAAAGTGGATAGATGAAAAGCTCGACTATTGTACTATAAATTATGTCAATTTTAAAGTGAGATGGTAATTATTACCACGTGAAAAAAATAGTGGCGTAACAAGAGTTTAAGCGGCCAGAAGCAAGACATTTTTTTTAAACCGTACAAATTCGCCCTAAAATAGAATACGCCCAGGGGCAGCTACGCCACTGGAAAAGATGGAAACCCCCACTGATGCAGTAGCGTATCTAGGATTTTTCCACGGATGGGGATATACAGATTTGAACAGCCATACCTATTCAATATAAACATATATTCATATTATTTTAATACATGTTGCATGTAAAATGGATTCTTAACTACAAAACAAAGTCTAATTTTCTTGAGAACAGTGAAAGAATATTGAGTACTTCATCAGGTGTGACTGTTATATTATTGTTTACTGATATGGCCCGGGGGGGGGGAAGGAATATAACCCCAATATCACCTCCGTAAATACGCCACTACACTGATGCGGACTGTCTTAGTTCAGGGGGTTCGCGTTGTCAAGCTATATTTATTATTTTCACTCAGTTATAATTCCTATCCCACTCTAAAATTGACTTATTTTATGATATTTAAATTCTTAAATTGTATATTTAAGGGTAAAAAATGGTTTATCTAACGTAATTTCAAATACTTTATTATTTTTTTTTAATTTTAATAACATTTACAATCTGTACTTAAAGAAAAATATACAATAAGCAAATATGTTAACATGTAAATAAATGATTTGGAGACTACGAGTAGGGAAGCTATCCAGTGATATAATAGATATATCGTAGACTTAAGACTAAAGTACAGGAAAAAAAATGCTTAGGAACTCGTTGTTCTTCAATGCTAAGCGATTTTATTTTTTATTTGGACATGAAAAAAGTTCAACTATCGAATTTTTATGTAAGAACACTTGGTGTAGACTGCCCCATATACCATTTACCATCTATCGATATATTTTATGTAAAAAAAAATATATACTTTTTAATACAATTTTCAGATTTTAGGACGTTATTTATTAATTTAAAAACGCCAGCAATGTTTTCAATTAATTCTATATTCACTTTTACCTCACTTAACCTGCATTAAAAGCTATAAAGTTAAGTTTCATTAGCCTTTGACGTAAGCCTCGGTAGCGCAGTAGGCAGCGCGTAAGTCTCATAATCTTAAGGTCGTGAGTTCGATCCTCACCCGGGGCACATACTTTTTTCAAATTTTTATCATAATGGTAATTTTAGTGGCTTATTTTAAAGATACAGATATTTTTAACAATTACTATAATTTTTATTTTCAAAAATATACTGTGATTAATCCATTATTAAATTTACTTCATGTGCCTAAAATATTTATGTATTTTTAACATTTGGTTTTTAATTTTTATAACAATTTTTAAGACATTTTTTTCAGTCATAAATTAAATTCAAATTTTGCTGTTAATTTTTTTATAATTTAAATTTTAAGTTTATAGACAAAATGTTAACTTTGTGATGTAGCCTTTGAGCTATTGGTGGAAGCTAAGTCTTCTTATTTACATAAGTCTTATGAGGATTTAGTGTCCGCAGTTTAAATTTTTGCTATCGAATTTTCTATGGAAACAAAGTATAACTTTTTAAAGTACATCAGCCTGTACCGTAAATAGGTATGAAATATATACATCTTTAAATAATTGCATAACACTTTTATACATTTAAACTTAAAAAAAATGTTCGATGCTTGATGTAATATATTAAAATAATCATATTAATGATTACCTGTGCAAGTCCAATGCACAATCGCAGCCCTACTAGAGCAATGGGGCCGTACGATCTGGCAATATAAGGCGTCAATAAAGTTCCAAAACTGCTTAACATCACACCTAATGCTACGGTGACTTTGCCTCCGTAATTATCGGCTAGCATACCACCAGGTATTTGAGTCATCACATAGCCCCAGAAGAACGAACTTAGCACCAGTCCTTGGGTTTTTTCATCCCAATCGAATTCCAATTCCTGTAATAAAAACAAAAAATATTGTTTTGTATATTTATATATATATATATATATATATATATATGCATATTTATTTATATCCTCAACCAATCTAAAACTCAACGAACAAAAACATTATAGCTAAGTCTTGTAAGTTAATTTATTAATTATTTATCCAACTTTTTTTATTCGTCTAACTGTATAAAAAAAAGAATCTACCAAAATAATTATTTGAAAACCATTTTCCAAAAAATAACTTTAATACTATTCATAATATTTCCACCCTCGGACCTCAACCCGAAACCATCAACAAGCTTATTAATTTTATTACCCAAACCTAATTAAGCAGTTATTTATAAAAAATGTACTGTTTCTACACAGTGTTTCGCTTTTCAATATTTAATTAATGTAGTCAAATGTATTGTAATTTATGTAAATATAATTTAATGTAACCCAATGGCCTTTGCCGCCGAGGGAAATAATAAAAATAAAAAAACAATATTTCCCAAAAAAAAATGAAGTGTCTAAAACATAATTCCCTAAAAAAACATAACGTAAGATTTAACGTATTAGTATACATTTTTTTGAAATTCCGAATCAGAATGAATTAAAACTGCCTACTCAAACCCCTTTAAAACACAGCTGGTTATTTTTAAGACACGGAGATTAACAGATATTATAGATATTGACAAAATAAACTTTTTGGGTTCACTATACTAAAATCTTCTCGCTCCTAAACATTCATAAGTCAAAACGCGAATTCGGTAAATTAACAAAATTTCTTTTCTCTTCAATAAATTACAATATGCATAATAAATATTTTATCAATATTATCATGGCATGTGTATTATAGTTAAAAGTCAATGTTCTTAATAATAAGTGATGGGAACGTTCATATTATATCATAATAGTCTATAATAATTTGATTAAATAATATTATATATTTTTAAACATAATAATAATAATAATAATAAAAAAGTCAGTTTTCGGTCACGGTCCACATGGACTAAATAGATTAGATTAGAGTAAAGGTTAAAAATGGTCTTTGCAATATACTTTTAGCCGTCAAACATGATAGGTAGAATATATTATATTCTAAGGCGGAAGGCCATCGCCGCCGGCACTTTCAATTACAAAGTCGGTCATGATATGACCATCAACTATTAATAATTATTTAGTACGTCAATATTTTTAATTTCGCACAGCGTTAAAAATTATTAAGCGCTGAGCGAGTAAAAAGACAAGATGATATTCTATATTCTATATTTTTTATTTTAGAAATTGTACAATCTGTACATTTTTTTTTTCTACAATAAGTAGTCGTACAAGTGGCGAGTTTTTATAAAGCAATATAAAATAATAACTAAAAAAATTCTATTTAATTAATTAATTATAATTTAACGAGGATAAATGACTATCTAGAAGCTAAGATACAATTCATTCATATTTTTAACTTTTTGCCTACGAGAATTGATTTTTTTCGACGACAATTTTTTAAAGGAATTTAGTATGATTCAAGGTGGTAATGACTTATAAATCAGTACCGCGTATTGGCGGTTATGGGTAGCGTTTCGGGACGAGTAATCGACGAGGCGCTCGGCAGATAGTGCAACGATCCGGGACGGCCGACGTACCCGACGGTTACGCCTGAGGAACTTGGATTTTTAAGGCACACAGCCCTAAAGAAACCCCACTATCGTTATGTTGCATGATGTTTCCCAAATCCCATACCCTCGACCATCCTCCTCAAAAGCGTAGAGAAGCCCCGTTGACAGTTTATACTATAGTGTCCGACTGTCAAAACCTCCCCTTACCCCAGCCCTGTCTGCTTTAGGATATAAAAAATTACCCTATTATATCCCCATACCCCTGAAAGTTAGGGAAGGTAAACGTGTTAGAGTAGCAAAACCGATACGTTACAGTTATTATAATTTGTTTGGTAGCAACTAAACACGGATTTTAAGACTCGTATGAAAGAAACTTTTTCTTTTAATTGTTATTATAAAATTTAAATACGACTTAATTTAATTTAAAGACTAGGTTGTCTTCAGTATCTATTTTCATAAATAAGGCCCCTAACAGTTTGAAACCGAACGTCCTTGACAGTCGGATAGTAAAAGACAATTGCTAATTAAGTATTATCTTCATTATTAAACCCGTTTTGATGTTCAATAACGCAGTTAACTTATATTGTATCCGCATCGATCAAATAGCTTTAATAATTACCCGGAGGAAATCAAATAAAATTGTAATAAGTCGATCGTGGATATAATAATTTTTGGATTTTGGAACAAGAATTATAGTAGTACTATCATCAATATATTTCACGGTAAATCCAAATTTGTCCTCAGATTCTCTATTCTGGCACGATTTTGAATACACATAAACAATCAACGCCAATCAATCACGTACAATCACAATGTCAATATCAAAAGAACAGTTGCAAAAAAATATGGAAGATTTTTTGACCAACTAATGTGTACTTACGAAACAACTCGAGAAATTGTACACGGTGTCACACTAACATTTGAGACAATCAAGAAAGAAGTCCAGTAAAACAAACAACAACAAATCAGTTTTGAGAAAACAACCAGAGCCAATAACGAAAAAACAACAACTAACATAAATACGAATTATGAAGAATACAAAAAACAAATAAACAAACAAATTGAAGACGCTATTAAATAACAGCAGGAAAGTCATTCAATAGTAGAAGCAAAAATTCAGTCTTCCGTTACCAATTTGAAAGTGATATCTTCAATAAACAACGAAAACAACGTGCCCATAATAGAGGAAAAATTTAAAGAAGCCAGAATTATAGGGGCCGATTTCTTAGATAGCAATCATGCCCTGTGCAAATTCAGAAGTGCACACTTATTTGTGTCAATAATAAACAAAGAAAAAGTAATAACGCCGTCTTTAGGAAAAATGGCAACCCACCCAACATTCGTTCAAATACAATCAATCGGTGCCGGATCACGGGAGACGATTCAGACACCCCCCTGTAAAAAACTCATATTGGCGACTTATAAGCGCGACAATTAGCAACAGCGAGCTAAAAGGTTCTATAAATAAAGTGTTACTACATCCCGAACCCGGACTTATACAGCCCATATTTGAGCACGAGCATATAAATATTCGACAACGCCCTTACACCGTGCCTATGTCACGCAAAAAAACAGTGAACTTGGAGACGTCGCAATTTTGTATGCAAGAAGTAAAGTTCATCTTGCATATTATCAATTCAAATGGGATCAAAATGGATCCTGAAAAAGTGAGGGCAGTGCCAGATTATCAGGACCCCCTGACAAGATGTCAATAACATCTTGGGTTCCTAAATAACCATTGAACATATATAAATGGACCGCTTAAATACCGTAGTACGCCTCAGTGATTTGACCCGTGGCCGTGGGCAACAACCATTCAAGTGGGGCCCTGAGGAACAAAAAGTATTCATAAAATCTCAAGGATTATTTCTCAAAAACATAATACTTCAATACCCAGATTTTTCAAAACCGTTGTTTGTGGTCCTTGCCACTGAATTATTCTTAGAAAACAACGATGGTGGACATAAGACACTCTATTTTACCGGTGCTCAACTCCACTAAAACACGATACTGTACCACTAAACTCGATGCCCTCGCTGTATGCCTGTCGAAAAAGTCACTATTATAATTATCCAGTTATTGTATTTACTGATCAGCATGCACTAACATTTTAACCGAGTCGGTAACTATTGTCCAACGTAAATAATAAATTAAGATTTTAAGAAATTATAATATTAGAACATCGGTAGATAATAAGAATTTTTATTGTCTATGAAAACTATAAGTATAAGACCCTACACCAACACGGTGCGACTGTTTTAGAACGAAGGTTGCAAACCAGTTTTACTATACAACTAGTTTACAACCAGAACAAAACTTGTGTCCGCACACTGACAAGACTGTTTGTGTATCAGTTGGTGTTATCTACTCAAACAAATTGTTTAAAACAATGTAGTTGGTTTTACGGTTTTTACTATGTCGAATTCAGATTTGGACGAGGAATACATCATGGATTATTATCAATACCGCAGGGTACAGTGGGAGCATGGGGTACAAATGGGGAAATGTGGCTGTTTGTGGCAGCAAAAGAAGTGTCTCAGATTGATAGAAAGTTTATAGCTTTTTACAAAATGTCGAAGGAATCTTTCCATATCAAGCTGAATTTTGGCATACACTTTTATAACGCCGTTATAAACAACGTATGGAAAGTCCCCATCGATACCATGTGCGCTTCAAAGGTTATTCGAGGTTAGGTTTAACGATAAAAAGTTTCAAATAAAAAATTATTGAAGAGATATTTATCTACAAAAAAGTCTTTTGACTTTTTTGTGTACGAGTTATTGTTATTGCACTATACGGCCTACAATGTGCTAACTATTAAAAACAGTTTTATTATATTAGTTTCTTGGTGGTCGTAGGAACCGTAGAGCGCTTACTGTGTTGTGAAGTGCATAATACACGTGAATAATAAATTAGCACTTTAAGTAGATAATAAAGAATTCCTACTGTCTATGAAAACTATAACCCGATTTATAACTCAATTTTCGATTATTATATATCTTGATTTATATGGTTGTCGTTATTATATAGTTGTTAAATTGTTAATGGTTATGATAAAAAATTTCGAGCGTTTTTACGCGTCTCGATGCACTGCTTTGGTGTGCTTCGCGGCATGAATATGCTTTTTCTCATACACTTCTTGGCCACTTACTACAACCTCACTGCTTTGGTGTGCGCCAGGCCTTATAGAACGCAGCGAACTACTTATTGGCCGAATCCACGCGATGGGCATTAGCTCTACAGGAATAAATCAATGACCTTGTAAGTTCAAGGAGATGTGACGCTAAATACGGACCATCAACCAAGTACATCACATCAATGGCCTTGCACGTTCAAGGGGATACGACGCTGAATACGAACAATCAACTGAGTACCTTAATGGTCTCGCCCGTTCAAAGGGTGCAGCATGCATTTCTATTAGACGGAATTTTTTTTTGTCGGGTGAAGCTTCCTATTTTCTTAATGGCCGCTAAAAGGTAGATTTTTATTTAGCCAAGTTTAGTGTAGTCGTGTAGTTCTATTACCCCCTCTGACAATTCCATACGAATAAATAAAAAAGTATAGGCGTAAGTTAGTTAGATATATTAGAAAAAAGTAAACATATAAACTCGTATTATACGATTTTGAAAATAATAAAAAAAATCTACATGTTAGCCTCTTAGGAAAATATTAAACTTTATAACAACAAATGTTGAAATCGATTCCGTAAACACTTCAGAAAATGACTTCTCGTTTTAGTTTTAGTATACCCCTATTTTTTTTCTTTATTAAATTATGCATTCAATACAATTTTTACATACTTTTTCGGGTACAGTAACGTTACGATTGAGTGTTTCAGTTACACATATTCCGGAAACATTTGACAAAGTGTGATGGTGTCCATCGGCCATTTCTGTGATTGCTAAGCTCAAACAAAACCGTTGGACATAGCTGATGGCTAATGCTATGAAACCCAATACACTTAGTAGATACCTCTGCTGTACGAAGCCAGCCTTTCCTAAAACCAACACAAATTAATTAATTAATAAATATTTTTTATTTCGTCGATTGAACGCGTAAGAATCCATCCATCACCAAGTTTTTACTTCACACTTTTTCATGTCTGTTTGTATAAAAACATTTTTGTTGGTACATCATAAATCGGTTTTCAAAATAACATAATACCTAATATTCTCTAAGTTTTTTTTACTACATATGAACATAGTTTTTTGTACTATATGTATGTACATGTTAAACAATTTTAGCTGATTAGTATAGTTATGTAATCACAATTATTAGATTCTTTGAAAAATATTAATTTTTTAACATCGACACTAATATTATACAAAAGCCTACAATATGTTTAATAACAACTTAAAATCACGTGTTCACTTTTGAATGATTATTATAAATTGATGTGATTATCAAAATAAAACCTGTGACGTATCTGACCTATGATTAGATAATCAAGTATTACTTGTTTAAAAACAAATGTAAACAACTAATCTTATAAGATACTGATAATTGATAAGTAATTTTTTTTTTTGTTATTTTCCATACTAATTATATTAGGTTTGACGCGTATAGAAAACATAATTATTTGTTAATATTGGACTTTTAACCCAAAATTAGCTGTACAAATATTTAGTGGGTAATGTTTATAAAGGTTTCCCGTGTATATCAAAACGTGAATATAACGAAAATAGTCGCAGCGATCTGCAATTTTTTAACTTTATGTAAATGTAGGTACGATATAACTTAACGGCAACAATATTAATTATGTTGTAAAACTTGAATTTACCTATTATAGTTTACTACCATAATCGTCACTTCTATATCGTTTATATATTTCTATATAATTTTTATAATTTTTAAGTATAGTAATAATAATAAATAATATATTACAATGTTTTATGATACAAAAAAATTCCAAATTTATAGCATATCTTTTAAATTTTGTATTCTTTTTTAAATTTCAAATTTTTTTAGATTTTATAATTTGCCGTCTGCGTGGTCTTTAATTTTATTAATAACATCCGTAATCCATTATGTATGCAGAAGTGTTATGAAGTCTAATAACATTAATTAATAACGTTAAAACAATTGCAGTTTGTTATAAAAAACAATTTGTACATAGAATTCTTACCAAATTTATTCCATAATACATAGTACATTTTAATATTATGTTAACCTAGGAATTTTTTTTTAAATTAAAGGGTTATACGTTTTCTACAGTTTGACAATATTGGTATCAAACAAAAATGATATTTAATAAGCTAAAGTAATACAACGAAATAAAATAATGATTTTACTATATGACTAAAATAGCTGATTAGGAATACTATTCTAATGAATATTGACACAAGTCGCAGGAGTGCTAAGTACCATGCATTTTAAAGCTAGCTTCTCAAATCTCGTGGCTATGGTACACCTATTATAACATTCCCAAAAAAATACCTACCAAGAGTAGGAATAATTCAATACATTATCAATATTAGAGTTTGTTAACCAGAAACAAAAGCTAAAATTAGCATTTAATTGTTAATACCTCTCAAAACCACTATTGAAGTAAAAATTTGAGTCGATAAACATAACAATTATTGTCGAAAAACATACGTTTTTACTTATAATTTGACATCTATTCAAGATTTCCGAGCACATTGAATGCTTGTGCATATATTAAAGGTAGTACAATATCCACTAGATTAGGCTGTTAAAAAATAGTAAAAACTCATAAGTATATAACCATGGCTAATCCGCACAGATATTATTGCTTTGATAAAATTGTAAAACCATACCTATCTATAGTGTTTTTTATTTTTTTAAATTGCGTGTACTTATTATAATAAAGGAAAACTAACAACGAGCAACATTGGAATTTGGACAAATAAATATCACAGTACTTTTTACTACGAGTAATACAAGCATTTTTTAATCTCATTGTACGCAAACAATTTAACCGTAAATATATTCAATTAAATTTCGTTTACATGTTTTTTATATATTTACTTAGTTATAAACTTCTACTGCTTGTTCTCTATTTTTCTATAACAGATTTAGTTGAGTACGCCAAATACAACTTCACAGAAAAAGTGAGTAAAATACAAAGTACAACTGGTAAAGAGTATGAGTAGGTATAAAGCGTCAATGCATAATATGTATACACAAGTGCTAAAAGATTATTTAAAACCTTTTTTTATTTTTGCAACAGAAGCAAACAACTTACGTTTTACTAGAGTAAATATAATCGTAATAAAAGATGATAGTAATAGAAACGTTTATCAAATCAAAAAATATGTAACGATTATAATTTAGTAGTTATAGATTTAAAAATTACTAAATAGACTATATTCTTTAATCACGGACTATTCTATAAATTTAAATTAGCTTTATTTATCGAATTTAAAAAGCAGATCAAGCGCAATATAAATGTATATGAATCAAAACACCAAATACGAACGAACGTTTGAAGAGACCCCCGAATTTTTTTTTGAAAATTACAATGCATTTTTATCATGAAAAGATTATTCTCAAATTGTTTTGATTTTTTTTCGATTTTTTTAGTCATAGTCGTAAAAAGTATTTTGAGTTTTTTTCTTGACTAGTCATTTTTATCATTTTTTTATAGGATCATCGGCAAAAAAAATGTATTAAAAATCAGTTTCTAATGTAAAATAATCTCAGCTTTCTGAAAAAAATATTAGAAAAAGTCTCAAATTTTGGCAACATGAAAAAACCAAGTTTTTAGATTATATACTAAATTTTATGACTTTCTGTTACTCGAAAAATTAAATTAAATTAATTTTTTTCAGAAAGCTGAGATAATATATTTTACATAAAAACTGATTTTTAATCATTTTTTTTTATGACTGAAGATACTATAAAAAAAATTATAATAAAGAATTGTCGAGAAAAACACTAAAAATACTTTTTACGTCCAATGGCCTAAATATTAAAAAAAATTTTTTTTAAATTTGAGAACAATCTCGCAGGAGGACGCTTAAACGTTCTTTCGTGTTTGTCGTTTTGCCTCATATATATATGGTCACACAAGAGATACCGGCGACTTACCTTTTTTAGACGGCATCGCTTTGGCCTAGAATAAAATAAACAAATACTGCAGTAATAATAATATTATGATTATCTACGGTAACAACGGTGTGCGTTTCTCATTGGTAAATTTATCACAATGTTAAATTTAAAAAAAATATTTATTATTAATTTAATAAAAAAAAAAAGTCAAGTTAAGTGCGGAAGTAGTCCAATTTTGTATTTTTTTATACATTTCTACACGACAGATGACCTATACCTACATCTATCGCGGTCGACTGAAAGAGTAACAATAACAAGTAACAACAATCACGAAACGACACAGACTAGGTAGTTGCAAACGTTCACGGCTATACTCCGGACCACGGCTGTAAAAAAATGGTTGCATATCGGCCTATACCTCGCCGCAATATTCGATCGGTGGCTACAAAGTTCTTTTTTAAAAATATGAAAAAGTGATTGACTGTTAGCGCTCCTCGTGGATAAATCGTCGAACTTATCATTTTTCCCTGATGATCCTTGTTATATTCAGTCGCGTTTATGATGACAGCCGGTTTCACAGTGAAAAATCCGGGATAGCAACACTTTTCCCAAATTGCATGCGTTATCAAGGACCATTTTTCCATTATACACTTTTTTCCAATGACAAGTTTCTCATCAGATCTTTTTAACTTTAGTGTTTTTAACTAAACTTTAAACCTGTAACCTCATCATAGACTGTAGCCTGCAAACCTTTTTTGGTTTAGCGGAGCCGGGCGAGTGGTGAGTGCCCAACTGCCAACATCCGGTGACCTGCTGTCCTTATCAGTTTGAAGTCCGCTCACTGATAAGAAACTCGTCATTGACATTGGTAATTTATGCAATTTGGGAAAAGTGGTAGCAATCCCAAGGATCCACAATTTATTCACAGGATATTCAGTGAAAGATAATAACTTCCACGATTTGTCCACAAGGAGCGCTAGCAGTCACTCACTTTTTCATATTTTTAGAATAGAACTCTTGTGGCCACTTTTTCATAGCTCGATATGCAACCAGTTTACCTACAGCCGCGCTCCGGACACTTTAAGAAGGTACCTCGTCGAGTCGGCGGCGTCTGGTTTCCACCCCGCAACATCTTCATAGTTCGTCACGGCCTACTGTGCATACAGATACAAGCTACGCGGCGGCGGCAGACCTGTACCTTCTTAACGTGTCCGTAGTATGTAAATTGTAAGCTTGTTGAGCACGCCTACTTGCAATGTTTATTAATATTAATTGCATCAAAAGAGTATACCGACGCTGAAATCGCCTTTACATAAGTTCTACAAATACAGTAAAAATTATGTACAGGTAATCAGAACCAAGGTCATATCTGCGGAGGGGGAGGGTATATGGAGTCCGGACCCCTCCAGAATTTTGTTCAATAGCTTTCAATTTTTTTTTAAAAAAACCTCATGGTTTTATTCTTTATTTTGGACTCTCCCAAAAAAAAGGCGCCGGATAAATGTCTGAACCAGACATACCTAATAGCATTACAACGGGATAGTCATTTAAAAATAACAGAACTAAACATATATTTTATGTTCTAATAATTTCAGAGCAATAGCACGCTTAGCACACTTGTACTCCAAATTAACGTTTAGTTACTCTCCCTTACCTTACCACCTTGCTAGTCCCAATCGTCTAAAAACCCCTTTAACATTGAATAATTTATTAAACCAGTACCATAAATGTTTGTCAACGATTTAGTTTTTGTAATTAAGTAAATCAACACAAAAAGCCTAGGCTAATAATTTTTAAAACTGCCCTAATGTCCTATAATTCAATGATGATCGCGCCGAGTGATATAATACATTATTAAGGCGAATACTATGCGCGGGAGCAAATAAACAGTAAAATAAAACACAATTTTTTATAATTACAATATTAATGTCGGTTAATAATGAACAATAAAAACAGTACAAATTACATTTTTACAAATTGTAAAAATCGTTCATAAAAACAGAACTGCGTCATTTTATTTGTTTATTAAGCATGTATACCAATTCCCCAGTTTAATACTTCAACAATTTGTGTATTAGCTGATATCGTGGAGCTTATATCATTTTGAATTAATTATTCCACAAAAAACTTAGTGTTGTAAATATACCAGTTATCAATAAGTAAATTGCATTAAAATAACAAGTATAGTGTACTTTATCATTTGTCATTTAGTGTACAATTTTACGCATAATTAAAATACGTCATAATGGCTGAATTCCAAGTTATAAAAAAATCTCTTAAGTAATTGTAACTAGTTTTTTTTCAAATCATATGTTGTAATTTAAACGGGGAAAACAAAGTTTTAGTAGCATATGTAATTTGTTTTCTTATATAATAATGACTAATGAGTAATCTTAATAGTCATCAATAATTGTTTACACAAATTTGAATAATCACTAACATTACCTATTAATATTTTTGATTTTGACAAAACAGGCATATGTTGTACTACAGCGTGTAATACCGATAGCAGGAATCGTTTGAGCGTCCTTTGACTTGTTAACTACCAGGCTAACAATTATGTTTATTAATAAGCACGCAGGTAATAAGGTAATTTATGTTTTTCCCAGCTGCAGATAGTTGTACGCAGCGTACAAAAATATAGTTCGTTTGTCAAATAATGTTGTTGGGGTCGTTAACGGATATACAAGTACAAAATGGGTATCAAATATTTGCACGATGAAAAATGGTTTATGAAAAATATTATTTTGAAGATTCCAAAGGCTTGCGACAAAATTACCTTGTACAGAGGTTTAGCCGCATATTACCCGTCTCAGCATTTGGTTGTCAAAACAAAATAGGAATTCGTTATTGGTCAGTGCGAACTTAACGCACTTGTGGTGAAGGCTAATAATTTATTGCCAATATTGACATGTTAAAAGTTAAAATCGTCTGATTAGTTAAGTATATAAAGACATCAACATAGCAATATTATAATTTTGTGTATATTTCAAATATGTAGGAGACATATTTAACATAGGATCGCAATAAGATTAATTGTCGGCAATAATAATATAATTTAAGGAGGCCAGGCCCTCCTTAAACCTACTCTGGCCCAGGGCCGGCCACCCTCAAATTTAAAATATAATTATTTTTACTAAACGTTTAAAAAATGTGCTAGGACTTTACACGTTGAAATAAGTCTATTGTGATTACTATTAGCCATTAGGTAATCGTTATTATTATTACTGCATTTTAATTTTTATACTCCGAAAAAACGTTATCTAGATAAATAATAGGGTCTATTTTAGACAAATTATAAAATGGACTACCCATTGGTAAAATTATATTTAATTTAAAAATTATTGATCACTTATATTTTTATTAGTATTTATTTATTTATTATTTTTATTTAGTTATGAATTAATTGTTTTTAATATAAGTTGAAAAATTGAATCAGCTTTTGTTCTAGATTTCTATTTTTTTTTTTAATCTTAGGTAGGTACTAACTACTAGTTAGTACCTACTTAAAATGGACAGTAGTTAATAACATAATCGGATGTCGATATGTTCTCTAGGGAGTGTTTTGAATAAAACAAAAAATAGTTCTACTAGGTGTCATCCCCGTTCCTACAGTACATCGTATAATATATTATTTCTCATTTATAGTTTTGGTAATCTTTTTCGCTACTAAAATACCTAACACTCGTATAAACAAGTAATTACGTTGAAAGTTATACCCTCTACTCTCCAGCTAATGCAATAATTAAGTTTTAAATAGGTATACAACATATTGTATACATTTCAAATTTATTTTAAAAATATATATATATATATGTATGAATATATATGTTGTATATATATATATATATATATATATTTATATTTTTTTTAAAAAGATTTTCGTTTCTTACCTCCTTTAGAAAGCCGACACCCGGTTCCTTAAGTAATGTCCGATTTCTGGACTTTTATCACATCAGAATCGATCGAACACGCCAACAGATATTTACTATTTTTTATGATATGTAATTGTTTGATTTTTATTTCATTTTATGACCCAGAAATCGGTGCATTGTATAAAATAATATTTAGCCTACTGCCTAGTATAGTAAATTGAAGAAAAATATAATACATGGTAGGTAGTAGGTACCTACCTAAAATATGAGAGTCAGCGTAATACGATTTGCTACAGTCGATGATCGATAACAATAATATTATTATTATACATGCGAGTTTTGCATTTGATCGGTTGAAAAATATAGTATGTTGTCTACAGTTCATTCGCGATGCCATGCCATGACATAGCAAGGTGATGGTCACACAACAACAGCACAAACAAACTGTCAAGGTCTCGCTGCACAAATTTAATGCGACATTCGGATTATTATCAGCATTAGGAAAACGACAAATGTTAATGGAAACCGATCACAACGACGCTTCCAAATTTCCCAATAATTTACGTGTAAATTGTAATATGTCAGTTGTGGCCTGTAAATAGGATACAATATATGATGTACACTGATCTGACATTAAGCGTTAACTTGGAAGTTAAAAGGTCCCTGGACAATCAACCTTTAAAACCATTTCCGTAGACCTAACTCGAAATATATAAAGATTTGCACTGTACTGCTGTCTGTGCTGGTATCATAACTTATCATTTATTTTTTAAGTATATCGAAGAAAACTTATTATATGGTTATTATCATCATTCACAAGAACACATAAAAACATAATTTAGACCGTTAAACAAAAGCGCAAATGATTATCGATTTTAAATGTAAAAACAAAGAATAGGTAAAATATGAAAATAAAAAACCATTCTCGGCCAGTAAGTACTTATAGGATTCGAGTTAGTAGGTAACGTTTTTTCTAATAAGTAGGATTTTAAATCAACGACTAAGTGCGTTTTGGTTAAATGTTTTATACAATTTCAGTGTGGAAATGAAACTTAAAAGAATTATTTAAAAAAAACAACTTTTGTAATTATTAAAAAACAAAGACCACAGTAGACAAATAACGATAATATCACATCGATAAACAATAAAAATTTATGACTAAAATCAAAAAAACTCCCGTGTATAAAACACATTTTTAACAAATTTCTAAGAATTTTTCAAGATGACTGCGGATTTTTTTGTAATATGTATAAATATGTTCCATAAATTACAGTGTAAGATGTTTCTTAATACCTACCTACCAAGTATATGTTAATATTAATTTAACTACAATACTGTGTATTACACATGTCTATTTAATAAAATATAAAGAAGTAGCAAAATCTTTAATAAATGTATTCTTTTGAACACAATTGATAAATGTATATAGAAAACGAAAAAAAAAATGATTTAACTTGATATTAGGTAATATTACCTATGTTTGTGAGTGTAAGTCATTTACTACAAGCAGCAAAAATGAGGTCAGGAAGGTGATGTTCCGTCTTCGATAAAATATTTTGTAATTGGGTTTATAATAATCAATTTAACATAGTATTGTAACAGTTTATAATGATTTATTTGTTAAGGTAATATCTAAATTAGTCAATTATCAAGATTCCCTTAAACGTTTATCTTACATATAAATTAAATCTGTCAAAACATATTAGAAATACTTAAATCATCTATCTTCATTTTTGTAGAACGTTATTTTTATTAGAAAATGTCATAATTTTTGCATAATATAATAAATTGTTCACATATAATATCCAAGGCACACAGAAATTATTTTTTGATTATAGATGTGTTGGCTCTAAAACTATTTAAAAACAGTGTGATCTGAATATCTGATGAAAAAATTAATTACTAATAAAGAATCATTATTGCCGTATTAAAAAAAATTAACATTTAGTTTATCTTCAAAATAAGATTCTATGAATAACTGCATAACAAATTTTTATTATAAGTAAAATTCAATTAAATGTTGAACATACGTTTTCATTTAGTCATAGAACCCAAGTAACAATGACGTGTTTTCTCAGTTATTAGAATGTGAAAATGTAGATACCGATATGTTGTTGAAAACTAAATAATGTTTAGTAGCACTTATTTTTGAAAAATTCAGAAATATTACTTACCCAAAAGAGTAATAAGATATTATGTAAACAATTTTTTTTAATTTTGAATGAGTAATAACATAAAAATAAAATAATTAATTATTTATAACATTGTTTGTTCACGTAACGCTTAACAAAATATTGTACTTATCTAAATTTGCTAATGTATGAAAATATACTTTCAAGATATAAAAGTTGGAAAGGAATATACATAACAATAAAATTAGGTATGGATCTACCTAATTATACATTAATAACACTATATAAACATATTTATAATTTGTTAACAGGTCAACAGAACCATACTGGCAATAAAAAAAAAGCTTAAAATATAATAACAATATTTCCTATAATTTAATTTAAATGCTCTGATTAGAATCATATAACAATTAATTTGATACTTAACAATAATAATAATAATAAAAAGTATAAAATAAGTGACAAAAACGGATATGTATAGTATACAACAAACAATAATAATATGTAAAACATAATAAATAATAATACTTAGAAATTTCTTTGATGATGCATAGATTAACATGATTTTATCACATTTGGGTTTGTTCCATTACGAGAATCGTAAGTGAAATTAATATACTGATCAGTAATTTTATTTTTGTTTTAAATGGTAATTTTGTTCATTTTTTCAAAGGATCAAGACTATCCAAAGAGAAATCTTCGGTACTCATAGCTAGGCCACGACTGAAACCGTCCTGCAAGTGTTCAAGTGTGCAATAATCATAGCGATATATAATACATTTTATTATTAATTTGTATTTTAAGCAACGCTAATTTTACCTTCATTTCTTTGATTCTTTTATCTAATAGACCAATATCGTTTTCAATTCCGTTCTGACCAGTTTGCCCAAAGTCGCCCATGCCGAAAGGATCGCTCGATAGTGTTTTTGATTGTCCAGCAGGCCTAGGAGTCGCTTTGAATGGACTCAAACCGAATATGTCATCAGGATTTTGAGTACGACGACTCGTATCTCTTGCTGGCTTAGGAGGAGGGGCCACTGTTAAAATTAAACACAAATTTAGCAATATGTAACATAAAAGTACTTTGCCCTGATATATTATATTATGTACATACATAAAGGAGGAGAAGTCGGAGAGCCGGCAATATTTGCTCTGGGATCAAAGTCGTTTTCCATTTCATTCAGTAATAATCCTTCGAGTCTTGTACCAACACTAGGTGTAGCTTTTGTTTCGCTTGGAGACTTACCACTAAATAAAAAAAATTGGATGTGTAAAATTGATTATAACATTAATACTATGCAACAAAAGAAGTACTAAAAAATTCCAACCTTAAATAGTCGCCATTATTATTTATGCTCCTCGGAGGTACTGGTGGTACTGCATAAGATTGTGGAGAAATATTACCATTTGTCAATGTAACATTTGTGGACGAGTTGCCATTGCTTATTTCGGTCACTTGTAACATGTCACTGATGCCATTTTGCCGCATATATTGTTCAACATCAATCTGTGAAAAGTGTATAAAAACATCACACACTTTAAATAAAATGTAGTCTGAATGTGTTATAATGTGCTGAAAACTCACAGTAAACTTAAAATATTTTCAAAATGTTGTCAAACATATTTTTTTATATTTTTAAATATATGTAACAATGTTTGGCACGAAATAGTATAAAAGATTGGAAACATTTTCAAAACATTTATACAAAGTTTTTTAAATTATATTTAAAAAATACACAACTTTGTACTAAAAAAATATATTATACATATTTAAAAGTTCTTCAACATTGATAAAATGAAAATAATGCAAATTTACTATTCGATCATTACATTTATAAATATTGATTTTAAACGAAACTAAGTGTTTCCTAACTTTGTATCTATGCGAAAATTAGAGATGAACATTATTCAAATTAATCTAGGTAAAACAATAAATAAAAACTATTTTAAGCTAAATCTCGTTGTTCGTTTTATAACAAAAATTTTTTTTTTAATTCTGTATTTTATCAAATAATTAATTTTTTTATTTACATCTTTATTATTCATTATTTATTTGTTTGAGTGTTAAAATATATTTTTTTAATTTCTATCATTCTGTTAAAATTTTATGCTTAGGATTTCTCGACCTTCAAACCATGGTTTTTTTTTTAAATTATATTTAAAAAAAAACTGTAAGTGAATTTTGTATTTAGAATAAATAAAGCTGTTAAAGATAAATTTTATTTTAAATTAACTTTTACAATGTATCTAAAAATAAGAAAAACGATGAATTTCAAATTTTTTTTTGTTATGTTTAACATTTCTTGGGGAGCTAAAGTCTGATTTCTTATTTTTGTTTTAAAAACTTTATTATAAGTATTTATGTTTTTACATTTTATTGTTTTTTTTTTTTTTAAATAAATCTAATTAATTTTCTTATAGCAAAATTAATAATCCATCTAATGGGTGCACAAGAAAAATACTAGGTAAATTTTTATCAAAATATTGCCTATGCTTTGCCTCTTAACAAATAATCTATTTATTACCGAGTTACAATAAATATTGGCAAATAACAAATTATTTATTATTAAAATAAAACAAATGTATTATAATTATCATTCAATTTAAATTTTACCCAACGCTGGCTAAAAATCTTGTAGAGTAATGTTTCACAAAATGCCATAATTTTTTTAAATTATTATCACTACCATAATAGATGTAAATATTGTAGTTTTTATAAAAGCTATTTCTAAATATAAAATGAAGGTTACCTTTCCACTAAGAGCATCGGAAAGTCGTTGACGTAGTACGCCATTTTCATTTTCTAGTTCTTTTACACGCTGTTGTAATACCATAACTTTACGCTGAACTTCCATGTCTAAGAACCGTCTAATACGGGAAAACAAAAAAAGGAAAACAAATAAATATCACATGGGAGCACTTTTTTTTTGTAATGTAGAATTTCAACAAGATGATAAAAAATATTTGACTTTGCCATTTATAAAAGGCCATCAATAATTGGTAGAAATCAAAATAAAAATGCAATAACAGTTGTATAACCAATTGTATAATAATTGAAATACATGTACAATAAAAGATGTCAACATGCATTTATAAAAAAAAAATATATATATATATATACTGTTATGAACAAAGAAAAAAAGATTTTGTACATATCGTAATAAAAAATTTGAATAATAAATTTAGTGAGAATCCGTATCACATTTCAGCAGCCTTTTTAAACACCCATTAGTCCTTATACGTCGTGGTTCACTTATATCAGTGGTTCTAAATTGTGAACAACCCATGAATTCAGAGTCTGGGCCCAAAGCTATTGTCGGTTCATTAGATTGTGGTTGATTTTGATTCACCCATCGTTCTAATATTGATTCCCCTTGTTCACTTTTGTCCTTGTTTATGTCTCCATAGTCGAGCTTACAATATTCGGCTACACTCTGCAACACTTCCGGTCCATAACTATCCCAATTAAATTCAATCAATGTTTTATCTGGCTGTAAATCGCTTTGAATTTCCATTAAGGGACAGTCAATACCAGTATCACTGAAATAGTCTGACGATTCGTTATCCGAATGCCGTTTATATTCAACTATTTCATACTGTTTTTGTTCAATTATATTATAGTCTAAGGACGCCCATCGATCATCATCGTTCGTGTAACGATCTAATACAATTCGACCACCTCTGCCATATCTGGGCCTACACAAACCTATAGATTTCTGACTTCCATTACTTTGTTGTATGTATACTGGTTGAAAACCAAACGTTGGGTCCAATGGTTCAGGATTATTGATCGGAGCCAGGTAGGAACAAAGTTTGTTTCGTCGAAATGACCACTTGCCTCCACCGTCATCGACATTTTGAACTTTATGAGGAGGTGAATATAATTCTTCATCGGAGCTCAAATGACCCATGTCGTAAGTCTTGTGTTTTCTTTTCCTGTAATGTCTTTTCTCTCTTTTCGAATCTTGATATTTTGTGCCAGCTGAGCTTTTTTTATCCCCTTGTTTCCACATTGACGACATGTAATGGTTGGTAGATAACGGAGTAAATGCATGTCTAACAGCTTTAACCATTTCGACATCTCTGTACAAATGACCATCAAAGTCATGTAAATCGTATCGCTTTTTAAATGTATCAAGTGTCAGTTGTACTAATTGTTTTTTAAATATTTCTCTTTGTTGTATCATAGCGATCAGCTCCACTGCTCTAGCCAAGTTTCTTCGCAGTTTCAACATTTTTTCATACGAGGCTTCATCATTTTTGCGATTCTTTCTAGTTTGAATTTTATCTCTTCTTTTTCTAAAAGCTACATACGAATCGTTGGGCGGTGCTCCCGGTATAGGTTCCGTCCGTACTGCTGGTGATAAAGTGTGTCCCAGACGTACTCTTTTTCTCAACCAATAATCATATATTAATAGTATGGTATCTTCATCGTCCTTAGACAATGCCTTAGCATCAGCCAAGTCGATTATGTTAAAAGTGCTATGCTTTTCCCATTTGTCGACAAGTTCTTCCAGTTTGTCCGGGGTAATGCTATTGGATTTACCAGTGGAATCTAACCATTCTAAATCCTCCGAATCATAATCATATTCAGGTACGTCTTGTTCCATTGTAAATGGTGTTATATGTATTAACTGCTTGGGAGGGTGACAATTAGGGGGATAAGTTTTATCGTGCCACATTAAGTCGTCGGCTACTAATTTGCTAACTTCAGGTGTGGGTATAACACTACCAGCAACCATTGCACGTTGCAAGTGATGTTCAGACTCTTCTTCTTTCTCCATACCACTGGGCATTTGGGGAACGGCACGTTTTAATTCGGCACACTCGTGGAGATCAGGCAAGTCATCGGACATATAGATTGGCAGAGGTTTGGAAACATCCAACTGTCGAGCTCTGAAAGTCGGCTTGTTCGTCGGTTTGCTTGGCCACCTACCACAATAACAATCCGACATTACTATTTTCTTAAAAAAAATAAACTACTAAAGCTTTACAGAGTGATCAATTCTATTCTTGAATTTTTATGACATTGGATAAGATTTTGTCACTATTGATTTCATTTGGTGATAAAATCATTTCAAATGCATTAAATATTCAATCGGCCCTTAGATAAGGTAAACAGGAAACATAACGTTTACTAAAGCATACTCATAAAATAATATTTGTATACGATAATAAAAATATTTGATCACTCTGCATTCTATCTACTTGTAGTATAAATTTCTTTAGAAATTCTACTTATTAAAACTATAAAAGGCACGACTTCAGTAGGCTAGACAGAGTTCGGCATTTGAATGTTTTCAACCGTGCACATAATTAATAATTACACTATTGTTAGTAAAAGAAAAGGCAAGCATAGCTAATTTTTTGTTACCACAGTATATAGCTAACATTAGCTGTTATTGCATTGTCAGTTAACTAATATTTAAACAGCAGTTTTGAATAAACATAAGAGCTACTTCACATTAATTAGACACACTTCATCAAAAAACAAATTCATGGTTACGATTGCGCATAATAATCAGATGGACCCGACATTAGTCATGGATAATTCCCATGGTTCAAACAATATGATCAACAAAAATAGAATACTATCAAACTTAATTAGCTCAACATTTGCTAACAGTGTCCCGGGTAAAAAATGTAGGCGATAAGTAATTAATAAGTACCTTTAAAGAAAGTAATGTAGCCATAGGGTATACACACCATATACCCCTACAACTAGATCACTGTTTATACATCAAAACTAGTCTATGGATAAAATCACACGACAAACTGGTACTCGTCAAAATGAATAGGAAAAAGTCAAGAAAGTAATATTAATTTTTTTTAAGTTGATCAGTAACCTACTTGTACGCTAAATCGAAAGCTTGTCCAATGCTAAGAGTGATTTCTTCAGCCAATTTGTCACTCATGAATACAAAACATGTATGCCTTTCAGATTCGTTCGAGTCCTTAACAATAAAGCTGAAAAACTGTTTGTCCACTTTATCATCAGCACAGTAAGAAATCCTATGCAATGGATATTGATGCATTATGACCTAAAGAGAAACAATAAATGTATTCACGAGCAGGCGTAAATCAACAATTATTGTATTTCTACTTTTGTTTTTGGATCTTGAAGAGCAACACCTTCGACACTTATTGTGAGCTCAACTTTTGGTACTTTTGAACCTTCCGATTTTCGCACTTGTTGATTAAACTTAAGTTTTCTAATAGAATCTTTGATTACATTAAACCCTTTGGGCTGGTCCACATCAACATTTCCCAAAAACTGTAAAGTTGAATGATTATTTAGTTGATAGATAAGAAACAAACAATTATCTGTACGTTACCTTTACAATATAAGCGATGTGGCCTTTTTGTAAAGCTTCGGGTGGATGAATCCAATTTCTATTTTCTAAAAATAATAATAAAGCAATTAAATATATGTTTAGCCATAAGATAAGAAACTGATAAAAATACCTCCGCCTTTTGCAGATTTGTTGCTGGAGTTTTGGGTCCATTTTAAAAGGTTTCCAGTATTCCTCATTTTCATTTGTAGTCAGTGGATTTCTAATAAAATAACATAAATAATTATTATATTTGTTCTATTATTATATTTATACATAAATACAGTATTCGATACAGATATTATAGCTAGGGCTCAACAATTGGTCTTATAATTTAGGTCATAGACTATATTCTAATATAAAAAAAAGTCGCTCGGTTTATTACCCCTAACAATATATTATTCCGAGTTGCACCAATCAGCTAAATGGGTCAGTAGCAGGAAGTCAAGAGTCCATTCTAATTTTATCAATAACATAATAAAAGTTTTAAATTGATATGACCAAAATCTGTTGGCGGAAGAAAATATTTGAACGCATATATTTTTATCGTATCGTTGTTATCAATGATAAGTAAGCTACTTGAATATAATATATTGTTAGCAATATAAGAAATTCATGAGAAATGACCGTCAGCTACACAAATTTACTTATTTTAATACTAACATGAAATTAAGATTAAAATATAAACAATATACATAATTTTATTATAAAAAAATGCATGTACCCAAAACACGTTTATAGTGAACAGAAACTTCAAGTTTAAAACCTTCAGCATAATATGTGAGCAATACCGCTGTTAACGTACATTACAGAAGACAATTTAATAAAATAAATTTAAAAAAAAATAATTAAAAACCTCGTGACCCGTTTTAATTAAATTTTAATATACACACGTATGTAGCTATACGATTAATACGGGTAATACAATAGTTTCTAAAGAGAGTTCCATACGAATTAGTATTTTGGAAAGCCAACGATACAACGGTTACAAAAAAAAAACAAATAATAATAATAATTAATATAATATAATGTTTTATATACGTACTATTTGGTATACAGGTAATTAAGTGTTTGCCAAGGAGGTTCAGCGTTTTTAATAATGTTATTTTACAATAATTTTTTCGCGAATAGTCAAGCGACGGTCACCGTATGCGATTACGGAGCGCAACGCATAATATTTTTATTGTATTGTATTGTATGGTTTTTATTGTTGTGCGACGACGATTACGACGAACGCACACGACAACGGGAACGGGTACGCCATTTTGCTGGTGGGACTGACGGACGGCGGCGGTGAGGTAACGGTCGGGTGGTGGTAAGTGGGGGGAACGTACAGCCCGGCGGCCGGCGGCGCGGCGGCAGGGATCATGGCAAACGAGATGAAAAAACGGGAATTTCAAAACGGCAGGCGTGGTCTTCCTCTCGCCGTGAACGACTACGTGTTGTCACGCTCATGGAAGAAAAACCGACAACCGCCTGACGTTGTACAACATCTTTGGACTATGCATCATCGTTACCGCGCTTATTCGAATTTACGTAACAGGAAATTCGATGACTGGCCAAACGTGTTCTTTTTTTTTTTTGGAAATGCTCTTATATCAACAGAAATGTACAAAATGGTATATAGACATACCTATACCAAACTTATGATTTTACTAAAATAAAATAGTTCACCCACACAATATATAGATTTTTACACTTCTTGTGTAAACAATAACGAAGCGGCCATCTTTTCATTTCGTATACAGTGTGATTCATTGAGGACAAGCACCCATTTTTTTTAAAAATAATTGAAATTTTGTAGTTTTTCTTTTTGGCAGTTACTCTTTAGCTTATATTATTTTTCAGTACTAGATAATATATAAATATTTTTTTTTCCTTTATTTTACATATACAATCTATACAATTTTAGCACAATAAGTATATATGATGACACAGGTAAATTATAGACAGGATAATATTAAAAATTAATTATATAGGTATACATACCTAACCTAACCAGAGCTCTATCATTTCTTAAAACTTTAATGGTAACGTATGTATTAAATTAACTTTTTAAATAAGAATAATTTGTTGAAAATGTTGACTGGTCGAAAACCCGTTTTGGACAGTTACTTTTAATGTTACTGAAGTTTAAAATTTAGAACGGGAGATGGAGTGCGGTAATACGTGTCGATAAAAACAATACAACGCTCCAACTTTTTTTACATAAATAATATAATATCTTCTTCATAAACACAAATCAGCGAATACAATTATTTTTACACCAAAACGACGTGTTATTTTACGAGATTTTGTGTTTTTTGAATGGGCGGCTTCGTTTGTCGCTGTTAGCTTTTTGTAACAACTCATTAATCATCATTTTTTCTAAATAAAATTACATTTTAGGTAAATTTGTCGATATTTTATTTATAAATATTAGTTATTGAATGAATGAATTAAGAAACCATACCGAGTCAATGCCAGTCTCGCATGTTATCATTTGAGGATATCCAATATTAGTTAACGTTTTCATAAGGATCGAGCAAACGAAAACATTGAGTTATTAAATGTTTCCGTTTGCTAACGTTTCAAACGTTTACTACTATAACATATTTTCACTAATTTCCACTGTATCATAAAGCATTTCATACTATCATACTGTAAAACAAACATTAACGTAGCGTCAACGCACAACAATCACCACATGGCACATAAATCATAATATACGAGTATTATATCATCCTACCAGCTACATCAATATTTGTACAACACTCTCTACAAACACGCGTAAAAATACATATTATACGTTTGTAAAAATTATGATATAACAATAATCAGCAGAAGTCGTATCTATAAACTATCCAATAATAAAATGACACCACTAAAAAAATGTTTAATTTTAGGCTTTATGTACTTATAAATGGTTGTTTATCGTTATTATTTCAACAACGGTACATTAGACATCAATAATTAGCAATCAAACGCTTTATAATCACGACAAATAAAAATAGATAAAATATATAGTAACGGCGAATCGTGTTTTGATTTGAAATTCTAATGGGTAATGGTTTTACATGATTCTCTCATTTAGGTACCTATATTTTGTAAATTCTGCTGATATGTATTTATAGGCACATCATTTTACAACTTTATCTTGATAAAAATACTTCTTTAATGAGTTCTTGTAATGATTTTAGTTATAATATCAGTCATCAAATGTGAAATAATTACATGAGATATATTTAGATATTTAATTATCTGAGATATAAGTATTATATTTAGTACTTTATGGGTAAAAAAATAATGAGTCGAGTCTAAATTGTAAACCTTTGTCTTTTGGTTACTGGTGTCTGCACTGTCTGGTGATATCAAAAGTAATAATGTGAAATTGTTACGGATACATCTTAATTTTCTTAAACCGCCTATACTAAGGACCCTGACAAAGTTAAATTAAGATAATATTCTTAAACACAACCAAAATAGAATCAGAAAAATATTTGTTTTTGTTACTTTTTTCACTCAAGGTAATACGTAATACACTATTACGTACATAAAAATGTGTATTAAAGTATCAGTAGATGTTTTAACCTGGTTAATTTTACAATAATTACTATTGTTACTCTAGTGAGGTTTATTTTGGTGAGTTATCAATTAAACTTATCAGTTTAGTTTACTCAACTTTAAGTTTTACTCGCTACTCAATACTTATTTTTCACTCACAGTATCGGAAACAAATGACATTTTAATATTAATAACATTTTAATTGCTAAGTAGCATTAGAAAATACCAAAGTAGTAATATCCAAATGCGTTAATAATTCAAGTTACTAAACTGACTTTAAACCGAAAATCATTAAGTTAGGGAATTTAAACCAAAATCGATTCTTTATTAGAGAAATATAATGCAAATGGTTCTTAGTGTAACGAAGAACCCAAAAGAAAGGTTTACGTCGCTATTAAAAATCACTTTAAGTAATTACCTAAACAGCAACCTCTTAATTTTTAGAAGTCATTTTTTAAAAATGTATGTAAAGACGGTATTTTAATTGCGTTCTGCGTCTAAATAAATACTATTTTGATTAATTTATAATATTTTTAAGTTATTTTTAACGGTAGAGTGTGGGAGTGCGGTATTATGATCCACCAGAATACAATTTTTTAATAGTCTGTGTAAGATTCATGAATTTCATAGTGAAAAATATTCTCATACCTTCGACAAACATCTTGTTCATACTATTTTGGACTGAAGTATAGCATGAATAGACTAGGTACATAGAATGTATTGGTTATTACTATAATAATATAATGGCATAGTCTGCGTGTAGACTTTGAATGTTAGCCAACAAAGTCGATATTGGCATTATTCGGGTAGCTCAGTTTTCTGACTTTCGATAATGCCATAATCTCACACGGGATTTGTCTGGCACACATGCGAATGGATCTGAAATAGAATTTACGGATAAAGGTAGAAGCTTTGAAAATATATATTGGGTATTTTTGTACTATATGAGCAACCGTATCCGTCTAATGCGATACTTGATACCATGACATACATTAAGATAAAATAAATAAATGAATGGAAATCGTGTAGTTGTACATATGATGTCATCCTTATATTATTATAATTGTTATTTATCAATGTTTTAAATACCCGAAGGCTAAACAGCAGTGTATACTCTTTTGAGTTGTGATATTAGTTATCTGTACACAATAATCACGTTTAAGTAAACATTAATGCGAGCTTCAACGTTTTTTGAAATAACATTATTCTTAATTACTATAAAGTGACCACTTCAATAATGACAGGTAATCGGTCAGTTCTATGACCTATCATAAAAATATTTAACACTCATTTGTTATCAAAATGTTGTCTACATCAATTACTGAGAGACCTTCTAATATGTGATATAATTTTATCATTACGCTTGATAAATTAATACGTGGAATACAAAATATATCATTAGGTATTTTATATTATGCTTTTAATGTGGCGTATCTATATATTTTGCCGCTGAGAAACAAATATAATTGCCATGGATGGTAGTAATAAACAGAAACTAAATATTGCAAAAGTACGGTTGCTCTTGAATTTTATCGGGTATACATTGTTAAAAATGTAGGTACAATATACTAATACTATAGTAAAAATCGTCAAATAACATAATATAAACTTTTGTCGGTACCTATTCTGCGTGTCCAATCCAACCATGAAGAACTAAACAATATAATGTAGGTAATATACATAATATATTATGACCTCTAAAACTTTTAACATGCCGGAACAAATCTAGTTGACCGGACATCTTTTTTTTTAATTTCTTTCTTTTTAGATTGAAAATGAATGCGCAACGAGATTTTGACGGTCGGTCGTAGTTTTTCACTTATAATAGAAAATACAAATTATTAAAATATCAAGAACACAATCGTACATATTTTTTTAAATAATGCGTTTTTACCCTAACGTCGAAAAACAAATTAAAAAAAACTAAACGGTTTAAAAAAAAAATTGTCCTTGTTTAAAAGATCAAAAGTGAAAATGTCTTATTGGGCACGAAGCTGAGGTTCAAGTTTTATAATAATGTGTTTTAGTTTTGTTTGTTCGTATACAAAATACTAATTTTGTAAGACAATAGCTGTATTTTTTTAATAGCTGAAATATTTCGTGATAATGAATACCTATTTGATTTTGTGCAACATTTTGAACTATAACCATAAACAAATGCATAGTGCTGTGTTTCTACAACACGTTTTAAACTAGTCTTTCTTTTGTCAAACATAAAAAAAAACACAATAGAGCGATGTACAGGTATTGTCACTAGTTATTTAAGTATACAATGTATAATGCATATAATGCATGTACATTTGCTCGAGTGTAGGATTCTTTTAAAAGATCACCTGTTAAATGTTTAGTTGAGATTTGGTTTTTTTTTATCTAATACTTAATTTTTTTTAGCAAACAAAAAACTACTCTTTTTCTAAAAACTATTAATCAATAAACAAAATGTTCAAAATTACATCTTCCACATTGACATATTAATAAGCAGTAGTACGAGATTTAAGCAATAAATATCAAGGAAAAATAATTTTTCGTTTTTTTTATCATGGTTATGTTATATATACATATATTCTTATTATTTAGTGAAACTCAAATGTTCGATATAGGAAAAAAATACTAACAATTATTCTAGCACCACACCTTACTTGTATATTATGACTTATAGAGTTTTTTTCTTTCTAAAGGGGCTAAAGGTATAAAATACTCAATCGTGTTGTAATAAAGTCAAAAGTAATACATTTTAACACAGATTCTGAATAAAATATACAAATATGGAAACACAAAACATGTTTTAAAATAAATTATACAAACATATTAATTTATAAGTTAAAAAAAAACCTTGAATTGGTTAGTCAATAAGACCACGAGGAACAAAACATAATGAGACATTTTCGATTTACCATAATATAATACAGCTCATGCTGTAGTCAAAATCAAGTTACGTACAAGTTTAGTCTAAGACGCTGAAAAAGCGTCGACAAATTAAATCAGATGTTGGCGCTTTTCATCGGTCTTGTATTTAATACATTTTTTATAGACGGTTCATCGGAAATTATCAATTCCGTAAAAGGCCGTAATTTCCGTTATTTTCTTTTTCAACATTTTGATATATTTTTTTTACAAGATGTGATTATTTTTTACTGTCAGCTGTATTTTAGAGTAGATAAAAGTCACTTAATCTATGGCAAGCCATTATAATGTTTCACTTGGACAATGGAGTAAACACTTCGTAATCGGCAACGGTGAAATTGTAATCGCCCATTAAAGAGTTGCAAGAAGCGTTCTCGCCATCGTAGGAATGCGGTAAATTGCTGTAGCTGTCCATGTTGACGTTGCAGTTGTTGGATATGAGTAGATCGGCACCGGCTCCGAATATAGGACCGATCCTGCCGGTAAAAAAAAATAGACGAACCTTTAGTAGTATTAAACACAGCACTACAGTGAAAATGCACAAAAACAGTGTTATCCGGTCGAGGTATTAAAAGCAGCATAATATAAGGGTACATATATTTAAAATGTTTGCCCGACTTACTCTTGGTGGTAGCATATGGCGTAAGGTTTTTTAACAATATCGTATTTTATCGGCGGGGTATCTTGAGTGGTGCTGAGAGAAAACAGGAAGCTCTTGTCGGACACCATGTAAGCACCCTTAGTGTGACTCTTTCCCCATGGAACGTCGCTGAATCCTCCGCTCAGCCAGCCGTTCACACCCTATACACACACACACATACATATACATGTATATTTATATATATATAAGCACAAAAAGCAAACAAAAATCCATTAATAAACGCGAAAAACGCTTCAAATGCATGAGCTTTTTCGATAGTTGACGCTGACATGTATAGTATATATAAGGCATAAGTATTAGCGCGTAAAATGTTTCCTGACTAGTCGTTAAAATATATGCTTTTCAGACGACACACTTAAAAATCGCAGTGCTGTTAATGGCCGTCGTACACGTGTTTTTTATGATGGTAAATGGGATTGAGAACATGTCAAGACGATGTCTTGTTGGTTTTATTTTTCATTTTTATTTCAAAGTATATTGACTGTATATCGACAGTACAAATTAGTTTTATGGTTAATATAAAACTTTAATGGAAAAATAAATATGGTCGGATATACCTAACTTTATAATAATTAACAATATAAAACAATACAAATGGGAGTGAAAGAAATTCAAATAGTACCAACGCGAAAACATTTTCCATAAAACAAAAAAAGGGGGTGTCAGATTGAAAGGTTATGATAATATTATATGCTTGTACAATTAATGTGTATACCGTTTAATGTAATTTAAATTAAACGCAGCTTTTCAAAAGTAGTGCGCTAAAATAATAAAATTTATGTCTAATCTTACTAATACTAAGACGTATGTGGGCGAAATGCCGTCACAGTGTTTGTGAAAAGCATCAGCAGAGAACCCATCGGTGGAAGCTCTATAAACCAATCGCCAACATTGTTTTACACTGCCGTACCATTGATTCAGCACGCGTTGTAAGTGAGTTTTATCCTGAAAAATGTGTACTTGTAAATAAGTAATTTATTAAAATCGGTCAAATTATCACTAAGACTTGGATGTGCGATAATTACTTGACTCAAAATATGTGAGCCGGAGAAAAACTTAAGCATAACCCGAGGTTGAAGGCGTTGGTCTTCCGACATCTCTTTGAACTTGTTGGGGAGTGCTGCAAAGCGATAACGCTCCAATGACATTTCTATTGGCACAGCTCCCGTGGGCTCTACTTCTTCGGCAAATACCTGAGAGTCTGAAAAACGTTATAGACACCAATATAAATTATAAATGACAATTTAAAAAAATAATTGACAAAGTTTTTATGTAAAATTTTTAGAGAAGGGTAAACTTAATAACTGCGTTGTCGAGTTTGATAATTAGTATGATAAAGTTATAAAAAAAAAAATTAGGAAGTTATAATTAAAATATATTTTAATAATTTGGAATTTTGTAATGAAAATACCGTTTAGGTATATAAAAAAACGCATAAGAGGTCTCACCTATCAACAATAGCCTGACGTGATTAATGACTCCAGACAAATGCTGGCACACCCTTGCTCGTTCTTCCTCGGTCCAATGTGCGGTTCGCTGCACCACGCCCGCATGGAACTTGGCCCAGTTCACCACGGCTCTCCATACGTCCTCTTCTTCCAGAGCCAACTAAATCCCAAATTAATATTGTTATTCGTATATTCAACCACAATTTGTTTTAATTTAACAAAAGTGTCACATGACATATGCATACAGGACCCATTTAAAATTATAGGCGATGATATTTTCTAAAAATAATTTATTTTAAGTAAAAACTTTGTTGTATAAGTATTATTTTAAAACTTTGGCTCGACTTAAAATATTAGGTATTGTTAAAATATAATAATTTCTTATTAAAATACTCATAAACCATAATAGTCCAAAACTCTTAATAGGCCAACAAACGTTTAACTATTCGATTAATCATTTTCAGTATTTATATAATATTATACGCACGCAGTCCGAGGATAACAGTTTTATTATGGAGTCCTTTGGTAGATTTAAAAATGCGTTGGTTTTAACGCATTTGGCAGCGTTTTCGCCGATGAACGACACGCAGCGATCGACAAATGATTTAGCACCTTTGCCACCTGAAAAATTTAGCATCGTATATATTATTAAGTTAATTAACGCCAGCCTAAAAAGAAATTTTAGATTTAAAATTAGAGGTTTTAGACGGAGCGGTAGAAAACTTGTTATGCTTATTGCTTGGAGAACAAGTGGTAAATAGAGTAGAGTAATTTAACATTTTGGAACAGTTATACAAGAAAATGAAGATTCAAAGAAAAGGGGGTAACGGGTGAATAGAATATTCGAAAGAATGAGGTGGGATGAGGCTAAAAGGATGCTGTGGAACAGAAAGCTGACATTTAAAGTTGTATAAAATATCTCTATGGAGGTTAACTATGTTGTATGAAAATATATATTGGAAATCCAATAAAAGAGAAGACAGGGAAATGGAAGTAGAATAACGACACAGAAAAAATATTCGAGACAAAATACAAATTTTAGAAAATCAAACTCAGAAGTATGATACTGGTATTATATCTAGATTTCAATACATACAAATATCACACAACAAATATAAGCCACGAAGAATTTTAATTAATATGAATACACCTAAATAACTTGTGTACCATATTATACAATTCCATTTTTTAAATTATTTTTAAGTTTTATAGTACCTATTTTACAACATTTTAAAATAGCTATGACCATTTTGAAAATAAACCAAAATAATATTGAAATAATATAATTGGACCTAAGTTCTAAGGAAATGGTGATAGACAGTCTTGGGGAGTTACAAGATTTGGCTGGATATCCTCATTGGTATAGAATAAACTTGAAGAATATTCAATAACATCTAATTGCTAATACATCATATATATTTGTGAAATAAACAGTGTTTACTAGAAGCTCTGTCTTGTATATCCATTGCCGCAGCCAAAAACGTGCAAGCATTTAAAACTGACATAGTCGAAGATACATGCTCCTCGCAGCTGTTTTGTAGATCTTCCACGCCTAATTCTTGCGCTAGAGTTAACATTTCAAAGACTCCGTTGTCTTGAAGAACTATCTATAAAACAAAATCATAGTATTAATATTTTCTTATCAAAAGATTAACATTGATCTCAAAATACTCATTTAATGAACTGTTTTTTAAAAGAAAACATAAAATAAACTTATACACATTACATGTATTCGTGTGTTTTCATTCGAACTTGAGTTTAAATTAATTATATTATTATTTATTATACTACATTATTATTTAAGATTCATTAGATTAATAAAAAAACATTAAGTACATAATATTTTAAATACTATTAATTAATTAACAATACTATTATTGGGTGTTAATTACACATGTGACATGTCTAAATATTCAGAATTTTAAGTTATAGCTCTTTCAGACTTTATTCATGGTGGTTGTTTACTTTGTTAAATAATAATAATAAATAATCTTTTATAATAAGTGTTAGTGTAGGTACATGGTTTTTATAGACACAGTACAATTTTAGCAAATGGTGTTACTTTTTAATTTGAAGAATAAAAGATTGTAGTCATCTGTTATATTCTAATCCACGCATTTTTAATATATACCTAACATAAAAAATATTATGCATTATTTATATATTATGCATGAAATAAGGCTGAACTCGCTACAGCGACGTATCGCGATAGCATATAAATCATTTTAGTAGGGAAATAATAATTACGAGGGCTAAAGCATGCTTTTTGGAATGTAACGGCTCTACTAACGTACACATATAATAAATTAAACAGAAATTATCATTTTAACGAAAGTATAATTTATTATACCACAGGAATGGATCAATGTACTGTTTTCACCTTGCATCGCTAACAAATGAAATATAACCAACAATTATTATTGCATATTTTTTAACAAGTAAATTAGGTTAGCCGTTACGATACTACACATATTATGTACATAATTGTATTTTCGTTAATGGATTCAGACCATCTGTACAGATTTTAGACGAATTCTGTCCAGTTGTAAGACAAATGTAACTTCACTAAATTTCATAGCATTGTTAATAGTTTATAAAACAACCTTTATTTTACTTTAACTTAGATTTCATGATTAGCAATTTGTTTTAAAATTGACCTGTTTCTTTATTAGCAATGACTGTATTACATTACATTTTTTCAACTATTATTATTAATACAAATTCAAATTCGAGTTTAGAGAGACAATATCGCGTGTTGAAAATGGTCTTTTACTATTGCAAAACATGGATTTTTAACGGATTTCAAGTAAATAGCTAAAATTTCTTAGGAACTATTCGAGTTAAAAAAACTAAACTAAAATACAAAATATGCTAGATATTTCAAAAAAAATTGAATGTGGATAATAAAATATATTATAGTAGTTTACATTTACGTTATTAAGACTTGCACTAACTTACTATAATAGCAAGTAATAAGATCAGTTTTAAGAATAGGGTTTTAGTTAACGTACCTTGCCTGTATATACATAATTGATAAATTGTTTGAACGTATCACCTTGGAACTGTGGTAGTCGGACGGGGGTGGGTGTACCCGGCGCCGATGGGGATACAGAACAACCGGGGATTCGGCATATTTCACCACGCTTAACTGATTGGAAGCTTTTGCATCTGAAAATGTATTAATATTGTTATCACAATGTTTAATGACATTTTTAACTGATACTATACCTGTATTATGGTGTAGTAATAGCATATATAGGATAATTTAAAAATAACATTTAGGCGGATACATTTAAAACAGGCCCGTTATTATTACCAACCATAAAATCATATAGGTATTTTATTATTTAATACGAATTTATTTATTAAATACATTTATATTATTTCATTTACAGTATAAAACTAGTTATAATAGTTATTGATTTATTTTTGTCATGGGCTTTGTTGTTTTTAACAATATCTTCGGACGTTGCGAATACAACTACTGTGGACACATTCTCATCGGGTCGCAGAAGCGTAAAAATGAATCTTGCCAGCAACTAAGGTGTAGGTGTACATGTTACACATAAGAGTTAAAATAATCGGAGCTTAAAAACCCGAGTGCATAGTATACGAGTAAATGGATAGCTTTTTACATTGTGTTTCGTTAAAAGCAATATTTCACTGGGTTATGCCTTGTACACGTACTCACGCGCCGGCACACTGTGTAGTGTGTACGGTCACAAATAAGTGGAAAGGCACGGTAGGGTTGGCCATTCATCATTTAAAACCATTCGTAGTACACGACCGTAATCCAAACAGCGGTGGAGGTGGAGTACGACACCCTGGCCTGGAGCCCACGACCCGACACTTGGGTCCAACGTCCCGATTTCTCCAACCCGTTCCTCCTTTTCCCTCGTCACCATTAAGAATTATTATCTCGGTTAAATTTATGGCGTCCCCTCACATTTCAGAGGAAGGGAGATTTCTTTATTAAAATTTACAATGACGTGGTAAAAAAAAAACGGTTTAATATTATGTATTTTTGTTATAAATATATGTATATATATATATGTTTGAACACCCATCTAAACGGCGTTATCGTGACCCGAGGTAAAAAAATATAGGTCCCTAATTATAGCATACATAATACTGCAGTAGTTGTATAACATATGCAAACAAAAACATTTTAATGGTTGTCTATATACGTATACTATTCTATATTTTTTTGTATTTCGATTTAAGTAGCAGGTCCAAAGGGTTTTATGCGCGCGCGACAGAGAGAACAAAAAGATCCTTATTACTTATTCCTTTGACTTTGAAGGCTCCAAGTCATTATCATTGAAAAGAGGTATTAAAAAACTTGGGATTTTTTCAAGAGACTCACGGGGTTACACATATAATGTGTGTATAAATAATATCTTTGGGGTGGCGGCAAGGGCGAGGGGTTGGCGTGAGTAGCTTCTGTTCGTACAGCCCTTTGTGGGACAAACTCTTTGATCTTATTCAAAGGTGACAGCTATATAGCTACTACTGCAGTTTTCCGGCCGTGTCAATACCCTAACAACGCAAATATTTCGAAAATAATCAGGCCGGGTTCAATTAGCCGGCGGTCTTGAAATTGCTACCAACAACGTTAATCATTAAAATACGACAAAAAATTACATGAAACGATATACACCCTTTTGTACTACCGTTAAGTGCGCTTTGTTGACACGAATATTGCTAGATGCTTTGAGTGTACATATTGTACTGCTACTTCTTTACTTTTTTTCATAATTCTAATTTATACATTTTTTCATACTCTTATGATAAAAGCATCCGCTCTATAAAAAGAGTCTTCGTGAAATTTGTATATACTCGTAAGTAGGACAGCGAGAATGTCATTGTTTCTATTTTTGTAATATTCATAAACTACTAATTTTAAATAAAAAATATATTTTTTTAAAAATAAGTTACAACGACTAATTATATAGTTTCATTAAATACTGGCAACTTATGAGTTAAAAAAATATTATGTATACTATACTGATTGTAACTCAAATAAAAACTGGTGTTAAACATTTTAAACATATTCCTACCTATCTAAATTTACTTCCTAAAATTAAGTTTATGAATAGTACAAGGAAATCCGGCTAGGGTAGGTTAACATTCCGTGTTAATATAAATCATAAATTCGACTTGCTATTTAAATAACCATATACGTAATAGAATCAAATAGATGCTATATTTTTAACATTGGCAACTGATAACTGCCAAACATTGTGTTATTTGAGAACTTTACCTAATTATAATTAAGTACTTCTCGAACGCATCTACTTAAAATTTATTTTAAACATTATTATAAAACTATCGTAGAATTTAAAAACTACAAAATTCGGAATTTATAACACATTTTCTTTACTTTCAACTCAACGAACGGAATCGAAGTCGCTTGCAATTTATTAGACGGTAGTTTCAATTAGAGTTGAGTTGATTTACATCTACGGGTTTGTTCAAATAGATGAATTTATTTAAAAGTAATCCAAGTCAATTCTTCGTCGCGTAGATTGTAGGAAACATCACTATAGTTTATCGTTATTTTTCAGTTGTAGGTACAGGATAATTTATTTGAATCAAATCGTTTTTTCATCGAGACTCGGGTTTCTGTTGAGGGTTATAGTACAATCGGCGTAGCTTTATACACAGCGACAGAGACTAAATGACAAGACTGTTCCCTCTTATTGCTGCAGATTTATCATTGTCGGAATAAACGCGCTGCAACTCCAAAAGCGAAGCAGAAACAAGTTTGTCTCGTCCACATTATTTTCTTTCCGAAAATATATACTATGCTTTTTACCACCTTGGCTCTCACTCTCTTTCTTTGTTGTGGAAGTTTAAGGGTTAAAAATGTTTTATTGTTTGTAACACATAAATATATATATATATATATATATATATATATATCCTCTCTGGCCTCGCAAAATTACCCGTTTCGCTGTTTAACAAATTAGGGTATACGATAAAGTTACACGAACACATAACATACGAATGTAGAAAATATATTTTACCGTATACCTACGCATTACACACAAAAGCATAAAGAGTAATATATTTTGTTAACAACAATAGAATACGAATGCAATCGGAAAAGCTTGGGTTAAAATTTAAAAAAAAAAACACTGTCTTTCTATTCTAACGATTTTGTATTATGTATTTGATTTATGTAACAAATAAGTAATAATTAGTATAAATAGTGTTAATGTAATATTTATAGTTTACAATTTTTAGATATGCAATTTAAAAAGTAGTTAAACAATATGAAGTTAATGGTAAAAATCTATAATTATTTTGACAAATAACAATGCACCAAGTTGACCCGAGCGTATTTATCAGCAGACTTTAATGTAACTTTCACATACACCGATCAATAACTGTGAGGAAAATCGAAAAACTTTTTTAATTGACTCAGAGACTCGCGTAACACTAATTTCTACAAACTTGTCAATCGCGTTTCTTATGAAAAATACCACAAGTGCAGTCGCCTCTATGATTACTTTTTCTTTCAACAAACCGCAAAAGTAATGCATTCATATGAAATCGAATACTTTATTAATTCCATTGAAATTATATGTTAGTCGATACTAATTGTTCAAACCCGTGAGATGTAAATGCGCACGTTAGTTTTTAACGGGTTGACAATTAATAACTACGTCAGAAGCGTCAAACTCGTTTTAAGCTATTAAACTATAACATATAAGCCCACCACCAACCGTTTGGGGAACCAAAGTCCCTATTTATAGGTACCCAAAAAAACATTAACAAACAATACAGTCTCAATTATATATGTTCTGGCCAAAACGTTTGCATGACGACGACGACTCGTTATATTATACGTTTAATGTAGACGCGTTACTTTCGTGACGCTATTTTATGTCGTTTTCGAGCTGGTGGGCCAAGGCTAAAGCATGTTCCATGCTTGATGCTATAATATACATCTGGTCCTTATTATGCATCAAAATTTGAAAGTAGTGCTATTGTAGCTTACCTTATGTAATCTAAGTATACTGCTAGTGTTTGTGCTAGAAACCCTACCTTATTTTACGTTTATATTTGATTTTAATTGTTCACATAGCATTGTATTTCGATTGATCTATAAAGTTCAAAGTAATAAATGATCAATATTGAATATGCCATTATTATATTATAGATGTATACTCGTTTCAATGATAATTCACGACCGTGTCAAAGGTGCTGTATTAATGCGCTTGAACTTATTTGTAGTTGTATACACAACGATGTTTGTTATTTGTTTTATCAGTAGTTATTAGAAAAAGCAAGGAAATTGAATGCGATAAACTAACAGTAAAAATAAAATAAATCCCAAGTGAATTCGCATTCGCGCTTTCAAGTCACTCAATCTGAAGGAAATTATAAATTTCGCACCAAGTGTAAATATTGAATCAGATCGTTCACGTGGAAAATGTTTTTCTCTCGAGTGCTGCTGTCGGTGATTTCCACACACAAGAAAAGCGTTTTTCATTGTATTTACTTTTCGGTGCTACCGCCGCACCGTCAATGTGTATTTGTCAACCCCCTTAAAGATTGACGAGGCCAAATGGGTTTCTGTCGTAGACAATTTTTCCATTTCGCCATCTAAACACGCGGAAATGAGAATCGCTCTCAAACGGAAATCGGGTTTCCGTAAAAAAAATGTATATATATACATACATATAATATACACATAGCAATATATACATATATTGCTACTATACCTAACTGTAGTATAGTACATACGTATCTACATACATAAAGATTTTATACATTGGTTTTTTACCGGTAATGCGGACGTGATGGAAAACTGAAGTAATGACAGTATTTTACAGTTTTCCTTTTTGACACTAGCAAAATGCACCTCAACGAGGTAAACACCTAAAGAAATTTAAGCTCGAATATTTTCAGCGTATATTATTATACCATAATATAATATATTATAATAATATTTATGAATGTCTAATATATTTGTGTTGCGTGCGCCTATTTGAGAAGTTATTTTTGATCACCAATTTCTATTGTAGCTTTTACTGATTTCACTGAAATGGAAGTAATTTTTGTTTAAACAAAAATAAAAGATGAGTTATAATTTAAACAAATTACCAAATAATTAAAAAACTATGTTTTAAAGCGTATAGCGGATGCAATAAAACGTATAAAAGTGGTGTTTTCGTTCTTGTAAGGTTTAATTATTGAATGTTTCAAGTTTTTAAGCATATGTGATAATTTTTAAAATATTTTATATTCGGCTTTGAAGTTTAAGAGTTTAACGGTGACGTACATACGTTGTAACAAGCCTTCGTTTCTGAGTGTTGAGTTTGTGTCTCTGTATTTTCAATTAAACTTTTCGAGAGCTTTTCACAAAGTATATTATAATGTATGTTACAAGCTGTTACATTAATTTAAAAAAAAAAAACGACACATAAAAACATATTTATTCTTCAAAATTTAACAAATTTGTATAACATTAGAAATAAATTCATATTGTTTAAAAATGTGTTTAAATACAAAATACACAAAAAAAAGCAGTTCTTGATTTTCGAAACTACGAAATAGTTATCCAGGATGATTTACATAAATAATTTAATTAATCAGTGAAGCCCAAGTTAAGCACTTATGTCTTATACGTTAGGTTTCTAAATTAAAAGAAAAAAATGTTCTCTTTTTATTATCAAACACTATACTAATGATGTCTAACAAGCCTTTGTTTAACGAAATGCAGTAAATTGTATCCGACGAACGGTTACCCCTTTAACCAATTGCCTTTATAGAGTTGATTGGAACACTTGTAGAAAAAAACAAATAAAACAACCGATGAAATATGAACACTGTATATTAATGCATTCTCGGATACATATATAAATATATATACAGGGTGACCACGAAAATACTTTACATTTTCAAAATGGCAAAATAATATTAATTTTTCAAAAACAATTTTTTTTTAACCTATGTAACATGTTTGTGGTTGTATGCCATTTGTTTTACGGCAATTTTCGAAAAAAAAAATTATTTAACTTGATATTATGTTTGTGGGTGTACATAAGTTAAAACATTTTTTTTGTTGAAAAATTAATATTATTTGGCCTTTTTGAAAATGTAAAGTGTTTTCGTGAACACCCTGTATAATATGTAGCAATAACAAACGTCTACATTTTTTTTTGACGAATCTATTCACGTACAAACGTTATAGGGTTTATAAGCAAATAAGTGGGGATGAAAATATGCGTTTTTGTGTATAAGACGATTTCAAATGAAATATTTGACAAAATAATTGTGCACGTGTATTTTATTAGTTTCATTTCGACGTGATTTGAGAAACAAAATAGCAAAATATATTTGGGAAGGAAACAAAAAGAAATAGCTGTGTAAACTGTAATAAAATACTTTGAATCATATTTTTATTTGAATATTATTTAAATGTATTTCGAAATGAACTCTAAAAATATTGTTGTTTTTTTTTGTAATCTTTAACAAATATATAATAATAATTTGAGTCTTATAAAAAAATAAAGTCTGACGTGTAATTAATTACTATTTAAATCACCTACAGAATAATGTATAATACAAATATGATTTTTTTTTAAACTTACATGTTTACGCTTGTTGGAATTTTTAAGACTAGAACAAATAAACGAATGGGTCTGTTGTTCACACAACTACTTCCACGCTTATTGGATTAAACTATGGGTATATGAATTATATTTTATCGATAAAACCTCACAATGGACAAGAATAATTTTTTAGAAAGTATGCCTGCTATATTGGTCTTAAAAGCAAGTCGATGGATTTTTCGGTACATATTATATTATGCTCAACTACTGGATACCGATATTCCATTTTACTATAACGTACTGATAAATGGAATAAACTATATTTTCGGTTATTGCCGTAATAATAATAATAATAATAAAATACCGCAGTTATAAGACATAAACATAGTATTGATGGTAATAATGTCATAATGGTATTATAAGTTTAAACACTAGTAGCAAAAATAAACGTATTCAGCTAACCTGTTTTCTTATTAAATCAATTTAGTGTAAATAAAATATATTGTATATAAATTATTTTAGCAATAAATAAAATATGGTATTATTTCTACGATTTCGAAGTCATTTCAAACAGTATATTATTTTGAAAATATAATACATTTTTTACAGTTCTAAAAATATTATGTTCATTAATAGGGTTTGGTTTCTGTAAAAAATATTTAACTTAATGGGATACTAATAAAGTGAATAAAATATTCAACAAACCTAGTCATTAAAATGATCCGATGCGCGTAGACAGGAACTTCTTCACGACCTATTAGGAACACTATGTCAGCCGATTCGTGATTGTCGGCCAATTTTTGTAGATCTTCAAGTAACTGTGGTACTCCGACAAAAGTTTTATCCGAAAAATGCGCAGCCGCCACTCTAGTGCCCATTTTAGTAAAAAATTATTCTAAAGGCGTTCGGTTTATTTTGAGATCACCGGTAATACATACTAAAAGAACAGAAATAATCATTTAAATTAATTTTAATCGATGTTTTACTAGAGTAATTCTACTTATGTCAATTTCTCTATTATATATATATATATATATATATATATATATATATATAATATATAGATATATAGATATATCCCAAATGATATAATAAACAAAATATTTGAAGGCGTGAAATAAATAAGCAATAGCTATTTAAAAATATTATTTCTACATTCGCTTTACGAAATTTGTTTCAATCTACACTACATTTTAACAAATAAAACCATTAATAGTTATATTTTGATTGAAATAGATCGCCCCAAACACAAATGGTGTCTGTTAAAGAATGTAACAATGTTATTATCTCCAAAAATGATAAGAGCTTAACCATTTTGACAATTCCCCTACAAAACTAAATTGAGTAACAAAGTTTGTAAGCTATTCGCCAAGACAATAAACAATAAACTGAATATTTAAGTATTGTGAACACTTTAAAAAGTTTTGCAATTTGTATAGTTATATCATTATCGTAGTAACTATTGTGTGAATAATTACAACAATTTTTTCAAAACCAATTTAAGATGTGAATATTATTAAAACAAAAGTTATAATTAAATATTAATTATTAATGATGACGACTTTACTTGAACATAATTTAATAAGCCCCAATTTTATCCGACTAAAAAAAAACGAGTTCAATTTTTTTCTAATAATTTGTTTTATGTTTTTTAGTTTGGGTCAAATTTGTATCAATAGGTAAGAATAATATTAAGGAGATTGAACTGGGAGGTTTTAAAGAGTTATATAAAGGAAATATATATATTTTTAAAAGTGGGTTTAATAAATGTTGACCATGTTAATTTATTTTCAGGTTATTTTGTTAAAGCTTCATGGTATTATTGTTAATGTGTGACAAAATTGTTAGACTTTGGCTCGTCTAATTTTAATTCTGTAAAAAGAAAAGGATTTATTGGCCTCTTTATTAAGTTATGTTTAAAACCGAAATTCATTTAAAAATTCAGTTTATTGTAATTCAATTAATTTATTTTAAAAACATTTCAATATCAAAACGCAATTTGTTTAAATAATAAAAAAAATATTAAAAATCCATTTCTAACACAACCTAGTCAAGAAGCCAAAGAATTTGTATATCTTTACAGAATTAAAATCAGATCATCCTATGTAGTCAAAACTTTGTCAGGCTTTTGTCTAAAACGTCAACAGACCGCTTTCAATCCGGTTAATATTGATTTGTATGTTAGATAGGTAAATAGGGTATGCAGCTCTAACTAATTTTTTCTGTTTGAAAAACACCATTTGCACAAAAATTTACACAAGTTTGAGTTATTAGATATCAAATTTAACGTTTTTATTCATTTTAAACGTTTGAAAACCAATCAAGTGAACTAAAAAAACACACAACATCGTAAAAAGCTATTTAAAACGTAGCGTTTGTGCGGATGTGGTAAAAGCGTTATAACACAGTTTCCAGTCCCTAGGGCACTCTTCCCATAATAAACTTATGAATAACGGGAGCTAGGTGGTGGTGGTAGTGGTGCTTAGTGGGAGAGAGAAAATTCAAAATATGAGCTTGCCGACAGTGTGTCACCCGCTTTTTTTCGTTTCATCAATTTTAAATTACCCACAAACTTTATTCGGCCTTTTTGCATATAAATCAACATAAATTGTTGTATTTATCTATATTTATATTATATAGTAATCGAAAAATCTTAAAGTGTAATAACTACTGCCATAAAGTATAACATTTTTGTTTTACTCAAGTAACTTTCTTACGTTATACATAAGCATATCAAAAAAGAAAATACAAAATAGCATTTTGTAAACATTATTAACAAACAAATATAATATAAATTATTGTACTCACCCACAACTCAAGACAACATAATACTGCGACGACCGGTATAAAAACGCGGCGAGTTTCGACCTGGTTGTTTTCTGAACACTACCTTAACACTGAGTGTATATACTACCTACCGTACGTTCAAATGGAAAAATAAGGCGTGAGTCGTCTACTATGGTGTACAATATTTTATCGTGTTCGGTTTGTTCTTAATACAGTGTGACCCGGTGTTGTTTTTTTTGTGCATACCTACGGAACCTATCTACCTACATACTTAACCGCCTTCTTAGCGCATCCTACATGGCGTGTAGAGTGTGGTAAATAAAGTCAAAACGCCTCGACACTCTTAAGCGTCGTGTTCAAGTCTATCAATTAACTAGGGAGCGAGCACATTCGGTGGTAGAAAATTGGAAATAATTATTGTACAGAGACTGAAATCGTTCGTCTCCACACGAGATCACACCGGACAACACTGTGGCAGAAATCCGGTTTAGGAACAATAAACGTTGCTCGGGGCCGACGACGGTGCGATGTTATAAGGTCGGAGAACCATTAACCCCGCCACCGGACCGCCAGTGGAATGTTAGGAACCCTAAGGCCTTTTTATTATTTTTGTGCTCATACACCCAAAAACAAACAACAACAACCGCCACTACGTACATCGTATATACTATACATTATTATGTATGGCGAAAACCGTCGTACGACGACTTGGTCAAACCGACAGGCAAACTTTCCGGAAACGTTTTTGGCCGCCGCCCCGGGATTAATGCGGTCGTCCCGTACTGCTGCTGCTGTTGCTGCTGTGCAGCCGAGGCGTTCTAATTAGAGGCGACCGTGGGGGTAAGGGAAGAGCGTAGCAAGGCCCAAAAGTTCCCGACATCTCTTCCGCACACCCCCCGTCTACTGAACTGTATATTGTATATGTATACCGTGCGCTCACATATATCAAAACGCCCTCGGTAGATTTATGCGCCGAACTCACACCGCCGCCCGCTAGCCGACCCCTCTCGATATCCAATTTCCACAACCAGGGTTTCGGATGTACTGGCGTGGCGGTTTTTTTCCGTTTTGTTTTTCCAGTCCAGTTCGCGTGGTTGCAGGTATAAAACAAAATTAACCGTCGAGACGGTGTTTTGGCGAAATTTATTTTGAAGTTTTTTTTTTTTAAATATAGTAGTACATTAAATACAAAGAACACACCAAAAGAAAATGTCATCTAGCTCTCTGCTCCGACAGGATTGATTTTTTTATCGAAATCCGTTCTCGCTTTGAGGTCATTGAGCATTTCCAACATGATGAACAACCTATATATATATATATACCTGAAAGTTGTGAAATACCCTAATCCATCATATTATACGGCGTGATTATATATTTGCCGCCGAGCCGCCGGCGTCTACTCAAAACCAATTTCCATCCTCAATTTAAACGCGGCAACGACCATCGAATTCGATTTCATGGGAAATATCATTACTATTATCACGATTATTGCTTTGCGCTCATCAAGCTTAAAATATTAACGTTAGCTGACAGATTGTTGAGTGTATACACACTCAACTAGGTCAAACGCCATGGTTTCCATTGCATTGGAGTAAAATACACAGACAGAACACAGCCTTCTGGGTTTTATTTACAATTTGTCAATTTAATTAATATAAATGGGTCTAAACCACAACTTTTGACAGCTTTCATTCTCCAGAGAGTCCAAAAGCACATAGTTTTTAAGTTTTGATCTATGTAGTATATGATATTTAGTAGTAATTAGTTTTATTCTGAAAATTAAAATTGATCTTTTAAATTATTATTATATTATGTAGCATATGGCCAGAGTGCCAGAAAATCTTAACCCACAAGTCCAATACTTCAAGATAAGGCTGATTATAATTTTTTAAATGTCAATTCCAAACCGATTATGTTCTGCGATTTAGTGAATACATTTTTTTTTAGGTGTGGGTCAGTTTGGTTTTAAATTATTATATTATTCTAAAATGTTTAATGTAATAAAACCAATTTTTTCTGGCGCTAAGGCATCATATTATATTTTAATAGTACAATAAACATATAATATAATTTATTTATTCATTTAGGGTTTTTTTTGATAAATTATTTAGTTATTGAACTAATTTAATGGAAAATAATCAAAAGGGCTTATATAGGGACAACTATTTTGATGTACACTGAAAGGTTTCTTTTTATTTATGTAAAATTACTTTTTAGCAATTTCATAACATTTATTATATGAAACAACAATGGAAGAAAATAAAATGTGTTTTTTTGTGGATCCAGCGTAATAATTATAATTGGTCGGCATGCATAATTAAAAAACTTTGAAGTATAACTACTTGAAAAACTATATTTATTATTTATTTATGTTCCCTGCAGTCGACGGCAAACAATATTACGTCATAAATAATAAATTTATTTTTTGAAAAAATGATAACAATATAAATTTATTTATTGTATGAATATTATTAACTTTAAGCTAGTAATGTTCAACATAACAATACATCATGTATTTATGTTCTCGTGGATTAGAAGTCTACACAATTGAGAAGCAACTTTATTTTATAGTGTCTTATTAAATGATATATACCAAGTAAACAAACAACAAATTTAATAAATATATTTGTATTAATAACTTACCGGCATGATCTGATTTTTCAAACGAGAAAACTAAGTTAGTTATTTCTAGTTACCAAATAATTTTATTAGCTCCGTTGATAAAAGTACTGAAGTAAGAACTTTCGCCGTTCATTTTGGTATAAGCAACACACACACGTGAGCTGATGTATATTTTGTATCTGAGGTTTATGTGAGGCATACGACCGTCGAGTAATTCATTTTTATTTTGTTATGAAATTTAATAAAAAATGAAAATTATGGCGAAATGTAAATTCCTAAATTGTAACCTAAACAATAATTTTTATTTGTCTATTATTAAAGTCTCGGCCTTTAAAAAGATAGCGTTCAATAATACATAATTTGAGAGAAAACAATTATTAATCTATATTATGAAATTATTTGGTAATTATTTAGAAACTAACATACGGCATACTTGTGTAAAATGAAATCTAAGTGTCGTATGCCTATTAACATACTATAATTATGGCTTTCGAATGAATTCTTTTGATTGAATTCGTCTGCCGAGATTAATTTTTTATAATTTTTCATACCTAATCTTACTTTTACTGAGGGAATGAAATCTAGATTGACTCGATTTAACGACCACATTTGCACCAAACATGAACGGCAGGAAGTAATCAAATTACTCCTGAAATTGTGACATGAATAATAATAGATATAAAAGAAACAAAAGCCTAATTTGAATAAATCAACTTCCAAGTTTGGGAAACAAAACGTTCGATATTTCTGACATTCATTAAGTATTCAAATGAATTGCGATGTTTTCCTCGAATAAACATGTTCACCAACTTTTTAGTCTAATGACTGGATCCTCATTTATTTCTAAAGTCTATCAAATTGTACTTTACAGTCACTATCGGTACACTTTTTGTTTACCTACCATTACTTCATAATGGAAGAAAAAGCTGGCAATGAGAAAACGAATATATTAACCTCAATTAGAAATCGGTAAATAACGACAAAAAGTAAATTAATCAAAAATAAAAATTGCAAAAAAAAAACATAGAAATATTAACAGAATCATCTTAAATATTAAAGTCGATACAAAATAATATCAATCAAAATATTAACAGAAAAACAGAATTGAAATAAGTTAATTCTATCGAGTCTATGCTATCTTGTCTAGTCTATGTTATTTTCCTTTTAATATTGTAATTATTTGTCACTTATACTTATATGCGCTAAAATAGTTGTTACTCAGTAACGTGGCTATGTTTTGGGCTCCAAAGAATAGTGACGTGACGTTATTTTAAGAAATGTATGTCTATGCGTCGAAACTGTGGCAGTTGCAATTCGGTTGACTATATAAGTAAAATACAAATTGCGCGTTGATAAATATTTAAAATTAATATTTGTTTACAATTTTATTAGTCAAAAGATTCCTTCATGTTTTTCACAGTTATACTGGATTACATTAAAGTTATTTGATAAAATGCAATACAGGTTTTATTTCTTGGCGGAATGGCTGCTACTCTGCAAAGGTTAATCGATTATTTACTTTACTACTATTGAAGTCGATTATCTACCAAATCACGGACCAAAACTTTTCACTTACACAACAGCTAGCAGCCGACTTAAACGTAAATAACTTATCTCGCTCCCGTGGGATTCTATCCATAGAAACTACTGTAGTTATCGGGTATATAACTATTTCATTTAGCAGTTTAAAAGAATCTCTAGATATTATAACTCCAATTATTTATAGAACAATACCAATCCAAATCTTAACTAAGCCAACTTAATTTTCAAAGTATTAAAGGAATACAAATACCAAATTTCAAGTTAGTAAATCTAAAAAAGCCATCAAAATCCATAATTATAGTTTTAGAGTACCTTTTTGGTTTTTTCATAATAAAATAATCTTTTGTTGAAAATATTTGATGTTATAGATAAAGGTTAAATCTACCATAAGTCTAATTTTCAGATTTTAAATAATACAATTTCGCCTAAAAAAAAAGTTTACATACCCTAGGGAAGGGGGAATGACGGGGAGTTGTCAACATTAGAATTTGAGGCGATTTGGCTATAGGGACATGTCTCATGTCCTATATACATCTAAATCATAGCTAAAATTAACGATAACAATAACATTACATCTCCTTCCCGGCCTCATCCCCATACTATACCTTTGAATGCTAATAACTCAAGTATTTATCCAAAACAGGTTATCGATTAATTAGTTTCATAGGTAAATCTAACTCATAGGTTGCTACTTGACTTTTAAATGTCACTTTTTTATACTACTTTTTAAACTAATATTTTTAACTTGAATATAATTACCTTTAAAGGTTTTATTTGAAACTTTTGTAGCTAAAACAATTATTTTAAAGTCAAAATTACTGTAAAATTAAATTTTAATAGCCTAGTCAACAACAAAACATATATGTAATATACTTAAATATACCTACTTACAGCATCAATAGGTAAAATTAATAGCCAAGACAAGTATTATCCGCTTTTTAGTATAATGAAAAACAAAATTATGTAAATATTTTTAAGGCATTTAATTTTTTGTTTTTCTCTATGTAACCATATACTACTTTTATGCTAAAAATAGTCTACGTACTCGTAAACTAAAAGTATCCTCAAGGCTCTAATATTATTTTACCTTTAATATTCACCCTTTTATTTTTTTCATTACTATTTATTAAAGTTTATTAATATACTGTGTCAAACAAAATAATAATAACATATAAAATAATAAAGTACTTAAATAAACCCTTAACCACAAAATAATCCCTCTATAGCGTATACGTATTTCGACAGCTATATGTTACCATTCACCATCATCAGCGCATACAACAGACTGAAACCAATTATGCCTTATGGACAAACATCTTAATAGTCTCAGACTACTGTCTGTAACATGCGCAGTGCGCTGATGATGGTAACATTGCTGCCGAAATACGTATACGCTATAGAGAATTATGTTGTAGTTAAGGGTTTGTTTAAATATTTTATAAAATATAACCACAAGTGTTGCTTAAGAGGGCGTCGCATCGGTGATTTTCAGTGGTAAAAACATGTTTAAGCAGACTGAAAATAACTCGCTTAATTTTGGTTTTAAAGTAAAAGCACCCATTATAAAATTAAAAGACAACAAATTCCTGAGAGCAAGACGGTGCATTTAAAAATATTTTTTTTTTTGAAAAATTACTGTCATTTAAAAATGTTAAAATAGTCGTTATTTCTAAACTATGTATTGTTGAGCGTTATACTTAGAATAATGGAAAAAGAGCACCGTCTTGCCCTCCGAAATATTGTTCTCTTTTAATTTTATAATGGGTGTTTTACTCTAAAACCAAAATTAAGCGAGTTATTTTCAGTCTGCTTAAACATGTAGAGATGAAAAAACATTTTTAAATCGCTTTCAAGTATGCTGTGGTAGTCCAAAAAATAAATCAACTACCAAAATAGAGTCCTAGTTATTGAACTAATAATTACACATCACAGTTTAACCTTTAAATTAATAAATTGTAAAAAATTGCCTATACTTTACGCCTTAAAAATGAGCGGTGCGACGCCCTCTTAAGTTTTTATCTAAAATAATAAATTATGTTAGTACTACACTTAAGACTATTTTGATTTTTGTAAACAAGATACACAGTCATCCGTTACCATTACTTCTTTGCTCCCTGGATGCTTATACTTTTTGTTATATCATGATGCTAGCTTTCAATTGTTATTAATATTATTAAAATTGATGAGAGTGTACGCCAATTAATTTAATTACGTCAAAGCGAGAAGGGCATGCACGTTAATTTCCGGAAAGCTTTTACCCCTATCACTGTAAGGAGAACTGTAAATCGAATATTATCGTTGGTTTAAATCGAATTCGATTACTTACCCGATGTAGTATATTATAATTTATAACAATATCAGCGTCTCTGCCGTCATCCATTATGTTTCACATACTCAAAACACATTGTTACACATGGCATAGACTTTAGTGTGCACTTTTGCGAGACAGAACCTTGAGGTGGTGTTATTGAATACGACAACAGGTACCTATAAAGGTACACGGTCAAAGCGTCACATAATTATTTTACACAGTGTCGTGTATATTTATACATGGATACAATAGGTATATGAGTATTGATCGATTTGCAATGCCTACCTATATTGTGTCGCCCGAGGGAAGATAACGCGTTGTGGGGGAAAAACAAGTATAGTTATTTATATTACACTTTGAGAAAACATGCTAGAAGCTAGTGTTTACTAATAATTTGTTTTGTTGTTGAACGATCGAGACAAAAACAAGACTTTTTTTACGAAATGGGTATGACATAGTACATACAATCAATACTTACACAATTAGTGCAATATTATTATTAAACAATTATTGATGTTCGGCGATTTACCGTACTCAAGTACATTAGTTTGAACAATTAACCACGTAAACATTTTATTATTAATATATTTTTAAAACGAAAATGTACAAGTACTATTTATATATAGATGTGCGGTAATTATTAACAAGTAAAAATGATAAAACAATAGCGTACATTTATTAGCGATCTCCAAGGTCGTATACCGTTCTGCACTCTCTGTCTGGAGTCATTGCCTGTCCTTCGGGACACGACTTTACTGGCACGTTGATGATCGACCTATGGTTTGTGGTCGTCTCCACTTTGAAATCTCCTGCCGTATGGTTCACCTCAAGAGGTTTCTGCGGTTGTGATTGACCCTTGGTGTCAGGTTCTTTGGCATAGCCGATGCGTCCGTTTAATTCAGGCGACTTGAGCGTTGGAGGTTGAGATGACTTTTGCACTGAAGCAACTGACGGAAGTGGAGTTGTAGCATTGTTAGTGGCCTTTTGGGTGGTCGTATGATGTATTATGTTGTGTATGTGGGTCAATATGCCAGCTTTCGTCAGTACGACTGCCATCGTCATTAGGACGATCAAGTAAACGATCGGAAGTTTCATTTTGAGTCAATAAAGTAGAAATGTTAATTTTCGGTTTTAAATAACTGCGTGGTTTTCTATATCGCGGTGCTTCCGAGACCGGCTCGATGATTGTTCGGACGAGACTGCTGTCTGCTGCACTGGCTGGGCTCTATGTCGCACGGACCTTCGTGTCTCCTTCTCTTCCGTCGTCACCTTCTCTTACCAAACTCAATTTGACCAGTAAGCACAATAACAATTCAATAATGTCATAATTATTGACAATATCGGCCGGCAGACCAACTACAATAGAATTCGAGCGCGGACATTAAGTGTATCGATTTTTAATACGATAACGATTCTTACGTTCGTTTATAGGGCTTAATTATTCCTTATAATTTAAATTAAAACTATTATACGCATACATAAATATGATGATGAGAAGCATCTTTATTAGTATCTATTTATTTTTAACTTGTATAAGATAAAAAAACAACCAAGTGATCTTTTTTTTGAATTGGGATTTGTTTCTAAAATCATAAAAAACCGTGTCAGCTAAAATTAAATAAAACAACTATTTTAATCTTTTAAAAATATGTAAATTCATCTGATTTCTGATGCACGTTACCACGAGCAGTAACTGAACTCTAAAGTTTAATTTTTTGGTATGATGAGTGATAAAAAAAATAACACATATGACGCACAAAAAACGACAATTAATATATAATATTGTATTGTACAAATTCGATAGAGATTCCGATCAATAAGTTACTAATAATTCTTAGAATGTATGGTCAATCGGATACGAAAAGAATCAATGAAATTTTTTTTTATATACTAGACAATTAATAATAATAATGATAATAATTATTGTTTTGCGTGAGTTTTTTTTAAACAAAAAAGCCTTAAAAAGTTATTAAAATGCAGTAAAATATTGTAAGTATTCATATAACCTAAACGTGAAAAAATAACTAATAATGCAAAATAAATGTTATGAATTCTCTTTATAAATCTCGTTAAATTTATTTGTATGTTATTCAGACAATTTTTTAATGATTAGAACAAAGCAAAATTCATAACTTTGAGCTCTAAAGACTTTTCTTATTTTACCAACTTTACATATTCGACATTTTTAATTAAATTCTAATTAATTAACAATACTAAACATAGGTGAAAGTGATCGTAGGTTCAGACACAATACTTGATTTCTTAATATAATATACTTAAGTGCAAAATGACTGTTTCTATTCTGAAAAAGGCGTACATTTGTATACATTATAATATAGGCGCATAAGATAGGCGTATTTCTGCTAGTCAATACTTTTTGAGAAAGCTTATGAATGGATCTATTGATTGTCCTGGTTTATTAAGTGAACTCAACTTCAAAGTCCCCAACTTCCATTCTAGATCACCATATCCTTTCTTTGTACCGATTTGCACCACTAATTATTCATATAATAGACCTATTTTCAGGATAATGTGCATTGCAAATGAGAACATCTCCACCTTCACTTTTGTATAGCTTGTTAGTTTAAATAATTATATATGTATTTCTGTGTCTACAAAAATTGTACTTTGGGCCTCGGCCTGTTTTGAAAAATAAATAAATATGTAGTTAATATATTGACGTTTAATATTTTTGCCATAAATTTTGTTAAAACTAATGTTGAAAATAGAATTATGTTATTACCTTGATGTCTTTGACTTGTTGCTGACTTTCGGCCTCTGCAGTGAGTCCGAAACGTCAGCAACAAATCAAAGAAAATGATACATCCGAGGATTATCAGTTAATAATGTTTTATCCATGAAAGCGTTAACAGTGAACACATTCATAAGAATATGCTGTCATACGAAACCAATAATTACGTTTGTAATTATTATAAATGCTTGAACAATCCAATATAACCTATGTATAATGCTTAAATAATTCTATAGTTTTGAATAATAAGCTAAATTAATTGTGTATTATTAAATACTACACTGTTAACTAATTACAGAACTCTCGATAGTAAAACATTGTAATAGCATAGTATTGATTAAAACATGTTCATGTAAAATGCACAGAAATAAATATAGTAAGAGTAACGTTCGGTATCTCACCTCTAAGTGGACTAATTGATAAAGTTTATTAAATAGAGTTAACCAGAGGTTATTCAATATTAATTAATTTTATCAACGTTTTTATTTTTAGATAAAAGTGTATAGTGAAAGGCTATATGGATAATTTAGGGCAGACATTATAACTCACTTCATCGAGTAAAATGTAATAATTAAAGTTGATTGTTATTAATTTCGCAATAATATTCGATTTAATATGGTTTTGATATACATATTATAAAATAAAATACTTTGAACTGCGAGCACCTTATTACTCGCTTTGTTCTTCGTTTTATGTTTTTTTTTCAAGTAGGTGTGTAGATGTATAAATGTATAAATCTACTATTTGTATTTTTAACCGTCGACCTCAGGATTTCTGAACGACGTCTGCTCTGCATTGCGTGGTCGTCTCTTGTTTGGAGTTCCCAATCGTTTCCTCGACCATAGGTTTCTTGTTTTCGGTACCGACTTCCTCAGGTTTTTCGAATTGTCTGTTTTCAACTTTAACTGTTACAGTAAAAGTTACTGGGTGCGACAGTTTTACTGGAGTAATCGGAGGAACAGTTGTAGTAGTAAGCGTTAAGTACAATGCAATGATGACCTGTAAGCCGCTCACCGCCGATGCCATCGCTACAAAGAAAACCAGATAAACGCTTCATTTTTTACACAAGAAATCTGAGTATTGTTATTATAAAACAATGTGTTTTTGACGGTTATAATCGCCGAAATCACGGTGCTACCGAAACTGGTTCAACGGTTGTTAAAACGAGACTGCGGCAATCGTTACCTTTCGTTTCATTCACCGACGCACCCTATTTCTTCAAAACGCAATGACTACTAATAAAACCCAAAACTAAATAACAATTTTTTTATTTCATATTATTGGTATAATATACAAATTATTTAGCTGGGTAATTAGCTCTTTTGGAGGAAAAACACATTATCTGCACCTAACCTATATAATTAGTCACAACAGAAAAAAAATGCACTCGTATATAAAACTACTAAATGAGTGTTATGAAGCAGGACGCCAGAACAGATGTCCAGATCTTTGAAGTTAATTTTAAACAATTTATATTCCTATTTTGTACTTTTAAAGCACAAATAGGTAAATGTAATAGTTAATTAACATTAAAAAAAAACATAAGCAATTATTTCCACGTGTAAAACAATTGTATTTACTAAATATAATATCATTAATTGTTATAGATTTTGATAGATAATTTATCTAAATATAATAAATCAAATAATTAATTAATACTATTATTGAGGAGGACGAGTGGCCGAGTGGGTAAGGCGGCAGTGTGTTAGCGCTTTCTGTCGCTGGTTCGATACTCGGTGACGGGAGCTCCGTTTGGTGTGCGAGCAATCTGAAAAGGAGCGCCACCCCCCTCTTCGGCGAAGGACTGACGACCCGTCCCGGGCAGCAAAATTGTCAAGAAACCATCATGTCGCAATGATGATGATGATGATTAACTAACTATGTAACTAATTAATTATAAATTAATAATGATCCTTTTTAGAGTATTGTGATTCATCCGAAAACAGTTTATAAAACTAACAAAGTTTTATGAATCCTAGCATAAGAGTGCCAGCTGATAAAGAATGTTTTTATTAATAAGGGTAACTTGATAAAGAAAGATTCTTTTAAAAGAGACGGTCAGCTGATAATCATTGCATAACAAAAACATGTTAATTATATAATTTGTATTATACACGGAAAAGACTATATAGTTGACTGTTGAGACAACCATGGAGCAAAAAAAAAAACCAGCACATTAAGATTTGAGAGAATATTTTAAAATTAATAAAAACGTAAACATCTATTATCTCGTTATAACAACATAACCCCATAGTTCTAACGTGCAGGTTACAGCAGTCATATTGGTATGCACATTTTTATAATTATAAATTATAAAATATAAGAAGTCAGCATTTTTGGAGCTAATAGATCCATAATATTATTGTAAGTATACTTTGTATTATTTGGAGACAACGGATATTATTTGATGAAAGAAAAATACGCCATTGTAAAACTATAATAACTACTCAGCGAATGTAAAAATGATGTCCCTTTATATTACTTCTACGTTGTCTATACTATGGTCGGCTTCATAATCTATTGCACATTATAATTAAAAAGTTATTCACAATGGTGACCATGGATTTAATAAATTGGCAATGCAACATAGTCCGTACTGAAAGAAACATACACCTAAGTAGTAAGTACGTATATATTATCAACATTTATTATTTTATATTGGTACCTACTTATAATAATTATATGTTGATTAATTTTTGACAGATTTTTTAATATCATTGCGTTGCAGATTGTTTTATATAAAACATGTTATTATTTTAGTGTCGGGTACCCAATTATTAGCCATACCTAAAATTAGTGGATCAATGAATGACGAGTGTGTCGTTGTCCTTGGGTTATTCCGGTATACTTAAATATATAAAAAAAAAACTCTTTGAATTTTATTATCCGTATTATATTATTTTCTACATATACTAATTAATAAATCAATAGTCTGAGAATAAAATGATTATTTGAAATAATTATTTTATTAAAATGTAGATACCTGTAAACGTTTCCTAAAACTTAATTTTTAACTTCCAGGTAGTATAATATAGGTAGTAAACTTTTCAGAATAAAAGTAATTCAAGAAGTACAATTATTCCATGATTATTTATATTTTGTTACTCGTTGTAATGTATCGAACTTTTGTATTTAATCTAGTAATTTGAAAAAATAAATAAAAAATAGAAAAGTTGCTTTAAGAAATGTACCTACACCTTATACAAAGTATAACTTTTATATAAAAATCAGATTGTCATTTACTAATCAGATAATCAGTATCAACACTCATGTAGTATAAAAAATATAAATTATGTATTTTATATTTTCGTTTCTCTGCATAACAAAGTAACGTAATAACTTACAGTATTATGTACATTATAATAAAATAGAATTGTATTTTCTTAGTTTTTTTTATAAATTAATTGTATAAAATGTTTATGTCTGTTTTGTTCGCCAATGCCTTCTCTCCCATTGCTATTGCACTTCAAGGATTTCGCAAGCCGCTTGAAATCCCGTTTGGGATGCATTATCTCACTTTACATTGTCATAGTCATCAATAATTTTAATCTAAAAAAAGAGTTGGAAAAATACATATTTAAAAATATTTCAAATATATTTAAGTTAAAAAAATATTAGTTTAATAATACAAAACAAATATAAGGTACTGAACTTTAGATTCAGAAATTTACTTTTAAAAGTGGTCGCAATATTTTAAATATCTACTCGAAAATACTATAATACATTTCTTAATTTTCACAAACTGATTACTTATTTAACTATCGGAGTATAAAAATAAAATATTACAGCTTATTTTAAAAAAAGGGACATCGATATCAATAGTTATTCTTTTTTGTAGAACAATGTAGGTATAAAAGTAAAAACCATTTACATAAAATTTAAAGTATAAACAATCGATAAAAAATTATCAATTATACATATTTATATTGATTTCTATAAGAGATTTTTTTTTTTACAGCATACAATCCGTTATTTACTAACCGGTTGTACGATGAATGCCGTTCGGATGACGGAAATATGGCGACTTGTACATTAATGCCCGAAGGCGATAAGAATTATCATAAAAAACTTACCGTATATTTTGTTTTTATTTTAACCCTCGTTATCGGGATCGTTGTACACCATGGTGCATCGTCTGTCGGCGTCCATTCGTTGTCCCTCGGGACACGTCCTGGACGGCGCGTTAATGATCGACCTATCTTGCGTTGTCGTATCCAATTTGGGCCCTGGCGTCACCATGGCTTGCGTGCGCTGGCGGGTGTTTGGGTTAGGCTGCGGCTGTGGTGGTTGCCCGCTTCCGGGTCGGGGACCTGCTTTCGGCTGGGAAACAGGGCGCCGCGTACGGTCCTGTCCAGGTTGTGTGTTAGGTACCACCGGGTACATCATCTGGTTCGGTTGGCCGGGATAACCGCGGGGGACTGTCGTGGACACGCTTGTTGGATACCTGTAATTATTGCTCACGTGTCTCGTTACGGCCGCTTCTATCACGGCAACCGACGTTGCCAAAGTGGCTAAAAGAACAATTCGGATTTCCATCGCAACCGCAGTCGGCACAACGATTGATTTTTAAACGTTTTTCGCACAGCTTATAGTATACGTCGTTGATGGGGACCACCGGTTCGATGATAGTTCGATTGAGACTGCGGTGCGCGTATCTATACAATAGATTTTTGAAGGCACGCGAACCTTCGGAGCTCCTCCTCTTCCACCGTCACTACCTCTTACCGACTATAACACTACAGTCTGTGGCACACGTTGCATTGTTTGCACGCTTACGGTGTGTTGTACAATATTAATAGACCAGTCTCCAAGTAAATTTATTACACGTTCGCTTGTTAAAAATCGAACGTAAAGTTGTAAACATTTTAAAGATTTTTTTTATAACTAAATTTTTATTAACTACGATGTATTAAGCTGTTATACTCGAGTACTTATCGTTCGTAGTCTGCAGCTGTAATAAACAGCGATGGTGGATGGGAATTTCCGGGAATATGTTCCCGGAAATTCATTTTAAGAGCCTATAAAAAACAAATGGCCCTTTGCACAAAATCTAAACTGCGAAATTAATATTGTAGTAATAAGTAATTAACAATAATTTATCAATTAAATAAAATTATAACTGTTAACAATATTTTAGAATCTAACATTACTTAGGAATTAAAGTAGTATGCTAAAAATTAAGCTACCTGCTTATAATAGCAATCTTAAATCATATAATTAATTATTATTATTATGAAATTTTTAGATATCATAATATATTATATAATTGGAATTACGTGCGTCACTCGTGGTTTTAAATTATGGAGGGTAAATGCATACATAAAGTATAACTACATTAATGGTGAAATAGTAAAGTTAAAATAAGAAATGCATTTGTAGCCAGTGGGCGGTGAGAAGACGTAATATAACTGTTATAAGATTTAACAAATTTTGTTTTTAATTTTAGATTAATTGGTAGTTGTATTGTGCTTTAAAAAACCCCAAATTTAGAAGTCAACTTATTACATTTATAGGTTCAAATGTAAAAAAGAATAATACGTTTAACTATTGTAAGACATGTATAAAATAAATAATAAAATAAAAGTTCTTTCTATAAGACTACATTCAGTTTTTATGAGTTTACAGTTTCAATGTGTTAAAAGGTAAAAAAAAAAAAAATGTGTAAACTCGATAATCGGGTTTTAGAATTTGATGTCTGAAAACCAAATTGATCCATCTTTTAATCTTTTGTCTATAATGTTTACATTTTTTTTAAAAAGTGCATCGCTTCTATTTATCATATCCTATATTCCTTTATAAATGTGGTCGGCCAACCTAAACTTATCTCTTCTCAATTTTTTATCGGTAACCATTTCTTTCTTTAATTTACATAAGTCGTTGTTCTTATTCATAATGACCATTATCTACCCACTATTTTTCTCAACATCAACATAATACTAACTATAACTATAAAGCCTATTGTAATCTGCCCTATCTGTTTACTCTCCAAATTCTTAATTTTAATTTTTATATTATTGACAGAATCAATATTTTTAGTAATTATTATCAGTGATTTTAGATTTTTTTCAGCTATTGTTCTAAAATTTATATGGCGGAAATTCTTATCGATTGATTGGTTGTATGAAATAAAATTGCTGAAGCAAATCGAGATAAATATTATATCTATATTATGTACTCATAAAAGTCTACGCTTAAAAATTCAAGCAAGTCACCGTAAAACAATAATATTTTTAACCATTAAACCTAGTATAAAATACTTCAGTATGCATGGTATATAGTTATGCGTAATATTAATTGTCCGTAAAGATTTTGGGCGATGACACACGAATTTGAAAAACCCATCCGTACTTGTATGAAATAATAATGTCTTTGCTATTTCAAAAATGGTATTACTCAGATCATTATAAAAAATGTTTGTGAATGTCTCTTTAAAAACATAACGTGGCGACTACACATTTGGTATTTTTATTATTTTACAAATCAATTTTATTTATGTGGGAAGAACATTTTTACAATAGTATACAGTGGCATAACCAGGATTTTTTTTTTTTGAGTATTAGAGATTTATAGATAATGGTATAGTTCGGTAAAAAATAGAGAAGTAAAAATTTCATAAACTTGAGAGACGTAAAACAAAAGGGGGCTTTCGAAGATTAACCCAAAGTATTACATCATTGCTTGTATCTTTTTAATTATCTCACATGACACATTTCTTTTTTTATTGAGGAAAAACAATAGTTATAATTTGAAGGGTTTCTCCTCGAAGCTCGAAAATACAATATATATTATGCCGTGTTATAACTTGGGCAAGATACATCCATGTTTATAACTTATAAACATTAAAATCTATGAGTTCAGGCTTATAAATCCAATACAGACATACTCGTTATATACTTTGATGCCCTAGAATTTAATTTAAATTATTAATAGTTGTATTGTTGGAGTTAATATTTAATTATTGGGAGCCAGTGCTGTAAATTAAAATTAATCATGCATATATTTCGTTTTTCGGCATTTTTCATTGTCAAATTTTAATCTTACCAAAATAAATATTACATGTTTTTATTTCTTATGGCATTGACGAATCTAACGGTTGAATAATGCTTAAAAATGTAACCAAGTATTTTTTTTTGCGCTGATAATACTAGCAATGATTAACATTAAAAAAACAGTTTTTTGAATATATAGTGCACTGTTAATAAAAGCAACTGTACAAATTAATACTATTAAATAAATACATGTAGTAAATTATTCTGTTATATTATTATAAACAAATAACCATGATTATATTTTATTACAATTAAGAACATCAAGAGAAATGAATATAACAACGTATGTAAACCTTTTTATCTTAAACAATTTATATAAATGTTTCCCCTTATAAATAGTTATAGAGCCCAATTAAGTGTTGTTTATGAGACGCCTGAAATTTTTATGGCTTTTATGGCATCTGTCCCTGCATACTCTTGGTCGTAACACTAAATGTGTTTAATACAATTTTGTTGGCAAAATCTATGTATTTCAATACAACTTTTCTAACGATAAAGCAGCGTTCATGTTCTTACACATTAAATATTCATAAATTGGTGATTAAATTTATTTACACATATTAAGCTAATGTACAAATAAATACTAATACCCAATAATTTAAATATGAAAGGCTGTATTAAAATTGTATTACCTAAAAATGAGCGGAATTTGAAATTTAAACACTAGGTAAAAACAAATAGCTTTGCCAACTTTTTGTTTTCATTTACATTTTTGTATTAACACATAGTTTTAGTTAGATATTTAAACAAACTATACATATTTAAGATTTACTCACATAGCAAAATTGTAATTGTATTTTTTATGAAGCAAATTTATGTCTAGAATATAAGTCATTGATCGCTATCAGGATTGGAAGTAATTGACGTACAAATTCTATCAGGATTTCTACGCTGACCCTCCGGGCATAACTTAATCGGACTGTCGATGATGGACCGATCGGCAGTGGTCGTCTCCAGCATAAGGATATGATTTTTCGGAGTTGCAGAATTCGATAGTGGTTGATCAGTAAACGTTTTCTGATCGTTGATCATTTTATCTGAAAATACTTGGTGATGACTGTTCGAAGTCGCGTGATATTCATTAACGGATGTCAAACTCATCGGTTGCGTTTCAGTAGTCGTATATTTTGTAGACTTAGTGTCCTCCATAGTATTTGGAACTGCAATAGTTTCCTGTTTCTCACTTGCCATCGTTAGATGTTTTGATTTGTCTTTTGTGTGTAATATGTCTTCGATATTTCCGAAAAGACCGGCGTTTACCGCGGTTTTCATCAATAGGATAGCCAAAAGGATGGCCACAGTATCAAAAAGTTTCATTTTGATTATTGGTTCAACTCGAAAAATAGTAACAGTGTTATTTATTGCGGCTTAATGTTATGATATTATTGCTATCACCAGACCGGTTCGACTGTTGTTCGAACGAAACTGTGGCTCTTGACCTGTAGTTAATAAAATTGTGCCTATTTCCTTCTCTTCCATTCATATTTGAAAACAATTTTAACTTCATATTAATTATACAGAACGTTTCAACGAAACTGTTTATATAAATCAAGCAAATTTTACTATACATTTGTTTTATGTTAATTCAATGGTTATCATTTAGTTAGGTACGCATTAAAAAAAAACTCTTTTTATACAAGTCTTGCTTATTTTTGAAATTAAAACAAAATAGACAAATGTTTATATAATATGTACATATTAGTTTTAAAACGTTTAAAAATTAAATGTTTTATTATTTAATCGTTTTTCATTGTCTATAGTTATTATTTATCACAAGGGTTCAAAATAGTTTCACAACTTTTTAAAGGAAATTAACAGTTTAAAAGTTAAGAATATTTAAATAAAAGTTTTCCAAAAATAAACATGTGTGATGAAAGACTCAATCGAAATATTTTTAACATAAACAAATTGTTGTTACTTGTGTTGTTGATACAGGCTAGAAAAATAATATCATCTAATCTGAATCTGCATTATGCTATTATAATATCTACCGGTTGCATAATGTGCTTAATTTCGGCGATAGATCGATAAAATGTATGATACAAATATAGTGCGTGTGGGTAAAACGCAAGGAAATTGCTAGAGCTGACTATACTACAACAAAATATAATAATATTATATTGTTGATATTATGTGTTATTATTACTCGACGAGACCCGACACGTCCTTGTACTTTCGAGGCGCCAAGCCATCACGTCATCACACACGGATACACCGCTGACGTCGTTAGCTATAGCGTTTTCATTTTTGTATTCCCGAACGAGACAGTTTTTGACAGCATATTTTTGATCAATTTTTTATTTTCAGACGACGCAGTGAGTGCGGTATAGGACGGAACAGAGAATGTAAAATATAATATTAAATTTCCACTTCAACCTTTCGACGTGCCGTAGGAATAGACATCTAAAACGTCGCACCGGTAAGTGCGTTTAACTTTTTTTCGTATCATCGAATCGGTGCGATTCAGATTATCCGTGAAAAAGATTGTCTAGAATCTTTTTTTTTTAACATTTTATAATATATAATATTATTTGCGAATTTTCTTCAGCGGGTGTTATGATGTCGTCGATTTAAACGCGTGTCTGTTAAACGAGTGGCATTTTATTTATTCAAGATTTGTTTCGGGAAAACCCCATTGTAACGTAAAATGTACGTTTACACGACAAAACGTGTAAAATACGTTTTAGGAAAATAAGCATGTACAAAGCCCTAAAATGGGATTTATGAGAGTACGACAAACACTGAACATAATAATATAATAAAAACAGAAAAGACAAATTATAATCTTGTGTCATCAATTGTTATCAACATTCTTTATTCAAACTTCAAAACCTTGTAGATATTATATTTCAGTATATTAATTATACATGTATAAAGCATACTGTGTACACAGTGTATAAAGTACGGCAGCAATATGCAATAGGTATTCTTTTTATGAACTACCAATTGATGATTTGGAAAATCGTTGGTAATTTTTTTTTCCATACACCATTTGTTGTTGAATCATTAATTTAATGTAAACATGGTTAGCGTTTATCTTTATGAGAAATCATCATTCGAATTTTATCACCAAACTGGTTACCTGCAGACAGCAATATTTTCGACCTTGGAAATTACCTTTTTCTAGGTTATTGGGTTTTTCTAACTTAAGTCATAACCGGATGAAAGTAAAGATGCAATAAAATACTGTGGGTAATTTCATCAGCGTCTGTTTTGATCAAAACGAGGAACACCGTCAAATATTGTAAATGAGAAACTTGTACAATTTTTCGGGGACGTTATGCGATTAATTTCCCAGGTTTTGTCTACCAAAACTTATATATGTAAGTAACCTGGGAGTTTGACAAAATAAGGGACTAAAATACTAGAAATAAGAGATACCGAAACAACATTTATAAAGATGAGGGCATGTCGCCAACATAATTATATTGAGTTTCCCGTATTCTTTTTTATAGTATTTGACACCATTAGGTTTATTTTTTTATTACTTAATTATACTGTCCGTTTCCATAATATTTTCTTTTCTTCGCAGTAATCCAACTGGTCATATGCTTAGCACAACTCTACCTTATTGGACTCTTACCAATATATTTGTTCAAGTATTTACTTCTCGTACATCGTGTTAATTATGTGTTATTTACCTACCTTGCAATAATATTGTTTATCGATTTGATTGAATTCGACTATAAAATAATGGCATTCCAAACTAGACGATTAACATCACGGTTAATAAATTAAATACAATATTATCACTGTTATTAAGGTAGATAATATAATGTATGGAACTACATAGAATGTGAAGTATAAAAAATTCAAGAGGGCATTCCCACGAAGATTAAATCTGATGTGTTATAGAATATTATATAAGTTGTGAGTTACCAATGAATCTAGGCAATAGTTGCCTTGCTCTGTTTGAGTTAACATTTTTTTTAGAAAATGAAAAATTTTAATTAGTTATGAGTTGGCTCTTCCATTAATTCATGCAAATAACTTAGACTTATAGTACGCACAATGAGTTATTGCGAAAAACATACCGGAAGTACAATGAAACGGAGTCCCGTAAGTGCGTGTCACATTTTCTCGTGTTGGCATTACAAACTTTATAAACAAGTAAAATTTAGCTTATCAAACATCGGTACAAATTTTAATAAAATATAAATCTAGACAATTATGTCTAGACAATTGTCCCATTAGTTTGAACATATTACAATACAGGGTCTTGTTCGATTACCTTAAGTCCCGAAGCCTGGCTACCTAATATAATATTATCACTAAATAATAATTAACGGTATTTCATTATAACTAATTTGGAATATTGGAGATTATAGTTATTATTTATTAATAGTAATTGACAATTCCAACGATTTTTATTTTTAAAGCAAAGTTTAAATTGCTAATTATCGGCTTTCTATAATTTAAAAATAAACTGGAATTAAAATATGCAATGAGGAACCCCATTCGACAAAAAATCAACAAATATTACACGGTATAATTAGACAATTGCAATGTAAGTGATTACTGATATACATAATATTATTTAAAAAAAAATACAATTTTAATTAAGTATGTAAGTAACAATAAGCCATGTTATAGTGATTAGAATAAAATCCCAATGGGATATATTTTGTATGTTTTAAAACACATTTTCATGGGCGTTTTTGTGAAAACCAGATAAAAAGCAGTTTACGTCCCAATATTCTAATAAACACTAAGCTAATTTGCTCTTTAAGCAAGTTTAGATATTATTACTGTCCAATATAGTATTAAAATAAAATATGTTAATATTTGTATTTATTATATTGACTTAATAATATTAACGTACCTCTATTGATGAAATTAGTAAACATAATAATATAATACAAATTTATCAGTTGCACAGCAATTCTAGAATATTTAATATTTACCAATATTTGAGATTATATTTTGGTAAAAAATAATATTTCTTTAATATTAAAAATGTCAAAATTGTAAACCGTTTATTTTTATAAGCTTGAATGTGTTTTTTTACTCCGATAATCGGTGTCCACTAAAACCTAGTAAAAAGGCTAACTCTTGTATCTTTCTACAGAATCATCCATAGTAGTCAACATTTTGTTCGGCCTTTAGTTTAAGAACACAATAAAAAAGCCGCTTTCAATTCCTTTACTAATTTTGAATTTTATTAAACAGTTTGACTTTTTCAGACATCTTTCTAGTACAATGCAGATTAAATAAACTGAGTGCTTAACACCGCGACATTTGGTACTTTTTAAATACAGAAATTAAAGGGCAGTGAAACACGCAACACTACGCGTGTCTGTCAGAGATTTCTGAAGACGTGAATACGTGGACGTTAATTAAAACGTCAACGTTCTCTTAGGTTTTTATTTCCTACATTTGTTTGCATTCATTAACATTTTTGTTGTATATTTTTTGTTATTTTATTTTTTATGAGCTTAATAATAATTATGTTTGTATTAATGTTAGTTGAAATTAGACTAGCCAAAGTCTTACAATTTTGTCACAGCGGAAGCATTTTTTTAAAAACCAAAATGGATTTTACTTAAAAATTGTTGAAAATATTACCTTGAAGCTTTTCGAGAAATTTCTGTAAAATAAATTGACATCTTTGAAATTTATACTTACTTAAATACCCGATTTTAATCTCCTTAAAAGTTTAATCTAATAAATATTTAATTATTATTGTCATAATAGGATATTTTTTTATGAAACTAAAGACCATTATTATTTACTTATAAGTTATAGCTATGCTTTTTTTGTTATATTTATAAGTAGAAACACTTTTACTTTAAGCTATTAAACTGTGTATATATTATTACACAAATGTATATAGGTCACTACACTTTATTACACTAATACATGTTGTCGTTTTCCAAGTATTTAAGAATATTATAAAACTAGCATGTTATTTTACAATAAATTAGTTTTAATTATAATCATATTCTGAATATTACAATTACATTAACTGTAATTAAAGTGTTCGTAAAATTCACTAAAATTTAATTTTAATATGGTAAGCACATTAAAATATGTTTTTTTCTATACTATAATTGGTATATTTTACTATATTTTCACATTGATTATCTTTATCCCTTATACGAAAAACTAGGATAGATCTCATTTTTTTCAATGGGAGCATAATATGTTTTTATTTCAATTAATATATAGACAGAAATTTTTAAAAAATGTTAAGTGTTTGAATTTTAATTTTCACAATGAAATGTTCTGAGATAGGTAATGATAAACAAGCGATTTGATGGAAACCTGTTCCAAAAACCTAACGCATCTTTATCTTAAATTAAAATCTTTACAATGTAATAGTAAACAAAGAGATCGATGAAAATTAAAAATTTAAACCATAACAATTTTTAAAATATTTTGTCTACATATTTATAGAATTAAACATAATATTATTTTCCCGGAATAACTAAATCCATACTTCTTTTCCGTAAAAGTGATAAAGGTAAGGTGAACATTTTCAAAGTATTAAAAAAAAAAAGTAAAGTATGTACCTAAAAGTATAGAAAAAGTAATTTCCAAATATCCATTTTTTCCCAGAAAATTAGTGTCTTACATCGGACGAATCACCCTGTATGTATACAATTCATAAAGTACTTGCAAACATGAATGCAATAATAATAATACTTATTGACATGGATATGTCTTTTGGCCGGGGTCAATAAGTAAATGTGTGCGTGCGTCACGCTGAACGTTACCGAAGAAAATATGTGCGTGTGGCACAATCTAGCAGTTGTTTTGTGAACAAAACAGCTGATAAAAAATGTTTAATGTTCTGGCCAAAGATTAAAGATTAGAGATAAGAAAGGAGACATATTCATGTGCCGATGTATCCACATATAGCGTGAATACTAACAGTTTATTAATTAATTTATACCAATTACGTATTTATAGATCATTTATACCGTTAGGTGCAACATTTGTAATATAGCGTGGAATTTTTAAATTCACAATACGAGTATAGTAGACTTTATACACATAACTGCAATTTTAAATGGGCATTAATTGCAGTAAAAATGGTTTACGTACAAAATAGTGCAATTTTTTATTTAAAGGGATATAACATAGATTGTGGCCACCGCTCACTGACTACTGAAGCGAATATTTTGGATACTCAGGTTAGTTACTAACATATACGTATTATGTATACAGTATTCTATTGTGCATGATCATAATATATTACATGCTATGTATATTGGCAGACTACAAAAATATAGATTGTTAACAGGGATCTGTCAGTGATGGACAGTATCTAAAGTACAAGTATTTCAAATAATTTTTGTATTTTGGATCTTAATTTAAAGAGATACACAATACAGGTACTATGATTTATGTGTATTAATCGTCAAGTCTTTACAGTGCTAAATCTGGGTTTTTACCGGAAGTTAAATGTGTGTAGTCCTTTAAATGCTTTGAAAATTACAAATATCGTGTAATGATTGACTTTTGTAAAAAAATTAAATATGGCTTTTATAACTAATACATAAAAAAGTGGTATTAACAAAGACGCTCATTTTGCAAACACACTAACGCTATGTCGCTACTGGCTCTACAGAATTAAAATTGTTTTTGCCTACTGATATGGAAATCAGAAGAAGAATTTTTTAAATAATACAAATTGTAGTGACGTGATCAGCGACTCATTGTACTATGGGGGAGGCGTCACAAACGTATATGCAGAACAATAAGTATGAGTGTTGACTCTTGTTTAAATTATTATGTGATGTACTCCTCACTATAATAACGAGTATATTATTATAATATCATATACACGATACACCTTATATTTAGCGGTGGCTTTTGTGTTGACTTACAATAGGAGATGTTGGCGCGTATTGCAGTGCATTACGATTATTGCGTACTATCTATGTATCATACAACAATATTTACATTGTTTCGGGGTTTAATATATTTTGTCCGATAGTTTCAATTCCATTTGAACATAATCATATTGGCATCCTCAAAGGTCACTTCTGATTCATTACATTTGCATGTTATTATTTTTATTATTTATTAGTTATAATAATTCTTTTGTAAGTCAGCGTATGTTGTAAGCAAAAAACGGGCTATTCGATTGACTTTAACTAAATTAGATTGATACTTTCAGATTAATAAAGAACTGTAACTGAAAAATATTCTATAGAACTGTCTAAAATTTCAGTGAAAGTAAAATATATTTTAAATTAAAACGTATACAGCTTATAATACGCAATTTACTTATTCATGCTCGGTGAAAATATGGCACATATTAATAAGTCAACAATTTATTTAAATATTCCAACCATAAAAGCAAAAAATAAACTGTCTCAAAAAAATGTTTATTGAATTTGTTAACATTAAGATATTCTTTTTGAAAATCCCTTTTCATTAAGAACGAGTTCATATCTTAAGCAAATATACGTTCCACTTCAATAGTTTTCCACTTTTTTATCCCTGCAAATAAAAAAAAGCAAGTACAGTAGGGTCGGGACATAGTGAGGATGGAGATCACAGGTCTACAAGAATTATTATAACTAAAAGTAATAAAATCACTTTTAAATAAACGCTTCGATGCGAATTCGTGGGTAGTATCATTGATTATGTAATAGACTATTACATAATCAATGGTAGTATGTATAAATAACACATAGCAATCTAAAAAGTGACTACGGTTAAAGTGTAATTTTCCCCTATTTTTTGGTTTTTCCTTAATAAAAAAATGATTCACTACACATTTTTGAGCAAGTTGTACATGTTAAAGCCTCATCCTAGGTCTTAAACCTTAGGTTAAACCTTTGGTTTAATTTTCATACATACCTAAACACCTAAACTTTGCATGAAAAAGCGAAATTTGAAGTTAAAAAAAATGTAAATTTTTCGGGTGTATTTCTCGGTTTTGAAGGGAAAAGGATGAACTTTTTTGTCTTATAATGTACCTTACAGTTACGATTTCTGATCTTAAGAGCTGCTACACAAAGAAATCGATTCAGTGGCTTAAAATATATCGTGAGCATAGACACAAATATATAAAAAATATAAATATAAATAAAAACACATCATTGTAAATTGCATCGAAGCTAAAATAATACAGTTGTTATACTTGCATTATTGGAAGTTGCTTCAGTATATCTATAATGAAATAATAATAAAAAGGAATCTTTCATAATATTGGTTTATACTTTTGAATTTTTAAGAATAAAACAATTTTCGCTACTTTTGCTATGACTTTGACCTACTAAGATCATCATATAAGGAATAGGCGTTTGTTTTTGTATTTCTAATAAACTTTACTAATACTGAAGGTTAGCATTTATTTTACTGACCCGAGGTTATCAATTCGAGCTTCGTGGTTTTTATCAAACTTCACATATTTTTATGATTCGTCTGTTTCCATGACTTTTGTTTATTATCATAATAATATTGTACATAATTATACTTATTACACTAAGTTTGAATTTAACATTATAATATTTACGTAAGTATATAAATTAGGCTTTTTATAAAACTCCAGATTACATTTACTTCAACCTTATTATTTTTTATTAGTTGTAATTAAACTAAAATAATTATTAAACATTTTCATAAACGTTTTAACTTTTAGTAAAACCTAGATATCATAGAAAGTACTTAGTGATCAATTTTGAATTTAATATAAAACATATAATGAGAACAATAAAATGTTGTGTATATTACTGTAATTGCCGAATAATTATTAAAAAACGCGCTTCTTTCTAAGGCAAAATAAAAGTCTCGTCTCGTAGTAATCTTTAAGGACAGAAGACGGGGTCAACTATTAAATAAGTATTAAAAAAACAAGGCAAACTATTTTTCTTTTCCATTTTCTTATAAACGAGAAAATTGCAATAGAGATAATTGCAACTTTGAACATTCCCGGTTCATTCAGTAACTAGAGCACATTAAATGAACTCGTGGCCTTTTGCTGAGTGTTATTTATGTGCGTACGGTATTTATTATTATTATTATTATTATATATATATATACATATTATTATACATTATACGTACACATAAGAGAAACCGCCACACACTTGTTACCGGATTTTATTGCCTAACAACACGTTTGAAAGTTTAAACTTGAGAACGAAAACTTAAGACATTATAAACGGATTCGCCTGTGTTTGTGTATATGCGTGGGTGTACGCTTGCGCTTCCTTTATTCCTTTTTAAGCTATTCGGACGGTTACTGCCTCCTTGAGTTTTTCTTTTTTCTTATGCCGTTTGATTTCCCGAAGACCGCGTGTACATAAATTATTCATACCCTGACCCTCGTTCACCCTCTGCCACCTATACTCTTACTACTCTAACCCAAAGATTTACAGCCGCCATTGCCGACGCCGACACCTGTTCGTCGACCCCTCTTTCGAAAATAATTTCGGTGATCGATACACAAAGGTCGGAGAAAATAATAGAAAAAATAAAGTTTGTCATATCTATACATATAAAGCGTCAGATGGTAATTGCTTTGATAAAAAAAACCAGCCAAAAACCCAACCAAACGATTGATTATTCAAACAAACCAAATAGATAATACATTTTTAGGTAAGTAAAACATCTAGTTTATTGAATAGATTTAAAAAAATAAAAAAATAATACAAAACAATAAAAATCAATTTTCCATCTTTTCAGAAAAAAATATTGATGCATTTTTAACACAGAGTAGCTTGAAACTATTTTCTCGATTTAAAATTGATATAGAATTCTTAAAAAACGATCCAACATCTTGGGAATCAAATAAAACTTTCATAAACGCAAAAAATATAATAAATTCACTAACAATAATCAATGATACTGCAGAAAGGGCAGTGAAATTGATGGAAGATTTTAATGCATCATTAACATTAGACGAGAAGCAAAAACAAAATGTCTTACTGTGTGTACAAGAACATCGAAAAACCTACCCAAATTGTAAAAAAAGTACACTTCTACAACAATATGACGTATAATTAAAATTATGATACCTATATTTATAATTCATATTATTTCTTTTATCGATTTTACTCGATATTGTAAGTTATAATTATTATTATTAAACCTACAGTGAAATACTATAGTATTATAAATGTAATGTAAATAATACATTTGTGGAGAAATTGTGTATTTTAAGAGTAAAGCTTATGCATCTTATAAATAAATAGATTTATCAAAAAATGTTGTATTATAAAATATATTGGAAATTTAATATACTTGCAAAAACATTTGATGAAAAATTACGATTTTCATAACGGTTTAGGAAATATTTACGGAAATACCAAAAATATCTAGAATTATTTAAAAATGTATTAAGCTCAAACTTCAACTTCAAGCCGGCACGGGTTAACTTTATTTGATTGACCTAGAATTTCTTGCAGTTCATTTTTATATGTATACACATCGATTTAGGGGGTGAGACCAAAAATATATCATTATTTTTTTTTCTCATATGGCTAAGGAACACCCTATATATATACATATATACATTTTTGTCGCCTTAATTCCTAAAGCACGATGGCTGCAAATACCCCGAGATGTAAACGGCAGTTGTACTTGAGTCGTTCACCCCCAATGAAATTTACGAATTCCTTCAAACATGCTTCTTTGTTATAGCGATATAGCACTTAGGTAGGTACACGAACCGGCCGTAATAATTCATTTTTCGGCCAAAGCGTTTGCGCGGTGCACGAATACGATTGTCATTCCCGGAGGTCGGAGGATAATATAATATATTTTGTACGATATTATCGTATGGCCGGTCGTTTCCCTTATTGGAAATAATCCAATAAACCAAACGGATTATATCGGCCACACCGCTACAAGCCCTTTTGACAATAAAAAAACGGCTACACTAAATTACGAGTAAATAAAATAAAAAACTACACAAACACAGTTTTATGTATTATTCTCTTTGCATAAATTCGTTAATACAGAACAAATCGGACGTGTCTCATTGCAACAACAATATATATATATATATATAAATAGCTGGACGCTACCTCTTATCTGGTACGTTATTCCGAGTTAGTGGTTGTTTTATTTTATTGATACTTCCGACGTCGACTTGAGGGGGGTATTACTTCTCGGTGTATACTACACAAAAGAAAACTGAGATCAATTCACCGCGATTCTTTATGATTATGCAGGAGTGGAAAAAAACCGTACAATGTCATTTTGATAGGATGTAATGTTTATAAGTGGATAAACTGCGTGCTTTGAAAATAAATATGAATTATAGAAAAATTAACGAAAAATAAGTACACATCTAGAATTTCTTATTGTTAGTTTACCGTTAGTCAAACTATGACGCGGCCATTTGCTATTGTTTTTCTAAAAAGAATCGCCATTTTATTCTACAGTTACAGTTTTAACAATGATGTAGATAAAAAATAATTATTTAACAGTTTAAAAAAGGTTAAAATATTACCGAGCTTTGTTCCTGGATTTTTTTTATACGTTTAATTCTGAATTATATTGATAACCCCAGAGGTCAGAATACCGACGTTAGCATTTTTTTCCATTTATTAGATGTTAGGAAAAAAACAGAAGCTAACTTCTTAATTCCGTCCTAACATTTAGATTCAGCGACTTAAAAATTAAAATTCGTTAAGACTAACAAGTATGGTCTATAGCCTTATACTGTTATTTTGAGGGACTGCGTTGTAACAAAAAGTCTCATGATAATTTTGTGAAAATAAAGTATTATAAAATCAATATCACAAACGTAAGATATACATGGTAAATAATACCATTGAGCTCGATATTATAGTATAAGATCAAGGAAGGATATTAATGTAAAAGTAATGGAGCTGAAGGGTTTTGAGATAATATAGGTATATTTAATATGATCTTAACTACATTCGACTCCATTGGATGTTGGTCTTATATTGCAAAATTTTATGAAAATGTATCTTTCAATATAGTTTGAAAAAAATAACATACACCAATATCTTATTGAATTATTCTACGGGTATAGCGATGTCTCGGGCTGTAACCGATATTCTCACTACATAGAGTATAAAGGTAATACTTTTGGCATGTCAAAAAGTTTTTTCCGAGTACTCGAAGTATCCTTGTCGCGTCCAATCAACTGGAAATATCTATAAATGTAAACATGCAACAATAATAAAGACAAGTAAGAGCATATCACTTAGTTTTCCCCGTGCATTATTTATTCAATATTTTTTTTGTTTTATACTGATAGTAAAGCAATATTTTAACGAAACCGTTTTTTATAAATTATGCTTTTTTTTTTTTTTTATATATAACAACATTAACATAAACCCAGTTTAACAAGAATACATTGTAATATATAAAATTACCTTATTTTAGTTATATTTTTTATTTAAAAAAACTATATAAACAAATTATATTCTTTGATGACATAAATGTAAATGAAGTTAATTTGAAAAAAAAGAAAGTGGAATGAATCTTTTTCGACGTATTTCCGCAGTAAATTGATACGGTCGCGTTAAAATTCGAGAGTAAGCCTTTTATATAAATTAAATATAATTATCGAGCAATTTATTTAGTATTAAAGCTAAGACAACCGTGCTCGTCGAGCCTCGGCTATTAGTAACTAAGGACGCCTGGATTAAAACCCGAGTAGGACAATAAATAACATCAGTGTACGTTCGGTTGCTGGTAAGACAGTTAAGTGACATTTGGTCTAGGAACGTTTTTATGGTTCCCATTTTTCTTCCGGATAAAAAATATATTTTATCTTTTAGTGCTAGTTTGGGATTATTACTGAAAAATAGTTTAAAACGGAATTTAATCAAAATTTATAGGAATGTCTCGATTTAGAAAAAAACCATGCAGGTTGGCAACGACCGAAATTTGAGAATTTGAAATTACGATAAAGTAAGGTTCGCCTATGCCATGTAATTAATAAGTTAATGTATTTTTTTTTTGCATCAGTAAATATTAATTATTAGTTATTACTTATTTAATTATTGACGATAGTAAATATCGGTTATAAGTTATAACGAATACAAAGAACCCAAATATTTTGTCTATGTAATTAATATCAAAATTAATTTAAAAAAACGTATTAAATGTAAGTAATAAATGGATTAAAATAAACCTTTCCGGAACAATGTATACTAATACAAACTTCATACAAATCTGTCGCTGATTCAGGGGCGAATTATACAGGCTTCTGGTCTAATGGACAAATTCAAAAGGCTGTTAAAAAAATAAAAATTGTGTCATGAAAGCGGCTCACGAAAAATTATAGATATAAGGCCCACAGCCTTAAAATGGAAGCGGTTCTGTGGCGTTTTTTCTATTAGAATTGTTCACTCATACGTTTGATTTGAGTCTACTGATAGTAAAAAACTGACTTTTTATATGAGGTACATATATATACAGTATATTAATAGGAATATCTTATTAGTTAACCAAATAATACATAGTATTATAAAGCGTGATAACAAAAATTAAAATTTTGTTTTCTTTTTCGGAGTTTTCATTTCTAGCTATTATAATAATATATTATTCTTTATAATACTACTTGCCAGATAAAAATAACAAAATGTAGAATTATTATTTCTATTATAATTAATGTACTTAATTTTGGTAAATGCACTTTACCACTGACAACGTTTATCTTAAATTAAAATAATAAAATTAATCAAAATATTAATATTCTTGATTACGTTGATTGACATACATTTGATTAGGACCAAATATGGAATTTAATTTATATGTATAATATTTTATTATTTAAATACATATTAAAATATGTTTACGTAATTTGTTTATAGCTTTATTTTGGACACATTATTATGCATCTACTTTAAACGCTAGTTCAGACTATGTCGGTGTTTTGGTCGAGTACATTAGTAGTATAACGATTATGTATTACTATGGATGTATTACTAATTTACGCGACGAGGGTTCTGGATTGATTAATTTAATATTCGTTTCCTTTTTTTGTCAAACGGCGTTCCTTTGTCGAATTACCGACTCAATTGTACAAGGAATCGGTTCGAGGATAACGACCTCGACTGCTGTAGACTCATTTCTACTTTGTGGCCGCGGGCTTTATTTTAGAGGATTCGCGTACCGCTGTACAACGCATAATCACAGGCGCAGTAGTTGAGGGTGTATATAAACCGAGAAAAGTTTTAACGGGTAGAAAAGATACACGGGCAGCATATAAAACGAACAACGCACAAAGAATACAGAGACGTTTTGGTATTTTGTATATATAAAGCGCCGACGGCTAACTCTGTTTTTTTTTTAAGGTCGCAAACAAGCACTAAACGATGTGAGTGATAGAAAAGAAGACGATTGCAGTCGCTACTGTTTAGTAAAAATGTGTATAGTAAAAATTCAGTATGTATAATGTCGAATCTTCGGACTTTCTTATTTTCCCTCATTCGATATCTATGTGTGGGTGGGCGTGAGTTTACGGGCAGAGTAGACGAATACCCTTATTTTCCTTTTTTTTTTTTTGCCTCTACTGTGCTCTCTCTCTCATCTGATGTTCGTTTCTCTCTTTCGTTTTTACTGTTTTCAGCGCCTGGCAAATTTGCGAAGCCCGCCCGGGGTTACGATGATTCACGACTGAGATCCCGTTGCCGTTGTCGTGTCCCGGGGCAACGGTCAACTAATAAACGGGCCGTTTGTGGTTACTCGTCTCGTCGCCTCTGTGCCACTACCGTACTCCCTTAACTGTAATAATACATTAAAAGGAAATAATACAACACAATTTAAAATAGTGACATTTGGAAAAACCTAATACCGTTGAGTATATAGTAAGATTCAAGTGATTTTTATTTGACTGGCAGGTCGAAATTGTAATACTGGTATTTATAAATAAATATTTTTTTCGACCAGAGCTAAGCGTAGCACTAGTTTAAATGTCATATAGTGACGCTGTAAAGCTAGGAACAAATGAATTAATTATTATTACAATACCGAAAAACTTATTCTACTATATGTAATGGACTAACATATGTATATTAAATTAAAAATTAGTTTAATCTTATGTTAAAGCAACCGAAGGCTAATGAGGCATATTCATAGATTATACTATGTTCGCGGGCCAGTTTTATGCTAAATTTGTAAGACCGGCTGTTTGTTCTAAATTTGTTCCGGCCTGTCCAGTCTCTTGATATACTATACAATATTATTATATTACTTATAAGTAAGAAATACTCGTTAAAAACAATTGTATTTATAATTTACTGTTGAAACGAATTGCCATCTTATTTTATTATTACTAAAAAGTAGAACATGAAAAAAACATAGCAATTGTAATTGCATTTTATTTCTTCATTAAGTACTACAATTATTATTACCTATTTGTTATCGTACAGAAATTTACATACAATGTCAACTGAATCTGAAGCCAATAACAATACCTACTTAAATTGTAATAAGATAAACTAGATTAAATTTTAATTAAAGCAAGCCATTTGAAATTCAACAACTGTTTTTTCCTGGTTCCTGTGTATGTTCTTTGCTGTGTTAAATAGAACATTTATTTTAAAAATAATAATTTAAAAAAAACATTTATACCTCAAATGTCCGACTTTATTAATATTGATTAAAAATAAATGTTTTATTAAATTGAATAAACTATTAAAACTACGCTGATTTTAATTAGGAAAAGTAAACTCTTAGTAAAGAATTTGGTTTTTGACTACTATAGAAGCCATATATTATTCTACGTATAATAATTAAAAGAAAACGACAATTGGGGTTCGGTTAATATAATTATTTCATTACTTGCTAGAAAATACTACTTATATTTTAAAATTAATAGGTATTCTCTTAAAATTGGAGAATAGCAGTGTGGAAATAAATTTCAATAAATTACTAAACCAAACCAAACCTTACCAAATTGTTTTAAAATTATCATTACATATCACGCTTGGCAACTCACACATTTTTTGCATTAAATACGCGTCAACTATAAGGAACGTGAATTATGCAACACATATACATTATCATTACATATGTAGACAACACAACATACATGCGTGTACCGTGAGCAAATTATGAGTCGGGCTTAAATCCTTAAAGCCATTGATGGGCTTAGTTTTTTTATACGTACAATGTACATTTAATATACTTCTATAATAAAATTGATGAGTTTTTTTTGCTGCATAACCTATAGATAATACATTTATGTTTTATTTTTTTTCAGTGTATCAGTTTATGTAAGACCAAACTTCTACGTTAAATTTTTGGTAGTAGGTTTTCTTAAAAAGGTGGTTCATTGCTGCGAGACTGTTAGTTAGACAGTCGCTGAACTCCCAACCTGCGCATGACTAGGACGAGGGTATCTATGACGGACATTTTAGACATTCATACAGATCTTCAAAATATTTTTATGATGTTTTATAATCTTGCCCTCGAGGCGTATAAATATATAAATATAAATATTATAATAAACTAAAACGACAGTCAAGTCAAAAGGGCGAAGGCGAAGAAAAATGATCTCCGGACGACCCGACGATGATCGACCACAGGTTGTTCGTACCTCCCAAATAGTAATCGATCGCTGTACACGGCTTTACGGTTATCCAGCGAAGCGGAATCTATGATCTTCATGTAGATCTTACACGTGCATAACTGCCGGCCGACCGACATTCAAATAATGTATACATATTTTATTTTTTTAGATTTACGTCGCGTGTAATCCAACAACTCTCCCTTGTAATCAAGACGGGTGTTGGATGTTGGCATGGAATCGAGATACAGGGACTTTCGGTTTTTCTTATAAATCAAAAGAGCGCACTCTTTACCGGTGTTGTCTTCAGCTCTGTTGGCCGCATAATATTGTCGTCTGTATACACACTACACAATATGTATATTGTATCATAGAGGATGACGTGAAACAAATCGTGCGATAACGGCACCAGTGGTCTATGGCACCAGCAATGGATTTATATAGGTCAGAAGAAAATGTTTTTGCCGAGCGAGAAAACAAATATTGGCTACCATTTTGTGCGTTTGTTTTCGAAACTGGCGCCTGGGGACAATTTATGCAGCGAACGGGTAAACAATAAACGAGATCCGAACGTTTAACATACGTGGAACGCTTTAAGTTTACGTGTTCGATAATATTCTTCAAAGTCGCAGAGTTGCCAACTCCGCCGTTCAATCTTATAAGCGCTTTAGCTTCTCGTCCGCCGCCCCGAGGAAGCAAAAATTTTGGCCTTGTTATTGTAAAACTCAACACGTCAAGTCTTCACGCAGGGTATATTCTGCTCGTTCGAATTAAGTATCGCCGTTAACTTTGTTTCCCGGGCCTAATCTTAACGGTTTAACGGTTTTTGCAAGTGCGCGAGTATACGCGTAAGGTGTGATAATGCGTCAATGGTCTAGTACGTGCTCTGCGAGAATAACAATGAATTATTATTATCATGATTATGGTTCACAATGTGTACACTCTGCTGCACTTTATTCCTGAACAATTTACGAAAAGCTTAATTCTTAAACTTTTTATAACTCAAAAAACATGCGCGAATAGGGCTTTTTGCGAAATACAAGTTCACTACAATGAATCTCCCGTTCGTTTGATAAAAAAGTTTATTGTTTCGACAGGGCATACCACAAGGAAATAGAACTGGTCGCGAATATTAAATAAAATGGCTGTTAACGAATAAAAATAAAATTAACAAATGTAATCAAAACTCTTGCGTCAAGTTGCATTTGCCTTCGACGAAGTTGGTAATCAGAATAGCGGGCGCTTTGAAACCCCAAATAATTCATTGTAACGTTTCGCATACACTTTAAAACATTTATTTGCTACTTGAGTAAGGTAAAAAGAATTCAATACCGATATTACGGTAAAACTAATTAATAATGCGATTTGAACACACTGGACGCCATTTTAACGGTTAGAGCGATCAGAATGTGTAGTGTAGAACAAGTCACGAATTTAATATTTGTGAATGTAGCTGGCGCTGTTCTGTCTACGAGCAATCTCCTAAGGCATTTATTGAATAGATGCAATAAAAGGGGACGTTTGAACGAAATTGTCTCCAGGCCTGTGTATGAAACAATCGATAATTTGACGGTAACCGAACTTCTTGCAAAATCGACAGCTTTGCAGTGGCCGGATGACGGCTGGAATTGAAATTCCACAGGAGACGGAAGTGGCAGGGGTCGGGGTTATATTTTAGAAATAAATCATGCTGTTCGGAGAGACTGTCGAAATAATAATAAAAACCGCAAAAGCTTGGATTTTCACATCTGCAGCAGCTGGGCGCAGTACGTGGAAATCATATTTTTACTCACAAAATGCGCGAAACGTCAAATAAATATGTTGTTTTTTTACGTGGATCAGCAATCAAATAATCATAATGTCATTTTTAAAAAAACTTGTAAATGTTAATGTATCTAAATGTTTCGCATGAAAATATGATTCTATATCTTAAAGAATAAGAATTAACAAATATTCTTTTAGGTTTCAATATTAATTATAAATGTATGCTGTTCGTTTTAAATTTGTATTAAACAATAGGCTTTACTATTGTTATTCCTACAACAAATATATTATGACCCGGAAATCACTTAATATAAAATGGAAATCTTATATTAAATGTTTGGCTATTATTTGTTAGGCTATTAGTAATGGATTCAAAATTGATATACTTAAAAGGAAAACTTTAATTATAAAATATAACAAGTTAAATACAATTGTATGTTCAGATCGTTACCTATGTTCACTAGTTGGTTTAAATAACTTAATGCTATATATAAAACATAAAAAATAATTTACTCATTTTCAAGCGGTGTAGTTCTTGTCTTTTTTTAGCTTATCTAGATAATTTATTAATTCTATACATTAATGAGCCGATTTAGTCAACTTAAAAAAACGAATTGTATATTTGTATACAGTATAAGTAATAAATAAATAAAAAACAATAAAAATAATTATATTTAAAAACTGATCAATTTGGTACGTGCAATAAAATACTGAAATAGTTTTATTTTAGCATTATATTACCGCCGCGTTGAAAGATCAATCAAGCATAAGGTGTTAGCGTTCTTATGTTGAATACTGAATAGAGTAAAAAAAAGAGCTGTACTATTTCAAGTGGTTAAAGCTACTTATAAAAATATATATGCGTACTTATATTAGGTAGCTAGGTATTTACCCTATTATTTTTCAATTTCATACATTTTCCAATTAAAAAAGCTATTGGATGTTATTAAGCAAAATACTGGCATAAAAACGGATAAGTGTTGTTTTCGAGTTATTTGAAAAATATTTAATCGGCTGATTTGACTTATTCTTTCCGGCCACTTGTTTTTATTTAATATTTATGTAGTTGTACAGCTAATGACTGTCGACGAAAAAATACAAATGTATTATGTCTAAACTATTTAACGACTCGTATTAAAATTTTCTGGTTTTTTTTTAAGTATATGTGATACTTGCTGGAATTCGGTAATCGTTAAATTGCATTAGGATATTAATCTGAACGGAGTACAAACGTTTTTAAGTGACAAGTATGTTTTTTTCATAGCCCTCGACTAACTCCGGACGACCTAACCATTGTAGTTGTTTTTTATTATCTCGAATAAAGAGGCTCTAAAACCCGATTTTTCATTCCGAACCCAATATTATTATTTTATCCGATTAAAATCAAACACCGTCGTGGTTAGTGACGGTTTACGAATTTTGAATAAAAATCAACACCGTTAAGCAGACGTCCGCAGACATCTCTAACCATCTTTAACTTAAACAAGGACCCATTTTAACTAATGTAATGCGTTTATTTTGTACTTTTCTCTTTACATAAAATGCATTAAACAAAACATACTATTATTGTGTTTGTGTAATTTTATCGAGTCGACACATCTACCCTTGTGGTTGGGTTTATTTTCGGACAACCGATAAATCACTGTACCACCTGCAGTCACACAAGAATAAGCGAGCTATGTAAAATGATTAATAAAAACTCGCAGTAAAATTGAAAAAAAATAATCCAACAAGGAAAATCATTTGCACTATCGACAGTAATCCTGAACAGTATACACCGCTGAACTCAATAAATGGAACGCGTAATTCGTATTCAATTTGAAAAGTGTTTCCACCTGGGCAGCAGCCATTTTGTGTACCTACTAATTTCATAGAAACTAAAAATGCTACGTCACTTTTCCATGATACGTAATACAATTTTAGGTTATGTATTGATAACACAATATCGTCATAACGTCATATAACAAAATATATTCATATAGTATGTGGTCAATGGTCATATATTTAATAAATCATAGAAATGTTAGGTTAGGTGATGATAACATAATGATAACTCCATCATATACTTGATAAATCATAGAAAAAATATAAATATCATGGACAAATTTATAACGGTACACAAAATGACTGCCTTCGACCAGGGTACACTCTTATAAGCAGCCGACTATAGTCAATACGCGGTCCATATATTGAGTTCAGTGGTATTGGTATACACATAAACTCCTCACAGTCCACAGACACATTCTATATTTTGATGTTCAAACTATACACACAACTGAGAATTAATTTAAACTAACACTTGGACGACCTCGTACAACCAGTAACCACTGACTTGACAGAAGTAATACATTATAATGCGCGCACACTGCCTAGGGCTAATTTAATTTCTAGTTTTTAAATTTCGGGTTTATATAGAGGGACAGATAAAGTGGACGGACGTGGCTTTCGATATCCGGCTAATAATTATATTACAATACAGAACTTCCTACGCCGCTATATTATTATTTGCTTCCCGTCTCCGTTAAAATCGACAGAGACCAATCTCCAAAAATAGTTTTAATAGTGTCAATTTTGAAAACTAAAACGTGACATTTGTATTTTTTACTAAACAAAATTAATTTGTTTTTTTTTTTAAAAACGTTGGTAAGTAATAATAAGAAGTTCAGTGTTCTACGTGTAACTTGTAGATTTTTCGTTGTGTAACTATAGTAACGGTACTTAAATTAAATATAAACTAATGTTTTTTTCAAAAGTATGCAAGTATTTTAACTAACTATTATTGTCCATTTGTTCATTGAAGTTAAATCGTATGTATATATCTATGTATCATAGAATGTTAACTAGTTCCAAGCTTAATTTCAAACCGTTTCTCGACTTTCTCCTTAATTCAATAAACTTGAGTGGAAAAGTTAAAAGAAACAAAAACTTTACTCGCTTAAAGCCGTTTAAGTCAGAAACAATGCAAGCACGATCTTATCACACTTTAAAGAGATTTCAGAAACATAGATATACGCACTAATTGTGAAAACTTTTTAATCAAAATAATCCCGATTTTTAAACAACTACACAGGAAAAAAAAATATTTATATTTGGATCAACTACAATATTGTTATGGTTAATAAATTATAAAAAAACAATACATTTATATTAATGTGTTGAAGTATTCATAGATTAAAATATTAATTGGATAATTTTTGGATGTATCCAAGTCTTCAATTTTATGCTGATGTTTCGGACTCGATGCAGAGTCCATAATATGTTCGGATTTCAATTTCCGCATTCTGCGACAACGTAGATAACAATAATTTTCAAAAGAAATATTTATTTTTAGTGTTTCTGCCCGCTGGTCTGTGAAGGCTGACGAAAATAGAAATTAAGATCTATAGTCGTACATACAATATATTAAAAAAATTATATTATACATGTCTTAGTATGTTTTAAATTTTAATGCAACTACGTTATAAAATTGGCCGGGTAATTTAGGTATTGCCTACTAATAGGTAATTAAGATATAATATGTTGATCTTAGCTCGTAGGCGTTTTAAAGTTAATTCGTTTGAGCGTGTAATTCACACTGAGAAAAACATTGTTTTTTTTATACGGACCAACGTTAAATATTTGTTTTCTTGTTCTTTTTACATGTTATCTGATACGAAAACAACGGCAGCATCATCATGGGTGGGACTACATGGGAACCTCTATAGTTAAATACAAACAAATATTTTATGTATGCACAATGAAAGGTTAAATGGGTAAAACGAAAATAACAACCGCTCCTTTAAAATTAAATAATCGGTGGCCATCAGAGAAAACGTCATGTCTTTCACGTCCTATGTAAATATATAAACCTGAAGGTACGTTTGTTAAATCAATTCACGGACCATGGAAATTAGTTGAAATCGATTTTAACGCTCTCGGAGGCAATACAAACGCGACGAACACTGAATAAGTTCAACTTATGACTTCGGTGGCGTAGGTACGTAGCATTTATTCTATAAATATTTGATAATTTTCAAATAATATCTCAATAATATTTGTATACAAAATGTATTTTAATTCTGAATTGATTATGCACTTTATAGGCAGTTCAGTAATCAGTTATAAAATAACCGGTTCAATGCACATAACTACAACAATAGTATTTTTAACTCAATCATTTGTTGTTTTATAGTAGTTATGTGTAAAAATAAAGAAAACCATAATATTTTATTTTAAATATTAGTTTTTTCAAATAAATCATACAAAATGATACGTCATTCGAGTGTTTTTTCCATTTTCTCAACTTGACATCTAAGACAAGTGTGCACGAGACCGGGAAATTATTCTCGACTGTTCTCGATGCAAATTCCTGTTAATAATAAATGCGTGTTAAAGGTATGACAACTTTTTCCAATTTTTTTGATTTATGTGCACGGTTACGCCATTATTTCATAAGAATGTTAAATCAAATTTTAAAGTTATAGGAACGATTTCAATTTTAAAATCCGGCATAAACGTCAAGTCGTCCTTAAAGTTGTCTATTCAAAACGTTGTATTTTGTTCGTTACACAGATTATGGCTAGATAATATATTTCAGTGAACATAAAAATATACACTGTGATAATAATAAAAGTGACGTTTTCCGACGTTATTGGACGCTCGGGGAGTATATTCAAAGTTCAAACGTTAGGCAATTATTAAATGTTAAAATGTTATTGTTTTAGAAAACCATTAAAATGCGCGAACAAAGTATTACTTAAAACACGGCCGCCAAAAGAATTAATATACTTGTAATATTTATTTAGGCTTTTGAAAATATGATTATGTTAAATACTTCGGAGGGCGCCTTAATAACAAAAGCCATTAACGATAAGATTTATCAGTAAACTGTTTTTTACGGAGCCAGAGGTTCCGTACCCATATTATGCCGCGAAGCGGTTCGTTAAAACTTTTTTTATGTATATTTCTTTGGCCGTCTGCCGCGGCTTTTTTCTGTTTGCTGATAACAGTCTCTCTAAAATTCTATCCACTGACAAACGACGTTAAGAATACGATATTATTATAATATAATATAGTCGGTTCTTTTTAACGTCCGACTACAATTATTGTAATTATTGCTCACATTACTATAATAATCTCGAATGGATAATAATAATTTATATTGTTTAACCCCGCATGAAAATTACAACCTTATACGTTAAACAAATCTCAATAAATTAATTTTGTATCATAAATATTATATTGTTTTAGAATTTGTTTATCTAATTTGATTGAACAGATTGAATTATACGAAACATTAATACTTTACAATTTAAATAATTATAATAATACTCACAAAATGTTTGTAATACTGTATGACTACATTACAGTATGATTTAGAAGTATATCAAAATATCACGCTGTCTCCAAAAATAAAAACGTTTAAAGTATAAATAAAACATCACAAACACATAATAAATATAACACTATGGCATATTCATATACTATTATCCAGGTTTTAAAATTATTGTCTTGTCTGCAGTTATTATTATTATTTGTAGAGGGCCGTCGATAAAAATAGGATAAGAGGATGACATGGGTACAATATATTTATATACTCTGCGTGCGTCGACTCGTGTATGAACTATAAAATAAAAACCACTCGGCGGAAAAGTGGGCGCGGAAAAGTTTCACCGTTTGTGCTCATCATGTGAAAATCCCTTCGGGCAAGTGCCGTGCCGGCGTTATATTATTATTGTTTACCGACCAAAAACGGCCAGAGGATACGCACGCGGGTCAGTCGGCGCACTACCTTGTATACAATAGTCGCCCGATTTGGCGCGAGAGGCTTTATATTATATAATAATAATAACAATAACATATATAATATAGAAAGAGCAGTCCAATTCTGATCCCACAAAACCCCACACGGGTTAGCGTCCACATAATAGTTTTCGGCAAAAATGAAATTACACGTTTCAACGGACTTCGCTTTTGATGGACGTGTATCATTTTGTGTGTGTGACTTTTTATATCATCCGTCATTGGATCTTGACAATCGTACGACAACGCGTTGACGCGTACCTAGGTATGTAGTGGTGTTCGGGCATCAAAGAAATTCTATTTTGCTTGTCACCTGGTGGTATCACAAAAAAAGGTCCAATAACAATAATAGGGGGAAATGTGGGACCCGATCAGAAAACGCAAGGTGACACGACTTCGATATTGTCGCGGGTTTTTCGTAGAATCTACTCGTTCCGTGCCAATGTTTAATTTTTTTTTTTAATCTCCAAAAGATTCGGAGATGCTGATAACTTGCTTGCTTTTCAGTGAGTTCAAAGTATTATTTTTTTCTTTTTGACCGGAATACTTGTTCGTTTTTAATAAAGCACCACTAAACTATATTTTTCTGTGACAAAGTCTCAAGTGAGTAAAAGAAAAATGAAACCGTGAGAGCGACACCGGTTGAAAGTCTACCCGCGCTCCCGATATTCGCCATTGTTTTAATATAATTTAAGTACCTATATATTTGTGCTGAAACTACAGTTTATTATTAGTGAAAAGTAAGGCTAATGAATTATTCTAGTTTAACAAAAGAAAATACGCAACATTTGAACTTATCTCATTTTGTCTAGACGCCCCAGATATAAAATTGAGTAATAAATCACAAGTACAACACACATTGACTAAAACAAAAAAAAGTAATTTTTTCAATGAAATTGATACTACTAGCTCTAATCCCGTGTCGACGTCCAGAACTTAAATTTGTCTCGGTGGGCTATCTATAATACGTATAGTCAAAGATACTACATATTATTGCATGTAACGACAAACTATACGAATAAATAAATAAATTTGAAAAATTTGAGCTCTTTTTATCAAGCTCCTTATAATAAATAAGTAATACGGCAATCTGTCAAATTTTAAATGAGGCCAGTGACGATGCAGTCAAAAAAAAATCTAGGTATTTTATTATTATGCACATGTTTCATTCGTTGATATTTTCCGTACATTCTATCTATAGTAGCAACGAACAACATTGTATATTCTTTTGAGAACAAACAGGAGAAATGGGCGATTTATTTATTTATTTAGAGAGGGAGCAAACTGTATGTATAGGACTACCCGACTACCGCAAACTCCTTAGTATATACTAGAAGTTAATGGAAACTTAAAAGTCGTGTCGAGGGCTTGTAGTGCGAAAAAAATACAACAAGAGCGTGTGATTTCGACCAAATGAAATCATCTATTTTGTGTGTATGGTGTGTTTGTTTGTATAATACAGTGTTTGGCGCTATATGTGTATGTTGGCGTTCATTTTGAGTCTATTCAGCGATAAACGACTTTCCCTAGGCTCAACAGAAAACCGTGTAATATAATATTATGCTGCCGACCCGATGACAAATTCAATTATATTTGCTGGCATTGAATATCAGCAGCTTTTATCCCTGTTGGCAATAACGTATACATTTACTGGATAAAAGCTTTTGCGAATCCACATTATTGCTACAATGGATCATAATCAATTTACAGTCGCTACAAGAGTCTCCAATCACATGGCTTAAATATAGATGGTTCGCTACACTGTGCACACAATAAAATTGATGAAATCTGATTTATGAACACTACAAACAAATTGTGTGCCCCGCAGTAATAATTTTCAACAGAATGAATTCAGAGACGCCGGTTTATTCCGTCGGAAATTGAATGAACCGAAACGTTTGTAAAAAAATGTTTACAGTTTAACTTTCTTTAAAAGATATCACACCTTTATGCTGGATTTCATTTTCCAAAAACGTTGATTAAGGGTTAAATAGATTTTTATAGCATTTCCTTGTAAGTTAAACCCGTGATTGGTGTTGTTTCCGACGTTTGTCTGCCATTTTTTCAAAACAACCAAAGGAAAAAAATATATAGTCGTATCAACTAAAATTGTTATGGTTAATACAAGAACACAATACATTTTTAGTTGGAACAACTAAATAAATTGTTCGGCTACTTAAATGTTGAGCTAAATCAACTATATATTTAGTTATTTCATCCATACATTCATTATGTCCCTATATTAACCATAGTATTTTTAGTTGATCCATCATGTATTTTAATTCTTGTCTCTATAAAGGACCTTCATTGATTAAGTCAATACATTAAAATAACATTAACTTAGCTCCATATGACCTACCCCTTCTAGCAGTATTTATCTTATTGTATAGAATGTTATTATAATTGTTATGTATACTTGTACATGTATTAGTTGTAATATTATTATTACCTTTATATTTTCGTGTGATTTACTACAGATGTTTATATTATTTATATTTATTTATAAGACCAATCGTAAAACAAGTTTCATTTTATAAAAAAAAAGAATTTAGGTCTGTAATCAACTCTAGGTTCACTTTCATGTCGTATCTCTTTATTAAGACTATATACATAACATTAAGCCTTCCAAAAAATATTTTGAATAACATTGCTTATGATAATATATATATATAAACAGAGTCGTTACCTAACACATTAGTTAAAAGTTAGCATAACCAGCTAACATAAGTTATGCTAAGTAAAAACATAGTGTTAAAACTATATGATGTATGGAAAATGAACGTGTGTTATGTGGATCGCATTTAAGTGTTTAATATAATATACAAGTTCATTAATCATCAAAAACATGAGGCCGTTTTAAAATAAAATACCTACCGCTTTTTATGTTAAAATATAGCTAAATTTACGTAAATATATAAATATTGTTCATTAACTATGGGATACAACAAATATTTACATTTATTGTTAATTTATATTTTAGAATGTTTTATCCCCCAAAAAAGTCAACTTATTTATTAACCAATAGTATCTTTTAAATACTTTGGGTACCAACTTAAATTACAAAGCAAACACTATATTCTGGGTTATTGGAGAATTTGTAAAGGGGTTTATAAAATAAAATATTCTTTTTATTTTAATCTTGATGGTCTAAAGTCTGAAGTATGAATATAAAAAATATAATTTATAGCTTTATTCGACCAAACCTAAGATGATTTGTTCGAATAATTTTTTTATTTGACCAAATCTAAGTTAATTTATTCGAATAAAAAATGTATTTAAATAATGCCCAACTCTGTGCATACAACTGATTTGGCCATAATGTAGATAACACTACTTGGATAGACTAAATTTTTTAGAAGGGGTCTGGCCCTTGGTTCTTTTTTTACGGTTAGGTTTTTGTTGGGGACATAATTTATTTTTGCTGGCTTCAGTTAGGTTAGGTTTAATTAGACTAGTGTATGGTTAGTTTATCTTTCACAAATTTAGTGGCATAATTTATTGTATGTATTTAATGTCATGGTAAAACATATACTCATGTTACTCATATAGCCATAATAATATTATTCTCTTAACGGATTATGAATGTTTTATAAGACACTCTTACGAGTCAGATGAGGCATACTGCTGAACTATTTTCAACCCCACATTTATAATGTTAACTTAGTCATTAAGAAGTTTTACACACATTTTTGGCGTTGTATTCGACTAAACATTTATGGTTAATGCACTTATATGGTTTTATAGGCAATATACCTAAATGGAAAATAATAGCAAGTCCTAAAAAATAATAAAAAATGTGTAAAACTTACACAAAAATTAACAATTCACCATGAAGAAATAGTTTTTTGCTATGTACATTTTTTATTGTACAATAACATTGCACGTCAAAGCATTCACAAAAATTCTAGAAATTCGTCTCAAAAATATTAATTTTAAACTAAATTTATTCAATACTATCGGCGCAAGTTAAAAAAAAATCATAAAAAACAGCAATGTGGAATTATTAACCACAATAAGAATTATAATTTAAAGTACCCGTAGAAACAATAATAAAACACGCCTCAATTAAAATATATACTTTTAAGAATAAAAAATACACATAAAAGTGATCAAGGCAATTTTGAAGTTTCCGTCACAAAGAGTTGTCTATTCAGCTCAAAATTCTAATTACTTCTTGGATTAAATTATCATTTGACACATTTACTTCAGTGATGCTACTTATCATAAAACCTGTACTTACTGATGTTGTATAACGATTAACGGAATATAGTTGTAAGAACAGTGTTTATTTACAACGGTAGGTATAATGTTTTATTTGTCACGCCATTTGTTATTTTGAGGTCGTTTTTATTGGTATTCGGCTCATACGGACCAGCCATAAGGCATATACCGACGCCGTAGATTTCACTCTATTGCCTGAGAGGATATACTATCGGATCATCACCGGATCGCAAATTGAACCGTAAGCCAAACGTATAAATCTTGAACGCGTGTGTAACGCTGTCCGGTACAACCGTTAAGGCCAATATCTATACACACTACTAGTGAGATGGAAAAAACAGACGGTCCGGTAGGCTTGATAACATAAACGAAATCATTTGGTTCGTCGCGTTACTCAAATTTTTTTTTTAGCTGTTGAATTTAATTTTGTTAGCGACATTTCTCCGGGGAGCGAATGCAATCGTGATGAGAAATCAAGACACACCGAAGATAAAAAAAACAAAGAGGAATGTAATACTCGAAAAGAAAAGAATTTTCTTCTCTTCCCCTCGGATAACTAATAATAATTCGAATTCAGACACGTTTTATGCGCGATTCCGCGCTTTTCAACTTGATTAACAGGCTTTTTATGAAATCGGCTTGTCGTTACTATGGAAAACTTTATTTTTTCGTTCATACTGACGCGACAACGTCATTTACAACGTTCGAATAAACGGATCGTGTACATTTAATTAACCGTCTGTTGTGTCCACACACAGACACTGCCGGGTGCACCGATAAAACTAATTAACGATGATATTGTAGCATAGTCATAATATTAAATTTAATTCCGCTGTCAATTTTTGTTTCACATTACCATTATTCAGTGAATACAAATTCAAAATCGTATTTGGATACAAGCACATAATACTATAACAGCGTCCCCAAAAAGTTAAACCTTACCTAAAACATATATTATAGACATTATCGTATTCAAGATGTATCGTGAATTCCTGAGACATTTTTAGTAATTACATTCCCCTTAATATTACACTTAAGAGAATGTGAAAATACCAAACTAAGGATCTGCTGCAGGTAGAACTTAATACAAAAAAACTGATCAAATTGCATTGCCCATTGGGACCAAAAATAAATAAATATAAATTTGTTTATTAATTAAGTATTATTCAGTATACTGGTATGAATACCTATACTCAAAACATCATTATTGTTATTTTGATATTTAAAAATAATGACATTTGTTGACTAATGTTATTGAGCTGTGTAAACTACACCATAACGTAATATACTCTGCCTTGACGTATATTATCAAAAGTTATAATATTAGAGTGTACTTTGGGTAGCTTGATGCTTTAACCGTATATCAGTATATCGTATATAAAATATTATCACTTGTTTACAGTATTACGTTGCTTTTTATTGAAATTTAAAACAGCCAGTGTAGTGACTGCTTGTGCAAACCGTGATTTTGGTAAATTGACAAGACTATGTTATTTTGTCACGTTCAAAGTACACAATCCATAGTATAACAATGCTAAACAACACCAACTAGCTGGACACCCTTTAAATTCGAGTTTTTAACGGCTGTTCGATTTTAACACCATTGTCCCACTACTCGGTATGAGGTCGGTGACATTGAAATATAAAATGTTCATCACATCATTACCGCCGCCGCATAATGCTGAATTATTATATTCGTTATTTAACAGCGCAGAGCGTTCTTCCACCCTATTTTTTTTTTACCAGTAGGGTGTGAGACACCCCATGAAATTTCGGTTTATTATTTATGCGTAATGCGAACAAACGACAAATTAATGATGAACCCGCTTCCGTCGCATTTTCTGCATATGAGGTAAGTCTTTTTAAGCATGTCATACCATCGATTTATAATTCACATACCCCGTTTACTGTTTATGACAAAAATATAGCTTCTTAGACAGTTTATGTGACAAGCCACAAGAATCAATCCATGATTAAGCGCACACGCGTGTTATTGCCATTTTTGGGTAAAATGCGTTTAGTAACATAATACATAATTTATATAAGAGTAATTTTTTGGGTACCTAATTAGGTACATAAAAGTTTTATATCAATACTCCCGCTTAATCCTAAATAGAGTGGACCTGAAAGACATCAAAACCATTATTAATAAATAACAAAACAGCACAATAATAAAAAAATAATTTTCGATTTGGAATTATTCCAGTCGATGAAGATTTTAAATTCAAAAATAAATATAACGTTTTGTTACGGAAAAAGTGAAAACCCAATTTACATCAAAGAAGCTTGAGATAATGAAAATAGGAAAAAATATAGTAACATTCTATTTAAAATTTTATATAAAATACATTTTGAGAATTTTGTTGAATTTTAAATGGGAGATACTGAACGAAAATATGGGTACAGAGATTTATTTATTTAGACTTATACGGTATCCCAACCCTAATAAAACTTCAAATTGTGTTTTCCGTTTTGTGAAAAAGGGACGAACACGTAGAAAACATATTTCACACGCTCCGCGTGTTCGGTTCGGCAAAAAGTTCAAAACTGATCACCCCTAAAACCTAAGTTTTAAAATTGCTTGGATTCCAATTGGCTTGTACCCTTAAAAAATAAACTTTCATCAAAATGGCGTACGATATTTTGTATCTACTAATATCGTTCCGTGATGAGGGTCGAAATCTATTAAATAACAGCTTTACATGAATTTTAAGTATCACAATAATAATGTTGTTTTAAAAAAAAATTGTGTCGTATGAGTTTTGTCTTAATACAAAAGTAACTAATAAAGAAATTAGAATTTTATTAGGTACCTATTTAATGTACATATGAAATAATTGTTATCGTCAATAGTAACAGGATCTCAGTTTTTTAACCTTCCTACGTGGTAAATCTTATAAACTTTAATGAGCAATGTCACATGTATTTAAATTTAAATTGTATTCAATTGTATTTTATTTGTTTGCATTGTTCGATAGTTAAACATTACTGGTACGCCGCACCACAAATTTATTGAGCAATTAAGTTTTTTTTGATAAATTGGGACATGAAGTTAATACACTATAAAAATAAAATAATGAAATATTTAAAAAAAACCTTAACCATGAAAACCCAACTTTTAAATATTTTATTATTTTTATATTACAAATAACTACAAGTGTTGCTTAAGTTTTTTGAAGGTTATACACGCTGAAGAGAATTTCATACTTATGTAAACATTTCTGTCCAACTCTCTCTCTAAATATATAGATGTATATGTACATACTACATATATTAACTATAATTAAAATTAATGTTTTATTTGTTAAAAAACTAATAGAAAGTGTAATTAATTATTAAAAACCGTTATTTGCTATGTAAATATTTTATTTCTGAATACAAGACTAACTAAAAATATCCAATACCTAATAGTGTTTACTTGAATAACATGTCATAAATAGTTTATAATAATTATAACTTTTGGTACTAAACACACAGCAAGATAATTAACAAAGTTTTTGACACATTGTCGCAAAATATTAATATTTTTTTAACAGTCACAGCGACACAGATCTAAAAAACACACTCATTTTCATAAGACACAAAAACCATTTTCGTACCTGAGCAGTAATCGAAATTTTATTGAATCAAGTAATCACACAGGTAAATATATAGTTTGACAGTTCATGCACTTGTACCTATAGGTTAGCATATCTATACAAATTAGTGTGATTTATTTAGTTTACTGTATTATTTTCTTACGTGTGTTTTTCCCCTATTGTTTTTTTATAAAACACATTATTCCTTTTGTATTTATAATGTTTAATTATTCATTTATTAGTGTCATTATATTACAATCATTCTATATATTTACTAGTACTGATAAGTATACTGTGTCATAGTCCATAAAGCAACCCATCCATTAGGTAGTTGGCTTGATTTTTTTTTAAATAAAGGTGTTTCCCTCTCTGTATTGTTAATTTAATGAACTGCTGAAATTTCAGGTGACTGGAAGAGCAACAAACATGAACGTTGGCGATTTACTGAATGGGAAACAGACGATGGTTGATTTAAGCTTACTGAATTGTTTAGGTTTCTTTAAATTACTTGATCCGAAGAGATCAATAGTTTTATTAATCAATTTAACGATGATGATTTGGACGTGCTTCGTAGTTATTTCTAGTCTTTTGGGTTTGTTTTATAGAATCGCACTCGATAATTTCGAAGGTCAACGATTTAATCAAACCGTATTTGTTTACGTTAACCATTTAACTGTGGTTGTAAAATTAGTTACAATACTTCTTAACACCAATCGAATTGTAAAAATCTTTGATGTTACATACGTTAGTTTTTTAAGGAATCGGTGTAATTTTAACAAACTTGTTAAAAACAAACGCAAAGTAAAGATAACGTCCTATTTGATTTTTTATACCATATGCGCAGCAATAATAGGGTGGTCGTTATTGCCTTTACTACATAATACCGTAAACTCGAAAATAAATACCATCAATAAATTCCGCTCTAGTCCCTATGGCTTATATTACCCAATTTCTGCACAAATGCACCATACATATTTTTATGTAATTTACATAAATGAAGTTTTGTTTGGATATTGGTGTTCGTGGATCATTTTCATGTTTGACTTGTTTTTTTGTACTATTTGTTGGGTCATAGCTGTCCAATTCGATGTAGTCACATCAGCATTTACCATGTTAAAAGTTAACGGAAACGGAAGAAGTAAGGCATAAAAAGCTATATAGTCATTTGTATTTAATTTATTTATCAAATTGTTCAAATTAATGATGATAATGATAAAATTGTATTAATTATTCTGCTGTTGCAGAAGAGAAAGCACAAGTGTATGAAGATTTAATGCTAATCATTTCGGATAGTCAGAATGTGCATTTGCAAGTATTTCTTATTTACTCATTTTTAGTTTTAAGTTTATAAAATTGTATTTTTGTTGGACAAAAAACTCACTTGGGGCCCACATTTAAAACTAAAACGTAAAACATTAAACTCCCGATTCCATCTCCTCAGACCTCTACTGAAATCTCAGCTCTCTCTCTTCAATAAACTAATCATTTACAAATCTTTAATCCGTCCAGTCTGGTCTTACGGCATACAGCTATGGAGCACAGCCAAACCTTCAAACACCAAAACTATCCAGGCGTTCCAGTCGATCTGCTTGCGCCTAATAACCTCTGCCCCTTGGTATGTCACAAATAAAAACTTACATAAAGAATTAAACATACCAAACTCGACCAACTAGCAAATTCGCTCTACTCAAATTTCCATTCAAATCTAATTATTCATTTTAACCCCCTAATTAAACAACTATCCTCGGCCTCCCTTCCCGATAATGCTCCCAGAAGATTAAAGAGAAAATGGCCTAGAGATCTACTACAATAACCACAATAAATAATAATATAATGAAAAATAATTTTTTTTCTACTTCCTAGCCGGGTGACGCTGCTGAGTGTCTTCCCATAACTGTTAACTTTTCATTGTCATGTATATAATATCTTTTATCAAATTTGCTTAATGTGCTCACTATATAGATTGTAAATATATTTTCAGATAATAAAAAAAAAAATGATTATATTTAGCTAAAACATTATTACTTTCAGCTTTACTTTAATTAAAAGGCACTGCAATGGTTTAAAACTAACACTATATCATAATTATACGTACAACTATGTTTGACTTTTGTCTGTGTATATGCATTGACCTAGACGTCACTTTATTGTTAGTAGTGATTTTAAATATCCCCGTTTTAATTGATGTCAAATATGTGGCTATAAGTAATTGTATAAGTATATATAGACTTATACAATTTGGTTGATAGGTATAGGCGCTAAGTATTTGTGTTTGGCAATTTCCTAACACATTTAATTGTGAATAATTTATTTATATTAGTCATCAATATGGGAAAGATGTCTAGACGTGACTGAATAGGATAAGGTCATCAAACAGTATTGTATCGGCAAATTAAATTTTTTACACTCAACCATTAGTTATTTCTTTCTCTGGTTAAGCAATTATGAAATTGAAAGTATTACTTACCTCTCCGGGTCTTAAACGTATAAGTTGTTTAATCATTAACCGACTGTATGATTTAGTAGATCCCAACTCACCAAATCATAATGATCTTTTGGTAGGTATATAAAGAAATAAAATCATATAAAAAAAAATCAGGGTCTTACCCGTCAAATACGTTTCTATAAACTATTTAGTAAATCATAATCTACTTACTACTATTTCTTATAGTATATTTTGGTGTTGTTTAAATAGTAAGTTTAATTATAATAACAAAAAAGGCTGATTATCCTATAAAAATAACTGTATAATTTTAGATATATGGGAGAATTCTGTTCGATAGTCCATACTGTGGTATTAGTTCAAGTTGCAACAGATTCTTGTTCACTTGTGACATCGGCTTATTGTATTGCTTCGGTACACCTAATACGTTTAATTATAATTTAAATACTTTCTACGGACTACATAGTAAATATACATAATATACAATATGTTTTGTTTCAGCAACTAACATCTGGTTCATTTAAAATTGTTGAATTTCTTATGAACTTCCAAGTTTTCGTTGTATTTCTTTTGCGATTATTATCTTATACATTCTTTATTGACTTAATAAACGATAAAGTAAGACAAATATTTTTAGAGACATTATTTTTAAAATTGACATTTTGTCGATTTTTTTTTTGTAGAAAAGTAGAGTAAATTTTGGATTATACAGTTGTGACTGGACGGCTGCGGATATACCCTTTAAAAAAAATGTGCTAATGGCGATGCAAATAAACAACGCAAATGAACTGAAAATTAAAGTAACACCAACGATAGCTATCAACATGGGATTCACTTTAAGGGTAAGCTATACAATAATAGAAAACCATTTTTAAATAAATTTAAAAGTCTAATCTATGTATAATAAATTACTAGTATACAATGTAAAAAATTCCAATGAACTTCGCATAGTTTAATAAGAAGGTGTGCACTTGCTTATAACAACAAAAATTCTCTCATAATGATGAGAACTTTATACTTCATTATTAACTAACTTAATGATCATAAAATAAATAAACATTGAATTATAAGTGTATGATCTTAAAAAGGTATTTTGTCATGATATCGGAATAATTCCAATTTACTAATTTGTCATATTGTATTTGTTATACAGGTTTTACGAATGACTTATTCAATTGTGTCGGTCATGTTGAATACTGGGTTTTTAAATTCGTATTGGACATAATCAAACTAAACTTAGTTAGTAGACAGTAAGTTGTCACAATGAAAATAATAATATATATTGCTAATTATATTATTAATGTTATACAATGAAGGGATATGGAAAGCGCTATTTATTAAGGGGGGAAGGATAGGCAACATTTGAAAAATATTGATCTAATAGCCATTTTTAATATGCCGACTAATTTTAAGGTGGGAAAATATTAAGTTTTTCTTGTAATAAAACTTTTAGAGTTATTTTAATCTGATTTATGACGATAATTTGATAAAAAATGACTTTCGTGATTTTCTGGCGTATCTATTGAACGGATTAAAATTTTTTTTTTTTTATGTGAAGGCTGATTTTTGGTATAAAATTTGGCACTTTCCGTTTCCCTTAATTATTAAAAATCTATTTTTGTCACTAAAACAATTACCTATCACACAATATATATTTTTGAATGTATAATCAAGTTATAACTTAATACTTTATTGCTAATTTAATTGTTTATTGCAATACGCCATAATGTAGTTAATAATTGGCGTTAATTTAAATAAAATAAAAAATAATGATACAATACGTTGTACTAATTCTTTCACGAATAATAAAATAAAATATGAGTAAGCAGATTTACTTCATCAAATTATCTAGATTAGTGTCTTGATTATAATGTTTAAAATTGTCTAGCCAGGTTCAACTACTTTAATAATGTGCATATTGACTATTTTTATTATTGAAAAAAAGGTGCGACTTATTCAACAATGGCGTATTTTTTTATTATTTGACTACTGTGTTTTCAGTATATTGTAGTATGATAAATTGTGATTGCTAAAATTGAATTAATTCTTAAATTATCAATTCAAGTAGTTGTGCATTTTTCGAACAAAACGTTTTTAATTAGTCATCTAGAATCTAGATAACACGTTATTTAAATAATTTTATTTCAGACAAAACACAAATACAAGTTCATTTAATTATTAAAACGGGATGTTAAAAAGCAAGTTGTTCGTATCCGGTCTGCTCTTCTATGCCTCTATAGTATTTGATTAATTGTAGGAGAAATGGATGGAAACTCAACGCCTGAAAATAAATTTATTAACATATGGCGTTCTGAGCACTTAACGAACGTCTATTGTTTTCAAACTAGATTTTCGTTAGATAATCTGAACAAATTAAAAATTAAACACGCCGAGAACAAACAACATAAAGGATCATAAATATTTTAGTAACCATATAATTATAAAATTATTTTCGACCACAAGTAGACAGCTGATGTTTATAACTTTACAACAATCGACGGTCGAATGCTTGGTAAAATCGAGGAAACGGTAGGTACATTTTTTAGTCTTAAATATTCTATTTAAGTGTATCCTATGTTTCAAAATTGCATTCGTTATTTAATGAAATAGCTATTACGATTCATTTGGCTGTGCATACACTTATGAATATGTATGTATAATATATTGTATATTACTTATTAATAACATTACATGATAAAACAATGTGTGAATTATAATCCGTATAGTAAAGAAGCTTAGGGAAATGTGGTGTGAAAGTATGATACAACTTTTTCCACTCCAAAATTCATAGTAGTGGGCATGGTATATGTGTAATGTAGTCTTTGCTTTTGCATTATCTGTGAGCTCTGGTTAGGCCCTGGGCTCCTAGACAGAAACCCAATGACTACAGATAACGAGGGCCTTAATTTACTAATATTTTTTTACTTCAAAACGGTGTTAGTTTTCGTAAGAACTTAAACAGTGCTACTTTTCGTAAGACGCGTCGATAGATAGGAATATATGTATATTAATTTATTGTTTTCGAAAATTATGTTTACAGTATTTTTCTATTATATAACAACTTCTTAGCTATATATAATATAATTTTAAAGTTATATGCAAGAACTTATTTGTATTTATTTGTTGAAATTTAATCATCAAAACTTATTATTATTTCATCGCACACAAGTAGGTAGTTATTTCATTATACATTTCGTTATACATTAACTTAATAAAACATCCAATAACGGTAACGTTTCCAACAGGCTACAAGGGTAAAAAAATCACTGACAAACCGAATAAGGCAGAGCAAAAAAAAATCTAATCGGTTAGACGAACATAAAAACTGTGAGATTCCCTAAACTAACCGGTAATCGCGGACGGATAAAATCTTATTACCACGGTTACCGCCGACGGTCGAATATAATGTATGAAGATGGAAAAAATAAGGAAGTCTACCTGCGGTCGGTTTGCCAATACATACGCAAGCCGCGCGCGTGTGTTGAAGAAACGCCTAAAAGAAACCTTAGACGAGCAACGGTCTTTCCACGTCGGTCGAAATTTAAATAATATTTATATTATATCTTGGGAAATTTCTCACAAACGACTCTTCGGAGACAGGTCGTAAAACGAATTTGGCCGTCTATCCTGAGAACCCGAAACGTTTTTATTATATCGTCCCGCTCATTTGTTTCCAACGATTATCCGGTACAACAACAATGCCGATGGAATTTTCTGTTTTTTTTTTGTCAATGCTCTTTTTGACAAATTCGCAATTTCCAAAAAATTAACAAGGAAATTTCGCATTCACAATAATTATTCCAGTCGAACAACCGTTTCCGCAACGCAATAACCTCTCACCCCTCTAACAAACCTATTGCCGCATTTAATATGTATTATACTATCCGACGAAGACCACCGCCATGTAGTACAGCCCTCCTGGCCAACGAACCCCCCAATGCGACACATGTACATTTATATAATATATCTATACATGCACAGTGGTTGATATTTATGCCGACGAAGCAATTACGGTGCACCTGTGGTATACTACTGGTAACTGGTGTGTTCACGCTATCAACTGCGGTTTAAAATGCATTTTCAGTTGATTTTCTCATACCTACCGTGTAGAATCAATTTCTAGGAAGTAGCGTTGTTCACATTCAAAACACTCGATAGCTTAGTAGGTAGACATCGAAACTACACAATAACCAAAACCCTAATAACTGTCGAAGTGTAAACGCGTTTAAGAGAAAACAATACATATATACGTGTATTGTAGAGTCCCTGCCGATCATTGGTTCAAGTACATTTCCACAAAAGTTTTCATGTTGTGTATACAATATGTGAGTTGTATAATTATTTTGGTTCCGGCAAATTGGCAAGGATTTTGAGATTGACATAGTGGGTAACACTTAACAATCCAATATTGCCTTTTGTTAATGTCACGATAATTGTATGATGAAATACTTTATAAACACCACTTTATTACGGTTGACGGTTAATATAATATCACAATACACTTTACATTACACTAGTAATGTTCGACCCAATTAGTTATTAGCATTGAGTGGCAAATCTAGTTTCATTGTTTTAATCTGAAGTCGAATAATTAATTAATTAATGGTTGAACTACTAATGATTAATAACTAACGGCTAATGATTGCTAAGTAGCTAAATAACAAAATTTAGTTGCATAATTTAGTCAAAAACTAAAATTACTTGACTAATAATAGCAAAAAACAGTTGACGGCTTAATAAGCCGAACTCGTCGACTATTCAGTAAGTAAGTCGACTTATAAACAATTTGTTATAATTAATGAGCCGTTCTGCGTGCAAAACTTTTCAAATAATTATAGTCTATAGTATATGGATGATAAAAATGTTACATTGAAAACCTATTAATAGTCGATTACTTGTCTGTTTTGTCAATTAGTACTATACGCGTCACAATATTATTTATATAAGCTCCTCTACCCGGAAAGCATTTAACAGTTTAACTACTAATTCACATAGAGAAGCCCGGCTCTATAACTAATATGTAAATTTAGCGGTCATTCGGTAAGCGACCGAATGGTTTTACGACACATTACTTATAATATATGCATATATTTCATAATAAGCATAAAGGAATTATGATGTTGTTGTAGATAAAGTATTTTTAACTCGTAGATTTGCTTAATCTGTTTATTATCATTGTGTTTTAGTTTTTAAATAAAACATAGTAGTATAAGTTATAACTGTTGAAGTTTAACAGTATATAAATTCGATTTACCGCTGGAATATATGCGACGTAGTAATATTTACAATAATCCATGAATAATTCAACCGTTCAGTGCAACACTTTATAATGTCCTTCACAGAAAACTACCATAATTTTTAGAAAAATAAATCGATTATAGCTGACTAAGTCTTCAAAATGGTTTTAATTTCGAGGAATGACTCTCTTCGAAAATCTTTTCTCTTATATTTTTATTTCTTTTCTTTGTGCATGTCCCATTGTTTCGAATCATTTCATACTTAATTTCGCGGTTCTTCCTAAACAACATTACTCTGTCTCAGTTTTTATTTTTCCTTGTCTTACAATCCGTTTAATTGCGCTAGAACCAACAATAACAACATCGACGCGAATAATTATTCAGTTTATCTAACTTCGGGTACTGACGTCAAGATGACTTCATTCGAAATGCATCGATTCTAAACTAGCATGTACCTCTATGGCTACTATATCATACGTAATTTATTTTGCAATAGAAATCGCATTTCGACGTTGCCTTATATTTATAAAGATAAATTCATATTATTATGCGCCCGACCCGAGAAAATATTTTCTGAGAGCAATAAATCGTATTGCTAATGGTTTATGTTATTAGCGAAGGCGGCGGTGGTATTCATGTGTGTGATATCGTTTCGCATTGCCAATATAATATAATAAAACATTTTTTGCATCGCGTTTTTATAGGTACCCGCTATACCTTTTTCTCAACAAACACCAAATACCTAGATTCGTTTAGCAGGAGATAAAAAAAAACTCAAATACGTAATAATATAAGAACGTTTAAAAAATAGTCGTATGTATTATATAATAATATACGCCACTCGATTTTTTTTAACGCCAACAGAGAGTTCGGGGCTTACATTTCCATAAAATTATAAAACGAGAAGCTCTTTAAGCGCCAGGATCGTTTGCTGCTATCTCCGTCCCGTCGTCTTCTATAATATATATTTAAAGGTTCGTGAGCGAAATATTAAAATGTAATAATATCTCGGCAATGAATCACACCCATTACGCGGTCGATACACTATATTATGAACCGCCACCGCCATATAGCGGTCGGTCGTATTCAATACACATTGTGTATAATATATTTATTTATTATTAATGAAGCGTCTATGTAATAGTAATGCGGCTGTCCTTTTGTGCGTTTAAGCCCGTCGCAGAATGACGTCTTCGCGACCAAAAGAGACCAATATCGATGATTAATTAAAAAGGCTTAATTGCGACGGCGGAAACTGTCTCGCTCAATACTGGTAGATTAATTCGTTTTTCGTTCCATTCGTCCGCGGTATTAGCCGATTGCTCTTTTCTTTATTCCCAGTGCTCTTCCCTTTGACCGCCGACCTCTGTCAGTATTTGCTACATTATAAATTCACCCAGTGCCGGTTGGATAAAAACTGTATGCATGTTAACCGTCAAAAACGCTGTATAGTACACAATATATATACATATTATGCCGTTCCTCTTAGAATGCAAATGATATATACCGGCTGTCGCGTGTAGTCGCTCGTGTAGAACTTTTTAGCGGCGACACAGTTGTAAATAGCTATTTATTTTTTTGCCAATGATGTCGCTTTATTTAGGAAGTATCAGCAAAAAACTCGACCAAATCGATCCCGTTGGCGAACGCAGCAACTGCTGCAGAAGGCGCTGAAAAAAAACAGTACTCTAGCTATATTTTCCGTCCCTTATTTTCCAGAACCTCCCGGGACCATTATACCTGGACGAGAATTCGGCTGGATACGCGATTTATATTACATACAACCGTCCGGGCTTCGCACATTATCTCTGGCCACCCGTTCGTCTTATATAATATTACTTATACTATAACGGGCAAAAATCACTTTCCTCTACAATATTGCACCGTCGCGTCGGTTTACACATAGCTCACGGCGCGGACCAAAAGAAAATATTTTATTTTTTTTATATTGATCTCGTCATCGTATACGAGTGTGTTTTTTTATGCGTTTTTTTTTGTACCAATACTGCCTAGAGAATATAGAAAATAAATATGAAAAGTATCTGCTCGCATTTACTTTGTAGACCGGAAAATTATTTTTTTTCAAGAGCGTTTTTTCCTCTTGCGAAAACCGAGTGCGTTTATCACGTGTCCTGTGGGTCGTTCAGTCCCTCTTTGAGCCAAAAAAGGTCGTGTGATCAAAGCGTTGACGTAATGTTTTTGAAAATCGACGAACTAAAGGAATCGGCCATCGACCTTTTAGATCTGAAAGGAAACGGTTACCGCGCTTGTTATTACCGATATTTAGGAAAACGCTTATTTGGCTCGTGCGCGCGGATAATTTGAGTATTCACCGCGTCCAGCTGCAATCCGACAATATTGAGGTAATTTCACGTTACCGGTAAATAATAATATAAATACCACGCCTATCACGTTGGGCGTGCTAAAATGGTTCGAATTCTATTATGCGCTCATAAACGGCGAGTGCGGCAGGACGTCGTGCGGTGTTCGCTTACGGAGGTGTATACACAGTAGACGAGGTGTCGCCCGCAGTTAAACGCTCCCCGTGTGTACAAATATGTGTAATATACATACGATAACAACAACGATACGGCCGTCCCTAACCTTCGTACTAAGCGCCAGCGTGTACAGATTATTCCGGTTAATTTTGAAGAGGAGAAAAAAAATACCTCTGTAATATATTTTTTTTTTACATACTCCTATCGCTTTATAGCTCTATTTGTCGGTGCTAATAATATTGTATTAAACAATAATAATAATATGTCCTCGGCGAGAAAAGGAAGACCGGCTGAACGGGGAAGGGTGCGTTTATTCGAAAGTAAAACAAACGGCGAGAGAACGTAGGACTGTTTTTGTAACACACGGCATGCTGGATGATGATGGTAACGAAGATAGGGTGGTAAGGGGAAAGAATGATGCGGAGGGTAAAGGGAGAATCGGTTAGAGGGTCGAGAGGGGGTGCGACACAAAGGGTCCTGCCACCGCGGTGCACTATCGATCCGAAGTGCCGCCGTGTGGCGACGGCAGCGAAAAACGCCGTCGAGGATTCATATCGCCGGAAAGCTCCAGTCCCGCCAGTCTTCGGTCGCTTTCATAGTTCCGGTCGCATCTCGTAAAAGCAACAAAAACAAACGGCGCCACGAGGATCCTGGATCGGATTCTGAGCACGATTGTTTTTTTTCTTCATATTTTTTATCGCCACTCCGGTAAGTGATTTTATTACTGTTATTGCATTTAAAATGTTAAATATTTTCATAATCATACAGTGTCTACATAACAGTTATTATATCTACAAATTTAACTTTCCATATTGTCGCACGGATACGACAATATTTAAAAAATAATAAAGTATTGTAAAATAAATGTTACTGTATTAGCATTTTTAGTACTGCTAGAAGTCTTAGTTGTTTTTTAAGATCAAGTACAAATCTCGATGGCCGTCAGTTTATTATTATATGAGTTTAACGCACGCGTAAGCGGTATAATAATAATAACAACATTATATATTATCGCACGACCACGAGACACGATTTTGCATACCATTCGATCCTGTAGCCACGTTGCTTATATGCTTCAACGAGACTGTATACCGATAAGATGACTTTAAAAGCTTTGTTGTTGTGGCGTGCACCCGGCGCGACGTTACCGGCTATCGACCGTTTGTTTACGTTTTCTCTAGGTATCTCATCGAGATAAGACACGGTATGCCGCCGCCGCCGCATGGACTCCACCGGTACCGCATGATAACAACATATGTATATATTATGTACTATAATATATTAATATACTAATTAATACTATACACGAAGTATGAGATTTATAAAGGTTTGGTGTTACTTTTTTAAGGGGATTTGATACCGACCATTTTTAAGAAGTTTTGTATAGACAATATTTAAGAAAAAAGTGGTTTAAATAAATGTCGACCGTGTCAGTTAATTTACCGGTTAATTTGTATAAGCTTCATGGTAAATTTTTAATTTAAATCATTTTGTCTATGAGTAAAAGCCATTTTATTTAATATAATAGTACATATTTTGTCCATCGCATAGACTAAACCAGTGATTCTATTAGTAATCTGATAACAGATTTGAATTCGTTATGAAGTTTACTTGGGATCCTACAAGGTACTTTTTTGATATCTTTTTCTTACTATGAATAAGAAAGTTTGAACATTTTATAAAATTTCAAATTTTAAAATCAAATTTGTAAAGGGTTAAATTCAAAATTGAAAAAAGTGCCTGGTAGGATCATAAATAAACTTCATGACGAATCACAAATCTGTTTTCAAATTACTTATTGGATTACTGGTTCGGCCTGTGCGATGGACAAATAATGATGTGTTTTGACTGAAAAAAACGGCCGGTATCGAATCCCCTTAACCTTCAAACTAATGTTTGACAGGGTAGTTAATAAATGACATTGGCCATTGTTATTATGAAAATAACCAATTGACAATAAATTACATCTATGCTCGGTTAGTAATAAGTACACTAATATGCTGTAATTAGAAAGTTTCCCTAAAATAAATTGAAAAACTTTTTAATAATTTTATTAAAAATATTGAATTGCTAAGTTTGTTTACTATTGCCTTATCTTATTCGATTTTCAATGCCTAAATGTGAAACTAGAAGGATAAAGGATCCAAAAAAGTACAAATTATATCTATGCAATTTTACATTACTGGTTTAAATTACTCAAATTTAATAAAAATAATATAATATGAATGACTATTGTATGTTTCAAATGAAAGTGATTGTTGTGATACGCGAACTATTGTCCGTATATTAATGGTTTATGTAGTTAACTACGCTAAATTAGTGGTCAACCCACCGCGATATTTTAACTAATATTATAAACTTTATAATATATATTAATATTAATAACATACAACAGTAACACATTTATTGTAAAAACTTTTGAGACCAGTAATTTACGTTTGAAATAAAACTTAAATGGGGAAAACACAAGTCTATAATGTTTGTGTGACATTACTGACATTGATATTACTGATAACGTATAGCTAAAATTTGTCCTGCAATATTTTTTATATTATTTCCGTTTAGTACTATGCCATTGTGGTAACCACTTTGATAGTATTGCCTTTGATCGATTTACTTATAGTATTGATTTTCTTTAGCTCAAGATCAATTTATTATCCGACATGGCGATTAATTATCGCTACGACCAGTTGACTTGGCGAATCGTTAAAACAACCATTTCTTATTGAATTAGTCATAACAATTGTAAATTTTTAAAACTATTATAACGTTAAACTGAATTAATCTGAGGAAAAAAACGTGTTTAGGCCGTTTCGTACCAAATAGCGGTACGGTTAAATTTCAATGAAGCTGAATAATGGTTCAGTATAATGTATGAAGCCCCAAAAAAGAACTCGTCTTACTGAAATTGTGGTAACAAAAAACATAAACGGATGCCTACCGTTAAAAATTTACATTTAAATGTGAATTAATTCCATGGCGTGATTTGGCCATTTTATTATTCTATTTAAATTATCTGAAAGTTTCACGCAATCCGTATAATTTGTGTATAAAATATGTATATCTTTATAAATAATCGTTTTCCACTTTTTGAAAACCCAACTAGAGGTATAACAGAATATATAAATGTTATCATCAACGTAATTCACTATAAGTTAAACATCATATTATATGGATCATGTTACTGCGATTATTTCTGGTAGTTTTAAAATAAATCGAATAGAAAAGCTTATGAAAAAAATACCTAATAAAAAGAAATTATAGTGGCTTACTTACATTTGGAAATACTACCATTTGCAGTTAACGAAATTAACCAAAAACATTATTTTATTACATGTTGTGTTTCTATATAATAAAATAATTTCCATGAAAAAAAAAATGAAACAAATGTATATTAAATTTCTCTATATTATTACTATAAGACTAGCTGTTGTTTCCTATAATCGATCCTTTAGTATATTTTTATAGTCTCCTTTTTTCGATTTGCACAGTGGGTAGTTAATTAAGGACCCCGTCTTAATAATGTCCACTTAATAATCACCAGTTTGTATTTAACCGGACAGCGTACTTTTGTAGACATTTCCTTGACATACAACAGAAGTCAATACACAACTGTTAAATGAGCAAATACTGAACGACCACACACTTAGTGCGCATAATAATTTTACTGCATACTAGTACGTAATAAAGATATAATTAACTTAAACACTTTGATGGATAAGAAGAGCAAATTTATTAATAAGAAAGGAAATTTATACAATAAGGTATTGTATATAATATTACATTATGGTAAAATCGTGCTAGTAGGTAAATACTCTAATAATAATTATCCAAAGTAACGCTTTCTAATCTGTAGAGTAAATACGTTTGTAGAAATTAAGATTTATAACTTGTAAAAGAATAATACCCGACAAATATTTTAATATAAAACAATACTATGTAAGTGTGTATACAATAGTCATAATACTTAAACAAGTTTTTTATCGATTAAGAAGATATTGAGGTACCGTAATAGAAATTGGAACGTCCTGTGTAAGACGATTTCAGTAAAGAAATCTTCTTGATAGTAAACTTAAAAAGAGAAAAGGATTAGTATAGTGAGTTGGGGTGAATAATAAAAACCTATGACGAGTATTAAAAATGACCATAAAAACGATGGCTCTTGGGTTCTAATGTTCTGAGAGCACTTTCAACGAATAAAACAAATTAGCAGAATTAATTGAGTAAATGATGTGAATTTTTTTACTGCGTTTTAAAATTAACTTGTTACAAAAACGTCACTTTGTCAAAGTGACAGTGTTCCCACTCGGAAGTCTTAAAAAAACTTAATCCTCTTACAAATAGAATGGAAAAAATAGAAGTGCGTTTAAAGACGAACGAATCCTTCTATTCAAGCTAAGTGACTCAGATAGTGTTCGTACATAAAGGTTTTCATTTTCAATTGAAATTTCATCATTCGAATGCCATTAAAAGAAAACTACCTAGCTTTTTCGACCGAATCCATCATAACCCAGCGTACACCATTGATGTTGGTGCAAGAACATGATGACTGTACTAAGTCTTTGACATATATATTATGACGTATCTTTTCTTTTCTCTTCGTTTTTGTTATTCATAATCTTTAATTACAGACTCAACTTCTATATTACCAATTCAATATTCTCATTTCTCGCTGTATGTATTATACATCACTAGAAATCCCACCGTATTGTATTTATAAGCCGTCACAGAGCCGTTGGAGCAGCGTTTGTTTAGTATTAGAATAATGTATTATCTATATTATGTTCCAAAACCTATTGCGTTATATCCGAGGTTCCTTTATGCCGCGTTATATGTATAATATAATAATAATATACAGTTCGAATATTAGAAACTACATGCGAATCGGATTTCGGCAAAAGCTAGGTCTAAGAGTTATAATATACAAATTATGGCCCGACAGCCGTGGCACCTGAAAACTAAACTCGTAGATATCCCATTAGTTTAATAATGTATCGCAGGCATTCGAATATGCAAAGACATTTCGCCGATAATGAACAACCTACCCTGCCTAGCCGTTGATGCAGAGTTAATTTTAACTACCAGCAAAATCCGCCACAGTAACGGTAGCACTCGGGGTAATAATAATAACAGCACAAGAGGAGAAGAAAAATAAACGACAGTTGCGGAGGTCGCTAGAAGAAAAACGTGTTGAGGCGATATTATAATATCTTTTATATATATATATATATATTTGATATACGGGAGTCGCGCTATACTTTATACTTTATATATATTTTTATAAAAAAAAAAAAACATAAATCGTAAATCATGATTAAATGGAAATTTATGTGGGGGTGACCGGCTTGTTGTATAGAAAGGAGGGCGAGAAGAAGTTGGTATGTGAAGAAGGAGCCAGAAACGAGTCACGGTTCCGAAACCCAATCGTGATATCTTGGAAAAGGAAGACAACGACGGTGGCGAAAAAAAGTTAAATAAAACCGTATTTTTTTGCGAAAGTACGGCCGATTTGCATGCGCCAGGTAGCGTCAGTTCTACATATTATTTACACATTAAAAAGTAGTATTACAAGATGTATTTTATATTTGAGTGTAGATAATATACACGCAAAAATAAGATTTAAACGAATTTATGTTGTTTCGGTTTGGCATAAGTGTTATTTCGCCGTTAACGCGGCGGTGTTACCGGAGAAATGTATGAGAGAGAATCAAATTAATTCCATCGTCCGTTAAAACATACTTTAAACGATACTATGCTCATTAAAACATTTGCAAGACCCAAATGTATTATGTAAATATTACACCTAATGAAATTGTTAGTAAAAATTTTAAACGTCCGCACACTATGGCAGTAACCCGCAAATAGTCATCGTTTGTCGATTTATTTTACAATCATACACATCTCAAAAAATATTTTTATTAAAATATAATGAATTTAATATGCATTCACATTACTTATATCTAGCTTAAAATATTAAATTTTATATTATTACACGACGTAAAGAAACAATCATAATAATCTTAGTAATTATTATGGTAAATATTAATTTATTAGTTTATTTATAACAAAAATAATTTTATCCATATCCAAGGCTGATGGCACTCAAAAGTTTTAACTAGTTATTTTCTTATTAATGTTTAGCTGTACAATTTTTAGTTTTTAACTACTTCAAGGAGACGAGTTTACCTCCTACCGAGAAAACCCGCCCATTTAAAAAAGTTATAGACCGTAGTTTAGAGTAAAAAGCTCCATAGGGCCCTATCCTACTAGTTATATTAGGTTGTACACCACAGTTAATTTTAAAACAAAATTCAATTTCAAAAATGTTTATTTTCTATTTTTGTTTTTTTGAATAACGGTTAAACTAAAAATAAATTATTCTACGATATTTTTGCAAAATCCTCTTACAAATTAATGCCACTCAAATAAAAAAAAAAATAGAATCTCTTTAGAATTATGCATTTTAAAATCTTTATGTATACCAAATGTCTGGTTCATTATAGTACAATTAATAAATTATTTCTAAACTAATGCCCAAATAAAAAAAAACACCAACATCGAAGCAAAGTGGGGACGAAGCATAGTGAGATCGGTTAGTCAAAGGAATAAAAAAAAGACACATTTTTGGCAAACACTGATATTCTATAATATCTAAAAAATATTCCATACAAATTTAAAACTATTTCGACTATTTTTAAAAATGTTACGTGTCGTTTGCCTTAATGATATTTAAAACGAACTGCAAATTTCAAAAACATTTCTTGGTTCAAATTTGTGTAAACATTAGACCGGCTTAATGTTAAAGGAATGCGAATGCGACGTTTTTTATTTTTATTTCTCTTGCAATTTATGTTGTTTCGTTAATGTGTTTTTGCTTTATATTATATTATCAAATTTAGTTTATAATAGCAAACCACCCTAAACATTATTCAGCTTTTATCGACACACGTGACATATAAGCCCATCGTGTCATTTAACGAAATTCGAAAACCTCTTTTTATATTTGAAATCGATGTTAGCCCTGTTAGAAATGAATGAACCGCGTTTTGACAGGTAACTAATTACGATAAATAGCGAGGGTCACTCAACCGTATTAGTTTGACAAACGCTTGTCTATAAACACGTTTTTACGATTATTTTTAAAAGGATGACGTCCTTTTAATATTTAGGCAAATGTGAATTATTCGCAAAAAAATATACATCTAAACCGTAATAACAAAACGTCATAAGTCACCATAAGCCATACAATTTAACCATAAAAAACGTCAAAAAAATGTATGATTTAACGTAATTGAGTAATAATAAAACGAAATCAAACGATCTTACATTCATTAATATAATACACAATAATGTCGTTTATATAGTACGAAAAGACCCAATGTATATTATACCGAAGGATAATTATATTTTTAAAACAATAACATTTAAAAAAAAATATATTTAAAAATGTTTATCGTTTGATTTGTATGAGTTAAGATTAGTTATATTATTGGCTGAGTCCATTAGAAAAACAATATTATCGCAGGAAATTCAGACCACTAAAACTCATTTTGTTTTTTTTTTTAAATAGTCGATTCATTGTACTCTCCGAATGTGCGTGATATTTGTTTAATATTATAGTTGTTTTTTTAAATGATTTGGTAAGGTTTGAAATCAAGGTCAAAATTAAGTTATGTCGTAAGCAATAAAACGATCCCGGTGTTTCTCGGTTTATCATTGACACTATCGGTCTGAATTCTAATGGTAATGTAAAAGTGGCACTGTATATTTGAAGCGGAGTTTAAATGTTGACAGCGCCGCCGCGAAGAGCAAACAATAAATTACTAAAACGCTGAACCAGAAAACAGAATAGATGGCTAAAGAAGGAAAAACAGCGGAAGAGGGATCTGGATAGAAATAAGTGAGAACTTTTCAAAACGACCTTTTGTTTCCACTTTTCGTTTACCACCATTACTGCCTTCACTGAATCTACCATAGGTACAGCAAAAGAAAATCGGACTGTTTTGGAAAAACAAAAATTCCCCTATAGTCCAGCGTTTCGCAATTGTAAACTCCGAGTTTCAATATTACTTCAACAGCATTCACTGACATCCCCGGAGATCTATTTCCAATCGACTTGCTTTTGCCAAACTTTTGTATCGTTGTTCGACCCACGGTCATGGAGCATTGAACTCCCATAAGGAAACAAATTATAAACTTCCACCAACAGTCATCAAGGGGCTCGTTTAAAACATAGTAACAATTACTGTGTCATTTCGATCACAGTCCAAGTGATTATAAAGGCGTGTGTGTCAAAAAAAAGTTCACCTATTATAGTTATTAATCTAGGAATACAACTGTATTATATTCGCCGAAATTTTAATCCATAGCAACAATTTTAAGGAAGTATTAAATAAATTGTTATAGTTTGAGTTATGATAAATTATTATGTTTTCAAAAAGAAAAGTTGTAATTAAAATTGTAATTATTTTCGTTAAAACTAGTGTTTTACGTTATTTGTATCATGTAGTTATTTGTATCACCCTATATTAGCTTTTAATCAAAATTAAAACCAATTGCAATGCAATAAAAAAAGGGAGAGGCAATCTTACCGGATTTCAAAAAATAGATCAACAGTAAAGAATGGTAAGGAACTTGTTAAAGTATATTAGTTTTAACACTACGGTAATTTCTTTAACCTAAGATTGGCGTGCTATTATTCTCAAATCTCAATGTAAACCATTTTCGAAATACATTGAACGAGGAATTCTAAAAATGTTTTGATATAACAAGTGACAACGTCAACGCCAAACGCACTACTTAAACCGAGAAACAAAGGGATTTGCAGTTGACCATCAAGGTCTAATTGCAATACAACTGAGATGAATTACCAGAATCAGGAATGTCAAATGACAAATGAATTCGGAATTCCGGTTGAGTTAAGCATTCGTTCATTTTCCACTCAAGCGATACAATTCTCCTTAATCTCTCTGCTCGTTGAACTGATAGTATAAGTTAAAAATCGTGGTGTGGCCGAAGGAGCGCTTAGACTAAAACTAGCCAGACGACAGTAAAGCTGGTAGCATAGTCAAGTTAGATTTTATGCAACTACTACAGCACATGCTGGTAAAAAAAAAAAAAAGATTTTTATTTTCACCAGATCCGTATTTAAAAACGTGTTAAACGAAGAAGCGTACAAATAATGTAATAAGTTAAAATAACATGTATAGAGAAGCTTTGATATTTTAAAACGCTGTTAATTGTTGTGTTAAATTCATTATGAAAAAAAAAAAAGATCATAACTGCAATGTGTTCATCTATATTATGTTGTGTTCAACAGAATTTGAACACATTACGCTTTTGTACGAATAACACCTCTGTGTTAAATTTCATCCGACTAGTTTACAACATTTTTCTGACACACATTTACATGGTACTTTATACTCGAGTGAAAAAAAACATGGTGAGATTAATATAGGTCACTGCTTGTTTCACCATATTACTGTATATTATACAAGGCATGCGAGCTGTCTCGCCTATTTTAGTTTCCCACAATATGTACGTTAATTTTAACAATACAACAAATTATAATATTATCGCATAACTGAACTTTCGTACAAACGGAAACCACATAAATGTCATAAGATGCAAGTACAAACTATGTTCAGTACCCTTAAGCATTTCACTATAACACTTCTGAGTTTAATTTCTGGAAGTATAATTATATTTTTAATTAAAAATAATTGTTTTCTTGTCCATCATTCATTTTTCAATAGTACCTACTCCACCGCGCCTGATAGCTTAACTGTATGTTATTATTCTCTTTTGGTGCTGTTAAGTAAATAGTAATGCGATGGGTGGTACTGTCGGGTCAGCATCAGGATAGCATAGCTATACATCTTGTACGTCTATTAATCTCTGTCTCATAAACCCCAAAACGCGCAATCCGTTGTTATTATATTCTTTAGTCAAACAATTATTAATCGTCAAACAACCAGTTTTAAATTCTAGCCGGTGGTCATACAACCTGTACGAAACGTGTAATTTTGTACATTATAAAATATCGTTTTTATCGATTTGCTTTGCTATTAAATCAATAAATTATACACTGATTCTTGTGTAAAAGAAATAATGTCTTGACTATAGTTTGCTATAAAACACATAAGAAATCGATAAAACAAGTTTATGAATAAATGCAAAAACTTTTTTTTTAATGTATTTATATACTATATATGTTTATCAGTTTATATAAGTGCTTATACAAGCAACTTGATGATTGATTAAGTAAAATTGAATAATAATAAATTAAAAAATGGTTTAATTTACAATTGTAATTTATGTAGGATTTATTAAAATAAACAAACATGATTATTTAACATTTTATAATAATAACTATTATAAATGTATATAACCTCACATTCCATGTTTCATACAAATGGTGTTATTTTTTTTCCCTCGTTCTTTCATAAAATAAAAAATAACCGTTGCCTGACACGCGACACACAAAAAATGGCAATAAAATTGAATCTTTCGACCCGAGTTTGGAGTAGTGTGAAATTCTTGGTACCGTGAAAATTCATTGTCTCCTGAATGGTTTTGCTTTCCAGTTAAAATGAAGTCGTTCGACGACGGTGCACACACGGTGGTGCATCTGCTGTTGTTTACTTAGGGTATCTGTGGGTGGCGCGGATGACGCGCTATTGTCATTCTGTTTTGCTACCGAATCTCATACCTACGCCACACAACCGTTAAACGCGGGCACTTACTACACTGTATAGCTGCACGAATCATCTTCTTTTTATTGTAATAATAATAATATTATATTATTATTTCCCGAAGTGACTGCGCATCTGCGCGCGTGTTTATACATGAGGAGACCTCCATGAAATTTCGAATAAAAACGTCCCGCTGGCATCTAGTAGTAGCAGACGAAGATCTCGGGTAATATATTTTTCGTGTCACGGTGGTTTGTAGGGAAAGAGCCAACAAGCGAGGGAAAAAACACCTTCGAAGAAGAAGAAAACTGTTGATGAACACACACGCATAATATATGTATATATATATATTATATTCCGTCAATGGCCGTATGCAAATTTGATCTTGTAAACACACTAATCATTCCCACGCGTTCTACCAGCTGACTGGAGCGGTGCACAGTGCGTGGATCGATTATATATACAAAAAAAATCAATCATAATAACTAGGGCCTTTTTAAATCATACAGCGAAACATATAACATTATATATTACTATTATTATCATCATCAACACGAAATTAAGTATATTATACAATACAGACGCTGTCTCGCTCTCCTGATCGAATTACGCTTTGTAGAAAAAATTTAGTGCAAGTGTATAATAATTTTATCTTTTTGAAATACCACAACAGATTTCGTTTCTCTTTATAAACTCTGGCATTATATTATTATTATTTTTAATATTTTATAAAATTGAATATTTTCTGTTAAAAATATTATTTTTGCTATTATTATTTTTATTATAATAGTGATGCGTTAAGCGTGTAAAACGGTCACACGGTATATTTCTTGAATAGCAATAACAATAATAAAATATAATATCGCCTTGACGGTGAAGAGATTGTACGGGATTTACAGAAGGCGCACCTAACCAATTTAAAAGATTTAACGCTAAATCTCGTCTATAAAAAAAATGTCATTCTCTTCGCGAGCATATTTTCTATTTACTTTTTTGTTTACACGCACAGCCTGAAGCATTTAAAGTACAAGGGCAGATATTTTTTGAAATGCAATATATAATAATATGATAGCTACCTGTTATATTATTATAAAAATATTAGCTAAATTAACTTTATATACAATTAACGAACATCATTATAATCTAGTAAAAGAGACACATACAACTTTATAAATACAGGCTCTTAGTTGTCAAGCGGTACACTACTATAATACCAAACATATTATTAAATATATTTTTAAATAACGTATTATACAACTTAAATTAAAACAGAAATAGTTACAGAAAAACATGCATGATGAAATAAATACCTTTTCAGCTAGAATGCGAAGCTAAAATATACTTAAAGAACTTATCGTTTTAAAGAAAGAATGAGTAGATATTTTATTATTATTGCTATAGTAAAAATAAAATTGTTTAAAAATTATATCTTTACTAACTTTTGCTTAACGTGTTTTATTTCAAAAATATAGACAAATAATATTCTTTGTTTGAAAATAAGTTATAACTACTGTTCTGACAAACAAGTTTTTCAGTTAAAAACGTAAATATAATTTATTAAAGAGAAAAAAACTGGTTAAAGTGAGAAAAACAAACGATAAATAAAACCGAACATGAATAAAGATGTAAACATACTAATCCATACAAATTAAAAACATTAAACATTTTTTATCTCACCTTAACATTTAAAATTGTTGTTGGACGAAATAGACTTGTCATTTAGTATTAGATGTCTCTATGATCATCGATCGGGTTTGGGCCATTTGTACGGTGTATAAGGGACGCACAGAGCATTTATTTATGTCTACGTTCAAAGTAGGTAACACTTTAAAACAGACCTATTCTCCATTCTAGTCGGTTGAGCTGAGTACGGTGAAGTGTTAGAAATTCGCTCCGGGTAAATGTCTAACGCGTTGCTCATAACGAATTTGCCCATAGTTATCACTCGAGATTACAACACATATATGACAAGAGGTGCACTTCACGAGGAGATGTTTCCGGACCTTTTTTTTTTATTTTTATCATTTCATTCTGTCCTAGAAGAATGTCCCGCTGCGAGGCACTTGAACCCTAAGTCGAGTCGAGCAACAACCTCATTTAAAATCGTTCTTTTGATAGCAAATTCCGTAAGGACATCTTTACCGCCTATGTTTTCCTTTACGCTGTTAAGACTTTGACCCTTTCACGTCGCCATGTGTCTGAAGCGTCCAGTCAATTTTACGTCAAAGGTATTTTTTTTTATCTTTTGAACCGACGCGAAGTATAATCACGAACCGTGACACGTCATATGAATTAACAGACGACTAGGACAACGTCACAAAATGATCTGACTGTAATGCGGTTTAATGCATTCTCGAGAATATACTCAATACATAATATATATAAAAAATATACATAATGAAATAACGTGATTCATAAAATACAGCAAAATACCGCAAACGGTTCATATTTGTTTAAAAAATCTTTGCCATAGTAATGCAAAGTAACTCCTAACGCGCACTTTTTTAAAATCTTCTGCTCTCCTAATAGGCCATCTGTGTTGTCTGTTGGTATATTAAATGTATTTTTCTAGAGATGGCGATCACAGTCTTTCTTTTTAATAACAATTAATTTTCTTCTTTCTTACATCAGTACAAATATTTGCAGTCGTAAGAAATACCATTATTGGTTTACTTGGGACGACGTCGTTATATTAACTAACAATTGGGATTACAAAATTGGTGGTTTTATTTTATTTTTTACCTTTTGTGAAAAAGAAATAACTTTTCAGTTATAAATTCTGTAAGACTCTGTACAGAACCTTTGGATAAAAAAATTAGAGTGAAATAATTTAATATTGTCTGTTTATACCTATACCTATATAAAAAAAATATCTGTTCAAGGAATAATTGTAATAAATTGGCTGAGCGTTGCCGAAATATAATATTTGAAAGCCATTAATGATCACGAAAAGAAGGGACTAACTTTTATTGGTTTTTTATTGAGGGAAACTTTTTTTTTATTCCAACCCAAATAGCTAGTACACACTACACAGTAATATAAAATATATATACAGTTTTCCCCAGTGATTTACTACTTTTCCTCTTTTGCCCATTATTGGCATACAACGTCATCCCTGGCTTGTCGCGCCACGGCCAAACAGTCCATTTATTATTTATTATTACATCTCTTCTGCCACGGTACTATAGAATTCGGTGTACACAAAAAAATATTTTTATTCGACTGACAAATAATTTCGACTCTTTCGCGGGACTCGAACATTCGTGATTTATTTCTGCAGATATGTTTTTTTTCCTAACCCAATTATTAATGTTATACTTTCCCGCGTTAACCCGTATTTGGTTTAGCTGGACCTACGGTAAGAATAAACCATACTCGTACAAGCTTCAAGAGTAAAAATTATTATTATTTTATAACGAATTTTATAAGACAATAAACATTTACATTATGCGTTTTTTATGGGCTATAACGTACCAATTATGTATCTTATATTTTTTTATACATTTACATTTTATACGATTATGAGGTGTAATAGGTACGATTATGCTACTGACAGTGACGTTTAATTCAGATTTCAGACAGCAGGTCTAGGGGATAACCTTTACAATAAAAACGCATTCAGCATTTTTTTTTTTGCTTAGATTTAAGGTTTACGGTTAACGTGGTTTAAATCATTTATTCTTTGCGTTGTTGTATTGAGTGAGCAAAAACGAATACGGCCAGAGTTCGTGCCGATATGACGTTTTTCATACCTCTAGTCAAAACACACACACAATAAACGACCCCAACGATAAACGCTTATGTGTGTGTGTGTAATGTGCACAATCGACCGAACAATATGGAGCGGTTATATTTTGTTCTCTCATATATACATATATTCGTGTCCCTCCCGTACTGTTCCGTTTAAACGTTATTGTTGCACCGTATGCACCAGAATAATATAAGTATTATTATTAATGTTTCAAAAATTCCTTCGGCCTTCTCTCCCAATAATGTAAATGTGAAAAATAAGGAACGCGTTAGGTTTGTATTTGTTCATGACAACGTTTATACAAATAATATTATATAACCGAATTACTATGCTGTAAATACTGCACAGTATTTTGACGTTGCACTATGCACATTAAAACGACTCAGTCGTATAGCGTGGTTAGATTAGCCGGTTATGTTATGCTAGGTTCAGTGTACGCAACTGCTCCTTGGTGTATTATTTTAAGTTTCCCTTAAAAAACATTTGCCAAAAGTTGTGTCGGATAACTGTATTTTGTTTACCTTGCGAATTACGTATGGATAATATAAACAAATAATTATTTTACAACGTATACATTTGCTTTACTTAACGTTCCATTTTATAATTGTTTTACAGGTCCTGCGGTAACCAAAACCTTTGAAACGGATACCGGAGTACAACTTATTGCTAGAGAGAGTAAGTATTATTTACACGTTAGACGTTACGGTCATGGGCCGTGTGGGAATTAAACCTTGTCAACTGTAAATTATATTTTTTTATTATACTGGTCGGTAAACTTGTGTCTCTAGAAGACGAACGTCTATTTACAACTATAGAGCCCCCCGTTGATATAAAAACTGAATAAAGTATTGCGGTAAAAAGTGTTCGTACTCAGTGAAGTTTAATGGATTTTTGGGTTGTCTTATAAACATGGTGCCGAGTTATATACCGAGCACGCGTAATAAATTATCCAATTTGCGTGTAACGTCTAAAGCAAATAAAATATTATTATAGTGTTACACAGTCCTTATTATACCTATTTGATTTATATGTAGCATTTTGCATGTTATCCGATTAAATGTATGAATTTATAGACGTCCAGCGACCAGTTTATAATTTTTCACATTTAATCGACTATGAAAATATAACTGTATTGGTGACAACCGAAGATCATAATCCGATACTCTATAATTTGACAGACATGATAGAAAAGATTACTCTTAAAATAATTTGCACTGTGCACACTAAAGACTTTTGTTCTGGCAATCGAACGGAAAATTAAACATTGTAGTAGTACAAATACGTAGGTAAGTCGTTAAGAAGTTTAAAAGATATCCATTATTTTACATCATCCACAATCTAGCTCTTTAAGTATCAATACTTTTCAATAACTAAAATATGGTCAATACACTATTTTTCAAAACCAGTAACTACCATCAGCACCAGATAATTTATTATATTCCTCATTACTTTTTTACTAAATTAATACAAAAATATTAAGATATTTTCTTTATTTGTTAAAATAATTGTAAATTTTATCAAACTATAAACGGATTGTTTTTCGTCTGTTTAGCCCAATTATAAATAAATCTGAACCGCTAAAAAAAAATTGTTGAACTAAAGTGTTGATATTTAACGAAAATTCATATAAAAAATATTATTAAGCATATAAAATAGTATGTTTAAACAAATTTCAATGACGTCCCACCGTGTTATATTTGTTTAACCATTCAATCATAGCAAATCCGAAAACTATGTACTTTAAAGTCATTAAAATAAATCCTGTCCTACCGAGTTTTATAACCTTTAAACGCGCATCATATTATAAATGTTCATGTATAAATATTTATATACAACGACTGGTCGATTTAGTCTTCCCGTAGCGCCGCAAAAGGACCAAAGCGAATAGATAAATACCGTAACGGCTTATACGATTTGCACCGATTCATGTGCACGCAAAGGAAACGGAGGCGTCGTCTTATTGAGTTGTCTAATCGGAATCGATAAATAGCCGCAAATAAAATGATTTAATATCTTCATTCATTCGCATAGGAGAAAATGCGAGTTATTGCACATTTTTGTCCTTTTGCCATTTCGTCGATTATTTTTATTGTCAATGCGTTCAACATTAAATAAACGTTTTGCTCTATGTCAAAATTTCGAACAAAAGATCAATTTTTAATTAAGGTGTGCTGTCCACAACTCGACAGTCAAACCTAAGTAATAATTAATAACTGTATGGGTTTCAAAAAACCGTCAATCACTTATTTGTTTTTGCTAATTATTAAATTGGCCGTTGTAAGCTCAACTCTGAAACATATTGTAATAAAACGCACCTAATACAAATAAACGGAAAATAAAAATGTTCAAATTTATCACCAATGCAAAAAAGCAAATAAACGTTGAAACGTCTGTGCTTATCATTGGCTTTGCGGTTGAACGGTTTACTCTTAATACGCCTTATACGAAAAAACCTATTCCTATTTTGTTCAGTCGAGTAGTTCTTAATTTTTGTTTAGCCGGGCACGTTTCACGCTACAACACGGTTTGCCCTTTCTAAAACCTTTTATTTCATACGTGACGCATCTATACCTACCATATCATCAGAATATTATTATTATTATTATTTCTCATCCCTGATGTATTATAGTGCGACATGTTCAACCATATACGAGTGACGATGTAAATCCTTGAGAGTTAGCAAAACTGCAGCCAAGATTGTCGTATATGTAAATATTATATTATTATTTTATACACATAAAGTTTCGAAACGTTTACATTCTACGCGAAAATAGCGGTTATTTACATTTCCCCTCAGACTCGCATAAACTACATGAAATAATCGTTTCCCATTGACGTTTTAAATTATTTATTTGTCGTACTAGCTTGATTATACTATGCTCCAATAACCGTGGATAGTTTATAGCTGTAGAATTAGTGTTTTGTTGTTGTCGAGGAGTTCAGTCATTCTTTTTTTTTAATAAACAAATTTAAATCTTATTGTTTTCCTAATACATTTTCTGACTACCCATTTAAACAGCGACAGTTGTAAAAAAAATTGTATTTTTCGACTGAAGTGCAGAAGCTTTGGGTGCTATAACCATACCAGACAATAAAGTAGGGTTGAGGCTAAAATTAGGAATTCGTGGATATATCATAATCATTTATCAACCATTATCCATATTAATAGTTTCAGATATCCATATAACTATTAACCAATCTTTTATAATTATTTCAAAAAATATTTTTAAATTCAGGTACTAAAAATATTGATTTAAAAAAAAAAAATTGTTTTGGCTGATAAAAAATATATGGATATCGGAAACTTTCCTGACAAGCCTAACCCTGTAATAAAGTAGGTATATTTTTTCTCACTTTCAGAGTTAAAGTGCATTAATTAAATGGTAATAACGTACACACACACGCAAATAAATAAGGGTATTTTTGAAACATATATCTGTGGCCACAAGTCCAAAATTCGATTTTTTTGTCATCGTTTTAAACTCAGAGATGCGAAGACTAAAGCGCGTTCCATTTTTTTTAACCAAATTTAATTGTACATAAAAAAACAAATAATGATTGTAATTTGTAAGTTACGGGACACGTGACACGATTTATAACTTAAAAACTCTAATAAGCATTTACAAGTCGACATTTTTAGATTGTACTTTACATAAATGAGTTCAGTAATAACATGTTCGTCAATATAAACTGCCGCCGCTGGTGATGCTTATGCGGAAAAGTTTAAATGTTCCCACCAAACGACTTAAGTTTTCCATTCGGTAATGTTTGCCAAAAATTATTACACTCAAATTTCGTTCATCTAACTATTCGTGTACGCAGTATTCACTTACGTCGTTACTGCGGTTGTTTTTAGGGGCACGCATTATTTTACAACTTTAATACAGGTAATCATTTGCGTTTTTTAGGCCATTTCATTTTTATTATTATTCTCTGACAACATTATATTCAACTTTTGCCAAATGTACCGCTCTTTTAAATGCACCATTGCCAACGAGAATTCGTATTGTTTATCTGAAATGCAATTTTAATACTTAATTGTACCAATTGTATGATTTATGACAACACAGTTGGTGTTATATTTCTAGGCGGGCTGAAGTCTATTAATGACAATAATAATAATTGTCGGATTATGAATATTGTTCTCAGAGCCTTAACATAATTAATTGATTTTTAATTATCAATTTTTTTTTTGTCAGCGACCAAACATTTGTGTTTTCATGCGACGATCGTATGCGACTTGGATAGTAATTTATGGCGAAACCACTTATAAACTAAAACAAGTTGTTTATTGGTTCAGTTGTTTGAATTTTGGACGAACCATTTGTCTTTTGTGTGTAACTGTCGGCATAGAAGTTTTTAGTTGGGCGTTTGTTTTCTACAGAACGACCTGATGTTTGTCCTCTGCGCCTTTAGCCTTCATTGAAAATATACATTTATTGGTTTTATGATGATTTATGAATGTACCGACGGATTATGTACTCAAAATTAGTGTTAATTATTCCAAACTTACCTAAGCGGTTATTGATAAATTGCACAAACGATAGAGGTATACGTCGTATTTATTTATTAAAAAGATTAATTAAAAAACGTCAAAATTAAATGCGATATTTTCTGTGTAGAAATGTAGGGCACGTTCGACTTTAATTCTAGACTTATTAATCATGTTATCACTATCGCACATTGGCTAATAATATGAGCCATATATTATACCATATATTTATATACTTATGAATTGTAAAACCGAATTTATATTTACACAGCTATTCACACTTTACATTGAATTCGATTAATAAGAATTAATAATAAGACGAGAAGAACAAACATGATCACAATTATTTCTAAATAATAATTGTTCGATAATAAATAGAGATGTAATGATTTAAATAGGTCATTCGATTAAAGTAAACACGGCGGTGATGAGTATTTTTCGACATTCGTTTGTAAGCTACATAATATACAAATACGAAATGAGTTGACACCTGACTGATGGAATAACATAATATTGAGAATGTAACAAATAATATACTCACAGTATATATTTTTTAATTAATGGTGTGTTTACGTGCTGAAACATTAGTTGAACATTTTTCGTCAATGAAGCCATTTAGTGGTCATAGCTGTTCGTATAGAGTAGATATAAAGTAAATTGTAAAAAATGATTACATTTTTAACCGATTGTATATAACATAGCGTAAAAGACGGTAATTGGCGAGTGCAAACGAGATTCTTTATAATGAACTCGAAGAATGTGCAGATAACATATCGTATCAATTAAGTTTCTTAAAAAAACGTACACTGTACACAAAAGAATAAACGAGTTCATCGAGTTCGGAGTTAGACATTTTATTAAAGCCTTATAGAGTTTTTAGAGATCTAAAAGGGAACAATTAGACGAGATACTTTAAAAAGCGAGAAAAACGCTTTTCATTAACGCCATTTTGAGAGAAATCCCGTTAAGATAACCGGAATCATTTCAAAAACAGAAAAAAAAAAGTAAGAGTCGAGCACACCGTTCTCGGCGTTAGCTGATTGTTATTAATTTGCAGGACGAAAAGGCGGCTGCCGCCGGTATTAAAGGCGCTAACGAGCGGTTTTTACGAGACAATACAAGTACTCTCGGTTAGACCTTCATCTCGCCTACAGCTCGGCATCCATCCATGTACCTGTTATAACCGTGTGTATACACTACTTATATACACTCCGTTGTTTGTTTTTACCTTTATTATTATTATTTTTTTAATGGTCATTTGTATTTTGCCGCGCCTAGCCGTCGGTCGGTTCTACCCGTAGCGTTGGTCTTGTCTACACACATTCAGATAAAAACCTCTTTTGATGTAAATTAAAAATGCCACCAGCTATGTGCGGGTCGCCCTTTCCTCCGTGTATGGTACAAATATATTATATATATAAATTATAACACACATACACATAAAAATGCGTTCATTATATTTCAGTTACTTGAGTAAATAAAGCGTCAGGTACGCCCACTATAACCCCATCAATGACGGCGACAGGCCCACAAATACATGGGCTAATTGCCTAAAGGATTTCCGAATACTCTTATCCACGTGGGACGTAATATTTTCCCTAATCAAATCATATCAATATTTTATCGGACGGAATATCATAGGAAATCGCTAATCATTTATGTACGGTTTGATCGGACCACGACTAAATTCGGGCCATACCATGTTCCTTTCGTATGTATTTAGTAAGTAACAAAACTATCATCCAATTCGTTTGGTTTAATTTTTAAGTTTGGACTTTTGGTATCAGAGTTGGTATCAAAATTATGTTGACTTGAAACACGCTTGAGAAACGATTCATCACCGAAACGTGTCTGGTAGACTGTTTAATTGGCACACGCTTTTACATTCAGACCGTCTGTAAATCTGATATTTATGCGTATCCGATTCTCCACCAGAGCCGCCCACGTCAGTCGCACCTACAAATAACTATAACGCCTACGCTCAATGACAAAGCAGAATGTTTTCATAGATCGTAAGATCATAACAGTTATTTAGACGTTACCACAGCTTTTTACTACTAAATTTTGTGTACTTACCTCGAGATCCAACAAGATAATTTGATATTTTTTTTATCATAAACTGACAATAATTTATCGCCCACGAAGTGCTTTAAAAAAAAAACACATTTGTAAACGATATATTATACCATATACACATATACATGTAGATGATTTACAACTCTATTATATAAATCCAAATGAGTTCGAGGACTATCAATGTCTAACAACACGCGCTCAAGCTATTACATTATCATACAATTTGTCAGCGATGTCCCACTAACCGCACTATAGCAGCATATTCTACTATCATACACCACTGACCAGTGACCACTCATATACATAAACGAAAATAATAATACAAAGGAGTCTTTGAAACTGACATAAACAAACGGCTACAGACTAAGCATATACACTCATTTGGTTTCCCATAAAAAAATGTAACGAACACATGTATTTGTTCCATATAAAAAGGTCCTATTTGTTATTTTGGCCAAAAAATACACAGCTGCTCTGTAATAACTATGAAATGGGTTAGCGTTCCTCATAACTGGCATTAAATCTAACAAAATGAATAACAATAAAAAACATTCATTCTAAAAAATAAAATAAAATAAAGCTATTTAAAAGTTAAAACGGTTTGTTTTTATCATAAGTACTTATTATTCTTAATTTTGAATTACAAATCGTAAGTTTTTTATACACCTAAACGGCTTCTCAAGTTTTACGATCGTGTTAAAAAGTTATAAAATAAAAATAAATAATATTGTATAAATATAAATACTATACAATATAAATTGATGTATTAAAAGCTATGTTTTTAAGAAGTAACTGAGATAAGATTATTAATAAGCATATGCAAACAAAATAAATTACATTATTTTGTGACACCCTATAAATTTATATCAAATATCACACATCCAATTTAAAATTTGGGCGTGTCAGTTTAAAACAGTTATATTGGATTTTTGTTTTGTGTATGCATTCTTGCACGACTAATTTTTTCCATTATTTATTTAGATTATTTGTTTATTTATTCTTTTCGATACATACATAATATTTGTAACTCCTAATAAATTGTATTGGTTGGCCATACTTGTCGAACATAATAAAAACAAATTTGCATACATTATATATATCATGTATACTTATTGCTTATCGCTGTCGTTAACCATGTCCAAAAACATAAAGTCTTATGTATATCGTGACTTTGTCAGTTGCATCCACTTTCGTCATACAATAAAGTATCCCACAAACTGCGTTCATAATTTTACGGTGTATTATTACTGCGGTGCGATAACTATTTACCTGTCATCCGTAAACAGTTTTCTCTGTATAGACTGAGAAATGTATAGAAGACAAATTCCAACGTCAGTCACGATTTCTTGGCCAAACATCAAAGTCGCGTTGGGTCACAATTTCCCCGCATACACAGGTCGTGTTATATGGCATTTTAGTATGCGTGCCGATAATCGCATCGTTTTATTTATATCCTACCGAATATTTTTTTACGGCTTCGCCTATAAATATATTTTTACACTTAAAATTGTTTTAAACATATCCATGTAATTTTAAATTACTAATTTATCTGTCTTGTCTATAACTTTTAATTGAGGGAAATACTATAAAACCCTCAAATTATGCTTGAATTTAAAGAATAGCTCAAATAATAACAAACAATCTTAAATAGCCTTCAAACAATTGAAGTCAACAAGTCTGTCGTAAAATTGAAAAACTTAATTTAGATGTGATATTAGACGAAACTACTGAAAAAGTTAAAGGGAATAATGATTTTTCTAAAGACGAGCTACATCAACCAAGATCTCTTTTTGCACTAGGTAAAAGCCGTTATCACTAATTATAACAATAAAATATTTTCACATCTTAAAAATACTTTTTTTTAACGTTTTTTAATACATTTTGTGGAATCTAAACGAATTCTGTATTAAATTAAAGTACGAACTGCACATTTATTACATGTAAGTACTATAAAAAAAAAATTAAATAATTGAAATACTTTTTCGTCGTTTTCGCTTTCCGGAATTAATATCATATTTCCCGAATTGACTACATCAATAGTCGATTGTTTAGTTATTAAGAAATGGATTATAAGCTCAAAATTTGCTATTAAGACGGATTTTATTTTTTAATTAAAGTGTATACTGAAAGATATGAATTCTGAAATGCCTATCATATTACACAATATAAAACGAAACGGCAATATTATGATGAGTAGATGAAACCTTGGAATGTTATAAAATACAAAGCATACATTTAAGCAGTATTCAAAAATGTTTACTTGTAAATAATATTGCAGATGTAAATACTTATTATTTGTTTCATTTTCATTGTAATTTAAATAAGTTACTGTAAAGTATAAATCAACACCATTATGTTAGTATAACGCACTGTTACAAAAACAATTGTGTTATAATAAAATCAACGTACTTAGAGAAGGATAATGGAGTTGAAAAATATGAGACGAGTAGCTTAAAGTGTGGGTGCGTTAGATTTGGAATTTTGTAATGAAGCAATAAGGATGTTGTGTGGCCGACCATTGATAATCTTTTAGTCGCACCACACAATTATGAAGTTTAAATATTGTAACGGCAATACAGATATTATATTATTATTTGATCTCGCTGGTCTCGGAATAGATTTAGAGAAGCCGTCGAGTCGCTGAAGTTTCTCTGGGGGTCGTTTATCGCGTCCATTATATGGGACGATCCAAAAAAATCGTTCTTTTCATTTTGTTCGTTTTGCTCCCCTTGGCCATGGTGGTAAACGACGAAAAACAAGAGTTCTCTCTTATATTCTGACGATGTTGTCCGCACGCATTGGCCCGGCGTGCGCGTTTATCGATTATTTCCTCCCTTATATATTTTTCTATATACGTGTGGTGACACAATGGAAGGTTTGATTGATGCGCGATGCTGTCGGGGACAATCCATCAGGGATACAACGGGCCCTATCGCCAGCGACGCTGCAGCAGCCGCCAAATCCTGCGGCTGTAATAATATAATAGCCCGATAAATTTGCCAGAGTGATCGATCAGCGAGAAAGCGTCGGTGGTTATATTATTATTCATTTAATGATCAATATCGCATGCATATCAAATGCTACCTATGTACCTGACAGTATAAGACTTTGACGACATTCTAGGCCACCGTCGACGTCTTCAGAGGACATCTATCATTGCTGCCACCGCAGCGCCAGTGCACGTTTTTATATCATTGTCTCTGTACGTCTCGATTTCTATATTTACGTCCGTTGTGATACAGATGTATATCGTACATTTTTTTTCTTATTACTATCGCATAGCTTGTGCGCTTTACGATACTGTCTTTTTGTAATAGATCACATCCGAGAAGAACGAAACCATATTGCGATTTTATCAGTAAGCAATCACTCCTTTTCATGATTCAGCTTGTAGGTACTTTATTCACTTCATAAGGACAATATCTAATAGATAATATATGCCATTTAAAGGACGAAAATCGTGTTTATTTTTAGCATACGACACGTTAAATACAAATTTAATGAAATTTAGTCTTTGCAGCATTCTAGTCGGATTGATACATTTTTATTTATTCGTGTAGCTATGAAGGAATCCTAAAAAAGGATATAAGAAAACAAGTCTGTAATAAGGTCTCCGACATTAATCTTTTATAAGTTTCATTTTGACGAATTCTTTTCTTTTTTTGTCGTTCGCCGATCGGGTTAATCGGATTTGCGAGGGTGCGATGTCTGAGTCTGGAGATTGATTAAAAGGATCTAAGGAAGTTCGCAGGGTGTACAATAGTATAATAATATTATCGTATAGAGGTAGAAATAAGCCACATCACCGTCGCATTAATCAAATTAACTTATACATTTAATGATCCTAATCTTTAAAGAGAAACACAAGTATTGAAAATGAGATTGAGAGAGAGAGAAAAACGAATTTATTACTGAAATACGACGACTACAACAAATAAAACAATCCACGGTATCTACTGCAGGAATGACACAAATTCCCATTATCCCTTTTTTTAGTGGCAATCCCAAAAAGGTACGGCCACCGTACCTGATGGAGATAACCCTTAAGCACAACCACAACCATACACGCGTGTTATCTTCTGTTATTTGTAATCCTCAATGGCGCCACTTATCGATGAAAACGCATATTTTTTGGTTTTGAAAAAGACCCACACGGATTCTTCGGACGCAATGGCGTTGAGAACGACCGTTTTATTCAAATAGCCGTAGGCACCGCTTTCCATCTTATCGAAAAACAACGCGGTAATGAACAAGGCGATTTAAATAATTTACGACGAAATTCCAAATCTATTTACTATATTCCGTTTTTGTTTTCAATGTTAGTTTTAAAAATCTGTAATCCTGTTAGACAGGTTCTGAACCGTAAACTAGTGTTATTAACATCAGTAATCACTCGATTTTAACACTAGCGATGTGAGTAAATGTCATTCACTTAATTTTATAATACAATATATCGCTTTATGTTAGTATTTGTAGATACGTACATACAATACTTGTACCATTAAATATGTTGCCTGTTCAACTCTTAACGACCTAATAAGATAAAATATAACATAAAAAAAACATCGTGGAAGAAATTCATTACATTAGGTTTCTGGTTTTCAACTAAATAAACTAAATATAAATAACGAATAATGCGGTTTTAACTATTAACTCATAATCTAACGTATAGTTCATATTCTTGGTATTGCCGAATGCCGACTTTTCTATCACATAATGTAATATGTTATATTTAAGTCAAAGTTATGAATAATAAGTAATTTGTTGGTGATTACCACATAACACCGAATTTCATATCGCATCTTTACCCTAGTGTAACCGGAATAATCGTGGGCGTTTAAGTACAAGGCATAAATAAATAATAAAATGTCCAGAAATATTGTTAACGTTATTAACGTTGATAACGTTAACGTTATCGTTAATAACGTTTTTTATCGTTTTTATTTCTATTTGACCATATTACAAAAAATAAATATGAATATTAATAAATATGGTTAGTTAATCGTTTATTAGTCATAAAGTCGATGGTAAATTTACAATACATATAAAGAAAAGTTAGTCAAAATCCTTGTAAGAAGTCAAAAATTTGTAAAACTTTTTAAAACTTTTAAAAGTACAGTTCCGTAAGAGTGTTCCATTGAGGTTGTCCCCTAGGGTATGTAAACTCAATTTAAAGCCCTTGTGATATTCGGTCTATAATTTTAGTAAAAAAAAATAATAATAATAATATTTTATGACTGATGTATTCTAAGAATTTTATTTACGAGTGTATTTTATTTGTAAGATATTCATCAAAAGACAACGAATTGTGGCCTTCAACAAAGTACTACGTTTTTCGGTACTATATTAATTATTAATATAAACTGTTTTACCTAATTATATTTTTGATGATTATTGATTATACAGAATATTATATTAAACACTGTATTATGACCATTTGTACTTTGATAATACTCAAGTTAATTTTCGGTATTAAATTTATGTCAGTATCCATGATCGAATTTCAGTAGTAAACCATAACAAATTTAATTACTTGGCTCAAAGGTTAATTAATAACAATTTGTTCATATAATCAAAATTATAAACTAATTAATTAATTAATTATTCTGAGGTTTAATAATTAATAATTATTCAAACGATACATGCGGTTAATAATGTAAAATAATATTATTACACATAATTGACAAATTTGTAATACATATAAAATACAATATTCGTTATTCAAAAAGTTTATCTTATACTACCAGAAAAAAACAGATTACAGCATACTTAAAATCTACAATAAAAAACGCTCGTTGACGAGAGACTAAACTGATTTTTCAATAGTAAAATTTATGAACTGTAGGCAAACTTCAAAGAAACCTATTTAAATATGAACACAGGTTATAACCTCGCATCAGTTTAATAACTGAAAAACCTTAAACAATTTAATAGCCTTCTGTATCTGTATTTGTATTCGTTTTCTTTTTTTTTATTGCCATATATCGTTTTTATTGTTGACCCAGCCCCCCGTCGGCCACGTCACCGCAAAAAACACACAAACAACATATTTATAATGTGTACACGTGGAATTCTTCGTTTTATACTGTATATATAAGCCGATATTTTTTATGAGTTTTTTTCGCCAACTCCAATAGTATGATTCCAACACGGGATTCTATTTTTTAGTAGAATTCCAACGAATTTTAGTGATTAAAAAATGTAAAAGTGAAAAATATTTGTAATGGAAAGGGGGAAATTCGAATCATTGTAGCCACAAAAACGTTTGTAGCTCTGCCGCCTTCTTATCACGTATAAAATGTTATAATTGGATTAATATTCTATTGCGTTAATTCTCTGTGGTATACTATCGTCACGGTCGAAGGGGTGGGTTTGGTTAGACGGCGACAAGAGGGGAGTGGGATGAAGGGGTGAAGTCACAGGGTCCTGGCGTAAATGGTAAAACGAGGGGAGGTTGTGTACGGGTATGCGGAGCGTAGCAGTTGGATTCGTGGCCAATAGCACTTGGGCCGCATGAAATATTGCAGTTGGCAAGTATACTTGCGCGTGCATAAACCGTATAATATTTCAGCGTCACGCGTATACATACCTGATACGACGGAGGCAGTGGAGGCGGCAACTTCCCGTGTATACCACACACGAGCGAGTGGTTGAGCTCAAACACACACACGTTAAGTCTACAGGGTGCCGTTCATAATAATCGTTGTCAAAATAAACGAGCTCGCGTGTATGCGAACCAGCGGGTAAGACACAGCGAGCTTTTTGCTCATTTCGAGTAATATCTATTAGCCGGAGTGTAACGTGCGTAGGTTCAAGCGAAAAAATTGTAGCCCCAAACAGCTGCACGTGATTGCTAGTCTTGATTCAGATAACGTCGGCGTGGGATCGATTTCATGCAAGTTATTGGTTCCCATCATAGTGCTATGGTTTTCTACACGTTATTAATGTCATAAATCACGCTGTCCATTATGGTCTTCAGTCGTATATTATATTTTCTAACGGGCAACTGTATGAAGTATAAACAATATTTGACAACAAATGTATTTTAAACAATTTCAATCGGGTCAATTTACTTCCAGGATAATTGTTTGAATGTCATCGTATAATCTTTTAATTTATAAAATGTTTTATTTTAGTTAAGTCATTTTAGTGTTAAAAATTACTTTGCGGCAGATGCGGACTGGGATAAAAATATGGGGTCAGGAGATTAAACAATTTTACCCATTAGTTATATTATATATACAAAACAACCATCATTGGTTAGAGTTTCTCAGGGTCATAAGGGGGCAAGTGCCCTAGGGCGCCAAAGGTGTCACACATTTTAGGTGCGCCAAATATTGCTCTAGGGCGTTAATGACAGTTACCACGGCATTGGACTTTCTTAAAATAATAGATCTCACGAGTTCAAGAGACTCAATATCTCGGAGGCCTATTGCCCATTCACGCTTAAATAGGATAATTATAAGAGGGTAAAGTAAAAGTAAATACAATGTTCTTTTAGAAATTACAACACGATTGTGTTTTTTAAATTTCGTCGTTTACACAGTAGAATTATAAAATTAAAAGCTTTCAACTTTAAAAAAAAATGTTCAATTATTTTAATTAAAAAAATCACATTTGCATTTTCCTCATTTACTTACACTAGAGCCTATATTTTAGCAGGAGCTTGTGACGCTATTTTTTTTTTTGCATGGTAATAGTTTTAGTATTAAAAGAAAAAATTGCCATGGCATTTAAATATAGTGGCTTGAATGGCATTTTCAACGGAAGTACCCTTTGAGTAAATGGATTCTGTGTAAAATGCATTTTGTGTAATTACATTCATATCAATGGCGCAAGATATAAGGTATTTTTACTAGAATACGATTTATTTTGCATTTTACCGTTACATTTGGTTAAACTTCTTGTACAATATATTTATATAAAGCTTGTGGAAATATAAAATTTCAATAAGTTTTGTTTAAAAAATATTAATATAAAATATTGCACGAATAATAGCAAACTTTCATGCAAGTAAAAATATATTGGCTTCCCAATTATGTTCCCTTTTTTTAATTATAAAGTTTTAGAGTATCGTTTTTTTATACCAAAAACTTGTTATAGTTAAGTTGTATATTAAATTATAATTATAATATCGAAAATAACATTAGCTGGTTGGTTGGTTAATACTTAATACTATACAAATATGTATAATATTTTATACTCAAGATACGCTACACATAATTAAATATAAAGTACAGAAAAAAACAAGTAACCTTATTAAGTTATTAAGAGTATTAGGTATACTTAAAGATTAAAAAATTCCAAAAAGTTCAATACGAGTACACATTTTTTCCAAATTGCTGAACTCCATGTTTTAATATTTTCAAACTTAATTTTGTTTTCCGTATATATTATCATCATAAATAGCATATTATAACATTTAAAAAAAAACATTTAATATTAAATTGTAGCAATATTTTTAATAAACTAACGAATGAATCTTTGTCACTCTACTGTTTTTCTTTTGTCTATTGTACATTTTATTAATAGATTCTATTGAAAATGTATATTTGAATTTTGAGTATAAATATAGTAGTTTATATGTTGTATCAGTGTATAATTTATTGAATACCTAGTTTGGATAGAATGATGGTTAATATTAAATCGAAGTTAGTCCATGCCTTTTAACGGTAGTACCCCTTGCAACCCCAGGGCAATTATTCATAATTATTACTTTCTTTTCCGCCTGATGATACATAATAACGTTCCATCTCAGTTGATTTATTAGATTGAAAAGAGACGTTGAACGTCCGCACGTATTTAAAAAAACAATATAACGGGTCGTGAGAACTCCGTAATTTGTTGGTTTTATTTTTTTAAACATAACATCGTTTCATTTCTTTTCAAATTACCTACTAAACGTAATTTTATATAATCTGTACAAAAACAAGACTGACGGTAAATTTCACATAGTATTATAACTAATATCGAATGCCATTAAGTAGATGCTTTGCGGTGAGTTTAAAGTATGAGCGATAAAACATGATTTATTGATTAGGAAGCTTGTTCAACGAAAACAACAATCGCCGTTGGGATCTCAAATGAGGTTCTTGTCTTAAGCCAGATGAATTATATTCAAACAAATAAATAACATTATACTCTCTTATTATCACTTTTTCTGTTGGTAAATAAAAAAGTTTTTAACCGAATGCTGTTGATTTATAATTTACTTGTAAAACTATGTAATATAACGGCACCCCACATATGTTTTTTATTATTTATTTTAGATACTAAAACAGTAAATTCACTCCAACATTAAAAAAGTACATTAAACGTTATTTTAATTGTATTGCCTAAAATAGCAACTTTTCTGGTCAGTAACTTAATACGTAGTATTAGTTTTTTTACTAAGTACGATCCGAATTGATTTTTGAAAGAAAATACTTTTATTGATACATAAACTTTAGACACACTTTACACACTGTATAGTTATAAAATAAACTTATATTGTTGTATATTGTATGGTATTTGTCGGAGAAAAACATGTTGACACTAAGGCGGGTAAATGGATTCAAGTTATTTAGAGCTTTTGTTTTCAATACACAAGCTTATTAACGTGCCTTGCGCTATTCTGTATGGGAGTCCCTAAACAATAATATACAATAAAGGTCCTAAAATGAACGAGTTTGTAAAAAAAAAAACAATAAAACACAAAAGGAGATTTATTAGTAAGTAACTTAATATAATTCTTAAGTTCGGAATAGTCGGACCCATAAGAAAACTATTGTTCTGTTGCCGGTAAGTCGTTTGTTATTGTCATTGTCGACCGGCAAAAAACTACAGGTAACGGAAAATAAAGTAAAAACTACTTTAGTATATTGCGCAAGCAAGAGCTGTTACATTGCGAGGTCAATGCGTAATGATAACAAACAGGCACGAAGGGGACAAAAAAGTTTTTTTAACCCAGTAAAATGTATTTACTTAAGAGAAGACCAAAAAGGTGTCGAGGAGAAAAACTACAGTAAATCTCGAAATCATTTTACGATGACAACTGAGAACACAACTATAAGGATAGACGCTGTGTTGAAATATTTGTTTTTCGGCATTACTCGGCCATTATTAGCAGTGTCATCTTCGGTGTTAAATTATACAAAGTTATTCAACTTTACTAAGTGCGAAGAACTACGGAAAAAGAAGCCAATTAAGTTGTTTTCTTTTTGGCACAATTACATTTTTGGAAAACCTGGCAGCCAAATCTCAGATTTAAACTAAATTATTTAGTTTTCGTTATAAAACAATATTCATGTCTTTGTTGGTATAGTAACTTTAAGAAATAAAAATGTATGTCTTTTAATATTAAAATATTAAATTTAATAATTAAATAAATATATTTTTGAAATCTAAAAACCATGTTTAATCATGTATGGATATTGTAGTTAAAACATAATATGTGGGGTGTGATCTTTACTTAATACATTCACCTACATTAGTGTTCAAACCAAATTTGATCTTCTTACCAAATCTTAGTGCCAGCCAAAGCTATCAGATATGTTTACTATTTAGATAATTACTGACATGACGTGAGCACTACATTAGAACATCAAGCATTGCATACCTATAGTCAACTTTTTAAAACAGAATTTTGATTATATATTATTATGATCATAGACTAATTAACATAGCGCATGCAATGGTTATCTAGTCAGTAGTCACCACATTGTGGCACACCGTAGCAGGTAACTAATAATTAGATAGTTACTAAAACAATCAATAACAACTATTTAATCAAAACCATAATTAATTTTAGTTGTCACGAAGCGTTTACGGTTGTATCGATAGCACGTCGTGTTGATCATAAAAACATCATGCTAGATTTTTTTTGCCAGATTAATTTGGGTATTAAAACGGAATACACCTTACAGTTTATGACTGTATTATTACAAGTTGTTAATAATATTATAGTAGTGTGATAAATATCAAATTTGTTGGTAATTATTCTTGTTTAAACAACATACGGGTCGCATACCTACTTATTATTACACGCAATATGAATGATCAAAAAATATATGCTTAGAAATACACCAGGAAACCTCTTCCCTAGGGAGGGCACCGATCATGCCCTACATGGTCTGCTTATGTTGTTTCCAATTAGAATGTTACTTAGAATAGTTTTTAACGCAAATAAAAAATACACAATGGTCAGACGTGTATACACAATTTGTGATTGATAGATTAAAATATTTTTTAAAACGCAGTTTGTGTTTAAAATAACATCGCGATAAACTCGAAAATCCCACGTTATTTATTTAATTCAGAGTAATCATTTATTTAACGTTATTACGGTTAATAGAACACATTAATATGTCAATAATTGCTCCGAGGCAATAGAAGTATATATTAAGGCACAAAGAATAGTATATTATCATCATTAAACAATTAACAATATTAGGTTATCTAACGTTAGATGTATATTTATCCAAGATATATTTTCAGACAATCCGTCACGATAAAACTATTGACCAGATGCGCGGATGAACAAAATAAACATTTTTTAAATAATATGTTAAACATTAAATTTATTCAAGATGTTCCAATTAAACATTTATATATATAGTGAACGATAACAAAAAAAAAAATGTATATGTTATTGATTTATATATTAAAAAAAACAAGTACACCATAAATAACAATTTTTTTAAAATGTTTTGTATTACTAATTATTGTGATTAATTAGATAATATAATATAATGATATATAATTCTTCCTACAAATATGAATTCAATTAACTTGATTCAATTCTTACTCCTTACAACAAATAAAAAACTATGATGTGTCCTAAGAAATCCTAGTAGGTTACACTATAGTTCAATGTAGTTTAATAACGACTACGTTAGAGTTTACTACTAGGTTAAATACTAATATAAGCGATTAATCCTAATTAGGATCCAGGTCATTTACTTACAATTTATGTTTTAAAGAACCAAAACACTCGCTACATTATTGATAATGATCCCTTAATTTAATACTTGAAAATAAACAGAAAAAAAATTATTAAAGTTTATATTGATTGATAACTTTTTTTTAGCTTTACGTAAACATGAAACATTCTGTATTTACCACATTTGTACCTACCGTTAACTCTTATTTTATGCTAAATGGATGATAATATGAAATTCACGTCTTGCTATTATAGTTTATTGTATTAATAATGTGATAGATACAACTACTGACCAAATATAGCGTTAACAAATACTATTAACGCGCAGTAATCGTGTTGTGCTGTCTATAATATGATTTATGTATATCATTACCTTTGACTGATGTCAATTACCTTCTATTAAAATAAGTTTTACACGCCGAGTTTCGCGGCTATTCATTATTCATATCCATTTGCACAGTCTCTCTCTTTTGTGAACAAACACACATACACCTCGAACTACGATTAACGCGATTCATTGTCCGTGTGAATTGCACGAATTGCTTTGAATAGCTCTTCAATAATTGAATAATTGTATCCGTTTGGAGCATCTTACAGATGTAATTTCTGGTTTGAATACATTAAATAGACAGGATCTAATTTTCAGTCGAGATTCTAATATTAATATCGTTAACGTTTAGCAGCGTTCCGTTGAGTGCAGAGTAATGAATCTGAGTCAGAAAAATATGAATTCCACCCGGGGGACACACCGGCATCGTCGGTCAGCACTAATTGGACCAGGAACGTTTAAAAATAACACTTGTAAAACGCGTTATCTTGTAAATATTATTCTCGTTTAAAAGCACGTGTGTGTAATTGAAAAGAGGCATTTTCAAAGTCATTAAATTGGGGGAAAATACAGAGATATAGGAACGTCGAAAGACTTACTATGTTATTAACAAACTCGATAAACGTGTTGGTTTTTTTTTCGCTCGCGCCTTCGAATCAGTCGGCTTTCGTCGGATTGAAAATGCATTGCACAACGTACACGCCCGTTTGTTATTGTTATGCACGCGTACATAGAAATTACAAACATATGTAAAATCAAAATGTAAACAATCAATCGACGGGTAAAACGCCAACAGCAGATCCGCCGAGTGACCGTTTGCACGCGCATGCCGTCGGGTAGTAAACGCCAATAATAACAAAAAACTATTTTCACAGATCCCTTTTGCAACTAAATGACGGTTCGCAGACTGTGGAAAAAATCCATCAGTTAATTGTAAAAAGTATTATAAAAAAAGAGGCAGTTTAGTGTGTACGGAGCATATGTATAAATCGGAAAGGTCACAGGTCTTCAGGAATTAATATTAATAAATATATTAAACCGTTTTGTTGACAATAAATGTGTTTATAAATGTGCCATTTGATTTTCGGGTAATCTACATAAAAATAATATAAATGCAGATAAAAAAAAAATAATAATAACCTACTATGTATTTTATTGGTATCTAATAAATATTTTTACTGAACGATTTGGAAATTTATAGTGTTGTAAAATATCCAATAGAGATACCTAAATATTTAAAAAAACACGTCTTACGTTAAACTGATAACGCTGCATGCATGTAAGTGTATAGAATATCAACATGCCAACTGTTTTTAATTTATTAATAATTCATTTTTTTGGAGTAGATTTTTTTTTATATTTGGGGGTTTCCCTTGTAGAAAAAATGTCTGACAACGATTTTTGAAAAAAATTGTTTATGTTATAGATTTTTAGTCTAATTCTAATATCTGAAGTCCAAAATTGACGACTAAAAAACAGAATAACCCATACAGGATGGACTATTTAAAAAAAGCTATTCCGTGCCGTTTTGAAGGGGAAGGGGTGACCTTTTTTTATTTTTGGTCCATTTGAAGTAAACTTTGGAGATGTTCTGATCTATATACTTGCTACATGAAATAATCGGTTCAGAGGCTTAAAACATATTGTGGGCCACACAAAAATGGGGTGGGGGAGAGGGGAAATAAAAACCCATTTAATATGCTGAATAATATTAAAAATTCTATAATTTAATTATAATATCGAGAGTTTAACATCGATTAATCGATGGTAGTATGAAAGATCCTATAATAATAATAATCCTATCATGGCCATAACGTCCTAGTGAGGCTACGCCGGTATGAGGACTGTACTCACACTCGTACTCGCGATAATAACAATAATATTATTATATATTGTACGGTTCGTTAAACGTTATATAGTGTTTTTCTTCGAGAAAAAAAAACCATCTGCGCCCGTTCACCTCTCACCTTACCCTAGCCCCCTCCAGCCTCGTCGGTAGAGTCGTCGACGACCCGGGGTACACGCTTACGAGACGACGTCTGCGGGGTCTCCTCCGGTCCACCTAAACAATGTGCGCGTATATGTGTGTATATAATGCTTGTAATATACATACGTGTATATATGCGCGGTACACATATTATTATTATTATGGACGGTTGCTGTGGTGGTGGTGCACACGTTCGGTTTCTGACCGTTTTCATGCGGCAGACTCGTTTCCCGAACGATTTCGAATCGCCTCGTTAACCGGGTGAAATAATATATCGGCGACGGACGGCGGACCAGAAGGCATCAGACAAGGCAGTCGATCGCCGGGTGTCCTCCAGTTAGCACGGTCGTCGTCGCCAGTGCACCGTGCGCCGCGGTCTTTACAACTGAAGTTATCCGTTTGTACCTATCTCGTTATCAACGTTAATTATTACCGAACCGTTTTTCGATAGTTTTCAAACGACTACAGACCGTGTTTAAAGGTGACGGTGTGCGTTTATCGCGTTTTAAAGGTTCGCTGCTGGAATTTAACGTGGAATGGACCAAGGATACCTACGTATATGATAAAAATACACTGTCCATCGACCATCGATGACACGGATCGGTGAGTTTCGGTTGAATTTTTATCATTAGCCGCGGGAATCATTTTTTTTTTTCTAATTACAAAATCTGTTATTGTCCATTTTTATTTTGCATTTAATCCCTACGGTTCCGTAGATTTTGGATAACCATAACTTTTGCCGCGTTAAATTTTGTTTTCTTAAACCGGTTTGGTTTTCAACCAAAAGTTTTCCATGACAAATCAACAGGTCTCCTGTTACTCGTGACGAGTTATTTATCAAAACAAGTTAATAACATTTAAATATTGGATAGTAATTATTAATATCTATACATATTGTAGTATCCGTTAATATTAAGGCGGGAAAGTTGGACTATGTTCGTAGTGTACTGATTAAGCGTATACTATATAAAAAAGTATATTTTGACACTTTTACAAACCCACGTTTTGTTGTTATAAATATTATTATGTATTCTGAAGTATTTATTGGGAGTTCTCGTTAGCGGTCAGTATTTTGTAAAGAGGTCGTAAAAAACTCGAGGGCGTTTCACAGTTATAACTTATACTACATTACTACCCACCCGATGACTTGAATGTTATTGAGAGAAAAAATTAGTTATCTTACCGGTATTACACAAACGTTTGTTTATGTATGTATATTATATGCCAATACCACATAATATATTATGATCTACACGTTATACTTACTAAACGAATATCTTTTTGCGATTCATTAAAAGCTAAACTAATAGTTAGTATATAATAAGTATAATAATTTATTATAATACGAGAGAAAGTTGTGCTGATAATCCCAAAGTAAACTTTAATCGTTTCCAAAGTTATGTCTAATAAGATAATAGATATAATAATATGATAAGCAAAATGAACAACACATTATCGATTGCCGTTCGTAATTGTTGCAGCCAACAACTTTGGCTTAAATTTATTTCATGGATAGATATTACCTGCATATTAGGCCTCTCAAATATAATAACTTTTCCGTTAATGAAATATTATAGAATGGTTATAATAATAACATCCATAATACTTTTACAACTCACCGAAAATACCCCTACTCGGGGACAATTCAATTGTTATTAAATTAAATAGAAATAATTTTATATATATTTTTTCTTGTTAGCCAATATCCTATATCATATTATAATATTATGATGTCCTGCAACATCACAATCATTTTTACTTATTAAACACGCATTGTTATCATTTATAATTTGTCTTCCATACATATTTAATTTAAATACGTGTACATTTTTTTTTTGTGTGTACAATAAACTGCAACCTAATGTTGAATTTCAACGACTGGCTCTCTGTGTAATTCAGTTGCGAATCTGTGGACACATAATAAAACAATAATTCTAAGTAGGTAGTTACATAAAAAAAGAATAACAAAATTAGAAACAATACACGGTACAAATTACAATCAACGGGGTCGTGAATTATTATAACCGGCAATCATCGGCGGGCACCGGTATAATATTCTATTTAACAGAACCCTTATAAATAATAGATGGTCGTGCAACGACATGGTACCCTATAGACCGGTCGAAAACAAACACACGAGTTATGTCTAGCTATATATGTTGTTTACGGAGTTTTATTATAGCCGAAAGACTTGGCATCAGATAATTATATTATACCTATATTATGTATCGGTCGTTTATAAAAAAAAAAAAAACACCCATACGCACGAGTAATCAAAATGTCAATAATCAATGGGATACTGTAAAACTTATTAAAAAAAAAAAAAATAGTATTTAGCCATGTATGGATAGCGTTTGTTCAAAATTTTACTTTAGGTCCTACGTATTATTACATATATTATATTTGCCTATATATTTCAGCGTTAAAAAAATGTATACAAATTGTACTGTATGCAATATTTCTGTTTTATATTATGTGAAAAGCCAATATTGATAATTTACAGTTTTTTGAGACTTCTCTAGGTCAACACCAACCTATAGGCTATAGTCTCCTCGATAAATGCTTACACAATGTTTTAATACAGCGGTTCCCAACCTCTGAATATTAAAATTTAATATGTACTGCACCAAATTTTAGGCATTACAGAGGGGAAGACTAATGATTTTTTTCTTAAAAATAACTGATAATATATCATGGGAAACAACGAGTATTGAACCAATGAAGTTTGTGTTTTGTTGTATACATACGGACCAAAACGTTGTAACATCCGACACCCGTCGTCCGGTGGTTAATTGTAGAATGACATGTCGTTGGGGTTTTCAAAGCACCTACTTGTCAATCTTCACTTCCTGTTTACGATTCGGATTACAACCCTTTTTAAACCTTTTATGTCTATACCGCCGTTTATAGTTTTGTCATTTTCGTAGGCTCCCTTCCGTACCTGACATTTAATTTGCACAGATGGTATACCAGAGTAAATGACGTAGGTACCATTATTATTATATTACCCGTATAATAATAATAACCAGTCGAGCTATTGCGTTATAACTCGTTTATACTTAAAGCGAGAGTGAGAGAAGAAAAAAAGATAGGTGGGTTATTGAACGTCGAGTTAGTTTGATGTATTTATCTGTCGTATATTTATGTACAATTATACATGTTGTGTGAAAAAAACGGGCGATACGATAAAATTCTATATTGCTATTTGATGTAAACATTATTTTTATCTCTTCGTGATCGCAGTAAAATACGATCGTGGCTTTTAATGGACGTAGTAAAAAAAAAAAAAAACACTACCACGATCGACTTATACTTTTTGAGATCAGAACTCGACGCGTTTCAGTGTAGTATACTATATTATACTCGAAATCAGTAGCTGTACGCGTAGACTATAAAATTATACGATCCTATTCTACGCGATTTTAAACGTCGACTATTGTAAACTATTGTGTTTTTAGGTTACTCGAGACTGTCCGTTAGGCGCCTTGGGGGTTTATTTTATTTTTCAACTGGCAAACAGTACATACGTAATTATACTATGTGTATACTTTGAGTATATGGTGGTTTTGTCGTTCATTATCGCTATACGGGCGTTCGACGTTTAATCTCGACAGTATCAATACATACCGGCAACGATAAAAACAAGTTAACGTGATAAATATTATCCCTTAAAAAAGGGCTTAAAACTGTATACGTCGTTTTTGGTATTAAGTCTTTGTGTACAACGAGCGTGTCGGGCGTCGGCCAAGGACCTATCACTAAGATAAAGCCGAGAAATCTTGTCGCGAGATAAGCTCCCGGGCAAGTGTTTACGCGGAGTAACGCGTTTCTTTTCGTTTACCGTGTACAGTATAGAATGGGAATTGGGAAGTAAAGGAGTCCTCAGGATAATTACGTATTCACTCTATCCGCCAGCTTGTTAAAGCGTTGGCCGATTGTGTTCTTTCTTATAAGCATGACAATTGACAAATACACACTAATAACTCAAACACAATCACTGGTGTTAGAACGGGGGAGAGGGGAAATAGTACACACACCAATCCTTAAAAACGTGACAGGTAAAGAAACTTGTTGTTCGAGAAGAAAGAGAGAGAGAGAGATAGAGTGAGAGGAAAAACATTTTACAAATGATTCCTAGACAGCTGTCACCTCGGTATGACGAAGGTACGCCACACCGTACATTCCGAATGGGCTCTCGCGGTCCCTATAGGGAGGGGGGGGCTTCTTTTTATTATTATATTATGTTGTTATTAAATTCGTCTTCCCCGTTGTCCGCCCTCTCGAGGAAAATAAAGAAAATACCGAAGGAAACTCATTTGACGTGTACGTTTTTCATCAGACGCCAATATAATATCACCGTTTGTAGTTTAGGAATCATTTGTGTACGGCCATGAATATATAAAACGAAACCACTGTGTCCGAGATGATTAATGGCTATTGTATAATAGTGTTTTTTTTCATTCGTTATTCCCCTCGTGACAGCTGTAAACGTTTGTTGTTATGACGTCTTATATCACTTAACCTTATCTATCAGTATCACACAATGAGGTCTCCCGCGTTCTCTCATTCCGCGCGCTCGGGTTCCCGCTACACAACATATTTGAATAATAACAATTGATCGCAGTTTAAACGCCCAGCCAAATATCGAACGAGTTTAATCGTTTTCTAGTGGTTCCGAGAACATAGAATAAAAAACTAGAATAAAAAAAAAGAAAACATTTCAATTTCTGCCCTTGCCTGGGCCAAAACTATATTAAGTGTGTCGTAACGATTTTAAAAAAAAGGTCGTCAATGGCGTCTTTATAATATATATTATGAGCATGTAATATTGTAATATAATAGGGGGCAACACCCATGGTGGCCGCACTTGCCACAGAAAATATTTACATTTAACACAAAAAAATAGTATGTATTATGAACCAATACGTGTGTGTACAGCTCAGGTGTGTCGAGTCGATAAATCTCCAACAACCCTGTGTATAAAATTCCTCCGAAGGATAAAATCGAGCCCCCGAAGGATTCGGCCGTTACCACCACCCGTTGAGCAAGACGACCCGTCTGACCCTCGCACGGGATTAATTTATTAAACCAACAGTGAACAGACTCAGGCAACCGGTTTTCCGAAAACATGGTAAACACTGTAGACCGTGTCTCCTCCGTAGGCTTGGGACATTATATTATATCTCTTGCACCCGTCTGGCTCTGTCTCTTTTTTCCTATATCTTTATACATACACACACCACCAGCGTGACCTCCTCGCACACGGTTAACATTATACAAAAAAGATGTCAAAAAAAAAAAAATAATAACAACGACCGTTTTGCGTGTACAATAAAGCAGAAGAAAATATCGACTCCCTCGGTAAGGAAAAAGAATAATATTATTATAGTAACACTGGCCATTTGAATAACTGGAAACGAGCGTGACCCCTGCATAGTAGTAGACAATAGAATCGTGAATCAGATATTACCTGTGTATAAAAAAAAAAAAAATTGCACGCCGTTGCAATGGATCCCATATACTGGGCACTATAGTCCGTAATGCACCGGGTTGCGCCGATGCCATGATTGGCTTCTCAGATAAAGCCGATCGTGCGCCGCCACTGGGCTTAAAACACTAAGTAATTATTAATATAGTCGGTAGCAGTTTTCAATTTTGTTATTACTTATATTGAGTAGGTAAAAGAGTATACACGCAACGTCTGAAGAACAAATCAATACCTATTTATTAGGAAAATTATGTTAAAATTTAATTGTTGTAAAAAAAAAAAAAATACAATTTTACTTATAACTGTTTTACTCGTAATTCGTATTATGAACGAAATAGACAAATAGATAACGATGGATTTTCAATATAGTTTAATTTTCAGTCTTATCTTCCTGTTTTTTTTTATTTAACAGCAATTTTTCTGGTCGTGTCGGACATAGATGTTTAAACGTAACGTTCGGGTTCGTTAAACAAATAATCGTTTAAATCCACCCGTGTATGTGCGGTATGCTACGGCACAGTTGTAATGGAATTCATTCTGAATAATACACTCCTTAGTTAATGATCTAAAATAGATGCAGTGCGATCCAAAACATAGCATGAGTGTAACGCGTATTGCACGATGGTTATGGTAATAACAATATTGTGTGTATGTACCTGAACGTATGTAGATTATCATTTTTCATTAACGATAGTGTAGCATAACATAGGTATGGTAAAAAATAACAATTATTTTTTACACGCGCGATACCATTTATTATAAACTGATGATTGATGCATGAGGATTTCAAGTTTCTGGGTTGTCTTGATTTTTTAAAACAAATTGTATTAAGAAAATGCGTGAGAAACTCATATGTATTATATTTGTCGCGTTCTTGTTAATCCACAGATTAGCTCGTGCCTATGTTGAACCAGTTTAATGCGCACACGACTCGCTTCTCAAGTGTATAAGCGCGTATCAACTGTACGAATGTGTAGGTATTCCGAGTGTTTCGTTGCCTTCGACAAATTATCGCGTACCGATTGTGTTTTTTCTATTCTAGTTAATGTACCGAGGCAAGTCGTCGGTACCTCGGTCGCTGTGATTCACTATTCCATTGCAAATTCCAAGTTTTCGAGAGAGAAAAAACTCGCTTGTACCTATATGTATGTACACTCGGTCGCTGCAAGTTGTATTGTTACACAGACGACGTTGCCACAAATGAGATTGTCTGGTAGTTCGCTCGCTACCGGTTTTTGGTCGCAGTCTTGGGACGTCCCATATCGAATTTGCATACAACGGATGGAGCGAGAGAGAAACGGTAAAAGAGAGAGACAAGTCGTCCGGAATAATTCCAACATGCGTTTGGATGTAATATCGTTTCCATGAATGAAATCCGCGCGCGATTACACTATATTATTATATTGGAAATAGGTATAGATTTTTTCAATGCATGAATATTTTAGCATACCGCGACGTTGACGTGCTCGCTAACAATGGGTAACCGAATGGAAAACAAGACAGGTAGTTTGCGGTACAGGAGTCCGATTCAAAAGCGATTGCCAATCACAATCAATGTTTCCTGGACGATGAAATATGTACACATGGGTACTTCGGCTACTACGCTTACTGGTTTTACCTAAACGTTAGTCAAATCAATTCACGTATCGAGTCAGTTATGTTGTTGAAATCATTTAAAGTAGGTAAAACGCCCGCGTTGAAATCAAGCATTTTCAACGTTTGCGACAAGACGCAGATTATTTTATAATCGTATAAATCGATTCTATTAGTATTATTATTGTTATGGTACAGCGTTTGTATAATGTAGGTTCGTATACACATTATGGACGCGGTCATTTCCATATTATGATTTTTAATGGCGCAGACAAATTGGGAGGGTGGCTAATAGCTTCTACAACCGTGAAAGTACTGTTTGCTCCACATTATGCTGCTTATGTTTATTATTATTTAATTATTTTGTTGTTGATTTTTTTAATTATGAAACGATCCATCACTGAAGTCAGGAATTACTTGTTAAAATTATTACTGAACGTTTATAAACCGAAAAATAATGTATTTTGTCAGTGAGCTAGGGCAGCGTGGAGAAACGTAATCTACTTGTACAGAACAATTATTAAAAGCAGCGGGTTTCTACGTCGAACGCTAGTAAGTCGATAAGATATCAAAAACTAGGTTGTCGATCAAAACTCTGAGAAAAATATTGATGTATTATTCAAATTGATGGAGTCTCCCGTTCGTGATGTAGGTAGGTTTATCATGGGTAACACGTTAACATTATGCTAGTTGGATCGCAGCGGGTGGAAAACGTGAGATGTACAAGGCCCGATAAACCCACACACGGACGTCGGACAAGTCGATTTATTCGAAAAGAAATAACAATAACAATAAAAAGACACGGAGATCGTCTCGTACAGATATGGAAACGGTCCAGGACGTTCTGCCGTCCTGTGCAACGAGAATATTATTGAACACGACCGCTACAACTTAAACGGCGGCGGCGATGGTGTCGTGTTATCCAATATACACTTTATAAGTATAATATGTGTTGTACAAGACTTTTTATTATTTTTTGTCCACACTGCAATAGAGATAAACGGGCGCTGTTCCGTACGAGGTCCTTGCGACAAGCGTCTAGCAAGAAGCCCTCAAATGACCGGTTAGAACTGAGCCTATAGTCCAAGGGATAATGAGATAGTTAATTATTATTATCGTTGGTTGTTACGGGGTTCGTGTTGTCGAGGAGCGAATAATAATTCCATCGGTGGTGCGTCCATTACATTTTCTTCGGTCATTGTATGTGTGTGTTTTGTTGTCGCTATACTCGCGTCCATATAATATATAAATAATATTACACCTAGCCGATTTGTCACGCGAACCTATAGTGTTTATTATACTGTATAAAATATAGACACACACACACACAAACGCTCACACATGTAAGAGAGTTGAACGCACTCATCGTCGCATACACCAATTTTTTACGTGTATGTGTTTGTGTACGATTTTTGTACCAAGGAATCGATTCGTTTTGGGTAGACGTCAACCGCGTTCGATTTTCAACAGATCGGCCGAGGTACTATATTATGTTACATACTCGGTCACGTCTTTAATACATTTTATGTACGACGCGTCCGTATTCGGATGGAAAAGAGCCAGCCGAGTCATCATCAGTGGTTCAAGACGACTCGGTCATTCCACGTCATTACGCGAAATTCAACTCGATATTTGCTCTTATTGTTGAACGAAACGCGAGAGGGGTGTAAATAGAATCTCCGTGAATAGGTGAATTCGTAAAGGGAGAGGGTTTGTTTGCACACAGCTACAGTAGTAGTAGTGTCGAACGCAATTTCACTATCCACGTCCATATACCAATTGTGGGGACGATGAGAGGATAGTAGAGGATAATGAAGTTCCCATCGAGTTCGTTTGCTCGTGACGACGATTCGTCAGTTTTCAATCGTTTCGGTGTTTGGGCGGCCGCTGTGCAATTACCGAACCCCTTTCCGTATTTCTCCGTATCGCGCTCTGAGCTGTAGAAGCCCTGTTCGCGAATACATATATGCATTAGGCGGGAATTTGATTTTGCATCCCCTTCCCTCGCGCATACGTAATAATAGCAATCAACGCCCACGGTACCCATAAACCGGGTTTATCCGGAAAACCTTTGTCACTATATTTGTCAACAGCTCACCGTAGTAATGGATTCGGTCCGTCGCCTCTTAGTTTGCACACTGAACGTTTAAAGCATGTCAGTAAACAGAGAAACACGCTGTGTCCGACGAGATACATTAAACGTGTCATCTGTTTTTAAAACTACTGCCGATCGCGTATTTTGACACGTCTGACCTGCCCAAGACATTTTTACACAAATTTAAGGCGTGTTCGTTTCGGGTCACAGTAGTAATTCCACGAACCATTCGGCCCGGTTCACGTAAACATCACAGTATGTTTGGCATTCACGTTAAGCTAATAATCATAATAATAATAGTTCGAAAAGGCATCTTAAAGGCACACATAAAACAACAACCTAAATCATAATTTTCAAAACACAGGTGTATTGATGAGCTTAAGTTCTTATGGGGAATTATTATTAGAGTTATATGTAAGTCATACAAAGGACTACCAATATTAAAAGTATTAATTTTGATGTGTAATAAGCTAAAGCTTACATGTACATTTTATTATTTATGGGTTCTAAGGTTATTTAAATTAGTAGTTTATATTCTGTTTACTAATTCCCAATATGTAATTACTTCTTGTTATTCTCGGCTCTATTTCCTTTTAGACCTAATACTAGAATTCCTTATACTTGTTATTCTCAAATTCCGTACACACCTAAACACCTAGTAAGCTGATTTGCATATTACTATTTATGCTTACTATTCTCCTGTATTATAGTCAGTAAATTTCAATGAGATTTACTGTAACTGAGAATTCAGTTACAGTCAGATTATTGTCAGTGTTTGTCAGTATTAGTCAGCACTTAGTCCCTTCTTGCCAGTTATTTGATTTACTTAATTATTGTTTTATAATTGTATTATACATTTTGTTGTTATTAGTCAAATATAAAACTTATAAAAATATTTAAAAGTTAAAGTGTTAATTTATATAATTAACTTCCTATGTGATAAGTCCTGCTTACTACAGATATATTTAACTGTTAACGGATAGTGTTAGTTCATATTTGTTACTATTAAAATGTTTGTACAATCGAACTCGATTTGTAAATGAAATGTTATCATTAACCGTACCTCCCTGAGTTTGTTCTATACATTAAAACGTATTTAATTTAAAACGATCTAGTGTAATTTCAAACAAAATAAAACTTATTTGTTTTTTTTTTTTATTTTGTTTTAGGAGTTACGATCATGTTTTGGATTTCAAGATCGTCACGTTTCCTTTGTCAAGTTCGAGAGTAACGATATATATTTTTAATTGAACAAGTACATATATACCAAAGCTACAACCATGTCACCCGTCGTAACGTTGGCACTGTTATGCATCACCATCAGCTGTGTGTTATGCAACATGCAACCGGTACCGGTTACCAATGCAGCGGCCATTCCGGGTGGACGTTGTGAAGAAATCACCATACCCATGTGCAGAGGTATCGGCTACAATATGACCTCCATGCCGAACCCACTAAACCATGAAACTCAAGAAGAAGCTGGTATGGAAGTCCATCAGTTCTGGCCGCTCGTAGAAATCAACTGCTCTGCTGATCTTAAATTTTTCCTGTGTTCCGTTTATACGCCGATATGCATCGAAGAATATCAACGGCCTTTGCAAGCGTGTCGAAGCGTATGTGAACGGGCCCGAGACGGTTGCTTGCCGCTTATGCAGAGTTACGGATTTGTGTGGCCGGAAAAGATGCAGTGTGATAAGCTACCGGTACACGGTGGTCCAGAACTCTGTATGGCCCAAGACGTATATGAACAGCAAGGACCAGCGAAGCCTACAAAGAAACCGACCGGATCAACTGGAAAATGTAAACCTGGCAGCAAGGCAAAGGGATGCGAAAAGTTTATGTTCGACGACGATTGCGAGTGTAAGTGTAGGCCACCTTTGGTACCCATTGAAAAAGAATCGTTGCGGTACAACAGGACTGGAGTGTCTGTGGCGGGTGTAGACAATTGCGCCATGCCGTGCCGAGGCGTTTTATTTACTGAAGACGAAAAAGACTTTGCATCGTCTTGGATTTTTCTGTGGTCCAGTATTTGCTGCGTGACCACCTTGATGACTCTGACTACGTACACGATCGACCCACAGAGATTCAAGTATCCGGAAAAGCCTATAGTGTTCTTGTCAGGCTGTTACTTGATGGTGAGTTTGGGATTTTTGATACGAGTTTATGCGGGCCATGACGCGGTCGCGTGTGAACCCAATGGTTCTGTCAAATACAATGCATCCGGCCCCACACCGTGCACTTTGGTCTTTCTACTCCTATATTTCTTCGGTATGGCTTCTTCCATATGGTGGGTGATACTGGCGTTCACGTGGTTCCTGGCAGCAGGCCTGAAATGGGGCAATGAAGCGATCGCATCTTATTCGCAATATTTCCATTTAGCAGCATGGTTAATACCGACTGTCAAGTCACTCGGTGTGCTGGTTATGTCGGCCGTGGACGGAGATACGTTTGCCGGGGTATGCTACGTAGGCAACCAAAATACTGATAATTTGAAAATGTTCGTGTTAGCGCCGCTAATCGTTTACTTGGCGTTGGGCGTTTCGTTTCTACTGGGAGGCTTTGTTTCGCTGTTTCGCATCAGGAACGTAATCAAACAACAAGTTGGCCGAAGTAAGGCGGACAAGCTGGAAAAACTAATGATTCGCATTGGAGTATTCAGCGTACTTTACACCGTACCGGCATCCGTGGTCATCGGCTGTTACTACTACGAGGCCAGATACATGGCTGATCGAATCGCTCATTTTGCTTGTCCCTGCGCCGACCCTGATCCGGACACCAAGCCCGTGTACACCATGCTAATGCTCAAGTATTTCATGACACTAGTTATGGGCGTCACGTCCGGTGTATGGATATGGTCTGGAAAAACCGTAGGCTCGTGGAAAAGACTGTCGCGACGATTGTTCGGTGGCGGAAGCGGGCGGTCAGCCAAAGGAGGACCTAACCCGGTGTTGATCAATCCGGGAAAGCAGCGAAAACAACTGCAGTACATGCCGGCACCATCCATCCCGGGAAGTACGCTGCCTTCGTCCCATCACTTGGCGCCTTCTTCCAGCCTACACCACCACATTATCAAACAGGCGCCTCTTAGCCACGTATGACATCAGTACGCTACTCCTGCCATGAGTTACGAACAACCAGACCCGTCCGATGACATGATGCCCTCCACTACCGGGCTCAGTGATTACGGACCACTTTAAACTGGTTGGGCAGGATGGCTCTCATAATAAAAAAATTGATCTCTATGTATTCATAATGAACTTAGAAAACCACTGTGTGGCTAGAATAAAACTATTACATAGTTTTACACTAATGCAGTTAGACATCTATAAGCAGAACTTACTATTTCCACAACGAATATCATATAATTGTACCTACCACAATATCTTTCTTTACTGATTTGTAAGCAAATACTTGCAGTGGAACACAGTAGCGTTCATCTCCTCAGGCCTGTAGATTTCTTTTCTGGTGCTTTCCAAACACAATGATTATTATTGTAAATAACTTTAGATGTAAGACGCGTATACTAGTCCTAGTAGTTAAGTTATGAATGTTTTTTTGTTATACTAGCGGTAAGGAACCCTTTAATTTTGTAATTAATATAAAAAGAAAAAACGACTTTCGGTTATTCGGCGATGACTATAATTATATATCTTTTTAACCGTTTTTTTTCTTGTGAAGAACAAAAATGAAAAAATACAGGTTGATTGCTGTAAGAAGCAGTTGTGCAATATACTATTACAGCGTTGTTTTAAAAATACGCCAATTTGTCTAAAATCTAAATGTTTGTAAACTATTATGTTTTTTTTTCTTTTTGACTTGTTAAGTCCTTGTACTGCCCGCTAAAACATACGGTATACGTAACCCTTAAGTGATAATAATAAATAATAATATTAATAATTATATACTCGTAAGTTTGTTTACGTGTATTTTTCGTGTACAAATTATTTATACTATTTATTATAATATTATTATATAATATATATTTATTTATTATATAAATACAACTATGTAGCAAACATATACCTACTGTACATAACATGATTTAAAAATAAAAATTGTACATTTTACGTTTTCCTATTCAGTGTTGCAAACAGGTTTATTTATACCCCAGTTGTAAAAATCCTAGCTAAACGACGGTATTTTAATTTTAATTAATAGACTCCCGGAGACTTGTTTTAATTACAAGAGAGTTTTTTTATTACTAATCAACATAAATAAAAGCGAGTAATCAGAATGTCTCGGAGACTCGTGTTAATTACACCATTAATTATTTAATTTTTTTTTTAAAGTACATGATTTTTAAAAAACAAACTACAGACGACTTGCCAATCAGCGTTGTAATAGCAGTTAAAACGCTGTACAGTTATACAAATCAACTGCATAACGTTTGATGATCTCCACCTATTTCAATATTGAGACGAAATATACTTACCTAACAATGTACAGTTCTCCGAACAAGTCGTCATTAAAACTTTAATTGCAGGTATGTGATCTGGAAGTACTCAACGAAATTATTACTAGCTAATAATGAAAAAAAAGGAAAAGAATCATTCTTTATAAAATACAATTTATTATTTTGAATTAAATGAAAAATTATAAAATACAATTTATTATTTTGAATTAAATGAAAAATTATTCGTTTCCAAAAGTTTGGTCCCGGTACGTCAACGTCTTGTGTTAAATTTAATCCAATTAGCTATGGAAAAGTTTCTTCTTGAGAGCATCCTAACTAGTTCGAGAGCGAGTAAAAGGTTTCCGTCATTTTTTTATGAAGTAAGTACGCAAAGTTTTTTGAACGTGTATGAATGTGTACGCCAGGATTTCTCCTTCTTAGGCATGCAGAACACCAAACATTACATCATGTCGTCGACATGTTTATCTCTTTAACTTTTGTCGTTTTACCAACAAAATAGTATTATCTCTCTTTACCGGTACTCGTTTGAATAAATCGAACGCTGTGCTTATAAATATGTACAAGTTACTGACAGATAATACGGTATTTTTCAGTCTCCAGGTGTTTTTCGTCAAGCAAACTTTTTTTCCACAATTATTATTGACGACCGGCCAATTTCTGGTGCAAAGTTTTAACTTATTTATTTATGTAAATTACACGCTTATACCAAATTTGCAGTTCTATATTTTGTAAAATATATAACACAGCAATTTTCTGCGAACTTTTTTTATATTTACACGAACGCATTACAGTGGAATGATAACGATAATAGAGCGTATACATATACATATATATATATACATGTACATAAGTTATGTTTTATACATACATTTAACGGAGTGTATAAAATATTTTAAACCAAGATTTAACATAAAATAAATTAATGATAAATTAACATTATTAGTGCACTAAATTTAAGGTTTTCCAATACTGTTAAATTTTTATTTAATTATTATCATAATATTAAATCGAACACGGTAATTATAATTGGTTTTAATAGTATTAACACATTAAAATACATTAACATAAAATAGTAATTTAATTTAACAGAATAATGAAGCACTATAGTAAATCGATATAAGTTACTATTTTTATCATATAGTACCTTCTATCCTATAAAAGAATATGTAGTTATATTAACATGCTAGAAACACTAAAATCTATAAATAAGAATCAATTACACGATAATCTAGGTTAATCGTAGTTAACTAATTTTTTGGTTTTTGTCATTGTATAATTAATATATTTTTTTTGGATTCTCTAAAAAAACATTTTGTAACCGTGGTTTAGAAATCTTCTTTAAATTGTTAATTTATTCAATGTATAATAATACAAACCGTGCACTAACAAGACGTTGGTAAATTCTTTAAACATATAACTATCTATATGCTTTTACCACGCTTGCTTCATTTGGTTACAGTCTGTTATTCAAACGTCGAGGTTTGATGTACAGCTCATATTATACACACAGCGATTTTATAATATGTAGTTACAGTAAGTCACGTTATCTAAGTTTCTAACAAAATACAATTGGCGTTCTAGATATATTTTTTATTACTTTCATGTTTGCGAACCGTGCATACTGCATAGAAATTAATTCACACCTTTATATAATTTTATCTCGAAGCCGTAAAGATTACACACCGTTTTTAGAATACACTATTATTTTCATTAATACAAGTGGAATTTTTAAGTTTTTTTTTTTCATTGTTTAGTTTGAATTTATATTATCACCTAACATAACACTGGTTTTATTTGCTTAACTACCATTATGAATTTAACCTTACATAAACAAACGTAAATAAAAGTTGATTTTAATTAGTTAAGTAATAATCAACAGAAAAAAATAATACACTGTTGCAGTAGGGAAACAGTGTATTAGCATAAGATTCCGTATTTCGGTAGCAATAATAAGTAACTACAATTATTCATTAAAAGTATTGTGCAGTCAAGTCAGTTGTTTCTTTGTTTGGAATTATTTATTCGACATATCATTGGTGAAACTATTTTCATTTTTAGTTTTAAAAAATGAAATTTAAGTGGATTGAAAGAGGTATGTTTGATCAAAAACCCTGACAAAATGTCGACTACTAAGGATCCAATTTCAATTTTGTAAGGAAATAATAGTTCAATAGCTACTTTACTAAGTTATATCGAAAATGGGTTTTTGCTTTTTTATGTAAAAAAACTGTTTTTTAATATTGAGCAATTTTCAAATAAAATGTAATACAAGAAACTGATTCTTTTTTATAAAAATCGGTTTCTTACATAGCCTATTAAAGTAGTTTGGAGAATTAGTATTTTTTTACAGAATTGAAAGCGGGTTATACTAAGTAGGCATAACTTTGTCAGGCTTTTAGGTCTAAAATACCACTAAAATGGCGTTTACCCATTGAAAACATTTTACAAGTTAAAAGTAATACGTTGAAGCTTATACAAATTAATCTGTAAATAAATTGACATAAACATGAACAAAATCAATTTTTTCTTAGTTATTGCCTAAATAAAACTCCTTAAAACCTGTCCGCTTTCAGTCTCCTTAATTTGTTTTAATATCTTTTTATAAAATAACGTATAATACGTAAAAAAAAGAAACATAATTCAAGTTTTTATGAGTGTTACTGTATTGACTGTTAATGTTTTCATAAGTTAGTTTATTTTATTACTATTAAACCCGTAAAATACATTGTAATAATAAGATGGCAAAACGTACGTATATATATTAAACGTAATAGTTTATTTTTTAAAACAAATTTGATTTATAAGTTAGCTTTTAAAATGTTGATAGCTAGTTGGGTTTCATGTAATACTAACACCTATTAGTACAATTTACATAAATTTGATAATAAATGTATGATACTCGTTACACGTTGTAATAAGTATAATTTTGTTGATTTATAATAATTGTAGAAACTTAATAAAGATTACTACTTACTTTTTACCATTTACAGTTGATGTATTATAAATAACACTAACATATCCCAATGCATAAATTTATTCTTTTAGAAACTGTTCGAATATTATTAGTATCCTATGACTAATGTTCCAGCAATTTAGCACATAAAACGTGCAATCATCATCAAACACATACGGATGATAAATTATTATTTATTATGCAAACGTTCTTATACGTAGTACGACTTGTAAGCAACGCGCATATATTATTTAGGCTATTTTAGAGTACGATTGATCATAATACATTAACTACTGCTGTCAATAATCTGAAAAAAAACATCTACATCGTTATAATACTTTTTTGAATAAAATCTTAAGCCATTTTAGCATATTTTATTCAAATCGATTGGGTAACGTAGCATAAATCAAATATGTCAAATGGTATTTTTTAAATGTACTTACCTATTGATTTTTATTAGGTACCAGATCCAGATATCAGATTAAAAAAAAAATATCAAACATTTACTGGTTTTAAATCGAATTACAAATCAACTAGGTGTAGCAAGAACATAAAAAAGTCCATTAACACCTTATTTTTAAATAAGTATAATGTTATTGATTTTTTTGTAAATTAATTAATAGTATTTTATTCATAGATTCTATAGATATGTACTTTTTTATTCTAAATAGGATTAACACAAATTATTACTATAGGGCTACCCCTAGTATAAAATATAATTGCAAAACATTAAATTAATTAATAATATGTATTTTTTACTCACAAATGACAGACTATAATAACGGTTAGATTAAAAACCGTTTTTGTAATGTTAAATTTTCGTTTGCTAATACGGTTAAGATATTCAATTTGATATTATTATTTTTTAATTCAAATGGACTCATTTTAGCGTAAAAATAGTAACTATGTTTGAATAATTTTACTTATAAATTAATAGCGTATAGAACTCACAAATAAACTATTTTTGTTCTGTTTTGAAATTGAAAATCAATTAAAATTGTTTATAATAATTACTTAAATTTATTAGACCGCAAAACAGTTCAACTCCAGTATTTCTTATTTTTATGAAGAAAATAGAGCATTTTAAATGTATTCCTATTATGGTTAGTAATATCAGAAACGCTTATTATTATAAATGATCGATAACAATCATTGTTCTCTTTGAATACAAATTCCATTTTACAAATTTCATATTTAGTTTCTGTTTGTAAAACAAGTTTTCCAAAAGTTATTGTTTTTGTATTCTTTGATAAAAAAGGAAGAATATATTAATATTAAAATATAATATTGGATCAACATCACGACGGCATAACTTAGTCGAGACAAAGCTTAAATAATAAAAAAATGCATTTATTTTAATGTAGTCGATTTAGTTACCTAATCTTCAACACCTTAATAAATGTCGTAACAGACATCCTTTAACAAGTACTCGTATTTAAAAATGTTATAAATTACTTGATAAACGCAGACTGTCTAATAGACATTAAAGACATTAGACTAGGAACTGTAAACAATCTAAACAAAAATCTGAAAGGAAAGCTTAAATAAATAAATTAAAAATTTATATTTATGTACTCAATCACTATTTTTATACCTGTATAATTATATAATAGAATTATGTTAGTATTTGAAGTGGAGGGAGCAAACCCAGTGATTGGAAAATCTCCCCCTCGCAATCTCTTCACATCTTATTTACCGGACAAAATTACACGTTCCTTGCTAGTAGTTAATTCGATTTTTAGCACTGGTCGCCCCCGCTGTATATCGGTTTATATAAATAAACGAGTGAAGCCTTGGGATTTTTCGAAGTTTTCTGTTACAATATATTATTTAATCTTCAAACATACTGAGCGTTGTCCAAAACAATAATTACGAGGTTGGTTGATTCGGTAATTGTATAAAAGGTGAACCCGTTAGAAAGCGTATTTATATTTTGGCACACAAATAGATTCTTCGAGTTTTTCGACTAAATCGTTGTGGCTTTTTCATCTGTGTTGATTCCAACATTATTAATCACGTATAATTACGACCGCGTAAAAAACACTTTGTAATTAAGGGTGTCTCCTCGTCGCACGTCTTTAAACATTCGTTGGTTTAATATTACGAAAAAAAAACCACAAGTATAATAATTAAAGAAATAAGATAAATTCTTCGCGTGCGGTCTTTTACAACACATATAATAATTATATTATAAAAAAATTATTTTCGTCGTCAATATTCGCGTCGGAGGTCGTTAGACTCGAGCTCGATAATGCCCACGTCAGCACCTAATATTATATATGTAGGTAAATAAATAACCTATAGATGGGTACTTTATAATAATAATAATATAATAATAAGCTCGGCGGCCCATACGAAGAGAAAAAAAAGATATAGATCAGCGTGGCGGCCCCCGGGCGTGTTTGTTTATATTCAAAAAAACAAAGCGATAACACTAGGTGGAAGGGAGAGATTTAAAAAAAAGAAACAAGATGATGAAAAAAAAAACTACAACCATTTAATAATAACGTGTTGGACGTTATATAGTGGTCGCGGTGATAATCGGAAAACAAACACGATGGGCGTCGCACAGCTTCCCCGTTCCCTTCCACCCGCCTATATAATAATATTATGCTGTGTGCTTGCTTAGATCTTCCATAAGAAGGATCAAGAGAGTCTTTAATTAAATTTGACCGGTTTATTTCCCTACGGTCGTCGTCGTCGCGCCGGACGTGGCCGGGGTAATAACTCAGAGAGTCGTTAGCGACCTTGACTGCTTTGGTGTGTGTGTGTGTGTGTATTATAATTTTATGTACTTATATTATTTAAAAAATATATATACACATAAAAATATATGCATACATATCGAAACGAGAGAAAACTCCTCTATTTCCGATCGACCGGTCCGATGTCTTGTATTGATTGCTGGTATGTTTTAACGAAAATATGTACATTTTTTTTTTAAAAATTGTTCGAATCGATTCCAACGATTTAATGTTCGTGATAAAATATACACCGCAATTCAATCAACGGCTAGTGTTGAAAACCGCATTCCAATGTCGCTTAGTAATAAATAGGACATTTTTGTACAACGTAAAATTATGTACGGTATCGCAGTTACCTAGCGGATAACGTTAATGCTACTTAATACATACGCTAATATTGGTTAAATAACTTTGGAGTTTTTCGCTAACACGGATGTCGTACATCATTTTACGTTGTGCAAAAACTTCCTAATAACGATAAAAATTAAAAACTCATTATGAGTGGAACGCGGGTTTGTCGCAAAACAAACGGATACCGTCATCAATCGTTTCCGCTATGGAACAGTACAGCACCTTCTATATAATAGACGCAACGAACTCAAAAGAATTCCTTACATTTGCACAAAAAAAGGCTCCATAAAATTTTTGTTATTTTAGTTGAAATAGGATCTATATACAATGATGACTGGATGATTTATGTGTTGAAAAAATGTGTCACTACAACGCGAGTAACGCGTTTGACAAGACGACCATAAATGTACAAGAACAGAATTTAAAAAAAAAAAACACTCGTAGTTTAACTGGTTACTTTGTGTAGGAAACTTTTAGATTTCTAACCCCTTAAGTATCGTAGAAAACCAGAAAAATGATTCGAAATTAACGTTTTGTTCTCACCTCTCATGCCTTATTCGTTATTAACTGACATTAAACATTTATATTAACCTACAATATCAGACCATTTACGATTGAATGGTTTAGAGAAAACAACGATTGTAATAAAAATAATTATAAAATGTTAGAAACGTATAAGTTTTATTATTTCTAAAAACCTAACAAAAACATATTACCTTACACAGTTATAAGAATGCCTCATTATCAATAATTAATTTAAAAAAATAAAAACCACGGCATAGATGGAATTTTGACTACGCAAATTTGTTTTTTTGTATCCAGTTTAAAAATATAAAACGTTATAACATCATAACGTCAATGTTATGTTAAAACGTTTGTATCATAAAAACCATTCGTTACCAAACGCTTTCAAATTTATTTTTTCTCATTAGTGCGTCGAGTCCACTGATCTAGCTATTTCAGCACGGTTATAAAATATTATATTATAATAGAGTACACGAGTACGAAGAAGTTATTTATTATAAATCTAAGTTTTAACTATTTGAATAACACTTATAATATTTAATATAGAATTTTAATTAATGTAAAATTAGAAGTCATAGTAAGAGGACACTGACAATCACAAAAACTACCTTTTTAATATTAAGTACACAACATTAAAAAAAATCGTACTACATATTCAACTTACAAAAATTAAAACTATTTTACTTAAATCAGTTATTTTTCGCCAACTGTTGTACATATAAGAATAGTTATTTAATATGTAACTAAGAAGTATGAGTTATTTGCTCCCGCTTTCGAGTTGTATTTTATTTGTTTAATTTATTTAATAAATATTGTGATTCACACATACCGATTTAACTATAATAAGGATACCAATTATTAATTAATGTCACCAAGCTACAAGAGCCAAGCCGTACATTAAATAAAAAACATTAGATATGTATCTTGCAATGTGTCAAAACTCGACTATTTTATTGATAGTAACGTGTTTTTTAAATACCTTACGCAACATTTTGTAAAAATCAGGTTCTATCGAGATTATATAATTCACACTATAATCAATCGAATAAAAAAAAGAGGACTTTTTTTAATTACCAATTTATTTTTATTGGGCATATGATAGTTACTTACATTGTAACCTCTTGGTTATGAAAATGTATGTAAATCAATCTATAAGCCTTTTGTGTATAATTAATAAAATGATTTTCTAATACACTGATACTGGATACATTATATCTATTATATCGACAAGCCAAATTGTGTATTTATCATAATTATTTGAGTTATACTTGAATCTTTAATAAGCAAGTCACGGCTCGATTAGAAGTCCAAAATAGTAAAGTATACTTTTTGTTTGTATTTGAATTAACTGCTTCAATCGTAAGAGCTAGAAACAATAGTTTTCGTTACGTTAATTATGTGTAAACCAATATTATTCCAGAGTTGTAGCTTTGTTAACAAAATATTCGAATTCATTAGCTCCAGCAAACTGGTTTACTGCGAGGCCAAATGATATTAAACTGATAAGGCATATGGAGATAGTTGAAACAATCAATTTTAAATGTCAAAGAAATCAATTATTTCTACACTTTTTAAACACAAATTTATTTACATGCCGGCCGTTGTGGTCCTAATTAGTGTCAATAATGAATAATCGAGCTGAAAACAAACCGTCTTTTCATGTTTAAGGACTATAATCCGATTAAAAAATACTGATACCGAAATCAAAATTATTTGTTTAACATTGGTACTTGGTTGATAAACCATGTGATCTACACTGCACTGTATACACAGCGACAAAATAATGAAGGCAATTTGTGCTTAGGAAAGGTTATACTATTGTTAATTTATATTAATTTCTCTGAAATCGTGTTTCGAGCTCTTAAGCTAATATTATCTTAGTTATAAGCGGATAAGCCAATTAAACCCCCAGAAGAGAATTTTGTTCAATGAAGATAAGTAATACCGAGTTAAACACATTAAACACATTAAAGAAGTTAATAAATTACAACTCTATTTTACGACCTATTGTCAATACACAATAGTATTATAAGAAAAATAAGTATGACGTGGAGTTAAAAAAAACTATCAAGTGTGTTATCAAGAGTATTATAATGTTCTTATTAATTGTTATAAGCTCTTAACTCATGTTCAGAAATTAAATTAATTATTTTTAGTGTGAATGTTATTCTTTAATTAGGTACTAATATTTAAAATTTTAGATTAAATATTTGTGTATACCTATGTTGTTTTATGTGTTAAACAAAGATATACACGAATTTACAAAAGCAAAATTTAGGAGAAGCTTGGGTGTGTTTATCACATTTAAAACTATTAGTCTTTCATACCAAGTAGCGAAGCGAAAGGATTTTCTAATATTTCCACTGTTTAAGCATCTCCGCTTATTTTAGACAAATTGCACAATATTTATTAATACTATTTTCTATGTTATTGTATAAGATATTTTATTTGCATAAATATTGCGATATACATATTTATTACACGTTGACCTTTGACGAATCGTTTCTATATTTCTTCCTAAAAAAATAAAACGTAAGGGTTTGCAATATAATATACAGAATATATACTCTAGAAACATGACACGACTTTGGACTTGTTAGGCTTCGTCGAGGTGTGAAACGTAAACCGACACTTCAGGTACCTATAAAACAACATCCTATGTTATCTACAATGTATAGTATGATCAAATATCTAATTTCCTTACTTTGAAGCTCCTTAAAATATCATACCTGTTTATAATGATTTTCACTTACAATAGGTATTTGATCGTATTGTAATTGAATATAGAACAATTTTGCCATTCGGTCTGTGGATGTGTGTGTTCGTTTATGTAATTCCTGTGGCATTAGATGAAGATTCAAATATTTCCCAAAAATTTGGCTATGAAGATTCAAATATTTCCCAAAAATTTTAAACTGTTTGTCTGGTTTAATTTTTACTAGAATTTTTTTCTCGCAATATATTGTACGTAGATATCTGAAATGTACACAGTTTAAGTTGTTGACTAGACTCGAACTAAGTTAAAAATGTTGGCTCTGTAGCTCAATAATTGTAAAAGTTTTGACTGTTTTTGATGTAAGCAGTCGAAATTACCTTAAACTTGTAAACTTTGATAAAATATGTTCTTCGGTTATATTACCCAGACAACCTATATTTGTTTTGTTTTATCGTGGTTAATTTCTAGTATAAGAAGAATTCGTTATTGTGGAAGTTATTTCTCAATGATTTGGCAGTGTTTTTTTAAATTTTATTTTAAATCATGCCAGTACAGTTAAAAAACTGTATAAAAATATTAATAAAAGTGTAGTAAGGTATTAAAAAAAAAAATCGAAACTCAAACATAACTATGATTTAAATATAAGCATCAAAGCAATATTTAATTCAAGTTTAAGATAGATACGTCTGTTAATAATTTATGAGAAAGATTTATAACCCATGTTTGAAATACACACCTGGTGAATATGAATCATTTGATTGTTTTCATGGATTTAACGGCCTGTGTAAATAATTACTACACATACAATATGGTATGTATAAATTTAAAAAGGGGTGTAAAAGTGACATTTTAAGTTTACACCCCTTTCCAGTTTTTCATTTAACTCATTTTCATTAACAAAACATATTAATAATTATTTAGTAACAAATTTTACAAATGGTTTAACTAGTGTAATTAATTTAATTTAATTTTTTTTAATTTTTTTACACAAAGGGGTACATAATAAATTTTTTTTTTTTAAATATTCAACGGATTTAAATATTTCTCATGTTCCGATATTCGTAATATTACTACCCTAGAGGAAACATGATCAGTTGAATAATTATGACGATTGATATAATGTAAACTGCAACTTTAATCAATTGCATGTCGTATTTGCTCGAGTCCATCACATTAGGTATATTTATATAATTATTAATTTCATTGTTATTAATTATACTTGGATTATTAAAGCTGTTAGTAGCAACAAAGTATAGTAATTATTTTTAAATATTTGAAACCTGCAGATGTTGATTTCTCGGCATAACATAATAATTAAAATTTAAAAGAGCGTCAATTGTTGTAACAGGCAACAACCTTTTCCGCTGGCCAAGTTATAATATTAATTGGTAATTACATTATTATAATCATTCTATACTACTTGCTTTTAAAAAATAACTTAATTGCGTTTCAAAGCACAAGCCTATACAAAATAAAAAAATATTATCGAAAGTGAAAGTGTATTAAACATTTCAAACATAGTATTACACAAATAAACACACTTACTAATTTATTATTCCAATGACTTTTTACCAAATATTTTGATCGTACAAAATATTTTACAATTTCTCCGAAACAATATCATGTATGTGTTTAAATTGTTATGTGTTCAAATAATTACAAAAAGTAGAGTTTAAAAGTTAACCATAAAAATTTAAATACAAATATATTAAGTCTACTAAGATAAAACTTTAACCAATTGAAAAGATTTTAGTGTATATAAAAGTATATAAATACATGTTTATTAAAAAAATTTAAAAAACATTTTGAATAAAAATAAACCAAGTTAACCAAAAATAATATTCTTTTAAAATACCCAATTTAAATAACCTTCTTAAAAATTAGAAAATTAAATGGTGATTGATAAGTATTCAAAGCCCAAATTTTAAAGATGAATCAAATTTTACCGAGTATATGTTAAAAGCTTTTGTGGCTTTATAATAAATATAAATTAACACTTATTTAGAACCATTTTCCCGGAAAGTTATTTTTTTACTTTGCACAAATGTTTTAATATGTTTGAACGCTTTGATGAAGTATATAATATGCAGAATTGTATACTCTATTTATGTAAGTATACATAATATAGGAAGCCGGAAGGTACTTACTAAGTAGTACTTAGATACATACATAAGTAAGTATGTGTTTTAAATATAACACATACTCATGCGTTAACCTATATAATATGTAATATTAGCCTAGAGGAAAAACAAAAATTCTCAGACGTTATTGTAACCGTCAATGATGCCGGCATGTGTGGTCCGTTCTTTTACTATACCATTTGCATTTCATGAGAAGGTTGCAGGATGAACACGGGAAAGTATACATACAACAGCGAACTATATCAATAATAATTATAGACTCCGGATTCCGCTTTGTATACATACAACGCACGCGACTGATAAACTGGACCGATCCTGTTCACCGAAAGAATTATTTTGATAATATTATACCCAGTACAGTTTATTTACCGAAACATCCTACCGAATTGTATAGACTACAAGCCGCACTGCCGCCGGGTTTTCGAGACGAGTTGCTAAGGATCCAAAAACCAAACTGTGTATTTATAATGTACATGTGTGTACAACAGTTAACAGTCTCCATTGTATATTTTTCACGTAATAACCATTTTAATCAGTATACAATATTATAAGAGTACACAAATTATATTAATATTAACAAACCAAAAATAACTATATTTTAGAGGCACTGTCTGATTAGTTTTGGTTTTATAAGTAAATTAAATTTGATATTTTTTTATAGTTTAATACGTACAAAATATTCTTTAGCACAGCGATTCAGACAACTGGGACGAAATTATGATATTTTAGATAAACTACAATTATAGTTTATAACTTAAAATTCTCAAAAACTCACTTACATGTACTAATTCTTTTATTGTTTTTATTTTTATAAATGCTCATCAAAATATACCCCAGGCAAACCACTTATCAAAGATTTTTATAAAAACAATATTTTATCCAAAATTTATTTAAACATAAAACTATAATGTGCACATAAGTATAGCAATTCATTATTGATATTTATCTTATATATTAAATTAATACAAACTCAATCATAACTTCTTTTTAAAAATCAGCTTTATTCTGGCAAAAATTGAAATAGCAATTGATTTCTTTGCTATTTGAGAAATGGAACTTAATCCGCGTGTTGTATCGTTTCGAATAAATGTTTTCATATTTCGATGTTTCATAAATTTTAATTTAATCTAGTTGTTTAAAAAAATAATTTTTTATTCTATGATTGTCTAGATCTTGTATTATTGATAAAATTATTGCGCGCAGTCTATACAGGATAACCTTTGTTGGTGGTTTTAATCCTTAACAACTGAATAAATAAAATATATAAATAAAAACACATTTTATATACATATCAAGTCAATCATTTTTTTTTCAATTTAATTATATTGTGAGAACAATAGTAGTAGTTTAGTATGTAGTACAAACAAATGTTATCGTTTCGGTATTATTACTCTATTGAGCAAAATAACAATTTATAACTTTCTATTAATTGCGTTGGAAATTCATTGAAAAAAATATTTGCATGTAATCAAAATGCGAAACCCAATACTCGTGTAAGTTCTTTATAGGAAGTATGAGCTTTATTCCATTTGACCGTTTATAACTTTAAAGTGAATCCAACAAATGATTTCCCAATGGAAAACCGGAAACCCCGAATCAACATCAAACTCCATTATTTCGTATAATTGTTAAATTTATTCTGCTCTCGACACGTACAGTTTTATTTGAATATTCATTTATACCTTATCTTTGTAAATTCCGTTTATATAACATTTCTAATTATATTATCTAATTTTTAACAAATAACAATAATTTATATTATAAAAACACTATTTTTCTTTCACAATAAATATTTTTTGGTAATTTCTAGAGTTTTATAAACTTTTGAAACTTAATTGGTAACGTACATGGTAAATGTTCTAACATTTGTACAAGTTTTAGTAATTAACTAATCTACAGTTATTATTATGTATAGGAAAATTCTATTACACAAAATTACTAGCTTTCACTATGAGATATGTTAGGTATATATAATACATTATGACATAATACTTAATATTACATCGATACAGTAATATTATTACAAATGAAGAAAATGGCTGTCCCGTGAAAATAACACTTATACTACCAAACGTACATTCTCGTAATTATCTTGCATTAACTAAAAACACTTATTTATATTAATATTATTTTTTAATCGCATAACTATTTTAAATACATATTTATATACAAAAATATGGCCACTTGTGGTTAAATAGTGATACAATATGAGAGTTATTTTTTATGAATACAAATCATGATACGTATGACAAAAATAACCAAATTTTGGATTTGACTTAATTTGACTAGTTCGTCATAGATAAAAATAATACATTTTGACAACAAAATAGTTGGTCATATTAAAATACTTACGTGTGCCGTTTAAACGCGTTTACTTATTGTACGTTTTTATTTAAAAAAACCTAAAAATATTTAAGTATCTTTTTTTTCTGGAAAGGCACTCGCATTCGTGATCTTTTTTTGGTTCAGTTCCAAAAAACCTGGCCGATAATTATATTATGCATAACTATGTGGCATGCTTTATAGTTTGTAAGCCATTTAAAATAATTATAATAACATAATTTATAAAAGCTGCACAGTTCGATTAACGTTTTTTACATTGTATACATAATGCTTTACTTGCGAATGGTTACATGAACTTGAAAATATAAACAAATAAAACCAAAAAACACGATGTTTATGAATTACAACAAACTGATTATTTCATTAATTCAACATTTAATTATAAAGTTAGGTTAGATTATGCTAGGTTCTGGAAACTTGCAATCGCCGTAATCGCCAGCTTGGCTTAAAAATAAGTATAGTTTAATAATAACTACAATACTAAACTGATAGGATAACCTTTACCTAAGTGTTAAGCCAATCCTATGGCTAGTGCGCACAACGTCATCATCAAATCTTATATATTTTTTTTACATATTTATGTTAGTTCTGTTGATATAATTAACCACCAAAGTCCAAAACAGTTTTTATTCCACTGATATTATTTTCAAAAATATGTTGGTTTTCATTTACAAATTATATCGTATTTCAACCGATCGCATTTCGTTGCTTATTTTTTCACTCAAATATTATTTACTTTAAGCATATTTTGTTAAGTGGCTACTATAAAAAAAATATACTCATTATTTAATACTATAATATTCTCAATTTTACCACGGGTATGAAAAATAATCTTTTTTATCTTTTAGGAACGTGATCCATTTCTGTAAAATTATTCAAATACTTACTATTAGTTGAAACTTGAGAGGTACGCGTAAGCCTTCTACATAATATTAAGCACTATGCGGATGGTTTTCAAAGCTTAAACACAGCGCCAAGTGTTACCAAGTATTAACATATTCGGACATGGTAATGTTGTCCAAAATTATTAAAGCAATTTATCATTTTAATTACAAGATAGGAATTAGGTATCTTCATTGTAAATACAGTTTCCAAGTAATTTTGTTGAATTTGAATATCGGTCGTTTTCCATTATCTGTAGACATTTAAATAATAAGGAAACAGCATAAACTATACAGTGCACTAATTATAATATGTACCCTGTAGGGATGTATGTAATAATTTTTAATCTAATTAAACATCGTAAAACACACAGTCCATATTTCTAGACTAAATATTTAAGTATATTTTGTTTTTCGTTAACGGTAAAGATTTTTCCACTATAAAATATATAATACTTCATTTTTTCTGTTGTTCGTTTTAAATAACAGGTATGTGCTTCGCCTTCTGGTCTAATAATAAAAATGGCATCTGCCAGTAATATAATATTTTCATTGTGCGAAATGAAACGAATAAATTATGAATAGACATTCATAAAACCTCAATATAAAAATAACACGTACTATATCGATTTCATAAATACATTTTGACGTTTAAATCATCTCGATTGTGTACCTTATCGATTATAACGATACAACGATAGGTTTGTTTTTCGTCCATATTTTGTCCACTTGTATTGACCGTAAAGTGATGCTCGGTGTTAGAACAGATGACGACACTAAAACGGTTGCCAAAAAAAAAATTAACAAAAATTACTCATTGCCAGCCAGCGGGACTGCAGCAGACGACGGAGAGTTATGCTTAAGCTGTAAGTCGGAACGAACGCGTTAATTTAGTGTCATGTGATGTGCTTTCGGTAGTGAATATTATTTTATTTGGGGGCTCGATGGATCTTAGATGGATATTGATTATCGCCCTACTAGCAGTTAGAGGTAATATTATGTTCTAATTTTATTAAGAGTTATTTTTTTTTTAACAAATATGTAATTGTAGTCGTTTATATGTTTTACGATGACACTATGGTTTGTTATGTAGATATTTGTATTATTATTGTATATACAAGTATCGAATGCTTTTAATTATACACCATTTAAACTTATTGGTAGTTTGGTCGTATGAGATTTGCGGGGGAAGGCGAGTAATATATATTTGGAATATGACTATTAGGTCAAAAATAACATACTAAACATAGTCATGTTCGAACGAATACTTAGCATTCAATTTAAATTATTATTTACAAACTAAGAAACACTGAATTTTCATTGTTTGCAAAGACTAATTATAATTAAAAATTATAATTATAGAATATTTATATTTTATTAAAGAAAAAAATAACAGTAGAATAAAATAGTTACTATTAACTCATAACCGTAATTTATTATTGCTATAATTTTTTTTTTAGAATTATATATACACATTACGGTTGACTGTTTGATCTACTATCAAAGCTAATCTATTAATAATTTTGATAGTTTTTGTTAAAATCAGAAATCACATTTTGTCTTTTATTATTCACTTTTGTGTAATCGTACTTACTATTAAAATAGTCAATAGAATTTCAATTTAAAAAGAAAATTTTGTTTTGTGAAATACTTAAATTTAAGAATTTGTTGAAAAGATAATTTCCTATAAAGTGGAAACGCTTTTTTCCAAACAGTTCTACTGCCTGCGACAGTTCTATTTCGGTAGGGGCATTAGGTTATGTTGTGTATTAATAGTGTACCGACAGAACACAACTGGGACACTCTGGTTGCAATTTTCTATTTTTATATCGTCAGCGGCCGTCTGGGATTTTAAGTACCCCCGCTCAATTTTTATTCCCAGTAAATTTATTAGTTCTATAAAAAGTAGTGTAAAACCATAATAACATGTACCGATTTTGAATATTGTCATTAAATGTCATGGGTTGTTTCGTGTTCGTCGAGCAAAAATAATTTATGCCTTTTACATAGAGTTATACACACAGTAAATGATTTTGGTTTAGATACATTTTGTGAAACTTTTGCCAGCGTACCACCGGCGTCTGTAGTTCCATCAGAAGTGGACTGTCAGCAATACGTAGAGAAAGCCATCAAAGAATTAGTTACTTCAGAACCTATTGGTAGTTAGATACTTTAACTTGTCTATATGTCAAAACGTATTATACCTATTTAGGAAATGTGTCGTATTCAGGAAGTACGGGACACCATAACACTAAAGATGAAAGCTCCGCAAATGGAAGCCCTCCAAATGATGATGTTGAGGGCCCGAGTGTTAAAGATGGTAATTTTGAGGATGATAGCAGACCGAGTGCGTCGCCCGAGCCGGTAAAATATAATTTGAAAATTAATTTGAAAGCAACAAAAAATTAATTAATTATGTTGATGAATAATTGTTTTCCAGGAAAACATTGAAGAAAAAGGAGAATCACCAAGAAAGGAAATAAGTATAGAAGAAGTCGCTAATGTAATTAATGAACAAAATGACGTAAATAGGATTGATGAAATTCAGCCAGATGCAATTGCCGAAACTCCAGATACTGATAAGGCTGATGAAGATACTGAAGATGAAATAAGTGTTGAGGAAGAAACTGCGACTGAAAACAAAACTAATACGGAAGAAAACGATGTAGAAGAAGCCAATACGGAAGAAAACGATGTAAAAGAAGCCAATACGGAAGAAAACGATCTGGAAGAAACCATATCAATCATTATAGATGAGAATTTGGTTAAAGATAACGCTGATATTTTAATTGATGTCAAAGACTTCAATAAAGAAGATAATATCAAAATATCTGAACCCGAAAATTCTAAAGCGGATAACGAAAAAATAAATATTGACGAAGAAATAATTAAAAAGAAAAATGTTCCAGTTCAAACACAAACATTCAAGGGAACGAAAAAGAGGAATCCAAAATATTGGAAGTTTGATCCCGATGAATTTCCGCTTGAAGAAGAAACAGTTCAAGTAACGGAAAAAAAAAGAAAGAAAAACCCTAAATATTGGAAGTTTGATCCTGACGAAGACGAATTAGTTAGTGATAAGGGTGAAACAACAACAGCACAAACTAAAGATGAAACATTGATTACCGATAAAACAACCTATCCTGTATTTAAAGGGACAAAAAAGAGGAATCCAAAATATTGGAAGTTTGATCCCGATGAATTTCCTCTTGAAGAAGAAACGGTAAAAGTATCCGAAAAGAAAAGAAAGAGAAACCCCAAGTATTGGAAATTTGACCCTGATGAAGAGGAGTCTACTGATGAAAAAAGTACAGTTAAGGCCACCAATGTCAACAAAGAAACGAAATCTACCAAAAAATCGACTGAGCCTGTGTTTAAAGGAACAAAAAAAAGGAACCCTAAGTATTGGAAGTTTGATCCTGAGGAATTTCCACAAGAAGAAGAAATTAAAGTAGAACCAGTCAAAAAAGGAAAACGTAATCCTAAATTCTGGAAATTTGATCCCGACGAAAACCCTGAGGGAAAAGAACCAGAAAAAGATTTCAAAGTCAAAGTAGACACTAAAGAAAACAAGTACTCGAAGGTTGAAAAATCAAAATTAAAACTGTCAAAGGAAGAACAAATAGTGATAGAAACAAAGAAAAAGAATAAATATTGGAAGACCGAAGAAACAGAAGAAGAAGTACTTGAAAAAGGAATAAGAGATGAATCGAAAAAAGAAGAACATTATAGTAAAACAGATGATAAACCTGAAGAATCGAATCAAGCAAAATTAATAGATAGTATGTACTGGAAAATTGAAGATGAAAAACCAATAAAAAGAGAATCTAGAGAAGCAGTTAAACCAAAAGAAAAATCAGAAAAAAAATTAGAGAGTATTAAAAAAATTAAAGGTAAGCTTGTCTGAAAATATTCATTAAAAATATATATGTACTTATTTAAACTATTTTATGTATTTAGTCGAAGTACAAATTGAAGATGATGTAGAACCAGAGGACGACTTAACGATGGTAAAGAAGAACATGTATTGTTATACATTTTAACTATAATTATTATTAATAATTCTCGTTAATATAGTAATTTATTTATGAAAATTTCGATCCGCTTAGGACGAAGTATTGCCAAAGAACTTACGGAATAAAAGTCATATAAAAAAAACATTGAAAATTGGCGAAGACACTGCACAACATGATGGATTTTTATCAAAAGTTGTAGATACGACATTGAAAGAATTAAAGAAAGTATACGAAGTCGCTATCAAACCTTTAGAAACAACTTTTAAGTATAAAGATTTGAGTAACCGTCATTTTGGAGGTATGATTATGAAATAAGAACAATTAATATCTGTGTTTGCTGTACTCAATTAGTAATAATTATAAAAATTTAATATTTAATAACTAATTTTGTTTAGAACCAGAAATATTTTCAAAACCATTGGTACTTTTTATGGGCCCTTGGAGTGGGGGCAAATCATCTATCATAAACTATCTACTAGACATTGAGTATTCTCAATTTTCATTAAGAACTGGTGAGATTATTAATTTACTACGACAAGTCTATGACGTTTGCTAATAAATAAATAAATGTGTACAATTGAGTTTTTAATTCTCACGAAAGAGATTATTTTTGTATAATCTATTTTTAATTATGTTTTTTTAGGAGCGGAACCGTCTCCGGCATATTTCAATATTTTGATGTACAGTAATCGAGAAGCGATTCTAGACGGGACTCAATTGGCAGCTGATTGGACGTTTTCTGGTCTTCAAAAATTTGGTCAAGGCCTCTTGGATAGACTACGCGGACTTAAACTACCTCATCCCTTATTGGAAAAGGTACTTTCACCATTAACATTTTGACGTTTAAGTTTAAACTTGAGTTAAATTTACGTTACAGGTGAATATCGTAGAGATCCCAGGAATTATGGAAATGCGCAAGTACGTAGATCGTGTGTTTCCATTCAACGACGTTTGTCAATGGTTCATCGATAGGGCAGACGTCATTTTTCTAGTATACGACCCGGCAAAACTGGACGTGGGCCCAGAGACGGAAGCAATTTTAGACCAGCTAAAGGGTAGAGAATACCAGGTATGCCGGTCGTTCTTCAAAAAGCTTTGACTTATTAAAAAAAAAACTTTTCGGTATTAAATTCGGCAAATTTTTGTACGTGAATTGTATTTAATACAGACAAGGATAATATTAAACAAAGCGGACAAGATTCGCGCCGAAGAATTAATGCGCATCCAAGGCACGCTCATTTGGAATATAAGTCCATTGATGTCCAGTGCAGAACCGCCCACAATTTACTCAGTGTCCTTGTGGTCCAACCCCTACGAAACGGGATCTCCGGCCAAGTTGTTGCACTCACAGGAACTGGCGTTCTTGAGAGATATTCGTTCGGCCATTGACAAGCGCGTGGAAAACAAAATCGCCAGTGCCAGACGATTCGCGGTGAGTATAATTATTATTTGACAAAACTTTAACGAAATTAGAAACGTTTCTCGAAATGAATTTTAACGGTGGCATATATTTTTTTTTTTATACATAAATAGGTCCGGGTAAGAAATCACGCTAAAATGGTCGACTGTTATCTGACTACCTACTACAATCACAAGTCAATCTTCGGTAACAAGAAGACTGTCAGCGATGACATCATCGAACACCCGCAAAACTATCACATTTACGAAGGGCTCAGTACGTTGACAAACATCTCCAGATACGACTTGCCCGACCCGGACGTGTACAGGGACTTTTTCCGCCTGAACCCGGTTTACGAATTCAAGAGACTGTCGGAGACGTGCACGTACTTCCGAGGATGTCCGATCAACAAGTTGGACATGGCCATCGCATACGACTTGCCCGACCTGATCGGTCAGTACAAAAGACAAGAAGAAGAACTTGTGATGGCTGTCGAAAACGCACCGTGAACACTTGTGTTCGGGACACAATAATATCATTAATTGAAACCTTGCATTATATTTATAGGCATTGTATAAATTATAATGTATAATTTATTTTATTATCAAGTCATTGTTTTACCAATATTTGTTTTCGCGTAGACTGGTTTTTGATTTATATTAAATTGTTAGTTACCTATATGTATACTGCTGTGAACCAACAAAGACCAAAAATCTTGTTGATGTTTATAAAAAAATATATAAATCCAAAATACGAAAAAATCGGACACAATAAAAACTATACGGATTAATGAAATATCATTGAATGCAAATAATTGTATACATTTATAGTTTATTTAAAATCAATGATATTTACATAAAACGTACAAGTATATTGATCGGTGGGTACTGGGTAGTCAAGAAGTTTTAACTGGTTTATCATAACTTTTGAGATGCAAAATACCAGAAAAGGACTAAGTATAGAATATAAGACATCAGGGAGTTAACCGGATTCTACAGTCAACAAGAAACTACAATCAAAAATCAATTACAAAACTATCAGCGCAAGCGTCTCTATATGATTTTATTTATAAAAAAAATAATTTGGTATTCAAACTAATAATTATTTTTTATTATTTAATGATTAATAAAATGTTTAAAAATTTAATAACTATTTTCAAAGGGGTTAATTTAGTGAGAATCGTGTGCCCGAGTAAATAATTATTCGACAGTGTTAAAATAATATAATGTGTTATACAGTGTAGTTCAGGAAGATTTGATAAATGCTATAATTTTTTATAAATGCATATTTGCACATTTTGATTTTTTTTTAAATAATTTATTAGATTATAGGCTGCAAATATTTAATAATAAATTTTAAAAAACCAGTTATAAATTATAATAATTGAAATGATGAATTTTATTTTTTGCTCGGAGGAAAAATTACAAACAAAGAATAAAAATAGAATTATTATAAGAAGTCATTTCATTTAGAAAAAATATTCTATTAACTACTCCATTGTTTTTACATAGAATTGCATTCTGTGTTTGCGCGTGTAGTGTCATCACTGTATTATGATAATTTTCATTTCGAATTTGTCAGTAACTCTTAAATGGCGGGTATTTGTTATCATAAATTAAAAATAACTGATAACAATGTGCAATGTGTGATAATAAATCTAAAGTAAATAAATAATAATAATTGTCTTAGCTCTTAGCTGATTTTAATGAGTATACATCTTGATTCTTGTTTGAACATTAACGTCTATTTAATTTTAATTTTATAACAATGTAGTAATATTGTTCACTAAACTTATAATTACAAATACACTAATCATTTTACTTTATTGTTCAGTGAAATAAATTAATTTTACCATGTACGAATTGGTAACGCAAATATTAGAATGCATAGACTTTATATCGAACACCATGAAGAACGAATTAGCAGAAATATTTGAAACCTGGAATCAATGTTCAAGAGTGTTTGCTGGCGTCGTAGAAAAAATTAAAGTTGCTCGGAGGTGAATAATTATACTCTATTATTAACTATTGTTTAAGAAAATATTTTCTAAAAAGTAAGATATTGTTATAACTGAAAAAAAGCCAGCACAGTGGGGTTGAGGAATAGTGAGGATAGAACATGGTTATATCTTTGTAGCCACAGGACTGTAGGAATTATTATAACTACAAGTGATAAAATTACTTTTTAAAAAAACGCTTTGATGCATATCTATAGATGATAGAAATATTAAATAGTTATCAAAAAGCATTGTAATGACAATAACGTGTTTTTAACTGAATTTTTAGTATTTTGTTAGGTATGATTTGGGTTAACTTAATACATTTAGGATGTATCTATGTCTTTGTTTATGTGGTGACGTTTCATACCCATTGCAGAGTCCATCTTCAAAGCGATAGACACCGTTTCACTACCGCGACTGTACTCATAACTATAAACAGCACATAAACAAAGACATACGCACATCCAAAAAATTGTCAAGTTAATATTTTAATCTTTTTTAAGTTTAACTTATTTAGAATTTAAGTTGGTCTGTCTTTGGTAAGTTATCACCGTATTTACCTATGTATTATAACCAACAATATAATAAAAATATTTTTCAGTTACCTGGGGGGCTATTCATGAATTTTTATAGAATTCGACAAGATATTGTCACCATGTTATGTAATTGTCACCAACTCAATATTTATTTGGTAATTTTTGTTTAACATTGAAAGTCCAGTTTTCTTGTTTAGGTACTAAAATATACTACAATACACTACAATATACAATATACTATAATATACAATAAAGCAATAACCTGCCAACTCAAAATGCACCACCAAAATAATTTGTTTTTAAAAACAGATAACAAAAAACATAATTCTTATAAATATTGTCCATTCCTGTATCAATCAAAATTTACTGTATTTATTAAAATACTTAAAACATACTATTTTTATTAAAACATATTATTTTAAATAAATAATTTCAACTGAAATATATCTGTGAAAAAAAATGTCTCAAAAAGTCATAAATTAAAAATTACTTCTAAAAAAATGTTTTATAATTTGTTATATTTGTATTATGTTTATCTATAGAAACTTTTTTGTAAATAAACTTAACATTTATTTATAAAAGATTTTTTTTTGTAGAGCACCGTTAGATACAGACTTGTTAAATGAATTTCCAGACATCAGGACAAAAGTTGCAACGAAACTTGTTGGATTAGAAACAGAACAACTTGGTATCTTGGAAATATGTTTGTAAGTATTTGTTGTTCAATTCTAAGAATCAAGTTACCTTTTTTACCTGGAATCTAGCTATAAATACATAGCTAAACTTCATAAGCTCGTAAAATATAGTGTTTCTCACTCTAAGTCTAAAAATAATGTATGTTATTAATTTTAATTATTTAAACGAGTTGTATTGACCCCACAAACAGTAGATCACTAATTAATTCATTAAAATAAATAAAACGATAAATACTATAAAGGAAATAAGTTAAAATAAATGTTTTACCAATATACATACTCACCTATATACACCTATGTTACCTATATACATATTTTTAACTGTGTACATACCAAGTTCTTCTATTTGTTAAATGATTGCTTAATATATATTTTAGGAAACGTTTTTCTCGTATAAACGAGTGTCTAAAAAATAAACTGGATAGAATCAACAATAAACTTGAGAAAATATCATTTAAAAATCACATGGAACTGAAGCATACTATACACGAACATGCACTATGGATAGAAGATTGCTGGTCATGTTTTCACGTCTTGTAATTACCAAATTATTTAATGAAATTATATTATTTTGGTAAAAAATCAAATTTATATTTTCAGCTATATGCAGTTACAATTTGCAATGATGTCCTTAAAACCTTCGGATGAAGAATCTGCAGGAAAGTTAGTCGAAGCTATAATACAAAACGAGCAAGATAAATACACTATTGGCAGAGCAAAAATGTACTTGCACAGCTGTAAGAGTTTGTTAAAGTTTTTGGAAAATCAAAGTAAAATTAAAATTACACAGGGGCATAATTAATGTCTTATAAATATATGTTTATATTTGTGTCATCTATAAAAAGTGTAAATATAATTTATTGTCGGTGCTGTTTCAATAATTCTTATCTTGTTAATACTTCAAAAACACGGTAATACGCTTAAAACTAAATATATAAACACACAATGCCGTATGAGACTTTGACGCATTAAATAAAACTTGTTAACCTTTGTGCGATATTAATTATTGCTGCACTTCTTTTACAGTGTTGTAATCGTTTCTTTTGATCCAGCATAACATATTTATCCATATGAACGAGCATGTTCCCACATAAATGACTCTAGCCGGTGGTGGGACTAACATGAAATTTATAGCTTGTGCAGGCAACCAAAAGACACAGCTTGTTTTGAACGTCGGAATGAACTTTTGTCGACATTCTTCTAATAGATTGCTTTTACCCTCCATAAGACTCATGCCTGTAATAATTAAATTTGAAATAAAAGTAGTGTAGTCGTGAGGGAGGGTGTGTTATACCTGATACTTACTAACATAAAAAATTACATAAAGCGGTGGAGTCATAAGGAACTGATCTAAGAGCATTTTTTTAACAATGATTTTTGGCGCAGTACCCACAAAAGCTTTATCTAACCACTTGTACCTGTAAAAATAAATAATTGTAGTACTTTGTTTTGATAACTGTGTCTTAAGTGTGTATATTAATTGTTTAATTTTTTTTTTTACCAAAAATAGAGTATGTTTGGACTAATCAAAGTGCCAATTACGGCGTAATGTCCCAAAACTTCTTTATCTATTGGCTCTGGAGGCTCAGTTTTATTCTAAAATAATATGAAATAATAAAATGTGCACTTTAATAACTATTAATTCGTATACTAAACCAGTATCCGCTTAGTTATTATTTGTTGCGATAATTCGGCTCCAACACACATTGTCCCATACACTGTTGAATTAGCCAACATTGGATGTTTCCGAAATGTTTCTTTAATTACCATTACTAATCTTGACATCTTATAAATTATTTACACTGAAAAAAAAAGTATACTAAAATGAAGACAAAGTTATTTTAATGATGCCTTGAATTGGTTTGTTTACCTGACGATTTATAGAGAAATATTTGTATCGATTTTTTATATTGTATGTATTATGTAAATTCCAAGTTATTTGTACGTTACACCACCGTCACTATTATGTTCACTGGTTCATTTGATAGTGTTGTACCGGTTGTAGTGTGTATTTGAAAATCCCCCCACGTTTTTTATTGGTTTCATTTACACGTGATACTTATACGCCGACAGTGTTAATTTCGAGGCCATTACATATATATTCTACACGAATTAATTCATAATTCATCGTTCATTATGAATTACTATTAAATCACTACACATGTTAGCTAACTATTAGACACACGTACATTGTACGACCATTACAATTGTTGATATTTATTGTGTAATAATTAATTTTAAAAACGGAATATTTTGTTTGAAATGTAATCAATTAACTCGAATACTATTTTGGTATGTTTTAATATAACGAGTTCTCTATGTTAGTGAGTTTTTCAAATACCTTTTCCGACAATCTATTAGTATTGTTGACAATAGTTTTCGAATTTTTTTTTTAATTGGAATCAATCGAATATTGACTTAATGAATGCTGGTAAACTTTGAAAAACATGTTTTTTTAACACAATACGATTATTAATTTGATTCCTAAATGTTCTTTATTTGCTGAATTCAAGCTGCTAAGTGTTTTGACATTCAAGCGGTACCTATTCAAATTTGGAAAACTATAAAAACAAAAAAAATAGTGTGGTATTTCTTTCGAGTTGTAAAGATCTGTTAAATAAGCAGAGCCCATAGCGGTTACAGGCGGTATAGTTTTTTTTAAAAAATTATTTCAGTAAAGTTATATTAAAAAAAATAGTATTGCATGGGCGATATGTATTAAAAACTAAATTATCTGTTTTAAGTATTTCGGTGTCAAACATATTTTATAATTTAGATTATTTGTTAACTTGCTGATTTGGTTTGACCTTTTAAATGTAAAACCGTTTTATAATATCAAACATCCTTTGTAGGGGACAGATTGATTTGACATGGTTAATAGTTATTAGTATCCCACGCTCTGGAATATATTGTTTTATTAGGACACGAAAATTACAATAGGAAACATCAGTACAAAGTATGAAACCATACAGGCGGAAATAGGGGAGACTTGTATTTTTTGTAACACTTTAAAGATATTTGGTGAGCAATAAAAAAAAGAAATTCAAATAGTTTTGTGTGAATATTTTGTTGTTTACCTTTACTTTTATAAAAAAATTCGTTCTTTCCGTTTCCCAGATTAAAAATATTGTGGACTCAAAAATACTGTCCAGAAAGGAGCAGATGACGGATTCTTTGAATAAGTCAAAGCCAGATTTATAGTTTTAGTAATACTATTGTTTGTGATATTTATTTTAAGACAGTATCAATATAAATATTATAACTACATACATAAAGTATTGTAAATATATACTGCTTTTCATTGTAATTAGTTTAAGGTTATTGATTCTATTATAAAGACCCGATACATTACAAATAACAAATTACAATTTATTGTAATTAGGTACAAATAAATCGTGACTGATTGAAATAATATTTTGACTACACTTGATAGTGGACTTCTTAAGGGGGCTCCATACAGACCACTTTTAAGGAATTTTTGTAATGGCAATATTTAAGAAAAAAATTATTTAATTTAATTTCGACCATGTCAATTAATTTACCGGTTAATTTGTATAAGCTTTATGGAATTATTTTTAATTAAAATAATTTTGTCTATGAATAAAAGCCATTTTAGTTAATATAATAGTACATTTTTTGTCCATCGCACAGGCCGAACCAGTAATCCGATGAGTAATCTGAAAACAGATTTGAATTTGTCATGAACTTTACTTGAGATCAGCCGAGGTACTTTTTTGATATCAAATTCCTACAACGTATAAAACACGTTTGAATATTTTTGTTAAATTTCAAATTGGGAAAGGGTTAAAATGAAAAATTGAAAAAAGTTCCTCGGCCGATCTCAAGTAAACTTTATGGCAAATTCAAATCTGTTTTTAGATTGCTTATCGGATCACTGGTTCGGCCTGTGCGATGGACAAAAAATGATGTGTTTTGACTGAAAAAAGGTCTGTATGGAGCCCCCTTAAAATCAAATTTTTAAAAAACAAAAAAAGATATTACCATTTTTATTTTTTATAGTGATCAATTTAAATTAATTAAATTGTTTAAAATGAAATATAAAATATTCCATGAGAAATTTAGTTTTAAAAACAAAACTAAAATAATACATTTTAACTATTTTTAACAAACTATGCTACTTTAATGTTTTTTTTTCTATCCTTGTAAATTGTTTATTTTTATAATCAACAATATAAAGAGGTAGCCAGGGAAAACATTTAAAAAGTAGATTGGCAACATTTGTTTTCTCTCGCAATAGATATATTTTTCATAATAGTTTAGAATTAAGTCAATTATTATTTATTATTCAATGAAATGAGTTTAAATCTCCTCAATAACCAATCATTATTCTTAAATAATCTTAACGTAAAGCAAATTTCCAAACATTTAAATACATTTTATTATGAGAACCAACAAAACTCGTTTAAAAAATTTGACTTCCAAAAAATATTAAAAATATTATATACTATATAAACTTGTGTAAATTACTTGGAATATAAAAATAATTAACCTGAACATTTTTTGATTAAAAAAGAACATAAATATATATATTTAATATATTTGTATAATACATTTTCTCCAGGTCGATATTTTGTGTTAAAAGTGTACAAGATGTCGTTAAGTAGCTAATAAGTACAATATCAAGTTTTGAAATTATAATATAGTATATTATTAATTGAAAAACTAAGTGAATTTATAATTTTTAATTGTGATCCTCTAAGACACCTTAAAAAAAAATCAAATGCTAAATGTCTACCGAGTCTGTTGAATTTATTTTCAATTGAATATAGGATTGCTTAGTTGACTAACAGCATTGAATTTATGATGCATATAGAAATATTGCATATAATATAACATGTTTTTTAATATAATATTTATACTGTATTGTTACAGTATTATGTGAAAATAAGTGTTGTGCAAACGCATTACAAAGTATTAATTTTTGGCAGAGATCTAAATTTTTTTTTAATTTAATCCGAGTAGTATATAAATGAAAAAATCAATTGTTTTTTGTCCAAAATGTTTAGGTCACATAAATTTATTTTTTTCCAACTTGACTAATAGTTTGTAATCTATATGTTAAATATGGGTAGTAAAACTAAATACAACAAACAACGTAATATTAATTATTAATAAAATGTTAAATAATCAGATAATCGTATTGGTCAGACCGACCAATACGAATAAGCAGTGAACATATTTTAAATGTATAGTAAAATAATATTAATAAATAATGATCAAATCTTTTTAATAATGATAACAAGTTTATTAGATGTATAGGGGTTTTAACCTTCTTTTTACTAAATAAATAGTATTTTTGTATTCATTATAAATGTATTTTTTAGCATTTTTAATTACTACAACTTTAACAATAATAGGTAGTGTTTAAAAAAAATTAACAAAATATTTACCAATAATTAACCTTGTAAAAATCTTACAACTATGTAAAATAATTATAAAAAAATTAAAACAAATTTAATTAATATAATAAATTGTGTTCAACAAAGTTGTTCAAAAACCGTAACAGTTTTTGATAATTGAATGTTATGTACTAGCCTTAAATGTTCTTTCATTTGAATTTTAGAACTAAATTTTTCCTCACAAGCGCCACAGTTGTAAAAATCTGTTTTTCCATGCACTTTGCGTTCGTGACATCTCAGGTTAGAAAATTGAAAAAATGTACCACCACAAACGCTGCACTGATAATGTCCACCGTGAGTACTCAAATGAGTTTTCAAAGATGTACATGTAGCAACCTGGGAACATAAAAGTTTTGATTTTATCAAGTGAAAATATTAGTTAATATGTATTATTATGTATGTATTAATCAATGTAAAATGTATGTATTACCTGAGCAGGGCATAAGTGGCATTTGTAAGGCTTTTCTTCGCTGTGAGTTATAAGGTGGTTCTTTAAAGTGCTCGGTTGAGCGAATTTTCTATTGCAAATATTACATTCAAAGTTTTTTTCTCCGCTGTGAGTGCGTTGATGAGTTACGAGGGTGCTGAGGTGGGCAAACGATTTGTCGCATTCAACACAAGCATACGGTTTATCGCCTGTGTGCGAAGCCAAATGATATTTTAAACTATTATACCACTGAAACTGTTTGTCGCAAATTTGACATTGGTACCGTTTCTGGTCATCGTGCTTACGCAAGTGTTTATTTAGGTAACGGCGATTCTTAAAGCTCAATTCACAATGATCACATTTATACGGCCTATCATTAGTATGTACGTCACCGTGCATTTTTAATTTATACTGACAAGTAAATTTTTTGCTACATATTTGACATTCAAACGGTTTTTCTCCTGTGTGTGTTCGTATGTGCTCTTTAAACCTAGAGAACTGCGTAAATGTTTTATTACACAACGTACATTCATAATACTTTTGTCCAAATTCTGTATATAACGCCCATTTAGTTTCAGGTTTTGGGTTTTCATAGTGGATTTTTAAATGTGTTCTTACACCTGGAAATGAAAATATTGATTTACTAATACATGTAGCTAGCAAACAATAAATGTTGAAATAGAATACCCCTCTTTGTGTTATATATTTTCCCACACAAATCGCATTGAAACTCAATTTGATCACAATTGTCTCTACGATGTCGTGCCAAATGGTCTGCTCTAGTAAATTTATGGCCACATAGTTCACACTGAAATGGTTTATCCCCCGAATGGCTCATTAAGTGATATTGAAGATTTCTAGACTGTTTGAACAGTTTATCACAAATTGTACATTGGTGTTGTATAATATTGTGTACTTTTTCATTGTGGTCTTTTAACTCTTTTGCTGTATTGAACTTGGTATCACAATCTTTACAGGAGTTATCTGATTTACTAGCACTATATTTTTGATGACGGCGCAAATGAAGTACAGCCAATGAAGGAAAATGGTAATGCTTATCACAAATTGAACATTTGAAAACACGTTTCAGTTTTGTTTGTTTTTTGATATTTAACGGCAAAGGAACACAATCATGAAATTCATATTCAGTTCCAAATATTTGTTCACACCGCAAACATTTAAAAACATTATCAAATATTAAATTGTTTTTTAAGTCTTCATCACCTATATCTTTTTCTTCTTTACATAACTCAATTTCTTCATAAGACTCGGGTAAAACTGATACAACATTAATTTCATTCATTCTGAAAACAAATTATACATTTATACAATTACTTTTAAATAATTAAACACAACTTATAAAAAATATACTCTTGTGAATAGGTTTTTATGAAAAATTGTACACAACTTTATCAGAGTCTACCAGATGCAAAAGAATGTTAGTTGACTATCAATAACCTATTGTAATCTTAAGATTATTTTTGTGCCCTCAGGACGTAAGTGAACAAATTCCCTTTCGCATCTGATTGACTCGTTTCAGCATAAAATTCTGCCAAACGTATCCTACAATGAGAATAGAACTGGCAATTTTATTGATTAGTTAAAATCAAAACCTAATATCTGCCTAGGTCATAAGAGTTGAAATTTAATGTAGTTGTTACCGTACAACAGTAATATTTTAACTGTAACTATTAACTGTAATTAAAACACATTAACGTACTAATGAGGGACATACGTTAAGAATAAAAAATGAATTCGTCATAATAGTAACCATTTCAAAATATCGACTCTTACATTGTCAATAAAGGCAAGCAGGCAAAGCAGATATTCAATGATAAAATATGTAATACACGGAAACTGCGATTACGAACGTGACTGAATATAACATAGCAAACAAAAACTTATTAAACATAAAGTAATCTGAGTACACTAAGTTATTCTTGGTAGATTCTGTATGAACAGAAAAAACTGACAATTTGTCATCATTGATGATGTTTTTTTATTTAATTTTCGACTCTCGAGTAAACAAATCAAATATGGGCAGTTATTTGGTTTACTCTTATCAAGTAGCTGTTGATAACATTCAGCCTGGTGACACTGTTGTTGCGACCCTCGAGGTAGTCGAATACCCGAATGTAATTTCTCTACAGTTACAATATTAAAAATGAAACTCGATTTTAAAACACCACATCAATAGTTTTTTTAAATACTATAATATTTTTATAAATATGATTTGGCGTATTTGGGTTGTTACATTTTAATACGTTCAACAAAATTTCAACATTTGTTTTCATTGCGTGTGTTAAAGGTTTCTCTTTTTGTTCGGTAACCAGATAGTTGTAAAATATTTTATTATGTGCGCCGTGCATGCACTGTACAACGAAAGGTGTAAACAAAAAAAAAAATTACAGGTGGATTACAGGTAAGAGGTAACGCGACAGGCCTGCACAGGTGGAATTCCATTGCGACATTACTGCCGTCGTCGCAGTAAATTACTAAATATCGCTATTGTTTTTGTTTTTTTATTTAACCGTCTAAACTCTTAAAGATGAGTAAATAATATGTATGTTGTCCGCCCACTACTGCGATGACGGCGTCAATCGTTTTAAAGTAACTATTTTTTAGTGTTTATTATTGTTAAAAAAATATCTGTTGTATGTCTAAAAATCATTTTTTTATCAGTTATCGTTATAATAATAATAATAATTGTTATCTGCAAATTTTTGATTTTGTATTACTTCAGACGTCGTCGACTGCTGGATTGTTCTAGTTTTCTCAGTGCTTTTCAAAATTGCTATCTAAAAATGTTAATGGTTTATGTTAAACCGTCCAGTATTCAACAGCATATGGTCATCAGCAAACTGGTGAAGCTGTAGCTAAACGACAGTAATACACATTCCTACACAGCAGTGACAGGTATGTACATATTATATATGGTAAACATACTCGAGGATTTACTGTTATTTACTATTTACTATTATTAATAGTTAAAACATTTAATTTGGGTGCATTAATGTAAATAAATAGATACAAATTGAAAGAGTAAAATCTATTATTATCATGTTATAAAAATAGCAATGTAGTTTTCTTCATCTGGGAAGTGTAAAGATCAGATAATAACCTTGATTAAACCAATAAAATATAGGAAGTCATTGTAATTTATATAGATACTGGTATATTATTATTTACCAAATAAACAATGTTTGTGTTTATTACTTAATACTTATCATAGGATATTAAATTATGTTAATATTACGTTTCCCTTTGTTTCGTCTATGTAACAAATAATCATGTTTCATTTAATTGTTTGAACAAATTATTTCTAATTATTCCCTTATTTATTAACTCATTAATCACTATCAGTTTGTTTATCCTAGTTTATTACTCATTGTTAGTTATTGTTATGTCGTAGACTACACTTTAGACTACTGTACTATTTTATTAATGCCTTATGATATTTAATATTGACTATTTGTTTTATATTTTTCTAAATACTTTTTAAAATACATTTTTGTCAATTATAATAGGCATAATAGAATAAAATAATAGTTTATAATTTAATTTATGATTGGACCTAAGTAAAAAAATATATGCAAACATTTGTTATTAATTTTAAAGAAATATATTTTCATTTTATGTTAGGAAATAAATGAAAAAATGACATATCTATAGAATAACTTTAAATGTATTATAACTGAAAGAAATAATCATAGCAAATTAGTTATGGTTATATTGTTCATTCAACATTTATATGTATTGCTGACAAACTATGGCTATTCAATTTTAAGAAAAGACGACCACTTTTTGTTATGGTGGCTTAACAGTGGTAGTATAGAGTTCTGGGTTTTTGACCCCTTTTGGGAATAAATGTCTTTAATTAATGAATTTCGTTAGTTTAAATTTACAATTAAATGTTGGGAAAGTAATTAATTGCAAGAAAAAGTGGTTCTAGCAGTGATCAATTTTTTTTAGGTTGTCATGTCAGGAGAATTCCACTCAGTAAATTTTGTTGCTTGCTGTATAATGTCATAAAGCATTCTGTATTTACAGGGCATCTGATATCCTGTGAATTAGTTTGAAACAATCATTAGTCACTAGTAAAATTTTTAGTATGGATTGTATATTTGGGTGTACTGACACAATCCTATTACCGTAATTGGTTTTACAGCCATTTACCTTAATCATTAAGTTTATTTTAAATTAGGGTAGGGTCAGGGTAGGTAGGGTAGCCCTGAAGTAATGGCTAACCCCGAGTTCCGAAGCCGTCTACAATTCTAAAGCAAAAAAAAAAAAAAAGGGTAGGTAAGGTAGAAATTATTATAACTATAGATCAAATATAGAGGAGGACATGTTAGTCTACAATGTGTTAACACTCATTGTATAAGTATCTTTAATATACAATTGGTAAATTGTAAAATATTGATTATATCCTCCCTTTTTTTAAAATTTTTTTTTTCAATAAAAAGTTTGATGGCAGATTTTTGAGAAAATGTTATGTATGAGCTTCACTCTAGACTTACTTCAGATTTAACTTTCAAACCTTTAGTCATGATACTAGACCTAAAAAATAATATTAAGAAAAAGTTTCCACTCCTATTGGGGAAAGGGTTTTTGATAGTTTTTAAGTTTGTCAACGTTTATTGGTAATACTTTTTTTAAAGAAAATTCCATATTTCTAATTTGAATATTTTTAATAAGGTACAATGCGCCGTAATTTTGTATAAAACATGTACATTTTTATTTTTAGGTATTTTTCTTGATTTTTTATGGGGAAGTGGTAAACTTTTTAAATTTTTGGCTCAGTATAGTACCTTTCAGATTATAGAATTTATAGAATTGATACATGAAGAAAATAGTTTAGCATTTTAAAATATATCGTGGTCCAGAAACAAAAATAAGAAAATATCATAGTGAAAATATTTTAGCACTTCATTGAAGTTAAAATAATAGCATATAAATATCATGTAGATGAATTTCAGAAATATCCATGTCACTAGATTTTAGCCGACATTTCGGACTCTTTGCAAAGTCCATCTTTAGGGCTGCGGTAGTCATGACTGTTCAGTATAGCTATGGCAGCAGAACAGTCGTGACTATTGCAGCCCTAAAGATGGATTTTGCAAAGAGTCCGAAATGTCGGCTAAAAACTAGTGACAGATATTTATGAAATTAATCCACATGATACTTCAATCCATGAAAGTTTGAACACATTAACATTTAAATAATAATTAATATTAGGGTAGAATGATTGTATTGATTTGAAGTAATCATGTATAGCACTAATTACTAATTATTTTTACATTTTAATAGTTTTTATATAACTTACCTGTTAAGGATCAGTTTACAGTGGTACAAAAAGCTTCAAATTATCTCTTTGAAACTTTAATTAAATCTTACCTGTGGGCTATAATTAGCATAATTCATCCGTCAATTTTATTTGAAAAAATTTGAGGTGGTTACAGTGGAGTTGGGAGGGGGGGGGGTGAGAAGCCTCTAGTCACCTTAAATTGATTTCTTTTGTATTAAATTTAATGTTAACCTAGATGTTAAATGAAGTTAAATAGTTGAAATCTATCACTAGAAAACTAACTAGGCTTCTGCGTTGCCACTGTTTGAAGTTTGTCCGGATATAGTTATTGTCTATTGCTTGTTTAACCTTCATTGTTGAGAATTGTTAGTGTTCTTTAGAATAATTAGTTGTCAAAAAATGTTTTGTGCTTGGCCGCATGCTGAATTCTTGTATTCTGAATAATAACATTTTATTTTATTTTCAAATCAAATCTACAATTGCATACTTACTTCAGGCATGGATACAATGGAGCCATTAAAGCTATGTCCTTCCCCAAAATAAAAACAAAACTATGTCCGCCAAAAAGAGGGATGAATCACCGATCACTTAAAAAAATGTGTGCTATCTAATATTGCCCCTTTTAAGTACACATTCTGGATCCACAATTGACTTACAAGAAATATCTTATTATCTATATCACTTAAAAATGTTAGTTTGAAACAAATAGTTGTTTAATCTTAACATTGGTGTACATTTGGTACTTAGGTTTTAAACTATAGCAAACAATGTATTATAAACAACTTAAACCAGTTTAATAATTAATTCCTTTCTGTATGCAAGTACATAATTACAGCTTGTCACTATTTGAATTAAAAAGAAATGTAGATACTTATTAGCTATTAATCAAATATCACCAAGGTGCCAGTAGTTCATTAAATATTTTTCGGTTTTATTGTTATTGAGTTCATGGATCATTTGTTATGAAATAATAGTATAAATATTAAATATAGCTATCTATTATAATGTAATAACCGTTTAAATACCATTACCTAATTAAAATGTAATAATTCAAACCGCAATTATAAGTGATGGGAAAACTCTATTGATAACTGTACTAGGGCTAGGTTTCACCAATTACTGTTTAACTTATGACATGATTGTTTGCTTATCGGCTTTAACTAGCAATATTATAAAACAACATATGTTTTTAGTGGGTAGAATTTTATATAGAGTTAAAAGCATTTAGTGTAATTTTTATTCCATGTTCAAAAAAATATTTAGTACCGTAATTAGTTTATGATATAGGGTATAGTAAACTGTTTTTTTTTGCTAAGAATTAAGTTCATTAAAGTTCTAACAGCTGTAGTTCTGTTCAACCGTAATATACGCCAGTACACTATCATATAGTCGCCTTGCTGTTTATTTTCAAACTGTGTATAATTGTTATAAAAAAAAACCTCCGAAATGTCATAAACAACGTACTTGAAAACAGACATACATATACGAGACAGATGTTTTGAACACTTGCTCATTTTTATCCGGAAAAATATAGTCGTTTACAAATGGATCAGTCAATTTTCTAAACATAATGCGACCAGCAAAAAACCTCGGGAGTTACTATTCACTGTAGCCAATAATAATAACAATAATAATACAAAAAATTGGCCTTGTTCAGCACAAAAAATAAATTTGTTATGAACGGCTGTCGCTTAAGGTCATTGAAATTAAACTGCGTGATGAGATACATAAATTAAGATTAGAAAAAAGTGCAACTGGCTTTGTTGATAATATTTTATACACTCTCTAGGAAACGTGGTATCGTTTTTCTGCATTGTTTGCATTGTTCTACCTATTACTTTTCTCTCTTATACATTTTGGACGCAAAGCACCTAGATCACTTTGTGTATCCCCGCGCAAAATCGTTTTGAACGATTTCGGGTTTAACACTATAAGCCATATTATTTATTAGTATAAAATAACCTATATTTTGTATCATCGTCCATCGAACCCCACTCTCCTACAACATTCCATTTACCCTGGATACCCTGGAACATGTTTTAAAAAAGTTCATGGGCGTGGGGTACTTAAACATAAAATCTCATTATGATCTGTCGAAGTATATTTTGTTTTTTAAATGTTTGTAAAGTGTAGTGTAAGTGCCTTCTATTAAACACATTTTATGTAAATTGTGAAATCACATGTGTTATGACTCATAATAATTATTCCTAATTAAAACAATTAAGTTACTGGGTATTGTTAAGTATTATAAATTTTATATGTATATCTAAATTTTAAAAAGACAATTAAAAATAATTCAATTATTTTTTTTACGAGATCTGTTCATACTGTATATGCGATTATATGCATGTTTCAATCTTATATTTATCATATTTATGTTCCTTAAAAGCGAGATTAGCGATGCGTAATAATTATTTAGATTAAAACGTTTCGCAAGTATTCATTCAGAAGATTAGGATCATTTTTGTTCTCATTCAAATGATGATTTTTATTTTACATATATTTCTTTTTCTCTATTTATGTATAAAAAGTTTTTAGTATCCAATTAAAATAAGAATTTATTAAAAAAAAAAAAATGTTTTTTAAACTTAAAATTATGTATAAAATAAATATAATTTTTTCTGTCTACAATACGTCAAATGGTAAACAGTTTCCCTAAGTATATTTTCGAATCGATTATTACAAACATAATTAGAAAATAAATTGAAACCTTTGCAGCTCTGCGTCCGAAGCTAAAATATTTAAATCATACATTAAAACTGACTAAAATATTAAAAAAAAAATTTTTTTTTAATTTTTAACTAAAAAAAAAATTGGCACAGTTTTTCTACTCTTACAAAAATAAATGTTTGGAGTATATTTGGTTTAGGATAAAACAAACAAAGATGCTTGTACAATGGGTACTTAAAGTACAAGTCATTTCAACCGAATCAAAATTGCAAATGTCAGCTTTTTGGCGTAAAATATAGTCTATATTTTTTTTTTCTTCAGATTTTACAGATTTTTTAAATTGTTAAAGTCTATATGTTCAATTAGATGAAAGAATGAAAAATATAATTTATTCAACATCTAATATTTAATTATATTTTTTATTAGTTGTATTAATTTATCTTATCGTGATTTTATATTGGTAAATAGGAAAATTGTGCAAGTATATTTCTTCTGTTTTCGTCATTGCCGTTTTTGAACTACCTAATAAAAAAACCTGTCTAAGTATTTTATAACAGGTCAACGCACTTTTATGTTCATAATGTTAAAATACATTCACTTAGTTTTAGTGTAATTGATTGTTGGTATAAATTTAAATGATTCAAGTAGACTTCCGTACTAAAAGTTTTAAACGTAGTCTTATGGATAATGAATCTGTGTAATTATTCTCTATATAGATTGGAGAATTCTTGTAAGAATATGAAATCACTTTGACGAAAAGCGCGGTTTAATTTTGATATCTGTATACAAACACCTGGCCGTAATTACGGCTTAACTGTCATCTTTAGAGTGACGATAACCGGCCGTCGATACCCTTGCTGTATAACTATACATTTTGAAAGAAGGAAACAACTCGGCCCCCACATCCTGATCGGAAATGGCGTGGAACGTGCCATATCTAAGCACACGCGTCTTGAACGCAGCTGCGCGGGCGGCAATGTACTCAAGGCATTTCCTTTTTTCTCTTTCATAAAATTTCCCCAACAAAATAATAATATGTGTGACATACAATACGCGGTATGTTGTTTTCCTCCCGCGTTCTCCTCTGGTGTGTATGTATATAATATGCACTATATTATTATTATAGTTTATACTTGTTCCGCTATATGGCAAGCGCAGTGCATCTGCCCCGCCGTATGCCGGTAGGCAATTCCGGGACACGTGCCTATCACCTTTCAAAAACTATAACAACCCTCGCGACAATCAACCCCTTGTTCCTGGTACCTTTTAGACCCAAACACTGGCGTCTATAGGTATAAGAGCGTAGGACGGGATCCGGTATTGCTCAGTGTGAGTTTTGCGTGAGTCGCAGTTAAAAAGGTTTTAAAATCTCTCGCGTTTAATAATATTTATTATTATAAAAACAAAAATAATACATATTTAAAAAACGACGTTTCGTAGGCGATTTCCGAAGGTTTGCAACTATGACTATGGTACGTATAACAAAAAAAAAAATAATAAACTGGTAATTTAAAATATTCTGCAAAACACAAACTCGTCATCGTCGTCGGACTCTAGTGTGTATGCGCGTTTCTTGCGAATTTATACAAAAAGTCGCCAGTAGTTGTAGATTATAATTTATAACAATATTACGTTGTGTTGTTTTTTATTGTAACCGTATTAATATCGTTAAACTGAACACAAAATAGACCGTTTAGATAATGCGTACGCATATAATATTATTTTGTTTGGAATATACAAAGACCAATTGCTGGATATGTAATAATATGTGATCGGTTGTCAATTAGACGCCTTAATCGTTTCATATTTTTCGTTTGTTAGTCATAGGAAGACTAGTTAAGTTATAATAAAACGTTCGTGTAATATCTTAGTAAATATTTCTAATATTGTTTTCCGCTCTCGCAGGTTTTGGCTAGGATGATGGCGCCGAAAATACAAGAAGAAAACATAGTTAACAACAACAACAAAGGCGACAATCCGAAATTTAAACTTAGCATTGAAGACACTGCCGTTCACGGCGGCAACACGGATTCCAATTCGACAAATAACAGGTATGTCATGTATACTTGTTAAAATTGCTATTATAATAAATCACGTGCTAAAACGACAATTCGTGATTACAGCCAGTTCTCGAGCATGTCCGAAGAGGAGAGTTACGAGTGCTACGGAGAGGGGGAAAACATGGATACGTCATCGCCCGTCATTAACACAAAGTGTGTATTAATTGACTTTTACCGCGTCGTGTGATACCTATATAATATTGCATTTGTTTTACTCTAAATTATTCAGTGACATAGAATGCAACGGTCCAAACGTTTTGGGTCTGAAGAGGAACACTTGGCTAAGAACTAGTTTAAGAAGAACCAACGGAAACAAGTAAATTCATCACTTATATTTTTGGGGTAGCCGGTTAGAGTTTTTTAATGATTAGATACTGTTATGACTAAAAATTAAATCTGAATGATTTACAAATTTTGACCACGATAAACTGGGTCCCGAGTTTCTGCTACATTTTATTTAATGCGAGGACAGACGTTTTATCAAACGTTTAATATATGGAGACATTTTATAGGTTTACCATCGATTACTTATGGCCGTTCTAACCAGTTTGGCTTAACATTAAAATAAAGTTTAGCTTATAAGTTGAGTGATATCAAACTATACTTCATTTATAAAATAAACTGGTGAGAACAGCCATTTTCATCAATTAAGTTCATTTAACGCGAGCCAACTGACAATTTTTGTTAGGTTTTATAACTTATTTAATTAGTTGATACATGATGCGAGTGGTGTTCAGATTTGATGGGTTGTAGTATGATGCACACGTGTACATTATTAAAATGTTCATAGAAGTGCCAGTAAAGTTTTGGCTTGATTAATAACAATTTCGTTACTTCAATTTTAAAACAATGCTATCAAAAAAAACTAGATAGCAAAATATTTTAATAGACAAAAATTAAGTAATAATTTAAAAAATAAATAATAAATAAACTTAATAACGCCTAAACTAGTTTATAGAGGTAACAGGTAGTTTCAGAAATTTAGGACTCAGTTTACCTACAACATTTTTTCCCTGGGATTGGTATAAATAGTTTATGAACCTTTGGCTTTCCTTTGAAATCTTCTCTCATAATTATAATGAATATAATATGTATCACGCTAACGGGTTTTGTAAAATAAACTCAATAGTAGGTAGACATTAAATTATTTTGTGAACCGTAATAATACGTTGTTCTAATTAATTCATTTTTTTTTTTAATAGCACCGAAGTTTTACCTAATAGAAAATGGGGTTCGATGAGACATTCGTAAGTATATAGATATATATAGATTATGGTATTTTATTCAAAATTATCGATTAGCTGTTAACACGCACAATGCGTTTAAAACTTTATAGTGGAGGAACAAAATAGATATTCGTGGCTCCATATGGTTTTTTTCGCTTGCCATGTTATCTATACGCAAATGATACACAACAGTTAGCCGCGGTTAAGTCGCGTCCTACTTAGACTATAATACATGTGTTATTTTTTCGAGGTTAAGTACGAATTCTTCGTTGGGGAGCTAATGTGATTTGTCGGTTAATACGCCTTCGAGTAGATTAAGCTTCTATTGTTTTTAAACTTATACGGTTTTTTTTGCGGTATGTCCTCTACGGTAGGTTGATTATTAATATTTTTTTTACTAAAAGTTAATTTGGCTGAATGTTTATTTAAATCTGTGCGATGTCTGCAACACAGTATTTTTATTTTATTTTGTGTGTATGCCGCAAATCAGCATAAAAATGCTAGGCGAATTTTTAATACCCACCGTAAAAATTTGATACGGCCGCTTAAAAACGATTTTTTACGTCTTATTACACCCGCATTGGGTGCGCATATCTAGTGTAGAAATTCAAATTGTAGTTCATAATAATTATTGGTCGCGGTATTGTGGAAAACAAAGGTTATATTCGAGGTGCAGTCGGCGAGATATGAATCTAATAATAATAATTGTATGTTGTCCGTGTTTATTTTCACAATAATTATATGTATTGTACTCTACCTAGTTTTTCTTGTTTTCTACTCGGTTATTACAGTCGATTCGGTTGCGTTCATTAAATTCGTATTTGCAGTAAAATCGTTACCTTATACTATACAGTGTACTATATATAGTTACCAAAGCAGCTGAACTGCATCAAGCATATTACCATCGCTTCAGTTTGGGGTTTTTGCCATCTTAGTGCACAGCTGATCTGCACGCTGCGCCCCCCCCCCCTCAGGTGATAGTTCATCCGACATCCGTCCGACGACTTATTTATAAAGGCAAAAAAATGACGACATTTAAAAATATTTTATTACTCTTTTAGTACATCTGTTCGGGCTAGGTTGCCTTGGTTTGTAACATTTGGCATGCAGCACACCCACAACACCACCTTAGGTGAAGTATGTTTTTCGTGATTGCGATTTACGCCGTCGACTAATTATCGAGGCTTACACGGTTTTTATCTATTGGACGAAACAATACGAATGTTATCGCAGTGCGATAGATTATTATTATTAAAATATTAAAAAATATACGGCACATTGCATTAAAATCGTAAGGGGATTTTCCGACTGTGTCCCGAAATGACCCTTATTTAACGCTCCTAGTGTGTTTGCCAAAAGGTATCATCTGAGTGCGTCCCAAAAAAAAAGGTTATTTTTCTGACGTATCCCGAATGTGTCCCAAGGAAAAAAAGTCATTTGTCTGACGTAACCAAAATGCGTTCCAGTTCATCTAAAGAGTTTACCAACTTAGATATAGAAAAAATTGCTGCAGAATCAATATAATTTTCTGTTAAATAATCTATAAATAAAATAAGTTTTTCATATTCCGGAGTTGTAGATATAAAGTCTTCAACATTATATATTACAACATCTTCTTTATCTCAATGTAACGTTAACTAATGCTCATGAGCCATGAGCATTTCGCCTTCGGTAATAACTGCAATTAGCTAGTGCGAACGCACACTCGGGCTATGAAAAAGGTAAACATTTAAAACGGCACGCACTCGGGAAACTCCCAATCGCAAGAGTAACGATAAACGCGAGTTAGATGAGGACTTTGAGGGGAGGTGGTAGGTAATTCTCAATGTAAACACTGAACACGGGTCTTAAAAAATGTCTTACGTTTAGGTACACGTTAATTTGATTACACGCGCGACTAGCTGTGTTAAATCTTAACGTTACGGATAATAACAAAGTAGATTTGTTGGTAAACCTTTTTGCGTTATTCCGGTTTATCAATGCTGAAAAAATGCATTTTTTCCACCTATGCACTGCCAATTTGTACATCATAACGTCATTATGTACTACGACTATCGCGGTGGAAGTTCATCGGCAAATTTAATGTAGGTAGGTACCGTGTGTTTTAACAATACTCCATTGTTATTGGCGATGAAATATTTTGTTGAATATTACGAAGCGTGTATGAAGATGTACTTAATTTGATTTATTTTTACTAACTTTCAAATCGTGCGCGCTTTACTACGTCGACCCTCATTTAATGTGTTTCTATTATCGCGACTTCTATGTTATATGTGGGGTTGTTGCCATAGTTACATATATGAGTTTAAACAATAATAATGATAATAATGCAGTAACCAGTAATCATTATAATATCATTAGGTAACGTAACGTGTACACGATTCACGTTTTTCGACTATTGTTTCTATTGTAGCATTATATTGATTACAATAATAATAACTACAGTTTCATCACGGACCGTTTAGCACGACGGCCACTGGCTTCTTTTCCGTTCACCATTTTGCATTTTTTTTTTCGATTCCCTCTTTTTAATTTGCGTCCCGACACCACCGCGGAAATTCTTCGGCATGGCGAAAGTAGTAGACAAATAACAAACCAAACATAAAAGCCGTTACTGTTATGTTTACCGTGGGTACCTACTACATAACGTCGATAAATTCGGATTCAAATTGTTACCGAATAAAAACGGTAAACGGAAAAAAACTAAAGCGGAATTGTATTGTCATGTTCTGAACGGCAGTGGCGAAAACATAAACCGTTTAAAAGCAATTACGTCATGTACACGCTATCTTATTATTTAGTGTAGGTATTTAGTTAGTTAGATGACATCGACTATTTGAGTTAAAAAAAAAAAGCTCTCTCTGTCCGCCCTCTAGATTTTATCTTTTGGTCGCTTTGTCTTTGTTATTCATTTGGGCGTTCGAATCTGTAAAGCGTTTAGGTAGCTATCCTCGGTGTCCTGTACGGGTATATGTCCTTGGCGCACATAGGTTTGTGCTAAACACAACCTAGTATTATGGAACAGCGCCGAATGAATATGAAATGTAAAAAACAAAACAAAAAAAATTCCAAAGCGTCCTTGGGTACTGGTTGCTGCCGCCGGTCGTTTGGTTTACCGTGACGGGAATTTCATTTTATAATAGTAACAGCGTTGGTCGTTGGGTACAATATTTTACTGGTGTTATTCCCAGTATATATATATATATATATATATATTGTACATAATATAATATAGTATAGGTGCATTGTGATAAATTTTTCGCGGTTTCTCGCGTGCCTGCCTACTTAACCTATCTATGCGCGCGCCCGCTTGTGCCTCTATGTGTTTATTGCTGAATCTACGGCAGCCAACGGTGTTGCTGCAGACCGTGAGCGTATATTATTTTGTATGTGACCCGGCGAAAAAAAAATTATTAGAAGTAAATAAATAATGTAAAAAATAAAGAAAGGCAAAACGACCTATAGTCGATGAAGTGGTGGTATAAACGGCGGCGAACGTTGTCGGTGCAGTGAATGTATGCTATGCGAGCCGTTGGTCGTGGCCGGAGAGTAGTCAGTAGTCACTACTCACTAGTCTCACGGCGATACGCCGACACCCCGGCCGTGTCCATGTCACTCGTTCCGGGGTCAATAGTTTTTCCGTAACAATGACCCTATGTTCGATTAAGACCCGCCGATTACGATAACGAAAAAAAAATTCAATTGTCATTTGCCGTTTAGTCGTCTATATTAAACTGTTGAAATTTTCATATAAATAATAATTTGTCTAAAATAGTAATAGTGTCGTGTCGCAGCCGTTTCGCGGGTTATTAGCGTCGAGGGAATGAAACAAGAATATAGGTCTTCATCGTGGAGGAGGTACGTTGTGTTAAATCATCAGTTGCGCAAAATTTGTTTGTTAAACATGTAGTCTGATAATCTAAAAATTGATCGACCTCAAACTCGATATTCAAGGTAACGTCATTTGATATGGTCTGTATCGTTTTAAAGAAGTTCCTTTGCAATTTTAATGTGCCGATCGTGTAGTTTGCAGTATCGTTTTTTATTAATTATTATTGAGATTTGTCACAAGAATAGATGGGTTTTTGATTAAACTTCTTGTTGGTTATTAGACGGTTGAGGCCCCGACAAATCTATTGCCATTTTGAAATGTTATCCACAAAAACTCTTAAGATTTTGCGTCTCTCTTTGCTAAGTATCCGAACATTAGGTTTTGTATGCTTATTGTATAATTTATAATTGTATAATTAATAATTGTATAATTAATTTTACCGTTTTGTATTGATCATCGGTCCTGTCTAATCAATCATTATTCAGTGTATATTTTATTACCCGTTGTCTATTCGATCACAGTTTGTTGTCGTTTGCGGTTTATAAAGTTCAAAACGTCTATAACTGAGCTATGCAGTTTATCGTTGTGGTAAATTATGGATATCGTAAAGTAATGGTATGTTTTTCTGTTGGCCGCGGCCCTTCACCGTTTTGCGGCATACATTTCTCTTGCACGTGGAGATGTATGTTTTCACATGCATTCCTGTTCACCAATCAAAAATGCGTTGTGTAACTGCTGTGTAAAAAAAAAAAATGTATTATAATAATTGTCGGCAATTTGTGTTCATCACGTTATCATTTCAATTTCTGTGAAATAATTACTTATTTCTATACTAAAATAAACGTCGTTCTTGTTATTATTTATTTTATTTATACACAATGATCACGAGATTATTATGTATAAGATTACAGATTTTCCATAGCTGGTAGTCCGGTTTTTTATGGTAATGGTCTATACACGAATAAGCTAGGTACCGTAGCAACTCTCAGTTACGTTATGTATTCATCATGAACTCCTCCAGAAAGTTTTTTATAATAGTCAATATACCAAATCTTTTATGAGCCCGTCAATCAAGTCGATAAATGTGAAATTGAATATTATTATTATATCACGGGAAATGATTTTCAATCTCAATCATTAAGTAGGGTGATCAATGATAGGTCTTTAAGTAGATGGCGTTTGCACTAGGTACGATTTTGGAATATGCGGTTAACTAGCGGATTTGTTGTAAAAACATGTAATAATAATAATAGCTATACTATAGCCTACTGTTCATTTGGAGTAACCTACACGTAGAAAGTGACTTTCCATCTTTGTAATATATTCCTACTAATGAATAGACAACGTATGAAAAAAATCGCGTTCTGGTCATTTCGCTAAATGCATATTAAGCGCCTATTCCGTATTTGTACGCTTTTTTTTTTTAATATAAATCAAAACATTTATTACATAACAATGCAATACGACTATAAATGATGTATATGTTCTTCTTTTGTATTATGTTGCAGGTCGGGCAAGAGGATTAGCTCGAACGCTCTCGCCAGGTAAATAAATTGACAATTTCTTATGGACAATACACAAAACATAATCATCCCTTATTACAAAGAAACGCACAATATGTGTTAATAATAATTTTAAGACATATCATTTTTTATAAATATATGTTTATCTTTAGTGAACTTTACCGAAGCTCGAGTTTCAATTCGTCTGGGCGCAGTTCCATTTGTGACACTCCGGACGATGTATATTCGGACACGTCCATCGAAGAGGACGTTCACGACCTCAACAATAAGGTACAATGCCTATATTATTATTTGCCAACCTTTTTTTTACGGCTATCCTAGAAATCTTGACAATTAACTGGGTAGAAAACTTTTGAAAGTGATATTTTGGTCAATATACTTAACTTTCTAGCGTTTATAAAGAAAAAACGTGTTAGGTAGGTCTTAGTGACATAAGCGGTTGGAATAATACTAAACACCATTTTACTTTTCACCATGGTCATATGGATAATAAACGATAGGTTTTTCATAATATAATAGTAAATTTTTTTATTAAAAGTGTGAAACTACACTAATTTATTTTACGTTCTCTATTCCTTAAATGATACTCACCCGCTACTTAGCTCTAATGTGGATATTGACCGACTGCCTTTCGCATCAAACCTGTTAAACCATGTTAATTAACAGTTGGTTGATGAAATTTGAATCATCATTGTAGTACATAAAAATAAAAATTAGTGATTTAAATATTAAAAAGTACATACAAATATCAATAACGCCACACGATCGCGAAGGTTCGGTTAATAATTTTTTGGGTGTAAAGACTTAACCCTCACGATTGTTTTACCTCTTGGTCAATTTGTTTTAAAAGTATAATATACCTCTCAAAGACAATAGTTTTATAGGTCAGTATAGGATAGGTACGCTATTTTTGTTTCGCTTCCGAAGTATGTTTTTTGACAATGTTATGATTTTATATATTTTTTTGAAATTGTGACGTTTTCTTCTAGTATTTGCTTTATTCCACAAACAGTGTCGACCGGACAAATCCGCTCTCTCACATCTACCTACTTCTTTGATCCGCCTTTATCCCTAAATCCATCAACCGTGACCTGTCTACTATTTCACTATTATTGTACAATAATTATAATTATAATTCGGAGGAGAAAAACTTATTTTTATTAGTTTTGTTAGCTTTTGCGTTAAAATATACTACCTACCGTAGACTTTCTCAAAATAATATATATAAAAAAAATATTAGGTAAAAGAATTTATAAAAAATAATGTGTACGTTCTGTTTTGTTAACGACAGTATAAATCAAATCTGTACTATTATACTTTATGAAGCTTTCAATCTGTATGCTTTTCTTAAAAATGTTGATAAGAGTGAGACTTGTCTAGATTCCTTTTTTTTTTGTGTGAAGTCTACTGTTCAACTACATTTTTAAAATATCTACTCGATGTGGTAGGATTCATATGAATAATACAACGAGAAGAAGCATTTAAAAATTGATATATTTCATTTAAAGTTATTCATTTTTTCCCTAATAATAGCGTTGGGGATAATACAGATATCGTTTTTTTTTTGTTTATTTATCTAACGCTTTCGAATAGCCAAGCGACATTTCGTCCATTATGTGGGTTACGGCATTCTTTTCGACTGTTGACATTTTGTGTCGACACAGTTTTGAAAGTGGGAGCGGCAGTCTCATTGACGGTTAGTCCTGACTCCTGTAATACATATTCATATTATGTATACGTATACCTATACTTCGCTTAATATTTTGGACAACAATGTGTATAATATAATCGCCATTGAAAACGAGTGCTTGAAATGTGCATCTCGATCACTCGTTATTCAAACAGTCCCTGTTTAAATTGCGTGTTAAGTTTGTCAACTAAACGGTGACGCAAAGTGCTTTCGGGAAAGATCGGTTAGTGGAAAAAACAGTATTGAATATCCTTTGCAAGTACTGCTTACTACTAGTATTTTGATAATACCTACTTCCGGCGAGGGAACGTACATAATTTATTTTTAAAAATATTTATTATCTCTATAGAGTGTTGTTGACGAGCTTGTGACAATAAACTCATTGGCACAACAGCAATGCGGAGGGGATTAACGTTTAATCTTTTTTAATTTATTGGCCCGACTTAAAATAGTACTTTGAACAATTGAACGGCAGAGTGTCGTCGTTGTCGGATAAAGTTGTGTTATTCGATAATATTATAATATAGGAAACGTTATGTACTTATCGGTCGATTGGCGACGAATTCATTGTAATAATAATAATAATAATAATAATTGTGTGTGCGCGAATATTACGCAAGAAGTAATGACCGTATAGTGTTATTACACTGTTTGCCGAAGCAAACGCGTGGGCGCGAAATCGAAGCCGTGCGGTTTGGCCATAGCAGCGTATTTCATGTGTTGAGTTTTGTCATTCGGCCAATATATAAGACACCTATATATATAATATATATTTGTTCATATATACTCGTATGTATATGCATTATAATGTACCTATTTATTTATAAACTAGAACGTATATGAATCATAATGCCGCAACAGTGCGGTCAGTTTAAAGTTCTTTGTTGATAAACTAATCTCACACGCCTTAATAACTATATATTTAAAAAAAAAGGCAAGCGAGAGAGAGAAGGAAATACCGTTTTAATAATTTAATTGATGCTGCCGTGGCTATCAGTTCAGATAAGCAATGGCTGCACACGCACGTCCCGCATCCCGGTAGTCGCCTTTTAATTGTAGTGTTGTCGTTAGCCATGTCCACTAAAAAGGCAGAAAACCTCTTTCTCGAAACCAGCCCCGAGTTGGAATTTGACATGTGGGATGGACAGTTTGAATTTGTCGGTGACGCTTACGCTCCGATAGTTAGTTCCGGCGAACTAGAACTGCCTAAAATTTGCCGTAATCCTCATGTTTTCAAACAGCAAAAAGTAAAGTCCATTTTAGACGTGGAAAAGTTATTTATTATTCCTGTTTGACATTTTTATAATTATGCTCGTTTCTTTTCCAAGGTACAAGTGTTGCAGAAACAGATGAATGCATTAGCGGACAATCAGAGTTTAACGGACGAACGATATGCGCGCACCAAAGAAGAAAATGCAGCGTTACAAGCTCGGGTTCATATGCTTGAAGAGCAGCTACGTGATACCGAACTCAGATACGAAGAGAGACTTGCGTCGGAGGAACGAAGACATAGAGAACTGGTCACACGAGTTGACAGGGAAAAACAATTGCATATTGATAACTGTGCCATAAGGTAAATAATATAACAAAATACAGGTTTATTTGGTCTCACAATGAAACAAATGTAAACATATTTAATCCATTTACTAGACTTCAAAATATTGAGGCGGCTAATGAAAATATGCGACAAGAGGCTGAAAAATGTAAATTAATGTTAGAAACAACAAGGAACGAAAAAATCGTTCTAGAACAGCGTGTGGGAGACCTTAACATCAGTTTGCAGTCTTTTAGAGATGAAATTCACATTTTAGAAGCCGAACTAAGAAAACAAAAACAACGAGTGAGAGAAAATGAAGAGGTCTGTTTTTATTGTAATTTATTTATTTATTTTGTCAGTTATTGACTTTTTACGTTATTAAACATAGATTATAGAAGGCTTGACTAAAGAATTAGAAGCATCTAGATTAGAAAAAGAAGCTATGGTCACTAAACTTCATTCCCCATCACCGTACGTAACCGAACTGACTGCTCAATTAGAGTCGTTAAAACATCAGAATCGTTGTAAGTATCATTAATCGACTATATGTTTATTAGAATGTATAAAAAGCACAATGAATTATTTATAGCGTTAAAAGACTCGTATGATGAGTTACAAGCATCTTCAATAGCCAAAGGTATTGAACGAGGAAGAATGTTGTTAACCGAATCTCCGAGCCTAGCATCTGAGCTCGATGGATTGACTCATGAAGATGTAAGTTTTTTTTTTCTAGTATAACTTCATACACATTATACTATTATTGTTAGTTGAAACTTAATTATAATTATTTGTTACACTCACCAATAACTAATGCGTTTCAAAAAATAACATTTATAATATTGATGAATAATTATTTAATAAACAAACAAAAACGAAATTTTGCATACCAGAGTAGTAATTTTACACTTAAATTTTTTTTTTTGCTCATTTTCACAGCACAGTCCCTCGTCTTTGCAAATAAATAAGGTAATTTTATTGTTTTTTGACCTATTAATGTTTTATAATCATTAGCGGTTGGAATTGACTAACACAAAAATAATGTTTGCATTTCATAATTGTTTGACTTCAGTTTATTATTATTTATCGGTGTAGGTTACATAAATTGTTGTAACGTATGTTGCAACTTGACTTACAATTGCTTTTTTTTCCTATAAACAAATAAATAAATTAACAGCATCATTAATTAATAAATCTTTAATCGTCAAAAAAAATGTATTTTTTATTCATATTATTAAATATGAGTTTTTACAATATGGGTAATAAAAATTGGCCGAGTGTTCTTTACAACATTATCTTTCTTATCTTCAGTAGTACATCATCGAAATAATAGCACATAAACATTGGTTTGATTAAATTTTATCTTTTTTACATTTTTATTATAATTAATTATATACGATCTATGGTCATAAGGTGATTGCTCAATGATAATTTGTATTATGGATATGTGTTCATGTAATACACAATAATTTGCTTTGTATTGATTTTGCATGTGCACCAACTAATATATTTATTCTATAGAGTAACAATTGTTCTACTTCCTGTTATAACTGTATTAAATAAAAAGTTATTAAGAAGACGTTTTACATTGCTTTTATTAAAAATTTGCAATGTAAATTTTTAAAATTCATAGGGTCTTTTTTTCATGTTAAATAATTAAGCTAAAAACTATTTATATACTAGTTTAGGAAAATAGTACATTGTATAATTCTATTTTATATTATTCATATTAGGGAAATAAAATAAGAAAATTATTATCAATCTGCATTGTCAAAAGTGAAAATATAAATTTTAATAATTTAATAACAGTAACTAGGTGATTACCCATAGATTTATGAAAATACGTAAATGTTGAATTTTTAGCATTAAACTGTTTTTGTTCATTAATTGCTGTATACATTGTTAGTAAAGTAGTTCAACGTCATCTTAAAAACATGTACTGACTTAATTAATAAAAGTGTTTGATTGTGCCAATCCTGTGTTGGCCAGGATTTATACTAAAGACCAGTGGTGTAATCGTAAAGGTACATTGTGTGTACTTGCCTTCCATTTTTCTATGTACGCATTTACTCTATCCGTTGATACACAACTTTTGTAATGATGCACTCGTACATAGAAAAAAAAAATATTGTAAAATCAAAGTTTTCTCAGCTTCACATTGAAGCTAATAATTTTGAAAGGTACACACAAAATGTACGCTTTTGACTGATCCACTGCTCAAGTCAATTATAATTAAATTAATGTTTTATCATTTAATAATAAATAATATATATTTTTTAATTTACAAGTTTTATATGAATTTTTGTTGTTGTCTAGATGAAAAGCGCTCTTAAGGATCAACAAGAAGTAAACGATCAGCTTCGTGCTTATATCGACAATATTTTATTGAATATTGTTGAAAATCACCCAGAATTATTAGAAGTTAAGCAAAATTTGTAACAACATAAATTACGTTCCTATGTGGTGGAATCCTCTCAATGTTTGTTTCTTTGAAATTAATTTTTTGTTTCAGTATTTTGTGTTAAAATATTTTCATTGTGATGCGAGTTATCTACCTATTATTTATTATTTTGTCCCCACCTTTTTCTCAAATTCTAATAAAACAATTTTAGAAAAAATGTTTATTTTATTTTATTAAATGATATTATACTGTACATAATTATTATATGAAAAAAAGGTGAGATAACCATTTTCTATATTTTAAAGAGATGATAGATTATTTGTATGATAATAATATCCGTCCGTCCAGTTGTATATTTATATTAAGATGTTGTCTAATTTTACAAATGCATTTTTATTGTAAACTTTTTGTTTTAGTTTTTGTTTTAAAGATATTGTAATATTTACTAAATAATCCGTTATACTATTATTAATATTATTTTATAACAATGGATTATTAATATATAGTTATTTACTGTTATCTATATAAAACAGACTGTGATGCGGTATCATATTTAGCCGATTTTATAAAATTGAGTCTTGTGCCAGATTCACTATCAATATAACAGTATTTTTATAATAAAATCAAGTGTTTTTTTTTCCTTTCAGATACCAAATATGTTTTGATTGAATTTATTTTTGTAATATTTGACTACATAGGTCATAATGAGTATATTAATGTCTAATAGTGATGATCAAACAATAATTTATAAAAGCCATTTTCAGTAAATAATTGTTTAAATGCATATCACATATTTTAACCAAATCTTTGTCCACTTTATTAACAATAATAAGCAATAATAAAAGAATAATATAATTTACAAAATTAATTTCTTATATTGGGTTATACACAATTTATCATACAGACATTAATATGACACCAGTCATAATGGAAAGCGTACCACAAGCCCACAGGAATGAGCAGTGCTCTGCAAATAACAAAACTCCAGTGATAGCCTGAAATATATATTTATTAATGTAAAAATACTAGAATGTTATCTGAGTTAAGAATTATTCGATTAGTTTTTTATCGAGATAAAGAAATACAAATTTATCTTTTATTTAATATTTTATTTTTAATTACTTGATTATTTATGACAAAATTATTTATTCAGTATTTTGTTTTAAATTATGAGTTATTTAATATTTAAGAATATTTTTTTAATTTGTTGTTTTTATTTTTATGGGACCAGGCGAATAAGAAGATTATTTGGTTGAATGTTTAAATAATATTTTAAGGAAAATTTGTCTAAAATTTCTATCACAAATAATAATGCAGAATTTGAGTAAATATAATGCTATGTTAAATCAAGGTTCAAGATTGTTTAACATTGAAACCTTAATTTAATTTTGTTTAAACTAAAGAAGTGATTGAAAAATTTATTTATAATAAATAAATACAAATTTTAACATAATAATGATTTTAGGTTGAGGGTCAACCATAAAAATTTGTGAATTTTATCAAGACCTTTTTTGTGTCTCGCTAAATGCGTAACTATGTTACTATGTTTACAAATTAACTAACGATGATAAAAAACAATCTCGATTAATATATTACACTCATTTTTTTATTTGCTTACTGAAGTTATTTATTTACAACAATCCCTAAAAACATTATTATGGTTTAGGCAATTGCATGTGGTCTGTATTTAAGGAGTTTTCTATAGAGCCTAATAGGCAATATTAAGAAAAAAAAGCTGTGTGAGTCACGGGACCCCGGCAGAAGCTATGCTTAGAATTTAGAGTATGTGAATCATACGGTTACTATGGTTACAAACCAATTTTTTATTTTGGGTTAGCACCCAAAAATAAACGAATTCGTATTCGTATTTTAAGTACAAAATTTGTGTTTGATGCTACTCTTAGGGGTGGAATTTTCAAAAAAAACTATGCCAGAAACCTTTGAAGGAGAGTACTTAACAACTTCTGAAAATTTCATGGCGATTGGATGAATGGTGTAGTAATGCGTAAAGGACAAACAGACATACGGCTATATAATATGCCCGCGTTACGGTTTTTCTTCGTTAACCCCCCGCGCCCAGGCGTCCCATAAGAAAAGTAGCTTCAAAACATGTTTAAATAAAATTCGAGCATGACAATTAATTTACCGGTTAATTTGTATAAGCTTCAATTATATAGTTTTTAATTTAAGTAGCTTTTTTATGAATTAATGCCATTTTGGTTTATTTTAAATCAAAAAGTCAGACAAAATTTCGACTGCACAGGATCGTCCAATTTCAATTCTGTTAAGAGATTTGAGTTCTGTGGCTACTTTACTATGCTATGTAGAAAGCCGATTTTCATTGGAAAATTTCAGTTTCTTGTAACTAAATAAATTAAATTTACAATTTTTTCAATATTGAAACCCAATTTTTCACATAAAAAATGTGTTCCCTACATAACCTTTACATAAGTAAAGTTTCCAAAGAACTCGTATATCTTTACAGTATTTAAATCAGACCATCCTAGATAGTCGTAATTTTGTCTGGCTTCTTGCCTCTTGGTCTAAAACGTCAAAGAAACAGACTGCATCCCATTAAGACAAAAAAAAGTTAACATTTAAGTTATTTTTTTATTTAAAATAAAAAAAGTTATTTTATATAAATGATAAACAGATTATCTATTAGTTATCAAGTTATAAACAAATTTATTCAAAAGTAAACATTTTTTAATTATTCAATTTAAATTTTATCTAGCAATGATAATAAACCATAATAGTATATGTTGCAGTACTCTTCTTAAAAAAGAATAAAGAATTTATCAGTATTTAAAACCGCAGGTCAATTTATTTTATTGGTACAGTTTATACTTTGGGTGCCGGTATCTTTTGTTATAAAACATGCTCCATGGAAATAGGGATCCTGGGCTCTTATTGTTGAATTGTTTTTTTTATTTATTTTTTATTCTAGCATTTATAATATTTGCTACATTGGCTATTTAGAAAATTATAGATTCTGAAGCTATAATTACCACTTTACCTCTTAAAAATACTAAAGTAAATTCTGTTAATAAATTATATTTACCGTAAAAATGTAATTAGATGCTATACTAATACCAGTAGCAACGAGAGTTGACCCAAACTGCAGAGACTTTGTGTACATTAGCCAGACACCGATATTGGACAACACAACCAATCCCAACATAAATACCCTAGCCAAATTGATATATGTTACCTGAAAAAATGAAAATCACATTATTTTTCATTTTTATACAAAACAAATAGGGTGTAGATACATGAAAAATATTCTTTTAGAAAATTAACTTTATGCATGGCATTTCATGTATGTGACAACGAAGAAGTAATGAGAATATACCCACATTTTTTATATCAAAATATATAAAACCCCATTTCAAGGTTTCTGGTGGGTAGTCATCAAATTTTAAATTTGACGCAAGTTTATCGTTTTCGTTTAATTTTGACGGCCATTAATGACGAAGAAAATGTAAACAAACATACTTACTTGATCATCGTAAAATAATTTGTCGATTCCCATGCCAATTTTACCAAATAAGCCTGCTGATGAACCACATATTCCTGCAAAAGCTGCATATAAAATTAACTTCAACCGGGCCATTGCTGTTATCATTTACAGCTAAGCGAACGGTATATTTATATTATTATAATGTTGACTGTGATAAAATTGTGATAAGCGACGCGGCGATTATTTTCTTATCATCATAAAACTTATCAAGAAATCCAAGATCCTTTTCCTCTTTAGAAAACTTCCAAAATTTCTTTTTAATTTTATAGTTAAATTATATATTTTAAATACTACATGGTAGATTAGGTTAGGTGTAATAACTAATTACAAATAACTGGAATTGCGGACACTTAAGTGTTATTATAGTAACAAATACTTTTGTGTTATTAATTAAATAATTATACGGTATACCTATCAAACACTCGAAACATTTTATTGCGCGTAACCTTGACGACAAATGGATGAACTTAAAAACTGTTGTCATTACTTAAAAATATTAAATATATTTTATGAAATATGCATGTCCTGCAGTATAATTACAGTTAGGTATTGTTTTTACAGTATTTCTAACATGGCTCTGTAGAATAGTTAACGGATTTTACTTTCTTCTATACGTAGGTACTTACAAAATATAACATGAACACTGTAGCCAACGTAAGTATATATTTTCTTATGAGGCTTATCCCTACCTATTTTGCCTTTTTTTATAATTACTTTAAATACAGACATAGTATACATTAGGTGCTATTTTATACACAAATTGGACAATACATACCACCTTATACTTCCATACCTATCTACCTGTTTCTATTTCTTTTCTTTTGTCAGTTTTAGTTATAGATTTTTCAAGAAAAAAATCGTTCACCTTAATTATAGGTACCAACCGGCCATCCCGCCGATCCCGGTCCTAACCCCGTCTTCTTTAATGACCTTAGATACTGTCTTACTTATTTAATAGTCGTTATGATATTTTTATAACAATTAATAGAATCACGATCAAGCGTTGGTTAACAGAGACAAAAAAAAAGCGGAAGCGTATTTAAAAACTAAAAACGTGAAAAAGTTGATTTACCATTTGACGACTAAACTATTAGTGAACAAACCATACAACCCAGTTAATTATACAATTCTCCAACTAGAAGAACTGATTAATTTTCGTAAAAATCAAAGCAATCCTCCAGTTTTGTACAATGACGAACAATTAGCAGGTATTTTTAATAACATGGACATAATGAAAACCGGATCTCTCGATTTGGAACAATACATTTGTGGTAAGGCTAAAAACTTTAATACGTTGCACAATAGGTCAATTATTACTGGTTTTTCGTGGCCAAAAGAATTTTTTTTTTAAATCGCTTAGCTAATAAGTTTAATAATATACTTTTACTTTTTTCTAGCCTATGGCAACCTATTCCATAACTCATGTGTTCCTCGAGACATTACTCTCACTACCGACCCTTTATACCCTAATCTAATTCTATAATACTAGTTACTTTTCTCACCATTAAGACATCTTCTCCATTCAAACATTTCTTATATTCCTTTCCCAGATAATCCTCTTCGTCGGCTAAAACGAAATTGGCCACGCAACCTCCTAAATAATTAAAAAAGAAAAAAAAACATAATCAAATATTTAATGTAGTGTCATAATATACTTTCATTAGCTAGATAAAAATGTATAATTTAATATTATAGATAATAGGTAGATGTTCTTAATAAATATCCTACAAAAATGTACCTCGTAAAATAAACAGGTTTTTTTTGTAAAAAAAATAATAATTAAATATCTATAGACTATATAACAGTATATAACTGTATTATGTATAATGTAGTTATGAAAATGTTGGGATTAAATGAAGGAGATTTCAATACAGATCCTGAGAGGGACTCAAACAATCACATTGATCGAAAAACATTTATGCGTGAGGCGTAAGTGTAATTTTTTTTTTTTTATTATTTTTTAGTTTTTATTGTTACGCATTTCATAAACAATAGAAAATATTTTGGTATAATGTTTTTAAAATGGGTATTATTTTTTAAATCACGTGACACAGATTTTCCATAGACCTATAAAGAAATGGATTAGGCCTCCCATAATCCCCGCCTATACCGCCGCGGAGTCAACACCAATACTCAATAGAATTAAATTTAACAAAATTAAATAATTTAGTAATCGAAGCTGTAAAGTATTTGAGTGGAAGTATTTAAGTAAATATATATTAACTCTTTTTCGGGTATCAAATACTTTTGTATGACGTTTTGACGATAAATTAACACTACAACTTATTTCAGATTCCAATTACAGATTGTAATTATTTCTGATAGCTGTTATGGAGTTGCGGTTACCGTTTTATTATAGATTAACGACGTTATGTTGTTTTTGATTTATCTTTTTAAGTGAAACGTAAAGAAAAAATAGTTTGATGTTCATTGATTTTCGAAACTCAGTTAATGGAAAATAGCTTAGCTTAATCTTATCAAACACTATTTATCATATTTTACTACATATCTATTTAAATGTATATTCAGCTTATCTTTTGTTTTAGGAAATTTGCGTGCATAAAACAGATAACTACGATGCTTTAAAAGCTGAACAATTGAAACTTGTGTATAAACGATGAAAATATAATTGTTGAAATATCAAAAACGGGTTTTTTCTGTAATTTTAGACTAGCTGATACACCTACCCAGCTTACATACCTACCAGGTTTCATCCTTTACTACAAAGTGTAATAATGTTAAAAAACATTTGCCAATCCAAAAAATAATGTATATTTTTATAAAGATTTAAAAATATTCAAACATTTACAACAGTGCCAAACAATTACCTCTATATGAAATTTATTTTTTAATGTTTATACTGAAAATGAACTATTAAAGCCATTAAATCTAAATGCTGCATAACCACAATACTCTAGTAATCGAAACTTGAGAATTAATTTTTATATTAAATAACAGAACGTGTTGAGTGAATATAACTATAGAAATTGAATTGCTTAGCCCTTACTGCTTACTTTTAAAGGGAATTGGATGATGTTCTAGTAGGTATCTAGAATCTATTTCCAATTAGAATTTAAGTTATAATTACATGTTTATTTGCAAGTATTATTAAAAGTAAAATATGCTATTATAGCATAGTTACCTTAGACATGTTATAACATACGCTAGTGAAACTTGGCCATTGACCAAAAGAAATAGTGGGGGGACTGGTCACTTTTGTTTAAAAATAAGATCTTGTGAATTTGTTTACAACAATTTTTAAACTTTTTTTAAACGTGTCCTAATACTTAACTTTTTTGGATCCTCGTACACTAAATTGATGTACTACCTAACATTGTTTGCTTAACGATCGGTAGATATTAAATATTTTATATAATTATTTATGCTAATTGAAATGCACAAGTACTCTTTATTTTGTTTTATTATTAATCGATATTTTATCATTTATCAAGTTTACTCAATGGTATTACAATGGACATTTTTCGTTATTATTTTCTTTTTTGAAAAAGTCTATAAAAAAAGTACAATAAATATAATATGTCCTTAAATTATACCAAGGTTCATTTATTGGAATTTCTATAGTTTTTTTTATTTTGGAATAATTACACAACCACAAATTACATGTAAATATTTGATTATTTTAGTATGACAAAAATTATTTTTTAACTTCGATATGAAGCTGATAAGGTATTATTTTATCATATTGCAGTTTTTTCTACTGTCTACTAGATTGCTTGGTTAGATAGATTTCATAACAAATGAATAATTTTAGTATTACCTATATTACTATGTATACAAATATTTTATAAATAAAAATACATTACTACAACGTTTAAACCAATGATAATTTTACTCATTGTTTTTTCCCATAATTATACTATTGTTATAGACTATTCATACAAATCATATAGAAATAAACAATGGGATTTTTTACATAACATGGCTCTAGTACTACTTTATCTCACTGCTAGTACTCGTTAATATAATTCATAAATAGTCGAAACAACGTGTACCGCTTTTGTTCTTATGAAAATAAATTATATTAAAAAGTTAGAGTAGGATATTGTGTACTTAGTAGTACTCTGCTACTTTGGGCTTGTAAAATAGTTTATACTTGGATTTTGGTTCGTCATTTTCTTGTAGACACAGCAAACCGAATAGAATCAAATAAGATGGATTACATTTATATAGTACATTGCTTTGTTATATTTTTGCCAATCACTTTTACGGTATTACTACAGCACCTTACAACATCAGAGGTAATTTTACGGAAATACTAAGTACTATAATTCTTGTTCTATAAACATAATTGAATCGGTCATTTCAAAAATGATATAAGTCACACAACTGACATTTTACACTAGCCATAAAAAAGAAAAACTTAATTAATCTTTTACATAATACCTAAATTTTCTAAGCAACTAAAAATGTATAATAGTACATATTTATAGGAATATGTTAATAAAAATATGTACCGCATTAATTTTGTTTTTATGTTTATTTTTTGGTTTACTTGACATTTTATTGGTATATGATCTGACTATATGTACGTATCATTAAACTATTATTTTTAGTTAATTATAATAGTTTTTAGTTAATCTTATTTTTGTGACCCCATCGATATAGGCATGCCATATATTTTTTAACTACAGTAATATTATGTTTTGCATTTTACTCAAAACTCACTTTTTTATCACTTTTTACAATGAGCAGGAGTTACTGTGGCATAATTCTCCATCTAGTCCAAAGGGGCACTGTATTTTACTGGTGTATACAATAATTGTATATATGAATACCGAATTTGACAAAAAGTCATGTCGTTTTTGAAATAATTGATTCCATTACTAAAAATTAAATGGTGTAATAATATTTTAAAACTATAATTGTAGTCACCCTTAACATTTCTTCAACCAATAAGACATGAAGCTCGTTTTAACTATTTTAATTTGACAGTTAACAAAATGTATGGACACTCGATAGCAAATGAGATTGTAGAATATTCTAGTACACAATATCTCAACTTCCATTATATTTTGAAAAAAAAAGCAATAGTGGATCATGTAAGTAAAATATAGTCTTAAATATCACATTTATATATTTTTTGTAAATGATGAGTAAAAAAAATAGATCATATTACTTACTTGTTTACCTAGAATAATTACTTATTATTTATTTTATATACTCAAAATGCTGCCAGTATAAAGTATCATTACGTTGTCGTTTTTTGGAACAAATCTACTTTACCGGGCACCCTTTTTTCGATTTTCTTTTTACAAATCGATAGTACTTGTAATGCTGATTACGAATCTGCAAGATTTTTTTTGCTGGACGAACTTAGTTTGGGAGTTATAGACATTTGAACATCCCCAAAATCGACATACGCAAACACCCGTTGGTACACAGCTACACTTTTTTTTTCGATTTTATATAATCGCTTTCATACAAAGGTATTACGGCAAAAATAAAAAGAGCATTTTTCAGCCGAGTCTGCAACCACGAAAGAGTATTTTCATGTCTCGTTTAAGTACCGAATAAATTTAGAGAAGTGGTGGAATAATAGATAATGAAATAGTATATTAAAATTTACCAAGCAGTAACAAGCTAGTATCTAAGGTTAATATTTTAGTGTTTAATATCTGGCATAAAACTATTCATAAAAATATGATCTCTTAAATTATTGAATTCATTTTAGTTCAGTTCTAGTTTGAACGTTGTGAATACAACATATATGAAAAAATCACAAACCCTTTCCCCTTAAGGGATGGACATTTTTTTGTTTATTTCGCTTTTTCAGGTGATATTTTAGGACTTAAAGTCTAAAAATGAGACCGAAAATAGTTCTAGAATGGGGCTATAACAAACAATTTTCTTAAGAATTTGTAGTCAAACTTTTTTATTATAAGGAAAAACCAAAAATAAAGAGAAAGTTCCACTTTGACCGCAGTCAATTTCTATGTTTCTATGTGTGGGTGGACCAACAGTCAACAGGTTAATAACGACAACATCGTTTATCCATAACGTTCTGTCGCAGCCAAAACCTATAATTTTTTTTTAATAGGTTTACTTAGTAAGGTTACTTATAACAAATCTTAGTCATGTTTTATTTGTACCTATTACCTATTAACTCTGTATGCAAATTTAAATTTCCTTTAATCCATATACTTATATACTGATATTTCAGGTAATATTCGAAGCTATAGAATGCAAAGAATATTATATTGATTGTGTAAACGTTAGAACGTTTGAATTAACAAACATGTGTAACAACATGAAAACACTGACAATGTTCGTAAAATTTAGATACCAGAAACAAGAAGCAAAATGTCCACTTGAGGTAAGGCAAATGAAATATTGTGCCTTTTTTTAAATATCAAATTGACGATAAAAAAAAGTGGTGAGAACCAAAAGGTTTAAGTGTTATTTATTTCAAAAATAGGTTTTTGATCTTAAATTATATTTTTCCAATGAGAAATTGTTTTATAATTAAAAGATATATTGGAGAAAACAATAGAAACCATATTAAAAGTATAATTTTTATTTTGCTTTCTTGTAAAATGGTGTGAAAGTTTATTAAACCATAAATTAAATATACACTAGATAGGCAGCGTGCATAATAAGAATCATTTGCAGCTCACATATTGGACAATGTACATAAAAATAATATGTTTTTGCCGTCACGAAGAGTGCCAAATGTGGCGTATCTAATACCGATGCAGTATAAGGTAGAGAACATATTACATAGAAATAACCCCGTAAATTTTAAAAAGTATAAATTTATTCACACAAAGTTGTTGATCTACTTATTTATTTATTTAATCTATGCTTATCCTTTTGGTTCTTCTAACTTCAAATATGATAGTGATCTAATTTATTTTGCCACTTGTTCTACGTCCGTCGTCTATCTTTATACCCGTAAATTAGTTTTAACGAAGGATAAAAGTTATAATTGTATTTTATATGTTTACAGGGTGAATACGTTTATATAAATACTTCACTCGACTTCGGAAAAATAGCACCAATATTTGTATCGTCAATAAACAACTTGTGGGAACGCACCTTAAAAATGTCTGCCCATCTTTACGATCCCAACAATGAGCTTATCCTTGGGTGTACTTTACATAATTACTTTTTAAGCTTTAGAAATAAAAAACGTATTGGAAACAAAAACATTAATTATAAACTAAACTGATGTGCTCAACATTATTATACATAGACACATAGTAATTATAATATAAAAACCCAGCACGGGAAAAATATAATTTGTTGATGTACTTATATTCATGTTTTGTTAAATAGAAGCATATTTTAAATTAATTATTTAGATTACTCATATAATTAATTTAGCATTTTTAATTCTGAATCAAAATCCTCTAGGAATGACATTTAGAGATATTAATTAATTTCACTATACGATACGCGTTGCTGGTGTACATTTACGGTAAATAAGAATATGTCATTTTTAATATAATATATATTGAATTAAGGCTATTGGGTACCGGCCAATTTTTAAGAAGTTTTGTATAGGCAATATTTAAGAACAAAGTGGTTTTAATCAATTTCACCATGGGTAGTTTTTGACGGAAAAATTGGCCTGTACCCAATAGCCTTAGTTTTTTAGTTATTTTCATAATGAATTTATAAAGATAATTTTTATCGTAACTTTTCTCTATATCACGTCACAACTGTACATACTGATAAGAAACAAATATATGGACAAATTAAGGTTTTGAGTTTTGAGGAATGAAGTTTGGAAGTTAAACTATCATACGGCGTACCTATATTGATCGTATAATGGTTTCATATAGTTGACACAATTATTTAAATACTCGAATTTTTAAAAATAAATTGTTTGTATCTGAATGTTTGAACTATTAAATATTTATTTCAATTTATATCACAGCATCATAAACAATAGCTGAAAGGGTGCGCTCAATTAAAACAGAATTCTCTATTAAGTATTAACCAATAAAAAAATATAGTAATTACTAATTAATCAGAAGGGTGACCTCAGAGAGAGTTAAACCTTCCTGTTCTCGCTATAAAATACAAAGGAACATTTTTTATGGTATTCATTACAACCCTTAATTAGTTACTTGTGAGGACGCAGTCCGCAGAGTCCTGATTTTGGTAGTACATTACAAGTATTTACTGCAGCCTAGTGCGGTGATATTAAACTATATTTATTTATGTTGTTGATATAGTAGTAAAGTTATAACTCATAAGTAAACCACTAGATCGCAGTCAATTACTGGAAGCAGACGAGTAAGACCGCTTGTTTTGTTTGAGCTGTTGTGTTATGCTAATTGTTGTGTTATGTTTAACAACATACATATTATGGTAACAATATTTATCACAATTATTAATTGCATTCTTGTTATATTTGTAAATTTTAATTTAAAATTTACGGACGAAATCTTTTAACTCAAGTTATATTTTAACTTTTAAGTTAATAACTAGTAAAGGTTTCACAATGTTAGGGTTTAAATTGAAATAAGTACTATTAAATTAAAAAATATGAAATATGTCATATAACTTATAGATTGCATCTAAAATTTAAATCAATAGTCTAATAATTTTAATAATAAATAGTATAATTACAATGAATCTAAAAAAAAATAGCAAAGGTACAGGACCAATTTGTTAAACGACTAAGGTAAATGTTTAATATACTTCTAAATATATATATATATTATATCATGTGCGGTTGATACTTTGGTGAGTAAAAAATAGATCAAATCTAGAGAGATGTGTAAAAGAAAATATCTAGTCAAAAATATTTTTAATGGAAAAACCCCAAAGCTGAACATTATAAATGTAGATTTTGAGTATTTATTTCAACGTCAACCGAAATTGTTTATGGCTGACGAAATGTTTTTCAACTCATACATTTTTAGAAACATGTAATGCTTTGTTTTTTTACAAATAACGTTGCCTTTTACGTCAAACTTTAATAAAACTGTTTCTTTATACTATATAGTTTAAATAACATTTGCTAAATAATATATAATATATATATTAAATTACATTTTTTTGACACATTAAAGTTTCTAAATTTAGTTGCTCGCAAAAATTTGAATAAATGTAAATGTTTTTAAAAAGAAAAACTAAAAATTACAATTATTTTATGAAAACAAGTGTCTTATCCTTAATAAATCATGAATATATAACATTAAATCATATTTGATATATTATACTATTGATTTTTATACCTCTCTTACACAGAAAAAAATATATAGTTGGATCAACTTTTATTTAGTTTTAATTACATTATATATATTTATATAAGGGGTACCGATGAACTGTTTTTGTTTTTACATGAAATGCAATTTTAATAATTTGTGACTGATTTTTTACGGTTTTTGTGGTTTTTTTTTGAGGTTTTTGGTATTATAGATGCCGTATATTCAAATATTTTCAGGTTTTAACTTCTAATGATGGATCATTCACCATGGCCTCAGAAACCTTTAACTTTGATATAAGTCTGTAAAAATAATATGATACTAAATTGTTATTTTCGTAGCACGGTTTCAGATGTTGTGTATAGTTATTCTGCAAAACGTTTACATTTTAGAGTAATTTTTAAAATTCTATTTTGAAAAAGTACGTATTTTAATGAGATTTCCTACAATGAGATTTTCGAGCAATTGATAATTGAAAATTGATAATGACCATAACGCTATTAATCGTTATAATAAACCTACGTGACCGCTGCAAAAATTACAGCAACAATTCTAAAAATATTGCTAAAAAATACACTCAAAGTTTTAAGGATTAATATTAAATAGAATATCGAAGCCACTTTTTTTTTTTTAAAGAACGCTGGGAAAGTTACTTAATTACTTATATTTTTAGGTAAACACGATGTACCTATATCTTGTACCTAAGGTATATGTGGTACCGTTGCCAAAAGCGTGCATGCCATATTAAGACGTGTGTTCCCAAATACTTTGTGTTGTTGGAAAACTAGTTTTTTTAAATAATACAAATGGGTTGTTGTTATTTGGGACAACACAGCAGCAGCGAGCGAGGCGTGTAAGTTCGGCCGAATCGTTTTCGTTTAATTAGTTTAAAATTAAATTATAAATCAAATCCATTATTTAATTGGAAATAAAACAGCGACGGACTGCCAGCAATCTCGGCGGCGGCTGTGGTACAACAACTAATGTGTATGTAAAATAATAACATATTTGTCAGTAGAAATGCATTCCGGATTGTGTTGTATCCATGTATTATTCCCACACGCACACCTATACGTTGTTTTGAAAACGAGGGTGCTACCTAATTTACTTAAATATTCGTACGTTCGATTAATAATGATTTTTCTTAACGTCACGTTGTAATACATTAAAAACGAATACTATTAAAACTTGTAGGTACCCGATATTATTGTATAATATGCTGTATGTAAGGTATATAATACATATCTCTAATATTATGTACCGTATCACGGGTGTATTATAATAGGATAATAAATATTCCGTAGACCGGTGCCCAGGTGTCGTGATGTAGTACAAACGGTTTTATGAACTCTTTTTTTTCAGTTAGGCGTAGGAGGGGAAGTTCATTCGAAATATAACTCGACGGTCACAATGGGCATTTTCTCGAGTTTTATTCTTCTTGGCCGAGCCGTTGATGTTGTTGGTGGTGGCACAAAGACCTCTGGGGTAATGTCGGAACGCATTATAATAATATAACGTATTAAAAAGCGGCACTATTAAAAATCAATAAATATCGTCAGCGCGGGACGCTGTCGGTCAGAGATTGTAAATCATACCGTTCTGTCACCGAAGAGGCGGCGGCGGCGGTCCTGCATGACAATGTCCGCGTTCTTTAATCGGCCGGGCCGAGACACGGTGACGGTCCACCAAGGTGGATGCGAACAGGACAAACATAAATTATAATACAGGAGGAGGTGTGGAAATCGCATTTTTTTACACAAAAATTACGCGTTCAACAAATTACGCTCGCTGCGATGAACCCGTGGATATCGGAGACTACGACCAAAGTAATAATAATAATAATAAAAAAAGATAATATATTTTTTTTCTCACGGCCTTTACGTGACTCATTTGCACCGGCCGACGAATCTTTTCAAAATATGATTTCATTCTTCGTTTGGCCGCGCACACATATCATGTCCGCGGTCTAATGCAAAACCACCCCGCACGAACTATACTTTTAGCGCAATGAGCGTTTATATAATATCATGTACTTACATGTTCAACACACGATGTATGGACGTCCGATCCGAAAAGTGTGATATGTTTCATTTTTTTTTTTTAAAAGCTCATCTTTCTGAAGAAAAGTAAAATGCTTTATTTTTTTGCTAAGAAAAGTGTATAGTGTATAGTAGGGCACAGGAAAATTGTATTTCTTACTAAGCAATAATAACAAATTAATAGGAACGATAAATAGTTTTAACACGCCAGGAATCGCTAACACACCTTAATACTGAAATTTTCCATATTATTTTAAGCCACCAGAACAGTAAAATTGGCTGCACATTCCCGGTATATAATTAGCAGTCTTTATTTAAATGGCTAGAGAAGCGCTTACTTTATTTGTAATAGTAGTGAGTATTTATCTGTGTCAACGCAATAATTGTTTCTATTTTTTTTAGAACAATAAGAGAGTATATTGCCATCTCTCTATCTAGTTTTTAGATTCTAGTCACCCTACTGATTATTATCAGTTATCAATTTGGTTGTGCAATTATCTGAGTTATTATCAAGCGTATCCAAACGATATTAATTTAGGAAATACTTTTATTTGTGTGTTTTTCAATTATTAAAAAGTGTTGTATTTTCACCAATATAAAACTAATCACAAGTTTTTAAGGTCTCTCAAGAATCCGACCATTATCTAAATGTTATATAATTCTACTTGTAGCTCCTAAGGAAACGTTCATATACACCTGTTTTCCATCCAAAATCAAACGTAACATACATATCTTACATGGTACAAAAAAAACAATTACTCTAGTATAAAACATCCTTTAGCATTGGCCTCCCAGCTCGAAAACGACACAAAATAGCGTCATGAAAGTAGCGCGTCTACTTTAAACGTATAATATAACGAGTCGTCGTCGTCGTCATGCAAACGTTTTGGCCAGAACATATAATTAAGACATACTATCGTCATAAATCGCAAGGAGATTATAGCATGGTCCATGTTTTATAATTTTAACCGTTAAGCCGGGTTCACACGACTCGTCTATTCGCCGAATATTCGGTATTCGTGTATATTCGCCATGTCGTGGGAACGGTGGATTCGTGTATTCGTTATTCGGTATTCGTCCTCATCCCGCGGATTGTCGATAAATGCGACACGAGTCAAAGGGATACCAAATGTACTCACTATACATTCGGCAAATAGATGAGTCGTGGGAATGGTATATTTGTCTACTTGCACGAATAGGCGAATATTCGGTATTCGCTATACATTCGGCGAATAGACGAGTCGTATGAACCCGGCTTTAGGCTTTAGGTAGACTGTTTTTTTATTTGAAATATTATGTTTTTATACTGACTTCAATAGTTGTTTCAGTGGGTTAAATTCGAGTTTCGTCTAGTCGCATAGAAACGATATATTGCCATGAAAGATGCGTAATTACTTTTGCGGTCAACGCCGGATTAAGGACTTCATTGCCGGAACAATAGACGGTGTATTGTTAGTCCGTATGGACGAGAATTCCGCTGTACAGTTCGTTTTACATTGTGCGAGCGTTATTATCCGTTCTCTGGGCAACATGTTCCCCCGCGCCGCTACAGTGATGGTAATTATTATAGTAGACGCACACGATAAAGTATACGATATTGCGGATACCTGGGCAAAACGACGCACACAATAAGGACTAGCGATTAATTAGCCACAACACGTAGATATACACACAGCCGGTGTATTGTTTTTTTCCCCTACTATTAAATCGAACAGCAGCAAACAACGCTGAAGTGGTCGTTTTGTTGTACCTATTGCGCGACCCGCAATCTCTGTTATAATCTGTTAGCAACAGCAGCTTCGGGAGCCAAACGGAAGGCTAATTATTTGCAACGAGCAATGCAAATAAATAAAATATTATATTATTATCGCGCGTGTGCGTTCTCACATTGAATGTGCCAAGCGCCTTGCAAACATGATCTTGAGAGCCGTGCACAAACGCCAGTATAGAATCATCGTTATTATTTTAATTATTATTTATAAAATTTAATGTTATTACATTTTACTACTTATTACTGATTTCTATAGTCGAAGCATGTGATAATAATGCAGCAAACAAATTGGAGTCATATAGTGCGTGTTCATGAGTGCGAAAAAACCAGTTTAACGGTTGCTATTTGTGTAACGTTACCATTATTGTTATTATTTTATTTAAAAAAAAAAACCATCTCTTGCCGTCTATCGTTTTCGTAAATTAAAGAAGATTGGTTTTATTTGCAAGAGGGTTCCTTCAGAAAAAAAAATCTACAAAAAATAATGGCGATAATCGTTTTGTGCGTACTACCGCCAACAATACAATTGATCATGGACAGACGAATCGCGGCGGAGTGTGTGCCAAAGATCGCAATCGCTATAAATCTGGTCACAACGATTTATTGATCCAATTAGCCATTTTCCGTCATAGTGACTTTCTTGCGTTCGCATGATTCTGCTGATTCTCGTCGCACCGGTCTGTATACCGCCGTCTGAATACTAACGTTCTCTACATAAAATAATAATATGTAATATATTATATGAGTGGACGACCGAATCGATATATTATTATAATAATATACCTAGCATACGACATACGCGGTCTACAGGTAGTCGTCGTTAATTCTGATTTGATTCTAAGATTTTTCAACAGAGTACGGACGCTGAACTGTAAAATGCACGGTATAGTTTAGTGCCAACCATCGAGAAAACAGTAATGATGATAATAATAACAAAAAGTAGTATCGTTATGATAATTAAATAATGTGACAGTGGTATAATATATAATATTATATAATAATTGTAGTTGAAGTTTGGTTTAAAACATGTCAACGATACGAGATTTACGTATAGGCTTAAAAGGTCAATATCAATGTTTGACCAAAATTAGTTAACTTACCTATTATGTGTATTGTACCTAAATTCCATTAACCATATTGTAGGAATACAACACAATTAATATTATTACTTAAAAAGTTATGCTAGTGAAGTGAGAATCCTTTTCATGTCCCTTTTTTGTAATTCACATAACATTATTATTTAAAAAAAAAAGTGATAATGTATACTATCCTACTACTTAATACGTATACTATTAAATTTAGTCCAATATAGATATAACTTATAACTTATATTACATGTTTGTGATCACATTATAAATGTTTTAGCTTCGATGCAAAGCGAGAAGGTATTGGTTTTACTCTGATGTGGGCTTTTTTTTTCGCTGTATACACTGTAACTTTTTTAATACTAGACCAATTCCTTTGAATAGCATCTCTATAAATCACAAATTTTGTCTAGTTTGTACTTTGGGGGGGTAAAAGTTGAAAAAGTTTAACTCTTCACAGACGAAAGTTGAAAAAACAAAAAAAAAAACCGTACGAGTTTTTAAGTTAGAACTTTTACTGGCTATAGCATCGAGAAAAAGAGTCGGATCGAGTTGAAATATATAAGAAATATTTATTTGGTATGCCCGCGCACGTCAGTTTTGTCAAATTCAAAATATACCCATTTCCCGCCCCCCTAGGGGGGGTACAAGTTTTTTTGTTTTTCGGGGTTTTTAGCCGTAGTTTTAAAACTTTTGGGTTGAAAATTTTCCAGTAGTTGGAACTCATATGTATCCATAACATATTAAGCCGGTGAAAAATTCGGCACTACAGTTTTTTTTTAATTGCCGGAAAACCGTGTTTTCGCACATTGCGTATATTTTAACAAAAACACCTAAAATCTTTAAAAAAAATTGATCAAATCATTAAAACAATTTTATTTATATCTATGCAGAATGATACTATTAGGTTTTGTGCTCAAGTACCACTTTTGACTTAAAGTTTACACAAATTCAACTTTTAATTTTTTTTTTTACTTAAGTTCTTTCCGGATGATTAAAATTGAGAACTGATATTAAATTCGTAATCACCGACCCAAAAAACATATAATTTGATCAAATTTTAATAATAATTAAGTCATAAATGATAATACTTTATTTTATGACTAGATTAAATCTCGTGAACATTTAACATCACTCCTATGCTATTATTAAAAAAACACAATTTTTAAAATCTCCATAAAAGGTTATTGTTAAATAACAGGCAACAGCCGACTGCTAGTGGCTATACACGTTAGTAATATTTAACTAATAAATAATAAATGTTGGTAAAATTTATTGTTTTCTCCATCACAGAACCAGTATACGATTTATTTAAATTTAAATTTAAGAAAATCGATTTTTCTTTAGAAAATAACAAGAAATTAATATACAGGATGAGGCAGTAAAACGGCGATTTTCTAATGTATTTAAATGGTAAAACCCGTTTCACTATCCCACCCTTTACATTTTAAGGATCTATGAAAAGGTTTTTTTAGTTGCATTTTATTTTGTACATTGTCAATCTAGTAAAATAGAAGTATAATATAGCTTTGAAATAATATAATCTGTGAAGTATAAATAGTTTGTGTGAGATTGCTTTAATGGAAGTATATAATACATAAATATTAATTTTATTGAGAATAAGCGATTATAATTTAAACTATGGAGTACAAACGATTGAAACATGAATCGTCGACCATTCCAACAAAATATAACAAGACATTGTATATGTGTTATTTGGTCCACTAAGTTTTTGCAAAAAAAAAAAAAAACCAGTACAGTGGGGTCGGGGCATAGTGGGGACGGAACATAGTTGGGTCGGGGCATATTGGGGACGGGGAGGTCACAGGTTTACAGGAATTTTAAAATCTGAAAGTGATAAAATCACTTTCGAAAAAACGCTTCGATGCAAATCGGTAGTTAGTATTTTCAAGCCAGTACAGTCCAAACCCAGCACAGTATAAACCAGCAAAGTTAGAAAGTCTTAAATGAAGGTTCTGTATTTACAAATGAGCATCAAAGCGTTTATTTGAAAGCGATTTTATCCGAGAGGACTAGTACAGTAGAGTATTGGCATAATGTAATCAAAGCAATGAGGAAACGGAGAGGTCACAGGTCTACAAGAATTATTATAAATAAAAGTGATAAAATTGAATAAAATCGCTTTCAAATAAACGCTTTGATGCTCATTTGTAAATACAGAACCTTCATTTAAGACTTTCTAACTTTGCTGGTTTATACTGTGCTGGGTTTGGACTGTACTGGCTTGAAAATACTAACTACCGATTTGCATCGAAGCGTTTTTTCGAAAGTGATTTTATCACTTTCAGATTTAAAAATTCCTGTAAACCTGTGACCTCCCCGTCCCCAATATGCCCCGACCCAACTATGTTCCGTCCCCACTATGCACCGACCCCACTGTACTGGTTTTTTTTTATTTTTCCAATTTCTTGAAATCAGGCCCTGATAAAAGCTGCGATAGATATATGAGATTAAACTATTTTAAAAACTGTATAGCAGGTAACATTTCTCTTTATTACCGTTGTTTAAACGTTTAATTCGGGTCGTAGTAGCATCATAATGGGACCATGTAAGGTGTCATTATATAAAATAAAATCATATATAATAAAATAATGTAGAAACATCCGTTATAGTCTACAGTGTCATAAATATAAACGTACAAGCGGAGTGAGAGGGGAACGCGCGCGTATGTGTATGCGGACGAAAGAGAAGAGACCGGCCGGCACAGCAGTAACGGCGATAAACGAGGATTTGGGTTGAGGCAATTTTTGAAAAGGGAAATTAGTGTTTTCGGTAGAACGGATATTTTCCACGTATAATATTATAAAAGAACCCCGGCAAGAGGGGGGGCGAGTAGTGGCAGGGCGTGTACGACTATCTTTCATTTACGCCCGACTTTTCTTATTCCAATTTCCCGAACTGTCTCTACAATTGGGCGGCAGCGGCGTGGCGGTGGAAATGCTCATTTTCTGATAACGCGTACTCCGCTCCTTTCTCAACCACCGCTGTACAGTCACCCGCCCCTCGGCCACTGGTCGTTGTGTGCACGGTGCGATTACTCCATTATGTTTCAACGCGCTCCGAGTTATTGTTATTATTATATTCCTGCCAGGCGTACACACGGCAATCGGAGACACGGAGGGTGTGGTGTACAAAAACGATCCTTTTCCACTAGGCCAGGGGACGTATAATGACATTGTTAGCAAATGAAATGTTATACCTTCCCCGCACACCTCATCTCGGCCGAATGTGTTTCTTCTTTCATTTCCGTGCGCGTGCACGGAACCAGAGCGTTTTGCAATTCGTTTCCGAATCGATCCGCTCGGTTTCAACAATAGTCACCTGGACGATGATACACACTGGGCACAGTGACTTACATTTTCCTACCGCGCTTTTTTTTCTATAGCCCCGTCGCGTCGTTCCTGCAAAGATCAAATAATGTACATAATTGCCACGGTACGGAATTATAATTTTCAATATTTACACGATCAGTCTCGGCCTCTCCCGATTAACTTTTAATTTAGTTCAGATTCATAACTATAATTTTTATGATTTTTAACTAAATTATACTCCGTAAAAAAGCATAATTTAATTAACACGAGTAAAGTGGAATAAAATAAAAATTGTTTATTATATATTATAATTTTTTTTAACCCCATTTTATTTATTGATGGATATTTTATTAATAGGTATAAATGCTCGCGAATTATTAATCGACACTATGAATAACAGTGTCGATTAAGCAACTTCAACAAAAAACCTAAACCTAACCTTTTTTTTCCTGTCATACGTCCGTGGAGATCCGGGGGGGGGGCACGCCTGGTGAGGCATTACTTCCCCCGGGTTTCTGACGTCGTTTATTAGAGCGCAATAAACAAATACAACTTGATGAGAGGGTGCATCACATCTTCATTTGGGCTAAAGCTATACATTTTCCTTAACATACATTAACTTAACACACCCCCTGCAGGGTGGGAGCCAATAATAATATGCACATTGGGCCCCGGTTAATTTTTAATTACAACTAGTGTTATGAGTACTTAGTGCTATGATTACATATAAATACTAACAATAATACATATATAAGTATATAAACTATTATTATTTATACAATTTACAATAGTGGTGCGTTTTTGGGTCGGTGTCGCACGCACCCACTGCCCTTGACCACCGCGACGTTCAGGCATCTGGTCGCCTGGCGCGCTTTGCATCTTCCTTCTCCCTCAGGACTGATTCCGCGAAGCGGGCGACCGCATGCCATGATTCCGGACTGGATATCATGTGCGTCACTAGCGTACACGGATCAACTTCGCCAATCACGTCGTGCAAGTCCCGCCTGTTGGACATCCAGGCGGGGCAATCCACGAGTGTGTGGCGGGCATGCCTTGCCGATACTGTGAAGAAATCTGTTAAAGCACGTCCCATGCCCGGACATCAACTGAGTGAGTCGGTAGCACATCGTCCCGTGCTTCCGTTTCACCCAGACCCGTAGGTTAGTGACGAAGGACGTCGTCCACTCACCACATGTGGCTGTTCGAAGTCGCCTCTCCCACTTGCCGAGAGTGGCGGTCCTGAGGGGAGCTTGTGATTCTGGTTCCACTTAAACTTGCCGGCGGAGGTGGAACGCCTCTTCTCGCTTTAACGCCAGCAGATCGATCGGAGGTATCGATGACAGTATGTTGGCTGCGTCGTGGGATACTGTGCGGTAGGCGCAGATGCTCCTCAGCGCTACTCTGCGGTGCACCTTTCTTAACTCCTCTATGTTGGCTTTGCGGTTGAAGAGCCCGTCTGCCCACACCGGGGCTCCATAGAGGAGGTAACGACACTGGCCAGTAGCCTATGTCTTGGTTCACGGGAGCCGCCGATGTTCGGCATAAGCCATGACAACGACGTGAGCGTGCCCTGCGCCTTAGTCGCCGCGGTCTTGACATGCTACTTTAAGTTAAGTTTTCGATCGATTAGCATCCCAAGATACTTAATAGTCTCTCCTACCTTAACTTCTACGGCGTTCAGGACGATACGCGGGTCTCTGACCATGTATCTGCACTTAATCATCATCGCTTCCGTCTTCTCGACTTCTTCTATCTACTGTCCGTCAGACCGATAAGTACACCCTGCTGTCTCGGGACTAGTTTGCGATCTGGCTTACGGCTTGGGATCTCTGTCGTCTTCTTCTTCGGTTTGTTTTTCCTCCTCTTCTTTTTAGGGTTCTTCTCGTCCTTATCATCTGTATCCCGGTTGGTGTCTTCGCCCATGATGGTTGGTTTATTCTTCACGTCTCCGGCGATGTGACTAGTGTCTCCGGTTTGATCCACTCACCTAATCTCTGTGCAGAATTGATCCAATTTATGTGCACACGTTTTGAATCGACTTTGAACTTTCTCTTCCATCGAGTTTGTCTATATAATCCTTCATTGTCTCGTGCTGCTCTCTCAGCTCCAGAAGATCTGCAGCATTAGGATTTGCTTGAGACAGTTGTACTACTTCATGGTTATTGGGCGACCTTGTGAACCACAGGCCATTGATTCCGGTCACCGTCGTGTGCAGCACAGTGACGGTTTCGGCAATATGGTCCCTTATTTCTCCATTTTTATGGCCCGCTTCAACTCCCGATGCTCCCCTCGGACAACGGAGATTCAAAGGTCTTCTTGCGTTTTCTCACTGGTTCACGGGTTCACTCCTTGTGGGCCATCCTATACTCCTCGTCTTCTTCATTTGTGATGCATTTTCCTCCTTGTTATCTGGCGAGTTTATGGGCTCCGCAAATTTTAACTCCCGTACACCACCTCTTCTAATACCATACTCATTATATATGTCTCCAGTACATATAGGTAATCGTCATTTGAGGGTTGCCAGAGTTTTTCGGCAACGAATTCCGCAACTCTGGTCGGTCAGGTGGCTTCGTTTTCCCCGCGTAAGAAAGCGTAAGAAGTAGTTTTATTTGAGGAACTAAAATAAATTATTGATTCACATTATTTAAGTTCTGCATGTTAACGTACTAAATAGGTTTTTCCTTTATTACATATACAGGGTGATTCTTTAATCATGGGCCACTCAATACCTCATAGGGTTTAATAAGAAATTACATATTGTTTTTACACAATGTGATCTCAATATTTTAAATTTTGTTTTAGTTTTTGCCCCCTTCCAACATAGTTTTTTTGATAGCAACTTTTGAATTTTAAATGGTAATGCATACATTTCATTAACTTTTTATTTTTACTAACTTTTTACATTGTTGAGAATAATGTAAAAAAATTTGACTGGTCGATAACCAATTTCGGATAACTATTTTTGAAGTTATTTAAGTTTCAAGTTTAGGACAAAAGAAAAGGTGAAGTGTAGTATTATTTTTATCCGCGCGTTCTTTCCAAACGTACTTCCCCTCCCATCATAACTTTTAAACTCTTATAACTTTAAAAATAATTGTCCAAAACTGGTTATCAACAAGTCAACATTTTTAGTAAAATTTTCTTAATTTCAAAAGTTAATAAAATATATACGTTACCATTTAAGTTTTAAAAGTTGATATAAAAAAAACTAAGTTGAGAGGGGGGTAAAAACAAAAACAACGATAAAAATTGAAACCATATTATATAAAAACAATATAAAAAAAACAATTTTTATTCTTTTTTAACCCTATAAGATATTGAGTAGTCCATGAAATAGAATCACCCTGCATATGTGTGATTAAACCATATTAGCTTTTTCTGAATTAGATAAGTCTTGAAGTCGAAAATCGAATTGATCGTTTCGAGAGTTGAAAAAACACGTGAATAGATATTACTGTTATAACTGAATAAAGATATGATTTTCTATTTAGTATATCATAATTTGATTAATTAATTTATGTTTTATTTATTTTTTACAGTACAGTTAAATGCGCATTAATCAAATTCGTTTCACACGTGCATGTAAATAAAGTCCTTGTTAAATTAATATCCAATTAGTAGAAGAGAATATTTCTTTGACAAATTATCTCTCTTAATTCAGTATTTAAATGTTTATACACTGGAAAAATATATAGTTAGCATTAGCGACAGTCAAATTTATTTTTATATAGATTAATTAACTAAATAAATTTAGTTCTTATGACTAAATATTTAGTCTGGTCATCTAAAATACAGTTACTTTAAATTCAATTTCAATTGGAATTTGGGAACGTTAGAAATTGTTTAGTATAAACTACATCTGGTTGCCTCTTGGCGTTAGCCATACATTTTATATATTTTTTTTTTTCCCGTATACTTATCTACTTAAATACATTTTTTTATTATCTTACACTAAAGAAACTTGATCCACAATCCCTGATTAAAATAGAAATGACCGTGAGAATTTCGGAAATGTATCCTAGCCATTCCACTTGACTTGATGTTTTCATAATTTTATTACGATCACATTGTAACAGGTGTGTAAAATGGTAACGGTGTTGATATTGGTGCGGTTTCGACCAGAAAAGGTGTCGACAATCGGCGGCCGCCGCCACGAAGTCATTAATAATATTTCCACACGTTTATCCCTTTATACGGTGTATTATATTATTTATATTTTTATTATTTCATTCAATAACGTCTCTTCTGTATGAATGGACCTAAAGGAATTCTACAGAGAATGTATATGGCTGTTGCCCGTTTCTCGATTACAATACAATATTTGTGAAAGCCGATCCCTCACGAGCCTCTTAACACGGTTTTATATTTAGTTACACTCAACATATTAAGTGTTCTCCCCCGCGCATGTCATGGACACACAAATTCATACATTGTATGGGGTTATAATATATCATTTTTACTCAGGGGGGTGTAAGTGAACCAGTAAGGTTCACTGTACACGGTTATTGTTCCGCCCTGCCATTAACAGCTAGTGGAGCAGCCCGATCGTTAAACATTCTAATAATTCGAATACAATACGATTAAATAGTAAAAATTATTTTTAATACTTGTAAATCATCTCATAAAAAAGAAATGTTTTCAATAACAAAAATCACCAATTGCTTTTATATTTTTTTCGACAATTCCAACAAGCACAAAACGTTGATGCGTATAAGATTCACACGGGTAGAGATAAAAAACAAATCACTTTAACACAACGAAAAGGGATTATCATAAATTGAACATATTTTCTGAAATTCTTAAATTCTCTAAAGCTATTATTTAACATAAAATATTTTAGTATAATTAAAAAAAAAAACAATAATCAGCTAATAAAGAATACATATTGTAAGAAATATTTTTCTAATAATACATACAATATTGATCACTACAAAATATTATATAGAGATAGCAACAATAGTTAAAATTAGATAAAATGAAAAATACCTATTTTATACATTTCACTCATTAGACCATTCCCAAATAAACCCACCAGTCACTACTATTTTTTTTGTACTCAAATTTGGAGCATGCGGATACAAACAAATATTAATATTACAAAATGTATATAAAATATTAAATACATTAAAAATAATTTCTTTTTTTATGGTGGAAAACAAATAATTACACTGAATCGCAATACTTCTCTTAAAACAAGTTGCCGATTTTTTCATTGTATTGATTTCTAATTAATTTAGGTTTTAAAATGCAAGACTGGTCATATTATCATACGTACAGTCAAATTTATATCTTGTTTTATTCTTAAATACAAGTGAAATATCAAATCCGTCTTTTTAAAAACACAAAAGAAATATGAGTTATAGTCCAAGAAAATCCATTAAATTTAGTTTGACAACGTAGCTCTTATACTGTAAATGTCAATTAGAATTTAGAAGTACGTAACAAAATTTATAGTTGAATAACTAAATAAATAACTAAATCAACTAAATTGAATTGCTTTAAAAAGTTGGTCCAACTGAACATTTAGTCGAGCCAACTATTTATTTTTTCCAACTATAAATGTATTGTGTCCCTATATTAACTACAGTTTAAGTTGGACCGACTATGTATTTTTTTCTGTGTAAGAGTGGTATACAAATCAATAGTATAAATATATAAAATATATGTTTTATGTTGTATACAGTCATACAGATGACTCTACCATCCTATTGGATTGGATGCTTTTCATAAAAAACGGAAAATTATCAAATAACCCTGTTTATTAAAAACATCTATTTTTAAAATTTGGGTTTATTGCGTTTCTCTTTACACAAAAAAATACATAGTTGGTCTAACTAAAATTATGGGTAATACGGGGGCACAATACATTTATAGTTGAAATAACAAAACAAAAAGTTGGTCCAATTAAACATTTAGTTGGTCTAACTGTTTATTTAGTTATTCTAACTAGGTATACATTTACTGTATCCGTATATGAATTAACCATATTAATAACCATATTGATCCAACTATATATAATATATTATATATATACCTATATATTTATATATTTTTCTCGTGGTAATGAAATAAATGTTAATAAAAGTGCGTAATGTGTGTAATAAGATTACTATAAATTATACTGTTTAACATCACAGCCATTGAACAAAGTTATATGATATAATTTATTTGTATTACCTTTCAAGTAAAACGTTGAAACAGCTTGCCAGTGTGAACGAAGAGAACAAAAATTAATTGAACAACCAAGGTGGACAAATGGCTCGAGTTTATTTTAATGCCATTTTCTAAATGTTTAATAAAGGCTGCTGAACTCGATCCGACGCACTTTAAAGTATATACGTTTATGTGTGTATAGAACGTTACAACGAGACAGATTAAGTGTAAGAGTGAGAGAGAAGCAGAAAGAGAAAGAATACCATTACACAAGTCCAATTAAATGCAATAAGTTGAAAACTGTGTAGCCGGACAGTTGCTCGTGCGTATTCATGCTGGATGTGGTCAATCAGAATAGGGGTGGCGGGAGTTGGATAGGAAGGAGCGGGGATGCAAAAAAATTGTACCGACAACAGTAGCAGTATTTCTAGTTTTGGTCCGATTCCTAATTGGCTGAAGACACTGAAGCGCATTCCTGACCGCCCATTACAAATTATAAATTTCTATATATGTCTGTGTTCTGACTTCTGCTGCTGTATTGCGATCACTCTTTGGATGGGAAACGTCATTCTTGTCGAGGTAGCACCTGCGCATTGCCATAATCTCCTTTAACACATTCCCTTAAGCACAATGTATTCTCCAATAGACATTTTCGTTTAAAAGCAATGTTGCTATTGTAGTTATTTGATAAGGAAACAATAGTGTAATGTTAAGAATATATCCTGCGTAGAACAACAACTAGAGTCAGATATAAAGAAACTTTATAATAACTCTTCAGAACATTATACTTTTAATATCAATTTCAGACAGGCAAGTACTCTTATTGTTCTGATATTATAGTTTAGTAGTAGTTATAAATTCTAATACACGCTTAGTTTTTATGTTGTATTATTATCGCATTAATCAATATATTAATGTGCGTTATATCTTGTGGTGTAGGTCTTATACAACCCTTACTATAATGCACTTGTATTAAATGAGTTGGGTTGTTAAACGACTACCCCTGTAAGATAGGTACTTATAATTTATAAGCCAAGTAGGCACATTTAGTGTAAGAGATTAATTAAAAATTGAATAGTTTTTATATTGTATGCCTTTACCATTGCGGAAGCTTAGAATAGGGTGTTTATAAATAACTCTGAAAAGGAATCATGTACAACTGTCATATAAAAAAACCGTTTTTGTTCAACTTGTGGATGACTTGAGTGATTTCGTTCATTAATGATCCATTTGACGACAAGAACGCTAAAGATTGTGCTCAGAACGATGAGCAAGCATTAAAAAGAAGGGTCGAAAACCGTTTTACAACGCATATTAGACGTATTGTGTTACATAATTATGTGTTATAGTTATATTTAAACATAAAAGTCCTTCAAACGTAACATAATGTTATTATAATATAGGAATGTCCAACAATGTACAGACATGTATAAATTATAATGTGTGATGATCAAAAATAACCATTAACCAATAACAATAATTATTTAAATAATAACTTAAAATGTAATAATATGATGAATCTTTATATAGTCGAACAGATAAGTTTTAGTGACTATAAGCACTAATTTTATAAAAACAGAATCTCAATAAATTTATAAACAGTAGGTTTTTCATTTTCAACGTGTTATAAGCAATGTCAAACTAGAGCGAATTTCAAACTTTGTATTATTATATTCACACTTATGGCATTTTTTGACCGAGAGTAGGCTTTTAAAGGCTTTTGTAATTATAAATTTTGCTGTGCCGATTCCCATAAAGAATAAATTAGAAATAAAGAATACTTAATTTATAAAAATGGTAGTACTTATTTGAACTATTTGAAATGTTACTGAATATTGAATAATCAAATATTTCTGTGGTGTTCGGGCAAAGGGGGATAAGTGTAAAATCGCAACTTTTGGAATCACTGAAACTAAATTACTTCAGTTACATTTAATCCCATTTTTCACTTGTGAATACTAAGATTAAAATATCATCCTATGACTTATCCCGTTATGCCCAAACGTAAAGAATATTTTCTCAATATTTTAACCTTATAACCCCAAAATCGCATTTTTTTACTTATCCCCCTTTGCCCGAACACCACAGATTTTACAAATGTCCATCTTTACTTACAGTTTAAATGACGAATTCGTTTTATTTTTTTAAATTAATTTATAGTTGTAAATATGTTTGTACTTTTATATTATGTTGTGTACTATTTTTGTTTGGAATTCTTTCTATACATCGGGTGGATTTTTAATTTCGTCTGGAATTAAAATTTGTTAGGTAGCCATCGCAGCTGTCACAATAATCGACTATTGCTGTACACAGAAAATATGCGGTTTTTCTTAATCATTTCTAATATACCTTTAACGGGGCGACGGTGGCTGCGATGTCGACGACAACCAAACGTCAGTCGCGAGGCTGTCAGTCACATAATATAGTGGTTGTAGTACATAAGTCATATATTGATATTTTAGGTATACTATTACAGTTAATAATATATTATAGTTCGGAGAACGTGTACAAGAGAGGCTTTCTAAATCGGCGCACTACAAACGGATAGTGCGGATGGAGAATACAATTGCGACCACGTACTTGCCGGTCAATATGGCGATCTCGATTAAATAAGACGTACGGTGGCCAAGCACACGCACACATTTCTGTGTTTTTATATAGAGTAAAAGATAATAGGTATACAACACGGCTTATTGTGAAGCGAAATCGTCTAGCGCGGGTTTTCTAACAAGTATCCTTAAAAAGGAGCGTATAGGTATCGAAGGATACCGCACCGGCGACGTTTTCTTGAGCATTTCATTTATTTATACATCCTTCTCGCTATCGTTCCAACGCGAAGACAATTCTTATTTGTTAAATTGTACACTTCTGACTTCCTAAAGAAAAACAACAATTGCTGGCGTTGGTTTTGTATGAAATAATAAATACATTCAGTTAAAGAAAAACAAATTTTGACGACAAGACTACCAATTCTTGATAGTTCAAATGTTGTTAAAGTTCCTGTACTCGGTACTAGCATAGGTTTGTTTGTAAGGTCGTGTAAATATTTCTGCCGCCTTCCTCATTCGAGTTATAATTGCACTAATCACAAAAAATCTCACACGAAGCTATTATTATACCTATTGTCGTTGATTTTAAAATATATTTTTATAGTATAATTTAAATCAATGTTTTGTATAGTTTCAATTTTTAGTTAACTAATCTCAGTTTACAATATATGTACAATTATAGCTCTATATAAGAAATTTCTGGTTTACCTTTCTAAATTATTTATTACTTTAGGATAGCATAATAATGTAGTATTCAGAAACATGTTTTACGGTTAACTGGTCAATATAATATTATATTAGAAATTAATTAGATGATCTGACAGATTAGTACATAAAATGTATATACATTTTTCATTTATTATCTTAATCGTTTCTATATAATATGTAGCTATACACACAGCAAAGATAACAAACATACAATTTTATTAATTAAGTTAATAACAAAATGATGATTAAATTCAATTCCTTTTAATTGACCGTATTTCATCGTGCTAAAATTATTAATTATGTATTTTACACATGTTCATATTGATTAAATTATTCTTAAATATAAAAAAGAATTAATATTATTTATTACGTACCTACAGAATAATTATCTTTATATTGGCATATAATGGTTTAAAAAAATGTATTCAGATCATAATATAGATAAATTAAATTCAGTCGTAACACGAGTGTACGATAATTATAAGTCTTGCGATAATTAAATTTCACTAATAAATCATTAATCAATGTACCTACCTACAAGATTTTAGAACAAAAAATATACCTAATATAAATAATATGCAGCTATTTTTCGCTAAATCCCATTCTGACCTCAGATTTTCGTAGAACGTTTAGTTATTTTTAAAATCACCTTCAAAATTGTAAAAAACACCGTTTTGTGGTTTTCTTAGCGTGCTTTGCATTTGAAAATATAAAAATCATATATAATTTGGAATATTTAATAAAAAATAAAAAATTCTGATTTGTATTTTGTGAATTACTTACAAATTCGGTGGCAGTTAAAAAATTATCTTGACGAGCTAGATCAGAATTAGAGTCAAAATATTTTTTTATATTTTTGTGTTAAACATATTAAATACTTTAAATTAATTCTGAGGCCAGTTCTGAATTCAGTTTACAAACTAGAATAAAAAACTTTTTTTTAAATAAATTTTAAACAATTATTTTAACATACAGCCAAATATACCAAAAAAAATATTCTTTACAAGAGTGGTCTTGAAATAGACGTGTTAAAGAAAATAGAAAGGCAGCTCCGAGTTTAGCTGGAAAAACTGGTCAAATTTTGTTGTAAATACAGAGCATTATATTATGATTTATTATTACCAGTTTACCATTTACCTGTAGGTATATTATATAAAGTTCCTCAAAAGTTAATAAAATGTTTTGACCTAATTTGTTAAAAAAAAATTAAGAGTATCTACTCTTCATACAGATAATCAATACATGGATTTCGGTGTTGGTGCTTTGTGGCCCAATCCCTAAATCAAGTACGAGTTGCGACCCGGGTTTATGAGAGAGACGTACGAGTTGCGGCCACATAATAATTACCACTTTATATCAGCCTATTAGCATTACCCAGGAGACACCACTATTTTGCGTCTGAACTATCAAGCAATAATTTGGAATATCCGTATTTTCTTTTTTGGCATTTTATTTTACTACATACCGGTACTTTAAGAATAATTGTGAACATACATGGTAATTTTAAGAATTTGATGTAGACTACTATTTTTGTACTACCACCTTTCTTACACTGCTAGGCAACAACAATAGGTAATAGGTTTACCTTATGTAGATTATATTATATTAGTAAGATAGATAGAATAAATTATTATTACTATAGTAATGTGTAATTAATAATTACACGGTCGGCAGATTTATCCTTGCAATATTCACTCCCAACCCCATTTAAAATTAACTCTAGGATCACCCCTGGATGTAGTATTATTTTTATTTACGCGCATTATACAACTGTACTTCTCTATGTGTCCTAACTTTGACACTCTAATAACTTCAAAAGTAACGAGATCACATAATATAAAACAATGCGAAAAATAAAAATTTAAAAACTAATTAAATCCTATAGGCTATAAGATATTGAGTGGATCTCTTTAAAAAAATCATCCTGTATAACTGAATTGGCTATAAAAGTTTCAAGATAAAAAAGGTTGCACGGGCTGCAACTCATACGTCCACCGAAAACTGCCGGGCCGCAATTCACCGGTCTCCGACATAGTAAACAACACCTCGGGCCGCAACTCACCTACAGCCATGGATATGTCGTGCAATCTACTATCTGATCTCTAATCCACTATCTCTATTAATTTACCTCCATAATCCTCCATAATTCTTTAATACTCCTCATAATTCCTTCATAATTCCTTTGTAATCCTCCTCCATAATCCAAAATTGCGTCAGCACTGCCACACTTAAAATGTCGCTCAAAACGTGACAAACAAATTTTCAGAACAACCCCCAGCCATAAGACATATCCATGTCAAAATATTTCATTATTTGTATTATTATATTATTTATAAGTATCAAAATATTTGTTCGCTCACGATCAACCCTTAATATTATACCCAGTTATTTTATATTTGTTAAAATTAATTGTCAGCACTATCTACCAATTAGGTGTTTAATAATGGCAATTTTTCGCAAAATCTTAGTTTTAAGCTAAAACTGAAGAGTAAAGTGATTATTTATTAGTACGTAACAGCGGTCATAAATCATAATAACGTTTTTTTAACCTAAAAACAAAGCTACACAGAATCCGTTTTACTTGGTCCATAATGGCTTTTATAGCAAAACCATAATATATTATTAAATTCATAGAATATAATAATTTTGAGGACTGTACGTCGGCGGATTTTTGGTAAATTGTAAATAATTTATAATATTTCACAATAAAAAAAAAGATCATTAATATATAATTAAAAACTACTTTTAAATAAACTTTGTTTCCAAAAATAAATTTGAAAATCCGTCAACGTACAGCTCTCAGAAATGTTCAGTTCTTTAGGTTTGATTACGATAAGAGTTTTTACTATAAAACTTCTCATCAGGGTAAAACCCAAACTGCGGATGGTACTTTTTAAATACAAAATATATAACGCCCTTATTCTTCTTATTTCTTGACATAAATTATTTTTACCTAATAATGATCTAAACCAAACCGCAGTCGGGCATTGAAATTAAAACCTAAATGGACGCCACTATCGCATCGCAGCGTTTATAGTTGCATATACATAATACGTATATAAATAACTTAATACGAAATTAAAAAAACATAAACTATTTTAATTTATAAGATATTTGTTTGATCTAATATCCAATTAGTTTACTAGCTAAAAATATTTTCTCTGAATTTTTTCGCTGCTCTTCTTACGTGTCGTAACACAGATATATTGTTACAATAGGACAAGAACATTATGTAGGTATAGGAGAGTAAATAAAGCTGCATAAATAAAACTCCAAAACGTTCGCACGAACCGTTGACAATACTGTTCACGTACACTACTCTGTATACCTAGGTTTACTCATGAATTTCAGATGTAGGATATAATACATCCGATACAGTATAATAATAATATTATACTCAGCGAAGACAGTCGCGGGACGTGTACAGTTATTAGGTAGGTATGTCGTATGCCTTTTTTGGATTTAATGTGTTCATTGTCTGGACACGCTGTATATAGGTACGAGTAGTTCCGCCTACTTTAGACCCGATTGGTAGTTGCCGCCGCGGTAACCGCATCTCACCGGACGTCCGGACGGATGAGCCGGCCATGGAGGGGCGCCGGATGGGGGTCGTGTTTTTAAATGCACTTACGACTATATTATTATCATCATTATCATCATCATCATCATCGGTGAATCTAATAGGCAATAGCAGCTGCTGCAGTTGTATGGACTCGAGTGTTATCTTGGTTGCACCACTATTGAAGTCACCGCGACGGAGCACGATCGATCGCACCTCGCGGTCATGACGCCAGATGGCAGCACGCATTAGCTTTACCACTTGTGTATTTCTTCATCGGATAACGGCCGACATTATTATATATCACTTACTTACAGGCTTAAGCGTTGTTTTTTCACAATCAGCCGATTACCTACTATAAAAAATCATACATGCAACTTTTCGCAATATAAACGCATGCCCTCATAAACAACTCTTTGAGTCTATGTTGACTATTCGCTATCGCTTACCCCATCTACCGTCATAATATTGTATACTTACTCGGGGTCAAATAGGTTTACAAACAACTCATATACACTGCATTGGTCACCGGCGTTTACAAACGTTACACGTTATTCTAGTTCTGTACAAACACGGTACGCCAAGTCGGATCAGCAACCGTAAAGTGAATTTAACATAGTAAAGCGTGTAAACAAATAGTAAAAAAAAAAACAACAGCTGTGACAACAGAGTCGTGTTATTTTTATGTCCAAGCGGTCCAGGAACGTTTCGCAAAGCGCATCAAACATAAAAGCTTATAAATCGTTGGTAAGAGGGTAATAATAATAATTATTAATAAGTAATAATCATCATTATAGTAGTAATATTTTTCGTAAGTAATATTCGTTTAAAATATAATATTATTTTATTGAACATATTATACTAATGCAGAATTGAATGACCACCCATCAAAGATTTATCCTGTACTAACTACAAAAAAGACAGTTTCAAAATAAATTAAATTCTCTAAACTTCCACTACGCTTTGCTCCCGTTGGGCTGTTGTAAGCTTTTATGTTCTCCAGATTTTCGGGAAGACGGTAGGTATATCCATATATCTTCCCTATAAAATATCGTTACGAATAATGCACATTAGTGTTCTATAATACAACATAAGTCTAAAATTTTATGGTTTAGTTACTGACGGTTTTTTTTTATGGTTTTTCAATAAATATGCAACAAGCGTAAGGACTACGGCTAACGGCCATTAGATTCGATAATCGCGCTTCGTGAATGCCGTTTTGGCTATACAGGATTGAGAAGAATGCGCTTCGCGGGCAATTAAAATAAAAAAAAAAACATACACACACACACACACAACCTAAACGGGACGTGTTGCCGTCGTTTAACCGATTGCGTAAGTTCAAGGCTCATTGATTCGCTCGGTAGACAATGGGGAAGACTGTTGGATATAGAGGGACAAACGAGCGGCATACACGCAAACACAGAGATAGAATTGCAAGCGCAGCTGCTCGTCGCAACTCTATAAATCTAAAAATTATTCTACGGTCTGGTATTATATTATTACAGGAGAAAGGGAGAGAGGTGAACGCCATTATTATTATTAAATATAACATAGACTCACGAGTGTTGTAAGTCATATTTCTAGATTGCTGCTGCACCCCATTCTGGTTGACAATTTGAAAAAAAAACCCTTTGTCAACTATAAACGCCATATTCTCTCGGTACATCCAATTCGTGAACGCTTAATATTTAATAATAATAGCAATATAATATTGTTGCTAAACGACAATGTTCTGAGGGCGATGTTAATAGTTTTGCCAGAGCGATCACCATTGTCATGTCCCATTACTGTCGTTGCTCTCGATATTAATTGGATTATAACCATATTACCATCTGCCTGGCGTACCGATACCGCGTACCTACGTCATAATAACGACAATTATTTGTCCAAAGGCTTGTTCGTCGTTGTTGTAAAAGCCAAAAGCAAAAAATTAAACTAGGACGCAAGTATGGTTTTATTTTGCAGTAAGAAAGAATCGAGAAGAGAAACACCCCAAGGGCGTGTTTTCTCTGTTGTCCACGTCACTGATACTGAAAGTCTAGATTATTTTCTTCTTATCTGGAGCAACATACAAAGAGAAGAAAAATATTACACTCGAGGTTTAGGCGCGTACGCACACATAGTAAACAGTGTAAATAACGGCGCCGCCAACGTTTGAATGCTATGTCTTTCCTGCTGCGGAAACAATGGCGGCCGTCCACGGTGAGACGCTATAAATATGCCATAACCTCGATCGTGAGTCACACGTCCAGGAGGTCCGCAGATCGCAGTATAGGTACAACGTGAGATCCACTTCTGTACACTAAGTATAGAAGGAGTCAAACAACATAAAAGCTAACACAAAAGTACGAAGTATGCTATTTAAATAAGAACAACTTAGGTGGTTTCTTCTGTGAAAATGCGATGAATACTACAGGTAGAGTTATAAAAGTCCTGCCTCCTGAGGTAGTTGCTCTGTATGTGGAAATACTTAATGCAAAAGTGAGCAAAAGTAATTGAAGAGCCGAATCAGGTAATTATGATTTATTTTTTCGTTTGATCCAGTCCAGAGTCCAGATAAATATGATAATTATTATTCTACCTATAGTATATTTTATATACAAAACACATTGTATAAGTATAGTCTATAGATGGTATTATCTAACGTATAAAATATGTGAGCAATTAAAAGAATTTGTTTTGGTGTTTTGTACTAAATCACATTACAATTCTGAATTCCCGTAATTTTCTGTTATCCAATCACAATATTTGAATTTAATGATATACAAATCGACGTCCGTGTTATTGTTTTTTTCTTTTTGTTAACTGCAGTCTAATAATTCACTGTAATAAAATAATAAAAAAAATTACCTCATTATAATTGATACAATCGATTTGAAAGCGTCTGTAGATAAAAAAAAATATGTCGACGTTGGAATTTTAATTAGTTATTTTTTTGTTTGTCCCATTTTTGTGTCCAAATACTGGTTTAGCGTCTGCACTGCGCCAACCAATAATATTTATTGTTTTAACAATGACCGTGTTAGGGTATTTGTACAATTTAAATTTGATACTTGAAAATATTTACAAATAATCATGATATCTCAAATAATTAAAACTCGTTTATTTACATTTTTTTGCAATACAAAAATGTAACAATTTAATAGACTATCAATTTATCTTAATTTTAAAACGTTTAAATAAATTGTTTTTTTTAGAGAAAGTTTTATTTATTGTAATAAGATAATTTAATTTACTTTATAAAACGTAATTTACCTTAAAACTAATGTGGTATTTAAATGAATCGTAGATCAACGTTTACCGCTTTAACACTATGATATAAGATTATAAGTACCACTTGATTCTGTATAGGAATTAGGAACTACCAGCGCCTGACGTGCGGATTCTCATTGCGTTTGTAGTTTGTGCTTGCGCTAAGTATTTTTTTTTTTTACTCGTTTAAAACAGTCCTAATTGGATCTGGACAAACGAGTTCATTGCTGCTCGATATGTTGTAAATCGACATGTATGCGGCTTTTAACGTGGATCCCGGCTTCTAATTGGGACCAATTAATATGAGACACGAATTATTTTTGTATGTATACTAAATAAGACTCGTTTATATGAAGTATATTATAATGAATATAAAACACCTTAAAGAAAATGTCAATGGTTTGTTAAATCGACCTTAAGCAATGTCATTTGCACAAGTTTAAAACTTACGATTCGTTTCTACTCAAAATTTATCAATAGGTTCGTGGTGATTTCTTTGTTGTATATTACCCTGAACTACTCCACAAATGGATGATACTGCCGACCCATACTTTTGTTGATTTTTAAATTGTCTTGTACATAAACTTAGTACAATGTTTGGAACCAGTGTAAAGGAGATCAATACCTTTTATTTTACAAACAAGTCATACGTATTATATGTAGTTACATATTGCTATATTTTAATAAAGCTATTTGTTAATTATATACTAAAAGTAATAATTATAGTTTTTTGTGTCCTAAGTAGGTTTACATTTGGAAACACATTGTTGTTTTTGTTTTATTATTGCCTGAGCAGCCTAGTGCCATTTACAGGATATGCCAGACATATATATATATATATAGAATTCAGAAGCAACATTTATAGTAGTAGCCTTCGTCTAATTAGCCGTCGATAATAACGAAGACGACGACTACACTGTCACGATCTTTAGTGTTGTTAAGTATAATAGATTAGGTTACACCTACCTATATATATTTATATATATATATTTATATATACATATATATTAATGTATATGATTCTGGATATATACAGAAATATACGTAAAACTGGAAACACGATAGGCATTGAGAGTAAATGTATTTGTTTGTAAGGTGGCCCACACACGGCCAGACACCTAACCGGTAATGTTGTCAGCAAGCACCTTCCATATACATCACTGTCAACTAATTAAACATTTTATATAAGAATAACCGCATTTGCATCGACTTTACCATCTTGATAGCTTCATTGTATGCACTCATGCGGTTGCAACCAAGTAATAAATTCCAATCGATCCACTGCTGCCGTTCCGACTACTAAGAAACCAACGTTAGCAGCGTTTTATACAATTCATTACACACTCCATTTCTGAATCTTGATTGTAATTGTAATATTAAAATATTATTGTCGTAATGATTTCAAATTTACAGCGCAATCAAAATGGACATTTTAGAAAAATCAATAAATAAAACTATACTGTCTAAAAGTAATAAAAAGTAGGTACTCAATTATAATATTAATTTTATAATTTGCAATTGCCTTATATTAATATATAATAATATTAAATACACTCACATAGTAGAAAATTATTATATTGGTTCTAATAATTTATGACACAACTTTAATGTATTACAAACATGTAGTTATTTATTAATCAAATACATTTTAAGCTTAACCAAATTGAAATCGATTTTAGGTTGCCACTTATCAAATAATATTTAATATAAGTTAACTATTATATTTCTTCATTTATTAACATGCCTTTAATTTCCACTCGCTTGAGTATTTTTTTAAAAACATTAGGCTTTTTGGTTTGTAAAAATAAATGATTTATAACAGTCAACAACAGAAGAAACATGTTTTCGTCGTGACTTATATAGGGTTATTGATTCTTCCCCTGAAAGCTTAAAATAATGTCTTACACATACCTACCTAGTTACTAAATTATTACGCACCGTGATTATAAATCCTGGTGTTTGGAGTTTTATTCAAAAATAGTATTATGTGATAATAAATTATATTAATATTCATTTCATTATGAAATTATGTCAACACAAGATTATAACAAGGATTTAAACGCAGTAAGGATTAATGCCCACACAATAACCACAATATAATACATTAGTATAAACGAAAATAAAAATGAAAAACATAAACATTGGTATTACATACTCAGATAAATAAAAGTCTGCTTGAGTCTCGGATACGTTTAATATTGTGTTAAATTTATTATAATTTTACTAATTTACTAGCACATTACTTGTATTATATTTAAGCTATTTAAGTACCTGTATTACTAAAGTTAAAGCGGACAAAAACATTATACTAATACTTAATAGAATTTTGAATTTCTACATAAATATTTATCACATATTAAAATAAAAAGTATAAATTAACTATTTAGTTGCGTAAATTCCTTATCACACAAATTATTATTTTTTAACAGCTATAATTATTACAGTTAACGCATTATTATGTTTTATTATCATTTAATGTTTACTGGCCGATTTAACTTATAAGTTAGATACCTACTGTTATTAAATAACAACTATAATATGGGGAAGAATGTTCTCACATTTTAACCCTTCTCATTCCCCTCACTCTAAAATGTAACTCTCCAAAGATATAGGTATATATATATATATATATATTATTATAGTAATGAAAATTCTCCAATTATTACCGTATCTCTGATTGAACAATTATACCGGATATCATGGCTAAGGCACTCGCCGACATTGGATTCTAAATTATTTAAGTACCTACAATACTACTTGAAACAATTAAAATGTGCATTTGGGTAATAATTCGAGTACGATTGCAATCTTATTGAAACATGTAATTTCTCTTGTGTCAATGAAAAGAAAATTATCATGTATATACTTCCGTTTGTAAACAAAGTTTACTGGTATTTATTATGAAATCTTTCCAAATCTCGTCACAAGCGAAACGAGCCAATGCTGTGGTTTATGAGTGCAATGTGCACATGGCGCACATTAGGTACTCCAAACCGCTTATATTAGTCTGACGCCCTGGCTCCTAGACGAGCCATTTCACGGACCATTAAAACAAAAAAAACCATGCTTTGTCGGCTAATTTGTCCAAAACGATATTTTTCTTTAATTTTTTTCCCGTCCCCCTGATGAATTATTTTTAATGAACGGGATATATTATGATAAATAATAAAAACGTAGTCATATACAGAAATGTTTAAATTAACAACTAATAGCTTTTGTTATTATTAATATGTCTTAGTTTTAGATTTATTTATGTTTAAGTCCCATTTATTGCTATAAAACAACGCAAAGAGGGTGCAAAATATATTATAGTTGACTCGAACGAAATTTTCTAAATATAATGTCGGTCAAAAACTGTATTTTTTTAGTAATGTCAACCAAAAAAATTAGTTATCGTTTTTTTTTAACTATACTTTTTTTATTAATCACTCAAGTTACCTATGGTTAAAATAAATTCACAGTACAGCAATTTGTGATATTTTAATAGAATTTTTGTATAATATTTTCTTTTAGTTTAATCATTGATCTATGGTGGTTTCTTCTACATGCCAATTATTTAAATTCTTGTCAGTTGGCTTTTTTGAAACCCCTTCTTGGAATTGTTAAGGGCACTTTTGTACAATTGGCTACTGAAACCTAGTCTAGTATTTAGGCGATGTTGATTATACATTTTAACAATTTTCTTCTTTTTTTTTTTTTTTTTCTTCATTACTTTGTTTTCAACTATGTATTGTATATATATATATATATTGAATTGTAACTACAAAATACGTTGTTGCTCCTCGAGCATTCTTTATCTGAATTTTCGTTGCATTGGATTCATTTAAAAAAGGAAATCAACGTCCAACGGAACTGTAGTCAGTTGATTATCGAAACTGCGAAATGCCAGCAAGGGCGTTATGTGCAAATTTGGGCGCCACTTGGGTAAGTCAGTAATCAGTTTAAAGTAAACAGTATGCAGAAAATATTATAACGAGGTTGAAATGTCATTTATATACTATACATATTATGTTTAATAATATAATAAATATAATATTTGACTTATATGTGGTACTCGGTATAGTGTGATACTGACTAATTGTGTAATCTGACGCTGTCTCTCTACTGCCGCCAGCGAGGGTGTACCTTTATTATGAATACTGCAGGAAATGACATTCTTGTACGGGTCACCAATATCATGGCGCCAGACATCCCTAAATTAATTAGTGTAGAAAACCAACTGTGTTGTGCTACTACAAAAACATACAGTTTGTTTTAGCACACCGACAACATGCCTACAGTGTCGACTGTCGGCAAATAATACTATACAAGAAATTTTATTATTTTATTTTTTATTGTTTTTAGCTGAACGGCTTGTATACATTAACAATACATATATACAAAACGAAATGTATACTTTTGCTCCCACCGCCCACGAAAATACAAACAATATTGTTCACACGTCAATTTGCAAGGTTTAGTTATTAAAATGTCACCTTAAATTTAAGTAAAAAAATTTAATTAATTTCAACTTTTGTTGTTACTAATTTTAATCAAATCGAGAAAAGTACAACTGTGATTCTAAAATACTATGTTTTTCACGATGCTTTTCTATTTAATACTATTCAATTTGTTTTAGGAGTGGAGGCCGGGGACGCATATATTCAAATTTGCCTCAGGCGCCAGAAGAGTTTGCCACGGCTCAGTTTTGTTAGTTCGATACGAAGCTAAGAAAGGTGTTGTTTTTAAGGCACCTTTGTTTTGTGTTTGGACCCACGATATCTCGGAAACCTCTAAACTGATTCCTTCATGTAGCAAGTCTATAGATCTAAAACTTATCTAAAAAGTACTTAAGTAGGTCAGAACGTAAAAAAGTTCACCCTTTCTTTTCAAAATAGAAAAGCACGACGAATTTTTAAATAGTTTTCTACTATTGCGACGCGATATAAGTTTTTGAGAACATTTAAATAATAACGTTCTATTTCAATATGAAAACATAACTGAAATAACTGTCTTACGTTTTAAGTCCATTTTCTTCTTTTGGTATTTTTAAAAAAAATTATAGTTTAAAAATAATTAATTTATACTATTTAGTGTTACATTTAACTTATTTATTAAGAAGTAGTTCCTTTCTTGTGAGTTGTGTATTATGGTAAAAGAGAGATTTTTTAACAGACTTTGATTTTTTGACCTTCATGGTTTATTTTTCTATTAGTTGGCATTTAAACAAAATATGAAAATTTTGGAAGTGCCTATTACATTAAAGTATTTTTCACAATTCACAACATTTAATATGGTAAAAGTGGTATTACCAAACAAATTGGATAATTTTAATGTTTATAAATAAATAGTATTATACAATTTTTATTATTATCTACAGTGTTTTTGTGATCTGTAATGGGTATCTCGTGTAACATATTTTTCTATAGGCTCTTAACGAGCCCGACAAAATATAATATATTTTTTGCACTCATATAGTTGTTGAAGAGGGTTTGATTTTTTTCTTTTTATTATGTCCCATCTTTCGCGCGCCACGGGGAACATGGTACGGAGAAAACTACCGCAGACCACAAAACACTATGGTATAATGGTTTATGTATTTATGCTATATAATATATAGTATACCAATTTAAATTACGACGCGTTCACCGTTCACGTGCTATTATCGAAGAACACGCGTCACTTAAGTAAATACTAAATAGGCACAAGACAAAATGAGCTTGTTATATTATAAATTGTAATAAGTATATTATACAGGTAGATATATATACCTACTTCACTTTTTTAAATAAACAAAATATTTATTACAACATATTATTCAGAAGTTTAATAATTTTTTGTAGTATTATATCATACAATTTTGTTGAAACATAATTTTTAAACCTATTTTCTGCAATTCATCATTGAAGTGCAAAATTGTAATTCTCCTGTACATCCTTAAGCGTTATCATTCGGTAATATTTGTTAGACTATAAATAATATTAGGAATTTAGAATATAGCACCATAAATAATTACTATAAAAAGAATCATCTAGTTTAAATAATTGTTAAAATATACAACACCATTACAAAAATGAATTAAATACTATTGAAAAATCTCCAAATTTGTATGTAATTCTTCTGTTAATATTTTGCAAATCATATATTTATTAGTTTTGTAAGTTAAAATATAACCATCTATGTGTGATACATTACTCGCAGCCTATAATATATTCCTTATAGTGAGTGTTGGTTTAAAAAATATGAATTTGAGCTCTAAGGAAATCAATCGCTAATTTTTCGATCTTGTGTGCTATAGAGTTTAAACTCAATAGATATTAAGAATTATATAATATATGGAATGCCCTGCACGAGAATAATCCTTTTATATGATACCTGCGACAACAACGTTTTTTATATTTTTTAAATCATACAAATAAGTAATGGTTGTTGTCCAAATTTGGCCACAAAGCCATAAACAAGCGATAGACAAGTTTACAGTGTGAAATCCCTTTTCGAGTAAATTAATAACCCCAAGTACGGTGGACTGCAATTTTTTTCACACCATTTTCATGGAAACCGCATAACTTGACTCCGCTTGATTTATTAACTGTAAATAAATTCACTTTATTGGACAATAAAATATAATAAAGAAGACGAACAACTGTTCAATAGATATTCGCTGATGACATAATTGTGCGATTATCTTATATCTAAAATCGATCACGCACAGTAAATAAGATTCCTAAGTTTTGTAATAAATACCTAATAGAAAAAAACAAAATAAATCATTCAAAAAATTAAATTCGTCCCAAACTAATATTTAACATAAATAGTTTAGATTCTTTTCAGTCTTATAATCGAAACTATTCTGATTTTCATGCTGATGCAACCTTACAAAAAGCTCTCGACAGCGTCAATTATATTATTTCACTATACCTCTATGAGTTCCTAATTTTCACCTAAGCCTTTTAAGATATTTGTTAAACACGTCATATAATAATTTCCATCTTAAAATTAACTAATTTAGGTATTTGTTTATTATTAGTTTTTTTATCGTTGGTTTAAAGAAAATTATATCCATAATAATATTATTTAGTTTATTGTATTTATTTTCGACTAAACATGAATTTGTTCTTCAAGTCCTTGTAGCGTTGAAAATCAAATTTTATTTTTTTGTATTGTAAAATAGTTTAAAATAAAAATTCGCAATAGTGTAATGAAATTCACTATTTAACTTTTTTTATTTTTGTTTTAAGAGATTTATGTTGTAGACTTAATTATTAACGGGTTTAGCATCGGCAATTTTTTCGGAGATTATGAATTTGAAGCTAAAACTGTAGAGCATATGCTATATGGCAAATTCAATGAGGAATCTTTATTGGAAGTTTATAGTTATTTATGGAGCCAAATAAATTCACATCGTCCTTCTTTGTTTTTCTAACTTTGTTTGAAATGATAATTGTCTATAACGACGAACCTATAGGGGTGACGCGTGCACGTTTAAAAATAGGTACTATATTGTAATGCGTGGGATAATGGTACTTCGGAGTGCTCAAGTTTTCCACATCGGGCGACGACATATTACTATCATCTATATAATATATTATATAAGTGGCTAAATAGGCGTAAAACAAAATGGCAGCGCTAACACCCGCCACGGGTAATTGTATTGTTAAACGGCACACAAATGATAACACTGCAGAGCTGTGTTGTGACGAGGGTGCGGAAAACGACGAAGCGTCTGGTTGTCTGGTCGTCACGTTTAGATATTATTGTAAGCTGCATTCGTACAAGTATAGTAAAACCGGCCTGCGAAATCAACCGACCGACCGTTTTTGGTTGGTTCGAATTAGTTCCGGTTGGACGAGGCCGTTGATAGTCGAGTGGCGGCCCGTGACGAAGTCACTTTGCGGGGCCGAAAAAAAACGTTTCATTTTTTTATTCCACGGTCGTTTTTATTATCGCAATAAATTCGTATACTACTATTATTATTATTGTTATTATTATCGTTATCATCGTGATTATTATTATATTATATACACGGCGGCGGCCTAAGTAGACGCGGTGAATGGAGTCACTTAATCCATTGTGCTCGGTGTCACATTAATGGTTAATTTTTCTTTAGCGCTCCAACCAAAGTCGCCATGCCACCCTTCCGTCATCATTGTAATACAATATACGCTACTACATCATCGCCGGCAAAATATATAAAATACTGCTCGGGCAGCAGCTGGGAATCACGTCAAAACGACTCGTTGTTATTCCATTACATTATATTTATGTATATACACACACATACATACATACATACCTACGTTCCGTTTTTACTTTTTCTCCGCACCATTCATTGCACGTATCTTAAAAACGCATACACGGCGACGTAATTTTATTTTAATGGAGAACCGATGATTTACCGTCGGCTTAGGACCGTCTCATCTTTTTGTCTGTGTGCACCCGCAAAACGTTTTGTACAACATATTTCGCCCAAGTTCTACGCACGCCGGGGTCGTATACACGGCAGCAGCACCCGGCCCTCCGTGAAATTCGGTTTATATCTTGACCGCACCAAGTCAAATTGTTTTCTACACGGTTTCCTATTGACGAAGACCGACATTAAAACGCGGCATTTAAATTTCCCCCCAAAAAAACACTATTGCCGAACGTCCTAAGGAAATCCGAGATTTATTGCACTCGCAAACCACTACAATGATCATATTATATACCAAGTATACCTTTAGGGGGTACTTCGAGTTTCAAGTATAACAATGATTGTGTAGGAAAATATTTTCAACTACGCAACACAACTTTAAATGCGGTTTTATCAGTTCAAAGTGGTTTGTTTTATTTTTAGCCTACTACTTTAAGGCTGTATTTCATTTTCAACATTATAAATATAATTTAGTATTCAAACTTTTTCTTTAAAATGACATAAAAACACAAAATTTGTTAGTCCGTTAATTATACGAAATTCAGCTTCGATGCTAAACAGGTATTAGTTTTAGGTTGAACAAAAATTTGATTTCCTTTTTTACATTTCAATCAATACGACGTGTACACCACAATTATTCTTCATACATACAGACTATAAAACAGAAATAGCCTATATATAAAGCCAAAAATGGCCTTCCTCACATCAGAGTTAAGGCAATTTCCCTAAAAATTCACACATAAGACAGTCTAACCAGCTATATCTATAAAAACAAACTCTGAAAATATCTTCTACCACTTAATTTACCAGAAGTGGTTGAAACTTTTTCTTTATTTAAAACTATCGAGCCTAACATTTTAAATTAAAATTAGACCAACATTTAAATTATGTAACTTAAATTATAAAATATAAAATTTGTTTTGAAATTTGGAAGCAAACTTTTTTTTTTTTATTGAGTAAAATTCAAATGGAAAACAATCATGTGTTAAGTTAATAAATTTAATATTGCATTTTGTTTTTTGAATTACATTTCTTTCAGTTTGAGTCCTGGAAAAATTAAAGTATTTTTCTTTCAAACAAAGACAAACTTATCTTAAATCCGAAACTTTAAGAGGTGCTATTGTTTATCACATAAAATAATTTTTACCGCCAAAATCGTTATTATTATTATTATCTTATTGTATATAGCGTACATCAAACATTTTATACTTTAAACCATAAATATCCTATAGTTAATAAAAATCAATCTAAAAATAAGTTGTATTAATTAAAAAATTATTTTTGTTAAAATTTGTAAACAGTTTATAATATAATGTAACTTACCCTTTAGTAAATAGCCATCATAATTTGTTAAGTATAATAAACCTGTATTTAATGTAAAAGTATAGGTATATCAAACAATTATTTATTTTCACCATAGACTAAACGAAGGCCAATGAAAGAAAGCGAAGACGTTTTACAAAGTTTAAAATAGAGACAAACTCGTTAATGGAAATTGACAGCCAAGGGGAAGTGGAAAAAAATCTACCACATGGCGTACGTTTCAACAAGGTTCACTTCGCTTCTTTCATTCACGGTTCTTTTCTCAGATATCATATCACTAATTACTTGGTTTCGAAGTGCGCCTATGTGTTTAGTAAACTCATTAGGAACAGACGTTGGCTAACGGCAGCAGCGTTAGTTTTTTAATTGGTGTAATTTTCGGTTTATCGTGCAGTCGTCTGGGGGGAACTGAGTAGAACTACACCGCTATATATATATAGACATATGTGTGTGTGTAAACATATGACACTTAAACGACAAGCCGTACGTCCTCTCATATCATATTATAATAGTATTATAATAATAAAACACAATATTACATGACGTCCTATAACATTATTTTAATGTTCGTGTTATTCCGTGGACGCAGAAGTGTTACGAATTTGAATTAAACATGAGATTAACTATATTATTATAATGTTACAACAACGCATTTATTCGTTGAACGCGTAGGAGAGGCGAAAGCTGGTATGCTTTTTGTCATCATCATGATTTACACAATGACTAATTTTTTTTACCGTTTCTTACTTACGCCCATGGTGACAATACATATAAATACGCGGATGCATGTATAATATGAGCAAATTCATAAACACATTTGTATTTTAATATATTATAATTGTACGAGTAAATAAATTGGATTTAAGAACCAAGGTGGTCCATAAAAAACGCATTTAATAAATCTCAATAGCCGTTATCGTTGTGATAATATTATGTTACAACTTTGCAAACGCCGTGAATCGAACAGTTTTTTTTATTTTGAATATAAAATGTTATTTAGCAAAAAAATAACTATAGATTACATTTGGCATATGTTTGTATAGCCAAGAGAGTTATTCAGGAAAATAAAGACCTATTTGACACGTTTTCCTGCAAATTGAGTTGGTACATGTTATGTTTCGTGTCGAATGACGGGTCGCCGGACCTCCCAGCTAGATCCTCGAGGATCAGAGGATGGACGGTAATATAGATAATTCGCACGGACAGCCATTTGCCAATATGACAAATGCCCTTAATTCGCCCTCTCTCTATAGTTTAGTTACACGCTCAATACGGTTGTATTGCTTCTGCGCTAACGATAACGATGACTCGTGACGAGGCAACCCAAAATGTTGACGTTTTGACAGAGGTTTTGCGGTTTGTGTATCCATATAATCCCTCCCACATGCATGGGCTATGTACCGATTATTGTAAAATACAAAAACGTATTGCTTGTTAAGTGATTGACTCTATATTGTTCGGGTTTATGGTCAAAACGCCCCGCCGAAAAACGGTTTGCATTAAACACGTTTTAATAAAAAACATAACACAATAATGTTATCTAAAAAGAAAATAAGTAATAATAAAATAATAATAATAATTACAATAATAGTATTAAATATTAATAGTATAATTTGTTTTATCGTATAGTTATGATAAAAAATGTTGTTTGATTATACCAAGGTAAAAAAAGAAAACATGTTAATGAGAAACGAGATATTATGTAACATATAAACACCGATAATTATTTTTGATGTATAACAAAAACTGGAACTAAATTAACAGACATTATTAAATTGTAAATATAATATTGTGTGGCTATACATGTATTGTATAAATGTGAATTATTAACCTGGTTTTAGAAGAGATTTAAACAGTTTTCTTATCAACGAAATTAACAAAAAATTATTTCATAGAACGTATACATCTTACTATTTTTTTACATAAAAGTATTTTTGTGTCAGAAAAGACAGTGCTTGGAAAACGTTGTGTGAAATTATGAAAAACAATACATTTATTTTACTGCTTTAGAGTATTGTAAATTGACTGTAATCCGTTAAACTAGAAAACAAATTATAACAAATATATTGTAATTATGTTTCGGTTTCTTTAGCGGCATTCCGAAATTTGTCACACTGGGTTTTACGTCATTTACCGATTAGTCGTTAAACATTTTCCTGTTCTGTTCTTTTTGTTGTTTTATGTATTCAGAACGAGTCCATTAACATTTTAAACATGTTAAACGATGATTAACAGTTAACTCGGCTATTGTACACTATTGTATGCAGCAACAAGTTTATTAAAAACAAATATTTAATACTTAGAAATTAACTTTAACACTATGACTAGTTGTTGACAAATCATTTATTATTATTTTTTATCAGACCAATTATTGTTAAAGATTCTTTTGAACTATTACTTATATCAATAATATTATAATTATAGTATTAACACACAGCAGTAGTTGTTGTATGTTATTATGTTGGTAATTTTTGTAATACTGACCTTATACAAATGAATGGTACAGAGAAAAAATCAGCAAAGTCACTTTTAAAAATGGCAATTTTTTGTTATAAAATTCGTTTTGATACTTTTAAGCACGATTATAAACAAAAATATACAATATTTTTAAAACTTTTAAGTGTTTCTTTAACATTTTAAAACATATTTTAGCATTACTCAAACAAGTTTTTCTATGATTTGAAAAAAGTGACTTTGCTGTTTTTTTTTCAGTACCATTCAAATATTATATTAATGAATAGGCTAGAATCAAATCCCACAAGATTCAAAAATCATATTTTTCAGAAAACTCAAAAAACTTGGAAAGGGGGTTCCTAAACAACAAACAAATTTTACATTATCTTAAATTAGTTTAGACCAAAACACTAAAATATGCTATCAAAATAAAGTATAAGTTTAGTCGATAAACATTTTTTTTAGAATGAAGTTTGAAACATGGAAGTTTTGACACTAAAAAGTAAAAAATCTAATTTTCATTTTTGTTGGAGGTTTTTTGGGTAGCTCATATGGTGTAATAGGCAAAACACTCACCATAATATTATATACAATTTAAATATTTAAAATTAAAATTTATTTTTGTATTATTAAAAATTTTGTAGCATACAAAAAATATTCACTGATAACCCCAGAAAAATACTTTTTTTTTTTAATTAATATATACCTATATATGTATATATATATATATTACATCAAATGACTTTTAAACAGCTAAAAAGCATTTATCATAATTATTTAGATCAAAAAGTGAAAAAACATAACAATCAATATCGAACCAATCGTTCGGATTAAAAATAGTTTAGTATCAAAACTCACATATTTTAGTGAAACTTGTTAGTTTTGATTCTAACCACTACGTTCAAGGATACATTTTAGACACATGTTCTTATATGTTTTAAAAAATCCTATAAGGCAATGTTGCTAACTAATTTTCTTATTTTTTGTATCATGTGAGTTTTGGTTCTAGCCTACTCCCATAGTCCACCGTAAAAGTATTTACAAAAAATTATTTTTATTGACTATTGTCTTAGGTCATCTATTTTGTTGTAACAATACTTTATAACGTACAAATAAAAAAATAAATAATAAAAAGCTATTATGATATGATTTTATATAATGTAACTATTATTTATGTAAAATGAATTAATATAAAGTAAAATGTAACAATTTTGATATAGTGATTAAAAAAATATTTTTAAAAAAAAACTGTTTAATACTATAAATGTGTTATAAATAAATAAAAACCATCACATTTTGTCTTGACGTTTATTTCGATTTATTTAAGTTTATTTGAATGGAAAACCAAAGTACAAAAATATTTAATGAACTGTAACAGTAAGAGAGTTTCCGGAAAAAGGGACTAAAAGGGTTATTACTAAAGGGGTATTGTCCAGAGTAAACAGCAATACAACTTCCAACGTATCCGCTTGAAATAGCTAATAAACTTGCTAAACCGAGCACCCTACTATAATGTTTTCTAAATGCAATATCCGTTTGTAAAGCGTTTTATATTTTACACAAACCGTTCAACGACGACTTTCCTCTCGATTTGTTATTGTAGTTTATAACTCTTTGTAATGGATAAATAATAACAGCTTTATGGAGCTATTAAGTCTTGGTGTGTTCATTGTTCATACTATTGTTTAAGACCTACTATAAAATAAAGAACTGTAGATTACGACAACTGTATAGTATGATAATTTAAAATAATTTAGCTATTTAAGCTATTACAAAATACATATATATATATATATATATATATGACATATTGATATATACTTATCAATAAAAAATTATGTCCACTAATAAATATTTCTATGGTAGCATAAAAGGAAGTTAAAAAAATAATTTAGATAGTAGTTAAGAGTAAGTATTGTAAGTAGTCTGTTTTTTGACTTCTTATTGTTAGATCAAAAAGTCTTACCAAATGTATATTTGATCGTTCGACTTCGAATATGTAAAAAAAGACTAGTTTATTGACCTCATTTTTACGTTTAATATTGGAAACTTAAATGAGTTTTCTCTTTTATTAGTTTTATATTTAATTACAAATATATATTAACTATGATAATTGATTAATAATTATCAGTATAAATTAATGTGTTATAGTCTTAAAGTAGATAACATTTTTAATTAATAAATTCTCTAATACCCTTTGTCTTATATTTTTATCAGTGTAAAAGTATTGCGTTAGAAATTATACATTTTATTATACATATTGCTTTATTCAATTTTAATAATTGTTATTAATTAATTGTTATATTTTATTTTTGCAAATGGTTATTTTCTATTAAAACACAGAACAAGAATTTAATTAACAGATTTTAATGAACGTTTTAATCAGCTTAAATTATTTTATACAAAATAATAATTACAGATCGTGTATATTTTAATAATAAATGTTAAAAAAAAAAATTATTTTATCAAATATTTCAACATTACTTTAGATTAATAGTTATTACATACATACATTTAATAATAAAACTTAATGATAATTTACTATACTCTCTTCAATTTTTTAAAGAAGTTCCAAAAACATATTATATGTTCCTAATTTCTGTTTTGCTAATATTTAAAAATAAACATACTTAAAAGTGATTTTTATTAACAAAAAATAAAAAGAGTTTTGGGGTTCAAACTTATTAAAATGACTGAACATTATATATTTCAGACACAATTCAAATTTATCAAATCGAAGAAAATTCAAGTCAAATACAAATTGAAGCTCAAAAACTATTTTGCATTCCGTGAAGATAAATTAAATATTTATTGAGTCGATACTATATAATAGGATGACGATCTAAATATTTTATAGGTATAGACAGCCAGAGCACAGAGCAGATTTTCAGCTCCCAAAATTTGATTCGCTGTTTTGACCTAAGATTTTATTTTATTATTTCGTTAGGTATCTTTATAGTTTATTAAAAAAAACTTACATTTTGTTACGTCCTACAGGTTCGGTGTTTATTAAAAAAAACATCTTTACATAATATTTATGTTATATTAATTTTTGTGTCTATTAGTATTTTATGTCTGCGGGGTACTAAACGTATATTTTTAGAATTAAAATGAATTATATAATGATTTGAAATTAAAAAAAAATGATTATCAACCAACAATTCATATAAATCAAGAACACAATTTAACGGCTTCGAATCAGGATACATTTATACTATCGTCCTTGTTAACCATTGTAAGTACCCTGAAGCAACCACTTTTTGTTACCCCTCAGCAATACATTTCCCTCTCATCTCAGTCAATATTATAAAATTAGCACCCCTTTTCTCTTATGCTACTTTTCCCGCATTAGAACATATTTTGTCTAATATACTTTGCTCTTGGCACCTTAGGCGTCATACTTATTCATTACCATTAATTTGTATTTTCATTATTCGGCCGCAATATTAGGAAATGTACGTTATACGTACAACTTTTAGCATGGAAATAAATAGGCGAAAATACCTTGTGTATTATTCCTAATACAACAATTGGACGTGATTTACTTTTTGACTTCTTAGAATGTCAGCAGCAACAGCAGCAGCAATATAGTTGAGTAAACGAGTCCCTGCGGGCGGTAACGAAAACGACCGCACAATGAAGAAGTGGTCGGGGTTAAAACGACAAAAACACACAGACACACACACACACACACACACACATCTCGAGTAAGGAGTTTATATTTATTGGCAGTTCATATCATGTAGAATATTGTTCCTTATTCAACCGTGAAGAGTGTATGTATAAAATATTGTGGACAATGGGGCGTTTTGTGGACCTCAACGACGGGGTCCTCAAAATCAATATTCGCAACAATGAGTGTGGTTCGGCGCAGTGTATGATTCTGCTGACTTGTGCCCCGACGACATTCAGCGTACCCTGTACTAAGCCCTCCCCCCTCCCCCTCGACCCACCTTCGTCCGTCAGCCCTGTCCTTTACTGGGCCAATTATATGGTCATTATTCGGCACAGTCAATAGAGCGCGGAACTCGCGCCCGAAGAGATTGACGCCAGAGCAACGGCAGTCGCACAAGAGACCTTTGTGGATCGGCACCGGCCGTGCCCTCGGTTGGACGTCACGCAGGTGTTGCACCCGCCGCGATAGAGTTTATTTTGTTTGTTTGAATAAGAGAAAAAAAGTAAACGGCTCTCGGAAAGTCATTTGTAACAAATTTTGAACAAGATCAGCTGCTCGTTATGGAAATTTCATTGACCTCTCGCGCCTACTCCACAATGACCAACAATCCTTCGGCCGGCCGCGTGGCGGTGGCTCATTGTCGTTTAAGTGCGTTTCTGGAACAATTACCGGGTTTACCCAGAAGACGCGCGTGCTGTTGTTGCATTGTGCTCGTGTGTTATTTTCCATTTCTCCAGAGTGGTTGTTGCGAACGCTTGCCTGTATAGCTCCAAGAGGAATTCAGCGATGCCTTAAACCTATATTATACAACATCAATGGCGCTTCGAGACAAAACACGATGGGAGTCTATAAAAACTCGTTTGGTTTTCGAGAAATATGCGGTTTTCCGTGTCAGACGACTTGGCGGTACAGAGCTGGACTCGTAAAACACTTGAACCTGTTGTGCGCTTCAAATTTCGATAACAAATCGAATCTTCGAATCATGTGCTCCATCTGCTCCTACGTCTCACAAAGAGGTCTTTCCCCTCTCCCCTTATACCGCCTTCTAACGATCTGCACGCCACCACGTGCCACTGATTATCAAATACCTATAAACTGTAGGCTATTAGTAAGCGGGTGTAAGTAGGGCTATCAAACAAATCAGCTGTATTACCGGCATAGTTTAGTAAGAGTTAAAATTTTTGGTTACTGCGTTTATTGGTCGCTCTAATCACATTGTTCTTGAGCGACGAAAATTCACAATAGACTTCACAAGTTCTCAATTCAAATTCTAATTCTAATTAGGATTTCATTACCAAATGACGCGTCAGGCCTACATTTCAGCTTTGCGAGTTCGACAATAACAGTTTCGAAGGTTTTCTACTGATTATTAACTGTTTACATATTATTATAAATAGGTTGCACATTATTTGACAACATTAGGTATAATAATTAGACGTGATGTCATCGCTTTCGTTGTACTTGGTTCAATGTATGCTTTACGACATTGCACTTCATTTGGTTGTGTATACATAATATAATATATGCTTTATGTGTATAAATAATTATGACTCATAAAAAATAATCGTTGTGGGTGATAAGTTTTCGCACGTTGGGGTTCGACACACCAATAACCGCGATTTCGTGTACAGGTCCATTTAAAATGGGATCTCAAAACAGCCGTGAAACCGGTAACCGATTTCGGTCAATTCGTCAATTTACACAGGCCAAAGGCCAAAAAAAGGGCGACGTTGCGTTAAGTTTTCGGACCGCGTCCACGCGCGCTTTAGTCATACTCGGCTTATGTAAGAGTATAGGTATGGTCAACGACAACTACTCATTAGTCGGCCGATGTTATACTTATGATATTATTATATTATATCTGTACACGTGCGTTGAGTCAACATACAATGCAGCTTGGACCAACTCAAACGTAAGCGATAGGTTCATAGAATGGACCATAATATAGTTTGGTCGTGGTAACGGCAACGCGCGGTTTGGACGTGAAAATCATTATTTGTGTTTTAGTGGCTTAGGAGGGTAGGGAGGAGAGAGGGGAGGGAGGGAAAAAGGTAAATATAAATCGATTGTTGGTGTATAAGCGCAATTACGAAATATAATTGTCGGCATTGTCCGGCCGTCGGATTTCCAGGGCACGGTGAATGGATCCTAATTGTTTTTGAAATGAGTCTGACGTACCGTGAAATAGGGTTGTACGATAATAATAATATACAATATAATATAATGTATATCGGGTCCATTGTGGGTCGGCGGCTGTGACGGCGGGACACGTTCTCAATAGGACTCTGATTAACCGGTCGTGGCCCAACTGCTTACGCCAATTACCATAATTCGGTTTACAATTGGAACGAAAAAAAAACAGCACTCAAAGTATCTTTAATGTACCTGTAGATACGTGATATCCGATACCGGTATATGTATAACAAACGTGTAATTGAAAGAATAGCAATCACACAATGGCGACGCGACGATATCGGATAAATAAATTTAAAAAAAATGACATGATTTTATACATAGGTATCAAGTGATTTATCGAAGACTTTCAGAGAGACCCGGCACGCCTGCTGGACAATCGCCGAATTAACCGAGCGAAGACGCCGTTATGGGTATGCGTGGAAATTATGATGACTGATAGGTCGACGTCATCACTGTATAGACATAGTCCAGAGCACAGTCACTTTGACATGAGCCGCCTGTCCGCCGGTCGTGACTAAACGATTATTTGTACAATGTTCACTACACTTGTGAAGATGAAATATTACACTTTACTCTGTGCCCGCAGAAAACGACGACGACGCACCAAGCTGCTACAAACCGGAATAAAAAAAGATATTCTATAGTTCACCGCGGTCTTACACCTTTGTACTGAGAAAACTGATAATATTATTCTATCCCGTCCTACCGAAACAGGGAAAACATTAACCCTATAATGACAATACTAAAATATGGACACTTAAGTTATACAGGTGTCATTAATTGTGGTTGATCTCTGATCGAAAGTTTGTAAATTATAGTCAAACTATTCAATGCGTGACCTAAGCTAATATTGTATTTTATTTATTTATGACTATTTAAATAACAATCTGTACCTTGGGACTAAAAGGAACATTTTTTTTAGTTGGTAACTTTCGGTGTATTTAAGCTACCATTTTTAATAACAATTCAATTTGTTATTAATAAACATGACTTTTCAAATAACTAATGTAGAAATTAATAGATTGAAAGTAGAGGTAACTCATTCAGAATGAAAATTTAAATTAGCCTTTTTAGGCTTAAAGTACAAAGTTATACTGTATAATTAATATATCATGATAGATGTATCATTATTTATTAGTATGAGTTAGCTTGTTTTTAAATGCTAAAACACGACATTTAAAACAAATATAGGACTAGTTAGAAGTTTAAGAATAAAGGAAGTACAACAATGTTAATAGTAAAGGTAATTAAAGGCTTAAGGTTTAAATTTTAAAAAGAAAGTGTTTCATTAACTAAATTAAAAGATGATTAGACCTAGACATTTTCTAAACAAAAAAATGTTGCTATGAATACTTTACAGAAGAAATACAATGCGTGTAGTGAACATAGTACGATCCATTATTGTTCAATAAAATATCATTATGTATACAGATAATATAAAATTATAGTTATTAGTTCACAATGAAAACTATGGAAATTCTTGTGAATAGTTCAAAATGACCAATAATAAACCAGTAACGATTACTATAGGAATTTGACAATTAACGCAAGCTTATAATGATAAATGACAATTAAAAATTATAGGTATTTATTAAATAATATGAAATGTGTAGTAATTGTAAATAACTTAATTGTTTATTTGTCATAGTAATGAAAAGTTTAAATAATAGCTATCGAATTAATTAACTTGAAAAATAGTTAGTGCACATTTCTTTGAATTCTATAATTATTGGATTTTTATGTTAATATAAAACAATATATCTTAATTGAAAAAAATAACAACATTAACAAAAAGTATAAAAATTAGATTATTATTACATATAATACGAAAAAAATGTTAAAAATCCATAACAAATGTTTTCAATTAGGTTGTACAAATTCCTCTTTATCTTCAATTTTTATTTTTAGAAAACTTTAATTTAAAATTAAACATCACGTTTTATTTACCATCATGATGACAATGGTAAATTCTGATGCATTTGATGTGTTGATTTATATATAACAAAAATTATGCAAAGGCAATTCTAACGAGTTCGCTATACAAACAAGCCTTCGCTATAAATTTTATCATTTAAACCATAAAACTTATTTTTTAACTGCATTATAATAATGAATAATATTGACTGTTAATTATTATTAGTAAGGCCGTGTGATCAAATTACAATTTACACGTATACGCAGTACGCACATTATAGCAATAAAAACTACAGTCATAGTATACAAGCTGTGCGATAAGTGATAACGAGAAAAATAATATATTTATTGATTCTGTTTCAATTCTCTTCATTCGGCTTCCGTAAAAAACATGATAAGGACGTCCTGTAAAGTTACCCCTCCGAACAAGCTCCCTATACAAAGAAAACAATTTTAATCACAGCCACGCACGTGATTTCATATTATTGTACGTTCAATGGTAATTTTATAATTCATTAAGTGTAATAATCAATAAAATCGTAGCAACAGTAAACGTGCCATTAATAAAAAAATTATAATCATTCTTCTGACCTCATCACAGTTACTGTGTATGCATATCTGTTGCACTTTGAGTCGGACCAATTATCAATACTTAAATCATAAGCAATGGCATAGCATATTAAATAAGTACTAACCCGATATCAGTTTTTGCTAATTTATTATTATTATTTTAAACTTGGTTAATACATCATTCATCAGGTGCTGATAGCAACATCGTAGTGCAGTATCTATTAGGTCAACGAGGCCAATCATAAGAATAGTACCTATAACACACAGCCACACATTATACAATTTTTACTAATAAATATTATGCTGGTATCGTATTTATAATTTAATTTCCTATTTCTGATTATTTTTTTTCTTCTAAATTTGTATTTAGAGTAATCTTATAATTAATTGTATTATTATAGTTTATAGAAAAAAGGACTTTTTAGTTTTAAAAAAAACGTTTAATCTCATATAAAGTTGAGTAAGTATTTCCCAAAAATGTGATCTTTTTTTTATATACCAAACTCTAGCTATAGTTTTGACAGAAATATTGACAGCCTGACAGAAATATAATTATAAATAATACATTATATTGTTAACAATATTTAAAATAAAAAAATAAAAATCAGCAACAACGTGGTACTGATTAACTTATAAAAATATTTAAAAATAGGTATACAAACAAGATTCAAACCTCAAGGGCATGTTTAAAGATCAATATAAAACTAATTATGATTCAAAAAAACTTAGTTTCATATTTTTCTGTTAATTATATTATTTATACAGCTAACTATATAGTATATTTAATCATCATAATCATCATGTAGCTTAACGGACCATGATGGTCCAACGCTGCCATCATGAAATGGTTTCTTAAAGAATTCTCTATAGTTTATTTAATAATAGTGATAAAATAAAATTTTGTTTTTTGTGTACGCCGCAAGGTAATGCAGATAAAATTATATTCAATTATATAATATAGAAATATGTATTGTGATAATCTTAATTGATTTTTCAAATGTCTGCGCCATAATAATTGCTGCTATCAGACTCTAATAATTCATAATTAGAAATATTTAAAAAATAGGGTTTAACAAAAAATTATAATATTTTTATAGTGTTTTTATACAATTTGATGTAAATTTTTGACAATTTTTTTTGTTTTTACTCCCTCCTGACTTAATTTTTTTGATAGCAACTTCTGAAACTTAAATAGTAATGTATATATTTTGTTAACTTTTTAAATTGAGAATAGTGTACTAAAAATGTTGACTGGTCGATAATCAGTTTTGGATAACTATTTTTGAAGTTAAATTACAAGTTAAAGACAGGAGGAAAGGTAGAATGTTGTACACTTCCCTTCCCATCCAAACTTTTAAACTCTTATAACTTTACATTTTTTTCAAAACTGGTGATAAACCAGCCAAAATGTTTAGTACATAATTCTCAATTAATTAATTCTCAAAAAAACTAAGTTAGAAGGTGGTAAAAACAAAAAAAATGTTGAAAATTGAGATTACATTGTATAAAAAGTAAAAACACTATAAAAAAAAATGTAATTTCTTATAAAACACTATGAGATGTAAAGTTCACGATAAAATGATCACCCTGTGTAGAAGGGAATTGAAGTATGATTATCAGTTATACTTACTTGTATTCGAGCATTCCGTAATTGAGAAGAATGAGGGGACTGTGGCTTTACGCTCAAGTCAAGTAGCTAGTAATATTATTGCTGTTGTAATTATTGTACCTCTTTAATTGAAAATATATAATGTTATTATTCAATCGGAGTAATATTATAGTTCAAAAAAGTAAAACATAATGACTGATTGGGCCAACTTATAAGTGGTGTTCAGAAACAGTCATGTTCATTCACTGAATAACATGGTTTATACTATATCTTCTCTTGGCATGCAGGTAGGTAGTGTTAAGGAAATTATTAATGGAAATTAGTTTTTTTTAGGGGCGTAAAAAGGGCAGATAATACGAACAAGCAAACGTTGTACGTAGGTTATAATACCCAATACCTAATAAATAATAATTCATCTATCGATACCGTCACAGTCTGCTTTATACGTGTTTAACGCTAAGGGCATTCGGTCTAAAACAGCATCGTTTTAATAAAAGAAATAATAATATCTGAACACATTATACTTACATCCGAAACCAATAAAATTTAATAAATCACGAGAACTGTAGTAATTTAATATATAATTGTATAATACTTTGTTATGTATGGTAAGGTGGGAAGGTAATAGTAAAAACATGAAATCGAAACGCAGATAATAAATCGTTAAAATACTTTTTGGGAGTTTAACATGACAAAACCGTTTCCTCCTACGAGTTAAACGATGCAGGCCAACACTACGAGTCGGCTTCCATTGAAAATAATATTAATAACTGTTTTCCCCCTTTTTAATATTGTTATAAGTACCTAACTAACCAAATTATAATATTATTCTTAAAGGAAATGAAACCGCACGCGGTCTTTACACTATTACATGTTGCCGTTAGCTGCTCTATTAAATCATAAAAACCCAATAAAAAAGTACATATATATAATATATTAATAAAATTGATAATTGTAAATTAAAGTACCTATAAGCCACTTGAAAGTTATTTAAATGTTTTGGGTACCTACTTGCCATCTGGAAGTAATAATTCGATTATGAAATAGTACAAAAATAATAACTGAATATGTCATTACGTTTTAATAAAAAGTAAATTGGGGTATGGTGTGGCGTAGGCACTATTTCAGGTAAGTAAGTTGATGTATCCTGGATACACCGATTTCAGGTCTTTTGCAGTAGCCTATTCCATGTTCCATTCTGTATCCTATACAATAAAAAATCTGAATAAATCCGCGGAAGATTTAACAGATAAAAACACATGTCTGAACAACAAAAATAATTTGGTTACTAAAAAAACGTTCAGTTATAAAATAGAATCCATCACAAATGTATATTAGGTACGTTAAAAAATTGTTTTAAAATATTGTGATAATTGAAAGTTTAATATATATATTGTGAATTATTATAATATATGTAGTTAAGGAGTTGCTCAGTAGTAGAAACTTACATAATAATAAACTGTGAGTAGGTAGATCAATCCACGTCAATCTTCAATTAAACCTCATTATACCAATAAAAAATCATCTAGAATTATAATTTTAGATAAAAAAAAATGTGTAATAATTATTTTTTCAAAACATTTCAATTTAGCAACAAAATCAATTAACGACAAAAAGTACGATGATTAACGAGATGGGGAAATCTATTGTTTGTTTTCTAAGGGAAACGGAAAGCGCTATTTATTAAGGGGCAAAGGATAGGCAATATTTGTTAAAAACTGATCTAGTAGCCATTTTTAATATACCGACTTATTTTAAGGTAAAAAAATATTAAGTTTTTCTAGTTATAATACTTTTTAAGTTATTTTTCTCAGAGTTTGGCGAAAGTTTGATAAAAAATAACTTTCGTAGAAGTCATTTTCGGGCGTATCTATTGGACGGAATTCAATGTTTCTTTTACTTTTGTAAAGCTTACTATTTTTTCTATAGGCTAAAAAGCCGATTTTTTATTTAGCAGTTGGAAAATTAGTTAGATTTATTAGAAAAAACTATGAAAAAGTAAAAATCTATATGCTTAAAACATATTTATGAAAACAAAAATAAAAAATCGGCCTTATTGCCCCCATAAAAAATATGTTAATCTATTTAAGAAAAACAATTTTCGAAATCGGTTAGGTAGACACTTCAGAAAGTGACATCACGTTTTAGTATTTATTTGTAAAACATTTGACGCTTTCCGTTCCCCTTAAATAATAAGTATATTGAAACATATATACTTAAAACACTAATTGTATGACCTCCAAAAGTTAATATTTTAACTTATTAAATCTACGTTGCTATGTAATGTATATTATGTTTAAATTTTAGTATATAGTTTTTAATTCTGCAAGCCAATAATATTATTAACATAATAATATATTATCAAACACTATTTCACGGTTATTTTAATTATTATTATAATTACAGATTGTTTTTTTTTTACCAACGGTCTGAGAGATAAAAACTGATTTTTAGGTTTTGTGGTACATTTGCATACGATACGTATAGGTGTATTAATTAAAAAAATCGTTCGGGTTTCAACAATCTTCGAGTGCACCGCATACAAATGATAATTTAAGGTTAATGATGCTTATAAATCTGATAAGAGCTATTTGATTTATTGTAAATGGTGAATACCAGTAATTGGGTTTTTAATTCATTGAATTGCTACGATTGCTTCACTAATTTAATGATAAATTTAAAAAAACACTACAATGATTACGATACAAATTATTTATAGTAACCTTTTGACTTATGTACTAGGTTTACTTTTTCATTTACTCTAGATAATAATATTTTCTTACTGTCTTACTTCCAATCATTATTAATAATAATTTGAATAAATAAATATCTACAGTAAATCAGTAATGTGTACTATATATAATATATTATGTACATATGTATTATATTTATAAATATTACATGTTAAGATGATTTTATAAACAATATATCTGTGTATGCACTAACAGAGTATTGTTAAACACATACAATTGTACATAAAATTAGTTTTAAAAATAATAATTATTTAACGTTAAAAATATTTAAAAAATTGTATTTAATTTTTGTCAACAGTCCAAATAATAACTGAGTACAGCTATGTAATACTGAGTTTTAGCTTAATATGTTTTAAAATCTTTTTTCTTATAATATGTTACTGTTGTTTTTCTAATAATTTTAAACATTCCTCATAAAAGTATATAAGTATATACTTCTACTACTTATAAGTATACATAAGTAATAATATAATATACTCTTACAACTGGGAAAAATGTACTTATTCAGCTTGCTGCTATGTATTGTTAAGAACAGAAAGGCAATTTTAAGGGACAAAAGATAGGCAATATTTGATAAAAACTGATCTAGGAGCTATTGTAAGTATGCCAAATACTTAATGGATAACTAAATATTAAGTCTATCTACTTACGTACCCTTTAAAATTATTTTTCACCGAGTTATAGCAAAAGTTTGATAAAAGATTATTTTTTTAAAAGTCACATTCTAGCGAAACTATTGGACGCAATAATTTTTTTCTTATGAAAAGCCTTACTACACGCTCTATAGGAGCTTAAAGGCCGATTTTCCATTTAGCTATCAGAAAATTAGTTAAATTTATAAAAAAAAATTATATAAATGTAAAAAGATAAACGCTTGTAACACAACTTTAAAAACAAAAAACGTAGAGGTGATCTTGAACTTGTAGGTAACAAAAGACAAGAGTTTAAATCAGTTTCGTAGACACCATGGAAAGTGATTTCGCATTTTAAAATAAAATTTGGCTCTTTCTGTTTTTTAAGTGTTTGACAATATCTGTGTTCAACTAACCACGCAGGTATGTAATTTTGGTCAGACGGGGTCAATTTTGTAGTTATTTTTTTTTCAAAAATATTGAGTGCAAAAAAAATCATATAAAGGTTAGCCGCCGCCGATGTACCTAACTCAGCGGGTTATAAAATCATTATTTATTTTTTTGCACGAACACGATAAAAATCTATTCAATTCTGTGTTAATATACAAATGCTTTTTGACCTATCATTTTATTCTTTAATGGCGGGTTCTTTTATATAGTATAAGTTCATAAGGTTTGATCTCAAAACAATATTTGTATCTGGTCTGATTCTAAAAGAATTGTTCATTCACAACAACGTACAATATTGTAGTTGATTTCTAAGCAACACTTAAGAGTTTTATTAAACTTAAAAAATCCTACCGTGACATGTAAGTTAAGTGCGTATTTTTAAAATAAGGAACACTTTCTCTGCGTATATTTTATGTAACCTACTTTTATCATTAATACAAAGTTAAGCGTAATTAATTTTACAATCATATTTTTTTTTGTCTGTACATATTGTATTTAATAAAAAGGTCGACTTTAAAGGAAAGTTATCAATGTATTCTGTGAGCATAATATTCTATTTAATATGATTTTAATATTTTAACTTTTAGTTATCTCTATTCGAGTTTACTCTACAGTTCACTCAACTTTAGTTTTTTAATTCGTTGGCACTGGAGTAGTGTCACCTCCTCTAATTAAGCTGGCACGTTTAGTAAATAAGAATTACAATTTTGCTTATTATATTGTAAATTCATTCCGTAGAAAAAATACTTGGTAAGAAGTTTATTCATATTCAACGCTTTATATTTTAACAAAATTTAATAAAGTGTTTAGGTCCCAACGATTTATCCATATTGATTGTAGAACTCATAAATCAATAAATGGATATCTATTATTTAGTATTTATTACAAGGACTGATGTATTAAACATCCGCGCTTCCAAAAAAAAAAACTATATATTATTATTACATTTTTTTCCTAATAAAAAATAACACATTTAATGTGGAATTTGCAAACGATGTAGGGATTCTGTGCAGCGCATTACTAGCCTCTGAATTCGGTTAAACATCATTAGGCATGTCATATTATATAAACCCAACTAATGTGTTGGAGTGTCCCTTATAATCATCGCTACAGTGGCGATGGCGGTGTCAACCACTGTTCGGAAGTAACTGTGCAAAACACAGACGACCAATTCCGTGTCATTATCATTTTTGTATAAAGGCGAAACGAATTGGTGTGTATCATTAGATACCATCCGGTTGTACTGCATGTGCCGCAGAATGATCAACATGGTAATCTATATAAGTGGCAAAGTATATTATATTATATATATATATATATATATTATGTATGAAGGCGGTTTGGATAAAATTTCATTGAAAAAAAAGGATCGATTTTTTTTCTATTAATATATATTATATGTACGGGCGCCCAGCCGTGTCGGCTTCTTTACCCAGTAACTATCGTTTTGAAAATGGTAGTGGGTAGGCATTATACTTTATTATATGTATTTATAGATGTGTCAATTTATATAACTACCCTAAAATGGTTGAAATAGTTCAGAGAGGTAAAAAATAGTTTCGAAACGTTTTAAGATATCATTGAAAAAAAAACGTGCAAGCAACGTTTAATCGCAACCATTTATACCGACGATTCTATTTCGGTCATAATGGTCAACGCATTACATTTCACTATATCTGAATAGATTTTTGATATTGTGAAAGGTCAGAAGTAAATAAAAGAAAATTAAAAAAAAATTGTTTATTTTTTCATAATTAAAATAAAAAAATGTATGAACTAATTTAGATTCAATCTCATCAGTTTATAGTTGAAAAGGCTGTGATTTTCAATAGTAAAATAAAATAATTAATTTGAATAAATTATTCAAATTAATTTAATTACATTTATTGTAATCGTTTGTAAAATATTGTAAACTTCTTTTTAAATACTAACACGCTACGAATTTTGTGGTATTTGATCACATTTGACACATCATGACACATTTGGCTAAAATTTTGCATCCAAAAAAAGTAGAAAATAACAAATTAAAAATACAATTTAAGGGAAATGTTTATTATAATAGATAAAATTTATAACAAGCTCAGTCTACAGTTATCACTCGTTTAACCATACCGCATACAGTAGTAACTAGTATAGTACAAATAATCGTTATTGGTTAATGCCAGCTGTTAACGATACAACCAAATGCCATATTTTCATGAATCCGAAAAATGTTAAATTACCTCACAACATTTGTTCAAGTGACAGTGCGTCTGACAATCGATATAATTTACTGTTCGATGAGTGACAACTAATTAATGACCGTTTACGCAATTATATTTTTCATTATACACCATACAGGGTAAATACAGGTAAAAACATCACCGCGATAAATACATGTAATTATTACACATAGGCAAAGAAAAACAAGCTGATACAATAGGTAAACGCAGTAAAATGTAGACACATAATAATATTATTACTGATCGATTGTCGACTAATTATGCAAATGAATTTTCGATACATCATATATAATATAATATTAATAAAACTTATTGTACTCTTGCTGCCATAACAATAACTGTGTTAATTTGTACGTTTTACTAAACAGCTAGTAACGTGATCACATCACAATATTCTCCCGTGCTAAAAAAATACACAGCTTAAATGATGATTGTGATAAAATATTGCTAACTTAAATTCAGTAATAATACTTCTATTCTACAATTTTGTCATTGCGAAATTAGACAAAATTAAAAGCTAATTAAATGTGGATTTTATATAAAAATAAACAGTTTTATTAAATATAATAATAAACTTATTCGCGTTTTAAATTTGCTTTCGGTAATTAGGCTCCAAACTCAGCCTTTTCGCATTAGTGGCAACCCATTTTTGTATTTTTACTAAATAACTACATTATTGTACTAGGTAGAATCCGTACCAAGCATTCAAACTTTAGCCGTGAGTTCCTCTATTTTTTTAAAATTCATATACTAATTACTATTCTCACTTTTTTTCATAATAGCCTTTTTAATAATTTATAATATTATAATCAGCTGTCATCGATACTGCGCTAAGAAGGAAAGCGTTTACACCGTACACGTCATACAAGTAACACCGGGTGCAGTTTGATGTTAGTATATTATAGTATGTTAACGCCAACAGCCTCGTTTTTATTGCGCAATATAATAATAATAATAAGTACCAATGCTATGTAATATTATAATAGGTATGAGAGTGTGCCGCCACCTAATGCCGGGGAGTAGATAAACCGCATTTATCTACGGATCCTGTTCCCGCAAAGCGTCTTCAGCTTTCATAATAAAATTGTGTACATAATGTTACTTGCGAGCACCGGCGAACGCGTGAGATATCAATTGCGATAAAACGCGTATGCAGACTTGAGATTTCCAAACCAGTCTCACACCACAGTGCGCTTATTTAAAATAAGTATATTATGTATAGGTATTTATTTTACTTCCAGAGTTATTTTCACAAATTTCACTAGGTATTTATTTATACATAGTATACTGTATATTATATATTATAAATACTTATACGAGTACCTACTACCAAAATATTATGATGTAATAATATCATACTGAAACTTTAACCCTCTAGTTTACGTACCACAATTATTTATTCATAGTGATAAATACATTTTATTTTAAGAACTAACGATAATTAATAAAACAACGTGGCTATCAATTATTTTTTACACGATTAAAATAATCAACATTCTTCGTGTTTCCTTTATTATGGTTCAGGATGAATTATTACGAGACCAGGCAAAATGTCACGCAAAGCACTCAACAATTAAACATAATGATTGACACAAATTAATGTTCTCGCGTGGTTAAAATATTTGGTTAACTTAATTTATATTATACTTATTTATAGTCACGAAGAAAATTGTCTCATTTAATTTTCGTAATAGCCGTGTTTTGGCTAGCTTTCCGTCGACAAAATAAATAAGCTATTTTGTTTGGCCTTGTCTGTAGCAATCGCAGTATTACTTATGTCAAAAATAATCTTACAATTTTGATAACTTTATCATTGGAAGATGTTTCTTATTAGCGATCCGTTTTGTAGAACGACAACGAAGAAAGCGACAAAACTGTTATTTGCCTAGTTACACAATTTTGAAACCACATATAAATTAATTTGGCAAAGAAATCAAACGATCATTATTCTACTCGAATACCTTTTAACTAACGCAATCTTTACATAAATGTATTTGAAAAAAGTAAGCAAATAATGGGAACGGAGTAGGTCATATGGTGATCGGGGAGGTCATACATAATTAAGTACCTATCAATGTTAATGTTTAAGTTTTCGTAACTGAAAGTGATAAAACCACTTTTAACTAAAAAATTAGATGCGAATACTCGGATGTAGATCTTTAATATCGGTAAAAAAAATTGTAAAGGCAATAATTTTCCTAAAATAGTATATTTAGTATTAGGGTGGATACGACGATGGTGATCTTCTGTCTATTCTAATAATTGATTGCCCGTGTTATCCATACATCGTAATTAACAATATAATGAAAATATTTTATTTCTGATACCTGTTAAATATTCATAAATTCCAACAACCTATAAATTGTTATTTAGTCAAGGTGTAATATTCATTTTTTTGTTTAAGTTTTCATTAACAAAATAAAAGTTTGATTACAGATTTTTAAAAAAAAATTATAAAGGTTGAACTTTTTTAATTTAGTCCAGTAAAGTGTCTTATGGGTACGATTTCTGATCTATATAGAGTTGCTGCATGAAAAAATCGGTTAGGTCCAGACACAAAAAGTAAATAAATAATTAAAACTCATTTTTGTAAAAACACTACCTGAGATTACACGACGGCAAAAAAATATTTATTACAGTACCTATTCTCAAAGCAGATATGTAATTAATATTATTCGCCTGGTTGTTTATTGTATCGTAGTAATAAATACCTTGACATTTTTTCGAAATATCTTTAAAACATGTATTTCCTTGTACTCGTAGGTTTAGCGTGGGTTAAAAATTTAAAACGACTCATTTACACTCAATTTACTACCTAAATACGCTTCGAAACAACTTCATTAGCGTTATGCTACTGCTGGCTAACATACTTTTATACACCAAGAGTCACATAATTATAATGTTTGTTTTGCAACCAAATAATACTTTTTATTGCTACCACGTCTGGTTTAAATATATAGTTATTATACAAATGATACCTATTTCAAACGTGGTAGAATCTTAAAAATATGAAACTTTGATTTGTACAAAAAAAAATGTTAGACGTACAATTTTAACACATACATTTTACTGATGTACGCTTATCTATTATATATTTATTAATATTTAATTGGTTTATCAATATTTGTTGTACTTTTTTGAAAGAAACTAACGTTACTTTTTAAATTATATTCATCAAAATATTCTTTCAATACAATTATTTGTAGTATAGCGTATCAATTTTTGTTTTCCAAATGATAACCTATACATTTAATTATAGCATTAAAACAACTATACTATAAATAATGTCTTGTCGATAACCAATATTGAATAGGTACTTAATGCTCATAAAGTATTACTAATTCACTTAGTAATACTTTATGAGCATGACTTTATGAGCTTTTCTAACATGACAGTGAAGGTCATGATAGAAGTAGCTTTTACATGAAAATAATGTAAGGTTGAATTTAGAACACTTAATTAAAGCCTAAAATGTAAAGATCTTTTAAACTGAGAAATAATCATATTCAAAATAGCTTGTCGTCTAGATTTTACTTTACGTATAATTATAATATGCTTGTACTAATAGCATTGCATCCAGCATCATTTTAACTAATTTTGAATTCCATTTAATTACATATCCGAATCCATCAAACCATAAAAATATGCCCATTTTAGAAGTTTTAACATTTATACATGACTGTAGAAAATGTTATTCGGTATATCGCTTATTAATATTATTATGGTAAAATAGCATAATTTTTGAAAAGCCTTTAACCAAATTTTATTTCTGCTGATAAAAACTTGGTGCAATTTAAGTGTAACTATTTAAATAACGATTATTGAAGAATTTGTTGAACCATTATAGAAATATTGACTGGATATTAGAGCTGGCATAGTTAGGGTATTATACTGAATATTCTGTTAACTATATAATATGTCTATAACGATAATATTATTATTACTATTATTGTCCACCTCGAACGTCAAGTCCGTAAACCGGAGAAACCATCGATTAATTATGTGTAATTATTGCGGTTCATAAATCAACGTAATTGGCAATTAGAAACGGACCGAGGCAAAGCAGCCGAGGAATTCGTCGTCAGAATACAGTGCAGTGGCTGGGGTAGGAGAAAATGGAGGCGCTAGATGTGGGTTTTTCGGTAAAACAAATGTTTTCTTCGGCTTGACAGCACAATGTTATTACATTGTTATTGCTGTAGAATATAGCGGCGTGTAAATAGCAGAAAGAGGCGGCGACGGAAACGACGGCGGATGACACGGATTGTTGGCTGTGTTCGTTAAAGACGCAACGCGTATAATAGTACAAGCCCGTCGAGGGGGTTGGTCCCTTTTTACACGACAAAATATTTATTTAACTGCGGCTGGGTAACCCGAGAGTGTCAAACCGTTAATGAATCTCAAAACCGTGCGTTCACTATACATATATGACGTATATAGTATAATAGACTATAATCTACTACTCGTGAGCGTATAGAGTGAAGACCGTATAGACCGTATAAACGCCGCAATACAAGTATATAATATTATAAGACGGATGCTATTTGGAGTGTGCTGTCGTATAACAAGAGATGAAAAAAAAATACAAATAAACATGTTTCACGTCTTTATCACTAAAACTATTTAATTTAAACGACGTCAAACTGTTTAAATCAGGACACTTAAAAACAGCTAATTATAAATTTCGAGTCTGGAGTAATAAACTCTAAAATTAGTGGATTTTCATTGGACAGCGTGGCATACGGCACAGCGTTCACGGATGATAAAATATGAAGTAGCATGCTATTAAAATAGACAAATTAATAGAAAATAAATTACTATTTAATAGAACTAAAAACGTTAGAAATTGGAGTGAATGCATATTCGAGTCGGGTCTACTGGGTCGTGAACAATAATTTGGACTTGAAAGCTTAGTTTCTATAATATAATATTAATTTTTAACGCTCTCCTTAAAAATAATTGGATTTATTGTTTTTTGATATACGTAATTTGATTTTAAATATTCTTGAAGAACTAAAATTATAATTCGTTTATATCAATTGCGTCTAAATTTTTAATACAAAAGGAGTACACGGTATTATATAATAAATACCTTTATCTTTATAAAATTATGAACAAATTCGTGAGGTTAACGAACAATGAAGATAAATTATCATAAAGAAAAAGTATATCAGATGATAATCGTTCTGTCCATTTATGTTCTGCTGTACTGGTGCTTTGTATAACATAATAAAACATATAGAAAACGTCTCATTACAATAAATAAAACCTATTGATTGAATATTATTTGACCTTTAACTTATACCGAAAAAAAATTGATTTATTAAATAAAGATAATTATACAACATTTAAATTCAATTAAATTAATTAAAAAATTAATAACAACCAACTCATAATGTACCAATTAATTATGTAATTATCGAATATTTTTCATTAATAATATTTCATAGATTTATTAGTAACTTTAAATTCTGACCTACTTATACTTCAGAAAACATTTTATTTATTTTAAACAAATAATTAAATATAACTAGAACGCTGTAATTAATAAATTTAATAATACGTACCTAAATTTTATAAAAATGAATTTAGCAATTATTATACAATTTACTAACAGTTCGGATTTATCTATTTACGTCTTAAGGAACATTTATAAAAAATATGTACCTACAAGTTTCTATTAAACTTAATTTAAAAAAAAAATTGATTTTCTTAATTTGAAGAGATAAAACTATCCGCCGCGCCTATGAAAACAATTAATTATATATTTATACAATTTCAATTTCAATTACTTGGCGGGATGTTTTGTGGGACGTTATCATACTGTTATATTGTAATGTATATATGTATAGGCCTATATTGTTATGCTGTTATATTGCAATGTATTACGCACATCGTTACGCGCATAGGTAATAACCGTCGATAAGAGTCATTTCGTGTGTTAACATTTGCAAATTGTGCGATAAAACGATATTTGACAGCGATTCTAATGAAGCGGAATAAAAGCGTTGGTCACAACCACACTCCCCCTCTCTACCCCTTTTGTCTGCGTGAAGTTTACATTACAAACCATATTATAACGAGCTGTCATTCGGATCGACTTTACTCTGGTATTACACACACACACACACACATAATCATACATCATACTAGTGTATACTACATAGAGGGAACGTATAGCGGTAATATTGTTGATAACGGTCGGAAGCTGTAGCGGAGACAACGATAGTGTTCAATTTCCTACCCTTACCGGGACTGAGCATTGGCGCTTTGTCTGTTTTTGGAACCTAACCAATAACACACACACGCGTACACACTATCCGTAAGAGTACGCATGTACGTTATATATGTACATTATACTATTGCTCGTGTATGTTTACGCTGTAGGGCGTTTATGGACTGAAAATAATTACGCAGCCGTACTTATTCAACGATCACGAGGGGAACGAGCCACAAGAGGGGACGAGCGCGGTATGGGATCAGTGAGAGAGACGAGTGTCGCCCCGGTGAGTGGCTGCGAACGCCGCAGGATACGCCTAGGGCTTTTAAAATAAAACGCTTACAGACAAATGGGATCAGCGGGTTCACGGGCCGCGAAATGTGCCGCATCCTGTTTGTGTGTATATATATGTAGGTATATAATGGTGGGTTTAGTTTCTGTCGATTATATTATTACCCAGTGAAACGTACAAGCCAACAGGTTTGTTGTACACAGAACCCGAGCAGCAATGCGAAATATTATGAAAATAATATGATGGCCTTAAAAAAAAAAAAAAAAAAAGCAATAACACCTTTTCGTCTTTACATCGAAAACCAAGGTATAGGGTTTAAGAAGTAATTAAATTTTTTTCCGTATTGTTTTTATAGATTGTGATCTAAATTGTTCACAAAATCGTATGTTTTTATTTAATATCTTCCTAAATAAATTATTTTTATTGGTATCAACTTTTGAAAAGTAAAACTAAAACTTACTAAAGGAGAAGTGCGGTTTAGGAGTACGTGCAGATACAAATAATATTATACCTGTCCTAAACTTAAGTTCTAATAACTTTAAAAATAATTATCTATAACTATTTTTCGATCGATCAAAATGTTTAGTTCATTATTCTTGATTTAATAAGTTGATTTGTACATAAACCATAAAAAGTTCTAAATTTGGTATAAAAATAATTAATTTAAGATGGGGTTAAAAACATGAAATTTGTAAATTATTAAGATCATATTATATAAAAACCCTACGTAAAAAAAAAAAATCACTATGAGATTAAATTAATTGAATTAATTAAACCCTATACTGAGTGGATCACTTTAAAAAATCAATCCGTATACAATATACATGTTATATTATTATATACACTTCTTGGTCAGGAAACAAGTTTAGTTTTTATTAAGAAAATTATCTCCCACGGTCCGTTTGTGTCTTGGAACAAAACTTACACACACTTTGTTTTAGGTTGTCATACAATATTATTATATACTTATTGCATTTGGCCATTTTTAATTTAACGGACGAACAACACACACGTTGGCCCATTCATCACGGGCGTTTGACATTATTAAATGCCGTTTGCATTTATGTGTAATTACAGTTTTCATTTCGAGGTGTGTGTGGTCTCTGTTACCCTACTGTTGCTTCGAGTCGCTGCCACTGCCGCCGGCCGGATGCCCGATTTCCACTCCCCTCTCCCATTCGTTGCCCGGGCTTTACTTAATTAGTTAGGAGTCGAGCCAAACGCCTCTTTGATCCGGACGAGTTATCTTGTAAATGGTTACAGGGGTAATAATAACATAACACACAATTACCGAACACCGAACCCACACTAGATTTGCACATGTACATTTTTTCTTGCATATATTTTATACCAGCAACTATTTTATTATCTTTCCGCAAAATAATTATTATTATAATAGTAGTATTTCCCTTGATGTTTTTTTTAATTTGCAAACAATTTTTACAAATAATCTTAAGTAAAAAAAAAAGCTGGGGAGCATATAGAAAATGGAAATTACAAGAAGCACCGTATTTACTTATAACATAAACCGTGTAAGTGTACCTAAGTATTTCTTTGACCGATGCTTGTGAACATGTAACGAATATAAATTATTAATACAATTAATCATGTAATTTATCATAGTTTCGTAACTTTCAATTATTATATTAAATTAATAATTTTTTAGTTTTATGCATAAATTCTTAGCGTTTGTGACGCGAAAAGACAATTTTATTTAAGAAACATTGTGTCGGTGGTGAAAACGATTATGCCTTTATTATGATTTACGTTACACTTATCTATAGTTTGTCTACACCGACGACTCCCTTTTTTTACGAAGAAAAAGAATACTTTGCTTCTTGTAAACGTTCAAGATAGAGCGAGCATAACCGCATTATGAATGGGTCGTTAAATGTTCCACATTCTTAAGGATTAAAGTTTTATCAAATTCTGTGAAGTAGGTAATTGACAACAATTCTAAACTACTCGCTTTACTTACTGTAGTACGTTCGACAATTAATGGCAATTAATGTTGTACAATAGGTATTTCCTTCTTTATAACTCTCTCCGTCTATAAAATACAATCGTGTAGTTCTCGTTACAGTCTTAATCGCCTAGAATCAGATAGGTATATACCTAATGCGAACGCAAGCAAAGCATTGGTCAATTAACTCTTATGTAGCTCTTCATAATGGTACACAAAGCTTATCTATATTATATTCGATTAATATACTATTATTTTTGACGTTATATTTAAAAAAAAAATCCATCTGGTCTCGTGTTCACCCGATACAGGCAGATCTCCATTATCATCACGCTGTTGTATTATGATTATTTGAACTCAAATAATATAATAATAATAATAAAGTAATCGTAAGCTGTTGCTAAAAACAAAAGAAAGACATAATTAATTGTGGAGACGCTCGTTTTGTTTAGCACCCGTGGTGATTTATTATTGTGAACCGCTGAGACGTTTAACTCGCGCTGTCAGAGCATTGGTGTTTGGATCGACACAAGGGCAATGTTTATATTATTTTTTTAACAGTACATTGTGAGTTTGTGCATATCGCTTACAAGTCATATAATATATACATTAGGTATATTATTGTATTATAATTTAACTTTATACACAGTTAATAACTATATGAATATGTAGATATTATATAGAAGTATAATTCATTTTTTTCTTCTAAACGTTCGTATTCTATTTTTAAAAGTGAGAAGTGTATTATGTAGGGGAAAAAATGTTTCTTAAATATCCATCTGTCATCGTAGAACCAACACACACAGAGGTGGCGGCGGTACTCTCTCTTACACATGTACAAAAATCTCTTTTAAACTCTCTTGCTCGTCTGAAATGTGTCCCGGGTCTCGTTATTTACGTTAAAATATGATACATAAGTCACGAATCGTGCCCGGGCACTCGTCCTCATTCATTATGCACAGCCATCCATCTTGTGCGTGTGCGTTTATTATCCCTTTTGCCTATGTTCCTTTCCGAGAGAACGGCCTATTAAAACACACACGAGTCATACTAAATACAAACTTTATTTTAAAATTAATTAGCTTGAATGGCCGCCAAACCTGTAGTTAAACGGTGTCGGTGTATTGAATGACATATTGGATAAACGCGCCCAGGGAAACAATTTTCAAACAAACTTTTTTTTTCAATAGGTCGAATCGTATTGTTTTATAACTACGAACTATAAATGATATAAGAATGGACAACTATAGTCTATAATAATAATTTTATTTTCTTCTATCGATAATAATACGGGCTACAATAAATTTAATAAAATAGTTAATTGACACATTACACTAGCTTTGCTTTTACGTTAATTCTAAAATCCATAACTTTTAATTTTTATTGTAGTAAGATCTCTACTGAATCATATGTGTACCAATTGTTTACTATCATAATAACATTTATAAAATTATATTTTTTAAACATCATGATTATATGAAGGTTATTTGATATTAGCGTAGTCCATTGTACTGTCTACGACATAAATCGTATTTTATTCTGTTCAATAAATGTTTTAAATTGTTTTGATTAAATAAATATATTTTACATGAGATTTTAAAATGAGTTAGTAGGCTACTAAACATGAATGTTCAAATTTAAAACATCTTAGATAATGTGTAAAACATTTATGAAGAGTTTAGTAAAATAAAAGCTTTAAAGCTCTTTTTTCAAACGCTACTCAAAGTGAGATTGGCATTGTGTCTATGCAAGCGTGTTTAAATATTGTTTAGACCGTCTGATACCATTTATCATTAAACCGATATAAGCAGTGATAATTTTAGGAACGAGTAAGACGTAAGTCATGCTTACATTATGTACGTGTATCTCAACTAAAGCTTAGATGATAAGTATTTTTTTATTTAATGGTAAATAATTTTAAATCTAGGTATTAAAAAAAAAAATTGTATTACTTGTTTTAATGTTTACATTAGTCAAAATTCGTTGGCAACCCCATTGGTCTTAATGATAAAAATATAATTATATTATAAGAATTAAATTTAAAATTATCTATCTATAATAAGTTTTTTTGAAAATACCATCGTTGAAATTATTTTGCATGGTATGGTTATATAATTGATTCATAATACTTATTATGATGATTAATAAGTATAGTTAATTAATGTTTATATAGACTTCAGCTGCTAGTCTTTATAATTTCTAACATCTCTAGCAAAGCGCATTGCCGGAATAATTGTAACTTGTTAGCTATAACATTGACACACACGCTTATCACATCAAAACAGTGCAAGAAATTATCACAGTCTTTTGTATACAATTTGTTCCAACAATAGGTATGAGTTTTCTAATAATTATTAATATCATTATATGCGACTAATCTTTCATTCGTACACCACTTACATGTAGACTGCGTGCCCTGTAGAACTTAAGAATTTTTTAAACACTTAATATACTCACCACTATAACAGCAATTGAATATTAAGCTGCCACGATCTAGTCTATACGCACAGCGCTAATAACTATTATTATATAGGGAAAAAAAGTATACATGTACCGCCATTATAAATAATAGTACTTATGTGTATACTGTAAATTAAGTCCGCAACCCCGTTCACTATGCATCGACTGCGCAGCTGTAATTTCAATAATTTATGACCCATTGTACTGCTATCGGTGCTTTTAATTAGCTTTACAGTGTAATGAAAGTAAAAAAAAAACAATAGCATTGTAACAATATAATAAGAGTACGGTAGTTAAATCATTTTGTATAATTAGTGAATTAAGAGAAAACGGTCCCTAATGATTCTAAGATTTTGTGGAAAAGAAGCGTTCCAAAAGCATTTGCACATATTTCCAATATTTCCACCGAAACTAATATGCTATTTTTTTTTATGTAGGTATTCGTGTAGTTTTCCCGTTCACTTGGAGATAAATCGATGTTGTACAGTATTTGACTATCCGATGACATTTGTTAGTTGTATGCAAAACAATTTTAATTTTAATAATATAATATTGAACAACAGCCATTGAATGATAAAGTGTGTTTTTGAGAAGATAGTATTATGTTGTTGTTAATGGAGGTCAAATTGAGATGCACATTATCATTTCTTCGACATTCAAATAAAAGTAATCCAGTTAAAAAACTTGATATTTATATTGCAGGGCTCTAATTATTTCGGTTGGTGCAACTGAACATTTATTATTCTCTCTATGCAGTGGTAATAAATAAATAATTATAATTTATACCTAGAGATTTATTTAAATAAAATATTTGTTAATATTAGTTACATAACCATTCAAAAATTTAGCTTAGGAGTAAAAATAAATCGTTATTAACTGGTTAATTTTATAAATATTAAATTCAATAAAAAAAACTATATCATAAATAATAATCGTACACTTTAGCTCTCAAAAATATGAAATTATTTTCTGTGCCTATAATATTAATAAATACTTATTTAATGTACGTGACCAATGACCGTAAAGACAAATTATAATAATTAATAATGTAATATCGTTTAATGCCAAAAATGTCATAAGACAGCTGTAACAGCATGATCCGCTACATAAAATATTTTATTTTATGGGACTGTCATAGTAATAATCGTACGGACAGGGTGGTATAGGTAATCATGTTAAGAAATTATATTGTGATCATCGATTAGTATAATTTAGTTTAAGTATAATTCTGAATAAATTACGTTTATATATTAATATATAGATTTCGTTTTAACTTAATTAACATTCCAAACATTAAAACCTATAAAAAAAACTCTCTATCGTAAGCTATAGCATCACATCAATGAACTCATTAATATTCAGTAGTTTAAATTCATATGATTTGATTAATAAATAATACGTTATTGGGCATAATAATGTATACAACGCTTAGACGTCTGCCGTTTTTACATTATACCTACTTCTATAGACTATACTTAATACTAATCAGTGATCTAAACAAACAAAACAGTTATAATATTCTTATAAACTTAAACTATTCACTCGAGTGCTCATAAAAACGTTCTGCATTTAAATTATTTTCTATATTTATAGATTCGTCTGGCATTATGTTTTTATCTTACTTCGATCAATCATGATTTTTTAAACTCTAAACCTAGGCCTATGTATTATTATTTCCATATAATTTAATAGCAACCGCCAGCCCGGAAAACAGCCAGCACATTGGTGTCAGGGCATAGTGAGGGGGACGGATCAATGTTAGGTTGGTGTATACACAATACTCTAGGAATTATAGCTGAGAGAAAATTAACGTGAAATGAAGAAAAAGTTTTTGCTTTGTTATCAATTTTTGAAAATATCTATATTTTAAAGGAACTTGCTTGGAATCGCCTGTTCCAATTTTTTTTTTTTTTAAGTTAAATTTGGCGTCTTATAGTAAAACAATGTTTGAAGTACGGTAGTTACGATAATAGAATAGTACTCCTTAAGGCTTAAGCATTTTGTACATGTAATATATTTTTTATAACTAATACATTTAAAAAATTATATTTTGACTATAGTATCTTCGTCCATGGACGCTTTTAGATCAATTGAACCGGCGTGGCAGAAGGTATTATAATAGTTATAACAATTCAAATGCGATGCTACTTGTGTTTATTTTTTGCCATGCCGTTTTTATCGCTAACAAAGGATAAGCAATCGCGGTTTGCCGGGTAAACGGTAGCTGGTCGCGACTATCGTCAGCACCACTGCATTAAATAGCAGACAAACCACGCGTTCGGCTCATTAAACTACCACCGGAGGCCTCGGACGAAGGTGCGTGCACCGGCAAGAAGCAACATCACATTGGTCCGATGTTATCTGCGAATGTGTCGTGCCACGCTGCCGTCACTTTAGTGGTTTTTCCATACGTGTGTGCGCGCACTTATACATTATAATGTGTGTTGTTTGTAGAATTTATACAGACATATATATATAATTATATGTATGTGCAAGACCCCTGCCACCCTTGCCCGGCGATAGGGTTTATAAGCGATGCGTGATGATTGAATCGCCACCGTGTCACCTCCACCCCTCCCATATATATACATATTATGTCCAGGAGACGCGATGCATAAACTACTACTGCTTCTATAGGAATAATTAGAAAATACACCGCCGGTACAGACCTATACACAACACCGTAATAATATTAACCACAAGACCCAAACTAGAAATTGAAAAAGTTTACTCAAAGTATGTATACTTGGGACGACTTACGTGACAGTAAATTAAATATTATTTTGATTGAAAAATACAACAAATGATTTGAACGAATACTTGATCGGTAGTCGATAAAAAGTGTTTAATGAGCTGAAGACCTCACAATGATATTTAAATAAAGATCTTACTAACGTTTATCAATCGCGTTACTAAAATATCGGGTTTAAAAATATATTGTAATATAAATCACAAACGATTGCATTATTTCTTAAATAATATTTGTATTATGTGTATAATATATAAAGTAATCGATTAATTATAATTATTATTATCAAGAAAATAGCTTATTGTTATTAATTTAATAAACCGTTTATTATTTTTAGTTATTCAGGATCTCGAGAAAATCACGTATAAAAATACGACTTGCGCGTTTTCCTCGAAATGGCGTTACTTTTTATAACACCAATCATATTATTACATATAAAAAGGTTATCTGAATATTATGAACGCGTTCACACACCCAAGACTTTATTTTGGTTACGGTGCTCACCGTTTTGCGTGTATTTAAGACTATAAAATATATTTGAAGTATACATATTTAAAAAAAAAAACCGCCTTATGGAGAGTTACGCCGTAGGTTGGAAATATAAATCACTGTATCCATCATGGTAAGCCATCTTTTGGGTTTTAGTTATTTGTCTAGTATCCTGATATGTTTTTTAGTTAAATTTCAAAAGCGTTTTATTATTTACCGCATTGAACGATGAATTCGTGTTGTTTGATTGTTTGACCGATATGACAGCATTCCGATTAATTTTCATCGACGAATGAATAAATTATTGAAATTATTGGTGGTAGACGATTAATTAATTTATATGTGTTATTTTATCGTTTATTTATTATCTATGACCAGTATTATAGCAAACATTCGGTTCAAAATACGATTTTTATTTAGAATGGATTCTGACAGATGATAAACATATTTGTTAAAGTTATTATAATATGGTCGTATGAAGACATCTAATATAATAAACACACTGGTCTAAATATGTATCGGAAACTCTAAAACGTTATTTTTTCAATAATATATACGTTTCATTACTTAATGAATAAATTATAATAATTACAACGATAACATCTCGTATATAGTAGTAAAAATAATATATACAAGGTATTTTTTATAAGTTGATACACGCACAGACTCCAAAATGACTACTGATTGGTGTCGGTCGTTAATTAAATCCAAATTTTCGACGATTTCTATATTACATACTACACGGATACACATACCTACCTGTAGTGCCGGTAGTCGGGCTTGACAGGAGGAGAAATGTGTGGACAAGAAATCCGGTCCAGCTATGTAAAGCAGAAGGACGAGGGGATGTCGCCCACACGGGGAGGCTTCGCGTAGGAATTCGCCCTCTCCTACCCGTCCGGCCGGATAATAATTATCGTCCGTCCACTAAACTTCACGAGGAACGCGTAGTGCGTGTAGACGAGAGAGAGAGAGAGGGAAGACGGGAGACAGGGTTTCCTATACGAAATTATATATACATATCTCTGTCCCCGATCAGCAATCAATTAGCTATAGTAGCCACTACTGTTCTCACATGTCCCGCTCGTTTAATTAAATCCAAAACCGTCGGAAGACCTGGCTGCAACGGTGGTGCGATCGAGTACCCAGTGTGTATGTGTGCGTGTGTGTACGTTTGCTATATGATCATTAGTTTGGTTGGATTTTTCTGCTGCTGCTGCTGAGTGTGTTGACGATAATAATTGATTACCCGTACACGTTATGTGTTTCTGTGTGTGGATCGTGTGCGTTGTCTGCCCCATCAGTAGCGTGGGCATTTATATAAATGCGTTATTTTAAATTTGAATAATTGAAAAAGGAGGCTGCGAAGAAATCCAGTAGAGAGGAAGCGATGGCTATAAAGCACGTTGTACGGTTACCGCCGCGGTGTTATTCGCTGAAACAGCGCAGCGTTTATACGTGTGTGATCTCTTCATTAGCCTCCGTTGCAGGACATATCAGTTTTATTACATCTGAGTTGCTGCTGCTGTTGACTTTGTCCGCTACTGTACTCGATGCTGGGTTTGATCGATACACTTACTGCAGTGATAACGGTTTTTGTTCGAGGCATTTTGAAATTCAATCGAACACATGTTCACAAGATACGTTTAGGATCGGCGACGGCGTCCACTGCCTTATATGAAGTCGCATATCGGATTGACGGACAACAATTTTTATATTCATGCGAGCATAAGGGTGACTTTGGGGCAGAGATTCCTTATAGCGCAATTGTGTTTATCTTAAAATAATAAAACATCAAACTGGCTAGGCTCCTGCAGGTATACACGAGAAATGTATTTAGACTTTGGGTATCAGGAATAAAATAGTTCAGCAGACTCAGTTTAGTATTGTAAATTAAAATATTATTATTAGTATTGTATATTTAGTTGTATATTATACAAATAAAATAGCTTAGAATAATTAGCGTATCCGTGTACCTATATTAAGTAATTGAAAATTAGACAATATACTAAAGAATTGATGTCACAAAAATCCACACACACAGGATAAATGACTTTCGGCAGCCACGTTATCGCTTTTAGGCGCCACCATCACTTATCTGTAATAAATATAACAAATTATAACAATTATTACAGTTATCATAAATGGCGCTAAAAATTATAATAGAAATTGTCTTATATTTTTATGTAAACGTTTCTAAATTGGCAGTTTTGTTTAATGAAGTAAAAAGTATCGTCGGTGGTAAACATAATCACCCGGCTCGTTATAACTAGTTAAACAGGAATAATTCTTAACAATATTAATGTATAAAAAGTAACACCGAGCACTTGCCAAAAATAATAAATTAGTAATCGTGTTGTATATTATTCACTCTTATTTCTACATCTCAAACAACGGTAAATAACAATATACGTATGTACCTAATTCCGGAAGAAGCGGAGAGCTATTTATTTTGCCATCCGATAATATTATATATGAGCTTTTACTTGACCAAATATTCAACTTGTTCAATAACACATTAGCCGTTTTAATTAACGTTTGGGAAATCGAGTATAATATAACTATTGACTGACAATAATGGCCATAATACCACCAATGATTGTTTTTTTTAAATATTAATTTCATATGTGTTGAATGCGCAAGTATAATAATAAATTTGTGAATATGGTTGACATATCCGACGTTTAGTGATTATTTTTCGTCCACAGGATACACCTACTATCAACGCGCATATACTTTATGCAAAAAAAAATCCCATAATAGTAATAATAACAACAATAACGGTAACCAGAGGAACAATGTACAACATACGGACGTAACATCCCTTCTCTCTTTTATTCCCCCCCCCCCTATTTTTTTACCCTAATGTCGGTTTACTTTTAATTCGCAAAAACACGCAGACACGTATAAAATATATTATAATGTACAGCGAAAGCCTGTCAACCGGGCACGAGATAAGAGCCGCGGTGCAAGTTAATTGAATGGGATGAGTTGGGGAGTCCACGATTGTCAGTTTTGTGTACATTAATGCCCTCCCACTGCTCTCCCGGGGTACTGACACGTTTCATACAGGCTATAGTAATCTAAAATCAGATATATTATTATTGTTATTACTATTATTATTATTAAAACTATTACACACTATCCTCTGTGAGCCACGCGGTCCCTTTTTATTATAAAACGATAGATATATGTATATATTATGGTCTCTTGCACGTGTATATACGATCCGTAGATCGAGCTCCGGCTGCGTACACCCCTCGTCGACAAAAGTGTCAAAAAGTCCATTGCTCTAACTGTATAAAAGCCAATTCAAACGGCCAATGATGCGACGGCAATGCAAGGTGCGTTGGGAAGGAGAGGCTACCGGCGCGGCGGTCGTGTACGACAAGATAATATTGTTGTCTTTTATACACTGATATTATATAAATGTGTGTGTGTATATATATATATATATATTTATATATATGTGATACGTTTAACACTTACACGACTATCAATATCATTCGGGTGAACTCGTACGGAAACGCCGCGTGCGCGCACAATGAAAAATGTTACAACCCTACAACGGCGGCGGGGTGGGTACAGAGGGCGGTTGTAAGCCGATTAACACGGAGTTGGTGTTTAATAGATAATAATATGAATGTCCGTTTGTGTTTGGGCATTGTGCTCGTGGCCCGCGATGAACCGGGTTGCCGATGGAAACGTCCGCACTTTTTGTGGTCGTCAAATCGGATGTGAAATGTCATGAATTCTACATAATATATGTTGGCCAACGGGATCTCATTAGACTTTCGGGTTCCGTCACAACGGTCAAGTCTCCAAAACGCTCTAACAAAGCCATTACCATTTGTAAACGCGTATTTATTACTATTACAATATTATAGTGTGCGAATGATTAACGCGCAGACCATATTATTATTATCCCTCCAAGTGTGTTTGCGTACAACGGTAGGTATATTATATTGTTTGTTTCCCTCTCACAAATACATTTAAAACGAAATGATGTCCTCGCGTCCCTAAAGTGAGCCGCATGTTAATATTATAATACTGTCATGTGATTCGATAAGCGTTTTGTGTTTATTTGTTGGAAGTAAACGAGAACAGATGAGCGGTGGTGCAGTCGACGGCCTCCAATGTTATATTAATATTATTTTTAATCGTATAATGTGTTGCCGACAATTTAATATCTATAATCTATATAGTTGTAAATGTATTGAATTTCGGTTATTTTATATATTTTTCCAATATTTGCCATAAAATAATACGCCATTTCTTGCGGATGCTGACCTCACGTGTTATGAAGTATATTGTTATATAACAATATTGTTAACCTTCATAATGCTAGACAATATGAATTTAATGTTGGTAAAATAAGAGCATTAACTAAATACGTAGGTACACAATTATTTGAGATGATGAGAACCAAGAGGGTTCAAATGACATTTTTCCAAAAACAAGTTTTTGACCATTTAATATTTATCAGTGAAACCGTTCTATATTTTTTAAATATTTCACTAAAAACATTAAATGATTTTACCGTAACAAATTTGCAATTATTATGCTAGTTTAAGTATTCCACAATAGATACATGTATTAATTACATAGGGGTATGGTGTGGCGAAATGGTTATCACTTATCTCAGTTGTTACTCGGTACCCGAGGTTAACTATGCCTATTCCTTCTTGATTCCGGATGGGTGACCACCGAGGATTAATAACGGCGGCCTAAGCCTAACCGCACATGTTTTAAACCTACACAAACCTAACCTTACCAAACCAACCAACATGCCAATAGACATGGATGCCGAGGCAAATAAAAAAAAAACTGTTAAAAATAAATTACAAATAAAATAATATAAATTCCATGACTCAAGAATGGAAATATGTATTGGACGTGAAAAACGTTATTTTTGACATATGACTTTTAGTTTTATAGTTTACAGTTTACACTTATGTCGATTGTAAAGCAAATATTACTGTATAAATGCTATATCCATATGCTGTATCATAAACTAGTCGTTTATATATTTAAATAAACAGAAATCGAATTATACGGGGAAAAAATCCCTGTAAGATTATTATATTTAGGGGTCCTTTATTTAAGTCATAAATTTCAATCCAACGCCATTATCATCGGCTATGTACTCGGGGTTGTTTTTCAATGGCTTATTTTCTTCTCGCTCCAGTGATTTCGAACCCCTTTAAAAACGTGTAACGTATCCACCGTTTACATGCTCTTTAATATTATAAAATATAAATGTTATCAAAACGACTTAACTACTGGACGATAATAGTACCTCAATTCTTGTTGATACCAGAAAAGCCAAAGAATTGTCACGAAACGAGTGGTAACAGCTGAGGGTTATAGTTAGCAATTAGCAGTCAACGCGATTTATACATTTAAAATAATGATAATTCTCCTGCGCTGCACGAGCGTAAGTCGGGTTAAGTTGTATAGAAAATATGTAACAATGTTATTAAGTACACATAAGAACTATGATCTTGTAGGGAGTGTGTGTCCAGTGCAGGTATTTTCCACGGATTCTTTTAAAAGCCTCGTTAAAAATGATAAAGTGACGTGTACAATATTAATATTATGTTTGTGTATGCCGAACGATGGTGTTGTGACGAGAGAACTGCAAGTGAAAGACTTTACTCAGGCACACATGGCGCACATATCCGTTCGTTGACGGCCATATCATCGCTAATTGGCATGTGCGGCTTTTTTAACGACTTTTTATTACATGATTTACGGCCCGTCGCCGTGCCGGTACACAGCTAGCTATATATTCTTTTGCTTGCCAATATTATCGTTATTGTTATTATTACCACAATAATTGTAGTGCCATCGTTGCGACTCGTACACGAATTATATATAAATTTAATTCAACAGGCTATAAAGGATATAAATATTATTACATATTTCTTATGGAGCGTATACATTCTTTAAGGCTCATGGCGGATCTAAGACATTCAATATAAAACTTGCTTCATATTTTGAATAAAAACATACATTTTACAAGTAAGCGTACGTTATTTTAATTAATTTAAATTATTTAAAAAATTATTAGATCTCATTGGGAGAATTTGATTTGAAATTAGTTATAATAATATACTATTTACATTAAATAATATGTATAATACCTATTTAATCTCTCTTAATATCATTTGTGTGCGACATTCAAAGGCAGTTTATCAAAATCTGGCAGTTATGTAAATAGGACCATATAATACTATGTATATACAATACAACTCTACACACTCTAAACATAATAAATGGTTAGGTTTCAAGTTTTAAAATAACACTCTTTAGCACAACTCTGAAAGGCAAGATTATATTACATTATACCTACATTAAACACTTTTACTATATCATTTATTGTGATTAAATGTGTATAATTATTTCAAAGTACAAACCAAAACTGATTTTGATGTTAACACGCGCCTGTACTTACTTTTTGAGCCACATATTTTTTAGCAGAATGGTGAAACGTGGAATAGATTTTGTCACGCATGCAGCTTAAGTCGAATTAAAAAAAAAAATAATTGGAATATTTGTGTTTTTTTACGAATAACACAACGCTGAATTCATATTTTAGCGGCTAACCTTACTTTTAAAGTTACATACAAAAATTGGCGTGTAAAATAAATTTGACAGAAAAAAAAAATTTGACATAGTGTATAGTTAAAATAAATCAATGAACTTTTTGCACAAATTCGACTGACACAAACTGCATATACGACCAAACCTATTTGCTTCTCCAGTCTATTAAAAAGTAAAAGCCTATACAGGCACGTGCCCATTTCGTATGTATTTGAAGCTGATCAAGAGGGCTTCTCGGTTGAAATTCCGAAATCCGTAAATTCTATTATGTCATTGAAATATTGCAATGAAGTGTACGTTACAGCCGATAGGGCTATCGAATATTCCTATAACGCGGTACCAAGTAAATAGCAAAACAAATATAATAATATGTTATAGCGTGTCGTTTGCATTCGGTTCACGCAATATTATAATACACTTTTGTTCGTTTATTGACCAAAAACATGAAACATTCTTAGTGTGCAATTGCACAGTAGTTGCACGGACGACGTGTACGTCTTACGTTGTGTATGCTTAGACCGAAAACGGATAAGAACATCGAGTATGTGGCTGGAGGGAGGGGAAAGATATTGTACACCGCGAGCAATATAACAATATAATCCTTGAAAATAAAAAAAACGTGTAACGAGTCGTGTTTGAGTACCTCCCCTGTCGCCTTCTCGTAAAAGGAAAAAAAAAACGTAATATTATATTAAAAAAAAAAAACACAAATATTTGTGGCCTAACGCTTACAACCACATAATTGCCAATTAAGATCCCTGGTGTGCGTGCTTGTGTATTATAGTGTTCGAGTGTACTTATGTACTTATTGCTCACAATTTTATGCACAAGGAGGGCCGGTTTATGGTCGATTTACGAACCGACGTAGTCAAAGTAAAATTTGTGCACCGTAAACTAACGTGGTCGTATAATAATAGTATTTAATTGGCTTAATTCTTTTTTTTCATTGTTCTGCAATTTGATTACCGCCTCTGAAAAAATAATTGAGTATTGATAGTACCTAATCTTTTTTTCTTTTGAAAGTAAATGCGGTGACTTAAGGTTTTATTTTATTTATACCGGTTAATAATAATTTAATGAATAATTGCGGTATAACATTTTTTTGTTTTGCTCGTGTATAACGACTGCAGACTAACGTTGGTATATAAAATAAAATAAAGTAATAACCTACACCTTTATTATTGTCATACCTATTGAGGAAACCGGTTTATCATATGCCGTTATTGTTATTATTATTACCTATGTATAGCGTAGTATTATAAAAAAATTGCAAATTTCAAAACTGATTAAAAGCGGTTGTAACTTTAGGTTACATAATTTTTGTTTTGTATAATAATATGCTTGTTTATACATCTTGTATAATAATAATATCTATTCTGTGTAAGACAAAACTATATTATTTAACGAAATTCCTCTCTCATTCACATAAATACACTTCAGTTTAGGAATCAGCCTCGTAAAGATCCTATATAAGTTGTTTTCAATATATATTTGGCATGCGTCCACGCTGTTCGAACGTTACCCGTCGGCAAACGTCAGTATGCCTAAAAAATTACACATTTTTTTTTCTTGTCGCGATGACATATTTAGTATACAAAAATAAATTACGTTTAAACTTTAAGCAAACGCAATTTTAATAGGTATTAATACATATGTGAAAAACAACTTCAATGCGCCTCGGTAAATTGTTTTATATTATAATTTTATGCTGCAACCCTTTTTGCCCAATAGAAAGTACAGTTTTTTTTTACATACATTTAAGTTACACAAACCGTACTCACTTATACATACATAGTACCTACCAACTAATATGGGGTACATCGCACAAAAGATGTGTGAAATGATGTTAATTTCGTTTATTTTTCTATTTTTTATTCAATACCTCTTTATTAACTTATGTTGTATAAATAACTATGCACAGAGGGTTGACCCCGTTATAAGCCATAACGACGTCAATGATCTGCATTGATTATCAAATAAACCTGATGTTATTTATGCAAAAAGTTTAATATATATATATATATTTTTTTTTTATCGATGCAATAATGTAAATAGCTGTGTCACCGACCGTTGGTAATTTCCGTAAATATTCCGCTCATGGGCTATGTCGGGTTATTTAGTAACCGCATTTACACAGATTTTAGCGAAGGGAGAATTATTAATGATATATTTTAGCCGGTGTAGCCCCTCGACAAAATGTATAGTATATGACTCTATACACAAAATAAAGGATATCCTGTTACATTAGTAATTATTATTAAACACTACACACGAGTTTGTTTTTCTGTAATATTATAGTTCGTCGGTGGGTTTATTATATGTATGGCACTTAATAATTAGGGGTTAGTAAGTAGTAACTGTTTACAAACAATATGAACGATATCAGGTTTTAAGAAGAAAATAACATATAAATTAAGACTTAAGTTACCTACAATAAAATATTTGCAGTAGATGTGAATAAGCATACCATAAATTAAGGAAATATGATGATACAAAAATCCGTACAGTCGTCCAATTTATCAAGTATGGTTACAGCCGATATGACTTATGAGTTAATACAACAAAGTAGACCACACAGCACAAACAAAAATACAACTAATACTCGTAATATTATATTTATTAGTAAAAATCATTTAAATTATTGTTTTATTCTTTGCTTATAGCCAAATAAATAATCTTCTTACATATTTAGGATCTTTTTGAAACATCAATTTGATACTTCGCTGTCCGAGTGATAATATAATTTTTCAAATTCGCAGTTATAATTTGTTTTTTCGTGATCTTTTGATTAATGGATTTCAACCCAAGTCGTATAAATTATTCAAGATAATACTTCCATTTGTATTTGTTTTTTTTTTGCCAGATACTTTATTATGCGCCGATCATCGAGAAGGAAATTATCAAATGATTCATGACTACTGAGATCTGATAACGATCGTAAACGCAGATATTATTATTTAAAAAAAAACAACTTTGGTCCTGCTAAATTGGAAATAATTATTAACGTTATTATCACGCTGGTAATATGGACAGACTTAATGGCCCTGTCGTTATATTCGCGACCGTACGACACGATAAACGCCCCCAGGGGTGTGCGCATAGTATATTGCTTAATGGTATACACACACAACGCCATTGTGTATGCAGCTGTATATATTGCTACATTAAATGATGTTTAAAAAACGATATCCATCGAGATAATAACACCCTGATGTTCTTTTTCATTTTTTCACTTTTTTTTATTATTATATTATTTTTTTGGCTACAAGACAAATTTGAAGAACCCGTGCCGGAATAGATCGTTCATGCTTCCGGTTATTTTTTACTCGAGGTATGTTTGGTAGCGAGTCGAATTGGATTTTTAAAAAAACGAAAGGAAATCATACAGCTTATGTCCTTCAGGTAAATTCCGAAAATAGGCAAACAAAGGTATATACCATATTATGTGACATATTTCAGTTTATTATAGTACATAGGTAGGTTGAATATACGTTTTTTTAATAGAAAAATATCCATCTCAATTTATAGTTGAGTGCAAAAAGATATATTATGTGGTCATATAATACAAAATATATATGGGTACTATTAATTCTACAATTATCGATTTTAATAATATTTAAAATGTCTTGTTTTTTTAAGTGTACATTTTTATTAAGCGGTCTAATTCTTTAGTAGCAAAATAAAATTCCAATTTATATTCTTTTCAATTATTAGTGTTCTTAGAGGACAAATTTATCAGAAAATATAGTTAATTATATAACAAAAATAAAACTAAATTATTATTATAAAAAATAAACATTGTACAATAGGTATGGTAATACCTATTTTATGTTGCAGAATTTTAGACTAGGCTTAAGTATTCTCTCATTTTGAAAACCGTCTCTGCGAGTACTATGACCTTTTTTAACTTTGGCTTCAATGCGGAGAGATTAGGTTTTAAGGAATTTTAAATTACTTGAAGTACTTATACAATGTACACTATATAATACACTAGAATATCAATTGTTTTATTAAGTATACTAAGCGGCATTTAATTAAAATTTGTATGTAGTTAAAAATATAGACAGGTAAGCGTGAGTACAATCCAAAAAAAAGTCATTGTGTTTATATACCTAATACATGGATTTCATCTTATGAATTATCGCTTGGAAAATGAACAGTGTAAAATTTAATTTAAAAAAAACGGATGTTGGCGACATAATAGCTACCTATATTATATATTACCTACTTCCGTTTCAGGTATATATCAAAATGTTGAATTGGTTTAGCATATCGTGTGCCTTTTTCCTTAGACCAGTCGGCTTACTATATACCTAATATCTATAGCATATATCTAATATCTACCACTATTACACTATAGGTATATGGTGTGGTGTGTATTGTGGCAACGACAACCTCGGTGCTGTCCAGTCCGCGGTCGTGGTACAAGACTGTGTCCACGCGTTTCTTGTGTGCTTCGAACCCAATTAAGAGGGCAACACACTGCGATGCCTTTTTAAGGACACGAAAAGAAAATGAAAAAAGTAAAATACTGCACAATCGGCATAAGGGAGTACCTATGTATAGTGAAATACGTGACGACTGCGATGGAGTGGACGAGAGAGACAAAACAGAGATGTCAATTTAATGAGACGAACGGTGCGTACGACAATAAAATAAATGAATACGTAACGAGACCTCAGTTCGTGCACCGACCGACGATAAGACCAATACGCATTTCCCCATAACAGATATAGTTTAATGTTATTAAAATATATTATGCAGGTGTATACAGAGCGGTACGCAAAGTGCGCGTGCAGTCGACTTTAGCCCTTATTACATTTTCTATCCCACACGACTGTTCTCTGATTATTATTTTGGCCACTCACCGATTCTCTGCTTTACCTGGTTCTGAATTATATATTATTATTACAAACGCACTGCACTGATATATTATAACTGTTTCGTTGTAGAGTACTGCCTTGATATGGCAGAACCCCGAATTTATCAGCAATCAACATTATAGGAAGAAAAACTAAAGAGAAAGTATTTGGCGTCTTTAAGGACTTTGTAAGAATTTTGTACTACTTGTAAGGAATAATAAGACTCGTAAAGATAAATGTATTGGACCAATCACTGGCCGCTAATTAATATTAAAGAACCACTAAATGTCTATTGATTCCTTAAAGCTTTCATAAATTTTCATGCAATTTGGCATTACAGAATTTTTGGTCAAATTATTTTTATGAAGAAAATATAGTAATAATGACAATAAAAACGACGCACCGCACCGCTACAATCGTTTATACAAGTAGTTCAATTTGTTGGCCACGATTTAAGTATATGTATATATTATATTTTAAATACTGACACTATATGAACGCAATAATTAGTATAACAATTATTTTTTTCAATTTGTTCTTTTTAGTTTAATTTTATGTAATAAATTTGAGGAAATATAATATGTATGTTAGATATTGTTCAAAATGCGTTTTTTTTTAAGAAAAGTACTTTTTTACCTTTAATGCGATATATTAGTTTTGACTTTTTAACATATTCAATTGATAATTAACTCATTCATAAACAATTAATTTCGCATACGCATCGTTGTTTCGGAATAATTCGTCTAACAAGTAATCAGTGTATGAATTACAATTGTATTAAGACTTAAATTGTTAGACTGTAAAAATTGTTATTACGGTTATTAGGATTTTTCGAGTTCAGCTGCGTTAAGCCACGAAGGGCCAAGTATTTATGTAACAGCGTACTATACAGGTATTACCAGCTGATGATTTACTTGAAACGTTCCGCCCTTCAGGCGCATTAACCTACAATGTAGGTATAGTACCTACCAGTGTAGGTTTTTGTATATTATGTCTCGAAAATGACGTCTCCGGAATTGAAACAAATGTACATAAATTAATATAAGAGACGCAACCGAGTGTCGTACATCATTTTTTACCAAAAGGACCGTAAGTGTATAAAGGTAGGTATGTGGTGTTTGGAAACGTCACGGTGTATTATGCGTGTCCCGTGCGCCCCTTTTAAAAACGCTCGGATGTACACGGGGTATAATACTCATAGTGTATAATAATATACTCTTGTATATTATGTGTATTGTTCAAGGATAACAGGACGATTTACGCGGATGCAATAAACGGTGGAGTTTATATTATATGTGTCGCGACCATTGCGGATAAGAGTGTATTATTATTATTGTTATTACTGTTAAATGCCTGCAGTCGAGCACCTCCGAGTCGATATGCACGACTCACACAATCGGATATATATATATATATGTATATATTCCAAGTGTATATTGCACAATGAAGACTCGACAAAGGGTATAATATTTTCATATACACACACACAAGAAGAGCACGCCGCTCCTTGACGTCCACGCGGGCCAGCGTCCACCTGGCTTAGTCTTTAACGCTCTTGAGAAGACGGAAGGCAATGCGAATTAGTATTTGTATACAAAATTGAATTTTAACTACCGCACCGCAAATATCAATATTAATTGCGCATTGTGATTTCAACGGTGGTCATTGGCACGTCCTGTCAGATATCACACCAATATAATGTATTATATATTATATATGAGAGGTATATTATTCCGTAGGTCGAGTAAATTCTTCTGAACTGTTTTTGTATTTTGTAAAATTGTACATAATGTTCGTTTATTATAAATATGCACACGTGTGACGCAAAAAATTATCACTTAAAATCGTTTTACTCCTAACGAGTTTTTAAACTATTTTAAATACGCAAATAAAAGTGAACCTACATAGACTCTAACTGAAATAAATGTATACAATTTGCGAGTACAAGCCGACTGGCATTTTAATAATATTAAAAATGCGTTGTAATGGATCTACCCGAGACGGCTGCGAGAGCCAAATCATCGAGATGTATAACCAACTGAACTAATTATAATCAATTAAAATACAATGCCATATTTTCTTTGGGATCCTGAATTTTGCATTGTTGATTATCAATAAAATTAGTTTCTAGTGTTATACTATACATTTCAACGACAAGATTGGCTAATTAAATGAAGGGCACAGGGGGAAAACGGTAGTAGTCACATTATAAAAATTTTAGAGTATAGCAAAACAAAGTTCGTGAATTCCTCTCCCTCTTACATAAGAACAAAAAAAATCACATTAAATGCTACTCTAATAATAAATGTATTTATTTAAATAATCTATTGACATAAATAAAAAAAATTAATGGCATAAATTGAAAAAAACTATTTGAGTAAAAAAATGTTCATAATGTGGTGACTACTACCGTTTTTCCCCTGTGCCCTTCAAATGCTTTCTAATTTTCGCATTTTTTTCGACATGTCTCGAGTCAAAAAGTTTGACATATTTTTCTTATAAAAGATGTACCCATATGAAACATAAGTAACGTTAAAAATAGACTAATGATATCTCATCGCCAAGTTGAACCTATACCTACTTTATTCTATTTATACTCAGACAGTATCAACTAAACCTAACTAAAAATTCATTTTAAATGATTTAATTAATTTAACAACGTAATAAGGTTGTTGTTTATGTTCAATTATTTATCATAGTTAAATTATTTTTTACTAAACGGTTTTATATTGTAATGTGTAACAAGTAATTTATAAATTAAAATAAAATAACGACCAGAACGTGTACCTAATCTATCCTCGTAATATAATTAATGTTATAAGGTAATTAACAAATAATAGGATTCTAAGTTGCAGATAACATAATAAGATGTACACAGGTATAGGTAGTACACTTGTTTATTTTAATTAACCAATGATTTATTCGTAAAGTCAACTTAACCCGCGGTATTTTAGATGTACTATTAGGTGTAATAATTTCACGGACCGATGATTTTTGTATACGCGCCCGTATAAATTATAATCGAAAATTAGTCTTGTGAGAATTTCTTTTTAATAAAAAAAATATTAAAACGACCCCTTATAGTACCTATGTCTTACAAGAGCTGTTCCGTACAACGTACTCGGTGATGTTCACACAGCCATGACCGTTTCTGCAGAACTATTTCACTGAGGTCAACAAACGTACGCCATATTATTACTATACATAATTATAATATATGGCGTACGCGATAATAGTATAGTTACTTTATTAATTTTCGGTTCTTCACCGTCCGCTTAACATCTGTTTAATATCCCATACATCAATGTTATACTATGTTTGTTTTCAAACAGTAATTATACCTACAACACATTTAATTATAGCTGTTTAATTAATTCGTTGTAACACTTATTTAATAATTTTAAATATTTACACCAATGTAAGATGTTGGTATACAGGTACAATGCCTTGACGTAGGCCGATATGTTTTTTTTATAAAACAAAAGTATATTATTATAGAGGAAATACTATTCTGTGTGGATAATTCTAAAAAACCCACATAATATACACAGTCGGAAATTCATTGACAGCTCAGAGCAGCTATACGCAAAACGCTGTCCACTGCATGCATAAAACTATTTGTATTGAACTTTAATTATAATAACACACACAGCATAATGGTATAGAATTTACCACCCTGTACATAAATATCAGAAATGTACGTTGCAGTTTACATAAAAACATATACCTAATATGACTTCATTTAATAAGTTATAAAGAGATTAGGTTTGTTTTAATAATAAAATAACATTTTTAACTATTATTATTATGACCATATCGTTTAAATTACATTATAACAATTATTTTATCTCGGTTGCTGTTGTATTTTAACAATTTAATACCTATATAACATTTAATGATGCTTTTTATGACGTACGTACGTTACCTATATGCAATAATATAATAATTACTTATCTACCTAAATATTTTAATGTAGATACAATAATATTAAGATAAACATTTAATTAGATAGAACGCATTATAATATTTAATACTTATATTATCTATGTTAATGGGAGTATGAAATTCAAGTTCTTATATATTATGTAAATGTTTAAAATTTAAATAAGCATGTACACGAATTCTTATTGGTTAGGTTAGTAACTATTACTTACGGTATTATTTCAATTCGTTATTGCATTTTGTATAAAATAAAACACGAGCCACTTATTATGATGTATACGTGTCGTAAAATAATAATTTACTATTCGAAATGATCAAAATAATGTAAAATGAAACCAATTAAATGGTAATTACTGTCCATATTATATTATGCTACCGTATTTACACTATCTAATAGATGGCCGTTTAGTAAGTACTAAATATTATCATCAAACAGGCAATTCAAGTGTAAATAGCGATACGAGATCATTAAATTACCTCAACAAACGTAACCAGTGCTTTTCATATTATATCCTACACAAATGAAATGTATGTACGTCGGTTCGATTAGAATATAATAATCGTCGATAAATTAATTAAACCTTATATTTATTCAACCTTAAGGTATAATAATACATGCAATATGGCATTACATTATTATTTTAATTATACCTAATTAATAGAATTGTTGATACGGCTACTATAATAACATATTATTGCAAATCAGATTTATCTAGAAACCTCAACTGCATACACATACTTAGTGTATGAGACGTCTTTAAACAAAAATAAACATGATTTTAAAAAAGTACAAAGATTATAGTATTGTAGAAATAATTGCCGTTGTGTATAAAACACTATTAGAGTACCTATATAGTTAGGGTACAAAAATCAATTAAGGTTAATATGCAACTATAATAATGTAATTTATGTAGATAACTGCACAAATGAAAAACGATAATTGGATATAGTAGGTCGTACGGTTCATCTATAAATTGTGTATTATGTGTAAATACACATAATATGTATTACATACAACTCGCAATATTAAATTGTTCATATACCTAATTTGTACCTTATTATCCACTGTATTATCAACGCATAACGTTTGCATAGCAAAAAATCGTTTCTACCTATTTTAGCATTCTGCTTTTAGATACTTAGTCAACAATATTATTATCATCGGTTGTAAATATAATATATAGTTTTGAAAAAATGAATAACAAGCGTTGCGTTTATGTATTTTGTAACTTTTAAGTCAATAGAAATAGATGTGTGTTAAATGTTAATTATTGTTGATGATTGCACGTCATAAGCAGTATTAAGTAAACATATTCGAACATTTATAGGTAATTTCGATGTAATAATTTTGTGTATGAAGCTTATATTATAGGTAATATATTTATGTGTATATATCTAGGTGAAGGCTAATTTTACTGCTTTGTAACATATTTTTGCAGTAGGGCAATCCAAAAATTCTGTTATATTGTTATAACTAAAAAAATAAGAATTATGATGATTAATGAATGGTTATTTTTTTATGGATAATGTAAGGACGCCTGCATGTAACGAGTGCAAATCCGCACAGTTAGGACAATATTAACTGCAACCTAACCTACATTATAAGTTTGCGCGGTTTTGTTACGATTATCCGTTGTGTATTCGAGGGTTTTGCTAATAGCACCCGAATATACTCTAGTCGATGCGCGGTCGAGGGGAGGGCGAACCGAGCGGGTAGTGAAATAATTATTATGTCAAATATACTCAGCCGATTGTAGTAGCCGGCGCGGTGCGAGATAAGTGGTGGACTGTGGACACTGCTGTGGAGAAGCGACGGCGGCCGAGGTGTATAATTTAATGCCGTGACGCGTATTGACGAACACGTATCCCCTTCTCCGCACGCATCGTCGGTCGAGAGAGCACGATAAACGGGCCGCCCAACACAATATTGGGCGTTACCGTTCGGTGGGTGTCACCCTCGAAGCCACCGCCGTCGCTACCGCCACAGCCACCGTTACCCCTACCGCCGCCGGCGCCCTACACTACTGTCGTCACGAGGTCCGTACTGAGTCGCCGGCCGCACCGTAACCGTTCAGTCAGTCAGTCTTACGACCGCTACTGTTCGTACACATCGACGTCCTGTTCACTCGTGTATTATTTTAGCTGTTGAAGTACAAAAAAATATTCCAAGTGTCGTTTTTAATTTTTTTTACGCCGTACAATTTGTATTTTTCTTACGCGTCTCGAGTTGGCCGTGCGAATTTGTGCTTAATATTAAATTATACTTTTGCCGTTCGATTACTCTGCGGTCCGCGTTACCTTACACGCCGCCGTACATGTGCATGTTGGCCGCGTCTTTTAGCCGGTAAACCACCGTTGAATGTGCCGCCGCTGCAGCTTTACTTACAGTTTGTGCGGACACACATGCTAGAACCCACGGCAGCAGCCAATATGACTGTGTTAGCACTTAACCATCTGTTGCCGCCTGCATCGACCAACGGGCAACGGACGACCGCCGAAGACGGCAACAAACCTATCCGTATGAACAACAACAACAACGACGAGACGGTCAGCAACCCGACGTCGGCCGCGGCCCGTCCGTCCGGTCACATCAAGTTCAGCGTGGCCGCACTTCTGGCCGACACCAGGCCCGCCCGGTCGCCGACGCCCGGTTCCGCGTACGACGACGACATGATGGACACGCCTGACGACGAGGACCGTGACAGCGTGGACGTAGAGACCACCGGCGACGGTGGACGCTGTTCGACGACGCCCGAGCGCGGCCGCTCGCCGCTGTCCGTCAACCCGTTCCACCATCAGTCGTCTGCCGGCGCTATGGCCGCCCGAGCTTTCATGATGTCCGGCGCCGGAGGACACCATCACCATCATCCCGTAGCGCCCGTGAGGCCCACGCCATTCACCGCGTTCGCCGCGGCCGCAGCAGCCGCATATTCGGCAGCCGGCATGCAACACCCCGGTGCCCCCGGCTCGTGGCATCCTCACTACCCCGGTGGCTTTCCCGGCTTCGGTTCCGCCGGTCTCAACTCCGGTTCACCCGGTAAGTCGATCACGACATACAATATTATTAATACTATACTTGCCGAGGAAGTTTCTTAGAGGAGTCCGGTCTGTGCTTTGTGTTCCTTATACACGTCGAGGTCAAATCGAAAACCCAAAGGCCATTCTCGATAATTCAAATATAAAAACATTATAACACAGTATTGGTAATTGTGACGATTAATTGGAGCTATTTTTGGTATAAGAGTACACACGCGTGATTGTAGTTATTATTATTAATATATTATAATACGTGATAAGCCTACTTAGTGTTCGTTTTATTTGTCAGTAATAAACACTTTTATATTATCATCGCGTTTACCGCTATTGACCTTTGAAATAATAACGGACTAATTATTTTTCTGGTAAATAATACCCACATATTTACAATATTGTTGTTACCTAAAATGTATAATAATATTCTACGGAAACGCATAATAGTATTATTGATGCAAGAGGCGATAAACCGGTAAACAACAGGCCGCACGTCACTTTTAATTGATTTCGAGTTTTTTCCGTTCCACATAATGAAATATTCGATATATTCGTTAACGACCGGTACGCAATACTTAATATAACATTATAGTGATTAGATACGATTGTTCGGTGTATATTCCTATTATAATTTATTTCCAGACTGTTTACGAAATAATAATTATAATAGTGTTGTTATTATTATTTCAGTCGTTGTCTGATTGGACAACTTAAAATAGACCATATTATATCGGCCAATACTTGGCTAGATTAATATTACTTAATATGGTCGTTAATTTATTAATTTGCAAAACGCATCCGCGCAATTATTAACTAAACTAATTATACGAGAGTCGATATTGTTTATCGTATACATTATATACGCAGCACAATACTCGTATGTAATTAACCGGCACGTTGAATTCGTATTATATCATTAACATTCTTATATACGGTGCAAACAGGTGTCGGAACAATATTAATAGTTCTAATTTCGGTAAATTAAATTGTCGTTACGGCGCGTGCCCCCGAGGGATAATTACTTATGGGCCCGTTTCAATAGATTACAATATAATAACATTATGGTTGAAACAGAAGCACAACACGGTCCTATTACGTAACGTTTAGCTGTCTTATTTGTTTTCTCGACAAATTCTCGTTACGCGTTTGTAGATTAACAATTTCGCCGACAAACAAATTCAAGTCCAGTGAAATGGTTAACTTTCGGTGCTCGCACATACAGGATTGTCTGCAGTTTGTTCATATATGTAAACATACGTTATATATTCAACCTAAAGCGAATTAAATAACACAATTGTCCAATGTCCCAAATCTTGAAAAGACATAGGATACTAGGCGTGAACGTGGATTGATACAAAAGAAAAAAAAAATAGATAACAGAATCTTTTAAGATTCGTCCATCCGACCCGGTGTACGGATTGAGTATATATTCAGTTGCGGCGGCAATTGTTTTGCCTTTAATTAAAAACGAGAGAGCGTTTTTTTAGTAAACGGTCTTGACTTATTATAATATATTTCCGGCTATTGTTCTTGTTTGGCTTTTATATTGTCTCGCTGCGTTATCCCTCTCCTTATGTCTGTCTGTGTGTGTGTATCGCAGGCCGTCTGCGGTATTCCGGTGCACATTCCGCAGCCGCCGTTAATGTCTCTAATTGGGCGATACTTTTTTTATTTTTTTTAACCTACGGTCACCGTTTTATTATTATTTTTAGCGGCCGTCTAATTGCCGTCGGTCGGGAGACAAATGTGCACGTTAAAACGAACGTAAAATGTGTTAATCGGCAACGGCCGTGCCAAAAAAAAAGTGTTAAGAGAGAAAACGAGTTGCAGCGTTGTCGCGGCCTATATACATAATATTAAGTCTGCAGTCGTCGTTAAATCACGCGTCTAGGCCGGCGTTTTGTTTTTTTTTTTGGCTTCTATTTGTTTTTATATTGTTCACCGTACACGCACACATCCTTCCTGTTGTTTATTTTTAGACGAGAACAAGATAAATGTACAAGTCGAATAATGTGCCTATATATTATCATGTGAGCGTATATTGCCAGAGTATAACTAACAAATCGTTTGGTGTTTTTTTCCGCAGATTCCAATAACGGCGAACCGCCCAAACTCAAATGCAACCTGAGAAAACACAAACCGAACAGAAAGCCCAGGACGCCGTTCACCACCCAACAACTGTTGAACTTGGAGAAGAAATTCCGGGAAAAACAATACCTAAGCATCGCCGAACGAGCCGAATTCTCAAACTCATTGCACCTGACCGAAACACAGGTAAAGCTCGTTCAAACACTTATATTTTACAATAATCATTTCCTAACATATGTCCAATATAAGAATGTACCTATTTAATATAATATAAACAGCGACGTAATAACTGTTATTGATATTTAGTTATCCTACCTATATTATATTATGCTATATAATACTGTTAAATACAAAATAACTAACGGTTTTTTTCTTTGTGATCTGCGCAGGTGAAAATATGGTTTCAAAACCGAAGAGCAAAAGCCAAGAGGTTGCAAGAAGCCGAAATCGAAAAGCTTAAGATGGCAGCAGTCGCAGCCGCCAGACCGCATCACCCGCTCTACGGCAACCCCCATCTGCCGCACTACTTCCAGCACCCGTCCGAGCTGTTCGGCCACCCGCACCAACTGCAGTCCCTGTTATCGCACCGACCTACCATGGCCCATTTGATAGCCCAAGGCCTGCAATCGTCCGCGGCCGCCGCGGCGGCAGCCAGCCAACACCAGGGCCCGCCACAAGCCTCCCTGTCACCCGGACGGCGTTCCGCGACACCCGGATCACCTTCCCCGTCCGTTACCGGTGGGGGCGGAGGAGCGGGTTCTACCGCTAGCGTTTAACCGCGCAGTTACATATATAACAAATGATTATATGATAAGACTTATAAGTTGTCCTATATACTTAAACCGGATGATATTACGTTGAAGCTATTATTATCGTTTACTCTTCTTCTTAAATTATTATTATAATTATTATTTTGTAAAGAAAAAAACTAGTCACCAAATCCGCGTGGACTTTATGCTACAATTATTATGTTCCAACAACATAAAAAAAGCGCATTTTGTTTATCCAACAATAACTTATAATCGAATTTATAGCGGCCGGTTGGGAAACACGTTTAGTTCATAAAATCCGCCGCTATATTTTCGACGAGAGTTCCTTAAAGATTCTTGTTTGTTTTTTTAAATATTGATAAACAACTTTTAATAATATCTTATTTTTAAATTGTTTTATGCGTATAAATATTGATAATTGTGATAACGATTTCGTTAATTTTAGTTGGATGGATACATTTTATTTGTAACGAGCGTTCTTTAAAGGCGGAAAATGTATAATCACGCTCGCGGTCATATTATTATTATATTTATTTATTTTTGTAAATAACGCTGTTTGTAAACTATATAAATATATACATATATATATATATATAAATTATAAATATTACTATAACTATTAGAGTATAATTTCCAAACAAATATAGGGTAAATCTGTGTATATCGTGCCAATCCTATTGTACCCTATGTTTAATTTTTAATGTAAATATTACGAAACCTAGCAATAATATTTGAGATTTTTTTAAAACAATAAAAAAAATTGTTAATAAGAAAATAAAACCTCGGTGTTTTTAATTTATTGTTATTGTTTTTCTAACGCTAGCGTTAATTGCCCTTCGTTTTGGTCATACCTACGTAGCTATGTTTATGTAAATCTTCACGGTCGTCGTATAGATGAAGAGTGAAGACGCATATTTTGAACAAAGTTAGGCTATATAGAGATACCTTAATGGTAATTGACACAAGCAATACTTGTTAGAGTTAATTTTTTGTTTGCGAATGGCCGGTAAAATGTGGCAGAGCACATTGGATCCGGTCTCGTGTCTGTGTGCAAGTGGCAACGATTATTTGTCGTAAGTGGTGAGGGGGGCACGGGGAGGGATTCAATATGGCGACGACGGTCGCAGGGGGCCAATTATGAAGGGCCGCCCATTCTTGCCGATCGGCGCGTCAGTAAGCACACACCGCTTTCTCCATATCTCTCTGTCTCTCTCTCTTTTATTCCCACACGGTATTTTTTTTTTGCCTCTGCATAATAATATACTCATATACGCACACAACAACCGTTTCTGACTCGTGCAAATAACTTAAAGCCACAGTCGCTGTCTTGATAGTTGGATACAGACGTTCACCGATGAACAGCACACCTAACAGCCGAAGGCGACGATTTGTGGATATTCTCAAATGGAATAAAATACTAATTAATAAATTAACTATTTAATAGGTACCTATATACTGTAGAACCATAACTTAGCTTTATCGTATAATTTGAAACACGGAATACTAATATTGTAAGCAATTTAAATACAAAATAAATACTAAACATTAAACATAGAATGTTTTAGTAATATCAAATCTGAAAACGTTTCAATAATATTTTTTGACGTAAAAATTGTATCAAACATTTTTACTATACTTTAAAGGTATTGTTTATAGTTTTAAATATATAGTACAAAATATACTTGATACCTTCATTGCCAAAAAATAAGTAATAAACATTTTCAAAATCATTATGCTGTATGGATACAATAAAAAATGCTCGCTGGGGTTTCCACGTAGGTACCGTTTCATTATATCCGATTAACTTTGAACCAACATTTAACCAAGAGAGCAGCTATATGGTTTGTTATAAATATTGGAACTCAACAAATTACATCCCGTGAATGTAGCTTCAGCTTTTGTGTGATAGCATAGTTTCTCATTTTAAGTATGCCCGCGTGCAGACTATAATGATATATATTATTATGCCTTCACAATAATACTCAGTAGCGATAAATTGAAAAAAATATATCGGACATATGGTCTATTGGTGTTATTGGAACAAACATTAAGCCTAAATTATTACTGTTATCTAGTAGGTACTTTGATTTTTCTTCGTAAAATAAATTGCAACTAAATCAATAAGAACACAATAACGCGTTTCGCGTTAAGTAGGCAATTGATGATAATTGTAATAATTTAACAATATTATCTTCCACAACAAGTACATACTACATACAAATACGTATAATACAAATAATTGCATTCCTAATTAATATTGTGTACACTGTACAGTAAACATATTATAAACATCTTCTCTGTGTTTATACATAATAGGTACCTATTCCATGTTTCTATTATGATTACATTATTAAATTAGACGCATTAACTGATAAACACAATCATTATAATTTATAACGATTATATTCTAATATGTTCCAATTAACCGTTTGGGGCGAGTACGGAATGATTGACAGTCAAGCTGTGTCCGTAAAATATTACATTACAAAAAATAAACAGCATAGTGGAATCGGGGTCTAGTGGTAACGGAGATTATTGGGACAGAGAAGGTCACAGGACTATTATATAAGTTATTACTTATTAGGTACAACTGAAAGTAATAAAATAACTTTCAAATAAACGCTTCGATGCGAATCTCTATAATGATAGAACTAAAAAAATATCTATAAATGCATTGTAATGTCATAACGTACCTACTAAAAATGTATATATATATTATAAGTGTTGATATGATAAAGGTTGACCTATAATGTCTGACTATAACAATTGATAGTACAAATTAGGTAATAAAAATATTTTCAATACCGGTTGACTGTTGATTCACTTACATTTATAGCAACCTAGAAATGTACTATGGTTAAATTGTAATTTATCCCTTTTTTTGTTGGTGTTTCATTAACAAAAAAAAAGCTTGATTACAGACTTTTGAGAAAAATGTATACGTTATGACCCCTTCCTACCTTCGGACTATACAGGATATTAAAACTTTACCTAAAAAAGAGAAATAAAGAAATAAGTTTCACGTCTTCAAGGGGAGCGCTTTTCTGGAGAAAAAAATGATATTTATTTAAACCGGAGTTCATTTTTACAGATATTTAAACTAAACTTAGCAAAAAAGTTTATGATATTGTACGTTTTGTTTTTTATTCAACTAGAGTCTATTTATTGTATGAGAAATAATAAACGGTGGCAAACGTTTATGTTGTTCTTAATGACTTTTGGAGTAACCCTATGTTATGTTCATGCATATAATGATTTGTAAATTGTTTATAATTTATATACTACTGAAATATAATAAGAGTTGTTGTTTAGATAATCGGGTTAAATATGATGTGTCTCATATGCACCGATAACAACGGAATCATTAATAAGTTTCTCATGTAACGAGAGGAATGATTAGCTTAATACTTTGTATACCTTTATAAAGTATTGGGTATACGAAGGTACCTTCGTTAATTTTTAATAAATATTATTGTGCATATGTAAACCTAAAATTATAGCCCATTTATATTGTAAACTTATATGACATAATAAATCCCCTATAAAAATTATGGAAAACTTAACTTGATTGCTTCAGTGACATTTTTATGAGTAAAAAATAACTTCGGAATTCTTACCTCAGATTCGGATTCAGAGACTCAAAAATTGATGTTTAAATAAATGTCTGGACGCTACCAGTTTTAACAAAATATTTATTGATCGCTTAGTATTGAAAAACAATTAAGGCATATTTCTAGACAAAATGCGATAAATTTAATAATATTTTGTATGTTACGTACAACACATTGTACTGTGTACAGTGCAATGTGTTAATCATATGCATGTAATGTAATACATAGTAGTAACTAGGGCTTGTAACAAAACAAATATAATAATTACCTCACTAATGGAATTTATCACGGTTTCATTTTGCAGTAATTGAAAGTGGATGGAACTATTTCCTTATCAGTCATCATAATAATATGAATTAAGCGGAACATTTACATTCCATCGCGTAAAAATTATCCAACCTCTACTATACCAACCTAACATAGTAGGAAATGCTGGATTTCAACGTATAAACAACAATATTTAATTACATGGACATTCTTTTTGTTAAACATATTAAGTATTAATCATTAATTACATTGTATATATGTTAAAAAGTCACGTGCTAATTAGTTCCAAAAATTATTGTATGTTTACTTACCTAATTTATTATTTACAGTATTTGCCTTTTCGCTGTGCCATATAATAAAAATACAGTATAAACCAAGGTGGATCCACTTGGGTATAAACATAATATATTATAACATATAAATACTGTTTCAATGTATAGTATTGACTTCTGCGGGTGTACTAAAAGAGATAGTACCCTGTACCTGTTAGAACGAAGGATTTTTATTTAGGTACCATTCAACGGCCATCGGTTCGTTTAAGTTCTTATATTATATACCTACATAATGTTCAGAAAATAAAACGCTTATTGTTTAGTTTACTATGATCATGACTAGTGAAATACAAATATAATTTATTTTTTGAGAACCCAACAATAAAATGTGTGTAACGAACTTATAAGCATTAGGTACTATTAAAACGCACCACGCAATACAAAATTATATATTACGTCTACATACAAGTGCCGTATAACATACCTATTATTATATTATATTACTTTTTAAAAGTATAACATATTGTGTATGCTATTATACACCGATATAATATTAATATTATTATTATGTGTCTATTGGGACGGGGTGTGTTTGTGTGTTAAAGCCGTCGAAAGTTTTTAATAAAAATACACATACATACGACGTACAAAACAGTAGTTAAGCTATAACACATCAGGTGGTCCCCGGGGGTGTTGGGCGGGCGAACCACGAGGATCATAAAAATCACACTGATTCCAGGGTCTCTGCTCTCCCCGCACCGCACCTCCATCGTGGCGGTAACAAAAGGGTGTCAGGCGCGACAATATTATTACTATTATTATTATTATTATTATACCGTTATTATTCTCACCGCGCACACCCTCACCACGGCATACCCCCCTTAGCCGAGTTTGTGCACCCCCCGCCGGCGGCAATCACGGTGGCGCGCGCGCCTGTGTTTTGGAAATGTTCGCCGCCCCTAAGTACACACACAGCCGAAGAATAAAACCGCAAAGACGTACATGTATTTTATTAAAAACAATCAATCAAAAAAAAAAAAAAAACGCTAACAAACATAATATACACATTTATAATATAATGTACGAGATAAGTTTAGGGCGAGAAATAATAATACAACGTTTATAAAAGTGTGTGACGTTTCGTATACATAACATACATTATGCGACTAAATAATATATATATATATATAAATTATAATATACTATTATTATATTATTGTCTTTATGTACGATGTATATAATATAATGTTTGTATTATTTTGTAAGTGCGAAGATGGGTGATGGGTGGCACGTATATATACATGTAAATATAATAATACAATGTTTGCGAAGGGTAAGTGCGTTGTGTATATAAACACTATATAACACTCGAAGAACCGTGTTGGCTCAGACTTACCATATGTAAAAAAAAAAATACAAAAACCTAGTAATCTATTACTAGGTTATATAATAGGTAATATCTACTATTATTAGTAGATATTGTTACATTAATTCATATACATGGTGTTCCAGCATGAAAGGTAAGTAATAGATGATTGGATATCTAGGGGACCCCCAAATAAGTCCCCCGTTTTCATTTTTTCGATAAGTCAAAAATTTAAGATTTCGAAAGTTAAGTAAGAAAATAATGACTTGAAAAAAAAAATTATGCCCTGTTATTCAGTGCAAAAAGCTCACCTTAAAAGAGGGATTACATCGTTTTCAGTCCCTTTCGGCCCCTAACTCAAAAAATGATAAGAGAAAAATGATTAGAGACCGGAAATAAATGATAAGTGATAAAAGATAAATGCTAAGACATAATTGATAAGAGATAAAAGAAAAGAGATAATTGGTAAGAGATTAATTATGAGAGATTAGAAATAAATGATAAGAGAAGAGTTAGGGGCTGAAAAAGACTGAAAATGATGTGACCCCTCTTTTAAGGTGAGCATTTTGCAATAAATAACATGGAATATTTTTTTGTTTTTTTAGGGCATTATTTTTTTACATATCCTAAAATTATTTTTATTAAAAATGTTTCGTATTAGATTTTCAGTATTATAGATGCAAAGGTCTAACTATAAATATTGATTGATTGGAATCTCGTTTTTTTGTTTCCCCATCACTATAGTACAAACCTATGTTAATTTAACAATGACTAATTTTAAATTATACTGTTATTGTTTACTTTTCATTTTATAATCTCTTGTTTTTTGTTGTCATTTTATCTGAGATTAGTTTTGTTTAACAAAGAAAATCCCATTAGCATTATTGATCTCATAATAACAATAATTATTACATAGAACTGGATTAGAGTTGGCAAATATTTGTCACGTTACATTATTTTTCTTTAAAACAGTTTTTAGCAAGTTATTTTTAAAATAAAAATTTGTTTTTAAACAATTTTTTGTTCTAGCATTGGTGTTTGACAGTGTTATTTAACATTGGTATAGTTGGACTTTGGATTTCAGTTAATTCGCAATAATTTGTGTTTAATTAAGTAGAACTTGTTTCGATCATATGATATGTTATAACAAAGAAAGTAATTATACGCGTCATTAATAACAACACCTGGAATACCTATAGTATCATCATACTATAGGTATATTATCTACTTATAGTATGATTATACTTATATAAAGAATATAAAACCTATATAATTAGTATAACCAATGTAAATTAATTATGAACAATCGTTTTACGATTTGTAACGTTGTTGTGTTCATTGTTTATTAATTTATATAATATTTTTGGTGCGTTAACGCTGTACCACAAATCACAATGAACAAAGTTTAAAAAAATTTTTAGCTTCGATGCAAAGCGAGAAGGTATTGGTTTTACTCTGATGTGGGATTTTTTTTTCGCTGTATACACTGTAACTTTTTTAATGCTAGACCAATTCCTTCGAATAGCAACTCTATAAATCACAAATTTTATCTAGTTTGTACTTTGGGGGGGTAAAAGTTGAAAAAGTTTAAGTCTTCGCAGACGAAATTTAAAAAAAACAAAAAAAAAACCGTACGAGTTTTTAAGTTAGAACTTTTATTGGCTATAATTTCGAGAAAAAGAGTCGGATCGAGTTGAAACGTATAAGAAATAATTATTTGGTATGCCCGCACACGTCAGTTGTGTCAAATTTAAACTATACCTATTTCCCACCCCCCTAGGGGGTAGAAGTTTTTTTGTTTTTTGGGGTTTTTAGCCGTAATTTTAAAACTTTTGGGTTGAAAATTTGCCAGTAGTTGGAACTCGTATGTATCCATAACATATTAAACGGGTGAAAAATTCGGCACTACAGTTTTTTTTTAATTTCCGGGAAACTGCGTTTTCGCAGATTGCGTATATTCTAACAAAAACACCTAAAACCTTTAAAAAAAATTGATCAAATCATTAAAAAAAAATTATGTTATCTATGCAGAATGATACTATTAGGTTTTGTGCTCAAATACCACTTTTGACTTAGGGTTTACACAAATTCATTTTTTTTTTTTTTTTAACTAAAACCCGGTGTACCAGATGGGAGAAACGTACAGACACTAACAACTATCAATTGGTAACGTCTATCCGTGTTAGATTAGGTTAGGGCCCAATGATCGGTATCATAATATTGTGTTTATTACATGATATCACAGACGACTAAATCGTGTAACTGATTATAGTAGACACTCAATTTACTGGGAAAAAAACCTATCCTTGTACTTATTAAGACATTTAATGATTCTGATACGATAAAATCACTGTCGTTATCTCGTTTTTTTATAGCCTGCATTATATAACCTTACCGAAGGTCAACTATGAATATATAAGGCCCAACTACCTGCAAATTATGAAGAGGACTGTTGTTTTTTAGATTCAGATTAAGTGTTGGTTTTTATGCATTATACAGCCTCAAAATGTATTTTTTATTACACAATTTTTTTAAAGGAAAACTTATGTTTTGCATATTGTTATACTGTTATTCATTTAAAGAGATTAACGCTTGATTGCTTAAATTGTCTAATACTACATAATCTGCTTTGTGCTAATTTTAATTTTTTAGTTTATAATTTTGTAGCTCTAATTTTGTATAAAATATTTCATTATTTTATTACTGTGTTCAAGTTAAGATATATTTTAATAGTATTTAAAAGTCATGAATGATAATTCTTATTTAAATGAGCATCAAAGCGTTTATTTGAAAGCGATTTTATTCAATTTTATCACTTTTATTTATAATAATTCTTGTAGACCTGTGACCTCTCCGTTTCGTCATTGCTTTAATTAGATTATGCCTATACTCTACTGTACTAGTCCTCTCGAATAAAATCACTTTCAAATAAACGCTTTGATGCTCATTTGTAAATATAGAACCTTCATTTAAAACTTTCTAACTTTGCTGGTTTATACTGCGCTTGGTTTGGACTGTACTGGCTTGAAAATACTAACTACCGATTTGCATCGAAGCGTTTTTTCGAAAGTGATTTTATCACTTTCAGATTTAAAAATTTCTGTGGACCTGTGACCTCCCCCTCACCACTATGCCCCGACCCAACTATGCTCCGTCCCCACTATGCCCCGACCCCACTGTACTGGTTTTTTGTTAGATTTTAATTATATGAAATGTTTATGTAAATGTATATTTTTAGATACTCCTGTACTGGTTTTCTAAGTTACTACTGACTGCTGTTAGACTTATTATACCTACCAATTTACTTAATATTTTGTATTATATTTAAAATGTGTCCGCCTCTGCAAGTCAACAAGATTTTGAATTCTAATAGACATTCCAAAAATTCCGTAAATTCTAAGACTCCCCAGTAAGTGTATTAAATTGTCAAAAGAACATAAGTTAGAAGTTGCGACCAGGTCAGTGGTTTGATCGATGGCGTTTGCTCTTTGCTATTATATTTAGCAAATTCAATGAGGTCGTGTTCAAAGAAAGTGTCAGAATTGGCTACTAATTCATCACACTCGAATAATAGTATAATACCTAACGTACGGTTATTATGCTGTAGATGTTTTGTGATGAATTTAACGACGTAAAGCCACCTTTGATTTCAGATCTAACAAACCGGAACACGGTTGCTACTGTACACAAACTTTCCAAATAACCGAGTAAAAACCGTTCTTGTAGCCTTGCAGTTATAGAGTTTTTTCAAAGATCTGAAAATTTGAATTTTTACCAATTTTTTTAGATTTTTTGTGATCATATAATCAATGGTTTTTTAATTTGAATTTCATTGAATGGAAATATGTTCTTTAAATAAACTTTTATGATTTAAAATAAGAGTTATTTCTTCTAGCTTTGCCAGATAGTAAAGTTATATTACTCAAATTATAATCGTTTATGCTACACAAACACAACTGTCGTAGTACAAACGAATAAACTTTAAATAATATAGGTTTTCTAGTATGGCGGGACTGGAGAAAATGATCTTTTAAAATATTTTCCGTTTAAATACGTTTCAAATGTTGTATAGAAAACAACAAGGCAAGTAAGATTTTTTGAAATTCGATAAGTGGACTTGTTTTAGGTACCGTTACCGATGCATTATGTGTTTCGAAATGGGTTTTTGGTGGCTGTACAAAAATAATTGTAAAACTGTTTTTCCCAGGCTCTCTCCTACCGTTTGCGGTGCGTGTAACGGCTATTGTCGCCTACAAACGGGTACCCGAGGTGGGCGATACATAAAAGGGAGCAGAGAAATTTTCGGACAAAGTGAGAGGAAAAGGAGTAAACCTATAATAACATAATACTGTTATTATAAGCATGCCTTTACATATAATACTGTGTGTGTATACGGTAGATCGTAGAACACAATGTGTAGGAGTATACACCACCAGCAAACGGTCAATATTTGGAAAAGCCGGCATTGTCCACGGCCATTGTGACATTACACGGTATCTCTTGTATACCAATTTTGACCATTTCTCCTCGGACGCATCAAAACCTTTCACCGAAAATTTCACCTCTGGCGTGAGCGCAAACGGTATGTATTTCGCACCAGCAGTTATAGTAATATTAAATTAAACCGCTATATTACTCGTGTACACACATATAGTATACTCGCTCAGCGGGACATGTTATCGGTCTATTTAGGGCCGTTTAGAGCGACACACAATGTAATTCGTAATACGGCTTTCTAAAATTATATTACACACACGGTACATTGGCGGATACGCGCCTGACGCTGTCGGGTATACGTGCACAGAAGGATTCACGGCGAGAGAAACCCTTAAGAAACGGGATCTAGGGTAACGGGTCTTGTACAATATAGCGGATCAGCAGGATACCATAACGGGAAATGACATTGCTATCCTCCTAGCATACGGAGACACAAGGAGCAGCGTGTCATTAGTAGCAGGACCAACAGCAGCAGGAGCAGACGGTTAAGTATAATACAAATATATCTATTCTAATGTTGTGCTATTATTTTTCAAATTACGCCCCTGCGCCCACCACTATAATATTATTGCACTATACCTGCTGGACTACAGCTTCAAATTAGCTGGCCGACTGTAATACCAACCACAATGGGTCTTTTGTTTTCCAGTAGACTTGTTGATAAATTATTCGACAAAGTATACGGTTTAGCCCCGGCACTGCGAATAATGGAAGCCTGAGAGAAAACAAAAGGCCGCTGGTGCTGTTTTTTCCTACTTATTTATTTTATTTTGTAACCAGCCTTGCCGTCACTTCCTCGCACTGGCCTAATAATAATATAATACCACTTTATAACATGTCGACTAACAAGCGAATAACTCCTTCTCTCCACAACGAGTACCGTGTGGTAATCATTTACCGCAGTGTCACGTTAAAATAATAATATTATTGTATTATTGAATCAAAAAGGTATACTTTACAGCGGCGTATCGGCATAGGCATCCAAACTCGCTTAATATCACATGAACTTTGCGTACCAAATGCTCAGTACGGGAAACGTGTAGAGTTATAGCGCGCTATAAGTTCAAATTGAAAAATATGTTCATTTTTTTGGGTGATTTTTTAGTTGTTCTAAGTTAATTTTCCTTATCTTAAATTCTTGTTAAATCGTTACGTCAAAAAGCGACTTGAAAGCAGACAGCGAGAATGTCTTTATAGTTTATGAAAAGCAAACCGTTACAATGGTCTGCGGGTCACTTTTTTGCGTCTAGAAGAGTTCCAGCATTAGTCTCGTCTCTTGCGAGTGCGATTTGTAGCTAGTAAATTTGGTGAAATTAATGATTGCTGCAAGAAGATGTATAGAAGTCGACGAGTCTAATCTCGAGACTCGAACAACGAGAGTTTATGACGATAATATAAGGGTGTACTCTTTTATTTATTATAATCATAGTCTATATATATATACTTAACTGGTATACACGAATCTCTATTAGAGGAGATACCCCGGCCGGGTTTATCCCGTTTTTATAAAATGGGATTTACAACCACCACGTACACGATCCATCCATCTTTCTTTTTTTTTCGTGGCATATCCTCTTGCATTACGACCCTTCCAGCGTTATAATAATATTATATTTTGCGAGTTAAACGTTTTTATACGACGACCTACTCGCCGACGGCATCACCCTCGCGTCAACGATTCCATAAGCTACGAACGAGGCTTATTATCAACCGCGCTGTATACTTTTAAGGAGTTTCGCATCAGTCGACCGGTTATGGCAAATTATTTGAATTCTGCTGCTCGGTAACGTAATTTAGCGCAGTCGTACGCTTGGCTGTTTAAGTATAAGTGACGGATCGGATCATTTGCGAATTGCCGTCTACGGGCATCGGATCTTGGTCTACTATATACTATGCAATTATTAACGGTCGACACGTGTTACATAGTTAGGTACTTAGGTAATAGCCAATATTGGCAACTGACGTGTCACCGATGCGCGGTCTGTATCGCGCAATACAGACCCGACAAACGAACCGATAAAATAACAGCTAATAAAACCTATTGATATTTATAACTTTCAACGCGTTTCTGTCAGTCTGGATAAATGAGCGCATTTTTCGCGTCCAGGAATTCGCGCTTTACTTAAGCTCGTTTATCCGATTTGACATAAATAAATCGGCGGCTCGTTATATCACACTGTAGCTGCTATAGTTTATCGCTATAATCGGACAACGTAGGTATAAATATATATATATATATAGCCGTTTGCCGGTTGTGGCCGATCCTGGAAGTCAGCGGCGCAGAGTCGAGCTGTTGTCGCCATAACGTGTGCAGCTAATCAGTCTATATTTTATGATCGAACTCACCGTGTCGGCCGACCCGAGCAGTTATACTGGACGTTTTTCTTGTTTTTTTAAGTCGATGTCCGCCTCCTCCCCGTCTTATCGGCCGCGTATACGGATTTCCGCAATGGGAAACGGTCGCCTTCTCCGGTCGTAGCTACAAAATGATTACCGCATAGTGCGGCGAGAAGGGTGTATAATATAATATCTGCGCGGTTTCCGACCTTATAATATAATATTGTAGCGTCTTACGACCGCCGATGGACCGAGGGTACGAATCCCCCGATGGATGTAATCTAGATTTTATTAAACGGTCACGACCGCACACTCTCCCTCTATTCGTATCGGGTGCGGGGTTTAATTGTTGTATACGGTTCAGTGTAGCCATCATCGGTTGGCCAGTGGAGGGGCGGACGTTCCGGTCAGGAGAGGGTGGCGGAGCTGATAAAACGGCAATAATGACCGCGGTCGTGGTGCAGCCGAATTAATGCAGGCACCGTTGGCTGCTATTAACACTGGCACGACTACGGGTTTAATTGCGTTCCTAATGAACGGACCAATATATCCTCTCCACCACTGTGAACGTTATTAGCCGATAATTTATGGGGGGAGGCGAGGGAGAGCAGCTTTGGTCGGCGGGGGGCAGTCGACCGAATAGTGGCTCTGTTTGTTATTTCGTTTTATCTGGCCGCACAGTAATAATAGGTATATAATACTGCAACACATAAAGCGCAGATAATGATAATATTAATTTCGATAGCACTTCCAAAAGCGGACTGTGCACAATAAATAATAATAACGTTTTAATGTTATTAATATAATATGACGATGGTATAAATGGGTATAGCACGAGCTACGATGGTTCTCAGCCCACTGAAATATTAATATTTATACAATAATATACTGCCGTTCCCGCAATGCCGGCTCGCACAGACCGGCCGTTTATATAAAACGGCCAACGGTATTTAATCACCTTTTTTTATTACATTTAATGCTATTAAAAATTATATAAAATAACGTTTTAATAAAACTTTTACAAAATTATAACCTATCGAGTTCATATAGTTCATATCCTTGGGTGGTTGTTTTGCTTTTATATTATTAGGGTTTAGTGAAATTGTTCGTACAGCAAATACTGCTGTACGAAATTGTGTTGATAATACACCAACACAATTTTTTCATTTCAAACTGAGTTTCTGTAATATTATTATTTTATCTGTATTATGTATACTATGTAGGTATATACATGAAATAAAAATACAATATATTCAATGTATAAATACTGATACATCTGCTTATTGTACACATGTTATTACATGTTATTATCATATACTTTAATGAGACGAAAAAAATTATGTGCCGACAACACAGACATCCAATAGTGAATTACATATTATATACATACATATAATGTCAGCAAAGGATCAATATGGACGGATATGTTAGTGAACTTCCTGTTTACGCCAATACTTCTTATAATGGTATCTAATGCAATTCACATTAATTAATCTTATAAAATTGTACTATAATATTATGCACGCATATTTATTGTTGTTTTTAAATGTTTTAAGATAAATTGGACAAAATGTATCCGAACATTAAACAATCCCTTATTACTTTGGTTTATTAAATTGTATACAATATTTGCGTAAGTCGATAGCCTGTATTTTAAAATAGGTTTAGTGCAAATTAAAAAAAAAAATTTTGGTTTCGTTATGTTCAATATATGTTGTTCTTTGGCAGCGATCATTAATATTCTTTCATCGGTCATTTTCTGACAGCTATCATTTATAGTTTTGACCTTTATCATCTTTTGTAGTGGTTGGTGCAGTATTGTTGTCATTATTATTATGTATATATTTTTTACTGGATACCACTCAGTATATTTTATATTGTGTGGTCTATGTGTTTTTACCAATTGTCGTTAAATATAATAAAAGTATTTTATTCTTGTCAATTTTTAAAAAATAAAATTTCAACCAATACAAGTCATTAGAAAAAATCATATTCTATTCTTACAGGGACCATTGTACTGCCCACTTAGCCAAACCGAATTTATCCTGTACAGTATACAACACTCTTAACAAATAACAATTCCCATATTCGTTTTTCGTAATACGACCCAAGCATATTATATCCACCAAGCTAAAAATGGTATATAGGTTTATACCTTCAAAGTTGCCCGCATAACGCATTATAATAATTTGTATTGTGTTGAATATGTTTCAACTTTTTTTTTCTTCTTCTCGTATTCGATCGGAGATTTGTATAGTTTTGAATTTCGAGAAAAACATTACACATGAAAATAGGTACTGTGTGAAAGATGTTTATTTTATAATTTTCACCGACCCTCCTACTGATATTTTAAAATGTCGTGTGAAATAAGTCAATCGACCGATATAATATTGTATGTTATTATTATACAGATTTGGGAAAGAACATCTGTTAAATAAACGTTGTGTGTGTGTATATAATATTATAGTTAGACGTGTGTGCTCTGTCGTTTTGCGGTGTGCGGTCCGGCGCTGGTCTCATGCTGATTATAATATTATTATTATACGGACAGAGAGACAGATCGGTCCATTGAAAAAGGTTAGAGGCGGCGGCAGGGCATGATCGAATGGTCGACTTTGGCAGTGCTGGCGGTGAACTCCGATGCGAGGAATTAACTCCCATAAAGACTATATATACATAAGATAAGACCATTGTGACACCATCACGACACACATAACTGTAAACCACCGTGGGCTCCCGCGTATAAACCCATTGTATGTCAGAATGATATGATGTGTGCATGCGCGATCAATAGTAGCCCTGACGACGGCCGAGCCAGAGGTAGAGTGGCAGAAAATGGATTTTAATATACACTCGCATAATAATATACGAGCATTATGTAGGAAATGTATCACCAGCCCTTTGCTCGTAGTTATATACCTGCTTCGAATAATGTCGTCATGTGTAGGTACGCCTTACAAGATATTATATTATTATTATTGTTAATATTATTTTCTTGCGGTGGCGTCGGGATTATGGAAAAGAAAGGATATTATTATACAGAGCATGTAAATCCCCGAAGTCGGAATATACGTACCCACACAGTATAAATCACATTGTCAATATTATTCAAGTCAAAATCATTGACGACTGTATTGTGTACGCGTTATTTCATGAGTATCGACCTCTCTTGTGTACTTTATAAATCATAATAAATTTTTCAATCCGTTCACACGTCCTTTTTAAAGGTAACCATAGCCATCAAACAAATAATAATGCCTTCTTATAAGTGTACCTACGTTAATATCAAGTCTAAGATATAAAAATTATAATAACTATCTACTGCTATATTGCTAAGTATAAAAAATATAATTTTTACTACAAAGTCTGCCGGCTGCCAAGACCATGTTTCAATTAAGAGGGTCATGTTTTTTATTATTTATCTAATTAATATTTTTAAAGTAATTTTAAGTTTTTATAAAAATAATGACTGGCCGAAAACTAGTACAGAGTAAATGATTCTAAAGATATTTAAAAATTCAGAAAACCTTAGTTTTGTAACAAATATGAAAATAGTTAACAATTCAATAAAAAGTTATGCTTAGGTATAAAGTTTTTTTTTATATTATTTTCTACGCAGAACGAAAAATGTATTGTTTTTTTCAATGATTTATTTATTATAGACTTAGATTCTGAAATTTGAACTGATGGCAATTTGTATGTCTATCATACTATGCCTGAATCTTACCTTTAAAAAAAATGTTTATCAAAGAAAACCTAAAAAATCAATCACTGATTTATATTGATACTTAATAGGATCAACCGGGGTATATGAAAACGAATGGGTCAAATGTAAATTATATATTTAAAGTAATTGTCAATTTTAATATTTAACTTAATATGTACTTTTAATTATGAGATGTTGATATACTAATTACTAGATAACGTAATTAAACGAAATAAGACAATTGTTAGTTATTTGTATAAAACAAATTTCATATACATTTGGCCCATTCGCTTACAATTTCCACACTTAGACCCTATTGTTTCCATTTACAGATTCGCAACAAATTTTTAAAGTGATTTTACAATTTTGAACTATTATTATTTTTAAATATCCACAACCCATTATGTTCCAAAAATCCATTATGTTCCATACGCATAGGATTTCTTTGTAGCTGTTTTGTAATTTAAATAAATTTAGGTAGGTACGAAATATATATCATTAAAAAATTAAAAAATATTCTTCATGAAAACAATAGTCTTTATTGTTTGGAAATTAATTTAAATGTTTTAATGTTGACGGTGGACGATTCTTAGAATTTTATATAATTTACTATATGTTTAATGTACGTTGATATACAAAAAAATAGAAAGCAGGATAAAAAAGAATTATACAACCACTTACTTGACTTATGGTATGATTTTGTAAATAACAATACTGTCAAAATTAAAACGTGCTTGTTGTTACGGAAGCATAACGCGTATGATCCTCTCTGCGCCGAAGGGTTGGCTCCTGTAACGCACATGTCAGTTGAATAGTAGGTACTACCTGCATATCCGTTCATAGGCCAACCCGGGATACAGATGCTTCTAATTCGGGGTTTGTTCTCTCTAAAAACGCATTACATTCGGTACATATACAGCTAATCACGTATCGCTAGAATAGCTGGTTAAAAATGAAATATTGAAGGCAAACAATGTACAATGAACGAGGTCCGGACAAATGCTAATTTATCACTATAGCTACTACTACTTGTGTGCACAGTCCGAATGTCATTATGATATCTTAATCTTAACGTTTATAAGGACCGCACATTATGAAAATATCATTTCTGACAACAGATTCGAAGAATTGTAACGGATAAAACTGCTATGGAGGTTACTTCATACATTTAATATATTTTAGGATGTATAATATGCGCGCCAACACTACACAAATCAAACTAGCGTAACCAGACATTGATTTATTTTGGATAAACGGTACTTTTTTCAACCTAACCTTCCGGAATTTTCTTTCATCGTTATTACATTATGTTAGGTATTTAACTATATATAGACTATATGGACCAGACAATACCTTCGAAGAGACCAATTGCACGCCGACTTATCCTGGTTATCTCGGTCAATTAACTACTACCAAGCAAAAACGATTCCTGTAATTCGGCCAAACGGGGACAATTTTTTTTATTTTGGCAACTATAATAATAGTATATAATAAGGTATACTGTATGATGAACAAATGTAAGAAATAGAAATAATTACTTAATTACAAATAACCCTAATGCTTACGTCGTTTCTTATCCCGTGTGTAGGATCTAGTTTTTTTCTAGTGTCTAGCGTTACAATTATTGATAACCATAATGTTATCTATACCTAATACTATAAAGCCTATGACTTGCATAATTCTGATAATCCGGATTTTGCTCATCTACACCACTGTATGTACTTGAAGATCAGTTAATATTTAATGAACGTGCACGAATCACGTGACTTCGAAATTGGCATACGTTTTGATAATTTTATTTTTTGTTCCCTACAGTTTGAGGACTCGGTACGACTATACCAGGTGAGTGGTAGATGTCGATCGTCGAGTAAGGTGAATGACAATGCATGCAAAAATCGGCGATTGTAAGTCTTGCCGTACCGGCGAAGATTATTGTATTATAATAATATAGGTCTACCGTCTAGAGGTACCCGTTTTGGATCATCGATTTCAATCAAAGCGCTCAAATTGTTTGTGAAATTCTGGCACGTAGCCCTAGGGACCGAGTCGAATTCGCTATAGAGGTGGACAGAATGAAAAAAATAACGTCTCGGTCTCAAATATTATTTTTATTGAAGAGTCATTCGCCTCGTTTTTACCAAAAAAAAAATCAGCTTTGGCTCGGTCCCCTTTCTTTTCTTAGAGGTGCATGTTATATTGATATTCTATACAATTTATAAACTGTATCACTGGGCTGCGCCGAATAGCGACAATTATTATATTAATATATATTTTAGGTACATTGTACCATTATTATAAATCGTTGTTGTTGTTGGTGTTATAATATAGATGTTTATTCGCTGGCTTGTGTGCAGTATTAGGGCGTATATAATATCACAGTATTATATTATTATTATTATTATTCTCCGTTTATATTATTATGTTGTTATTATATGATCCCGGTGTTCATAAACCGCCTTTTATGTGCGCTATCTGAATGTATATGCATGTTACATATAATAGATACCTACACTCGATTTATATACTAACATATTAATATTTAAGTCGTTTAGAGGTACCATTGCTATATTGTATTGATACAACTTACAAGTATGTGAACCACGATAATACAATTAACTCATAAGTAACACTGTAGGTCCGTTCATTTTTTAGTATTTTAATTTAATATATTATGAATATTATGTACAACTCTCTAATAGCATCCAAGCATGAATATTCAACCTGTTTGGGGGAAACCTATTGACTTCCTATTTGATTCCGGGAAGTACGGGAACATCTTCTATTAGCTTCCTAACTTCCCGGTTCTATCAGGGTAGGTAAAGTATTTATGAAAGTATTATGTAAAATATATGGCCCATTAAACGTAGATCGATAATTGTTAGTTTCCAAACAGTTTTCTTGGGAAAAACTATATACGAAAAAGGTGGTTGCCAAATCTAGGTGGACCACCAAACGCGTGGTGTAGCTACATAAATTCAAAAATCGACAGTTTAGGTACATCATTTGGCTGTATTGCATTGCGAACACATGTCGTGAAGTGGTCAACTCTGTTGTTACCGCCCTATAAACACCAGTATAATATATTATAGCGAATGATTTTTTTTCTACCGTTGCCGTTTTTGAGAATTTTTTGGAAGGTCATTCCGATTCCTATTGTACACACGCCATTCATATATTTATACAATAATATCGAATTTTGACAAATGAATACCTTAATTTCGGGAAGCGAGTTTCAATGGCTATTAATAAAAATAAAAAACTAGCTTACGGACCCGTGTAGGTAGTTGTATAGTCGTCTACGGTTTACCTAAGTGGATTATGTTTTTTTAGGTCAAAAAATATTTTTTTAAAAATAGGTAGTAAGTTAAAAAAAAATTAAATTTATTACAACAATTCCAAAGGTAACAGAAGAACTGAACCGTTTATTAGTATTAATGTATTTTATGTAACAACACATCATCAATAATAGTATCATTGTTAACATGGGCTATCATTTGGTGTAGGCCAAACTATTTACAACACTGGTCATTTTTTAAAGCATAATTTACGAGCCGGATAGCACATGTACTGTATCCGGTATAGTTAAAAGCCCGGTAGCGTTAGAATTAGATGCCCGATTACTTATTAAAATTAAAAAAATATTGGCGTATAACATATAATAAGACTGACCTCAAAAAACAGGCCTGCGATTAACTGATCGACCAAAATCATGAAAGTATTTAGGTAAATGCATAATCTCCTGATTTAAACTGAATTATTTCCAACTTCTTATAGAGGTTCAGAAATTTGATGATTTATAAATTATACTGTCATGAATTATTCATTACACTCATAATTTATGACACTCATATTTCCATTTGTGATACTGTTATACTTTTTAATGTATTTACTGTTTATCGCTTAATTGTAAAGTTGATTCAATGTATAAATTATGTAATTAGTGTTTGTACAAAAAAATCAAGTTTAAGGTATGGAAATTATGTTAATCATTTTAATGTATACTAACGGAAATGATTAGGTGTTATTATAATTTATAAAACAGTTCTTTAACAAATATAATGAGCTCATTAATATCTTTGCGAGATAAAATTACGCGTTAATCTGATAATAACAAAGAGTAATAATGTAGGATTAAACGCGTAAGAATAATAATGATTATTCATGGTTGTTTAACTCAGGGGGGAAGTATGAATACAAACAAATATTTAATGTAAAAACTGATAATATGATATTCAAAATACGCGTTTCTTTTAATTTTTACGCTGTTTTCGACTATTAATTTAAAATCTATCTCTAGATCATTAGCTTCGTTGGGTTTGTAAATAAAGGAAAAACCGGAATAAAAGATAATGGAAAAATTATTGAGCCCATTAAAGAGCATAAAACGTTTTAGCGCCGTCGGTTTTCTTCCTGTCTCTTGTGTTATATAAACCGCGACAATATTTTAATTAAAACCGGCAAAAAGCGTGTTAAAGGAGACGAAAGGAAATAAAGAGAAAAATATAAATTGAGGAACAAAGTATAATATGCTATGCTATACAAAGATAAACTGAAACGGTGCGAAAACACTGCAGTGGCGCGGCGGTGGTGGGAGGTCCGCATTCGAGAACGGGCAATAAAACAAGGAGAGTAAAATAAGAAATGTAAATAAGGGCTGGTGACCGGAAAAACCTCGAGCGGTTCGGTATTTCGGGAGGGGGGGGACGGTGTGTCAGGGTAAGAGCCATTTCTCGGTGGGTTATTATTTCTGGAGGGGACAGGGTGGCTCGCCCCGTAATTGAAAATCCACCCCCTCGGCAGGCGACGACTGGGCAAAACGGAATTTATTTATTATTGTCGGGACGTTATATTATAGACACGCGAGGACGATGCTGATGGTAGTTGCGATGTTGTGTAAATCCCGCTCCCGATACTTTGTATTTTATAGGGCGGCGTGGCCGTTTAATGTTCATTAAACCAATTCGGAAACAGTGTCTGGGGACCAAGTAAATCCCCTAAGGAGGCCTTTATTATATAATAATAATAATATTATATCCACCGTCGTTCCCCCGAGTTGTCGACTTGTTTAAATCCCGCCGCAACATCTCCGCTTGTTCTTTTCGCCGAAATATGATTACACAAAAGAATGAATAATAAATATATATACATTTTATTACAAGTACGACAGTTTCGCCGGCAGAATTAGCATAGAAATGGAATCCTGGCAATCACGGCAACGCTACACCAATGCGATGTATCGTCTCGCCGTAATAGCTGTACGTGTGCGTGATGCGCCGACGAGGGACAAATATATATATAAATTTATATATTATATCTTTTTGATTTTATGCGCTTTTCCAGAGGATTTGCCGACGTTTCGTAGCAGGTTAGGGTTGCCGACGCCAAGCCGAAACCTGTGTCAGCCGCATTTGCATGTAACACCACGGACACCGGATACCGCCAAAAAGAAGCTACAAATCAATTCCGTTGCAAATCCCCCGCTGCCGGAAGGATATAACGCCCGCTTTGCTATTTTCACGCAGAATAAAGTGGCAAAGATTTTTCTGTAACCTTTTTTTTTGTTAGTGTACTTCCCCTGTAGTTTAAGTTTTTCGCTTTTGTTTTTTCCTCGTATATTGACCATGGATTTGATTTAATGCGTACCTATATGCCATATATTATATCAACGAACAATGTAATATATACACGTAAATGCTACTATATATAAATACTGTAATTAATGTGAACGGAACGTAATTAATCGGTTCTGGATAAATAATAATAATATATTGTTATAAATGCTCATCTAAATGTAATCTTTCACAATAACCTTAATAAATGTGAGCTAAGTAAATACCTCTATAAATACCGTAGTCTGATCTAAACAGTAAAATGCCTTTGCCAACATACAGAAACATATTTAAATGATAATTTTATTAGTAAATTAGTACTAGTTTAAATAACTATTTTGTAATTATTACTAATTATTAGTAAATATTATAATTAGACTTCAACTTCCGACCAAGTAAACTACATCTTTAACTGTATTTTCATTTACAAATTCCTTAAAAACGATAACTTTTTCAAATAGTTATAATAACATTAAGCAATATCATTATAATGGTTAAATTATAATATTATTTTGGTAATTATGACACAAAGAAGATACCTTGAAGACAAATTTAACATTATACTTAATTACATTTGATTATTTTAATTGGATTAACTATTTTTTTTAAGTGAAATCGTATAAAGATAAAATTATAAAACTGGACAGCTTTAATTAATTTTCTAATTAGTGAATTATATTAAAAAAACTAACACTGTAAATTGCTTCAATCGTCTTTTTATGGCTTATATTGTGAGGAATGTTTTTTTTTGTATGGGATCGAGTAATTTTATATTATGTGAGCGAATCATTATTACTCGGAAGGAAAAACTAGTTTTCGCTCGGCTCTCAACTAATTGGATACTCTTTGAACGTGACGAAACTTCCTATTGTGCTCGTGTTTATATATGGTGTCTAAAATGTATGTGACGTAAATAAAGCAAACAGACGAGAAGAATAAACAAGGTATATAAAACTTGAAAAAAACAATTCGAAAACACTAACAAGACAGTTATGACAGTTAGTCTTCTACAGGTTACACGTTATATGTACAAGTAATAATATTTTAAAATTACACCTGTTTTTTTATCATTTACAAGTTGCATTGGAATGTACTACAGAATACGAGTACTACAATACTTGTATTTAAGGGGAAGGCATGTGAACAATATCCCTCCTTATGAGATCATTGGTAGATGCTTCTGTATAGGAAAATTATAATAATGGTATTTATAAAATATAGACATTTGAAAAAGGATCTTAATATAATTAGATGTTTTAAAAGGCATAATTTTAAGTGTTCCCCTAATTGATCCATCGAACTTGAAAATAATAAGTGGACATGATATCATCAATTGCATAACTTTACAACTCAGAATAAGTATTCAAGTACACACACTCGGTGATTGTTATCGATGGATGTGATCGATTTATGAGAAAAAAATACTGTTTTAAACAGTTTAATTTATATTGAACTACTCATTAAATAGAAGACATAATGTTCTCTTAGCTATTAGGTCCAAATTACAGCTTAATTAAGGGGGGATGGTTGTGTGAAAAACAATTTTTTTGCATTTTTTTTATTGCTTAGAATATTAGTTTATCATCTTTAGAATGTTCTCTTAAATTTTCAAAAAAAAAACTTGGAAAATTGGCTACTTTAAACGCGTTTTTATCAAAATAGAAATATTTCGTACACCGTACAATGAACCTTAATGAAATTGACATGTGGTTTGGTTCATTTTCCCTCTCAACTTACTGGCCTTTGAGTGAACCTAAAAGTTAATTAATTATTATTACTTAATTAATAATAAATACTGTTTTTTTAAATGTTTATACAAAAAATAGGTATTTCTCGTTAAAAATGATCCTGAATTTTAAAATTTTATGTTCACGCAAAACGTATGAACGTGTTTTAACAGAAAATGTTGGAATTATTATTTTTAGATAATTATAGAGACCTGTACGCTGCATATTGCAAAATCGAAATACTAAATTCAAGCAGCTGTAACGCCACCATTTGAAATTTTTTCGATATGAAATTTTGGTATAAAACAATTTGAATGGGCAATTTCGTGATGTAATTTATTTCATTTTAATAAATCTCACCATTTTTAAAAAAAAAAATCCTGGAAAAAACAGCTTTTGACACGATCCTTCCTCCTTAAACGTTCAGATTACTTACATAAAGTCTCGAACTTAAATACATCCAACTATTATGTGTATTCCATAAACATGTTATTTCCTTTAGTGTTAAAATAATTTTTTACACAAGGCTTTTTAATTTTATTATTACATTAAAAGCAGTCAATGTTAACCGAAATAGCCCGTTCAATTGAACGAGCTGGGCGTTTGTATTTGTATTTAAGGTTTGCAGCGAATAGAGGCGGGCAAAGAATTGTTGGTATGTATATATGTGTGTTTTTCTTTGTTGTGTCGATGGAGATGTTTTTCTTGGTGCATATACCCTTCCATACGACAAAGTTTATACATATATATTAACCCTGAACGAAGAAGGGTGCGAAAACTGAGAGAAAATTTCAACGACTTGAATTAACTGCGAGTAAACGATAACATTATGCGCGTGACACCCCCTTTTTTTCCAAAGAAGAGGCATTTGGCATTTTTTTCTGCCTTTTCAACGCAAACACACACGCACCCATTTATTTATATATTACACTGTCGACGTTTCGCGTGCAATATCGTTTGCAAATTCGATTGTCGCTTTGCTCTCTGGTAAATAATCCATTTTAGGGGAAAGAACTATTTACAGCGCGACACTTAATCTTTTGCATACGATCGCTCGAAGAAGGTTATTTCTTTTATTTACTCTATTGTGTTCAGACTTCACGCCTACATAATATAGTATATAGGTGTACAGTAGCGATTGAAACGATTTTCAATTTTCCAATTAAAACGTACGGCAGGTCCCCCTTCTGGTTTTCATTTAACATTCGTTCCCTCTCCGTGTGCTAAACGATCCCTTTTTATTTTTATATACTTATAAGTATATAATATATATATAATACGCTCATTTATTTCATATAATCGATTGTAATTTATTTATATATTACAGTAGCTCTCTACGCAGCGCAGCGTTAAAACACTATTAGCTGCCCGTCATAAAATGTTTATGTTCAACGTAAAACGGTTGGCGGAGGATACACGCCTTTTAAGACACCCTATTGTAAATGAATCTCAACTGAGAAATATAATGTTCGTTTCTATGCTTGAAGTAACATTTAGATCATATCATGATTAATTCCATACCATAACGACAAAATATATAATATTATCACAATAAAATTCGCTAAAACTATATTGTAAATCTATTTTATCTATGATAAATACGTATATCAACGCACTAATGATGCATTTTACTTATGTAAATAATATGTGATATAACTTATGTAAAGAACAAATAAGAATAAATACAATATAGAAAATAAATAAATATAAAAACAACAGTGGGAATATAAATTACCTAAATAAAGAATTACCAGCTAATTTATTGCCAAGAGACATTAAAATATGTATCGGATGGTTTAAAATATAATTTTGAGGGAAATGAGGTATATAAAATAATTGGTTGTTTCAAAAATACTATGGGTTTTTACTTTAAATTTAATTAGATTAAGAAGAAAAGGATCATCAATTTCATTATTAAGCAATATAAAAAGAAAAGTTCCGTATGCAGTGACTCTACGTGAGTTTAAGGATTTCATTTTTATGATGCTAAGAATATTTTCTTACTCAGAGAGGGTGGTTTTAATTATATTCAATTTAAATCAAATAAACCTAAGAACTTTATTTTGTATATTCTCTAATTGGTCACTATGTCCAGAACTATTATTATCTCAAATAAGCGACGCATACTCATGTAATGGACAGATGAGAGAGGTATAAAGGCATTTGAAGGTAAAGGGATCATTGAATAGGCAAATAGAAGAATATTATAATTAGTAGTATAAAGTACAGCATCATTAATAAGCAAATTAAAGAGGAGAGGAGAAAGACGATTCAGAAGTTATAACTATAGGAGTTAATAAGGAATTTTTAAATTTGTATACTTGTATGTAAGGAGGAGGAGCGGCTGAGTGGGTAAGGCGGCAGTGTGTTAGCGCTCACTGTCACCGGTTCGACACTCGGTCACAGGCGCTCCGTTTGCTGGGCGAGCAATCGTCCGGTGGAAGGAACCGCCATCCCCCTCTCCGGCGACGGATTGACAACCCGTCCCGGAAGCGAATTCGTCAAGAAACCATCTCATGCTACATCCAAAGCTACATGATGATGATGTAGGTATACATAATACAGTAATTAAAAAAAAATATCGATGATAATGTTTTTATTTAATTTCAAAATTAGGCTTCTTCAATGTAGCTATATTAATATATTTAAATGACTAAGTTATGTCATTGTTTAAAACTATATTAAATAGTAGAAATAAATATTACTTAAGAAAATATGATCCTAATTAGTAAGTACTTATTGAAACTGCAGACCTTAAGGAAGATAAACACTTTGCTGGTTTTCCAAAAATTCTATGATATAATATTTAGAAGTTTATCTTATTTTGGTTGAGTTGGGATTAGTCAGGATAATATAGTTTCAGTTTTACAAGCTATCTTAATCTGCTTCAGATAGAAGTCATGAATGTGGGCCAACAGTGAACAGTATATAGTAAAGCCAGCATGATGTATGCAATTATGTGTTGGACACTGCATAAGAAAGATGTAAGGAAAATATTAGTGGTTTAATGTTGAGAATATCTCGGAATGTTGGGATGGATATGTGGAGTGATTAAGTTAGACAGAAAGATGAATGAGTATATAAAAGGAAGTTACGCAATTAGTAGGAAAAATAAGAGAAACCAAATTGAGATGGTTCGGGCATGTTGAAAGATGGGAAAACTTAAAAAATAAGTGGTATTTAAAAATGTCGTTTGACTTTGATTGTACCAATTATTTATAATTGAATATAATTACTATTGCATCATCTGTATACTTGATATAAAATATCTTCATTATTTAAATTAGCAATTATACTAATTAATACCAAATTTGATGCCGAAAGTAATAATACTTATTTGTCTGAAAAATACGAAATTTATAATAATAAACAATTTACATATTTACATGTATTTAATCATGCAATTTTGTCTGATGGTGATCAAATATCAAACTAAATAAGTTATAATTAAAATTAATTTGTGAAGCCAATTGCAAGCATCGTTGCAACTTAATCATTGTAATGTTAGGCCATCTAAAATGATATATTCCATTACGGTTCAAAATACATTCCTATAATTTTTATTAAATGCGAGTGAAATCATTTTTTCGATATCTACTTCAAAAACAAACAATACATATAATATGTCACCGTTCTATATATCTAGACGTAACAATGCAATGAAGAAGGAAAGGGATAACTTATCAGAAAATCAGTGAAAAATTTATATAGTAAACTATTATTACCACCAGATTAAAGGGAGTTGGGCGAGCAAGAAAGGAATAAAACACGTCCATAAAACGGCTATGTGTAAGTTTACTGAAAATAGATAAGTGAGTATGTGTGCAATGATTGGAAGAGCAATAAACCGGTGTAAGAAAAAGGCCGGAGAATTAATCCGGTGAGATCAATAAAAGGAGAAGGAATGAGAGAGAAGTGGCTGTGGCAAAAGAGGGGGAGTCCACGCTCGCGTTACCGGTGGCAACATAAACGTAATCCGTCGGCCATTTTCCTTTTGCCTATTGTGTCGCCGCCCCCGCTAACTGTTTATACACGGCGAGGTTTCGCGCAAGGGGATCAAAAAACTGGCAGTGTCGCGATGTCGAAGGGTAGTCTTTGTGCACGATGAGACGACGAGGACGAACAGGAGATGAAGAGATGCAAGTGATGATGAGAGAGAGAGAGACACACGCAGAGAGAAAGGAGGACGGCGGTGAAGGTAAATTTTAATTGCCAACTGACGGCGGTGCGCCGAATCCCTCTAGACTCAAACGGCCGCGGTCGCATGACAAACAGATTACACCCACTGCTACCCCCAGCCTCCGGAGACTTATCTTTTCCTACGTAATTAACCTGAACTTTTATAATGTTTAATTACGAGCATCGCCTCCGCCAGAGATAAGCCCGCGTTTTTTACGGTTGGAAGGACGCAATATAATAGGGTTAATTATGATTTTTTGCCCTTTTCGAAGAGGAGAAAAATATTATAAAATATTATTGCGCTTCATGATTATGGTGAGGGAGAGGTTTCATAATTTATTATTTACCGTTAACGGGAAAGGATAAGGAAAATGACGTTGTTTTCATTGCAAAGAAATCAATCACATCATAAATTAATTATGTTTTAGTATAGTGTTCATCGATATACGCAGTTGTTATTAAAACGAAAATTAAAACAAATTAATTATTGTATTTATTAATAGACATTATAAGTTTAAATAATAGAATTACGTTTCATAATATAATCGTAAGAAATTAACATATTAACAACGACTATTGAACGGTTCAAATAATTAGCTAAACTATTTGAATACGTAGTTTTTAAAAACTCGAATACTTTAAACCATTTAATTATTCAAATTTAAATCACAATCCTATTTATTATACGTGCGTTGTACAAATAATGCTACATAAACATGTAAAAACAATTATTTAACATATTTGACTGAATAAATACTTCTCAGTAGTTTGTTATATTTTCAAAGCAGTTTTCTAGCTATTATAATCGTTGCTAAAAGTATGTTTTTTATGTATAAGATTTTAAAATAACTTTCCCAAATTGCATACAAATTTAGTGTACAACAAATTTCAATAACTCAAAGCAATAAAATTTGGTATCAGTTTGTTCTAATTCAAATTATTTACGTTATCAACATGAAAACACGAATGTTATTAAAGCATTTATTTATTAAGGGGTTTTATATAGGCAATTTTTCGTTCAATTATAAAACCATAACATTTTAGAATAAGTCCAACGAAAATCGTTGTAAGTCCTGTATGAATCAGAATTTAGTTTGCTAGGTCGGTGGGAAGAAAACTAATTTATTTTCAACACAGCTCTCAAACTAACTAACCACGGAACCGATTTATATCAAATATCAACAATATTATGCAGATTATACTTTTGGAAAAATAATGTTGATTAGTGAAGAGCATTTATGAAGCAAACTTCAGTAACTTGTTTAGGTAAAAATGTAGTGTAGTATCCTGGTAGCGACCTGTTTCCTTTCAATGTAATAGGGTTAAAAGGGGAAAATTGAAGAAGTGTCACTTCTTCACAAGGGGGTGGACACCCCCTTCTTTCACATCGTCCTGCCACTATAAAATGCTCAACAAATTTACTTATTGTTTTTAATATTACAGATTGTAAATATATTTTTAGTTAAAAAAAGGGGGGAAACAGGAAATCTCTTCTTCGCGTATGCCATAAATGTTTTTTATTGATTATTTATTAATAAGTAAAAATAAATAAAAGTAGGTGTGTTTGTTTTATCTAGAACAGTTCAGAACCTAGTAACACAATTTAGCTAGTTAAAGTTTCGTTAAAATTTTGTGGGCATTTTTCAATTTCTATTACTTCTGGCCCGGTGACTATATCGTTCCGAAATTGGACTTTGCTACGAGTCCAAAATCTGAAAATGATTTATTATAGTATAATATAGGTAATATTTCAATCCATGAAAGCTTTAACACATTCAACTTAAGAACTGATCAGTCAAAACGAATAGATGGAGCATGAAACATGAGAATTCGACTAATGAGTCGAGTAAGTATAACGGTTAAATGCGTTGAAATATATAAATGGTTGTAGAACTGGTTTGATTGTACGAGCTCGTGATATCGTTCAAATAACATAATAATATGCATGTATATCACAATATTAGTGTGTCGTAAATATACAGATTAAGACCCAGCCTAGTGCCATAGAAATTTATAATTTCCCGAGAAATATCACGTGGGTGATGTTTATATGCACTGTTATTATAAACAAATTATGTAGGCGCATTGTTGTGTAAATAAATAAACTCTTAAGACACATTGTATACACAATATACATACTTGGCGAGGCAGTTATATGTACTTCAGGGCATATATTAGGTGTTTTATAATTTATATTATTTATGCATAGGTACTAGCGCAGAGAGACAGTAATTGTTTAATATAGTAATAAATAATGAAAAAACAAAAATTATAATTAAAACGTTGTGGCATTGCTAAGATCATCACAATATTATACTATTATTATTACTAATTAAACGATACTAATGATATTCCTTAATAAAACTAATTCTATTAAACGTAAGCTCATTGTATAGTGGCTTTATACAAGACGAGTATAATTCACCTTTGGTCCGATCTGTTAGCAATATAGTGTAAGTTTGTCAAGGACAATAAAATTGAAAAAACCCGTTTACTATAATAATTAACACACGACAAAAACAAACGACTTGGATATTTATTACGTCGAATAGAGAAGGCCGTGATTGTTGCGTATCTACGAACATACCTAAATGATACATATTTCGTGACTTGAGACAATGATATAAGTTATAACTATAAAAGATTATATCATAATGTTTTAATTATAATACGATTCGTTGTTATTAAACTCATAATAGCGTTCTTAAGCTTTTTAAATAATTATTCGTTTTCGTTGCACGATTGATTATAACCAACGGCTGTATATTTATACTTTACATTTTTGTATATAAATAAGCTAACTAATTTTTGTCAAAATGTCAGCTATGGTCATCATCAGCTAAGCATAAAGGTTTTAAATTGTTTTACCAACATTTGTTCTCAAACTATAAAAATTATTAATAGATATTTTTTTTCGTGTACATCAAAAATGTAAAATTATTTTTTATTTGAGACAGCAGACACAATACTTTTGTCATATAGGCCATCATCAGGCATCAATATGTAAGATAAATGATAATATAAAAAAAAAATTTTAACATTGGAAAAATCGCATAATGATAAACACCTTATGCTTTACCGCATCTAAAATGTGTTATCAGGGTAATATATTTATATATTATATACAACATTATAATGCAATATAACTGCTGTAAAAGATTTCCCGCTAACGATATGATGCGGTACACGATGATGACTGGCGCAGCGGCTTTATTGGTAAAGGGACAATATTTATACCGTCAACTAGCAGTATTATTTTTACAAGTAATATGTTACAATATTAAAATATGAAAATAGGTACACAATATTATCACGATCGCTTTACACATTTATACAGAACTGTAGCGATACTATCGCATCGTTGTGTAAAGTATATAATAATGCTACAAAGTTGCGTTTTGTTTGTGAGTATACCTATAACATAATATTTTTACTTATCATTGTTAGCTTATCAAGTTGTATAAATGGCCAAACAGACGGCATAATGCGTGCAATGCAATACACACATAATGTAGTATGTCCTACATGGCACTTGACTTTATCTTATTTTCCGATTTTTTTTTTAACAAATCACTTAAACAGAGTGAATATGTCAAACAACCTAGGTAAATGCCAAAACACAAAAGTTAAAAAGTAGTTTTTAAATTGAGTTGTACTTTATGCTTTCATTTAACGGGAACAATATATATATATATTAATATATGGTATATTATTATTTATTACATATTATAATATGTCTATTATATAATATATAATTTTCAAGTAATACATAACTTCCAACGTGGTTTTTTATTTGAGAGTAAACTATCTTTTATTGAAAAATATACCACGTTCTTCCCAGTCATGTAGTTTTAATACAAATTAAATTATAAAACTAATTTTTGTCTTATTTTGTAGAACTTAGAACGTTAAATCAATTCACTTTTCATGTAATTTTCTTAAAGACTTCTTTATGATTCTGCATTTTAATAATTCGTATTATGATTTTTAAAATATAAGAATCCTTAAATTGTAAATAAACTTTTTTTAGAATTTCAAGAATTAAAACACCCTAATTTTTAATTGATTTATATTTTTTTATATTATAACAAGCAATTCGAATGTAAAATGTACACACTTCACCACTACCCGCCCTTAAGATTTTATACTCAAAGTAAAATATACACTATAGTCTATAACTTATAAGCTTCATATATTTCAAAATACTCTAATTATTCTGCAATCAGAATATAAGACATCGAGTCTTCATGTGATTTATTGGATGTATTTCGTACAATATTTTCAGATTTTAATTTTTAATTACAAATATAGTGGCTATCAATATACACTACTAGCAATGTAGCCGTCGAACAAAATAAAATATTTAAAAATATATTTTAGCCGCTAAAGTTTGTTATCTCTTGAACCCTAGATACTGAAAATTATAGTACAGTCATGAAATACAGATGGATCATATTTCATTACTTTATCGTGACATGTCTCATGATTTGTGAACGTTTCAAAAACGGTAGTTTAAAATATGATGAGTGTATTTAATTTATAAATTACAAATAACAATATTATATTAAAATTAGAGGTGTTTAATGCGATATGAAAAAATCAAAAGAAGGTTATGAACTCATGTTCAGATTGGGATGACTTAGATAAACGAGTGTTGTTTGACCCGGCCTGACGTCGGCTCGTCCGTGTCAAATCTAAACGTTTTTGATCATGCTTCGAGTGACTACTCGAGGGAATGTTACTCCATAAGGATATTTGACATCAAACACGGTGTTTGGAACCAACGAGCGCGTCAAATCGGACAGAGATGTGACGAAAGGACAACATACACAAACACACACACACACACACACATACACAAATGTACACATGTGAAAATAAAATAAAAAAACCCGTTTTGCCGGTGTCGGCCTCCGGTAGGCATGTTTTCCTGACTAAAGGGCAAATACACTGAAGAGTAAGGATATGCGCCTGTCTGACGCCGGATTATCTTCGGCTCTAATTGCCAAATGGGTTTTTAACAGGCTCTCTTTTTCCTTTTGCCGACCACAGCGTTACACCGGCCCTTCTAAATGCACAGACGTTTATTTGTGTGCCGATGTATACCTAAAACGTATACTTCTCCTTTTAAAACATAATACTGTTGTCGGCCAAATAAAAAAATGTTTAAAAAAAATTCGTTAACTTGGGGTTACGGCGTATTAAAAATAACTTTATTCGTTAAATAGTAAAAAGAAAACAGATTAATAGTTTGTAACTTGGATACTCTGAAATGATTATAAGCAATTTGTTTTAATTTGTGATTATGTAAAATGAAACTGTAATAAATGTCATATCGTTATAGTTATCTCTCTAATCTGGCCATATTTTTTTACTTTATTAACATTGGCAATCTCAAATCTTAATCCTTTAAATGTTAAAGTAATAACGTAGGATACATTAATACACCAGTTTCATATAACCAGTTCTTTAGTAGACTGTAGATTTAATTAATGAATGAAACTTTAATGTTAAAATCACTAGATTAATAAAATGTATATGTATTTGTAACTAATTATTAGTAGGTATATCACTGGTAGAAATTAATAGTTTTTTTAATGAAGGGTTCGTAAATTTTGAATCATTTTTGATAAACATTTTTAATGAGCAAGATTAGATTCAATCACTTTATATTAACCGCAAACGCGGTATCGAAATGTTTTTTTTTTTTAATGAAAGTGATTTATTATACAATACTTATATCTACCTCAAACACCAGTAACCGCCCTCTGACCTCCACTGCGCAGCGCTGCGAGATATATAATATACTACTTACACGTATTATGATAGCTTTTTATAATAAAACCTAGTGTATATTTTCCAAACTGTTAACTGTTTAGAAGTTAATAAAAAAATCTAAAACGATTGCACGTATACAAATTTATTCCAATCGGATATGGTTTAAAACGGCCGTAGAGAATAATATTGTAAATGAAAACGGTTCGACCCTCACCCCAAAGTGGCGTACACGTATATTAAGCTTATTAGAGAGCGGATACAAGTGTACACAAACACAAAAGGTAACGAACAGAAAACGCGCAACAATTTAAATAATTATCGTCGTTTGTGTACAAATGGATTTTCTTTGGATTGTCATATAAATAATCGAAACGAAAGAGCTCGTTATATTATATAACTTCAGCATAATAATATATGTTACATGCATTGATGTATAAATACAAATACACATATAATATATTATAATATTCACTGAGGGACGCCGGTGTTTTTGTCAACGCGCTCCCTTATACTATATTAATAACGTTCATACACATAATATGAACGTTTGTAGGATTATAACGAATACATTGTAAGCTAATACATGCCCGACAAAGCGATAGTATTATTGTGTAGGTATATAGTTACATATTATTATTATTATTATTATGAGCGCCGCATAGGTGTTATACAGTCGTCTAACGGGTCTTCACGGCTTATTATTGTCTCGACGTGCACGCGTTACGTTCGGACGTACGATCCGAGGCAGGGTAGGTACAACATCGATAGCAATAGCTCTAGTAAGAGTAATAGTAATATTAGTAGTATAATATAGTATACTAGTGAAGCGTGTTAATGTCTCAGACATTGTGTATGAACGATACGCCCACGAGAGTGTAAAATACTAAACGACGCGATAAATGAAGCGAATACGTTGGCGTTGATAACACAAGGGATGTCGGCGCTTAGTCGGCAATCGATGGGGCCGAGGGCAACGCTATAGTACTATATAATATATATGTATACTCGGTGTAACCTAACAAAATCGCCGAGGGGTCGATCGCAATCTTAATTAAAGCTCATTATTGCCGTTTCCTGTATTGTGTCGCGTTTCCGTCAAACCCATTCGTTTTGTTCGTCTGTACTATGTGTACATGTACATATATTATAATACATGCTATTAAACATTATACTATTGTAAGTTATACATTTTTTTCCGGCTATTCGATTATTACACCGAATCCCAATGGGTATAATACTATACGTGTATAATGTAGGGGACGAGTTAATTTTTGCATAGCAAATCGGTCACCGGCACTGATGTGTCGTCGTAGACGTGCGTCGACGATGCTTATCTATCTAGTAACGTTACATACATAGATATGATTTAGTCGAAAGGCACTATACTCAGCTAAGTTTTCGTTGAATTATTTTAAGCGAAACGCGCGATTGGAAAGAAACGGTTTTTAGTATATAGTTAATAACAATAAGAAAATCAGAAAGAGGCTTAATATAATTTGGTTTCTTAAGATTATGTTAATAGCTTTTAAATATCAAAGCAATGAATTCGATTGTAGAAATGTAAGTCCTACCTACTCGTAAGCTAACTGTTTTAACTTAGGAATGTTTATTCTAATAACACAATTTATCGACTTTACAATGATTCTAATTTTTTTTTATTCATTATTTTTGAGAAAACAGTCATTTGTATTTAAGACAATTGTTAACAAATAAAACCCAACTACTAAATACGGTATTTTTAAGAAAATTCAAAAACATAATGTATACATTTCTTCAATATTCAATTATTATCTATACCACTCAAAAACCTAAAATGAAAGTAGGCAAAACACAATGAACTTGTAAAAACTTGAAAAAAAAAATACAAAATACATCAAAGCGGAAGGGGGTAAATCATCTTATAGGGTTTTGGTTGCACTGACTACAAAATTAAATAGTTATATAAATTTTCTTATTTGTGTGCCAATTTGTTTTTAAATTGGTTTTGTTTTTTATAAAGTAATATTATAGATCCAGGCGGAACCAAAACTCAACGAATTATTAACCTTAAAACCGAGGCACGTACGGTTCAATTAGAAAAAAGTCTCATTTTAATAATTAGATGTATTCAAACTATTTAGATTATTTATGGTATATTACGACAATTTCAAAACTTTTGGAACACTTCAAATTTTAGCGCACTACATAATTGCGCCTAGGTCGGTTTAGCCTCATTCAACCTTAAGTGTTTCACAGCTTTGCACGTGATTGGTGTGTAAAAGCCCACGGAACTCCTCAAAATTTTATCTTTATTATTGGTGTAAATACGATTAGGTCTTTCCTGATAATTTATTGCCGTTAAATTTAAATATTTTCAGATACTTATTGACTGTGATTTATTCACACTTAGTAACCTGGAAATTAAAGTGTGGTTTTTCTATATTTTTTTTGGGGGGGGAGGGGTAATGTATTATATAAATATAAAGTTTCATTAATTATTTAAAAAATTTGCTACTAAAAGTAATCGGGGTCGAGCTTTAAGATATATCGTAGAAAAAATTTACAAAAACCACTGTAAGCCCAATACGTTCTTGCTACCCATCGAAGCTAAAAGAGTTAGTAACAAAAAATATTTTGTATTCAGTATATGATATTTTTTAATTCGTGTCTCAAAATAATTGTACACTGTATTTCGTCTAATTTGACTGTAATTTGACCATCCCTGCTAGTATCTTTTATTTTTAATGAAAAAGAAAACATCATATTGCCACGGTATATACTAATGTCTAGAAATTAATGTGCATAATATATTAAACTTTCTAAGCGCATATGGAAGTATTTAGTAAGCATAAAACGAAACATATTTTAAAATTCGTATTAATAGTTTCGATATTAATGCACTCTATATAGAGCGTAAAACACGAGGACAAAAAATTAATGTAGTTTTCACAATAACGTTAGTCGATAAAATCGTGCATTGTAATCGTGACTGCCCATACATACAGTATGCCCGATCACGTAACCGACACGTCGTGTAGATTAAAAGTTATAACTAATAATCCAAAGACTGGACGACTTAAATATTGCAAAAAAATTATCTGTTTTAATTACATATTCTGGTATTCCACATATAAGACGCAGTGCGTAAATGGGTTATAATACACATGGTTTCAAGCAAAATGAAGGCATTTTAGATCATACTATCTTCAATACTAAAAGTATAAAAAAAAAAAATATAAATAACCCAAATAATAGAGAATTTAGTCGAAAAACGATTTTTTTCAAATTTATATCACTAATCCTGCTGGTGTGGGATATTTCAATATGATTATCATCAAAATATTTCGAATTTTATGATAAAAATGGTTTATTTTATATATTTTTAACATATAAAATATTGTTATTTCTTGATGTTTTTGACTATTCTTCTATTTATTTGTAAGCAAATTTATGATGAAGGCTACATTCTGTAAAAAATGTTTACTTTAGTTGGGCCAATGATTATAGTATGAAAAGTTCACAGATTGAACAATTTTGATCTAATTTGAATATTTTGTAGACGAACAAACAATAATCGAAAATTAGCGACGAATATATTCGGCAATGAAATATTGTTTTACACTTTCACACGAGGATATTATTTCGCGCCACACGAGCTTTTATTATTGTTATTTCTTTTTTTTTTGTTTCTTTTTAACCCCCGAGGGTGGCCGTCGAAAATCAAATCCGGATTAGCTAGCATTTAATGCCGAGGGTTGGTGACGGGAGCCGAAAAAAATATATAACCACTCTATAACCCCGGCTTCCCCTTGTGTACACGAGCAAACAGTGACTTGTGGCATATTGTTTATTGGATAACATTACACACATACGGGGCTCCCTATATTATGTTGCTGCCGCCACCGTCGCCGCCAATAATATATAAACGGTCCGCCACTGCCACTGCACACACTCCATTTAAAGACTTTAGGGGGAAAAAACAAAATGCGATTATGGTTGTTTGACTTTTTAAATGGTGTTTGTTTTTTTTTTGTGCTTATTATGTGTGTGAACTAGCGGCGGCATTTCGGAAACGGAAACGGACACCTGCTTTTCTCGTATGGTATAGCGGCGGCAAATGAACTACGGAAAAAACAATTTCTCTGTCGTCCTCTAAATACATTATATTATACTTGTAGGTACCCGTAGACCGTATACTACCGACATCTCGGCAACACAATATTATATTATTGGCGATGGGATTTTAGAGTGGTAGGTAAATACAATAGCGATAATATTCATATAGACTTTGGATAAAATGCAAACATGACGAAGGATGACAGATGTATTGGATCGGGATTAAGTAATTTAATAGATAATGTTAGTGCTAAACATATGCTGAGCAAAAGTATTGTCAGGCACGTTAATCCAAAGATGGCTATTTTGAAAATATATGTGTACTCTGTTCCGTTCAATAGTTCAAAAATTGTAGTTACTACATGTGTAGTAAAATCTACAACGGTTTTGGTAAAAAAAAAAATAATTATCTGAAGGTAAATGTAATTGATCAATTATTTGTCCTATAATTTTCAAATACGTACGTATAAAACAAAAAACAGATTTCAAGTCTAAAAAAAAAAACGCGTCCAACAGCATGTAAACATTGTTTGCCGGGTTAACTCTTGAAGTTAATAGCGTGTTTAAGCGTCTCGTTAATACATTTTACGAAAATTTAGTTTTACCTGATTCGGATTAGTTAATGCAAATTTAAAATTCGAATTTTAACTTGACGGTTATGATAACCGTACACTTTACTTAAATAATTCCTCACACTTTATCCAAAATGATATCGTTCAAATCCGTATAATTACATTTTTTTTAAACTTAATTTTTGATATACTATATTTTTATTTTAAATTTACCTAACAATTTGTACGGTTTTGATTTATTGACCCGACTAATTATTTACCCCGAGAGTAAAATAAAAAATTTGTGCGGTTAGGACCTGTGGAAAATGTGTAATTTTAAACGACGCCCTTAAGATCTAACGTCAGCTAGGTAAAATAGGTAGGCACTATTGGGTTGAGTTCACGGTAACAATGCATAGTTGCAACAATTATTAAAATATGGTTAATAATGTAAGGACACAATAAACTTATAAGTGGAATAACTATAAATAAATAATGTTCCTTTAACTAAGTGTATATTTGGTCCACCTATAAATTTAACCATAATTTTAGTGGGTTCAACTATATGTATTTTTTCCGTGTTGTAAACGATAATAACTTTTGTTGTTTCATTCATAATCTAACTTTATAACATGGCATATTGGACCCTTGTAACCTAGCCGCGTGTACCATATCGACCATTGCGGTAAGTCTCGTTAACGCGTGCGGCCAAGGTGTTAAAAAATATAGTCGGCAGCGAACATCAGGGGAAGAGCAATAATAATTATTGTGACGATTATACATACGTTACCCTTTGGCGGAGGGTGAGAATTTCGCTAGGATTTAGTACACAATAACACGTTTAATAACGCACGCGCGGTCATGTGCATATGTGTAGGATATATTGTGTACAGAAGGGATGTAAAAAGTCATTGCGGGTGTAACGTTCGTGTAAAAAGTATACCGCCGTCTTGTTTGTTTTTCCCATACACGTCCACGTCCCATATAAAAGGCGACGGCTACTATAATCATAATAATAATAACCATAGTAATAACAACCTAACCTAACTACCAGTGGCGGCGGCCGCAATCAATCATCCGCACCCCACGCGGCCGAAACACATGCGCGTCTCGTGTACTACGCACAGATTTGCATTTTAATAACCGACTCGATTACTATTATATTATTATTATTATTTACATCCTCTCGTCTTTAAACAATCAATCGTTTGGTTATTAAGCTGTCAATACTACTGACGTTCCACAACCATATTATTAGTATATTATCATCACCGTCGTCGTCGTCTACTAGCTGTACCGTGTATGGTGAACACCCTTTCTCTTCTTCCCTCAAACCAAGCGACTTGTTAAAAAAAAATCCGTCAAAATCTATATTGAGAAGTCCTCGATATTGTCGACATCCATATCTTTTAGATTACACGTAGAATTTAATTTATAATAATACGTACTGGATACAATAGACGTCAGCGATATCCACAACTTCATTTGGATACGGCGGCATTTTTGTGTTTTACATTATCGAGTAGCTAATACCATTTAACTGCATAATAAACATTGAACAAGTCGATAAAAAAAATTAATTGCACTAATGAACTACCTAATTAAAATAATCTACCCTGATCTTGTATGAATAAGTAAAAACCATTTAATAAAAAAAAACCTATTTTATCAATTCAAATTATTGTTGATTAATGAAAAACGATTTTCTTTCATAATTTTGTTCAGTAATTGGGGTAAATTATTATTATTATTAGTAACTGTTAGTTTCGCTCACTCTACACGGGATATGTAACTACATATTTTGTAGTACCTAAAAGCAAAAAAGCCTACAACACTTTGTAACGAGCAATAATTATTCAATGAAACCCCAATTTTTGTTTTATATTGAACTTTAGGCCTAGCATAACATTTTCATTTTAATGTATAGGCCAAATGTTATGTTTTAAATGTTGTAACCTATTACCTATTATTTTTCCTGCTTATTTATGAAACTATAAAAATATGTTGACTATAATACAACTTTTTTCTGTTTTAAAATCAACTATCAAATGACTTATTTTTAAAAAACCTTTAAAATGTTGTACTATCTTTTAATGTTTTTATGAAATGCATTTACTGTTCCAACATGTGGTATAACTATTTTAATTAGCAGTGCATTGTGGTGCTCTTTTGAGGTTGTACCAAACGGGACAATGAATAAACAGTTAAAAAAAAAAAGTTAGAACATATGAGTTTGTGACTCTTGATAATAATTAAAATACAGCGCGTTAAATGGTATTAAAGTTTCTATAAACCTGTGCTTGTTCACGTCACCCTCGACGAAGCACGTTCAAAGCAATCGGATTGACATAACGATTTTACGTGGAATACACAGAAAAGCCAAACGCGTGTTGGAAAACAAAATTTCTGACACAAATCTGTTATTATTGTTGTTTGTACGCGCTTAATCGCAGGGAGCTTAAATGCGCTAACGTCGAACGGTGTGCACAGCATTATACCGAGCGACGACAGTAAACAATGGGTTGTAAGCAGCACGTGGCTTTCCAATCAATCACTCGCATATTCATACACCACCGACGTCGGTAGCTCTGTCATTTTCCGTTGGGTTTATAAGGCAGACGGGGGCAGACCCTATAATATAATAACTGTGCGTTAATCGCTGTTGCCGGCGGAGATCGGAAAATCGCATAATAAAATAGCATATTATAATATTAAAATCACTCTCTATCCATTGTGAGATTCGAAGGAAGTACTCGGTTTGGATGCAATACAATAAATAACATTACTGTATTCGTATTAACATAAAGATTTTATGATTTCGCGGCATTATGGAAGAAAATTATATACATTATATTTATAAATGTACCATATCAAAGAAAAATCTATATTGGTATTTAATATAGTTTGTCCACTATACTGTCTACTATTACAAATCAGGTTATATATTTTGTATAAAACATGTTTTGATCCCATCGGTAGTTAACGAAACTAAACACTTAACCACGAACAAAATTAGAGGTATACACTTAATTTACATTTTGCATTAGCAGTATTTAATGGAGTTATTAGAAACTGAGCTATAAATTGTTGAATTTTAAAATCTTTTAAAGGTTTATAACTTGTCCATTTTAATAAGAAAATTATGTGGCGTTCTTTAAAGAATAATCAGTAAAATAATAAAGATTCCTTCTATAATAAAGTCATTATAAGCTGTCTCAAATCTGCATATTATACTCCACGTCTCCATTCGTCCGTTTAAAATGTATTAAAAGCATATCTCCTTGTGTCACTAGGTAGTAGTACTATTTGCCATTAACATTCCCCTCTAAATATTACATTTTCTAGCTTTCTTCTCAATAAATACATAGAAACTTGTTTTATTAAATACGTCAGGTGTATATATTATTTGATTTTACTTATAAGTTATAAGTAACAAGCAAATCTATGCATGCATTATCGTTGAAAGCTATTTTGCCACACCTTTGAATTATATATATATATATACCTTTATATTTAAATTTCTTCAGTCCGTGTGTAAGTATTCAAACTCCTTCTTAACGGCTGGACAGATTTGTATGAAATTTTATGTGCGTGATTAAGTTGATTCGAGAAAGGTTTAGATTCATAATTTGATCCGATGCAACATGTTTTAAATTTGTAATTAATTAGTATTAATTTATATGATTATCATTAGTATAAATAGTTATCAATAGATCTATAGTATCGTTTTTCATACCACAGGGATACAGTGATCCGATCAGCTGATTGTGTGTCTAATACACTAATACACGAGCAACGCCGGGTCGGGACACCTTACAGGATATATTTACAATAATAGTGGTCTATGCTTCATCATTAAAGCTAGAAGGTCAGGTATATACATTATTTATTATTAAAGTCCGGATTTATATGTTTTTACATATTGTTACTGAGTATATGCAGTCTTATGAGGGTAAAAAATATGAACGATTCATTCATCACAGAGTTCACAGAAAAAAGTTTTTTTTGCATATTTGAGAATATTTCATGGTTTAGGGAATATTTAGGTTATTTAGCATATTTTGGAATATTTTGCAAATTGTGAGAAAAACATAATAATTTATTTTTATTTTAAAATTATTATAATTAATATTTTCATAAAAAAATACACACAGTGATAGTACTATTAAGTCGCCGCGTCGTGCCGTGCTGTTTACCAAATATGGTGGCTAACCTGCAATACTGCATCGTTTTCATGCTGATAAGAACAACAAAAATTTACAAAATGACCAATAACCTGGTGAAAAGGGTAACGTTATAAAAACCAAAGTGACTCAATTATGTGAAAAAAATAAAGGCTACTAAATGTTAGAAAAAGTTGGAAACATTTTATCTGGAAACAATGAAAATCTCCCAGAACATTTCACCCCTAGTGTAGTTGCTGATATGAATTTTGCTCCTTTAACATCAGTTGATGTTGAACGTTCATTTAGCCTCTACAAACACATTTTAAGCGATAGAAGAACTAACATGAGCCCAGAGAATATCGAGAAATACATAATTATTAACTCATATAATAAAATTTAAATAAGTAGTAAGTAATTTAAATTGTACTTCAGTTTAATTCAAGTCAGAATTAAATTTAGAAGAATATTTAGTAAATATTAATTTACTACCATAATCATCATATCAAAGGAATATTGTTTTTTTTTTTTTTAATATATATTGTTATTTTATATTCAATAAAGGAAATATTGATTTTAATTCATTATTTTTGTTTATTTTTCTAATTTTTAAGAGAATATATGGAGAATATTTGTAGGTTTTTTAGAGAATATTAGAATCATATTTTAGGTGTTTTAAGAGAATATTTATCCGGACCTTATTTATTATACTATTTAATTTTTAAAAATATAAAAAGCATCACAAAGGTTTCATTGTTTACAAATTATTAAATAAATAATATAATAATATACTTGTTTAATATCAAATCAATTATTAAATTATGACTCTCTTCATCATGCATTGATTACAAATATAGACCGTAATCTTTAGTCTTTAAAATTATTCTTTTATTACTATAATAAAGTAACTTTATAAATACATTATGAACCGTACAATACTTGTGTCGGTAGCCTTATAATAATCGTATGTTTTGTTATGATAAAAAAACAACACAGCTAGAATATTATACACATACCTATATGTACATTATATAAGTAACACATAACTCTTGGTCGAATATACGCCGGTACCTATCTTATTATTATGCGGAGAATTTTTTACACGGAATCCACGTCGAGTCGAAACACAACCTTACGATTTACTGCTACTTTTATTTTTGTTTACATTAATGTATCTGCACGTACACTTGGAACGCATATGATTTGTAGTTTAACCGAATAATGCCGCGGATCAAAGTCTTGGCGAAAACAAAAAGAATACGTTATAATAAATTTACAGCAAAAATAAATCTTTCTTTCCCAAAACTTAAAGCAAATTCGTGTAATCCATCTTGTCATCAATATAATAATAGATTTTATAATCAGTACCGGTGTAGAATGCGCATGTAGTAGACGACCTCAATGTAATTAAAAATATATATATATATATATGTATGTATTATATAATATAATATTATACGTCGTTTGGATATTATTTATTTTTTTCTCTTAAAAATTAATTACCCCAGATGAGCGTGATCGCCGCGCCGGTTACAGCCACCACGAGACTATATCTAATAATATTATTATAAACGTACCTACCTATACGGGTGAAATTGAGTTACTGCCCAGCGTCTTGTGTAATCCATCCACCGGGCTTGCATTAACGTTGTTGTGTTATTTACAAAGATTAATAAGTTTATAATTACCCGGTGGGACCTAATTGAATGGACGGCAATGGTGATAGTGGTGCTGCTGCTGCTGGACCACGCCCGTTTGATTGTAATTAAACCCAAACACTATAGGGATTACATTACATTATATATTATATTATTATGTACGAAGTAATGGTATTATGTCCGTGTAAGTCCATCCGCATAAACATTATTGTTATATATATACATACGGAAGTGAATAGAAACCATACCTAATTACAATTTAACTTATACCGTGTCGATCAAGTGAGCGTGTGTGTGTTATGTTAATATTGTAATTACATGAGTATAGAGGCGCCAGGGAGGATCTTAATTTCAAATAACTGTTCGAAAATACTCGCCCAGTGTACCAATCTAATCTATATAACAACGAATACATCAGGTATAGAAATTGATGATGTTAAATTTGTAATTTTAGTAGACAGGCAATGCTGTAGCCTGCTGCCTGAGGGCTGAAGGGAAGGTGCTCTCAAAAATATTTTTATTTGATTCGTGTTTCTACTAATTCATATAAGACGTAAGGATTTAAAAATATATGTATACATTTTTAAGCAACCTGACAAGAAAGTCAATTTTTTTTTGTCAATGGTTCATAATTAATGCATAAAAAAATGTACACTAATAAGACAAGTTAATAATGATAAAAAGAAATATTTTTCTTCATGCTTACATTTTAAAATGTATTAAAATATGGTGTGAAAATCATAATACCGTGGTATGATGACAAATATTGATATGTCACTTTCTCCTAACTTTCGGGAAATAACAAATTATTTGATACTAAAATTATTTTAAAGTGGTTTTGTTTTTATACCTAAACTTCATAAATTTATTTTTTGGATAGTGGGTGGCTGAAAAGAAAGACTTACAAAAAACAATTGACGAACGATTATATGTCAACTTTTGGTATCCTACCACAGAATTATAAGTTCATTTGTCAAATTGAGACAGCTACTTTTCTAATGAAAAAATAAATATCGCTCACAAAAAACAAGCAAGTTTTTATTTATTTTTGTAATTAAATTATACAGGGGGATCAGAATTTTATGTACAACTTGATTTTTTGATGACGACATATAGTGAAACATTTTTAACTTTTGTTAAACAAAAATAATTTTAAGTTGTAAACTTAAATGTTAATGTATACATTTAATTCGTTTTTTAAATTAGGACAAAGTCCGTAAAAATGTTGACTGATCGATAACCAGCTTTGAGTCAGTACTTAATTTATTCAGTTTAAAATTTAGGAAGGGTGGAATGTAGTATTATTTTTATCTGCGTTTGTTACTTAACCACACTCCACCTATTCCTATCTCATATTTTGAACTCTAATAACTTTAATAGTAATAATTCAAAACTGGTTAATTTTAGTTAATATTTAATTAGCTAAGTGACTAGTTAATATTTTAAACAATTTATTCTTAATTTTAAAAACGACTTAAATATAGATATAAATTACCATTGATGTTTCAAAGGTTAGGTTAGATTACCCTTCCTACCCCCTCTAAATCTAGCAACCGACTGAAAAAACTATAAGTTATTATTGTTTGATAAAATAGAAAATGTTTCGCCATAAGTCGTTTATTAAATATTTTAGTATAGCTATCATCAAAAAATCAAGTATTCCATGATTTCCTAAGCACCATGTATATGCTAACATATTTTTTAGTAAGGATATCGGATTGATAAATGCTTAGTATGAATCATAAGCAATTACCAATATTAAGCAATTAAAAATAATATTATTTTAAGATTTACTTATTGTACATTATTATTATTTAGTTTTAAACTATTAAATCTTAAAAAAAATCGAATACCCAGTAATATAACTAGTTTTTCATACAATATTGTGGCCGATTAGCATCAATAAAACGTTAATGCAATAGTGGTCTAATAAATGATTTTACATAATACTTTAAAAAAATTAAATGTACATAAAAAACCCAACGAGTACGGGATAGGTCATTATTTATTAATTTATGCAGCAATTAGTAATAATTGTAAATGTGTTATTTTATTAAACAAGTTTTAATGGTTTCACGTAGGTACACACAACTCGAAGGAGCTATGTGAATTAATACTTTCCGGTAAATACAAATCAAGCGCATTAATGCAACAATGTACGTATAATATAGTTATTTATAGTTTCAAATTATTGTAATTTATGCAATTCGTGTATAATATTAGTAGATTTAATATGAAATATGCCGCGGAAAATGTGTCGCTTATATTATTTTGATACCAAACATTAATGCATTTAGGTTTAGTATGTGACACAAAACGTGAAACCAAAACTTAGAGGTGTCTTTTAAAAGTAGGCATCTTATTTAACGAATAAACACATTATTCTTCTGACAGCCGTTTTTAACATTTCATTCGGTCAACAAATTCCGTGCAGATAATAATTTTTTTCAAGTTTTAGTTAAATATTATAATTAAAAAAACGTACTTTATAAATAAACTAGGTATTCATCGAGACTGAACCCTATTTAGAGTGGGCATATCAACGCGGCATAGAGCGACACGTAAACGATTTAAAAATGATTTAAATGTATATTTTTGCTTGGTAAACGTTTTATAATTGTTCGCGTGTTTGTGTGTCTAATTAATTCGTAAAATAATATTTTGTTGTCTCGCACGCCATACAAGGTCCAGTTAATTAGATGACCAAGTCGAGCAGGTGTGTGATACACTATATCCACGCAATCAGTTTACCTTCAGCGAACGAAGAAACGCGAATAATTTATTTATTAATAATTAATTTTCCATCATAATTATCTTTTTTAATATACATCGTCATTTATATAAACTAATTGGATTTAGTGTTCTACTCAATCGCTGTTACTTTGACGATAAAGATAACTAAATTAGGAGTGGTTTAAATCATAATAAGATCATAAATAAAAAAAAAAGTGTTTTAGTATTTCTATATTGCATGTAAGTTAAATCGTATGACATATTTATAAAAGTAAGGACAATATAATAATTGAATCTGTAAGTTTTGTTGCGTTGTAAGTATTAATCAAATAAAAACCACGTCTCAAATGTTTCGGGGAATAGATTTGTAGAAACTCGTTGAGTTTTTTTTTTTTTTTTTTTTATTTAGAATTTGTACAATCTGTAATAAATGTAATTACAATAAGAACAAAGGATAAATTACATGGTAGGCAAATATATAATAATACATTGATACAGTAGACTTGTTAGAAGAGGCCAGCCAGAGCTGGTACTTCATGACGTGTGAGATCGTGGATTAGTCAATCAATAGATAGCGACACCACGTTCGCTTTAGGCGCCTTCTGGGGTCACCAGGGATTGTGTGCACGGATAGTTCCGAGATCAGGGGGTTTTTATGGCTAAAGGTTTTGGAGTGTAGGCGTTTGTAGAAGGTTTTGGCAGAGTTAAGGACTGTTGGGATGGAGAGATCTTTGTGGAGGGTATCATTCGTTGAGTTTTAAATGATAAAAGTCTGTGCAAAAAATTGTAATTTGCAATCTGTTATAATAGTTTTCCATTCTTATTGCTATTATAAATATTAATCATGTTACTTTGCGATTAGCATTTCTTTAAACTTTGCTATTTAAAAATGAAAAAAATCAATAATTATTTGCTTTTTTCAGTGTTAGATTCATATTGGTGTTAAATTCCTTATTGTAACTATGATATGCATATAAACTATAATTTATAATATATATGATTTTGCTTTATTAAACGGTTAAACATGTTTGTTACTACCTAAAATGATGTAATTTTTTATTACAATACAATTTGTATGTTAACACTATTACGACTGCAGAAGTCCTTTATGTTCATAATATTAATATTAGTATTCATACTTTATGCAATTATTTTTTATTTATTTACTAAGAACAATTTTATACCTCATAGAACGGTGTAATAACCTAAGGTTAAGCACTTTTCTTATGTTATGCTCCAAATTTTAATCGAGTTAATCGATAACAATATAACATAAAAACGGAAATAACATAATATGGTTGATACATTTTTTAACAAACACTAACATACAAAGAACTAAGAAGTAAGAACAAAGATATAATATTGAATGTGTTCGACAACTCTAAAAAAATGACACCTACAATTTGTAAATTACTGAATAAATAGTATTTTTAAATCGGTTATTGATGGAAAATATAACAGTACATTGTTCGCTACTAACTTGATTAAGTTATTTTACGTTAGCTGGAAATTTAGTTTTTAAAACTTCGGGGTTGTGAAATCAGTCACTAATTTATACACACAAATGACAAAGTACATTTGTTGGATTTTGAAATAGCAGTATAAAAGTTGTGTTATGACTAACATCTCGGTCAAAAGCAAGAGAAATCGATAAAATTCGAGAGCCGGCCATCAGTTCCGTTAAGATCGAGTATAAAATGTTAACGTTTTTCAAAAATGTTTTTGTTCTGCTCTGTTCTTAATGTCTAATAATAATAAAAAATAAAAAATGTTGATGTGTTTGTAATATAATTAATACTATTAATATTTTAATAATAAGTTATTTATGTCTATTTTAAATTAATAAAAGGCATAATTGGTATAATATAGTGATTAAAAAACAAATGCATTTGACTCGACCGACTATTTATTCGGTTCAATTTGAAACATTAAGTTACAGCGTTATTATTAATTCTGTTATAATAATATTAATATGTGTAATTTGACGTCATAAAAACAGTTTTTTATTATGTGTTGAGTTGTCAACAAAACGTATAATTTTAATCTTTAGTTGTCTGTGAGATATCTCGGTGCTCCAGTATGATCGATTACTGTTATACCGATCTAATCTTGGACCACACAGATTCAGTTGTGATGGAATATACTCGATACGGTCAAAGGTCGTAGACTCCAGAGATTAACCTCTATAACTCTTAATTTTGTGTATCATTTAGAAATAACACCAAGAGTGTATATTGTAATGTGTAGTTTAGGCTGATACTGTTCAACAAATTATACGTAAATGACTTAATGTTATAAGGCAATATGTCTTATAAGTTATAACTAAAACGTATTGACCGTTTATCGAAGTATACGTGCGCCATGATATAGCTAGCTGTTAAGTGTTGGAGCCACCCATACTTAACAAAAAACGTACATTAGTAATGTGAGGCAATGGTAGTCGAATATGAAATCTAATGAAAATTCTAACATGCGTAGAAAAAATATGAAACCACGCTAAAAAGTTTTTGGCAATTATGCTATATCATTTCAGTTATAATAAGTTATGTTGCACAAGAGATACGATTTTTGGTTAAAGTTTTTGTCCAGAATGATGTAAGAAAATATGTTTTTCTACTATAAAAATAGTAGTAGTAATCCTGAGAATGCCATTGCTTACACATAGTATAAATTATAAGAGGACCTTAGTTATTAGTCTCGCACAATTTGATCAAAAATTGATATTCATTTTATATTTCTTATTTCTGCAATGAGCAAGTAGTATAAGGTATAGATTTTCTATTTCATAGTTATTCGAGGGAGTCTTTATAATACAAATTATGGACCCTATGTATCGGGCTGATGATCTTCTCTGTCCTAGTCCGCCTTTGACTCGGGATACAGATGTAATTGGGAGAGAGTTCACAATAAGAAGATTAATGAACTAATTGTAAGGTTACCTATAGACCGTTTGCTTAGCCTAGTCCAGTTCCATGCGTCGACCATAATGTTCTTATTGTAATTTTTTTTTTTTTTTAATTTCTCGGCCGCAAACATCCTAGTATAATACAAGTCTTATATTATAACTTATACGATATGTGATATAATAATATCATAATATACTCGTATGTTAATATGGTACATAATATATTATATTGAGAGATATTGGACGGGTTAGTTATTGTTTCTGCCCGTAGCCGCCTCGGATACAATATATATTATTATTGTAACATGTACATTAGTAGGTCCTACGGCCGGTTCGTGCGCCGGAGCCAGAGCCCACAAGTGGTGCCGATGACAAATGAGACGAGCGCGATTCTCGTGCACGGGCGACAGACCGGAGCCGGGCACCCGACGGGGCGCCCAAACGCAAAATTGAATTGAAATGAAAAAAAAACTAAGAAGTAAATAACGCCAAGACCGGTTTGTCGTTGTCATCGTCTTGAGACTTATAATAATAATAATAATATATAATACATAAATCGTATGTTTTATTTTTTTTTTTTAATATTCACTAATGTGCACCGCGCCGGCCGTAATAGTATAGGCCCACGGGCTCCGACAACGCGATTACGACTTATTTACATACGATCGCAGTGGGTCTCATTCATTTTGTGAGCGACGACATCTCAATCGCCGGCTCGGGCGTCTCTTTGCACGTGTACACACAGTCGCAACACACACGATCAACATATTTATTATATTATATAGGTACACAATATATCGGCCAACAAATTTCGAAGCGTCTCCAAAACGTTATTGAAACGGGTTTCGTTTGTGCACCGATGTTGTGTGTATTATCAATTTGACAAAACAGCGGCGCATTGTGTTCACCGTCGACGCCGACTGCCAACGGCCGCGTCCATATTATTAGAATATTATTTTTCTCCGACCACCGTAGAAATAATGCCGTGACAATATACGAGCTGCCACAGTGCTGCAGCACCGGAACGTGGGCGTTTTAAATTTTTTTAAATTTCATCGGAAATACATGTATACAACGTCTAGAACGACTTGACGGTAGCTAAGTATTATACGTCCATAATAAATGTATACGATTTGACTTTATACACGTGGCCCTCCGGTATAAATTTAGAAAATACCATTTATGCCTAGTTCCTCCCAACTGAACGCCCACGATATTGCGGCGCTTAACTTGGCCGCAACATAATAATACAATAGCCCATTACTAATTCATTTCGTGGGCGTAAAATTTGTACTTTATTATTGTTATTTATTATATTTATACGATATTATTGTATCGTTAATAGTGATGAATAAAGCCTAAAGCGTACAAAATAACAATGTTGAAATAGCCTTTGAGTTCATATGATATCAAAAAAATGATTTAGAAGAGATCACTGAAGGTATTATACTATTATTTGTAAAAATGTTTGTAAAGTTACCAAATCATTTTTGTACGAACAATTAAAACTTTTTTTTACTCAAATGTTGTAGGACTGTATGAGATATAGGAGAACTTTTGCAGTTATTCAAACTCAAACAAGAGCCAAACACTGTACTTAAATTTTTTTTAAACTAATTTGTTCATTTACAATCATAAATAGCCTATCAGTCATTAAAGCACCTCTTTTTGTAAAAAAAAATATTTTTTATTCTAAATCGAGGAAATTTTACCTGTTATTACATTTTTATATATTAACTGGTAGTTCGACAAATACTAAATAAACTTATAGTGTGTTGAAGACTTGTAGACTGAAAAATGAGTTTTTTAGAAGAGGTATATTATAAGTAAAGTAATATAAAAAAACATTTATTTTCTGAATATTTTAAGTCATCACTGTGTTTTGGGTTTACCGCGTTCAGTTTTGGTAAACAGTTTGCTGTCTGGGAGTTGCTAGTTGCTACTGCATGTATTACAACTTCTAATGAGTATTTACAAACCCGCTTTGCTTACACGAGCTGGTGCATTATGCGAAATATAGGTACACTTCAAAAAACGTGTTATACGTTACCTAATAATTATAATATCAGTATGTTATTTTAGGTATAATATTTGGCCAACACAATTTTACATACCAATTCAAAGGAATACCACAAAAACACGATAAAACATTTAAGCATTAACATTAATAAAACAAAATATGACTTAACAATATAACATACATCGAAATTTAAGTATTCGTCTTGATATTATGATTAAAAACGTGAAAGCGAGAGTTATTATATTTTGTGGAAATAACAGTAGCGGTTCACACGAATCATCAAAATGATAACAATCATAAAATATGCATCATGAGGCCTGGCTCGTGTTGCAATAATACATCTACTGTACACTGCAAGATCCGCATTTTGTGACCATATTTCAAGAGGTCATGGGAGCCGGCTTGGACATAACACCGAACATACTGGGTGCCATAGTATACCAGCGACGTTTCTCAGGACCTTTTCGACGTCACCTGTTGTCGCAACGGAAATCCCCTATGACCTGGATTACGCCGGCAGTAGGTACTTTCGCAATAACAATAATTACAACGTCCCCGCTATATTCCTCTGTGTTTATGTATAACAGCAATATTATTATGCGAACTCGCTAATTATCATTATTAAACGCAGAGCTCTTCCTCCGGGTATTATATCATTATTATTATTATTATTATTATATACTCGGTACAAATTACCGCGTCGGGCCTTTGTCGCGATAAACCGATTTGCGCTGGGGAAGTTGAATAAAGAAGAACGTTTTTAATCTGTCATCTCTTCCTTCGCTGCATCTGTTAAACCTCTGGGGGAAACTCGCTGCTAATTAAACGACATTATTATGTAGTACGATTTTCGTATATTATTATAATTATAATATGTACCTGTAAATATTATGTATTTTTTTTCCGAGTCGGACGTTGACGAGTTGATGTTTTTTTTTTTGCCAAATTACATAATGTATTACATTCGCATGGTGTATACTATTATGTACAAAGAAAATGAAATTGATACGCATAATTCAATAATGTTTGCCATACCGACGGCGGCGGCGGCGGGTAAAGCGCACCACTGCTGGTTGCAGTGTACTCGGATCGTTATCTTTCCATTGGCAACCGGCAAGTATACCTACATAGTGTCTGTGCAGTTGTTTATTGAACGACTATCGGCGAAGAACGGACAGCCGGTTATTGTGCGGCGCATAACGACCGCCACCGATGTCTTCTTTATGTAAAATAATTTCTTCGGACTTTGCACGCCGCGATTTTTGCCCGCAAACTTGTATGTGTGCACATGTGTATTTATGCAAACGTTACACACGACAAAAGCCCCAATAAACAGCACTCCGATTATAACACATTTCCATACAAAGAACGTATTCTTTGCGCTCTTACCTCTCTCTCGCTCCACATATACTGTTGCGTTTCTCCTCTCAACTTCTCTTCACCGGATCACCTCTACGTCATCTCTTTCCCTCCGCTACAGCGCGTATTTTATTGTCCATATAAATTTGTATAAATTAACATACCACGGCTACTACCAGCGACGACCAGTCGGTAACATCCGCCAAACCCAAGCGCAGAACCGCAACTCCTCTCGCGCACCACACCACAACTATCGCATTCCAGACTCTAACCAGGAGGACAAACACGTTTTGTTAATTAATTGTGCGCGCGCCCGTTCTTACTACTGTACATTATTGCTGTTATGTTACGTGTTTATTTTTCTTTGGGTTGTCACTTGTGTGTACCTAAAACGTGTCTCGAAACAAAACAGTTATCTTAAAGCGACATACATAAAGAAAAAAACACATTGAACTGCGACCGCCGAATGAACCCAGAGATTTTAACAAGTCTTTAAAGAACCCCCCCCCCGCCCCAAGAAAAAATGTATACATTTATCGGTTTGGTAAAATTTAAATATAGACCACGATCACGGGTCCCTCGAGTATATTGCCGTTCAAAGGACTCGTCGAACTATTAAAAAATTCTAGTCTCCAATAATATAGGAACTGTTGTTTGAAAAGACTATATAATATATAGTGTACATATATATACTGCAGTATTGATTCACCGTATGGTTATTTAAACGTTAATCCGACAGGAGCCTTTATTATAACGTCAGCTTTGAGTATTGATAGGACGCGATTCTCCCCGTTTTATCAAACAATATTAATCTCTCCATAAGGCTACACCGTCATATAATAATGAGATACGCGGACACACGGTTTTATTTCAAAGCCCGACTATCTAGTAAGCGCATGTCGACACGTGTGCACAGAAACGCGTGCGTTAAAACGGTAAACCTTTTATAATCAGATCGAAAGTCTGAATTTACGAGGAAAGCGCGTCGTTTAAGAAACTCGACGTACGAAACACGACTGACTGTTCTACACACGTCTCTTTAATAATAAATAATAATAATAAACTTTAACTACAACGACGCTACACGTGCGCCAGTTTTAATTAATTACAAACGCGTAGAGGTACACAGTACGTTGAACTTGCACGGGACAACAATGTAAATGTCATTTTCGAAAAACCATTGCCTCTTATAATGTTGTTGTCTCCAGAAAAGTCGTTAGATAAAAAACACCGGCAACTCATATGTTTCATGCAAATAGGCAGTTCACATTAACTTAACGAACATTATTTTAACTATCTGGACAAAACATATTATGTTTAAAACGGTTGACAGATTAGTATAACATAATACAAAACAGAGTTAACCTGAAAATTGAGACCAGAGTCCGGTATTGAAATCGTTCCTAAAAATACAAAATAAAAAACTTAAATGACTTCCTTTCTCATTTTTACCCAAACATTGATTTACAGCAAATTGATTACTTCGAGTCATGGAGTCCTTCATACTACATAATATAATTTATTTTTGTTTACTAGGATAGGATGTCTTTGATCGACTGCCTCACATTTATCGCATCTATCATACCTTCTAAGTTAGCTTAAGTAAAGCGTAACGTTAATCGTAGAGTGTGCCTTATTGCGTATTCTAATTCACTTTCCACAAATTATACTTCTTTATTCCAAAACATCTAATAAGTTTAAATTGAATAAACTTATATTAACGTATCTAATTGTCTAGATAATTAAACCATGAACTCTATATAAACATTTTATTATTAAAAAACCCTATTCACTACATAGTTTACTTACTTTACTCGATAGTCGATACATATTTTGATAATCACGGATTCACTTAAAACTAAATTAATAATTCTTTATGTAGCTTACCGGAGTTCATATAGTGTAACAATCATTAACTTCAAACTTGTCCGGCATACATTTATTGTTTTCTGTTACATTAATCACTCTTTTCATTATTTTTTGAGCGTATCACTTACTAAAGTCTTTGGTTAGTTTTTTTTGTACATCACTCAACCCAAGTTTGATTGTAAATAAAAAGTACTCTTATTTTAATAATAGCATAAATTATTTAGCGAAAGTAATTCATAGTTATAGTTTATTGATACAATAACACGATTCTACAACCTATAGGGTATCGTACATAGTATAGCTGTATAGGTGTTCAACAAAAAATAAAAAGATACATGACATAATAACAACTTGAAGGTACAAATTATTTTTTCCAAGAAAATGTTTAATCTTACAATATTTGTTAATGTGGATTATAAGTTACTTTTACTATTTTGGTTCTCATCATACCATATAATGTCTAAGTAAATTGTTTTATACATTAATTGTATAAAAGGTATTAAGTTATTATTCTAAATCTTAAGGTCAATATAAAATTATAATATTTTTTCTAATTTTGTTACAGTATTTAAAATATATATTATCTACCTTATAATTAAAAACTTAATGATCATTTTATATTTAATAGTTTTATAGAATATTATTATTTTTACATCCCGTGCCGGTTTAGTTTTTGACGTTTATAATTGCTATTAATTTGTTTGTTATTTATGGCTGCCAATACCGGTTTTGATCTAATCATCGATTCAAAATTTCTATACCAAAAACTAACTCGAATGTTTTATAATTATTTTTGTCCCACAGACCACCGAAGTTTACAAGCCGAATTCCATTAACTCCAGTAGATGTGCGTGCGTCACATTAAAATGAAAGATAATAATTCTATAATATTTTCCGGAGTTTAAATAAATAAAAAAATATATATATTTTTTTTATAAACAAACTAATATCTCAAACTTGCTAAGTTGCTACAGTTCATTATTAAAAACAATTAATAGCTTACACGTCATTGATCATATTTCCATTAGTATATATTGGTGTTAACACTTCATGAGTATGACGTCACAATGAAGTTAAAGTTTTTGAAAACTTTCCGGCTGTTGACAATTGTTCTTTGGCTTGCATGCTAATGAATAACATCATGCGTAGTCGGATGGCGTTTCGCTTATAACGATATTATCATAGGACAAGACAAATCCTAACAGCTCAACATGATACATTTCAGAACCCCGTGGTGAAACAGTGTTTACATGTGATTACATATTATCATATATCAAGAGTACGTCCGGAAGTCGTATAACATTTATCTAGACTTTGAATCTGCGTTTTGTTTGGTACTCTTTCATAATTTCTACGGACAAAACTCGTGTTCAAAAGAACGCATTTACCGACAGACTGAGAAAATAATATTATTATAATTAGGTGTCGTCTAATACGAAGAGGTTGTAATGAAATATTACCACTTCGAACACCATTAACGCAAACATCCGGTTCTAGAGCGTGTAGAGAGATATTGCCAAATTCGAAACTATGAAAATATAATTCTGTGTATGGAGTAATTTCATGTCTGAACCCGTGGTAACTTTTTTAAGCAGCGCAAATCAGACCTAGTTCACTGAAGATATTTTATAATTAACTTATTTATATGTATACATATGACTATTTACAAAAAAACGTTATAATAATACTACTTTTTGCGCTATTAGCTACAGCTAATTTGAAAATGGACAAAATTAAAAATGTACCATGAGCCAGCTTTCAGAATCATTTTCTAAATTTAAAAAATAGCAATAGTTTTAAAGTTATTGACATTTTTAGCAACAATATATATTTTGCACGTGTAAATCCAACGAGGAAAATATAGGAAAAGTACTGTCATAGGAACCACTTAGGGTTAATGTAAAGCGGCTGAAATGTACAATTGTTATTTTCGACGAACAAAAACAATCCAAAAGGTAAGAGCAAAAATCGTGTTGTTTACAGTCAGTCTAATCAAATTAAAATAATTGCCAATTTCTTTTTTTTTGTACATTTTGTGTTTATAATAAGAAGTTTACTAGTATCTTGCATAGAAAATAAACCACGCTTTCATACAATAACTTTGTATATAACATTCCACATACATATGTATTCGTAAAACGGTTAAGTTTGTCGAGCAAAAAATAAAATAAAATAGGGGTTACAGAGGGGTTAGATTTGATTTATCGTTAAAACGCCGTATTTAAATGTACACGATATCATAATATAATATATATATATATATATTAAATGGCAATATAATAAAAATACGGCAAACGGCGTGGACTTAAACAAGTCAAGAAAGAGGAGGAGGTGCATATATAGTCACGATGAGGAGCGCATAAAGGAGATGATAGCGGTGGCTACGGGGAGATGCAACAATGTTGACAATGCGGAGGCGCGCAAGGTGTGTGTGGTCGCACTTATTGCCAATGTGATAGAGATGTCACCGGGTGCTTCGATACACACACACGAGCCTTTGTTTCTACAACCAAACGTATACATACAAGAGAAGAGTTCACGAGCACAAACCGCCGGTAAAGAGTGCGTTTCTTATCTATATCTATATATATATATATATATTATATTATACACATTATACATATATTTAGTTGCACATATAGCTGCTTCATCGACGGCGTATCCTGTATAATTTATTATTATTTATTTATTTACAATATTATGCGCATGAGCTTACAGACACGAGAACCGTGCTCTCGAACATACACACATGCCATCATTATTATTATTATTATATACTGAAACAATATTATGCCCATGTCGCGTCGAGAACAACAACAATATATCCGTTTATACTAATAATATCGATGTATTAATACGTGGCGAAATTTAAATAAACTCAAAAGCACATACCTAGTGTTCTTTGCTTAGCATCTTAAATTGATTATATTATACGCCGTTTGGACACAAGACAATATTAATAACGCGTGTGATATTTCGGCGCCAACGCATTGTTTTATTAATGATAATGGTGATCTATATAAAAATATAATGATAAAATTGATATGTTTTTATCGCAGTAATAGGTTTTAAGGGGATTGAACGCGGCCGGTTTTTTGGATGTTATAGGCCTAAAGTCTGACAAATTTACGCCTAATTAGGATGGTCCGATTTCAATCCTGTAAAAATATTTGAGTTTATCTACCTCTTTTTTAGGTTATTGTGGGAAACGATTTTTGATATTTCAATTAAAAATGTTGTTTAAATCCTATTGAATCCTATTTACTCAACTTTTTAGTGTTCCCATTATTGGTTACAAAATATCTAAAATTCGATCATTCTGGGCATAATTTAGTCAGGCTTTTAGGCCTAAATTGGCTTCTTGTAAGATCAAAATGGCTTTTACTCATAGAAAAAATTGTATACGTTAAAATGTATACTATGACGTTTATACAAGTTATCCTGAAAATAAATTGACATAGTCGAAATTTATTAAACCACTTTTTTCTTAAATATTGCCTATATAAAACCCCTTAAAAACCGCCTGCTTTCTATACCCTATTATAACAATATATATAAACAACAACAATTTATAGTTTTACTTAATTTAATTTAAATAGCATGCCTTTCACAGTAAGCATTTAAAATTATTTATACAAGCAATTGAAGGAATTGAAGAAGATAAACATTGAACATCCTCAAAATTGAGTAAAATAAACAATAAACTATTTGGTTGTATGGATTGGAAAGATACAATAGACATCAGGGGTGTTGTGTGACCAAATGGTGCCATTTAGAGTGAAAGGAAAGATCAGCAATAATTTTTGGATATAAGCGTTGGGTAATTAATAAGAGAGATTAAGAGAAAATGGAAGGAGCTAAAATGAAAATGTTAAGATGGAGGGGAGCTGTGCCAATATCAGTTAAAAAAAAAAGACAATGGATTGTACCAAATAACGGTAGACCCTTATATTGTACTCGGTGTCTAAAAAGGCGATGGCTTCTTTTTAATTCAAATATCTTTAGGTTTAAAATTAAAATTATTAATCCTGTTATAAACTGCATTTCACTAATAATTATTTTAATTGTTTAAACATTATTAAAAACAATGAACAAGTAGGTAAAGGCTACTAATTAAAGCATAGTACCTGAAGTTTCTTTAATACGCACAATTTATTCGTCATAGACATATTTATATCTTGTCTTCTAAAATAGGTATTTATAGTCGTATTCAAGTTAAGTGCAATAGGGTAGGTCGTGTATAATCTTGTAGATGACGTATAGGACCGGTACAGATTTATTGTATTGTATATACTATATTTACATATATTTGAAATATTTAAATATGATTTGCTTGTCTGTAGCAATTTAGACGAAATAACATATAACGATAAAATAAATTCTCTTAGTTTCAAATTACACGGAAAATACATTTTTGGACTACCTGTAATTGTGGTTATTATAGGTAGACAATAAATTTATAGTTGAAATAACTAACAATTCAGTCAAATAAATATTTAGTTAAAGCAACTTTTTATTTACTTATTTTCACTATACATTTGTGTCATAATGTTGATTTGCCATCATTTTAATTGGTCCGACTATACTACTATTATATATATTTTATTTCGTGTAATTTCTAAAAATCTAATTTCTATAATACGATTTTAAGATTATTCTATGATATGTGCTGTTCACTGTTGATCCGGTCATTTTCATCCTCTCCGAGTTGTGTGGAAAATTTAAACAAGGTGTATGTGTGTATTTGATTGTCTTTATTGGATTCTTACCGCTATCTTTATAAATTATATATCTAAGTATTAATAAAAATCGCAGTCCTTGTGATAATGTGTATTTTTTATAATTATGTTTCCATCACGAGTAGGAAGTTTGTGGATTTCCAATGTATATGTACCTTTATAATATACTTCCAATAGAAGTCTGATATCCAATGTACGAAAGAAAAAAAAGGATTGCTATGCGGGTAATCGACAGGAAATGAGTGGACAAATTAGAACGCAAGTGTGTCAACACGGTGAAGGAAACGATCCGTGTAATTTCACAGGACTAACCGGGACAACACGCTTAATTGCTTGTGTGCTGCTATATAGGAAAAACCGTTCGGCGCCAATCATATGTCATCAATCACCAAAATCGTTCTCGCATAGAGTCGGTATATAGCAGCACTGTGCGCAGTGTCTACATAATGTTATCCATTCGCTTGTGGGTCGCGTTGCTGCCCACGTTCTAACCTCTCTCTGACTATATAATATTGTAATTAAAATATCATTTGTAATAAAACCGTCCAACATCGAAATAACCCATTTACCGAATTTAGCTAGTTTTCGTTAAACGCATTTCTTATTTGTTTTTGTAAATCAAGTGTAATAATATTGACAACAGCTCGTGTTAAACTATTATTTGCCAGTCCTATTCATGTAGGGTTAACGGATTTCACATTTTTTAAATATTCATAATAAATGTTAAACAATTTAACTAAAACTGAGAATAATGATTTGGAGCAAAATGCATTAAAAACACAAATTCCAAAAAACGTATAACACGTTTTTTCAAAACAAAAATAAGTTAAATAACGGCTCTAAAACGTATGACAGCTATTAAATAGAAAAGTTTAATACTGTACTATTGTATAAACTTTTATATGATTTCTCCCTGTTCAATAACTTCTAAGTTACAAATAAGGAATTGTCATTTTGAGTATTATTTTAATACAAAAATCTGGTTTGCAAGTATTAATTAATAAAAATACAAGTTAAAAGCAATTACAAAATTATTGTGGTATTAAATTCATATTATTTAAAACTATAATATTTTATCCCGTAAAACGTACTTAATTTTAAAAAAATCAGATACCCTTGTGCTAATTATAGTTATTTAATAGTTTTTATTTAAGACCTAAAAATTGTAAAGTGATATTTTTGCGACGTCCACTAGTTTACTATAAAGTATACTTGAAATTTATAAATATTTAATAACATTTAACGCGTAATTGGTACGAATTATGGTAAAATTACTAATAGCATTTTATGATGTAGCTATACGATAAATTAATCCCAATTAGCATAATTCAATTACCTAATAAAAAAATAAAGAAAATTAACGTCAATTTAAAAATACTTGCCTACCGTGAAGAATAAACATCGGTTACTATAATATATTAGCGGTTTAGTAAAAATCATATATATAGAATACTAACATAATATATGGCTAAAATAAATTTCACTTAAAAAACAGTGTTGATGTACGTTCCGGTATGAAACCGATATCAGGTTTCATGGTTAACTGGCCGGTCTGATATATTTTGTAAGGTAATGAAATAAACATGAGTGTAGACCTGTTAAGTGAAACACAAGTAGCCGAAGCCAACGGAGCAGTATAGGTACAGTGAAATCCGGTTTTTTATTCAATTTTTTTTTTAAGTAAATAAAAATACCATCCAATTAGTCTGTTGAATTATTTACGATTCAGGTAGTGTGCGATTAGATCGAATTTCAGTTAAGGTCGACGGCGTATTATTATTATTATTATTATTATCAACAGAAAATTCGGAGAGTCTTGTATATTTTTTCTTTTCCCCCAAAATAATAATTACTATTCGAATTGCCCTGGACCCGCCACTTATCTGATTGGCATCATAGCACCCAGTTGACCTTTGTGTCGAACTGAACGCTCAGTAGTTATTAATTATTATTAAAAGACGGTTGGAAATCATTACCACTACTACTTCGACCAGACATCGTTTTAAATTATGTAATAGTGAAAAATAAGTACTGGTGGTCGGTTAGCGTAGCATTAAAGTTTTATAAAATTTAAATAAAAATATAGTAACGGTAATAAAAAATAATCCATTGTGCGCCTAAATAATATATAATGTTAATTAATTAAGTATACAAATATTACAATACCACATGATGTCACGTCTAAAAATGTAGTAAGCCAATGTTGATCATTTAAAAGAAGTCGATTCCAGGGTTTGATTTTTAATTAACATGTATTGGGAACAGAGTACGTAATATTATCGGCTAGGTACAATGAATAAAATAATGCATTGGTAGGATACGATTAATGTAGTCTTGATTTTCAATGTTCATATTAATGTACATTAATGGTAACCGTCAGTTTTCATATTTATTGAACACTCGTAGTAAGTGTCTATAAATAAACTGGGAATAATTTTTTTTCATGTTCCGATCTTAAAATACAATGCAAATTAAAATGGTAAACCAAGTCGTAACACGTTTGACGTTAGTTCAGAAATGGATTACATTATTTATCAGCATATTACAATACATCAATAATTAGTTTTAATTAAAAACCTTTTAGCTTCGGATTTGTACTTTGGTGGGTCAAAAGTAGAAAAAGTAAATTCCTTCATCCTTACAACCGAAAAAAAAAAATTGACAGGTTTTTCAACCTTCAACATTAAATTGCTGTATCTTCCAGGAGAACAGTCCGATATAGTCGAATTTTGTATGGAACATTAATTAGGCATACCTTTACCCACACAATAGTTTTGATGCTAAAATAGTGATACTGGATAGTAACATTTGTTATTAAACGTATTGTCTACTTGTAATATATTATAATATAAAAACATTTTATAATGTGTAACCGTAGTGGTATAAGGTGAATAAATCACTCTTACCCTGAAATAACTCATTTTAGTCTATAGTAGACTTGTAGATTAGTTGGTAAAATGTATTCCTTCAATATTTTATTTAAATATAGCCTGTAATAAAGACAATAAAAATGTCTTTTGATATTGTTAGTTTGATGGTAAACTATTCAAGTATATCAATCCTTAATTGGTAATAGCATACATATTTTGTTACAATAACATCAATTTACATGCAACGTATACCGACTCTGAGCACCTGTCCTATTTTAATAACACTCCGTTACAGAAATTAATCTTAGTGAAAAGTTTAAATTAACAATGTTTGCAATAATTTAAATACTTATAGAAATAGCCAACTAACATTAATAATTTTGTACCTCGGTTCAAGATACAAAATAATTAATATGGTAGCCACTAGCCATTATCAAATGTGTTTTAAAGTTCTGATTAAGCTCTAGAGACAGCTAGACCAAGTAAAGTTAAAACGTTTACAGCATATTTAAGTTATTTATTATTTCAACATTTAAATACCATACACATTTGAGCCAGATCGGCAATCAGAACATACTAAATCATAATTCGCAGGAATCGATCGTTGATGGTACTATACTTCTGTAGTAATTTATATCTAAAGTTCATTTTGTAATTTTGGTTGACACTCAGTTGACTTCACTCGGTCCCTTGACAAATAGTAAGTTGTGCTAAAAATAATTGAGTATATTTTAAATAAGTATGATTGCACGCAAATGTATAGAATGAACATATTACATTAAAAATATAACGTATACAATTTATATATATATATACTTTACAATTGGTTAATTAAATTTTAATGACGACAAGTATATATTTTTGTTTATTATGTACTTACGCAAAACAGCCAAGTAACGGTATTGTCAACACTATACTAATGATAAAAAAAGCACTGGGCATTGTTTCCAAAGTCCTGCTATATACGATATTATACATTGTAGTAATAATGGCTTTCAAAGAACACTCCATTACAAGTCTCGCTGAATTAACGGCACCTAATATAATTTTAGTAAATTATTAAAAGTTCACTATAAATAGTTTTTTTTCCATTAATAAACCATAACATATACCTAATAAAAAGTAAACTATGAAATATATTGGTAAGTATGTTGGTCTATAGATAAATTGTGCATTTCTACGTAAACAATATTAGGATCAAATATGATTTTTAGTGCTATTCTAAAATTATTTCAAAGTAAAATGTAGAAACTTAACTGGTTAACAAATAGTTTCATAAAACTTACAACAATAAAATATGCTTTCTGACAGTAAATTTTTAAAAACAAAAAAAAGTAAGTCAATTATAAATACCAAGTTCGTGTGCTTTGACACATTTTGAAGTTATTGAACCAGTTATTGAAAGTGCTGCGCCACGAAATAGTTGTAAAGGTGGTACTGAAAAAATTAAAAAAAAACTACTCGTATTATTCAAAGTATTATAAGTCCTAATTTTATAATATGTTTTTTTAACAATTTAAAATTTTTTTCTTTTCGTAATTTGAAAATAACTATTTAGTCTTACTTAAATATAGATGCCAACTTTGTGAAGCTATTAGAAATGATACAGCAGTAGCTACATCAAATACGGAAGCAATAAGACCAATCATTGAATCGTTAATCTCAAGCAATTTACTCATAATCCACAAGGTTAGTATGGTTCCTAAGAAAAAACGCTTTTAAGATTTTTTTCATTAACTTTATTACAAATAATAATGCAAATATTTTAAACCTGTCATCATAACGCTCATCGTGCATCCAATATATATACTGAAGTTTGACTCATCCCAGTTGAATTTTTGTCTTACAAACATATACATCAGTGAAAGTTCACCTGAATTAGAAACGCATTATATTTTGATTAGCTGTAAGGTAGCATTTATTTTCAGTTGTCTTTTATTTTCCTATTTGTAACTTCCTATTTCTCTACTCAATTACCACTTTCTCTTCAAGTTCTGTACTATTTTCCGAATCCTCTTCTTCTTCTGCTCTTATCTGCTTATTTTCAAACAATTTGTTTTCATTGCCACCTTCCATTGCTCTAAATTTACTCCTAACATTAAATCTGTTCTATTGTCAACTCTACATCATCCGCAAACAAAATGTCAAATGTCCATTTAATAATATATTTATTAATGTAAACTATATAATTGGATTTTCCACTCATTTTTTAACTGTTTGTAAATCACAATAATTGATTTCGAGATGAGTAGAAAGTGTGAACTCGAATAAGCTAAGGACTACAAATAGTGGCAGTGATGCTGAACACATACTTAACATTTTGTAATTAAATTTTTGGCACAATTTTCCAACTATCTCGCATACCTATTTCTAACTAATCAAGCTCATTCTCATATCTTCACTTCACTTAGTAACACATCGTACAATTTTTTTATTCAGTTACTCTTGTTATCCATGTCAATAGACTTCACATCATCCAATCACTTTATGTTTACCCTCTTCACTGTTAGCGAGTTATCCGCCTTTATCACAAACCCACTCATTACTAAACTTTACTTTGAACTAGCATTCTAAAAATCTAAATTTGTTTTATAGTCTGAAAATGGTATTTTGAAGCATTTGATTTTTCGACTTTTAACATTCTGAAAATCCCCATGTTGACCAACTCTACAGAGTTATTTATCATTGACAAATTTGCGAAAGGAGGCCTATTTCCTTGCCACGGCCGCTACTGTAGCACAATATCACAGTGGGCCAGTCGGGCCCTACAAGTGTAGACTAATGATAACTCACACCGTCTGTCACTACACATTTACCCTCGTTTTCGCTCCTTCACACATATCCTCTATTAATTTGTTATATACATTTTTTTGATACTATTCTTCTTCAAAACTGTTAATAATACCTATCTAGGTACTCTGTCGTACGCTTTTTCTTAGTCTATTTAAACCATACTTAAATTCGTTTTTTTCTCTCTTTATTTCAAAACGATTTTCTCACGCGAAATATAGACTCCAAACCAAAAAAAAACTAATATTATATAAGTATTTATAAACATTGAACCCCTAGAGTTTTGAATATACTTAGGATACTCACCGTCAAATACACCACTAGTCAGTGGCGCAGCAATCAGTATAGTTATTAGCAACACTATTTTTTTATTGTATTTTCTCTTTCGATTCACAGTTCTAAAACAGTCGGCAACGATATTCGGACTGATTGTTTGGCCGACGTCTTGCCAAAATCCGACTTTGGTATAGTCGGTGGACAAGTCCGGTATGAGGCAAACGCCCAGACCAAGAGCAGTCGCACCCATAGCGGCGCACACGAGAAATGACTTTAAGAATCCGATAGCGGGTACGATGAACCCGAAAATCAGCTGTCCCGCGGTGGAACCGATCGTCAACATGAACACGACGATGCCGAACCGGAAGGTTCTAGTGTGCACGTCGGTGCCGTCGACCACTTGCGTGAACACCCCCATGTACATGAGAGTGGTGCTGCCGGTCACCAGCAAGGCGGGTACCTGAAGGACAGCGGTGACGTTGGGCGACAGTGTCCAGTTCCACGAACAGTAGGCGTTCAGCAGATCGGTGCCGATCTGGCCGACGACCGCAATGAAAATCAACGGCCGACGACGACATCCGTGCCTGTCGCTCCACGGGCCTGCGAAAAACGTAACCACCGCCGGTACCGTGTACAAAACCAAGTATTTCCAAGCGTTGATTTCACTGATAACGTGTTGTGCTTTCGCCTCGTCCGGACACTTTTCGCCCGCCGCTGGCCGCCATTCTTCGCCGTCGACTGTGTTTGGCACGCACGCTTTGTAAAGAAGCAAATTAGTGGCCAGATTTGACGACAAAATAGCGGTCATAAAGTACACGAGCACTAATGGTTCTATCGTTATTGTTCGCACACTAAACATGTTTACCGTTAATATAAAGATGATCAATTGGCCCCACGATGCAAAGGTCAAATTTATACATTGAAAAAACATTTTTTCTTATCTTCTTATACCTATTTTTATCTACTTCAATTACATAATGATAAGCGGCGTTGAAATGATTAACTTTAATGCCCTTCGTGGCCTTTTTTTTTTTTTAGCCCAGAACGCGCGAATGACGATAATGCGCGTGCGCGGCATTTACATTGTGCGGGGTCGTTTTATTTGACCTACTTGTAAACAAACAATAATATTTAGTTCTTTCAAAATGAATCGATGGACATACGACGGAAGTTTATATATTTGTGATTGTGGTTAAAGTGTAAACATATGTGATAAACCTAATCCGTATTTTTCTGAAAATGTATTACCCAATTTGTTGTAACTTGTAAGTCGTAAAGATTTCAAATGATATCACGCGTTGCCGCTATTTTTAGTACATGGCGGAAGATTATCTCTACTGTTATTATAACGCACAGGTATCATTAAGGGGCGCATACTAGTTGCCTCCGAAAAACCACGAATTACCTCCCTTGCTTATCGTAACGTTTACTATAACAACAATAACGTAATACTAATGCAATACTTTATGTACACTGTACACGCTCGAGAGATGAAATCCCATTTAACTAGTTAAATATACTTAAACTTTTAAATGAACTAACTATTTTTATATTCAACATTTTTTTAAATAAATATAATTTTAGCTAAGTTGCTGTGGCAAATAATTATAGAACATTGTTCAGTATGTAAATTATTCTATATTTAATTTTACACAATTACCATCTGGATGTGACATCCGGTATATAATCGACTCTTTTGTGTTACAAGCAAAATGTTAATAGTGTATAAATTTGATAAAGATTAAATATTTCTATAAAATGTACATGGCCATTTTTTTTATTATTCATTTTGTTAATTCTATGACCTCTAACAAAATAGTATTCTTTTTTAGTTATAATACTGACCAATAATAATAGTAATAAGGAAAAATGATAAAAAAACGTTGTCAAAAGACGCTATCGGCTATGGTAGTCTGAAAAACATTAATAACACTCTTCGTGGCTATATTAATAGACATACATTAAGTATAGTTATAGCTTTAAATTACGATTTTAAAAACCTTTTAATTAATATGAGGTAATGAGTCATTTTTCGTATGGTTAAGTTTTCCTTAATTTTTGGATATTGTTAATAAAAGTAATAATAATAATAGTAATAACTATTTTTTTGGAAAAGATCTAGCAAATAATAAACATTATTTAAAACTTCCTGATTGAACAGGTAATTATGTAATGATAGTTAATATGGAAGTTTATACTTTATATACTATAGCGGATTTTAAATTTATATATTATATTATCTATGTCTTAGGTGAGGTGGGGGATATGCTTACAAGAGTACATACGCATGCTTACATCTACCGATTGAGAAAGAAATGACTCTGAAGGGATAGGAATTGATGCACACGTGGCGATTACCGACCGATTATTTGGGTCCAACCCCTTGTTAGTAGAGGCACACCCCTTACACCCCTCGGTATTTATAAGTTTAAACGCGCGCGCGTGTGTGTGTGTGTGTGCGTGGGTATTAATAATTTTAATAACAATAATAATAACATAAATCCCCTAAATGATGCTTATTCGCTATACCGCCTCAAAATCCGCTTACCATTGTTTAATGCACCCGCTACCACATTCTATGTACGGGTACTGCTTTGTTTGCTCTTGATTAAATAATCACCCTCACTGATATAATAAATACATTCATTGTTCAAGTTGTCTTGTTTAATGTAATTTTGTTTTACACCAATGCCATAAAATATACTTAACAAATCATAAGCAAACTTATATTCTTTATTTTATATTTATGAGATTTTTTACTTAACTAAATGAATTCAATTATGTTTTAAGTTTTATTAATGAAAAACTAAGAAACCTAGTTGGCTAGTCCGCTGTATAAAAATAATTGTATACTTAATAGTTTGGCGTCATCATTCAAGAATCATAAACATAATTTTTAGATGTTAGTCGTTATATTTTAAAAACGTGTAACAAAACTTTCGTTATTGTATTTTACATGTATATAATTTGTGTTAGCATAATTAAATAGTAAATACATATGAAATATTTTACTAAGTTTAATAAAAAACTAGAAATTTCATCGTTATTCATATAAGTAGATACGCAAAACAATACAGTTATTAAAAAAAACTATATTTTTTTTATTAAATCATGTAAGGAAGACTGGATTTTTCTTATAATGATCCAATTATTATTTTCTGTATTGTCTAATTCAATAAATGTATTATGTGTAGCTATTGACACCGTCAGTTATAATTGACAGTTCGTCCTATTAAGGATGTTTAATAATTTGTAGTTAAAATACCATAAATAACTTTCATCTGAGAAAGAATAATTGACGAAGGTCTAGTTATGACGTACCTGTATTTTTTGTAATTATTTATGTTTTCCTAGCATTGCAAGTAAAATAAAATAATAAAAAAAACATGATTGTTGAAACCATACTCAACGTATACTTGAATGTAGTTTTATACTCTCTTTGATATTTATTTATAAAGATCGTTGATCGTTTAAATAAAAATGCTCTTGGCGAAAAACAATTTTTAACATATCAATAAATTAGCTGTAGCCTGTAGCTAAATAAAAGAATAGTTTTTTTTTTTTAGTAATTTTAGTAGAAAATATTAAAAATGTTAGTCATATTATTTTATTGCGCTGTTAAGAGAATACAATATTAATTGTATATTGTATTTCTATTATGAATAATTACAAATATTTCAAAAACACAAATTATCACTTCTAAAGTTAACTATACTATCTAATATCTATTATGATACAAACGATATATTTTTTTAACTTAAATGCTACACTCTCAAAAAAAAGTAGAATTTTAATTTACTCTAACAATACGGATAGTATTAAGTATTAACTTTAATCGTCAAACGTTGGTAATAATGTAATGCTATAATATTGTACAATTGCGCTTTATTTGCGGTCAAGATATGCACAAAGAGCGTTGCGAACCAGACACATAATAAGTATCGACAACATATATTATTATATTGTTTCACGGCATTTAATAGGACAAGACGTGTGCCGGCATTGTCGCTATGGAATAGAATATTTTTATCGGTATAGCGTATTGGCGGCAGTGACAAAAACAATGAGACAACTGGATAAAAGAGCTCGCAAATGTTATCTACGTGATTAAGTATACTTGTATTAAAACAGCATTGTATTTTGTTCAGATTTACAACTTTAAATACTATATAGGTAACCTTATACGTCTAAAAAAACATAAGAAAATAGTAGTATTCAAATTGAAATTAATATTAAATTTGAGATACTCACAGAATTGTATTTGTTACATTAAACTGGCAAAAAAATATAACCTTTTTTATTTTAAAACAGATACACGTATACATAAATACTACAAAGTACTCATAAACTAACGTCTTTGTCAATTTATATAAAGAGTGTCTCACAAATATAAGACAAAAAAAATGTATACTTATTTGCGCTATAAGCACCACGTTTCTTATCGCACTTAATTATTTTACTTTTTAAAAACTTTTTTTTTGTTATTCTTGAAATTCCTCTCCTATCGGAGCGAGGTTGGAAATCATCATGTTAATCTCGATTTTCTCTTGTGCCGCCTTGAATATTTGGTTGTTGTTGTAACCAAACCATTGCCTCAGATTGTGTAGCCAATTTGTTCTAGGCCTCCCTCTACTTCTTTTACCACACATCTTCCCGTCTAAAATGTGTTGCAGAATTTGTTATTTCTGTCCTGTCATCATGTGCCCAAAAAATCCTTCCCAATTCTCTTCAGCACTTCCAAATTTGTAACTCGATCTACCCATGATATATTTAAGATTCTTCTATAGCACCACATCTCGAATACTTCTATATTCTTCAAATCCACTTCCTTTAAAGTCCAGGCTTCCACTCCATGTAATAATGTGGAAAACACATAGCACTTTAACATTCTTGTTCTCAATTCTATCGATAGGTCGCGATTGGAAAAGATTTTCCTCATTTTGAAGAATCCTGTTCTGGCAATCTCTACCCTGCACCTTGTTTCTTTAGAAGCGTCGCCATTACTGTTTATCCATGTTCCCAATTATTTATAGGAATACACTCTAATTCTACTGCTGTATTGTTTAAGGTCAGTTTTTTATTATCATGTTGAGTATCTTCTTATATTTGGTTATTGTCAAAGATAAGATCATTTTTTTTTGTTACATTAGTTTTATTAAATTTAAGATAGTCAGATTTTATTAAGAATAATTTGCTGAAAATGTTGACAACATTTCGACAACCAGTTTAGGATAATTACTTTTAAAGTTGTTTAAGTTTAAAGATTAAGATGGGAGGTTAGTGCAGTAGAGTAATGCGCTTAAATAAAAATAATTCTACACGCATTAATTAATAAAATAAATGTAACAAAAAAAAATTTTAAAAAGTAAAAAATAGTTAAGCGCAATAAAAAAACGTAGTGCTTATAGCGCAAATGAGTAGACATTTATTTAAAAAATAAATTAAATAAATTATTTTGTTTGTCTTATCTGTGTGGGACACCCTGTATATAAATTGACAAAGAAGTTAGTTGATAAGCACTTTGTAGTGTTTATGTACACGTGTACTCGTATCTGTTTTTAAAATAAAAAAGGTTATATTTATTGCCAGTTTGTGTTTATGTAACAAATACAATTTTGAGTGTCTCAAATTTAATACTAATTTCAATTTCAATACTACTATTCTTATGTAAACTGATGGAAGGAACAAATGAGGGGTCATTAATGAGAAATCCAACAATATGGAGTTGTTCAATTCGAATAAGAAAAAGACAAAGCAAGAATCTCTTGGAAAGCCCTTAGATACTTCTGGTGTCCATCTGGACCACAGCTCAGTCCACACATTTCAACACTCACCTATATAACAAAAGTTATGTTGGAGACTGTGAAAAGCAAATGCTATACTAGATGGCTCGTGCTGACTAAAGATAATTTCGGTAACGACAGTAGTGCATTCAAACATTGCAACGCATCGTCAAAAAATATTTTTCATAATTTGGTTAGATTTCAAATGAATGCAATATTATGTAGTTCCCCTAATTAAAAAAAATGTTTAATGTGGCCTCCACGTATTGCATAAATGATTTATATGAATTATAATATTATAATATATTATACGTTATTTATAACTTATAAGGTACTATACAGAAATAAAATGAATTATCAATTGATGGTTTTATAATTAAAGTTATGGTTTTTCCGTCCATTGGCTACACGCGCGTTTGAAGTGTATTTGCATTACAAATCGTATCTATTAATGCGTTTACTAAGTAGACAACTATTCAATTTTTTACGCCAATGTCATTTTAACCTTTTCAGCTACAAAAGCCGTACTACATAGCGATAATCTTTTTTATAAATAAAAAAAAAGGTGTTATCAATAAATTTGAAAAGAACAATAAAGCATATTAAATAAAAGTTTTTTAAAATTCGGTCATAACACATTTCATTAGTTTCAATTAAAATTAATCGATGACCTATATTTTCTCTACAAACAAGTAACAACAGGTTAACAACTAATGGCATGCAGATAAATTTGGTTATTTTTACAAAAAGATACATTCTATGGCTATGGCAAAAAAATATGACATGTGAAGAGTGAGAGAGTAAAATAGAGTTATAGCGAATAGGAGAAAGGAGGAGAGGAGAAGGTGGGAAGTTAATAAAGGAGTCATCAATCAAACACGGTCATAGCGCGTTTGATGGTGAAAAGCGCCCCACAATACTGTCACACACACACACACACTGCGGATATTTGAATGAGCGAACAGGTGGTGGTGAGTATATAAAAATATTATGCATGTGCAACTGAAGAGGTCACATCATAATCATAATAAGGTCTGGTCGACACGATGCTGTATTTATTGTGTTACACTGATGTAGTGCGCCTACAACTACGTATACATAATACAATATATCCACTGCAACGATAGAGAAATACATAGTATAGAGAGATATTTTATTATCGTAGTGGACATAAATTTTATTAGAAGGAATTCTATATTGTGTCATGTCGTTGTAGACAGATAGACTTTCGGTAACACGACCATTACCGACAGTGGAGTAGTAATAGGTGCACTCATATCATGTATGCAGCATTTACATGTCACGTGGTCACTGTTGGTAAGGCATTTATATCGGTGTATCGCACATGCCGCATACGGCTACGACTTAATTATATAAATAATAATGACCGAGACGGACCCCTGTTGTCGGTGTACTACGCCTTGGTTCTTATAATATGATAATAATAATTATGATATTATGATTGTTTCAACACGACTCAGCATGTTTTATGGTGTACCTCCCCCTATCCACTTCTCCACCCGTCTTCCGTTCCTCAATCGAACACCCGCGCACCCTTCACACGGCATCTACCCGAAGTTAAACTACTCATATAAAATAATTTAATATTAATGTTTTTATATCATATACATACTACTATGTACATAATATACAATACATAGGTATTAGCTACACATTACTATAAATATATATACTTGGAGGATACCTCAGATACACCACCGTGTAAGCCCGGGTTGTGATTAATTGATTTGTTACCTCGCTACATATTTATATAACCTTTTTTTTCTTATTTCTTTCGAATATTTTTCAACTCGAAGAATGGGTTATTTTTATCTGTCGGCGCTCTCAAGCCGAACAATTTAAAACCTTTAAGATTATTATCTCGGGACGTTTTCGCGTTTTTATTTATTTCCGACGGTATCCTCTGAGGTATGTAAGTTGTAACCATAATAATAATATCCACTCACTCCGGATTAGTATAATTAGTTAAAGATAATATAATATTGTAAACAAATATTTGAAATTAAAAAACTGTATATCTATGTATGTAGTCATAATTTATTATTATTATTTAGATTACAATCGGTTGGAATACTTAACCAAATTTCCAAAATATAGTAGCACAACATGCGTTTTAATTTATAATAGAGAAAAATATACCTTATCCACCTTAGTCCTTCGTTTTACACACATTTAATCATTTACGATAATGATAGTTCTATTAAGTATCTTAATAGCAAGTTTATGCAGCGTGCTATAAACTTTTGCTTAAACGCGAAGCTTAATAGTAATCGATGTATCTAGCCAGCAGACTATTATATGGCAGTCTGATAATTTCCACAAAATACTGTAAAGACCCATCGAAAAAACAATTTGGGTAAAAAGGATTCCCGAAAACATCACACTATTTGAATATTGTTATGATCATGTCAATTACGAAATTAAGGTTATACTACAGTTAGTAATATTATAGAGAAAACTCTCGACAAAATAACAAGTTAAAGGCCTACCTACAGGTTAGGTTATTATAACGGGAGGTGCCTATCACGGATCTGTGTCTTGAGTAAACTCTAAAAGGCATTTGACCCGGTAAGTAATGATCGAGGGTGTGTGTGCATGAGAGAAGGTTGCTGCTGGGTTTTATATAGACTGCGGTATTTTTATTTTTTTTTGTGCACCCGGACGGGTTACAGTAGAAATATACATACGTTCGTGTATGTATATAATAATACACATAGACATATTATATTTTTTATTACACCGCCCCATGTGGGGTATACAATTAATAAAAACTTATTGTTATTGATATAATTTGACTACATAAACGGCCATATCGTATGACTCTACCTGTGTGTGGGAACCCGCCGACTCCCTTTGTCGCCTCGATAATGCGCTTGTCGATCCGTGAAATTCGTTCTCAGCAACGGACAAAGGACACACGAAGGAGTGTCATATATTTTTTTATATCGACCAATTCCGTGGATCTCCGAGGAATGGGTAAGAAAAGACGTGTAGACGTTATAGCAAGACGCGGACAAGAAAGCGAATTATTATTTATGACCAAGCAATCTCGTTGCACCTGCGCTGCTGCAGTTGGCTAAAACGAGCAAAACCACCAATGGAATGGTCAGCGCAGTAAATCATTTTTTTTTATTATTATTATTATTTATTAGTTGACAATCATGTGAAACAATTTTCGATCAATCGCCGTGTGTCGTCGCGATAATTGCATCAACATATCGAATAAGCTCTTAAATGTATAGAGAACAAAAACAGTCTTATATATAACTGTCATCGATAACTTATAGTACATAATTAATCACACTCAGTTAAAAAAAAAAGGAACTCCACGGATTGCAATTAAAATAATTGTATAATTAAACAAATATTAAGAAATGGCATCGAATTATTAATCTTTTGATTATTATTAAATTTAATGTTTGTATAAATAATTATAGACGCGCTTTGTAACTCAAGTATAACACGGCAATTCGATTTTATATTTTTCCTACTAAACAAATTTAATAACTCAAAAGTTTTTTATTTGAGCTTAAAAATACAATTGAATAAATGTACAAAGATATACATATATTAAATATATGTAGACCCCATGACAAAAATGAGTTAAGGTTGGCAACACCTCCCCATAACCCTGTAGTAAAAACTGTAGATAACTGCTTTAGTAGAAACTGATGCCCATGCTTAAACGACAGTTCCACCGGGCTGTAAAGTTCTGGACCACAATACAAAAACACTAAAATTAAAAAATTGTTTTTTTTTTCAAAGAGGGTTTCATCGTTTTTACCTTGTGGTCTTTATATAAGATGGTATATATTATATATTAATAATCAAATGTAATTTTTAAATTTCATTATAATTGAGTTAAATTTAAACTATCAACATTATAGTATTTATATATTATTTACATTAAGTTTACAAAATGTGTTAAACAAAAGTGATTTTAATTAACATAGTCAGAACCTAATTTTTGTTTACAATATTATAATAAGTAGGTAATTATTGTATTATTGTGAAATAGTTATCTATATTTTCTTATAACAGCTGTTTCATTGAAACTGTATTTTTGTAAATTGACGTTATGATATTTATACAAATTAAACATTGAAATCGTATTTTATTAATGTTCGTGGCATTAATATGATTTATATACACATTATGATGAAATTTGTTTTTATGAATATTCGTAATGCCTACTAAAATTTAAAAAAAACATGTTTTGTTTTTTGCTTATAAATGTGCCATAATTACGAAGAATACCAATGTAATAACTACGGTTAATTAATTTTTAATGCTGTAGGTGCCTATTATAATATATTTGATTTTAATTATAGCCTAGGTACATTTTGACACCTCGGTGAACTCATTATCATAACTTATTAATAGCTGTTTAAGTATACATATTAGGTTTAACTATGAAAACGAATAGCACGCAATATGCGGGAAATAATTAGTATAATATTATATTTGTTTATTTGAACCAGTATGGCCATTAGAAGTTATTATGTAATGCTTTGAGAATAATTTTGATTATCAAGACTTCTCTGACCTGTGGAGCATTGACAACGAATTGACATAATAAGGTGGGTGTGTAATCAGTAATGTAAAATTTCTCAGATACGTTTTGGCAGTTAACCATCCGATAGCAAATCCGAGTGATCGCAACAGTTGATAACTGCACTGGCCACTTTGCATCTTTCATTCGTGAATATACCGATATCTAAAATTTAGACATCACCGCTCTTAATTTTATATTTATATTGTTATTCCAATTTGTTATTCACCTTAGTATTTTCAAATTGTATTACAATGAATTTCGTGAGATCCGGTTGGATTTGGCAATATTAATTAAACATGAAAAATATTATAGTTATAAGAAAAAATACCGTCCATAGGAACGGATCGGATCCTGTCAAGATCGTATCTGCGATGGGAACGATTAAATGACCGTAAAAGATACTTACAAATAACCCGAATGCATGTGGTGTATACACCATAAGCAGTTCATATAAGCGGTTTCACTTGGATCATTCGGTTGATCCGCTCGGATGATAAAAATCCAAGAAAAAAACCTTAACGACTCATAAAACATAAGTGACACGGATTCCCGTCGTCGTGCCGGCCATGAAAAGCAAATACTAAACAGTGTTTTATAGTTTAATAGGTAGGGACAGGGTGGATCGCAATTTGTAGTCGGTTCCTTGCAGTATAATATTTTGTTCTGTATCGGTATATACGGCTGTAGTGGTTTCATATTTTAATTGTCCGAGCACAGAGGGAGGTATACCGTTTTTTTAGCAATTAATTGGTCATGGGATCATAAATTCAACTGATTCGACATGTTTGGATTAATCAGGAGGAATATCTGTGAAACAGTTTATTTATTAAGATGTATGGGTAACCAAAATATGAAAACCAAGACCTATTGAATACAAAATAATAATTTCTAATAACAACGTTCGTCGGGTAGTAGTTCGGCGTTTTTAGCAACTTGGCAATTTTAGCGCTTTTCAGTTATAAATAAAGACAAATTAAATGGTAAACGAAAGCAATCAAACATGTAAAATCAATCAATTTATAGAAAAAATCAATAATATTTCGTGTGTTGTCCAAATGTGATGTACACTTAAAATTGCAAGTATTCAATTAATTACATTTTCTCTAAATGTTTACGAATTACACCCACTTTATCCTAAGACAAAACACCTACTATATAGCTGTTATTTTAAACTAAACATTTAGGATTATACATTTGTATTAATTTAACGGTAACGGTATTATGGTGTTTGTATTTTAGGTATAACATTTAAAATTATAGATGTTTTCAGTTATGAATTAATTTTTGGATTAAATAAATTATGTGCTTATTAACTGTAATTTTTAACTCATGTTAAATCAAGGTTAATCAAGAAGAATTTCAATAATTTTCGCGTCATAAATTAAACAAAATTTGTTCTACATATTTTGCGATAATATAAAGTAATAAAGTACTGAATTTTCAGAATCTAAAAAAAAAATTTACAGCGATAACACTTTTTTGAAATAATATATGTAAGCATAATATTGTCAAGTATTTTGATTTAAAATTGAGATGTCATTAAACGCATAGAACAATATTCTAAAAGGTTTTTTAATAATTTTTTCAACAAATTTAATTAGGAATCGTATTAATGTATAACATATTATAATATAATATTTACGCTAGTAAATACCATACAAACATTATCAAGTTCATCGTAACTTATGTAATAAAAGGAACAAATCGTGTTGTCGTGTTACACAATAATATATTCGAATGACAATAAGTATGTTTTACATTTTTTACAACATCAGAAACCCGATTTCCTGTATTGTGTAGAGCTGGTTATATTTTAAACAGAACAATAACGACAATATTCGTACTGTTACTTTTATCGGTAGGTAGGTAAGTAATAAAAATTTGAATAAAACTACAAGCTCGACACTGCGATAATAGCCGATAAATGGTAATCAGGTAACTCAAATAATAAACACTAATAACGTTTTTATTGTACACGCAATTTAAAAGTGTTAATTATTATTCAATATGCCATTATTTAATATGCTAATAATTAATTTTCATAATTCGAGTTCATATGGGTCAAGGTTTTGTTTTCAAATAAGATAGTTAAATAGCTTATATTATTATGACCGTAGCTAAAGGAAACACTATAATTGCCGTTTACGATTATGTAGAGTTGGCACTTTTAACATAAACACTTGCACAAAGATATTATACTTTTATGCAAGTATTTACGTTATTTTCTACAACGCTATAGTTATAAATTAATTAATGTTCAAACCAATCAAATGCAATGATATTTTGTTATTCACGAAGTAGTCAACAGCGACACATAGAACTAGAGTTGTCCATGACCGTTGTCTATATTTTTTCTATACTTTATTTTTTTTCGTTCATAAAAATTTATGGTGTAGCTTTATAGTCATAACTGATTTTTCCTCGTATAATATTTAGATATCTGATACCTAAAACATCAAATATAATACTCTCGAATTATAATCTGCCCTAAATAAATTTCCCTTTTACGTTTTTTCATTTTTGTTAATCAAAGCCTAAAGAGCAAATTAACTAAGCATTATTCACTGCAGACGCAACAACAGTTTTCCAACATTATTTTTAAACATTTAAAAACAATTAAAATAAGTAGTGGTTGGGTTTCCGTAAAAATAAAAAAAATGAATTAAATATTATTAATTTAACTAAAAAATACAAAATTACAATTTTCACGGTTCAATAACTATACGGTTTTTTAAAAACATACGGCGTCTTGACCGGTCCTGACTATACGGGTGATCTCAGACTAAATCTGTAATTTTTCATAAATACATTATTTTTTTTTAGTACATAATATTAAATTTAATTTGAAATAATTATGAGTAAATTACGTGTACAAACGTACGGCGATGTGTGTAGGCAATTCTGCTACTCTCATTGTAGTAATAACATAAATTATAAATTGTCTATTTGTAGCTGGAGTCTTGATTATAAAACTATACTTAGGCCAAATCTAAGTAACTTTCCAAATTTACTTGGATATTGAATATTAAAATGAAAATTGCATACTATTATACTGAAGTATTCAAACAAGCTAATTGAAAAGCTTATACTATAGTTAAAACGCAACACAGCCATCGTTTTGACCTACATTTAATAGTTTTACGTCACCGGAGCAATACTTTATATGTATATATTATGTTGGCGGTGTGTATTTTATTCAATCAGAACCGATAAACTACTAGCATTATCTTCGTTTGTATAAGTTTGTACATAAAATACTATTATATCTACATAACAAGCATAATTACTGATATTAACCTTGCATCAGTTATATGTATTACTATTATAATCCACTTAATTATAAATTAATATTACTCCTTTTTAAATCCACTGGAGTCACCTGAACGTTTCAGTGCCTTCAAATAACATAAATATGTTATTTGAAATAAACATAATAACAAAACCAAAGCATAAGACAATTCATACTTAAATTTAGCAAGTATTTATAGAAGAGAAGGATTTAAAAAATGAAATATGAATAACGCATAGGTAGCTGTAAACATTATAGGTAATATATTGCGTAGGTAGCTCATTAACAAAACAAAATTACTATTACAACAATGAATATTACTCATACTGATAGTTTTAGTATTAAATAAAAGTTATTTTAATACTTAGAAGACATTTTGAGTACATAATTAATACACAATGCCTCAAAGAAACATGAATATTTTATAACAATGTTTAAAACTGTATAATTTTAGTTTAGTTCTAAAATAGAATTATTTGTTTAATATAGTTTTATTGTATCAGTTGTTGTTTTTTAATTTGTGCAATTTGAATACTTCTGTTAGCGTAGATACGTTCACTGGTATATGATTGAATCTGAACCCTTCGAACGACCTCATAATATGACTGACGTGTGACTGTGCCATTTTGTACAGTTTATACATAGGAATTTTGTCTTTGTTTTTCAAGCATAAAAGATACTCGTGGATTTTGATACCCATCGCGAAGAAGTATTGTTGTGGGTTGCTGTACATGCAGTAGAGCCGGATATCCTTTTGGATGGCGTTAAACCTGTCTAGTATAACTTTGCTTTCATATTCGAAGACGTTCGCGTCTAATGTCATCAGCCTTTCCAGCTCCCAGTACACGGCCGAGTAATGCTTCAACCTGGCTTTAGTCGCTGACATTTTCTGCATGATGATAATTAGAGTCGGCATAAAGTCGGCCAATTGTTTACGGATTGTGTCCATAGTCGATTTGCGTACGATTAATTCGTTGATCAGGTACAAGTGTAAGGCGACGTTTTTAAGAGAAAAACACGTAAGAGCTATGTTAAACGTTTCCACGGCATAGGTGACGTATGACCCGATGTGACTTAAAGTTTGCAAGACCTTGGCCAATACGGCATAAGTGTGGACTTCCTTGTCTTCAGAACTGACCAGATAGTTAGGTATGTAGTTCACGTGCGGCGGACTCTTGACTTTCACCACTTTATGGTTCAACACGGGCGACCAAGCTATGTCTCTCTCCATCACGTCCTTGAGTAAGTTCAGTTGAAATACATATTCAACTCGCGGAGTGGCCATACAACACACTGCTATAACAGTGATTGTCGTTAATAACGCTAATAAATGCATATTACTAGCTATTTAGGTATAATCTACGCTAGAACTTTAACACATAACTACGACTCTAAAAAGATATTTTAATAAATGTTGAAAAAAACAAGTCCGCGTCTGTTAGTGTGTACTCGCGATTTACGTCTGCACCGATAATCGGTGCAAACACAGCCTATGATGTTTACAATAACGGTACGCAACAAGTCTTGGAGCCTTTTGTATGACTCGTCATAGTAGGTTACTATTACAAAAGTAACAAATCCAAATAAAGTAAAAAATATACTATAATCCGTTAAAGTTCTAATGATAATAGTCCACTCTTATAGTAAATTAAGATCGTTAGATCTAGTGAGCATGTAGTACTTGTATCTAACCTATATTATGTTTATAATTTCACACAGTTTTAAGAAAAAGTTATACAAAAAAACTATTACTGTGTCTGCATCGCATTGTCTTAAATTATGTGTTTTAAAAGGCCAGAATAGGTTTTACTATCCTCTAACTTGGTACTTATATTTTAAAGGCCAGAATATTAATTTTTGATATTAAACTGTTCATTATTTAGACTGTCTTTAAACATGTTTACCAGTTTATTATTAGTTTTTAAAAAAATGAGAATAATTTTAGAGCGGAATTTCCAACTAATTAAGAAATAGAATATTTATTTGTAATGGAAATTACTTTTTTATTTACACAGAATAACAAGGCAATAAACGACTTTCGGCGAAATTCCACAAATAGGAAATATGAAAGTACCTACAATACGAAATGAATATACAATAAAATATGGTCAATAAGAAATTAATGACAATATGATCAATGAGAGATAGGTCGTTTTCTAAAATGCATGAATTTGGCCTTTCTAGCTTTTGAGCCTGGCTTCACACGCAGAATCTACACTCGGTTTTATATATTTTGTTCAATAGTTCATTAAATAACTCATACACAATGCAAGCCAAAAACTTCAATAAGTATGTGGAGCGAGCTAGAAAGCCAAGTTTTTTCTGACGGACGTTGTCTATTGGCTCGCACATCTGCATTGCATTCGACATTGCGTTCGGTGACAAGATATTTAATAATTATAACAATATTGGCAGAAACCTAAGGGTGATGATCAAGCCCATTATGTCAAGCAATTCGGGCCTACTCCCGGACATTTACGCCATACGAAAAAATAAATAAAAAATTATAACAAGATAAGTCAAACACAAAATAAATATTATAGACATAAAAATTATTAGACAAAATAAATAAACAGTAAAGTTAAGATAGGTTGATAGTTTCAATAAAATAAAGGTCGTCGCGTCGTCACGATCGTTGGCTTATATGTAAAATTGTATTGTAGAATAAAGTAGCCAGACATATTATTATTATACTATAATATAAGTGATGAGTATAGTTTTTAGATATTATTCGAAAACGATTGTAGCGTTTATAAGTTTTCAATCCCCTGGCAGATTTGTTCGTGCAGTTAGTTTATTGATCAGAAAGTTAACCCCTTCCCAACACTATACAAATTGTCATCTTTTACAACTTTTAAGAACGGTGTTTAAATCACTTCCAAATTTAATCTCTAGTCCATCTCTAGTCGATTTTTTTGTTTAAGTATTTTACTGTATACACTATATTGTTAAAATTTGATCATTGACACATTTACACATTTTAGTGAATAACTTATAACTTTTTTTTTATTTTGTACATTTTACATATTTCGAGTAACAATAAAAAATTTGTGTTCGTAATCGTTGTTTTCCAGCTGCACAAATATTCAATAACGCGATTAAGTTATTTTCTTTAAAATATTTATTGCAGTCACCATATTGCCAACACCATACGTCAGATTAGGTTCTTCCAATCTGATTTTATTTTCAATATGTTTTTATCTCCAATGTAAAGTACTACTATAACATTGCTGTTTTAACTAAAAAATGTATGTATTTAAATCGTTTGAACCATAACATGAATGCAAAATATAAATGTTTTCAAATGAGGTAAAATATTATAAAACATATTATAAATAAATGATTAAAGCAAGATATAGGTAAACACTAGACATATATTCGTTTAAAACAATTATGAGTTCAGTTAAAATTAACGACGTTTTATTTTGCTTCATAATGCAACCGTTATATGTTATGAATAACCGTTATAAATACTGTGTCAAGATGAAATTTTGCATGATAATCTTGTTGATGAATTGTTAAGTGTAAAACTGTGATATAGACTATACGAATAATAACAAAATGTCAACTAAGGATTTATCAAGCAGGTATCAAAACGAATTAAATTGGTTACTACTTTGGAAATAAGATAACCTCAAACATTGATATATATGTAGCGTTCTAATGCTTTTGATGTTGTCTGAACTAATATATTATTTTGAATCTGAAAGAAGCATATTAAAATATATATCTGCTAACCATATATGGTAATTATATGACCTATGCATATGTCATTCGTTGACGAATGTGCCAAAATATTTAAATCTCTTTTTTAGGTCAAAGGAATACAAATGAACGAGTTATGATACATTAGGTAATGTATCTTTATGTTATTCAAATTAAATTATTACTTCTTTTAATTGATTCCAAACACGATTTTAAACTACCTAGCTACTCTTAACCAGGATGGTTATTTATTAACGCTTAACTTCGTTTTATCAGAACTAGAGAAATATAAAATAAATAATATATTATATATACAATATAAAATGTGACAAGCGCAATATGTTTAGTATAAAATCTCACATAAGTCAGCATTACATAGGATTGGAACCCTTTTTAATACCACATCATGCCCATATTGTCATACCTAATTTTCCTTCATAATATATAAATTCATTAAATGCATTGCATTAAAAAAAAAAAATTCTTTTCTAAATTATTTAACCGGTTTTTCCAATCTAATCATTTGTGTAAAAAAAAAAAACTTAAAAGGTGTTTTGAAGCAAAAATCTAAAAAATGTACTGTAATGGTATAAATCTAACCATATCAGTTATCAGCAGCTAATAGAAGAATGCAACGTTGAGTGTGTTTTAATTTTAAAAAATTTGAAAAGTTCCTATAACATAACATATTTTTGTGATCAAGACAAAACGGTATATAGATAAAAATGCTATTAATACGTCTATTAAATATTTAGTATAACATTATACTAAGGTAATATTAGATTTACCTTAATAGGAAATCCATGGGATCCGCATAACTTGTGTAGATACTACTTTCACGTTTTGTTCTAATTACCATACAACATCATAATGATACTGAACGAATCAATTATAGCTCTAAGTAGTAAGTACCTACACAGCACGGGATCATGTGTCTCCCATTGGCGCTGATACTTTTATATAGCTGCGACGACGTAAGGTTCTTAATTACAAGAAGGGGACACCGATCCTGGTACGAGTCCAATAACCATCAAAGGCGGAGGGTCAGAAATTATGATAACCATAAATACCGAAGATGTGTTCGGTTATTATTAAAAATTTAATTTTCAAACGCTCTGTGTTTAATATATTATTTGATTTACAATTTTTAATTTTTATACACTGGACAAATATAAAGAGAGCTAGGCACAGTTTGCCTGTAAATGCATACTACTGAACCTGCTATTGTAGACTGGGACAATTCATTAGACACCAGATCAACTAGCGGGATGCCGTCCACGGCTTAATGTTTTTTTTTGTTGTTACTTTCGGCGTATTAAATTACTGTACTGCCGTGCATAGCCCGGTCACTGGTGTGCTTCTCTTGTGGGCGCCACTTAATAAGTAATTATACCGTAACATTATATTTTTTTAAAATCATAATACAATTAAATAACTTTTAAATTATTTTTAATTTGGAAAAGCAAATGTCTTATTCCCCTCTACTTTTGCAAACAAAAAAAAAGGGTTTGGAATATAAATACAGTCATGAAAATAAAGTTATGCTAATAACCAGTCACAAGAAACCGTGTGTTATTGGATTCAATATAAAATCAGAATCAAGTGAGATCAGCATCGATGGTAAAGTATGACGTGACGAAAATGTATGGAAAACTTTGGTATTTTGTTGTTGGGCGGTTTGTTCGACACAGAGTCGCCGCCGTTTGATTCATTGGCCGTCAAATTTCCTATAGCAGTTTCCCAGGCGAAAAGAACTGGAAATTTGAATTTCACCACAAAGTACTAACACATTTATCACTCGGCGAAGTTTCTCTCTTGTGAAAAGCTGACCGGAGAGCGGTGGCGGCGAAACTCAAGGGGTGAACTCCGCTCCCCCGCGTATCTTTTTACCCTGAACGTATTTGGAATATTTATTATTCGAAAATAGGATATTAAGTGCCAGGATGTGTAATGCCGGCAGAAGGGATGTGTCAGGAGCACAGGAAGTGGACCGATAGGCGACGGCAATCCAGGAAACTGTAACACATCTTTTTTAAACGGGTTTACACAATTCGACATTCTGGCTGATAACATTTTTTACCCTCAACAGCACCCTTTTGCATGACGCCGATAAAAAAAATCGTGCACACGCACATGTTTTAATAACGGAAGCGATAGTGATTTGCGAATATGGTATTATTTTAATAAAATATATAATATTTGAATAAACAAAAAAAAAAATTAAAACTTATATCTACAAAAAATAAATAAATTCAAAAATATTGTAGTGGTTTAAAATTAATTCGGTATTAATGTATTACAGCAGTTGTTAAAAGAACATACATAAAAAAATATTTATGTTATTATCCGTTATAAAAATCAGATTCGATTTTATATATTTTATCTATTCCGTAACATTAAACTATGAATATTATCACATGAGTAGACGTTATATTTAATTATTATTAATAATCATTACCATATTCATTATTTTGTTCGGTAAGTCTTAATTTTTATAATGTTAATAAAATCAGTATAGAACTGTATATTCGACCTTCTAACAAATTATTATTACTTTCATATCGTTGAGATCATTTTTCTATCATTTTACGTTACAAGTTTTTACAATCAATTATTAACATACAAATAAATTACACATTATACAAATTACATATTTAACGAGTTTATAATATTATTATTTAAATGAAATATTAAAATAAACATATTACACAAATTACCATAAAGTATTTAAAAAAGAAAACATGTTAAAATTAATTTAACCATAAAAGTAATAACTATAAAATCAATTTTTACTTAAATATTTAACACACTAATTAAATGGTTTTATACGACTCAATAAATCATATTAAACCATACAAAAAAAATGTATGTGTAATACTAAAATCTGTATTCCTAATAATAACTAATTTATGTTTACAACATAGCAGTGATAAATATATTATACAAGCTGTCCGGACCTGGCGTTGCTCGAGATTTAGTCTGCCAGGGCTGAGTAAAAAAATTCCCATTCCGACCCCACCTTCATCCCCATCTCCATCCCCATATCTCATCTCTAATCTCTAATATCTTATTTCTTATTAGATAACAGCTTGACAGCGTTTTTGTGACACTTTTTTCGGTTATTATGTACTCTTACTCAAGGGTCTCAGTCCCGGTCCCAGTCTCAGTCCCAGATCCCGTTCCAACAATTAAAAGCTTGCCAGAATCGTGGTACATAGAATCGGCCTGTTCCTTTAATCATCACCTACTATTTGCTCGTGGTTACCATGGTTACAACTCAAGTGTTTATTTTGGGTTACCATGGTTACAAACATTTAATTTATTTACATTTCGTATTTAAAGTACAAAGTTCTTGTTTGAGTCCACCCTTAAGGGTAGAATTTTCGAAAAGTACTATGCCAGTTAGGTTTGCGGGAGTTTACTCAACAACTTCTCAAAGTTTCATGGCGATCGGATGAATGGTGTACTAATGCATAAAGGACAAACAGACAGACAGACATTCAATATAGATAATAGATTTTGATTTATTATCTACCTCTGATACTTGTTGAATGTAAGTAATAATATTTTACATAATTAAAGCGGATAGAATGAAATCTTAAATGATATACACGCATTAGATACTAACTGAAAAATAACCAATTAAATAAATTTTGGAAATTTTATCCTACAAGTCACACTAATTAATACTATATTTAAAATTAAAAATTATACTTATTATAAAATTATTGTACCGTATTTTGCTTTATCACGTATAAAATTTCGATATTTTGATAGCAGTCCAACAGAAACGGTTTGGAATTCCATAACTGTTATTGAATTTAAAACTTATTTTTATTCATCTTATGAAATTGTATTTATGTGCATTGTGCTTGAAATTCCAACGCGTTATTAACGGAAACCAGGTTCATTGATAAAAATCTCACGGTACCTATAATAATACTATTATTACATTATGCTAGGTATATATTGATAGATTTATGTGCAGATAATGGACAACTACGCAAGCGTTTCATTATTAAAGTATTGTAAAAATATGAATAACGTTGTTTTTCGATCACACGACTTGTGGGGTGGCAGTTACTGCAGTGGATCTTTAGTGCCTACCGACAAGTAAGACGGTAAATACGGACGTTCATCTTTTGAATTACAGCCAACGATGAAAGGAAGAGGAGATTGTTTGACAATAATTATTTTTACATTTTTTTATTAGGTAATGTATGTGTATTTGCGGTTTAAGAGAGCCTGTGGTCGTTTCATTCAATTTACGTTTCGATTGACTGCTCATCGAGTGAGCGAACAGAAAATAAACTCGTCATATCAATAGACCCCAGGATAGCTGCTGCTATTGAATTTTTTTATTTACAATACAATTCACCAGCAAGCAGTGTAGATACTCTGTTACGTTGCGAGTTTTTTATTAACAAAGTCAAATATACACCTGAAGTAATTGTGGATATTTCAATTGAAAAAAAAACATATAAATTAAATACCTATCGACGGCACCATGATTGGCCACCGCTGACAAACCCGGATGAAATATTTTATTAAAAAGTTGAATACCGCGTGAGGCATAGCGGTTGTTGTTATTGTATGACGAGCATTTTATAGTAGCTGTCCCGACCCCACGTTGTCCGGGATTTAGTTTGCCAGGGCTGAGTAAAATAATTACAAATAAGATTAAAAAAAGTCAGTACTCCAGGCTGTATATTGTAAAGCTTTAACATACCCCGTCTCAGCTTTTTTTTTATCTACATATGTACATTACATTATATTGATCCCGGTCCAAGTCCCAGTTCTAGATCCAGTTCCAATCGTGAAAATGTTTAATAGTGTCCCAGAATCGTGGTACATAGAACCGGCCTGTTCCTTTAAACATCACCTACCATCGATCACCATGGTTACCATGGTTACAAACCAAGTGTTTATTTTTGGTTAGCAACGAAAAATATTTCTTATTTAAAGTACAAACGTCGTGTTTGAGGCCATCCTTATGGGGGAAATTTTTAAAAAGTACTATGCCAGAAACCTTCGCGGGAGTGTACTCAACAACTTCCCAAAGTTTCATAGCGATCGGATGAATGGTGTACAGTGTACTAATAAGCATAAAGGTCAGACAAACAGACAGATATACATTAACTTATATATACAAAAATTGTTTAGTGGTATACTTACTATTTTTTTTTTAATTCAGTTTAAACAAAGCTATACTTTTTAAATTTACTTACTACTGAAATAATTGATAAATAATTGAAGCAATTTATCATTTATTTATTTATTAGGTATTGCATAACACATTTATAATATGTTATAAAAGTAATTAATACTTTTATAAATAATTAATAAGTTATCATTATTACTTTTAGAAAGTAAGTAAGTAATCAGTGGCGTAGACAGGAATTTTTTTATGGGGGGGGGGGTTCATGGTTGGAAAAAAAACTCATTAAATTAGTTTCACTTATAAAAAAATTTGTATTTTTCTTGGCTTACTTGCTAATTCATCCAATACTTTTTCAAGTATTGCAAAAAAAAAACACTAAGTTTATTTCACTTTTTAACACTTATAAGTTATAACAAAATATCTATTTTTCTTGGCTTTTTGGCAAATTCATCTCGAAAATAGCTTAGAAGAACTAAGCCATTTAGACGATCCTGTTTAAAATAAGTTAGATGATTAAAATACCATTAAAAATCTTGTATGATTACAATTTACCTCTTTCATAGTATTTCTAAGGTATGTTTTTACTCTTTCAACAATTGTAATTTTTGTATTGATAACTGATATGAGATAACAATTAAAACAACTAACGGTATTATAAAATTTAAGTATTAAGCTAAATAAAGTGTAAGGGGGGGGGTGAACCCCCCCCCCCGGGTCTACGCCACTGTAAGTAATAACTGTATACAACTGTAATTTATTAAATTATAGAAAACATTAAAATAATGATGAAGTACCTTCATATTCTTATACTTATTTTTCTGTAAGTATGTAGAAAAAGGAACATTGAAAAATGTTCTAATTTCAATATTACAGCCATAGACTCAAAGCGTAATGGCTTACGTATTCTCTTTTTTTTGACACTTTAAGTAATTCTAAAACGGTAAAACTCACACGTCTTAAAAGTTAAAACTTCGGAGTTAGTGAATTACATTATTTTAGTAAATATGTTAAATAATAAAATATTTTCAAGAAGTACAACAGCTTATGCTTTTAAACGGTATTTCGATATCAGTATTCAGTATTAAGTATAGCTGTTAAGGTCTTAGTTAAAGTTGATTGAGCTAAAAATTGTATATCATGAATAAATGTGATGTGTCTAGTATTTGTTAATACGTATTCATATAAACATACCTATATACACGTTATGTGCATACGCACATATTAAAATACACGATGGCATGTGAGATGTCTTTATAGATAATAATATTATAATCATATAATGTGTGTATAATATGTACAGCATTATGCATGACAAAATAGTGACTCCGTGGTAGTGAGTGTTCTGTTGAGTGTATTTAGATGTTTCAGATTTGTGTTGATATACGCGATGCTGGTAAGTTGGTGGCGTTTTTTAAGAAATGAAAATGTGACTGCCACCGTAACATAACCCGATGGTCGTAAAATAAAAACTCGTTTAGATAAAAACAACGTATAATAAAACCCGTAGGACACCCATGTGCCGTTGTTTAAATGCCACCCATGATCGAGCAATTACACTTTTTCTAGTTGCTACTTACTACTGACTAAAATTAAAAAAAACAACTAAAATATCGACGAGACCAAAAATGCATAAATATAAAATATATTTTACAAAAACTATAATTGCGGAAGGGCGCACTAAGGTAGGGCGCACTAAGGTTAATTTGAATAAGATCTCTATCCAATAACAGACAGCTAAAAAATAATTCGGATTATTAAAAGTATATACCCAAGTAGTTACCTTATTAGGATTAATAATGTGTGAGCAATATGCAGTTTTTTATGACCCCGCTAAATTATACCGGTGATACGATAACAGCTATTGTGACTAAACACCATAGATATTGAATACTCTGTAATAACGGTTAATACTGAAAAACGGTTTACCGATATTATTTGGTTGTACCTACCAAAATTACATGCTTGGAATTGTAGGGCTGGCTACATTGAGTTTTATTGCATTACACAGTATAACATTTCGAATGTTTTGATGTTTTGGCTAAAATATTAATACACTACTTTTGAATAATAATAATTCTAAACAAATATGCTTCAAGTCAAAATAGTTTAACACTTTTACGGCTTTAGCTGTTCCGGCACTATACACCTCATTTTAAAATTTGTGCATAGATACATGATATAGGTATGATGTATCAAATATCTATACATATAGGTAGCATATATTACACAAACCGTCCCCGCGACCTACACGTTTTCAATTTTCAGTATAAACATTCTGCAAGCGTACTTTCTGTGCGACTAATATGGGTTTGTATTGTAAATGAGTGCACAGAAGTGTTGACGATTTACGATTGGTTTTCTCGTCGTAAACTCTTATCTCGACCGCCGACGGGAAACGAAACACGAAAATCGAAACACATAATGTTATCGCGTTTCGGTCGACAGGACCCGTGCTTAGCCGGGCCAAACGAGCTTGTATGTATTTATATGGAACACACCGCATGGTCGTACGTAGAAGGATGACCTCTCCGGGACGCGAACAAAACTTTGACGGCGTATCATATTATTAAACATTGTACACGTTATATTGTTGTGTACTTAGACGGGATACGACAACGGGTGTATAATGTACTTTGCAAACGCTAATTTCCGTTCGCGACACATACGAATGCGTATGTTGGCGGGCTAATTCCGGTCGCCCTTCCTTGGCAGATTAACACCGCGTTATGCATGCAAACGCCGTCGTGTACCTAACCTAACTGTACGGGCGACGTCTACCGGATGCAAGCGAAACGACCCATTGTGTTGTGTGTATCCGTGGTGGAGATTTGAGAGAGGGGCATTTTCTAGATTTTCGCCCGGTGACAATATCCCGTGTCTGCGAACCGAAAACGTTTATATGGCTCGAGAATATGACAGGAAATGGGGCTTTGAGTGAGCACACGACCGGGATGTGAAAAATCCAATCCCGGGCCACCGCCATTTCCCCGGACCAAAAACGAATATTCCCGTCACGATTCGCCGTCGTCATATTATTATTGTGTGCTGACACTGTTCCAAACGCACCCCGTAAGTTTATCGCCAATAAAAAAAAAAAATGACGACCGTAAGACATCAAGTGAACCACCACCACTCAAGTAGGTACCTCAAGTTATGTTCTCGGTAGCCCGACCGACACTTATAATAGTATTGATTATAGTTGAAATTTGACTCGGTGGGCCGATCTATAATAATGAGGGATGTATAATATGTAGAATTAATTTTGGTCTCCACAATCGATTTAATTATTGTTGTCGTCATCATTTTCATTATCAGCATAGCAAAACACAATAAACGGAATTTTTTTGTTTTTAAAAATTTGAATATTTTATAAAAGCTTAGCGCGAAGTACCCGATTGAGTATGAGTAGTTCTGGGCTAGATATTAGTGAGACAAATGTTCTACTCAAATTTTATTTAGTCCAAAACAACCCAACTCGGTTTTGCATCGAAGCTAAAATTCCCTGTAAAATTTCACATAAAAATGTCATGTTATTTGTTACACGACAGATGAATAACTCTGTAAATAGTATTTTGATTTATGTGATGTTCATTACTTATAAGCGCGTATATATTAATATGTGTAATGAATTATAATATAAATGTATAAAATAATAGTGTAATAGAGTACCGCAATAATATATTATTATTATTATCATATACAGTCATACAGATACATCTAGAGGTTTAGTGCCAGAACAACTACTTTAGTTTACTGCACCGCTAGATGGCATCACACAAACGTAATTCGCGTGATTTGTTTTGTGTAATGTGTATTTATAGACCCTTTTGGTTTTTAACTTGGTATCAGAATTTATTTAACACCTCAATTTTTTTTTTAAATTGAGGTGGTCTAAAAAACGTACAAAACCAAATTCAAAAATTAAACAATTAGGTCAGTTCTGATTTCAGCAAAAAAAAAATTATAATACTAAATACATATTTTTAGAAATGTATTTACAGAATCATTGAAAATACCACAAAACAGGGTATATTTAATGAATAATATTTTTATAACCACATTTTGCAAATAGGACGCTAAAAAAATGAACTCGAGGCGCACAATATACGAGTTTAAACTTTTAATGTTACATATTTTCGGTTACAATAAATATGACACTACAATCTCTGGCACACATACACATTCAAGGCCCCTACAAGGGAAGGTCAGTGATTACTAGGGTCCCGGTATATATATATATAAATGAATGTCTGTTTGTTTGTCCTTTATGCATTAGTACACCATTTATCCGATCGCCATGAAACTTTGGTAAGCTCTTGAGTACACTCCCGCGAAGGTAACTGGCATAGTACTTTTCGAAAATTCTACCCTTAAGGGTGGCCTCAAACAAGAACTTTGTACTTAAAATACGAAATATTTTTCGTTGCTAACCCAAAATAAACACTTTGTTTGTTACCATGGCAACCACGGTACTCGAGCGAATGATTATTAATTTTATGTTGTGGCCAAACGTTTTTTAGTAGTTTTTTAATATTTTGCGTTAATCAATTGTTGGGCAATAACCATTCATTTAAGTATGTTCGTTGTGGTAGGTGATGATTAAAGGAACAGGCCGATTCTATTTACCACGATTCTGAGCAAGCTTTTAACTGTTAGAACGGGATCTGGGACTGGGACTGGGGCCCTTGAGTAAGAGGGGATATAATGTAGATCCAAAAAAAAGTTGAAGAGTTGATCTTACAGCTAAAATTTTACTTGTAAATGTTTTTGATATGCCTTTATTGTATTTGTTACCAACTTCGTAGCTTCGTTTAAAAGTTCTAAATCTGTTGACAATGGAAGAAAAGATGGCTGTAAACATGTAAAATTTATCATTAATTCATGAAAACATGAAAAAAGTTTATTAATTTTATTTATTAATAGATCCAACTTTCGATAAACAGTAGTTACACGAAATAAACTTTCTGGACAAGTTAAACTTTGATCAAAACTTAGTTCATCAAAATGATTTTTCGTAACTTTATGGCGTTTGTTTAGAAATTCTGTAGAGATGGACAACTTTTAGCAACCCGTGTCACTTGCCCGATGGGTCGAATACAATAAAACCACAGATTAGAGCCTCATTTGATTGTAGCGCCTCATAAGTAAATCTTATGAGTTACTCCATTTGTATTGCTATCATACACTGCTAAATGTTATTATACGTATTGCTTATTCGACACTGTTAGTATCACATGACACTCACATTCTGGTCTGGCGTATGGATGCGCGACGTTTTTACCTACTCGTTGACGGTATTATGTCGGGATAGACAAGGCACGTCAAAACACACTCACGGTGTATTTAGTGGATATGACCACCGAAACAAATGGCCGTGTAAGAGCTAAGGGGGATGTTTTTCGTCGGTCACCGCTAAAATTTCGTGTTCAAACAAGCACACGTGGAAAACGCTCGCAGGACCACACCGTAGTAAGTATACTTAATGTTATGTGTTCGTGTACGACGTTTACATTACTGATATTTATTATGAATGTCCCTACGACGAAATTGTATCGTTCGTATTACTGTTTGTTTTTTCCTTTTTGTAAATAAAAAAAAAAACACCACACCCTAAGTGACGAGCAGTAAACAGTTTTATTTATAATGGTAGTTTTTAACTGGTAAAATAGAATTAACAATTGCTGAAACTATTTTGATACCTCCTTATTGCCCCTTAAATCCGTAAACGTATTAATTTCTGTTACCCCTATTTATTTCACATTATTTTTTTCTAATTCGCATAAATTACTTTAATCTACTCTAAAACACAGTTTACTTGCTACTTCCATAATTCCCAAGCTACCTACTAACCCATTTATTTAAAATTCTATTGGATCTAATTGATCATATGCCTATACTTATCTAGCAATTATCATTTCAGCGGTCAGCCACCTCCAGTTTCCTTTCATCTCTTTTATTCAATTAACAATTATACCGCTAATAACTTTTGGGTGTCTCGCTCTTCTGGTTCCTTCCATTCTTGCATGCATTAAACTTTTGGACAATCTTTAAATGTAGCCTTCTTATCTACTACATATGCGAAAATAGTTCTTCCAACCACTCTACATATTTATTATACAAAAATCTCAACGTTATTTTTTATGTATTATAATATTCAAAAAGTTGGTATGCAACTAACAACTTGTAGATCTTTATATTTGTTTAGTAGCAAAATTACAGTATTGTTTGACATAATATTATGTGCAATATACATTATAATATATTTATGCCATGCATTATCACTATTGATCAAAATTGCTAAGGATATTGAATTATTGAGAGTTTATAAAACACGGTGTATTAATTCATACGGTAATGATTATCGTAACAACTGCATTTAAATCATACACATGTTGGAAACGATCGAATTCGAACTATTAATAGAATATAGAACAATGAACATCAGTCTACAGGACTTGTTTAGAAATGTTAATAATTAACAAAGGGTCATAATGATCTTTAACATATTATTTTAACGCCAATGATAAATTATTTATAAATATAATATACTATATAGATTTATATTTTACAGACATAATAATTATTGTTTATGATGTGACGTTAATTGGTATTGTCATAAAAACATTTAACCAGAAAATATATATAAACGATCGACGCATACAAGCTATAATCCACTCATCAATATAAAGAAATATAAGAAAATATAAGATTTTTGTGTGAAATTACTAGGCTAAAGTTTTCACTAAACAACTACATTAAAATAAAAAATGATTCGAACAAAAAAAACTATACACGAGTGTCTAATGATTTTTCGAATAGAAAAATTATTCATCATTATTCATTTTGTATAAAACGTTAACAATAATTATGCTCTAGTCTTACACAAATCAACTTAAAACTATTTTGACATGACTGAAATTTACTTAAAAACTGTTTGTCGTATCTTGTCTATATTCCCATGATAATAAATTGCCCGTCCTTTAAAAGTTATCTATAATGTTATATTTACAATGTCGAAGGGTTTGATGAAGTGTTAAGCGATATGTGAATAATTTTTATCTAGATGTATCTCTTATTTAATTCTTATTATTCGACTAAATAATTTATTTTATGTGTAGTCAACATGTAAATTAAAGTGTTACTACAAACCTTATAAATATTTGAAATAATAACTATTTATTTATTGTTTGCGGTTATATTTTTATAATTGTTATTTGTTTAAACGTCTAATTGTCTAATTATTTATAGTAACTTTTTGAAAATTTACATGACTATTATAATAAATGTGTAGGTATTTTTAACAAAACATGCTTATTTTAATCATCTTTAAAAAAAATAATAATAACATTCAAATTATAGAAATGATTATAAATACAATTTTTAACTATTTATGAAAAAAAAGTTATTTAAGCTACATTTTCTATTTATAAATTAAACGGTTTATTTTTTTATTAAACAATTTTTTTTAAATAAATTTAAAATAAACTGAGATAATATGTTTTCTATAAATAATAATTAGTTATTACACAGATTATTTATTGTTTTTTATTGTTTATTACTTATAAACCATTTTATACGCGAAAATAGTTCTTTGTTATTTGTGGGGAAAAAATGTAATTTAAATTTTGCCCAATACTGATTTGGTTCGATTAATCCGATATGATCAGAAGGCGTGAATAAACTTTTAGGACTTAATCAAGTAAAAAATAATAGTTATTTGATGGATTGGATATGCTGAACGACTTTGAAGGCTAAATCTATTTAGCTAACTTTATATTATTCTACTATTTATTTATTACTTCTATCATGTATACTATTTCTTATATGACAATTATTGTCCTTTCGTAATTTAATACATATAAACTAAAAAACAGTATATATTATTAAAAACTTTCATATACTACATACTAAAATCATCCAATGCTCTTACACCTTATAAAATATGTTTGTGTCAAATTTAGCGAACCAGTAAAGTTAAAACTGTATAAATCATTTTTTTTATTTCGATTGTAGAATATAGTGTACACACTGAACACCGATTAAAGTATATTTACGGTACAGGTGTAATCCAACGACAGATTTAGTGATGCCAGTTTGTGAATATTAGCCATGTGGCCAATGTCACTACATTTGTTCCCACGAGCATACACGCGACACAACTATATGTGTATATACACACATCACAGTGTATCCCGTGGGAACACACGGCGTCTTTTAAAAGCACCTCGTTTCGGGGTATAGGTCTAATTTACATTGGTTCCTACTCGGTAACAATTTATTAATATATTTTTAAAATCACATGACACTATTATCCGGGTCGGTTATCAGGATCGCCCGTTTAACAATAAACCATAGTTATATAAATATTAATTACATTATACATACAACGTGTTCCATCTTACGTTAACTCTTTTGTGTTATAAAAACATTTTGTCCCGAAAAAAATAGTGTCCACTTACCAAGTGAATCATTAGTAATTATTATTATTCGTTTTATTCAGTACTTAAAGTATAAAATAAAATGTGTTCATAAAAGAGACCAAAACATCTCAAATATATTATATGCAATGATCTAATCAATAAATTGTAATACCTACTAATAACTAATAAATAATAATTTAAAAAATTTCTCTGATTAAAAAAAAGATAGAAACCAAACTAAAAATAACAATAGCTACATTATCTACCAACTATTATTATTTAACATAATATACATGCGAATGTGAGTTTATTTTTGTAAGTACAGATTTCACTTTTTATGTTCAACAAAAAAGTTCTAATTTTATAATAAAGATATCAATTTAAAAAAATGTATTAAATTTGCATTATTAAAGAAATATAAACACCATACCGTGGAAACAATTATTACATATTTTTTTGGTTTATATAATTTAATTTTTATATGTCCTTTGAAGAAAAAAAAGTATAAATATAGAGGTCGTAATAAGGTAAGAAAATGGCCTTACAGATCTAGCCATAGTTCTAGGCGTTAATTATCATATACTTTACCAATTCTATTCTAACTTAAATAATTATAAAAATATAGAAATAATACAAAATTCATTTATATTAATATTCGGGTATTTTAAAAGTTTTTTTTATTGAGTATGCTGTGTCAAGTTTTAATGGCTTTAGCTTTGGTTCATAATAATAATTCGACAATCGCCCCCCCCCCACCCTTTTAGGATATGGTTAAAATCCGGTCATATCGGTGTGAACGACTGATAACCAATATAGACTATACTGTTTTTAGCGATGGGACATATTTGTATTATTAAAATATTGGTATTTTAAATTGAAACATAGCTATTATAGCCAAAAATCATGTAAATATATTATTATTTGACGATGTCATATTAATTTTACATAATATTTAGTGAGCGTTTAATCGACTGGTTATATTTACTGCCGAAAAAACAAGCGTTGTTTGCATGGTTGAAATATACAGGTTATTGCAAATCGTCTTGAAATGTTATTTTCGGAAATAAAATGACAGCGTAAAAGGGATATCAATTGTATTATATACTTTATTATTCCTATATATTATATTACCGGTACACATATACTTAATTTTAATTGACTGCTCATTATGCTGACATATTCGTTTTTATCATCGAATATTTGATGAATAAGAGGTATATGTGTAATAACCATGTATATTTCAATCATGGTTATTAGATTAAAACAACGCGCTATTTTAAGCGATCACCATAAGACATAAACAATAAGACATAAATAATCCCATATAGGAGTGCCCATATTGTATACACGGTTTGAACGCGGTCTCGGAACGCCATGTTCAATTTATGTATTTTAAATAACGATATCGATAATTTGGAATACATTTCTATAAAAGAATATTTCTGCTCATCAATAAATTGTTATAATTATAGGAGCGCGGCCGTATAGCTTATATAGTTGGATTTTGCTTTTTTGTTATACGTCGGTTTTTTAAGACATTATCGTTATCATTATTATTACATGATAATAATGGGTGATCGGTCGTTTGTTTAACTTTATTATATTAAAATATACAAGCGTTCCGGATCCACGTGGCGCGTTTGTATTTATAAACTTTAAAATTAATAACGTGTAAGTTCGTTTGGGGCCGATGGTCGACGGCAGATAACCCTGGGTGCAGACTCACTCGGCTCATGTGCGCATAGCGTATAATACTATACAATATATAATATGAAATAGGCGCCACAACATAATATTATTATTCCAACGGTCGGCCATCTGTTTTGGATTCGGTGCCGGCGTTGACAATCCGTTCCGTTCCATTACGGCAACGCGGACACCTTTTTATTTGTGTTTTTTTCTTCAAACGAATTCCAGACACCCAAAAACCAAAATCGATCGCCGTCAGTCACGCTGTACAACTTGCATGTACTTATACAACTTACTTGTTTTTAATGACCGTCGCAATCGGTTTACGCGGTGTAGTAAAAAACACTAAATAATATGCCGTTTTATCCACTGGGAGGCACACCTTACGGCAACACGAGACGTGTGGTCTGTTTTATTTCATCCAAACCGACAAATGATAACACCGAACATCTAGGATTCTTGATATTGTCGAAGTCAACGAAACTATAGCATTTTTTATTTGGTCAATTAAATTAATAGGTACAAAAATCAACTCTTGACGTGTAAATTGAACCAATACCTATCGTCGAATATTGGAAGCAACTCGAGTTGCTTGTACGAGTCGACCTATTTGTATAATTATTGTCGTTAAGAACAACCAACCGGCGTGTCTTAATACGATTTTTAACTACACTGATTTATTCAAAATAAGCTCAGTTGTGGTCATTGTAAAATGTAAAGTGTAAGCATACGGGGCATATGTAGATAAATGGTGATTAAAAATCCAAAATCTGTTGTGTTTCATTCAATTGTGTAAAACTCGTAGGTACATTGACAATTATTATTAATAAACATATTATATTAAAATTATCCCAGACAACAAAAATACAGGGGCGTAGCTAGGAATTTGTTTTTGGGTAGGCCCATTATAAACCATTAATAAACAAAGTTATTAATGTTTATTCTTATTAATAATAAATTTTTGTTCTTTATATATATATAGAAAATTTTGGGTAGACCCAGGCCTACCAGGCCTACCTACTGGCTACGCCCCTGCAAAAATATATTAATATTTTCTAAGCGCTGTTACAACATATTGTAAAAATATTTTAGGTACTACATATTGTAAAGAATCAATATTTTGTCAGGAAATCGAATATTTGCAATGTATGTTTTAATGTTTTAAACGTAGTTCTGAACATTTATTCTTTATTGTTGCGTTGAGAACATTTTTTTTTTAAATATATTTTTTGATTATATTTTTTTAGAAAAAAATTTAAATTTTGTTTAGATTATAATTAATATTATAACAAAATGTATAAAATATATATAGTATTTTGCTGTCTGGGATATTTTACAAAAAATTATCAACTTTACTTTTACCCCATTCTGTAAACATCTGCTATGGTTGTCTAAGTAGGAAAATAATTGAACTATTGGTGAAATAAAGTTAAGAACAAATGTCTAGTATAATTTACATAATATGTTGGTTAAAAGCCAGTCGTCGAGTCGAAACAGTAAATAATTTTGGAGATGGATATACATTTAATTGTTTAATAGCTATTATAAAAAATGATTGAAGTAAATCATATTTAATTATGAAATTGATATATGTTAAGAATTTCAGAACAAAATAATTTTCTCTATAATTTTTCTATTTTTAAAAATCATTAGTTTTTGTGGAGTTGAGGCAGCCACTGAATTTTAGATTTCTTTATGGTTACATCACTAATGTGAAAAAAGTATCGATGGAACTTTTTAGATTTGTGTAATTTTCGTACATTGAGTTGTAGGATTATTGCAGTATTTAAGAGGACGCCACTCCGTTTATTTCTAAGCAGTAATGTATAGGCAAATTTTTGGAAAATCTTATTTTATAGTTTGAACTATATTGTATACCAGGGTTCCGTTAACCGTTATTTATTCGTTCAGTTCAAAATTATGTTCATGAACGTTAACTAGGAATAACGTTATAACTTTTTTACCCCGAGAACGTTATATCGAATAACGTTTTAAATTTATTTGCTCCGAAAATGTTATAACAAAAACGTTATAACTTATTTTACCCCGAGAACGTTGTACGGAATAACGTTTTTAGTGTATTTGTTTCGAGAACGTTATAACGAAAAACGTTTTAAACTTATTTGCTCCGAGAAAGTTATAACGAATAACGTTTTAAATGTATTTGCTCCGAGAACGTTGTAACAAAAAACGTTTTAAACTTATTTGCTCCGAGAACGTTACACCGAATAACGTTATAATTTGTTTTACCCCGAGAATGTTAAAACGAATTTTGCTAAGTTAGGTTAGGTTAGCAGAAATAGTGTTAAAGAATAATGTAGTAGACATTTTGACTAGTAGATAACCAGTTTTAGATCACTATTTTTGCTAACCTAACCTAACTTGAATTTGTTTTAACATTCCCGGGGTAAAACAAATTATGACGTTATTCGTTATAACGTTCTCGGAGCAAATAAATTTAAAACGTTATTCGGTATAATGTTCACCAAACATATCCTAATATTATGTTATTGTGAGCTTTATTTTGGTGAACGAAATAATTGAATTTATAACGTTATATTTCGTTACGTTACGGAACCCTCTTGTATAATTATTCATATCGTAATGAGGATTCTTTATTGATGCTCTTTTTTGTCAAACTATCACTGTCTATAGGATATATGACAAATCACCAAATGTTCTTCTTTGTTTCTTTCTTTGAGGTTTTTATTTTTTTAACATCTATACTCACTGTATTATAATAAACAAATGAAAAAAAACAAACTTTATGAATGAGTAACTTGGATTGTGTTTAAGTTATTACAGGTAAAGTTTTTCTCTATGTACTGTAAACATTTTGTAATTCTTGTATAAGGAAAACTCAAAAAATACTTTGTCTCCCGCACAACGAGTTTTACGACCAAAATACGGATGGTGTGGAGTGCTCTTAACTATTAATTGAACTTGGTGCTGTATCACATCGCATTAGAAAACAAATGCTGTCCGTTCCAACCACCCATAAGCTCTGTTTTTTTGGGGAAATTTTTAAATTAAGAAGTAAATTGAACAAATTATATGTATCAATAGGCGTGGATGTTTAAATATGCGTCCAAAAGATGTCAACCTATATCGATTTAATTATGCATATCGGCTCTTCTATTTAGGTATAATTTTACGATATACGCTGTGGCAGCCGGCTTAATAATTAACCGATAGTAAATAATTATTATGGTATTTTTATTAGCGTCGATATTTCATAAAATGTAAAGATCTGATCGCCAAGAGTAGGAGGTGATGGAGTAGGAGGAGGCGGCAGTGACTAAGGCGTTGAGCCATGTGCTCGCGGTTTCATTGGTCGGGAGACGACGAATTCTTAGGACGGGCAACGTCGGCGTCCGTGGGTCGAAATCTGGGTCCCTCCATACGGACGTCACAACCCGATCGACACCGTCTGGGCTCACTGATCCTAAACGGTTCTTAGTCTCGGCCGCGGTCTAGTCGTGATAATAGTATTCTGGCACCATGACGTCGTCGTGTAGACTTGTCGACGATAACGCCATCGCCGAGTTGACGGACATGGACTGCAGCTATTACGCAGACTACGGGCTCCACCCAAATGCGGATTACCACCTGACTTACCACGACTTACACCAGGGGGTAAAAAACGACAACTACGCGATCGCCGCCGACCCTTACTATAGTGACGGATATGACGCGTACTGCGGTTCTTATTACGGCGGGCCGTACGACACGTCTTCTTACGGCAGTTGGACGCAGGATCAGTACGCGCAGCCGTCGCCGGTGGCCGATCCGGCGGAACAGCCACATAGCTACGGATGGACGACCACGCCGCTTATAGACTGCGTGGCCGAACCGAAAGCCCGGCTGCCGGTTCCGTTCTGCGACAGTTCGGTTGCCGACGATCCGTTGCTGCTCCCGTTCCAAGCCGATTCTACTGACCAGATCTTGTTCAGTAAGCGCTTTCAACATTTTCGACTAATTCTTCTTCATCATAAAAATATGATCGACCGACCAAATCCTTTCTCTACATTTAGCACATTTCTCTATCTGTATCACTTCTAATTTGTTAATCAAAACTGACTACATCAACTTACTATTCTTTATCAGTTTACTTTTTACTTATGATTTATAGGTAGAGGCCTATATGTAATTAGATTCATCTATTTTACCCATTTTACACATTTAATTCATTAACAAATTTAATTTATTGCTGGATTAATTCATTCTCCTCTTTTTTTCAACCTGCCAACCATCTATATCTGTTTTCTTTCTCTTATTTCTCTAATCATTGGTTCAACTTCTAAATGACCCCATAGTTCTATGTAACGCTTCACATTTATCTCATTATTCACTTTTCACTTATTTATACAATACGTCCAATCTAAATATCATATATACATAATCTTTAGTATTTAAATATTGCTATTTTACACACCAATATGAATGAATAGCGTTTTATCTACCTCAATTCCTATTTCTCTTATACTTTACCAAACTTAGATTATATTGCTGACTTGAATAATACAACTATAAAATGTAACGCTATAATGAACCACTCAACAGTCGCTAAATGATGTATTAAGGTTGGTTTACATGTCCAGTTAAACTGCGCAAACTAATTAATGGTCTTTTTGGGCAGTCAGTTTGCGCAATTGAACCGACTAAATTATTTAGGATTAATGCACGTTCTGATTTTTACTTTTTTATATCAGTTCTAATTCTAAACCCACAATATATCCGTTTACACTCTCCAAAAACTGTGCGATTGTACAGTTTTTCTTCGGGCGCCGCCTGAACACGTTTTTTTGTTTGCTGAGTTTAAATGAACATGTAAACCACCTTAAGGAACTAAAAAATGTCTATAATGGACGTTCATGTGATCTGGCATACGTGTTCTGTTAACAGTTAAATATATTCCCAAATCATATTATCCAATGTTTCTCTTTATCGCTTTTATTTAATTTTTAATACTCCTGTCCTCGCTCATCCACTAAGACTATATTCTCCGCAAACAGTAGTGGCTAATAACAACCGATGTCTTAGAACTCTTTCCTTCTTCAGATCTATCAGCAATCTGTAACCTTTGGCATTCTATCACACGATAAAATTACTTACAAAAATAGCTTCGATGCGAATCCGTAGGATATCAAGATAGTAGGAATATCAATAAGATCATTTTCAAGGCAAAAATTTGTTTAAAATTTCATTTTTTAGATACGATACGATTAGATACGGGTTGATACGATAAAGTTGATCATCTGTCTTGCCTAATAATTCCATTGTTACCGATATTGGCAAATCAACAACAAACATTTTTGTCTATTGTCATATGGCTTTTTATTTTATATTATTCGGACATTATTCGGATCTGTTGCCTGTTGTTTCACTTTCACACAGCAACCTAGAAATTTACTACGGCCGATGTGCAGTTTTCTCCTTTTTTTGGTTTTCTTAATAATAAAAAGTCTGACTACAGATTTTCGATAAAATCGTATATCTCATAGCCTCATTCTAGATCTACCTTTACTCCGATTTTCAGAGCCTAAGTCCTAAAATTATTGCTAAAAAAGCTAAATAAAAAAAAGTTTCCACCCCTTCTGGGATAAAGGGTTTTTATATATTTTTTTAACAATACTATATCAAAAGAATATTCCATACAAATTTGGAACTAATTCGAATGTTTTGAGAAAAATTATAGTGCACCGTAGTTTTAAGTTGAAGAATAAGTACATTTTTTGGGAGTTTTCACAATTTTGAAGGGGAAAGGTGAATTTTAAATTTGTTTAATGCATTAATGTACTTTTTAGGTACGATTTCTATATGAGGGAGTCCATTCAGCGGTTTGGAAGATACCGTGGGTCTAGACGCAAAAAATAAAAAGACATTGTAAAAATAACAATTTCTTAGCTCTGTATCGAAGCTAAAAATGGTATACGTCAAACTGGAATCCTAATAATTATTTTATTAGTTCTGGTCTGGTTTCTGCTATGTTTTAGGTTCTTAAAAACACATAAAATACATTTTTCTGGTCCGAATTTATAGTTAGCAAAACAATTCTATGCCTTCACCGGTTCCAGTTTCTTACATATTATGTAGAATAACATTTTAGGTTCCCAAAACTAGTATTATAGGTTCAGTTCGAAATACACAAGGTTCAATTCAAGCAATTATAAATTATAAATTATTATTTATAGAAATGCCTTTGGACGAAAAGACTACGATAAACAAGTGTAAAACAACATCTTTAAAGAAGAACATTTCCAGTAGAATGTCTTCAAACCAGAAACCAAGAGCAAAACGAAAACCACGCGTTCTCTTTTCTCAGGTACTTAGTTAAATATATATTTTTTTTTAGCACAGTAACAAAGTTAAAAGTAAAAGACAGTCTAAAGATTTAAAACTATAATAATTTGATCACGGTTGATAATAATTATTTTTTAATTTCAAATAATTCTTAAAGTGGTTGAAGAAGTTTTAACTTCATTTCCTTTGACATTTGTTCGTGTATGTATTGAATCTCGTCAAAAAATTAATTATTTTAATCTATAATAAAATGTTTTTTGAATATAAATAAAACTATTGATAAGTTTACTATACGACTCAGAAAATTTAATATTTCGTTTTTTTTTACACTACTGGAGATAAAATAATGTACTTTTAAAATATTACTTACATACAAATTACAAAATAACTTTGTAATAAATTAGATTTACATCACATTATATTTTGAACTTCAAAATGTATAACATTTTCCCCCCTAATAGGTTATAGGATATTAACGAAATCATAAATGAAATATGATAAATAAGAGTTTGGATAAGAAAAAATACTCGGCCCCCCTCTCACTTTCCATTTACAACACTTTTTTAAGATAATTTATCGCGACGAATTGACATAATCTTAACATCCAGTTCATTTAATTAGAAGTTAAAAATGCATATAAATTATAGGAATACTAGTAGTTAACTGGTTTTTTCATATACAGTAATTCTATTTTTTGGGGATCCTTTTACTTTTAAGTAGGAACTAACTTTAAAAAACACATCTTGAGATATAGCTTATTTTGTTCATTGTCAAGAACAAAACACATAATTAATATGGTGTTTAAGTTTTGTTGCATTGATATGTACTTGCTTATGAATTGACATGTAATCATTCGTGTTTTATGTATAGGATGTAATATCAGAACTCGAACACCGTTTCAAACAACAGCGTTACTTATCAGCTCCTGAAAGAGAAGTAATGGCATCCAGAATTAGACTGTCTCCAACTCAAGTCAAAATATGGTTTCAAAATCGTCGATACAAAAGCAAAAAGCTTGTAACAGAAGATGGCAGTACAGTATCGGAAACCAAAAGACCTCCTAGACGACAATTTCCGGTTATTAAAAGCTGTTACAACGAGTACACAAATTTGCGTACAAGCAATCAATATTTTATTCATAGTAATAAATATGTTAACACTAATATTTAAATAATAATAATAGTATTAAGCCAATCATCTTGTTTTTGTTGTATAAAATTTTAAAAGAGAATGTTATACAGTCAGCCATGTTAATATTTTTAAACAGAACTTTAAAGTTTATTGTAAAATCACAATTTGAGTTTGACTTCTTTAAGCTAAATTTATAGTATCCTGTTTGTATAAATTTAACTACTTTGCAACTAGAACTGAGTAAAAACTAAAATGTGTTAAAACTTTCATGGCTGGAAATATTAATTGTATTGTTTACAGTTATGTCCATGGTATCTAAAAATTATCATATTAATACAACTAAGTTATTATACATTTTATGTATGTATTGATTTTTATACTAGGACAATATAAATATTATAATATTGTTAAAAACACATTCGTATTAAATAATATCACTATACATTTTTTTTAATACACGATTTTGTAATTAGTTCAATTTAAATAATAATTAATTTTATATTAATAGTATAAAGTGTTAAAAATTAATATACAGCTGACTAATATTAATAGTTATCTTGGTTGTTAAATAATACTTATTATTTCACCTCTCAGTTCAAAACTGTAACAACTCAAACATATTTTAATAACTATCTATTTATAATGTATTGTTCACCATATTACAAAAATGTCGACTCAATAACGCAAACATTGTTTAATGAATTATTCACCGCAATATTCCGTTTATTTTGTTTTAAAAAAATTAGTTTTGTAATGGAACAGTTTTTTTAATTGCCATAATGTTTTTTTTTTGGAGATTTTGTTGTTTTGAATTGACGCGTCTATTTTAAGTTAGGTGGAGTAGTCGTAAATAAATAGAACAAAGTGAATAAATGTTTTATTAATTAAATAACAAAGAAATTAGGTAGTATATAATATTAGGATTTTTTTTAATAAAATATTTTTAATTTTAAATACAAATTAGTGTGTTAATTCATTATTACATTAAAAATGCATAATTTCCCCTTCGTTACTGTTTGTTCCACTTTATCTGCTTAAAGAGTAAATATAAGAAAATTAGTTCCTGTTTACTGGGACAACATTTTTAACGACAACCTATTTAAAATAATTAATAATGTATTATAAGTGTTTTATAAAATATTAACATTTAACTTACATGAAACATACAAAGTTAAAATTGAATAATTAATAAAATTGTAGTAATTATAATGTAACGTACATGTTATAAAATAATAATTCAGAAAAAGTATAAAGACTAACTAGGTGATTGTCTAATGTTAAAAGAGTTTAGATGTATTAGACATTAAAGCAAAGAAGACACATATAGGGGGGAAATAATGTAGAATATATTTTAGTTTAACCAAAGTACAAAAGCATAATAATAAGCTAACTGCCTAAATTACTCGACATATTACTTTACGCTTTGACAAATATACAACTAGCGCGAGCAAACGGTTAAATTTAAAATCAGTAGTTATAGATTTGTCCCACAAATGTAGACAAGTACATGTTTTAATGTCGGGCTGTGATCACAGTCCGACCAAGGCATATTCGCACCAGGCTAAGACCATTCCATATTGCAGATATTTTAATAAATAAATATATATATATATATATATATATATATACTCGCATACCATAAACTCAATTAAAAATAATCCTATATATTGTTATTATAATTGTTCAATTAAGTAATCATATTAAAGAAAATGTATAAGCCCCTCACAATAGAAAAATGATTTTTCATTAGTGGGTTCAGAGGTGACGTTACCGCCGGAGCTGTAACTCAAAATAATTATCAAAATCACTTAAAAAAAAATGCTATTAATTGTTATAATATTAACTATACAAATTAGTAATCACATTTAAAAAATTCAGCCATAATATATATTTGGTCGTACGAAATTAAAATATGAACACTAAACGTATTTTAAGTAGCCCAGACGTATACTTTCTGCCACTCTGACACCTACCGTATAAGTCAGTTGAAAATAAATAAGCAATGAAGTACTAATAATAAATATACAACTGTATACTTATAAAATAATATAATATGTATAATAATTATACGTTAAATCTATTCGAACTATATCATTGTCTGTATAATTATAAATGTAAACTAGGAATTGTTAATAAAATGTTTATAAGGTGTCCTTGTAGTACACACTAGCCAGTTGCCAATGTCGTAAATGGCAAAATATCTACCATCTATCTATACGAATAAATAAATAAATAAGGCGTCGCCTGACGAAAACAATTATGAATATTCGGACAGGTTTATTTCCAAGAAAAAATCTATACGTACGCTAAAGAAAATATGAATTCCTCTTTTCTTATTCATTGTAGCATTTTCTTTCGGGAGTACGTTTTACGATACAGTTTATACATATAGTAAAACCAGGACTTGAATTGTTTTCAACTATCGCATTAAAGTAAGGTTAATTCTTTAGATTGTAATATTATGCGTTTAAATGTAAAATATATTGCCTACTGGCCTAAGTAACAATAATTAATCAGTTAAAATTAGCATGGCATTATAGCATTTTTTAAAATTGTTAATTTAGGAAGGGACTGGAAACCCTTCATCATTATGGCTATGGTTACCCCCGTGTAACCATAGTATACCTCTAATAAGTTAATTAAAATATGAGGCTTTTTACTCAAAAATTATTTTTAAAAACGGATTACATTTAATATATATTTTTTTAAAATATTGATGAGTCTAAAGAGGTTATGTTGTAATGTATGACTAGACGATATTATTTAATTAATATATTTCACGAGTTTCTTATTCATCAACTTGTTACTTATTTCAGATTTTTTTTAATTTTTGTAATAATTTACCTACTATTGGCTGTAAGCTAACACATAATTGAATTTTCAGCATTTGGTGACTAGCCATCATGATTAACAAGCGTCCGTCATCCAATTACATAGCTAACGTGAAGTTGTCCAAAATTCTGGGGGTTTATCAAATGTTGGATCAAAATAGTCCAACGGTTTTCGGCTATAATGTATATCAATGGATCACAATAGTGGTTGGCTTGAGTTTGCCAATTGTTTGCGTTCTCATTATGACCGGAATTTACTACTGGATTGAAAATCCGGCACATATATCTTATCACATACTACTATTGGTCAATTTATTACTAAGTTTCTATAAGATCTACATTATGATCAATCAATCTGACGTCATATGGACGTTTTTTTTAGAAATCGGCACTACCGACTTTCTATCGAACGGCCGGTATGATAGAGATATATTCAAACGAACACGTTGGATATCAATATGGGCTACAAATATGTTTGTATTTTTGATTTACTTTTCGACAAGTCTGTGGTCGCTGATACCTTTATCTTTTAAAACGACCAAGTACTTGACCCTAAAAAATATCGATGGCACATACAGCAACTACCGGTACAATATATTTAACTTGTACTTTATGGTTTCTAGTGAGACTTACAACAAATATTACAAACAATTTTATTTCATCGAACTTTTTGTCATTGTTATTGTATCACACGCATTGGTCATGTTCGATACGTTTTTGATATCGACATGTTTGTCAATAAGTTGTCAGTTACAGCTCCTTGTGAGTGGATTAGATTCAACTAAGAGAAAATGGATCGAAAACAACGCAGGTAACATTTAATTGCTTGTACATTTTTATGTAACTATTAAATTGTAATTTTTTTCTAAAGTGACTGTGATGTTCTGACAAAAAAAAATGACAAGCAATAAAGAACCTTCCTCGCTGTATGTAATAAGCACATACTATATTATATTCTAGCTTGTCAAGCGAGGTCTAAATTAATAGTTAAATTTAAAGGAGAAACATTACTTGTACGCTTTACTCCTTAATACCTAAATGGATGGGTAACGACCCTTAAGAAAAATTCTAAGAGTATTAGTCTATTGTACATTTACAATGGTAAAGGAATTTACAACCTACTTTGTAACCAAATAATTTTGCATTGTTAATCACATTAATCTGATACGAAATATGAATTAAATATTAGTGTGAATTTGCATTTAGGTCTGTGTATAACTTTATATTTAAAATTGAGAAGTTAAATTTAATAGTTGTTTCACATCAAACTACTTCGTATTAAAAACGGGTTTCTACTTATAATATCCAGGATTAATTAATTTTGCCATAAGTTGATGCGCATTAACGCAACGACTGTACTTCAACACGATATTTTTTATAATCATGAAAATAATGTCACTTTATATAATTACATAATACTGTGCCTATAAATACACTATACTATAATACTAAGTAACTATATATTATGTTGTATTTACTTTTATTATTGTAGATAATACTTTACGGCCGAATAAAAATTCAACAATATTACACGATTTGAACAAATTTATTTCAGATTATGAAAAAGTTACAACGTAAGTTTTATTACCATCTAGGTAACCGAGCTACCAAGTAAAATGTATGACATTCAATAACATAATGCCTACCTAATTATATGAGATAAGTAAAACAATTGAGTGTAATATATTTTTAATATTGTGATAACTGAAATCGAAAAAATCATTATTATTCATTTCTCACAGCAATTTAAAAGTAGCGGTATTATTTTTTGCTTAATGGTCTTTTGAGGTTTGGTGGACAAAGTCATAAGTATATTGTTTGTTTAATGCTTCAAATATAATTTTTTTGTTATTCAAATGTGATTTCATACAAATAACCTGCGATATAAAAGTAAAAATATGTCAATAATATTTTATAAAATATATGATAATTTATAATTATTTTTAAATAAATATTATAACTATTCAATTATATACTAGTGAAATACTTAAAAAATACATTATTGCTGTATGTGATATGGGATCTGTTATACAAAATTCATAAGTTGTATACAATTTATGTTATTTATTCCAGAATATAGGTGATACATTTTTTTTATTGCTGATTAGAAATAATCATTATTTTTTTAAATATATTTTATAGCGTTATCTACAAATTTTACCAAACAATTCAATCCGTAGTGCTTATGCAGATCTGTATAGCTTCATATTCATTAATATTTTTAACATACGTCGTTATATCGGTAAGAGAAATCGAAAGTACATAATTCTATTGTATTTGTTTGTATCTAACTTTTAGAATGTTATATATTATAACGTTTGATAAAAATTACAAGTAATATTTTTAGAATATAAAGAACAGCGAGTTTGGAGAGCCAATTCAAGCAATTAAAATGTTGAGTACGATTCCAGCATTTATGTTTCAACTGTGTATTGTGTGCTACTTATACGGAAACATCAATATACAAGTAAATACTTAGTCTCATAATATGTAGTATTATTAGGTACGCATTATTAGATTACCATACATTTAGTTGTATGTATTAGGGAAATAGTTTTGTAATCAAAATTAATTTTTAAAACACCTATATACATTTTTGTTGAAATATGAATCTATGAGTTTCATACCGATGTTTTATGTAGATCATACTATATCAAACCATATTATTATAATCTTGATAGGGTTATCTTTTTTTCAAGTCTGCTTTCTGCCCGCTAATACATAATTTGTGACAAAAATACCTTAATTTAATGTTTGTATAAAAGTATCCAATGACCAGAACTTTTCAAATTTTGAAATCAAATAAGATCTTGCAAAAATGTGTAAAAGATATCAATATTATCAAACAATACTAAATCAAAACAATTTGATATTTTTTTTTAGAAAGAAGCAATCAATTTTTCGTTATACTGCAGCGATTGGACGGAAATGAATTTAGAGTGTAAACAATTAATATTAATGGCGATGCGATGGAACGATTCGAAACAACTGAGAATGAGAATTTCGCCTACCAAAACTGTTAACATGGAAATGTGTGCTAATGTTCGTATTAAGTCAAAGATATAGGTTTAGTAAAATATGTGTACAGCGTATAAATTTGAATTATTATTTTTTTTTACTCTTTTAACTGTCTATTTTTCAATAATCAACAATTTATTTTGACTACCCTGGTGCTTTCAATCATTTTAATTTTCATATCTACCCACACAGCAATTTAAAAAAATGTTTCATTTCCCTTTTCATTTTCATCGCAACTATACAATTTGAAAGTTACCTTCGTCGTTAATGTCAAACTTATATTGTTACCTAGTTAGTACTTTAACTTAAGTTTATCTATCAATTTTGAACATTCAAACTTCATCGTTTAAAATACATATATATTTATATATATATACACATTTAAATATAAATGTATTATGGTGTAATTAATATAATAATAATGTTTACATTACTATTTTTCAGGTAATAAATTTATGTTATTCAGTACTTTCAGTTTTGATCAAACATAACACAAAAAACCTAGATCAGTAATTTTTATTTATACAATATGTAATGTAAAATGTTAAGCATGGATAATTTATGTTAGTACTTACGATAATAATTAGTTACATGCGTAGGTATTATTTATTAAAATATAATAGTAGCATTAAAGCAAGAGATTTTTTTAATCATTTATTATTTATCGTTTTTATAGAGTAATTAACAGTAAAAAGCAAACAAGCTCTAATTTAAAATCATAAATATATTGTATTTATGATTTTAATATGCATAAGTTATTAAGAGGACGCTACACTGGTCATTTCTAAGGAGTAAAGTATAGGCAATTTTTCGAAAAATCTTAATTTAGAGTTTGAACTATAATGTATACTTATTAATACAGTAATGAGGATACTTAGTTGATTGCCATTTTTTTGTCAGACTATCACAGTCATGTCTATAGGATAAATTACAATTTTTTTCCTATCAAAACTGCTTTGCGTGGATTAATTTTTCTCAGGCATATTATTTATGACAATATTATCTGTGTTCCATCATCCGTATTTTTTCGATATACCTAATACAACCAACGCTATATAATTTGTAAAAAAGTCCTTTTTTAATTAATTAATTATTCATTAACTGGTTGAAATATTAAAAAAAGGGTGATGGTAGAACACAGACAATGTTGTTGTCTATATTATGTAAAAATTTGGTTTCTTAGTTCTGATTATAGCCTTTTTAAAAGTAATCCGCGCAAGGCGGGTTTTTTATTGAAAATAATGGATGTGTGACGTCCTCTTAAAGTTAGTACAATACTCATTGGAACACCGACTAAAATTTTAAATTTAATTCTCTAAGTTATTTTTCCTTATTATTATTTTTATTAATAAAATCTGTTGGGATTGGTATCTATACAATTTGGTTTAAAGTTAATATTATATTGTAAATATTTAAAAATGAACTTGCAAGCATTAAATATTTGATTAAATTTATATTATTAATTTAAAAATGTACTTTAATACAAAGTTGATTGTACTCGTTCTTCTAGTCTGCTAGTATTAATACTAATAAGATAAACATTATAATGATTGTTTTTGCTCTAAAACCATCATGGGTCAAGCAAAACGGGTTCTGTATAGTTATAACCTTTGACTATTGATTAGGTAAGAAAAACGTTATTAAAACCGCTATCATAATCTGATTTATCCGCCATTAATGTATTACCAATAAGAATTCGTTTTGGCTGTACTAATTGTACTTTCACTTTAGTTTTAGTATTAAACTACAGTTTTGCGAATATTGCCTATATCTAACCCCTTAATAATAAGGAATCTGACACGCGAACCGACGTGTACTGAAATTGCATAACTAGTGTGCCGTCCTAACAATATTACGTTATTTTAATAACCACAATTAATTAAGTTTTGTACTTTTATTTGAAAATCGTATATTATGTAAGCTTTGATGCACAACTAAGAGTACTATTTCAGGTTGTGTACTTTGTATAAATATATTTAAATTTATTATAAATAAGTACTAAATAATTAAAAATAAAATCAATATTTTGTTTTATTATTTTACTGTTAAATAAAATAATTTTTTAAATTACAATCACTTTAAACGACTTCACATTAGTTATAGTTCTAGAACTATTTGTATATATATATATATATATATTTATTTTTTTTATTGTGATTTATGAGTTTTAAAAATCTCCAATAAAGAACAATTTTAACAGAAGATATATTATTATAACTACCACACATTTGCATGTTTAAAAAATGAATTACCTTTTTAATACCTACATACATGAAAATTATTTTACCAGTCATGTTTCAGAACTAGTTCTCAGATATAGTCTACCATTTTTTAGATATATCATCCAGAATGTTTAGTAGATTTTATAAAAAAAAGTATACTGTGTATATCATAAAATAATCTACTGGCTTATAGTTCAATTTTGCTAACTTTGTTTGAAATTGTTTATACTAGTCTATATTACAAAACATAGGTAGTTATTATGTTGAATTATTATAACTTCAACGAATTGATCTGCGTCGAATGTTTTCCAGCTGTATAGTTTCATCCGAACTTGAACGGGATATATTGTAATAAACAACGTCAGCTTGAATAAAATTATTGTTATCAATGTAACGCAATAGAATTCACCACCAATCGATCAAGGTCAATTGTGTATGAAGACATTTCGTATGAATATTATAACATTTACATTAAAGGTGGTGAGCTTTGATTTACATAAGCTTAAGAAATGTAATTTCTACGTTCCCCCATACAAACCGATTGGTTTTGTGTTATATGTTCCACGCAATAATGAAACACTCCTAATAAGGTTGAAAAATAATGAGGATTACACGCGCACGATGTCTTGAATACAAAAGGCTATAAGTATATATTTATACGTGTGTGTGTACAATTAATACAACTATTTCTGCATATAAACAATTACAATACCCTACGGTTGCGCAAATATTTAGTTTTAATTACGATCAACTGATCGTTGATTAAATGGAAATCCACGTTTGCTATAATAATTTACCACAGAGCTAATTTTGAATAATTATTATTATTCTAAACGACGCAGCAAAAACGGAATGCTTTGCAAAACAAAACAAAAAAACTTCTAACGATGTCTTTTCGAAAAAAATATGTTTGAACATAAAACAAATGCTTCTCTCATTTCCTTAGTTTTGATTTTCTTGAAAGAAAACAATACATTAAAATTCATCGATTTAAATATCAAAACGCACCGATAATAAGAAAATGGTTTCAATAATAAACATAAAACTTCTGAGCTCCCATTTTATAATCACTATAGTCATTATAATTAATATTATAATTATGAAAATGTTTTTGATTTTGGTTAGTTTGTCGACGTATAATGGTAATAAAATGTCAAAGAATACTCCATACAAATTCAGAACTCATTCAATATTTTTAAAAAAGTTATAGCGCGTCGTTATTTGAAGTTAATAAATATATCAATTATTGGGGTGTTTTTCTTGATTTTGTAGGAGTAAACATTTAAAATTTTTGCTCTAACTAAGTACTTTCTGGTACGATTTATGATCTATAGAGTTGCTACATGAAGAAATCGGATTAGCGATTAACTGCAGATCAAAAATCAACCAAACCCAAAGTATATGAACCACGTAAATTTCTACATATCTTATACATATCGTAACACATCGATGGTTGTTAAGCAAATACTACTACAAATTATTTTAATTTAGCATGGAAATGTTAAATGAAAATTACTTTTTTAATGAAATGTGGTTTATTTTGTCAAACGTTTAAATTAAAAAATAAATTTCTAAATACACAGCTTATACAGGTAGACGGAACTTTGTTTATTTTATTGCTTGTAAGTTAAATTTAAATTAATACTAACTTACACAATATTACAATAGTACTACATAGGTTTCTTCTATTTTCGTAATGTCATTTATAAAGCAATCGTTTTTTATGTAAAGTAATATATTATTTTTGTCTAAATGACCATCGATTTTAATTAAACTTAGATAGGTATTTTAAAAAATGTCAGATATCAGATATGTCTGATAATGTCAGATAAGTTATGTCAGATATCAATTGACTTATTATTATTTAACTACACCGCATACGTTAACTTCAAATAAAAAATGTATGTCAATCTAGTTGAGCTTCACTTACTTGGATGAGGCTTTTACAATTAACCTTGTTTTCAATTTTCCATAATTGCCGTTATCATACAGTCTGCGGGGAGACATTAGAAAATGTAAAACATGTATGTTAGAAAATATGAATTGGTTTTTTTTTATTTGGAGTGGAAATTGTGCGCAACGTAAGTAGTCCATTAATTGAGTACAATTACATATTTTCATATAAAAAAAATAATGAATTGGATCAAATTTTTGACATTAATTAATATATAAATAAAATATAACGAGTTTTTGTATTACTCGTTATATGTACAATATAATTCAATATACCAAAAAATTAAAACTCATTAATATGTTAGAATAAAACCAGTTGTTTTGTCTTCAATGCGCTATGGTTAATTGTTAAAATAAATCGAATATTGGTAGATAATAATCAATGTTTAATAAACATTAAACAAACTTTTGTACATAATATATAACTATATCATATTATAATTATATATTAATATTCACATAGTAATTATATAAATAATAATAAACATATTATGTATTAGCAATAGTGTTATCTACTTCCACTTGTTTTTTTAGGATTTTCAGGTACAAAAATGTGTCTGTTCTAAAAAGCTTATAAATCAATATTATAACATTATGTATAATAGTAATCTATTTGATGATATTTTTATACAATAATATACATACATTTTTTAGCTAATAATATCGTTGATACAAAGAGTTAACAAAACAAAACGTGGATCTTGGTTTAATAAAATTGATATAAACAACTCTGGAGGAACAGTAATTGCCGTACAACAAAATCATAAAACATTAATATGTTTTATAGTACGATTTGCCCTTTTACACACTAAGCCAATTCATCATAATATACATATACACTATTTCACTATATTATAAAACGGCTAGTCTGCATAATTTACATAGTTATTTATTTTATTTATTTATACATATATTTATGAAAAATTCAGTCCGAATGGGTCAAAATGTAGAGACAAGAGAACCGGACGATCACCTAGTAGGCATTCTCTCATACACTTGTGTTTGGTCCAAAATATTCAAAATGCATTAATTTACAACAAATTATATTAAATTAATGTATTTGGCGCTTTAAAGTTTACGGTATATTGTATAATAAAATACTATAAAGGGCTATTGAAAAAAAAACTATACAATAATTTAATTTTTTGGACACATGTATTTAAATGTAGTTTTCTAAAAATAATTGTACTACATACTACGTTTATGGTTTTGCTATAACGTAATTTATTTTTTATTTTTTTGGACACAATAATATCTAAACATTAGCGCTTCACGCTTGTACTTTTTATGTACGTCTTCAACGACTTCATAAATCATTACAACATACCGATATGACGGTATAACATTTAATCGATGCATGTTAATAGTAGTATAAAATAATTACCTTTGGAACAATAGCCTTATTAGGATACATTATTTATTAGTTTATATCTATATAAATAGTAATAGCAATAGTTTTATACATCAAACAAATGTTTTAAACAATTTTTATAAGCAAATTAATGTGATAGCTGCTTTTGAGTTTTTATATTATTACGAATATAAAGAACAAAGTATTTACATAATTATCAATATTGTAAATATAAATTGAATATTTTATTATTATAAGAACACGGTTACGGTCAGGTGAAAATTTTAGTGTAGACGGGTCATAATCTAAAATAGCACCTTCTTTAGTTCTCCATACACTTGTCAATGTTTTTTTTGTGTATAATATTTTGATGTACGCATCAATATTATATTATGACCTAATCATAATTATTTATCAGCAATCTATCAACCAACCACTATAATTTCTAATCCATCCTCTGCTTACCTCTGACTTCTGACATTCATACTGGGAATAAGTACAGCTTTAAATTGGCTACTCGTGCAATGAACTAAAAACGATAGTAATTAAGATCAATTACTTTTATTTATTTATTTTATTTAAATTAACGCCAATCGGCTTTTTACAACACATTACCTTAATTCCGTTATGTACTCTAAATGCACTCACTTGTCGTTCATAAAACAAATATTTTCATTTTATAGTTAACATTTGTTACCATTTTGGCTATTAATTATGTATAACATGACGTGGACAAAAATAAACGAACATTATTTGGACAGCGCAAAGTCATTTGAGAGATAAAGTACGTTTACTGTTTGTTTTGAAAATTAAAAAATACAATTTATTCGTTTCTCCGCTGTGAGTGTTTTTCAATTTTAAACTTTAAAGAAGAAAACTCCTTAGGAATAATATAAATAAACTCTCCGGCTTTGTACGGATTAATTCCAAGTTGGGATTTCTGTTACTGAAAAGAAAAGTTAATGAGACATTATGACAACGACAATGAACTTTTGATAGGCAGAACGTCAACGCTAATAATTAATATATAAAAAAAAAATTAACTTGTCGCTTGTATGTATTGGAAAGAGTAATGAAAATGAAATGCAACTACGTTATTGAAAAAAAAACGAAATGGCTATCGGTAAAACTTCAAAAGAACTCTACTAATAGATAGAAAAAAAACTTTACCTGTACCGAAAAATGCTCTTTCGGCGTCCGAAAACTTGATGGTCTCAAACCATGGTTTGAGCTGTTTTTCTTTAAACTTAATAAGTACGGACTTTTTAAATTACATACGTAGAACAGATTGATTGCAAACGGAAGCGTTGTTCAACAGACAAATGTCCTTACTCTTCAATTTAATAAAGTACCTACCCACACTATTGTTCAGAAAATTATTTTTATTGAAGTAACACAAATAACATCGGTGATTAAGTACACAACTATTCAACCAATACATATATATATATACTGTATACATTTTAGTTATACACTATAGTGTAAATAAATATTCTATGTCCAATATAACGAGGGAAACTTATTTGTTTATTATACAAATAGATATATTTAAAGAAAATTTATGAGTTATTACTTAACAGTTATGTCTATATCAATTAAAACACACATAAACTATAAATTTAACTATACATATTATTGCTTGTTTATTGCACTGCTTGTATACCATTTACAATTCGTAGTAAGCACAAAGCATACACATACAAGTTTGACATCATGGCTGGTTTAGATTTAGTCAACACTCGACTATTATCGTCTAGCCAAACACCCAAAACTAAGCCATATAGTTTGCAACAGACGTCACTTCGATGACCGCCAATAATTTATACATATGAATATTATGATTATTGAATATTGCGTTTTACATAAATAGTTCTTTAATGTGTTAAGATGATAATTATTTTTATAACTTTGCCTAGATTAAAATGTAGATATTATTATTAGTAGTGACACGCCGTTACTAGATTCAGATATCTCTGAAAAAAGTTACAAAACGATAATCGTGTATGTATAATGCCAGGACGGAATACACATACTCGTAACTAAGTTGCAATGGTTTTGAAGCGTTTCTCGCAGTTTTTCTTTGAAAATATTATACATGTCACGCTCGTGTGGTTCATCAAAAGAAAACGTATACATAGACATAGACAAATATAATATTGTTAATGTGTTGCAAAATGTACAAACGTATCCACTAATATTGCGACTATAGACCTCGCCCGGACAACATTTGCTGTGAATCTCTAGGGTTAACCCGCGGCCCAATATCGATCGGCGGTCACCGTTACCAGCATGTCGATCGAGTGGAAATACTTGAATACACATTGTGACTGTACATGGCTTAAGTTTGTTGATTTATTACAAAAATAGGATTACGCACAACGTACCGTAACCCCGACTAAATCTACGCGTGCAACGCGTCTAGTCGTTAGAAAAGCGGTTATTAACGTTAAAAATTAAAAAAAAAAAAGTTAAAAAATCCTAAACGATAATAGTTAATAATTACACAATTTTCATTTGGAGGACTTAGACGGTGGTAGGTAATAATATCAAAACAATAATTATATATATATAAATATATATATACAAATGAGGGTGGGGGATATTATTGTTGTTATTCTTCATGTTTAAGCTGTTGTTTTTTTACACACATTTTTTTTAGAACACAAAAAAACCAACCAGACTCTGAGGTAATCTGGGAACGGGACAGGACATACACAAACGGTTTGGACTAGACTGGAGGCCGAGGCCGGGCGACCGCAGATCATAAGCTGCTGCCAAACTGACTTGATCGGCGCCTATCGCAGTGGTTCAAGTAAGTCTCAGAGTACACACTGCGCGTGCGGTCGTCGTACCGGAGGGACGGCCGGCGAGCATCCAGCGCCTCCAGGTCGGACGGCGGGCTCCGGCATAGGTTGCAAAACGCGCACTGCAACGTGTTCTTGAACGCTTCCCTGAAGTCCCGGTTGAAGTACGCGTAGATCAGAGGGTTCAGCGTCGAGTTGAAGTAGCCGATCCAGAAGAGCACGGCCACCACCGACGACGATATGTTGCACCTTTCGCCGCACAACGTTGTTATCACATACCTGCGCAAAAACAAAAATTGTACTTGGTTTTTTTTTTTAAAAAACACAATAACACTATATCAGGCACCTAAAAAAAACCTAGCTACGCTAATGGAATACAAATGAACGATGAAAGCAAATAAAATACATAGTGAATATCATCGATCCGTATTATTCCGTTTTATCAACATCATTCTAATAATATTATAATATGTACATTTAATATGATCATATAACTATCGCTTTTGAACCGACGACCCTATTATTGTACCATTCCATAAAATAATATTACAATATTCCTATATTTCTGTTGTTTAGTATAATCAACAAAAATGGTATACCTACCTAAATCATTTTCTGATGTCTCCGAAAGCTAAATAAAATGTTGCTATGCTTTTCAAATACCATTTTACTTGAGTTTTTTTTTAACTTTGTATTTATATTATGTAGTCGAAAGTATAAATTGTATGATTTTAATTTTTTATTTATGATTATAGTTTTAAAATAATGACGAAGGAAAATTTCTATTTTAATTAAGCTAAACCTTTTGAAAACCTTTTAAATTTTGTAAAACCCTTTCATAAAATTATCTTGTATACCTATAATAAATTCTACTAAATATGCATATTTAAAGATAGGGCAATATCCCATTTTGGCCATCAAGTTTATTGCGTTTGAATGATTGGAATAAATTTGATTCGATAAACTTGTATTATAATATGATGACATACTTTTTAAGTACTGTTACTGAATGGGGCGAATAAACATTTATACGATGCGTTTTAAACGATTAGCAACTAATTAATTAAAACAACTCCCTTACTAAATAGATGAAATTTGCAATTAAATTAAATGTCATTTAATTATTTTAAAAATCATACTTCATTTGTATTCTAAAACAGAATATAAATAATTACTGTTGATTTCAATGATGGAACATCGTAAATGAATATTTGATTAATCCAAAACTATTTATGTTCATAAATTGATAATAAATAAAAGTAATGACTGTAATTAATAAAAGTAGAATGAAATAAAAAAATATGCTTGGTCATTTATTATTGCAAAATCTGGTTAAACGCAAAACTTTTTTCCTTTTAATAAATATCTTGTTTATAATAATAATTATTTTGATCATTAGGTTGTTTTTGTGATCATTTTTAAACGAAATCAGTGTTTTTATTTTATAAATGACATTTTAGATGCTTGAGCGTAGAAAAAATGCAATTGAACACATTGATATTTGAAGATGAAATGCAACAGCTACCTTACTATTATTATTAACCGTAGACCGTAGTAACAATATTTTAGCAATCGCATATCGCTTTACTTATTATAATACAAATGTACTAATAATTTTGTTTACATTATTCGCCTGACTACATGACGTTTTGTGGTTATGTGTTGAAACGGAAATAATTATTTAACATTAGCAAATGGAATAATCCTTTTGAATAATAATGCTTACTGTTGCACATATAATGCGGCAAGGTGATCTGGAAGTGAATGTCATTTATAATATCATTTAACTACTGATGAGTCATGGTATTACTGTGAACGACAAATGTATTTAATTACTGTAGCTTAGGTCATTGTGTTTCGTAAACAGAGTACACGGTTACTGACATCCAACCAATAACTCATGATTACGATTACATTTAAATGAAAACAACTAATCGAATTGTCCCATATACGGTACATAATATTATAATTATTTTGAAAAGACAATAAGTCATATAAATTCGGATTCAAAATATTCCTACATTATTTTTTTAAAAGGCGGAAGCGAGAAGATCGATTAAAAAACCAACGTTCAAACATTATATAATTATATAAATGAAAATAACTATTTTCGAATATCAATGGTTATATTAAATTTATATAGTTTTTCAGCCAAGGATGCAACCACGAAAGAGCATTTTCATGTCTCGTTGAAGTACAGAATAAATTTAGATTATAGATAATGATATAGTATATTAAGAAGCAGAAACAAGCTAGTATATTTAAACATCAAGTTAAAACATTTAGCTAATATTGTAGTGTTTAATATCTGGCTTAAAACAATTCATAGAGAATTTGGACCCTTAAACTATTTTGAATTTATCATTTAGTTCTAATTTGAACGTACAACATGTCACTTATCTCCTACCCCCATTTCTCACCCCTAACTCTATCCCCAACTTCATTCCCATCCCAACCCCATCTTCATCCCTACCCCATCCCCATTCCCATCTCCACCCCCATCACAATGTGGTAACGCTTATTTCGTTACGCTTTTTTGGTAGCACTAAGTAAATAACACTTTTTTCGGTTATGTGCCAGAGCTAAGACATGAAAATGTCAACAAAAAAAATATTCACCTTATCCCTCAAAACTCACAAGTAGGTTCGGCCACTCTATTTTTTGTTTTACTTTTTGTTCTTTATTGTATCCTAATCTATTATTTACATTTTTATTTCTCCTCAACTTTATTGCCATTTCATACCTGGTTTAACACCTATCGGTCATCGTCTACTTTTTTTTTTTTTTTTTAAATACATACCTTATTTAATAAAAATAATAAAAACGATTTTCTTTTGAATTTCCAGCTATTGGTTGTATCAATCTACCTGTTATTTACTTCTAGTTTTTTTTAAGTAAATGACATTCCAGCTGATTAAACGATTTAATTTGAGATTATTCTATACAGAACAATAGGAAATGTATTTATATGTTTCAAATATTACTATTAACGGTTATAACATATATTTATAATATTTTATAATTGTATGTATACCCATGTTGTCAAGAAGTACTTAGTTCTGTTTGTAGTTTCTGGTTTGCATTTTATGTGACTCACGCTATATAAAATATTATTACAATAAGCCGCTACACAATTGAATAGGTCATTTCAAAAACAACATAAGTCACCGATTTTTCAAAAATGACTTTTTTTCAAATTTGATAATTTTATACATACTTAGTTATGTATTATGTGTGAAAGCTAAATTTTCCAGACTCATATTTAATACAAATGTTGAGAACAAGAAATTAGGATCACTGAAAAAACTAGTTATGAGGTTTTTTGTGGCTAGTGTAAAATTTCAATTTTGTGACTAATAAATTTTTGAAATGACCGATTCAATTGCATTAACAATTTCGTATTTTTTTATCAAGTGAATATCATCATTTATTTCTTTTTTTATAATGAATATTTTTATATAAAAGATTTTTTTACTGAACAAAAAAAAAAGTTAAAAAATTTAACTTTTGATATAAAATTGACCCGAACCACATCTAGGAACGGGTTTAAAAATCTAAAAAAATATCAAAAATTATTTCTTCATCCAAATAATATATTCTCAAGAGAAGAACAAAAAATAATGAATTCATTTTTTTTTAACCACCCTGATGTACATAGCTCTTTTTTTGTATTGTTTATAAAAGATTAAAAAATTAATAATTATATATTAAATATAGGCTCTGGGGGGATCTATTGCCCTCACCCCCCCCCCTTAATTACACCCCTGATGGCATTGTTATTTCTATTGTTAATAGCAGTTATCTATGGACACTAAGACACACTGACAAGAGGTTAGCGGTAAGTACTGATGCAATCAATATCGAACATTAACCTTTTAAACGCTCATATAAGTTGCTGTCCGCTAAAAACTGCTTATAAACTTTTAAAAGCGAATGCTTAAAGTTAGTAGATTGCTAATTAATTGACTTTTGGTGTAGACTTTAACGTACCTTCTTTGCTAGTTGGATAGACTAGGAAAAAGCGGCCATCGATAGGTTAAGACCTAGCGGATCTAGACGAAACGGATAGCTAGCCCGTCATCTACACTAAGTAATCTTAATTTAGGATTTCTAAAATCCCTCTTACTAAAGAACTTCTACAATAGCAATTTTTTTAAGGCGCATTGTATATGTAATTTTTCATTAAACCTTAATATTAAGCCAAAATGTGTACTCTTATAATATAATACAGAAAAGTGGTATCTATTTGGATGTTTTATTTTTTTCCAATTTTTTAACGCATTCGAGCTTATTTTTTTTAAAACCTAAGTTTATAAAAATCATTTAAATGCTTCATAACTAAAGTCCGGATTTATATGTTTTTACATATTGTTACTGAGTATATGCAGTCTTATGAGGGTAAAAAATATGAACGATTCATTCATCACAGAGTTCACAGGAAAAAGTTTTTTTTGCATATTTGAGAATATTTCATGGTTTAGGGAATATTTAGGTTATTTAGCATATTTTGGAATATTTTGCAAATTGTGAGAAAAACATAATAATTTATTTTTATTTTAAAATTATTATAATTAATATTTTCATAAAAAAATACACACAGTGATAGTACTATTAAGTCGCCGCGTCGTGCCGTGCTGTTTACCAAATATGGTGGCTAACCTGCAATACTGCATCGTTTTCATGCTGATAAGAACAACAAAAATTTACAAAATGACCAATAACCTGGTGAAAAGGGTAACATTATAAAAACCAAAGTGACTCAATTATGTGAAAAAAATAAAGGCTACCAAATGTTAGAAAAAGTTGGAAACATTTTATCTGGAAACAATGAAAATCTCCCAGAACACTTCACCCCTAGTGTAGTTGCTGATATGAAGTTTGCTCCTTTAACATCAGTTGATGTTGAACGTTCATTTAGCCTCTACAAACACATTTTAAGCGATAGAAGAACTAACATAAACCCAGAGAATATCGAGAAATACATAATTATTAACTCATATAATAAAATTTAAATAAGTAGTAAGTAATTTAAATTGTACTTCAATTTAATTCAAGTCAGAATTAAATTTAGAAGAATATTTAGTAAATATTAATTTACTACCATAATCATCATACCATGGAAATATATATATCATACCAGGAATATTGTTTTTTTTTTTTTTTTAATATATATTGTTATTTTATATTCAATAAAGGAAATATTGATTTTAATTCATTATTTTTGTTTATTTTTCTAATTTTTAAGAGAATATATGGAGAATATTTGTAGGTTTTTTAGAGAATATTAGAATCATATTTTAGGTGTTTTAAGAGAATATTTATCCGGACCTTATTCATAACATTTACGAGGTACGATCGTGACACAATTTTTAAATTAATTTTAGTTAATTAATCATTTCTATGTGAATAATTGCAACTTTTATAGTTTTTTAATAATTTTTACAATAACATTAAAAACTAAAATTGAAAATTTATTTTTATTCGGTTTTCCGATTTTTGCGAAATAATATGTTATAAACTTATTCTAACATATTATAAACCTATTTTAAGAGTTTATAGCACTTTCCAGAATGTTCTATCATCGTGCAATAAACTTAGACCTATTGATAAAACATTTGTTTTTCTTTGATAATGTAAAGTTTACGGTATATTTCTTAGCGCGTTATTTGGACAGAACCTTCAAATGTAAAACAAGCCAGTTGGACAAATTAAAAATACAGAATGTATGGAGCATACAAGAAGTCGGTCACGGTAGATGTTAAGATTTAATTAGTGCTACTGTTTCTACCTACTGTCTTATGCCTCGGGCTTGTGTATATAAAAATGAATTCGGTTAGGTCATGTAAAAAATAAAAATGATACACAAAAATTCTAAAAATAAAAGTTTGTGTTATCTATGTTTGTCTTCGAAATGATATATTTCTGAATGTATTCTTTACAATGCTAAACTGTTCTCAACACAAATATGCTAAATGAAAAGCCAAAAATTACAACGGAGGATCTCAGTATCCACCTTAACATTTTTAATCTGACTCAAATATATTATACTCCGTTAATAAAAGGGGAGCGCATAATTCCATTAGCTCAAAGACAATAGTTTTTTTTTTAAGATAGAGATTACTGGAAGATTATAAAAATGTGATGCGATTTAAAACGTAATAAAATAAGACTGTTACGGTTTTCAATTTTCAGAATACAGATAATTTAATTATACAACGAATGATTTTTCTGATTAACTGAAATAAACTTGAAGATAAATAAAGCTTGAAAATCCGGTTCTTATCTCATTACCAGCTTCCATTTCTTAAGAATCAGGGTTGTTTATTTAGATACATTTACTGTCGAATTCAATTTATACTAGTCAAATCTAAATTAAACCACTTAACGAGTAATATTTGTATATTATACACATGTCATAATTTAACTATTACACTGTGAAATCTTAATCAGTTTAAAAAAATTCACATTTTTTTATTGTGTTACACATTTTCGACAACGTTTGTTGTATAACAGTTTTAAGCTATGTAATTTTATATTCATTAGCAAATACAAAAATGTTTTTAAATTCAGTTTTCTTTTAGTATTTTTAATAAGAAAGCCAAAAAAAGAACTGATGGTGTATGCAAAGATGTCGTGGAGATTGTATCGAGTGGAGGTTTAAAACAAAGGTGGACAGAAGATTTAAAAATCGAAGCCATAAGACTGTTTTATACTAAACCATTTTTTAGTATAATTTTATGGCATGCATTAAATTATTATTAATAAACAAATTGCATATATGTATGTACACTATTCTAGCACTATTCTAACGCAATACTTTAAAATACTTAAGTTATAACTTCTATAACAATTTAAAAATTTTAAATTGTTAATTTATAAAAGAAAATGCTTGGCTTATTCGTGGCTTTATTACGATCAACTAAAACTTTAGGAACAGTTGAAATCTATTATCAAACGCTTGCTCAAATAATATAGAATAAAAAAACTACAAAAAAACGGCAATATTTAATGTAGGGTAAACAATAAGATTTCTAAGGATTTAGTGTAATCTTAAAACCAACTAAACTTATAAAAATAATTGGCTACAAACAAAATTTGCATAACGCTCGTTGGGAATTTCAATTACACCAAATAAATCTTGTTTTCGAAATTATTCAACAGATGCGATTTTGAACATTAAGCCGCGGTTTGTTTAATTTGCAGTTGTTTGTATTTCGTCTACATACAATTAGATTAAACGAGTTTTAGGATTTTATTAACAGATAATAGTACGACGTGGCATAATATTAGTATTCTGTACGATCGAAATCAATTACTTTATCCTATATTATTATTTTTTAAGTATAAAATAAATTTACCATAGGAAAAAGGGCAGCCAGCAAACGATGAACGTGCCCATGATAATGCCCAGCGTTCTGGCCGCTTTGTGTTCCCGCTTCATCTTTATGATGTTCCTGTTGTCCCTGGACGGGGTGGAATGGGGTTCGGTTGGGGCCGCCAAAGTGGTTCTGGACGATGATCCGTTTACGGCTCCGTTTGGCCGCAACTCGTTCTCCCGGTCTGCCATCTCCCGGTTATAGTTCATCTGGTGGCCACAGCTGATTCTAGCATGGATCTGCTTCTCCTGCCTGTTGGCCTCCTTGAATATCGCGTGGTACGTAAACAGCATTATCGTGCACGGTATCCAAAACGATATCGACGACGACACGATAGCATACATCTTGTTCACCTGAAAAATATAATGTATTTTTGAAAAGATCTGAAATCGTAGGTAGAAATCTTGCGCACAACCAAACCCCAACAATTTTTGTACTCGGCAATCCAATTTTATACATAATATATCCTCAATTGACGGCACCGAAAATTGTACCTATTTAAGAAAAATAATGCTAATGGCTTGTTTGTCAAAGCAGGCTCGTCGATAGTCTTCGTAAAACCGTCAGTTCGAGCTAAGGAGCAAGGCAAATGGCTGGAAAACGCTGCCGGTAGTAGGATCGCAACACCGAGACATAGTTTTTGACCGCGCGTTATCCTTTTAGGTATCTATTCGTGCCGGCGTTTGTTACCAGACGATAAATTACACGTTTTACTCAATTTACTCGACACCACGATCTAGTGTAGAACAGGGAAAATAATAATAATTATAATCGTTGTTGCCGTACAACTGTAAGCCAGCGCCGTAACGTGTTCAATTACTCCGACGCCTTCCGTTTGATAAATACGCGAATTAACGTCGGAATAAATGTTCATCTATCGCGATTTATCTTCCCAACACAAAAGTTCCGATCCCCACAGCGACTTTATTTATTGCCTTGTCCGGCGGACGTTTAACGGTTTGCAAAAGTATCCGAAGAATTGTTGTATAATCCTGTAACTCGGCATTTACCCATCGGAATTACTAACGTTTTACAACTGCTGTTGCTCCTGTTACAGAAAAAGATACATGTTATTCAGAAAACATACACGATTCGGTCGAACCAGACATTGTTATCGCGCTCAAGCATTCCATAAATTGTATCGTTTCGCCAGGCAACCGTGTTCACCACCTAAACCACCAATACGGACTCTGTTCGAAACTGCGGTCCTCTAACTCGGTAACGTTACAAGCTTACATGACATGCTGGCTTCGATTCGTACACGCCTCGTACATTTAATTCCGAATGCAACACATTACTATGCGCAATAATATGCGAATTCACAGAGTTGAACGTTTGGTTAAACTACATTGTGGCGTATCGATTGCCAGTGTCGGCAGAGTAATAAACCGTTTGAAGGGAATTAACTAACACGCGGAAGAGGAGAGCGGTATAGGCTATATGTACAAGGATGTACACGGTGGATAAGAGACATTTGCGGACACTGTATACCGACTTCGGGTTACTACGAATGTTTCATTGATTCCAATCGCTCGACAAACAGTATGGAGTACTCGAGTTCAACATGGTGTTTGTAACCGTAGTCGCCGAGTACACTTCAAAAAAGAGAAAAATGCTGAAATAATAATATTGTTGAAAATGTGACTTAAGTGAACCAAAAAACTATTTCTAAAACATTCAGTCGTTGTCACCTATATTCATAGAATATAGTACGTATTGATACGTTTAGTATTTATACGTATTATGAATTATAATATGAGCTACCAAGTGTGAAATTTAAATATTTTTTAAAATTCATGTGAGCACTAAATAATTGTATGGATACGTTCTCATATGTAAATAAAATGAATATACGACTTATTTAAATAGTCTATACAAACGATATTTTTAAAGTATTAAAATGATAAAATATAATTAGGCGATAAATACAGATAATATTTTATGATGAAGTATAAAACATTTTAGAAAATTATTCAAACGTACAGAACTCATTGAAAATATTACCAAACGACATTTTTTGATAGCTTTAGAGGCGATTAAAAAAATTAACTAAACGTGCTGGGACATTAATTCTGAGGCCAGATTGGGATTCAGTAAAAAAAACATTAATGTGTATTGGTTCTTGTTACAAATTTATATTGTAATGTGTTATTAACTAGTACCGAATATGGTACTCAAAGTGTTAAATACTAATTAAATTTCTACTGTAATAATACAAGTTAACCATAACAGTTTATTGTTTAATTACCTATTTGTTTAATTAACTAAACAACATTTATGTTCTTATACTAGTCACTAGGTGATAATTACAATGTAATGAAAATATATTTTGTGGGTTTGTTATAGAATTAGCTATAGATTGGTCATGTACCAAACAACTTACAAATAATAATACCGAGTACAAATAACATATATACCAGTCATTAACAAAAGAAAGAAGAACACGGTGTAATTTGATTTAATTATGTTTTCATTAAAATTTTCAACTCACGTGTAAATCAAATATCGAAACTCTAATTGATCATTGTTAAATTTATTAAATAAACGTGCACTGGCAACGCGCTTTACATAACAATCATTTATACGATTGTCTAATTGTGAAAGCGTTTTACTATTGAGTTTAATATTGTGCAATAAAAAAGTCTAAAAATAATTTCATTGTGTACTAGTGGATAATGAATATTATGAGTTCTATAAAATTAAAAAAATAATACCAAAATTACTATATTACGCGTTAGCTGGCTGGATTATAGCAAAGATAGAGAAGGCTATATTGGATGATTTCTCAAAATAACTTAATACAAATTATACTACAAAATTGTTTTTTACACAAACGAACAAAAACTGAAATTGGCACAAGATTAATGTAACTCAAATGCGTAATTTTTTTTTTTTTTTTAATGGTATATTTGGGTAATCTTAAATAAAATAATAAAATGTCCACGATTATTTAAATTACATTATAATTTATAACGCGAGAAAAGTCTTTAAGTTGATCAACTCTGAACATTTCATTAGCACAACAATACATTAATAGGTAACAGATATTTCAGCTGTTCTAGAATTAAATATAGTAGTTTTAATAACAAAATTGTTGGTCAGTATTTAAAATTATTTTAAAATTCAATTAGATACTTTGTAAAAATAATACTCTAAGAAGTGCATTTTCACGAAGTTTGTTTAAATTTATCAGCTTATTTAAAATGACCTCATTAAAAGTCTAAAAAAATTAAAACAACTTTTCAGATCTTCACAATATACTATTAGGTACGGCTGTTTTTTCTCTGGCGTTACACAACTCAAGTTATTTTGGTTTGTGTAAAAATAAAACAAACGAATCCTTAAATTGTACAACAATAAATACTAACAATTTCTCATGTATTGAAGTCCGTGTTGTATATTGTCACTTGTCACCCGATAAATTATTCCACAGCCCAATAAATTATACTAAGTTATACCAACAACAAAGATTAGCAAAGACTTTTGCAATTCATAAATTCCTCGTAGAAATGTACATCTCTCACCAACGCAATTTTACGATTGACTTTTTCATCGACTTAGGTCATTATTTTAAGGTTGTGCAAATTATGATGAATTTAACTGAATAAAGTGTTCAATTCGGAAAAATGAACTAAATAATTGATTGTTTAAATAACTCGAATAATGCGAATAACTCGTTGATTCGGCGGATGAATAATGATTATTGAATAATTTGCGAGTACATAACAAATCGTAAATAGAGTAATTATATTATCTGGTAGTCATTATTTGTTATTTATTCTATGAGCCACTCAATGATTAAAATGGACGAGCCTGTGTTGACTTTAGAAGGTAAAATTTTAATTTTAATTTACTATTTGTATTGAAAAATATTATTTAGGCCTTGAATTATTATTAGCTTACACGTTTTAATTTTAAATGAGGCAGCAGATATTTTTAGAGTACTTTAGAGGTTCAATTTTTTAATTTGTTTATATAATCCTTAAACATATCGTTAAACTTTTACTTTTTCCCTAGAAAATAAAATTTACATATACGAAAAAGTTCAATTATAATGCAAGATCGTTTTTATTTGACTGCTCAGCATTAAAAAAACTATTCAACTCTATATTTTACTATCTTACTGGGAAAATAAAAAAATGAAATATCCAAATTTGTTAAGATTTGGCTGTACCTACATAATTCCCCTGCAACTCAAGAATCTGTAGAAAGGGCATTTTCATCTTTAAAATATGTTTTAAATGATCATAGATACAACCTTGGCAATGAAACCCTTGAAAATATTGTGTTAGTTAAATTAAATTAATTTTCTTTGTTAGGTAGTAAGATTATATTAAAATGTTTTGTTAGTAAATTTAACTTAAATTTATAAGTCTCGTAAAGGTTAGCGAATTCGTCCAAAACCCATCTCATCATGATCGCAGAATTTTTTATTAACAAAAATTTGGTTGTTTTTTCATAAAATTGTCTGGGTTAAAAAAATTTAACTGTCACTTATACTATGATATTTTGATTTTACTTATATTAAATTGATATAATAATATCATCATTTGAAATTTAAATTTTAAAAATATTTTAAAATTGTTTTATGTTAAATGCATAGTATAGTAAAATTATTATTAAGTTGTATGTTACATTGAATGGATTAGAAGAGACCGTTGGGAAAGCCTCTCAAAAATATGGATAGATGGTTTTAAATAATACCTCCAGTTCCTAGTTAGTGACTGTGACTAAGGCAAGAAATAAATGTCAGACACAACTTATTTTAAGTGTGACCGAAAATCAGGCGACTGACGGAAGGATAAAGAAGATACACGACGTTATTAAGGAGAAAGTTCCAAGTATACTTACCACCCAGTCACAGTCGTCCGGATGCGCTCTGCGGAAGGCTAGATACTCGTCCGTGGTATACCATCCGAAGAAAATCGGCACGAACGCTATGACGCCGGGGGCCAGCCACGTGATGAGCAATAGAAATGCAACTAGCTGCTTAGTTACCAACACAGGGTACTTGAGTGGCTTGACGATGGCATAGTACCGGTCCACGCTGATGCAACACAGGTGCAATATGGACGCGGTCGAGAAGTAGACGTCACTGGAGTTCCATACGTCACACATGAAGTAGCCGAACATCCATTTGCCACTTATCTGCTTGCTGGCGTTGAACGTCATGGCCACAATTGCAACGAGCATGTCAGCAAAAGCCAGAGAAACGACAAAATAGTTGGTGATTACCCTGAGACGAGGGTGCCTGGCCACAGACACAATTACCAATAGGTTTCCTCCAATCGAGGTCAGTATGATGATGGCCATTATTGACGTTTTTAACGCCACCGTCACGTAGTCAGACCAGTCCATATCACCGGCCACCTAAAACATAATAAACGTGACAACTCAAATATAATTCATATCATGGGAATAATTGTTTGTTTAAATTTAATTTGAGACGTTTTGATTTATTACATTAATTTTCACCTTTATTATAATAATCCATTATATTTGGGCAGCAATCCAAAACTAGAATTTAGGGGTAAGGCGTACATTTTTTTTTTTAAGGAAAACTTTTCATGTTTGGAAATATGCAATTATCTACTCTTGGCTTTTGCGGTAACATATATACCACGCTTTATATTTGATAAATAGTGTGAGTAAAGCTCAATCGTAATCGTTTAGCTAAAAGTAAATACAAGTGGATAGACGTTGGTCCAAACACCAAAGATAAAATTGATTTTTCGTTTTTAATTAATTTCTTTAACAATTCAGTCTTATAAGAAAGTAAAACAAAATTGAAACCTAGTTTGTATTTCTTTATTTTTTCATAACTTTTCAACTTGGATGTAAGGAATATTATTATTGAAAAGTTTTCTCGCAATATCTATATTTTGTCATTTTTGTCTACTAAACTAAATTTGTGTTCTTCTAACAAATAAAATGTATCTTTAACTTGTATAATAACAGTTTGTTAAAAAATAAAGAGCAGCTATTTATATTATATTGAACTACAATAATACAAATTTATTTTTGATAAAAAATGGTTATTAAAATAAATAAAAACATAGAATTCGTGAGAGACGTTTAAGCATTAAGCCCATATTTTGTATTAAAATAATAATTATAATTTAACGATTTTACAATAGTTAATAAAATCAAATGTAATCTTATTGCAATTTGTATTGCATAATTTTAGATATTTTCATACATAGTGCATTGATTAATCTGGTTTAGCTCTAGTAAAATTAATAGTTGTATCGAGCACATTTATATAGAATGGAGAATAAATCTCGAAAAGAGTACCTTTGTCTAATACTCATGAAAGGTTAAAAAAATATTTTTTCGAATAGTGTTCTTGTTATTCGAAAATTTAGAAAAGGGATTTAAGTAATTATTGTAATTGTAATTGTACGTAGAAAAAAAAACAAACATATAAATAAAACAATCAATTTATTTAACATCAATTGCAAGTATGAAAAATATTTGATATTACAATATAAACATTTACATTTATTTTCCTAAGGAGTTTAAGAAGAACCCATTCAAATATCAATAGCTACTCAAACAGTTTAATTTCCGATTTAAAAACATAACATAAAAGATCAAAGAATTTGAGAATTGCTATCAAGTGTACTCACAACTTTATAACGTTTATTTTAAATTTACTATGGCTTATATTACTTTCGTGTGAATCTGACTCGGCACCGTTGACTTGTCAGATATAAGTATATTATATTGATTACTTGTAAGCACTAATGAAATGTAGTCAATATAAAGAAAAGACATGTTCTTTTTAAATTAAAAAAAGTTTTGTCGATAAGAATAAAATTCAACTATTAATTGTGTAGCCAAAAAGAATGGATCTAAGTTACTGGGTAATATGTATTTCTTCTTTACCGAAATATAATAAACATTTTCCGTAAATATATATTACATCTGTCCGGAAGTTCAATATAATTCTTCGTTATTTTTTTCGTTATTTTTTTCGCTATTTTTTTTTAATATTATATTCTTTTAAAAATAAAGATTATTTCCATGGAAAAAAGCAATAATAAAGACATTGGAATTTATATAAAAACGTATTTGTATAGTTTGATGTACAATGGAAAATTTAATCACGAAATGAATGATAGGAAATAAAAAATGTCTTCAGAAATGTGCTAAAATATACATATAATTAAAATTTCTTAAATACCTTGTATTTCTCTACTTGTGACCTTTTATGAAATATGGTCAATAAACACGCTAAATACTTTGGATATTAAATTAGATGGAGGGCCAAAGCTATAATAGTAAAACAGTTTTTCCCAGTATTAATAATTAAAAAAAAATAATATCGACACTTTTCACAATAATATTTATGCGTTCAGCGTTGAGAACTCTGAACAATAAAACAAAGTTTTTAAATGGGGTCTAGTCTATGGGGTGGATTGACATTAGAGAGTTTGCGAGGGTTTGTTTCGTAGGGTTTTGGACGAGTTTAAATAATATCTCTTTATAAAAACTTAACATGTTTACGTCAAACTCTCATGGGCTCAATAATATCAAATATTTCATGAGTCTCGGGAGAATACCAAAGAAGCTATTTTAAACATGTACCTAAAAGTATCCTGTGTCAGTACTAAACGAATTTCGTTCAAATATTGTAAAAGTCGAGTAAGAAGTTGAAATGTTCAAAAACAACTAAAATAGTAAAATATTTAATGCTTCAATATTATTATTTTTAAAAAATAAACAGACTTCAAAAAATATCTTACTCAAACGTAGAAGTATAATAAAATTAGAACCTATTCGAAGCGTTTATAGTTAATTTTATATAAAAATAATAGTGTATGTTTGTCCTTTTCTACGCATAATACATTTTTTAACGTATAAGATAAAATTGGCACTAGTCAATATGTCTAGCTTTATTTTCATCAAGCCAATATTATTGGATTTCAAAAATGTTCAAATTTGAATCTATTTTATTAGCTTTATGCTTTTTTAATTAAGAGCTCGTCAATTACTATCACTGCCTAATATTCCTATTCACTCCCTTTACTTATGATTATATTTCAAAATTACTATTTTGCACAAAAAAAAATATAGTTGGGTAAACTTATTTATTTAGTTATTCCAACTAGAAATGTAGTGTGTCCTTTTATTAATCATAATTTTAGTTGGGTCAACTATGAATTTTTTTCCGTGTAAGTAGGTTTATAAATAATACACTATGTCTTTTTTTTTGGTTCTAAGCAATAAACATCACATGTATTCTGTAGGGTTTTAGTTTTTTTATTTGTTATTCGGTATTCTAGAACTTTGAAAAACATGATCAATATTTGCGTAAGATCAAGAGTGTTCCCCTTAGGCTATAATACCCTATTAGGGAAATTGTTAATCTTATTCGTACATCGTTCGAAAGTACAATATCAAAATTTGTTACTTATTTTTAGTTATTATCCTTTTAATATAATCATATTCCTTAAAAAGTAATATTATTTCCATGAAAAACAGTAATAACAATGGTATTGGAATGTATTATATAAAAATGTAAAATACAGACTATGATGAAATCGCTGATGATGGCCAATTAAAATGTGCCCCATAACAATAATATTAGGCTCGTGAAAGTAAAGATAAAATAGGGTAAATTACACTTGAGCACAAGTGAAAAATTGCATCTAAGGAACATAGTCGCAATAAATTATATCACATATTTTAATTCTACTAGTTTTTTCATTAAGACAATCATAAGATTGTAGAGGGGTAGGATGTCACTTAAAGTTCGAAGTTGATGCATTAGTTTAAGGTAAGAAGAGTGGGTATAAAATCTTAATAAGTCTTACGTCAATTTAAGCGTTATATTTTTTTAACAAGTTTAATAAATTTAATTGAGATTGCAAGCGTTACATTTCATTTCTTGAGATAATAGACGGCTCATCTCACGTGCATAACCCAATATGGCTGTATAATATACAGTGTATTTATTTTATTTTTTAGCACTATTGGTAGTTGAATCAGTAATTTGAGAAAAAAAGTAAGTAGCGGACGCGCTATAGTGCTTGCAAGGGGCTTCTTAATTATTCAAAGTTGAATATGTGACTTAGTAGAGAATGCGAGTATGCGGTCTATGGTTTGTGTATTGTGTTGATGATGTGGGTACCTACCTGTTGGACGGTGGGATCGGTACCGTTGTCCATGGCGCTTAGCCGGAACTATGTTTGCCGGTGGTCCTGCAAAACGTTAGCCGTCGAGCTGTGATTGTACACGCGGTGATCTCCGTTGTCCATGTGGTCGTCGTTGTCACCATACCGGCCCTTTGCAATCGACAGTTGAAGCTAATAATCAGGGTTTAGGTGCACAGCCAGACCGCAACAGCTGGATCACGTATCAACGTTGACAGCGTTGGCTACACGGCGATTGTCAGTTCTATGCATTTCCCTCGTACGGCCGTCGTTATCCTGTAATAATAAATTAAAAATTAAAAAACAAATATTACAGGGGGCAACAAAACTGGAAATTGGGGTTTCTTTTGGTAGTGACAAAATGAGCAGTTAAATGGCGTGCGAATTACACGGTAAAACTCTATGCGTACCCTCAAAACTTGTGTAATACCAATAATGAAAATGATACAATATAATAATAACAATATTATTATTATAGTGCATTAGTAGAGCCGCGGTTCCCTCAGCCCAGCGTCGAGTTCTTGATAGTCAGTTTAACAGAGAGCACGTGCTTCGGACCTGCCGGTCTCTCGCCAAACGCGGCTCCGGGCAGCAAACGACACCGCAGGCGCTGCCGGTAGTGGCCCGGTATTTATAACGACCCGGAGGCCCGTAAATCAAGCTCGCCCGCGGCCGCTTATATATTATTATTATTATTATTATTATATATAAATTATAATTAAACCAACGGAGGGCGGGTCGACTGCGACTGTGGTCGTCGCCAAACCGTTTATTTTTAGCAATCCGATAATAATTGTATTATATGTATTTTTATGACAATAACACCCAAAACGCATATAATATACGCAGAGCTCGGCGGTCTGAGCGCCCGTCCGAGGGTAAACACGACTTCAGTACGGATCTAACAATCTTACAGATGAAAAATAACGCTAGGTCCTGGGCACCGTTATGATCGCCTCAGACAAACGCCACTGAACCATCGTTACAATAACGATGAATAGTTCCAACAAAAACAACAGCTGTCGTTGGAACTCGTCAAGTTATAATTCGAACGTTTAAAAGTAGCTTTGTAGTTTGTACGGTGACGACCCTAAAAGGCACCTGTCATTTTTATTTGTCTTTCGAATTCAATTAAAACATAAGAACTAAAAACGTTTAACGATTTTTCGACCACATTAATTATATTTATAAATTTCATACACTGTTTGTAAAAGTGTGGTTTTAACCTAAAATAATAATTAACAAACATTGAATTTTACTACGTTCACATGCAATTTTGAATTTTTATTGAATTAATCTATAAATACTATATTTAGGTATTTTAATTAACATGCCGTATGTATCTAATTCTAGAATAAGATTGAATAATTAATTCGCACGATAGTAACGGACAATAACAACTAATTTATATGCATCTTAATCGGATTAACCTAAAACGAATTAGGTTAATGCGAATTAACGACTGCTTGTAAACTTAGTACAATATGTCGAGTTGGTTAAAGTAAACAAAATAATTATTATTGAAATTGATAATACACAATATGTGTACCGCGTTCACTATGCGCGTTAATCCGGGACATAGGTGCATACATAACGCATTATTAATGGGTATTACCCCAACGCGAATTAATTATTTAATTACATATATTCCTCCAATTGAATTATATTTTACTCTGGGATTAGGAATTGCGCGTAAACCTAAACAGCAATGCCCATTAACTTAATTCGCATTAAATTAATACGAGTAACTACTGCATGTAAACGTGACGTGGTGGTAATATCAATTTTATCAACAAATAAAATAAAGTCTATAATAATATGTAACGTATAGCAATATGTAATATTGGCAATTTTATTCATAACATGACATTGAAAACATACAAATTGAGTTACTGTCATTCAGTTGAACGTATAAAAGGGAGCGAATACAAAAATGTACATGTCTAAAAAACGATTAACGGGTTCCATATATTATCTCGGTGTAACCCAACACTTTATATTTTTATATATTTTAATCGCATTAATTTTGTGTGTTTTGGCTCTCCGAACTTTTTTTTTTGTTCCATTCATAAATTTAACGGACTGCCAACTCGATATGCATTGCGCTATAGCGGGATGTGGAACAGATTTCGGCGATACCAGAGGATATTTTTTATTTATGGACCATCGTGATTAAAATAATAACTATTACAAAACCGCGCTACAAGTATGACACACCGAGTGGCCATCAATGAGAACAGGAAAAAAGGCCAAGTCAAATTTTAACAATAATAGTACTGACGAGTTTTTTCTTATAACAAGTTCTCAAAAAAAAATTGTTGGATAAACCTTATGTATATCAGATAAAAAAAAGGATTTCTATTCGAGTTTGCCTTTAACCCACATGGTTTATTATTACGATGAAATTGGTCCCCACAATAAATTGTTAGCTTTAATTAAAATACTTTTTTAAATGGTCGATAAAAAAACCTTTATAATCATCAATATCAACTCATTTAAAATATTAATTATTGAGTTATTAACATTAAACGTTTAACCGCGAGATTATAACTGCGTTTACATGAAAATATTAAACAGCACTTTATTTTTTCCTGCTTTACATACTATTTATTTTCTTCAGTAAGTTATTTTTATTTTATGTCAGGCGTTGAAAATTTATAAATACAAAATATACGAGGAATGTAAAAAATAATTTATAATTAAACAACTATGTAGAGTCCTCGGAAACTGCCGTTGTACAAATGTGTAATACCTAGTGTTGTTGTTATTTTTATTTTTAAATGTTATGCTTAACACAATTCAACGAATAAATGAATGAAATCGTTTTAACTATTTACCGTGCATTAACACTTTTTTAACGATTTATACTATGGGCGATCGATCGAGCTAATTTTAGTTGCTGAACATATTTTTTGCGAATAAAGTACATAACTGAGTTATTATACTTAGATGCTTAGAAGAACTCAAGCAAATGATACGAAACCATACGGTTTCTAGCCGAATGCTATTAATAATAATTGAGAAGAACTCAACCGTCGTCGTTAAAACATAACGCGAGTACGGAAAAGCAATGATGGAAACACGCGCTGAGAACAAATTACCTGTCGCTTTTTTGGATTTCTTCGCTCGTTATCCGCAACGCCTTACACCGTTCACTTATTTAGAAACGAGCCGTAGTCGTTTAATTTAATAAAATTGGACGTCAAAAGGGCGAGAAAATAATATACCGAAGATTAACCACATCGCTGCTCTTTGTACGATAATAACATAAACAGCAGACGCGCGAGTCTGCGTTATCAAACATTTTGCCACTTTGGCGTCCATGTATCTTACAAGTGACAATACACTATTGTTGAAGGTCGAATTCGATCTTGTCTTTACGATAAAACGAATGTGTTTACATAATATCATTTTTTAATGATTTAATTATGTATTCTCTCCCTCGTGTGTGTTGCAAGTAATATGTTGGTTGAAATTTTACCTCTACCGATCATCCACTATTTGTCCTAAATATAGATGAGCTTATATCCCTTACGTACATATTGTTAGTGTCCAAATACGTGTCTGAACATTTTTCATCTTCGTCTTCTAATTTACATCGAGGTTTTTTTTTGTTAAAATATCTATATTATTTTTGTTTATCTTTATCTCAATGTATTACATATTCTCCGTACGTTTTCAGTAACAGACCAATAGTAGTTCATTAGAGTGTTTTCACAATAAAGTTACAACTGGGTTTGCTACGTTTAATGTATTTCGTTTATTTTTCGTTCCTCTTCAGATTTGCTTACAAAAAATAGTAAGTTGTTACGCTCCAGACGTAAGTATTGTTATAAGTTAAGAAAATAAAATAGGTATAAATTTTATTTATGTATAGATATGAAATAATTCGTCTTTCTAAAAGAGCCTACTAAACGAAAGCATTGTTTTCACTTTATTCACCTTATTAATTAAAAATATTACTCGTGTACAAGGTAGAGCCAGAAAACACATCCATCAAAAAGTTAAATACTTGGAGGAAGTTTAAAAACGTATTAGTTAGTAGTTTATATAGTTTTTATAACAAATTAAAATGAATGGCAGGCAACCAAACTTACTTTTTCTACAAAAATATTGTAAATACAAACATTTAAATTAATAGGTTTAAGTAAAGTAGATTTTATTTTTCATTTGAATCAGTTCGTGAGGTAATTTATTTCAAAACAGTTAAGCTAATACATTATCAAACTTCAAAGCTTTAACTATTCCTATTACGTTAAAAGGATAATGTGATGCGGGGACATAATCTTAAGTATACCAGGTAATAGTGTTTGGGTATAACCATGTTTACCAACAATGTTTAAACAAGCAAGCCTATTAATATATGACGGTACACATATGATTACCAAGCAACCACGTTTGATTATAAGGACGGGTTTCCACCCAAAATTCTTAATGGGAGTCTAAAAGAAAGTACACTTATTACAAGATACAAAGAAAAGCGGATGAAGTGAAACTTCTTTCAGAGTCATTCAACCGATAGAATATTAGGTTTGTATTGGAATAAAACTAAAAAATACTCCTAAAAATGTTATTTTCAATTGAAATTAATTAAATTTGTTATTATACCTAGGTTTTAATAACTAGGCTTTTTAAGCTGATTTAACCTATTATCGGCGCGGCGGCTTTAATAGTGATAACTTTTTATCATCAGCGCATAAGTGTAATTCTTTTATTATTTATTATTTCATTAATTATTTTAATATGAGTGGCTACTAATATATTTCCATAGCAATACAGAATATTATATAGTAAGTGTCAATTAACGAGAAATTAAAGATATTTGTATTAAAGTAGCTTCATTATTGAAATTTGTCACTATGAATTGTAATGCTAAACGTCAAACTAATTAGTTAGTTTCTTGTTCTTACAACTCTCAAAAACGTATTTATTAATTATTTAAATTTAATATAAGTTACAATACGCAGAGCTCTGCAAAAAAAAATTGAAGGATGAAAACACACAATTAAGTGATTCAAGCCGTTAGTTTATTAATAATAATAAATTTAAGTAATATAATAGAAAATATCGAGAGCGACAAAGAGAAGAAAACAACCAGCGAAAAAGAGAAGCCTGCGGCAACGAAATATGTACAACAAATTACTGAATTAATACCAGATTACCAACCGAGTGAGAATTGTTCATATTTAGTTATAATACAAGGGAATCACACAGGATTTCAACATTTTATTTTATTTTAATATGAATACATTTTTATACTTATTTTAGACATGAAAGAGATCTAATACACGTAAACGAAGCACAAAACTCTAACACTATAGCAATTGTGAAGTACATAAATTTGCTAACAACAATTTTAAAGATCATTTTACAAATAATCAGTTTCGACACGCTTGCTCTATCTGTAATAGACTTAGGTTTCAAAAATATTTAAAGAAACAAAATCATGAGAACCATGTATTCATTATTTTTTACATAAGTTATTGCATTGTATTTGTTTCATCCCCTGGTAAATTTAATCGAGTTACAACTTACATAAATTCATCATGGGACTATCATATTATGATGTTTGTTCTATTTACAATATAAATACATTATACATCATACATATTATATAAAGAAAGTAATGAACGGCGCAGTGTATACATATTTCATATTACACATGTATATAATATGTACTGTACGTTATTGTACTAACTGATTTATTGATGAAATTTTGATAATAAAATATAATATGTAACACGCACTACTGGTAAAGTTTTACAAAATTCCCAGCGCATAACCATTACAAACTATAAAATACATCATGCGCACAGTTAGAGGCGCCACTCGTAAATTTCCCTATACCGCATATATATTGATAAATTAAGCAAACTTAATAGGTACTAAGTAATTTATACGAGCTAATAAATTGTCCGTCGAGATGTACATACAAGTAAATCGACAAAGTCGCGCTTTTGCAGACATTCAAATAAACATAATAATATTATAATTATTGTTTCAGTACTGAAAATATTTAAACAGTGGACCAAACCGGCTATATATTTAATCCTGTCTTATGGTCGATTTCAAAGTCTTTGGCCAAGTTTTGCGTTTAGAATAATATTGATTGCGTTACCGCGACAGACGGACCAAAATATAAACCCCATTGCGTATTAACTTCTACGTATATTAGTTAGACATCAGTGAATAATATTTGTTTTTTACGGTTTTTGGTAACCTGCCAAGCCAATTGATTTCTATACAGTGACATTCCGTCATAATAGTGTATGTGTGAAACGTGTGTGACGTTTAAACAGAGTTATACATTTTATTATTGTTTTTGGCGAGCCCTTTTATAACAAACAAAAAACTCACTTATTTTAATATCTAATCATAAAAAAATGGGAAAAAATTCACTTTGAGATTTAAAAAATTAAATTATTGTAATGGCGTTGCGGTGTATATTATTTAATTTGTCAATTAGTTTTCGATAAATTATTTAATACGCTATTATTTAGCTCCAAAACTAATAATTCTGTTTCGTCTTGGACCGAACGGCTATACCACACTATATGACAATATTACGAATGAGAAAAATAATACATTATAACGTACGTACCGAGGGAAAATAGAGCGTCTCCTGGGACACATCAGAACGTCAGTCAACATTTAGACAGGCGTATCGTAGAGATTAGATACAAATTGTACATTATACACAGTGATTGTGTGCGCTCTACATTGTCAGCAGTTGGCGTAGATGGCAACCGGTCACCATCACGCCAAAGACATTTAACACTCGTCGATCCGGAAGGAAAACATTTAGCAGATATTTACTTTTATAATAAAATATATCATATTATTATGATAACACATAGATACCGTAATGCGAGACGCACACTACGCCTGTCTCGATGGAATACTAAACATTATTGCGTACTGGAGCGGTACATTAGATTATGAGATATACAATACGGTTTCGCTCGAGCCCAGTGTCATCACTGGCATTGTAATACCATCATGTATAATAATATTATTATATTATAGCATACGTACAAACACACATAAAAGCGGACGATCCACGATTTATACACCAGCCAATGATGCACTTATAAAATTGTCGGGCCCGTAGTTTTGGGGAGGGGGTGAAAGGGAAGGGACCTGACTCGATTATAGTGTAATGTCCTCCCGTCAATAACAATAAGCCGGATGTTTACCGCCAGACGTCATTGAGTGAAATCACTGATCTCGTCGTTTTTCCGCCGAAATTAATGGCGTGAGTGTTCAACAGCTTATGTTGCATTTGTAATTTCATTTATTATTAATTGGAAAAGATAATGCGAGAAGAACCTATAAAAAAAAAAAAAAAAGCAAAGCGTTTTACTAAATAAACGCACAAATTTACAATGTTTTTTATTAACAAATTTAATAAGCTGGCTGTTTTAAAAAAAATTAATGTAGTTATTATAAGAACTTATTTATTGTATTATTTAATGTAAACGTATTTAATGTACTATAAAAAATTATACACTCATGCTAAACTATACCAGGCGATTCGTTAACTATAGCATGTCAATAACATAAAAGATATTAGACTTTTGAAATTTTTTTTTTGATATAGTTTTATAGTTATTAGTTGGGACAAATTTAGAACCTCACTCCACCCCGTCTTAACTTTTAAACTTTAAAAACTTGAAAAATAATTATATAAAACTGGTTTTCGACCAGTCAAATTGTTTGGTAAATTATTCTTAATTAAAAAAGTTAATCTAATACATACGTTACGTTACTAAAAAATGTATACTGAGTTTTGCACCAAACTCGAAATTATATTCTTATTGAAATACAACTTAGGTTTATTAAAAGTATTAGATTTCAGAAGATGAGAATATAATTCAAAGTTTAAACATAAAAATGACAATAAACACACTATATTCTGAAAAACAAATTGATATTACTTTAAGATCGAATTATACGCCTATGATTTTTTAACTGAATCAATATAATGGATTAATTTTATAATATAAGTAATAGTTTTGTTTTTTTAAGTTGTATTTATATACACCAATTGCATTAAAAACCCAAACGCAAGTTATAAATAAACAAATATAATTTGTTTTGTTCAAAGGTCTGTTAATTTGAAATCGCGTTATGTTTTCTTTTGGATTTTTTATTTTATATTTTATTTCTTAAGAGAAGAAAGTGTTTTGTAGTGTCATCAAGGTGAGTTTTCCGTAAGTGCATCTTGGCACAAAAGTGTTTTCGACGAGAGCATAAAATTAATTATACCAAACAATAGCTGCTGTTACTCGAATTACAAATTAAAAATTCAATTTGTCATCACTTGGAGTCCTAATTGTATACGTTTATCCAATAAACAATATAATATAATTACCTATTATTATTTAAACGTTTTTTTTTTTGAGCGTTGATATGTAATAAATAAATATCTCGTTAGAGTACTAAAAATTATCAGTATTAATCACTAAAAAAATTAGGGACAATATGACGCATAAAAAAAATACCAGATGTTATAGGTTTAACAAGTTTAAACAAAATTATAAAACGATTGCTTATTTTTTTAGCTTCGATTTATTTGTTTTTATATAATCAATTAACGAGTTCGAAAATTGATTTTTTTTAACATCGAGTATATTAACTGAGCTTTTCGACGTCGATTTACTTGTTTTTGTACAAACAACAACATTATAATAATATGTATAATATAGGTATGTAAACAAAACTTACGAATTTTCCCCTTTCCAGGCGTAGATAACTCGGTAAATTAATGAATTAACACGTTTCCTGTAAACAAAAAATATCATTAATATTTCAATCACATGAAAAAACAGTATTATCCGTTATCGACAACGGCACGCGACATTATAGCATACATCTCTGTCATGACTTTTTTTTATGCATTATAGTTTATAGGTAAATAATTGTGATTTGTTATTGTTTATACAATATACATTGAATGTTCAAAATTTAATTTGTGTTTTAAGTATGTATTCAAACACGCGTACGCATAAAATGAAAAAATATAAAATTATAAATCCTGTTAATAACCATATGCCTTATATTATTATTCGGTTACTTGATTGCTTCGTTTATTCGAAGATCACTATGAACCTTGTTATTTTAATTTTATTTCTTTTCTGTATGAAATTACTACACTTTTCTTGGTCCTCTACCGTACGCAGTACACCTGCTACACCTGCATTAATAATATTGGTACCGTGCGCCAAAGACAAACAAATTGAAAAAACATTTTTCCTCCCTAAAATAATTCTCCAGGAGAGTTTCCGCATTAACAATTTTAATCCGCGGTGATGATTTTTCGTTTTGTATAAAGTTAATGGTAATACGAGGTGGCGCTGCGTGACGCGGGGAAGACAAAAAGAGAGCGCAGCAATACTTTCTGGATAAATGTTTACTGTCAGCCAACGAAAGGAAAAAAATGTATTTCAATCGTTATATAGCTCCGATGGGCTAAGTTTCGGAATGCATAATAAAGCAAAAACAAAAGAGAAAAATATTTTATGATTTTCTTTCTTTTCCCTGTGAATTATAATAAAACAAAAAAAAAACATCTACCGAATTGTTGTTACTGAGAAAATTTTTTTTTATTCTAACATTTACATCTGAAATCTTATAGATCGTGTTCACTACCGTAAGACAATCAAAATGTTTTGTATGTGGATTTCAAAAGAAGCTCTCGGGTAACATAAATATACAACTTAAATCTTGATCAAATGATGTTAAATTATTTACCAAAAAAGTTACTTCTCCTTTCGGTTTAGTTAGTTTGAACAGTCAAACTCAAAAACCCACTTAAAACACGGTTGACTAGACTCTAGTAGTAGTTTTTGTCGATAATATGTGTAAAAGCGTTTAGGAAATGCGTATGAATAAACCCGAGTGGACAGAGAAGATTGACGGCGGCAGACGATTTATTATAAGGATTAACTTTGCTCGTGTGCTGTAGTGCGGATTACAGATAAATCGTGTTTGGGGAAAAATGGAATTTTACTGCACCCGTGAAAAAGATTTTTCATTTCTTTTTTTTCTCAAAACATTAAAATTGTTGAGAGTTTATGGGTTGTTTCTGACACACGTCAATACGTCCGCCCTGATATACTCCACCACCCGCTCGACCATTTCTCATTCTTCGCTCTGGGTGTCTTCCCGGCCTCAGAAGACATATTTTACCCGTCGAAAAGTGTATTCGCATGATTTATGGTTAAAACCATCAGCGTGCCGCTATAGATATTTCACATTTTACACATATCGACTCAGCGCAGCCCCGAAAAGAAATGGTTGTATCACATGTCGCGTTGCCATCTAAATCGTTTTAACATCTATAATATGCATAGGCGCATTTTGAAAAGGCTCGGAAGTGGGTTGCATCAAAAATCAAAAATTTCCCTGGTAATAAATAAAGTAAATACAATTCTAAATACTGATGGTTACAATATGGATAGACGGACTGACGGACAAACACAACGACCTATGTTAAGAAACTTAAAAAGTCATGTATAAGGCTTAAATTAAAATCAATTTAACTAGGATAATGTCTAATCGTTTATCTATTAACGTCCCAGAAAAAGAAAAATCTAGTAAAATTGTAAACAATCAAACTTAAAACTACTTTTTAGAATATTAGAAATTATTTAGGACGTGCACACCTACTTATGTATATAATATGTATGTATGTGTATTCAATTATATAATTAAATTAAATTTAGTATAAATATATCTATAATTATTATCAAATAATATATGTGTGTTTAAATGTTGTTTTAAGGAAATCGATAATAGACAGAAATGCCTACAAAACCGTAGGTTATCAGTTGATAAAATAAATAATTAGGAAAAAAAACAAACTTTTACAATAAATAGTGGTTTTTTTTACTGGCAGATAATTTAGTTTATGAATTATTCTTTAACTTTGTTGATTCATGTTTTTACTGAAAAAATACAATATATAAGTAATCAAGCCTAGACCGCTGTTAAATTAAATCGAAATTCTGTATAACAAGATAATACTCGATGAAATCGCGTTGTAAAAATTGCTATATAGTTCCATGAACTTTATTTTAATTACTCGTTCAAAGCATTCGTCGGGTTTTCATGGCGCACTTACATACTTTTATTCACGTATTTGTGCAACCCTAGTACAACTACGCAGAAAAGCCGTAGCTAGGGAGAATAAAAAATTAATTAATAAGCAAATAAAAAATAAAAAATAATGATAAACTTGGCCCGATTGCAGAAAAGTACCGAGGGTCCTGAGAAATTTGAAATACATAAATATTTAAATGGGGAAAAAAAACAAAGCTACCGGTATCACCCGATTAAATTAATATTAATTTATGAGTTAACTTTTGTGCAAACCCCTACGGTTTAGTTCCTTTTTTTTATGTTGGAGCCGGGAAGTCCACCGGTCAGTAGAGCCCCACACAGGATCGGTGCCTATAATTCAAAGTTCGATGCACGGTCGGTTTGCTGTCGGTATTTTTCTCCGCCCGTTTTTACACCCTTGCACACGACAGCCTGGCTACAGGTATATAGCTATGTCTATACAGATATATCGCCACCGCCGCAGCGGTACTGCTTAATTGAATTAGCGGGAGACGAGGAAACGTAATTAAAACTTGCAGCCGAGTCGGTAATGAAAACGGCAACGGGACGAGCAAAGGGAAAAAAGAACGGGCGAGTTCGGAGAGCGGCGAAAGGCTGCGAGGACACAAATTTCTGAAAACCGTTATGCGATTGCAGAGGCGGATAACTTTTGGAGACCGGACACGTGCACGTGACTACCTAAAGCCAAGGATACAGGCTGGCAGTTATTGTAAATTAAAGAGTTTTTCAGTGCCGTTTTTAAAACCAAGCTTTTGTTTTTTATAAGGTTTAGAATCTTATGTCCACTCGCAGTTTGAGCAACCTCGTATTTTTAAATTTTGCAACACTTTTACAACGTCTCTAAATAATATCCATGGCTATTGTATTATATATGCTGCTGTCTTGTTGATTCGAAAATTTGCAATACGAGAAACAAGATCTGATCAATGTACAACTGTTGTTTGTCATTGTCAAATGTTTGAAAATTTAGGTTCATCGCATTTTAACTATGGTGACTCGTTAAACTTAAAGATCCCGTGATCTTATTTTTTAGTTTATAATTTCTTTGGCAAATACTCTACAGTGGCAGTGACATTACTTTTTAACAGTCATTGCCTGCCTTGTTCCTTAAACATTCCAAGTCGCGTTCACTAAATTTACGACGCGCACGGGTAAAATAATAAGCAACGCTTTTATCGTGTCAAGCCGGTAAAATATGATCTTTTAATATTTTATTAATCGTTTAATTAATATTCACGTCATCCTAAATACCACGACAATAGCGTATTATATCGTTGTAGCAACCCGGACAGTGTATATGGGCGAGCGACGAGGCAAGGAATGCATGCGTTGTGGTATCGGCTTTAACACATAAAGTTTCTTCGGTTAAACTCTGATCATAATAAAATATGGGCAGATATTATTATTGCTGTATAAGTGGCAGTAAGTTGTAACGAAACAAGAGTCGCTCGGACCACTGATTTCAAAACATAATATGTACAATATTTATGATCTGCTGTCATAAAGCCAGCATATTGCAATAGCACGAAGGGTAGGTAACCAGGTGCCACGACATCAACAAATACCCTTGAGATGCCTACGAGATGTGTTCAAAATCATTATTTTCTTCAACACCATCTGTGCTTCCATTTACCTCCGAAAAATAATAATAATGGTTGGAACATGTGTATAAATTTTGTACCTACTACACTTAAGATAAATGACTGAGTACATGAACTTTTTTTTCTTAACACGTTTGCATGTTATTATTATTTGTGAGTTTTCTCCATTTTACAATTTTACATCATATAAAAGTTACCAAATAGCAATGCCGAGGATAATTTACGACCAATTACGGGGAAAATGCATTACAAAGGCAAAACACGTTTCACAAAAATTATCCATCGCCATCCTTCACGCAGTAATAAGGCGGCGTTTCAAAGATTCCAAGACATCAAGTCAGACTATTATTGTAACAGCATGTGTTTATTTTATAGAAGGATCCATGAATGAGATATTTATAAGGAATTTCGAGTTACTCAAGTAAATTTTAGTAATTTTCTTTTGTTGTGCGGTCAAGTTATAGGTAAAATATTTTAGAAGAAGTATAGGGAAACACGTTCTATTTGGCTCCTTAAACCCATACTAAATTACACCCTATGTAATGAATATAATATAATTTAACTGCTATGAAATGCTATGCTTAAAATTGTAGAGGATGGTCGCAGCATTTTGTTTTAAAAATAGAATTTATATTTATTTTACAAAAAGCTAGGAAACGGCATATTGTAAAAAAATAAGCAACCCAACTGTAAAAATTGAATCCAAATTTCTGACTTCATTTTTGAATCCATTTGAAGGCTTTTTTTTATTAAATTAGGTTAGATAAAAATGTCTAATATTATTAAAAAAAATGTGTTTCCTTGAGACGGTTCAATGTTTTATTCATTTATTTATGATATTCGCACAGTACAAAAGTACTTTCTGACAGATAAGACTCTTGAATGTTCTCCGGGCGGGATATCTGTGGTTGGCGTTGGCTGGCAGTACTATGAAAAATATTATCGACCATGAAAATGGCGTTACCATGTCTGGCAGACGACTCGGTTAACCGTTGATTAGTTTCGGTAACAAAAGACCGTCGAATTGAAAACGGTGCACCATTACGCCGCTGCTTTACTCTGTCTTTTGCAAAAAGACCCCTTTGAAGTGGCGAGAAAAAATGCTTTAAAAAAAAACCTCGAGAACACGATTGTCTAAGCGAAAAGGTGGCTTACTTAATTAATGAAAAAGTCCCTGCGGCTGTCCGATTATTCTTTGAATACCATTTACAAATAAAATCCGCATAATGAAATGTAGGTGCTTTATTCTTGGTCGAATTTTTGGTTTTGGAACTTACTTTTCTCTTCACATGAGTCAGTAAAATCATCACGTACAAATTTACCGAGCAAAAAGGGAAACACAGACACCGTTTGAATGATAACTTTTTGAAACGTTAACGCGACTCTTCACTATTCCACGCACCAGTTTAAATTTTTGAATACCGTTTCTAACTGTTTCAGGGTTTTTTTAAGCTCGTACGTGCTGCTTGTCCCTGGGGACGATGACTTGGTTCCCGAACGGTAAAAAGTCATCGGCACACGTTACGCTTTCAGTCATACACGTCTAGAAAGTTTTTATATGATAGCGACGACGCGGCATAGATATTATACAAATTCATATTACACACGTACAGTTCGGCAGAGAATTTTGCATTATGACTATTCTCCTCGTGTATACTTCAATCTTAGCAAAAGGCAAAATACATACTACATGACTGACTGCAGACCAGAGGTAATTATAGTATTAAGAGATTGATCTACAAATGCCAAGTATTTTTTACTTAGTATTCACTTCGTGGTGAAATTCGCTTGTATATTATGTTTGCTCGAAACCACGGCTATGACAGTTCGAAAACAACAATATGTTTCGTACTGCGAGAAGAATGTAGGCGACAAAACAAAAATCGCAAGAAATGGAAAAAGTACAACAGCCGAAAACACACAGCAACAGCAGCTATATACCGTCGGACGGGCGCAGGTATACGACGCTCAGGTGTCTCGCGAGGATTTACTAATCTAAAGTTTAAATTATTAAATCCTCGCGGGAAAACGCGCTTCCCGGCGTTGAACGCATTCGGAATTGGAAATGTAAAACGAAAAAAAAAGTGTTATCCCTCGCAAAATATAATATCTATATCTGCGATCCAAGAAAGTTTTACGTGTGGTGTGCTCTGAAATTTCAGCTGAACCATCGATATTCGATTCAGCTATTAAACCCATCAAAGTACCGTGTACGTTTGCACTTAATGCTAGGCACCGCAACCGCCGTCGCGCCGTAGATATTCGAAACCTCGGAGTTTCTGTAACTATGATTGAATTGTTGATAGTTTGCAAAAGTTTTGTCGCTCAGCCTGTGGTCCCATCGCCAACTAAAATTATAAGAGGCACTGACGAATCCCCAAGTTTTGACATATCGCAGACTAAACAGTGAAGACGCCGGCCGACGCCCGGTACCGGGCAAATAAAAGGTCTTGCCTAACCTTAGAGTTAATTATTATGATTAATATTGATTTAAAACAGTGCCGGCAATCAGATCGACCAGAAAAGTATAAACTGTATATTGTTATGACGGTCAATGCAAATTTTATAAGCCTCGTACATTATAAGCTGTTTATAGTAACACAAAATACCACACAATCAATTTTAGCGTCCGAGGGATGAGAGAATAATCTGAACTGGATTTACCGTTGTAGATAATGTAGTATAATATATAATGTATTACACCGCATAACCGATATTGTCAGATAAATGAGCAACGTATTTTGCGTTTGTCTGGTCAAATTAAGTTCGCAGTACTTCAAAGCAGAAACGAACGTTAATACGACACATAAAATCAATTTTAAGTATATTCGATTAATTTCATCTCTCGTTATTGTGGCATTCATTTTACTGTGTTTGACTGTTTTAGTTAGTGCTACAAAAGTCTATAATATGAATTATAAAAAAAAATGTAATAATCAATCCAGCTAATACTGACATAACACGAGGTCTTTCGTTACTTACATACATGGGTAATTATCAAGTATCGTAAGCTCCATAAAAGCCAGTAAATATGTATACATATATATATTTTTTTTTTGTTAATAAAAAACATCGGGCTTCGTGAAAGTGACTTTATGAAAGGCTAAGTACAATAAATATTGTTTATTTCTAATGGACACCACTGTCTATAGATCATACATGCTTTTTTTATTCAAATCCGCGACAAAATAGGTTATTGAGGATTACTTATTAAAATATTTATTCCAAATATAATATAATATACTCAAGTTTGAGTTTTATTAAAACTATATAGACATACAATAACATAATAAAATTATATCAGCTATAGCAATATCCATTTAGATTTTTATTTTTTTTATTTTACAAAAACAATCTATACAAATAAGTATGTACAATAAGTTTTTTTTTTAACTAAATTATAACAGGGCATGTATATCTTGAAAAGGAAGCTACCCATTGGTAACACCTCTATCATTTAGATTAAAAAAATATATAATTATGTATCGTCATCATGGTTGTCACACAGTTGACAACGCGGGATATAAGATGATCGGTAAGATTTTTTGAAAATCATTCCGTTTAATCTACGACGTATAAGCAACAAAAAAAAAAATGTTAAAGATCTCAAGGATAATTGAGTTTATTACCAGAGGTCACGACTTACAGGTTTCATTGAAGGTAATATGACTAGTGAGCCTTATTCCCAAAATTAACGATGGCAGAAATAAACAAACACCTAGCTGGTTCAAACATTATTAATTAAAATTTGTAAAGCGCCTAAATCACAAGTCGTCCAAGACTTCAGTTAAAAATTTGAATTATGATGTAGCGACATTGATAATAATATATTGTCGGAAGTTTCATATGAATCACGATAAATAATATGTGTAATACAATATTATGTATTTCAATCATTTAAGAGTTAGTTATACATACATATGTACTTTACAATGCAAGGGATTTAACGAGGAATCAGTCAAGACATATAATCTTTACCAACAAATAGCTCAAATGTAATCAAGTAACATTATAACTTTTCATATTTTGTTTATTTTTCTTAATATAAAACTACTTAATTAATTGACTTGGCTAGGAAATATTTGTATTAACCCGACATCTAAACAAGTAAGACAACCGTAGAAAATTATAGGGACCTAGGACATATATAAAAAATGAACTTACCCTCTAGCAATTTTCGTCGCATCAAGTAAATGTCTATATTATGCATAGGAAACACGCTGACTGCTGATGATTAATACTTAGTCATTAGCTAGACCATTTGAGTGCACAAACTTAATTAATGTCTTTATTAGTTATAGTAAAATCACCTTTATTGTTGTAGGTACATGTTGATATAATGGTCTTTTTTTTCTTGACCATATTAATAATTTAAAATTTAATAACAAACGTATATTTTAAAGATTAAACCGTTTACTTGATATGTATTATGAATTCGAATAGGTACCCTTCCATAAATATAAGAAACCGACACTAATTCGAATATAAAAACAAATTCTTGGAAAAAGGGCTGCTTGTATAAATTAAAGTAAATTTAAAACAGTCAGAACCGAAAGCTATATAGTAAAACATATACTCCTCTATTTGTCTAAGTACATTTTAACGATGCCTAATGCCATTTTTGTGAAGTCCGTGAAAATATTTTCTATGATACATTTTTATATTTTCGACCGACAAGCTACTAAATAAACATTGTGTAGGTATTTTCAGCAACAGGTGCAGATTACACAGTATTTTGATAAGAAGTCTGTACAGTAGCCTAGTATAATAGTTTTTATTAATTTCCTTTAAAAAAAAAATCTGTGTAAAAAATGTTTCAGTTGACTTTTGCGATGGAAAGCGAATGTTTATTTATTGACTTTTACATCACCACCCAAGTCCTTTTTTTAATAATCTGACAGGTTCTATCCACGTTTTAAACCAGTAGCAGGCTGAGCTGAAGGGCTAGATGACGGTCGCCCTCTAAGTCGCTAAGATTTTAGGACTTAGGTCAATTGACTTCGTGAGAGCGATTATTTCTCGATTACCTAACTGAAAAGGGTTAGATTATATATAATTAGCATTTAGGGGGCCAAATTGTATAAGCGCTCGGCTCAAGCGTATATTTTACCTCAGCCGGTATGTGTTTAATTTTATTGAAAATATCGCGATTTAAAACATATTATCAAAATATTTAAAATTGGTTTTCTTATATTAGTCATTAAGGGCGTATTTATAATACCAGTGTTCAACTTATAACTTACCTCTTCTACAAATTTGGATAAAAATCCAACTAAAAGGCTTTCATCTAAAATTAAAAACATCCAAAGACCGATACTACAACCGAGGGTACAAAAAAAAAATACAGACGTCTGTGACCTCGGCTAGCTCAAGCCATACGCCTATCAGACCTATACGCCACAAACTTAACGATCTCAAATCTAATCAATACTAACTCTATTTTTTCTTTTATTGTCACTTATAAGAATACAAAAATACTATAATCACACCTTATATTCTAAATCGTTAAAATTATATACTAATTTTATTATATAAAACAATTGATTTATCTAATAAGTAAGAAAATAACTTTGGAATAAATAGACTATCTCTGGTCCGCAAGGATGCAAGTGTTTGGATACTACCTTTTTGAAAATTATTTGTATCGTAGAAAAAGTAATAATTATAAAATTATTATTTAGTATAGTTTTACTACGGTTCGTTAGACGACGGCGCCGGCGGATAAGAGGTTTCATAATCGAACACGAACTGAACGAAAATGAATATATATAATATATATATTGTGCATTAAATTCTTTTCCATCCACCTGCGGGTGTTGCTGTCCTCCCCCCACCCTCCCCGTCCCATGTGCAAGCCATTACGGTCAGGTATGCGTTTCCAATAATATAATTGACGGGGCACAACTTTTTCTCGGTCTCTTAGCGGTTCGTCTGGCCGCTGTTGGCGCTTGCCGAGTGCCGTTGTTTCGTTTAATATCGCCACCACCGCCGCCGCCGCTGCCGCGACTACAGCAGCTGCTATGACATTTCTCTCATTGCATTGATGGTATTGTGGAATTTTCATTTTGCCATATCAAATTATGTGCGCCGCGACCGGGTCGGTTCCGGAACCGCGATGACGGCCACGACATGACACCCGGGAAATTGCGGCGGTCGGCAGCCGAATTTCATACTTACACACACTCACACGCGTTTTATAATATATATTTATACACATTGCAGGCACCAGAGCGTGACGTTCCGTATGTACATGTGCGGATGATAGTGTGTGGCAGTTGGGATGAGAATATTATTATTATTATCATCATCCGAGGCAAAAAAGCGAAAGAAGAGATAACGACCACGACGCTCGCTCTACGACATGGCCGCCGTTTTCTGCAAAAACGATTATGCTAAAAAATGATGACCAAAATTGTATTTTATAATAATATTGTTATCGTTGTAATATACACAAAAGATACGTTCGTTTACGCGCAGACCCACCGGCGCGGCGGCGGGTGAAATTATATTAAAAAAATAGCGCAAATAACACTCAAGAATGTAAGTACTATTCATTTACTCGAATTTGGCTCAGAGTCATTTCCGAGTTGAACAATATTATTAGAATTCCAGTTAGTTCGTAATCTGATCGTTTTGCTCCTGCAAAAAGTAATTAAAACCGATTAAAATTTAATATTTTGATCGTATATGTACGCAAAATTAATCCCAAAAGAACACTGTTAAAAGGCATATTATTTTAATACACAGAAGCATGATATGAAATAAATGTGAGAAATAATAGTTTCTAATTATTATTAACATGACTATATGTAACAAAGTGATTCAGTGTTTAAAGTTAATATTATAATACTATATTTTTAACACCATAATAATATGAGATTGCGCGCTAACCTTATAACAATTTCGCTGGCACACTCAGATTATTCTGTTTGAATTATGTAGATTACTTTATTTATGTATAACTATTGTCTATTAGATCCTCGCTCGATCAAAACTATAGGCAGGTGTCATAATAATATTTTTACAGAGGAAAAATAGATAATTAATAAAAAGAAATACGATTCGTATATTAATTTCTTTAAAACGTTTTATGGAATACAATATCATAAATATTTGAAATAATCTAATATTAGTTTTATACTTATAAATATATATGTATCGGAGGATATTCATTTTAGTAAATCGATTGACATTACTGAATGGAAAATGTCGAATATAAAAAGTCAAAGTAATAAATAAAAGAAAAAGAAAAGAAACACTAGCTGCTACAAAATCAAATTGGTACCAACGTACTTTATGGTCGTTTCCATTTTTATTGCTCGAAGACTTGAGTTTTTCTTGCGGTATATATATTATCAATTAAAGACACTAATAGTAGTTGGTAAAAATACAAAATCCAATTCGATTAATATTGCCATTTACACAACGAAATACTCGCGGCTTCACTTAAAATAACTGGAAAACTAGTAACTAGAATACACCGAGAATTGTATTGTTTCTCCCTGCAATTAAATGTTAAGTGAAGCTGTTAGATTATTTTTGTTAATCTTCAACAACATCCTGATTATGATAAATTATATAATGTGGATTAAACATATAACGCGGTAACTTAATGTTTCTAATTTTTATCATCGAGGGTTTTAAAGGGATCTTCCATAAAGAAAAACATTTTCCCTAGTCTCGACAGCTCGTTTATGAAATGTCGCATTTATGTGACTGTTTCGCACGAGTGGACCGGTGTAATATGTAATGGGACTTTTGAAAACGTCACTTTGTCATAACACTAAACACGCGTGGCCGTGAAATCGATGGTTAGATAAAAGTAAATTAATTAAAGCTTAGGGTTCCGTGTCATACTTTACAGCGTTTTATTTTGCTCATCTCAAATGTTTAACATGTTTGTCCAAACATAAAATATTTTTTTTACAGGCATTAGTACCTATTTAAAAAAAAATATTAAAACATCTTACAAACTGTTTAATTATACGCTTAAGCCATCAAAAGTTTAAATATTTTACTACTTTTATTAAAATTATATAGTTTTTTTTCATTTTTAATCGTTTCACAAGACTTTCTTAAAATAATAATGAATCCTTATAGTCCAACCTATATTTTTCGCCAAAACTAATTAGAATAGAAATCTTCCTATGTTCGTCTCATAACATATAATGAGTATTATTACCTGTTTGTAAATTGTTTTTTTTATATTACTATTATTATATTATGTACTTAACTATAGTTTTTCAATTATTTTTGTTTATGTAAACGCACTTTACAAAACAACTTAACTTAAAAAGACAACAATACTTGAAAAATAAAATCCTACCCTTACTATAACTAAACACTTTAAATTGATTGAAAGGCACTTACAGAAAAATTATGGTCTTAACGTCACTTTTGAAAAAAATGTTGAGCTAATAATTGATATGTACCTAACAAGAAGAAAATTATACATTTTATTTCATGGAAGAAAATGTAAATTTCAGAAGTTACTTTTACATAGATAATTGGAGGAGCATTATTGTTTTGTACTACCCAATACATTGAATTATAGATATTTATTGTTTAATTATTTAAATCAATTTTAAACTAAAATACAACAAAAAAATTTTAAGTTGTAAATGATTATAAATTTTTTTTATACAACTTTAATTATACCCATTTTTATACGTAAACTTAAAACTAGTTTTCAAGCATGTTTATTGTTTAGCTTTTTAAAACAGTGCTTGAACAGTGCTACACAATTTGTAATTATTTAATTTAAGACTTTAATTTGTAATACTTTTTTCATTCACGCTGTCAGAAAAAAATGGTGTTAAAAAAAGTTATGTCTTCAATAAATCAACATTACTGCTAAAAGTTCTATTCGTTAATCCTTGAAATAGTGAAATCGGTTTTAGTAATAAATTACCTATAGTTTTTTTTAGCATAATCTTATTTTATACAATTAAAAAGGGAATTTAATTATAAGATATGATACATCGTTCTATTTTTTTATCATTATGGCGTGGGTATTAATAAAAAAAAACCTGTCAAATGTTTGGCATTTCATTTTTATTCGCTGTAGCGGTAGACAGACCAGTGGTTGCGGGTAGATTATATAGGGGATTAGACTTCATGACCCCCATGGGGAACCTTCGATCAATAGTTAAAGGCAAGACACACAGTTTAATACAAATAAAAATGTATGTCTTGTTTTGATGTTCCGTAAAATCTGATAAAAACACCATTTATACTCGTAACTTAAGCGTATAAGAACCTTCATAAAAATTGGCTACAAATTAATAATTTGAAATTAAAAATGTTTAAATACTTTAGTATCGAAGTATTTTTTTTTTATAGTTCACATTATTAATTTGTTTTTTTAAAGGTTATCACTTGATAAATTAATTTATATTGCTTTAAAAAGTTTGAAAACCATTCACCAACGTTTATTGTTTTTTTTTTTATGTATCCTCGGAATGAAATTGTACAATAGGTAATGTAAAATTGTACAAATAGGATATAAATGTGTAATGAGGTATAAAAAAAACGTGGGTACGTGGTCAATACTGTATCTGAAGTATTATGAACCAATAAAAATTATCTTTAATTTATAAAATAGATAAAATATACTTACAATTATACTATTTTATTTTTATTTTCCTTATGTTCGGGTGGAAAAATTAATAAATTAATAAATATTCTAGTGTAAACATACAATACATATCAGACAATTATTTTGATGTACATATGAGTTCAGAGTAAGTTAAATAACTATTTTTAGCCATATGTTAAAACAGATATAATTTATTATATTATAGGTAAATTATATTGAAATATCTTATAATTCCCCGTTTCTTTTATTGCAATTTGTGTTACTAAAAACATAAGTAGTTTTGAAAAAATATATACATCACTCTCTGTTAGTGATCATTTGAAATTCAAATACTACCCATATTAACTACCCAACCGTATACTAAATAATTCAGTCTAATTATCTTAGTGTATACATGTTAAAACAATATTGCTAATAATTAATGAAAACTTCAATATAATTATTTCCATCAAACAGTTTTTTAAATTAAAACATTCGAGCATGTTTATTTGTATTGCAAAAGAGCATTCCAAACACTGTTTAAACGTTATTATTTCTTCAATTTTGTTTTTTGACTAAAGTCTGATTATAATATAATATTCTATTTTGATTGAAGCCTAACGGATTTCATATTTTTTTCTTTCGATGAAACACGTTGAGATGACGACAAAAATGTTTACATGAATGAAGGTGTAGAAAAACATTAATGAGTTTGTAACCAACGTCGTCATTGTACGTGCGCTTAATCTCAACCACCGTAAAATGTGATTGAAATGATTTATGCGAGGCAAGTATTTTTAAGGAATGCCTCGTTTCCCCCAGCTCATTGTTTTTTTTTATGAATATTCATGTGTAAGCGACGGACACCTGTTCATTTTTGGCAAGCACAATGCGCTGTATTGTTTTAAAACGGTATTGTTATTGGTTCGGCAGACATAATAATGATAACAGTAATATAATAACAGCATTATAATAACCATGATGTTCCATCGTTCGCTTCAAAAATATAATATCACCAAGTGTAGTGCCATAAACACTATGGCCTAAAGGCCTATATGAAGTTAAAGACCACCGATGAAATATATTGTACCTGTTGTTCAAACATGCTTCCTTGCAACCTTACAAGATATCTTATTTATCAGCTCTTATCCTACCATTTCCCCTTGTAACTGTTTTGAACCGAGATTTACAACCGCCAACGGTAAGGCGATTAATCTTAGGAGAAATGGCACTCTGAGTGTCACATGCGGTTTGTTTCGCGTACTGATCGTATTAGAATAACATAGTTAATTATTGATTGGCCGCTTAGGATTTTATATTCACAACTAAAATGTAAACGCGTACGGATAAAAATAATCGCCGTAAGACACAATTCTGATATCAGTAAAACTGAAATACCTATATTTAATATTCTACTACACACACATTTTTCTATGTCGGTCGCTGATTTCGAATTGATTGATTTTAATATTTATGATTCAATATATTATATAGGTATAAATTGTATCAAAATCACTGGATTCAATGAGCGTAGCTATTACGACCACCAATACGGCTTTAAATGAGACTACCGGAAGTTACTATTAATAATGTAAACGGCTACCCGTCCACCCAGTCGGTTCTTGATCATTGGCGTTAATTATTTATGAAGGCAGTTCGTCTGTTTCCTAGGTCGATGTTAAAACTTGCCGTTTGCCTTTTGCAGAGCGTTCGACAGGTTTTCGCGTTTAAGCCATTTGTCGTCGTCGCCTGATGTTAATGACACTCGAATACATCAGTGCTGTTGTTGAATGCTGCCAATGCTAATACCAGCAGTACCGTTCGCCGAATCGGTGTTCTGCTGGATGTTCATTATTTGCCGTCAGCCAACATCCAATTATTCTGCGTCTGCATCTTGCTAACATAATATAAAAGTAGATTATTATTATTATTCATACAAAATATATCTCCATTCTTGTACGCCGAATAATCGTTATATCTTCTTATATCTTCTGGTAAAAGTCAACGCTGGAATTGTAATATGGCAATATCGATCATTTTTCCAGGTATCTCTGATCGTATCAGTGTTAACTTATATTGTTGTCTAAAGCAAGAAAAAAATTAAATTAAAAAAGTTAAATAATTAATACTAATAATATTACTTACACTAGCAAATATAATGATATATTATAAAATAATAATATAACTTTAAAATATGATTAATGAAACCCTAACAAATGTGATTTGCGATTATATTTTATGTATTTATTATATAAATCCAATAAAAATATCATCGTTTAAAATAATATTAATTTTGTGTCAATAAAGTTTTTTCAAGACGTGTACATATTTTTTTTTATTATTATTATTTAAACGTTTTTCACGAGTTCAGAGAGGCTAATAACGTTGTTATCCTATCGCGGTGAAAAAAAATATATAATATCAACGAAATTCCGAGTATCCGTAATTAATTAGATAATTTCGCGGTTGAAGTATAAAATCCCGTGAAGGCCGTGATTGATTGCTTTGCGGCTGAGCTGTTAACTACCGCACGGTGCAGTTTTTCTTTAGCCTTAGTTACACTAGCTTACTCATGCATCATCGACAGCGAATCTCTGGACGTCAAACGTCGTCTAACGACTAAAAGTCAAATTTTGATCATTTAGCCAGGACACCTTTTATCGCACCTTTTATAATTATTTATGAATCCATAGTCATCCAAGCAGCTACAATGCAATACGATTTTAATGACTTTGACCATATCTTCAAAACATGATGATAGTTTGACAAATTTCCATTCTTCCATGCTGTTTATTAAATATTGTTTTTTTTAATGGAATCGGCGTTGATGGTTTCGGTTAATCAAAACAATTATACTTATATATTCACATACCCGTCTATGAAGACAATCATGTACCAACAAATGGCAAAAACAACACAAGGCGATAAATGTAAATATTTGAGTTTCATTTCTGGAAGTGGTCTCTGTTTTATAGTATGTTGGTCGCAAAACATGTTGATCGCAGATTATGACTTAATATTGAATTTTGCAAATAAATAATAATTTTATAACGCAATAGCAAAGTTAACTATGTTATCATAATCAAGTGGTATCCGTAGGAATTAATATAGTTTTAGCCTGTCTAGTGCGTATACCTAATAGATAATCCTAAATAATTCTCTCTATAACTCGTGTATTTTATGCTTTCGTGGTAGTATCAATAAAACGTATTTTATAAATATATGAATTCCTTCGTGATATATTAATACAAATCCGCTTAAAAATGTCCAATAAACAACAGTTCTACGTGTTTATTTATTTATTTAGTAGGACAACAATGCACTATATCTATAATTACAATGTACCTATATCATATTTGTATGGTAATTAATATAACTATAATAAAACCAATGGTGGTTGTACCAAAAAAAGGGTTACAACCATCAATAGTCTTATAAGTTTAAAAATTAGATAGTAAAAATAACATGATTTATTTAACGAAAACTAATAATCGAATCAGTTACACGGGCGAAAAAAATCGACCAAACACAAAATAAGGACTCCCCTCCCCCCCCCCCCGGAAAATGGCCAATATACAGAGGATTACTTTGATATTTTATCGTATTATATATTGTACGAAGAAGAGTATAAAAATGGAATAAGGCCGTGAAATAACTTTTTTCGTTTAACAATTCATATAAACAATTTTTAACGGTAATTTCTATGCCATTCATAAACACCTGAATATTATTTATGAATACATGATTATTAAAAAAACAATTATGTATACGATTTATGGTCGAATTACTATACGTACACTGTAAATTTTATAATTTATTTTAGCATATAAAGTGAACTAAAAACACGATATACATGACAAAATGGCATATTATCCAAGGTCTTGTGCACTATCGTTATAGTCCATCAGATCATAAACCATTTTTTATACGTTTTATATTTTACTACTTCAGTATAATCAAACTTGACATAAACGTTCACGGAAAAAGTTAAATGTGCATTGTTCATTAACATTATCAAGTAATAAAACGCATGCTGATTGCTGTCCCACAGTGTAGTTAAAAAAAATGCTTTACCGAGAGTTGATAACTAAGGCCCTCCTCACACGGGGATACTCAAAAGAAACTTTAATCGCCTGGATAATAGGAGGCTGGGCAACTAGGCAACTAAAGTAGCCGGTTATCTTCACACACGATCTACCAAATTAGTGTGACTTCACGATTTTGACGAACACAGTTGTTGTTTTTACTATTTCAGTTTTTCGTATTTATTTATTAATATTAAAATGTATTTTCTTCGTTTTTACTCAGTATTTCGCAATATGTATAAGTAGTTCTAGTAGCGAAGAAGATATTATTCTTTAACATTATTATAAAAACGCTACACGAAAATACTGGATCAATCCTTATATTGAAAAAAATATTAAACTGCAGACTATTCGTCGCTGCCATAGAATTACAGGAAACGGACTCCCGATTTTTTGCGTTCTACAGAATGAGAAAAGAAACGTATCTAGAATTGACAGAAATTATTTTACAAACTTTATATTGAAATTTTGCTCCATTTTAAAATAATGCAAAGATTCACTTGCTTTTTTTACTGTTATAATAATATAGACGACCGAAGAAAGAATTATTATTTCTGTTGCACATTAACCACATTGCAACCCAGTTCCATCACATTATCAGCCGTCCCGGGAGACGTTTTTACTTGTTTTTTTTTTTATTGCCTGTAGTAAAGCATTATATATATATATATATATATAATACACTAGGCGTGCGTGTATTTAGTACACGAGCGGTCAAAATTATTGCTTTTGGCCTTTTGCAAGGTTGAAAATCGATAGTATCAGTTAGACCGGAATCCGTTCAGCCGCAGACGTTTCACTCGAGCGTTAGTGGGGGCTCCAGCAGGTTTTCGTATGATTTTCGGAAAACTTTTGGAGATCAATGCGCAAACGGATACAGATAACGAATGGAATCTGCACGGCTGGCTCACGCGCTCTTGCTATATTTATGGGTGATTTAACCCGGTAACTTCTAGTGTTGTCGCAGGTAAAAAAAAAAGAAGAAATATATCTATTATTATACTCAGTCTTTTTCATTTCTCGCGATTTCCGCGAATACGTTATTTCATATACGTTCGCCTGGAGATTACGCCGCGCCGGAGTCTCTGTAGTGATCTATTGAGAGTGCACATCACTAAGAAACCCAGCTCAAACCTAATATATATACATTAAAATATATAGATGGGTAGTTGCACTCCAAGTAACAAAATAAAACAACAGCTTAGTCGAACAATAACCACGTGAAAAAGCGGGTTTTCTTGTGTCCCACTTGAGTTTACACATTAAATAGTCGTAAGTGACTTTTTGAAAAGGAAAATATACCTAGTAACGACGGGGACACTACAGTTGCACCCCATTTTTATCAGCAGAAATAGGTGTACTCAGGTTTGATCAATAGGTATAGGTCAATATGTTCACAGTTAACTTAAATATACACCTCAAAGTATCTCAATACCTGAACGAGTCTTTGGGACCAGAACGACAATATGACGTTTACACAATATTACAATATCTAAAAAAACGACTGGTATTAAAAAATATACATTACAAAAAAAAAAAAAAATTATTTCTAAATAGTTTCATAACATTAAAGAATTAAGTAACTATATTTAATATATTCACTAAAATAATCTTTATTAAAATGTAATTAATGTTTCTGTAACTAATAGCCTTTGACATCGAAGCTGATAAAAGGATCAATAAAAACTGAAATGTATTTAAATTTTTTGAAATTATTGAATTTATTTGTTGTTTTAAAACAATTATTATTAATATTAAAAATAAATTATTATCCATTTGTATGATCACACTTATATGACATAGCGAATTTAAAACAAATATTGGCATGGATATGTTATTGGGCTGGGATCAATCGAAAAATCTGTGCGTGCGAACGCTGAACGTTACCGAGTATATATATATATATATATATATATATATATATATATACAAGATTATAGATAACGGATTAGAGATAAGATAGGGTCCAGCTGGATGCTGGAGGTGAAGTAAGAGCTAAGAGGTAAGAGATAAAACATTCGGTATTAGAAAGTACTAAAAAGTACCAGGGTCTTACACATGTATATTAAGACATGTCCATGTTCGGTGTTCCTATGTACTTCCATGCAGCGGAGGTCATGCCCACTTTTTTTCTAGGCTTTTTAAATGGCTTTATGCAGTTAAAATCTGAATATTCAATAAAATGTGTCACTAGTATAAATTGCAAAAGCTTACTATTTTTCTATTTTATTTTATTTTCTATCTGATCATTGGCCTATTCTTATTAGTTAAAACTACATTTCAATACTGACATGAAGGTAGAACGCAAGAAACATTATTTCATAAGTTAACTCGTATATACCATAACATATATAAAAATAACCTATAACATTTAAGTATAAATATCATACTCAATACTAATAAGTTCGACATTAGACAACAGAGGGTTTTTGTCGCCTATTACAACATAACTCATCCTCTGCGAATTATAACAAATTATCTTTTCTACAATGCACAAATTTGAGCGCATCTTGTCTGTGACTGCAGCTGCTCTCGTGATTTCAGTTGTACAACGACCCAATACAGATTCGATAGCCATAGTAATAATATCAAAAATCTGTATCGTTTGTCGAAAAACGGAGTATATTTTGTATCATTATTATTATGCTCTGTGGCCGTACAGAGAACGCGATAAATTATTTCCCCAGTACTCCGTGTACAGTTAAATATATACATATATATTTAACCATATATGTGCCAATGGACTTTTTTTACGGTCTTTATCGATAGTTTTTTATTCAAAAGTTCGAAATATGGAATTGTAAAAGTAGCTACAGCTCAACGCTATTCCGCTGGCGGATAAACGTTAACGACGTTTATGGTTAGAATTTTCATCCAGTAACGTCCATCACGGTTCACGACTGAGAGACAATTTATTATTATCCAATCGAAAGAGGCGAGCGAAACTTTTATAATAAAGTCAGCCCTGACATAAGACTGTCATTGTTGTCTTGTTAAGCCGATGTTTGTGCAAAATGTGTCTTTTAAAACTTTTATATTTCTTGCTTGTAGGCGTATGTAGACGTCGCGTCGGGCGAGATTAATTTGTATCAAGCAGTGCATTGCAACTGTGATTGAAGTCGACTTTAAAATAATACAAAACAAACTGATCGATTCGGCGTTGCAACAAGCGATCATTGGTTTAAAAGTCCGATTTCGACCATTATTTCCACGCAGTACGAAATATTGCATTCATGTTTGAAAAACACTTTGCAGTACCTAACTCGCTCACACAAATCCGGCCGGTTCGCATTATTATTTATTATACGTGATTCCAACACTGGCAGTAACACGAATCATAAAATATATTTTTTTTCTCATCGTTTCGTGATAGGTACGTTATATCTTATATAATAATACACGAGTGTGTGAACGTTTGCTAAACTGCCTTCAATTGTTAAAACGACACATCGTGTGCGCCTTTCGCTTAATGATATGTTCACTGTGCGGAATACGTGCATATCGATAACATCAAATATGTGCGTGTATATGGTTTACAAATTGTCCACGAAATAATCACAGGTTTTAGCATGAAAGTTGTATCTTCATTGTATTTAACCGACGGTGTATTTTATTGAATCTAAAACCAATAGGGATTTGTCCGTGTAATGCAAAATAAGTGCAAGATGATTTTTGTTTTAAAAGAATACCATCCGAAAACAATGTGAAACAATAAAATACGTGTATATGCCACTAGTATTGTATTAATATAACAAATATGTCGGTCAACCAAGTTCTGTTTGTCATAAACTAAATATGGATGTTTTTATTTCTGAATAAACATGTGGCGCTTTACAGGAAAAACATGAAATAATGTTATTCTATGGTGTCAGCCAATGGTACGTTCGTTAATTTACCAACGACCCCAATCTTGGATCATTTAGCATGGTCAGAGTGACTCAAAAAAATTGAGATTCAGACTGCCGTATAAGGGATGGTAAAACAAGGACTAAATTGAATATTGTCCGCCCAGAAAAAATTGGTTGGGTTAGGTTCAAAATAGTTCATTGCATAGTATGTACCTATATAATTAAAATCGTCACGTATATACAGTGATCGTATAATGTCTACAACGATTATACAGACTAAGAATATAGGTTAACTATACAATATACATACATAAACAGACATTTGAATCAAAAGTGAAATATCAAGCAAACCATACCAAGTTATATATTATACTATCAAAGGAAAATTTATAACAGCGATGACTCAAGGAAAATAATCGTGTCGTTCCATAAATTGTGTGGTCAGAAACGCCTCCGGTTGATATTTGGTTAAATGTTAACTAAGCTTATCGATTACATTTTAACTGACAAATCTGATGACTTAGTAGGAGAGGGGGGTGTAGAAGTGGTTACATATTGTGTACATGACAATTATTTATCTTTTTTATGAAATGGTTAGGGAAATGTCGACTTGTGTGACAATATTAACTAGAATTTTCCAGGCACAAATAATAGCATTATACACTGCTCGATAACCAAAATAAAGAGCACATACAAGCCGAAACGCTTATCTACGTGTGTATAGTTCCTATTAAAATAGAATATCCATTTATTTATCACTACGATGCACGTTATGGCTAGAATAAATTTCATTTTAACTCAATCAGTATCAAAGTTGGTTTGCGCAAGCTTATGAAAAAAATACAGAAACATCTCAACTCCGTGGTACCGTAGCTACAACAATGTTACGATTTTAAGATAAAACACTGTACCTTAAGTCTAAAGAGGATCCCCATTGGCCATTACTGTAAAGTACGTACTATAAATACACTGAAAGGATGAAACTTTTGGGTTATCGAGCGCAGGGGATGAGTGTTGACGTTATCGTCGAATTACCGACCGAAGAGAGCTTTGATAAAATACAGTATGTAAAAGAGCGCGGGTGGTAACAAAAACTTTTAGCTCTTTCTTTTTTTTCTCTCGAATATTTGCTGCACCGAGAGTAAAAAAAAAATCCAGGTCTACACCGACGGGCGAAGAGGGTGCAGGGATAAACAAGGAGAAAAAATTCCTTAGAACAAAAGCTCGCCATATCTGCTGATGAAACAGCAACTATGCGGTCTAAAGCTGCAGTTGAAAGGGTTGTGTGTTGTGCATATTTTTTCTTTCCTCTGTCCTTCGCTTTCTCGTTCTCGCACGAGCTCTCCGCAACTGTGTTTCATTGGTTTCACTCACTCAAACCGTTGAGTGCCTTGGGCTCTTCAATGTGCATGCGACGGATCGATATAATGCAAGGCAAAATAAATTTTCTAGTAGTTATTTACAATAAAATATAAGTTAAATCGCGTAAAAAAACCATTTCTATAACTTTTAAAAATAATTTTAATGATACTATGATACCTACTATTAATAAAATATTAAAAACATTGTATAACATAATAATACATTATTGAATGATATAAATTACTAATTAGTACATACTACCATGTTTTACAATCATTTAAAATACATATTAACAGATGGTTAAAAACTATTGATTATTAATAAAAGTGAACATTTTTAAAGATACTATACGAAACTAGACAAATCTTAATAAGAAGCGAATTTTCATTATAATTGATAAAAATGAATTAGCGAATTTCAGTTCAATTAAGACTGAGTGTATGTATTAATTATATGCATTTAGCAAGATTCCAATTACATTACAATACCTATTTATTTAATGCGTTCGTTTGATATTTTTTTACTAAAAAAATGGTATAACCTCAAAGTAGTTTTTTTTGCAGACACAATAATAAAAAAGCTTGGCGAGGGACCTATGTTGTTGGAATCATTCAAATGTATTTTAATTCCGATCATCATATTTTTTTCATGATATCTACGCGAAAATTCAATGAGAATTTTTTACGAACTACGTTATTGTTAGAATTGCTTCAATAGTTTTCATTTTATATAACAACTAGCGAATACTTTATGATTTTAAAAACTTGAAACAATATAAAACTACTTAATGACAAATTGAGTTTATCTAACGCCATTTTAAAATACAATATAAACTTTTAAAACGTTGTACCTAACCTAACCGCCACGTTATGTACAATTTAAATTTAACTATGGTTCGAGAATGAAAACCTTAAGGAAAACATACACAGGCTGGCCATAACGAGTTTTAAAAGGTAGTAATTAGAAGTTTATATAATATATAATTTCTTTTATTTGAAAGAAACTTTTTACTTCCAAAAATTATTTAATTGACATTGTTGTGCTACATATTTTTTAAGTTTAAATAGTTTAATACATATCACATGGCTACACAGATTTACAGTAAAAATATTTAAAATCAAAAGTAAAAAAAAATAGAGTAGCGTCCACCGCCGTGTATACTATAGGGTATACACGAAGCATCGCAATCCCATTAAATGCTTGTAAATTTTACAGTGAACGGCTGAACAGAATTGATCAAATGAGATATCAGTAGATTGGGAAAGTTGTATAGAAGGGGATACGGGAAAATAAACATAAAAATTGATTGAATACTTTCTTAGTTACAAACAAAATAGTACAACATTTCTGAAGTCTCGAGATACTTGTTTTCCTGCTATAGTTTTCCTACTATGTTCTTATTATAACAAGTGATATATTTACTAGGTCGGAAGTAGGAAAACAAACTTCAACTTCCGACCAAGTAAACTAAATTTACACTTTTTCATAACTTGTTTAATATGTAGACAGATTTTTATTTGTTGGCAACGATGTAAAACACATATATTACATTATGGTATTTACTTAGTTCCTGTATAATATTATAGCACGTATTTTAGGGCTTATGTTGAAACGCTTATTTTTTTTTTACTTAGCGAATATTTTCACTGAGTTAATGAAGGGTTTTTGTTTGGATTTGATTAACTGTATAACGCCTAAATTCGTACAATGAAAAATACCCATCATTAGATGATAATAGTACATTTAATAACGGCAATTGAAAAATCGTTAAAAAAAAACGTTTCAACGAGTATTACAAGTTGTAACAGTATGTTTAGATGATTTATTTGTTCAATGTTAAAATTTGTTCAATTTCAAACACTAACAGAATTGCCTTGAATGACTTATGATATGGAAAAACGTTTACCTGCAACACGATTAAACATTGTGAGTCCGGACAAATTGTCTAGCTGTAATGAAAAAACTATAAAACTTCAATTAAAATAACAGTATTGAAATACTCATACTAGACAAAACAACTGCTTAAAATCGTTACGATCATATTATGAGTAATACTGGGACTTATCATTCGTTTAAAAATCAATATACGATAAATATGACTTGGAAATCTAAGGACGACTATGATCGAGATCGAGGGATAAAGCATTTGCGGGCTTATGATAGGTTCAAGAAGTCTCACGGTGGTCAGAATAACAGATTAGTATAATCCTTTTTTTTTTTTAAATAACATGTTTTTTTATTAATGGTATGGCCACAGTCATCAGATGCGAACAACATACCCACCCGGTGTTGCACACAGTTCCGTAAAAATTAGCCGTAATACATTAGTAGTACTCTCGGGTCGGACGTGTACATATTATATGTATAAATATATAGATGTATACATTGCAATACAAATAATGGCACAGTAACAAGCGGATAACACGCGAATAACGTTCAGTTCGAGGGAGGTCGTTAAGCATAAATCACCACTCGGTTTGTGTGTAATCGGCAGCGCAAAACGATAATAATATTTCCAACTTATAGAGGGACGCGGAGGTCCGGATCGTTTTTTGTTTATTATTAACCCACCGCCGCCTATCCAAACACTCATGCACACGCACACATGCTGTATTATAATATTATTATGATGATTATTGTACATGCATAATTTTGTTATGTGTACATTTATCCATTTACGACACAAACCCTGTGCGCACACGCCGAAACAACGGGTGATAATTATAGAAATTCGCACACAATTACATGTACGAATGGGAAGAACTTGTAAGCGGCACTCAAAATCAGAACTACCGCTACTAGACGGGTAGAACTTTTGTTGATGGCGAGAATAATTATTATTGGCTTCGCGTGCAACCACGCACTTCACTATCAGATATCTATCAAATCTGCGATATTGTTAATTTACAATGAAAATTGAACACGTGTTAGGATAACTCGGTAATCCAGAGTTACCGCAAAATCTCGTTAGTCTGGCCGTTTTCGACTAATTATTTTATTAAAAGCGACTATCAACCTTTTTGGCTACACCGTACACGTGATACATTATATTTTAGTGTACATAATATTAGGTACACCCACCCGAAGTCCGCATGAATTATTCAGTGCAAATTGGTTTCACAACAATAATTTTGTTTTATAACCCTCGCTAACGGATTTCGGGTTTTATTTATTTTGACAAGAAGAAAGCTCATATTTCAATATTTTGCGATATTTTATCAGTTATAGACGATTTTCCTTTATTTTTAACTTTCAGCGCGTTCGCCGGTAAAGAAAAACCTTCAAACAAAATTTATCGATTGGCTTCTTTATTTAATATCGTATAGAACAATTTTTCGTTTTCGCACAACAATCGCATAACTCCAAAAAATATTTTTCTTTTATTAATATCGAGATTAAGTTTATAACACTGGTATTCGATATTCAAGTTATGAGTTCGACATTAATAGTTTATTGAACCGAAACTGAATCGGCCTTTGGAAATTAAAAAAAAGGCAAAGGTAGTACATTCTGCGTAAATATAAGTTTTTACATTTTTAAAGCTCTTCAGACTTTTGACGTTTAAATCAAAACACTTATAACTACTCATTGCTCTTCTATTCATTAAAACGGAAATTATTACCAGTGATTGGAGTTCAAATTACAAATAATGAATTATTCAGCAGATTGTATAAGTTTTAGTATTATTTAGAAAAAGGGTAGATTTAAAAGTGGTTTAGCTAGAGTCACAAGGTGATAAAAATATTTAACCACTTAAAAAGTTACAAACTATTATTCCTTATTACTGCTGTATGAAATCAAGTATACTTAGAGCTCGATAAAACTTACAACTTATTATTGTAAGCATTGTTATAAAAAAAATACTATAATTGTAATGAAAATATACTTTGGTACAACTTGTTACCTTTAAATTTTAATTATATACTATGCCTTATACAAAACAGTGCAGCCACAAACACGAATAAATTAATAATATGATAAACTATTTTTATTTGTGTAAATTATATTACAAATACAACTAAATAGTTGACAAAAAATAGTATATATAATTTTAAGTATTGTTGAAACTATGTGAAAGACTGAGGTATTTAGTTCCTGTCCAATGACAATGCTCATAAACTATGATTTATTACAATCTTAATGTTGATAGTATGTATATTCACTACAGCTTGAAGTTTTTAAAAAATACTTAATTACTGAACATCTTAGAAATTAATAAAAAACTTATGAAGAAAAAAGAAATTGAAAACTTTATGATTTATAGAAAGCTCCATAAGAATAACTATTTGAGTTAATATTTTTTAAATAAAAAGAAATGGTTTGTATTATATTAGCTTCGATGCGCATCTGATAAAGTATTGTCTTTACAATAAATTAAGCAGCCCAAGAATGGCTGGAAGCAACTAATGTAAATAAGTTAGAATTAAAGTAAACTTTTCCCGAATAATTCCCCTTGAACTAACTTAAAAGCTTTGGTATTGTGTTTTATACATGTAACATAACACGAGCTACTTGTACTCGTTATGCATATTATATGTATGAAAGTATAGAATGTCTTTATGCTGACGTGTTCTTTAATATGACATTTTTTAGACATCTCTTAATAGGACGATTCATAAAAATACAGCCCTTTTATGATACGCGAGAGAGGAGACAAAATTAACGTGTTAGACAAATAAAAGAGTGGTCTAAATATAGACTGGGTCGTCCTCATCACTGCTGGCTGATGCCTGAGTTCACTAATAAAGATACTGCGTTAAACGCTTTCGACTAAATGATTATAATAATATAGAAATTCAGTGTATTGCAATAATAAATAGTCAGCTTATAACCGAAGATATAACAACCTAAATGCACTACGTATATTTCAAGTTTGCATGTCAGAGAGTTACTCTCTTAAGTAACAAGATAATTATGACAATATTATTCCTTTTGAAATATATTTTACTACGCTTTTTCTTAAAAATGTTGTTTAACCATTCCATTCTCATATTCAGCCTATGCACAATAAAATATTACACTAATAAATTGCACATTTAGTCAAGTGCAAAAAATAAAGCCATTCTGGAAAAAAAATTGAATGTACATTTTTCTTAAAAAATCGTTTTGAAACAACTTTCTTTTCAAAATAAAATTATAAGTAAGATAATATAATGTAGATAAGAATCCAACTTATATTTAGTTTATTCATTTATGTATGTTCAGAACTAATGTCTAAGTATATGTATATTTATTACTTTTTGTCCTTACAGTATTGGAAAATTAAAAAAAAAAAAAGTGTATGTAGAATTTTCTTTTAATTAAAAGTATTATCGTCTCCGGAGTATGAAAAATATAATAACTATGTTGTATTACGACCTGAGCGAACCTAACTCGCATTGTGCCTACTAGAATATTGTTACATAATATACTGCAATTTTATTATTCTATATAATGTTTAAAAATAACAAAATATATTCGGTCCTTGCTGGTCGGTCGGTCGGACTATCGTCGGATGATGAATTATGTCTAATTTGCAATGGATTGAAAAGGTTTCACATCATAATTCGGTGCGTTGGTTTGTCATTAAAGCGGATGGGCTGGGCTGCTTAGCTATGGGATACTCAGCAGAGGAGTGCTAACGCTTATAGAGCCAAACATTTTTCGACCGCCGCTGTTGCAGCCATTGCGCTTGCCCGGTCACCCCCGACCGCTGTTTCTGCAACGTACCAGCTACAGGGCGGCCTCCTCTGTCCGCCAGCGCGGCAAGAGTGCACCGTGTACGTGATCCGTCGACGTTTTGCTGAGCACCGACGTACGAGCCTGGACGGGGTGACGTTGATGATACACAGGAAGTGTCGGACAATATTATAATGAAAACATACATTTCTTTTCGAGTTCACCCGTTCCGTTTTAGGTACATTATTATAGTTGCCGGTACAGTGCATTGCTTTTTCAGAGATGCCATGGAGACAGCGTCGGTATAGAACAAAATCAACCTACCCTCCTTCCCTGGTGCCTGGGGCGGGGGGCCAGCAGCAAAATGGAAATGCAAAATATTTCCCCCTGGATACCCGTGTGCGAAATTACAGAAGTCACCAGTTCTATCAACGTTTCTCACTTGACTATTAAGTACGAGGTACAGTAAATTGTACCAACTAAAATAAGCCAGACGTTATTCTTTTAGATTCCATTACTCATTAGTTATTATTTTGTCAACTTTAAAACGTTCTGCTTTCTAATAATGATTGGTCCAATAACCTACATTTCTGATTTTATAATAATATTTGTAAGTGTGTAAGAGAAAAACGTAAGTTCGTAATGTTTTTAAATCGTATCACTCGCTCAATAAATCTAAACATTGTAACCGTTTGTACTAAAATCACTTTGTCTACCTTGTTAATACCTAGTTTAATCTGCCTGTTTATGTTTTACTTTAGAAATATTGGCAGAATTATAGTAGTTGGGATAAAATTCGTTGCGTGGGTGGCAAAAAGGTCTGTAGTAGTAAATACGACTTCTAAAAACAGGCACGTAAACACACTAGAAAAAAAAAACTAATGACAAACGCATGCTACATTCCCTGGGTGAAGCTTAAACGAATTAGGGTCTCCCAAACATCAAGAAATCGTTGGACCACCACAGCTCCACTGCTTGGTACACAATTCGTTCACCGTGTCCATTTGTCATAATCAATGACTTTTTTTGTTGCGCAAACCATTCAAAGTATTTTAACTGCAAGTCTAAACAATATAAATTTCACAATAGAAAAAACATTACTTAATAATAATATAAAACATAAACTATTAATATGTTTAAGTTCGGCAGCCGTTAATGTGAATTAATAATTAATCGATTGCGAATTCACTTCGATTCCTCCAGTTTAATTAAATCTAACCCGGGGGATTAAAAATTGAATAAACCCCAAATGCTAATGCGACCAAAGAGATATTTCATACTTATATTTATATTATTTTAACTGTGTAAAGTCAAAGCGAACGAGTTTTAACCAAACCGATGAATAAATTTTGTACGGGGAAGAGCGACGCAACGGGTCGTAAATAATATTTATTTAAATCATTGTGCTATCGGATTGTACACATAAATAGATCAAATAACATTATAAATTATGTATAGTGCTTTTTTCCCCGAAAACAAACTAATAAACAATTTAAATGGACATTTTTTGCAATTTGTTATAAAATAATAGATTTTTAGCAAACTAGTCACATAGTACCCAAACACGAAATTAGAAATTTTTAAAATGATTAATTGTAATTGTACAATATTACATATTTTATTAATATTTATAAATTATTATTGATATGATGTAAATATTGATACATAAAGAACAATTTAAATATTACTCTACAAAAAATGTAGTGTACTATTAGCAAGATGTAATCGTTAGTATTATCCACTATTGTATATTCAACAATATATCTTATTACCTTGATAAAACGATTATCCATTAAACAATAAACATCATCAAGCTTAACAGGCCTTTAACAACAGGTGGATACTTACAATTGGTGTTATGGATATAACGAACCCGAGGCCCCGAGCTACGTACGGAAAGTGACGTTCCCATCGCCCAACATAATTCAAAGTGTGCTGCAGTAGACACCGGTCGAGGGAGATCTGGTCTTCCTGGCTGGGGGTTGAGTTAGACTCGACAATTCTACCTTATAAAAAACGTTACGCAGAAGACAAAGGGAAACCACTGCATTATTATTCCCATACGAGCAACTATGCCCTCTTTAATAATATCAGCAGTACTAATATTAAACTCACACCCAAGATTCGACAGGAGGAGAAATCGGAAGAGGCCGACTGAGAGATACAAATCAGGGAAACATAAATAATAAATAGTCCCTACCAATTTATGAGACAGTGGCAATATTAGCAGGGAAAAAACAGAATGGTAGAACCGACAAGGCGAAGCCTTTAGATAAAAAAAAATATATATACATATTTGTATGACTGTATGATATAATAAAATAAAAAATACGTTATGGTATATTAATAAATCCACTATTAATTATTAAATGATTTATTTGTACTTTGTTACCAGAAATATGGCAATAATTATCAATTTAAAAATAATATCCTACATAATATAAAATCAGGTTTACAATATCACTTATTGTAACTACAAGAGTAATAGTTTGCATTTAATTAAGGTTCTCTATATGGCAAAAAATATTTTATAATGTTGACAATTATTTAAGAAACAAGAAATATTATCTATTTATAATATAAATCTTGTCGACTGAATATTAAAAAGTATATTGTTAACCCATTTAGCTATTAATCAATTCGTTCGTTTTTTCAGTGTACATTAAACATTTTTTTTTTGTAAATTTATGAATTAACCGCGTTAATAGTTTTTATCAAATTACACTATTATAACAATTTTAGCAGTAAGGATATCGAATTAACGACAATTCGACAATAGTAATCATATAAATTATTACATTCGTTATAATTTTGATTATCGACAACCATTAAGCGATTAAATGTATTGTTTATGTTAATTTCTAATGGATATACAGCTATAGAACATTAAACTAGAATGTTTGAATTGGCGGGCACATGAGTTAAATCCCCAAACTAATATTGTTACAAACTTTAACAAAATACAATAGCAAATACTAGATCGACTTCACAATGCAACAACCCTATTGTTATTTCCGTTTATGATTTAAAACTTCTATAAATTGTTTTAGTGAAAATGTATCGTGGATATACATACAGTTTTCATTTAACTGATTAAATAAAATATGTCATTAGATAAATGTAATGAATGGTGAGCAACAATCACTTAAACCAATAATATTGCGTTAGATTTGTAAAATTTGTTTTGTTTGCAAGGGAAGTCATACCAATAACAACAGAAAAATGCCCTAAATACAACTGAGGTAATTTGTATAGTGCATTAATTATGTTATACAAAATAATTTATTTTATTACATTTTATATTTCGAACACCTCAATTATTACATTAATACAATTATTACACACAATTATAACAATCCGAAAGGTAGAAATTGTTTATCATAAACATCATCACTGTTCTATTATGTCAATATCAACTTTTATATTATGTTTTACTCCCAAAAATCAACTAGGTATTTGTTTATCTGACTTGCTGTGTGTAGCATCCAAAACCACAATGTTATTATTTTACAAAAACATGTCCCACAAAAAACAACGATTCCGCCACGTAGAATACACGGATTTTGATAATTTTTTTAAAATTTTGTTTTTTTTAAATAACATAAATTTTAGAATTCATCACAATTAGTTACTAGAGGCCGATTTTTTAGCTTCGATGTGGAGCTAGGATAAGATATTGTTCTTTCAAAAATATGCGTTCTTTTTTTTTTATGTCTCGATATACCCACAAAATGTTTTAAGCCACTGAAATGATTTCTTTATGTCTAGAAGTGGGCCAATAAATAACAAGCGTAGTTTTAGTCTCAAGGTCTGAAAATTAGCCTGAAAGTATACCTAACAAATAACCTTTATATAGGTGTATAAAATATATACCTATACGTATATTTTATCACCTAAAGATCTGTATTGGAGCGTTTAATTTAAATGATTTTATTGATTTCATTGAAAATAATTCTTAAAAACCTGTTACCTATCCGACACTACCACGCTCCGTCTCTATTATGTTTCAGCTTCATTGTGCTGACTTTTTAAAAATGTAATTCCCATTTCTACCAAAAATCTTTAGAAAAATAAAGTTTGTAAAAAAATGCATTAAAATTCAAAAGGCTTTATGTGGTTAGCATAATTCCATTCCATCTGAAAAATATAATAATAATAATAACACAATCATTACAATATGAATGTACACTACACCAAACAGACTAATTTTTAGTCTATTATAGATCTAAAGTAAAAATGAATGTTATATTAGACTCACGTCTTACTCCGGCTATCTCTGCAAACTTTTAAATAACACTATTTATGTGAAAATTCAACGTATATAAAGATTACACTTTTTCACTGGTAACGAACGTAGTGGAAAATAACGTTTAAAAAATTTAAGTTCTGTTATAACTTTCATTGCACATTATTTGTACCTAAATTGTATCATTTTGTAACAATAATATAAAATAATTAAATATTTAAATAAACCCTTACACACAAAAATAGTTCTCTGTAGCATATTTACGTATTTCAGAAGCAATATTCCCATCATCAGCGCATACAATAGACTGAACAATTTTCAGTGGCGGATCCAGGGGTTGTCCGAGGGGGGGGGGCGAATTTTCGTTTTTTGTAGGTATAATAAAATTACCTTTTTTGTTTTTACTTTTTTTAATTGTCTACAAAATATGTTACAATGTATTCATTATTTTGATTAGTTATTTTTTAGTTAATCATTATTAATTCAGTTTAATTTTGACCCAATAAACTTTCATAGAAAATAGCTACAACAAGTTTGTTTAAATTCAAATACATACCTATAATTAAGTAAAGTACAATACTCAGATATTTATAATATAAAATCAATGTCTTTTTTTTTCTATAGCAAATCTTTCAATAATATCATCTTCATTTAAGGGGATTCGATATTGGCCGTTTTTTTTTTCAGTCAAAACACATCATTTTTTTCCATCGCACGGGCCGAACCAGAAATCCGATAAGTAATTTCAACACAGATTTGAATTCGCCACGAAATTTACTTAGGATCGGTCAGGGTACTTTTTTCAATTTTTAATTTTAACCATTCCAAATTTGATTTTAAAATTTAAAATTTTAAAATTTTATAAAAAGTACGCTGACCGATTTCAAGTAAACTTCATAACGAATTCAAATCTGTTTTTAGCGACGGAACAAAAAATTTACTATTATATTAAAATGGCTTTTACTCATAGACAAAATGATTTAAATTGAAAATAATACCATGAAGCTTATACAAATTAACAGGTAAATTAATTGACATGGTCGAAATTTATTACAACCACTTTTTTCTTGGGCCAAAACTCGGGCCAAGGGGGGGTGGGCGATCGCCCCAACGCCCCCCTCAAATCCACCACTGACAATTTTTGGTTGTTTTTCTAGTTCAACATAACATTTTGAGATGTCGATGATGAACAATAAGTTTTAAGTTTCTAATTTTTAATTCTCAAACAATTTCAGTTAATTTTATGATAGTCTAAACGTATTTCTTATAAATTAATAGACTTATATCGCTCTTACTCTAATACAATTGTATTATTGTAATATTATCAACAAAGATAATCTTAAATATTTTATTCATTATAACATTATTGAATATACCTTTGTTTTTGCTTATTTAGCGAAAATAATAATAATAATATGGTTAACGAGAGTTCCCCCGTACCTGCATTTAAACAAAGTACCTACCTATCTCGCTAAATTTCAAACTTATTCGCCTTTTTTGGTAAACACAGTTGTAACTCTCTTCCTTGTCTCGTTTTTTTCTCACCGCTGACATCTTAGACGTTTAATAAGAATATTTTTTATTAAACGTAATATGTAATAACAATAATAATTACTTGAGTTGTTCGCATAACAAAGGAGTTTAAAGTCAGCAGTTACGTTTCCTTATCTGAAACAAAAATCAAATTAAATTAGTTTTCTTTAATAATAATATCGTTGTACGTTTCGATTGTAGTATACAAACAATTTAAGTAACAATTTAGGAATGCAATTTTGTTTTTTAGCTCAAACTCCATTTTGGGTCACTCTAAGAATAATACTACTAGGTTTTAATGTTTACCTTACTGTTTACTATTATGATAAATCTATGAGTGACCAAAACTATTTTTTTAAGCTATTATAAAACTGTCTTTATAATGAATTCGTAAGTAACCATTTCGAAGAAAAAAATGCATTATCTAATTTTTTCCATTATTTTTATCTAAAACTTAAGTTCTTGAAAAAAACATTTTTTTAAATGATAATTTTATTAAATATCTACTGAAATTTTTTTTTTGTAAATTTATTAAATTTTAAAATTGTAGGTATTTGACTATATAATATATTTATATTAAAAACTTTCATTTGAAATACAAAAAATCTTTAATTAAGTTAACTTAATTTATCCTATTATTATTATATATTTATATAATTTGTTATTGTTCAATACTCATACAAAAAATTATTATAATACATTTGAAAATATGCACCACAAACTTATTATTTTAAACGTATAATTAAATAAAACAATTTAGATATTTCTAATAAGTAATTATTTACAAATATACTCATAATTATCCAAAGATGTTTGATTTTTAAAAAAAACATAAATATGTTGTTTAGCATAGTTAATGCCTATGGAGAAATGCTACGAGCTGTACGCAATATACATGTACACTTTGCAGACCAATATTACATTTACATAAACAACTCACATTTATTATTATTTACTACACATTATAATCTTAATTAAACATGTTAGCAAAACATAAATCGTAATTTGTATATTGTTTAGTTGATTCCGCGAATTTACATTCTTAATAAGGGACTGTTATTTTATTTATGCTTGCGTAATTAGACTTAGAATCAGGTAGGTATGAAGAAGAAGTTGATGTGGAAAGAAATGACGGACTTTTGAAATTGATTCTTGACTGCAGTCTTAGTAGAATAAATGAATAAATTATCAGTAATTTTGTATTTAATTGTATCGACATCCAAGTCTGGTAGATTATAATCTAAAGCGTTTAAGTAGGTTCTAATTGACTCTCCATTTTTTTTTTCATTAGTCATCTAATACACAGCAAACGCGACCGAAGTTTCTAGACAACGGGGCGATGAAACGTTTATCTATATTATTGCCAGCAATAGAGGTTTGAACAACAGAACTTAGAGCTCTCGGGCATGCCAATAAAGCGTCTTTTGAAAGGACCGGCTGGTCGTCCTTTCCTACATTGCCAGTACACTCTGTTGGCCCGTCCTAAACAGTAATAATAACGCGATAATATTTTACATTATAAACCAGTGTAGTACCGGCGAGTACGTTTAACGACTTTGTAGTAAAAAACGTCTTTTGACTCGTCGATATGAACAGTGTCGTTGAGTGCAAAATGTATCGGAACGATCGAGGGAAAAAAAATTCAGATGTTTGCGCTACAACTATTAGTTACATTCTATTTCCGAAACATGACAGGCACAACAGTTGGACAGCATTTTGAAATCATCCATAAAAGTTCATCAGCACCGAAAGCTCGATCCAGCCGGCTCGATTAAAACCGTATAACAATGTATACATTTGCTATTATTTTTTTTTTTTATGTCGTTTGATTTCCGGCATTTTTCATTTTAAACCCAAAGCGTATAATGACAGGTCGAGCCGAAAAAAATGATACACAGTCGGTAGACGGTGGGTGGGAGGGAGGGTACCTTTTAAAGGAATAATCGCAATATTGCTTTTTGTATTTCTTGTCGTTGAATGTTGCCGGAATTAAATCCATAACGCGGCGGACGCCCTTCGGAGTTCAGCTATACACAATATAAGCCGCCGGTGTGCCCCCATAACGTTTTTTACTTGTCAAAGACGTTAAGACGTTAAGCGTGCATACCGTGCGTGCATAGGCAAATGCGCCTATCAAACATAGCAGTCGTGCACGTATACAGCATAATATTATGTGCGTTTTGGTGGTGGGTTCAAGGCAATGACCGTCGGTTTCCTCTTTAATCGCCGTCGCTCGCACGCGCTAATAATAACGTCCAGCCGTATATATTCAAACAATAAAAATATAACAATATAAAAAAAAATAGGTTTAAAAAAAAAAAACATGAATTAAGTTCAATTAAGTACGCATGTGTGTGCATGTGTTACAGGCCCGTCGACTACACCGAAGGACATATTTTTTTTCATCCAGCGAGCAGCCGACTTTGGTGTGTAAATACTTTTTTAAAATGTAAACCAAAAACCAAACAACAATCGAGATTAAATTGGTTTAAAACAAAATTAATAATCATTAGACATTATGAAAAGTGACCATAATAATTGGGCGAAAAAACTCCTAGATATGAATAATACTATTGTGTTAGCACTGTTAAGCAATTTAGAACGGCAACAATAATTGTATAATAAAATTAATGAACAACTTGCAAATGTTTATAACATTTACTTAGCATTCACACATTTAATTTGTTTCTGAAACTAAATGTCGCGCATATAGAATTGCTCAGAAAATCGTTATGTGTTAATATGTTTATGAGGAAATATGTGTTAGGGGTTACTTTTAATAACAAAAATTGTTGAGTTCAGACTATTATTCCTCATATCCTACTATTACAATCAGACTAACAATAAATGTAAAACTGCGACCAAAACAAACAATATACATAAACACCGAAAAATGTCTTTAGGCGTACAAGATGTTAATTTTTTCTTCGGTTTAGACTTATCGTTTGATCAAGATAGTTATAACTCGTAATGAAATGCCAAATAAAGTAGATTTTTATTATCAGTTGAAAAAACTAGTTTAAGGACGTGTTAATTTGTTTAAACGGCTTTCACGAATTCGGCTAGAATAAATATTTTAGGTTTCAACAAGGTACAGACTATAATAATTTATCAGACTATAAATGGTATAATATATTTAACTGTATAGGCTGTACGCTGTACACTTTAGTAAGCACACAAAGCAGTCAACAGGAGTCTATCTAAGAAGTGTCTTTAGTCACTGAAAAACAATCAGTTTTAAAAATCAATACTTACTAGACTTTCAGTCGAACCCAAAACAGTATTTTTTTTATTATAAAACTCAAAAAACTATAGAAGTAGTGTTTTTCTATACAAAAAAACGGCGCATACAATCTATATTCTACCCCGTGTAGACGCTATGGGGTCTTTGGATGGGAAAACGTTTATCTATAATCCAAGACGTACGCAACGAGTAAAAAGAAAAAAAAATGTATATAAATATATATATATCTGTCTAGGATCTTATATTAAAAAAACCGGGATTGAAACTCGGCCAAATCTCCCGTTGGATAAAAACGACGACAATTGAAATACCTATATTATTCACTTTATCTTGTTTTCTTCTATAATAATATTCTCCTTTATTCTGTAACGCAAATATTTTCTTTGTTGTTTATTTTTTTTAACGGGCCGATATTTTAATTTTGATGTCGAGCATATTAATATATTATTTTACGAAAAATGATTCCGTCATCCACCTTCTAGTGTATTAATAGTTCCTTTTGATTTGGAATCATAATGTCCACTGAAAAACTAGCTGCTGTTATCCTATTTTTTCATACTTGAAATTTCTACTCGGGCGCGGTTCTTATTAGGATTTATTATAAAAGTGTAACCACAGAATGAATATTATTTGAATTCTATATGCTTACTGTCCTGGCCACCGTGTAATCCGCCAATTTGCCTGACAAAATGTCTTTATGACGTGGAGCTACGCCCAAACAGTGTTTATATTTATACTTACATGCACATTAATACGTTGTTAATTTCGAGTAATAATCATTTTCCTTGGCGTTGAAATAAAATTGTATAAGTCTGACCGCGTTTTTATGTAAGCTTGTAGCGTGCACGCCTATATTCGCGATGGTTAGTTACGGGTAATTTTAAAAATAAGCACTACGCGTACTTGATGAGAAAAATCTAATACTCAAAGTTGTATAACGGCACGTACATTACAATTTGTGACTGTAGCTAATATTAGCTAAACCTTAACGGCCAAAATTTAAGCTATAACGAAGATCGTAACGACCGGCAGCTGTTAGATTTTAGGCCCTTTTGAGTTATTTTTACAATATATATGTTGACATCCTATTTTTGACCACATAATCAGCATTTTTTCCATTACAAATGTACCTATTTTGTTTTTAATAAATTTCTTCGCAGTTATTTTTTCATTAAGCAATGTAATTAAATGTTGCGATTCGGTTCTTTTCAAATTTCCCCTGACATAAAAACGTCAAATACAGCTTTTATACAAGTAAATGTCTATACAAGTCGTCAACAGAAACACACTAAATGATTAAAAACACGGTTCCAAAGAGAATGCTTTTATCAGAATTCCTACACCGTCGAATGATAAATAATGCCTACACGAGCTTTGAACGCATTCCTTTTATTCTCGGTACAATTTCTTAAGTTGTAATCACTATAAAGCTTAACAGTTTTCAATAAGCAAATTATTTAAAAGAAAAAAATCACATATCAATTCCTACTCAGCTCCTAAAATATTAGGTATGTATGTGTGTATGTGTGTAAACAGTTACAGCGAAAAATTATTACGGTCTACAAATGGCTAAAGAGAACTAGCAGTTGTACCAGAAAAATGGAATGATAATAATAATAAAGATAAAGATAAAAAGCTATGTTTTTACCGAAATTACACCATAAACGTTGGACCGAAATTCCGGGTCGCGGGTTTTAAATCTGATGGGTCTTACGCTTAATCTCCGCCCATAACTCACTTCACACAATTTCAAAAACTTGGTTGCAAGATATATTGTTTAAAGAAAATAATGACACTATTAAAGTACTGGAAAAAGATAACAACCGTAATGTCTTTATTATATTATTTTATTTATAAATACAGTCTTCTGTATATCTCCAACAATGTATAGTTTATATTTTGTAATACGATTTAAGTATTAACTTTTCATCATTGAATTTAGCTGTTATTAAAAATATTTCTTTGTAGTTATTCAATTATTGTTTGTGTTAGAAATGTGTATTTTTAATTATAGTAATTTAAAAAAACAATTAAAGTTTGCAAAAAAAAAAGTGAAAAAATGATTATTATTTCAATTTTCAATTAAATAAATATATTACTGTAATCGAATTTTTTACATTATAAAATATCATACAATTCTTAATTTCTATTAATATTTGAGAACTAATATGTGTTTTATTCTTTGCGTACATACATAATATTTTCTCTAGGATCTCATAAAATATCATATTGTTATTTGTGAAGTTACCTTTGGGAAAAGCATGCAAATTAAACTTCTTTGATCACGGAAACCAAAATATTAGCGATTGTTGACGAAGTTTTTGTTCTATTTACTAAACATTTGCCAAAATGTCATACTTTAATTGGATTTTACACAGAAAAATATGCAAAATTGAAACCACTTACGGTAGGTAGATACATATTACTTTGTGTTGTTTATTATGTGTTATCAGCGTGTTAACCTATTGGTATCGATAGTATTCTATCGATGTTATATATTTATGTTTATACGGGCCGAGTTATTAAAATGCAAGGGAGAGAGAGGGTTTCTGTGGGTAGGAATTTCATAATATTATTATGATAATTTCGCGGAGTCGGTGTTCCAAAAAGTCACCCTGTTGAGCAATTATTATGCGCTTAGTATAATATTATTATGGTTTATAAGCGGACGGGCTCAGGTAGACGTCAAACGGCCGTATAGGGTCCTCGTATAACGTGTGCAAAGTTATAAGGGACGATGCGCGGCGGTAATCTATCATTTGGGACAAGAAATCGAGTAGAAAGAGCCGTAAAATATATTAATATATATACACGGGCGGCTTACACCACACACACACACACACACACAGACCATTATTGACCACAAAATATTATCGTACATTTTCTCCGTTTTGATAGCAAGAAATTGCTGACGCACAGAAAACGCGAACCCATCGAAAAGCATCATCGGTCGCGGCGGTGAGTGCGGCTGCGGACAATAATTTATCAAAACTTCATCGACGAAACCGCCCCCAAAAGTTAATTTTCCCTTTTCATTTCACCTGGTAATTGAACACAACATTGCGTCGGTTTTTGTTATCCAACAGGGAAAAAAAATAGTATTAAAATGCATCACAATGTTGATTAATCGATCAAACGACAATTTCGATTCGATTACATTAGGGCCTATACATTATCATAAGTACTCGTGGTATGACATTAAACTAGGTAGACAGAGTTAGTTTTACAAGGTATTTCAGAGTTGGTTTTTCTCAAACGTGCACAACTATTACAGGGTGATATTTTTAATGTAAAACATTCGTTTCCCCAGAAAATAACTACAACTTGTTAGTTTTTCTATTTAAAAATATTTCTTTTTATGTTATTGTACAATATTATGAAATTGCCAATTGTCTACGTATTTCAGTAGCATTATCAACTTTTGAAATCTTGTTGGAAACGAATAATTTGCTGAAAATGTTGACTGGTCGATAACAAGTTTTGTATAATTATTTTTAAGTTGAGGACAGGAGGAAGGGTGGAGTTTAGTAATATTTTTATCTGCGAGAATTAATCAACTGCATTCCATCACCTAACCTAAATTTCGAAGTCTCATAACTTTAATAGTAATTATTCAAAACTTGACTGGTTATCGAGCAGTCAACATTTTCAGCAAATTATTCTTATTCTAAGAAGTTAGTTAAATTTGTACGTTACGCTTTAGAAAATAATTATTTTTTTACTGAATACGGTTAATATTTAGTATTTTTGTAGTATTGTTCAATAACATAAAAACAAATTAATTTAAAAAAAAAACCTACAAAGTTGTAATTATTTTCTGAGAAATTGAGTGTCTTACGGTAAATGGATCACCGATATAATATTAAAAGATATGTATGTGTATGAGCTGTATACAACGTTAGCTTTAACAATATGTATTTTTTTTTTATTCTATTTCAAACGATGTTCTCGCTCGAATTGATATTGTCTAATTATAATTAATTAACGCTAATTGGACACCGGGAAAAATATGCGACCGGTATAATATATTATAGTACACCCGTTGATATGTGTGTGTGTATTTGTGTCTATTATATATTATTACATAGCTGAATGCTTCCACTCGTGCCATACACTGTCTACGTTTTTATTAATTGCTAACGATTGGGAAATACAACGTGTTTTTAACAGCGTAAAAGGATAAAAAAACATAGAGCGTAATATATATAATAAATAATAATATTATTCAGATGTATGCATACATGTATGGTTTTTTTTATACGGCAAGATTAATAGTTTTTAATTCATTGCCCGTCGATTGATCGTCCAGCTACAATGTTAATTTAAGTTTATTTTCATGATCCTTTTCCCGTCAGCTATCACACAATGTTTTACAGAGACATGTCATGTTATTCCAAATATGGAAACATCATTTTTATTTATTAATAGAGATATCGATCGAATTCATATCGTGTTTGACAATAGCTGTCGATCTCTGTTTGAAATATCAGAACAATTAGCTTTTTCATAAATAATGCGGATCGTCGACTCGCTTCGACCGCAAAACAAAAGGAACGGCCGTGCCGGGCTCCATTGGGAAAAAACAGTACAACACTATTATACCAAAGTATATGCCGATTACAATAATAAGTCCATTATAGTAAATTAGGCTCTTTTATTGTCGGTACAAGCTTATTATTATTTTTTTAATTGGAATAATAATTATTATACAGCGATATCCGCTACGGGCCGAATGAAAAACTACTAAAAAAATAAATCTACACTGTGGTTCCCCGTTTCCTCTTCTTTATGTGAGAATTATTTAAAAAATGTAATTTAAAGTTTTCTTCATAGAAACTTGTCTGATCTGGTCGAACAGAAATTCACGAAACTAACTTGTAAGCTGTTTAGGTAGGTATATGTAGTTCATTTCACTTCAAAACTGGCAGGTTGGCTTTAAATGCATTTCGCTTCTTATCACCGACTAGTCCTTCCCTCCTACCATCTAGCCAGTCGCCAGTTTCGTGAAAGCAAATATAACATTATTGGTACTTTACCATTTATGGTTTATGGTTACTTGTACAACAATTGACGAGTAAAAATGCTAGTGTAAATTTATAATGCTGGAGTAAAAACTAACTACGGTTTTTGTTTTATAGTAGAAAACCCGAGAAAATGAGAATTTTGTGAAATACCCGGCCATCGTGTAACAATTTTTAGCAGCCATTAGCATTCTAGAGTTAATTTCGGTATGTTTATTTAAATGGGTGTTATAAAAGGCATTAAAATTGTGACAAAAAAATTAACAACTTAGTTGTTACAAAAATGTTACTTTATTAGTTACTAGTTACTGTCAAACCAATGATCTCTACGATCGATTGGACTTTTTTATGTTCATATTCAATTCACATTGACTGTAATGTTATACAGAAACAAACGAGCCGCAAACTCTACATTAATCCTCTGTGGACCATAGATTATTGAAATATAAAGGGTTAATACTCTTTAATGACTCCCGGTTGACCCGAACGGCGATTAGTGGGAATAAATTATATACGACCATAATATTAAATATATAGCAATAGTTTAACGTGTACATAATTTTTTAGACTTTCAGTAAACTGTTCTGATGGATTTTTTTCTAAATATGTTTTAGCTTCGATGCGATAGCTGAGAAGGTATTTTTTTTTATCACCGTACCTCTCTTTCCACTATAAATTAAATTTTCTACCAGGTCTCTGGTTTACATCATATACATATTAATATACGGAGTGTTCGCTAAGTCTGGAATATCTCTATTATACCAAAAAAAAATCAGTACGGCTCCGTAAATCACACATAAATTGTGATAATTGAAGGTTGTAGCTGTTTGCGCTATGATAATGTCAAATCAGTTTACTGCTAAAATAAACTGATGTGCTTTCATCATCCTGTTATGGATAAAGCATACCATTAGTACCTACATCTATTTACAATACAACTGGCGTAACGACCGTGCTACAAGTTTTAAGCAGATAAACTTCTTCCGCAAAGTTACTTTAGTCATATGATAGAACAATTTTGATCAAAGTTATTATGATGCACATATTGCAAATGACTGCGAGGACACTTTAGAGGTGAAAGGTTCAATTTACGATTATGAAAACTGAGCGCCTTTCGCCGGAATACTAATTTCAGGTCGGCACGTTATAACGTTATAGTAATATGCGATTCCACCTATGTTCTCGCTCGTTAGGTTAAGTAAGGTTAGCAAAAGCAGTACGTGGTAATTGATAGGATACATTCCTTTACCAAAAGACAAATGAGGAACGTTTCACTCAGCGTCAGTAAAGTTATTGTGGTTATTATATAGTTCTGAGGACTTTATGGAATGAATCATTTGACTCTTAAATTGTAATTATCATAACTACATTTTTGCAGTTTTAACAAAATAACATTTGTTATTATGACTGTTATCAAAGTTAATAATTTTACCTACGATAGTATTTTAAATAAATCTTCTAAAATTAAATTAGATTAAAATTAGAATTAAAAATAAAACAATTCTAACTTAAAATAAATAACTTTTAACTTATACATAGAAATGCTCTTTTTTTTCCTTTGTTCGTTCCTTGAATGTTAATCCCTAGTTCACAACGAGGCCAGATTCTATTGTTAGTAGTAAATTGGAAAGTTAAAACTTAAGTTGGAAGTTTGTTGTTTTGTTAGTAGTTTTTAGTTCAACATACTACCTATGATTAAGTTTTTTTGATAAGAAACAACTTAACAGTATTACTTTTTAGAAATTATTATAAGTTATATTTCTTTCCATAAGTTTATTGAGGCTCAATAAAATAACTGAAAAATATACTAAAAAATGCGTTATTTGGCTTGTTGAAAAAACTAAAAAAGAAACTGAAGACAATTGTTTTAACTTATACCTAAAAAGTATATATTATGATATTTTGAAGTCCGCGGAAACCAATGAAACAAAATGTGTCAAACATTTTTTTATTATATGTTATTTCAAGTGAAAACACAATGACATTTTGGGCTAATATAAATTATGTTTTGAAACTTTAGTTATTAAAATATTTATTAGAATATTGAAACATTTATTACATTTTTTTTTAAAAATATTTAGTTAACTTAATAAAACAATAAACTATAAGTAAAAATAGTGACTTTTCGACAATGTGTTGAAATAACTACTTTTCAAGTTTATGTGTATTATTTTCGAATAATCGAAATCATAGTATGTTAACATATTAGTAACATATTGAAAATGAATAGGATCTTTGAAGAATATGTCGGCTGATGCATGGTTTATTGTGTTCAGAGAATGGTGAATCATCCTGTAAAGCGATTGTGTTGTATTCTGAAACTTTTTGGCTTTTGACGCGAACTCCGCACGATGCACGATTTCCTGGACTTGTGGTCGAACTGACACACACGAATTACTCGGACGGAACGAGCAAAACAATTCCCGCAGTGTACAGCACGTAATTCCCAGCAACGTCAAACGGCCTTAAATGATTGTCGGACGCAACCAGAGGGAGTTTTATTGTAGGGAAACTACAAACCGCTAGTTATAACATTTAATGACTGAGTGTATTACACATAGGTTGTAATTATTATCCCAACTATAATAAGTAATTTTAATTCTTAAATTATATACACGACACGGCGTCGTGTACACACATAGCCAAAGTTATGGTAGGAAACAATTACAAAGACATTTATTTACCAAATTCCCTATTCTTTTACTTATTTTAATATTTCTAATAACAACCGTGAGACGACAATTTAAAAAAAAACAACTAGAACGTCCAAAATGTTCAAAAGACATTCGGCGTATAAAAAATAATAGACCTTATTAACGACGCAATGCCTAACGACGAAAGCCTTCCATACTGTAAATCGCCTATTGTATCAAGCACAGACACCGATTATATACCTGATTATTATCAGTTTATGGCCTTCATTTCTCACATTATAGCGGTTGACCAAATTTTGAATACTAAAAACAACATTAGTCTTTACAAGTTCTTTCCGACAAGTAAATGTTCGAAAGTTTCTTATAAGTTAGTTAAAACGTAACGCTGACGACAAACGTATGTTTAATATTTAGTATACTCGCATCAGGCAACCAAAAGGTTAGGTCAAATCAGTTGCCTTAGGGAAATTAATATGTTTCGTTTGCTTCAAAAACTAGTATAATTCAACGTTTATTACAAAAAGTTGGATACGCTTCATACTAATTTCATATTAAATATTTTTAAAAGTAATAATTCGTAAATAGGTACTGGAAATATTATGTACGTTCGGGTTTTGACCACAATATAAAAACAGTATGTTTGCGGTTGTCACGTTAAGACAATTTTATTTTATTTTTTATAAGAATATTAGTATGTTTGATATGTAACTTAATGCTAGATTAGTATGTGACACTATTTATTTTCGCCGGAAATAATGAAATAATTGTATATTATTTACTATTAGACTAGATTTCAGTGGCAGTAAGTGAAGCATTCTAATTTTGTAAAGCAAGTACTCCATCGCATCAAAATATATGAAACTTGATACTATTCGTAACGAGCATCGATTAGTGTCTTACATTATTATTATTCTTATCGCTCTACGCACCACAGAAATGTTTACATAAATGTGTTCGACAAAAAGGAAATGTGTAGCAGTAAGCAAGATTTGTCATATCATTAGCGTATAGTTACATTTATTTTAATAGTTTTAATTAATATTGTCAGTCGCTTCTGAGGTCTGTTAAATTAATTAGGGTCAATGATTCCACAGTTCATGAAACGTATAAGTCAGACTATAACGCACTTGTAAGTATTTAAATGCCGAGCAAAATGTTCTATCGAAATGTTGTTTGATCGATTAAATAACTAGGAAAGTTGTTTTAGAATTCTTGAGCGGAAGTAAATAACTCACTCGGTTATTAGTTTATTACATGAGAGTGTTTTGGTACAAAGAATTCAACGAAACGCGATCAGGGCGCGGCAGTACGGAGGAAAAAGACAATGAAATTCATGGAAAATTAGAAAACCTCCGGCTGGTGTGTAAAGGCTTTATAAGGGTCGTGGCTGCCGTTGACTGTGTGTGCACATCACACAATGTCAGCACTCAGTAACATTTGACGGCATTACAAAGTTGGTTGGTTATAAGGTTTGTGTAATTTTAGATAATCATACAGAGCCCAGACACAAAAATATAAAGTTCAAGCCGCTCGCATATAATGGACGCAAGCACGTGGAAGCGCGTAATATGCTAGTGCGTTTTAACCTGTAGTGGACGTACATATATGGCGAGGGTATGCAAATCCAACCGCTAAACGTGAACGGGTATTCAGCGAGTAAGATATGTCGATTGGAATTAGGTCACATAGAATTTAACAAGACTATTATCACATTCGGCTTATCGAGGTATCAAATCTCTGAACAGGCAATCGGGAAGGAAAATATGGATAACCTAAAGTTTGGTACAATACCCAACGACATGGCGCGATTATAGGTGACCCCCAGTTGTCTGTCGAGGATTAAACAAATATTTTTAAAATTATTGTTAGTAGTAATCAACAAAAGAAAATTCGACAATTGTCGTTATTATTGTAGGGCGTAGGCACATATCGCCACCCCGGTAGAACAATGACACAACTGCAATAATTATTAAAATTTTACAGGAGAACCAAAAAACCAAATTATTTTTCATTAAAATGTTAATTTTATGAATGCACAATTAATTACTACAACTATAGTTACGTCGTTTTTCTACCTTATGTGTTTGCTATATCTAAACACATTGAAGCATTTAGTCCATTTTCCCAAATTTTGCAGTTGTGTCATTGTTCTACCGGGGCGGCGATATTATTATGTAGGCTTATTAGTTGCAATGCGTTTTTATAATAAGACGTTTTTTGGTAGAGTTGGTTTTTACAGTATAGTATTTACTTGTTACTGTCTTGAAGAAACAATTTTCAACAAAGTTTGATTGTTATTATAGTTCGGCTAAGTAGGATGATGTTTCTTAGAAACATGGCAATTATACTTGTCATTACTAACAGACATAATAATAGAATGTATGTATATTGAATTTATTTTTCATCGTTTTATGATGTATAAATTATAATATCTATCAATTGTTTCATACTTTAGAATTATTTGTATTATTCTATATGGGTGAGAAACGTTACTTTGTGCAATTCCATTAATTGGCTTATATCGGTAGGTCATGGACTCATAAATAAATCTTGTGAAAGCAGTTTCTTGTATTATTTTTAGTAGAAACTACAAATTAGGCACGTTAAAAATGGAGACACGTATTTTATTGAAATCTTTTCTTTTATTATAAAACCACAGAGGAAAAGTAACTTCAATAAATGAAATCGTGGAGTATTCCTATCGGTAAAAGAGTATTACTCCTTGCGTGTGCATGTTTACGCAATATATGTATTTTATATTATTATTATTATTATTATCATACAAGAAAAATGGCTGCGTATTATTATATTATGGTACACACTACACACACAGCTAAGTTTCATACGTTATTCATACATCCGTTTATAGACTTATCGTGAGGATTTATTGAATCGCTATCGCAGCATAGTTTATTAAATGTAATAATGGAGGATTCAATATTTTTTATATCGAACGCGTATAGTATTTTCCAATTTGAATGGAATTTAACCCTATTACGGATATATTGAATATAATTCATATATTGTAGATAATTAAGTATCTACTCTGAAAATTGGCATTGGAACGATGAGCCCGGTCGGTTTACATTACGTTAACGTGCGGTATTGCTCGTCAAAGCGTCGTAAAAACTAATTTCGGCGCTCGGTGACCTAAGCAAAAATATAAATATGCTAATCTTCAGTTGAAAAAAAAATACAAGAACTTATTTTAAAAAGAAATATGAATAACAAAACTCTAAACCTGCAGTCGAGAGTAATTAAAACTTTCATTTACCGTTTTTTGGTGCGATTAATTTATAAGGCTTTGAAATGGGACAAATATTTGGAAGAAACTCGCGGACCATATTATACATTTAAAATCGAAATGATTCGCAATTTAAAAGCCAGTCAGTAGGTATCTCTCTAAAGTCCAATTACATTTAATTGTTTTTGTAAAATATCCGAAACCGTGTAATTTCGATTTTTCCTTTTATTGTATATATATATATTTTTTTTTTTTTTGTAGAATACTGAATCTCTCTAATACCGAATGGTATTTTGTTATTAAAATAAAAGTGATACAAAAAATAAATTATTAGGCGATATTAAAACATTGGAAGGTCAAGCTCGAGTAATTGAAAATAAGTAATAAATACAAATTGTTTCACATAAAAAATTATATTATTATATTAATATGAGTAATGTTTTTCTTTTTTCGCGTTGAATAGTAAAATTTAATTTTTTGGGCGGAGTTGCTGCGATACACTAAATTCCATCCACACGATTATTATTAATTTGTTCGTCATTATCGTTTACTGGATAGTTTACCAATGAATCCGATGCATATTACAACGATTTAAATTTAAAAGTTTTCTGTACTTCAAAAAATGTGATTACAAATAGTGAAGTCGATAGACGGTCTACATTTTATTGATGACTAAATCCGAATTTTCAAAGTCTTGTCCTGATAAATATTATAATTTTTGAATTCGCTGACTTAACAGCGAGGTCTTGGTTGAGTGTAAGTTATTTCGATGTCATACAATATTATCTGCGGTTAATACGATCGTTGTTCGGTTATTCTATGAAAATCTACAGAATAGAAAACCGTCTTGTGTATAAAGTTAGACTTGTCGATTGCGTATCAAAAACAAAAGGTTTAATCCAATCTGTCGAATTTCCGACCGATTGGAATAATTCAAAGCTAACAACAAGATTAATCCACCTCAAATTACTAAATACATATAACGACGTTCAACTTTATACGTTTTTCTAGACTTCAAAACGTTCGCTTCCGATTGAGACAATGAGAACAATGAACGTCCCTCCCGTCGAGAAGTCTGCAGACGATGAAATTTCAGCCTCCTGTGTTAATTCTGCAGTCGTCAGGACACCAATATGTCATAATGCTAGTCATGATTTATTGTCGAGCCGGTCAATGATACTAATCCGTAGTAATGACCGAATATAAAAATGTAAAACATTATTGCGTCATTGATCTTCGAGAAGCAATAGCATCATCCACCAAGGTCGTTTGGAATTTATTTTATTGTTAGTTTTAATAAAGACGCATATCATCAAAGAGCTTTTAATTCATAGCGGAGATTAAAAAAAAACGCAATTATTGATGGCAACGAAATATTTAAAATAATTAGATAACATTAATTACTAGGTTTATTACATACATACAATTTCATTAGTTAAATAACTAAAATTAAGTAATTCAAGTGATAACTTTTAAATACCATTTCCTTTTCTAACAAATTTTAGATCTACATTTAAATATGATCGAGGACGGTCGCTTTTTAACTTGTATTCATTTTGAGGTCGTCCACTTATGTAAGCTCAGAAATTAATTCAATTTTTAACGTTTTTCACATGACCTATGCATTTTCAATAGGATAAGTTCAAAACATTTTGATATGTATGTAGTGAATTTTGTGATGTTTTAGCCCACGGTTGTACATAGCAAGGGCATTGCATATGTCACGAGAATATTGATTCTCGACTGTTTTATTCAAAATGAAAAAAAAAGAAAATAACAACTACGATGTCACAATTAATTTACCACTGTTCAATTATTTCTTTACCGTTTATATTGGGATTTTCAAAAAAAACTTATTTAAATAAAGTATACGAAAAAAGTACATCTGTGAAAGTCACTTTTCTTAACAAATAAAGACAACAGGGTTTGAGTGCGCGTTTATTTTTAATAAAACGGAATTTATTTTCCGAGTTCTACCGAGCTTCAGATGGGACAATCAGGATGCTATATGGGTACAATAAATAATATTCATTTTTTTTTAAATTTAAAAATAGAACTCGTATCTCATTAAAAAATTGTCTTACGAAAAAAATATTTGAAATTAAGAGAAAAAATCTTGTTGAATTTATATGTAACATGATTTTTTGGTATCTGGCCACACATAAGTCCACAGGGTGGCCACCGAGTGCCGGTATGTGACTAAAACCAACATAATATGGCATGCGGCACATCATTTAATATAAAATAATTCTAAGGACACCACTGAATTGAGAAAAAATTTTAACCCAAAATGATGTGTCACATGCCATATGCTGATTTTGGTCACATGCCGGCCACTCAGTGGCCACTCGGTCGACGCAAGTGTGGCCAGATACAAACAAATCATGTTAAGTATTACTTCAACAAGATTTTTTTCTCCTGATTTCAAACAATTTTTTCGTAAGACAATTTTTAAATGAGATACGAGTTCTATTTTAAATCATTTAAAAAAAAAAAAAAATTAAAATTATTTATTGTACCCATAGCATTCTGAATGTCTCATTTGAAGCTCGGTAGAACTTTATTTTACACCCTGTATATATATAATATCATATTTTTATATCAATGGCTATTGATATCAAACGCATGTAATAACTTATTAGCTGCTAAAATTATACTAAATTAATTTAAAATCCTATTATAGTACAAAAAAATGAAACGAAATTAAGTTAAATCATTATACAATATTGTTTACTTTTTAAGGTAGCGCGTAGGAAAGGGATGTTTTACAACTAAAGAATGGGTTCTATATTACAAGTACAGCGGAAAATAAAAACCTATTACGTATCTTAAAAAAATATATTTTTATTTTATTTAATTATCTTAATATAAAAGATAAATTAATACTACCAATTTTTCAATTGCAATATTTGAGTGTATTAATGCCATATTAACAAGTCATTGAAAATAACTTAATTTATTTCAAAAATAACTAATCATTAAATAAATGAGTAACACATAATTTACACGAAAAACTTTCATTTTTTATTATCAAAATATGGATTTATATTTATTGAATTACTATTTTTAATTGAAATATTTTTTAACTCAATATGTTACGGTTCATTAGATTAATAGTCAGTATGCCTTATTATTTTTTTATTGAATTTAGGTTTTTGTTTCATTTATTTATTAGTTCGTTAGTGTAAAATAAATACCTCATAGGCATAATTATCTCCAACACCAGTAAATATATTTATTACTATATACACTGTTTGCCTTCGAAGTATTTACATTTTGCACTCATAATTGTTTCTTTATTAATAGGCAGGCGTTGCAGTATAAAGTATGTGTATTCAACGTGGATTTATTATTGTTTCAAATTTGTATGAAACTTTAGGGTGGATGGTAGTATTTTAGTACGAAGTTAATTCGAAAACTTTTCTTTGAAAACACCGGATCCTTCAAAAACTTGAAAATTAAATACAAACGGATGCCAAATTTTGATGAAAATTCATACAGGAAAATAGTTATTTACTGTAACACATACGTAAAAAGTTGTTTGTACTTGATAAGAAAAACATGTTTAAGTAATGCAAAAAAATGTTTTAAAATGTTAAAAAATACCAGTACCTTTCACTTAGTATGTGTGCAAAATTATTTTTTATGAGGAGATCACCTAAAATATAAGCTTGGTATTCAGTACTCGTTGTTAAATTTATTGTTTATTTTAATATAACTAATATATATAATTATATATGTTTTATTATTTTTATTATAATGATAATAATAAAAAAAACTAGCCTCCTTCAAATAAATGGGATGTCATGTGATTAAGCCATCACATGTGTTACTGTGAATACACGAGGGAAGGATGAATGAGTTTTTTCCAAATACAAATTTGGTTTACAAAAGACCATTAGAATTTTTTCAATGTTAATATGTACTACAAAATGGTATTTTCAAGAATTTAATAATAAAAGTTATTACTTTTATAGTTATTACTACATGATAACATGTAGGTAGAAATAAGAATTAATTAACAAAATTTACTATCTAATAGGTTGTACTATAAATAATAATGTTTATTAATTTAAATATATGTTTGTAAACAATAAATTATATAAGTCCATAACATGTACATCTCATTTTTGTAAAATAAATAATACATGGTTTGACAAGTTGAGCTGTATATACATATATATATATATATATATATATATATATATGTATATATATTATATATATTATTATTATTATTAGTTTACGGTAGACGAGAGTCTTCAGTAAGTTCTTAATCTTTACGCTTGCATTAGTTTTTAATTGCATCTCTATAAGGAAATTCTTTCAACAAATAAAGTCAAGAAATTTAGGTAAAATCACTAATATGACCATTAAATTTATTTAAATATTCTATAGTAACGTCTACAATTAACATTTTTATCGTGTTCTTAGGCTCTTTTAGAAGTAATCTACATTTGTCCAAATATATTGAAAATATTTTTCACTGAATGTAATAGTAAGTCATAGCATGGTCATTAGACCAGTAATAATTGTTTAAACGGAACATTATATAATCCGGGTTTTTTATTTTCAGTGTAATTATTCAATAGACACAACAATGGCATTTTTTGTATAAATGTAATTAAAAATAAACATAGAATTATGTTACGTTCCCCTTTTTGTGCTAAATTTTATTTGTTTGCCTAATCTATGTTTTACTGCATCCATTTCCGCACAAAAAAAGTTACAGCTTAACCTATACAGTCTCACGTTTGTGGTAAAACTCCATTTTTCAAACAACTAATTACCTATTGCGTTACTATGTTCAACTCACCTGCAACCAAAAATCCTCGTGACCACCTGAAACATAAAAATAACATTAGCATTAAAAGTAAAAAAAAATCTACGCCCTACAGCTGTATGATAAATATGCGTACCGTGTACGCTCATTGATAAATGGGGAAACAAACTCGGTATCACCAACGTTAAAGTATTAATCAGATAGGAAATTAAAAAAAATTGTACAAATTTATTGTTTTTCATCAATGCATTCATGTCTACTGCAATTTTTCTCAAAGTACGAAGACCATAACTTTGGTTGAAACGGGTATTTTTTAAATTATTATTTTTTTGTAATAAATAGGTACATAAATCAAAACCAAACAATTTAATAACAAACAAATACTTTTCAGATTGTTGTACGAATCTTTGAAAAATAACTTTATATTTTTACGTTTTCTTTTTTTTAACAATAAGTTTAGAATTTAATCAAATTGTATGTCAATTTATTACTAATCTTTAAATAGTTTCACAATTCACTAGTCTTAAGTCAATAATTATTATCAGAATCATTTTGTTTGAATGTTACTGCGTCTTATAACATTTTATGTATAATAATATGTTCCATTTTAAACGACACATTTGAACTAAAATGCATTACAGGCAGAATTTTTGACACTGCACCAGTCATTGGCAAATCATGTGTTTAAATTGATATTGCCATTAAAGTGGCACAGAGAAACTTGTAATCGAGACGTCATGCAAAATACAGAAAAGTTACAGTTAGTTGAAGTAAAGTTTATGCGTATTCCGACTTTGGTCAAGAAAAGTGACATCTAACAGCGAAGGTTGAAAATATATGATTATTGCCCAACTCGACATGTACTTTGTTCAAAACAACTGTTATCATCGGGTTGACACGATAAAGTAGAAATAGAACGAAACATCTAATGACTTACGTAATATGTATATTATACACATATATTATTTATTCAAAACAAAGTTTTAGTAAAAACTATTCGTGTAAATAAATACCTTTTCGGCTTTTTAGCATAACTAAAGCTATTACTATTATCTTTATCAGTCTTCTATATCATATAATATACCTGCCGAGAGCAGACATTGGTCGTTTTGATTAGAATATTATTACGTATAATAAACGCAAATATGGTCGGTTTTACTCGATTGGAGTACAAATAAAACGGTCAGCTTTACCGTAATAATGTATATCTTATATTTTTCGAATTACAAGACCGAGTCGTAATAGACAACTGAGCACCGCGTTTTACAGGGTCTAAACATCCCCCCCTTCCAGTGCAGTCAATCCTTAAACGCCGAAACTAAAACGATAATATAATATTTATGAACGATGTCGCCGAAATGTCTTTACTACTCAATCTAGTACTGTATTTGCGTCGTCATTATTTATAATTTGAATATAATAACGTAGTAATGCATGGAGAATGTGAAATTCTATTAACAAGGGCTGGCGACTACTTTCAAGTGTCAATACAGGATTTTGTGTTTCCAACGAAATCTGGTGTGGACGGTCCGCAATAATAACCTATTGAATGACACTGTAAATTAAGTTTTATTCGTTTAGAGCGACGCCTCTAGAGCGTTTGGAAATACGTATATACTTGAAACGGCAAAACGAGCAAATATCCAGCGATAATAGTACTATTAACGCAATGGTTGCAATACCTAGATCAAATCGTTTTTATATTATGCAATTGGGCTGTGATCTTTCCTGACGAGTGGGGCGGATTTTTAAAAAATATTTTTCATTTATACCTACCGGCGAATGTGCATAGCATCGTTTATGGCGATTACTACAATAACAATACTTAAACAGAAATGTTGCGGCGTCAAGAAGTAGGTACCCCGGGATCCGACTTCAATATAATCACAATACTAGGAGTGGCGTTACAATAATATATATATGTGTGTGTGTGTGCATGAGTTTTTTCTCTCTTTCTGACTCGTTTTTACGTATCTAACGTAATATATACGCATTATAAAAACAGTTTTTATACACACAGAAGGTGTATAAGTATAAAGCTGAAGGAGGAAAACGGAGATCCGCAGTAACCATTAATACCCGTAGAAACGTTCGAGACTTGTCAACCGAACCGAGTCGGAATAAACTACGTCTAATGGAGAACGATTTAAAGGCAATAAAAGAGCAAAAAAAAGGGGAAAAAGGCGAGACCCGAACGAGATAAATTGGATGGGAAAATATAAAACCATTATGTTAACCGTTTTCTTGGCTATTTTTTAATGCGATCTCCAAACGTTTTCCAAATAGTTTCGTATTGATTTTGTTGCCAAAATCGAAGCCGCGTAAGCGTTTGTTTTAATTATGTTCAAAGCAAATTTACTTTTCGTTATGCGCACCTCGGACCGTTTGAACCCCAACCGTTTTTGAGGTCGCTTAACTTTGTAAACGCATTCTCCGTACTTATTGCTTTTGACCGGCCGCTGCTTTTGAAGTTCATCGGGTCCAAGCGACTACTAATTACCTGTTAAATGAGGAGCGCCGGAATTTCAAAGTATTTAGCTTGTCCATGTACACTTTCGTCTACATCACTGCCCATTCATAATTATTATATCGATTATACAGTTAAAACCTAAGTACAGGGTGATTCCTAGTAGGTATGCGTTTAAGTAAAAAAACTATTATGTACAAAAGTTATTTTAGAGGATAGCTTTTAAAGTGTTTAAAAGGTAAAATATATATTTTATTTGTCTTTTAGGTACCTATATTAATATGTACATTGTACAATAACAATGTACTATGTATAAATAATTTCAGGAATAATTGGCACATTTGACTCGCCCTCTAGAATACGGAGCTCGAACCACTCTGGTTAACAAATAATTTTAAAACTTACCCAAAAAGGCTAATTTCCGTAAACACATTAACAGATCACAAAGCCCGAGTATAAAAGTATATCACATAATACACTAGTCATACGAATAAATAAATCACATAATGCACTAGGCGTATAATATTATAATGTTATATTATATTATAGGTAATGACTAATGATCGCCATTCTACAAATACGCACTGTACAGTCTAAACATTTTATTAAAATCGTTAAATGTGCTGTATGATTTGTTTTTTTTACAGTTTGTATGATTACAAATTATATTTTGACTTTATTTAGGCTCACACGTTCGTTATTACCATCAAAAAAACCCGACCACGAATCACATATAAATATAGTTATGACAATTGTACTTTATTATGATATGACATTGACCTTATTATAACTCATAATTATTACTAACGAGACAGAATAAAAGTAAAGGGTTAGTCGTCCTAGTCACGGCCATCACGTAGAACTTAAACACCCGCCGACGTCCTATATTATAATTTATAACGTTTTTTACTCGCAGGTTTTTGTTTTTTAATCGTGAGTTGTGCCTATGTTTCTTTATTTTTTTCACAAACAAAACCAAGTATGTATAATAATATGTTTTTTGAACGACACCCCAAATTATAAAATCGACTGACTACTTTCTTTATATTTGATTTTATTGTCTAGGTCTGCGGATACCGGGTATTTAAACTTCGGGTTGATAATACATGTATTTTTTACTATAAAAAAAACCTTTTGTTTCGATGTGTTTTTTTTATTTATAAAAAAAACTTTATACTGATTAACTGATCTATTGTAGTTGGTTATTCGTGTGTAAACGTCAAAATCGATGACGGTTAGCTTTTTTTTTAACGTCTAAACTGAAACTGTATGTATTCTGTTTGAGTGTTCTTATAATAAACGCGATAGGAAAAATAAATAAAAATAAATAACTTTGGACAAGTATAAGATAGTTAACGGAGTTTGACTACTTTATTTTTTCGTACGACTGTGTCTAGACGAGATTGCGAATGAGATGTTTGTAAATAATGAAATAGAAACTATGGAAGAAGCGTCAAACGTCTAAAGTAATTCGGTAAACGTGTTTAAATAAAATCGAAACGACAGTTAAATGAATAATTAGCTTTTGAAACTCCAGGTCGTATTTTTAAAATCTCGACATGAATCAATTGCCTACTGTATTACAATATAGTAGAGTCCTCGTAGAAAAATACTGAAATATTGAATCACGTGCCACACACACACTTAAATGTCGGTAATGTACTTTTGTCGCCGAGAGAATATCAATATAACGTTTGGAAATAGTCACGTGCATGTGAATATGTACTTTCATTTTAATTTTTTTTTTTACCGCTTGCAAGAGAATGTGGAAAAGTCAATGTTTAGAATTGGGCACAAGGGATGGCGTATAATTTACATTTTAAACAGCGCCGGAGGAATATAAGTATATATATAAAAATACGTTTTCGACTTAGGTGCGCGCTGTTTACCTGCTCGGTAACTTTTGATTTTCCGCCGCCGCCGCTATAGAATGAGATGGCACATATCATATAGTGTTATTACCACGATGGGAGAGAGGAGCGAGACCCAAAGGAAGGATACCATTATTTTTAATGGGCGTTTTGGAACCCATGAATATAAATATATGTATAGTTTTATATTTATAAGTTATACGGTACTACACGGGTAAATAGTACATACGAGTGATGTGTGTAAGCACGGAAGGAACCGTTTAACGGAGATTGACTGCGGGGACGGCACTATCATTGTTACAACGTTGGCATGCACATACACATACTCGGTTGATTAAAACGCTCAAACGATTCGAAGCACGGAAAGCGATCATGTGTCGACGGCAAGCAGTTGTTGCGTGCAAACTTATCCTGCAGGGAACGGTTTGCACGCGTGTGCCTTGCTGATCGAACATCCCTATCGGCGTGATTAGAACTTATTGATTTTACCAGGATCTGAATCTAGTTATAATTAGTAATTTAACCACCAAAATCCGTCTTTATCTTACAAAAAATCACACAACGTGCGGTGTACATACGTTTATCACGTAGCAAAATATTATTATGACAATGTATACATTATAATAAAAATATTAAAAATATATATTCCAGGTAAACAATAGACACACATATTACTGTTAAGAATTTTATTTCATTGTTCCATAAAAAACTACTTACTACTTACTACTTTACTTCTTTTTTTTTGTTTTATGATAAATAGTGTCGAAGCTGAAAAATACTATAAAAATGTATATAATACTAAAACATACATTTTTACAAAAACTTTTATGTCATTTGCATGACATAAAAGTTATTATGCATGACTTCAAATTGAAACATAATTATTTCAAAATTATTAATTAAATCAATTAAAATGTATATTATGTTATACACCAAGTGAATTAATGGAAACATTTAAATTGAACACAAATTAAAGGCATGAAGACGGCCGTATAATGAGATAAATATTTTAAAACTATAATGGTTTTAGATCGATAGTGACAACGTTTAAATTTCTTAAAACATTTTTATGAAAACTAGTATATTAAAGAAGCCCGTAGCGTCGGGAAGTTCGGTAGATAATAAATATTTTATTTATTTTTCAGGTATTATATAAGAAGCAAATAGGTTAACCCACACATGTTTATTGTCCATAATTGAGTATTTTTCATCTTCCTGGTGGTGTTAGGTGGAAGTGTCATACTATTCGTGTTGATGATAGGCACAAATTTCATGTTTTTATAATTTTCTACAATAGTTTATTTCATATTAATAATTGACAATTGTACATGAAACTATTTTATTAAAAAGTATACCCAACATTATTTCTACGCCATAATATATTTTAATACGGCAGCTAAAATATAGTGGTATTAAGAAAATACCGTTTGAGTCTTACCACAAGTTTTTCCAACCTACCATTACGATAAAAAAATACTACTTAAGACCCGCAACGCCGGAAAAACTTAACGAGCTGTACTTAAAAACCGAACCGTGTTTGATATTTTCAATGATAAACGAGATTAATTTTTATTAAACTGTACAGATCTAAATTAATTAAAGGTTGATAAAAATATTTAAAGAAGTTTGAATACCCAATGTAGTATAAACAATAAATAATACTACCACGAGTTAATCTCATTGATTGCAATAATCCCCAAAAGCTCAAAATAAATTATTTACCGCCCGACTGGTTTAATCGATCGTCGTTTAATATAAAATGTATTATTAAAAAACTTAGCAAATAGGTTTTGAAAAAATATCTTTTTACTTTGAAGGTGATAATAAATAATAAAAAAGTGATAAACGGAAGAGCCATTAAAGTCTTAAAAAGTGTTTTTAGGAATGTATTGTAAAGAGAAAGAGGTATTTTTAATTTTTATTTCCCTACGCCGCGCCGAAACAATCAACTCGATGAGATTTCTGATCGATAAAGTAGCGATGGGCAAAGAAATCGGTCGTCGACAACACATAGAGAAAATTTTATCACACAAAAAGAAAATTACGGATTATTGCTTAGCCAGTACCGTTTCAGCTTCCCTTGAACGAAGCTGAAAAGAGGAATTTTCACAACGAAATCATACATTTAATTGGCAAATACCAAAGATCAAAAGAACAATTTACCTAGGAGTAAACATTGAAAAACGGATATTTCTATAGCTGTGTACGAATTCTTTCACATATTTTTCACTAACAAAAATGCATTGTTTCCTGTATACATTCTTGATAGATTCCTTTTATTGCCTGAAGTATTGTGTCCTAAGTCAATCCCTCGAGCGCAACATCATTAAAATAGATATTAAAAACAATTTTTTGTTAATAAAAGAAAATGCTAACAAGTATGCAAATCTGAAAATAATGACTGGATAAAAAAAGTATGACTTTTTTATAGTCGATGCGAAACTGAGAAGGTATTTTTAAGCCTGTATTTATGCGGCTTTGTAGTGCACTACATAGACTTTTTATTACAATCCAATTACATTTTATTCATGGAAGTAATAATATCAATAAATCGTGAAGTATATTACAGAATTCTGTCAAGTAAACCACAGTGCTTTTAGTATATTTGTGGCGGTTAGTATACATTAATAAAATATGGATTGTCATCGTTCTGAATGAAATAAAATAATAATTAATCATGAACACAAAGAACTATAGATACATAGAACATAATTAAATAGAGTATAATACTAACGGTAATAATATTTTCTTTTACAAAAAAAAAATTGTGTTGTTCCAATTATTTATAAAATAAGTTTTTTTTATTTGTTAAAGAATTTAATTAAATGACAAAAATTAATAAATACTTGGGGTTAATTGCCAACATAGTAATATTGAGTAATGAAATTAATGCTTAATTGTGATATCGAAATATGTATTCCAATATATTATACATGATATGTCATGTAATTACTAAGAAAAAAAGGTTATTTGATCATATTATGCACGTTTTCCATAAGTGGCTAAAGCAAAATATTACAACCTAAATATTTTATAAAACGAGAGGTAATAATATTATAATGTATTAAAAATAGTAAGCTATTTAAATGCGATAGAAAATATTGATTAATAGCTGGTAAAATATAGCAAAATTCTAAATCACCAGAAGTCAGAAGAAATCCTTACGATTTTAACCCAAAAGTTGAAGGTTAACATAATATGTAGGTCCATAGTATATGCATGTATACAAAAAAAAAAAAGCTTTCATATCTTGTAAAAGGCTTCACAAGAAACACGGCAATATTGTTTTAACACTAACTTATTTTAACATAAAAAAATGTGTAAAGGAAATTACTTATCACTTTCAAATTTATTATCACCTACTAACTATATCTAAAGCGAATTTGTCCGAACTTTTTTTAGGTTTTCTTTTTTTACATTTTAGCTATAATATATGATAGAGTGTGGCACGATGGTCTACTTTACAAGTTAAAAAAATTCCTTCCAGCACCATACTATTTGTTAATCCGTTCCTATCTTCTCAATCGAACTTTTTCAGTTAGGCAAGGCACCTCAATCTCTCCATATTTTTCAATATTTGCTGGAGTCCCGCAAGGCAGTGATCTCTCCCCAGACCTGTTTAATATATTTACATCCGATTTTCCCACAACATCTAACACAACTATAGCAACCTATGCTGATGACACAGCCGTTCTGACCTCCGACACTGATCCTGATATAGCTTCCTCCGCCCTTCAAAACCATCTCGATTTAATAAGTACCTGGGCAACCAGAGGGCGAGTCAAAATAAACCCTGAAAAATCATTTCATGTTCCATTCACACTCAGAAAAAAAAACTCCCCACCCCTTCAACTGCAAGGTGTTGGTATTCCTATTATACCGCAGGTAAAATATCTAGGGATCATAATCGACAAAAGTTAACATGGGGCCCACACCTAAAATCCAAACGCAAATTATTAAATAATCGCCTACACATGCTTCGCCCAATATTAAAGTCCAAACTTTCTATAAATTCAAAATTAACAATATACAAATCTTTTTTAAGACCCATCTGGACTTATGGCTCACAAATCTGGGGAAGCGCCAAACCATCCCAAATTCAAACCATTCAAGCATTCCAGACCATATCCCTCCGTCTAATAGCCTCCGCTCCATGGTACTTCACAAACAATACACTCCACAAGGACTTAAAAATCCAAACTGTTGAACAACTAACCAAACAATATTACACTAAATTTCACAAAAAACTACGGAATCACCAAAATCCTCTCATATCCCACCTATCCTCACTTACACTACCTGACAACCCCCCTCGTCGCCTTAAAAGGCGCTGGTGTCGAGATCTTTTATAAATTATAAAAATCAACAAATTAAATTAATTTAGTCTGAAGGGTCCTATCATTGGATGGCCTCCCTTATCATGCCATTCTGTTATTTATATTATATTTTATTACTGTTTTGTTGTACATATCATCTCATTTACCTATTGTGTTAACTAATACAGATTGTAAATTTTCAAAAAAAAGCTATGATGTATAAAGTTTGGAAACTCACAATTCTTTCTACAAATTTGGTTTTTATTTTAAGTTTTCTAAACTTTTATAAATTTTAAGCGATTGTAGAATAAGTTTTTAAAGGATCTTCAGCAGAGCTATTATCCATTTAGCGAGATCTAGCATTTTCACAAGTAATAAAATTTAAAAAAAGATTTTCAAGTAATTATTATAATTCTAATAGCTTATTTTTGAGATGCCTGATGCATGTATTAATAGACTCTTAAATGGGTTATGATCAACTTTGAGAAGTTTAAAATTACTATTTTCAATAAGAGGGTAATTTTTTGTTTGGAAGTTTTTCAATCGTTTCCAACTAATCTACCCTTTGAAAAAATTTAATTCCCTCGTTTGAAGTATTAAAAGTATTGTAAACTAAAAGCCTAATAAAAATATATTATATATGTTGTTAAAGTTTGAAAAAAATACTCTTTTAAAATTCCCTTTTGAGTAAAGAGTCAGGCCCAGCACAGTCACGGGGATCACTTTTAGCGGTCTTCGCAATTCGCATACATATTTTATAACGCATATATGATGTAAGGGTTGATGTTGATAAATATTCTTGGACTTCTATACTATGGAAGTAAGTATATCAAAAAGACATTGGTGTCTAGTGATTTATAAAATAGCTTTATAATTTATTAAAGTGGTATGTACTATTTTAATTTTAATAAAATATTTTATTATAGGCTATTAATTAACCACTCATTAATGATCATTTTTTTTTTCGTTTAGAAAACTGCGTCCAAGTGAATCCTTTTATAAACTGTATATTTTTTTATTTAATTGGTACGATATTTCATTATGAATAATGGATCAACATTTTTAAAAATAATACTTTATACAAGTTGATCCACTTATCGTGAACCACTCAATATCTCCTTAGGTTTTCATAAGGAATTACATTTTTTTTTCATATTATTTTTATTCAATGTGATCTTAATTTTTCACAATTTTTTTTGTTATATACCCCCCTCTCAACTTAGTTTTTTTGATAGCAACTTTTGAACTTAAATGGTAACGTACATATTTTATTAACTTTTTAAATTGAAAATAATATACTAAAAATTTTGACTGGTCGATAACCAGTTTCGGATAACTACAGGGTAGGGCGCGGTTACTTCCTTATTTGAAACTCGCGCCACAAAGTAACCATTACTCCTAGAGTGTTGGTATATGGTGCGTTCGAAAGCTCGGTAACTAAATTTTTTTTTTATGACTAGTTCAATGTCAACAATGCAGTGGACAAAGGAGGAGCGCGCGTTCGCCGTGGAGGCCTACTTTTCCTTCGGCCGTTCAGTCATCACAACTCAACTTCAGAAAGCATTTCAACATCGTGCCTGTAGGTCATGTGTCTGATCGGAAATCGATTTGTTTATGGGAGGACACGTTTAAGGATACTGTTAGTTGTGAAAAAGAAATTTGATGGATCTTCCAGAACCTTCAGGACGCCAGAAAACATCGGGAGGGTAAGGGCGGCGCTTTTGAAATCCTCTAGGCGATCTGCACGCAAACATTCGGCGGCTAAAGAGATTTCGGCCATCTCAGTGCATTGACGAGGACGGTGGCCACCTTTGAGATGTCGTTTTTAAAACCCAGTGAAATAAAACTTTAAATGTACCCCTGTACAATAAAACAAAAATTAAATCAATATTTCCAATACTTTTTGTGTTACGATTTTTTTAAATAAGGAAGTAACCGCGCCCCACCCTGTATTTTTAAAGTTATAAGAGTTTTAAAGTTAGGATGGGAGGGGAAGAGCGGTTGGGAAATGCGCGCAGAAAAAAATAACACTACACTTCACCTTTCCTCCTGCCCTAAATTTAAAACTTCAATAACTTAAGAAATAGCTATCCGAAACTAGTTATCGACCAGTCAAAATGTTTAATACATTATTTTCAATTTTAAGAGTTAATAAAATATATATGTTACCATTTAAGTTTTAAAAGTTGCTATCAAAAAAACTAAGTTAGGGGGTAAAAACAAAAAAAAAATGTGAACAAATTGAGATCACATTGTATAAAAAAAATATGAAAAAAAAAATTGTAATTTCTTATTTGGAAGTAGTGTTAATGGACGCTCCCTTCTTTCACGTCGTCTTGTCTAATTTTAATATTCAGCTCATTTACCTATTGTTTTATTTTGTATGCAGATTGTAAATATTGTTTTTATTTTAATAAAAGAGAAATAAAAAATTCTTATTAAACCCTATGAGATATTGAGTGGTTCACGATAAGTGGATCACCTTGTACATCATGTTGTATTGCCAAGGGATTGACATTTATTGGTTTTTTACCATAATTATTATTTCATTATATTTATTATGTTTCCTAAATACACTATAAAAAAATTATACGAAATCAAATTTATTTTTAATACAGCAATTGTAGTAAAAGTATTTTGATTGAGTTTTACTTTTTCATTTTTTTTGTTTTACATGACTAGTAAATAAATTACTGAAATATGCGGATTTATGATGTCTTGTTATTCTTTTATTTGGTTATTTAGTGTGTTGATATATGTTGCTATAAGCTTTTTGTCACAGACTCTTACTGTAGTTTTTTTGCATAACCTACTACTTATGTATCGGAATAATAATTCATACTATTTGTGGTCATTAATTATAAATTACACTATTCATAAAATAACAGTATCGATTCCTTTGGATTTTTATCGTTTATTATTGTTGATACCTGTTATAAAATATAATAAAAGAGCTTTGTCTGCTAATTAATGTTTTATCCTTTTGACCCATTTCAAAGCCGGTATATGTCAATAATAATATGTTCGTTGATTAGGTACTATTATTTTATACTCCTACAGAAATTATACACTGATAAATAAATATGTGCAAACAATTTATAGTTTTTTCACACGCTATTATTTGTATGTTTGTAAATAATTTATCGACGTTTTTTTTAATTATTAAACATGAAATATTTATACAATATAATAAGTTATTTATTTTTACAATTACAATACTTGGTTACTTTTGAGTACATTTATACAACACATACGGTTGTAAAATTATTTTATACAGTATATTATTTATCAATGTATAGTTATGCAAAAAAAAATATCAGATTACTCTTATAAGAAAAACATTTGTAGTTTATAGTTTATAAGCAATAGTAATGGTTGTACCGGGTTGTTATTGTAAGGTCCGAGGGTTACTAAATGTTAATGGTAAACATTGTAGTGTTATATCATGCGGAAATTATTTCGTTATTACTTAATTCCTATTTAAGTTGCATATAGTTACAAAAATATATAATATTTTTGAAATAGCTAGGCTGTTGAGAACGGCGTGCACAATGAATTGTCGTGATTCGCAAGCCATGTGTCTCAATAAGTCGGTAAAGTTATTTGCCCAAAAAGGTCTGTACAGTTTCCGAAGTCTGGTCATTATTTATGAAGTCAAAAACCGGCATTGTCGCTTTATTGTTCCTTGGTAGCAAAACCATTATGGTCAGTGTCACGCTTTAGCTTGGTTACATCCATTCAGCTGTACGGCGGACGAGAAGAAGGGAATTGGACAGGACGGTTTATTTATTTCTGGAAGAATGTGAGATATTTTATAAAGCGTTTAATAGACGACGTGAAACATCATATTGGTTAAAAATAAAACGTGTGAACTGCATTTTCGTCTTTGTCGTCTCAACTTAATCGCCGGCAGCACCAGCGCATAGTGTTTTCTGTTTTGCCGCCAAACTAGGACGTCTAAAACTGTAGCCGGTGACATAATAGACAGAGCGCTGCCAAAAAATAATTTGACCGTTTTGATTCGCTTAAGATGCGCAACGCAAATGATATAATTATGTTTATGCAACTTGTACAGAGAGCATGGCAACAACTGTACAAACTACCTAAATAAAAATTAAAATAAACCGTTCGAACAACGTTTCAACTAACAACGCGGCTTAATTAAGAGGGAGAGAATAAATACAAATTACATTGAACGACACGATGAATTAAATTATTAAGAAACGAATTTCATTAAGAAATATGTATTCAATTCTAAATTATTATTTTTTTACCAATGTAAAACACTGTATTTGAAAATTAACATAAATTAATACACGTACATCATTTTTTTTCAATAATGTTAACAAATGTTTCTCATAATACAATGATATTAAATATTTATTACTTTTTTTTTACTACACAGTGATAAAAAAATTAAGTACAACTTTACCGTGCAATGTTAGCTAAGAGTTCGCTTTTACAGAATGTATAGTTTTTATGTCGTGACGCATGTTACTCAAATTTTAAATACAATTATTTTATTATTAGAATATAAAATACAATGTAGAGTTAATTTATTGGTTAGACATCACAGTTGAAAGATGAGACCACAATATAATTTGTTATATAGTTAATACAAATTGTATAGTTGTTAATTTTCTAATTTCTAAACTATTTTTAGCTTCAATTTTTATTTGTTTTATTAAATAGGATCCTAGTCATTTTATAGGGTTAAGAGAATCGCAAAATGTACTTTTAATCGTAAAGACTGACTCTAAATACTTTACACTACAAATAGACTTTAAATGATAACTGAACAAAAACAACCCGGTTTTCCACCACTTATTTTTTAAAAATCTTAAGTTATAGTTGTCGAAAAAATTAACCGATTGACAATGTTGTTTAAACTTGTGTATAATATAATACAATTTTAAACATTAGATCGCTAGAAAGTAGCTGGGAATTGAGAGTATTAATTTTTATAATAGACAATGAAATTTAACACCCGACGTTTTGCCAATTAGAGCGTAAACCACTGCGATTTTATCTCGAAAGTTTCTGTTTCATAAAATAACCCGTTTATCGATGTCATAACAATTTACCCTAACCTGCGTGTGACCGACATCGATTGCCAGCGAGTCGCACACGTTTTATCGTTCTGTAGGTCGTGTAAGGGTCATAACGCTTAAGCTTACCAGGAAAAATTAAAAACTTTTACAATATTATATTTTTTGAAAGCAAATCAATTCTGCTACAGGGCATGATTTAGAAATCTCGTAATATTTTTACGATACAAATGTTGAAATTCAAAACAAAGTAGACAATTAGTTTCAACAACCCCCCCCCCCTACCAAGTTTTCATTAAATATTAATTATTTCCGGACTTTTTATATACTTGTATACAAGTTGCTTTGAGGTAGGTACACTCGAATTAACAGAAGAAACTATATGTTTAAATTATAACGGGTAAAATATGTACACAATTATTATTTCCAAATTAAAACCATTAATATAATCTGGAAGGAAGATATATTTCTAGGAAATTGTATACGACTAAGTAAACTGCCGGTATAAGAGATGTTTGTACGTATATACTTTAATAAAGAAACATTTATCACTCGACGCGAAGGTTTCCGGTTGTTTCTGTTACTCGCTCAAAGGCGAATCCTCTGAAGATAGCTTAATGGAAAAATTTTGTATTTTCTTGGAAGAAAATGATTCGTTAGTGTTTCGGTTTTATACGTAGATATATTATGTACATACGATTTAACATATAAAAATGGGTAGGTATGCCTACGGGAGTTGAGGAATATCAGCTGCACATACAAACATTGACGACTCACCTACGAGTATAAAACGTATATGATGTACACACATGCCATCATATGGTAATGTTACGGTGTTGTAACGAATGAAAATAATAATAAAGTACGTATTCACACTAAAAAGTATTTGTAACGCGCCTGGCGGCCATTTGATAACGTAGATGGTTCGATGGTGCGCATCACAAGAGGGAAACAGCTAAAAAAAAAAAAAGAACCTTTCACGTTACTTGCACCTTATATATTTTTTTAAAGAATGTTGGGCATAAAATGTGCGTTTAGGGCAATTGCAGCTATGGGCTATATGTATGACGCGTGTAGACTCGTTGAAGCGATTCGGAGCATAAACGTCGGCAAAAAATACACAGGACTATTGTCGGCTATTTTGTTTTTTCCATCGGATTTGACGGTTCGTCGGTTTCGGGTCATCCGACAGCGGGACAAAAGAAAGACAGCGAAAACTCTTGTTATTTTTATTTCTACGTATAAGAGAAAAAGTAATAAAAACCGAATACTAACAGAATACCGAGCCGTTGCGTTGGTGCATTCGACGTTTCCGGAACCGTTAAATGGAAATAGTATAAAACGCCAACAATCCACCTGTAAAGCACACCACACCGTGTTTGCGACAATCTATATTATATTATTATAGTAGACTGTATACGGTCAGGTAGCCATGCATAGCCAGCAGAGAATTCCGTGTCAACCACATCAAGCCGAGGCGGTACATCAATGTTTATATGCAAACATTACCTATAGTACACACCTATCCACTATGTTCCTGTTTTCCGTATCCCTATTCCCTTAGTCGTTTCTATCCCGATGTGACCCACATAAAATGTAACACACGCGATTAAATCGGCCTAACACATATGTTTAGATTTGTCAAAGGTCCATAGTATAGAATATGAATTCCTTCCGTAAAAATGGTCAATATTTAACGGTTATTCGTTGTGTTCATTTGTGTTATTCTTCGGTTATTCAAGTGGACATATTAACCTTCTTTTATACTCGCATTTTAACGCCACTGTAAATATTTTGTTTGATGTTAAATAATCAAATCCTCGGTGTACTTAGTGGTGTTATCTAATATTTGTTTTTTAATAAAATGCCATTAAACCAGTGTACAGCTTTATAAATCGTAACTTTTATAATACGATAATGGACAGTATAATAGCATATATAATATATAAAGTAAATAAAAAAATATACCGTGGGTCGCGTGCACGAGGTACAAACATGGGGATATTAGTTAGAAATATCATAAATGAAAAATATACAAGTGACATGAAATGTTTTAATATGTTTACTTACTACATGACAGGGCCACTTGGTTGAAATATGTTTGATATTTATTATTTTATGAACATCGGAATTCATGAAATATAAACAGTTCTTTATGTTGTAAGACCATCTTAAATAAAAACGAGTTTGGTACGAAAAGAAAAAATTAACATTTCATTAGCATTGCAGTACAAATTTATATGCTAACTAGTTACAACTTTATTATTGTGGTGGTAAAGCATATTATAATTAGTTTATCAATAAACTTAGAAAGTGTAAATTGCTCATTAAGGGAAGCAAAGCTAAAAAAAATACTTTCTCAGTTCTGCATCAAAGTCAATAGAAAAAGGAAATAATTATTTAAAAGACTAAGACCTCATTAATTAAAGATAATTAAGGATGGTATTGATTGGTGTATTCAATGTGAATTAATAAGTATGCAATGCTAAGTTATACCATCCTCTCTTTTAAGACGTCTTGTTTTTTAAGAAATATATAACTTGTTTTGTTTGTTAATAGATTTTAATGAATCGCTTTTTTTTTAATATAGTTTAGTAATAAAAAATGGTTGATTTATCAACATCCTCATTTGATGACACTATATATAAATATATATGTATATATATATATTATGTACATATTAAAATACACGTTTCAAAGACAAAATTTACATAATAGTGTATGAATATTGTAATAAGAAAAATATAATGATATTTCTATTCAATTTGTAAGACTAAAATTTAATTTAAATTAATTCGAATTTTACAATTTATTAAAAACAATGTATTTAATGAAAACAAGTCTATAAAAATGTAGTTAAAAGTGTTTATATAACACTTGAAAAAGTGTTTCAGGAAATAATATTAGGTATTAACTATTCGAAATTATTTCACATAAAACGTTTTCCTATAAAATGTTTATTATGGTCAAAAACCTAATCTGCAAGAATTTGTTTTTAATCTATAAGCTCTATAAGCATAGCCGCTTGGCTTAACAACGTGTTATGAATATTATCAAGCTGTTTAATGACATCGGGAACTAAATGTTTTTATAATACCGTACGTGTCCAAAATACAGTGGTCTAAATATTTTAAACTTTATTGAACACAAACGCAAAGTTCTTCGCAAAAATAACGTTCTTTTTATAGCACATTTCTAAAAACACATTCTCAGTTAGTGTCACGATGAAAAAAATAATACTAAAACATTCTGATTGTATTATATTAAACTTAAAATAAGTAAAAATAAATGTTTGTATTTAATTTTTGTAAAATGTTTATACTTTGTATATTTTTACTATTATTAAACATTTTTAGTTGTGTAACATGAACGCTGATTTTTAATGTATTCGAGTATATTGAGGCGTTTGTCAATACCATATTATTATTGTTGGTAGAGTTTTGAATTTAATAAAGAAAACTTTTCGCGGCAAATAATTACTAGTGCCTACTTCCGTCACAACTTGTCGGGCCAGCAAAAGACTTAATTCGTTGACATGCGTTTCTTTATTACATGTTTCTTAATTAGTAGTCTGTTCAGTACCTCCTACATCAAATACCCTAACTATAAGTAGAAGCTATCATTGTCTTATTATATTTAAAGTGTTACAGACATTCCAGGATTCGTTGATGTTCTTTCACTAGTGAGTCACCTCCGTATGGCTTTTAATAATATGTTCTGCCAACTAATTGAGTAATATCACTGCCGCCACTGACTCTGACGTTAAATCGCATTAGTTTTATTTGGAGTGCATACTTACGGATTCCGACACCAGGCGCGTTTATATGGAGCGATTTGATTTGTATTTGATTCGCAGGTGCGAGAACGCACCACCAAAGCGTCGTGACATTGAAAACGACTTTATTATTTACCAAGTTACCGTCATAACGTCCTTTTAGTATCGATAAATGCTTATATTAATTCATTATCTTTATTCTCACTGTATTGCTTGTCGATTATATGGTTTCCCGTTTCATGTCCCTGGAACACTGCTCCCAAAAATTGCATCTATATTGTAATTATAGAAGTCGAGTCGGTACAACCGCCGCCATTTACTTAACGATAACCCGTTTTTCCCAACACGCGAGTTCAAAATATCTCAAAACACACTGATTCGTGTAGGCATTGGGGGTTATATATGTCATTTTTAAGTAATATCGTTTTACTCACTCAATTCCATCGCCGTTAAACGCGTCAGTTGTTTTAGACAGCATATTTTTCCCTGTACGTTTTTCAACACACGCCACCTCGGCCGTCCATATCCGTTTTTAAAGGTATATATAGCATTCTTTTCTGCCCGTATTATGTAAGCAGTAAGTGTAACCTTAAACTCCCGTGTCAACATATACCATACTTTATTGTGACCCTTTCGTTATTCGATAAGTATAGGAACGGTTATCGCGTGTCTTTTGAAATTCTGTTTTTCCTTAGTTGATTACGCCAAAGAATACGGGGAATAACAGGCATAGACTTAAAAATAACAAACGAAGTAAAGGACTCGTAGTACATGCTTATTGCTTAACACCAACACATGTTCAAGAATTTTCCGTTGCAATACTGTTAAAACAAATTTTTGTTTTAACGGTCTAGCAACTCAAGTAATTAATAATATACTATTAAGTGACAATTGTCTGTTTGTTTTAAATACTTAAAGCAAACCAACTAAAAAATATCGGCTGGAATCCGGAATACTTCAGTTTGTTTGAAACTTTTCACATTTTCTTATCATAGTTCCATTTACTTCTATGACAATTCGCTACTAAAAAAAAATGGGCAAAACGACTTAAAGAAGGGTGTCATTCCGTTTATCTAGTTAACCTTTATTACCAGTTAAAAATAAAGCTTTTAGGGCAATGTATTTTTTATTTTCGCGCGTTTGCCGACTGCTAAAGAAATTGGGTGCAGGTTTATCGCAGCTAAGTGTTTTTAAAACAATGGCCGTGTGGACATTGTCAAAAATGGAGCATGCGCACGAAACCCATCATCAACCGACACTACTACCGGCGGCGGCGATGGTGTCGTTAACGGTAATGTACTCAATTTGCCGAGGGCGCGGGCGGCAAAGAGAAAAATAACGCTGTGTGAAGAACCGATGTGGAAAAAATGCTTCAAAAAGAAAACACAAACACATTTTAATGGATGGGGTGTCTGGACGTTGATGAAGCATTTTTTTTTATACATTTATTTATATATATTTTTTTCGACGATTTTTGGGTTGCCGTCGACACCGCCGCAGTTACTTCTTTTATATATATCTTAACCCGTCGATTGCTGCGCAATATTTACCTTACCCCTGCGCCTACCGCCGTGCGTGTCCAAACGGCATTTCCGTTGTCTGAACAAAAATGGAATCACTATAAACACACGAGAACGCAAATATTATGTAACGCGTGTTACGGTTAGGTTAGGTAGAAACGTTAAAATTGTGTGCATATAAATTATAGGTAGGTATAGTTGAATACGTACAACTGTAGGGACGTGTTCGTAGACCGTAGACCATTTACATTGATAGCTGAATTACATTTTCATACTGGGGTGTACACACCTAAGAAGTGGAAATTATATTGGACGGAAAAGGTGGTGAAATTAGTAATACGTAGCAATGTTAGATAAACTTGGTCAATGTTACACTGGTAACAACAAGAAAGAAGGTTCAAACTATTAAAAATATTATTTGAGAAGTTATTTGTTACCTTATACTATATTATTTTAGACTCTACTGAAATGAAAATTATTTCTATGAATCATCTCGAAATATAAAGTATAAAAGATACCGTATAATACGATAAACCACATCAAAATAGGTGCAGCCATTTCACCGTGTTGCACATACAACAATTTATAGTATAATATTTTTTCATAAAAAATACCAACATATTATGTCAATCAGTTTTTTTTTAGTATAAAACTGAATAAGTACATTCACAAAGTTAGTATTGTTCGGAAAACATAGGATTAGACAGTAATACAAAAACCATACTTCGCGTTTCTTTTAAGAAAATTTGCATTTTTTAAAAGAAAACCGTTTTTTAGTCGAATAAACTAAAAAGGAGATTGTTGTCATGTTAAGCGATGGTGTGTATATTTTTATTCTGACCGCGTGGGCAGTATAAAATGAGTGTGCCTGAAATCATTTATCATCCGAAATACATGTTTGAGGGTCATAAATCCGCATTTGCCTTATTTTTCTCCATTCGCTTTTCGTTAGCGAGTGTTAGACAAAAATGCACAAAACGTATCGGATCGGAAACCGTTATTTAACTGTCGCAGTAAAGGCGCTGAAAGAAAGAAACGGGATGTGATGGAATTTATATATATCATTATCGTAATGTATATGCCTATAGAGTATAGACAATAAATTAAATTTTGAGCGCAGCAGTTAGATCGTATAATAAGTGTGTTATTGAACACACTTTTTTTTTTAAAAAGACTGAAGTTTTATACACCAATAGGGAGGTATCAGAAAACAATATTGACCTTGGATTTTCTTTCAAGTCATTACATTCGATTCTTTCTGGTATTACATCATTTTACTATTACATAATAACAGTAATTGATTTCGAAAATCATAGGCTTAGTCGACTTTTTTGCTATCTTGCAATTATTATAGATGCATGGTTATTATATGGTTTCTTTTTAAGGTTTAAATTATTAAAGTAATGATTATCAAAAAAGTGATGAAATAATAATAAACAACAATGTACGTTAGTGTGTTTCTATAGTATTTAAACCTTAATATTTTCTACTTTGGAAGTTCGAAATTAAAGATTTTATGTACGTTACCGGCACGATTATTAACACATAATCTTATTGTTCAATTGCTTAAGGACTTTTGCTCACCTAAACTAAGCAACATAACGAAATTCCGAAAATAATTTAGAAAGGACCTATACTCGATTTGACCGTAATATAATGAATAATATTAATATTACACACTGACCGACATAATATCAAATACGCAAAAACGCAAAAATAATTTATTTATCGATTATAAATAAAGCAGTTATGTTAACTGTAAATATTGCAGCATATAATGCTTACCTTTACAGCTCAATGGATCATAGATGTACTCACTGAGATCAAAGGACATTCTAAAATAGTCTATACTCACTATAGATTTTAACCTGTGTTCAAACTTATCAATATGATAACGTACTTTCATTATCCTTGTGATATAAGAGCAAGATATAAGTCTATGAATAGTACTTTTTATAAGTAGGTAATAATTTGTTATACAATTACTGGAGTTTTAAAAGATTTTAATAATTGGTAAGTTAAAACTATATTTATATATATTTTCAATTTTTGAAAGTTTGGATTTTAAATTATTATTTAATGTATACGTATGATACGTACTGATAAGTCATTTTAATAGAATAATATCAAATTCGACGCCTTTTTCTATAACGCCTATCACACAATCTGATAAAACCATTATGGAAAAATTGTAAGCTAAATTTTATTTTAGTTATAGAAACTGAAACGTCTTCTAGTTCATCCACAATCCGAAAATTTGCTGACAAATATGGTAGCGTTGGTCCTTCAAGACCTGTTAAGCTACACGATGAAGATATAAGCTTAAGTAAAGTATAATATGATATTACTTTTATCTGCGCTACATTCTACCTTAATACACCATCTCGCTTGAACATAAAACGCTTATAGCTCGAAAAGTATTTTAAGACTGATAAAATTACAGGATTGAAAAAGTATTATTGAAAACCGATTATCGAACAGTTAATTTGTTCCAGTACTGTCAATATCATTTTGCCGAACGTCGCTTACATGTAATAAGCTAAATACAATAATATTTAAGTTGGTAATAATAATTGGGATTTTAAAAGTTTCTCTTCAAATTTATTCCATAAATAAATAAGTAACTTTCAAACTTTTTTTTCATGGTGTGTTAGTGTACATATTTTATATTCAAATTTCTTGCTAAAAAAATGTATTTTAAATTAAATCTCTGCAATCTGCTCCGTAAAATGTTAAATACTTAGTACTAAATAACTATACTAGTATATGTAGACATAAACCCTTATATTATCTTTTACGCGTGTACCATGCGCAAATTTCTACTTAGCTTTTAATTAAGTTCTGAATCGAGTTTATCAACTTAACTACATTACATTGCATTTCGAGAAAACATTAATTTTCACGGTTCATTAGCAAAGTTATCGTCGTCTTGGGGGTACGGCAATCGGAAATGTTATTAGCTTTTCATATTCGTTCGATAACCGAAAATATTAATCATAACGTTTTAATTGAAAAATGTTTTCAAACTTACATTTATGTTGGCTACACATTTATTAAGTTTGTAAAAACTATAAAGAATTTACGACGGTACGTTTTTGGTTAAATAAGAGCTATTAGTACATTTTTTTGTTAAATTCCGTTAAGCCAACATTTTTTATACCGTTGTTTTGGGTGAAGACCGTTTTGGCTATTATACGACTCATACAACCGTATATTCCGCTGTGATTTACTATTATATCTAACACTTAATAGACCATAGAATGTATTATATTATAAGTCTATCTTGTAGAGCTTTGGCAAAAATGTAAGTCTTATACATTTTGGCATTACATCATACTAATGTATACTTAGTAAATGTAAAAACGATTGCAATAATAACAGTACTAGAGTTATGTTTGTAAATTTCAACGATCGCTCCTAAATTGTAGACCTATATTATACTTATATACCTTACCTTTTTGTCACCATACCCTTTGTAATGATCTACTAAAATAAAAACCTAATTGTTATACCACACATTAAAAATGTAAGTACTCTCTTGTATTGCTTTACTATTTATAACGGTTGGTGGCATTTACTCGAACATACACTTCTGTCGTCCATTAGGGCGGCAGCGTTACTCAAAAGTTCAACCTTTTTCATATACATTTGTATATAGATTGTATAAAATAAATAAACCTTTTCCGGAGACCTTTAAACGACTGAGTTGTTGCCAAAGAAAAGAAGAAACATACATATATATTATATATATATGTAACAACTTTAGCACGCTCGGAATGAGTAACGCTTGAATAAATTATCGTTTCAGCGCACGTCCATTGACAGAACCGGTATTTATTTACTTTTATTTTTATTCTTTGCTTACCTGGGTACAGCCATTAGTCATTTTTTTTATACTTATTGTAGTGCACTGTACTATACAATAGCAAAAACGATGATTTTGGTATAATATAATATAAATAATGATTATTATTATTATATATTACATGTATAATTATACAAATTTTTATAATATAGAGAACACCAAATTTGTTTGAAAATGTCTAGAGGTTTATAAGAATTTTAACAAGAAAGACCGCAATGCGCATAATACGTTCCATGACAATGTAATCGAATGTATGAGGTATTGCAAACTTCCCGCAAGTTTATTTTGTTGAGCTGATTTGGAGATTTTATAACCATAATAAACGTTATTCGTATTACGAGTACCCATCATTGTTTGAACTATAAAATATTTCGACTATGTTTAAAATAATTGTTGAAATCGTTGAAAAATGGCATCAGCTAACGTACATTCAAGTAGGATATCTATGAGCTTGCAAGTATCTCATATTAAAGTATATCACTAAAAAAAACATGTATTTAGTAGCTTCCAATTTAAACAATACAAGCGACAATAGCTTATTTATATATATATATTTCTTCTGTCCATGTATAATAAGTATTCAACCTCCTCCTAAACGGTTGGACAGATTTTTTAAAATTTTGTGTGCACGATTAAGTTGATTGATGAGAAATCGTAAATAATTTACAAAAAAAAAAAAAACTAAAAAATACATAATTAAATAATTTTCTATAACAGTATTTTTTTGATTTAATTATTAACAAGATAAACCAACTTATCAAAAACTTAGCATATATATATGTGTATATTGAACGCGTTGTAATGTGATTATTGAATTGAAATCCTGTTAATCTCTAAGATGGCATTTTCTTATTTTCTCTTTACTGTTATGTAATAATTGTAAAGTAATTGGTTTTAGTTTAATTGCTACTAAATTTATATAAATAATTATTAAACTGTTAATGCTTTTAAAGTTTGAATGAAAACTCAATAAAAATATTATATTTTAAAAGATTTGCTATGAATTAGATTTCAGTGTCGGTAACGGTAGTTCAATGTCAGTAACGTGAACTTCTATAATACGTCTTTTTTACTGTAAACAACTACATGAATAGTGTACCAAGCTATTGGATACTGGTAAACAACAACAATTGTGTGTTTAATAACAACGTCAGTACAGGAAACTAATGATGCTCGCGTGCATGATAAAATGATAGTGTTATCGTTACAAATAGTTCGGACATGACTCATGAGTATCCTACCTACATATATGAGCTATTTTCTTCCACGACACGAAACGTCCATTCGCATAATGTTAACGCTCGACATGCAAAACTATCATAATAAACTGTGACAATTTTCTATAGATCGTTATGTTTAATGTGTAGAGAATAAATTAATTATTCAAAATTTTAAAACAAAAATAGATCTGAAAAAAATGCCAGCACAGTAGGATTGGAGAGGTAACAGATCATTTAGAATTATTACAGCTAAAATCGATTAGGTAAATCACTTTTTATTGCCGTATTTATTTATTTATTTATTTATTTTAGTTACACGTTTTATAAATTAAATAAAAACAAATCCTGGTTTCAAGATCAAAAACCTTCTCTGTTCTACAACGAAACTAAAATAATTACAAAACTTTATTATAGTTGTCGATAGAAAAATAATACTGTGCCGGTAAATCGTACTTTTTTTTGGCATTGCTTGGCTACTCAAAAAAAGTATATTGCTACAGATAGTTCCTAATCGTTTGATAGAATTGAAACGATTGTTTAAGTATGTCTGCCGGTCTTTGATTTTTAGAATCTATATTTATAATCGAAATACAACTGACTCATCACGAAATCTCAGGAACTATAAATCATAAAAATATGAAATTTGACAGGTTCCTTACATGACTTAGGCATTCACTAAGAAAATATTTTTAAAAATCAACTCCAAAAGGAGGAAAATGTAAGCCACGTGTCCAACAACTGGCAGAGGTTCAAATGCTTCACTCGTGGGCAGTCTGTGACTCCTTACGGTATTTAGCCGGAATTCCTAAGCTGTAAAGCTTACACCTATAAAACTACTTGCGACTTTAGGCGGCGGGAGATTTATTCCCTTATGACTTTCAGATATTTCAAAGTGGCATTGTTATTGCTACTCGTACCTTTAGGGGGGGGGGACTACAAGGAGACAACGTAATCTGATTTACAGGAGATCTTAATAAAGGGTGGTTTAATGTTTTAATTACATTGTGTTAATCCTGATAATGTTTAATTAATTAGCTATAATATTTTCTATAAAACATTTTTTTAAAAACTACATAATAGTTACATTATAACAAACAACAACTTTCTACTGGAGAGGTTGCCAACTGAATACATAAAGTGGATCTGTGGAGTGTGGACTTCGTAATCAAGGTGGAGGATGCTGTACATTACCCTGTAGAGTTCTCCCAACTCATCAGGAATACCAACTCACGTGTTCTATCTTAAGATTGTCACTCTTGCCATACTGTTGCGCAATCTTAACCCTCCAAAACTATACAATAGCACCAAGCTTCAGGTGGAGACTGAGCAAACACGTAATCAAAGCCCAGCTTTTCACAAGCGTCAATTAAGGACAACCTGTCTATTTCCTAAAGACTTGTACTATCCTGACCCCATTATACTCAGTCATCTCTATGAAGCCTTTTTATTTACTAAACGAAATAAGTACTGAAATAACAAGAAAACTTTTTTATTTCAATGCTTAGCAAAATCTTTATCGATTTTCTTCTCACATTGATTTGATGAAACTTGTCACAATAATCATATATTTACATCTATACGGTTAAAAATATATATGGATATAATAAAAACGAATCATACCTGTTGTAAATTATTTGTCTGTAATGTGAATAAATTATTTAATTTTAAATTTAGTTACCAAAAAAATAGTAATAATCTTGTATAATTTATTCATCTTTAATATGACAGTAAAGTTGTGAGTGTAATGTAGGCGTTTTACACGGAAGACAGACGACAGTTATTTATGAAACTTCAAAACTTATAATTAAAACGTAAGTCAAATATTATTATGTTGACGAGAGATCCGAACGAGTGAAGTGTAAGTGAAAAGGCCGAGATTCTACATGTTGTGATTAAGTCGGATTACAAATAAACAGCCAACAGCAAGGTGTACACGTAATATCTACCTATATGAAATGAAAGGACGATGATTTCGAGTCGGGATGGTAGTTTTGTTATCTTAATGAAACAAAAAGGACTGAAGCTAAGGTGGAGCTGATTTGATTTATGAAATTGTTTACTTACTACGTATATATCATAGAACTGTATGGTAATATGAAATATTGCTTTAATTAAGTATAGTCAAAATATTGAGAACCAAAGGAAGTAATCATTTTCAGAACAGGTATAATAAGAAAGATTGGAAAAATAGCGCGAAAAACATCTGTAAGCTGTTTATTAAAAGCAAACAACACAACGAAAATATCCTATACAAACCCCAAAATACATTACCATTAACTTCACGCCACTTCTCTAATTTCTGTTAGCTGTCTGTTAATAAGGCTTTCATAGTTATTAACAGCTAATGGATTTTGTTTTCCAAAAGAAAATATAGGTATCCCTTCAACAGTAAAATAAAAGGTCAATTTTTTATCAATATTACAAAATACTCGAGTCCGCATCAAACATTTCATATTGCGTCTTTCAGTAATAATCATAAATCATTTATTAATTTGTACTAATGGTATTGAGACAAACACCCCAATAATTATTTTTATGAAAAATCAAGAATTATTTTTTTTAGGTTAAGCTTACGATACATTGTATTTTTGAGATTAAAAATAAATGAGTTTCCGGTTTTATCACTACGATTTATAAAAAAATATAATAAAAATTATTGCAATAATTTACATGTTTAATTATTAGCTATCATTATTTATTTTGTAAAACAATTTGATGTATTGTACTAAAATATTGTTATCTATTAATTATCGATAATTTATGAAATTATTATTTAAATTTATACCACATACTATGTTTTATACTACCAATTTAGATAGTTATAAAATATACTGAATTATTATCTAATTTTATATAAGTCACATGTGTGCGCAAAGGAGAGTTAGGTATGTGTTTGAACTTTGTTATTTAATTTGCAGAATCAATTTTATTGAATAAAAACCAGAGTTGTTTAATAAATTTAAATAAAAAACCATTATATTACATTTTACTCATTATTCAAGTTTCAATTGAACATTTTTCAAAATATAAATCTCATAACTTAAAAATAGAGCTGAGACCTCGAATCGAATTTTTCTATTATTCGAATTATTCGAATAATCGAATAATACTATTCGTATGAGAATAATTCGAATATTCGAATAGTAATCGAATAATTCGAATATTCGAATAAATTTTTAAAATCTTATTTGTTGTAATAAGTAATAATATTTATTTTGTCAAAAGAATAATTCGTTATAATTATATTTATTTTGTTAAAAAAATATTAAAAATAGATTAAGGACACCTTAGTTGTCTCTTAATTATTATTTTTTTTAATCTAATTAATCCTGCAAAGAAAATGTTAAAATATTCGAAAAATCAGATCGAATATTCGAATAACCCATCGACTATTCGAATAAAAAATTCGAATATTCGTTATTCGAATAACGAGATTTACATTTTGTTTTTTATTATTATAAATTATCATTAAATTTGATATAGAACCTTGTATAATTTCATAATCGTCAGTTTCTGATTGAACAATATACGGAATAGTTGGGAGAATTTCAAATGGAACGTAACAATAATAATAATATTAATATTAGTAGTAGATATGATCGCTATTATTATTATTATTAGTATTATTTCCATCGTTATTATTGTTATTGATAAGGCGTACATTTAAACGGGGAGGGGCGCGATGAGGGTAGGTTAAGAAATCAACACACTACTGCCCTACATCGAATGCGCGTCCCGGGTTGTGCCGTTCTACCTACCTACACCGTAGAAACCATAAAAAAACCCCTTTTGAATCGCGTGACTCCGGATGCTTTTTCGCCGAACCATATAAATCAAGTTTATTGTCGGTGAAACGAGTTGTGGTGAAAAAAAAACGTAACAACAACATATTCGTGTATTGTGCGTGGAATTCCTTAGACATAAAAAAAAACACCGAAAACGATAGCGACAAGAGACGCGATCGTGGGTGGCAATCTATACGAGTTTCGCCTAATGACCTAAGACGGCAGCGCATAATACGAACAACTTTTGGCTTTCCTCCCCGAGTTGAGGCATCCACCCTTAACTACCCTGCCCGTGTGTTACGGCCTCGCGGTTATAACGAGCCGTACGTACACGCAGACGTTTCACAGAGGTAACAGTTTAAAAACCGTTCATAATTTATTGTTATTTCGACCGCGCGATGTTAAAGGTAACGCGGTCACAATAATTAATATTGATCTGTCGCCTGTAAAATTCATTATTTTCTACCCTTTCCCATTATACACTTCCGGGGGCATTATGCCAGTAAACAAAAAATGCACACCCGTCGAAAATCCATCGAATATAATTATTGATTATTTCAAAAACACAATTGAGGAATTCTTTCCACCCACCAAGAGTCATACGCGATCAATCTAAAATATATCAATCTTGTACTATGGTTACGTTAACAAGATTTTAAATAAATACACTTACTCTACATGTTAAATGCGAGTCCTTATTAATTGTATTTACGAGTATATTATGAATTTGGTTTCATTGTTAATTTTATTGGTTTTAATTGTACGCCAGAAAACGTGCTTATACATCATTCTTAATAATATTATGTAAATTTAATAACTTCGACGGCTAACGATATTGAGTGTATTAATATCATACAAAAAATAAATAAGAATTTTACAACAATAATATTATAATTATCAATGATGTGTACTTAAATTACACGTATTTGAAATGTTTAATTTCATTTTTATCAAAACAATAAATTTAATAATTATAGAATCTTTTTCAATGGATCCTCTCAATAACTTATAAAAAGAATCATGTAAATTATTTATTGCTGAAGAGTTATAAACTTATTATTTGGTAATACTAATAAAAACATTTCTAATAACATAAATATCTCATGTTGACATGATCTAAACAAAACAATGTTTAACATCTATTTTGCCTTTTCAAATGTAACATTTTATAATTAAACTAAAAAGTAGTAAAATACTGATTAAGTATTTAAAAACTTTATTAGTCATATATTATTCGAATATCTTTATTAGGTACCTTTTTGATGTATGTTTTTCCTTTTTCATTAAAACAATCACTAAACTAATATTATCAATTTCAAAATAAAAACTAGTGAAGTTTTTACAAACTTTACAAAATGAAACTTTAAAATGTTCAAATAAAAAAATTATTAACAGTTACACGAATTTTCAATAGATCAATGTTTTTTCCATGTTGTACGAATTGTACATTAGGTATGAATGTAACATTTACTAGTGTACTTAGAATAAATTATTAAAAAATGTACACGCTTTTACGTTGTAGGTTAAAAATTAAATTACGAAGCTCCTTAAACTCCTAAAACCTTGATTCTAACATAGTATACTATACAGTATTCAAAATTCGATAGATGGAAATTAGTCTAGGGCCTATCGTAATAAACCGGATTATAATATTTTAAGAGAAAAGTATAATTAAACAAAATAGAAATTATTGCAAATTATTGCAAATTATGACTAAATATTTTAGTCTAATATTTTATTGATATATTATCAATAATTTTACCTTCGTACATAAGAAAAATTATTAATATATACCTAGCTTTAATTTTAAATTATAATTATTATTGTTACAAGGAAAGAAAAGAATACTTCATCAAAATCACAAAAATACAATGGATACCAATAACAATAGTGTATACACACAGACATGGTTTTGGCATTCCTTTCTAACAAAAGTAAATGTTTGAAATAAGTTTTGTCAATTTTATTGGTTTGCGTTGTGTACGGATGCGTACCGTCCGTCGTCATTGTTTGGGGTAAAAACGGTCCTCGTGGGAAAAGCTTTGTGTTCTATAGTCTCTCATAACGGTAGTGTTCTTCAAAAACATGAATCGATAAAGGAATTAAGTTTTAAAACACTGCGATTACCAAAATAAAGTTAATAAACTCAGTACAATGTAACATTTTCAAGAAAACAAAAAAGATACCATTTACCAATTCGATCGAATAAATAACAAATTGTATTCTTTTCAGTTGATATTACAATGTTATTTTAGTCTTTGTAGCCCATAATATGGGATCACTCACAAGGAACGGAATTAAATATATATACACATGCAATTACGTAAATGTAGGTTTTTTTACAAAAGAAATCAATAGTTTTTACGCTCTATTCTCTTTTAAAAAACACATTTTCAAAACTTTAAAATAAATATACTTATACGTACATTAGGTCCCACGAAGACTTAAAGACGAAGATGTATAGAAAATAAATAATGATTGTAAAAATAACTTTTTTTTTAAATATTCTTATATTTTATCCTTTAAAATTATTCCCTTTCGTATGTTATAATCTTTATATTAATTTAGGGCGATTGTAACAACTGTATTCTCGCGGGACACCGATATCTTACACTTGCGTTGTTTTCGCAGCATACTATCCAGAATACATTTGGCGTTAAATAGAAATAAATAATTGCAAAGTTAACCAACGTGCTACCGCTTCGATTGTATAATGTGCTTTTATGGTACCGACACAATCAGAACGTATTTTCTATTGCATTGTGTGGAATTATCCACGCGCGGTACACAAATCGGCCGCTTGTTTTTTTTTTCAAGTCACATTGTTGTAATATGTTAATCACGCGGATTTGTTCATGGACTTTGAAAATAAACGTTGTTTTTTTATTTTAACCGGGAAAAATATACATACAACCGGTGACAGCGACCAGATGGTTTACGTTCATTAAAGGCGCACAGATTTTCCCGGTTTGCCCGTGTCAAAGGAATATAATGACAATACTGACAGCTGGCATCTATTTATTTTTTTATTGTTTCAAATGAATATCGCCCTTCTGGTTAGGTTTGGCACGGCCGTGCTGAGCGAGAGGACGAGCGGGGGAGTGGCCAACCAAAACGAAGAGACGAAACACTGAAACAGTATATATATATATATATATATATAAACTCAACGAAGCCGCGCGCATACTTTGCGGCAAAGCAGTTGTTGTTGGCTTCGTTAGTTTAACAAATATTTGTCTTGTATTCATATCTTCGTCTCGGTCAACAACGACAAGCGAGCGCCGGGTTTGTTTTTCGGGATCGACCGATCAGGAAGGGCCGTCGACGGCGAACAGGTACCCTTGTAAAGAGGCGGGACTTCTGCGTGTATATAATATATATATATTCTATTTATAGCATCTACAGACTACACGCATCTATAGTTCCTTTCTATCTATAAATCGACGTTACTATTTATATGCCAGCAAACGCATTGCCACGATTGGAAATCGTTAAAAAAAAATTGCAGCATTGAATTTGTTTTACTTCATGCACGCGTTCAACTTTGTTTTCTCGAAAACACCCCGTAAACGACGGACCCCCCCATGTTAATAGATTATTGTGCTGTCAGACAGACGTTAACGATAAAACCTCTTTTCTTCTCCAGAACACCTTCATGTGACAAGAGAAAGTAATTAATATGTGTTTCCATAATGCGTACGCGCCATTTCCCACGAGTTGTCCGACCCATTCCGGCTTTGTCAAACGCTGTCTTTAAACTATATATAGAGGTAAAACATTTATATAATCCATACTACAATAATAAAATGATTGTAACTATGTGATAGGTACATAGGTCATAACACTATTTATTAAATACATACACATAATAATTAGGGAAGTTCGAGTTTTAAAACGTTCACAGTATTATAACTAATTTGTTTTTTTTATTATTATTATAAATATAAATTATATGTTTTGATTTATAATAGTGTTCGCAATGCACTAGTCAGATACTGTAGTTCTTTGTTTTGTTCCAATAGCGTTACATTAAGGACTATGTATGCGGTTAAAATCCTTGACCGTGGCTGATCTAAAAAACATATTTTGATCTAAAAATAATGATATTAATGGCACAATGCACTAGTGTCATAAGTGAAATTTTTGTTTTGTTTTTTAAGAAATTTAGTTGTGTATACACTAGCAATGGATACTTAATAGAATTATTAGTATTTTATGTACAAGGATATATTAGAAGCAAAAGTTTCAATACAAAATTCGAGTTTTGGCTGCTGACGTCCATGAAAAGTGTATTTTAAATATATTAAATGGTCTAGCATAGTAAGTCATTAACGTTGAAGGTACCTATAAAATGATAAAAAAAATGCACTAACGACATACAACAAACATTTAAACTAGCTTAGATGTTATAGAATTGAAATCGTTGAAACTTATAAAACAACTTTAATAATAGTATGTTCCCCGCAGCCAATATATTATAGAAGACATTTGTTTATATGTAATCGTTTTCATGATAAATTCCGGGTATGCAAGATATGTAATGGAATAGCAGTTCTCTAGTCGATAAATTGACTGTAAAGCACTTGACCAAATATATGATGGCTACAAATAAGGGTCGGTTTTTGAGGGGTCACCCCTAAGTGCATGCATTTTAGCAGTCCGTTATGTGACAGAGTGTCATGTGGGAACGTTTTGACCATTTATGGTTTTACACACAAAAACGGAAATCGGCACAAAACCATTCAGATCGTATAGCGAATGTCAGTCAACGTGTGGTACAAAATCCAATATAATTCAAATTAATTAATAATTTGTAAAATCGTCTAACTCCAATAGACAAAAACAACAAGAAATAACTGACCAAATCAGTATGATAGTTCATCAGCCATTGTACAAACATCCTATTCAATAATAATGCTATTGAAAAACATTTTCACTATACAAAATGTAAAATAATTGACTATCGCGAATCAGTAGAATCGCATATTTTTCTTAACCATTCCAACAACGGATATGACGTCTAATTGGTTTTTAGTAAAGCATTACGTTATTCAGCGTGCATAATAAGTATAGAGTAGTGAATTTCATCGTATAGTATTTCGAGAAGTAGTCATGAATTGTAGAATCTTTTGACAACTAAAGGATATGCGCATAAGCGAATAACAAAATGTAACGTAAAAAATGCCAAAATTTTTTGCTTTGTTAGGGTTGGAACAGATTCTTTAAATTACACTTACATGTTTAACATTTATATTTTGTAAAATTATTTGACAGTCGTGACATGGCTCTAAATGAGTCAAAAAAGATCTTTTACATACATTCTAAGTATATAGAATATCATTATTGATCATCTATTGGTTTAAAAAAATGTACTCCAATTTGTATAAAAGATCACATAAACACGACTGGTAGCGTTAAGTTTTTAAAAGAATACTTCACATGTTACCATTTGATAAATGCATAGTTTAAAAAAATAATACAGGAAAATAGTAAGTTCACGTACGTATAATTAGTTTTACAAACAATTTATCTGGTTTTACTTTTTACTTAAAAATATTCAAAACTTGTAAAACAATAAAGTAAATAAAAACAATTATACATAACTATTTATGGACCACTCATTATTTTAAGTAGATTCTCGCTGCAAACGGTTATTTTTACCTACGCCCATAAATGTCAAAAGAATTTTAGATTTATTATTTTCAGTCTTAAAATAACAATGACCTATTCACATTTTAACCAACGAGTTTAGTCTAAACACAGTTCAGTAAATTTTTTCAACAATTTAATTTCTAAAAATTTAATTATTTGCCATTGAAGAAATATCTGAACACATAGTTCGTTTTTCAAAGTAAAGTGCTCAAAGATTGTTACAATATTGTTGTACTCAAGGTTGTAATTTTTATTATGACGCATTATTTTATACAACTTAAACGCGTTTAAAAATTGCCTAATTCTATTTGATTTAGAATAAGTATTCTGAGATGATATTTTAAATTCAAAACACCTTATTTAGTGTTATTTGAACGCACGTGCTTACAAACACAATATTAGCTTTGTGACAGATTTATCTTATCGCATCTCTATCGACGTAGTAATATCCTAGGATATAACTAGAACGACGGGAATTGGAGTGAAAATCGTCGTATAAAAAACAGTCAAAGATATTTAATTCATGTAGATATAACTTCGTCACCAACGCGACGTAAGGGATATTTGTATTTGTATTTAGAATGTCTAAAAGATGTGTGCTTCGATTATGTATATATGTTCGAGTATATAATGTTATACTTATATCTTTATTGCTATACACTATGGCTGTAATTATACAATATAGCGCACGTTTTGAAAAATTAACATTTATCTTTAGCACGACCGTGGCGTTTATTTTCTACCGCATTGTTTTCATTTGCATACGTATGAAGTTCTTACAGTAACGACACTAAACAGCTAATTGGACGACTTTATAAGCTGAAGTGTTACAACTTTATTCCTCGTCATTAATTTATACTACCGTTGCCGTCGTCGCTGTTTTCATTGAAAACAGTTTTTTTACACTTATCAGATTCTTCAAAAGGTTAGGCTAACATACTTAACGGACAACTGTATGAAAATTTAAAAAGTACTTGAACAGAATTAACAAAGTTCTAAACAGTTCTTAAAATAATTAAAAATAAATAATTAATTGTCACAAAAATATATAATAAATACGACTTAAGTCTATAACGGATTTTTTTATGACTTTTAAATGTACAAGTAAATTAAGAAGAGCACAAATCGGTAGATAATTGGTTAAGTCTTTATGTTGTTATTAGATGTAGTGCAGTCTAGAGGTTATATAGGAATACCTGCTTGGGCCTGGAGGTACCAAAATGCAGTCGTTATTACGAATCTTTCATATAACACAAGGTCATACATGTTCTAGTAACTAACAACTGCTTTCAATTGAGAAGAAATATTATGAAGCAAGAAACAAGGAAATTAATATTATAATCCATGAACAATATTTTTAACCATTTTTAATTATAGAAAATAGGTAGTTAGATTATATAATGTACATCGTAGTTAATTTTATAACTTAACCTTAACCACTCTGTCTATCTATTGTTGACGGGGTCTCCCCTCTTGGTCGCTTTTTGGTTGGGTTCTTAAACAATACATTACATATTTATGTACTTAATAGTTAATAGATTTAAATGTATTAAAAAACAGATTTTAAGGATTGGAACACGTTTTTTCCCGTCTAAATTTAAAACATTTCAATCATTTTAGGCTTATAATGGCGTGCTTATTGCTTATGTTATTGTAAAAAAACTGATTAATATCGTTGTCATAAAAAAAGTGTTAAATAGAACTATTAAATAAAACGCACAAGAAACATCTATTAAGTAAGTAGTGTATTATTATAAACCATTGGACGTAGTCCATAATTGTTTTAATATGACAGTTGGGTAAGACTTGAGTCCAAACTTGTTTTGGCTCTATGTTTTAGACAACACATTATGTCGGCCTCTGGCCAGCTACTGTGTAGACTGTTTAGTAAACACTCGGCCAGATGTTGACAGATTACTGTACCAATTTTAAAACATTTGTATAGGACCTATGATCAGGCTATTAAAATATCATCTGGCCCATTGGTTATTGATATTCAATTAATAAATAATAGTATTATTATTATAAAAAATATTTTTTTTATTATTGTTATTTGCAATTTATGTAATATGATGTTCAAAAACAAATAGTAGATTTTGTAGGTAAGGTGGGCGCCAGTTTTCTTTGTGCCTGTGGTTTAAAATGTTAAAGTTAAACTGAACTCATGGGATACAAAGTTTACAGAGATATTAAACCAAATGTGATCTACAAATTTAGTTTAGAATATAATTTACTCGATTTGTGTATGTATTGCGAACTGTATACTAAATGTTTGCATATTTCAATCTCCGTTCGGACTTCAGAGAGTACCTTGAAGTATATTAATATCAATTCAAACCTAATGTACTTTATACTTTTCTCGGAATCTGCTATATATTTCCAGACATATATTATTAAGGCAGTGCATATTATTACAACAATGCATCTCTTAATTATAATTATCCCTTTGAAATACCCGTAAATGACAACCAAAATCGTAATGATGTCTCTAGTAATTTACTTTAGTCATAATATGAATACATTATATAATTGTAACAAAGTTCAAGACGTTTGTTTAATGTATTTTAATGATTAAACAATAATATTTTGTTTGCCGTTTAGTTTATTCACTGTAAGTATAAAAATAAAATATACCCTAAATCCCTAATGAAATGCGTTTTCCACGTTTTCTCAAAAAAAAAGATGCAGCATGCTGTACAAATATTGGATACAAAAAAAAACAAAAAATCTGGCACACGAACAAAAAAACGTTTAAAGCTTTTTTAGGTGAACAAAATCAATATGTCTCAAAAACAAACAAAAAATTACACGCGCCATCATACATGTTTATTGTTACTACACTCTGGTAAAAGGTAATACTTGCTTTCTATCTTTTTGTTTCCTTAATCCCTATAAGTACGGGCTCGGAAAAGTTTTCATGATAATCGCTTTTGAAGTTTCCGTATCAGTCCCAAGGCGACAACTCATCATTTCACCAAATTCGGTCGACAATGTTTCAGCTTAGAATACAGTGCAATTGGGTTATGCGGATAATTACGTTCAAATAAATTATATACCTGCACTATTCTCGGGGTTCACCGAAATCGAATTTCCTTACACGAACTCCAAAACGTTTTATAACTACTTTACTGTAATTACTAAAGGATTAGCGGAAAGAGCTTCTGAATGTTTTTAAACAAACATTAGCCGAATACATAAAAAATATAATACTTAACAAAGAGTAATGAGTACAGATTTTACTCATTACATAATATTTGGAGTAAATCTGTAACGTTCCCTAGTAGTAATTCTAAAATATCTAAAAATACTATTTTGGTCATTAAAAAATTATATTACCCTGGAGCAAATACCTTAAACTTTAGATAAGTAAAAGTTGGAAATTAAAATTTTAAAAACTACTACAAGGTGGTCACAATCCCTAAATACCCCCCCCCCCTCGGTTGTGCTACTCTTTATAAATATAAATAAATTACTTAAATCAAGAAACAAAAATAATTTTCACTAGATGCGGTAGACTAAATATCGGAATCCTACATACCAAACGAAGTAGGATGAATAGAAGTGTTTAATATGGAACAAAGTGTTGAAGATTAGCTGCACTAATAGAGTGACTGGCAAATATTGACTACTTGGGTGGGCCAATTTCAGATACGTGTCGGAAAGTTATTGAAAACAAAGAATTGACAGGTCTGTAAAGAAAATGGGATCGATCGAACAAACATCGATTAAATTAAAAAAATAATTAGAATTATTTTTTTGACGGTTACATAAACGTGTTACTTAAAGTATAATATTTCATAAAACATTTGTAGGTTTATTGTGAATATTGTTCATAATAGATTTAATGCCATAGTAAAGACGGAGTCTTTCAAATTTAATTTGGTGATAAAAGAAAAGGGATGTTGGCATCTTACATCTATACATAATGTTCTTTACAAACATCATATACAATAATAATATTAAGAGCAGTCTAAAAGGGATATTATACAAACGTATAATAATAAATAACGAAAATAAACGCACAGAAAACAATATTAAATTCCATTTGTCGTAGAGGCTGAGCATTCTTTTGTTTTCCTACTATTCCTACGATACCATTCGGCAGACGTCCACTGACACTTAAGTCACTTAGTATGTATATTAGATAATATGTTTAAATATTATATTGTGCGTTAAAAAAAACGATTTATTTGACCCATTTACATTTTGTTTTGCAGTTCTAAGAAATTATATAAGTAAAAAAATATACTTACAGTAAATGCACGCGAATAAGCAAAATAAAAAATTAGTATTTCTGTAAATTATGTTAAAACTTCGGCTAAATAAATAACATTTTTACTATATTTAAAAAGTATAATTTTTTGTTTTGTTGTATAGTATTAGTAAAATCTGTATAACATCTTCTTTACATTATACATATTTAAAAATATTAAAAAAATATTTACTTTGCTTACATATAAATAATCAACAATAGTTAAAAATTATAATTGACCATAGTTGAATTTAACATCAATTTAATTAATAAGTATTAACAAAATAAAACCACACGGAGATGTAGTAAGAAAGAGTTTTATAGGGTTAGCTTCTCCCCCTCCCTCTCATGTCCCCGAAATGTATAAATCCATAGACATATGAAAAGTTGTCTGTTTTTGCTATGCAGGTCTATCAAAAGTGAAAAAGTTGCGGGACAATTGTATGACGACGAAACCTAACGCACAAAATATATTAAGTGAACGCTAGACAGAAATAAGTCGACGTGTCATTATACAATTTTGTATGTTTAAGTTGCTGCAGCAACTCATAAAAAACGGAATTAATAAAAAGAACTGCAGCGAATATTAAAGTAATACTTTTCTAGAGTTATTTGACTGTGGATGGAACGAAAAGCGATTAAAAAAAGCCAAGTTGACATTCTTTCGGAGTGGTCTTGGTGACGCCCGAGCTTTTGGTTTCAATATAATCCAAATTTGAATTATTACAGCCTGTCGGTCGTCATATAAAAAACCCGGTGACTTGGAAAAGGACGTTAAGACCCGATAAAAGGACGAATTATTAATCAACTTCGCTGTCATTTTTGTCTGTTATATTCCAGGCGGGTCCATAAACATTTGTGATACTAAATTCACTATATTATTTTCATCGTTCTTTGTTGTGAGAAAAGATAAGTTAATTTTTACCGCGTTCAGCCCGTGTGCTCATTCGCTGTTACCACACTGGCCTTTTGTGTTAGTTCCTTTTTCATAGGTAAACATAATAAAAAATACATTTTTTTTATTACTTTCGGCATAGAACAACAATTTACATCACAATCGCAAAAGACCAAATAGTCTTTGAACTTTCCTTTATGTTTTTATCTATATATATTTGACTTGAAAACGGCATCCACGTACGATGATTTTACGGACGAGCCAAACGAATCGTGAACAAGTGTTCAACAAAAACGATTTGAAATTTTTGTTTACCGCTTGAGCCTTTGGCTTTTTCCGCGCCAAAGTTCCGAACGAAAACTTTTACTCGGCCGTTTTTATTTTCAGAAGAACTAAAACGTTTTCGCTCGTTAGGATGCACAGCAACTATTTGATGCGCTCAACCATATATAAATGGTATATATTATATATATATATATTTATATAATATCAAAGCTCCATAGCTAGGTAGATGTAAGGTTATGTCGGATATTCGCAGTGCATTAAGGATAAAAGTAATCACGAGTTATTAGCCGGTCGCCGGGTTAATTGGAAAACCAATGAACGTCAAAACTGTTTATGGCCGTCTTCTAGGTTATTTATTGAAATCGGCTGTCCGTTACGACTAAACAATTATTATTTTAACCGTAAACAATGTTGTCGTGTGTTGGCATCACGGCATTGTGTATACGGCGGCTTAGGAAACGCTCAAATGTTGTCGGTCAACAAGGCACATATATATGTGACCGAACGTGGCGGCGGTAATCCAGTGGAAGTGATCGAAGGGTACTATGACGACAAGCTCTCTCGGGGGAGACTTATGTACGACCGATTCTATTTATATAAGACATATAGACGAAACGCGTTTGATGGGAAAATAGATTTGCCGAGGACCCTTTGGCGCAAATAACGACACACTTAATCGGGATACGCCGTCGACGTTTTAGGGTCGCCGTGTCTATTTTGTGCCGCGGCCATAACGGACGGGAAATTGGTGGTCGGCTACTAGCTGCTGCTACACCGAGGGCAGAGCAAGAGCAAAACACGACCGGCCCAGCAATTTCGGTTGTGTTTTCCGACTCGAGGAGAAAATTGATTTTGTAACGCACGGGTGGCAGCGGTCATGTGTGTCGGAGAGAAATAAATCCTAAAGTAAAACCGCATCCGACAAAACGGACAAACTCTCTTGCAACGTGTGCAGAGGCAACTGAAACGACCACGGTGAATTTCCACTATACGCATGTAATATATTTTCCTCGTTATGGCTCGACCGTGAGAGAACATTCACGGCGTCGGTCGCAAATCACAAATTAAATATTCTCGCCGTTCTACCGAATGGATGTTTTTCTTCTATTTTGAAAACACCCGAAAGCAGAGTCCCCCGGCATAAAAACGGTATATTTTTATAAAAAAAAAAAAAAAAACACTACGATGTAACTGCTACGAGTTGCGAGTGTAAAACGATTTCCTAAAAATATTCAATAAGAAGTGGATTTTACATTATTTATACTGAAATTATTTGCAGAAAAAAAATAATCTACGCACTTCGGAAACACAGCGAGATAAAATTGATTTTATATTTATTTGTATATGCTTTAAGCTGAGTACGCAAATCTTTATAAATTATTTATACTATTGTCTAAGGAACTGAAGCGGTTCGAAAAATTTAAATTACATTTTTTACTTCGAACGATTCAAAAACGCCTAATATATTTTCAAATGCTTATCGACATTGGTCCGCATACTCACGTTGTTAAATCAGAGTGAATAACTAATTTTAATATATCGAGTTTTTAAAAGTGTAGGTAACTTAATGAGCCAATGTAAAGTTTTTAATAAAAAATAGTTTATACACTAATTTTTAGTTTTCAAGTAGTCTTAATTTTGAAATGTATAAATACGATGTGGTTATATTTAATTCACTAAACATAGTTTTAAATGTCAAAACCATAAAATATTGGAAGAAATTTGTACGATATTTATGTTTATTATTAGATAAAACATAAAAAACATATCAGAACCACAACACGTGTAAAAATGTGTAACTCACTTTATCGATCGTGTATGTTGCTGTAAAGGATATTGAATAGATAATATCAAAACAAATTGTATTCAAACAACTTGTACGGTCCAAAACTATTTTAGTGTTGTTTATACGCGTTCCGGATGCAAAAATATATCTAACCGAGAAAACTTGTTAACATAAATTTTGGTATAGCTCTCCACAAAGGTTTCACTTAAATGAACACATTTATATTCAAATACAAAGTAGGTAACCTAAAATGATCCAACCCATCTAACAAATGGGTTCAGAGAAAATATATTTAGTGTTCAAATTTTTTTATTAAATTTTTCTTTCAATTTAAAAGTTTCCCGGGAATCGAAACCATCAACTTAACCATCACTTTTCTCGGTATTTTTTTATAAGCTGTGTGCACTGAACTTCTAAACAAATTTATTTATTTATTAATAGTACTTATTTCAAAACATCTTCCTTAATAATCTTGTTCATTATGTAATACGACGCTAATGAAAATTTTAAGAGCAAAATCATTCATGTTTACTTCTTTTTTTCGGAAACTTTTTACAACTAACACTCTTTTTCAAAACGGTCAAATACATAATTAAACTTCAAGTACCTAAATGTAAAATCGTTATTTTCTTACAACGGATCTTAAAAATTACCTAACAGGACATTAATCGTTAATTTCCATGTTCTAATGTAAGATACTTGACTACGCAATGGCCAATATTCATTCTTATCCGGAACACAGAAAATACATTTTGTGTTTACTATCTTTTGATCAACATATACGTGTACTAATCATTTGTACTAATGGCGTACAAGTTAGCTAGTCAATAGATCCATTGAATGAAAATGAATAACGCATAATATTTCAAAACTAATTAAAATTTTATTCAAAATCTTGCAAGATAAATATTGTTATTGTTTTAGTAAAAAATGTTTTTTTTTATGCATATAAAAACCATGTACCACAATTACATCAAAATAATTCTATATTTTTGTAAAAAGCTCGTCCTGCTTCGGTAAGTGCGGTGATAGTATATTAACGGTGGCCACTCAATCGCTCGAGGGTAAACCGTTTTCGTACGCTCGTGAACCTTTTAATAGCTATCGTTGGCGGGGGTGGAAATACTTGGTTCATCCTATTTAAACCCGGACAAGGGGGAACTTGTTCCTTGAAACAAGACGGGAGAAGCAATAAAGATGAATTGTGCGATGTACAAAACAATGCACGGCCACAAGTAAGAGAACAGCAGAGGCGAGGGCCGCTGGTACACCACACCGAGTAATGCGTCCCTGGCGTGCCGTTATACTCAAGCCCGGACGCCAAGAATGTTAAATACCACCCGTCTCTTATTTCCTTAACTCGTTCTACCTACCACTATTAAATTGTAAAGTACGAATAAAAAAATGTTCCCGGAAAAAACTACAGATGGCCAAATGAATAGTTAAATTGAAAACAATGTCCATATTCCCTAATATTTTCTTTAGCTAAAAATACTGATCGATATTACGGGTTCTCGAATTTCTTTACCCGTGTCAGCGATTTTAAAATCAATTTAATGTTAAAAAATGTAAATGACTCTCCTAGAGTTTTCCAAAAAGGATTTCAATGGTACTGCACATATCGTAAAAATGTGCGCTCTAAGTTTTGACATTTTATATCTGTCGAAACGATAGTTTTTTTCAACACGTGTTAAACCCATTATCTTTTTTCTAACATTTATAATCATAAAAATCATAGTTTATACATGCCACACGCTGACAGCTGCATACAAAACACGTAAAATTATACCACTAAAATAATTTAAAAAATCATAAAACCTCAAAATTAAAAATATGATAAGTTAAAAAATAAAATATTACAAGAGTATTATATTATTATACTACTTAATAGCTATTATAAAATAAATTACTTGGGAACAGTTCAAAAACTATGAGTAAAGTCCATAAAATATGCTAGACAGACACTCTTTTTGAGTTAGTAGTTAAAATTTTAAGTGCTAATTTATTACTTTCATACAAAATTATATTGCTATTAAACAAAGAGATTGATTATAGACTGTTGTCTATCTCCAAATAGATAAAATGTAGGTATATATAGTTATTGTTGTAATGTCTAGAACAAACATATACAATCAAAAATAATAAATATGCATCAGCTGAATAATTTAACATCGAATCGTACGGAAATATGCAAAGTCTTTATGTTTATTAAAGTTAAGAGTTGAAGTTTTGAATAGTGAACAAATCAAAAATGTTCTATTACAAATTTACATATTAATACCTGTAAATTTTAAGATAGTATTAAAGTATAAAAAAATAATGGAATTGTAAGTTACATATAAATATTACTCATTGTTAAAATCACTTAAAATAAAATAACTAGTAATTGATTTTTCTGATAAAGTTAATTTAATGAAAAAATATATTATTCTTTATTAATTTCCTATTGATAATTTTGAGTATTACATTATACTCATAGGCGCAATTTCAATTTTTAATTTGGGAGGGCTGCACATTTTTTTAAAATATATATATATAAGTAAATATATTTTTGTATTTCAAAATTGTATGCATAACCTATTTTTTTTGGGGGGTGCTAAGCCCACCTTAGCCCCCCCCCCGTATTTGCGCCTATGTACTACTCATTAGTTGTGTCACTATGCAAAACCAAAAATCATAATACAGTACATAGCTGTATATACATATTATAGTAATCCAAACATTTAAATTATATATCACAACAATGTCTAAATAATTTACAATTTCAACCTCCGATTTTATAACACAAATAAATACGTTAGGTTAGATTAGGTAATTCTTATATACTTTTATTTTGAGTATTTACCTGTAATAACATAAGTGCTTTCTTTTGATGATGACTTTCCAATCTGAAATAAACAAGTTTTAAAATTTTAATACATTATATTTAATATTATTATATATTTTAAAAAACAATAATCTGTTGTATGCGGTGATGATGGTTACATTGCTGCCGAAATACGTATACGCTATAGAATTATTTTTATGGTTAAAGGTTTATTTTAATATTTAATTATTTTATAATATATAACTACAAATGTTGCTTAAGTTTTTTCTAAATGCGTTATAGAAGTTGAAAACAAATATTAATTATCAAAATAGATTCCGCTTTCCTGTGCTGATATATATGTTTAATTATTTTAGCTTAGCTTAAAGTTAAGTTTAAGTGAAAAATTGCCTATACGATGCGCCTTAATTAACGCTAGTGTAAAGGCCTCTTAATTGAAACTAAAACGAGAAATGCAAGAGCACTATTATATGAAAATGATATAATAGATAAAACACTATAATCGATTTTTTTTAAAACGAGTAAGCAAATTATAATATTGTTAATTAATTAAAAGTAATTTTTTCATTTAAATCGATTATAAACAGCAAGCGATTTATAAAAATCAAGAGCAGATGCTCATTAATTTCCTGATTAATATAAAATGTATTATTGCGTTGAAGCAGTAACGTCGATGGTCGAACAACTATATTATATGAGCTCACCCGATCAAGTGTGGAATAACAGCGATATAACAAAAACCGCCTTTGTACTATATCGGCCATAATACAGGGGTCAGCTATAAGGAGACGGGCTAAACAGTATAAGGAGTAAAAAATGTGAAAAGTTGAAAAACATCACGATAACGACTAACTCAGGGACAAGCATTTTCTACATCATTTCCGGGTTCGCTTAACATATAAATTTAGTAGGTACTTGCGTGCAAAAGTACGTGTTCAATATTTTTATGGTAGACGTTTGGTCATTGTATATTATACATAAGAAACTTTATCGCTAAGAATTACGACACTTGGAAACAAGGCCATCACGTTTTATTATTACTATTATTTTCACATTGACAATTTACTGATGGTAGCAAACATTTATATACCTATTCATATATTTAGTACCTAGTTCGAGTGCATTAAATAATTATTATTTTCGAATATTAATAAAACAATATACAATGCGCGTGTACGGTTGACCAGTTATCGTGTTGAACCGGTCCAACATCAGACGATATCACCTTAGAAACAAAATAAAAACGGTCATTGGTTATATTATATAATTGAATCTAGGCGTCGCTTAAATGGAAATACTTAAGTTATGCCCAGGGTATCTATCAATGGGGGTTTTTTTTTAAATGGCGTTATTTCACAAAGCAGAGTTATGTGTGAATTATATGGCTATTTGTTAAAAACTACGGCTAGAAATTAGATATTACTCTCTTACTAACCGTCATATTTATTTTTAAATGTGTCGTAATACGGAAATATTTAAAATCCAGCTTTGCGGTGCATTTGGACTAATTTCCGTCACTGACGTTCAAATTCTCGATCATTAGGTCTATGCCTTATACCCGGGGAATGATCTACAAAATTTAAAAAAAAAACCTCACGTAATTCGAACCAGTAAATTTTAGATTATGAAATTTCCGATCGTCTTGCCTTTGCTACAAAATTTTCCTTGCACTCCTTAAGATTCCTTCGTCGACTTGCTTTCTAAGCACCGTTCGCTTTTATACCGTACATGACAAACCAACTGGTCCACTCTTCCATCTAACTATGCTTCTTGGCATAGAAATATTTCACCTGCTATTACAACTCACTCGTGTTTCTGGGGTCTGGATATCCCTAGACACCTTATAGTATAGCCTACTCTCGGTTACGCACCGATCACAATCTGCTACCGTCGCATTCCTATATAGTCTCTCACTCAAATCTTTCCCTCTTTGTCTTTTGCACCTATCAAAGATAAATTGTGACATTTCACATATCCTTTTCAACTGTCCCTCTCTCCATTCCAGTCGTAAATTAATGTTTTCTCTTCTGTCCTCCGTCGGTTACACTTCTCCGGATATCCAACTTCTTCTTAGTTCTCGTTCCCCTACCATTATTTCTTCCATTATTTCCTTTATTTTAAGCGCTGGCTTCTTTGTTAAATATATGTAATTATTAAAAATGTATTGCACTATTTTGTATCATATAGTGTGCTATAATGTGTAATCACAAAATAAAATAAAAATGTAAACATGTAGTCTCGGATGGCGAAAACCTATTCGGCTAAAAATGATAATAACCGCTTATTTTTCAATTTAAAAAACTATACCAATAATAAAATATTTGGGATTCAATGAAGTAATATTATATAAATATATAAATATGTAAATATATTATAATTTATAATTATTCCAAGTAAATGTTCTATGTTCTAATTTTATTTAAATGAAGTTTGTATGTGCTTTGCAGCACCGGCCTCTTATATTCAGTAATTGTATTCAATAAAATAAAATATTTGAATAATTTTATTTATTCAAATTTTATAATAAAAAAATCACAATTAATTTTTGTGGTGTATGGAATCCACATGTTAAATAGTTATTTTTTAAATACAAACAAATACATACAATCTACATATAGTACATAATTCCAACAATGCGCTATTTTTGTAAATATTGGACAACGTGCAAATTTCATTTCGCACTAGTCATGAATGCTCATTATGTTCTGTCACTACTACTACTCTTATTCACTTTGCTTAATTATTTTTGATTAAGTAAAACATGAGTTAGTAATAATACAAACATAATACAAAAAATATTATAATCATTAAATATATACAATATACTTGTATACTCAATATTTTGTCCAGCAGTATAAACTCTTGACATTAGCTCGTATAGTTAAAATACTAAAATTAATATTTAAATTAGCTTAAAAAATAAATATAGTTAACCCTTTCGTTACTGACATCCTCGTACAAGGATTTAACTTTAAAAATCGAATAAAATATTAACAACGTACTATCAATATAAAAAATGACTTCAAACACAAGTTCTAGTATAGATTGATAATAAAAAAATCGACACAGCTATATTGTTAATCAATATCAGTCCAATACGTAAAAAAACTGTTTATTTTTTTTTCGAAAAAAAAAAGTTCCAGGAACGAAAGGGTTAATAACCAAAATAGTTTTTCGGTCAAAAGTTTTTCTATCATATGATTTATGTACATTAATGATAACTAGGTTATAATTTGTATACACGATTTTTCAATTGAGTAACTGCTAAAAGTGTAGCATTCTACTCTATACATAACATAATAATAATATATTTACAATGTGTTAAAACTTTTAACATGCTGACACTCACGTTGTACGATTCGTGTGGTATATTTTAATAATTTGTTACATTTGTATTCGTGTCCTTACTATAAAAATAGACATTTTTTATTACGCTGAAAGGGCCACTGTAACTCCTAGCTTTATTAAAATGCATGTTTTAAAAGTTTATTTTTATCAATCTCTGACTCTTCTAGCATATTATATTGAGCGTTATATTTATATATATATATATATATATATATAATTAAATATTTATTTTTTAAATAGTTTTCTTCAGATACATAGATACTCAGGTACACATTATTATAAACACCTATAGTAATATTATGTTTTCATAAATAAATTCAAATTTTGAAATAACTGAAGACCTAAAGTCCTGTAGAAGTGTAAGCATATAAAAATGTTTACAGGGTATATTATTTAAATTATTTACAACATTTTCGGTTACACTTGTACTTAAATATTAGCTTTGCTAACGTTTCGGAAGCCTTACGTCTTCCATTTTCAGTGCTGTTTTTCCGTGTTAAGTCCCATGTTACTCGTTCGGCTGCTGCCCGCAGACTCACGTTGGCAAATATGGAAAATATGGGTATAACCGAAAACTTTGAAAATTATTTAAAAAATAAATTAGTTATTTATTTTGAGTAAAATTAACAACAAAATAAATAAATATAAAACATAATATTATTTATTTTAGTCCGTATTACGTTTTTCATATTATTTGATTATATATATATAGAACTTGTAATTAATTATTCTATTTAATATTGATAATAGCATCATTAATTAACCATAAATGTACCTACTTTTTAGTAACAAGGGTGGTTTGAACTTTGACAGTACATTTCATTAAAACAGAATATTGATACAAGTTTTTAAATGTTTATATAGGTAATATTTATAATAACACAAGACATATTATGTTTTTCAAGTTTTGTAGCTTTTATGTTTTGTATTTAATATATATGTTAATTAAATGTTATAATAGAATATACTACTAAAAATAATAAATCTGAAAACCGCAGTTTTGCTTGTATGTAAGTATTGTATTTTATGTAGATCAATAATAACAATATCTTCTTAACATCACAACTTAAAGAGTCCAAGCAAAATAAACGCGCATGAATTCGATTAACGAGATTTGCTCCATGCTATTTTCTTAATAACTTCAGTGCTAGTCACTAGATTTTTGTATATTTGGTATTATAAAGTGTATTGTCACCTTTAGCAACGAGGGTAGAGTGAATTTAATCGGTGAATAAAAAAGGCCGTTATGGAACAAACAGCTAGTGTCCATTGTTGTTAAATGACATTTAAGTTAAGTTGAACTTTAGTTGAAGAATTTACCAAGATTATCTGTGCCAAACAACCCGAAATGGATACCATAAAATGGCACAGGTAACCGTGGAGGTGGGACAGCTAAAAGAAACGGATGCAACGGATACTGCTTAAAGCTCTATGCAATAGTCGGTCCGCCAGATTGAAACGAAGACCAAGAAGATTAAACGCTCAAGATCTCTAAACAGAAACATGATAAGACTAGTGAGTAGTGACCCCACCTTCGTAATAAACGCAGGAACAATAGAACCAGCGGAGGGAAAAATTCAATTGTGGACGGAAGTGGTCAGACGCAATAGGGCCCCTATGTTGCAACTCACTACTCATTACGAATAAAACCGACAAGATACTAGTAAAGGCAGGGCACGAAACAACAAGCGATACACTAACAATACAAGTCATGGAGACAAAGAGTGACATCCTGAACAAGAAAAAGTCGAATAAGTCGAGGATGCAGATAAAAAGAATAAATGCCCCTACTCTCTTAAATGAGATCCTGAATTTATTGTTTGTTTAGAAATATTACAGTGTTTATTTTTTTATTGAGATAATAATAAATCTAAAATAGTATGTGTCAATCCGAGAACCCAATTAGTTTTCATTTTTGTAAAAAGTTGATTAGTAAAATACGCAAGAAGGTTTAAGTTCACTTAAATTAGCACAATTAGCATAATCAATTGTTATGGTTCGTATAAAATAGGCTGCAGATAATGATGAAAGGATAGTTGAATAAACAAACATCGTTATGAAATAGTAGTCTATTCTTAACTGCTACTTACATTTAAACGTGTAATACTAATAAATATCGAATATTTTGTCGTATGACACACGTGCGATCGAGCAGAATAAATATTTAAATTTACGAACGTGATATTAATCATTGTCTGCTATTATCTCCACTAATTTAATGTACATAAATTATAAAATAAAGCTCAATGGAATAATATTGTTTAAAAATGAATAAAAATAGAAACGACGTCGGCGCCTATAAGAAACGGGTGGCATGGTCTATTAGCCATGTTACTCATCTTGAATAGATGGTTTTACGTTTAATGGTTAACGGACAAATGTAGTAGTTGTCATTCGGATTTCGGTAAAAGAACAAAAAGACGTCATGTTCGTCAATTTTATTTATGCACCAAAATATTATTATTATTAATTTTTTAGTGTAATATCGTGTTTTTAATGATCCACATTTCATGGATACAATATAATAAGAGTTGGCTTTATTTTAATTATTAATAACTAGGTTTTTAATCAATGAAGTATACCTAGCTAATATAATATTTACTTAAATAGTTGAAAAGAAATAATAACGAGAGTAAAAACAACTTTATTACAATACAATTTCTTTAAAAACTTAATTTTTTTCGGAAGTTTCTTCAAAATTATATTTTAAACTTTAACACTTCAGTAGTTTATTGTCAAAGTCATTTTGTTTAGTGACAACCTTGTAATTTTATTTTTAACATAAATCTTTAAAAATAAAAACCGCAAATATATATATTTCCTATACCTACGCGTGGTTATTATATTTTATTGACAACTAGCTGTTTCGTTCAATTAAATCCTCAACTGTAATACGGTACCGGCTACCGTATTTTCCGGTAAAGTAATAAGTCTTATTTTTTTTAATATATAATGCAATTTGGTTAGGCGTGAGCAGACAAGGAAACTTTATAAAATTATAAGTTACTTGCAGTCTGTTTTCAAGGAGTTTTTTATAGGCAATGTTTAAGAAAAATTAGGTTTTAATACATTTCGACCATGTCAATTAATTTACCGGTTAATTTGTGTAAGCTTCAAGGTATTATTTTAATTTTAAATAATAATTGTTTCTATGATTAAAAGCCACTTAAATTTATTTTAGATCGAAAAACAAGGCAAAATGTCGATTACAAAGGCTGGTCCAATTTCAATTCTGTAAAGAGATTTGAGTTTTTTGGCTCATTTACTATGTTATTATGTAGGAAGCCGATTTTCATTTAAAAATTTCAGTTTCTTGTAATTAAATAGATTTAATTTGCAATTTTTTTAGTAAAAAACCCAACTTTTTTACATAAAAAAAGCAAAAACTCAAAAATCTGTTTCCTACATTACCAAGTAAAGTTGCCAACGAATTCGTATATATTTACAGAATTGAAATTAGACTATCCTAAGTAGTCGACTTTTTATCTGGCTTTTTGGTCTAAAACGTCAAAAAACAGACCGCAATAATATAGTTTATAATCTATGGGAGTAGCAGCCGTGTGTTTACCGATTAAATAACTTTTTTATCATCACCGTATAAAAACCTTCACTTGAAAGTACCGATGAACAAGTTAATAAAATACAAAAATAGCGCCATTAAAGAAACATTAGCGAGTAAGAATGGTATCTTGGTATTTTCATTACAAAATGCTGTCAAGCTAACTCAAAATTACTTGATTGAAAAAAATATGGCTAACATAGCGTTAGCAAAATTGTATACTAAGGAAGAAGTTTGTTCATCTAAACTTACAGTTAAAGAACCTATAATTAGATGACTTGACTAAATATTTAGTCGAAAGAATTATTGGGCTGTCGCTATTTTGATTATAATTTTGTGTCTCTGCATTTTTGAAGAGTTAACAGCGTCTCACCCTTCAAAATTTTTTAAAGGTTCAAATAAACTTACACATTTTTCAATTGTAATTTGAAGTATATAAGAATATGTTATCATTTCTAATAATAGTACCAGTGGCGAAACGGGAGCTGAAACCTAGTTGGTTCAGTCTTTCTGGTTTTTATGTCTTAGTTTAAGAAACTGCATGACCGATTAACGTAATAATAAGGTCCTATATCAGAAATAGGAAGTGTAATACATAGTTAAATTTTACTAAGGCAGACCACACATTTGACTCCGATTTCCACGTCACTCTAAGTTCTAACAGTAAAATACCTACAGGCTACAACACGTCATAATTATTAAAGATCTTGAGTAGCAATAACCAGATAAAAATCTACCAGACACTGTTGTATGTTCAACACGATGTCTACAATGTCAGCGAGGTTTTTAAATAATATTAGGAATTAATATGCAATGAAAATCGATAGAACTTTTGAATTTCAAGCGTCAAAAAAACGTATCTTTTAATAATACTCGTATTACTCGTATTATTGTAGTTAAACAGTTAAACTGCCAGGATTGTTTGAACCATTGAAAAACTGTCGAAATTAATTTGTTACCAGAATAGAAATGACAAAGCTGCTATTTTGTTTTTACGCACACTGCACACATATTAATTATGTTGACTGATGTGTCTGGGCCATATATATATGTTTATGAATATTTATACATTTTAATATTTTATAAACTAAAAGTATTGTCTACATTACATTTATGAAAAAGTCACTTTAAAAAATGGTCATTTGCAGTACCTAAACAGTTAACAATTTACAGCGCACTTTTAAAAATTGTAATTCAAAAAAAAATATTAAGGCAATTTTCATCATAAGATGTGTAATATAGAAATTAAAATAATACTACGTTAAGCACAAAGGTACATATCACTTCACTCATAAATTTAGTCCATTGAGATGAAGTCTGTACTGATTAAAGAAGACAGGTATACTAGACATTTTTTTTGTTTAAAAGTGTCTACACGGGTTGTACAAAATCATAACTGTTGACCATTCGAAAAATCTAGACTGTTCATTGATAAAAACCCACACTTCTAATTTTATTTAGATTCGAATACTTTTGTGTCATAGCTTATAATTTTATAATTTTGCATTTTTAAATGGAATTTATAATAAAGAAATATAATGTAAATGTACTCGTATATCCTTAAACGCAGTCTAGAGACGTTAAAACGTTTATTACTTAAATTACTAACTCACAAAGTAATGCAAACTAATTGTGTAGTTTTAGATTTACATCAAACTGAAAAAAATATTCCATACGATACAATATGGAAGTTAGTTTTTTGTGATCTTAAACTTAAAAATATATACTAATATTAAAGTTATTACATGTAAATGTACTATTTTATACTATAGAATTATAAAAAAAATAAGTATAAGATAATTTACAATCTAAATATGTTTTAGGTCTTAAAAATATTTATATTTTTTATGTTTTAATGTACACATCATAACTGAAATTAATTATAAAATAATTACTACTCCTTAATTAATTTTTGGAGTATATTAAAAAGTGTGTTAACGATCATTTGTTGATATTAAACTGATAACGCATCAAAAATATTTTAGTATCTTAAATCCATTATACATTATTCAATGGTTTAAGTAAAAAAAAAAATGCAAAAAATGTTGTACCAAATTCGCTGTGGACAGGGTTCGAACCTGTGCGGGCAGAGCCCATTGGATTTCAAGTCCAACTCCTTAACCACTCGGACACCGCAGCTGATGTAGGAATAGTGAAAAATTGAGTTTTATAAGCCGTACCCATTACTACTAACGAATTCTCACCTACATAGTTATAGTTTTGAAATAGTCGCCAAATGTTAATGAAAATATAATATTTTGTTTAATATACCGTATCAGTACATTAACATAATATTTATTGTTGTAAAAAATCATAAAATTAAAATATTATCTATACGGGATGTGTAAATTATTTAAATCAAATTTTCAAAAATGTAGGTAGGTAATTAATGATTTTGCAATGCTCATTACTTTTTGAAAAGTTATATCTATCAGTAAATATGTTAATAATTAAACCTGACTTTCAAGGTAAGTAAGTTAAGTTAAAATAACGTTTAAATAATAAGAAAAATTGATGGAAGAGATGGAACCTAAAACTAATTTAAAAATACTTAAATTCATATTATATTACACATTGTTTGGTATTCGCGCGTAATAATATTTTATAATTATAGAATACAATGGAATATTAGTTGGTTTTAAAGATATAATATGCAAAAATATAACTACTGAATACTGTTCAGAATTCGTTTTGCCTTTAAAAAAACATTTTGAGTCATAGTGGTATTATATTGAAACCACCGTCAAAATAATTGGATAAAAAATGTGATGTGTGACTCTAAAGGAGATAAAAAAATGTTGATGGTGGTTTTGATCCAAATTTCAATCATCATTGAGAACTCGTTACGTAATCTAGAAAAACATTTTTTTGCACTTGAGCGACGTGTAGCATTTAGCAATGTATTTTATATATTGTGTTTTATAATAATTAAAAATACTTTTAAAAAATCTCATTAAAATTTAGATTTTCCTACGAACCCTGACATGTTGTACCTACCTAATAACTTGATAAGTTTTAATTCAACGGTAAGTTGAAATTATTCAAAATAATAATAATTATGGTGACAAAGTCTGCGGTCGACATTTTTCCCTTTTTTTTTCGTTTATAATAATAGTATAATTGTTTTTATTACTTAGAAAGGTTCTCGTTTATGTTAATGTGACCTTTTAAGACAACTACAGGGCGTATATTATTATTTCGTTTTATGTATTCAACGGTATTACCATATAATAATTATGATCATTTAAAAGGAAACTACTGTGATAGTCGGAAAAAGTAGGGTGTTTTCTTCTCTTTTCTAAAACCAAAATGCGAGAGAAACGTGTACACGTTCACGTACTATACGTTTACACTATATAATTATAATTATATTATAATTTAGATACTATACCTAGTGTATAATTATAAATTGTACCCAAATATTAAATATACACTATGTTTTTGGAAAAATTAGATACACTTTCCTTTTAATGTGACATACTTGTAACAACAAAAAAGTTGTAGTTTTAAACAATAAAAACGCCATTTTAATTAGTTAATATTAGATAAATTATTTAAAAATTTTGATTTCGAGAAAACCATGGGAATTCTCTAATCTGAAATTTGAAATGCACGATTTCAGAGACACGATCACTAATTGTTAAGAAGTTTGTAGTTCAAAACTTTTACTCGTTTAGAAAACACTTGTACGCACTTATATCGGTATAACGTTTAAGATGAAAAACAGACAACAAATTTTGGAAAACGTTTTTAAGTATTTATGGTACAATCTTTCCTATACTACTCCAACTTTAAGCGGCATTTACATAAATATTTTAAGACCGCTACATTTCTGAACTCTACGACAAACAGATGCGGGTATAGATATTTTAAGAAAAATGTACAGCGGTGTATATCTTTTTATGTAAAAACTAGTTTTACTGATACTAAATGTACTTGGCTTTCAAAAGAATAACATCAAGTTTGCTTTACCTATCTCTTACTGTACAAACAAATATTAATTTTTTCCAATGAAGTTATATATGTAAACGTTATAAAAATGTGTTTTATTGTTTATGAGTTGTTCATGCAAATCATATTTTGAAAAGATCGATACTTTGTTGTCTGGAATATCACAATACACATGTTTACTATTTAAACACTGATAGTACTAAATTTAAACCAGTACAAGTTTGTTAGAAAATAAAAAATGTTATGCTCTTTTCAAAAGTAAGTAATAGAATTTATTGTAACTAAATTTAAAAAATTAATATTTGTACAGCGTTTTTTTTTTTACATTATTATTTGCCAAAAATGAACTAAGACAATATGTTTTTATTTTTATGAATTATTGCGATTCCATCAAATTAATTTTTTAATCATTTTTAGTATAATCATTCAGAGTATAATCTTATGACCGTATCGCATACCTGCATTGTTATGAACGTATTGCTTTACTATTAATAACGTATAAAGATAGAATGTATAAAGACTTTGGCCGCGACCGTGAACTTCATTGTACGTTATTAACTCTGACCCATTCGATTGCACGTAGTTGATTTAACAACATTTCACGGCTAACGGTCTATTTCCCCCTTTATCAAGCACCTAATGCGCGATCAGCGTTAATGATTCACAAAGTATTTACTATCAGCCCGTACACCACGTCTTCAGTGCAATATTCTGTGTGATTTTTGATAAATACACCTGTACGTTAAAAGAACATTTCCAAAGAAGGTAACCTTTTTCAAATCTTAATAACAAAATTACATACCATATTGTTCAATAAGTTTGTATGATTATAATTCGGTAAATTGGTTTTTTTTTGGTATTATGAAAAATTACTTTTTTTTATTATTTTAACTTTACTATAATATTACAATTTACAGTAACTATATTATATGGATTTATACATAAAAAAACTTGCGGACATTTAATATTACACATTTTGTTGGGCTATTTTTTTTTGCTGTCGGAACTTGAATCTGTCAACAACATTAATTTGTCTTCAAGGGAAATATTTGATATAAACTGATCTTTTAAACATGGCGACTAATTTTACCATAACTGAATATTATATTTTTTAAGTTAACTAAGTAAGTTATTTTCCTCTGAATTTAGGGAAAGGTGGATAAAAAAAATAAAAAAAAGCTTAGACAATACTTTTAAAATAAAAATCGGACCTTTAGCTTACCTAGAAATGCTAAACCTTTTAACAAAACAAATATTTTTTGAAAAATGTCTTGGTGACACATTGGAAAGTGCTTTCACCTTATGATTTAAACATTATGTGTTTATATTATGTGTGATATAATGAAAACTATGAAGTATACATTATATAATATTCGTCACAAATTATTTATTAATGCTCAAAAATAAACAACTATTTTAAAAAATATAAACAAATTAATTAATCTATATAAGCATATTTTTTTTATCTTTAATAAAGATTAATTTCCAAAATGTAACGTTAACTTTAACTTTAAGTTTTAAAGGAAACCCGATCTAGATTACTGATGAGAGCGACACCAATTAAAAGTTTTCAATAAATTTATAAAATGAAAAATGTATTTATTTTTAAATAATATGTGATCGAGTCTCTTGGTGATATCCACTCATCAGAGGCGTTATAACGTGCATCGTTAAGTAATTACCGTGATTTAAGGTCAACTTTAGTGAGTTAAAGTAAATCTATAAATTGTATTGTGCATAGAAACAAATATATACAGGAGCTAATCCTACAAGGTATGAATTCTATGATTATTGATTTGTTTTCTTCTGCAAATTAGCTACATTAAAAAAGTACAATATAATTATTGTGGTAATAGTAATAAGTAGGTAACCGCCGTAGTCTAACGTCAGTGAACTCAGCTCAGCCATCGCGGTCGTCTGAACTTGTGTAATATGAGGTACGCTCGCTGTGCATAAAATATATTCGTTGTCACGGACGAAATAGAATTGAAATAAAAAACGCACAAACGAGAATTGAGCACGGAAGTAACCTATCTCGTGTTAGTCAATTATTGTTATTGGTGAACTTTACGGTGACGGCGGTGTCACTTGTTTGTGTGACAACAAAGGAACAACGGTATCAAAATGTATAAGTCTTAAAAAAGTCTAAAAATAAAAAAAAGTTGTGTTCGTTTTTTTATTTATAGCGTCTAATTACCGTTGTTAGTCGGAATTGTGTATTTTAAATAATTATGTTGAAAAATACTATTTCTTTATGTTTTAAACGCATTTATAAAAACTTCAGTGTATAAATACATTTTTTTTATTTACCCGTTTGTTTTGCCAAGGCTGCATTTTTAATTTTATTGTGGAAAATAGTAAAATTAAGAACAGTCGGTGGAGCAAGAAATGATTAACGCACGTATAAAATATTAATTGTAGACCAAAATAGATTTTTTATCCGGAAAACAGTAGGAGCTGCCTGCTGTCAATTAATTTGGCGATAAGTAGCAAGTACACAGATCCGATACACGAGGGTCGTGTCCAAAGTTGTACCATAGCAAATTATCACTATCGGTAATACTCGAAGCTTAGGTAATTCTATTAATAATTTAGGTGTTTGCCAACGGCTGTCATTCTCCGCTTCGACTATAACATGATCTTCTGTTAAACGCGGAAAACGACTGAAGTTCAGACGACATGTTTAATCGACGAATTATTTACGAAAAGCGGCAAAATGCGGCGGTTCTTAATCGAAAATTTTTGACCTACCTTTACACGCGATTAATAAATAATAATGGCGGGTAATCTCACAAGTACCGGCAATACAAGTGTATTTATAATAACAACAACATTGTTGTTTACACGGTTTTAATTACTATTATTATTATTATACCGATAGTTGGAATTATTAATCGTATTTTAACAATTCACAATAATATTATCACGGGTCGAATGATAAACGCCGCCAAAGTAAAATAGTAATAATATTGTGATAATATGTTTACCTTTGCCGTTGGTCGAATCTGCGGGAAACTAGGACGGTTTAGTTTTTTTAGTCCTTGTGCGTGTTTCGGCCACAACAAAACGACTAAACACGGATCGGGGTGGAGTATTTTTTTCTCCCCGAATTCGTACGGTACCTACGGCGTCGATTATTAAATTAATTAATTAAGAAAGTGGACGAGTTGAAAAAAAAACAAATAATATTCCAAACGAAAACCGATTTTTTTTTTAAAGAACCGTTTTTTACGACACTTGCTATGGGTAAGAAATTAAATTGAAAAAAAAACGAAAAACAAAAATGCTCACCGACTATCGCGCGCCGAAAACAAAAAACCAAAACAAATACACTTCGCGGGTGTGTACTCGGCACGACGAAATTCGGCGATGCGGCTGCTTTAGCGCGCAAACCTTGGAGGGTTATCCGGAACTGCTACCGTGCGAGGCTCCGGTAACGGTCGCTCGGCCAGCTTTGCCGCTGCCGCCGCCTCTTTACAGTGATCGCCAGCGCTGCAATAAAATATTACCGTAGGCCGCGCTATCGTGTGTTTGTCAGTACAAACGACAATATTATACTAGCACCAGCAGCTAATAGTGTACGTACATTACAATATCACAACGCGTACTATTTTATATTGTACATACATACATGCATACAATCGGATATTATTATTGTGTACAATACGATACCTATCTACATGATTAGTGGCGACGAGCGCGCGTCCAACACGAGTCGGACGTGTACGGAACTCCGTGGTTCAAAATTAAAAAACGGACAGGTCAAAACCTTTGAGGGACCTACATTAGCATTTTTTAAGGCGCATTGTATAGGCAGCGAAAACTTAACAGTAAGCTAAAATAATTAAACTTCCATATTAGCACGGGAAAGAGGATCTATTTTGATATTTAATGTTTTTTTTTTAAATTTCTATAACGAATAAAGGCTCTATTGTTGTATGAAAACGTATGTTTCTACTTCGATCAGAAAGTTATTCAAAATAATCCGATTTAAATTTTTAAAAAAATATTTGGATCTGTCGAAACATTTACAAGGTTTCAATCGTGGCACTATTTTAAAAATGTTTTATTTAATTAATAATTTCTATGTGAAAAATTGCATTTTTTTATTTTTGGTAGTTTTTAAAATAAAATTAATAAAAGTACTTCGATCGATACATCAATCAGGTATTGAAAAATCTAAATCGGTTTCCAAATTATTGTCGGACCTTGCGTTTCAAAGTACATTTAAAATTAGACTGTGGTTTTCAATAAAAAAATATTAGGAGGTTTTTTGAAATATTTTTTATTGTGCTTAAATTATTTTTATATGTTTGAGCTACTTAACTAAAAATTATTTATTTATTGTTAAAAATGGGTATAATAATCAACAAAAAACCCAGCCTTTGCCAGTTATTTTGTTAAAATGTAAAGCTTTTAACTTATAAGCTATAACATTTAAATCCATTCCAAAATATGTTAATTGTTATAGGTATAGGTGTTGATAAACAATTGCGCATAATATTTGGTATTTGTTAAGTTGAAAAATAATGAGCGTATAAAAATTGTCTCTAAAAACTATGATTTGTCTCCGTTTGTATCGTAACTTTTAGGGTTATACAGCTACTACTAGTTGACGGGTAGTTAATATTTTTCATCTGAGTTGCCTCCCGAAGATACTCGAATAATCCTCCTAACAATCCTTTATAAGCCAGGTAAACAGTATAGGATATAGTATAATATAAGTATGATATATAACATACTTTCTATAATTTTATCATCGATGCTTAAGAAAAGCTCTGCCTGATTTTTTCGTTCAGTTCCATCGCTAAATATAATTTAGAAGTTTCTTTGGAGAGTAAATTTGTAGTCGTTTAAAATTTAAAATTTTGTTCACTTAGCATTTTTTGAACTATTACTTCCATCATAAAACTGTACGAATTTAACAAAATTAAAATTATTTACCAACAGTGTTTATTACGCAAAACATCACGGACTACTTTGGTCTGTAACAACATTGATATTGGAATTCGGAGTACACACAAAACTAACTACAGCGACAACCGTCAAGCATGGTAAAATTGCCATATTTTGTTAGATTGAAAATTATAAAAATAACTATTGATGTACAATTTTCAAAATCAGATATTCTCGGGCAAAAGGCAATTCAGATAAAAAATATTTATTATCCAATGCTAAAAGCAACTAGTACTTTTTTGACTTTAAATGTTACGATAAGACATAAAGGTCGCCGGAAGTAATTTGGATAATATTTCGGAGGCCACTAGTATATCATTTTAACGACTACCTGGGATAAGGCAATTCATCAACGATGAACCGTTTTCATATCTTGCGAATAATGCGCTTTTTTTTAAAGAGCTATTTAGGGGGGGGAGAGCTATTTGTTAAAGGGCGAAGGATAGACAATAATTGACATAGTTAGATTTATCAGCTACTTTAAGTATGCAAACTTATTGCGGGGTAAATGAATATTGGATTTTTCTAGTTACATAACTTTTAACGTTTTTTTTTGTCTGAGTAATGGCAAAAGTTTGGTTTTACATGAATATTTTAGAAAACACTTTCTAGTTTATGGCGTATCTATTTATCGGATATTAATTATTTTTATTTTTATGGAAGATAACTGTTTTTTTTATAACTGCAAACTTTTGATTGTGTAATTAAAAAATTATTTAAACTATTACAGAAATCATGAAATAAAATATGAATACTTAAAAATGAAAATTAAAAATCGGCCTTATTGGCCCACCATGGCAGAGAGTTAAACCTTAGAAAGTGACTTAGCTTTAAGTTTTACTCTTTTAGTCTACTTTGTGTAAATTTAGTTCCAACATATAAAATTACCGACCAATTATTTATTTTGTTTGCTTATAAATCTTCAAATAATCGTTTAAGCCTCAGAAAATTCACCAACATTTATTTACATATAATTATATTTATTTTATATTTTTTAAAAGATTTATATGTAGTATAAAAGAAGATAAAAAGGAAAACAAATTAAACAAACAATAACAGCACAAAATTAGTATTTTTATAATTTATAATTTACGATCGAGTTCAGTGCTTCTGGGGAAAGCAAACAAATTGATGGTGTCTTTGCTTTGAATTTTGAAATGTTAAATTTGTTTTTTCTTCAAAGTATGATCAGTAAGAATAAGGTCAATGGTTAGTGTAACTTCACATGTTAAATATATAATTGGATCCTCTTTAGTTATTAGGTACTCATTTGATGACTACGCATTAGATGATTAGTTAGTCTAGTAATATTTAAACGTTTTCTGTCAAGAGGACATCATACACCCAATCTTCGTTAAAACATACTTACGAAAAATGTGTATTACTTGTTCTATGATGATTTTAGAGCAATTCCTATAATAAAAACGAAGGAAGACAAGATGTAAAGATGAAGAAGAAGCCACGTCCTTTTTTTAATAAACCTAATATTTTGCTTAATATTTAACATTAAAAGTCACATTTTTTTACCTTTTTCACGTTCTTATTTTCAAAATCAGGTATGATATAATCCCTAAAATGTTATTACCTTTCGATTTTTAATTGGTGTTTTTGCCCCAAAAAAATCATGGACTAATTAAAACACATTTATCGTAACTATTTTACAAAATTTAACTGCTTAATCTGTAAGGGATACCGCGTCCTCTTAAGGGGATTAGAGGGGCGGGCGGGTTTTTAGGAGATTTACACTGGCAACATTAAAAAAAAAGTAGTTTTATTAAATTTTGATCATGTCAAATAATTAAAAAAATTAAATCAAGATTTTCTTTAGGTAGCTATCGGAACTAATAAAAAAAACAATTTACAACATGCTGTATTATTTAAATAGTCCAAACATTATTTGAACAAATAATGAGCCAATAACAATACTATTCGAATAACAGCTAATATAAATAAACAAAGGGAACGGTACATCTAAATATATTTAATTGAATACTGCAAAACAAATATAACTATTTACATACGTTTTTATTCGTGTAGAATAAAAGAAAGGTTTTTTAAATAACTATATTACTTAAAAAAAACTGCTACTGGTATTATTTAAATAATAAATATGAATTGAAGTAGAATAATCTTGTAATCTAATAATTTTGTATCCAAACGATTGTTCAAATAAAAATAAGAATTTGTATCTCTTCTAAGAAGTGTTTTATTTTGAATTTTATTTTCTCTAGTAAAATTACGATTCTAAAGGTGTATTTTTATGTTATTTAATAAACATTTAATTAAATACTAATAAAATTTGCATTCGTGATAAGGGAACGTAATAGTACATATATACATTGCTTTCCGATTGGGTTCATTATATATGTATTATCGATGTAGGTTATGAGCAGAAGGTTTTAGTGGATTTATGAACTTCATAATATTGTCACGTCATCTCCAGACGTAAATGAATAGATATAAGAAAGAAATCCCGCATTGCCTGTATTCAAATATCCGCCTTAATCCAGCGGTGCATAAAAATGAAGCAAATATGAAATTGAGAAAAAGCACGTATTCATTTATATTCAGTTAAAGGAAGAATGCTAAAAATAGTAACATTGTACTTAGAATATGAAAATATATTTTTCAGCATTTTTGTTACATAATAGCAGGTATTTACTATTATTTTAATAGATATACATTATACATTTACACAATATGTTTTAACAACGAACATCATCAGTAGGCCTCAAAAATGACAAAACCTCTCATGGTTTTGAAGTGAGATTATGGAGATTTATAAATAATATTATTGCAGGTAAACCATTCTTAAAGTTAATTAGTAAACATTATACTTATAAGTTATAACACATACACAGTACACACTTATAAATGTTTATAATAAACAATTTAGTATGAATTTGTATTTAGGTATATTATATATTTAATAATCCCTTTGGATATGAATCTTTTTGACAAGTACATATCTTTAGTAGTCAGTTAATAGTTATATCAATTTTTGCTTGACAGTTAGTATTTTTAGATTTTCTTTTTAAATCGCTCTATATCTTTCCAATGATCTCTATCCTCCGCATCTTCTATTTTTGTTGTTCTATCCACTTTCGTCAGATCACTATTCCTACAGTCTATCCAGCGTTGACGTAGTCTTTCTCGTGGCCTCTTTCCGGTTTATTGAGTAAAAGTTAGAACTATATTGGTATTTCACACGACATACGTGCCCAGTCCACTCCAGTCTTTTTTACCTCAGAAAACTATCTGAATACTCAACCTACCAAAAAAACTTGTAGTGTTCAAGTTTCTACTCTTTTCGTACTCCCCGGTATCTGGGTTTCATGAATGCACTCTACGTACATTTCCCTCAGATTCTTTCTCTCGAAACTTAATAGCCAACTCTTTTCACCTTGTGTCGACACAAGGTGTCATTTGGTTTTTAATTGGTAAAATAATAAGTTTGACGACCTATTTTTGTAAAATTACTTGTATATTTTATAGCCCACACTAGACCTATCGTTAGTCTAATTTTCAGGTCTTAAGTTCTAAAAGTTTCTACCACTTTTAAGGGAAAGGGTTTTTGATATTTATTTTTCCAAGTAAATCGATTAATTTGACTATTTTTAAAAAAGTTTTAGTGTAAGGTAATTTTCAAAATTTAACATTTTTAAAATTTTTAGTGTGTTTTGTGGATTTTGAAGAGGAAGAGGTGGACTATTCAATTTTTTGGCTGGTAGTTTTTATTATTTACAAACCGGTAATACAGTATTTAAAAATAACCAGTAGTTACGGTATTTTTATTATTTACCGAAAAAAATACTATACTATTTAATTAATTATTAAACATAAAGTGGTAAGCACTAAAATAATATAATTCAATTAAAAAAAAAAAACAATTATATATATGAAGAGTGAAAGTGTCAAACGTTCCAAGTGCCAAGTATAAAAATTGTACTTTATAATTTGATTTGTATTTTATTCATTACCGGAAACAATTTTGTAAATTTTTCAAGTAAATAATAGTTATTTATAAAAAAAACAATCATATTTAAAACTCAAAAATGTGTTAAAGTGTTTCCGGTAATGAATAAAATACAAATCAAATTATAAAGTTCAATTTTTATACTTTGGCACTTGGAACGTTTGACAATTTCACTCTTCATATATTTTTAGTTATAACCTATAAACGTGTGTACCTAAATTAAATTAAACTATATATAAAACTGAGTACAAATGTGTTAGTAAAAACATTATAATTAAACCTACAAAAATGGTATGAAAAATGAATATTCCTTTAAAAAATAGACATAAAATGTTCATTCTAATTGAAAACATTAAGTGGACAGCTCGAAAGGGTTCAAGGTCTCCTCTAACACTATGTCTAATAACTTTCAACTTTATAATTCAAAATACACAATCGTTTCACCACACTAATTGGTATAAAATGTATACAAATTGTCAAATATTGTTAAAAAAATCTACTAAAATATTATGTATACGGAAGTACATATTATATTTTGTTAGGCTAAATTTTAAAAATAATAACGGTAATCACCAAGTTTTTGGTAATTATCGGATTTTCGGTAATTCCCAAAGATATTTTATTATAAAAAAATAATAATTACTGAAAATTACGGTACCGAACAATACGGTTCATCGGTACGGTATAACATATAACCCTTTGTACGTGTAAAGCATAATGAGAATAATGGCTGGCTGATCATTAGCTTAAATAATACTTTTTAAGCTATTGACTTTTAGAGTTATAGATAAGGAGTTAAATGTGGTTTAAAAGAGTGTGCGGATAAAAATATCATCACTTTGACTACTCTTCTTCTGCCTATTTATTAAACGCTAACGAGTAACGTCTTAAGTCTTAGGAAGTATTCATAAAAAAACTTGTTATCGATTAGTCATTATTTTCATTACATCATTCTTGCTACACTTATACCTAGTAAATAATATATAGTTGTATTTGTAAAAAGTAATTTGAAAGTATGTATTCTTTACCGTGGGAAAAAACGCGCAATGGTCGTCTGAATTATTTATACTTGCCATGAATAAAGATGAGACAAAAAATACATAGCAAGTTTGAAGCTTAAGGAATTAATGAGAATGTAAGCCGTTAAAGATATTTTAAAGATAAATAGAAAATAATATAATGCATTAAGACCTTTGCCTTAATGCATTATACTGTGTTGTGGAGTAGTATCGGTCCTATCCCGATTTACGCTAACCTTTTATATTTATATAAAACATAAGACATTCATTTTTCTCAGAAATTATTACAATTTTATAGTTTTATTTTTGAAAACATTTTTTTTATGATATTATAAAATATTATTAAACTACTAAATATTTACCATTTTTATTCTTTTCCAGAGCTCTATCGTCTTTTAAAACTTAAATGGTAAAGTATATATTTACTATAATTTTTTAATTAAGAATAATTTGCTGAAAACTGACTAGTCGAAAGCCAGTTTTGGATATTAATATTTAAAGTTATTGAAGTTTAAAATTTAGGACGGGAGAAAGGAGGAGTGTTGTATTGTATTTATCTGCTCGCTTATACTACTGCACTTCACCTCTCGTCCTACATTTGAAACATTAGTAACTTAAAAAGCAATTATCGCAAACTGGATATTTTGAACTGGATAACAAATTATTTTTAATTTTAAAAGTTAATTAAATACTTACGTTACTATTTAAGCTTAGAAAGTTGATAGAGTTCTGAAAAAATTACAAAACATAAACATTTTAATATTATCTAATGTTGTAATATAAGTTATAACATAAACTTAAATGTCTCCAAAAATAAGAATTGCAATTATTTTAAGAGAAAATGGATGACTTATATTTAATGAATCACACAGTGTACTTCGCTATTAAAATAATACCTTCTACTCGTACAAAAACGTTTAAGTGTCCATCAAAATAATGAAATAACCTGTTTTTAAAACACATTTCTTTGGCAATTAACCTGTAGTAACGATTTTTTCCCTATTTAATATTTTATAGATATATATGAATCCTACCTTCCGACTAAATTTCAACTAAAATGTCTTATAATTGAGACTAAAAAACACAAAATTTTCCTTATACATTTCAACTCAATCCGACCATTTTTCTCAAAATTATAGCTAGTCAAAGTTGAAAAATGCAAACTCCTATGTTTTTTTTCCTAAATTAAATGGTGAAGGAGTGAACTTTTTCAACTTTTAACCACTCCACCCGCCCCTGAACAACCTACTTGATAAAATGTTTGATCTATAGAGTTGCTACTCGAAAATTGGTTCCATATTAAAAAAGTTATGGTGGGTACACAGAAAAATTAAGCGTACACTATTGTAAAAACAATACCTTCTTTGCTCTGCGGCGAAGCTAAAAGATTACCCCTTAAGCACCAAAATGTACGTGAGAATAAAAACACATGACAATAAACTCGTTCTTATACACGAATTTCGTATTTACGATTCTCCTTCCCCGTCGAAAACCTTTACAAGCCGCCTTTTCAGATCTCTGGCATTACCTACGTCGTCGTCACTACAATAGGACACTTGCGAATCATTATTTACCAACGTCCTCGACCATGGTGGAGTATTAGTTTTATAATGTGGAATTCACGCGTTAAAAGTGAATTGGCGAATTCGTTTGCACCTCGCCAACGTAACTGCACGGTGAAATGAGAAGAGAGAGGGGACGTTTTATTCCGCCCGTATTGCGCTTTGGCAAGACGTTTGCCCGTTCTATAATACAAGTATAGTGGATACTTTTTTTTTTTTAATAGTGGATTCTACTCGCTACTGTATCGCCCGCTTGCATCCGAGCTGAAAGCGACACTGTTTGGCGACGTGGTTCGTTATGTTTTTTGTCAACTCTTAATCGATACATAAGCTGAACGAAACGACGACGTCCCTGAACCTAGTAAACGGTATACTTTTTTGAAACTCCAACTCGCTTCTACTCGATACAGTTCATTTTTATATAGGTATTTAATTAGATAGTTTACAGTGATTTATGTCTCACAACGTGATATTGATCCGTTTCTAGTAAGGGATAAGTTTGGTAGTTTTTAGCTTTGATGTAAAGCTGGAAGGTAAAAACTGAAATTTTTTGTATTTCATTCTTATTCTAAGCTACAACGGAGTACTTAGCTGGCCATCTCATATAAATTAGAGACGCTTCTTTGGTTACTATCACAACCCTAGTTAAAAAAATGATGAGCGTGTTGTTATCTTTTAGTAAATAATTAACGTCAAAAAATTATGGTGATCCATGAATTACTAGAACTTTTAAACTAATTTTTATTAACATAATAATACTACTAAAATAACAAAAACGTTATAACCTGACCTCTAAAACATGGGGGTATGCATAGGTCCATTGGTGGCATGACCGTATTCAGGGGGGGTTCCGGGTTTAAACCCCCCCCCCCCCCGAAATTTCATCAAAAAATATTTGTATTACCTTTCCTTTAGGTCTTTTTCCATTTTTTTTTTAAAGTCTGTATTTCTGAAAATGATGTAAAAAAAAAAAAATATTTTGATGTAAGTTTGCTTTTACAGCCTAAAATAGAATTAAATAATAATAAATACGTGATATTATCGTTATCGCCTGCTTAGGCTTTTGGACACGCCAATGAATTTTAGTTTTTTTCGAATTTCGTTGGTGTACCTAATTGGACGACGGTAATAATGTTTACATTCATTTATATAACCTGTATATGAGTCTTGTCGATAATACAAATATTATATATATATTGATATATATATATATACATACAAATAGAATTTATAATGTACTCAAACTGTATTACATTTTTGAATTAATTTTTGGAGAATAACGAAATATTATTTATATATATACACACACACACACACATACAAAAATATTAGTCATTATCAGCGTCGGCGACAACGACAGGACATCGTAATTGTTTACTGAAAAGATGTTATTTCAACCTGCTAAAATAGTCAAAACAAAAATCCAAATATACCATTGAAAATGGTATTATTATTTTTAAAATGAAGTTGTTTTAAAATCAAACTCAGAAACGTCTGTCACTCGTGTTAAACTATTTTAAATGAGATTTTTTTTATATATATATATAAATATATAAATATAATTTATACAGTAAGTAAATTCAGTAAGTTGATGTATTCATTTTAATTAATATTGATAAATATAAATACAAATTTATGTTGTTTTTTTTTTTACTTTTAATTAAGTCTAAGTAAATTGTTATACATTCGTTTATATATATATATATATATATACCTAAAAACTGATATGGTTCTATTTAATTAAAATCCTAATTATCATTTACTAGTTGTATCTTAAAATAAACCCCCCCCCCCCCAAAATGAGTGCTGGATACGGCAATGGTAAGTGTATGGTAGCCACTTGGTTTTATAAATTTGTATAAAAATATACATATAGCGGTCATAATAACAATGTTTTTTGTAGAAAAAATAGAAATCTTTTATCCAGTTTTTAGTTTCTCCCGAACACTCTTAAACTAGTCAATTTCTACAAAATCAATGGTAATTTTTTTTGTATTCATTTTTTGTTTTGTATTAAGTAACCGAGTTTATGTAATTTCGAACCAATATAATACGTTACACAATGTTTTGATTTATCAAATGAATATGGATGTAATTTAAAAACAATTTATTTTATGGACCCACACAATTTTGTAGTAAATTTCACTCTTAGGTCCCTTTGCATAAATTTATATGGATTTCAAACGTAGGCTACATTTATTCTGGGGTCTATAGTATGTCATCACAACCAACGGTGTAAACCACATTGGTATTTAGTAACATTTAATTGCAAGTACACACTATTATACGAATATTAACGTTGAGCTGTAAAGATTTCCATTTGTTCTATTCGCGTTACGTTTTATTATACTGGTTAGGTACACGGGTAATTACCGTACTACAGACCCTTGTAAGCGTTTTAATACCCCCGGGCGTTTACGACATTTTTTACACCGGTTCTACTATGTTTTCCGGTGGTCGGTAACCCGTTAAGCGACGCTTTGAGATAGCGTATTACTTCCGTAAAAATAAATTATGCGCGTCGGGTAATTATGCTAAATTCGAATTTTACAAAACATATTTTACATAAAAACAGCTACAACCTTTTTTTAAACACATTTACACTCACTACGAAAGTTAGTGTTTTCAAGCACGATTGGAGAATACATTTCTCGTATTAATTATTTCTTCAAAAAGTTTACAATAGATACCCTGAAGTTGGCGATTATGTAAGGAAAATTTTGCATAAAGTATGGGCAATATAATGTATTAATAACTCATTAATACATTATGTATAGGTTAGGAATGTTTTAATTTCGAATATTACAATAGACGTCTTACTCGGAAAATAAATTTGGTTGAATTTCAAAAAGTTGGTTAACCAGTGATAGCCAAATAGTTTAGTCAACTAAATAACAGTGGGCTTAATGACACTTTCAGTAAAAAATATTGTTTATTCAGTAATCACATAAAACATATTATTAATTTTTATTAGTTTATCCTGTTGAATTACGTTATATAATACATTTTAACGAGATAGTTTTTTTTTAAACCATTACCCAAACCATTCTTAATACTTTTAATAAAAGTTTTATAAAAAAAAGATTTAACACACAAATTTATAAAGATCGTGAAGTAAACACGACGAGAGCGTTTGTCAATGTTATTTTCAAAGACATTATATTTTATTATTTTTTACATTTATAAATGTGTGTTTTAGAGACTCTTAATACTCTCGATGCTCCATTGCCGACTTGTACTGTAATATTAAAAAAACCAGTATAGTGGGGTCAGGGCATAGTGGGGACAGAGCATAGTTGGGACGAGGAGGTCACAGGTTTACAGGAATTTTTAAATCTGAAAGTGATAAAATCACTTTCGAAAATACGCTACGATGCAAATTGATAGTTAGTATTTTCAAGCCAGTACAGTCCAAACCAAGCACAGTATAAACCAGCAAAGCTAGAAAGTTTTAAATTAAGGTTCTGTATTTACAAATGAGCATCAAAGCGTTTATTTGAAAGTGATTTTATTCAATTGTATTACTTTTATTTATAATAATTCCTGTAGACCTGTGACCTCTCCGTTTCCTCATTTCTTTGATTACATTATGCCTATACTCTACTGTACTAGTCCTCTCGAATAAAATCACTTTCAAATAAACACTTTGATGCTCATTTGTAAATACAGAACCTTCATTTAAAACTTTCTAACTTTGCTGGTTTATACTGTGCTTGGTTTGGACTTTACTGGCTTGAAAATACTAACTACCGATTTGCATCGAAGCGTTTTTTCGAAAGTGATTTTATCACTTTCAGACTTAAAAATTCCTGTAAACCTGTGACCTCCTCGTCCCAACTATGCTCTGTCCCACTATGCTCCGTCTCCACTATGCCCCGACCCCACTGTACTAGTTTTTTTTTTTTGCAAAAACGTAGTGGACCAAATAACACATATACAATGTCTTGTTATATTTTGTTGGAATGGTCGACGATTCATTTTCAATCGTTTGTACTCCATAGTTTAAATTATAATCGCTTATTCTCAATAAAATTAATATTTATGTATTATATACTTCCATTAGAGCAATCTAACACAAACTATTTATACTTCATAGATTATATTATTTCAAAGCTATATTAAACTTCTATTTTACTAGATTGACAATGTACAAAATAAAATGCAACTAAAAAAACCTTTTCATAGATCCTTAAAATGTAAAGAGTGGGATAGTGAAACAGGTTTTCCCATTTAAATACATTAGAAAATCGCCGTTTTACTGCCCCATCCTGTATATTAATTTCTTGTTATTTTCTAAAGAAAAATTGATTTTCTTACATTTAAATTAAAATAAATCGTATACTGGTACTGTGATGGAGAAAACAATACATTTTACCTACATATATTACTTATTAGTTAAATATTACTAACGTGTATAGCCACTAGCGGTCGGCTGTTGCCTGTTATTTAACAATAACCTTTTATGGAGATTTTAAAAATTGTGTTTTTTTAATAATAGTACAGGAGCAGTATCATGATGTTAAATGTTCACGAGATTTGATCTAGTCATAAAATAAAGTATTATCATTCATGACTTTTAAATACTATTAAAATATATCTTAACTTGAACACAGTAATAAAATAACGAAATATTTTATACAAAATTAGAGCTACAAAATTATAAACTAAAAAATTAAAATTAGCACAAAGCAGATTATCTAATATTAAACAATTTAAACAATCAATCGTGAATCTCTTTAAATGAATAACATTATAACAATATGCAAAACATTAGTTTTCCTTTAAAAAAATTGTGTAATAAAAAATACATTTTGGCGCGGTATACTGCATAAAAATCAACACTTAATCTGAATCCAAAAAACAACAGTCCTCTTCATAATTTTCAGGTAGTTGGACCTTATATACTCATAGTTGACCTTCGGTAAGGTAATATAACGCAGGCGATAAAATAACGAGATAACAACAGTGGTTTTGTCGTATCAGAATCATTAAGTGTCTTAATAAATACACGGATAGGTTTTTTCCCCAATAAATCATGTGTCTACTATAATCCGTTACACGATTAAGTCGTCTGTGATATCATGTAATAAACACAATATTATGATACCGACCATTGGGCCCTAACCTAACCTAACACGGATAAACGTTACCAACTGATAATTTTTAGTGTCTGTTCGTTTCTCACATCTGGTACACCGTGTTTTTAGTTAAAAAAAAAAAAATCGAATTTGTGTAAACTTCAAGTCAAAAGTGGTACTTGAGCACAAAACTTAATAGTATCATTATAGATATACATAACATTGTTTTAATGATTTGATAAATTTTTATTAAAGATTTTAGGTGTTTTTGTTAAAATATACGCAATCTGCGAAAACACAGTTTTGCGGCAATTAAAAAAAAAACTGTAGTGCCAAATTTTTTTTCCGTTTAATATATTATGGATACATATGAGTTCCAACTACTGGCAAATTTTCAACCCAGAGGTCTTAAAATTACGGCTAAAAACCCCGAAAAACAAAAAAACTTGTACCCCCACCCCCCTAGGGGGTGGGAAATGGGTATAGTTTGAATTTGATACAACTGACGTATGCGGGCATACCAAATAATTATTCCTTATATATTTCAACTCGATCCGACTCTTTTTCTCGAAATTATAGCCAGTAAAAGTTCTAACTTAAAAACTCGTACGGTTATTTTTTTTGTTTTTTCAAATTTCGTCTGTAAAGAAGTAAACTTTTTCAATTTTTCCTCCCCATAGTACCAACTAGATAAAATTTGTGATTAATAGAGTTGCTATTCGAAGGAATATCAGTATTAAAAAAGTTACAGTGTATACAGATAAAAAAAAAAGCCCACATCAGAGTAAAACCTCTCAATACCTTCTCGCTTTGCATCGAAGCTAAAATTATTATTTATTATGAACGAAAATATGACAATAATATTTAAAAGTTCCGAGGTAGTATGCTATGTCACAAATATTAAGTCAAAGTGTCCTAATTCCGATAGCAAGTCTAATGTATTAGGCTTAATAAATAAACAAATGTATTATTCAGTTAATCTGATATACATATTACATCACATAATTCATGAATTCATATAGATCTCTTTATAGTAAAACTCTCATCTTAATGACAATATTATTCAACTTTTTTCAATGCTTAACCAAACATTGCTGCATAAAATGGAATCGCCATTGTCATGTAAATATGTAATACATTTTAATTTATAACTTTCCGTCAAAATTTGAAATTACCATAGATAAAAATAACTCTTAATTAATATTAATTTTCCATCATGTTAAGAATTTTTAAAACTATAATATTATAACATTTTCGTTGTCAATATGCCTCAAACCAAGAGTGATTTTTGGAAAAAAATCATCATGAGCGATGAGGCTCGTTTTTCTCTGAACGGGGCTATAAACAAACAAAATTGTCGGTTCTACGCCAATGAAACCTCTCAATTAATCCACGAACAACCTCTCCACAACCAACACGTGTCTGTTTGGGCTGTAGTTTGTGCTGAAAAAATCATTGGACCGTTATTTTTCGAATGAGATGCAGGAGCAGCCGTAACCATCAATGGAGAGTGTTATCGGGCCATGATAACGGATTTTTTGATTACATTTCTAACTGATAACGGCATGAACGACTATTGGTTTCAACAAGACGGTGCCACATGAGCTGTGGCTCATACAGCTCGAGCCACGATCGCTTAATTGCGTCATCTGTTCCTCAGACGCTTAATTTCAAAAAATGGTGATTTCGACTGGCCTCCGCGATCACCCGACTTAACGCCTTCAGACTTTTTCCTGTGGTGTTATTTGAAGTCTAAAGTTTATGTGGACAAGTCAAAGACCCTAGAAGCGTTGAAAGTTAGTATACGACAGGAAATGGTCGCTATTCAGCCTGAAACACTTCGAAAAGTGATCGAAAATTCCGAAAAACGAGCACATTATGCCATTCGCTCTGAAGGCGATATTATTTTTAAAAAGTAATCAGAACAAATTTCCAAGGTCTAAAATAAACGAAAAATTATTCAAAATTATTAATTTGTGTTTTTTTTTAAATAATTACCAAAAAACATCCCGAAGGTTTAAATGGCCCACCCTGTATAAGCCACAACTAACATTAGTGACTATTAAGAGTACACTACCAAAAAAAATTGGGTTTCTTATTTTTACAGATTTATTTGTATTAGTATTTTTTTCTTTTCTTACTAAAATATAGAAAATCTCATCGTTTTTATCTTACTTAAATACCGTGGATCTGACAACCTAGGCTACACGAATTTGTTACACTGCCAGTTATTTATTTTTCTGATTATAATTAACGTTTTTTTTCTAAGAACAATAGCATAACAGTTCCTTTATACGTCGAATTTTTGAGGCGTTCATAATTCGTTCCAAGATGGCCTTGGTTTAACTCAACTAGGATTTTCCGGTCGACTTCCGGTTTTAGTTGGCTGTCTTTTTGATCGATCGTCGAGTGACGCCAAAAAGTTCTGTCTTTCCGAATAATCCTTCTTTTCATGACTAATGTATCCTTGCAGAAATGAGGAAAAAAGGTTCTCGCGTATTTAAAATTAAATCTCGGAAAATAATGACCTTACGCCACGACGTACGTATAAACCCTGAGTATACTGTTTATACTAACAATTGGAAGATTTATGAAATTTAATAACTAGTTTGTTGGTCTTATTAATGATTCGTTATTAGTTAAATAATATTGGTTACTATAAATAAATAAATTTACATAATTTAAAGGACCAAACTATGCAAATAATAATAAAATAGAATTTTTAAAAGAATTTTCTTATGAGAAAATAGAAAGAATGACATATGATGGAGACTGGAGATCTTATTTATTATTGTCAATACACCTGCTATGGTAATTTTTTTTAATTTGTAATTATAGTCTATACTTACATATCCCATGTAAACCCTAACGCTGCCGATCTACGGGAGCTCGGGTTATTACACGGTGAGGCTACAGAGGCTTGCAAAGAGACGTAGTGGTGACGTCGGAAGCATTTGCGGGTCAGCTGCTTAAGAAAGGAAGAGTCATGGTTGGGCTGATCATATGTCGAGTCCCACCGTTAGTGCGCAAGCTGGATCGTTGTTTCTGTTGTCATATTTACGGCCATAAGGCAGCAAAATGCCTTTTTTTCGCCCGGACAGGATGAAACTCTGCATGACCTGCGGTGGAGAAAATCACCAGACAAGAAATTGCACGGCCCCTCCGTACTATGTTTATGCCAGGAGATCGTAAAGAATGCCGACCACTATCCAGGGAGTGGAAAGTGCGAGGCTTACAGAAGAGCGACAGCTAAACCTTGTATCGGAAAGCACCACGGAGCTGAAGCTAAAGAAGAAACAAGAAGGACAAGCCCGGCGGCGTCTGCAACGCGGGGTGAAATCCATACCAACAAGAACACTGCATTTTTCGGATTGTGTTAAATTTGTATATTATATAATATGATGTATTGTGTAATTTTTTTAAAAATGTAAGAAAAAAAGTTGTATCCACAAAAAACCATCAGATTTGCATATTTACAGCATTTTTAAAAATATTTCCGTTACATAATGTTTAGTTTAAAAATCTGAATTATAACTACATCGTGTATTTTAGATTTTAAATTTTGCCTAGGTTTTTTTTTTTACCTAGGCTCGTCGATGGTAATAGTTACAAGTAAAGGGAAAATAAACCATTAAATAAAACTGCCTACTTTATTAAAACATGTGTTAGCTTAAAATACATATAGTGTCAGGATATTAAGTTGAACATTTTATTTTTATTTTCATCTTATATTATTTCCTACAAAATAAAAAATTTACTTTATTTAAAGTTACATGCATAGAAGGTACATAATAATCTTAAAAATAATTAACGTTTTTAACGAACATTTATAAATATAAAAAAAGTTTTTTAATAATTCATAATTAGGTGACCGTTTCTTGAATTTTATTAAGTTTTCAAGGAATTTGAGTTTTCAACTTTTATGACTACCGAGGTTAAAATTATTATCATTCATCATAAGATAAATAAAAAATTATTTGTTTGTTAAAACAAATGATACAAATATTAATTCAATAATATAACAGCTCCAACAAATTACACGAAAGTTTATATAAATTGTAAATTTTAATGTGTTTATATTTAAAAAACGTATAATAATGATGTTGTATTGTTTTTATTTATATAAAGAGGCTCCAGATGGAGTTTAACCATAAGTGAGTCATCGTTCCGACATAATGTTTCGAACTTTCAGTTTATGCGTACCATTTAAAACTAAGAGCATTGAAGATGATATTCGTGTATACTTTTTTTTTAAAGAAGAAGTTCCAGTAGTTAGAAAAACATTTCTTTTTGTTCCTTTTGTGTCACCTTGTATAAAATTTGGCTCTTTCTTAAGGAAATATTATAAATCTGTCCTATATAACCATATTTTCAACTTAGTTTACATACGTTTTTTCAACTTGCTTGGTTTGTGCTTTACTGGTTGGAATACACAGATTTGAATCGAAGCGTTTATTGAAAAGTGATCTTATCACTTCCAATTATAATAATTCTTGTAGACCATGACCTGCCCGTCCTCAGTATGTCCCGACCTCACTGTACTGGCTTTTTAAAAAAAAAGGATTTTATTACTATGTAACTTTAAAATGCTTAAATTCTGGAATATCATTGTTGCTTATTTAAATCTATCTACTAAATTAATACCCCATTTATCACCACATTAAATCAAATTCCAAAACGAAAAGAATTTCAAATATATGATAGCGAACGCTATGCGTTTGGTATTTTATGGACGCATAACATTCGGTTGAAACAGAAGCAAGAGCAACAAAAACGCTGTCACGCGTATGTCACTGTCAACTTGTCACTCATATCACACTTAATTATCTCACAGTTTGTACTTAAACAAATTCTTATTTTGTTACTCGTTAGTCCACGGCAGTAGCTATCGTCTCAAAGCTCAAACAAACGTTTTTAATAAGCATTTTTTTTTTCATACTAACGCTGTAATTTAGCTATACAATGGCTCCTAACCTATGTATTTATTTTTACAATTATAATATAAACAATAAAAATAAACTTTTAAGATAAAGCAGTATAAAAAATTAAAACATGTTGTGCAATTATATAAATATCATATTAGTCGATGTGTACTACCTGATCTTGCCTGATTTAATAATGTATCATAATCCAAAAAAAAATATCTACTCACTAAATATATAAAAAATGTTTTTAAAGTTATAAGCTTATCACCTGCGATTTTTCTTATAACCATTAAGTTAGGTTTATTTTAGTAATATTAGTAATTGTACTTGGAAGGTAATTTATTAGTTAACAATTTAAAAAGTTTTCTTCAATGTCCAGAATAACCCCAAAAATGTAGGTAATAAATTTTCAACAAAAAATTATGGCGCTTTATAACTTTTTTTAAATACTAGAATTATTTAAAACTGTGTATGGAAAAGTCATAAGATAAAGTAATACCGATAAACGTGAACAAACCAACAAATATTATAAACTTTTTCTTCTAGAAGGGTCGGCAACTTTTTCTTTATTTAAATTGTTCAAGCGAAGTTTTAAGACTCAAGGTCTGAAAATTAGATTTCAAGTAGATCTAAAATGTGGTTATAACAAATACAATTTGGTTTTAATTCGAAACTCTTAACTTTTTTTATTATTATAAAAACCCCTAAAAAAAAGGGAAATTCTCTTAAATCGTTATAAATTGCTTGGTTGCTATATTTATGTGAATCACCATTCAACGGGTATTTGAAAATATTTTCATTATTCATTAAATATTATTAAGTATTACAATACATGGGTAACAACGGCAACAAATTATTATAGAAAGGCAATTAACTCCAACTGTACCCTCTCCAATACTCAAAATATAGTTTAAGCATATTATAGCTTTTACAATGCATTTATCGATTTTTGTAGTTCCATCATCGAAGCGTTTTTTCAATGTGATATTATCACTACCAGTTAAAGTAAATCCTGTAGACCTCCTCTCCCCCAATATGCTTCATCACAACTATACCCCACTATTATTTTCAAACATAATACTATTATACTTGCAATTTTGATAAAAATTACTTTAAAAACAATGAGTTTTTACATTTGTTGTATATTCTAATATACTTTTATGTCAAAATTATTATAGGCTTAATAATTAATTGTAAAAAAAGGCTCTATATTTAGACACTTTTTACTATAATAAACTAGGACCTCTTAGCCATCCTCTCCGCAGGAACGAGGAAAGTTCTGTTTCGTATTTTTTTTTTAAGTTAAATAACAGAAATATATTTTTTTAAATCTAAAACCTTCTTTTATTACGTTGAACTTTTATTTCGTTCAAAGCAAGCAACTAATTTGGTTTCAGGCAGATTTCTAACATGTATATGGATATATTATAGTAAAAAGAAGAGTGAACAAAATATTATATTGTATATTATGCTGAACGTACTAAGATTTTTTGACAACCGTGATGGGTTTAACGAAACGTTTTTTCAACACTTCGCTCTCTAGCTTTGAAAGGTAATTACGAACAAAAAAAATGTTTGGCATAAGACTCTAACAAATTAACATGATAAGTTATATACCGTGTAAAATCTTAAAAATTCAGTATCGCCAGATGGTTTTTACGAATCTAATATTTTATGTATTAAAAAGTGAGTAACAAAATGATGATATAATTACATATAATATTAAAAATGTAATATCATGTTTATTAAAAGAATAATTTACAACAGTGGATCATTTAAAACACAGTTAATTTGTAGCTACTTGAAGTTAGAGGATAGCTTTTAATAATGAAACTCACGCAAATATCTCAAAAGATACGAAATTTAACGTTAGTAGTAAAACAAATGTAAGAGATCCTTATATTATACTCGTAGTTGAAATTTGTATATGTTTCAAATCATTCAACGAACAAAGACATGTCGCCTTGAATTTAATTTTCTTCCAAATACTTTTCGGTTCAACTTCCTATTAAAATCAATATAAAAAATTTTAAAAATGTGGCTACAATTTCGTGTCACATGGAAAAAATGTCCACTGGGATCTTCCCTATAGTTTGTTGGCTAATTACGATGTTGTGTTCGAACGAATCTCTTTAAATCTCTTCTGTAAAGCAACGACGGCAGCTTGTGGCAGTAGACAATATTTATGATTTTCAGACCGTATCTTCTTCTCTGCTACTATTGCCGCTCATTTGTCGTATGTGTCACATATCATGATGCTATTTTGGGTGGCGGTGTTGGCACAGACGTTCACTACCAAAATGTTCTTGCGCTGACTCGGTTAAAAAAAACATACAAAACACCACAGGTGTTTTTATAAATACAACAGCACTAGAGTTATTATTAATATTATTTAAATGATATGGATAAGGAAAAATGGAGCCGAGAGTGTACATGCATGTAATGACTTTTATGAGTTACTTAATGAGGGAAATATTATGTATGGTATGTGACATTGACATGTGTGTGTGTGTAATTTTGATAATATAAAACTACGGAAAGTGTTAAAACCGGCCAAACCGGTTAAGTAAACAGATAATTTTATGTCAATCATAACTAAACATAATAAATAATATCCCAAAAATTCCGAAACATAGTATTATATTTAATTAGATAGAATAACCTACCTAAGATGGTTTAACAATTTATATTTTAAAATAATTAACACTTAATTTATTATACAACCAGAGAAGGTGTGGCCGAGTGGGAAAAGCGTCAGTGTATTTGGGGCTACTTGGCCGGTTCGACACTCGGTCACGGGCGTTCCGTTTGCTAGGCGAGAAATCGTCTGATAAAAGGAAGTCGCGATACTCCTTTACGGCGACGAACTTGAAGACCTGTCCCGGAGAACGAATTCGCTTAAAAACCATCTCATGATGGCAGTGTTGGGCCTTCAAACCCGTTAAGGTACATGATGATGATGATTTATTATTATTCATATAAAGTAAAAAATACTCCTCTTCATCTTCGTCTTATCTGACAACATACAAATTACTTTAATTGTAGAATTACATAGTCTTAAAATTATGTCACAACAATATCTGTTTTCTATAAACTTATAGTCAAAGTTAATGGGTAAAATGGCTACCTCTTATGTTAAGAAATGCATTATAGACCATTTTAAAAGTATATATATATATGCCTGTTTCTTACAACAAAAATATTTAAATTTTAACGGTTTATAATCAAATATACTTTTAAACATTTTAACGATTTTTTTTTAATATTAGTTTTATGACTTTTACACACTTAGCTGTCTGGGATTGTATTCATCATTATATGTTATATTCTATGTGTTCACAATAAATATAAATTATTTATATTGTAGAATGACTTTTATCAGTAAACAACATGGATATAATGAAAACAAAAATAGGTATATTGGCGGTAGAAATTAAATGATATCTGTGTTAATACGAGTAGGCAATAACATCATCGAGATCTTGGCAAACGCAGTTGCGAGCCAAACGTGTATCGACCAATTTTGTTGGCACACGACAGTTTTTTACTGGATAAGTGTATGTTTTCTATAGTTTTGGAAGTCTTGCGTTTAATCCACCTAATCAAAATATAACAGATTGGTACGCTGAACGATACAGCGACAGCGTGAAATAAACAAAAATAGTATAATTTTAAAAGAGCCGTCAAGTGGATCGTAAGTGTTATGAGCTACGCAATACATAGGGGTTAATTATAATTAGTATTGATATTAATATTTAACTATAATTAATTAGGGCGATGGACACAGACCACAGTCAGCAGAGTAATTTCTATAGTGTCTCACCACTAAAGGTGAGCCACTAATACTGACGGTTTAAGCAAAATAGCCTAAATAGCACAGCCTAAACTACAAACCCAGCATAACGAAAATTAAGCCGAGTAGGATCGAATAGGTGGTTGATTTGTTCCGTTATTGCAATATATTTTGAAATTGTTAATTTCCTCCATCTAGTTTTCTGGTTTAAAAGACCATATTTTTAAACGAATTTCCTGATATCCCTCTGTTGAAAACTAGTTCTTTACAATCCGTCCCTGGCGCTCTCGTTACATTTCATTTCTCATTTGATCCTCTCATCTTAAACGTGAACCTTAAATAATTGTTATTCTCCACGCAGGACATCATTTTATACCAACTTTAATAATGAACATTCTTTTCTCCACGAATGTCTAGCCCACTGTAATTATTTTTCCTTACTCCCTTTACAACGCAAAAAGATTATTTTGTAAAGTTAGTACAGTTTTTAATTTTTTTCTAATTCATAATTTTTACTTCTGGCCTGTGCTTGCATCCAGGTAAGTACAGGGTCCAAAGATTCAGGGTATTTTTATCGAATTTACTCAATTTTATATTAAGTATTAATACTTCCAAATTATTAATATCACTGTCAAATAATTCGATACGGATCTTTGTATTTTTGACTAACACCCGAGCAACGTCGGCCCGGGTGTTGTTATCGACTTCTGATTCACAAACCAATGATTTTGACGATACGATGATGATGTTGACTAAAAGTGGTATGAAGAGGAGAAAGCCAGCGATAAGTCGTGGAGAAGGCTTGGTGAGATTTATGACATCGGCAATCCCAGAAAACGTAACAATCACATCGTTCGTGCCACCGTGACAAGTAGTCCAGTCCGTTCCCAAAAAACCCCCGTTACAGAACTATAAAGATGCTCCCGCAATTCAGCGGCCAGCAATTTGGAAACTCGCCCGAAGAGTCATTAGCCGACGGTTGAGGTCAGTCGGCAGATGTTTGTGTTGGTGCTGTTAAATTGACAACAACGGAATAAGAAATACGTCAAGACAGTTAAACAGTTGCATCGCGACTCCGGTGATTGACTAGTGGTAACTTAACTAGTTAATAACGGATAGTGACCGCATTCACTGTCTCTTCCTTGTTTTTTTCTTATGATGGTTCTTCTTCGCCGCTGTAACAATAAACGGTGCTGAGCGTGAACTTCCGCGGCGACAAAGACTCGAAATACAATACTAGAAGTTACTCCTAGACAATGTCTCAACGGCTAACCCTCCCCCTTCAATTAGAAAATCGGTCGAATTTGGCAATAGCGTTCTAGTGGATTTTATAATGTAAATTTACTTAGCCCAAAAATACTCATTTCCTTAATTCAGTATTGCTATTTATTTTTAAAAAACAAACCTTTTATTTTTTTATCAAAATCGGATTTCCTGTTTTTTTTGGGGGGTCATTGAGTAAGGTAGTTCTAGGTAAGGGAAATACATAAGATGAAATTATTTTAATTGTGTATATGGTTTTTATTAGGGTACTAAACTTTCATACGGAACGCGTATTTGGTAATTTCTCACAACGTGTGCAGTTAACAAATTATAATGGAAACGACTAGATGACTTGTTAGTTCATTAAGAAACCAACTAAATACTTAATTTCACGCTGTAAATTTCGTATTTCCTATTAATTTACCAACATTTATTGACATAAGAAACTTACTTTTGGGGAATCTATTTCCATTAAAGTTGTAACACAATTTTTACCAAAATAATAAGAAATCAAAGACATTTGATTTCATGTTAATAAAATATTTCAGTAATTAGAAAATACAAAAATGTAAATGTTAAACTCTACTCGTGGTTTGATACTAGGTATCACTCATAGTCAATAAAGCACCTGTCAGTTTCACTTTAATATTATAACATGTGTATATTTTAATGTTGGCTAAGTTAAACATAATTTAAGTGTTCGATACGAGAAATGATATAATGTTCTAATGCTATTTCAAAAGAAAATACGAAAAAATCCACTTTTAACATGAATGAATGATTACTATTTTAATAGAATATAAATGAGTTTAAATGATGATAGCAATTTTTTCTGTGTTTATATTTAAAATTCCTTTAATGCGCATTGCAAATAGTAATCCTGATTTCTTACTATCCTTATAAATTCTGTAAATATGTTGTCATTTAGCCAATCTAATCAATTATTTTTCTAATGTACTTTTTTTTTTAATCTTTATTTGTGAAATATTATTGCCTGCTATATATTTTTTTTTTTTTTTGTAAAAATAAATAATACTTAAGTATTTTGTTAAATGTTAATCTGTTAAATTTTTGTGTTTTGGGCTAACGTATTGTAAAATAAAAAAAAAAATTTTAAAATAAAAAAATTATTTATACATATATGCTCATTATTTTAATTCTATCGCTTGATTTTTATTCTTATTTAAGTATATTGTATGCCATTTTTATGTTTGTTTAATTTATATGATACATCACATCTCTACTTGTTTTCATTTATTTGATAACTGATGATACTAACTCGAATATGCATGCGAGATAGGATAAAGGACGAGTACCTAAATTAAAACATATTGATTATATATTTTATATCTGTCTGAGAAACAAACCTAAGAACGGGATTTACCTGAAAAATTGAACGGCACGGTCATACTAACTTCCATTATCGTCTCTCTTCTATGTATATCCCACTAATTTCGCAATATTTTCATTAGCATGTATTTTGTGGCTCATAATTTCGAACAATGGCATTTACATATTTATAACGTCGGCTCACCTCATCCACATGCCCTGTCAAAGAACCGTCTATAAACAATACCAAAGCCAAAGCCGAGCAAAAGACAGCTTGGGATTTAAACCTAGCTCGGAGAAACAATAAATGGAATATTGGCAAAAACACGTCGTGTTGGATAGACGGTTTGCGAGGAGGATGAGAAAGTACAGTCTGGTAGAGATACATTTTTTATTATTATTATTTATTTATTTTTTTTTTAGAATGATAATCTTCTATACTTACTCGACACCGCAATACGTTATTGTCAACGCAAAACCCCCACAAACCATTATGTCTTCCAATTATTATCTCTACAGCACACGCGGGCATTGTGTCGGATAAGATATTCGCCGGGGCACATTGAGTATGGTAAAACGAATGTGTATCGGAAGTCTGGATTTCGAGTCCCTCTACTTGCCACGATATGTGGAAAAATGTATATTACATATAAATGTCAGTGTGTAACACCAAACCGTATTGGATTTACTAAAAGTATCTTTGTGTTTTAGAAACTGTCTGCGTACAATATTATCTACTACTTTTCTAACTTTGTTAACTTATATTCAACTTACAACGATAACCAGTATTATAATGTACTGTAAGCAGAGCCTGATTTCGAATTTTTGAGGCCCCGGACAAAAGAAAAAAATGGGCCTATTATTTTAAATTGTAAATTAAATTAAAAGGATTAAATCTAGTAGGTGGGCCCTGATCCACATGGGCCGTGGACAAATACCCATAATGTTCTTGCGTAAGGCTCTGACTGCAAGTATTTGCAATTTTCTAATATCATACTTAGGAATAAATTGTACCTTTTATAAACTTTATAAATAAAATTGTGTAATGAGGTTCATACCTCATTAAACATTCTTTTCATATCCTAAACCAATAAAACTGTTAAAATGTTTAATTTGAACTGACTAAAAAAAATGTAAAACAGTCTTTATTATTATTTTTTCAAATGACTCTAATGAGACATTTTATCGTCATTATCCTAATAGTAATAGCTAATATTTAATATTTAGTACAAAATCTATTCTTTACAGATGTATTCTGAATGCTAATGTTCGTTCGCGGGATCTCCTCAACAACTAATAAAAAACCACTACACAATTAGTTTTAAAAACATCAAGATTATTAATAAAAATTAGTTTTAAACTAATTCACAAAATTATTATAATTAAAACATTATTCTTTTAAATATTAATTGGTACTAATGGTAAATCGTAACACGTGAAATCGCACATGCACTATAATCTGTTTTATCGTAGAATGGACTATAATCAAACTACTATCCAAACTTTAAAATGATTGTAACTTGAAAAATAATTACAGAAACCATTTATTGACTAGTATTGTTTTTCTTAGAAAATTCTTCTATTAATAAAATTATTAAACATGTAAGTTATCATTTGAAAATCAAAAGTTGTATACATACAATTAGTTAATGAGGAAGGGGTTGTATCTATTTAAAAAAAACTTTAAATCATTTTTAAACATTTAAAAAAGAGGCTTTTAAGTGTATACGAAAGTATCAATTAACAACTATTCAAAAATATGAAATTTATAAATAAACAATTGTATAAAATATATTTTATCTCATATTATAAAAATATATATTATTAACAACCATTAATTGTATTTTTAAAAATATATCAAAATGACTGCTTTAAAAATATTTTGAGAAAAAATATGTCTTGAAGTTTAAATTAATAATTATAAAAAGCTGTCAGAAAAATATCAAGAATATACCTCATGTATGAGGTGTCTAGTTCAAAACCAGCTAAAAAATTTTCTAAAACGGGTTTTTTTTTAAGTTTGCACACTGTATTACAGAATATGTACAACTTTTATTGAATATCAGATAAAGATTAGAACTAGCTCAAACTGTGTTAGGAAAATCTTGGTTGGTTTTAAAATCACCCATCTGAAGAAACTATTAGTTGTTTGACATTTTCAAAAATTGCTTATAGCTAGTTGAAACTAGACGTCTCATATCTATATACACGTACGGCCGGAGACTGAGACATGAGTGAATAAATAATCGACTAACGAGAAAAATATCAAGATAGTTTGCAGGCGCATATGGTCTGCGCGTGCAACCAGTATAGCGTACTATACTCTGTTCCCAAAGAGAATAACCAGCGCAGAAACCAAAAAGCGTTACTTCCGGGTGCAGAAATCGTACGTCTATGGTATATGGTTTTTATAACAAATAAAAAATACGCCGTTCCATCGTTTTTCTCCAATTCCTGACTAGATAATTACATAATAGAAGAATATAGCACTCGAATATATTTATATAAATTATTCTCAAATAGTTAAAAAAAGACAAAGATAATAAATAATATGAAAAGTAGAACAATGGTGAGGCTATTAAGAGGTCCATAGTTTCAAATTCAGTTCAATTACCAAAACTTTTTGAGTATTTCATTAACTATACTTTCTTCTAATAAAATACTCCTGGTTAAGTTTGACTTCTTATTAAAAATGCAATTTAACTTATTGATTATACAATAAGATCCCATGATTTCATTATAATATTTCAAATTTTAAAAAATATTCAAACAATATTTTTCATCTTAATATATAAATTACGGTAAGGTAGTTAGCATGTTCAATGAACGACAAATTTCCATGAGCGACTGCTGTAAACAGTAATTTTTAATTTTCATTACAATAGTTGTCTGTAATTTATTAATCATTTTGTAAATTAGATATTTTATTAAATATTACTGACGCAGTATTTCAATTTATTTCATTATTCAAAGGCGAGCAAAGTTTTTGTCGTATCACGATATCACAATCTTGTCATTGCGCGGTTATCTTTATTAACATTTCGGTTGTCATTAAAAATGCCATCAGATATGTAGAGCACCGTGAAAGGTTAATTTAAACAATATTCAGTAACGTATCCTAATTTACTATAGTCTATACTTAATTAACTAGAATATAAAATATATTATTATAAAGTAAATAACGAGATCATTCTGTAAATTTAAAAATGTAACCATTATATTATTAATAGAAACATGAAATTAACAAATAATGAATTATCTTTTATTATTTAGACATCTATTAAACGCAATATTTATTATCAATCACTATTGTAAAACCTCTTTGAAGTTTCAACTTAAACGTTATAAAAAAATTATTATAATAAGAATATTTTGTTGGTTTTTTCTATAAGTTAGTAGGGCAATATGCAAATAATTCAAACTAATTAAGAACTAGGTATTTCAAAAAATCAAATCACAACATTACGCTATATTTCGAAGTTTAAGCAAAATATGTTAACTTTGAAGGCGTTTACTCGTCTTTGACACGTAAACGATGATCTTTTTCAACTGTTTGACTGTATTATGAGACTAGGACAGATTGGACGCGTATCGTTATCAGTTATGTTATTTAACTGCGATTTTAAACTCATAAATTCAAATATTTAAAATAGACTAAAATTTAAATCCATTCGAATAAAGACTAATTAAATTTTGGAGACTACGTTTTTTATAGTCTAAAAACGAGGAAAGCTCAAACATAATAAAGCCTGGTGAAAAAATGTAAATATTACCATAAATCATTATTTCTATGTATTAATTACTTATTAGAAGGTTAGGAAGCAACAATAAATCTGACTTTAAAATAATTTAAAACTGAGTAGTAAGTACAACTAATTTTAATAATTGTCATGGGTAAATATTCAAACATATTTTATAATATTAAAAATATATCTTGATAAAATATAAACCCTTGGCTTCGTGTACTTAATAGGTCTCCGCTAAAACAACACGCGGTGAAGATATAGAGGTTAGCGTGTTTTGGAACGGTTTGACCGTGTGAAGAGCGTATAGGGCTTAAGTTGATTAACGACAATTGCTTGGAAATTTAAAAAGTGCAATAACGGTTGTTTACGATGTGATGTTATAAGAACCCCTGACTCACCCCCCCCGGCTAGGTAATCATAGCACGTCACATTACGGCGAGAGGAAGATAGAAAGCAACATTGGAGCGGCGGAGACGATTTGAGGAACATTTTTGCGTGCAAAACCCACTTAAGTTTTAACTTTGTTTCGCCAATTTATTGGCACTGCTCGACTCTACGCATACATATATATATATATATATATAATCGCGGCTGTTTTGTGCCCGGTTCTCCAGTAAAAGGTTCGTTAGATTTTGGCTTCAATTCTATACGAAATTCTCTGAAAATTACTTGAGATCTTTCACAATAATATTTTCTTTTATATTAAATAGGTAATTCATTTCTTTTTAACTTTTCGATGCCAAACTTAAAGTTTTAATAATTATGTGTTTTACTGTCTGTATAAATTGAATCTATTATTCCTATTATATCTATTAAATCTATTATATATTAAAATTACAATAACTTCAAAGCATTATTAGTTTATAATGCGCAAATAACAATGGAAAACACAAATCGGCAATGGCCGATATTTTAACAGTTTTTTTATACTTAATTTAGCAAAGAACCTCGACCGACCATTATGTTGTAAATGTTTTGGATAAAAGTATTTTCCATTTGGATGGTTTATCCTAAGATTTACCAATTGGTAGAAACCAAACTACAATCGGAAGGAAAGCCTTAAGATTTACGACGATATACTTGGCCTATATAACTGTAAGTAAAATGTAGACTTAACCGAAGTTTATTATACATTATATCGAAAATAGTTTTTAATAAAAACAAAATACTTCTTCAGGAAAATAATAATCATAACTTTATTTCAATTGACAATTATTCCAAGTCATTATTCTATAATTTTCAATTTTATAATTTTAAACTAAAATAGTAATAGACGAACATTGTATGATCTAGATATTAGCGAAGTAATTTAAAGTTGAAAGCAATGAAATCATTGTCCATTGTTTCAATGCAAATAGATAGCATAGTACGAATATAATATAGAATGAAGTTAGCGTAGTTAAGAAGAGGCCGCTAGTGATTTAAGAGTAAATACTCTTAAATCACTAGCGGCCTCTTCTTAATTTAACTACAACAAAATGTTCGTTTTAACAAAATTCCTTACACGTACTGTGTACTTGATTATGTATACTGTGGTTTTTAAAATAGCTATAACATGTTTGTTTTGTTAAGGTAAAATAATGCAAGTGTTATTATTATCATTAGTATGCAACCAACCTCGAATAGAACCGCACATCCCCACATTGTGTTCATATAAAAACCAATATTATAGTAATAAAACAATCATATTTTTATCATTTAAAAAATAATATTATGGAACTATTTTCTATTTTATTTATAACACAATTATCAACAACAGTTCTGATTCCTTAAGATTTTTTATCATTTCTAATACAAAATACATATTATCTTACAACTTAAAGCATCTCTCCAATAATTTCAAGCTTCCCCTAATCGTTTAAGTTTCCTTTCGTTGTGGCGCTGGTCACATTCTCTTCTTTTTCCTCTCTTACGCCGCCCCGGTTGATCCTCGGTCGCTGGGACGTTCAGGTCGGCTGATATACATAAGATGATAGTAAGGTAAAAAGGCATTATTCTTCAGGCCGTTACCTTACATCGTGTTTTTTCTTATACCATGGTAATATGTTTTTTTACACTATAAAAAAAATCATAAACATAAACACAGTAAAAAAGTTTTCTGAAATATAATTAATTAAACTTCAATTTTATCTTTTTTTTTTTAAATGTTATAATTAAAAATTGAAACTGTAATAAAATACAAGCATAAAGATAATTTTCTTAAATGTACATAAGGGGAATAGATTAATTGGTTTTAAAATCAGTAAAACTTAAAATGTGCTGCTCTAGGCGACTGGCCATAAATCTGCCACTGTTTAAATTAAAAATATATTTTTTGTTTTGTACTCTAGCTTTATGTAAAATAAAGAAATACAATCAAACAGATTATTATACCATGTTTTAAATGCTATTTAAAAAAAAAAAAAAATTATACCATGTTTGTCATGTCCCATATCTTTATAAACCATTACAACTTTTATGATATTAAACGTTGAAAAGTGTTAACAGGTGATTTTTTTTTTATTAAACATATCTTCCACTTTCAAGTAAAGGTATTTAATCATTCATTTAGTTTCACGCTTAAATTTAAGTACTTTATACGTTGGAATAAAGTGCTAAATAATAATTTATACTTTTGAATTATGCTACATATTATAATATCACTCTAGAGATGCATTTTGTATTCTTTTACGCCAGAAAAACAACATAACTCAACAAACTTTCGAGAAAGTAATGTTTATTTAATTATAGCATCATTATTATTCATATACATTTTATCATTTTTAAAACTTTTGTAACATTCTTATTTCATCATTTCAACTATTCACAAGAGTTGAATCTATTTCAAGTATACATATATACCCTCTTAGCTCCGGATCGAAACTAAAATGGTAGAATTTGTTCGATGGTTTCGATTTTAATTTAACATTATACGATAAATCAAACACAGAACTAACGCAAATAGCTGAAGAAAAAATAAGACGATACCATGCCGAGTTCATTCCGAAACCCACAAAATCGGATGCAATAAACAACATACGATTGCATATTGTGATCGTGAAAAACTTCACAGAACTAGAAATAGAAAAAGTAAAAATATATCATAATATACATGATGTCTATAGTATGAAGAGACCGTAGTACTCTCGGCAAGCAAACCGTCATTCAGTTCTTGACGAATATCTGTACCGACTGCTGTCAGTGGTACAAAGGGCAAATTATTATGTCCGCACAGGGCCTAGTTGACGACCCTTTTATAGTAACGATTACTAGGTACAACTGTATGATGCGGATCTACGCCGTGTGAAATTCCAGAAGGTTCCTGTGTGATATGTTAGCACGTTTGGAGACGTTTGTAGATTAATAATTGTCCATGTCAGATAAAATGTAACAAAACACTGATCAACTACTCGGTGTTGATGGGTTGCCTACAGCCTAGCCCATTGGTAACTCACGCAAAGACCAGTACGAAAACGAGAACAGCACTGAGGACAAATGGCCTATGATTAAATTTCAGTCGTGGTTACAGCCCTTATTAGTGTTGAGAAGTAATCTTATCATAAGACTGCATTGATGAAACGATTTGTCATTTTCGTCGTCAACGTTTAGCTTGCGAAATGCTAACAAGTTACATTAGACAAATGTAAAAAAAAAAAAATAATTGTTTTTTTGCACAACGGTGCAAACTTTATACAATAAAAAATATCGATAAATATAATAATACATTCTCTGGAGAATAGAAAACTAGAAAAGTTTCTTATCAGCATCTAGATTGGAAGCTGTAGTTTATGATATAAGATAAGAGAACTTTTACAACAACTGTATTATATGTACAGTTCGTAATCGACAAGGGTGTAGTAAAAAAGTAACAACCATCAAAAATATTCTTAATCCAAAATCCTAAATAAATCAGAGAAATCAAACATGTCTCTACGGAAATAAATTTAACCACACACAAAATGTGTTATTTATCAAAAAGATTACCGAGATCGGACCATTCCATAAGACGAGGAAGTTTTTCTCATTAAGTCATTTTTATCACCAAAAAGGTTCCAACTCAACGGAAAACAATGTGTACCCTAAAAAAAATTAATCTGAAAGTTAGTTGACATGACCGAAGTGTAGTAAAAAAAATGTTTGTATTGCCATCATTTTGCGATAAAAATCTAAAGTTAATGTCAATATAATAGTAGGAGTTAGCTAGGTCATAGTTAATCTCAGAACCATTTGTTTTACTTAATTTATAAATTAAATGTAAAAATATGTTTTAAAAGTAATAATAAAATATAAATAAACATTTTTTTTATTTACCATCATTATTCACATAAATATTCTAAACATTATACATCATTTAACAAAAAATATAATTTTTGATTAACATAAAAGCTAAATAGTTTTTTTGTAGTACAAAAAACATACATTAAAATGTAATGATCACATAGTTAGAAAACCAAATATTTGCGACTTTTGTCGAAGTTAAAAAAAAGGATTACAATAATACTATTTAATATAATAAGCAAACAATTTAATTTTTTAATAAAAATTTGCTACATCATTTGCTTGTTACATAATTTATTAAATAATGTTTAACGTAGATCAGTTGCCTCTTGCCATTAGTCACTTGGTTAAAGTAGAATAGCGCGTAGTTTATGAATAATGCGATTGATAAACCTATGCCTATATTGTGCACGATTACAATTTGTAAGCTGACAGTTGTGTATACATTATACGGTGTAATGGTACCCGTACTATACACAGATATAAATACTTCCCTGTTAAATTCGACTGTTTGCCAGTTTTTGTAACAAACCACATTTTTTTGTTTGACATCGTCCTCAACACTCCAGCCTTACATTACGAGTTTTCTCTCAGTGTCAAAGCATAAATCCAATGTGTAAACTGCAATCGGAAATAATCTCAAAGTTGCCATTACACGTTTTGTTAGTATAATTTATACTGCAGATACGTCCTAAGACAATACGAGTTTGTTCCTTTAGCTAATCTATGGAAAAAAACAATTTTTCAATACACATTCTCCTCCATTTTTAAAGTCAAATTATTATAAAATATAACATAGAGGAGCTGTTAGAAGTATGTAAGTCTTATCCACTACACATATTATATAGTGTTAATTTAATCTACAATATAGTATCTAGATGTTACACTTATGTTTCACATCATTACATATGTAATTGAATGTCAATTAAAACATTTTTTCTTTGTTATTTTCAGCATTTACAGTTAAAATTACTACTTCAGGAAGTAACAAATAAAAACAATTAAACTGAATCTTAGGTATGGTATTATGTGCATTCATTTATAATGTTATCTCTAAATAAAGTTTCAAAGGGCCAAGACAAAAACATTTTCAAGGAAATTCTTGAACGTGACCTATTTATTATACTATCTAAGTTAATTTTAAAACAACTACGGTATTGTCTTATACTAGGTACTCAATCCAAATAACAGAGTTTAGTGATAACTTCTATATTGGTTTTATTGAAGTAAATATGTAACTTTAATTCGGATTTATACATAACAATAAGAATGTAATTAATATGAAATAATAATAATGTGAATATTTATAATAAACTAGCATTTATTGTTTTTTTATTCATTAAAAAAAAATAGAAAACGGTACCTACTTCGGTTTTAAATATATTCGCGTCAATAAAAATATCCTAAACACTTTAGTTGTTACTATATATACATTTCTAAAACTTATATTTTTTATATTGTATCTTAAAAACTGACGCAGTCATTATTATATTTTCCTCATTAACTTCCTGATAATTGTATAGGGAAAAAATTGAACTACTCGATTAATAATAAAAAAACTTGTGAAATATTATATTGAAATATCGAACCGTCTTCTATAATCATTAGTGCTATTAAGTAGATATGGGAAACGTAGCAATTATTATAAACATTATTGACTAAAGACAAAAAAATAAAAAAATGTCCATCATGATGACCATATATAACATTTTTCAATTTTACCTATAGTTCCCAACTTACCGAATACCTCGAATATAACTCTGACTTCAATCGGACACGGCACCAGTCTCGCCGAACGGATAGGATACAAATTCAGCTATAAATATAAAAAAGGTGGGCGACTCGATTATTTTTTTTACTGAACATACAGCTTTTAAATGTAAAATATATTCTCAAGCGAAATGTCAAAGAAAAGGTTAGAAACCTTGTTATTAATATGTGAAACTTGTAGGCAGGGCCAAGCCACAAATCACAGTAAACCGAGCTTCGAATTTTGAAGTAGGTAGAGCGGAATAGGCGAGCGTTGGGCTGGCGGATAACGTTCCCTCCGACGTTGAATCGATACAGCAAAAGTGTATATATACCACAGCTACCACCTCCGACAAAAAGTTTTAGCCGTAGCGGTAACTAAAATATGTTGCTACAAATATTTATTTTTTATTTGGAAAATTTTCATTGCGTATACTTTTTTCTCGAGTCTCAACTCGTTTATTATTAGATAAAACACAAATCATTATTAAAAATAGTATTTTTAAACTTGTTTTATTTTTATTTTATCTTATAATTATCCGCGATTATTTGTATTATTTTTCCTAAAATTATTGAGCTCCACTTGAAACGTGTTTAAAATATAATACACGGAATATAATACACAGAAAGCGTCAATTTTTTTACAAATAATAAAGACTAAAAGGCGGAGTCACTTTCCAAAGTGTCTACCTAACCGATTTCAATAATTTTTTTTTTGTTTTCAAAAAATATTTATAAGCATTTTTATTTTTTATTTTTATAGTTTTTTCTATTACATCTAACTACTTTTTTAATCGCTAAATCAAAAATCGGTCTATTAACCCCCGTAGAAAAAATAGTAAGCTTCGCATAAAAATTAAAAAACTTGAAATCCGTCCAATAGATACGCCAGAAAATGACTTCTACGAAAGTCATTTTTTATTAAACTTTCGTTAAAACTCGGAGAAAAATAACTTTAAAAGTAAATTAATTAGAAAATTGTAATAAGTGTTCACCTTGAAATTAGTAAGCATATGAAAAATGGCTATTGGATCAATTTTTGTTAAATATTGCCTATCCTTTGCCCCTTAATATATAGCACTTTCCGTTCCCCTTAATTTATATGAAAAAGTGAATTTTTTCCAACATTTCTAAATCGATTTAACTAAAGAATACAGTCTTCAATGTTTTAATTGACACAACTTTTTTTTATGAAACAATAATTATTTACATTAAACATGTTCCAAATTAAACTTGTTAAAAAAAATTATTCAGTTTCAAATAAAACTTTGTATTGTATTAAAGTATGACAAATATGTTTTATTGCTTCTTTATTTTATGCATTAAAAGTTATAAGAAGAAGAGAAGTGCGGACGAATAGTGCGCGTGGACATGAAAAATAAAAACACTACAATACAACTCTGTCCACGCCGTAAAAACATTTGCTTAGTTGTAATACAGGTTAAGAACTTGTTCTTATACCTCTACCCTAAATTTACCTTTACATCAAACCATTAAGTTCGCGAGCCAATTCACATAAGGGGATTGCATGCGGTCTGTTTTTTAACGTTTTACCAAAAATCCAGAAAAAATTTCGACTACTTTGGCAACTTTACTAAGTTATGTAAGAAACAGATTTTTGAGTTTTTGCTTTTTTATGTAAAAAAATTGGATTTTAAAATTGAACAAATTGCAAACCTAATTATTTAATTACAAGAAACTACAATTTTTAAATGAAAAAGGGCTTCCTACATAACATAGTAATTAAGCCAAAGAACTCGAAACTCGTTACAGAATTAAATTTGGACCTTCCTATGTAGTCGACATTTTGTCTGGCTTTTTGGCTTTAAATAAACCAAAATGGCTTTTACTCATAGAAACAATTATTTAATTCAAAAATAATACCTTAAAGCTTAAACAAATTAACCAGTAAATTAATTGACATGGTCAACATTTATTAAAACCTCTTTTTTCTTAATGTTGCCTATACCAAACTCCTTAAAAATAGACCGCATGCGATCCCCTTTATACATATTCCTTTCGTTCACGAGCATAAAAATACAAAGAACAATATAACGAATATATAATTTATTCGAGAGCATAAGCGCAATAAAAAACAATGAAGTGTATAATTTGTTCATGAGCATATATACCTAATATATGCCTACATACACCGAACAATATGAAGTATATTTGTTTATAAGCCAAAACGCTTAAATAGCAAAACTTATATTTGTTTTCGAACTTAAACATAAAATAAACAATATTATGATACGTCTTTATAATAGATAGATATATATATATTTTATTATAATCTATAAAAATTCTAAAATGGAAAATTAGTAATACAGCGTGGGATTGTACTTAAGTTGTTCTTAAGTTATATTTGCAAACAAATAACACTTGTTTAATGTTCGATGTTTGCAATTTTGAGCCACGAATAAAATATCAAATGAACATCACATTGTTTTTTTGCGTTTATGCTCGCACACAAATACACATGTTTAGACACAATGCTGAATACTCCTGAGCACATGTGTTTGCGGTAGTTTAAACGTCCGGCAGAATATTCTAAATTCGATCCGATCGCTAGCTGTCTTAGGGTTCACAACAGTCCAGGCTTATTAAGTCTTTTTTACATTTTACTCACATAAAACTTGTAGTTGAACCATCAACTATTAATGAACTGACTATAAATTATTAATGCGTGAACGGTCTAATATTCTAAACATTTTGATGAATGACACAAAAATATAGTCGCATTAAAAATCAAGTTAAATTAATCTAGTGTCTAGCGCACAATATAAAACAAATTCACTGTTGGTACAATTATTTAGTAGACATAACCAAACATAACCCTACCGAAAAAAATGTGTTACAACACTTGTTTTTTTTTTCTATATAACTGTTTCTACAATTTGACTGTAACGTAAACTACGCAAATGACGAACATACGAATAGATATGATTTGTAACTAGTAGAACCAAAATACTCGTATAGATGTAGATGACCAATTATTATGGTGATGATAAATGATGGTGTATTAATAAATGTAGATGTTGTGACTTGTGGATGACCGTTTTAACTGGAGGAGGAAAACTAAAGTAAATATTAACAATAAAAACAAACAAAATATAGACGACAAATAATTTTTTTTTTTTGGCTTACAGACCATGAAGGCAGGCCTTTTGCCACTTTTACCACGTCCCCCCACAGTTCCCGATTATCCGCATCCTCAATTTTTGTCGTTCCCAAGCTTTCCAGATCTTTGTTTACTCTATCGAACCATCGCTGACGGGGCCTTACTCTTGGTCTCTTTCCGTTGGGTTTATTGATTAGTACTTTATGAGTTAGCTTATCCTTTGCCCTTCATACATGGCCAGCCCACTCTAGCCTTTTAGCTTTCAGACATGCTTGTATGTTTGGTTTATTGAAAATGCTTTCAATGTCCTCATTTTTTCTTTTTCCATAACTTCCTGACTCCGGGTTTAGTACGGGTCTCATATATCTTCCTTAATATTTTCCTCTCGAATATTAGAAGTTTTAGTTCATCGCCTCTTGCTGTCGACCAGGTCTCACAAGCGTACATCGCAATAGGGCGTAGGTAGGCTATATACAGCTTCGTTTTAGTTTCTCTTGATAGTAACTTTGATGACAACATGCTTCTCATTGTGTGATATCCTTTATTTGCCGAACCAAGTCTCAGCTTAACTTCATTGTGCATGTAATTTCTTTGGTTTATATTAACCCCCAAATATTTTAAATCTTCAACTTGTTCAAATAAGTATTGTCCAACCCTGAGACTTTGCATAACTGTCGGCTTTCTCATAACAATCATATATTTTATTTTAATATCATTAACTCGGAGTCCCATTTTTTCACTTTTTTTCAACAAATTAAGAGTACTTGTTGTTAACTCAGTTTTAGATTCTCCAAGGATAACGATGTCATCAGCGTATGCCAACAAAGTATTCCCTCCAAGCATTTCCATTTCCCTAATATTTTGGGTTTCTCTAATTACTCTGTCCAAGGCTAGGTTAAAAAGTGTACGAGACAGCGCATCCCCTTGCCTTAATCCATCCCTAACCTTAAACTGTGTTGACGTCTCTCCTAGGTAACGCACCCTACAGAAAGTGTTCGAGTTACAATTTCTAATTAGTCTTACAAGTTTGCTTGGGAAACCAAAATCTTCAAGTGCTATCCATTGTTGATTCCTGTTAATACTATCATAAGCCTGCTTAAAATCGATAAAAATCATATATAAGTCCTTGTAATATTCATAATATTTTTCCATAATTTGTCGTGTAGTAAATATATGATCACTGGTCGATTTACCTTTTCGAAAGCCACATTGGTGTTCACCAATTATCTCTGAGGCATACTTTTCGAACCTGTTTAATATAGCAGTGGATAGTACCTTGTAAGTAGTATCCAGCAAAATTATCTCTCTATAGATGACAAATAATAACTACTTTTAAAATTACGGAATACTTCATTTTAATAAAATGCTTATAGATATCAATTACATTAAAACATAATAGATCATTGATAATGTATTGAACATATGGTTGTAAGTTTAAACAAAGTGTTTAAGATAGTTGAGTATATTATCATTATTATTTATTTTTCTTTTAATGCAAGATATTGGTTTTATTGTTGTTCTAATTTAAAATAAACTATCTAGTAAATTTCAGTCAAACTAACAAGATCAGAAAAATTAGAATGGTTTTATAATAAAAAATGTCCGAGTTATAATTCTTCTTCTTCTTTATCTTCGTCTCACACTACCAACTACATGAGGTCGGCCACCCTAGTCCTATACTCCATAGAGCTCGGTCTTCTACATCTCGTTCAATCACTCCAGCTATCATCATATCACATCTTTTCTTCGGGCTTCCTCTTTTCCCCTCTACATTCATCTTTACAATACCTCTCACTGCTTCTGTCTCATCGCTTCTCCTACATGACCGAACCATCTCACCTAACCTGTTCTCTCTCATTTTCTCCTCAATTGATGCAACTCCTCGACTCCTTATGTATTCATTTCTTATTCTATCCTCCCTAGTCACTCCACTCATCCATCTTAACTTTCACGTCCTCCTCATACCCACAATTTTTCTGTACCATATATTGTAGCCTCACATCGTATTCTCTTTCCAAGTTATAATTATTCTTGCACTAACATATTTTATTTAAATTTTATTTTTCTAACTCTTTTTTGACAATAAAAACACATGATATAACAAGATGTTCAGTTTCTTTTTATAACGATGTCATTTATTAATTGTTTTCAATTAAACGTTATAATATGTAAGAATTATATTCATTGTAAAAAATAGTCATTAACTCAATTTAAAGTTTTACACAATAATGTAATAACATGTGAAAAATAACTAAAATTATTAAAAAAGTATCTTTAATAATTACAATTTACAGTAACAAATATTTAAAACTTATTTGTGTAAAACTTCTAACAATTAAAAGCAAACTTAAAAAAAAAGTAAAAAAAACAAAAATATAATACATTGAAATTACTATACACGTTCTAATACATATCATATAATATATATTAACATAATACCCTATTTGGTGTCCGTAGTCTTTTTATTAGCTATTAAAGATTTCATTTTGTTAAAACACTTGTCCACAAAATTTGATTTTTTTGTGTTACTATTATTCGAAATGGATACACTATTACACTCCTCAGTTTCATCGAAAGTATCTAGATAGCCTTCCAGACTTCTAGCTTTTTTCATCTGTACATCATCTTGAATTTCTTTCCTTGGTTCCGTAGTCTCTAATAGACCTTCCACACTCCGGGCACGTTTATTTTTGGCACCATTTTTCGGGCTCATAGGCGGTCTCCAACCGGACAGTTTCGAACACTTCCTATTTCTATGTATACAAAAAAAACCATTTTAGTATATAAAACGTATAAATATAAAAGGTACATATGGCAACATTAATGTGAAAAATCAAGCTATTATACATTCTGCAAAGTAGACTAATATATTATTTTTTACTGCGATTAAATATTTATAAATTTACAAATCTGAAACCCCCGTTTTATAAGATAAACATTTTTTGCCATTACAAAATTGTGTTGTTAATATTAGCAAACAAGACTTACGATATTGATAATTAGGAAATAAAAATAGGCACGTGCTAGTTAGTCATATTTTATACGTTTTTATGATTACTCTAAAAGTATATCAATTAACATTAATTTATAATAGAACATTCGTTTTAAAAAAAGTTCAAACAAGCGAAATTATCTTTTTGATCTAAAGTTTACTTTAATGTAATTTGCATCTCGCATGAATTTCGAAGGGAAACTTTGACGTTTACACCGTAACAGTTTTATTTATTTAGAAAATCAAAGTTACGTAGTATTACTATACTTGCACTCTCACATTATATTTTTTGATTTTTATTAAACGTAAATTTCAAAAGCTACCTACCCAACTGTGTCGATGGAGGCCGTGCGATTAAGCAGATGAACAATACATAGACAATCACAAGCACGCAGCACGAGTTGACAGTAAACATATCTATGTCCACCGTGTATCCTAACCTGGAAGTGTTCGACGCTAGTCAATCTTTACTACCGCCAAAGTCTCTATCGCTCTCGTTGGATTGTGTCCGCTGATAAGTAGGCGGTGACCTGCCCATGATTAGCGGAGTGTTTGGTGCCGAAGATTCGCTTTTGATTGTTGACGCGCCACCGCCAGACCGTGGCAGTGAAAGTGCTATGCTGGCTCCGTCTCGAGCATTAAGCTCGCCCCTCATGAACCGCTCCAGCTTTTCCACACACGCATCTTGGTAATCGTGTATCCACCGGACGCCGTTAAACTTGCAGACGTTGCGCATGTCTTCGGGTAACGTCTCGGGTTCGGGCCACGAAAAATTGTCTATAATAGGAATAATATTACACTGGTCTTGCAAAGCAGCAACAATTTCCTGTAGGAAAAAATATCCAAAATCATTACCCGTCTAGCAATCTGGTAAATTGACATTCGATATGATATTATACCTTATGAACCCAGTCTTTACACTCGCTGTCACCTATGCACCTATCTAGTGCTTTTGGCGTCAAAACGAGTAGGAAATTTTTTGCTTGTTTAATACTCTGCAATAAATTGTTGTCAAATTTGCCAGCTTCTAGTCTCTCGACATCGATGAACACTGTAAATCCTCGAAGCTGTAGATGAACTTTGAGCAAACTAAAAACATTTCAAACGAGTTATTATTTAGTCGACTGTTAATTTTTTTTTATTTTACGGCTCTTATTTAAAATACCTCGCAAGTTGAGATCCAGTAGATCTACGGTAACTAATGAACACATCAAGTTGTTTGTTCATGTTTTCTTCAAACGACGACGTACCCATCATCGTCTCGATATCTATACATTTAATTATAAATTAGGTCCTCAGTCAAAATTTAAAATTTTGAAATAAAGTGTAACTCTAAAATTTAGATTCCTAGGACAACAATTTTAAGTTTATATTTATTTTATTTTAGTATTAATAAATTATGTGAAAAATTAAAGTTGCAACGTATGACGTAATATTTGAATATTAGTTAGGTATCTAATTTCAAAACCTGTTAAAAGTCTTGTATCCATATACATTTATTTTCAATTATAAAACATTATTTATAAAATTAATTACCTCTTATAGAATCTAATATCCTATATCGATGAATACTGTTTAAGATTCCACACTCATTCGCCAACTGTTCTTCCGATAAAAACCTAAAATAATAAATGTTTATATTAATTTTTCATCAATAAAACAATGATTTTCTTATTAACAAATATTTAGCTGCTTAAAATTACAATATAGGAAATATAATAATTGTGCTATATTCAAACATTTTTAAATACTAACCTAATTGATTCTTTATCAACACCGGCATTGAGCATGGAGTAAGTGTAAATTGAAAATTCTGGACCAATAGTTTGTAGAAATGAGTTTAAGTTTGTCGAATCTCTACTACTATAGTCAGCTAATCGCTTTAAATTTTGTATTTCTCTCATGAATCTGTGAAAATCGATGCAAATGTGTAAGATTTATAACTTTAATAGAAATAATGTATTATACCTTCTTCGTCTGATTCCATTTTGTATTCCTATATCGTCTCTCAAATTATGTTCGTTTAGTTGTAATAATAAATCACCATCTACTCTACTGTCTACAAAATTTCTTGCGCATTCACTGAAACCTATTTGTTTTACCCATAAACTTACATCTTCGGGTGACCACAATGGCACTTGTTGACTAAGTTTATGTGGGACTTCCTCACCGACTAGTCTTAGTGCTTGTGCCGCAAATTTAGATGCTATGGCATTAGGACAACTGGCTACTTTTTTTAATGGCTCAATAGCATTGATTTCTCTGAATAAATGTGTTTTTCCTTGTTGTTTCTTGATACCAGCTTCCATGCAAAAATGAAATGCTGCTAGATTACAAGCTTCTTCTCGAATCGAACTCAATACCGGAACCAGTCTTTCCAACCAATGATGACTCTGACCATGAGCATGAGCCAAATTGGACCTGGCGAATTCTGACGGTGTGTGAGTTGTGATAAAAGGGTCGATTAAGTCCAAGGTTTCAGATTTAAGAACCGCTGCTTCAATTTCTTTGTTAGCTACAAGAACAGCGATAGCTAAAAATGCATAATACCTAATGTTGTCATCATTATTAAATGCTAAAGTGAATAGCCATGTTGGCACATTCCGTTTGATCATCAGCTCCTGATTCTCGGCTCCACCATAAAGTGATAAATTGGCCAGAGCACCAGCACAATGTCTTAATGTTTCAATATCTCGTCTTCGGCATTCGTACAGTAATACATCAAGCCCACCAAGTCTAATGACATCACTACATGTAACTTCACTGTGTTTGAATAAATGTTCGAGAATTCCTAAAAAAAAATTATTTTGAATTTACATCATTTGTATTTATTAGGTTAAAATGTAATCGATCATACCTGTGCTGACTTTAGATTGATCTGCTGAACTGACTTGGCTTTTGTAAGCACAAACGACATGTACTACCTTTTCCAAGCCATTATCTACGACATAAGAACGATTTTCGGTAGTCAGACATTGTTCTAATAGTCTGGCACTGCAAAACTGAACAGTTTGATCTTTTGATACGCAATTATTCAATAGCATGTCCATGCCTCCACAATTTCGAAGAGTGTTGCACAGTGCATATCCAAGTTCGTGACCATATGTCGGTACAGCCCACGCTTTGCATATTATATCAAACATTTTGTTCAACACTAAAGGGCCCTTTGTGTCCACGTACTTTCCACTAGTCAGCTCTCTAACAGCAGTTTCTAAATACGTGGAATATTTGGATATGGCCACATCCACATCTTGAGGATTGGCCATTTCCCTCAACTTATCGAGATCATCGAAATTAATATTGAGTAAATCATCGTCATTTCTGAAGACTATAGTGGAAGGTGGAGATCCAGATCCATTATTCAACTTTTGAGACAGCTGAAATAAAAATATATTATGTATTCAAAATAATTCGTTGGTTTGTAAAAACAATTTATTCATTTAGTACAACTACTCCAGCAATCAAATTTAAATGCTATACTATGAGACAATTTACCTGAGATGAAGCAGTCGACATCAAAGCTTGTGAGCTTGTACACATCCCTTTTTTAGTAAAGGTAAAATTGGATTTAGACGATTGAGCAATATGTTTCTCCTGATTGAACATGTTAGATGATGTGATTGTTTGTCTTTGCTGTTGCGCGCTTGAAGCTTTCTAAAAGATAAAATTAATGCATTAACTTAATTGTTGAAAGTTACATAATTAAAAGTAAGCAACTTTAAAAAAAAACAGAATTTCTCACGGAAAAATATACATAGTTGGAACAACTAAAATTATGGTTAGTAATAATATATTATAATAATAATAATATTAATAAAAACAAATTTGTAGCTGGAATATCTAAATAAGTAATTATATTAACTAAAAATGTATTTAAAACAACATTTAGTTCGGCCAACTAAACGTTTAGTTAAAACAACTATTTATTTAGTTATATCAGCAATACATTTATTGTGTATATATTAACCTTATACAGGGTGATTTATTTATCATGAGTCAGTCAATATTTCACTGAGTTTATATAATTTATACAACTATTTATTTTCATAGTGTTTTTATGTAATGTAATCTCAGTTTTTCACAAATTATTACGTTTCTACCTCCCTCCCAAACTAGTTTTTTTGATAGCAACGTTTGAAAATTAAATGGTAACGTATATATTTTTTAAACTTTTTAAATTAAGAATATTGTACTAACAATTTTGACTGATCGATAACCAGTTTTGGATAATTATTTTTGAAGTTATTGAAGTTTCAAGTTTAGGGCAGGAGGAAAGGAGCAATATAGTATTATTTTTATCTGTGCGCATTTCATAACCGCACTTCTCCTCCCGTCATAACTTTTAAACTCTTATAACTTTAAAAATAATTATCTAAAACTGGTTATCAACCAGTCAACATTTTCAGTGAAATATTCTTAAATTAAAAAGTTTAAAAAATATATACGTTATCGTTTAAGTTTCGAAAGTTGCTATCAAAAAAACTAGTTCCGGAGGGGGTTAGGAACATAATAATTTGGATAAAATTGTGATCACATTATATAATAACAGTGTGAAAAAAAAAATTCAATAATTATTTAAACTCAGTGAGATATTGACTGGCTCATGATAAAAAAATCACCCTGTATTAACCATAATTTTAGTTGGTCCAATTATAATTTTTTCCATGATCAGACGATTCTAATAACATGGTATCATATTTTATTTTATTTAATCACTATATAAAATACATTATTTAGTTATGCTAATAAAATATTGTCGTCGTTTAACTGGACACGTAATAAGAACAATACTTTGGCAAAAATAGTAAAATATGACGTTTACTGGCAGTTAAAAAATAGTTTTTGGCAAAAATAAAATGTTAGTCCTAATATTAATAATCTTTAAATAAGTATAATTCTTTAAAAATCCCGTCAATTCTACTAATGCGTGTAAATTAATTATTTAACGCTGTTTGAAAATTAAATCTTAGAGACTGGAAAGCCAGATACGTGAAATTGTATAGAACACTCGATAAACATGGATTTATATTTATAACATTTATTTGTTTATTAGATTTTTACAACGTTTAGCGTGTCTGTATGTGTTACCAGTGTTAGGCACAACTTCTTAAACATATATACTACCCACATGTTGTATTTTTTAACACTAACAATAAGTGAAAATAAAAAATATAGTTAAAACAAACAATGCTACATGCAGTAAAATATTTATTTTACTAATGATTCTTGTACTTATTTATTAGTAATTAGCTCACATATATATATATTATAGAATTGCCTCTAAAATTAATTGCAAAAGATATTGTATTATTAAGCAAAAATGTATTATTATATTTTAAAATATAAGTAAATAGGTACTTTATAAAATGATAAAGTTTTAATTAAGAAAACATTTAAAATAACCACTTTTTAAAATGTTTGATATTCTATATAAGTACAAATATTTACGCCTTAATTTTGGTATTAATTTTATTAAATTTGTCAAAATTGATATTTATTAACTAATTATATGCAGCTTGGTTCTAATACATATGATTTGCTTGCAACTAAAAGTTATTATAGGGTAACTTCAAAATAGTTATAATTTTTTATCAAATTTCGTTTTGTTATACAACTTGAGTTATTGTAGATAAATCTCATAGTTACCGAAATATACACGTTGTTTATGTCATCTATTACAGATAAATGTATAATATACAAGGTATTGCATAATTTTCATTAATATTATTGTCAATCTAGTAACCTTTTTTACATTTTGTTATCATATCAATTAGGTGAAATTATTTTATTTAATTGCTTAAATTCTCAACAGTATCATTATAATATAATTGTCACAATGAAAATGGCGTACCTTTTCTGAACTGAACGAGTCAGTCTGAACTTTCATTGTGGCCGCACTAATATTTTGATTTTTATCTTGATGAATGTGCTCTCCAGTTTTCAAAGTTCTTTTCTCCTAAAAAAAATATTACTCGTTTATCAAATAGAATGAACGCACGTCTACAATGTTTAATCTAACACGCGTGTACTGAAACCATGGCGGCGTAAACAAACGTGGATAGTTGTAGGAAGCGCTCTAAAACTAAACTTAGACAATCGCGAATATTCTACACACTGTCACTTTCTGTGTGTGTATGTGTGTTTGTGTGTGTGGGAACGCTTAGACTCCCACAGAATGCAGACAGAAAAATAATAACAACTGATGAACATATTATAATAAGTAGAAAATGCAAAAAGGAAAACAGTTGATTTATTTACGGACGATTCGATTTGATTACCCAACGGATCGAAATGACAATACCTTTTAGAGTAGCTTATTATGGCATACATTGCTACCCAAACATCATTGCAAGCATGTGTGACGTGTGCAAATTTAAGTGACGTTACGATCGAATGACTATTATTTGTGTTCAGACACTTTTTTCGTTGTTTGTACCCCTCGGCCCTCCCCGTCATGATCATGGGTATTGTACTACAACACAACATCATTAATAAAAACTCTACAGAATTGCGATTTCAAATTCATGTCACCACCCACTATAATTAATTTAGATAATTTAAACCTTTAGTGAAGCAATTGCCAAACTAGTCCGTAACTTTTTACGGAAATTTCAACATCCTTTATTTAAAAGTGAGTAATATATCATTGATATTCTAAAAAATAAAGTTAAAATAAAAGAATTACATAAAAATCCTATACAACCAGGTACCACTTAATGTACAGTTAAAATTTCACTATATTCGAAAATCAGTAGTTATATATTTTGTTGTATTTGTTTTTTTTAACTCACTGAAAACGGAACACATTCTTGCATTAAATAGTAATAATATTATTTCTATAAATTAATTTGTCAATCCTTGTAACACATGCATTCATCAATAGTCATCGTTGCATATGATTAGTCTTTTAGCTATTTGGTTTTTTGCCAATTATTTTTGACGTTGTCAATTATAGTAGCTAATAAAGTTTAATTGTTTTTTTTTGTACAGTTCTCAATGTCCGGTCGGCGTAATATTTTTTTTGTTTTGCATTCAATTTGGACGCGTTTTAAGCGCGTACGTGATTTTTTCATTATTTAATAGTTCAAGGCCAGCGCCTATTTGTATATTATAATAATATTATACTTGGCATTTGTTTGTGTAATAATAAAAAAATGGATGCGGAACTGTCATCAAAATATTAAATCATATTATTGATGGTTCAACTTGTATTGACCGTGAACCGAACCACAAAAGCTACTGGTCGCTAAGACATTATTTCAATAAGACAAACGTTATTTTCTCGGAGTATTGGCGAAAAAACAGCGTAGGAGTAGTCAAATCTAAAAGTGTGGCGGATCGCAAGTCAGCACAACACCGAAATAAATTTGGCTGTCTGGCCAAAAAAATAAACGTTTTTTTTTATTCTAGTTAGATCTCACTCTCTCTCCCTCTGACCTATGTCTCGATCACTCTCTCTCCTTCTCGTCTTATGTCATTTTAAACTATCCGCAGTTATTATTTTTAGTAGACGGCTGGGACACTTCTCGCTCGTCTTTTTGCTATCACTTACGCAATCTCGCATGGATAATATTATTTTACAGTTACCTTGGTTTTGTTGAACGACGAACCCTTTGGCATTGTTTCCGCAGTCTTGGCGCTACTGCCAGCGATGCGCAAAACGCCCACTCGCATTTTTTAAGGATCTATTCGGTATATTCTTATGCGACCACCGACACGGTTAGCATTTCTAGACTCCAGAACCAAAATCGAAGAAAAAAATGTTTATCAGCAACGGAAACACTGGATTGTAATGATCGAACTGAAAGCTCGATTTTTTTCCACGCCCCGAATAGTTTAAGGTTCAGGTATATTTTTACAGCGTGACTATAACAACGACAGGGACAAACAACACTGTGCGTGACCGTAAGTATATACGCCGTATCGGAGAAACGACGAAATTGAAGCGGCGGTAGTGTACGTTTAGTTGCTTGACTCGGGCGCCACCGACAATAAAAAAAAACCCATGTCCATTATCGTGATGGCTTTTCCGCTATTTTCCTTCCATTGCGATTAATTTCTCGAATACCAGACGAAATTGCTTGTCTAACTCAGAACGGTGTACAATAAAAGCTCGATTTACTGGAAGCTTTTTTGGTGTCAACGACACGTTCGCTACGTGGTGTGGCGTTTAATAGCAATAATTTTTTTAAACGGTCGGGAATGACATTTTAATTTTTTCTTTTCTCTTTTTCTCTCAGGCATTCGAATCCCGAGGCCATGCGTCTCTAAAAGAACGTTAACAGTATCGTGTACTTTGTATATTTTGTTTTCTTCGGCGGCAACAATATCCGTAGAACTTTAACACGAAACGAAACTTCATTAAATCACCGTCTATTGTATAATGACATTTCCATACACAGATAATATTATCTGCACTGATTTACATCCGTTAAGCAGTCGAAGATTTTAACCCAAAGGTTAGGTTAAATGTACACGCAGTGTTTTTAACGATGAAACTTTAGTGGTCGGTACCATCATAGAGAAAAAACATGTGTACATTTTAATAATAATGATATGTTTTCCTATTGTATCCCAAAACTATTACGGTCGGATAGAATAGAACATTATCGTTCAAGTGCACCGCCGCCGTGCCCTTAGCGTGCAACAACCATAATTGTGACTCGTGGAACGGCGATGGCGAACCCATAAGGAAATATTTATGGCCTTGGACAATAAACTCTTCTCTTTAAATTTAGTTTATTATTATGTAAAAGTAGCGATATGGCTCTCCTAACAATTAGTCTAAATATTAATCGCTTATTCCTAGGTTCTCTGTTATTGACTTTTATAGGAAAATTATTGTAATGGTTGGGTTAGGTCATGCAACATTACTGATAGGACTCCCCATAAACATGTTTCCTTTGAAATTATTGCATAATCAAACGTAGTAATAGCTCGGTAATCTAGAGAAGATACGATGGTACGGTTTTTTGAAAAGAGTTTGTAAGACAGTATATAAAATACCATTTGATATTTTTAATTTAGGTTAGATTATACCGAAACAGATTATGTTCCGGAGATATTATGTCTTAAATTCATAGCCAAAATAGTATAAATTTGGTGAATTAACCACCTCGTGCGGTGAAAATAAGCAATTGATTAATGATTGCTATAAGACCGGGAAGTCAACAAAAATACAGTGTTATTGTAAGTGTCTGCTAGTTGATCATGGAAGTCATTTTTGATGACACTAGCGAAAAAAACATTTTGAGAAAACTGCCGGGCAATATGTTTTTTTTATCGTTAGCGCTAACGAAAACAACAAAAACGTGTTTGAATTTTGCAATGCTAGTTATCCGATAGCTTGTACCACAGCGGTTGTCAGTGTACGATTTTATTATTATTATTCTTTCTGATTTTCTGCTGAGTTTGCTACCGTGTCGTTATGTCATCCAATCTTAATCAATATTATACTACCCGGAACAACAATTTCCTTAGCCCGACACGTGCCGGCTTTAAGAATGACACGGTGACGACTATAGCCTTCTTAAAAAGACAAACTAAACGAAATACTGACCTAGGTTTGGAAAAACTGCAAAGACAGTTGGTTAATTGACTCATCGAGACAATCAACACAAACGTGTCGTCACCCATTTAATACAGTACCCAAATGTTTTTAAATTTTATTTGATATATATATATATAGACTCAACACGGTAAAGAACTGAACTCGAGTCCTACAACCGCTTCTTTAATTATTCTCACAATAATGCTTAGCGACAAAGATCTAATTTTTCAATCGATTATTTGAGTTCTATACAGGTCGAATGGCCTTTAGTACTCTCTGATTTTTGTCATAAATATATAAATATTGTTTTTATTTTTTTATAAGCGTTGTCTGCGGGTGGACTATGTCGATTAATATCTCTATGTCGTTTCAAAATCGAAAGGTTTTTCAGCAAGCTAAGGCGCAGTCAGCAGTGCAAATTGTCCTTTGGGAGTGCGTTTTGTGCTTATTGTTTATAATATGATAAATATGTTACAAAATTATGCATTAAAATATATTACTACCAATATGGTCAGTTCTCACACAATAACCTTGAATCAATGTGTTCTCGACATTCACCCAAAACATCCGGCTTTTATAATTTTATTTGTACGACATAGACGGTATACATTGTAGTACCTACGTCCAACGCATCTAGTTCGACAAGTCTCGTTTACAATCGTATAAAACCGGACGTACCTAATGGTAGTTTAACTAGTTCAATTCATGCTCTAAAATCTTAACGGATTTTATACTTTGTTGAAATAGTAATCAAGCGCCTTACAAGTTTTAATCTCTAAACGAACGAAGGAACGTTGTTTTCACACGACCCAACTTATGTGATAATTTCCACCGACCTGCTGATCAATAGTTGGTAAAATATTCAGATTTATATAAACGCATGTTATCAAATGGTCGTGTGTAAATATGCTAATATCAATCAAATAAACTATCGGTTTTTGTTTTTCTGTGATTACCGTGTCCTCGCCAACGAATAGATTAGGCTGTATGACGTGCATCTAACGATAAAATCCACTGAATATTCAAATTTTTACGTCTCGATGACTCAACGCGGTTTTTGTATGTTTTCTAGTTGTCTTGTAAGCTGAATACACTTGTTTAAGAACAAAACACTCAATTGGTCAGACGGTGGGCGGTCATCAAAAATATATAATATTGTGTGTGCCCAACATGGTAATATTATATTGACTTCGATTAACCCCAAACAAAAAACTTATCCGTTCGGCGTTTCGCGATGGTTAAACGCATGTTTTTTCATTATATGTAGTTACTGTAGTATTATTATTTATTATGCATGGTTATTTGTTCAATCAGTTCAATACGAGCCACTCAATGTGGATCTCTTCTATAGATCTTCTACAGATGTTGCGTCCCATCAACCAAATAATCGTGTCAAAAATAAATTAAAAAACCTAAAACCTATGTATAAAACCTATAAAGTAACAGAGTCAGAATAAGAACTACTTGTGTACTACACCATTAGTAGTCTAAATTATTGACTAGCCCATAGTAGTTTGTTTTGTGTAGAAAATATGTGATTATCATTCTTAAAAGTTAAACTCTATTAATCTCCGTCAAATAGTATTCTATCAAACAATTAAAAAAGGACGATCTATTGGAAATTGGAATTATATTCAGTGATAACCCGCTGTCTAGATATATCGCCTGACGTTTCACTAGTAAGGTATTACTTTGCATAAAATAAGTAACAGTTCATACACAATATTACTAACTAACAATAATATTTTGATACAAAATACTTCTAGTTATTCGACCAGTAAATTAATAAACAATTTCAAGCATTTTAAACCGAATACGTGTATAAAAGTCGCCACCGGAGACGACAAAGCGCGACAAATTTAAAAACCAGTTTAACATTAAACTTCTGTTCACCTCTGTAATCGACTAACGAGTAACGTTTTTACCGTATACATTATCCTGCCACTGAAGTCTATAGGGGCGATAGAGAGAATGATGGAAAGGAGCGACTATTTTAACCTTTTTGTCATGACATACAGATTCTGCGTTTGCGTAGACGATGTTAACAAATTTAACTACTTTAAAGAATGGGTAATAAGAATTACAATATTAAACATATATTTTACGGTTGGCGCTATCGGTAGAAACGTATGGACCGCTCGCGTGACTCACACAGTTTGTACCTAAAAATAATTATTAATTTGTATGTGACGTTACCGCATTAATCGCCGCGATCGTACGCAATACTAATGTTGTTGATTTTATCAATAGATATTAAAGGTCATCTCACCTGGATTTTGTTGAGTTTCATCTCGGTACTCTTGTCGTCCATACTGAACCTGGTTCCCAACGCGTTGGCTGCCAACTTCTCTTGGAACCCGGTCGAATGCAAAGCGTCCTGCGACTCGACTATGGCGTTACTACTGCTAGAGCTACTGCTACTGCTGCTGCTACTCGACTCGTAAGCCTCTTTGACGGTTTTCGAAGAGGACACTCGCCTTTCGGTCGAGTACTTTTGACCGTCGGTCGTAGTGATTTTCAACGGCAAGGGCCGGGTCAGAGAAGGAGCGGCGTTCGACACCAACACGGGCGGCGATTCGGGGAACGTGACCAGCGGGTCACCGGCAACGCTACCGCAAGTGCTGTTGTGGTCTGCCTCGTCTATACTACCGCCACCAAAACCGAGCACAGAAGAAGTGGCTGACGAAGACTTTTGGAGCTCTGAAGACGACGACGTGGTGGTCATTTCGGAAATCTGCCGGTGAACGCGCTGCGAGGACGACGAAGTAGACGAAGTGGCTATGCGCGAACTGTTTGAAGACGCGTTGGACGCCTTGAGAACATAAAATCAAATAATGTTGATGAAAACATCAATCACGATCGTTGAAAATCCAAACAAAATATTGTGTTAGACGTAATGATTAATTAATAAGCAGCTACTAAAGTTATTGTTAACGATTTTAATAGATTGTTGATCAGTTGTTATAGATCGATTAGGAAATCATATATTTTTCTAACTAAATATATTAGTAAAACTAAAACCAATTAGTTAGGTATGTCATTATTCCGACCCACAAATTCTACAACATTTATACATTCTTCGATTTTGATTATTAAAAACTTAAAACACATCTAAATTGATAACGTCGAACAGAAGTTTGCACATTTTTTATGAGTAACAATTAAATTTGTTATTTTATTTATTTAATAACCAGCATGCTAAAAGCCTGAAACCTCAACATTTAAAAAAACAATCTACCCATCAATCCAATCATACCCAACAATCTACATTATATTTACACTATTATTCTCCTTTGCCTTCATCCCAACTATTGTAGATCCACCACCTTTATTCTAAACTTCCACTTGACACAACATCCCACATCATTCTCGCATACACTAGCAGTTCTCTTATCGTTCTCAATTATATTATCAATTATATTTACAATCATTTTCTAAATAATCAATTAACAGAGTAATTTTTTTCTTAAATCAACAAACGTATAAAAATGGCTTAACAAATTATAGATGGATTTAAAATATAAACTAGATGTATTTTGTGACTAATTTTGTGCAAGTCGTTTATAAATTGTTAATAATTATTAAACAGGTATCAAATATGCGTTGTGATTAGATCCTAATCCTAAACAGGTAAGTTAATATTTTTTTATGACCTTGTGCAAATATGTGCAAGTAAACGCAGAAAATATCTAAAAATTCCATTAAACAAATAATATAGAACTATTTAAGTCCTTTATGACAAACTAAAATATATAATATCATAATGGTAAACAACTACTTATTATGTTTAACTAAAGAGAGTGAGTATTTTCGATACATATTATTTTTCTGTAATGAATTACAAAATTGTAAAAGATAAATATTTGTGTCACCCCATTTTATGATAGTAAATAAGCCTATAGGTACTCGGTTTTTCGTTTTTTTTTACCTAAATATTTTAAAATATCCCAATTTGTTTATTAATCTGTAATTGTTGCAGTTTTAAGTATGTTTTTCGCACCTTCGGTAATGACGGCCCAGATAATCGCATAAACTATGACTTTATAAAGAGTTCTTGTTAAAAAGTGGTCGCCAATTTTGACTAATTCGAATAAATTCTTTACCAATGTGTTAGGAAATATAATTATGATTATATTGTTATTTTCAACGAATTTTATATTCCAACCAAAAAAGGTAATTTTCATAGAACAATAGATTAGTATTTGAGCAACGGCCAGGAAAAATATTATCGCATACGTCATAGCCTCTTGTTGACGAATCATTATTTACCTTCATTTTAATAATATTTCAAGTATAAACCATGTGCCGTTATAGAAGTCGAACAGAAAAAAATCGAGGATAATGGTGTAGGCCTAAAGCACGTTTTTACGTAGTTATTGCGTTACACAGCCGTTCGGCAACAATCGGACTACGGCTTTAATATGTATATAGCCTTGATATCGAGAATAATATATTATAGGAATAAAAACTCTGGTGAGCCTACCTAAATCCGTTGTGGAAATTAATGTCAATTATATTGATTATATGTTTTAATAGCTCTTATACATGCCTGCAGGATGAATTGTTCTATTGACCACTAAACACTAATGTCCACAGTTTTTGGTACACTCTCCTCGGAGTCCTTGGATTTATATTTTGACAAGTACAATATTATTAATATACTGTTGCGTTGTGTTGTAGCGTAAAATACAGACTAGGTAGAGGAAATCAGTGATTAGTTTCATTCGACTAAAACGGAAACTAACAAGAAACAAATGTTTTTGTTTTTATTCGGGATGTTTTAACATTTCAAAATATCAATGACAGTTTTTTTTTAACGATTTATTAGCGATTTCTTGTTTTTTCCCCAACTTCAGACGTTTATACACACCGGCAGAAGTTCAACATTCAGTAACAAAATATTTGTGTTAACATGAAAAAGAAACGTATCCGTAATTTCTAGTATAATATTCAAGGTTAATATAAACGTTTCCCACAAAGCTCTTGTTACTTGAAGCCTAGCCTATCAGCCCTATAGTTCTAGTCCCGATAAGATACAATCGTATAACAATTATGTCAAATGTCGATCGTTGTTCAACTACCAGCGGCCAGCCTACCTACTGCCTAGCCTATATATTTTTACTGTGCTAATGCTTAACCTACTCAGCCTTTAGCTTCGATCACGCCAATAATGAAAAAAATATTAATCTCCAAACTAAAAAATCAGCAGTTAGATCCTGTAACGCGTGCTTACTCGTATATAATAATACGCTTAAATCAAATTATTTACATTTAATAATTACAATTTATTATAAGCAAATCAACCACAATAAAGAGGTTACCGGGTTCAATTATTTCATTATTGTGAAACGGAGGTTAATCGTGCACATTTTGTTTAAAAGTACAACTCGAGCAAATTGTGTCACTCGCACAAAATATATACATATCGAACCAATTATACTACTTGAACTGAAATAAAGACCTAATACAAAAACCTTATTTTGTATAGTATATTACTACCCGACATAACAATTAACATTTCTACGAATTGATGATTCTAAGTGATCTGTCGCCTTAGTTTATACTACGTTGTCGACATCACATACATCGTTTATATTACATCAGCTATCATTGCATATTTTAGATTTTTTTTTTTACTTTCTTCAAGTCGTTTTTATTTTGTTTGAAGAAAACTAAGGAAAGCCTAACAGTGCTAAGATACATGATATATTGTAATCAATATTTTTTTCTTTTAACGAGTTTTCAGATTGGTTTGTTCTGTTACAAATGTTTGCACACAGCATTGTCCGTGTGGTAAATGTTAGTATTGTTATCGACGCGTTTTTAAAATGTAGGTATGTAATATGATTGTAAGTTAATGTATTATGCGAACCTGACGCCAAGCCCAACAAACGACATTAAACATGTACACAACACATAAACGTATTAAAATCTAAACATTCAAACCGCAAACGGTAATAATGATTATAATAATATGATTATTATGCAACATTACCATCTGGTGACCGACGGCTGCATCGGAGCCTGTAGTGGTGGTGGAGACCGCGGTGGCTGCGGAGGCGGTGGTTGCCAATCCCATGGACCCGGCAGTGTTCTTTTTCTGAAAATTCTCAATGACCGAGTTCACGTTTTGCATGTCCGACCCATCGGCGTCTTTCAAGAAATCAGCCATCTGCGTAAATCGTAAAAAAAAATATTATTATTATAAAAACCATACAACTCGTCAAACACGGTACAGTAACATCCAGGCGAGAAAAGTAATATAACCGGTACAAAATCCATTAAATCGTTTTCGACCGCATATTTTTAATCTCAAAACGTTTCATTGGCATTAGTATTTTTCACGAATGAATAATAATAATATATCCATAACAATATACAATACATGCAATACATACAATATAAAATGTACCATCATAACAATATTATTATGTTAAAAGAGGAAATATAATGATAAACCGGTTATTTTAATATACCTAATATATTTTTCATTTAATATTGCAATAAAAATAAATACTTATAAAAAAACACCTTTTATCTTTTATGTAAATGGTTTTACGTTTTAAACCTACCCTTGAAAACCGTGCTTATATTTTAATATTTCTTGGTACATAAAAACAAAACCTGAAGTCATTGGTTAATCATTGGGTGATTAATGTTACGAATAAAATGTAATAAAAATAAAGTTTTTAGTAACCACATTACTAAATCACATTAAACGTTTAACTAAGTAACGACTCGTTTGATAAGAAAAGTAAAAACAAACTTGGGTTGTAAGCACAAAGCATATCTATGAAAACATTTAGCAGTGTAAAGTCGTTTTGTGAAATGTCATATTTGTATGCGCAAAACATTAAAAAAATTATGATTATTTTATTTACATCATTTATATTACATATCAATTTATTAATGTGGATAAGTCTAGTATCCAAATGAGAATCCTTAATCAAACCACTTGCTGATCAACGACATTCAACGTACCGTATAAACGCCTATTATAATTATTGTAAGAAAACCCAACCGATTGGACGAAGATCAATCACCGGTCGTCGATTCTACCTAAAATACACGCGACATGTCAAAGTACAATGTATCAAGTATATACACAGCATTCGAGGCCAACGAATAGCGATGTATGCGAATATAATAATATATGTTCGCAAACATCGTTTTATATATACATACATAAGAAATCCATATAAAACGTTGTAAGCGACGTCTTGAGAACCACTGGACGCGCCAAAGGCATTTCCTGAAGTGGTTCCCGGCTCAGAAAAAACGGGAGGAGTACCGACCGGCTTGGCGCCCACGTTGCCCATATATATAATGCAATCCGGCCGCAATCGTACGGAAGGTCACGGCGTTGGCTAGTCTCTTATGCTGCGCCTACACCTACACGCGTTAAGCCGACTGGTTAACAGGCAAAGCAAGTACAAAAAATTATATTATATTTTTAAAAAACCATACACACACGCACTTGGTGTGCACAGGAAAATTTAAATACGAACTTCGCGCCTTGTAAAAAATGATTGCGAATAGACCCACTTGTAAAGGTACCTACAACCGCGGTCGTTTAGAAACCGTATGCTACGGCATAGACTTACACAATAAGCTTTTTATATAGATTGGTTGATTCAATAAAATGTATATTATTTATTGTAAATAATTAATTCGACAAACACAACGCACGGTTTAAAACCGTTCTTTTTATTATTGTTAATATTATTGAAACATCTACCTAACCTGACCGCAGGCTGTTAAAATAATATTATTGCAACGTCCGTTTGATTCAACAAAGAAGATTTCTAGTTCTGTGTGACCATTTTATAAGTGTATGTAAAAATCCAACAGGTACCGTCTAATTGCATGTATCCATGACTATTGAATACATTACATTGCCGTGCGCCCAAACGCGTTTTTTGCGGCACGTGCTATTGATTTGGGACAGATTAACGCGATTCTACTTTATCAAATTACCGACTAAGTTCACATGAAGATTGAAACAAAGCCAATTCGAAAACAACAACAAAATACCATACGACCGACCATTTTGTCGCGCTGGCGATTTGTAAATAACTTGACCGAGTTATCATGTTTGTTTCTCCGTCGCAAGTAAATCTACCAATGTGCGACTTTATTTCTCTCGTCAATAAACCATAATATTTTCTCATACAACCTGGGTAGGACTTTAATTAGTTAAAAATCAGTTTGAAAGTGTTTTTAAGCTTGTTAGGCTACTAGTAAAGACTGTTTAGGATGAGAAAAACTGGATTAACATTTTAAGCTACTCAATGAAGTAATTTTTTAATTATAATATAAATCTGCTTCCGAAATGTCCCGAATGGCTACCGATTCGTTTAAAAATATATGATTCCCAATTTAAATTGTGACATTTGCTTCCAGTATTGTAAATTATATAGCTATACAAATTAGTTTTGATTACTAAAAGGCCTAATATTAGCTACCCGCCTAAGAAGTAGAGGTTCGTTACTTATAGTAAACGCTGTCCGTCCATCCATCAGTGGAAGGGTTACTCGTATATGTTAGGCGAATACTGTTTCTAATAAGAATTCTATGTAACCTTACAAACAACACAAACATATTTCGATAAACGACGATTGAATAAAACAACAAATAATTACAATTAATTGTAATCTAAGCGGTCCAAATAATGGTCGCTCCCACACTCGCTAGCGACTATAATTGAAATGCTAAATTTTCTTTTTGTATTGCGATGCACAGTAAAACAGCATCAGTGATCAGACAGTGAATAATATTGACCTTGAGAGTATTTGAAATATATTAATATCTAAACAATACTCCACGGTACTCTATCTAAATATACACGCATAATTATGCGTGTATATGTTGAATGCAATATTATTACAGTCTTAATAATAGTAACCAGATCGTCACAATAATAATAATATTAGATAACACACGCTACTACTACATCTTCCTACGGTGAGTATAATTCACTGTTGCCGCAACATTTTGTAGCGTTTTAAGTTCATTATCACCCTTTCTATGTAGTAAAACGTTAAATAATTTTTTATAAAACAAACTATAAACACCGAATACATCTCTCGTCAATTGTCCGGGAAAAATAAATATATATTTTCTAAGATGATGTTTTACCGTTGGGCGTTGAGTAATAACTGATAACTATTCATTAAACAACCCCTTGTTACGACTTTTTACACCCAAGATTTTACTTTACACCTTTAACTAATAGTGATAAATATTTTTGGATATTTCCGTTGTACATTTTAATATATTGCAAGTTAAAATATATTTTATTTCTCTCGAAAGTTACTAATTTAACTAAAATAAGTTTTATCAATATATAAACATAATTTGAAAAAAATGTATTAGACCATTACACATGTAAATTATTGAAACACCATTAGATTGTCTAAACATCATGTATGATTTTGACCAAACCACCAAGTCTTGATAACCAGTAGATACAAAATATTGAGATCTAAGATAGGACCATTACGCTTTATTTATTTTTGTACAACTGGTCTAGGAAAATGAACTTCTGTGTATTTACACAAAATTAAAAATCGGAACATTTTTGACATGACAATATTAATTTTCCAATACGAATTATAAGTCGTTGAAAAATATAATTAAATGTTCTTTTACTCAATTTATAATTTGAGTTTACTTATAATTTCGTGCAAAAAGAGCTAAACAATGGTAATAGTTAACGAACTACGATAAATATCAATGTCAAAGTCAGTATTTAATGTTAAATTTTTAGTGTAAGAAATTTAGAAATTAAATAGGAAGCGTGGTTCCTCTTTATTTTATTTTTTTAATAATTTTGGTAAAATGTCTACTATTTTTGTACATAAATTAATGTCTGTTTTATCACGTTTTAATAATATTATATATATTATACATAAAGTATTGTAATTTGTAACGATCATCTGATTTCATACAAGGCAACAACTGATACATTATAAACCATTCTTAAACATTAAAAAGCTTTTAGAGAATAATTTCTACATCTTCAACAGCTATTAATGTTTTTTACATATTAATAATTAAACCAACCAGTGGTGTCATTTAAAGGGTGCAGGGGGAATTTGCCTTCCCCCCACTGGTGATATCAGGATGTTGTCCGGCCGTGTAAGAGCCGCGGCATGATTCTTGCTAATATGTTAATATTAATAGCGTATCCTAACATACAGTAATACAAGCTGGACGCCCTAAATATTTTTAAAAGAAATTTCAATTAATTATTAAAAAAATGTGCACCTATATTAAGAGAAGCAAACCATTTTTAAAGAAAAAAAAATGAATTGTAGTTGAAAAAAGCTATTGTAAGCTAATAACGTTTAACGTTTAAAAAATGTATCATGTGTAAACATGAATATTTAAATGTTACTATCTCTAGTATTTTGTTCAACTAGAATTCTATAGTTTATATCATGGGGTTTTAACATATATATATATATATATAACAAAATTATGATAAGTCATGATTAAATATTTGTATTATTACAATAAATGAAAACCAATTTTAAAATATTAATTAAGTTAAAAGTAAATCCTATATTGAAAAGAAAAACGTTAAAGGTTATTTATTGCTCATGTTTGTGTGGATGTTTTTTATTTATTTTAGTTGAATCGAATATAATATATAGAAAGATAAGAAATGTAAGGTTTTGTTAAAAGTAAATAACTAAACACCCGATTAAAAGCCTATTTAAAACTTTGTTTTTAATTATGGTTACCGACCAAGTATTAGTTTGAGAAATAATTAACTATTAAAAATCGAATAAGATACGATTTCAACTAATCGCTGAGAAGTAAATAAAATCCAAAAAGAATTCATTTGACGAATAGACAAGGTTTATTGTTTAGTATTATTAACCCATCGACAATTACGTTTACTTACCAAAATGGGCATGTGATCAAAATAAGTAAAATTGCTCTGCAAAAAGGAAAATATAATTTTTTTAGAAATTAATCATCGAATATGTAATTTATACTAATAATGTTTTTAACAATTTTCGAAAATGTACTATGTCATCATAAACTAACGAGTGATGGAGATCAACTATCTGATGGCGACCAACTGTCTTTACTGTAAAACATCGTCATTTTGCTGTTTGCATCAGTTATTGTTGGTCTGACCAAATTGAATGGACTTTCGATTTTCAAGGTGCCCACGTGGTTCAGGGTAGACTTGTATCACAGCAGATACCTAAATTATGCCGCACGCGTTGCAAACCAAGACGATTCGGTCCGGATTAAAGAAACTATCGCCAATTCTCGTTTACAAAACATTGTCTATGTAATCCTACGGCCGTGTAATAACTAATAATATACAAAATGTAACCACATAATATAAAAAGGCATACGATATACGAAATGTAACGAGTATTTGGAATCTTAGTAGCTGTGCTTGGTGAATAATGTGTGCGGAATTGCATTAGCGAACGTGGTGGCGAAGACAAAATCGGCATTATTTTGTATTCGCCCACAAGTTCCGGTCCGGCCACAGAATTTCCTCAACGCGCACGTCATAATGATGACACTTCGTTCACGTTTTCCTATGTAAGCAAGAATATACGTCACAAAATGATAGCGATGTTCGTCACTGTTCATTTGTGCGCACAGATCTGGCAGGAAATAGAACGAAGGTGTATGCCAGGTATGCATTTTGAATGTATATTTTTATAAAACAACAAGAACATCCACTTACGCGCGTGAAGTACATTGTCGTGCAAAAAAAATTGTTCAAACGTCAACTACAGAGTTAATTATAGTAAATAGCTATAATGATGATTACAATAAACTTTCTTCGGTCGGTGGCGGGAGCGTTGTATACACCATGGTAGTGCACATTGCAGGCAGCCTGCCCAAATACAACGGTCGGACATCGGAATGTCAAGGATTCCGGTCATTAGGAATTTTAATATAACAGCAGGTATTGCGCCGAGAAGAGGAGTGTATACTGTAATATACATAATTACCATCTCCGTTAAAAAAAATGCACACCGCGCAGACTATAACGAGTCGGCAGTCACCTAAATGCTCGAGATTTTATTTGCCTTGGTCTTAGCAACACTGCCCAGTAACGATATAACACACATATTATGGAAACACAATTGGAGAGAATTAACTAATTGCGTGATGAAAATCGTATAAAATGTGTTTATATCGAGAACATTAATTGAGTTTTTTAATAAAAAGAAAAACATTTAAAGTTACAAGTTTGTCTTCCCACTGAATCGCGTTTTGTTATGTTTATTGAACAATTTTTTTTTAATCGCTTAACCCTATGACTCAATTATAATCTATTTTTAATTTTTTTAATTATTTTGATGATGGTTTCAATAAGATACCACATTTATTAACAATCGTAGCAAAACTATTAAAAAAGTGGTTTCAATATATAGTACCACTATGAATCAAAGGGCAAAACTATTGAAATTTGAATGATATATTTTACGTATGTGAATGACACAAACTAAAATTATTATAATATAAGGAAGTCTAAGAACAGTTTAAATTCCTCAAATGACCCCTGATATTAAGACAAACAATGAATTGCAGTTGCAATCCAACATAAACAGTTATTTGTTGTAGCTTAAGCAACTATCACCTTACAAAACGCATCGTAAAAGTATTTTTAACCGAAAACCGGTACTTATAAGACATTTCTTAATGACAATAAGACGGGACGTGCCTGCGGTTGTCCTATGTGTTATTATAGTATAATTTCGCATAATGTATTAGCATGAAAATATTACGAGTAAGGCCAACGTCATACAAAACGTTCGACGAGCTCGAGTTTGTATACAAATGGTGTTAAAAAAGCACTATCAGATCAATTATTTTTCTTGGAAAAAAATATGAATATCTATGAAATTCGTACGCCTTTGTGTTAAAAAAGATAGAAACATTTACAAAATGCATCATTGAAAATGGCCAATGAAAAATGTTTAAATCAATGCGAATGCTCGAGCAAAAAAATATAATAAGACCCCAACTGGGTTTTAACACCAGAGTCAAAAAATTAACGGTAAAAAATAAAAATATTTATTAAATTCTTTCATGCCCGTCTAGCTTATAAAAATTGCAACTGTAAAATTAATTTAAAAGATTATTCCACGTGTATTATGAGTAAAAACTGAGATTTTTAAGAAACATAGTACTTAAGAATTTTAAAAATAGCCTAAAACATTGTTTGCATCAATGATCATTTTAGTATAAATTATACAGATATATTCTATTTAATCGAATTACAAAACAGGTGCCGTTAATGTATGCCGTAATATTTCGATTAAGGTTAACGAACTAACCGGAAGAGCAATTTGCACACACATTATTATTGTTAAAAAACGAAATCGATTAAAAACTACACGAAGACGCGTACGTTATCGCCAGTAGCTAATTTTTCTGATTATTGACATTACACTAATAAAAATAAAAAACAAACAAATTATTGAAACATTAAACAACGTAAATACTATTAGTGGTTGACGCGTGCCGTTCGATTTTTTTTTCTCATTGCACTCTAGCACTTAAAAAACTGCAAAAGAAATACGATGAGCCGATAATACAATATTAATAATATGAAAACTATTATTCAGCTGTTAGGAGGGTCACAGGACAACATTTTGAAAACAAAATACAGGTACCTACTATATAACCCGTTACAAGGTGACACTTACTTTTTTGTGCACGAACAATCCTCTCGGACGAATCAACGGCTGAGATGGCATGCCAGCGGCGGTTTCCGGTTGTGAAAAAACCCAAAATTAATATTTAAACTCTTTTAAGTGAGCGCGATCGACGGTAATTGGTCGGGCGGTCGATCATCGGACAACGGCCGGCAAAAACACCGGCAATTTATGTCTCGCGGAAAAAAAACAATAGAACTAGATACTATTTGACTTTTATCGTTATACACTGCTGAATAAATAATACATTAAATAAAACCCAATTTTTTTTAACTAAAGCGTATTACACCAAACGCCGATGGCGAAACGATATGTTAAGATGAATTTTTTTTTTCGACTTGAACTTATTCGATTTCGACTACGGTCGCGCACACGTTAAACACACCGGACGTCGTGGCGGCAAAACGGTTGTGAACGGTAACTGAGGTCGGCTGGTCGTTTTATACCATACGCGTGCGGCGGTGCCCGGTGTATCAGTTGCTCTGGCCCGGCGTCTTCATTCGTCGCCGCGACGGCATACGAATGATAATATAATAATAAAAATAATAGTAATAGTAATAACTATTAATATATATATATATATATATATACATACACGCATATAATATTGTTATTATTATTTACACATATTACATTTACATGACACTAGTGTGTGTGTTTTATATTAAACCATATGGTAGCGCGACAACTGCACGCGTTCGAAGGTGATACGAATCTTAATATACTAAACGCACTTCTTAATAGCGTTAAACGCCTTTGCGGTATCCTCAAACTTCTGTTGGCCTAATTATAATAACGACTATGAAAAAAATATATATATATACACAATATTTTACCACAAATGGTGTGTACGCGCCGCGCGTACCGCGTTACGTTTTTTTTTCGGGTAAATATTATAAATAGCAATCGAGGAAATAGATAAACACTTGAGAGCAATATACATAATAATAATATATCTTACATATTGTATGCTATGCCATTTTTGTACAGCTGAATAAGCGTTAACGCACAATTTTAAAAACAAATCTCGAGTGGCGCCTAAGACCGACCGAGCTTTCTCTACTTAAGCGTATTAGAATAGCACTTTCGTATCGCATAATATTATCTTTTACTTCCTAGCGGATCTGAACAAAGGTATTGGGTGATCAGTTAGGGTAATTTACGGTTTTTAGTTTTTACGAAGTTTTTTGTCAACTCTACGTCATATACTTTTTTGTTATATAAAAGAAGGTTTTGCTCCAAAATCGTATAGAAGTGTAAATTGTACATTATTAAATATACACACCGTGGTTTAATTGTTTATTTTTAATTACGAGCTATTTAAAAAGTTAACTTACATTTATCCTAATGCGTTCACATAACTACACATTTTTATTTTGGTAGGTCCCGAATTATGGAGATAATAAATATAACCTATATCTGTAAAACCCGTTGTGATTTTGCATCATAACAAAATAAATAATTTAACTGGGAAATGTATGAACTCAAGTAGAATTAAATTATATAATTAATATAATAACATTTTCACGTAACACTTTCAATAAATAATCAATTTATTCTCATTAAAATAAATATTTTCAAAATTTTGTATAATATTTTTGGTGTGTGGGAATGAAGATTTTATTGCACTAAAAAATTAATATTATCTTATACGGAACACATATCGGTTCACAGGATCCGTGCGGATTCACAATGAGCATCCTGTACCTCAACTGTATATTTTGAAATCAGTGGTTTAACCAATATCGTAAAAACTTAACTACTATGTGTACACTAATGGTTACTTATCAATAAACTATTAATTATTTTAGAACCCATTTTTTTTATACATACTATCTTAGTTCCGTGGCCAATTATTGTATATGAGGTGTATAACGATGATCTAGCAACTTTACATATAAAATGTATGTAAATGTGTCAAATTGTCATATTATATTAAATATATACATTATTTACCCTGGGTCTTAGATCTAAAATTAAGCAACTTTTGACAAATGAGCATAAATATTTTTCACTTTCCATTAAGGCATTTTAGTTAATTTAACTGTTAACAGATATTGTTGAAATTACATACTTGACTTTTTAAAATTCACAACATTATGTCGGTACTAAAAAGACGCAATAAGAATATTTTTTTTATCGAGTTGTTATAAAGTTTATTATTACGTACTACTATTAGTATGATTTAATTTGTTCTGTCCATTTAAATCTATTCAGGTTTGTATATAGTTTTAATTTCAACATCATTGTATGACTATTTTTATTACTAGGTTCATACAAACTTAAGTAAATTACTTAAAGTTACAGATGCTCGGCTACTTAGATTAGATAACAAATATTTGGCAGCATAAAAGCAAACATTAAATCAAGCTTACTCACAGAGAAAAATGTTGGCACAACTTTAAAGGTTAAGGTCAAGTATTTAGTTTAAAATAATAATGAAAGACGTTAGCGTTAAGACATACACATCTTAATATTTATTTTTAGAAAAAAAGGTAATCCATTGTTTTTAAATTCTCCATAGTTAAAACTGCAAAAAATAAAAATTAGACGTCCAAGACACTAAAAACTTAATGATTGTGTTTTAAATGTTTAAAAAACAGATATTATACTTGCCATTTTTATTCCTTCTACCTAAAAATGCACCCATTTAACATGTAACAAGTATTAAGTTCTGAGACCTCAATTTCAAATCGGCAAAGCTACCATATTTATACCAAACTACAAGTATATGAATTATTTACCTTGGGTCTTAGATCTAGAATTTAATTTAATTTAATTTAATAAAGCAATCACTTTTTCTTAGGACTGTCTGGTATACAAGGTGTCAGGTGATTATTTTATTGTGAACCACTCATTATCTTATTGGATTTAATTAATAATGAATTTTATTTTCCATAGTGTTTATAATGTGATCTAAATTTTCACAAATGGTTATGTTCCTACTTCCTACTACCCCTTCCCAAATTAATTATTTTAATATACATCAACTTATGAAACTTAAACGGACCCGCATACATTTCATTAACCTTTTAAATTGATAATATTGAACTAACAATTTTGGATGTTATAAAAATAATTAGTTTTAAAGGGGGGTAAAAACAAAAAACAAATATAAAAAATTGTGTTTACATTGTATAAAAACACTATGAAAAAATAATATTTTTATTAAACTCTATGAGATATTAAGTGGTACACGATAATATGATCACCCTGTAAAATATATTTGTTATACAAATATAAAATTAAAAATACAGAGTTACAGAGTCTGATTATAGAGTTACATTTGTACGTTGTTATATAAAATTACATATTAAGTAAATATAATGTAATAATGTAAGCTTGTCAATTTTGAGATTGTTGATAGAAAATTTAGATTTGAATTTCTTTTTCTTACCGACAGCCTATTGCCGACTAACTATTTTCATATCAGACATCATTAATTTAGAAAATACAAATTACCACAAAACTAATTTAGTAGTCAAAACTCATCAATAACACATGTAGACGGATTTATAACCCTACGACAACCCATAGTGATACATAGTAAATGTTAGTCATCGGTCTAGTTGTATATAGAGAACACCACACGTCTATTAAAAGATTTCTCAAGAAACGACATTTGCTTATGTTTTTTTTTTTAATGAAACAGCTCATGACCCAATCTAGATCAACCTACTAAACTTTGACGTAAAAAAAAGAAAATAATAAAAAAAAAAATTAGCGCCATCGCCATTAATAAGAGTTAACGTTAGCACACACCCCGTCAAATAACGACCTGTGTCCCAACTATACACCCTTAATATTCTTTTAAGTACAGCAGTTAATACAAATTATTTTTTAGCCATGAAATCGGAGATGTTATATTTCCATACAGTGAAAAAAGGCTTAAGAGGACTAACTCCATTACCGTCACTTCCCGTGTAGTTTAAATGGTTATCACTTCATTTTTCTTTAACAAAACTGTTTAACTGTTATTTATAACGAGCACCTCATTTTGATTATTATAAATTATATCTTTATTAATACGTTTTATTTGTACAACTGTAGTCTATACTATTAGACATCATACCCGTTAAATAAATAAACAATAATAGGTAATAATTATATTAATGGAATGATCAATATATTAAAATACATATTAAATAGGAAAGTATAAAATGAATATTTCAGAAATATCGCAATAATATTTTTAATATAATTTTGGTTTTAAACAAATTAATAATTTTAAGAGAAATTTGCTACGTTTTTCAAAATTTAAAACTTGTTTTGTATTTTTTAGGAGTTAACAGTATACAAAGTTATCCAACAGATAATAATACTTAAGTATCTTTGTGTGTAATGGCATTATAAAAGAGAGATATCGAGCTATAATATTATTGAGCAAATATAGCTTAAAGGTTTTCACGTTCATCACCTTAAGGCTTAAAATCAAGGATAATATAACATTGAATGAAACTCAGTTTTATGTTTCAACTGAGACGTCATATTTTGACAGGTTCTCACCAATTGATATATATATATATATAATTTTAAACTAGTTGAAGTTTTATTAATAAAGTTAGTTTAGCAAGAGGCTGAATTGTATTAAAAAATGTGCAGGTGCGAATTAATTAATTTTTCTATCTTTTCCTTCCTCACGTTCAAAATAACCCCCAAAAAAATAACATTTCTTTTTTCAGATTTTACTTAAAACCTAAAAACATTACAACTTTTAGGACAATAACTAGTTAAGTCCGATTTTGTTTCGAAACTAGATAGACCACATTTATAAAAAAAAAAAATTAAAAGCTTATCCGACCATACATAAGGACAGAATTTTGTCGACAATAAGAAAATTACACAATAATTGCACTGTAAATTTTAAAACATTTCGTTTAAAATATTTTCTAATTGACTAATTTTTAGATATAATATTCTGTATTTCAAATATAAAGTAATTAACACCACTAAGAAGTGGCGACAAATTATATTCACATTAAATCGAATTTATGTTAGCAATTTAAAACTTTCAATGCAGTAGTTCAAAATAAGAATGTCGCTTAAACGGCATCACCGAATATCTTATATTTTGTCAGAACTCAATTAGCAAAAACTGTTTTATTCAAAATTTAACGGGGAATCGACTAGTGGGCTCAGATTTACGATAGCATGGTAATAATTTGCAAAATATAAATTGAAACAGTTTATTTTGCTCTCCTGTAAAGTTGATAAAAATGAGATATTCAGTGTTGCCGATGTTTCACTGATTTTTTAATAATAATAATAATACGTAATCGTTAAATATGTATAGGTAATATGTTCACATTTATAAAATATTGTCTGTTTACTGTGCTAATACTGCAGAACACAGTAATGTACAGTGTGTAACATCGTTATTCTACAAAATGACACGCTAGAAAATAATCGTACGGTAACAAATGTTTATTTTTTTATATTTTGAAGGTGGTTGTCAAGTGATGTTTGTATTAAAATACAACGGTGTCCAAGTACTAGACTGATCAATGTTGTTCGAATCTATGCAAAACTGAAATTTTACGATAAGTTATATTGAATGACTCATTCAAGACGTCGTCGTAATCTTTGTGAAAATCAAAGAATGTGGTAAATAATAATAATAATAAGACGTAATAACATAATTTTTTATAATTTAATTATACTTTAAGTTTAAAATATGTAAAGTAAAATAATACAATAAAAACAATGCAAAATAGCGTGTTCGTTATACATGAATAACAACAATACAGTAATATACAATAAATAGACGCAGGACTTATACAAATAATTTAGTAGTTAAGAAACAAAATTAATCTGAAGACTCGTGTGTGTATGTAATGCTTACTCATAAATATAATACAACTAATACTGGTTTTGTTTGATAAATTGTAAAATGAATTATTAATTTCATTTTTAAATTATTAATTTTACCATTGTATTTGGGATTCCAAAACGGATCTATTACAGATTAGAAAAAGTAAAAAGAAAGTTTTAACATATTGAAGTTGTATACTGCGTACACTACAATAAGTCAATTGAGAATTGAAAAAGAGCGAGTTGATACTGTACTATAAAATTGTTTTTAATACAAATCTAGGTACAATTTTTGAGTCGATATAAATTGAAAAACAATATTTACATCGATTCGGCTTAGGTCCAAAGTCTAAAGAAGTCTGATGGATCAGCATATGTTCAAAATGGTAATTTGTTTTCCTTAAACATAAATATTATCATTCTTCAGTGAACTGTTTAATAAATATGATTGTTTTTGTTTTATTTTAATATGATAAACGTAATATTAATTTATTACGAAACAATAATATTTTTTAAGTCAACTCAAATAAGAAGAGGTAAGTTTAAGGAAATTATTTTGTTTGGAAAACTGGGAATTATGGCGTTGACCTATTTTTCTAATATCTTTTTTCTATTTCTTTCTTAATTGTATTATAACATTAAATAATTATGTATAATATAGATTTAGTATATTTGTTGTAAAAGTTACTGAAAAAGTGTAATAGTAGAAAAAACTGTAAAAAGTATTAATGCTGTAAAAGAGAAATACCAGCGAAGAAACTAAAACGCGTCACAAAGTTATGTCATAATATTTTGGGTAAATTGTATTATCTTGTCTGGTTAATTGACGCATGCGATAATGAATTGTATACGTTTTATTATAAATTATCGTTTTAATAATTCTAAGTGGGTGATGTGGATGCGTTTTTTCATTAATAATTCTGTAATAATCAGTTACTATTTGTCGATCATAGATTCGATCAAATAACTTTAGACACTAGAATAGACACTGGTTATTATAATAAACAATTAAATATTGTCGTATAAAGCGATCCTTATACAATAGATAAATCATACATTTTATCGTTTACGGTTTATCCACAACGATATTGTAGACGTTGCAATGTTTGATACAAAACAACTAATGATAACTTCTTGAATTAAATATTTATTTTTGCAGACTTCTTCTTTATCATCGTTTAAAATGTAATTTTCTAACAGAGGGCTTCGGTATTGGTATAGGTAATATCTTTGATTGTAAATATTATAGATAGCCCACTGAAACAAATTTCAGTTCTGGACGTCGACACGGGACAGGCGCTAATAGTACCGTTTTCAATGAAATTGATACTACTAGCGCCAATCCCGTGTCGACGTCCAGAACTTAAATTTGTCTCGGTGGGCTATCTATAATATTTATAATCAATGGTAATATATATGTACTCCACTCTCCAGTCTTACATATATGTGTATTAGTGTAGACAAATCATAATATTATTATGATAGTCTTCGTCAATGACGTGCACTGTGTAGACGTATTTTGACAGTGACTCATTCTTTAGGATTTTCTGGTGGCTGTAGATATTTTTGCACTAGGACACTGGGAAATGCAGTCATTGTTTTTGTTGCCTTGCCGCAATCACAATGTCAATAAACAGAAATCGGATCTTCAACTATTAATGTTAAGTAAAGTTTTTAAATAAGTTAGTGTTACTAAGTTTCACATGTCACTATGTTTCAACTACCAAAATACAATAATTTTACCGAAGAAAAAGTGCCTTCTCTTTGCCTGGATGACAGCAAATATTACTTATAAGATCCATGACATTTTAGGGATTAAGGGGATTAAACAGAAATCACATTATCGATATTAAAACATAAAATATATTTATAATGGTGTGTTTATATTACATTTGAGTTGGTCTTCATTTTTAAAAACTAATAGACACACCGTATATTTGTATTTATTTGTTTGAATATTTTTTTATTGTAATTAAATCTTTGGTACATATTTTTATTCTTAATTAGTACTTTAAACAATGAATACAAAATAAACTGTTCAATATTAAAATGGAATCTAAAATTTACATTATATTCATAGTTTAAATACCAACTGAGAACAAAAATATGTACCAAAAAATTAATTACTCTCGATAAAATTTTAAAAAAATAATTTAAAAAAAACTATAAAAATACTATTTGTACCAATAATAAGTATAATAGATACTATGTGTCTATTCGTTTTTTTAAATATGAATAGCCACCTGTGCTAGATATTAAAAACCAATTCAAATATAATAATATAAACAATTCCTTTTTAAAAAGTTCTCTTTTTGATATCATTATTTTCAGTTGCTTGTTCAACATTTTTTTTTTTTGCATTTTGGCAGCAAATTGAAACTTTCAAGAAATAAAAAAAATATTTATCATTATTTGTGTTGTATTTGTGATTTCTAGATTCATGAGGTCACAGTTGTGCATAAGCACCACCTTGATGTATAAATAAATCTTAAAATACGGCAATAACAAACATACAGCTTAATGTAACGCAAATTCGAACATATTTTATACTGTATAGCCTACCATTTAAAAATATGCATTGGCGGGATATTTTCCTTCACCCCCCCCCCCCACGATTTCTTTAAGTACTCGTACATTTCTCTAAATTAGGTGAGTTAACTTTTACTGAACCTATATCAGTTTTCATGTTTTACACTTTTGAAGTACTATACGATATTATTATTGTTGAAATATAATACCTCACTAACAATAAGTAATTTTTTAGCGAGTATCTCTTACAATGTTATCAATTGTGTGTTAGAAATATAAAGCCTGTATAAAGCTAAGAAAACTCTCCCATATTTTTAGTAAAGTATTTTTTTTTTAATTTTAAACTAGTAAATAAAATGATGAATTTTATAGAAATAATAATTTCCTTGAATCTATTTTTCCTCCAACGTTAAGGTAGTAAAAAACAAGTTCCCAGACCCCAAATTTACAGTTATTTTTGGTTAAAATAATTCTTTAATTTTTGTATTTCCGTCAATCACGATGTAAATCGATTCCCTTATAAAAATTAGTTAATAGGAATAAAATTAATTATCTAATGTACATTTAAATAAATACTACTTAAATATATACTAAATTAAAAAAAATAACCTGAACATTTTTAGGTAGCAAAAAACCCTTTTAGACCAGAAACTCTTGCACGAGAGATGGCGAATTTCGGTTTTCATTTTTTGATCAGAACGATAAGTTTTTTCTGCAAGCAAATATGTCTGGGGTTTTTCATAATCGAAAAATGATCTCACGACTGTGAGAATCGTCGAGACGCATGTTTATACATATTAAAAAAGGTTTCACGGTTCTGTCTTTATTAGATAACTCGTGACAGGGACAATTATGAGAGTTAAATATATTATATTGTTAAAGAGTGAACTTTTTGTGTTCAAAGCAGAAATTCTAAGCACTCGTGTATCGATGACGTCGTTGAAACAGAATCGCTGTTACTGATTTACAATTATTGGCAATGAGTGTACATCGGATGTACACTCTTAAACAATTCCATTTCTGATGATCGGAAGTACTCATTATCGCGAGATAGAGGATAGACGCCGCAGTCAGAGTGACAATTATTGACTCTAGGCGTCAATGATGAACACTCGACATTAGAATATATATATATATATATATGTTGTGGTGCTCGAGTTGTAACTTGTAAGCCGTACAATAATTAATAGTATTATTAACTTCCTTCCGGATTCCAAGAAATGAACGGGTGACGTCATCCATCGAGACACATCGTGTTCGTCTTCGCCGGTTTGCTAGGTATAGTAATACACTATAAGAAGGAGGGGGAAATACAACACACATCGTGACGATAAAACGAATAACTGAATGAATGAATGAATGAATCATTCGTTATTTGCATGAATCATTCCGTCGCCTGATGGGTACGACGAAAAAACATACAATACTATTTTTTTTTATACCTACTATTACGAAGTAATAATAGAAATAATACTATGTAATTAATATTGATATTAAAACATATAGTAATATATACGAATAATTATGATAAACTGCGATAGAATATTATTTTTAATAGAGTGCCCGTTAATGTAATTATGATATTTAAATTAAACATTATTAAAAAACCGTGTATTTTCCACATTATTCAGTTTTTACTCGTGAACATATTCATCAAGAAATTTAATAAAACATCATTAATTACGGCTAGCTGAATGCGAAATGCATTTTACTTTATATCATGTAAGAAAATAATATTTCCATTTCTCACAACCTATTCATTTTCTTACCTACAAATAATTTAAAGTTAACAATATTTTAAACCAGTTTTAAAATACTAATACACACACACACGCCGTGACGATGAAACGATTAACCAAACCACAAATGAATGAATGAATCACTCGTTATTTGCATAAATCGTTTGGTCGCCTAACAAAGGAAATACATACAATACTACTATTACGAAGTTATAATAGAAAACAATCAGTATATTATAATAAGCAAAGTGAAAATGAATTAGATAACTGATTTTTTGAATAACTCGAATAGTTCACGAATAATAGTTATTGAGTATACTGTATGGCCCAAGAAATCGAGGCCCTTATTATAACAAAAAAAAAAAATAATAATAATAATTATTGAATAATTTATAAATAAATAACAAAATCGTGAATAGTCATTATAATATTATTTGGTAGTCATTAATTGTTGTTTATTATTTATCTATTCAATAATAAAAGTTTACGAGCCTATATTAACTTCATAAGGTATAATTTAAAATTATTATATTGTATTGAAATACATTATTTAGGTCTCAAATCTTTGAGGAACATGAAATGTGTCACAAAAAAAGACCCACGAGAAGCTAGTTAAAAATGATAAAATCAACAAAATGTTAGGATAAAAAAATATATGATACAACTATACAAGTGAGAAATCAAAATAATAAGTAAGCTCTAAATGGTGTGTTTAGTTGACTATTTTATGTAATCATCACAAGCCAAAGCCCCCCCCAAAAAAAATATATATGTGGTTATCTACTAAAACCACCACCCCTAAAGGGTTAAAACGAAAGTGGTTAATATGCTAACCTCGCACATTAAAGAGTTAATTTATTAACTAAAACATATTAATTTCACCCTAAATAAGGCATCAAATATTTTTAGAGCTTCTTAGAGGTTGATTTTTTTATATATAAACTTAAACATAATATGCACTTTATTTACGTAACGTACAATAATTGATTATCATAAACTGCGATTGAATATAATTTGTATTTATCATTAAAAAGCTGTGTATTGTCCTCGTTATTCCGTTTTTACTCACTAACAATATGATCATTCAATTATTAATAAACCATTATTAATTACGGTTGAATGAATGCAACATGCATTATATGATTTGATATTTCCATTTCTCGCAAACTAATCATTTTCTTAAATCTAAATAGTTTGACGTTCACAACATTTCAAACCAATTTTAAAAGATCCAAATTTAAATTTAAAAAAAAGTTACAGTCTACTTAAAGCCTAACGCTTAAAGCTTTGGCCTGCTGGCTCCTGAATAGTGATTATTTCTGATCTATAATCTCCTTGCGATTTATGATGATAGTATAGTCTTAATTGTATGTTCTGTCCAATCGTTTTCATGACGACGACGACTCGTTATTATTTCGATGGCATTGTACATAATATGTTATTATACGTTTAAAGTAGGCGCGCTACTATAGTATTGCAATTTAGTGTCGCTATTTAGTATCGTTTTCGGGCTGGGGGGCCAAAGCTAAAGCATGTTCCATTCTAAAAAAATCATAAAGTACATTTGTGATGACTTGTGATCATTGGTAATGATTTTTAATAAAACTTACGATTATAGTTAACATAATACTCGGATGCAAGTCCATAAAAAAAACCGGTTCGAATAGAAAAATATATGTTGTGTGACAACAGTAACCACTAAAGCTAAAACTTTTTACAACAAAGACCTAGGTAGGTAGGTGTGACGCAGTGGTCAATCGTCACGCGGCCCTCGAGATTAAGTCATGTCCGTTGCTGCTTGATCCCGGATGGGTGACCACCCGTGATTTTTAAGGGCAACCCATACCATGTTCCACCACATACACAAAACCAACCAAACAAAAAAAAAACAAACAAATCAACCAACAGCTAAGTTTGCCCTAAGTTGCCAAAAAAAAATAAAAAAAGACTAAGTAATATATGGCCGTAGACTGAGGATTTTAAATAAATACATCTAGAATCATGTATAATACGATGTTCTTCGAAACAGATTACAACAACTATGTGTTAGTTGTAATGTAACTTTTAAGTTATAACACAACAAAAGACACTAAAACGGCATAATATAAAAATAATATTGTTTTATTATCAGCATATTATGTTGCACAAAGTTTATATATATAATATTATGTTTAAAAACAAAAAGTTGGTATTTGACTTTCAACCATTCTTCTATTTTTAATAAGATCAGTTAAAGTAAAAATATATTTTATTATCAGTGAATACGACTAATAATATTTACAGGCTGCCAATTGACAACACAAAGCAGAAATTTTGTTGAGTGCGTTTATCACCGAACTGTAGTAAAAAATATTTTTTTTTTTTTAGCATTTATGTAAAGTTAATATTATAATACTTTAACATTTAAATAGGTTAATCCTAATAACTATTTAATATATAAATTATAAACTTATTAATAAAATTAAAAGCGAAACAAAAAAATTAATAATAATATTATCAAAACAAAGAACTCATACACCTATATTAACCTGTCGGTTTACGCTATATGAACAAAAACGCTGATCTTGGAATATTGTGGGGAACGATCATGATTTAAATCATAAATTTAAAGTAAAAACATACACACATAATAAGGTGTATGGTATATTAAAAATGCAGACCAACATCCAAAGATGATCATACTTGTGAAATGCATTTGCCGAGTTACATTGTTTTTCTGTGTATCACGCGTGCACCCTCTTCGAAGAACTCTCGTTTTGACACCCACATCCTTCTAAAAGTACCCAACGAGGCCAGAATTGATCCTCCGATCCACGTAGTATACAAGCGTTCTTGAGGTGCTAAAATCTTTAACAATCCAATAAAATCAATGTTTTTTTTGTAATATGGAATTATGATAAATATAAAATGAATGTGGTTCTAACAAGTTTTGTTTAAATCAAAAACGTTGAGCAGCTGTAATATGGTAACATGTCAATTAATTATGTGATGCTAAAAGCAAAAAGGGGCTTCTTGTTGACAAAGATAATTTTGAGAAAGAAGTCAAAACATTCGCTAACTATTTTTTTTTTAAATATTAAACAAATTTCAAGTTAAATTTACATAAGAAACTGCATTTTTTAAATAAAAATTCGGTTTCCTACATAACCTAATAAAATAGTCAAAGAACTCATACTTCTTGGCAAAATTGCAATCTGATCACCCTAAGTAAACTTAATTTTGTCAGGCTTTTAGGTCTAAAATAAATCAAAATTGCTTTTACTCATAGAAAAAATTATATAAATTAAAAATTACACCTTGAAACTTAAAATAAGAGTTAACCAAAAAATTAATTAACATAGTCAAAATTTATTAAAACCACTTTTTTTCTTAAATATTGCCAATATAAAACTTCTTAAAAACTGCCCGCTTTCAATCCCTAATTATTCACTTTTTACTTTGAAAAATTAAATAATTAAAAATTTTTTTGAAATAATGCCATAATATGGAATTATTAGGTTATAATGTAAACTATTTGTTTTACCTTTAATTTCATGTTTTTAGGTGCCAGTTTCTTTATTTCTGACAACAGTCTATCACCAAATCCCTAAAAAAAATATATATATATATATATATATATAAGTACTATTTACTTAAAAATATATATATATATTAAAAGCAAAATAGTTTCATACTTAATTAAAAATGCATTAATAAATAAATTGACAATATAAAAATATATGTATTTTTTAAGATATATAGACGCTTAACCTGTCAAGGCTGAATATCACTTGAACCAAAAGAAAATTACGTATTAAGCAGTTTTCTCATGCGTTCAAAATTCATCTGAGACATGTTTCATTGAGCTAACTTATGGCTTAACTTTTTTTGTAGCCTATTCAATTATAAACAACATTCACAATAATTATATCAATACTTAAGATAAAATAATCTATGGACAATTTTTTAGTTTACTCCAATATGATAAAAAGTTAATATTTACAAAAAAGTAGTCACTCCCATTTTGTTGCCTAGAAATTGACAATAATTTTACATTTTAGTAATTTTACATATATTTTTCTATTGTAAAATATGTATTGATGTATTATAAATATTTTGCTAATTGCATTCTAATAATAAAACTTTATGTATACTTACGGATAGTAGAGTTGAACCTCCAGCAAGAACAATACTTTGGTATAATTTTTTCCGTACATCTAAATCAGACTTTTGTATAGAATAAACTAAAGCTTCATGGAGACCTTCACATTCTTCTCCGATAAGATCTGGATGAAACAACACTTCAGGGGCACGGAAACGAGCAGGCCCAATCTATTTGGATTTTTAAGTAATTATTATAGTATTTACCATATTGTAGAAATTGCTTACGGCTTATTTTTAATTATTTGTGCCTAGGCAACATTTTTATATAAAGCACATTCAAATGAGCTATTATTATTAAACTTCATATTATAGACTAATCCCAATTATTTGGAATTAGTGAAATTCTAAAACAAATTTTTGTGGTTTTCTACTAATTTCAATTAAAAAACAATAAATGTTAAGTTGAAATTTAGAAATAGTGAGAAAGTGAATTTCAAATAGACAAGAGGTACTATTTTCAAAAATTTTACTGCACACTAGATAATTGATATATAAAAATGCATGCCAAAACACAAAGACCGTTACAACTCCCTTTTGTGTAACTCATATTATTAAATAAAAATAATCATAGATCAATTACATCGACTTTGTTTCCATCGGGTAACATGTATTGATATATATTGCTTTCCGAAGTTTCTTCTTTTACTGGGCTTAAAGCTACATAACAAGCTTTTTCTTTAATTGCTCTAACAACTTCAAATTCAGCTGACGTAGAGAAATTAAGACCTTCTTTCCTTAGTAATAATCTAATTTTAAACAAATAATGTTAATTAAAAATCATGGTCTTATGATTACAAACTATTACTTACTTGAGGTATCGTGATATATCACGACCAGCCAGATCTAATCTTATAATACCATGTTTCATGGCAAAACCTTCATAAATTGGAACTGTATGCGTAATTCCATCGCCGGAATCTAAAACTACTCCTGTTGTTCTTCCAGTAGCATATCTATGTAAATATAATATAAATTATGAGTTTAAAAAGTTAATGAATTGAATTAATGTGCTACAATAACATACAAACTGAGAACGGCTTGAATGGAAACATAAAATGCTGGTACGTTAAATGTTTCAAAAAATATTTCTGCAGCTCTCTCACGATTTCTACGTGGATTTAAAGGAGCTTCTGTTAACAGAACAGGATGCTCTTCAGAAAATGTTTGAAGTTGATCACTACCATATATGTACTGCCATATTCGTTCCATATCATTCCAATCAGTTACAATTCCATGCTCAATTGGATACTTTATATAAAGAAGACCTCGGTGCTCTTCAGCTTTTGGACCAATAAACGTATCTCCTTCTAAAGCTCCAGCCATTACTCTCACGTGCTTTGGTCTTCCGATACTACAAGTAAACATTAACGACTTAGTTAAATTTGATAAAATGTATAAACCCATTAAAATAATACTTACTAATTAGGGAAACAACATTTTGGAGTTTGTTCACCAGCAAAACCAGCTTTAATAGCTCCAGATCCCTAAAACACAATTTAATTTTATACAGAATTTTTTTATTAAATATGTTTTTTAAAAAAACATGAAAGAATAAGGCAATATAATATTGGCTTAGTATTCTTTTTGAAATAAATTCTAACTAAAAACATACAGTTTCTGGTTACTTTTGTTTATAATAATTTTATTACGAATTTATAAAGAAAAGTAAACAATATATGGCATCTAAAATCAAATTGAGCAATAAAACATTCATTTATCAAAATGAATGCTTAATTCATTTAATTTTAATTTTAATTAATAACATTCTCTAAAAACAGCAATGATCGCACTAGCATATTTCACAGCAAAGTATCACAGCGCCCACCACTAAAAATTAATCTTTATAGTAAATAAATAAGTTTATTAAAATTTAGGGTCATTCTGTAAAGTAAAACAAGTCATTCAACACTATTTAATATACATTTTAGACATTTTTCATTCATTTGCACAACTCTAAAACTATTCAATATTCTCTGAATCTGACAGTTTTGTTCAAATCCCAAGGAGTTACTCTATCGTTTGATATAATAATATATAAAATCTAAGCTCAACTAATATGGTTTCATAGTAATTTTAATTATTAAATATACATTTTTTTATTATTTCCAAAGTCAAACTCAAAAAAAGATTGATTATTTTATTTTTAAAATCACAATTTTAGTAAATAATCCAAAATTAAAAAAAAAATTTTTTAATGCAATGAGGATAATAAGTGGAGTGGTTAAAAATCTAAAGCATTACCCTGGTTGCCGGTGTTTGCTAATTTTACACTACTGTGAACACACTAGGAAACTAATACAATCACACTTCTGTAAGATGGAGGAATGAAGAAAATCGTGGTCTGATGCAGCAATGATGAACAAGAACTAATAGCAGACCTAACACAAAGAGTTTGCAAAACAAAGTATTCAAACTACCTAGACAAGAGTGGATTATCCTATCGAAGAGTGATATGTAGATGTGAGTACATACTGTCCAAGTGGAACATGAAAGAAGACCCAAAATATGGTTGTAGTGATTACATACAAACTAGTGGGGGACTATTCGAATATTCGAATACTTTATTCGCACGAATATTCGTTATTCGATGGGTTATTCGAATATTCGATCTGATTTTTCGAATATTCGAATATTTTATCATTTTTTTGCAGGATTAATTAGATTAAAAAAAAAATAATTAAGAGACAACTAAGGTGTCTTTGATCAATTTTTAATAATTTTTTAACAAAATAAATATAATTATAACGAATTATTCTTTTGACAAAATAAATATTATTACTTATTACAACAAATAAGATTTTAACAATTTATAAAGATATATAATTACAAAAAACATAAATTTGACAAAATATTCGAAAATTCGAATATTTGAATTACTTGATTGCTATTCGAATTATTCGATTACTATTCGAATATTCAAATTATTTTCATACGAATAGTATTATTCAATTATTCAAATAAAGAAAAATTTGATTCGAGGTCTCAGCTCTAATACAAACCATACAGCACATAGATGAGTACCCTAGTCAAAAGTTCCCCATGGGCACAAAGGGTGTCAATGAAGTTTCAGTAGAAACTACTGAGTGATTGAAAAATTTAGATATAAAACTAAAGATTAAATTAAGATTGCGATCCAAACAATTAACTTAATACTCTTATTCATTAATGTTTTATTCGCCAACTTATAAAATGTTTTGTTTTGTATTATTATGTTACTGTGTATAGATATGGCATTCGAATAAATAAATAAACATTTTAATTGAATTAGTAATAGAGGTAACGGGTTCAGTTCACCTGACACCGTGGGTCACAGTTTACACAATTTCAACTTATTTATAGGTTAATTTGTACAAGCTTCAGGTTATTACTTTTTGTGTTTATAATTTTTTCTATGTATAATAACCATTTTAATGGTGAAAAATGACTAAATTACACGAAAAACTCTCATACTTAATATAGTTTTCCGATATCATTAATTTTTTTTTCTTTTCTTGAAAGAGGAAGACTTATATTTTAGAACATAATATTTAAATGTTTATTATCATATAGAACTAAAATGTTTATAATCGTAGATCAATGAAGACTAAAAAAATCTTGTTTCAAATAAACAAAAAAAAAGTGATGGAAACTGGCCATTTATGAAGTATCAGAAACATCCCGTAAGGCATGATTTTGCTCTAAAACAATCTTCAATGGAGTAAATGGAGTAGTATGTCACTTAGCTGTCTAGGTAAAAAATAATCATGATTACATACAAAAAACTAAAACTAAACAACATAAACAAAGTTTAAAAATGATAATTCATTAAATATATTATTAGTAAATGCAGTTGATTTCCACAAACAAGAACTATTTTGTTTAATAGAGCAAAATTAAATACAACTGATATTATCATATTAATAAGTTCTACCTAGCTACTTTTTGTTTTAGCAAATTTTATTTACCTAAGAAAATTTGATACTATCAAAATTCGAATAGCTCTACAAAAAGTACTATAGTTTGTTAATTTTTTAATATATGCTAGATAATTAAAAATAAGGAAATATTTTAAGTATTTATACTCATATTTATTAAATAAGAAGCATATTTAACTTGAAAGGTGACGACTACTTACATTGTCAATTACAACAGGTTGATTGACAATAACATCATAGGTTTCCATGGCAGGTTATTCCGATAGATGTATAATTAAATATGTATATAACTTACAATTAAATAAATTTCTAAAATTAAAATGATCTTATGAAACGATATTTTTTTATAATTTATCCTTTCTGGGTTTGATAAGAAGCATTTAAAAACCATAACCTAACAAACATTGCCAACTTGACCGGCTTACCTATCATTTTGCACAAGTGACGATAGGATAATAATTAATAACAAAAAGACAAAATATGATAGTTGATAAGAAATTTTTTTTAAAAATTAAAATTGCATTTTTTCGATCACCCATAGGGTATAGATTATTGTCTGTGTTAAAAATTCAATTTATTATTAAATAATAATAAAATAAGCTTAAAAAACCTAGCAAGTAACTACATTTTGTGTCACAAAAATTGCAGATTATTTCTCATTTATTTTTTTATATAGTGAAATAGTACAAAATGTAAGGTGTAATAAACTTTTATTGTAATTAATGTAAGTAGCTAAACAAATGTCTATAATAATATTATGTCTTCCTACATTTAATGTATAATTTATTTTGAAATATTTTTAGTTTTTACCAAAATGATGTTTGGAGAACATTCAAAAACACAATTCATTGAACAAACAAGAGCTGCGAGAGTAGAACGAGCAAATGATCGTAAACGAGAACAATCTGTTATAATTGTCCAGTCAATAGTCAGAGGATGGCTCGTTCGAAGAAGAACTCATAATCTCGTATTGTTAGTCTATATAAGTAACTTAATATATAATCAGCTAATAATAATGATTTTTTTAGGCAACAATTTGATGATGCTTTTAGTAATATAGATGAATTAAAACCAGCAATCAATGTATATTTAATTGGTAAAAAATTTTTAAGCCAATTGAATCAGAAACGAGATAAACAAAGATTTGAAAAATTTTGCAAGTATGTTAATTTATTAATAAAACATTGCAAACTTAATTTCTATATGTTTTAGTTTGTCCAAATTATTTTTTTTAAATACAAGTATACATTAAAAATATTAAAATTGTATTAAGGTGTTTAATATTTCTCTTTTGTCTTAATATTCTATTCTAATTTTCTAGCTTTTACGCTTTTTTTCACAATCAAAATTTTTTTTTTATTTATCCATTAGACCAATTTTTTATTTAGTTTTTTAAAAATTACTTCTGCGTTACAATTTAAAAAAGTAAAAATATAAATTTTTATAATTGAAATTTAAAAACCTTAAGGTATAAACCCAACCTTTTTGCCCCCTAGTAGATGTTATGCTATATAACAATAAAACATTTGTTGATATCAATTAGGTAGACAAGAAAACTGATTTCCCAATTTAAATATTAGATTTATGACAGTTTTCACTTTTTGTTTCCTTTTATTATAGTTTTTAATATTATTAACTACCTTAGTTTCATTAAAGTAATCATATTATCAAAAAAAAACCTTGATTAATTGCTTATACATTTCATGGAAAACAACATAAATATAACTTGTGTTATTTTGCAATAGTTTTCATTACTTTTATCACACACATTTTATTTTGATTGGGATCACAAGTCTAAAATTTGAATACAAATCATTGGACTTAAACTGTATGAATACTATTCAAATTGTCAACTCAAAAGGTTTTTTTTTATACTTGTACATGAATCACTTTAAGAGGACGTCACATATCCGTTATTTTCTTAAAAAACCTGCCTTGCGTGGATTAATTTTACAAAGACTGTAATCAAAACTAAGAAACCAAATTTTTACATAATATAGACAACAATATTGTTTGTGCTCTTCCATGGCCCTTTTTTAAAATATTTCAACCAGTTAATGAATAATTAATTAATTAAGAAAGGAATTTTTTAAAAATGATATAGCGTTGGTTGTATTAGGTATATTAAAAAAATTTGAATGCTGGAGCACAGATAATTTTGTCATGTATAATTTGTATGAATTTCTTTCCTTAACTATATATGAAGCCTGAGAAAAATTAATCTGCGCTAAGTAGTTTTGATGAGAAAAAAATTGTAATTTAGAAATGACTGTGATAGACTGACAAAAAAAATGGCAATCAACAAAGTATCCTCATTACTGTATTAATAAGTATACATAGTTTTTGGAAAAATTCTCCATTCATTACTCCTTAGAAATGGACGGGGTGGCATCCTCTTAAACAATTATCTGTCTGTTAAAAAATAGACGTCAGTGATAAAAAGTCAACCTAGCCTATAATAGGTTTAAATTGTCAGCATGAAATGAAATGTTGATTAAAATAAAGACAGCCCATTTTAACAAATACAAACATTTTTTTTTTAGATATATTATTCGTAGTCTTGAAAGTGAATCTCTAAAACTAAGTTATGTATCGGTAGCTTTGTCAAAAGATCATGCAGTCAATTGGATAAATCATGTAAAAGAAATTCTATCAATATGTCTTCTATATTTATCCAATCTTCAACCAAAGACGTTAGATGAATCATCATTGTTATACACATTACTGCATATGATAGTTTCCTTTACATCAACATCAATGTGGTGTGCTATACACTCAAATAAAAATTTGCAAAACTTAAAACCTGGATTAGAACGATTAACTGAAAACTTAGTGGCTCACTTATTATGTAAAAATGTATTCAATATTATGCAGGTAACGCAGATTCTAACATTTTTTTTTTAATAATTGAATAAAATAAGCTAATATTTTTTTAGACACTGTTGATTAACGGATTACTTGGAATTAAGATTTTTTTAAAGCCAGTTTCAATGTCTGCAATTATTACTATATGTTGGCGGTGTTTAGTTTTAAGTAATTTTTCTACTAATGTTTTACAAATATTTGTAGTTGAAATATACTCAGTACCATTATTGATTGAGAATATAGTAACTTTCTCATCAAAAGTAAGTGTATATTATTCCCATAATTCTCATAGTTTTTTGTAATTTTTATTGGCTGTGTTATATTAAAATTTTAAAAAAATATTTAGATATATAATTTGTTTGTTTTTAGTTTATTGTAACATTTCAATCTGGTAATCTACTTGAAAAGATTTTGCAGTTGGTAAATGATCAGTCTAAGTGTAATGAAATATTTCAATCAATACAACCAAGTTGGTGTTTATCATTAATTGCTAATATTATCCAACTGGCTGAACTCAGTGCTGAAACTAATGAATTTGAAAATAATTGTATTCCTTTGTTTGTGGTAAGTATTTAATTACATTATATAGTGTAAGTATTAAATCTTTTTTCAAATAAAATTTTAAATACTTCTTTAGTTAACTTTTTCCCATTGGGAATACATTTATTAATTAACCAAAACTAATATTTGATGTTTTATTATTTTTAAGGTTGGTTTGACATTATTTTTAGAAACGATCAGAGTACATGTTACTAAAAAACACTCTACCGTATCAAGCGTTTGGCATCCAGAACTTGGATGGTTTACAGCAAATTCAAAATGCCCATGTTCTCCTAATGTCCCTCCTTTGAAAAACCAACTAATATTATTGTGGTGTGGTAAATTGTGCACAAAGCTCTTACGTTTTAATTTAGTTAAAGCTTTAATGTCTGTTCCTGATCATCAGCAAGTACCATCACCTCCACCTAAAACAAACAACCCATTAACATTAATTAAGTACGGCCTTTATTTAAAAAAATTAAGAATAATTACAATGCATGAATTATAAAATCTATAATGTATAGGAAAGCGTTGGATTTGAGGCCATCAAATACAAATCAATCAAGTTCAAAACTAACTGATATTCATGGAAGTAGAGTAGTAGCTGCTTGCAACTTATATTTTACTTGTCTTAAAACAATAACACAGCTAAGACTAGATATTATTACAGGTATTTAAAATGTACATGATGTATTATGATATATTATGTACTTGTGATTTATATTTCACAAAATATTTTTTTAATTTGCTTTTGTAACCAAATATTTCAGGTTTATGCTATCATGAAGATACATTATATTTACTTTGGAGGTATCTAGCTTTTCTAGATTCCCATTGTGGTCTTAAGAATTTATTAAATATTTTGGAGTATGATAAAAATTGTATTTCGAGCGAACTGCGTATGCTACATTTGTTTTGTGATTGTATGTCACATTATATTACGTAAGTTCTGTTTAAAACTAAGAATTATTTAGTAAAAAGGTATTATTGTATTATTAATCAGTAAATCTAAATCAAGCAGTGGTAGCTTGTAGCTTAGTGTCAATGTGTATTACAAATTGGGTGATAATTGCACTTTGTTCTATTTGATTTACATTTTCAGTTATAACTAAATAGTAAAAAATATTGTTGATATAAAAATTAAAAAAATAACTCAAGTAAAGTATGCAACTGCACTATCATATATAAAGAACAACTACTGAAATCAATTAGTTAACATAAATGGTGAAATTGTATATTGTTGATAAAATGTGTCCATATTTTTAATATTTTAGCATTCTTGACGATATAGAAATGTACGAACAACAAAAACCATTCATATTACGTGATTACATATTAATGTCAAGTTTCTTAAACTTCTTTCTCTACAAAGGAATATCTCAAAATCTATTTGGTATGACTGTCATTACAATATAGAAATAGTTATATAAAGTAATTGTTCTTTGTTTTAGGTATTCAAGATATGGGAGCCAATAGTTTATTTCGTTCTTGCCATACTCTACTAATGGTACTCTACAGAAGAGATTGTCGTAGATCTTTTACTCCAAATAATCATTGGTTAATAAATGATCTCAAAGCATCTACATTTTTCAATGAACTCAACAAAGGCCGTAAATCACACTCGGTATTTATATTATTGCTTGTGCATTGTTAAGTTATTTATTAAAACACAATTTATTTCAGATACTAATCCAAGAAATGCCGCATATAATATCACATGAACTACGTGTAAGACTTTTTAGAAAATATGTTGCTGCTGACAAATCTGCTTTAGGTGTAAGCCAATATGATGCCCTTCATCCTACAATTATTACTATACGACGGTAGCACAACATTAACGTAATATTATCCCTTAAAAACTATATTTTAACCATATTTTTTAAACAAAAATTATAGGAATAGAATTATTGAAGATGGTTATTTGTATGTTTCGGAAATGTCTCAGAAAAGTTTTAAAGGTGTAATAAGGGTAAAATTCATTAACGAACAAGGACTAGATGAAGCAGGAATTGATCAAGACGGAGTTTTTAAAGGTTTATAATAAAAATTTAAAGCAGTCAATTTTTTTTTTAATCAAATTGGAATATTGTAGAATTTCTTGAAGAGACAATCAAAAAAGTATTTGATCCTTCTCTAAACTTATTTCGTACAACAGAAGAACAAAGATTATATCCATCGCCTTCATCAAACATTCAAGAAAATCATTTAAACTTATTTGAATTTGTTGGCCGAATTCTTGGAAAAGCTGTATATGAAGTAATAATTCAAAATTACGCTTAGGAATAATTGTTTGATATTTGATAAATAATATATTTAAAAACTATTGTCTTTATAGGGTATTGTAGTTGATGTTCCTTTTGCATCATTCTTTTTGAGTCAACTACTTGGACAAAGCCAGGAACTACTGTATAGTTCAATGGATGAGTTACCATCATTGGACAATGATTTGTATAGAAATTTGACGTCTGTTAAACATTATCAGAGTGACGTTTCAGAATTAGATCTAACATTTTCAGTAGTAAACAACCATCTTGGGCAGTTAATTACACATGATCTAGTACCTGGTGGAAGAATGATCTCAGTTACCAACCAAAACAAGTAATATTAAAATATTCCAATGAAATCATTATTTATTGATTTACCGATTGATTTATCGATAACTATTCTGTCATAGTTTTGAGGTTAAATATACTCCATTTGTTTGAGGATAAGGCAAAGAACTAAGAAGAAAACATTTTTTTTTATTTCAAATTGTATTCATTTTATATTAAAACTACTCTGATATATATATTCCTATGAAAATTATCTATATTAAGTCAAGGTTAAAAAAACTAATGGTTGGTCTTTTTGCTTTCACCTACTGCCTCGCAATTATAACTAATTTTTTTTTAATTTCCCAAAAAAATACCGTTTTGATCTCCAGGTGAGGGCTTTAGAAGACCACCTATTTATTATGGAGGACTTAATAAGCATTTTTTTGCGAATAAAGCTAAAACACAAATTTATATTGATAATACAATTTTTATTGTACGTGTTTTTGCACTAAAACCATCAAAGCTTGAGTAAAATGCATTGTATGTCGTCAGATTATTCTCATCCCTATCGTGAGCCAGTTCCTCTCCATTGTTCACTTCCAACCGAAATGTATCTTTGGTGATCCTATCTCTCCATTGCTGTCTGGCCCATCCTCTTGGCCTTTTTATCTGGTCTCCTCTTGTGGCCAACCCAGTGGGGCCTTTTGGTCTCCATACATGCTCATCCCATGTATCTTTGTTGTTGCCCATTCACAAGCATACAGCGCTCCGATCTCACCAGAACTTTGTACAATGTTATTTTCGTTATCCATGATAGCATCTTTGACTTAAATAGGGTTATTAGTCCAAAGTAGCATTTATTTACTGCTACTAATCGTAGTTTATTTCTTCGTGGCTATCAGCGTTTTCATTGATGTTTACTCCTAAATATTTGAAGTTTGCCACCCTTTCAAAATTATAATTGTGCACTTCAAACTGTCTTAATTCACGATTATGTCTCACTATCATGTACTTTGTTTTTTCCCTCATTTATCATTAATCCAATTTTTTCATCCTCTCTATGAATTTGCTCGTAGTTCTCATTAGGTCTTCTTCACACTCCGCCATTATTATAACATCAACTGCATATCCTGCTACTACCAATTGCTGGTCATTTCTTATTTTGATTCCTGTTGCTCCAGCCAAGGTGTTTTTCATAACTGATTCTAATGCTACATTAAAAAGGGCTGGTGACAAGGCATCTATGATATATCTTCTTTTTATTTTTAGAATTAACTATGTTCACTTGATGGCACATTATGTTATGCATACACAAATTAAAGCACAGACGTCAGCATTTATTAAAGGCTTTAGATCTATTATAAATCCAGATTGGTTAGCCTTATTTTCTACACCAGAGGTATGTTACAATACAACAAAGTTGGTGATTTTTTAATGTTATATTTCAACGTATAACTTATAACAGCTTCAAAAATTAATTTCTGGTGACAACGCGCCGATTAATCTGCATGACCTAAGAAAACATACACAGTATTATGGAGGATTTCATGACTCTCATCGTGTAATATTATGGTTATGGGAAGTCTTACAAAAAGATTTTACAGAAAACGAACGAGCTCTTTTCCTGAAAGTATGGGGCTATTGATTATTTATTAGTAAAACCAAACAAAAACATTATAGAGCTATTACTTTATTTTATTAGTTTGTGACAAGTTGTTCAAAACCACCTCTACTTGGATTTGCTCATTTAGAACCACCTTTTTCTATAAGATGTGTAGAAGTGGGAGATGATGAAGATACAGGTGACACAATTGGTAAGTTAATTAAAACGCAACATTGATTATTGACAAAAAAGTTGTATAATTTTTTTGTTTTTTTAGCTAGTGTTATTCGTGGATTTTTTACTATCCGTAAAAAGGATCCACAACTTCGTTTGCCTTCTTCCTCTACTTGTTTTAACTTACTTAAGCTACCAAATTATCAAAAAAAAAGTATTCTTAGGGATAAACTCAGATACGCAATCTCATCTAACACTGGATTTGAACTTTCTTAATGACGTTACTCTAATTGAGTAGACTGAACATATTTCTTAGTAATGCATCCAACAATGTTGTATGCAAATGAAATGTGTTAATGAAAGATGATATTTAGTATTTACTGTATTTATAAGTCTACCATAATTATTATAAAATTACGAATTATTATTTTGTGATGTAAGTATATTTTATTATCTTTGTATTTATTATTACATTCTATTAAGTGGAAAGTAATGAGTAGTAGGTAAATGTAAATTTAATTTAATAAGTAATAAAACATTCTAAATATTAAATAAATATATACATATGTACACTAATAAATATTTTAATATCGGGACAAGGTAACATGATCATGTTTACCAGTGAAACTCTATTTATTATAATTAAAACACATTTTAATGTTTGAAAAAAAAAATTTTAATTATGGTTTTAATAGTGTATTTTTTAAATAAAAATTAATGTGACTTTAACATTTTTGAAAGATGATTTTTCTTGGCATAGGTTACCTATTTTTAAAATAAATTAATATTTTCATTAGTATATTTTACCTAAGTATATTTTAAAATTATTCTAACCCAGGACTTTTAGTACCTAAGTTATATTGTTTTTCATATTATTATAATTGTCTGTGTTTTATGTACATCTTTTTTAATTTTTTTTTTTTATCTACTTATATATATGTTATTTATTTTTAGAATTTGGTAGTAATGATAGTGCAATACTTCAAAATTCAATACTATACACTATAAATTTGCCCTTATTTTAATAATGTTATTTTTAACATACATTATTATTTTTTTTATTTTCTTGAAAACTGGTACAATTTACAAACAGAATATTAAATTTAAAATTACCTGTAAAAAAATATTACTAGTGAATCTTATATAGACTTTCTAATATAGGCTCTTGACTAGTAGTTATAATACAGATCAAATTTTCTTTGTTATTTTTACTTTTTGATTATATATTTATAATTATATGTAGATTGTTATACTCGTTGTAAACTTATAATAAAATTGTTTTAATAAAGCGGTGTTCTCATTATTTAAATCCTGCTCAATTCATTCCTATATGTATTGAATTGCTTATGATTATATTAATGTTAATCTAGTGTGGGCCAGCCAAATCCTTTACACATTTCTTTATTTGTAACTATTTCTCTATTTATTCCCCAAAGTACGTTTTGTATTTTTAAATCTAGGATGTACTCTATAAATATTATACTATTTATGTATAATAAATTATAATATAAAGGTGTATAATATTATGTGTCATTTTTCGAATACCGTAGGTATTCGCATATTGCACAATGATTACTGTACAGTTGTGTATTGAACAACGAATGTATGGTAATCGTAATATAGAATGTGGGTACACTGTTTCCTTTTATCTCATCCATTGACCTGCTGCCTGCTGGCGCTGTTGTTCTCTTCGCCTGGTTTTCTATGCGCTATTTGTTTGATACCCAATACCCATTCCCATTCAGTCGTCCAGTGTCGGTCGAGGAGTAGGTATCTGATTCGGTTGTTGGGTTGTACTTGTTCGTAGTTCTCTTATCACAAAAGAAGACTAATATAACTGCCAATTTTTTTTTTTTATTAAATTCTTGAATAGCAATATATTGTGCACTTTTTTTAATTTGTAAATGACCAAAACCGACCGTTTGGGATTTTTGGATTTACCGTGAGCAGTGTTTTGTAATGGCTGTGGTCGGCCCAAGCCGACACTCGAGGGTGTCAATGTCGCTGATGCAGGGCTCGACAAACGGGCCAGTCGGCAACCACCAGCAAGCTAATACTTCACAACAATTTTTTCACGCTCAACAACAATCATCGCATCATACAGCTCAATCAGCTACTACGCATTCGGTTGATTACAAACCGGACCGACCAATTGGATATGGAGCATTTGGAGTAGTCTGGTAAGGATACGACCTATAAGTACAATGAAAATTATTACCATTCATAATGAAATACATTTTTTCTACGAGTTTGGACTTTTGAGTACTGTATTTATTTAATACATTTTACTTTTACGTTATTATAATATAGTCCATGTCACAATAACATGCCAGTGTACACAAAGAGGCAGCTGCGTCAAATTTCTATGGTTTTTCACAAACACTTTTTGGTAACACAAACTATACTTTGTTGACACAAACTATATTTTGTTGAGTTTGTTCCATTAACAAAGAAAACAAATAGATTCTAGTTCATACTTACAATTTTCATAATTTTTTAAACAAATAATTACAAATGATATGAAGTTATATGAGCTATATGTATCGTAAACTCACAGTAAGGTGTGAATATTAAGTACCAAATGAGTAGACAACCTTTTTTTAAAAAAATGTAGATATTTCACTTAAATACATATAAAAAATTATTATTTTGTTTACTTCCAAATTCTACTTGAAAGAATATTATACTCCCAATTTCCTAGCGTAAAACCTGACTACGCAGAATGCGTTTTATTTGGACTATGATGGGTTTGAAGTAGAAATACCTAGGTATGATAAAAAAGAAAGAAAACAAACATTTTAGAGACAATGACATCCATATTTTTTAGAAAAAAAGTTTTAACTGTTTTGTTAAGTAAAAAATGACTTTTTTAGCATCAAGTATAAAGCTGTAGAATGAACATATTAAAAAAGGTTATGTCATTGTTTCTTAAATGTTATCACCTTTTGAATTCATTATAGGTGTGTTTCTTTTAGACGAAAAGAATATTTAACTAAGTACAGTTTAAGCTTTAAATAAGGTTTTGCAAAAAATTGCCCATACTTATCTCTTTATAAATAGGGGATATACGTTCCTCTTAAATTCTATTTATACTGTCTACAAATAAAAATGTTCAATAACACAATGGCTCTACTCATGTATTATATGTCCTGTAATTTTCAACTATTCCTGAACATACAAATATGACCTAACGATCAACATTTTATGTCAATTGAAGTCTTCCAAAACTTTAGGTTAGATAACCTCCAAATTATCTTCATAATCATATATTAGTAAAAGAATATCCAACTAATTGTTAAATTTATGTGTGATAAAAAAATTCTTTAAGCTAATTTATCTAAACCTAAATTTTTTATTTAATAGTTAAAATAAAATGTATAGACACTTTTTTATTTAGTTGTATGAATGGTATATTATAATATATTTTATATAATATGCGCATTAGTTGTAGTATGTAGTGTTACTTCTTGGATACAAAGCTTATAAACAGACAAGTACAAATAAATATCAACCATGTCATATTTTTTCATTTAAACTATTAGGTATTTATTAATTTTTTTTAATTTCTGACCAAAATGAATTATCGAATTATATTACTAATTTACAAAATTATAGTTCCAAAATATAAATTTCATAATTAATACAATTAGTTTTATAAAAAAAAACTACTTTTAATATATGATCTTTAAAAACTCAACAGGTATATTTTGCTTTTGGTGCTTTGATAATCAACTTATGGACAGCATAGATACAGTTAATTAGCATATTTATACTCCATTAACTATGTCTTAATGCTTTTCTTAAATTGTCTGTAACAGTTTCACTAACATTTATTTATTCTTAAATGACGTTAGACTCGGTGTTACTAGGTGACCAGGTGTTAATTCTTAATTTATTATGATAAAATAAGGAATTCCTTAAAAGGCTAACACAGAAGGGTTAAGGAAGTATTTTGTAATTATTATAACTGAAAATGATAAAAATACTTTTAAAAAATAAATTTTAATATAAATCTATAGGTCATACAATTTTTTTTAAATATACATAGAAACCACTACATAATTAATAAATGTATTTATAATTACCCTTACTTTGTATGTATAATTACATTTATACAATTGTGTTGTTAGATGATTAAGATTTTCCTTGAAGATTCCTACAAACTAGGTACAATTTTCAGATCCCAATAGGAAAGGGTTGACAATATTTTGTTTTGATTTTTTTTACTTCAGATCTGTAACATAATGTTTAAATTAAAAAGGAGTAATTTGTGTACGAATTCTGATCTATTATTTGCTACATTTAGAAATCAATCCAACGGTAAAAAGTTATTGTGGATCCAGGTACAAAAATTTAAAAATAAATATACATTAACACACCATTTTAAAACATATTCTCAGATTCATATTGAAGCTTTAACATGTACCTAATTTTATTTTAAATCAAGAAGCAAATAACTACTTTGCATTTTTTTTTAAATAATGTAAATCACCTAATATTGAGTTATATCTCTATTGATTGGATACACCACAGTCCACGTATTAAGATATCTATGCTTCTTGGATACCAACAGCAACTATTATCAAAATTATCAACCAAACCTATCCAAATTATCTAAAACCTTGATGTCAACCAAAATGTTCTAAATAAATTTAAAAAAAAAAATGTTTAGTTGGTAGACTAAAGAAAAACTCACATTATAGTAAATCCAATAGCCCTATAAGCTCCGCATCAAAACTAAAAAACTTAATTATAAAATCAGAACTGAGGCACGTTCAAATTATGTATTGTATTTGTGTTTATATTAATAAGTAATAATTCATTATTATTACTGGAGCAATTTATCTTCTTATATACTTTATATTCTTATGGTGGGTTGTACAAAAATATTAATATACCATTTTTTTTACAAATTTATTATACCAATCATAAAACACTAAATACTATTTTAGGAACTACAAGAAGTGTTATTATTAATAAGTGTAATAATTCCTTAAAACTTTTAATAAAGGTTTGTGAAACCTGACATAAGTGTTAAATAATTTATCATTAATTCTTAAGTTTGATAATATAAATAATAACTAATAAACAATATTATTTAGCTTTCCCTGTTTAATTGCACAATAAATAATTATTATATACCATTACTAAGTACATAATAGAAAAATTATAATTTAAATAACTTCCCATTAGTTTTATTTCTACGTGGCCACTTTTGCATTTTGTAAACTGTATTTAGTTTATGTTTTTTCATTTATTGAAGTTTCAAAGCATTGTCTTCTAGCCAAATATTGTTTTAAACCTTGTCTTTGATTATATATTATATCATATTAATCTTCTATCATTTTTCTTACTTGTCATTTAAAACTAATTTACTTATATTGTATCTTAATTTCGTAACAAATATGTTTAAACCGTTTATAGGGTCAATGATAACAAAACATATAAAGTTATTTTTTTATTTATTGCGATGACCTACAAATGAGTTAAGAACAACTAAACTGCTTTACTGTATAAAGTTAAAATATTTATATTTAATACGCATGTATTATGGCGCTTGCACTTGTTGTCTGAACAAAATTTGTAAAACAATTATGTCTAAGTCACGTATGATTTATAAAACAGCATTGTGCGTTTTGAAGGTTATAAGAATTCGGTGTAAGCACTAGTAATGTACTTAAAAATCGGCTAAACAATTGATTTAATACAATGTATAATTTCTACTCTAGAACTGATTCGTTTTACTTCATAAATTATTCCGAGGAATTGTCTGTGATTTATCATTTTCGATTCTTCTTAATCGACGTGTAAAAAATGTCTAAGCCGTCATTATCATTATTCATAAGTCGTTCCTTTATAATGTGTCCAATTAAAGTTGTACATAATTTCCTTTTTAGCATTTTTCATAGATGTTCATTCTACATACATTATATTGTGTATTGGGTGAGTTATAATTCAACAAAACAAATATTTCTATTTTCGACGTTAGTTTTCCTTTGTAATCGAATGCAACAAAACACAACTGGAGTCGCTACTGTGATTTGGTTTTGTAATTATTTTTAAAAATAACAAATCACCTGAATTTGTTATTAAAGCGTAATTTTAATTTGTTTAGTAGGTCGCGTGTTCTGTGTTACAAACATTAATATTCTGTTTAGGACGATAAAGCATAAAAAACGTGGTGTTTATATAGTGAATAGCGTAAAGGAAGTCTGAAAGCACAGTCCGGTGGCGCGTTCGTAGAAGTCCTACAAGACAACATTGATAATGTTATTAAGTAGGTTTACCATTAACTTATACCACCGCCGTATACTATGTAGTCATGATTAATATGACCTACTATTTTAATTGACGGTGTTAAAAAATGATAACAATTATATTATTATTTCATAGTATAAAATGCGAGGAACTAAAATATTTAGAGCTATCCGTGCGCCGCGTCCGATTTCTAGTGATGTCGTTGAAATTGTTTTCTTTGGTGCCTTTATCTGTTTGGTACAACAAAGATACATAAACGACGAAATGTGCACGGAACCACACGGTGTCGGGTCTAAATTGTTAAACCAAGGCGAACAGGGAAACCAGATGTGAGCATATTATGTTATGTCTAAAGAGGGATCAAACCTGTTTTTGGTATTTTTTTTCGTGGGTGTTTGGGTCTATGCTATACAGACCGACTGTGTACCTCAAGAACGAGAGATTGTAAGGGATGTCTGTCCTGTGGTAGCAGGTGTCAATGTCTATAGCTATGCTTACAGTTGATCTCTAACATCTGTATGCTAGTAAAGAAATACACCGACCAGTTATTGGGGACGTCTGGACCTTTTTTAGGTACCTCGACTCCTCAGCTGCTGTGTCTGGAAAAAGTTCCATAGTCCGTGGCCGTTCTTCTCCCGAATTCCATTACTGGGTTCTTTGTGCACAAATAATAAAATGTGCTCGTTCTTTTCAATAAATCTTTCGATTTTATTATAACGGTTGATTTCGTTCAGGTGCCTGTAGAATAAAGTTATTTACTAATGCTCTAGCCTAGACTAGTTTATTCGCAGGTGTTTTATTGTTACGTAATTGCAGCCACGTTATTGTTATGCGACCGCTAAGTAATAATAATGGTACAACGTTTTTATTATTTATATTTTAGTTGTCCTTTAAGCTTTTGCTAGAGATCTTATGTTTTATGTCTCCTTTGTTCTTAGTCATAGAAGAGTAGTGCAACGATGGCAATATTGTAATTGCTAACAAGTAGTGCCCTTATATACTGCAGAACTTTTTATATAGCTTGTAAGTGGGTTAACAACAAGTAACCCACCACGGTAAGGTCTCTGTCGCAACTTCTAAGGTTGCTCTAGTTTTTATATCGGTCTAACCAACGAACCAAAACACATAGGAACTGGGGTTCTGTATACGTTATGCTTCGACTGCATCTAGGTATACAGATATTTTTATAGATGTATTGAACAAGTTATGTTTTTAATTAATATTTGAAAAATTCTAACGATGTATGTAACTTCCAAAACTTTTATAAAAATTGATTCGCGTTAATTTAATGAAGACACTGAAACTAATCTAATCAAGTCTCGTTGAGATTAACCTCAATGCTCTATTTGATGTTTTAATTTAAAATTATTTGATTAAAGTACTTTACAATATTATACATTATAATAACAAGAATAGCAAAAAATATTGGTTCTTTGATTAATTATGTTGATTTATCTGGTTTTCTATCAGTACACTCATTAAATACTATTTTACTGACAACAGAGCTGGTATAATATATTGATTGGCATTGCAATATAATTTTTCGTTTTGTTTTGCCGCTTTCTAAAATTGCAAATGAACGAATATTGTAAATACTAGCATTGACATCATACTGGCTGCGTATAAAAATTAATTTATTGTAAATTAATTACATAAGAAAATGTTATTTATACACATAATAACGATATTCTTGAATATTCCTTTGGCATAGTCCTCCGGTCAAATTCAACACGTCTAAATCATACCTAAAAACGTCTAAATTACAAAAAGTATAAAACTATATTACAATACCCTTGGAATACAGTTAAATGCACAATGTTGATGTAATTCTACATTTATTAAAACAAGTGAACACGCCTATTTTTTTTTTAAATGAGTCAATCGAAGCTTATATATCTATCAACGTCAACAATTCCATCATATGCAAACATCGTGTTTACCGCTGTTAAATGTATCAAACCTTTTATAAATATACTTTAAAGGTATTGTACAAACAAATATAATAGCTAGACATCTATAAATTATTATATAAAAAATCGTTAATTAATTATTAAAAGGTCTAATACTATGGTTATTGTTGAATTTAAATGAAATTATATAACTCGTAGACATTATAATGTCATCAATTAACTTAAACAATTTTAATTTAGCGATCCGACCCAGTGCCTACAACTGAGTATTTGTAGTGGGCGGATGAGTATTACGGTCGGTTTAAATGAATCGATATTTACGGTTTACCACTGTAAATCTGGTGCACGCATACGCACCGTTTAGAGACCAACTGTTCCAACTATTGCCTTGGTGTACTACACGGCTATAGTGTGGAAGGAAGGGTCATTGTTCGTTGGGTTTTATAATGACTATGATGTAAAAAACGAAAGAAAGAACAGAATAATAAACAAAATTGAAAGAGTAAAACGTATGGGACACAAGGGAATCATCTCGTTTTAATAAGTGCGCATGCGCCTATAACGTTACAGAGCACACTAACCTCCCGCGAAAGAAACTGTATTTTTATTTTTCTATAAAGTACTAAGTGTGCGACTGATTTAATGTACATTTAAAGAGATTCATGTAGAATGCTCATTCTTTTAGAGACGTCCGTTTGTCAATTTATTTAATTGACTAATCTTCTAACACGCGAGTTACTTCGACGAACAGTATACGTTTTTAAAAACCATACAATATTGTCGTCAATCTATTATACTTATACTGTTTGGCCATCGATAAAATTTAACCGGTGTTGTAGAACAGAACAATTTGCCGACAAAAGAGAACCACCTGCGGATCTAGCCAGTAGTAACACAGGTGTCAAATGGGATTACGCAAAAACTATAACCTTGTGTGCACACCACGACACACCGGGTACAACATTGTGCGAAAACCGTTTAAAAAAAACTGTCTAAAAACTTCAAAACCGTTATTTCGTCGTTTCAGTGCAGTGAAATTGAAATATTACTGTAGTCATTACATGGTATGTGCGTTAAGTGCGCACCAAGAAAAAGATAGTACGTCATTTTTGAATTCAAAGAGTATGTGTGTAAATAGTGCGGTGGTCTAGAAAGCCACGATAGCATGCCTGATGGCGAGAGAGCACATCGAAGTTATTATACATTTGACCTTCGAGCTTGCAACTAACTACTACTACTAAAACGATGTAACTACTGACCGAAACTTAAAAAAAAAAAGGATAAATAAAAGACAAATGTCAATATAACAATAACAACGCATTCATTTTAATGATGACATAAAGACCGAGATTATTACTGTGGCGAAGGGATAAAAAAATAACCCTTTTGAAGTTATTAATTTTTGTGCCTAATGCTTATTACATAGAAATCACGAAGAGACATAACGAATAATAACTCCGGCGGTCTATAGGATAGGCCAACAGAACGGTATTCGACCGGAAAACGCAGCGCTTGTCGTCATCTTCAAACGGGACGTAACGTTGTGTAGTCTTTGTTCCACTTGGCATTTTAATATGAATCGAAAGCATAACAATGAAACCTCTACAGTCTACATAGTATCTATACGCTTTCTTTTCTCATCAGCATCGGTCAAGATTTATTTAATGGCGTTGGCACTAGAAGCCTCCTCGTACAATAACTATGATAAACAATTTTCAGAAACCTATAAAATCTCCTCCTCAGAGAAAAAAGGAATTTCAAACTCCGTCAATTTTTATTACTTGGTGTTATAACTGATAACGTTTAGGTACGACAACTAAACTGATAACGGAAAACTATCTAGAAACACTCGTTGTCATGTTTGAGTAGTGCGTGGGTGGACAAGATAGTGCCGCTCTTAGTCTGTAGCCTTCGTCAACCTTTTGAACAACCTGCGGGCTGTTACGGTGTTTTACCTACCTGTGTTAACATACAAATTAATGTATAACGTGGATAGCATCCAAATGTATCTCCCAAAACCGGTCTGACATTTCCACCCCAATTTCAATTGGCACGCATTACAATCATTTCGATTTAGTCACGTTTTGAAAGCGGCTGCGGATCCTTCGATTGTAAGCCCTTAACCATACATTTAAAAACAAATCGAATTCAGATCACATGCTCCAGATACAGTCGTATTTCAAATTATGACCGACTGTATTACTTTTACTTTTTTATGTATTAAACTAGAAAACAATGGGATAAAATATGTCCTTGACCATAGGGTAAGCAACAACACGAAACCGATGTCCGCCAAATCGTTTTGTATGCACTGAAACGACTAAGCACACTATGAGCTCCTGGCGATTTCTTCAGATTTTTGTATCTTTGCCAAACCTATTATGTCTTATTCAAAATATTGATACATTGTAATTATAGAATCATCGATCAACCTTTAGCAAGGTCATATTGATATCATCTAGTCTAATTAATTATTATTAAAAACAATTGTATTTTAAAGACGGCTGGGTGGCGTGGAAATAATTATTTGTCTGTATAACCAATTAAAATATGTATTTTATTTGATGTTTGCAGGGCCGTAACGGATCCCCGAGACGGACGACGAGTAGCGTTAAAAAAACTGCCCAACGTTTTCCAATCACTAGTCTCTTCGAAAAGAGTGTTCAGAGAACTGAAAATGTTGTGCAATTTCAAACATGAAAATGTAAGTGAACGAATAACCTAAAAGGCTACTCTACTAGCAGTTTTAACTGAAACGCAAAGAAAGAAAACGAAACAGGAAAAAACTAATAAAGTTGTTTCTTTCCCTCATATAGGTCTTGTCTGCCCTTGACATTCTGCAACCGCCTCATTTGGATTTCTTTCAAGAAATGTATCCTTTTCGTATACACAATGCAAAATATAGATCACTCGCCGAACCACTCCATTTATGGATCAACCAGGCAAAAAAGCCGACCATCGTTTCGGGACATCCCTTTTTCGGTAGAGGGACGCACGCTCACTGCTGATGCATTTTTCGATGCCATTTTTATAATTCATTATTATTGCAGCCGGTGGTGGTGGTGGTGGCGGTAGCGGCCTGCTCGTACTGAACGGTGTGTATTATATAGGAAGACCGTCGTGCATTCCTATCAAGCTAATACGCATTAGTCACCGGGTGTATAACAATGTTACCTCGCCATTATAAACCAGTATTTCCTGTCTCTTCTTTGTTTCTCGTAGAGGTCTTTTAGTGTAGTGTATACATAATATTATGTGGCTGGTTTATTCGCCCTAGACTGGGCGGCTGTCGTAACGGCGGTCTCTCACACGCATGCTTTTTATGTGTACACGCACAATATCATTAATATTATTTTTGCAGCTATATTCGGACGGAATTTTAGGTTCACAACCTACCATTGACCATAGTGTCAGGGAGACTGTGAGGTATTTTGTTTGTATTGCTTTGCCGCGTTTACAGTACTAGGGTAGTAGGACCTTTTGTTTCGGTAGTTGCGACGCACTCGTGCACACGAGATGCCAGTAGTTTATATTGTTTCACATATTATTTTTGAGGTACACGCGTCGCAGTAGAGAAAATAACCGACAATCGAGTCGTATATATTCGAATTTAAAATTATTAGTGCATAATGAATGACCGTCATACTTACGATCTCGGCAGCGTCGAATGCGTTTTTCTAACATTTTCGTTATGTTAAAATTCTAATAATAACGTCTAGGACAACCTACACCTGTTTTCAAACTCTCCATTGAACTCGGTCGAACAAAGACTAAAGTATCACTCACAATAGCAGTAGTAGTTCGCCAAAAAACAATCCGCACACCTCTTTAGAAAGCGCGACCAGACTAGTGATTTTATTCGACAAGAAAACCGCTTGTTCTGATCGAAATTTGGCCACACATCCACAAGTTCAAATTTCTTAACCGTTATTTTTATAGCTCAATCGATTTTTAATAATTTAGATTAATATATTTTTTCAAAATATGGTATTCTGTTTTTTGCCTTTTATTTTGCGATTTCGAATTCATTACTCAACTTGTTTAGTTTAGTAAGTTTACAAACCGAAACGATAGAGCCACATCCCTTTCCAAAATCAATTTTATTTCTACTTAGAAAATGTATGAAACAAATTTATAAGTGCTAACTTAGACCTACGGCGTACCCAACCAGTTATTGCACTCCTTCCCGCCTAAAATATTAGATCAACACCATTGTCATATTTTTTAATTAATTCTTCATCGAATACGTGTTTTGTCCAAATTGTAATCACCCCTTAAATTTTAGGCATATGCGGACCTCTGCAATTTCAGTTACTTCTCTACCTCACTGTTTGCATCTTCTGAGCTTTTACAAAGTCATTTTTTTTATTGGCCCGATGATCTTTTAACGTATATTTTATCACCGAGCGCTAGCGAGGACCTCAAATAGTGTTTTCGGGGCGACTACGTGATATGTAAGTTGAAAAAGCCGTTTTTTAACACAATGAACAATACCCTTTGCAGTGTGTAGTTGTTAGAGCACACTGAAACCTCGGCGCGGCGGTGGGTTGGGTATGCGCTACATCCCGAATGGGCAATTGGCAGACCGTTTTCGAAAAGGCGAGGGTGAAGGTCGTTCAACTTAGCGCGTTTCCCATTGGTTGTTATTCCTTGCTTGCCGTGTGTATATGTGTCTCATGTAAGTACATTAGCTTGTATATACTTTTTTTTTGTCGTCGGTGGTTAGTGGTTTTTGAGCCAAAAAACCAGTTGTCGACTGGGACATGTAATGTACGTTATTGTTGTTATATGCGGGTTTTTTTTTGTAAGAGAGCATATAGTAACAGCCCTCATTTTATAATGAGTACATTTCCCCCCGTTATCATCTGCCTTAATCAATAATATTCAGGTTCTCTATAGCACAGCGGCCACCAACCAACAATAAATTATTTTAATATTTTTTTTCACACGATTAGCCATAATGCGTTTTAATTTATCCTTTATTGGTGGTTTGTTGAAACACAATGTTCTATATATTAGCTGCGTATATCTCATTTTTAACGTCATTGGATTGTAGAAATATCGAGTTCAAAATGTTACATACATTAAAGCTTATTAGTAAATCAGCCGAAAATGTTAGTGACGTCAACATGTAATTATTTTCTCACATGTATATCTTGGAATTTTCTCCAGTTAATACATAATATGCTTCTCAAAAGTTTTGCCTGTATTGTACGTTTTAAAAATCGAGGCAAACTGCCAGACTTGAATATGCATATAATCAATATGCATGTGGAAATACTATTTAGTTAAGAGATTCGACGTTCAAATCCATTTTTTTTTAATGTGTTGTTGGTTGCTATAGCTTTTTTTAGTAAAATAAATAAAGTTACTGTTGAAATTTTTTTGTGTACAATTATTTTAATCTGATGTTGGCCGTACATTATTTGGTATCATTCTGTTTTTCAAACGCTTAATAATAACTATTGTTATATAGTTACTTCTGTATATTGATTGATTCAGTCGAATTCACTTAGTAATTTTGTCAATGCTCTCATTGAAATCAACGTTATTTTCGAACGAAACGTTATTATATGAAAAATAGGTTAGTTCAAATTCAGTTTCGTAGATAATTAAAAACAATTATCAGCGACTGTGTTTACATTGCTATATAATGACAAATATTCCTAGATATAATCGCTGGCAAGTATAAAATGTTAACAACTAATGTATTGTGCACGACTAACGATTTGCGCATTACTGTAGTATTTTCGATAACTGTTTTATAAAAAGCTTTACTTATAAATGGATTTATAAAATTGTAGTTCTGTAATTGCCACTGATGATCTCTATAATATATTATGGACTATGGACATGAACTGTAATGATACAAATACAGGTTCAAGGTTGACAGTTGTACCAAAACCGTATTCACATAAACGAAAAAAAATTCAATCTAAGTAAAGCGTTGACTAAAAATTAAAATTTGTATTATTCGTATTTTTCGAAACAAATTAAATTTTTTCTATACATGCGGTTCGTGTTTTTCACTGCATTAATATCAAATTTCGTAACGGTTTTTATATTTTAATTTACAATAAGCATTAATGAACGTTTTTCAATTATCATCTCTTTTCTGTTGTAATAAATTGACGGGTTAACGCCGAATACACGAATAATATTCGCTAAATAGTTTTCTGCTTAATTTTGTATTTTATTTTGATGCGGTAGCGGTGGTGGGGAACATACAGCGGGTCAACCGGTAAACGTCGCACTGCGAAGCGCTATAAGTATGGAAACGCTTAGGCCCGCCCTTGTTGACCGATTTTACCGGAATTTTTTCTGTTACCATTTTTGTCGTTAAAACATTTTTCCACAATTCAATAGTACGATGCAATGAAATATTATTAATAAAAATAATAATAAGAGCAATAACGCGCGCCGACGGACTTTCACCTAGTTTGTAATTCGGATAGTACACGTAGCGTTAAACCTAGTCGGAAAATGAAAAATTTCTCTTCGTTTACGACTCGTCAACTACGACAACGGTAGATTATTGATTATATTTGTTTGTCGTTCACTAGTAGTGTGGATAGATGTGTCCGTGTTGTAAAATTAAATTTCTCGATGACTTAATGATGTGGCCGGCGGAAAACACGACACAACGACGGTCTATTGTTATCGTATAAAAACAATCCCAAAACGTCTTCACCGGCTGTAGTCGTTTGTTTGTGTATGTGTAAAAATATGCTCAGAGGAAGCAGCGGTTGCCGCGTGTTGGGCGAGGCGGCGTCACAGCGAGTACAGGGGAAAACTGGTTCATCGTACAAAGACCCATAGACCCGGCCGAAGACGTTCCGTGTGTGTTTGTGTTCGTCCCAGTCCCCCGCTCGAAATACATTATATATATATAAGAATAATGTAATGCGGCTACTATACTATATCCGAGAGTATGTTGCAGTGTAGAGTCAGTGCACTAGTCCAGGCGTAGCGGGGGAGGTGTCGAAATGTTGGTAACCTTGACGGGAAAATTGTTGTTGTTGTCCAGGTGTAATTGACCTGTGCCGCCGTCGCGCATCGCCCTGAATCCTGACCGAGCAAAACCATATTAAATACAAAATATTAAGTATATATGCTTGTTATAAATAGTATATTATATAGGTACTGCGATTAAATCATCGCGAATTTGCATTTCGGCATTTTTCATACGAGTATTGTAGGAATCAGCTGCTATGCGTTTGACAGGTCGATAAGGAATTTTTCTTCGCTTGTTTTTTTTTTCGCATTCTCCATTACATAATAGGTAGTAGGGTAGGGTAGGAGTATTCCCCCTGTAGACTACACTAGTCCTCGACTATAAAAACTGGGATGATCGTATTGTATATATATAGTACTATTATTATATTTTAACTATGCGCGTATGTATTTAGGTTATTCTGTTTTCGAATAGACTCGACACGGTCGGTTTTGCGTGCTGATACGCGAAGTGTACCGGATAGATTCGCGTGCAGTTGATATTAGTTGTGCCTCGGCCTCGGCCGTGCGCATCATAAAAAACGGTGAGAGAGAGACGTAATTCGACCGACCATCCCGCACATGAACGGGAAGTTTATTTTACAGTGTGCCCGCAGAATTGTTTTTTTTCGGTACTATTATCATTTTAATTTTTACTCGATCCCAAGGTACTCGTCTTGTCTAGTACGCTCAATCAAACGACCGGGTTGCCTACGTCGTTCTGTCGGAAGGCTTGTTACTCTCCGTTTTCACTGTACCCGTAACTCGTTACCGTGGAACATACTCATATTATTTGACGTGTTATATGTATGCCGCGACGATAACCCGAACGTCGGCTGCGATATCCGGCACTGCATTCCCCCGGAGTCGACGGCGACAATGAGGCGTTCCCGTCAAGGGCATTCCGGCCGTCGATGCGACCCAAGGCTCCGGTCCGCGGCATGCCGTAAAGCACACCGTTGTCGCATACATATGCCCCCCTTATAATATAGAAATCCCCGGCGTCGTGGCTATTTGCAACGTGTCCCGCACCGTGTAGATATTGATCCCCGAAAATACGTGCGAGTGATTCAGTGGGTGCCGTGTACACCGAATCATTGCTAGGGTGAAAAATCTAACGTCGAATGTCGCGCCATCATTCCCTTTGTTCCGACGCCGCTTTCGCGATTCCCTTGTACGGGTTTTTTTTTTCCGTATATTTTGCCCGGGAAGTCCAGCGCCGCCGTGTATTCGCGTCGCAGCCCCTTTGAACCACCGTCATAAAGCCGGCCTCGTAGCGGTGCAACAACGACGAGGCTGTCGGATGATGGGCTCGTCGGAGGCGGCCGCGACGGGGGAAAAGCGACTGCGGGGCAATAATTTAAAATGCCGCGACCCGGGGCGCGGCGTAATGATACGGTCGCCATGGCTACGGTCGAGGCAGATGGCCCGGCGACACAACCCGACCGACGCCCCTGCCGGCCGCCCACCGGGTCGGCCGTAATACAAGTACGCCGGGAAATGAGGATTAATAATTTTGCAAACTCGGAGATCGTTAAAAACGCGCTATTGCGATGCAGCTACGGTTGCCTGGAGGCGGTGGCAAAATTACCGTGACGTATACCATTTTATAATATTATATATAAAAATTATTTAGAAATGCTGGGAAACAAAAATTTATCGATACCGGATTTCAAAGCTACAACCGGAAGTTTGCGGAGAACCCAGTCACGCTTCAACGTACGAATATTGCAATGTAGAAAAGAGTTCGGCAAACCTGGCGGTGCATACCGGCCGTTTATACTGTAATATAGTAGGGAAAAGTTCCATTTTCTTCGATTCAACCTAAATAAATCTAAACGCTTACTATATACGCTTGTCACCTGCTCGTAATACAAAACGCACGACTAACACTGCCAAGGCTAGGTGAAGGAAATCTGATAGCGAGAGGGGAAAGTACTTCCTATAAACGCTTTCGGCTGTTGTATGCATTTTTACGACAGACAGTGGCGGATTCAAAATTGTCTAGTAAAAAGAGGTCACCAAAAAAATTTAATTAGAAGTATACATTTTTTATTCTAAAACGACAAACTGTATATGTAGACAGTTAAATATTGAAGGGGTTATTATAACCTCTTAAGACTTAACCACTTCATAGAATTTGGATACAGCACTGTACGGAGACCATTCTCGCCAAGTCGTATTTTATCAGAATTCACTAAAATTCGAGTTAAACCCACCAGTAACCGAGTAAAACCTAATAACCGCGCAATGGATATTAATCACTCTCCCGGAGACTGCACATCCTTTAGGTGCGTCATAAACGTTAAGAACCCTCTTCGTAGAATTTCCACCGGAATTGTCCAAGATGCTTAGGCTTACACACTACATTGCACATAATTCATTAGTTCACATACGTTTCGGCGGTTGAGCGAGAAGGAGAACAAATGGATATTGAAATAAAACCTAGGACGAGAGATTTAGAACGTGACGAGTGCGCGTGTTCCTAACAAAAGAGAAAGAAACCCAAATTGGAATATTATATTATTTCGGTATTGGACAAAATCCAATAGCATTTCGGCTTTATTAATAAATATGTCGATCGGCGGGGCTGTTCGGACACGCGTTTCACCTTCACATGAATAATTCCTTAATCATACTCATCGGACATCGTCCATCGACGAGTAGTACACCTAGACGGGGTGTAGTCTATTAATAATAATATAGTCCACCGAAGCGAATTATTTATTGTGTGCGTTATCAGCTATCATTACGCAACTTTTTTCTCGCAAAACCATAATTTGGCTTCCATGAGTAACATGTACAAATTAGGATTAATAACTGACGTACAATCATTTCCAAAGGAATATAAATTATTATGCTAATCCTGATTACTATGTTGGTCCGGAGTCATAACGAGCGAGTACCTCTTGCATTTTCGTTGTATCTTTGAATTACTTATCAGTTTTTTTATCATTGTATAAACTTCTATTATTATTTTTGGTAAATTTTATTAGTATTTAATTCCTATCTAACTAAAAACTTAAAGATAACGGAAATGTATTTTTATAATTTATTAACATTTAGTAGTTAGTACTACCTTTATTAAATTGAAAATTTGTTTTGCGAGTAATACCTACTACTTATATTCTTCAAAACATCTTAAACGCTAATTTTAAAGGAATAACTTATTGTACTGTACTTAAGTAGTGTATTTCTGATGTTATAATGATCTGTTGTAATATTAGTATACAAACAACAAATACATTTTATATGTGCTAAAAAATGCATACCTTTGTAGGTATACAGTGTTGAAAATAAATTATCGATCTCTAAAAGTACACATTTCAACAAATTTGTTGACTACAACATGTTGTTATATCGTCCGTGTGAAGTAGTATTAATTATTGATAGCAAGGCTGTTTTTTCGTTTTAAGAAAAAAAAACGCAATCAAACCGTTTTCCACGAAGACTCCTGGGGTAAAAGAACACTACAGACCGAGCTTTCCAGTTTCCTAGTACAATTAACGTGTTTACTGTTGAAAATAATACCGTCGATTGTTGTTTTTGTAAGTACACGTGCTTTTTAGTGAACGCGCAGAGTAACAATTCACGCTTATCACAGTCGTCTACAGTTATATTTTATAATGTATTAAATTATTCTGTACATGTGAACGCGAATCGTTCATTCAACCAACAGCAAAACAATAACGCTACGTTCTGCGTGCGACCACTCCCCCACGACCACCTCTGCCGTTGGTATTCCTTCTGTGCATGTGTCAGTGTCCTGACAAAAATATATACGTTTATAGTGCGTGTCCCGTACCACGTGTATTTCCCAAGTCGAAACTCGAATGGTGGGAAAGTAAAATTATAAACAATGTACTGGTTGAAGAAATAAAAAAAATCGTCGGCCGAGTTGCCAATGGGCGAGAACCGTTGCGTTTGTGTGCGAGATCTTATACCAATAATGTGTATCATAGTGTAAAAATTGCATTTGCACTATCGGAGCGTACACATATGAGATAGTGTAGAATTTATTTGTATAGACTGTATCGACGCCCCGTACGAAAAGTAGCGCCGTTCGTGAGTTCTTACGAAGACTAGCACCGTTCACAGATTCTTACGAAAAGTAGCACCGTTCAAATTCATACGAAGACTAGCACCGTTGGGCTATTGTTCCCATTGTTACAAACAGTGCTAGTTTTCGTAAGAAGCCTCGTACAGGGCGTCGATATGGTCTTAACGTAATTTTGGGTTGGGCCATGACCTAGAGCAATATTTAGAAGGGGAAAAACCTTAAATTTGTACTTACCCCCTTTTATTTTTTAGTTTGTTTACGGGTCGAAGCTGCGTCACGTAGAGGATACAAAGGGTGTAAAGTGTAAACAATCTGATCACGTATCATACACTAGTCATATTTATTCTACCATTAAAATATTATTTTGTCGTGGCTTAACATTTCTTCGGTCTGTGTGAATTTCATTAGTCATATTTCTGAATATATTAAAATGTTCATCCGGGCTTCATTTCAACAAATTTTATTCACTAAAGAAAAACTATTTATTTTTTCCTTGAACTCGGTAAAAAAAAAACGTATATATTAGTAGTTGACTTTATCGTACTTAATTGCTGTAACGATTAATCAGTAGTCTTGCTTTTTTCCTTGGATAGTATATGCAATAATTACAAATATTTCATGTAATTATTTAGTTTCAAATTTCTTGTAGTAATACGTACCTAATACCAATGTCCTTGTGGTGTTTTAAATTAATTCATATTCAACAAAACTTCACGTTTGGGTAACGATCTCTAGTCCCTATCTCACATGTCTAGTAAAATAACAAATGTTTAATTTTTTTATTTTGTAGGTTTTTAGATTCAAATGCGTTTTGCGATTTTATGAAAAACAACCTCGAAATTCCAAAAAGTAGTCTACACGTAAAGCCCAAGTGCACAGTATTGTTTATCTTCTATTGACTCCGTTGTAGTTACTTCATATTCTTATGTATTTCATAGGTACCTGCACAACTACCTATTAAAAAGGTATTTGGATGACCAACTTTTTATTTAACCGTTAACGGACACATGCGCCAGTAAAATTCACTTCTACTTACCTCTGACCGTGTGTACATACATAACACGTTCACGTTACCTATCCGTGTCCGGTCCGGAAAATAATTTACCACATATGTGACATTCTCCGCAGAAATGTTTGTAGTAATGACGTACTTAACGGCCGACAGTCAAACGTCAATTAATAATTTTTATTACAATATGCTTTTCTTTAACTCGCTAACACGTACGTACGGGTATTTTTCAAATCTTGCAAAATTAATTTAACCCACTTCCCGATGTCGTAGAGGGCTAAAACTTGGCACAGACACTCATCTCGGATCACAATACAATATCCTGTACTAATATTGGGACTCTGGCATCCAGGTCGCCGTACACAGGGTCATATCACAAAAATTTCATGTTTATTTAAATCTTCTAAATTGAATTTAGTAATCTATTCACAATTATTAAGTACCTTTAATAGAACTAAAAAGTAGAAAATAAAATAAATAAATTTAAAAAAACTTTTTAAAAACATGCTTTTCTAAAAAATAGTAAAAAAGTAAAAAATAATTTTACTATAAAAACCATTTACCAATTAATTGTAGCACATTTTTTTTTAATTTCAATTTGAAAACAACCGAAAACATAATGTTAAACATCTTTATTTTTACTAAAAGAAAAAGCGTAGGCCCTATTCAACGAAGTCGCTAATAAATTTATCAGATATTTTTTTATATTGTAAGTATTTTATAATTTAAATTTGGTTCAATTTTAGTATGTGACATACATTTCATAATACTTGACTCGATGAATTTTGACTTGGTTGAATAGGGCCCACGCTTTCTTTTTAGTCGAAAATTAAAGATGTTAAACATTATTTAAAACTGTAGTAATTTTCGGTTGTTTTCAAAGTAGTTGACTTTTTAAAAAAAATGTGCTACAATTGCTCGGTAAATTGTTCTTGTAGTAAAATTATTTTTTACTTTTTAGTTCACTTTTTTTTAGAAAAGTATGTTTTTAAAAAAGTTATTTTTAATCAAATAGTTACTGCAGAATAATGGTAAATTCTGATTTATCGCGCTGCCTAAGACTGATTAATGTCTTTAACGTCGAAGGCTATATAACATAATAACCTTATAATATAATGAACCTTTTATTTTAGCCAAACTTGTATCGATATTTTGATTCTCAAAAAAAAGGGTGGGGGGAGATAGACAATACTTTTAAGTTTTAATTTAGCACAAAAACTAGTGAATTAAGATCCTAAAAGTAAAATATTGTCGACTTTTTTTTTAATATTATAATGTTTTTAATGTCCCTTTTCGGCTCTGTCGTCGTCTGTTTTGTGGTGGAAACAAAGAATGTAAAAATTAACGTTTAAAATAGCCCGGGAGTATAGTTTAAAAACAAGTAAATAATGAGTTTACTTGCCGTATTTTTAGGAGCGCCGGGAGGACATTTTTAACTTTCAATACCTCATACAAATAATAATTAAATGAAAACACTAGATTTATCTATCGAAGAAATCTGTCCGAGAATTCTAAAGAGATAGGATTTCAAAAAATAATAACAAAAACGTATTATTATCATTGTAAACCCAATAGTAGCTTTCTCGCTACGCTTAGAATCTAAATTATAGCTGTCGATGTGCCTCTTTATTGTATTGTTATAGAATTTGCTATTGTGGAAGGGGGATCTACGTTGTATTATCTTTTGCTGGTCGATAATATTTCTATGCTGTATTGTCAGTGTGTCACCCTTTTACTGCACCAGACACCAGTCATCCTTATTTTTGCTCTTCCATCCCCTCCACCCTCCCTCTTGGTACGTAGGTATATATAAATAATAACATGTATAGATTATCGATCGGTGGATATATTTTTAGCGAGAGACCGGTTTTTAGGGGGAGAATGAACTATTACAGAGAACACACGTGCACTAAGCAGCAGTTTGAGATCCTTCAGCATGTGTGCTCGTGTACTGTGCAGGGGTGGCGACGAATAATCGCAGCATTGTTGGCGGTACCGAATAAGAGTTAGAGTTACCCGGAATAGTTCTCTGCTGTACAACAGTGTTATTAATTTGGCGTCCCTTCTCGTTGGCATAGAATATCGTGGAGCTCGAACCTCTGGTGTGTAATGTAGCGACCGGGGCGGGTGGCGACCAAAACTTTTTCCCAGTCGGCGGCAGTGTGGCGTCTGAACGTTTCACTCCCTTTTTCCCTCGGCGACCCTGTATACCCTATACACCAAGGGCATATTCACCCTTTAGGCGGCTTTATTGTCATGATCTCGAAATTTCATTTGAGTTTACACGACTTGTGTTAACAAATTCGGCTTCATTTCATATTGAATGCATAATAACATAGAGGAAATCCCTAGATTTAAAAAAAAATTTAATAAAATTGATTTAGTTTTTATTTCTTTTAAAAAAGAATATTTTACTATATCAACTTTTAATGTTTACTTACTTATGTTTTTATCAAAATATTACCCAACTCGTTTGGATTGTGAATTCGGTCAAATATTAATGATTTCTAGTGTAATCCGAGGTCGGAAATACGAAGGCGGTTACGTAATATTTAACCAACCCGCTCTACACCCATATTATTACAAAAGTTTATACCTAACTCATAAACAAAAAAAACTTTATTTAAATATCAATACTGTTCCAATAGTACTTGCAAGTATATATATATAAACGATGAACGATGGTAATATGTTTAAGTTTTCGAATAAAAATAAAGAGTATTGCGTAAATTTTCTCGAATTTTCCTTTCGACCAACGTTCGTTTTGTTATTGCCAACCGCTTTTAGACGCCATCAAGCCACTTGTATTCCCCTTGAAAGTTGTATAGGCAACAATCATTCCCAGGGGGTATCCCGAGTGTGCGCGTTTGACAAAAACCTTAGTTAATAACGCACAGCTGAAAAATGGTATGTAGGTACACAAAACTATGAAAAGACATTTTTGGTTGATGAAAACGGTGCCAGAGGTAGTTTTTTAGTTTGGTAGTCGACAGAGAAGAGCAGGTACCTACACAAAATACCCGTCTGCAATAAGGTCACGAGTAAGGCTCTTTTTGTTTCGTACCTATGACCTACGGTCTTGTATTTTTTTCTCAAATATCTTTATTGTGAACCTTAAATACCCCCAAAAAAATATTTGATAAATACTCAACGTACTTGAGAAACGCAGCTTGGGATTTCTTAAATGGGATTCTCTTATAACCACGGATACCGATTATAATGCTGTAGGTAATATGTTCACTAAAATTGTATACGCTATGTGTACCTACAGTTTAAGCAGTTGTACTCGCAGCTGTTTGTCGACAATGAATTCACTTGTTAAATTTAATATCATATGTATATCAATATATAGTATTAATTTAAGGATTCTAGACGTTTTTATTGTACAAGTGCTTAACATTAAAACAAAAATGAATGTGTAAACAAAAAAAATTAAATATTTAAATTATCAAAGTAGTTTCTTTTTGTTTCATTATTATCTTATATTATAATGACCCGAGTCTTGGAATATAATCGTTGTAATTATAATATCCAAACGGTAAAAATAAAAATAAATATAAACTCTCATAAACACTTTTCCGCTTAATGAATTTTTAATAATTCGGTTAGTTTGAAATTTAATATCAACAATACATATTTTGTCCCGTCTATTAGTCGTTGCTATGTATTATTTTTAATTATCTTTTTCGGTTATTTTCATCATCAAATCATTGACTTTTATGAATGTGTTTATCTGTGTCGATTATCTAAAATTATGTCATACTATTGCACCCGGGTTCACGCCTATCTTTTTCACGTCGATATTGAAACAATACAACTGTATTATTCGGATATTTATTTTTCGTAGCGTATAATATTCTGTTAAAGTCTACCGAAAAACGTCCATTGGCAGTGATGCCGCAAACAAATATACACAGAGTCAAATCTAAATAATATATATTCGTAATTTACTGCAGTTGTATAATAACGATAGCCGTCTTCTCCAAGGGTACGTGCGGTTTCTATTGTTCTTTTGCTGCCAATGGGCAATGAAAAATATTTAATCGATATATTTTGCTTGTAAAAAAAACTTCAATAACAAATTGATGTGTTTGTATTACTTTCCTCTTAAACAAGTACATCGTAAAACGTGTGCGCAACAGTATAAGTAGCCATGTTTTTTTTGCCCGTAATTAAGTATTAACCGAGTGGCGGCTGCAGAGGACACTGATATTATTAGTGTAGCACACTCGAAGCATGTTACATATGAATAGGCATCGACCAACAAAAACTAGAACCTTGATAATTAATTATTGATACTGGATACTTTTACACTAGACAAGTTAGAAGTCATAAACGCAATCAAACATTTAACTTCGTGTGTTGCTGCGGCATGTATGCAGATGCGTGAAAAACTCAATAACACTGGTTACAAAAATTATTTGAATTATTGTTTATACAAAATAATGTATAAATTCCATTTAAATATTATTTTATTACATTGGTTGTGTTATTTATTTTTAAACGTTAAAAGAGATGCGTTGAACATATGTGCAATAAAGGCATCCCTATCCACCATTCTAAAAATACGATTTATTAGTCGAGTTTCCCTTTTACTATACTTTGTTTTGCATGTCAAAATAAAACGTTTCAATAATACCTAATCTATGCGATGCTGTACATGGAGGGTGGTCGGCTTGTTGTAGATTTGAATTGTTAAAGTTTAATAAAAAAAAATGATTACTGTCGTGCAACGAATATTTTCCTTAACCGTAGCCTTTATAGATACGTGATAACCGAATTGATGCAGAGCGACTTGCATAAAATAATCGTGTCGCCGCAGCAACTTTCGCCGGACCACATCAAAGTTTTCCTCTACCAGATCCTCCGAGGTCTTAAATATCTGCATTCGGCACGGATATTGCACAGAGACATCAAGCCAGGCAATTTACTTGTAAACAGTAATTGCATATTAAAAGTACGGGAACACATTTCAATGAGTATTTTTGTTTACCTGATACCTGTACTAATAATATAATTTGTTTGAAAATTTTTTCAGATATGCGATTTTGGTCTGGCCAGAGTAGAAGAACCAGACGAAACAAAACACATGACCCAAGAAGTAGTAACACAGTACTACAGAGCACCAGAAATCCTAATGGGTGCCAAACACTACACTGCCGCAATAGATGTCTGGAGCGTCGGGTGTATATTTGCAGAACTTGTTACTAGGCGAATATTGTTCCAGGGCCAAGATACGGTCCAACAAGTTAGTTTTTAAACTCAAAGATAAATTTACAACAAAAAACTCTTTAGTACTTATTAGAGAATTGTATGGCCTAAGTCCCTACACTGAACTGGGTATATTTTTCTATATTAAGTTATTTTTAGTAAAAACATCTGATATATAAAATCATTACTGTATTATAAGATAACAAAAAAAACTACATAGGTGGAGAAGATCTTGCTAAATACTACAGAGGACCTTAATGTTCGGTAGAATATAGGCCCGTAAGGAGGTTTCAGCATCTAACTATTTTAAAAGAGGGTTCTGTTTCGGTTTATATTAAAGATAAAATAATCACACTTACCAATTTATACAGCATACAATTTTTTTGAAAATTATACTTACAAGGTATCATTTCTTAGAACGTCTTCCTTCTAAGTTACTATACTATTTTTAGTACTGTGATAGATAATATATATTTATGATTTTTGTGTTTTTATTATAGCTCGAGTTGATAACAGACTTATTGGGAACACCAACAATGGAAGACATGGCCCATGCATGTCCCGCGGCTCGTTCGCATATGCTCATACGACGCATGAAGAAACCTTCTATGTCCCTACTGTATTCCCTATCTTCATTAATGACCCATGAAGCAGTACATTTAATTTCTCAAATGCTAGTTTTCAATCCAGTAAATATTTTTCATTAATACTAGAAATGTTAATAATTTATTTAAAATTATATTAAGGAAAAATAATTGTTTTTTAGGATAAACGGATGTCAGTAATGGATGCGTTAGTCCATCCATACATTGACGAAGGCCGCCTGAGGTATCATAGTTGCATGTGCAAGTGTTGTTTTACAGTACCTTTAACTGGCCTCAGACACTTTTGTATGGATTATGAACCGGTCGCTCCGCAAACATTTGATGATAAATGGGAAAAGAAATTATCAAATGTGCAACAAGTCAAAGGTAAATTTCAATAAAAATATGAATTATGAGTTAATATATATATATATTTATCATATTGTTTTATCCGATGATTCTATAGAAGAACTTCACAAATTCATTGGCGACCAATTGAGTAGCCATCGTGTGCCGTTGTGCATAAATCCCCAGTCTGCGGCATTTAAAAGTTTCTCGAGGTAAGACTGAGAAACATCTGACACTTCTGAGTTCTGATCCACAAATTAACTACACCTCAACTAACCGGTACTAGTCTACAGTATTCTAAGCATGTTGAAAAATATTGCAATACTAATCATTTGCACTCACGGTTTTAATTAAAAATTGTTTAGAAAATACTATTATTATTAAAAATGTATTAAAACTATAACATAGATTGATTCAGTAATACTCTAGTTTTACAAAAAATGTTCATTGTATATATAAATGTGTTCAACATTTACATTGAAGATCTTATGTAAAAAGAAAATTTTAATTATTTTAGGTATTAAAAATAAGAATTGACACAAAAGTTTTAACAACATATAATACAACATGAGTTTTATAAAGTTTTGTTGGGTTTATGCCTACTCAATAAAACATAACTGAATTTGGCTTTTTTTACTGATTTATTATTGCAAACTGGTTGCGACAGTTTAAACTGGACTGATCTATGTTCTTGTATTATACAAATTAACTTATTCCTTTATAAATATATACTTTATCGGGTTTAGTATTTGATGTATAGCTTCCAAACACAAAAATCAGTTTAATTTTTAAAAAAAATAACTTGACATGTGGGTTTTTATTTATAGTGATGTTTAATCGCTGCAGACTGCCTTGTTTCTCTAAACGTGATAACCGGATCTCAAAATGCACTCCCAAGACCGAGACTGAATGATGACGCAATGAAATCGAGAATTGACAACTAAATAAAATACAATTGTAAATATTACTTTAATTTCTCTCTCTTTTATCATATTATTGTGTGAACCAAATGCTTTTTTTTTCATTTTAAGATAAAAACACATGCCCAATTTGTATTTTCCATTTTATATATTTTTCCCTTTTTTTTTACATGACAAAAGGGATTATTACCTAAGTAAAGTTAATTATTCGGAAATTATTTTTTTAAAGTTATGAATCATTTTATTTACTTACTGCAACATGGTTTTAAAATTGTATGATTTAACAATTTTGTTTATTTGTGATTTAATTGTATATCATTTAAAAATGAAAATATTGTCATAAAAACGCTTTAATTACCCAATGTTATATATTTTATTGTACAACACAAACGATTTAAACAATATTAATGAAATGAAAATGTGCACATTTAAATCATTTGTAAATAGTATACCTGTACCTACCTATGTGAGTTTTTTGAAATTGTAAATTATCTTTTGTAAAATTTAGAAATAACTCGCACTTAATATTGTCATTTAATTTTGTGGAGATTTTAAAATGTTATTACAATGATGCTCCACACTATCTGTTCAATCAATATATAGTTAACATAAAATATTAGTTTTTTAAGAAATATGTACGGGTCGGACTCAATATTTTAAGTTTATTAAATGACATATTAATAACTTTTTTTACTAAATTGCTTTATAAATATTTAAGTAAATGAATTTTTATCATAAACATGGTGAGTGTGATTTATAATATTTTATTTAATTATCAGTGCTTTGTAGTACAACAATTATATGAATATTTGCAATTTATTATTTTTACTAAAATGTATACAATTTTTTTTTTAGTTTCCTGTATTACATGTTAAAATATTTTTTAATTTTAACTCCCCTTCTTATTTATGTTGTTTTTGTTTCACATTTAATTTATGTGCAAAAATTACAATTGGGCTCAATTATTTTTTTCTATTTGGGCACTGAAATAATGAAAAATACGTCCGACTCCTAACAGCCAATTTTATTGTGAACATAAATTGTATATAATACAATATTAATAAAAAAAAACAACATCTGGAGAGAATTTGTTATTAGCCCTAAGTTATATATGTGAAGTAATAAAAATTGTGACTGTTGGGTAGAGAATTCATTTGCTCCATACAGTGGTTATCTTGAAATGAAAAAATCATTAAAACAAATATTGAATGATTGTGAAAAATAAAAATGAATAGTAAGGAAATCTATTTAATGATCTTATATGATTTATTGAGCCTTATCATTATTCTAACTGGAAAATATCTCATAACAAAAAAAAAACAATCACAGCTCCAGTATGGTTAAATATTCTACAGTTTTTTTATTTTTATCATAACACTAAAATGAATAAGTTAAAAGTGAAAATAAAATTTAAAAAACTATCTTCTAGTAAATTGAAATTCGTTTTTTGTACCACACTTAAAAATAACTTATTTAAAAAATTAGATGTTTTTAACTTTTCTTTACATACAAAAAAATTGTTTTTTTTTAATTTGATAACGTCAATGTGTCAAAGATAATTAGTTGACAGTGTTAATTGAACCACTAGTCTTATCTGAAACAAAATTGTCATTTATACGTTAAAAAGAAAACAAATATTGAACATATAGTCACACAAATTAATAAAAGTATTAGCTATTAAAATATCTTGGTAATACAGTGCAATGGAGCTTATATTCAACATCGCTGGACTCGCTTCAACTTTTCTTTGCAATCTAAATATTATATTGCTGTCTTATTTTAGCTCCCCAACTTCAATTTATTCTACTGACTACTTGCCACATCTCCAATTATTCTTCTATTAACATTTATGACTAGATACGTTAGTATCACACTCAGTAACTATTTACCACTTGCTCTCCTTAAACTCTAGCTCTATTGCGTCTTATTTGAATTGTCATAAATAAAATAATAGTTATACTTATTTTTACCTAAAACACATGGGTCGTATCCGACTTGCCTATTTAAGCTTTTGTGTTTCATCCAGAATCGTCATTTAATTTTAAATCAGTCAACTTTTTGATACATTTTGTTCGTTTAAAATACTTGTCAAGGGTCGATTTTTTGGTATTATCTGTTGCCAACGGTACTACTGATTTTTTGTCGACATCAGAAGGAAATGCAAGCTGATTGGATAGTGTAGTTGTTGAATTTTCGAAAATAGTCTTATGTTCAGAAGTTTCGGTTGTTCCAACTGAATGGTCATCAAACATTGTCTGGTGCAAATCACTTTTATTCAATCGCTTAAGATTGACATTCTGGCAGTCAGAAATTATTCGACAAGCCGGTGTCGAAAAAGATACGTTGGGCGATTTTACATTTAACTTAAGTCCTGTCCCCAAACGTTTAAACGGTCTGCTCCGAGATCTTACACAAGATTGTGAGCTGTTTTCAGTAACTCTCGTTAACAAACTATAAGGCACTGTGAGAGGAGCTGTTTTGCGCTCGTCATACTTGGAAGTACTAGGCGAATGTTTTAATGAACAACCATAAAATTCTACCGCTTCTAAATTAGCATTAATACGTTGAGACAAACTTCTAGTAGACGTAGTCGGTAAAGGCTGAGAAAACTTATCTGTTTCTTTTCTTTTCTTACAATTCAATTGTGAAAATGTTGTCGAAACAATGTCTGATATTTTTCGCTTATATAATTCGTTTCTTAAAGAATTTGACATCCTGCAAAAAAAAATAATTATGGACTAACATAAAAACTAATAAAAATAAATACTGCTAACAGGGTATCCTACAAGTATAAGACAAATTAATTAACTCTTATTCTAGTGAATATTTTTTATATATTTTTTTAAAATTAAGTTATACTCATTTGCGCTATAAGCACGTTTTTATTACTCTTACTATTTTACTTTTTTTTAAAAAAATTGTATTACTTTAGTTTTATTAAATTTAAGATAGCTATTTTATTAAGAATAATTTGCTGAAAATTTTGACTGGTCTACAACCAGATTTGGATAATTACTTTTTAAGTTACTAAAGGTTAAAGATTAGGTTAAATCCTATATTTTAGGAATACTTATTTATTTTTAATAAATATGCATAATTAACGTACGACGTACATCATACAATTTTCAGAAATGTGTTAACTTAAAAATATATTTTTTGAAATTACTATTAATAAATGCATATTCTGAACAAACTACTGCGTTACGTTAACTAGTTAGGTTAGGTCATAGGTAATACCAAAAATTTATCTAGTAAATTGCAAAAGACACGCTAACAAAACAACATAGGTGAATTAGATTCGTCTATAAGAATTGTACTGATACTACCGCAATACTAACATATTATTTTGTTTATTTTAGCAATTAAGTAATGTAATTAACTAGATTTATACATAACACGTTTATGTCAATTATTGCATGCATTTTACGATGTGAAGTAGGTAGCCAATTAATTTGTAATATAGACATAGAATACCTACCTTAATGGTTGTAAAAAAAAGTTGTCTTTTGATAATCTCGTTTCGCCAACTTTTTTATTCATTAGATTGTAAATAACATTTTTTAAATATAGTTCTTTCGGTATTTTAGTTTCTAACGGTGTAACGGGTTGCCTGAACAAATTAAATACTTATTAAATACAATTTTAAATGTAAATTTTATTCATCTTTACATTTTCAGTACATCGTTTTGCTCCTTGTGGTACACATCGTATTCAACTATTTCAAATAAATAAAAAAAAATTAATCAATAGTTAAAAAAAAGAATTATAAAAATCGTTTAATATCTGGTATTTATATTGTAAGAACCTTGTAATTCATGAGGTACTGAGATGTGTTTATTTAAAGAATCGTCGTTGAACTCTGGTTTTGGTTTTTCGGTATTGCAAAAAATATTTGTAGAACCTTTTTAAAACCAAAAACAAAGTTTGTTCTTATTTAACTATTTTTTACAATACATATATATTTAAAATTCATTATAAAAGACTCCCTGAAGATTTCTCAAAATAATGATCATTTAGAACTCTACTCTCTAGTGTAAAGTTTAGACAGGTACAATAGATGCATGAGTAATCGCCCACAGGACTGTCAATATTTTGTGCCACCTCACCAATCGATTGCTTCTAAGTATTCTGACCGAGGAGGCCAGATTTTATGTAATTAGTAGGCCTAATTGTATAATCGCCCGGGCTTATATTTTATCTCAGTCTACCCCTGTTAATGTAGGTTCGAATTATAACAAGAACACACAACAAATATTTTTAATTATTAAACTCCCGGTATAATATACAGCATACTTAGTACTGCAAATAGAAGCACCTTAAAAGTATTAATGACCTAAGAAAAAAACGGAATATCAAATAAACTAGATTTTGCGAAATTGCTATTCTTCCCATATTTTTTTATTCAAGTCTTCCTAAAAATAGAAAACATTTTTCACGCCTCTCATGCATACTAAAAATTAAATAGGTTAAAAATTATTTAAAATTTAACACTTTATTATTTTTTATATTTAAATTTTGTTCTCGACCACGAAAAAAGTTTTATTATAAGTTGACATACAATGCCTCCCTTTGTTAAGTTAAGTTTAGGAACCCCTGCGTCAAAATATAATATTCTATTTCCAAATTTGTTTATCGAGTATTTAAAATATTAATAATAGGCTGCACAAAATTGTATTAGTTCCATAACCCGTGTTTGGACCAATCACAGTGCTTAAATAAGGGTGTCAGGAATCAATAGTTTTCTGTTACCCAGCATAAATAAACTATTGCTTGTCAATATTATAGAGTAAGTAGTAACTCATTGGTAGATTTTTCGGAGACGTGTAAATTGGCGCCATTGTAGACCGTTGTCACTTAAATTTTCTTCAAAAAGCCCGCCTTGCGCGGATTAATTTTACAAAGGCTATAATAAGAAACCACATTTTTACATAATATAGACAACAACATTGTCTGTGTACTACCATCGCCCTTTTTTTAATATTTCAACCAGTTAATGAATAATTAATTAATTAAGAAAGGACTTTTTGACTTTTTAAAAAATGATATAGCGTTGGTTGTATTAGGTATATCGAAAAAATACAGATGATGGAACACAGATCATTTTGTCATAAATAATATGTATGAATTTATTTCCTTAACTTTATATGAAGCCTGAGAAAAATTAATTCACGCAGAGCAGTTTTGAAGGGAAAAAATTGTAATTTATCCTATAGAAATGACTGTGATAGTCTGACAAAAAAAATGGCTATCAACAAAGTATCCTCATTACTGTATTAATAAGCATGCATTATAGTTCAAACTCTAAATTAAGATTTTTCGAAAAATTGCCTATACTTTACTCCTTAGAAATGGCCAGTGTGGCGTCTTTTTAAGCACTGTCAGCGCCCGAGGTCCAATAACTAAACACACTAATGTGTTCTACAACGCCCACACCTCCGAAAAGACGTCAAGTGAACTACCCATATTTAATATTTTGTACAATATTAAAAACGATTATTAATTATAATCGTTGAGACAACTTTTTTTTTTATGAAAAACATAATTAAAAGACCATACTTCAACTGCAATACATAATAAACTTTTTTTTAAACAACAAGTTCATAAATGTATAATATCTTGAAAAGTATTATATACATACCTATTAATTATTATTACCTACCATTATTAATTTTTTCTGGTTTATTTAAATCAATAGATAATTTGCACAACGTGTTGCTTATTTGAGGATTTTGTTCTATTTCAGTTTTATCTGTGCTTTTCGTAAATGAAAATGGATTTAAATTCAATTTATTGGATGGTGTGATACTATAAAAATATTTAAATCACTATATTAAGTACCCTTCTATTATGTGTATAACACTTAAATATATAACTCACTATCTATTCGAATCGGTGTCCAAGCTCTCATTTAGTTCCTGCGAGAAGTTTTCAAGCGTCGAATACTTTGTTTCATAATTTACAATATTTTCTTGAGTATTATTTCGTCGACAGTTAATTCTACAACCGTTGAAAATAAATCAATAACACGAAAAATATTGTACCAAATCGCTTGTACTATAAAAACAACTTTTAATTCATGGAGCGCATTAACTGAAAATATTGCCTCCCCTCCGCCCCTATTTTCGAATACGCTCTAATTCTAGATGCCGAAATTAATTCAAAATGTTTTAAAAAATCGAATATATAAGAGCGATTTAAAGGTTTTAATGTTTATACATAGACCATAGACACGCCATGCGTTTAAATGAAACAAAATCATAACAATTTTTTAAAAACATAGGTAGGCAATTAAATAAAAAATTACTTTACAGCAAATAACAAAAGTTATACTAATCCGGCATTGGTTATGCATTTTAAATACTTGAGAAATATAGTATTGTTTTTTTATAACCAGTTCTGATAATAACTAGTACCATAAATTAGATAAATCATATTTGTTTTTCCGAACAATTTTTGTAGGTCATTTAAATTTATAAAAAAAAGTATAAGTAAAAGTATAAAAAGAATACTTACACAGGATCAAAGGTGGCACGCTTTATATTATTTTCATTGGAAAAATGTTGGATTTTATCTAAAATTTGAATTTTATCGTTGTAAATACTAAATACACGTATGTCTAAAGAAAATGTTAAATTTTAATTTGATTATATACCCGAGTACATTTTTTCGTTACTAGCATTACTTTGGTCGTCTACGCCCAAGAATAAATAATCCAAAGGGTCATCTTTGAAAAACCTAAAATGCATTTGATTTCTACATGACTACATGTAATTAGTAATATGTTACCAATATACATTCTTAAAATGTATTAGTGCGGTTGAAAAAGTTTGATTATCGAGTACAAATTATGTACGAATAACGTTTCTTACTCATCTAAGTTATTATCTTGAACCAATCCACCAGTATCACTTGAATAAATTTTATGTGTTAAGGCTATATGATAAAAATATAACTAAATTAGTAAAAAGTAAAATGTTTATATTTTAATATAGTTACCTTTTTTAAGAGTGAAAAAAGACTGCTCGTTTCTAACATTATCTTTATTGTTATTTTCTACTTTCCACTTGGCAGATTTTTCTTCGTTATCTTTAAGAGCAACATTGAAATTCACTAATGAATACTTTATTTTTTGTTCGTCTAAACCATTTTTTGTATTTTGATTATCGATTTCTTCGTTTACAAGTTGAGAATTATCATTTTCAGAACTTAAAGGTATTATCCGTTCGTTAATGATATTTTCTTTGCTATTTTTTCTCTTATTTGATTTTTCGGTCTACAATATAAATTAACAAAAAATGTACAGAAATAGAAAATTTATCACTATATCTTACTCACTATATCTGATGACGGAAGTACAGCGATAAAAACATTTTCGCCACTTATTGTCTCTTTAGTATGCTCGCTGGTATTCATAATGGGTAATATTACTTCAATATCATTTCCAACTACAATAGTCATTAAATATGTTATTAAATTACAAAATAGATATACGATAATTGAATTTCTGACAAATAATAAAAATAAAAGCTAAAACAGTTATATTCTGTCATACATCACATTTTTCAATTTTTCATTCATATACAGGTGATCATTTTATCGTTAACCACTCAATATCTCATAGGGTTCAATAAGAAATTTAATTTTTTTTTCATAGTGTTTTTTCACAATGGTAACGTATTTATTTTATTAACTTTATATTAAGAATATTTTACTAAAAATGTTGACTAGGTACCTCTAGTCGATAACCAGTTTTAAACAACTATTTTTAAAGTTATAAGAGTTTAAAAGTTAGGACGGCAGGGGAAGTACGCGCAGATTAAAATAATAATACACTCCACCTTTCCTTCTACCCTAAATTTAAAACTTCAATAACTTCAAAAATAATTATCCAAAATTGGTTTTCGACCAGTCATCATTTTAAGTACGTTGTTCTCAATTTAAAAAGTTAATGAAATGTATGCGTTACCATTTAAGTTTCAAAAGTTGATATAAAAATAATTAGTTTGGGAGCGGGTAGTAGGAACATAAAAATTTTTGGAATTTTAGATCACAATATATTAAACACTGAAAAAAATCAGTTATTAATTAAACTTTATGTAAATGTATATATTCAAATTTCTGTAGTAGCAAAGATGAGTGTAGCGGAGATGAGAATTCTAAGATGGATGAGTGGGGAGTCTAGGAGTTGCATCAAGGAAAATGAAAGAGAATAGGTTGAGACGGTTCAGTCATGTTATGAGAAGAGATGAGGCAAAGACTGTGAGAGGTGTTAATAACACCTGGTTGTTATAAATGTATCTTTATAACACCGTGTTATAAAGATGAATGTATGGGGAAGAGATGAAGAGGAAGACCGAAGATATGAGGATAGCTAGGGTAGTTGCACGAGATATAGAAGATCGAGCTCTATGAAGGTGTTGGACTAGGGTGGCCGAACCCATTTAGTTAGGAGTGTAAAGACAAAGAATATAGATATATTCAAATGTATAACACAATTAATATATGATTATATTAAGGACTTTACCCCATTTTTCACTTATAACACAAGCAGCAATAGAGTAATTTAAATTTCCCATACATATATTTGAAATGTTCAGTGATATTGAAGTGCGTATAGTCTTGTAGCCATTTAAAAAATCTTCATTTCTAAGAAAAAAGGCAATTATTTTAACAAATAATATTTAAATAATACTTTACAGGCCGCATCTAAAAGTCATGTAAATGGTGTATGGATTGCATTCAGTTAGATATAAAAAAATAATATTCTTATAAGTTTTTTTAGTAAATTATTTATTTTTTAGACCGTCAGTATAATTTGTACTCAACAAGTACAGACGAAAAATTGTACGAAGCAATGAGGCTCCACATTCTCCATAAATGATAAATTGATAGATTAGGTATATTATTATACAAGTATAGTCATACTGAATACAATCTATACAGACATAATAAAACACAATACCTTCTACAAAACAAAACAATACTGATTTGTTAACTAACCGTAAATAAAGGATTTTTAAGAGGCAATTTTTTGAATCGCCAACTAATACAGTAACTGCATGGCGAGATTTTTTATCTACATCTTCAGAATTTATAAGAGTGATCTCTAAATTCACGCAGATTGAACTTTTATTGTACGATAACCTTATTTTATACCTTGGAATCTGTCTAAAAAATTCTTGAATACGATTACCAAATGGAGGTTTGCGTCCTAAAATCTGAATTTAAATTGTTATATTATATTATATTTTACTGATATATATTTATTTATTTAGTTAATAATTTAGAATACATTCAAAACAATAAATATAATAAATATCTCAATTAGTGGCTGATATGATTTTATAAACAATTATAGTCTTAAGTCTTAACGTTCAACAATCAATCTTCTTCTCCTTCGTCTTCGGCCACCCTTGTCCTAAACCTTCGCTAGACACGATATCCCACATGATACATGATGAACCTACGCATACACCAAAAGTCCTCATATTTTTCACAATCACATCGAACCACTTTTTTCGATAATCAATATTATACTTAATAAAAAACATATCTAATTCAATTTGATGGTAGGGGTTGTTATATGATGAACACGTCATCAATATACGAGATATTAAAACAAAAATACGGGCAGTGCTTCCGGCTACTCGAGACTGATGACTAAACAGTTAAATCAAAATAAAATAATACATTTCTATGCTTTTTGGTCAGTCGACTTCAACGCACCAAGTGTCATCAGTCAAGAGTATTCGGTTGTCGCGTCTGTCTTCCCAGGTTTAAGTTCAAGAGTTCGTTTATTCAACACCTTGTACTTATTCTTTTCCACACAAACTTTCAACTAAACTATACTTATAGTGTATTCATCAGTGTCTATAGACTCTCTCTCTTTTTGTCTTGCGACAGGGTTTTTTTTATAAAATACTTATATTTTTTTGTAAATCCTACTCCTAGTTTCTATAGCCTAACCGTATTAAAACAAAAGTTTAATTTAATTAATTTTTTATAAGAATAATTTTATACCATAAAAATAATGAGCGCGTGTTTGTGCAGTTAAAATAATATTTTATTATATGTATACTTTATGATATTTAAGTACCGGGAACGTCTGTTTAATTTAAAATTAAAATATTTCTTAAATGAACATATCATTCCTCATTTGTGTAGGGTTTTAACCTATGGATCAACAGTCAAGGATAGTAAAATATTGTTTGAAGGACATGACTATGTTATACCATAATCACACCTTTTACAGCTATTAACCATTTGAAAAAATAGTAATTTTAATGACACCATATACATACATATGTATAAATACAAAAATTAATATTGCATACATGAAAGTTGTACTCACACGTTCTATACTTCTAGGGTCTGCGCTTAATATAGATTGTACAGAAGTTATTTCATTTTGAACTAAATATTCTGAATAAATAGGACCAATTCCATGCATTTGCATAGCAACGTAGTTTGAGTTTTCCCACAATTTTGCAACTAAACATTTAACTAAAATACAAGCAGCTCGAGCGCTTATAAAACTAGTGTGCCTACATTCGATTTCTTTTATTGCTAAAATAAAAATTTAAAAAACCGTTTAATATAATTACAACAGTTCAAACTTTTTACTGCTTTTCACTAAAAACATGCTGGTCTATTTTTTTAGAATGTATAATATTGAATGAAGTACATTTGTCAGTTTTCTATACTGAATCTATTTATATACAGCACAGCGCCTGTGCTTTGGTTTGGTGTGTATACACGCCCACAATATTAGAGAATTAATCGTAGGTACCGAAAATTACCTTTAGCCAAGCGGATGGAAATTAGAAATATTTGATTAACATCTTGAATCAATGATATATTGGTAAGATTCAAAGTGCCCAAAGTTGCTTGTAGAAGACTTAACAAATCAAACAAAACTTCATTATTTTTTTACCAACAACGTATTTCTTTGAAAAGTTTTGGTTAACTTAATTTCATTTACCAATTAATTTTATTCTCTCTACTCTTAATGCTTCCTTCAATTGGAAATCGAATTCTATTGGCATCATGGTTTTTGTTTTTATTCAACATATTCAACGTTTCTTTATCTGCATTCCTTAGTTTAATACTTTCGAATTCTTTAGTATTGATTAATATTTTAATCAAATCACACAAATCTTCATTTCCCTTTAACTATAAAGATTATTTATGGCCAAAATAAGCAATATACCTAATGCAGTACAGATTACTACTGTAGTATTAAATTGTATTATTTAATACTATTTATTACTCAATAACCTTTGTGTTATTTTCAGTTGTATTGCTACAATATGCAACGTAGTTTTTATAATAACTTACAGACATAAAAGACTTCATTGTTTCGCAACTTATCATATACTTGGCCATTATTTCACCTTCTTGTTTCAAACCTATGTTCAGCCCATCACAAAAATGTATTAGTCCATAGTTGGATAACTTCTTCAAAGCCGTTAAACATAAATCTAAACATAATCAATTAGTTAATTAATAGAATTAATTTAATAATAATTAACTCGTGTCATTTGGAAATTTTATTAAAAACTTACCATGTAGTTGATTTTCTACTTCTTGAATTTTGAGATTACTCGCCATCGAGTAGCTTTGCGGCGACCGACAAGCACGTATATATAAGAATGTCGATCGCATCCAACCCTTAGCGACTGATATATCGTTTATTGTTCCGAAAGATATTTCTACATTTAAATACTCTTCGAGACGTTCATGTAGGTGGCTTTCCACTACCTGGGTGCCATTTACCAACTTGTCATACTTCTCCTGTAACACACCATTAATTGTAATTTAATTTGTTTTTAAGAAAAGTTTGAACTATGTTTCTAACTTATACTTATGAGCATTCAAGAAGCGGTCGGTTATTAACACTTAAACGGAATTGTAGTTCGCGAGCGTAGCGATCAGTTTTATTACAGTTACTTAAGTTTACTTAAGTTACAATTTACTTAAGTTCGCTCAGATCGGAGTACCACCACTGGGTGTCTTCTCCAATCAAGCAATCAAGTCAAATTATATTTGTCTACTTCATCACTTACGCTTATTGTACATAAAAATTGTATAGATTGTGTAATATAAATAATAATAAAAACATTTTAAAAAAAAGTTTGGTCAGAATTTTTCTCTCTTTAAAAAACTGAAATAACACCACTTCTTGTTATAAATTAACTGTAATAGTTGTTGACCAAATCATTTGAAATACAATATAATATGTGTCAACTTATTCCAAAAAAAAGAAGTGGGTTATACCCATTGACATTAACTCATCTTAAAATGTAAATATAATTCAACCTATATTTTCAATAGTGTTATTGAAAATAAATATTTTATTATTTTATTTCTTTACTATTTATAACTACAAGTGTTGCTTAAGTTTTTTCTAGATTATACAAAGCACTAATATAAATATTATAATTAGTATCATTTAATAACAGAATAGTTCTAAAACGAACAAGACTGAACAAAGATGCAATGAGAATGAAAGTACAACTAGTAAACAAGGTAGCTAACATTTTTCTCAGGCTGCTAGGCACGTTTTTTTTATTACGTTGGTTGATCTCTGATCCGTTTCGACATCATACATTCTGGACTATCGTTTAAATTTCAATTATTTAAATATACTACGTTATATTGTGCATAGGTTTGTTAATTTAAAATACTCTATAATAGACGTAACCCATTGCTAAAAAAAATGTAATATGTTTTATATTATATTTTATATGAATACTGAACAGTACAGGGAATGAGAAAATAACTCATTCCTCATTTTTTATTTTTAACTGTTATATTATAGTGATTTTCAACAGAAAATACTAAAGTTTGCTAATATACCAAATAAACTTAAAAAAAATAAAGTTATAAAAATAGGAATAAAATCTGTGCCATTCATCTTATGGTGTTTACAATAATTTAGCTTCTGTTAAAAAATTAAAAATTTTGGAAGGTGTACATTCAATAAATAACCTACATAATATCGCCGCCCTGGTAGAACAATGACCTAACTGCAAAATTTGGTAAAATGGGCTAAATGCTTCAATGTGTTTAGATAAAGCATAAGGTAGAAAAACGACGTAACCGTAGTTTTAATAATTACCCAAGGCCCAATTTTACAATTAATTGTGCATTCATGAATTATTAACACTTTAGTGAAAATAATTTGGTTTTTTCGTTTTTCTGTAAAATTTAAATTTTTGCAGTTGAGTTATTGTTCTACCGGGGCGGCAATATGTAGTCTTCATATTATAAAGCCTATACATAAATATAAAAGCTAAAACATATTTTATACGAATTGAAAACAATTCGAACAATCGACCTGTTTAACAATAAAACGAATAATTAAAATAATAATAATATTAGACGAGTTATTGTTATCATATATCAATAATTTCCTACTAAACCTATCTTCTTACTTATCTAATATTGCTACTAAAAACTCTTAGTACCCATAAGATTCAAATGTATTACTTAATTGTGCGTTTATATCTAAGTATCTTTGTTGTGATTTATGGTGTGTGTTGCATTTGTAAGATTGCGCCTAAGTGTGATATCTATTACACAATACACGGTTTAAAGATAATGTGACGGTTAAAGAAACGTGATTTTTATACATATACACTTAAATGTTTTTTTTTCCAATCCCCATTTTTACGCAATTATTTTCAATATAAAATAGCGATTACCTCTTCTTTTTACTTCTTAACTGCCGCCGGGCTACTCGGCGACTCATATGATGCGTTTTAGCAAATAACGATACAAAACCACTGAAATAGTTTCTCAATAATAAAATAAAAATATCGTCATAAAAACACACGGAGTATGTGTTAAAATTGGATTTAAAAATAGCTTATTATAATTTCCAAATTCTTGCGTATCTTCTTTTTCTGATATTAAAATTTTGAATCGATAAATAAAAAAGATGACATTATTTATATAACAGTTACACCTAGTATAGTGATTAACCAGTGAATCAATCTTCATAACTTGTAGTACTAGATAATTATATTGATGTTTTTAAATATGCGGTACTTGCCAACGTTGTTTTACTTAAACGTTAGCCTCAATGGCGCCCGACCTATATTTTCTAATATCGCATACAAACTTCACAAAGAACAACTTACCACTCACTCCAATTTTATATATTCATACACCATAAGATTAAAATAAATTTTCCACCGTTAGTTTTACATTTTTATTTGCTCAGGGTTTTTAATTAAAAATTACTCATAATTTTAAACCCATGAATTTCCGTTTTTACCACCTATTTTTTTGTACAATTTAAAAAAAATTGCATATAACAAAGTTATTGCATTTGAAATAAATAAGTTATTGTCCATAAGTCATAACTTAAAATTTAAGTCAGATTGACAAATAAAAATGTTTATAACTCAATGGGGGTGATTAACTACAACAATATCCTCAGCAAAATGTATAAAACTTAATTTATGATAATTTCAGTTTCAGAAGCTATTATCATTTGGCGATCCAATATTTCAGGTATAATGGCACTTATATTATTAGCAATTTTTTTGTGTTTAAAAATACACTTTTAAGGGGGGGAATACGGTTTACAAAGCTATAAAAATTAACATTAAACATTTTATTTTTGACTTTTTTTAAACAGAATTAAAAATTTAGAAACTGTAATGAAGGTAAGTAACTTCATTGCAACGCGTATTGGTAATTTAGATTTAATAATACATTACTATGTAAAAACTAAAATCCCAAAACTCTTCCAATGAATAAACGTCAATTGATCTTTATTCTCCAATCCCAGCCAACTTGGCTCACCAACCCTTATACAAAAATTGTATGCGTAACAATTTTGCTACACTGAACTATAGTTTAGGCGCCATTGACGACGGTTGTACTATTAAGGCGTATTCATCCATGCTTGTATACAAACGCAGCTAAGCAAAAGATTATATAAATATAAAATTAGTATGACATGATACAGTTTAGTTACACTGTACACATACCACCATAATATGAGTAATTGCGCGAATAATGGTGCTATGATTCATACGCTTATAAAACTTCACAATAAGACAATCGTAATACTCTCAAATGATACGTGATGTTAAAGCCCTGGAGGACTGGTTTTTTTTTATAAAGTGTATTGTTGACAGAAGTGTGCATTATCAATCTACTTTCACGTCAGTCCCAAGAAAGGTTTGCCATTCACAAAGGTCATGACATAACCTCTGTGGGATGTGTACCCTAGTGTGAATGTAGGCTATTGATACATTTCCTGTTTGTATCATAGACAATAACTATTCCGCTAATCGGTTTATACTGACTAAAGAGTACCTCGTAGGTATAAAATAATAATATAAAATATATAATATTATTATCAAAGCATTATAAATAATAACTCTTAAAATATGTTACATATTCAATAATTTTATGATAACAATAAATAATAATGAACATAGCTTGTCAAGATCATATTGCGTGAGCGAATAAATGAAAACACAACTTTTCAACACAATAAAAGAAAGTTTAATATAACGAATAAACTATACTTTCCAATTTTTCCAATTAAGGGAAATGTTTTTTTAATCACCTCGTGTAATAACTAAACTATTTAATATAAATTTAATTTAAGTTACAACTATAACAAATATGTACACTATGTTAACAATTAACATACAAATGTCCCGTTTCAGGTGCAATAACCACACGTAATCTTTCTTATCTCTAGTTAAGAGGCCGTCACCCACCCGTTATTTTCTTAAAAAAACCCCGCCTTGCGCGGATTAATTTTACGAAGGATATAATCAAAACTAAGAAACCAAATTTTTATATAATATAGACAACAACATTGTCTTTGTTCTACCATTGCCCTTTTTTAATATTTCAACCAGTTAATGAATAATTAATTAACTAAAAAAATACTTTTTTGACTATTTTAAAAATGATATAGGGTTGGTTGTATTAGGCAAATCGAAAAAATACGGATGGAACACAGATAATTTTGTCATAAATAATATGTATGAATTTCTTTCCTTAACTATATTATATGAAGCCTGAGAAAAATGAATTCACTCAAAGCAGTTTTGAAGGGAAAAAATTGAATGTGATAGTCTGACAAAAAAAATGGCTATCAACAAAGTATCCTCATTACTGTATTAATAAGTATGCATTATAGTTCAAACTCTAAATTAAGATTTTTCGAAAAATTGCCTATACTTTACTCCTTAAATAGCCGGTGTGGCGTCCTCTTAATAGTATTGTCATAGACTGTAATCACTTATTAGTTATTATATAATCCAAAATCGTGTTTGAAATTAATTGAAACCTTCCATGAGAATATTTTGCTGAAAAACAATGGAGCCTTGGCGGCTCATATTTTATTTACTTAGTTATAAATTATAATTCACATTTTTTTTATTGCCAGATATATTTGTCATGTCTCCCGGTATACTCGTTACTCATAGCAAGTACAGTTTTACCTCTACAGGTTTTGTGCTCCCTAATGGCTAATACAATGTATATAATCTACCTATACACATAGCCTGCAGGCTGCATGCACTAGACGTAATATGCAATAGCTATAAATGAATATACATTGTTTGCTTGGCATATATAACATAGACAATAGATCATTTTTCGTCTCTTTATCCTATTGCTAACTAGTCACAAAAGAGTAGAAAATAATGATCAATGAATCAGCAAACGTTCTATATTATATGTGTGTTTTGAATTTCAAAAGTACGTGATCTCATCTCTTAGCATGTTAATATTGATATAATAATATTTTAATATTTACATGATAAATAGGGTTTCTAATAATTATTGCATATTACACAACTGTAAGTTAACGATTATGGACCCGTTAAGATTATACTTGTATAGTCTTCGGTTACCGCATAATAAAATCGATGAGGTAGTACATATTTTATATATGACGAACTCTAATCCCTTCCGACAACTGTACAATTTGCAAAAAACACTATGTCCTCGCATGCCATTTTATATTAGAAAATACAGATAACAAGAACCAAAATATGTATGTTTTTTTTTCGCTGAAGCCAAACCGGATAACAAATTTAAATCGCCTCCAAAGTTGTAAAAATAGTTTCCAGGTATTTTCGACGTGTTAACTGTAGTCTGTACGTCAATAGACAGTAGTTATCTAAAATGTATTTTATAAATAATATTTTAACATTAAATTTTTTTTATAATTTGTTAAAAAAATTTAGGGGAGATAAAAACACCTAGTTAATAAATAAAAGTTTGAGTTAGATGACAGATTAGTCGAAAAAAAACTTAAAACATCTTAAGTTTTGTTCCAATAAAGGTGAATTATAATATGTAATTAAAAAAGTTTTATATAAATAGTTGGTGTATTAGATTGATTACATTGTACAACAAATATTCTTCTTTCTTCGGAATAAAAACAAAATATATATTAAACATTTGTTCGATTAATCCCAATCTGACCTAAACATTTTTCTAGCAAGTTTTAAATCATCACCGAAGTTTTACAAAAATGTCAAAAGCTTCGAAGGCCTACAATAAACATTATTTCTGAGACCAGTTATGAGTTTAGTATAGAAATAGAATAAAATAATATTTATTATGTATAATATTTTGTATTTCAAAATATTCAAAAGAAATAAACATAATTCGCAAATAATAAGAAAATAACATCTACGGATGTCTGATTAGCCAATTCAAAGACAAATATCACCTCTCATAAAAATTATAAAATGTTGTAGTGTAAATCTCTAAACCAATGTAATATTAAACTTGCGAATAGATCAATTTTATCGATTTCCTAAAGACATACTATTTTGAATATTAAAATTAAATAACCAAATAAACCTGTCCATAATTCGTAATTAATACATGTATGACAATGTTTATCTTATGAAACATAGAACTTAAAAGTATAGAAATTTAATTATTTAAAAAATTATCTATCGCATGCTAAAACAATAAGATGAAAGTATTATGTATACCCGCGTGCGTATGTACGTATACTGTATGAACGTTAGTTAACACTAATTATTAACTTTTTTTGAGTTTAACATATCTATATATGCTGGTATGTTGTGCTGTAATTTGTGTTCATACAAAAGTGTTCATCTATATTCTACCATATAACATTTACAATACCTGCAGAATACCCGACACCGGTCATCTTAAGAATAAAACGTATTATGTAAACAATGATACACATTTTGTATAAAACCCTTTATCCAACAAGTATTATCTGTGTAACGGCAGATGGCATATTAACTTGTATAGTTGCCCCTTAATACATTTATTTTAATACTGTATGAAGTAGTTAGTAGGGGATGTTAACACTGAAGTTGTAACACATAATATACTACAGGAATTCTTAGTAACCCTAGGAGTCCATGGACCACCGGTTAAGAAACCATGAATTATTCTACATAGTAGGAATGTTTTAATGATTGTAAGCACGCATATATTATAGAATTATTTACTATATTTTAGTAAACGATCAAAGGTGAAACCTAACACTATGAACAACTCCAAAACAACGCATAAATTATTTTCATCATAAGTCACTAAAACACATTACGTTAGGTTACCATTTTTAACCAATCTATCCACGGATTTAGCTAGTAGCCAGTAGGCGTACTATTTCTTAATACTTAATGAATTTTTAATAACTATACTAATAGTTATTAATAAAAAGAAATATGAGTAATTATATTATAGGGGTCAACAATATACGCATTTGTTCATATTTATCCGCATACAATTTTTAATAAATAGTCAAACAAAAATGCATATATTGTGCTTGACCGATAGGCGATAATGTACTGACAAGTGATTTTCTTATTATGGCTTATTATCAACCAGTACTTTTTATGGTGTACTGTATATCATTCAATCATTACTTTTATAATAATAATAATTTCTACAACATTACAATGTGTTAGCCTGCTACTTATTTCTTTTTTGATCATAAAAAATTATGATCAATTAAATTATTTTTTATAGTCAATAAACTAAACAGCATAACCACACCACAATTGTATTAAAATAAATTTACTAAAATTAAAAATAAATAAATAAAATGGTCACTAGAAGTCCTTTTGGGTAAAATTCGTCATGTTTTGCTATACTACTAAATAAAATATATATATATTTTTTTTTTGGTAATATAATTAAATGTGACAGGTATATGTAATTATTATTATTATTATTATTACTATTGAGAATGTGGCTCATACTTTATACCGACAGTTGCGTGTTGAGTTCAAAGGTTAACATTGCGTGTGGATTCAACAAAGCGAAGAAAGCATAACGTAATATCCCCCTACAAAAAAATATTCACTCATTTATTCTAGTACATGGACATAGTTAACGGATTAATGGTATACTCAACAATCAACAAATGTAACTGTAAGAAGTAAGCATATGTAATGAATTTAAACCTCATATTGCTTTTACCTAAGTTTGTTTGTTAAATTACCTTGATATTCAAAGAAACCCAAGTTAATAGTCTACTAATTATCTGTTATTAATTAAATGTTATATGTTATAACTTATGAACATATAAAAATTAATTTCTCAAATGTATTATCTGTACAGCCGTATATGGACATAACCTTAAATACTGTTTAAATTCATCTTAATCGTCCTTCTTTATCTACGATTATAAGGTTAATGCTACAATAATACCTTCTATTAAAAACACATACCTATCTTGAAAATTTACAGTGTATTGTAATTTAAATTTGTGATATGTTTGCAATTAATAGATACTAATTAAGATTGTAAAATAAAAATAAAGCTAATTACTACATTTGGGAATTTATCTTCCTATGTAATTAGAAAATTCAGAATAATTGTATTAATTAAAATTTCTTCAACATAAAATTATTAAGTGCTAGAGACTATACATAATTGAAAATTGTATGACAGCCGAACTACACAACTCAGACAAATTACTGGTAAAAACTAGTACAGAAAAATACACCATTATCATAATATTAACATTAATATACACGGACGACAAAAAAAAATAATTAAGTAAATTTTTAACTGACTATCACATCTTTAATTAATTTTGATTTTCTGAAAAACAGCCTGTTTTCATTCCTAGTACAGCTTTTCTAAAAAATTCAGTTAGAAAATATGTTTTAGCTTATTGAAAATACGATAACTAAAACTATGATTTCTCAAGAATTTTTGAACAAATATTTTAAAATCATTATTTAATTTTTTTTTTTTTAACTTGGTTTAACATAAGATATAATCTAAAAAAGCCTTCCGAAGGGGCTTAGTATAAGTGTTTGAAATGGTTAAGTGCAATTAAAATGTTTTTTAACTTAAAAATATTTCAAATTTTTCCAAACCATTTAAAATTCTTAAACTACTTAGTATGACAGTTTTATTTTTCAAAACGGTTTTTTGGTTTCATGTAAACGTAGTAAATGTGAATATCATATTTATATGAATAATATATTGTTTCGAAATGTTTACGGAATGCAACATTTTTGACAAACTGAAAATATAGATAGCTAAGTGTACAAACACTACAAGTTACAAAAGTTCTTACACTAAAACCCAGGTGTTAAAAAATATCGTTGAAGGAGAAACAACAGTAGTCAGTGACTTGTGTTTACCAACCTTATGAAGTAATGAATTTGAGAAACAACCTAAGTCAAGTAAATCAAAAATAAATACCACTTTGAAATGGACTGTACTTATTATTTTCCATAAGAAAACCTTACCTAAATTAAGGTTTAGGGTACTATAAAGAAAACAAACCGTTTTTCATAACTGTCTAGCAATTGATGTCATCCATGAAATTTTTACTCGTTTTTTAAAAATTTGGTATTTATGTCTAAAATTTAAATAACTATTCAACTATACTTCAATTAACAAATATATATGATGTATTAAAATATTAATATGAGTATATTCATCGTACTGTTAGATGATACAATAGGTACTTGATAGTTATAATAGTGTGTTGTCAAACACATATATAAGAATATTATCAATTTACTTATTTTATTTAAGTAGATATTTACAATATACTATCATAATACTAAAAACATTTAATACAATACATTATAGGTATTATTAAAGATCTTATAGTCACTTTCTATTTAAGGCGGAGCAAATTTGCTAGACTCCCCCGTTTAAAAGAATGGGAAATACAAAAAGGGAGAGGTTCATATTTAAAGGAGATGTAAGCCAATATGAAAATAATTATTACACTTTGAGTTACAAGTAAACGTCGTAAGTTATTTTATTATAGTTTACTTAAGTGCGATTTTATACGGGATTTAGAATTCAAAACTAATATTTTCTTTTAATAAACAGTTAATTTATACTTGAGTTGAGAATCAAATCAAAATTCAGAATAATAGCCAAAAATGTACGTACAAGGAAGAATTATTTATTTTTTATTATTTACCGTTGTAATTATGTGCCAAGGACGTCCACAAGGAGAACCCACAGTACAACCAACAGGAAAACCAGAACCTGTAAGTGTTTTAAGACATAAAAATAATAGTTTGGACGGAATATTTAACTAATGCCTAATATATAATAGTTAATATATATAATAATAGTTAATATAGATCACAATAATATAGATATTGACCACACTTTTCAAAAATGATAAAAGATAAGGACATAGGTCTACATTTAAAACATGATATTTGTAAGGAAAAAATTAGCGATTAGTAGCCATATTCTAATAATTAGAAACTTTTCAATTTATCAATAATATTACCAACGTACTTACGGCCACGAAAATAGTTTTTTCTATAGATTTGATTTTAGCTGTTTGGTCTAACTGCCAACATGAGTAAGCAAAACGGTTTTTACGAAAAATATTTGAAAACGTTATTATTAACGCTTAAAACTAAGATTGAACGAAAAATCGTTAACACTCAACCCTTTAAAGAATAATAACTATTTTTAAAGTACCTTCTAAAATACTACTTTAACTATAAAAATTGTACTTGATCTTTTATTTCCTTTTATAATACAATTTTTAGTAATGTGTCGTACAGTCAATACATTTAAAAAGCAAGATTTTGTTGTTTTAATTATACCTAGTATACCTAAAAATATTTACCACGCCTCAAGAAATTAAATTGTACCATCCCGCTTTACTGTTGTTAATTAAAATATACATTTTACTCCCGATATTATGATTCTATTGTTGTAAATACCTGTTTTCACGTTTTACACGTGTTGAAAAGGTGACAACATTTCGACTACTTCGGAATAATAATTGTCGGATTTTAATTCTGTAAAGAGATATGAAATCTTTGATTACTTTAATAGGTTATGTCAGAAACAAATTTTAAAATGTTTGCTTTTCTTATTTAAAACGTTTTTTTTAATATTAAACAAATTTCAAGTTTAATTTACTTAATTACAAGAAACTGCATTTTTTAAATAAAAATTGAATTCCTATATAATTTAGTAAAGTAGTCAAACAACTCGAATCTCTTTACAAAATTGAAATCGGATCATTCTAAGTAGGCGTAATTTTGTTAGGCTTTTAGGTCTAAAATAAATTAAAGTGACTTTTACTCATAAAAAAAATTATATAAATTAAAAATATTACCTATAAGCTTATACAAACAACTCGGAAAATTAATTTACATGGTCGAAATTTATTAGAACCATATTATTCATAAATAATTCCTATATAAAATTCCTTTAAGCCGCCCTTTTCCAACCCCCGTCTGTACATTGTTTACAATTATTTAGTCATTAAAATATTAATTATTAACGCGATTACTTCAATGAGAATTAGAGGATGGATGTGTGACGAGATAGTCCTAGTGGCCGACAACATCCAAAAAAGAAGAAAGGACTTTTATATAGCTATCATGTATTTTAAAATTAAAAATGAAGTAGATTCAATTCAAGGCTTTGAATGTACTTGTATATAATTAGATGAGGTAATACTTCCTATTAGTGTAGCAGTTTAGTACAGGCAATTTTAAAAAAATTCACAAAAACTTAATTCAAAATAAAAATTAAGGATAATAATTTTTTTATCAGACTATCATATCATGCCGTATATGTTTATTGATTTTTAATAATTTTTTTAAATAATTATTGGTCCGCTTGAACGAACTAATAACTTAAGTCTGAACTATATTGTCTTAAGTGATTGTAGAATTCTTCTTATGACACTTGAGAAACTTGATGCTACGTAAATGGTCGGTTTTTTTAAATGTTATCAAACTAAATTATACGGTGTATAACATTATTTTCTGTTTCCAAAATTTAAACAGTAATGTAAGAATACTTAAAAAAAAAAGTAGGATGATAAAAGAATAACTAGTTTTACACCTAATAATATCTACTATAATACAAATATTAGTAAGTTATATAATTATCCTAATGGCTAATCAGTTACCAATATTTTTTTTATTTTTTAGTATGAATACGAATATAAAGTTGACGATCAGCCCAGTGGAAATTATTACGGACAAAATGAAATTGGTAAAGATACAGGAAGAGTTGAAGGTTCATACTTTGTGCTATTACCTGATGGCAGACTTATGACTGTATCTTACTACGTTGACGGGGAAAGTGGTTTCGTGCCAAAAATCACCTTTCAAGACAATGCTAGTCCCTTTGAGAAAAGTGGAAGTACAGAATCAAATAAGATAAATATTAATTAATTCATTTTAATTAAAATGTATCTGTAAAACTTGTTAATATTTTAATTACAATTAAAACGGAAAAATTAAATATGTACGTACTATAATTTATGCAGAACGTCTGTTAAAAATATACTGTACATAATTAATTGTTTTAATAATATTATAAGAATTAAGTTATACTGTTTAAAAAATGTATCTAGTGCCTCAAAAGTATATACAATTTATTTACACCAAAAATATAAAATATAATTTTTTTTTTACACTTTTACGTCTGATACTCGCATTGGTCGGAGTTCAGGCGGTTTAAGATTTGGTATTTTTGGGCTTAGAGCTAGCTCTAATTAAACCGACCTAACGCTACCAATCAAGTTGAAGAGAAAGGGGCAGGTGGCCATTTCACCCCCAGACGGTTACCCGCCCGAAATAACAAGCCGCTATTGTAGTCTCACTTATCTCACTCCGCCACGCGCTTGTCCCACTAAAAATATAACATAATATACATTTTAAAAATAACGACCGATTTTGAAATATTATAGTGAACTTTAAAAACTATTTATTATTATTACATACAAATTTACGTTGATTTATAAAAGAAATTGAATATTATACCTAAATCATTTTAGTAAAGAAGATCCGTCACTTATTTTTCAAAATCTCTTCAGACTTTATGAATTGTGATTCAATAAGAAATAAGGGTTTTTTATAATTTAAGTAATTTGTAAGTATAACAAATTAAATGACAGTCCACGCTACCTACACTAATTAGTCATAATTTATTAAAATAAAAACTTATTTTTAAATATACATGGAAATTTGATTAGGTAGTTATAATATATAGTCTGGTTTTATACGACATCCGATATCAACTATTATAGATAAGAAATATGTTAAATAAATAATTTTATAAACACGTTTTTTAAAAGGACAACTTAAGTATTTTTGTAGCAAAAAATGCGTTTTTATTTCAAATGCTAAGATTTCTTTAATGAACATAATAGATACAAAAGTAATATACCGTTGGAAAGGTGATAACAAAGTTCTACCATGTTTTGTTGGAATTCAATTTTCATAATTGTAATTATTTTCTACTTCATAAGCAAATGAATATTATTATATTATATTTTTGGTAAGCCGTAATGCTCGCTTTTTGGTACCATTTTCAAAATCAGATTCCAACAAAACATCATTGAATTCTTCATCTTTTAAATAGCGAAAGAATTTAGGATTTTTTTTAGGTTTGACAACTCAGGCCATTTTAGCTATTATCTTTATATGTTTGGTTGGTTTAGGTTTTGGTAAGTATGGAACACGCATGAGCTAGGGTTTCCGATAAAAGTACAGGGTGATCCCATTCGGGACCTCATGTACCTTAACCTCAGGTGCCGAGTGACAATTGTGCCATACCATGTCCCTTATTTTGGTTATATTGTTTACTCAAAACTTCACAGTATTTCAGCTACGAAAAATGGTTTGATGGAAAAAACATTGTAATATTTTCTATAAAAATTACTGCGAGTCTGATAAACAAAATAACTACCAATAAAGTATCATCATTACTGTAATAAAAAGTATAGAAACACTATAGTTGAAGCTCTAAATTAAGATTTTACCAATAATTGCCTATACTTCTTAATAAATGGATGGCGTAACGTCATTTTAATATATTTATATCCAACTATAACGGAAGAAACCATTTTAACATTATTGTTAGTTCTTTAAATAGCAATCACGTTAAAAATATATATATAACAAGTCCGGTAAACAACTAAATTCAAAAGTTATTGCTAGTACTACCTACATTACTTGAGTAGCAATTAAAATATTATCAATACTGTGTATTAATTGACATTATATTAAATACTATTGTACAATTATTTATAATATTAGTTAAAGTTTATTTGATTTATTATAAATGTCATACATTGAAACTATCTTACCTTTTTTGTGCTTCTCGTCATTATTATAGCTGTTGCAACTTTATCATATTGAGGCCTTCCAGCTCTTCCGATCATTTGTAATATTAAACTTTCTTCATATTCTTTAGGCCCATGATTAGTATAGTGTTCTGTGGACTTGATGATAACAAGATGTGCTGGAAGATTCACTCCCTGTGCTTTTTGGGATAAACGAGTATTGATTTAACAACATATTTAATTACTTTTAGTAATTAAAGCATATACATAAATGTGATATGAGGTTGTTTCAACTAATATGAGCACTTCTTTAATGACCTGACAAAATAAACTGTAATCTACTCAGAGTAGATCTTTAGGCAATACATTTAAATAATATTCATAGGAATAGTTACATTTATAGGTCGATGTATATACATGTATTAAATGGTAGGTAATCAGAGTATTGTTGATATATTGTAACCAATTTTTAATTACTCTGGTAACTTGTAATTAATATAATTTAAAATAAGAGAGGGGAAAAATATAAAGCAGTATGGTATTTTATTTAAGTATGTATACCTATTTATAAATGTTTGATACTTACATAAGGTACTGGTTGCAACTAGAATTGGTAAAAAACCTTCCTTAAAAAGACCTTCTAAACAATTTCTATCATTAAGTGACATACCAGCATGATGAAATCCAATTCCAAACTTAAGTAGTTCTGTACCAATAGTTGTTGTTAACAAAATAAAAAATTAATAGAATTATTAATTTAAAAAACATATTATACTTAATAGTTTTGTTAATTAATTTATAATCATAAATTTATATTAAAATATTTCAATTTTAAACAATGTAGAAAACAAATAGTAATTAAAATATAAATGTTAACCTTTTAGTTTGGCATTATCTAATTTCTGAATACAGTCTTCAATGTTAATTTTCTTTTCATCAGTTAATGAAACATCCAATTTTTTAATTAAAACATTACATGTATTCTCTGCCCCTTTTCTGGACGTACAAAATATCTAAAAATAGTTAAAGAGAATATAATTTAAACAATTATGTATTAACATCAACCTTGTTGAATTACAATTTACAATACATAAATTCAGCATAACGGAGTTGAAGGTAGTTGAGTAGGTTTAGACTATACATGTCTATAAGAATATTATTGATTTATGAATGAAAGCATAGAACAAATCTATATATAATAAAATATAAATGTATCAATGCTGAAAGTGTTAAAATCACTCTCAAGGAAATACTTTACTGCAAATCTGTAGTTTTTAAAAATTAAAAATAAATCAGTCAATCAACTAACAATCATTGTAGCAATTTATTAGGAAGGGTAACTCTAACTTCTGGCTATATAAAGTATATTTTTTGGTGATGTCTTATGTATATACTAACAGTTTACAATAAATACATGAACCGTATATAAACTGTATATATGTAACAATTGATCTAGGGTTTAAATAGTTATATCTTATAATGGTTCCAATTCCTTCTCAGCTCCTTAACAAATCTAATATGATAGAATACATTACAATATCTTACTAATGTAGGCCGACCATTAGAGTATTTCTTTATTAATGGCTCAATTTTATAAGACAAATGTATATCGAAACAAAAACTATTTGAAGAATTTGTATATCCTATAACAACCTTTTGAAGTTTGACTGGACGTTCTTCCTCACTCACTCTAAAAAAAAAATGAGTTATACTAATAGTTAATAAATTAAAACTTAATTTATAATAAGTTAAATTTAAGAATTATTTTCAATAACAAAAGTGTAAAAAAAATGAGTGTGCGTTTGAAATATTGAAACGAAACAAAAGGAATTACTTGAAGTAATGAGCAGGGTACTCTGAATCAACACATAGCCATTTAGCAATATCCTCTATGTTGGGTATTGTAGCCGACCCAGCAACAAATCTCAAGTTTTTTTTAGTCTACACATTTGATGGAAATTAAAACAAAAACAAATTATTTTAATATTATAACCTGATTTAGAAGCCTAAATCCCTGACAACATATCATACATTTAAAAAAATCAAGGTTCAGAAATATTTTTTAGCTTACAATTAATTCTTATTGTGATACTAATTTTACAAACTTAATACGCAAACATAAATGTTTACAACAAACTACATCCAAAACTCTGACTTTTTTAATTTGATATTGTTGGCATGCATCAAAAAGTATGATTTGAGTTAAATTTATTTTTTAACGGAATAATTTATATGATAACATAATAATTTATTTACATTTCTTGATAATTTCATACGACATACAATGGATTCTAAAGTTACCCCTCGGACATATTCATTTAATATATGTACCTGCAATGCAAAAAAAAATTCAATAGATGTGAAATTGCTGATATTAAAACAATAATATTGTTAAAATGTATACTTCATCGATTATAAGTAGCTTGATTACATTCAACTGTGAAATGTAATTTCTAAATTTGAAGCTTCTTGTCATTGAATCCCATTTTTCTGGAGTGGTTAATATAATCTGGTAACGGTTTTTGGTAGAAACTTCATCATACGACTCATTATCACCAGTAATCTCAATACAGGATAGTCCATGAATAGCAAATTTGTCTTGCCAATCTCGAAAGCGCTCAGAACATAAAGCCTTGGTAGGCGCCACTAACACATTATAGGTATTTTTATATTAAAAAAATAGAACTATCATAATAATAGAGGGGAAATATTTTTAAGTCCTTCTTTGGCATTATGAAGATTTAATAATTAAAATATCTCCCAGGATAAATTAAATCTAAAATTATTTTTTCTAAATGTACCATTGGATTATGAACAACAAATTTTATATCTTTGAAATAAACAAAAAATATTTAAACTTAGAAAAACGATTTTTTTTTTAAATTAAAATAATAGTAAAAACCATTGTAATGAGTAGGTTTTTTAAAAAAGGTTAACTAGTCTATGAACATTTTTTAAAAAGTCTTGGTTATTAACATTTTAGTGTTAGTTATTATAACGTTTCAAAGTGTATTCATGGTAAAAGACTCATTGACATATAATTTTTGATGACTGCTAATTACTCCACCACAATGTACTTCCCACTTACACATTTAAACACTATTAACTCAAAAAGTATTTATTCAAAATTTGTTATAAACCAGTGAATTTTTTTTTTTTAATTTTCAACAAATAAATGTATAAAAAATGTTTTATTTTATTTATTAAATGTTAAAAAGCTTTCAAAAAATACCTACCCTTCTTTTATTTTCTAATTTTTATATAAATTGATATATGTAATTAACAGATTAAATCTAAATCTAAACAGTTGAAATATTTGTTTAAATAAATGTTTAGAATGTTATTTTTTTTTAATACATGATATGTTATATGTTTATTTAGCATTATACAGAATTCCTTATAGCTAAAACTATTAATAATAAGAAGTGCATTTCTTTTTTTTATATTAGGTTTATTATAGTAAGTAATTAAAATACTTATTCAAATTACTTAAATAGGCATTATTTTGAACTTACCATATATAATTTTTATATCTTTCATTTCTTCATTTTTTCTGTTGCTTGTTTCCAGAAGTCTAACTATGGACAATTCATATACAGCTGTTTTTCCAGATCCAGTAGGTGCAGAAACGACAACCGATTCATCTTTACAATGGGGATTATTTAAAATAATTTTTTAATAAATAATATTTTTGCAATTGTATCTATGCAACATTGTTCCTTCATTTACATTTTATATTAAGTAACCTAACCTTTAGTGACATGCACAGTTTCCCGCCACAATTCAATAAACTGTGACTTAGGTAAACTTTCACGTCATTCACACACCTATATATTATACAATTGGGGTAATTCGTAAATTTTTGTCCTGCGCACGTCACTAAAGATTGAAACAAAATATTAAAATAATATTTATCTTAGCATAATGTTTTTCTATATGGTTAAACTATGTTTCATATTTTAAAGAAAACTGTTTAAAAAAACATTTTTTTATTTTACATTATTTTTATTTGAATTATGTGTTCTGTAACAATGAAAAATTTTAATTACCATTTTAATAAATTAGTAAAAAAAAAAATTCTCTATAAAAATAATTGTTTTATCTTATGTGAAGATAGATTTAACTAATAAGAAAAATAAATAAATGCCAATGGCCATTGTTGTCGACGCTAAATATTAATATGAAAAAAAAATATATTGCGAAAATCATACTATTATATACTGAAACAAAAAGTCATGTGAGTAAATTATAAATATAAACAACATATATTTTAGCAATAAATCTTTTTCCAATTTCCGAATCATTGCAAATTGTAGTATTTATAATAATAAGTGAAGATAATACTACTTACCAGTGTCTAAAATAGTTTCAATTGAGTTGGTCTGTATACGATTAAAATGAGTGTAATTTGAAAATAGATGTCTATATTTTGAAGCTGAAATTATTAAAAATGATTAATTATCTGATATCTAATATACATGGTTAGTGAAAGGTTTTAAAAGAGTAGACATTTTAGGGTTTTATAAATAATAAAAAATTCTTACAATAAAAGTTACGGATACTTAAAATATGTACATACACATATACATGTATTTACCGGGTGATTGGGTTATGACCCAGCTCACTTTTCCTCTATTTACAATTTTTTTCTTTTGTACTTTTTGACAAAATGTGAACTTAAGTTTCCCTTTCTTAAATCAATCACGTTGACATACCTAATTATTTTATTAACACAATAATTTTCTAAAGTATAGTAAAGGAGGTAAAAAGGAAAAGATTGGAATGGGCAGGTCACGTGTGGAGGAAACCTGAAGCTTTGACAAAGACGGCTCTACAAGAGAATCCAAAAGGGAAAAGACCTCTGGGAAGGCCCCGAATGCGATGGGAGGACTGTGTCAGGAAAGATGTAGCAGAGCTCTACCCAGATGAGGAGTGGCATATGTTGGCGCAAAACCGTGATGAATGGAGGCGTTTATGTTTGGATGTGTGGTCTAAAAGGCCGTAAACAAAAAAAAAAAAAAATTATGACTGGTGAATAACTAGCTTTCAAAAAAAATGCCTTAAGTTAAAAGCTTTTTAGAGTTTAAATAGGAAGAGGGGAAGAGCTTAATATCTATTTATTAATATTACTATTAAACTCTGCACCTATAATAATTTTAAAATGCGTTAAACTTGTTTGATATTGTTATATCATCATATTTAAGAGAAGAGGGGAATTGTGGCCTTATCTTTTGTCACAGACCTTTGTGAATGTGTTTATTTTTTTTTTAATGTATTATAATAAATAAATTATTACTTCTTGAAGTTTTCATTATTTGTTAGGGAGCAACACTTAAGAAATAATTGTTTAAAATTGATTATCAACTAGTAATTATTTCAATAATACAATTCTTGTATTATTAAAATAGTAATTATATATTATGTAGGTTGCTATTTGAAAATCAAAAGTTATTAGTTAAGTAATGACAAAATAATAAGTTATGAGGGGGAATATTTAATGAAAATACCTGATTGGGAAACTTAGGTTACTTTTATACCAAAAATTATAGAAAAATAAATATGATATAATTTTAGAAAATATTATCTGGGTCATAGCTAGCCAATCACTCAAAAAAAAAATCCAAAAATTTGCATATATACCTATTTAAGCTATGTATAATATACAATTGAGTAAGCTCATACATTTACTCAATTAAACTATACTAAAATCTGTAATTACTCACGTAATTTGTTTACTGGATACATTTCATGTTTCGTCGTCGATGCACAATACTTAATTTCGTACTTACCTATATAAAACAAAAATTAAAAACTAAACTTCGAACATCAACATTCAACTTTTAATAAAGATTTTTACCGTTCATTTTTTTTTATTCTAACTATAAATTTAAATTGATAAACCTAAAATTAGATAATGACAAACTTAACTGACATATTACGAAGCTACCATCCACCAGGTATTTAAGTTAAAAAGTCTTAAAATATAAATTATATAGTTATGACGCAAGGTATAATAATAGTTGGTACAACAAAAAAAATATACAGACGTCGGACAAAAACTTTTTCAAATTCGTCAACCATTACCATACATCAATTTCTTTACTGGTTTCTGGTTATAACCACAGATGTGGTTATAATTTACTTCGTTGATTAACCAATAACCGTTAAAGACCGGTTTTATTGTATTGAATGACAGTCGGATACTTCTTTTTTAATTCCTATGTCTTATAGTCTTATTGTATGCACTATGCTTGAATGGGTATTAGGTTGACATTCTTGGCACTTCACACTTGGCAATCAAAACTTAAGTACTAACTTAGTATGATCACAGATTATATAATCTGTGGTATGGACTATGGTCAATAAGTCATGAATGATTCAATGATAATGAATAATGAACAATCATTGAGAAAAGACAACGCATCTTCGTGACTCATGAACTCATATTTCATACACTAATAATAAAAATAAAATAATTATTTCTATCCATTAATCAATTACAAAACTTGTGTGATTGTTTTGTTCCTTAAAAGTATGAGAAAGAGACTAATGAATAGTGATGGGAATAATCGAATGATTTTTAAAGGTATTACTTTTTACCTCTAAAATATTAATTTGTGAATGCTCCCCAGGCACTTTATATTAAGATGTTTACTCGTATATTATAAGAAGCTAAAATAATCAGCTTTAACCATAGTTAATTTCTTTTCTACGATCAGTGTGCAATGTACACACAAAATGACACATACGTAGCGCCATTTAGCGTAGTTTAATTTAGATTTACCCTTTTTACAGTTAAAAAGTGTATTCAGTCCCAAAACTGAATATTTTAGACCAATACCTGGAACCCTACTTTGTTCATTTTAATCACTAAAATCATTTATCTGTCAAATAGCAACGGTGGCTATTATTAGGCTGACAGTAAAAAATATCAAATAGTATAGCCTATAGGTGTGTAATTTATTGTCCTCAGTATTGTCTTCATAACCTAAATATTATATTATATCTATTGGTGTCAGTAGAGAGAAATTAATGATTTATGATTCATTACGCATGTAAACTACGTAAGTTACTACCCCACTGCATGACTGCTACAACATCGGGTTGGTACTCAGTTATATAGGTATTATTTAAGTAAAATACTTTTTAGGGTATCCCGTATCGAATAATTTTTAAATACTTTTGTTAATAAAAATAAACAAGATATTATTTTAAATACATTTTTTGGTATCAAGTACTAAATCATTCTAATTTTATAAACTACTTAAAAAAAAGTCAGTCATTAATGAAATAACCACATAAAATATTTCATGCAGTGCTTGACTTAAGGAACTGTGTAGTGAACATCCCCAATTATTCTTCATATTATGTTAAGTCTATTTAAAGAAGGCTACCGAATTAATCATTTTTTGCACACCTATTCAGGAACCCTTCGGAACTTCCGATAAACTTAAATACTTTGCATCAGACGACAGCCTGATTTTGAACAGAATAAGGATATCCGTTATTGAATTTACTGGAGTTCCGACGAAACTTGCAAAACATTTTAAACATTCTGTACGAGACATGAGTTCTTTTTAGTACCTAACATAAATGACGAACTATAAATTATTGCAGACAAGGAGGTGATGAGGCGATCGCCTCCCTGGATGTTATTCCACAAGTCGTTTTTTTTTATTTGAATTAATGCATTGTTTATCTAGATTTATATTATTTTTGTTTCACCTCTTAAATTAAGGTCTAGGGAATACGAATGAAACTTTACATATAGTTTACTAAATAAAACATATTTTTAAAAATGTCCTTAATTAACAAAACAGTTATTTTTTTAACACCCGAAATAATTTATAAATATAAATACGGGAGTATACAAAGGTTTATATTCATAAACAAAAAAAAAACTTGAGCGATTATAATTATCGAATTTCGTTATTTTTTTTACAATAGGCTATAATATAAGTAGTAAGGTTATGTAACCATTATTTGAATATCATAATATAATAATATTGTAATTTGATTTGATATCAGGTACAATTGTTGTTAGGTTGCCTTAGAGATAGGGTTATGTGATATCAGGTAAAAAAAAATCAATATTCTCCACCTTTTGTGTACCTAATGTCCCAATAGTTATGGATTGTACGTGTTAGCAAACCACTAATAGGATTTTTAGATTATAATGGAATTGCAGAATATTAAATATGCTCAAAAAAATGAAGAATTGCCTCCAATTAGCAGATCAAATCATTCATCCAGAAATACAATAATACAGGTAAACTAAGAATTTCAGTTTCTGGTTCATAAAATATGTAAATCAAAATCAAAAGAAATTACATTTCTAATTATTATTTATATTAATATGTTTTCTTCTTCTTCTTATTATTATTATTATTCGCTATATCCTATACAATTTGGGCCTGTCTGCTAAATCCGCTCTCCCTGTCTTTATTCTTTAGTCACTTCACAAACCTCTTGTGTTATTTTATCTGTCTCAACTAACCACTTCTTATAAGGTCTACCTGTTGGTACCTTTTAATCTATTTACCACAATATCTTTAACTTTTTTTGTTTTTACTATTATACTCTGTCCTCTTTTTTCAACAGTCAACACGTCCAAACCATCACAGTCTGTCCTATTTCATTTGTTCTTGCTATTTGCGCAACTCCCAAACTGCCTCTTATAAATTGCTATTCCGAATACATCCAAATTTTTAATCAATAACTATTTCTAATTAAACTCATACTTCAACTTTTTTTCAGGATCTCAAGATGCTATCCAAACCAATAGATATAATTGATAGGATTGATCCATTAGTATTAGTTGCTCAATATGAAAGAGAAATTAATAGGATGAAAAGGAATCACTGCCAGATGTTGGAAGACTTGTATAAAGAAATAAATATTTTAAGGTCTAAAAATCGAGGTACATATTATTTATTTATTTAGTATATTATATATAGTATATATATATATATATATTTTTTTTATAATAACCTTTAAGATTTATTTAGTATAATATTATAAAATATGTATAAATATCACTTATTTTTTGTTTCAGACCTTTTAGATGAATTAATATTAATGAATGGTGGTAATTATTGCTGTAAACATTTAGAGAGTTTGAGCAATACTATTATGAAATCTAGTACAAGTAATAATCAAAAACAATTAAGTGATATTCTAGATAGTGCTAAAATTGAAGAACATTATAATACCAGTATTATTGAAGAGTCTAATAGTAACAAGTACAAACAATTTTTAAACAAATAAGTAATAAGTATTATATACATCTATAATATTAATACCTATAACCTGTAGGTAATTAATAACAACTATTAACATGATATTTTTTTCCACAAACTAATTACATTTTAAAATACAGATAAATGTGTACATTAGTTTTAATTACTTTAGAAATGTATATGATATATTATCCTAGAAAGGGGAAAACGCTGCCCCCGCTCCATTTTTCATTGAAGAAATTACTTTGAAATTTTGAAAAAAATGTCATTTATAAATATTTATTTGTTCTAACTATTCATTATTAAAAATTAAAGCCAATCTATTATTAACATACATGAACAAAATGTTAAACATCTTATTTTTCATTCCCTCACTCACTATTTCACAACTTATTTTTTGGAATTTTTAAAAATCATTGTGGATCAATAAAACATTATTTTTAGTTAATGATTTAATCGATCGATATGGGTATTGTATAGCCACAGAATAGTCCTGAGCCAAAATAATTAGATAAAATTAAGATCTGTAAAAATTAAAATTACAATGGGAATTTTGCCCTTTCTAGGATAATGGCCCAAATTGTAGAAACTTGTAAAAATATGTATTCATTTTTATCCGTATAAAATATTGTTTTTTTCTATTATTAATTTCCATTACCTAAAAATAATAGTTAAACAGAATGAAATCTTACTCCTAAATTAAAAATTGTAAATAAACCCAAAGGCTAAAACACATTAACCTAATGTGAAGCAAATAACAACCACATGTTAACATAGTAAACTAAGGTTAAAATGTTTCTTCCAAGTTCTAGAAATTCTCTAACTAGAGATTTAAGTAAAATGTATGGGTTATATTTATGAAATATTAATAGGTATGGTTTGTAACTTAGGTCAACAAGATAAACAAACAATTGGTTGACCAGCTTATTCTAGACATTTTCTGTCAAACTATGCTTGGAATCCGAGCTTGATTTAGGTTTACTCTTAGTTAGTATTTACAAAAGAAAATTCAGAAACTGGTTAAAATGTAGATGTACCTACCTAAATGTTGCTAAATTATCTATAGGTACTGTAGTATTTACAAGATAAGCTATATCGATGGTTACAATTTAAAAGGGTCGAAGTGACATTTTCGTAGTTATCAGGAGAGCTAAAAAATATTTTTTGGTGATTTTATTAATTTTTTTTTTTCAAATAGTAATAACCTGATAAAAACCTAATACTGTCATTTAGACACTACTTTTTTAGTAGAAAACTACAATGTTGTGTTTTTACTACAAACTTGAAATTCAAATTGTGCATTAAATAATAAACACAGCTCTTTTTGCGTATGCACATTTTTCTTCATCCAATAGTATAGTACATGTGACATGCTTAGACCTTTTTGCCATTTAACCATCAATAGTTTTAAATATTATTTGATTTCAATACAATAAACAAAAGGATAAAAAAAAATGTTTAGTTACAAAATTCACATTTGAGGTAGATAGATAGCCAATATCTAAGTAAAAAATGGGTTTGCAGTGGAAGACAGTGTATGGTACGAAAGGTGGGTACATTCCAATTATTCTAATAATTATAAAAGATAAAATAAAAAGTTCAACACAATATAAATCAGCACTATACAAATTTTAAGCTAGTGCCTAGTATAAGAAAAACTAAAATTAAAATCTAATTTAAATTAGATAATAACATGTTGTATTCTAAAGAAATAAGTTCAATGAACAGAAATGTATTAATTTGAACTAATTCCTGAATAATTCATAACTATTGATTTTTGAAATTTGGTTTTTGAATCATTTAAAGGGAACGGAAAGCGTGAATTTGTTTACAAATAAAGACTAAAACGCGGAGTCACTTTACGAAGTGTCTACCGAACCGATTTCAATACTTTTTTTTTGTTTTATAGTTAAACATCTCTATGTGGGCTAAAGGCCGATTTTTTATTTTTGTTTTCAAAAAGTATTTATAAACATTTGTATTTTTACTTTTTTATAGTTTCTTCTAATACATCTAACTACTTTTTTACTCCCTAAATCAAAAATCGGCCTTTTGACCCCCATAAAAAAATAGTAGGCTTCGTATAAATATAAAAAAACTTAAACTCCGTCCAATAGGTAGGTACGCCAGAAAATGATATCTACGAGTCATTTTTTATTAAAATTCCGTCATAATTTGGAGAAAAATAACTTTATAAGTATTATATTTAGAAAATTGTAATATGTGTTCACCTTAAAATTAGTAGACACCAAAATGGCTATTAGATCAATTTTTGCCAAATATTGCCTAACCTTTGACCCTTAATAAATAGCGCTTTCTGTTCCCCTTAAATCATTTGTACAATCATATTAGGCAAAATGTAGTTGTGTTTACTTTACTTTAAAGATTATGGAAAACTTGTTTCTGTACACATAAAATGACATATTATAATTTATATTTTACAGCGACAATTCAGTATTTATAAATAAGTTTGACATATTTGTAGTAGATTACACTTATTATTATGATTAATTATTGTATTATTATTTTTATAGGTTAAAAAAACTGCCAGATATAATAACCTTTGAAAATAAATGTATTTATACAAATACTGAGAAGAAATCAAATTTTAGTTTGGAAAATCAATTACGTCATTGCAAAAAGCCTATAAATGTACTTAGAAAAAAAAACCCAAACTAAATTTGTTTATTACAAATACCAAATACATTTATAGTTATTAATCAAGTGTTACAAGTGATAATATAATATTTTATATGCATTATTGTAAAAAAAACTATTATAAATATATATATTTTTAAATTATATTTAAATAAATGTTTAAATGCATCTTTTCTTTACAACAGTCAGACAAATATGCCATCTGTTTGACATTTATCAGGAGTCTCTCACCAGTCGTCACCTCCATATACATCTATACGTACAGTATGCATTTTATACTCCGATTTAAAACTTTAATGTTGATTTACTTTCTAAAGTAAACAGTATTAAGCCAAGCACATAATCACAAATTTTTATGAATTATAATAATAATAAAAATAAAAATAGTTATTTGACAATCGTCTACACACCATACAATTTGAATTAATCAATAAAGTAAATATTATTTTGGGGCGTAAAATAAAAATGCAATTTTATTTTTTTATATATTATTATAAAAATTGATCTACTGTGCCCTCCCGGTCTCTGGGTATGATAAATAAAGATTGGTTAATTGCAGATTTTGGCGGCCGACCTCATTTATATGAAAAAATTAAAAGATTACTACTAAAAAATGCTTAGAATTATTCCTGTCTCTGTTTTGCAATAAAAAAAACAACAAAAAGGCTATTCAGGGCAATTTGAGCAATTTCAAGCAAATCAAGGGGTCGATCGTTTTCCGTCAATTACTGTGTACCTACATTTATAAACACAATATTTATCCTTAGGTATAAATGGTAAACTGTAGTCAAACTACGCCCTACGGACATTGAGCCTAATTAAACCCAATAATTTTTTAACATTTCAATACCTTCTTAAAATTCGACATATACTTAAAAAATAGTAGTGTAGGGTAGGGCATAGTAGTGACGTAGAGTATTGGGGAGAGGGAGGTCACGGGTCTACTGTTTACAGAAATTATTTATTATAATTGAAAGTGATAAATTTAATTAAAATAAAGGCTTTGATGTGTATCTGTAGACTGTAGATATACAAACATTGTCAATAATGTCTTTAAAATTGTATTTTTAGTATTAGTGTGGATACGATTAGAGTTGTTCGTCTGTCTACAATAATTTGTTGCCGATGTTGCCCATGTTATAATTTATAAGGTATAACAATAATACTTTTCAGAAATCTGTTGACTGTCGATTCAGTATCATAGCAACCTAAAAATTTACAACGGTCAAAGGGCGTTACCACTGAGTAATTTCCCATGTCAATTTATTCACGTTTTGTTTGTACAATAAATAATAATAATATAATAAAAAGTAGTTCAAACAGATTAATTAACATGGTCATTGGTCATTGCCAAATATTATAAGTCAATAAGTGATTACCTCAGATAATGTATTATCAGTTATAACTTATACATTATAATAATATAGTATATTATGTACTTCAGGTTTATTACATTTGCCAATTGCCAGAATATGCAAATCATCATTTTGTGTAAAACTACATATTTTTATTTTTATAACGTTTTTTTATTATTTGGTTTTAAAATCAATCAGAGGAGTGTTATGTTGCACTCAGTGCTCACTGTCGCTGGGTTCGACACTCAGTTAAGCCTCTGTCACACGAGTCGACTATTCGCTACGACACGTACCAGCGAGCAAATTCGCTCCGTCTGACAACGTATTCGCTTCTAAGTTCGATTAATCCAAGTCATAGCTACAAATAATCGCGGCGAATAGAATTGTGCATATTCAAATCTACTCACTAGGAACACGCGATTACACTGGTCACGTGAGTCGTGACCTAGTCGCTACTAAAAACCGTAAAGTCGCCCGATGTGACATCGACACTCGCTAGTCGCTACTGGCTATCTAGGTTATCACTATTGTTTATCAATATTAATTTTTCAGTTCATCAAATTTTGTCTGTGATAACCGCATATTGCATAATATTTCTGTAAGCAGAAGGATCCATCCTCTTCAGCCAATTATTTCAAAAGCAAGGCAGAGGCCTCTAATTTTTCTCTTTTACTCATCCAATCACGAACCCACTTCTTCTTTTGAGTATTTTGTACTTCAAAAATCAATCGTTCTGCTAATTCTGTACACGTAAGACGAATTATTCGTCTTAAAACGGTACGACGTGATACGAGACGAAATTTTTGCAACTAATAATATTATTTACTACTCGCTACCTTATACAACCTCGTGCATGATAACTTAGTCGCGGCGACTTGATGACTGATGTGGCGAATAAAATTGCTTCGTGTTACCGGTGGCGGGCGCTCCGTTTGCTGAGCGAGCAATCGTCCGGTGAAAAAGAGCCGTCTCGTCCCCCCTCTCTGGCGACCCGTCCCGCATAGCGAATTCGTCTTGTAACCATCTCATGATGACAGTATTAACTGTTAGTACTGTATTACTTTATGGCGTGTTAAGACTTAAGTTCGCATGATGACTAATATACTAATTAAACCATAATAAAATGTTATTATTTATCGGCCCTGGGGCTCTTAACATTTCATTGACGAGGGCTTATCGGAAAAATCCCATATCTTGCTGGATCTATTAGCTATCTGTCCAAGCAGTGTTATATAATGATTATATAATACAATTATTGTAATGCATATTATATTATTATATCATTAGCATGTTAATGTAATACTTATTCTACATCATAAGGAAAATGTCGGTACAGTCACTGCGAGATAATTTTTGGCAGTTGGCACAGGAGGCGACGGCGTTTATTAATAAGTGTATCCCAAACTAGTATTTTTCCTCGACCGTCAGTCGACTAGGACGAGAATGGTTCTTTATAATTGTTGTTATTATTACTATTATTATATATTTTATAAAAATTAATTATCAACTATTCTTCGACTAGGCATAATAGACATAAGTAAAATAAAAAATAACCCTGGCTTTGCGTTTTTGCGTCGCCGCAGCTGTGCCAAGTTATCTGGCAACGACTGTATATGACATTCCTCAAAGAATGTTACATAAATGTATATTTTAAACATATCTACTGACTACTACCCTACCTTTATACATTTAATTTTGTACTAAGAGTTCAAGGTACATACTCAAAACTATCGAATGGTTTTTAAGAAAAACGGGAAACTAAATTTTATACAAATAAAGACACAAATGCGAAGTTACTTTCTGAAGTGTCAAGTGTCTAACGAACCGATTAAAAAAAAATTGTTTGTTATAGAGTTAAACATCATATATATAGTGGCTAAAATGCCATTTTTTTATTTTAGTTTTCAACTTATAATTTTATTATAAGCGTTTTTATTTTTATTTATATAGTTTGTTTTACAATAAATCTAATTTATAACTTATTTTTTAAAAGCTAAATCAAAAATCAGAAATTTTAATAATATTTAATAGGTTGTATAAGTGAGTACGTTTTTAACGTTTTAACTTTTATAAATAATATGAGAGAATTAAAGACCTTGTCTGTATGGAAGAAAATTATAATAAGAAAACAAAAATGCATAATGATTAAAATTTTTACAAAAGTGACAGCAAAATGGTTATAAATGAAATGGCATGCTCAAATTTAAAACTCTAGTTCCGCATAAGATTAAAATGGCAATTTGCCATTTTCTTATAGTTGCCAAAGGTATTTTTTAGAATTTTTATAAACTTTTATGCGCATCATTATTGGGTAGATTATCAACCGGTTTGCAGTGGTCAATGTATAGTGAATGTATAGTTATCATTCGCCAATGATTTACTGGACAGTTGTTAAATGTCCAACAGCACATATATGATATTCTCTCACTTGATTTTCAACTATACTATAGAATACACATATAATTATTTTCCTTAACACATTTGTATTTATAATTTAAAACAATTCTTGTCATTTGTGTTTCTTAAAGATATTGTGAACTATCTTTTCTATACTTATTAGAACACAGTACTACGTACTGCATAATGTCAAATAATCTAAACCTCAACGGATCCGTCGCATTGGTAACAGGAGCTGCTCATGGACTAGGATTGGGAATGTCTGAAGCACTTGTTAAAAGGGGCGCCTACGTAAGTACATGTAACATCATCAATTAAGCCAAGTTTTATCAAATATTATAGAGTATAAAGATTAGGGCCCGAAAGTATATGCATTTACATGCTTTTACTGAATAGACCAAAAAATAGGTTTTTTTTTTTTAAAAGAAGTGTTAGTTTTATAATTTATTATTTAAATAATTATTGTGTATTTAATGTATTTTTTATTTACTAGCTATGGGTTGAAGAGTTGGGATTTTATATTATGTCCAGCGCTTAAGCACCCTCACATATTTTAGCGAAATTGCGCCCCTGGTTGTGGCCTTAGTTATTAAAATGAAATTACTTTTAAAATTGTATTACTTATAACTTGTGTACATTAAATTTGATCTTTTTAAACGGAAAGAGACAAACTGTATACAAATCAACACTAAAACTCGAAGTCATTTTCCAAGGTTTCTACCGAACCGATTTCAAAAACATTTTTCTTGTTTTCAAAATTGTATTACAAGTGTTTTTATTTTTATAATTATAAAGGTTTTTTTTTCTAATAAACCTAGCTAATTTTCTAATAGCTAAATAAAAAATTGGCTTGTTAGCCCTTTAGAGAAAATAGTAAACTCCAAATTAAAAAAAATTTAATCCATCCAAAAGTTATGTCAGAAAATTACTTTTAAGAAAGTAATTTTTGATCGATTTTTCACATAAGTTGGAGATAAATAACTAAAAGTTTTATAGCTAGAATAACTTAATATTTTTTTACATCTGTGTATGTTTGGTCGAAAACCACTCATTCTACTTCAAACGTTCTGTTCCTTAGATTACTCCGATTTAAAAAGTACCTATTTTGATAATTAATATTTAAGAATTCTTCGATTTAAGTTTTGAAAAACATTTGAATTCTTCATAACATTTTAAAGGCATCGATTGTGGCACCATTTAAAATGTTTTTTTTTTTAAATTATTTTTTTAAGTTTAAAAAAGTTAAAAGCAGCAGCTTTTTACATTGAAATAATTAATTAACTAAAAATAATTTTAAAGTTGTGCCACAATCATTGCCTTGAAAATGTTATAAAGAATTCAAATGTTTTTTAAAACTTAAATCGAAGAATTCTTAAATATTAATTATCAAAATAGGTACTTTTTTCTATGCTAATATGTATGTTAAATTTTTTTAGCTAAATGTTGTTTTAGCAAAAAATGTCCTATATAATGCTTCTTAAGAGGACGTCACCCACCCGTTATTTCTTTAAAAAACCCACCTTTGCGCCGATTAATTTTACGAAAGCTATAATCAAACCTAAGAAACCAAATTTTTACATAATATAGACAACAACATTGTCTGTGTACTACCATCGCCCTTTTTTTAATATTTCAACCAGTTAATGAATAATTAATTAATTAGGACTTTTTTGACTTTTTTAAAAATTATATAGCGTTGGTTGTATTATTAGGTATATTGAAAAAATACGGATGATGGAACACAGATAATTTTGTCATAAATAATATGTATGCATTTCTTTCCTTAACTATATATGAAGCCTGAAAAAAATTAATTCGCGCAAAGCAGTTTTGAAGGGGAAAAATTGTAATTTATCTTATAGAAATGACTGCAATCAACAAAGTATCCTCATTACTGTATTAATAAGTATGCACTATAGTTCAAACTCTAAAATACGATTTTTCGAAAAATTGCCTATACTTTATTCCTTAGAAATGGCCGGTGTGGCGTCCTCTTAATAAAAGCTAGTGTAGAGGCGCCTTAAAATTAGTCGGCATATTTAAAATGGCTACTTGATCGATCTTTGTTTAATATTGCCTATCCTTTGCCCCTAACTAAATAGATCTCTACGAAACATGCAGTGAAAAATATCTTATCGTTAATTTAATAAGTTATATTTTTTACGTAATGCATTAAGAGGATACGCTACAGTGAAAACTAAAAACTATAAATAACGTAGGTAAAAAAAATGGTAAACTGACGGAATGCTGGTACGGCCAAAACCAACATGTTGTTACTGAGTGCAAACATTTTGAAAACAGGTTTGCACACCTCATTTATACATTTAAGAGATTATCAAACAGTAAGTTATAATAAAAAATGAAGCTGTTGAGAAACCTCGATTTAATTATACAACACCAGTTTTCCGTGAACCAAAAATAAAACGTATCTTAAGGAGGGCATTACACTACCTTTTTTTGGCGCGTTAAACATGTTTCAGTAAAGATACTCTTGTAAAGAACTGAGCGGGTTTAGCATAAAAGTACATCTACACAAAATTAAAGATCAAGACTTTATCTAAGTTTTTGGCTACATTTTTAGCAAAGTTAAAAGCTTTCGAAAAGCTGTAAGTTCAACATATTATGATCTTAGTTTCTAAAAACTTTATTGAAAATCGCCCATGTCAAAACTTAGATAAAGTCTGGATCTTTAATTTTGTATGGATGTACTTTACGCTAAACCCACTCTGTTGCTCAGAAAAGTGTCCTGGCTGAGATGTATGTTTTACTTGATTTTCAATATTTTTTACGCCGGCTGCAGACGGTCATAGCTGTGTTCCAATTCACATGGACACGACGGCGGGTGCCGCCAGCCGCGAACAAAACCGGTTATAGGCGGCAGGTAATAACTAATAATTACGTATTCTAATGATTTTTAGCTGGTTCGAGTTAGGTGAGATATGATAGACAATACCTACAAAGAAAATGTATTTTACTATATAGTGGGTGTAAAAACTATACATGTATCTAACCATTGCTTTTCCGAATTTTCAATTACAATTTTTTTTTAAAAAGAATATTTGTCACAGTATGTATTTAATAAAATCTGTTTGCTACAAACAAAATACCAATTATTTTGAAAATATTATGGAAACCATACATCCGGTTTAAATTCAGTAATATACATTAATACATATCACAAATTTGTGTTATTTTATAGTTATTTATCAATGGTTCTATTTCACTAACCTACTGTACTAGATATCATCAGTTTTACAAGAAAATATTATCTATAATCTTATAAGCTGTTTTATAATGTTGTAATTCCAAAAACGTAGACATTTCTAAATTAGCTAATAAATACTTGTTTTTTTTCTAATAAATGAACAATTTTTATTATTAAAAGGGATAAAAAAATAGTAAAATATGATACATTCTATACTTGTTTATATCACAAAGAGGTATTTTAATCGCGAATATTAATCGACCATTTATGTAAGATTTTTTAATTTTTTAAATATTTAAATGTTGGTCTACAGTTTCCAAATTATAATTTATAGGGATTTGAAGGTCATTTGGAACATATTTTTACTTTATTAATGTTATGTATTTCAGATAAAAATTATTCTGGTCTTAAAATTATAGTATGAAGTTGATTGTTATGAGAAAGAATTATAGCATTTGTTTATTTATTTATAGTATTTTCTAATATACTTTAATTGCTACGAATATTTACAACTGCTTCAAATATTTTTTGGGTATGTTTTAATTCTTCAGTTTCATTTTGTATGCTACCTAAAGCATTTTTCAAGACTGAAAAATGATTATCAACAATTTTTTTTTAAAACTTAAATGGTAACATACACATTTTATTAAACTTTTAAATTAAGAATATTTTACTAAAAATGTTGACTGATTGATAACCAGTTTTAAACAACTATTTTTTATGTTGTATGAGTTTAAAAGCTATGACAGGAGGGGAAGTGCGCGGAGATACTTATTATCATTTAAATTTAACACAAATATTATTCTATTTGAGCTATACAACTCATAAAGAGTTGACGTTTTACATAATTAACTAGCTTCCCGTGTACCGGGCTTCACCCTGGTTAATAAATGACTTTTATATTTTTTTAAGGTCTCATTAATAGACATAGATGAAGAGGCCGGCAACACAGCTATTACCAATTTAGAAAAGAAGTATAACGCATCTGGCAGAGCATTATTTCTGAAATGTGATGTGACCAATAAAGATGAATTTGAAGGTGTAAACATATTAATACAAAATTATTCATGCAAAAAAAGGGTTTAAATAAAATAAAATGCCAATTGTTTTGTTACAGGTGCTTTTAAAAAAATTATTGAAAAATTTGGGAAGTTACACATTGTTGTAAATAATGCTGCTATTATGACAAAATATTTAGATGCCTGGGAAAAAGCAATTAATATTAATTTTGTAAGTCAATCATTATGCATAATCTATTATGTATTTTCATATGTATGTGTGTCGGGTGTCAAAATCATACATGTTAACTAGTATAACTACCATTGCCAATTTACAATGACAGTCAACCTTTGTACAATTATAATATGTAATACCTATTTTCAATCAACTTTTCTTTACTTCAATGACTAGGCCGAGTATAATAAGAAAAAAATATGTTATGTGTTTAAAAACGGGCGCTGAACCATTCACCGATTTACGCTGATTTGGCTTTTTTTAGTCGTCATAGATGGTTTATTTCTCCAAAAAAGCAACCATGCACAGATGTGTTGAGAATGAATGAGCCCCCCCACATTAATAATAAGGGTACCTTATTATTAACATTATTAAGGTGTAGGTCAACTTAAATATCAAGTGCTTAAAACCAAATCCTGAATAAGAGCCACGGGGTCATAGTGTTGGCTTCTGGTAACCCCTACCAAAGTACTTAGTCACACCGCTCGGGTCAAAACTTGCGAAGTCTCTGGGCTTCAGTCTTCTTCCTTAATCTGGCCCTGACTATTTAATACTCACTATGCCATTATTGTTGACCTTTTTAAAATAAATTTGTATTCAAATGTAGAAAAATATTGATTTACACTTATTTATTCTATATATATTTTAGAAAAGCGTAGTACATAGTACTTTGTTATCTTTCAAATATATAGAAAATACAAATAATAAAAACATAGCAGTGATAAACATAAGCTCTATAAGTGCGTTATCTAGTACAATTCTTCCAGTGTACCAAGCAACTAAAAGGGCTATTATTGAGTTTACTAGGAGCATTGGAGTAAGTAATATAATACTAAACAATTGTAATTAACTAGTTTGTGAATAATAATCAATATGTATTTAGTGTGAGTATAACACAAGAATGAACAATAATAATATAAGAGTTATGGCTATTTGTCCGGGCCCCACATTTAATATAGATGAAGACAACGAAGACATAGATATGATTGTTGAAAAGTTAAAAGTTTACATCACAAGAGGAGAAACGAATCCAAATCCAGACAGAAAAATAGTAATTCAAAGGTATTACATAGGTGCCCAATAGATTAATTACCGTATACTGTAGTCTGTAGTGACATATTCTCTCATACACTAAATTATAACTTACAAGTAAATTACATTTTTATTTTTTTTCAGTACTGATTACATACAAAATGCTCTACTTCACGTTTTGGCTAATGGAAAATCAGGAGAAGTTTGGATAGCTGAAAATAAAGATTTACCTAGACTTGCATGTTTACCAGCAGTACAATATTAGATGTGAAAACACATTTTAAATATAAATGTTATTTTTATTTCATTAATATATCATATTCAATAACTAGTAATATATTCAATATTCGTAAAATTAAACATATTAGCACTCGCAGGGAGAGCAGCAGGTATGCTTAATATTAAATTTTCATTAGATACAAAAAACATATGTACAACTAACAGTTATGTCTTTCATAAGAGGTATATCTGAAAATCATCCATATACAAAGTATCCTCATAACTAAAGGGCATAATTGTATGTCAAAATTTCCAATGTATAGTTTGTTCATGCTTATATTCACATAACAGTTAGTTTACAAAATGTATCCATCACTTATCTAAAAATGTTTTGTGAAATGTGATATATTGTTTTTCCAGATATCAAGATACCAAAAGCATAAATTTTGAAAATTGAAGGTCTCCCTCGCGAGTAACTGTATAATAGTAAATATATCTTATATTTTTTGTATAATAATAAGTTATTATTTTTAAGATAAAATCCTTAGATATAAATCACAGACGATAATCATACTAAATATATAACTGTAACAGTAAATATGTAAATAGGTTATCATGGTACAAATGTCATAATCCAGTGTACTGTGGTTGAGAGCTATTGTTTAAATCCACCACAGAATTTTGAGGCATAAAGCATCCTAAATTTAGCCATGAACGTTTCCCATTATAACTTTGATTGTATTGTTCACTAAATATTAAATGTTAATGAATACAAAATTGTTATCCATCTAAAAATATATTTCTATAAATCTTACCTGAAAAATGGTATAAGGCTAACCAATTTGTATTTATTAGGTGAACTCGCCAATGTTCGATTTATCGTAATTAAAAAATTGATTATTTGCCTTAAATATATTTGAAGTCTTTTCCGTCGTTCTTCTACAAAATTAGCACCCTGAAATTCAATGTTTGTAAATTATTTTTTAAACATTTTATTCAAAAATTTTAAGTAGGACAGGACAAAACTTGAAATAGGTGTATTTCCTGTATTATTTTTTTACCTATTTATACACAAGAACCTTAATTTTCATACAGCCTCTTAAGTCTTAAATTCAAAAAGGAAATTTTCTCTTTGTCTTACTTCATGAAACTTATGTACATACATTATTATAGTACTATTATGGTCATACAGCTCAATCAACAAGACATATCATAATATAATATACATTAATTATTATATATGTATATATTATATAATTATTAGAACTAGTATGTTGTATGACTATGAATTATTTTAAATTTCAATTATATTTTTAATAACAAAAAAAAACATTAAGCCAATAAAGGCAACACTAAAATTACATTATTTTTTAAAAACACTATTCGCTAGACATTTTTGGAAGATTGCCACTTTACAAATGTCACAATTTGCCACTGAAACAGTCGAGTTTCAACCAATACCTCCTTTGAGAAATTACTACTTTTGAAAAATGTATTCTTAAAAATAATCATTGAAAAAATATAGTTTGTTTAAAAAATACTCATTATTCAGTTTTTTAATATATTGTTATTGTAAATATCGTCCTCACATATTGTACTCTGCCAAACCAATTTTTTTGCAGATAAATTATAGGTGTGTAGCATCCTATTAAGAAAAAATACCTTGAAGGTTTAACTATTAAAATGGTGAAAAATATTTATTCTATTATAATTTTTAAAAACAAAATTTGTTTATTTTTTTATAGGCGCTTATGTTTACATTATTAAGTAACAAAAGCCTGCCTACTATATGGGTGTTCCTATCAATACACAAAATATTTATCAGCTTAAAGTAAATTATACCTTGTTTCCGATGGTTTTTTTAGGTGGTAAATCAATTGTTGAAACTACGCTATATTGTTTTTTTAACTGTTTATGAAACTCTGTGAATTGAGAATATCTTCGATATACATTCCATTCTTCATTAAGTATACGTATATGAATCTGCAAGATAAATATAAAGTTACAATAATTTTAAAATGTTACATAATTATTATAAGTAAATAACAATTAATCCAAATAAAAAGCCAGCATAGTGGCATCAGGAATATCAGGTACCAGGAATTATTATAGCTGAAAGTAATAAAACCTTTTTCAAAACTAATAATATACATTTGGTGAACACTATACAAGAATAATATAAATCATATTAGTGAGAAAAATATTTGTTTAATGGCGTTTAAGAATAACCAATTTTATTGGTTAGTTTAATATATAATACACGTCTTACTGTTATTTAAGAAAATTAATGTCTTAGGTTATATTAAAAAATAAATCTGTTAAAGTAATTCAACAACAACTTGTCTATGTTTAACAAGTAACAAACTGTGGTTATGATCAAGTATTAATTTTTTGAGTTAGATTTTCCTGACAAAAAACAATGCCTGACCATGTCTTTTTTATTATTCCAATAACATTCAAACATATTATTCAAATAATTTTCAAGTGCAGTTTTCGTGTTATTTGTTTTTTTAAACATAATTTTGTATAAAAATAAATTATATCTTACAATTATATATTACAATTATATCTTACAATCATATATTACATTAATCGGCCTAGTAATAAAGGGCGTAAATCCAAAAAATCAATTTTCGTTATATTACACCATTAAAAAAAAAAATTGTATGTCGGCTGGTAATATCATGATTATACTTCAGTGCATTTTCTTCTGTGAAATGTGTAAGTAATTTTCAAAACTCCAAATAATAATATTGATATGTTTTTTTCCTTCTAGTGTGAAATTTGGTATTTTGGAGTTATGATCTTTGCTAACTAGGCTGATGATACTAAATATACAATGTAAATAAAAACAATAGCGATAGTGAAATAAATAATTTTAAAATATTTTTAAGATTACTCTTTTTTACTAAATTATTCTATTACTATTAAGTTGAAATCTCATGTAAAGTATAAATCTCAAACTAATACAGAAGTTAATTATCAGTTAAAAACTAATGTGTTTTTACAAACAAACTCTAATACTGTACTACATATAAAGTTAATATGAAAACTAAGCAAAAGGTCAGAAGAAAATAGAATCTCAAGGTCCTATCAAAATTACAAGAGGGTTCAAACAAACCCTGAAAATTGTAGTTTATAGGTAAAGATGGATAATCTATCACCTAAACAATAAAATAATTGGTTTAATAAAACAACTTTAACTATTAGGACTATAAACACCATTTTTCGCTCCTTATTTAAATAAGTATAGTTATATCAAGAAATAAATAATTATAAAACAAAAGTATAAGAAATATATATTTTTAGACTAAGAAGATTAAGGTGATCCTCTATTTAAATTATGTGAACATTTTCTTTCAGTAATATAAATTAGACATGATATTGTATAAATTAATTTATGAAATGCAAAATAGTTGTATGCTATTAAATACATACTTGGTACACATGATGAGGATCATTTATTCGACCAACCAGAAATGCAGATGGAACCCATAAATGAATATTTGTATGAGGAATTTCATCTGACGGTAATGGACCTCTTAGAGCTACTAATTCTGTTCTCAATTTGGTAATGCAATTATCTTTTGCTATCATTTGATCATTTAAATGTGAATTGAGCTCTATTAATTCACTATGCATCTCAGCAACCTATAAAACATAGAACATGTAAAATACACAAATTTCACTTTAAAAACATAAATTAAACAGTAGGATTAAATATTTAATTGCAATCATAAAACTAAAGTCAAATCAAAACTACAAAAGAAACATTTTTAAATATAAATTGTGTTTAGAAGAGTTCATTTATCCGTTTCTAATATTTTTAATATATTAATAATAATAATAATTCTAAAGCAAACTAACAATGACCTAACTAAAAGTCATTTTTCGAAAATGTTTTACAATTTAAGACAAACATGACAAAACCATATAATTTTAGGTATTAATTTTTTATATTAAAATCCTCTTAATTTTATTTATAATTGAGGTCGTTTATTCCACAAAATATTCTACTGTACAATTGTTTATATGTCCCTATGAAGTAAACCCAATTGTTAATGTATAAAACAAAAATATAAAAATTTAATTTTAGAGATAAGAGTATTGCGTATAGAGAAGCAAAAAAAAAAAAAAATCAAAAGTACCCTTCCCCACAACAATTATAACACTTTTCAGTAGTATTGAATAAATGTATTTCAGTAGCAATATCGGTCCAAAATATCAGCACTCAGAACTACAACCTAACCTACCTATTGTATACACAAGCTTAAGAGTTAAATAAATTTTAAGCTGACATTTATTCATAGATACACGTCATAATTAAAGAATTCTATATTATGATATAACAAATAATATTATTACCTGGATCAATTTTTGTTGATATAATTTAACTTCTTCGCTTTCGTTTTCATCTTGTTTCATTAATTGTACCGCACTGACATACTTTCGCAACTGATGTTTTAACAAGTCGTTTTCTCTATACAATAAATGTTTATCAAATTTCAGTTTTTTATCCTACTACTTTTGAGCTAAATCAAAATCCTCACCGAACTAATTCTGTAATTTTTGTTTCTAAATCAGCAATTTTTTCTTTTAATTGTTTCTCTAACATTAAAATTTGAGTTTTTTCCTCTTCAGCTCTATATAAACTATTGGTATCATCATTGGATCCCAAAGATTTACTTTCATCATCTAAACAAAATATCATAATACCATTACACAATTTTTATCATTTTAGTTTTCTAACAAGTTCTTACATAAATGGTAGAATAATATTTAATAAGGATAATAAAATAAAATCATAAATTTACAATTGAAAGTTATTGTGTTAGATGAAGAAACTTGCAGAAATAATAAACAACAAAATAATTGGTAAAATTATGTATAAATTACCTGTGTCACAAGGCAGGCTTAACGATGTTACAGGAACAAAAACTTCATAAATTTCATTTGACTCATTGATAGGGCTCAATTTTCTAAACCTTAATTAATAGAAATCGTAATTTTAATTGCTGTTGTTAAAATTAAAATGGTTTAAAAGTATTTTACTTCAATGCAATGAATTACTTAATTTTTGTTATGTATTATTATTAGTTTATGCTGTGATTCAACAACAAAAAATTTAATCAAGGACATTTTTTGCTGAAGTTTACAAGAACTAATCAAGGTAGGAGTGGCCATAGTAATGGATAAGCAGGCCAAAAAATCTCTTACTCTCACAAAAATATATAGCACAAGAGTAATTATGGCCAGGTTTGCAAACAAAATCGATGGCTTAGTGCTAATTCAGGTATACATGCCTACTACAAAACATAGCGATGCAGAGACGGAGGAAGCTTATAAGTTAATGGAACAAGCACTTAAGGCAACGAAGGTAGAAGGCAAAAAAGATAAGTTCCAAAAACATATAGAAGAGAGTTAGAAAATGAAGTAGAAGAGCTATCAATAGAACAACAGTGGAAATATACTAAGGCAACACTGAAAGAAGCAGCAGATTGTGTACTAAGATTAAAAAACAGGAAAAACAAAAACCTGGGGTCACAAATGTTCTTTAAAATGGAGGAAAGAAGGAAATGGAAGAATATTAAAAAAGAGATTGGGAAGAATATGTACAAAAAGCAAAAAAATTAACTGGGTAGAGAATGTAGAAAAGCACACGTCAATTGGTAGGAAAATCGGTGTTTGGAAATAGAAGTGCTACAAAAATGTAGAAAACATGACAAAATCCATGCACATGTCAGAAAATTAACAAAGAAACGTAAAAAACATAGAGGACAAATAAGGAAACTATATAACAGAAAATGGAGAAATATCAACACGATGGAGGGAATATATTTCAGAACTCTATGAAGGAACATACAACCCACAACAAATGAATACAGATAGAGATCAAAGATTCCAAGTAACTAGGGAAGAATTTGATCTTGCACTAAAAATGGTTTCAACCAAAAAAGCCCAAAAGCATGGATGGACTACCGATTGAGTTGCTAAAAGAAGCGGGCGAAAAAATTCTGCTTAAAATGTCTGAATTAGTAAAGAAAATATTTAATTCAGGAGAATGGTCCAGAGCACCTACAACAACAGTAGTGATTCCAATACCAAAAAAGGCAAATGCAGTAGAATGTGCTTAATAAATATAATCAAAAAACGAATAGAAGACAGTATTACAGACACCCAGTTTGGTTTCCACCAAATTATGGGTACCTGAGATAGGAACACTAAGGTTTATAGCAGAGAGAATGTTAGAACAAAACAGAGCCTTATATAAATGTTTCATAGATTATAAAAAAGCTTTTGACAGAGTTAGTTGGGAAAGAATATTCCAGATGTTAAAACTAAGACAATTCCCTGATGGAATAGTAAATTTGATTAAAAGTTTATATTTAAACCAAATGGCAGTAATCTCGATAAATTGGAAAATATCTGAGGAAGTGCATATTCTGAAAATATGATGGATGAGCATAGGTGGATCTAAGATTAAAACAATTAAATTTGTAAATGATCAAGCTATATATCTTCCGCATTAACGAGAATATTTTTGTAGAAAGTTTTTTAATATATAATAATAATTTCTACAAGTCACTATGACTTTAATTTTACTGTAGTGTAAAAATAAAATAAGTTAATTATTATTTTTTAATAATCGGGTTACGTTTCTTGAAAATACTTTGAAATTTGCCTCCACAAGCTTGAGTATGTATAATTTTTCTACTGCAATGACCCAACAAATATTGTAGATTTAAATAATTAAAATATTTGTTGTATCTACCTTTTTTCCAATTCTTTTTCTGTCGATGCCAAATCTTTAAACTCTCCAATAAAATATCCTGTCTGAAAATGAAAAAAATAGGAATATGATATAATGTGATCATAATGTTAAATTTTAATTGTTTGTATTAAATGTGAGATTATGTTTAATGTTGCTATTTTTCTAATAAGTGGTGTTTCTTATTACTATAAGGATGGCTCTTATTTTAGCTTTTTTGAACTAGTCAGAAATACACCCTTAATTTATTTACCTAGAAAGTCACGGAAAGTCTTTTTATAATTTTTAATGTAGTATTTTAGCTTTGATATTAGTTTTACAAGGATGTGTTTTTGTGTTTGGTTCTACGATACCTTCTTATTTGATTTTTTCTTGTAGCAAGTCTAGCCAGTTTAGATCAGAAATTGTATTCAAAAAGTACTTTTATAAGGCCAAAAGTTGAAAAGTTTAATCTCTCTACTTGCAAATTGAGAAACACGCCATAAAAGTATACACATTTTTTAACTTAAAATTATGGAATACAATAACTTTAAAAAAAAAAGTATAGTTAGTTCTAAATTTGTTGAGGACAATTTTGAGATATAGCATTACTAAAAATAAGTTTTTAACTAAAATCCTAAAAAGTGGGTACATTTTTCTTTAATTTCTTTTTAGACATAGCTTTTACATTGAAAGTCTGAAAATTGTACTGATGTTAGACCTAATGGAATCATTTATATACAATTATGAAAAATCTTCCAAACAAACATATTTTTATAAAAAAAAATCCAAAAAAAAAACAATAATTATTCAAGTTTTTTTAAAAATGTAAAAAACATACCATGTTATTAAAAGAACTTGTTGGTGTTGTTTCATCTCCGGCTGCAAATATAACATCTTCATCAGACTTTACTTCATCAGCTGGTTGAATATCATCTCCATTTTGGTCAAAATTAATAACATTTGCCTTAATTTTTTTACTGTGTCCACTATTATTGTTCTTTAGTAACAAATCACCATCTTAATAAATACAAAAATTACAATTATAGCTAAATACATGTAATATTTATCTTTTACTATTTAGTATTGTGATTGGTGGCTTGGCCTCAAATATTGTCTTTTGACTTTTAGATATCTTCCCCTCCCCCTACTTAAATCCTGGTTTGACATTTTAAACTATTTTTTTGACCAAAACATTGCAACTCAATCTATGATGGTTTAATAATATATATATTGGTCATATACCTATTACAGAACTGATAGAGAACAACATTTTGGAGAGAATGCATAATATCTTTTTTTTAATAAATCTCATATTTATTTGGGCTATATACTTAAAATATTGTTTTAGCAATATATTTTTAAGACAGCCATAAATATTTTTTATAAATTAGTTATTGTCATCCAAATATCATGATATAATAGGTGTTTTTCCTATAATTCCATATGGAGGAAGTAAAATACATTTCGTATAGTCAAGATTTTACATTGGAAATTCGCAAGTACAACGTCCTTTACTTAATATCACATTAATAAAAGTAATACATTTTTAAATTCAATATTTTATAATTATATATTTTACCTCCATCAATAATAGGCTCATTAAATGAAGACTCTGTCATATCTTTGTTAAATTCTGTCTTATCTATATTTAATGCAAACACAATTGACGATAACCCTAAAATATATTTAAAAAATAATACACTATAATTACGCATTATACTCTATATTTTATAACCATCAAAACATACCTGCAGCTGTATTAGGTAGTATGGAATTTTTTTCACAATTTCTCATAAAGGCCCATTCTTTATAATACTTATTAATGAGCAGATGATTATTTATACATAAATGCATATATTTTTCCAAGCATCTTTCATTAATTGATGCTCTCAACCAAGCTTTTCCGCGACCAAAATCATTTCTAATATTTGCTAACAAATTAAAACGTTGAAGCTCGGGTTCTTTTAAAACTTCTTTTATAAAATACCAGAATGGGATTGATGAATGATTTTGACTTTTGTCAGTATCTGACAAACCAATGACTATTTTAGATACTTGTCGTTTTAACAAAGAACTTCTGTAATCGTAAATTACAAGGTAAAACTATATGTTACATACAATTTTAAAATGCTAATTTACTTTTCTTCAGTATTGATTGGTTTTAATCCATGACTTAAAACTGCTTCAAAACATTGACACAAATTAGCGACTTCCTGGTCAGATTCAGTTGCTATTTCAGAGCAACTCCCAAAACGTCTTTGGCATTGCTTCACTGAATTTAATAGATTTCTTAGCAATCTTTCACAGTTACCAGTTTCACTTGTGCTAATATGGGCCATGAAGCATTACTAAATAATGAACATGGTTATTATAAACTTTGCTTATAATATGTAACATTAAATTTTGTAAATGAAAAATCCTTTTTAAACCTTGAAATGTTTTAATGGGAATCGTAATTAGAAACAAATCGAAATGAAGTTAAATCATTGTTTTATATCAATTTTGTATTATAAAAATGTGTAAGATATTTCCTATATCTAGACTTAATAGATAATGTTATTTGTTTTAAAAATTGAGTATTAAGAAACTGAACAACAAAATAAAAAAAACTTGTAAAGTTACTGTAGGTACTCCGAAGTCCGATTTCTGTAACAGGCATTAAACAATTGATTTTACTGAATTCACTCAGTCAAGGCCTAGCTTATCTGCTTGTAATATATGAAATGTGAATATAATAGATAATAAAGGATTATTATCAAAGTTTGTGATATCACTATGAGATAAAAATAAGTGATATACTACTTGTACCATTTGCCATTACACATTCTACTTCACGACATAGATTAAATACATATATATGTAATATATTTAATCTATAATACAATTCAGTGGGTTATGCCAGTCACAGAATAGATAAAAGTGTGCTACTGCACTCTAGTGGTAAACAGCAAACTTGCTAAATAGTATTATACAGAAGAGTGCTATTGCATTGGCGGCGTTTTCGGTTCAACCATAGATTAAATACATTAATTGCATGCGGCTGTCAGCCGTAGACCGACGATCGCGGTTGCCGTAGTAGTAAAAAAAACATTTATTATTATTTAATATTTAATATAATATATTTTGTCAATAAGGGTATGCTGCGCTATCTCTCCAAAAATAAAGAAACGAAATAGCGGTTGCCATTTGGGATATTGCAGTGGCCTATCTATATGTATTTAATCTATGGTCGGACGAATAAACCATAGAGTAATGTACCTATTTACTCTATGGGTGAAACACAAATCATTGACCTCTCATATTAAAAAATCTAATTATCCTATCAGAACTTTTAAATAAAGGCATTCGACAACATATTATTTTGTTGTAGGTATTCCTAAAATATGATATACCATAAAAGTATTTTGCAAAGGTTAGTAACAACTAATATAAAAATACCTTCAAAAAAAAAATTTTAAAATAGGTACCTAGTATTTAAGTTGTTATTATCTTCTTGGGGTTTCCCCACGCAAACGGGGTTTTCCGATTCCTCGTAATTATATTTATTTTCATGAAATCATGGATAATTTATACTCTTAGTCCACAAAATAGACCTATACAGTATACTACATAATATTATTACGATGGTAGTTTGAAATTTGTCGCTGCGATATGAACCTAAAAATTACTACTGTTTCCGCTGTTGGGGAAACTACTGTTTACTAGGTACTATGATTTAGGATTTTAATTGATAATAACAGTTGTAGGCGACTCTAAATAAATTTATTTCATTTTATTTATTTATTATAATTCTAAGGATCCTTAATGACGGACACATTTTAGTCAATTAACGTATATTGAACTGAAGTTTAACAAATTTTGAATATTATTTGTTTTAATTTGTATTTGTGAATAACGTTTTAATACATTTAATATTTTAATGTATTGGTGTTTCGCGTTTCCTCCGAACCACAGCCTCGGCGTCCCTTTATGTAGGTACCAATTACTTCAATATTACACAGTTTGCGTAGTACGCATGAGCTTGAGATGGTCACCCTTTTATAGCAGTGCGTCGAATCGTAAGTTTCAGTAGTATGGATGCAAGCAAGTTAGTAGTAGTGACGTGATGTTTTGAATTTCAGACTTATCAGTACTTATGGCTGATGGTGAAATTCGTATTACTTTTAAGTAAGTACTCCACTTTACAGTAGATACATTTATAATATCGTTTTATTGATTTTATTATGTCAACATAATATATTGAAAAATAATATATTTATAATAATTACCTACCTATTCAATAAAATAAGCAAATATAAATTGTACTAACTACTTACTTGTTTATAAGTTCACATAAATAAGTATATTGAATTTCCATACCTAACATGAAGCGCGGTCGTTTTTAAAAAAATCTAAGGAGAATATATGTATAAGGCATGAACTAAGACATACCTTTACGGTATACCTAAGGTATATCTTAGTTCATGGTATAGAGCATGCGTTTTTTCATTATTATCACTTATCACACAGTGATAGCAGCGTGTAATACATTATATTTAAATGTTAATACAATGTTAATGCTTGTTTGCAATATAAAGTTTAAAGACCACACAACTTATAAAGATCACTTACGCAGAACAGCTAGAAGAAGTTGTCCCTCCTCTTAAAAAATAATGTTTTTTGATTATTTCCAAATATATAACTGATCGAATACATACATTTTCAATAAATATTTCTCTTACATTATTATTATTTATTACTATATTAAAAAAAATATATTATACAACTTTCTTCCGGCTTCATCATAGGCAACTAGGGGGTTCTAGGGGGACTTAAGCACCCCCAAAAATTCATACCCCAATCCTTGATTTGTACGCATATAATTTGAATAATGTACACACTATGTACAAATTTTTACTTTGGAGTATTTTTGTTTTCAAATATATTATTTTATATCTAATGGTTTGAAGATAAGAATTATGTTTAGTCAGGACTCAGGTTTACATTAGTTTAGCACCCCCTAAAATGTAGAACTAGTTGCATTTATGATTTCTCTGAAGGGCTTTTGATGATTATAAAACATTTTCCTTTAACGCTAAAAACACAAGATAATGACTGTTCTTATACAAAGAGGGGTATTGTTATACATGTAACAGTCGGTAGTCAGTAAAAAAAATATAGTGTAGTAGCGGTATAAGCCACTACTTAAAAAACATATTGGCTCACAAATTGCATTATTATATACAAGATATAAAATGTCACAAACATTTTCGGAAGGACATGCCAGATAAAATTACGTATGATATCTTGATCCCCTCCTGTGAATAACTATATAATTGGTTTACATCCCTCGCAAGTCGCAATATATTATTAACATTTTAATATAATGTCAAATTATCTAATTTCAACAATCTAAATTAAATGTATGGGCACCTTGTGAACAAATGTTAAAATTAAATAATTTTATTTATTTTTGTAATTTATTATTTTATATTTAGGAATAGTTTTTTTTGTCTTGGACGCTTCCAAAAATGTGGAGCCTGTGAAAATGTCCCTCTCTCCCTTTCACTATTAAAGCTAACCTTACTAAATTATCTGATTTGAATAAGATATGAATAATTAGGAAATATATTTTAAGGTGGAGTTTTGAATTTTTTAGAAAAATTATACCAGCTGCCTTGGTAAGTAACAATATGGCATTTCTTTTTCTGTTTTTATTCTAACTTGAAACTTCTATCATTTTTTTAAACATCTACGTTAAACAATTAACAAATAATTAATATTTGATATATTTATGAACATCCCGTTCCTTGGGGCTTTGGATTAAAAGTCTCCATGATTACATATTTCAATAAAACGAAAAACATAACCTAAAAACCCGACCCGCACTTGTTAAAAGTTACTTTTTTTCGGTTCAGTGTAAATACTTAGGTAACGGTTTAAAGAAATAGTGATTAACTTTGTGCCATTAAGTGTCACCGTACCTAATCTTAATAATTTGTTTTACCATAATATGGTTTGTATTATTTTGATTATAGGTACGATGAAGCTTGAGTATCTATACTAAGAGTTACAGATATTTTTTACAGTTATACAAATTATATAGAATTGTATTAAAAAAAAAAAAATCAGAATTTAAATTTTAACCACTCGCCTATATATTTTCGTAACTGTTAATACACGGAACATAATCCAAGGATAAACAGTGAACTCTTCTTCGAAGAGTTCATGCACATTACATTGTAACGGTAAAAGCAACCTCCGCGCCTGGTCTTCGCGCACTGTTTTGACCTAATAAATACAACACATCGCTCACATCGTTAACAGATTATGGTATGTGAAGTCACCCGTATTGTTTAGTTGAGTATGTCTTTAAATATTTTGTTGATTCATTATAGCACATAGTATTTACTAAACCCGTAAACATACAATTAGCTTAAATCGTTGCATTCATAATAATTAATTATGCAAAATGAAACCTATTTGCAGCGACAAGAAAATGTTAACAATTTAACTAACGGTAGTTTTTTCAGTACAACTGTAGAGACTAAAAATCAACCTATTTACAAAGTGAATCACCTAAAGTTAAGACTGAAGATGTATTTCGAAACACGAGTAAATAATTGAAATAGAAATTAAATTCTACAGGAGCAGTGTTTGAAAGTGTATAATGCCATATAATTACATTATGTATTGAACAAACTTATAATGTAGAATATAACATGTCTAACAGTTAATTAAAAGTCCCCATCTTCCAAATTCCAATATGTGTACACAATGTATATAAGACTATTAGGTACCTACTAATATCTTTGTGAAACTTAATTTCCCCAAAAAGTACACTTATAAGATGTTGTGTACTATGCTATCAATATGTACATTACAAATGATTGAAACATAGTCTATAATATATTAACAATTTTACAAACAAAATAACATTAAAGAGTAACAAACAATTTAGGTTAAATTGTCGTTCTCGTAAGTTTAGCTTAATGTTTTGTATAGTTAAGCCTATTTTTTAGTATTGTTGACTTTTTTTATTTTTTATTTTTTTTTTATTATCAGAAATTATATTTACAATCTATACAACATTGAGTACAATAAGTAAATGCGGTGAATGTTATATACACGACATTAAGCAATTATCGTGAAGGGAAGACACTCAGCAGTAACACCCGGCTAGGAATTTATTAATTTAATTTGTTTAATTTAATTGGAAGTTATTTTAGAAGGTCTCTGGGTCATCTTCTTTTAAGTCTTCTGGGAGCGTTTTCAGGAAGGGAGATCGAGCAATTGTTGACTATACTTCATTTTTATGTTAAACTGGGAAGAATAACGATTACAGAGTTATCTAAACAATAAAATATAAAGTAAACTACATGCATAAGTATATAGTATATTCTTTATAATATTAATTAATTAAAATTCTTAAAAATTTTAAGAAATCTATTTTTTAGTGAATTTAATTTTTAATTGATGCAATTATTTTGAATAGATTTTGTACATATTACATTTATTTCATTAATTAAAAAGTAGTAGGTACCTAAGCTAGTAGGCACTTGCCACGTTGAATACTAACTCACAAGATATAATTATTATTAATTTATAAATCGCTACATTTATTTGTTAAATATGAATTCCAACTAGTTGGTCAATTTAATTAATAGTTGGGAACCATATTTTATATTATGTAATGCATTTTAATATAATGGATTATGTATTGTGTTTAAAGATATATTGTGATCATTTATATCCGTAATAACAAGTATAATAAGCGTAAAGATATTCATTATTATAAACTGGGTGTAATAATACTATAATATGGTTTTATATAGTGTTGTTATTTAATTTTGAGTTATGGACTAATCACATGTTTACATAAAAAAGTATCATATAGAAATCGAAAAATAAAAAGAACACGTTATGCAATATCAAAGTAAATTACTCGCATGTATTTAAAGAAAGTAATCTTCAATAGATTTAAAACTATTCAATTTCTAGAGGTAATAGAAATTTACAAATTAATTTATATTTAAGTGACGTAATTATACAGTATACCTAATTTATTAAGCAAATATAAACAGATCACATTGTTCATTATAAGGTTTTTTATACAGATTTAAGTTATGAGCATACGAATAATTATAATACTTTACCTACCTATAAAATGTACCTCGAAAATTAGCTCGTGCAGAGAGTGGATGCACTGTCGACAGGAATGATAACATTATGGTGGGAAACCGGTTCAGATACAACTGAGTTTAACATTTTAGTTTTTAGTGTCAGTCTCGATTTCAGACTCGACTCGCTTGAGTCGTCGTTTTAGTGTAACCCAGGTGCTCGAAAACATAACACAATTTTGGGTAAAAATTTACTAAAACCCAAAATCGAACAAAAGCCAAGTTGAATCGACAAAGAAAAGGTATTTTAATTTCATATTACATTATAACAAATTAATTAATATTATAAAACTAAATAATATAACATTTGTATTTTCAAATGGTTGGTTTTGTTTCTGAGTAAACATCTAAGTTACATTTACTGTGTATAATTCTGGCTTTAATATTAAATTTTACATAAAATCGTGAGATAAGTATGAGTTTATATTATAATAATATATTTATTTAATAATTTTATCTAACTTAATTTACGAAACAATATTTATTAAATTATATTTTACATACTATCAACATGAATCACGATAACGTTCTATGATTATTATTATAATGAATAATGCTTTTTGTACTAGTTACGCATAACAAGGTTGCAAAAACGTTAGGTGTAAGTGTAGAAAAAATTACAATGATTATTGATTACACTTTTGTTTTATATTATATCATGTAACTCATTTATTTATAAATATGTTTACTTCAATTGGCTATAATTTGGCCTTGTCTATACTTAATAAAAAAATATTATAGTAAAAAAACCAAGATTTAAATTAAAATTGTTTTTTTTAAATTAGTAAATTTTATTATTAGTCAATTTTATTTGACAAATATAATTAAAAATAATAATTATATTATAATCCGTTCTGGTTAAAATCTGAAGCGAATGTTTGTAAACTGGTTATAGAGAACATTTAGTCGATGATATAATCGTCCAGTTTTAACAGTTCGTTTAAAAGTTTTGAAACTAAATTAAATCGTTTCAAATTGAAACAATGACTTAATTAATTTTTTTTTAAACTGAATTTTGTTTCAAAAGATTTGGACGTGAACTCTATTGTGATTTTGTTAATTGATATTTTTAAATTAAGTGGTCGAGCAATGGCATATTTAGAACGAGTGTCCTGAGGAAACCCCTTCTTGTTGTTTCATATGACTGTGTTTTATAATTTAAATTTGTAAAAATGTGAAGGGGGTGGTGTTTAAATGCTGGGAATGTAGTATAATGTAGATGATAACCGACAAAATATTGCACCCTTGAAAAATACTGAACGCTATGAAGTATTGAGTGTTTATTATTATGTATTGAACGATTAAATGTAGCTTTTACTGGTATCATAAGTCAATTTCGGGGGGAAGGGAGGGTCGAGTATGCTAAGTACCGCCAATAATGATATAAGCGTCTCCAAAATGTATTATGTTCCAAACCTCATGTATTATAAAAAAATAATTTTAGCTTCGGTGCTATGATCACAATGATGTGGTTTTATTTGTTTTAATATTTAAATATTTTTGTGTCTGTACCTACGATATCTTTTAAGTCACTGAACAGATTTCTTCGTGTTAAAGCTCTTAAGATTTATAATTTTCTTAAGAATATAATTTTTTTCTTTCTTTTGCTTTTTCATGTAAAGTTTTAGGGGTTCAGGTATGAAAATTAAACCAAATGTAGATCTAGAATGGGGTTAAAGCATATACAATTTTCTCAAAAATCTGTAGTCAGCATTTTTTTTTTATTAAGGAAAACCCAATAAAATAGGGGAAAATTACACTGACCGTAGTCAGATTTTAGGTTGCTATGTGTGGTTTATACATACTATCAGTTTCCCATCGAAGCGTTTGTTTAAAAGTGATTTTATCACTTTTAGTTATAATAATTCCTATAGACCTGTGATCTCTCCAACCCCACTATGCCCCGACCCCACTGTACTAGCTTTTTTTTCTAAAATTTTTAGTGTTTAAGCATCTCCGGATATTTAAAAAAACGGCACTCCTGCCCGCCATACATTTTCAATTTGATTATCGGAATTTAGATCGATAAAATCTGTTTCACTAGACTTAATAGCATGTAATTTGTCAGCGTGGACTAAGCATTAAAAATGGAACATTATATCTATTGTACAAAAAGGAACCCAGTACCTACAGACATTTGTCTTGGATAATACGTCTGTCAGCATTACGGCCGCGCCTGTAGTGCGTTCGAACAATACCAAAATCCGGGTTAAGCACACCGGCCGACTACCGGTTTCGTTTGATTATCTTAGATTTTCTGCCGATACACTAACAGTGAACAGTCCATAGGATGGGTAAACCGTAAACGTTACACACGTTTGACCCACATAATTCACTGGTCCGTCGATGATGCCTGTTGTCGGTTGTTTGTCGGTCGCCGCATTGTGTTTATAGGCCGTCCTGACCAAATCGCACCGTAAAAACGAAGCACGCACCGACCAACGTTGGTCTCATCGTTGGGCCATTTACTTTCTGATTTTTCCCATATTCGACATCTACCAAGTAACAACAATAATAAGACACACGCACAGGAACGCATGAACGGAGACACCTTTCTCGCGTGGTTAAAAGGGACAATGTAATAATAATAATAATAATAATAGTATGTACTATGTATGTTGCCGTGTACACATATATTAGGTATTATAGTGTAAGCGAAAATATACTAGACCAGTAGGCCAAATGAGAAAAATCGCCTTCTCTCTGACGTTTACTCATACAGATTGCACGTGCGTCAACTGTCTGATTTTCACTCTTATTCACGATTGTTCGGATAAAAAAAAAACTTCATTTTTAACACTATGGCTATCGATTAACAAGCCATTAATCGACATTCGAGAGTTTGTTTAGTTTAGCGATTAAGTTCGGTAATCAATTGTCAATGTAAATATTATTTTACTGAAAAATAAAATATTTTCACGGATTTCCATTTAACAATATTTTTAATTATTCCGTTACTTGTTAGATTTATTTTAATGAAAATAAATATTATTAAATTATTTTATTTCATAAAATAATAAATATTTATTATTTAATGAAAAAATATGGCCAAATATTTTTTTAATATTAAAGTAATCAATAAACAAAATAATACATTTAACATTTCTACGTTCGCAAAGTTATATGTGATCAATGCCATTATTAAATATTAGTTCTTTATGTTCAAAGCATTCGTTTATTTTCAGTTGCAAAATGAATAACCCAAATGGCAAATAGAGTGTTATATTCTCATGTATTTTGAAATATTTTGTTTTACATAAAACGCACCGGTTAGAGAGCTAAATGTCAGCTCATTACATAATATATAGGGTTTGTAAAAAGTATATAAACAAAACAGGATTAAATGTTAATGTTGCGCATTATTTGTACAAACTATTTTAAAAATTAATTTTTAAAAATATTTTTTTATATGTTTTTAAGCTATTTATTATTAAGCAATTAACAATAAAGTTTAGAAAAATGTAATCAAAATTAATTGGAATACTACTCAGTAAAAACAATTTTTAGTTTATTTTTTTGCCAAAATTGATTTAACATGAGATTAATATTTGATTTTTTCATACCTAAAGTAGATACATAGTAGACTATATAAATATTTTATTATTAGGGTCTAAAGATTCTCAAGGCTTAATAAACCATAATCTTAGTACAGCATGTTACATGTAACTATGAAACGCTAATGATTGACCCCCCCAGGTGTAAACCTGAATACGAGTATTGAACTCTCAAGACATATAAATATATAATCCCTTGTGTTTACCTGAAGAGGTTTAAAATGAATGGTATTTCAGAAGTATCCCATGTTTATTTAATAATACATGTCTAATTTTTTTGTACAAATATTATAAAATGTAGGTCCTTTATACTAGGCATCAAAGCTGTACTCGGAGCATGTAACGTATATGAATACAAGAACTACACGTGTTTTGTGGATTGTAGTTTAGCCAGTTTTGAAGCAGTAAGTAGGTATAATTTATAAACAGTAACTAAAAAACCAATTATCCCAAGCTGTATAATGTGTGACGTGTCTACAGAATACAAAAAGATCTATACTTTTTAATGAAAAAGCAATAGTACAGTAATATGGATCTAAAGAAAAAATGTTATTAACTCTTGAGGGCTCTTATACAATTATAAGCATAGGGAGGGAGTTTCTGGGATATGTCGATTTTTGTGTTACACACGTCACTTAATATTCCTGATTAATTTGGATTCAAATAAAATTATATTAACATTAGGGATTGACAACGTGAAAGAGAACTTTCATGTGGCGCCTAAAAATCCTAAATGGGCGTTTGGTACTGGCGATAGGGATCCTACAATAACATATTAAAGTATTTAAATTGGCAACAGGAATTCGATAAAATATGCTTATAAAATAGAAATCAGAGTACACAACATTATAGTCCAAAAAGTGTACCCTATTATAATTTGGTTTTATGATTAAAACAATACTAAGATGCCTATTACAATTTATAATTATAAACTGTGGAGATACTCAAACCAATTACTATTATCGATTATAGTTAGTTTTCAATCTGTACTGATTTTCTTTAGTATATTGAAAAGAGAAAATTCTTTAATAGCTTATGTTTCGGGGAAAGTCGATTCGTGTTTAAGAGGACGTGATACCCCCTATTTATTAAAGAGTTATGTATAGGCATTTTTTCACAAAATCTTAATTTAAAGCTTAAACTGTAATGTGTAATTTTTGGTTTAATAATTTTCTAATTTTGGTAGTTCCTCTTTTTTGTAGTTAATTTATTCTTCGGACTATCACACTCGCATCTTTATCAATAATTATAAATATATTTTTTTCATCTGAACATAGTTACGCAGAATGCATTTTATTAAGTCCATGGTTGTTTTAGAGCAAAAACACTTATTATAAAATCGAAAGATAACAACATTTTGGATATATACATTAATTAAACAAACACAAACATTCCCTTAAAAATTGATGGAATATTCAAATATGTACAGAACTTTTTTTCGATTTCTATCAATTTATGGTGTAACAATTTACTCATATTGTACATAACGATTTTTATACGTTTAAGGATCAAAAGGTCTGAAACAAATATAATCATTGAGGAAACGTCTATTATAGATATATATGGTGTAAAACTATAGGGCGAAAGTAAAATCGCGAAACAATGCATTTTGTAATACAGCGAAAATGGATTGTGCTAGACGGGCTGCATTGTTTTACGCCTTTTAATAAAGCGGATGAGGATAATGGCGATGATCACTACGTGCTGCACGATACTTCAGGGGAAATAGACCGCGAATAATTATTAGATCCGGGAAGTGACATCCAATGACAATGAGATACTCAAATAGGAAAAGTATCGTTAAAATCGCGGATGGCGTTCGAACAATAACCCAATCATGTTTATATTATGTATGTTAATATACATTAAAATATAAAACAGCGTTGAAAACCGAAAACAAGCGTGTAATATTCAAAAATCGAGTATTATAACTATTTATCATGTTAAACTAGTCGAGATGTGCAATAAAAAGAAAATTACTCTAGATATTTATAATTCAATTTCTTGTTATTTCAGTTATTTAGGATAAATTTTTGTTACAATAAAATCTGTGTTATAGTTTTTATCTTGATGGCCAACAAATAAAATAAATTTACAATAGTCATATAAATATTAATTACCAAAAATAACGTAACATGTTTAAAAATTATTGATATATTTTAAATTAATAATCATAAATCTAGAAAAAAAACAAAATATTTAATGAATTGGTTTTGTTTTCATAATAATTATACTTATTTAAAAAAATTGAAAATATACGCGAGCAAGTAGATAATATTACTTATGGATTGTTCTAAACGTAATAGTTTATTAAATTATATGTTCAGTCTTCTTTTTAATAAAATGTTTACCTATATGTATTTGGTCAACGAGTCAACACAGTCAACGTCCATAATATTCTGAACTATATATATATATAATTAATCGTGGTATAGTTTTCAAACTAATTTATAATTACAATAATTAGTATCGTTTACATAGGTACATAGGTACATAGGTACGGCATACGTCATACATATACCTTTGTCATTATTGAATTTTTCTATTCTTTTATCCTATAATATATACTACGATAGAAATTCGAACTTCAGAGCAAAAAAACTTGCCGTATAAAATTGAAATTTTATTGTAATAATGTGAAATGTAAATTTTATTCTTTCATACTATATATCACTGGCCAATATCTTTTAGTTTATTCGATTTGAGGATGGAGATTAAAAGTCTTCCTGGTTATGAATATTTGTTCACTTATATTCTATAATTTAAAAATCTATATATTTCCGTTAGTTTAGTGAACGTAGCAAGAATTTATTACTTGGTTAATATATTATAGCAGCAAAATATTATCTCGATGACTGAATATAAATATTTACAATCTATTAACCGTTTGGTCTCGTTAACATAAACCTGTTGTGCGTCCTACAGAGATCAACGCATACCTAAAATGAAGATGCATGTTTTTTTAAGTACACGTTTAACGTTTTACTGTTATAATTGTTTTTTTATGGCATTGGTATTTTTAATATCGTGTAGTGAAAATAAAATATAGAAATATTATAGAATATAATAGTTTAAAAAGAATATAGGCACATGAGCTAAAGCGAGTAATATTTAATGTGGATTAAACTGAATTATATGTATATTGGCTTCTGATATTTTATATACCATCTATATTATACGCTATGTTCTATCTCGGTTAAACATTTTCGTATTAAATATTCTCAACAATTAAATCATCATAACATTCATATGTTTAATATAAATATAACGTATTATCTGTCCTTAAAAACAATAATTAACAATTAACATTAATACAAAATATCTAGTTTTAATGAAAATTAAAACTTAGCAACAAGTTGTAATAAATTAGTTGATAATTAATTATTCCACAATAATGGCATATCATTGACGTTTTTGAATTCTGTACAATAAGATATTTGTTTACTCCCCCTTTTACCTTTATTAGTCGTGCAATGAAGAAGGGTCTATTGCTAAGCCCCCCGGTCATATAAAACTCCCTGAGAGTGGTTATGAATGTGTGCGTAAATTTTCACTTATTTTAATTTTTAACGCTACTTCCCCAAACAACCAGAGTTATACGAGGTGGGGCGGACTACGCTATTATAAATGGAACTCATTAGCCATATATTTTTACAATCATTTTAACATTAGTGATCCATACTTTTCTGGTTGATGTTAACTAGCTAAAAAGAATAATAATTGTACATTAAAAGGCATTATACATTAGAATTTAAAAGAATCATATACTCATGTATCCATAGCCCATAGGATTGTTGGCACATAAGATGTGTGTCCAGCAAATGAATGTGTAGATTTTGTATAATATATATACTTTTAAAGTTTTAATTATGGATATAAAATAATCAAATAATACTGAATAACGATTTAAACTAGTTTTGTTTTGTTTTACAGGATATCTGCATAATGGCGTCTTCCGCGACATGGCGGGCGATTGCAGTTTACAGTCTACTCGTTGGACTTTTGTCTGTACACCAGGTCAACTGCCAAGCTGACAAACGAGTCTCTGTTCAACAGTATTACGAGCCGTCCGACTCTGTCGGTGACGTTGTCAAAAGCAAAATCCGTCCGGATACTTACGCACAACATCCTTCAGAAGGACCCCAGTATAACGATAAGCAAAAATCAATTAGCGATGGCAGCGTGTCTACCGCTTACGGTGAACAATATGGGCACCAGGAACAACCGTTGGACGAGGAAGCCCAAGAATCCATCAGTTCAGGTTCCATAAACAATCACAGGATACCACAATACACACGCGGCAATGGTGTACAAATGACGGCCGACGGGGCCGAGGGTAAGAACGTTGGCAACCGGGCCGTAATTAACAATTATCACGGACCCGCAGGCTCTGGGTATGCAGTCGACTCTGGTTACAACCCCCATTTCAGTTCACAAGATCTGATTCAAGACCAAAACTACCAGCTTGAATTTAAGTACCACGACTATGACAAGATGACCAAATTCTTAAGAACTACTTCATCTAAATTTCCCAACCTCACCGCTTTGTACTCCATAGGAAAATCTGTCCAAGGTAAACAATAGAGTTTAATTTTACTAACCTTCCAGCGGGTGCGCTTTTTAATAAGCATTTGATAGCCATGTATATGATGTTGTACTTTCTATAATAGCGCGCCTGCTGAAAGGTTGGAGATAACTTTGGCTAAATAATTATTATTCATAAATCTTTAATCTATATTATATGGCATTTTAAATTACAATATACTTTTTTTTTAATGAAAAATAATCGTGATGAAAAGTATTAGGGTATTTAGACCAAATATAACATTCAGTTGTTAGCTTTATACAAGACAAACCAATTACCGCGACACATGTTATATGTCAAGTAAAATAACTCACGTTAATCTAATAGCCAACAAATGAGTGTAATTTGAATTATGTATACATATGTAATGTAACTATTGACCATATGACTATGGTGCCTAATATGTTTACCAGCTATAGAACTATCTATATATTCATATTTCTTAATAGTTGATATTTTTTCTAATTGCTTTACTTATTTAGGTGTAACCATCAATAAGTTCATTAAGACAACCTAAATAATAAATACACATTAAGATCCATAAAGAGTAAATTTATCAATAAAAACAATATTAGACAAACTATTATATTTACCAGTGCACCTACCGTTATTTGTATTCTATAAAACGAATTTGTGAACCTTGGGATTTCCAATAAAGTTACATCATAACAATTAGCCTTCGTTAATTAAATCGTTTAGTTATGTATTTTCAATGGTATTATACTTGTATAATTAACGAGATACTGTAGAATGCATTCTAGATATTATAAAACGGCAATTATAATTAATGATCAATCTCGCGAACGACTAAAATAGTATCTAAACAAAATAAAGGTGGTATGGTAAGGTATTTGTCTATTAAAATCATTATTGTAGACTATGATAGATCATAATCTATTATCGACTGTTATGTTATCCAGTTAAGTTAATGTACAAGTAATCAAGTTATTGGTATGCTTATTGCCATTGATATAAATACAATACATAATATTTATAATCAATGTTATTTCTAACGTTTATCGGTAATAGGGAAGCCAACAACACAACATTCTGTTTACCTACCTATTGACGATACAGCATTATACATTTTTTTAAATTCCAATAGCGCATTTAGAATATAGGCGCTCCGGGTCAAATCAGCATTTTCTTCTCCTTCCTTAAGGCCCAAGCTCACCTTCATGAATTAGGTAATAGGTACACGTGTAATTTAATTTTAAAATTCTACTTAAATGGCATAGTATATGTTTAATTATTTTTTTAAACGAAGAGTAACTTTTACACTATGTACACAACTTGCGGTTACTCCTACTTGAGTAGTTTGACTGGAATACTTGCACATTCCGTTCTACAGGGCTGTATGAAAGAATAACTTGCTGAAAATGTTGACAGGTCGATAACCAATTTTATTTAGTTACTTTTAAAGTTATTTAAGTTAAAAATTTAGAACGGGAGAAAGTATTATTTTATCTGTGTGCATTACTCTACCGCACTACTTTCGGTCCTAAACTTGAGTAATTTCAAAAGTAAAATGCATAACTGGTTATCGACCAGTCAACATTTTTAGCAAATTATTCTTAATTTAAAAAGACAATTAAATATGTATACGTTAACGTTTAAATTTAAAAAGTTAATTGAGCTTTGCAAAAAAATTACAAAGATAAAAATTTAAATATTGTCAAAATTGTAAAACATAAACTCTTGTGTCTTCAAAAAGAATAACTACAAAATTGTAGTTATTTTAAGAGAACATGAATCCTATTCTTAATGAATCGTCTTGTACATTGATAAGAATAGATTAATGTTAAAATCAAGTTGTCATATTCTTCAACAATAATCAATCATAACATTTATCTATCATTTTATACTGTAATTTTTATTTTTTTACAAAAATCATAGGTCGTGATTTGTGGGTTATGGTAGTGTCTTCGAGCCCTTACGAGCATATGATTGGAAAACCCGATGTCAAATACGTGGCTAACATGCATGGTAATGAAGCAGTTGGCAGAGAACTCATGATGCATCTCATTCAAGTAAGAAAAATAATCGCTTTTCTACGTTTTCATTATTAAATTTTACTAAGCGAGTTTTTATAATTATTAACGATACACAAATTAGAATAATAAAACAGTTAATCACAATCCGGATTTTTACATACTCGTATTTTGCAACCGAATATTATTACCAATTAGCGTAATCTACATATCTTGTTGGAAATAGCACATATTATTATTGCGTTGGACTTATTTCAAACGCATAATGATATTATTAGTTAATTGACGATCAACCCATGCGGTAAAAAATTAGTTGTTTGCTAGCTGCTGCAAATCATAATTTAAAAAACAACATTTATAGCTAAAATCTAAAATGAAAAGTGGCAATAGCTCAAATGAAAATGTTGATAATTTGATTGAAATAGACTTAAAAAATTGAGAAAGTAAAATATAATATATATAAGATAGTAACTAAAAGGCGCCTTCCACGTTTGGAAGTTATGTGAATAGTTAAAATGAGAAATAATTAATTTAGTTAGTTTGGACGTATCGAAATAAGAGGGAAATGAAATAGTAAATAGGCAAAACAGATTTAAGTAGACTGTATAGAACCATAGGGGGTAGACCAAAACAAATAAACAAAAATAGGTGAATAATTTATAATTAACTTTTAAATAAAATTATTTAAGTGTGTGTAACTACCTAAGTGGACAACTCATTTATATAGAATAACTGATAAGGCAAAATAGAAGATTTATAGCCTGATTTACACTCGATTTAATTTGTATAGTATTAGTAAAGAAAAAGGTCAAAAGATAGGGTTGGGGGGGGTTGATCTGTATGATTGCCACGACACCCCCCAACAAAATACGTCACTTGTCATAATGTAATATAAATCGGTCTAAACAAAAAATAAAAACTTAAAGGATGGTGCTGTAAGTAAAATCTTAAGTATTTCTAAAAATAAAACCAAGATACCAGGGAAACGTTTTATCGAAACCATTCATTGTGTATAATTAATTCATTTATGTTTGTATACATTTATAATTTTTATTCCCGAAATTACTAATTATTTTTTAAAATGTACATTTAGTACTTGGTGAATAGCTATTCAGTGGACCCATATATCCGGTGGCTTTTAGACAACACTCGTATCCACATTTTGCCGTCAATGAACCCTGATGGTTTTGAAGTAGCACGAGAAGGTCAGTGCGACGGAGGGCAGGGTCGATACAATGCTCGAGGTTTTGACTTGAACAGAAACTTTCCGGATTATTTCAAACAAAATAACAAGAGAGGACAACCTGAAACGGACGCTGTAAAAGAATGGACGTCAAAAATCCAATTTGTATTGTCAGGAGGAATTCACGGTGGGGCACTTGTTGCCAGCTACCCTTTCGACAACACTCCCAATTCTAGTAAGTCCATAAGAAATATAAATATCCGCTTATCTTTTGAAAAAGGAACAAACCGAGTTTTATTATTTCAGACGTAACTATTAGATGCGTCTTTCTGTGTTTCTCGGTTAAACATCCATAATTTTCTATAGCTTATAACTACTAAGAACACAATAGTTATTTTTCCAAAAACCTGAAATTACCTAACCTATCTGGTCAAAATTTATATGTTTCTCTAAACCCAAAAAATATTATTTCAATAATATAGTAGTGTTTTTTTTTTAAATTATATTTATCTTGAAATATAATTTTTTACTGAGTTATGCTCCTAGAACTTGTTGAAACAAAATGTTCCAGTTAAAATACATTTTTAAATAATTAGAAATAATTTTTTTAATTAGGAAATAGAAGTAGTATGTTTTGATTTGTAATAAATATTTCATTTATGTCTTGCTACGTAAAGGATTTTGTATTTCATCTCCATTTTGTTCTGGTATGTATTAATGTTAATTGTTAATATTAATGAAAGTTTTAATAATAACTGTTCTGCAAATTTTACATTTTAAAAATAATATTTAAATTAATTATTAACATTAAATTTTTTTAGTGTTCCAAAGTTATACATCAACGCCTTCGTTAACTCCAGACGATGATGTTTTCAAACATCTTGCTTTAACCTATTCCAGGAATCACCCATCAATGAACCAAGGTGTGGCTTGCAAACAAAACACTCCAACGTTTAATAGTGGTATCACCAACGGAGCCGCTTGGTATCCACTTACAGGTCAGTTAATAATTTATTGACGAATATTTTTAAATAATCTCATAACCTCAATATTTATACGTGAATCATTGTACCATATTGAATATAAAAGACGTAAATAATGTTTAATTTTAATAAATAAGTCTGTGGTAGGATGGCAGAAGCTGATATATCCCTTTTTCCAACTTTCGGGAAAATACAACTTCAGTAAAATGTATTTTTGGTATTAGTATTAGTAAATGAAAGTACCTAGTCATACAATATTTTGCTGTTTTGTTTAATACCTATTTTAAAACATATTTGTATAATTGTCTTAATATTGATAACTGCCATTTGCGTCATAATATCAATAGGGTAGTTTTATAATAATAACAATAAATATACTTGTTGTTTAAAACAACATCTTATTAAACAAAAATATAATTTTTAATTTGCGCTATTGATATAGGCTTAGAGCGAAAAGCCTAATCCTGAAATAGGAAAGGAGTTTATAATATTTAATTAAGAACAATTATTATGATTTTAGAATATGAATTATAACGGTACCTATATATATATATATATATATATATATAACTAAATGTGTTTACTAACTAGTTTCATAGTATTGAAACTATAAATTATAAACTATATTTACATTTTAATAAGTTATATTATTTACTGTATTAAATTTGATGTCTATACATAGGAGGTATGCAAGATTTCAATTACGTGTGGTACGGTTGCATGGAAGTAACGTTAGAACTGTCATGCTGCAAATACCCACCTGCTGCCGACTTACCCAAGTTTTGGGAAGAAAATAGATTGGTATTTTTATTATAATAAAGCTATATGCTTATTTTACATGTGTATTCCACGGTTTACCTTTTATTGTCAATTATTATTATTCCATAGTCTCTGGTGAAATTCTTGGCTGAAGCTCATAGAGGAGTACACGGTTTCGTAATGGATGAACACGGTAATCCAATCGAAAAGGCTTCACTTAAGGTCAAAGGTCGTGACGTAGGTTTCCAAACAACCAAATACGGAGAATTTTGGAGAATACTGTTGCCTGGAGTTTACAAACTAGAGGTTAGTGTTAAAACCGATTTCGAGTTTGGTATCGAAACACCTACTAAAATAATTGTTTCAGATCTACGGAGACGGTTATATTCCAAAAGAGATGGACTTCATGGTCGTAGAACAGCATCCGACACTTTTGAATGTGACATTACACACATCTAAGGTAGGTCCGAAGGCAGATAAACCACGCTTAAAGCTTTGGGAACCACCGTGGATGAATGCCTTCGAGAACAGGACGATTAACGTCAATTCCGGGTCAATAAATTTTACCAGGAATTGGCGGGATGGCTTGCGCATTTATAACGCGGGTACAACACCGGCGACGGTTACTGTATTATATTACATTAAATTACAATTTATTATGCTTATGGGGTTGGGCTTTTTATAATGTGTGACAATCGTCAACTAAAAATGTTTCATGCTTAAACAATAGCGACTGTATTACTGTCGAGTGTAAACTAACCATACTAAAGCTGTTCGGACTTCGGTTAATGATTTTTTTGTTTGGCCGTTTAGTGAGATGATTCGTGATAAATCGGGTTTAGACCGAAATCGGTCATAAGCCATAATGAAAATCGATCTGACCGATTTCGGTTAAATAATTTGTTAACCTAGTACGATCCAAATCGATCGGCAATCAGCCGGTTAACATGATAAAAAAAAACTGTTCAACCCGGACAGCCTTAGTGTATATAACAACGGAATTCGATGGTGCTCGGCAAAAACTGGCCAAGTCTAAAATTTGGAATTTTCAGTATTCAAAAATTAAAATTCAAACGCAAATAAGAAAAAAGATAATTCTGTGAATGAAACGTGGATTAATCTTTTCTATAAACTTTAAAACAACAAATTACTATATAACACAATAAGTAATTATTAGTTACAAAACAAATTAATTAACTTAATTTAATTATGTCCTAAAAATGTTCTTTTTTTCACAAACGTATAATGATTAATAAAATCGTTGTTTGACTTAGATCGTTTTACATATAACACCGTATAATTTTTCTGAATCTAGATATGACATAAACTCATTTTCGCAAATTTTAGGCTTTCTTCCATAGCCAGTTTTTCCCGAGCACCATCGAATTAACATATTAATCTGATGAGCTGTGAACTTATCACGACAATATCTTATATTTTGTTGCAATGTATAATTATTATGATGCATATATATATTGTATTACCAACTTTTCAACTGTAAAACTAACAAGACTTGACAATAGGTAAGCATACACAATGAAATGTATACATCTAGTATCTGTAGTATGTATGTAAGTTTGTACTACTTATAGATCTTATTTTCAGATTTAACTAACTTTAACAAAACTTAATAATGATACAATAAGATAATATCTGATGTTATGATATATTCGTATATTCCACTTCATATAAATTTAAATAAGACCTACTAGTACTAGTATAAGTAAAACGTAGAGTGACTGAAATGGCAATTGAAAGTAATGGTGAACCCTGGTCGTCGAAGACGAGCTGAGGAGCGTGGGACAATATATTTTTATGACCAACTACTATTAATTAACCATCCGTTTGTATATAATGTAAAATATATTTGTATGGTAATTTAATTTCTAACACCTTCCAAGTAAGATTCGATTAATGTGTGAGGTGGAAGATGTCGAGTGTCGACGTCGTATCTACAGATCTATTGCGATTTGCGCCACACACGTTGAAAAAAAATTAATCCCATTATTTCTTATCACTTTCAATCGCCAAGTAGACCCAGAGACTTGACAAAGACTTTTTTTATCAAGATTCTACATAGACCTAAGAATAAGTACCTATATGAATTTCACAATTTGTTTATATTCTTTAATCTTTATGTCCAACATGAACATTATAACACAATAATTACAACAAGAACCTTGTAACTTTTAGTAACTTAATTAACAATAATGGTTTTAAATTAAATAACTATAATAGCATGTATTACTCATTAAAAAAAACAGAGTTTATGTCATATGGTGAACTAAAGATAAAGTCTTGTAACTTGTTTTAAATTATTTTGTACATTAAAAATACAGATAACAATAATGTTGTACTAAAAAGTATTTATTAATTTCCGCTATACTACACATGTCTTAACTGACATTCTTTATTGCTAATATAATTTTACTTAATTCTACTTTTTGGGAAAACGTGGTATATGTGTTATACTTATTTACCTGTAATATTCTTTGCAAAAATGTACAAACACGCGAGTGGTTGCAGGGTGTATCTAAGCAATTGAACATTTCTTCGCTACCCTGTCACTATACTACCACTACAGATTCAAGTATTCACTTTCCTAGTTCTAATGGACCTTGAGTTCATTCGAGATCTTATTTGGTACCTTGTAAGTAATACAACTTCCTTAAAGCATAACTGAATTTTTATACAATTATATTTTATTTATCTACATATATTTATGTTACAACCAGTTGACATTACATTTTATTTCCAGCGACAAGATAATTCACTCTACACCAGACCTCCAGTTCCTCATTTTTACCATCATCACCACCCACAAGGTGGTATAGCATTAGCACCTAAACAACCAGTTCAAGATTCTGGAATATTTTCGAGTATTACATCCGGTTTCAATAATTTTGTAAGCAACGTATTTGGATAGAGCTTATTGAAATGTATTTAATTTTAAAACTATATATACAAACACACCACTACAGCTAATATCCGATCTCGAAGCTGTATAAATAACCAGTTTTAGGGTAAAGTTTTTTTTTCTTCTATAAATTGAATCGTATGAAGCAATGTAACAATTTTACAGCATACCATTCTGGCTCCTACTTAACACTAATTTATTATTATCATTATATAATTTTTTACATTAATTGTTGTATCGAACTATTTTTGTACGGACATTACTTATAAAATATTTTATTAGATTGTATATGTATATAAATAGTTAAATTGAACAAAACAAAAATATAAAAGTAAATTATACTTATCTATTTTTTAATAATGTGATTTTTTATTAAAAGTGCTTATAAAATGTCTATACCTTAAGGTTTTAACATGCATTGAAATAGGATTTATAATTTAATTATAAAAAAGGGAAAAAATTCAATACTTCAGTTGTTTAAAAAAATGTAAAACTATTAATAAATTTAAAAAAACAGCTTATAGAAAATGTAAAAATAAATAAATAATGTATTTCTTTTAGAATATTATGTTTTTAAGTAAACTACAGCAAACTTACAAATTATTATACAATAAATCTTTTAAAGTTCAATATTAATTTTTAAAAGTGTAAAAGTATTTAGTGAGACATAAATATATTTAAAATCTACGATTAAGCATCTGCGGGAATTAACTTGGGTCGAATCACATGAAATGCACTAATTAATCCACTCAGATGAATTTTTTCACTAGTTCCACCATTAAGACGAACTTCAATTTCAGCCATTTCAGTCAGTAAATCAATAAGGGCTTCTGGCGGTAAATCCACTGAAATGTTAAGTAACATATACAAATTTATTATTGTTATTATTTATTTACTTATTAAAAGAAAAACTCAAAATAAAAAAAACCTCTTTAATTTGTCTAAATTAAAAACCCAAAATAATGTTTCATTTTGTTTAACTCAGTTTATTCAATTTATATTAACTAAAATGGATCCTTCAAGGTTGTAATAATTAGAGATAACAAAATGTTGATAAAAATTATTAGAAATAAGTAAATAAAAAAATTAGTTCGAAAAACTTTTTCTATTTTTTATTACTTAAACAAAAAACTTCTTTGTACTGTTTTCAAAAACAGAAAAAGTTTAGAACGTTATTTAAAACCTAAATTTACTTATTATTAAATAATATATAATTAAAAAAAAATTAATTACTACAATAGACATGGACACTTTTGGCCAAAACTGTACCTTTCCCTTTTCTGATGATTCACTTTTCCGCCAAATTAGATAACGTCCGATTCTCATTTACGCTAATTAAAATAAAATCGAATTTATGTTAGTTGATGAATTAAGTATAAGTAGTCCATTTTCAAAACTAATTGTCAACACTTTTTGAAATTTCGGGAAAATAAGAAAAAATTATTAAAACATTTCTATAAACAACTACAGGTATAACATAGAATTTTTTTTTAATTGTACTACTTTTATACTTTGTTATTATTTCCACTTGGCTTAGTTTTTAAATGTAAAACATAGTCTTTTTGGGGCGAAAAAATAAATCAGCGAAAAAGGGAAACATATGGTTGGTTAAAAAGGATCTCACCCACTACAGTTGAAGTTTTGTTTCAACCGATAAGAATTGTCACAAAAATAATCAGAGGCCAGAGCGGCAAGAAAAACCATGCATAACTTAAGGGTTAACCAAAAGAGAGGAAAGAAAATAATGTATTTATTTATTAGCATAAATTTATTTAAAAAGGTACTTTTATATTTAGGCTAAAACTCAAGTCTAAGCTATGGACTACTAACTTAATTATGTGGAAGGGGGAGGGTAAAATTGTTTTGAGTTTTTACTCTAAAATGTCACAAAGGGCCACTGTATTTTAAACCTTGTTATTTTTAAAAGATGTTATAGTGACTCTATAAATTCAAAACAATAACAATCTGATTTAGTTTTATGTACTATTACACTCATACTCAAAACAAAAACATCTACTAGAGTGAGAAATGGATAATAACTTATTATTTTATGGAGTTACATAGAAAACAAAATTAAATGTTTACAATACTTACATCTATATAAAAATGTATGTAGTTCTGTTAATATGTCTTGCAAAGCTAAACCTTTATCAATTTTTAGTCCTTGAATTTCTAAAAAAAAACATAAATATATTAATTTTTACATATATATATTTATTTATAAATAGAGCTAAACACACTTTGATAAGTAGATGAAAAGTCATCATTTAAGAGCCATTTCAAAATGTTCATAATATCACTTTTTAAAGGATGACCAACACATGTATACACAGAATCTTCGTTTACTTCTGGAAAAGCTGTGGCAGCACTTTGCAAAATATTTAGAACTTTTCGCATATCACCTTGGGCTAAATCTATTAATGCTTTTTTACCATCATCTGTTACTTTTACACTAAAAATTTAATATTATTAACTTAAAATATTTATTATAATAAATTTAAATAATTTATTTAGTACATACTTTTCTTGTTCAATTACATAATCAAGTCTAGGCATAATTTGTTTAGAAAGTAGAGGACCAAAACGAAAACGAGTGCATCGAGATTGTAAAGCAGGAATTATTTTACTTAAGTAGTTGCAAATCATACAAAACCGAACATTTTCAGTAAATTTTTCAATTACTAAAAATAATATGTATTTATAAATGCTTTAGTTTACAAATTTACAAGTTATAGTTTACAAGTTTTAAAAATATTACTTCTTCTCAAAGCATTTTGGGCATCGTTAGTCATGGCATCAGCTTCATCCAAAATAATTAACTTGAAACCAGACTTAAAAATTGTTCTTGTTGATGCAAAATTCATAATTTGTCCTCGTACAACATTTATACCTCTATCATCAGAAGCATTTAATTCAAGTACCTGAAATTAAAAAAATAATAAAACAATTAATAAATAATGAATGAAATAAAACAATGGTATATTGAAGCAACAATTCAGTATCATTAAGTAACATTACTGATACTCAAATCCAGTGGCGAAGCGTCATAGGAGACAAAGAGACAATGTCTACCCACTTATAATACGGACAAAAAATTTGGTTTTATTTTATGTGTATAAAAAATTTTTAACCAATTTTAATGTAAAAGTATATTTTTTTTGTAATAGTATTCTTAGAATAGAGTAGTTGTGGGCGCGGATCAGCGGGCGGTCGCGCTGCCGGCCGCTTGGTCTATCCAAATTTAGTATAAAAATAAATGAGACAATTTCAAAATTGTCTCTTTTGCCGGGCGCGGTATGCAGGGGGAAATGGAAAACGGCGGGGGTTTATCGTTGCGCTATGAGACATGTCTCACCGACCGCCGTTCATATTATTATTGTTTTGGTAGACCGTATCAGTTATCCGTTATCGATGTACGTCGTATCGATTGTCGTGTTGTACGTTTTCAAATATGCCTATGCCATTTAGTTTATAAGTTTTTGAACATTTATTTGTTACAGTATAGATAAAATAACATATACAGGGGGTCCAAGGGGGTGCAGTCCCCCTGACAAGTCACGTAACACCATTTTTTTTTCAATGTCTCCCCGATCTAAAGATCCACGCCTCGCCACTGCTCAAATCACATACAATATATTACAGTTTTTTACAAATTTTTACAGTAAAGATTTTTATTATTTTTATACAATTTATGTAGAAGAGTTTTCTTTTGTATTTTAATTTGGAAGTTAAGAATTTGTATAACATTTAGCCTTTTTATAATAATTTTGATTCCATTTTTTTATTTATAGACTTCACATTAAAAGAAATTGGTAAATAATTAAAAAGTTTTGTGTTTTATGAAAAAATCATATTGTTATAAAATGTGTACCTAGCGCAGGCAGGGTGGGTATTGTTACTTTTTTTGTTTTTGTACTGGGAATCTGATTACTTTCAATCACTATTTTATAACAGTCTATTTATTTTTTAATGGCTTATTTTACACATTTGTGATCAATTTCACTACCCCTTGCCATATATATAGCTATTCATTTTTCTATCCCAAACTCTTAGGAACTTAAGGGGCCTACTTGGACTAGGTCATTTCTCCATTGTCTAGTGCTCTATTCTATTTTATTTTCTTTCTCCAACTATGTGTTTCGTAATCACCATAAAAAGAACTTTCAATAAAAAAAAAGTAGCCAGTAAAGTAAATTTATACCGGAGGGCCAAACAAAATTAGGGTCCATAGGATCATTTCACGCATAACTCTTGTGAAAGTAGCTACAGGAAAATAAATTACATATTTTTCTGACTGGATCCCTAATACAGTCAAAAGACAATCAACTATCATTGTTAGTATTTCATTTTTTTTGTTAAGTATAATTTTAATAATCAGTTATTTGTCTAAAGCCCGGTTCACAGGACTCGTCTATTCGGTATTTGTGGATACTCGTCATAATGTATAGTATTTTTAAATATATTTTTGTGAACGAATATAACAGAAGATTTTGTTTATAAATTGTTCATTTTAAAAAGTACTACAATATCACCCATGACATTATTAACTTTTAAAACATTATTGTAATGTATTCACAAGATAAGAATTTACTTAATTTAAAAAAAAAACCAAAGGTTATCAACATGTTTGATAATACAATAATTATAACAAAATAGATATTTCAAAATACTAAAAAATATTATCTGAATAAGAGATACAGGCTACAGTATCATTTTAAGCAATGTACAGTCATATTTAAAAGTGTATTCATATTAATATTATACATAACAATTTTAATTTTAAATTACCATTGATTACTATAACTTTCTTCATAATAGAGTAACATACCATTGAGCGAAACTGTGCTGGTGTATACAATTGTTTAGCACATGCTAAGATTGTACTAGTTTTTCCAGTTCCGGGTGGCCCGTAAAACAACAAGTGAGGTAACTGATCTTCTTTAATGTATTTACCAACTAAATAATAACATTATAAGAAATGTAAATATTTTAACATAATCTTTCTTATAAATTGTATTGCATACTTGTCTGGATAATATCTTCGTGTGAAATCAAATCATCTAATGTATTTGGACGATATTTCTCAACCCTAAAAAAAATAAATAAATTGATACTACCAATACAGCCATCACAATAAAGTACTATAAACTAATTTTATAAAACTACAATTTAAATTTTATTAAACTACCTATTAATGAAATATGTATACATAATATACCAACTAAAGTTATACTAAGTATACTTAATATAAACTATTATATCTTTCATATTCAGTATATACTATAATTATAATACACAAAGAGCTTGTAAATGTACCTCTAATGGCCGTTTGCACTAATTAAACTTAAATTTTAAGCACAATTTACCCTATAGTTTCAGTATTGTTTAACTACCCTTAAATTCTAAGTAGAGTTGGTGGAGACGGTCATAAGTACTCTGTTTATATTTTCATACCACTCTATGGCTTACTATAAGTTCATTTAGGTAGGTATCAGGCATTATTTTACACACATGGAATAAAATATTTAAGTGTGTATTTAACTTACCAAGGCAAATTTGGCTTAGCTTTAGTCATACTTAATGCTGTTGAAACTATGAAATAAGTAGTTCAATAAGTTATTTATTTAGTATTTATTATTTCAACAAGAAAAATATTGAGTAACAAGACAGGTATAAAAGTAAACAACAATTACAAGTATGAATGATATTTTTTTTTAAATGTGAATAAGTGTAATTTATAAATTAAGATTACAAACGTAATTTGAATGTATTGATGCAACTTTAAAATACTTTTAATAATAATTAATTTAAAATTGAGAACATTTGTAATATTTACAATACAGTATATTCTGTAGTGAATTGTAAAATCACAGAATAGGTAGTCATGGTGAAATCCTTATACTGAAATCCGAAGACCGAATACCGATTGGCGAATATTTTAGGTTATACATTCTAAATATTATTTTGTTTGATTACATTTTCGCGCCAAATTTTATCAGTGTAACGGGTAACATTGTGTGATAAGCTGCTGTTATAGGCTTCCACGATCAATAGTTCTTAAACCATTATAATAGTTAAAATTACAAAATACATAATAAATTAAATTCCGAGAAAGGTACTAACTATACGGAAAAAAAAATACTGACCTAATGACCTAACTAGTGATTTGCTATTGTCACTATAATAGCAAAATGACTGAGGTTCTCAGGTACTAGGCACTAGTATAGCACCACAGAATTTTAATCGTGGGTTGCAGTGTAATTCTTACAGGAGCCTTTGACCATAATATTAGGTCCATATATCATTATACTTATAGTATTGTATATTAAGAATTATGATTTAAGGCCTAAGCAGAAGAATATCATTACACAATTTTTTTTTTATACTTCTTTTGAGATTACGAAAGCGAACATCGAGTAAGAGAAAGTGAAGATTTTCATAGATCTTTAACCATATTATAAATTGCATAGGCCATAGCGTCGTTTTTTCTTCTACGAAAATCTTCCATTTGTCGTACACCCTTCCAACACAGTATGATAGACTGGTATGAAACAGAAGAGGGGTAATAAAAACGCTGTCTATGAGAACAGTTTTGAAGTAGGCCGTAGGGACCACTTACCACACATAATTAAGCTTTGGTATTTATTAACCAATATCGGCATCGACAAATATACATGTCGGACAAATTGAAAAATATAATAAAAAAATTATTATTTTTGTTATTTTAGTACCTATATTTTTGTTATGCTTTCCAACCTATAAGGTTAGGAAATCATAACGAGAGGTGTAGATCGAGGTATACAACTTGATAGCTTAGATTCCTGTTAGATTCTAGAAAATATCAAGTCTAAAACATTATACAGTTATAGTGTACAACATACTGATTAAAAATATACTTCTTTTGAATCTTTAAACTGTTGGTACACTTTTAAGTAAAATTAATTATTATTTTATTATACGCCATACGGAAATAATTGTAATTTTATAATTAGTTATCTTAGTTCATGGTTAACACCCAATAACTTTGCTATCTAAACACTAATATACGTTTACGCTCTTATTAGTTATTGTTATCTATTACACGTCATACAGCATATTGTAATATAAAATAACCAGCGTGTAAGAAGAAAGAATTAGGCAGGGGTAATAGTAACACATCAAGTTTGGCCTGAGATCTGAACTCTTGAGAGTGCAGTTTGCAGTAGTTCGTCGTTACTCGTCCGTAGCAGTTAGCTTTGGCCTTAATTTGAGGTGTTACTCATCATATAATTTTTTTTATAATATCCGATTATTATTCATTAATAAACACCACAAAACAATAGGTAGGTACAAAAAAAATGTCTTTTTTTTACTAAAAAAAAATATTGGCAAATTTTGAATTTAATTATCATATCTTTTATTAAATATGATAACATTCAATCGACATAATATAAGACCACAAAATTAAGGAATGATCTGAGATCTGACATCTATGGACTACGAGGTCAACGGCCGAGCAAACTTACATAGTATATTGTACAAACGCACACGTTTGCAGTGCACTGCAGATGTGGCCTGTGCAGACTGCAGAAGTTATCGAACATGCGCAGTAAAGACGTGTAATTTCGCTCAGTTGTTCACCTCTGCTAGATGTTGGATAAAACGCGTTTTACTGAACTTTTAGGCAGTAGCTATATCCATTGTAAATGATCTTTTTTTTTCCCCTTCATGTGCATCCGTAGAGAACCGGAGGTCTACCCAGCGGGGCATTACTTTCCAATTTCCTACGGTCTCCGATGCCGTTTATTCAACAAAATTACAATTATAAACAAGAAAAACCTGTTTACCTCTGCGGGCGAGGCAGGCTCACAAAAATATTTACAATATTTAAAATGATATAAGCAAATTACAATGCACATAGATACAACAAAAATGTAGTTGGGTTCAAAATTAGATATGACCAGTATAATATTACCTATTTGAGTATTGAACCTAGTAATACACTAATACCTACATCTTGGTCAGCTTAAATAATAAATTAACTGAGATATTGTGTTCAATGTTTATAGACAGAATATAAAGCTTATCAAATAAAAATTTAGCGATTAGCCTACGAGGGTATTGTAGGACGTTGGCAGTGACTTTACAGAAACCACTAACCTATAGAAATACAAATCAAGGGACTCTAATTTTAGATATCTGGTATAGAATAAAAAAGGAGAAAAAGCTACAATTCTGACAAGCCCGTCTTAAATCAAATAAACCGTCTCGAAAACTACGTTCTTTACCCTTAAATTGTATTCCAATCGCTTTCACATTACATATTAAAACTCAAAATCATTGTACTCGTTTCTTAGAAATATATTATTTCACTAATAAACAACGAATATGCATGAACACATTTACTATTACTCAGTAGATAATACTCGTATAGTCTTATCTACTAAGGCATCGTTCGGTAATGTTAAAATGTAATATTTAAATAATAAATAGCATTAGGTATTTCATTTTGTCATAGGATTTGATTTAAATATTTAAACGATGTTTTTTTTATAGCTATTGATATTAAAAGTTAAAACAAACAAGCAATTCCACCGGTGGCCCATAACCGATTGGAAAAACTCCACTTTTAAATAAGGTGGCAGTGACATATGACCCGCCACTGGAAACAAATTATATAGCGTAGTTTATGATTATGCAATTTATGGTTACGATTCCTGGTAAAATTAACATGTGTACTATACAACATGCTATCAAAATATGTTCTATTTAATTAAATTTGTATTTTATATTTTGTATTAAGTCAGAAGATTGACTTCTTATTATAAACTCTTATTTCTTTTTTTAAACCCATTTTTGATTTTATTAACTTTTTTTCAATGATAGCGATTAGTGTCCCATTTTTTGGGTGTCTGTTTTTATTTGTTTAATTATTATTTTATTTCAAAAGATACAATTTAAATTTAGTTAAATTAAATTCATTACCGAAAGGGTTATCACTTATAAATAATAAATAGTCTAGACTGTAAACAATTGCAGTAGTTTTTATTCGTTTTCTCTGTAAATATTGGGTATAGCATTACAAACATAATTATGAACTTTTATTACTTTTTTTTTAGTAAAAAATATAAATTATTTACTAACTATTAAATAATTATATGAATTTGGTTCCTCTTGAAAACTGCTTAGATATTCCTGAATGCATATTACTTATTTTTTTATCGTTTGAACTTGGGTTAAGTAAGTTTGTACCTTCCTTGGCCATTACTTCTAAGTTTTTACGAGTGACATCATTTGATAACAAATTAATGGTTCGTGAAAGAATTTTTTCCAAATGAAGTCTCTTATTTTCATCATTACGAAAGCGACTTATCAATTCCTTTGTCTTGCCATCTAGTCCAGAGCTAGCTTCAGCAATTTTTAAGAATGTTAAAACTACTTGGCCGAACATTTTAAATACTTCGTTACTTTCTTTATTTGTTCTGACTTCTTTGTAGAAATTATTCAATGAACGCATAGTGTCGGATCCCACTTCATTGGTAGCAACATTTTTCACAGAGTTCAATACAAGTGTCAAGAGACCCCACACATCTTTGTCTTCTAATGTCGCTTCCCAAATTTCAGAAATATCGTCACGATCATGATGATGTGTTCCACTTCCATACGAATTCATTTCACTCTGTGTAGACTCTTTAGCAGGTATGTCATTGTTGGATGGTCTATCAGCATTCCCACTAAATGCAACCTATAAATTATGGCTAATGAGTTTTAGGTTTATTAATTTAATTTAGTTTTTCATAAACACACTAATTTGTGATAGAAATATTTCACTATGATATGACACCAAATCTATGAAAATTGAATTATTAGTATCTCATTATAGTGATATTTATATATTTAAACATATATGATATAAGTTACCTATAGGTATAGTATTATAATTTATAAGTAAGTGCCTACCAGTATGGTCCTACATCCTATTTGCATAATAAAATTAATTTTTACCCATATATAGTCAGAAGAAAAAATTGTTAGTCTACGCACTCAACTAAAAATATCCTTATATCATTATTATTCATCATTAGTTATAATACGAATTTTCGTTGAAAATATACTAATTATTGATTTTTATGCTATTAAAAATAAAGAAGTACAACAATCATAAATGTGGAATTTCATCATATTAACAAACATACAAAATGATTTGTTAAAAATGATACCTCTCAGAAATCATTAAATAAAACGTTTTATTCTATTATTATAAAGTCTAAAACGATTTTTCAACCAAATATATAGGAATGTAATACAAATAATAATTGTAAATTAAAAAATAATTACTGTATATCATTTTACCTGCAATATCATAAACCCTATTATCACTACAACGGAAAATTCGTTAAAACTTTTCATATTAAAAATACTGATGATAATCTGAACGTAACACGCTTAAACGTTTGATTTTATTAGCAGACTTACCTTAGTTTAAATAATACTGCTTTTTATACTTTACAAAACAAAAAAAAGTGTTTTGCAAGTGTTTAAAAACAAAAACTCCAAAATTTTAAATACCTTATTAAGTTAATAGATATTGTTTTTAATTGAACAAATTATTAGGCATCTGGTAAATTTTACATAGAATTGTCGAATGGAACGCAATACAATACATTCATGCGCATAATACACATATTTAAAAAATTTACACACGTATGACATATTTTAATAGACAATAGACCTTTGAAAGAACACGTAGTAGGTAAATAATGTATTTAAAAAAAACATACTATTGTCTAAAACTTTAAAACGTTTATCATTTTCCCTCCAAAACCAAGAAAAACATCCTAACTGGCTTTTATTTTATATTCAAATCTGAAAAATGTGTAAGAACGTTGTTGTTCTTTGTTGGCTCTAAGTTAGCTATAGTTTTAAATCAACCGCTAAAGCCTAAGAATCTAAGATACACAGTTTCTTGAATAACAACTTTTCAATAAAAGTATAGCTTATAAGATTATAAAAATACATAATATAGATGATAGCATAAATAGTAATTAAAATTGTTTTTGGACGAAGGAAGGGAATTACTATAATTGGGCCTAGAAGTGTTAAAAAACTAGTTTCTCCAATGATTTAAAGTGCCTTCATATACTACTATTACCATCTACCACATAAATTAGTATCGTATATAAACTCTATTCTTCGAAAAAATATTAGATGCTTTTAAATAGGGACGAGAGCCCGTTGTTTAAAATTATTTTCTCTCATTTACATACGTTAACCTATAACATTTTAATAAATAGCTAATTTTAAATTTGGCTTAACTCTCTAAAAAAATATAAGCTACAAGCTGTAGCCCGGGAACGCCCGACCCGGCGTTTCCCGTGATTTAGTTTGCCAGGGCTAAGTAAAATAATTACAAGTAAGATTAAAAAAAAGTCATTTCTCCAGGCTGTACATTGTACCCTGTCTCGGTTTTTTTTTGGATCTACATATCGCCGCCCCGCTAGAACGATGACACAACTGCAATAATTGAATTTTACAGGAGAACCAAAAAACCAAATTATTTTCACTAAAGCGTTAATAATTCATGAATGCACAATTAATTATGAAATTGGGTCTTGGGAAATTATTACAACTACAGTTACGTCGTTTTTCTACCTTATGCGTTCGCTTTATCTAAACACATTGAAGCATTTAGTCAATTTTACCAAATTTTGCAGTTGCGTCATTGTTCTACCGGGGCGGTAATATGTACATTACATTATATTGATTATGGGCCCCGCTTACTCAATGATCCCAGTCCCAGCCCCAGATCCGGTTCGAATCGTGAAAATGTTTAATAGCGTCCCCAGAATCGTGGTACATAGAATCGATCTGTTCCTTTAATCATCACCTGTCATTCAATCGAGTGTACTCAACAACTTCCCAAAGTTTCATGGCGATTGGACGAATGGTATACTAATACTTTTTTTTATAATGCGTAATGGTCATACAAACAGACATACATTCATTTCTATAAATATAAAAAGATTACTCCTTCAAGAATTATGTTTGTTTACAACAATTTATACCGCGCGAATCGTGTTTTATACTATTTTATTCGATTATAAAACTACCTAGTTATTTAGTTTAAAGTAATGTCTGTAATTTATATTTATGCATGTACTTATTACTTTATACTTATGTATCTATGCATGAATAGGTTTTTAAAAGAAAATGTATTTTGTTGGAGTGGATGTTGGAACAGGGAGTGTGCGGGCAGCTTTGGTTGATAAAATCGGTCGAATAGTAAAGAAATCTACTTGTCAAATTGAAACATGGAATCCAGAACCAGATTTTTACCAACAATCGTCTGAAAACATTTGGCAATGTTGTTGTAAAGTCATAAGGGTACCTACAAATTATTTAGCCAGGTTTTAGTTTATTAGTTATTAAACATTGGCTAAGACCGTTGTAAGTACATATTAGATATTATGTATTACCTATATCTATAAGAAACGAAGTAACTAGTAGGTAAGTTTTAAACATGGAATGCAATGATTTGGGTTACCTCTAATATTATTATTTTTAAACCTTTTTAATTCAATACTAATAACGGCTCTTAGATCAAACTTTTACATTGCCTATCTAATTATAATGTTTTTCTAAAATACACTATTAATTAAAAGGTAAATTGCTACTTTTTTTTAGGATGTAACTAAAGAAGTGCCGTCAACCGCAATAAAAGGAATTGGATTTGATGCTACATGTTCGCTAGTTGTTATCGATACTAACGGTCAACCATTATCAGTTAGCAAAAACGGTACCTAAGCAAATTATATTTGTGCAACCTACAACATACAGCTAGGTGTAGAACTTTTCTATCAATTTATTGATAGTAGCGGTTTATGCAGTCGGGAGGCCAGGAGTTTTCCCGGTTGAAAACGACCCATTGGCGTAGAATAGGGGGAGAGGAGGCTAAGGGGGCTACAGCCTCCTTCCATTAATATACATCAATTATATACGTTTATAATACACAAGTATGGGAATTCCCTCACAAGTTTTCCGTCTATATGTTTACAATTTGTGTGAGGGCTATAGCCCCCCCCCTCTCCCCAGAGAAATGCATCATGCTACGCTTATGCCGCGACCCAGTCGTGACCTTAAGGCTAGGTATTTCATACTAAAACTACAAGTTACACATAATTATAAGTTTTTTTCCAGTACCATTCAGAATTTATTGGTTTTGTACTCAAATTATTCTTTAGCAACCTAAAAACTTAACTTGTCATATGTTTATTATATAAAACACTTACATACATACTTATTTAATATTATTTTACAAAAAAAATGTGGGTCTTAACAAAAAAAGTTATGTTTTAAAAAGCTTATAATTTTTTATATTATTTAGTATAACAATTTAGTTGACTCCATTAACCTTCAGTATAGTAAATATAAATAATATTAAAATAAATATAATTTCATTTGTGTTCCCGAAAGAGCTCAGTGGCGTAACTATAACTGAACCACGGCAGTTACGCCACTGAAAGAGCTATTTATTAAGGGTTAAAGGATAGGCAATATTTAACAAAAATTATTTATAAATAGCCATTTTAAATATGCGATATGGCAATTTTAAAGTGAACAAATACTATTTTTTCTAGTTATAAAACTTTTAGTTATTTATTTTGAGTTATGGCAAAAGTTTGATAAAAAAAATTTCAATTTCCATTGCATACCTATTTATTTGATGTTGTGAACAACTTTTTCCATCTATTCATCTGAAAAAAGCGTTATAATTTTTTATCTATGTTGAATATTTCTAAATTTTTACACTTTTAAAGTTAAATTTTTTTAAGTTTAAGTTAAAATTTGTGAAAAGTTGTTCATCAATCCAAACCGGTTTTAAAAATCTTTATCGCGTAATTGGATTGATCAGTGCGTTGGAATAGGTCTTTTTAGCATGAAAAAACAGTCAGTTTCGAAAAATTGCCGCGACAATATAAACAATAATTAATAACATAGTACTATGCATTTTAAAATCTAAATACTTTCATCATCATCAGCTTTTAAAGGCCAAGTCTTGTCGTTGTAGCCATTCATGTCTGTCACTTGCTGTCTTTTTGAGTTGTTGGTAAGAGGTAAAACTTATCCGATGGAAGATTTCTTCAAAGATGGATTTACGCGGTTTTCCTCTGTTTTTTTTACCGTTTATTTTCCCTTTCATGATGATGGCGATAAACTGATTGAGCCTTAGCAGATGTCCAATTAGCCTTATTTTTCTTTTCATCATTGTTCTTCTCTCACTAACTTCGTTCAGCACTGCTTCATTCGTCTTACGTTTTATCCAGATTGTTCCTGTCATTAACATCCACAACCACATCCAGACTATCTAAATACTTTTACAGGCATAAAATACAGAATACTAAAAAGGAACAGACTAGGGAGGTACTTTGGGCCGTTGAAATTTTTTTTCCGGCCGATTTTATTTCATATTCCGTCACTGTTTACTAAACATATCTAGAACATGGTAGGTAGCTAATAATAGCCTAAAGTAATTAATTATGAAAAATCTAATGATATAATATCCGACAATTAAAATATTAGTAGAACCACAATAGATTAAAGTCTATTCTGCGTTGGAACGGCGAATATGAATTGTAATACAAATATTATCTGATACATTTACATTGACTACAATAGTACTAAACTGAATATTTACATAATTATCTAATTTGCATAAATAATCTGCTTTACTACCTTCTAAGACTTGATTTTGTTATTCTACACAATTTTCAAGAAGAAGTTTTAACAGTGTACTATAAATTATGATATAATATATTGTTTCATATAATATTTAGTATCAAATGATTATAGGAAGGATTATTTTGCGTATAGTGGCTGCTAAATGGAGATAGGGAAAACTGGGGATGTTTAATAAAGGTTACAACAAAACTGTAGGATCATGGAAAAATACAATAAACAAGGTTTTTTTTTATAAACATATTTTAGATATTAAAGAGTTCATTAGTAACCCGTAATAGGTGTTTTGTACTTGTATTTTACATAGATCCAATGCATTAAACACATCATGTAATTACAGGAGAACAAGAACAAAATATTATATTATGGATGGACCATCGTGCTAAAAAAGAAGCGGATATTATTAATCATACAAACCATAATGTATTGAAGTATGTAGGAGGAAAAATATCGTTGGAAATGGAGACTCCGAAAATTCTTTGGTTGAAAAATAATTTACCAAAGAATATATTTTGGAATAAAATTGGCTATCTTTTTGATTTACCAGATTATTTGACATGGAAGGCTACAAACACTCTTTCCAGGTTTGTGAATTACTGTATCATCTAAACATACTTATTCTAAAAAACATTTTTTTAAGATCTCTTTGCACAGTTGTTTGCAAATGGACGTACTGCGCACATCTTGAAGCAGCTAGTTTGGGAACTTGGGATAGTTCCTACTTTAAAAGTATAGGTTTAGGAGATCTATGTGAAAATAATTGGAGGTTAATTGGTAAGAGCATTCAATTTTTCAATATCATTGTTTGCAGTACAGATAAAACTATTAGTTTTTATGATAGGTAGTGAAATATTGGAACCAGGCCAACGTTGTGGATCAGGATTAACAAACAAAGCAGCAGAACAATTGGAACTGGATGTTGGAACACCAGTTGCTACATCTTTAATAGATGCACATGCTGGAGGATTGGGAATGATAAGTATAGCATTGAATAAATGTTCAAATAATTTACAAAATCGATTAGGTAGGTACTTATATATTTTTGAATGAGTGTAAAATTATTAGGTACTCTGGTATATTGATAATTATTTATTTTTTAAGTAATGATATGTGGCACATCAACTTGTCACATGTTACTTAGCAACAAAGAAGTATTTGTAAATGGTATTTGGGGTCCATATTATAGTGCAATGGTTCCAGGAATGTGGCTTTTGGAAGGAGGACAATCTGCTACCGGGAAACTAATTGACCACGTAATTCATACACATCCGGCTACGAGAAACATTTCAATTCCTGAAAACATGTTAGATATAGTTTTTAAATTAAATAATAGTTATTTTGTCTAATTTCCATGATAAGTATAAGTGGTATAAGTCTCACTGATACTTTTGTATTTGTTCTGTAGTGTTCTACACTGTAGAGGATGATGATATATAAATTAATCTTTACGTTAGGTGACATTTCTCCTAACTAGATTGATTTGTCAATAGGAGAATAGAAGACTATTTAAATAAACTTCTGCTTAAAATGGCAAATAAAAGAGGTATCGAGGCAATTGACTTTTTGACTGAAGATTTTCATATTTATCCAGATTTTCATGGTAACCGATCGCCAATAGCAGACCCTTCTCTTAAAGGGATGGTAAGTATTTAATATTTGTGCATTGCATTAACGGTGCTACTTATTATTAATTCATTTTGAACTGAATGTTTCAGTTGTTTAGTAAAAATAATTCAAAACCTGTAATTGATTTTTTTTTTGCAGATTGTTGGGCTATCACTTTCTGCTAATGAAGAAAACCTAGGACTTATATATTTAGCTACTATACAATCATTGTGTGTAAGTTTTATTTTGGAACTAATAACAAAAATATATAAAACTTTAATACATTTTAAAGTTTTATATATTATTTATATTTAATTTTTCAAATGTCATTACTTTCATTTCTTAAAATGAATCCATTAAAATATTAAAAATATTTTTAGTAAAAAGTTCTATTAACTTACAGTTTAGAAACTTGGTATACATGTACTATGCCATATCCACTAAAAGGGGTTCTGTTTTTATATCCCTTCCCAAATTAAGTAATTTTTTGTATTTAAAAATAAAACTATCAATTTATAGTGTTATTTTACGACTTTTTTGGGAACTTTCTGCAAAATATTTTTGAATATGTCGCTGTTAGTATTGCTATAAGTATAAATTGTTGATATAAGTTAATAATTGTTTTAAATGTCTATTTTAATTAAGTATGGGACAAGGCACATTATGGAATGTTTAGAAAAGGTTGATAACACATTGCAAGTGCATGAAATTCTTGTATGTGGTGGTATAAGTCAAAATCAAATGTTCTTGCAATCTCAAGCTAATACTGTGGGATTACCAGTCTGGACGTCAGCAGAAAATGATCCAGTTTTGATTGGCTCAGCTATGCTTGCAGCTGCATCGTCAAAAGAGTATGATTCATTACATGAAGCTATACTTGGAATGGCTAGTGACGGAATAAAAACAGAGCCAATAATAAACACAATAGAGTAATTTACATAAAACATATATATATATATTCGAACATAATAGGAAAAAATTACACAAATCATTAAAAAATATTATTATAATTATAGGTATCACAACAGAAAATACACAGTTTATTTAGAAATGTTAAAAAACCAGCAAACTTATAAGGATATTATGTCAAATCAAAAACTATAAGTGATAAAAAAACAAGATAAGTAGTTAAAACCATTACATTTTGTAATTTTTTGATGGTTTAGAAGCTAGTCTAGAAGATCGCCTCACATTTGTTTCACTACTAGTTTTGTTTGGTTTATTGTTGGAGTTTCTTTTATTATGCGGAGTAGCAATTCTCTCTTGTACGTGTTTTACATTATCACCTAAAATATAAGTTTAAATAAAATAAAACATAATTAACTACCTACAATTTTGTAATTTGACTACATACAATTATAAGAATTTTGAGGAGTCACAAAATCGTCTGAGGTTGCTTTAGGAGATTCAAAATGAATATTTTTACGTTTCACTCCTTTTTCTTTAGCAGATTTTTTTAAAGCAGGTTTTAATGGCGAAACATGTTGATCAGCCAAAACAATTGGCGTCATACCAGACCTACGAGCAACATATGATAGCTCCATAGTTTTTAATAACATAGGTGTAAAGCTGACATTCTTTTGATTAATTGATGTTGGTGTACTGGAAATCACTACAAACATATACATTGCTTATTTTATTTTTAAAAAAAAATCACCTATTATTTATATAAATATATGACTTCAATTAGAAATGTACCTGTTATAAAAAATGTTTTTACACATTAAGGTACAACATATAATCACATTTTATGACTAGTATTTTCTATTGAACAACATAATATAATAATAATATTAACAATTTGTATGATTTTGTTGTAAATAGTGTATATTTTTAATTAAAGAAACCAAATATTATTTTACAGTTGTTTTGACTTACAACAAGTATTATTTGATGATTTCATCTCATGAAAATGTGATGAATTTGAAGAATCAGTTGGATTGTTATTTTCATTGTTTGTTGTCATCGGTTTAGCTTTTATTCTTTGATCTAAAGTTATGAAAAATAAAATATTCATTAAATTAAGTATATGGCATAAATTTAATGATTTTGATGTGGTGTATTATGTATGGTGACTGAAGAAAGAAGGCTTGGTAAAAAGTGTTTTACAAATCAAGAAGGATAAACTATTGCCCAAGTACATTTTGTACGAGCATACAATTTTTAAGTTTAGGTATGAGTTTTATACTGAGTAATTTATTTTTTGGATTAGTAAATCAGGAAATTCAGCAGTGAGGAACCAACTAGTCAAATGAAATGACCAATCCTAAAAAAAATATTTGGGTATATGGCCACCTGCAGATGTAGCTAACATCTTTATTAATATTAAATACTTGCAAACAATATTTTTTAACTTAAAAAAAAAAAGTCAATAGAATAATTAATAATAGTTCTACAAGTATTATAAGCAGTGTATAATGTGTCACACTTGTTACTCGGTGTCTGGTTCGATTCCGGCAAACAGACATTGACGCCCCCACATACTACCCGCTTACTTAGTAGGAAGCAACTTAAATTCCATTGGCTTAACTCTCATTAGACAAATTTAAATAATAAGAAAATATTAAAAAAAAGTTTTGTTTTGTATAGATATATCATATTTTTTTAATATACTTACTTTTAAGAAATTCTGTTAATTTGGATTTCACTTGAGACACTTTCACTGTTTTTTCAGTTTTATTGATAACTTTTTTTACGACGGGTTGCAAAGGAACCCAATTGTTTTTTTTCATCATGGATAACTCTTTAAATTGATTTTCTAATTTTTCGACCTATTAGAAAATATTTATTTATTTTGGATATAAAGCTTTTCGGCTTAAAACATTAAAATGAAACAGGTATTTTACAAATGTAATATAAATTACAACTCATAATTTATAAATTAGTTTTTATTATATTACTTGTAGTAGTAACATGTCCCAAAAACCATCCAAGTCTGCAGTTTTTATTGGCATTGATCCAGATTTATTATCAAATTCTTCTATTAATGAACGCATTTGCATAAATTTATCAGTTGTCAATAGTTTTGTTTGGCCACAAACAACATCAATTTCATCTTTGAAATCCTAAGAATTTATATGAATGTAAAATTTAACAATAGATTTAATTTTAGTTATTTTATTTACTAAGTAAATAATATTTATGAACAAAGAATCCATTTTTTTTAGTTATTTTTATATTATTATTGAATAATACTAACTATTGGTATACTGTTGTTATCTGAAGAAATTTCTGCCCAAAACTTTGCTTTTTGTTGTAGTTCCACAGTTTTATCATCAAGTTTTTTCCTAATTTGATTTAATATTTCAACAAAATTAATAAAAATATCATACTAACATATTGCTGATAAACCACATTTAAATGCATACCTATAAACATCTGCAACACTGTTATCTTCATATTTGTCAAATAATTCAGATAATTTAGGAGGTTTCCTTGGGCTTGGTCGCCACTTCTGTCCACGTGTAGTACAAACATAAGGACTCAAAACAACGGGTGTTTCAGAAACTGTATGTTTCATATCATTTACAGTGTTGTCTAAATCATCAATGACGTTTCTTATTAACTTTGTAGACTCTTCAATACTTTCTTTATTCTCAATTGATAATGTACTCTGATTTTTTTTTACATTGTTGTGGATTAGCTTTTTCTTTAATTTTGTCTCATTGTTTTTAGCAGTATTTTCTTCAATTTCCGTAATGGTACTTAATTTAGATTTGGGAATTTCCTTCTTAATAACCAACGATGTATTAGTAGGTTCTAAGTTAATATTTATTGTTTGAAGGGGTTCACTGTTGGCAGATTTTTTGTTAGATTTTGTTACCTTTTTCTTTACAATACATTCATCAGCACAATCGTCATCTAGTAACATAATTCAATATTTATTTAAAATAATAAGTTAAAATACTAGAAACAAATCAAATTTACTGGGCTATCTTTTTTTAGCAATTTATTTTATTTGCTAAAGAAGTTGCTGATTACAAATTTAAAGTAAAAAATTCGGGGACTCCTCTTCTCGCATACTTGCACAATAGTTATTCCTAAAACTTGAGTAGCTATAACTTCTGAAATATACTCTGTCCCAAATAAAAAAGGTAGTGATTTGCGTATCTCGATTAAGGCCTCTAGCATTGTTGGACCCATCAATCCCCCTCTACGCGATCGGTTGTAGATGAATACTGACGACAATGTCATCCGATGGTTGCCGACAGTCGCGTTACGTGTGCAAGGAAAACTAGGCAGAGTAGCGTGGGGATGCATGAGACGGACTGAATTTTGTCAAGCTTTTCTGCCTTTCTTATTTATTTATTTAATAAGCAAACATAATAATTAACAATATTTTTATATTATATTTGCACAACTGCTTATAAGTCAAAAACCTTGTGCCGGCAGAGAACAGAGTATAGTACAGTCTGCAGATTTCTGACTTCAGATTCAAAATCAGCATAAAAATATTGGGTACCAGAAAAAGAATTACACACAAAAATTATGTTATACTGAAAATTCATTTAATAAGTTATATTTACTTTTGAATTTTTCATTTGCAAGTTTGATACTAGCTTTTTTCTTTCCAATAGGAATCCGGTTTTCTTTCAGACCATAACGTGTCCTAAGTAGAAATAATTTTATATTAAAACACAATAGTACTATTCCCATAAATGAAAAACATGTTATGGGAATTCATTAATAGCACCAAATCACTGTGATCAAACTTAAATTTTTAAGAAAACTAAATAATCTTGCTATACCTAAAATATTATGTTATATATCTTAACTTAAAAAGTTAAATAAAAACTTACTTTTTCGTAGCCATGATGTTAGGTAGTTTATGAGAAATAAATTTAAAAAAATACACAAATACTTAAGTTAAAACATAAAAAGTCAACTGAAAATTCACTAAATAGTGTAAACAGGAATGACTGTTAAAATTTCAGTTTCATCCACTAGTAGATTGTACTGACCACAGAAATTATGTTCTAAACTAGAATTGTACAATATCAAAATTATGTTAAAATAAAAAAGTTACAGTGCAACTTTACCACTAGGTAGATAAAACAAAAATAAAGCAAATAGATAAGTACGACTTAAAAGTAAAATGTTTGTAGGTACTAGCGTCTAGCCACTCACTATTCACTATTCAGTGACGGGTTTTGTGACCATGTAGCTTATATTTTCTTTATTGCACAGTGGTCAGCGTTAAGCGTAATCGTAATGTTGATTGTTGTTAAAAGAGACCGTTATTTGTTCAAGTTGAATTTCGACCAATCGCATGACATTTAAAAGACAGTGTATGTAAAAAATAAAATTAAGTGTTAACGAAATCTTTAATGAAGGAAGCTGGTTACACTGTTATTAAATTTTAGGTTATGGAAATTATTTCTGCCACATCGTTGCGTTATCGCTTATCGGCTATCAAATGAAAGTATCAAGTATGAAGTACAAGACGTACCCGTGGCCAAAATATTATTATTCACTATTCAGCATTGTGCATAATATTAATTTTTCCATATTAATTAATTATAAGGAATACAATTTTTGTGTTAAAACTTAAAGCGTAATAAATCAGATGAAATTACGTAAGTGCGTAATGTAGTTAACAATTAAAATAAAATAGTTATTTTATAATGCTCGCCCATTTTAATTGGCTGTAAATCTAAATATTTTTATCTTATCTTTTAATTTCAACCTAAAAACTTTTCACCATTTGCACCGTTCCTACTTCGCCTTCTACCTTGTCATGTACTTGAAGAGTGTGTTACGTCAGAACTAGTTCAGTATTTTTGTACTAATTAGTGGCATATCAAGATACCAATTGGATATTTATATTAAGTATTTGTGTTACTTTACGTAAAATTATTTTAAAACATTCTGAAAATACTATCAAGATGGCTGAGAGTTTACCGGAAACATTAAATATGAAAGACCTGCCTACAAAACAAGTCAAACTAAGTGTACCACCATTGAATGAAATTAATGAAGGTACCTTATTTACTAGTCATTAATATTTAACTAATACTTTTAATCAAGCTAACCATAGAAAAATAAGCATGGCGATAGACAATTTAATAAGTTCAGTGTCTTTGTATGTACCCCGTCACATTGCGTTACATGGAGCAATTTTCCCATTTCTCATTCTGTATGGAATATGGTCGTATATTTGCCTATATGCTACACTACTTTTGATTGATCTTTATTTTGTTGGTATTTTCACTATTGCCATTGCTCAAATATTATGCTCTCTTTGCTGTTACTGGTCTGTGTCATTCAGGTGTGTTTTGTCATGTAAACATGTTACTTCTCCTCAAGCAGCAACTTTAGTCAAAGTTGTTCCAACACCAAACAATGGGTTTACGGAACTAGTGGTTTTAAAGTCATACAAGGATGAACATCAGGAAAATATTGTATGGTTTAGATACCAGGAAATCAAGTATGTTTGGTTTGAAGAAAAGAAAAGTTTTCGTTCTTTAGAATTTCCAATTTCTAAAACAATTTCAGAGTATACAAATTCTAAAGGGTGTGAAACAGATGAACAGTTAGCAAAAGCAGTACAACTGTATGGTCGTAATCAATTAAATATACAATTACCGAAGTTTGATGATTTATTTATTGAACGTGCTACTGCACCTTTTTTTGTATTCCAAGTATTTTGTATTGCATTGTGGTGTTTTGACAAGTATTGGTACTATTCTTTATTTACTTTAGCAATGTTGGTTTTATTCGAGTGTACTTTAGTAAAACAGCAAATTCGAAATATGGAAGAAATTCGTAACATGGGAAATAAGCCATTTTCTTTGCATGTCTATCGTAACAAAAAATGGCAATCCATTTTTAGCGATGAGCTCACACCAGGTGATTTAGTTTCAATTACAAGGGCTCATAATGATCAATCTGTTCCATGTGATCTTCTATTGCTAAGGGGTTCATGTATTGTTGATGAAAGTTTGCTAACTGGTGAGTCAATACCACAAATGAAAGAACCAGTTGAAAATATTACTGACTTAAAGAGGAACTTAGATTTTGAGTCAGACAAGAAATTGCACATTTTATTCAGTGGTACTAAAGTTGTACAGCATACATCACCTTCAAAAGCCACATCTAATGTACGTGCTCCAGATAATGGATGTATAGCATATGTTTTACGAACAGGTTTTAATACATCTCAAGGAAATTTATTACAAACTATATTATTTGGAGTAAAACATGTAACGGCAAATAATATGGAAACTTTAGCATTTATAATATTTTTGTTAATTTTTGCAATTGCTGCTGCTGCTTATTTATGGATTAAAGGAACTGAAGATCCAAATCGTAGTCGTTATAAATTGTTTCTTGAGTCTGCCCTTATACTTACATCCGTTATACCACCAGAATTGCCTGTAGAGCTATCTTTGGCTGTGAATGCTTCAATTTTATCACTATCAAAACTTGGTATATATTGTACTGAACCTTTTCGTATACCATTTGCGGGAAAAGTTGAAATATGCTGTTTTGACAAGACTGGAACATTGACAAAAGATGATTTAATCGTTGAAGGTATTGCTGGCATTAAAAAAGATATGATTCCAATGAGTGATGCTCCTGAAGATACTATTCAAGTTCTAGCCTCTTGTCATTCATTGGTTCAACTAGAAAATACCCTAGTGGGTGATCCTATTGAAAAAGCTTCTTTAAATGCAATTAACTGGATATTATCAAAAAGTGACTTTATTGTACCTAAAAAAGGAAAACTAGCTCCTTTGAAGATATTAAATAGGTTTTATTTTTCATCTTCTCTTAAAAGAATGTCTGTTTTAGCAGTTTATAAAATTGCTCAAAAAACTATACATATAGCAAGTGTTAAAGGTGCACCTGAAGTTCTGAAATCTATGTTAGAAACAATTCCTGAAAACTATGATAGTACTTATCTAGAATTAGCTGGACGCGGAGCAAGAGTTCTTGCACTTGCTAGAAAAGAAATGAGTATCAACCCAAATGATTTAAAAAATTTAAAACGAGAAGATTTGGAATGTGATTTAAAGTTTGTTGGTTTTGTTGTGGTTTCTTGTCCATTAAAACAAGACTCAAAAAATGTCATCAAAGAATTATTAGCTTCTTCCCATTTGGTAACCATGATTACAGGAGATAATGCTTTAACAGCATGCTATGTTGCAAAGGAATTAAATTTTACGAGATCGTCAAGTCAAATTATCTTGACTCTTGCTGAAGTAGGTGCAAAATGGAGTTGGGTAAACGAGAGTTGTAAGATTTTGGAGCCTTTGAATGAAAATGTAAAAGATTTAGTAAGATCATATGATTTATGCTTAACGGGAGATGGACTTGCTTTCCTCGATCAAAATTACAGTGACATATTGAAAAAAGTAATACCACATGTGTGTGTATTTGCTAGAGTTGCTCCAAAAGAAAAAGAATTTATTGTATTAATGTTAAAGGAACTAGGATATTCAACTTTGATGTGCGGAGATGGTACGAATGACGTTGGGGCTTTGAAGCACGCTCATGTTGGAATTGCTCTACTTGCAGGAACTAAAGAAAGAAGAATTAAAAAAACAGAAATATTTCCTAGTAAAATAAGAAAACCAGGAGAAAATATGTCTGATCAAATGAAAAGAATGATAAAGGAAATGGAAGAAGAGAAGTTTACTGTAGTTAAGTCAGGAGATGCTAGTATTGCTGCACCATTTACTAGTAAATTTTCTTCTGTGACTTGTGTTTGCCATGTAATTAAACAAGGCCGTTGTACATTAGTTACTACACTTCAGATGTTTAAAATACTTGCTTTGAACGCTCTAATTGCAGCATACAGTCAGTCAGTACTTTATGTGAAAGGCATAAAATTTAGCGATTCTCAAGCTACATTACAAGGAATATTATTAGCTGCTTCATTTTTGTTCATTTCAAGATCAAAACCTTTAAAGGTTTTGTCTAAACAAAGGCCACTTCCAAATATTTTTAATATTTATACTATCTCAACAGTATTATTACAATTTATTATGCACTTTATTAGTTTAGTGTTTCTAGTTCAAGAAGCTAGTTTATATACCGAAGATGATGCTAAAAATATTTCTCTTACTTCAAATTTTAATGTGTCATCTACCTTAAACTCCACACAGACGGATAACGAATCGGAATTTAAGCCAAACGTAATCAATAGTGCGGTTTATATTATATCAATGTCACTACAACTTTTTACTTTTTCTGTGAATTACAGAGGACGTCCTTTTATGGAGAATTTTACAGAAAATAAACCTTTATTGTACAGTACATTAGCTACAATAGCGATAACATTATGTCTGAGTATGGGTATAATTGATGGCCTAAACGAACACTTTGAAATTGTACAGTTTCCCTACTCTTTTCGCGTGACTTTAATTGGTGTTCTTATTTTAGATTTTCTTGGCTCATATATAATAGATCGACTATGTTTGTGGCTTTTTGGTGAAGGAAAATTAGAAAAAGCAGTTTTTAATTAAATCATAATATTTGATAAGATTTTTTAAAAAACTGTATTCAATTACTATTAGTTATATATTGTCATTATGACCAATAATTTTGAATGGTTTAACATCTAAATAATTAAATGTATATGTTTAATTCCAGACATAAATTTGTGTATTTATTTAAAACATATTTTCATTCCCTTATGAGTATTTTTTTGTATGTTGCTCTATTGTTATTTTCCTATAATCATTATCATAAACATAAATTATGTACATTTTATTAAACTGTGTTTGTTGTTTATGTATCATTTATTAGTTTCTTGGGACTTTAAACTAGGATAATTAAGGGAAATATTTTGTAATGTATTTATTTACTAAGTATCATGTTATTTGATTTGATTAAAAAATATAAGTTGTAATAATATGAAACAATTTTTTAAAAATCATTTTTATAACCTACCTACCTAATTATTTATAATTTGCTATCGGTCGAAAAATAAAATAAAAATAATCGATCAACTTTTAAGGAATTTATCAACATTTAAAGTGATACTTGTTATTACAGGTACTAAATACTAATTATAGTAATGTTGTATTCCTCAACACTAAATTGATTATATTAGACTTAGGTCAAGAAGTGTTGTTTATTGTAACACAATTAGACATTGATAAATTGCAATGGTATGTAATTAATTAAAAAACTACGACAGTTTAAATTTAACAATTTTTAACTGTTTAAAAAATATATAGATACCTATAATTTTTTTAGGTACTTACATTTTTAACAATAAAATGATAGAAACATCATTTAGTGAATATGTAAATATTAAATTTTAATGTGATAAGATTTATAATATTAATACCTTTTTAAAAATTGTTCCAATATATTATAATTCCAAGTTAAACAATATAATTAATACTAACATGTAATATGTGACAAAATATTATTATTTTGCTTTTCGATCCTCATAATACTAGTTACAAATAAAATATTAGGTATACTTCATGATTAAAATTTTACTGGTACCTTACTCAACAAACAAATGTCTAAATATTTAACTGTTGACAATAATAAAAATAACACATTGCATCACATTAGACTAAAATGTAAGTTTATAGTTGGACCATCATGTAATTTTTGGGTATGTCTGATACTTTATATAAACAAAAGATAAAATATACTAGTGTTCTTTGGCACAATGAATTTTAGAAAAAATAATTTAATCCTCAATACTCAACAGAACCTTAGTAATAAAACTAAATTTTAAATCTAGATGGATACTACTAAGTACTTTAAGTACCTACTGCATTTATGTTTAAAAATTTAAATACTTAAATTATATTCTGATTAATGGTATTAAATGTATTATATAACATACTAGATTCTGGAATTATTTTCAGTTATTTTACCAGAGTTATTAAAGAACTTTGAAAGTGTAAGCGTTGATGTAGTCCAATGCCCTGACCTCACACAACCACCATTTTACTTGGCGTCTGAAGGTAAGCATAACTTAATTTTAAAAGTATAACCATAGATTTACGTTGTAATTTGTTAGTATATTAAAATGTTTTGTTAGTAACTACTTAAATGAATAAGAAATTGAGCATAAGTATATAACCATTTAAGAGAAATAAATAATTATCTTCTGTTAATTGCCAGTTGATTTCCTATGTGTATTATTCTTATCAGAAGCCTGTTTTCAAGAAAATAACTTCTACATAGGTACTCATACTTTTATTTGATTTCATACATGTATTTTAATTTTATATTATATAGGTTTGAGTGGTGACGAAAATATATTTGATATTGGAAGTCCATCTTATTTGCTTCCGTTGGTGAATAGAAATAAGGTTTATGATATTAAAGATTTCAAACAGATAACTGGAACTGATCCAATTTTTGCCGTGGGAGCAGGTGCAGGCCCATGGCCTCATGTAGGAGTAAATTCCGAAGTAAAATTTTATTTTTAGTTCTTTTTTCACACTTAGTTTTTGTTGTTTCCATAATTATTTATAACTTAAAAACTCATGAATAATAATATATGTACTAAATAGTTAGCTGGAAATGTCCATATGGCTTGCAGCTATGTTAAAAATAGCTCTCGTGTTGTCAAAATTAATTCAGAAACTAAGAGCTATGAACTTGAACAATTACCTGCAAACGAAACAAGATTTGCTCTTTTAGCCAATTTTTACACAAGTAATGGCGTCAGAGGAGAGGTATGATTATTGATTTTAGTAGGTAATTTTGTGTTTTCCCCCTTTATTCTTAGTTCCACATTTGTTGCAGGTTTTGCGAATTGTATGTGAAAAACGTAAAGGTTTGCTGGACTTTGTAACTTCTATAAGACTAGCTCTATCAACATTTTATGGAAATCAAATAGTTGGTATGATCAAGCTCATTACTTTTTTTTTATGAAAACACGAGATTTAGGCCTAAAAGAAAGTTATTCAATTTTATTTATTTTTACATATTAAAGACATAAAAAAGTTAAGAAATTATAATACTTATCGTGTATTATAGCCAAATGCTACAATTTAGGACAGTTTCAACTTACCCTTGAACATTTCCACCATTATATTTACAGGGTTAGTTTTGGTGTTAGCATTTTAATTTTGGATAGCCTAATATAACTTAACGAAAAAAAAATACATGTACATATTTAATTATGCAATAATTGTACTTGTAACTTTTGTTCTTACTCTATGTTGTATTCATGATGCTATAATACTTCGATCACCTTACAAAATATATATACTTAAAATAATTATATACATATATATCATGCATATTAAGAAAAACTGCACTTGATTTTTATTTTGATAAACAATTTTGATTGTATATAATATTACTAGTTACTACAAAGATTTAATGTCAATTTGAAAACATTTTCAATATCTTCAAAATAATGTTTATAATATTAAAAATAGTTTTAAAATATTGAGTTGTAGCATTTGTCGGTGTTAAATATTTATAAATACTATAAAGGGAGTCTATACATGTAGAGTACAGTTTTCAATATTCAAAAAGGAATATCCTGAAACATTTAAATTTTTACTTACTGCAGTTCTACTATTCAATTTTGGAACAGTATAACACAGCTTTTGGTGAAGGGTCAAATGGTGTTTAGGATTACATTTGACTGTGATTAAATTGATAGAATTTATTTGTATTTAACTATAAATCAAATGATTTAAAAATAAGACCATAGTACCTACTAAATGATTATTATTAATTTATTATTTAGAATGTATGAAATTAACTGACTAGTTGATTTTAGGGCTAGGAGGAGTTATTTTAATTGAAAATGGCAAAATAAAAGTTCACGTTATGCCAGATTTTTCAAAAGTGCCCATAAATTCAGAAGAAGACTTAAATAAATGGTTGAATTTCTTTGAAGTACCATCGCCTTTAGTGTGTCTAGGATATCTCGTATCTCACGATCCAGTAATATATTTAATATATGTATTATATAATTATTTAGTATTGGATAATTTTTATATATTGGTTTAGGGTTTAGATTTGAGACCTCAACATTTCCATTCATTCAGTGAACATGGTGCAGGAGGGCACTATCATTATGATACAGATCCAACAACCATTAAATACACAGCTTATTTAAATGTAGCAAGACATATATACAGAGTTGATCAACCTGCCGAGGGTGTTGTTTTATTTGGCAAAGATTAGTCTTAAAATTATATTTTTTTGTTATTAGTAACATAATCATTCCTGCTTATTTTCTTTACTTTAAAATTAGCATTAGCTATAATATTTATAAAAAATATTTTATTATTGATTAATTATAAAGAAATATTAATAGTTGTTTGCTTTAATAAAAGTTGCATTAAAAAATAAAAATAGACTGATAAACTAGTTATTTTTTAAATTAAATTCAACTTATAATACACAATAATTTAAGCCTACATATTTTATAATAATTGGCTATCTAACGATGACATAATATGATAATACATTTTTTTGTTTTAAGGGGATTGCATGCGGTCGGTTTTTTCAGTCAAAACACATAATTTTTATTCCATTTCACAGAATGAATCAGTGATCCGATAAGTCATCTAAAAACAGATTTGAATTTGCCATGAAGTTTACTTATGATCAGTCAGGGTACTTTTTTCAATTTTTAATTTTAACCCTTTCTAAATTTGATTTTAAAATTTGAAATTTTATAAAATGTTCAAACATGTTTTATACATAGTAGGAATAAGATATCAAAAAAGTACCCTGACCGATCATAAGTAAACTTCATGACAAATTTAAATCCGTTTTCAGATTACTTTTCGGATCACTGGTTCAGTCTGTGCGATGGAACAATAAATGTATGTTATATTAACTAAAATGGTTTTTACTCATAGACAAAATAATTTAAATTAAAAATAATACCATGAAGCTTATACAAATTAACCGGTAAATTAATTGACACGATCAAAATTTATTAAAACCATCTTTTTCCTAAATATTGCCTATACAAAACTCCTTAAAAACCAACCGCATGCAATCCCCTTAACAAATATAACTACAAATGATTTACCAGATGTTTTACAAACGATAATTAATGATATTAGCGATAACATTTAAATTGTTGTTCTACAACATGTAAATATAATATGTATATTAAAAAAAATACAATTAATTAATTATAACACATACAAATATATAAAATAAATTAAATAGTTGAAAATTTATACAAAATTTAACACCCTTATAGTATTTATGAGGATTTCTTTGTAACAATAGTTAATGCACTATGTACAACTAAATCTTTAGTTTATTAATTTCTGAATAGTTCTGTACATGTTTAGGCTGAAAAAATCGGCAAAATATTAAAACACAAAATTAAATAACTAAAAGGACCCAATAATTATTTTTAAACTACATTTAAATGTATTAAGTTTTTAGGTCAAATTAAGTAATATAATTTATTTTAAATATTCAGATAAACAATGTTGTACACAGGAGCGGCAACCAATTTTATGCAAGATTCCAGCCATCAACAGATGTACATTCGTCATAGTTTACCATCCACCTGTCCATAAACTATGATGAATGTTGTACCTAGGGCTCCCTATTTCACGTGAATCACGGCTCACAGATTCATGTGAAATTAATCACGAGTTTATAAGACCCGTGATTGGAAATTGTCCGTGAATTTAAAATTTTATTATAATAAAATTAATATACGTGATCACGTGAATATATTGTACGAAATTCACGTGAATTAAACCATACGGGTTTTATATTACTTTTATTTACGTGATCACGGAACCGTGATCACGAATGTATTACTTCACGTTCGAAACCGAGACCCCTAGTTGTACATTTATTGATGGCAATAATCATGAATAAAATCGGTCGCTATTCTTGTATACATTAGTGCTTATCTGTATATTTTAAAATCAATGTTAATATTAAATTAATATTTAAAGCTATATTGAGGACTTCTCTAATGACGGTAGGACTAAAATAAAAATTGCTTTTTTTACGTCATAGAGTAAAATGTATTACTAAGTAACTACTAGTTATACTAATTACTATATAACCAAATTATTTTTGTAGAAAGATTTATCATACCATTATATATATATGAGTTTTTAAGGACCGTAATAGCGTATCACTTAACGTGTTTTTAAAGTCGCTTAGATCTGACGTACAACTGATATGTATTTTTGGTAATGTTGAAACGCCAACAACAAGTGGATAAAGATTGTAATGTAGTTTGTATGTACTTTCTGGCAAAACTGTGACACTCAACTAAAAAGATATAACAAACTGTAAATTATAATTTATTTTTATTACAAAAATGGTTATAGACACTAACGTCTTTATGGCCAGCCATCATAAAGGCTTCATTCGCTTCCATTGATATATCTAAAGTAAGTAATGAATCAGACTGATTGTGTAACAAGTAAAGAATATCCATTGGTGTGTGTAACCAGCCATGAGCAGGTAACTCCATATCCACCTAGAAGATAATAGAATTAGTAGTAATAGTTTATATATTTTTTTGACACATTTTTTAAGTTTATCAGAGTAGCACAAACCAGAAATAAAGATTTTTCAACATTAATCTTGGGTAAATGTAGTTTTGAATAACCATTTAGACAGCCATTTTCATAATTTGCTCTAAAACAATTAACATTTTGAATTTGCAATGTTATAATAAAAATAATGACATTTTTGATAGTTAATTTTTTTAACTTCGGTGTGTATTTGTGGTGTATACCCAGAAAAAAAATGGTTTTAAGCTCAACATGCAACTATGTGTGGAATATTAATAAATACATCATATTATTTTACTTTTTGCAAGATTTATCATTATAAACATTTTTATTAGTGGTGTTGGAGAGTACGAAAAAAAAAAAAGTATACTCTTACTAGTATACTACACTACAACTGCACATATATCATACATATCTGCTATGTAATCTATTTGGCAAGAAAATACTTCTGAATAATCAAAACCGGTTGTAATTTTACCTCTTCACTCACACACGACATGCGTGGATCAGAATTTTTTATTCGCTTAATGGAATAGTTTTAAATAGTCTATGATCCGTAAGTAACGAGTATGGGAAAGTTTAGACCCTTCAAAATCCTATAGGTTGTCACAAAATTCACAAGTAAAAAAATCCTTAATTAAGAGTTATGCCAGTTTGTTGCTGATATGTTTTGAGAGCCTGGGGGGCAATTCTTGAATTTTTATTAATCTGACAACATTTTGTCACCATATTAAACCAATGGTGACAAATTTTGTCTAATTCGATAAAAATTCAAGATTTGCCCCCCTGGAGGAATTATACAAAATTTAAATTTCCTTAGCTTCCCATTATTTTAAATTAAGATTCTGTGAAAATTGCTTATACAAAACCTGTTAATAATAAGGCGTGTGGCAACTGGCTGCATCCTCTTGACTACCCCATTAATAGTTTTTTTTATTTATTATTATTATAAGTATAATTGTTTTAACATATAAATATTTTACAAGTGTGGTAAGTAAATTATGATGTACACCATAAATAGTGAATACATCAAAAGTAAATTTATATTAATAAGAAGTTTGCAATAATATTCTGCATGCAAATACCTTCTCCAATTAATTGTAAAATGACCTAATGAGTTTTCACCATAGTCGGAAATATTTAGGCATAGAATGTCTGATGCACATTCATTGGTTTCTAATATAATGCTATCTAGTACTGGTTGGTATCCTCCAGAAGAAACGCTGACTGTATTAACCTAAATATATAAGATTATAGTTTTTAGATTTCTTTTTTAAAGTCACATTAGCAATAGTTACCGGTTTGAATGATGTATTTTCAATTTTAATGGGCCAAGGTGAAACACATTTTATACTTGGTTGTACTATTAATGTATCACCAACATACATTTTTGTTACTGGTTCAAATTTAGAAGACAAAAATGAAACTGATGTGTCAAATACATTGACAACATCAATTTTTATTTCCACTTCTTTCACGCACGAAATTGTTGTTCCAAAATCATTTATTGAGTAGCTTATCTATAATATAAAACTTGTTAATAGCTTATTAGACATTAATAGGTTATTAAAAAATATTGGATATCTATGAAATATTTAAAAAAAAAGTATAATATATATTTTTAAAAAACAAATAAATATTTTAAGACTTAGTGCACATATTAACTGTTTAAATTAAATATAAGAATTAGTAAACAAGGTCTAAGAGTATAAAATAAAAATCTGAACCAATTGTGGTATCCAATGAGGAAATTCTCACAAAAAGCCATTATAAGATCACCTTATCACTCAAGGATATGAGTTCATAGTTATTTCATTATAAGAAAAACACAGTATTAAAATTGTTTAAAGCACCTAAATACAGGGTGTCCCACAAAGATAAGACAAATGAAATAAATTTTGTTTTAGTGAATTATTTTAGTATTTTTTTTTTTAATTAATTATTTCTCATTTTCCCTATAAGCACCACATTTTTTATTGCACTTAACTATTTTACTTTTTTTATTATTATTTTTTTGTTACATTAATTTTATTAAATTTAAGATAGTCATTTATTAAGAATAATTTGCTGAAAGTTTTGACTGGTCGAAAACTAGTTTTGGATAATTACTTTTAAAGTTGTTTAAGTTTGAAGTTCAGGATGGGAGTTGGAGTGCAGTAGAGTAATGCACACAGGTAAAAATAGCTCTATGCACTTACTCTACTGCACTACACCTCCCATCCTACCCTTCAACACCTTTAGTAACTTAAAAAGTAATTATCCAAATTTGACCAGTCAAAATTTTCAAAAAAATTCTAAAAATATTCACTAAAACAAAAGTTATTTCATTTGTCTTATCTTTGTGGGACACCCTGTATGCATTATATTATTAGATATTTGATATAGGTTTAAACAAACCATAAGCTGAAATAATCGAGTTTCTAAACTTGAGGACCGAATGTAAAATGTTTGTATATTCTGTCCATTGCTTGGTATAGATTCGAGTTTAAAATCTACTGGTAATGATAGTAAACTTTTTTCTGTGCTTTCACATATTTCAGCTATAAATTTCAAATATAATAATATTATTTCTTCTTTAATTTTATAAATTATTTAACATAATAGTTAATAGACTCACTCAATTGTTCAATTTTTTCATTACTACTTCGATTCAATGTTAAATTTAAACAAACATCATTAACAGGATAATTTTCCAAATTTGTCAAAGCAACAGACACTTTATACCATTCTAATAAAAGTGCAGGGTTTTCATGTTTAATTTCCATATCAAGCTTTGAACTTCTTGGTTTCAATGTTGATGACGTGATTTGTTTTATTCGTTTGAATAAATCGTTATTTCTTTCGGATAAGCTTATAAATCAATTGAAAATGAAATAACATTAAATTAATAAAAAATATATTTTCTAAGTAGATACTAAATACTAAATTATAATACAAATACTTGAAATTGTTTATTTCTTTCTCGAAACATTTTGATTTTTTGGTGGAACTATTGTATTTTAATATTATTGGAAACTCAGATTCATTTCCTAATTGAAGCCGAATATAATTTATCTATATTGTATAATTAATTAACTTAAAACATTTTTTCTTGGTATAAATTAAAAAATGATAACTACTTACAGTGATTTCTTTTCCGACATCATTAGGAGAAGGCATAAATTTACAAGTGTACTTGTGCGTTTTTAATTCACCATAAATTAGTTTACTTTTATCAGTGCAGACATCCACATCATATTTATTATTTATGCAAGAAATATATGCAGTAAGTTTGGAAAATTGTACCATAACAGGAAAGATAGCTCTTTAAAAAAAATAAATTAAAAAATGCACTAGGGAAATGTATATTTTTTTAGAGTATACCTTACAAAGATGTCAATTTCTATACCATCACACGACACTTCTTTAAAAAGTACTTTGACATCAATAGTAGAGTTTGTGATTGACATGTCTACTTCTAATAAATTTCTAGACTTTAATATATCATTTTCTCGCCATAAACAAACAGCTGCATTTATTTCTCGTTCATTTAGTCCGTTTTCAGGTTCAGGTAAACTCCTCTGTAAACAATTGAAATGTATTTATTTTTGTATACAAATATATACCAACATAATAGTATAAACAATTATTAATAACTTGTATAATTTTTTGAATATTGTTTAAAGATTTTTGAAGATTTAAATCCTTAAAATATTGTAAAGCTTCTAGATTTAATTCTACATAATCTTGGGGACTAGCAGTTAAGTAAGCACAATTCAGACATTTTTTTACTAAGTCATGTGCAATTGCCTTCCATCCCTCATCACGATAGTCTCTTAACATATGACTCCACAATCTAAATTAAAAATATATAAATACAAATTTTTTAAAAAGTAGTTAATAGTTAAGTACAAGGTAATATTTTTACGTCAAAGCTTTACTATAATCCTTGGCGTTATAATACTCATCAGCCATTTGTACAGCTAAAATATGAAAAAAATACTATTAGTACCACTATTATTTGATACAAACAATTAATATATTTATAATACCCAAGAAGTTTCTCATTCTGGGACATTTGTAACTTTTGAATTGTTTCATTGCATTTCCCAAAAAACTAATAATTAATTTCTAAAAATTGTTAAAAAAAATGTCAAATAAAAAATAAATAATTGAAATATAAGAAATGTACTTACAGAATGATCAACTCTAGTATTTTCATTATATTTTAAAGCTTGAATACCATCCATTTCCAAAGCATCAAAGTCCATATTACTAGCAGTTTTAATAATACGCCATGGTCTTTGTCCATAAAACTCGATATGATTCCAACCATTTAAAGGGTTACTTTTTGGATATTCATTTATATCCTAAAAAAAATCAACAAAGAATATTGTATTTAATAGTTACTTTTGAAATATATTATATAGGTAATTTATATTGAATGTAACAAGTAAAATGATTTTGCAATTTGAAATAGTACATGAAATTTAAATAAACCTGCATATCACTTTTATGGTTGTTCGCATCAGTTTTTGCTTAAATTCGAAGTATAGTTTAGCATATAACTTTAGTATTTTTTAACTATAATTACTTTTTAGGCTTGTCTAGTGAAAACGACCATTTATTTTAATTTTTACATATACCATTTGGTAATAATAAAACAACAGCTAAAATATAGAAATTTTGTTCCCAAAACTAAATAAAATACCTGACACACTTCAGCTGCACTTAATTTTCGTTTTTTAGCATAGTCTGCCGCTTCTTTAAAGAAAAATCCTGGATTTAAAGCTTGGGTAGCACTAAAATTGTCAGCTGTTGTCTCGTCAAACAAGGAAGCAAACATAGAAAATCTTCAAAAGACAGTACATTAATTTGTTATTAAATTTTATAATAGGAAAAAATTCATTCTTATTCAGAATAAGAACAGGCTTCGACGGCCAACTTGTGGGCGTGGCTTCACTACAAGCAGCGGACCTCTAACACTGCCGCCGGTGGGGCTATAGACGAAATGTAAAATGGGTGGTGCCTGACTGCCCCCCGATGAAAACTGGTCAGCCGCCGAAGCCTGTTCTTATTTTGAATAGAGTATATATTATTTAATAACATATTATACTTAAAGTTTAAGTAATTAGAAATATTGCAAAATTAGTTTATACATTTCAAATGTTTTTTTTGTATTATAATAAAAAATCTTACTGTTTTGATAGCCAGGCATAATGTTCAAACATAATTTCTGGAGGGCCAATCATAGACTTGAAAACATTTATATGAGAGTTAAATTGAGTTAAGGCATCTCGAGCTCTTTTCATTATAAATAGCAATCTACTGATTTTATACACAACATAAGCAGCTACTACTTTGACTTCATACATATTTGAATCAAAGGTACGTATTTCCAACAAGGACATATAACACTGATGATAATGTCTAAAAATAAGTGTATATTATATATGATTTATTCAAGAATTAAAATTTTAAATTATAATTTAATGTTTCAAGTTGCTTTGATTTTTTACTTATGTGCATTATGATGGTCTTGACGCAGCTCATTATAAAATCCAATTTTAAATGAATATCGGACTAATAAATATAGATGACTTGTCTTACTTAAGTTTTCTAGTTTTGATTTGACAGCTCGAATTTGCTGCTGGTAATAATTTTGAGCCAAATCGTAAAATGCATTTTCAAGTCTACATGTTTATTAAAATGTACTAGCCGATTAATTGATGGAAGCATATTTTCTTGGAAAATAATGAAAATGTTACAGTTTTTTTTTAAAACATTTTTTTATTTATGTTATTTCACAATATTATAAAATGACTAAATATAATGACCTCTTTCAAAGACTTTTAAAACTTAAATCGTAACATATATACTTAACTAACTTTTAATAAAAAAAAAATTTGCTGAAAATGTTGACTGTTCAATAATCAGTTTTGCTTAATTACTTTGTAAATTATTAAATTTTATAATTTAGGACATAAGGTGGAGTATGCGCGCAGATAAAAATAAAACTATACTATACCCTATCTCCCGTAGTAATTTTATAATAGGGTAAAATAACATAAATAAAAATGTCCATATTACTTTCCAAGAAAATGGGTGTCATACATTAAATTGATCATCCTGTATTAGTTAGTCAACAGATGTTTGATTTAAATATCAATTTTTATACTACCTTACAGCATATCCATGAATATTTTCAGCAACCGGTAGTATGAATAGTGCTTTTGGATTTAAATTACATTTTTCACACAAAGATGCAGCTCTTTCAGTAGTAATTGTATCATCTGCAGCAGGAACTGCTAATGGCATACTTTTTTGAATTAGAACTACAACAATCCTAGATTTTCTACCTTCTAATGATAACCTTTAAAGTATTAATATATAATCACTACAATGTCGATATTGTATACCAGATATTAAACAAAAAACACAACTAATTTGAATTGAATTTAGTAAAAGTTTTACTAATATAATAAAATACTACAAACCTTATTGATTGGACTCTTGATGAACATTCACTGACTTTTTCATTCCATGATTCATCTTCCCAATCGCAATCATAGAATATAACTACAACTGCCGGATCGTAACGTATATGTTTTTCAAGCCAGTTTTTTTTTAAAATACCTTTTGGAATGTATGGCATAACTCGCTAAATTTTAGAACATTTGTTAATAAGCAAATTTTAATAACAATGCATTATAAATAGAAACTACCTTTTCACTTAATGGAGGAAATTTATACTCGGATGTTAAATGAAAAAAATTTAGTATGGCACGGCTTTCACGACCAATGGGACTATGAAATGCATCCCAAATGGACCTATGAATAGCATTATTTACGGTATCTAAGCCTGCGATAGCAATCAGAGGACTAGGTGAACAACAAAGTTCAGGAGGAAAGTCAAATTCTTTGTATTCACCCATTTAAAAATTAATTTTGAACTTTTTTTTTAAAATTAACTCTTAGTAAAACTTTTTAAAACGATTATATAAAAGAGAAACTAAACAAATTTATTGAAGAATAGTACTAAACACTTAATAAAAAAAATGAATAAACATTAATCTACATTATTAAATTAATTTAGAGCCGTAATAATAAACCTATCGTTTACGATGCATATCATCTTATATTTACGTATTTCAGTAATAAGTTGTAACGACTACAACAATGACATGAGTTACATAATACATTGAAGTATTGAACTTTTTAACTACAATATGTCTGTAGTTAATATAATAGTGACTAGTTTGTATGTTTTGATAACTCTTATTGATAACAGGCAAAAACATTTGGTCATCATAAAAGATTATATTATCATTCAAATGATAATAGTATAGATAAGTGATAACGTCTCAATTTTTATTACAACGTCCTATATACAGAATGATTCATTAATTAACAAACAGATAAATGAAAATGAAAAATTCAAACGCTAATATTTTATTTTATTTTTTCCCTACTAATATATGGAATTAAAAATAGGTGTTCCCATTAAAAAAAACACATTTATAAATTTTTTACAAATAAGGGATATATTCAAAAATATTTAAAAAATATTGTAAAATGTTCCTAAAAGTATTAAAAAAAAATATTGTGCAAAATATTAATATCTCCCGAGAAAAAGAGTGTCTTATCCTTAATGAATCACTCTGTATTATACAAATAAAAAACTATTAGTAATAGAGGGTGTTTCATAAACATGGAAAAATTTTATGTTTAAATTTTTTATTAAAAATATTTTTTTTTTACAAAACTTTTTGCATTAAGATAGTGATGACTCGCTCACAGGTGACCGCATTCTCTCGCGGAAAGGTGACCAAAACTAGCCTCCTAGGTCACCTAGGACCTAGGTCCTAACACCACTAGACTTGCAGAACTTGATGCGGCCACCTGTGGGCGGGTCATCACTAATTTCCTTAGACGTGTAAATGCCTGTCGCCGAAGTCGTGGTGCCCATATGCCTGATGAAGTCTTTCATACGTAAGTGGGAGGATATCAGTTTGTACTTAATGCAAAAAGTTTTTTAAAAAATAATGTTATTTATCAAATTTTGTTAACATCAAATGTTTCCATGTTTATGAAACACCCTATATTAGTAGTTATTGGTAGTTGCTCCATGATTAAAATATTCCAGGATATTGCACATATGCCCCTTTTTCATAAAATATTCTATAATAAAAACAAATATGTCAACGGAAGCAAATCAAGTATATAATATTTACACAGTAAAATAATATATAATAATAGTAAAATTCTAAAAAATTATTTACTAAATGTTCTGTCGAATCTTCATGATCTACATTGTATGTAATAGTAAGTGGTCACTACCAGGTGAAAATATTATGGTCAACATAATCTAGGCTAATGTCCAACCTTATTTACGATCCAAGTTATTGATTGTTTATTAGTTGGCTATAAATGCCTAGGATAAGGCTAAAAAGGCAACAAATCGCGGGATTTCATAGGGAATTGTAAATTATGATTTAATCAAATTCAAATTAATAACTATCTTGTCTCCACTTTGCTAACTACTGTAACTTGAAAGTATTGGTTATTATAGTTGTTTTTTTATTGTGCTTAGACCGTAAAATTCAAGAAAAACTACCCCTCTTGTAGTGAGAAGATATTTGACAAAATACAGATTTAAGTCAGTTATTTATCAGTCATTTTTACAAAGTCGAAATTGAAATTCTTAAACTTTTTATAAGTTTTTGTCTATTTTGTATAGACATTTAATAGGTTTGGTTATTTCTCCTTTGAAGAAGTGTAGCTCCTTTAAGAAAACATAGCATAAATAGCACAAAAAATGGAAAGGTTGCTAGTGTTGATGATATTTCCCCTAAATTTCTCAAAAATTGTGTACCCAGAGTCATTTTTTGAAATTTGAATAAAATTCATTGCATTGCTAAGTACTTACTACAAACTATTCAAAAGGCTCTTATACAATGGAGTCATGTCAATGATTACGTTCGACTTCCAATTATATAAGCTGCAATTAGGCCAACTCAAAGTTATTGCGACCAGGTCCTGTCACTAATGTATTGAAGGAGGTTTTAGGATAGGGACAAAACTGCTACTACATTTATAGACCTAACCTAACAGCGGCCTATGAAACTGTCTGGAGAAATGGCATATTCCTTACGTTCTTAACAGTTATCCCGTGAAAATCCTGTCGAACCTTTAAACAACGTGATTAAGACCCGCATAAGATTGGATTAGGTAAAATTTAGTTGTAGTAGAAAAAAACCAACAATTAGTACTTTATATTGTGTTATTCGTATCATACACTAATCACTATACATAATATTACATTATTAAAATAGCTACTATTGTAAAAAAATTTACAAAATTATTAACATATTGACTTTGTCTCGATGGTGACAATGTTGAAGCCTGAAATAATGTACGTCATATGAAATAAGACTTACTTATTTATACATTGCAGTTTATTATAGTAATAATACATTGAAAAATAATTTTTAATCATTGTTTACGATGTATGAGTTGTTAAATGCCTGTATGGCTGTATCTGTATGTTAATTGTTAACGATTGTTAAATTACATACTACTACATTACAAGTGTCAAGCATACATTATCATAATTATATTATATAAGAATAAACTACGATAGTAATTACTATTTGGTATACCTAGGTACTAGGTAGTATAGGTTAAAACGCATGTTATATAGGTATTATTAAAAATTGTTTATTATTATTGTATACAAATAAAATGGTGTCTCAATGTCGTCGATTTAATGAGTAACATATGTGACCAGTGACGCGTATTAATTGTACTAGCGTAATGCTATTTTCCTTTAGCTAAATTTGTATTCATTGTTTCATGTTTAATAGATATTACCATTGAGTATATATTATATATAGTATATATACAATATATACTCAATGATATTACCCACTGGTAGTTGTCTAATATTTAATAGCATTTTAAGAGTTAAACTAATTTTTTTTTGGCAACAGCGCGATTTAGAGTCGTTAAATATTTTTTACTTTGGCGCACTAATCTTTATGGTTAGACCTTTAATTGTTACTAACGTATAATTCACTTGTTCAAAATTACTACATTATCTGTTTTAGTTGTAAAAATATTTTTAAAGTCTATTTATAAGTAAAAAGAAAGAGGGATTACAATTAAAATTAAAAAGTAGTTTTACGATTTTAATTTTTAAAATTGGTAGCGTTTAAATTATGATTAGTGTTAGGTTTGATAAAAAGCATATTACTTAAGTATTTTGTTTATCAAATAAGTATTGCCGTTTAATATTTGTATAATTATAGAACCAACTAAAATATTAGTAGTTATTTTAATATTTCGTATTAGTATGATGGAGTTCGCTTTGGAAAATACTCGTTTGATAATTATACACAATTGTTAGTCGTTTAAATACTATACACCAAAAATAATAACAGTCATTAAGAACCCTTGTAAAAGCACTGTTGCGTACACCATAAAGCTTCGAGCTAAGTTACGGTTGCTAAAGCTGGACAACACCTGTAGCGGTTCCACGTCAACGGTGTAGTCGACGTTTGCAAAATCATCCACATCCGATTCCGAAACAAATTCATAAATGTTAGCTGTAGATTGGTCTATTTGCGACTGAGTAATTACTGCAGATATAGACTCGTTAAGTTTACCACCACCTTTGGACACCACATAATAGGAGTTAACGTTCCTTACTGTGCTCGGTTGAGGGCGAAACGGTTCCATAACTATATTCAATGAGTATGGTTTGCCTACTTTGTTCGGGTCTAACGTGCCAGGTACCACAAATCGAATTGTTTTACTTTCATAACCTTGAGCGTCCACCTTAAACATAATATTTTAGTTTATTATTTATTATATCGCATATAAAACCAATTCGGTTGACTAGGTGTGTGTTTACAGTTAACCATCTTTGACCCCTAAACAAAAATTACATTTTAGGGGGAACCAAAAGTGTTATTTCTTATAGGGCAAAGGATAGAGGATAATAAAATAATACACTAGCAAAAAATAGGAAATATCCTACAAATATTGATCTATAGGAGCTATTTAAAACATGCTAACACATTTTAAGGTAAATAAATATATTAAGTTTTCCTAGTTATAAAACTTTTTAAGTAATAATTTTTCTCTGAGTTATGGTGTTTAATTAAAAATTACTTTTGTAGAAGTCCATTTTTGGCATATCACAAGACAAATTTTTATGTGAACTTTATTTCTTTCTATAACCCGGGTAAAAGCAGATTTTTAGTTAAGCTATTAAAAAAATAGTTAGATATATTGGAAAAGTTATAAAAAAGTAAAAATATAAACGTTTATAATATTTTAAAGTTAAAAAATAAATTAATAAAAAAAATGGCTTTTTAGAGAAGATGGTATAATGTATAACAAAAAAAAAATTAAATCGGTTGAAATAAGTTTGGAGTCCAGACTTGTCGAAAAAATATTTGATTGTATTTACAAAATGTGTATTGTCTTGTTTGTAAATATATATTCCTTATTTATGTTGTCACGTTTAAGCAACTATTGTGATATTATTATGTTACAATTAACTAACATGCAATTTGTAAACTCCAGGAAGTAGTATTTTCCAGTACTCTCCATTTTCAGTAGTATTAAACGTGTGTTCTCTGCCTAAAATCATTAAGTTTGCATTTGCAATTGGCGCACCAGTTTGTCGGTCCATGACTATGCCTTTAACTCCTCTATGAACTTGTTGAATCCAAATTAGTAAAGGCTAAAACATTAAAAGAACACATCATTGTAAAACACCTCGATACAAACTTCCTCAGCTTTTTATCGAAGATAAGTTTTTTTTTCAGTACTGTCTTATAAATTGGATACCTATATGGTATGAGACACTGACGACCATGATGATGAATTTAAATGAATTAATTTATATTCTCAGAAAATAATATTTATAATTGTTTTAAACATTTTTTTGAAGATCACAATTCACATCGCTTGGTATAATATAATTGGTCATTATACAGTTTTTGTAAATGATAGCAACCTACTTCTAAATTATCAAGCCAATAAGACATTAATTCTGAAGGTGGTGGGTATTTACAACAAGACAACTCTAATGTAATTTCCATGCAGCTAAATACTTCATAATTGTAGTCCTGCATACTTCCTGAAAAAAAAAAAAAAATTATTATAAGATAAATGTAATTGTTTATTTTAATGAATATCTCTAAATTAATTAATTAAATTAGTTATTACTATTTTTTAATTAAATAAAGATTTTTTTAATAATGGTCTTTTTTTCGTGTTGGTAGTTTTATAATTATTTTCGAATAACATAAAGAATAATATGATATCTTCATGACTTCTTCATACGATACGTAAAAGGTTACAATTGTACAATTAATTAATGTTGTACAATACTACATTACAGGATATCAGATAAAGTAAGCTTTTACCTGAAGTTTCGTACCATGATGCTCCATTGGTAATACCACCTTTAAATGTAACGGATTCATCACAACTATAACCCTGGTGCATTTTTGGATGTTTATTAGCGTATACACTGGCTAAATATCTGAACACATCATCATCGGCCGTAAGACTTTCAGCAAATTCGCTATTCAGGGTTGGATCTTTAATTTAGTTCAAAATAAATTAGTATTTTTCTTATTAAATTATAATTTTTATATTTAGTAATGCTTAAGTATTGTGCGTTTAAACTTTAAATAATGATAAGTTAAAACTAAACAGAATATGTTTATTTGAGATGATAGTTATTTAGTAATTAGTTTTATAAAATACCATTAAACCATAAAAGATAACATGCTATTATTCCAATTATATTATTGGAAATAACTTATAACATAATAAATTATAAGTTTACAGTTTATTGTATAAGTAAGTTTAGGTTTACAATCTAAATGCGGTAATTTAATAATTTTAAAATGTGTATAAACTATTATATTGTATTAAAATTGTCGATTTAGTTTATTCATGCGATAATAATTGGAAAACATTTTTTTTATTTTTAGTTTACCAATGGCTAATAGTCGTGAATGAAGTTGCATTATGTCATTGGTTTGTAACGTTTCATTTAGTTTCTCCAACTTGTATGATACTGTATTAAAACATAATACAAATAAAAATGGTTTTTCATTATATTCATGTTACTGCAAAGTAAATACTTAGGTAATGAAAATGTAAACTAATCTATTTCATAGTTTATTTGTTTAAATACTTTATTTCATGATATTTTATTTTATACTTAGTTAATATAATTTTAGCATAACTATTACTTCCAAACAAATAATAAAGAATAATTTATACAACGTTGACACATATTAAAAAGTAAATTAAAAAAATGCATTTTGTAAGAATTTATTCAAAATTAAACGTTTTGATGAAATATGAATTATAATTTATAAGACTATAAGCGATTTGTAATCTACATACGTGAATCGGGAGAACTATCATAAGGATAGTTCGCTACTAATGAACCACCGTGTAAACTAAGAGACATAACAAATGGTACATATTTCAACCATTGCACAATCGCTCTGCTTTCTGGTTGTAATGGTTTTTCTTTAAAATAAAATATATCTGGGAAATCACGATTCAAATCAACCATATATGCATTTCCTCTATAATAAAATGTTTTAGATTTTATCAAACAAATGATTTAAAGGAGATAAAGATAAAATACCTATGGCCCGTACGATGTGATTTGGTATTAGTACATAGTTGAGGTTCAGACATTTCAAATCCATCAGGGTTCATGCTAGGCAATAAATGGATAACTGTGTTTTGCAGTATATTATTAATTGTAGCATTTTTTGTGTTTTCATTTAATAAGTACTAATAAATAAAACAATTTGCCATTAAAAATTGAATATCTCAGGAAAAGTAAAAAAAACATATACCTCTATAAGATGTATAATGAGTTCTCTGCCAACAGGTTCATTTCCATGTATATTTCCAACAATTTTAACATTGGGCACTGTTATTAAATTATCAGCAGCCGTTATCTTGACGACCCAGATCTCACGACCTATTTTTATTGGTTAAGAAAAAAAGTAATTGTTTTAAAAATTATTTAAATTATAACACTATGTATATTATACATATTGGTTGAACTTTAACGGGTCATTAATAAATTCAGTTACTTTTCGAAGAAATAGCTATTTTAGATAAAAAAATTCAACAAATATCTTTATTCAACTAAATGAAGAAAAAAATGTAATTGTGTCCAACCTCAGTACTTTTTTATGGTAGTTTTAGATACTTAGTATCTTTCAATCAAATAGCAAACTATATAATATACGATTTTCAGAATGACATATAATTGGTCTTTTTGTACCAATTAACAACAATATTATTACAAGTAGTAAATTATTGTAAAATTAATAAAAAAACATGTAATATGTATACCTTGTACTGATTTCCCAATTGAATATAACGAAGATATGTTAGCATATTCTTCTGTTATTGCTTTTACGAACTTCGTTAAATCGACATAGTCATGATATTTATTAAATGTAAGTCGGTTCGATTGGACTTCTGAACTCTTTAGTATGATTGATATCGTGAGTAATGTAGAAACCGTCAAAGTGCGAAGTCCCATTTTGATGTTTTTTCTTTAAACGACATCGACGAACTACTTATATTTAGAGTTACATTCTTAAAACGAAAAAACTGATCGTAAAATGTCTATATTAAAAAAAAATGGATAAAACAATTATTAGTATACGTACATTATGTAGATTTCATAAAATAGCAAAACAATTATTAAAGCACACGTGTGCAGTGTTTTATGTGCTGAAACTCTTTAATATTTTCAATAAAATAATATTTAAATATTTTCAAACTAGTTTTGTATAATTTATGCGCTATCGTAAGTAGGTAACTCTGTACACGTTAAAGAAAATTATACATACGTTATGACCACGTTGGCAACCCGACGATGTTATTTATAGTCAATTAAAGCGAAGCAGTTTTACAGATGAATAAAACAAAGTCATATTATACTTCAACGACCTGTTTTTGATTGAGCTACTTGTCGACTATAGTATTATAGACATTCAATGGTTCTCGTTCGCAATGAGTGTAATTGAAAAAAATCTACAAAAACAAATAAATTACAATTACCTAAGGTTCATGAAAACTTAGAAATAACGGGTTGTACGTTTAAGCTACTATTTTATTTTTAAATATATTAATTATTAGAATATTATTGTGAGCTTTTTCGGTTATGGTCGAATGAAACTGGCACGTGTCATTGTGGCACTATATATATACACGCGCGGTCGTGATATAGTGGATGTACAGTAGGAAAAGGCATTGCTGTGTCCCACTCATAAATATTTTCCAATAAAATTGTCAAATTTTATTGGTAAAAAGATTGATGTGCATAATAAAACTGTTAGATATTCCCATAGGCTAATGCCGTGGGACGCGGTGTAAAGGCTAACAAATTGACTTCATACGTTGCCCACATGACTGTTACTAAATAATATGTAGAATGCATACTTACATCTTACAGTAAAAAAAAAGTAGCCGTTATTGAGAGCATTAACATATTTTTATTAAATTTAGCATTTAAAATCAGCACGTTAGTTCAATGTTTGTCATTTATTTGTGTATATTGTTTATAATATTATAAATTATATTAACTGCTTTATAGAACAATAATATACTAATGCTCAAATGAACGGTATAAACTATCACTGAAAACGGGACGCGTGGGCTCATTTATCATTATTAAAGGGAGGACTTGTGTACAATATACGAGTAATAATAATAAAAACAACAAAGATAGTGAAAATTGTATATTAATAATTGTTGATATATTATTCATAACAAAAATAAGTAATCTGATATTTTTTAGTATAGTATAATTTAATCGGTATACTGATAACTATTTTCCCTATATTCACTTCCCGTTCTTTCAAACTGGACAGCTGTCAGTAACTGACAAATGTTACTTTCAATAAAAACTGTGATGACGATGAATGCATATAGTGCATATTTTTTTAATTATTTTTAAGTTTTCCTGACTTAGGTCATCTGACTTAGAGATAACTTACATTTTTTTCACGGTTTTAGATAAGATAATTATTGACAAAAAAAACATACAGTTCGTTTGAATAAGAAAACAACATAGTGCATTTATACCTTAATTTATACATTTAATATTTAGAGAACAAGAAAGTAGGATTGGCGTAATATGACATATTTGATACCGGTGTTAGTCGGCACTCTGTATACCGAAAAGGTAGTATTTTTAATAATTGCCGACCGTTTAGGTTAATATTATTAACGATTAAGTTAAACAAGGTAACTATTTATACATGAAACTATAATATTTTATTTTATCAAAAAAGTAAAAGTAAATGTTTATAAAAAAATGTAAGTATAAAAAAAAACTATGTATCGATTTAAGTACTTTTTTCTTAACACATCACTTGTAAGACGATATTTAAATATTTTATTACCTAATACGTGTAAATAAACTGTTTAAATAATTAAGATGGAAACTGAAAATATCTCATGACACGATAATCGGTTTCAATTAGGGGTCTCTACACCTGCGTCATTTTGATATAATGTACCAATCAAAGTATATTTTTAATTATTGTTAGACATTTTAAGTTTATCTAATATTAGTGGTTTACTTTGGATTGAATCAGGTGTTTAAATGTTAGTAGCACTTTCCTGATTCATTTCGGATGTACTTTCCTTTGGAGTATTTAGAGTAGGAGAAGTAGTAGTTGATTCTGTATCTAAATTTGGAGGTACTGGAAGGTTAGGAGTTTTCTTAGTGTTATCCGGCATGGCATTATCAATTATTATTTGTTCAATTATGTTGGTACACTGGTTGAAAAAATGCTCAGTTTAATGACATTGAAAGCAGGTTACAGAGTCATCAGTGATAAATATTCGAAACGTAGTGTTTTCTGCGGTTACTGTAATTCAGCAAAGGGATTTGGGACTATACTATCAGGGTTAATACACACTTGTCTTCTAAAGCTTAAGATGTGTGAAAATTGTTCTATTGAAAATACGGCTTTCATGTGGGTAATTAGAGATGTAGTTTTAGTTCCTATTTCATTGAGTGCTTCCAAGATAAGATGATTAGGGTAGACATTTGATAGAATAATTCTTATGGAAGAATTGATCAGTCGTCAAATGGGAATTTTTCGTTTAGCTTTTTAATGTTATTGTAAAATCTTTAAAAATTGTAATATATTAGAATATTCTATTTTACATAGAAATTGTTAATTAACTAATAATAATTTGCCACGATCGATACCTTGTAAATGTTATAAAAAATCTAAAGGTTTGTTCAAAACTTAAATCAGATTATTTTTAAAAACGTTCTGTTCGAAGTAGAAACATACGTCTTCGTACAAAAATATATCGTTATAGTAGTTAAAAATAAAATTAAGTATCAAAATAGATCCTTCTTTTCTGTGGTAATTGTGTACGTTAAAGTACGTTCACAAATTTTGTTAAATTTTAGTAAAAAATTGCCTATATAAAGCGCCTTATAGTGTAGAGGCCCCTTTAAGGGGATTGCATGCATGCAGTCTGTTTTTAAGGAGTTTTATATAGGCAATAGTTAAGAAAAAAATCGGCTTTTAATAAATTTTGATCATGTTAATTTGTATTAACTTTCAAGGATTTATTTTTAATTTTTATAATTTTTTTCTGTGAGTAAAATACATTTTTAGCTTATTTTAGACAAAATGTCGACTATTTAGGATAATCCAATTTCATTGCTGTAATAAGATTCGAGTTCTTTGGCTACTTAACTATGTTATGTAGAAAGCCAATTTTCATTTAAGAATTTCAGTTTTTTTAAATTAAATAAATTTAATTTAAAAATTTTTCAATATAAAACCAAATTTTTTTAAATAAGAAAAACAATTAATATCCGTTTCCTACAAAACTTGGTAAAGTTGCCAATGAACTCATACACCTTTACAGAATTAAAATCGGATGATCTAAGATCCTAAGTAGTTGAAAATTTGTCTGGCTTTTTGGTCTAAAAAGTAATCACATGATGAATCAAAAGATCGCATGCAATCCCCTTAATATCAACATTAATTTATAAATAAGGAAAAATACAAAAATCTGCAATTCCTTACTATATTATACATCATAACATATAATATTATAAATATTTTCCAATATATTAGCAATTGTGGCATAGAAATTTTTGTTGAAATCTCAATATAAAAAAAATGTAGTGATATTTTATTAATACAATAATGAAGTTGCCGAATACATAATTGAAGAGTGGAATCAAAAAAGGCTGTAAGTGCCAATCGACAAGGAAATGTCTGCCTTGTTGCGTTACATTGTCGTTGGAACATACACCCATTTTGGCTGAAAAAATAATTTTTGGAAAAAATGGCACTTAAAGCCTTTTTTTGATTCCACTCTTCAATTGTTTTATTAGGCTATTTAGCGTCGGTTTCAATGTATTTACACAACTTTTCTTCATAAATATTGAAATATAATTGATATAGATCTGTGACCTTGTTACACTATTATGTTTCGTCTCCACTTTCTTCGATTGTTTTGTGTAAGCTTATTATATGACAATATTTTTTATACTTTTTGGCACTTACATTTAAGGGCATTATGACCCTTAAATGGAAAATTTGTTTAAATTAAGTCAGGCACTGGTTTGATCTCAATATAGGGTTTGGTGCCAATTTTACAATTCACTAAAATTCTATTTTTTTTAAAATAAGGAACAAAATAATTTAACACAAATATTGAGTACTGTATAATAATTATCGTTATTTGATATTTGACGCATACAATACAATGTATAATACATTATTAAGATATTTAAATCAACATTAGGGTCTTATCAAAATTAACAGTTCTTAATAAAGTAACTTAACAAAACAATAAAATAACAAAACTAATATAAGTGATAACTAATGTAGAGAACTAAAACTTGAATTCAATTAAAATGGGTCTACATAAGAAAACAATAATAAAAGGAACAGTATTTCACCATATTTAATTACATTAAGGGATAACAAAACAATGTATACGATTTTTATTTACAAATTAATTAATGTAACTTATTTTAAAAAAGAAAACAAAATTTGCACACATATTGCAATAAATATTGAAATTTCATAAAAAAAATGGCTATTCTTAGTAGTTTAAATATATAACGAAATTTGCATGAAAAAAAAATCCAATGAAATAGAAGTCTTATAAATGACAATACTATTGATTAAGCCTATTAAACAGTATTTTTGATAGAATAATATTTAAATATACTTCTTTAAATAAGTATAAAAGTCTACTCATGTTTGGTCACTGAATTCCAAATGTAAAATTAAAACGTTGGTATAAACTACCGATTTACAATTTTAAAATATAATATGTTCAGAAAATTTAACAATAATATTAGCTATATTATTTTATGATCAAGTATCAAGTATGATTTGATTCGATGGATTTCATATGGCTGTAGGCGGTAGAACATTATAGTCCTGCATTGCTGTTTTTACAGTTTCATACACAGGACGGTTTTCTTGGTTTTTAGTTGGGGTCAAATTATTATAAGTTGTATAGTCTGAGTTTGGATTATGGCACAAATTCTGTAACTTCAAACAACTGTCAAACTGTTCCTGGGTTTTTTCTGAGTCAGACTGCATGTCGGGATGACGCACTTGTTCCAAAAAAGACATCATATTGCTTCTCAGATTTTCATAGTACCCATTCAAATGGGAACTTTGTCGTTGAGATAAGATTGGTGTTTCCTATAAATTTATAATAATATAAAGATGTTATAAATACTTAACATTAATTGGTAAAATTGTGGAATATTTTTGTTTTGGCCAAATATTTATTTTCTAATTTACGATTTGTATCGGAAATTTTGGAATGATTGACACTACCTTGGGCCTACCTTATCCCCGTGTCGAAGGTGAGCCTCCATAGCATTGATGTCTGTCTTCAATCTCAACATTTGAGACTCGACGCGTGCATTTTCTCGTTGCAACTCTGTTATTTCAGCGTCCAAAGAAAACAGATCTTCACCACCGTTCCCCATATTACAATCTAAAACCCACAACTTTTTTAAAACCTTTCTCTTCCTCACCATTTTGCCTTTTTAATAAATTATAAAAATCCCACAATTTTACCAGCCAAAGACAATCTTAAAACTATTCTTACCATTATGTAACTGTTTTGATCCATACATATGATGGTACAATGAATCAGCCGCATTTGTTGAAAGGGGTTTCTTGTTGGATACCAAATTCGGAGTAGACGGATGACATACGCTCAGAGTAGGTGGACCTCGGTGGAGGAATGGACTAGTATTGTGATGTGATGGCTCGCATGTAGTTTGTTCTGACTGTTGTTGATGGTGCTGTTGTTGAAGTTTTGCTATATTAGCTTTGTGTTGTTCTACAGTTCCTCCGCTTTCAAGTACACGCATTTTATTACGATTTGCAATTGGGCAACCAGAAGCACTAATATTATAATCGTAATAAAAATCATAAGTTTTATATATTAACAATACATTTATAAAATAGATGATTATTATGTGTACCTTCTGTGAGATAAGAATTTTCCTGTAGCATGGCCGGATCCATCACAACCGGGTATGGGACATCTGTAATTTATAAAATATTAGAAAATAGGCTTTTACATTTGATGTTCATCAGTTTTTATACTAGTAACTATTGTCTATTACTAACCTAAGTGGTTCAGAGTCTTGACCGTCTCTCGGTTTACTCTTTGGCTTATTAGCACGAGGGCAACCAGATAGCGATCGATGTGAAGAGTAATTGCCAGTTACATGACCAGAACCATCACAACCTGGTGTTGGGCATTTTAATTCCTGTGAGTGCGTTGATGATATTCCTGGTTGCGATGAAGATCGATCGCTTCTGGCACAAACAGAAATGCTATATATTTACACAAAAATATGTAATTAAGACACGTGTAAAATTATACATAATTTATATTTACGTATAGAAATAACATTGATTTAAAACAAAATATGCAAACCTTCTAAATTATTTATCGGTCGCTTCAAACAAAATAGTGATTTAAAAACGTATTATCATTTTTTCTGTTACAAGTTAAAAATTGTTATTTTGTAAAAATAAAATCAAGAGCTAATGAAAAAAATAATAAATTTTTAGTTATCACTATTTTATTTGTAGCGACGGAAATATAAATGAACAATTAAGATATTAGGACACTTAGAACTAGTTGATAAAAAATGTCTATAATGGTTTCAATGACTTTATTTTTTGATAACGATTCGGATATTATTTATCTTTAACAACATATACTTTGAAATATTTTTATGGGTAAAACGACTGAAAAAATCAGGATGAAGTACACGAGAGTGAAAGATGATAAGAAGATGGGTAAGGGAGAATGACGTGACAGGAGAAGCTGGCGGCAGAATCAGCGGCGGTGAACGACAAACAAAAAGGTGGCAGCAAGAAAAGAATAGTGAGGATAAACCACGCATCGCCATATATACCGTATATATTGTAAACTACGACAGCGGAGAGCATCGTTTCAGTCTACAGGCAGTAGCGGAGGGAGTAGACCTAACCAGCACGCAACACATCCTTTGAAGATGAAAGGCTTCTTAAACGTTGGCAAATCTAATTTGTAAATATATTATGTATATCTATAAACCTTGTAAATATTTCAAATAAACCCTATACTTCAACCAATTTATAACATTTACTTTCTTTTCTTTTAGTTTTTTTAACTAATTTATAAACTATTTAATTGTACTTTTTTTAACTCGGTCTGTTTTACCTATGGCTATGATACCGATACAAAACAAGATAGCATAGTTCATACTTACAATATGTATCAAAATTTATGAAAAATTCGTAATAAAGTGTGCCTAGAAAAGAAAATTTAGGTTTTGAAAATCTGTATCTCATAAGTGGCAGCACAGAAACGCGGCACCTACCGAAATATTTAGTACATTATCTAAGATTTTATAGTTTCATTTCGTCATCGACAAAATTCAGAGAATGTCCGTATGACGACGTTATCTAAGAGACATCCATGACAAATAAAATTTACATTGCCAGGTCAATATTTCGCGATGGAGACGCCGTAACAAAAATTGTTTTGCGTGTTGGAATTTGCGTAAATTAAATTAGTTACTACAGTTTAGCGTGCATTTCATCGTAAATACGGTGTCGACGATCCCAACGACAACAACATTTGGCGATAGTATCAGAAGTTCCGTGATCAATGTTGTTTATGTAAACATAAAAGTTCGGGATGGCTTCGAGTTTCTGAAGAAGATATCAGAAGAGTTCAACAAACTTTTGTGCGAAGTCTTGCCAAGTTGACTTGTCGTGCAAGCCAGAAATTGGTAATCCAAATGTATACTTGTTTTTTTGCATTGATTCGTTTCGTGTTTTATTTGATTACTTATGAAGAATTTGTTCGACTGACTATAGAAAAACAAATAATACGTAAAAAATTCTGAATGGATTTAACCTTTCAGCAGGCGCGTATATGATTTTGTATGTGAATTATACTTCTGTTGACATACATTTTATCAGAGTGGTCCAAACTCCGATTAAGCTGGGCGTTTTCCTATTCTAAGATGACATACATGATATTAATTTCTTACAAGTTTTATCTTTTTTCATCCTTATCTAATTATTATCAACACTTATTTCAGTCAACTCCTCCGATCGCAAGAAATACGTTACACGCGTGGTTGCGTTATTATGATTAATATATATATATATATATATTTCAAATTCTATTTTTTCATTTGTGTTTATATTTATGAGTTATGACGTATATATTTGTGTAATTGTCACCTAGTTAATTTAATACGGCTGAAGTCGCACATTGATATTGGTTTAAGTAACATTTTTTCTAACATTCACAATACCTGTCATCTTTGGACGAAACGGAGAGCTTGTCTTGTTGAGGTGGCGGCATACTGTAACACGGGTTTTGCGAGAACCCGTTGGGTGGTGCACCCTGCTGGTAAGCACCAGCCGAATAGCCACAAGTGTATGCTGATGTGCTGTACGGTGTTGAGTATCCGTTGGCGTACTCCGGCATTGGATATCCGGGATGAGGACTCAAGGACGTATAACCTACGGTGAGCCTACCATTAGAATTCCGGCCGGCCTCTGCAGACGGAGAATAATAACAACGATCATTACCGTTAACGTCCCTATAATGGTCCATGTAGTGAGAACCTCCACTTTCGGGCGTCGACTCTCTGCTGTACCCGTTAGGTACTCCTCCAGAAAACACTAGCCTTCCAGGTGCCCTGTAACCGTTACGGACATTATAGTATATATTAATCGCATGTTATAAGCAGCATCATCAATAAGTTCTATACCGGCTAACGCTGAGATCTAAAGTTTGACCTTGAGGGCTGGGTGCTTGCGCGACTTGTGGACTGGAAGTCGAAGTGTTTGGACTAGTGCGGTGTCCGGCGGTTCCCGCATAATGGTGTGGGCTCAGGCTGTTTGAATATGTGGCGTTCTGTAAACCACGAATGCCGTAATTATAGAGATACAGTCACAGGTAATTTTTAAGTAAGCATACCTGTGGGCTCGTCGACGTTACGCTGGACGTGGACAGGTCCATCACTGAAACGGCACTCGGAGAACGGGTTAGAGGGAGTGGAAGCGGTAGCGGAAGTGGCTTCATCCCGGAACTCGCAGCAGCGATGCATTTTACCGACAAATTGATCGCTGCCGCCGTAGGAAACCCTGATTGAACGGCCGGTGCTGTAGACGTAGTCGTATTGGTGGCATCGTACTGATATAAAGGCCTAATGAACAATAATAATTTATTAAACGTAATAAATTTAGTTAATATCAGTCATAGGCTTTAAGGCTTTAATTTATATAAATAGGGCGTTTCACTTAATCAAAACTAAATGAAATTCTCAAAATAATTGATCATAGAAATTGTATAAACCGCATGAGCCAGGGTGTGTACGTATATCAAAAACAATATTTAATTATGAGTGCACGTACCTCGGGTATAGCGGTGGTTCGATGGAGTCATCCATTTGTACTGGTTGTTCTGGTTTCATGATCATTTGGTGCGGTTGATACATGGTAGTGGCGTCTCCGTACTCGGACGGATAACGTTGGCACTGTTGGTCCGAGTCGTACCGGTCGGCGTACGTGGCGGCCGTCACGGCAACGGTGGCGCCGTTTAAAGAGTTGGGGTACGATGGAGGTCTCGCGTCGTACGATCGCGTTGTCATATCGGAAGAATACGATGGCGAAGGCCTGTTGATGTTGGTTAGTGTGTAACTGCGATCCGTTCTGTTGTACATGGCGTCTTGTTGTTGGCCGCCGGCGTTACCGGCTCCACTACCGTTAATCTGTTGAGTCTCGTACGGTCTGTGTTGCAGACGGGAACTGTTGACGTCCATCATCATGTATGATGTCGACGATGTTGAATTATGTTGTTGCTGAGATTGGAGCGGCGACGGCGTCGTCATACCACCGCCGTGTTGTTGAATTTGCTGTTGGTGATGGTTCATGACGTCCATACTGCCTGACATGGACGACGAATTGGAGTCGTGACAGTGGTCGTAAGACATGGCCATGGGCGTGCGGCGACTACACGGAGGCGTTACCGAACGGCACGATCCCGTCGAATGCATTTCCGTCTTGATGGCCATTCCGTCCTCTTGGGTCGGAGTGGCCACCGCCGTATTGTCGCAACATCCCATTTCGGATTTCAAGTGCAGCTGCTTCGTGTCTGGTTTCTCATCCTCTTCGTCTTCTTTGTGCAATAATATCTTTGGCTTCATGGCGGCTTTAGTGTTGACAGCCGGTGACCCGTAATACGACGTGGCCAGGTATTCGGACGTGGGTGAACCGCTTGCCGAGCCGCAGTGGTCTCCGTACATTTGGTACGTTTCCTTGATGTTGTTCAAGTGCTTGTACTGTTCCAGACCGTCGTTGCAGACTATAAAAAAAGTAATAAGAATAATAATAAGTAAAGTTTTAGAGAAAATTTAACTCGAGTTTCGATCACAAATATACACTTGTACTATACAGTATAAACACACGCCCTTATACTTGAATAATGATAAAGGGTTATTATTATTATTATTATTCTTGTTGTTTTGCTGAGAGTAGATTGCTGATATATTATAGGGGGATACCTGTTAGCGCAGCGATGTACTGTTGTGATAGTTTTTTCTGTCGTTCCCGTTGTGCCTGTTTGTTAGCCGCCGCGATTGGACAGCCGGACAGGCTCCTGTGTGAATTTCGATTGGAGCTGACATGTCCCCGACCGTTACATCCGGGAGTGGGACACTTCAATATTGTTTCGTGCATGGCCAGAACTGGTCAAGACAATAGGAATGAGTTTACGCGCACACAGACCACAATGGTTATTGATATTGGCATTGGATATTTTTATATGTAATATTTACACGTACAACAGCATTTGTGTATATTAGAAATTAAAAAATGTCGATGGAGAAAGGATGAAGAAGGGGTAGAGAGTGAGAGGTGTATGGATTCGGACAGGGCCATTAACTAGAATTAGTATAATATGCTGTTTAAAAAAATAATGTGTAAGCCACTGGAAATACAATGTTGCATGTGACGCACGGAAAGTGGTGTGTGTATATCAGCTCTCTACCCCCAGCACAGTCAAACGTTTCCGCATGGGTTCATCGCGATGAAGATCTGATAATACATGGTCATGTATTATATTATGTATTATTATGAAACATGATGTAGTTGTTTTTAGTTATTCAAAAGTAATATTGTGGTATACTTACTCTCCGTCGTTACTTTATCCTTGCGGGGACATCCCGACAAGCTGCGTGTGCGAGCAGAAAAATACATTACATATGACCTACTGGTTAATGATTATTAACTATCATATTTAAAGTAATTACCTTCTGTGATGCGAGTACAATCCAGTAATGTGACCTTGGCCCACGCAACCTGGAGTAGGACATTTATTTCCGTCTGAAATCAATTAGAAAATACGATTTATTTTGCAATTTGTCCAGATGTGTATTTCTCTAGACCCGTAATTTTTAACGGAGGAGAAATGTCGTTTTTTGTATCTTACTCGAAACAAAAGAAAAAATGTATAAGAATCGAGTTCTTTTTTTTCGCGTTGGCGATCACAAAGGCGCCGACTGCAGTATTCTGCTGAATGGGTAGATAAGGAACATTGATTGCCGGCGAAGTAAGAAAGGGTGTTTGGTCCGTAATTTTATTATTTCGCGATATTATATTTTATAATTTCTATTTTTTTAATTAAAAACTGTATCGTTTTAACGCTCTGGTTGCGCAGGGGAAAGAAAAATTATAATTAAAAATCATTCACACCCATAAGTTATAATTAAAAAAAAAAAAAATATCGAATGAAAGAAAGGTTTAAGAGTCGAAGGAATTGGTGTATACAAGTAAAATGTTATTGATCTGATATCAAACGAATAACGATAAACTGACATGCAATTTTAGCCGACGCGGGGATAACATAAAACTTTATAACTCTCTATAATGTTCCCCCCATTGAATACCGACATTTGTTAAAAATTTCTATAAACATTTGTTTTCAATAGAACAAAGAAGAACCCTGTAAAGATAACGTACTTTGTCATCGTTAAAATTGAGTATATTACATACAAGTGTATAAAATCCAGTTAAAGTAGTAATCTAATACTTAATTTATATGATAATTAGCTGAAGCGTATATGTAATATGCTACTGAATACAATAATATTTTACATTATAACTGATATCGTTGTATTCGTTTTGTAATCTCAAAAAAATATACCACGTTTAGGGCAGTATAATTTGTGGAGGTAATTCGTATAACCGCGTACTCGAAAACGATATTATTATTTAGGAATTCTAAATAGTGAAAGCATTATGTAAATCCCACAACAGGGTAGCTTAAACTATATCGTGTTTTTTCTGTACGCCATTCAGACGCGGTGGTGAGATTTATTAAAGATAACGAGTAACTAGAGAGAGGGTATAGGCGGTGTAATAAATTCTAAGAAACGGTGAGTCGACTTAGAAAAGAGGAAGTTGATGAAACGGAAACCGTGCCGAGTCGTGTGTACTGTGCGGGTCTGGTATAGGGTCTTTTATAATATAAAAGAGAGGGCAGAGTGTTAACAACTTGTACCCGTTCGCCGTGTTTGGGGTTAAATCGGCACGTGATCGGCGTGGAGATGTCCTCTTAAGCGCCCCGGCAGTCAGTTGCTCGCTCTCCTCCCTTCCTCATCCGCCGACTCACGCATATACCGCTACAGTACCGATGTCAACTATAGCAACAATCCTCCTTGAATGTTAATTAGTACTAAACTGCGTTGATTGCCGACAACGGATCGCGGCAAGATAATTCCGCAAGAACTTATATTCGCGGTCATAAGAATACATATTGTAATAAACGAATCACGTACCTTTACTGTTCATGCAGCCCGACATGATACCGTCCACTTGGTTGAGTTTAGGCGTTCCGGCGGTTGTTCGCGGTGACAGGCTGCCCGCAGCGCTCACCACTGACGCGCCCAGTACGCCTTCACGCGCCACGTCTTGCAGAGCCGTCGCCGCCCTAGAATCGGCCCCCGCCGGCTGGAGTATCGTATACTGTTTGGACAACGGGCTTGGAGAATCCATTTTGCTTACGACACCGGACATATCCGGCTTGTCCGTCGCGGTGTCGTCCTCGAGCTTCACGCTGACCGGTTTGACGGGGGCCGCCATTGCGCCGTCACCGGACGAATGTTTTGTCGGTGACGCGTGACCGGATACGTTTGTCGTCGATGGACCGGTGTAACCGACTACGAAAGTGGCCCCGGCCGGTGGGTACGGGCCCAGCGGAGACATGGCCACGCCGACCGCAGTTGGTAGGTCCAATCGCGCAGTATCTTTAGCCTCGACACCGGTGACGGGCCGGAACGCGGAAAATGCCGTCTTGTCCATCAGATACACGTCGTACACGTTGTCAGCTCCAGATTCCGACTTAAGCGTCATTTCGTCGGCTCGTATATGACTGTTGTTGTTGTTGTTGTTGCGTCTGTCCACGTCTAATTTCCGCCGTAGCCGATCGCCGGCCGTGTCCTCTTCGTCTTTGTCGCCTGTTCCGGTGGCGGACATGTCGATCTCTAGTTCGTTCGACGAGTCGTCAACCAGTTCGTTAAAGTCCGGTTCGTATTTGGACGGCACGTACTTGTCCGGCTTTTGTCTGGAATGTAGCGCGGCGTCTCCGTCCTTGTCGATCTTGGCCGTGGCGTCCTGCGCGTTTTCTCGGCGCGGCGGCGACTCCGGCTTTACCTCAGCGGACGCGTCGCAAGTGTTCTTGTTCTCGTCTACTTTGGCCGTCGCTCCGGCCGGATGAATGTTCTTTTTCTCGTCAAACAGATTGACGAACGCCGGTGACTCGTACCGATCGTCGTCGTGTCCGTTCCTGTAGAACGACGAATGTCGCGGTCCCGGCCAGCCGCCGGACAGACTTTTCAGAGCCGCCTCCGTTTCTCGGATGAGCGTTTCGTCGTCCACGGCTTCATCGCCGGCGGCCTTGGTCGGCTTCTTCGGCGCCAATCCTACGGTGGTGGCTGCTGTGTTTCCGTTTCCACCGCCTGTCGTCTGGTTTGCGATCGGCCTCTTCTTTGGCAATACCATGGTTTTCTGGGCAGCGCCGCCATTTCCGATTTCCTGTTCGCCGGTCGACGCCTTTTCTTTATCCGCCTGCATCTCTTGCATTTGCTTAAGCGCGCGACGCCTCTTCTTGTGCGAAAAAGTCTCGTCCGCCGCCGACTGTGATTTGGCCGCGGTTATTTGGCCGTCGCTCGTGGATTTTCGTTTAGACGGCTGGGCGGACCTAAAATCAGAAGGATAGACATTAAGTTATGTTTCACTGTCGGAGTCACGATCGGAATAGGTATAGTTTTTATTATGGAAATAATAATTTAGATATTACAACATTAATACTTTTCGCTTCAATGTTAATTATAAACGTGAGTGGGGTGTTTTATAGACTATTAAATTCTAAATTGATTAACTGTTTTCGACTTTGTTGGCTTGTTATTTTTTTTTTTTATTATTTGTTCGTTAATTATTACTCTCTCCCGGGGAGAAAAAAAAAGTAAAGGGAAAATACCAATAACGTTCTTCCCGTTGCCCACGAATTGGTTGTTTAATTTGCTCGAGATCAGTTTTTCTCGGCCCGTTAAGTATTTTTTTAATTAAAACCCGTTTGGCGATTTTCATAATGAGAGTAAGAGAGAGATGAAAACGTTACTCGAGATAGCGTGATCCGCGCCGGAAGACGGCGACGGGTGGTGAAACGAGGGTAGAATTATCAAGTTTGAACAATGCTTACATCCAAGGGGTTGTCCGCCATAATAATATATTGGCTATGGAAAAATATAATAATAACCGGCCACTAGCAGAAGTGGGTAGCGGAGTCTGATTTGTAAACATTATTGCGTGGATTAACGGCGATAATAAATTAATGTTTACATACAGATTTCCGGCTATTGCTGAAGTGCATAGCGTCCACAAAAATAATAGATTTTTTTTTCTTCTTACGGCAAGTAAACGGTAATAATTACCGAACAAAACAGCCCTGGATCAAAGGACACCGCGGGCGCCTTTGAATCTAAGCCAACACTGACAAATTGCCGCTGTCTCTGTCGTTTGCCACCGCTATTTACCGTGGGAAATTATGCTTGAATCGTACAAACGTGGTGTTACACGCCGAAAACGGAGGGTGAATACCACAGCGGCGTTTAGTCGTGCTTTTGCTACGGTTCAGACAGGTCTCTCTTTGTCGGTCCTCTAAATCATGTGGTCCTCGTACGATGTTTTCCATGTAAAAGCACGGGCCATCCCAAATATTTCAGAGTATAGTTATTGAAAAAAAAAATCTATTTTTTATTTTGTTAGCCTGTTCTCAAATATGTAGATGCATTGATAAATTACTAAATAAAAAAAATTATTGATTTGTTTTTAGTTTTAATTTTAAATAGATATAACAATTTTGGGGATGCTAGTTATGATTTTTACTGTATTAAAGTCTCTTTAGATTCTACTCTAATTGCGCTCAAAAAGCTTGGTCGTTTTTAGCTAATTATGTTTCTATAGAATAATGTACACGCCATGAATAAAATTTTTTTAAAAATGTATACCCTGGCTTTAAAACTTATGTACTGTTAATTTTTTAAATGTTTATTACAATTTTTGAATATGTATGATAAATGTACCTCAATAAAAAAAACGCTGTTTTATCTCCCAAATTTGCTATGCGTGGCGTTCACTTAATTCATATTATGTAATACAAATTAAAAACTTTGTACATGTTTAAGCTATTGATATTTTTGAGAACGTCATAATAATTTATTTTGCGTCGTTTTAACAATAAAGCAATCGAGTATAAATATTGTTGTTTGGTAGTTTTTTTTTAAAACGAACAATTATCTTGATAATATTAACAGAAGTCAGCTGTTGCCTGTTATTTGTTTTATTCTATTGTTATTTTTAGATACGGAGAAGAGACGTTTAAAGCCTATTCTATCGGAGTAACTTTTTCTATAGTATTTAATTTTTTCAGCATAGAAAAACTAATATTTTTGTTTTCCTTTTTATTGCCTCTGCCAATTCAACAGCGGTAAGGGGTGCCAGTTATACGATATAACGTGTCTTTACTCCTCCACGGTGCAATGTCACGCTAGGAATAATATACATGTATGCTATTATTATATTGTACCGTTTGCCGTCGTGGCTGTGCTCGTTGAGGTGTGTACTCGCCGAGTGCATGTCAGCACTACATTACCGCCGCCGCAATGATCATTCAAAATGTCGCTGTCCCCCCAAAAACGGTATTTTATATCCTGTTATTAAAGTATTACTGTCATGACGTTTTAATTTCGAGGTCACGACAGCTCTTGTGCCATGTAGGAGTCCTACCGTTTACAGACATTTTTTATATATATATATATATATATATATATATATATATATATATATATATATATATATATAATGTAGACAAATCAAAAGGCAGCTGTGTTTGGTAAAAAACAAACGCGCGGTGTCGGTGCGCGGCGGTACGGAATTATTATTATTTTTTTATATAAAAGCATGATGATCGCGCAACAAGTCGTTTACGTGCTCGGATGTACAAAACGGGTGGTTTGCCGGAATTGCTCATTTCTCGCACAAGAGGGGAAATCTCCTATTAACATCATGGTATCGCCATAAGACGTTGCGGCGATAGACTATAAAAACAACGGTCATGCGGCTTATAAGTGTAATCACCCCGGGCGAACTTAATACCGTCGTTTTTACGGCCAATATTTTTACACCGTGTTAGCCACTCGAGTCGGCGGGCGTTTAAAAACGTTTAACTGCCCGGCGGTGACCGATGTAAACGTTTTTTTTTGTGGTCGGTAAAGTATTATTATATCTGCCGATTACCGGGTCGTCCACAACAGCAACTACATAATATTGTAGTCTGTACTGACGTTTAAGGGATTAGTTAAAATGTGGTTCATTATTCATGGTAATTGTTCTAATCTAGGGATTAGACTTTAGTAGTTATATATCTTCGGAATGGTTTAAGCCAGAATAGACCAGTATACTCGGACGTCATGGTCGCCACGGCGCGGTGGCTATCGCGACTATAGTGTAATAGGTACTAGGTATGATGGGAAAAATGGGTGCAACAACCGTAGTGCGGAGAGGTTTAATCCATGTTATAGTTCGCCGTCGGTGGTACTGGCAAAAGAGAGTATATATTATATCGTGAGTTATAGCCGTTTGTCGAAACGGCTTGTGCGAATTCCAAAACGGTTAAAGTAGTCGAACCAGAGTACTCCTTCGCCTCACCCCAAAGGAGGTCTCGAAACGATTGTGTATGAACATTTTTTTTTTTTTTTTTTGAATACTACCGGAGGACAAGGGGACCTTTAATCTACCGTTTCCACCGTTGTGATTTACGACCGCGGTGGTCGTCGGCGGACGGAGCCGATGCCGTCAGTGCTACCGGTGCAACTGCCGTCGCCCCGACTTCTTGTGATTTATAAACCTCTTGCGGCGGAGGGTAACAAAGAAAGCGCTCTGGGCCGCCGCCGTCGCGACGGTTTAATCTCGATTTGGGATTTGGACACGAGACCCGCGCACCTCTCTCCCCCTCACCCCAAGTAAGCCCGGACCGTTTCAGAGTTGAGCAAAGTTCCCGAGAGCAAACGCTTCAGGTGTGCGTTACATAATAATATAATATATATATAATATACATTTATATATGAAGGATTTATGGGTGGCCGTGGCTATCGCATCGACAGCGTCGCGTGGGCTTCGTCTAGGACAGGAAGGGCTACCAGCTTTATTAGTTTTGGTGCCGATCGGAATCTGGAGTCCGCGAGAACTTTGAGTGGGGCACCCGATGGCCGAGACGGATAAAACACCGGATTGCGGCGAACCTCCCCGAGCAATTCCGTTTATCTGACCGACCCGTGGCCGGAACTCTAAACCGGATTTTCCTTATCGGTCCGATAACGACATCGATATTGTATTTAGGTCCAATTTTCCAAAAAACCCGCAGCAATATTATATTATATAATAATTCATAACCAATCGTATTGCTCTTTAAATGTACTCTTATAGGCAGCTTCTATAACGTTCGTGAAAGTATAGCAATCGTGATAGACGCCTTTAGTTGGTAAGAAACCGATGCGACGTGGATTCAGAGCTAATTAAAGGAGAGAACAATGATCAAAACATATAATTAGTGACTAGAAGAAATTAAATAGACGATTATTTATTTATAATTTATAAAGGCTAAATGTTATAGTGTACTCAACATTTTGGCTGATTATAATGATTAGTAATTTGTTAAAGTTTGTTAAAGTATTGATTTCTACTAGAAGTGCCCGAGTTTTTTTTACATAAGGGAGGCAGCTCTGACATGGGTATGAATAATGAATCTAGAAAATGAAATGACAAAGGTAATCTGGTATAGTCGCTTTAGTAATTGCTAATAAACATTAAGCGTTAAAAGCATGTTAGCGTTATATTATAAGTATTGTATATTATTAAAGCAAAGCGGATTAAGTTCCTGGGCATCCCTTAAAATTGTAATGGATGTGTAAATCGCAATTTAGTATTGATATATATTTTTAACGGTAAATCCAATATAGCTTATTTCTCATTGTCAGAATAACACAAAAGAGCATACAATTAAAATGTGTAAAAAAACACTTTTGAAAAATAAATTAATTTTGATTTATGTGGAGGTATGCATATAATAACGGATAATTTTTTTTTTTAATAACAACAAAAAATTCATAATATATTTAAAAAACGCGTCGTTTTAACCGTTATTAAAAAAAAAAGTAGCAGGTAAATTGTTTGTTGTCAAAGTCATATACAAAAAAAAAAAAAAATACTTGTAGGGTGAAAAAACAGGAATTCGTTTGAAGTACTACTAGATTAGTTGCAGGTCGAATAAACGACAAGCCTGCCAATTCATAAACCCCCTCCCCTACCCTCTCACGAAAATAGCTTTCCATGCGCCCTCGTCATGTTATTCCCCTACCATTTCATTACGTTTCTTTCTGTATAGATGAATTAAACTTTTAATTTTCATTCTTAATCCGGAACGTAAAAGCCGCCGTCGTCGCAGGTTTTTTTTTACATTTGGATGAATATTATACTCTTTTTTATTGTTATTGCAACGAAAAACCTAAAGGAAACGGATGGTTTTTTTTCGTTTTCATTCCCCTCCGCTCCATGAAATGTTCACCCCTAAACCCAAACACAACTAGATTTTGTTACCGCCTGCAACGCAATCGTACGCAGGTATAACGCGAAAGCTTCTTTATTTCATACTCTCCGGGTTAGTAATTTCTGAAATAGCCACTTTGATGAAAGAAGAAAATAAAAAAACACCATAAAATAAAAAGCGGCAACCGTAAACATAATAATATATATTATTATTATTTACAAGGAAAGCGAGACGTTTTGAATTTGAATACAGTTTGTATTGTCGCAGTTTTTAAGTCAAATGCGTGCAGAGTTAATTGTAAAGAAAACTATTGCGGATTTGAAAATTCACTCTAATAGAGTTTATAGCAGAAGATGTAGGAACACTTAATGTTGTTTTCAATACTGTCATAAAATTGCAACAAATCTCAAAAAAACATGCTTTTCTAAAAAATAGTAAAAAAGTGAACTAAAAGTAAAAATAATTTTACTACAAGAAAAGTGTGGGCCCTATTCAACAAAATAGAAATTCATTGTGTTAAGTATTATGAAATGTAAGTGTCACACACTAATTTGAACCAAATTTAAATTACAAAAAACTTAGAATATAAAACATTATCTGATAAATTTATTGGGGACATTGTTAATAAGGCCCACGCTTTTCTTTTTAGTAAAAAAATAATGTTGTTCAACATTATTTAAAATTGTAGTTAATTTTCGGTTGTGTTCAAAGTAATTGTCATTTTGAAAAAAATATGCTAAAATTGACTGATAAATTGTGCTTGTAATAATTTTTTTTTCTTTTTAGTTCACTTTTTTACTGTTTTTTAGAAAAGCATGTTTTTTTAAAAAAAGTTTCCTTTTTGTTTATTTATTTTCTTTTTTACTTTATAGTCCTATTAAAGATATTTAATAATTGTGACTAGATTACTAAAACATAAAATAAAGATTTGAAAAATATGAAATTTTAGTGAAATGACCCCCACATATGACTTTGATATTGACACATTGGTATTGTGTTGTCATCCGAGATGAGTGTCTGTGCCAAGTTTCATTTGTTGAAAACTTTTGGCTTTCGAATGTTTATTGTTAAGACTTATGGTATAATTGTATTGTAGTTCTTCAATAAAAAAAATAATAATTATTGCTTTTACACTTTGAAAAATATCAGTGGTGTTCCATTAGTGACGGTCTATACTCTATGGGCTTTTATATATATTTACACGTATGTAATTTATGAGCTCCCGTGTCGGGATATTATTCGTTTATTGTATACATAATGACGCCCTATAATCGTATCTGAGCGGTAGACCTGTGCCCGACCAATAGGGGAATTGGCCGTGATACAATCCCAACACGGTATTCCAATTTTGTTGCCGAACAGTAATTAACGCATTAATTTTTAGCCATTGCGGTCGTCGTTGTTTTTTTTGACCCTCGTTTTCCCGTCTTCCTCTCGTCCCCAACATCAATTTTATTATTTTTATTATATATATTTTTTACCGCATCCCTTCTCGTCCCCGTTGGCGTCTAACCCTTTTTCTTCCTCGTGGCGCCCGTTTGCCCGTCGAAAAATATAAATAACTTTATAGGGACGTGAGGGATGGGCTAAAACACGAAGCACCAAGTCACAACCCCTAATTTCATGATATTTTTTTTTGCGATTATTTTTTAATATAATAATTTAGCAAGACGGGTGTTGTTTTTCATTAAAAAACAGCACTGTAACACAGTAATGAAAAATGTAAAAGGACCCCGGGTCCGTGGTATGAATAGGTCATGGTGTGAGAATTTGAATGGTGAAAAAAAAAACCTCATTGTAATGACAGTTTCCCGCTACACTACTTTATATATTATGACTTCTGACATCATACTTCCATTAATGTTAAATAATATCACATGTCAGTAACATACATTTTTTTTATACATAACTGCATTCTTATTTGTAACCGTTGTGGTTTCGTAGTCGGCGAAGAGATAAAAAAAAAATGAGCATTAATATGTCTAATATGAAAATGGTATTTCACATAACACATTTGTTTTTTAATTTATACATGGTGGTTAACGTAACGTGCTCGTGTATTTATAAAGAGTTGAATTGTAAATGAGTTATGTAATATAATTTTAGTGTACGAAGTTTATAGAAGTTTCTTGGTCATATTAGAGTAAATAATATTGTAATTTATTCTGCCACTTCCTTGGTTTACAGTGGATTTCAATGTGAATTGACTAAGACATGCATTTTTTATTATACGATTAAACAATATTATGTAATAAAGTTAAATGTTTGCTGTTCATTATAATTATTTATTCATTGAACTTAATTAGTTTATATAGTAAAAGTATGTATTATATCGGTCGAATCGACTTATTTTATTGAATACTTTTTTCTCTGGATGGTTGTTGTGTTTCCAATTTATTTATGATGTTTAAACAAGGGAGATAGAATTTTGTAGATTTATAGGAGTTTATGATCTGAGACATTATCAGCAACAAAAATCGCATGTTTTCGTTTCTTTTTTTTTTTAGATAGCAAAAAAAGAGGAAATGTAGGGATAGAGGAAAAAATCTTTCAGAGATGAGATGATTATTGTGGTTGCAGCTGTGGAAATGCGTTTTGCGGTCAGATTTACGGACAAGGCAGCGAAACGCAATAATAATAATGTAATACAAGATTCTTCCCTCCAGACGAAATAATTCCGACGGTCCAGAATGCCATAAATTTGTTTAGGGCCGGCCGACTGTCCCTCGTGCTTTCCTTATCAACCCGCCAGCATTATTGGAGTTTATACAGGGTCTTGCCGCCCACTGTTTTTTTAAGCAACACAACACGAGGGGCGCGCGAAGGAGTCTCTGAAAATATATATGTTTACCAGTATAGCTTATGATTGTTCATAGATTAAACGTTAACGAGTTACACTTTAAAATGACCTTTAGAATGTACCTGTAGTAGAAAATAATATAATTTTAGAAATAAGAACTACAAAAAAAGACAAGAACAAATAAAAAAGATTGCCGTGGGTGTTTTTTTTTTACTCGCGGTAATAAAGCTCAGGACTGAGACTAAAAGTGCCGTAAAGTTTATTAATGTCCCCCACCGGTTGTCTCGTATTTTTTTAAGTTTCTTTCTCCCGGTGTCTTATGTGTCTCCAAGGAGCCACGGGAGCCCTCATTTACCACCCTCTCTGTTGTGAGGGGCAACACGTGTGCTTAATCGGCTTCTGTGTAGAATTATGATTAAAAAAATCGATGTTAACCTCGGGGACCGGGCTTGTAAGTCAAAAAAATGAAATAAAAATATGAACGGCAAAATACTAGAGGCTTAAAATGAGGCCGTAAATCTTACGGCGAATTTTCCTAATAATTTTACCCTCTGGAAAACAAAAACGCTTTCCGAAAAATAATAACGTGAACAAAACTACTTCGGTACTCACATATTTTGTCCATCGGCCTGATGAGCCGCATACCCTGCGACGTTGGTTGTGAGTTTTTCTTCCTGCAAAAAAAAAAAATGGAAACATGTTGAAATGCTTTTGCCAAAACAGTTAATGACTTTCAAGTTTTAAAATTGCAATTTAGATACGGTAGACGTCTAGCGTGATTGATGATGCATTAGTTTATGAACGGCTGGTACGTATGTATGTAAAACGTTCAACTATTCATCAACAACAGCTGTTAAACATAAGGTATTCAAAAATAACAGTAGTAAATAAATATAATTACTCATTAACTAGCTTATGCGTTTATCTAAATGAAATTTAAGTTGTATTTAGAATTATCATAACTATAACCTATTATCTCTTACTCTCTTTCTCTCTGTCTCTGTCTCTCTCTCTAATAATAATTTTATCGTGAATCATTCAATATCTCATTGGGTTTAATTAATAACTACATTTTTTCCCATGTTATCTTTAAATAATGTGATCTCAATTTCCACCAATTTTTATGTTCCTACTCACTTCCCAAACTAATTATTTTTAGATCAACTTCTTAAACTTAAATGGAACCGCATACATTTCATTAACTTTTTGAAGTTGAGAATAATGTACTAAACATATTGACTAGTCGATAACCAATTTTGGATAACTATTTTTAAAGTTATAAAAGTTTCAAGTTTAGGGCAGGAGGAAAGGTGGAGTATAGTATTATTTTTATCTGCGTGCACTTCCCCTCCTATCCTAACTTAGTTAAATATTCCTAAACTAATATAACTTATAATATACAAATAATATATATATATATATTTTTAAAAATTAATATCAATTATACGTTTGTGATTTGAGTTTGTAGAAAACTTTTAGATTTTTAGATTTCAAGCCCTTTGTTTCTGAATGTTGCAATTCTTTACTGTCTACTGGGATAAACAATTAAACAATTAAAAATATTAAACCATTTAAAAATGCAATAATAAATAAAAAAAGTGTTCGCTATTCTCTCTTTTTTTTTTGTATGTAATAAAAATACCACTAAATGTCACTGTGAAAATATAGGGAGAGAAAGGAATCTGAACAACAAAGCTGGTACAACTCAAAATCCGGACATGGCCAACTTTTCACTTTTTTTTTAATTCGCGTTAAAAATGACGTGCCGTCATGTTGGCGGTCGGAGAATTTCGTTGTTCCCCTATTCCGGAAATGACATCGAAAAACTTAAAACTTTATGACCGCAGAAACTGAAAAAATGTTGCTTAGTGTTTCCTTGTATGTATGGAAAATAAACATTTTGTAAAAAATAATGTCAATCTTTGATGTTTATGGCTTGTACGATTGACATTTTTTCTGAAAGTCTAAATTTAACAAAAATAAAACTACACTACTTATAACGCAAGAACTTGAATATTACACATTTAATAAACTATAATGAGATGAGTTTTCAAACATTTTGATTCATCACATAATGCTCTAGTTAGCTTATATATATATATTTATTTTTATTTTTAGAAAACGTATGTCATAAAACAGTATGTAATGTTTTTGTAATTTTAGAATGATGTGGTAATAGATTTTATAATTGTAATTTGTTAAAGCTATCGGTGTATATCTTAATACTGTTTGATAGCAGATGTGACGAGCTGCAATACCTATGTATGGGACTGTTACTCATTTATACGTATTTGTCTATTCCTTTCCTAAAAGAATTCTTAAGGAAAACAAACGGATGCCCAGTATGTTTGGCCGTCAAGAATACACACATAAACGAGAAGATAGTACGTCGGGGGACCTAACGGGATGTTAACGTGATTATGTGGGCATACTAGGGAACAGCACAAACAGAAAAACAAATAATCTGGAGCTGGTCTAACGATCCCGGCGGGACTAGGGACCCGAGTCCTTACATGACCATTGTCCACCAGTAAACAGCATTTTAAAAACGTGTTTCTCGGCCTTCTTTTCCACCAGCGTCGTATTAACCGATCTTTACGACTGTTCGAACGCACTGCACGACGAGGGCTTTTAAACTTCATCAGCGACAGCACACACAAGCCGACTAACAGACTCCTTGGGAAATTTTTATGCGGTCCCATAAAACCTTTCCGATCCCTAATTGGTACGATAATGTATAATAACTTTGGAAAAGTGGAATTCGGTTCGATAAGATAATACACGTTCAATAATGTAATGAGGTTCGGACGGCTGAGGGTTTTAATTAATACCAAACGAAAAAAAAGATTAAAATGTTACCGAAATCATGGGTTTGACTTCTGTTGTTAATTAGATTCATTTGTATGTCACTGAGCGACTAATACTCGTACATTATGGAGCATAGCATTGAGGACTCAAAGAATAAAAAAATGCTTTGCTGCAAGAAGTTGTTGCTGGATTTTTTTATAACTAACGACGTTCGCTGATGGTCAAAACGGACGAATACGATTATAATACTACTATGCTAATAATTGCCCATGCAGTATACGTACACGAAAGCATTGCCGTTAAGATTTACATAATATTTTGTGAAAATTGATTACGCGTTTCCATAATGTTTCGTTGGCGGTGTCCAGGGACTTTAAACTCAAAAGTGAAAAGGAGAGGAGATGCGGGCGTTTGGAAATTGATGGATGGTCGATACATGAAGAATCGACGGTTTTCCACGTGACCCAACACAACCGCCCGCCCCACGTCTCGGCCGATACATCATTTTCCCCAACCGCCACAGCCTAAGTGAATTCCACTTGCCAAAAGTTGCGCCTCCCCGCCTCTCTCCCTCGCTCTAATGGGACCGATACGTCTTTGGGCGTTCCGTCTTTAATGACCAACTGTTTTCCGGCCCGCGGTCGTCGCGGTTACCGTCAACCGACCGTGTAAACCGCGCCACCGTTTCCTTTGCGTCCAACGTCATTTCTCATCCGTCTTGTGCTGCCGTCCTGAATTTACAGAGTGACTCACTGTAATATATAACAATAGAAAGTTCACACGCTTTGGTAGACACCATAGACCAGTTTCTATTCACTAACAAAGCCGAGACAGGACACGTATTGCTATTTAAAAATGCGTCTAATAATTATAAAACTAATAATTGGATTTGAAATCACACAAAACTAAACTCGGTCAATTTAAAACGCATCGAGCATTGAAGATTGCAAGATTTTATAATGCAGAGATGCTGACTGCGTTCTAGAAGACATCGGCTGTAGGTCTTGGGGAATAAATACGTATAAATAATATCCTACCGATCGAATTACCTCGTATCTCATGTGAATTGATTACGTCGCCGGGAAAATATTTATTCGCCCATAGATATAGGGTGTGATAAAATAAAAAAAAAATGTCAGAGGGGGACACTTTAGGCTTCACGCACCTGACGCCCTTATGTAAATCTGGAAGTTCCATCATGTATACCGCCGCGACAATAATTTAATCCTTTTTAAGAGATTTTCTTTGCCGGATGACTGATTCCACGCACCCTAAGGATTCAATCCAAATTATGTATTATTACCGTACACGTTTGTCATTACGTTATTATTATTATACGTTAGTTTTCCTTTCAAATATTCTCAAGATACGATTTTACGGTTCAGCTGTTTTCATACACACACCCGCTCAAAAGAAACGGATGCCAATTTGAATAATAATAATCACCGCGTTTTCTTTTTACTTGTTTGCGCGCAAATGCAATTTTAAAAGATTTGTCGAAATTCTTTGAACTAAAAACAACCGGGTGACGAGAAATGACAACCGCTGCGATTTGTAAAATAAGTAATTAATCGTTGGTCAGCTTACATTAAATTGTGGACGTAACGTGTACTGTTTTATTAGAGAAAAGCATTATACATATTTTTTGTGCGATATATGAGTAAATTTAACAGAAATTATTAAAATTTGGTAACATAAAATCGTGTGTCAAGTCTTAACAACAAAATATTGCTTATTGTGTAATAAATTATCTGACGTAGATACTTTTGAGTATTGGCAGTATTTGGGTTGATTCTTAACATGCAACGTTAACATGTGAAACATTAGTTTACTTTCGTCAAATCTGCCAGTTTGGGTCTGCACTGAAAGTGCTGTCACGATATTCCTCGTGTCGTTACACATAAATGAACGTAGTCTGGTGACGTCACCAGGAAATTGAAAAATATTTCGACTTACCCATACTTATTACGAACCTGCCAAAAACTTTAACTGTTCGTTTATAATGGTAGGTACATATTATATATTTTAATAACATCGACCCACCGGGTACCGAGACAGGTCCTTGATGAGCAAACCAAATCTCCGGCTCTCCTGCGTTTCACAAGGCGGATGCGTTGTCGGGGCGAAACGAAAGAGGGAGACGAGAAATTTATAATATAAACTCTTGAAAGTTGCTTTTACACCGAAACGGTGACGTACAGAAATTTAAAGACTGGTCTAAACACATTACACGTGTTTGACGTAAGCATTTATGCAATATAGTTACAGAAGAATTCCCCGCAAAATCCGTTATTTCAAAACTACTTTCGTTTGGCTGATATTGTGCTTCGAGTTACGACACGAGGCTGTTGGTTTGACGATGCTTGTATGTTGTTTTTATACTCTACGACATGATATTCCCTTTGACTTTAAATAGAAATGCAATCAGGGGTTTTTCATAGAATTGGTACAAATACTAATGATTACCATTGCGATAATCTGCTAGATGATCTAAATGCATAATTATACATTATGATTAAATTAGATACTGTAAAAATATATCAAAAAATATTTAATATTTACATATATCAAAAATAAATTTGGATTTCTTGAATAACCGTCTTAGTTATTTTTTTGATAGCTTCAAAGATACATACTTAATAACTAGTAAGAATAGATCGGATATATATATATATATATCTTCAACTAGCTTGGTGTTTAAAAATACGTTCTAGAGGAATTATGAGGCCAAATTCGAGTTCACCGAAAAAAATAGCTGATGTGCTTGTTCCAAAAGAGGTTAAATTTTGTTTTAATTAATTCTAAGGTATATTACTGTATTAGTTATTACTATACTTCAACTTTAGTTTTGATAGTATTTTACATGATACCATTAATAATAATGGTAATGTAGTAATCGTTTATACAGGACCTTATAGGTATAATATGACTGTTAATTGTACTCCTCTTATTTTTTTTTATTGTTCAGCATAATCAACAAAATGACTACGTCGTAGATTAAATAAATTCGGTTGTCTTTTGTCAATGAAAATTCTAGGAAAACCTAACCAAATGTTTGTAAGTATATATATATATATATATACGACACGTATGCGGTGTGTCTAAGATTTGTTAAATTTGTATAAAACTTAAAGGAAGATATAATGTTAAATAGGTAATTTATTTCGATGGTCGATAAAAGGTAGTATCAACGATGGCCGATGACATAATGTTGTGAATTTCCTAGGATATGCATACACAATGCGTGGCAGGCCTTAATAATCAGCGTTTTGAAATAGGTCCACGCCGTATTAATTACCTTGTACACTTTACTTAACAGTAGTCTGAGATTTCTCTTTCTCTCACTTTGCGTTGTCCGTTATCGATTCATGTTATCCCTAATTTTGGCGGTAACGGATTAGGGTGTGCACCCAGGGACGCCGTGTCCGATAATACATATATACATATATATATATATTCGAAGTGTCGGACCCTGTAGAACACCAAAGTCACGTACCGAAATTATTATTACGCACACGATTTTGGCGGTTGACTTTTACCGGCAATTTTAGATGTTGCGCACCATAAGCAGTGTCTGTCTCTCTTTCTCTCATTATAAGCAATAATAACATAATCAGCGCGGGAAATTATTCTTCGTCGACACATGTCACACACCTTTGGCGACGGTGCGGAAAGTAACGTGGAAGTGGAGGAGACGGCAGGGGAAGTATCAACGGGGTGGAATATTTTTGCCAGCGACGTCGTCATTGGAGGTAACGCGTGCTCAGGCTTATTACAAATGCAAAACTCGCCCATTCATATTCAAAATTTTATAATACGACGGCGGTACCGTCGACCGATTTGTATGCGCCGTCTTTCGCACGAAGGAGACAGGGTAGGGGTAATAATTACTTCATACAACCGTAGGAATTCCTTGTGTATGTGTGTGTAGTATATTTGAGGTTCCGGGGTGGGTTTAGAGCTTTACCATACTTATTTGGTTTTAACCGCTAATTTATTCACCCGAGACCGCCGGTCGCGTTCGAATAGATTTGATTTCGTTTTATAATAATAATAACTTGCGTGGCTGTCAAGCGAGGGCATACCGCCGCCCCCGGCAACGGCCATCTCAGACTCTCTCGGAAGACGCACATTTTACTTAAAATACCAGATGTGCAAAATTGAACGCATCTAAAGATATTTGCATTCGTTGCTATACTATTTCCCTACTACGAGACAACTGTGCATTTTATTTTCGCTTGCTGGTTGTATCCGTCACCGAGACTCATAAATGTTTTTAATAGGGTAAAGTGGTTAACGTAAAATTTTAATTGTATACGTTTAATACTACTTGCTTATATAAAAAAAAAAGCATTGATTAATCATAAAAGTGCGGGATTGTCAAAACATATTAACCACGAATGAAATTATTTATTCTTAAAAAAAATATAATAGTTACTAATTAACACTTATTTTTTACATTTGTATTTAAATTGTAATAAAATTGATTTCGACATTTATGTAAGACAATATTCAGCAACAAGTATGTCATTTGTTGTCGTTCTACTAACGTACCGATCTTCTTTGTCGGGTAAATCGTTCATGTATTTAATTCCCCATTAGGCTAAGCACCTTTTAGTGACTTCGTGTTGTCTGTGCGGGAGGTCCTCTCTCGCATTATATAAATGATCAAAACGTTTATAATCGACGGGTATTTACACAAAAGCACGGGCGTTTCATTCACCAAAATATTTCAACTAGAATTGTAATAACAAAATAGCTTGTCATTGAATTGTTTTATGCCATTAAAAAATTAAAAAATTATTTCCATTAACCATTAATTACATTTTATAAAACGATTTAAATCACTGTTTGTAGATCATGATTTAATTTACTGTTATAACTACTAATATAGTTTCAATTATATGAACGTTGATGACAGTATGAAATAAATTTGACTATTGGTTGATTATTTTCATTTATCTTTAATTGGCTTTATTTAAAAATCGATTATTATATATTGCAAGAAATACACATGCCAATCATTTCAATCGTCTTAAGAGATCTTAAGACGTTTTCGTAGAATCTACATCATAGAAATGTCATAAACAAATGTTTTTAAAATACAAATTCGAGGTAATGTGCCATTTTATAGCTAGACGTGTTTTATTTTTAAACGGATGTAATATTATAAAATGTATATTATAATAGATTAAATTAATTAAAAAAGTATTAATCGAAATTGTTAAAAAAAAAAACCTTTACTTTGCGAACATTTTTACATAATATTATATTTTATGAACTCAAATGATTATATTTTGTTTTAAAAGAACTACAATTATGTAAACAGAAATTATAAGTCAATAGCCATTAAAAATGTATTCCTTCTTATTAGCAATTAGATAAAACTCTTAGTATTTTAAAATTCAATATATATTTAGTAGACATATACTGGTATCTAAGATTACTTTCCTTACTCGGTTTCTTTGATGGTCGATACTCCGTCGGAGAATTTAATTAATATATAAATATATATATAGATTTGTATATATACATATATATATATTATATGTATACTTTCTGCCATGAGACCGTTCCACATGTACGTCCAGAGGGAGACAGGCACAGGAAGAAGTTGAAACTTAGTGTATTGGCGTTCCAGATAAATTAAAATACTTGGCCGATTCTGTCCCGTTTGTGTTTGCTCACAGGACCGTCGGTATATTAATGCGTTTCGGATGACAGCCAAACGGGTAGCACAAAGAAGTCGAAGACGAGAGTGAGATGAACGAGAAAGAGAGGTATCTGTATACACTTGAGCGAAATGTCTTTTTGATAAATTAGAAAGTCGACCGTCGAGTAAATAACCCTTGCCTCGTGCATATTTCATTAAAACTTTTGCCGTAGCGGTGTTGTTTGTTTTTATATGTCGATGAGAGGAGTGTGTGCTTGCTTTTCTCGTACCCTACTAACTTTGAAATTATTAGCATTTACGTTTTTTCCCCGTAGCGGTTACACCGAACATAGATAAATATAAAATATAATAATAATATAATAATTATATTTTAAGATAGTGAAAAACATAGTGCTTGATATTTATTCATTTTCTTCTCGTTTAATTAGCGTATATGTGTTAACATCTTAAAAACGAACATAATTTATATGTTAACTATAATTGATAATACAATTATACATTGTACTAATTCAATTAAAAAATTACATTTATTTGTGAGGTTTGTTATGCAATATTTCTTACCTTGCTCATTGTCTGAACAGATTTCACTCGCCGAACTGACAGGTCTGAAAAAAAAACAAAATATAAATATTATTAGAGGAAATTATAAATATAATACCTAACCGATATGGTCCGTGTATTGAATGAATGTTATCGCTATAAGTGACCACATCAACCCCTTGTAAACGTTATGACTTAAAGCGCAATAAAATAAAAAAAGATCTCGAGTATATAACGATGCATATAGGACCTCTAAAATAGGCTACCTGTTGAACGTTACCGCAACGGTATTATATTAAAAGGCCATGTAGGTGAACTGGCCTATTCGCGATCATATAGGTATGTTTTTATTTTCATCATTGTGTTTGGCGGTGTATCATTTAACAAAAGACGTCCCCCTTAACACGGTTTTCTTTTTTTCGTTCCCCTTCTTCGCGAACGTATCTTACTATAGCTTAAATCCTTCGCCCCACAAAAAAAAAAAAGTACTGCGAGGCGCCTGAGAAGTGTGAGAGAAAACAGCACGCAAGGGATTTATGCCTTTTCGACCCCTTTAGCCTTGATTCCGCTAGGTATACTCTTACTATAGTCTATAACACTAAGCTTTTTAGGGGAAACGGTCTTAGAAGTATATAGCTTCTCTCTAGTATCAACAGAACACACTACAGAGATCGGAAAGCGGATTGAAACTATTCGACTAGACACAGCACAAAAAAATATAAACTTTTTCACAAAACTGAAGAGAAAAACAAAATGTAAAATATAACGCATAAGCGACTGTTATATAATATTATCATTTTGTATTCGACGTGGTATTTGAACAGTTTTGGCTTTTGAGTAGCAAACATTCAAAAGTAGCTGCACATTGCGTGGTGTAAACGTTTGGAAAATGTTTTGAAAATAATTTCGAGAGAACTTTTCCATGTCTTATAAAAGATCTGATCGGACGAGAGCATTCTTGATTGTGTTTACTGTAAGGAGTTTCATTGTAAACGAACGGAGTGAGGGAGAGCGTATCATTTGTAAGGATAGTAGTAGGCGATATTATTGTCAAGCGAGGAAGCGAGGGTGGAAAAGAGTGAATGTGAGGTGGAATGGCCGTTTGATCAATATGCGACCCTTTAATGTCTTCATTACGATTTCGTTATGCATATAATCTGACTATCGGCCGTAACAAAGCCACCGATATGCGTGGAGAAGACGGTGATATCTGAGGGGACATGCGACGCTGCAAAAACTCAACTGAACTCGGTTCTTTATAAAACCCATAGTCGAGGGGTTTACCGGGTGGAAACCACTGGACCGGAACCATGCAGATACCTCACTCGCCAGATATATTTGCACCGCTATCAAAGAACCATATTTCTTGGCACCGCAAATCATAAATGAACAACTTTATTAGAGAATTTAAAAATAATTTTAGTTGCCTATTAATTGTGCATTTTCTACTATACTATTACCGTATAAAGCATTTTGTGAAGGTATGTAAAACTTTTTTACAGTCAAATAAATATTGTTGAATGTACTATTGTTTTAATCTTTTAACCTTTTTTTTCGCCCATCATCATTGTTGTTTGCACATAAAATCGTTTGTAAACACATCCGAGGGCTCTAGTGACAATGCTGAAGAGCCTTTGGTGTATTTAATGCGGTGTTTTAATTTCTGAATTAAGTGCTGCCTTTTTTTCTTCCGCTTTGATTTTTTTATTGCGCGTTTTCAACTTAAAAATATAAAAGAGTGATAACGAAAGGATTTTTTAACGATCACCGCGAGGCCAAGTGCCGCCAGCATGTTTTACTAGTAAATGCTTTTTTTTTTTGTTTTTCACACTAACAAAAAGCCTTTTTATAAGCAACACCCTTTTTATTCGCAATGTTTTTTCCTCCCTCTTTTACTCAGATTACATCCCTATTCCCGAATTTAACCCCATTTCCGTGCACTTAGTAGGTTTTTTTAGTATGCAATTTCGTGTAATCTACTGTCCGGTCATTTTACTTTAGGAACTCCAAAGAAAAGACTTAAAAATATACACTTTATTTGAGTATTAAGTTACTTGAACAAATTTCACTCGAAAAACAGTAAAGCCACTTAAAATTTAATGTACGATAATTTGTTATTTGTAAACATTTTGATACAGCTGTCACGTATGATTTTAAGTATTGAGTTCTTTATAGTCCGTAATTTAACATAAATAATACAAATATAACCGTTTTAATGATTAATCGTAATAGACAATTTTTCAAAATCAGATAATCCATTGCTTTTGTAGCAACTAGCTAGAACATATAAATGTATATTGCCTGCAGAGTCTATACATGTTTGGGCTTTTATTATTACGCTTTATCTTATATAGACACAGACATTATTAAAGCAACCTTCCATCTGACTTTGGGGTTCCGGGTTGTCGTAAAGTCCGTTTTGTCTTCTCTCTCTCACAGTAAAGCTTATCCTAATCGACAGACCGTGGTAGCCAATCGGTGAGGGTATGCAGCTCTGTCTTTACGACAGTTATTATTAGGTTTCGCCTTTCTTCGTATCCACTCTCTCGGCCTACAAGTACATCTTATTATATTCAAAGGAGATTGAGCGCTCGGATTATCGAAACTGACACCAGACCCCTTTGTTTTCTCAGTTAATAATTGACGTTGCGGAATGAAATAAAAACCATTCGTTCGATATTGACGGTTAATCAAATTTCGAGTGTACGGGAATTTCATCATTGCTCTTGAACAACGGCCGGAAAAACTACCGAGTCAATAGTGTAAGAGTCTCTTGGCATCACGTCGTGGGTCCCGTGATTACCGAGTCGGTGGGTAGTGGTGGCGGTATAGAGCAACGTCTTAACGTTAGTTCAATATTTACTTGGGGAGCCCGAGGCCTAATCCAGAAGCAAGGGATCAGAACGACGTGCGTGTTTGATGAGAAATGCCGAGGGAAGCGAGTGTAGCTACTATTTTACGACGGTAATTAAAAGTCAGCAAAGGTTCACCGAAGTTAGGAAAAGTTCTTATATTTTTTTTTCACAAGTTTTGTAAATACTGTACATACACACTACACACACTTGGTGCGCGCGCGCTCGCGTACACAAACCTTGTAATTAAACTTGTGGTTTCTGAAGTGGGTTTAAAATGGGGAAAAAAATATAAATTCGTTTGACAGGGGACACCGTCTCAATCTAAAACCAATTCGGCGGGTACACGGTTTTATGGTCGCAGGGCAATTCCCAGGGATATTGTAAACCGCAATAATCTAAAGAAAGAAAATAAAAAAAAAACCTCGAGGGTTAAGCAACGATCATTGGCCATACAGGTACCCGTTAAACATCCCTCGATTTTTATATAAAAACATCATAATATTATTATGTTCTGGTGATGATTCAATTTTAATTGGTCGTATACAACGCTATTGTTTTGCCCGGCAACCCCGAGGTTTTGAAATAAAATTTTCACAACCCACTGACGTGCCGGTAGAAATCCTTTTTACGAAGGGGAATCGCGAATGCATACGCAAATAAGGTGATGGCGATGACCGTGGGTCTACGCCCGATCCGACAACATGATGTCTCAGTACGTCTGACTGTTAATTACCCGGCTGTCAGAACCACTATACCAGTCACTTAGTTGTTAAGCAAAACGCATAAATATATACGTGCATCCCACCCCATACAATTTTGCAGCCTCGTGAAACAACTACAGTGGAAATCTCTGAAAGACGAGTAAATATGTTTCGAGATTTAAATGCCGTGTATTAAAAAAAAATTTAGACGACGTAATGAAAATATCGTTTGATTCTTCTACTTATCATTGTAATTAATCTCAAAGCTTTAGATTTATCTAAACAACTAATTCAAATAATAATATTATTATATATTATTGTAAATAGGAAATAATCATAATATAGAATTTTCCCTTTATTGTTTAGAATGTAAATAGTTCTAATACTGATACTCTTAAATAATTATTAAATTTTTCAATAGTATTCTAATAAAAAACATTTTTGTTAAACCGTAGACCACAAAATAGTCGTGGTTTGTTTCGAACATTGAAGATAGCAATGATTTTACCTCATGTTATGTTTCTATATAACAACTTGCTGAATGTTTTTTTTTGTACTTAGAATGATTTGAATAAAGTCAATGTATTCAAACAAAGGGAGTGTGAGTCGACAGCGTATTATATAATATTCTACAGTCTCTGTTTCATAACATTATCTGTTACTTAGGTGTACAGTAATTTATGAACCCGACGTACGTAAGGCGTTAAGCTCTAGAAATAAAATTGAATTATGACACGACGGAAAACTATCGGTGTGCGGTTTACCTGTTTTATTTTGCTCCCAGAACGTCTTCTTAGGTGCCAGATGCAGATGAAGCGCTCGTTTTTCGAAAGAAAAATATACACTAGTACCCTAAGGCGTTGGAAAGTTTCTTAAGTTTCCCATTGCTTCGCCGCCGAGAAACTGCTGCTAATTCCTCCTGTACGTAGTTTATATACATATATATTTGCCTACTCGGTTTGCCATTTTCCCCAAAACGTTATTCCCAGTGACGTACATGTCATTGTCTAAGTGTACGGGCGGGTGGTTTCGTTAAGTTTTGCTGCAGTAATACGCTTCCGGCAAAGAACATGTACGCGGCATCCGGTCGTTCATTTGGATATCCGACGCTGCTGCCATAACGAACCCTCGAGGTACATCTCTGCCGACGCAAGCATGTTCTCTTAATCGAGTTTATCTCGAGGCCTGCGAGTTTAGATTATTATTATTATTTTAGTGTAAATAATTATATATTTTGATTCTACTTAGTTCGACGATCGGCCAGGCCGCGGTGTAAAACTGTTATAGTCATATATAACATTATATTCGATGATCGACGACCGTGTAAAATAATTAAGCTTCCGGAATTTACCCGGTGACCGGGCGTGTTCGCGCCGAATTCTCTGCGTACCTACTTCATTATAATAACCGCGGAAAGTCATCGATCATCCAATTAACGTTAGTGGCATCGAGAAGCAGATCAATCATCTATGCCTACCGAGTCCGCCGTCTACCCATTATCCTGTCACCGCCAATCCCAGATGTCCTTGTGCATAATAAAATATATAAAAAAAGGTCCGAAAAAAAGTTACAAAAAAAAAAATCTCTATATAAAGTTAAAGCCGACACGGCCACTAAAAATAAGAATCATGCGATGAAGGGTGGGAAAAAAACGCGGATGAAATTGATGAAGGGAAGAGCTCCCTTTCCGGATGACGGTAATTGTCGACTGTTTTGAGGGCGTCAAAAGAAAACGATTTTTTTTTAACACGCATTGGACCAGATTTTTTCATTTTTTTTTTGTTGTTATATAAACCGTCGGTTTGGTTGGTTAATTCCTGTTCGGTTGATTTAACACGAAAGGCGACGAAAAAGTTACTTCTGACGAATTTGTGACAAATAATACCTCAAATAGTCGCCGACAAAAGAATGCGGTTGATTGGCCGCTGAGAGGGTATATTATAAATTTAACGATGGGAATGATGACCTCGCGTTATCGTCACGTTTCTGCACGTTATTACCATGATAAGGCACGCCTCCTATTTACATGCCCAAAACGCCTTGAGGTATAGCTCATTGTGTGGCCCGGATTCGGAACTCGAGGAGAAACTTACTCACATGACAAACGCACTTGCTCCGCCGGAGACACTTGTTTAGTTCCGTATGAGTGTATATAGTAATGAGTAATAAACGATGGTTGCGTATCAAACGAGAATTATTGTTAATTTATTGTTAAATTAACAATGGTGTACACCGCTCATAAAACCCGTTTAAGCGTCGGGAAGAACGCCGGGAAGATGAGCGAGCACGATAATTTCACCCTGTGTATAATATTCATGCGAAAACGACATTTAATTTAAACTACATAATAATTATTTCAGTCAAAGATTTGACATTTTTATAATAAGTTAACATGTATATATATTATTATATAGAAATTTATAATTATAAGATCTGAATAAATATTAGCGTTTTGAGGATAAATAAAATGAAACACAGTGGTTGTAGAACATAAAATTAAACCACAAGAATCGATGAAATATTAAAATATTATAATATTCTAGTTTCTATTTTGACGACCGTTTGACGAGCCATACTCTGTATTAAATACCGAACGATGCTATTAAAACGTCCCTTTACAACATTTCAAACTACCGACCCCAAGAAGGTAGGTATATTTGTTTAGGGTTGGTCTAAATAGCGGTTCCGTGCAAACGGTCGAGTATATAATATATTTGATCTGCGAACGGTTTACGGCGTATAGTGTCGACATGTTTGCCGACAGTGTTTAAAGTAAATCAAAAAGGAACGCGAAACTAGTATAATATTCGTTGTAAACGAACCTTTTCTGCCCCTTTGTAAATAATCATAATAATAAAAAGACCGGACAAATAAAGTATTGAAGACGTCGTTTGCGCAAATAGCCGGCAATTTTTGCGTTCGATGTGGAAACGGGTTTTTCATACATATTCGTTTTATTATTATGACGACGCATTTGGGTTAGCAACGTCCCCGCTAATGGACGGCCGCAGAAAGCCTTATCGGCAACGATTGAAGGGAACACTTTACGACTCCCCGATCGCTTGTAAAATCCGGAAAAGGGTTAAGCAGAGCTTGACGCAATAATTTTGGAAAGACGCCCCTGATGCCGCCTTTCTCCCTATTGCATATGGATCTCCAAGGACAATGAGATTTCTCCAATTGCCGTCGCCGAGTTTAACGTCGGTTGGCTCCATAAAACGACCGGCGGTCACATATAAAGCCTGAATTTTTATCCGAACTAGCCACGTTTAAGTTTGTATTAAACTTTTTTCCGGTTATTTTCTCAGGTTCTGTAGGCTTTAAGTACGACTCGACGCCAGCAATCGTAGTGATTGATATTTAATACCACTTGTACATACTACATAAGCCATCATAGTCTCAAAAAATGTCGAATTGACCAATATTGTAGAACAATATTTCATATATATTACTTATTATTATAAATTAATAATAATAATACTACTATGTACAATATTAATTTAAGCTTTATTACTCTGTAAAAAATCCATATCGGTATCAAATATTGAAAGGTTTTCTGTTTTCGTATACACATTTTAATTTACGAAAAAAAAAATTAAAATCGTCCATAATTAGATTAGTATTTGGTTTTTTTTTAAACTAAAAACATTTCTAAAATAAATCTCGAATTGTGTTTAATTAAAAGTAGTGCTTTGCCAGCCCTCGCCAAACTCGCCAAAACAAGCGGACTGAAATGCACCATTTCTGGACAGACACGCCAACACGAGAGGGTCGAGTGGTGTTGGCTGTGGGAGAGTTGGTCGATAATTATAATTATGATAATAATCGTAACGTTCGTTTTTGGCGAATTTTCGACGCTCGAGGGCGCCGCCAGTTCTCCATGTTAAAATTTTTAATTAAATCCGTTCGTCTAAAGGAAGTCGAGGGCAGGGTGGGAGGGGTGGCGACAATAAGGGCGATGCTGTGAAAAGTAGGGAAGAATAACAGTATTAATTGTTTTAATTCGTCCAGCCGTTTATGCAAATCTATAAGCATCGAACACTCAGCATTGCATTTGTATACACGCTGGCCATGACGTAGGCTTTTTGTCGTTGTACTTGACACTTTTTACCCTCCGTTCGTTGGGGGATTATTAAAAACACCGAAGAAATGGCTATACACACACAGAGAGAGCACAGCTGTTGCTGTTGTTAGCAGAGTTACACAACCCCGAAGAATTGTGAAAGAAACAAAATTTCTTTTCGACATTCCTTCCGCAGCGAAAATATTTATATATTAACCATACCCGCCGCTGCTACCATTATAAAATGGATATTTTCTCAACGGTGGACATAACTTTTAAGTGTCTACGCATATCAATCCCACATTAGAATTTAATGTTATTACATTTTTATTAAGGACACTTATTACAGTAATGTATAATACCATTGTAAATGTGATGTACAATAGTATTATTAAAGTTATAAAATTCTGCTATTTAATAGCAGAAAACAATTATTTAAATACCTGCAATCATTTAAAAATTATTTATTTTTTAGCAGTACATAACAAAATAATTTCCAATAAAAAAGTTGTTTTTTAGAAACCGCTTATTACACCCCCCCCCCCCTCAGTCCGAATTATCTCAAAAGAGAAGACGCCGCGGTACTTTCCCCTCTATTTCTCATCACTTTTCGACCAAGTGAGCCGGAAAACTTAAAACCCTTTGTCTTAAGGGTTCGATGACTAAATTTATAATTTACTCGCATCCATTCAGTCGAGTTCATTAAAAATAAAATAATACTCTAAAATATTTTAGTTCTTTGCTTTACAAAATATATACCTAAGTAATATTTACAGTAATCCATTGGAAATGCCATTGAAACCATTGCATTAGGAAATGCCGATTGCATATTTAATAGTTTTTTGTGACATTTTTTCGCAAAAATAATGGAATGACGTTAGTTTGTCGGTTCTTAAGATTTAATTATGATGTCCTTCAACGGTAGAGCTACTGGTCCCAAAGACATACTCAATAATTGGATTGCGGGGATACAGAATAATTGATTCGTATTGGACTTAAAAGCACACGTCCTGTTAAGTGTCACTGAAGTTTCGAATGTCCCCGGAGAAAGAGAAAGAGTGAGGGAGAACAAGCAGAATGGACATCACAAATAAAGACGTCCCCCCACCATATTCGGACAAAACTGATTGGACAACGCTATAGAAGAGAAAGGAATGAAAAATTCACACACACGCACGCTTGCACGTATATTGCATTAGACGACCCATAGACTATCAACTTTGTCCTTTCGTCTCCGAAGAACCTGATAAATCAACACAAATACCCTCTTCTACCTTCCTCTACTAATTACTGTCATTCAACGTTTTTGGCTTTAGACCTTTCCAAAGTAAAACGTGCTCCGTTTCCGCAGCGGTGATTTCTATTTGATTTTACGTTTGACCCTTAGTGTGTCTCCGGGGGCCTTCGATATAAACGGAATATCTATGTGCTGGTCTCAGGGTGAAAACAAAGATTTTCATGTACATCCTATAGTCCGAACGCAACATACGAGATAGAATAACATCAATAATTGAATATTTAATTAAAGAACTATGCTTACATCGTGCAACGTCTTATTATCGTATATTGTTTTTGCATTATGGAGGTGGGCTTTTATAGCTTAAAACATCAATAAAAATGTAATACAAGTTGTTTATCAAAGTTCAACAGCTGTTGTACTGGCATGAAAATAATTATTTATAATAATAAGAATGCAACAATAACGTAAGACTTTACACGCCGTTAGATCAATCATTATAATATAGAAAAGTTGATAAACGAGAATGAAAAATATGGAACATTGCTGGGAGATACGCGTAATTGATTTGTGAAATTGCAATGGTAAACATATTCTATATAATAATATAAAAAATATGGATGATTGATATTTTCTTTGCGTATCATTTTGTTTAAAGGGGCATACCGGATAATATCGTGATAAGTGTAAGGATATTTTCGGAAGTTTTTATTTTTTATTAAAAAGGAGGGATGGGCTCTTATTTTTTATCTTTATTTTTTTGTTTAATCTATATAGCATCCGTGTGACATACGAGAGTTGAATGTCTCAATTTAAATGCAAATACACATCGTTACTGTCATTTTTCATCGGGCCTGCCGGCAAAACACACAGATATAGTCGCATGCATAAGCGCGGGATTAACTTTAGTCGTAGATAACGCCTGTCGACACAAACACACACACATTGCTAAAAATTCATACTAAACGAGCGAAATTTACCATATTATACTGAAAATACCGTCGACGACAATATGTCAGTAGGTTTTTACCGTTTACACTGCATCCGTATTTTGTATATGAAGAAAAAACATTTACATTTTGAGAGATTATAATGCCACAGGTCGGTTGGTCCTCGGGAAGGGAGAGGAGGGGGTTGAAAACAGAAAATAGGCCGCCGTCGGCAAAATAAGGGTTGAAAAGTATATTTCTCCGGGGGAAAAGGTCGAGTTATTGGTGCTTATCGGTGAATATTTGTATTTACAATCGGACTCGGGTTTCTAGAGGGTGTTCAGGGTCTATAAGACCTTTTCGTAGCCGCTACTGCGCCCATATACATATATTATTACTTACAGTGGCAAACACAAGGAATTCAATGCATATTTCACATTAAAAAAAAACTAATAGTGTCGATGTTAACCGGAAATTGTCGCATCATTCACATATTATATGAAAACATGTATACGTTGTATTTAATGGTACCAGTCAATTAACACTAAACAGAGTCAACGGTTTTGACTATATTTAATATGTACAATGGAACGTTTTTTTTATGAGTTGTTTTGTAAAAGTTAATAATACTGAAATTAATTTACATATTACATTAGTCACGCTATATTTTGAAGATCTATCTAAACCACTTAATTTTATAGTTTTGTGTGTACGTTTTTATTTATCTAAAACATCTAAACGGGATTATTTTCTGCGGAAGTATAATCAATAAATTGTAAACGTTAGATTATAAATTCGAATTTTATTTATGTAAAAATTAAAACATCCAGGAAAACTTTCTCTTTCAGAAAATAGCCTCATTTGGCTACGAAACAATTCGTTCATATTTCATAGGCTCCAGTACTCATTATTATGCAACGTTATTTTTTTAACGGAGGCGAAAAAAGTAGCGGGGACAAAACAAAAAAAAAAGGTCTCTCGTTTCTTTTAAATATTTAATATGACCACAAGGCGGGACGACCGGGGCGAGACGATAACAACTGGGTTCTCGATGGCCGCTAAGCGGCTGTGAAAGATTAAAAAATTGAAGAGGGTCTGTTTGGTTTATATTCGCCCATAGAAGTTGTTTTTTTCGATGAGTAAAAACGAGGGGGGAAAAGTCACAGGTAGCCATAGGGGTGGTAAAAACATGATTACATTTTTCAATACGTGGCTAATCCGTTAATATTTGATGCGTGAGAGTAAAGTGATAATCCATTGAGGAACAACTATGCGCGTTAGCGTATATAACGCTATAAATTGATAATAATTTGTGGTAAAAGAAACTTTTTATTCGATACATAATTCAAAACCTAAAATAGTGTTTTTAACATCATAATATAAATAATATAACGCACATACTTAGAAAAATGAAAATGTTAGTTAAAAAAATCAACGTAGAGAAATTCAGGCTAAGAATCTTTTACAAGTTATTTATTGCAAAAGTATTTATAAAAGTCTAAAATTAACAAACACAGAACACTGTATAGTGTATCAACATTTAGATATGTTGTCTAACCAACGAAAACTCATTCCATTAACATTTTTTTATTTCGAATAATATCAAGACAATACGGCTGTGTGTAAAACAAATTTTCTAAATTTTTTATTCAAACCCGGATAAACTAATTGTGTCGACGGTTTCTTTGTGCTCATTTTCTCTTTTCCCCTATCCCGCATCTTATTTCGGGCCGTTAAATATTGTATAACGGGTCTCGGGTTATAATAATAAATTAAGGTGCCTTTTGTGCAGAAGAGAGTTTTAAAAGACTTTAATACACACTTTATACACAAGCAAAGGAGAAGGCGTTTTCTTCGGCACCGTGGCGTTTTAAGACGGGACAACCTAAAGTCTTGTAATTAAAAGGTACTACCCCCGGAACACCCGGACAAGAAAGCAAAGGAAAGGGAAAAAAACGGTTCTTGTAGGCAAATTTTCACTGACGACGCAGTCTTTGGGCTATAATTTTCTGTTCACACTCGGGCGTCCGGTTAGTAGTAGGGATCCCCTTTGCTAAGACGAACGACCCCGCGGCTTATTTACTCGGTTTGTAAGTACCGCAAAGGCTGCGGTCCTTTTTAGTAAAATTACAAAGCGTCTGACTTACCTTAAATGGGCCGAGGGAAATATGACGGAGAAGAATAATAATATATATTTTTATTTTGCGTATTATTTTTTTTTTTTGGAAAATAGTTGAGTAGTAAATAGAAAGTAGTATAGTAAAGGAAATAAAATTAAATGGCATACTATGTGTAGGTATAGCGCAATTATAAGAAGTGTAAAATTCATATAATATGGCGGGAATCAATAATAACTATTGAATGTTTTATTTTAACTCAAGTAGCTTTTTAATTAAATATAATTAAAAAAATAGCTTGTAAATATCAAATTAGTACAAGTACTTAACTGTTTTTTATAGATACATTTTTATTGATTATAAATAACTAGGTATTGTGTAAGATATGCCACATTTTTTATTGGATTTTTTACAAGAAAATATACATACTGTACACTTTTTACTTTCCGTAGAATGCATAATATGATACTTTGTAAAATGAACATTATGCATTGTTGTAAAAAAACATAAAAATGAAATATATTTATAAAACACATTTTAACATGGCTACGTTATTAGGTTGGATACAAGAAATTTTATGCGGCTATTATTTTAATGTCTTGTAAAGGTAAGGCATGTATTGATAAGGCAAAATTTCTTGATGACCACCGGTGTATAAAAAACCAATAATGAACTGCAAAATAAGGTCTAACGAACTCAGTTACTATTTACTCAATGCTATATACTTTATTACTTACTGTATGTAACCCCAAGTTTTGCGATGTATTTTGATTTAATATATTAAAACTCTATTTTAAATTCCTGATCATGACAGGTAATTATATTATTACATAATTCTAACAGTTCTAAACAGCTGAGCTGCTCTATATAAAAACTATTAGAAATAAAATACACTGATCAAATTAAAGATATTTATAATCAATATCTTGAAAATTTTAAATTAATTTACAAAGTTTATTAATTTTTAATTAGCTTTGTCAGCATTTAAGAGTAAAGTTAGCAATTTATTATAATACCGAAACAAAAACTTGATAGTTTTTTTATAGATATTATAAGTGATGGAGATTGGAAGTAGTTATTAATTCGATTTTAAATTTTAAAACATTTTTCAATACGATTTATCAAGAGAGGCCGATTATACAATTAAATTATAATATATTACAAATAGCGTTTCCTTTATAATTAACTGCCACGCCATTTGATAGAGACATGTAACCTTCTCTTGGTCCAGTTTAATCTTCAGCAGGCCGTTATTTTTTTCGTGCATTCTAAGGGGTCATTTCAAACGAGTGTGATCGTCTGGCAAAAGTCCCCTGAAATCTGGGCTCAGTGCCACAGACGACCAAACACCCTTGTAAACACGGCGCTTATAACACGGCGGCCAAAGGACAATGGTGGTGAACAAAATTAATTAAAGCCGTTATTAACGGACGGAAATCTCTGTCGCCACGTTGTAGTTGTTGTTGCCATTGTTTTGTTTTTTCTCGCCTTTTGTAATCTCGCCCACAATTCCATTATCGTAAATCATATCGAGCCCACCCTTGATTTACCATAAGTCGCGAACCTTTAACTATAATCATGTATAACGTGCACAAATAGTCACAACAAAAATATATAATATTACATGCACTAAACGATTAAAATTTGATACTTAAAAAAAATATATAATATATACTAGACTAAAGTTGACGCCAAAACGACATTATTTATAGTCAATACATTAACTCAAGCCTTAAGTAAAAAAGTTGTGGGCAAAACAGTTGATTAATTCGAATATAAGTATAATAATAAGCGATTATTCGTATAATGTGTACCTATCTATTTTTTTAATATACATATTATTAAAATGAATATCCGTAGTTTTTTGAATTACGAATACAGTTTGTTTTAGTAAATTTATCCGGAAAACTTTAAATCGTATCAAAGAAAGACCTGTTAATAATTAAAAAAAAAAGTTTTTAATGTTAATTAATTGCTGCAAAACTATTTAATTTTTAATTCAGTTAAAAGGGAGATCTAAACATTCCAATCAGATCAATTTATTATTTCTGGGTATACTTTTTTTATATAAAAAAAAAAGTTTGTTTTTTAATTGCCGCCGAGCCTCGAGTGTATTTACGGTTTAATTGCCACGAATCCAAGATCATTAGTCGTACCAGTAAATCAAAGAAAAATTCCCTGAGGGGCACGCCTTGTTTGAATACAATGATCGTGGGATGTTGTTATTTTGGTCACCGCTACATAACTATCCCAGTCACCCTTAATGGTATTAATGAAAAGTATTTTTCTTTTTAGACGCTGTCCTATAAGTATAAAGCATTAAGTTAAACTATTGCTAGTAAACCGTTTTTTCTGTTATTCACAGGTAACCGCAATCCTTAAAGGCACAAATGAAATATATAAAAGGATTTTTAGTGGAATGAGAATCTGTTTACAAAAGGCGAAGTGATGTTTTAATCGGATTAAGATTTTGCCTTTGATGTAAACGACCGTTTTTTGTCGAGATTTCATTACTCCAGTCAGATATATTAAATTATTACTAAGCACTAATGACGGTTTGAAGATGAACCTTAATTTTTTTTTTGTCTGCGTATTACTATTATAATATGATATTTGCCGACAAAGCTGTATTGTAATCTTATGAGTTATGACTCTTAAATTATTTTATATTCCGCTGAAACAACATTCAGATTGTTTTAATTTACTGAGAACTGATTATTTTAATACACATTTATTCATACATTATTTGTTTTAATATTATGAAACTAATATGCTATAGTTACTAGTATACTCTCCAGGTAAATTTGTTTAAAAGTAATTAACAAATGAAAAATAATTCTTATTATTTGTTTAATAGTTTACTTGTTATAAATATATTTGGTTATAGTAAAATTAAAAATTGTCATTATTGGTTTTGCTTATTTTCTTTTTCGCATTATCCCATACTGATGGGGTAAACCAGCCGAATATTTTCTCTTCTTAAATCCATTCAAGGTTCGTGATCAACTATATATGTTTGTAAAAATGTATACCGGTTTAGATAAACGTTTTATTGTTTTTATTAAATAAATATTTTAAATTTAAATTTGAATATTTAATTTATTTATTATGTTTGTGTGCTCAATAATTGCTGTTAAAGTACGATGGTTAATTTTTTTCTACAGAATATCTTTTTATCGTTTTCAACGTAATGATCTTATTTTAATTGAACACCCTCGAGCGGTTGTTTTTTTAAGTGGCAATAATCGAAATTATGACCCATCGTAACGGTGGCTAACCAATGTTCTATAAACGAGATAAGGCGAGATAATAAAAAATACATGCGCTTTCTTGAAAGCGAATAGGTCGTCATTATTATTATATTAAGTTTACCTTGGGTCTGGCTTCTTTGCCAGGCGAAAGACTGTCTGAGGCACGGGAAAATGAGGGTCACGGCGGTGGTAAACGGGTCGGAAAGGTGGCCGGAGGTGCCATATAATTATGCGCTTAAAACGGGAGGATTCAGTAACCGTAGATGTGGGCCAAAAAGAGTGTTTAAAATTCGGCAGAACGTAAAGGGTTGTACGAGCCGACGAGAGGGGTGTATAAAATTAACGCTATCTCCGGTTCCTTATTTTCAACGTTTTTTTTCCTTTACCCTACTCGTGCTTCTCGACAACTTTTGGTCGTAAAGTTCATTTGGAAGTGCTCGCAGAGAAGAGAAAAAACGATATTTAGAAGGATTCGAGGGAGATAAAGTTTAAAGTGTGTTTTTGATTTCTTGTGTAATTTAAAAAAAAACTCCTTTATACAACACGTTTATCAAGTATAAATGTTGGGGGAAGTTGCCAAAACAATGACTCTTGAGCACGTAATTATTGTGATTTTTATGAACTTACACTGCTGCAGTCGTGAATGTACGGAAACCCTTTTTGACCGACTGTTACGAGCCTTTCTCGTATTTCAGTGCAAATAAGAAAGGAGACACGTTTCGTTGCAGGCGTTGACGTTGCTATCTACCGCCGTCTTATCAGCGACTCGTACATTGTGGGACATGTGCTTTATTTCATGGTCATCGGGGATTACTTCCTGCCCATCTTAATTGGTTATATGTGCGCCTTGTGCGTGTGGTGCTTTTAACTTCTGACTACATTGTGTACTCCGAACACGTACGGCCGTCAAAGCGCCTCTACCACATCGTGTATATGTGTATAGTACATCAGAGGCATTTGCGAAGAAGCGTCGTGACCGCGGTTACCCGAACACCGGTTTAATTCAATAGAATCGCCTTAGGTCAGGTAAATTGATTTCGACGCTACTCCGTATTCATTTAATATCATTTTACTCGGGTACGCTGTACCCTATGTTTTACCCTTTTCCAAGGGCGGCTCTGTTCGAAGTAAACACATTAGTTGACTATCAAACGCATGCACGTTCGCTCCCATAATATTGTGTGACGTGAAAGCACACCTGAACGTCCAAAAGTCCATTTTAAGAGTTTTACAGAAGGTACCTGATAAGTATTGAAAGCGCGGCGGGTAAAAGAACTTGGTCAAAATTCTTCATACTTTCGAACGGAACACACGGCCTAATCGGTATGGCTAAACATAAATCTAATGTAAATGTATACTTTACAAGTATACATAATATATATTTTAATACAGCAATGAAGAGTACATTTAATAAACATAATTATGCAGATCAGTTTTTATAGATTTTTGAGTAGTTTTAGAGTAAAGCCCCCAAATTTAAAACCCGAAGAATGTATTTCATGGGTACTTTTGAGGTATGAAGGTTATCGGATTTTCAAATTTATAATTAGTATTGAAGTTATACATTCCTAAAAACATTTAAAAAGTAGGCCTTTGATCATAAAACATAATAAAACCCTTTAAATTGATAAAAAATATGCCAACTTATAGCTTTTTAGAAATATCCTATTTCATAAATGGATTTGTGTTGTAGATGTACTTGCTTTAAAACAATAGCGTCTTATTGATGCCCACCGCTTGTATCAACTGTAATGTTGGTCATGCATTTGGATCGTTTTTTCTCAAAGATAACTTCAAGACTACTTACGAGTACAAAACCAAGACTAGTCGAAATCACAAGCGCTTCTCGACATGTTTTATGATATATATTATAATACCCTATCTTAAAACCGCAAACTAGATTCGTGTTATGCGCATAATGTAATATATGGACTAAACGTTATGAAATACTGCATCGTGGTACCGCTTAATGTTGTTTAATTAAATGCACTGGGTTTTCGAATAACTGTATAACGAACTCGAAAGACGGAACTCTTATCACGGAAGAAACCCACTCTCAGAAGAACTGGCGGCGGATTTTGAGGGCGGAATCGTTCGAACGCATCCTTTACACTCGGTGTTAGCTGCCAGCGTTTGTATAATGTTGTTATATACATTTTATTGCGATTAAAATTCCCGCAGTCGGCTTAAGTTTTGGCGGCGGCAAATGGTGAACCAAGAAATGCGGTTTGTCACAGATAAGAGGCACAGCAAAACGACTGCAATATTAGTGCGATAATAAATAGAATTAATCACGGTGGGTGAACACACACTCACACACTACTTGTCTCGTGCCTTCTATACGTTATCAATTAACAGCGGCCTGTTTCTTGTTCTCTTAAATATATGTGAAAATCAAAAAGAATTCTGGTTTGGTTTCTGTTAGACTGTTTAAAATAATTTAAAAAAATGTTTCATCACTTTTAAGTTGATTCAGTAATTTCATATTTGAATTCAATTATAAATATTTGGTCCAGATAATGATTATAAACAATCACTATAGAGGAGGCGGAGACGGGGGCTGTATTATAGCGTAAGTATTATACCTTTAATGTGTCTAGCGATTCTTAATTGGTTAAACGGATTATTTAAATATTATCTTCAAAACACATTAAAGGTTAACCATCGCCGAGTTGCGATAGACTACATTGAAGCACAGACAACAAGAACTTACAGTAGTTCCGTTTTAGAGGATTATTCAATATTTTTATCGTACAAACTACAAAGAAAGAAAGAAAATTACACTAATCAAATTGAAGAAACGTAATGGAAAAATAACATTCGGCGGGGAATCAGAAAAAAATAAGGGTCAACTGAAAGACGATTGACATGATGATGTTTTAATCGTTAATGGACGAAGGAGAAACCTCTGCCTGAGATTATATTCCCTCGTTCCGTATATATATACATATATATATGTTTCAGTGTGCTTTTTTAAGGGTGAATATTTTTTTTCTTTTTCTCTCTCTATGGGAGATACGAGCGTCTTTTAGACGTCTTGAGGGGGAATTGATCCTTGAGGGATGAAGGGAGAAAACAGAAAAAAAAATACCAATGGCAAAGGTGTGTCCTTTATCTGAAAATCCGTCGCTGTTTAGAGTTATGATCGTCGGAGACCCCTTAGTAAACGAGAAGTCGGCAATAAATAAATAAGAAAGGTGAAAAAAGTAAATTATAAATAAGAAAAGAGAGAATAAAAATCAAGCGAAACGCGGTCAGCGTAATGAGAGAGGAGGGTTTGACTTGAATTAAAAGTGTCGCGTCGCACCTCACTGTTTCCATCTCAAGTAGGTTTGTGTACATATTTTGTTTTTAACGAAAAACGAATTGTGTGTATGCCACATAGGATAGCCTGCGGTATAATATTAGCAAAAGTTTTTATTCTTCCCGGTGCTCAATCAAAAACCAATCATCCGGCGAAAAAACAAACCCGTCGATTCACACGTCTGGTAATGGATTTATAACGCATTTTGTATGTAAGGGTTTCCCCTTTGGCGGCGGCGATGGCGAAAGTAAAAAATAAAACGTATAATATGTAATATATAAGGGCGACATTTTCCCGAAAACGCGTCTGGAAAGTCGAGTGCGACTCTCTTCATTTGCCATGCAGCATTTCTATTCTACATGGGCTCTCATATACACACATTGTTGCGTGATCGCTTCCATGGGGCGGGGGGCGGCGATGGCGTGGAGTATAAAGTGAAGAAAAATAAGGGAAGAAAGACGAGTCTTGGCTCTACGGTACACTTCGAGAAAATCCTAAACGACGTGCATTTGGTTTTTTTTTTTATTTGTTACTTGGATCTTACCTAACGCGTGTATATGCGCGGGTAGAACTTTGCGATATTTGCATGATGAGAGTATCTAGTGCGTTTTGCATCAAGTGCGATAAAACGATTTTCGTCCTCTATTGTCAGTGCTATGACATTATCGGATTTAGGGTGAAAACAAAAGGTGTCTTCCCCCCACCCTATTCGAGTGTGCAAAATATCTCGGGACGGCTGTCGTGACGGCGGCGTGGCGACGGCAAACAGGAACCGGAAACGTCTTCGTTTTGGAAATGCCACAGCCGCCGTCGCCGGGAGAACTGGACTTCCGTCCGGTCAACACTGGACTCGGAGACCGAGTGGTTCGGTTCCGGACCAGAAAAGGAAAGCCAGTCCCCAACATATTGTTATTGTTGGCCGGGCATATATTGTTGAACGTATGCGCGTTAACTACTTTATTATATTATATATAGGTACACATAGCCAAGTATGTCTGATCGGAAACATAATTTTCTCAAAAGGTAGGTACCGTGATATTGTTAATCTAACGGCACCCTAAGGTAAAAGCAGAAAAGTAAGATAAACTGAAAATACTTAATCTGTTATAAATCTAATCGGTGATGTAGCACATAAACGTTATTAGGTTGTTTTCTGAATGCTTTCTAAACTAAAACGTGTTCTGTTGACAGCTTTGATACTTGTAGTCTTGTGTCTTGTAAGTTGTAAGTGTAAGTCAGTAAACGTCTTGTACTTAATTTAATACTTACTACCTAGTTTTAATTTTAAAATTCCATTAAAATTTTAACAACTGTTTGTTATAAATTCTTGAGTATCAAAAAAAGTAATAAGTAGTTACTGAAATTCTAAAAAAGACTGAAATAATATTATTATTATACAGTTAAATAAACGAATTTAAATACAAATAAATTAATAAGAATTAGGTATTTTGATTTTTTTAGTATTATTAACTGGTTAAAGTTTAGGTTAATTAAAGGGGACATTAATTTCGATAAAGCTATAAATGAAGAAGCTATAAAGTAGCTATGAATAAACTATTAATTGTTTAATATATAAAACCTATTATACTATTAATGACTAGTTTGGGATCTTGATGTTATAATATTATTCTGTATTCACAAGAATATTAAAGACTTTTGATAAATAAGTGAATTTTATGGGTTATTATTTGCTTTTAAATTTTTTGGTATTGTACATGTTATTTTTAAGTGTTAGACAATAATATTTTTAAATACAATTTGATTGTAAAAAATCGAATTAACTGATAATTTCATACTAAATATTACATAATAGCATTGTATAGCGATTGCAATAAGCTTAAATACGGTAAAAAAATGATGTAGCTATCAACCTTCGGTAGCTCAGTTGGTAGAGCGGTGGACTGTAGTGGTTAAATTCACAGATATCCATAGGCCGCTGGTTCAAATCCGGCCCGAAGGAAATACTTTTTGCACTTTTTTTTGTTAATTAACTAAATAAAAACATTATTATTATGTTAGGTCTAGCTAAATAAAATACATTTTATTTACAGTCGACGGTTATAATGTTATTTATACTGTTAGGTATGAAATTTGTACACAATACTGTACTAAATAATTATTCCAAATTTGTTTGTATTGAAAAATAAATAAATTTGATACGGCACACAATTGAGAAAAATAAAGGTCAAGATTTGTTTTTAACATACTTAAATACTATTATATTGACAGTATATGCATAGTTTGTACTCAATTGGTACTTAAAACAAAATTTCGCCTTTTATTTGGAACAAAACCTATACGTCTTTTTTTGAATCCAAAACCAGGCATCAGAATTTCGTTAGTACGTCTGGTTTTTTTTAATCCCCTTCAGTTTTGTAAGTTATAAACAAACTGTAATCAGAACTTTCCATTTTTCTTTTGTCTATAAACAATAACTTTAAGTTTTACATTAGGTCATTCTGTGACTAGTTCTGAATTCAGCAAAAAAATGGAATACAAAATCGATTTTAAATAATTTTAAAAGAATAATTTTAACAAAAATACACGCTGGAAATGTCAACAAACGGTTTTTTTACAACTTTTGTAAAATTCAGATTTGGATTAGACAAAAATTATTCAATCAAATATTTTACTCTTGTCCCGAAATACGTTATAGTGTGAGGATGGAAAATAAACTAGGTGGACTATGTATCTTTCTAAGCTTGTAATCTATGATGTTACATTTCAGCTCAACATGTTATTATTATCTTTGAATTATAATTTTTTCATCAAACTGTTGTTTAATTTATCGAAAGGAATCGGGTAAAATATAAAAATAGATAGACTACTGTAGAATATAGATAAATATTAAAGTATACCACGTAGTAAATAAAGGTTGCATTATATATACAACGAGTTGTTAATAATAAAGCGTAAGTGGAAAATGCGTTATTCTTTTAAAACGGCCCTTGAGTATAAGAAGTGACGGAGGCGGTCATTGCGATTGGTGGATAGAGCACACTTGACGGCGGAAGTCCACTTGCTTACGAGTTGATAAAACTTATAATTGGCACCCCATTGATTTCATTGAGGGCATTTTTTCTTGTTTTAATCTACGGAAACCCTCGATCCGAGTACTGGAGGGTGCGGTTGGTTATTATTGTTCCTTCCAGTTTCAATTTATATTCTCCACGGTTTTCTGTCTCTCTTCCTTTTTTTTCACGGAAGACAATAGTTTCGAGATTTATATTTTTTTCCCCGAATGTGATAAATCAACCAAAACGAGCATGACGTGTAAGTGCTGTGGCATTAAAAATGACAACGACAGTAAATGGCTATTTCCCGTAAAAAAAAAAAAGAGTCACACATACGTTTTGTGCAAAACATGAGCACTTTTTCTTTTATTATTATTACATTTTGTTTGCGGTTAAAAATAACATGCAACTACAACGGTCGTAATTTTTTTTTTCCATGCGGACACACTAAGAGGGAATGTGATGTGTGAACGAGACCGGAAAAACGCACACAACAGGTGGGAAAATGTGGTGATTTTTTTCGCTTTTTCAAATTAACAACCAGACATTTACTATATACGTACATATTACATACGCACCCTCGTTCGTGTATGGTAGAAAAAAAGCAAGTGTATGTACAGAGATTAGTCGTTGAGCGGGTATAATAGTTTGTGCCTGGAGGGGATTCCATTGACGATATTATGCTTGCGGTATGTACCAAGTTAGCCGATCCGCTTTTGCCCCGCATTCGCATGTGAAGTGTAGAAGACATAGTTGCGGTGTGTTCATCAGTATCCCCTTGCCCTACTCCAAGACGGTTATTTGTCAGCCGGGTCAAAGGAGGATAGTCCTTTCTTCGGATGTTATGAAATGCAATTCCACACACAGTGTTAAGATTCCGAGAATTCATCGGAACCATCAAGTTTGTTTACGCGTAGGAGTTGTCGCAGTTTCGCGTTTTCATTTTAAAATCATTTCATTGTCAGTGGTCGTCCAAAGGATTTATGTATGCTCATTCGCCTAAATGATATTCGGTCATTTTCCCCTCAAATTATTATTGTAACTATAGATGAAGTATGAGTATAAGTATTTTTTGTTTGTCCGTTCAATAAAAACTACTCGTGTCGGATCCGCTACTTTGACTGGGCGAGAGCTATAGTTTGTATTATATATTTGGCGCTTATAAACGCAACGATAACACGTCTGGTGCGAATCTATATTGTTAGGATTTTTTTTTAAGATTAAAACTGAAATGTGGAAAACGAGATGTGTTTCAGCGGTATGTGACGCTTTTTATTATTCGTTTAAACCAAGTTCGTTTCACGTTGATACATGCAAAATTATTCGACAAACAGTGGGTAAAAACCGAGACGCACACTGGCGGTGACGGATTTCGTACTTCGGACTGCCAGCCTAAATAACATGTATACACTATGAGCGTGTGGGAATGTTTTCAAATATACATACATTAAAATATCTCACGGTGCGGGGTGACGAAAGAGAAGGGGTAAAGATTTTAAATGTGTATTTTAAGATGTCAGCTTGCCGTATGGGGTTTAGTGTAGTAGGTGTGCAGCGTGCTCGGTACGGGAATTAGCATTATGCGACAACGGATCGGGTGATCCGCCGAGCGCACATAAATGTTTTAGCACGCATTCAGATTAGACAGAGTATGTGTAGTGTGTACACACTCCTTTTTTCCACCCTTAGAGTGTTTTTTTGTTTTGTTTTTAATCGGATCCCATGCAAATGAACCGTGAAAAAGGTTTTCGACAAATTTAAATCAGGGTCGCGCTACCGTGTGCGGACACAAACGTAGTCACGTTATGCCGTATCTATCTGGTTTTTGTCTCCCAGAGGAATCGGCACACGGGCATTAGCTAAAAATATTCCAATCACTAATATCAGTAATTTATTTTCTTATTAGATTTTTTTTTGAAAAATGTTTTCTCCAACGACAGCCGTAAAATATTCATTGCGATCATGGTGGAATTAATCACCCTCTTTGGTTTTCGCGTTAGCATATCTCTTGGGACGCCGGCCTTCGCTCCTGTGACACCACTACCATCACTTTTACGGTCTCTGTGAGGAAAATCTCCAAAGTAATTTCTGATTAACTAAATAAAAAAATACTTCCCCTAATGTTTTTTTTAACAAATTTTAAATTGGACTTTTTTTTAAATCTAACAGTGCGATATAATTAGTAAGAGAATACCTCTAGGCATTAATAATAAAGTACAAAACTGACAGTTTTATGTTGTTTTCTAAAATATCGTACATATGCAATTTATTATTAATATTCGATTTTAAAATTAATATTGCGCTTCACAGAAAACATAAATGCATACAGGTTCTGTTTTTTATACTGTTTTTCAAAATATTATACCAAGAGAAAAATGAATATTGAAAAAACATTCAAACGCCTATATTTTACAGACTGTTTTTGGATTTTACGATTACAGCTTGTTTCTTTTTCGCTTTAAGCCAATGTAATTGTTGTTATTGTTTCAAACCCAAATAATAAAAAAAACTGGAGATAAAAACGAAAAAAAGAAATGAATAATAATAATTGCTTTTGTAAAACGTTAAAAAATAGACGGTGAAAATAACGAGGGAATAAATTCGAAATTGCTTGTTAGAGACCGCCTGGTGTTTTCTTAAAAAGTTCGTGCTTTTTCACCTGATGTTTGAAATTATATTTTTTTTCGGCTGATAATAATAATAATGATTGTACCGAGGTGCCGTTATTAAAAAGTTGCGAGAGTGAAAGAGGGAAAGTATACTCAAATTCGTTCAACCGTTATCCGAACTGTAACGAGATTATGAGCGCACCGTCTTCACGCAGAGGGCGTAAGAAAATTAACACATAATCACATTTAAAGGTAACGGTTCTATGCGACTTACCTTCTGGACCGGCAGTGTCAGTGGCGAGTTTTTGCTGGGACGCCTTGAATGGAGAATTAGTCTGTAACCAAGGCGACGGTTCTAAATATTTCTGTAAAACAACAAAACGGGGAAAACAAATTGTTAACAAATCATCTTTATAGATATTATAATATATTGTATGTAAAAATATAATTTGTCCTATCAACTTCATTCCTATCCCCCGTGTATGCGGCCAATAACATATTCCGGTCATGCGGACCCTTTTGTCGTATATTTTGTCAGGCAGATGTCTTCGGTATATATACGTGAATAGGTTTTTTTCGGTTGCTTTTTGCTCCCTCGCTCTTCCGATAAGGGCGAATGTCGTAATTTCCTATAACCCGACCAATTGAATAAAATAGTCTTTGGGCACGTAAGGAGCGAAGAAAAAAAGAAGCAAGATAAATGTGTGTCCGGCAGTGTCCAAGCAGATGTTGAAGATATTGGCCGGTGATATATGTTTAAGGGCACGCGTGCCGCCACCCCAAATTTAAGCATTCCAAACGCATAGATGGACTTGAGCTCAACAACGATGTACTTGTGCGGACCGGATGATTTGCTGAGCATTTTTTTTATTTTAAAACATTTGGGATAAAGTCGTTACAAAGTATACAACGCAAACCTTATACATTCACACAAATCGAGTGTCTGGTTCAAAGCTATAACGAACACTCCGCTCCGTCATTTGTAACCAATATTGGTAAAACACAATAAATTGCGCAAGTATGCGCAAGATTTGAATGCGGGGATACAATTTGTTTAAACAGCAAAATATATTACTACCAGTTGTACCTTGCCCGAGGTCAGAGACAAAATATAATAATAATATTCTGCTGTTTTAGTTCCGTGCGTATCGCCGACTCGAATAGCATAAACTCGTACACAGTTTAAGTACTATCATAACAATATAATTGCTTATAACCACGAGTTGCCGATATTGCGATAGAGCTTTCATGCCGCGAGAAGTGTATGGTGTACATACTATAGGGTTGCTCGAGCGTATACATCGAAGGAAACCTAATGAAATCACACGATCGAGTGCAATACGACACCCAAAATTTATGAACCACGTAATATCCGTTATGTTCCACCACAGGAAATGTTTATACACGTTTCGGTTACCTGACACGGAAGTTCAATAATAAACGCTACTACTTGTAGTTAAATGCAATATTCCACTTGGAAAATGTGTCAATTAGGCAAAATTCTGATTTAATCGGTAAAAGAAACATGGTACCGCAATGTTGTAAGCGTAAAATTAAATGATATGAATCGGCAAAATAGATTTCCCGGTATAATGGCTTTCACTAGTATTGGGTTTGATTTATATTTTTTACACTGCAGTGTACTACGCAGAACAGTTCTTAACAAACGCGTCTGGTTCCTGTGTCCCGATGTAACTATATATTATTCGTGGAGCCTGTAGACAAATCGAAGCCGAAGTATTGTGTATATAAGAAATACATACGCACACATACGTAGTGGGAAACCGACTTCCGCTTTTGTGCGGTATTACCCCTTTTAACCACCCCTTCTCCAGGCACGAATCTTTCTCCGTACACCCCAATCACATTCCCTCGTCTGTTTTAAATAGTTTTTGCCGCCACCGACGACGATGACTGCTTTCTCCGAAATTAACACACCCACCCCGGTCTGTCTTTTTCTCTCGGCGATATCCGGGGGCGGAGGCAGTCTTTTATGTGCGTGTGTATATGTCGTTCATTAAAGGCCAGACCGAAAATGAGAAAAAGCGTCGAACTTAAACGATTTCGCATTCAAACAAAAGCCACCGTTTTCTTTACCCTAGCGAATCTCACTAATGGAAAATATTGTCTTTGCTTCGATTGGACATTCTTCGAAGATTTGAAATGGCTTAATGCTCAGAAAATCACTAACAAAAAAACATCATCCACAGTCAAATTAAATTTATTTCTAAATTATATTCTGGCATTTTAATCAGCTGGCTTTGTTAGATAGATTAATCTTTACTTAAATTGAACTTTATTATTATAGAAAAGTTATAAATTATTCTGAATATTATAAAATGTGTGGTATAACTATAGTACTTTAGAACCTAGAGTAAAACATTTAAAAATAAATATTTGGACAATAATATTATTACACTTGTGTAAATATATTTATGATACAAAGTTTCAATTGTATTTTGGCTACGCACAATAGAAAATCCTCTGTATTTTTTAGATTTTTATTATATTTTGATGGTTATTACTATAAGATATTATAATTAGGACGGTTTTGATAAAAGCAATAAAAAAGTTTATTATTATTGTTACTGTGCATATTGTGAGACGTTAAAAAAAGAAGGGAATTGAAATGTATACAACGAAATGTCAATACAGCAAGCTTGTAAATTTAAATTATTTAAAACTTTTTCATCATTAGCATCCGGCCAATGTCGGTAAATAAATGAGCAAAACAAAAAATGAATCCAGAAGAAAAAAAGAGATTCTATTGGATCCCCTTCATTAATAATTCATTAATTGAGGTTATCAAGATCGCGATGGACGGGGTTTTTTTTCTCCCCAATGATGATTTTGACACCGGTATCAGTTAAAAAAAAAAGAAAACAATTAAATGCACAGAAATCTGCTATCTAAACTGTTTTAATGCCGGTGGTAATTGAATGGCCGTGCTCGGGTCATTGTTATTCACCGTGAAAATGCCCCTCCGACACGGCAAAACTGGGGCTATGACGGGTCCAACGGGGAATTAAAAAAAATACATTTTTGTTTGCATAACGTTAACTTTTCCTTCGGCCGTCGTGGGAAAAAATGTTTTATTTCCACATAATCAAGAAAAAAAAAACGACTGACACATTATCATGTAAGTATTAAAAAAAAAAAAAAATAAACAATGAAATAGCTGCTGTTCTAACCAAATACACTTCGTTAAAGAGAGTGAATATAAACACCCGACCGAGTATAATATCATCTTATAATAAATATTATATTTTTAACGTGTTTCGGAAATGGTAAAAATATTATTACTAAAGCATCCGGCCCGTTTTGCAACACGGTTAAACGACGAGATACTTAATAACTCGTTTCGCTCGCGGTACACGAACGAATTAGACGACAGGGAATGTGGCTTGTATAATCGTTCTGAAAAGCGCTTTGAAGATATATTTCGAGCGTTGGGGCTCTAGCAAAGGCGAACGGCGAGGACGTGAGGATTTTAGAGTTGGCGCGCAAGTACGACGGCTAATATAATTACGAGAGCCATCAACCCGAGCTTGCGGTGACGAGTCGAAAGTTTAAGGCGAACTCGGGCCCGGGGCGAATTTTTAGCTGCGGTTTTCAAAAGCTCCTTCTACTTTCCCCCCGCCCCTCAGTCCAATATTAAAACAGCCAACGTCGCTCGCTCGTCTTACACATCCGGTTCTGTTTTAATTTCGATTTAAACAACGTCTCGAGTCAAACTTAAACTAATTAACTCCCCTCCGTGGTTTATAATTTTGATCGAAAGATCCGATAAATATACTAGGAACGACGTCGACGCTTTTTTCTATTTTTTCATTGTTGTCGTCGTTGATGTTATTGCATTTGTTCCTGTCGCTATAGCCGCATTCTCTGGGTAGGACTGTAGATTCCTATGCTCAATTTAAGGTGCGTGTGGAAAACGGTTTTATTTTGTTTTTTTTTGCGAGTCCACAGGTTACAGTCTGGGCAGTATGCGCGTAAATGCGACTTTGTCTGTGGGAGACACTGGCGACGTTTGATTTCAACCGGGAACAGATTTAACGCGACATAATACAATATTGCTGCTATTTAATACCCGTTTGTTGTCGACAGGGCGCCTGTATGAGGGTATCCAGAGATCCGGGCGGCCGACACACGGTTCAGTACACGCGAAAAACGGCCAAGGGTAGCAGTGGCGGCGTTTGTATGGAAGAAACACTACCGGATGGAATGGACGCATAGCGAAAGGGTTGTACAGAACAATGCCAAATGCTACATCAAGTATTATAACCGTCGGCATTCCAAAAAGACGTGCGCTTTTATACAAGATTTCACCCTCGGTCAAAACGTCTTGTATGTAATACTTTGTTTTTAAAGTCATCCTCCTGTATTTACTGCCAAATATGAAATTTTGTCATTTATCAACCGAGAATTTACAGTCCCTCAAATAAAATATAGCACCGTCGAGTTACTTTTGGAATTTTTATGATGTTTAAACCTACACCCTTGACAACTCGTACTGAAATGGTGTTAAAAGTACTCCTTTTGTATCAAAATATGATACGGTCAGGAAATCCATTTACCATTAGCTATGTATTGATGTGTATACATGCTTTACTAATCGATGCAGACATAGTTGTACAAATATTTATGAAATTATTAAGATTGACCGGACACTTTTAAGAATAAATAAAGCAACATACCGAGTCTCGTCGTATTTTACCTTATAAACTATAATAACCACTGTGCCATGTCCGTGTTATGTTTGTCTATTATCTTCTATATTTTTTCGTTTAATACATTATAGATTCTCAATTAGTGTTATTATTTTTTTTATACATAATGTGTTATTGATACCACGAAGACTGTATATAATTACCAACGTCCAACTAAACAAACATTGCAAACTGTCCCACCCACGAATAAATTAAGCCCTAAAACAAACATACCGCATTATGGATTTTTTTCCATTCTCTATTTGACTTGTGTATTCTTGTTAACTCGATACGGACAGTATTAGTGTAATTAAAGTAAAAAAAAAAAAATAGACACTGTATTGTTTCTACACATAGCGGTGTCGGCTAAAGACTGGTACCGCTATCAAATCATATACATCTTATCAGTTTCATTTCATCAAAACGTCGAATAATTAAAACTATAATAGTTACATAGATAATAGTTAAAAAATACATTCAATAAGCAAACACTTATAATTATTGAACCGAACATTAGTTTATAAAGCTGTGCATACTGTTTGAAAGCAGTACAGAAATTAATTATATTGAACGTCTTTGTACAACTCTTTGTAACAACTTTTGAACCTTAAAGGTGTTGTTTTCATGCAAATATATGCTTTCACTGTAGTGAAACTGTGTATATTCACTTACAATTTTATTTTTTGCCATTCGGAGATCCATAAATATATAAATGTATGTATATACAGGATCTACAAAATAGTATACAGAAACAACTCGAAACAGAAACTACTATTTTATTATGACACTATACGTACTGTGTCGTTATCGTGTTCAAGATGTAAGTGTTTTCTCGTAGGTATATAGTAGAGCCTATTTTTTTATGTACAAAAATAGTTGAAGGTCTAGCATATTTTTCGCAGCTGTATGCTGCAATAGAAATCTTGAGCTAAGCAATCTAGACAAAATGGTCACAGCTCTGTCAGATATAAGACGATTTTATAGCTTAGTTCTGTATTTCTTTAAAAAAGTAATTGGAATATAAGATTAGGCGGTATCGCATTTTTCTGTCGCGATCCGCTTTGCACGTCGCCTTCTTACGTTTTTGCACTTTTTTTTCTACTAAAAAAAACTTGTTACTACACCAATCCCTCGTGTACAATGTATAAAAACGCTATAAAACGTCTACGCTAATACGTCATTATTGTTTGTGTCGAACAATGTATATTATTACACATATACAATGAATATAACAGTTAAATAATAAAACGCGTGAAAACGTTGTTCTATGTATGGCATTTATGACCAGTAAGCTATTAAATCTGATATCTGCACTTTTTTTTTGTATAACCCTCGTCCATTCGGTCTGGTTCCGACAAACGGGGCTATAAAACTTTTACCCTATAGCGCCGGTTTTACTTATTCTTTGGAGTTTTTTTTTTTTTTTGGCTCCAGCGCACTTACACAAACGGATTGTGTTTGTATCGAAATTTCGGAAGGAAAAAACCGGAAACCAACGTTGTCCAGGAATAACCCTCACGCGAATATAATCTGATTTAGAACGGCGTTCCTTTATGTGGTGATTCGGACGGACAACGCACTGCGAAACTGTATTTTGCCCGCATTCCCAATGCGACTACATAATATTAAGAAGTTCCCGTGTGTGTATATTATTATTATGTAAATATCTGCGACCGTCCGTTTCCGATACCGGGACATATCCGGTCATCTGGACGTTCGTTTTGCATGCATAAACATACAGGACGTGTATACTAAATTATTGCTATACATATTTTGCGATAGCATACATTTGTTGTGTACATTATTATAAGATATACATATTATAATAGACAGCTGGTCTGGGCGTTTTTTTTTGTCTGTTTGGAACTGTTGCCAGAGAGAAAAAGAGGGGTGAACTGAACAATAATTTTTACTTGTAATTTATATTTATATAAATAAAACGGTCAACACGAGTGTACAAATTATTCAATTATAGGCAATAACGCGAAAATATCTTCATGGGGAAAGGGGAAGAAAAAAAACAGGGCGAGTTATTGGATTCTCGTCGGATAAATACGACACGGAACCATCGGAGCGCAATAAATAGCGAAAGACTCTCCGACATTTTTATGTGCCGGATTTCATTCAATAATAATTTCGAGACCATTACCTTTAATATGTTTCCGGTTACGGTTCTCGACGTCGCTTCCTCACCCCTTTCCTTCAGCCGATACCTAGCAGTTCCGGCGTACAAGTGGAAACAATTTTCCGAAAACAAGTAAAGCCATGCACCGTTTTCAAACGATCATCCACACGGAAAAGCTATTGTGTTTTTGAATTAGGTTTACACGGGAAAACGTAATACCAGAACGAGATCGTAGGTCACGTCAAAAGTTGTTTTCTCATATCGGTAGCGACTATGTTCAATAACCAACGAGTTCGTTATAACTCAGAAGCGTAGACAATAAATCAAGGTCTCTAAGCGTTGTATAAGATATTATGAGATACAAGAGACGATACTGTAGAAATAATTAAACGTTGATAATCTTTCAAATCAGCTATGACACTTTTATAACGAGGTTTTCACCGATTTGTGTGTATCCGAACGTACTATATATTTTAATAATAATATTATGTACATCTTATAGTGTTTATCGATATCATTTTTTTGGACGTAAATGGGTACGACAAGATCCCGGCATAATACAATGAATTCTTTTGAGCTGTGTGCTAAATTATATGCCAGGTCATCAGCGGATTACAATAATAATACTAATAGTAGTAATACGGTTTTGTGTGCTGCTCGTTTGGGCCATGTACGCGTGGTAAATAATTCAAAAGCGACGATTGTCCGGACTCGACCCCATTCACGTCTAGAGGGGATAATTGGTCGAAACGGGTAAGAGGGAGACCACACGTCCCGGAGTAATCCCACTGGCGGCAGCTTCGAGTTCGGCAAACCTCTTTAAGACAAAGCGCGTGCGGGGTCGGTTTCCCCAGAGGATTGAAGTCGCCGATCTCTTATCGATTCGGCCCTTATTTGTTTCCACCGTTGTCGTGTCCTCTTCCCGTTCCGACCACCGGAATATGATTGTTCGGGGAACGATAATGCCTCCGGAGTTGGACCGATCGAGAGACTGACCAACAACGGCACCGCCAGCACGTTGAATAAGACCGCAGTGACAGGTGCTCTATACTGTACCTACACAGTAATTGCCGTCGCTAATGTCATCGTCGCCACCGCCATAATGAGATGGGTCGCTGTTACTCTAGTGTTCTGGGTACCTGCAGTCTGAGAATTGTCACGTTACTGCTGATCGAAAGACGACGTCAACAGCAGTCGAGTTGTAGTGGAGGTGGTGGTGATGGTCTCTTTTCATCCGGAATATACCCACTTCAATTAAAATCGGATGCGGTCAACCCTTCTGAAGTGTGCGATAACGTTGAGTAGGCATACTACAACTGAATACACCAGAGCTGCCAAAAAATTTATGGTTTTTCAATCAAGCTCTTCGTAAAAGTGACACTCGTGATGCCTCACTCATATTAGAGTATAATAGTATATTATAATTCATTAAAACGACATCCAATCGTTAGAATTATTATTACTCATTGTCAGCAAGTCCACAATTTACAAAATATCGATGATTTTAAACATATTTGTTAAAAGTGTAAATATTAAAAAGTTGAGATAAAAGTTTTTTTCAACGGTTCAACTCAAAATATAATTAATTGACAAAACTAAATATAGGTATTATAGAATGATAGTACGCGTTGCAAATATTATAACTGATAAGTTTTACCGCAGAAAGCTATTGTGGTTAAATCAAATCGTTAACTATTTTGGTATGGTTAACTATGGTTTGGTAAATAATAGTGTAGTATTAAGCTAAAGCCTCAGATCAGTTATCGTGATGGTTATATAGTAACGAACAGTAAGTTAAATCTTTCGGTAATTGTGTGTGAGAGAGCGCGTATGTGTGTTTATGTATGTGAAAACCCCAGAGGGTAATAGTGAACGGATGTAGGGAGATAAAACAAGAGAGCTGGTAAGCAAGCAGGGTGTACAGCGGACTATGTTGGGAAACCGATCTCAAGCCGGCCGTGTGATTCGATAGTTTGTGTTCAACGATTAAACCGGCTAATTGCCATCTTATGCCTGAAATGATACTCTAAGTTTTGCACTGACGCCTCTGTACACAATACCGATTAATTAACGATTTCCGACTCAAGATGGCAAATATCGTTCGAATAGCAGGCTTGGCGCAAAACTGTTGATTCGGTAATACACTCATATAACTATAAATGTGTACGTTTTAAAATATGCCCTTCCTTTGCAATTTAATGTTTTACCAGAAGTCAAAAGAAAGATTTTTTTTTTGTGAAAACTGAAAAGTGCTAGCGATAAACATTTGTTTTGCAAAAATTGTTCTTCACTATGTTATCGTAACCTTGTAAAAATACAACATAACCGATGACAAAGAACGACTGTATTTGATGAGTTTTGTACTGAAATTTGTAAACATTTTTATACTTCGATTAACACATAAAACTATTGTTATTTTAGTTAGACTTAATTTATACAATTCTTCTATAAAAAAAAGTATAACAATCAAGCTTTATGTTGGTCTCCTCTATATTATATGTATTTTAAAAATGGTATTGCTTGCACATTTTTTTTTAGTATATCGTTCTGATTTGTGCTTAAAGTTTTCGTTATTACTGGATTAAGTATTGTAAATCAGGAAAAATCTCGTTCTTCCGTATGAATTTAGATCTCCTTTTTTTTTTCTTTGGATTAAAAACAAAATTAACTTTTTTCTTCAATTAATTAACGCACCGTTCAGACCTCTCAAAATGAAGTACAAAAAACAATCTGTTTATTGTATGCCGCCGTTATTAACTTGAAAAACCACTAGAGGGTAAAATTTTACGCACGAATGTTTTAAAATAATTACTGTCCAAATGACTATAAGAGCGCACGTCATATTTTTATCTTGAAAATACCGATTTATTAATAAAAGGAAAAATAAAGTTTAAAACATTGACGGCTCAAGGGTTTGTGCGAAAATTGATCAACAATGACGTCCACTAATAGTACATTTTCCTGTTAGAAATATGTTTTTTATCTTTCATTTCATTTTCACGGTCTTTTTATTTAAGTGATAGAAATCTCCGAGATGTCTACTAGTGAATGGCCCAAGAAAATAATAGAAGTTGATTGTAAGGCGAATTGGCATTGTTGACGTGTTTAGACCCTCAGGCAAAATCGAGGGAGTGTAAGGCGATCCGAGACGTTTATCCGCTTTAGGACGTGTGTACACATGTGTTCCCCAGGCGACACTTGACATCTTTACCTCATGTCTCGAGCTCTACATATTATACCCGTTTGTAGTCGTACTCCTTACACATTTTTTATTGTAACAATGTATACTATGTACATGAAATATTTGATTTTTGCACGAAACCATGAGGAAATAATTATCAACAACCAAATATTTTAATTTGGTCGTATGAATGTATTTTATTGTTTAGTCGTGTTATCGCGGAATTTTGTTGTTTTTTTTATATCTTTTAGTATTATTACTAAAAAGAACTTTAATAATTAACTAAACTAAATTTAGAAAAAACACTGTTTTAGTAATATAAGATCTAACACTCGAGACTGCATTATGTTTGCAGTGATTGTAGTACCACCTGTGTACAGACTTGCTAATTAAACAATGCGAGCAGACCGAGAGAGTTGAATTGTCCGAATCACGATATCGTGTTTAGAAGGGAATGAGAGGAGTATCAAATAATGACTTTATAATGTAATTATGGTCGGGTGCCGAGGGCTTTGCAGTCATTAACATGGATCAACAGCCAGAGGTTAGACCTCTTAAACAGTCTATGTATATAATATGAAAACGGTGACTCAACTCTGGACGTATTATTGTCTCCCTCTTAGCATACAACTATATTTTTGACAAATATTTTGCAAATGTTTTAAGAAACTTGATACGGTACGGAGGAAGGAAGAGATAACAGATTTTTCTCTCTCTGAGCAAAAATACATCGAGCTCGTGTTAGTGGGCATTACAACATTTTTACTAAAGCGCACACACATGCTTTTTAGATAACATTACGTTACACTGTAATATTATTATTATATATTAAAATAATAATGTCTTATAATATATTATACGTCTTCAAGGTTTTATTGCAACTGTTATTTTACTGGTTTCTTTCACCGTATCCATTGAGAACAATATTTAATCGTTGAAAACTTTAAGAAATTCCCGCCGTTCTATCGTGATGAAATATACGTTTGCCGTTGAACGATACTATTTGCGATGGAAAAAGTTGGTCTAATGGTTAAAAACAAAAAATAATAATAAAGAACAAGGAAAAGAGAACCGTTTCACGTCGTGTAATATTTTGCACGTGTAATGGAATCGAGACAGATATAATGGCCTTAACCTTTTTTTAGTGCCAAACACCCAACATACAGTCATACACGCACACAGAGTCGTGTCTAATCGTGATATATGTGTTGTACGCACGTTGTTTTTGTCTCAAAAGGTTTATTTGTACCGCCTGTTGTCGTTTCACCTCAAGGTGGGGACGCGGCGGCTTTGGCAAATTTGACTTTTGTATTCCGCGGTAAAGTACCGTTTGGGCCCCGCGGGATCCTCTCGACGGCGACGTGGCGCGATAATAACGACGGTGGTGGAGGGGGCGGCTAAGTGCTTAACAAGATGTAGCAAATTGCACCTCATTCAAAGGCCGTGGCTTGCTAAATGGCACATTGTGCGCGCTGCATCAATCAGCGGATCCCCTTTAAGCGTGGCGGCGTGCAGTTTTTGGTAAATAAAAATACAAACGCCACATTCTTTTCACTTTTTTCACAAGACGGCGTTCTCCAGGGAATTTGGGTTTGGCCGAAAAAAAAACACAAAAAATGTACTAAACATAATACGTATAAAACATAACATATTACATGAAATACGGTCACTGGAGAATCTACGCGTATACTTGAAAAATGATTGAAAGTTATGTTTTTGCGCTCATATTACTACGAACTGCAATTTCATTGTTCCTGTATTTATAAACATTAACAGTTAACTGCCAATTAGGACTCTGCTTGTGACGATTTATTAAGATGTGAAATATTTAATAAAAAATTATTCCAATAAATTTCGATCATGTTAACTAAAATTCAGATTAAATTATATTAACCTAAAGGCATAATTTTACATAAATTATAGCCGTTTTGAAGGTAAAAAATAATTGTATGGGAAATACTCTCACGTCTCGTGAAATAGTCCTATTTAAAATTAATAAATTATATTTTAGAAAGAGGTAGGCTTTCTACAAGGCGTATTTGGTTTTGATTTTCTAATATATTAACAAAAAATCGGCTAAATAAACTTGTAAAAATTGGTGATATAACATATTTAAAGTCTTGATATAGCGATTAGAAATTGAATTTTTTAAATCGTTGTTTAATAAAAATAAAATGACGTTATACAATATGACAGTATGTTATATTTTAAAATGTTGTTTTTTTTAATAACATTTGCATTTTGATTGGAAAAGACTGTACCGTGTTACTAATGATGAGTTATTATTACGTGGATGTTGGAACGTTTCCCCCATTGCATTATTTTTACATATATACATATTTATTTTTAGTAAAAGTTTTTGATACGGTAACAGTAAACAGAATTTATCCGGCGGCTCCTTATCAATATTTTTGGAAGAAACTTTGGCAAAAGATAGGTAGCGGCGGTAGAATGCAAATAGTTGAGACGCAAGGAAAAGCAATTACTTTTTTTTTGACGAAAGTGAAAGATTTATTAATGTAAAAAAAAAGAACATATTGGGTAGTGGTGTTTCAGGTTGTTTTAAACGTGAAAATATGAATTATGGCGGAAGCCCATTAAACGTACAACATGTGCGTCCCTTATACAGTATCGTCGACGAAAACAAAAAAAATATATATATTAATAATAAGAAAGGAAAACAACATGCATTTAAACATGTAGCCGAAAAGATGAAGCAGACTAAAATATTTTATTCTCCTAAAGGGGAACAGCTCCGTTATGTTTCCTCCAACAACGAGTGTGATTTATCGTTCACGGCCTTCATTAAGCTCACGTTAAAACACCCTTTCTGTGTGCGATATTATTTCTGTGTTTTTTTCCCTATACCTACTACGTCGCTACTATTGCTCCCTCGGTTTTATAAAAACTTAATCATTTTTTACACGATACTTTCCACGACTTTTTGGCCGGTTTCACTAATATTTTTTTTTGAGTGCTCTAGTACCTAGAATACCTTTTTTTATGGACAATTTAAATTTCTTCACAACACATATTTTAGAGAGAAGTCGATTTTTAGATTATAAACACAATATCTTGTGAGTACTTACTTGTTTAGTAATACATTATTATCTATTGGATTTTCCTTAACGGAATAATAGAATATCCATTTTTTTGTCGTCTGTCATGGACCATGAACTTTGTGGAAACCTTCATTCGATTGGTGCTTTCATATTATACTGCATTTTTGTGTCTATATGAGCAAGGGTGATGGTCGTCTAATGTTTTATTCACGCCGTTTATGAGCCACGTGGGTCTGGCGACCATAAATATACCAACAATTTTTTTCTCGATATTTTACGATATCGCGTTTATTTTATGATAAGTATCGTCTGAACCAAAAGCATGTCTAATCGGTTTATGTACTGCTACACACACACACACACATACATATATATATATAGTCAACACAAATTTTACTAAAATATAGTAGTAATTCCAGTACAAGTGTTACTTATGACTATTTTGAGTAAAATATATTATAATTTAAATGTAATATTTGTATAATTTTGATTTATTAATTATTCAAAGAGTTGTACCAAGGAACTTGCAAATATCTGAAAAGTCTTGTTAAAAGAGATGGGTAAAGTAGAGTCCCACATGAATCACATGGGCTAAGTGTATTGAACAAAGTTTTGATATAAACTGGACATCCGTTAATACCATCAAAGCGCGTTATGTGGTCCAACGAGTAGCAATACATTAGGAGAAACAAGATTTACATAATTTGAGGGGTAAGAGAATTTTCTTTATACGCGAATAATTATAATAATATTATGTACAACATGTATGTTCTATGTAGATCGAAACCATTACCACCGCCCTTTACAGTACTACGCTGGGAGCCTAGTAGTAATGTTAAGATTATTTTAATACACTTCTGAATGCTTTTGAGTTTCCTCTCTCCTTTAACTAATACAGTAGTTAATAAAACATTTTTAAAAACAATTCAGTAAAATCCGAATTTCAATGTTATTGATTAAGAATAACTATTATTTAATTATACGTTCTCAGTTACTAGTATAATTTGTAGTTACTAGTTACATTATCTCTATGTACTGTTTTTGCATCATTGATGTAAGAAAATGAATCATGCATTATAATATATGGGAAATAAAAATTATACAGCTCATTGACTGCAGTAAATAAAAATAATAATATATACATATATATTATATAAGTATAAATATCTTATATAGTAGCTATAAGGGGAAAGAAATTAAAGAAATAAATAAATTGATTATCAATGCAAAAAAAAAAAACAGAAAGAAAAACGCTTGGGGTGTTTTTTTACAGCGTCACCGGGTCTTCGTTTTCCAAGCCGGTTAACTCAATGGCGGTGTATTAAAAAACAATTATTCAACTTTAATGGGCATTATTTTGATATTCATTTGGCTATAAAACCAAAGATATTTCTTAACCAAAGTAAAAATATTTTATGTCTTCAGAGGGGACTGTTTCTTATAATATATTTGTAAATACACGAGCAAACTTTTTGAAAATATAATATATATATGCTTTCGAAGGAGTTTAAATAACATGGCAAATACATATATAAGAATTGAATTTTTCATACGTAATAAATAAAAACATTATTTTGGTGTATGAACTATATGGATGTGTGACGTTTTGGTAGAATTTGGGGTGCATTTACCAGATTATTCGTGTATTAAGCAATAAAAAGAAAGCTTATAACAATTGAATTTTGTGAAGTACAAATAAAATCGGAAAATGACCGAAATTCTATTAGAGGATAACGCGAATTATCATTTGTTAGTATTGTACAGCAGAGATGTACGTGGATGAATTTGTGGACGCAGCTGGACAGGTCTTAGCCGGATATGTCGTATCTATAGAAGGGACATATTAGTTAATAATGGTCACAAATTACCAAGCGATTTCGTTCACAAGTAAATTTCTTTGATACTTTGTTATACAGAGAATAAAATCCACTTTATGATTTGGAATATATAAACGCTAGTTTAGAATTTCGAGTCTAATAGAACATTGAGCAATCATAACACTGTAGCGGAATTTATGGTTATGAACGTAATAAATTGTTATTAAGAGAGCCAATTCTTTAACACATAATAGTCATTTAACCAGGTAACTATTGTACGCCGCGTACAATAGTCTAACAAACATAACGTGACAGTACATTATTTTTTACGTTGAAAAAAATTATATTATACGACTTTGATGTGTATCTATCATAGCGCATATCTCTGTCTAAGATATCGAGCCTTTGCAAATCGCATTATTTCTCGGTACAGTGCCTAACGAATGGCGGACGTGAGCCGTTTTTTCGTGAGAGTCGGGGTGAAGAAAACTTTGTCGTTACCAGTAAACTTTTATTTTTTCCTCCAAAAGGGTATGTACCGAAGTTCTTTAGTTTCAGTGGCGTGTGCGTATGAATTTAGATGCCAACGGCACGAGGATTTTCATAATTTTTACGTCGTATATACTTATTAGGAAATAGTAGGTGTTTTCTTAAAAAAAAAAAAACTTTGTTTTCGGCTGGCAAAAATCGCAACTTTTGTCTGTTAAATATTTCATGACGGGTTCTCGGCCAAAGCCGCCTCGCTCAAGAAACCGCGCCCGGACAGCGGCCGTGTGGTGCTCTTTCCGCGGTGCAAATCCTCCTGAAACTTACGTGATCCGAATGGCAAATCGGACGGCGGTTTCTCTCGTCCGACATAGTGATTTCCCCCTTTTTCACCAGCCATGTAATTGAATGATAGGCAAGTATATTATTATTATTGTTATTATAAGAATAGATTCGACGACAAATCGGTTAGTCACGATTACCGTCAATTTATAATTTACGGTTAGGCTCAATTGGCTACTTTTATACTGGCACGGAATCGACAACAGTCTCCATTTCACTCGTCCGATTAAATTAATAATAAATTCAACTTTTACAACCTTTAATCGATTTACACGATTTAGCGGCGTGGGACGTTCGGTTCCAACAAACGTTGAATAGTAAACGCACGCACGGCCATATTATAATATAGTATATTATATTATGTATAAAAAAATAACTAACAACTTACTGTTGTTTGAAACTTACTGAATAGTTCTTAATCGCTAATCTAAGCTCATCGTGTGAATTAAGAAAACTTTAATAGAATTAATAAAGATAAAATCTAATTTGAACATTTTAGCTCCACGTTAAGTACTAAGCTGTAGTTTAGACTTAAGATATCGAGACAACATCCTTTAGAATGTCAATACAAGGTGGAACTCGTAGAATAGAAGATAAGTTTTTAAACGACAGTTGATATTTATTCTTTATGATAATTCTCATTAGACGTATTTCGAACACTGGCTCGAATTTGTGTACAACGTTAGCAAATAGTAAGTAATCGTTACTGTTTGTACTTATGTCGGTAAACACTGTAAATAGTATTACAAGTAAGTTGGTTTTGCCCCATAGCTATGTAATCGAGTAAAAATCAAAATATACAAACGAAATTAATTTTTTTAGTTTATCATTAATTATCCAATAATTACTTATCCAAATGCGCTACGATGCGACGGCATTATAAAAATTCGAGGGTCCTGTCCTGAAACCCTTTTAAGCCTGTACAGCGTCTCCCGCGCTCGTGAAACCGACCAGACCTTCGTCTGTTGCTCTGTTCTCGCAAAGGAGGATAATCCTAAAAGTGGGCACTCGCGATGCAACATTAATGGCGCCCAAGTGACCGTCACTTGCATTTATATTTCAACGGCAACCGGTCGAGTTTCCCACGGTGCGCGTCACATGTGCCTGATACGGAAACGATAATCACTATATTCGCCTGCTGCTCCGGGGCGGCGTCCCCATATCAAAAACTTATTAAACCCCAGTATAGGTGGGATAGTTCATGCAACGTTTGCTATAGCCCTTGTAGACAATTATTCCTTATCCAATAAAAATACTTAAGGTTTAAAAAAAGCATAAAAAAAAAAATAGTTCAAATCACGTGAGGTGTTGATGATGGTCTCGTGACCAAAAGCAGGCCGGTGCCACCCACGGGGTAATACGGTTACAATTATTATTGTCTGCGAAAAGCCCTCCGGAAGCGGACTCAAGAAGCGGACTCCATCGCCCGTGTGTTAGCGTACGGCAATTCATCGTTGACTACCACTGATGAAAATTAACTAAAAAATTATTTCCGGTATTCCACAAAATGTATTATGATATTATCGCACATTATTCATGATTATATCACTGATACTATAAAATTAATATTTAATACTAAATACTATAATAATTATTAAATTTAATCAAAAATTTTCCATGTCAAATCTGTGTATTTTTACATCTATTAGTGTTATAATCCTGAACATATTTGTAAATATTTGATATAAACGTACCAAAAATATAATTTACTAATATAGACAATGTACACATTAGTACATGTATTTCTGCATGTTAGTTTTACAAGTTAATTGGTTTCTATGGATTTAGCATATTATTGTTATATAAGTAGAATATCTTAATTATAAGTTCATTCAATAACAAATAATTAGAAAATTAATGTTAACTTAATAGTTATAATTTATAACATTTAAGTTAAGAAAATATGTAATTCAAGCATGTAATAAAAATTTTCAAGGATTAGAGGTAAAAACAAAAAATTAATAGACAAAGTGTTCATTAATTAAAAGTTCTATACAGTGAAAAAACACAGCTTTTTAAACTATGCGTTTTAATTGTTATTTACCTATTTTAAAAACTTTTTTTTTATCTTAACAAATATTTTTATTAAAAAATATTGAAAAGTTAAATATTAATCAAACGGTTTGTTTAAAAAAAAATAATATCACTATATTTATATATTTTTAAACTGGTAGGTACTAAATTTTGTTTCGTGAAATGTGTTCAAAAACAAAGGTTTTCATACTTCAATTGTGGTTTTTGACCGGATACGAGCGATTAGGGCGTCGTATAGGTAACAAATAAGACGCAGGATGAAGATAATATTGTTTTATATGTGCGTCAAAGGAATAATATTATCGGGTTCGAACGATCGGACTAAGAACAAAACAAAACCGGCCGGCCGGCCATTTCTATTAGATTCCCTCATGAGTTTATCATGACCGGGTTTCTGTGGAAAATATCTTCAAATATACGATAATCGGCGGCGTATCTCTTTGGACTTAGGGTGTAATTTCCGTTAGGACGCTTTTAGTAGCCGATTTATGGCCGAGAAAAGTTCAAAACGCCCTTCGCAAGGACCCATTTGTAACGCGCCAACAATGCGTGTGAGCTAATTCGATTTAAACAATTTTTTGATTTTTCTCTCGTTTCACCGAGACTGCGTGGAATAACGAGGATAAAAAACAGACCATACATATATATATATATATATATAACGCATCTCGATAACGAGAGGGTGACTCCATTGTAGACTCAATGGGTCGAAATGATACCGGTCGAAGATTTTTGACGCCGATGTACGACGGGGGATGGATAATATCACTCCAAGTCTCGGACGGAAGCCACGGTCATTAAAAAAAACGTTGATGGCTCAAAGAGCACTCGACGAGAATATGTCATGATAATATACCGAGGGAAGTTTACCAGTTTACCGGTCGTTTTCGGTTTAGAGTGTCTGTCGTTTATTGTGTATTGAAATGCAACTGACTACGCCGAGGGTTGCGCGGCTGCGGTTCATAATGGGGAATATATGTACATATTATACTTCAACAGAACTTCATTAAAAAAATAAAAATAAAGTTATGTCCGAAATCGAGTGTAACCGCGTTGTGTGCATACAAGAAACGCGACGGCATAACGTATAACGATAATAATAATAATATGACGTGCGTACTTAAAGCCAAACTTTAGATAACGTTTCGGTTTATCGCGGTGACGGCAAAAGTGTCACATTCGGAAATTTACACGGCTAGTTTACAAACGACTGGTTATTATTAGACAAAAATAATAAGTAAGTATATATATATATATATATTCGGGTTTCACGAGCGCAAAAACGGTATTATCTCGGAGCCAGGTATAAATCGGCAAAGTCTTGTCAGACCGCTGTTTTTTGCGCTTTTTAAAACCGATTTGAGTGGCCGCCGAGGGTTAAACGGTAATTTAAGTGCAACCCGTGTTCATATTGAGCAAAAACGTCGGCAAAACCGTCAGAAAAACGAAATACGGTCACTTTTTCGAACAGGTCAAAATATGTATAATGAAATGTCAAAGTGCATTCTCATAACACGGTTTTCACCGTAAATAGGGGCTGTAGACGTAGAAATACACACGGGACGTGGCAAAAAATCGTTTTTCTCTTCTCCGGATTTTGGAGCGCACCTTCAGATATCGCTTGCAAGAGAACAACCCCTTTACATTATACACGGCCGCTTTGCAGGGGTGGGAGGATTAATGAAATAATTACGGCACTCGCGTCTTCTACATACACACACATGCGATAGGATTAACAGGGAAAAAAGGCCACCACGTACACGGCCGTCCGGTATTTACGTGAGACTATGTAGGTATGGTGTTTTTGCCTCGTCTTTTACACCCAAAGGTCTCGTATGAATAATGATTCGGGAAGATCCGGAGGCACGGCAAAACAAAAAGTAACCGCGTTCGACCTAACCCGCATGGACACTATGAAAATTTCAACCGTACGCTATCGTTCATGGTCTAAGGCTTTTTATTTACTTAAAAAATACTAGTCGAATGTAAATTTAGATGCGGCATATCTTTGCAAACAATCTGGAACCGTGTTAACGTTTTACAGTGTTGTTAAGTCGAAATTGCCTTTGAAGCATTTGGCGAATTTTAATGCTACTATCAATAATATATGTGTTAACGTAATGAATATTATTACGAGGGCAGTTACCGAGGTGGTTACGGACATAGAACATTAAGGGGATTTACTTGACTACTTGAGTGGGATAAGAAGAAAAATTGCCGATTGTAATATCGTTGAATTATCATAAAGTCAATGACGCGTATAATAATTCTTCTCCGGGACAACAAAATTCTTTATAGGTAACCATTTATAGTTATTTATTAGCATCTGCAGTTGGATACATCTTGTTGATACTTATCTATATTTTAGTGTTCTACTAAAAGTTCTACTGGCGTTTAAAATAGGAATACATTATTGAATATTACAAAATTGTTACTTGACAAAACACAAAAAAAATAACTATGAAACTAGTTTTAATGATATTGCAACCACGGGACATATTATGTTTGCCGAGAATTCAAAAAAAAGATCCACGGTCGAGACAAAAACAAAACTCATTATACCATTAATAATAAGATGATACATAACTATAAATTGACTAAATTATGGATTTGTTCTTTATTGTCTAGCCACTAGCGTAACACAATATTATAAAGATTTAGATTGTATGTACTCTTTCGAAAAATACGTTCTATGTAAAATGTTTGTAAAAAAAATTAGAAACTATTGTATTTTATAAAAAATTAAGATTTTAGTATAATTTAAGATACTTCTTATTTTATTCTAAAGGTTTCTATGTATTTTGTATGAAATGCATAATTCGTTTTCCTTCTTAAAATTTTTTAAAAACGTTGAACACATTTTACTCAGAAAGATGAATAGTTTTGCGGAATTACTCTTAATTTCGTGTTTATATACTGTTTTCAATTTTCTAAAATATTGTTAAAGACAATCGCAGCTTTGTGATGTTTAACCTTAAGTCTGAAAGAGACAATATCAAGTCTTGTATTTTTTGGCTAATGAGCATGTCAGTTTTATTTTCAGTTTAAATATTTGAAATGTTTGTCCTGGAATAGTCATTTTTTTTCAGAGGACGTTTTATTATACATGTTAAAAAGTTAATTAGAACTAATTTTCTCCAAAAGTTTACATTAACTTTTAAGACCCAAGGAATATAATTATACTAATAGATAGTATTAAATGTTTTATTGTAAAAAGCAATGTTTTAAAATCAAGATTTTATCAAGTAGAAATAAATTAGGAAAAAGAATATTTTTTTTATGTCCCATAATATTATTTTTCTTTATTTACGTTTTGGGTTTACTTCGTTATTTAGTCACCGACTTCGTTACGAAATAATACTTATTACCTATGCCGTTAATTGCATATTTATTTTTAAACTTTATTAAGCGTACTTTAGCCTATTACCGAAAAACCGTCGGAACATGTTCCTGCTGATGAAATTCTATTGTAAAATGTTAACCGAACGATTCGGTTTGGTTCGGGAAAACATTTTGCACGGGTTGTAAAGAATTTAAACTGTTGAGCTATAAACTTTATGGTTTATTCTGTAGAATAATGACGGGCGTAAGAATATGTGTTAAGGATTGTCGATTGACGGACGATTTATGTAAGATATCGACTGACCTGAAGAGTCTTACGGTAAATTCCGTTTTGTGTTTCGAGCGTCGGCACAGTTTATAGGCGCGTTGAAGTTTCCGCGACCGCATGGCGAAAAATAGGCGGGCTCTCGGAAAATGAAGCCCGCAAACATATTATTTTGTAAATCACTCGAAACAAAAAAATAACCAACAAAACCGAACGAGAAAATTTAAGAAAAAACCACCGACCGAATGTTAGAAAAGACTAAATCGCCGAAGTCCGAACTTTATTACTAGGAACTGGGAACGGTTAATATAATAATATAACAGTTATTATATTATGATAGGCGAACGCCAGTATCCGTAACCAGCGACCGACCAACACTGAACGGACGCGTTTGCAATCAGAGTTGGAAAAACTTGGCCGCCCCTTATATATAATATAAAGTTAAAATACTTAAACTTGCGTAAAGTTTTTATCTGTGCACTTTTTAAAGTCCCAAAAACTCGATAGAACAACAAACAACAACTAAGTTTGCCGCACCTAGTCACTTTTATTACAGTTTGGAAACAAAGTTCACCGGTCGCCGTCGCACTCCTACACCCCTCCTCATTTCTTGCCAATGTCTCGATCGCGTCCGAAGAATAATCACTTAATTTGTATTAATATTATTATTCCGATAAAAGGATTAAAAAAAAAACCAAAGTCCGAAAACGGTGAACCAAAAAAATAAAAAAAAGTTGTTACATACCTGATAGTTTATGCGGAGTAAACCCGGAGCTTGTACGTATACGTTAGTAGTGCGTCGTCGTATGCGCCGGGCGAAAAAAATGTAACCCGACCGAAATGTTAGCAAAAGTTTTTCCCGCGCTCTCTGCTGCTGCTGCTGCTGCTGTTGCTACCCCCAAGCCCCACAAACGATCGCGGCCGACCAGTGCCGACACCGAACCGAACTGCTAGAGACGCGGTGGCCAAATGAACGGGCCGGCGAACCTCAGACGGGACCCTAGCCTCGACGCGGGGTCCTGTGAACCGCCAAAACCGGGGTGGGGTGTAAGTCATTGTTGTGCAGCGCGCAAAGCCCATGCCGGCCCGTACTCAAAACGGATTCTAAGCTCCCGACCAAGACGCGTCTCGTGTGTTGAAGTCGGTATTCCGAAAAGTGGACCTAATATTTTGTATAGGCCAACTTTCCCGAAGACACTTTTGTCGGCCCATATTTTTTCTGCCACTATGCACAATTCTACTTACGCCGACAAGATAAGTTTTTAAACGAGATTGTAGTTTTGTTAAGTAAAAACCCAAATTCGATTTCGCGCAACTTGTACACAATAGTCTCACGTCAAACGGCCAGCAAAGGGATTTTTAAGTGACTTCTTTTATTTATTTTTTCGATGGGTAGTAATCATAACAATTTTAGGTAATACTGGTTTTTTTTACCGTTGACAGTGACTTAGTTAAACGTTCCAATGATGGAAACGGGTGTTATAAGTATTGACCACATAAAATAGAAAATTCACTAAGCTTACTACTGCGTCAAACCGTTAAGTGTGCTCAACAAATACTAATTGATACAACTGGCCATCAGAAGTGTTTTCAAAGTTTTAGTTATCCTCAGTTAATCCATTTACGGGAGGTTTGATCTAATACTGGGGGTGGTAAAGCTTGGTTTTCTTTTTTGTTCTCCTTTTTATTTAACTATTAGTGTTAAAAATTAAGCCGGGTTTGTTATGTTGATTAGAGTGTTTATAATCTAAATTTTATTGTGATTAGAACAAAAAATTGTATGTAAATAATTATACTAACACCGTATCAAAAACTACTGTAGTTCTTAGCGAAAACACAGTGGTAAAACTTAATTTATTTCTTGTCGTTACTTTTATCACAAGGCATGTCATAATAAACAAATTTACCGAACTTCTTAACTCAAAAACTATTTATTTTAAAGTTAACTACTACTAATTGAAAGATACAATACATCTTATGTATTCACATTTCTCAACTTATGAAGCTTATTTATTAATGAATGACAACTGCAAACTAACAAGTAAGATGTAATAAAGACGATATTTGAAACGATTTTGACAAATTCAGCTAAAATAACTCATTAAAATGTAATTACAATTTTAATTTTTAACTATTTCACACGTTGAAGCGTATAATAATGACCACGGAATAGTTTTTCACGGTCATCTGGACGTTTTGGATTTAAACCTTTAATATTACAAAATGGTGTCTAAAGTTTTTGAACTTGATTTAGTAGTTTGTTTTAATTTTAAATTTGCATAACACGATCAAAAGTTTATTTATTTTCAACAATTTTAAAAGTCACTGAAAGGTAATGACTTAGCAATAGTTACAACTTGAATGAAGCGTTATTTTTTCCATTCATACACACCAATTAATAATTAAATATTTTACATTGTCATTATGTTAAGTTCAACGTGTCAACGAAATTATCATATTGACAATGAAACGTTGTCTGAAAATGAAAACTGTTTTTTTTAAGTGGTCAAGTAAGTTTATAGAGTTTTTACATTGGGGCCAGAAATTGTCCATTTGTTGCTTCAAAGTTTCAACAGTGGGTTTGTGATAACGAGAGTAGGGAGGATATGGTTGATAATGAGTTATGGCAGTAGATTCTATTAGTATAAATATGCCGCCTCGCTGCCTTTTAAGAGGATTAATTTGGCCGAAGCCAAACGTATTTACCTTTTTCGACCCTTGCTTGGCACCAACGTCCCTCTTGCGTCCCTGATACTCGCTGAAGTCCTTTAAAACGTCTGTCAGTTTATTACTGGTAAATCTGCTGACGTGGATGTCGTTTTGTGCTCGTGAAAACCGTATCTACCGACGTAATCTCCCACCATTACTTCATCTCACTACATACTGGTCACGTCGTTATGACCTATGCATGTCAATAATACTAACTATGGTTAAAATATGCCGTGGTTATTTAATCCGATTATAACGGTGATTTAGCCGATGAAGTTACCGCCAACGTACTAAAACCTTGCGGGTAGGTTAAAAATTGCCATATTTTTACCGAGTTGTTATATATTGAATAACTGACTTTAGTAACCTACGAGGTGTTAAAACCTCAAACTTTTCTTAAGAACCTAAACCTACCCTGTAATAATATAGTATCTGTGTAATAAAAAAGCGATATTATGCTTTTTTGATGTTTTAGATTTAAACGCCTTACGCAATTTGGACGATAATAAAATAGTCTTAATACATAATATTAATTTAATATAAGAACTTTATTTTTTAAAAATCTTTTAATTACCCAAAAACAAGTGGTATGATCGAAGTCTATATGTTAGGTATTAACAAATTTCTTTTCTTCACTAATGTTCTATATTTGCCTCCTTATCAAACACACAATTCCGCTATAACAACATTTCGGAGTGGCCCGAATAATTAAAAAATATATTAGGTGTCCTTAATATAATTATAATTGGAAGAATATTTGTATTTTAACGAATCAGTTTATCGTTTAATTAAAGAAAATGTAATCTATGAACAGTCTTAGGATTGGCTTTAATTTTAGTATGCTTCAAATACCATTTATGTCAAAAAATAGTTAAGTCACATTAGTATATGTATGTATTAAACTACAGCCTGGAATAAAAACCACGATAATTATTAAGTTATTGATTCATAATATTTTTGTTGTGTTAAATTACAAGTAATATTTATTGAATTTGCAGCTATGATGTTTATAATAACTTAATAAATTAATTCAAGTTAAAAATACATAGTCTCCCATTTATCAAGCCTTACTTTTATCTTTGATTTTATATTAATTTTAAGAAATGGTATATAAAAAAGGTATTAATTCGTAAAAACCACGAAATTATTGTTTTTAACATTATTTGTAGTTACTTGTTATATTAAAAGTTATTTTTAACATTGAGAAATTTGTACACATTCAATCAAAGTGTCAATGTGATACAAAATTAATTTTGAAAAAAAACCTTTGTTTATATACATAGAAGCTATTGTTAAATTACAATTATTAAATTTAAACTGTTCTATATTTAATTTTAAGTTTTATATAGTGTGAGTTTTTGTAATGAGTTTAAACCATATAGTAATATGACTATCACAAAATAACGACAAAAAATAATTTTATTTGTAGAATTTTTAGCTTAGTTATATTACTCTACGTGTAAAACTTGTGTAGTGATATAAAAACATTTATATTCTATGCATAACCGCGAAAAGGTGTTGTTTTACAATGCTGTGTTTTTTAAAATTGTAAATATAATAATACTTTTTTAATAAATTTAATATTTTTTACATTCTACATAGTTATTAATCTCTTGATAACCTATCTGAAAAACAAACAAATCATTAAGTGTTTTATAAATTCTAATAATAAAAACAAATGTTTATGTGCGTATTGTGTAACCATTTAAAAAAACAAATAATTCCATTTTTTTTTTAAAATAATTCATGAGCGTTTATAAACGTTTATGAGCAAAATAACTCGGAATATTTTCGCATGGGGGCGTATATATAATTTGTGAGTTTTTTCTTTCTTGGCCGATTTTCTACGTGATCGTACGGGCGGCCTTTGATACGACGACGTGTGTGTCGAAGCACGGCCGAGGCGCCCAAAAGACGTGTCGGTACTGCCGCTCTATTCCGTCGCATACGGACCACCTCTGCTGGCCAGTGCGCACGGTCGAAAAGTTTTGCACGCCTTCCGACCCACTCGAACTTTAGCCGGTGGCGCAAAAGTTTTCCCACCCGCCCGCCTTGCAGCGCGCGCACAAACACACACACACACGCGGACTCGGACGGACGCGTGGGGCTATGGTGCCGGGTAGTCGGGCGGCGGCGGCCAGGAGGGCTGGGGGGTTAAAGTTTCCAAACGGTTTTTCATCGTAAACCTCTTCTCCGCCGTACCTCTTCCGCCCATCGCGACCGACCCCGTCACTTGGCCCTACAAAACGCTCTTCCGCCGCCGCCACGAACCAACACTACGCGGCCTCCGACCACCGCCGCCACGGTTTTCAGGGGCCCACGACAGTTTTTTCCCACTCTTCCTCTGCTTTTGTTTCTTATTCGTCACCGCCACAGCCCACGACCACCACCGCCGACGTCGCGTTCTCGCTCACCTGACTCGGCCAACGACAGCCAGTCCAAAAGCCAAAATACCGATTTCTATCCGAGTCGTGATCTCGGTATAGACACCGTCTTTGAGTTGAGATGTCCTTCAAAGCCGATATATATACGGGGGGGGGGGGTGGAAGGAGGTAGCCGATGGGCAATGGCCCTCGAAACACTAGCACGACACTTAAGAACAAAATAAGCATTGGCGGAAATTTAGAGAGGGGAGGCTTGGAATACTGTAAACCTAAGACAGATGAAGTCAGTGCTGTACAAAAAACACAAGAACATTTTTAAAATTTACCCCCAATATTTCCGCCAAAGCATAAACTGTTGCCTAGAACTAGAGACTTTATTTCTTCTTATAGTTATTTAAAAAAAATATACGGATGTTAGTTATATAAATTAAGTCATAGAGAACGAATCAAACTTTATTTAAATATTAGCGAGTTGCGTGTAATTGACATCCGATCGTCGAAAGATGTGACAAGGTTCCGATTATGAATCTTATCAATTTCATGTAAATCGCGTTATTGACTTTTGTGCTTGTCACGCACTATAAGCTATATCTGTTATACCGACGGCTGTGATGTGGCCGGAACGGTCAACAAAGTGAACTTACAGTTATTACACGTCGGACAAACCGTACATGGTACTACGCGAAGTATACTATCCCTCGGAGCCGATAACTTTGGTAAACACATTATTCCGGACAAACGTTTCCCTTTAGTGTCTTGCTAAAAAAAAAAGGTCTAAAAATCCGACACCTGTAGCCCGACGCCCGGAGGGTCCGAAGGAAAGCGTACGTTTTGATGCTGCATCTCTGTGGCCCGGTTCGGTCGTTAAAAACCCGTCAAGGGGACAACGACGCGAGGACGAGAGGGACGCAAAGCAGTCGTCGACCATCGTTTCCGACTCGAAACGGTATTATTAGTTTATGATTTATGAGCGCAAAAGAGAAAGCGACATCTGCGGCCCGGGTCCAGTTTTAGGCGGCCGGCCGGCCGTCGTGACTTAAACTTTCTCCGGAGGGACGTGCAAAGCCGACTTTGCACGTTTTAATCGTCCACACGTATCGTCCGAACGGTCATTCAAGTCGCGGGCCGTTTCGGATTTCTGCATGCGACGGCGTCGTTTAATTGTAAAATCATCGTTTAGACACACGGTTTCGGTTCGCCGGCAACCGGAAACCGTCGTCACATCCGCCAAACCTTCCCTATATATTCGACGGGGATTAGCGCACCGACCGAACTGTGTGTTTATTTAAACGCATTCGGCTCGACGTATCACCTCGGGTGCGTGTAGTGTGTTCTGCCGCTGATGTGGCGGACGCGCGAACAAGATAAAGCACGCGTTGACTAATTGACCAAAAGCCCGGCAGAGGCGATAAATGACCATCTTCGGATAACCTCCCCTTTCCCCGTGCGTTTGCCAGTCGTACAGGCCAGCGGATAAGGAACGACTAACTAATACGACCCCGGTATCCCGTGTGTGCTTGTAGACATGGCGTGCCACTGCATAAAACGCCGCTCGATCAACGTTATTCCTCTGTGTGTTGGCCATTTGAGTTACAAAATAGTCTTTCCCACATTAGCGTTTACCAGTATAACTCACGATTTCGACGAATAATGTTTAGTAGTGTTTTCTATTTCTTAACCTCCAAGCAGTCGCGCTGCGGTGTTTACATCGTCATTCAATTTCTGAACTTTAAAAGTACAAAAAGTCGCGATGTTAACACCGAGTACGCGTACCACTTGGAGGTTGAGGAGGAAAAATGTTAAATCTTCTTCTCCTTTTTCTTTGCCTTATCCAGACATAAATAAAATCGCAGTGGGTTTGTTATCGTACTCCATCATATTTTAAACACAGTCATTATTTATAGCTGGGTAAATAGGAATTTACTATAATATATTAGCCATTTTTAGTAATAAAAATACCCCCAAGAGGATCTAGAGGTAATATTTATAAGCAGATAATTATTGTGCTTTTAATATGAAATAACATATTATCAGTTAATTTAAAATCGCAAATAATGATGTTTTGAAACTTCTAAATTATTCTATATTTTGAAGTTATCGTAAAATAAATGTGACCTTTATAAAAAACGTTTTGGCAAATTTTAGATTTTATAACTTATATATCATAAAAATACATGTTTAGCCTCTCTAAGCAGTAGCGTTTTAAAAAATCTCGTTGGCGGTCTCGCTGCAGTGTTTTCAACGCCATTTAATTACTGTAAGTATGTAAAAAGTACCAAAAGTCGCAGTATAACACTACGTACGCGACGATTGGAAGTTAATACCAATTTGCATTAGTTTTTTTTCGTGAAAATTATTAAAGAACAATTATTGAATATACCTTTTTTATGACTGGGAGTAGGTTTTTAAGGCCAAGATCTGTTGTCTATGAGACTCTCTCTTCGGCAATCAAGTGTTAAAACATACTTAACCTGCCTTACTCTCTGGCCACGTGTCTTCCATAATATGATAAAAAACAATACAATACCGTCAGAAATGTGATGATACAATAAATCATTGCAATATTACTCAGAAGTTTGAAGAACTAGTGACTACTGACTAGTTACTAGTATCATCTAATATTAAAATCATTGTAGTTTAATATAACATAACCATTGAGCATAAATTACTATCTATACTCTAAACAATACTCTATAGTACATATCTTTACTATTTACTCTACTCAGTAGTATAAATTAAGTTAGTATATTGGGTAGAGTAGGATATATTTTGGGTAAATTATAAGACATAATAGTGAATTTTGAATTGTTTACTAGATTATATAGTCATAATATGTTGATGAAAGAGTAGTATAAAAATTATTAGTAAAACGAATAAAAATAATTTTTAACTGAATAAAACAAAAAATAGGTATTTACGAATAAAAAAATATTATTCATGATAAAATTGTTTGTTTTATTTATAAATAATTAAAATATTCACAATTATTATTCATAAATAACGAACAAAAAAGAATTAAAAAAACAAAAAAATAATAAATACAATTTATTCATGAACAAAGCGCATAAATAATATTTTATTCTAAATAATTATTCGAATACAAATTATTGAATAATACCCTTATCTGAATAATGGTTTTTATGTTATGGCATTATGACTACAATTGTGTAATCAAATTTTATTTTACATTTGGATACTTATAACACAATAATATATGAGTATGCTGTATTTTCTGTTTTAAATGATTGCGATTCAAGCCTTCCTTTAATGGACTATTTTGCCAGATAAATAAATATTTCTATTAACATTTTAGCCAGCTATGTATATATATAATATATTAAAGGTAATTTCTGTGATCTAAGCAAAAAGTGTCAATGTAACTTTTCAAAATTGTTAAAAATACTATATTATTGTTTTTCTTATAAAGATAAAAACTCAAAAAATGGTTGCAATTATCATCATTTAAGTTATTGATAGAATTTATAAAATTTTACAATATGAAAATACCAACAAATGAAGGCTGTTATTCATTGTTAAATGAAACCTATCCGAATTATTATGTATTTTTTATTCTTGCTTATTTTTAAAAAGTTGACGATGTCCAATTTAATAGCTATATTGAAATAGTTTTATAAATTGAATAATTAAAAACCTTTTTTAATATTTTTCAATTAACTAGAATATTTTTAATTAATTAATTGAATCTAAAACTCAACTTACCAATGTGTTTTAATTATACATTTTACTGTTGTTCACATTTGCCATACAAATTATAAATTTATAGCAGACCACAATTAGTATTATCATATTAATCAATTCTAGTATATATCGTGTCGATGTCAAACCCTTCTGCTCTGAACACCTCTATATATATTAAATCATTAACAATGCATTCTAGTTAGCTGAATATTGGCTTATATTGAAATCCCCTATGACATTGCATTATATCGCATGTCTCACAGATAATGAATAATCTATTATATAACCCTGCATTGTGTGGCTATATACATATTAACATACAGGCATATAAGACGGCCGAAATTCAATATAGTTAATCCATCAACTAATAATATAAAAGACACCAACATGAAAACTAAAATAGAAGAAACATAATTATCCAATCAAATCAAACTGGCGATACAGATTGATGAATAACTATAATATGACAATTTTTACTGTAAGCTGATTATAATTTAAAGTAGAGTTGAATACAATTTGTATTAAAAATATTATACTGTACATAAAGTATTGTTAGGTTATCACATTAACTAAAATGTAAGTAATATTGTAATAGATATTATTTCAGGAATACACCAATACATTCGCTAATAAGTATCAACATTATAGGCTTCTATAGTATTAAAAGAAACAAACAATTTTACCAAAATAGTTTTGTATTTTATTAAACAAAAAAAAATAAACAATAATAACCGTTGTATGTAATAGGGGTTTTCGTATTGTGTATTACTTAATCGATAGATTTGTAGATGGCAATGTTCGTTTCTATAAACGTTGCTATAGTCCCATTATCTATTATGGTTTTTATAAATGGGGTGGCTGAGGGATTCGGACGCACCTAAGGGTATGATAATGTTATGATGGAATCGTACAGCACGCGCCGTCGGAAGAAAGCGAGTTGTGAGTAAATGCATGGGGTGGGAGGGGAGGGGTTACTAACCCGTATATGTATATTTAGTATTTACGCTAACCTCGTTAAGACCGGTCTCCCTGGCTAACGACCGTAAACATAATACACGTATTAAATAATTAAAGTTGTTTTAAGTCTCTACGGCCCGCGTGTCTTATATTCCATCAATGTCAGCCTCTTAGCAATGATTGCGTTTGCTACTTTTCCACCTTCCAACCCTTAAATGCCACTTAAACATATTGCTCCGGCCGGAACACATTAAATTCTTAGCTTTAGCACACCGGGGGTCCCACACATTACCGACAAAGAATTATGCGACAACTGCAAATGCATTTATAATATTATAAAAGATATATTTTTAAAAAAATAGTGGTAATTTAAAAACTACAAGTCTGATTAGAATTTGTTTAAACTACTCAAACCCAATACAATATCCAGAAAGTAAGCTAGAAAATGTAATACCTTTTTTTTTTTTTTTTTATTAATAAAAATATATTTACAATCTGTAATATTAGTTACAATAAGTAAATTTGAAAAAAAAATATGATACAATGACAGGACAACGTGAAAGAAGAGGGTGTCCAGTAACACTACTTCAAGAATGTAATACCTATGCGATTGTTCATCTATTTTATTGATTCGAAAATTCTTCAAATATCTATAATTAAGAATCTCTTCGTGTTAAGAATACTCGTTCATTAAAATATGTATACAAGGTACTTCTATAATATATCATTAGTTCAAGTGTTTTTAAATGTATTTTTAAGTACATATACAGTATAATATCAAGTACTTTACTGATGTAGACTTTTCTGAAAATGCGCATAATAGTTGACATTATACTTAACCTGGAGTATGTAATTACAATGATGCACAATAGTAAAAAACAATAATTAATAAATTATTTAAAAAAAACAATCCATGACATTTGGACTGAACTTGATTTTAATTGAATTTCGGACAATAGGCCAATCTTCGTTAAGGGGAAACGTGCATGCACAAGTGCATCTTAAGGCCTTAACCCCTGCGTGCATATAAAAGGCGTCCCGGAAAGCAGAAAACTTTCCAGACGCACGGGCAATAAAAAACTACACCGCTCGAACCTAGCAGTCGCTTATGCATCGAGTCCTCATAACAATATTATAGTAAAGCCCACCGCACCGGGGTGCATAAGACAGGGTTTAATAGGAATTTGTGGACAGGTCATGTGCAAAAAGGTTCTACTGACCGCTACTAAGAGTATATTAAACTTAATTAAAACCAATGATAACGCCACAGCGAGGGAGCTAAGGGCTAATCTAATTTGTTCGCTTTTTGTAGCCCTCCTTTTGATTAGTCTTAAAAACGATTCACAAAAGTTTCTGTTTAACGATATGGCTATGTGGGAAAAATGATGGTCCGGTCACTTTTATCAACGTCCACACAGCCAACCGCTCTCTCTACAAACACTTTGTGAAACTGAGCGCCGCAATACATTTATAACGTACGTTTAACACGGGTTCATGAAAAGTTGTTCCATTCTTTTAATAATCAAATATAGATCCTACACAAGTATACAACGAGATCAAATTTTAACAAATCAAAACAATCCATTTTCTTATTTGTTTGCAATTTAAGTTGGTCAAGTAACCACGTAACAGTAGTAAGTATTCCTTTAAAATTCTTAACTGGGCCCATAGGGCCTGTGGGACAGACTTACAATCGATTCTGGATTGTTAGTAAATTTCGAAGTTTAAGCAGCTTTCTCTTGCTTTCATATTGTCAATTATTAAAGCTAAACTTGAATAGCATTATAAGTAATTATTCAAAACTGGTTATCAACAAGTCGAATATTGCAACAAACTATTCTTGATATTAAAATTAAATCTAGTATAATGCATGTTACCATTTTAAAATGTCAAGCTGATAAGGTTTTAACACATAAGCAATGGGGTTATATTTTTGAAAAATACATTAAAATTGGACGAACTATGAACTAAAAAATTATAAAAAGAATAATTAAAAAAAAGTTAAATATCTTGACTGGATCATAGTTAACCAAACTTTTTACACAAGGTATGTGTAACGTATAATGTTATGTTACACAATTAAATAAAAATAAATTATCTTATTTTCATATGATTCCATCTTATTTTGTTTTATTTGTTCACAATTATCAAATCTATAATATTTTAATAATAATAACATACATTTATATAGATTAATTTTATTAAAAATCTAATACATTATGTTTTATTATTTACTTATTTTATTAAAATTGCTTCGGTGTTTATTACTCTACTTGGATCTGTAGAAATAAGAACTGTCTGTTTCAATCTACAGGTTTTTTGTGACATTTGTTTTAAATAAAAAGAGGGAATGACCTGAGGTGATGTACAATATTCACCCCATAATTGTGCCGAAAACCCGACAAGTCTTTGCCCCTGTAGATTTCCTCAATTATGGCCATTGTCTTTACTGTATTCTTTTTGTTCTCCCAACAGAAACCAAAGCCCTCCTGAGCCACATAAATATTTGCATAAAAACAAGGCACCAAAAATCTTACAGTTAGTTCTAACAGGGTTTGGGGGGTAGAGTTTTTACTTTCCCTCTGTTTTTTTCTTACGTGCCATTCAATTCCAACCGCAGTGCGCCTGATTTTCGCTTCCTCTCTTTTACCCTATTCTTTTCTTGTCATTTGGACAGACTTGGACAATAATTGTTACGACACCACCGAATAATACGTATAATAATAACATCCTCTAACTTGTTGATTTTTTTTATTTGAGATAAAACATTGCTTTAATTATGAAGTACAATCAATGGAAGAATGAAAGAATTAAAATTAAAAAAAGAAAAATATTTTTGTACGTGACAAAGCTTTTTGTATTTTATATTAGTTAATTAATTATTACAAGTATAGCCAATCTACTTGGACTTTATTTGTAATAATCTATGTTCACTATTATTATTTTAATTACTTAAGTTAAGAGGACGATTAACCCACACATTTCTATAGTAAAACTTTTTTTTTAAATATTACTTAGAAACAAAGTCATCACTGTGTTAAAAAAATATTTTTTTTTAACATCAAGTATAAAGCTGAATAATGAAAATATAAACAAATTAAAGTCTAACGGCTAAAATTATGAAACATGCTTAGCCTCTTGGCTCCTAAATAGTGATTATTTCTGATCTATAATCTTCTTACGATTTATGACAAACGTATAGTCTTAATTATATGTTCTGGCCAAAACGTTTGCATGACGATGACGACACGTTATATTATACGGTTAAAGTAGACGCGATACTTTCGTGATGCTATTTTGTGTCGTTTTCGAGCTGGGAAGCCAAGGCTAAAATATGTTCCATGTTAAACAAATTTATAGGAGGTTATTAAAAAGTATTTGGTATTTAATATTATTAATAAATTATGTATAATCATTTTTAGTCATGATTACAATATGTATAAGATATAAATTCAAAAAATAATTATTGTACATAAGTTGTTTTTTGTACTGACTCGTTTAAAACATTATCATTATTTTGGGCTAAAAGTTAAATTTTTAATTCTTTTAACCAAATAAAGAAAGTATATAAAAAATCTTCGTTGAGCCGTCATATTGCAAATAAAGGCTATTAAAAAAACAAATTAAAAATCAATACAATTACTATTATAGTATAAACATTGTTCGCATTTTACATAAAACACGAATGGAAGATTAAAAAAATAACGTTTTTTTTACTATTGTGCACTTAAGAAATGGTATTGAACAATCTTGGAAAGGATAATATTATACATAAATTAATTTTTATTTTGTACACCTGATTAACTCAACTAATTTTAGTACATTGTTCGAGTATTTGCCAATATATATATTTTTTAATTATGGCATGACTATGTATTTTTTTGTTAGATTAAGAAATGCACTCACCTACATGCATGTATACACTGCATATTTTATAAGCAGCATTACACAATAAGCAATGACCATATGAATGAGGAGGAAAATTCAAGATTACAAAAGAAACGTGTGTTCGCCGCTATGGTAAACAGAGAAAGGGGGGGGGGTTGTAGTTTAGCATCAACTACTATGCTAGCATGTTTGTCGAAAAATCAAAAAGAGGAAGTGTCGTTAAGAGCGGTTACTATATTATCTCGTCACCCCGTCTCTTTTAAAAAACCACTATCCCATCGACAAGAGATACCGTGGGCCCCCGGGCTACACGAGCCGGATCGCGCATACGCCTTTTCCCTAATTAGCCGTCTGAGACTACAAGATAATGTACTTCACCAGCATAAATCTTTTCCGTTCTTCGTGTGCTCTTGCCGTGTACACTTCCCCCGTACCTCGTTCGCTACCATCATCTTACCCTATGGACTGTTATACCGCGGGCCGTATCCCCCTCTACCTCCGACCACCGCGCGCTGGCGTTACGTTAATTGGCACCAGATTTTCCCCGGAAAAACGTATCGCCCCCGCTCAAATATATAGATAGATAACGTTTTGATAACACCGCCGTTGTTTTTAAAATTCCCCCTTCAGCTTATTCTGAAACAATTTCATATATAACAGATATTATATACACTTCCGCCGACAACAGTAAAATAACGTATATATATGTTATATTGGTTTTATACGGTTCACGTGAACACCATAATGTGCTTACATTACATTTTCTTGAAATATTTGTTTATACTTTTATCATAGTAAGTAGTTTTATCATGGTAAGTAACATATTCACTCTACTATAAAAAAAAAATACGTGACGAATTTTGTACCACCAAATAATATAAATATTATGAAAAATATATTGCAAAACACATAATTTTATTTTTATTGGAACTAAAAACAGTAGTAATAAAAATTAGTCCAACTATAGGTGTTAAGTTGTTTGATTGAAACATTAGCATTTTTAAATGTTAATTTAATAATAATTTAATCATCATCATCATGTAGCTTAACGGGCCATGAAGGCCCAACGCTGCCATCAATAAGTGTTTAATATTATAATTATTACCATCAGGACATTAAATAAAATTGAACAACAAAATAAAATATATAAACTCCAGGGTTTGTTGTTGGTCGCAGATTTGGTCGGTCATGTAATATTATTTTACGTGCTGGTAGCTACATGATCACAAAATGATTTTCATGTTCGTAAAAAGTAATAAAGAACAAACTAGGCAGCGCTTGAACACCTCTTTGCTCCCCTTAAGTCTATAGCCCTCGTAAAACATTTCATTTATGAGTTTCTGTCCCTAATAAGAGCATTATTCCCGGATTAAACTGACTCGATGCGTTCTTGGTCAAAATGAAAAATATTTTACGCAGTTTAATTTTATACTGGGCACTGGCACATACATATTGCTTGTATAAAATATAATATTTTAGTAAAATGTTACTCACTAAAAAGCTTCGGGTTGTAGGCTTACCATATATTTTATGAGAGCACCTAGAACTATGAGTGGAATATATTTTTAAACTATGTAGTTACTTTTTCGGCCGAAAAACGAAACGACATCTTCGACAAACGACATTTTTTTTTTTAATTTTGCTATAATGTAATATTGAACTGAGTTATACATATTATATGTTCAAGTATAATAGTATTAAAATTGGTTTTGTTATTACTTATAATTATAAGTTACATACTATATATGTAACTAGCAAAAGTATAGAACAAAATTCATATCGAATAGTTTAACTGCGTGATTTATTTGCTTTCAAATTATAATGACCGTCATAATTCTACAATATTTTTGCTCTATTGGCTTCTGTTTTAAATAGACCAACCTAAAGTCTACAGATTCTCAGTCCACCGTAGCAGGACGTAATTCCACTCATTTCGGTATAGATGCATAGCCTAAACTTATAATTGTGTTATTTGCGTGTAGCCACAGTTCACAAAGGCGACCGTATGTTTGAGCCGGGTAGACGATAACACAGTCGCCCGCGTTGTTACCTTTGAAAGCTTCTAATAGCTACAGGCATTACTACAAAACCCAATAAAGGTAATAGAAACCACAAGGTAAAGAGAGTGACGATCAATTTGACGTTTTCAAACTTAGGTTTTTAGTGCATTGCTCTCAAACACGGCGGTAGTGCGTGTAAACGAATTATCGGTGATATGACAGTATTATATTGTAGATGCCTGACCACGGTGGATATTTTTTGTTTAAAATCTTGTCTTGCCGAGCTGGCTTAACATATACGAATGGTATTTTTTTTATTCGCTTGGAAATATAACTGTTATTAGTATACGCCTCGAACGATACAGTCAGAGAATGCGCTATCAATATTTGCTAACGGCGCCATAAAATTTTGCCGGGGGAAAAACAAAAGCAATATGAGCACAAGATAATGACCACGGAATGTGTCCAGGTCTTGTGGAGGACCATTAGTTTAAGAGGATACTTTCGTGTCCTGTTATTGGGTTTACGTGATGACCGCAGTTTAAAGACGATATTATTGGTTTTCCCCACACCCGTCGTGCGTACTTAGGTCCAAAATATTATATTATCGAGAATACAACAATAACGGGACGGCGCGGCGGAGAGATAGGAGAATGGCTTTACGAGAAATTTGCTAAGAAAAAAAAATTAATCGGAGGGGTGGTACTCATAACGAGTGACGAGAGCTCTGCAAATGGAGGGTGATATTGGATACATCCGGGGGACAACAGGACAGTCATTTATCAAATAACTTGTGTTGCTGTTCGTGGAGGTAATGATTCGTTAACGGGTATTTTTGTAGCGACATTCCACCATATTACAAATGATGTCTAGAAATGAGCTTTGTCAACGAATCATACACGATATTTTTTCGCGATAAATCTTCACGGACCAACACACAGGCATATGTGTGATCGAAAGCATCGAGTTAATATTTACACGGGTCAGTCAGCCGGCAGTATAGTTTTTTTTACAATACAAGCAGTAACAGGTTATAATATAGTGGTTTAGCAAGGTTGGGTTAACAATTTTTTAGATTATCATAGTCAGTCCTATGTACGTGGTGCATTTAAGTCAACGCATTAAAGAATTTCGGAACACCCCGGTTTTTTAGTATTTTATTTTTCAATAGAACTTAAAACTGAAAATAGTGAACATTTCTGATAGTAGGGTTATTCTGATTCCACACCATTAGTACAATCCACCCTAGTTACACAATATGAGATTCCATAATAAACAGCTATCGTTGTAAAATCACCCTATGTGTTTTATTATCAAATACCAATCCCGCGCTTTGATTAGGACGGTTTTGCGAACCATTGAGAATTTGGGCAAATAAAATAAATCTAACGGCTTTTAGCGCGTAACGTGTAAAGGGTTCCAGGATTCGAGCACATACGCACATTTGTATTTTCTTAGTTATCTCGCTTTGGCACCACGATAGCGATCAGAGTGGAGGGTGTCGTAAATTCGTTAGGTAATTTCCGTGCTTACCACAAAGTTTGAGAATAAAGGGTTTGTTACTGTTGTTTTCTCATTCAAGAATAGCCCACCCCATTTAAAAGCGAAAGCTATCTGTGTAAATGATACATGGTCACAGCAAACAGTACCGAACATATTAAATAGTTATACTATTTTTCATAATTTTTCTTTTTTACTTTTTTATTTGGTACTTTACTTCAGAAAAATTTTACATTGAGCCCAAATTTAAAAATAAAATGTTTAAAGAGCTATAATTTTTGGTTAAAAGAAAACTTTACAGAATACACAGGCTGACACTACAGGTTTCATACAATGAAATGTGTTTAAGAAAATTAAATAAGTAACTACTTTTTCTTTCTAAATATTAATTTGGGTTTTAAATGAAACGACGAGTAGTCATCGAATGCAAACAAGGACCTCTTGTTGGCAAAGTTAATTTCGAGAAAAACGCTAAGACATTCGCAAACTATTCATAAATTTAAATTCGTAAAATTCAAAGTGCCAAAACTTAGTAATTTTTTTTTTAGCTACAAATACTAATCAGGTCACAAGTTGTTTAAAAATCAATCAAGATTCAAAAATTAACAATAACTCGATTTTGGAAAATGCAAGAGTTCACTATCCACTCTTCGCATCAAACGTATGTTAATAATGTTACTGATAATGCTAGAATACTTTTTTTCACATTTATTAGAAAATTGTGTTAGATTTCTATAACAATTTAAAACTTATTTTAGTATATCATGCAAATATACTGTTTATTATAAATGTGTACTAATATAATTAAATATTATCTACTTATTTATTTAATCATATCTATTTATTTATTTATTTATTGATAATATATACGCCCTATCGGGCTCAGTACAGTACAAAAATAATAATGATAAATTAACAATGTTTTATAAATTAAAGAGTGTATTATATGATAGATTAAATTTAATTAAACTAGATATTTTAACCTGGATGAGTCATTATAAAAAAAATCAAAGTTGATTAACGAGTTTGCTGTTGTCAGCATTCTATTGATTGAAGCAAAACGACTGTAATTTTGACGAGAGGTTGGAGAGTAAAATGTATGTGATACACGAGTAATATCCAACACATCGTTTAAAATGTTAGATCTTATACTTGGGTTTTTTTCGGCAGCTATACGGTAGATTTTAATTCTAGATTAGAAGCTGTAAGTTAACAATATAACCTAAACAATCGATTTTGGGGTTAAACGGCAGAAAGCGTATGAACATTAGGATTCAGTGATCATAGCGTGTATAATGTATATATTATGCGATCAAAGGAATCGAATATGTGTTACCACTTACTTGGTGAGACGCGGGAAGTAAGCGCAGGCATTTCGCCGGTCGTGTTTAGTCACTTGTATCAAACACGTATTGAAATATCTGTACACGCGTATTGCTGCCGCCTTATGCCGTTTTATTACCTCGGCAGAGCCATTGTGATTCAGCGCATACACCTGTGTGAGGATCCCCTTTGAGTAGATAATATTATAACGTATGCGAAACGTGTACCCATCGAAATGGGCCGAATCACGCGATCCCATAATTGAAACCGTTTAAACTGCGACGATTTGTCTTGTGTCTTGCGACATCTTTATAGACCTACTCGGCCCCGAGGGCCTGTGGATCGTGTCTGCCAAAAACTCCTCTGGTCCATCAGTCATCTTAACGGCACATCGCCTTTTGTTCCATGGCCAATAAACCGTTCTCAGCGGACAGCGCACAAATAACCCAAATAACTGCCGTCTTATCCTCGACCGGCTAATTAGGTCCGATCCGCTCAATTGTCCTATACAATACCGCAATATCATATTTACGGCACGTAAAATGCTTTATTGCCATAGTTGACCGTAACGTGGTGAGTAATATAAGCGAAATATTGCAATCTTATAGTTTTGGTCGAGCCGAGTAATGAGTTGTCTTTGAAGTTTAAAAATAACGATAGATACAATCGGGGCTCACACATTCACATACTTGCGTCAGGTAATACGCTTTTTGATTAAAAATAATTAATATTATTTTCAACGGACCTTGGTACAAAGTATGAACTTTTCAGAATACACGAGTATAAAGCCAATCAAATTTTTATGCATCCATAACGAAATATGTTTTATTTTTAATTGCTAATTTTTTTCTAACTACAAATAATGTTTTCAGATATTTATTTGTTATTTACATAGAAATGCAAGAAAAACTTTTGAAACATAGTCTGTGAATAAATACATTTATCTGTATAATTAAGATTCGATTTTGTTTTGATTTTTGTTCTGCCAGAGTGCTCTTTGTTTCAAAAAATACATACATTTTACCATGAATCTTATTGCTGGTTCATTTTTGCCGAATTTTCGGGTGTTTTTTTACTTATATTTTATTTTTTGTTTTAGCCATTAACGCTTTAATAACGGCCCACTATAAATAACAGTTTTTCATTACAACCTCGCGGACCTAACTCGTTTCATTTTTTTTGTCGCCAAAGAAAATATGTGAGAGCGCGAAGGAGGGAGTTTTCCTTAAAGGAAAAGGGGTTGGGAAACCTGAAAAAGTTCAAGACAAGGGTCGACGACACTGCTGTTGTCGTATATAGCCTAACAACACTGATTAAAACAACAGCGACCCCTCCGTATGGCTCTACGTCCCGCTGTTGCGGTGTACCTGAGCAGAAAGACTTTAATAATGTTTTTCGCGGTTTTGTTTATATTTTTCTTAGTTGTTTGTGTCGACGATAAAGGCAAGAATATAAAGGGGCGACCCGTTATGACGTGCAAGCGTAAAAAGTGCGCGCCGTCCCGAACGGCGTAGGGGGAGCATCAGATTTGCTTGGAAATCGAATAATAATAATAATTAACACCGTGTCAAGGCAGTGGTTGTCAGCGAAAAATTTCCATAACTAACTAGTTGATTAATAAGACGCCAAGAAAATATTATCCTGATATAATTGAGGCGACGGCTTTTGTGAAACGAACAACGGACAGAGTTTGTTTGCTTTTGTTAGTGTGTGTTACACGCCTAGACGTGACGGTTTTTCGTTGTTTAATATTACATACCTAGTGAAAAATATAAGACCTTCGACTATGTGTTTAGAAGTGTAGTTAATTCGTAGTCTTTAAATAATGTAGTATATTATGTCTCGCGCTGTTTTGACTAGTTTCTGTGATATTGTCAAAACGCGTAATGCATGATATTATATCAAATAACGTTCTTTCTACGTGTATTTAACATAGTTGAATAGTTTATGTAATCATATCCGATTACTTTATCATTGTTATTATATTTTATCGAAATTATTTTTGAGCTAATTATGATGACTTCTAAAGATAAAGTTAGTATTGCAGAAAGCAAACACTATGTAGTATGTAGTAAGGAATAACACAAGTTTTGTTATTTTAAAAATCATAAATATTAGAATTTATTGTCAAGTTAAGGCTAAATAAAAATTAAAAAAAGACTTCAATTATACTATATTTTTTTATTTGATATTACTATTAAATAACATTTGTGTTTTAACAAGTAGCACGGTCTACACAAATTACCCACTAACTATGTTAAGCTCATAAAATTGGTCTAAATGAGAATTATTAGTTTTCTGTTATCAACAAGAACCACGTGTAGTTGATTAATTGTTTCAATATGTTATAATAACAGTTATTTAAATAAACTATAGTGTCCATTTGGTTAAATATTTTTCATGACAATTATAAATCGCTAAACGTAGGCATGTATCCCTGGGAAGTAAGTTATTCTAAATGGTATTGTTATTCGGGTAAGACATAATTACGTTTCTGGAATATAAGTCATGTGAGTTATATCTTAATATTTTTTTTAACCTGGACCCGCAGTAAGCCACACATACAGAAACTCGTCCGGGGTAAATAATAGACATGCGGATATATAATTTAATTATATTATGTCCCGAGTATATATGTATAATAATAACAAGGTTCGGTCTGTCTGGATTTCTTCGTGTGGCGGTGGCGAACGGCAAGAGCGACTCTATGGAGTACATACACATTGTGCATCTGACAATTATGATTACGCGGTGGTGTCGAGAAAAGCGCAAAAGGGAAAATCGTACACGGCATATATGCGCGAGTTGAGAAGGGAGAGAGATGCTTTCTTTAATCTTCACACGTGTCTTGTCCCTGAACATTAAAACGCTGTACAACACTACATTCCACACGTCTTAACGCCTCCAGCATGCACCCCAACACGCACAACATTATATTACCCTTGTTTCGCTATTTTGCGCAGCAGTTAATTACTTTTCGAGTCGGTGGATCTGCAGATATCTAAAACATATAGGTGGAGGTACCGAGAAGTAGAAACATAACGGAAACACGCCTTGAAACCAAAGTCGTAGAAGTAGTTCGCTAAGGTTTACCGTAAACCGTTTACGACAAGACGTCGAAAAAATACAGCAAGAGACGATTGAACGCGATGAGCATTGAGCGGCCACGAAGACAAGTGGACTGAGGGCGTAAGAATTGAAGAAAGAACAACGAAACAAGGTTCTTATTTTAGTCTTATTGGTGATCTAAATGTCTGGTAGTATTTTACAATCAAATTTATACATTTAATACGCAGAACACGATTAAAAATCATGCATTTGACAACGACTTCAAAAAGTCAATTTGTAATTCTTAGGTACATATAGTAATTTAAATTTGTAAAAACTAATAAAAAACATACGTAATATAATTGAATAATATGAATAATATTCTCGAATATAAAGAAGTAATATATTATAACTTGTCTGGATGAAAATAAATATATAGGTATATATTTTTCAGTGTCTTTTTTAATTATAAATGTATAAAAAAAACAATATATTTTGTATAAATTGTATTTTAGTAAATAAATATTTTTATGCTGTAATAAACATTTTTTATCATTTTTCATTTAGATCAGATTTTCTACATTCGTACATAATTTGACTTCTAAAAATATAACACTTACATATTATTAAAACTCAACATAGACATTTGTATAAATAATTTTAGTTATTTATAATACAAATGCTATCTTGACAATCTTTGTTATTTATCTATAAATATAAAGTTTATACTTTATGTGTTAAATATACTGCTGACAGTTAATAATTATTTTTATAGTACTATACTACTTGGTGTGTACACATGACTCATGAGATAACGAATAAAAAGTGATTGTTATTTTTCCCAAGTAACCTTTGTAAAAGTTAACACCTAATGTTGCTACGTCACTCGGAATTCCATCTTAAATTAATTAAAATTAAACACTTTGCTCGTTTATCAGTTTTAGTTCATACTTGTAGTAATTTCGACTGGATGACTAAACAGTTTTTAAATACAATAACTTTTAAAATTCCCTTTCCTTAAGAGTAAAAATAGTACCTATATAATTTAGTAATCCTTGGAACCTAACTCAAATATACTAAATTTAAAACTGAAACTTGTTTTCTATTATTTAAAAAACAAAATTATAAATTACCTTTTAAACGACAAAAATTACTTATAATTGTTTTTTTTTACAAAATAAACAAAAATACCTGAACTAGAGGTCCCCGTTAATTTTAGCAGTTTGTTTATAAGTCTAGGGTAAATAATGAATATTATTAAGTAACCATGTGCTAAGTTAGAAATTAACCTGCTGAGTTGATTGCTCAGGTATAAAAGTTGTATCAGCTCTAAATAATAATCCTGTCTCTGAGTTTGGTTATCTTTATAAGCTGCATTATATAGTTGACGATGGCCGTTTTAGACCAATTCACTCTTTATTATGTTCTATTTTCTTTTTTTACGTTGTTAAATAAGTCAGTTAAAACATACTCTTGGCGTGCTCGAATATAAACAACAAGCTTTTCACTAAATCAGCTAACAATTATTCACAATTAATTAATAAAGTACAACTACTGCTGACGCATTAGTCATCAAAGAAACAAAAATGTACATATTTTTCATTGTTGTTGTTTTTTTCATTGATGGAATGCATACTTTCGAAAGGGGGTGGCCGAAATCGAATCAAGTAATTACTTACGAGCACATCCAATTTTATGCTAATTACCCCCTCCTCGTCACCGTTGTACGACCAAATTGATTTGAGATACGTTCCGGCGTGCCGGGATCCCCAAGAAAATACAGCGCGGTATCTGCGTAATCGAGTTTTAAAATTCTTTAGTTTTCCAATTAAAAGCAACCGAGTCGCTATTTTTCGCTTCTCGCCTTTCTTTTTCCGGTATAGTGGTTCAAATTCTCTTGAAAAAATAAATGTATATTATAGCTGTAATATGCATGAATACTTGAATGACAAAAAAACGTCTTGAAAATCGATAACGGAAATTTCTGGCCGCTCTAAGACGATTCTACTGCCGCTACAGGTAAGATCTATTTATGTGAGTGTATACACAATACATATATATTATATATAGGTACAAACCTCCCCAATTCGACGGTGCCCGCATACACGACTTAAACAATTAGCACTAAAGACAATAGGGTGAGGGTGTGCGCACAATGTGCAGTTTAGATCGAGTCATCTGTTTCTGGGCTCGTTTGCAGCAACGTTTCCAAGAACCGCCGCGTTTACCCGAAAACCGCGGGCACGTTCCACCGCCCACTACTTTACTTGTGGAATTAAGGACTATGTTATACCGGCGTATTGTTATTACTTCTTTAACCGTGCAAATTACATCTTAACGATACTGTACCAATGACAAAGACAAAAATCTTCTTGTAATTAACGTCAAATCCTACAATTTACAGACTTTAACTAGAAATTAATTCGGTTAATTCCAGCATACATACAGACTACGTTATTGTATTACGATTGCTCAGCCGAGTTCATTTTACCCGACGAAATCATAAATTATGCGGCTCTTCTGTTAATTCTCATATAACTTTGAGTTTATTATACAATAATTCTGAGAATTTCTTTTTTAGTTTAGCGTCGAAGTTTATAATTTACTCTCAGAGATAAAAAAAACGATAGAAAGTGAAATTAATCCATAGCCTAAGTTTTTAAAAGTCCAAGCAAATTTAATAATAAAGAGATTTCTCTTGAGTGCTGAAAGCGAAAAGGTCCCTCTTGTCAGCTCAGTTAATTTTGAGAAAAACGCCTAAGCATCAAATCGAATTAAACTATAGCCTTTAATAGTATATTTCTTGTTTTTTTTTAAAAGTTCAAGGTTATGTACTAAGGCTTTTTTTGCATATTTATATATATGATTTTTTTAAGCAGTCTATTGATAAAATTTTTTTGCTGACTCAATATTGTTCAAGCGTGGACTAATTTAGAGTTTCATTGAAGAAACTGTTGTTTAAGTTGATTACTATTATTTGTTTTATTTACGAAATGTCTATTTCTGGTGAAATAAGTTTAAAAAATGGTTTTTTGTTTATATACATCACATGATGGACCGTAGGACTTTGTGTTTTTGAAAGCTGTCTCTGTATTGGTGCGACCGTACGAAAGTATTTATTATTTCATCATTGAACACTTTATATAGCGGAACGTTATTTATGGTCGATTTTCTTTGCCGACCTTTTTGTTTTGCAAAACGTTCCGTTTCAACAATTTTGTAAAACATAAAATACATTTTAGTTTTGTTTACCAAAAATTGTTATTTTTGTTGCTGTTTTTTTTCATTTAATACTAAAATGACCATCAATATTCGTAGGGACTGGAAAACTTTTGGTAGTCTTCAGAGAACAGTAAATTTAAAATCTCTATTCAAGGGGCGGGATCGAGGCGCGCTAAATCGAATAGCGTACGCAGTGTTAGCACAGTTAAGTAAGTAGTTCAATTTAATTTGTATCGGGTCGAATGGGCGGGCGTGTGTATATACGTGTATAAAGAGAGAGAGAGAGAGAGAGAGAGAGAGAGATGCAACGATGGTGTTCTAATGTGACGACGCGTTATCCCATAAATCCGGGGTTAAGTGTTAAAAACGACTGGGAACACAGGCGCCCCTCGTCTTGTCAATTCCTGATTTACGTGAATTTCTTTCCATGTCCGCTGGCTTGCCCGTCTCCGTTCGCATCCGGCCCAACGCTAAATGTCATGATTTTATTTTATCAAACATATAATATATATAAATATACATATATTTTTTTTTTTAAATCCGTAACTAAAAGTATCATTGTCTCCGCAGAAAATGGCTAAATGTCTAAATAATAATGCGTTTGTCCGAAAACCTATGGGTCACCGCGTTGAGGGACGTACTGCGTACTTGGTTATCATGGTATTATTTAATACGTCTAGGGATTGGGGTCGAACAACGAAATAGCATCCGATATTCCGTCCCTTCTGCGTTGTTTTATTCAAACGGCACGTCAACCGCAACGGTCGCAACGGCAAAGCAATATTATATTATTTTATTTCCATATATATATATGTATATAATATACACCAAGTGCTTTTTACATTTCACTTTTTTATTTTGTCCGACAGCATCCGGTGCGCTCGTCCTCGTCCGGCACACTCGTCAGTCACTTAATACACCGTACGCTTTATATTTTCCCCGAGATTGGTGGTACATTATCATGCGATGAACTGTAGCAGGGGGGGGGGGGCGAGGGGCGTCGAAAAAAATAATATTTATGCCGTTTGATTTAAAATAGTTAAATATATCGCCCACTTCTTCGAGTTATATAATTTTGGAATAAATTTACATTAGAAAAACCTAACCCATACCGCCCTATTCTATGTAAGCCATTTGTCGTTATGAAGCTACCGAATATTTAATAGTAGAGTCCAAGTCTTTGTGTATAGCACCACAGACAAAATATTATCTCTTCCTTTTATAATATTCCTTAAAAAGAATTTAAAACGTAGAAATACAAGACTCTTCTATTCAGCGTGTTTACTATATCATGAAATTAGAGTGGTTGAGGTTTTGACTTAACACGACGAGTCGTGCTTTGTAAGTGCGTTAGTTTAAATTAAAGTTTGACCAGCTCCAAAACTCGTATCATGGCCTACCGACGTTAAAAAACAAACACGTTTGATAAGATGGTAATTTGAACTTTTTTTTCACTCGATCTTTCCGATGTGTCTCTTGCCTTGTCAAGTCCAACCGACTTAAACCCGTCAACGCCACCCCGGTCTACGTCTGTTTAATTCCGTTTCTCTCACCCTTAATTAAAGCTCTGACTCGGAATCATTTCGCACTACCCGCCCTTCATGCCACGCCGCAGGATTAATTCCTTCCCTCGTCCTTTTGTCACATTTCTTAGCAGATTGGTACATGGCGGCGGCGGATGTGTGTTTTACATTTTATATTAAAATCGCGTTATCGAAAAACCGTCACAAGTCTTATACACCGTACACATACACAGACACGGCAGCATATATGTAGGTATGTATTATTTAGTATACACACAATGTAGGTACAATGTACATGTATACGGATATACTCGACCGAGAGCGGAAAAAGCTTTCTTTAGTGCATCTTTAATCTTAATCAATTTTCATTAGAGCATGCTGCACAGAGGAAGGGTGGGAGTGTATAGAGAGAGTATATGCGCGCCCAAAGTGTCCTTTATTTAGCCGACTCCCTCGGCGAATCCCAAACCCCCCTCCGGTCCATCCCGTCATAAATTCACATCCACCGTCCACGTCCTACCCCAGCTAACACGAATGTACCAAGCCGCTGAGTTGTAATTATCATGATTATTTGAGCCGGATGCACGGAGAGTTTTTGTCTTTGTCGCTCTCTCTCTCTTCTTAGCTCCTAAACTGTCGCACGGCCTATATACACTATATCGTTGTTCTCCGTTTGGAACTTTCTTATGCGCTGTTCGTCGTCTTATTACTACATGTACATTCGTATTTTATTATACACACACTACAACACAAGACGATTTGAAGTAAAAACAATTTTGGGCGAAGGAACTCGCGCTCGGCAAGTCGATTGCTGATGTGTTTTTGTTCTCATTGTTTCCACTACGGGTATCAGTCATATTGATGGATGCGACGGACGGTACAAGTATATAAACAATTTTATCGCACTCCCGTGCTAATCATTAAGAATCACAAAATATGTGTTCAAAACAATAACCATTGATGAATTTGTTTTTAACTACAGATGTTAAGGGGATTGCATGCGGTCTGTTTTTTGGCGTTTTAGACCAAAAAGCAAGAACAAATTTCAACTACTTAGGATGATCCGATCTCAATTCTGTAAAAATAGACGAGTTCTTTGGTAGCTTTACTAGGTTATGTATAAAACGGATTTTTTAATTTTTTTTGTTTTTACTTGAAAAAAATGGCGTTTAATATTGAAAAAATTGCAAAATTATTGTAATTATTTAATTACAAGAAACTTAAATTCTTAAATGAACATCGGCTTCCTATATAGTAAAGTAACCAAAGAAATCGAATATCTTTACAGAATTTATATTAGACTTAAGTGATCTTAACTACTCAAAATGTTGTCTAGCTTTTTGGTCTAAAATAAGCTAAAATGTCTTTTACTCATAAAAAACATAATCAAATTTAAAAATAATGCCTTGACGTTAATACAAATTCATCGAAAAATGAATTATCACGGTCGAAATTTATTAAAACCACTTTTTCCTTCTCTAATTTTGCCTATGTACACAAAAAATTCTTTAAAAACAGACTGCATGCAATATCCTTAACGCATAGCACTAATACACCCGAACCGCATAATCATCAGTCAAAAATAGCATTTTTTTTTAATGCGTTTCTGCTTTGATAGGACTCGGAATTAAAGTGTAAACAATATAACAGAACATTTTATAGCGCAGTTAGTATGTGTTCAACCCCGTTTTTCGGTTATATTTTTTTCTTTAAGATTATTATTCAAAGGTTGTTGCCGCTAAGTTATGCAAGACCTTGCTTATTGATGGTTTGTCGTAGAATTAAATTAAAGCCGTGAAAATTAGGGTGCATCGTAATTGGGTATGATGTAGGTTAAATAATTTGGTGACCAAAGTCTAATATTGAGTTAGATCTACATCTTACATCAATTAATACCCTATTATAATATTATTCAATGTTCATTATATTACATATTTAAGATCACGTTAAGTATAATGTGATCATATAACTTCAATAGTCTTATACATAACAGTAGTTTATTATTGTAGTTAATTAAATTATTTTGAACTAAAAGAATAATTACTACCGTTGAACCTGATATTAATACTAAGAAAACATAAAAATGGATTAGAAAACATAATATAGTTAATATGACAAATGTTAAAAATGTGTTTTATTATTTTCTTCAAGTATATTTGTTTAATTTAACAGTAACATAAGTCATATTTACATCATATTACACAATGATATAAAGTAGGAAATATAAATTTAGTTATTAATATTAAATTTGGTATACTTTTATGTCTCATAAAATGGTCTTTTTCGTTTTTATCCACACCGCTACATAATGTTAACAATAATAATAATATATAATAATGTAATAATTTTATATATAATTTTTAAAAATATTTTCAGTTTATTCTTAACGACGTTTTTTTAAAGTAATTTGTTATGCAACAAATATTTAATATTATGTCTGGCTCCAAGGGTATAATTAAGCCTCTGCGGCCAGTGAGACATATTACTTAATTACCGTTTTTTTTAATCCGGTTCTTGGGGTTCTTTTTGATATATTGCGGCTCTGGATCAGTCATTACGCGAATTTTAGTGTTATAATTAATATAAGCGGCCGTTTTAAAATGGAATAAGTATGGTGTAGTCACGAAGGAAAAGAAATGTCATCCTTTTTGCTTTTTTCCCCCGACTATAGTTCCTCCCGGCGCTAATTAGTCTTAATTTTCCGTCGAGGCCATTCAGTAGAGAGAAATCGTTGGACGTAAGAACTATTCGTACTTTCGTTACTGACGTAATGGGCTTTTTTAAAGGTCTAATTTGTCTAATGAGATAAAACTGGGCATTATTCCCGGGATAAACTTAAGCGTTTGTAATGATAATAATAACAAATATATATATTTATGTACATTTAAGGCCCTTTTATCATTATTCCGGGGAAATTGGATGGTTTTTATTTTACAAATCGAATTTTGTCAAACGATATTTTTTAAACAAGGATAACAAAATATGTTTTGTATTTGATTAATGTCCGCAGCAAAATACAATTATTTTATTTCCAAAATTAAAATTGCGTATTTTAAATGATAAAATCAATCGGGATGTTATAAAACATAAAATAAGTAGTAAAAAAAAAAAATTCGTTAAATCATACATATTTTATAATAAAAAATATGTAAATATTTAGTCCGAGCGAAACCTTTGGCCGTTGATCGACAGATATATTTGTTCGTAGCGACACAAAAGTAGGGGTTGAGTATTTATTTGTTGAATACTGTTTACTGTAAGTAACCGTTTGGTTACCGAGTTTGTTCGTTGGATATGCAGAGCACGCGTATTCACGTGGAAAGTGTCTGCGGCTGACGGTCAATCAAGTATTGGTCTGCGGACAAGAAAAATATGCACCGGTCTTTTCAAACATATACAATCGAATTGTAAAAATTTCTAAAAAAAACTCGGCACACCATGTTTGCATATTGGTGTTTTCAAATACTGCTCGTTACTACACTTGAGAGGTCTTTTATGAACGTGACGTGTGTCGAACACGTTTCTACTCTACCTAGGCTTCTTTTAAGTTATTCCCAAAGGCTAGCCGCCCATATATGTTTTCTTACACCAGTAGCCGTGTGCAATAAGCACGTTTTGAATAAAAATATATTAGTCTGAGAAAGAGTGAACGGTGTTTTACTTCAATGGATTCTCCCCGTAACAATCATAATAACAAAAAAGTAACACTAATACACAATAAAGTACCCACTTTTTACCTATTTGAGTTTTAAAAGTAATTAATTTTGTATTCTTTATGTCAAAACACAAGAATATTTACTTTTTAGAAAATTATATACTCTCTATAGCCATAACACTTTTTAATTTTTTTTTCAACTACATTTTACATGGATAAATATAAAATTGTATATAATATCATCAAAATTTGGTCGAATAAGTGACAACCAAACATTTTATAGTTGACCCTACCGAACAATTATTAAGTTAAGTCAATTAAATTAAAGTTGACTAAATTACATTTTGAGTAGAAAATACTAGAAATCTCTATATATATACACATATAGGTCCTATGGAAATTGAAAGTGTGTCTGTATTGTTGTTATTTTTTGAATTTACACTTGTAATTTTTGTTTTTTATTGGTGTAGATCAACTGTTTTATGCGAGGGACATTATAGGGTAACCGTAAAGTTTTGGGTTTGTCCCCAAACGTTCATAGACTATACGCATCGGTGTTGTGATTCGGTTAACGTTAGCTGTGGACTGTGGTAATACAAACGGTTAGGTTAGAAGTCTCGTTTACCACGGTTATATACCGCCGACATCGGTGACTTAATTGTTGTCGCTCGGCCCGGTTTCGTTTCCGGAACGACGGCGGGGCTGCTATTCGTTAGAGAACCGCGTGTAGGTGGAATGAATGATAGGGAGAGGCATACACTGGATGGGACAGATAGAGGCCGGAGGGGCACATGTTTACGAGAATCGGATGGACCGTTTGACGTTATGTACGTGTAAGGGCAGACGGGTGTAGTGCAAAAGGCGAACCCCCCAACTTCTGTTGTTTATAAGCACATACACGTCATGAACCCGGATAAATGTTGGGCTATTATTCGGCTCATTTAACGTTAATCCGACCTGTGGTCCTAAGTATTCGATCGGGACGTCGTACGTTTACTTGTTGTTGTTTTTTTTTTTTTGGTTGTGTCCCGGTGGCGTTTCGTATTTTGGGTCGGCTTAAACGTAGTTTATGATGACTTGGCTGAACCGAGATGCTCACAATTTCTTGATTTTTATATCAGTCATTAAACGATAACGATTATAGGTATTATTATCTATTTAGTAACTACTAACTTGTTTCTAAAAATACAGAATACATTCGTACATTTTCAGATCTATTTTTTTTAATTTAAGTTAATTAATACATTTTTTGAAGCGCAGATTTAGTAAAAAATGGAATATACCTATGTATATTATGTTAAAATCACAAATTAAAAAAAATTTGTCATACACCACTTTGCTACGAAGGTCTCAATTACGTTAAACCTAAAAGATAGCAAAATTAAAAATTGCGTAATATATTATTTTTTTAAATATTAGTTTGTAGCTGTAATCAAGTCACATTAACGCATCGTTCCTGGGACAATATTTTATACCGTTCAAAACGGCGTAACTTAATTTTAAAACGTTTTTTTATTGATTTTTATTATTACAAGTTCAAAATTAGTTACGTTTACAGAATGCCACTTTATTAATCATTTTAATAAACACGTTATAACAAAACTAATGTAAATTTTGGCTCGGTGACGTTTTCAACGGCTGATTGAAACGAACGGAAAAGTGCGTTGAAAACTGGTTTAAAAGAAAGTTTTGTTGATAACGCACGACGCGGTCGACTCGGGTCATCGTTAACTCGATAATACAAAAGCCGTCAGCCCCAAGACGAACACGTACCGCGTTTGTGTTTGGATGTGACACAAAACGTAATGGGATTTTGTTATTAACCTGCAAGCTCTCCTCCAGCGCACCAAACATACCCTCTTTCCCACAGCCTTCTGCCAGCTAACTTCTTCATTACTTTTCGGATCGCGGTGCTGACAGACGCCCGACCGCATTAATCCTTCGCGGCGAAACGGGCCGGCAGACGACAATAATAACGACCATACGCCGCCCAACGACTAACGACGACAATATACTTATTGCACGCCCTCGCATAGGTATATTGCATTATAATCTGCACACGTTGAAAAATAAACGGTTTTCCGAACCGTGTAGATGACATACACGCAACACCGTGTACACACACCATTATTGTACCGTTAACAAATATAAACGTCAAGGGACGGTGGAAATAGCGCTGGAATAAAATCGAAAAACGGTCGAACGTTGCGTGACGGAAAGAGGGACATTAATAATTATACACCTGGTATCAAAGTATCTACAGTAACTACAGTTGAATGTAGACGATACCATATAATATGAATGTTGACCAAAAGGCAAAAATATATTATGAAGATGCGAGTCCTATAAATTTACCTAAAGTTTTACCGTAATTTTGTTTATAAAGTTAAATAAAAAATGGGCCATTTTTTATTAAAATTACTTTATTCTGCGTTCTAATCGTATTCAGTATATTTTAAATCAGTTGTAGACAAAATTCAAACTGAGTGTTTTTTTAATTTATTAAAAAATTACTCAAATACATAATCAAAAACTGTATCACTATAATGCTTCGTTATAAAAATATGATTTTCGTATTTTTTTTTTATTAAATACTGAATAAATTGTATCAATTATTAACCAGAAACACAAAAAAAAAAAATTAATAAACAAAGAAATTTGTTATTAATTTGTATACATCTAATATAATATGTGTATATTAGCGTATATAAAATGTATAAATATATATATAAATTTACCAATTTACCAAAATTTACGTATAATTTAAGCTATTTTTTTAAAATCATTATTCTACTTACTAAGGATATTATAATATGTTAAGAATATAAGATAAACGGACATCTATAGGTATATGTTTAAATATGTAAACAAATTATTCGAAAAACTCTCACGTGACGTCGTATAGTCATTAAATGTTTCTACTAAAAAATTTAAAAAATTGACTTAAACGTATATTATTAAATTAAATATTATACATGTATATCTATAATATTACACATTATAGTTTTTTTTTAAATATACATATGGTTTTCAAATATTATTAATTTTTTGTCGAGACTCGGGGTACAACTGAAGAAGTTTTGTGTACAGTTTTCAGATATTCTACGAGACTATTTCAAGTACAGATGGAAATGACATAGTAAATATTGTAGTAGCTAACAAGTTTTAAATTCCTTTTATTATAGTATAAAGACAATAAGGAAAATACTCATCTGCTAAAACGCATAAAGATAAAATCATTTCTCTCTTAAATGAAGTGATGTAAAATAAATCTAATAAAACACTTAATTTTTCAAATTCTTCGATAGTTAAATATATAAAAAAAAAAGAGTAAAAATAATATCAACAGCTTAAAATGTTATAATAACAAGTACTGTTCAGAATCATTATTGTACTTAACTTTTATGTGTTTGGTGGCTATCAAAAATAACTTACTCGATCTTGTCATTTTCAGAAGATTTACCTATTTTAATTATTTTAGATTTGATGTGTCATTATCACACAATTGGTGTGATGGACTGGTAATGAAATTAAACATTACTCGTTTAGTCAGCACTAATTTTTTTTGTGAATACATATACCTGATCCCATATATATATATATATATATATATATATATATATATACCGTCTATAATATGCTTATTCAAAAACTTATTAGTATTGTGTCCACGTAGAAGATAATAGCTGAGATTTTCAAGTTTCGTAGGTACAACTCGTTAAACTTGTATTTTCTAGATGTAGGCTTAAAATAAAAATACTAACGTCGACGCTTGTGTAATCACAATATAATAATAATGTTAGCCCGTAGAGTACAGTTTGATAACAGCGAAGATAACACTCGAATGTCCTTTTGTTTGTAAAACAAAAGTTGACGACAACTTTTTAAGTCTCCGGTAGACAACACCGTGAATACAGAAATGAATATATATACATATATAATATTAAATATGCATTAACGTGTCCGCTGTTGTCGGGGTAAAAAGGGTTGAAGATAGAGAGAGTGCTTTTTAATCCCTTTGGTCACAGGGTAGTATTTTGGAACTGCCGGAAAGGGTGAACGGTGGTTAAAAAGAGAGAGATAGAGAGTGTGAGCAAGAAAGAGGTTTTAAGAAACGCACCGGTCTTATGATTTATAATACACACACATAGTGCGGTAATGGTAAGGCGGGGGTGAAAATTAAGTTAGGGCTATGGTGTGCGTATAATATAAAGAAGAAAATCTGTTTGGCGGGGTACGTTTAAAATTTAAAACCTCGCCGGTTCTGGCCGCCAACGTATCCCCTAGCGGCTCTGCGGGCCCGAGGCTTATTAAAAACTCGTGCTGCATAAGTAATTTCAAGCTCTACACTGGATAAACCGCCTAGGCGGATGGGCAAAGATTCTATATAGTAAATCGCTTATGTTGGGAACTTAAATACCAAAAATACATAATCTAGTTAGACGTTAGTATGTAGTTCATAATTAGTACCGATTTTGTGTTTGAGGTAGAGTAATAAAAAACCCAGCCTTAGAAGCGTAGATTCATACTGAGGACTGAGTATATAGAAGTTGAGGACGTTACAGGTCTTTATAAATTATTATTTTAACTGAAGGCAATAAAATCACTTTCAGTGTTTCAATAAAACCCCTTTCTATTACGATTTCTGATATATAGACTTGCTACATGAAGAAATCGGTTCAGCAGTTTAGGAGATCGTTGGCAAGACAAAAAAATAAAAAAGGAAATAAAAACAAATCATCGCAAAAACAATACTTTCTCAGCTCAACATCGAAGCTAAAAGTAATAGAATATTCTAAATATATATTTTACATACAAATATATACTATATAATATAATATCGTGGTAACCTTTTATTTGATAAAATATCATATTAAGTGATCCGATTTATTATTAGTAATATTTTACATAAAATAAAAATAAAAGTAAAGCTGGTTATTATAGACCACTTTACTCGGCTTTATCAAATGGAATAATACAAGCATATAATAATCAATAATAATAAAAAAAAAATAATATTAAGAAATATTGATTTTTGTATAAACAATAACTAAGAGTTATATTAAAAACTTTCTCCTCCGCGAAGAACTTTCGACGGTGCTTGTAGTATTTTATATTAAAAAAGAAGACCAGCAAAACACCGGGGTGGTTTATTACTGTTAGATGGCTGTTGACCGGTTAGGTAATATTGCCAAAAGTGATTTCGTTTCATTATTATTTCATTAGATGAATAATTCTTCGCGTTGATAATTTTTTACTCAGTTCAGACGTTTATATATTTTAACGTTTATATACTTTATGTCGTAGTATAAATAACAATTAACTACGTCAAAAAATGCCTAACAAAATATTTGTGTGCATATGAAATTTAAAAATTTTATTTTTTCCAAGTTTTAGGTACTTGTGTAAGTTTTATTATAGCGACGGATTAAACAATACTTTGTATTAATACAGCAGACAGCAGTGCATCGGCTTCTTGGGCTTATGTTCTTTAATACTAATTGCAATTTATTGTCTGAATAACTGTGCAATAAGTCGTATAAGTTAAACATTAATAATGATAGTTGTTTACCAATATTTACCAAGTTCTATAGGTTATTCAAGCTACGTTTAAACATCAGTAACATTTGACGAGTTAATAAAATCAATCAGGGCAACAATTGTATACGATTGAACATAGAATATGCATTGTTTGATAAAAAAAAAAGGCGTTTTAAATATACATGTGTATTACGATGATTTGATAAATTCAGTAGGAAAATCAAAAAATGATTTTTGTGTACATAAGAATATACGAAGCAATTGAATTGCTCACAAGGAATACTGAGTTTCATTAATAAAAAAAAGTTATCATTAGAGGGGGGGGGGGTTTACTCTTCCTCGGTCACACCTGTGCATTAGTATTTTATATATTCTCAAATCTGTCAAACCACAGTTTGATTTTATCATAGGTTTTAATCAATTGAAGTGCGTTTAGACTCTATTTCGCAGTAGGTACAGCGTCAATAAAGAAAATATCTAATGTATAGAAATGAGATATTGAAGACTTGCTCCTACAGTTTATGTGTGATAAACGACAATAAATAATTTGTTTTAAAAAGTCACACCACTATTGTTTAACAATTATCTGACAAAATATTCGAATCGTCGAAGAGGCTGCTCTGTAAAAACAAATAAATGTTAACTGCGCTTCAATATTTTTACACTGGACATGTATGTGTAACAATATACATCTAACCCACGTGCCATTATATCTTCTAATCGCGCTTTTGCAATGCACACAAAAACGCTGTGCGTGTTTTTTTGAGACATGGCCTTCACGGTTAAGACCCTATTGTTTTATATTATGTCGTTTACGGCATGCGCGTACCTACGCGTTGTTTGTGCTAGCACGGGGTTAATTAATTTTTCATTCGGCGGCGACGGACCAAATTGAAAGCCCGGCCGGGCGACGTGTGTAACGAGTTTTTCGAAAAGTTTGATCAACAAAGACGGCGGTATAATGTGGAAAAGGCGATGGAGACCGGTGGTGCAGGTTGTGTTGCCGAGCTTATGTGGATAATGCGGATTATGTGGCGCACGCCACCGGTCTGCGGGCAGGTAATTAAATCGTAGAAAACGGCGCGCTTTGTGTGCTTTTAAAGGAGAGACCCTTGCGCGAAACGTTTTGCCCAACAGATTATCTATCCACCGCCACCGCCGTTTGTTCTTTTTAAGCGCACCCGGGCATCCAGGTCTGTCGTCCAGGTATAATATTAAGCGGGACTGACGTGAACGGCCGGATAAGTGATGGGACGCGTGGGGGGGGGGGAGAGTGCATCGCGTTCTAATTAAATCACATTTACGGTACGTCGTCAACAAAAGACATGGCAGAAAGCGGCAAGAAACCGTACAACGACACCCCGACGAGCGGCTGTAACGCTTGCCACAAAGGGATTACCTAATAACCGAAAACGTTACATTATTTTGATAAATCTCAGTTAACATTAATTGCTGTAACACAATACAAGAGTTACACGTTAATACAAGAGTTTGGTAGCAAATAAGGTGATATTGGTTTGTAGCCGCCGTTTGAGTTGGTTATTTACCAAAAGCTAATCCGCTAACTGTTTTATGTATTGTAGCTATGCGATAAACCTATGCACTGTGGACAACGCAAAAAAGCAACTCTGGAACATTTTCGTAATTGTTTCAAGCGTTATTTATTTTAATCGTTAATAGTAAGTATGAAAAACTAGTTATTGTTTTTACTACAGACGTTTTTAATTTGTTTATATAAATATGATGACGACGTAAAACCATATTGTGACATCTTGAAATATGAAATTGTATTATACAAACATATTTGCTTTGGAAAGTAAACCTAACCCCGATGTCTGAATTATCTCACCCTTATTCAAAAAACTTAGTCGATGGAGAGGAGGGAAAGTGGAATAAAAGAGGTAGTGATTTCTGGCCTTTAGTGCAGCACAATATTTTAGAATGAAAAACGCGCGTCGGAGAAAGCTATTTTTTTCTCGGATCCGACCAGACCAGTGAAAAAAGTTGGTTGTTCTCTCGCCCGTAACCATAAAGTTTTTAAAGTTCTGTTGGTGATATCTAATGATTTTCGCAGACATTTGATCTGAAGTATGCTGTTCTTATATTATTAAACTGAAAACGATGTTCGTATTTTATCTGGCGTAAACGAAATGGAGAAAATTAATTTTAAGTTTAAGCCTTGACAGTACCTTAAGCATCCATTTTTTTAAATAAGAAATGATAATAATTTACTATTTAAATTTCATAATTTTTAAAAAGTTGTGTCTTTAGTTTAAAAGTAATTATATAGGGTTTTATGATATAAATAATTATTAAGTAGATATTTTTCTCTGGTAAAATCACGTTGGAAAAAAATATTTTCTAAAAAAACATTAAATATAACATACAATTTTTCGCTACGTTTAAATGTAATTTACTTTTCATGTAACTATCTATTTCTTGAATTACAGATTCGTCAGGGAATCGTTTTACTCTTAAACCAAAAATAAAATAAAATTTTACCAAGACTAAGTTTCTTTTTTATGCATTTACTACAAAAACATTATTGAATATCAATTTCAAAAATATTATTTAATTTAATAAGTTTTAAAAATTAATGTTTCATGCTTGCTTAATTTTAAAAAAATGCCAAAATTATTATTTTAAGAATTATCAGTTGCTAAGTTACCCTAATATGTCTTTTATTTAGTTATATCTTTAATGGTAAGGAATATTACATCCTACAAGTTACAATTAATTGATTTTCCAAATCCATTTTTATATTAAATTATTACTTAGTTTTTAGCAAGAATAATTTAGTATCCATTTGGTACTTATTTAAAATTAAACATAAATATTGTTTATATAACTCACATTTAAACAATTTTTTTAATCATATTATAATAAATTTAAATAATTGAAAAAACATATAATTTTGCCATTTAATAAATGGGTAATTAGTAATAACTATTGCTATTACTTACTTTATTTCATAATTATACTTAAATATGTGTTACACGAGTCATGGCATATATGCTAAACTTATTAAAGGTGACAAAATTTTAAAGACATCATAAAATTATTTTATAAGGTATAAAGTAAATGTATGTTATACGACACTGTTGAATGTATGATTGGATCGCATGCCTTTTTTACGGTACGGTTTATGTTTTTGCTACAATTCTGGCCCAGTTTTGGAACTAGTGCAATGTTAAAGTTTTAGTAATAAACCTCAGCAAAAACTAACAACAAAAGTCGTTGACCTTGATATAAGTGTTTATAATTTTGTTTCATAAATTTGATATGGCATTTGGTCGGTACGCGGGACTGGAGCGTTAAAAGTTATCCATAGTAAAAGTTGTCCAACGAGGGTGGCGGCGAGAGGACAAAAAATAATCCATAATTAAAGTTTACCAATAAAAACTAAAAGAGTAACTATCTCGAAACAAATGAAAAGTAAGTTGGGTCACTAAGTTTTTAGTAATTTTCGGCTTTTGGGCGGACACAACTTTGCGTGTATAGATTTTTTTAAAGCCTTCAAGTTCAGGGTTAGTGAAATGCAATAATTGCATCATGTTTATTTTCTGAGTTAAGGGCAATGCCTTACCAAATTGCCAGTTCAGATAGTTGTAAAGTCTGCTAGTCTGCAAAGTTCAAATAAACTTAAACGCACTTACATTTTAGAAACTATTAATGTGTTTTTTGTTTTAGAAACGCTTTACAGTTTGTTAAGTTTTCAATTACTATTAGTACTAACACAATTTACTATACAAGCCGTATTTTATTTTAATAAAAAAATGATGTACTTAATTAAGTATAAATCCAGACATATTGTCGTTTAGATAAAATACAATTTTATTAACGTTTTTTAAAATTCTTAAAATCATTTGAAGAACATCACTCTGTAGTAAATAATTATATAATTCTGCAATAAGATATCTGTTTAATTATTTAATAGAATTACCAATAAAACTCTTCGATAAATTATAATCACGATTGTGTTTAATAACATAAAAGATGACAAATGAAATAAATACATTTTGAACAAATTAAGTCTGTTTGTTTCTGTTATATTTTAACGCGAGATAATGTTACACTTATAGTTTTAATACTAGTGATAATATTCTACTAGTCTATTTAAAAAGTATAAATATAATTTTAGTAAGTACATAATTTCACGACTTAACGTTAATCATTTAATTAATTTAAAATTTAAATATTTCCTCTAGAAGTGTGCATTTTTTTAAATTTATTTTTTAACACAGTAAGGGCATTTTTATAAAAATATAATACGAATTTTTGAATAAATAAAATACATAAACTGCGTTCGTTTTAACGTTTTCAATTGATTATTTAGTATATAACGGACGGTTCTGTATTATTTATTCGAATACGAGAGATGTGTTTGAGGTAATTTCATGGGGGGTATTCGAAGTTCGATTTTTGTCCCCCCACTACCTCTCAGATCCTATGTGCCGCGAAACAATGGCCAGCGTGGTTTTTATTATTTTCTCTCTCTATTTTTTTTTATCTCGATATTGTACAGTAATACACTAGTGCTGCGTACCGTGTGGGCGGGTGGTCGAACGGATCGACCGATGGGTGGCCGCTGCGCCCAGAAACCAGGTCAAACTTTATCCAAAGTACCCGGGCACTCCGGGAGAAAAAAGACAAAGAGTGAGGGAGGAGAGAACAAAAGCTCAAAAAGCTGCGTGCAAGTCCACACCCATAAAAGTGCGCGCCGGTGCAGTACCGCGGTTGGCCCCGCCTTGGTGGCCAGGTCTCGCTAGGTCGGCCCCCCCGGGCCAGCGCGTTACCATACGCCTCCCCTCTTTTCACCACTCAACCTACGTATGGAAACTTTTCAGAAACTTTTGCGAAGCTCGTTACCGTTTCTCCATTAGATTCTTTTCCCTCCCTCTCTTTTTCTTTACATACCAGGAGAAGGAGAGTAGTTGTCACCCCCTATCCCCTACCGCTCCTATATATCCGTTCCTTTCCCCCCCGATTCCACTATTTCCTTCTTCTTCAGTATTCCTCCGTCAAGTCCACGTCCGGATGTATGTTTTTAATTAAGTCGAAACTTTATCAAAAATTAACCTTTATGTACATATGTATTTATGTGTTTTTTTATGAATAAGTAATTACGTGTTGACTTCCATAATGTTCATGAAAAATCGAACTTAACTAAGCGAAAAATAAATTACAAAACGGTTTTTCTTACAATTGAAATTAATTTGATTTTATGGTTGCTTGCACTTCACAGCTTATAAACACCCGTTTCATATCTATAACTTCTAAAAAATGTTGTATTCTATATTTTTAAGTTTTATATCTTCCTACAATTTAAGTCTTTACTTCTTTAAATTATAATGAACTTTTAAAAAATATAATTGAATAATTATAAATATTGGCGTTATGTTTAATTTAGTAATGTGATATATTTGTATATTTTCTTACACTTCTCACTAGAAAATTATCGGAACAAAATATATATATGTATATTGTATAAATTTTTTATACGTTATTATATTTGACTTATTAGCCAAAATATCGTCATAGTAGTAGGACTTAAAAAAAACTTATTTTTTATAGGTTACTGAAGTATAAAACATTCATCTATAATAATTTATACTTTTGATTGACGTGACGTATAAAATGACAAATTCCATAAAACAAATGGTTTTTAAAAATGTGTTAATTTGTATGTTTAGAATGAAGTTTAACAATTTATAAATTAGTATAATATTAATTTACTCATTGCAATTATTTTTAGGCTAGATAAGTATACTAGTTCTAAATACAGCGTATGTTTTAAATTCAATGTATCGATTAATTATTAAAGAATAGACTACCAAAAGTTGAATTTTCATAAAAATCTAGATATAGTTTTCAGATATTTATATAACTTAAATGTATTTTCTGAAAAAGTGTATAAAACATGTAAAATTTAATTAGAAAACCCTCAATAAAACCTAACCTAAATTATTTGTTTTTTCAAAGTTTATCAATTTTCTTATTCAGCATAAGCCGTTTTTAAATAAATTTAAAATGTGCATTATTTTTACCTAGACGTTTAAAATTTGACTTCTATGTTTAGCTATTGCGCTGGTACAGTTTGAAAAATACTGACGAAAAATATTATGTTTATTAATTATTTATATAATGGATAAAATATAATAGACACAATTTAATTAAAATTAGTTAAGCTAATATTAATTTTATAAATTTAGGAAACGCATAATAATAGTGCAATGATACCTCGTGTTTTACATAATTACCCATAATTTATAGTATTATAATAATTTACAAACAAGACATGTTTAGTGTATCATTTAATATTTTATAATTAATAGTTATTACATCATTGGATTATTTTATAAAGTTCGTTGTTACCACATTTAAAAATATTTGAATTAGGTACATAATTACTACTTAAGAGGGCGTCGTACCGCCCATTTTTAAGGAGTAAAGTATGAGCAATTTTGTACAAAATCTTAATTTAAAGGTTAAACTGTGATGTGTAATTATTAGTTCAATAACTAGGCCTCTATTCTGGTAATTAATTTATTTTTTGAACTATCACAGCATCCTTGAAAGTGATTTAAAAATGTTTTTTCACCTCTACATGTTTAAGCAGACTGAAAATAACTCGCTTAATTTTGGTTTTAGAGTAAAAGCACCCAATATAAAATTAAAGGAGAACAATATTCCGGAGGGCAAGACCGTACGTTTTTTTATTATTCCAAGTATAACGCTCAATACATAGTTTAGACATAACGACTATTTTAACATTTATAAATGACTGTAACTTTTCAAAAAAATTATTTTTTTTTTTCAAAACGCACTGTTTATATTGTTCTCTTATGATTTTATAATGGGTGCTTTTACTCTAAAATCAAAATTAAGCGAGTTATTTTCAGTCTGCTTAAACATGTTTTTACCATGCGTGAAATCACCGGTGCGACGCCCTCTTAATGCAAGTCTATATCATATAGTGTTATTATTTTAACAAATTACCTGTTTTTTCTATTTAAAAACAGTTCACAAAAGTTAGGGATTTCATTATAAACTATTTTATGTGAAATGTTCATTATTTACGCAATTACATTTTAATCTTATAATTATTGGACATAATTGAAATTGAAATAGAAAAACATAAACTAAAGTATGAGATGAAACCATAATGAATACGTTGTGAGTCTGTGTCAAATAAGTTGTTACGGTTGTCTGCAAATAACCGGGTTATGTTAAAATGTTGAACTCAAATCAAATGTTTGACCCAGTAACATTGACCCTGGCTGTATAGTTTTCGGACAAAGTTGATTTTGAACAAGTTTTAGTTTTCCCCTTCATCACATCATTCTTTTCCCCCTTTTTACGACCAAAGTTAAGAGTTAATAACTCTTAACTTACCAGACGGCCAAGAAAGTTTGATATCGTGCATCGTCGGCAAACCGTCGCCGTTGTTAGGTTAAGTTTTGGTAATCTTCCGAATGTTAATAAACACGGTAATTCTCAATGTATTTAAAAAGTTGTCTCGAGTTTGGTGCAAGTGACGATTATTCTCCCTTAGATATAACTTGATAGCGAATTTAAGTGGCACCATCTGGCGTACAAACCACCAACCGCTTATTTACAGCACTTTGCTAAAACTTCGCAACCGTACGCTATTCAATAATAATATATTGTTTATAATCAACTTGGCTTCTGCTTAAAGGATTTAATTCGATAACGGCTGTACTGTTCAATATATTTTTTTCTGTTGACCAACAACCGAAATAATTTATTATCGTTGTGTGTACCCAGTTGTGATGAGAATTAAAAGTCGAAATATTAGATGTTAAACTTAGTATTAGAGGGTTTGTTATGGGCACACTGCGAAGTATAAAATATACTTGTTCACATGAGAGCCGCTGAAAAAATTATCAGGAAGGGGCATAATGAAATCAAACACTAACAAGTACATAAAAAAAATGTTATTCTTTGCAAACTATAAAATATGTCAGAGTTATAATATACTATTCATTCGTTATTAAATAAAAACTGAGGTTGTTCTATTGCAAATATTGTAATTAACTGTTCAATGAATTTGTTTTGTCTTCTATTAACTTTTTCACGATGAACACTTAACATACATAGACCATTTAATCGGTCTTCACCTGTCGTAGACATGTGCACAAATAATCTAATAACAATTTAATGATCGACTATGTCGTTTTAACATTTGAACGATATATTTTAATTCACTCAAATCGAGTGTTAACTGAAATTGCGTGATGCGATTTTCTGAAACGGCTTTGTCGCAATAGATGGTTTTCACGCTCGACAGCTATTATTTTTGTTTAACCGTAGTTTCTAATGTATGATGTGATTAGGGTTTGCTAAGATGTGGGAACCGTGTGCCACTTAAAAGAGTCTTAGGAGAGAAACGACCACGACGACGACGACCAGGCGGCAACGGCCACGGTTTAGCATGACGGTTTCGGGGAAAGTTCGATGGCAGCGGCCGACACAATAAGGAGCTTTTGATAAATGGCAATAGTCCGGACGAACAGACAATAGGTCAACAAAGCTTGGGCCACGGGCAACGCATAAATCACGCATAAACTTTGGAAACACGCGCTTATGGTACCCACACACCCGGTCGTCGCCTACGGCACCGTTCTGAGCAATAAGTATAGGTTCTCGGCCTACACCGTGGAACGCTATCGACGTTCGACGCGTGATAAGGGTTATCAGAAAACGTTTTGCGTAGACGTTTCTTAAATTCGAACACCGCCGTCTTCCCCGTTCCTCTTTCACCCTTGCACGATCCAACACCCACGATGGTCGTCGATGCCGCCAAACGAGCGAATTCCGAAGAGATTTAACGCCGCAGGTATACGCGTGAGTGGTCCCATGCCTGTCGTAATGTGCGTCCATCCGTGCCGTTCTACCCTCGGATAGTCTTTATACGGTTAGTATATCTACATGTTCAACCTATACACGTTTCCTATCGTGTCGCTCTCCGAGAGGATAAGCCGTTTGGTTTATGTTTTACGCGTGTCTCGAAGAAACAGCGGTACGTACGTGGAAATAGCGGTGCAGCAAACTCGCATTGGCCGACACCTGCCTGAAAGACAAACGCTAAAAAAATGTTAAAAAGACAAAACACGACCAAGTGCCAGAGTGCTTTCGTCGATGTAACAGTAAAGCGCTTCAATAGTACTTAAGATTATAAATCGTGTGGGTAGATAATAATCTATTTAAAATACGTAGTAATCATGTAATATAATATAAAATGTATACAATAAGTCCAGATATTTAGTTTAAAAAAAAAACCTGCAGAGCGTTATAAGATGTAAGATAACAAAGTTAAGACCGGCGCGTTGTGTATATGATCGACCTAGTATAAAATTGTATAAAATGAATGTCGTGAAAATATGACAACTGACAGACGCTTCGAATATCTTACAAGGTTATATTCATTAAGTTATACATACAACTTACATTTTTAAATTCTTAAAAATTAACAAAAATGTCTAGTTTTATAGGCTATAAGTGCCTAAATAAATACATTCTCGTAATTTTTGCTTCTTTCGTTTATTGTTATTTTTCAGCACTGTAAGTTACTATTCGTAAAAATGTTAATTAAGTTTATCGTTCTTGCTCACATATTTTAATTTCGTCCAGTATACTCTGCTGTGTGTAGTAATGTTCCACTGGAATGATCCTATATTTTATATCACTTGTGCATGCCTTTAAAAATAAACCAAAGTTAGAATCGATTCGACTTGTTAATCGTTTACTCTGAAAGATCATTTTTGATGAATTTTATATTTACACGGTTTAATTTGAATAAATTCATTAAAATTCCAGAGTCGACCGTGTAAAACCGACTTAATGTTCATACAATTAAATAAATACATATGTATACTATTAGCAGTGAGTAGCTTTAATAATAACTTAATGGATATAATTACAAGTTACAACTATATAGCGCTAGTGATTAAAAACTAAAATATAGTTTAATTTTTATCCTCTCAAATACAATACTATTCTGAATAACGATGATATTAATACTCAAATATACCATCTGTGTCCTATCTTCTCTTTTTTTTGGGATAAGGGGGCCTACAAATATGGTACATATGTGTAGTGGGCTGTATGAGCAAACAGTCCAGCTAACGGTCACACATCAAAACTATTTATGAATTGGAAAGTAAAATCGGACGTTGCACCAAAAGGGGTCCGGTCGCGTCAAGTAATGTTTTTCGTGTCAAATAGCTGTCAGAAGAGGCGGCGGTCAGTTTAACCGAAGAGATACGTCGTCCCCGTGGCCACGGGCTTTGGTGGTTGACCAAGCGTCCCCGGAGACGTGTGCATGCAAATATCGTATATTTCTTCTGTATTTTTTTCTCCTTGCGGCGGTGGCCATTTTTCTGATTGAAAATGACTTGGATTTATACATGGCCGGTTTCCCTTTCGGTCCGTCTCACACGCAAAGTTTTTCACTCGATTTCTATACATTTTTTTCTCGCATCCCCTTCTGGTCTCAGCCAAATAGTCCCACACGCGTACACGGAACTCGAACGCGCGACCCATGTCAATAAATCAAACAACCAACTCAGATCGCCGTTTTGTTTACATAAATAATATATTATAATATCCCATCTCGGACCACTCGTAAACATTTCAACCGACTACCCAGAATTTTGTTTTCCTTTATTTTTTTGCTATTTGATTTTTTTTTTTAAATTTACCTGCTTTTTAGACAGACGGTAACAAGTGTTGACTTTCTTTCATAACAGAAGGTATGCTGTACACATTTAATATATTATACTTTTATGTAAAGCTTGTCGAGTAACTGTAGATTCGGTACAGCCACATCTATCCAACTTTGTAAAACATATATTTAAAAATTTCTAATAATTATAATATATGTTTAGCTCTAGTATAGCTGTTTTTCATTACAATACATCTTAATAATAATAATATCTAATATTATTTAATAATAGATATATACTCAAATTTTAATAGAAGTCATTTGTTTTGCCGTACTTTAAAATAATGTATTAATAATTATCAAATGATAAAGTAGATTAACAGTTAGTTATAAGACAATGTTAAATTCTATTTTAAAAAAATTACTTAATTTGAAAATTAATAATTATTATTTACATTTTTGAAATAGTGACTAGAAAAAAATATTGCTTATGTTGTATAAATAACAATTGATTTATATATTATCGTATATTAATTAGTTAATAATTTACTATTATTTATTTTTAAATTAACTTCGACATTTCTCTTAAATGTTTTTTATGCAATATCTTAAATTGAACATATACATAAACTGATCACAAAATATGGACTGTGTGGACATGTAAAAGCTTCAATAATCGCGACTAAACATTTTGAAATAATAAATGTAACACTATTAATGTTTAATCAAAATTTGTGTACTCCATTTATTAAAAATCAATTAATGTAATATAATTTATTACATAAAATAATTTGTGTTATAGTGACAAAATTAATTATGTATTGCCTAATGATTTTTTCCTTCTATAAAACAAAATAAGAAAACTCTATTGTTTCGGCATTCTTTTATAAACCCTTGAACTGTAGAAATGTTGAATAGTTATTTTAGCCACAACGTTCATTAGCCAGTATTGGTCCAAGACTTCAAACTCGGTAACACTAATTTAAATATTTTTGTTTACAGCAGTTGAAAAAAAAACCCACAATAATAATACAATAAAACTTGGACCACAAATGGCACCCTAATTAAATGGTTTCCTTTTTTTATTTTTTACCCTTATTATTATTCGTAAAACCCTTTCAAAACCAGAGTACGATGAATAAAAACAAGTCCATAGTCGAAAACATTAATCGGATGCATTAATAAACTCAAATAATTTCTAAACAAAAGATTTTTTTTTCCATTCACTTTTTAACATTTGTTTAATTAGGTTTCGTCGATAATTGCAAATGAAGCAAACGGCTTATAGATATAACGCTATTGCACTTTCTTTATATATTATTATAAAGAATACTCCAATGTTCCAAATTATTTTCGTTTTTATCTTACCTCTACACAGATTAAAATTAATTAATTTGTTTCTACCTCATTTGTGAACTTGTGACTGAAAATGTACAAAAATCGGTAATTAGCATTAGGTGCTTTAATTGTTTGAATTTTATTTTCAGTTTAACCACTAGTAACATAACACAAATACCATTTAATTAGTTCATAACTATTTTAATTATGAATATTAATCAAAAAGTTTATTTATATACTAAAAGAACCAAAAAGGCATTTTAAATAATATACATGTATACAATACCAAAAGTACACTAGTAGCATTATACTAATTGTAGATACTTGATATACAAATAGGTATTATAAAAAAATGTTTAAATATTTATAATAATTACATCTTTTTATAATACATGTACAATGTACATATATTATAAAACAAATTACAGACATCAAAATAAATAAAAAATGTATATAATAAAAAACTAATACACGTTTGATGTACAAAAACTAACTGAAAAGTGTAATGATAAAGAAAGAAAGAAACTAAGAAATGAAACACTATTTTTTTAGTTAAGTATTAATAAGCAGCATGTGATATTATGCAAAACTTATCGAAGGCCAATAAATTATCATTTATTAAATGTTTAAATAATATAACTTATTTGGGCAAAAATCTACTTCTAAATAAATAAAATCGTATAGTGAATCAAAATAATATTATTTAAACAATATATTTTAATGGGGAAAACGCTTATATTAACCCTCCACAGGCAAGGCTATTTTAATTGAAATTTTAACGAAAACTGGAAGCGCACTGAGGTAAAAGATGAGCGAACTAAATACAGACGAGCTGTTTGATAGTCTCGAAAGGGTATAAGGTGGGTGTAAAATCGGTTCTTGAAAATATTATCTAGTTAGGAGTATTTTAAAAATCGTTCCGGTCACGGGTGATTGGGCCATGCCTGTTGAGGGTTAATAAACTAAAAAGTTTCTAAGTAAATTCCTGCGGTGTATACAATAAGACATTTATATAAATACAATATTTTCATAAATTTTGAATGTTTTATATCGCGCTTAAAGGGAGGTTATTTTATAGTATAAGCTCAGAACTTTCAATGTGCAATTCATAAAATGTTCAATTCGACTGCTCCCGTGATGCAAGGTAATATCCATGCGGGACTGTTATTAATAATGGGAAAAAAAAAAACAACCGTACAATACGAAGTTATTTATTCAATTTAAAACGTACATAGCAAAATTTGAGAAAAAAAATTTGACCACGTTAGAAATGTACAATGCCTACCAGTAGCTAAACCGGAAATGACCCACGGACAACACAGTAAGGTGATAGAGGAAATGGTCGCCATCCAGTGTTGTAATAACTGTTGCTACTTACCTCACACACTATAGTCGCGGTAAACTTACTGGTCGCAAGTCCGCCGATTTCTCTAGTTTGTCGATTTTTTTTGAAGGATTTCTTTTAAGCGAGAATGCTCTTCACTGTTAAAAAAAATCGTAATTTTATAGCCCCACTCTACCGTTTGAAGTCAAATCATTTAATTTATATGGTACATAATATTATTTGTAGCTGACGTATAACCAACGTTTTAATCGTGATTCGTGGTTAATCGTTAATCGCTCAGTCAACCGTTCAATTCGGCCGGTTAACTGGGTGATTAAAACGATAGTGAAATCAGCTCTAAAATTTCTATTCCAAGTTAATAAGCTATTAAGTTACTAAGTTATTGTACTCAAAATAATAACAAGTATCCTATTCATTTAATTGTGTGTACAGAATATTTGAAAAATTATTTTTCAATACGACGTTAAAATAAGCCGGTAAAAAATGTATTTTTATTTTGTTGTAAAAATAGTACAATATATTATATCGACAGTTTTGGCGGAATCCTTTGTCACCAATTTCTCTTAGCATATTAGCCCTAGGCCGGAGGCGTCTAGCACCATATTGTCACCGCGTGTAACTTATTGTGAATCGTTTACTTTCCGTTGCCGATCATCTTCACTTCCCCTCTTCTGCTCATCACACATCGTACAGATTATTATTTTTCACCCCCTCCCCTCTCGTATATTATTATTATGAAAACTACGTTGCCGCATATAGTTCTTTTTTAATACTTTTGTCCGCCACCCACACCGGCATCGCACACCCGGCCAAAGTTCGAAGGGTTCGAGCCCTTTGTAGCATAACGGGTCTGGAATAACAAACTACCGACCGTCTTAGCCTTCATCGACCTCGATAGTTGCTCTCATCACGTATTCCAGTCCGGTGATCGCCGCCCAAAACCTCTTCGTCTCCGCACTGTACCGTTTCGTCTGCCGTTTCGTTTACCATCGCAACACCATTAAACTCGTCCGAAAATGTGCTGTACTTAAACGACCAATATAGCACTACAGATCGGCAGAGGATTAAACACTGGCGATTAGGAGCATGGACAGCCATGTTTTGTAGTTCAGACTTGTAAATGTTTAATGTACGGACTTGCTTAAATAAAACGATTATGACATGTTTAAAAGTCGTGACGGTTTATTTGTTATGCCATTCGAAGGGCAAATCATGTATGACGTGGTTATGTGATTGTAACCTAAAAGAATATTTCTATCGCTTAAATTGGCAGTTTGACCAGTATCGAATGGACGATCATTTTAAAACGAGATCATACTGAGCAACCGCAAGTGATTAAAAAAAAAACACATCTAAAAAAAAAAATTGTTTATGCTTAAACCTTACTTGCTATAAAACTTGTTGGTTCTATTATAGATATTATTAAAAACTGTAACCACTTGAAAGAATGTCATATCTACCATTTATTAATAGATGTAGACATTTTTTTTAAAATCATAATATAAAACTAAAATAAAAATGAGTAACATAATATGTTATTAACATTTGATTTTTGGTTTGCATTAAATTAAAAGGAACTTCTAATTATTATGTTCAATAATACAATTAAGTGTTATTAATATTACAATTTATGAGAAATTCTATCGTAATGGATATTACTTATTAGTATAAAATTAAAAGAAATAAAGTTGAAAATATTGATTACTTTAATTAATAATCACTTTACAAAAAAAAGTATTTAACTCAGAATGACAATTACAACTAATAAAGACATTTTTTTTTTAATAAAACACTTCCATCTAGTAAAATGAATAATCTTTTTATCATGAAAAAGTTGTATACATGAAACCTTCTAATTCTTATAACAATATTTTGTTTTATTTATTGTTCAAAATATAAGGACTCTATAATAAGTTGTGTTCGTTAGAACTTTCTAGACGTTTGGTGAAATGTTCATAATTTAGTATCGACGGTGAAAAATGTTTATTGTAATTTTTACAATTACATATATTGCATACTTGTTATTGTGTGCTGAATTTTAATTAAATTTTTTAAAATGACTTAAACCAATTATAATAGTATACAATTGCACTCGCGCTGGTAAAAGCTCGAATTAACAATAAGATTTATCTGTTAAGACGTTTTTATAAACTGGGGTTTTGCGATGTCAACAAAAGTTTTGACGCTATCTGGTTGAGACGCGCCAACAGTAGTGTTTGCAGTGTTTAAGAGACCTTCATTTGCGTTCTTCATATTTTTCGTTAACTATATAATAATGGCCTTTAATTGAATTTGTCAATCTCGGTAGTGGTGATCCATAAAGTTTATTCGACTTTTTTTTTTTTTTATAACACTGGGAGACAGTAAAATATCTCATTCTTAATTGTATAAAAAAACCACAAGAGTTGCTGTCAACTTCCATAACGCCCGAAAGTTTGCGCTGGACTTTGTAAAAATATTATATGATTTCTTAAAATATAATCTGTCATTAAAACATGCTCTAAAACCTAGTTTTTAACTATACCTTATTATATTATCTAAGATTACAAGTGTCTAAAGAACTTTTTCAATGATTATTATTATTATTTTTTTTAATTTTGCTTGAATATAAATATTTAGTAAGGTACATATTCTAAAATATGTTATCTGTTGTATGATTGTATTTCAATAAACTGTAGCTTAGCAAAGTATGTTAAATAACTCAAATGTAAACGCTGCACATTGGAGTATTTGTATGAATAAATCGGACAAAAGTCGAAATTATTTAATATCTAGTAACAGTGGAAAATCTATTTTAAAACATTTCTAATTATTTAAAGTTTACAAAAATGCAGCCTTTGACATATACTAGAGTACTATAGCGGTGTTTAGCATGGCGCATCGTCGTTTACGCTTAGTCATGACTCATGCCACGTGTGTTTCGAATCCGTCATATCAAAAATTTTTTTTTTGACATTTTTTTATTTTGTAAGCTTAAAAAATATTGAAATACATGTTTTTATCTACTCAATTAGTTATCGTTCTACTATTAAAAAAAAAAAATAATGTCAAAAAATAATTTTGTCCGACTTTTTTATACAAATACCTATGTGCAAATACCTATGTCCTATGTGCGCTGACGGTAAGTAATCTTATAGGTATTTACACACATATTATTATAGACTTTATTGTATGTATGTAATACATGTTATAATTATCTAGCCTAAGGAAATGCTTTTTTAATTGGTTTATACAACATAAATCATAATATTCATGTTCCGAGGCTGAAAAGAAAGGATACATATTATGTAACTTGTTGTAAAATGTTTAATTATTAATATTTCGCTAAATTAACCCTGTAGATATGTCAAAACCAGAAAATGACAGCGCGTCAAGTCGGTTGATGTTGATGTATGTTGAGGTGGTAGGTATAGGAATTATTTCGTCTCATTACCGCTTCGGATGAGTGTGGCCGTGACGTGGATTCTAGCTTGAAGGCAAGTAACTTCTGTACTTGAAAATTGATTTGGGTCACTCGTAACCTCTTCAACCCTTACCTTTTTATCCACCTAACCGTATATTGTACATCATTTAGTACAGACTTTAATCTTTTATAAAAAAACTTGTTTATAAAATAATTATATAACCTCTTGCATTTAAATTCGACGTAAAATGCCCTTAATTAATTAATCCTTAACAAATAGATGGTGTGGCGTCTATCTTAAGTATTGCTATACATTTTTCGTGGTTAGCGTTATTTTTAACTTGTTCCCATAAAGCCGTAAATTGTGAAACGTTCATACCGGTTCTGCAGTAATATATTTTGTAATATTAGTATTACAAAATATTATTACAACGAGCTACACAAACGGCTACTACCGAAATGTTCTAGGCAGCGGTATTTCATTGTTTCTCGACTAAATGGAATTCTTATGTTATGCATTTCATAATTGAATGCCGTCATGGACTAATTGAACGAAGATCCCGTCCGTGTTATTTATCGCCCAGCGGCAACAGCAGTATAGCGGTGCGGCCAATCGGTAATCAGGCCCGAGCATGTGTGTATACATAGGATAAGAGGTGGCGGTTGTAGAGAAGAGGAGTGGTGGGTTTGTTAGGCAAAGTTTAAAGGGTTCAAACTAATTACTAAGAAAAGGTCGAGGGTCCGAGAGAGGGTTGTTTGGCCGTATTGTTTTGGCGGCGGTAGCGGAAAGCAGCGAATATAAGGAGCCAGCCACAAGACTGTACCCCGACTTCTTGGACCGCTAAAGGAGCGAGGATCGTAGGACATGGGGAGAGGGTCCAACGCACATGCATAAGCGTGTGTGCGTGCATAGTGTGCTATACTTACACATATTACCAAGGAGCATAAAGCCATTCCGTGTCCATCGGAGTCGGCCGAGGTGGTTGGGGGGTTGGGTGGTAGTGGCGGGCATTGTGTTTAACCCTTTCCCTTTAAAACAGTGTAGAGACCATTAAACAACCGCAGGGCAGGCGGCAGCCGACAACGGCCTTCGATCAGCTCTATGCTACTGAAACTATTTCGTAGCACCTTAAAAGCGTTTCAACGAAAATGATCGGTTAGGCCGGCAGACGCAGAGGGTTGGCTTTACATGAGTTTCTCCCTTTCAAACATGTATTGAATATTCGAAATATGCTGACAAAGCATTGACGAATTGTGTTAATAATTAAGCAAATTAATGGAACAGCCCACGTCTTAAATCAAATGGACTCAAGGCGGTATCTTGTCCATTTCGTCCATCATCATCAACTCGTTACCCTAATCTAACGATGTATTATGCCATTATGATATACGCAGCAAATTCCAAGGCTGGACACAATTGCGCTCATAAATTTAAGTTAATATTAGATTTTAACTTATTAACTGATTTAACGGAACACTTAGTTAAACTTTAACTTGTATCTTAATTAATTATATTTTACTTCGTTTCGTTAAAAATTTGTTGGATTCAACGTGTTTGTTAAACTTGCCGTAAAAAACTCCATAGTTTTAATATCATTGTCATTGTAGTTCACCCAAAACTTGTAATTGATTCAAAATAGTACTAATGATATTTAGTGGTCAACCGTGTGTAAATAATAACACTTATATCTGATATTTCACAGTGTTCTGTTAATTATCCCAATAAGTTGCTTATAGTCTATAGACATTATATAGTATGTAATGTGTTTGTATACTTTGGAGTTTATCTTATTTTTGTCAAGTTGCATGCGTCTTTACTTTTTCTTCTCTTCCAAAGCATTTCGATTTTCTTACACGATGTAAAGGAGAAAGAAAGAGTTTGGGAGTGATTTCCTTAAGTGCTTTATCGACATCTTCATCCATATAAATTTTGCGGCACCCCACGTAATAAAATAAAACAGCTATAGGGGAAAGATTCAAGAGAAAAAAGTCTTTGGCAAATAACTCGAGTTTTTGGTCTTTTATAACGTGTCCGGTCTTGTCAAAAATATCACTAAATTATTTTTTCTACCGCAACATGTGAACGCCTACTATAGTGTATATCTTGCCATAAAAATATTTTTTCCCGATTTATGGATTCGATAAGTAGCTGAGTTAGACTTCCCCTATGATCAATTTTCATTGTGAATAATATTGTTTTCTTAGCTCTTAACTTTTATGCTGAATGGACCTTTTTGATATTATAAATAAAAAATAATGACAAAAAATCGAGTGGACATCGTTTTAATTTATTTTTATTTTTGGGTATGATAACAATAAAATCATAAAACAGTAATATTTTCCCCCAGATTTTAGTGGTCAATAAAAACACTCAATTAAAATGTCAAGTGGAATAAAAAAGACTCCGGTCCCCTGCTGTTCCGCAACGTTATAAAACCCTAAAGAATTACAACATTTCGGGGGCTTAGTCATATATAAGATCATACATTTATTTCCAATGACTACAATGTAGTGTCAAATATATTGGGGTTAATATTTATTTTATTAGTATTTATTATAATAAAACAATTAAAATAAAGTAAACCAATTAAAAAAATATATTTAAAAAATAATTTGTATTATTTTTAGTAACACAGCACAAGAAAATATAAAAATATAAAATATTTTAAAATATTTAAATATTGTATAGAATAATTAATAATTTTCAAATAAGTTTTTCTATTTGAAATTCAAAAAAATGTCAGCTTAATAATATAATATTTGTCTACATAGCACGCCAACAAAATAAACAATCATAAAATAGTGCTCAGTTATTAAAATACAATTAATAAAACAAATATTATTTTTAGTAGAGAAAAATGTATTGAAACATATTGTTTAAAAACGAGCCCCATTCAAAGTTTATATTAATTTATCTTTATTTTTAAAATCTCCAACTTAAGCCAAACAAATTCTTAAATTCAGTAGCATAATATGTTATCAGCTATGTCTTTATTTAGCATCTATTATATACAAGATGGTCTAGAACACAAGTTGTGGTTTCCCCTATTCTCTCTCTCCCACGCACTCGGTCTCAATATTTTGTCGAGGTATCCTTAAGGAACGAGCCATCTTATAGACTAATTGGTTATAATTAGCCGAAGGCGAGGCTCGTATGCGTATTGTGTTAGCTCGCGAAGGGATGAATAGTTGGTCTTGCTCTTTAAAACGAACGGTGGAGATGGCGGATGAAGCCGGGGTTGGTAAATTCGCAGATGTGCCGTTATTTACGATCGGGTCACCTAACCCTTGTAATGCCAACATAACGACTTGGCCGCTATGTATTATTACCGGTTATTATTATACACATAAGGCGGCGTAGAGCGGCACTTCTTAGTCGGCCCGGCAGGAGATTTATGTTGGTAGCAGGTCGTCTTAAGTGCGCTACGTTCCCCCCTGATTTGTCCCTCTGGGATGTGGAATGTCATTTTCCTTCGGCCTTTCCTTTCCCATAACTCGAGCCAAGGAAAACTCGACCGACGCTCGGACGGCAGTGTTAAATGATTTCTAATAACTCTTCTATGTAGCCCCATAAGGACGGTGAATCAGCTATTAATCACTATAAAGTAACAAATACCATAGCAATTAAACGCATTTGCATAGTACTAACTCCTTTAAGAACATCTCACCTAAAATAATGGCTTGTGGTTATGTTGAGTGCAAAGGATAAATACTTACAATTGATCAACAACTGTTATCTAAAATAATGTATTGTAGAAACATATAGAACTACGCTATGGTACATATTTTACCATTTATTAGTAGATCATAATTCATAATCTACTGATGTTTACAATAAGACAAGAGTGAAAAGGGCCAAAAACAAAACTGACGGCTAAATATAGATTTACTTAATGGCGATAGTTAAGGCAACGATGTCAACAAATTAAAATTTATACAACACGTTTAAAAAAGAGTTTAGAATTACAATGTGATAAATAGAGAAATCCGAAATAAGTATAATTAACATAATGAAATAAAAATAAAGAATTGCAAAAACGACATGATGAGTATAACATCGAGAAATAAACGTAACGAAAACTATAAATTCTCGTAGAAAAATACACACAACTATCCCCAAAGACCATAATGGATAAATTTAATTCAGAAAAGCAGATAAACTAAAATTATGAGATGAGTATCTATAGACGATATATTCAAAGACCAATCAAGTATTCCAGATCCAGAGAGAGATAAAAATTATAAACATTTTAGAAGAAGTAGAAATGGTAATTAAACAAGCTAAAAATAGAAAATCAGTAAGTTATAAAACGAAATTTACGCAGTTTTAAAAAATTTTGAATGAAATAGAAATTAAGCCAATTCCTCACCACACTTACACAGTCCAAAAATAGGCTGAAAGTAGATTTAGTGTGGCACTATAATACTTATAACTTTTCAATAATATGTAGTTAACCTATTTTTTACTTAAAAAACCCCAAAATAAAAATAAAACTGACCGTAATAAATTTCTAGTTTGCTTCGTATCAGCGAATTAATAGTTAACAGGTTTCTGAAAATTTTATTTTTTATTTTTTATTACGATATTGTATATTGGTAACAACAGCAACAAATCACCAGGAAACACAGATTAGCAAACCACGATTAGGGTTGATCGTCCCTAATAGACGATCCGGCTATATGTATAAATTATAATTAGTTATCATAATTTGTTTTTAAATCTTTTAATAAGTCAACAATTGTAGTTTTTTAAGTTTCTAAACGTTTTATGGGAAAATGTAGAATAAAATGTGGCTCGAGATATTATATTACCATAACGGTATGGATCTATCAACGATGGTTTAAATATGGAACAAAATAAAACGGATGTTACATTTATAGCTAATTTTTTTTTATTGTGACATAATGCACTTACTTTATGTGATGATAAATGTAAGAGTGTGTTTCGTTTGCCTTCTGCTTTTAAAATAATTTCTTACGCCAAAATATTCACATTAATATTAGTTGTATACTTGTGTGAGTATCTGCGAGATAGTATGTGCTCGTTCTCGTATAACTTTTGCACAGTCTAATTCCTTAATTACGCTATACGGCCGGAAGCCCTCTAGAGATTAAAACTGTTTTCGTTGCTTGTATTCACAACCTACACTCGGGTGTACATACAGTGTTTGTGTGTGAGTGTTTGAGAAATTCAAAAGAAAACATAATATCAAGTTGAGACCGTTACAATGTGTAGAGAACGAACAGAAAACGAGTCCTGGTGAATACTTCATAGAGTTTCCGTTTTGGATATTAATTTATAAACTGAATTCCTTTAGGTGACGATAAGTATCGAAATATAAGGAGAGCCGCTTAGAAAGGTCGCGGGACACCCTCGGATGCTGTGGTTTCTTGGTTCACTGGACTTGATAAAGGTCTCGGGCCGCACTTCGTTACAGCTGTATGAGTTTCCAGTGTAATCAGCATTTTGGTGACCACAAGCACCGTGGGTCCAGGGAATAACGGCTGCTTGAACCTCTCAAAAACGGTCTTTAATTACAAATGCGAGAACATACTGGACGCCCGTGAAGATGGGAGTGGTAAGGGTGATCAATAGATTTCGACCCATAAACTTTAGTCGATCCTAGTACTTAGCAACCCGCCTGCGTCTTGAAGGTTATGAAAATTAATCCTTTGACTTTCATGTAAGGCAAAAACATTACTATACAACGTATAATAAAGGATTAACCTGTCTGAAATACGGCGTATTAGAGTTGTTCACCTCTGGATGATAAATATTATAAAAAACGAGTAGAAAAAAAAAAATTGCAAGATTGTTATACCATAATATAATGTATTTAGTTAGGTACTCGTCAAACATTTTTATGTATAGCATTTTAATCCGTACTAGCTGAAGCTGAAGTTTTAGTATCCGCTCATTGCTAAACGATAACCGTTATAGTTAAATATTTATATAATGATTTTAAAAAAACATGGAAAACCAACTGATGTTGTATTAAAGTTACCTTACGGAGATTAATTTACAGCTTCAATAATTATATAGATAATTAAAGGATGTATAAAATTGCGATGTTGTCAGGCCCTTCGTTCAGTGCACATTGGTTTTAAAATATTAATTGTTGAATATAATGTTATGTAATAATTGATAAATAAAAAAATGAGTATTGTAAATAATTCTATTTTACACCAATTAGTCGCCATATAAGTTTGTTTAATACAATTATAATATAGCGAAACGGGGTCTATATTACAATTTAAGCAATAGAGAATATGTTACGCGAGAATAAGTTATTACCCCTAAGGGCGACAAGCACGATAAACTAATATATATTGGGAATGTGTGGCAGTTAGGTTTTATTGATGTGCTTGGCTTTTGTATGGTGTAACGTTCCTTTTTTTGCTTTGGTTTCCTGTTCTTTACCCATCGTACTATAGAACACCACAGCCGGTTAGATAAATCCAATTTTTATAAAGATTACAAAACATTTAACCTGTTTTTCTACAAACAGACTTATTTCTCGAGCGATGCCATAAATTTCACGGTCGGCTTCGCTCTGCGCCCATTTCGAAAGACGCGTGTAAAGGGGCGAAGATTTCTTCGAAACATCCGTCCGATTCCGGGAGAATGAACAAAAAACACTTTGGTTGAACTCAGAAAAAGGATGTAAGAGTAAAAAGTTTTGAGTATTGCATAACATGTAGTATATACATTTTGTTCATTTGGTTGTACGTAAGCAACGTTTATTTCAAGATATTTTGAAAACGTTGTTTAAAAAACACAATTATTAATATGTATTATACTGAAATATTTCCATAATATAATACGTCGTAATGGTTCGTGTATTAACATTTTATAATGTACACGTACCGTTCAAAATCACTTTAGCGAAAACAAAGTGGTATTGGTTTTACCTTAGTGTTTTTTTGTGTCTCTAAGCCATATACAATAAAATATAATTTTTTTCAATTTCATTTTTCGTATTTGAACATTTTTTAAAGAACTATACTGTTATTTAACACGTTTCTGAACGTTTTCACTGGTAGTTTTTGAACCTTAAAAACGTCCCCCATAAAGCAAAAAATAACACATTTATATTGGTCAATTGTAATTTATTAGCTTTTTAATCTTCTGCTTATAGTATAACTTTTAAGTCGCATATTAATTATGGTTATATCTTAAGCAAGTGCGCAGTTGGTCAATAGAAGTTATAGTTTCTCTATTCTCGCTTTTAACTCTTATTGCTTCTTTATCACTGTCAATCTTACACTTAAACTGGTTTAAAAGTTCTTATTATTCATTTACTATCTATTAACTTTTACCGTTAAGTATAAATTGTAAAATTACACAATTTATACTCGTTGCTTTTACTTTCTTCTTATTGTTAAAATTTAATACTTATATAGTCAAATAATTTAATTATCTAATTACTTTCGTTTTACACTAATTTGATTTGTAAGGTGTGATGGGAAAATCAGCCAAACCACTATTTAAAACTTATTATAAACAGTAAACGACATGTATGTCGTGATTAATGGCATACAAAAAATGCTGTACTAAACAAATTTATCATTAGTTAAAAGTACAACGAGAAAATTTTTAGTGTTAACTTGTGCGCTGTAAATTGGTTTGAGAATAATTTTAATTTTATAATTAAAAATAATAAAAAAATTTAAATATTTTAATTTTTCACTCTCAAGACGATTTTAAAGTCAGTAATTGCAATATAGTTTCGATACATTGATAAAGATGTATGCTTATGACTATAGCAAAAACTACAATAGTGGTGTAACATTTTTATGGCTAACACAGTTTATCGTTTTCAACTTTTATATAAAATAGCCGTATTTATGTCTTATAATTTATACCTTCAATGTTGCATATTTAAATTTATAAACAAAAAAATGTTAAAATGTTATTCATGCCTAAATAACCTTTTTCATACATTAGTTACAATAATAATTCCAAATAAGTCACAGTAATGACAATGACGTTAACTTAAAACATGTACCGCTATCTAGTTACCGTTTTGTGTAGTCAGTAAGCTACTGGCCGGCTCACAGATGCTACACGTTCTTAGAGAATTATTATTGATGTAAGAACAACTTTCACCAAGTTCAACCAAGAGGTGGCGCTTTTCCAAAAGTTTAAAATAGTAGTGTGCGTTTTTACCGCTAGATGGCCGTTACTATAGTAAAATAATGAAATTATATTAAATAATAACTACCTGTTTGTTAACTGGAGGAAGTACCAGCTTTCTTTGCTTCGCCCATGATACATCTGGTGGTTTGGCAGCTGGACGTTTGGACGGCGGCAACCTTGATGGCATGTCCAGAATATGTCTGATTGTGTGTTTGGACTTAGGCTTCATCATAATTGTATTAAATTTCGAACGTTCTCTTGATATCTATAAAACATCATTAAATTTGAACTGTTAGATTACTATTTGAATAATTTTCATAAAATTATACAATATACTTATGTGCAATTATTTGTATAAAGCATTTTGTCATTTATTTTGGTTATTTAAAAATTTGCCATTTCTAATCAGGTAACGTAGATATTTCACAAATCCATTTATACAAAAATTTCACTTTTCATTTGTTATAATGCTTCAGTGCCCATTGTAGCAAAACTTTACTGAATATGATTGGGCCGCTAATTCATATGATAGAAATAAAACATATATTACAATTATTTATACAATTTATATGGTCTTTAATATTTTTTTTTTCAAACACATGTTCACATAATGAAATGAAAAAGACAATTTTGTTAAGAGTGGTAGTTAGTACTGTATTTCGTTCTTGGACAGTCGTAATGTATGGTTGCCAAAATTAAGTATTATTTATTAAAAAATGTATGTTTCATCTATAGCCTATCATATCAAGTTAGTGATGTGTATCATATGTAAACAAACTTTTGTAATTTTCTCTGTAAAAACAGTATAACTCATAAGTTTGTATTATATAATTATTTTTTTATAATTTGCACAACTAACTAGTTTAAAAAAACTAACTTACTAATTTTGAGGAATGACATATAGAATAAAGTAAAATACAGATAACCTAACGGTAAAGAAACGTATGTGTTTTGATTACACAAATTCTCTTCGATTAAACATCAGTTTACAATTAAATTGTACATTAAAATTCCGTGAATTGAAATTGCTTTTTCGTGATACAGATAAATAATAGGCAAGTTATTTTATTGTTTTCATTTTTTTTATCTTTATTCTGTACAGAATTTTACATACGAAATTTTGCTATATTTTATTCCCGTGCGGAAAAATGGACAAACGCAATGAGCTTTAATTGGGCGATATCCTAGGCGAGAAAAATGTTTACACGCAATTTATGAAACATGTCATCGAGCCACTATAGTAAGTTTATAAACTGAGAAATTTGTTTTTAGTCCAAGCCTAAAATATTTTTTTATGACTAGACAGTTTTAATGCATACAATCTATAGATAAAAAATAATAAATCGAAGATCAATTAGGCCAAAGTGGAAATATGTCACGCCTTCCTCTCCAAAATCGATGAAATTACTTCGCCTAAAATTTTTAATGTAGTTCTAAGGTGAATTTTATATTATGTATGTTATTTACCATTTATTTTTAAAAAGTCAATCCCTAAGACATATTATTAAATAAACAACACAGAAGAATCAACAATTATGTATGAAATTTTTGATGCTGCTATCCTGCAAACTTGTCATTTTGTACATAGAATTTTTTAATTTTTTAAATAAAACAATTGTTTCATAATCAAAAATGTACTGATTAATGATATTTAAAAGTTTTGAACCGGGTTTTATGAAGAAAAACGTTCGTTTAAGTAGCAGTACATTTCATTTTTCTTTAGCAAAACTGCATATTGTTATTTAAAACATATATAGAACTAATATTTTTTTTTTTCAATGAAATGTTGTATGGTTAATATTAAATAATAATTATAATCACGGTAAATTTTTTTATAAAACATAATAATATCAACATTCATTTTTTAAAATAACTCCATTTTTCCGTGTTCACTTAATAAGAATACTGAATATTATATCGATCGGTGTGGTATTTGTGCGTCGTTAAAATATTAAGTAGTTACATTTTCTTCCTTATCGATTATTCATACATATAGCTTATACAGAAACTACTCAAACCTCAAATTCTCGAAATAACTCATTACGAGAAATAAGTATAGAACTTTCTATTGATTGAATGTACTTTATGAATTTATGCGAAAAGCATCGCTTTAATTTATTTTGCCATTAAAGAACACATACCGTATGAATTCGACGAAAGGGATTACTTTCTTTACATAAGCAAACAATATTTCCGTTTAAAGCGTGTACACATGCGCGAGTCAACAAACGATACGGCGAATATTGAATAACCCGAGTCAATAGGGGAAAATATAAAACGAGACAAAAGACCGTTAAGTGTACTTATATACTAATCTTTGTCAAGAAAACCAACTATATTATACCAAAATAGTGTTGCACTGTAGGTACAATTTGCTAGCACGGTTGCACGTATACAGTTTTAAGGGTTTCATGAGATAAATTGACTGGACGGTAATACGATGGTTATCGGTGAGAGGGTTTCGTGTGGTCTTTTCACGGTTCAGTTGGAAATAAACAACTCTTAGGTACCTGGAAGTCCATTTTTTACGGTGTACAATTTAACCTATTTCATTTTACGGCATCTCCAGCATATAATTTTTCTACGAATACCGGAAAGCGTGTTTACTCAATTTTGTTTTCAAAGTATAATTACAAGTATAATTGGATATTTCATTTGTAAGCCAACTGAAGTATAGTAATTAGTAATAAATATAAAACGATAAATTTGTGTGTAATATATTAATAAAAAGTAATCTAAATTGAAAATAATGTATGATGTTTAATTCATATCCGTTTTAGTTATCATTTTCCTTTTTTTTTATATAAAAAGTAAAATTAAAAAAAAATTAACGCTTCAACATAATACTTTATATACTAATAAGTTACTAACCAATTCACAGTCTACTAATTGAAAGGCAATCAATTCATTATAAAGCACTTTCCAGAAGATTGATGCAGAGTTATCTTTATATGTTTCACAATTAATCACAATTTAACAATTTAAAGATTTTTTATAAATATTCAAAATTGCAACAAATTTTATAAAAAAAAAAATAATTTTTACCTAACGGCTAACCTAACCATTAACTATTTTCCCCGAAAACCGAGCTTTTGCTCAACATTGCACATTATAAGATTTGTACATTGGTAGACCCTACCATTCGTTGGGAAACTAATAATTTTCAACAAGATTCCTCTCATGGACTTACAAAATTCTAAATTTTACAACATCAGATTTGGTAAATATATCGGTAAAACATACACCTTCAGTACTCAAAGACATTCTTGACATTGTAAACTATCATTTTTAGTATTTTTTTTTTTAAATATTGTAAATTAATTAATTTTGTTAATCAATATATTTTTGTTTATTTTGTTTACCTCTATTAAATATATTATTACTACATAAAGCGTACTGTTGTATATGCTACCGGCATCAAATATTAAATTTAATCATTAAATGTATATAATGATCATATGTCAAAACAGCGTACGAGGAGAATGATATCACAAATCCTTGTGTGTAATACTTGGCAGAACAAACACACGTCTCTATGGCGAAATTGTTAATATTTCTTTCGCATAAAATAACTAATATCTGGTTGTATTATAATATTAAATTGGTCATTATTCAATTTGAAAGATATTTCAATCAACTATGGCTTAAAACCATTCCAGCTTTTTACCGTTTTACATCGCTAATGTAAGTATAATTTATTCAATCGTAGGAATATATTTAGAATTGTGTTAAATATTGCAAACATAGGTAAGAGTAGTTGGAAGCAACTGTGTTGTAATCACCGCAGAAAAAATCGATCAATCACACAAGTCTTGCGTGTGTACGTTGGACGGTAAAATTTCAGTCGCTTGGCCCGGTAATGTTATTATATATAATAAAAAAACAATTTGTTATTATAGTAACAGGCTTACCATTATAAAGTAGTTGTGTACCCATCGGGTGAACACGGAAACAAAAATTAGTGCTTTATAATAATTTACAACTAAGAATGTCATTAAATACCATTATCATACTTTCTATCAACATATAATATAAAAATGAAGACATATATTTTATATAAATTTAAGCATTAAGAGTTTTAATGAATGTATGTTATGTACTTATTACTATGTGTTTATTAATTTAAAAGTTTTAGTTATACATAAGGCCTATTATATTTTATACGATTAAGTATTTATCTTTTAAAATTGTTTATATAATATACATCTGTACTTTGTTTCTACACAAGACAACTCACTTATTTTACCTTTTGGCAAATTAAATAAAAGGTTTTTTTCTTTGTCTCAAATTTATGGAAACTGATTATCTTCGATACGTAGGTGAGATGGTATTGTTTTGACAATGATACACTTTTTTTATGTGTCTAAAGTTATGATAACTTTTTTCCTGTGGACCAATTTATTCGAGTAGCATCTCTAATGATCCGTAATCGCATCCGATTAGTATTTTAATGGGTCAGACGTAGAAAAGTTTACTCCTTTCCCTACAAAATTTATAAAAACACCAAAAACGTTACATAACATTTTTCAATTTTAAATTATAGGACGCTACACTTTTTTAACAATAATTGAATTAGTTCTAAATTTGTATAGAATATACTTTAGCTAATATATAATCGATATACTTCAAAAAATCTAAAAAAAAATTTTTAACTTTTTCTTCATTTCTTTTTTCTAGCAAACTTTTAGGACTTTAGGCTTGGAAATTAGACTGAAGAAAAATCTAGTCCCCAATATGCTCCATCGACACTTTGCCCTACCCAATGTCCTGGCTATTTTCATTTAGTTTCAAACATTATTAGGAGTATTCTTATTTATGATCTAAATTATTTTTGCCAACAATTTATACTTTAGAACTGTTATACCAATAGTACATGGTAAAATGTCAGTTGAATATTTGTTTATATTTCAGGAATTCATCAAGAAGCTTTAATAATTGTTGATAAAGCTAAAATGTACACTAACAATGAACCCGGTTTCAATACTTCAGCGAATCGTATTGCTGAATTTCTTGTCGGTAATACCTATTCATATTGTTATGTCTAATATTATGTTCGTTTTACTTAATAATAATTATCTAGTTAAGAAATGGCGTATTTCGGCAACAATGTTGTCATCGGAAATATGTAAGGTTTCAGCTCTCGTCAAATGAATTGTTGAATACATATTTAAGTTTATTATTTTATATTAAAATGCTATCAACCTTATCCTTAATATATACGTTATTTTCGATCGTAATTTTAATAATAATTATAGAACTCTCAATATTATTTTTAATAAACTTAATTAAAGAAAATATACGAGACAAGAATATATTTTTTAAAGGAATAAACGATCACACGTATTTTACTATAAGGCGAGAAAGGAAAATTAAATTAGGTTATTTTATGAAGTTATAATATAAATTTAATAGAACGTTAAATTGTTTTTACTTTTTAAAATTAATATTTACTCTTACGTCTTTAAATTTAGCACAGTTAGTGTAAACTGGTCACTCCGAACATTTAGAACCAAAGATTCAAAGTAGAATACCACTGCGCATCACAAATTGGCATGTATGAAATAAGTAGTATAAAAGAGTTAATTGTTTTTATTGCGATTTTACCGTATTTAATCATAGATTTGATCTATAATTTAATTTGCAACATTTTAATAAGCCATAATTTATTATTCAAGTTTTTATTATAAGTATATTAATATGCTTACATTTTCATATAATTTTAATTATAAATGTCATTAAGATTTAATGACATACAAATTACTAAAATCGATTCAGTGTAAGTATAAAATAAATTTATCTATTGATTTAAATAAAACCTTAAAAATGTTCTCCTAAACAATTGTGTAATGTCGATATAGACCTTTAGTTTTCTAACCGGCAATTTGTTTTTGGATTAACCAACTTAATTCTTATTGTGAATTTGCTTAAAAATCAAAATAGAAATACTTCAGTTATACTCGTATATATTTTTAATAAGTTTTCTTGTAATTCAATACAATTTTCCCTACCAAATAAAATTCTGGGAAATGATAATATCACGAATTCCTTTATTATCTCAAAGGCCTGGATATTTCCGTTTAATAAAATTATTACGTGAATATTTCAATATTAATAAAATAATAATTTCCAGTACTTCATAAGTTTGTTTATTGACACATCTTATGTTACTGCAGTTAAATGAATTATTTATATTCTCTGAATTCTATCCGTTTGAAAATATAATAATTGATTAAAAATAATAATAATTTTTAAGAAATCTAGAACACCTTAATATTTTGTTGCATTTTATATAAAATATTAATATGTATTAATAAGTATTAATAATACGATTATGCACTATTAGACTATGGTTATGTGGTATTATATTTCAATAGCTAATACAATTTTACAATCAAGAAATATATTGATTTAAAGTCTTGTTGTAAAAACAAACAAACAGCTTCATTAAGACTTCATTAACAGGAAGGCAGTCAACTTGTATATGAAGTCCTTTATTCGCATAGATGCGTTCTGTTCGGCTCAGTTCCCTAGAGCCCAACACAAATATAGGTTTAATTGATTAAGTTCAAAGGCGATTTCTAAGAAGCACAGCCTTTATGATGAACGTCTTTGATCAACTACTTTCTGTTGTTTAGAGGCAGCTGTATAATCTGCCACCTTTTTTATTTAGACGTAAAATACTATAAAGACATTTTGTTTTCGTTTGAACTATTTAACAGCATGCCAATTGCTTTAGATTACATCTCTGGAGGATTTCGATCTCTATTATTAAATACCAAGTACATAATGTATAAATAATTTACTTGTTCTGTATTACTACTAAGTTACACTGGCCGATTTCTCCAATGAAGTCTTCAAACGAACTTATTTGTTATTTTTTTTTTCTAAATTACATCACATATATTTATTGTGCAAAAATAAGCCTAAGACGAACAATTTTCTGAATAAATGTTAAAAAAAGTTTAAAAATTAAATTAAAAATTGTTTTATTAAATGCTGTTAAGTTATATAGGAATGCGTTTATATTTTCTTTAATTCTAACACTTTTAATTTTCAAGAAAAAAATTATCCTCATTTCTTTGTCAATTTGGTGAGCTTAATTATAGCTGTACATTCAATATACTGTATTCAAAGAACTTGATTCTTTCTTACGTTTAACGTCCGTTAGTCTCGCCGATCGGGGCTTCGACGGTTAAAATTTAGGATTTTTGGGTCTACAGCAGATGCCCATTTTTTCTACCATACAGTTTTGCCCGCTCAGAGAAATAACAATCCCCCAGTGGCCGAGATTCGAACTGGCGACCGTGCGTTGATAAACTGTATCCTTATCTCACACCGCCACGCGCCTGCACATTCAAATACCTTGATCATAAGCGCAACTGGGGGGGGGGGCTGGAGAGACTTAGCCCCCCAAATTTACTAGTAGTCTCCTCATAATAAATAATACTTTATATGTAATTGAACAAAAAATAAATATTTTCAAAATTCGTGTTACTTAAACAAATATATCGAAATATCGTGCATAATAATTAAAAAAAAAAAATGTTGTCTTGGTCAAAGTCAGGATTAACTTATCTGGTCATTTTATCATAGTCCCGTATATTTGTGGTATGTATAAATTGTGGTATTATGCGTGAACACTGGTTTCCTAACTGGTTTGAAAACAATTTTCCCGAACTTGTACAAGATAGTTTAATTTCCTACTTAAGATCTACAATGGACCAAGATCGTTTCAGTAATTTATCCACAATACTGAGTATTGAAAAAGATATAGAAATTGATCCTGATCAAATTTTACAACAATTTACAGCTATATGTAAAAGAAAAATGAAACTTGAACAATTTGTTAATAACTATTGTTTAATGTATAAAAATCATTTAAGTTAAATAATTTTGGAATTTTTTTAGTGTATACATTTTAAGATGTATGTGGGTAGGAGGTGCTGGCGAAGCCCCCCCTCTCATGTTACTTATGGTACAATATTAAGGTGGGGCTGTAACCCCGCTAGGATTTTGTGCTAGTTGCGCCACTGAACCTTAATTCAATTCACTTAAAAAAAAAATTGGGAAATTAAAAAAAAAACAATATTACTTTTAATATACATTGACACAATTTATAATACATTGACATTAAGCAGAAATTATAGTTTAACCTCAGTTAATTATTTTTCAGACCCAGAAATCAGAATGCTTAATAAATTGCCATACAGAAAATCATTTATGGTGACATCTTGTGACGGAAACGAATGTAATTTATACGTGACGGATTCGTATGGTACTATTTCTCAAGTTTTTGTAAGTTTTTATCACCAATAACCATTCGTTATATCATCACACTTGTGTATCTATTATCTAATATTTAGGCAAGTGCAATAGGCCGTAAAAGGGGTACAACAACAAAATCGTTGGAAAAGAAATTTTCAGCAGCAAAGAAAGGTATATTAGGTGCTAATCCATCGAACTAGCTTTACAATGTCTCTGTACGGTTACTAAGCCTGATGCTAATTGTATTGCTATAGGAGTTATAACACCAAATCGTCCCTTTGAGGTTAGTTAATAGTATAAGTTTTAAAACTGTTATTATTATAGTATATAAAGACTTTATTATGAGTGAGGAATTGCAATATTAGGATAATGTAATATTAAAATTCAAACGAAGCAATTCAGATAAAATGTGCATAATTCAGTGTGGGTTAGTGCTACCAACCACTGTACCGCAGAGCTCCCAATGTTTAATCGAGGCAGACGATTATTAATATTTGATAAATTACAGTTGTGAACGATTATATTATTTCTGTAATCTATTAGATACTTGGTATAATGGTTGAGGTTGTTTGAGGGTATTTTAAACCATACTTTTTGTTGCTGTTTCTTGACTATATTATAGTAAAATAATTTAATGTGACTTATGATATGTGACTTTAAGTACAACATTTTCCTAGAAACATGGCGTATATATATATATTGTAACAAAACCTCAACCAAAGCTAAGAATGTAATATTTATGATTTATTTTCTTAAAAATAACACCACGTTTACATTTACACAAGCAAATCAGTAGACCATGAATCTAATCGATTATTTGCAATGACTTTCAAAACATTAATCTTTAATTTTAGGATACAACATATATTATAATAAACACTTAAATCACGTTAATATACTATACACACGCAATAACATTAAATGCGAGATAATACTAAAAATATTAAAAAAATTGTTCTTTAAATGAAAAACAAAAATTAGATAACGCTTAGTGTTACATAAAACTTAGGTACAACATACACCATAAGTACTGGTAATATGCGTATATTGTTATGTAACTGTTTTCTAACAGGAATTAAAATACCAGACATTTTAAAGAATAAATGGAAATTTTAATGTTTAAAAAAATAACTTCTGAAAAATCAAGTTTCTTTAAAAAGTTATAGATAAATTATTTAAACCACATTCGTTTGAGTATTTGAAACACCGTTGGGATTTGATATTTTTCCGGTTCAAATGTACTTTCTTACATTTTTTCCAATAAACATGTATTTTATAATATTTTTTCAGTTTTAACATGTCCCTCTGGGTTAATTTTATTTGTGACCAAAATTTCACAGCTTACATTTTACTATGTAATTAGAAGCGTAGAAAAGACATGTACATGATCACGCTAGATAAAAGAGCCGAAAAACTTTGTTTATAGTTAATATATTTTTTAAATCTTTTATTTTCGTAATAAACTTTCCCGAAAAATGTATATTTTAATAAGAGATTTGAGTAGTGTAGTTATTATACATTATACATATTTTGTTAACTATTTTAACAAATATTTTACGTAGTCGTAAAATACATTAATATAAAAATAATAATAATTATTTCTTGCAAATTGTTCATTATTATTATTACAACAATTTAGAAAAGCGTACTTATTTTATAACATTGTTATTTTTTTATAATTATAGACAAAAACATAGTTCAAGCATGTTTAAATCAAATGACTATTTTTAAAATCGAAAAGTGATTCAATGATGTTAAGTACCACTTATTTAAAAAATTGCTCATACTCTTTTTGTTTGTATACATAATATATTCCATTTTTGTATAATAAATGTATAATATAATAGTCTGAAATGTATTGAAAATCATATAAAGAGTTGACTATATTATAATATTATGATTAATACAATCATTGGATTGAAAAAGGTAATTTAAAACTATTCATGATATATTTAGTATATATGCCTATGGAACTAACTATATTTAATATAAATATTTTTTGTCAACATTTATAAAGCCGTAAAATAAAAAGAAACTTTCAATTATTAAGTTGATGTCAACTTATTTTTAGATTTATTTGTATAAGCCTTTGGGTATAATTTTTTAAGTACTTTTTATTACCTGAGTTGTTATAAGCATTCTGGTTAATAATCAAATGGAAAGTAGGTAAAAAATTAAATTTTAAAAATAGATGACCAATGGGTTAGCACTTATTCAGCAGGGAGGGGTCGGTATAAATAAAACCCTGCAAGTTTCAGTTAGTAATAATAATACAAATTAGTAATCAATTAAGTCATAAGTTATAATTAATATGTCTCGCATTAAAAAAAATCTAAAAATTTAGGCTGTTTTGACAGTTCTAACTGAATTATTTAGCGAATTAAAGATGTCTAGCCACCTTTGAAATATCACTAATTGTCAAATGACGTACTATAAAATATATTTTTTTTTTGTAAAAAAAAAAATAATCAAAATTAGATTATTCTACGAATCATTATATATTTTCCAAGTGCCTCTCTACATATTTAATTTAAATAGATTTGTGATTTCCCTTAATAATATGAAAAATATTATATTTGTTATTTCTTCGTTAAAAATATATCTTTAATTTTTTTTACAAACACATTTACGAGTATTATTTTATACGTCAACCGTTAACTAAACCTTCGGTTGCTTAACGATAATTTAGAGAAATTGTGATCACACATTTGTTAGGCAAAATACAAAGTAAGCACTATTAATTTGTTTGTAGGTACAACAACAGCGAGTGTGTTGAGAAAGTTTCTGGGTAAACTGTACGGTTTGCAAAATTTTCGACTCAAGAGTGTTTAAAACAATACCATTTCCTTGGCATGTTTCAAATAGTTTATACAAATCATTTATACGGAATGGCGAAGCATATTTTCCAACATAAAGTAAATAGCAAGCGGTAAAATAACGTTCTTTTCCTCCGGTACATAATATCGCGTACATGCATATATATACGTTTGATTCTTTCTGTTTTTATTTTTTATTTCGCGCTCGACTGCCATTTCCTTCTCCGCTTGCCCAGAAAGTTATTTCCATTTTATTTTCATATCGAACGCCATCCCCTGCGCCCACAGACTGCCTACGCCCGCCGACTCTGAGCTGTTCCGTTTGTCGGTTTTTATGTACAAACCGACTGAAAGGTTTTTCGCGAAATTCCATTGTCATCGTGTCGCGCACCAAAGTTTTTGCGCATACATTATAATATCTCTGCAAGTCGAGTCGAGCCGTACCGGCAGTGCGTCTGCTGGATGATACGAAAGTCGTTCGCCAAAGTTTCAAATTAATAATATTCGCGAGGGAGTTGAAAAGGCAGAGTTTTTTTTGTTTTTATATAGATTTAAGTACACCAGCCGAAATCCATGTGCGATCATAAATCCAACAGGACACAATAACGCGGCCGGATATAAACGAAAGCACACAAAAGTTCCCAGCACAATTTTGTCCGGTCTCGTTCAAACATTGTCCATTATGACAAACACCGAGTAGACTGTACCACTCTTAAAAACAACACTGCTGCGACGAGCGAACGGAAAGCGTTTACGAGAACACGCGTTAGACGATTGAAAAATGTAACAACGAATGTACATAATATGTCAATCTTTTACAACTGCACTTGTACGACGGAATTGCATTGGCCGACGTGGTCATTAAAACAAGTGACTGTAGAGGAACACGAAAACAATATAGCTATGTTAAATAATAATAAGTAAATACCTATAATGCTATGTAAATAGTTTGAAGAACAATAGCATACTTCAATAACGTTGTGTTTCACAAAAAAAAGGATAAAATGAGGATAGAGTTGTTTGGCAGTAAAAACTTACACAAAAAATAACATATCAAATAGCTTACACACACGAAACAGTGTCCCGTGTCACACACTATTCCGGCAAGCTGGTATAATAGATGTAGTATAGATGTTAAGGACACATTGATGTAATTTGTTTTTAACGTGGTACCTGTAGATTTACTGTAAAAACGAAGTTCTATAATATTTAAATAATCATGCAAACGACAGCTTAATGCGTACTTTGGGTTTTTCTTATTAGAAGTAAGTTAGCAGGTGGTACAAACATTTTTAAATTACCGCATTGCAAAATGTATTTAATTGACATCCCATACAGAGTTTAGCCATTGGCTTTGTATATAACCATCAACTATAACAAAATCGAAGTAACCGAAAAAATGTATAAAAGATTTTGATAATAAGGAAGTATTTTCAATGAAATTCTCCCTTTTACCAGAAGTAATATTTTTTTGAACTAATTCAATTGCTTTTCGGGAACGGCCAAATGTTAAACAATAATTATCATTAAAGAATTTATTATATTTTTTTGTAAGTAGAAATATTGAAAATGCGAGAACACAAGTAGACTCGGAAAAACCTAACTTTTCGGATATTATTACTTTATTTGTAAACATATATTTTAGTGCAGCGCCTTTTGTACCTATGTACCCATCATTTCAATGGATCGTTAATAAGTTGTTTACAAATTTTTCTTAGTTTTCCAGGATAATAATAATCTTAGGATCATAATGTAATATTAGTCGTATTTGAAGATCCCCATTAGTAATTTTATTCCCTTTTGCATATAGTTAGTCCTATCCAATTTATTATTATTTTTTCCACTGCACTAAAATTTTCATTTTCCACAAAGAAGTATTAAGAGCAAAATTAGGAAAGAAGCTACAAGAAAATATAGTACAGTTTGTGTAAGCTACATGATTAGCGTTGACTGGACATGCTGGGAAAGCGAATGGTTTGCTTATTTAGATGACACTTGTAAACCAGATAGATCGAAAAGACCACGCGTGCATCCAAACCAAAGATAACAGTAAAGAAACAATGGATGTGAAATCGAACTGGATTAGAAATATGGACTTAGATTATGTAAAAGAAAAATGGAGAAAATTGGTTTTAGAAGCAAAGAGTTGTACGACTCGTAAAGCTTATAAAAAAAATAAACATAATATATTTTATTGGGCTTGTTAACTTGGTTTAAAATTACGGCAAAGGGAAATGTCCTTTAAATTTTAACACATAGCAAAGCGGTATCATTGCGTTACTCAAATAACATTACAATAATGCAAAGTCCTAAACAAATATTTTCTGTTGTCATGTTTACATTGTACATTTTACCCTTTCAAGTCATAAGCTTTACACTGGCCAAAATCTATTTGAAGAAAGACACAGTATGAATAAATATGAATATAATTATTCAAATAATATAACACGCACCTACACACAGTGAATTAATCAATTAAAAAATCTTGATCACCACGTAAACTGTTAGTTTTTTTTTCATACAATTATACTGTAATTTCACATTCAAATTGTTTATCACATCTTGTATCTACTAGTATTTGTCAGTGTAACGTCACAGTATTTGAATGATAAATATGTTTTATCTCCAAATGTCGTTAACACATAATTACTTTTTGTATAATGAATAAAAACTAATTCAATTTGTTTACTATACTGAAAATGACGAGAAAGTATAGAAAGAAATCTGATATACTATTATGTTTTCATGAACGTAAAAGGCTATATTATTACGACACAATACGACACCAGAAGATCAATACTAGGTGTTTGCGAGTAAAAAATAAAAACATTAAGTGTACATTGATCTTTTTAAAGACTGTCCATTACTCAAGTCGTATACGAGAGTAGCTGCCGTTTAAATGACATTTACACTAATACTTTAAATCCGGAAATAATCGAAGTAAAACATACACAATCATCATTTAATTGGTTAAACGTCTTAAAGTTATAAAAAAAACTCCAATTTAATGAATTTGCCTTAGTAAGTAATAAAATAATAAAATAAAAAAAACTAAAAAGTAATCATTTTTTTTTTTTTTAACATTTATTATTAAAATACACGATTTGTACTTATTATTTTACAATAAGCGTATGTGATGGAGATGACATGGCTTGAGGCAGGAAAAAAAAAGCCACCCATTGGCGGCACTAAGGGCAGGAGTTTATTTTAAATGTGCTATTGTGAGATAATGAGATTGAATACAAAATCAAGGGGAAGTAAAGGTATACACATATTTTAATTTAGTAGGTCACGACACCAGGTACGTTTAAGTCGCCTTCTAACCAGGAATTGCGTTGGTGGATAGTTCGGAAATCAAGGGATTACGATGGCTGAAGAATTTGGAGTGTGTGCGTTTGTAGAAGTTTTTGCAACGTTTTGGACTGTTGAAATGGCTAGATCTCTATGTAGAGTGTCGTTAGAAACATAGTAAGGAGCTTTGATTATTTGGCGTAGACATTTTGATTGGAAGACTTGTATTTTATTTAGGTTGGACGGTTTGGCTGCACCCCACAGTTGGATACCGTATGTCCAGATCGGTTTGAGTAGGAGTTTATATAGTAGTAGCTTGTTTTTTAGGTTGAGATGTTGTGACGTGAGGAGATACCGTAATTGGCGAGAGCGGTTATTTAAGGCAAGTCTTTTGTTATGGGTATGGGTTGCCCAAGTTAGCCTGCGGTCTAGATGTAGACCTAGGTATCGGACATTTTGGGCGGTTGGGAGAGGTACATTGTTGAGGTAGATGGGAGGGCAGACTTTTTGCTTTAGTGTGAATGTACAATGAATGGATTTTGTTTCGTTGATTTTAATCCCCCAGTCTTTGTACCATGTTGAAAGGAGATTGAGATGATTTTGTACGAGGTTTGAAGCTATTTCAGGGTCGGAATGGATGGCTAGAAGCGCCTTGTCATCGGCAAAGTCACCAGTCGTAGTGTTAGGGGTGGTAGGTTGATCTGAGGTGAATAAATTGAAAAGTAGAGGCGCAGATACCGATCCTTGAGGTACTCCCGCGTGGATTGGTGATACTTCGGATAAGGAGAAGCCAGATCGAACGGCGAAATGTCCGTTTTCTAGATAAGATTTAAATAAAAGAAAATAGTATGGTGGAAGAATAGATTTGAGTTTGAAGAGTAGGCCATTATGCCATACTCTGTCAAATGCCTGAGACACGTCAAGGAAGGCAGCTGTGCAAATAAGCTTTTTTTCAAGAGTATAGGATATTTTATCTACTAGGCGATGGACTTGGTGAATTGTGGAGTGGTTATGACGAAATCCAAATTAAGTAATCATTTAAAAAATTAAAAAACGTGTAGTTAATATTTCTTAACAAAACTTCTTAAGGAAGGTATCTGATGTAAGAAACAATTCAATTATTTAAAAATATTATATAAAAAAGAAAGTTGAACGATTATTTAGGATATTAGTTTTTAGCAATTTAAGATATTGTCTTAACATAAGTATAAATTATTTGATGAACAAATTAAAATTTTAATGGTTCATATATTTTATACCACTTCAAGACAGTTCATCACGTTCTCAGAGTTATGTTTACTATTTTTTTTTTAAACATATTTTGATTTTAATTTGACAAGTGCTATGTCGTATTTTATAAAATCAATTTGATCAAATACAGTGGTTTGATAGGTATGTTTAACAGTTTGTAGATATGTTTATACAAATGTAGATAGTATTTATTATGATTAATTAAAAATTGTATATATTTTCCTTTTTTTTTTTACCTAATAAGTTATCATAAATGTAGATTCTTTAAGAAACACAAATAATGTTTTGCCTATTGCTCTAATAATAAATATAATATAGCGTTTCCGAAAATGATCTTACTATGATAATGTGCGGCAATTATAAACAAGTTATTAAGTATCTTATGGAATAAGTTCTGAGTATAGTCGGGCAGTGTAGTGTAGTAAAAGACGATAATGTAAAAAATATGATATAATATAATCGTTTGTTAATTGTATAAACCAAAACGGTTTAACGTGTCAAATGCGAGTTTTGTCATTATTTATATTCTATTCTGTGTTCATAAATATTATACAATTACATCAGTTTACTTGCTGCTCGCATGAAACAACAACGTCGAGTGCGCCAATTATATAGTGAATAGTAACCATAGTTACCTAAGCAAGATGTATTTTCTGAGATTTCGTTGAAAATTAAGAGGGTAAAAATAAAACGAAACGGTATAAATTGAATTTAAGGAAGAGAATACCGTGAAAAGAATAAAGGGCCGGCACACAATGAAATTGTAATTTTCAACGGAAATATTTATTCGGCGCGGCGGCAGATTAAATGGCCGATCCAATAATAATCTGCGTCATCAAAAGTAATTCCCGAGTTAACTTTTTCGCTGCGTGCCCCCTCGCCGTCCGATATTAACTACCGGTAAAAGTTTTTAACAGAAGGAAGTGGGGAAATAAAAAAAAAGTTTCGATGAAACAAGTTGCCGAACAAACTTCGCGCCAAAAAAACTTTTGTTTAACTATTCGGCGGCGTCGGCTGGAAGATTGTCAGAGGCAACAAACATAACTGCATTATATTATTACATTGTATATATATATATATATATATATATATACGGGCGTCGGGCGATGCGCGTACAGGCCAAAGTCTTAAACAGCATTTTGCTCACTTTATCTCTCTCTCTCTCTCTCTCTCTCTCTCTCCCTTTCTATGTTTCCATCCGCTCGCTATCGTATCCGTCTGTATCCACCGTCTTAGCCTTCGCCCGTCGAGTTTTCAAAAAACTTTTCCCATAAGAGAGTTTTCTTCGGCCGTGGCTCGACCGACTAAATTTTATACGCTGTTGCCCACTTAGTTACCGCAAATGACCGCTCGCTATTTTCACGCGTTTATCGTTTCTCTTCCATTTTCATTAACCTTAATTTCTGTGAAAACGTGGTCAAAGGTCAAGGGTTTCCTCCAAAAATATTTTGTTATAGCAAAACTACCTTTTCATCAAGTTACACGGATATTTTAAAAGACGGTTAGTTAACGTTTGAGAAACTACCAAACCACCAAACCACCGAATACACCAAGTAAATAACATAAAAAAATGAGCGAAATAAATTCTATCGGGATTCTAAACGGGAGAACGTTTAAATAATTACATAAAATTGGCCGAATTAGATAAAACTGTTTTATAAAATAATGACATTCTGGGAAGTATGATCGCCAACCGCGGTAATTTACATTTTTGTTATTTGAAGTAGTAATTAGTTAGTTAGTTAGTATAGTCAATTGATTATTTATTAAATTGTCTATATCATTAAATATAAGAACTTAAAATATTTAATATTATAAACAAATGCAATTCCTTACAAACTTTTTTAAACTAATTTTAGGAAAATAACGAAATTTAGCCATAAAAAATTTTTTGTTTTATACCATTAATACTTATGAGATGTATGAATAATATAATATTTACTATACGATTATTATATATTAATTATAATAAATTATAATTCATTTAATATAAATAATTCGGTGAACAAATTAAAAGTAAAATTGTTGATTATAATTAGGACTGTATAGTGTATTTATAAGTAAACTATCTAGGCTGCAACCTATTGACCCACACCATACAAAAACTTAACATTTTTAATTAAAAGTAGTCTGAAATATCGATGCTTGACGTGGAAAATCAGGATTAATTTCTGTTTACTATTTTTTATTTAATGGTTGGTTTTGGACCGCTGCTCTTACCACAGTGCTAGTATGATGTCAAAACAAGTAACAAAGACATATTGTATTACTTAAAAGCTGACTAATAATATCCAAGGCTTTACACCCACATAGCCAAACTAATTCCGGTTTTAAACCAACAATTTTTTTAATTTCTTTTTGAAAAATGTTACCGCTGACATAATTTTGTTGAAATTAAAAAATGTTGTGTACCATTCAAAACCAGGTTTATTACAATTTATATTCAACTATATTTTTGCTCATACAAAAAGCCTATTGTTTTTTACCATAAAAACGATTGTTTTTTTTTGTGTCACCTTTATTTATCTTACATTTTGTTTTTGTTGCCGAAACAGTAGGAACCAAAATGAAAAAAAAAAATCAATCGTCATCTTTTAACAGGTATAACGTTGTTATTTTATTCAATATATATTTTATATAAACTACAATTAGTACATTAAATGTTTCCCACATAATTATTCTAGTTTTAATAATAATAATAATAAAAAAAATTCTTGCATTTGCCTAATTTGTATATGTTTACTTAAAATTAAAAAATAATATACTTTAAATGTTTCTTTTTAGGTTTAAGAAGGAGGAGTGTTCTACATTTGTCATTAGAGCCCGCACCGGTTTCAGCCTAGGATTCCACATATCCTAAATACAGCCGGGTTATAATAATATTATTAGTATTATATATATATATTTTTTTTAGTGTCAAATATAAAACTTGACAGTTTATCAGTTAAAAATCACGTTAAATTAATTAATTTTTTGTTCTGTTTTAAATATTTTGTGTGCTCAATGGTAATACATAAATATTTTAATAATAAAAGTTATTATAGAAACACAAAATAAGTTAGACGGCGTATTAGTTATGCAATTTTAGTGCTATGAGTGAGTAGCTAACTATTCAGCTATACAAACTAATAAATTATTTTCCAACTAGTGTAACTTTTAATTTACGAGAAATTAATAAATCTTCAATAAATTAAAATGAGCACTAAAATTAAATGAGTACTACAATGATATATATTTAGTAGCATAAATTGAACCATATCCCCAGTTAATCCAATAGAAATCGTTATCGATTTAACCAATCTGTAGCAATAAAAAATACATGAAATTAGTAACAAAATGTTGTTAATTATGTTAATGAATTAATACAATTATCCGTTAAATTAACTGTAGGCTTTTTTTTTTTTAATATTGGCAACTACATAAAAATGTTTTGATTGAATCCAGTTTTATATTTTTAATAATACTAATATTTGATAGCTAATAAAAATAATCGTAAGATGAAAACTGTTATTTTTTATTATTCATTATTAATAATACTGAAATTGTTTCCGACTTCGCTTTATAGAAAAACAGTGATTTATTTTTTATCGGCTCTAGAAGAAATATTTAAACTATTCGATTGTCAACCTCAGTGTAAAAAATTGTTTTATTTTTGCTTGCTTATAACTATCGAGTAGCGATGGTCGACAGCCAGAAATCACTTCCATTCAATTTTCGGCGGATGACAAAAACCCTTGGCTTATGCCTTATTATTAATAAAACAAGTGAGGCTAAATAGACTCGTATGTAGCAATTTACAGAATATTGTTACAACGAAATTGCTACTAATAATGTAAGGGTTCCCAATATGTTTGTTTTGTCGGCAATGAGTATAATTAAAAATATAATGCGTAATTTTAAATACCTAAACTACGCACAGAATAGTATTTTAAACAATAAACTCACTATTTTAAAAATTATTCAATATAGCTATTTTAAATACATTTATCCGAAACAACTACATTACATAGATACGAAGTTTATATTATTATGTTCAATAGTAATTTGTACGATTCTTACATGCTGATTATATTATAACTATATAATGATTGATATGACTTAGTTATTAATGACTAAATAAAACGGATAAATATATCATACCTATAAAATAAAGAATTAATTACTCTGATACAACATAGTGAAGGAATTGACTAAGGCATTTCCACTAATTATTTGTAATTCATCATTTTTTACTTGTTTACTGATAAATGGTCATTCTATATGTTTATATTTAGTAATACAAGTACTTATACTTGTATCTAGAATGTTGGTTTATTCAATATTGTTATTTCTTATTATAATATTTTGAATAGGCTGATTGACGTGAAAAATATGTTACAATTTATTTGTGTACATAAAAAAACGAATGAATAATGAATAAATGTGTAATGATGTTTGGATATTTTTTAAATTCTAATATTATTTAAACTATTGAAAGCTTAACGTAACCATACAGGTCACAGACAATGTTGGTCTTTGAAACTATAAAATATATTTAAATATGAAATGATTAATCGATATGAAATGCTTAAAACAGTTAATACAGGCTTTTAAGGGATTATAGGTATTTTATTTATAGAAAGACAGAACACATTAAGAGTAGAGAATAACATTCATCATACATCTACATGAACGTATTCTAATTTCAATTTAAAATAATAACGATATGAATATATGCGAAAAGGCAATTCTAGAAAAAAAAATGTTTATAGAATATTTAGTGAACCATAAGAACAACACATTTTTGTTAACAGAAAAATAAAAAATGTGATTCTTTCGCGAAAATTAAAATGTGATAAATGAATCAACTTGATTTCATTAGTTTTTCTACTTATCAAGATCTGCAACAATATTTTTCTTCCTACAAACTGACAGAACTGTACAAAAAATCTAACAGAAGGATCACTTTTACAGTTCTAATCATTACTGACTATGTCCAAGCTTAAATGGTTTGGAGATCAGTGACTTTTATTTTTACTATCAACAGGAATATACTATATCCTTACTTTAAAAATAAAATTGGTATTCCAACAAATTTTCTGACTTCATTTTTGTGCGTACAAAAATTGAAAGTAAAAATGTCTACATACTATATTGCAGTTAGTTATATCACACTATTTTTGGGTAATAATATTAAATAAGATATGAGCTCGAATTTTTCACTACTTTACTGTTTAAATATATTTCAGTTATAAAATTATAATTTTAAAAGATTGAAGAACGTTTTTTCTTTTTCTTTAGTGTAAACTAATTCTATTAAATTTACACTATTTACACGCCTTGCGGTTACTCCCATTTGGATATCTTGACTGGTTCGCCAACGTTTTGAAACGCTTCAATACACTTGAACTAAATAACTATAAAACGAGTTAATTAAAAATGTCTTATTGCTAAAAGCTTTTAACGTTATTTAGCTATTTAATAAATAATAAGTATAACAAAATCTGTAGTCAAAATTTGTTTAAACATTATCCACAGATTCATATTAAATTATTTAGTAAGTAAATTCTATAGTATTAATATTGAAATTGGTTACATTATTCTTTGGATTGTATTATCTCATACCTATAATAATTTTTATACAAAGATGCAGTCTCATATAATGTGTATAGACTTCAAACCAACAACTTCAATACAGTACATAATTGAAAAATGATCAAAGAACTTAGGTTGATTTAAACAAGAGAAGTTAATGTGTTTATGTGCAGGTACGATAAACGATTGACAATTAATATTTTGTTGTCGGTATTTTCGTCCTTCACAGTAATTTGATGTAATACTAAATAATTATATACTGGAAAACAATTTGTAGGCTTTGGGGAATAATGTATTAAATAATGAGATCAATCGAGTATGGTTCATTTGAGATAAACAGTAATGAAAATTAATTTAATACTACTTACAAAAATACCAAGTCTAATTTAGGGTTCTTTTAGGATCAATAACACATTTGGTGCACACGTTTTTCAAGTGTAAATCCACCCAAATTGTGAAAACCAAAATGATTTCAGTTAAGTTTTCCAAATAATGGTTTCTAATTATGAACAAAGCGTACAAAAAATATCTAATAATTCCATTGAAATTATTGTAAAACAACACTTTAGAGCAATATAATAGTTTTCTAATCCCTTGTAACTTAATACTGTAACCATTTTGACATAAAGATGCCGTCACAGTAAAACCCATTGACTCTGTCTGCCAGACATGTAATATAAGAACCACGTATTTAACTTCCAATAGTATAACTTGTTACTTCTAGGACAATAACATAATACACAAATGAAAGATCCAAAAATAACATTACTGCAAGTTAACTAATATTTTTAAAGTTTCGTACAATACAGCGTTCTTGGTCGGACATTTTTTAATCTATCTTATTCAAACCTCTATAACGATAGAACAGCTGTTTATCAAAACTTAAATCAAGCGATATTGCCAGATGGCACAGTTTTTAATCTCATCCAAAATAAAACATTCTATGTTGTTATCTTGGCCCAACAAATGGAAATTTATCTATAAACAAAATCCGGCATGTAAAAAATTACATTACATCTTCTAATCAGTACTTGTATTGGAATAGTAATTGAGAAAGGACGCTGGTATCAAGTTGGAAAATTCAGATTTTTTTGGAGAACAAAAATGAGTAGTAATGGGCGTTAGCTTTGATTTACGAAAAATTAGGAGTGACTATGTCTCCTTCAATTTATCTGTTGCATCTTACAATTTACAATGTAAACGTCATAGCCAGGTAAAAGGAAAAACTTTTGGTTGCTAACATATTAACAACTATACCTCGAAAATAACTTGTATAAAAATGTTTTCTTTAATTTTGTGTAATGGATAATTGAATATAGTTGTTGTGCTTTAAATTCAGTAAGTTTTGCTATTAGAAGTCTGTAGAACATGGGTTTCATTTATCACGAGTGTGCTAAAGATAGTCGAAAAACAATTTTTACTGTGACGTCTAACTAGAAAAAGTGTTAGAATGCCTGTTAGTAGTTTAAGAAAAATAACTAAAAAACGAAAACTGTAAAACAAGTTTCTAACACCATGTAGGTATATTGCTATAATATAATATTATCAATCTAATATCTATAAACAATGTCGGTATATTAATTAGATTCCTGTGCTTTAATTTCCACAAATTTTTTTAAAATTATGAAAACCTACGCTTTAATCATGATGTGTTAGCAACCGACAAGAGGGAAATATTTTGATTGGTTTCGAATTAACCCTTCTTATAATTTTTTCTTGGAAAAGACAGCCAATTTATTTGCGTGGTATGTTAAGTTACATTTTACAATGTACTATGCTTAGATTTTTTGTACATTTCTTAAAAAGTTCAAGGAAGAACAATGTATACTGTACATTTTTTGAGAACCTCATGAAATATATTGCATTTGAAAAATGACAATTATTAGTAAAGCAGCTAAGTATTTGATTTTAAAAAGATTTTAGAATTTTAATTTGGGAAGAAGAATGTTTTTTTGAAAGTTAGTATTTACAAAGTTTATTACGACCAATAAAATTAAATAGTTTTCTTAATATAACGACCGTAAGGTGGGGTAATATTGTAATCCAATGAAAAAGTTTTAATTAGTTTCGAAATTAAGCGATTCGTTTTGCCTGTTTATCCATTGTACATAATATTATATTGTAATGAATAATCTATTTAGTATTATAATTTTTAAATAAATAATATGTTGTACGTATTTGTATATATATATATATATATATAGATAAGTAAATACAACTTGTTATCTTTATGTGGTTTGCAAGGAATTGTTATTATAACGTTTTTATTTTTAAGTTCATTCATTAATATTAAGTGCACTAATGACAAATAAATAGTTTAGTGTATTATACTAAAGTAGTATTGGCGAAAACTCACCTTGATCATAATAGGAAATGCAGTAATGCCATGATTGCGGTATGAGATCGGTGATCAACGTGGAGCGCGGGTCGCCGTGTCCGTCGAGATCAGCTGAGCCGACGCGACGGTAGTCTGGTTACTGCGGTGGCCGGATGACACTCGACGACCGTGACGCGAGGAACGGTTCCGGTGCGATCCGTCGACGGTGGCCGCGACTCGTTGTCGTCGGGCGGGTGGCCACGGGAAAAACGGGTTGATAAAAAAGAATGTTGTCGCCGTCGTCCTAAGCCGGAAGCGCGCGCGCCGCCAACTGGAGAAAACAAAAACTCTCCCTCGCGGCCAATCGATAACTCGTGTTAATCCGGGACGTTTTTTGCGTGCTTATATTAATAATAATCATCATAATAATGTCATAGGGAAATTATTTGCACCGCACGGCAATGACGGCAAATCAACGACCGGACGCCGGAACGCGAAATGTGGCCGTAGTCAATAATCAACGGCAAGACAACGGACGACGGTTGATCCCACCAAACCGTGACCACGAGACGCCGGCGGCTACGGCTCCTACAGTACGTGTCGCCGTCCACGTGTGTGCGGAGCGCGTACGCCACATGTACGACGTGTGTGCGTGTAGGACAGTGTGAGCGGCCGGTTAAAGGAGGCCGCCGCCATTCAACTCGCAACGGTATAATCACGCCGACTGCGAAACTTAGACTGGAAAAACTTTTACACGCGCTATCTCTGTCGCACGCCGCCGCCGGTACGCCACCGACCCACTCGCCTCCCTTCCGCGGCGTGCCGTGACGACGCGCGCTGCACTTTATCCAATCTTTTCCATTTCCCGTTTTTGTGTCCAGACCGAACGCGCTCCCTGCCGCCGCCTCGACAGAGAAATTACTTTAAACAGCAACAAGCCCTCGGCGGCGCCCTCCCATCTCACTTCATCGCCGCCGCGCCAGTCGCCCCATTTTTACAGACTTCGACTTTACCCGCTTCTCTCTCTCTCTCCATCATCAATCGCTTTTCTTTTTCTTTTTCTTCTCCCTTATTTTTATTTTACTTCATTTTTCCGTCATCCGCCGCCGTCCCTCTTTCATCAACACTCGACGTCTCGCGCACTCTTTTCGGCGAACGGCCGACCGTGTGTTTTCTTCTTTTTCTATTTTCTTCTCCGTTTTTGTTTGATTTACCTTCGCCCGTCGTGTCAGCCGTTACGCGCGCACTCACACACACATACACAAAACCCTGTAAACCGTCGGTGTATATAAGTAGAAAATTAACGCCAAGACGAAAATCAGTAAGTAGTAAAACAGTTCATGACTTTTAGCGGTGCCGCGTGCTAAAGTTGCCGAGCGCCACGTACCCCTTCCTTCCGCCGTCCGCACTTATGTTCTCCACTCTAAAATATATATATTATTATATTACACTAACTATTATCATACAGCTCGGAGACGTTGAAGTTTTGATTGCTTCAGGCTCTGCCCGATGAGCCCGTCTTTCCCACCATTATACGTACATTAACAGGCCCAATGTACGCTTAAATGTTAAAAAAAAGTCATCGTCGAGTCGAACTTTATACGATTGGCTTTTTTTTGCTTTTAACTTATATTCTTCTAACAAAAAAAAAACTTTTATTCGATACGTTTCTTCTTGAAAATTTCCGCAATGATCGTAATAACAATAATACACGGTTGAATAATCACAATGGGAAAATCTCGCCCTCCAAAAACTATTGTGTCAGGCTCAGGTTATTATAAGTACTAAATAACTATTAATAACAACGTTATTAAAAAATGCATTGGCAAGTGTACATTGTCCTTCTGTACGTAGTTAAGTGTAGTACCTACCTTTGGCAGAAATTTAGGGGACATTACTCATTAGGTATAACAAACACTTTAAGTTCAACTTTTTAAATAAATTTAACTAAGATTTCCTCATACTAAAAAATCATATCTTAATCATACAGTACTAATATTAATTAATACCTAACAAAGATAAGACAAATTTAATACATTTTTTTGATAGTGAATATTTTTAAAAATTAATTTATACTCATTTGTGCTACCTCTTTTTTTTTTGCACTTAACTATTTTACTTTTTTAATTATTTTTGTTACATTAATTTTATTAAATTTAAGATAAACTGTACTATTATTGAATAATACCTAATTATATAGTTTTACAGTAAAGTAGATTTGAGGCGGATGATTTTTAATATTTCTATAGCCAATATTTAATAAAAAAGCGGTTTTAGCTGTTAATTTATTTTCAGCTCAATTTATAAAAGCTTTAAAGTATTTTTTTTAACGTATACAATTTTGTTTACAAGTAAAAGCCATTTGGATGGTAAAAATGTTTTTGTTGTGACAAAATTGTGAGGTTTTGACTGGTCCAACTTCAATTAAGTAAAAATATTATAGTTAATTGGCCTCTTTACTGGGTTATATCGGATACCTAAGGGGTAAAATAATAATTAAAAAAAAAATGATTCATGTTATTTAATTTAAGTTAACAAAAGATTGGCTAGGCGCCTTACCGAGGTTCCAAAAGTAGCTCCCTATAAGTAGATTTTATACACGCATCAACTATTATAAAAAGTAAATTACACGTTTCGCAGCAAGTCATTAGTCAAGAAAAAGAAATTGCATGTAATAGCTAAGCAATTACTGTTGTGTTTCGTTTTCATGTCTTACCGCATGTTGCTATTCCAATATTGACACGATTCAATTAAATGATTATTGGTTAGTCTAGTATAGCGTTTTTTGTTAAAAAAATACAATCTACACAATGGCCTGTCGAACGGGATTAAGCGATAAAAAAAATAATAAGAGGTAAGTAATAGGTAGAACAAATAAATTAAGTTTTTTAATAAGCTTTGTAAACAATTCAATTGTTATTGTGTTGTTGAACGCGTATTAAGCTCATATACAATCGATTAAAGAATTAGAAAGAATAAAACACGAATAAAGTCACTATCAATGTGCAGTCGAAATTTTGGCAAATGAAAGTTTTCTTTAGTGTTTTTAAAAAGGTTTTATAGGAACAAGTGAAAAAGAATATGAAGTGTATCAATATAAAATGTAAACTCTCTTTAGTTACTCGTATTGTCATGGTTTTAAAATGGTATTAATATGTACTTTATTACCAAATCAATAACGGGGCTTTGCCTATTACCCTGTTTAAAATAAAGTCTCGAGTGATTTTTTGTTGAATTTCTTTTCTATTATGTTATAAAGAATACCAAATTAAAGTTTCTAAAGTAACATTTATTCTACAAGCATCTATTATTACGTCAAAGTTTCTTGTGTGCATTGTAGAAGTTAACTAAATGGTCCAATATATATTTTTAATAGTCGCCTCATAAATATTTTTCTTTGAATGCATATTTCGTCCATTTAATTCAGTTCAACTTATTTTTAAGTTTACCAAATGACTATAATTATTTAATGTGTATATAACTATTTAACATTTTTTGACACAGATCATTATTATTTTTTAAAACAAAATATACATAACATTTATTTAAAGTCTAGTAGGGAATTTAACGAAGAAAAAAGAAGTTGAAGTAATCCAAAAGTATAGTTCAATTTGCCAATTAGCAGATGATAAAATTTAAAAAACGTAAATTTTTTAGACTGACATTTAACCAAAAATTTACAAAATGAATTTATATGTTTTAACTACTTCAATTATGACGGGGCTTTTGACTTTTTAATTTTAAGAATAATTTACTGAACATTTAGAATGAAATTTATGGATAGGAAAATGCATTATTCGCGTAAGAGTTAACAACATAAAAAAATGTGTATATATATATTTTAATTTTATATAATCTTATCTGTCTTTCTTAATAAATTGTTTCTATGGTTACCAAAAGACAATATCGTAATCAACAATTTACTAATGAAAATATTATTCAGGTATTTATTGATTGTTTAATTATTCTTTGAAACTATAAGATATGAAATCAATTTTTCAGAAAATAATTATTTTATTGATATAAATATTGATGGCCTAACGCTGCCATCATGAGATGATGGTTTTTAGATGGATTCGCTGTCCAGGACGGGTCGTCAAGTCCGTCGTCGGAGCGCCCGTGACGAAGTGTCGAACCGGCGACAGTGAGCGCTAACACACTGCCGCCTTACCCACTCGGCCACTCCTCCTCCTTAATAAATATTAATATATAATAATAAAAATAAAATAATAATAAAGGAATTTCAGAATGTTTTTGGAATTATAAAACTAAATAACTCCGAAGAACCTTAAGAAAACTTGTGGTTACATAGTAAAGAATAAAAATAATTAAAAATTTAACTTCAAATATACACTAGTGTGTATACGCGTTTTTCAGCAGAAATATCAACAACAGACTGAGACCGATTACGGGCAAACATCGTTCTTCATACCAATACAGCAGCGTCATACCGGAAGTGATAACTCGTAGTTAAAACGTGTTTTTAGCTATGTATTAAAATGTATAATGGACTTAATTCCCAGTTTAACAATTTGTTCCTATTTTTTAATATGTCAATTGCCTCTATAATTGTATTAAGTTCTTTAGAATTATTTATATATGCAATTTTACTTATTTTACGCTACGATTAGTATTCAATAAATGTTCCACAACAGGAGATTTCATGTAGAAGTAGTAGTGGTATAATTTATAAAAGGAGTTATAATCTAGAATTTCAAATTATAAACAGTTTTTAGAGTGCCTATCCAAAACATACCTGGCTCACTTGCCAATATTTACGAAATTAGATAAGATATTAATTTTTGCCTTATAAATAGAATAGTTAATAAATACTAAAAAAGGTTGTGTCGCTAAGTTGACAAAACTTACTGTTTTTCTGTTAAAATGGATGTTCTTATTAAAAAATGTATGTTCAATAGTATAGTGTTATTTTAAAATAACAGAAAATCTTATTTTTACAAGAAAATAAAATCATTATTTTTATATTTAAACAAGTAAAAATAATAATCAATAAGTATTAAATTGATGAGTATTTTTTAGTTAAGAAAATATAAATTACAAACTGCATATTTAAAGACCAATATAAGTAAGTATGTTGCCGATGGTATAAAACTTTTAAAGGTACTGAAAACTGCTACAACAAATCAAGCTGTTGACATCAAATTCGAAAAATATTTGTACGATACATGCAACGGCTAAAACAATTACCTTGGCAACCAAACGCAAATTAATTTTTAATTGGCTTCTATAATTAAACGAATAACCTATGTATTTAATATTTTCTTTTTAAATATATGAACATACTCATCCATAAATTTCGCAAAATCTTTGAAATCTCTAATGCCTTTTGAACGGAATTCGGTTTATGGACTTGCAGTTTTAAGCCGATTTATAAAGCCAGAAATTAATAATTTATGCCTATACCTATAGCCATCTCGTTTATAAATATCTTATAGAAAAGGGTTCTAGGTTACTTGGTAGGTATAGCCGTGCATTAAAAATGCAACACGCGGATATTTTATACGGTCGGGGAAAAATGTAGATTGTAGAAAGCGGATATTTTGTACGGTCCGATTCTATTGAAAGTTTGTACAGACATCAATATTAAAATTAAAATTATAGCTTTAAAATATTGTATACATATTTCCAGATCACAGTATTACAATTTAAAAATTACACTAATTTTTAAAATTATAATTTAAAAATTACAGTAATTTTTAAAATTATAATTTAAAAATTACAATAATTTTTCACATTCATCTAATTGTATTTATTGCCCACAAAACTGTCCAGTAACTCGGATTTTTTGTTCCAACTAATTTATTGAAGGAATTATTCCGTCCTTCACTAACGTTGTTTGTTCGATGCGATTTAAACATTGTTTGGTCTCTTACATTCCAAATAAAAGGAGGGGACCGTGGATTATTAATATTACCACTCACATAAGTTTTTTCAAAGTATGAAATAAGAGGTAGTCCCTCTTGAGAACATGTTTTTGTACATATGACTAATTTCAATTAAACTAATTATCGATAATAGATAAAAACGCTAATGAAGTAATCATTTTACACTCTTTGGAATTTTTCTCGTTTCTTTATCCAATTTTGCTATTACAAGTTGTTAAATTTGTCTATATATAGACTGACATAAATGGAAGAAACAGCCCTGAATCTGAAATTCACTAAAAACTCTGTTTATTACATTAATTACGCTTAACTTGAAATCTACTACATTCTATTAGGCTTAAAGAAGTTTCGTTTTTAAGAAATGTTATAATGACGTACATGATCAATACTCGGACCACAATAAAACATAAAAAAACACGATAACAACAATCACCAGCACTCGTAAAAATTTAAGAAATCTTGATAGTTTCGCACAGAAGCTACCAAGTTAGACTAGTTAAAATATGTTTTGAACCTGAGCGCTTTTTTATAAGGGTAACCAGGGCGTATTAAGTTGTAATTTGTATAATTCTATACTCTGTAAAAATGAGTAAATTATTCGTGTCATTCCTACTTTTATATAAAAACAAAATTACGGATATCCCAATAATAATAATGTCGTGTGGACTTATTGACCGGGATTATAGCTAACTTGGATATCCCAATGGTCACTATGTAAAAAAAAAATTGATGTGTTACAACTTAAGCCTTAAAATATGTGATATAATATGGGAGTTAAGTAAATATCATGATATAGTCTAAGTAACTTACATCGTTGCCAATATATAAAATCTTATAATATGTTAAAATCGAAATTTAGTTTATTTGGCTGGAAGTCTAAGTCTTTTTTCCTACTGTCCACTTAGTAAATATGGCAGAAATTTAGTATTCGTTATAATAGGAATATAGTAGGAAAACTATAGCAGGAAAACAAACTAACACTCCCGGCCAAGTAAACTAAATTTTGATTTTTGCATGACCATTTTTAAATGTTCGCCGATTTTTTTTTTGTTGACAACAATGTAAATTACTTAAACTACATTATGGTATTTACTTAACTTCGATTTTCTATAACATATTTTAAAGCTTAAGTTTTAACTCTCCTGATTTTTATTTTACTCAGTAATCATTTACACTGAGTCCTGAGTTAACGAAGTGTTTTTTTGGGATTATAACTAACCCAATAAATTTAACTTTTGCTGGTTTTTTCTACGAGTGAATAAGTCAAACAATATTCAAATACTATTTATAGCCTAACTTAGCCTTGTTTATTACGTGTTTGTTACAACTCCCAAATACTATTTATGGTTCGTTTCATGAACAAAAAAAAACAATACATAAAAAACACTAACTTAATTTTAGTAAATAATGTTGTTTTTAGTTTTATTTCATTACACTTTGAACAAAAGTAAACATGGTTCAATACACAATTTAATTAGTTATAACTCTCATAATAATATAGGGTTTTAAAAATGTATTGTCTTAACAAAAATAGAACTGTAAACAAAAATTTCTTTTTCACAAAATAATACTGTTTAAAAAAGGATATTCCTAAACATAATAATTTAGACGCTTCACCTCGACGGATATCGTGTTAATGACAACAATAATAGTAGTTATAATAATTTAATTAGGTTCAGTTGACCACTGAGATTAAATATAAAATACTATTAGGTAATCCGATAAAAACAACTACAAAAAAAAAGGATAAAAAAATCACATATTTTGTATTAGGACATTCGCGGAGGTGGGTATAGTACCGCCCGCTTACAATAATATTTAATGGTTAATATCAATGCACAATGAAATAGTAGGATCTCGCGCAATATTTCCGGTTTAAATCGACTTAAAAAATTACTGAACACGAAATATAGGTATATTATAATATTATAATAAATTATATCTTTTTAGGAACGTTTGAAAATCAACTTATTTCAAATAATAATCATACAAAAAACCTGTATAAATTCAAGGAACGGTTTAGGACAAAAATAAAACAAACAAAAATCGTATTCCCATCAGAGGTTTGTTCGCTTCTGTACCGCGGCACCGTAACCGACGTCCTGACGGTTGGCGCTCGTCGGTTTCCGGTTGCGGTGGTGGCTGTGCCGGTTGTCGTCCTCGGACAACGTGGCTGCGGGCGAGAGGCACACGTACGAGGACGACGGCGAATAGGCGGCGTCCACGGGGCTAATGCGGTTCAACAGGTAGTCCAAGTCTTGCGATATTCTGTCGAACATGTTGCCGTCGTCCTCCTGGTGACCGTCGTTTGCGTCATCTTCCGGTGGCGTCTTGACGTTATCACCGCTGCCGCCGCAGCCGCCGTCGTCATCGCTCGACAGGAGTTGCGACGGCTGACGACAAGGTTCGACGTCGACGCTGCAAACGACCACTGTGGGCACCGTCGGCTGCGGCGGATCGCTGTTCTGTTCGGCCGTCACCTGTTGTAGGGCCGACGACATGACCAGTCCGACTTCTACACACACATGTGTGGCCAACATGTCCGGCGGTGGCTGCACCACACATCGGATGGCCGTGTCACCGCCGGCAGGCACTTCGAAGTCGGTCTGCACCACCTGCCAGTGTTCTTCGCCGTCACCGTATCCGCCCGACTCTGCCGCGTTGCAACCACCGTACACCGGCACTACTTCGGCCACCGTCGTCTCTAGTAGCGGCGCTCGGCTGTTGTTCCTGTACGACGAACACTTGCCGTTGTTACCGGACTGGATGTTGTTGTTGTTGTTGATGCACGGCTTCACTTGACACCCTGTAAGCAATTATAATGACGTTTAAGTACGACCACACAAAACACAATCGAGTATAATCGATGATAATTATGTTGAATTTGTGCACATAATGAATTAAACCTCACAATTATAATTGTGGTTTCACGTGTGGTGTACTGTTCAGTACTGGACACTTATTTTGTTTTTTATTTAAATGTTAAAATTTACAAGGACGCCTGTTAAATATCTAGCGATTTAATGATGTTTGCGACGTATTAAAAATATTAACAATAACATTAGTTTAACATATTTATATTTTTCAAAATTTCGATAAAAAAGTTATTGAAACACTCTTACGAAAAAACCCCCAGATGTACGTCGTTTAATATTGTTTATTAAGCGCAACTCAAATTTTAATATTATATGATTACTACTGGAGAAGTATAACATTTTATAACAGACTAATAACAATGAAAAAAGTAGTGAACAACATTAGTAACAGACGCTTAGGTTGTTTAATAAAAAATAAATTACCCATCAAGATTCCTCATTACTGTTAGAAAAAATACAAAATTTATATTGTTACTAGTATGATGATATACTTAAATTTTAATATAGCTAGTGCAGAAGCTGGCCATAAGTTACATTAAATTCAACGTTAGCTGCTAAAGTTGACAGTTTGCCATTTATGGATTGTTTTAAAAAGGTATAAAATATTCGATCATTTTTTTTCTTCAAAAATTGTAACTCGAACAAAACCATGAAATTATTACTCTTTGTTTTCGTTTACGGTTTATAAATAATTCAAATGGCAACGGATAGAAAAAATAATAATGGGTGTTTCAAAAGTTTAAGGGAAAAAGTTTTAATTGTTTATTTATTTTATACATTTTTATAGCCTAAAGTTATGTTTTAAGTTATACTATATAAAGCTGAATATTTTAATGGCCCAGATAAGTCATACGACATTAGTATAATTTAATAAGACTGGTCTATGAAAAATATGAACTTATAGTATTATTTAATAACGGAACATCGCCGTCATAAACTACATTTTTGAGAGTAATGACATTATATAAAATCAGAGAGTAATCCACTAAAACAAGTACAACACAATTACAAGATCATTTATTTGGCTTTTTAACAAAACGATCTATATATAGTGATAACTCAAAACGTCAATTTATAATACCTTAAATGAATCACTAAAAGTGATCCTATAGCGTTATTTTTTAGATGTTTCATAACATTTAGAGTTCGTCGGTCTTACCCGTGACTAAATCGTGGAGAAAAGTCACCGACTTGGCTTTGGTTTCGGAATTGTGACCAGTTCTTTTTAACGAACTAGTCAAATTGCTGACGACCGACACAGGTTTTCCTTGATTTACAAAATACTCTTGAGGACTGTCCACGATTTCCAGTATGTCACTTTTTGCCAGCTGCTTAGTTTCAAACTCAACGATTTCTTTAGGTAAACCTACGGATCAACGGGGGACATTAGGTAGATTATTGTCGCTATATAAAAACAATAATTTCATTTCTATATTTCGTGGTTAGTTTTAGACGTTATGTACGTTGTTTGTGTTCGTTAAAAATAATACTTATATAATAAATTGAGAGTGCACTTACAGTTCAACAGACTTCCGTCCGAGTCTGAATGGATTTCGCCGGTTGACTGGTCGTGTGGGTATTTCAGACGATAAACGGTTTTTAAGTTGATCGGCTCTTCTGTATAAAGTATGTAGCAAAACAAAACGACGAATCCCTACAAAAATGAAAAAAACGCTGTTCAATCATAATGTTATTTTCGCGATACTGGAAGCTACACGTGCGCCATCTTTTGTTAAGCACCGTTACGTTGAAATCCTGTATTTATTTCTTACAGATAGCGCTAAAACTCACTTTCAGAGCACAAGAAAGGCTGAAGATGTAATTGAAATGTTTTTCCAAATAAATGAAGTACTGAATACTAAATACAGTTGTGGCGACAACCATCAAAAGAACGGCCACTGACCTCTTAATCAGGCCCATCCTGAAAAACAATACAGTTTTACATACTATTTTGGTTTGAAAAATCTAATCAATTGGGTAGCGGGTATTCTATTTTTTAATAATTGATTGATGCAAAACCTTGTTGTTAAATCTTTATACACGTGGTTTTCTTTCCATTTTCTAAAGCTAAATAGTTCATAGTTATACAATATTATACTGTTGCAACTTGCAAAATAAGTACAAAACTATAAACATTTTAAAGTTGTCTCAGTATTGCATAAACGGTCTCAAATTAAAAAAATGTTGTCATTAAAACTTATTAGTTTTCTTTGACTGTCTGAACTCGAATCTAACTCAGACATTATACTATAATTAAGTTCTTCTTAGTCGTTAATAATTTCTCCTTCTATAATATTTGAATGGGAAATATTATTTTCCATTACAATTGGTGAATTTTCTATAGATAATGATGTGGACATTTTGTACCTGTATTTGATTGTGCTCGTTATACTGATCTAATTAACATTATTTTGTTTGTTACTAGAAAGTGTCTACAGACGAGAATATACCAATGCAAGTACAGTTTAATTCGGCTCTTGTTATTATTTAACTCGGTTATCAATCATAACTCAAAGCGCTATCGGATAACTTATATAAGTATAATAATATATCAGTAAAATGCATAATATTACTATAATAATATATTGATTTGTTTGTGTCTGAGAATCGATTCGAATGAAATGTATTTTCTTTCTATGACATTTAGGTAAAGACACTGTTATTAAATTCAAACAACGCGTATATACCGTTTACCGTGAAAACAATGATTTTCGCGACACCGTCCGGGGCCTTTTACAAATAATAGCAAAATGTTGTCGTCTATGTAAAAAAATAACAGCAATCTAAACGCAATGGAAAGAAGAATATTTGAATATTGGGTTAACACATGTGCAAACTCATAAATAACAACGATCAATACCATACACGTACCTCGTACTCGGTTAAACAGACTAAACACGTGCGACGATGACATCGGACGTTTTATATAGTGCAGTTTAAGTAGGTCTTAATAGGTATTATTTATTAATAACATAATATTGTGATCCCGTATCAGCCGATGTTACCGAGGTTATTTTATATGAATGTGCTGATAGTTGTTTGCATTAACATAACACACTGTCTGGCCTGACAGTCAGGAAACACGGCCAAAGCGTGTGGCGTATTGTTATAATATTATTACCGTTGTTATAATATTATACTTACCATTTTTTCAAACAACCCGGCGTGTTGCGTTGCAGTTTTTCCTTGATGAATTTCATCTTGGATACGGAAATGGACAGCACAGACACGTACATGAGCATGAGCAGTACAAAAAGTACAAAATAAATGTATAAAAATGCCGATTTCTCCACCCACGACCACCACGGCCGTAAGGGAGTGACGCTAACAATGTTCGTAATTAACATGATGGTGAGCACAAACAACACTGGAGCGGCTGAAACATGTGAAACGGATGTTTAGCGTATAGTTAAGCGGCAGTGAATAATAATATTATACTTCTATTGCAGTATTTCTAAATGATTGTTGTTATAGATTGCAGTATATTATCATGAATGATTACTGTTATAAGGAAAACCATTTGGGCGCAACGGAATGTCGAATAGCGTGAAAACGAATCGATCACTGCGAAAACTGTACGGGTAATGTACAAGTAAATGATGTATTATAAGACCAACGCAATACATTTTTGGTTAATTCCTATTGTGGCTCGTTTATATTTTACAGAATATTCGTATCGAATGAATGGAACGGTCGATGTCGCACAACGGTAATGATATTATAGGTATTAATCTAATGCTCTGGGATTATTATTGTAATAATAATAATATAATAAAGTGCGTTCCACGCTAACCGGAATAAATAGTTTTCTTAATGGGGATGCAAAACAATACCTAAATAATACCGACGCCATAACGACCCACGCACATAGCATGAATGCGGTATGCTGAGTACCGTTGGTGCCAAAATAACGTTTGAAGTTCAATAAATAGCATTATAACACTTTTTTATAACATAAGCGAAAGAGAGTAGTAAATAAGAAAACGTTAAGAGGATACTACACGCCCTATTTAAAGTTCGATATGGGTATTCTTTTTTTAAAGAATCCTAATCGTTATGGCTAGAGTATAGTAATGAGGATACATTAGGACAAATCAGTAGGAAATGGTTTTATCAATACTTCCAAATTCGAAGTCAACATTTTTAATTTTATTAGTAAAACTTCTTATTTTTTTCAAATGCTTTGCTTCTTTGGGTAGCCACATAACAATTATCTGATTACTGTTTGAAAGATAGGAAAAATGTACTTCATATAATCAATTTATTTACCGGAATGCGATTTATTTATTAATGGTTTATTCAAAACTACTGTGGAAATTATAATAAACAAAAAGATTACTTCAAAATAAAAATTAATTAATGTTATCGATTATTTATTAACATTTATTTATGTATAACTTTTATTCAAACAGTTTTTTCCCTATACCTATATTAACAAAACAATCTGTGCAATATTTACAATAAGTTTTTTTTGCCAAGAACATGTACATAGGTTGAATAATTAACATGCGAGGAAGCCACCCACTGGTAACACCTTAATTCAAACATTAAAAAATATTTATACAACTCCAACAAAACACAGTTTTTATCCTAGGTATAGCCGTCCAACTATTGTTATCAATCATTTTATTATGAATTTAATAATAATATAAAAACGATCAAAGTATTATTATTTTTATACGTTATACTGTGTCAAACTTACCTGTTGCTACACCGATAATAGACAATTTTATTGTGGGAAACATAGGGAAGCTGATTATCTCTGTGTAAACAATGAGCACTTGACTTAGGTGTGAAGTGGCCTCGACAATGTTCACTATTTGCAAACACAACGAGAAGTACGCATAATCATTCTGCAAACAAATCGGGAATTTTAATACCATTGAGTATAACACTTGAAATCTACGATTGATGTACAATTTTGAATTTATAAATATTGTTTGATTACTTTTTGTACGGCGTATAAAAACATGCACATTTGAGCGACAATTGCCAAACACAGTTGAATCTTGAGATACAATATGCACGTTGGATGTCTAATCCAATGGACGAATAACAGTATCAGTGCTATTGTGGACTGTATCAGACAACAAACACATCCGATTATCACAATTACGTCTTGTTTTAGCGTTTCGATTATCTGTAAAGACTAAAAATTAACAAAAAAAAAATCAAAATAAATTTAGGTGTATTTTTGTATTTTATTTGAAGCTACATAGATGATCAGCGCTTCAAAAGTTATAAAAGCTATTCAAATATAATTAACCTTTAATTAAAAATTAATAATTTTTATAAGTTTATACACTGATATATAATATAGTTTTCATTTAAATTTTAGCACCATTTTTGAAATTAAATAAGTTTTCTCGCCTTTTAGGCAACCTAACAAATATTCAAAACTACATTAAATCATTTTTACTTTTGTTTAATAACATAGCAGCGTTCTAATATGTACATAAATATACATTTATTTTTTACATTTGTGTACGGTTACTTAATTTAAGCCCTTATCAAAGTTGCGTAATACTAAAAACTTTGTTAAAATAGTTTAAAAAAACTACGATATCGCTCCAATAAGCTAAAACTTTAATCAAATTAACTAATGAGTTACGGTTCGTAAGCGAATTGCTGTAAGATAAATATACAGTATCAACGATTCGCATTGCATTTTCTTTTTTGAAGTAATGGAGTATCATTTGATAAAAAGTACAAACAGTGCCATCAATATGAAGATTCAATCTGAAAATTTATGCATTTATAAAGTTGAATAATGGATTGCTTTTATCGAATATTGTTCTGACCCGAGCGGACAAAAGGAAATGGAAGATTCTTTTTTAGAATATTATTGTTTTATACTTTCCAATCTACAAAATATCGAGTATTCTGACAATATTATTCGATAAAACGAGAGGGACTAAGACACGAGTTCTCCAACGTTATAGATACAATTAAGTAAATCAAATATTAACGTGTGGTCATTTTATTCTCCGTTTAGGCAATTTTCATAAGAATCGCGCAAATGATTGTTTCTGAAAGAAAACGAAAGCGGTGTAAGTCAAAGTTGCACTGAATTCTTCATAAGGCTTAACGTAACCAAAACTAATGAAATACAATTTCAGAATGCCTTTAATCGGCACTCTCTTCAGGCTATTACTACGCCCTGAACACTCTAATGTAAACGAAAATCGGTAGCCATTTTGTTGGACCATCATTGTTTATATAATATGTATATAAACAGTATATTATGTAAGCAAGAGTACACTGATTTTTCCCCCAATAATAATAAAGATGGTGGACTGATTTCGACGGCGGCATATGCTGCCCGTGTAATTTGTTATCAGTGTCCATTCGGATTAATCTATTCTGTGTTATTACTGTCGTACTCAACACTGACCTGTGGCACAGCCCTGGCGAACACGGCGAACAGACCGGCGGAAGGACAATGACACCGAGTGACATTTTCCGGTGAACCGGCCTCGGATATCCGGCAAGCGGTCTCGTTCCATTTTTGGCTCGTCGAAGCGGTGACCGTACAAGTCAAGTTCCAAGTACCGTTGATTTCGGGTAGTTTCAAGACGAAATCAATTGTCGTCTCCATTGTCGGCATGTGTATGCGTTGGCCGTCTCGCGCTACGATCACCTTGACAATTGGCGTTTTCAGATCAAACACAAATTCGTCGTTGCCACTGGGGAGAAAAATATAGCATTCAGTACACATGAATTTATTATCGGGTAAAATATAGACAGTGCGTATTTCACTTTGGTTCGTATGTCTACAGTGCCAAAACATTTCCCCGTAAAATACACATTACTATTTTTCTAATACGGGTGTCTCGAGAAATTCGTTTTAATAAATACAGTTTACTGTAAAACCGGAAGTTTTATGTTGTTCAATTTCGAACTTAATATCGACGGGTATTCGATTCAAAAATAAAAGTATATTAGTAAAGAATTACACGCAAAAAAAAAAAAACGGAAAAAGCGGGCGAAATTATTTTCTAGTGGAGAAGTCGTGAAATTAAAATCTGTTTTCAGGTTCTTCATCGACAAGTATGTTGGAACGCAAGCTAAAAAAAGGTCGCGCGTGAGACCGAAGTAGAAAAAACCGTTTTTTAGGAAATCATTTTTGGAGTATTACAAGTACACACTAGTATTAATTATTAAACAAGTATTGTCGGTAAGTATACGCTGGTATCTAATGAACTTCACTTCACATTTTAGCTGTCCAGTAAATAGCTACACAGAAATCAAGTTGTGAGGGTCTCGACCGACTTTACGATGGTTTTTATTACACTTGATGAGGGTTTTCGAGATTTAACGATTTTAGAACTCTTTGATTTTTTTTTGTACAACAAATATGAAAATGGATCATTAATAATATTGTTAAAACGTTTTTATAGTAATATTTGTCGACTATTAATATTTGTACTATCTCACAAAGTACTGTTTACTTCCAATACTAAATTATTAGAAATGTTTCTATTCGGTAAATTGGAATAAAAACAATAAAAAAAAATCATTGCTTTTAAAAAAATAAACTATCGCGATAGTTTACATCGTTACACATGTAAATATAGTGCAGATTACTTTTGGCGTGTCTGTAATACAAACGCGTCAGAACAAAAAGTATAGCGTAAATTAAAATCATAAGGAACGTTTTAGGGAAAGACTTGTGAATTTGAGTTATTTAATTAAGAAATACGACGAACACCGGATAACTAAGTACATGCTTTCAGACCAATATTACATTTTATTTTATATCCTGCAGGTGTTACTTTGAAGTATTTAAACGACTTTCAAAAATTGTCGTCGGAGTAGAATACGATTGGAACTTAATTTCGAAAAAGTAAATTACGTGACAATCTTAGAACGTTTACCGAGGCAGGCGGAGAATCGGCGTTCTACCTTGGAGTTTCTTTAATTAAAACCTTCGAGTAGCACAAATAATTAATAGCGAAACGTTTATAAGGGCACAGGCCGTTGCGGGCATGATAACGAGGTTCTGTTTCATCACGGCACAGTAGACAATCATTTTGTTTGATGTGAACGCATTCAGTTGACTAATTATATGTATTTACTTGGGCGATAGGAAATAGTTTTTCGGAAAGTACTGAGACAAGTTGTTGTACGTGATCACTCCAACGTTGAAAGACTTGTTAATCCATTTGTCGATTTCTATGTCGTACGCGGACACCACCACTTTGGGTAGTTGAGCGGTTGCCGTCGTGTTCCTGCCGGAGGGCAAACAAGTTAATAACGAAACCAACAACAATAACAAACTCAATGTCTTACCTGTGGTTAAAAAACGTGAATGTAATATTCTTGCTCGACTCGCCGACCACTTCCGAAGCCGAATCAATGGCCAGGTTCGTTATTCGGTTGGTAAACCGTTTGGTTCCATTGCTGGTGACTATGTAAAACGCCTCTAACATCGTCCACTCTTCTACCATTTCTACCATTTGAGCGATTTTCTGGATAAAAACATAAAGAAAGACCATCAGTATTAGACCGCCACACCGACATTTTCTCTCATTTTATATCACCACCTCATCTGGACTATACCAATAAAATTTGTTTCCGAATAATGACTCACCGAAACCTTGGCGATGGATTTATTTCTCAGCAAAACGTCTAGTATGCCATTGAAACTATGCGTCGCCCGGTCCAAATCACTTAACTGAGCTGATTTCATTAAAAATTTGGTAACCGATCTAAGAAAATCGACAATCGGTTCACCTTCGCCAGGATGCCATTCTTCAGTTTTGCTAATGTCAGCGTACAACAAATTCAACGTCTCGGTAGCTGTCACGTTTCGTTCAAACCCCAACGTTCTGATTTGAAACTGTAAAATAATGAATACAATTTTTTAATAACACTACCGTTTGTAAGCTGTATACTATCTTCGAATATAAATAGCACGAAAAAGTAATGCTGATTTTAAGTTATTTATTTTATAATAAGTTATTAAAAAAAATACATAGGTTTAAATAGGCCACGAATATTATGTGCAAAGTATACCATAAAAATATATGTGCCGTGTTTTTACGATCATAACATAAAAAAGAAACAGTGAAATAGTACCTAATAGTGTAAGCAATTTATTAGTTGATCGGAATTTTAACTCAACACAGTGGCTCAAAGTTGTCTTGGAGTTATGAAGCGGTTATATTATAATGATCACAGTGACCACATATTGTAGCACAATAACATCAAACTATCACGAGATAGTATGATACTTCTACGAGATTATACGCGAACAACGAGGTCAATGTGAGACCTATCCATCCATACATTATTATATTTTATTACTTGCGTGTGTTAATATGTTTAAACTTATACAAATAATAAGATGTAAAATATCTCTTGTGTACATCCACGAGTGGAAACAGTTACCGCATATTATAATATGACCGTTTTCAACAGTTTATTATAAAATTGAAAGTAAACATAGTTGTATTTAAGTGATTTCCTGACTCACGTTTTTGGTGATTTTCTTCAAATAGTCGGGTGCACAAGATGAGTAATCGGGGACTTGCCATTCGGTAATGTTTGACGAATTCAATTGACATGGCCGAGTAGCGTAGTTGGTCGACGACTTATTAGGGCAATCGATCGAAGCTATAGTACCTGAAAGGGTTAAAGGCCACCCGTCGACAGGTTTACAATATGCAGTGTCGGTCGTGTTGATCACGTGCACGTGCATAGAAGCGTTACGCTTTCCAGACAAGTTGTTGGCGGCCGAACACGTGTAGATTTCTGATTGCTGTTCAAAACACAACTTGGCATTAAAATAAGCAATTATATAAATATGTATAAAATATACTTAAAATAAGTAACACGTAGAAAACTGGTGGATACTACGCTAAAAGGTGTCCAAACATTGGAACAAATAACATTATTGTGTACACCGACATAGCTCTGTTACTGACCGGTTGATTCATTAAGGATAAGACATAAATGTTCTCTTAAAATAATTGCAATCTTATATTTTTTCTTTTTAGAAAAATGTTAATTTATGTTATTTTACAATATTGTCAATATTCAAATTTTTATCTTTTTAATTTTTTTCCAGAGCATTATCAACTTATGGAGCTGAAATAGGAACGTTCAATTTTTGAATTAAGAATAATTTGCTGAAAATATTTACTGATCGATGACCATTTTTGGAAGTTACTTTTAAAATTTAGGACGCGATGTGGAGTGCGGTATAGTTGTGCCCGCAGATACTAAAAATACTACACTCCACCCTTCCGCTCGTTCTAAATTTTTAATTTTAATGACTAATTATCCAAAACTGGTTATCGACCAGTCAAAATTATCAGCAAATTATTCTTTCTTTCCATTTAAGTTTCAAAAGTCGATAGCGCTCCGGAAAATACTAACAAAAGTAAATATTTGGTAATTTTATAATTGTGTACAAAAATATAAATAAAAATGTTTATAAATAGAAAAATTGTAACTATTTTCAAAAAAAATAAGTGTCTCATGCTTAATGAACCACTCTTAATGTAGCTAATAACTACTTATAACATGAATATTTAATTAAAAAACTCGTATGTACCTGTATATTGTTTACGTATAGTATACTGCCTCCACGGTGAAAGTCTTCCCAATACAATTCTGGTGGCGACATCGTAACTAGACCACCGCTACTGCTGGTCCACGTGTAGCCGAACTTCTTAAATTCGTTTTTCGAAATGCATGGTATGGACAAGCTGTCACCCTGGTTATTAAATAAACGGAATTCTCAGGGTAAAACCAAAAGGTAGGTACCCAAAATAGCTTTGATGGGTTACTTCAAAACGGCCAATAAATACCTTTTGTACTGTGGCTGTAGGCCTGACGATGATCTCGGGAAATGGGATAACCGATACTTTAATGGACTTGCACTGTTGGCGTGTATGGTCGGTCAACTCGCACGTGTAGGTTCCAGTGTCCATAAGGTCAGCGTGCTCTACAACCAGCATGACATTCTTTTCCACTTTGTCCTTATAAACGGTTGTCCAAATTTGTCTAAAACGAGTATGTCACGAACACCATCAAGTTAATAAAACGCCAAAAGCCACGCAAGGCATTATATGTTCACTGTCGTTCTTTTTTGTAATAGGTTTTGGATCTAGAATAGTTTTACCTGGTAGTAGCTATAGACTCATTGACCGGATAGCCGTCCTTGAACCATCTGTACTGCATCGATGATGAACCCTGAGCAATACAAGATATGATGAATTGTTCGCCTTCGGGTACATTTGGATTTTTGTTCACTTCTATTTTCTAAAATAAAATTAAAACATACGTTTTTAGCTATAACTAAGTCAGGTTAGGATTTTTTACGATTTCTCCTTACGCTTAGCCAAAGAGCCGTTTCTTGGTGAAAAGATAACGAAGTCTTCACTAATGGCACGGGTCTGGGGCCTGGTAGAGAGCCATTGGATATCATGCTATTCAACAGGCCTTGTACGTGTTTGTGATCCGATTTCCGAGAATAAAACTCAAAATGAACTTCACCAGTGCTTGACCTACAATACACAGGGATTAAAACTTATTTGTCTTTAAACATAAAATATAAACATTGCGCCGTAGTACGTGAAATCATAAAACACAACGGTGTAGGACATAAAATCATAACCTACAACCTACTACATATGGATTTTAATACTTTAAGGTTCAAAAACTAACATGAAGGTTTAAACTCGGTAATGGAGCTATCGGGTTTGTTACTCAGACAGTTGCGAAACAGACTTGGTTGTCCGTTCATACGTAATTACAGATTATATAAGAAGACGCATATTACGCATTAAAATGAAATATAAAAAACGTTCTTGGACGCTTGGTTATTTTAATACATTTAGTGTATGTTTAAGTATTTAAAAAAAAATATTATTGTACTGTTCACTGCCGCATGTTATACATTATAGTTTCCTCTTTCCTTTTTATGGCCAATTCCGGACACTCATCTCCTGCCCCTCGCCTTTAAAATAACTACCCATTCTTTGTAGGTTTTCTATCTTTAGATTTTCTTCCAATTAATACTCCAATAATTACTTAGTTTGAAAGTATACCGTAATAAACTCAGGAAAATCGACTCCTGATTATCTGTTTGCTTAGTGAGGTTCATTTGAATGATAGTCCTAAACGTTACCCTACCTAAATATAATGGTAGCTAAGTCAATAATATTAACTCATGTATCCAATAGAATACCTAGAGAAACTATTATTTTAGAATTTATTTAGTATACTAACAATATAATGTTAAAATGAGTTAAAAACCACGACAAAAGTACAATTGTTGATTTTGTTTTTATAATGAGTATTATTATGGTTAGTAAACATATTTTTTCATTTAAAAATAATTAACAATTATGCGCTTTATTAAAAATTATTACTTCTTAAACAATTCTAATTTATTTTTTATTTTTTTAATCATAGGTAATACAAAAGTTTTAAAACTAAAAAGCTTATAAAAACTTTTAAACATTATACTAAATTTGAATATTAAAACGAGTTCTACTTACTCGACAAATGTTATTCTTAAGTTGCAATCTTCATGTGAGGAACAGGTAGTCTTTGAATGTTTTTTAAACTGTAAACAAAATAAACGATTCTAATTATTATTATATACTATACATTTTAATTTTAATAATATAACTGTATTTACTAAGTTTAAATAAATAATTGTAAGTCAATTTAAAAAACACAGTATACGGTGATTGTAACGTCATAAGGTACGATCACATAGAATAAATTAATATAAAATAAAAACGGTATTTAAACCAAACATAGTAGTAATTGAGTCGTTATTTCGAGACTCGAAAGACAAAATACCAAAAATGTAAACACCAGGTGTATATAAAATACCATGCACGTCATGTGTCAAGTTCTAAATAAGAAAAACTGGAAGAGAACTAGCTAAAATAACATGAAACAACGGACATATAACACTCAGTTCGACATGGTACAAATACTAAACCCAGAAGCTAACTTCGGAAAAAACTGTTCAAAAAAGCAATAGAAATTAAAACGGTGCCTATCGCTCCGAGGATAGACTTTGTAATGATTCCGAAACGTCAGCATAAAACTGAAGACAAGGATAAATCCAAAAATTATCCACATTACACTTCAATCCATGAAAGATTTAACATATTCAAAATTACTAGTTATCCAGCGCAACAGACGTGGATCGAGCTAAGTATAAAAAAAAGTGAGCGCCGAGACGGTGTGTAGTATCTAATGGCAGAATTTGTCCATTTAAACTGTGTACATTTCCAACGCATCAAATAATTACAACTACAACCTGTCCTATCAATTGATAAAAATATATTAATTTTTGCTGAAAAAATGTAAATTTATTTTAAACATTTTTTTTTTAAATGATAATTTACATTTATTAAACTTTATCTGATGGAAACCCTATTAAATTTTATTTATTTTAAAAAATGATATCTAGTAAGACTCCATTAACATTAATTTTGAATAGTTAACAATATTTCAAAATTTTTAAAAAATTTAATATTGTTTTTTAAGCATACAATTTTCAGTAATGATTCCTGGTACAAAATGATACATTATTTTTATTAAACATTTTATTGCTATTAACAAATTCGTATTATACAAATTTAAAAATCCTCTAGGAAATGTTTTTTCGAGCTACGGCTTAGTTCTCTAGTAAATCTCTATAAAACTAATGACAGATTTAGAATAGACGTCCAGCTATAGGCAATTGAATGGAAGACAAAATGGCTGTCAAGAGATAAAAGATATAAACGACTGAGAACGAGCGGCAGTCAAAGTGTCCGTGTCGGCTACTACTATGTCAGTAGCTGTTGCAATGCTCTGGTGGTGATTTGTCTTAACCGCATAAACGCGGAACGGATTGTTTTCCTCCATCGAGTACACCCCAGTAATATTGAAGTCGACATTTCAAACACAAAGAAAACGCTTAAGCTGGATACCAATTTCGACGGTCGGGATGTAAACTGTTTAAGTTGAAAAACACCGGGAAGGTTCGACACGGTCATTTATCGATATTATTAGATGCGATTCTATTTTCCACAACGTTATAACTACTAATATAAACAACCAGAAGGATGTAAATACAAATAGTATAACTCTGTTAAATTCGTCCACAAACACTGTGTTATAAGAGTTTAAATAAAACATAAACAGCTTTTGCCAATGTTGTATTGAACATAGTGTTTTAACTTTTAAGGAAACTGCCGCCGGGTAGTTTCGGGAAATGTTTTTCTATAATTGACTGTTATTTTACAATATAAAAGTGGGTGGTAATATAGTAGAGTATGACCAGGGTTTCAAAATAAATCGTACAAAACATACTTTTTTTTTAAGTAGTTCATGCTTAAGTATTGAAAATGTTATCTTGTTAACCTAATCAAAGTTCTGTTGATTATAAATAGAGCATTCAGTTTTATTTGCTTTAACCAAAGAAATATGATTTATATTGTTAAAATATTTGGCTTGCCGAAATAACTTAAACTCTTATCTATTTTTGACCTGGAACGTCCCAAAAAAGATTGCTTGATAAAAAATATTTATCAAATATATATTTATTTTAACTTTAGTAAGTAAAAATTATTTAGACAAACTTATTATTTTAATACTTTAAATAAACGGTTTAGTTAAAGCAAATATTATAAATTTTAAATAGAACGCGTACTTAGCCACTGATTTAAAGTTAACCGAATTTTGTTTTTCATTTGCAAGCTATTAAATTTTGTGCTTGGCTATCGATATAAATATTACTATATTTGTAAAAACTAAAACTTTATTTAGTATAAATATTTATACAAATTTCGTATTTATTATAATATACACACGATGAAAAAGAAAATCATGACAGTTATTGCAGAAATGAATATATTTTTGTAGTACACAACAAACTAGCTCTTTTATATAAATCCATAAATAATTGTTAAATAATAGCAAACCGTAATTAAAACTACTAAGTTTAGTTAAAAAAGGTTGACCTTTATAACATGACAAACATAATAAATAAGTATATTAAACAAAATTAAATTTACACTAATTAAAAATATTTTGTAATCTGTAATTACAACGACAATGCGGAGTACCATATTATAATTATTATATTATGAGATAACAAACGCACGGGTGCACCGAAATTGCCTAAACCGAACGCCGGTGGATTATTATTATTATTATTATTAAAAACAACGGCCAGTGCGGATGTCCGTTTTATTATTGTTTGTACATGTATTCAACATTCGACCCTTGTTATACCATATCCCAGAGATAATGTCACAGTGTTAATGAATGACAGAGTTTTTATTATCATAATAATGACACAAATAAAAACAGAAAACTAATGAATAAGAACGGCAATAAAACATAAAACCTAATCCTTCTAGTTACCTTCAGACAACAGTGGAAGGGCATCGTACTTTTTATACGGCAATTGCTTATATTATTATAACGTTCTTTTTTTGTTTTGTTTTTTACTGCACATAGCAGAACGTTAATAGTTAAGATAAATATTCTATGTAACGGTAAATAATCAACAGAGTACCACGCGCGTTTGTAACGACCAATTTAAAATCGTGTTTCAATATTGACTTAACGCCATTAAACTGATCGGCAATTGCACTTAAACAACATATGTCTTTCAGTCTTATACTTATATAACTAAACCTCACGGTAAACAAAAAACCATTTTTTTAACGATAATCTAGGGTCTTTAGTCATTTGTTTTTTAAAAATGATATCAGTACGGGCCACGAATTGTAAATAAAAAAAAACCGTACTACTGTCGTTCAAGTGTTCGGTCGGTTTAATAGTAATTTCCCTGCGATTTCATAAATTTAAGAGGCAATAAAAATGAGATAACGCGCTTGCAATGATTTAGTTCTCGCTTCTTGACCTGAAAGATTAAGGATAACGTCGGGAATCACGTTTGAAATAACAAAGTACAATATTAGCGTCTTATTGGCACAATTTATTTGTTCGTGAATGTGGTTTCCTGTTTGAAACCCTTGGGAAGTAATTACGAAAGTCTAAAGATGCGCGCAAACACATGTGAAAAGAAATCCTTCAAACTAATAAAATGATTTTAACATTTACTTTGAAACTAGGAAAACTGGCTATCGCCTTAAAATCTTAAGCGCTAAATATATTTTATCTGGAACGACAAATTGCGTAAATAAACCGCGAAAAATTGACGGAATTGTACACGTGTTCAATCTAATCCAATTTAATTCTAGACTAATCAATTTAAAATTGCGTGAATATTAATAGACGTAATTCCATTAGTTCCGTTAAAATCAATTTTAAACTGATTAGGATCCGTGGCCCAAGCGAGTCAAAAAAGGGTTTATAGCGTTGTATTATCGGAGGAACATGGGTAAATAGCGATTGGCTCCAGGCCATTCCTTGTATGATCTTAAAAGCATGATTATGTTCAGTGCCGTCCTGAGGTTTTGCGAGGTTTTTAAAATAATTTATACTATACGCCTTCACATATTATTATGTGAGTTCATAATATCTTTAACATAGACTGTGTTGAACTCTTCGTGGTAAGCAAGTACAATTATTACAGCAACGTAAGTTTTCGTATAACACTTAAAAGAAAAAGATATGTTCTAATAGCTTCAGAGCGCGGTTTTTCACTAAAAATTGTTTGCATTGTAAAAACAAAACATACACTACGACACTTACGCTGTTCATGTCTGGTTCACACGAGTGGATATGTTGGTGGACGACAACTTACACGAATCACAATGGACATAGGAACGACACTGGACGAACCAAATAGAATTAGAAATGGTTAAAAGTTAGCGTCCAATCAACGTGCACGGAAAATGGAAAATGGTTTCCGTGGAACCCGAAACAACAGTGCGAGCGGTGGGTTGGTTTTTGGTAGTCTTGGCACGCACTAGGCGTACTTAAAACGGCCACGGGATTGAATGCGTTATTACTGTTGTCACCGTTGTTGTACAGACGGGAAATCAAACCGAATATTATTATTATTATTGTTTTGGACGTAGCCGTGGTTTTAGCGATCGCGTGGACAGCATTCGTACGCGACAGATTACTCAACAGAGCCACGAAATACTACACTATAATATTATGCGATGCAACACTCAACGGTTTATACAGCAGTCGAAATGTATTAAAAGTACAAGATCAATACATAATATTTTGTTTCCTCTACGGACAAATAAAAAAAAAATATTTTTTTTTTATTGAAATAGCTCTTAAGTCCATACCGGATACGTGGCAAATAGCACAAGTCAGAGCCCACGGTTAGAACGCTTAGATCCGCTTAGATGGTAAAATCAAACTAAAACACAGGGGTGCAGACTGAAAAGCGCGCATTAATGTAAAAAAAAATATAGTCTATACTCAGCTCTGCATCGAAGCTGAAATAATTTTCCAACAAGCTAAATAAGTTGACTAGTGTGATAGGCTGATTAGAAATTATAAAAATAATTTTCTATAATGAAACATAACTTGTAAATAACAAATCCAAGTCTTATAATAAGTTAATAATATTTCAATATTTCTTAATTAACTATATTCCATATATTTTTCACTTCTTTTCGAATACTCGTCAATAATTTTTAATTGTTTTTTCTAAAAAATGTTTTTGCCACGCTTCTGGTGCATCCTTATTCGTTACACAAGTGACCATTTTAACGATAACAAAACAAGCGAACTCCAGCACGGTTTAAAATGAAACAAAGCTAATACAAATTGATTCACGAAAACAAAAAAGAAAAATTAGTCCAACAATTATAGTTATTGTTATTTTATACTTTTGTCACAATCTACTCGGACTTTGTTCTTTATGTAAGTATCAAATGCGGCCGTGGCTCCTATTCAAAGGTCACTGCGGGACTAATTTCGTTCGTTGGGGGATTTTTTTGTTGTCGAATCCACCAGCGCTTAGCTCCAACATGCCGCAACGACAAAACGCAGGACCTAATCCCAAGGGAATTTCGCAAAAAAAAAAAAAATTTTTGGTAGAAACGGAAACATCAGGAATATTACAATAATCGCTAAAGCAGCCAGGCAACGACACTGGATTATTAAATAGAGTCCTGATATTATAATAATATATACAGCGGGTACCGCGGCCGTTGTGGTGTTTACGAATTACAATGCGCGCGTTCGATCGCAATTAATTGTACTTTACATACTAATATGTATTCTAATAATAATTACAGAGCGCTATATTAATAATATGCTGTGCTGGTGTGGATAATAATATCATAGGATATCCGTACATAACATTTGAACGGTTCGCGGGTGAATACGGGTACCACGCCGCAGATAACCGTCGGTATTGAACACGATATTATGCGGTACACGGTATTATTACTGTACAATGCTCTCGTGAATTCGAAAACAGCAGGCATTTTCGACTCGGCTGTGATTACTCGTTGAAATATTAACGAAATAGGACCTTCCCTCCGATACACGTTTGGAAACCCGCGGATATATTGCCGTTATACAGCCTACGCGAATCGCAATTTGGCCGGAACCTACCCAGTAAAAATAAGTCTAAACAACACTCAACCATAACGTGTTAAACTATAATAAAGCACATTGTTGCAACTTTGAAGTGTAGTGCATTAAAATCTGAAGCAAAAAACCTTTAAAATAGAAATCGATAAATGTTGAACATATACCTATATTAGCAGGTAACAATTTACGTTAATTTTATAAATCATTCATTAATATTAGAAAGAAAAAATGTGACTAATTATAAACTCGGGTTCAATCATAAGCTCTCAAATTGCAGCGTTTAGTTCATTAGACCACATTTTTCTTTACTTTCCTGGAAGTGGACAAAATTAAATTGATTTTATCTTTGATTCCGGTTAAAAAACTAGTCATGCTACTAATAACTTAAACTTTTTTAAATTATTTATCATCCAGTGTTTTCCGTCATCTTAATATTTTCATTTTGTCATTGTGAAAAAAAAACTTGAATAATCTTAACCAAATTTTTGGGAAATGACTGTACTCTGTTAAAGTGGTATTATCTTTCAAATTAATATATAATGCCCATTGGCTTAAATAATGATATTTATCTAAAGACCTAAAGGAAGTAAGGTTTCTCAGGGGAGGACTTAACGAGTCTCTGAACAGCTAATGTACGGTCTGTTACATTTATAATATTATTGAAATAAAATAAATACCTTTAAATAGTATTACATTTTTAAACGTAAATAACAATGACTACTGTATTGTAGTTTAGGAACTAACGCATGATTGCCCTGGCCATTCACATCAATTGCTGTTTTTGCATTGTGCCATGATGTTACAAGTCGCTGAATGAAATATGTTTTTTACTACCATCACCGCTCAACCGCTTATAATGGTCGAGAGCCGTCTCGTTAACGGCTATGCTCAATTATACAATTGCAACGTGTCCAAAAACAACCGTCCAGGCGAGCATCTTGGCAGTTAACGTTATTGTTTTTACATTCTAAAACCCACGTCGCCATACAAACCGTCATGAAGGCGCACCCCATAACCTTAATACAATGTATATTTTAACCAGAGTCTAAGATTAAATTTGCTTTAACTTTGTACGTGCAACATTATAATACAGTGTGGAGTGTTGTGGTAACTAACTATTTGCCTTGACATGATGTACAACACTTCTGTAGTTTATTATGTATTCAAATGTGTATACTACTACTTCTTACTATTTATACTCGTATTAAAAAAAAAAAAACTATCAAATAAATTCACACTATTAACTTTTTAGTTTGACATTTTGCGCGTTGTATTCTAATGAAAAAAGGTTGAAGATAGTTTGAAAAAATATATTGATGGCATTTTGCGCTATTCGATAATGTACAACAATAAATACCCAATAGACCTCTAAACATAGTGTACTACTAGTATTAAAAGCCAGCTATTCGTGGATAATTAACACGCATTATAATAATATATAGCTACATTTTCAAATTTCACTCCAGAAAAATAAAAAAAATGCACTTATCTGACATCGGTACACAATGCCATCAACGTTATTAACCAACTGTCCGTTGTAAATATTATTTGAGCTCAATACCAGATAGTCAATCGTTCTGATCAATATACAGATAGGATAGCTTAGATCCAAAACTTAAAAAAACATAAACGCATTTGTTTAAAAAAAATTATGAAAAACCATCTGAACGTCTCTATGTTATAATTATTATAAAAGCAAAAACTGCATAAGTGCAATTATTTTAAGTAAACCATATTATAGAGACGACAAATTATTAATGGCATGCGTTTTTTTGTTTTAATTTAATTTTTACCCTTAACCGATGAAATAAAAACGGGAAAAATGCGTTGAGTATTATTTTCAGTTAAACTTTGATTATAAAAATACATAATACGTAATATCACGAGGGTTAAAACAACAAAAAGGAGCACAATGAAAAAATGTGTGGACATACAATTTGTTGTTTTCTTGTTGTTGTGTTTACATAAATCAACTTTATAAATACAACATAACACATACCGTACAGTATAGTAATATATTATATTATAAACATTTAAAACATAGGTTCGCTTTCAGAGTTTTCAGAATTCAATACAAATAACAATACAGTTATTTCGCTTAAACGCTCTGCTCTTGTTTGACTCTGTTTCGATATTATTATTCAAACGCGCTCACTGGATGTGCATGCGCGAATTCGTGGAAATCCGCTAGTGAGTCCGACCCCGAGTAACACGGAAGTGCCAATTGTTACAGTCCTGTCAATTTGTTATTTATTAATTTTCCATAAACGCCGCTGAGAACACGTCATAGTATGATTATAATAATATTGCTAACGTAGATTGTTGGCATATAATTTTTATAAATTACTAAACAGGCGTATTGAAGATGGTTTGTCTGTCAACAAAATTAAACATTTAATTTATGTACATATAGCTCAACCCTCGCGTTAATCTGCCAATATTAAAGATACCGTTGCGTCCTAACATCACACAGCGATTATTCCTCTCGCGTGCACTCCGGATATTATAGTGAATATTGATGACCTGTAGTTGTGCAGAACGTAATAATATAACATGTGTATATATATATATAACTTACACACAGCCTTCCTCGCTCGATAAAACAAAAAGCCATTTCGCGTTATAGTTGTTAAAAAAACCAACGGTGGCCTACGCGATTGAGCACAACAGCTGTTTTATATTTGAAGAAACTTTTAAGACAAAATTGTTACGAATAGTTGAATCTTTGAAACCTCTGTTGCTTGACCTAACCTCGGCTTTTCTACTATATCCGCCGTCCGTTAAAATTTAATTAAGAAACGCCTCCGATTGATTCTAGCTTTTATCTTTTATATATTGGTGTCCCCGAGTTTCTTGATTCTTATTAGATGGACTTCTTTACTCAACGATTAACATCACAAATAATAAAAATGGTATTGGGATTGTAGAAAAAAAGAATTAAAAAAGTGCACTTATAGACTTAAAATCTACGGTCAAACATAATTCGGAAGAAATCTAAGATGGGCGTTTTAAAAAAAAAACTAAAATACTGCAACAGATTAATTATAAACCCTGAAACAATCGCTTGGAAATTAAAAAATATCTTTTTAGACCGAAATACTTGTAGAATATTGCTAACCACCAAAGACAGATTTACTGAGAAGCGGTATTTTTTTATTAGAATGGATGACTTTTGAAAATGTTTTCTTTTTCACCAAAGTAATATTTTTAAAGCGATAAAATCACTTCTAGATCGGTGACCGCTTCTATTCCGGTATGATTTTTTTTTTAACTTTATTAAACAATTTTCGGAATCGGGGCTAAAGCACAAATAACTTGATAAGGCGAGCATATTATAAATCTTCGGTAGATGAAAGCAGCACACGTACACACTTACTTGGCATGAAAAATAGTTTGCAGTTTTACTAGTGACAGACGGCGCATCAGTCCGTTTCATTTTCGCGCAAGAACCGCTAATTTAAAACTCGGACAGTTGAACAATCCTAGGAATCCGATTATCAGAGGCGTTCAATCTAGCCGGCTTTCCGTCATCTGACACATAATATACGTTTGCATGGCCTTTTGGTTTGTTTGACAACCCTCCATCGGCCAATTCGTTTTATCTTGTTACCCATTTCACCACCGCTACATTTCTGACCCAGTCAAACCGATCTTAGTGAACCATGTCATAGAAAAGTCAACTTAACGCAGGTCCACATCGCTGGTAAAGTCAACAATTAATTTTGTTAAGACATAGAGTGGATTATATTACTGTATTATTATAGTGGTGTCATTTCCTAATAGCCTGCATTCCAATTATTTGGTTCGACGAGTGCCTCGTTTTTGCTGTTTGACCATATTAAAAAATGCATACATAAAAAAATAAAATGTTGACAACCGGCTCTTAAAATTTGCATGAGATAAGAACGAATCAAGATAATATTACAGAACGTGTTATGCTATTTGCTACACCTGCATGCAAATACAGGGTAGGAAGTTTAAAGATAACTACCATTATTCTTTTATTTCTGGTAATTCTGTTCGTTTCCTAACTGGAAAATGTGTAAAATCAGTTTCGGCAGCAAAGAAGGATTTTTAATTATGGTTGATTGTTTTCTACACTGATTTCCTCGACAGTTTTACCAATTTTTAGTTTTCATTGATTGTCCCTTCTGGTTATTCTGTGATAATAATATTACCAAAGTACTGGCACTATATAAATGTTCACTAATTAATGGAATAACTCCTTTATATTATTCTATAGGATAAGACTATTCTTCTATTAGTTAGATAAACCCGCTTTGATTTATGTAATTTTATTGCAAAAGTTGTGAATTTGTAATCGGAGATTGTCTGAAAAAAAAGACAACCCGTCTTCACTATAAAAAAAAACGTCTCTGCTCTGTAATGTATTAATACAGGGTTGCTTGATCAATTTTATAATAATATGCGATTGTGTTGAGTTTTTTAAACTATTAATAGTTAAAGAATAATGTCAACTGATAAAGGTGGTATAAAAGACATTTTTTGGTTTACAACAAAATGTTTAATGTACCTAAAATTTGAAAAATCATAAAATATCACATTGGTTTATTTATTTATAATAAAAACATTAATCATAAGAGACCGCATTTTATGTTAAAAGAACTCAGCATTTATGATCAGTCCCCGCATTCAAAACACAATTATTGACATTTGACATCTTTCAACTTACAATATCTTCTCATCAGTGTTAATAATTATTGTCTTATTGTCATAGACGTGCTACTACTGTTCTGCACGCATCCTATAAAACACACCACTAATGAGACATGTATTGTCTCTAGTTGTGTTTGATATTCAAACAAAATTTGTTTGGTAATACAATGTATTAGGTATATGACAATAATTAAAACGGATGTGTAGCTTGACCGAATTGAATATTAAAAGTGACAGTGTGATGATACGCTCTGTTGCCGGTCTAACACTTGGTCACAGACGGTTCTTCCACCATATAGGCGGAACTGACCGTTTACAGTAAAAGGCAACCTATTCGGACCCTAGACATATTCATCCAGTATTATGTAAGTTTTTAAAGCAAATTAAAAATACAGACGACACTAACTAATTCTGTTTAGTATAAAAATATTAATGTATTAATGAAAATGAAGTTTGAGTCAATAACACCGTCCTTGTAACCAGAAATTCAGAAAGAAACAAAATGCCAACATTTTGCCATACACGTAACGTTATACTTGTTCAGGTGAACATGTCAAGTGAATCTGAATATCCTAAAGCTCACATACGTAGCACTAACATACACACGTTCCGCTTTTCCTGTACAGGTAACCTGAACAGGAATATCTGTCTAGTACAACGTTGCGTGTATGACGGCCTTAAGATTAAATTCCAGTAAAACAAACATATAAAAGTGTTAGTCTTTATTCAATGAAAACGAATTATGTGTGGTGTCGACACATGTGTTTTCTGTTATTTTGTAAGGATTAGAGACATATACAGCTTTAATAATATGGAAAGCGTTTGAAATGTGTTTCTATTCAGTCTAAAGCAGGACAGTTAAAATACTAAACAAAAGGTTACTCGAACTAATGCATAAGAGAAGATAAACAACAATAAGGATACGCAAGTTAAAAATATTTCCTACTTGTATTGAGACATTCAGTGGTGGCCTAATTAAAAAAACTGTTTTAATAATTTGGTGCAAATTAAATTTAAAAAATAATTAGTTAAAATAAATCAGTAACCAAAACTAGTGAGTAAAACATAACATCTTAAAATAAGTTGTTTTCACAAAATAACCTATTGTTTAGTCGAAACTTTGAACCCTAAACTTTTAATTAAGTGTACAATTAGTTGAATTTAATAAGTAAATTGACGGTTGAGTTATAATAGCTGTTCTATATAATATACGCATAGTACCGTAAAGCTTCTCAGCTTTGCATCAAAGCAAAACCCAATACTGTAAGGTAAAACAGATGATAATTTTAACTAAAATGTTCAGAGTAATTTCCACGAAAATAAAATAAATGTAACCGTAATATTCCGATTATGACCATAAAACGTACATGTAGGTTCCCTATCTACTTTTTTTTTATCTAGGTCACCTATTAAGTAATAGTTCATTTAGAGAAGATATCTATATTATCCAACCTTCTTCTGTTTCTGACTATCCATTAAGTTAAAACTAATGGTTTCATCAATCTTCTTATACGTGTATCTTGTTTGCTTAGAACCAGAACCATCGACAATAGTCTCGGCTAACTACTTTTTGTCAACAGTGTGTCCTTAAATATTAGCTCCGTTGAGATGGCCATCCTCCCATTGTACAAGATGTTCTAGACCCTCTCTGTTGTATTGCTCATAATTTCTTCTCCCGTAAAACTAGGTAAAAAAAAAGATGATATTCTTGTTTGGGTATAAATGTCGGAAATTTTTTATCTTGCGTATCCTTATTGCTATTTATCTTCTCTTATGCATTAGTTCGAGTAACCTTTTGTTTAGTATACTATTGTTTATCCTGTTATAGACTGAACAGAAGCACATTTAAAACGCTTTCTATATTATTAAACTGTGTACGCCTCTACTCCTTACAAAATAACAGAACACACGTGTCGATACCATACCAAATTCTATTTCATTAAATAAAAGCTGACATGGCTTTTTTGAAGTGTTGTTTGGCTACCACTATAGTGTCCCAACTGCAATCTATAGTAGAACCTAATTAAAATATCGTTATTTTTGTTCTCGCTTAATGTATACTATTCACTCGAGTTTTCATGCCTGCTATTGCTGAATATTATTTATTAAATGAAATACTTATATATGTTATGACATTTTATTGACATTTTTAAATGGATAATGTATTCTTATTTTGGTCATATTCCAAGTGTTTAATTACGTACAAAACTATATTACAAAGCTTAATTACTTAAGATGCCAAGCGGTTTGGCCGTGGCATGAAGTAGAAGTTTTAATAGTTATCGTGCAAATAGTACAACGAAAAACAAAGTAAATAGGACAAGAACTTTTTAGAGAGCTGGAATGCTTTTTTTGGGTAGCATCAGCATAAAAGTAACTACAAACAATTTTATCAATTAATTAGATTTACAATACTGTATGTGATACATATTATTTTTTTATTCGAATTTCATTAATTAAAACTTAAATATGTTTAGTTAAGAACGCATGAGTATTGTTTATTAAAATACAACTTAAATATTTTTTTTTTCGTTTTTTTAAATTACTTGTTTCAAATGTATATAATTTCATCAAGTACATATTTGTTTGTATTTAAGCGTTTTGCAATTATTTTATTTAATCAGTAGACGCTTTAGTGTTTTTAATTATTGTTGTATATTTTATTAAATTCCTTCGACAGTATATGTTTTATAGAGATAAAATGTTTATTAAAAATAAGTAAGCCCCCTTTTTTGTATAATTTTTCAAAAATTAATTTGATAATATATAATGCTAATCATTAAATGTCTATACATTTTTTAACTCTTAAAATGCAAGTGACGCTATTTGTTCGTAAAATCAGTCCAAGCGATTTTGTGTTTCCTCTTTTCTACTCCTTCCGACATTTTCAATCGGCTAATTTCCACCATATGAATAGTAATTTACTTTTCAATTTTCTGGAATCCCTTTTACTCAAAACTAAACTGTCATAACACAACGCACAATGCCTAGCACAGTCATTAATAACTTACTTAACAATCATATTTCACTTAACTTCTACTGCATTTTTGGATAAAGCTCGCAATTTCCTCCTCCATTACAGGTTTCATCTTTCATGTTCAGACTTTTCACTTTCAGAAAGTTACTCTAACATTCGTTTTTTCTTTTGTCAATTTATTTCATCGCACACACTATCGTAGAACTATAAGAAGTATATAGGTAGATTCTAGATAAAATATATTTAATTAGGTTTTAACTATTACATCAAATGAAGAGATTTTTTTTTAAATTTTATATTTATATTTTCATTTAAATATGATAATAACTTTATTTAATATGGTTAAAGATTTAAGTTGAATGAATTTTCGCTGATTTATATCATTAAACTTTTCTGGATTCATGTACTTTTATCTCAGTTAAACTATTTTAATACAAATGTTATTATAAAATATTTATTTTCCTTCTACTATTTTGTGATATATGATAATTATTTTCTTCTTGAAATTGTATACAAAAACATATTGTTACCAACTTTAATCTAATCATATTAAATAAGTACAATACATGGTTTTATATTATAGTACTACTGTAGTACTTATTTATATAATAATTCGAAAAACGTGTTTATGTTGAACCTATGTATAAGATGTCAAGGATATGTGCAACGATAGTTTATTGTTTTCAGCATATAGGTTTTAGAACAATATATTTTGTTTGTGTTTTTCCAAATCCCAAGTAGTTTTAGATGCTGTTTGCCGCTTTGTCATATTATCTTCTATTAACAGCTATTCATGATATGTTTATTGTTTGTGGTCGGTTTTTCGGATCCCCACGTGTATTTATTATTCTCATTTTACTTTTGACAATACATTTTTATGAATGGAAACGGTCAGTTTGCAGTTAGTGGAAAGCATTAATGGTATAACGTTAAAAATGCTCTTAAATTTGTTGTTAGGGTTCGAGAAAGTTTGCGTCTATGATATTGGATTTTATAGCAAGTGCATCATTGACCATAAAACTGTCCTATATAATTTTAAATGACCGACATAATTCGAATTTATGTCAACAATAGCGAACTCAGTGATTCGTAGTATAGTCTGTAAGTCATATGTATTACTTTGATGACTGCAAACCTTACTGATAATAAATAATTTATTATATTTTAACAAATTAGATTGGCATAAGGTGTTGTCAAATTAATTAATTGTCTAATTTGAGTATCAAAACTAATAAAAATGCGTTAAGTTTGATAAAAAATAAACAAACGATTATGATAGAATATAATAAATCGTTTAATAGAAAACTCTAGAATTAGGCACAATAAATTATAATTTGTGTCAAGTTAATTACCATATTATATAAAATACATGCATCAACCTAGATAATAGTAACCTTAATCTTAATCTAATGTAAACTGTAATGAACTCATAATTTCAGTCGAAGTTCCGCACACAATATACTTGATACATGTAATAAAAAAAAAAAAAAATTCCTACCTAAATTGATTAATTAGTTCATAGTTCTAAAATTCAAATTTGAATTTCAGTTTTGTTAAAAAAATTAATTTTCCACATATTTATATGCTTTTTAGTAACTAGTAGTGTAATATTAACAAATATTGCAAACGTTTAATTATGTAATTAATTTGTTTAAAAATGAATGCAAAGGTTGTTTATGCGATAAATGATCGATGTACATCAATAAAATGTTTATATTCTGAACAGTAAGATTGTTTTTTGTTTTTAAAAAGAATAGTGCATTTACCGAGAACTCTAAAATATGTTTAAATACGTATTATATTAAAATAATAAAATATTCAATGAAACCATAAAAAGGTATTACAAAAGATATTACAGCGGCTAGGTTAGTGGCAATAACGTTTTTATTCCACGAAAGGTTTATTTCGTCTTACGTTTAAACGAAATAAACATTCAAAAGAGCAACGAATAAAATATATGACATTATAAAGAGAAAGTTAAAAAATACAGCACAGTAGGGGTTCAATATTTTTAGTTTGTAAAAATAATATAACCTATAGTACTATTTTTAAAAAAGTTACAGCGTGCCGTAATTTTAAATTACATAATATATAAATTAGTGTTTTTCTCAGTTCTTCAAGATCTGAAGCTAATAAACAGCGAGAACCTAAATCCTAAAAACAATTAATTAAAGTATTTTTATAATAACAGCAACAGATCCTTTTCAAGTTTAAACAATAATGAATGAGAATCTAAACCCAAAAAGAAATGTTTGAAAATTAAATCTTTGTGTTAAAACCAAATAGCATGGTGCCACTTATAAACTAGTTTCAATCAATATACTTGCAAGCAAAATATAATTCGAAATGTACGTTGAAAAATGGTTTAACTAATAATCACAATGATGTAGTACCTTAAAATATATTTACAAAATTAATTTATTATTTTATAAAATCTAGGTTTATTATAAATGCACCGGGCTATGTTTTTTTGTTTAGTTTTATCACAGCGCAATGACCATAGTGTAATAATGAAATGTAGTATTTTTAGTACCTAACAATTTATTGAAAGATAACAAAATTTATTTTAGATTAGATTTTACTTGTATAACATTTGTTTGGGAAATTCATATTATAATCTTCTTATTAAATAAAATGTTATATATACTATGAATTATAAAATCAATAGTTTTTAACTAAATATATAACAAATTACTTTTATTTGACCTTTTGAGTTAAAATGAAACAAAAAACGTAAATTCCAAATAATGTTTGACGATAAAGTAAACATAATGTTTTATTAATATAAAAAGAAGTTGTATTTTTGACCATACTGCATTCCAGATCTTTGGTAAATTGTACTTCTACCTACGATAGAATCATTGGATTGTATATCTTGATTAAAAAATAGTTACATTTTAAATAGGATTTTAATTATAAACTGAAACTACATTAGGAATTTGTTTTCTAACCACGTATTATTGTGCCCGTGTCTTAGAGTTCTTGTTTTTACTAACTCTGAACGGGCTGCGGGTTTAATAATATTATTAATAAAGTACATAATAATATATTATAGTATAGAAAGAAATCACAAAGATGTACATGATATTAGTTTTTGACAAAGTTTAAAATATTAATTTGAACTACAAGGTAGTTTTCTAAAAAAAGTTATTCTTTTCCATAAAAATTGAATAAAACAAAACCCATAGCGATGAGGAAAATGTTTATTATGACTAAGTATAATTTCATCCTAATTTAATTTTTGTAGAACTAATGGTTAAAATGTATTTTCTTCGTCCATAACACTAACTACAAAAGACGAACCTTGTAACGTATCTGCCTTTAGTTACATGCTACTAATAAAAACATACTTATTACTAGCATTACTAATAATAGGCTATTTATATCCTTCAAATTATGATTTTAACACAGAGTGAAATATTGTCTTGTATAATTATATTTTCGATTTCGATTATGTGTGATAAATAATAATCATCATCGAATCGCTTATACTTTCTACAAAACCGCATAGATGACCGCTCCGGCCCTAAACTTATGTAAGATGACTTTGTTGTTTGTTTGCCGTAAAGTGCAAAAACTAAATAAATAAATAACACGGCGTAAAAAAAACCCACAAAAGCGCGTTATTATTTGTTCGATTGATATAAGGTCGTGACATCCACAGAGGATCAAAAATGTAAACTAGCGTGAAATATTGTATACACGTTACGTGCGTAGAGATTTTTACGATATTCCCCGGAGGAAAAAATTGCCGGCGAGATAGGCGCCGTGCGACTCAAAAGAAATTGTATTTTTATTGACACTAGCCGGTCCCCGGGCAAATAAAAAAATAAACATATTTCTACGACGATTTCCTTTATTTTTCCATACGAGGCCTCGTCACACCACCACGCTCCCCCGCGTGTAAGTGAATTCTAGATTTTGTTTTACGCGCAGATTTTTACACATTCACTTTTATATTGCATACCTGTATAGAAATTCGTAAAAACGGGCAATGTATAGTACATTGCTGAGCTCAGGCGTCGGAGAGCGACTTGACGACAAATGTAATACACTCGGCCAGCTCTTTGGAATATGCTGTATAGTCGTATACAGTGGTGTATAATATAAAAGTGTGTCGAGCTGATGGTCCGGGCGGTCGCGGCACGTCGGTTTACCGCTGATTTATTCATTCGGTCCGGGACTCGCGGCGAAAACAACAAACCAAAATGCACGCACACGAGGTGCTCACTCATTTCTATATGGCACGGAAATCTTTTTAAATATTACAAAGGACCCGGGCTACGTTGTTTCTCATTTTCGTGTAACGTGTACCAACCAGCAGAAAGGCGTGGAGAAGGTATGGAGAAGAAGGGTGTGTGTGTGTGCAATGTGTGTGTGGGTATTTGTGAGCCGGACGACGACGACGACGGCTATAAATTCGAAACGGTACAAAAGCTCTACCGCAACAGCAGCCGGAGGGAATCCTGTATTTTAGTGTGGGAAACTCGCGTGGGTGTGGTGTGTAGGCAAGCAAGAAGAACAGTAGTTCGAGCAAACAGCGCACCGTCCACGATCAGCCAAAGGGGAGGGCCGAAGGACTTTGTAGCCGGCAACATAAAACGTGTACAAAATGTGTACAGCCACCGTTCGTTTGTATTATATTTGTTATTGTTATTATTTTAATCATCGTCGTTATTACTGTGTTGTATTATTATTATTGTATATTCCTGGACAACGCCCAGGGACCGAAGAATTAAAAAGCGTCAGCGCCGCGCCACGCCGGTCCGTTTCTTGGTGAAACACAATCGGCCTGTCCTCCGCCTTGGCGTTAGACCGGTGTTTCGAAAACTAATAACGACGAGAAAACTTGATTGTTACATGGCGGAAGTTATATATTAAATATAGCGGAAGGCCAACGACCGTAGACTTCGCGGAAAAGAACTATACTCGGCCATTTGGTTAATGTGCAATGTACAAGTGTGTTTAAATGTATCTGTGCCGCACACACAAACGATAAATATTTTATTTTTGAACTGACATTTTATTTGCTCAGTCGATCTAGAGCAAAAAGGTAGGTGTACCGCTTTAAGCATCAAAGTTTAGACAGAGTAATTATGTTTATTTGAATAGAACCGAATCGACTATAATATTAACAAATCGATTTGAACAAACTGTGTGTTCGTGTTTCATCCGTAGACTAAAGTGTGTGTGTGCCAAAGCTACGTTAGAATTAATTTTGTTATTCGTATCGTGCACAGAGGTTGGGGTATAGTAACAGTGTTAAAGGTATAATCTCGAATAAAGTACACATTTCGTTACGCGCGTATCTAATTTATTAAACCGTTTTCGAAATTGTTTAAACCGTTGAAAGGACAATTTAATTATCGAGGGTAGTTTGAAAATATTTATGAGATTTAAATAAATCGCTTTAAATTACATTCGTTGACAATAATAATTGTTACCGTTCTAAATGTTTTTCGTTTCATCCATTGCGTATTCTGGATGCGCTCTTTTAAAAAATTATAGGGGGAAAAACGTAAAAAGTGTTACCATTAATGGTTTTGTTATTGTATTTGAAAAACTATTGTCCATCAAAACCATACAAATGCCAAAATAAATAAAAATGAGGTATTAGTGAATAGTTGAAATAGTACTTTAAAAGAAAATTATATTAATTCTGATATTTTTTAAATAAGATAATATAACTAAAGAAAACAACAGAATAATTGAACAAAATGCTATTCTGGATGTTTTTTAAGTCTTATTATACTAAATAATAACACGAATATATTAGATATTATTATTGTTTCTAATAAAATTTTCAATGAATCTGTAATGAATGATAACAATAGAGTATTCGAACAAAGCAATGTACCAAATGTTCATGTTATTCCCAATATTATTTTTAATGAGGTTATAACGAATGATTTTTTAAACAGTTTTTTTGTCTCCTAAAAAATTTCCCTTTTTTTACGTAGGAGATTTGTTCCCATCAATGATAATATTACATAGATTTTACATACACGTAAAATTCAATAGATTTAATAAAAAAAATGTATTTATTTGATTTGTAATAATACAAACTAGGTACAATATCCGTAAACGTAATATCTTATTTCATGTTTTTTTTTCTATAAGATATACCTTTGTGTATACAATCTGTATCAATGGATTTATTTTATGTAGCTCCGTATACCTTCTATAGATATTAATTAACTTGCCATACATATTAAAAAAAAAAACTCCAATTCGGTTAAAAAGAGTTTATTTTTTCTAACGGAATGTGTATCTTATATTGTTTTATAATATAAGAAATTGGATGTACCATTAGTGGACATTTTTTTAACTTAATCGTACGTTATAATACAATATTGTTGAGTACAAATATTTTATATTTTGTGGTTTACTCACTGACCCAAATAATTGCAATATCAGTTCGTTTAACTTATTTCGCATCGGCAAATTTGTTTGATTAAAAATATATCATTTTCAAATTTAATATAGTCAATATTTCACGATATATACTACTAATATATAATATAATACTATCACTGGTATCTGATTCTCTTATACTTAAACTAATAAGTTTTATTAATTTTGTTCGATTGAAAAATGTATTGTCTTTAAATTTCCTGTGGTCAATATTTGACCACGTAGGTACAAAAATACAAAATATATAAACAAATTTTCAAAATCACGGCGAATTACCGAGAAATTAAAATGTTGTATGATCGTTGTAATCTTATTTATATTAAACTACCTATAATTTCAAACTGTTATCATTTACTACGTGTGTCGTTTAAAGTTTAATTAGCTATAATTATTGTAAAACCCATCATGAACTTTTGGACAATTTTACCCACATTAAAATTACGACTTTCCGTACTTACTCTTATTTTTTGGGCATAGCGAATAATATTTAATTATATCTTAGCAAACTATATCAACAAAGTTAATTTACAACTCATTAACATGGTTTTTTTTTAAGAAAAAAAATGCAATAATATTTTATGATTTTATCGTCATAAATTATTTACTATAACAATAAAATCCGATGCTTGAAGATGTTATACTTGCTTTAATACTCACCACATAAATCTTATCGAGCTACGTTTGGGAGTTTCGAAAGTATTTTTCCACTTCGTTCGCGATGCCATATTTATTTGAATAGCGTTATTTCATTGAACCTAGGTATTTAGAAGTTTAAAAAATAGTTTATGCGTCTCAATTGTACGAGCCCGTCATTAAGGTGCCGTTATAAGTACGGACCCGTTTTTAGATTAACTGCCGATACGGTTCAAATGGAAACGCAAATGCTACCCTCAGTAATAAACGGGTCGTATTTATGGGCAGAAAGAGAAATGAAGGAAAGCGTCTGATAAAATTTCGTATCGTTGCTTAGTAACATTCTGGCGAGGATTGAAAACCGATCAACTTATAATAACCAATGCCAAACAGTTTTACGACGTGTCTGTCGGCAGGCAACGCGTTTAACTGATTGAAACTTCGTTCAAGAGTTTCCGAATGGAGAATTCTATAAACCGTAGGTGCACACAAGTAGGTACTGATCGGAAAATAATGAACACACATGATATATTATTTATTAAAAACTACATTGTAAACATCTATAATGGAATTTTAATTCACTAAACAATTTAATCAATTACCGTAAGTCTTAACGTCATGATGGAACAGGAAAAGGCTAAGAGGGAACGACAAAAACAACCGGTGGTTGTCCCTCTTTAGAAAATTAGGCCAAGGATAAAAAAAAATTGTCCAAGCGGTGGAAGTAAATTTATCGATTTATTTTTAGAATAAATGATGTTGGGCTGGGTGGGAAGCAAAGCAAAAGCGTCCCCCTCTCGGTCTGGGCGATATCGTGATAAAAAATAAAAACCTCATGCTTTACAATAAGTTGTCTGGACATTTCTTGCAATTAGTTATTTTTTGAGGCCAAACCGGATTCAGTCGTAAGTGTTTAACTTTTTTTAAAAGAAATAAGAATTTGTATTACATTATTATATAGATACATATTAAAGGGCCGTCTTGGGCTATATAGGGGCCATACAGACTCACGCGGGCCTTGAGCACACAGAGTCTGGGGGTCCTTTCAGAAAACAAAAAAAACGTAAAGATGTATATTGTATTATTTAGGGCCCCCAACAGGCCGGGGGCTTGGGCTCGTGCCCCTCGTGTCCTAAGGATAAATATGGCACTGATTGCATATTCAATTTATACAATCAAGGATAAACGGTTAAGTGAACAACTTCTGCAAAATAATCTAGATTGTCTAGACTTTCCAATTAATATTAGGAATAGAAAATTATAGCACTATTTAGTCGATGGACAGTTTTAACCAATTTTTAGTAAAACAAAACACTAAGCTCAATGATTTATTGCGAATATGATAACAAACAGATATCAATACTACAAAAAAGTGTGTATAAGTATTAAGTACACTGTACACTGCACACGTACATATTATAACAGTCGTATAATTATTTACTTCTACTTATATTAATTTATTTCATCCTTGGAATCAGCTACAGTTAAAAACTAAAATAAAAAATAAAATCTATCAGTTAACGAATAAATTAGATGGATTAAGTAAAAAAAATAATAATGACGATTTCATAATAACTGTCATAATAGATAATATGTAGCTCCTAAGAATTTCGGTTATTTTATAAATGAGCATGAGTTTGACAAATATTAATAAATTATGCAAAAGCAATTGAGTGTAATAAAACATCAATTATAGTATTGTTCTACAGTCGAGTAGTTTTTGCATATGTTGAATATATTACAGCAATATTTTTTTTTTTTTATTTTACAAAAGAAATATACAATCTGTACAATAGGCACAATAAGTATATATGATAAGAGTAGATATATATTGAATACTTTTTGATTGAAGAAACCACTCATTAGTGACACTTCCAAATATTACAGCAATATCAATACAATTTATACCTCATTCGAATATAGGTAGTATGTCATTGAAAATTATAGTTCAACGGCTAATAATAGATTTATAATGCAAAATAATAGTTACATCCTAAATTTAAATTAAGCATGTTAGATTCCTTGATCCAATTTGATAAATATCACGTTCAGTTACTTTTTATGTATGTGTATGATTACATATTATGTATACAACTTTTCCAATTTATTGACGACTCATATTATCAATTTTGTCTAGCCGTTCACTTGCAATAGTTGGCCAATAAAACGTTAAAAATAATACGGGTTAAATGGGATTGCTCTGCTTCTACACGGTCTTGAGAGCATATTTTTACTTGGCTCCGTGTCACTAAGGTGTCGTTGGATAATGTACTTATGAAGCACTGCTTAAAATTGTATTATTAATATCGGGTGGATACGATTGGGTTGATCGTCTGTCAATAATAATTTGTCGTTGTTATTGCCCATATGTTGTAATTAGCAATATAATGAATACATTTTCCTTAGAAATGTATTAGGTACAGTCAATGAGTAATTTCCTAATATTTTTGTTATTTACTTATCTATATGATTTTATCTATACTAAGTGAATAATTTGTACAAAACTTTAATTTTTTTTTTAAATAATAGTAATTTTGTAGGTTTTTTAAAAAATATTTTTGTTTATGTTGTTTTACAGCAATATAAAATTACAAAATATTTACCTTCATTAATATAGTAAAACAATTTTTTTTTTAACGCCACTGAAACTTTTAATTTATTTAACAGCCATACATTATATTTAATAAACACGTTTTTGTTAGATTTTTCAATATTGCGTACATGTATTTTAATGAAGGTTTAAAAATTAATTAGTAATGTGGGTTGGATTTGATGGAATTCCTTTGGGATGTATCGCTAAAATTATCCTAACAAAAGTTTTAACTTCGTCGAAAAACTTTGTATATTATCTTTGTCTTGTTAGAAGGTATTTTTCTAGTACTTATTACTTAAGCACCTTAAGAACTTCCATATACTATATAGTCTAGGTAAAAGAACAATTAAAACGGCAAAAAGTATAGAAGAGATTGATGAAATGTTTGGCCCCGCTTCTTTTTACAAATAATTTGGAAATAAAATACTAGCCTAAAATTCTTATGAGATTTAACTATATTTATTCTTACAATTAGTGTCATTGTATGAAGTGTCATTTAAAAAAACTATGGATTACTATATAATTGTAGTTATACTTAACACACTTTTTAGATTGAATTAAAGTTTCAAGTCCGAAGAAGATAAAAATATTATTTATTTTATTATTAAGTTTATATTTCATTTGTTTAAAATAGTTGGAATACAACTTCAAGAGCTAATGTTATCTACAATATGATGTTTAAAATCAGAATCGTATAGTTTTAAGCAATATCATAATTTGAGTTTTATGGTATAAATATAATTTTTTCCCGTGAAATTATTTTTCTAAAGAAATTGTGAGACTAATATTAATGTGACGAAAATGTAATAAAAATAACTAGATTAAACAAAAACACATTCAAGTTATGGACAAATTATACTTATTTACAACGTATAAATGGATACAGGATACATCAACATATTAAGCTGTAAACAAGTCAAACCAACAAATTCTTACTGGGTTCCTAGAATATTTAAGTATAAATCCTGATAACAATTTAAAACCTAACATAACATTCATCGTCAGAACATAAATATAAAAAATACATTTATTAAGAATTCATATACATTTTTCGGGTAATCCACGTACAAGTAAATAAATAATTAAGAACATTTTAACTTTCTGAGAATTATAGTTCTATAATTAATTATTATAAACAGAGTGGAATTCTGTAGACGAATATTCCGTGACCAATGCGGCCACCGATTACCATCTATAAATAATATAAAAAGCTCTTTTGGAAATAATCATAAAATACTTTATACGCTTTTTATTATAAACTGACCACATCATAAGTTGCTTTAGTGAAACGAATTAATTGTAATTCGCTGTTGACGTTTATTTCAAAAACCGACTAGAACAACGGTGTAGTTCAAAGTTGGTACGACAATAATAATTCCACCATCACGTCTGATCCCTGTCTTTGTAGTCAGCGGGCAAAGGTGTTGATCCTACGTTGTAATTGTGCGACACAGTTAAGGTTTCCAAATATTCAGAAAGTGTGTCGGGACATCTGTAGTCGAGGGTCCGTATTGGAAGAGCTTGTATTATTTTTGGGTGACCAAAAGTGCCAAAAGGTCGTTAACAATGTTGTATTCGCTCAACTCCAACAATTAATTAGTCGTCATGGCGATTGAGAAAGGGCAAAACGTGTGGGGGTTTAAATGCGATGTTAAGTGACCTAGAGGTCAATTTTGCCGGCAGCCTCTCGAGAAGAAAGAATGCTCGTGCCAAGAAAAGTTATTCTTCGTCCGTACAATAAATCATTTCAGCTGTTGTAGAGTTGTTTGCGTGTAAAAGTGTTTGCGACAAAAGCACTTGGTGGAAATTATTGTTCGACGATGTTCTCTTTTAGGATATTTCCTCCCCGTTTACGCTTGAATTCAACGCCATGTGTGAAATGAAATCGAATACAAGACTATGTTTTTGATGCGAAAAAAATGTTTTAAAAACATGGATCATTATTTTTAGTCATTCTAATTTACGGAACTTATTTTGGACCATAACAATAGATATATATTTTCAACCTTAACTTTTTAAGTTATAAATATTTTTCATTCAGTTATAAACTAATTACAGTCTATTTTCACTAAAAGGAAATAATCATTTCAAAATTACAATTACTGAAATTCTGTTGGAAAAGTACATATTAAGTTCAAGTGATTAAAAAAGTATTTTCGTTATAATATTTATTATTTTTTTTATAAATCTTTCCATAATTGGATTTGTTGTTTTGTATTTTCAAAACAGTGACACGATGCATTACAGACTGTCGGAATTGAAAACAATGTTAATACGTAAGACTGTAAGAGCTTTAATATATTCATAATGATAGCGATTTATAAAATATGTTTATTCAACGCAGTCATTTATGTTACACAACATACTCCATCTGAAAATAGATTACAATTATTATAATGTGTTTTCAAATGGATTAAGTCTTAATCGTAAGATAAAATATAAGTCTCCTCGGAGGTGTCGAAGGTTTGAAATGACCTTATTGACCACGGAAGTACGTCGAAGACTCTATAATAACAAGCCACGCTTGTCTCTATCATAAAAACTTATGTGAAAACAGTCTAGTTGACATTTTGATAGACAGTGACGTACAATTATTTATCATAGAATTTGAAAGGGTTAGAGAATATAATTTTGCATCTCTATTTGTTTGTATGTGCCATTGAATCTTATCAAATATCACAAACGTACAGTCATTTCTTATTTTGATTAGAACTGTTTTACATGTCTCATACATACATAAGTTTGTTAAAAAAAAAGTATTTGGTCAATAAAAAGTAGGGTCTCTTTAAATGGTCGACTCAATCATCAACTGAAATGACGCCCTAGACTATTTGCTGAGAATTTTGGTTAGCGTTACAATTTATTGAAAATTAATATATTGTACCTATTAGTTTTTGCTGTTGTCAAATGTCCAATTTTTACCAGACACCCCCGATAGCAAAACCCATAATATGTTTATTGGCTGTAAGGGCACAAGACATATATTGTAGATTGTGTTTTTGTCTGAGACGGGCTTGGTGTGCATACTATTATGTAACAACGACAGAAAATGCATCCACGACCAGCAACCCTGGACTGCATAATAGTCTTTACCGTTTCCTAGAATACGTGTTTGTTTTTTAAAACTTGCCGGGTCGGCGCCGTGTGGCAGTCGGCTGCGGTAAATTTAAAAGAGTTAAGACATACCGGATACAAGCGAGAGGAAAATGTTTATAAAGTGGTTAGCATAATAATAATAATAACAACAACAACAACAGAGGAGAATATTTTACAAAAGCCGTTACGTCGTCGGCTGGATATACTTAACCCGTTGTCCCTGCCCCGCGGAAACAATGGGTAACGGAGTGAAATGAAAACAAAAACTTAAAATTGCAATTTTCCTATTACAAGAAATATAATTTAATTACATTATGTTTCGGCCGCCTACTATGATATTCTCTGTTAACGCGCAGTGCAATTGTATATAAAAAGAAATGTGTACAGTAATAATATTAATGAAGCTACTCGCGGATGTGAACGCGCCGGCTGGTTCAAAACGATTACGACGGTAGTAATTTCCACCAAAGGGATTTAGGTTTTACGTTCCAGGTGGTTTTTAATTGAGAGAAGCACAATGTGCAATACTAACATCCCTGTGTCTTATTCTATTGTCCAAATATTATTCCACTAAAACCACCGCCGACGTTTATCGTATTTCCGGTTTATGTATTCAAACCCCGCAACGGATGTTTTGTTTTCAACCAACTAATATTATAATGAAACCGGCCAACCCCATTGTCGACACCGCATACATAAGAAATAGTGTACAGTGTACACAGCGCGGCGTCTACGAAAATGCGAATAATAAATAGATGAACGACGAGCTGTACGGCCGTTATAATGAGTCTTGTATTTATTTTGTAATTGGTCGTTTATCAAAACGTGTACACGGGTTTCGGGACTCATTCGTTATCAGTCGAACATCTTCTGTATAATATAATATGTATGTATATTAAATGATTTACCCGGTCGACGCCACCATATCCCAAGAGACAATATCTTCTAGATACGCACGATAGATTCGAAATATCGTTTTTTTTTAAGATGTCTACATTCTACAACCGACCCCATTCACATGCATTATGTACCGTTCGGCATGTCGATGCCCGAAGCTAATTGGATAGAAATGCGCGATGACTACCCAAGAGGTTTTCCAAACGTGTGATATTTCAAACGAAACCGACAGGTATCGAACAAATTGCCTCCCATAGGAAACTATTTCATTTGTCAGCAATAATTCAATTTTATCTCTCGTTTTTCTTTATATACATATTATATATATATTTATATATTGTATAATGTTTGTCTAGTGATAATTTCCGCCACGCGTTGGGATTACAAGCGGAGTTTTTCAGTAATGTAATTTTACCCGAGTGGCATAATATTATTTATAACGTAAAAGCTCGTTTGACGAATTGTACTCGAACCAAAAACTCGGTGCCAATATAACTAATAAATTATAGTTACTGTCGGCGTGTTGATCAAGGGATAACAATAATTTGGGTTAATTATTATTGGTTTATACGTTGTTAATACGACAGCATCAGTAGGCCAACGACCATTACATTTTATATTATACTTTTCACGACGAAAGTCTTACAGTTGTAAAACCATTACCCAGAAGGAGTGGAACTTTATTTCGCGATTTTAGCTGTAGTTTTTGGAATTAAGGTAGATCTAGACTTATACTATAGAATACACAATTTTCTTTAAATCCGCGGAAATATTTAATCACTGCGACACTTATTTTATATAGCCAATTTATTAATTAAAAATCGTAAAAAAATATATTTCTTAAAACTGAAAAATTAAAAAATTCAATATATTTATTAACTAGAAAAAACGGACCCTTAACTTTCCGACAAATGTTAAATTAATTTCAAATATTTATTTAAAAATACACATTAAAAAAAAACACTAACCTTCTTTCTTAGAAAGGGTGAAAACTTTATTTTTATATTGCGTTTTAGAGTAGTAGCTTTGGACTTTGGTCTGGATATTGGTCTCATAAAAAATCTGTTTTCAAACTTATCGTAAAAAACTATAAAACTAATAACACGATTACAGACATATTTATTGCTTATATTATTATTGATTTAACTTCGATGCAGAGCAAAAAAGGTATTGTTTTTATTTTTGTGTCTAGACCCACGATATTATTCTCTGCCGAAATATATTCTTTATATTCCTCTACATTACAAGTTTATAAATCATACCTGAAAGGTACTTTATTAAGCCAAAAAATAAATAAGTTCACCCTTTATTTTAAAACATTTTCTATATTTTCAACTTAAAATTATGGCGCTCTATAACTTTTTGAAAAACATTCAAATATTCCTAAGGTAAAGCACTATTGTTAAACGTAGACAAACCATTACCCAGAAAGAGCGGAAACTTTATTTCGCGATTTTAGCTGTAGTTTTTGGAATTAAGATAGATCTAGAGTGATACTATAGAATACACAATTTTCTTTAAATCTGCATTCAACCTTATTTTTATTAAGGAAAAAATAAAAAAAAGTGAAAATTTCACTGACTGTTGTAAATTTCATATTTGCGTTTTCTTTTCAATGGCCAATCAAGATGTTTCTAGCGCGACCAGTTCGCAGTCAAACATCCCACTCTTTATACAAAACTCTTTACATATTTTTCTACCATTATTCTCGAATTTTTATTTCTCATCAGGTGACTCTTTTATCAATAATCTTTTATTGGATATTTCTCTTATGAATAGCCACTTATCAGCTTCAATAAACAATAATATAGTCAATTATGATAAGGGACTAAGCCATAAAGACATGTACATGCATGATCTGAGTTTTTCAATTGAAAATTGTAAAATTGCAGTTAATTTTCAAACGATTTTTTTACTTATTCCATTTCTATATTAAATGTATTTAAATTGAAAATGTTTAAATATTAAATTGAATTTTAAATACTAGTATGGATTATAATCGAAAATTCACTAAGAATTGTTGTTATAATAAAAATAAAAAAAAAGTAACACTATATGATTTACACAAATTTTGCGATTTACGAATATGATCCTTAGCCACCTTACAAATATATTCTTATTTACCGTAAAGTTTGTTATACGTTATAATATAGGGCTTAAATGATATTTGTATATAATTTAAGCCCTAGTGTTTTGCTATTATTATGCTAGTAAAATGTTTGGTAAACATTAAAAAAAAACCAGACGTGTTTATGCTTAAATTATTGAGCTTAAATTATAGTCTTGCTGGTTAATCATAATCAAACAAAAACCTGTAAATCACCATGGCTAGTTTGGATAAAATGTAAAACTGTTTATAGTTGTACAATATAACTTAAAGGTTAACACTATATTTTAGTTTTTAGTTTTTATTAAATAAATATTTCTTCTTACGTTTATAAGCCTTTATAACATTTTGTTTTTATTTTTCATAAATACAATAAGCTATTTTATATTAGTTAATTATAAATAAATAATGAAACCTTTGCGTATTGATGAAACCTTATTTTATAATTAGTTAATTTAGAGACAAGTTGATATCATCGCTAAATATTTACATGGTTTTTGCACTAATTGTAAAAGGAAATAAATAGAAGTAAAATTGTATTAATATAATATTTTATAATATTATACGTTGATGTGCCGATAAATAAACAAAAAAAAAACGTCCATTGCGTTGTTTTGAGATTAATTCTGTATCGTAAATTTTTTATTTAAACGTTAAAGCGGGATAAAAAGGACCAATATTTTATTGTACTGTCAGATTTTATGAAAAGTAGTAAATGAAACAAAGGAAAAAGTGTATAATGTGATTTGATTTGCAATATATAACGTTATACCGTGTCAGCAATAATGCAGTTTTTATTAAATATTATGTTCATGGAAATATTTGACCCACTATTGTATTGTGTTGTTTGGTGTAAAAGTTCTTAGTGAATATATATATATACATACTTATATATTATATTCTGTTATCCTGTTCTGAAACAAAACTCGCCTATTCGTTTCAATTTAAAGAAAAATAACGGCTTTACTGGAACAAATTATTACTATTCTGTCGGCAATAAATGGTAGCCGTAGATTCATTCATAACATTAGTCTATATCACATACAAACAGTCACCTTGGATCCACATGATAATTGATAAAGGAGGCGGTAGATTTTTTCTGACAAGTCATTCGGTTAGACAAAATGGTGTGTGCAAATGATTGGCTATTGAACTGTTAAAAGCACACGAGCTTATTTTATTTATCAACATGGTGGTCGTCCAAAGAATTTTCATTAAAATGTACAAAACACATTTTTATTAATACCGTTTTCACATAAGACTAATTAAATGATTTAGATTAGAATAAAAATTAATATTCGTACTATTATGGCTAAAATAGTGTAATCAAACGAATTTCAGCCAATTAAATTAAATATAACCAGCTTCATATTGATGTATTTAAAATTATTTTTATCATCAGTATCCAATTATGAACCTCTTTTATAAAATAATTTTCTCTTAAATAATGACAATACAATTCAATAATAAAAACCCCACTTATTGATATTAAGTTAGATTATTATTGTATTAAATAATGTACTACTAATAGTTATTCTAGTATCAAACATTTTTTTTGTTATTTTCTATTACTTAGAAAATCATTAGTTACACATTTCACTATTATAGCATGGACATTTTTGTTACTGAAAATAGAATGAATTTTGAGATCGTGGGATGTTATTATGTTAACTTTATTCTTAAAATTATTGCATCGTTATAAGATAAAGTAAGCTTGTTATTATTTATAAATAATTTAATAAAAAAGATTCGCCGTTCAACTTATAGTATTATTTGATAGTATGTTGTCAAAACGGTACTAAAATGTATACTCATTATTTCTAAATATTTAGGTACCTATAGGTTGCAATACAAAACATTTGGAAATATTGACACTATTATTGTTTATATCGCAGCCCATCATATGCATGACAGACGACAGTATACTTATGTGATTTATGTGTTATGGAATAATACCATCAACTCTAGTGAATCTATTAAACTGTAATGTTCCCCGAATGTTCATTAATCGAATTTCAACACATTACGTGTCTCGTGAAACGCAATGTGCTATTTTTTTCCAACAACACACGTCGAAAATATTGAAAATAAACAATATCCAAAATCACGGCAGGCGGTGGTTTTAAAAAAATACCAATACATCCAAGTTAAAAGAAAGGTTCGAAATGTTAGAATATGAAAACTTAAGTTTTTTTTTTATATACTGTAGAGTTTATCCCCCTGTAGTAAAAATACACGCGTTAACACTTAATATTGTGACAATCACAAGTATAAATGATTTTATTTTATTACATATTGTTTTCATTATATTAATAAATATATGAAACTCATTATAATAATATAACAGAAATGCAACACTTATTACCTAGATATTGTGCACAAAAAATAAATTATAAGGAAACCTGTGAAAACACTGTTTATAATTTAAAGAAATGATGGCAAGCAATAGGCTAAATATTGAATATGTTAGCTAACGCATTAAGAATACTTAGGTAAAATTAAATGGGCTGCGTGCCATTATTTATATTTTTTATAAGACCTAATAATACAAAAAGACTTGAGCAAAACGTAATTTTCGTGTGTATGCCGGTTGTATTTATTTATATATAATGTTTTCTTTGCATCCATCATAGTTTCCAAAAAAATCATTTTTTTCAGGCCCTAACTTTTTTGTATTCAACACACTATTCTGGAAGGCGCGCAATTTACCGATTTCCGTTTATCTTTTTTACACGATCTAGTTTGGTTCTTAGCAGTCTGTATGATAGAAAGAAATTCTACCGGGTCAATCGAACCGCATGAAATAAATGTGTGACTGTTCGTCTAGTCAAAAGACATCACTGTCAATGCTTTTATCATCTTGATCAAAAAACGGAAAAAAGATTATATATTTGGACGAAAGAGAATACTAATGGTTATGTCTGTTTCGATCACGTACCCTTTATACTCAAATATTTACACTAAATTGTAATCAGATTGCATAATTTTGTAAATCAATTAAGTTTTGTTAATTATTTATTTTAAAACTATTAATTTCTTTACTATATTTATATATGTATATATTTACGTTGTATTTATTACTAATATCATGTACAATGCGATTCAAATATTTCCGGTTTAGGAGTTAATAAGCTAATAAGAATCTATACACTAACTAAGTGAGATTACAAATCAATGTTGTATGAATTTGTGTATAATAACATGTTTAGTGATCTACTGTGCTACTGAGGTTATATGAGGAACATATATACAGAACAATTATTTTCACAAAACGCTTACAGGCAAGCAAGGATAAAGGGTGGCATTTGAAAACTAAACTTACTCCAAATCTAGTTTTACAAAAACCAATGTAGTCTTTATTAAATGCTGATGGTTACCGATTAGTCAAAGTATTCAGAAAAACTTTTTAAAATAGCTAATATTTTAGGGTCAAAATTAAAATATTGTCTAGAGACCATACATCAGAGACTACAAATCTTAAAATATAATAAAGCCATTTTATTTGGAATTTCAAAACATTAAAAGTTAAAACTATAATGAAATGTTGTTAATACTCACATATTTTATAATTTTTTGTTTCAATAATTCTTTGATATCTTTATCTTCTAATGATGTTATATTCACTAACTTAATTTCAACGTGATACCGCGAATCTGTAATAACAATACAAAATCATAATGAATGTACAAAACTGTATACCAATTTATTAAATTATTTCCAGTACATTTTTAATTATAGTTACAACTCGAGTTTAATCTATACAAAATATTGGATATAATAAGGATGTAGGTAACTACAAGTGTAAAAGCTTCGACTGCTTTAAGGATCATTTTTCTTTTCTTATTATAGGAATACATAAAAAACTTTTAAGTTAAAAGAAAAATCATTAACGGATTATTAAAATCAAATGAATTATTACTTTTAAAGTAATTTTTCTGAAGCTTACCAAAAAAACCAAGCAAATTTTTTTACCTTACCTTAACGTATACATGTTTATTTTTTCAAACTTGAACATATATATACCGACCAGTATTATTATTATTATTATTATTACAAATGCACCAAAAAATATTTTATTTTATGAAAATTTAGTTTTTTGAATTCTTACCACTTATAAAATTTTTAAAAATAGGAAAGAACGCTTCTTATAAAATAAATAATTTAACTGAAATCTGTTATATTTTTAGATGTAATGTTAGTTTATAATTTTAATCTAAAAATAAGGGTATAATTAATATAATATTATCATGCGTAAATGATACACAAGAATCGTAGTACATTTATTCCATAGTCATTATGATATATTAGGGAGTTTATCAACAACTTTGTACTTGTATCTTTGGCTATCGACAATAGAGTTGAAATGTATATTACTTCTAAGCACTTCCTGGAATGTTACAACATAATGTTAAGTGTTAAATTTTACTGTGAAAACTTTCATGGATTTCCGTGAATCCGGACCATATTTGATACCACAAGCCAATAATACAACAAAATATCGATAGCAGTGCAATACATTATCGCATTGAAAGTACAAGTAGCATTACATCGTAAATGAAACCACAAAAAAAAAAAAAAAACTTCTATAATGGGCGATGGATCAACCGTCAACTAGCCAGAGAAAAAAAAATTAATTTCTGAACATCCGTTTACATAATATTCTATGGTGTTCTTACATTCTCTGAAGTATTTGAAATTGAGCTAGATCTTGGATGTCTGTGAAACCATAATCCAGTTGTATTTGTTTTTAAGTAGTTATGATTAGACCACTTACATAATATTATTCATTTTATATCGTTCTTATACTTGTTTTAATTAAGTGTTTACGTATTTATGACATTATGATTGTTAAAAAGTTAACATACCATTAAATATGATTGATTTTTTGATAAAATTATTTTTGTGTAACTATCTATTGATTGGTTGTACGAGAAGAATCTAATTCAATTGGAAATAATTCTTGAATACATTACCTTTACATAAAACGAGTTCCCTTTAATAAAAAAAAAAACAGAAAATGGTTAATTTTTTTATTTCGAGATTAAGGATAACCCTTATTTATGCCAGTCAACTGAAAATACCATCTAATAATTTACTAAGCAATTTAGTTAAAACACAATAATAATATAGTAATGTAATAATATAAATATAGTGATAAAATAAAGCAAATGTATTATTTTTACTGTTGCACTGTAGCAATTTTAGTTATGATAATTATATTTATAGTAGGTTTATAAGGAATTAAAGCATAACTCTGTTGAAATTTTATCTCAAAGACGCGTTTTATCTAGGTAGGTAAAAGGAGTAGTTAGCGTTCAAAAACTAAGCGAAGGTAGGTGTTATACGCCGAACTAATATGTATTGCCAAGGTGGCTTTGAGCTTTATTCGCTATAACAAATTGCTTTATAAGCTTGACATTTGGTAATTTTAGCGGTATTGTTTTGGTATGTGACAATTTGTACACGTAGAATTAAATTAATTCCAGTGATCTCTCATGTAAATACATTTTATCATGGCGAATAACTGTCGCGGATAAGCCTGAAGAACAAAAGACGATGGAACGCTAAAAGAATACTAACGAGTTACAAAACATGCTATGTTGTAGATTATGCTATGAGATAATATTATTTCTTAGTACTGTAACATTACGAACTTTCATTAATATAATTATTCATTAATATTCTTAATGTTGTTATACATAAATTAAGTTTTTAAAAAAAAATTTACTCACAATGTAATTGCAATTTTAGGAAAAGTATTCTAATTTTTCTAAACAATGTATAGGAAAACAATATAAGAATTATTATTTCTATTTGTTATATAATGACTATTAGTGACTATTATTATTTATGACTATTAGTTTTTAATTTATCTAGATATGAATAATATTATATGAACTGAAAATTGTTTATTCAAATTGACCAACTTTTATTTGTTTTATGTCAAATATAATGTTTAATAAATATAAGAAAAGTTGATTATTATATAATTATATGTAAATAAAAAGTGGTTATGCTTATTCTTTAGTTTACTAAAGTTCGAATAAGACTTAAGAGAACGCCACACCGGCCATTTCTAAGAAGTAAAGTATAGGTAATTTTTATAAAAATCTTAATTTAGAGTTTGAACTATAATGAATACTTATTAAATAAGTATTATTAAGGATACTTTGTTGATTGCCTTTTTTTTTGTCAAACTAACACAGTCATTTCTATAGGATAAAATACATGCCATCAAAAATGCTTTGCGCGGATTGATTTTTCTCAGGTTTCATAAATAGTTAAAGAAAGAAATTCATACATATTATTTATGAAAAAATTATCTGTGTTCTATCATCCGTATTTTTTCGATATACCTTATACAACCAACGCTATATCGTTTTTAAAAAAGTAAAAAAGTCCTTTCTTAATTAATTAATTATTCATTAACTGGTTGAAATATTAAAAACGGGCGAAGGTAAAACACAGACAATTTTGTTGTTTATATTTTGTAAAAATTTAGTTTCTTGGTTTTGATTATAGCCTTTGTAAAATTAATCTGCGCAAGGCGGGTTTTTTGAAGAAAATAACGGGTGTGTGACGTCTTCTTAAGCACGAAGAAATTTGTTTGTAAAGCACTAATAATGATTCAAGATTGCCTTGACCGACTTCGCCAATAAAATTGGAAGGAGAAACTGCCTTCCAAAAAATTATATTTTATGTTTATTTTAGTTTACTTTTGTTTATAATATAAGTCCAGTACCGGACGCGAAAAAAAGAACATATACAAGAAGATAATATATTAACATAGTGTTATCATGAATATAACATTTTTAGAATATTAAAAAAAAAAAATTAGTTTAACGAAACGCCAATGGTGTTATAATTTATAGAAATGAATAAATCAATACTCTTTAGAAGTACGAATTCATTGAGAAAGAAGAGTGTTGTTATAAGGTCTGAATTCGAATGCCATATAAAATCTTTTATAATATAAAATGTAATATAAATTAATTAAAAATATTATGGAATTTATTTATGTATACTTGTAGACATGATCTTGAACTGTAATATTCTTTTTTTACAATTAATGAAACTGAATTTAAACTTGAAAATGTATCAAATTCTCGTACGGAGCAAACAGAAAAACAAGGCGAACAGCACATCAAACTATAACAGAGTAATTTACATTTTTTATTTCCAAAGCAATGAAATATATTTTTAACTTAATTTTTTTCTCTCAAAATTTAGGGTTTTCTAACACAATAACTTTTAACTACGCGGATTTCAAATCCAAAAAGATACGTATTCGATTCAAGTTTTCCAGCGTTAATGGAATCTTATTTGTGTTTTGTTACTGAAGTTTTGCACATAAGTTAACCGAACAACATTCATCAGTGGCTTATTTGCCTCATACCATTTAGAAATATTATAATAAGTAGTGCCGTGGCAAGTTAAATTACAGTTGTAATTCTAATTGGATTTCCCCCGTGAACATGCGTTTGATACAATATACACAAGGCGAGAGAAAGTTTGCAATGAAATAAATTATTTTACTTTAGCTCTGTTATAATTTTAAAGATATAAGATGTTATTTTATTGGAATATAATTATTAACAGTCTATATTTTGGGCACTGAAATATAAAATAATCATTAAACTTGTTTGTGGCTAAATAATTTGAATTTTACTGCTATACCAATGATGTCAAATGAAATCATTGTGTTACAGTACGAACGTAAGTACTGATAAAGCATATTGTTTTATGATTTATGTATTGGGTAAAATAAACTCCATTACTTTGGATAGTATAACTTCTCAAACAAATGATCGTTATAAAATATTAAAGCGTGTTTATTATAATAAGTAGACGGTCCAAAAATTGAGACATAAATTTAATTATATCTAAAGGATGATTCCGATCGAGCCAGATTAAGTGATTGACATTTAAATATAATACTGCTGGCAATGTTCATACAAACTGTCAGGTAAATAAAATTATATTGACAGCTGTAAATTATTTAGAAACTATTTTCTCGTAGAATCCTTCCAAATGATTTTTTAAATTAACCCGATACCCAAGAACTCTAATAAGTATTTCTTTTATGAAAGTTAACTATACTGCTGATGATTTTATTACATGCATTTGTATAACAGATTTTTAATTTATACTATGCATAGCATAGTAATAAAGGATTAAGAAGAGAATTATAAAAAAAATAATGAACCAACCAGTAGTTGGTTCATACGTTTAGACGTAGTTGATTTTAATTAAATAACCTAATGTAAATAGGGAAATAACATTAATGAAACAATATATATATATATATATATCTAATAATGTATCGTTGTATCATCTACATGTCATCAAACCAATAGAACGTTCGTAGACCCCACTTCTCTCCGCTTTGAATAGAAGTACTCGGAAACACACACGAGTGATAACAAACCGTGAACCTAATGCACATAAAGCTTTAATTGAACGATGTGCCGTCTAGATAGGGATGATATTGCATATTATGTGACAAACGAGAGTACATCATGTTATGCTAATTGTCAACAAGCATGTGATAATTATTACTAATTCGTATCAAAATTCACACCAACCGACGACAACAATTTAATATTGTAATCCAGTTGTGAATAATACGCCAATACGTACAAAATAATAAATTTAAAAAAAAATCTAAATAATAAGTAATCAGTAAAAATTACACAGCTCATCTTGTCCACAAGAAAACATCACGAGTTGAGCAAAATTGAGTTAAATAAAAATAATAATTATTGTGACAAAGATATATTATGGCAAAGATTGATACCTGATAGAGTTTGGTAATAAATATAGTAGTATTTGAAAATATCTTACGTATTGTAAATATAACAAACATACAAAATAATTCTCGTAAAAAGTTAAACAAACAATTTCGTATTTTGATCCCTAAATAAACAGTCTTTGTCAGGTAGAAGGCAATAACTAACAAGTTGCAATGTAGGCGAAATCAATTCCCATGTTTTTCAGTCAGATTCTAAAATACCAACTACAATATTACATGATATTATGTTGACAAATATTGATATTTGTACAGATATGATTGCATTATGTAATAAAAACAAAGTTCAATGCCTGTTGGCTGTTATATTATTTCCTGATGAGAGAACCATCGTGACAACTGTCAAACGTGGTGTAAGCTACGTTACGCCTTCAATAATCACGGTTGAATGAATTATGGACTAAGTGTATAAGAAAACAGTAGACTACTCTTAACTATTGTCACCAATTTTTTCTAATAATTAATTACATTAGCCAGCCCAATAGATTCGGGATGGTTACAGATCTGTATCATCGTACTAAATACGATGCGAATGGAAAATATGGAAAACGTAATAAATAACAATTATAAACCATCAATATAAGAAAGACAATATAATGTTTGTACTTTATAAGTAGGGTTCGTAGTTAATATAGCACTAATAAAAATAAAAATATTTATTAGCGCTTTAATATACACTTAAAAATACCAAAATATGTGTAATAAATAGCATCAAAGTATTAAAAAATATGAAACATTAAATTGCCAAAAAAAAATGTACATAAATATGCAAACATTTTCAATAAAAAATTCATTTATGACATTAGGGATGTGTGAAACAAATTTGTATTCCTTTTAGGATGTTCTACGATTTGCCAAAACAAATTTATGCTGCAACTTGTAAGCCCTGTAAATAAAGTATAAACATGTAATTCGAATTTAGAGGGGGTTTCCCAGTACAAAAAAAGTTAACCCATCATTAGAAAAATTAATCTCTTCAGCTATGTATCAAAATTAATTTGGTTACACACTAATTAATAACAATACTTTTTTGAGTTACTAGTACCCGGGTGGTGTAAGACTGAGTTCAGTGTAACCCGCTGGAATGATATAAGAACGGTGGCTGGAACTGTGTAATTACCTACAACTCTACCGTAGGGAGTCGGTAAACCCGTCACTAGAATCGAATGGACTGTCGATGACCGACGGTGCGGTGTACTGAATAATTAAATCCGGCAATATAAACGATTTGATGTGCAAATATTGGTTTATCCGGTAAGTGCAGTACACATTCGAAATAATTGAGGATACCAACTCTGGACACAACTCTGTCGACTGGGATTCAAACGTGGAATAATTAATTTAACTAGCGTTTGTCGTAATGCGCGCCCATAGTCCATACCGTAACATTAATAAAATTGATTTTTTTATACTTAACAAACTTTTTATAAATAAAAAAATCGAATAAAAACTAATCATCATCTGTAAGCAATGCGCGTACCATAAAAATGCCATAGACCAGAGACATTTTTTTTTTTTACATACAGTTTCAAAGTTGGCTCTATTGTATAATTGTCCACTGACTAAATTTAATTTTTCTTTTAATCAATTATATAATATTACATAACGGACAAACGTAAACAGCATAAAATACAATATGACATGCACGGGTGAAATGGATGCCGAGTTCGGTGACAGGGTCTAATGCAATAAAATGATAACATGATATATAAATACGCGACCCGCTGAATGCAATGACTACAAAATCCGAAACGAGATGCCGTATTACACAATGTGTTAATGATAATTATTGTTATTATTATTAGTATATATTATTATAATAAAACGACCGGTCCGGTTGGATCCGCGAAACCCGCGCTTATCGTCCTTATTATATATTTGCATTATCGGCCATGGGCGATCAATAGTATTGTTGTGTTGTTTAATGGACCCGGTTTTTGCATATCAAAGCGATTGGAATCTGTCGTCGTTCTACTACAGCTACGCGGGTTGTACAGCGGAGAGAAGAAAAGAACCGGCCCGTTGAACGAGAGCGGTGTACGGCTTCACGCTGCAGTTATTTCGCACAGAAGTCTTGGGGAAAGTTCTTATTTTTTTTTTTTTTATATACCGTCACACTATTCGCCTTCCTTTATAACGTTATCTCGACCGTTACGGAATCCCTTGGGGACACCTCGCCGCCCGGGAGACGTTTAATCGAATTTTAATAGAGAGACCGCCGGTTTGAGCGAACGTCGACAACAACGACAAGAAACGGAGTTGAGTATTCAACTCGGTCGGGGAAAAACTCGACCGTATCGTAATTACAAAATAATTCGACGAGACTCTAGAGTCACCATCACCGCCGTCATAAACTTTTTATCCATGCATTATGATATAAATGTTTTATACGATACATCAGTGTAATCAATAGGCAATGAAAAGAATAAGAAAAATAAATCACTATTAATGATCAAAACGTAGCGCATGTACATTAGTCACAACCAAAGACGTGAACTATCTAATGAAAGCTGGTGCGCTAAATTAGTTTCAATTCAATGTTTACCAGAAATACAGTCGATCTTCTTGTGATATTTGTATTTAAGTCATAACTTTAATAATCAAATAAACACTCGGCTACTTTACAAATGATTTTTATTTATTTTTATTACACTATGTCTGTACGATATGTTTTTAATCCCTGCATATTTTTACTATTTATATAATAGTTACCCAATAAAGAACTATGAGCATACACACTAACAGAACAATAAAATTAATAAAACATAATACGAATCATTCAGGTACACAATGTAAAACCATTATAAAAAATTGAAGTAAAGAATCTTATAACCCAAAGAGAATGGCCAACGGCTTCAATTTATGATTAGAACTTCCAGAGAATGTATCTTACGCTTATCCGTAGAATGCCGTTTAAAAATATGGAACTAACTAGACTAAATTTTGAGAAGCTATAGTGGGCTTATTTTAAATTTGAAAAATATGTCAAGCTAAGGATGTTTTTACTTTTATTTTCAAGTCATTAATTAAAAAATATAATTTATTATAAACTTATACTGTTTGTTATAACTTTAGTGCATAATATATATTTTATTATTTATATAATATAGTAAATGGAGTATCGTAAATAATTTATGTACTTAGAGAAGTATTATAACAATTATAAACGCCCACTAAAATTTTGTAAATATTAGGCCGTCTCAAGTAAGAATTCGGTTCAACGGCTTTTATGATCTGGTTATATCTATATGTTCGCAATGAGTTCGCAAGTTAAAAATCAATAAAGTCACTATTTGAATTAACGCCCATGTTGTTGTATGCGTGTGCACACATACGCTCCGTAGAAATTAAAACGATTTCAAATTGATTTGTCATTGGAGTGGCTTAAGCCTTAGCATAGCATATCCTTGTAAAATAAATTTAAAAATATCCAGTACCTTATTCTTCTGTACGCTCGCTTTTCACCCGTAACGTTAACGATTGATTGTGTGTAATGTATTTATTATTCTTCACTATCAAAATAGCTTCCCTTTTTATTAAAACATTCATCACGGCTTACAAAATAACCTGAGAACTGAAAAATTACCTAAATATTACCTATTCTTTCAAAATAATAACCAACGGCTTTTGAAAAATTCCCAGTATTTACATTATTTGAACGAGACAAGTTATACATTTAAAAAAAAAACATTTTAATTATTTCACAAAATGTAGACAGTTTTCTCCCGTTTGTTTATTTTGTTTTAGAAATAACTTTTTCTTTTGTAAATGGCAATCTTTAAACTATGTGTAATTATTTTATAATGTATAGTTTTTAATTAAAAACAAAAAAAGTACTCCAGTTTTAATGACTGAAATATTATATCTATTTATTTGTTATTACATAAATAATTGCGATTAAATAAATCATCGAATTCGTAAATAATTAATTAAAGATTTTTTCAAAGTATAAACATAATTCTTGCTTTTACAATCTACTGTCTAGACAAATATTTATTTCTCACGCTGCATATAATCAAAAAATCATCGTATATAATAGCTAAACTATACAAATGCAATTGTTACGCTTCTGCTCAATCCGAAGCAAAATAGGTCTGGTAAGTCAAGTTTTACACGTCGTAGAAGTTACAAACTAGCTTGAGCCGACGTTAACGTACATTTTACGGCGGCACATCAATTAACTAACAAATTGGTATCACTCGACGGCCCACACACTATATTAACACGTATTATGTTATATCCGTGTTGTTTTGATTAAAATACCTTCTGTGAATGACTCTGGTGTCCGTGTCTTGTCACATCATTAATTAGCTGAGGCGCGTACACGTGAAGTGGTTTTTTCAGTTGGTTTGCGGCTGAAACACCACTAACAAATCGACTAGCAGGAGAAAAGGAGCAATTTCTTCTGTCAGAAATGACGGATATTTAACGATTACAACGATATAGCTATAGTGTTGTATCCAGTGCATTAGTCGACAGCGGGCAGAGTAAACCGGCTGAGGAAGATACTGTTTGTTTAGTAGGTCATTTTGAGCTGGGACTGTATTACATAAGCGACGGGTAACCGTAATTTTACATTTACATATTTTCGTATTATTACAAAATATTATCATACTAAATTATATCCGACCGTTTCAGAAAGTAGGTATTAATCAGCAACGGCGAGGCCGCTATAGTTTTGAAACCCCGTTATCTATTTTTCCTGGTTCGATAATGTATACAATATACATATATATAATACTATTATTATATTATTACATGGCGATTTACACCAATATTAAATACGATATCTAGATGGCGGTAAGATTAAAAAAAAAAACATTTTTTATTACATTAGTTTGACATCCCCCCGGGTAAGTATTTCATAATATTACCCGACAAATAAACGAAGTTTCTGCATAACATTTAATGAAAACTGTTATGTTTATTAGTTTTCCGAACACCGAAACGCCGTTAGGAAATATTACTACAACGGCGGGTTGGAGTGCGCAAGTTGTGTTTGTACACAACGTAATCAACTCGTTTATTACAAGGCACGAACAGCTGCTAAAATGCATAATGCTTAGCGGCCGGATTAAGCTTATTATTTTAACTTATACGATTTATGTCTTTAGCGCGCTTGTGAAAAAAAAACAAATCCACCTCGAATTACAACACACACGACATTACCATCATTTTTCCTTTTACGTTTATATCTCTTTTTACTCGGTTTCCTGTCCGGGTTAGGCTGGCGTTTAATTTGTACCGGCCATTAGAGGCACACGGATTCAAAGGTCACAAGAGCTGTACGAGATAATAATATAACAAACAGATAAAGTTTCTGTTACACGGACGGTGGCCGCAGTCGAGGGACATCGGTGTACGGGCGGATGAAGACGGTTTCATTAAGAAAATCCCATTGCCCTTTTGTAACCGCTGGACCGTGATGGCGATTGTCCGAACAGTTAAGCAACGCCAGAGAGATGCGTGGAAACAAAAGTTCCCGTTTATTTGAACTTAGCAAACACGGCCAGGAAGGTCGGACATAACGTGTTTGCAAACATGACAAATCCTTGTCCCCGCACTCGCTAGTCCTAATCAAACAAATGCCCAGAGTACGTCGGCCGCTAAAAATAATTAGTTTTCCGATAAAACGGCGACTATAAGTTGTAGATAATGGCCGGCGGTCATAATTCATTAACCATCCTTGGCAAATACAATATACTTTTAGCTAAAAATTACGGCGCTCTATAACTTTTTTAAAAGTTCCTCAGATGAGGTAGAGATTTTTTCTTAGGTGTAGTTTTAGGGCTTAAAGTCTGAAACTAAGACTGTAGATAGATCTAGAGTAGGACTATAACATTTACAATTATCTCAAAAATCTAGGTAAAATTTTTTTTTTTATTAAAAGTTACACTTTGACCATAGTAAAGTTATAAGTTGCTATGTGCAAGTGAAGCAATAGTTAATGCATATTATTTTTATCATATTGTTAATTACGATGTATGGGTAAAAACGGCAATAAATAAATATGGACATACAATTAACTCTAATCGATTCCGCTCTAATACTAAAAATACATTTTTAAACACGTTATTATCATTACAATGCTTATATCTTTATTTGTATTTATACCATCCACAGTATCGCATTGAAGCTTTTATTTGAAAGTGATTATATTACTTTCTGTTATAATAATTCCTGTGGCCCAGTAGCCTTTTCTGTCCCCATTTGCTCCGGCCCCTTTATAATCCGACCTCTCTGTGCAGACATTTTATACGAAAAGATAAATATATTTTCTTCGAAAATTGCATACCTTATAATAATACCTTTAAAAATAATAATTGGTTGGTAAGTAAATAATTATAGTTTTTTGTTTTAGGCAGCCCGCTGAGTATTTTGTTTTGGTCTTCAACAGGCAATTAAAAAAAAAAAGTATATAAATAACAATTAACATAAGTGTTAATGTCTAAAACAAATATCGTAGATATCTATTAAACATTGTTGTCAATAGAAACTATGAACAAATAATGAATGTACAAAATCCTATTAAACAACACTTAGTACATATTTCTGTGAGTCATAAATATTAGTTTAACGTAAAATATATAAATATATATATATTGAATTAGGTTTTAATAGATGGCGTTTATATAAAATTAGATTGTAATCTTCGATAGAGAGTAAATCGCTTTTAAATAGGGAAGAGCTATTATTTATGTGTAATTGCATTGGTAAAGGATAATAATGGTAGGGCACACACCATTACCCGAAACAATTTTCACTATGATGTGACGCAAACAAAGAAATTGCTGAAAAAGAATAGGGTTTATTTTCTTAATGCTCAAAAGTTTTTCAATCAAGGAAATTCGTTTGGACGATCAACTTGGCTAGAACTTTAGCCCAACCCACAGATAGGTAAACAAACCACGGTAAGGTCATTAGTTAGTGGCCGCTTTAACTCTAAAACAATTAAACTATTTTAGCGAATTCGTCAATCAAAAAATAAATAACTAAACAAAACTATTTTGGTCGGACCAAGTGTCGCACGCTTTCTTGCTAATTAGACACGGCGAACTTTGAACGTGCCATAGCAGATAAAAACAAAGATTCTGTGAAATAAAACATTCTATTGCTTTGCCAATAAATCAACGTGGAATAAATAAATTGCCGTTACTCGAGTAGTAGGTAATTTCAAAAGCGCCCAATGACACAAGCGTACAAAAATTGCCTATATAACACGCCGTCGGATCGAGCTAGTTTAAGCTGCACGATTTTTTTCATACTGACGCTGTTGTAGTACTAACATTATTGTTATACCTTATGAAACCAGTCATAAAAATACCAAAATTAAATTTTCATATTTTTCGATATGGGTTGCTTAATACATTATATAACAAAAGCTATTATTATGATTTATGACGATTATTTCGTGTTCGCGGAATAATCAACAGTTGAAGTACGATTATGACATTAATGCAGGATTTCCTGCTTACGAGTATAATACCACCTATATTAACAATTTGCTATCATTAAATAAAATGAAAAAAACTATAGTGTTGAAATATCAAAGTACTCGATCAATAATATCTGCAGCGTGTACGATAAATAAAATAAAAACTACAATAGTGGGGTCGGGGCATAGTGGAGGACGGAGCATATGGTGACGCAGGAAGTCACAACTCTACAAGAATAATTATTATAACTACTAGTGATAAAATCACTTTCAAATAAATGCTTCGATACGAATCTGAAGATGGTAGAAATACATAAATCGATAATAGCATTATAAAAGATATAATGTGCTTGACATTATATTATGTTTAGTATTAGGGAGGATACGATTAAGGTAGATGGTTTGTCCATGTTTATTTAATGAACCGGTATACCGTAATCAACAAAATAATAAAAATATTGTTAAATACCTGTTGACTGTTGATTCACTCATGCATAACAAACTAAAAACTTACAACGGTCAAAGTACATTTTTTCTCCTTATTTCGTTGATTCTTTATTACGAAAATCGTAAATGTTATACCTTCACTTTAGATCTACATTCAGTCTAATTTTCAGACCTCAAGTCCTAAAACTTCATTAAAAAATGAGAAATAAGGAAAAAGTCTTGAACCCACCTGGGAGAAGGGGTCATATATTTTTTTGGTTTGTCAAGATTTATCGTTAATAGTTGATCATAAGGATATTCCATACAAATTTGGAACTAATTTCGTCTATTTTAAAAAAATGTTTTAAAGCGCTGTAATTTTAAGTAGAAAAATATGTAAATTTGTTGGGCGTTTTTCTCGATTTTGAAGGGGAAGGGGAGATTTTATTAAAATGTTAGCGCTATTAAATCCCTTTCAGGTACGATTACTGATGTATAGAGTTGCTACACGAAGAATTCGGTTCAGCGGTTTAGAAGATATCGTGAGTCCAGACTCATGAAAATTTGTCTCATTTGAAAAATTAGACGACTAATTTACAAAATTATATATTTTAATTAATAAAAAATTGTATTGTTTAAAAAGAATAATAATAACCGATATTATAACCTGTCATCGTTCCAGTTTGAATGTTAATTTTACAGGAGTATCAAATTCTAACAGTCCTCGTCAACAACACTAGAAGTTCTGACATTAGTTATTCTGGATGTTAAAAAATAAAACATCAACTGTTGTAAATTACTAAAACGCTGAGTGTTTTATTTTTAAGAAACATAACGTTTTTGAAAAGTCAAAAATTGCCTAAATACATACATTTATATTATTTGCCGTTTTTTTGCTTTTAATAAGTTCCATGTTAGTCTTCCAATGTAAAACATTAAAACTATTATTGCTATTTTGAGTATAGCTGTTCTTTATTTGTATGTTCAAAAGTGATTTTCTTTTGAGTTTTAACACTCGTGTAGATTATATATTAGTATTATATTATATTATATTATATTATTAGTATTTTATATAACTATACACAACTTACGCAAATTCGAAAACACTTGTGTCAAATAAAACGTTAGTAAACATAATATTTCCTTACCTATCGGTGCGGACACATTCTTATATGTGCGACAAGAGCATGGTCCATTAGCTATGGTTGTGTCTTCGTTAACACTGCACTGTTGCATACAGTGAACAGACGTACCGCATTCTGAAAAAAATGTAATTTATTAAATTATTATTTGTCAATGACTAAAATAACAATCGGATGGTATACGAATTTGATAGCAGGCAATTTGTAATACAAATAAAAATAATAAAATTAAAGTTTTTTTTTCGGTATAGCCGCATCGAAAGTAACAAAATAATTTGTTATTATTATGATTACGATAATAAACTCTTTGATAAATGTCTGTTTTCCCACTTTTATAATAATTCGATTGCAGATTAAGATTATTTTATGCCTTTCGGTATGATTAAGGCATTAAAAGAAGTAAATTTAAAATGCTAGCCAAAATTATAATATAATGTTTGTGTTTTTTAAAGCAGCCAGACAGTTGAGCTTACTTAATCACGATGGATGAATTGTGGGAAGGCCAAAAAAATTATAGCATACAACTCAGATATTTGGTATCAATTCATCGGTATAGTTAACATTATTAATAGAAAACTAACAGTGGTAGCCTTACGGTCTCGGAATCTCGTTTCACGGAACCTCGAACCGTGTTAAACCATTTTTACATATGTTTTGACCAAATATAGGAAACACACGTTTTAATAATTGTTTCATGATTTTTTAAAAGTGTCGCAGTAAACGTGCATATTTCAAGTGGGGTTGCTGTAGAAAGGTTCCAGCAAACCTATCAATATCTATCTTGAATAAACGATTTTCGTTTATGATTGACACTTAGATACAGTTTCTAGTCATAGTAAATCTGAGTGAATCTACCCATCGTCCATTTTTAGCGTCTCGAGTATTATAATGAGTTTTTAGATATTGTTACAGCGAGTCTTATTACACATACACTGAAATAATATTATGTGTGTGCAAGAACAACTGAGTTATAGCTTTTTTTTTTTTTTTTTTAATGAGGTTTATTTAGGAATATTTATAATTGAAAATGTTTAAACAATAAGTAGTATAAGGCTATATATTAATAATAATAAGGACATTGATAATAATTAACATGGGACAGCTGAGACTACGTTACGTTGTTCCCTTTAATTTAACGAGTGAAGATCCCTAGGTCGTTTTCTGTTCAGACGTCTTACTGGATTGTCTGAAATCAATAGTGATGACAGGTTTGAGATGATTTGATTTTATATAAATTAAGTTTAGGCTAGCTAGGCATTTTTTATGAATAGCTTTTTAATAACAGTGGTAAGTAACGAAAAGCGTGAGTTTATTAATGGTTTGAGATCATTATATAAGGGGGATAGTTGTTGAGTTAAGTCCGTAGTACTTACGTCAAAACTTACATATTTTATTCTAATAGTTGATGATTTTTGCATTATGAGATTGTGAAGAATTATTTTGTGGAAGAGGTGGAAAGTTAAAATTATTTATTTGAATGTTATTATTATTATTATTAGTCTGTTGGTAGTTTGAAGAGTTATAATTGCTTTTAAGATTAGTGGCTTGATGCATTTTCCCTAATTTTTTGTAAGTATTTATAGGATGGACATGCTTTATCATTTGACGGGTGCTCGTCATTGCAAAGTGCATATTTGGCTGGTGTTCTACGATCATTTTTGCATTGGTTCGGTTGGTGATTATCACCACATCAGACGCAGAAGGGGTATCTAGTTACAGTATGCGCGAGTGTGCCCAATAACTGACATCGTAAGAATTGAGAGATTGTTTTCTTAATGTGAAGAGTTTTTATTTTGATTTTAGAGTAGCATAAAAAAGAAAGATTTTAGATTTCAAAGCTGTTTGGAGCTGGTTAGATGTCGACAAAAAAAATCGGCAGTGAAGCATTAGTTGCTTTAAGGAACACATTAGTAATATTTCTGACAGGAAAGCCACTTTTTCGAGTTCATCTTTAATTAATGGTATCTCTATAGAGGGATGCAAGTTTCGAATGACTTTGAGGCCGCAATATATGCGACTGCACGCGACGGCGGTGCGGCGGCAGCGACGATGACAATAACGTTTAACAAGTTTTATTATTTTCACAATAGTAAAAAAGAATAATATAGTTTAAATAGGAATATTGACTAAGTATAATATGCAGGGCGTTACTTTGTGTATTTAGTGAAAATAAAGTTCATCCAGTTCTGAGATGAGTAGTTGTAGAATAACAGAAGAAAGAGTAAAATGCCGAACAGTGGTCGTTATCGCTATGACAGACATAACGCGACTGAGCTCAAGTTAAATTATATTATCACATCTCACAGTAAAACAGAATGAACCTTTATGTTATTAGTATTACACTATTATTTACCGAGTTTTCAGTGGAGTTAAAACTAAAAAGGCACTGAATATGCTTCTGTTTTCCAAAATAATGAGTGTTGAAGCAGAAACAAAAAGCTATTTGGAAAGTAAATAGGCAATTTTCCTTTTTCCAGATGATAAAAATTGTATTCTTCTAGCGTAATAAACACCTGTGTACGATGTACTGTGTAAAAGTCTGTATTGATCGAACGTTACATTTTGCAGAAAATATGGATAATATGGATGGACGAACAAACAACCCGAAAAAACTATTCGAAATCGTTTAGAAAATAGTGAAAAGTGTCGGTGCACATAAAAGTTTAGGTAATAAAAAAAAATTACATTAAATATCAATTTCTGAAAATTTGTCTCAAAAATGGGTTATAAAAAAACCATACCTTATATACACTGTATAATAAAACCATGCCATAATATAACGCTTTATAGTAAAATTTACATGAACTTTATTTAACATTTCAAATCTACTATAAAACAAAGAGAACGACCAAATGGTTATGAAGTACTTATTATTATTCAACGCTAAAAACACATTTCTATAGTTAAAATAGTTAGGTTAAAACTAATTACACAATATTTTTAGCTTATAAAAACCGAAATCAATCGTAGTTAATTTACGTTGCCAAATGTATTTATGTACAGTAATATAAGTATTGTAAATATTGTAAGCCATTCATATGAAAAGCTTATATATTACAATTGATATAATAAATCAACAAATTATTATTTTATTGAACTAAAATATAATAAAAGTAATAAAAAAATATGAAATATGTTCTAACAAGACGTGACAATTTGAATTTAAATATGGTAAGTAGCAACGATAAGTAGATATGACATCGTTTCAAACACCTTAAGAGTTGTAATGTCATTCACGCGGGAGTTTGTTTAACTTTTTAATATGTTTATATCATTGTTCCACTTGGACCTTGGAGATAGTTACTAAAAAATGTGTTGTACTTTTTGTTTGTGGATACAGTTTTAAAACCGTGAACCGAGTTTTAGAAAAAATATACTTGTTTTTACAGAATAAAATATACACAATTGAGTCAATATATTTCATTTTTCAATGGTTTTTAAAATTCCAAACTGTATACCTAATAGCCAAATGTTCTATTTTTGTTCAATTATTATTTCTAATTTTGTTTATTATCTTACTATTTTCTACAATTTAAAATAAACAAAATAGAAAATACATAGATAATGGGGGTTTTACAAAATTATTCTAAAGTAAATATTTACAGGCAGAATTATTTGAAAAAAAGTAATATATTTTTACTACGTAAAAAAAGATACACGTGGGCATTTTTGTAACAAGCGTCCTATATTAGGCATTATATTAATATATAATAAGTTAAAAACTTTATCGAGTTAATAGAACATGCTTATACGTTGCGTTTTTACAGGTCGATTCACCATCTTTATGCCAGTCTATAAACTGTTTGATTCAATCCAAGGGTTAATTCGTATGGTATATAATCAATTAAAAAAACGTGCGTTAGATTTAACTTACCGGAGGTGGCTTTGACCACGGGCACTTCACAGTTACCACCGGTGAATCCATCAGGGCAAGTGCATACCGCAATCAACCGGCCGGCGTGTCTGAAAAACACACAAAAAGCATAAAAGTATAATACGTATATATGATTAAAATTTCTAAGCGACACATTAATTAAACTACTCGACAATAATGTGTTTAGTAATACGGACCCCCTGTCAACGTTTTCACGCATATATAAATTACTCACATACTATATAGTGTGTTTGGACATTTTCCGGTATAACGCTAACATAAACAACTGGTGCGAAAATTTCGTTGTTTTATTTTATTCCACACCGCATTTTTCCCCTCTAAAGAACCGCGTAGTCAGGTGCATTACACGAACAGAAGCTCTAACAACTGCGGCTTAGAGGTATTTCCGGGTAGACCGAGAGGACAGAATAATCATTAATATCCTAGGTGTCCTCGTTATAAAGCACCACCCTTTAAAAAAAACCGGAGGGAGGGTTTTCATTCCAAGTGGTCACAGTTTATGATAGTGATATACTACAGAAACACATACGGATGAAATACGATACGGTTATTAAAAAAAACATACCAAATATACTTTATACGTGTAATATATTTTTTAAGCGGTTAAAAAAAAAAACAAATTCTTAAGTCCGATTATTTATGGTGATATGTCAACGACGCAAGTGCCGGGTAGTTAAAAATCGAAAGCTCTGGATAATTTCCACAATAGTAGTCTTCCACTTAAATGCACATGAATGTCCGATTTCGGGCCATTACTGAGAGATCCTAGCAAATTTAAACACACACTAAAGTAGTGGTCTAAATACGGTCGATTCCTTTTCATGAATGGACATTGCGAATTGCTCAATATACCTTGCCGCATCCCTTTAAGCTATACATTACTTGCATGTGACCTAATATAAAACTATTTTATTTAAATGTGTAGTATGCATTATTTGCACTTTATATTAAGTTATGACTTGAAACTATTAGTAATTATTTCTTTTTCACTGATGTAAGGTCAAAAAACGTTTTACTATTATTGTGGAAAAATTAAAAAACGTAATTAAATTACTTTATTATAAGTCTAAAATTTTACAAATTAGGTTAGTATTAAATTCGAACTTGTTATATCTAAAGTAATTTTTAGCATGTCAACCATCTAATTTGCAGCATTGCAGATTTGATAATTAAGGCATTGGAAGGAAAAGTAGCCTAACCCCAAGTATTATCTTGGTCGACAAAAATTGAAATTGGTCAGCTTTTAACTGTCAAATTTTGATGACAGTTAAAAACAATATTATACGATTTACATTGTCGTTTGTTTGTGATACCATTGTTGAAATAGCAATAAATAATTTATACTGTATTCTTTTTATAATTGTAGGTACGCATTATTATTTTTAAAGGTGAAAACGTGTTTTCTTAGTAAGCATAATATTATGGCGTGTATTAACCAATCAAAAGTGTTTAACGTAAATCGCATGTTATTTGACGTCAATAGTGACATTGTAAAATTGCATTGTATATCTGGAACACTCTTTGGTCTTTAGTTTGATAAAGGGTATCGGAGAGGGTGTCTTAGTTACTCACTTTTCTCACTATTTTATATGTAAGCTAACAGTGAGTAACAAGTCAAATTAATCGCTCTATACACAGTCTAATATACTCTATAAATCTTTCAATATTACTCTATTGTATTAATCGTAGTGAAATATTAACTCATCATTCTTACTATACAGCTTGTGTTATATCATATTTTGTCTCGAACCACACAAACCTCAACATTCAACACTATATGTTGAAAAACTTATTTAATTTTAAATAAGTTTTTATTTAAGTAATTAAAACCTGAAAATGTAACTCTAAAACAATTAATAATATGGAGTTATTAGAAAAATCTTAGATTGATGAAAAGCTTTTTAAAAAAGGACATTAAAAGAATTGGCTAGTTTAAAATAAAGAACGAGTGGTCCTCTTCGTAAGAAGGTAAGGTTAAAATGCTTTGTTTTTTTTGGTAAATCCGAGCTATATTGTTAGTAGGTAAACAATGAGGCTGTATGTCTTCAAAATACTCATTTAAACAAGTTTATACAATACATTTCATGAACAAAAAGTGATGTTAATATATATTTAACCCGATATAAGATGAGGTTTTTTCAATAACAAATGTTTAATCATATAATAATTCAATAAGTAGACAATTAAATAAAATACATAATAAAGTGTTTTTTAATTATTCTGACACAATTACACTTGTACCTTTATGTTCCCTAATTAGTAATTATTCTCTTTTTAATCCAAATATTTTATTTTGCTCGTAGGTCTTATATAAATATAATTTACAAACGGTAAGAAAATTGTTCTGATAATTTCTAAAGAAGCTAATGTACACACAGCATTAGACTGGGTATTATTTTAAGCGTCGTTATCTTGTCTGGATACAACACGATGCATCCAAGAATATGGTTTCTATTGTGCACGGTTATGATGCTCAAAATTTGGAAAACTCTAATGCCTGTTGAGATTTTATAAATAAATTAGTTGTTACACGAAGCGAGTCCGTTCCTATCCTTGTTCAATAACATCAACCAAAGAAAATCATTTCTCCGTTTTGTTTTTTCTCTTTTTTCGGTAACAGATAACACTATGGTCAAAATTATTTCGTAATTTAAGTGTATCATTATGTGTTGTCATTAATTAAGCCTCTGTCACGTCACTCGCTTTTTTATTTCAACTATTTATTAAAAACAAAAAAAAATGTTTAACAATACGTTTTAGTGACATCATTTTAATAAAATGCTAAAATAAATATTGAAAACAATAAGCCTTCTCGAATTTTTAATTAAGTATTCTTATAATATTGAATCCTCTATATAATTCCTCAATTACAACAATCGTTGGATTTTCAAAAACAACCAAGTATAATAATAATTTTGACCAAATACTAAATAATACTAAATACACTGACTTATTGACAGTAAATTTCCATCAATTACTGCTGAGGCTAAAAATCTTCAATATACCTCATGGTTAAAATTTTTTTGAATTACACTTAAGTTTGGAGGCGATTATTAGTGCCACAAAAATAGGTTAAAAATTTAGCTAACATTGACAAGTTTTGTAATTGTAAAAACTTATAAAATCTATTTTTAATTGTTTTAATTAATATTTTGTACCTTCTTAACAAGTTATTTTTAAATGAGCTTAGAATCTACTTTCTATCTCTTATAGTCTAAGATAAAATTTAAAATTAAGCGTTTATAAGATATAACACAGATTTTTTAAATTCAAATCATTATAACGAATGGGTATGAAATCCTAACTACCTGTACATTATCCTAAAGCTAATACAAATATCTATCTTCTCATTAATAGTGTGTAGCATTATGTTTTTCCCTATTCAAAGCAAACTTTTAAAGTTATCAACATTTTTTAAAAACCAAGAAAGTAAAAAGATTATCATAAACAATCATAGTACAAAGATTACTTAAAAAGATCTATTGCTTTACAAATATGTAGACAGACACGTGTGGAAATAGATTTTCATGCTATTTCACATTTTCACTTCAGTGGCAACAGTACCATCTAGAAAAATTTTAACGTCGTCTCCTTTTTTTTTACAACGAGACAAATTTAAAGCGTTATTAAACTCATTTTTTCACATTAACGCACATTTTCAAAACTAGAGCATTGATTGAATCAGTTTACCTGCATATGCCGCCATTTTCACACGACTCGTTGTTTTTGTCAAGTTTGCATATTGGACCAAATCCGCAATCACTTCCAAAAAATCCAGCAAAACACGAGCATGAATATAACCTATAAAATATTATAAATTTCAATAAGTTGTTTAATTATTTATTTAGTTCAATAAACGAGAACTATTAAAAAAAAATTTACAATACCGTTTAGTTTCAATTATTTAAATGTTATTTTTTATACCGTTGAAAAGTTCCTATTTGTATAATTAAAGTAAATTAGTTGTGTACAGTAAGTTGATAGTAAGATACATCTGCTAATTGCTTATCGAGGCACAAGTACTGAAACTGAATATACTGTGGGACTTAGAGGGCATGGACATACTTAACTGTACATTTAGTCTCGCCTATCTCAATAAGGATGCCTAAACCTACCAACATACCAAACAGAAAAAGTTTAAAAATAATACGTTTTAATTATGATTTTGCTTTTTATTGATTTTCATTTAAAATTTAATAGTCGCCGCTTACAACTTTTCTTTAAGATGATGGTTTGAACTTTGCAACGTCATTAATTATTTAAGACCGTTAATTAATAATTACAACAAAGGTTTTTCTAGAAAGTCATTATAAAGCATAATAAAATTGGGGAGACCATGCTCGCCAAAACTTCTCCGTTTAAAGTACTTAGCCACAAATATTTTTTATAGAATTTTAATGTCGAACGTGACTTTTTAAGTTTGTATGCGAAGCTGAGAGGCACGCGTCATAATTTATATACTGTATATTATTTTTTTTTTGTAAATATAGGATACAATATATATACTTATCACTTTAAAGGAAAATGAATAATGTTATGTGATACCTAAAGGAATTATTAATAATTTTGCGATAAATATTAAATACCAAAATATACTAAACAGAAATATGAATAGTATACAAATATTGTTAGTAAAGCGATTCAGATAATCAACCGTTATATTACTTGGTATACAACAATAGTAGTCTATATCACAAACTATAAAATTTACTCCGGCCTCAATAATGCAAAATGGTATACTTTCATCAGAAAATGTATCGGTTAACGTCATTGACAGAGGTACGCATAAGTTTGTTGGACGCATACAGGAGCTCCTTTGATGAAGTCCTTTGATTTAAAGGAACCAAGAGTTTATACTGAAAACATCTGAGCTTTAAGTGTGTGTAAACAGATGAAAGCGTATCATACATGCTATTTCGGGGTAAAAGTAATTTTTTGTGTCCCAGAATTAACAGTGTTACTACGAATCCATTATAAATAACGTCAGCCATCAGTGACAAGTCGATTGGGATAGATTAAAATAAGTTTAACTGTTCATACGATAACAGGAATCTTTGTTCTACTTGGCTTGGCAGAGTAATTCATTTGAATAAACCGTATAGAACAATACAAAAACTATGCCAAATGAAACTTTAGAAGTTACTATAGAAGTTACCCATTTTATTTTTACATCTTATACACACGCTATTCATATATTTTCATCAGGCGTGTTTTATCAAAGAATTGGGCTTAATTAAAAAAAAACTCTGCACTTGACACATGAACAAAAAGTAAACGAAAACCCCCAAAATTGTAGGAACATCAGCTCGTTAAGTATAGAAGTAACCTCATTATTATAAAGTACACTTTACGTCTAAAACATGACAAACATGCTTTGGTTAGTGCGGTTTAAGTATGCTTTATATAAAAAAATATAATGTCATATGTTAATTTTACATTTAGAATGACTGTGCACTGGTTTTCATTTTAGAACTTAGAAAAGTACAATTTTATCGGAGCGAATTCCCGGTATTGCTAGTTTAGTAAATGACACAGTTTACAAATTTAAAGTTAAAAATGTCAGTAAATTATCACAAATATTTGTTTTGTTATAATGTATTTAAAATACATTTTGTAAACGTTATAATCTACAAAGATAACAAAATATATTCGTAGCTTGCATTGAGTGAGTGTTACTTTTTGAATACAGTGAATTAGCCAACTAAACAAACTGATGACAATAATTGTTAAATTTATATGTTTAACAAATTATTGTAACGATAAAGGCTATCGAGTTTTATGTATTAACGTAACGTTATATCTGTATTTTTCCTACATCTCATTGGACGCGATTTTGGCTTCAACTTAAGAAACATCGCTATCATGTTTACGATCTATGCATTTAACTTTTTTATCATTAGATACATTAAATCGGTCTCTGCATTTGTTTTATAATGAACATACCGCCAAATACTTTCCACGCTGGTACTTGTCAATGCTTCTTTCAATTTAAATCAACATTAATGATATTTAAAAAATAAACTCTAAGTTTTATAAAACAATATATTTGAACATTTTATCGTTACAAAATATCGTTTACTACAATGATCACGCTTTTAATTGACCACTATATTGACTGTATACCTACCAAATAATATAGGTATTTAATCGGACCATATAATCGCTCTGAGTTATGGCAAAAACCACTCAATTTTATTTTCACTACATTTAAACTGGTTTTCTGTAAAAAGTAAATAAAACGTAATTAAACCAGTTTATCGACATCCGCTAATAGTCTAAAATCACCGAATAAGAAACAAAATTGATTAAATCAATACGGTAGAAACAATAAACCCGTTTTATTTTCATCGTTTCATGAATGAGGCCGATTTAGAGGATTACAAAAAAAGAGCCTACAAATCCCCATGTAATTAAACCGGAATACTTTTTTTTTATACTTACTAGAATGGTAGGATATCCTACGAATGGACAAAGAAAATCAAGAATAGTTTTTTTATCATCCTTCTTAAGATGTTAGAAATGTCGTTAAAATGAGAGATTAACAAAAAATTCTATAGAAAAGCTATTAGTTCACTTCAACGCTCATTTCAATCTACTTACATATTATTTGGTGTGTCGTTAAAGAACAGTAATTTAACAAATTCATTATTAAAAATTTAACTCTTATCGAGAATTTTTTTCAAATATGAAGTTTGCAATAATAATTGACAAATAAAAATAATCAATTATTTTATGCTAAAATGTAGTTTTATATTTTGGTAATATTTTAATAACAAACACGGATAGTAAAGAAGAATACGTTGGAAAAATGCAACAAAATCAATTTAATCAATATTATTAATTATAAAGTAAATTAAACAAAAAAAGTTCAAAGTACAGTTTTTTGTTTAATTAAAAGTAAATACGTGAAATCTAAATAGACGACAAATGAAACTAACCCTTAAAAGTTGAAACGATAAAGAAATTAATGAACTTGGAAATTATAATGAAGTCGAAGAAATACTAACTGGGTGTTTGGATAATAAATTATGGTATAATATCATTATGAAGAAGATATGATAAATTTAAAATGTCACAAATAATAAATCCTTCGAGAAGAATCCTTTAAAAGCAGTACAATTATTTAGTGACACAGTAAAACATTATCAAGCTTTTAAAATAAAATATAAAACAATTTAGTTGGTACATCAGTTTTAACTGAAATTGATCATTATGCTTTAATCAGCTATAGCAAACTTCAAGCAAATTTAAATAAAAGTCTACATTGTAAATTATGGTAATTCAATGTAACTCGTTAGATCATTTTTTCTTAACGATAAATATCCTAAGAATTGATTTTCAAAGTCGGGAACATATAAATGCAAAGTCAGAAAATGTATACTTTATACATGACAAGTATACAAACCTCAAAAACATTAAAAAAAAAAGAAATCTGGAAAATACAATAAGAGTCAAGAAAAATTAAATAAACGTAATTTAGTTTACAACTTTGTAATGTATGTTCTGCAATTATGAAGACATATTAAAAAAAAGCCATAATTTTATCATCTTGTTTTCCTTGTTGCAAAATAAAATAATAATAGTTAATATCAATACCCAATACCTATCTTATTATCCTATTAGATACTAAATAGTTATTGTCTAAATGAGAATAAAATTATAATGAAAAATATGTCTCGGTTTTTTGTTGATAAATTACATTCTGGTTTATGAAATACGGAAGAACACTTTTTAATCTACAATTTGTGGCGTATGAGTTGAAAAAGATAATAAAATTCAACCCTTTCAACAGGCTATATAGAAATTCAGCAACGTAAATAATTTTGAATACACTGATAGATAGGCGTGGCTTTTACTTGTGCCCCAACAGTTATAATGATCATTTGGTCTTTGGACATAAGCCAAGACTTTGAATATTGCTAGATTTGGACAAAACAAGATTATTCTTAATATATTGCGTGCTTTGTGGAATGTATAAAACAAACCATTCTTGTGACCATTGCCAAAGTTTGTAACGCAAAATCAAAATGCTTTTTAAAAACTGTTATAGTGTATTATATTACATTATTCAAATAATGATTTTCAACAAAACTTCCTATTACCGGTTTTAATAGTAATTCGATAAATAAAATTAAAGAAACATAAGTGATAGGAGTTCCGATAACAACGTAGTAGTTTAACAATTATTGTTAAAAATATATATATATATTTAACCTTCAACATCATCAATTATTGAAGCACCTAAAATTGTTTTAAAGACATATAAGTTTTTAAACCCGTTTGGTTATAACAAAAAAAATCCTTTTGTAATTCTGTTGTCAAGCTGGACAATTGGGAATAATTAAACATTTTTGCAACGAGTTACGATTAACGTTTACAATTTTTTCTGCATTCAATAGCTAATATAATTTCTAATGGTGAATTTTTTAGAGGATTTTACGAGATACAACTATTTTAGGAAAAGAGAAAGCAACTGTGCAAACACAAAACGTCATTTACCAGTATTTGGTCTCTCGTCTAAACTTTTGTTGTTTGCAGTACTATCTATTACTGTAATCTTCTAGCTTACCATTCCCACAACCATATCATTCTGGACATTGCCTTAAGAGACCCAAAATGTACTTTACAAAACTTGTACGATTTTATTTGTAAGACGCGCTAACATTTAGTTACGTCTTAAAAAATAAAACTACACAACGAAGTGTTTTACTTCCCAAATCTTATTACACAGTATTGGTATAATATTCTTTTAAAAACCGATACACACCAAGCAAATTTTAAAAACTACACCTCAAGTAAAGACTATCGGCCAAAATTCTATTGATAAAAAAAACAATTCGTTGGAGTAATAATTAATTTATGACAAATAGTTTTTATACATTGATGAATTCATACATTTTGTATTAATAGACTTAAAGACAAACTGACTGAATTAATAATTGGCCTTTGTATAAACTGTTTGGATACCGTTTATTTATACAAATACATAACTAGACATGCCGGGTTGTGTTTAATAATATTTAATCATATAAACACTGTTTATATATTTATTTTGCCTGGAAACTAAAACGGATTTTATTTTATAGTATATTAACATTTTGTTATGGTTAAAATGTATGTTCTAAAATGCTAAAATTTTTCAATCCAAATCAATACATATTGTTGATTATATTATGAAAAAATTACATTGAGCGATTCAATTCAAATTTATGTTTTAAATTAACCAAAATCATGTTAATGCAATAACTGAAAAAATTGTGCCATTTGATGATTCCTGGGTGCTAATTTTCATATATTTTAATGGCAGTATACAGAGAAATTAGAGATTCATAAAATAATCTATAAAAAAAACTACCTTGTATCCCAGTTAAATAATATAGAATTGTGTTTTTTAATATTATCGTAAGCAACCGTTTACATAACCGGAAGCATCGTACTACTTTCAAATGCTCCGACTTGATTTTTGAAATAAGCAAACAGCTCTTAGGCAGATAATTATTTCGAGATTACCTCCTTTTTTTATTTTAAGTGTGGTTTAAAAATTATAAATAAATGCAAGCTAAAACATTATAATACATTATATTCATTCAACCAATCCAAATATTTAAAATTAGTTTTAATTATATAAAAGTTTTAAATTTTTTTAGTAAAAAAGGACATATTTTTTTGCCCTAAGGAACACGAGGTCGCGAGGAGAACTGAATAAAATTTAAAAAAATATTTTTTTGGATCACTAAAATATTTAATATGAGAATATAAGTGAACGCTTGTTATAAAGTTGTACAATACATTTTATGAAAAACATCAAAAATTTTATCAAAAAAATACTTTTAAATATATATAGAATATATTAAACAAAAAATGTAATGAATTTTTCTAAAACATGCCCCGTGGCTTATACTAACCTACCTACTTCTTGTATTATATTTTATTATTCAGCTGTCGTGTAGTTTTCTGATCGTAATACTTGTAGGACATGGACTGTGACAACAACTTTAGTGAATCCTAGCAACTAAAAATAATTTATCTTTTTTTTTTTCAAAAAAAAAAAAGTACGCCAAAGTTCATTAAATGAATGGTATAATCTTAAAGTTTATTTTAATGAAAGACAAATTAGTTTGCTTATTTGTTGATAAAACAAAACATTAATGTGCCTGTAATAAAACTGTAATGTAAAACTAATTATTTTAAAAACTTAAATGAACACTATCATAAATTATATATAACTATAAAAACACTGTATATTGAAAACATACACTAGCCTGTCTGGCTAGTAAGATGTGTTAAGATTTCTTTTGTCGTTTTTGTTATTACTTTATAATCAGGGAATAGATTATTTCGAGAGATATTTAAAGAATAACAGCTACCTGTTCAAAATAAAATTATTTATTGGAGACTTATACGTTGTAGATACAGTGTTTTATGGTAAAATTAATATCAATTTGGGAGGGCGGTAATTATTTTAACTTATAATTTTCCTTAAACCAATAGGTACTTATCTAGCTTAGAACACAGTATGTGTTTTTCTTTGCACCAACTATCATTTAATAAATTATTTGTTTTGTCCTTGTTAACTCATACAATTTATTTTTTTTAACCACTTACGGCGGTTTCCCTAATAATCACTCCACCACGTCGAGGAAATGGTTTAATTTTGCTTTGTGTAAAAAATGTATTTTTTGAAAGAACTATTGGGAAGAAATTGGGTGTTTTTTTCTGTACAAAATATAGAAAGAAGTATCATAAATAAAATACCTATTTTTTAACCTAAACAGATTTCGATGCTCTATAGTCTATACTTAATACAATTTAAGTATAGCCACAATTTCAAACAAACATTACAAAAAACAATATCGTGCACATGTATATACTATATTTTATTGAATTCCCGCAAGGAGTCAAGAAGTATAACCTTAAAAGAAACTAAAACGCATTTTCAAGATTGTTATGCAACACAAAAAGCTATATTATACCGCTTTGATAGCAAAAATTGAATTGAAATTATGGCAATTTAAGTCTGTCGTGCAAAATACAAAGTACAAAAAGCTTTTGTTTTAGAATTCATACATAAATTCGGTTATTGTACCAATACACATTAATACCATTGTGAATTTTAAAACAAAACATGTAGTTTATTTATACAATTGTCAAAACCATGTTATTAAACGAAAGAAACTAACTTTTTTCCCAGACATTTGAAAAGCTCGTCTCGTTTTTGTTTTAAAGACCTAAGTACGCAGATTCACAATATTTCTTAATTTGTTCGTATCACGTTAAGATGCATAAGTTTATATTTACCGAACAAGTTTATAGTCAATTAATTGTATTACATTTGTGTTTTAATATGAAAAAAATAAATTCAATTCAAAAAGCGTAACTTTATTTCAATTTATGTAGTTTAATGTACTAAACAATATTGACGGATTAGTAAATAAGTTCATGTTAGTCGAAAAATGACAACAGCTAATTATAGATCTCAACCACAATATGAATATTTTAATGCACACCAACCAATGAAGTTTAGACTGTCACAATATTCGTTGAATTAACAAGAAAATCGATAGCCTTATTACAAGTTAAAGTACTAACAAAATAATTTCGTTGTCTAATTCAACCAATCATCATCGACTGTTGATCGTGTCAATTTAGCATAACATATTTGTATGGACTTAACAGGATTTCCTGGTCTAGGTCAAATAATAACAAAAATAATTGGGCTTCGGTATTCTTAGGTTTTTTCCTGTTTTAAACATACTTGCATACGTTCCTCATAATCACATTAGATCACAATATGGCATAATATTGAACATCTTTCTCCTTTTTGATGTACAACTTTCTCAGCTTATTCTGTTTTATAGAATTTTTCTCCTAGTAAATTCTTAATTGTTTTCTACTTAATTAAAATATTCGAAATAAAAAAATCTGACACTGTGTATACGTACGTGAGGTCAGCGTTGCCCAAACAGTTGCCGGAGAACGAGCACTTCAACAGACTGCACACGTCGTTCCTCTCGTCATTCAACGGCCGCACTTCGTACGTTATGTTGAACCCGTATACGTTCATTAGGTCGTCGTACACTCGGATGTGGTTGCCCTCCAGCCTGTCCATCTTGAACCTGATGACCACGTACGGTTGCGTGGACAGCATGGACTGCGCGTATTGCGCTATATGTGTCTTGTTGAACACCTCGCGACCGGGCACGTCGTAGTCTTTACCGTAATAGCTGTACTCGGTGACGGTAAACCCGTCGAGGATGTACAGTTGCGTGAGGTACACCTCGATAATGGTGTTATTGGACTGATTGCTGATCACCCACTCGCATTCGATCGGCACGGAGAACGGACCCGGGAACCGCGGCGTGGTGATCACTCCCTTGGACGCCGTCAACGGCCGGTCGGGCGGCGTGCCGCAAACCGGGGACGCCGTTCCCTTGGCAAACGCCACCGTCGATAACAGCCACACCAGCACCGTCCAAGGAGAAACCGTGGATCTCGACGCGACGGACCGTTGCGGACGGGTACGCATGCCGCGGCACGTCTCGATTACCGCCGGCGGTCGGCCGTTGCTGTCACATGGTAATTGCGCCACTGGCGGACCTGGCCGAACGCGATCACGGCAATCGCGACCGCCTGCGCCGGTGGAACACGCAGGAGACGTGATCAAGCGTCGATGGCTCTGTTCGGTCGACAGTGGCGTTGACGTGGCGTAATGTACTTTAACTTAGAGACACGTTGTCGCTGATGTGACACCACTGAAACCATAGTTGTAATCTTCATAAACTAAAAACAAAACAAAAGAACACTTATATAAATCGACCGATTTCACTGGATTCTACAATAATAATAATAAATAAAACACCATTCTTAGATCATCCTTAATAATCTAAACTTGCTAACCGACCAACACAATCACATTATGACACGGAAGTAACAAAGATCCTTTATATTGATCAGAGACTAATCATAACCGTTCAATTGTATTCAGTATTGCAATTTATGTAATAATATAAAATGTATTTAAATCCGTGAAATCACCATGATACGTCTAGATTACCGTGTACCGGTGTTGGTGAGTTGAGGCCCAATCCCTAAATCAAGTACGAGTTGCGGCCCGGGTTTCTGAGAGAGATGTATAAGTTGCGGCCACATAATAATTACCACTTTATATTAGCCTATTAGCGTTACCCAGGAGACACCACGGGGAGGTTGGCTGAGTTATCTCCCAAAAATGTGTTTTTTGGTCAAGTTAAGTTTCGTCATGTTATTTGCCGATGAGCGGTTCCGTCGTTGTCATTTTAGTTTTTTTTATATTATTGAGTTGACAAAAATTCATATGTCCTAATTTTGACACTCTAATAACTTCAAAAGTAACGAGATCACATAATATAAAAACAATGCGAAAATAAAAATTTAAAAACTAATTAAATCCTACAGGCTATAAGATATTGACTGGATCTCTTTAAAAAAATCATCCTGTATAACTAAATTGGCGAAAAAAGTTTCAAGATAAAAAAGGTTGTACGGGCCGCAACTCATACGTCCACCGAAAACTGCCGGGCCGCAATTCACCAATCTCCGACATCATAAACAACAACTCGGGCCGCAACTCACCTACAGCCTCCTGTACAAAATGATGAAACACGACTATTATTGTACAAGTCGACGGCAATGGTTAGGTTGCAACGCAGTTCGTTCGGAAGTGAAACGGTTATAACGAATTTGATGGTATGTTAAAAGTGATTAGCGAATATTTGGGTAATGATTATAAAGCCATATTGATACTAATATATTGTTAAAGGAAAATTGATTTTTATAATCATTGAGTATTATAAAATCAGCTCTTAGTATTATACTTCCAACTTGAATCCGACTCGTATTTAGTTAAGACGACGCTACCCAAGCCATTTCTAAGGAGTAAAGTATAGGCAATTTTTCGAAAAATATTAAATTAGGGTTTGAACTATAATGTATACTTATTAATACAGTAATGAGGATACTTTGTTGATTGACATTTTTTTTGTCAGACTAATGCAGTCACTTCTATAGGATAAATTAAACAATTTTTCCCATAAAAACAGCTTTGGCGGGACAAGTATGTGAGGCCAGTATTAGCAGTAAATTTACTAAATTTTCACAATTTATAGAGAAAAACTTTATCCAGTGGGTAGCGTTTTATTTTTTTCAATATCTATACTTAATATTTTTTTATAAACAAGTTAAAGAAGGAAAAAATAATGAATATTTACGAATGAATATATTTGATTGTGCTTAAGTTTTAAAAAAACTAAAAACGCTACCCAGTAGATAAAGTTCTTCTCTATCCACTGTAAAAATTGTATACGGATACTCTAAAAATCATTTTTTGTGGATAAATTACGGGTGGGTAGCGTCCTCTTAAATCACAACGTTTACGTTTGTTTTCTATACAATATTACAATTATTTATAGTAAACAAATATAGACCGTTCGCATTAACTGATTCAAACTTTGCATAATGAATACTATTTTAAGATTTTGACTTCAAAAATGACTGGAAACAAATCTGTCTTCCCTATCTGAGTTCACTTTATGGCTTTCTCGATTAATACGAAATTGTGCATGATTATTATGATAACCGAATAGTCATCAGACACGTCTGCTTTTCAAGAACTAGGTGACAATGTTTTTGTATTATTTCTGTTGTTTTTTTTTACGGAAAGTAGTTAAATAAAATCTGGGCATTCGTTATTGATGATATATTTAAAATAAATTTTAAAAAGGTGTTGAGCTAGATAATTAATTTGTTTTTATCTAATATTTGTACATTTTATTATTTACACATAGATATATATTATATACTAATACTAAATACTAGATATGCCATAATCACCCTGAAACTAGTTGAAGCCGACACCAAATGTAGGCACTATGGGTAAAGAAACATTATCAATATTAAGCTTTATCATCTGGTATAAATTACTTTATGGACTTATAATTCTTAATTTTACCCGTTGTTGTTATATTATTGATAGCGTGTTTGATAACGTTTGTTTATCGATTGTGCCTATATTGCATATGGTATTTGTATATATCTATAGTTATTTATAAAAAAAAATGATAATTTTCCGACTATCGGTACTGATGTATTTTACTTATTGTTTGGATGCCGAGCAATTTTCCAACCTGTATTATTTTTACTCTTCTTATTTGACGGTTTAACGTAAAAAGGGCGGCATAACCTATCATAAGAAAATATTCGTTTACTTTCCTATGAAATATCTGTATATTATTATAATATGTATAAAAGTAGCATATTTCCAATAATTTATTTCAACAATAGCTGTCGCTGAATAAAAATAACTTTTCTCTTGGAAAGACGTCGGGTCGTGAGATAAACCACGCGAAATACAACAAAGAAAAGGAAAATGTTCATTTTCATTACCGCCTGGCATCCGAGTAAAAGAAACTTGCGAATCGAAAAAAAACAATAGAAGTTTTACTCAAATCGATTTTAAAACGTTTGCAATATTAACGCATGTGTGAGAAAAACGTCTGTCCAAACCGGAATGCCAATAAAAATAGCTAGATAGGTATCCGAGGAAAACCGATTTCAATGGGCACTATAATACCATATTCACCAGTTCCCGGTCGAAATGTAGTTCTTTTACCACTTTATAGTCCTGAGGCAAAGAGTCATGGAAATATAACGGTTAAAACATGGTATTAATCGTTTGTCGTTCAGCGGCAATCAATACTTCTAAATCAGAAGTTTTGAGTGCAAAAAAAAATACCAAATTACATGGAAAAATATTTTAAGATTCAATTACACATAAAAGCGTTTTTATTTAATTTTCTACCATATATTTTTATATTTCGAAATAAAATAATATACTATAAAAAATTCATTGACGTTTCGTCAAAGGTCAAAACTAAAAATCTAAAAAAAAAGTCTAATTGTAGAAATAAAAGTCCCACAAAAAAAAATGTGAATCTCAATATTTTTATTAACTATGAGTATAATAATTATTCTTTGAAACAAAAGAGAAAAAGAACTCATGAAATGAAATATTGTCACTGGCGGGACCATAAAAACTGTATAATTCGAACTTTTTTTTATCATTTGATTCTGCGCTGTGTCTCGTCATCACCATTAAGACTTATAATATTATTCCAAAATCCAATGTATATTTCATTAGATTTAAATGTCGTTTGTTTCGTTTAAACAACTGTATGAAAATTACAAAAACTTCCATGTTTGAGACAAGTGTTAGTTCTAGATTAATTCAAATCTGTCAAAAACAATTTACTAAAAATTACATACATATAAGTATGGATAATAAAATAATGGTTTTATCATTAATTATTGATTTCATTTAATACAAAAAATATAATATTCTACATTTTCGATGCCGTAATATTTACAAAAAAAATTTCACGGTAAATGAAGATTATTATTGAATCAGTCATTAAATGACAAAATATGGACTTCTATTTTATTTTAATTAATCGGTAATTTATATTCTTTTGCTTCGAGTTTAAGATCTCATTCTATGAATCAGATGATAGTTCCTTTTGGGACAAGTCTTTCCTTTAAACAAAAAATAATATTATTATTATTAACACATTTTCAATAAGTACCTTACTATTACGTACTATTCAAACGCCATTGGGTAAAGCTGACTTATACTTGAGAAATGAGAAAACAGAATTAATTTCATATAAAACGAAGTATAGTATAATTGAAATTTTAAACCAAATTTTTCAACACATACCGTCTAATAGGGTTTAGTTCTTGTTTTTTTTTTACTGGAGATATTAAACTTAAAGCAATCGTTTACAAGGAAAAGCATCACGAAGTCCTTTAAACCAAACTGAAAAGAAAAAGGTCAATGCGGCGAGAACTCGATAAAAATACAGTAGTTGTAAATCATATTTTCCACAAACAACTCTTATCCGGTCGTCGAGTTTCACAGACCCCACGACGAAACCGTTTAAAATAAATTAATAGTTTATGTGTGCCAAGTCGTTTCTCGCGGTTACTTTGAAAAAACGATCATAAAAGAAATTATAATTTCAAATTTTCTCATAAAAACGGAAAGCTACATATAACACGGGACTATGTGAAATTAAAATGAGAATAAGGCTTTTGTATACTTTAGAAGCACTGACATTGTATTTAAAAATTATATTTCATTTATATATGTAAGTATACCACACATACCATAATATTATATTGTGGTCTTCCTATACACAAAATTTTTTTTTACTATTGTAAAATATATATTTCTTTTAATTTCATAGTTATAATTAATTATAAACAAATCTAGACCATATTTTTTTACATAAATACCTAAGTATTAGTAAATGGAATTATTTTTATATAATACAATTGTACAATATATTAATCAAGTTCATTCTTTATGGTAATTTTTACATAAATGTTTTAATTACTAAAAATACATTTTATTCAGATAAATTTAACTATAAATTAAATTAATATATTATAGTTTATATGATACACCGCAGATAGATAACTCAATGAAGTTTGGACATATGTCATAGGAGTGTACTTTACAAAGATAAAAAAACATAATATCATAATGTCATATTGTTTATGATTTGGGGAAACTCTTTTGTAAAATTATTATTATTTCATATAACATCGAGTAACAATGATGAAAGAAACAAAGATAAACATTGTTTTCTTTAGCAAACGGGAACAAATGTTGGATATTAAAATGAAGAACGTTTTGTACCAAATAACTGTGAAATACAGATATCAATTATGTACTTGTTTTTAATCTTTATTTTGTGAAATATTATTACATGCTATATATTTTATTTGTAAACATAAATAGTACTTAAGTTGTTTGTTAGTTGTTAAACTTTTAAATATTGTGTTTTGGGCTAATGCCCGTATTGTAAAATAAAATAAAAAAATAAAGAAACGAATTAATAATATTCCCGGTCAGGAATTTCAAAATAATATTATCTCTTTGTAGTTTAAAATAACTGCCAGAAGAAAAGCCCTTGTTTCCTCGGTTATAATTTAATGACTTTTCAATAAATACTTTTAGCAAATAATCAAAATGTGTTTCGAATCTTTTACACCTTGGTTTGAATTACACAGAATTATTAAAATATATTCGAATATATGTTTCCTTATGGAAACCGACAAATTATAAAATATAAAACTTTTTTTTTTTAACATGGATGAACTATTGATCATAAACATTGCTTTTATAAACATTAATTAATATAGTATGATTAATGCACAAAGAGTCTTTAATCTGGGTTTTGAGGTATACGCACACAACCTATCTATACTGAAAACTTTCTCCATTTCCTTATATGAAACATTTTGTCTGATGGTTGTGTGCTTAAAATCTGACGTTTAGGTTATATTTACATTAATTAATTCAAATTAATATAAATTTGCTTACACACAGGAGATAATTTATACGTTTAACGTAAATGGTATATATATATATATATATATATATATATATATAAATATATATTATAAACGATTTCCCTTATTCGTGACTACACTTTTCTGGCATTAACCATTGATTATATTTCTTATTATTTGGTTTTCTTATAACATAATTGGTGACATATTAACATATTATTTATGTATAATATGTGCAGTAAGATCAAGTGAGAAACTATATTTATACAACTATATCAATTTAAAGTAAACCCTTTTATAAGAACTACCATTTTATGTTTGAAATAAAAAGATAAATGCCACGGGAACGCGGCAAATAAGTTTTAAAAACATTGTTTTAACAAGCTATAGTCAATTGACATAAGCAAATTAAATTTATTAGTTAGATAATACATTATTATGACACAATACATAGCCTATTTATATAGGCAAATTTTTAACAACTAATACAAAAACACAATTAATTACCTGATTTTATAACATAAAAATAGTTAAAAACTAATAGCAGTAAATGTTTGTCAGGAATTTGTAATAAAGTGTCAAGGAGAATAGATAATTATCCTATGAGATACTATACACACGACGCGCGCTTTGTACATTGATAATAACATGATAATAATTTTGGATAAATATATTGAATTTAAATGTGTAATATATGTTATTACAAATTACTTAGAAAAAGTTTAATACTGAAAGGTAAAAATATAGTATACTGTATAAAGTAAAAACCAAATTGTAACACGTTATATAATATAGGAAATATATTTTAACTATATAGGTTATAAGAGTATAAGTATTAAATTATCTGTGCTTTAGCTTATTTTAAATAAATGTTGTGGCTTCGACTAGAAACGGTATTTTCTATTGAAAATATTCATAATATATGAACAAGAACAGATGCGCATAAATAACACGCGTACATAAATCAACAGGTCGTGGTAAATAGAGACTGTGTTTTTTCAGTGAATAGACAGTGTATAGGACTTCTCAGACGTTTGAGCAAAAAGTGCAAACGCCCCCAGGGAAATTGGGCGGTAGTCAGTGAAGTCAAAAGTTGCTTTCATCTTCAGTTTAACAATAAATCTGTTGTGCCAATTTACAATGTTTTCTAACTCATAAAGTTTTTGTCGATATTTCTGCAAAAGTTTGACGTTGATTTGCTTTGTCTGCAAAATTGTACTTTATGTAAAAAAACGTCCTATACCTACGATGAACAAATTACATTTCAGGCATGAAAATAAAACTAGGCTTTCAAATCAAACAAAGAATATCGTGGAGCTACCGAAGAATGGGTTTTCAACAGCATAAAACCAAAAATAGAAAACCCGTACATGAGAATTTTACTAAATCGTCGTTGATCCAAAAAATCTCTCTCGTGTCAACATTATATTTTAAATACTTTGGTATCATGTACATTGTACGCATTAATTATAATTTATTGAAATAGATTCTCTAAAAATAGTTATTTTAAGAACTGCAAAGTTTATTGTTGTCACACGAAAAAAATATTTTAAAACCATTGAATTTTAAAATAAAATGTAAATTTAAGTTTCAAAATTATGTCATCAGTCAGGCTTAGCTTATTTGTTACTTTTAAATATTCAAAGTGTATTTAACAGCCTAATTTTTTCGGACATAGTGTGGTAATTAAAGATACCACCACAGTAATTTTTGGAAGTCTGGATGTACTATGTTTTACATTATTGATAAGAATATAGCGACAGTATTCGGAGAGCACATAATATTGTGATTGAGATCAAATTGTAAAATTGTATTTTATGTTATATTGACAGGTTATGGCTCTTAATTATTAAACATTAAACAAGTTATAAATAATTTTTTTTGTCAAGCTAGCTACCGGTATACAATATTCAATATGTTTTCAACCATGCAATAATAATTCCCAGAAGTGTCTAAATAGAGTATTCGAGTTCAGGGGCGGATTTGGTTTAATGCGAGGTATACGTCGCAGCGTTTAGCTGTATTGTCTTCGTGGAATTGCTTGAAGCTGGTTAGCACAACAGGATTCTTATATTTTTAAGGACCTTATAGGATTCAGACTTGGTACATAATATGTCTCCTGTCACGGATAGGATTTATTTTTGAGTCAGATAACAAAATGTTTTATATTATTTTCCTATTTCTTACTATCGAGTTTTGGTAATATCATATTTGATTGTTTTATGTCATACCTATTTCATGGTTGACACTGCAATTTCCTACAAAATATAAAACACTTTTATAATTAATTATAATACAATCTACGAGAGTGTTTTTGAAACTGTATACAAGATAACATATAGAATAATTATTACATTTCGAGTTACATATTATGATTACAATAAATATTCTAACTTTTAATAGTATTTCAGAGCCTAAGCCTCGGTACTCAATTTCTATTAAGTTTTTTTTAACGTGTTTACTGCTTTTTTTCCTTTTCACATTTTGATAAAAAGTTTATTTGCACGTGTTATTAGTATTCAAGATCATAAATAGTTTCAATCGATTCGATTTTCATCGAATTTCATTTACTTGAATTATCAAATAAGAAACTAAACTATGGTAGAATACTACCATAGTACCATAGTACTACTACTGGTCTAATATATTTAGAGATGGGCATTAGAAATAGAAAAATTTCCAGATAACTATACAACATAGAGTATAGACGATTGAAAAATTAGTAACGCGTGAAAAGCAATGATTACTAGATGAAATGGAATAAGAAGATAAGAAAACACACTGAAATACCCAACACACTAAAAATATCATAGAAGTAAAGAGATATTTTTAACTTATAGCTAATTAAATACGCAATTATAAAACCGTAATTTAATTTATAGTACTTAGTATAACTTACCAAAGTTGATAAAGTGTTAACTTGTTCCGTCTTTTAATAACCAAGTTATGGTTATAACAACTTAAATAAAAAGTACAAACATGTAAGCACATGAATGGTTACAAATTACGAGCAACGACGACATACAGCTAGTCACATACATAATTAAATTCGTTTTATTATATTATCAAGTATTTAGGTTATTATTATGTCTTTAAAAGGTTTACGTTAAGCCATTACAATGTATTAATCTTATTAAATATTGAACAAAGGCACGATTGTAGATATTTTATTGTTTTATTTAAGCGTGAGCAGAATACAGAAAAAATCAATAATATTTTCATAATAGTGTAAAAAAAATGTTTTTAATAACTGACATAGGAAGTAGGAACTTTAAATCAAACTGATACTCAGAGTAATCTGTACTCGCTTCTTAACAATTATTAACGCTTTAAATACTGCAACCATATCAGGTTACACAATTAGAACACACTTTATATTCGATTGTTGATATGTGAGCTAATAAAATCGTAATTGCTATTCATTTCTATACTAGGTAACATGTTTAGAACTTAATATCTAATACGTTAATACTTTCTAGGTATAAATACATATTAACTTAAAACTATAAATGATAATATATCAACTAAAGAAGATATTAGGTATTTTGGTCTAAACATTTAGATACAGTTTCAATTTTTAATATTGCATATACTTTTGTTTTATACCACCAACCACTTTACTTACAACATTTTACTTTAAGCCCAATAGTCGATAATAATAGCAGGCCACAGACTATACAATAACTCAAAATAGAAAGCGGACAGTACAATTTAATATTCATAGTATAATACTTGTATTGTGTTGTACAACTGATGTACAATACAATATCTCACAAACTTATTTAAATCATTTATCTTAATAAATATATTACAGAATTGGTTTTGAGTACAGTCATCTTTTTATAATATATTCTAATGTAAATACATTACGGGAGCCCGCTTTTTACGTACAATTTAGGTGTGTCGGCAGTCAAAAGTAAAATAATATATCTGATCGCCTGATATTTTCGTAAATTATACAGGAGTGCTCAATATGAATTTTCTCATGACAATAAAACGTGCGTAGGCGTAACAGTAATAAATAAAGTCACCTCGGAATAGAAATGCATGCCGATACCCATTATTCATTTAACATTGTCGGCTTACACTAGTGGTCTCGAGTATACATAGGTATTATACCCATCATTTTAGCACTTTAACCATAATATGCTGTTGACGATTTTTTATTTTATTTTACGCTTATGTTTTAATTAAAATATTGAACGTATAAAATGTACTTTTTATATTATGTCATTTAAAGAAATATTATAATATTGTTATTTAATTAATTAATAGATAAGAAATATATTTTCTTTCTAACTAATCCCTTTTTTTTAATGAAATTGAACATAAATGACAGTATAGAATACTTTTTTATCGATTAATCAATTATTTTGTGTACGGCAGCAGTGGTTAGGCTATACAACGTGTATAATATATTCTATGTGTGCGTTATTATTTCATTAGTTGTATATTACATTATATTGTGACTTTACCATCTTATAATGTTAAGATTTATTTGATTGAAGGCATTTTAATATATTTCATATTATTTATTTTTATTTAAATTACTTTTGTATATCTGAGCGCTCTCGCGTTCACGTGTGGCTAATCCTCCGGCTCATTGTTAAAGAATTAAACAAAAACGTATAATGATAAATGGGAAAATGATAACGACACTGCCCAATATTATTTACCTATACATGTGACCATTTTCATTATAATAAGCGACCTATACTTTTTTAATTTAATTTGCTTTAAGTGTAACGATGAAAACCACCGTATACCTACTGTAATAAATTGGTTTTATCATTTCAGAGATAACAGTTTTTCTGCTAAACTTTGTGAAAGAATAAACGTAAACGTATGTGTTATATGATAGGCGATGACAGTGACATTTTGTTTTTTTTTTGGCGTTGTCCAGACATTTTTCGGTGCACACAAACTGCGCCCAAAATAGCAGGTAGCTAAAATATTTACACGAACTGCCTACTTTGACTAGAACTCAAATTTGCGTTTTTAAAAACATTTTTAAGGGTTCCCAAACTATAGGTAAGTAAAATGTATTTTTATATAGTATGTTATGGTTTAAAGAAGGAGGAGTGGCCGAGTGGGTAAGGCGGCAGTGTGTTAGCGCTCACTGTCGCCGGTTCGACACTCGGTCACAGGCGCTCCGTTTGCTGGGCGAGAAATCATCCGGTGAAAAGGAACTGCCATCCCCTTCTCCGGCGAAGGATTGACGATCTGTCCCGGAAGCGAATTCGTCAAGAAACCATCTCATGATGGCAGCGTTGGACCTTCGTGGCCCGTAAAGCTACATGATGTTGATGATGATGATGTTATGGTTTAGCTCGGGTAATGTCGTTATTATTCGTAGTGCCCATCAATGCTTATTAGTGAGATTATTTGATAACTTAACAGTATATAATATAGTTTATATCGTTTGTACAATCAATTATAGTTATCTTATAAAGCGTGTACAGCGTAAATTCTTGTATTTTTGCTGGATATACAGGGTGGCCCACAAAGATTTGACAAATTAAATAACTTTACGTTTAGGTAACGCGCGCAGATAAAAATAACTACGCGGTTTACTCTACTGCACTCCACCTCCCGCATCAGTCATCCTCACTTTCAAATGAATATCACTTTTGAACGGATGAATAAAAATAAACATTTTTCGCCAATGATTTTTAAAAATTATTTTCAATAAAATCTTGAAAAACAATAAAAAAATGTAATAAAAAAAAAATGATTAAAAAAAGTAAAACAAGTAAGTGCAATAAAAACCTTGGTGCTTATAGCGCAAATGAGTATAACTTATTAAAAAAAAATCACAAAAATATTCACTAGAACAAAAGTTATTTAATTGGTCAAATATTTGTGGGCCACCCTGTATATAATAAAAAAATACTCACCGCATTACTATTCTCCTGTTCTTCTTTATAATTGTTTTCACTAGCTGACAGAAGAGTTCAAGCCAATTTAGGTTTTCTTAGTAAGTTTTAGTTGGTAGTGGGTGGGCCCAAGTAGTAAATTACGATCGGGTAAAATAGATTCACCGTCTCTCCTAAATTATATCAACTTTAAAGTTCCTTATTACTTTTCAAGGAAATCGTATCGATTCTCATTAACAGTATGCACCACTAATTATGCTACTAACTAGCCCCTAATAAAGACGATGCGGATTTTTCATACTGAACACTCCTTCCATTATTCTAAATATTGTTTCTGTTTGTACTTAATTATACTCTATTTTATAATTATTGAATTTTACTGTATAATAACATTGTAATCATTTACCATTGTGCTTTCTATCCGTACATTTAATAAAAAATAAATATTGAAGGTCTTTACACTGTTACTGATTTTACGGTCACCGCCACCTCTGTGTGCCATCTTTTAAATGTTTTGGGTATCGACATTTAAATCCATTAATAATCTTAAGTTTACTGCCTCTTTGGCAACACTTTGAGAACTATCCGTGAAAATAAATATTCCCACTTTTCTTATTTATTGTCAATATACAAAACGTTACATTTCGAGGTAAAAAGGAGGTTTTATTATTATTATTTTTTAATTAAATGATTGATGATGTATTTTTATTTGTATTTTGATGATAAACCAACAGGCTGTATTGTTATCAAATAATACTTGTACAACATTTTAGATTGTGTGTATTAGATACTATCGGTTTCGAATATCGGCACGGTTTTGTTGATCGCCAAAGTTAGTTGGCGTTTGGAGATAAATTCTACAAAAGGATTTATTTTGATGTTCCGATTAGTTGATATTCCGGATGTGACGCCGTGTACTATATGAAATTGTATATTATTATATATTATACACATAGTATAAGGGCAGCTTGAGAGTATGAGCTTATGTGCATATACAGTGTACCGTGTACATACTCGGCGAGGAACGTTGCGATTGATCTCTTGCATTCGGCGTGGTACAAGGTGGATTCGCCGGGCAAAACGTGACCGTGCACTGAAATATTATGCTGTTGCCGTAAACTATAATGAAATTAATATCGGTTAAACCCCACAGACATTTTTACCGAGTATCGTATCCTTGTGTGGATATTTCACTACACGTACGTCACTCCCCTTTTCGCTTTCCAAGTTCTTTGCGTGCCACAATGTCGGGCTTGATCACTTAAACTCAAGATTTCCAATCGTTTTTCGCATTATAATAAATAGTACGTAGTAGCTCACACCCAACTACTCAGAACAAAATAAAATTCTGTTCTTCTGTGAAGGCCGTGGGTCATTATGGCACAAAACGGAAACCTTTAATCGCAAATATGGTTTTTATTAGGTTATTATATAGTTTAAAACTAGATCGAGCTTTTATAAATCAACGTATGATAATTTCCACTTTTCTTATTTTACCGTCAAATAAGCAAGCGTTTTATTATACCTTGTTCTTTCCACGCTTCTATGAACATATTAAAATATAACTTTTAAATGAACGCAGTGATGTCCTTGCAAATTGCTTCAAACATTAACCATAACCCACTCAGCTAACAAGTTTTTCCTCATAGCTGTTTAATTACTACAATAATGGCTCAGGAAACAATCTTGATTCGTATACGGGAAACTATATCAAGACTTCGGTCTAATCAATATTGTTTTTTAATAACGGTCGTATACGCATCATTGAATTTATAAGGCATTGTATTTCGGACAATGTAATTTTGATTATATTGTTGTTTTTACATCTAGTTACAATAATATTAATACCTCGACAAGTCTGTGGCCGATCCTAACAAATTTATCATTTTTTATAGTTATGACTTTTTGCAACAACTTGTATTTTATCTTCATCGAAAAACTTTTCTTCACCATTAAATTTGGTACATACAGATCCTACGCAGTTGTGTACATCGCACACACGCACACACACACACACACACACACACATGCATATATATATATATATATGTAATAATTTAAGTTTTACAAGCTGGCAGAGCTCTGACAAATACTAAAAAAGATAAAAATTGTAATTCTGTCTAATATTATAAAATAACAAAAATGTTTTAAAAAGAAAAACTAAACAACTGCAATTAGGTATTTGTTAAAATAACCATCCGGTATAATTAAAATAAGAATTAAGTATAGAAACTGGTAAAAATAGTATAAATAAAAGTGAGAGTCAAATTTTCCGAAACCACCAATTAAATTAAAAAAAAAAAGTATGCGGATGCGTAGAGTACAGGCACAGCAATGAATGCAAAATAATATATTTAATAAAATAAAAATTATTTTAATACTACTTTACTGATGTGTTAATATACGCAAGAACTGTGCAGTTTTAAGGTTACAGTCTTAAACTGAAAATATGATTATACAGAATAATAGAACACTAGTAGAATGATACGAAAACTTTTTAAAAGTTCAACTTAGCTAATTTAAATTAGCTTATTTACTAAGTAAAAACTTTGTTAATCATCTTATAAAATTCTGTTTCACCAGGCCGTATGATACATTTATTTAGTCGAAATTCTTGCAAACTTAAATAAGTGATAAACTAACAATGCTAATCTTAAGTTTTACTTCGTGTTACTTAAAAGTAATTTAAAATAAGTTTAATTTTAAGTTTCGGCTGTTAATGAATATATCCGGGTAGATTCAACACGTACAAGCATCACAAGATTTCGCGTGTAGACAAATTTGTTTTGTTGTATACTTATGTAGAAGTACAAGTGATAAAATCATAAAAAGAATCCAAAAGTACTATTTAACATCTTGAAAATATTTGCAAAATATATAGAAAAATCCCATGATAGTGTAATAACATTATACATAACTAATAATTTGCCTATTTTTTGTGATCATTTATTAACTATGATTAGGTCTAAATATACAACTAACTTCATTTTAAATAATAATTTAAAAAAAAAGAAAGATATAAAGGCTGAGTGGTGGAAAGTATTTAGTATTTTATATCTATAAACGATTCCGTTCTCGTCTGACAAATCATAAAAATCCTATAATATCCGCCCTCAATTCCGATACCATCCCAGGCAACCCACCTCGTAGGCTACAGAGGAAATGGTGTAGAGATTTAAATGTAAATTAAAATCCCAAGTCAATCCAATTAAATACCTAAACCACTCAAGTTAAAGAGTGCCGCCATTGAGCGGCTGCTTTTATTCATGTGTATCCAAGTCATTGTATTATTTCCGCTTACGGACTTATTGTAATATAATAATTACAGATTGTTTGTTTTACCAATAAAAAAAAAAAAGTATTTTATATAAAGTTTTCACATAGGTATTACATATTATATTTGAACAGTTTGCGTACGAGCCCGCAACCACGGGGTACATTTTTATGTCTCCGCATACGTCCGCCGACATGATAATGTCATGTCGTCGTCCTCTACGCTCCGCGGAACACCGTCCGCTTTTTTTTTTCCACCTCGATTCCAAAGCATATCATTCGAAATATTTTTCATTGCTAACCCAAAGTTTTTTTGGTTAGTGACAATGGTAACCACGGTACTCGAATGGTTAGTGATGATTAATTTTATGTTGTGGCCGAAAGTTTTTTAGTAGTTTTTTTAATAATCAGCTTTAATCGATTTATTGGCAAAACATTCACTAAGTTAGTTATTTTGAATTAATTTAACTATTCATTCAAGTTTGTTCGTTGTGAAAACAACACATAATTTTAAAAATGTAACATCCCCATCCCCATCTATAAGGATATATATAAGGACCGTTTTGTTTTTAGGTAACTGTTAACTGTAGTTGTTGGGTTCTATTACTGGATAGCCTCCCTCCTCATACAACATCACTTTTATTTTTTTTCTCTGTACATATAACAATGTAACTATTTGCTTATTATGCCTTGCAGCATAGATTGCAAATATTCTTTAATAAATTAATTTAAAAAAATTAAAAAGAACAATAGTTAAAAGGTAACTGTCGTTTTCTGGTTGTATGCCAAAGCAAAGACTTAAAATTGTCAAAAGCTATAGTACAATAATAATTATTTAAATTATCATGTTTTTTTTAATATCGATATGTTATTAGCCTGAATTCAGTCAAAAATTTGTGTGACATTTTCACGTCATCGTCACGAAATTTGTTACCTTTATATTGTAACCTAATAACTTAACGTTATATTTACTTGTATACTATATGCCATTCAGTCGTGTTGCATTGTATCATATTGTAAAAACACAGTTAAACGTGGTAGTTTTGCGGAACCGTAATGCTAAAATATATAAATGTTTCAATATTTTTCCATAGACTTTTTATAGTACCTATTTATTTATTTATTACAGATTAGATCTGAAAACCTGTTAACTGAAGATTAACTGTTTGGGTTTGTTAACAAACTTGAGTTGAAATTTTAAGTTCCAATAGGAAATCTGCAGTTTTTTTTCATTCCCACAGGTCACTAAAAAAAATTAGTTTTTAGTGTACTTTGAGAACCATTAAGATTCAAAACAAAAATAATCATCGATCAACACACATTTATAAAATAGCATCTCCGCATCGAAGCTAAAATAAATATAAAACTTTTTATAATCGTTAATCTAAAACTAAATACATATTCAATTGTGTTTCAAGAGTGAATTTAAAATATTCGATTAAAGTTTCAAATGTCTTTTAGCTTCGATGCGAAGCAGCGATACTATTTTTTATTAAAAATGTGAAATGTTTTTTTAATTAGTATTAAAAAAAATACTTTATCTTATTTCTGTATTTGTAACTGTAAAGTTATGTGATGTAATTGTAATGCTCCCTATTAATTATTGAACCTCCTCTGTTTGATCGAACATCAGTTGTAAAAACCCAACTTTTCATGTCAAAATGCTTTGCAATGGAAGGTACGAACCAACTAATATTCGACTTCTGTTAATTATACATCATAGTTGGATATTCGAGAATTATGTGTAGCTTGAAAGATATATTAGAACAGAGAAAGTACATAATCAAAGGAATATGGAAACCATTAAGTGTTTCAAATTAACAGCTACATACTAGATTAAATTTACTACTTCAAAGAGGAATGAATTTGTTCAAAACAATATTTAAGCCAATTGAAAAAATATTGGTATGTGTAGTTACTTTTAAAGAACACTTACGAAGGTCAGTTTTTGTCAGCAACCATATTACCTACTTAATTTAATTAAAATTATGTATTAAATGTCGTACTGACCATGATCGACATGACCATTTATTAAAAATTATAAACTTTTACGTTGTTATTCTCATTCAATAAGAACACCGTTTTATCATACAACACTAATTTGAAATTAAAATTATTGCACAACCTTAATTTATAAGGAAACTTGCATAATTCATTTTAAACTAAAATCATTATTATAATAACGTAAGTAAAATAGTATTATGCCTTTATTGAATGAGTCAGTTGAGTGGGTAGCATCACGTTTGTACTAAATAGCTCTATTTATACTACTTTAAACTTTTTTTTATAGTTAATACTATAATACAATAGAGATGATAATGAACCATCTAAGAATATTAATATACATATATAGGCAGCAAATGAAAAGAGATACCGACATGTCAAATCTATTGAGTATACAAACATCAATCAAATATTTACTTACATAAACAATGAATAAAGGTAATTAAATACATGAACAAAGAAAAATATACATAATGTGTAATATAATTTATAATATATGCCATATTAAATCTAGCTTCTATGTTTTATATGTACAGTATGAGAAAATTCAAAATTGATGTTCTTAAAACATGTTTTTCTAAACATTTCCTTGTACTAGATATGGACTGACATTTTTTTAAAATGAAAATAAACTTTTTTTTTTAAATTATTAATAAAAAATCAATATAGCATATTTAAATTTTAAAATTTTAAATGTAGACCGGTGATAACATTAGTTGTTTGATTTGATTATATACAATATATTGTGCTACAGCGATGTTATTGGTAACTAGCAATTACAAAATAATAATAAAATGGAAAAAAAAAATGAAGGAACTAAATATTGAACTTTGCCAATAACAACAACTTTTAAAATTATTTCTGTACAAAAATTAAAATTTTAAAAAGCAAATGTAGAGAGAAAATACTTGATATAAAAAAAAGACTCAATCTATTAATTTGATTTTTATATTCAACTATTCAAAATTAACAAGATGCATTGTAATTGTATTTATTTTCATACTGACTTCATTGCAGTTATTTAGTTGACAATGTCTGCAAAAACTGATTATAAACTTTTTTTGTACATCAAAAATCTAATTCGAAAAAATACATTACGTAGACTACTCTGTATTACCAGTTGCCAGACAGACACAACTATTTATTGAATAATATACTATAATAATAAAGAACTATTTACCTATGTACATATTAAGTACATGGGTTAATATTTAAATTACTTATAAATATTAAATAACATATGACTTATACACGTTATGTTTATTTTATCTTTCATAAATTATCTTAGAACTGTTAAAAAACGATTACAAAAGTTTTAATTAAACAAAGTAGCTATAAGCAAAGCCTTAAAAACTTTTAACAGTTATAGTTTAGTTTTTATTCTTGTTTGTAGGAATAATGACGTATAACAATTTGCAAAATATGATTAAACCTACTACACCGATTAATAAGGCTATTGCCTGTGACAATCATTTTTGAAAAATTGTAATTTCCTTTTTAATTCTTGTATTTTGTTCATGACTCTTTCTGACAACACAATTTTATTTTAAAACCAAAATGTCAATCAACAAATTTTTATTAGCATTTCAATGAATTGAAAAATGTATTTCGATATGAATCAAATGTCAATAAAGTAACAATAACCCTTCTATATATAATATTTTGTATAGCACTGGCTAATCCTGATTCCTTAGTCTATATAGTATAACTTCATTATTTCTACAATTTTGGGGAGTTTTCCTAGGATCGGTTTTACTTTTCTGAGTTTACAATCCAAATTTGACTAGCGCCTATTCCACTCCCGGTTGGGACCGCATGGGAGATAACGTTGAGGATTTTACAACAAATATATAAAAGAACTATTTAACACCAAAAAAACATTAAAACTACAAGATTGCTAAATTTGTTTAAGTTGTGTTTTTTAGTTCGAGAGCAATAAATTTTACTACACGAAATATACATTTCTTACTAAACCTTTAAAAATACGTTAAAATTTACCGCTAAAACTTTTTTTCTATCCCTGTAAAAGATAATTCCAAATTTACTGTAAAAACTTTCGCTTTATTACATACATTAATAAACATTATCAATATTATACCAGATACCTTATTATATTTTAAGAGCGAACCACGGAAATAAGTTGTTATTTCCTTTAAGCATACATGCGCCATAAACTAAACGTTCCCCAAAATATTGTATATATTTAAATTAAATAAAGCAAGGTAAATTGATAGACCCTATCTGTAGTATAGCAAATACTATGAACCATGAGGTAATATTGACTTACTATATGAGTTTAAATGTTTAATATTTATATAATATATATACAGCTATTTTAAATTGTTTTAACTACTATAATGGATAAACTAAGCAAAAGTAGCGTTTCTGGCTAAATGAAAACTTAAATGAAATTTGAATTTTAAGATATCTACTTACATATAAAAGTAGCAGCCAAGATTATTTTATTATTTCGGATCTTTAAAAATAAATTTATCTTAAAAATTTAAACTATATCTGATATTACTTAGCCTTTTAATTATTATAACAATTTCCCATTTTAAATATGTGTTCCCTTTACTTACCAATATTTTACATTAGGTTTGCAAAGTGTTTTTGTTGGGATATTACTTTTTTTCTTTTTATTAAAACCGCTATTAACAACTAGATTTTTCTTTAAAATATAAAAGCGTTGGAAAGCCCATGAATAATGTAGTTATGTCATTTTTCATTTGAATATTCAATTATTTGATCACTTTAAAAGAAAATAATTCTTTTGTACGTAGAACCCAACATATTTTTTGCGTAATATTTCTTGTTTTTTTTTTTTTTACAATACTCGTATATTTATTGTTTATACCCATAGTGTATTTCGATTTTTGTTTTAATCAAGAGCTATAAGAGCATATACCCTATATCGTTCGAATGTTTATCTTAGTACAGCCACTCGTATGTACAACGTTTGTTTATTTTTGTTTATAAGTCTTGAAAATCTTGTACATCCATACACATAGATTTTATTATTTATTTATGTTTACCACAAAATAGCGACAAGAGTTACACCTACAACTCTTTTTCTTGGGGTCCCCAAAAGAACACTATAATATTTGAATAGCTAAAAAAGTGTATCATGACCCTTAGTGAAATTTTACAGGAAGCGAAAAATATTTTCTTCCCCAATATCTTTTGAAACTCACGAACATTTAAAACATACTTTTTCTCCTCTTATTAACAAAAGGCATTATCCGTTTTCGCAGCTTACAATGTGCATTGGTGAACAGATCATGAAAATGTAAAAATATGCAACGTACACGTAATAATGGGACATGCCACCTTTTTAAAATTTACCATTCGTTTATATATTAAAAATTTGTTCACAGATTCGTAATCAGCATTAATAGTACATAAATTAAAAAAAAATCGAAAAAAGGGTGTCCGGTAAACTAGATTTATACCTATATGAATGAAAATATCAAATAGTTGTTAGTAAATTGTATTATTATATAATTCGTAAAACGCTTTTCGTGTAACAATGACGACAAGAGATGTTCATAATCCTTTGTCTTTCTTTCGAGGGAAAGATCGAATTAAATTTTTTATCATGCCTTAAGAATAATAATTCTATTATAATATTATTTTTCATACTTCGGCGTAATTCTCGAGTCGTATACCTCTGGTCAGGTGTTCCATGACTTTTGTGGTTCACCCCGAAAGGATGAAGGGATCCCCTACGACCACGAACCGACTAGTAGCTCGCTGAGTGCTAATTGCGGGCCGAGATAACTCTGGCTAACATGAAAGTTTTAGAAGTGTCATCTACATAACATTTTCATTATATCATGTAAATTTCATTCTAATTACTTTATTAGTTTACCTACTGAGGTGTCAATAGAAATGATTAATAAATTACACGGGAAGAATACAGTTTGCCCAAATAATCCGAAATTAAAATAAATAAGAAAACAAATTTTCTACTGGTAATTAGGTACTGATTTATTAATATAAAAAAATATGTATACAATAAATGTAATAATAAATAAATTTCATCCATTTAATTCCTCTTTGCTGAAATATGAGGAGCTTGTGTGTAGTAGAAGCGGATTGTATAAATAAATAAATATAATATATATATATATATATATATATATATATATATTGATCTAAATAAACGATAGATATAATACAACAACGCATATTAATAAAATATATTGAAAGTTGTAAAATGCAAGTTCAATTTGGTGCCAGCGCCATTCCTACTATACATAGTCGGTTTTTATCTATTTTATTTTTGTTGTTCTAAAAGTTAAGAAAAAATTATTACTTTCTTTACTGTATATGGTAAACTTAGTTTAAACACGAAGCTACGACATGTCATATAAATTTGGATACTGCAACTCTTGTGTTCTATAAACGTTGCACCAAGAAAACTTCCAGAATATTATAATATTAACCATACCCCAAAGCGTTTGTGCGTTATCCTAAGTTTCAAACTATGTAATACCTGCAGTAAGTGTACTTTACACTCGTTGTTTCTAAGTAAATACATTATAAAATGTTTAAAAATGAATGCATTCGTGGAATGACCAAAGAAGTAAAAAAAATGGAATCTAAATAGCTAAGTAATAAGTACATCAACATGCAAACATAAAATTATACGGTGGTTTATGCAATCGTCGGATTTTAACCTAACAAATCTTTACATGAATAATCCTCGTTAAATGGGGATCATATCTAAATAGAATGTAAACGTCAATTAAAAACATTGTTTTTTTTTTTAAGAATTCGGTACTCTGCAGCTTAGAAAAAAATTATTTTTACTTATAATACACTTTCATCTATGAATTTACTGTTTTAAAGTAACTACTCATTAGTTTAAAGATAATTTAAATAGTGTTTTGGGATAAATGTATGTTAAAGTAAATTATAGATTTACAAAATTACAAGTCTAATAAAATAGCAAGTGAGTAAATAATAATGAAAAAAATATGATGATATAAGATACTGCTCATACTGACCACCAGTAATGATATTTTAGGGTTTACTTAAATGTCTACGCAGCGTACTATTGGATATGTTTACTTATTAACTACTTTATATGAAAGGGTGTTTTGTATTGAATTACAACAAAAAACTTCTCTTGCCAACTACGCAGCACCGATATGGGTCCGATGAACTATACCTCCCGGCAATAGATTTCAAGGACTGTTCGCTTAGGTGCCCGTGCCCTCTCGTTGTCTCTATCACTATGTATGTTTCATATTTTACTCTCTGTTTCTCCCTTCATATCATACATTAACCATTGGCTCATCTACTCGATTGAAATAAATATAACAAACATCTAGCAAAACAATTTATTTGTATGTTCATCCCGTATCACCGCGCGCCACTTTGATGTCGTTGACCGATTTGGCCGTGTAGCATGTAGACCGTGTGTTGTACAAACAGACCTCAAGTGTCGATGATGTACATAGAACATGGTTACCCCTGATGTCAAAATACAACAAGGTATAAAACTATGATAGTATTACGACGCACATAGTACACCTAATTACGCTTACAAATTATGATATTTTAAATCAAAATGCTGTATGGAAATTGAAAATACTAATAATTATTATTGTGTTTGTAATAAATAGTAGAAAATTGCACAAACATCGTTAGCGGATAGCTTATAGATTGACAAAAGTACACGTAATTAAGAGGTCTATATTATAGAACTAGACATGACAGTCGAGATTACACAGAATTTGGATATAAATTACATCGTCTCGGTATCACGGCAAATCCAAAAACGGACCTAAGATCTAGATTAATTTCATAATATGCGATAGAAAGTGTTACGTTTAAAAACATACAAGTTGTATTAGTACTATAATAATTATGTGCACGTACTTATCATAATTAAATATGATCTATAATTCTATTCAACTATTTTATTGAGATCAAAATTTTAAAACTAAAATGACTTGCTAAAAAAATATGACGTGTCCAATAGTCAATGACCCAGTATAGACCGTTAGGCGTGTATTAAAAACAAATGTTTTTAACATAAAATATCCAACAAAAATGTCGGTCTATTACTATATATATTTATTAAAAGTATTTATAAACAAAATTTAATACTTATACTAAATTATGGTTAATTGTTTACTAAAACCCCCCAAATTTTTGCAAATAACAAAAAATTGATAAAAATATAACTAGCTCCTCTCGTAGATTATGGATTATGACCTATCATACTTTCTACGAACTTATCGCTGCTTACTTTAAGAAATGCTCTGCTTTTTTTTTTTTGTTCAGTTCTATCGTAAAATATCGCTTACAAGTTTTTTTTGGAAACTACATTTGTAGCCATTTAAAATTTTAAGTTGTTTTCCTTTGTGACTTAGCTTTTCTCGAAATGCTACTTACATCATTAAATTGCATGAATTAAATACAATTTTAAATAATTTACCACGGAAGTCACAATCATAGCTTAACAAACATGATGGACTCCTTAAGTCTATAATATCTTTTACAACGGAATGTCCACACATAAATAAAACTATTCCGACAGCCACCAAACGAGGTTACTTTATTTTTTGTAGGGGTTAACAATTATTATAGCATAACATATTGAAAATAAAATTATTAAAAAAAACAAATTATTAATACTTTTTTTAAATGTATTCTCGGAGAGCAATTCGGATTAATATATGTATTACTTAACTATTACTCACTATTAAGATAACTGGAGGCAATTCGGATAGTATTTCGGAAGCAATTATAATACAATTTTAAGTTTTAACGACTATCTGGAAATTGGAGATAATTAGTATGCGTAGGTTCCAGTTTTATTTACGGACATAAAACATGTAACACATTTTTTATTTTACATAGCTAATAGCTTATAATATTGTTACACAGTAGTAAACCTAATATAGTAGAAATATTTACAAACCTAAATCATTTTTTCCATTTAAAAACTCTCTTGTAAGCTGTAAATAGTTATTATCGTAACAGGATGTTAAACTATTGTACTGTTTTGCTTTAACTATTTGAAAGCCATGATAAATTAACCGACAAGCGTGTAAATTATGCTTCTCCAATAATAGTAACAGGATATATGCCGTTAAACGAGGAGTTTTTAAATAGATTTTCGATAAAACAAAAGTAATTATATATAAGTGACATTTTACACTGGGGAGGATAAGGAAGTAAAGGAAAGTATTTCTATTCTAAGACTTAAAAAAACTAATGAGTTCAAAACATACACTAAATACATATTTTACTAAAATTTGAAGTTATTATATTTTAATTAGTTGAATGAAGATCATAATATTATGTAATATGATTTAAGCTTAAACTATAACTGTGACACTTTCTTAGACAGTCATTAATCATCTTCTTAATAAAACTACTAAAATTGTTGACAATATTTACACACTTCATACATATTATATATATTCATGTGGTTTCCATCATGCATAAAACCTATCAGTACTCGTGCAAGGAACTGGCTGGTACGAGATTTAAATTTCATCGTACATTAATCTTAATTCTAACAATACTTAAAGAAAGTGAAATATCTCAAAGGGTTGTAGTATAATGTAGATAATTATTCAACAGTACGTACTGTATAGTTGAATAACCGTAACTGCAGTGTCTTCGTTTTTTATTGATGTAATTTATTTATTTACCAATGTAGGTATTACTAGAAATATAAAATGGAAGTTAAAGCTAAAATAGTATAGGCTGTGGTTCATATTAAATACATAGTCAACCATAACTAAATATAGTTTAGATAAATATAATTCAAATATATTTATATTCTACTTAAAATTACCAAAAAAAATAAAAATGAAATCTTATATTATACTGTATAACATGACTAATAAAGTGTTCAATGTTTTAAGTTTCTATGAGTTAAATTAAATAAAACAATATAAAATACACTTTCCACATCTATGGCAACATGATGTTTTGGTCAAACGTTTAATTAGTGTTTTATAAAAAAATGTATTATGGCAACTGAATAACACTATAACCATTTGTATTATCAAATAATGAATTATTATTCTAAGTAAAAATACACCGAAATCAAGCAGCCATACTACGAGGGTGGTAACTGATCACTGGTCATTGGTGGGACATCCGCTTTACTTATCTATTCTATTTTGTGAGAAAATCAAACGTGTGAACTGAATAAAAATCCGAATGTCTGTAGTCGCGACAGTGGAGGTATTACCAGGTGTATTATGAAATATAGCGAATAACCTTAACCGTTAATAATCAAGTTCAAGGTCTGTCACGATGATTAAAGTGCAACGGTCTACAAAATAATATTAGTAGTTAATGATGCTTGTCTGTCATTCGGTACATATATCTTTCTCCTATCATCCCCTCCACCATTAACTTGACAATCCCATTCAAATCATAACGAAGGTTGATTGATTAAACGCGTAACGTGTATAGGTACATCGTAGATCATATACAATGAATAGAGCATCTGCGGCGTTGTGTCCAACATCTAGCCGAGGCGAATGACCGAGCAAACACACACGTACTACTGCGCATGCTCAATAACTACCGCGCAGGCGTAGTACATTTTCGCAACACTGTACCGCATGCGCAATAGAACAAATGTATGCTTGTTCGGCCATTGACCTCAAATATGTTGGACACAAAGCTATGTACAGTACGCTTTATCCGTTGTACATGATCTAAGAGGTACATCAGGCCGATACACCATAAACCATTGTCCTTATTGTAATCGTAATTTTATTAAAATGGTGACATAAATAGTTTGGTAGCACTCTAGTTATTACCATGCTTGTAGAACAGATTAAATAAAAAAAGACATCAGTTATAGTGCGATATCAGAGTTTTTAAAATGAAAAAATCGGATTTAATAATTTTTAACTTCGATCCGGCGTTAACGAAGTATTGGTCTTACAATAATTCCTTTTTTAGATTCGAAACGAAAATGAGACTGTTAGGGTACACAATGATATTAGTGTAAGTATAGAATTATGTGTAATGGGACTGTATTAAGGAGGCATTTTACAGTATTATAACGCAACATACGAAATAAGTAAAATAACTATAAAGTAATTTCAGTGAGTAATTTAAATAAATACTCTAACTTCATCTATTATTTCCTTCGCTATTGACGTTATAAAAACTTCTAATATTTTCAATACAATCACAGTTATAAATATAAAATTATTTGTTCTGTATTAAAATTATGAAATCCAAGTCAAAATAAAAATCAAAAGTTTGATCAGTAATTACATTAATATTATTAGCCATATAATAAAATAAGATATCTGTGACAAAAAAATGATTTTTTATCAGTATTAAATTTATTTCACCAGCTCAATATTGGAAAATATTGTTATTTGTTTTAAACGACAAGATGTGATGTAATAATTAACTACTAACATGACAACATAATACAAATACATAATGATCGAGCACACGACAAGTATCAGGCTAGAAAAATCGTATTCGTTGTTGTACATATTTCGTAGACATTTAATAAAAAGCCAGTAGAGTAGAATCGGGGTGGGATAAGTCACAGATCTACATAAAATATTATTATAACTGGAAGTTATAAACTCACTTTTAAATAAACGCTTCGATGTGAATCTGGTGCAAATATTGGTAAATACATTGTAATAACAATAATTTGCTTAAAATTGTACCTTTTTGACCCAAATAAGTATATTTTATGTAGGATTACTGATCTATAGAGTTGCTACATGCAGAAATCGGGCCAGTGGTTTAGAAAATATCTTGGGTCCTGACATAAATAAAAACAAAAACATCATTGTAAAAACTATACCTTATCAGCTCAGGCATCAAAGCTAAAATAAATACTTCTTTTCCTAAAGGCCTTGTTACAGCGAATTTAGACTTTATCTTTCTTCGCTTCATCTTAAGAATAATAATGAGGTAGTTCCCCTTGCTTTCTTCGTCGCATTACTCGGGCCATTAACCTAACCTAACCGTTAAATTTGCTCCAAATTTCACTTAGAATAGTTTGTTAACTAGCCGTACCAGAAGTTTCTTTTTCCGCATCGTTTCAGTACTGATGAGTACTACTGCCCTCCAGTAGCGGGGGTTTAGTAGCCCGTCGCACAATGTGCTCCTCACAAAGGTAAATAAACACCCAAAATTTAAAAATATAATATTTTAGAATTATGTGATTTAAAATACAAAAGAAATATGTAATACCTCTATTAGTTTTTCTATAATATTCACCTATGTACAAAAGTACTATTTAATAATAAACCAACAAGTGATAAGTTACAGCTAGATGAGTTGCGATTATATACTTTTTTAGTGCTAGACTTTTCATTTTCAATTCACTCAAACGTTGTAGTAGTTTTAAAATTCGTTTTTTTTAAATCATTTTATTTTAGGCTTTCGGGTGGTAAGGATAATAGTTGAATATTGAAGAAATAAGTTAGGATATATATTAATATTAAAAAGAATACTATTAAATATTAATATTATATTATATGATAATATATTGTTATTATACGAATATTACGAATATTATAGGTTTTCACAGATTCACACTATTCGCATTTTTTTAAAAATTTATAATCATTTTTCAGCAACAAAGCTAACTCACTTTCATTAGTACTTGAACTACACGTCAAAACAAGTTCATCAAGAATTTTACTTCAATAAATAGAAATTGAAGAACATAGTTCCTTCGTCCACGAACATAGTTCCATCACTCAAAGTCGAATATAGAACCTCCTCCTTTTTTTAAGTCGGTTAATGAACCAATAGTTATAGTTATACCTGTAGTTTTTACATAATAATTGAATACATCAAGTTTGCACGTGCCAAACTTAATAAAGTAAAATATCATTGACTTACATTGAAATCTTAGAAACTATGAAACCTTTAAACTTGAAATTTGTCCGGTGGTTTTTTATATGACGTCAGCATTCGCTAAGAAAGGATTTTCCGAAATTAACCCTAAGAGGATGTAATAGGGTTTCAAAGTTTTAAACCTTTTTCAACTAAAAGTAGTTGCTTCTAAAATTGTTGGTACGAATGATAATATAGATAATTTATCATGAAAGACATAAGTCTAATAGAAGACGGGATAGATGTGGGAGGGGAAAGTGTGTATGGAGTAGAAAGGGGATTGCCATTAGGTGAGAAAGTGATGCCTTTACCTATAACTCCACACACCCCCAGCAAAGCCGAGTAAACAGCTTGTTTATTAATATTCAGTAACCATTTAAAGCTTTTATAAAACTACTTTGCTTATAAAAGACAAAAATATTAGAAAGTGGTGAGTGAGACTTTTCAAAATTCAAATGAAAATACTTAATAGTGATAAGAAATAAAAGTCATATTACAAAACAAACAACTGTTGCCTATGAAACATTTAAAAAAACGTATAGTGTTTTTTTAGTAAATAGTAAGCTCCTATCAAATATATATTATGCACACTCACGGTGTTCTCATCGGTTATATTGTTTGTAAGTAAACAATGATAATTATCATAACACAACTCTTAGACGAGTAAGTATGTTAATTATGGAATAAGTATGAGCTATTTCTTAAGATATTTTTTAATTATTATCTGTAAATGTGAGTATGTATTATAATTTTAAAATTATATTACAATGTATTACTTTACTTTGTTTTGAGTAGTCTATTGATCAGACATTATATTATCGATAACACAGTATACATGTGTGATAGAAATACTACTTAAATTAAAGTATAAAATTATAGTTTTAACTTGGCCCAATCAACATTTTTAAAACTTATCTGAATAATTAAAACCCGTTTATAATACAAGTAGTTTATTACTAAAAGTGATTGATTCCTGATGAAAATATGAAACTAAATGAGTTTGAAGTCGACACAGTTATATCTATATACAGTTAACTATAACATGATAAAGTTAATAATGATACTTAAAAAACAACAAGTCCGTGATCAGTGATTAAGAGAATTGATAAAGTCACTTTTAAATTTACTACTACCATTGATTATAAATACTATAATATATACAGTCAATGCTAATTGCTACTACCCTCAAGCCAGATTAACTACCACGACCCTACTCTTCTCTTGTTTAATGAATCACTTGTCCTGAGTTTTTTTTGATATAATGAAGCGACTACAGTTTTTATTTAAAGATGATAAACCATTATCCAGAATTATTGATACGACTTTTAAGATTGAACTATCTATGAGATTAATGTTTATTTGGACAAATTAATACATTTATCTACTTCAAATATTCATAAAAACTTAAGTATTAATACTTTATAGTACCTACATAATCTAGACCTTTATAAGTATAAGAAGAATATTGAAAATCTGTTAAAAAAAAGAGTACTACATTTTCGCCGTACTTGTGAAAGTATGTATAGTGTTTGAGTAGTTTTCTTGTTTAGTTTTTGATATTATATGTTAGCCGATAAAATGGAGAGCCGCTTTCTATGGTTTTCTGTGTAAACCGACGTTAAAATATAAGTTTGAGATTTTGTATAAGCATTAAAAGTACGCGCGTTATACAATGCAATATCATATTACTATTATTATATATATATAAGTTTATTTGAACTTTTTTAGTATAAAAACCACGTGCCGCCATTTATATGATGTATTTTTTTTTGTCTACGCAATTCATGTGGGGCCATAACAATATTATCGTAAACACTTGTGCTAACTCGTTTTGGGTTCGACAATAAAATAATTATAAACATGAAGTTGTCACTAGCAATTTGACATTAACTATGTAAATGACAGAAAGGGCTATTTTTATAAAAATTAGTAGATTGATTGTTTAAAATTAAAGGAGCCCACGCAGCTCACGTAAGAGAATTTCATATGTTTTGCGGTTTTGTAAATACCCAACAAATCACAGTGTCGGCTAATTTTCAAACCATGAACGTCAGCCTTCATATGAAACAAACAACTTCACTAGACCTGACACGTATTTAAGGCGGCACTAATGATATTATCGTAAGTCGCGGGCACGGTTCTCTGGCGCGGTTAGTCGACAAAACAATATAGTAATATCAAATATAGGTAAATATATAATAATGCTATTTACTTAGGTTTAACATGTTGGCAGAGTAACAAAGTACCACGAAACTACGGGCACTTTGGGCGTCGAGGCGTGCAAAACAGCGACGGCCGAATTAGGGTTGTTGGTCTCTTACGCCTCATTCAAAACAAACTAACTTGGCCGTTGAAACGCAGACATGGCCGTATACAGTCAGTCGGCGGCCGCAATTTATATAATATGATAAGGTGTTATAATAATAATTTCATGCTAGTTTTAAAAACCGACATCTAGTAGAACAATAATTACCACCGCGTTAGTATAATAATATGAAAAATCAAATACGATGTATTCATAACCGAATAACGAACAAAATATCGCGTCGCAGAAATTTGTTTTGTACTTTAAAATGCAGTAACTGTACATCGGTCTTCTGTACCTAAACGCAACTACCATAAAATATAACGTGTCGGTACCCGTAAAATATTTGCGTTTTTTTATGTAAAACAAAATATTATTTTGAAATTGTAGGAAGACTCCAGTGCACGTAAAGTTATTGTTTTATATTTTTAACTGGGAACTATGTCGGTAGTGTTTGTTTGTACTATTTTCTGCGCGAACCTCTACAGAGCGTTTTAATTCTATTTTTGCAGGGTTGCTATAATAATCATTCCATTTTAATATAAAATTATTTCATTCTTAATATTACAAATTAAGCGTCTATCGCAACAACAGAATATTTTAGACACGTTTTTACTTTTTGAGTTCAAGTGGCATAATCACGGACTAGAATTTGTTAACCTTTTTTTATGTTAAAATACATGTTATAGCTGTCAGTTACAATTTCACTATAAATATAATAAACATATTAAAACAACTTTCTTTGTGTTATACAGCTAGCAACATGTTAAACTATAGAAACCAACTTGATATACACGCTTGTACACTTTTAAATTATTATTATTATTATTATATTAAATAATGGATATATCAAAAAATGAACATCAAAAGATAGTGCCTTATTACAGATGGACAATTAAATATCTGGACCTCAGGTTTCAAATGTCTCGCACGGATGGCATTTTTATAAAAAATATCACTTTTCGCGCTCATTTTTTTTCCAGTGACAGTACATTGTGGATACAATAATAATAATACTAATAAGTAATATGGCTACTATTTGTAGGTATATTAGTTATTATATTTTTATTACATTTATTATTTATTTTAATGTGTGTAAGTGAAAAAGGAGTAAGTTCGACTTTACTGAAGGCGTCGTTCGGTACCGATCAAAAGCACGCCGGTAACGGTACTCGGTACCGGCAATACGATATAAAAGCCGGATTAAAATATTACTTTACTCGACGGTAATTAATGACTTGTATAACGGATTCGGGACGCCTTCGGATTGATTCTTCGACTAGGTCTGGATCTCCGGCAAAGATTTTAAGCTATACCTATAGCGGCGGCGGCGGTTAAGGTGGCATGCGCGACCTGTCACGCGGCTCGTGACTCGATAACGACTCGAGGCACATATAACATAAAATTATAAGCAAAGTGAACGACCAAGGTCATCGTTTGCCCTAGCTATGTTTTAACTTAGCCATTGGCCAAACTATAGGGGCGGGCAGGGGGCTAGCAAAGTTCAAATCCATTTAAACTCCCTCAGGCTATAAAAAAAATATAAGGAACTAATAAGATGTAACCCCCAAGTGACGTGTTCAGTTAGTCACTTTATAGCGTGATTCCGAATTTTGAAAGGGTCTGAATATCCACAGCGCAAAACAGTTAGATATTAAAGTAATATTATATTGAGATATACGGAAAACTATATAAAAACACCAGCCTAATTTAATAGGAATTTATCACACACGTAGCCGTCGGTCTGACCCGTTTCGCTATTTTCGAGGCCAACTGTAAAGTATAATACTAATTTTACGTTTTACAATACACGAGGCTTATACGTCTAAGCCAAACGATTGAAGAGTCACTATACCGCTTCAATGTTAGATTCACCAACTAAATACACAAAAAAATAATATTTAAAATATGTGTGCAAAAAAAAAAAATGCTAAACCATAATAAATAAGTTTTATCTCTTTAATGAAATAAATCGTTCCACTAATTGAATGTTCGGATGATGAAGTCCATTCACTTAATGTTATTGAAAAAAAAAATGAATACACATACCTACAAACAATATAGTGCATGTAGTAGACAGCCATTGCGTACACTCACTGTAATGAAATATAACATCATTGTTCATTGTCTGTAAATACGGGTTTTTCACTACAGCTATAAATATTATTTTACAATTTACAATATCATAAAAATACATATTTAATGAAACATATATTGTTTATAGTAGAAAGGTAAGTATTATTCACTATAAAGTAACGCGTATTATTATTTCATAATATAATATCTGGATTACTGTCCCATTGCACCTACTTGTTTTAATTATTTGACTGCGGAAGAAGGAGGCGAATGGGATTGAAAGCAGTCTGTTTTTTTTGACGTTTTAGATCGAAAAGTCCAACAAAGTTTCGACTTCTTAGGATGGTCCAATTTTGATTATGGAAAGGTATACAAGTTCTTTAGCTACGAGAAGTTGAAAAGGATTTTGTTTACTTTTTGCTTTTTTGATGTAAAAAATTGCGTGGTAATATTGAAAATATTGAAATATATTTAACCTTCATGCGCTCGCGCCTCCTAAAGTTACACTGCTGCTCGCAAGGACGGCAATTTGGCCGTCCTTATTTTTTTATCATTTTCGTGAGTTATTCTTTATTTAAGGTGGATGTTTCGAAATATTTAGAGTCAATTACCTCTAACACAACATTGGAACATAAAAAATATTGACCAAAAATGTTTATTTAAAAAATAATAGAAATATCCTTCATCCGCTCGCATGGACGGCAAATTGGCCGTCCTTTTAAATTTTCGAGAAAAATTTTCTTCAGAGCACCGAAGGAATGGTAAAAGGTTCTTGTAATTTCTATTGACACTTGCCTTTCCTATATGCCTCATTTTTCATAATATAAATCCAGATCGTAAGTATAAAAAATACAGGCAAAAATTCTCGTTTTCGCTCGCGTGGACGGCAAGTTGGTCTTCATACTGACACTACTGAGTTTGTGGCTATACTGAACTGCTGGGGTGGACTGGTTTGACCAAATTCGATTATATTCTATCGGAGAGATGTATAACTAGAGAATACATACCCTTCTCACCGCTTCCTTGGCACTTTGGACAATAATATTTGCGAAAATTTATAAGGACGGCCAATTTGCCGTCCGCGCGAGCGCATGAAGGTTACTATTATATCACAATTTAATATATTTAATTACACATAATTGCATTTTTTAAATGAAAAGCGGTTTCCAACGAAACCCAGTAAAATGGTCAAGAAATTCATTTATTTTTACAGAATTGAAATTGGACCAGTCAAAGTCTCACAATTTTGTCACAGCGAAATCATTTTCACCACCTAAATTGCTTTTTCTCATAGAAAAAAATGTATACGCTAAAAGTAATACTCTAAAGCTACTACAAATTAACCTTAAACTTAATTGATATGGTAGAAATGTATTAAAACATCTTTATCCTTAAATATTGCCTAAATAAAACTCAATCTCATTCATGTGTTTATTTACAACGGAGTTTTAATTTTGCACAAAAAGTGCTAAAGTCGTTTTTGGTAGCCACCTAAAACTTCTACAATTATTACTTGGTGTATTTCAACCACATTTTGTTCCAATTTTTATACTTCATTAAAGTCATAATATTAAACGACTACAGTTTTAAACTCATTTTTGACGTTTATGCAACCTGACATAGTAAAGCAACGAAATGAGTGTCTTACGAATTGTACAAAAATTACATCCCACGTGGGTGATTTTTATAAACCTGACATTCAGCCTTCATGAAAAGAGATCCATTTCACTTAGCTAGTACGAAATGCATACCATTATCACATCCTCCTATTTCCATTATAGTATTACCAGCAGAATTATTTTTCAAGAGATCCAGCCCGGTTGTTAGTGACAATGGTAGCATCCAACGTATTCCGTAGTCATAAACTTACTAAATCGGCATTAGCATTGTCGGACGATTTGAGTAATTAATTAGCCGATCGATGCACTCAATCGGAAACGCGATACAAAATTTAAAATTATATACACTGGGTGGTCAACTTATCGTGAACCACTCAATATCTCACTGGGTTTAATTAATAATTTTTTTTTTTTCCATAATGTTTTTCAATTATGTGGTCTCAATTTCTCACAATTTTGTTTTTACTCCCTCTCAACGTTTTTTTGAAATTTAAATGGTAACGCATATATTATATTAACTTTTTTAATTGAGATAATGTACTAGAAATGTTGACTGGTCGTTAACCAGTTTTGGAAAACTATTTTTAAAGTTATACGAGTTTAAAAGTTTGGATGAGACATGGGAGGGGAAGTTCTATTGGGAAATGCGTGCAGATAAAAAGAATACTACATTTCACCTTTCGTCTTGCCCTGAACTTAAAACTTCAATAACTTCAAAAATAGTTATTCAAAACGACCAGTCAACATTTTTAGTACATTATTCTCGATTTAAAAAATTAATGAAATGTATGCGTTACCATTTAAATTTCAAAAGTAGCTATCAAAAAAAATAAGTTGAGAAGGGGTAAAAACAAAAAAAATGGTGATAAATTGAGATTACATTGCATAAAAACACTACATGAAAAAATTTAATTTCTTATTAAACCCAGTGAGATATTGAGTGGTTCACTTATCGTGAACCACTCAATTTGATAAGTTGATCACCTAGTATATATTTAACTTAAGTTTTTTCTTTCATTCGAATCGGTGTTGGCAATAATGGATTGGATGTGACCAGTGGCCACATCAGTGAATAGAACGTTCCAATTGTCTCGGTATATTTTCTGTTATGACGTTATGATATTATCTTTCTCTAATGTTAGATATTTTTATCGATCAGGCCATTAACCAGATACATTCACTTTTTTCTTTAGTGGGCGTAGTACTCAATAGGGGTTTAAATTGTTTCTTTTTGTAAAGTACTAAAAGCAACTAGCGGACAACATTCAAACCGATTGAATTTCCCCTACGTTGATCTTGGTCTGTCCATCATGGGTATTGTCATTTGTCAATGATTAAACATATATAAACAGCACTATCTACTAATTATACGACATCTGTACCATAAAACGTGTTTCCACTATAAGATCATACGACCATTAATTCAATTAAACAATTAAGTACTAGGCAAGTAAATATATTCACTTATTATCATTTTTAAAAGACGTATTTCGCAACAATAACGAGAATGCGGCAGTACACGTTCGTTTTTGTTAAACAAACTTGAATTGCGAATTTTGAAAATATTTTTTTAGATTCTGCTTTGCGATGTTCAGGTGTCAACCTAACTTAACCGTTTTAATAAATTTGAATTTTGTCACTCGAAACCACGGAAATTATAGTGCAACTCTGTCCCAACTGAACACATATAACATGAATCTGTACATTTTGTTAGTCAAAAACCTAATAAAAATATCAAAATTATAATAGGGTTCAAGAAATAGTTATACAGCTTGTAAAAAATAGATATTTTATTACCTTTCAGAGAAATATTCTTTTTAAACTTGTTTTTGTATTATGATTGTAATTTTGGTTCATCGTCGAGAGCTGTATTATTTAACATGAGCATATAATTGTGTATTTACATATTTTTACCCTAGGATTTAGTACCTTAGTGCACAAAAGGTAACGCCCACTAATTTCCAACATCTCTGTCATCCTATAGAAGTGATATCACTACAATTTTTCCAGACTAAAGAAATTTACACAGATATTTTACCTAAATGGTGTGCGCGATGGAAATAACGTCATACGACTCGTATAATAAATTATAGATTTTATCGAACCTCGTTATTTCAATAGAGTTCTATAATTATGTTTATTGGATTTGTTGACCGTTTAGAACCGATTTATCTTTAATTCAACAAGATGTAATTGATTAGGGCAATAGAATCCGACACGCAAAAACAAATTTGTCGTCGCAAAAACAAAAACCTTGGGTTTCCATCCAAAACTCAAAATAATAATAATCCATCTTATTATTTTCATTAGCGTTCTTCCATACTTTGTAGGTGACTGACGTAGTACATTCAAAGTAATATGTACACCGGTCTGTTGGGTGTAATAACTGACGATAAAAAAATTGTATACTAATTTTAGTTAGGCACAGCTTTGTTGTGTGTTTTGGTTCACCGGTATTTTAACTTAGATTAAAGGGTTAAAAAATATAATAACACTATTATATTATAATATGAATAACAAAAGAGAACTCATTCGGTAGCGACAAGAACCTCCGATACCTCCGGCGACAAGAAATTCGAGAGATGATTTTGAAAAATGTATAACCTTAACAAACCGTTCCGCTGTTTTGGTATTTTTAATATGCGACAACAAAAAATAAAAAAGATAAATAATGAACCTTGAATAGCTACACATAATGGACCGATGGACGGATAAGTAATATCGTTCGGTCTGGGCGACGTACAAGGTCGAGGAAAATAAAATGATAGTCACCGTGACAGACGAAATTAACCGTTCAGTGAGACACATTTGTGTAACCTCCAGTATAGTCAACGCTTTTACAGTTTTAAGTCGTTTCAGGCGGTTTATTGATGTTGTTCATCGAGTTTATGAGCTCATATTTATTCCTTTATATACTATTTGAAACTATACAATTCGTTTGTTTTAAACGTCCATCGACCGTTCACCTATGTCCAATATACAGTAATACGGTTTCCGCATTGAAGTAAAAATGGTCAGATCCAATTCAAACCTTTTGAAGATTTTTTTTCTATTGAACGTATACATTTGTTAGACTTTTGAGCAGTAGGCCACCTGGATCTTGAGATGCATACAAAGTAATAACAATACTAGGACATCGATATTGCCGAACCGTGTTTTTGGACAACATGATGTAATAAAAATAGCATATCATAATAAATATAAACACAATAAATAATGACAACCGTAGACAATTTTTTTTTTAATTTAGTAGAACTTCAAATCAGTTACAATCATATTAATTATAACAATACTAGAATAGTGCTTTGATTGTATCACAAGACGTTTATTTAAAGTAACAGGACGAATTTTAAGAAAAACTACTTGTATAGAATTTGGATTCAATTTACATAAAACACATTTTAATAGATGCGACTAAATTCTCGATAAATAATATATTTATAATATACATTGTATACACTATATCGCGGCTCGCCTTTATTTATGCTAATGCAGAAATTGTTGGCATTGGTAGACAGCAAAATTTGTAATGTAAATATTTCACTCTACTTAATTTATACTTTATGTACGTTACTTAAACTTTACATACCTATCTGTAAAACTATAATCGTGCCTCAGTCCAGTAATATTATTATCATTCATAACACAAAAAAAATCTTCTTTGTGTACATATAATATATTGTATCGCCAGACATCATCGTTCCATTGAGATTTTCCATCTGTATTTTTAATAAAAGACACTGGAGTTTAAACTCTATTTATTTTTATTGTTACTATTATTTATCCATAGATAAATAATGTCGGTCGATGACTCTATAATGATATTAAAAAGAAACAAATTTTTAACAAAGTAATTTAAAATTCATTAATAAAAAAATCTACAAATCTTATACATTTGGGATTTAAACTATTTTGCAGCTAAATGGTAATACGTACCTATACACATACCTTACTGCAGTTGTAATCATTTTAGAACAAGAAGTCTCATTAGATTTACAATTAATTTATACATTTAGTAATTGTGTAGATGATTTATGAACACAATAAATTTAAACATCTATTCATATATGCATAACGTATAAGACGAATAGTGCACGCGGCATAACAAATAATATTAAGTTAATATAATCAGTATAATTCCAACAAATGTAACCAACATGCATTTGTGTATGTATAATTTATATTAAAATTCTACCATTTTGGATTGGTTCAATAAAATTTTAATATTTATATATTTTTATTTCTTAAAGGGATTGCATGCGGTCTGTTTTTAAGGAGTTTTGTATAGGCAATATTTAAGAAATAAGTGGTTTCAATAAATTTTGATCATGTCAATTAATTTACCGGTTAATTTGTACAAGCTTCAAAGGTATTATTTTGAATTATAATTGTTATAATATAATAATAATAATATATAATATAATATTTTAATTGTTTCTATGAGTAACAGCTTTTTTGGTTTATTTTAGACCAAAAAGCCAGACAACATTTCGATTACATAAGATGATTTAAGTTCAATTCTCTAAAGCGGTTTGAGTTCTTTGACTACTTTACTATGTCATTTAGGAAGCCGAATTTTCATTTAAAATTTTCAATTTAAAATTTTAATTAAATAAACTGAATTTGCAATTTTTTTTACATAAAAAAGCAAAAAATCAAAAATCTGTTTCCTACACACCTAGTAAAGTTTCCTAAGAACTCGTATATCTTTACAGAATTGAAATCTGATTAACTTAAGTGTTCAAAATGTTGTCTGCCTTTTTGGTCTAAAACGTTAAAAAACAGACCGCATGCAATCCCTTTAATGGACATCAAATCAATTTCGTTTATATTTTACATGACAGACAATATGAATTTGTTCATACGTGGTTAAATGAATGGAAATTGACGAAGCTTAAATTTTTCAAACCTAATTTAATTTATTGGTCGACCCATTTAACCCTTTAAAACACCTATGACAGACTAACCTCAAAGTCAAAAATCAATTTTCAAAGTTCACCTCTGTGTTGAGGCCACTACTTACAACTGTTTTAAATTTCTGTTGTCTACGTGAAATAGTCTTTGAAAAAAGTGTATGATAAATTCTAAAAAATAAAACTTGTTCTACAAACTCATAATTACTTTTTTTTATTATTTACAGTAGGGTGATAATATTACATATTGTAAATTTAATTGCTATTTTATATTTTAGTATTAAATCGGGTTCAGCTCATAATGCACCGAAGCATACGTTGTCCATTTTCACCACTTCTGCTAATTTGGGGAAGGGGCGTTAAAAATTAAAATAAATGGGGAAAATAAGTAGGTGCTTGATTATTTTCATAACTCATAGACGTGAATATTAAAAAAATAAATTAAAAAATTGTACCCAAAAAATCACATTTACATGTTTTACTCCATTCGCTTAAAATTATTCCACTTGACCCTAACAAATACTACTTGTTAGTACGAATGCTTAAATATTACCGTTTTATACCGAATTATCATAGATAGTATTAGTATATTATAGAACAATAATGGCAGTCTCTATTATCCAAAACTAAATTTTGGATGAGGTTCACCTGCAGTAACGTCAAACTTCCCAATAATAAAATAAATACGAGTTAACATTGGCATCTGCACAAATGGGTTCGTTTTACTTTTCTATGTACTCTGAAACTTTGTTATCGGAAACGATAAACTGTTTTGAAAACAACTTTTAACATTATACGACTTTTTTTATTCCCAGCTGTTTAGTCATTAAATAGCTGCCAACTAGAAGTACTCTCGTCGACATCGTTAAAGTTCTATGTTCTATGACGTCCAAATACAATTATACAATTGTACGATAAAACAATCTGGCATTTCTATTGTATAATACTAATATAATCTGCTACATAATATAGTATATTATATAAAAGGTTCAAATATTTATTTTTTAATATCTCTTTACTCTACTGAAAATTATAATAGTAAGCTAACTAAGGTCTATTCAATAACCATTTATTATATTACATCATGTATTCAACCATAAGAAGTACTCAGGTAGGCTTAATTTCAATAGTTAACATAAACACAGTTCAGTTCTCAAATAAAAACATTTTTAGAAGACTTTTAAATAATTTCAGCAGATTTAATCTCCCCAAGCCCTCTTGTGATCTTAACAACGTATATACAATACTAATTCAAACTAGATGATCACCACTAAATGCTTGCGGTATGTTTTGATACTAAATAGTAAATATAGTACAGAAATTATAGGTATCTAGTATATTATAGTATAGGTCGACGTATAGTAATGTAGACTATTTTTTAATTTCTCCATAATAAGCCTTATGTACGTGTTGACGTATAATTGGGTTATATTTAAGGTAGAAAAGAGGGGGAGGGTTGGTTTCAAACGAACGAGTACAGTTTTATGGTTCAGCTTTATGAAAACGAGTAACATTGCGACGTTCGTCTTGGGCTATGGATAATGTATTTTAACAGTGGCTCTATTGCTATGATCACTTATAACAAAATCAGTGAAAAACGATAATCTCTTTCTTCGACCATATAAATGTATACTGCGAATATAAAACATTTCTTTACGGACGCGCGCGCGCGTATGTGTGTGTGAATAATATATTTATCTTCTTCATCTTCCTAGTATTGGAAAAATTAATGTTTAGTCAGACGTTTACAAGTCTTACGAAAGTAATGAATTCTGTCTGTACGACAGACGATTTCCAGACATTTATCATGCAAAATAAAGAATAGGGAAAAAATTGGCCTGACGTGGGTCGCATATTCGGTTTTCTTTCAATGAGTTTTCTTTTTAATGATAGATTACTCAGCAGTAGTTTCTTTATTCGATCTAGACGGTCACATTCACATTTCATAATAATAATATTTTCACATTATGTTATTTATACTAACAAATAGTAGGAATCGTCAATCTCGTGTATTATAATACTGTATTATTATTTTATTATTTGTAGACAGTATACGAAAAAAAAAATAGTGCAGAGAGGAAAAGACAAATCTAATAATGTTCAATGATGTAAAGGTACTATTTTGTTTATTTTTAAAAAAATGTTGTACGAAGACAAATAAGTTTTATAAATTATTTAATAGATATTAAACGGACACTAAAATATTTGAAACATTCCGAGAAAATCTAAAAGAAAGTTAATTATTTCCAATATTCTGCACTTTCCACATTTGATGTGAAATATATCAACAATATATGAACTATATTCGCTTCAAAGCAATACATACACTTGAACGATTGTAATAAATAATAGTATATTATGCATGAATAATCAGATAATAATAAATATTACTTACTTCTCAGTACTTGATAATAATGAACGAAAAATGAATAAATACATCCGTATGAGAACGTTCCGAGCAACTAAAAATCAAAAACAAAAAACATTAATATGAAATTTACAACAATAAATCCGTGTATAAAGTAACAAGGCATACAGCAGTTGTATCATATCACTAGTCTAAGGTAGAAAAGAGGAGAATGGGTTGATATCAAACGAACGAGTACAGTTTTGTGATTCAGCTTTATAAAAACGAATGCATTGCATCGTTCATCTTGGGCTATGGATAATATCTTTTATCGATGGCCCTCGTTATATGATCACTATATTAACAATAACAGTGAACAGTGGTAATCTCTTTTTTCGACCATATAAATGTATACTGGATTTTTTGTTAGACTATAATGTTCACCATCTACACGATAGACATTATGGTTTATGATTTAATTAATTTACATTTTACGTTTCCAATATAATAATTATTACACAGGTTAAAATGTATTTTACAAATTTTTTGTAATACCGTTTGTATTTAGTTGTTTAACTAATAATAAACACTAAAATAGGCCACACACTACCAACAGAACATAATGGACATAAATATTAACTTGAATTAGATTAAACGATCATTAAACGATGTAGTTTTAAAAAACTTCGTTTTGTGTTTTACGTGTTCCCCTATATATTTATATTATAAACATGTAAAGATAGATTCAGATTAAAGCATAAAATAATACTTATCCTCCTTTAGGGAGATAAATATGGCCAGTTAAACATGCAATGTGTATTTTTTAAACGTAATTTTAAACACGATCAAATATTATATTACACGTGGATGCTCAATAATAACTATAACTACAGGGTAAAAGTTGATATATAATTGATCATGTTAGTACCAAAAATAAATTATAATACACAATAACTTATAATATATTATTGTTACAAGGTACTATTCAATATTTTAATTCATAGAATAAAATATTGAAAAAATAAATGACAAGACATCGACGTTTTTAATTATCGTTTGAAGTATCAATTAATAAATAATTGTACCGTATCCAAAAAGTAAAAAATGGATTTTATAGTTTATAACTCAACGATGTATAATTGTATGTTGCATACTTGTATAATTTATATAAAATATAAATTGTATGCTTATAGTTGTTCGGTTAAAATGTTTAATTTATTTTTTAATTTCGTTTAGATTTAATACTTATCCAATTTTAAATAGCAAGCGTAACGTATCCATCTTTTTTAAAATATTCGTTTTCATAAACACAAGAACTTTCATAATAAATTATTTGATGTCATGACGTCTAGGTTAATATTTAAGCAGCCCAAGTGCAATAAATATTATTATAAGAAATGCAAATATTAAATATTTTAGACCGTTTTTGAGAATGTAATGTGCTATTAAGTGTGTAATTTTTATGTATACAATAATAATAATTATATTTATTCTATTAACATTACTCAACCGTAGTTGTTTTCAATGTTTTAACATATAAATCCATTACAAAAATCTAAATACATTTAGCGGTTTTAGTTTTCAAAATAACATACCGAATCGATACTAAAAATATTTCCAGGCATTTTTAAGGTTGCTAACAAACTAAATACTTTCAACTTATAAGTGCACATTAATTCTGTCAACAGTCTTTCATAAAAAATTATAAAATACTTTACAACTACAATGTTTACATTAATTTACACTAGTTAAAATAAGTATAACAAAAAAAATGTTCAGAAGTGATTATCTTAACCAAACAACTATAAAAGAGGGAACAAAGTTTAGTATGATAGTAAAGCCAATTTTCAAACCTCATTTCTGTAAATACCTATAATAAGTTTTCGTCAACTTGCAATCAATTGTAAATAGTTTACATAATACTTAAACACAGTATTTATAGGGTATACATTTAAAAGTTTTTAATCTTCATGTTACAAGTATAACAATATAATAACTTCGCAAAGGCGGTTGTTTAATCGATAATTAATTAAAACCATTTATTAGTGACCGAATAAAAATCCAAATAAAACTTTTCCGTTTTACGTGGTGATTAAATAATATTTTTATAACCTATTTATTCATATTATTACAAAATTTCTTGCACCGCTGCTTGCGCTTTGTTGCTGTAATGTTTTTCATTATTTTTACTTACCATATTTAATAGGGCGCCGCTACACACCCATAATTTATCCACGACAATGGTGTTGTGGTGGACAAGTATATGAGTGCGGTATTTACTGTAACCGTATGCAATTTTTACAATGCATAGAGAACTTCATCTATGTCGTGGCGTTTTTCGTTTTGTGATAGCATAAACTCAATCAAAATTATTCATTTGTAAAGATCCATTATTTTTTTCAGTTTTTCATTTATTTATAAACAAATATTTAGTGTACAAATAAAAAAAAAATGCTACGGCATAGATAAAGTGCTTCTCTATACATTGTGAAAATTTGGTTAATCTACTGTTAATACTGCCCACACATAATTGTCCAGCGCAAAACAGTTTTGATAGGGAAAAAATTGTAATTTATCATATTAATAGGGAAACTGTGTGATAGTCTGACAAAAAAAAAAAAAAATACCATTAAAAAAAAATCTTATAACTGTATTGCTAAGATGAATAGTATTGACGTACTATATAACTACTAATTTAGACAGTTTTTCTTTATTTTCATTCGTGTTTTAACACATCAACATTCTGGTCGTATTTATTCCTTTGAAGTTCTAAATCGGTGCCAAAAAATAAACTGTAAGACTGTCGTGAAGAAGAAGGCAATTTAAACTTGGAATCTTCGACGGAATGACTTATTGTATTTAAGAATTATTGGTACATTTTAGCTCTTTCGGATAATAATTGCGTTTCATAAGGGAAATTGAATAGAACTCATTAGGGGTCTGTTTGAAAAAAAAAACCATTTCGATTCTTAGTTTCCGTGCTTTATTATAATTACACGATTTTCGAAAAGCTAAAGTTGTTTAAAATGAATACAATTTATATATTATAAGTATAATACAATTGTAATTATTGGCTGTATTAATGTTATCGCATACTTATTGGATACTGTAATTAGTATGATGGAAACGGGTATGCCGTTTTTGTTCCAGCACTCCGTTTCTAAGCACATTAAAGCCGTAATTAATGCGAAGTCTTTAATTATTACCTAGCTATTTGTCGATGACGGTGTTCGAAAAATTAATTTAAAATTAAATTAATTAATTTCAATTAGCCAATTTCGCAGGGCAGTACAACCCAGGGAAGGTCTTCAATCAGGAGACCGGGTAATACAAGTAACAACACTGTCTGACTGTTTTATAATAAATAATAGCTACCGACAAGGATGTATGAGTAAATACCGAGAAGTCGCGTCATGTAAGTACAATAAAACATTTCGTTAGGTCCGTGATGATGTATAGGAGAATAGGGTGGCAACGAAGCCAATTAGCAAACCTAGCAGTCACGTATTTTGGAATGTGACTTTTTGCTCCTATTGTTGCCTTCTTGCTACATTTTTATTAACAGCACAATTTGTTCTTTATGCTTACCCATGCTTAACGTATGAATTTATTATTTCATTTTAATTCGAATTTTTCAGCAAGTTTAATGTAGATTGAATTCGATAAGACTACGTTGCTATAATTTGCCTTAACGGATTAAAAATACAACGACGCTTGACGAAAGTATTTCAATGATAAAAGTCCGAGACATAAATAGCTATCGTTCGGAATCAAACGCACTTGACGAAACACAATCGTGTTAAATATAAGCTGAAATAAACTTCTAAACAAAAAAATCAATGATCAATTAAGTAGCATAGAAAAGATACGACCGACTATTTTATTGACTATCGTTGATAAAGGTTCAATTCAAAGAAGCGAACAAATAAATTCGAAGATAGAAAGTGGTCATTGAAAACTTTGACAAGGGATATTGATTGTGAGATGGCTTATATAGATTGTTTATTTGTAATTCTTATTGCAAAATATTTGTACAATAAAATAATTTTCTATTTTAACTAAAATATGCAAATAATGTAAAAGATACGTTATAGTTATCATAGCCATTAAAAGTATTATCAGATCAAAATGCAACTGGTGAATAACGTAAAAAAATGTACCTATTGTATTTATAAAGGTAGACAAACAAGCTAAATACAGCGTTATAACGTTATACTTAAAACATTGTGCGTGAAAGTTGAAGCAGATTTTTTAAATATGTATAGTTACCATTTGAAAAAGCTAATTTTTTCACATATTATTGTTTATTGTGAAGTTTCAAACTAATTAAACAGTAATTTTTGTTTATATCAATTATAAAATTACACTTATATTTCATCTGCTTGAGCAGTATCTTCATCTAAATGTAAACAGTAAAATTGACTTTTTATTTATTAGCTACTTTATTTTAAAACTATTTTACGTAATGCATTTAAATCGTTAACGGTTGGTAATATGTAAATCCATCCTTGGGGGAAGCGGTCAAGTGAAACTAAAGATCCAGACCTCATATTAACTTGTAAAAAACTTAATCGCTAAACATTGTACATTGCAATTATAAATATTTTTATTGTTTATTTTATAGTTTACTTAACAAATTCATTATTGACCCTCTGGTTTTTTATGCGTCTCATAATATTTTCAAAAAACAGCTTACAAAAATTAAATGGCTTTATCAAATTGTATTCATTAGGAGTGTAATTGTAAATAATTGTAATTCAATATTTGCAATAAAATAATTTAAAAATTTTTATTTTATTTATTTTATTTACTAACTTTTAGTTATAAAACGTTCTTTTACTACACAATTAAACAAATAATTTTTTTTTCTATAAAAAAACACATTTACATTTGCTCCGTTCATCTACATTCTACAATAATTACACCCCCATATGACTCTAATTAATATAGTCTGTAGACAATTGAATATATATACTCGTTTATAATACTAGTTGTGTTTTATCCTTCAAATAACTCCAAAAGCAAACTCATAAAAACGCAACTGTGCAATTAACTATGTGGACCTGAAAAATTGGTTTCATTTGACATTGCATGATTTGGTAGTGTCCATTACCAAACTGATACGCCTCTATAACTGATCTATGACATACTCTTAAATTACCAAAATTCGAATTCGGTTATTTTACTGAAAATACGTAAGAATTGCCTAGTCTGATCCGTCGAAAACTTAATTTTTTTTTGGAGTTGAGTTATATTATATAACGTTTTTTTAACCAACTGCCAACAGAACAACAAACTGAAAACAGTTAATTTCTTCAAAACTTCAAATGATGTCTTATTCACTACAGTTTTAACTTTTAAGAAAAATAAATAGTTACAACACAAACGAACCCTGAATTATTTTAACAACACATTTGGTCAACGGCAAAATGTATCATTGCCCCAATCGCAAGAAAGAGAGATTTATTTAATAGGCTTCAGCGTAAATAATTTTATACAATAACGTTTAAAAGTTATAGAAGGAAATTTTCAAACGACGATTATAATAATACATTTTTGGTAATAAGTTTAAACGATACGATTTTTATACCAAATCGATATGATTGAGCACTCTAGTCTCTAACAATACTCAATAGAAAAAAAACATCATTGTAACCCCATAGTGATGGTAACAATAACGTTATAAAAACCATTAACACAAACTGTCATATAGGATTTAAATCAACACCCGGTTTGGGTACCAAATCGAATGTGAAAAATATATTAATGTAAAAAAAACGATACTCAAGAGGTGGCGGTAAAGCGTTTACAGAACGGTCGCTAAATGTGGTAGTACCGTCGGGGTCCTAAAGAGACCTACCCCACCAAAACAACCACAAACTACCTACCAAACACACGTGTGCGACGATGCTATTTACAAAAAAAATCCACGATGTAAAACGTTTTGGGAATAGCCTGGCCTAGTGTCGGATTGCTATTAATCATAATATCTAAAAGAAAACTATGGTCTATGACGTATTTATAATGAAACAATACAAGTACGTCTACTCACTTTAGTAACCGCTACCCATATTACACGACACGCAATAGAGCAGTCAATAAATGTCGAAGAAGTTATACTAATTTATTACTCAAAATGACAATGCATAAAGTCAAAAAAGCAATAAGTATTATATTTGTATAAGATTTAAAATTAATAGTTTTATAGACGTTCATTATTAAAAATAATTATTAATATATTAATTATTTATTAAAAAATACAAGTAAAAGGTTTTTTATTTTCATCCACATATATACTTTGTCTTGTTGAAAAATACTATATTTTGCCCTTTCTTGGTTGTTTAAACACCGTATCTAATCACATAATACCATTAGACTTTATTTTTAAACCATAAACTAAATTATATAATTTAATTATTATTAAGATTATAATTTTTAACACTAGTTATTGAAGGTTTTGTGGTTACATAAGTCTAGGTTATTGTGACATAGTCTATAACCCGAAATTGTATACTTATAACATATAACCTATGCGTATAAGGCGTCTACAACAATTAAGTTGTGGATTTTATTTTTTTTTTTAAAACCGATGTGTTTAATAATTATTATTGACTTAATTAAATTTTATACGCCGTCAGAAATAATGTCCAGGCTTGTATCTTATTGTAAAATAGTGATAATATTAGTTAACAAATATGATATCATTAATAAAACCCCAAAAATACATTTAGTTTTTATTATACATGCATGCAATGCATTAAGCTCAGCGTGAACTATTAGCCCGCAGCGTGTGTTTGGACGGTGAATTTGGACTCCGTCAGGGCGTAGCCGGACTCCGCAGGATATGCCTATTGCCCAGCCGTTATTAATGATGATGGTCAAGATCAGACATGTCATCAGTGAGACGGCATAAAAAAAAATAACCGACCGCTCAATATTACAGATAGGTACCTGACAAACGGAGTATAAGGATTATTAGGAATGTACAGAGGTCGGCTCCTATTATAATAGTATAACCTCACTAATGATAGTGAAAAGATGAGATACCTCAAATTGTATACATAAAATTGTACCTTCTTATATTTAGAATAATATTGTGATGCCAAGCTGAAACAAAATTCCCACGTGTGAATATTTATCTCTGTCTAAGCAGTAAGCACACAGAATAGATAACTTAAAATAATAAGTTCCACGGTTTGCCCACGAGGAGCGCAAGCAGTATCTCACTTTTACATATTTAATGATAAGAACTCTTGTGGCCGATTTTTCATAGCTCGTTATGCTGAGGGCCACGAGAGAACGACCGTGTGCAGAAACTAAAACGCATTTATCTCATATGCGCCTGCGCAAACAGTAGTAATGCGTTTTAGTTTCTGCATATTGTCGTTCTCTCGTGAGCCGCAGTGTATATATTTTAACATGATTTTTTAAAAATATTGATAAATAATAATATATTATTATATTACAAATTCAGCATAAATTAAAATATTTTATTGTTTAACTAAGTTAAATATTATTATAATCTTACAGGTATAACATGCACATACTAATTTGAAAATTGATAAAATTGTTTTACCTTACCTTTATCACATTACATATACACTCAGTTTTACACGAAATGTTACATATTTTTTTTAATTTAAATAACTGGATACTTATTAAGTACGTTAAATCAAAAATTTAAATCTTAAAATTAACTTGAATTAACTTTTTATTGCGTTAACACCATGCCTCTCTCATATTAAAAAATTGCACCATCTATTGTACACATTTTGTAATACGAATATTATAAATCATTTGTTTAACACTATAAAGCAACTCATATTTCAAGTATGCGAATATGCCAAGTGTTATTATAAAAACAATCAGTTAACTTAAAAAAAAAACTGGCATATTTTAACAAAATATCTCTACGGTAAGCTTTGTGTGTCAAACGTAAAAAAATATAAACTATTACTATAAACAAATATATAATTTGTTTCAGTATTATATTTTTTTAAATTGTTTTAATGAATAAAACTGAGTGTACTTCTAAAATGTATTAATTAACAGGGGGTGGTATGGTTTTGGCGTGGATTATATATGCTATAATATATTAATTATTAATATATTATATTATATAGAATATTATCATTGGTTACTATATAATAGATTTCACAACTCATTATTAGCGCTTATTTATACAACAAACAAAAATAGGCTAAACAGAATTTCCTTAGTAGTTGTACTACGTTTAATATGATATAAATCCTAGTTGTAATGGATAGATCGAAAAACTATATAACGTTGATCGTTTGTCTAAAAATAGTAATACATTTTTTTCTTGGCAAATAATACATTTGTGTACTTATCATAATATGTTTTAGCACAGTTATGATTTATTTGTTTTAAAAGCTAGACGAATTAGACGAAAAATAGTGCAATAACATTGCTGTCGAATAAAATTTAAATTTTGATACATACAGTCGTAAACACATAGGCTAAGCTAAAAATACGTTTAACGATACTATAACTTGCATTCTGTAAAATATAGACAACATCAATGATAATAGAATATGTATATTTTTTATACTTCATGACGAATTTCTTTTACATTCATTCGGTCCCTGTATATGCCAATGACCGTTAAGAATATTGAAAACTTGTTAAATAAAACAGCTGATGTAGTAAATTCTAGTTGCTCGGTATGTGTTTCGCTAACAGTGAATAAGCTATAGTTTATTGTTGAAAGTCCATATCATATGTCACGTAATCAGAAACCGTCTATGAAAAATCACCTTCATAAGCGTATATATTCCAGCAATAAGTTCACAAATGGAAAAAAAACGATTCCGGTGAATGTAATTTTATTAAATAACATTTATCGAATTCGTTAGTTCTGAGAATCCCTTATTGCAGCAATTGCGTCTTGCATTTCTATTGCGTAGCGTTTTTTAAATTAAATCTTATAACACGCACATTCAATAATTGTTTCCATATTTGATTCAAACGTAATAATATATACATTTATAAAAACATACACTGATAGGTAATCATAATAAATAATACATACGTATAAGAAAACATTTTTTTTAAGACAAAGATAATATAGTATTTTTTTTTTAAATAATTAGTTTTAACGACTCCCGTTGTAGAGTCTCACAATAAAATATTTCTGCAATTTTTTTTTTTGATTCCATTGTCTAACCGATTTGTAGTGTACGTAGAATTGTAAAATACAAAAATTGCTATAGTAAAAAAATATTTTTTTTTTAGTTTACGAAAAATCAAATTTTTAGAATCACCTATTGATATTGTGTAATAAATAAAGAACATACTTTATGGTCAATAATGTGGTAGTACAAAATAGTTTTAAACTGATCGTTTCAAATCCTACGTAGTCTGACAGAGTGATGCAAGGAATACATTTTCAAAATCGTTTTCATCTAACTTTAATGGAAAATCAGTTCTTCAAAAAATAACAATATATGTCATCCGATAAATGATCGGAAAGGAGTTTCAGTTACCATGACAGGAAGGCGCATAATAATAAAAATACAGTTGTAGATTGATAGACGGTGAACAGTATTCGTTTTAATATGCTAACATACCTTGTAAGTAAGAATAAGTAATGTCTACTTTACAAACAAATATTTGAGCGTTGCAAGTATATTATAATAAACGCTTAATCATCTCTGTAGACTTATAATTTATAAGTGTTAAGGTAGCAGAATTTTTTTATTTAAACAAAACAATATTTAAAAAATGTTAAGTAGTCATTTCCCGATAATAATAATAACTATAATAGAAAAAAACTAACACCAAATTTTAAATAGTGTTTGTTTATTTTTTAATTTCGTATAAAGAGAAGAAATAATTGCATTTAATGATTTCAATTATTTTTTATTATACCCCCATAAACTGTGTAGTACCGACATATTATTATAATGTTACTCTCAACATGCAATTCGTTTACATTACTATAAAAATCCTTAAAAGGACTTAAATACCAAAACGATCCAAAAAAAATACCCATCGATTTGGTATATTTTTTAGTTCGATTGGAGTTTTTAATAATTATTTCTGCGCCGCCGAGTATATACTACTTGTGTCCAAAAAAAACTCACCTACTAATAATTATCTCGGACTTAGTAGTATGCGCCGGTTTTTTGGGTTTATACTTTTACAGATTATAAAAGGTTTATTTTAGGATCAATTATTTTTTGTTGTAGGCATTTTCTTTTATTACCTATAAAAAATAGTATAGTTGTATACGTATATCTACTATAGAAAAAATACCTTTCCAGTACACTTTAAGACCTCACAGCTATAAAGTATAGACAAACATCCTATTGTTTTTATTTGTCCACGTAACCTAATTACAGCTTTTAACGAAATGTGGGCGTCAAAAACGATATTTTTATCCCCAATCATGATTCGCTTAAGGGTCAATAAAATAGTGTAAATTGGAAAACTATGTTATTTTTCTAGGCTATACTTATTGTAGTAAAAACAAGTACAATATACTGGTATATGAATTATTTGATGCGATTATTGCGAGTATCTACTAGCTAGTGCTAAATAATGACATATTATCACGACACACGAGGTTGTGCTCTAACAAAATTATTCGTATTGTTTATAGTGTTCGATTAAATTATTATTGTTCGATATAGTTAGTGGTAGTAATACGTACTAAGCGTCTCGTGCAAGGCCAAATCTACGAATCTATATAGTGTAGAAAACACCGAAATCGTTAAAAACAACCACTCGGTCTTACTTGGTATTCATAGTTTGAATTCCCACAGCGATAATGATGATGATTATGATTAACACTCGAAATGAATTCTACTTAGTGAAAGAGAACACTTCGTTTTCCGTTGTGTAATATTGATGACCCAAGTCGCATCATGTCTCATTCGTTGAAAGCATAACAAAATGTCATCGACAAGCGTTGTAAGAACAGATTTCTCGCGGTGATTTGGGTTTTTAAGTGATTTTGGAAAAATACATTTTTTTTTCTATTATACTAAAAAAAAATGTGTGATACCTTATATTAAAACTCACCCAAAATCGATCCTTTTTGTCTAAATTTGAATAAATTAAGCGTCTGAGTAAAGTGAACGGTCTACCTGTCAGCATAAAATATTATAATATTGTCTTACACTTTTCAACTAGTTTTCAATAAATAAACAAAATTTTTTTTTTTTTCGAGAACATTTTAACACAATATAGCCGGTAAGGTAATACCCTCTCCAGTCACCTCGAAAATGTATAAATGCGACTTTTTAAATTTTTATCTTTGTGTTAAGACGCTACAACAATAGTATTTATTGTGTGAACCGATATTAATATATAGTTGAAGACAATGTATTTTAATATTGAAAATAACACGATGAGAGGTCAAATGGATAACTTTTTCTGGTGACACACACATAAAAGTTCATTTATATAAGACAAAATTAAGTACAATTTTTTTCATCGTTCCTATTTAATTATCAGCAGTATTTAATCAAACTATAAAAGGTTATCGTCTTTGTTTTTTTTCTTCTGCTCTATTTTCATCAATAGCTGAGAAGTTATAACACACAGTAGAAAGCACAACAACTAATTAATACTTTTTTAAGTTTAAGAAACTATAGAAAATGTATATAGAACATAACACTGTTATATTTGTTAATGAAATATCACGTTATGTATGTAGGAAAAATACAAACTCCTTAATTTTATTAATAATATTATAACACGCGGTAAATGGAGCTTTCGATACATATTTTGATTTGTTGTTATTCCAGACATTAGCGAAACGATTGATAATTTTAAACCGTGAACGGTATTACCTTTAGGATGAACCGGTTGCGTTTGGTTGACTAAATAACATTACCGATTGGTGCCTTTGTGTTGGGCCTGTTACTTTTATATTTAATACAAATATATTTTCTAATTTTACTATTGTTATTATTGTGTTTTGTGGTCAGTAACCTTTCGACGACTAAACTGATAACGAAATGCATTGACAAAAAGACGCGTGTGCTTGTTGGATAAAAATACTGAATTTTTATAAAAATGTTTTATTGGTAACACTTCACGCCACTAGAGAAAGATTTAGACGGTTATTATGGATCTTTGAACGCAAATAATACAAATCAAAACTTTGCATAGGTCGAAGGACTTTTCCTCCAAGACCAAAAAACCTTATGACAAAAAGAAACACATACTTAAATTATATTTAACTTAGTGTGTTGTAATATTTTGTCATGTACACTAATTGCACGCCAGTTGCTTTTTACTCCATTATATCAATATAAAACATACTATGTCATATTTATATTAATTATAACATAATACTATAATATAAGTAGGTACTGTGTAAATGTTTGAAAATATTTAATGGATACATCCAATAAGGTAATATTTCTTATGTAAAACATAATTTTTAAATCGTTATTTTATTGAATATTACATTCTACATACATTTTAGTATAAATTATAATAATTAATTGGACAGTTAAAACCAGTAAATGGTTTGATTCCTATTAAACAGAGATTGGTTGTTGATTATTATAGTTTATTAAAGTTAATATTATATTGAATATTTTAGTTTTCAGAGAAAAATATAATTTTAGATAATGCTCACATTTTGATAATGATGTTAATACCCATCAGTATCAGTAGCTACTAGCTAGTAAATTAGCATCAGTACAATATTAAGATTTACTAAATGGTTTTGTCTACCAATTTAAATTGTTATTTCTAATATTATGTTTACATAGTAATTTATCAAAATACACTACTTCAATTTAAGAAATTACAAATGTTGAATAGTATATTATGCCCCAATAAAAAAAAATGTTTTTCTAGCTTTGCCTAATGAACAACTTTCAGAAGCAATGCCTCTGATTCAAAGTTTTAATTATGAATTTCGTTCTTAGAATAATATCATAATTTGTATAAACATAATATATACGCCCTATAAAATATAGATATTCTCAATCTGAGTCATATATTTAATTTGTCAATTTAATGTTATTTTATAATTAAACGCTTCCTCGAAAAGGCATTATCGTGGAAAATATAATAAAGCTATCAGGACAAATTGTGCCCTAAGGTATAACAAAAGCTTACAGAATGACACTGAAAATGCGCCACATAATAAGTAATGCCTTGTAGAACTAAACATTAACTATTGTTACAAAGGATGTTGGAAGGAATAGAGCGTAAAAATATTATAGGGATTTCATAAAATGTAGAAGTTATGTACATAAGTCGACGTTGCGAGTTATGGAGTCAGTACAAAGTAATACTAGGTAATTTTACTGTTGTAACTAAAAATGCATAAGTAATATGCATTTTTACATTTTTTCCTTCGTTATCTGTTTACTTTAAGAACAACGAACCAAACAAATATAAAACAAAGCGCCATTTGCTAAAAGCAAATAAGTTACCAATCCAAATGCGTTCAAAAGCTACTAAATCGCTTCTTTAACAGTAGCTGGTGTCTGGGATAAGGCTATAGTAATATGGTGTTTAGTGAGCAACTCTACTTCAATAAAAACATTAGGGAGGTAATACCGCATAATTAGTTGGAACGTGCAGACCACGTTTACTTATTGTTAGGGCATTTTCAAATTTAAATAGGTAATTTGGTCGGCACGTTTTTAATTAAATGTACACGCGTCCATCCTTTTGTTCGGTTTATCTTATTGTTTATACATGTTTTTTTATATATATTACGCACGAGTACGTCCTAATCAATGTTATAAATTATTATTGCTTATAAATTGTGGAGAAAATGCCGAAAACGATTTAATGAAGCTGTAATATGAGTTTTTTCAACAAAAAAGTGATTTTACTAATTCTAATAGTACTTTATTACATTCATTGGGTGCGGGAATAATATACAAAATTACAGTGAACGACATACATTATACAACAAACAAATAAACTGTGATGATAAAACGAAACTTTAATATTCTGTTAAATATGATTAATTGTAAAAAAATGAGGAAAATATAAATTATATTTATATATTATAATATTTTAATAAAGATAATCTATTATTTTAATTGGAATATTTTAACCCCAAGATGTGTAGGCCATAGGAAATTAAATAATATACTTTTGTTTCATTAGTTTAAAATCAATAACTCTAAAGAAAATTAATATTACTATTATCGACAGGAATATTGTTGACCAATATTTCCCTTAAACAAAAACACAACAAAACTGTTTTTCTCCGAAATTGATCATCATTATGTATGTACTAGACTAATCTGACGTAATCAATAATCAGGCATACATTAATCAATTATTGTTTAAATTTAATACCACAGTAAAACATATTATATGCCTTAAATAATTTAAAGAATAACACACATTTTCGTAAAACAAACTGTGTTCGTTGTACAATGATCTATGTATATGCATTATACTAAGGCAGAATCAAGTTATACCCTCGGAGCGCTTCTCATAATAAAATAATCGTAATTTTTTCTTTCTTACACCATTTGTGCGAGTCATATTTGATACTTTATAACGATAATATTTTATAGAAATACGGTTAAGAACTCCTTTCTTAAATGACCAGCCAACTGAGTACTTTTTTCAACAGAAGAAAAAAAACAATAAAAACGTAGTAAATAAAATGCCTCGATGAATTACATTTTGCTTCGAACCGTTGTTATGCTGTGTTTTAATGACTATCGCACAAACTTTTTTTTTGTCTCTCTATATTCTGTTATCCCTATAATAAATTCGCAGCTACCCTGACCGAAAGATATTGTTCTTTCGCGTATTAAGTAAATCTAAACAAAAAACACCAAGCGCGTAAACCCATAACATTGGTATATATATTTTTGAAACAAAATTTAATTTATAGTAATTATAAAACCATTATTGAATAGTCTTTTAAAAATAAAATAACTAAATCCTTCGCATTCGTTCATTGTATTCTGTATGTTATACAATATATGTATATTATCGTTAACGCAATTATTCGTAAACCAAATACCGAAGTTATTCATTTCAGCAAATAATATATAATTAAAAATAACAATTTTTATATGCCTAAAGAAAGTTGAATGCGTTAAAGTGCATTGAAGATGTATAGTTTGATAGCTCATTAAACATCATTAAGCGTTTCGTGGCTAGTCATTAAATGTATTAAGTATGTTTTGTGTAACCCGACATAAGAGTATTTTGTGCTAAACTTTTTTTTATTATTAATAATGATGTCAAATTAATTGACAATAAATAAATTCAATATAAATCATTTTTAAATTCAGTTATAATAATGAAATACATTTTAATCGACATTGTATTACGTGGAACAAAAATAATCATTATTATATATTTTTAAGGTATAGCGTTGGTAGTGTAGGTACTACGATATACAGCATAGCAAGCCTGCATAGTTTTTTCAAACGCAATACAGTCATTATGTTTATATTAGTGTTAAACTAATATATCACATTAGTGATAAACAACTAAATTATTTACTATTATAAAATTCAAAATAAAATATTTAATATTACGATAATGTTTGTAATTACCGAAAACATTTTTTAAACATAAGAAAGAAGAGGAGTTTTTTTACAATTAGCTGGTACAAACAACATATAAATAATTGTATATATTTTGAAATTGTTCAGGACAGCCAAGAGAAAATCTATTTCCCATTTACCACTACTGGCGGGAAAAAATGCGTTTTGTAATATCTTTATAGGTAATTGTCCGATTTTATTGTTTGATGCGCGAAAAGGTAAATAGATTTTCCATGAACAGCTTCCCATAAAAAACAATTTTTTTATAAAAAGTGGAGATACCTGGTTCTTGTTCTAGACATTTCAATTGGAGTAATTCATTAGGAGGAATTAGCTATAAAAACCTAGAAGTGCATTGACCTAATAAAAAAAAGGTAGTAGATGCTATAGTCAATACAAATGGGTATACCTTATGTTGAATACTCAAATAATAGTTTAAACTATTCGAATACGTCTTAATGTAGTTGAATCTTCAAAATTCGATTATTCAAAATATTATGGTTTGCAATAGATATGAAATTTTCTAATTCATGAAATGACAATTGAGTAATTCATTACTTAGTTCATAAATTTGAAACAGATATTTTAATGGTTTTATTTTCTGATGTATTATACTTTCATGGGTATTAAATGTATTTATAATATACACGAATGTATATATTAAATTGTGTGTAATGTGAACTTTATGAACTCTATAAAATTTGCCGAACACAGCAAAATAACAAATTCAAGAATGAAGTTCAAAGGAAAATGTAATAGAAAAAGAAAATTCTTGAATAGTACACTTACACGTGTAGCCAGGAATGTGTTTATAACGGAAGTATATATAATATTGTAATGATTTTTTCACGAAAGGTATTTAATTGGGATGACACATCAAAATACAACATGCCTTGACTCCCACACGTTTCAAACACCCAGCCCATTATGCACTTAACAACACTTAAGGTTTTTTTCTTTGAAAATAAAGGATCATCTTATGAATGGTGCTTCCCAGTCGCCATATTATTTTATAAGAATAGCGACTACCATAGTAGTATTGGCTTATAGTACATAGCTAGTAGCTACCCTACACAGCGCTTACATCTTATCTGCCTATATTATTTTTTTAGAGAAAAGTTTCCGCAATTAAAATTATATAGTTGGGCAAATAAACAGCAATAACCTATTTCTAATTATAATGCTGGCAGTGGTTAGTATTTGGATACTTGACTCGACATATTAGCACAGTAAAGTTAAATCAAAGGCAACAGATCTTGTGGTAGAGTTAAAATTATAATGTACCTAATGTTAAATTCAAGATGAAAATTCGTTAAGATAAGGTAACCTTACGTTTTATTCATAAGGGTCGAGCGAAGGTCATCACATTAGCAAAACCGATGCATACTAGTTGCCTCCCAATGATATCCGAATTCCATCCAAACGATCCTTTTTACGCCAGGTAAACAGTACAACGAATATTTATTTATTTTTATAGTTTTACATACATCGTATCGTTACTTGCAATCTGCATACTACCAAATTGTTCATTATTTTAGAATAATTATTCATAGTGTGTATTTTGCCATAGATGACTGATAGTAGTAATTGTAAAAATATTGTTAAAATAAAAATAACCATAAATTGAAATTATCAGTTGTCGTATCTAAGCGAAAATAATATATACGTTGTGTAATTGACAATGGGATTTCAACTCTCAAACGTGTACATAAAGAATAATTGTACACTTGTATTACGTTATTGTCGTCGCGGCCTTTTATAAAGCATGTATTTAGTAATTAGGAGTATCTACAGTTAGGTTTTTGTTAGTTTTACAGTTTTTATTTTGGATTAATCGTGTTATTTTTTCATATAATACTCTTTGTTTATGTAGTACAAGTATACCAATAGACTAAAAATATTAACAGCCTACAATGCTCAAACCTATAATAATTATTGTTCTTTAATATTACTTGTTTAAATAAGGGCTGCTCGAAAACTCGAGTACCTGCAATACGATTGGATCGTTCACGGGCGAGAGTTGTTAATTTATAATAAATATATTGATAACTGCACTATTTCAATAGTTATCTATTGAGATAGTACAATATTCAATGCTCTCACTAATATTACGTGCTATGAGGGTTCAACTAAAGAATTTTTCAATTTAACTGAACGTATGGAAATTTATCGTACTTCTAGAAGAATGAAAATCAAATAACGAGATAAACAGTCGATCAAAAAAATATTTATTCCTATATATAAAAAAAAAACTAGTGAGCAAAAATAACCGCATGCGTCAGTTTTGATAATGTAGTGTTTTATAATATCTACACAGTGTAGATAATAAAATATGCAACATAATTTCCCCTTACTCCGCATTAGCCGAAACGGAACGGAAAAAAAATGTAATATATTACAATATAATGTACCTAATACGATAATAAAACATAAAAAATAAATATAACGGTCTTACTTCTCTTAGACGGCGTCGTTAAAGGCAGTTCGCTTCTCGGTACGGTGTCCTTTTTTTGGTTTATTTACATAATAATACCTGACGTATATTAATAATAATAATATCTAAGTAGAACACGACTCGCGGTAACGGTAAACAATAGAGAAATTAATTTTTTGACCATGCTAACACGACACTATCGAGCGACAAAAAATTTATAAAAAAGAATTAAAACATTTTTTTTTAAACCGGATTAATTAAAAAAAAACTAAATAAATTAATAAAAAACGTTTACAGGTCGACGGACGAGTAATAAAGCACACGCTGACACTTGCGTCGCATAACACACAAATTATTTACATACAACGTGCATAAATAATATTTTATGATGCGGCGGCTGCGTCGACACACGCCAAACGCACGTGTATAACCGATGACGGACGCGGCAAACCGTCGCTAACGACCACTGGAGACCCACTGAATCCACGCCGCATCGCCGGTCCGCGGTATGTGTGTGTACGGTATGCCGCGTTTACAGATCACATCACGGAGGCACCTACAGCGACGGAGGCGACGTCGCGTCGGTGGCGCTGAGTGCCTGGTGTATCGGCCGATTCGTGCTCGCGGCACACTACCTCCTGTGCAGTGCTTATTACGTTATTGTTACGTACGCGACAACAACAATAACGAATGTATAATAAACAAATATTAAAAACAATAATAACAACAACAACAACAAGATCAGATTAATGACACGTCCAAGGCCAACCCGCGACACCCGGTTCGTATCGCCCGTCGTAATATTAGGAGGTACACGTTGGACTTTTTAGCAGTTGGGTTGCTTGTACTTATCATCGACATACCGTCCATTGGTCTACTTTCGTATATGAAATATATTTGTCTGGCCCAAACCTAGTACGGACTTACCGTTATTGACTGCTTGTTCAGCCTTACAATATCTTATTTATTTGTATTATTGTTTATTAATGGCAATACCTCTCACGAATCTTTTCAGTTGTTCAATGCCTTCTTGTTTCACTCATATTTGAAAATTGCCTTACCTCCAAAGTAAGAATATAAAATAGTACGTTCGGTTTAAAACTAATAATTGTTGTATTAGAATCGAGAGGGAGGGGGGGGAGGGTTGTAAATGGAGGCGGCAAGTGTAATGGTGGTAATTTGCAAGTGTAAGGTTTTTTTTATTGGACAAACCAACATCTGTCATGATTCATTAAATTATTATGTATTAAGTTAATAAATTATAACTAAACAATTATATTTTATTATAGTTGTATGGATTATCTCATGCAATACGGGATTTAAGACTATTTTCGACCATTTTCTAGGGTTTGGCGGGTAGTTTTACCAAAGAAAGGACCTTACACTAAGCAAGTGTAACCGAGAGAGCAGCGTTTCGTTTTAATGCTAAATTCACAAAATATTATGTTTTGATAGACTTAAAACACTTTTGAAAGTGATGACTCATTTATTATAATAAATAATTATTTCACGATAAAATCTTTTGTGTATTTTCTCTAATTGTTTAAATTTACGCCCATTTGACCCTTTCTTAATAATAATAATATTGATTTTCTTCTTACAGCAAAAAAAACCAGTTATTTTATAAAAAAAAACAAACATTAAGTTTTTCTCAAAATTTTGAAATTATATGTTATATACTTTCTATTACAATAATTATTTAATATATAAAAAGTAGATTTTTAGTTTTTTTTAAATGGAGTAAATAACGTTTTAGTTAATAACTTTAAAATAAAGTTTGATCGACTATTCGTAATTAAATAGTAGTTACAATAAAACCTTGAAAATAAAATGCTTATACCGTAGTGTATCTAACGCCAATGCCTTACACCGTCTCGTCATTATATGGACATTATTCACGGTGCCGAAAATCGTTGTACCGACACTTACTCAAAAAGACACGTCTACTCCAGCCAAATAATATGTTCTTTGTTGTGTGACTCTAAGGATAATTATAAGGGTTGTCTGGTACTCCATTCCATTTCAAAAGCAACCAACCAAAGTACCTTCAATCGACCCGAAACGAGATCTAGAGAAAAGCAATTCATCATAGTTGGCCATCTTATGCCGCTGTTACTGGTTCTCCTACAGTGCTTCATCGAGTACAAACAATGCTTTATCTAAATTATTTTCGAAACTATTGTCTATATTGTAGTGGTTTATGTTTTTACTGTTCATTTCTTTATTTTCTTATTATTCAGTTTGGGCTTCAACGGCATTGATAATTAACCTTTAGAGGTTTATACACAATATTACATTACTAACTTAACAATGACGAGTTCGTATTAATCATCGAGAATTTGGCGCTTTCTCTTTTGGATTTTCTCGACGCCCTCTCATGGCATAAGCCTAACTAGTTAGGAAAATGTATATATTTCATCTCAACACTGCTTTAGGGACTTCTTGGAAAACGACATAACGACCATGGCTATTTCCAAGTCATAGTAGTAATTGCTAACATACTGCGTTGTTAATAAAATAATCACTGAAATGCATAAGTTATAATATAAAAAAAAACTGATATAAAAACGCGCAATTTATTCGTAGATTTAGGCGAAAAGGTAAAAGTGAATTTTAACTGGGAAACATTTCACACGTCGTAAATAACAACCGAAGAACCTTTTTCTATACACGCAATCTGGGATTAGAATAAAATTCAGGTCAACGATTTTATACATAAAGTGAACCCGGTAAGTATTAACGCACAACACTTCCTCGGTAAAAGTGCCACATAAGATATTTTCTACTATTTATATACCTGCGCAACGCCACGACCGTTTTTATTTGTATAGACTATTTTCAAGATATTTTTTAGAAAATCAAATACTTCTTTCATAACCTTTTTTAATGACAAATCATAAACCTAATTTGATTAAAAACAGCACAAACATCATAGAGGAGTGTATACCTATATTCAGTAGGTACTATTAGTAGTACTGCCTATAGATACTTTACAGATACTGGGAATCAATGATTAAATATTACTTGTGAATAGGATATTTTTTGGAGAACTGCTACATTGCTTTATATTTTATATCTAATTGCATTTACCGCTGTTGTTATAACGCATAATATGTTGACATACGTTAATAATTACTCGGTTACTATAATTTCTTAACTATGTCGTATTAATATATATAATTAATAATTATATTTATATTAGGTATATGCTTCAGTTAACGCCATTAATATAATTTATTTTTGCTATCTATTAATTTATTTATCGTTTGACATGCGTGAAACATTTCTCTTATAGGCCAATGATAGTAAGTGTATGTAGTAAATTTTTTTTTATGTCCGTGGATTTTGTGATATGACAAGTAAAGAAGCTTGAAAAAAATATGAATAGAAAGACGGCGCGGCGTGGTCGTGTAGGATAAGACGACAGTGTCGTTTCACTTGATCTCCGGTTCGACTATCGGCTACTTATACAGACAGTTTTCTTTTTATGGGCAGGTGGGGCAAGAGAGTCTGGAGAAAGAAAAAGTCACCCATCCTTCTGATTACAAACTCGTTTGGTCACCGTTAGGTTAGGTAATGCTAACCCGTCGAAATATATAAATCCCATCTGAAAACATCTAGTTAGGGTAAAAACGTTAAACGTGGAAGTAGCAATTTCAAAACATGTCGATGAAGTATATACATTTGTTATTTTTCAATTTACCCTTAGTTAATAAGGTTCCTATAGGGACGGATTTCCATCCTAAATGGCATTTCATCATTAAAAAGTATTCATTATAATTTTTATAGTAATAAACAAGTAGTAGTTTAAAAACATCGGTAAAATCACCAAACTTGACTAGGAAGCACCTATTACACGGCTTTTGGTTTAGGGTAAGTGACGTGTGCGTGACTTCAGGGTAATAACGGTAATGACGGCCTTGTTCCCGACAATGATAGAAAAAAAGCATGACTATATAGGTGTAATGCGTAAATAATGCGTTCTTACAAGTCGTATAGGACTTGTTATAACGAACAAATATTTGAGTCCCTTTAATTTAAATATAACTATAATATCTACTGTGAATATACTAAATTATTTGTAGTGTTGAAGGTCTAAGCAATGTGTTTTTTCTATTACGCTTAATGACTCGTATGGTATAGACACTTTCATATTATTACTTCCAAAATGATTGTCATTATATTTTATTGTGTCAATAATAACTCGCCCCTCGTTCTAGCCACCTAAATTAAACATAATACTACAGCAGCCACTGGGGTGTTATGTTTACATGCTATATTGCTATGTATGTGTGTTTAAATTTAAGTAGCGTAAAAAGTACTTTTTACATAAGTGTTTTCATACGTTTCTCAAAAAATATTGGATGATCATATTAATTAATTTGCATAATAACTGTTAAAAATATATAATATACACCCTGTCAGTTGACAACCGTAGCACGCTCACCGCGGATATTTTGTAGTTCTGTAAATTTGTTGTTCTATTATTCATACTTGTGTTGTGCTGTAATTTTTTTGTGAACTTAATTTCGAACTACCGATTTTTAGAAATAATAGGAGTGCAGAACAATTAGTTAAAACAAAAAAAAATATATATATATATATGCACTTTGGCCTTACCTGATATTGATTAGTCATTTATTAATTGGATAACTTAATCGGATAACTAAAAAAGATAAATTAATTAACTTATAGATTGTCTCTGGAAAATTAAAAGTTGACGCTTATAATATCGTCGTGGCCGCGAAAAAACCTCCTATGTGCCAATTTTACAATTTTGAGGTTTTGGTAAACCTAGATACAGAATAAGATAAGCTATGATATGATAAAATCTCCAACGTACTATCTCCATTGTAGAATAAATGAAAAATGAAAAATAAAACCTATGTATTACCTACTATAAATTGTTTTACATTTTTTAGTGTCCCCTGAACAATTAAGTTTTAGCAGATAAGAGTTTTTTCGCTGCAATGACGATTTATAAATTGTTGTTTTGGATTTGTTAAGTACACAAAAATTAATATATTAAGATAAATCTGTGTGTATGTAATTTCGACTATATTTACTAAGTTATACAATTATTAAATCATTTTGATGTATGTAAAAAAATGTACCGGTTTACCGTATGATGCTCCGCAGGTATATTTTAAACAACGCTATTAACTTTCTGTACATATCCTATAACAAAATACCTTCGCTGCTCTGCATCGAAGCTAAAAATTAAATAAACAAAAAAAATCAGTACAGTGGGGATGGAGCATAGTAAGGTCGGGGGTAGTCGGTATACTAACTGGAACATAGAAACTCATTTAGTTGAGTGATGAAATCACTTTCAAATAAAACGATTCGATGCAAATTTGTGGATGGTTCACAAATATTAAATATATTAAATATTAATACAAATAATTGTAATTGTATTTTTGGTATTACGATTAAGGTTCATCTCTCTGTTGATCTCTGTCTAATGTTTATAATGTTTTTTTGTCGTTTTTAGTCATGTATCATACTACGTAATTCGGAAATATAATAAAACAATTTTTTTTATACCTGTTGACTGTATTCGTTTTTAAATAGCAATCTGGAAATTTAATACGGTCAAAGTGTGATTGTCTCCTAGCTTTTGAATTTTCCTTAACTTAAAAAAGTTTAAGTCCAGAGTTTTAAGAAAATTATATATGTTATAGTCCCATTCTAGAATCTAGACCTTCAATTTAATTTTTAAACCTTAAGTCCCAAAACTACACACGAAAAGTTAAAGAAAATTTTCTATCCCATCAAGGGTAACGGATTTTTTGACATTTGTTTAGACTGTCATCATACAATCGATATCCATGGAATATTACATACACTTTTAAACATAATTAGACTATTTAAAAAAAATATTTAACGTTCTGTAATTGTAAGTTGAAAATATGTTTACTTTTTGGATGTTTTTCTCGATTATGAAGTGAAGAGGGGGAACTTTTTCAGCCTAGGATATATTTTGGTATGTCCAGATTAAAAAATAACAGCACATCATTTTAAAAGTAATTACTACTTAGCTCCGTTTCGAAGGTAATATTATACTTGGTCAATAGACGGTAGACTTTAAATAGTATGCAGATATACATTCATTAGTTTATTTTTTGACAGCATAGTTGTCTTATTCGTTTTTTTTTTTGGTTTCTTCACGTCTAACCATATGTTGTGAGATCTAAGTAAGATGACGGTACCACCCTAACGCGAGAGACACCGTGTGATTGACATCCATTCATTATGATAAAATGATTTATGTTGTACCTACCGTAACGATGTGTTGAATTATCTACATGTTTTATGTACTTTGTAATAAGTATTATATGTATTAAGTCGATACGCCTAGTTAGTGGGAAGGTTGGTTTAGCCCTTGTTTAACATTTTTATTTTAGTAATATGTTCTAAACCTAGATATTTTTAGTTTAGTAACAGGAAAAGAGTTGTCTGTCATTTGGTAGGTATACGCTATTTGTAGATGGAAGGATCATATAAAAATACAAAGGAGTGAAACAAGTATTAGAGATATTGAAGTATTGGTTGAGATTAACTTACTTTAAGGAAATATTTTTCCAATTTCTACGTCAAAACTATGTGTGTACCACATTTAAAAAATAAAAAAGTCAATAATAAATTTGATGGAAACTTTTCGATTAAAATATCTAATAAGTATAGCCGAGTAAAATAAACAAGAATGATTTGTAATAAAAAGGTGAAAATCGTAGATTCACGGGAAATTTGCATTAAAAAGGACAAAGAAGAATTATAAACAGAAATAGCCACAAGTTATATTTTTCGAAATGTTCGTCTTTTTTCATGGCTTCTATGACACTAAAATAATATTTTTTTATTTTTTATTTTCGATTCTTTGCGCTTAACATAAATGCAGATGGGATTACAGCTGAATAAACAAGCATGGGGCACGAGGAACATACTATTTCTTTCCCTTGACAGTCTTCCATAGCTCAACTAGCCCCTAGTGACCCGAAGTCGAAATGCGGTGACTGTGGGGCTGACTGCACTGTCATTTTACCCCACTCAAACCGTCATCCTTCATTGTAAATTTTATAAAATAAATACATACATAAATCATAGTATATTTGCCATTGTAATATTAATATTATGTGTGTGACATTTTATGCAATTTAAGGTTGAGGATCCGATCAAATTAACAAATGCAAAATAGTATTTGTTAAAACAGCAAAAAATAATACCTTTTAACAGGTAATAATACCTAATTAATTACATTTTTTTTTTGCTAAACCCAAATCTGGTCTTTAAATTTCTTTTGAACATGAATTTGTTTTTGTGAAACCGATACCTAACTTTCAGGCAACTTCAAAATTAAAATCAGAATATTTTAATTTTCTTTTGGGTTAAAAAAAACTTACGTTACATTAACTTTGAAAGCAGTTCAAAATTCTGCTAATAAAAAAACGTATATAAAATAAATTTAAATACATTTTGCAAACAATCAAAACACGCTGTATCAGTTGTTTTTACAACTTTGGAGATGCTAGAAAAATTTTAAGGTCAGATTTGAATTCAGCGAAAAAAATCTAAAAAATGTTTTTCAAAATCTTGTTGTACAGTATAATTTTAGGTGTAACGAAACTTTAAAAATACAATCCATTAAAAAATAAATTCAATATTTCATGGCTTGAACAATTTCTAAATTAAAGTATTTCATAGTTAACATTTTACAGGAAATATTTAATACTAACATCCCTAGATAGTATTTAAGTGGAATATCACCTAAGAAATGAGAAAAAAAGTGTTATTAATTATTAACGTTAATATTTCATGTAAACTTATTTGTGTGTTATCGCTTATGCGAGTGTTTGTACAGCATAATAATATCAGTAAGGAAAGACATAAATAAATGTCGTTATAAAGCATTTATTCAAAACGTTAAGTATCTTTTATTCCACACGCGAGTAATATGCCAGTAAACGAATCATTTTTGAACGGTCATACAAGTTGTAATTCAAATGTTTGCATACATAAGACTGATGTACGAGCACTCTTCTTTCATTGCAGAATATTATAATGTGACAGTTAAGATTACAAACGACTGAAGTAGAACGTCTAGCTCTTACTCACGCATCGCAGATCGCTAAATTTGAATACATTTTAAACCAATGCACTGATCTTGTCAAACGCAGATAGACAATTTTATTTTATTTTCGATAATCAATTATATTAGAAACGTTGAATAAACAACTTAAATACTAAATCAAACTTCATTATGCAACATTTTATAACGACGCTCGAGGGGCAACTTAATTTTACATCATCAAAAAAATTGACCTAAAAGATAATTGTAGACATCAATCATTTTTTGTTTAAATATACCTATTATTATAGTAGAATTGCTTATACACGATTATATACCTACAACGCAACAGTGAATGGTATGATAAGTTACCATCTGCTGACAATTAAAAATGTATCTACAATATGTTTCATCTGTTTTTTCCTTTCACTCGGAGTTCGTGCCAAACGTGTATTCATTAAAAACTCATTAACAATAATTTAAACGTGATAATAATTATATAATCCTGTGTCTTACGAGACTCGGTCCACATTTATTTTATTTATAATCGATCCTGCGTATGACCGATTGAAATTAACATACAAATGTACAAATGTATCCCTTTACCGCTTGCGCCTTTATTGTATTAGGCTCGTTTTAATTAAGATCGGTCCTGTGAACTTTACGCCACATATCAGGAACGGACGGTTTGGCTTTACTCGATCGCGTGGTTAATTTATTGTTTATAATTTTGAAATTATTTTCACAAGAATATTGCACTGTAAATAACTTAAATTAATTATATCAAATAATTCAATTAAATCATTTTGCATAAGTTATAACTTATAAGGATCTAATGTGTGAAATAAAATACCGTCAGTCAACAAAATTTAATAAAAACTCTATGGTGTGAAATGTAAATGGATTAGCTCTTAGGTGTTCTAATTAGGATTATTCATATGTTTACAAGAATATCATTTAAAAGTTTATAACGATATATTATTCCATGTATTAAATTACAATTGATATGGCCTCAAGAAGCTATAATTTGGATATGTGGCTTCTAATACGTGCAAAGACTAACGTGTGGAATATTATACTAAACTAAGTTTCTATGGAAATTATTATTTAACCAGGTGTGACGAAACTAACATACTATACATTATTATTATGTGAATAATAATATTATTTATCTTTAAATGATAACTATAGTTGATTTTTCCCAAATATTTTACCAGCTCATTTTGTTACGTTCTATAATTATCACGCTATTCAATAGTATATAGTGATTATTTGTATTATTATGCCATGTTGGTGTACTAATAGCCAATAGGCATATACCCATAGGGCTTAGCGCTTACAAAGCTAAGGTGAACAAACTTATTTGTAAGCATTGCACACGGGCTGCGTGCATTATAGCTGTTACTCGTTGGTTAATGCGAAACTTATTTTACACATAACTATTACCCATACAATACTTGTACCAAACCCAAATTATAAACTATTAATACTGTCAATGTCCGGAAAAATTGCCAATTTGCAAACACCCATTACAGATCAAAAAAGTCAACACGGGGTCCTCGGGTCACGGGTCACGTGTCCTCGGAATTTTAATAAACCCCAAAGTGATTAAATCACTTTCGAATAAACGTTTCGCTTCGAACCTTTAGATGGTAATATGAATTAAATATAAATAATTTAACTGTCTTTAAATATGTTTATGATCTATTATTGAATTTTCTTGGGGTTGACAATAAAAATCACTACAACATAATTTTTTTTCAAATGGGAACTTGTAGAGTTGAGAATAATCTACTAACCATTTAGAATTGACGATTGCGAAATGTATAATATTATAATATAATGTAGCCAATAGGCATCGTAATAAACAACTTTTTTTACATATTTTAGCTTTAATGTGGAGCTGGAAGGTGTTGTAAATTTCGCATGCACCATAATTTATTGTTAAATATTGTTTCTTGCAAACTAATTCGTTTTGTACCTAAGTACAATTACATAAGTAAGTGATTTATTTTACTATTGAATCGATGCTGTAAAGTAAAAAAAAACATTGATATTTATCGTTAGTTTTACACTTAACTATGTTTTATAGTTAAATGTGTACAAGGTAATAACTTTAGTAGAAAACATTAATTTATAGTTTCTTTTTTACATACATTTTGAACTACTATTTTTTTTTTGCCGTTCACATGTTCAAATGGGAATCGTTTTATTTTCAAAAGAGAACATACAGGTTTTGTAGCACGTCGGGGTAGGAGTCGCTTGGCGGGAGGTGCGCACCACCGAACGTAAACCGGTCGCCACCCGGCATGTTCTTTTTTGGAACGCAGTAACTTATAAAAAACCAGTTCACCAAAATGTGTAGATTATATCTTATTTTTTATGTTCTTTTTTTAGTTCTTTGAATTTCGAAACATACCTACTAAGAAATAAGATATGGTGTGTTGTTAAAAAACTTCCCTTTTCATTATTACTTTAAAAATAAACGTTAATAACTACATTATTCGTTTCTATTCAAATGTTTTTGGTATTCCTATTTTTATTACCATTGCAGATTATTTAAAAAGATTGTGTCACCTAAATTTTGATTGAATAATAATAGATTATATGTATTACGTTTTCAATGTATTACTTATAAAATAATTTGTTTTTATTTAACAGCAAGTTTTTTTTAAGTTCTCAGGTTTAACGAAAACTTGGGTCTATCATAAAGATTCCTGGTAATAACGCATTTAATCTGATCAATCCATACATTCTTCCTAGAGTGCAAATGAGGTGGGACTGTCCAATAAATGAGTCAAATTTACTGAATAATGAAAAATAAATTTATTACTTTAAAATTTTAACAAGATGAATTTGACATATTTTCAACAGCTTAAAATTATTTCATCATCGTAACAACGCACGGCATTGCTTTAGAATATACTCTGACGAATACATTACAAGTCACTGATTATTATAATTGTGTGTAAATAAGTGCAAGTGTTATGAAAATACGTACAATATATAATATTTAGTATTACACGGACGGTCGTTTCATAGGTAATTGCCTTGTTATATTAAAATTAAAATTGCCTCTTTATAATCCCATATTCGTCACGGCACTGCATACCGTATACATTATTTCTATATAGAAGGTTCATTTGTATGCAATATCTATATACATATGAAATATCAATACGCCTGACTATGCATGTGTTTATTGAACAAATCAGATACTTAAAAAATAAATTGCATTCCTACTTAAAAAATATTTACAACACTTTTCATTATTATCCATTAGTATCGGTACAATAGCTGGTAGCTAAACTAAAACATTAAGAACCACGAACTCGAACGACTTACACGGTAAATAATATGGAACCGCGATTGACGTCAAATCAATAACTTAACATTAACTTATAATAACAAAATAATTATAAAAAGATTGAAAAAAATATTGTTATAGGAATTATTATTAGATTATCTAACCACATTATGCACGTATATCACAATGGATGTATATAATTTATTACACAAAAATAAAATCATAAAAGATGACTGATGTCTGTTAACAGACCACAAATAATAATATTATAATAATAATATTATCTAGCTTTTAATATGATTGTCACAATTATACGTAGTCGTTGTTTCGTATTAACGTTAATTGGGTAACGTGCAATTTTTTAATCCGGAAGTTAGAATTAATTAAATTTGAGCAATCGAATTAAATAATTATTTCGCATTCAACTAATGGGCATTTAAAAAGAAAGAATAATAATAAATATGTGCACAATAATCCCGAATTAACTTAATTCGCATTAAGTTAATGCTAATTAACGACCGCGTGTAATCCTGGTAAATATGATTACGTTATATGTGTCTATAACAGCTTTGAGAGTGCCGTTAATAAATCAACCGTCCTTTTCGTCCATTAACTATTCCGCGAACGGCCAACAAGCAAAACAATCTGATACTTATCTACATTGTAATCAAGTAGTAAGTTTTCTCCGAAATACCTTGTTTCTATAATATTATACACCCACGTCATGCGTTAGATAATATCATCGTGTATCCTTTATATTCATTGGAAGTTAACAAAGTTTTAACAAGTCGATATTTAGATAATATTATTATTATAGTTGTCTATATTATTATAATATAACTGACAGCTTTGTTACCTCTTTAATTTTCATAATTTATAAACGAATAAAGAGACCCTTTATAATCAGAGAGTGGCCAATCGATCTTAATGGGTTGCCATATTTGTTCTACTCAATGTAAAAAAAGAAAATTGGAACAAAAATTGCGCCCCCTGTAACAAACAATGTACACATCAATCAATCAGAACCCATTAGCAAGTTGACTGCTCTCTTATTATACGTATAGGCTCTCTAAGCGAGTAATAATAAAGGGTAATCATCAAATTCGTTGATTGTATCCACTGCCATGGCAGTTATAACCATGCCATCAGAGCCATCTTAGGCTATGCTGGGGTCCCTGAGCACACAGAGTTTGAAGGTCCTTTAAGAAAACCATATCGGAGGCCCCATCAGGCCGGGGGCTCTGGGATCGTATCCCACGTGGTCTTAGGGTAAAGATGGAACTGTATGCCATGGCGTGGTTCTAAAAACGTTTTAGCAAATTTCTATAACAGTATTAATAACGAATACATGTTTTTTTATGTGCAAAGAATTCAACTATGTATTTCTATGGAATTCAGCTTTTTTTCTTGGTGTTTGGTGGACTTGTCACATGCACATTTTTTCCCTCGAAAAATGTTCACGCGTCGATTACGTTTTCAGCAACGTGGTTTCTATTATTATTATTATAAGTGTAGTATAGCGCAGACAGTTGAATTGAGTTATTCTAGCGTGTTAAATGTTGTTTGTTCACTGCCACACTCGTCATCATTTTGGTCTTCAATGTATGCTAATTTATTTAGATTGAATTACAGTCGCACATAATGTCACATCAGGCAAAATTTACTAGAACATAATTACATAAAACGCACCACGATATCAAATACCTTTGTTAAAACTTTTAACGTTTTGCACAGTATTTTCTAGCAGATTACAACGATAGCGAATTAAATTGGTTTAAATAATTATGTAATGTTTGGCGAAGAGCAAGTACAGTAATGATTTGTGTGTTAAGTATCGGTGAAATATAATAAGTTTACATTTCCCCGACTTTCATATAAATTTTGAGCAGGGTATCAATTGCAATACATAGATTACAGGTGATCTTAATTTCATATAGATTGTATGTTAATTGATCAGATCGTTTTAATACATCGGTAGTTATATTTGTACTCAGATGTTCTTGCACATCAGACTCTGCCATTGGACGAGGTAACCCAGAATGATTACCCAAATTTGCCAACAAAAAAAAATTTACCCCTAGGGAAAAAGGGTTTACATTTCAATATTATTTCTGCCCAAAAATAAAAAAACCATTTAAATAACCATATAATAGCATATTAAAGTCAATTTTATTTGTTATAATAATGTACAACAATAAAGATCTTTTTAAGAATTTAAAATTTATGTTTTAAAAATTCGCTTGTCTTTATATTCTATAATACAGTTTCTGTTACGTTAGTTCATAAAATAATAATAAAATATTGGAAGGCTAGAGCTATTAAGAACTACAAAATATACACATATAATATTATATTTATATATCAAATAAAATAATATACTTTTCTCCATCTATATGCACGTTACCTTATCCGACCTCTATTATTTCTTTTTTACTTAAGCACATTATTTATTGCATTCGCAGCTCAACTCTTGGCCATTTTCCATTTTTTATATTTTTATTATGCTTTTTCTGTCTTATTCCTTGTACCTCGTATACCAGAGAACGTGATAACATTACTTAAATGCACTTACAACTGAACCATACCAATATTATCTCTTATACAGAAAGAGTGAATAACACGGTTGACATAATACTATATCTTGAAATTACTTTATAAAATCAAAACGTTTTTTTAACCAATAACGTTGAGGTTGTAGACTAAGTAGAGCATTAAAATGTTGAACATACGACCTCTAAGTAGTAGGTAGGTATATTTTTACCTCCCTCCCAAATTCAGAAAAACGGTACCGCTTATAAAATCCTATTGTTAGACCATCGTATATCGATATAAACCATACAATATAAACCAACTAGGATTGTTGTTTCGATAATATTTAAACTTAATGATAATAATAGGTATAATTTTATAACTTGTGTCTTGTACTTATATTTACTTTCATCTATATCGAACGTAAGCAAATGACGTGGACTAACATTTATAAAAAAAAATAATGTTCAGAAAATCCCAGATATATAATCTGTAAGTGTTCACTTTTGGTTAGTGGACTCAAATTCTTAAATTATTGTACATTTTAACGGTTATACAAGGTGAATACAAGATGTACTTATAAAATATGCTTTATAGTTTTCAATGCGAGACGTATTAGTAGCGACGCGTTAATTGGCCGCTTCTAAGGAGTAAAGTATAGGCAATTTTTCGAAAAATCTTAATTTAGAGTTTGAACTATAATGTGTACATATTAATACAATAATGAGGATACTTAATTGATTGCCATTTTTTTTGTCAGATTATCATAGTCATTTCTATAAGATTAATTACAATTTTTTTCCCATCAAAACTTAAAAGTAGATTAACCAAAATTAGCGTTTTAATTTTTTGATATCTATAATAAATATTTGTTTTTAAAGAAATAAAAAATTGGAAAACAAATAAATCTTCTCGAATGAATAATTTTGATTGCGCTTATGTTATCAAAAAAGTAAAAACGCTACTCTGTAGATAAAGTCTTCTCTATCCATTGTAAAAAATGTGTACGGTAAATACCGCCTTCGCATTCTTGTCCCCAGCAAAACCATTTTTTGCTGATATATTACAAGTGGGTAGCGGGGTCATTTAATAAATAATATCAGCTCTACATGTAATTTTGTGTTTTAACGACGTCATTAAACAGATAATTCTCAGTAGGTAAAACAATTATGATAAACATTTATGTATACCTCATATATTCGTTCATATTATATTTCTTGTATAATAATATTAAAATGATTTCCCCAGTTTATACTATTGTAATATTAAACTACCTACTATATTATTATACATAAAACTCGATTCATTAAGTCAATATTGTAGTCTTTATCGTACTGTGTTTGTTAAACCAATTGAGAATTCCAAAAACACAACAGAAATAAGCCGGGTAAACCTTGTATTATTTTGGGACAGTACTCTTGTAATATAGGAAAATGTACACGGATTTGCCGATCGGTTAAATTTGCATATGTGTAGGATTAAGCCAATTCCGTTTAAATTATTTAAAATACATTTCGGCAAAATGTTGCTTTGTATCTTGTAATCTAGGAATGTCCAAGTGGTTCAGTTCATTAATATTTAAAAATAGCGGAAATTGTACGATGCAGAAACCTAACCCCTAGCACAACTTGTGTTCCGCCATCCGGCCAGTAGACTGAGTTAATAAACGAGTGGGGATTATATTATTTTTTATTTTTGTAGTAGTCGACGAATAATCGAATAATACCGTACTTAATAAATATTTATTAAATACATGCTAACATGGTTTTGATAGTCAACACAATTACTTATTAATACAGATGGTTATATTATAGTAACATAAACTAGAGTAAACCGTCAAAATACGATGAGAGATGATTTTGAGCTGTAAAGCGAAAATGTTATGGAGTTACTTCCAGAAATCTTGGTTTATCTAGTGTTCAGGAGTAAACAAAATTGGTACTTGATTTTTAGTTTATAAGGAATAGATCAATGACAATAAATTAAAATATGATTGGTGTCTTGAACAGAAAATGAAATGTTAAAAATTAATATCTACAAATTGATTTTAATGAAATAATGTTACGATTAAAATTATGACTTTGTAAACGAAGGGCACAATGGAAGAACGGTAGTCACATTATACAATTTTTTTTTCAAATTGTGTTTTTTCAATTTGTGCCATTAATTTTTTTATTTATGTCAATAGATTGCTTAAATAAATATATGTTTTATTAGAATAGCATTTAACGTGATTTTTTTTGTTCTTATGTAAGAGGGAGAAGAATACACGAGCTTTGTTTTTGCTATACTCCAAAATGTTCATAATGTGACTACTACCGTTTTTCCCCTGTGCCCTTATGCGGATATGATTTATTAAATTCTCGTATATACACTAGTGACTAGAAAAAATCTGAAAACGCCTACAAACCAAATTATGATATATTTCGATGTGTGAATTGCTTCGAAACGAGTTAGAATCGAGAATGAGTAATAAAATTAGTTTTAGCTTCGATGCAAATCTGAGAAAGTATTTATATGTTTTTACTATATTACGATATATTACTATAGTACGTTTCGATGGCATAGTGCACAGGTGTTATAAGTATATATTTATGATAAATTTAGATATGGATAGCAATATATAACTCTATGTCGGAAACTAAAATTATAAATTGTTGTTACTTAAGGCCTTTTAAAACTAATGAAATCCATCAAACGTTATGGCGTTATAAATTTGCAAACGTAGTTTCTGTAAAGTTATACAAATGCCCTTATGACATCTGTTTGTTTTACGTTATGTATCAACAGCAACTTTTTATTTAGGATATAGCCAGGGTTTTTTTTCGGTTCGACGTATATATTATTTTAACCAACTTGAATGCGCTTATATTCACAATCTGAGAACCATTTACACCTGTTCTTACTTTCAACCTCATTTGCGATTCAAATAGTATTGTACTCAAAGCTTAATTCTTCTGTAACTGTACATTTTACGTACACGACCAAAATATCTCTCCAAACTAAACATTTAATATTGAACAAATTTTAAAGGCAAATTTCGGGCTCAAATCATGAATCGCAGTTGGTTACAACAAAATCATGTCGCGTGTAAAATTATAATAAGTAATATTAATTGTTATTCGCCGATGATTGTTTACAAAAAAATAAAAAACTGGGTAATTATGTAGTGCAGGGCCAGCTTGAAGACGGTGTGCGTACAGAGCCCTGCGCTTTCGATGGTCCCGCGACTGGGTGACCGATGAAATAAATAAACCATCAATTTTATAATACATATATCACAAAAACCCTCCACTTTGTTCCGTAAAAAAAGACTTAGTCAAAAAAAATATTCTCTTAGCACTATAAAATAATTTTGCTATCATATTGTTTATGTTGAGCAAGTTAAGTAAACTGAAATTATTACTCAATTTTGTAATTATTTACTTGGCAAGAACATTTTCACATGGATATAGAATTATTACATTAATAGCTAGTAATTTTTACATAATTATTATATTATTATTATTTTATAATCGAGACAGATTCTTTTAAAAATAAATAAATTCCTACTCCTCAAACTACTTAAGAATGAGAAATAAGAGGCTTTAGTACATATTTACCTGTGAACAAAAATAACGTTAATGTATTGACATATTTTTTTTTTTGATAAAATTGTTTACAACAAAGATAATATTATGTGCTTTTCAAAAATTAGATTGTCCATAGTTTAGTGTCTAGTTATATTATATATTATTTATAATATATAAATATGTATGTATAAACTCTTAATCTTAACCTTTAAAAAAAGGTAAACCCTGTACTAAAACTACTCAGCTCCCCAAAAATTTGCAACTTATAAAATATGTTATATGCGCAGAAATTATGTGCTAGGTATCCGTAATTTATACGCGAAAAATGGTTTTGCGGGGGACAAGTATGTGAGGGTGGTATTTACAGTAACCGTTGAAATGTCCGTGGCACGTGTAAGATATTTAATTATTACTAATGTTATTAACTACGCAACTTGTGTACTTGTTTACTAGGTCTTACTAGCATTTATGTATTTATTCCTTGTTCTGTCGACGTCAATATTTGTTTGCAACAACAACAAAGCAAATGCGTAGAAAGTATTTTTTTACGTAATTTACATATTACTATAAACCTAACCCTTAAGCAACAGTATGTAGTTGTTCAATTCTATTGAAGCTATCATATGTACTTAACTATTGTCCACTATTTTATTACCAGTGAATCGAATCTAACTTTTACAGTTTTTTTTTGAGTAATAAACAAATCTACAAAGTAGATAATTTACCTTCCTACTGTACTTTACGAGGTAGTATATGTTTTGGAGCTATTGTTATGGGATCACTACATCATATACAATTTTTACAATGGATAGAGAAGAATTGTATCTACGTTGTAGCGTTTTTAGTTTTTAACACAATCAAAATTATGCATTCTTGTTTTTCTTTTTTTAATTTCTTTATAAAAAAAATGTTAAATATAGATGTCAAAAAATAAAAACGCTACGACATAGATAAAGTTCTTCTTTGTGAATAATGAAAATTTGGTTTATCTACTTTAAAGTTTTGATGGGAAAAAATTGTAATTAATCTTATAGAAATTACTGTGATAGTCTGATAAAAAAAAATAGCAATCAATAAAGAATCCTCATTACTGTAATAATAATTATTATACACTATAGTTCAAGCCCTAAAGTAAGGTTATGTGAAAAATTGCCTATACTTTACTATTTAGAAATAGGCAGTGCAACGTCGTCTTAGAGGATGAAAAGATAAAAACTCTTGTTTGAAAAAAGTGCTTTTTAATTGTTTATTTTTGAACTACTAATAAATATTACATTTTTATTTGTTAATTTTTATTTTTGTGTATTGGTTAGAATATTTTTTATAAATTGCACAGCTCGGTCTCCTGACACTGTAATATTATAATTATAACTAACTAACAAGTAAATGTAATTGTTTTAATTTTAAATGATTATAGTAATAAGTGATGATTTGTGTCATAATCTAATATCGGTGGTACAGTCTAATAATATGTTACACAGTGAGGATTCAATTTTGCACCTACGGTGAACTATTTACTATAGAATAATTTTAGTGCATGGAGAGATAATAATTTACTTTCTTATTTAAATCTTTCATCGCTTTTTTTTCCTATTCATACTTTTTATTATTTATTACAGCCAGTTAAAAAAATTATTTAAAAAATGTTTAATCATAGCTTTGTTGATTCAATATCTCATGAGAAAGTCAGTTTCCATAATGTGTATTTGTTTTAAAATTCGGAAGCAAGCAATATAAAGCTTTTGGTGCTTCCGGTGACACATAACGAAAGCGCAGTTAGAAAATTAAATAGAATAAGAGAGAAAGAAAAGACAAACTATTAAAGTGGTTTTTGACGGAAAAAGATTACTTGTGGTCGAAAAAGTTTATAATTTTTTCTCTCGTCTAGCGCATGTAGACACTCTTCTGCAGTGCGCATGTGTGTATACGAGTATTATGTTCGACTATGTTTGTGTGTGCACTTGTCTTCACAGTTACCAAAAAATAAGTTGAAAAACTAAAAGCGCCTAAAACGTGACAGTGATGATGGCAATAAACAACTTCGCTTTAGGATTAAACTTAACTGATTTAAGGTCGGTTAACCACAAATTGCTGCGGTTTGTAATACAGTCATATTATATTTTTTGAAGGTAAAGTTCCCCGATGAGGCTTTTCTTTTTTTTTAGCGTCCTTCGTGTATCTTAAATATAGTTAACCGAAGACCAACTTCTTAAAGTAGGTAATGAAAACTAGTAGTAATAATAAAGTTTTAAGTTAACCCGTCTCCCCTCTGGCGCTCATTTACGAGATATAGGTCCGTTGTTATACTTCAAAACAACGAATATATATTTACCTCGGTTCATCATCCAGTAACTATGTCCTATACATGCACAAACTTAGTTGCACATGCATAATACGCTATAGCCGCCGTATTGTACAAGTCAGTAAAAGGGTTGACCCTAAAATATGTGGTATCCGTATTTCAGCCAACATATTATTTTAGACAGCTCCGTACACGATATTTTGTATTTTTGACTTTAATGATAATAAGTGTTAAGACCATTGTAGCGTGTAAGTTTTTTTTCTAATTTTTATTAAAAACAAGCTGTCCGGACCCGGCGTTTCCCGAGATTTAGTCTGCCAGGGCTAAGTAAAATATTTCCCATTCCCCATTCCCACCCCCATCCCCACCTTCATCCCCATCCCTCATCTCTAATCTCTAATCTCCTATCTCTTATTAGACAACAGCGTAACAGCGTTTTTGTGACACTTTTTTCGGTTGTTATGTCTTCCTCTTACTTAATGGTCCCAGTCCCGGTCCCAGATCCCGTTCCAACAGTTAAAAACTTGCCCAGAATCGTGGTACATAGAATCGGCTTTTTCCTTTAATCATCATCTACCATTTCCTCGAGTACCGTGGTTAACATGGTTACAAAGTACAAACCAAGTGTTTATTTTGGGTTACCATGGTCACAAACATTTAATTTATTTACATTTCGTATTTAAAGTACAACGTTGAGGCCACCCTTAGTGGTGGAATTTTCAAAAAGTACTATGCCAGTTAGGTTCACGGGAGTGTACTCAACACCTTCCCAAAGTTTCATGGCGATCGGATGAATGGTGTACTAATGCTAAAGGACAAACAAAGAAACAGACAAGAATTCATTTATATATATATATATAATTACAGTTCATTACAGATAAATGAAGGGTGAAAGTGTCAAACGTTCCAAGTGCCAAAGTATAAAAATTGAACTTTATAATTTGATTTGTATTTTGTTCATTACCGGAAACACTTAAACATATTTTTGAGTTTTAAATATGATTGTTTTTTTTATAAATAATTATTCTTTACTAGAAAAATTTACAAAATTGTTTCCGGTAATGAATAAAATACAAATAAAATTATAAAGTACAATTTTTATACTTTGGCACTTGGAACGTTTGACACTTTCCCTCTTCAAATATTTTTAAAAAACCCTATACCTACAAACAAATTATGAAAAGTTAAACTTCTACAATTTTTTATCTAAAGATCAGAAATTGTTATCACATTTCGAGTTGAACTAACCAAAACAATTGTGCTATTTCAACTTCTAGGTTCAGTTGATCGCGAGAAAAATAAAGCACTTTCGACAAAATGAAACCCAATCCTAAATTTTAGTTAGTTATTTTAGACAACCGAACAAACTAATTTTCAGGGAAGCGTTTTCTATTAGAAAGCAAAATAAAAACACATCACCAATATAATACCTTCTCTTAAAATATGAAAATATTATGTTGATTTAATTATATTCTACCATAGTAACACTCTATCTTACGATTCGATCATATTTTTTTATTCACTATTAATTTGACCACATGTACCTCACCTATTTGATGTCCTAAAAGGTGAATAATTGCTATCTAATTTAGTTACTATCGCTAGTAATTATACAGATGTATCAAATACAAACCTCCATAAAATAATATTTTATAAACTTAAGCTAGACCTAATATGTGTCGTAAGCCAACTAAATATTTATTTAATAAATAATAGGTATTAATTTATCCTTAAAATATGACAGCGTAGCATAAAAAACAATGCATGTATGTTTATTTTTAATATTGCAGTACAATGAATAACTAAAACCAAATTCCAAAGCAACTGACACATCTATAGAGCAGACCATTTTAAAAACAAATTGTAATTTATGTTCGCAATAAAATTCTAGAAAATAACTGTAAAAAAAGCTTATACAAACCAATTAAGTACCTTTTATTAATACATAGTTATCTATTTTGACTATTTAGAATAACATACTAGACATTGTTATTTTATATTTTCTTTAATTTAACAAAATATTGTACTTAAATCAAACTTTTTTGCAATACTTTTATATAGTTTTTATATACATTCAGAAGAAATGAGAGGGACTGTTGATTGCATTATTTCCCCTTCTCTGAAATGTCTAGATCGATAGGCGTTTGTAATAATTAAACGATGGTTGAGGTTAGTCTTTTTTAAACATTTATATTATTCTCTGTATCTCTAAAGTCACTCTAAACTCTATAAATAATTCATGATTTTGGTTCCTAGAAATTTCATGAACCAGCACTTTACTAACGCAACCACTTGATCAAAGTTCATATATTTTTTATATACTCCAGACTGTAAAAAATATTCTGTTGTTAAAACTACAATGTAAATTCTCGAAACAACATTTGCTAAATAAATATATGAAAAAAGTCACTTTTGAAAAATATATGTACCAAAACAAAGAAGTGTCGTTACGATGCAATTTTAAAATTGCACATTAAATAAACTCATTCAAGAATATTTGCATGCTCAGCCTTTTTTTCTAACCCAATGTACATTTTATAATAAAACAGTGTAATGCTAATTTGAATTCTAATAGCGTTTTTAATTACTATCGGTCGATTACTCTATTTAGTATTTAGACTAATTTCCGTTAGCAATAGGTTATTTCATCTAATGAATATTTTGAATTCCAATTATAGATAAACATTAATATAATTATTGGAAACTATCCAACAATAATTTATTAAAATTTTATCTACTGATGAAATCGGGGTAAAGGGATAATAACTCTTAACGTCTTGTCGTACATTATTAATTCGATAAATTACAAATATCGATGAATACTGTTAATACGTTAATTATTCATGTATTGTTCACATACATAGCTATACACATTTTAAGCTTGTAGCCAACAATTTTAAAAGTTCACTTCTTCTCCTTAAGATCATGAAAACACCGAAAAAATTTAACCAAACTTAAAAATATTGTTCTTTATAACTCATTATTTTTTTAAAAACTCAAATTTGCTCGTAATATTGTTGAGACATAATACTACCGATAAACGTTGGCAAACCTAAAAAATATCATAAGCCCTTTCCCGTAGAGGGGATGGAGACTTTTTCTTTGTTTCTTTTTCTTAGGTAAAGTTTTATAGCTTAAGGTGTGAAAATTAGACGAAAAGTAGATCTAGAATGGAGCCTTAACATAATATAAAGTATCCTTAAAAATCTGTACTTAAATTTTGTTTTTTAAGGAATACCCAATAAAAGAGGGAAATTCACTTTTACCGTAATCAATTTCTAGGTTGCTATGTGAGATGAAATCAACAATCAACTAATTTTGATCATGTTGTTAATTACGATAAATGTGTAACAACAGCAGTATATTATTACAGTCAGACGATCAGCCCTAATCGTATCCAACCTACTATTAAAAACACATTTTCAAACATATTATTGTCATTTTCTAGCATTGGGTGCAATGCTTTAATCGATGTTTGTATTTCTACTATTACAGATTCACATCGTAGCGTTTATCAAAACGTGATTTTATCACTTCCAGATGTAATTATGACCTCCTCCTCTCAATATGCTCCATCCCCAATATTGTTAATTAAATTGAGCATTGTAAACAGTACTATAGTTTTGTACTACAGGTTTGATGTCATAATATAATGTAAAAAATTGGTAATATAAGTATCACAAGTTTAGACGCAGTACATAAGACGTAGTAATATGAAGAATATACATTTTCCTTTTTTCCCTCATTCAACAATATACCACTTTAAGAAACTTGTCTTTCTACTAATTTTATAAAAAAACTGTTTCTAAAACTAAAAGTTTATATACATTTTTTTTGTTAAATAAAAAAAAATGAAATAATTAGAAAGTACACAGTACATATAAATATTTGTAGTTTTATGACCTTTCATATTATGTATTGATATAAATTAGAATGTTTTAAAAGAATTCTGATGATTAATGAATAAGTTAATAAAAATGATAGTAAATGAAAAAATTATTTGGAAACATAAAGAACACATCATTTATATGAACTCGTTGCAAACGTAATTTTTATTTTTGTAACTAAATAAAGTAGTTAATACTTGTAATATTTATTTTTATAACTACAAAAGTCAACACGTGTGTTAAAAAAATACACTTTTTCCTTCGCTGAAATAACATAATCAAAGAACATATTTCTTAATAATTTTAATTAAAACTTAATCGCCTACGACTGTTTTAAATAATTACTTTATTTAACAATAGCGTTTTACACAAAATGGCTATGAGAAATATAAATATAAATGGTACTTGTTTTGTTGTTAATACGTTTACGAATAATTGGCAAACTCCAAAATAATTTTGTTTTACAATCCAGAGAGTATATATGCATATATTATTGCAGAGAGCATGAAATTATACTATTAAACGGTCGGCTGGCCCGGCGTTTTGGTACCGGATTCTTCTGAGACCGTATTCAAACGTTTTATTACCCAGAATCACAGCTGTGTATACATCAGCACAAGCGTAGGCGGATTTAAAATTTTATACAATTCGCTTTGAAAACCTTCATAAGTTAACGTCGTCTATCTGAACTGAGTGTAACGTCACCTTTCCTACACCATATTACTCTGTATTATAATATAGGTCGTATTTAATAATAGGCAACTTTCAGGTGTATAAAACTGAACGACAAAGACATTTTAATGATATATATAATACAATTTGGTTAAAATCATATTTAAATCCCCAATCAGCACTGGTTGAGACTCGACTTATAGTAAATAATTCAAACACCTACAATATAATTTTTAATTAAATACGTTTGACAATTTATAGTTACCACAATATAAGTGGGGATTAATTGTAGATATAAGATAAACAGACATGTGATGACAATTGCAATTTAAATAATATGGTGTTTCTAGAATATTCACAATAAAATCACATTTAAAAAAGTACCATCTCGGCTATATTATTACAATCTCAGAGATTTTAATAATATTTATTATCCTACGTCTATTCGTATATAATATAATAATAACAACAACAATAATTGTTATTCTTTTCAATAACTTAGTAAAAAGCATTCAAACTCCAGCAGTTCTCATTGTCTACAAATATAGCAACTGTAATATTTTATTTACAGTTGCATACCTCAGACGATTATTTTAACCATTGACATTACTGTTAATGGAAACGCCATCACAAAGATTTAGCGAAATTATCGAAACTATGTTTGCCCGTGATGTTGCATAAAAAGGCATATTTATTTAGGTCACTAGCTTTATGGTGTGCTCTGCACGCCTATTAGTTGACCATTCACAGTACTTTTTTTTCCCTCTTCCTACGTTAATGGTCATCAATAACGGCTTAATCAAATGTACTGTACAACTTTATGCCGTTTTCGGTGTGCAATAACATCCAGAAATTGTTTCTAACTTTTGTTTTACGACATACCGAGTACCGACAGACTAGGGTAAAGGATAGTAATAAAAAGATAGATGTCTTCCTATTTTTTGTATTTATTTGGTCCAAATAAAACAACTTTATACTTTCTTTATCGTCAGAAACTTCGCTCTTTTCTAAAACAATGTTAATTATGGTATTATGTATTTCACTCATTGCTACAAACTACAATATTCTTCATTTACCAACAAAAACGTAAGGTACTATGTCACCTTATTTTAATAACAATAAGTTTGGCATTTAAATTGGCAGTGTGATATGTGCGTTCAAAACAAATGTGATTTTATTTGAACTTTGATTTGAAATTGATTAACTCGTGCCAGGATATGCGAATTGGGTGTTGAATTTACAACATAAAAATGGAATTGCCATCACTATTACATTACGCCATCGAAATCCCTAACAACATTTACTTTGTGCATACAAATACTATTTGAACATCGTTAATATATTATTATGGCAGCATTATTTTAAAGTTTCTTTTTTTAATTGTCCTGATTAATAATATTCATGGAAAACAAAAATAGCCACTTTAATTTTACTACACTAACAGAATGTTATATATTCAAGTACCTAAAACAGTTTTCTAATTTCCATGTGTGTTTTTTTAGCTTCGATTCGTCGCAATACAGAAAAAAATACATAGTTGGTCCAACTAAAATTATGGTTAATATAGGGACACAATAAATTTCTAGTTGGAATAATTAATTACATATTTGAACGAACTAATTTTTTAGTTAAAGCAACTGTACATGTAATTATTCCAATTAGACTTTTTTTGTGTCTCTATATTAACAATAATTTTAGTTGGACTATGTATATTTTTTTCCATGTGAGAAGTCATTGTTTTTTATAATAATGTGTTTTATTTCTTTTTTTTTACCCGAAGATATAATCTAAGCCCCTAAAGCAATTTCTTAATGTAGCAACTCTATAGATCCTCTATAGATCAAATTTTTTAAAAAGTTCACCCCTTCCCCTTTAAAATCAAGAAAAACATCCAATAAGTTTAGATATTTTTCAACTTAAAATTATGACTATCTAAAACTTTTTAAAAAATAATCGAATACATCTAAATTTATGTGGGATATTCTGTAGACAAGGTACTACCGTGAAACGTCGATAAACCAAAAAATATCATAAACGAAAAAGTGAAAGCTTTTTCTTAATTCCGTTTTTTTTGGTGAGGTTTTATGGTTTAAGGCCAGAAAATTAGACAGAAGGTAGATCTAGAATGGGGTTATCTTATACACTTTTCTATAAAATCTGTATACATTTTTAATATTAAGGAATAATAAAAAAAGGGAAATTTACACTTTGACCGTAGTCAATTTTTAGATTGACATATTTTTAATATTTTCATTATAATATGGTTAATAAATTACGAAATATGGATAACAGCGGCATAAAATAATCACAGACAGACGGTCAACTCTAATCGTAATCCACCCTTATACTAAAAATAGTTTTTCCAGCAGATAATATCATTGCAATGCTTTTTTGATATTTGTACTTCTATCATTACAGTTTTGCATGGAAGCGTTTATTTGAAAATAATTTGATCACATTCAGTTATAATAATTCCTATTGGCCTGTGACTTTCCGCATCCCAATTTGTCCGTTTCCACAATATTGGCTTTTTTAAAATAATGTCTATAATGAAAACACACAATCTAGATTTATTTATCAATAATTAAAAAACAAATAAATCCCATCGTATACAAAGAAAATTTTCATGAAAGCATGATCTTTATCGTGTTTGGTGATTAATTATTATAATTGGTTTTAGGTACCGCTTACGTTATGTGTAATACAACTTATAACAAAATATTAAATACATACATTTTATAAATATAATTTTTAGAAAAAGTTTTAAGATATTGGGATAACTTTAATGTTTAGTCTATCAAATATTTTCTTTAATTTTAATATATGAATTACAAAAGTGAATTTAATGCATACAAATTATAAATTTAGTATTAAGTGCCATATCGATAACAAGTGGGGATTGTCGAAACCCTTAGTTAAATATAAACTCATATATCTATAATATTAAATAGATTATTATAGAAAACAGTTGTTTCATTTTATCCACTTATTTTAAATTATCCCACGTGATCCAATTTTTTTGCATGTATAAATTTACATAATAATGGTTTTCTTATAGAATATTGGGGTAATAGTTAATGAAATTAAAAATTACATTTATGAACGTATAAATTATAAAGTATAACATAAAATTAAAAAATATACAAATGCCCCTATTAATTTTTTGCTATTTTACACTCTGATACGCAGATATTTAATTTGTATGTTAGTAAAATTACATTTTGTACATAGAAGTAACATTTCTATTTGTATATAATGCTCAACAACTATTAAATACGTTTAATAAAAGTAATGATTTTTATTTAAGTGAAACTTGGCTTCGAGGAATGCAAAAGGAATTTTAATTAAATCCATTTTAGTCATCTTAACTCATGATGATGAGTCAAGAGCATTACAATTGGTAATAAAATGGTTAAGAGCTAAAAACGCTTTCTTTAAAATGACGTTTTTGGTGTCCCAAAATTCATTTTGACGTACTGAATTTCTAAGTATGTTTTCAAACATGTTTTTTTAATCTAGAAAAAACTTAACAACTTATGGTTATATATAATAAAGAAATTAATATTTAATTTAATTAAGGAGAAGACCTCAGTCTGTCGTTAGCGATGAAAATGTCAACATTTTTGCCGAAATACGTAAACGCCAATAGTGTATTATTTTATGGTTAAGGGTTTTAAATATTAATCTTTTTTTACATTAAAGAATTCTCTTTTTTTGTTTCGTCTTTTAAGAAAAAAAAAATCCATTTTATCTTTTAACTGTAGTAAATACTATTAAAAAAATATATTATAAAGTAATGTAACATTTAAAATATTACAGTCAAAAAAGATTGTCTGAATCATTTTTTTAAAATTTTAATTGAATAATATAATATATCAATATCCGATTGTCATAGGAAATCACATCGAGTTAAATATAAACAAATTACTATACACCTAAAGTTATTACTTAGATATTTAATGTAGAATAAGCTAAATAAATATATTTTAATTAAAGTAAAAGTTACTTTTGTAAGTAGAGTAACGAATACCAATCATGCATACTAAGAGCAAAGTATCCATGGTTTTTTTTGACAATTTGAAAAACGAACCAGAACCCTATAGCGAAATCCCACTGGAAAGTAAGTAAATAATATTTGTATTTAAAAATTGTTTTTAAAAACTAAGGTAGTAGATTATGACAGTAACCTTAAAGTGTTTAGATTATATATGTATTTTATTACAAACCATATTTTACAAAACCCAATTTTTTTTTGTGAGTTTTTTTATTGCTGAATTTGAATCTGATCTCAGATTTTGTCTAGTATTTTCTTTGTAAACAACTCACTAAGATAAAATTAAAATTTTCTAATTTTCTCTTATTTTTAAAAAATTCCTACTACAAAATGTACATTTACTCTGACGCTTTAGTTTTGTATTCAGTAAAGACAATTTAATAAAATATATTCTAAATAAATTTTAGAAAATTATTTATAATTAAAAAACATGCTGTAAATACGATAAATTGAAAGTTTTCCAACTTTGAAGGATTTAAATAATAACTTCATAGATGTACTATATAATATATATATAGGTACATAAGATGAGCTACAGAAAATCTGCTATATTTGGATTCACAAAACAATTTTAATAAATAGATTATCAAACTTAGGTTCTTGTTCAATGGCATCGATTTAAATTCGTAGTAGAAGCTAGTAAAAGCCTAAACAATTTTGTTTGTCTTTACAATTAACAAATATTATAGTCGTACACATTTGAAATCGGGGACGGATTGGGGTAAAATATCGACCCGGGCTATTATACAATTTGGCACACTAATTATACAAAAATCAGCCATACTCATCTAGTCTATTATATAGAAAATAATAATTCAGCTAACAAGGTCAAGTGGTCTGAAACCTTAAAGGGTCCGAGAGAAATATTCCAGTCACCCTCCGACCCAGTCTACCGCTGCCTGAAGCATTTTGAATCTGTAACTACTAGGAGGGTCCATGGTCAAAAGTGGACCGATGGTTATTTCCTTACGCAATGCAAAAACCATATGATTTTAGCTGACTATACCTATACAAAATTAGACACCCGACAACCTTGGTCGATGGCGTGTCAACACCGGGTACTGGCGCTGTACAACAAACCCTGTTTTGACAGATATTTTCAGCATAGTTTTTATTCTGTCAAGCACTGTATAATAACCCTTTATAATAAAAAAGAAAGCACGAGTCTCGATACCATAATCGTTTGCTGGAAAGAACATAATATTATTATGTCTACGCGTCAACTGCTGTCGCTATATACACATGCAACATTGGAAGTGTATTACATATTATTTACGTTGTAATTGATACAATTGCTCATCTAAAATACTAGATGTCAAAATACCTGTCCATACATTCGCCCTACGACCTAAAGTTTTTACTGGTTCATAGTCTCTATACGTTTTTTTAAAAAATATAACACTTTTGAAAATTGTTTCTCCCGTTGTTGATATTTTAGTAAATGCAAAAAAATGTGTACAGAACAATTATTCTATAAACCATAAAATGTTTTTAATTTAAAACATAAAACATTTTTAATTAAAAATCTAATAAGCACAAATTGGGTTTTCAATCTCGTATATTTTTCTTCAGAATGTACAATTGAGCAAGTACAAGTCAAAATACAATTTTTTGAAAACACGAACTCTAGCCTGCAAAATGAATGTGAAGCGTTAGAAATGTTTTTAGTAAAAATATGCCCTGAATATGCCGATAGTAAATTTGTCATAATAATTAATCAATTATAATATTTATTTTAAGTTGATGCTTTTGACTTAAGATCTAAGTGATGTTTCGTGGATGCCCTATGATATAAATCCGAAAAAAACAGAGATCGATCAAGAGAATAGCGTAAAAAAATCATTCAAAAGACGGATGTCAGTAGTGTCTGAGATGACGGGTAGTATGTATCACATAACAAGGAAAATACATTTAACTAAGTAAGCTTCATAAAATATTTACTAGAAATCTATTTTCAGAAAGTAGTAATAATTTATGAGATGGCACTTTTAAAATTCAGATTTATAAATACAACATAGCTACTAATATTATATAAAGTTTAAAAAATATTTTTAAAAACCAATTATCTAAATACAAATAATAATATATCAAAAATATTTATTTATAACAATACTGAACAAAACAATTATTGCAGTTTAAAAATTTAATACACTTTAAGTTTCAAATAATTTTAGATTTTTACATTAGGAATTTGAATTATGTATCTTTAATAACTCAATTTATAACAGCTAATTCAGATACATACCTACAAATTTTATCTAAAATGATAATAAATAAGCCTTTTTTATGGCTAGAATAACGATTTGTAGGGGAAATATAAAAGCCACGCTTACTTAACATTTTAAAAATATTTAATTTGACAATATAATCTGTGTTAAATACAAATTAAGCTTATCACATTCTGGTAATTTCTATGAACTAATATTTATTAAACACTTATTGATTTGTATCTGATGGATAATATATTTCAATGTTTATTTTGATAGAAAAGTTCATCAACATGTGGACGATGTTTAATCTCTCTGGTTAATACTTAATTATATACGTAACGTAATTGTACTTTCACTTAAAATATAAATTTAACTTATAATTATTTACAACAATAAGGTTAACGACAAAACACAAAATTCCGGTTTTGACAAGTGTTCTCGACTCGATGGATATGGATTACGATAAACGTTATAGAGAGCTACTAAAAGATTCGAAAAAATTGTACAACATTCATGAAAATTTAGAAGCCCGTCATCATGAAATTATTAAGGATGTTGAAAATTATAAGTATGTCATTATTTCATACACATTATAGAGAAATAAGCGTAATAGTCCAAATGTTCTGTTAACGGTTATAATAATATATATAGGTGATACATTCATAAATAAAAACTAAGTTTTTCGATTCAACGTTTAAAATTAATTTGTTAATAGAATTATTGAAAATGATATAATTTTTTAAAATTAAAATTATTTTTATTATATTATAAACATAAGATAAAAAAAGATTTTAAAAAATTTGATTTATACTCTTTTTTACACTTTTTTATTAATGGATAAATTATTAGAAAGATAAATACAGTCACAATTAACGTCGCTGAATTATGAAAGTTGAAACCATTTTTCTATCTATGAGCATTCCATATCTTATTACACCTATAGTAATATTATCTACATTTACACATATTTTATATTGTTTACTTATTTATTTTCTATAGTAAATGGTGGTTTCATATGGATCAGGAGTGAGTTTTGATATTTTGAGATTACATACTGAAAAAATATAAACAGAGTTTACACATTTTTTGAGATTATTTACATTATTTTTTAAACTATTAATTTGTTTTTTTTTTTTGTGTTATTAGGTCTGTAATATTGTTGTCTGGTTATGATAAGTTGACTAAACGCATACCAGGTGAAAAATACATTCGATTCGCTAAAAAGCGTCTCATAATAGCCGATTTAAAGTTAAGTAAGTTTCGTGTACAATTGTCAACCGCTATTTCTAAGCTCAAAGAGCTTCGACAGAAGTACACATCTCTACAAGAGATTAGAGATAATATTTCTGTAGCCGATTGCATGATTCTCGAAGCGTCAAATCGACAATTGGTAAACATTCTAGCCAATATCGATTCAGTGTTGGTGAACATGAAAAATTATAACAGTAAGTCATACCATGTAACACATTAAAAACATTTATTATAACTATAAAGTTAAATCGGTGTAACCAATCAAAATATACCTTGTCAGTGGTTAAACCAAAAATGTATAATGTTTAGCTTTTGTTTATAATATGATTACTTTAAGAGTAATTGATTACTTGAATATGAGAATATGTAAGACATTGCGGCTGAAACTACTATGACAGAGATTTTTAACGTTTAAACACGACATGACAAGTAATTAAAAACCGAATAAAATGAACTTTTCAGTTGAATAGGTAAAATAATTGGGAGATCGTCGCAATTAGTGATTTGCTGTACCTAGATATCATACAAATAAAAAAAAGCTACTCATTTATTGTTCTTGATTTCGTTATTTTTGCTTACTTTGTAATTATATAATTAACAATAAGCTCAGACCGTAGAGTAAATCGAATAATCTAAAATAACTTAATTTTCGTTGTTGTAGAAAAATCTCGTCAAAAGTACTTGGTTGAGAAATCAAACGTAGAAACATATGAAAAAACTTTTAATGAAGGTCTTGCGATGATCAAACAAAAAAAAAATACAATTAATCAACTATCAAAAATTATTCCTGATGTATATTCTAAATTACAATTATTGTTCTTAAACGTATTATGTATAAAGCTTAAGTTAATTAAAGCATGGGGAAATGTATGTTGTAGTATTCACCAAGGGACGAAGAAAAACAAAAATCAAGTGCTGAACAGACTGAGTCTAAAAAAACTTCAGTCACTATATCAGGTACACACACAGTCTAGTAATCTAATAATCAGTAGTGTTCACAAACACTGGATTAAATTATTGTTATAGAACCTCTACCAGCTGCCGTTTGGAGAAATCAGGAATCATAAATTCAGCAAGAAATATTATTTTATACAATTTGTGTCAAGGACCTACATTATAATTATTATATCAAAATAAAAATATATATAAATATAACATAGTATAACTTCTGCAGCTTAGAAACAATAGCTCACACAAAACTCAATTAACTACCTAATCGGCTGTACTATTAGCCATAACCTGGTTAATCACGTATCATAATAGTTATAACATCAAAGCTCAATACTCCTCCTCTTTTATCCATTTTTTCATTATTATAATATATTAACATTAATATTATATTAATATCAGAGCGATGACGTCTGTACAATCAATTTGATCGTAATATATCGGCCATCTGCTAGACAATTAATAAATACTCCCCCAATACACTACTGAATTCATGCTAGCGTTAACAAATCACGAATCCAATTTGAAGTGCAAGTTGATACCTAATAAATACTTCTCGAGTGCTTAAACCCTATTATAAAAGGTAATATGTTTGATAAATAATAAGAAGTTAATAGTATGATTTTTATGTTGTTGATTTTGTATAATAGTAATAAATAAAAAAACTCTTATTTCCCTTGTGTAAAAGACGCGCGTGCCGCAATGTTTATGTTATGCAATGAAAAAAAACCTTTTTTAAAAATAAAATAATAAGTGACCAGCGATTACGAGCAAGCGACTAAATACCTAAAGATATGAGAATGATTCTGAAGGGATTTTTTACACTCTTATAGGTTTCGAAAATCAAAATCTGTTTCTGTCGTATAACATATTTAAGATCAGTGACAGCGCCGTCGGTTTATTAAAAATCAATGAAATACATGTAAGGGTTGTTTATGGCGGTCGAGAGGAGATATTAATTATACAGTGAAGGGTGTATGGATCGCGTTACCGTTACATGTTTATGAATCCGTCTTGTGTGTTTTAAATCTAATACTTATTATTAAATAATAAAGATATTTTATACGACTGAATTATTTCCATGCCTATAATAAATATTACAAAACTTATTATATAAATTTGTACCTATATTATTTCATACTTGTAGTATGACAACTATCTGTATTTAGCTTTTATCAAACAACACGGGTTATCACGTCTACAACCACTAGAATGCGCCGGCCATGTGTATATGCGTCTTAATATTTATTCTAACCTAGATGATGATATAATATTGTTAGTGTACCTATAAATAGCTGCTAATTAAATTTTTAGGATAATACATTTTTATTTGCAGAAAGGTAGTTGACAAGTAAAAAAAAAAATAAAATACATATTTCTATTACACCTAAAATAAATCTGTTGACATTCTAATTAGTAAAAATACTGTAAAAAATGACTACTCCATTAATTATTGTCTATTAGATCACATATAATTCAAATAGTATTTAATCAATTTCAGTAAGTAATACAAAAAACTAACTTACCGATATGATTAAATAGAAAATATTTAATGGTTTAAAAATCCTAAAATGGATTTTACTGATTTCAATTTTTTTTAGTGATTCAAAATATATTTTATATACCATCATAAGTGATTGTATTAGGCCGGATACAAAAACACGCAATTGTCATCAATAGAGCAAAACGTATTTCATCCATCGAGAAAATCTGTGATAAAAAAAAAATAGTAATAGTACGGATTTTGTTCGTATCTCTAATTATTTATCTATTGATAAATAAATAGTATGTTTATATGAAAGTAATAACGTTTTTACTTGTAGGTAGTTTTTTGGCAAAAGTAGTTTTATACGAAACTCCGTGAAAAATAAAGATTGGCGAAGTTTCTTATGGGGATTTGTTACCGACTTAGTGTACGAAACCCAGCTGTATTGTGTAAAGCTAGGACCGAGCAACGTGTGCGTTCCCCAATACAATTATATCCTAAATAGTCTAAACAAAGTCCGAGTTTAGGCAAAGCTAAGAACTAATATAATATGTAAACTAACAACTATGCTTAATAATAATTAAAACTATAAATTAAGTATATTACATAAAAAAAAAAAAAATGGTTAACGATTATATTAAATATTTGTATTTATCAATGCTTGAAATAAAGCAGTCGCTCTCTTCGAAGCAAGAATTATGTTATTACTGTTTACACACTATCTCTTTTCTGCACGATGGGATACCATGTCCCACCAGAAAAAAAGCGTTTCGTCACGGTGGTACGGAAAAAAACCCACCTTAGCATTTATTTTTACTTATTTTTTGACTAAATATTTTTTCAATTATTGGTAACTTAGAAATAATATTGTTGCATATTCCAATGACCTTGATTTAAAAATAAACTGTCTAGGTCACATTTATAAGGGTTTATTACTAAATTTGTCTACTTTTTTTGTCGATGTTTTCGGTGCACTCTATTTATTTCTATTTTGAATTACTCGGTATTTAGTGGACCGATTTGTTTGTTTTTTTCCATTCTACGTATTTATTAGTGAACATTATTATGGTGTAAAATAAATTGACTGACATTTTTAGTTTCTGTTTTATATTGATATTTGTGACCATCTACAAAATAACCTGTAGACGTTCGTAGATTCTCAAAATTTCACCAAAACTGTAAAACGATATCATACGACGTACGTAGTGAGTTATTTTTATAAGCAAATTACAAAATAAGAGGGTTGAAAACTCATAGTTAATGCACGTAAATTACGAAAGTAACCGTCCTCCATTAATTGGTATTTGTCACGCACTCTAGCAACAAAATAATGCAATGTAACCATGTGAAAACATTAAAGTAAGAACATTTAAATCAATAATATGTTCCTGTTCAGTTTTAAACACTATAATAGATCATTTGACATTTCTATACAGTTGTGGTTATAAAGTGAATTATTTGAATATGTATAGAAATAATATGTATAAATATACATTGGTATTATTTTTATAGCATTTTACAACTCACAAATACTTTCAAAATATCAGCTGTTGTTAAAATCGATTTGTTTTTCCTTAGCAATTAGGTATTTGTTTTTAATATAAACGGTTCTATTAGGAAGTGAATATACAACTCCGACTTTAATTCAGATTTTTATTTTATTTTGTTTAAGTAAAAAAATATTTTATTTGATAATTTACGGAATTACTAATAGAACACTGGTTAACTAGTATAAGAAATATTAATGACCCCTTTTATCGCTGGTGCATCATTACAGAACTGGGTTTCGATATGTGCAGGCACATTTGTGGCAAGTATTTCATAGATAACACGTTAAATTTAAAAACTGAAGAATATTAAAAAAACAAAAACATGTACTGTATACGTGCTGTGTACTAATTACAGTTTTAAACTAAATTTAATTTGTGAACTAATATTAATACTTAAAAAAATGTGTATTAAATATTTTTCTTATTTTACCGTTTAATATTATTTACTTACCTAACTATTATAATATATAGTATTGTTTTATTTTTTTAATTCTAATTTTAAGCTTTTAATAAATTCGTTTAATAGTTATTAATTATAATTGATTTAAAGTTGTTTTATAACAAATAAGACACAATTTTATATGTTGCAGTTCTTGTCAGCTTCATCAATAGTCGTATGTTTACATATGTTATCTGACAACGCATTAGGTAAGCAACACATTTACACTTGTTACATACGAACATATATACACTATATAAAGGGCCGTATTCAGACCGGTTTTCTCGGGTCGTATGTGCGAGGCTAGGGAGATTTTTTGAATATATATCAGACAGCCCTCAAAAGATTTAGGGCTCAGGATTTAAACTGATTTTACAAAAACTTGTTAAAAACTATAGATATCGCTTAAATTGATATAATTTTTAAGATTGTATGTCTTCTCAGTTTTTCTACTACCTTATTCAACCACCAACCTTGGATTTTTAAACGACCCCACATTTTTTGAAGTTGTAGTAGGATTGTCCGAAAAGTAAGAGTGCTCGAAAACAACTGTTTAAATAAATAAAATTATTATTATTACTTTCAGAGATATTACGTTTTTAAAGTAGGACGTGCAATATTCACCCACAATTTTATATAAATTGAATTTGCGTTACTCCACTTCGCCCATATCTTCAAACTGTAATAACTGAAGAATATTTGTTCAAAATAAGTTTTCGACCAGTTGTATATTTCCACAAAACTACCCTAACGCAACTCTTAGCCTTTAATTGCGTATTCAGCGGTGTTTTAGTATTCCACTGGGTGACCTTAGTGAACTTGAGAAGACGAGACTCTTTTATTGGTTTCTCTATTCGATAATTAACCTATTTGGGGCAGTAGGGGAATGCTAATAAGTTTCGAATTTTTAAATTACTACTTAGAGTGTAGGATAGTCAAAATAAACTACATAGATATGTTATGTAAAAGATGGAAAAGACAAAAAATAATATATTGAGATAGTGTGGCTATGTTATGAGAAGGATAATCTAACAAACTAGGAAACATATTTTAAAAGCATGTTTCGTTTTATTTTACAGCGTTTTTCTTCGCATCGACGGGTCTCAATCTACTAATGGCGACAACCTGGTTAATAGCCCTTAATGGATCAGTTAGTATTTCTTCATAAGTATATACAATCATTCGTTTTAATAAAGGAGTAATTAAGCTTATAACAGCGTCATAACAGCATGAACAAATTTAATTACTAAAAAATAACAGTGTTCCAGTAGAGGAATAAAATATATATTTAAAAAAATAAACATAAAAAAGCCAGTGTAGTGTGGACGGAGCATTGGAACGATGAGTCACGGATCATTATGAATTATTACAACTAAAAGTAATAAAATCACTTTCAAATAAACGATTCGATGCGAATCTGTAATGGTAGAGTACAAATATAGAATATAATGAAAATATTTTCATATACCTGTTGATTGTTGATTCACTCACGCTTAGAAATTGACTAACGTCATAGGGTATTTTTTCCTTTTTTTTGGGGGAGGGGGGGGATCCTAAAAAAAAAACATTTTAATTGATAAAGTTTTATATTATGTCATAGCTTCATTCTAGACCAATCTTCAGTCTAATTTTTAGGCATTATATTATAAAAGTTTGCTGAATAAAAGAGAAATAAAAAAAAAGTGTTTATTTCTTCTAGGCGAAAGGATTTTCCATTTTTTTTTATTTTACAATATCTTTTTTTAATATTTTTTTTGAAGCTAATCTCATACAAATTTGATTATTTTTAAAAAAGCGCACCGTAATTTTAAGTTGAAAAATAATATTATGTAATTTTTTAAAAGTTTTCTTAGACTTTGAATGTGAAGGGATGATATTTTTTTAATGTTTCACTGTATAAAGTACCTTTCAGGTACGATTTCTGATCTGTAGAGTTATTACATGAATTGGACACCAAGTTAAGATGGGTCCCACATTTTCAATATTTAAATTCTTTTGTTTCACGCTGGTCCAATTTTCTCCGTTCTATTTGTGGTACTTCTTGGGGTTCACACCACTCTTCCCTTCTTCTTGTTTTTAACGCTGTGATCAGAGCCAAAGTTGACTATGGGTCTTTTCTATACTCTTCCGCATCATTTTGTTACCGCAAAAAACTTAACTCTGCCCTTTTATCCTGTGTCCGTAGCATTATTGGTGCTCTTCCTTCTACCCCACTTCCGAGTCTCGAAGTGGAATGTTTATGCCCACCTATTGAAATCAGGAGCCGAAGAGCCGCTGGTAAATTTCTCCTCAAGTCTTTGTCCTCTCCAATATCATCCATTTTTCATTTATTCCATTCGATTACTAATTCATGGCGATATGTCGCTAAAACCCTTCCCATTCTTGCTTCCATAAGCCATTCTCTCTCTTCCATAGCCCCTCATATACTTAAATCATACACCCGGTTACCCATGTATGATTGTCCTTACAGTGCTTTGATTTTCTCTCCAACTGTTCATATTGTCCCAAATTTTCTAGGTTTCTCTCGTTCTTATTTGACATGTCTTCCACCCCAAGTAACTAACAATCTCTTCTTGTATTACATCTCCTTATCCTTTCCAGGCTCGCGTCTGATTTTTACTGATGGTTCGTCTTCAGTTTCCGCTTCGGGTTGCGCTTATTATATTCCTGACCTAAGCATTTCCTTTTATACTAATCTCCATCCTTTGTCTTCTTCTTTTACCACTGAATGTTCCGCCATTTTCCATGCTCTTCTCTTTATTTACTCCTCTAATGATAATAATTTTCTGATATGCTCAGATTCCCAAGCTTGTCTTCTTGCTCTCTCTTCTAATCCCTTCAGCTCTACATTGTCTCCCCTTATTCTTAATATAAGATCCCTTCTGTTCCGCATCTCGTCCTCTGGCAAAATCGTTCAATTCCTTTGGGTTCCAGGGCACTGTGGGATAATTGGTAATGAGACTGCCGATTCCCTAGCCACTTCCACCGCTTCCTTCATTTTGACTCAAGGCCTAACCACTCCTTTTTCTGACTTCCTTCCAGGTTTAAATAAAACTATATTTAAAGCTTGGCAGGACAAATGGTCCTCCCTACCTCCTAACTTTGCCTCTTGGCATCGCTCAATCTGCCCTATTAACCCTCGCAGGCCCTGGTTTCATGGCCTCAATCTCACACGCAAAGAAATCTCTTCCTTTTCCCGTTTAAGATTTGGACACAACCTTCTTCCCGCTTTCTCTTTTCTTATCTCTTTGAACTCCTCTCCTCATTGTACTTTGCATGATTTACCAGCCATCTGTGATTTTTCCCATCTCCTTTTTCATTGTCCCACTCTCTCTCCCCATAGAGATATCCTCTTTAACCTCCTATCCTCTTTGGGAATTAATGTCCCTAACTCCTATAACATTCTTAACTCTCGCTCTGTTCCTATCATCCAATCCATCCTCAAATTCATCCTTGATGCTGGGTTTCATATCTAATTGTATGTAAAGCTATTTTAACATTGTGTAATTTTTGTATATAATATTTTATTTATTTTTTTTTTTTTCTCTCTGTATTATTATTTTAGTTTGTATATACTATCTCTAATTTGTGTAATTGTTGAGCTGTTAAATTTATAATAAAGGCTATATAAAAAAAAAAAAAAAAGAAGAGTTATTACATGAAGGATTCGGTTCAGCGGTTTAGAAGACATCGTGTTTCAGACAAAAAAAACACATCATTGTTAAAACAATACCTTCTCAGCTCAGCATCGGACCTAAAAGATGCACATAGGAAAACTGCAATTAAAAATATAAGAGTTATTAGTACATTTTATATTGATAGTATGATGACTATTTATATTTTATTTTACAAACTACAACTATTCTAAGTGAATGTGATTTTGACTTAAAACTATATTATGATGGTTAAATACTTTTTTAAACTATTAAGTAATAAATAATAAAATAGATTATTTATAATGTGTTTCAGAACCCTTTATCAAATATAACTTTAGCTCTTCGTCTATGGAAACTATATATATTGTTATGGTCAATTTTAACTATTTACTCAATTTTCACTGATGATAATTACAATAAGTAAGTATTAATTTATGATCCTTTATTAAAGTTCATGATGTTTAATAGAGACTTTTGTACATCACTTGTATACATTTTTAGTTCTTTTTCATGTGTAAATGGTCGTTGTCTGTCATCTATGTTTTTAATCAAATACAAGATACCAGAAAGCACAGAAGGGCCTAATAAACCGCAACGTAAATCAGGGAAAAGGCCCAAAAATACCACTGATGACTCAACAACAAGATCATCACCTCATATATTAAACACAACGACAACTGAAATCACAAATTTTACTACAACAACAATAGATAAAATAACAAAAACCCCAACAAATATTGTAACTACAACTACCATTTTTAATACTACAACACCAGTATCAACTAATCTCACAAATGTGCCAATATCTAAAACTAAAATGACAACAAAAACAAATAACACTACTACGGTATCATCAAATATTACAACTACAACAACAGATAAAATAACAAAAACCCCAACAAATATAGTAACTACAACTACCATTTTAAATACTACAACACCAATATCAACTAATCTTACTAATGTGCCAATATCTAAAACTGAAATGACAACAACGACAAATAACACTACTACGGTATCATCAAATATTACAACTACAACTAAGAAATCCATAACAATAACTACGACTAAAAAATTAACAACACCAACTACGACTAAGAAACCAACTACAACTAAGAAATCAACTACACTATTAACAACGACAACTACGCCAAAGAAATCAACAAAAACAACTACGATCAAGAAATCAACATCACCAACTACATCTAAAAAATCAACAATACAATCAACAACGACAACTACAACTAAGAAACCAAATACACCATCAACAACGATGACTACGACAAAGGAACCAACTACACTATCAACAACGGCAACTACAACTGAGAAACCAACTACACCATCAACAACGACGACTACGACTATGGAATCGACTACGCCATCAACAAGGACAACTACGACAACTATACGGGCGACTACACGAACTACCTTTAAGCCTCGTTTAAAACCCTTTGATCCACAAGATCCGTGCGATTGTACTATAGGCGAAGTATATCTAGCGAAACAGAGGAAACTTAATTTTCTTTCTAAAACAACATTGCACCCTAAAAAGTAAGACAACCTTTAAAAATAATAAATCGTCGTTTACACAAAAAATCCATGTACCAAATTTACAATTCAGAAAAAGGTATATTTTGATAACATTTCTTGTGTGTTACACACTATGGGCTGTTTAAGAGATACCTCTTAGAAAGAATTTGTGATGGAAAATGATGGTCAAAATATTGACAAATACTTGTTTACATAATTATAAAAAACATTTTACTTTGAATGTTTTTCAAAATAAAATTTAGTTAGTATATGGCCTAATAAATTTAAAATTTGATTCGGTAGATCACTGGTAATTTGTTTTTTGTTTATGTTTGAAGGTTTTAGTACATGGGAAGTTTTTTGTGTCGACGACGAAATAACTATCTAAAATACTTAGGTTTCCTATATTGGTTTGTTACTACTTACTATTTATTATAAAGATACACTTATCAACCAGCTAGCTATGTGTTAGACATCGCATCGACCATTGTCGTAATCGATTTTCCTTTGTTATTGTGAACATTTAACATATCACATACATGATTCCACTTATGAGACCCCTAGGCAATTCAAATCTCGGGATCCCTGCAAATTTTCTTTCAATTATTTATAATACATTGTATAAAATATGTAATTTTACTTTTACCAGCCAATAATTTTAACAAAAAAAAACTTTTTAATATTCATCACAAATGAGTACAGTCGTTACCAGATGAGTGTTTACATGGTTCAGCCGCGACGGTTCTTTATTATTGTTGCTGTTATTACTATTATTATTATTATACATTTTATAAAAATAAATTATCAACTATGCTTCGACAAGGCATAAAAGACCAAAAAGAAAACATAAAATACGGAGAACCCCTGACAGAGTTTTCGCGCCGCCAAGTTATCTGGCAACGACTGTAAATGTTTTAATTAAAATGAAATTAAATGAAAATAAATAGGAAATGGAACCGTTTACATTTAAATGTAGAATATATTATACGCATTACAGTATTTACTGTATAAAGCAACTGTATATTTTAATGTTAAAATATGGATTAGGATGTTTGTTTTAAAATCATTGATCAGCGTATATAGAACATTGGTTCATTTAGGTTATGTGCTAAAAATATGTTATTTTGAGTAACGCTAACACTACAATACTCTGAAATGAAATATTTTAGTAGGTATGTACTTCTTTAGAAGTACTATATAGTTTAAATTGTTTGATTATACCAGTTATTATTAGATAGTTTAAAGTTTACAATGTTATTATTAAATGTACAAGTTTGCTTAGGATTTTATCTTATTGTAAGTATTAATTTATATTTACAGAATAAATTCAGATGACAGTACTATTGAGATTCCATCAGGTACCAGGTTCTTTAACAATAATAAACCAGCAGTACATAATAAAATTATAAGAGATGCTGGTTCTCTACAACCCTTTGGTGGATTAAAACCATCCGATATTGCTCTTTTATGTCCAATTATCTTATTCGGTGACAACAATAATATATTTTTAATTTTTCTCTGAAGGAGCCTCTACGCTTGCGTATGTTTGGTCGAAAATAACACATTCTAATTTTTACCTTACTTTAAAACGCGTAATTCGATAATAGTTTTGAAAAATGATATACAATTTTGAATACTTGCTTGATGTATCGATCGATGTACATTTCTAGTTTTCAATGTTATTGTAACAGTCATTAAGAAACTTAAAAAATTGCAAATTTTTACACAAAAATTATTAATTAACAAAAACAATTTTAAAATCGTGCCACGGTTAGTACCTTATATGATTTATAAAGTATCCAAATGGTTTTTTATAAATCTTAAATGGGAGTATTTTTAGAAACTATTTAAAGTAAAAACATTTGTTTTTATAGAAAATTGCGGCATATATACGTTATAATAGTTAAAAAAATTAAATACCAAAATAGATCCGTTTTCCTGCGTTAATATATATGTTTACAAATTTGAGTATAAAAATTGCCTATACAATGCGCCTTAATAAATGCTAGTGTAGAGGCCCCCTAATAATTGTAATATAATATTACTCAGTTTTATAACGTTTCTTTATAGTATTATACATAGTTGGTTTGAGGATGCTGACACATTACAAACGGCAACTAAAAATAATCGAAGCTAAAAGATGTTGTGCGTGTACCTGTGGTGTCATATGCAAAGCCGGTAATAAGGTGAAAAGATGCTGGTGTCTAATATGTAGGTAAGGGCATATGCAGTTAGTTGCTAGGATGACAGTTCTGCAAAAAATAGTTTTCAAACAAATTTATTGAGTTAAATAACAATAATAATTAAAATATTCAAAAAGCACTTATGCACATATTTTTTTAATCAATAAACTAAGCTACAACAATTTTTTTTAATTAATTATTATTAATAGATGTTGAACGGCGGAAAATTAAATTGCCTTTACGCACAATGTCGTCAGGGCAGAAAGAAAATTATGCAAAACGACGTTCTTTGGATTATCTCGATATCTTATTATTAATATTTCTTAAACAAGGTACCCATATAAAACATGTCTACTATTAAGAACATTATTTTTTAACGTCAAGAATACATTGTGTAATGAAGTATAGACTATTTTAATAATTAAAGAATAGTTCATGTATGTTAAAATTATTTTAACCAGTAAGCCAAGTATTTATTTTGTACATAGACATTGATTTTAAAAATTAAAACCAACAATTTATGTCAGTAAATTTTCATTATACTACATTTTATTCTGAAGAGTAAATTGAATGAACAGTAGTGCTAAGTGCACGTAGGTTATAATAGAATAAACAAGAATATAAAATTTGTTTTATGAAATTCTGTAAACCCTATTTCAACTATATCAAAATAACTTATAAGTACTAGAAAAACTAACTAAACAATTATTTACAATTGCTTAATTTCATTAGTGTTATTTAATTTATGTTACAGCCGAATTTTGTATTATAAAATACCATTAACGTATTAGTAATTAGTATCTACATTTAATTATAAAATATCGAAAATCTTTTATGATAAACAGCAGTTGATAAATATGCAATAAATGCTAGCTAACTATCTGCAATCATAAATTATTGACGCATGTTCCCTCCACAGTTTAAATATTAATAAAATACCAATGTTATGCCACTATCGGTGTATTACTCACATTACACATAACTGATTCGTTGCAGGTAGGTAACGTTAGAACGATAAACGTTTTATAACGGTTATTTGGTTTTGTGTAGTCATAGAATCAAGAGTGTGAAGAAAACATGAAATAGATAAAAATTAAATTATAAAAGTTAACACTCAATAAAATAAATAAACACGAAACGGTAATATTAAACATTTTATTTTTTTTAAAACTTTACATAGGCAATTTTTAATCGTACTGACTCTCCGAGGTCAAGAACTTACATGAGACTTGAGAGAACTTTTTAAACTTAACAAACCTATTTACTTTATAGTAAACAAATTAAATAGTGACTATTAATACGGAAACAATTTTGTGTTGCTGATGCTGAAATATTACTAATACCTACCAAATATAAAATGTATTTATGGGTAATCAGATATTATTTTTGGGTGAAATGATTATCTTCAGACTTCAGTATATGAATTGATATACACCAATAGTCAACACACCAACTCTTCTCAAAATAGAGTAAGATACATAATATACAATAATGGTTTTCAAAATCAAAAAATGACTTGTACATAATTATCTAGAACCTTATTTCTCGTGTTAAATGTGTAATAATATGTACTATTTATGCATACAGCTTAAATGGTTTTAATATCAAAACTAATTATTTCGTATTGACTGTAAACGATAAATTATTTATTTTCTATTATTTCTGTGTCAATATAGTTGACAATAATATACTGGTATTGTTATTTTTATGATAATATTATTTAGTCAATGATGTAATTACCATTTAATCTTAGTATAAATATCGTTATTGACTGTTCTGTCAACATTGTTTACATTCCGGTATTGTTCTACTTAAATGACTTAAACAACATACTAGAAGCGGTGTTTACTTAATATTGATACACAATATAATAGATTTCCGTCGTAGTCTAAATCGCGCATTTTAGAAGGTAAATATTATCTTTTACAATTGTATTTACTTATAAATCGAATAATATAATATAGCCAATGGAAATGTAACGAATAGTGAGTGTGTCTTAACTGCGTGTGATGTTTGAAACCACAAGCACCTTCTAATAGTATAGTGTATAAAATATTAAGGCTAATGTTTTTCTCTCTCGGTGACGTCATTTGTAATGAGTATAAGTACAATACGGACTGCAGTATGCCATTATATGTACTTTAATAATAATAAATAATATGTGCTGACGATCACGCGTAGTACCCCCGCCCCAATCGGCAATAAAAATCATCCATACGCGCACTAAAACTATAACAATAACAAAGGACAGCCACCCTATAGCCTATTTCATTCACGTGCCGTCGTCATAGTATTAGTATTAGTAGTAGTAGTAGTAGTATAGTGTAGCATTATAGTTGAACTCCACCCCTCCTAGGATTTTTTGGCGCGGGCCTGCTGGTCGGCACCGTCTCGCCGGATTATCGATTGGCGTTAGTTTCAGTGACAACACAGCGGTCGTTTGCGCCGTTCGTGTGTTCGGTATACGCGCATAAGAGTGGTTTGAAATAAAATATAAATCACTAAAAAACTAAACAAAAAATATATTTTCTTTTGCAACTCGAGTGCGGTTTGTAATGTGGATTGTACGAATCGATCTGTAGACCGGTAGACGAATGAAAAACTTTTACCGTCGACGTTGGAAAATAGTTTAGGAACACCGAACACTGCGCCTTTATATACTCCTCCACGACCGTTCGAGATACACTTGTTATTTCCGTTTAAATAGTAAGTACACATTACCCGAAGTCAGGCTATTATCATATAATTTAACTTTTACGTAAGTAATTAATACTAGAAATTCTAGAAATACTAGTCACAGCTCACAACAGGAAATAACGCCGTACGCCGTTTTTAACGCCCCTCGGACGTACTACATAATGTAGTAAGCACACAGCAATCGGGTAAATTAAACTACAATCAAGTATCAGTAGGCAGTAAAAGCAAGCATCACGTATCCGTAGCGAGATATAATAATTTGTTTCGATGATACCGATATGTATTGAAATGTACAATTTAAATAGTGTATGTTCAATTGTTATCTTTGCTTTGTTATAGATAAAACTTCAAAGCGCTTTCATGCACTTCCCTTAAAGTCGTCCGGCCTAATAGCAAAATATCACATGATGTGGATTATATGAACTGGACTCTCTTGAATTAACAGCGGAAAAATGTCAGGTTGGTAGTACTTATATTTAATTTGACTATGTATATTTATTATTTTTCGTACTAAAGTTCTGAGTTATAAAATATATTATATTATTCGATGTTAAAAAAGAACAACATAATATTTAATTGTTAGCTACATTTAAAAAAATATAAACGTAAAAAATGTAATGATTTAAGGGGCATGTTGTCTGTTTAAATTATTAATAAACAAAAACCATTATACAACTGTACCACAATTGGTACCTTGGATGATTTATAAAGAATCAACATTTTTTTTTTAAATCATTGGAGTATTTTTAGGAACTATTCGAAGTAATAACATATTACCTTTTTATAGAAAATATGGCCTGTATATGTTATAAAAGTTGAAAAAAAATTAATATCAAAATATATCCCACTTTCCCGTGTTAATAAATAAATTAAAAATTTAAGCTTAAGGGGATTGCAGTCGGTTTTTTTGACGTTTTAGACCAAAAAGACAGACAAAATTTTATCAATGATGGTCCGATTTCAATCTTGTAAAGATATACGAGTTCTTTACTAGACTAGATTATGAAGGGAACAGGTTTGAAATTTTTTTATGTAAATAAATTGGGGTTCGATATAGAAAAAATGACAAATTTAGGTTATTTAATAACTAGAAATTGAAAATTTTAAATGAAAATCGGCTTCCTATTTAACATAGCAAAGTCGCTAAAGAACTAGAATCTCTTTACAGAATTAAAATTGGACCATCCTATGTAGTCGACATTTTTTCTGGCTTTTTGGTCTAAAATAAACCTAAATGGCTTTTACTCATAGAAAAAATTATACCTAGAAGCGTATTCAATTTAACCGTTAAATTAATTGACATGGTCGAAATTTATTAAACCATTTTTTTCTTAAATATTGTCCATACAAAACTCCTTAACATCAGACCGCATGCAATCACCCTTAAGGTGACTACGATCTAGAATCTAGGTCATAGGTAAACTTCGGTGTAGGCCCAGGGGTCATTATTTTGGTTATTAATATTGATTGCATATGTACTAAACAATTGTGTAACATATCAGTTTAAGTTGATTTTATGTGGGCAGCTCATATTTCTACGTAATAACACTTTAACAGATAACTATGTGTAAATATAACGTGATCCTCTTATCAATTATCAAAAATTCCTTGTTTGATTATTATTGTTACCTAAAAAATCTAGTTTTTATTTTTTTATTTACAGAAAATTTGAATAAGAATTTAATTACGCAGTTAATACTTTAATATATGTAGTCCAGAGACTGGAACCCGTACCTAAAAAACTGGAACTGAAACCACTAGTTGTAATCGATTTTTTTCGGTTCTTTTAGATGTAGTATAAACGTATATTAATATATATATAATATTATACGAATATACACCATGTCACAATAATAATAATAATACTAGGTATAGACTAAAAATCTAAATTCATCTGATGTGAATCAACTTAGTAGTTTATATGTGTAATTTGATGATAGTAAAAGAGAAGCAAAAATAGAATTTGTTTTACAATTATTTTTCATGCTGTTTTGTTATCTTTGTTTATACTTTATTCATAATTTATTATGAGTTATGACTCAAGTGTTAAATAATGTCATTTGCGATTTTTTTTGGACAATTTAGAGTTTATTATACGGTAAATTATGAAATGAATTGTGTGCGAATCGCAATGAGTCAACTCTCCACATGGAGATAAATGGAATACATATCTAACATATATACATATACACACATATATATATATATATATATATATATATATATAAATGTGTGTGTGTGTGTGTTTAATCACTAGTTTTATGTTTAAAACCTGATTTAAACATGTTTAAAACTGTCCTAAAATCCCATTATCAGTTAATTTTGTAGTGATGGTGGAACGGTTTTTGGCGCATAATAGAAATTGATAAAGTTAATATTTGACAGACGCATAGCTAAACAGTGTTAATAAAAATCCGCAAGTATACATATGCACGCTGTCTATAAAGTTAATAACCAATAGGTATCAACTAATGCATAAAGAGATAAAAAACTTAAATAATCATAATCACGACATGTTTATTTTATTTTTTCCTAACTAATAGTTAAAATTTTTATTTTAATTCAATACATTTTTTGATCAAAATGTACATGCCTAACCCGGTACTAACCAGAACCTTAATTTACAAATATTTAAAACCGAAACTGAAATATATTTTTATAACTCCGTATGTAGAAATTACTATGTAGATACATTCAAAAGTAAAATATGCCAGAACCAAAATTGAGTAGAATTTATTATTTTTTTTAATTTATTTGATAATTATACCAGTAAACATATTTATATGGCACTCGATTTCGAAAACAACCCCCTAACCCATACATACCCTAATTTATTATTTCGGTTTACTAAAACCTAAAAAGAACCATAAACCCTAACCATAATTTGTAAAACCCGATTAATTCTAAGTAAAATAAATCATTCGGGTTCAAAGCTCTGATTGAAACTTAGATTATTAACCGGATATGTTCGACCCTTAATATGTTTGATGGAAGAAATAACTAGAAATAAAACGAATTCTTAATTTAAAGTTTATTGGTTTTATTTTTAATGTAATTTTGTACTTACAATCATATAAACAGTATTCAAGTCAACTTTCCCAGCACTATATGAAACCCATAAGCAAGAATATAGTATAAAATATATTAACAATGCTTTTTTATTTTCGCGTTTTATAGAATATATTGGTTTTGGTAGTTTGCCGGACATCGTGCACAGGAAAACGGTAAAAAAAGGATTTGAATTTACCTTAATGGTAGTAGGCGAATCAGGTCTTGGAAAATCTACTATGATAAACACGTTATTTCTCAGCGATCTTTACAAGGATAGAAAAACGGCGGATTATGGTAAGTATTCGTTGAATAGCGAAAACTCGTTTTTTTTTTATTGTTTAAAAGTGTTAACTATGATAATTATTGAAACGATTTCAGTCGTTCATGTCGGAATACAATAATTATTATTACTCTTAATAGATTTAAAAAAATTTTTTAATTGTCTACAGAGCCTCCTCAGACTGCAAAAATTGAAAAAAAAACTTTATGTATCGAAGAACAAGGCGTTAAATTAAGATTGACCGTCGTCGACACTCCGGGTAAACTATTTTTCGATGAAAATGAATATACTTATACTGATTTTAAATTGTTCACAATACAGGATTCGGCTCTTCTCTAAATGGCGAAGAATGCATTCGGACGTGCTGCGAATACATCGATGAACAGTTTCGGGCATATTTCTCAGAAGAAAGTGGAGTCGTCAGAAAAAATATTGTCGATAACCGCGTACACTGTTGTCTATATTTCATACCTGCCCATTGTCACAGGTATGTATGCTGCGTTATGAATTGTATGTGTATTGTTTTCACTTTTTGGGTTTTACTGATACATCCATGTGCTGTGTTAGAAGCTGGATGTTTGATGAACACTTTGCGGAAAACTTCATAGTTAATAGTCGTTAGTCACCATATTGTTTTCGGTTGCTATTGAGACTGATAAATGAATCACTTGCAAGGGATAAAATAAAAAAGACTATGACAAATCGTCTCTTTTTTGTTTTTTTTTTATTATCAATTAATTGTATATTATAATCTAGGGGTAAATTCTCGATTCCTTTATTTTAATTATTTTTCATACAAGGAGTTTTTTTAAAATTTAAATTAACAGATCACGAAATGTCTATAGGCTTGTTATAGGCTCAAGGTTTTTGTAAGCTCATAACATTCTTAATTTTTGACTAGTTCAGCTCTGTACAATCGGAAGATGTATCGTTAAAATACTAAAAACTCCACAAAAATGTATTAATTTTTTGGTGTGGTAATTTTTTTTTTTTTAACAGTCTTCGGCCTCTAGACGTAGAATTCATGCTAAGTATTCACGAAAAAGTCAACGTTATACCCGTCATAGGAAAAGCAGACATGTTGACAGAAAAAGAGAAGACTCGGGTAAAGCAAAGAATGAACGATTCGATTAAGGAACACGGAATAAAAGTTAGTAAACATTACTTTCTTTAATAATGATTTATTTAATTAAGTATAATGCATATTTTATTTAATAATACTTTTTTCACGGCGGTCGTTTGTAATATTTTTTTATATGCAATAATTAGTTTAACTGACTTTAATTCAAAGAGTTTTGTATTTACTACGTCTTTTTATAGTTTTTCAATAATTTATAATGTATACAATTCCGGTACAAATGTTTAAATTCTTAGGTATATCAGTTACCAGACTGCGAAAGTGACGAAGACGAAGATTTTAAACAACAGGATAAAGAACTCAAAGCGTGTTTACCTTTTGCCGTAGTTGGGAGCAATACTATTTTGGAAGTGAATGGAAAAAAAATGCGAGGCAGGCAATATGACTGGGGCTTAGTCGAAGGTAAAAAATAATAGGAAATATGTATAGTTCATTGTATAAATATTATGATATATAGTCAATACTATAGTACTGTTAGTCAAACCTAAACATATAACGACTACCGATTCGGTATTTCGTTCTAAACATATGTACAATATAATACATAAATAATGTTTTTCAGTGGATAACCCATCTCACAGCGATTTCGGAAAACTTCGAAATATGCTGATATCTACACATATGCATGACTTGAAAGAAGTCACTGAAGACGTTCATTACGAAAATTTCCGAACACAGTTGATATCAAAAATATCGCAACAGGCGTTTAAGGACAGAGGGTATTTATAATTAATTACTGATAGCAATTCAATTATTGAATGTAAAATGCTATTCACTGTGGTCCTTGCTTAGGAAACTTAAAAGAGATTCCGTTCCAAAACTACCAGCTGCGCTCGACGAAACCGACATCTTATTGATTCAAAAAGAGGAAGAAGTAAGTAGTACCTATCTAGTTTCTAAATGTAATATTATAAATAACAATTGGTTTTTTGAAGAAGATTATAGTTAACTATAGTACTTTATACAAAAAATATTCCATACAAATTTAAAACAAATTCGACAATTTTTTAAAAAAAATTTAGCGCACCGTAAGAAGGGGTGAACTTTTTAACTTTTTGTTCCGATAAAGTACCATTCCGGTACGTGAAAGAATTGGGAAACACTTTAAGTAAATAACTCTAACATTAGTATTGTTTACATTAAGAAGACGCCACATCATCCGTATTATGACCGGAAACTCGTTGTGCGGGACAAGGGTTTTTATCTTGTACTCGTAGAAAAATAATTACAAAAGGTTTACAGTACCCAAATCACAAAGAACAAAAAAGGTTTTTTTGATAACTTAAAACACAATCCAAGTTATTCAATCACAAAAATTATGTTTTTTTTTCATTTATTTATTAAAAGTTAGTGAGTATTACCATTAATTATACTCAATGGTATTATTATTAAAAAAAAATAAAACGCTACGACACTGATAAAATTGTCTTCTATGTATTGTGAAAATGTGGTATTTTACTGTGAATATTGAATAAGTTTGTCCCTCGTAAAGAAGTAGTTTAGATGAGAAAAAAATTGTAATTTATCCTATAAAAATTACTGCGATAATCTGACATTAATAAATGACAATAAAGTACTGTTATTACTGTAGTAATAAGTATACACTATGTAGTTCAAGCTCTAAATTAAAATTTTCGAAAAATTGCCTATACTTCACACCTATAGGAATTGGTGGCGTGATGTCCCCTTAAACAGAAAAATAGACTCAATATGTTCAATAATATTAAATAATTGCATCCTTATAATTATTTTTTACAAATCAATCATACTATTTTTATTTTTCCTAGATACGCCGAATGCAAGATGTACTCATTCAGATGCAAGAGAAACTGAAAACGAACAACGAAAAGAGTAACCACAACTTGTATTTGGCAGCACAAAAATCGTTAGAAAAAGAAAATAAACAAATGGAAAACGTAATAAATGTGTGACATGACTAATATTAATTATGTTTTCCACTAAATATTACTCATATCGTATGACTTTTGGGTAACTCAATATTTTATATTAAAATCATAAACATAATTTAATAGTTATGTAGGTATAAGCAATATTCTTAGAGACAAATTGCGTTTTTTCATTACTATATATAGATTTATAGTTTACTCTTCGTTTTTTTTTATAAACTATGAAAACAATTATGTACTTATAATCTTATATGTAAAGTGAAATATTTATGTTGAATTGTAATAGTGTAAATGCATTTTATGACTACTTTTGTTTATATTTACAGTCGATAAAATATTATATATGTAGAAAAATGTATGCTCTATTTTAGAGTTATTATGTACATAAAACTACAATAAAGAATTCAAACTGCAAACAAATCGAAGTGTGACGAATTTCCCTTTTTTATTTCTGTTTTACTCAACTATGCCGTATATAAAAAAAACTCTTTTTGAAATATGTGTAAGTGCCTTCAAACAGTAATTACTCGAAAACGAAGTAGAGAAACGCAAAATCTAAAATAAGTCTTTCAAACGTATTATTTTTTTTAACAAACCCGTGGAATGCTTTACCGCCCTTTCACACCCATGTATTAATTTACATTTTCTCAATACTTGTGTATTTTAACTATTATATTAAATAATTTTATATGTCTGACGTTTTATTTTTAAATACCTTGGTGTATAAGATATACACCAACGTAATTGTGTTTTAATACGTCTTAACTTTAATCATCTTTGTTGCGGATGAGTTGTGTACCATTTAAATGTCCACTGTCGGGAATTTAAAAAAAGTCACTCTTTGATGTTGTCATCACAAGTATATGATTCCCATATCTGTAGAATGCATATTAATTTAGTTACATGATTTGTATTATTGAAATATTTTTTTATAAGATCATTATTTCAAAAATAGACAAAATTTGAATGCCTTCTTCTTTTGAGAGAAATCGAACTTAAGATATAAGAAATAGCCCTATTTTAAATCTAGATTTAATCTAACGTCAAAATCCTAAAAAGTAAAATTTCACGTAAAATGTGAAGTAAAGAAAACGTTTCCACTCCTAGGAGAAAGGGTTTATGATATTATATTATTGGTTTGACAACGTTTGTTAGTATTATTATGCTCAAGAATATTCCATATAAATCTGGAACTAATTAGATTTTTTTTTTAATTTATAGAGCGCCGTGATTTCAAGTTCAATGATATGTCAAGTTTTTGGATGTTTTTCACGATTTTGAAGGGGAAGGGGTGCACTTTTAAAATGTTAAGTCAATTTAAGTACTCTTTAGGTATGATTTCTGATACAACTTTCTAGTTACATAAAGACATAGTCTCAGCTCCGTATCGAAGCTAAAATTAATTGCCATATTATATAAAAATTCATTCAATAGTGTTGCCTCGTAATTAATTTGCTCACGCGTAATAAAAATAAAATACCAACTCTTATATTAAAAATTAAAAATGTTTAAAGAAAAGATAGCGCTGTTTGTCCATTTCAGCTTATCACATCAGTTTTATCTACACAATAATTATTGTAATCAATTTATACGTTGTAAGCACGGTTATAGATAATTTATCTATAACCGTGGTTGTAACAAATACTATAATCTATAGTATTTGGTTGTAAGGTCTGTAGTCGTTCCCGCGAAAAAGCGTTTCTATTATTTTATAACAGTTGGCGGCACTGTGGTCGCAATCACGGGATTTGTATAACACCAGCTTGGTAACCACTGATTTCGTCCGCTACTGCCTACTTGTTATGTAGGCACTATAAGCGGTCTTCGATCACGCGATTCACGCCACGTTTTTTTCTCGTCTCATCGCCAAGTCTTTGGGCGAAATTACTTTTCAGGTCCGGTGTGCTTGTTGATGTGCAATCATGTCTAGGTACAGCCAACGACCCGAGAATGCGTTAAAACGCGCCAATGGTGAGTACTTTCTATATTCTGAACTGTTAATAACCGCAACTGCCCGGCAGCCGTTCGTTTGGGTTAAATTTAAATTGCCAAATTTTGTTGTACGCAGAATTCCTGGAGGTCGGCCGTCCCGGCCGGGCACTTGATACCTTGTACGAGGTATTCAGGAACAAAAAATGGGCCTACAACTGGAGCGAAAGCGTTCTGGAACCTATTATGTTCAAGTATTTGGACTTATGTGTCGACCTAAAGAAGTCGCATATCGCCAAGGAGGGGTTGTTTCAATACAGAAATATGTTTCAGTCTGTAAGTATACACTAATTTATTTAATAGAGTTGTGTTTATGATATTTGCAATGTATAATGCACTAGGTAAATGTTGGATCACTTGAAAATGTTATTCGCGGCTATCTAAGGAGTGCCGAGGAACGTACTGAAGCAGCCAGAGAGCAATCACAACAAGCTGTGGTAGATATTGACGATTTAGACAATTTGGCTACTCCAGAGAGTATATTGTTAAGGTAATCTCATGTCTCATAATATATATATATATAAATAATATGATATCTTGTTTTTATTTGATTTTAAAATCTTAATTGTGTATTTTTAAATTGTAATAGTGCTGTAAGTGGAGAAGATGCACAGGATCGTAGCGATAGAACAATATTGACACCATGGGTAAAGTTCTTATGGGAATCGTATTGCCAATGTTTAGAACTATTAAGGACTAATGCACATGTCGAGACTCTTTATCATGACATTGCTAAAATGGTACATAAGCCTCATAATATACAAATTATTCTGAATTGCTTATAAGTTTGTTTCTATGTTTTTATAGGCATACCAGTTTTGTTTAAAGTACAACCGTAAAACTGAATTCAGGAAGCTTTGTGATAAATTACGCAAACACCTTGAAGATATTGCCAAGCTTCCAGCACAAACTGTCAATGTCAGTCTTTCTAATCCAGAAACGCAACAATACAATCTAGAAACTAGATTATGTCAATTAGATTATGCTATTCAAATGGAACTGTGGCAGGTAATTATTTTGTAATCAATTACTGTACTTTTATATTGGCAGTTTTGTATTAGTAATTGTGGGTATATTGATGCAAAACTTCCTTTAGTCTATAGAAACATGTTACAAGTACGATTAATAAAACCATTTTTAATATTAAATTACAGGAAGCGTACAAAGCAACTGAAGATATACATAATTTAATGACCTTAGCTAAAAAATCACCTGTACCTAAAACAATGGCCAATTACTATCAAAAATTAGCCATGGTGTTTTGGAAAGCAGGCTATAATCTATTTCACGCTGCTGCTTTATTAAAACTCTTCCAACTAAGTAAAGAAATGAAAAAAAATATAACGCAAGAAGAACTTCAAAGGTTAGTGTTCCATGTCACTATATTTATGCTCAATTTTTATTTTGTATATAATCATTTTTGGTTGAAATAACTTATTTAACTAAACTTTATTAATTTTTAGGATGGCATCTAGAGTCTTGTTAGCAACATTGGCTGTGCCCTTGCCATCTGCTCACCCAGAATTTGATCGTTTTATTGAAACTGATAAGAGTCCTTATGAAAAAGCTCAAAAACTAGCAGTTTTATTAAGTCTACCTGCTCCACCCACAAGAATTTCTCTTTTGAAAGAAGTTGTAAGATATCATTTATATTTTATTTCAAAACTAGTAGACTAATCCTTTTCATCTTCAAAATAAAATTACTATATTTTTGGTGTTATTTTTTTAATTTCCGTTTAACTCCATTTACTAAGGAAGTAACTTTCTTAAAAATCTCTAAAAAATACTAAATTTTTGTCATTAAGTTTATTATTATTTTTTACTATAAAAGTAATTTTTGTATTCTTTCTGATTTTATATTATACATTTGAAGAAATTGTTATAAAGTATATGTTATTTTTTATTTTTGTGAATAATATTAATTTTTGTTTGCAGGTTCGCCATAATGTTGTTGCTTTAGCTTCTGAAGACTTAAGAAATTTGTATATTTGGCTTGAAGTTGAATTTCAACCTTTGGAGCTATGTAAACGAGTCGAAGCTGTTACAGAACCATTAATTGGTAGTGGCAGTGATTTAGAAGGATATGTCGCTCCTGTGCGCGAAGTTACTTTAGCTCGTCTTATTAGACAACTTTCTCAAATTTATGAAACAATAGAGTATAAACGACTTTTGGAATTAGCATCTTATTGCAAGCCGTTCCATATGGAACGTATTTTAGTTGACTTAGTCCGCCATAATGATATGCAGGTATAAGATTATTCCGTGCTAAATACTTAAGTAATTTTAATTATGCGGTTAATAGACTATGTTTTGTTATTATTAAGTTAGTTATTAATTTATTATTAACTATTAATTTATTTTCAGATTCGTATTGACCACGGCAAAGGATGTATTCAATTTGGAATGGATCTATCTGAATCACAACGTGAAGACAAACCTGAAGGACCAACTCTACAATCTATGCCCAGTGAACAAATACGCACATACCTTATAAATGTTTTCAAAGTATTGTCGAAATCTGCTAATATTATAAACCCTGAAGCTAATAAGGTAAGCATAACGCTCAAGAGGTTTTATTGTTTTTAATTTTTATGAAAACTGTACATTTAGAACATTTTCATAACTATTAAAAACTATCATGTATTTATTAAAAGATAAGGTATTATGGATATGATGAATTTTAATCTTTGCGGATATCGGTATGATATCAATGATTTTAAGTATTTTATTCTGATAGCCTAAACATATTATAAAACCTAACTAAGTAGGTGTATTTAAGTATTATTTTTTATTATTTACAAATGATGAAGCTAACAATAACTGTTGCGGATAAATGATTTCCATATGATCTATTATTTAGTATTCTGAGACAATAGTTTAATTTTTAATTTTTTTTAAATATATCATAGTGTCTAAAGACTTGAAGAACATAACTTTTGTAAATGTTTTTTTTTATTCATGACCAATGAAACAAAACAGAGTATAATGATTATTTTATGTTCTTCATTAACTTTTAAAGAAAAAGTATTAAAAAGTTATTGGGTTGTGATGAACTTATTTTTGCGGATATCGGTATGATATTTGTGATTCTATTAACAAAATTCTGATTATAAAATAAGAAAATTACTTGAAAAACATGATTTATGATGATGCTATAACTGTTGCGGATAAATGATGTCCTTTATGATTTCATCAATTATATTTCTGAGACGATAGTTGTTTTTTAGGTATTTGTTAATATAATTAATATAAGAAAATATTTATTTAAGATTTCTACTAAGATAATTTTATGATGAATATAATATTCTGTTGCGGATAGATGATAATATTCTGTGATTTGAATTTGATTATTTCTGAAAATTGGGTTTTACGATTGCAACAATATTACTATTGTCTAAGACCCTAATGATGAATTTATCTTTGCGGATATCGGTATGATATTTGTGATTCTAGTTATTAAAATTCTGATTAAACATTAAAATGAAAAAAATTAACATTTGAAAAACATTTACTTTACATGATGAAGTTCTAACTGTTGCGGATAAATGATATCTCATATGATCTATTATTTAGTATTCTGAGACAAAAAAAAAATTAAATACATCATCAAAAAAACATTTATCCTCTAGGCATCAAAGCTAAAAATAATGTAATATGATCAATCAAATTTTAAAATAACAAATTAAAATTCATAATACAAATTTGTCTTTTATAAATGACACTTATTAAAACATAAGGTAATTGATATAGATATTAAAATTACACTTCAAGTATAGTTATTGTTTATTAATTTTAAGAAAATTATTAAATGCAAATATTAATTTTTATTTTTGGTTAATGAATAGTTTTATAAATTATATATTATGTTTAGGAAGAGCATCAAAAAGTACATCAAGCCCTTATTAGATATCATCATGAAACCAAAGATAAAGAACATCAAAGAATCTTAGCTCGCCACAAGATAATTGAAGATCGTAAAGAATACTTGGAGCGCTTAAACACAGTTAGGGTGAGGAGTGTATAATTTATAATACTCAGAAAATACTGAAAAAATAATACTTTTTTTATATTAAAAAAATTGTATTTGTAATTGTTATGTTTTAATTACCTGATTGTATAGGAAGAAGAAGAAGCTCGACGTGCCGAAGAAATTGCACGTGCAGCAGCTTTGGCTGAAATGAGGCGATTGGAAGCTGAGCGTGAAGAGAGAGAAAAAAGACGTCAAGAAGCTGAAATGCAAGCAATTAAGGATCGTAATTTCAAAGAAAAGATGCAGCAGATTTCGCAAACTGCTCATGGCCAAAAAGTGTTAAAGAAGTTGAATGAAGATGTATGTAAAAAAATAACATATTTATCAATGTCAAAAACTTTAAAATTGACAAATTTAATGATATAATACTAATTTCGCTTCTCGTTATACGTAGAATATTATGTTTTTTTTTTTACTTTTTGTTACTTATGATGGTCATTTGTCTAATAGGCCCTTAAAAATATGGATGCTGATGAAATTGCTGTTAAAGAAGCCGAAGAATTAGCTAAAGAACGTGCAGAATTAGTTCAAAAACTGAAAAACCGCAGGAAACAAATGGATTATTTTGAAAGGGCCAAGAGAATTGAAGAAATTTCTCTGTTGGAACAGGCTTGGAAAGAGAAGCAAGTTCATGATAAAAAGTTTTGGGAGCATCAAGAAGCTGAACGTATTCAGTTGGCTATTCAAGAACGTAAACTAGCTGAGCAAAACCGTGAAAGATTGGCTAGAATGAAACCTGACATGGACATATTCTTAGGCGAACTAAAAGCTCGCCGTACAGCAGAATTCCAAGTACAAATTTAATTGTTGTAATTACATTTTTTGAAAATTATCTGTATTGTTTTTATAATAATTTTTTTTAGACTAAAATAGAAGTATTTGAAGAAGAATTGGTTGTGATACGTAAAGACCGACTGAAGAAGAGGAAGGAGGAAAGAAAAGCAGCATTAATTAAACAACGTGAAGAAGAAAAAAGACGAAAAGAAGAAGAAGAACGATTGCGCAAGGAAGAAGAAGAACGCAAAAGAAAAGAAGAGGAGTCTAAGAAAAAAGAAGAAGAAGAACGTTTGGCTAAATTGTAAGGATAATTTATTTAATTTTGAAACAATGTCGGTTGTATACTACAGTCCGTTTTACGACTGATTAGCGACTCAACTGCGATGTGGATAATTTTCAGTGAAACTACTTAGATGATACATTAATTGAATAGTTTATTTAATCACTGATTGTCTGATTAGCTTTACCATAAATTGTCCTATTGTCGTGCTGAAGTTGCATCTCTAGTTTTGAGAAATGGACTGAGATTTGTTAACAAAGAGGCGGCATGGTAGTATGTGTAGTATGCCACAGTTAACCATATGACAATTTATCCTAACCATAGTGTTTTTTAGTGGGACAAAGGATGTTAATGATCAAAAAAAATAAAAATAGGTTACAAAAAATAATGAATATTTATTTTTAGAGCTCGTCAAGAACAACTGGAGAGACAAGCTGAAATACAACGCAAAAAGGAAGAAGAAGTACAACGAAAACTGGAAGAGAAGAATAAAAGTCTTTCGTCTACTGCAACCTCTTCGTGGAGAGGTGCCGATAAGCCCAAAGAAGATACGAAGTTCTTTGGAGCGAGAGATAAAGAAAGGAGAGGAGAAGGTTTTAGTCGTACCAGAGATGATGGGCCACCGCCTGAGCGTCGTCCTGTATTTAGCAGAGCCAATGATGAACGGAAAGGAGGAGGAGGAGGAGGTGGTGGTGCCTTTGGGGCAAGAGACAGTGAACGTAGTAGCTGGAGCCGAGGCGGTGGTGGTAGCTCCACTGGTGGCGCATTTGATAAAACATTTAAAGACGGAGCTAGGGAAGGAGGTAGGTCAGCTTTCGAGAGAGATCCAGCTAGAAAACGTGAAATACCCTCATCTACTACTGATCAGGTTTGTTATTTGTCTTACATTTCCAGGCAGGATTGGTATTGCTTTGATTCTAATAGTCTTTTTGATCATTTACAGGGTAATTCGTGGCGTACCAGTCGTGCTCAGGATTCAGAGGACAAACGGAAAGCAAAATAAGTTTGATAGCTGCAGGAATAATTCATTGTTTCAATCTGATATATTATTATTTATTTTTTCATATTATTCAAATGTAGTTAGTATCATTTTATATTTACATTTAAAAAATAAAAACAATAATTATGAATATATAGATGAATACATTCCGTTTGACACTTATAAATTTTAAAAAGTATATCATTGTTATTTGAAGTAAACATTAAAACATAATGTAAACTTATTGATAACATTGAAATACTCTGTTTTTGACTGTGAAAAAAAGGTTAATTAACAGAGATTTGATTGTGTTATCACACATACATGATTTATTGTATTATTATTTATGTTAAATGTGATGGTGTTCATCTTTATCATGTTCACTGTTTTGATTGTTAGTAGTGTGTTAGTTTTTAAGGTAAAATATTTGATCATGTCTTAAAACTCTTATAAAAAAAATTGTATTATACATGTTTTCGTCCAGTAGGAACTACAAACTCTTATTTTGAAGATGTTTTTCTAGATTCTTTATGTTCTATTGGTGAGAAATTCTAAATATTTCTTGAATTATTACTCTGTTTCTCTACAACGCAATACACTATCAAAACAGCTGAGCCATTATATATTAATAATTTATATTAATTTTATTTCTCGCTTTACAATATTAAGATTACACATGTAGTTTATTGGATATTGAAGTTCTTTGTTTTTTATGTGATATTCATATTACTTAAACAATATTTGGTATCAAACTTACCAATCATGAAAAAATAAACAATAATGTATATTATATGTTTCGTTGTAATACAATTCAGTAGAAAAACGAAAAATAAATGGTTTTTAAGCTTAAAACAAATTTTGTATTAGTTCTTTATCTGAAATGACAAAACAATGTTAGTATTAACGACAGTATTAGTGCTATTGTTTAAACACAATCTTTATTAGTATTATTCACTCAATGGTGGTTTAATTTAAATATTTTGTGGTATTTTGATAAGAAATCGATATTGGTCTTTTTATACCCAAGGTGATGCACACAAACATCAGATAATATTTTCCTAATAATTATTATTTTGTTTTGTAGAGTAGCTTCAATATTATTGTACATATATTATAATCTAAAATTACATATTAAGAATTTCCTTTAAGTGAAATTACCTTATAATATTTACACGAGATTGGAATTTTAACAGTTTGAAAAATTCTCTATAGCCTACATCACAATATTATCTAAACAGCCATTCGAACATCAATGTGTTTTAAGTGTGTGTTTTCTATAATATTTAAAATATTTCTATGCTTGCTAGTACTCTGGTGTTATATGTAAATGATGCTACTTGTACTCGTGGCGCTACCTAGCTAACAATCGCTTTCAAATGCTAATAACAGAATCCTTGTGGTCACAGCTCGCATGTATTCAAAGTTCACGGTTTGCTTAGTATATATACCATTAGACGGCTACACAGTGGTCAGAGGTGCGATGGTAGTCAGTACCAACTTCACCATAAGGTGAGAACATACGTTTAACGTGTCAAACCCAATAATTGTGTAACTCTAATTGTGAAATCACTCTACTAAGTATAATGTAATGTCATACGATAAACCAGTAAATGTATACTCCGTACTTGACTGCCGACTACAAACCTCGCCCCAAAATTTTGCATAATTGATCTAGTTTTTTTTTATCAAACAAAGGATACACATACCTACTCTTATTTTCTACGAAAGCGTGTAATGGTAAATTCAATCATTTTGTTACTAGATCATCGCCCTATTTTATTGGAGTACTTCAGACCCCCACCAAACTATGGACCTAATGGTTTTTTTTGTCATAAAAAAAAAAGACTACGTTTTTATACAAATGATACACCGGACTTCGAAGGGGTACTGATAGTTAATATAGATTTCATATATTTGTATAGATTTTTCATGACCAAATCCAAAATGTGTCTTTGCCTAGTTGTATTTACAGGGGAGGTTAAACCCCCATGAAGTTAAATGTCGCGTAAAGCTTGTACCTAGGACCTAGATAGTATAAACAGTAGTAAAAAAATCATAATCTTTAAACTTAAATTGATAAAAAAACAACAAATGTCATAACACATATTTTTAATGTGGGTATTATTTATTTACAACAAATAAGAAACTGATTAATACAAAGATACTATAGGTATCCCTACCTATTATTTAGAAAAAAAACGGTATAAATAATTGTGTTTTCATTAAATATTTTAACAATTAGATTGCTATTCATTTTCTTGTAGCTATATATAGTTGTTGATAACTTACAAGTCACTAGTGGCTATTGAATTTAAACATATATAACGTCGCCGTGTAACATATAACATTTTATTATAAGAATCTAAGCTTAATACTTAATAATACACATTTTTATTTAAGTATACTAAGTGTTGTAAAACATTTATAGCAAAAAGTAAATTAAAATATTTTTAAAGCAATGTTAAGCATATATCTGTTTATAAAAACACTGTAAGTTCTGGTCTGAGGCGGTTAGGTATCTAAAGTTAATAGTTATAAATTAGATATGATATTCCCAGCGAAATAAATTTTTAGTTTTTTTTTTTTTTTCTCTGACACAAGAGACACAATACCTATATAAATGCTAAACACTAAACAAATCCATTCTAACTATTTCAGTTTTAATGATATTAATAAGTTATAAATAATGGTAATATATTGTAGTGTTTGACTTTATGTATACATTAAAATAACAATTATAAAAAAATGTACTTTCAGTATCAAAAAAATAATTAAAATAAAGTAACTGTTAAAATATAAACAATACATTTTAATCCAATGACATACTTATATACACATAACTGATAACATAATAATGTAAGCTAAGATACAATAAAAACTAAAATTAATTTATAATAATAAGGTACATATTAAACATACTAGACACTAGTACGTGATAACGATTATATTATAATATACCTAACGTTTTACAAAACATAATATTGAGATCCTCAATATTGCCTTGCACTGGCTTTGCTAGACAATTTTTTTTTAAATATTGCGTATTAGATATTATTTTATTTTACTCGTAGTAAGTAGGTAATAAAAAAATTACATTCAAATATTTAAATGTAGCAGCTACATTGCACACAAAGTGAACTTTGTAACTAAAATGATTATACTATATTTGTATATTGAACTTAATATTATATAATAAATATACCTTACTAAATAAATAAAATACATAGTTACAAGATAACCGTTCCTAATATTTAATATTTTATTTATTATTATCATTGATATAACACAGTTGTTAGATTTTTTATAAAATCGTCTAAACTATGATTTATTTTTAATTTTTAGTTTTTTTGTTAAATAACGAAGTTGCATAAATTAAAAGTGCACAAAACTTACACTACAAACTTTATCTACTCAAAAACTACTGGAATTTGTGTAATAACCAAAAACTCACATACCTAAGCTCCAAGTTCAGTGTATAAGTATCATTGAGTATATGGAAGTCAACGGTATTATCTTGCAAATATCTTCTTATAATAGGTATTGAAAATTTTTTTATTTGGGATTGGTCTGAATTCATATTAGGAAATTACAAAACGATGATAAATAAAAAAAGCGCGTTTATATCTGTTATACAATTAAATTATGACGCATTGACTATTTAGTAAAAACGCAAATTAGACATCGACATTAAACAAATTTGTATCGCACCTTGAAACTTAAGTGACCTGTACTAAAAAGTCAAATATATCATTGAATTTGTAGCCGGTGTTATGATGTTACACCAATAAATGAGAAAATCCAATCATCATTGCAATATTTTACTTCTTGAACCTATTTATTTATTATTATATTATGTGGTGATAGTTGGAAAACAGCGAATTGTAATAAAACCGAAATTTGATTATTAGTCTACCCTAAGTTTATAATAGACTAATAGACCATTCTATAAATCGGTGTATTTAATTTACAAAATATGTCAAATGGTTTATTCGCAAAATAGTAAAATGTCATTTTCGTTTGGTCGCTGTGAGCCGAGTCGTTAAAATTAAATAAACGGGTGTAATAATAATAAAAATAAAAACGAGAGGGCTCGACCGTAAAACTGCCATAAACAAACGTCGCGATACCTATCAAAATGTCCGGAAAAATGTGTTACATATTATTATTTGGATCATAAAAATAAACCAGTGACAAAATAAAAAAAACAACAACGTCGCTGTAGCAGTAATAATTGCGCGCAATCAATCAACAATTAGCTATAATAAATTATAATAGGGCGTGATATTGCGTTTATTCCGATGCCGTTGTGGACGTCGGACATTCGTCGATAACGTTAATTGTACTCTCGCTGTCGTCCGAGGATTCCTGTTCGTCCGTCGTGGTGGACGACACTCGAACACCGGGAACTTCCCTGAGGTACGCTGCGGCCGCCATGACCGGCCGATACTGGTAACATCCGTAGTAAGGCGCGGCCGGCAGATGCACGTGCAATCCCGGTATAAAAGCGGCAGCGGCCGCGTGGTATCCATGCGGCGGGTTATCGCGCCCGCCGTTGTAGTAGTCAGTCGCGCTTGGTGCTATCAACGTGGCCGCGGTCGCCATTGGCTTGGAATTATAAGCGGCCGGTTTGCTGTGGTCTCTGTTTTTCGACGCCGGCGGGGCGCCGCGGTTGTCTCGGACCAACACCTTGACGGCCACCCTCTTGGGCGGTGAACTGGTGGGCGACCGGTCAACGGGTGCCTGCAACTGCTTACGCTTGGTCTTATACCGACGGTTTTGGAACCATATCTTCACTTGCGTCTCGGTCAGCTTTAATGAGTGGGCCAGATCCGCGCGTTCTGGCCCGGAGAGGTATCGCTGTTGGTTAAACCGACGTTCCAATTCGAACACCTGCAATGTTATTTATAATATGTATATAACAACAAAATGTACAAAAAATTTGATGTTTTAAATGACAACTAAATATAACAAATAATACTAAGTGTTGCCTATACTAGTTAAAAATTGTGGTATTTTCAAAGTCAAAGTCAATGTTCAAAGTTTATATAATTCAGTTATAAGTATGTTTATAAACAGTGACGTCATCAGGGGCGGGCCTAGGCTCACCCTAAAAAGTCTCACCCCCACCCCTCCTATGACCCACCCTAAAATTTAAATAAATTTAGTATGTGATTTTTGTTTGAGGGGTAGCAGCTACCACGGGTTCATATCGAGTTTAAACTTTGGTCCCTCCTAAAAGAGGTTGCCTGGCCCACCTAATGCTAAAATTCTGGCGCCGCCACTATTTATAAATCAATTTTCCAGAATTGTTCGAGAGATAATTTAGTAATATAATTATATTGATCGACTTGTTATAGGAATTAAGCAGAAAATACCATAGATAACGTAACAAGTACTATGTCTGTTCACCAATAAGAACCTACCTGAGAATGCGAGAAAGCCGCCCTTGAACGTTTCTTACGCTGTTGAATCTGTAAAGGCCTTTCACCGTTGTGCTTGCGCAAAAACCTAGACAGAGCGTTCTGGTGATCATCCGCACGGTTGAACACAAAGTCGCCACTGCTCAACAGTTCGATTCTCCTCCGGTACTCAGTATCTTGGTACTTAGAATCATCTGTAATACAAGCAAAATATTATAATTTCACAACGTCGATTAAGCTAGTATAATCATTGATTAAAAAAACCGAATAGTATATTTATTTAATTAATAGTTATTATGATTACAACATCATTAATTAAACAGATTTAGAGATAGAGTACTGGTTATGCTCGGAGAGAAAATGGTAAATAGCGCAGAGAAATTTAAGTAATTAGGATGAGTTATGCAATAGAATGATAGAGTAAGTGTAGTGGAATAAGATGGAAAATGGCAACAGTGGTGTCGTGTGACAGAAATATGTCATCCAGAGTGAATGGAAATTGCAAATGTCTGAAAAATGAATATTGAGATAAATGTTTAATATGGACTATGAGGGTTTTGTGCCTCACTCTTCCCTACGTGGTTTTCATTTAAGAACTATTATAAATGTAATTATATACAACGATTGAGGAAAATGATAAATTTGCCTATGATTTTTCTAATTTAAGGTACTTTTTGAAGTTGAGGTTTGTTGTGGATAATAAGTTTAAAAATAACTCCTGAACCGTTATAAATTATAATAGTATATAATATCATTATAACATAATGGTATTGATATTGCACATAGACCAATACTACGGTGCAATCCATCCGGTAAGTAGGTTTTATCCGGCGTTGCTAGCTTTTTAAGTGTATATTAGATTAATCTAGACAGATTGTTTTTCTCAATCTATAAAAAAGAGCTTATGCCACGGAGAGTGGTGCGCCGCGAATGGCTAGTATAACACGGTTTAAATAGTCCTTTTGCACTCTCGTGGCGCGTACCATTAGGGTGAGTATTAAATGGTTTCGAAAGTGACTGCTGTAAACGGCATACCTGTATTTGATACGTATAAATATATACAGGTATACTAGTGTATATCAGCTACTGCGACGGCCGCTGTGTCTGTAAAATAATTTGTGTGATTGGCAAAGCCCGTACAAGTCGGTGCCACCGGTAATATCCACAAAGGTTTACGGGTAATACACGGTGTCGGCTAATAGTGTTAAAAGGTTTTTTGGTCGGTGGCGTACACGATGACGTGACACTTGCACCACTTGTACAAGAATCGGTTTTTACCTTGACACGCGTATAGCACACTCCCGTCTGTATACTATCTATAACGCGGCTAATGGACGGGTTTTCATGTTATAATTTACAGATTACTTAGATTTGCCTACTAATAGCCAGGTACGCGTATTGTTCACCCATACATCGAGAATCTGCCCCCCCCCCCCAGTGTAGTATAATATATAGTAATTGTTTGTCGACTTACATAGGTATTATGTGCTTTATATTATAGTATTATGTGAACGCGTACGAACAATGGGGTGAAAACGTTTTAGCGTCATTATCGGTCGACTTCAGGGACAGGCGTGAATGATTATTGCCGAAGGTGTAGGTTGCACATACAGCACGTAATAATACAATATGGCTGGTAGACACACGGCGAGTCGAGTCACTTGGGTTTGATTAAAATGCTCGGCCCTATTCGACGAACGGGCAGCGCTGTTATGATCTTTCAGTTGTTTTATACTATTGACTTATATTACTGCTCGTTTTATCTAATTCACATATATGACGCGTGGGGTGGGCCACTTTTGATTTATGGAAGTATCAATGAGGTGTGATTTACTGTAAACAACGTAGATAAACATTATCTATAGAAGTACAGTATGAGCTCGGTATAAATAAAGTTTAACATCTACAAAATAGAACACCGTTTTAAAACAAATAGCTTTGTTTAGCTGACTATTTTAGAACTTAACCTATTAAAAAGTCTTAAGACAATTGCAATTTTAATAGCAATTAGCATTAGTATAACCGTTTAGCAGTTTAACCGTGAAATATTAATTGCTCACGAGTTGTTTTGAGTCGACTAGCGAGCATGTGAAATATTCTCCGATCGAACGATAATGTCTCGTATTTTGACTATTATGTTCAACTAAAGTTAGCAGTCGCGTGAAAAATATTTTATCTTTCAAAAGTAAAATCCGTTTGACTGCACGTGCAACGCATAACGTATTATTGAAATAAATCGTCGAATGGTTGTCGAATAACAATCGTTTTTGAACCGCGCGCGTACCTAAACCGACCGCAAAGAGCGACGTTGGTTTATATTTTGTCTAGCATTTTTTTTTTTATGTTTGTTAATTCAAACTTGAGAGTCCGGATGAAGTAATAATAATCCTTTAGAAAAAAAAAACGGGTAGTGTTGTTTACGGCGAAGAGTATAATTATTATTATCGGTAGCCGGAGAGGACAGTCGGGTCGGTTCTAATTGATTTAATACGATCTCACCGAACAGGAGGAGGCGGCGGCGGTAATCAGATATATTATACACACGAAGAGTGTGTGGCGTGACTCTCTCGGTTAATGCATCACTTGACTTACAAACAAAACGTCTGCCTCGCATGTGATCTGTTTGTTTGCACGGCCGGGCCCTGCTGCCGAGTTTGTTTACCTACGGCATTATCAATCGTCCCTCCGCGTCCTGTGCACCGTCTCGTGTTATCCACTTTTCGCCCCACTCTTCACTCTGCGTGTCCTGCGGCATATTATATTATATACACTGTATGGAGTAGGCGGTACGCTCAAGTGGATAATCACGGCTAGAGCTCCTGTCGAGAAGACCAGATTCGAAATCACTTCTAAAACGGTAGAGAGAGAGAGAGAGAGAAAAACCTATTATATTCATCCGGTCTTCTGTGACCATCAAGGGCTATTGTGTGATTTAGGTATACAAGTGCGTACTGCAGTAGTCGATGCGGTTATCTAAGCATACAAAAAATGATTACTGGTATAATATTATAATACATATATTATTAATACGATCTGTATTATATAAATTAATAACGCTTAAACGACCATTTTCACGAATAACTATCGGTTGTCATTATATTTTTAATAATTAACCTAATGACGGCGTTTTCTTTATTCAACGTTGACTATAACTTACTGAAACTATTTATCAGTTTGTGTATGACGGGCAGTGTTGAATAAATGGCAAACGGCAACTCAATTACGGGGGAAAGGGCTAATAATAATAAAAAAATTCAGTTTTTTCTAACTTACCTACTTGCCCTGATCGGGAATATTGATGAAGCGGCCAAACATAAACATAAGTTTGATTTACCTACTAAATTTCGATCGAATCAAATATTTTCATTACCTTTTAACTACTGACTTCACACATAGCAACCTGGAAATTGACTACGGACAAAGTGTAATTTCCCCTTTTTGGGTTTTTCAGATTTTTGAGAAAATTGTATGTTATGGTTCCATTCTAGATCTACCTTCTGTACAAATTTCAGACCTAAATCCCTAAAACTTTGATTGAAAAAGTAAAATAAAGAAACAATTCCTATCCCTTCTAGGAGAAAGGCTATATTATATTTTTCGGGTTTGTCAGTGATTATCGGTAGTATACAGTATACTAAGTATATTAAGACTATTTACTTTTTAAAAAAAGTTATGGAGTGCCGTAATTTTAAGTTAAAGAATATGTATTAAATGTTTACTCTAATAAAGTACCTTACAGGTACGATTTTTGGTCTATAGAGTTGCTCACAAAGAAATCGGTTCAGTGACTTCAAGATATCGTGGGTACAGACACAAAAATAAAACATAAGCATCGAAGCTAAAACCAGCTTGAAAAATTCGCAAATGATCATAATCAAAGCCTTCTTACTGCGTTCAGATACTGAAGTTTGAAAATCTAAGTGCAATGTGCCGTGTAAGAAGTCTTTAAAAAAAAAATTATTATTATTATAAAAATTGAATAATTTTTGATAAGCGTGATATCTTTCCTCGTATAAAATGTATTATTTATATAGCAACTAAACAGTCAATTCGCAGACCTCACAAGAGTTCAAACGAATCCTTATATATTATATTTATAATTATCTCATATGTATTCTTAAATTAATTCCTTTACTTAATAATAGTTAATATTATTATTTAAAATTGCATTTTATTTAGAATTTATTCATATAAGTTTATATATAATGTCATTATTAGGCATAATGAATAGTAAGTGTAATAAATGTCTCTCTCTTTCTCTCTCTCTTTTTATAAATATAAATATTTAGCACTATACTATTCAGTATGTCTCATAATTTGATACAACTTTAAATATTTCAGTTATTAATTCTTTTAACTTTAAACTACGTGATAGTTAAAACGAAATGAACGTCAACAAAAGAATAAAAAGTGTATAGCTTTAGTTAACACTTTAGAAATACTTTGCTAAAGAGTTCGGAAAAGGAGAAACCCTTTTTTGTTTTTAGGCAGTTGAATTTAAAATTATTCGTTTAAAATATAAGTGAACTATAACTCTTAACTAAAGAAAATCCTTTTGCTTTAAATTCGCACATAGTATAAAACTTTGATTGCAAATGATTAAAATAACGTTTATGAATTTTAAATATAAAGCTTATATTATGTTACATTTGTTTTATTTTTAACTTAGAGCACATTAATTATTATTTTCTGGAGACTTTTAAGTACAACTAAAAGTATTATAACACATTTATAATTATTAATATTGAACGTAATCAGTATTTAAGTTTTGTTTCCTATAAACCAATGCACAATAAAGTGCCTTAACATACATTTTAAATTTCAAGCCAGAAGCTAGTCTCAGTGCCAGTCTTGGTGGTAGTCTCAGTAGGTTCAGAGCTTAGAATTTTTTAATTTTTACAACATACCATTTTAATATGCGTTTTATTAGATATAGGTAAAACGTTTAATAAAAAATGTATTTCAGAATTCAATTGTGTATTATAAAAAAATAATATAGATTATAAAATAGGATTTTACAACAAAAATAATAAATAAACCTACATATTAAATATTTCAATTTGTAAATATTATTTTTGTTTTATTATTATATTATTATTTTATAATATATAACACATAGTGATGACCCTTGAAATGTTCTAAAAGACGGTCTTTACCTGGTAAGTGGTACTTAAGACAATATTACCAATTAAAATGAGCCTTTAACAATACTTGGACTTTAGCGAGTGACGTTTTAAGAGGGGGAAATAATATTTGTCTTCTATTTAAGAAAACAAATCGTTAGAATATATGTAATTAAAAAAATAAAATGATTGCTTTTTTGATTATTTGTACTTTTTTAAACATTTTCGGTTTAAACCTCTTTTTGGCCGAATAATTTGTCTTTCTAGAAAAAACTTGAGCAACTTATGGTTATATATAATGAAGAAATTAATATTTAAAACCCTTAACCATAAAATAATACAGTATCGGCGTATACCTACGTATTTCGGCAAAAATGTTGTGATCTTCAGCGCTAACGACAGACTGAGTCTGAGCAAAGAGTGTATTATTTTATGGTTAAGGGTTTTAAATATTAATTTGTCTTAATGAAAATGAGCAACATTCAATTTCTTCCTGTTACACATTAATTTAAAGTTCTAATGTCATTTGTATTGTTGTGGTTATCTCGTGTCAAATAGTGTATATATATTTTTTCTAAATATTTGTATTATAATTTTAACATCGAACATTTTTGAAACTATCACTTAAAATTAACAATTTATGAAATAAACCATAAAATAAATAATACTAAATATGTATAAAAATAACTAATAAATGAGGCTTTTATTTAATAAAGTCTTATCGTGAGATCATTAAAATACAATTCTTTAGTAGTACATAAATTGTCTAAATTGTATGTTGTTACAGGTCCGTCTATTTAATTTAAGTTGTTTATTTGATTGATTTGTGTTATCTGTCAGAAAAATTCCTTATACCTTAGTAAAATTATGTGTAATTTGTGGGATAATAATATTAAATGAAGCAATATTATACTGGCATACACAGTCAGTGGTGCAACCGGGATTTTTTCAAGGGGGGTGTCCGCCAGTAGCGTATACAGTAGTTCCCCTAATTATTTTTTGTAAAGTTAATGATTATAGAATTTCAAATGACTTATATTTAATATTTATTATATTATCTTATTCAAACCTACCACCGTAATTATTTCTGAATATTCTATTGGCGTCCGGCGTTCGATTGACTGAAAAACGTATATCATATATATTTAGATAAAGTTCAAGGGGGGTGTCCAGACACCCAAAACAACCCCCTCGGTTGCGCCATTGTACACAGTACATACAATTAAAGTAAACTGTGAAAGTGATAGGTAAGTTACTCTATAATATGTTATAATATGCCCACCAACAGTAAAAATGTGTACTTAGACGGTTGTGTTACAAAATTACTTGCATATGACATTTTTCTAAAATCATTATTTGTGGTTTACTATAATATTATTACCTTTTTTTAGAAAACATTTTTTGCTGGTCATGTCCAATGCTCCGCCGGTGTTTTTCGTTTGCTCGACATTGTGGTCGGCTTTCAGTATATCCGCTATCGAAAACGGAGTGAGGTTCTTATCTTCAGTCATCCGTCCGGCTGACAAATGAACGAAATATAACGGAAATTTCAAGTGGTATTACCGACACACTTGTTGTGCGGGTATGATGGGTAAATTTAATATTATTCACCAAACAGAGCGACCACGGAAACAGTGTGGTTTTTACCGCGTGTGTACCGTGTTAAATGAGTTTGTTTTGGAATAAGGGATTTATGACTGTGTATAAAAGAGGTTCACCGCAAAATAACGACTTGACGGTTCGATGCCGGAAGGATAACGGCTAGTGTATATTAATACATACAAACACACCACACGGGTATCCTTGAACGCAAGGGATTTTTGGGAAGTCAGAACCGAGAAAGGGACGAGCTCGGCCAATGGCAATGTAGCGTGCTTAACGCGCACTCTCGCCGTCCTCCAACCGCGGAATCGCCCGCCCGCATGGTGTTACACTGTGTCGTTTTAATGCTTGTTGATATCGCGTTTCTGAATAGCCTTCAAGCATTTGAGATATTATGATAATTAAGTGTGATCATTATCCATCAAGAAGTTTGAAAAAAAGTAAAATTAGGATCGATCATACACGCTGTGGTTGTATAACAATATGATGTACCTAGTTCGTCTATTATCAAAGACACAGGTAGAAATAATTCATACCTTTTTGAATTTTAGATCTTATTGAAAAAGTTCAGTTTACAACGATGTTTAATCGGACAAATTATAGTTGCGCGACATTAATTTGGAAAAAAAATAAAATATAGATTTCTGTTATAATTAAAAATATAGACTATGATTATTATGGTGTTAAATATTTACAACTCATCTACTTGTTCAATTTGATATTGTCAAAACTTTATAAATATTTAATAGTTATCTACGTTATCAAAACCGTCAAAATCGGTTTTTTTGGTTTTAAGACAACAGACTATATCAACTTACTATTAAATTATTATTATTATTATCATAATTCAATACATATTTATATTTAAGAAAAAGTTTGATTTCTTTTTTAAATGTACTCGTGATATAAAATACTTATCTGTTTATAGCTTATATTTTTTAATAAACAAAAAAAACATACATTTAAATTTTAGGTTTAAAATATGCACGGTTTTAATTTTTAATTTTTCAATTTAACAGGAAATCTTAAGAAGACTTAACAATATTAATTGATTAATATTAATAGACAACGTTTTAGTTTTTAACTTTAACGAATAGCTTAGTTTTTAATTTATACAAGTTTTATCCTACAAGTTTTAAGTTTTTACTTTTTTAGTTGGCGAATGAAAATACCTACTAATTTTGAATAGGAAAATATTGTTTTACGTTATTGGACGTGGGCAAAAATCCTAAACCAATATAAGAATCATGTTAAATTTATTTAACTATAAATGTATTATGTTTTATAATGAATAAGTCAAGACAGTACTGAATTAAACAAAAATACTCGTATGTTTTCGGGCATTATCATAACTCATTTATACTGTATACAGTACTTAATTAATTATTATTATTATTAACTATTAATTAAAAAAAAAAAAATTATATACCTAGTCGTCAAAGTACATTTTTTTTTAATGTACATGTAAATATAATATATAAATATACATACAATATTACATATATTGTTTTCACGCCCGGCGAAATCTGTTTTGTTGACTATGTTTTGTTGAAAAGTTTTAGACTACATTCATATATTATAGTATTTTTAGTACATGTAATCAACAAAGTGGTAAAAAGTAGTTCAACCATCATCCGGTTACGTAAAATTTACATTGACAATGTGAAAGATAATACATCAGTGATAATACAAATTTATTACAATTTCACTTGATGTTAAATATGTACCTATTTAATTATTAAAATTTGTTTATAATAAATGAGTATTTTATATATGTGTTTGATATGTTGTTAATTTTAATCATTTGGTCATTTTAAATTGATTATGTAGCCTGATGATGATGAAATGCCTAAACTAGTAGTTACTAATAAAACATTTTTGATGCCGATTGTAAAGTTTTTTATATAATAATTATTAAATAAATTGTAAATTAGGACACCAAATCAATAAGACACTAAAGCACGCAAAGAATGAAATTGTATTATGTTGTTGGTATAATATAATATTACAACGTCGTTGGATATATTTTATAAATTATATTTACCTATTTTTTGTTTTATAATTCGAGAGCGATCATTGTTGGGGAAGATTATTTCAGTGTTTCAGTCAATGGACCACCTCGTAAGTTTGGGTTATGCGTAATTATTTTTTTACATAAACATTGTACTAATATATATAATAGACATTATACAGAGTTTACTTTTTTAGAGTTAACTGACTTTTTTAATATACACAAGAAATCGTTAAGAGTGTAATAAATGCATACACAATAAAAATGAAAACAGGAGAGCACTCTTTGCTCCTGTTAAAAAGTAATACAAGAACCTTTAAACGAAATTGAAACATACAAAGGTAGCTTGCTAAATTGGTAAAACAAATTATAGACTTCCCTTAAAAATAATTCTACTCTTGTAGGAATGTTCATAATTTTTATACCTTTAGAATATAATATTTACGCCCTAATTAAACTTTATCCTTGCTGTCGGAATATTTTTAAATTAGCTTGCCACCATTTAAATTTTAAGTCCCAGATTAGATGTGTTCATCATTAATAACTAAATGATGTCTAAATGGGACTCTTGGCAATTGATAGTTATTATCGATTATAATCGCCGAAAATGGTTTTTTAAACCCACTCAAACCGAAATCTACAGCGGTCCGCACTTAAAAGTATTTAGGCTATTAATATTGCCAGTGCTACTAAAATGCTTTTATTTACAAAAATAAACACTCGAGTGCTCGCGTCATCCGCACAGATGAGAGGTTTCAAATCAGAATGAAGTGGACTACCGATCGAATTGTTAAATTGGCTCATATATTAATATTGTAACATTGTTCAATCTTGGACCGCAGTTTAATTATAATGTATACTCAATGGCCCTAGCTTATCGTTTAAAGTCGTCAATAATGGCGATAAGGGAGAATAGTCTTTTAAAGTAGCTCACCAAATAAATATTTTACAATTGTGCACGTGATGCCAACTTATGTGGGAAATATATGTACTGAATTCGATCTATGGCGACTTTTCGATTGCGTTTAATTAAAGTTCTTTTGATCGGCCAAAGTTTAGTGCGGCTACCGGAAGGAAGAAAAAAAAAAGTAAGGAGATAGAAAAACATTTTTGCCGATCGTCGAGTTTCTTGGCAATTCCCCTTCTCTCTTATTTTCCTGCTCTGGATTCTTTTTTTCTATTTTATTTTATTTTTTCACTTCGCCCAATTCAAAATCCGAGAAATCGTCGTTGTCGTCGTCGTGTTTCCTTTGAACGGCCACGCACAAGGAGACGTGACAATCATGTCTAATGATGTAATTAATTCCATGACCTGAAGAATCCATGAAGCCCTTCCCCAATCACTTCATGACCTCCGCCCCGACGTTCGATGATTCGACAAACTTTTCGTCGGCTAATTTTTCTTTATTTCCGTCTCAACCGCCACCCCCTCTTCGAATAAGACCCTCCGTCCCCAATACTTTTTCCTACTGATCTCTCCTTTTTTTTTTATTTATACAGATATATAGGACACATTTAGGACGATTTACTCGAACGCCACTAATTGGTTGAGTTCGACAATAGAAAGAATGATAATAATAATATAAAAAAACCTCACGACATTTCACAGTTAATTTGCGCTTCTGTAGCGGCAACACGTGCAGCGACGGGTTATACAGACCCAATATATTATTATAAGCTTATATCCAATGTACTGTTTCATACCAGTGAACGCGAGAACCCGCGCGAGAGGCCGCACTATCCTCGTAGTAATACACCACAGCTCTTTGAAAGTTGTGCAATATACCTATACATTTTATTAAGTATATTGTAGCATCCCGTAATGATAGACAGTGTCTAAATAATACATTTTTTTTACTCGTCCCCAATCCCAATCGATAGTAGTCTATTCAAATAATAAATCCCTAAAGTGAAGAAAAATAGCTCATTGTTCAACCCTTCTAAGGCTAATTACTTCCTCGTGAATTTTTTTTTCGTATTGGATTAACGGGAAATTTTAATTTTTCATTAAACAAATTCTAGCTTGAAAACTAATGAAAATATTTTTAATAAAAAAAAAAGGGATTTTTAAAGCTGAAGTATGACTTTAAAAACACGTTCTCAAGATTTCTGATTAAAAATTGTTTTTATGAAGTTACAGCCCATTAAAATGACAAGACTTACTGTTAACTTGCTAAAAAATATTGTTTCAAAAGAAGGCTTTAAAAGTGTTATTATTTAGTTTTAATTTTTTGTTTACAAATTAAAAAAATGTTCATTAGTTTTGAAGTTAGAATTTTCTTAATGAAAAATTTAATTTCTCATGTTAATTAAATGCAAAAAAATTATTAAGAAATACTTAAAGTTGAGCCAGGGATTTCAAATTTTAGGGATTTCTTATTTGAACAGGTTATTATTATTAAAATATTAAGCCATAATAGAAATTATTTTTTTTTTTAGTAACTAGTAGTTTATATTAGTTTAACATGCAGCCTGCAACGCATTCGTTACTTATGTCTTAAATAACCTTACATAACCTGCCTATATCAGTACTTTAGTAAACCTTAAATGTGGATGACACTAACAATAACAGTATCAGTAGAATGTCCCGTATTTTCAAACATCATTCGCTGTTCTCTATAATATGCAGTATTAATTGGGTAACTAATTAATTGCAATAATTCTCTACCTAAATAATATATTTTACATAATTAGCAAACATATTTGTTCGCCAGAATATATTTTGCTATATTTTACTTTTAGCAAATAGTATTTTTGCTTCTCAATTGTACAGAGAAAATAATTTTGCTACACGGTTAACATAAGCATTAGCGCGTGTACTCAAGGATATAATAACATAGCGTTGACAACGCCACGAGGCGCAACCCCTTTTCGGTCTAAACTCATACATGTCCAATGACCGAAAAACAATATGCGCTTTGGACGCCCGCGGAGTTGTCACAATATTATATGTATGTATTATAATATATATATATATATATATAATATATATATGTTATAAAATTATCTGCTGGTGGTATACTCTCTCCAAGGGCTCTTGCCACTCTTTAGCGGCTTATTGTCCGTGCTCCGTGGACTGAGCTAAATACGGCGGGCACGAGGCGGCGGTCGATGCGCATTACCATAACTATTATTTTTCGTACTCAATCTAAGTCCCATTCAGTGTGCGGGGTTCATCACTCATAATATTATTTATAGAATGTATAATTAAAAGGCCGTATATGTGTGGTGAAAAACTACCGATGTGGTCGTCGAATAATCACTTTTGCCATGACCAAATTATTTATCTTTCAACTTTCAACACCCTCGCTTGTTGGTATATAAATTCCAAAATACCAAAGTATATACGTACATAAAACAACACTGAACACTCATATTTAGTTTAATGATGAAAGCTGACCAAGTTGAAGCGGATAACTAAGATTTTCAGTTTATATAGCTACGGCATGTGCACCAATTGTCCGAAGTCACCCTGTTGAACTGGCTTGGAGACTTTAAACTGTTGTTAACAATTGAAAGTATTCAACACATTTTTAAATTCATAGTTGCAAGACAACGTGAATATAAAACGTCATTGTGATAACCTATAAGAAAGACTATTCGCGGTATTAACACATTCATTTTAACTATACACAAATGGAAAAATAAGAAATAAGTTGTAATTGTTTAACTTAATTAGTTTTTTTGGATTACAGTTAGATTACAGAATAATTATGTATTAAATTTGTTTGTTTGTGGATCAACTTAATATAATTGTTATAATTAGTTAATCCAGAAGCTAAAAAGCTTATAACTAAAATGTTACGAATAATAAATATTAGTTTTATTATACAATTTGGAAAATAATATTGACAAAAAAATCGCTTTTATTTAAATGAAAAAGAAATACATATTCACGACCACAGGTTTGCGCAAGATTTACAAAAGTCGCCTATATACAGTCAACATAGCTGATAGAACGCGGAAGGAACTGCTAAAAAACGGCTAAAAAAATATTATGTGACAGACATGATGATGTGAGTAGCGTGTACGAGACCTATTCAATCAGGAGCGCTTGAGAAAGAAAGTATACACACTATGCTGCGGTCTTCAAAGAGGGCAAATAATATTACGGCAATTTTCCCGGCTTGTGAAATTATATTGTTGCCGTTAAACGTTTCCGGAAATGAGTCATGATTCGCTTAGGGTCAAATGGGGAGCTGAAATTATTACTAGTCTTCGAAATTGTTATCCATTGTCATAGAAAACACATTGTATTACACTTTATCTTCGGATGCACCTTTAGGTTTTGAGTAAAGAAGATTTTATGTATCATTATTAAAAATCATTAAGGTTAATTATAATTTTTAGATGTTATGCTAAATGGCGAATTTTATATCTTATAATTTTGTAATCAAATTAATTAAAGTAATAAAAAAAAATCTATCTAATGTAGTTATAATATCTAGTTTAGAGTAAAATGGTTTATACATTTTGTTTTTTTTTAAGATATAGGTATATTATATAAGGTATAGATATATACTTAGGATTTGGAAAACCTTAATTTAAATTATTTCTTCTTGAATCAATTTTACTATGGGCTTTGGTATAAAAGTGGTTCTAATAATTCTTTATATTAGCGAAATCTTTAGTTAAGGAAAATCAAATATCAACAAGAAATTCACTTTGAGATATTAAAATTATATTTTTATATTTAGGAGTTGTAAAAAAGTCACGTGTGCAGTGTGCTCAGAGTTGTGAGGTGACGAAATCCTTTTTTCTTAAATAAATGTCAGCACGTTTACATAGGAGCAAAAGGGTGTGTAGTTTATCGTTAGCGACCCTGAATAGGTCCACCCCTGACAGCAGCAGCTGTTAACTGTCATTATGGTCATTATTAAGTGTTTTAAAGAGTCAACTTTTAATTGTTTGCTGATGGATCCGTACAATATTGTGTTTGCATTATTTTCATTGACAGTTATTATCTACATAATTTGGTAACGTTCACAGTACACATAGGGTCGTAGGGATGATTTACTTTTGAGAGTAAGACCACTGTTTTGTTTTTTACACGACCAAATTTATTAGTTATATTGCGACCACGGCCACGGTGGTTTGTGCTATTTAACGATTTCTGTTTCTTTTAAAAAATAATAATTTTTATAACCCGTCCAGTTCATCTAGACACCTGGTACCCCTGATTTGTTCAGACAAATGACGTCTAGGAGTGTTCAGATGAACTGGACGGGTTATACAATGTTTTAATACCACAAAAACTAAAATCATGGTTCATTAGGTAATCAAATATTAGTAAGTAGTAACATAAATATCTAAAAAAATATAATATTCATGGTACGCCATTTATCGCAAGACACTATTTTTTCTAAAAATAATTACAGTTTTGTAGATTTTCTTTGAAGACTTTTAGATATCGTTATTTTACAGTATTAAACAGTATTAAAATTTTCGGGTTAATTTCAGTTCTATGAACTTTTGAAGCTAAAATGGAACCAGATAAAAACCCTTTCCAGAAATGTTGTGGGTAATTATTATTTTCAAAGTTATTAAAATTTAAAGTTTAGGACGGGACGTAAAATGTGTTTGAATAACTCACGCGGAAAAAATAACTCCACCCACCCGCTCATCTTAAAAGTTAAACTTTAAAAAATTATTATAAATTTAAAAAGTTTTATAAATATGTATAATATGTACGTTACTATTAAAGTCGAACCCCATATTTACATGTTATTACAAGCTCTATGCCTTATGTCACTACACAGGTTGATAAATAATCACCAGGACCGGATTAACCAGTAGGCATTGTGCAGCAAAACTTTTTAGACTACTACAATTTGTCGATCAATTTGTACATTTTCTTCTAAACTATTTTTATAAAGGTTTTAAACAAATTCAAAGAATTTAAACACCAAAGCAAAAAGCCTATTTATTACAGTACAGTTTGTTTAGATTTACAATTTAATGTTACTCTAATCGCAGTATTATCGAATGTAAAAATTAAATGTAGAAATATAATTTTGTTCAAAAATAATATCTATAGGGATTAATAATCTTCAGTTGTAAATTATCGTATTATATTTTACAGTTTTACAATAATGGATATGTTTTGGAACAGTGTCGTGAAGATGCTAGTTGCTACTAATAATTACTTTTCTAACTATTCTGTAGAAATAAAATCATTTAATTTGAAACGTAATTATTAGAACAGATGCCTCTCTTATAGTTTATACTTTACAGTCATATTATTAAGAGGACGCCACACCGGCCATTTCTAAGGAGTAAAGTATAGGCAATTTTTCGAAAATTTTAATATAGAGTTTGAACTATAATGCATACTTATTAATACAGTAATGAGGATACTTTGTTGATTGCCATTCTTTTTGTCAGACTATCATACAGTCATTTCTATAGGATAAATTACAATTTTTTCCCTTTAAAACTGCTTTGCGCGAATTAATTTTTCTCAGGCTTCATATAAAGTTAAGGAAAGAAATTCATACATAATATTTATGACAAAATTATCTGTGTTCCATCATCCGTATTTTTTCGATATACCTAATACAATCAACGTTATATAATTTTAAAAAAAGTCTAAAAAGTCCTTTCTTAGTTAATTAATTATTCATTAACTGGTTGAAATATTAAAAAGAAGGCGATGGTAGAACACAGACAATGCTGTTGTCTATATTTTGTAAAAATTTGGTTTCTTAGTTTTGATTGTAGCCTTTGTAAAATTAATCCGCGCAAGGCGGTTTTTTTGAAGAAAATAACGGGTGTGTGACGTCCTCTTAATATAAATCTTAATAGCAAAACATGACGCACTCTTGTTTTGTAACTTGAATACATTTTTAGTTCCTTGTGAATCACATAGATAGCGCAGTGTATTATGTAAGTGTAAAACTAATTTACCCATGTGACATGACTGATTTTTAATGGTTAACTTTAGTTAGTTATCGTACTGTATAAATGTATAATATCAGTTTTACTAATTAGTATTCAATTTTGTTGTAATAAATATGATGTGTTTATATATTTTTTTCTTAACATTAATTTTATTTTACCGGAACAAATGCAAATAATTTAAAATTTGAATCAAATAGTTTTTAAGTTTACTAAAAATCAAAACTCATTAAAATTAATTAAGAAATTGTTACCTGTTGTTCTTCCGTATATTACAGGATATTTTCGAAAATTAATCCAGTAAGTGTCATACGCCTGAAACATTATATACCAAGACTAGCTTTAGATTTTAGATTATAACTTTATAAAGTAATTTGGTTAATAATATTACCTATACTTAAAACAAAAATTATAGTGACGATACAAAATGTATAATCTTATTCAAAACATCAGTTTGCTTGACATCTGAGTAATTCAAATGTCAAGAAAATAGATTTCGATACAATTATGGGAAAGTGTGTTCTTTTCTTTTAACTTTTCGGCTGTCTAAATTGAGTTGACCAGACTCGTCGGTCAAAGACAAGATGCGTACAAATACCTATTTAATTTTAATTAAAAAAATCGCCAGCACAATATAACTTGTTTTAAGTACTTATACATATTTTAAACAATTATACTGTTATAAATCTTTATGTAACCATACAGCAAAAAAGTCAACATTTTTTTAACGTTTGGTAGAAAATATTAAATTTATAATATTTATTTAAGGATTTGCAAAAAATGTATGTTTATTTTGCTTCCTCAAAGAAGAAATTAATATTCTCTGGAAATTTGTTTTTAAACTTCTGTTTGGGAATAGTGTTTTTTTGGTATTGTGTGTATACATAACTGATAGTAGTGATTTTGTATACTGTTAAAATAAAAATAATAGTCACGGCGTGGCCCAACTACGCGGTTTTTAATAATATGCATGGGTTTTAACACATTATATAATTATATTATGGCTCCTACTGGATAATATGTTGTGACACGATAAAACAAAATTGATGTGGGTCCATAATATATATATTAATTAACATATCTATATTACATCGATTAAATTCAGGAGAAAATGTGTATATGCGAAACAGAGTCAAATAAATTAAGAAAGATTATAAGAGTGATATATTATATAAATATATGTATATAGGTATTTATTTTATAGATTATTTTTGTGGTTGAACACATGGGAAAAACCATTATTGTTTGTAATATTACTTTAACTCGTGAGAGACTAATGTAAGCGAGGAGAACTGTAAAAACTTATATGTATTAAATGAGAAAAACAGCACACTCATGTTATATTTGTCGATATACTCCGTTTAAACCATTGATTTCAGGTTATTTTGTGGTCACCTAACTATTAGCTACTGATGCGAATTTCCCTTGTGGTTAAACTGCTTGCTGTGGAATATGGCGAGAGAAATATAATGTTATGATGGGCGATTTGAAACCGCATTAGTAGTTGTACAATAAAGGGGTAAGGCGATAGAAAGGAAAAAGAAAACACGACACGCCACTAACGGCAAATATGTACCGGGTGATTGGTTAACTATGGACCACTCAATATCTTAGAAGATATTAGACTTTTTTAATTTTTTTTTTTTTATACTTTTATAGTAATTAGTTGGGACAAATTTTATATATATTTCAAAATTTTAACACCATCCCTTATGCGTTAAAACCATATCAACTTTGGATTTTTAAATGGTAACCCCCAATTTTTTTTTGATGATCCTGTTTATTTTTTTTAAATTTAATTTTAGGCGTAAAAACTAGGTAAATCGATTGAGTAGTTAACGAGCTACACAGTTTTAAAATTAAAGGGAGTGTAAAAAATAAATTAAATATCTTGGAGATGCTAACATATTATGGTGACACTTGACTGCTCTCTGTTATTATTTATTGACAATTAACTTTGACAATAGCAATAGTAGCGTTTAAAAATCATAACCGTACCAAACACTATTTACTTTAGGTAAATAATTCACCGATAGTAAATAATAATGATAACCGCTATATCGACTGACAAATATACCACCACTACACACTTTTACATTTATTTTGTAAAATAGTAGGTATGTTTAATTTGTTATCAATACCTTGTGAATATTTTTCCAGCATTTAGCAATTATTCGTTTTGGTTAATTTGACACATTTTGTTTATTCATGCGATTTGTACGTCTTAATTTCTTAGTATATTATAATAATATACTATCATAACTTACTAGATCTATGAACTTGTCAACATTTATTGTGTTTTAAATAATAACATTGATATTAAATATCCATAATCAATGTGAATACCGAGATGGAGTTTTGCTCAAGTGACAAATCTATAAAACCTAAAACCTTACTTATAAAATGTATGCACATCAAATGTCAAAATTAAAGGTACTTATAATAATATATTATTTAAAATAAATAGAGTAATTTGAATTATGCTTCATGATATTTAATTAAAACTTTTATTTTTACAGTATTATGTCTTTGTTCTGAGAAACTTATAAATGTGTAGTTTTGTGTTTTACTATATTGGTATCTGAATTCAAAGAAAAAATATAAAATTTTTTATGAAAAAATTGAATCTTCAATCATCGTTTACTGAATCAATAATAGGTAAGATAATGTATTTATTGATATAGGTGTATTGTAAAAGTACATTTTTTTATTAGAAAAATATAATTAATCGTTTTTTTATTATTCATGAACATATAAAATGTTTTTACATAATAAGTTTTTTTGGATTACTTATGTTTATCATACTTAATATGTTTTATTAAAATGCGTTACTTAAAAATTAACGTATAACTTAAAAATTATCATACTTGTATAATTATAAAAAATATATGTGTATACTGATATTTGTTGCTTAACCATATAATTATTTAAGTATCTAAGAAACTTATTTAATTTTTTAAATTAAATGTTTCAGTATGTTCAATATTAATATGGACTATCTCAACTTACATTGATATTTGTTATTGTCTACAACTACACTACTACCAACGTCAAATTTGGTGTATTATATTATTGTAGTCAATCAGTCTAAACCAATTCCATCAATACATTGTCGAATGTTGTGGTATTCAATTTTCAGTAAATTTATAGGTGTTTTATTTTAAGGTAAAATATATAAGATCATCAGTTTGCAATAATTTAGTTAATTTCTATGAATTCATCACTAACAATTTATTATTATTATTATTAATTTTTTAGTTACTGTGGCACACTATTGCAGATAACGGTTTTCCATTAAGTCAGTAAGAAGAATAAGTTGGGTTCACAAGTTCAAATCAAATATTAGACAACTATATATATTTAGTTATTCAGCTAAAAATGTAATTCAATAAAATAATTTAAAAGTACTTTATCATGTTAAAAGTGACATAAAGTTTTTAAACTCTAAGTATTTAAACACACGTATACTTAACATATCTATAATTATAATACATTATTTATTAATTATTAATGATTAATTCTTTATTTAATATTAATTTAATCTAAAATGCCGCTGAGAATGTTAATATTTCTGAAATATGTTATTGTCTTAATCCAAATCTTGAAATTATTTTCATGATGGCATAGTTTTGGCATTAGCTATTACAGAATTTATTGACAATTTTCTAGTGGTTTACGATTAAGTTTTTATAAGTAATAAAGTAAATAAAATTATAAAACACAAAATAGAAGAAAAAAAATGTTAACTATTGGATTAAGTGTAAAAAAGTAAATTGAATGAATATACTTATAAATATTTTTTAACTTAAATATGTAAATGGAGATGGATTTCTTCTAGTGGGAAATCATCAAACAAACTTTACCGCCCTAGGTAACTTCCTATAAATACATCACTATATACAGCAATATGTTGTACCTCTATTATTTACAAGTTAATTATAGATATGTTAATTTTATTTAGTCTTAATTTTTTAATATGATTTAGCAAATAAAAATGTTTATTCGTATCTTATAAGCATATTATTTATCTTGTTACTTGTTTTTTTATTTTACTATTATCATAATAAACATAACATAATATAGTATTTAAATGTTTGTTAGTAATATTATTATTGAATTTTAAGCTTATGACTGTTAAAAAAGCTGTACAAAAACAAAAAAAATTGTACTTTATCATTGTCACTCTAAATTTTTGCTTATACCTCGTACAACGAGAAAAACAACCATTTATTAAATAAGAAACATACTTTTACTGTTCATATGAACACATTAAAATAAGTAAGAATAGTCAATACTATGAAATATATACAGTATAGGCTTAAGGTGGTAATATAATAAAGAGTTAATAAATAAATACAGCTTTAAATAATTAAAAATACTGAACTAGAAATAGTTAAAATTGACGCGTTACAACTTTAAATTATAAAAATGAAAATTTATTTTAGTGCACAAGTATTGGATGAACGTAGTTCTTATGGAATCCTTTGTTATCTAAACATTTTAATAAACACAATAGATGCCTTATAAATATGTTGTTTGACATCTTATGTACCTATCATAAACCAGTTCGAACAAATGCTAAAATAGTTTTTGTACATATTAAGTTTAGTTTTTGTTTATTTCTGTATATATTCTGTACATATTATCTATTAACTGTATGTAATACAATATTATACTAAAAAAACAAAAAATTGAATGTTATTTATTAAAGTTTTTTTAAAAATATTTTCACTAACAGAATTAATAATTTGACTAGTTAAGACACCAGTACAAGTAATACTTATTAAGACCAAGACGCTAAATATTTAAAGTAAAAACCAAGACGCTAAATAACTATAATAATTGAAAAATTAGAAAAATGAACTTTTTGATTAGTTTTCAAGTAGTCGTATTTTTATAATAATTTGTTCTGTGTTGATATTAATCTACGCTAGTAACGAATCGTTTTGGTAGAACTACGGTATATACTCTATATAAGACCGTGATTAGACCACGGTAGCCTATGGTTGAAATTGAAAAAAAAAACTATTTACTAGGGCTTATAATATTGTTTGTTAACAGCAGCTAATGCCTAATATTCAATACGTACAGGTACACCGCACCGCTAGGAACACTACAGAAAAAACAGATAAGAAGACATTACCCATATAATATTATTATAGATTTATTATTAGTTCGTTTTCATTGTGACCGACGACCGTCAACTATTAACTTTAATCTACAACCGTATCGTTAATCAATCTTATTTTGTGAAACGTGAGATCCGGCGATAAACGATTTTTTTCTTTAGTTGTAAAACTTATAAAAGCATCTCATATAAGCTAATATTATAATATTGTAGTACTAAGCTATAACTTTAAAAGTACTTGTCTGATTTAGCTAGTTTTTACGCCTAAAATTAAATTTAAAAAAAATCAACACGATCATCAAAAAAAAATTGGGGGTTACCATTTAAAAATCTAAAGTTGATATGGTTTTAACGCATAAGGGATGGTGTTAAAATTTTGAAAAATACATTAAATTTGTCTCACCTATTAACTATAATAGTACAAAAAAAAAAAAATTAAAAAAGTCTAATATCTTCTAAGGTATTGAGTGGTCCATAGTTAACCAATCACCCGGTATAGTGAATAGCCCTGCGGTCGAGATTTTTTTATGATTATGGCTAACCACTGCCATATGACACAACTTAAAAGTGTATTATCACATAACAAGTATTATAAATTTATAAGCTTACATACTAACATCTACTATTTACCATAGACACCAGTACTGCTACCATTTTATGAACTTACTAAGCTTTTGTGAGTCGTAAAAGTTTAAAAAAAATAGTGACATCAAATAATTGTAACATAAAAAAATATTGACTTATCTATTTTATTGCCCAAAAATCTAATTAGGTTTCAAAGATTTTGTAGTTTAAATTATTTTTATCGGTATGACATGAACTTACCTATAACTATAATTGAACTTTAGTTAAAACAAATTTTAAGCATATTGTAGTAAAGATATAAAATCTACTTGAACCCTAAACCATAAAAATTATACACTTCTTGCGTACACGTGTTACGACAACGATGTGTCATCTTCAGCGCTAACAACAGACTGAGGCTCAGTAACGAGGAGGTCGCAGTTCTACAGATATTAAATCCCTAAAACTTTGCTTGAAAAAGTGAAATTAAGAAAAAAATTATATCCCTTCTTCTTTATTCAACTATATTTAAAAAAAGTTATAGAGCATCGCAATTATTAAAGTTGATACATATATATATTTTTTTGGTATTTTTCTTGATTTTGAAGGGGAAGGGGTGAATTTGTTTAGTTTTTGTTTTAATAACGTACCTTAAAGGTATGATTTATGATCCATAGAGTTACTACTCGAAGAAATTGGTTCAGCGGTTTAAGAGTATCGTGGGTACAGATACAAAAAAAAAATAATAAAAATACATTATTGTAAATAAAATACTATCTCAGTTCTGCATCGAAGCTAAAAATAGATATAATATTTCACGCACAGATGGGCATTGCAAGTATGGCATAACTGTAGCAACTGCACTTACGAGCATAACTATATTCATTAAATCAGAAAGACGAAAAAGGATTTATTTACCTCTTGTGGGATATTGTATTTCAAAAAGGATATTTTTTAGGGTTGAAGTTAACGTATTATAAAGCCTAAACTCTATCCGGACGTTACATATTACTTAGTAAGAAACAGCATCCTGCGAGTATATTTTCTAGTTAATTGTGCGCATTCAATCATTTTATAGCTATTATTTTTTAGATTACACGCGATCAAGTGACAATAATTAGATAATAGTTTTATAATAATGTGTTTTTGAACGTACATATTTATAACTCGGACTTTATATTTGTTATCTGTTGGTATATATTTATATCTAATAGCTCCGAGTACATTGTAAAAATGTTAGAAATACTTTGTACTTATGCGACGCCATTGTAAGATATATTGGGTCCTAAATAAAATAATTTATAATAAATATAATAATTTATTATACTAAAAAATGTATTGATTTAAATAATCTATTCACATAAATTAAAAAATGAATGGCATATATTGAAAAAAACTATTTGAAAAAAATAATTTCATAAATGGACTATTACCCTTCTTCCCCTGTGCTCTTCATTTGGTAAATAATATTTTAATAACAAACTGTTTAGTTCAAGATTTTTTTTTTTGTTAAGCTCTGTGTGCTTTTTCTTGTATGTTATGTATCAGGTATGGTTTTCTTGTATCAGGTGTTTTGCCATTTTTTTAAATAAATATACACACCTACTATTTTAAGATGCTAAAACATGGCCTGGTTTTCAGCTCAAAAGCATGATTTATGGAAGAAAATATTGCACCATGAGTAAAGCAATCAGTAAAATCGGTTTTTAAAATGTATTTTATCACTTTTGTCGCAGTTTACTTATGGACTTATAGGAAAAGGGTCATTTTGGCGAAGTTTACATACAGCTCATTTTTTTAATTGGAGATCATATGGGGGGACCGTAGAAAGTCTTACTCATAAAAATAAATTCATCAGAATATTTTTTAAATAATTTAAAAACTTATTTTTACCATATTGAAAATCAATACTTGCTACTGATATACTATTACGCTAAAAGTTAAAATTTTACAGATTTGCAGAAAATTGCATCTCCTGATAAATAACATGTTTTTTAAAAAAAAAAAGTCGGGTTGGCGTTGGAATAATATTGAAATTGTTTAAACATATTCTTGGTGTTTGTATAAATTAATTACAACTCATACAGTTTACAATAAATATGTATTAAAGAAATTATCCGTAAAAATCAGTTATATAACTTAATTAACGAATACTACACTTTTAACTCTTTTAGGCGAGATATTACTTGTTTCTAAAAGCCTATTTATACTCTCGTTACAAGAGTCTTATGAAATGCTGTATCGGTTTTTTTATTACTTCTTGTTAAAATAAATATTAAAATAATTGTCCATGCACATAAGTAATTTCATGGAATGTAGCATCAATGAATTTATTATTAGACATGTATGGGGAATTGATGCCTCTAATTATTTATAAAAAAAATAATTATTTAAATGATATGTCGAAATCCCAACTAACGAAAAAAACAGTTAAACAATTTATTATGGGCCTAATTTGATCAGTCAAAATCTATACATGCAATGCGTGCATATACCGCAAAGTCGGTTTCTTTAAAATGTTTAAAGCTTGTCACCAAACAATACATATATATCACCTAAAAAGTAAAACATAATACAATTTAAGTCGCGTTGGAACCACCCGGTACGTTTTGACTCGTTATTCCGTGTCATTGTGTCGGCCGTAGAATAATGGACTTGAAAGAAATCATATTACACACATACCCTACGAATAATCGGACATACCGCCGACGTAGGTCTCACGAGCCCACTCCTCGTATACCTCCTCATCTTCGTTCAGTGGTTACCGCAGTGTTCACGGTCATTTTGGTTATCCGTGATTGCGCTCATTCACCATTTGAAAAAGAAACTTAAACGACCAAGACGTTCATTTCGTCCATTATCGCGTTAATTTCTTGTTAACGGCAATTCCGCGCCCGTTACACCACATTAAGATTTTTGAAAAACACAATTTTTTTTAATAAGACGTACAAAATATAATATTATCAAAAACATTACGAATTCGGAAGGTCGGTTAGGCGACAATGCAGCTAGACGTACTCCATTCACCGTATCAGATTTTTCATATTCCTCTTACGCTAAAAGAGGAACGCGCGGAGCAAGTCGTAAATGATCTCCGTCAGTCTTAAATATACAGTACAGGGGTGAAGTGGGAACTGAATTACTCTTTATCCAGATCACTCAATATTATTTTGTTAGATAATAGTCTCGTAGAATACTTAGTTCAAAAACGGTAAATTTTTTAATCAATATTTTAGAGGATTTAAAACATTTTATAAAATATTATATACTATTTACTCAGTAAAATGTACTTTGCATTTATAACTTGTTTTATTAGGACATTTATAACCAGTTTTAAGATCATTAAGTTCGATTTTTACACTTCAAATAATAATACAAAAAAATGTACCTATGTATCATGGGACACGCGTTTGAACTCAAACTTAGATCTCTTCTTTATTTTAGTTTTTACAATGATGTGTTTTTTTTTTTACTAGTATAAGTTTATTAGTTGACTTCTCATAACTAGGTATATTATAAAATAGAATTTTAGAAAAATTCTATAAAGAAAAAAATTATTTGTAATTATAATTCTGTACTTGCTACACTTGGACTAGTTTACATAATATTCAACGGCTTAACTTTTGTAAGAATGAATTAACTGATTAGTCATAATCTTCGCTAGCATCACTAATAGGATACTTGTTTTGGATTAGAGGTCCCTATTATATGTGAAACACGTGTAATTAACATACACGTGTATTCAACAAAAAATTATTTTTGTTATTAATTTTAGTTTTACGTTTAATATCACGTCTATTTAATTATACGAACTCAAACACAAGTATAATTGTGTAAATACGTTAACTCAAACTAACATTTTTGACAAAATAAATTTTTTTAAATACACGTGTATGTTAATTACACGGGTTTCGTGTACAAGTGTATTTAAATTACACGTTTAAAATCACAGGCACTATTTTGGATGTAATCAAAACCAAGTTCGAGCAAGTGGCCGTCGATGTAATAGACGTAACAATCTAATTTTTTTACATATAAGGCGTAAATACCATTTGGTAAATATTTAATGTTCTAATAAATTCAGACCATGTTTCTGTTATATAAAAATGTTTGAACTTCGATCGACATGTAGAAAGCAAATGTTTTTGTAAGGAACCAACAGCTTCAAGGACCAAGGGGTTAATAGCTGACCCTCCTCGTAAAGTTCCAGAAAATTCTACGGTGGTTTGTCCCTTAAGAAAACTTTCGAGCGGCAACAAAACTTGGTAAAATTGATTGATATGCGTTTTAATACACGAACCAGTTTTAGTATAACATACAGCATACTTACTGTTTCTGATACTATTTTTAAGCTCGGCTTTACAAGTGTCAGCGTGTTGGCTGTTTTTTTCTTGCACAAATAACTTCAAACATCATTGAGAAAACCCAACTCAAATTTACGCTGTAAGCGCAGCTTAACATCGGAGAGACCATTTGCAACCTACAGTTCGTACTGAATATACTATTTTTAGTCTGTAATTGGTTTCTAACCTTCCAATCATTTTCATATTTTAACACAACGAACTAATTGTTTTTATTTAAGGTAATTGAGCATGCGGGTTTGATCTGTATCCGATCTTGCGATATACAATAGTTTCATTGTGCAAGCAAGCCAGAACCAACAGAAATAAAAACATTGTGAATATATTTCTTACAATCTTAAATCTTTTAAACTTGAACAATTTCACTTGACCGAATGGTAAATCTAGTGAGGTCTATATGCAAAAACAGAATGTCTACATAATACTTTATATTTGTGCGACCTAGTAGACGGCAGTTTTAATTTCATGTTTGCATAATATATTGCTTTAAATTAAGAATTTTGAATAAAAAATTTGACATTTTTATAATTTATAGTATTGGTATAGAGGGCTTTTATTTACTTACTAGACACGAATAATGCTCATACACGAACAGATGCACTTATTGTTAGATTAGTCTGTGTTAACTCTTTATATTGATATGAAAAATAACTAACACTTCATACATGAAAATCGTAATAAAAATGTTTAAAATTTGATAAGATTTTCTACAATTTTTTCTTTTTTATACTGTAATTTGATTGAAACTAAATATCCACTATGCTAACTAAATATCACAATCTATATAATATGTTTGAAAAGATCTTGGATACTAATGGCTTGATTTACATACGGTTTTTTTTTTATTTAGTAGATAATTTTTCAAAGAAACACATAGGCCAAGTTAATTTTATTGTCTCGTAATATTAAATGATTATTAATTTATTTATTACGCTCACAATCTATCACTAGATGGCGCTGCATGACGCGCGGCAGTAGTTGTATCAGTAGTGTTAGCGGTTAGACTGCGAAAGTCTTTATTTAAATGTAAAAATAGAATATTTGTAACAGGTTGGTTCTGGAACCACTTATCCGGTTGACTTGTGGATTTTTCAACTTAAAACATACCACGAAGCAGTATTTTTAATTTTTGTATATGAGCCTACAATTTCTTTTGAAATCGCTGAACCGCTCTTTTTGTGTAACAACTTTATATATCAAAAATCGTACTTAAAAGGTACTTCATTATGCAAAACAACAAAAAATCAGTCAAAATCGCGAAAAACACCCAAAAAGTGTACACATGTGAGGTGAAAAGGGACATCTTATGTCATAAGCATCCAAATCGCAGAAGAGGCCGAACATCGATCAGGGTTGAAAACGCATTTAAGAAAAGAAATTCAAAGAAATATAACTCAGCCAATTTTCAAGATAGAAGAACGATTCTGGTCTCAAAATGTTCAGAATTTGGAATAACCAATTACTATTTATTGTAATTTGACATTAATATAGTTGAAATTCATTCCTTTCAATAATTGTAATCTGTTGTTTTTTTTAGATTGTTAATTTTCGACATAATAAAAACATATTGTTACTGTAAAATCAGTAATATGTTTTATGGCCAGCCATAAGACATATTAATGATCTTATGTTTTTCCCAAAAGTAAAATATTCGATTCGATTTTTTTGCAACAAGAAGACCCTTTTTCGTGTTTGCCTTACATTTAACATTTCGCATTAACTATTACAATGCTGTACTTAGAACTTTTTAAATTTTAATTAATTCCAAATTTGTATAGAATTTTTTTTTAAAGCATAGTACCACCGATAAACATTGACTAACTAAAAAAATATCATAAACCCTTTCTCCTAGAATGGATAGAATTTTTTTTTGCCCATATATGATAACAAATAAAAATATTTAAATGCTTTTTAATTATATTCTGGTTTGGTGAAATATTTACAACGATCAAAAGTATTTTCCTTTCCTTTTCTTACGTAACTATAACGTACATTAGTTTTTAGCTTCAGTGCGATATTATAAAGATAGCTTTTTTTTGTGTCTCAAGACACGATAACTTTTTATCTTATGGACTGAATTACTCGTGTAGTACCTATATTTTAAATTAATTTGATTAATATTTTCATATTTTTCAACCGAATTTTTTAGAGGCCATCGCCCATTGGAGTATGCTATACTTCTACACAGCCTTGTGGAAATATTCGACATATTGTTTATTTAATATAGACCCGCACATCATATTCATTGCGTAGAACATAATATATTATACGATCTACGAGTACTGTAGGTTTATACATAGTATTATTTACACATAAGTTTATCATTTTTATTGCCTAACGAGAATGTTTTCACGTGTTTCGGCGTTTTTGACATTGCATTACGATCAAAACCCATCGGCATTCGCCTTTGAACGAGAAAGAAATTTTTGGTTTTTATATAGTTTTTCGGCCCCAGACGGTCGAATTAATTTAGAACTACTTTTTTTTTTGCTGGTGTCTGGAAAACGCGCGTAGACCACCCCGACATTGTATACATTATGATAATAATAAAAACTTAGTGAAATGTAGTATCTGGTCTTTATAGTGACATTATGCACTGACGGATTGTTTGTCGGACGGTGCGATACGATCCGTTTCCTGTCCTTGTGGCTATCATCATCTATCGTGGTCCATCCACGCAAAGGGAATCCAATATCCATTACCGACTACACGCCGGCAGACATTTACGACTACTAAACCTATATGAATACGTTTAACACCACCACCCGAGTGCAGTTTCTGTATAATCCTGACCGAAAAATCAAAACACAAAAGCGATACCGCAACGTGCACTTTCTTCGAGCGGAATTCTTTGGACACGAAAAAAACAATCCGTACATATCTATACATTGTATCCATTAGATATATTCGATGATTTTACATATTATTTCACTAAATTTGACATAGAGTACAAGCTTGCTGTACGTATTGTCTATATAATTGTAATCGACATAGCCATCCTGAAGCAAAAGCTTGGTAATGTTCTTATAAAAAAATTCTAATTTGAGATATAAAAGTCAATGTTATTACACTCAGCATGCGAATTAATTTGCTTGGATTGCTATTTTATTCCAATAATATAATATTATAATATATTGCTAAATAGCAAAAAATACCATTCAACTTAAGGTTTATAGCAAAACCACCCAGTATTTATTACTATTCAGACATTTCAGTAATTATTAGTCTGAAGCTTGGCGGCATCCTAGAATACGTTATTAACGACCAATCCGAATCTTTTACTAATAAAAAAAATCATAATAAGTAAAATGCCCTTATAGAGATAAATAGCCACTAAACAAATACTAGGAAACCCGCCCAGGCGCCTAATAACGAACCGTTGCATGAATTCTCTCTTCTTAAACTGACTTGTACTAGAGGAGCCGTCAACGGGGGACCTCCTCTCTTTTGACTATTCAATTATTTTTTGAACTATAACATTTTATTAAAATATAATTATGACATTTTTACTTATATATATATATATATTACATCTTGTATATACGACGATTGCAAATATATTTTCGTTACAAATAGAACATTTAAAAAAAAAAAACACACCTCTTGTTGAAAACGTAGTAATCAATAAATACAAAAGTATTAACGGACTGAAGGTATTAGAGACCACAATATTATGTGATACAATTCGTAGGGTCAACAACATGCATCGACTGGATTACCACATTAATTCCGAGTGCAGCACAGTGATGATTGAAGTGGCATAGTCGAAACCGAGTATAATCATCGTCGTGTGATCTAAACGTTTCAGCGGCGGCGGCTCGCGCGTACCAAAACACAAACGAGTGAGAGGAAAAAAACGCCCCCGTTGTAAGTCGGTCCGATTGATATTGTTGTAAGTGTATAATAATATTAATATTATTAACCTCCGAGAGGCGACCGGTGGTGTGTCGGTTGTCGGCCAATCGAACCGTGAAACCGTATGCCGCCGCATGATTCCCACACTCGACCAGCCGCTGCCTTTCCATTACCGACGTTTTCATCTCTAATTACTTCAATATCGTTTATTGTTACCATTGCACCCTAACAACCCGAAAGAACCGGTCGCTCCATAAAACGCACTTAGGTATACATCATTTTTACCCCTTGCATATACACTACGGCTATTTATAATGCTCCCGCTCGCCTAAGTGTTCGGCCTTAAATTCATGTGTGTTTTTCTCAAAGCCCACCGCAAACGCAATTCGTCATGACCATAACGCCGCAAAAATGTAAGAGATTTCAAAGCGACACCGTGGTAATCTTTAACATACTTTTAATTAATTTAATAAAGTAGCTAAAATATAAAGTTACCGCTTTAATTTACTCTTAAGAATAACAACTTTAAAACAGACCCTGGTGATTAACAATAATACAATTAAATAATGTGTTTAATTTTATAATTAATAAGTCATATTATAGTTATTAATTGTAAATTTATTATGCATATTTTTGCCAATATTGCTTACATTATTTTACCCATTATATAAATATCTGAAGCCGAAGCCCTTAAAGCAAGTAGTTTTTTTCATATACCAGCGGTTTTGGTAATTGGCATTGCTGTTATATTAACATGATCATTGATCAACACCAATGCAATATTTTAATGATGATCAACTCAACCTTATACAAATTATATAAAATCGAGTTTAAAGCTCGCCCTGCAGTAACGAATTACATGTATTTATTATAGTAAATGATTCTCCACCCAGTTATAGTGTATTGCACCCTCGAAAAGTTTTAAGACTAGAATTTCGGCCATTTCGAATTACCGCCCGCTGTGGCTTTTAATTATTATTACATTAAAAGCATATTGATTGGAAATACGAGACACCCACGCACCTAGAAATATTATTATCTCGATTATAATAACTATGTGGTAATCCGATATAAATGCGATTCGTTTACATAATTATAATATATTATTCACAGTGTTAAGTTTAGGTTGCAAAGCATAGCCTTAAGAAATGAGACTACCCCTTTATTATTTTTATTATAATGATTATGAGATGATTTTGACTACTTGAACATTTTGTTTTTATTTATACCTAATTAAGTTTTTATAGTGCAAATTGCCTTACATCAATTATCAATGACGTGATATTGTTATTAATAATTACAACAACGATTAAGTTATTTTACACTTGCATAATTATTTTGCCCACGCTGTAGTCTGTACTCTTTTATTAAATGATCATTACTCTGTTAAAAATCCCATGATTCTTTGGCAGTTGGCATCAGCTTTAGCCAAAACGCAGCATTATTTTAAAGGGAAACGATTTTTTATTTTTTAAATATATACTATTAGTAAATATTTATACATAGCTGTTCTATAATCTCGAATAAATTGTACTATACTTATTACAAAAATTATCGACGTCAATTCATCACAGTTATTGCAAGGAGATGAATGTTTAATATTGTGTTTGACGGACATTCGGTAAATTAATGTTATTAAGCTGTATACTATAAATAATACGGCACTGAATTAAAATTAATTTATATTGGACAACGTCCAATTACATTCTAGACCGTTTAAAAGATAAAAAGACAGCCGTTTTCATTATGACACTGTACAGACATTCAGCACAGCTAGTAATTATTGTCATTGTACGATAGTCATTATAATATATTCATATTGAGGCTATAATATCTGTCATCGCTGACCGTTTAAACCAAATTAAATTGAGTGAATCGTCATACTAAATTATTCTGATACATAATTTGTACTTACATATAATATATATATATATATATCATACTAGTTTATCTTACGTATCGTGTTTTAACAAAATTAGGTCAGACTAAATATATCGTTGGTAGATATGCATTAACATAAACTCTGTAATATAACATTCGGATATGTGTAGTAATTAATAAATATAATTTATTAAGAGGTAAGTTTAATTTAAATATATTATAATTTATAACATAGGTACTCTACGTAGTTAACATGGTTCCGTGAAAAGTTTACTTTACACTACACTTTAATAGTATATTTTAAAGTTATTATTAAAACATATATTATTTTATAACAATTGTCAAAACATTTTACATTTTACATTGTGTGTGATAATCAAGTAGGTCAAATCTTTTAATAGTATTTCTTAAATATGTGCTGCAATTAAACGAAAACTACAAAAAAAAACAATTGATTAGCAACAAATGAAAAATGTTTTCCATGTGGTACACTTAGATAGAGGTGTTCTATAAATTTTAAAATAAACATGGTCTAAGCGGATCGACATCCACACTAACAAGATTAACTAATTAGGTGATATACGTTTAACACTGTAGTTTGCATAGGAACAATATGATTACGATTGGCAATTACTAGTTTTTAACTGTATTTCTATAGTAGACAGCTATTAGGGGAAGTCATGTGAAAAACAATTCCCCCTCATTGGTTCTTTAAAAAAAAAAAAAAAAAGTAGATAGCTATCAACCCCAGAATAAGGATGATTAGCCGACTAGCGTATGTGTGATAAACGTGAAGTTTCTGGAAGGCACTAACGTCGATGCTTATTAGTTATTACTAGTTTTGTCAATTGCAAAAAGTTGTTAAAAAAAAAAAAATAATACCTAACATAATATGCAAAAAGTTCTATCAGATAAGAAGATATGTGTAAACTGTAATATAATATAATAACTATATCTGTGATACCATTTTATCGAAAACTTTTTATTGCGCAATAAGTTAACAATTTCAAAATTGGAAATAATGCTTCCTATATTATACTGTCCGCATAATCTATTCAATCACGACGTGACCCTTTGTCGTGTGGTGCGTTTCACGCCCATTTGCACGCATAGTAATCGAATCTGTGGGTTTCAGACGTCTTCTCTAGGCCATTTACAAGACATAAACTATAATAGTTTCATTAGCATACTAAATGCTGGTAACCAGAGGTGGCAATATATATATTTTAATTTTTTTATTAAAAAAATAAAACATAAACATTAAACATACTACCAAAATATTCCTACCTATCTTTCTTTCAACTTTCTTATACTATTGCAAACTCTCACTACTTAGGCACACACAGAATAGTAATTGGGACATTTATACGAATAATGACTCAATTAAAAATAGGAGCTAGTAGACTACCTAAATTAAAAAAACAACATATTTTTCAAATAGGATATTGGGATTTTGTTCTTAGAATTGTTTCAATTTAACAATGGGCGAAATATACAACAAGTATATTTATAAAAAATGTTTTTATTTTATTTTAAGAGAACAGTTGATTTTTTTTACAATTCATGAAATTGTTTTGGCTAGTTATCTCATTTGTATGTCACGATTAAAATAGAAAAATCTTTAAACTTTATTTTTAATCATCGCAACGTATTAGTACCTAATGGTAATACATTGTAAAATAAAATATTTTAACATTTGACATTTTGAATCGTAACAAAATTAAATATGTTTCAAACATAAAAATTAGCTGAAATAATCTGCTGAAATATCACTACTCAACCGACAAATTGTATAGAACATGTAAGCCAATATTTATTATTAAAAACATTTGAGCCTAACCTAACCAGTCTGAACCTTTTCTTTCTCAGTTCTCTTTTACCGTTACTGTTCTTTTGATCACTACACACATATCAATGTATTAGATATCACATAATATAAATCACAAAAAAAAAAATACATATTAAATATATACATATTTTTCAACAAAATTGCACTTGTTTAAGATATTTTGATCGTATCATTTTAGAAATAGGCTTACAAAATTATTACCTCACACACACGTTATACTCGAATAATTGTTATTATTATTTTATAATAGGTATTAATGACGAGTACTAATGGCAAGGAGTTGATGGAATGCTTTGGCAACATGACGGTCGCGGTTGTATTAAATCTAGATAACGCGCGTTGCACAATATTACACACATTTTTCCGCCAGGTACAATTCGCAGAACTGCAGTGTATTTTTTTTTATACGCTTCTGCTTGTATACGTATAAATTAATTATATTATAAGTACTTAGGCCGCGTTGAAAACTAAATTATAGAATAGGCATTCAAAGTATAATTACAAAATGTCTACGGTGCGGCTACAGAGAAGCACTCGGTTAACGTGGCACAGCGTCAGTGGAGCCGCATCTCGGTTTTGCCCCGCTTTAGCAGGACCACAATATGACATCCCGACCGGAGGGCGCCCGTCTTAGATGATACTTTTGCCGGTTCCAAGACGACCAATTACCGGAGCATTGATAACGAGATCGTCGTCGTCGGCGGCGGTATGGTATGAGTATGTTTGTGTATACAAACACTATGCGCAGACCCTTTGAAGGCCTAACCGTGGACCGTGACGTCGGTGACGTGCGGGTGGAGAACACAAGGGACGGGAGAGAAAAATAATTGTTATTTCTATATTATTAGGTATACACGTACAAGGAGGCGGCATCCGCAACGAAAACAAACAAGGGTTAATCAGAACAAATTGACATACATGTGTGCGTACAAGGGGTAGATATTGTGCACGGTGTATAATATGTGTATGTATAACTACAGTACAGCATAGGGACCCGCGCACACAACGCAAACCGTTTTGGCCGATTAACTGAAACGGCCCGACGGCGGCACAAATATGTGTATACGGTTAATAATTAGTTCCGGGTCCCGATGTTTGCTCAATGACGGTTTCTATGTAGAAATCATTTTTTTCTACCCTTAAACAGCTTCAGACGGCGGCATGAGCACCGAAGACGGCACCGGTATAAGAAATGATGTCAGAACGAGACGCCAGCATATTGGGTGTAATATTATTATAAGACTATAAAATATACTTCATATATATACCGCATCAGACTAGTAGTTAGGTACCCACTATATAAGTATAAATTAATGATGATCGTAAAAAAGGTTCCTTTCGTTGGTAATAGTGAAGTAATTATAAAAGTAAATTCATGTCGAACTGCAAGCATAACGATCTGAGCAATCGTTATGCTCAGAACGTATTAAATAGAGCTAGTCGGTAAGCACTCTAAAATAGTAAAATGAACAAGCGTTTATTATAAAAAGGTAAAATGTCTTATCTAAATAAACGCTGTACAGTCATCGACTTAAACAATGTGACTTAGCTCAATAACCGCCAAGAGTTTTGTTTCAATAAAGTTTAGTAATTTGAATAATGTTATGTATAATAATTAAATTTAACCAATATAATAAATGTAATAATTTAATTATAAAATGTTAATGAAATTTTGAAATGTTCAAAATTGTATATGCTCAGCTCATTCTAATACTTTATATTTTAAAATTTACCTAATTGTATAATTAGCCATTTTATTTAATAAATATTATAGTTTTTCCTATTAAAGAAATAATTTGACTACGTATAATTATTTTATTACTTACTGCACAATTATTCGGTCGCATGTAATAGATTTAGTAATAACCGTATTGTAATTATTGTAACTATTTATACATTTATTTAAACGTTTCTTGTATTATTTGGCTGTGATGCACAATATTATTTATATTACGCTATAAAAATAATTATAAATGTTATTAGGATGAGAAAAAAGAGTTATCATTTAACTAAGCATAAAAAAAATCGTCGTTACACTCTAAGCAGTCTAAACCTTACAAACATCTGTCAGTTAATTATAATGAAAAAAAAGACGAAGTACTAATAATAATAAAACCATTCATTTCTGTCATACCGACCACAGCAAAATTAATCTTGGCAAATTGCCATGTAAAATAATATTTATGTACTTATGTTTTATAAACGGTTTAAAACTTAAATAATTTAAGTCAAATAAATAAATCCTAATTATATGAGCATTTTTTAATTAACAAATTGTTTTTTTTTTTTGGTTTTTATTGTAATTTGTAGTAAAAACATTTTTTTATCCTTAAAACTATACAAAATGTATACTATTAAAAATAATGATAAAATATATAATTAATGAATGAAACCGATATCGAAGAATGTAATCGCTAGAGCCTGTAAACAGTACAAAACCCTATCATATGTATCTAAAATATAAACATGATGTATGGAAATCAGTGTTCAGCTCTGAATAAAATAAATCTAAAAAAATGTAAGTTGGTTAAATTAAAATGTTGATGGGTGTATAGAATAACTAGGTAAGACAGGATAAAAGAAATGAGTATAAAATAGGAAGTTTAGGGATTGCGTCAATAGCAGAACAAATAAGATGGAACAGGTTGAGAGGGAATAGTAATTAAAAATAGAGAGATGGATAGACTCTAATTTAAACTTTTTATCATACTTTTACAAAAAAAAAAAACAATCACTTCTACTTTTTAATTTGAAAACCTTAGAATAAGGCTAAAAACTTTGTTACTTGAGTAATAAATAAATATAATTGGAGTACTTTAATAACTGTAACTTACCTTTTTTTTTTTTTACTTTTTGACTTTTATTGAAAAACATATAATCTGTAAATTATATTTTACAATGAGTATTTTTATAAACTATACACATGATTAACATGAGGAGGATACCCCACATTAGGGGCACCTCAAAACTTACCTTATAATTTTAAGTATAAATATTAAAAATGTTTATCTATCAGTAATAAAACATTCGTTCGATATATTGACAGAAAACAAAAAAAAATAATTTGAATTTTTAAAATCACCTCGATAAAACTACTCCCAAAAATTAAGATTTGAATGTAAAATTATAATGTATTTTATGACCTTTATTTATATTTTAAAGTGACTTTTTTTTTACATTGCACAAAATAGTCAATGGAAAAATATAAAGACATGATATTTTGACGATCCTGTTTGTATTAATACAAATTTTATTAAAAATGATGATGCATTATTAACCTGTTTGGTGGCCACACGGTAAGCGTAAGATTGTAATGATAAAATAAAAACATAAAAAAAAAATATAATAATCGTTTTGATTTAGATTTCTATTCGATGACACGCGGCGGACAATATAATTTGATGCTAAGCCGCCGCGCCGTCACCGGTTATCGATGGTAAATTACTGATCGTACATCATAATATTATTATGTCTAGATGTACAGATTGTACACACCTTACAGGTACAAGGACATGCGGTGTAGGTACAGACAGACCAGTTCTGATCCGTGTGTTAGCGTATACGACTGATGTGTTTAGTAGGGGCAAACAGATTGAAAATGGATCAATCGGGCCGAGCGAGAAGAAATTATACACGTCGAGATATTTTACTATAATAACAACATTCTATGTTATTCACTAGGTACAGATAAGTATGCGCGGCGGCGGCAACACAGAAAGAGAAATATGTGTCGGTCGGGTGGTTTAATGATAACGATTATAATTTTATTCATATTAAATGCCCTTAAGGGTGTACGCGGTCATATATACCTTGTATAACCGACTAACGAATTTATGTATGCATATTAGTACACGAGGGCGCGCGTTTGCTCAGAGATACGAATTAGGACTTGAGCTTCGAGCCGATGATTGATGAAAGTAAGCTACCGGATTGTAAACGGGTTTTAACCGACGCTGTGGTGGGCTAGTGTTCTCATTATTTTTGTCTGAATAGATGTATTAACAGTGTACACAATATTTTGAACCGTACAATACACATGTGTAAAACAATTAACGCTGATCAATCATTAGGCTAACGAAATGATTTCCTTGCCGCAATGTGTCTTGTAAATTATTTAAAAAATGTATTTATTTAAGAACTGCGTTGATGTTTTACAAATCACTACGCCGTTGAGTAATGTATGCCTTTAATCTCCCATATGTTCATATTATTCGTAAGTAATACAATTCCCAGGCAAATTTTATTATGATCAAAGTGCTCCGTAAAGTAATAAAATATACGACCAAGTAAAAAATAACGTGTAATTAACTAATTTAAGTGTTCAACATTATAAACGTTTTATGTGTTTCCGCCTTATGTGCGGACGTTAATGCTTTCGTATGTTAATTTAACATTCTTTTGACGGTAAGGTGGTACCCAATTGACAACAATAATTATAACATTTCTTCATGAAAAAAAAAAAATAGTTGGCTCAAAATAATACCAAAATCTTTAATTGAATTTACCTGTTCTAAGGTTATGTTGTTTAATATAATAAAATAAAAATTATATTTTATTGAGCGGTTTCTAAAAAAGTAATGCAAAAACATTTTAAAACATTAAGCTGAAAATTTTAAGTAATACGATACAAAATAAGAGTAATTGTATTATTAATATTTCGTAAAACTAAAATATAAACACTAATAGTTAGCAAACTAGTTTTTTCTTATACTATAACATTTTATCTATTTTTTACTATTTAAATACAGTGTGTTCCACAATGATTCGTCTTTAAGATTTTTTTTAAAAATTAATTTATACTCATTTGCGCTATAGGCACCACGTTTTTTATTGAACGTATAACCTTTTTTACAAATATAGGTTAGTTTTAGGTCGATTGGACAGCTCTTACTCTACAAGAAACAAGAGTTTCCCATCCTGGGGAAGTGGTTATGATGCGGTGGTTTCCCGTTGCGTTCCACACCAGTCGGGTGGCCATTTCTCTCTACTGACGGTTGTCCGCCCAGCTAGAGAAACGGCCATTGACCGAGATTCGAACCACGGTTAGTGCGTAAAAGCACTGCCACGGTAATCGTCTTAGCCACAACGTCAAGACGTCGTTGAACTTTAGTGAAGTATATTTTAAAAGGGTTCTTTACATCAAGTAAAGAACTGACTATATCAAATAGTCAGTGAGTTTATTTATAATGAGTTTTTGGCGTGGGAAACAGTCACTAAATTCTATAAAGCTACGTGTAGACATAGTCAATGACTCATCTAAGATTATAGCTAAAAAATAGTCACTAACTCGTTTCTTAACGGTTAGGCTAGGCGTGCTGGTAAGATATAAACTTAGCTCTAGGTCAGGAGTGCTGACTGTATACCCCGATATACGGCGAATCGTAATTAGAGTAATACTCGTATTGTACTTATCAAAACAGACTTATAGTTTTTCTGTGTGTTTATTGTGCGTATTGGACAATTTCGTATACGACAGTTATTTGACGCTATTTTACAGTGTACGCTTTGATGTTCAATACAAGAAGAATTGTAATTTTTGACGGTATAATTGTACAATTGTTGTGCTCTGAATTGATACTATTAGTAGCCATAGAAAATGGTATTTATATAAACTCGAGTAAAGCTTTTTAAAAAACTGCAGTTTCTATGTATAACACTGAGTGTGCCATTAATGAAATACCTACCAATTGTACAACTATAGAAGTACTTGGTCGATTTGTTTCACCAAATTAATGGCGTATAATGAATGAGCTACAAATTGAACGATTACACTTGATATTATTTGCTACGGTAGAAGATGTTTTTGAAGAGGTTTTTTTTTTTTGCATTATACCTAATTCAAATGGAAGCAAAATGCACTAACTAGAATCCATTTCACAGTTTAATGCAAAAATCACCATCTCTGAGCAAGATGCGGTCGGACAGCGAGCCATTCATGTATAACTCCACCGTAAAAATACTATTATTATACAAACAACTTTTTTTTCAATTTAAATTGTACATTATTATCTGGTCACATTTCGATTAGTTCATAATGGTTTAATTACATTAGTACGTGTAGGCATAGTATTATTTTACTGCCGCGGCGTTTCAGCAACAGTCGACCGAATGAGTCGTTTAAAACAATTAATTTCTTACCCGCGGTGGTCGATTACTTTTATTCCTTAACCGTATTGCAACACCTGCTTATTGTTTTTTTTTAATTAAAAAAAAATTTAACTTTCTAGACATTTATTCAGATCCGGTAGTTTTAATGTAATTGCCTCACTTGTAAAACATAGAACAGTATTGTATAAAATGTTTAATTCTTTATATTATTGCATCGATGGCAAATTAACCGTCTAAATCAATCCTACTTTGCACTTTTGTATTATTAAGATAAGGTTTTATAAATATCGATAAAAATTCTTATTTTTCCGGAACACTTTTTTATGTTAATTGTATTAAGTATCGGTGATATACATACATAATAATTAGTGTATGAATAATAATAAATAAAGAGATTCTTTAATTAAAATTAACTTAACAATACATCTTTTTGCTCGCGTTAATTACTTAATTTATTGACTTTATTAATATTTAACATAGGGACACAATTAATTTTAAGTTAGAATAACTAAATAAATAGTTGTGGCTAACTAAATGTTAAGTTAAAGCAACTATACATTTAGTTCAGCAAACTAAATGTTTAACTAGCCCAACTTTTTCTTAAGTTCTTCCAACTATACATAAATACATTCCTTGTGTCCTTATATTAACCATATTTTTAGTTGGTCTAATTATGTATTTCAACATGGATATGTTGTTAGGCTGGGCGTCAATCGGAAAATCTGTGCGAACGTTGAACGTTACCGAGTTCTTCAAATTTCAGAAAATGAGCTGACGTTTTCAATAGGTTTTGAACAACAACTCTAAAAGTCATTATGATTAGCGGAATTAATACATCATTAGTTTCTTAATAAAACTTATGTGTAAGGCAAACGATAGATAAATAGCTTTTATTGGTTGCAAAAAGTCGCTTTAAATATTATATTATATACACCGCAGAAATAGCATCGCTAGGTTATATTGAGAAAAAGTGTTATAAAATTTTAAAATTAACAAAAAAAAAAATGTTTTTTTATATATATTTTTTTATATTTACATGCGATATATAATAATATATAGTTTTATACAATAATTAAGTGCTAAAAGATCTAAAAAAAAAAAAATAATTTTTGGTATTAGGTTAACGAAATTTAGTACAAAATAAATACATAACGAAAAAACAATTTTAACAAAGCACTTAACTCGTAATAATATTTTATAATATCAAGATAATAACTTTTATGCACGCTTAGTTATTACATAATGAGAGTATATAGTTTTTTAAATTTAAATTTTAAATTTATTATACGTGAGGAATTTAAACGCTTAATACATCCATTCATAATCGAATACCATTGTACTTAACTTATGTGTACCGAACTCGAAAAACTTAACATATTAGGCTTAATTTTTTTTTTAACCATGATAATACTTTCACGTTTTACCATACAGTTTTTATTCAGCTACCTGAATAGTCCTTAACGCTACTAGATAGTATTTGTAAACAGTAAAGTGATTCCCTATAATATAATTATTTAGGTTCATATAATATAGTGTAATATTTTAGAGACACTACAGATATACCGTACAATATGCTAGATATTTTATAACTATTATGTACACATAATTTTTTAATAATATTATATGTTAAATATAAACACAATACTTTAGCGATAGAAAGACTAGGATGCCATGGTTTTTATTCTATATATTTTTTTTAACGCATTAACAAAATGTTCATTATAGTAGTTGTTTCTCTCCGATAAATAATTTACCTAATAATAATATAATAAATATACTGATTACACACGTCCGTTAAACTCAGCTTTACACAAACGGAGGAAACGAGTGGCGTTATTAGACCGTCGTTGGCGCAATGAACATAATATATGAGATCTTAACATAACTTAGTTGTAATTGATATAATAATAATATGTACACGCGGCATCATGATTACAATAATTTTTTGTGATGCATGTTAATTGAGTTGGTGGATAAAGGGAAAAAAACAGTAATTTCTTTTTTGATTCGAACAATAGGAAAGAAGCAGGAACCGCATTTTATTCGTCGAACGTCTTGTTGTCGGGCGAACTGGTCTCTGTAGGTTGTGTCTTCTTTTTAAGGATGCCCATATTTTGCGCTGTCTCCAGGAACAACTTATGCTCGCTTAGGGCCGCCAATGTTTCCCGGTCCTTTTTCTGTTCCTCGTAATCCCTCTTCATTTTGGCTCGCCTGTTTTGGAACCACGTGATCACCTGCGCGTTGGTCAGACCCAAGCTGGACGCTATTTCGTCGCGATCGGCCGGCGACAAGTACTTTTGGTATAGGAACCGTTTTTCCAGTTCGAAAATCTGATGATTGGTGAAGGCGGTGCGGGATTTGCGTTTCTTCTTGGGTTGCGCCCTCGAGTTGAACAGGTTCAGATGACTCGAACTAGTATCTGTAAAACGACAAAAGAAAGGCTCATTAGTATTTTTGTTTGGTAAACCACTTTATTATAATATAATAGAAACGTATATGTTTGTTTGATGTCAATGAATTATTAAGGATATCAGCAAGAAGCCTAGTCTCAGGACAAATCTCGCAACGGAGTAAACAACCTACGTTGAGTACACGTGGACAAAATTCAGCTGTCGCGCCGTTTGGAAACGATTATTTATTGTCACGCAAAAACGTACACACGGACATGCATTTAGTGTGTTAATCGGGGACAACCGTAAAACAAGGGCTTACATGTATTTCTCGAGATACTTTATGACATATTTGATCAAGGCGTGGAACGTTAAACGTCCACTCCAATAAAACAACGGCCGTGACCAATCACAGCCGCAATAGCAGCTATAGGACATGACAGATATAAAATTGTATAACTCGCGACATTAGAATAACGATGCCATATATACATATTTTTGTTTTCTATTACTGGCCAATTCACTTCCGCCAATTAGTCATCTGTGTATTGCTAAACGCACATCTGTAAACATATGATTTTTTATTTTATATATAAACACGACATGCCATAACCGTCGCGGCTTAGAACAGTTTTTTCTCCCAAACAATGAACATTAAGCTTCAACAATGGTGTTGCTTTTTGACCCTGCAACTCGGCGTACTTCACTGTGCGATCACATTTCTTGTATACAAAACATAAAATTGCAAATATACAGCGAGCATTCAGTGGCGCCGAATTCTTATACCTAAAACTGATTTACTCGGGCGATCCGAGAAAGTAATGGTCTAACATATAGAAATGTGTAACGGAAATTGGACTTATTTTGTTTGTTGCGATCAGATCCGCAAATAGGGATCGGCGCCAATAACAAGCTCCAGAAAAATTGACTTGAGTGTATTTTGTGTTTAAACGATTATTTATTGTTTTAGGTTATTTCGATATCCATCGTCGTGGTTAATGCGGTTTCCGAAGACATCCAAAACACGGGTAAGCTGACCGATATTTTGGTTTAGCCCAACATAAAACCGTTTATCGTTTGTAGGCTCGTCGAAAATGGGAATTATGCTATTTGCGGGCGTCATGATGATCATTTGGATCGTAGCGTTTCTCGGAGGTCTAATGGTGTGTACAAAATCACGCTATTCTGTGTCATCAAAATGCTATTATAACGATACGAATGTTATGTCTGAATTTCAGGAAAACGCTCCGCTGCTGTCGGTGGCATTGTTCTTTTGGTCGTGGTACTTGGCATTGTGGATTATTCTGGTGATAATGTCAAACATTATGCGGTCGTCGGGAAAGTAACGCAGCAATACATTCTAGTTAATTTTTCTGGTCAAATAATTCAAACTACATTCGTTTTTGTCGCGCAGTAAATTATGCATAGAGGGCCGGTGCACGGTCACACTGTGGTTGCTCGCCATACCCTACCAGAGGAGCATGCAGTCGGACCTAGACTATTATTATCATATTCCGCACGAGCCTCCGCTAAACGTGCCGGCCGAAGACCGTTTTGCCGGGTACGCCGAAGAAGAAGCTGTCACCATGGCTTGGTCGGGATTCAGACAGGAAATGCGCGAGTCCAGACAACTATTCGCCTTTGTTGTGTACGGCATAGCTGCGGCTCTGACATCGGGTGAGTGTCACGAGCTAAACTCTTCTACTTGATATAGTATAATAACACCAAAACTGTTGGTCGGATCCCAGTGCTCATGGTAAGCAGCTGGTTGCTACTGTACAGCTACTACAAAGAACTAACGTGTTACCAAGCGAATTTCACGTGCAAAGAAATTTGCGATGACGATACGGCGGCCCGGCCGACGCCAAAGGTTTCACAGTCCAACAGAAGATACGTGGTTTAAAGTCTAGTTTCAAAACCGTGTAACGGATACAAAATAAAAATGTCGTTTTGATAATTTCATGTGTCTGCTATAATGTTCACAAAGAGACAATTCTTAAGTTTATGCGGTGCTGTAAAATTATGATTATCTTTTATGGTTAAGTTTAAGCTTCAATCGTCGACCGACAAACAATCGTCTGCGTAATTGAAAACATTACGTAATCCAGTGCATGTGATTTACCTCCCTTATAGGACACCCGTCATGTTATGCGACTTAATCATATTAGAATAAATCGTATATAACATATCGGCTGTATCATATTATATTATTATACTTAATACATCTATGCCTTTTATTGGCAACGCTACGAGACCGGTGAAATAAAAACAACAAAAATATAACCCACAGTAATAGGTATATATCTTTAGTAAATAAGGAAACAAACAGGTGTGAAAAGATAGTAACGTTGGAAATCACTTTGGATTAACAAACAACCTTTTCGTTACGCGCGTTCCGCAATCATTAATATCTCTTTGTAGGCATCAGACCTGACTTAACCCAAGATGGCGCTAAAAAATTTGTTCGGACGCATTTCCTTACAAGTCAGCGTAATGTCTTTTGCTTTCGGTTTCATGGTAAGCAAATTCTAATGCGTTGCCCTTGTTCGTGTACCAGTATGTTTGATAACTTCGGTAAGCTCATTTATCTATTGTAGAATTTGGCTTGGAACATGCTTTTGGTGAACATTTCCGACAGAGTCGCTTATCCTCGTATGTATTTCAACCACAGACACTACCGGCTATCACGGTTTTAAACATAATGTACCAACTTTTTTTGTTTTTCAGACAGCTTCAAGTTGGTCGTGTTCGCCGCGCTTATTGTTTCCGCTATATGGGGATCTGCGCTTTACGGCGCCATCAAGGTAAAGTATTATTAATTTGATTGCCATACAAATTCCACCGGTATAGTTGTTCGACGTGTATACTTTTATTAAACTATATCATTATGTCACCCGGTATTTACAGGAATCGTTCATGACGTTAGCGTTGTGTTCGTTTTTCTGGCTTCTCTTCATAATCATTTGGTCGGGTCTGGTATTGGCAAGTTTCGTAGAAGAAACCGGGTAAGTGCAACAAAGATAGGTCAGATTAGGTTTGCTCATATGTTATAAATTATTAGCTAATCACCTTTGCGCGGCGCTCTAGTATGATTTTCATTAACTTCCGGGGCCCGGAAAGCATGTGGTTGGTGTACAACAAGTTCAATAACGATATTTACGGTAACGATTACGAATACTACTACCACTATCCTCATCTGCCGGCCGATGAAATGTTTTTCAAGTTGCGCAGCTCGGCCGATTCGGTTGACTATCCGCTGGAACCCCCGACAGTCGCCGCCTTGAGTCGTCCGCATTTGGCTGCCAAGTGGTTATTGACGGCCGTTAGCGCCGCCATTATTGGATGTAAGACGATCGTCAGTGTATTTCACTAATGGCTCGTGTGGTCTGACGGTCTGATGATTTTACAGCGTACTTGGTCGGCTCGCTATACGTGCTCATGAACTACTGCAGTGAAGTGAAATGCCTAAGGGACTGGGTGTGTCCGGAAGTATGCGCCGATTTGGCGGCTTACTCAGAATCTTAATCTATCGTCTCCTGCGACTTTTAACGAATACTCTGTACAAACCCGTACAGGAATTGACGAATGGACAAAAAAGTTACATCGTTGAATTGTTAATTTCATACCTATATTATATTTCTGTTTTATTAATAAAAAAGGTTTTTATTTTTATTGGAGAAACCAAGGGTTGAAAACAAAAGCGTATACTAGACCATAATAATAAAATAAAACCGGTTGACGCGGTTGCTGCTTTATTGGTTCATAAAAATAAAGAAGTAGCTACCGACCGAAATCCGGTACGACTAATTTGTAATCTCTTTGAGCTTATTTGTAAGAAATTCATTCATAATAATATAATATACAAGTCTGCGTTGTATGTTTATGACAGGTACATAATATTATACCGCGCAGACCGGCACACAACCACAGTTAATTGTAATGGAGTGTGTTGTATCAGTGTATACTTGACCTAACTGCGAAGAGGGTTGTATTTTTGCGAAAAATGCTTGAATTAGATCCGTTAATTGGACGCATATTAGAGTATCGGGGGTGGCGATAGGTATAAATATTTTTTTCTCTTTTGTGTCCATTTTTATATGTGTACACATACAAGACTACCCTGTGTGTCTCGCAAACACCGCCGACCGATGTCACGGTTCGGTAATTACTCTATGGTCGGCCACCTCACACTTATTTTGATCTTCGGTATTCGGGTATTGTGCTCGTGTTATTTATACTCTGAAAAGATTTCCAACGAGTCGGTTTCCGTTTTTCCAAACTCAGTGTGGTCGTTTTGTACACGACGTGTGTTTATATTTAATTCCGGTCGTTCTATTTATTTATCGTTTTATTTATTTCTGGAATATAGATAAAATAATATTATATTAACTTACCGATAATTAAATAAAATGCAACTATATAGTATTAGATTAAAACGATGTCATTATCTGGCTTATTTAATTATACGCCGACGCTATATTTTGTTATATTAACAGTAATTATATTATTATTTTACATAATCATATATATACCTAGCTCACGCACGATTAATATAAATGAGTAACTGGCGACTGGCGAGTAATATATAGTTAGTAATAAGCGCAGTAGTAATAGTAGTAGTAGTGGTGGTGGTGGTTAGTAGTGGACTGTGGAGAAGGTGGTAGAGGTAGTGGCGGCATCCGCAGGTATTGGCGGTTCGAGTATTGGTGTTAGCGGAGGGGAGGAGGACATCGTCGTGTTACGGCGCTACGGTAAGTTACGCGGCGGCGGCGGTGCCACGGCGGTGGGTAATAGCCGCGGGGCGCGCCGTCTATGTCGGCGGCCACATCAAAGGTCCCGCGCATGGCAGGTGTGACTAAATAGCAGAGGCGGCACCTCTGATCGTATCACTTCTTATTACCGTCAAGCCGACCAGGGCTCCGACACATTCCGGCGAGTGGGTTCTCAAAATTGTCGTCTTGCTCGGGCACCTATTAAACACTGGCCGGTTTATTATTTTTATGCATACCTATACCTACCATATTATATTATTCTATGTTATTTTACACCGCCCCGCGTTATATCGGTTATTGCAGCGTTTTCTTTACGCGCGCTAATACCATACCGCATTGACCACCACTGGATTATTGTACAGCTTGAGTGTTATGATTATTCGCCAATTTAATATTATTATAATATAGTAAACGATGTATGCATTCAGTACTGTCTGCTGAAACTCGGCGATTCAAAAAATCACTAGCTCATTAAGAGCATTATACTACCGCGTGGGGTATAGAATCTATGCACTGTAGATACGAGCGAATGTCTCAAGATACTCAGCAGCTTCATTTTGAAGTTCTGTTACAGCTATCGTTGAATAAGCGGCAGTAACTAGCTAACCCTATCCCTTCCCTCGTTTTTAATAAGCCTTTGCGTCTGGGTGTGTTTAACCGGGCTAACGTGGTTCGCGAAAAAATAAATCTAAATTATTCTGTCGAACGTTGCCCGAGAAGAAAAAATTCCGCCAAAGGCACATTAATTTTTATGGCCGTCCGCATAATCGCCCGTTCCCCTCTTTCTCTTCGACCTCTTACGGTGTATTTACTAATAACATATTAGTTAAACGAGTCTATGCTGTTCAGAATTTGTTTTATCTTTACGATCGCTCTCGCCCATCGTTGAATATACACTACTGTTACACGCGCGTTACGATTATTAACGAGACCGGAAATTTTATGCGAAATTTGTTTAGTACCGTGACAAAGGCAATAAAAATCGACTGGCCGCGACATTTGCCGTTGCCGCGGCGTATCGTGTGCGGAAAATAATAATATGATATTATAATAAAAATACTGACCAAAGGGGATCGACCGCCGTCGTGCGACATTGGAAAAAAAACAACACTGATTATTTAAACACGCGCAATGTATATTTTTATTATTTTTATTAAAAATTACTCGGACATTTTTTTTTCTTTCGACTAGTCCGCTTGTCTTTTTTCTATTATCGTGTCATTATTCACGCCGTACCAAATTCGGTGACAGGCGCGCACGCGTGTGTACAATATAATACAGATTCGAGTATATTATCGAGATAGAATTTTTATTTTGGTCGAAGACGTGATCCATAATGGACCTTCGGTGGTCACCGTGACAGCCGAATGTGTGACCCGCGGCGGTGCCCTTTATATTATATACCTAATACCTATATATAATATACATATATACACGAAGGAGGAGGTCTTCTGTGCTCAACACTGTACGATTTCAGCGTTTTCCCTTCGACGCTGCTAACTTATTTTAATTATTATAATATGCGGCGGGGCTTCGAGCGACAGATAACGCGTATCTACTCCTAATATACCACCAAAAACTAGCGACCTCAATATTGAACGAGCGGCATAATATTATATCGATGATATTTGTGTGTGTGTTGAAACAACTATTAGTGCCCGATTTATTAGATATTAATTTTGTGTGGACACCGCGCCACTTAGAGTACAAAACGTGTACCTAAGTGTATTCAGTACACCTATTGGTCGGTCATAACACGATAAAAAGTCCAATCCGTCAATGTATTATAAAGGTAGGTACGTTATAATGGTCGGGCGCGCGTAGGTTAGGTCGGCCGAACAACAAAGGATCCCCGCTGAACCAATTAATGACTCAGCCGTATTAATTAGCCACAGTCTTGTAAAAATACGTCTAAAGATAATGTAATATAGTTGCTGTGTGTATAAAATATAAACCTATATAATATACTATGTATAGTATACGTTTGTTGTGCTCTCCTCTAATGGTTTCGGCGCTGATCGATCTTGTTTCGTCCTTTTGTTCATAATAATGTACAAGCCATGCGGGTATATAACGTCTTGCCTACATACAATAATAACATTATAGATAGATTGTGGTGTCTGATCGAAAATCTTCATCATATAACGTACCTGTAACCTGTACACAGAAATATAGCAAGGTACATTTTAATTGTATACACTACCTCGGCGGCCTCGATGGGTAATTAGCTGCGGCGATGCCGATCATACAATGTTTATTATAAAGTGGTTCTCGTGTAAAATAATATCAACTCGACCATATGGTACCTGCGCAGTACACCTATATCGGAAAAAATTATTTGAAAAAACAAATAACACTAAAAAACGAGAATGAAATGTGTCGGGGGAGAAATTTTATGCCTATATACGTGTGTGTCGGGCGGATGACGTAGGTATCATGTTTTTAATAAGAGATTGAATTAAACGTGACAAGGCAATATTAGCCGGCAGCAGTCGAAAGCAATACAAAGCGCACCGCTAACTAGCACCTCCGGTTTCATAATCATCGTCGGATTACACTGTGACGAGGTTACCAATAAATGGAATCCGCCGATTTCCCCCCCCCCTCTCACCCTCTCCTCAATCACTCGTCCGCCACTCTTTTTTTTTTCCCTGTAATAACGACAGACATCTATTATCATTATTATTATTAGTATACACATGAAAAGGATAAAGCCGCCGCCGACTATACGACGACAACGACGACGAGTTCATCGATTTACCGTATTCATAATAATTATACATACCCATCGTGCATCTCGTTATAAAATTAGCACTACCATACCAGTGGTTTTTTTTTTATAACACTCACAATCAGCTGGGGTCCTCGGTCGGGTGCCGACGATATTCTTGTTTCCTATATTACCGTTTTATTATTATTTTGTCATTTTTCATCCGTCAAACCGATGCCTCGTCGCTGTGCATCTCGCTCGTGTTTGATAATTAACTATATAATAATATACATATACGAAATGCGTGTATAGCTGGCAGGTACGGTTCAAATACTAATTAGCGTTTGTTCTTCTTATAACAACACACCGCTATGTGTATATATATCATTAGGCAAAAGCAACAGCCGTCGCGATGCGATCCAAGACAGATTTATAAAGATCCCCGTTCGGTTCGGTTCGGTGTACAAAACTAATAATAAATAATAATTATTGTAAAACAATGCGCTTTCCGCGCCTATATTCTATATCCTACGACATACGTGTATTGTTATAACGCCGGTAATCATATTCTCGTTATCGAATTCGAATGTTATTACCACTCTGTATATTATAATATGACGTGTTCATGGTGAATATCGATATTATTATTATTGTAATCAACCCGAAAGCTAACGACGACTGTGTGCTATGACGGTGAAAGCGTCCGTGATGCTTATATATAATATATATGTAGGTATATAGGAATAATATCTAATAATAAATTACCTAATATCGATTTGGTTATCCACCATTATAATGTGATAATATTATAACTGTACGGTGTCTATCGATGTTCAACGTACGACGTTGACCTCGACGAATTGCAATCTTACCGGACGTTAGCGAAGTGACGTCTGTATATTATTATAATATACAATATCCTTGTCTGCATCCGTTTTTTAGCTTCGACACTTTAGACTTGCCTTTATATTATTATAACCTAACGGTCCAACTATTGCCATTTTTTTTTTTTGTTCATCTCGATAACAATAATAATAATGATAGTGTTATTATAAAAATATAATTGAATAACTCGTCCGGACCCGATGGGCAAATTAGGATGTCCGCGAAATTCGTTATTACTTATTAGCTATAGGTATACGCGTTATTGGCCAATACAAAAAGAAGCGTCATCGGTGCAAAAGACATTTAATGATCTCCTCCGCCGGCAGCGCCGTGGTAGCTCCTCTCGTTCCTCTCGCTTTGAAACCGAACGCGACGCCGCGGGTGGCCGTTTAATTTACTATCATATTCGTAATACCGAATACTGTTCTTGTAGACGTTTTAAACGCTGAATTACTCCGGGATTGGATTCGCCACGGACAATTAATCCAACGAGAAAACCTTATTTCCACGACGACGTTAATACCTAATATTGTAATACTAGAATGTTACAAGTGAACGTGCGTCCAGTGAGAACCGTCAACGTGACTGCAAAAATACCCACCCCATTATAAGTAGTACGAAAATTCATTGCTTGCCGCCGGCTTCAAACCCCACACCCCACTTGGTAATACCCGTTCCTAAAGGCTTAACCTCCCCTCGGAATTTATTGTTGCGGGAAAATAACGCATTATTTCGTTGAAATGCCATTTTACTTTTTCACGGCCAATCCGAGTTATTAGATAATAAATCGGTTAAACGCTCATGAGAATAAAGTGTTTTTTCGTTTTATTTTTTTTGGAGACACTAACCGAAACACTGTACACCTAATGTATCATACATACTGTATATAAAAAAAAACATTGTAAACATTAAATGAAGTCGACGGCGGGGGTAGGAAGTGGTTTTTTTTATGTACTGTTGTTATTTATATTATGTATGTAAGGCATAAGTCTTACGGGCCGTTTAAAGGATTACAACATGTAAACTGGGGTCCTGGCGCGGGTATTTAGGCATCGTCACCGCCGACTCGATCACACGGCGACGACGGGTCTCATAATAATATATTCTTTCTCCGAGTCAGCGTATGTATGTGTGTATTATTATGGTCGCTTTCACGCTCGCCGGTCGGTCAAATGATAAATCACTATTAAGCCCGACCAACAGAGAGGCCGTACTGAGCGTTTTTCTTTTTAATATGACGGCAGACCGGGTTTATCTTATTTTTACCAGTTCAGGGGGATAAAAAAAAAAAAGACAAGAAAAAGGTAAAAAGTAGTGCGCGCATGCATATTTATTACGTGTAAAAATGATGTCATATTTCCCCTACGCGGTCTCTCTCATTATGTCCATATTACAATATTTATTATATTATTATGTATAATATATTTATATATATATATACGGTCGGTTGTAAATAATAAAATAACCATCGCCCGGTGTGTGTATACATATATAGTAGGAAAGGCGGTACGGCTTTAATTTTACCGGTGCCGCGAAAGAGGTGTCGGAGGAGGAGAAGAGGCCACACACAAACACCCGAACCGTATAATCAACCAGCTGCTGCCGTCACACTGCTCCTATATACCTGGTCTCTTGTTCATAATAATGTGTAACATATATAGTATAAATATTATATTGTTATTGTGCTCTTAATCACGCTCACGAGCCCCCCCCCCCCCCGGCAGTAATATTTAACTAAATCAGGTGCGTTGGTTTTACTTAACCTAGTCATGTAATTTAGTTTTAACAGTGCACCGGTTGTTCGCGATTTGCCGTTTCCGGTAAAATTATCGAATTGCAATAAAATGTATATATTATTAATATATATTTTACATTAATACATTAGAAGGAGTAGAGCGGGTTGAAGTACATTTAAGGGAGTTGATCAGCAATGACGTCGTCTCACACATAGTATGCACATGCTATCGTCTATAACATACAATGTTACTAAGTGGCCAGGATCTGGTAAAAAGTTCTATCCGTTGTTCGTGATCCAAGACGCACAAGTGTAATTTTTGTCTATAAAATATATAATATTTCATTATAAACGCCGCGCTATTACAGAATCCAATCTTGTCGCCAATATAATATATTTTGGTAGTTATACATATTACACGTTGTAGCAACAATGATGATGCGGACGGTGTTAATAACGAACATAACGAACGTCATAAATAGTACCAGCGTTATTTTTTCCTGCACTAACTGCGTACAGACAAATTAATTGGATTTCTACGCTGTTAAATATGAAACGCCGAGGAGGATGTGATAAACATTTTGTTTTCTTTAAATAATATTATTATTAATACAACATTATATCCCTTAAACAATGAACCCGTCAACACGTCGTTTCCCCTCTCGCCGTATGATAATATAATGTGGTAGTGTCTCGGTTAAAAATACATACACACGCACACACACACACATACACAGTCTGCGGCAGGCGAAGAGGGAGGACGGTCTTAACAGTCGAGGCGCATATTATCTCTCAAAAGCGATGCTGCCGCCGTCGCGCACTAATTGTCTATTAACAAAACATTAATAGACGTCGGGCGGAAAGATTGATAGACTCGAACTAATTACCGACCGCGGAGACACTTGTCAAAAAAAAAGTGATCACCGCGCTCGCATATTATATTATAATATGAACTCAAAGAAAGACGGGACCAGAAAAATCCGGCCAACACATTTCTTTGAAAACTTGCACTGTGGTAGCACGGCAATGCGCAATAACATTAAAAGGAAAACTGCGTTGGCATTTGTGCGCGTATATAGGTGTAGTGTTATAGTATGGAACACAACAGGTTTTTTTTTATTAAACACGATACCCGTCGATGTGTATGTAAGTACGAGAAGACAAGGGCGGCCGAATGGAAATGGTGGCGGCTTCAGTGTGCGTAATTACAGACCGGCCTGTTGATATTAACTCGGTCGGCACTCTTATGTTCTGTGCGTACGCGTTACACCGCAGCCAAACCCACTTCAGACACATTCGGGTCCGTTGCTAATGAGACTTAAATATCATGTCAAAATACCACGTCCCTGGCGGTCCACCGTAAAGATTATATATTTTCATACTCCAGAAAACACCCCCAAAACGGTTGTACCCCGTCATTTTCAACGCCCTTTTGACGCTTTCCAAAATAAAACATTTTTTTTAAACCACAAACGCAATGGCTCCCATGGTTACACGGACGGTAATTTTGTAGTTTATTTATTTTATTATCTCCGACCGTATACTAGGTAAATTTAAACGCAAAAGTTATACACGGTAAAAAGAATCTTTTTGAAACGCCGCCACCGCCGCCGTCACTCGACGAAAACCATTCATCGATTCGTTTTCCTACTAATATTTATCTATAACACGTATAAAGAAGAACCGTTTCCTAATAAAAATAAAAAATAAAAATACACAAAACACATCTGGTCAGTGTTTTGTATTAACTCGGCGAGCAAGGTAATATAAAAGACCACCGTACACGAACAGACACACACAACGGCTTCATTTGTACCGACTTAAATAATAATAATTATTATTATTGTTATCATACACTATGTTATTATTATACGAGCAGTAGCATATTTTTATTAACTGGGCTTAGAGTATGCAAACAGTTATGGCGTGCCTGGAGCACATGAATGATATGATGAATGTCGAAAGGAGACGTAATTAATTTTAACGAGAGAAACACGGCGGTGTTTTTTGTTTTTGGCGAGGTGGTATAGAAGATAAAGCATTATGGTATTGTGATATTACAGCGACGAGAGAAATTGACTAAAGAATATGCATGACGTTTATCGCTCTGTTAATGTACACAACAGAAATGGAAATTGTTTATCGTCATGTCGATGTTTAATTGATTAATTTCTGTTAATTAATATTCTCCGTGTCGATAATGATAATTGTTATTGACTATTGTGACTACCAATGTACAAAGGACACACACTCGTAAATTTATTTATTATCCACTATGATGTATAAGTATTAACCAACTACTAAGTCCATTCAAATGATAAAGAGAAAACATTGAATAATGACAATGTAAAAATAATAATTATAATGAGAATAATTGATTGCATTATTCACTTTGTGATTTTGATTTTGAATTGGATTGCATGTCGATATCGTAGAGTTGTAGGTACTATTAGACATATTAGTATACACTATATAAAGTAATGTATTAAATTCGATGAACCGAGTGAAGCTACCGTTTGCTGCATTGAAAAGAACATACACCACACCAGAGAGACACGACTGTTTCTATATTTCGTATAGGTATGCGTGTTTATTGTGTTTTGATCTAGTAAACAGGTTTTCATAGTTGGTAAATTGCTTGAAAGAAACGCGCCCTACGTCGCACTGATTAACGTCTTAAAGTTAATTCGATGAGCTGTAAAAATAAAATCTGCTCGCTGGAAAATGTAATAACATATTTTTATTTCTTTAGACAGCATTAAACCGAGAGTAGGTATATAAACACTAAACTCTAAACGGCGGCGTTAAGCAATTTTTATTTTCATTGTTAAGCGGAATAACATGTATAGTATTAGATAATAATAAGTACACAGATGAAGACAATACAAAGTGTTAACGAGTAGGTATCTAAACATTTTGAAAAAAACGTTGACAATTATTGACAAACGTCGCATTAAAATTAAAAACCTATGTTGAATAAATGATTACGAATTAGCAGTGACAGACCCGTGATGAAATATTTCGCTAATGTGGTCATCGTGCCCACTGTTTTCGATCAGATTTATAATTGATGTACTTTGGACACTTCTCCATGCATAATATGAAATATTTTATATCCTATTTCTAAAGCTTGTTATGTTATAAAACTTGACCATATAATATTGGCGGTATCGATAGAATTGTGACAACAATATTATCTATGGCGTATACCCTCACCTAAATACTGTGTTTAATTTGATCCGGCCCATTGTCAATAAAATATATACACTTAGCGTCCTTCGATGTTTAAGACCGCGACCAATTAACATGCAAATCATTCAATCGCGTTGGCGCCTGTTCAATGATACAAATACGAGTCATGCAAAACTGACCGGTTGACCCTTTTCCGAAACGACAACTGCGACCAATGGACAATGGACATAATGGAGCGTAGCTGCTGTCGTTGGAAATTTGATTCCGCACTATAGTTTTACACAGTATAACGGACAGGGAACGCGACCGTTCGCCGGCCACACGCTTGTGGATCATAATATTAATACTATTTTAATCGTATTATTATGGATATAATAATATATATTATATGTATATGTGCACGATCACGAGTATCTCGGAATTGGGATAATCTCGGGTTCAACGGTGTATATTCGATTAAAAATCTAAGACGCGGGCGCGTTGATGCCACACACCTCGTTAATGACGACGACGTTAATAGAGCACACACGCACCGCATCTATATGTATAATAATATAATAATATGTATAGTGTGCATGTGTATACACCATGCCCGGCCCTCGGGTTCTTTTTTCTTCTTCTTCTTCTTCTTTCCTATTTTGTTTTTTTTTCGGAAAAAGCGACGGTGCCGGCAACGGCGGCGGCGGTTGGCGACAAAGGATTTCTAACGAACCGTCGATAATTGAAATCTATTCACCGCGCTCGCAGAGTTTGTGAAAGAATGTGTTCGTATATTTAAACAGACCGGGGACAAAAAAAAAGAAGGTAATAATAATAATAATAATAAAATAAAGAAAAAATTTAATTATTACGTCGGCCGCGCACACGTATAGGAGGCGAGTGTACTGGTAAGTGAAGTGGCGGCGGATATGCATTTTTTATTTTTATTTATTTTTATTGTATTTTTCGAATTTTATTATTGACGCGGCTTTGTTCTTCTTCGGGGCGACACGGGTGACACGTACACACATTATAGTTCCGACAAGATCAATGGTCCGTTGGCCTATAGGTCAATTTTTTATTATACGCAACGCGCCTATAGGTCCGTTTGCAGGAATAGAAAAAACCAACCTAATTTAAAAAAATAAAATAAAAAAATCCGTATTATATTTTTTTGACAATTAAATTCGATATATTCTACTCGGCCGGCATTCTACTCCGGAAGGAGACGTACATTATCATAATGATATACTGCAATCACGGTCAGTTGCGCCGGCATAAGACTAATTTATGCATGTGTATGTACTTGTGTGTAGTACTAGTACATACGGCGTGGTAAGTACATAATTTTCGAGGTTCCGTCTGTATGATAATGTATACTGATGGCTCATTAGCAATTTTTTTTTATAGTCGTTAGCGTAGGTACTAATAAAAATAATATTACAGCGTAACTACTTCATACTGTATAAACGTCGGCAGACGGTAAAAGAGAATTAAAACGCTAGTTGTATGAAAAAAAAGAAAGAAAACATTTTTTGAGGTTTTCTACCTATAATTCCTTATCTTAACATTACCGGACGTTTTCTATGTTTTACTATGCACTGTCAGAGCGTGGTAAACAATGTAAAGGAAAAACATGTGCCGCGGTTTTCAAAAACTGACCTTTTCGTCGCGTATACCAGTACATTATACCATATATAATATTATAGGTACCTGCAGTATATGTACACATGGATAATATTTTAATAATACGGTCTCGTGTCTTTGGACCAGACGCGTTTATGGTAATTATTAGCCGTCACCGTGCAGTGTGTTAAAGAGGCGGTTGCGGCGGCGGCGACGGGACGGTGCAAAGAGTTCAAAGAGAAAATAACCGACAACTATTTGTGCTCGAGGAGAAGCGCAACCAACGGCCAATAATATACATATATAATAATAATTATAATATCTATAGTATACACACGAGATATAACATAACATGATACAGTGTATTATAATATTGTGAACGTGTTCCCGCGTGCTATACCGCGAACTGATAACAATATGTAGACGGCAGAATATGTGCGCGCTTATCATTATTTTGTAATAATAAAGTCCTAACTTTGGTCGCGTGCGTTATTATAAGCTGTGTGTGGAGTATTGCATTACTGTGTGCTTACTGTATAACGTTGTAGAAAAGAACAAGGACGACGATAGCATTATAATATATTATTATTATCGCGAAGACGACGACACCGCAGAGGTTCTATTGTAGTGCTACGACCGCAACAAAATCTACCCAACTACTGTTATAGTACATTATACATGATTAATTAGAATGACTGGCGATTCGGTCGCGTCTTGGAAAAACTAAATGCACATTATAATGTAGTGTGTGTATAATGTGTACACGGTGCGGATCACGAGACAGCAGTCTTCTTCGAGGCGTTTATATTTCCCTAAGGGATAAAAATCGACGTCGTTTTCCGTCTATACATATATATATATACATATATATAAACGTTCACGATTGTCAGTGTCCGCCGATCACGTCTTTCGCCGCTATAATTTATGGCGGACAATAAATACACCGACTCTCCTGAGGGGGTGGCTTATGCTGTGTGTAAGCGGTGATTTATCCGGGCCGCGACACTCATTAGGGCCCGCCGATAGCTCTTCATTTACGCCACCGTGGGTATATAAGGTATATATAATAAATATGTATATATATATATATACCGGTGGGTGACGGTTGACAGACTTATTGGTTCTGCTGTGCAGCTCCCGCCGGGATCGGACCTTATCGTTTCCGCATCCGTACGGATCGGGGTCGAAATTCCACTTCCCCTCCCGGTACACTAGGTCCTCTTCCTGAAGACTTTGCAATAATCCCGGACGACGTTATTGTGCGTTACCGGCCGTGTCATGTCGCGGTGTAAGCAACGACGGAAAACGATTCTATATAAATATATATATGGGGTTATCGATCTCTCTCTTTCGATTATTAACATTTAATCCGTACAAATCTCGATCGGGTATTATCCGTATACAAGTAAGAAGTGATAATTCAAAGCGCTTTTCTCGTCCTCGACAGGGGCACAATTTCGCTTAAAAAAGTGAAGGGGCTTTAACACACCGAACACATCAATACAGCCCCCTATCACAAGTAACGTAAATAATTTTGGGGGTGTTAGTTTCAAAAGTGCCCAAGCCCCCCCCCCTTTGTTATCGCCTATTTTCCTCGAACATACAACGCCACAGCGGGAAAAACGAGTTCATGACTTTGAAAACAACGTTCAATGCACGGAAAAAATAAATACCATATAGTTGGATAGGTTGGGTATTGTAAATTATGGGTAATATAGAGCCACAACAAATGTCTAGATGGAATAACTAAAAAATAGATAGGTCAACTAATGGTAGATATAGTTGCTTTAGCTGAACATTTTATTGGTTTAACTTAATTTACTTAGTTATTCAGTTAGGTATTATATGTTTTTCTATTTGTACATCAGTGCAGTCTTATGCACAAAGCCTATATTAATATTATTTAGACATATTTAACTTATTTCGAGTGTTATACTGAGTAGCTCCCGGGAAGATCAGATGTAATTAAGCGAACATAAAACAATACGGTTGTTTCCCGCCATTTATAATCGGAGGCCGTTGATAAAATGCATTGCAAGGACACTATGCGTTATAATAATATGTACCTACCTGACCATCGTACGATGCGGTGGTAGATTTTTTTTAAGTGGTTTTTTGTTATTTTACCCACCATTGAATGCCAACGTTAAATTGAGATTTAGACCTAATCCGGCGCTTTTTAGTTTGTTTTTTATACAAATATTCTTCATAGTTTTAGCTGAGCGTTTCTAATTGTCAAGGTACATAACACACCCCCCCAATGAGGCCACGGTGCGGGTGGTACGCGCGTGACCAAATAACCCATGTAATTTGACTAGCTGTGTTTTTTTTTGCTTAAAAACAAAGAACGCAGAGGAAACAAAATTGTCTCCGCGTGCTGGTTGATGCTCCGCCGTGACTAACACAGTTATAAGGTTGACGCTCCAAAATTGTGAATTTATATTTACAATGTAGAAAACAAATGTACCGCCTTAACGGGTACGGTTGTTCTTTGGGGTTTTGTGCAGTCTCTTACACATTATAAAAGAACAGCTAGCTGCACGCCTGTACTCGGTACGAGATAACCGCACGTAGACTGGTCATTATGATTTATGAAAACTTTTATCGCCTACGTAGGTACAATAAAAGCCGCTAAAATCGCATAACCCAATAAAAACATAATAGGCTGCAATAATATTATTATAAAGAAAGAACTAACAGTTTTTTTTGTTTTACAACTGTTAAGTAATAATTATTATATTACACACACACACACACACACACACACACACACAGACACACATAGATTAACGCTGAACGCTTTTACCAATTTCAGTGCCGCCGACCTGAAAAAGCATTTCTCGTTCTCGTTCGTTCCTATAAAATATATCTAATATTATAGTACCTGCTTATTGAGTAAACCACACGTGTATTTATTACCCATTATACCTTCGCCGGTCATTACCGGGCGTCGCACGCGCGCCAATCGGAGCTCGGTCGCCGAGCCGCGCTATAAACAAAACCTCAATTTAATATTCAATTAACTTGGCCGCGCCTTAAACGTTTGCCGAAAATGTTAACCTAGTAAATCAAAGCGAAAGTGACGCCAGTCAATAACAATAATAATAATTGTCTTCGAAGGCTGCATGCTGTCTGCGGTGACTTGCTCAGTGTCATTTGTGACTATAAAAAGTACAATATTATAAAATATAATACATAAAGTAACACGGTAAGAAACCGACACGGCTGTTCGATCGGTCCAGTAGACTGCGGTTTTTCACTAGAATGTATTCCGACTTGTGGCGATTTGGGAATCATTTGCATTCCGTCTTGACGCATAAACTTTCATAACATTATAGTACAATAACCACAAATGATGGACCCTACGGTCTGGTACGGAGCAGGCGTTAAACGCTCAAGCCGATTATATAAATTACACGTCAGCCCTGCTGTGGCGGTATATTAACGATTTGTCGAAAGAAGTCCTTTAAAAATAACGCGCCTGCCTCGAGGACGTATTAACGACCGAAAGCAGTGGCTTCAAAGTAGGTATGCATGTATATATTATGATAATATGTGCGTTATGCGGTTGTGATATTATTATTAACCGGCGACGGCACGGGCATATAAGCAGTTTGTCAACGAATTATTTAGGAACTTTTTTTTTTCCTATTCTTCGAACGTGCGTATACAATATTATGTGAAACACAACCGGGCGAATGACGTTTTTCGTGTATCTCTTTGTGTATGATAATATTATTATTTTTATTAATATTATGTTTGTACAACGAAAATAGTCCGCAGTGCTTATATACTACAACTCATGATATGACATCAAATGTTCATGGGGCGAGTAAAAATACTCGGCATACAAGTCGTCGGTCTGCGTTAAATGTCCCGATAAAACTCATTTGGCTCAGACATCCAAAGAACCAGACCGTTTGTGTGTTTTACAAAGTTGATGACGCGATGAGTAATAGACTTAGATCGAGTACCTACGATGAGCTCGACGACATTGGTGTAAAATTTATCATAAAATTACTCCAATCCAGTTATATAAGACTTAAAACCGGCGTCGGATGTAATGTTAAACCTCTATTATTATTATATACTTTATACTATTTTTTCCAAAATCGAAGGGCAATTTTACACCAATTATTGTGTTGTTTTTACAATAACAATTATTGTCCATTGTCTATTCGAAAACAAGTGTAATTCTGTGTTTCTTGCGCGTGGACTCAACATATTATGAGGGGTGGTAAGCAGCGTCTAGGGGACTTGACTAAATCATGTACGGCTATAATGTGATTCACATATTCGTTCACGTAGAACAGCTCTGAATGTGCGCACGCTAGCCCGTTAATGCGCGTAATGGACGACATATTATTATTATTATTATTATATCCACCGTCTTGGTCATGAATAGCCAATCTAAATTGATATTGCTTTTCATAAAGACACCGGCCGACGGCGGCACCCTGTGATGATATTTGTTTTGCGCCTGTCAACGCGGTCCCTCGTTTGATTGATGTCCGCCAGTTCGACTCTTTCTCTTGTACACACACTCATTTACTCGAGACGTTAATAATGTTATCTTCGGTCGGATGGGTAAGTATACAAAACACGGTATCCATATACAGCTGTAGCACCGTCTGAAGTCTTAAACTACCTCTCTATTCCGGAGATGTTGATGTACTATCCTCGAGGACGTTGAAACACTTAAAATGAAAAAAACGTTTATTTGTATTTTTAAGACAAAGTCTGTAAGTGCGTTTCGCTGATGATATTATGATTGCTGCAGCCTGCAGTGTTTAATTTGTTTGAATTTTTGCCACAACAACAATCTTGCCTAGGCCTACGACGTCGGCCGTCGCACTGTACTGTTATATTTAGTGGTAAAATATAACTATTATAATTTATGAATATAAACTTGTTTTACCTATTAAAAACAAATAAAAACAATGGCTCGATAACAGTATAATACTAATAATATACCACATACCCAACAGTATTTTGCGCGGGTGGATAAGGTTATAAAGTATTGTATTGTATCTTCCTACTATAGTTATTATAACATCCTATAGCGTGCAATCGCCAGGGCTCAACCTAATACTACCGCCGCGTCGGTCCAAGTCCTACTTTCTTTTTCGCTCCTATCTCCAGCTGTACGTAGGTATAAATACTATTAAAATAATATATTACCACGTTTAAGGAGTCGTTGTCGTTTACCGAGATGATACAAAATACATAATGTAATAATTATATTAGAATAATAATAATAATAAAAACTCGAAGAAGAATCGACAACCACGCATTAGCCTCTTGGTGCTAATTGATACCGAACGGTATGTATAAATAACAGTCTGTGCCCGTGAGTTACTTTGAGTGTATGTGTGTGTCCGCCGTCGTCCATATATATGCTGCAACCGGTCTTACTGGTATCCATATTATAGTGTCGGTAGTCGTGAGGCAACAACGAGTATAATAATATATAATATAAATAATAAAGAAATGCCTAAAAAAACGCAAATCAAAAAGAACTGCCGCGCTGACAGGCTGCCGCCCTCAATGATAATAATTTATCATTGTTGCGCGTTATTATTCGAGGAGTAGCATGTATAATATTATATATAAAGCGTTTATCTGATTTGCAAATTACCAAACGTTCGTGCATATTTAAATATAAATATGCAACCGATGATGAACCGAGGCTAAACGAGCGGGAATGCGTATGCGGTTATCGTGTGAAAACGTTGTGTGCAGAAGTCCCAAAGAGGCGGTGGCATCGTTATTTTTTTTGTGTTTTTGGAGGGTGTGCTAAGAGAGGAAGTACAACGATGGCGGTCTTCATAATAAACGGGGGCAGAGGAGGCGCACGTAATTGGGTAGTTTGTTTTGTGTGCGGAAGCATACCTGAAAACGACCGTATTAGAATAAAAAGCTAATAATAATATTACGGGCATATAATAATAATAATAACGCTGAAATGGCTGATGCTAATCTCGACCGGTGGTGGTGCGGTAGTATAGTATGGAACGACCGAGAAAAACAACCGTAGCGTGTCCGAGCACATTTTCCAGCCGCTATAATAGTAGGTATAGGCCTATGCGTATGCTGTATATAATATACATTCCATTGTTGTTTCTCGGTTTGTTGTGCAAGAAAAACATACAGACAAATGCGTGTGTATACAATGCAAACACACAGCCTTCTGTAATATAATATACAAATAATAACTTTGCGACCAATACTAGAGGTGCAGGCGTTTTCCTGTACACACGGGGTTGGTCGACGATCACACCGCGCACAGGAAGTCGTCGCAGTGGTAGTTTTATAATAATATGGCTCTTGCAGGATTATAAATTGCTGTCGTATACTCGAGTAGAGCTCGGCCATTTTGAAAACCGCCGTCGTGCTCGTGTCAACACCCGGTTTACCCACACATGTACATACATAATGCGTACACTACGACGGGTACCTATAATATAAGGGTTGTGTTGTTATTTGAATGCTAATTCAACTGTACCACCCGGGCCGCCACCCCGTAATGACGGGGTACTTACAATATGGCGCTTACAAACGACCGTCATCAAAATCGGCACCCCCAATCCCTTTAAAACTATAAAATAAACCCTGCACCCCATATTATAGACAACTGCACGAAGCCAATAATTCTGGTTCGACTGAAATATTATACTGAAGCACCGGAAACGGTTTCTCTGCGTTTGTATGTTTTGTAAATCGTGCCTAAGCTATACGACTTGGAGATCTCTGCGATACATAATGAAACTATAGCTGTGGTCTGTAACTGTATTATTATTCAAAGTATACTTCAGGGATATAGAATAATATATACTAGACAGTTTACCGGCATAACACGATAGCATGTTGACCAGAAAATCGAGTAAAGCCGTTGTGTTTGTATTTATATGCAATAAATAAGAAAAATATGTTCGATTAGTGCGGCTTTGCTGTTTATAATTAAACATCTAGACTGTCAGATAATGATAACTATCCTATGACGTACCGATTAAAATTAGCAGGATAAATGTAGCTATTATACTGTTATTTTCTCATATGTAAATCATAATTTAGTATTGTTGTTTTATCATTCTTTGTTTATAATTAATAAGGTGGGTTCGAATTATTACATTTTAATTCGTGTACATTATTATTAATTATGTAAAACGTTGTTTCGTCGTGAAAAACTATTATTGTTATAATAGGCTTATTAATACATACAATTATTAAGACCTATGGTATAATACATACATACATAGAGACAAGAATGTTATTTTTATGATAATTATAAAAATAAACGTAGAGGCGTCTCTTGCGATCGTTATGCCAATAAATGCTGTTGTGTTAACGTCGTAAAATTCATCTGCACTTTTATTGTGATAATCTCTAGCACGACAGGAAGTAAACGACGTCTAGTTACTACCCTAAGACCACCCTTGTTTCCATATGTGCGTGTACGAATGTTATCATTGTATTTTGTTTGTATGCGCATAAAACCGAAATATTTAAACAACACGTTGACGTCGTAGTTTTTCTTGGGAATTGAAAATGATACTTCTTCCATATTATGGCATTCACATAAACCATATATCGCGGTCGAACACGGTCATGTCCATCGTCGAGTCGCCCACGCTAAAATACAGCTGCAACGGGCCAGACCGATCGTCGTCGTCTCCCGCGGTGAGAACGTTTAAACGTGATATACCTTATAGTATAGGTGTATTATACATGCTCGTCAGCTTCCGACTATTTAACAACGTATTCAGTATATATCCATTATACTATGCACGCGTTTAACATAATGTGTACGTCAACACTGTGTTACATAATATAGTAATTTGTCGCAGATCTTTAAGTGCATAATCGCTGCGGGTAGTTTTTTTTTATGAGAAATCGCGGAGCCGCCCGACAGACACCGTGAGTGTGTGTCGGAGAAGTCGTCGAGTGAAATATCCTCTTCCTAATAAGTATGATATAATAAGAAACGCGACTTGGTGGTAGGTACTCACGAAAATCGTCAGACCGAAAAACCGCACCCACACATTCGGTAGGTATAATAATATTAATACATAATAATAATAAATTATATTTTTCAGCTATATTTGGTGTAAAGCGGTGTGTGCGAGAAGATTGGAACACTTATATTATAGACTATGCAGTATATTATTATAAACTATACACCTATATAATATTTTAGAGCCGTTTAGGGGTTGGTCAGGCGGTTCACATGGTACTCGGTCTTTCTTCTCTCCCCGTTAAATTGAACGTGGTGCGGTTTTTTTTATTTATGTGTTATTAATGAGTCCGAAGCGGAGTAAATTAAATTTCCCCATAAGTGTTATAATTGTTTCCTGGCCGTTTATCATATAAAAAAAGGGACGGACTATCGCGAAACTGTAATTAATAATATTATTTAGACACTAGCACTGCGTATAAAACGTTTAACACGCACACACACACGTACACATTTATATATTAAAGATAATTTAGAAAGCTATTTCGAATGGCTAAAATATCTAACATAAAACAGATGGCGGTTCACTTTCCTGGAGAATATTATCATGTACAATAAAAACTCCGCAGCCTGTTATTATATACTATAGAGTCAATAAAAGCCATATATCCCGAAAATTGATTGATTTTGTTTGCCCGTCTACATTAACGCTAATGTGAGTAATTTTACTAGTTTATCGACACCGTTAAATCGCTGGAGAATTTGTTGGGCATTTTTATTTTGTTAAACGCGCAAGCTTTTTCCTACTGATCGCATAACTATAGGGTTTTCGTTAAGATATATTTTTCACGGTAAGACTATAGTCGTATAGTAGTAGTTTATAATTGCCAAAATATAGCAAAGATCTCGGTTATACAGCGAACGTTTTAACAGCGATAATATGACATAATTATTATTACTATACAATAAAGTATTAATAAAGACGGCGCCGGTTTACGAATCATACTAGTAAATTCATGTGAAAGTTTTGTACAACAACATTTTAGAATTTTTTAACTTTTGCATGTATAACGTGTTGAAAGTATTGTGTATAATTACCGCAGTAAAAAAGTGTTTTAGCACACTGACCGATTATTAAAATCTTGCTTGTTTGTTTAAATTTGTTTTACATATAGTAAAACACCAGCAAACGGTCATTATTATGTTGATTATTCGAACGAACGATCGATAAAAAAATCACGGTTATTCGAACGCCACTGTGATAAGCTGATACCTCATATACATACATACACCGAGAGATGGGCTAGTGTATGTATATATATATGTAAAATGTAAATCATTAAACGGGAACGGGCGTAACGAACCGCCTTTGGGGAAGGGGCTAAGTATTTTCAATTAGTGTGTCCACCGGTGCGTATTAATTTACATGGTCGCGTCACCTCACCCCTCGACGACCGTATAACTGTATATATATATATACATTTTAAATCCATACATAGTGTTTAATGTGTACGACACGGGTATTGTGTTATGATCTGTTTGCGCTCTGTGCAGGACGTAAAACGTATACCGACGAGGCAACAGTGTGGATAAATTGCCTTGGCCGACGGCGTATAGGCAATAAGCAGAGCACCGCGCCAAATCAAAACAGCCTCCAAACAGCTGCGTTTGTTTCAAGACAAAGTACGCTGTCTCTTCGTAGTGTAAACGGAATTTTAAATATTTCAATTAAAACGGGTCAATAGGCGAAGTGTGTATTATAAATTGTCATTGCGTCGTGTGGTGTACAAAAAATGACATTTATCGCGTGTGGCGAGCATAACATATTATAGACGGAGTTTTTTTTTTACTTAAACTTTATAGTTGTTGACTAACTATAAAAAAAAAAATAGTGGCGCATTTGCAGGTAACGTGCGAAGTTTAAATTAACAAAAAAGCGGCGCCCGGGTAGTAAAAAAGGCGAAGCGGCTCTTTTTGATTTATACGAACAGGGTCTGCGGCGATTAACGTGGCCGAGGGGAGGTGAAAGAGATCAGCTGAGCGTTTATCACCGCCCTCGTAGCCGACCCCCTTTTCGGGTTTTATAAGGCGTGCGAATTCGTTTTTAAGGCTTGGCTGAGCTTTGTTAGCAAAAGTTGCAATGTGTATACACAATCTCCGCTGGTGGAGGCGGCGATTGATCACAAACTAGATTGCGGGTTAATCGTCCGGAAAATAGCTTGTGTAAAGCGTGTACACGTTTGTTATATGAATAAATATATATATATATATATATATATATATACACACACAATACACGAGGAGGTATGCGCGGCCGTCGACAGGGAAAATCTATTACGCGACAAGACGGACAACCGCCGCTTCTTGCTCCCTAACTCGACGTGTGTTTTTTCCACCACGTTGACTCCGGCACGACGACACGGATTTAACTTTGTCATCCCCCACAGTGCGGCATACACCGACTTTATGTATTACAGCAAACGCGCCGTGAACTCATCCGTACTTTGGTTGTATACATATAGATATATATACTTAGATACACTCGGCTGTTCGTCGTGACCAATTGGCAAATCAGAAATCGCAATAAACCGGCCCCGTGACGCCGCCGTATACTTATCGGGCTGGCTGTCTTTCGGCTATCCGGGTATAATAGCTTTTTATCCCTCTCGGCAAGACTAAATATGCACGTTAAACAAAAACAGGAAATGTTTGTGGATAGGTTACAAACAGACCTTTTCGTTCGCCCGTTGTCGTCTAACGCAAATTTTCGAAAACGTTTTAACGTCGGTTTTTAATATTGGCACAAGCATAACATACCTAATATCATAATATTATACTTAATCGTATTGTTACAAGGAATAAGCGTTTCGGGGGTGTGTTGTAAAATACCGGCGCGTCTTAAGTAAATTGCTCGCTTAAAAGAAACGAAAAAATAATCTCGTGTTTGGATTTCGGAACGCTTTAAGCCATTACAGGGCTGTGTTTTAACGACCATCCCTTTTCTTTGAAAGCGGCCGCAAGACACGTGTATATAGCCCATAATAACGCCGCCAACAGTCATTATAAAGCGTACACTGTATTATATCTTTTATGTATCCATTTCCACCGTGTAAAAACATATCTAAGTAGTCGTATAAAAGGTAGCTAGTGTATGGATCGCCAGTGTACATGAAAAAAACACCGAGTCTACATAATAGGTACACGAGAATACGGAATGACACCTCAACTGTATATAGTATCCATTACACAGATGTTTACGTCTCAATTAAATGATCTGACCAGTATATAAGACGATTTTCCGGTTTTTTTTTGTGTAATTGAGTTAACACCGCGACGCGGTAAATTTATAATAATACCGTAATAAGTGTAATAACAATAATAATTATGATTGTCTCGCGATAATAGCGCAGCGGTGGTAGTGTCCGGTACATACCGCGGTGGTGAGTGTCGGTTACAACCTGAAAATAATACTAGTTTTCCAAGTAGGTACAACGAGTAGAAGTACTCATAAGTAATATATAATATACACAAGCGGTAGATATTTGTTACACGAGCGGTATTAATCATTCAGCGGCGGTGGCGGCAACTCGGTTCATCAGGATTAAGGTAGCACATCAATTTGTGACCGGGTCTGTGTGTACATTGTGTAAACGACTCTTGTTCTATCCCTCAGACTCGTGTAATGATATCATATTAAATCGCTTTTTTATTTTTTTTTCATTTCTCGTAATATAATAATATTAGGTGTATGTGTTCCCTTTTGTTTCTGGCGTGTAGACATAATATACAATAATGTATAGACCATATAGGATCATGATTAAACAGAAAAAGGAACATCATAGATCCGGTATGAGTAGCGTAAAATACATTATATTACAATCTTGATATTATTGTACCACCGGTGCCGCCTTTGTTTGAAATAAAAATAAAAAAAACAATCGTCCGAGTTGAAGAAGTCTTATGGCGGTTTGCATTTGAGATATAACATGATGAACTCGTGTAAGTACTGTTAATGAGAATGTTTCCACCAGTTGGCCCGAGACAGAAAAAAACCACGTTTAATAACTCCCACCGGCAATACTCATTATAGACCTCCCCGTCTTTATTGCGACCAGTGTAATAGCAATGTTATATTATAGTCTTGCGTCCAGGAATATCCGGTCAGAGTTTTTCCCGGCCTAAACTGTACTTATATGGTCGGTGGTCAACGTGGAAATCCTACTGGTCGTTAGTTTTTATCGGATTTCATCTTAATTACGTTTTAAAAAAAATAAAGTTTGGACTACCAGTGGGTTACTATGACTCGTATAAAAAATAATACCACTTATTATATAGGTACACTTCCCGAGCTTTATACATTATATTCAACTGTAATAACCATACGCGTTGTCTACGCGGTTGCCTATCGTTTTCTTTATGTTTTGTTTTTTTAAAATACCAACTCAAATAATAATTATTCGTTGTCCGCTATAGACATTTTTCCATTATTATGGAATTTAGCCTATTTTAATGCAATTATCTGACATTATTGCCGTAACAAAAAAACAGAACAGTTTTTTACAAACACCGTGAACCTAATAATTATTATTTTAAAATTAAAACACATGAAATAACTTCCATGCAATTTCTATACAGTCTGTATAATAGGTTTATAGGTACAACCTCATAAAGTAATGAATTTTCTTATATAATGTTATGTATATTATCATGCAAACAAGTTTGTGTACAGCTGTGACGGCATAGCACACTAGTTACGGCTAGTTAAATCAGATAAGAAGCAAAACAATTAAACGACGTGTAATGTTGTTTACCGGGAATAAAATAATGTAAGAGAGTACCTTTTAGCAAGTCACGTATTGTTCTTGAATTTAGCTTTGTGTTATGAATTAAATTAAAATACTACTAAAAATATTTTAAAACATCAGAGTATAATTAATACTGTATTTAAGTAATAGCAATGAAAGCTACGACTACCAGTAAGTTCAAAAGAACGGTTAAAATTATAAACCGATAATGTTAAACATGTTTGTGAATTGTGTATGATATCGAATATAACTTTCCTTGTTGTTTCACCTATTAGCTGTAATTGAATAGATGCTATATATAGGTATGTACACGTATACCTATAACCGATAACGGTATATACCTATACCGTTTGAAGAGAAAATAGATAAAGGTAATAACACTGTAATATTGTAATGACACTGAAATAATCTATTATAGAAAAAGAGGAAAATTCAGGGTACTAAAAGTAATAACTAAGAGGCACTTATATATAATTTCGTATGGCGAACACACGTTTAAGCAGGTGAAAATCTCCAATTTCACCGTACAATTGTTTTTTGGCCGTTGTCAGAGGTATTTTGTTTTATATAGAATGAGAAAATTATATCGGGCACCGAGTCATCGTCTTGATAAACTGATCTGAGACTGATGTTGTATAGACAATAGCTGATGTAATCGCAATCATTATTATTATCATGATGATACATACGGATGACCACGGTGCACAACCGTGAAGGATTTACGTTGGGTTGTCGCGGAATGATTACGATATCATTTGTACATACACACATTCGGTCATAGAACGAAACCAGTGTTTATCCCGCGCGCCCTAAGTAGTTAATAACACAGTCCTGTGTGTCCAAAAAGTCTGTATAATACATAAGAGGAGGAGCGGGAGGAGAATGAAGAATAAGAGAGACCGCCTATGCAACAGTAACATGATTGTACTTGAAATATAAATATAATATATATACACATCGTAAGGGGACGGTAATGATATAGTCTTCAATTAAATTTGCATACAATGTGCTCCGGACGCGCGTTTCCCTTATGGTGAGGTCGTTTTGAAATTTTGGTGTGCACGCTTAGACAGCCTTATACACAGTGTGTGCGGCCGAAAAGTTAATTACACGCCGGTGAACTTACATATTATGTGTGTGTGTTATTATTGTGTGTAGGTATGGGCGCACGCCGCTCTTTGCACAGAAGACACACCTGATTTTGTTATTGAAAAATATAGGTGTATAATATGACCAGTGCTCATGTATAATATACGCTTTAACGTGTAGATACCTATAATGACCGTTGTTGTTGGACCCTTGATTATTGTAATTGATCCGAAGGCGCACATCAGATATACCTATATATATGTAGATATATCTAATAAAAATAATAATATTTATATTATATTATGATTGTGGGCACAACAATGATCTGGTGATGATGAACACGTCACTCATTTTTTTTATTTATTTATATTAAAGCGGCCACAACACTAATGGAAATTGGATCATTTTGTCCAAACGATGACGAATTATTTGTCGGACAATCGTATACCTATACCTATATTTATTCTATTCAATTGGATTACCTTATGATATTATATATATATGTACTCGAACTTGAATGATTTATAATTTATATTTTACTACTGCAGCGTGCATGCCTGTCTTATAAGCCCATTCGAAGAAGTCAAGGTATCAAGGACCGCATTATCCTAACCATAGCCGTTTCCCAGTAGATTTTGTTATGCCTACTGATAAAGGTAGTCCGTAGGCTTGAATTATTGCTATTGAAATATATCTGTGATGGCTAAAAAATTGCTTTACTTTTGACCCTTTAATTAGACATGACTCAAAAACAAAATATATAATTTATTTGTTTAATAATGCTTCTTAGCAACAAACAAGTTTTAATAATATTTTCCTGGCATAGTTCGCGTGCGGTGCACTACAAAAAAAGAGGAATTAGTCGACAGTTTGTAAAACGGCTTCTACAGGATAATCAACGTTATTATACTATGACTGTTATTTAAATGCAATCAAAACGCAGTTCTGATTGTCGTGCGCGATAAAGATTATTATAATAATAAAAACGATAAAAATAAATTGGGATTGAGTTTGGTGAGGTCGGGCAGCGCGTAAAAAGTGATTTAGGTAAAATTAACAAATAACCGATTATTCACAAAACGCCCAAGTCACGTGTTTACGTGCCATTTGTTAAAAAAACTATTTAGGTTAAAAAACCATCGCATAATCATAATTCATAATAAATATTATAATTGTAGGTAAACGTACTTGAAATAACCGTATAGGTAGGTGTTTAATGACCAAGGTGTTTTTTTAAAAATAATATTTATAAACAAACCCAAAATAATCTATTTTTGCAAAATATCCTATTTCTATGTTGTAAAATCATAACGCGTTTTTTGAAAAGCAGTAGGCCTAATATATTATAGTACAATCCAACATGTTTTCGAAGCCTGGGCCCTGGCTGTATCGATGGGTATATGTTATGCGATATCATGTTCTGTCAAAAAAAAAAACTAATATTATAAATCGTCGTTTAATAAGAATCGATTTGAAATAATTAAAATAACGTTTTACAACACTAAAAAACACCGGTGGGCAAACCGCGGGCGGTATACCGCTTGAATGAAGTTATTACATATACAATCATTAAACCTTTAATATACCTAGATATATAGTACATGTAGCTGCTGGCTGCTACGTAATCGGATATAAATCCGGAATTTTAACGTTATTATTATTCTTATCTTGCTTATAATAATAAAATATGTATCGACCGAGTATAAAAAGAAGTCGATCGGTGTGCGGTAGACGTACAAGAGCTTGCGGAGGCGCTCGAGGTGGGGACTGCACGGCGGCGCGGGTTGTCGGTACCTTTGAGACCACACACCTCTCTGCCTTCCAATTAGAAGGTGCCGGCCTCGGCCACACCTTTTTAACGCCGACAAACAGACCGGCAAATCGTACGGATTTTGTTTTTTTTTTTTTGACTCATTACACTCAACAACCGGCCCTCGTGCTATTGATATCCTCTAAATATTATATCCCACATGTAGGTTCTCACCCTTCTCCGCCGTCCCGACATTTCTCTAAAATGGCGAAAATGATTTGCCATATTTTTTTAGTTCCAAAAAAAAAAAAATGGTAAATTTCTAATCGAATGTGGTCTCTACCAATTGTTGGAATTGTTCGGCAAAGACGTTCTCGTTTTCAAAAATCCAAAAAATAAAACAATTACGTTTTATCTGAACTCAATTAGTGTACATTAATATGTTATTAACTCGACGAATGTAAAAACTTTGGGCTTCGGCATAGTGTATTTGGCCTATCCTAAACAAGAGTTTTAAAGGTAATTGTTATCACCCATTAGATGTTGTGTGCGCTAGTCTATGACGTATTGCTACTCGTTTCCATAATAATAATTACAAAGTCTCTCGATCATGTGTTATTATCATATATTATTATAGTCCTTAAAACAAACCGGTCGTACGTCAACGATTTTATGAATATCATATTTATACTGTTCACATCGACTTTGGCATGAAAATATTATTATTATCGTTTAATAATAAGGTTACACCTGTTTGGCTGAGACAAGCGGAGTTCAGATTCCACATATCATTATTATAGGTATTTGTACATATATATGTATAATAATATTATATTATATGTGTATGTGAACACCATGCATTTTTGACCACCCTGAATAGCGGCATACCTGTATTGTATATAAGATATAACTCTATTATTTATTAGGCGTTTATAATAAACTATTTCTAATATTTTTTTAGAACTATATAATTTTAAAAGCGAAGCCGATGACTATATAATTGTATCATTAAAATAGTATATTGGCCGTTTTGCCTCTATGTGCTTGAAAAACAAATAGTCGATGTTAACTATATTATTATATATAACACTTGAATACGTTATAGCCACCAGGTTGATGTTATTTTTGGCATTTATTGCTTTATGATACACACGCATTATAGGAATACAATTATATATTTTAATATATTAATATTCTATCTTAAAGGACGGTTACTACAAACTTGTTGTTCGCATCATTGTAGTTAATACTTGATATTATAGTACCTAACCGTTCATTTTTATTTTTATACTTTTATTTCGTATAAAATTACATATTGTTAAATATTCCTAAATTATTACCCGTATCACCTTGACGCTTTGACTTTAAATGTGATGTGTACTCGTGTAAAAACTCGCCAAGGAATATGGCAGTAATTAAAATAACAATAATAAACATTCATTATTATATTATTATAATAAAAGTACATCAACTAAATTATTTGATTGCTCATTATAATACTATATAATATAGTAGCTACCGATTTATGTAATTGTGATTTTTATGGAAAAAAATATACTTATTATAATTTACTGATAAACCTGTATTTCGCTAAAACGTTTAAATAAAAAAAAACCGAAAAATATAAAAGGTTTGAGTCTCTCTGTTGACAGAAAATCTCAAATATTTTTTTTAACATGTCAAAAGTTTATTTTGCCAAAAAATCTTGTTAAAATAACTGAGTTGTTTTTGACCCGTAGCTAATTAGTTTTCGTTTTAAAATGGCAATTTCTACTGTAATAAGTAGGCAGTGAATTAATTTTAATCTAATAAAATCGTTACATTTTTCAAAACGTACTTGTATAATGTCCAAATATCGTGCTCATGAAAATGATATAAATATATTAATAATAATTATATATGTATTCTGTAAAAAATAATTTATACCCATTTTGTCACGAATATGGTCCTCACTATTAAATTATCTAAACCACGTCGATATACTTGTAAATGTTATTCTCTCTTTAATTGGCACTTTTCTCGTTTATATTTGTGATCGGCACAGGAGTTCTCAACTTTCACTAAACACACTCTTCCGTGGTTTCCAACAAAATATGTGAGCCGTCTTCAAATCATTCTCCAGAATAGTACTTTTGGCCTTCCTACGCTTCATTTTCCTTCAGAGCTGTCATTACACAAACGGATAAGCGGTCCTACGATCTAATATGTCATATTTCCAAAACTATAATAGTAAAAGAGCAAAAAAATTGTATAAACCGCCAATTCCGTCGTGGTTGAACGATCAAACACATTATAGGATCAACGGTCCTATACTTGCGGTGTATGCACACACCAAAGGAGATGAAACTATCTCACAATCAAAACGAAATCAGTCCGATGAATAAAAAGCTCCGGACGTGTGGGAAACTCCATTTCATATATCATTATAGTACTGTATATCTGTATTTTTAATATATAGATAAATAACAATCGGTTTGGTTCGTGCGGGCCCGCTAATCAAATTCACACGGTGTTTTCTCTATTGCGGTGCCCATTGCTACAGTGATACTTTAATAATAGTATTATAACCATCGAACCGTTATTATATTATAGATGTGTATTATTATTATCATTGCGTGTATATTACACAGTAGAGCCGCTACCGGTCAACGCGGCCGGATCGATATCGATTTTCCGCTTTGGGCACGGGCGCCCTGTGGTCCGGCACGTACAAAACCTACTAGTACCTATACCTACCATTATCCGAGTAGGTACAACAATGCTGCGGTAAGTATATTATAGACAAAGCGGTATAATTGGTAAGTGAGTGTAATATCTTCTCGTTTATATTATTATTATTTTATATAATTTTTTCTGAAGTCCGCGGTGAACTTGCGGAATACGTGGCTCTATTGTCGTTTTCCGGTACCATCAAATTTTTTACTATTCTTTTTTTTTTTTTTAGTTTAGACTTATTTCATAGACACAAATCGTCACAACCGTTTTTTCTTAATATAATATATCTAATATAATAATATACTATAATATCATTTTTTACTGAAGAGAAGATAACATCAATTCGCTATTACAAAATTGCTGCGATTTAAATATTGTGTTCTGCGAATTAAAATTTTAAAAAAAATGGCTAGTGATTTTCTACAATATACTATTTTCTAGCCAGTTAAAAAAGTTTGCTTTTGGTCGTCTTGGTAATGCGAAAATAATATAATTAAAGATAGGCAAATAATATTTTAGTACTGCATAATATACATTCAATTTACACTAACATAATAATACTATGATGTTGTTTTATGTAATATTTATTGCCACACTATATACTGTGGTGGACATCAAGTTAACATGGCCACTATACATAACCACCCCTAATAGGGGTTGGAACTGTTATAAAAGAAGGGATAATACGAACACTTATTGCTTGAGAGATATATTTGTAAAAGCCAATAGAGTGACTTATTATGTATCATAAGCGACAACACATATCCTTGTTTTATTGCCTTTAATTTTGTATACGCGGTCGAACAGCTCCCTTAGGTGATCCAATACATTTTAATATTTAATAGTCAACAATTTAATGTGGGCAGACTGTTTTCCACCCAAACCGCTCTTTTCGATTTTCTGGCTGTTTTATACATTTTTAAAATAGTACTATTAGTCATTATTATTTAAAATATATAATATTTGAGAAAAAGGCCATTTTGTTTTATTATTTTATTATTGGCTATTAGTTAAAAAGATAATGTTGTGGTGAAATCCATCTATTAGGTTAAACCTCTTATTCTTACTCATTTCTCTTATAATATTATTTTAAACATAATTTTCCCGATTTTAAACAGATGAAAAACGCTCGTTCGCAAAATGATAAAAAAATAATAGTTTTTGGTGGTTTGTTTAGCTCTAAAAATCAATACTCAAGCTTACACCAGTACATTGCTGGTTATTATAACGAGATTGACACGTTATTTGCGTGCTTACAACAAGAATAATTTTTTTTTGCGGCCTCGGTTGTTTTTAAAATGACGGAAAATCGATCATGCGCCCCACTTCCCTGAATTAAAGAAAACAACATTCGAAATAAACTTATTTTATTTTAGAAAATGTTCAGCAGTGGAAGGCTTTGCGGCCTGCATAAAGCAATATATACTTCAGTTAATGGATACCGCACTAAATTAACTAGCGTATCATTATTTTTCTATAAAGTAATTATTTAGTCAATATCCTATTTTTTGTAATCCTAAAACGTTAACGTTAAGTTCAACTACCGCATAAGTTAGTTAGTTAGGCCATTAAAAGATTATAATAATATAATAGATATAGGTATTAAAATATATAGGTATTGCGAATTGTTATTGAATATCAGATAAATGTGTTATATCTGCTTTATACATATTTATACGAGAGACAAACGTTTAAGCGTTATATATTCATTTCTGATCCACACTTCGAGTGTAAAGTCATCGAAAGACCATTAATAAAATGATAAAAAAAAAACCATCTACTCAACGTAGTATAACGTAGGGACGTTATACCATTATTATTATTATTATAATACATTTCACCGACAAAAATTTGAATCACAAGACTATATTGTATGTAGACATAAATTATGTCATGTTCATATATACCTGTGGCAATGACAGGGGATGAACATCTGCTTAATTAAATTCCTTGTACTGGTTTTTATTTAGTATTATAATATAATGTGTGCGCATCACACATCAAAATAACGTTTTAATTATATAATTCACAATGCTCGGTCGCGGTTATTTATTAATCTTCTAATGACAAGGCTTTTGTTTCGTGTTCCGTTGTTATATATAAAATATAATAGTAAATTATGTATGTTTATACATCTATAAAGTATGTAGGTATATAATATAATATTTTGTTTGAGCGCGTTCATGCGGCGGGGTGGTCTTCTTTGGGGCGGCTGCGGCATGTCAAAAGGGCGGTTTACTTTCACACCTATTATCAATATTTATGTATGTTCACATCCTCTTTTTTTCTCTCTTTCACTCTTAGACATTATACATTGTATTTATATATACTTGCAGGTAGTTTCGTTAGAAATTTCGTTCCAAGTATAAACGCTCACCTATATTCAAGTATAAGTGGACAATTTAGTTCGGGTTCACTATGATAGACAATAGTTGTAAAGTGTTATAGGTACATAAATTAAGGTGGCTGTAATGTATTTCAAAATAGATTAGAGTCGTTAAATACATATAAATATATGTAGCTATGTTTTACTTTTTTGTTTTTAGCGCTTATTAATTTCATTAAATTAACGTTCCGTCATAAAAACCACAAAATTATTCGTGGAAAAAATGAATTATATGCTGCGGCGCTCGTTAAAATTAATCATGGAATATATAATAAGACTAATAACAATGTATATTATGTACGCTTAAGTAAAAAAAAAAATACCTTCACACATATTATAGGTATATTTATGGGTTCTCATAGTAATAACCGGGAGTGGATGAAATTAACTTTTTAATAATTTTAATGTATTTTTGTTTTTTAAGATAATTAAATATGTTTTCTTTGAATGTGTGTATGCATGTACACTCATGCGTGTACGGGGTTATTAGTTTGACATTTCGGCAAATTGAGTGTACACACACACACACACACCTAATCATATTTTAATACTAATAATGAAACAGTTTTATTATTAATTATTACTTTTGATTCTCTACAACAAAGTTCCATAAAAGAAAATGCGTTTTTTTAGACTTAAATAATGCACAAAACTATCTATTTAGTATTTATACTTATTTATTTATGACAGAGCTATAATATAGCAAAATTGAAAATAATATGATCAATAGACCATAATCTTATAATAATATATTGTTGATATTTGATAGTAGGTACCTATAATATGAATAAGTATTTCTATAGATATTCATCAAATGCCTGTCATGTTTTATGTATATTGTTTCTAAATAAATAATAATTTATACAGTTAAAAATTTGATATTAATTTTACTATTAATGTCGCGTCAAATGTGTTTGGCACGGACCGACCGCGTCCTGAGTAAATGTGACACCAAAACCATTTTGGCACACGCCTCTTGCAGTGACCGTACACAAATTTGTTTTGGCGCTTCGGTAAATGTAACAAATGAGTTTCTTTAAGACTGGCTGTCACATAAATTACAGTGAGTTATGTCACGCGTGAACTGTGGGATAGGTGAATAAGTGAATTGAAATTGTCTTTATAAAAGAAAACAAAAACCTCAGCGTTTGGGGGACATCCCGAGCAGTCGTAGCTATATTATAATTGGTGACTTTAGTAATACATTGTAGTTATTATACTTATGAAGTATACAATGACCATAGAATGCGGATTTCTTTGAATAGATGAGCGGTTGACATTAATAAATATTGGGTTTGTGTATAAATATCATGTTATAGGTCTGGTCTAACGTCGCGGTGCACAACAAATGTTAATGGACACTATATGATTAAATATACAACGATTCGTTTAACATCTAATAAACGTCAATAAACCCGGTTCAAGTACAAAACCATGTAATAAGTATTGGAAACAACACTTACCGGCTCCGGAAGCATCCCCATGCAGCTGATCGAAGGTCTTGCTGGTCATCTGGAATAAGGCGTCCAGTGGAGACGAATTGTCGTTGTTTTTACCGGCCGTTTGTGGTTTCCTGGATCTTGACGACGCGCTGGCTTGGGTGCAGCTGGCAATTTCAGGACTTGTGCAACACTCGCTGCCGTCGGTGCTGGATCGGCCGCTGGTACACGTGGACGTTTCGTAGTCGGTCGACTTGGGACGGTGTTGGTGGTGCTGGTGTAGGTGTTGGATAAACAGCGAGTGCGGGAACAGGGCACCGACGGGCTGTCGGTGAGCCGGAGGAGGTGGCGGCACAAACGAACTGCACGGGGGCTGAGCCGCCACTTGGTATTCTTCCGTCCAGGGCCTGACGATTTTGGCGGAGTCTTCGGCGGGCACGGTCGACTTAACGGTGCTGCCCGTAGACGGCTCGTGACTTAGGATATCGGCTATACTAAAGGACTTAACGCCGGCCGCGGGCGCAGCGTCTTCCGCGCTCATAGCCCCGACGCTCGTCCTACGCTGGGCTTGCATCTCGACGGCCGCCAGGGCGCCCAGTTGCGTCTGTCTGTGGTGTTGCTGCGCTCGCCGTTTGGGCACGTAGTTTTTGCGCTCGCTGATGCCGTAGCTGACCTTGTCTATCTGCACGGTGCCCAACTTCTTTAAGGGCTCGAAGTAATCCGACCCCGCCGAAGAATCGCTGCTGTCGGAATCGGCGACGGCACCGTCTCCGCGGTTGTCGTGAAGACGAGCATAGCATTCTGGGGACGCGGGCGGCGATGGCCGTCCCACGCTTATGTCGTCCATGTCGTCGGCCGGTTGCGGGACCGGACTTCGGGAACGGCACCTCACGGCGTAACTCAGATCCGTCGGGTAACCGCCACAACCTCCGTAATAACCGCCCCCGCCGCCGCTCTTGTTGGTACGCAAAGCTATCGATTTCATACTATTCGTGGCCACGAAAGTCATTGACACATAACATAAACGGATCGCGACGAACAACTGCAAACGCTCGATAACAGTACAATAATAATATTATAGTGATAGAGAAACGCAAAAACGACTGCACTATTATTAATCGGATGCACCGTCAAACGCGTCGGGAAAACGTGGCGTGTGTGTGTACGTATACGAGCGAGACCGGTGTGCGCGGACGGACCACTACGTGTAAATTCGTGACGACGTCTGAAGGTGTGTGTGCGTGCCGGATCTGTCGGGCGGTCGCCGGTCCGCCGTGTCGGCCGATGGGCGCGTCCCGGGGGCGGCGACCCAAACGCCGACCAATCGCGAGACCCGTGGTCGCCTCACCGACGGTGTCGCTCTCGTCCGCCCCTCACCCGCACCGGCACCGCGTTAACCCTTTAATTACGCCTTCTTTGTCGGGGCGACAACGCTGGTGTGCGCTCTTTTTAAGACGCTAAATTATGTTTTTCTTCTTATATTATTATTATTATTATTATTATCGTGTATCTTGCACTCACAGCCGTCGCCGAGTTAACCATGATACCGGTCGATTTATCTTGGCGGTAATTTATTAGCGGTGATAGGCGGCCTTATACCAGGTTCTCGGTTATTCCCCCCTCCGCCTTGCCCCTTCTCACTTAATCCAAGCCAACACGATGAGCACGGTGTGTAGTCGGCGGCAGATCAATTATGAGCTCGCGCCCGTCGTGCGGAGTAGGTACGTATCTCTTGTTTTCTTTCTTACTTTTCTCTCTCAACAAACACACACACACATATGAATGCTGAATATTCGGCAGCGGTGTCGGAACCACAGTATAATTTTATTATTATAATAATATACAAAATGTATAAGAGCGGGAAATCTTTCCGTCGTGACGCTAACTGGGTGGCCTAACGAGCGTTTTACCATATACATATTACATATATTTATTATAATAATGATTCTATATGAGCGTATGCGCAAAGTCGGGAGGGGGACCATGCCGTCAAATATAATATACTAATGTAATATAGGCGGACGCATATGATACATTATGTTACTATTGCGGATAATATTATTATAATTATAAATTGCAATAAAGAATATATTATTATACCCAGTCAATAAGCTTAGATGTTTATTAGTATAAGTTTTAAATTTTAATACAATCGCAACCGACGGATCGTGCATTATATTTCTACACAAATTACAGTTAGTTAATCGTTTTAATTACCATACTATTATTATACTACCTACACATAAAGTATATAGATAGATAGTATTAAATATACTGATGTGCAAGAAAAAAAATCAACATTTTCATAATGCGAGAACAACATTATTTTAAGTATACCTAGCCAAACCTTGATTGGTCGGTCACATTAGTCATACCTGAAATTAAAAAAAAGATATTTTTATAATAGGCTTTAGCGCATAAGATATGAGTAGAGTAGGAAGTATAACTAATTACCTATAAGCAGTCACGTACGTTGCGTGTACCTATATATCTACTTAAGAATTTCAGATCTTTTAGAATAACGTTTATTTATAGGCTCTTATATCATATATACCTAAGCATGTAATGATTATGCAATTATATAATTTCTGTTAAGTAACATAATTATTATTAGCTTTAATTGAAAATTATTTTTAGCTTCCCGTAAAACGTTCAAAATTAAATAAGAACAGTCGGAATTATAATCTTAATTTTCCATACCAGAATGATTATTATAGTTAAAATGTTTAAAGACCAGAATAAACTAATAAAATAAAGCTATAGGTATAGGAGACGATTGCCGAAGCAAATATATGCCATCATAGTTTCATTTTACTTAGATTCACTCATGATTCATCCCATACATTATAAAGGTAGGTATATACGTTTTTCCAAACTTATTTAAGTATATTTTTCTAATATACTTATTATAGCCACTTGTCTAACGTTATTATAACTGGTGGGTAAGTTAATATCTAAATATAAGTTCGTGCTGGCTTAAGAATCACTACTTGCTTTTTGTCACATTTTCGATCCTGCCGATATTAAGGTGGCTAGCACTCAGGCGGTTTTCCATATATTATATATGATATCTATAATAAACTGTCCCAAAAAAAATTATTTTGCTACCCCCAAAATAGTTTTTTATTTGTCGAAAAAATATATTTTTTTTTACATTTTCCCCGTTTGATTAACACGAAAAAAATGTATTTTTCATTAAAACCGCCATAACTTCAAAACACATTCATACACATTTTTATTTTTTCCCAGTTTTATTTAAACATTTCTTCTTTTTGACAAATAAAAACGATCCAGGAGGATAGCAAAATTTGTTTTTATTTACTGAGAGTCTAATATAGATAATATATAAAAACCTATACATGTGTGTTTTTGACCACACAATTATTTATTGTCGCATACAAATCGACGCAAAATTAAGTACAGATTTTAAAAAAACAAATGTTTTTTTTCATCTATGTCAGTCTTTTTAATAGGTATTGTCAATAACAACTATATACTGTATTAAACAAGTTACAAGTCATATTATTATTATTAAAGCTATTATTTTTTTTTTTTTTATTAGCAAGTAGCAACATACATTATGATAACAGATAAGTATTATATTATCATATCAAAAAGAAAACGATCTAGCGAAAATATTGACAGGTATAAAACCAGATTGCTGCAATTATGCGTTAAATTATACAAATATTTTAAAACGCAGTGAGAAGGTAGATATTATATAATATTAATTGCTTATGCATATAAATTTCTGTGATGTTTATATTAGAAGATATTATACCTGCCATTAAATTAACCAAAACTGGCTACCAAAGTCAAAATGAACAGCACCGCCCAATGGCGCTATTGGGGGGGGGGGGGGGCACCGAGATTGGCATGGACGAGGACCTACAAGGATAACTCCTCTTTTCCTAAAGGTCTATCTGCCCCTGATAATACCTCTTAAATAACATCATTATAATTATACAGATTTGCGTATTGCAATCAATTGTATGAGTACGCTATATTTAGAAATATAAAAATGTTAATAGAGAGATATTTTTTTTAACATAACACTCAGCAAACACGAATCGTGGCAAACCTAACCAACTAACCGCTAACGTTAGGGACTTATAAAAAGTCAATTGGTTTTTTTCCATCCGTCAACCTTTAAGGTGTTTGGGTTCTAATATGTAATAGTCATTATAAATAATTATTATGATAGGTAATATTATACGCTATGCACTGCGTAAAAGTAAACTCGTTTATCGCTTAAACAGGTACATATATGTTATACCTATACATATATTACAATATTAAATACTATAATACTTATTACTTACCCGTATCTATGAGAAATACAATGGGATAAAAAGTTACCAGTCTTAATGTACGGCACGTACTCGCGATAAATATGAAATTGTTTTTAAACGTTTTTATACGTTCGTGATAATTGATAACGATAACACGGTCCGTAATTACCGCCACGCCATAATATAACTATTTATTATAATATATTATTTCAAAACACACAATAAATACCGTAGCGTGCATATATTAGGTACACCGCATGTCCGTACATAATAATAATAAAAAATACTAAATACTAATACTAATTTCGTGTCAACGCTAGGGTTAATTTTGTAATACACGTCAGACGTTGAATGAACAAATAAGCCGCCAAAGAATGATCGCGGAGGAATGTATTTGAGATTATAATATTATATGAGCGTGTGTATGTAATATTGTTATACATATGTATTTAATATAAGCGCAGAGGCTTTAAGATTTAAGCATAAGCTAGAGCCTAGAGCGAAAAATATGTATACATAAATTGTCATTTATACATAATACACAATTTATACAGAAGATCAAATGGAATTCCAGAATGTGGATTCACTTACATTAAGAGGGAAAAAAGTCCAATAAGTATTTTTAAGAGAAATCCAAATGCACGTAGGTACGAATGATGTCTGCATGTATAGTGGAAAAATAATAATCTTGTACAAAATGATAATATTTATTGTTCTAGCGATTGTATAAGTTAATTATATTTCCATAACTACTTTTATACTATTTATGTTGTTTGGGCGGGCCTTCTGTTAACTGGCCTAAATTGGTCAAAGTCGTTATGAACATTCACTATAGATAATAATGTGTCTCTCTCTTATATGGAAGTTAATTTTTATTTTATCAATGAATAGTATAATGTTATGACCTCTTATTGGATCTTCCCGTTTGTAATGAATTACTACTACTTCTTTAAAAACTAACCGTCTCTATTTCTAATGGATAATTCTTTCTCGCAGTAATATATATATATATATATATATATATATGTTTTTGTACGTAGTTTGAGAGTCGTATTGCATTGTCCATAAATCATATAAAACAAACTCAAAAACTTGTTCCATGCTGTCATTTTAGATGGTTCACATTAAAAGCTGCTCCTAGAAACAGCATTTTTGACAGTGGCTGTGTACGCGGTGCTAACATATTAAACTGAGATAAACAAATGTAAGCTAAAAATACATTTTATAGTTGAATTTATACGCCATTATGATTCTTTTATAATGTGGTTCTCCTTCGTCGATTTAAACTATGAAGCACGATTAGACCATCTATACCGCCGCGCCATTGAGTTGTAATTAGTTGTATCAAAATATCGTATAAATAATTTATACGAAAACATCATCATTCCGTAAATCCCATAGGAAAAATACCTAGTTTTATTTCAAACAAGCCCCGGTTATTCGTGGTTACTGGTTTACAAGTATACAATATAAGTACAACATAATATTCTACGTACACTTAATTATAGTTAATTTTACAATATTTATTACTCGATTGCGGTGTGTAGGTACGGTACTACCATTAATTTGAAAATATACAAATAAGCGGTGCTATACACATGACCGGCGACAGATTTAATGCGGGATTCTCGCCGTCAACAGAGGTACCCTAGTCATTGTTGATGGACCGGCGGATGGTAAACTATTACAAGGGTACCTCTGTTGACGACGGGAATCCCCAATAAAATCAGTCGCCGTTTTTGTCTATAGCACTGTTCATCCGATTATATTTAAAAATCACTGGCACTACCGAGTATTGACTGCAGTGCAGATTATACAGTGTGTGCAAACACTATTAAGAAAACGCCCCGCCAAACAGTTTAAATCGCATGTAATTTGTACAGCGGACGTATATAACATTAGATTTTTTTTTATAGCGTTAAAAAATGTGCAATTATTATTACAAGTCGGCGTTTTCCAAGATAAATTGCAATCGGAACGATGATGTAGCACGCGGTACACAAATGGCTTATGTGTGTGTATGTACGTCTACCCTGTATATAGGTAGGATGTATATAGGTACTAGCGGTTAGTTATACGATCATACGGCCGGCTCCTTTGTTCTTTTTATGAATTCTTTAAAACCACTTTGGAACAGTTTTGCTTAATGCTCCTACTAGGTACCGCGGTATACGTGGCGGTATGTAATATAATGATAATGTGATGATAAAGTCGTCGTTTATACGCATTCACGCAAAATAATAAACAATAATCAGCAAAGATCAACGTAAGGCTTGTACAATAATAAAATAATTATTTATACAACTATAATAATATTATATTATTACAGACTGTATCATCATATATGTACACTATAATAATATTATGCTTGCTTTCCGTGTACTCCACAATATACTTTTATACTTTTGTGCTTTTACAGGGCGACCGCCTATTGGATTTTTTTTAGTTGTGTTTACTGTAACCAGAGTTAGAAAACCTCCGGATTATTTTTTCTAAACACTGAATGTAGTACGCTATTATATCGACTTAACGCGTTCCGGAACTTCTGATAGTCTATATTACTGTACCGTCCAACGAGCCACGTTACAATATATATGGTTATGCCTAAGCTCTAGCCCACCCTGAAACAACAACGCGTACCTAGGTATGTCTGTGTGTACTGTGTGTTATAATATATTATGATATTATGTTCATTTATCACTTCATATGTGTTAGTGTATAATAACGGACACACTGATTGCGCATAGTTTGCGAGGGTCCTACGAAAATATGTGGCGTAACGCGAGTAGGTCGATCAACATGGGAGTCCTATTAAGTTTTTTTTTAAAAGGATGGCAGAGAAGTTGTCGCACTGTAACACAATATTGTTACGCCGTCGGAGGAGGAGGTCTGGTCTAGAAGACTCTTATTCGAAACGAAACAGGAAATTACGATGTCCGGGGAATGCGTTTAGCCCCTATAGTGTAGCTGATTCAAAGTAATTATTATTACTACCAGGGGAGCAGCCCTCTCTCGTTTATGTATACACACAAATAATATACCGCATCGGTAGGATTAGCTAAAACCACATTTTCACCCCCTCGACGCACTGAAATGTAATAATAATATTATATGTTATCGCTTTAAATTTACTGTTTATTAATAACAGTGTGTTGATACAATGTGACATCAAAATATAAAAAAATGTGTAATATATATATTATATTTACTACATTATTATTATTCAAAGTTTAATTATTTTAATTACAATTATCCTTAAGTATACATTGTTGAACTATTTCCTAAGAAAAGTTACAATGATAATAGAACGTAATATTCTAATAGTAATTTTTGGAAATATAAACACTGTATACATTTGCATTAAAATAATAAAATGTCAAACTACAACGGCTATGATTTGTTTTAATATTATATTAATTAGGTAAATCCAAAAAACTCTAAATAAAATATTTTAGAAACAGATTTAAATAATTTCTGTACATTTAAAATTGTACAAAATTTCTTAATTTTTATTTATACAATTGTTGATTTATGTTGCTGTATTTTACAAACATCACATCACATCTTTTGTAAAACTATACTTCTTCAATATTTATGTAGATTTAAATTTATTTTTTATATTACTTCCAGACCTTTTTATGTCTATTTATATAATTCATACATTGAATCGTGAAAGTGAAAGAGGAAACGTTTATTGCCTACTCTCAAATGCTGGATACAATTAGTTAAAAGATGAGCCATATTTTTAGAAGAAAAAATAGACTGTAAAATACACGGTGACACATGCACTAACGTGACGAACGGTTAATGGGGCGAAATTTTCATTATAGGCGAACTTAATGAGGTGTACCATATTATGATGTATAAACTGTATACATTTATACAGTAGAACTGCAAAATTTTAGTTTACCTATTATTTGACAATATATTTATGAACTATGTTTTACTAAGATATTATAGGTATACATTATTGTTAGGTAGTGTTATAGGTATAAAATAATAAATACAATTAGAAAACTGATAAATTTTAAAGAAACAAAAATGGAATATTATAATATTAACTACTTATTTACACATAAATATATATGTTTAATTATTTTATTTACTTATATAGTATACTGTTGACACTGTAATATACGCTAAAATTTAACACGTACGCTATACTATGTGTGTGTGCTCCTTTATAGTATTGGGAAGTTGTGAAGATAACGGGAACATTATAGTTCCCGTTTTAAGTATAGGCGCGAGAAGACATGGGCCGTAATATTATTGTTATTCCCTAACATGGCTCACAAGCACTTATTTCCTCGCTAATAACTTTAAATTCTGATAATTCAAGTAGTGTTTACTAAAAACTAGCCATCAACCAGTCATTATTATCATTGTGTTATTATTTATTGAGAAATACAATTATTACTTAATTAATATGAACTTATACAAAATAGTTTTTATTTAAATAATACAAATTATTTTTGATAGTTTAAACGATTTTACACAATTTTGCTTTTATAGTTCCTAAAATTATTTTATTGAAATATGTACACAGGCTGGTTAAATTAACGTAAGACACTTATTTTATTACTTTTGATTTGTTTTGAATTAATCACCCTGTATATTAGCAACCTGTTAATAAAATAATTATATTTTTTACAACTATTTGTTGAATTTCCTTTAATCATCTGATATACTTTTTACATACATAAACGAAAACTAGTTTTTCGTTTCTAATAGTTTGTTTGTGTTATTATTTATTTTAACGGGATCATTTAAATTAATAAACAAAAACAGTTTTAATATGTTATTAAAACAATTTTTGTGCTGTAAACCGTTGGAATCAGGAGTAATGATGTGTACGGGAATTTATTTTGTACGCTAAATGAAAATATCGTTTGCAAACTTTGTAACTTTGACCGAAACAAGAAATAGACAGCTGCCTTCAACTATTACATTAAAGCTAATATTATAATGTTTTATTAGTAATGTATTTTTTTTATGTTTTTCCATGTGACTTCTTAGTTGTGAATTCAATATTAGGTTTTTTTCAAAACGCATCTTAATTTGTAAAAAAACTCCAAAAATTAATTTGTTGTAAAATTTATGTATTAGTACATTATTGTGCATCTTATCAAAATGAAAAAAAAACATAAGACGTAGTTTAGTATTTTTACATAACTTCTGATAAACTTTGGTTGAATTATTTATAATATTTGTGTCACTGTTACTAAAATGTCATGTAATAATATTTTGTACTTTCAGATGCTATCCTTTATTTTGTTACTGACTAACTATGAAGCCCTGCAAAATTTCGAAAGTAAGACATTAAATTTTACATTATATTTTATTTGTTAATTGTTAATTTAATATGATTTATTAGAGCCACCAGTATTTCTCTTAGGTTTTGTAGCTGGGTTAACGATCACGTGGATATTTGCATTTTGTGGAGTAAACCGTGTTAGTTATCATTAATATTATTAACGTAACTAATATTAATATTAATTAGTAGTTGTAACTATTTTTAAGTTATCAAGAGTTGTCAGTTATCATTTTATTTGCAATCTAAAATAGTAGCACACGCCTTTTTGTATTCCAGTCTACATTAACTACCCACGATACTTAATTCTATACATAATTAGTGTAAACAAATTCTAATTTAACTGACAGATTTCCAAAATGTTTATTAAAATAAAATATTATTTATTATTATACTTATTTTTGGCTTTATTAAATAGTATATACTTATATAAGTTGTACAGTATAATATAATAATTGACACAATAAATTAATATGGTATTTGTTATCTTCCAGACCTCAAAATGTCTTATTGGATTTTCTTTACTATTCTGGACGTTTGTAATAATATATTGGATAGGTTTGATTGCACTTACGATTGGAGTAAAAAATAAGTAATAATTATGTATAATACTATTATGTACCTAAGTAATTACGATTTTACGTGGAGCTTAATTTGTATTAATAAAGTACGATTTTCTATGCGTTCGAGTTAAATTTTATTTATTAAAACCATTAACCACATATTGTGTTTTTAGTTTGCATTTAATAAAACATCTTAATTTTTGTATTAATTTGGTTTTAATTAATTTACTATCTTATAATATATATATACTTATTGTGTAAATGTTAAACGTTTATCTTACATTTTATAATACTTACGAAGATAAAATAATATACTTATTTATATAAACTCTATATGTTATGTATAATATAAAATAATATATATTTTTGAAATTATTTTGAAAGGATGGCTTGTATTATGGACGAAAGTAGATGTCCAACAACCATGTGGTTGTATGGAAGTAACGAAGGGGGCGGCTCAGTTCCTACTTTTGCAGTAAGTGACATGATAATTAAAAGTGTTACTCTAGGTATTATAGATGTACCATTTTACCATAGAATACAAAATGTTTAGTAAATGAGTCTATGTTATAGTTTTCATATTCCTTTGCAGGTTTTGCACACATTCATTATTATTATTATATAATAGGTCAATCAATAAGTCAAATCACTTAGCAAATAATGGCAAAAATCCCAACCAAAAAAGGTTTTTAAATAATGTGTTAAATTATTTTTACTTTCGACTTTATCGTTAAGAACATTTTTTATTTTCTTGCTCTTGAAAATAATTTGATGAACTTATTGAACTGTTTTATAATTACACGGTAATACATATCATAATACATTTATACACTAATAATATGTGATTAATATAAATACCAATACCAATACCTGAAACTATTATACATTTTTTTCACATGGGTAATCTCATGCTGAATTAACGATAACACAATTTAAGTTTAAATGAAAAATAGTTGAACTTTTAAGAGTATTAAAAAAGCCCTCGTCCATCATGACGCTGAATTTGTGATTTATATAACCGACCTAGGATTTTTGGTTGGAATTTTATCCGCTATTTCTTTACTGACTGTTATATTACAGTTTACGGTATAAGTGTATATTATTATAATCAAATTCATAGAATAGAATATTCCTGAGGGCTGTTTTCGGTAAATTTAAAGAATTTTCTATTATATCATCAACAAAAATACTACCTTTTATATACTTTAAAATAACTATAACTTTGTTACTAAATACAATTTTAAAAACCTATCAATAACCTAGGACAACCCTTAGAAGCCCTACAACCCTTAAAAAGAGTATATTATTTAATTTTACATAATAGGTGGTTTCACTCAAAACTACTTAAATTCAATAAAAACCGATCCACATGAACATGCATTTATTACCTAAAAATGTATAGATGTAACGCCCTCTTAAATTTGAATGTCAAAGAAAATTTTCTAATTGTCTCAGTTATTATATTATTGTTTAAAATTAAGGCTCCGGTTACAAACAGTCCAGCTATAATTGCGACTCGATCTAAATATTTGCACTTTGACAATAAAGAACCAAACAGACGTACACTAATGTATCCTTTTACAAATGAACCACCGAAGAAAAAAAAACCTGGTAAGAAACCAAAAGGGAAAGGAAATCAAGAAAAGAAAAACGACCAAGCGTCTGGAGGAGACGACAGTATAGTAAAAATTCTACCTTTTTTAATACTATTTTCAGGTGAGCTATTTTCGATTTTAACGCTTTTAATAATAGATACAAATAATAATTACTTCAATAATAATAATAGTGATAAAAGTATTTACTTTAGTTACGATGTTATACTCCTGGTATACGCTTTTGAGTTATTTTGCGGAACTAAGGACTATAGATTCATGCACGTGTACTGGAAGTTGTTGTAAACGATGCCATTGATTATAATCTATTCAGACGAGGTATCGATTTATTGTATTATACAACATGCCGTGCTAAAAGTTATGAATATTAATTTAAACATTATTATATTGTAATACAGATATGTAATATTTGTACTATATTATGTCATTATTTTTTACTTTTGAGCGCATTTAGTATGGATTATATCGGGTTGAATATAAAAAGGTAGTACAATAAATTATTTTATAAAAAAAACATATTTTTCAATAACTAATAGTAGGATGTATATTCGCGCATCTTTTAAGCTTGTAATTATTATTGATGTAGCAATTATTGTTTTTTTTTTAATAATAAATACGAGACAATTTCATAAAATTAAAAGTTCGATACATTTTAAAAAGATCTATCAAATGTAAAGTTAGTTTTTGTCACTTATATATAAAAGATACTGAAAAAATGTGTGTACCATAGTTCAGTACTTATTCTATTGTCTAACGCAAGTAACACAAATAACTAAAGAAAAACATTTTTATACCTTAATATTTCTATAAACGGTCTGAACGGCCGTCCATTTTCAATAGTTAATAAATACATGGATATGGTTAATAGATATTTTAAATGGCTTTAATATCGAATTTGATTATTTATTTTGTGTTTAAATTCTAGTTTTGTCCTTAAATAACATACCATTAAAGTGTGCTGTAGCTTATTATTTTTATTTCTCGCTCGTATCCTATGATATTTTAATTATTATAAGCTCTTAGCATTCCCCTTAATGGCCTTTTATCGGTGACATTTCTTATCCTACAAAAAAATTTAAACAAAACTCACTGTACTATGTTTTATGCTTCGTTGGCCGAGAGAATATAAACATGTAGTACGAAAATATAAAATAATTTTGTTACGGTTACGAATTTATAATTAAAGCACGTCTGTCAGTGATTGTGTTTTGTCACTTTGGGTGGTTAAATTTGGCGAATTGATTAAGTTTTCCGTTATCGTCTACCAAACCGGTTGTCGACAAATTTGTACGCCCTCTCGAAAACTGCTATTTATTACGTTTATAATATATTTCATGATTATGCTAGATACGACCCAGACGTGTGCATAATATGTACGAGTAAATAGCAATTTATCACGGTGACCGGTGTAACTACAAACCCATTATTGTGGAGGCGTTAGATTCGAAAAAAACAGAAAAAGAAAACCCGAAGAGAAAAACATATACATGTTAAAATTAAATAAATAAATCCGAACCAATTCATTAGGCTAGGATGAATTAAATTAAATGAAATCGAACGGTGACACGGTTTCTCCCGGTAGCACAATTTCACTGGACAAAATCTCATTCGCGCATTGCCTCGGCTGTGAAATGACAACGACGACGTTATACGTTGTACCTAATCGGTTACGGCCCAATATGGCCAATATAGTCTTTTAGACAAATTACCTGTTTGCCTGTGGATATTTAAAACAAACCGTGTAGGTGATTACAACTTCAACGTGTAATGAAGTGTCGCAATTCAAATCGCATAACAGCTCAAACAACGCTTAAAATAATCTATATATGCCCACGAGCCTGTACAGACCTTAGATAATGCGTTTTCGTATAATTGTGTTGGAGAGTTTTGCGTTTTAACACACGGGAAAAAATACATAGTTAGTTCAACTAAAGCTATGGTTAATACCTATAGGAACAAAATATATTTCTAGTTAACCCAACAAAATATATAGTTACTTTAAGTAAAAATTTAGTTGGTCCAATTATTTATTTAGTTATTGCAACTAGAAATGTACTGTGTCCCTATATTTTATATATTATATTATAACAGAAAGTGATCAAAATCACTTTAAATAAACGCTTAGATTCGAATCTGTAGATGGTAAAATTTATGAAATATCGATAAAAGTATTGTAAAGGTAAACATGTGGTAGTATTAGGGTGATTGTCTATTTTCCCTAACAATTCGTTGCCGTTGTTATCAATAGGGAAATCTACAACATAATGAAAATATTTTATTAATCATGGAAATTTAATATATGGCACAAATCAGTGTGATTTTCACCTTTTTAGGTTTTTTTAAGGGGGTTGCATGTGGTCGGTTTTTTCAGTCAAAACACATCATTTTTATTCCATTGCACAGACTGAACCAGTGATCCGATAAGCAATCTAAAAACAGATTTGAATTCGCCATGAAGTTTACTTATGATCGGTCAGGGTACTTTTTTCAATTTTTTATTTTAACCCTTTCCAAATTTGATTTTAAAATTTGAAATTTTATATAATATTTAAACGTGTTTATACATAGTAGGAATAAGATATCAAAAAAGTACTCTGACCGATCATAAATAAACTTCATGACAAATTCAAGTCTGTTTTCAGATTACTTATCGAATCACTGGTTCAGCCTGTGCGACGGAACAATAAATGTATGTTATATTAATTAAAATGGTTATTACTCATAGACAAAATAATTTAAATTAAAAATAATACCGTGAAGCTTATACAAATTAACCGGTTAATTAATTGACATAATCGAAATTTATTAAAACCACTTTTTTTTTAAAATATTGCCTTTACAAAACTCCTTAAAAACCAACCGCATGCAATCCCCTTAATAAACAAAGTTCGACCACAGAAAAGTATAGCCTTACTCTAGATTTACCCCCAGTCTAATTTTCAGACATCGTGAGTCTTAAGACTACGCTAAAAAAATTAAGTAAGATTTCCACCCCTTTTGAGAAAAGAAATGTTGATATTTTGTTACTTAACCAAAGTTTACCGAATTTATCGTATTTAGCGATCGTTTGATGCGCAGTGTTATCAAATACAATTTTTTTTTTATTTTGGTTGGACTCAATGTTTTTTTTTTTTCAATATTCTTTGTCACTTGCCCCTTACTATAACAATACAACTTACTCGCCTACCGTATATGGACGAACAACAGCAACAATAATAATAATTATTATTATTATATGCGACGTCGGCGGGCTAGGACCTCCGCGTGCGCCACCACCGAACGTGTCAGTGGTTCTTTCCAGTGAATAGAGGTATGTGTTTATTATTGTAAGTCGCGGCGGTACGGCCTGTGTGTGTGTGTGTATTCATGAAAATATAATAATATACGTATATGTATACATTTTATACATAAATTTTATATATATATATATATATATATATATATATATATATATATACATATATATTATAGTAATAATAATAACAACGAGAATTGTATACGGTCAAAGCAACGCACGCGTTTACGTGGTCTATTAATGCTCGCGGGGGCCCAACGGCAACTACGACGGAGTACGCTCCACCTATGGTCCTGCACCATTGGCAAGTCGTCAACAGGCTCGGTTAACCACGCCTAATCGACACACACATAACACATTACCGTCTCGTGAATAGAATTGCATCAAAAAGCAAGTAGAAAAAAAAAACGCAGAACACTCAATATATCAAATTATTATACTCGCGTACATTATGGTAAACTGTGAGCTGTAATCGCAATTTCACCATCGATTTGTTTGGATATAATATATAGATGAATATGTATATTGTACTTACGTATTGACTTGTCTTGATATACTTCCAGGTGCCTTACTGAGGTAACTATGTGGAAATTATGAATTAATTTGAAAGTCAGAATAGTAGAATATCTAATCACTGGAACTACTAGTGGGTAATGAGTAGGGTTCTAGTGGTCTATTAGTAAGGATGCTTTAAAAATGAGAATCTCCCGCCTAAAAACCATCAATTTTATAGAAAGAATTTATAATTATATTTATTATCATTGAGACAACATCTAAATCCCTTGGTATTACCGTAATGACGACGGGTCAAAGAAGTAATTACAAGACGGTGAGATTTTTTAAAATCATTAAGTGGATAACGATAACGGATTGCATATCACTATGTCAGTGATGACATTACTATCATAAATATTTAATAAAGCGATTCAATCATGATTTTCCTGGTTTACCATACGTGCTTAATAGAGACAGGTAAAGAAATCTACAAAAATATAATGGCTGTGATAATTGTTACAGGGGACCACTATATACATTCAAAAACATAATTAAAGAAGAAGGGTCCCGCCTGTCATCCAAGACGTATCATTTTATTTTTATACTCTTGTCGAAATACAAATTTTCAACTTATTGTATTATAGACTATAGTGTATTATTCTAAAGCTACAAAACAATTAATCATTAAACCCTTTACAGTGTACACTTATTATGACCGGATCTTAATGACCCAATGTACTATAATATTATGTATTTTAATGTATTAAGAAGCAATACGTCTCATTAGCTGTTGTCTTTAAGATGACGATACCCACCTATTTATTAAGACGTAAATTATTGATACAGTAATGAAAATTCTTTATTTGTTTTTGTTTTATCAGAATTCAAACCAATATGTCTTGGAACTGCTGTACATTCAACAATTTTTTTCAATAAATAATGGAAAACTTTATCCGTGCTTAAGCGTTTTTTAATTTTCGATAACTTAACCTAGTTAAGGTAACTTAACACTAGTTTTTAAATAAATATTGACAAATATAAAAAAAATAACCTTCAAAACTTTGTCTAAAAAAAATTATTCCATTTATCAAAAAATGACCACGCTTTAGTGTAGATAATATATTCTCTTCTAATTTTCGATGAAAATTTGGTGAATTTAATACAGCCTCTACAGCATTCATTCGCACAAACAGTGGCATATTTAGGGATATGGTAGATAGTTCACTTTCCTTTGCCTTTTTAATACAGTTAGAAAACATATATGCTTAAAAGTAATATTATATTGAGACATACGGAAAACTTAACAACAAAGTAAAAGAAGGTTTAGGGAGGGGGTCTAGTAATTTTAATATATTAAGAGCAAACTTAAAGTATAATATGTTTATTAATATGCATATTATAGTTAACACTTTAAATCTGAAACTAGCTTATATAATTCGCGGGTATATATCATATAAAATTGTAGAGTTAAAACTTCAAACTTGGACTTTATTAAACAGAATATCATTATTATATGTAAGTTATTGCTTTCTCGACGATTGAATAATAAAATCTTGATTAGGAAAATATTGCTTATGAACAAAAACAAATTTTTTTTTTTAAGAATTCAAAACAATTATAATTATGTAATTAAATCTAGTTGAAGTAGTGTTACTGGACACCCCCTTCTTTCACGTTGGCCTGTCATTGTATTATATTTTTTTTTCAAATTTACTTATTGTAACTAATATTACAGATTGTAAATATATTTTTAATAATAATAAAAAAAAAGAATCATAATTTGTTTTCTTACAAATTACTTTGCGATAGAATAATATAGTTATAATATTATAATATGGATATATCGGCTACATACATTCACAGAACATGCTCGTGGCGCAAACGTCGTTGGTGGTATATATTTATGAGTGAGCCATCTATATTCGTATGTTATTATGCTGTCCGGTCTCCACGGAAATATATTACATGATATATATGTATATATGTATTGGTGGGCTTGGAGAATGCGGCACGATGTAGGTATGTCTATACCAACTACAAAGAACATAATATACATGTACATACACGTGTAGTTGGTATAAAATAAATAATGGTTATTCCTACTGCACACATAGTATTAGGTATCATCTGAAGTCGTTGCCTCAATTACTCATAAACGTTTAAGAAATCGCTACTGGTGTTTTCTAAAGCCATACCGATTAAAGAGCACAACATCCATTGATTTATGTGAAGTTGGGTTATCGTTGAATTTAACTCTGATGGGTTTTGTTTTTGACATGATATGTCTTATGGCTGGGGGTCATTCTAAAAATTTGACGTTGTCCGTCACGTTTTGAGCGACATGGTAAGTATCACAGTGGGAGGATAGAAGGATTATGGAGGGGTAAGGTCCTTAATACTCCTCCATGAGTATTAAGAAAAAACATTTGGCCATAGCATACAATTAAGACAACACCATACTATACTATCATATTAACATAGTATGATATATTGATAATATAGCTATAAATATTGATAATTTTTGTTAATTGGTTTGAGGTATGTCGGAGCCAAATCGATTTTTTTTAGAAATGAAACGTCATATTTTTTTATTATAAAAATATATAATAAAAAAAAATATCGGGGTGGTGTGGCGCAGTGGACACCTCAGCTGCCGCATGGCACTCGAGGTTAACCTAACCTAACCTAACCTAACCACCCGGATTTTTAGCGGTGACCCACACCATCAATGCCATGCACCCTCCGGCGACCGAACTGGCATAAAGTTAGCTATAGCCCTCCCGGTCAAATACGCCATTCGAGTATTTTTTTTTTTGTTATAAAAATAAGTTTATGATAGTTTATTATTAGTCTTTCGTCTGGTACGTTTTTTTGATTCCTTCGGTAAAAAAACTACTAAAAACCAACTAAAATACTATACAATACTATATCATATTTTATCGTTGCTATCGATTAAAGAACGGTTTTAAGAAAACTGAGTTTACTCAGTTCTTGTTCTGATTCATTTTTTTATTAATACAGCGCGAGCAATAACGTCGTCGGGAATTAAATGAAATATAACAATTTTATGGGCGCATTAGTATACACATGAAACGTTTAAAGTGTCAAACATTTTTATTTTAAATTAATTACATGGTACGCGACTGTTTTCTTGTCTCAATCAAAAAATGTAATTGTTTCGATTTTACAGCCTTAATGAGAATATGTATAGCTATTTTAACTCTCGTTATATTAATTCTAATACAAATTGTAAATAGTACAAGCGCTATTGATTTTATGTACATTTTTATCCCCTATATAAAACTAACATAATTTTTATACATAAAACATCTTAAGATTCAGCACTTAAGACTGAAAGCACTTAAAAATCACAATTAAATAGTACCGATACAATACTTTAAAATTTTACTGTAGGTATACACTGCAAGTTAAATTTATAAATAACGCTCACTTAAATAGTGTAAGAGTAAATTGTGAGTTACATTTGTACAAGCACTTTCAGAAAACACTTAGTACCTTATTATATTAAATGTAATGGATATAACAAAAGCGTAGTCGGTCATTGTGCATGTGATTATACGACTACAATATCATAACCCATAGGGTTCAAAATAAGAATTTCAGTTAACCTATAGGGATCGCTTTGGGTACGATACTTAACAATCGTTTTATGCCACCAGACAGACAGTTCGTTTCGCATATAATAACGTGTAACAGACCAATGATGGATAAAAATATAACTATGCATGTGTGTCTGTACAATATACAGTTCATATACATAATAAAATAAAACGGAGCAGAACGACATGAAAACGGAGGTATTAATTTTGACATTATGCGTTTCATTGTCAGTTAGAATACACGCATGGAAGTCCGACCGCACCCTTCCGCCATTAGATAACTACCCCGAAGTTAGTTCCCCGGATATTAGAATTGTGGTTCAATATTATAATGTATAACAATAACAGTTTATGTGTATAGAGAAGTACCACCGCACACCGAGTAAACATATGACTGTTGTGAGAATCGCCATCGCTGATAATATATGTACTAGTTATTATTATTATTTTTTTTTTTATGATTACAACAGGGAACCGTACGACGCACAATACACCGTATTAGTGTACAGGAGATCATTTAGGAGTTCCCCTCTCCCACAAAAAAAAAAAAGGAAATTGTATATTGATATATAATTTTGTTTGATACTTTCAAGGGCAAGATACTATATTATTATTTTAAGTGTATCTAATTGCTGCATGATGGGGTGCTGGATTCGATTTCCAACGAAGAAAAATTGTCACTATCAACAATAAAAAGACTATAACGGCCATAAAAATGAATCAAATAACAATATAATTGTATATAATAAAATACGTTTCCCATTGGTAATATATTGAGGAATATAACATTAGTGTATTAACGTAGGTACGGCCAGAAAATGGAAAATTAAATATATTAGGGGATATACTTTTCATTTGAGTCCTAGGAATCGAGTTAATTTGAATAATAATAATAGTCGTGTGATTGATCAAATTACACATGTAATTAACTATAATACATTACCTATCACGCGATTTGTGATTGATTGAATTTGGTTATCGGCTTTTGATACTTGTCTAAAATCAGACATATATTTTAGTGTGGTCTATGCGATGTGACAGGAATAAAATGATGACACCCATTTGCACTTTCACACCGCTGGATTTTAATTTAACGCTAAGAAGTCTCATTTTTCATTTATTATTTTGCATTTACCTATTTTCTTTTCGCTAATGAAATTCGACGTTAAGTATATAAAACTAATAATGGTAAAATAATCCCAAAAATAATTGTGCAAATTAAATACAGTCTATACCGGCAGTGTCCAAACCAAGTACCTACATTATAAGTCAGTACAATGAAAAGCTTTTGGAAAGTTAAACCAAAACAATATTTAATTCTAAAAGTAATTGAAGCATAATCAAACGCGTCGGTATGAATTTGGAAGTAGTAATATTTTTTTAAATTTTAGAATGGTAAAGATTTTAAAACTGATCATATATAACGTTTATAGAGTCGCTGATTTCGAATTTGGAACCACTTTTTCGTTTTGACCTTTACTCGCAAAATTATAGCATGTCAAGTTTTAAAAAGAAAAATTCTCAAATTTTGTGTGGGCTTTCCCAGCTTTAGGCATGAATAAATGGACTTTTTCAAATTTCGATACACCATAAACTTTATAAAAATGTATACAAATGCTAAGTGGCAAGTGTTATGAAATCATGTTTTTTATATTAATAAATATATACTTAAGTTACTTTAATCTTTATAATAAGTATTTCTTATCATGCGACATGAAGTAGGATTTTTCAGAATAAACAATAAAGCCTTATGAATTTTGGAATTTTTTCACTGATATTTATTTAAAAACCACTCGTTGCCAATTTAGTTGTTATTTAAATAGCAACTAATTCGTACCAAGTGTAGTTTAACTTGAGCGGTATTGTTTAACTATAATTTGCGAAAATAGTAATTATACAAACAAGGGAAACGTTCTAATCCTAATTATCACAACAATATACTAAATTTAACATTTTGTTAAAAGTGTAACCGCTACTTGTCTATTGTACAAATCAACAAAACTCCTAACTAAAGTTGGGTCCATAATCATATAGCATGATACTTATGGTTCCCTAAATTTTGTAAGCAGTCACCATCAGTTATATTGGGATAGCACAATTAATAAATACTATTTATTAATTTATTTGATTTATATATATTTTTAGACGAGTTTTGAGTAGCGGATAATTATCTACTGTTATCTTCATTTAATTATAATAAGGTAAATTAATCATACAAAGTAACAAATTTATATTTTATGAGCCTTTAAATGTTGCAAAAATTATGTGATAATAAGGTCGAGAGATTAAGGGTGGCTAACGTAGCTTTTATGGGCTGATATGGAGTATGACAAAAAAGAAGAATACAATTAAGATTTAAGTCAAACGTTTTTAGCAACTTAATCGCAAAAACAATTAATTTAACTTTTCATTATTTTTAAAACTAATGATTTGCATCTCTATACTATTAATAATGAGAATATTATTATGACTATTTATTCGACTTATCATTTTATTATTCTAAAAAAGCATTCATAGATTTCAAAGAGTGACATACTACTACTACTACTACATAATGATAAAAATAATAATACATAGTGGAGAAGTATTGAATTACGTAATAACGTTATCGACAAAGATTTAGTATTGCAATAATTACCATCATAGTACACCTACATAAGAGATTCAGCCCGTAAATTCCATAATACAAATATTTAAACATGATGTGCAAACGATAGAAAAATGTGTGTTGTTTTAGATTTATGTGCATAATACGTTTATGTTATTAGTTCTTAAATTACTTCATCATTGCACAAACCATTAGAAGTCGTTTGATAATACAATTATTCTCGTTTTGTTTATTTTGTCCAAACGGACCACCCTTAGAACGACGGCTCGGTACACTATTAAACCAGAGCCACAGTAGTTGTAATAGCGTGTAGGTATGTGTGCCGGATTAGCCGTCGTCGTGTGTATTTGTGTGTTTGTATGAAATTACGTATGCTGCGGCACGAAATGAAAGTAATTTTTTAATAGTTTTTCCTCTTATCCGCGGTGTTTTATATAATAACGATAAAATGTCATTGTAAAATGTCATGGTAATTAGTCAAGTACGAAATGTCACGTTCGGTTCCACATTAGGTAGCTCTATCTCTCTTACTCTTTGCTTCTCGCTGGTATATAATGAGTAATGACTTCGTCGAGGACAATATAGGTATAAACATAAGTAATGGTTACAAACATATACAGTACGCGCGTTGTAATTTAAATTGCACGAATCGAGCACGGTCAACATAATATACAAACGGCGAAGAGATAATTTAAATTGTTTTTTTCCCTCTCTTTCCGGCTCGTATTATAATTTAATTATTGTTCCACCTAGTTTTTTGTGTTCTTCAAGAAAATGTTCGTGAAAGAAACAAAAAACGAAACTCGTTCTTCGAACTATAATCGGAAAAAACATATTGTTTTAGTTATGTACCGTGTAGGTATATAGGGTTTATTATAAAAATATCTATTGGTAGCCGTCATGAATAAAATACTTTGCACGTACCTAAACAATATGAGTATTTTTTATTAATACTTTATAGAATAGGTATACTTGAAAATTGTTTAAAAAAGTATGAATATTCCCAAAAGAACTATCAACATTTTTCCTATTACCTACTCCCAAATGAACACTAACAGTCATATATATTATAAAGTTAAATTAAAGCCGCTTTGGCTTATTAGAACAATAATTAAAGAAAATGAGTTTATTGCGAGAAAAAGTGGAACACAATTGCAAAAATTACGCCCTCGACTACAGTAGGTTTATTATTATTTACTGTAATTAATGCGACGCGACGAGCTTGTTTTAGATCATAGCCTTCCCTCCCAAACTACATTTAATTACATATGGTTTTTACAAATGTGACTGTGTAAAAGCCACTAAGAATGTGTGAACCTAAAATATATTTAATTAATGATTCGGCCACTAACTATTGGTATGACGTAGAGATTACGTGATAGCCAGTAGCCACTAACTTATCTCTAACTGATAATCACATATTTTAACTCTTGATGTTTATTTTTATTTTAGTCTTTAAATGTATTAATCTTAGCTTATATAATAGTATCGATATTAACATATATCTACTCATACTCGTCCACGTGCTTATAGTCTTGGCTAATATTGGTTATAATCCAACTGTTGAAGTCTATAATAATAATAATAATAATAATGTATATTATAAAGAATTATTGCAGATTAATCGACGTTCACAATTCTGGGTTCGATCATTTTTCTGAAAAGAATAGCTAAAAGGCGGATCGGTCTCCCGGCGTACAATAGATGAATGAATCCCCTGTTGTTATCCAAACGCCACAAGCCTGAAATATAATATTTCAATGTACTTCTATGTATGTATGTATATATATATATATATATATATATATATATATATAATTTATATTGTATAATGTTATAGCCGATATAGGTAATTTCGCGATGACCATTAGGCGCCGATTCAAACGGCGTCCCCGTAAAATCGGTTACAATTTTCCTATTCAATGAGTTTTATGCACATTTGCGCCGTGTTGCCCTTTTACGCGATTTTCACGCTGACCTACATGTGTGTACGTGCACATGTAGTATGTAAGTATGATAATAATAAAGCGTTGAAATAATAATAATAATATTAAAAAAAAAACCATTAAATGGTCGTTCTCGTGCCTCACGAAAAAAATATATGTAGCATTGCCTATAACGAATCGTTTGTGTATTAAAAATAACTTTATAGCGATTTCGAAATTTTTGACACGCTCAAGTGGCCAAAAAGAGATTTATATTATTATGTGCGACCCCCAAGAATAACGTTGCAGCTGATGGTGTAGCGTCGCTTTAAAAATGCCATGCAGCGCAGCGGACACTGGTGCTAGAATATAGCGTCTCTAAAACCAATTGTGGTGTTGGTAATAGGAATTTAATAACATTATTATTATCATATACAGGGTGATTCAACTAACGTAAGACACTCATTTTCTCGGAAATATGAATATTTAGAGAATTTTTTTTTTCTAAACTTTTAGGTACATATTTTACTACATTTTTTAAAATTTAGAATATTTTTATCTTCAACCTTTATATGTAAAACAAGTATCGCATTTAGTTTTGTAAATGGGAACGTATGTTTTTAATTTCATAAATCTGTAGACAAAATTTTTAAAAAAGTTATAGCGTTTGAAATTTTAATTTTCATCAATCGGTTTTCTACTTATTACGTTGTAAAGATTTGAAATTTTGAGGGATATTTATTTGGGATTTCAAAACAGGTAGCATATTAAATACTATTAAATAATATTATCGACCCCGTCGTCTGTCGATAAAACCGATAATCAGATAATAGTAATACTCATTACTTTTTTTTTTATAATATTTGGAGATGCGGTTCTTTACCTACTGTCGGAAACCGCGACACCGTATACATGTCTGGTCAATTGTTCACATATCTTATCAGTAGACAACACTTACGACGAAATTTTTTTCTAACCTAACCTACCCATATTTCACGGTATGATTATGATATATTATCTTGCCCAAAAAAAGTGCGTGCAACCGGCTGCCGGCAACGTGACTTTCATTGTGTATTCAGAACCCGGAAACGTCCTATACTCCTATGCCGTTTGTTTTGTTAATACATTTAACTATTTAAGTAATGTCAATTGTGTTTATATATTCCCTAATTGTGACTACATTTTATATTGCTCTACAATGCACGATGAAAACTGATAAACATAATGATTTCATAAGCAAAAACTTGTTTCTACTAGTAATACTAAACATTTTGTAAATATATTTAGTTGTCAATCAGTGTTATTTAATGGCATGGTTAAATGGCCGCCGCATTAAACGCGGAGTAATATATTCATCTCTTTCAAATACATATTATATAACTTTTCAAGGGATGAATAATAATACAATTTTGTTTCAACAATTCTTTTTTGAAAATTATTCTGAATAAAGTGACTATCTTGAAAAAAACAATAAATAATTTAAAAAAGTACAATAGTTAAGTACAATAAAAAATGTGGTGCGTATAGTGAAAATGAGTATACATTAATTTAAAACAAAAATCTTAAAAATATTCACTAAAACAAAATATATTTCATTTATCAGGTCTTTGTAGGACACCCTGTATATATTAAAACATTCTATTTAAAATTATAATTATTACTAAAAGTATATTTTACAGCAAAATGAATATTGATAAAAAAAATATTTACATTAGTTTTATAATAATTAAAAGAGCACAAGTGAACAACAGTTGAATTTTCAAATCAATACAACTACTTTATTTTATTTATATACATTGACTGACTTGATTAAATGACAAATGAAAAAGTTTGATTTATTGTTAACATGTTATAACCTATATTCATTTATTTGTCAATCATTAATATTTTGAAAAAAATATTTGGTATAAAATGTATGGTTGATAGTCAAACACCAAGTTTAATTAATTTTATATTCCATAATCAAATATTCGTTATGCATTAGAAATGCAAAATATGGGTTGGATTACAAAATTTTAAATTAAATTAAATCTGACATTAGATCTACCATAAATAAAAATATTAACCAAATATGAATACATTTGCTTAATTGATAAAAAAAAGTATTGCTACATTTTTTTGTAAAGACGATTCATGTAAGAAACTAGAAAACAAAAGCTACCACATAACATAAAATCTAACTTTTTTCATTTTTAAGCCACATTAAAAAAAATAATACTCAACTATAATTATAGAGTGACTTGACTAAAAGAAACTAATATTTTTAACATTAAATGGTACTAATAAAAATGCTTATACAAGTTATTATTCGAGACAAATAATTATGATGTTAAAATTTAACATCCTTATTGCAATCTTGTACGTTACACATCTTGAAAATATAATTGTTTTGTTATATTTTATATTAATATGTATATTTTTTTTTATAGCCTTTAAATATTTATAATATGAGTTCTTTTTGGGCCACATAAAATTAATCGGCGGGCTGTATGCAGCCCGGGGGCCGCTGGTTGAGTATGGTTGTGTTAAATGCTAATATTTTATTCTTCTAAGATTCCAAGTAGAAAGCAATATTTTCTTCATCTAAAAAAATAATTTAATAATTATTAACTTATATCTCCTAATTTCTATAAAATGCCTAAACTAATACAATATTATTTTTATCTTGTACATTTTTCGGTTATATCTACAAAAGACGACTTCAAAATGAAGACGTTGACACAACTGAAAATATACAAACTAACAATTTACTAATAGTAATAGTGTAATATCTATTATTCACAATATACAGTTTTTCAATACTAAAATATTGCACATCTAGACTCTAGTGCATATTGATATTTGAAACATACCTAACTAGTAACTGAATAATCATAAATGACATATTGATATGTAGCTTGATAAACCAATACTGACTATTGTAATCAGTGACAAATTGTACATTAAGGTTTCATCATTATCACATTAACACATCATTATCTTTCCAGTAATCTTCTTAAAAAATGTCCTGTTAAAAAATACAAATTAAAATTTTAATATTTAATATATTGTACTTACAGCTTTCCTACGGTTAGTCATCAACATTTATTCCAGTAAAACTATAATTAACAACTGTTAATTGGCCATATAATAATATTATATTACGTATAGTATTAAATAAATCAGTAGGTATATTGTATAACTTGGTTGTTATGTTGAGTTTTCCAAGTCTTAAATACAAATTTCACTATTACTAATGAGAACTAAATTATATTTATAAAAACATTACTTTCATTATAGTTTCAAAATAAATTGTAAAATGTATGGCACTAACTACAATTAGACATTTTAAAACATAATACTAGTTTCTTCTTTATTTATAAAAAAAACTGTTCACAAATCACGAGTACACGTTGTTTGTCGTTTGACAATTTAAGTTTTACTCATACCATATTATAATGATAATAATATTAACGCTATATTATAATCATACCGTAAAAGTGGTTTAAGACAAAATCGTCCACATTGCAGTCTACTGATAATACATATGAACGGATGACGGTTATGTAAGGTATATTTGTTTCCAAACAGGTAGATTAAGAATCGATTGTCCATATAATAATAAAACAAAATTAGAGCCAGAGTTATTATGTCTCATTATCGGTGACAGTATTATCTATGGGGTCCAATATTATCATTATTTACTGGCAAATAAAAGTGCTACTGCTGAAAAACCGAACAAATATTGATTTTAATTTCAAATCTTTACTAAGTCACAGAAAAGGAACAGATAGTTGAAAATTCAAAATTCAAACGCTAATATTTTTTAAAAAAAATTGTCTACATATTCATGGAATTAAAACCATATGTTTCCATTTGAAAAAACGAGTTTCGTAGTTCTATAACGTATAAGGGTTGAAGATAAAAAAATTCTAAATATTGAAAAATGTAGTAAAATATGTACCTAAAAGTTTAGAAGAAAAAAAATTCTCAAAATATTTATATTTTCCGAGAAAATGAGTGTCTTACGTTAGTTGGATCACCCTGTATATGTTAGGTTTTGTACGATCGGTAAGTATCTATATTCTAATCATCAATATATGAAATAATAACTTTAAAGCCCAAAAAGCCCCAAAGCTAAGTATTCACATTGACAATATTTCTCAAATTTTAACGATGAATTTATTTCACTAGTAATCCTCTCTGGTGTAGGGTTTGCAGTTTTTTTCTATATCATGCTTATAATAATGTATTGGTTATACGATTATAGAATGTTGAAGAACACGAAGAAAAAATTGTGCGGCTTTTCTTGTTTTAATTTTTTAGGTAAAAATTCAACCTCTAAATATTGAATATATTGAATTATGATGTTATGATATGGTGAGAATGATGATACTTTATAGGTTTTTTTACTATTTTTAGCTTAGATGCGGAGCTGAGAAGGTATTATTTTTACAGTAATGTGTTTTTTATGGACCTAAAATCCTTACAGTTTCTTCGTATATTAACTCTATAGAAATAAAAAATATTTCATGAGGAAAAAAACTTAATAATTTCACCTATACCTACTGGTAATATCGGCGATAGCCGATAAACCCAAAAATACAGTTTTATAAACATCAGTATTGATTTATTCCTACAATGCTACGCTAACCTCGCTTTGCTTCGTCCTTACTATGCCCCGATGCTGGCTTTTTAAATAATTTGTTTGTGTTTTAAAGCAGAATAGTTGCATAAGTAATAGTACAATAGTTATATAAGTAACTAAAAACACAACAATTAAATGTTAAAAATTATCTTATGAAATCTATATTTTTCGTTAAGTTCTAAGAGTAATATATGTTAATTATTCGGTGTACCATTATTATTGATTACGACAAAATCATAAAGAGGTTAAACGTACGCGGTACGTACGTGTTACGAAATCCTTAGGTTTTGTAACATGTGATCGTAAATTATTATCACGTTTACATGCAGACATGCAGTAGCTAATTATCATGATTATATGCAGTCATTCAATTGAATTAAGTTAATCCTGGAATTAGGTGCGTATAAACCTAAATACTAATGGGAATTAAGTTGATGTGCATTTGCGACTGCAAAAAAACGTGGTAAATCCTTTGGTTGGATTCCTCAAATTGATTTAGCTCTTAATATGGTATTAAAAACTGCTGTGAGCATGCTTCCAAATTATTATAAGGCTAATTCGATTTATCCATGTTTGTATTACAGCTTATATGCATGCATTAAGAATGTATAAATTACCTAATCGAATAAAGCTATCCTACAACTATTATAATATTAATAGAATGTATAACTTAATTTAATTATAAAGTAGTATTGTCCATTTTTCACGCATTTTAACTATCGGGGTTAATCATAATTTTAGAAGGGAATAACTATTGCGAATTAAGTAAAATATTTAACCTACTCTATTATTATTTGAATATTTATGTTATTAATTAATTCAACCGGTTTGTTAATTGAATATATTACCACAATATATTCCACCAATGTATTTATACAATATTTATGTACTACTATTTGTAATTACGAAGATAATTTGATTGATATTTGAGGAGAAAAGGTGAGAATGTTGAAAATATTTAGTGTAGTTACCTGGAAAAAATGTTAGTTGGATCAACTTTAATTATTATAGTTAATAAAGGGCCACAATAAATGTATAGTTGGAATTACTAAATACATAGTTACTCCAACTGTACATTTTACTGTGTTCCTATTATAACTAGATGTTTTCTTGTGTGCTTAGTTTTAGCATATCAAGTGACATAGTTAGGTCGAGTTATGATTTTATGTTCTTCCGTCAATGTTAAGGATATTTTTCAGAGGACATAACGGTGTTAACATGAGAGCTATACACTATTGTAAAACTAATACACAATCGGATTTACCTTTCCAACTTCCTCTCATTGCCATAAAGTGGTGCTATTTTTGCTCTGCCATTCTTTGATTCCTGAGTGGTTTAAAGTTTAATTAGAGTTAGCTTTACTTGAATTAATTTCTAGGATTAAAAGTATTTAGAAAAAAAGTGAAACTTCCACGCCAGCGTAACAATAAATATTCTGTTTGTCCACAACTTATTGAAAATACTTTCCAAGGGCATATTTTAAATTTTCTATTTAAAAAATGTAAAAAAAGTAAATTTTTATGATTGTTATGTAAATATTAAATAGTACTCGAGCATTCCATTTGGTTTAGATATTCCACTTCTTCATAGTATGTTGCATCGCGGTCGTTTTCGCCAAACGAGTGAATACAAATTAAAATACCTACGTCGATCGATACGCTCAATGTGCCTAGTTCGAAGCGTCAATAAAAAGTGACGGCCGTGAAAGAAATAGCTGTTATAACAGAATCCACACGTCGAATGATGGATGTATAAAGTTAACCCTGCGACTAATGTACGCTCATTGTGCCGGTCGAGTGGTGTATATATTAAGTTTGCATTAAACGGCAACGGGCAGAGTTAGTAGGTATAACGTTGCAGCTGTGAGCCGATTCGGCAAGGTCTCGTTGCTCTTTTGTGATAATCCGACCGAAATTGAATTGTCACCTAATTTGGGGTGACGGTTTTATTGAGTGCTGCTCTATTAATAAAATATATACTACAATGTTCGTGTGTGTGTGTGTGTGTGTGTGTGTGTGTGTGCCACGAGGACGGAGACGGCGCGGCGATGATGATGATGCATTTGTGTATTATACCTACGTGTGTGTGTTGGAGTTGCCGATTCAAAATCAAAAGCAGGTCTGCCATGAGAGACCACGATTTGCTTTATTGCCGGGTTCCAATTTGTTACGATGCAGCAACGAGGGATTTATATTTTACAATAAGAGAACACCGAACACCCATTGTGGTCGTGGCCGCACAAAAGTCGCCGCCACGTGAAGAGTTTATGATATTATTATTATTATGTTACAACGTTGGGTTTTTCGACTTCATAAAAACGCGCTACCAATCCTTTACGCGCATTCAAAACCGCCCTCTTACCCTATGGGTGGCCTAGTCGTTGTACGATCTATCGGTGTTATTGTTATTGTACGAAAACGGTACGTAAACATCTGAACAATAAAAGGTCCGGCGTAAAGGTCATACATATGTTTAAATACAATAGCAAACAATTTATTATTGTTGTTAAAAAGCTGAAAAACTAAATATACAAAATGTAATTCACTCGCAAAAAGCATTAAAAATATTATGAATATTATTCGATTAACGAGTGGGATAGTGATAATTTTTCAATAAAACATTATATCATTTTAAAATTTGCATAATTTACAGTTGTAAATTTATATAATACAAGTTACAAAGTTGTTGTTAAGCTATTGTGGTACAAAAAGTGAATCAGGAGATGTAACTTTTTGGGAAACTGAGCAGTTTTAGAGCAAACGTTTTACACTCATGTATACATATAACTAAAGAATTATCTAAACACTATCTAAAATTATAACATTTTCGAAAGTAGTCAATGTCGAAGTTTAAATAATACATACTGTTTTGATCTTTCATTTTGTGCTGAAGTATCTTTATGCTTAACTGTTCAGTTCCTAAGAAAATTGTATCTTTTGAGACAGTTAAACGCACTCTCGTCACTTAATGTTCATAATCGGATTAATAAATATTAAAATAATAGAATAAAAGATATCTACCACATTCCCAATAGTGATAGGACAATCGAACAGTATGTCTTGGTAATGGTAAGTTTATATTGCTCAGTTAGATTAGGTCACCACATAGGATACTTAATTCGATTATTAAATTATGTTTTATTTATTATAAATTATGTGTGGTTAAGATATCAGATATGTATATAAATAGTAGTATGAACATTTATTAGTTTAAAGTGCAATACACAAATTTAGTGTTAGGCTTTAGCCGTGCAAGTAAACATACTTAACTATTATGTTTAAATTTGTAAATTCATAAAATAAAAAGCACATTCATTATTTATTGTAGTTTCTTAATATTGGAGGTTTTTTGTTTAGATAGAAAGCAAGTTTATTATTTCTTTGTTATTTGGACAGAAAATAGTTATAAACACTATATACTTTATTTTTATGATATATAATATTCTGCATTATATTAATAATGTTGTACGCTTATACCTAATTTTACCTGTTGTTCGGATTTTTAATAACATTATACTCATAAAAGTATGCCATTCAACGTGTCAAGGATTCTTTTATGTTTTTGGGGATAAAATTATAGAGTTTTTGTAGTTGACTCAAGGATAACGATACAGTATTCCGTATTTCAAGTATGCGTATTACCTACCACTGCTTTATATCAAAACGTGATGGGGTGTAATAATGCATAATGCGCAAAAACCATAAGAACCTACCGTACATGTAATTAAATATTAATAATGTAATATGAGTGAACACATATTATTGAGCATGGAAAAATGTGATTAAGTTTTACATAAATATAAAAATGTAATAAAATAAAATCGCCAAAGGTTGTTTTAAAAGATTTAGTAAGTAAACCTATTTTCCCTACTTTCCCCTATTTTATTTTGTTGGTTTTTTATTTGTATTTTCTATTGAAGTTTCTAATGAGACTATGGTAAATGTAGGGAATACTTATCATACAGTTCCTTCTAGAAAAATGTTTTATTTACGAATAATGTATTTTAGGTTATATAAAATTTAATTCCAGGTGTTCTCATATATTATAGCTAGTTTGATCATTGAATTCGATGGAAAAATATTATACTTTATTTTTTGGCTATTGCTAAAGATATCCTACGGATTTTAATGATAAAAAGTGTAGCGATAACTGCGAAAAAACATTTTTAAAAAACAACAGCAAATCACGAAACTAAGTTTGAACAACTGCTGATTTTTAATTGTCAACAGCTTAACTCGACACGTGCGCTTAGATAAATAATCATAATATAGAGAAATGTAGCGCCGTGCAGGTTATGCAACCGGGTGGCCCGATTTGTCTCGCGCGCTGTGGTGGTCCGCGTGGTATTATGCCTAATCATTCAGTATTATTGTTATTACTATTATTGTTGGTATTATAATTATTAATATAGTATATGTATATATATATCACCACCACGGCCATCTCTGTAGTCACCATAGCCGCCTATATGGACTTCACGCTTCTACGTGTCATGTCCACAAAGTAAATTGATTTATCGACCTGTTTATTTTAAGAGAAAATCAACTATAATGTGCCACGTTAAAAAGAAAGAAACTACAAAATAGGCCGATTAATTAAAACTTTATCACCGTCTAAAGAACATTATAATAATGATCAGGTATTATGGTAAATATTAAATCTGTTAGCGAATAGATTAACCTAGTTTGAAAAGAAACATTAAATCATATAATACGTATATGTCATATGATATAATACGTGTATATTAGACATAAAATATCATATTATAACTATGATGTTCATAAGGGGAATATCCAAATGGAAGGTATGTATTGGACATTTCACGTCAAACCCCATTCTTATAACTAATGGACTTTTTGGTTCGTTTTGGCCTAAATTAAGACTCCTAATTTTATTGAAATTTGTCCACTAATTTTTAATTCAGCCCCCCTCTTAAATAATTTTAAATTGAGCGGAGCATAAAACATGGACTTTTTAACAATGATAACATTTTTTATAGAATTGGAAAAAAAAATTGTTTTGTCGTAGTTCAAAAATAGGATGAGTACAATTTATACTTTTTTAAAAATATTTTTATACATATATGTATATAAAAAAATTCTTTGTAATTGTTATTTAATATTGGTTTCTTGTAGTAAAAAAGAAAACAAAAACAAACTTCATTTTGGTAAAATATTATTTTAAGCAAGAAGCTACTTTTATGGAAATAAAAGATTAAAAAATAATAATCATAATAATTGTACACATCTCATTTTTTAATTATAATAATAACTTATGTTTTAAGTGTCCCATTTCATAAGTAAAAGTTTTATTGTTTTAAAAAAGATAGGTATCTTTATGTTTAACTCAATTTCAAAATATTAATGATGGCGGCAACATTAAAAACGTATGGAACATTTTTAAACAAAGGAGCGTCTCATTCTAAGCAAAAAAGAATTAAAAATTCCACTGATCATCAAAATTCTAAGGGGTTAGGCCGATAACTCCGATATTTAACTTTTATTATAATATCTATATTTGAAGTATTTTATAATAAAAGTTGGTTTCTGTGTTTTTGAATAGCTATACAAAATGCTCTTTAAACTAAAACAATTTTGCAATAGGTCATATCGACATGTGAAGAGTTATTTCGCGTTCCGCTCATCCTAGGACTAAAGGTGGGTGCGTGTAAAGAGGGGGCAGCTGAAGTTCACCCTTTACATAACTTAAAAAGTTTGCTTAGCATTTCGATAAAAATTAAAAACGTTTCTTGGGGCTATGCCTAATTGGTTATTGACATTTATTCATAGCGACTATAGATATTTCTATTTTTGTTTTATAATCATGTAACATTTGTAAAAAAAGTTACACTGCTTGACCTTGAGTTTGGAGTTGAACGTAGTCAGGATGAGTGTGATATTTTCTTTGTTCCTTTTGTTTTCACTAAGTGTTTAACCGACATTATCAAATATTCTATTATTAAATTAGCTTGATTTTTGGAGTGCCTTTGAGCAAATCAATATCATTATAATTATATTAGCAAATTAAAGGTATAAGGAAAAGTATACACCTGATAAGTGATGTATACTTGATACTACTAAATACAGTTGATCATACCATGTATTTTGAGGAAAGTTCAGTAAAACCGTCATTTAATAGATTTGTCTAATACCCCGATATAAAAACATTATTATATTTTACAAAATGTAACAAAAAAAAAATGTTTTTCGTTACGTTTTTTAGTTTCCCTAAAATGATAATTTATATTGCACTTAGGTAATTTATATTTTATAGGATCGAATTTGACTTCTGTCTAATGAAGGGGTTAGTAGCTGTGGTGAAAGCTCTTTTCCCATATCATTTTTACAATGGCATGTCCAAAGACAATAATATCTATGGGAAAAACAATAACACGGTTGCGTATCGTACAAAACAAATAGTCGGTACCACTCACAATGTAGTGTTTTTATTGCCATAACTTTTTGGAGGACCCGTTATTGGAACTTAAATGTTTTTTTCCAATTGCATTCCCTGTACAAAACCCCTTATAGATACTTTGAGAACTATGCGTAATTATGACCATGTAACATGCGCCGTTAAAAGTTGACGTGAAACTAATGACAACAAATCAGGAAATGTATGTATTATACTATAAAAAACCATAGAACATTCCGAACAAGTCGGCTACAATCGACAATTTTTAAATGCAAACACACAATCTAAACTCATCGTCACTTAACGACTTGCAGAACGACTTTATGTGCAAGTTTCAGGTTCTATCATATGGTTTTCCGTCAAATACCCCGATCGTAGTGTGACTGAACTTTTTAAGAGTGCTTTTGATACATACAAATATATTGTGAATCACCCAAAACTAATAACTTTTTATGAGTATGAAATCACAATGCGCTAAAACTACTGCTATATTTTTTTAGCTACAAAATTACTTTTTATTCATTAACTGACCTGTTCCTTTCATCGTTGTATCCATGCTATTGTCATGTACATATTATCAGGTCTAGTATATTATGTATTAATATTATTATCGTGTCGGGTCTCCGCGTTGGCAGTAGCTACAACAGTGCCGCGTTGATAGCAATTAAAACGAAACACAAGGGACCACAACAATGGCGACGTTGGTTAATTAATTCATTAAAATAATCTGACGTAGGTTCCAACCACAAAGGTGATCTCAGTGTCGATTGATGCTGACACGACCTGCTGGCGAATTAAGTTATCATCGCCTTGCTGCCGGGTTAAAAAACCGATTCCATCGACGCGTGTGGTATTCCTTAACTTGGTCATTATGAACTCGGTCATTATGTGCTGCGCAATGGCGAGTGATGATAATAATTACGAATTATTGTGTTCGCCAAACGCCCAGACAGTCGACAATGCTCTCGAGTACCCTACGGACATCTAAACAGATGAGTGTATAAAAACAAAAGAACATATTTTTATAATTAATGCGCGTCCGTCGCACACATTACACTGTATAGCTATAACACTTTTATTATTATTGCTATATTGATAATTTTGTTTTCGGTTTATGTGGCAACCACAGGGGTCAAACACGTAACACAATGCAACTGGATAGATGCAGAACGCTCGATTAATACACGATAAACTGTTTTTATGGTATTATTTTGTAGGTACTCATTTGTAATGTTATTGAAATTGGTAACCCAACCGTGTATTCGGGAAATACAATTTTGAGTTGCAAAACAGTTGAGTACTGACATTTGCAATTAAGGGTGACGAGAAAACTCGTCTCCGGTGAATAGCCATTACCATTATTACAAGTAGCATAAAACCTCAAAGTCAGGTCACACCAGTCAGTTGAATCATTTTTAAGCTTTACGTTTGTCCGATTTGAAATAAATACCAAAGTACGTTCAAGTCGAATTTTTAGGAATGATACAAGTGAAACTAGAAATTTCCATTTAAAATTAAGTAATCCAACCAAAGAATTGAATTTAAAATCTAACTTATCATGAAAATAATATCATAGAATATGAACAATTATAATATTTTTAAAATATTTATGTAAACCATTCAAAACGGCAAATCTGTACATATTATGAGTTAAGAGTAGAACCACAAAAATGGAACTTTCACAAAAATCTACACTCCAACAGTAATAAAATTTAAAAAAAACTATATATTTTTAAATCTTAATTTTGAGTCCTATCCCTAGTACTTAGAAAGCGTTCCAAGCTATTTTTGATAATAATAACGTTGTATTCTTGAAAATTAAAAACCACACCCATATTATCTTGATACATGACTTTTATTTTGCACCGATTCAGTAATAATCATAAGTTTCACAATGGCTCTACAAAGCAATTACAGGTATATTATAAGTTGGCGAATTGGCTGTGTGTAAACTGCGCCAAAAATGACCCTTTTTCTACAAGCTGATATGTAAATTGCGGCAAAATTATTTTTAACATTATACAAACTGCGACAAAAATGTTAAGGTAAATTCTACAAACTGCGACAATTTATTTTAAATACCTACTATATAGTATATAATATACTATTATATATACATATAAGAGGAGGAGGAGTGGCCGAGTGGGTAAAACGGCAGTGTGTTAGCGCTCACCGTCGCCGGTTCCACACTCGGTCACAGGCGCTCCGTTTGCTGGGCGAGCAATCGTCCGGTAAAAAGGAACCGCCATCCACCTCTCCGGCGACGGATTGACGACCCGTCCCGGAAGCGAATTCGTCAAGAAACCATCTCATGATGGCAGCGGTTGGGCCTTCATGGCCCCGTTAAACAACATGATGATGATGATGATGATATACATACCGAATACCGATAAGAATGCTATCTAGTACCGTATATTATTATAGGTCTATGGTGTGCACATAGTCAATAGGAGTAAAGGAGTAATAATAAAAATTAAAAAACAATTAAAAAAAATACATATGAAGTTGAAAAATATTATTATTTAACTAAAAGAATTTGTACATCTAATATAATACTGTCTAAGAAAATAAAAAATTATTATTATTATTATTTATATTTTTTTTAAAACATACCAATTTCAAAAATTCGTAGGTTGAAATTTCTTTATCTTTTTTTTTTGACATTATTGATTAAACGATAAACGTGTATAATAACACGTTAGTATATATTATGATTTCCGTACCTACATGAGTATATTATGTTACCGTATCGGTATGTATTATTGTACATAACTAATATAAGTATATTATATACTACATAGTAGGTATATAAAATAAATTGTCGCAGTTTGTAGATTGTACCTTATCATTTTTGTCGCAGTTTGTATAATATTAAAAAACTTTTTGCCGCAGTTTACATATCAGCTTATAGAAAAAGAGTCATTTTTGGCGCAGTTTACCATCTCCCGGCGAATTTAGTGACAAAAGCGTCACCCAGTCCAGACCATACAGAAAGACATTAAGCTTTTGCATAAAGGGTTTTCTCAGAATCAGAATGTAAATTTCTACAAATCAAAAAAGAAGAGTTAGCTATATAGTTTCAGAGTTACAAAATTGTGCAATCACATTTTTGGTCAAAAATGTCAACTAAAAACAAATCACAAACCATTATGTATTATTAATTATCAAAATTACATTTATTCGGTGACAAAAAATGGTATAATGTACACAGCAAATCGCTTATTGTTGGTTATTTATCTAGTAAAAGACTAAACTGGAGTTAAAATTTGTATATTAGGTACGAGTACATGTATTCTCTATATATTTTCAAACATCGATTCTTAAGACCAGAGACGAATCAAAAACGTTTATTAACACTTTAATCGTTAGTTATACACTCAATTCGTTTCTCAATACGTTTTCAATTAAATAGTATTAGTTTTGTTTAAAGAGTTCTAGTTTATCTGTAACACAAGAACTTTTTCTGTAAAATTTTTAACACAAAAGTCCAACTAGAAATTTTTTCAAAATAAATGTTGGATAAAAACTTTTATAAGAAACTATATCATAATAACTTTTTGATAAAATATGAATGTGTTGAAACTTTCGCGGATTTAAATATCCCGTGAATTATTTTTGATAAAAGTTCTGATAATAGAAGTTCCTACTAAACAATAAAAGTTCTCAAAAGAACTATTATAAAACGTCTCACAAAAAAGTTCTTGCGTAAACTGTTTCAAATTTCTTAAAAAAATTTTAAGTTAAAACAAGAACTTTTTAAAAATAATAATGCACAGTTATTTCAGAGTCCTGTTTTTTTTTATTTTTTTAACAATTTTGAAGTTGTAGTAAAGTCGCCAGCGGATACCGTTTGGCTCTCTGCTTGCGAAAAATTGTTGTGCGAATAATAATATTCGATATAAGTGTCAATATTTGATTATATAGCTATCAGTTAAATGCCTCAAAGGCACGTTTGCGTCACACTAACTGACGGCCGAGATAATTGAGTTCAGGTAGCAACGTATAATTGCAGGGTACCGACAGCGGTTACCGCCTAACAAAAATAATTGATCCGGTCACTGTCGTGGTGATGGATAAACGAAAATGATTAAAAACAGTCGTCGATCAATTATTATTAGGTGTATTTTTTTTTTAATGTGAATCCAAATCGTATGTATGTTTTTCGAATCTAAACCCATCCGAAAATGTCATGATCCCGGTCGTACTCACATAAGACGTAAATAATAATATTATTATTATACTATTGTTGTTGTAGTTGTTGGTGGTGGTGCTGCTGATGCTGCTGCAGGCAGACCAGAGTCAGATGGAAGTGTGAAGAACCGAGTGTTTTAAGTATATAACACTAGCTATACACAACAACATAACAATAATAACGTGTAATCGGCCGCCGACGATGTTGCGGTATTCAGTCGAACCGTGACCCGCGGCGGCCGCGTTGATTACATAGCATCCTTCCTATAGCGCGCGCGCGCTCACACACATACAAACACTAATTACACCTGGGCCACACACACTCGTCGCGCCTTTGAATTATTTGCCGACCCGAAAAATATTTTTTTTTTTAACGTCCCGACACCCTCCACGACGTCCCCTCCCCTCTTTCGCTCTTTCCCCCCCCCTCCAAAAAAAAAAAATAAATAAAAATCCTGTTTATACAATATCGAGACTCACCGTTGCCGGTGGCTAACTCGATTCCGGCTACCGCGGTGGTATATTATAATATATCAGCTCTACCGTCGTTTACGGTACGTCATCGTGTGTAATGTTATACGGGACTCTCGGGCAGGGGAAACCCCCGTATAGTGTACATACACAAACAATACGGAGCGTGTGTGTATTGTATTATCATCATTATTATGTCGGACACATTTTTTTTTTCTGCTCTGTAAAACATACATTACGACGGCCGTTGTTGGACATCACGTGAAATAAAGCCCGTCCAAAAAAGAAATCAATCATCTCCGGGGCGACGTACGCAACGTGTAGAAAGAAAAAATAACCATATACAAAATAATATACTTCACTGTCGCCACAACGAATAATAGTAGGTATAATGTATTTATATTATGTCGGTGTTTACAATGGTCGCAAGTCGATTGAAACGTTATTAAATACTCCAATGGTCAGTCCGAAACGCGAGTGCGCCCGACCGTAGACGCATTAAGTACACATAATATTATTATACACTTGATTCGTGCGTTGGAGATGGCACGCGGACAATGACAACGCCGACAATGATCTTCGATTAAAATATAATGATACTTATCGTACGAGTAAACTTGATTGTAGCCCATATAATATCATGACACAATGCGCATCAAAAGTTATGCCTAATTTTTGCTCAGTTTCTCTAAACTGTTGTTCTTCATATTATTAGATAACGTTTAGTCTCCAATGCAGCGTACATCAATCGCAAATCTACTGAAATTTTATATCTGCCTGATTTTAGATTTAACTACCAATATGATCTGAAATCTTTGAAGCAACAAAGTTCTTAAAAAAAAATATGTAAGAAATTTGATTTATCCTAAGGTATTAATAGTAGTATTAAATAAAAAGTAATAAATAACATGAATATATTTTTTTTTAAACTTTTTTTAAAATAAAATTTACAAATAAAAAGCTAAATCAATAGAAAGAGGGCGGGCTTCGTCGTTAATAGGACGTCATACGAATAATCGTAAAAACGTGTTTATGGAGTAGCGTGTAAGTTAAATCGAAACGTTCATAGAAAAACAATTTTGATACCGTTAAAAATAAGAGAACTTTAAATGTTTTCTCTCGTCGTTTTTTAGAAAGAAGTTACCTTAAATACAAGCAAGTAAAAAAGTTCAAAAATGTCAGAATTTAAGTATAAGTTGTGAATTTTAGGTTAATAATGTAAAAACCAACCAGAGAACCTAGATAAAGTTTTCAATATTTAAATATGAAAAAAAAAGTTTCTACGATTATTATTTAGTCAATAATAGAGAATGCGTAGCTATATTTAGATGAACATTTTTTTAATTCGCTGTAAAGGATACTGTGATAGTCTGAAAACAAAATTACCTACCAAAATAAAATAATATACGTAACCAGTTTATAATCTGGGTCGATAATCTGCACTAAAAATCGCCATAGCGTTGTGTTTTTTTGTTAATCTTACAATCGATATTTTCTACTGGAAATGTTTAAAATAATAATGTTTAAAATCGTTGTTAAAAATTATATTGTTTAAAAATTCTTAGTTCTTACATTTCAGCAGCCGGTTGTCCAGTCAACGATCTTCCAATTTTAGCAATTCATCTCAACAAGTGTTTTCAAACATTTTAATTCAAGGCTGTAAGCGTGCAACAATATGGCAGCCAAAATGAAAATGCCTAATGGTAAAATGCAAGTAATGTTTTAAACATGACCACAAACTTCTGGGGTGTTTTGTCACTTACATAATGTTACAATAAAACAGCCTATGAATAATATAGCTCCGGTGTTGGATTCCCACGGAATGTAGAATTTTGATCCAAACCCTTTCTCGGTGCTTCTCTTAGGTCTTTTTCTGTTAGGCGATAAATCTTGAAAATCTTTGGGTGGCTTGTCCGTTGGTGACTCGTGGTCATGATGGTAATAGTAATCGGGTCCATTAAAGCCGGATCCAGCCTCCAACCGGTGCTCATTATACACCAACCACAACCCTTCTGAACATCGGTTAGGCGTAGTACAACTGTATTTTCAAGGACTATTTATAAACTACTAATATATGAAAGAAAAATAATATATGAATTTAAATTATATCCAGTGCGAACGAAAATATATTTAATTATTTTAAATAATTTAAAATAAGTTTGAAACGGTAGGTAATATATGTATTATTAATATTTCATGTTAATTTATTTTTTGTAGTTGTGTCTAGAAAAAAAGGAAACTCATAGTATATATATATATATATATATATATATATATAATTTGTATTAGGCCGGTTTCATTGATGATTTCTTATATAAGTATATAATACAATTTTCTACACAGTTTCATTAATTGCTCTGCTTAAGTAATTGTTATTACTTGTTTGTTACATTTAATTATGTAGCCTAATGGAATCTAACAATTTCTTACCCTACATCGAAGATAATCCAAAAAACTATGAACATCAACCAAGAACTGAACGCCACCAAAATAAGTTCACGATTTTCCTAAAATTAAGAGCAATGACAATTAATATATGGAGAAAGTGGATAACTGCAATTGCAAGTTCATCCTATTAAGGTTTTACTATATAATACAAACTAAATGCATTAGAAATATTTTCAGTAACGCACAAAAAATGCTCCCAGAAACGCAGCTGACCAAATGACTAAAATAACGCTCATTGTCACCCACACACCCAAGAATATAACTGTAAACCAAGATTAAGTACATATTAAACATGAATAAATACATGTTATACTTCCAAAAATTGTTGTAAAATATACTTACATTCACGTTCTTTGGTGTAATCTGAAGCATTTGCCAAAACTACACACACCGTCAAGGTCTACATGATTACAAATAAATTTAAATTAATTAAAAATAATGAAATTTGTTTAGTAATACTTAATATGACTCCCTTGTTTCCTCAACTGCATTCTTCCTTAATCCACGTGGATTTCTTATTCCTTTTTCGAGCATTTTTCAACTTAACTAATAAAATATGTTACGGGCATGACATTTCTCATATGGCCCTCTCTTCCTCTCAACTTTTTCTCAAGGCATAGTTTAATCAGGCCTATTGGTTATTATCTCTCGTATCCTGTGGTTCAATTGTCTTAAACTGACACGAAAAGAAATTACTCGAACTTTTGCTCGGTTAAGATTTGGTCATAATCTCCTTACTACTATCTCTTTTCTTGTTTCCTCATTATTATACTCCTTACATGAAGAGCCTACAATAATGTATGATTTCTAACAGAAATCTTTTTTTAACTTTTTTTCTACTATAAGTGTAACAGCCCCAATCTTTCCAACATCCTTAGGTCTCATTACGTCCCCATCACATCCTCCATCATTGGATTCAGCCTTGACGCTGGTCTATCTATTTATGGATATACGTGCATAATAACTATTATTTTATACTGTTTTTTTATTATATTTTAATATTATTATAACTGTCGAGCCATAATATTGTAAGCTAAATGCTAAAAATAAACTAATAGATAATTAACGCGAGTTTAGTACTTAAACTGAAATGGTGTTCCTTTTTAACATTTAATCGAGTTACCATAAAAAAAGCTGATGTGAATAAAACGCCAACTTGCAGTGACAACATACCACAGAAACTCATAATCTTCATCGTGAAATTAAAAAATTAAAAATAATCAATTAAAAATTAACAATCTCGTTCAATATTTGTTTTTTTTACAGTCCTCGTATTGGCAATTATCAACTATGTAAGTGTTGTCATACAAACAGTTTATATAGTTTATGTAATAAAATATGATAATAAATATTATCATACGTTGTCTTGCAATCCAATAAAAGAAAAAGTATGACACACCTATGTATGTTATTAACTAAACAAATTAAAACTAGCCAATAGAAACTATATCGAAACTATACATATTTAAAATGATGTCTTTAAATGTTAATTTGTAAAACCGCTAAATGATTGGTCTTCTGCATTGGACATAAAAATGATCCTCCCAAATGCTTATATAAGATATATTTTTCTGTAAATTTACTATCTGAGAATGAATGCAATAACGATTTGAAAATTAATTTATTTCAGAGGAAACCTTTATCTCCCGGTATATCATTTAGGATCTTGGCCACAACATAATAACAGACATCAGACGTGATGCTGGTCGCGAAACTTATGGGATTCCAAATTAAACGTGACTAGAAACCACATGCAATTACCGCCGACAGTAATGTAACAGCAACGATACGGACTTTATTGAGTGATTATAATTTTACAGTGATATAGTACTCTACACAAGAGTGATGCGCGATTAGAACTTAAACTCATCCAATAGACAATATAAAATACAAGTAGATATATATCTATATAAAATTGCATATTATTTTTATAGTATGATATTAAAAAAACAACGGTACGCTTAAGGTGTATCGGCAAAACTCTGCCGTCTTCAAATTTATGTATATTATTATAATGCTCACGATGCCATTGCGGCAATGTAATTATTTGTCTCTCGAAGAAACCGTGTACATATATTATTATTATATAGCTGGTACATTAAAGGCGAGGTACCTACCGTTCGGTCCGACCGCAGAGGAACACTATAAAAACGGCAACGCGACTAAATGGTTTCCGAGAAATTAAACGGTAGTCGTTGGAAAAGTATACAGCCACAGGTTATCGTTATACACATGTATAATTATAAGCTCTTAAAAAACGCCTACGACCGCGCTCTTTGTGCAATATTTAGTGGCCAATACAATGATATAATATTGTGTAATGTGCGTCTACCGGATTGAGGTTTCTCTTAAGGCATTTGATTTTTCTGCATAAAACAGAACGGTGCAGTTGTAACCATTATCTGTAACAATCCTTTATACATCATATAAATAGCCGGGCGGCTGCGTCGGTACACGGTGCACAGAACAAAACAATACATAATAATATAATACAATCATAAGGTACACCTACGATTATTATTACGATGATGATAATAATAATAATAACTTTATTGCATATAGCGCGTGTTACGAAGGCGTATGTCATTTTCGAAAATTGGATTCGCTTCGAGGGGTAAGTATTGCATTTGTTCGGTATAAACACCATATAAATTGCTGTAGGCGTCATCTGGCAGTCGCATCACCGCGGGTGTGTTAGCCCACCCTTTCACACATTACAGTCCTAGAACGGTCCCGACACCAGTGGATAAACGAAATAATTGGAAAATTCGTTTTGTTTTGATTGTGCCGGTCGTTGAAAACGAAACGCGAAAAATAAGTAGATAAATTAATGTAGTTTCTATTAACCGGAAACGGACCGCTTTCATTGTTTAATATGATATCTTTATGTGCGTGGGTATAAGGTCACACGCGGCATGATTATCGCTTTAATTATTACGTTACGATGGACAACTGCACATGACGTTGGTGGTTTTCGAAAAGATCACTGGTTTCCCGTAGAGTTGGGTCGATTAATAAATTATTACTATATTATATTTCTTATTTATCGTGTTTTTTCTAAAGGCCTAGGCCAAACATAACAATTGTTACACTGTACATAACAGTCTAACAACGGATCGATGGTGCAGGTTGCATTTTATTGTATTTAAAACGTCTATTTATTAACTAGGGCTTCAACCTTTTAAAGAACTTATGTTCTTATTAAGTCATTGCACAGTCGCGTAATAAAGAAGGTATTTATAAGGTACGTAAAAATAAAGTTTTATAGTGTGTCATTTAAAAAAAGAATTGTGGTACAGTTTTTTTTGTATTATTTGCTAAAGCTAAACAAAATGTATATACCTACAATAATTTAATTAATTTTATTATACAATCAAAAAACAAATTGTATCACAGAATAGATTAAATAGAACTATAATAATTTAATCTAGTTTGTGGCATTATTACAAATTATAACAACAAACGATATTATTGTATTATAAGTTAAAAAAAATAATGTAGAGGATGTCTTTTAAAAATATTTTGAAAATAACTATTTGTAAAAAATTATTTTTGAATATTCGGTTTTATAGTTTAAATGGGTATCGAAAATAAAAAGTACACTTAGAAAAAAACGCAACCTCATATAGACCCGTTAGTCTACTCCCAGTGCTCGGAAAACTATTCGAAAAAATCGTCCTGAAAAGATTAGGACCAATTATGGAAACACAAAATGTAATACCCAATGCACAATTTGGATTTCGTGCAAAACATTCCACCATACAACAAGTGCACAGGCTAGTCGATGTAATTTCTTCTTCTTTTGAGAACAAAAAGTATTGTCCAGGTGTCTTCCTGGATGTAGCACAAACCTTTGACAGAGTTTGGCACACCGGATTGTTGTATAAAATCAAATTATTCCTCTTTATTTACTAATTCGATTATACCTTGAAAATCGTACATTTAAAGTTCGTCATGGTAATGCCTTTTCCTCCCTCTTTCCTATATTAGCAGGAGTTCCTCAGGGAAGTGATCTTTCTCCTGGCCTCTACAACATTTTCACTTCAGACATCCCTCACACCCAAAATACTATTCTAGTCACCTACGCCGATGACACAGCTATTCTATCCTCCAATAGAGACCCCACCGAAGCATTTAATGCTCTTCAACAACACCTCGATCAAATTGGAAAATGGTCCTCAAACTGGAAAATTAAAATTAATGCAGAAAAATCTGTACATGTTTCTTTTACACTCAACAAAAAAAATACGCCTATTCTCACCCTCCGAGAAGTTCCTATCCCCTCCTTGTCTCAAGTCAAATATCTAGGTATTATTTTAGATAAATGCCTAACCTGGGGCCCCCACCTAAAATCAAAAAGGAAGTCTCTAAATACTCGTTCGCACTTACTACGTCCTATACTGAAATCCAAACTTCATAACAAAATTCTTATTTATAAGTCAATGTTAAGACCAATTTGGTCATACGGAGCTCAAATATGGGGTTGTGCCAAACCATCCCAACTTAAAATAATAGAAGCTTACCAATCGATTTCCCTCCGTACAATCACGTCCGCTCCATGGTATGTTTCTAACCTCACCCTTCACAATGACTTACACATCGAATCAGTTGAAAATTTAGTTAAGACTCATTATAAAAATTCCACTCTAGATTACTCCTCCATTCGAACCCATTAATAGCAAGCCAGCACACAGCTACTATCCCGGACAACCCCCCTCGTCGTCTTAAAAGACGTTGGTGTCGAGACCTCCTAAACTGTAATGCTACCGTTTAATTTTTAGCCGAAACATCAGTCGTCATAGGGTCCTATCACTGTATAGCTTTCCTACTCATAGTCTTCAAGTCATTTATTACATTGTTAGCATATTTTCTTATTGTATACTTTGTATGTACAGATTGTAAATGTTATTTAAAAAAAAAAGAAAAGAAAAAAACGAGATGTTACAAGTGTTTAAAAAGTTTTTGAAAGAATAAAATGCAATACTTATAAACAAATAACTAAATAGAAATATAATACAAACAAAATTGGTTCAAAAACAATGCTGAACAAAAAAAATTATTAAATTAAACTTGAGTAGTAAAATGTTTTCAATATTTGTAATAATAAATATTAATTAGACATACAGACTTATAGTTTTCGTGGTAAAACACTTTAATGTGTTAAAAAACGGAAAACTACAAGTGTCGTACACAAAATACATAATTTAATATGAAATACTCATGATATAAAGTCAAGCATATTTTCGTTTAATTATTAGTATAATATTGGCCAATAACAAAACGGCGTAAATATCACAGAATTATTCTGTATAAATATCGTATACGTCTTCAAATGTAGGTATATAATTTATTTTAATCAAATACTGACAATATTTTTTATCCTAAATTTATACAAAATGATGAAAAACTTTATTGGTTTTATGTCCTTACAAGCTGATGTAGCTGTTTTATCATCTTTATACACAATAAGTTCGAACAATATTCTAAAATGTATGTATATTTAATTTTTTGCAATCGCCGTCCTTTCAAAAAGTCTATGGCAATCGTCAGTATGACTGTCAACCTTTTCTCATCGAGTCCAGAAGCACCGAGTAAGAAAAAATATACAATCTTATAGTTATATAATCTGTTTTAGCAGCGATTGACATTTAATTAAATCTATCCGTTTTTAATAATTATTAAGTTTTTATGAATTTTTAGTTGCTTGGGCCGTTGGTATTTTAATAAATATGTACACTTATGGAACATGGACCCTCGCTATGCTTAGATCTTATAAAGTACTTATTGTTAGTAGCTATTCAGCTTAGTAGTATTTATCAATCATGTTAAACAACTGAAAAGTATACTTCATTAAAAACAATATTTTAGGAATCCACTTTGCAGCTTAAAGTAGCCTGAACTCTTTGGATTACTTATATTTGTATGGGGACCATTGCTGTGATTGCTTCATATTTTGTTAAAGACGGTGAAAGGTCACTAACTGATAATTAAATTGTCTAAATTAAAACTGGAATGAGTGTTATTCAACTATAATTACAAGTATAATGCACAAAGTATATGCTATTTCACATTCTATTAGTAATTATATAGTGCTAATGAAACAATTATAAGAATACAAGTAGCTATGCACATGTAATTTAATGTAATTATTCCTAAATAGAATTAGGTAATCAGACAAAATCATTTTTCAATTTACAATAAAAATATTTTAGATATGTATGTGTGAATCAACGACGTCCAGAAAGTTTATTGTTATTTAAAAATATAGGGCATAATTCAATCGAGTTACATGCTAGAATATGATGGCGACGGTGGAGAAATTTCAGTGGAAGATAATGCTATGATATATCCTAACCCATTTATAATGAAAGATTTCCAAGTTTTGGAATCTAAAAGGCTGCAATCGACAAGCGCTGACGAAGGACTAGTTATTGGTATAGCACTGGCCTGTTTAGTGAGTATTTACTTCAATATAATAATTCAACTATTTTTTATTTGATATAATACCTATAAACAAATCAGGAATTACAGTTATAAATAATAAATACATTTATTTTTTAATTTATTTAACTAAGTACTAATGCCTAGTCAGGCAATTTACAAAAATAATATATCAAATAAATAAAGATATACTAAATACTTCGTTTTATAGTATAGTAGTAAAACAATTTTGGTAAAATTATAAATTGAAATTAAATTATTTTTATGTCGAATATTATTAGAAACACTTAATGACTTTAAAGTAAATATAAAATGATTCAAAAACTGTAATTATATTTCAAAGTTGTCAATTTTCAATTTTAATTAATACAAGCTCATTTGTATATGCAAAAATGCATTTCCAATTATTATATGTATAAAAAAATAATACATAAAAAATATATGTTGGAGTCCCTTCTGAGAATATAAGATACAATTAATAGATATTGAATACCTATAGAAAAGGAACCAGAGACGAGAAGTCAATATTGCAGGGAAATAAATAATGAAGAGGCTTAACAAAATGGTAAATTTAAATATGTGCAGTGCGTATTTAGGTTATAAGACTCATTAAATGGCCTGACATGTTTTGACAATATGCTAGAAAGTTAGTTTAGTATTAAACCAATATTGATGATAAGTACGTTATTGATTATAAGTTAGAACATTTAAATAGTTATTTTATATGCTAGTAGAAATATTATAAAAATATCATAAATAATAAACAAAAAAGTAAATATTAATTAAAAAATAATAATAAAGCGGTTTACAATTTGGGTATTTGGGTATTACACTGTTTAAAACGTTTTTGACATTTTGAGATTTAACTTGATCACAATAAAATTGTAACCATTATTAAAAACGTTAAAACTATTATTTGTGTTTGTTATACAGCAATTTATATGTTTGGTTTTTCTGTGTTATCAAGCTTTACAAAATAACTGGAATGTATAGAGAATGCATATGTGAAAATGAAACTGATGCCAATGTTTAATCGAGAATCGCAAACATTAAAAAGAAAATATTTTAATTTATATTTTAACAATAAACTTTTTTTTTTAAACTACACTATTTTCTATACTACCATCGTGCATAGACATAGGGGAAACTAGGGCAGAATAGAATGATAATAATGATTGATCATATAAAAGCAGAGAGTTCCGGAACACTTTTTTTCCATTCGAGACGTCTGATATAAAATCAATAATTATTCTTAAATAAAAAAAAATGATCTAATACTTAAAACAAACATTTCCTTCGTTACTTTTTTGTTATTATTCAGTCAAAACTTTTCCCCGTATTGTCTTTGGCAGTTTTTGTTATTATTGTGTTTCCGACATTTATGGACCAACACATTTTCGTATGGCGTATATAAATGATATTTCGGCAAACCAATGTGTTCTTCTCTGTCGGTGATTCTAGAAATAGCTGGCAAAGCGTTTTGGTTCTAAACGAACCGTTATAATGAGATGTGTGGGGCCGGCGTATCACGCAAGTGTGTAAAACAGCCGACAGCCTCTGTGTACTTGAAGACCTAATGCCGCGTGTACGGCACATCTATAAGGGCCCAGTGCCAACTAGTTTTGTTTAAAATTTTCTTGTTAGTTTTTGGTTAAACGAGTCCATTAGTAAATGTCAACGAAACAAACATCAAATGTACTCGTAGGCAACCAGGAAACTCGTCAAATAATCTCGTGCCAGTGATAAATTACATTGACAATTTTTCGTGCGATCTACACTTGAAACGCAGTCCAAAAGATAAAGAAACTAAATAATAACATTACTGTTTTCTTAACCAACCGATGTTTTATCGGTTGCTGCTCGAGTGTTTCGTTAATCATTTTTATTTTAATTAGAATAAACAAAAGGTTCGTTTGCTTTGATAACTTTCGCTGTGCAGTATAGTCAAAACTATTATAATTAACTATACTTGTTTTCCAGTTAATTATTTGTAATAGTGAAATTTCCATCAATAAAACAATTACATTGATTAGCGTATCCATTCGATAGATACACACTACAACTTAATATAAATAGCGCCTGATGTGTACTTTAATTTTTACTCGAACAACAGATTAGTCAAAAAGCTATTGCGGCTTGGCCATTAGGCATTTTTTGATGTTAATATACGACTAACTTCGTTGGAATTTTAGGTACTAACAAATTAATTATTTAACTTTTTCTTGTCAATGCTACTGCCAATAGATTTACAGTCCTAACACTTCATGTGGTTATGACGTCGAGAACCTGACACCAATATTTTTATAACCGATTTTTTTTTAACCTTTATTATATTAAAGTTTGAGCAAAAACAAAACCGGCCGCTATTTGTGCGCCGTGTAAATGTTAATAATAAATTGTTGCATATCCTCGGATAGGCCACCCCCGCGCATCTTTTTTACACGGCCGACCTACCGTGAGTGATGGCGTCGCCGCCTATGTTGCATATTGTAATATCACATTATACACACACGTGTTTCATGCTACCGCCGAGACAGTTTATCCGGCGACAACTAAGCCGTGTCGTCCGTCTCCGGTGCCGCCGGTTTTTACAAACAAACCAAAATAATATTATCAGACCTTGGCTCATAAATCTGCAGTCACATTCCGGCAAATGACTTCGACGACGTCGGTTAATTATTATCATCACCATATCGTCATCATCACGGTCGTTATTGTTTTCAAAAATATAACACGCGTTTCCCAATAATCGTTTCCGCTAGCGCTTAAATGGCGCGTCTTGCCACAAAATTTGGGTGTTCAAATCCCACGCATGTGGCCGGCCGAGTATGGTTACAATATGAATTTTGGTTCAGGCGCCATATCGCCAGCACCCCCGTCAGAACGAGGATTTGTCCGTTTTAGTAATAAGCTGAGTTACAATAATTTGTCGTTTTTGAAATTAACAAATTAAGAATTGGTTTATGTGTACCTACGTAAATGAAAAATCCCAATGAGTTTGATAGTAAGTTATTCTAGGGCTGGCGATATTACCGGTAATTTCGGTTACTACCGGTATTAGGAATTAACGGTATTTTCCGGTAATTTCGATAATTATCGCATCTTCGGTAATTACCGAAAATACGGTATTTATAGAAAAATAAGGTAATTACCGAAATTACGGTATTTAACGAACATTTAGGTATTTGCGGTAAACTTTGTAACTATCGCATTTAATATTAAAATATTCAAAGTATATAGAGTATAGATACATATTATACAGCGTTCCTCAAAGTGGTTCAATGTAATTTTTCTCTAGATTTAATAAAATCTAGATGTCGATTATAGTTCATAGATTCTTAAACCCTGAGTGGCCTTGCGTCTAGCATACTCCAACAAAATTCATTAGTTATCTTGAACACCTCGTTCAAAAATAAATTAAAAATTTAAACATATACGTGTATACCTACCTAACTAAAATAAAATAATAAAAATTTAATTATATATACAACTGAGTAGAATTATTTTTTTTATTTTTACCCTCGGCAGCAAAGGCCATTGCAAAGTTACATTAGATTACATTAACATAAAATACAATACATTTGATTATACATTAATTAAACATTAGAGATCAAAACATTGAGTAAAAAATTACTTAAGTCAAATTGGGTTGTAAAATGAGTAGAAATGTGTATGTAAAAATAATACTATTAAACCTTTAGATAAGAATGGCAAAATGAAAAGCCCTTTATAAATTTCAACATTAAATATTTATTAACTGATAATATTAAGGTGACCGCCGGAAAGGCAGCGTGGAATTTAAAGGAACCCACTGAAAGTCTTCTTTAGCTCTATATCTGATAACTATTAATTTTATTATCTACATAAATCCTAATTTCAACAAATTTTCAGACGTTATACTATTATAATTTTATTCATAAATCTATATATTTTTTAATCTATGGAAAAAATTACATTGAATAACTTTGAGGAACGCTATAGTATACAATGTACGTATACTCTGTACACCTTATATATTATAATGTGTGATAGTTACAAAGATTACCGCAAATACCAAAATTGTCGGTAAATACCGTATTTTCGGTAATTACCGTAAATACCGTAATTACCGGTATTACTGTTGTTACCGGTAATATTGAAATACCATAATACCGGTATTCAAATATCAAATCCCGCCGCGCCAGCCCTAAAATAACTTACTATCAAACTCATTGGGATTTTTCATTTACGTAGGTACACATAAACCAATTCTTAATTTGCGATGGCGTAATGTGAATTAGTTTTTTCATTTTATCAAAAATTGCATATAAACCCAAAGGCTAATGCGCATTAACTTAACTCGCGTTATGTTTTTACAGCATCATCTTTCTTATGAGTTAACGAATGTGCGTAATCGCTGTAATATAAACCTGTTATTAATGTGCACTTTGGCTTAGTACGAATCAATTATTTCATTTGATTCGTCAAATTAAATTAACTTTTATTCCAAGATTAGGTAAATACTGCATGTAAACCCACTTGTGAACTAACGACTGCAACGTATAATTATAAATACCTCATTTATTACAAGCACATGTTTCAAATTGTACTGTACAAATACAATAAAATGGTATAAATCATTTGTAATTAAAAGGCTATTTTCGAATTTATTATTTTTGCAAACAAAAGTATACTTACATTACACACTTTTTTAACACTTACTCTCACCAACTCAATTTTGTTGTGCATATTTAACCTAATCATTTTCACATTACAGTTTATAAACTTCCATTTATGCAAGGATAAACACTTAAATTAATTAAATTTAATATAAATGAACGAATTTAATTCAAATGTTCTATGTATACTTTATTTTATAACTAGTATACTGACATTGTAATTCCTATTTATAGCTATTCATTTGAACAAGAACTCGTTAAAAGGCCCATAACCAAAGATATACATTATGTATGAACAATTGTTTTGGTTATATTTTATTTTCTAAAGGCTCTCCAAAAAAGAGATATGCTTATTAGGTGGATAATACCTCTTTTGCAGTTTTACGGAAATCAAACCCGAGACCACAGTACCAAGTTCGACGCCTTAATGCACTACACCAACAAACTTGGCTGAATACTAATATGTTCCATATTAATTGTATTTTTAAACAAAACATCTTACTTTATCTGCTACTCAGACTATTTTTACTTCTTTTTTCTCTTTCAAATGATTTATTTATCATAGCAGCAATTAATAATCTTTAAGATTTTAAAGTTTAAAAAGCTAAAATCTATATTTTAAAAGCTCATGTTATATGCAATATGGAGAGTGTATACCTAATAATACCCCCCTTTCGAAACGTCTAATGAAGAAAAAAATAAGGTATTGTTTAATAAATTTCGTATTATTTACAAAGAATTGGAACAGGTCTAATTTTATCAGAAAGAAGAGTTTTCCAACCAACTCAATATTATTTCAAAGGGGCCAAATTATACAGGCACAATTTCCGAAAAAATTAGAAAAAATTGTTTACCCCAAAGTTTATTGCTTATAAAATACATTTATAAATTGACCAGTTAACTTAATACGATACAGTCTAGTCGCGATGTTTCAGCTGTTATCTTAATTCAATAAAAAAGAAATTGTTAAGTAATTGGAAAGGGAAGGGACCCAAACCGATTTCTATTGCGTTTGATGTAGTCTATCGTTGTTTATAAATCAAACACACGTGTCGTTTTGACAAGCCATATATACATAAACGAGAGGGTGAAAATTAGTAAAAAAGAAATAGTGGTAATAACAATAATATTATCATCATAAAACCAAGTAGTGCCGGCCACGGTGTAGGTAGATAAAAGTAGTACAGTCGACGGCGGTTCCAGGTGTCATTAGAGGGCCGCCGGTCATAGGTGTCAACCTCTGCGGGACCTCTCCGGTTGTTTCGCTGCTGCTAATGACCGCCAGGCGGCACGTTTGATGTCAGACGCTGAAGAACACCCAAGTGAGTGCCGTAGAGTTGCTCACGTCGTCGTCATAATAATATTATAATATATACTACTAACTTGTGCACAGTGCAGTGGTCGTTGGTCAATATTGCAAAAACTGATACAATTGTTAAATTATATTTATGAAAGCAATGGGAAATCTCAAACGTCGAATAATTCATGTTAAATATTTGAATTAAATAACTCTATTTTCATTCAAGTCAATAATACTGCGGTATTTCATAATGTACGCATCGCGGTTATCTAGATTCTAGATAACCCGTGGTAACAGTGTATTACTGAAAAACCTCTTGTTGCAAAATTCCTGCGTAAAACTTAATTTTTTAAGTTAACGACGATAAAGTAATTTAGAAAATAGGTCAGAACTTCCAATAATAAATAGTTCCTGATTAAAATTGGTGTTGTGTATACGTTTTTGAGTTTTTTTAATTACACTTTTTATTTAATAATTCGCAATACTCATTGGCCAAGCTGCCCTGAACAAAGTTTTCGTCATATATTTATTTACATGGTAATTAACAATCTTTCTGAAACAAAAGTATCAAATTTTAATACTATAAGGCTGAAGGCGTACCTACCTATATAGGCGAGTCTGTAAATTTCTTGAGAGTTAAGAGGTCAATGGTAGGAATAATTGACAATCATTGTTCTGGGAAGCGTTTAGATAGTTACCGTTGTTTATGCGCTTACAACTATTAACGGAAAGTATGCTTTGTTTTTTTATTTTTACTACTTCAAAGTAAAATTATTATAAAGAGCAAGTAAAAATTAAGAGGTAAATCACTCACAGGCTAAATTTTTAATATGTTAGCTAAAGCTATGGTATGATATACGAGTAAAGCTATTAGTTTTACAATGTAGTATTTAACGGGTATATCTATGACCCATTGTACCGAACCAAATCACTCACACATACATTCAGTTGATCTCAAACCTGGTGTAGCCGTTATGTAGAAGTGATTGATATGTAAACTAATTTTAAATATAATAACCATAATTTGTTTGTGTTACATGCTTAATGCTAAAAGTTAGTGCTAAGAAAATAACTAAGAACACGAAACAAAGGTTAAAATTTTCATAACGACTTTAAAGTTCAAAAAGTGGTCACTTAAAAACTTTACAAAAGAAAAAAAAACACGTGTAGGTAGTAAAATTATTATTAATGTAATATTAGAAATACAAAACATTTTAGTATTGTAAGTTTAAATTAAATTTATAAATTACGAAATATTTGCTTAATGTAGACACGATAGCTTTTTTCCTGTGAACCTAATTACTTGTGTAGCACCTGACACCTCTATAGATCCGAAATCGTATGCGGGTGGTACTTTGGTAGGTCAAAAATAGAAAAAATCAACTCCTTCATCCTCAGTTATCGAATTTATTCGAATCATTTTTTTTATTTGACCAAATCTAAGATAAATTATTCGAATAAAAAAAATTATTCGCTGGTCATTCGAATAAAAATATTATTCGATGGATATTTGAATAAAACAATTATCTAAATAATGCCTAACTCTGGTCACTATAAACTGTCTGTATGTACTGGCTTATTTTTATATTTGATTATTACTATTAAATTACAATTTTTATTTTCAATAAAATAATGTTAAAGGGCATCGTAATTTTAAGTTTGGATCTATTAAAGTACCTTTCGGCTTTCAGGCACGATATCTGATCTATATAGAGTTGCTACACCGTGAAATTGGTTTAGCGGTTTAATTTTTAGTGTTCACTTCCTTGTCTTTTTGAAGTACATAAAACAGTTACTCAAAAATTGACTTCCGTAATAACCTAGAAAAAAGTTCGATGAGCTCAAATATTTGTACAGTGTTAAAATCCGATAAATTTAATTGTAAGTAGCCGTAATTTAATTGGTTACGTTTAGGAACAAAATGGCTATTACTCGTAGACAAAATTGTTTAAGGTAAAAATGTTATATATTATATAATATATTATTGCTTATACAAATTAACTTGAAAATAAATTGACATGGTCGAAATTACTTGAAACCTCTTAAAAACCGCCTGTATTTAATCCCCTTATATCGATGAGCAATTGATAATTTCTATTTTGTATAAAATGCTCTTTCGTGGTTGCAGACTCGGCTGAAAATTTTTTTTTTGCTACATATTTAATACGTTTAAACTCATAACAATATGTATAGTCTCCCAAAATGATAATTCCAAATAGCTTATGACATCAATAATGGCACTATTTTGGGATTTCACTGCGGTTAATGTCACATTAAATGACTTCTTCCCAACTAAATGCAAAGGAATAATTTTGCAGATTCGTAATCTGCATAAAATATTAATTAATTAATTAATAATAAAATTGAATCAGAAGAAGAACTGAGTAAATTCAGTTAAGAGTATCCACAATTCATGCAGATACTTTAATACATGGATATGTCCTGATATCTGCATGAATCGCATAATCGCAATGAGTTTACTCATTTTTATTGAAACCGTTCTTTAAACCATAGCAACATTAAAATATGATAATATAGTATAGTATTGTCTTATGTAGTTTTATGTAGTGGCCAAATGTTTTTTAGTAGTTTTTTAATATTTGGCCTAAATCGGTTTATTGGTAACATTTCCTTGGTCAGTTATTTTGGATAAATTTTTTCTATAATCCATTTATAGAATCAAAAAAACGTACCAGGCGAAAGACTAATAATAAACTATAATTAACTTTTTTTCTAATAAAATATGACGTTTCATTTCTAAAAAACCTCGATTTGGCTCCCCACATACCTTAATCCAGTTAACGAAAATAATTATCAATATATATATATATATATATATATATATATATATATATATATATATATATATAAATGAATGTCTGTTTGTTTGTTTGTTTGTCTTTTATGCATTAGTACACCATTCATCCGGTCGCCGTGAAACTTTGGGAAGTTGTTGAGTACACTCCCGCAAACCTAACTGGCATAGTACTTTTTGAAAATTCCACCCCTAAGGGTGGCCTCAAACACGAACTTTGTACTTTAAATACGAAATGTAAATAAATTAATTGTTTGTAACCATGGTAACCACGGTACTCGAGCAAACGGTAGGTGATGATTAAAGGAACAGGCCGATTCTATGTACCACGAATCTGGGCTAGCTTCTAACTGTTGGAACGGAATCTGCGACTGGGGCCTTTGAGTAAGAGGAGGACATAATAACCGAAAAAAGTGTCACAAAAACGCTGTCACGCTGTTATCTGATAAGAGATTAGAGAATAGAGACGAGGGATAGATGTGGGTGTAAATGGGGGAATGGGAATTATTTTACTCAGCCCAGGCAGACTTAATCTCGGGCAACGCCGTGTACAGACAGCTTGTATTATATATATATATATATATATATATATATATATATATATATATTATCAATATATCATATTATGTTTGTATGATAATATAGTATAGTATTGTCTTAATTTTATGTTGTGGCCATTTGTTTTTCCTTAATACTTCTCCATCATCATGTCTGGAGTCACGACATCTTTTAAACCGCTGAACCGATTTCTTCGCCCAAACAAATATCATCCCCTAGAAGGGTTGGACACTTATTTTTTTGCTTTTTCTAGTAAACTTTTAAGACTTATGGTCTTAAAACTAGACAAAAGGTAGTTTTAATGTGGGACTGTAACATACATAATTTTCTCAAACACAATTTTCTCTGTAGTCAAAAACTTTTTTTTGTTAATTCAAAACCAAAAGAAGGGGAAAATTACAATTTGACTGTAGGTAGTAAATTTCTAGGTTGCTATGTGTGAGTGAATCAACAGTCAACAGGTATCTAGACCTATTTTCATTATATTGTTAATTACAATATAAAAGTATCTATGGCAATTAATTACTATAGGCATAAGATCAACCCTATTCGTATCCACCTTAATAACAAACATATATTCTTAAGCACATTATTGTCATTAGGTATAATGCTTTTATCGATAGTTGTATTTCTACAAATAATTCAATTCGTTTATTTGAAAGTGATTTTATAACTTTCAGTTTTAATAATTAATATAAGCTTGTGACCACCTCCACCCCAATATCCTCCATTCCCATTATGCCCTGACCTCACTGTACTAGCTTTTATTTATAATAATAATTTTCCATGTTAAACACAATTTGGATAATAATGTATCTGCCATCTAGATATTTATTATCCACCACTAAGTCGACGGTTAGCCAATATGATTTATAAAATATTTAATCTGCTATATAAAAATCCGGTTTCCATCACTGATAAAGATGTATACCTACAGCATAACGTACAACGGTCGCCGTCAGGATGAAAAAATGGTTTAACACTATTTTGATTTTTTTACAGTTTTACATAAGTTTAAGATTTACTTGTACTACATAATTATTTTATGTAATGTTTAGTATGTTTATTAAAACTATTAAAAATAAAATGTATGTTGGGGTATATTTGCATATTAGCGAATTATTGATGAAGCGATTTTATACAAACTAAATAAACTAAGCTACATTTTAGGCCACAATACTGTAATTTAGGTAAAATATTGATTTAATAAAGTCAACTATAAATATTTGTTGTCATTTATTTTCACTGAAGCTGCACGCTAAAATTATATATTGTGGTAAGTGATCAGTAAATAAAGACTTTAAAAAATGTCAGTTTATACATAGATACAACTAGTATAAGCCTTCAAAACATTCTGTCCTGTCAACAAGTTGTATTATCCAATACACAAAAAAAAAAAATTAGTTAAAAAAGTAGCAATAAATCAATTTATGACTTTTATGTACTATGCCATTTAGAATCGGTATAATCATTTACCTGTAATATCACTAGGTTTTTTTATTTTGATCAGTTAAACGCTGTTAATTTTGAATTGGTCATAAATATCAATGTTGTGTGATATAATACTTATATATTGCTAAGTATTATTCTTGTAAGTAAACTATGGTATTGAATAGTTTTAGCTTTTTGTTAGTGAGTTTTTATAAGACACTAGATAGGTGCCAGAAAAAATGCATGGTTAAATTTAATTGATTATATTTTACAGGAATATACATTTTTAAATAAAAATCAAGTCGGAACAACTTTATAGAGCCTATACCTAAAAGTATTTTGTTACCTACTTACTATATGGGATCCATTCAAATCTTGACTAGGGCTGATTTCCAACCCCAGTCCACCCTTGAGTTAGTTAGCTCAGTGGTAGAGCACCGCCAGCTCGATTTTTGTATTCTAGTTTTTCTATCCGTCTTTAAAAGTGTGATCACATTAATGTATGTAGATAAAATGAAATAATATACGTATTTAATAATTATGATTAGTTTATTATATATTTATGATTATTATATTAATATATATTTTCTTCTAGTAGATAGATAGATTATAATGTTTCAAATGGAAGGAATTGTTTAAATTAATTCTATCATAGAACAAATGAGCACACCAATAAGAATACGGTCATTATTATCAGGTATTAGAGTGCATTATAGTGGTCTTGATAACTATGCCATGTCATGCGTACTTGCTTTCTCCGCATACCGAATGTTAGGTACGAACCATAAATACAAATGTGTTATTAACTGCTCATGTGTATGCAACCATTGTTATTGCAATATAAACATCCAATATAATACTACCTACCATAATATAATTTAACGCATTAATGACGAATATACGTGGACATGTAATTCATCTTGCATTGGTACATATTAATATTTAGCTTAGTCATTATGATGGCGTCTAAAAAAGTACCTGCAATGTACACAGTACACATAATATAACTACTAAATACATGACAGCCATTTTGTTGTGCCTATTGATGACGTCATGAACGATTTTGTAATGTCTCTGCCAATAATCTAAGTTAATAATCAAAAATAGCACCCGTTACAAATTATTATTAATAACAATTATTACAGAAATTATATAAGATTAAAAACTGTTTTCCAAGATCACTAAAATTTAAATAAGTATTATAAATTATTATTTAGATAACAAATATTTGTTTAGTAGGTATATTTAACTATTATCAATACTATCAAAGTTATCAGAACTATAATCTAAATATTCATTTACCAGCTATAAATTATTAATTACGAATTAACAACAGGTCCACTGAAGAAATATACCAAAATATTGGACCAACTAAAATTATGGTTAATATCGGTGATATTGAATTGAGTCCCAAAAATTGAAATGAGTCCCACGAATATTTGTGGGTTGTCGGAATTGGTCCAACAAATATTTTTTTGGTTGTTTGAGTTGAGTCCCTTCAGCCTATTAGCGTTATCGAGGAGACACCACGTGGAGGTTGGCTGATTAGTCTCCCAAAAATGTGTGTGCTTGCTTACAAATGCTTTGCTTGTTTATAAATGGTCAAAAAAAACTTTAAATTCTAATAATTTTTAAAAATAAGTAAAATAATGTTTGAGTTTAAATAGTTGCTGGTAAAAGTTTAAATGAAACAGATTTTAAGTAGTCAAATCTGCTAATTTTTTTATTTTGATATTTGATAATCTGCTCCCGTAAAAATTGTTCTTTTTCCAATGTTCTTTTACATGTTTTTGTTGTTGCATGGCTTCGTAATTTAATATAGGTATCTGACTGTATGCCTAGAAGAGTGACAACAAGAATACAAATATTCGGATGTCCTGAGTGAAACAATGCATTTAATTTTGCATGAAAACTTTCACAACTGTTAGTTGTCCGATTAGTGCTTGCTGAAAAATCACACCAAATTTTGGGGGGAAACTGTCCAACTTCATTGTTTATTTGGGACTCAATTCAATATAATCCGTGCAAATTCTCTCCTAATAACAGCAAAGGAGACTATGCTTACGATCTTATCTACGTAATCAATTCAAACATATTAAGATAAGAAACGAGACTCAATTCAAATAACTATAAGTAGGATGGACTCAATTCGATGTTATCCATTAATATAGGGGATACAATAAATGTATAGTTGAAAAACTAAATAAATAGTTTGGCCAATTAAATGTTTAGTTAATAAAATGTTTATTTTATTAAGTTATTCCAACTGTAAATGTGTCCCTAAAATAACAATAAATTGATTTAGTTCATCTAAGTATTTTTTCCATGTAATTAATTCCTTCATTACTACTTTTCTAATAAAACAGTCTCTCGCATTCACAGTATAGCTTTCTCGAGAGTTTAGACACAAACAATTGCTTAGCTTTTTTAAAAATATGGGAACATTTTATTCCAAAAGAGTTTTTTTTAAATAATTTTTAAATTCAAGTTATTATTTAAGTTTTAAAAATATATTTTTTTGTTTTTCAACTTAATAGAAACTAAAAAATTGTCATCAATATAAAACTAAAATTTCTTCGGTAGGGCATAGCTTATTATTTTTTGATCCTTCAATTAAGTCAACATCATGTAATCAAAAAGATAATTTTTTTTTAGCGAAATAAACTGGAGGTTTGGCAAATAAGGCCTTGGATATAAATAATAAAATTGTGCTATTAATTTTACAAAATTCATAAAATAGTACTTTAATTGTAGGAAACGATTTTAAATGACTATTGGGTCTGACTTATAAAATTATTTAAAATATTGTTTTTGAGACAGGAAGCGAGATCTGTTGTCCATTAATCCAAGAACGTACAAGGTAGTATACACATGCACTCTATCGGAGTGACTGTTTTGGTCTTTAACGCTTCGTATTCGTCACTATGTATCGTGTAGATGGCGCTTGATGTTCATTTAATATAGTTTTTGATGTTATAGTCGTTAAAAAAAAATTAAAATTCAACTTGAGACAAACATTGTTACTAAATATTACTTGAAAAATGCAAATTACAAATAAATGAAAAATACCCTATTTCAAAAAATTATTTAAAAATAAACAAATTCATGGTTTTCAAATGGTTTATCCTTTAGGAATAGTTCTTATTCTTTGTTATGCGATTTTTTTCAATTTTACAGCGACATATTTATTGTAAATCATTTAACTTGACAGAAATTTTTTTATGACACTAAAAAAATATATATTTATTGTATTTTATATTATATTTATACTTTCCGTGTATCTATCTACATTGACGTGAATCTACTTCCTTTTATACATGTTCTACAAAACACAGAAAATTACATTTCAGGAATAAACTAAATATTAGATAGATTTTATTGTTCATAATAATAATATAAAATGTGATTTCCCGGATGGTTTTTATTTTGTAGCTTTTCAAAATATTAGATAAAAGTTTTGAATTTTATAAATACATCCAAAGCTGGCCAATATTTTTTTTTACTAGTTAAAGTAAATCTTATTTTAAAAAAATGTATAGACTTTTGTACAAGTTTTTCGTGTATGAGCTATTCACGTAAGCAGTATAAAAAATATATAACTATATTGCTGAATGAAAGTTAATGCGCTTTATTAGGGTGGCGCAAAAAAAATCGATCTTCGAAATGATAATGGGCTAACATTTAAATTTGTTCTATACATAAAAAAAGACTTGGTAAAAATTTGAGATAAAAAAAAAATTTTTACTGGTCGCTTAACGCGTTTTAAACTGACCAAAAATTTTCAAAAAAAAAAAATTTCCATTAACATTTTGAAGATTGATTTTTTTTGCGCCACCCTACGCTTTAGATGTAGGTCCTTTTTCCGTAAATTTCCTTTCGTGTACATCAAGAGAACTATATTTCGATTCGTTGCATTTTCAATGTCAGCATCAGCGAACGATGTAACCTTAATCACTGAACCAATCAATGTCTAACCGCGCTGAATGTCAATAATAAAATATTATAAAATACCAATAGCGTTATTGTCGAGTTGACTTTTAGCTCATAAGTCAGATGCTATCAAGTCTAAGGTCGCAAAATATATATAAGTAATAAAAAACTGTTATTGTTTTCATTTAGTTTAAACTTAAAATAAGATGAAATCTACTAATACGAAACAAACTATGACAGAAGTGATAAACTGTTATAAGTATACTATTTAATATTCGATTATGTTTTTATCAATTAATTTTGGAGTCATTTTAATAGTTTATCAATGTTAACCATACATTCAGATGTCGAAGAACTGAAGACATACTTGACAAATTGGCTGAAAAACCCAGAAAATTAGAAAATTGGTAATGAACTAAAAAATTACCTAAACCAAGTTGTTTTAAAAATAATAATCAAATGGCATACGTTTAGTATCATATTGTTTAAATGCATTAGGTTAAAAAATTGATGTGTGGTTGAGTCCTGGTTCATAGAAGATATTGAGGCGAATTCGGGTCTGTCATAAAACAATTTCATATTCTTTCCCATATGATGTTTGTAATTACGCCACTAAAAATAAGTCAGTAATCTTTTCTGTGGTAGGTAATACTACAAAATATTTTATTATTTTAATATTTTACGTCCATCAAAGTATTGAAATCGTTCACTAATGTCTAGCCAGCGACCAAAAAGTCGTCTGTAATGACTGATAACATTACTCTACTAACTTAACAATCTTATATAATTTCACGGCATATTGTAAAAAAGTGACTATGTAATACCTATTAAGCCGGGATCCCACAGCCATTGTTGGTTTTTTTTTATGTGCCTTGAAATCCCGGCTTTATAAATTACTAAGAATACTAGTAGATCTTTAGCCTAATTATAATGACTCATATGTTCAAAAACTACGCCTAAAAATAGAAAGGAAACATTTTAATCACTATTGAGAAAAAAAAGTTAAAGAATACCTAGTTCATACTTTTTCTTACTTTAGACCCTAGTATTATTACTCTTATAACATATAGTGGTACAAAAGCTAAAACACACTATAGTTGTACAGAACCAACTTTTGTCAGATTTTTATTAAAGCTAAAAAAAATCAACTGAACGTGATGAAAACCTTATTTACACATATGAATGAATTAACAAAATATCTACATACAATAATCAATATGGAAACCTAAAAAGAGGGTTAAACCACAAAACCGTGTGGTAAATTGAAATCATATCAATGGCTCACATATTTTGTGGTTTTTATGGTAGGATAAAACAAATAATCAATGTTGATTAATAAACAAAAATTAATACTCGTGTCCGCCGATTTCATAATAGAAAATATATCATAGTCAAATCATAAATAGTAAAAGTCGTTATTTTAATTAGAATTAAAATCATTCTTTGCAGTTTCAAGTTCGATGTGAAGCTGAGAAAAATTTGTTTTACAATTATTACTTTAGTTTTTTTTTATTTTTGTCGTATATAACAAATAAACAAATATCGTATAATATAAATAAAATGTTTATCTCTATATTTATCGTTCAACTTTTTTTACAAGATTATTGAAAATAAAAAATAAAATCAATGTTAAAATTAACTATTTAATTGCAGAATTTTTAGTTTGCACCATTTAGGTTTCTGCTATCATCCACGCTGACGAATTATGTTTTACTTAAATAAATTGTTTCTTAATAAGTACGTCTGTTGACAAAAATCGAACTTTGGCATGGCTAATTTTGTTTTTTTCTATAACCAACAATTTACAATTACAGTTGTAATACCGTTAAAATGTTCTTACCGTCCATAATACTATAGAAAGAGTCAAATTAGCATTTCGATTTACCGTGTAAACCGTAAAACTGTCGTGTTTCTTCTATTGCGTGTTAAAGTAATATATAAACAGTATAATACATTTTGCGACCTATTAAGGTATGCAAAAACGTTTCGGGTAGTTCGAAGTGGGTATGTCCTCGATAAAATATAGATAACGAAATAACACGGTAACGTTTTACTAATCTACTTGGATATTATTCAGTGCGTAATACTTATATTATAAAAAAAGCGCACGGGTATGAATTATTATAGAAGCCATTTTTTTTAAACTAAAAAACGACGACGGAGGCGGTCTGTTTAATAATACGGAGATGTAAACGCTACGTTAATGTAGGAAAATAATAGGGTTGTTTTGGTTGGCAAAATAATGTTTATTACTTTTTCCGCCATAAACAAAAGTTGCTCGTGTCTCATTACCATATCATTGAAATATTCATTACCGTCATAGAGCTCAATAACCGTGCCAGCACGTGTTTATCGTCCAATACATAATAATAGAATATAAATAAGTACTAAGATCTTACATATTAATATATTATAGTGTATCAAGTACGAAGAAAATCATACATTCTTAACTACATTGAATACTGGTTAGAGTTATCTTTTTGAGAGTGACTGATAGAGGGCAACTTTCAAAAACCTTGAGCCAGCGGACGCCCATTTTCACGGAATAGTTGTTTGAGAACTACACTCAATTTGACTTCAACAATATTCTACTATGTTATATAAACTGACAAAAAGTAATTAGCAAAATGTTTTATTAATATTTTGTTGCTCACTCACATATTTGTAACACAACTATAATAAGTACGTATTGCAGAGTAATTTAATTTCACACGATACCTCAGTGACTTAAATTGAAAGTCTACGCTGTACGTGTAAACGTTTTAGATTTCAAAAAATATCTAATTTTTAATGCGATAACCTAATTTAAAAACAAATTAAAATGTGGTTTTATTTTTACCAACAATCTAGTTTAAGGCCATGAGAAAATTATAACTTACAGCTTTAAATGTTTGTGCAAATCAATAATTATGTTGGAAATTGATATTTGTATGATTGCATTGCGCACCATTTGTTTTTTTATAGTTTCTCTCCGAGTTAATTTGTTCAAGTCACAATACTGATCACTTTATTAAATTTCATCACGATAGCTTGCTTAAATCTTAAAAAAAATGGCCCTCTAAAAGAGAGAAGCGATACTTACATAATATCGAACAGAAATACTGTGTGTACAATAAGTGATTTCATTATGTCTTATGACGCATATTCAATATCGTGTCATATGGTGCATCAGTCATAATATAATGTTGTATTGATGATGAAAAAAGTACTAACGATTCCGTGAGTTAAAACCTATCATTACTGTTTGTGGTTATAATGTTATCGTGTATCTATAATAGTGTATTGCTGTGTTGGTTGACGTCTGCCTATACTCCTTTACGGCAATTGTACGTTTGAACGTGCCAGTGAGTTTCAATACATAACATTTTTTTTTACGGAATTCTGTTATTTTGGTACCACATGAACTTGTGTTCAGGACAATGCCACTTGTAGTGTACTGTATATGTATGTGGGTTGTCCGCTGTCGTCGCTGTAACATTACACGAATGTTAAAATGTAAGGAAACTATGGTCTTGGGAGTTCTAAATGCACCTTTAAGATAATATTAATATTATAACGTTGTTAAATATGACGTGGTTTGAGGAGAAATTTATTCAAAGATTAAGGCGTTGCTCGTCCCGCATTTCTTTGCACTCGGGTGCTAAATGTTTATTTTTTCCACAGCCCGGTTAGGTTTTCTCCGTGTTTGTCGTCGTCGTCGTCCTCTATCAAACCACAAATCTTCGCTTCGGCTGTCTAGGTTAAAATATAATATAAAACTATACTGTTACAAAACTTGTATAATACCTATACTCACGTCTATAGTGGTTATTTAAAAGAATAAAACACGTTATTATTTAACTTAGATAAAAAGCCAGCAAAGTGGGGTCGGGGCAAATGGGAGACGGGAATTGTTATCACTGAAACTTGAAAGTGGTTATATCACTTTTAAATAAACACTTCGATGCAAAACTGTACATGGTAAAATATATTGAGTATAAATCATTAGATTAACAATGCAAGTATTCAATATCTTGTTTTTTGGGAGTTTTCCAATAAAAAAGCATCACTTAAAATATTTAATTCATATATTTTTTTGCTTTTATTTTGAGTTGAGAATAATCAACTAATTTAGGTTGGACGAATGGGAAATTTACAATACATGTTAAAATGTTTTAACATCAAAATAAACTTTTATTTTTAGTAATAGCATAGGTGCGATTAAAGTTAAATCTAAATGTGTTTGCATATTTTATATATTGTAAGGTTTTCAAATTTGATAAGACAATCCGTAGGGTAATGTTAACATTTTTAATTAAAATAAATACACTCCTGAATATAACAAGCATTCTACTAACTAGACCAATTTAATTTGTGTTTATTAATACAACAAATTTGGATAGTCTTTAAGTGGTTAATTTATGTGCTTATCGACATTTTGTAATGTAGTTCTAATGATAAATGATTTATATGAAAAGCTATTTTTTTATTTTACACGGGCCTACATTTTTTCTAAAGGTACTGGTTTTTGTTACAAAGGAATAAAAACTTCTATTATATTTAACAAATTAAAAAAATAAGACCCAATGGAAATTAATATTAATATTAATATCGAAAATATCCTAACACGATATATTGGGTAATTATACAGTTCTTAAGGCAATATTGGAAGATTAAATTTAAGATTTAGCTCTTGCCTATTTTTCTAATTATTATATTACTCTTACATTTATTACCGAATAATAACTCCCAGGATTTTGTCGAATAATTTTTAATTAAAAATCAAATATATTTTGATTTATGCGTTAAAAAAATCAATCAGTTTTTATAAAAATTTGTAATTTGTTAGAAGCTTTTTATAAATAAAATTCGTATATTTAAAAAAACCCAACCTATTATAGCATATTTAACTACATACAAATAATTTTAAATGTTATATTAAAATTTAATACTTAAAAAACCGCGTAATATATGTACATAATATTATGTTCTTATTAAAGCATGCATAATGTTATTGAAACCTGAAATTTATTGAATGTTCCGCTTTATTTATAACAACTGTGTTATCGGGACAAGTTTTCACATGCAGTTTCTTTATATATGTAAGTTTATACCTGTATACATATACATAGGTCCCATTAATTTGTCTCGGGGTTTGGACAAAATGTCGCACTTATATTATACTAGGTAGTTGCAGACAAACAACAGCTGCTTCTACTATACCGACAGACGCCTTGCGCGTACTACAACCCGTATAGATGTATTTAATATTATGTTATATACATAATATGTATATATATATATATTATGTATTAAGCGTTTTGTTAAGACAATCACACAAACACGAAATATATTTTAACGGTAATGATGTTTTAAGCCTTTTTTAAATATTTTTATCATTTTATATACGGACGGCGATGCCTGCCAGTCCATTAGTACTGCCGTCTGCCTGATATTTTGTTTTTTTGTGTGCACATAAAACATACTTAATAATACTATATGCTTGCCTTAATACTGTTTGGAGTTTGGACTTATCATTCTTGTTCTAATAGCAAAAGTAAAATTAATACTATTTAGTCGTATGACATCGTCGTCGTCGATTTGGGTATTTGTAGCCAGCGTTAGACTCGATCATTATCCATTAGACCATTACATTTAGAATAATATCAAAATATTTTTTTAAGAGTAAAATAACTAATACAGCACACTTTGATTAATAATTGTTTGTCTAAATCAATTGGACGTGATAGAGTAGAACAGAGTATTTTATAGTTTGCGCCGGGACCATTTTAAAACACTAAATAGTAGCGTTTTGCTTATGGAAATAAATTGAAAGTTCGTCCTATATAATATTTAGCATTTTATTCATTGGCGCAACTAGGGGGGTGCTAAGGGGACATAAGCACACCCAGACTCAAAATTAGCCCTCCAAAAATTCAAGCCCCAATCCTTGATTTGTACGCATAAATTTTAATAATGTTCATATATAATGTTTATACTCTGTTGAAATTTGTAATTTTAGAATATTTTTGTTTTCAAATATTTTATATTATATCTAATAGTTTGAAAATTGATGGTAAGAATTATAATTAGTAAGGTACTCATAGTTTTAGCACACCCTAAAATGTAGGGTCTAGTTGCGCCTATGATTTCATTGCCAAACGACCATGGCAAATTGTAACACGAGCAATGCTCGTATAGTTGTTGATTGGTATTATTTAAGAGAAATATATTCAGGTTTTTGGAACAATAGGCACACAAATGATACGTCGTTAAAGGAGAATAAGATAGATATTATTTTCACACAACTTTTAATGTCTGTAATTTAATTTTTTTACTAGTTGATATATTTATATGTATAACCCTTATTAATACTAATAACTTTTACTCCTCTGACATTGTGTTCCACTTCTGCTTATCCGTCGTCGGTGCTGTGTATATTTATATAAAAACGAACATATGCACGGTAATTTGCTCGTGAGTTTCCACGGAACGACCGGTTAATTGGGTTTTTGCCTCCATCCATGACACATTGTAGAACACCGAAGCCTTTCATTTTATGATTAGTCGTTGCAGCCGTATAATAATATAACCGTGGTACCTCACACCCTCGCGCCCGTTCTCACCCTCATTAACGTTCGATAATCAAGATTTACGATCAAAGCCTACCGTGTATGTATGAAAATGTATATATTATTACATACTAATGCATTTATATTTATGTTAAGCCTTTTATTTTTTTAAACACGAACGCGTCCAGGAAGAAATACACAATTAAACCGTCATCGCGTTTTCTCTATTAGATTATTACAACGGTATTATATCAGCGCGAGATACTTTCATAATATTAACTGTATTTATAGTTTACACTATACACTATGCACGCCATTATTAAGCTTAAACGTCGTGTCCCGTCTAAAATTAAATTGTTCGCCAATTAATACTACAAGGTTAATGTTTTAAATTACAAAAAATATGTACTGTGTGCAACGTAATGAAATTTAACCGAGTTGCCGTCACCATCGCACAGTGGTCTAGAATCCAAAAAAAGCGATCGAAATTACTATCTATTAAATGTTTGATTCATTATCAATAGTAAAATATTTAGTAAAATCGTATACCCTTATTTATTGTTCGTGGGGATAATAAAATCAATTTGTTCAGTTATATTATGTGTAAAAGAATATCAAGCTTATTTTTATTACAAGATTTTTTAGTTTGTTTTAGTTTTATGACACCGGTTTTTAACATAAAAATATGACCAGGATAATTTAAAAATGATATACATCATACATTTATTTATTTTATGTCGTAATTTATTTCAGCATACATTTTTTATTATAATATCTAATACTAACACATATTTATATGTTAAATATATTAAATTTTGGTAATTTTTCAAACTGATAATAAACATTTACTAAAATGAACGTGCAATAATTAAATGTTTTATGCATACAAAATATTTATTTTTAATATTATCCTAAAATTTTCGCAATAACTATTAAAAATATTTTATTTTGCACAATGAGTACATTTCAAACGCTACAGTGGACGGAACGGTTTAAAATAGAAATCTAGTACATACTCTTTTGGTAGATGTATAAATAAAACAAGTAGAGGCAATGTTTATATGACCAAGCGGTTTTAAGGGATTTTATTAAATATTGAGGATGCATTCTCCTGCGATATTATTGTGTGGAATCGACCGCGCTGGTATAATGCTACAACCGCAGAGGTTCATAACGCTAAAAGCATAAGACAATGAAAATATTGCCTACGATAAATTCACCATCCGATATATATTCCAAGCACGTAATCGGGGAACAAAAGAAATTACCGTTTTATTATCAAAAGTGGTCGCGTAGTAAATGTTTGATGAACATTGATGTGATTGGTGGCCGTAAGTCGTTGATAAAGCATTAAGACTGACACATGCGCTAGCATCTTTTCCGCTCTAAATTTATTTATGAGAGAATACATTTTGTAGGTTTATTTCAAAACGTCTGACGAACGTCCTAAGCAGTGATTTAGGCAGAATGGTGTAACATAGCTTACAGGTGTTAATTCAAAGGGCTAGGGATGTCAATCACGATGTATATGCTTGTTTTATTGACTATCAAAAGGCTTTCGATAGAGTTGAACACGATAAACTCATAAAAATACTAGAAGTGACTGGAATTGACAATCAAGACCTGAGTATAATAAGCAATTTATACTGGAACCATACTTCTGCTATACGAGTAGAAGCAGAAATGTCAAACGATATTCCAATAAAAAGAGGAGTGAGACAGGGATGCATCCGGTCACCACTTCTATTTAACTTATATTCGGAGTTCATACTTCGCGAAGCTATGGATGAAGTTAACGAGGGCATAAAAGTAAATGGCGAATGCATTAACAACATAAGATACGCTGATGATACAGTTGTATTCGCGAATAATATGTCAAGCCTCCAAAAAATTGTAGATAGAATAGTGGATATAAGTGAAAGTTTTGGGTTGTCTCTAAATATAAGTAAAACCAAATATATGGTAATTTCGAAAAAACAAAATTTAAGAGAAAAACTATTAATTAGGGGACAGCAAATAGAAAAGGTTCAAAAGTATAAATATCTAGGTACATGGGTAAACGAGGACTGGGAACATGGGATGGAAATTATATGCCGGATTGAGATGGCCAGAGGTGCATTTGTAAAAATGTCTAAGATACTTAAATGTCATGATTTTTCACTGGGCACTAAGATTAGAATATTAAGATGTTATATCTTTCCTATTTTATTATATGGTGCCGAAACATGGACATTAACTGAAACATTGAGTAAGAAAATTGAGGCATTGGAAATGTGGCTGTACCGCCGTATCCTAAATATCTCATGGACAGATCGAGTATCCAACATGTGCGTACTACAAAGAATGCAAAAGGAAAAAGAATTACTGAAGACAATAAAAACACGGAAATTAGAATACCTGGGTCACACAATGAGAAATAACCATAGATATGGACTGCTACAACTTATACTTCAAGGAAAAATAGAAGGCAAGAGAAGTGCTGGTAGACGAAGGATATCTTGGCTAAAAAATCTCCGGGACTGGTTTAGCACAACATCAATTGAACTATTTCGTTCATCGTTAGAAAGAGAAACAATATTCAATATGATTTCCAACATCCGAAACGGATAGGAACTTCAAGAAGAAGAAGGTGTAACATAGCATTTTACTATTTACGAGTACACTGTACAATGATACAACTCGGGTGTAATTTTTGAGGTTTAAATTTCCAAAATGTATTGCCGTGCGGATGGACAAAGCATTTGAGTTACCTATATAGAAATCTCTACAGTTATTATTCTCATACCGAACTAAGTGCACTGTTCCTATAAAATATTCCCTAAAAATCTGTTGTAATGTGGAATTACAGTTCATTGAAGATCACTATTGCTCGTGTTAACTCAACATAATATGACTAATGTTAATTATGAAAGACTGCAAAAATTATTTTTAAGAATAAAGTACCTTTTTAAAATGCCAAAGAGCTTACAATTTTAAGAAATAACTAAAAAAACAATAAATGATTATTACTACAACAGTCGTTCTAGCACGTTATGTAAGTTAAGTTCTACAATGCCCATTATGTTATATATGTATGTTCAATGTATAACCTTAGATATTTGAACGTAACGACTTGGTTTTACGGCAAACAGTTGTACTAGAAATTACATCGTTCCCCCTTTGGACTGAAGCGCGTATACTGTATGCACCGGAAGTCACTGTAGCACTCATTGTAGTTTACAATAATTATAAGGTTCTTGATGGTGATCCTAAAGACAATCAACTGTTTACTGGATTCGACCTGTTTTACGTGTATTCGCAATCACGCGGTTTTGAAAACTCAAGATAATTGTGTATAAAATAATATTTGAAAGTATATTATTATTTTTTCCTTCGTGTTTTATCGTCACCAGCATAGTATTTCGTACAGACATAATATAAAACTATACAAATATAATAGATATATAGTTAATGAGTTTCCGACTACACGGTATATTATTTGGGACCCAAACGCAACGTTACATTATAAACCGAAACTTACCCTCTCGAGCTCAACATGTACAATATAACATTATGTACTGTTTAGGTATCGTGCGAACCGATTACACAGGGACCGAGTCTCGTCGCTATTTAATTATTATTATATAGGTACAACAACAATGATACCGGCGCTCGCCTATGTAATACTGTAATGGGCAGGCCGGTATAGATCTAATAATAATAATAATAATACCTATATATGTCGTGTGTGTGTGTGAGAGAGAGAGACGGAAAACGAGAGATGACAGGGTCTCGGTGTCGCCACGGTGGTATTTTGTTATGTATGTAATATGTATACGAGGCCGGGGTCTCGTCCGCATGTTATAACCATTATGTACCGCGTGTGGTAACCCACAATCTACTCGGATGATCGTCGTTAAGTCGTTAAATGCCAAAACGAACCGCACGAAGCACACGATAAACGTTACACAGCGTAAACGGAGCGTTTTCTTCTCATAAACGGCACTAATCGACGACGTTTACCCTGGTCCCTGTGATTATTATACGGGTCTCCCGTGTACATGTTTAATAGTATAATACTAATATTATATAGGTATAAACGTGTATACATGTATAGATTATAGGAGAGGCTAAGAAGGGTGACGGTCGAGGACCGTCTTCCAATTATTATTGCAGTGACATCGAAATTAGGTATTTAACTAATTTTTCGTTGAATAATAGGGATATACGCAATAATAATAATAATAATTATAATGATGATGAGGAAAGAAAAGAAGAAAAGCAATAGAAAGCACGTAAGAACGCGTACTCGGCCCCAACACACACGGATATATATAGTATGGACGCCGTGTGTATGACAAAAATAATAGACGATTCAAACGATATATATACATATATATTATATAAATTACAGTTGTGTAATGATACCCATCGAAAACAATGTTTCATGAGTTTGAAGTTATAAATGCGGTTTTGTGGTTTCGTGTACTCGCGGCCATTCTCGAAGTAATAATAATTACGATACACATTTCCTATGAAAAATTTACCTATAAACATAAAGTATACAGTTTAAACTATTTTTTTTTTACATTCTTTGGCTTTCGTTTTTAATAAATAATAAATTTGTTATTTGTACAAAATCTAGACGGTCGTTTGTCGTTTATACCCAACGCAAATACTTAGTTGAACACAAGTAAAAATTCCAAGGCGTTGTTGAAGCCAATTGGAAAAATAGTGTCCCGGAAAAAGGGTTTAGGTGGACGTATCATTATTGATCAAATCAAATTATTATAAGTTAATAATTCGAACAATGGCGGTGGCTAAGACTATGAAAAATAATTATTAGTCTTATTATGACTTTTAATATTGCGATAACAGACTAAAATATAATTCGGAACAATATTGGATTGCCCTTGATAAAGTCCTAAATACGCCTTTGGATTAAAACACACAGCTGAGCCGATATTGAAGTTTTCTGATGGTAAAATAAATTTAAGATTAGTCTGCATATTATAAAAATGCCTAATAATTTTATAACTATTCAATTATTCTAAAAAATGGTGCACTAAACATTTATTATAATGTATTATGTAATGATGTAATTATTTAACGACCTTTTTGGCTTCAGAATTAGATAATGATCAATCAATATTAATATTATCTATGCAATTATATAGACTAGGTTTACCTTGGCAAACTATAAGGTCATATAACGTTATAGCGCGTTTGAGTTTAAACAAAGCATAATAATAAATAATAGTACGTATATAATACATAATAGACTTGGCATAGTTTTAGTGTAACCTGTACCTACTGTATATTTATGTTTAAAAACTCACGATTTAGGTTTTGTGGTTAAAAATTATTAAAAATTGTTGCATAATTGTATACTCTACTCAATAGTGTTCTGTCCGCATCTCTTTTAGAAAATCTATTAAACTCAAATATTTTTTATTACAATAATTGCGATCTTGATATCTTGTGAAAACTCTTTAGAACTTAGCAAAACCCCGTGTTCTCGTTTTATTGCTAATACTATAGTAGTCATTCGTGCTGTTTCCACAAAAATAATTGTTATCGGTATAAGCTACAGTAGTAACCGTTAAAACAGTTGCCCAAAGCGTGAAATGTATGGTCATGACCCATATCTAATAGTAAATACTGAGTTTATATTTTACAGTAGAAAACATTGTATTTTAGTCGTTTGAGTTTACACTTTTAATATTTGTAAAAAATTACAGGTACAACAATAATTTATTTGATGCTATAAGACAATTCTTTCGATTGTAAAATAAATATAATTCATTTCAGCTTTTTTTTAGGTGGAAAATACTAGAAATGCTTTTTGTTACCTGTTGCAATGCGGACACTTTTCTTCATGGTTCTATAAAATTGCCTAAGGTATTAAATTGTGCATACATTAGTAATACACATAGTATTAATATAAGCCTCTTTTAAAATATAATTTGTTTTAAAAAGTCTAGGTGTAAACTAAACAGTGTTTTACTTTAAATTAAAGTATTATATTTTTTAACATATTATATCAATAGACAAGTGATCACAACTCATATAACATGTCCACTTTAAATAATTTTTTACCCGTATAGTTTCATAAGTAAGAATAGGAACACGGAATGTTCCTCCTGTCGTAAGAGGCGACTAAAGGAATCTGATGCAGGGTAACAGCTGCATCATTATCAGGCTAAGCCGGAAAATTAATGATGTTGGAACGGCTTAGACTTGGAGAAATGCAAGCAGAGCGGAGTATAGCGGTATGATTGCAATACTTCGATGTGGAAGGAGACGGAAGACCCACCACATTATAAATTAGTCCAAGTAAAAATCATCATAGCTAAAAATCTGAGGCAATGGTTTGATTGCAATAACAACCAAATATTCAAGGCAGCCTAATTTAAAATCCATATAGCTAGGATGATTTCCAACCTCCGATAGGAGAGGAATGTCAAGAAAAAGAAGAAATCATTTTGTGTTTTTGTTATAACAAGAACAATTAATGCTAAACTTTTGATTGTTCTACAATGGAAATTATTGTTATCTAACAATAAAGATAAAATTGTACCAAAGGATCACTAAAAATTATGTGTACAAAAATCGTTTGTATTAAGGTCGTTATATATAATATTAGTGTAAGGTTGATTAACAAACATGCCGGTTTAAGTCCAATGTGTTATGAAGCATTGAACACCTTAACAAATTTTTACTTATATCTTCCCACAGGTAATGTTTTGATAATTGTTATTAACACATTTGAAATCAAATTCGATGAAAAAATCAACGTATCACGAATCACGATTCATTAGGTTAACGTTAAATTATTGCATTTCTTGTGAGTTAGTTAATTTCATATGTAATCATACTAGCGGATGTAGTCAAATACATTTTTTTTTAATTTCACGTTACATTTCATCGCCATAAAATAAAAACCTCGATTATAGAATCATTATATAAATATATATCTACACATATATATTTATAACGTAGTAATACATATAAATATAAATTTAAACGAAACATTTCAAATAAATAAAAAAATGCTGGGTTTCAGTTTTATCCGAACTCTATTATGTACACGTGTATAAATTATAGCACTACTATTATTTCACTGTTGTGATTTATATTATATATATATAGAGAGATTTTTAGAGGATATTACACAATTATATACACTAACGTACGCCTATTTTATGTTCTATAGACTATATTATTTATATGAACTAACTGCGATTTGAAACAAACTGTGTGCGTGTAATCAAATATCTGTTGACCATAATAATATTATTATACACGGGTTATAATATAGTATGATACATACTGAAAAACATAATTAGTCCGTCCGTGTATACTACAGATCGCAATCACGGAATGTAAGTATAATCATTATTTTTATAGGTTTTTTTATATTGTTAAAGGGAAAACGAAATTTGCCAGCAGGGATCAACGTTATCGTCCATTACTAAGCCAAGGGGTCACGTTCTACAAGCTCAGAAACGATACCTACATAATATCTATGTACAGCTATATACTCCTATCGCGTGTTTTTTAATGCGCTCACATTAATTTACAAGCCTACCGCCATGTCTTAGAGAGCATACTCCGTTTTTTTTTTATTAAAAATGTACTTTGTTTTAATTTTTTTTGTTTATATTTTTTATCAGTTAGTACGCACACTATACTTCTACCTAAATCTTTACCGACGCCCTTTTCACTAAATTATAGTACACGCACTAACAGTACAAGGTAGTCGGAAAATACATTTACTCACAAGCAGAAAAAATAAAAAAGCTTTCGAATCATCATTTTCGAATCTATCCACGTTGTCACACAAAAAAAAACATACTTGGAGCAGCTATACATTTAGTTTGGCCAACCAAATATTTAATTGGCCCAACTATTTATCATGTTAGTACTATTCCAACTATAAATTTGTCGTGTTATACGAACCATCATTTTGGTTGGTTTAACTCTATATTTTATATCCGTTCATTATTGAGAAGAATCTTTTTCTGGAAAGAAACCCTGCATTCTGAGTAGTCCATGATAGACTCCGAAACGTAAATTAATGATGACATTGATAGATTTGAAAATTATTAAACTAAGATTATGTGAACTATACATATGTATAACACACAAAATATAGTATACAATTTATTAAAATGTTTAAATTATTTTTTATTGTTAAAAAAATATTTAAAAACGTTTTCAAGGTATTTTTTTTAAGAATAACCAGATAAACTAAAGTATATAATTTCAATTTAAATTAATAATTTTACTAGAATCAATCATTATTCTAAGCGACTATTTATATAATAAATCGTGCTAATGATGTTTACGAGTATATGTTAAAATAAAAATCTTATACTGACTTTATACGAAATTAAGGCAAGAGTGTGTGTAGAAATATTCTGTGTTGTAGAACATGATCAATTGTAATTGATAGGGATGAGTAAACATAAAATATAAAATAATTTTGGTGTTTACAACAAACTTATAAAGTTATAAGCTTGTAAAGTTTTCTGACCATGCAGTGTTTTGTGTATGTATGACATACATTGATTGTACATATTATACGTCATACATTACAAATCTAAAACAATAAAATTGACTTGTCCCTTGACTTTTAAATTGAATAAGTGTAATTCTATTTTCAAAGGGAAGCCCGGCGGGTATGGTTGAAGAGGAAAGGGGAGGGCTTCCGCAAAATAAACAGTCCAGTTTATTTTTTTATCACTTTCGGCAATTGCCAACCGTTTCATGTTCTCACCCTACACCCACCTCCTCAGCCTGACGGTAGACTGTTTTTATTCCGTTCGGTTGCTAGCTGGGGCGCGATCCCTAAAACATTAGAGCTGGTCCCCAGAGAACAACAACCAAAGCGCAAACAATACCCGAAAATTACACAGGGATTCGTTTTTTTTTTATTTCGGTATAATATATACTTTTAAATAATTTGCCATGCACTTTAGAGTGGTTGGTATTCCCGCAACGGCGACAGCTTTATGGGGTTCATCCGATACTCGTGTGCTAGAGTGTAAAAAAATCCGGGTTAAATGGCCATACCTACTGGTTGAGATTTAATTTCGTCGGGTTTGACCAAACTGCACCGCACATACGCCTCGTTTTTGGCAAATAACCGAGGTGCTAAAATAACAATGTGAAAAAGGGCAACATAATTTGTTCCGTTTTAGCCCTCGCGTTATTAATATTTAAAACGTTTTTATCAACTACTCGCCTACGTATACATGTACGCCAAAGCGGTGTACTAAAAGCATTATTGTTTTGTAAAATATAATATTATTATATGCGACCATGCGAGGCTCGTTAAACGGGTTAAGCTCTACTCTACAAATATTTTTTTGATTTATTACGACCATTCCACAATTGATCGAAAAACGCGAAACGGCCAACTATTTTCAACCCGATGTGTAATAAATAATAATCATATTGAATTCAGTTTGGTAACCGTCGGCAAATCAAAATCCAAATTGTATAAACATTATTTTGTAGGCAGTAGGAGTAAATGTACTAAAATTGATTATATGACTCAACGTACAAGCTACCATTTATAATTATATAGTATTGTTGACACCTAAAATAAAATTATTTCAAAACTATATTCAAGAATTCATTACGTAAACTCAACGTCGTTTCACAACTTGCGGTCCAAGTAATATGCTGGCGGCGCCACGGACTTTATCCGATCGCCTGTCAGGTTAAGTTGAAGTCGAGGCAGCTCGTTTTATGAAAAAAATATTATTGGTATCTCTAGTCCTAAACATTTTTTGTATATACTTTTTTCGAATTTACCTGTATTCACACAAGTAGGTAGTGACCGAGTATACACCTGCCATGAAAATTAATCAACAAAAATATGTTCGTCTGAGTAATTTTAATAATAATATGGTGTTATGTTTTGCTAACTCTCGTGTATGTTTTTTTTTTAAATTTTAGTTACAAAAGTGTATTCGTCGTTATATATTCACTCTAGCAAAGGCAACGAAATATTAACTTAAAATATTTCATACGAATATTATTTATTGTGAACCCTTTTGTATTTTGACATATTTATTAGAATTTAATAATATAATATTTCAAATTGTTTTCGGCTATTAATTAATATTTTGTATCGAAAATTAATAGTCAACGGCTTAAAAGGAGGATAATCGAAGTATAAAAATAAAATATAATCCCAACAAAATATCTATAATAATACAATACTTATTTGTTTACCCTATACTGCATAATCATTGTAATAATGTGCGGGTAAAACTGATTTATTTAAACACAAGAATATAAAATAATATGTAAATGACTAAACTCATTTAAACATTCGACCAGTTATTTTATAAGGAATGTCAAAATTATTATTAAAAACTAATCTTGTAATAACACATTAAACATGTAATAACAGCAAGAACAAGATTTATTACTCGAATGACATCCGTTCACCGTGGCTACTGGACTTAACCGTTTCAAAAATGATTAGTGCGTGATGTCATCGTAATCATTTTGAAAGCAAACATAAAAACAGAATATATGATTTACATAATATTTTAAGAAAAGAATACTGATTTCTCCCTCAACTATACAGAAATGAAATGACGATTTTGTACATCACAATGTTTATACTATACACTTGCCATTTAAGCCTAATAGATTATATTATATTATATCTTACAATTTCTCAGAAAAATTCTTTTACGTAATACATATTTTAATTTGATGTCTTACAAGATAAAAAATGAACCTACGCATACTGATGTACAACGTATGTACAAATACATTTTTATTAGAATGACGAATAATTTTTTTTTCAGTTAAATATTGTAATCATATATCAAAATGAATATTATATATCTTACAATTTTTAGGAATAAAATAATTCAAAATTTTAACGAGTTTACATGTATGGAAATAATTAAACCATTTTTAAGGCATAACTCTCAGTTAATTGTGGAATTTTCAATCTAAAACTTTCTGGGGTTTTAAACATTATATAAAAATAATGATTATAATAAACCACATTAAAACCAAAGTTCGAATAATAAGAGCAATAAGCTAGTAGGTAAAATTATATACTTACTGTCTAGCAATATTTTTTTAAGTCTTGAAAAGTAATAAAAATAGCTTCTTTTTTGCTTGTCATTTTTAAAACTTTTATGTGCACTGTACCTTGTACGGTGATACTTGGATAGTTTATATTTTATTATTTAGGTTTATAAATAAAATTTAATTTTGTGGCCCCACCAAACAAGTAGGTACTAACAAAAAAACAACAAGTACACATAATGTCATGCTTTTTTTTTAACTCGAATTTAGCATAATAACATTTATAAATACGTATTATAATTATTAAGTATTTTTTAAAATGAAACCAACAATCATAAAAATATTGTTTTTAAAAATTGTTTATTATTATTATTATTGTTATATTATCGTAATTAGTAAAAATTACAATAGTGGGTATAAAATATATATACTCGAAATCGAATGGAAGTCCATTTATACAAAATACATACATAAGTATATACTCGCGCATTTCTATATTATTTTCCATTGTAATAATTATTTGTAAGACCGGAACCCTGTCTAATTATTATACAAGTCGTTCCAAGCAATCTAAACAAAACGCGTAGACCATAATTATTATTGCTTATAATATGTGTAAAATGCATGTAGAAAATATGTTCGCAATAATGTACGTGACTTTTATAGTTTCAAAAAATAAAGTATGATTATAGCTTTCTAAATTATATTATTATCATTGTCATTATTATAACTGTGAAATCGTGTGTGATAACAAATTACTGTGCCCGTTAAATAGTGAATTTGCGATTCAGTTGTTTTTTTTTTTAATGGATATGTACATAGACGTAATAATGAGACATAACTGATATGTGGAGGCACAAGTAAGTTAGTAATATACATATATAATTCATATTATATTTAACTGTGTATAAAAAAAAAATTTTAAAAAGAAATCTCTAAAATATCAGGTCTCTAGCTTAGTTCTGAGTATTTCCCCATGAATTTTTTTTTTGATTTGTTTGGCATGAAAAAATTTAATTTTTCATTTCAAAAATCTCGAACTTAAAACTAATCAACATTTTTACAATAAACAAAAAATTCTGAAAGCTGATAGGTATATGGGACTTCTAAATCACTCTCTTGCTATTTCACGATAAATACCATTTTTTTTATCTTATCTAAATACCTACGTGACATTGAGAGATACATAACTATTCACTTAAATGTGTATTGATTAATGAGTATAATGACTCGGTAATATTGTTTTATGAGATAAATCCTAACATTAATTGCTTTTTTTTAACAATAAATTATAATATATTGACTTGTTAAAAAAATAGCGAAATTGTAATGTCTGTTACCATGTTATACAACATTGATTTATGTCCAGTCTTAAAACATGTATATAATTTTGAGTATTAGAATATTATATATTATATTATAAATTGTAATTAATATCTATATTATAATAATTATATTATAACATATTACATATATTAGAGGTTATTCTAAATTTAATTACTCATTCTTCATGCTTTTGGTATTTTAGTCGTATGCACACTTCAAACCTTACCAAATTCGTCATGTTAAATTGAGCACAATTTTATAAATGTAAAAGTGTTTTCCGATAAAAAATCCAATTAGCATTTAGGCGCTCTGTAGGTATTTATTATTAAAATAGTGATTTAACGCCAATTGTTTATTACCATTCAAATTTGACTCCCACAGGATAACGAAATTCGTGTGGTGCAGTTACACCGACCCCAACATCAGCTTGCCAAGTTCTATGTGTTTATTCCCGAGGGATTGGCAATCTGTATGGACTGGTGTTGTTATATTATGTGTATATAAATAATACCTACTCTTTTATCATTGTTAAAAGTCCCACGGTTTACCGTTGGTTCAAACAGAAACTACCCTTAAAATAATAATAAAACTTCCCTTAACCGTGAGCTGCCTCCCACTCATAATACACTGAATATAACATTACATACGATTGATTATGTTTCCTTTTTTATGACTTTATTTTATCAACCCAATTTCGCTGCTTCATAATATGCTGCTCAGTACAGAGTTTTTTTGTTGTGACTTCAGAAACTGGCATTCAAGGCACATCTTACATAGGTGTATCTAAGTATCTGAACTAGACGGGGCTATATTCCTTGCTTTTTTACTGAAAAATTTGACGTAGAAAGCCTTAACCCCCCCCCCCCACACCCCATCACAAGGCATAAATGAAAACCCCACTCTAGCACTCTCCAGCTATGTAAATGGTATCATACTGTCAAAAGTCTTAAAAAATAAATAAAATAAGTATTATAAAAGTCAATGCTAGGATATATCTTTCAGATTTATAAATATTAATTGATAAAAGTAATATTTAATTAAATCTGAACTGGGGGGTTCCAGCTTGAGTCATATTGATACCGAATAGGACATATACGTGATGATTTATCTGATTAGAAATTGAGGCCAATTTTACACACTTTTACAAAATAATAGTCATACAAAACTAACAATAATGTTTATTTATTAGACCAAAATTTTAGTTTTTTAAATTTAGGGCCCCTTAGCATAAAGAAAAAGTGTCTTCCCTTTCTAGGGGAAAGGGTTTCTGAAATTTATTTGTTTTATCAACGTATATATGCATAGTACTTATAGTAGCCATAGTATATTCCACACAATTTTGGAACTAATTCGACTGTTTTTAAAAAAGTTATTGAGCGCCGTAATTTTAAGTTAAAAAATATAAAAATTGTTTTGTGTTTTTCTTGATTTTGACGGGGAAGAGGGTGAACCTTTTAAATGTTCTTTTTAAACCCATTATAGTACCTTTTAGTTAGTATTTCTTATTTATAGATTTCTATCTAAGAAATTGGTTTAGCTCAGCGGTTTAAACAATTTCGTAGGTCCTGGCACAAAAAAATAACAACACACCATTGTAAAAAGTTTAAAATGCATGTGAAATATCGTTTTGATTATAATATATACATGCGTAATTATTATTAAGAAAATCAATGGCATTTTGGAAACTTAGAATACTTGGTTTCGTGTTACAACACAATATTATAGTTGCGTGATCACTGTAAAAAAAAAGGGTTACCAAAAATCATAAGCTCGAACAATGTGAAAAATGAAATGGGAGTACTTTTCATTACTGTACTATAAAATATAAAAATCAATTTTTATTATATACATGCTGTCCGGGATTTAGTTTGCCAGGGCTGAGTAAAATAATTCCCATTCCCACTGCTAATTCTGGTCACCTGTTTACCTACACAATAGTAAATCACGTTAAGAATTTCACAACAAATGCAATACTGTACTATAAGTATAATGTAGGTTTTCTAATGGCTATTGAGCATTACAGTACTGTAACCAATACAGTACCCTTCTGGTATATATTAACGTTATTCTAAAATTAACTTAAAAATAGCACAGTAATAATTAAGTAATGCGCTAACTTTTTTGCCATTGCTCGTTTCAAACATACTAAAGCAGTACTAATAATTATTATCGCCAGCATTAGATATGACTGAACAAGGTTGTTGTGTTTTAGCCCTTATTTTGTCTACGCCTGTTGTAAGTATTGGCGTTAAACAGACATTTCTGCTTGTAATTTATTATAATCGTTATTTCTTATGTAATACCAAGTAAAACAACGAAATAAAGCTATACAAAATAGACACCCTTTGCTTCACCTAAAATAATATAACTATAATAGTATGTCTTTACCTTGACACTGTCCGCAGACCATGGCCGATCAAAGCCTCTTTTAGTATTGTTTCCATATCTTCAACGTTCCATAACGTAGCATAGGGGCAAAAAAAGATGCAATATGGTGTTGTCTCAATGTACTTATACATAGTATACAGATACACTTAAACGACCGTGGTTGATGGTTTTTCACGGTTCAATTTTTCCGATAGTTTTTTTAAAACCAAGGTCATGGATTGTTGAACATAATTGTCACGTAACATCGGTCATAAACACACACATTCTCATAGAGTGACAAAAAAAATATTGTACAGGGTATACTGCAACAGAGTTCGACAAGACAATAGTCATTGACAATTGAACCGGACCGTTTTACCTATGATTTAATCTATAATTTATAAACTTAAGCCGTCGCTTGAGTCCTTTAATTTTCAGCCGACACGACATAACGACGCTATATTATAATACATACACAATATAATGTATAATCCACCATTACAAGGCGTGTTATGCGATAAATATAGTTATCATTATACTAATTGATGTGGAGTTGGTCGCATAACGTCAATAGCTGTACGCTTAGAAGTTGTACGCTTTACAATATTATAATATTATGGGAGTCGCATATCATGGAAGTTATCACGCCCTATATAACATAATATGGATACCTTCACGGTGTATTATATATGTCGGTGCGTTACCGGTCCCAGCACGTTATTTGAGTACCAAACGGCATACTTAACAAATTTTATATAATATATGAATTGTGATTATCTATAGCATAATGCACGACATGTTCATGGCGTCTAAATCGTATTGCATGGTCGTGTGAACGTCTCTGTGTTGTTGGTTGGTTTTTTTAATAAAAATTTTTTAATTCTTTTGAACATATTGTATTATTATAAGCTCGCGTGGTGAGTAAACGACTTGGAATCGAGAAAAAAAGTTATATTAAACCGTGGAGTGGGTTTTCTATAGTATGTATACGTGTAAGGCGGAAGAAACTGGTTTCGGGTTCATCGCGGACCGTGGTTGGTGGCGGTGCGTTAACATGGCGTCTGTAGCCGTTGTCTAAGCGCATGTGTACCCCTTTCACTTGGTGGAGCAATTTACACTACATGCTGTACAACCGCAACAAGACATAGCGTACATGTATACACACACAAAAACGCTTCTTGTTATTATTATTGTTGTTATTACGTTTGAGTACAACAAGGCGTATGTACGCCACATCGACAAAATAAAAAAACCAAGAAAGACTGTAAAAAAAATTAAAATCGAGCATACCTACCTACGTCTTATATTATAGTACATATCCACTAACATAACGAACCCCACGACGAAGGTCGTCTGCGACAGACTTTTTACATAGCAGTACTACAAACCAAAAAAATATTCGATACGATGTCAATAACTTATCAAACAAGAAAAAATCACTAGGTATAATAATACCTATATACAAAAGTACATACATGTATCCGAATGTCTAAATGGTTCGCGGCAAGGTCGGCCTGGCACCTAAAGAGCCTAGAATTCTAAATCTCTAAAGGGCCCCCAAAAACAATTTTATCTGTACATTTGATATATTTTACATAATTTTACTGTTTTACCCTATCAAATTCCACATATTGTGTTAAATAACTGTGCTCCAAGGCCTCAACATACCGGGGGGCCCGGACCACATTCGCAGTCTCGCGGTCCTGGCCAGGTCAACCCTCGACTTCGCGGTAAAGACTACAATAATTGTAGTCTTATAATTATTGTAATACGGACTACACGTGTACACGGAAAAAAATACATAGTTGACCAAACTATTTATTTAGTTATTAAAATAGCTATAGAAATGTAGTGTGTCTCTACTGTATCTTCTTCTTTTTCTTCTGTATCTACTTCCTAGTTCCTTATGTCTCGATTTAATCGGTTATGTGAAGTTTTTAATTTAATATGAATATTATTGTATTCGATGTTTTACAATGTCAATAATAAAAAAGTAAGCACGGATATTTTTTCAGCTATATAAAATGCATAAAAGAGTTTATGCTGGTCGTAAAATAACGAAAAAGTTTCAACCCCTTTTTACTAATAATTTGCCGGTCATTAAGTATAAAATACAGAAGCCCTATCTTAATCACAGCGCTTTTTTAAAACAAGTCTTAATTTAAAAGACACTCGGGGAAAAAACATTTAAGTTTTATATGCCTGCAAGTTGAAACCAGCAAGGTAAAATCGATCGGCTTCTATTTTCGAGGTAGTTACTAACTACTTTTTATAAGATATTCTGTTTCTTACCAGATTTTAAAGCCAAAGTGTTTTAAACCATCTTTATGGTATGTATAAACTTTATATTTACCAAGCACCGAGTGGTCTTGAAAAAACTTTTGGCCGTTTTTTTCGGAGACACCTCAGTTTAATACCTACATATTTAAGAAGGATTTTAATAATAAGACGGTTCACCCGACCATAATAAAGCACTGTATAATAATAATATATAGTACCAACACAGAAGCTGCCGGTTTAATGGCATGTCTAATTTGTCCAACAATATCGCAAGTAGACTGCTGCACCGGATTTCATGTCAAACTTTCTTGACACTCGCATTGCTGTTGTCCCGGTTAATAAGTAAACAGCATCGAATAATTTACTCCCTTCTAAAGTAATATAATTGAACGAGTTAATTTAAACGAGCAACTGCCAAGACAATCTCTAGCGTCGTCTGCTATATACCTTGATATACAACTATACTATTATTATAAATTATATAATGTGTTATTCCACGGATTTTATTCACGTTCATCGTCTGCAGACAGCTTTCAAACATCAAACAAGTAATATATATATATATATATATATATATATATATATATATATATATATACCTATTAACTTTGTGTAAATACTTAATTATGCTGAAAAGTGTTTGTCGCCGATTCAATGCACATCCATTTGTATTTTGCGCTTACATGCCGTTGAGAATACTCTGCATTCAATTATATATATATATATATATATATATATGATTGCCAAGATGACCGATGTAAATAGAACAGCTGGTGTTAAAAAAATACTTCATATAAGCTCCTATTAAATTAATTAATTAAACAAATAAATTATTTTAAATTACATAATTAATTAGTTATTCAGTTTTATAAAACAATGTTATGACGTACAAAGTATGAATTAACTATAACTCGTTTTGCTTCAGAGAAAAAATAAATCAATTAGGTACTTAAAAGATATACTCGTAGTGTATACAAGAACAATTTGGTTGCGTTTACATAAACCTGGTAAGTCACAACTAAATATAGTATAGATAGATTTAGTTTACAGTCTCTTATCATTAGAGTCTCTACTGAACATTAAGTTAAGTCAAATAACTGATTTGGCTGTGAGTTTTTTTTAATATAAACTATTAATTTTTATTCCTTATTTATTGGAAGTTTTATGACGTATAGAAGATTATTTAGCTTTAAACGAAATTTGAAAATTTTAATATTGAAAACTGCTGTCAATAAATTTTTAAAGTACCTCCGAAATTCTTTACTAATCGTATGTATAATCTTAAAAATTTGATTTTATATTTCAGTTAAACCAGCCAAAGGTCCAGGGCTGAATGGAAGTTTATGGCACCGTTGTTATACTGTAAAACAATCAGTGGCGCCGAACCTATACCTGAACTGAAACACTATTTTATTAAATATAATACACAAGTTTGAGTCAAATATTATATGGAAAACAATACTATTGTAGACTATTACGGTTGTTTAATATTATGACTTTCTTTCGCATAAAATTATCATACTAATAACGAAATTTTGTTGCACAATGAATATTATTTATTAAAGAAATTAAAAATAATGTCTATCCCTTCTAGGGGAAAGGGTTTATGGAATTTTTTGGTTTTTTCAATGTTTGTCGGTAGTACAATATTTAAAGATTATTACATACAAATTTGGAACTAATTTGACTATTTTAAAAAAAGTTTTAAAACGTCTTTTCGAATTCTAAGTTGAAAAATATTTTTAAAATGTTGGGGTTTTTCTCAATTTTGAACGGGAAAGGGTGATTTTTTAAAAAATTGTTAGTGATTTTCGTTTCGAAATTTTGGCATAGACAATAGTTATGCTAAAATATAAATTCAATTTAATTTTCAATTCTCTAATGGAAATATTAGAAATATAGGTGGTTTTAAAACTTAAGACTAGAAGAACATACGCGTCTAAACTCTGCGTCGAAGTAATGTATGTACAGTTGTGTAAATAAATGAACATAGTTACACAGCAAAGACCTATTTAGATTTTTCGGTCAAATTATAAGCCCATCTATAAGTCGCAAAAAGAACATTTAGTTTCAAAAGCTGATCAAATCGATTATTGTCCAACAAATTACATCAACTCAACAATTTAAGTAAGTATTTCTATAAAATTCTAAAAATAGTAATTACGTTAAAACTAAAAAAGCATGAGTCAGTCCAATGTTTAGTGTAAAAAAGCAATAATAACTAATAAGTATTTTTTATTGCTAGTTATTTTTTTATCGGGTCTTATCGCGTTTTTCATAATTTACATTTTCGAGAGAATTCTATAATTATATTATTGGGCTTGATGTGTACCATAGAGTGTAGTGAAAAAAGGCAATTTTTGAAATCGTTTTCATAATACCTCACAAAGGTCTTGGTGTCTATAAATCTAGAGTAAAAAATAAAATATCTTCATATTCAACAAAATTATTTAGAATTTGTACCATAACTTAAAATGTTCCAAAACTACAAAAATTAAAAAATACCATAATTTTGTAGGGAACTAAATTCTGCATAATATACATGTATAACTTTATCACATGTTTTAATCGTATCTAAAAGTTACTATATAGGGCCGAAACTGACAAAAAAACAACCCTTCAAAATCGAAAAAACGCCCAAGAATTTACATATCTTTCAACTAATATTTACTGCGCTCTGTAACTTTTTTAAAAATAGTAGAAATAGTTTCAAATTTGTATGAAGTATTCTTTAGACGTGATACAGATACCGATAAATGTTGACAGACCAAACAGTTATCATAATCCCTTCCCCTAGAAAGAGTGGCAACTTTTTCTGTATTTCACGTTTTTAGGTGAATTTTTAAGGCTTAAATTTTAATGAAGAAAGTTTTAGAATGGAGTTGTAACATATACAATATTCTCAAAAATCTGTCTTCAAACTACTATGGGAAAACCGAAAAGACAAAGGGAAAATGTCAACCGTTTTTGAAATGTTGTCATTATATTGTTAATTATACTTTATAGGTAACTATGGTAATAATTTATTATTATTATAGTCTGACGTCCAACTTTAATCGTATACACACTCCAATAAACACAAAAATATGTTTAAAAAGAATTCGTAATACCTAACGTTCTATAAAATTTAGACAAGAATTACAAAGCATTAATGACTGTTACCATACTGACCATGTAATAAGCGACTTCAGGACATGTCGCCTTTTAACACTAAACATGCTTTTCGGTGTTAGAAACAAAATTGCGTTGCTACCTAATTTTGCTAAAAAAATTGGATTTGTGGCCTTTCTGAACTTAGCCGTGCAACTATTGTTTAGTATTATATTTTTATTCATAATGAATGTGACGACGAGATCATGGTTAAGTTTTACCGTGAAGAAAGTCCTAATATATTATTTTCATATTTGTTTTTATTTAGGTCTTTCGTTTATATCTGGACAGTAAAAGAAGCCAGGACCCAAGAACAATTGATCCAAGAAATCCAAGAAAAGAAAGAAGACCAGTTTGACGTCCCAGACTTATCTGTCTGGGGCGTCATCTTATCTGATGGATGGAGTACCGCCTGACCTAAAACCGACTGGGGATAAGAAGAGGATAAGTACATTTTTATTTAAAAAATATTTCAAATTATATTCTGTATTATTTTGTAAAAAGTATCAAGTATCTGTTTAATTCTGCACATAAGCAATCACTTGATTATAATCGATCGAATCAAGATTATTATTTGATTAATAATAAGATTAATGTTATATGAAATAAGATATTAGTGCAATATGAAAATATTATTTCAATAAAATAACAATAGTATTATATAATTTTAGAAGAGTTATACCATTGATTTCTGGTCTAAATTATATTAACTGCTCCTCAAGTAGTTGTACTGTACTGTTTATGTTATTTCATTTTATTTACACCCATACGCCATCTTTTTCTGTATCTTTTGTATTTAATTACATCCCAAAGGTTACAAGTAGGTACTATTAATAGAGTCAATCTGAAGATTTGTGAAGTATGATGTTTGAAGTTGTGTGCATAACCAAAGCACAGTAAGAAATTTTTTATGTGAGTGAGTGAGTAGTAGTAGTAGTAGTAATATCAGTAGTAATATTAGTAGTGGTAGTATGTGAGTAAGTAAGGTAGGTCCAGTGTTCACAGATAAATATAAAATTATCGTTAAAAGCATTGTACACAAATTAAAACACATAATTGTAAAAACAATACCTTTTCACCTCCGCATCGAAGCTAAATTGCCTTTTTGATATAGAGGTAACATAACCTAAATGGAGTTCTAATGTTGAGTGACTAATTAAATAGTATAGAATATATTATATATATATATATATATATATATATATATATATAGCGAGAATTATGGGAAAAAATCCCAGCTGGTCAATCACATTGGTATTAGATTGGCTTAAATACAATTTATATAAAAACAATTCAGACTACAAAAATTAATCCTACATAATTTAAATTAAAAACAAATTTAATTTAAAATTATTTTTCAACACACTATGTGCTAAATTCAAAATTCGTAAAATTGTTTATGTGTTTGTGTATTTATTTAGAAAAATATTTTGTGTAGGCGAAACTAAAAAATAAGACTTAAAACATATTACTGTTTTTACACACAATACTTTAAGGTCTTTTCTATACTACCGCATTAAATATTCCAAATAATCTGGATACATAGACCATTATTACGTATTTTATGTGTATTATAATCACTCATGTTATTTCATATCAATACGAATATAAGGTAAATAAAACGCGAAAAAAAATTACTGGCTATGTGTTGTTTACACTGTTTATCGTTATCGTTTGTCTTTAGCTTATCGTTTATTGTAATATACTAGTGCATTTTATACAAAGAAAATTCAACGTACAAAATAAAACCTAACACATATCAATTTGAAACCTAAATTTAGACCTCTGGTTAAAGAGTTCTGTACACGTTGGAAAAAACCCGTTCTAATTGTTAAAATTGTTCTAGATACAAAAAAAAATTATAGGTATGTTTTATTAATATTGATTAGGTATATCATGTATATCCAGTAAAAAAAGGACTGGTCGATATCAAGTTTTAAACAAATATTTATGGAGTTATTACCTACTACCTAGCATGTTGAAAAATAGTCTGGAGAAAAAGCTATACAACTATCATTCATAACACAATTATTAATGATTTTTAACTTTAGAGTTTAGACACTTAACATAAGATAACTAGGTCGGTGTTAAAGATGTTGTTTTTGTTTTGGATTTATTTATTATTTAGGGCTTTGGTGTTTGACTAGCAGGTAACTGTTTGAACAAGCATACAAAACATCACATCAAAATATGTTCTCTTACTATTTCAATAAATAACACAACCTAAAACGTGTTTTCAATACGTTGTCATGTAAGAAAATAAATATACAATTAGTTAGAAAACTAATAACAATAATAAAACCATATAATATTTTGTACAACGTTTTAAATGAATATAAAACAAAGTAGTAAAATTATTCATGACCGGATTTAGACATTTTTAGGTGCCCAAGACCAATTTCAGGAACATGGATAAAAATAAAATACATTTTTATAAAAACGAAAATAATTATAGCTTATGTAATATTATTTATTTAGTTGACATATTTTTTCATGAAAATAAGTATTTACTACCATTTTTTTAAATATTTGGTATACTTACACAATATGTTTTATTTGTTGTTTAATGGTTATGTGCAAGTGTAAAAAAATAAAATTCAGCAAAATTTGATTTGCAAAAGTTAAATAGCATAAGATTGTTTTATATGCTTAAGGGTCTGAAATTAATTCACGTATAGGTTTTACATTTATATTATGAAGGCATTTTTTTTTTATAAAATATGTTACAATATTTTCTATCAAAATATTATAAGCTAATATTAATGGGTACGATTAGAGTTGATTCTATAATCTACTAGAGTCAACTTGAGTAAAGTAGAGTCTTTCTCTAATAATAGGTATATTGCCGTTGTTAAATCGTAAATAACAATATAATGAAAATATATTTCTGGTACTTGTTGACTCTCACGTAGCAACCTAGATATTTACTACGGTTAAAGAGTATTTTCCCCCCCCACTTTTTTGAAAGGGGGGTTTCTGGTATGGAAAAAAAAAGTTTGTTTACAGATTTTTGAGAAAATGTTTTATGTTATAAACTTGTTGACTTTTCTACTTTTGACCCACCAAAGTACCATCTACATACATCTTCGGATATATAGAGGCGCTATACAAGTAATTCGGTCTACAGAATAATAGTTATTTTAAATCATTGTAAATCCAATACCTTCTCGGCTCCGCATCAAAGCTAATCAAACACTAGAACCTATGATTTAAAACACTTATTTGTATTTTTTTTAAAAGTTTATATGCTATCTTAGTAAACAAACAACTACTAATTACTATTTAGATATTAAAAAGTTAAAGTGATGTTTTAACTACAAAGCAATTTAAGATTTCTCTTAGCTATAAACCTCAGCAATAGATCAGTACAAACTTACAGCTTATATTTTTTGAGATGCATACCCAACATAATATGAATTTTACAAGGTAAAGCTTTATTTATATTTTGTAGACACGTAACCTCATTATAATATACTCAGGTGTTCTATAATCATTTAACATTATTACAAGCGGCTGATACGATAAACGTCATTTTAAATGTAGTATTATGTGAAGTCGTCCATACAAAAAAACCCGTGTAAGACTACATAATATTGTACACGTTATACTACACACAGTACACACTATAGACTATAGCGCTGGTATTATACAACCTGCATGATATCGATACAGTAAAAGTGTTAAGTGGTCGAACATTAGAAACTACTTAACATTCTTCATGAAAATCATTTTTTTAGATAACCAAAAAAAGAGTTGTTTCACCTTAAGGTCCTAACACAAAAAAATTGCTCACCTCCACGTTAATATATTTATTATTATTATAATAATATAGAATAATATACAAACATAGAACAAATCAGCATTAAACGGTAATACTTAATACAAGGGTTTAATTTATTTAAGTTTAATTTGCAAATAATAATATCTCTAAGAATTTAATTTATAAAGTATTTTTTCAATCACGTTTCTGATATAGGCACGTAAAAGAGCTTTAATCCTATAATGATATTTATCTTTCCTTTCATCTATATTAAATATATACGATATACATAATGTTCTAAAATCTAAATTATCTAAAATGTGTGTAATATATATTTTTGATATTTTGCATAAATGTCAATTTTGAATCTTACACATTGTTTTTGAACATAACTGGTTTGATAAAATCACGTAGGGGTGGGGACGGACTATATTGGAACGGGAGAGATCTACAGAAATTATACTTAATATAACTGAAAGTGATAACATCACTTTTAAATAAACGCTTCGATGGAAATCTGTAAACGGCGGTAGTACAAAAATCTATAGAAGCTTTGTAAAAGCTATAACGTGCTTAAAATCATATGTTGAGTATTAGGATTGACCGTTGGTCTATTAAATTGTGTTAACGTTGCTATCCATGTATCGTAATCAACAATATAATGTAAATATTTTTCCTGTGACTATTGATTCACTCATACATAGCAACTCGGAAATTTACTACAGCCAAAGTGTAATTTTTCCCTTTCTTTTGGCTTTCCTTAATAATAAAAAAAGTTTGAGAAAAAAATGTTTATGTAATTTTTTAGTTTGTCAACGATAATTGATTATTGATCTAAAGAATAGATCATACAAATTTATAGCTGATTTTACTATTTTAAAAGGAGTTAAAATTTTTAGTTAAATTTGTTGGGTTTACTTCTCGATTTTAAAGTGGAATGGTGTATTTTTAATATATATAAAATTCTAAAATGTATTAATGCTACTGTACCACTACATTGTTTTTTAAACACGATGTAATACTTTTTAGAGCTGTGGTTCACCCGGCACCATCTAATGACATCGTTTACTTTTAACACGATGGATTTGAATAATAATAATATTAAGTAGATATAATATTCTGAATGGTATATCGGGTGCGGCTATCGTGTCTTATATAGTAGATATGATATGCATTACGCATAATGATAATACTGTTTGCACGCCACTTCCTTATATACTTTATTCGTTAACGAGTAAATGGCTATAAAGTTTAGAAAGGGGAGGTCCCCTCTCCTATATATAAGTAATATTCCACCCTTATCATACTGTCTGGGGAATAAACCACCGAACGTTGTCGTCGTTGTGCTTGTTTTATATATATATGTATGTATATACTTGACCACTTAAACGTTGTATATACATAGGGAAGACTCGTCAAATCGGTAATATATATATATATATATAAATATGTACATATACAGTATGGAATATTGGCCTATAATCATTTCGTCCCACGAAACATCAATATACATTACAGCGTGGGACCGACGAGCCGCCTCTGAAATAATAATACTATCGTCTTAACCGTACCCCGCAGCCACATCTGTGTACTTGAAATGTGATTAACATTGACACGGAAACTTTTTATATTTTCACGTAGCAAATCATAAAAATAAAGTCAATGGAGGGTGAGTGAAAAATCAATCACAAATTCGGCAAATCGTTTACCGAGTATAGACGTAGACTCTTTATAAAATAAATGATAGTCATGCAGCACTTATTTATTGAGAAATAAAGCGAAGGCGGAAAGACGATGTTTATAAAACTTAAGATTCAACTAAATTGGTCGATGTTGATACTTGATACATTAACATAGCAAAACGAAATCCACAATAATATATTTTAAAATATATTCAATTCTAAGTCTCCAAAAACAGTTGTAATTAAAAGAAAACTGGCAAATTTTTTCCCCGTTTCGGAGGTAAAGAAGTTGACTTTTTCTACTTTAGACCAGCCTAAGTACCAATCGATTACGATTCTGGATCTAAAAATGGTGGTGGTTTTCGTGAGCTAGACTATACATATTGATCTAGAAAAAACTGTTAAGCAAACTTATGGTTAAATATATAGTAAAGATATAAAATCTACTTGAACTCTAAACCATAAAAATTATACACTTCTTGCGTACACGTGTTACGACAACGATTCTCAGTCTGTTGTTAGCGCTGAAGATGACAACATCGTTGTTGTAACACGTGTACGCAAGAAGTGTATAATTTTTATGGTTTAGGGTTCAAGTAGATTTTATATCTTTACTATATACATATTGAGTTGGTTTAAGTAAGTGTAGAATTGTTTTTTATCTTAACCCCTTCGTGCATGTTGTGCCGTATATGGCACAAATTAGTTTTTTGTTATTTGTTGCTTTATTATTTATGTTATTTATTTATACTTTGTTATTTATGACATAACTGCATAGATGGCCGAATTTGGCACAAAAAACTGACCCATTTTGATGTAAAGTACATCCATCTAGCGTTAAAATTGTAAATTATAGATGAACAATAAACAACTGCAAATATTATCACCGCGTCGGGTAAAAATTATTTCTTTCATGCTATCATAACAAAAAATTAAAACTACCGAATTTAGAAAAAAAAAATTACTACCTTGTAGGGAATTTTGTGGAGAATATTTTAAAAGTAAGAACAGTTTTTTAAGTATAATAGTTTTTGAAATACAACAAAAACTTATTGTGTGCCCAATATGGGACAACATTTGTTTTGAGTGCATATTGTTCCAGATATGGCACAAACAAAAATTGTGTTTTTTAATGCATGATGGCCATAAGTGGCACAAACATACATTTGGTGCGCGTTGTGCCATATTAGGCACGAATTAAACTTTGAGGAAAATTAAGGGGAAGTTCTGCTTAAATAATTTTTTTACTATTTTTCCCATAATCCTGATATATTTTAGAATCAGTAAAATTTTTTGGGGAAAAAAATAAAAAGTCATGCATGAAGGGGTTAAAAACTATACCACTATTTTGCATTCTTATTAAAAATAAATGGTTTTAGGCAATCAACAAAAATGTAGCTTTATTGTTAAATGTGTCAGCGTGTTTGCGTACATTCACCACTAGACAGGGAACTTTAATGCTTGTCAATGCTTGATGATTTCTTGAATATGTTCATCCATGAGAAATGTATTCTCTAGTGTTTTTTACTTTAGGATATTATAATTTAATCATTTATACTACAAAAAAATATAAACAACACAATCGACATCCTATACCAGTACTACTACAATAGAATTTCATTATTTATTATGATTATAATTATATAATAACAAAAAAAAAAAACACTAAATAAATCATAATTTCGTAGTATTATAATCCCAAAACCACGCCATGTACAAGTACTGCGCTTGCTTAAAACTATGTTATTTAATTTGTACAGCTAACTCTATAATGAATTCAAATATTTCACGTACCTATGTATGTATTTGTTATTTTATTTTTATATTTTGAAAGAACATGATATACATAATAAAATACAGAATGGCGTGTAATTTTTATGCTCGAAACATATTTTAAATAATATATGGATGCATCTGTAGAAAAGGATGGATGGGTCAGAACAATGGTCACGGTCGTTAAGTCTCGACAAAATACACGCCACGAAAAATATTCTACACTAATCACAAGTGTTATTAGCGGTAATATAATGTTTTTACTCAAGGATCCGAAGACGTGAGTTCGAATACTAAGAACAATTACTTAGAACAAAAATTAACCAAACGTATAAAAATAATAATGCCTCTATGTCAATTATATCATCTGTCGTGAGCCTGTTATGGAATAACATGATGAGAACAGCTATGCTCGTTGCGCTGCATTGGTCTTCAACTGACACAGCGCGCGTTACCTCCTATTGAAACTATTTACTATATAATAAATTATTATTAAGAACCATAAGACATTTCAGCAATATGGTGATACTCTCTTTGATATCAAACTGTCAATTATATATTATGTACATCTTCGACCTTGATCGATTTCAGTATTGCGTCATTCCACTATGACGATTGTTTTAAATCGTATTATGATATACCTAGCACATTATTATAACTCCATAATATACTAATGTCAGAAGGTACAGATTGATGTCGTAATAAAATGTCATCATAGCTATTCTTCTACGTTGAATATTGCGAAAGGTTAACTATTATTGGCAGGTCCTGAGCATGTTGTTCTTTATTTTTTTTTTGTACTGTATATATTTTATAAATTATCAAATAAATTATTATGTGTACTTACAAAGATAGACGTCATTTGAAATCAAGTATTTAAAATACATTTTGTATTCTATAGTTCAAATGCATAAAATTGTTGTACTTGGAATCTCAACACCGGATGGATGCTATAATTTTGCGACCAATAATTATTCTGTATGTTTTTTTACATTGTGTTTTGTAGGCAGATTTTAGATTTAACCTTTACTGCATAAAATAATACTTTATTATTATACTTATTTGTTGACTGAAAAGCCTTGAAAAATAATAAGTTTATTTATGACAAAAATATATTAAAAAATTTATAATTTAGGCACATTTAAAAAAACCTGTTAATCGTCATAAATAACAATTATTAACTATTAATAATATATCGGTATTTTATGATTTTTTCAATGTCTACAACTTTACACTTGTGGTATTTTTTGAGACCAAATAAAATCGTATTTTGTAAAACTGAACCGAATGTTTTTTAAGCCAATCCGACGCTGGTCGTAATAGACTTTCACGCTTCAGTTATTGTGTAAAATTAAGTTTTACAGTCGCGATGAAAGTAGGGGCAAACTATAATCGTTTAACTAGTGCTAAAAATCGTAACAGCTACATAATGTAAAATTAACCCACCTATAGAAAGGTTATGTAATATCAATATATTTGCCACCAGGTGTCAAAGGCGTTATTAATTATCCACCTATATATACGGTTATTCGATGATGATTATAGTTAAAATTGTATTATTTATTTACGAGGAATCTTTGTCTTATATAACATATTAATAATACTATATTAGTACTAAACGTCGGCTTCTGTTTGAGTACAAGAACCCATTTTCTGATAATTAGAATCGTCCGTTGCTAAGTTATTATAACGTTTGCGATGTAATCATTTCATGTTTATTTACGTCTCGTTGAACGGTACATATACAATAAAACAAATTCCTATCATTACATCACATATGTATGCACAATAACAACATTACTGTTAAATTTACTTACTTTATTATTTTTATTTGAGCGCAATGTCGTTCAACATGAACGATAAGCACCATTCAGAAAGTGTACACAATGACCAAATGGCCTATAAATGGTAAATAGTAATTGTCTACGATAATAATAAATACATGCATGCAACGAGGCTTTGTGTATTATACGATGCGACGACGATAAAAAAAAATAATAATATGTACTCATAATGATGTGTAGTCCAAAATCGATACGATATACCTGTAATTTTCGTGGTAAATACAAACGAGCAATTTCATTTCCTCGTGCCGTACGTATGTAAATCTATTCGTTATACATGTTTAATTCCATGGGAAATTAATTAAAATAGTATCGGTAGAAATATAAAAAGTATGTTATTTTTCATACGAATATTATGAAGATATACATATATATGATTACATATTATGAACTAGAAGTTAATAAGGTCTTTAACAAAAATAGTTAAAAAGTTTATCGATATCACAGAAATTTAGAGAAATTTCTTTAACACTGAAAAAAAGTGACAGCAATTTTTTGTAAGTTGACTGATAAATATTATGGACTGAACCTTTAGTTAACACCAACATTTTACAATATTTTGTTGTATTTTTTTTTCGGTGCACAATTTTGTAAACTTATTGTTTGGAGGGGAGGGGGATTTCAGTGCATCCAATGACATCGAAAAACAAATGCAAAATATCAATGCAGCTTTGGAAAGACACGAGTCCCGACTAATGACCAAAGACAGATTCGGGTTTTCTCGATCGAACGACAAATGTCACTTGGTGGGTAATACGTTGTCGTCTGGCGATCTTTCAGCACATTCGATAAGATTGGATTTCAAGAACAAAAGGCTCGACAAGACGCAGAGTGTTTCGCAAGTCGAAACTAAGGTTCTAGATCGAATTCAAGCCAACAGGAAACTGCTTTTGCACATCTGGCAGTTGGGGGAATCGATTTCCGCCAAAGCTGAGGATGTAAAAGCCTCCTTGAAAAGGTGGAACTTTTCGGAAAAAATCCAGACGAAATTATTGAACGATTTCGAATGCAACAAAACGCAGAACCCGACCATAAACGAATGTATGTCTGTCATAAATTTGTAGTTAATAGTTATTTAGTAACTTTTATAAGTCGACAAAAATTAAAACTCTAACGTTGGTTATTAAGTATACAAGAACGGGTTGGTAAAACAAGTTTATTAGATTTTAGTTGACAACATGAGACTTATTTTACAAAAAGTTAAAATTTAGGTTTGAAGGTCTTATGCTCAATGACGAATGAGGTATTGTCGATGATATTATAATGATACATATTAGAACGTTTATATTTTATGTTATAGTTATATTGATACATTTTTTTTTTTTGACACTAAGTTTTATCTACACTAGTGTATAAATAAATTCTCTCGGATGCACAGGCCCAAGGCAACGGCAAAAAAACGACGGTGACTTAACGGACGGGGAGGGCGATGGCGATTCGGGCAAAGTAGCATATTTTTCCAAATGTTCAAATTCAATTAGTTCGACGGAAAACCGATTGGAAACTCGATTTGACACAGGACCTAGCTGGTAATTGTGTATTGTATATTGTGTCTTTGAGTTCTTAGCTTTTTAATGGGTTTGTTCGACCAGGTGTCTGGTTAATGCGGTTACAAGACCCGACAATGTTTCGGCGGCCGAACAACAATTCCGGAACAAATTCATTTCACCGACGGATGCGGCCGAGTACAACCAACAGCAAGACGTTAACTCGTTCGAGGTTTCCAGAACATCAATTCTAGCACGACCTCAGTCGAATGATTAACGCTCTGTCGTTTACTTTAAAGGGAAACCACTGTAACGCATTCATCGTATAGAGTATGTGGTACTGATTCTATTGTACTTACAATATGAGGTATAAAATTATAAAAATATTTTAAAAACAACAAAAACTTATTTATCAACTGATATGGCGTATTTAATTTTCGTGTTCCAAATTAATATCAATTTTTTAACAAGTATTAAACAGAACTTGTTTGTACACTCGCCACAGTCCATAGAGTTATTTTTATCTGCACGCATTTCTCAACCGCTCTCTATGTCCCGCTCTAAATTTTAAACCTAAATGACTTTTAAAATAATTATTGGAAATTGGTTATTGAACAGTCATTAAACCTATTCATTAAACTATTCTTAATTTAAATATTCAATCATCTTTATCAAAAGTTGATAAAGCTCTAACAAATACTAAGGTAGATAAAAAATTGAATATTGTCTAATATTGTACTACAAAATAAATCAAAATGTTTTCAAAAACTAACACTACAAATTGTAATTATTTAAAGAGTAAACTATAGTGTAGTACGTTAAAGAATCACTCGGTATATACAAGCTCTAGTAAACGGTTATAACATAGTATTTACATATTATAATAATTAATAGTAATACGCGCATTAAATATGACACCAAATGAGTGTCTAAAAGACTTGTATGCATATTATAGTATACAATGTATAAAGCTGTAGTATTTCAATAATTAAAAGCTGAAAATGGCTATGAAGTCTGCTAACATTGTATACATATACTTTTATGCTCGTCGGTAGTCGTTCAAGATAAAATGCATTCACTTTAAAGTAGTTATATACGGTAGGGATTTTAATAATAACATAAAAGTGTGGAAAATGCACTAAAAAATTATTTTATGACTTGTAATATCATACCTAATGCGCGCATTAAAAATTTTCTAAAATGCTCTTGCAAAAACTTTTATGCTGTAAGTTCATATAAAATTACTAACAAATTAAGTAAATATTAATTTTACATGTCCCTAGTGGAGTTTTTTAATTTCAAGGTAAACACAATATAGTTAGGTTTTACGGATACATTATGTAGGTTTAATCAATTTTGGAAGAAAATATTTGGACTTTTTGTAAATTCTGGTATCTACATGTTATTTTTCAAACTTTTAAAGAGTTTATATAGTTCCATTGACCATTTAACCAATCGCCAACGCTAGTCGCTAAGTATTTTTGTTTAGTTTGGTGATAATGTAAGAACTAGGGGTTTTAATTTTTAGTTTTTTTAGGATATAATAGGAAAAATAAAGTTGCTTAAAACCCTCGCGAATCTATTCTTCAATTAATTCAGTTTCATATTATGTGAGAAACTTAGTTGGCAATAAAACAGTATTATTTTTACCGTCGTTATACATCATCACTGGTCAAAAATAATATAAATGACTTAATCTATTTTTTTTACCTCTTTTTCAGTGACATAATATTTTTGTGACATTGCTGACTGATAACAATTGAATTATAATAATTATATACCTACCGTGTCTTTTTTTTGTTAAACCGGCGGATGCTTATTAAATAAACACAATGATTGAATACTATCGTTTTCAGTTGATCTGAACTTTTTTATGCTCATAAAACTATTATTATTGTTATGCTATATAATTGACTTAATAGTCGAACGAAACATGAGCATTTCAAATATACCATAAAGTCACGGGCTAATAGGAGTATTGTAATATGTAATGCCTTACAAAAAAAAAATAATAATATCGAACAGTATAATACAAAAGTTGAAATAGTCAATTAGTCAATAGTCGTGTGTATTAAAATTACCGACTCTATTATGCATAATACCAATATTATCGATAAAAAAAAATTGAATTCAGACTTAGATATTAAAAAAACTATTCGATTAATTTTGACTGAGTTTCCGTATTGTGATTTGAGTTTTTTCATCGTTGATTTTTATTACTTAAGATAAGAATATTTTATAATGTGTATATTTATAGTAACCATGTTATGAAAATTAAGTGTAATATCCTTCCACAAGTTATAATCAGTCGGTACAATTGGTCTGTAAGAATTATTGTTTGAATGCGATTGTTATAGGTTAAATTACTACATAAGATTACACTTAAGTCGCGTATGCAGTTTATCATAGGGAGTACTGAATTCATGATTTTATATTCAAAATGAATAGGTTTGCGATTACGCGAAAAAGAAATGATTTGTCATTTATTGAAATTTAGAGAAAGACCATTTATTGTACACCAGTCCACAATATCGTTTTGGAGATTCCAACAGTCATTAACAAATTGAACCTGTATATAAAGTTTTTATCTGCGAATAGGCCAACTTTAGCCCATTTAATTATATACTTAATGACATTAATAAAAAATATAAAGAGTAGTGATAAGATATGGCCACCTTGGCAGACTCCTGAATTAACAGGAAATAACCTGGAAATATGATAATTTATTTTAACTTTTTGACAATGCCCTTAAGGTAAACGGCAAGCCAGGATAGCAATGAATCTCTAATAACTTGAAATTTAAATTTGTTAATCAGGATACAGTGGTTGACTGTATCAAACGCTTTTTGGGCATCTGTATGTATCGAGTCAACTTGTTTAGCATTCTCTACTGAGTTAGTGAGATACTTAACAAATGTGACCAAACTAGTAGTAGTAGATTTTTTTGGACGAAAGTTGAATTGTTCAGGAATGATGTGTGAAGAGATATTCAAGGACATTTTTTCGAGAATTAAATGTTCTAATAATTTTGGAATAGTCGGAGTTTACAGATTGGACTATAATTTGTAATATTATTGTGAGCTCCAGATTAAAATATTGGTTAAACATAAGAAATCTTTCACTTGATTGGAAAACGATCAATTGATAATGATTGCACAAATAACATATGGATAGGAACCGACAAAGAGTATAGACAGGACTGTACAAACATGGAGTGTGGTGTAAACCATTTGGACTACTGGAAGTGGTAAAAATTAAGATTACTTAATGCGGTAAAAACATCGCCAACAGAGATATTTACAGTATTTAAGTAGTCACTAACATTAACAATTAATATGAAGGTTATTAACATCAGTAGAGACATTAGTATATAGACAGAGGAAAAAAATGTTGCAAATAAATCGACTACATAAGAAAATCCAACATAATGGACGGAATATCGTATACTTATACTTGAGATTATTTATATAATGCAAAAGTGATTTTGGGTTCTCAATAAAGTTTTTACGTTTTAGCTTTATAGTTTGAATAACACGATTGCGAAAGAATTTTGCATTGTACTATTAAACTACAGAATTTTGCATAATCGGCCAGATTGTTTAACAATTTAAACATTTTATGTTGTAATTTTTTTTAACAAAAAAATATAAAATAAGATGTTAAAAAAAATTTGTTTTTCTAAAAACTAATTTGCTTACAAGAATAATTTATCAATTAATTGTACCACATTTCTTAAAAGGTCAGTGCTATGAAATCAACCGAATATTAACTACAATTTTAAATAATGTTAAACATCTTTAATACTTAACTAAAATCTAAGGCCCACTTATGCAACAAAGTCACTCGATAAATTATTAAATTTTACACTTAATTTTACATTTATTTTGAGAGTAGATGGAAGGCCCACGCTTTTAATTTTAGTCAAAATTTAAAGATGTTTAACATTTTTTTAAATTGTATTTAATTTTTGGTTGTTTGCAAAGTTTAAATATTTGCAAAATTTATTTTTTTAAAAATGTGGTATAAATGATTGGTAAATTGTTCTTGTAAGCAAATCATTTTTTAGTTAAATTTTCTTTTAACGTTTAAGTGGGTAAAAGAAAACATATCGGCGTTTGGAGGCGACGCCAATAACATACAATTTTTGGCGTGAGCGCTGGATCAGCGTCGGTCAATTATCATATACCTACTCTCTCCGTTATCGAAAAGTAAATGTTTTTTTATGCTTTACGGCTGCTAAACTATCATCGTATTTATTCGAATTCTGGTTGCTTTGTCAGGTGTGTTCCAAAGAGATATGTATATGAATGCACATGGTTGTGCTTTTAATCCTTGGGCATTTAATTCGAAACACAAAAACGCTGCGCTCAAAATAGCGGCGGATTTGGGTTGTCCGTCACACGACCCTCACGAAATAGTACAGTATTTAAGAAGAGTTCCTATAAACGACTTAGTAAAGACTTCTAAGATTGAATCTATATTACTTGATAAATATCAAGTAAGTATTCACGTGGAATTATTCTTATAGTAAAATAAGGAACAAATTTACTTTGCAATACACCTTTATTTTTGTGATTTTGTAGTGATTTTTAAGCTGATTACGAAACTGAAGTCAAAAAACTCCTCTAGTGTGAAAATTATAGCTACTTGAACTTTGAATTTTTCACGTACCTATATAATAGTAGGCAGTATGTGACGGCGGGGGCGGTGGCAGCGGTAGACAGCCATACAGCCGTTGTCGGCGGTGCACATTGCGATTGAAAAAGAGCAGTTCATTTCTGATTTGTTATCAATAAATTACCATGAACATAATGTTATACCAACTCAGTTGTAGGCTGTCGCAAAATAAAATAAACGACCACCAAGGACAGGGCATTAATTTTTCTCCAAACTTACGTTCTATGCGGTAGTTTGTTCGAACAGGGAAAAATTAGCAAAACAAATATCTTTTTAAAATGAATACTTTGGCAAATAAACCTGTAACTATATAAAACAACTCCTTACGTCTGCATGCTCCGGGACTCTTTGTTAGGATGCGAGCTCACGCCCCTACTATATCCTTTGATTTACAATGCATCCCAATGTTTGGGAATTTTTTTAAGAAGTTAAAATGAGTGAGCACCTTACAGGTACTTCAAACTATAGATGGTAGAAAGAGAGGTGCGACTAGTGAAGGGTTAATAAAAAATATATAGGTATTTTTTAGTGGGTTGATTATATTTTTTATTGGCCGTTTTAAAATGTATTTTTTTAATTTCCTGAGGACCAAAGAGAAATTGTATTTTACCAATTTGTTCCGTCCATTGAAAGCGATCAAGTTAATGAGAGATTGTAACCAGCCCATCCGGAGGAGCTGTCGAAAACGATTGATATTTTTTGGAGGCAAATGATTTTCTTAATTAATTTTGTGTGGAACACCGTAAAGTTTTAATAATGGCGTGTTACTTGCATAATTAATTAGAAGACTAGACAGGTTTATATCACTTATAAAAAAAATATAACATAAATAATGCCATAAAGTAAAATTTGTTTTACACATTAGCAATTAGATTTAAAAGATTAAACGACAATTAAAAAAAAATTACATAATTATATGATTGCACGAACATCATCAGTCACATGTAAAATGTCGTTTACATAACGTGAATTGTTACGTTACTACAAATGTATACAATTAAAAATTCCAACAGATATATTTAATAGTATTGTGCTACAATTTAAAACCGTTGCCGATTTAAATGTAATGGCTTTTGCCCTTTTTTTAATAGTATTTTTTTTTTTGTTTAGGCGACAGTTTATATGAAATAAACTGTTGCTATTCAACGAAATGTTTTAGTGTGAATATTTTATTTTATATTCTACCAAATGAAGTTCAAGTATTATATGTTTTGGTTTTATAACTGGGAGAGTCCTGTTCGGGCCTAGTTTGGTCGCCGAGTAGGGTGCAGGGCATTTTTGCCATGTATAGCGGAAAGGGGGGGCAGCTTCTTCTCCCAGCCAGGTTGCCCCTGCTCATAATAGATTCGAGTGGAGGAGTAATGTAGAGTGGAATTTTTTATAATGAGTCTTAACGAAATTTAACGAAGAATCCGGAATTAATGACGAATCCGAATTTAATAATAAATGCTGATTTCAAAGTTTGAATTTCAGAAACTGTAATCTGACTTTAAATAAAAATCCGAATTACCGGTTTAAACTATAATATTTGTGTGGTACTCGGGTAAAAGGTCTTAAGTCATAAATAACTATTTTTTTTTAAAATAACCTATTTCACAAACAAATCATTTTTTTTACACAATTAGCACTTGACCCCATTTTCGCAATTTTTGCACTTAACACCTTTTACCCGAGCACCACAAATTTATAATCAATGTTATAACTTACCTACTTATACTTAAACAACAAGCTAATAAACGTTTGTCATTTATAACTTTTTTTATTAGTTTAAAAAGCATTGTACAGAATTGTAATATTAATGGTTTTCAATTATGCGTCAATAAGAAATGTGTAATTATATGAATTAAAACAATTTATAATTATCAAATCACTGCACTGTGCCTATTTACAAATATAAAGAATTTTTTAGCGTGCACAATTAATATGAAAAATGCTTTTAATCTTTGGATTTTGATCTTATATAAAGTAATGTTAAACACGTTATTAATTGAAAATTTGTTGATGCTTGAAATAAAATAATATATTGGCGTTTTGCAGAAAAGTATTGGCAACCTGTTACTTTGTAACAAATACTGTATAACAACTATACATAGATAAAAATTAGAATAGTGAGGAACCCGCTGTATTTTCATATTTAATTTTTGCATGGTTCCTCGCTAGTCGCTACATTATTAGTATTACAGCGCCCTCGAGAGTTCCTGATATCCAATGTGTAAAAGCATTGATATTCGCAGTCATATTTATAATTATTATGCTTTCAGATTTTACAATCAGTTTTTCAACAATGATTTTCACAATGATTTGTGGAAACAATAGCCGCATCATAACTTAAGTCAAAACGGGTAATATATTATTCTTTCTAGGTGAAAAAAACGTTTGCTGTTATATAAAACTATAAAAGACTTGTAGAATATAATCAGAATATAATATATAGGTATGAAAAGTTATCTTGAATTTTATAGCGTCGGCGGTTAGAGCGAGGCATATTATTATAGGCATAACTACTTTTTTCCATTTCCCATTACACATGGCTGTCGCCGGCAAACCGTCGGCGGTGTACCTACATTTAAGGCTAATGCAAGAAAAACAATTCATCCTGCGCCGCTGCAGCTGTACTATGATGCCTCGGACTCGCCTTAAACGATCCAGAAGAATTACATACGTACCTAATACTTAAGTCTTAAACTAAAAAAAAAAAAGAATGGAAGTTCCCAAAACATTTTTCTTATTTTGATTAGACCCGAACGGTTCAATCCGCCGTACGTGACGACCATGTGCGTTCCTAAATGCTCATAATGACCGTTTTGTACCATTTGGTAACTGACAATAATCATAATTGTTGTTATTATTATTATTATTATTATCGTTGTACGAGCGCTCGAAAATTCTTACATAATTTCTTAGGGAGGAAAAAATCATTTCGATCTTCCAATGACATACGTTAAAAAGTCATTACTCGCTTTGTATCGCAGGTATAGGTAATATGTATAATATTGTAGATATGTAAGTTGAGAAATATAATAATTGGTGGCGCGTCGTCTGTAAAAAACTAGACCTTCTATTATTATATAAGTTATAATATAATCTAAAAGTGGTTTATAATATTATAGGTATATAATATACAGGATCATCGCTTAGCTTAATGATAACTGATAAAAACATATATAATATCAATTCGAGCCTCACGTTTTAAAACACAATAGTATGTTACGCTCATGCCTCATATAGATATATACTTTTCAAATGTATTTGTGTAGTTACTCGTATAGGTCATATTATTTTTTTTCCAAGCTATAACTTTGGTAATTATTTAAGGAAAAGTTGATAATACATAATAAACATAAGAACGTTAAACAACAATTATTTTTTTTACTCAGTACAAATAGGTATAATATATTCATGTAATAAAACAAAAGAACCGTGTAGGTACCTACTACCTGAATCGTGTTTCTACCTGATAAAAATTTAATTACACTGTACACTTAATGAAGGTTTTAAGTGTAAATGCAACCGTAGAGCGAATCGGTAGGCACGTTAAAATACACTCTGTTGTATTACCTATGAGTTATTATAACATAATATTATAATATAGTAGTGTATAATATGTATAAATGAAAATAACATTGTATACTCAATTTTTATTATATATTTTTTAATAGATACCATATTGTTGCATATTGTGGAACATATAGGTACTGCCGCAATTAAAATTAGCACATTAATAAAAGATTTCTAAACCTAAATGTCTCGTACTATTACAATATACTATTTTAACAATATTAGTAAAAAGACAATTATACAACAGCTCCATAATATACTTAATATTATATATTAAGTATGTATTTAAAGTATAATAATAACAAATCAATTAAAGTTGTACAATAAATCACTGGTCATTTTAACAAACAATCATGTCTATACGTCAAAATGAAAAATCAATAAATATCAATAATAAACAAATATCACTTAGGTACAAAGCGGTGCCTAAGTATATAATTTAACTAAAAAGTGTACATCGTAACAATATTACGATTGATATATATGTGTAACAAAATAAATCTTTTAAATATATTTTATACATTTTTTTATGTAGGTATATAATTCTGTAAGGATTTTATATTATAGTCATTGCCCGAAATTGGGGTGTTACAAATTAAATGTTGTACATAATTAGTAATACTAAGGGAAACCTCCACTCTAGGAAGGGAGAGCGAAGGCTCTATTAAGGCTGCTTAGGATATTTCCGTTCCATATATATAAATATTATTAAGGAGGAAGTAGATCACTATGTTTTTTTTTGTCTAAACGGTTTTATACGCAAGTGGTTTTAATGAATTTTAATGTGTTATGAATGTTTAGTGGTTCGTTGATAAGGCGTTCGGCAAAGTAATACGATATTTTGGCTTCTGTTCTTTCTTCATTAAATTATCGACATTCTAATAGCTGTAGGTGTTTGACAGTGGCTCGAGTCACACATAGATACCCAGTTCAAGCTCTGTTCTGTTTATGAGGTCTTTATGAGTGTGTTATAACTTATAAGCATGTCCTAATGGTGTCATTATGACGCCTTGTTCTCTAGGTAAATTCGATGAACATTTATTTTGGTTCCATATTTATTTATTTTTCGTGCAACCGCAAACCCGGCCTATAACTATCTTATTTTTTAGTTAGCACTAAGTGGCAGTCTCATATCTATTCTCCCTCATCCATCGTAACGATCGTCTACGGCATCATCATTCATCTTCATTAGTGTAACGCAACATTATTCATAAACGATTAATGATGCGTTTAATTACCTATATAGAATTCTCATGTAAATGTAATAGCCAGAAGTAGGCATTCGAGGCGGGCAAATCTGAGTATAAAAAGTGACCACTGGAGTCACGTATAATAAACACGGCGCGGTTGAATCATCGAGACGGCGACGCGACGGCATGGAAGGAATGAGGAGGATCGAAGAGGAGAAAGACGCGATTACGTTAATTTGGTTTTTTTTCGGCGAGGCCAGATTAAGGAGGATGCTCGTTTTAATGAAGACGCACCGAGTGCCGATGGACTGTGTTTCGTAAGCGCGGGGAGGCAAGAGGTAGGAGGCAGAGATGCGGCGGTGGCGGCGGCAACAGAGAAGCGGAGACGAAGAAATTATTCCGCCGCCGCCGATCCGACTTAAATGGGTTTTAATATCCACACGGTGTTCCGCCACCCGGCCGCGTACTGATTTCCCGTCGGCCCGCCGGCCAATCGGGACACGAACGAGGCGGTGCCCCGCCAAGACCGACCCGCCCGCCGGGTTAACCGGCCACGCGCGCGCCTTCCGGCCTCACAGTCCGTCGCGCACCGTGCCCGTCCGCACTGCAGCCACTCCGCTCCAGAGATTTCACAACTCCCGGATTAGACGAGATTGATGACGGCGACGCATCCATCACCACTCTATTTACGTATTTTTATTGTTGTCATCGCATCGTAATATTATTGTTATCGATTTGCCGTGCGTGTCGCATCTCGTTCGTTTCGCATATAATAAACGACAATTACGCACACGGTACTCGTTTACAGATATTACAGCTAATCCTACGGCGTGATCTTGATACATTATTTTCGTTGTTGACTGTTTTTAATTAGTATTAAAAACAGTGTCACACACTACATTTGTCATGGTCGATGAGACAAAGTGCAGTTCGGTCGAAGACGGTACGACGTCTGATGAAGACCGCGACGTACGCGTGGACTCAGGCGGTTCTGACGAGGAATTGTGCATGGACGAAGAAGACGAAGACGACGTGTCACCCACTTCGGCGCCCGGTGCCCTTACGTTTGGCATATCGCGTCTGTTGGGCGGCGGTGGCGGAGACTCGCCCGGTAAGCGATCGGTGGCCACCAGCGTAGCCGCCACCGTGTCGGGTCCGGCCGAAGCCCTAGCCTCGTTGTACGCAGCTGGCCACCACGCAGCCGTTTTTGGGTTACACCATCTTCACCAACAGCACCAACACCACCAACTTATGGCCGGCAAGCCGGACGACAAATTCCTCCAGTACTCGGGCGCCGCGGGCGTCATCAAAGTACCCGCTCACCGACCTCTCCCCAACAGTGGCTCACCCGGGTCTCTACCGTCTCCTTGGGCTGCCGCCGCCATGGATCCCGTGTCCTTTATGCAGCGCAACGCTTTCCTATTTGCCGCCGACAAGAACCGACTGGCAGCGGGTAATTATTATTAACTGAAAATCCATAATTATATAGATATTAATTATTTTCCTACAACGCAAAAGTCAAATATTTGTACACGCACTAGGAGCCACCGGCTAACAACTTATTTTTTACGTTTACCATACATATTACATATATTATTTAAAGTAATAGGTCTTTTAAAAGGACATAAATCTATAGTCAAAAATAAAGTAGACTATAGCCAAATCGTAACAAAAGTTATTGGATGGCCTGGGCTGAAGGACATAGGGCAAGTTCCTCTAGATCGGTTCCATTTTAATTCATCTGTATTACCTATACTTTTAAATCCTGGATCGGGTTAATCATAAATAAAAAAGTGGTTTATTTTAATTTTATAGACCGCCATACTCTACATCAGCTCACTCACAATTTTATACGTTATTTTATCAATAAATTTTAACTTTATATAAAAAGTAAACTTAAGATCGAACGCTACCTCATGATATACGACAACTAAAATTTTAAGGATCCAAAAAACATATTGGTTTTATATTTTTGTATGTAAAAACACAAAGCTCGTTAAAGTAAATAAAGGATAAAAGGAAGAGCTAAATAATTTTGATTCATTATTTTGTACAAATATTTAAAACATTTATTTTTAAAACTCTCCCACTTTCCAAAACATAAAATATGTATAATGCAATTTTTAAACTAATTGTTAAAATGTAATAATATAAAAGTTTTGTAAAAATTATTGTTATGGTGATATATAAGAAGATAATATTTAAGAAATAATAAGTAACACCGAATATAATTAATTAAATATTTTGGTTGACTGTATTATACCTAAAGTATGATACAGACTACACCACTGATGTATGCTATTCGCATTAATTTATCTTGTTGAACATCTTTTAGCGATTCTTTTAACAAGTATACCTATTAACAATTCTATTTTAATTAGATTTTTTTTACATGAAATTCGCCAATTTTATACACTTATACTAATTTAATTGTGCAATATCTTGTAATAGTGACTATTAGTGTACTATTAAATAGTCTATTATCCATTATTCATCATCTGCACGCTAGGTTATATATTACACATAATTTATTTAACGCATTTAATTGGCTCCACTATAAGGACAAATTAATTAAATGATAACTGTGCACGTTTTACGCAATACGATATTAGTTAAATAAAAACAAATTATTTTCAACATTACAATAATTACAGTTTAAGAATTCATATTAAGCAGTCACCCTACAAGTCTTTATTATAATTATACCTTAATAGTTGTATTATACATTTGAAATTAAAAATGTTTTATATTGTATAAACGTCGCCGCCATGTTTTACTTACCAGCGGGATCAAGTATAACAACTGTTTAAGGGAAGAGTGCCACTCGTGTGGTTTATATATATATGTATATAAGTAACTATAGCAAACGCTTGAAGAAGTTTTTTTTCTTCCAGAGCGCGTAACTAATGATTTTAGTGGTATTGTAATGCTCCATTTTCTTTAAGTTATTGCAGCAGTAAAAATTAGAACCAACCGCGTTTTAATCTTGGCCGTCGTCCAATTAATTTGTATTTTATTAAAAGGGTAAAAAAAAAGTGTAACGTAAACGTCTTTAATTTCAATTATAAAAAGAAATTTAATTGCAGACAATTAGCTAGCCGTGCTAAAATTATGACACGGCTGAACGGTCAGCTACAGTTAAAAGTGAACAAAATATATCAATTAATCAATACGCTATACTATATTATTGCAAGGTTTAAAATATATAAAAACACATCATTGACACACACACACATATATATATATAATTGCTATATACATTTAAAATAAAACACGTTTTTTTTTTGTTTTTACGTGCGGCATAATATTTAACAGCATTGTAAGCAGTTATAAACTATATAAATATATTACGGCTACGACTACCATCTCTAATGCATTAGTGTAACAATAATTGAAATTATATATTTACATATAAACAGTATGAATAGAAAATATGCGCTCTGATAAACATTCTAGTTTAAATTGAATATAACCACTGTGCAGTATTCGACTTGTTCTTCCATCCATATAGTTTCGCGTTATTGGCATACAATATTATAGTATAACATGTATTAGATAACAATATATATATATATATATATATATATATATATATATATATGTATAAACATAAGCATATACTTGCGGTATACGAGGCTAGCTTATAAAACGCTTGATGACCAATACAACTATAAATGTATGTAGTATGTACTTTTGAGTGGTTGATTTGTACGTCGAAATGTCGGGGGTCATTAAATTTAATATTTTTAGGTTACTATAGTATTATTGACTGTATACCTGATCTACTGGGATTCAGTCTAAGTATTGTTATTGAAAACTTCGATTTCTTAAGGGCGCAGACACGTTGAATTGTCGGCTTATTGTGGGGTGATTTTTTTGTATCTTGTGGATGTAAAATCTGACTGTAAAACGCCCCTGGACACAATCGCGTGTTCTCGGCTACCGGAGTTACCCAGACACACGGTTAATTCCAAACGGCCGTCTCGTGTTTTGTATTTACACGTGTATACAACCTTTACACACCTGTATAATATGTGTGTACGGCGGTATAGAATAATATATAATATACCTATAAGACCGATCCTAATTACAAGGCAACGGCATCTTCTTGATATCCGCGATCGTTCGTCGGCAGATTATAAAATCCAATATACAATAATAATATTGTATTTATGTATACCTACCTGGCGTTATGTACCTTCTTACTATCAACGGCCGGTAGTCATGCACCGGTGTATTATATACTTTTAGGAAAACAATTTAATCCTATACCTACTCTGAACGTTTTTCTGTGCGCCTAATTATACACACAGAGATTTCCGGAAACGGATACTTTTATCCTATTCTGTAATTATTTGGTAACCGAACGGGGCCCGCACACAAACGCCGAGTTCCCAAAAATGATCCCTGTGATCTAATCAACATGATATCTTTAATGGGGTTTCTACTTTCTATAGCGTATGACTGCATCCGGCATCGCATTAAACAGTTCAACTTTTTTTTAACAAAATCTATGGTATTAGATTAAATATAGGTACATTGAAAACTAATATTAATTAAAAATAAATAGTAATATTTAATAGATATTAAATACTCTGTAGCATATTTTAATATTTACTATATTAGTCTTATGACAGCATATCGTTAAAAATGTTGGCTTCCTTTTTTTGTATAGTTTTCATTGTGAATGTTATATCTTTTTCTACCACTACTTTGTTGTATTTACAAACTCAACACTATAGAATATTATCAGTAGAATGTTTAAAATTTTGCTATCCTAAATATACCGGTGCTCCCTGCAGATAACTTTTCTTATTCATATACATACTAAACGGCTAATGACATACACATATATATATATTTTGTCATGTATAGAAACAAAAAGTAATATCGAAAGAAAATCTAAACTAGAAATCTTAATTTGGCCATAAGTCAATGTAGGAAAATTAGAGTAGTAATAACATGTTTAGGGTTACTAAAATTAATTTAACAAAATATAAAAAATATATTCATAATACGGCATCCCCTAATTACACTACTAATTATTATATGTCCTCTAGCTTTCTCCATCCTTGTTATTATTGTACTGAGTTTATTAAAATTAACTTTGACCTGGAATATTCTAATAATAGCATCTAAAAGTTAAAAAATAGACTTACTTATTTTATGTTTTTTTTAATAACTCTTTGTAAATCAATATCGTACTTGTAACATCTGAATGTGATGGGTAATCGCAACAACTTTTCTTGGCATGATTGGCTAATTTATATGTTTATCACGTACTCTAGCTGTATACTCGATGTTTCGATCTTGTCGGCTCGCTACAAACCGGAAAGACAAACGGGGCTTAGGCATTTTCGCACGTTTTCTTTACAACCGAGAAATGGAGGTGGATGTGTGATAAATATTAACCGTTTCACGAGTAAAGCAAAAACGCGCCAGTCGGTGGCGGTTAGTCTATAAAATAAAATAAAACAGCTGCCAAAAAAACCATATACCTATTTATGTATATATATAAACAACAACTGTAAGAATATGCGTTGGGAATAAACAAACAGGTGCCGTCTCCGTTTATTGGTCAGCCGGAGCAAATGGTGGTGGCTGTGACGGCAATATCGGTTCCATAAAAGTTTATAAACCTGTCCGATCCCCTGTTCCTCTAGCACCCATCAACTTCGATTCTACACAAAAACGGTTTTTTACGATTGTGGCTTGTGGTACGTTTTATATCAACATAATATCATATACCTACAGTATATGATATAATTCATAACACAATAAAGCTTGTATATTTTAAAATAATATAGCGTATATCCATAACATCATATGGCTAGTGATGGATACCAATAAGAAAATAGTCAGGTGGAGAACACCGCTAAATTTTAGCAAGTTTATCTGGGAACTATAAAATATAATGAAGCCTATTTTTATACGTAATATAACACTTCGGAAACACTGACTGTATAGATATAAATTGTTAATTAGTGACATTAAACATGATATAAATAACGAGTTGGTTATAAAAAAATAACGAGTTAAGACTTAGGAGTGGTTATGGTAGGTTTGTTGCGTAACACTTACAGTGCGCGACAAAAAGATAAAGGCACAACATTTAATCAAATAAAAGTCTATATTTATCTCATGGAACTAGTTATTATTAATAAAAATACAATTTATAGATTCTATGTACTACCAAACTTCAGGTTATACCCAAATGATAGCAATCCTATCTTATTTTCTTGATCATAAACTAATAAATAAAGATTTATCGATAATTTATTAGGTTTTTGTTGCGACAAAATTATAAAGGCAAATATCTATATATAAACAAACTATTCGATATTACATCATTTATTATATTTATTAATGTTTATATACATAATTTTAATATATTAATATTTAGTGGAACCTCCATTAGCACGAATAGTGGCAAAAATTCTATTTGGAATTGTGTCGTAAAGCTTTATTGTAACATCTTGGGAAATTAGTGCCCAAGCATCTAAAATTGATTGTTTCAACTCACGAACTGAAGAATATTGTTTGGCATCTTTATAAACTTCTTTGGCGAGTAGTCCCCAAACATTTTCAATAATATTTAGATCTGGAGATCGTGAGGGCCTATCTAATATTGGTGTAGAATTTGTTTCAAACCATAATTTTATGATTCAAGCAGTATGGATTGGCGCATTATCCTGCTGAAATATAGAATTTCTTCCTGCTATTTGCCGAAAACATGACTTTTGGGTGTTAAGGAGATCTCTATACTTCAAAAAATTTATTCTACCATCTAAAAAAACAACTTCACTTCGTCCTTTATAACCAATTGCACACCAAATCATTACAGATCCTCCTCCCATTTGACGTCTTGACATTATACGTTCATCTTTTTTAAATCGTGATAGTCATACGAAAATCCATCAAGTCCATCCAAATCTTAAATCGTGATAGTAATACAAAAATCAATCAGGTTCATCCAAATTAAATTGTTTTTCATCTGAAAAAATTACTTTTCTCCATCTTTTTGACCAATAAATTTTGTTTCTTGAAAAGTTCAATCTTGCATTTTTATTACGTTCGTTTAATGTTGGTTTTCATAATAGTTTTTTTCGAATGAGTGTTGGTGTGCGTTTTAATAGTCTTTGTACGTTACGAATACCAGTTTTCACACCACATTGATTGAGAATATCACGTGCAGACAAAGCAGAATTCGATGCAACTCTTAAAATTGCTCTTTTCTCACGATCAGTTAATACTTGCGGTCGACTTGTAGACTTCTTAGAATTGTAATTTTGGTCAAGTTTTACAAAATTATCTATAACCGTGGAACTCCTTTTTAGTCTACGCGATATTTCCCGATTTGAAAGTCCGCATTCCTTATATGCCGTAATTTTTCCTCGTTTTCAGTTCATAATGGTTTTGCTCTTACCATGGTAAATTATTTAACAATTAATAACAATACTATACAAATTATGCTAATACAGTATATAATGTTAGGTTGTATTAAGTATAGTAGAAGTATTACATAAGGATAATTTTGTCAAACAATCACTTAATACGCAACGAAACTGACTACCTTTATGTTTATGTCGCAACAAAAACCTAATAAATTATCGATAAATCTTTATTTATTAGTTTATGATCAAGAAAATAAGATAGGATTGCTATCATTGCTATCATGTTTTTTTAGATGGTAGAATAAATTTTTTGAAGTATAGAGATCTCCTTAACACCCAAAAGTCATGTTTTCGGCAAATAGCAGGAAGAAATTCTATATTTCAACAGGATAATGCGCCAATCCATACTGCTTGAATCATAAAATTATGGTTTGAAACAAATTCTACACCAATATTAGATAGGCCCTCACGATCTCCAGATCTAAATATTATTGAAAATGTTTGGGCACTACTCGCCAAAGAAGTTTATAAAGATGCCAAACAATATTCTTCAGTTCGTGAGTTGAAACAATCAATTTTAGATGCTTGGGCACTAATTTCCCAAGATGTTACAATAAAGCTTTACGACACAATTCCAAATAGAATTTTTGCCACTATTCGTGCTAATGGAGGTTCCACTAAATATTAATATATTAAAATTATGTATATAAACATTAATAAATATAATAAATGATGTAATATCGAATAGTTTGTTTATATATAGATATTTGCCTTTATAATTTTGTCGCAACAAAAACCTAATAAATTATCGATAAATCTTTATTTATTAGTTTATGATCAAGAAAATAAGATAGGATTGCTATCATTTGGGTATAAACTGAAGTTTGGTAGTACATAGAATCTATAAATTGTATTTTTATTAATAATAACTAGTTCCATGAGATAAATATAGACTTTTATTTGATTAAATGTTGTGCCTTTATCTTTTTGTCACGTACTGTATTTTGGACTTATTTATTAGTATATTTTTAACCCGGTATATGTTTATAGATTTGCCCCAGTGATGACTTTTGATTTTAAAACGGAAACCGCGTGTTCCAGCGTCATACCAAGAGTAGAATTTAAATTTTACGTGTGTATATGTACTGTAGGTATGCTCATAAATAATATAATCGCAAATTATTGTACACAACACTAGACGAATTACTGGAAACCGAGTACGTTTGAAATTATTATTGTAGAACACGAATTTCCAGAAAAAACCTAATATACATCGTTTCGTTTAAATGTACAGTAATTTCGTACGCTAGTTATTTCTAACATAATATTACAGGCGCGGATTCAGGATGTCTGATTGGGGGAGGAGCATCAAATGATATCAATAGAAATAGGTTTTACTATGTTAAAAATTTTTGAAATCATGATCGAGACGAAGTTTACCTCGAAATTATTTATTTAAGTAGACCAAAATTGAAAATGTTACGTGCAGACTATTGGTGCATTAAATTATCGTTATTTTTAATTATATTTTAGTTCCAAATAGTAAACTTCAATAAATAATTAATATTTTGATTGTAATAAATAAACAAAAACAAATTTTAAGTATAATTGATCGAAAACCAATATAATTTTTACAAAATGTTATATAAAATATAGAAATATGTAATAAGAATAATTTAATGTTTTTCTCATGCATAAAAAGGGCATTGCTTTCATGCCCTTCCTTGTATCCGCGCCTGTAATATTATAATATAACATTTCAACAGATTTCCATAGAATGGTTATATATAAACAAATATGTACCAAAGCAATATTATAAGACCATCATCGTAAGCGACTTTCCCAGAGAGTTCGTACATTGTATTTAATGCTTTATGGTTGAGTTCATCATATATGTGTGCTTGGAAGGAACGATTATCCTTTTAAGACTGAAGTATTTATGATCGAATTTGAACGATGCAAGTTTGGAAATACATAAACAAATAATTATAGATTACTATTTCTTAGATACAGTAAGAACTAAAGTTTCAAAATATAACCATTTGAACAACTAGAAGAGGAGGACTGAGAAATTGAAAACCTCGATAACTCTTAAAGCTCCTCCATAGTTTCGGTAAAAAATTATAAACGTTACTAGGGGTTATGCCTGATTGGTTGTTGGCATTTTAAGAGCCTGGTCAAATTTAAAAGGATTTTAACTTTCAACCCACTCCCCATAGTTTAGCCAATGTATATAATTTCTAAAACATAATATAGTAAACAGATCTCTATTTACTCAAATTTACACGTTTAATACAATTATTGATAAGTAGAGCTATAAGTAAGGCTATATAAGTTATATGTACTAAATCAATGATTTTTTTTTCAAATACAGAACAACACAAACTACGAATATAATATTATGGTTTAAGTAGTAACTCGCATGTTAATCAAATCTCCTTGAGTATTCTAATTTTTCGACTAGATTTGATTATAGGCTTGTAGGAAAAATATCTTATATGATAAAAAAAAAAAATTATAAGAACAGAAAACAACATAAATACTAATAATAAAGTGTGTAGAATAAAAGAAACCGTCGGTGTATTATAGTTAATAGCTGCCTTCGTGTATGCACAGGTTCAAGTGGCCCGTTATAAAATGAAACTTTTTGGCGTCGTTGTGAATATATAGTTATAGCATTATAGTATTATTAATGCGAAATGCTTTGTCAAATATTCATGGGGGAGGGGGTCGTGTGGCAGAACCGCCGCAATTCCGCACCCCGTTAAAGTGTATATACAGCTATGTTTAGGTAAGTGTATATAAATATATATTATATATGTGTGCACAATGAGCCGTCAAGTCGACAAACGACTACGTCGAAATAAGCAAAGTTAAAATAAAGTGGAGGGGGGGGGAGGGGGTATGCAAGCGATGCGTTTTTCTCGCAAACCCACTGTTCTCTCCCCGTCCAAGATTAAGATGGATGCCCAACAATGAGCTTATACACGGTGTGCACTTCCCTCGCCACCCTTAATTGAAACCACGTGCGTATGTTTAACGCAAAAATGGATTGCTCGCCGTATACCTCCAACGCCTTTCCCACCTACCGCCCCGTTTGACTTCAAAATCCATTACCCTGACACCGTGCAGAACGCAAACAATCGCCAAACTCATTAAATTTTTACTCGGATTGCACATGACCTCACGAGGGAAGTTGAACCTTTCCCATCTCTTTGTATATAATATAATAATACATAAATACATATACATTTTTGCAGTTGATTATTTTAATTTCACTTACATCTCTGTGTGTATATTTTATTCGTCTATATGTAATGAACGGCATAATGTTAATATTTAGTCGATACGCACTTAACTAATTTTTGTAAAATTAATTGACACTTTATTAAAAACCAATAATAGGTATACAATGCAATTATTGGGTTTTTAGTTTCCGTGTTAAAATCTATGTTCATTGTTAAATACTTAATTTACATCCTCGATTAATAATCACACACTAAAGTGTGTATAAACTAGTGATGGGATATGAAAATATGGATTTAAAAAAAAAGAAAGCTTTACTTTGTCTATATATTGCTTTCATATTTTGGATTCGGGATTTTCGGTTTCAACAAATCCGAAGTCCAAAAGTAATTTATCTTTTTAGTGTTGTGTTTTAAAATTACATTTTCGTCAGCAATATTTTACTTAGATACAATAGCTTTTTATTATAATAATATTTTGTACTTGTGCCAAGTGGCTTAAATAGCGTTTTTTTTTGTTGTAAAAATCTGGATTTTCAGATTCCCACCACTAGTATAAACTCGTTTGTCAACCATCGCGTTAAGTCGAGAACTTGACTGAGTAATTACTTATATAATATAATAATATTAACACTATGAAACACCGACCTTGACGCATAAACAATAATTTGACAAAACTACACGAAAGATAATACACAGTTGGTCCAAATAAACAATTTTACTTGGCCGAACTAAATGAGTTACTTCAACTAAAAACTTAGTCGCCAACTATAAATTTATTGTGTCTCTATATTAACCATAATTTTAGTTGGACCAACTATGTATTTTTTTGTGTATGTATGTATAGACACATGCTGCTTATAAACAGCTAAGTAAATGTATAATACATTATAATATTTAAGTGTCTAAAGTGAACAAACGGGGAGTGACGTCAGCGGTCGATGTGGTTGAATCGCTGGGCCCATCAATCAGCGTTTGTAGTGCACGGGCATCTCAAAATACAAGCGGGTTTGACGGTAAAGCAGACTAATGATTTTCGAAAACCGACCCGAAATTGATCAATGGTGTTATTTATGTACAGACGGGTAAACGGTAGCTAAGCTCGTCATGTAATAATAATATTATTATTGCAGATACGTTTTAAACCGTTAATGTATGCATACCTAAGTAATAATTATAAATATTACATTGTTATTTCGCCCCCACGGTGTATAATCTTCCTATGTATCCTATCTGGCTCATCACATCATCAGCAGTTCTCTCGTGTAGACTTAAGAGCGAACGTTATTATTAAAATTTTCAAAGTATATAGTATATTCACTATATTATTATAATATATATTATATAGATCCATTGAAAACAAAATCTAGTTGCTTTACGGCTTAAAAGAAAATCCTTAGGTATAAGTGCACGCGATCACGCACAGGACTCCGCCGTAGCGCGCGCCTACTGTCCAACAAATATTTCATGTATAACTAACTAACGCTGACATATTAATAATAATATACATAATGGTTGTGTGTGTGTAAGTACGTTATCGTGTCACCACGGTGGACTGCTGCTGTAGTGGTCAAATTACACTACACTATACAATATATAAAATATACTGTCTGCCTACTGTAGGTGGCCGGCCGTGTGTTTATACACTAATACAATTCAGATGTGTACAGATAAATAGGGTGCGAGCAGGACTGAATAAAGATTATAATACTTTTGTATATGTATCTATGTATTGTACATTCGTGGCGCCACCGTTTGTACCTAGCCAACCGAAAAATATGTATTATAACGGATACGGGGAGTGGAAACGTATGTATGTGTGTGTGCGAGAGAGAGAAGACACGAGTATTTCGCTTTACGTGTATATAGGTACATATAATAATAATATTAGTATAACGTCCTTTCATCGACGGTGTTTTTGTCGTTTTTCGCAGAGCATTAACTTATTGTTTTTGAACGTATAAGTGCTCGGGTCTATTCTAATGAAAGAGACAGAGTTAACAAAGATAACATAAAAAAACAGAATAGGCGCAAAAAAATATTAATAAATACAGCGTTATACCTATAAACATATAGTGGTTCTTATAAATATTCATCGGCAACACGTTTTTAGTCATTACACAGTGTCCCCTAAGCACTCTTAATTGATTGCGCGCAGAAGGCATCTCCCAAAACAACGCAATCCATTATAGAAAAAGTGAATAATTAATTTTGGGATCTTTCACCATGGTTTTTCGTTGCTATTTTTTTAAAACATTCTCCCTCTTTATTATATAGTTCTGTCGCTTTTGTATACACCTTTATAGCTATTATTATGCGAAACTTTTTTTCTTCCCCTTATAACCTATATACCGTTTACTTAAGGTCGTAATAAAATTAAAACGAATTGAAACACACTTTAACGAGCAGACAGTTATTTTGTCTTTAATGTAATTACATTACGGACAGTTTATCGCCAGAGCCATTCTATTTACATTGTAATTAAAATAAATATATATTCCAGCGATTGCATACTTAAAAACAACCTAGTATAATCGAGAGGTAAGAGTCGAGTACGCACAATAACGTGGACTGCAAATTGATACCTGCAATTTGCATTGATATTAACATAATTTAAACGTTATGTCGTTCAAATTCCAATGAACTTTTAAAAACTCGTTTAAAATGCAGTACAGGCGCAAAAACAATAATATTTACTTCAACTTCCGAATAGTAATATTTAAAGGCAGTAGCGACTGAACATCGGGACAAATAAATCACTTCATAATATTTTGTATAAAGTATTATAATATGTGTTTGATATGGCCAAGTGTAGGAAATTATATACATAAATAGTGACATATTTTGAAGAAATGAAAAACGCAAAAACGAGTGCCCTTCTCTGACCTAATAATAAATAATAAATAAATAGTACTAAAGATTACAAAGAAAACATTGATCTTGTGTATAATAGCATTTCTTTTTTGTGAACAAATAATTAGTTGCCTTTATATTATTCGAAGATTGAACATGTTTGTTTGTTTAACTTTTTTTATACGTTTAATGTGCTATAATATATACCAAGTGAACATAGATACGGGTTGTAGAAAATGCATGGCACAGGATCTGGTTTTGAGCTAGCTTGACAGCTCTTTTTACCTACTTGTTTGGACTTCTCTCATTAACTATTTTTTTTATTACTTCACATTAAACAGACTTTTTCTAGCCGGCGACTTCACCACTAATGTCTTAGGTACACAAATAAGATATAGGCTGTACCTCAATAGACCGTCAATTTAAAACTCATAGGTATGAGTTTGATGATTTACAAGTTTAATTTTTATGTGTAAAGCGTTAAAATATTATCATGTGACGGGTGACCACATAGAGTGAAGACTAAATGATAATGACATATTATAAAATAAAAAAACTCATTACTCTCCTTCTTCCACAGTCCTGTAAAAACGTATACTCTAGGGCATACATGTTATCTAAATCGTTCGGGATAACAACAAAAGTAAAATACCGCGTTCTATTAGAGAAGGAGCTGGGATAGAGGAAGAGTTGTGGAATGCGTGGAAAATTAACGGCCGACACCGCCGTTCGGCTGAATGAAAAGTGTTAGGGAATTTTATTAATTTTTCGCCACGCCACGGCCAGACGAAGGCGACCATTTAATTTTTCAAAGCCAATTAACAACGATCCGTTGATGTTTTATTAAGTAAAGCTTCTCGAGAGAAACCCAGATGAAGTGCGGGGAACTGGTCGTGCCCAGGCCATCTCGGTGTAATCCGTTTATCGCCGGAATAATTAATCATGAGACGTCTCATTCTTGTATGTAAGTGCGTTTATATATAAATACATAACAGTATTATTATGTACACGCACATAGATTGGCAGACTCCGATGCTGTTGCGTTCTCGCCGGAAGTTAATTTGTTACCGGCACAATTTCCGAAACGATTTGACGGCGGCCCGTCGGTTTTGCCACAGAACACGCACGCTAACGCTCTCTTAGCAACCACCACCGCATCTTCCCCGATCGCTTACTCTTGTATATATACATACCTAAAAGTTGCTAATTCGATTATTAGACGCTTCTCTTATATTGTCTACCGCACCGCCCACGTCCTCCCGCACACTGTACCGCATCTTTCCCGTCCCTAAGCCCATTTTCTCATCATGACCAGAGACTTTTCGTTGGCCGGATAAATTAACCCAAACTTCGCCCTTTTCCGTTATAATAATTAGTTGGTAATTTTAATGGATTTTGCCAGAGTAAATATATTTATATGTACACAGTACAGATATTCATATAATTTACAGCAGTCGCGGATTTCCATTAACGACCCTGCACTCTCCGCACGTCTACGATAAAGTCATCGTTACAAACCGCCATTTCACTCGACCAGACATAATAATATTATTATGTATACAAAATAAATACCCGTTTTGTACTACCGTTGAATCAATTACCGAATAATTCAATTATACATAATAATTTAAATATTTACAAGTATTGTAGTAGGTCTTATTAATATACTGTTAATTTTTATCATTTTTAACGAAGCCTTAAAAACAATTATATTATATATAACTATTAAACAATTCAAGATAAAATACCAAATATTTTGCACGGTGGAAAATTACCGTTATTAACTATTTTTTAGATGTCTGTAATAGGTAACCTATTGAGCAACCTGAAAAATTGTGTAATTTCCTCCTTTTTTAGGATTGTCAAAAAATAAACAATACAAAATACTCTAGAGTCTAGACCACTCTAGAGATACTTCGGTCTAATTTTTCAGACTTCAAGTCCCAAAACTAAACTAGAAAAAGTGAAATAAGAAAAACGTTTTTACCCCATCTAGGGAAAATGGTTTTTGATATATTTCTAGTTTGTAACTATTCATCAATAGTTAAAAAAATTAATTTTTAAAAAAAATAAAAGTTAGGGCTTTGTTATTTTAACTTGAAAAATATCTAAATTTTTTAGGATTTTTTATTAAATTTTAAAAGAGAAAGGGTAAACTATTTATAAATGTTTAGCTCAATAAAGTATCTTTCAGGCACGAGTTCTTAGACTTCATCCATAGACTTATTACTATTTAGTAATCGGATCAGTAATTTAAAAGATATCGTCGGTCCAGACACAAAAATAATAAAATTTAAATACATCACTGTAGAAACGAAAGAATTAAAAATGTGTATTTATGCTTAATATTATATTTTAGGTCCCATTGAACAAAAAGCTCGCCAGGATTTTCCCACAATGATAATTTTCTTAGTCGGCAATTATTACCAAACGCTATGAAGAAATACATGTCACTGCGCCATTGTAAATTTAGATTTTATTATGTTTTACCTCAAATACCTATACTCGTGTATATTATATTATATTATTTCCTATAATTGGCAGTCCTTTTTTACGGGTTTTCGTTTAATTGCAATCGGTTTATGCATGTCGTTTCAGTGTTCATAATATTATAGTATCATGTAATACGCAGTGCGCTTGTATTTATACCGCCCCCAAGCAATAACATTAATGACGGCAATATAACAACACAGTAATATAGTAGTAACTATCCGGAATTGCCATCGCATGATTATTTTGTCGTGCAGCACGGGCGTATTAGAACAAAAAACAATGTGATTCGTGCTCAATTTCGTGGTCGCATAATGACCAGCTGCGCCTTGCCCTGTCCCGCCATAACACCACTCGTATACTCCGGCGGTAACCAAACTTAACGGCGGACACGAAGTCGCTGTTTAGTGTTTAAAAAGAAAAATAATATACCCTATTCATACTACAGACAGACCTTCCATTTTATATTTTTCCGTGTCTACGCATGCGCTACGCTACTACTGTGGCCAGTTAAGAGACTGTTTCCTACATTATATATATATGCCTATACACAATAATAAAGCGATTCCAGTGGAGGGAGCGAGGTCTCGTTCGGCCATTATACGCTTTTTAATGGTCGAAAAACAATCCAGGGCCCCGTTATACGACGTGATTAAAACGTACGGCACGACGCGTACCGGCAATATAATAATATTAGGTGTACTATACATATATAGTATAATGTATATAGGTATTATATGCAGCTCGTTGCGGTCGTCCATTATAGGGATTGTGTGCGCCGGACAAATTGCGGTGTGCCTGGTAGCAGATTGTTACGGCAACGAGTTGAAATTTGTTTTATGTTTACATTTTGGCGTTACCAACCAATTAAGGGACAAGCACACGCGGCGGGGATTGAACTTTGGCTACGGCCTCTCACGCCAAACTATTAGAGCTTAACGACACTTTTCCACTTTAAACCCGCCGCGTTCGTTAATGCGTCGCTTTCCCTCTCTCAGACAGACCCGAAGCTTACAGCACATGTAGGTATATGCACATACTTAGTAAGGCCGTGCGCGCTACACTATTTTGTGTTGTTGTCGAGAAGATTTTTACGACGATTGACTTTATACGGTATTACAACAAGTTAACAGGAACATTTCAAATAAAAAATTAGCTGTTGGTTCGGCCCTTGAAGTTTTATATTAGTGAATATTAATGTTGTGAAATGCTAGTGCGGCTTGCTTTTATATGTGAAAAATAAAGCTAAATCATGCTTGCTGCTAACTATTTGGACCTCGCTATTTGCCTATATGGTAGTTTGCCCCATTGACAATATCAATAATTGATATACTCGTATCATGATATACTCGTCTGTCTCGGTTTGGTATATAATTTATTTACTACTTCAGACTTTAGCGTACTTATACCGGTCATAATATGCAAGTCTTCGAGAGGATTTATGCGTTTTCTAAAAGAACTCGTTGCCGGCTCAATAGCTCTGGTGGGGTGTATCCTATTAAGTGTAATTTGTATGTGCCTCGCGCCCAGATATTCTGTATACACAGTACACACATACACGTGATATTATATTATATACAGTGAAATGGATATTTTATATATATAATAATAATATGGTCCTCCACACCGTCCCTTCCGTTTATCCTACCCGGGGACGAGGCGGGATCGATCCGCCCCTCGGGTACTTGCGGTGTTACGTCAAAAATCGTTGCTCGGTCGCGTTACTCACGCTCCGCCTCTGCCGTCACACACATCTGTACATATAAATAGCGGTGCAAAATGTGTATCAGCTATACATACAGAACACTGGCTTATAAGCACACGGTTACATATTATTATCATGTATATAATATATATACCTAAGCAGATAAGCTGCGTATACGGGCATTATTGAAACGTCCCCGGGCCAACGGGCATAAATTGCACAGCAACTAATAAAAACCAGCCGAGGGTGAGGAGAACAGACTGGGAAGGTCAGAGACACGTGTATTTATGTATATTGTATGTACAAATCGTAAAGTGGACGCGGGGGTAGGTTATGAGACCGCCCTCAATAATAACAGCGAGTGCGGCAGAAGATTGCGCGCGGCCGACTTGGGGTTATAAAAATGATATTTTATGATTTAGTATGTATAGTAGGTATGTATGGCTTGAACGCGCGGCAAGAAGTTATTTGAATATATAAGTGTACCGTCATTTTTTTCTTTATGGATTTTATTCAGTCGCTTTTTATAAGAGCATTAAAAAAACGAGAACATATTTCGATATTATATTATTATACCTATAAATGAAAAACCGTCGGAAAATAAATGTTTATATTATGCTCTCTCTCTTTTATGCATGTTAATAATATGTGGCAAGCCTTCTCCATCGCGCAGTTCCTATTCATCACATATAAAGTACCTACTTTTACTTTAATTCAAAAAGCCAGTTGAACTTAATAATAAGTAAACGGTCATTTTCTTTTACGGTTACCCCGTACGCACATAGTATATATATATATATATATATATATATATATTAAGGTATCCGATATTTTGGAATTTTTCAGAGTTGTGTTCCCGAAATGTTTTTTACTTCCACTCAATAAAAACATATATATATATACCTATAAATACCTAAACCTATATATACCTAAAATATAAAAAATATAATGTATACTTCATGTATAATACAAACATTTTACAAAGGTAAATTATTGGAGAGTATCCACGAATGCGCTTGTTTATAGAGCTCAAATAGTCGCGCATCTGGGGTTAACATTATTGACCTTATATCTACAGTAGTGTTTAATAAACATTAATCAATTAAAATAAATAAATACATTTTATAAAACCAAATAAATTTAATATCGTACTCATTGAAGTTAAACGCGATTTTGATATTTGCGGAGATTATATAAAATATCAATGATACTATCGTTGTCAGTAAACTTGTTATTGTAACTAATGTAAAGTGAAGACGACTCATAAATTATACGTTTGCAACAGTGTAATAAGACATTGTGAACTTCTATTTAATAATAATAAACTCATATATGATAAGTACATAACACATCGTGACATAAACCAACTATACACATAATATAAATATATGTTAGTGATAAATCAGTTGGCTCAAAATCTCAAACTAATAATTTCGAAGATACAGTTGTACTTATATAAGTTAACAAATATTATTTTATTTTATTGTTTTATTATCAATTGTACCTATACATAATACAAATAAATAAAGTTACAAAAGAACAATATGGTTTAATATATATAAGTATAAAAAAACGTTCTATTGTAAAGGTGATATATTTAAATCGTATATTAACAAATATATAGTTAATAAATAACACTCAATTAAACGATTATTCTAAAATCCAGCCATTGTCGAATTGGCCAAATATATTTTATATTTTACAAAATCAATTGTTTTAATAAATACATGTATTTTCGTATGAATAATTTGTTATCAATGTACCTAATAAGACTATTGTTGAACATACAATTTTTGGTATTAACGAGTAATGACAGTTAACAATTATACTTTAATATTTATTTTTGGCACTACGTTTTTTTCAGTGTAGTTAGTTTATAAATTAACAATGAATAAAATAAAATTATAATTTACATCATTCATGTAAATTTACTTAAAAGAGGAAATGTTCCACAAAAATGATTGACAATTATTTATTATTTAATAAACTGTACTGGTAACTTTTATTAAAATTTGGGTAGAATATAAATGACAGACTTTTAGTCGATTTTATTTTTACTCATAGTTTATATAACTAATTAGTTTTATTTACCTAATTAGAGTAATAGCCTTTTTCATATAGAATTATTACGTTCACAAACTTACACGTTATAAACAATTTCTTGTATACCTGACTTTTGCGGTAAGTCTTGTATATAGTCATTTTAGAAATCTCTGCGGGATTACATGTTAAAAAAACCACCCTTTGAGCAGTGTCGTACGTGGCACGAAACGTTCCCCTCGTGCTTGTAAAAACGTTCGGTACAACGGGTAAACTCATGTAATTTATCAAGTTTGGAAATTGCGTTATGAATGAAAAATTGAAAAGAAAAAAACGTTTTACCAGATTAAAATATGTCACACGAGTTAGCAAAGTTTTTTTATACATAGAGTCGGATGGGAACGTCATAGCAATATATTTATGTTATGTATGTTTTAGTTAAGATCTGTGTTGTAATGTTGCCACATAAAAGTAAAACTAAAAACGAAAATCTAGTACGGAAATTAAACTCAAATAAAGTATAATAAGTGAACTTTTTAATTGTTTTTCCACAGGGTGTGCAGGAGGACTTCTCGGTGCCCGACGCATAGGTCATCCGTACCAGAACAGAACGCCTCCTAAACGGAAAAAGCCCCGGACGTCATTCACTCGCAGCCAGATATCACAGCTGGAAGAGAAGTTCAACAAGCACAGGTACCTGTCATCCGTGGACCGAGCGGCACTTGCAAAGTCTTTAAAAATGACAGACGCACAGGTTAAGACGTGGTTTCAAAACAGACGCACCAAATGGAGGTGAGTTTATTAAAAAATTATGTACCTAGCTATTTTCTCAATAAATTATAAATCTTGGTTTCCTTTTGCGATTATCATAATAATAGCAACTGCCCGCTGTATCTATTGTGGTAGTAATTGTATGCGAAACAGACTGGTCGTTTATACATTTCTAAGAATTGTTTTTACAAAATTTCGTTTTGCTAAATCTACAAAATAATCCATTCAATGGTGGACACTCATTTTCTCTGAAAATAATTACCATTTTGTAGTTTTTCTTTTGGAAAACATTTCAGTTAATGTAATTTTACAGTAATAAACAATGTTTTTTTCCTTAAATTCTAGAGTTCTATCAACTTTTGAAACTTATAAATTAAATTTTTTTTTATTTTATTAAGTATAATTTGTTGAACATTGTGACTGGTCGACGACCAGTTTTTAATAATTACTTTTAAAGTTCAAAACATAGGACGTGAGGAAGGTGGATTGTAGTATTATATTACTCGACCGCACTCGTCGGTCTTATCAGAAATATAACATCAATGTCTATTTTATAGAAAATTCCATAATATATTTTTTTATCTATTGAATTCCAACTGAGAAATTTTTCTGCTCACATTCCTTCTTTTCAAAGAACTATTTTTTTGAAATTCTAATACCTACACACACAAAAATAACTCGAATCATACCCGTGCGTATGTCTTCGCTATTGCCTATTGATCAGTTCTGTGACTCACAGTTAATATAATATAATTTTATTATTTGGAATTTTGAATTTGGTATAATATACTACTCGTTAGACAACGTATGGATCTAATAAAAATAAAACTCGTTTTTTATAGTTCCACTTACAAAATATAGTTGATATCTGTTATCGAATTAGGAGTATAACGATTAACCAGACGTTCATAGCATATTGTATGATTTTTATAACAATACTGTCTAAAAAAACCACACACCCTTGTTCACTTTGACCAACTGATTTTCGTCTACTCGGTTATCGTGAATCATGCCGATCGGACGCCTCGGGACAAAGGCTCCCTACATGTCTAATCCATTCAGCTTCTGTATAATATTATTATTTATATTAAAGTAATATTAATACTACATTGTATACCAGATAAAAATCAATATTACAGTTTACAATTTAAAAGAACTTAATACTTTAGTGTCTGTGGAAATAATTGTTCGTCTTGAAAAAAAAGCTGCTAGATTTGGCCATTTTTTTAGACTATAATACGCAAGTTCTAAACAACTATAATGAAAGTAAGAGCAGAATTCAAAATTACTTTTCTAAGAAGAATACATTTAAAAAACTTTTGATAGCTTATTGTGAAAAGTTTGTAAGCATTTTTCTCCAGTGCTAATAACTATAATAATTAATAACGAATCCAAATTATACACTTTAAAAAACAAAAGGTACTTTTTCATTGTAAATGTAGCCAACCCGTTTTTCTAAACTATTACTCAATGTAAAAATTAGTTAAATTGTTAATATTATAAACTGATTATAAAATATTAAGCGTTGTATAAAATAATAAAATTAATGTACAATAAACAATTTAAATAGTGACGATAATAAATATGGAACGACCATGTTACATTTTAGTAATATTTTCTTATGAACACAATAATAATACTTTTTCGTTATGCTATAATATTATAAATAGAAGCGCCGAACTGTTTGACAAAATCTACACTCGCTACTCACTAGGTATATATCTGGGAAGTATAGAAGTTATTATATAAAAGGGTAGTAATATTGTAATAATATTGTACATAGTGTACATAAAAAATATATAATAGTAATAATAATAATAATAATAATTTAATTCATTCGGCGACGACAAAACTGGATAAACGTTAAGAGAAGTGAAACGGAGGTAACAAAAAAAAACTCAGTCCATTAGAAGCTTTTAAAATTCCTGTCACCTTTTCGGACCGTGCGCTATTAAGTGGTTTTAATATACCATTTTTTTTCTTCTTTGTTTTTAATTACACGTGTTCCGCCGGACGGTTAATGCATATTCCTTGTAATCGGTGGCGCCCTCAGCGGCGCGGATAAAACGCTGGCAAACCCGTTGCCGCCGCCCGACGTGTGTACCCTATTAGTTACTACCTCATATATTATAATATACCTTATACACCGCACACTTAAATATACATACATATATATATATAAGTGTATTATAATAATATAATGTCCATTACAACATTATTTATTTATATACATATAAAAGACACGGCGTCGTCGGCATATTACTGGACGTGTGTGTGTTTTACTACTACCGCCGCCGCTCTGCTTAACGTACAAGAGTTAACAGACAAACGGACATGTTTGTTCTGCCTCCCTCGCATTATTCTACTATAGTGTGTTATAATATTATAAAATGTAATATAGGTATACATACAATTTTATATACTCTACAAAAAAAAAAAACAATTTTATTATTCAACTCCTTTCTCCCCCTCTTTCTTCCGCCCCGGTGATTTATCTGTTTACTCTATTTATTAATGCACCAAAAAGAATAACCGTTTAAGTACGCTCTGGATACGTTTTGGAAACGAAGTATCGAACGACCTGTGCCGGTAATTGAATGGTAGAGGGGGGGGGGGAGACCTGTTTGTGGAAGTGCCAAAGGGTAGTCGAGACACTGAGCGGCGGTGCAGGCGATAAGCGCGGACGGCGCCACACGTTGCGACCAAATCCGATGACTATTATGTTAAGCGCCGCCGTGTCAAGTTATTTTTTTTTTAAATACTGGACATTGACAGATTAAAAAGGACACGTACACTGTATAGAATTTGGGTATTAATCCGGACTCGTATCACTAATACTTATTATACCACTCTGCATCGTACACTATAACATAAAAATACTATATGGTGAGCTGGGTTTATATATGTAAAATAAAAGGTATACGTAAGCAGTAAGTCTGTGTATATACATTAGTAATTTCATACGTAAAACTCAAATAGGTCTAATTTAATTCGGAAAATCCTGGCGACTTATCGATAGATAGAAATGCTAATGAAAAAATATTACATAATAGGTAATATGTATGTATATTATAATACTATGTAAGTACACAAGATTAACGTAAAAAGATGGGTAGCTAAAATAATGAATTTTCAATAAAATATCGTACCGTCAACATATTAGTGTACCTAGTTATTTAAAAATAATAGCTATCAATTATTTTTTTCTTATCGAATGTCTATATAGATTATTTATTAACGCTAAACAGGTCATCGAGTCGTCATTATTAGCATTTATACATATTTTATGGTTTTTCATCTTCAGTCAATCAGTAAGACATAAGTACCAATTGGCTATTGAGTATTTACACCCAATATAATGGTGATGGAATATAAGTTATACAGAAGTGTGTTTGATGTTGTTTACGTGCTAACAGATATCATTATATCAACATTAGTAAAGCAAATTAACTCAAGCTTTACAAATGAATCATGATCAACTATAAACCAGTTAACGCACACAATTCGTATATGTTAATTGGTCCAGTCGGCGAATCACGCTAAACATAGGCGGAGTCGTGTCAGTATAGGTAATATTATACTTGCTACATCCGTGAGCGTTAAGCATTTCTATTCTCTATCAAAGATCGAAAAGAGATTGATATAAGTATAATATTTGTATCGATGATTCGTGTTAATGTCCAACACGGACCTTATAGCGAATCATTATCATTTAAATTGTATTCTATTTGATTCGCTGTTATTCGAATATTTACCAAATTAACCTTGGACAAACCGTTCTCAAAAATGTATGTATATACACACTGTACATTATATAATTATATAATTATATAAACGACTCCCTGTCGTTAAATATGGCAAATGGTAACATTACCGCGCCTCATTTGGTCGCCGTGCGGTTGTTCGCTGATGTTAAGGGTGGCGAGGACGAGTCTGGAAATTATTGATGCGAAACAGTATCGTATAATATTGTTTATAGCGCAGCATCGTACCATATAATAATATTAGGGTTTACTGCGTCTATTTACAAGTGAATTACTTATATTATCCTTTTACATTAAAAGACTTTTCATGAAATAGCGTTTAACAAGCCACCGCGGCGTTTTTATAAGCCGTTCCGTTAAGGATATAATAAAAAGCTGTTATATTTACATACAACGTGGTTAAAAAATACTCGCGTCAGAACAATGTGGAATATACCTTTGTAATGCACGGTTTTATTGTTTTATTACAATCCTAAGTTTTGAAATAAAAAAATAAATTGTAGTATAAGAGTTCAATATGATGTATAGTAGTCATAATGAAAATACAGTTTGCCTTTTTTCCCTTATGAAAACAATACTATACTCTTGTGGATAATTTTAACAACTTTTAGCGCCACACTGTAAGCTGTATTATACCTACGTTGCCCGCCGAGGTGCTGACGTACGCCTATATCGTATAATATTAAAACAGGCCGCGAAAACCGGGCGACAGGCGTTTAATAATTGATGCGTTCGTTCGTTTGGTGTTCATAGAAGGTCCAAACACACACACACACACTTGACACTGCCCGTAGAAATCCGCTTTAACGTTTTAAAATCATCTGAATTATTCAGGCCGGCTTTTAAACTGTCAACTTTCAACGTGACGCGTTAAACGGGCACAAAACCAGACCAGAGTCCCCGTCACCCCCTTGACATTATACAAGCAACCCTTATGGCAGTGCTGACTAACCGACGACCGTCACATACACACAACAATACAACTTTTGGCTCTTTTGTGTATATTTACTTTACTGGAAATCCAATGATCACTCTCGGCCGCCCTACAATGAACACCTAACCGCATGACATTCCCATGTCTAATATTATTGTAATATAATAACAACTATACAACGATGTATATTTGAACTGATATCATAGTTAATCGCCTGATAACCCTAATGCCAGTCCGTTTGTGCGACCACGATTACACTTATTTTGCAGCGGTCTTAATGTAAAACGCTTGCGTTAAGGCTATATTATTTAAGTGTTAAAATCTGTTTTCTTAACGATTAACTTTTTTTTTTCGTAGACGTCACATGATGGAAGAACGGGAAGCTCAGCGACAGATGGCAACGAAAATGATGCAGTCTATGATGGACGACCGAGACGGCGGCGTGCGGCTAGGCGCCTTACAGGGCCTACAGGCTTGGTCACCCGCGGCCATGTCGCCCGGCGGCGGCAGCGGATCCGGCGGTCCCACAATGGTGCAGGCCCCTCAGCCGCCACCTGGGCACTTTTCCCTGTCCCAGGCGCCGATCGCTTCGCCCATGTGTTAAAGCACCGACCCAGGCCTTAAGAACCGGTAGTCGAGACCTTAAAGGCGCATGTAAACTAGACATATCGAGTTTTTCTAATACAGCTATTTATCTTATTACATTGTGTATTATGTAAAAAAAAAATAAACTTATTTGTACATATTATTATGTTTGTAAACCGCGGTATACATTATGTGTGATAGTAATATTTAGTCATTTCGTGTATAGAAATAAAATGTTTTTTTTTTTTTTAATGAAAGGAACAAAGTTCTAAATTATGACGTATTTGTCGTACCTCTAAATTATTTGTCGTTATGTAAGAAAATACTGGTTATAATTTATAAAATATAGAGACAATTCCCTCAATGGTTTTTTTTTATTATTATTATTGAAAATGTTATAACGTTAAACAACGTGTGTGTACAGAATTTTTTTCCATTTCTGAAAAATATAAAACTAAATATAATATTTATCATGTACAGTTTTCACGAGTAGATATTATAAAACATTATACCTAAGTATCTAACATGTTTTTGGATATAATCATTCTTGTGTGTATAATTTTTTTTTAATAATTATTAAGAATATAATGAGTATTAAACGTCACTTACACGGTTATGTGTTTGGCGAACCATAAAAGGTGTTTTAACTTTAACGTTGTATTAATTAATTACATGTAAGTTCTAAGTGAAGACTCAGTTGAAAAACTAAACAGCTTGAGACATCCTATACTTTAAAATATATGCTTAAATTGTGTGTGCAATGTTAGATATTATAGCTGTTGTTGTACGACCAAGAGCATTTGTTTTTGTTTATAAAGAATAAAAATAAGTTTTATTATAATATAAATGCTTTTTGCTGTCGTTGACTAAGATTAGGAAAGTTTATACTTTACATCATTATATTATATATTTGTTACAAAACAGCGCCTACCTATTCTTTTCCCACTGATTATATTAAAAACATTAAAACGTCACAAACTGCTTATAATATGATATATTTATAGACGTAAATGATAATTGTAACTTACATTTTTTATATAAAATTAATAAAGTACTTATGTATTGTGTATTGTATATTGTGTATGTTTTTATTTTTTTATGTTGTTTGAGTTCTTCTGAAAAATAAAAATCCGTATGTCAAGCAGGCACCGGCACACAAGACTAAGACTAAAAATCATATAAAACTTTTGTTGGATTTACTAGGACCCCCTAGGGGCTAGGATAACGTTATACGAGAAACTAACAAGGGGGGTATTAACTTGACAACACACCGGCACATCGCCAAAATGCCATATTCCATATGACAAAATATTTATGTAGAGAGGTGCTTGATTTCATTTTATTTTATAAAACGAATTCCGTTTATGGTATTATAATTTGAATTGCTTATTTTTTATAAATGTAATAACAACAGTCACAATAATAATAATTTAGCCATCGTGTAGGTATAAAGTTTAGGCACAGTTTATTATAAATTATTATTATAGTCATATTATTATTCAATAAAAAAACGCTTATTATAAACTTGTATAATTAAAATAAAATGTTTTTTTTTATTTTTCGTATATTTTAATGGTTGCTCGAAAACTTGTTTGTGTTATCAGTATTAATTAAGCATTAGTAGACGCTAAATAATAATGCTATGGCTGGGACCCAGTTCGCTTGATTGGTCACACGGGTACGTCAAGAAATCAATTCAAAACTGTGTTGTTTGTATAATTCCAACAGTATGTAACAGTATGATGGAACTTAATACTATATTAGATAGGTGAGAAAGTTAGACCTATATTATTATGTCAATATTACCTATTATATTTATACAAATTCTTTAAGTTTGATAAAAAAAATCGCTTGAACGCGAGACAATCCGAATTGATTTAAGTCATGTCAGATTTGAACGAAACAGGTACTTGAGATATTTAAACTAACTACTATTAATGCGCACATCACTTTTAATATTTATAACACTTTATGACATAATTTAAGAACAGGAACCAAAATACATATAATTTTTATGATGAACCCAAATATGGTCTCTAGGACATCAATTTGTTTTTCAATCGCCTTCATAAAATTGTAAACAAAAATACGAATTTTCTCATATTTTTCTCTGGTGTTACATTTAATGCTACATTAATATTATAAGGACAGTTCTAACTCAGCGTAATAAATACAATTAAAAAATATTTGAAATAAATTGTAGACAATTATTGAAACGTACAAAACACGCTAAGTTATGTATTATAACTTAAAGAAAATTAAAAAATAACTAATGTTTAAAAGTACAAGAGAAATTGTTGGTTATTTAAATAAAACAGTTACATTTACATTTTTCTCATTTGTTTACAATTACCCTGCGAAATTAGTGTTTTATACGTAAAAGTTTACATTTACGAAACAAAATATGAATATACTTTTTAGTTTCGAGAAAGTATTTAAAATTAATTCAACAATTTTTATTTTTGACTCACGATAAATCAGGTATTACATACCAAATCAATCAATCAATCATACTAATCATAAACTGCATTCTTTTAGATGAACTAAATAAAATGCGTATACAGTCCTAAAAGTGATTTTTATCTTTGTTGTAAACCAGAAAAGCTATTGTTTGCCATGTGTTACGACAAATTAACAAACGCTGACCCTTAAACCGCTGGTGCCCATTTACTCAGGATGTCTTATGATATCTATTAACCAGAAATTGTATCCGGAACGGTTCTAACCTATCCTAATCGTACGGTTCAAAATTGAAAATTATTACTTATTCCTCTAGTTCTTCGAAATTTAAACTTTGATTTTCTAGAGCTTCGTGAAAAATAGTAAGAACAAATCATCATTTATGTAGATCTTGTGTATGTGTCATTATATTTTAATATTATATTTCATGTTCAATCTTTTTTAAACGTTACTTGTCTTTGAGCTGTAGGTAAATAATAATTTTTCGTCACTAAAATATGGTTGTAGAATGTGGGTGTGTTTATAATAATTGAATAAACTTCAAAATATGTAACCACACCGCTTATAATAAGACAACTTATTGCTTAATTCAACGAAGTAAGAATATAGCTGATTTTTAAGGAGTTTGTACAAAATTAATACAGTAGCAGATTCCTTAAAGGAAAATTACACATGAGAACTACAGTAGTGAGTTATTTTTTTAGGGGAGTTCACATCTGCTCTTTCATATCCGCATTGAACAAAATATACAATACCATCACAACCAATATGTTTTCATATAAAAATGTGTTTTATATATTATATTATATAACATAAGTTTACATATTTTTTATTGTAATCTACTAGCGGCAACACATTTTGATGTACACGGCAGTCGGCACTGTGTTTTACTTTTAAACAGGTAAAATGTATAAAAACAAATAGATGATTGTAAAAATGTACGGTAGAGAAATTATGAATTAAAGGACAAAAAAAATATTACCCAAACCTGCTAGCCACGGCTTGGCGATTATATTTCAAAACTCGAAAAACTACAATACTCTACTCTTTATTACTATAAAAACAAAACTTTTTAAGAGGATTACAATATTTTACAAGCGCCCTTAGTATTGTATGCGACCCAATCGCTGCCAGTGTTACGTGGCCGGTGGGCTTCAAAATTCACGCGTCATACTTAGTGTGTTATAACTAATAAATTATAATATTTTAATGGATACAACGTGTATTTGTGGACACTTATTATAATAATCCCGAGAACGAATGCTCGTTTTTAAATACACCTTTAAAATATGTATACCATATAATAATAATAATAATAATACAGGGTATACTGTGTGTCACTAAATTTTTAATAAAAATAATATAACAAGCAACGTTTGTGTGCGGTTTAAAATACTATATGATTGTATGTGTGAATTGCGATACAATGTCGGCAAATTCTCCTGCTGTTGGCATTATTAGACAACTATATAACACTATAATATACCTCCTACTCCCAATACTGCAAGATGCTTCGAGAGATCGACGATTTCCTCACCCAAAGAGAGGTAGCGGCGGCGCTTCTACGATTGTGATCACTGACAGTTTTACGATACAGTAGACGCCACATGACGCCATAAAATAATACTTTAGCTATAAAAATAAGTACAAATTAAAAACTGACCCACAATAAAAAAACATTGAAACATCACACCATTCAAGAATAGCTTTCCCTTTTGTTTAATTTTTTTATTTTTCTCTAGAACGCTCACTACATTATAACACATGTAATACATACATTTTGACTTTGGTGTACAATTGTATGCATCCTTCTTTTATTGCTGTTATTTATTTGAAAGAGTTATTACTATTCACTATTCCAATAATGAAAAACCGCATATTAGGTAAACTCGATTTTTGTAAAAAAGATGATCAGGTAGAACACAATAAAAGTCAAGAGAACACCCTTCCAGAAAATCGAATTTATCAATTTATACGACTTCTATTGAAGTGGGTACAATTTATATTTATCTTAGTAACCCAAGCAGAACATTCAGTTTTTGGTAAAACATCGTAGAGTTTAACGCCAGTTCTTAGACTAGAAAACTCAATAAGTTAGTAATAAATACATAATTCGAAATTTATGATGAGACCATGGCTTCCGTTATAGCACTACGAATTTGGGAACATAATGAGAAATTCCCGTTTACTTTCCGGTTAGGTTTGGTTACTACGCGATGTTTATCGGATTCCACAGGAAGTGAACGGAAAGTTATTTTTAATCTTCAAATAGTTGTATAGGTATTTGTTTAGACGCATTACACAAAAACTAATACTAATGAATTAATAAATAAACCTACCTAGAAATGAGCATGAGCATGACACAAACCGCTAAAATAGTAATATATCAAAATAAACAAAGATGAAAGCAAAAAAATAGATTATAACTATTCTATAATGAAATTATAGATCCTAGATAATTCTGGAATATAGTATTTTTTTATATACCTACGTGGTTATCAAAGACATGTTTGAAAATGTCAAAACTATTTTCAGAATAATATAAAGTACCCTAAATGTCACATAATGTTATTACTAGTTTAATTGATTTGTTTTTCTGGTTTATTAAAATAAGATAAGTAGTATACTTTTTTTTTCGAACAAAATGTTATGACCACAGGTAGAATATACTTAGCAAATCACAAACTTAAAAATAAAAAAAAAATCCTAACATATTTGCCGTTTTTAATAAGCACAATTGTGACTTAGAATGGTGAGTACTAAACTACATTATAATCCAAATAGATGGAGTGATGGTGTGTCGGGGGAGAATGCGATGGTATCGATTGTACATTATACTGTGTACAAGCGACAAATTTGTTGAAACACTATAGCCGTGGGTATACACACTGTCATACTAAGCAATAGTGCAATACGGTGGATGAGGATTAATACAATACAATATAACGTTAAAGGCGCGTGCCCACAAACGAAAACAATTCCCCGGCGACCTAAACTAAATGGCTGTGTTTGGGTCATGTGTGCAATGTGTGTGTGAATTGACCATGTCCTCCTATACTCATCCTTACCCCCGACCGTTTGGAAAACGTCGGTTTTTATTTATTATATTATGCGACAGACATCTGTGTCACGCGCAGCAGCCGTCGATTTTCATAAACCTTTACAACAACCGAAAAAGCTGTCCAAAAATTAAAAAAAAAACTCATAATGAATTCAAACACATGAGTTTTAAACCAAACGCTATGGAATATCTATAATCTCCTACACGAGGCCTATGATAGACTTTACAATTTATTAAAAAACAGTCTCATTTTTTTTTACAAAAAGGCCACTCCCTAAAAAAACAAAAATTTTCATACGGATGTATTGCAAACAAATTTGTTTTTAAACATAAATGTTAATTAAAATTAAAATAGTCTTGAAATGTAAAAAAATAAATCAAAATTTAAGACCTGTATTTTTATAGAACTTTTCCAAGTTTTACGGAAATTAAGGGGAATAGTTATACTCAGAACATAAGTTTATATTATAAATGTTAAAATAATCATATTAAACAAATCTCACTAAAAAAATTAATTTAAAAATGTAGGTATTTCGAACAGCACTAACTTAGCATTTAAGGTTTTAGTACTCCAAGCATCTCCTAAAGTGTTTGCTATTGTTAGACTCGTACTACTGACTTCAGAATAAAATGTAACGACTTACATAACAATTTCATTGATAATCGATAAAAACAAATCCAATGTTAAAAACGTCTTCAAGTCATCCTGGGAACACCGGAATAAACGGTAATTACTTTTGAACGCTGAATAACTGCCAATTTTTAGTAGGAATTTGAAAATATTAACAATAATAACTGTGTAGGTACAGATTACATTATACATAAAAATTAACTTTTTCGGTGTCTTTTGAAAAATATCAATTTAAAAAACTGAATACCCATTCTAGGGATAGGTACTCATCATTATATTGGCGTCGTTTTAATTTCGGATCAGTGTGATTATTATTTCCGTTTCTTATACGTTCATGTAATATAGTTTTGTACATATATATATATACTATACACGAGTATCGTGTCGTTCTTATAAAATTGTGAACCGATAATAATTGTATCACACTGCACCGCAACGGTAGTTATATATATTATTACCTACTACCGGTATTTCGGTACACGAAATTAACTACAGATTTATATTATGGTGTGCAACTGGGCCATGTCACGAAAGGACGCAGGAAGTCAATCGATGTAATATATTTCATTATGTATTGTTATTGCCACGTTCACATTATACCATTATAACAAACAAGTAATATGTAATATAACAAGTAAAAGGTACTCAGCGTATAATGTAACACCGTGTCTCAATAAACTAAAAAGAATCGTTCGTCAAAATTGATTAAAAAAATTATTACAAATCAGAGAGTTCAAATTCTTAATTAAAATATGTAATTGCAAATTAAATTTCCTCAATTATTTTTTTTTGGGGGGGGGGGTACTTTTTAATAAAATAAAAGTTTGACTTTATAGATTATTAAAAAAAATGTAGTTTTTTTTTACATAACCTTTATTAAAATTGTAGATGTTATAGTGTTACTCTAGAGCTACTTCAGTCTAATTTTTAGACCTTAAACCTTAATTATATTATACCTAAATAAACAAAATTAACAAAAAATGTCCACCCCAGCTAGGGAAAAGGGTTTTGGTTTTTTTTTATTTTGTCAACGTACATTGACAATAACGTATCTAAAGAATATTTCATATAAACTTGGGACTAATTTGACTATTTTTAAACAAGTAATAGAGCACCGTAATTTTAAATAATAATAATAATATTCATTAGATAAACGCCCAAAGGCATAGAGTACAGTTAAATATAACGAATATCGTAGATTATCACATATTCATATATAACCATATATCAATAGATTCTATAGGTAATGATAATAATAATAATAATAGATACAAATCATACCAAGCCCCAAGGTAGATAATACAAATACAGATAAAATATTGAAATAATACAGAAAATACATAGAAAGGCATAAATTAAAAAAGTATTCGGACTTAATAAGATATAATGCTATCACGTATTTCGGCAGATGTCTCATGTCATTATTCAATAAACATAATTGTTTACTATTACGTCCACTTTCATTTAGATAACTTTAAGTTAAGTAGGGTTGGGTAAACTATTAAATGCTTGATTAGCACTTGGTTTGATTTGATTACTCGCAGAACAATGTTGCAATGTTCATCGTTTACATTTATAGCTTAACGTTTTTTCTTGCATGTAGTTTCCTAGGTGAGGTTAAAGGGAGACGGCAGAATCTCAAAGCAATGTTTTATCTGCGTGTGTTTCCACGAAACATGTAACGCAAGACTCAGATACCAGTTCTGAAACCACTTGCCGCCGTAGTAATGAGTGTATAGACAATACAAATTATAATTAACGCTATAATGGCCCGTTCTTCAATTTATACACATAACATACAATTCGTTATTTAATAATATTATATATAAATATTTTTTTTTTAACAATTTCGCTGCCTTTTATACATGATACTATGCGTTTTATCGAATAAAATCAGTAACACTTATCCTATTAAACATATATTATTTTATTATTATTTACATATGCAGTTTGAATACAAATTTCGCGTTTTGACGTAGCCGAAGCATATTATCGAATTAATTTATGAAATATTAATACATCATTTTTGTAATGTTCGCTGATAAAATTGATTTGTCAGCTACTTAACTCAACGCAGATCGATAATGTAGCCTAATCAAATAAAACATTACATTGTAAAATTCCGGTTTTTCTTTTTCTTATTGACTTTTAAAAGATCATTCTAGCTTTAAACACGAGTATACATTTTCCTCCAACGTCACTACACATATTTTTTTGTAAATTCTTCTTCGTTTACTACTGCGAGTAATCCCGGACTTGGGCACTGTTATGAGATACGCCTCTTGACAGTTTTATCTTACATTAGCTGAACGATTTGTTGAAAAACAAAGTCCGTATAACCATTAGGACTACTCTCAAAACAATAAGAGCTTACAAATAGTTCAACAATCCATTGTAAGCTAAATATAGCCTACATAGGAATATATTACACTGAGCTGACCAAATTACGCATAATAAACATAAAAACAACTTATATCTAAATCCTCAACCAAATCGATTTACCTATACTGCATAAATTTGATTTTATAATATTCGCCAATGAACTTTATTACTATTTGTGTTTGTTTCACAATATTATTCAACTATTTTTGAAAGTGATGCTGAAGAAAACTAATGAACATTTTTGCTCTCCTGTTAAATTGTATAAATTCCATTAAATACCCTTTAGATTCTCCCCACTCTAATAGTAGGTTATATTATGACATAACGGGCAAATCATGTGTTTGCAATACATTATTATTGGCTCAGTAACGCTCCTGTTGTGAGTGTTGTCGTAAATCACAGATTTCTGATTGGACTATTATATAATTCGTCCATATTCGGTCTCTGATAACTTTAATAGTATAATCCATTATTAATTACTATATAGTAAATCACTTAAAAAAATGTACATTAGTCTCTTCAAGTTAATATTATTTTAGTTCATTATAGTATTCTATATCATTAAGACTCATTACGAAGGTGAAGTTTATGGGACAAACATCACGTTTGAATACAAGAGTATAATTCAAAATTTGGATTTTTGTGTCGAATATCAATGATATAAGAATAGGTAGGTTGGAAATTTAACTCTCTATTGCTATATAAATTCTGAGTAAGTAATTTATAGTTGTTGTTGTGCAGCATATTACATCCAATCATTCATATTGTCCTATATTATTGGCAAGGTTAAAGCGTTAAACGCTAATTAATTATACTTGTTTTGACAACATTAATGTGTATAATTCTCCTTTTGCCCAAACACATTAGAACTGATATGTTGTTAATTTATTATGCAATTAAATAAAACACACTAAATGTTGGTATATTTTTTTTTATAAAACATGTATATTAACTTATTCTGCCTCGTTCGTTTACAATATCCATTTACCCAGACCGTCCATGGACAAAATATTTATACCAATCCCCCGAGATATTATACATGCGATATATTTACTGCCAATTGAGGTTTATATTTATGTTTATTCGAGCTAGTTCACGGTCCTTTGCAGTTTTATCGGAAGAGAGGAGGATTTATAATAATGCGTGTTTGTTTTTACGCGCCGCCACGGCCAGTCGATAGTGGCGGGTAGGTACGTACATAGGGCTAATATTATTATAATTATTATTGTTATTATTTGTAAACCGAAGACGGTGTTGCACTGTAAAAGATCTTCACAATAGCGGCAAACTCGAGTGACTTCTTGTGTGGTTTTTGCGCCGTCGGGATTTTAGTCTTTAATCAACAACGACGTCGGCGGGCGGCAAAGGGCGAACTAAAGAATGAAAATAAAAATAAAACTAAACCTACACACACCCTCCCGGTATCCATGTCTACGGGGTCCATTCATACGACCACCGATGTTTCAGTACGGTTCTTTTTTTTACTATTATTATAATTATAATTTGTATAGGTACTACACTACGGAGGTCGCAGGTACTGATACTACGTAGTAACGTAAGCGCAATTTGGTTTTTTTTTACTTTATCACACACACGCATGCAATTTTATTGGCGTGCGTGTCCGGGTACATTTTTGCACACATTAGCTATATTGTGTGTAGGTACACCACTTAAATAATATACAGGTAAACCTGCGACGACCGGTGTGCTATCATTTTCATTCATAAACACTTCCTTTGGTCTGGATCGCGGTCTAACCGCCTTTTTTATCGCGTTTCTTGTTACTATCATTATTACCCACTATTATTGTTTTACGGCCGGCGATCCGATAAAAAAAACCCATCAAACTTACCCGACTATTACACGCTATCCGGCGGCATAGATTTGCCTTAGTGCGCGTTGCGAAAGTTAAAATTTAACTATTTTCTAAATAAATGGTGAACGAGAAGAGGCGAGATGACGTGTAGTTGTAGAAAGATTATTGTGGAATATTATTGAAACCCGAGAAACTGTGTAATACCAACACGTAATGTTATATATTATTTCACACTTGCCTCCGGATTTCGGTTAAGTCTTCGTAAAGGCAACTATTATCTAATACAAGTCGTCATCTTTGCGAACAGTCAGTTTTTATGATGACAAACGACAACATTATTGGATGCGACCGTTAATCGTTAACCGGGTGGCTGACAAACGGCAGTGGCGGTGGCAAACTATATGAACTGATGACCGTTTGTGTGTGTGTGCATCGTCGACCGTGGTCGCTCTGGGAATAAGTTTTAGTTAATGAAAATATAAGTGGATAAAGATTTAATCGGGACCGGATGTGTTGTTGTCGTTGCCGCCGTTGTTATTTAATGGGATTAGCCTGTGCAGTTGATTGTCGACTGTTGAGGGGGTCATTCGTCGCAGCAAAACGCACCCCGTCTCACGGGTCTATAGTAAATGTATAATAATATATACAAGTGTGTGTGTGTGTATGTGTGCATGTATCGACGGACGATGACGATAGACATCAGTGAGTGATTAGCCGTGAAAGGGCTCGCTGTTGTGTTTATTATAAATTATATTGTATTCGCCGCCACCTACACATGCGTGAATCCTTTATGTTTTAATTTGTATTATATTGTATGATTTTGTCGATGGCCATTGATCATTGAATCACATAATACAAACAGTTTGAGACTCGAGAACGCACAGGCCTAATTATTTCTATACATACTTGTTTACGTTTTTTTGAGATGCTATAACTACGTGCTGGTTAAATGATAAATTCCAACACGAACGAGTTAATATTATGCTAAACATCATTTTTACATCTACGAGTATATTTAATTAATGTTACGAAGTACTTATTAGTAGTAATTTAATGTAATACGAGACAGGCTTGTAACCTTAAGACTATAACCCATCCTCACCCAGCACCGCGTCGCGGTTTAACAATGAATTTTTTAGTAATAATATTGTAAACTTATGCATAACATAGTTAATGTTCTCTCTGCAGAACAAATTTACCTCAATCGACTACCTAGATGGCATTCTTATAATAATTGAACTATACGTGTGTATATACTATATTATATTTATTTTGATCTCTTTTCCACAATACTTACGCATTTAACCCTACCGTAACAGCTGTATTGTAGATAATAATACTTTTCTTATCTACAACCTTCAGGGGCGGAAGTATATTAGTATATATATTTTCCTGAATCCTGTATTATTGTTTATTAAACCTAACTTAACTGATTTAAATATAGTTATTTTATTAAAAACCAACAAACTCTCCAATAAAGATTAAACGTCTGAAGTTAAAATTAATAATAATTAAAAGCTAAATTAATAAGCATACCACACATCTTTAACTAAAAATCAAACTAAATATTATAATCTTATAAACGAAAAATGTGATTAAAATAAATCATAGAACTAGTTCTTTGACTTATAGGATATGTATGGAGAGCGGAGGGTCGGCTAGTACACAGGGTCTCAATGTGGAAACCAGGTGGAACAAAAACAAGATGACGCTCGAGACACCGATAGAGTGATCTAGTCAGAAATGATTTTAAGCTCCGTTAGGGGTAAGGGATGGAAGAATATTAGGTATGAATAAAGATGGGTTGTGAGATGTAGTTAACGGAAGCAGCAAGATAAGCTTAGAAAAAAATAGGGCCTATTTTTAACTAGAAAACAAATATATAACAAAATCTGACTACATTCCATAGTGTTTTAGCGTTTGGTTCAGAGTTCTAAGAAATATGTTTATTCTGTTTTTCACCAAAAGCAAAACGTTCCATCTCATTAATCTTACTAATCAAACTGTGTAGTGTGTACATAATTAAGTATTACTTGTTAGGTATATTATTTTAACGATTCTACAAAACTAAACGTTTGTAGTTTGTACCCTATACACTCAAAATGTTAAACAATAAATACATAGCCCATAGGTAGTAAATATTAATAATAAGGCGCTCGGCATGACTGTGAGTGCGAAAAGGTTTTTGAGAAACCCTACTTTGTGTTGGAAAGTGGAAACAATGATATTAAAAATAATTTTTAGTGCTGTTTAAATACAAACCGCTAGGCAATAATGATCGACGGCCGGTTTGTTTATTAGTTGTAAAGTTGAAAAATTATACATTGTCCTGTGTAGTGTGTTCCAACCAATGTACTTAAGTGCGTACAACCAATTTTTTCGTTTCCGGTGCCGCTACCAGTGTATAATGTAAACCGCAAAAAAAAATGAAGAACCCAAATTGGCGGTTTCGTTTACTACACAGAGAAGAGTCGGCGGCCTACCTATTATTTCGTGTTAAATGAATGGCGACAAAGATAGTCTGTCGGTGGTTAGTCATTATACGTCTTATTTATACTTCCATTGTGTTCGTGTACATAGATGTACGTGCGTTTAGATTTACTATTGGTGTAATATAGAATGAAAAGAAGGAAAAACAAGACAACGATATATTTCGTCATAATTATGCCATCGGCTACTGCGTAGGTATGTGCTGTTGCATTACGATGCAATTTTTCTTTTTAAAGTTGAAATTGTCGGCTATTCTAGGTATACCTCTTAATTCCTATAAGATATAAAAACCATGCTCGGTCCATCAGAAAGTGACTATGTCAAGTGAGTAACGTGAATATTTGACTAGTTACTATTGAATACTTATAAACGTTGTAGCTTGACATCATTTTTAAAGGAAAAAATAAAAGAAGTATGAATTTACAATAATTAAACATTTATTATTCTGTTTATAATCAAAACATATTTATCCATTCGAGTCAAAATTAGGTAGGTAGGTATCAATTTTTCAACTGTGTGACATTCAGCGGACGCGCTGTTGTACATACTAGGTACAACATAACATTAATTGCAATTAATAATAATGGTTAATTAATTAACCTGCAAAGTAATATGAAATAACATGTCTTATCTAGATCACATATACAATTATGATTTCTTTTGTTAAAGATCTCAGGTACAATTGAATAACACACTCGATGATCTTTGAGATAAAAATTAATTTTTTTCTTAATTTAATAATATTTTTTTACGACCCGTAAGCCGTTGCAATATTAGTTAAATGAAAAAAACTGTTATTACTTTGCGCGCTTTTCGATATTATTTATAGAACTATAATATAAACATTATTACTTGCAGCCTGAAGACTAGATGGGAAACGGGAATATATATTTAAATAATAATAAAAGTGAAAAGTAGAATGCAATAAAAGAGTAATATATCGGCGCGCTGTTGTGCATAGTGTTTGCACGTTATTTTTTTTTTATGGTCACACCGTGTATAAAAAAAGACAATATTGACTGAGGGTGCATAATTCGATTACACGGCAATTTTGTTAAAACTCCAAAATAATACGAGCACGGGCCAGAGAGAGGACGAGCTTATTATAATGTAATTGCAGCGGAGGGGGTGAGGAAGGGTGCCTGTTTTTGTCCGTCTCGCACCACTGCTTAGTTCTCTCCGATAATACAATATAGTCGGGTTTTCTAAAACGGGTGTCTTACTTATCGTGCACGAGTCCTGGTCCTCCCCTTGTGGATTCACGACCATATAATATCGTCCCAATGCAGCCGACACACCGCACCAGCTCCCAACTGCACATGCAACGTCTCACACCGCCGTCGTCCATTTATTAAGTTATAAAAACACCAAAAGGCTGTTTTGATGACCTAGTGCGTGTGTTCAAAACGCACACCGGACCATTGACATCAAATAAAATTAGTCGTCCGCCGAATTAAGTATTCAAGCCCACCCGGGAATATCCGTATGATTGTGAATCGTTAAAAGTCGAACATCACGCATTTCACAGTTTGCAATAATTATTAATTTATAGGACAAACGTAGAAGAGGAAGGTCAATGCGAAAACAGACCCGACTGCAACGTTTGATTTTGAAAAAAAAATTATTTAGGAGTGTTGTTAGACATCATCTGTGGTAGGTTAGCTCAAGTGCACTTTTTTAGCTTTCGGGAAATATATTTTGATAATAAATTTCTAAAACTGTTCTGTTATTTCTATAAATATATTTCTTAATTTTTAAAATATGACATCAGTAATTTCAAACTCAATAAAAAATTGTTTTTTAGTTGATGTATATGTTTTTAAAACTGTAGTTATATAATTAGACTTTTCGTCCAAGAAAATATTAAAAACACTGTTAAGCAAAATATCATAACAAGATTTAATTGACTAAGAATGCATAACTTGCTTGTAACACATATCTATAGAATTTAATGTAAAGTATACAAAATAGATTTTTTTGAATTTTCTCCCTATCTTAAAAGTCTAGGTTTTCAAAAAATAAATTATTTTATTATAATATTGATTATTAAAATTCGGAACTTGTAATATAATTGTTTTAATATAGTCTTGACCTTATTTTTAATAATATGACATATTCTTAGATAATGTCTAACAGGAATACCGAAAATCAATAAACAACTATTTATAGTTTAATAAATAGTACTTAAAATTATTGAAGAAAAAAAAATAATTCTGATACAACATTTAATTACAGTACAAAACACTCGTTTTCGAGTTCACGTTATTTGACGACACAATACACGATTCATAAAAAATTGTGAGTAAGCCAAAATAAAAATATAATTTAGATTAAATTAAAATATATATAGGTTATTACTACATACAAGAAATTAGAAGTATAAAAACCAAAAACGCACTATGCATTAAATCTGTTCTTTGTCAAACAAAAACTATAAAATCTGTATCACACTTATATTAAATTTATTTATAACACATTAAAAATAAAAGCGACAAGAAAAAATATCTGAATGAAAAATGATTAAAATTATCAACGAAGATTATAAAAATAAACAAATTCCATACGTACTCTAGTTATTAAAAAAAAAAAAAATACAATATTATGAAAATAAAATACATGCAAAACTTTAACTTGTTCAGTTTATTATTTAGATTTTGACAAAAAATGAATTCTTCCAATTTTAATTGCTCATTTTATTGATGGTCAATTAACTAGGTAAAATTCTATATAATTAACTATTTACTTTAAATTATATTTTATTCAGGCATAATAAACGTACCGTCTTACGTTATGGTTTTTTTTGTCCAATGGAGAAAAATTAACAATAAGTAAGATTATAATAGTAATGTAACAACTATCACAGAAATTGTGTTCTGTTCAAACTCAAAACATTAAATTATAATTCAACCAAAAAATTGCTATATTGCGGATTAAATTGCACAAGATGTGATCACAATAATTACTCTACAATAATAATATGACGGTTAAAAGTTAATAAAAGCTAAATTTTAATAATATAAACCGTATCAATATTTTAGTAAAATCATTTTTTTTCTATTATTTTTATTATAAATATTGAAGAAACTCAAAGTAAGAATTAATTCCACAGCCATTGTTGTTCGACATAAACAGATTATCGACTGAATCAATATTTTTAAATGAGCTTTACTTGATTAGAACTAAGATTTAACTATTATTTTTGTTTACTCATATATAAAAATACAGTGCTCTCTACATAAATTAGAATATTATTCTTGATAGTATTTCAATTGTAATGTCTATAACATTTTAAACAGAAAATTATCATTTAATAATAATATTTTTTAATCTCATATAACTTTAAAAGGCCAAAATAATAATAGTAAATGAGCTATATTACATTATTGAGCTATTATTTATAAAAAAAGAATTTCTTCGAGTAATATTATACGCATTTACAATTAGGGTAATCGTTCTTCTACAAAATTAATTATTATTACAAAGAAAATAACAATGTAATAATAATCAATGGCAATAATAATTGTATTTCATTTATCTATCAATTAAAAATTATCATTTAAATTTTAAATGGTTAGTATTAAATGTTTTTACTTTTTCGTAAAGCTAACATTTGCTTATTTAGGAACAGAAGGCTTTTTCAGAGATAGACTTATAGCAAAAGTGTTTGAAGAGAAGAGACTAACAGTCAATTAAGATAAAATGGTAACACAAAAATAAAGATGTTTCTTCTTTATTTCTTTGGAATGTGAGGAAAAAGTGCAATGCAATAAATGATAATTTTTTTTTATTAGGACTGCATCACAATCGGTACGGGTCCGATCGAGGATTCCAACGTGAATGGAGTCACCTGATAAATGAAACATCTATTACACACACGCACCGGCTTCAAATGTCCAAACCTAGGTAACGGCACAGAATTTGAACTACAGCGTGAACAAAATACCTAAAGAAATAAGAAAATAATAATTAAAATTACTTCAAAATCAACTCTTATACAGTAATACTTTTCCACAATTTCGGCAATGATGGCGTCTTCTGACAACTGTGAATATCGCTTTACAAGACATACATATCGGAGCTTCGTTATCAGGTATCCATGGTGGTGGAGTTTCTGATGTTACCGATGAAATGTCGCCGACCATATTTTCACTTCTCCATACAAGTGCCTCTTCTCCGTTTTCAATATTAACATTTGAGTTTTCAATTTCAGACATAATTTCTGTAAAAATATAAATAAAATATTAAGAAAAGCTAGCACAGCAAACTCCTGGCATAGGTTGGTCGCAAGAGCATATATGGTTGGAGAGGTCACAAAGTCGTTAGGAATTGTTATAACTGAAAATTTAGTTTTAATTAATTTGATTGAGAATAAATGTGTTTAAAACCGTTGAATATGTTTAGTTTTTTTTTCAAAAATAGTGATATTACAAATTTTTATTTAAAATATTTTGTTATTAAGTTTAACATTTCCTTAATGGGGATAAAAAGCCGATATTTTATTTTAGTTTTTTTAATTTTACTGTAAATTAATATTTTTTAGTTTTTTTAATAGATCTAACTAATGATTTAATAGTTAAATTAAAAGTCAGCATAATAGACCCCATAGAAAAACATTATTTAATAAGTTTTATAACTAGACAAATTTGTTCCAAACACTATAACTTCTTCTATTGTATATTTGCACTCAATAATTAACAATATAGTTTAATAAAACTTCTCCACATTCCACAACAATACAAAAATTCAAAGTAAGAATTTAATTTAAAAAATATAAATTTTATATATTATTTAAGCATACCTGCACTTTGATGGTTGTCAGTACTACAACTGGAGTTGGACATGAGAAACACAGCTTTCAGTATATTGCGTAGATCGCCAGCGAAATTTGTCTGAAGCTGATCCGCTACACCAGAAATGCAAACAAATAATCGATGCAGCAAGTCTTCATCAGACCTAATAACAAGCATTATATTGTATAAGTAAAAAATAAGTAATTTGTTATTTATACATATTTTAACATATTTTTCATATGTTGTAACAATTACAATACAATTTTAGTTCTTAGTTCTTTTTATTGTTAGCTTCTCTAAATTAATTATACTGCAAAATGTTACAAAATTGTTAGACAACGATTAAATTATTGTGATGATTTTAAAACAGTTTAAAATTAAAGTAAGTATTTACTTAATTAAATATTATTACAAAAAAAAAAATTACAGTCAGTGTAAAAATTGAGTGATAATATCCATTATTAGATACTGCCATTAACCCAACTGAAATGGAATAGGTGTCCAACTTGGAGAAATTAATTTTATTTATTTAAGTTGTTAAGTAATCGTAAATTTTTTCATAACTAATTTTGTTTAAGTTTGTAAATTTGTTTCACAAAAAAATTAATATTATAAAATGTAACTTTAGGTACCAATACACAAAGTTCTAAGTTACCCAAATTGTTCCATTTGACCCTGAATAACGGCATTCTTTTGAAACAAATAATTAATACAATTTTAGTTCTTAGAGAATTTTGTTTTTCTTAGTTCATGTATCGTTTTTGCATTTAGATATTAAGGTCGACCCTTACAGAAGTAATTTTTTCAGTAAATATATTAGACAGCTGAAATAACTGATTTTTACTCAACTACTTTGTTTATATTAAGTGATTGAAATATTTAAAAGTTTTTCAATTACCTAGTGCAAGCATTTTATACTTCAAAATAGTTCATGGATGTAAATAAAGTATAGTTAAATAATATACAATTTTTTAGGATAAGCTATTTCATAAATTAAGAGCCAAACTGGTGAGAACGGCCATAAAACATTTAAAAACAGTTTATATAATAAAGTTTTCAAAATCAAAACATTTTAATAGTTTTATAAATATATTGTAAATAAGTTGTACCTAAATTTTGCTCGTGCATTTTGTTTCCGCAATGAAAAATTTGAGGAACTATCTGTTGATGAGCTATCAGTTATACTCTCATCGCTTTCATCAGCTGACGAAGTCGTACAACTTGAACAACTCGAACACATTTCATGTTTTTTTATCCTAAAAGCATGTTATATGATTATTCTCAGTCAATAATTTATATTTTTTTGAAATAATACATACATTGATTAAACATCAACATAATTACTTACACAGGTTTAGAATTACGATTAAAACTTTGTAAACGACTAAGAACGTTGATACGTTTGTTAGTCGCTTTTCGCAACTCTCTCCAATTTTTACTGTATCTAGCTACATTACATGCACAATTTGTATTTTCTTGTATAACATCATTGTCGAAATTCTTTCTTCTGTGATTACAACGATTAGATTGGCAGTGAACTGAACTAGTGCACCTTTCTTTTCTGTCATCAGATGATTTCCAACAATTCCATTCTTTACAACAACACATGTGCACGGAACTGGATGGTGGGCAGTCGGTTTGTGTAGAGCTACTCGAAACATTAGGATGTTGCTTTGTAGTTGAGTTATTACCATTTGAATCTAATGCCATATTAATGTTGTTGTTTTCATTATGTAACTCAGTTTTTACTAATATTTCGGTTAAGGCTTCAGTTGCAGTTGCTAAAGATTCGGTTAGGTCAGAATCTGGCACACTGGTAGATTCCAAACACTCGTTAGATGTACTGGACGCGACGGTACTTTTTAATTCGTTATTTTGAAGATCATTTGTTTTCGATATGATTGTGGATTCAAACTTAGTAATCTTAGTTGAGGGATTATTATTTATTAAGTCTTGAGGTGATGACGAAGGGAATCCCTTAGTACTGCAATGTTCTATTGTGGTAACATTTCTACCCATTACTAACTCTGTAGTACTGGACGAAAGGCATTCAGAATCCTCATCACTTGTATCACGACACCTAAAATATGACAGTGTTGGTTAAAGTTGCTCTACAACAAATCAATAAATTTAAATAAATTTAATGTAAAATATAAATATACATTGAGCGCTGATTCTTTATGTTTTCATCAAATTTGACTTCGTCCGAAGAACAAAGCATTCTTTCCAAAGTTGAAAGTTCTTTATCCGACAATGTCCACAGGAGCTCTCGAATTTTTATTAATAAAGACTACAAAAAAACAAAGAAAAATTATTAAAGAATATATTATTAGTTTAATACTTTAAACTCTAATATCTAATTATTTACCCGAAATGGACGGAACATATCAGACATATTTGAAGGGTTTTGATCGAGAGACAAAGGAGATATGCAAGGATAGAATAGCAGACCAGCTACTATAGCCAAACGAGGTATGGTAAACATAAGAGCAGGATCATAATCATCCACCATTTCTTGACGTAAAAGACCTTTGACGAGAGCTCTAAAATAAGACAATTATAATAATAATAATGCTTAACAAAATCAAATATACTTTTTTTTTTACAACTGTAATCTACGATAGGGTGGTGCTTATTTTGAGTGAATTGGAATTTTTATGGGTCATCCTTTAAGTTGGTTCGAAATAGATAAAATATGGATACCAACAATTTCTGGTCTTAATTTTGATAATAAAATGAGCCGTATAACACTTATCACAAATAACTGTTTTTTGGGCATTTATTCATAGAATACTGATGTAAGCAAAAAATAAATTATACCAAGAAATTTGTAGCAAAATCCTTATACAACCCTTCTAAACACAAAAAGGCCATCATAGATTCTACATAATACTATCCATCTATGAACACAGTTATCTGCTCTCATATTACCTATGAATATATAACCACATATTTCATTAGGTATCTTAATATTAATATCAAACGTCTGCAGTCTCGCCTCCCCCCAAATGAGTTTATGTGAGGGCGGCGGTCATCATCTGATGTAATGTATACTCGAATCGGACCTTCAAATTGTTACCTCATTTACTAAGTTAGACACTTCATCCACTCTGAGTTATACGTGTTCAAAGATAATGTAATAATATTATAACAATTTCCAATCACCTTTGGAGGGTTTCTGAAAATAAAACAACTACAAGCTGTTGCAGTTCGTATTCATGAGCAGTTTTAACAGGAACCATTGCCGATACATATCGCAATTCAAATTCGGCTAGTAAGTGGTCAAAAGTGCATAAGGATGATACTAGGTTACGTAGACACGGCGGCGTTTGGTCACTACAAAGACTGGCGTCTCTTAATAAGCCACGGACTTTTTCCAATGACTTGGTTAATGCTCGAGCTAATGGTCTCATTGCTCCACTTTCAGCTTCTCTATTCATTATACTCGATCCCGCTGATAAGCACTGCAAAAATTGTAGGCAAACAATTTAATAACGTCTTCGATAGACTGACAAGATAAACAATTTTTACTTCTTATTTACAATACAAAAAAAAAAAAATCCTAATTGTCTTTAAATATTTTAACTTAAAAAAAAGATTAGTTTAGAGTAGAAAACAGCTGTCAACCCATATAACAAAAAAAAGGGTTTTAAATAATAATTATAATATTTTAACTATGGCATGTATTTTTTTTTTTTGTTATTATATTATTATAGTTTATAACTTTGAAATAATTAAATGTGTGTAATTTATTTTTCTAATTTTAGCCTGCTGGAGAGTAGTTTTTCGACTCCCATAAAGTGAGAGTTAAAGTTGAATATGATCAATTATTATAATAATTTAAACATTACAGTATCTTCTCGTACATTTAGTTTTTATTGTTAGCTTCTCTAAATTAATTATACTGCAAAATGTTACAAAATTGTTAGACAACGATTAAATTATTGTGATGATGTTAAAACAGTTTAAAATTAAAGTAAGTATTTACTTAATTAAATATTATTACAAAAAAAAAAATTACAGTCAGTGTAAAAATTGAGTGATAATATCCATTATTAGATACTGCCATTAACCCAACTGAAATGGAATAGGTGTCCAACTTGGAGAAATTAATTTTATTTATTTAAGTTGTTAAGTAATCGTAAATTTTTTCATAACTAATTTTGTTTAAGTTTGTAAATTTGTTTCACAAAAAAATTAATATTATAAAATGTAACTTTAGGTACCAATACACAAAGTTCTAAGTTACCCAAATTGTTCCATTTGACCCTGAATAACGGCATTCTTTTGAAACAAATAATTAATAATAAGTCGCCTAGCAAAACAATTTTAAATCAGTGTAGTGACGATTTTTTTAACCGATTTATTGTATATGTATATGTATATGTATATATAAATTTGCAAATCGGATCTAATTCAAACCCAGCCTAATCTAACCTAACCGTTTTATAAAATATTAAAACAATTTAATTTCAAACTGTTTTAACATCATCGTAAAATAAACATATAAAATGACTACTATTTATTGCTTTACGTGACAGAAATTTTAAATGAGGGCGTTAAGTTAAAGCCATAGTGGTGTAAGTCACATTTCCATAAAAGTTGAGTTAAGTATTCTAAGCATATCTTAAGAAGTCAATTTATCAAAAGGCAAAGTGAATTAAGCTGTAACTCATACAGTAACCTCTACCACCAAAGGGCAGCACAATGAAAAAGTTTTTATTAAATCTTGTTTTTCTATAATTAATATTAATGTGATTTACACCACTGTAGTTTTAACCCCCTCAAATGGAAAAGGAAGTATACCAAACGATATTGTTAATGTACAAAAATGATAATCTTATTCTATAGAGAGCTCGTCGTGACGTGCGGTGATCACTTGTGTTGGTGATCATAATGTTGATCGAGCTCAGTCTATAATAGTTACCTCAGCACCAAACCACAACTGTCCCGCTAGGTTATCTTGGATTACATCGTCTGGAAATTTGACACGGAAATCTCGACTAGCTCGTTCACCAGGTATTAATTCATTCATTATTTTTATACAAATGGTCAATACCTAAAATCAAATTGAATAATTAACATTTAACACATTTGTGATTATCACTCAGTGATAACGTTTCTTACCTTGTCTTGACATTGTCTTAAGTGATTTACAAGGGCAGTGCATCGTTGTGGATCTTTTTTACCATCAAAACTGTCCAATTCTGCTGCAACTGCGTTCAGTTCGTCATCGGCATAAAAAAACTGAGCCAACAAGGAGCGGTCCCCTTTCTGAAAATAAAACAAAAAAAAACATACTCATTACAAAAGAAAATATGTCGTTTTTCAAATTTCAATAGCCTAAATAAAATATTAACGTTATTTTTATAATAAGAGCAGAAACAATTATAAAAAAATATGAGATACATAACTATAATGCATCATTTGTTCGTTATTAATTAGTTTTAAGTCAATTTGTTATTATTGGTTATTTTACTGAGGTACATATTGTATGCAAGATAATCAATAATTATATTATGATTACATAAATAATAAAACAAAGCCTGTACTTAATGATGTATTGGTACGCATTTTAATATCAACCAAGTTCATTATGGGTTCATTGTTTCGAAATTCAAACAACAAATATCGTCGGGTATTGGTAACACCTATGTATTATCAGAACTGAACATTAGCAGACAAGGACTTGTACTCAGTGGCGTATATAGGATATAATTTCGAGTGAGGGGGGAGGAGTTATAAAATAATTATTATAAGAATAATGAATTTGCACATGTGCCGTACCAACCACAAATTTCGGGGGGTTTGAACCCCAAAACCCTCATTTATGACGCCACTGCTTGTACTATAATACTTAATGTAATTTTTTTAAATGAATTTATGCAAAATGAAGCCAATAAAATTATTTTAATTTGATTCACTATTCCTACAGTTATCTTTAAGTACAGTCTATTAAGCGATGGTTAAAATAAATTTTTTTTTATAATTTGTTTGTAGTTATATATTAGTATATGTTATTACATTTTTAAGTGAACGCGAACCGAAGAGAGTTGAATACCGCGATAGAAATTCGACCACACTGTATTTATTTTTTATTGCGATGACTATTTGTTTGGTTTGGCCTACAATAGGTGCAAGAAGCGATTACGAAGCAAAAAATAATAAATACAATGACTGAGTACACTTGGTTCTTAAAAACAAACAAAATGCATTGGATTTTCATTTAATATGTATATTGTAACTGTTTGGTCGTTAATTCTGGCTACTATTAGCACGATATAGTTTAACCTCATTAGACACGAAAGAAAGTGCAAAACGTAAAGGAAAACGGAAATTTAAAAAAAAAATGTGATTTCGGTCAGTTTGTTTTTCAGTAGAGGCGCCGCTGCCGAAACTGACGTATACTTTCACTCGGCGCCTGTTTTTAATCATGACCAATGTGCGCAAATCACTCTCTAATAACATTAAAAATACAAAAACATACTAATTCCCATCTCTCTCTCTCTCTCCAAGATTATCCCCTCGACCACACGTGTCATGGTGGTGAAATTTATGCGTTGAACCAACTTCACCGTTGAAAAATTACTCAAATTAAACAAATTTTACAACTTTCATTACATGTACAATTTAACTGTTAAACAAAATATCGAATCAATTTATTCGATCGGAAATTGAGTGATATTTACGTATGTTATAAATAATATATATTTTTAGCTTAGATACGAAGTTTAAACGGTATTGTTATTATAATTATTTTTTTTTTTTATACATTTTTTATATTTCCGAGTATTATAAACAATATCTTGTAAACTGCGGTCTGCTAGAGCGATTTCTTAATGTAGCAACTTTGTTAATAAGATATTACCCCCCTTTTCCCAGTTTAAATCGAGAACACCCTAAAAATGTGCACATTTTTTACTTAAAATTACTTTTTGATAAAAGTCAAATCAATTTGATAGGCTTGTGTGGGATATTCTTAGAACTTTGATAGGATACCAGAAGTAGTCACTTTAGTTATTTTGGTTTAATTATATATTGATATGTTTTAATAAGTTATTTCACAAAATAGTAAAGAATGGTGTGTATGCTAATATGGAAGTTATTATTAAAAATATAAAAATCAATAGTTTTATGTCTAAAAAACTATTAGGTTGTTAGTCACAGCTACAACCGCAGATCGTAAATATGTCTTGCAGTAATCAATGAAACGATAATATTAGTTATAACTTATAATCGTATGTTTCTATATATATATATATATATATATATATACAACCGTAGATAACCGTAGTAACTTTGGACATCACAAAATACATATTTTGGCTGTCATCGGGTGGTACAACTTGTCGCTCATGGCACTTAATTTATTTATTCGTATTGACATCTCTAATAATCTACCATTAGGCCTACGTCCTTTCTCGAGGAATTAAAATATAAAAAAAACGGGCGTAAATCGAGTCGGTATTTTTAGAGATTTATGCCCGGTTGCACACAAACTTGTCGTAATCTATTGGTATCTATGTTAAATTAACATGTGTTAAATTTACAAGTGTTGCTAAAACGTTGTTTTATATTCACGTTATATTACCAGTATACTGGTTATCGAATAAATGGTATCAACAGCAGAAGTTAATATTATTATCATACAGGGTCTAATCAATGATAAACTGATAACGCACATTTCCATTATCACCGCTTTAAAGCAAAATATTGATAACAAAATTTAACTATTATATTTGGTACAACCCGGCATAAGTAAAAATAAAAACATCCTTTGCGTCGTCCCCTCTTCCCGCCTAGGGCCTCCCGTAAAACGCAATTCTGACTAAGAACATTTGATAACTTAACCCGATCTATCAAATGACACTATTACGGTTTGTCTCGATCTCACTCAGCCAAAAATTAAAACGATGTTTTGGTAACGATCAATTTTTTTGTATATGGCACCGAGTTTACAGACGTATTCACGTCAAAATGATTTGTCCTTCTCCCACTCCTTAACATATCTTTAATTTTTGATTCTAATTAAAATGTTTGGTATCGTAGGAAATATAATCATAATAGAAATCAATTTTAGAATTATATTATTTATTTATTGTTTTTTCCTGAAAGTTGAAAAAGTTACATATTAACCAGCGATACTACCACAGAGGATAGACACATTGTATGTAATTGTACATAGATTTCAATAAAATCCATTTTTAAACGTCCGTGTCGCCGCCAGCGCGTACAAAAACGAATATGGGCTAAGGTTATGCACGGACAACGGAGTCGAGCTGGACCGCCACCACCTCTGCACAACCTCTCATTGAGTCTTGACACGATAATAATCCAAATTTTCCGGAAATCAAAAAAAAGAACGGCGGCAACAACTGTTAGTGGTGGGTGCAGGCGTGCCTAACAAGAGTACAATTATACTATATAATAATATTATTGTATGCCAAGGGAAATTTCTCCTTGAGATTTCCACCGCGCCGACCGAATAGTGCGCGACGACGGCGCTTGTGAAATCACCAGTTATAAACACAAAGATACAGTAAAACCGACTTCTGGCTTCCTACTCGCCACCTCCTTTTAATTCTCTCCTCTCCTCACCACCCGCACTTGTACACAACTAGATACGAAAAACACACAGTGTTACTCTTGTGATTTATACATCGGTTTATTTATTAGCGTGATTGTTAGATTCTTATACTACTTTACTATTTAGTCAGTATATACCATAATACATTTGTATTGAACGCAGTTACTAGAGTAGCATTGGCGTTAATTATATAAATATATTATAATACCTATTATATATTATTCATTTATAATACAAAAAAAAGCCAACAAAAATTAACATTATTGAAACAAACAAGAGTATACGACGCACGTGAGAAAAACACTGTTGGTGTAACGTACATAATATATTTTTTTCAAACCAACGGAGTTTGTTTTTGCAAATATAAACAATGAATAATACACAATCGATGACGTAAAATCGTCGTGCGTTGGGTAACAATATTATAAGTAGTAAACCGATATTCTCACGAGATGTACTTAAGTAGGTGCATACGTTCAAATTTTCGCAGAGACCATCCACGTTATTTTTGAGAACACAAACACACGGGCTGTGTGAAATTTGTAATAATAATTAAAAGTCCTTGAACGGCAGAAAAAAACATAATAGTCTAACTTTAGACGAAAATCAAATTGCCTTGACCAAGTTGTCCGCGGATTAGTAAATCTAAAACATGATAATAGCCTTATCAATTTGTTTTATTATTTTTTTCTATTATATCCACAGCTTAGTATTATAAATTCGGCTATATTAAAACTATAAGACGATCATTATTATTGCATATATATAATATATATGTTTGCTCGGTAGTTAACTCGAAGGTTATCCACACACAGACTGTGTACAATATATACGTACATAATAGTTTGTATACTTTACCTACTGTTATCTTACCATCATACTTATTATATATAGTACAATATATTCAATCCGTTTATAAGGGTTGTCGCATGTTTATTACACTTAAACGTTAATATAAAAAAAAAATTATAATAATATATTAGTTTTATAGCGAAACTCTCACATACAATTTTACCGTTTTAATTTAACTACTCTACAATTATTTTAATACGTATCATTGCTGCGATTTGAGTATAGGTGTTTCTTTAGAAAACACATAGGCTATTAACATTTCTCACCATTATAATACATTTTATATAAAGACATATATTGCATAATATAATTAATTACCGTGTCCTCCTATATTGAATAAAAATATATGTAATACACTAGGTTATTGGGTGTAAACATAACGCTTTACAACCGAAACTACAAGTCATACACATAAAGGAACAAAACAATGGAACCAAACAAAAAAAAGAATTGGTGACTAATTATAAACTGAACTTGGCAATGATCGCATTGTATCATACTTAAGTTTTGGTGTTATTATACCCAGAGGCTAGAGATTTTAATTAGTCAATTGAACACAATCCCAAGTGAAGTAGTACCGAGTTAATATTTAGATTTTATTACAACGATTGCGTTAATTTAATTAGATTGTATATTATGTTTAATTAAAATGATAACGAGAACATTATGGAATAGAATACAGTTGAATAATTATTAAAATTATTAACGGGCCGGGTAAGAATTTCTAGTCGAATCAAAGCAGGAAATACGAAAAATAATCCTTAATTTTATTTATTTTGACTGGATTAAACTAATCGAATTTGGTTAAAATAAAACATCATAAAAGGGACACGAATTTGTAGAAAAAAATTCATACAAACAATAAATTAGGCATCTATTATCATTTTATAAAAAAAAAATTACTAGGACCGTTTCGATTTCCGCATAAAGAAGCGTCAAATTAATTGTGTAGAAAACACAAGACCCGGAAATAAAAAAACAATAGATGTATAATTACACGGACCTCGTTGTGATTGTAGAGATAGAAGTCAAACTTATATTCATTTTATGAACGACAAATATTTTAAACGAAAAAATAAAACAAAAAAAACTAAAATAATTGTATAATTGTGTGCTACAAATATAATTTAACATATTTATAATTTCAATAATTGTAACAGATATTTATAACTATCTTATATATAACTATCTTCAGTGTTTTATTTCATATCTCCCTAATTTATTTAAGCTTCCACAAGTGGTAAGAGTTTTTATTTGCTAACAATATAAATATTTTACGAAGTCACCAAGAATTTTTAATTTCTTACTGCATTATATTTCGACCTCTACGTGTATTTGTTATTTTATTTTCTTCCTGGTATATTTTTACACAATGATTTGCGACGTAAAACAATTATATTATCTATTATGATGGGTTGAACAAAAACAAGAGATCATACAACCATTTCAAGAACTATAAAAAATATTATTTGTCACATATGGAGATAAATGCCAATCTTAAATAATTATATTAATTGCCTTCTCCAGATTATAAAACAGATAACGCATAACATTAAAACATATTATCCCCAAGTCAACAAAACAAAAGTCCATTGTGATCACAGCATGTATGTGTAATAAACAAACAATTTAAAAAAAATTAGACGTGCTAACACAAATCCTGTTAATGAGATTGGCAATCTAAATTATAAATTTTAACAAAGTTTGACATTTAAACAGATATTTAAGTTCATCGTCCATATAAACAATAACTAAGAATATAAATATTACAATCCGTAAACTATAACACATAAAACGAAGTAAACTTTTGTTTTTGATACTTATACCGTTTAAATAGCAGACACAAATTTATAAAAAAAAACGAGCCTTTTGTCAGAGTTTTTAATGTTAACATTATTAGGTTCCTGCATGAGTAAACTTGTCAAAAAGACTTCCTCTGGCATACCCTTAGTTATCAAATTTCTATACCCTCATATTTTTGCATTCTTGTTTTACTATATGATAATCATCCGGATGGAAAACACATAGGCGCAGTAACGTTAAAAATTCGTTTTTGAAGTATTTTAAAATTCAAGCATTATACTTATTATAATTCGATAGTTCACATTTTTCTTATTTAATGCTTGTTAAATTATTACTTTTTGTAACACATAAATAAAATGGCATTGGCTACAAATTTAGGAAGTTACCATTACAAAAGGCAAATGATGAGAAAATCTTACGCAATGTCAAAATAATGATTTGTTTTTTATTCCTCCCCGCCGAATTTAACATTAAATTTATTTACAATTTTATACATTTTCTCAAATCATTTTTAAACGCAAAAAAACTATAGAGAAAACGAGTATCTAATGAATATAGTGTGCTGTGTGGGTATTTTCACAACGTGGAAAATATTCTCATAATAATGAAAGTTAATTACGAGCATAGAAAATCTCCGTTTCAAATACAGTTATTGTTCCATTACTTTTAGCAATTTTTTTATAGTGTAGATTATAATACTTAAACAATTTTTATTTCTAAAAATAAATACTAACTTCATACATTATAATTTTATAGAGTCTTATTAAGAAGAATAATGAAATAGATTCTTAATTTAAAAGAATACTTATATAATATATAGGTTATTTTATTACTTATACATAGTATTATTAGTTCAACAAACCGGCCGAGAACCAGTATTTCTATATTCCAACTAATTATATTAATAATACAATAGTACATAGTTATTTATTTATATTTTATACAGTATAAACAATTTGTTAGAGCAACGTATGTAAATTATTAAGGCTATAACAACTGTAATAAAACCATAAAATGTGAGATAATTATAATAAATTAAAAAACAATTGCAATAATTATACTATATACAATGCAAAACTAAATATTTTTAACGTAATAAAGAAGTTTCAAAGTATTATTATTAAGTATTAAGTATTATTGGACGTAGCCCATTCGGCTCCCGTTTTTTTCAACACAAATTCCTTCTCGTCAGCGAGTTTTTTATAGAAAGAAAACGAAAAATGCTCTATCATTTTTCTAAAATTTTAATAGATTTAATAGAGTTTGCTACTTTTACCAAATTCGGAATTCGTATTGATAACTGATAAGGACGGCAGGTCTCCGAGTGTTTTGGTACTCGCTCGCTCGGCGCCATCGCTTCGCTCCGCTAACTAAAAATATCCTAGGTTTGTAGGCTACAGTCTAGGAGGAGGTTACAGGTTTAAATTTAAGTTAAAGTTTTTTTGAAAATTTAAAGAGACTTGATAATATACGCTTAGTACAGAATACCGGAGCCGTTTGGGAATTACTTACTCGTGAAACCTTTTTCGACGGGAGCCGTTTGGGTTGCACCGATACTATTAACCGGGCATTCCATCATAATATGATGCACAATTCATATGTCTACTAAAGGTGACGTAAAGGTGACTAAATTAAGTGAACATAAAATGAACATCCGTATACATAAAATGTAATGTAATGTAATGTCAACATTTTTTTAATAATTATTAGACAATTTATTGAACAATAATATTAAAGAAATCTAACCTAAGAGCTTTAATTTCAACATAAATAACGTGATAGACAAGAAAACAGAAATAATAAAAAATCAGATATAAAACATAATTTATAAATCTAACTATTTAATTTTCTATATTTAAAAACAATGTAGTAGTTGTTTAATAAAGTGTAGTATAAAATTTCCTTTCTTAAACAATTGCTTCACAATACGAAGCTACAAATCAATACTTATAATTAATGATCATAAAGCCTCAATTCTGTAGTGATTAGTTATTAATGTGTCTTGTCGTTAGTTTATCAACGATAAAAAAGAAACACTTATTAAGAGCTTATACATTTTAAATGAGGTTAAAACAAACCATTTGGCGTAGTACCCTAGTTCTAGGTTTTTAATATACAATAAATAAAAAATCATATATTATTATTATACATTATAATCAGCCTAGATAAATAAAACATAGAATATAAAAAATATAAAATGCGTTTGACAACCATAATCTGATTAGACTTTTTAAGGAATTTTTATTTTTAGTTTAATACACCAAAAGCGTACAATTAAACAATTTCGTATTAATAAACAACTCATAATAGCCTACAAAGAATTCATAACGGAGTTAAGAAAATGGTCAACTTCTCTTATCATACATATTAAAACACTTAATTTTTGACTTTTTAATTTCTCCCACACACCACAGAATTTATAGTCTGCAATTTGTCCAAGTTCTACGACACCTTTTGGTGTACAGAAACGGTACCACGACAAAAACGTAATTTTATTGTAAATACGAACAATTTCTCTACAGTAGTGTACTAAATAAAACATAAGGAAGGAAACTTTCATTTACAAAGTAACACCTATATAGATAAGACAGATCATGAACAACTTTCAATTTTCAACTATAGGCTTAGGTATATAAATGTATAATCGACAAATAAACCCTATTAAAACTACTTCTCCCAACAAACATCTCCAAATTGAGTTTAAGCGATATTTTTTGCAAAGATTATTATTGTTTTAACCTTCGCAACCTTCCGCGTCTCTAACCCGAATCACTAAGAGTAGGAACACAATAATAATCTCATTATCAGCTCCGGATTAACCTTGATCGTACCAATAATAATAATCGCTTATTTGTATCTGTACAAAACAACAATAACAACTTACATAATATACGATAATTTACTTTTTAGGTAAATTTAACCACTAGAATTTCACGGATGATCACAAAGTCAATGAATCCCAAAATCCAAACAATCATAAGTCATAACTCAATATAATAATTAACGAAATAAGAATTTCATAACAGAATGAACAAAGAAGAAATACACGCGGTTTTTGTTGCTCTTATCACACGTATATTAATGCTATATGTGTATTATGTATGCAAGACACCAGGCTTTATTGTTAATTATTTAATACCGGGGTAATTAACAATTTTTGCTTAACTAAAAATTCATGAGCTCAAAATTAGAAAAAAATAAAATGATTGCCAAATGTTATGACAATACAATAAAAGAAGCCCATTTTTTCCTAAAAACAATGTAAAATGCAAATAAATCAGTATTTAATTGGTAAAGTATAATTAATGAAGTTGTTTTTTTTTTTACATAACTTATCTATATAATTTAGATCAGATACGAAGCTGAGGAAATATTGATTTTTACATATTTTTTTCCCCCCATAAAAACTTGGAAGTTAAAAACTAATTGTCACCTGATATTTATATAACATATAAATAAGTTTTTTTAAATCCTTAAAACCATTTACTAAACACATTTATTGAATACAGTTATTACAAATAAAATGTTTACAATTAATAAATTTGTACTTTATCCATCTATATCTAAAAATAAATTGATAATATTGTGGAGCTGAGAAGATATTAGTTACACAACATTTGTTTTATAGTACTTATGGAGTGGATACTTGCACCCACTTTTTTAAACCACTGGATCAATTTAATTACTTCATAACAAATCTAAAGATTAGAAATCCACTAATGGTACTTAGTGAACTCTTAAGATTAAAAACTAAAATGATATCCGGATAAAAGTGATGTCCTTCACACCCTGTAGCTTTATCTGTAATATTTACTACATTTCATTGATACACACTATTTAAATAAATTTAGTTATGGCTTTGTTTACTAAGTAAGAAATTATCCAATGAAATTAAGTCTCTATCCTCCTTATGGCTGCCAGACTAAATGGCCTATACCAAAAAAGGATTAGATACCTCCTCTTTGTAGGAGGCAGCAATGACCCTTCATACAAGACACATGAGCTAAATAAAACCTACATACCAATTTTCAGAAAATATATTTTAAATGTATAGGCAACACAAGTTGTACAACCAAGTCTTAAACAGTAAAATGTATACACCCGTTTAAGAATAGATAATATTTGTTTAGTTAACTCGGAAAGAGTTAACTAGAGATTGATAGAACTTTATGAAATTAGGAATTATTTCTAAAAACTTTTTAGGGTATTTTTCTTGTTTCTTAAGGGAAAGAAGTTAACTTTTGGTCTTGTAAAAAATACCTTAGGTATACAATTTTGGATCTACTGACTATTTGTAAAAAAGTCTTGCTCCTGGGCACTTTAGTCACTAGTAACGCTAGTGTACACATCCTTTAATTAATATAAAAATATAATTAAGTGTATTATTATCGAATATATAATTATTATACATTTTTTTTCTGTTCAATAAATACTGAAATATTAATTTTTTTAATACTATTTAATCCAATATTAATCCAATTTATATAGTTATTCATCTGATATCTGAAGCAGTTTAATTCCAAATCAAGTTCAGCCTGACACCAACTATTTAGTATTTATACTTGAATTCCTATAACATCAAATACCTGTTTGTATAACAAATGGTGTCAATATAACTTTTTTTTGGCAATTAATTCAGCTATATTAACCAGTGTCTGGTTAAAAGTATTTAATATACACTCCAATGTCGAAGAATATTTCCAACAGAAAAATACTAATAAAAGGTTGATAATGTTAAAAATATAATCAACATAAGTAATATGATGTTTAAAGAGTATATCTTCAAGCAAACATTCATTATTTCATGTGAAAACAAATTAAATTAAAATATGTTATTGCACACAACTTAACCTTTGCATTGTTGACGATTAACTGGTTTCTCTGTCTAAATGTAAATGTCAAAACAAATAAAAATAAGTAGGTAAGTGTAAATTAATTCGTCCGAATAGAAAATGGTATAGAATTAAAAATTGGTTATAATGGTTACATCGAGAACATCCAATATTTAGTCAAGACTCATTAACTCAGCAAGAAGGAAGCCAATGTACGATAAATCGTCATAGGGGTCGTAACCAATAACCGACGTCAAAGCCAGGATGGCAGACGATTACTAATACTAGAATTACGGTAAAAAAAGTTTTATTCATGTACTCACTTTAGGTTTGTAAAACCACTTCCGGATAGAATCCATTTGAATGGACGGCAATGATCGAAGGTGATATTGCAGCGAACGAGAAAGCTAGAGACGTATGCTTGTGGCTAGAATTAGGACTTGGTACCGCGAAATGTACGAATCCTGTCAAATAACCGGTCGGTTTGACATTTTTGAGTGGACCGTTTTCACGAAACACCAACAACCAAACACGGAATAGATAAAAAAAAACTAGAGAAAAATGACCAAAAAAACTAGATCACGACAGTCGTGCGTTATCAGTGAATTGCGCACATTGTTATTGCTCGTTCTCTGTCAGAAATATCTGATTTACGCAAGCGCTCTAGCGACGAAACACAACTGACGGCCGACGGAATACGGATGGGAGAAGGTGGCGTACGGGGCGTACTGGCCGTCTAGCATCAGCACTCGGCAGACGGCAATACCAACACTATTATGAAGTATGTACGAACCTCATACTCCGGGCGAGACGTGTGAGATTGAAACACAGAGCATATTATACTGTGTGAACGGAAAAAAGAGAGGGGAGCTCGGCTAATAGTGCCGCTACCGCCCCGGAGACCGAGGTTGCGTTCGATGTTGTTATCTCAACGAACGCCAACTACTAGCGCAGTGCGCTATCATTTCCCACACAGTTTAATGTTGTATTAAATGGTAACACTGGCAATGACGGGTTTCACAAAAATCAAGATTACTGCTTCAAAAGCAAGGTGGATTTAAATTCCACCTTTTATCAAACGTTGTCGATAGCCAGTACCAAACCACGGACCACGGACGTAAATTATATCATACGTCCATGTTCCAAACGTCATAGTCCATAGACCCATGAAGACAAGAAGGAGCCAAACTCAAATGGCCGCCTATTAGATAAGAGCCCTGAAAAAAGTTCCATGATTAAGATATGACCACGGACCACCAGATGGCGTGACGTGCAGATCCGTATTCCGTAGCTGGTTAGCCTGTGGCCTTGCGATATTTGAATTTTAAATAAATTCTATTCATACATATTTTGAGTAGATATTTAACTTTTAGGTGGACTTCAAAATTGTAGACGTTATAAATATTTTCATGGCAAGAACTAAGGTCACGACGTAAGGATTATTAAAAAAAAGTCTTAATGCATTTATAAATAACTTAAATATGTATATTATACTTTCAGTCCGAAAAAAAATCAAGTTTAAAAATATGTGTAATTTAAATACAGATATATACATAAAATAAAATAGAATGGAAAGTGTAAATACATACATAGCTTAATATTAAAGTTCGTAATATTTTCCATGGTATTTATTAATTTATAGTTAACTCTTATTTCACTAATACAAAATGTTACAACAATACACAAAACAGTTATAGAAGTATAAAATTAATAGTAACATAGAGAGATAATTTTTAAATCTTCAAAGAATACCAAAGACATTACACCTAAGGTTTTAGCATACTTGTATGGCTCACAAAAATTATGTAGGTATTCATATTAATACTCAAACACAAAAAAAATATTATAAGTAATATGTTAAGCTTTAAAAAAACGATGTTACACTTATACGAAAAATGTTAAAAAGTTTTGAATTCTATCGAATAGTCTTTCGGAAATTTTATACGTTTTCTCATCATCGATATCATAACCGTTGTTGTAACTTGCTTCATCTTCGTTTATGTAGTATAAATTCGTTTTTAACTTATTTTGACTGTCGTCTGTATCAGAGAAAACGAATTAATTAGTTATAAATATTATAAATGATACTTGTAGAATAAACAGTCGAATTCGTACACAATTAAATTTTTTAAACAAATATAACTTGTGGTTTTTAAAAGACAAGAAGAGCATTGGCTCTAAAGGTCATTGGACCTTTTATGACAAAAATGAGCTAGGTAACTTATTAAAAACAATTAAGAAAATATGACGTTTTTCAAAAAAAAATTTTAACTTAACACAGGACCATATAAAAAAAAAAAATAGCTTTTTAGGCAAATTTACCAAAAATTACAAAAGGTGGATTGGTTTTGCTTAACCCAAGCCACTGTTATACAGGGTGACCACGAAAACACTTAACATTTACAGTTCTTCCACACTCATTCTAGTGTCTCCCTCGTGATTAGTGTCACATCTGTACGAATTGCCGCTTTCAAATCATCCAAAGAAAATTGCGGTAAAATAAATGGCGTACACCCACAAATATGTTACATAAATTAAAACCATTTTTTTTTTTTTTTGAAAAATTAATATTATTTTGCCTTTTTGAAAATGTAAAGTGTTTTCGTGATACCCTGTATTATACATACATAAGTAGTAAGTATTTTATTGGCACATTATTATCGCCGATACAAAATCATGCTAACTGCTAAGTTCACAAACCCATATGAGACTTACCTGGAATAGTGTTATCCATTATGAAGGCAACTAGCCCACCGATAAACATACCGGATGACATAAACACGTACAAGGTTTGGTTTAATAATTCGAATTTGGTATTTATCAGATTTTCATGTGTCGAAACGTATTTGGGAACAGCCTATATAATTATCATGTAAAGTTAATAGAACTCACATCAATATACCTAATATTGTTATTTTTTTTCACGAAATACTAAGTACTAACCAATCCAAAGAACATTGACATACTCAAAATGTATAGATTTCTCATCGAGTTGAGATTTATGAACTGTAGATTAGATAAACCTAATTAAATGCAACAACAAAGGGGTATTAATATATTACAATATAATATGAATATCATTCAAACACATTTTCAATGTGCATATCTGTCAATAATGAAATCGTTCGCATTTACCTACTGCAGCTACCATTGCAAGTAACACCGTCATCAATGCACCCAGAACTGGATCCGGTAGTGTAATGAGCAATGCTACTAATTTTGTAAACGGCGCAATGAAAATCAAAATAACTGCAGCATACTGAATAACGATTCTACTGCAAACCTGAAAAACGAATTTAACTGAAAACAAGTTTTTTTCGATAAAATGTTTACTTCCAAATGCAAGTTCTCTAATAAAAAAATAAATTTTAATAGAACTCCACAAACTGCGGTATAGAATTTTTTAAATGCTATTCCACTATTCAAGCGATCCAGGAAAAGTAACAGTCATCCTATATTATAAGAAACGATTAATACTTTTAAATTTAGTCAAGCCATGACCGGATATAAACCAGTGTAAACTGTAACCGCTACATTCATAAAAATAACGTTTCACCCCAACGTTCAAGAAACGAGAACATAATATTTTGTTAGAAATCAGGACAAATAAAATCCTATATTATAAATTCATATTTTTAATGTATACTATTTTAGTAGAAAAATTAAATGGTAAATTGTTTTTCCTATACTAAAAACAATAAAAAAACTGGTACCTGGGTAATGCCGTTATTGCCTACATTTTCACTGGACGCGCTAATACCAGTTCCCGTTCCCAGTAGACCTGCGAGAATTGAACTGATTCCTTGGACTCCAATACCTCTATTAATAGCGCTTAATGGGGGTAAAGTAAGATCTAATAAATCAACAACAAAATATCAATGTAATGAATAATGATTATTAATCGGTTAAATCGTTTATTGTTTATTCGTCGTCTGAACACTCACTAGCAAATCTGGCACATGTGTAATAGTTGCCGATGGACTCTACGATGCTGGTGAAAAGAGCAGGCAGCAAAGCTATTATCGATCTCATACTAAACAAAGGCAATCCCCATTGAACTGCAAAAATATTGTAAAAACATTAACTTTTAAAAACCATCAAAGTATGGGGTATAGGTATAACTATAGCTACGGCCTACTCATGAAGTAGGTAATTAAAACAATTTTAAGTTAGTCGGGAGCATAAATTATTATATATGGACAGTAGTAACTAGTATCTGGTATAGTTTTGTGAAAAATAACAAATATTTGATTGCTGTAAATGGAATGTCGATATTTACATGGGTAGGGTAGTCGAAACACCTGTGCATTGTGAAAAACTCCGGATTTTGTTTCTGTATTGGCTGGATCTGTTGGTAGCAATTCGTTCTTAGAAGTCATGTAAATGCAAGCGATCCACATTATTCCCACACTAAACATCACCTATATAAGATAACCACAATAACCGAATAAGAAGTTTAAAATATTTGATATTTTAGTCGTTGTATGTACCGAAAATAATGAAAAAATCTTCAGCTTTGTGTACACCAGACCTTTAACCGTCGACAAAACTGGTATGGAAATAGTAATCTCGCGGAAATACTGGGAAAACAACGTCAAGAAGAACAATGTTCTGGAAAAAAAATAGGTAGTGAAATACTATAAACATTAAACTGACGAAATATTGCATGTCTATTTTTTTACAGTTACCAAAAAACATCCGTAAAAAATCATAGATCTGTCTATAATAGTATAAAAAATATATAAATAAGATACATCACCATGAACTGACAGAAGTATATAAAGTGTACGTAACTACCTAAACTCGTTAGATCATCATGAAAGTAAAATATATTATATAATTAATCTTTGTTAATGGTAAAACAGAGCTTCAGTATACACTCAAGTCTTGACTAGACTAATATAGTATCTATTTACACTTAGTATAGTGTACTTATGTATTTTTACATAGTTCTAAGGTTTAATTATTAGTTGATTTAGTTGCTTTGATCTACATCTAATCATATATTATTTTTATATTGCTAACCTAAATTTAATAATATGTAATATTATTACTCCCAAATACAAAATTTCATTATAATAAAATAAATAAATAATAATTATTCCCTCAGTTTAATTGAAGTATCAAAGAAAATGTAGAATTTATTTATGTACTTGTCTTGTTTGATTTTTTAGTTTTAACTAACAGCTGTTATGAAACAGGGGCGTTTATAAAGGGGTATTTAATCCTGGGGATTAAAACGTTACCTAATTTGCAAATATTCTATGGTTGATTTAAACTTTTTAAATGTAGCATGTGATAACTTCGTTACCCAAGAGTTGGGTACCTATTAAAATATATAGTCAAGACATCTCCCTTCCTCCCCCAACAAAAAAAGGAGCCAACGATGATTTTTGATTGGTAACATGGAATTTGCGTAAGTCATTTTTAAGCATTTACACGAGCGAGGTGGTCCAGTTGCCAGACATAAGGTGCACTCCTCTTTCAATTACTGTCAGCGCTACAATGCACATGGTAGGCACTATAGTCAGAGGGCCAATATACTTCATTGATTTTCCGACAAAACCTACGAAATATAAATAAACAATAATAATACATTTAGTAGAACTATTTTAACTGTTATTAATAATATTACGGTTAAAAATAACCCTTATGGCCTTATCCATAGTTTTTAATTAGTAGAACATTACGCATAAAAATTATTAGTTATACTATTAAAGTGTCAATTTATCTGAGGTTATCGACAAAATGATAGATGTTTTCTTATGATCAGTTCTTGTTAGTGATGTCATTATACATAAATGCATATATTGTAGTCTATAAACTCAATAATTTTGTTATACATTTTAGGTTTAGTTCATGATTTGAAACATAATAAACAAGGACATCACATCGTCATGCAATTGTCAATATCGTTATTGATTAACATCTTGTTATTTTTATTTTGAATAAATATATATATTCAAATCTATATTACAGTATACATAATATTATCATACAATGGTGTAACTTATATTGCGTGTTTGAAACCCCTGGACGTATATTAAATGTAATAAATAAACACAACATAACTGATAACATTACAACCAAATTATAAATATCTAATATGCCGCTTAAGTTAACGACAGATCATAAACTCATAATTCAGTAATAATTGTTCATGGTTTAATTTCCCACTGCATTTATTTCGCATTTAAACATAAAACTATTTGTCCTTTAGATATTTTACGGTGTACGCGACATGGATCTATCGTTATATAGCTTCGTCCTTATTGTGTTTAATTTAAAAATTAAAAGTTATTAGCAGTATAATTAATATTAGGGAGGGTGGTGATATTTTTATTTTGCAAAATAAAAATCGTTTCGTGCTGGAAAAGCTAAAAGAAAAATATATAATTATTCAAGAAATTGGCTGGGAAATTGAACTACGTACCACCCGGTACAAATCTAGAGCTTTTAAGAGCCTTTAATAATAATTAATATGAGCTTCATGTTAAGTGGATTGCATACGATTGGTTTTTAAGGAGTTTTGTATGAGCAATATTTAAGAAAAAAGTGGTTTTAATAAATTTCGATCATGTCAATTAATATAAGCTTCATGGTATTATTTTAAATTTAAATTATTTTGTCTATGAGTAAAAACCATTTTGTGTTCTATCGCACAGGCTGAACCAGTGATCCGAAAGTAATCTGAAAAAAGATTTGAATTTCTCATAAAGTTTACTTATGATCGGTCAGGGTACTTTTTTGATATCTTATTCCTACTATGTATAAAACACGTTTGAACATTATACAAAATTTCAAATTTTAAAATAAAATTTGGAAAGAGTTAAAATAAAAAATTGAAAAAAGTCCCTGACCGATCATAAGTAAACTTCATGGCGAATTGAAAACTATTTTTATATTGCTTATCGGATCACTGGTTCGGTCTGTGCAATGGAATCAAAATTATGTGTTTTGACTGAAAAAACCGACCGCATGAGAATCGAAAACGGTTGTTTTCCTATATCTGGAAAATAGATAGTGATGAGATGAGAAAACTAAAAATAGATTTGTATTCCTCGGCATCTTTTTTATACAGTTTCTATTTTATTTGCAATGTATATTGTATTTATCAAATTATATTATTATATTTTGTACTTTTATGGGATTTCTAAAACTGTCATTAGGTACAAATGTTCCTAGTTCTATTCTATTCGCATATTATTCTATATCTACACATTGCCAATAGATAGGTATTGTTATTGTGATAAAATCACAGTAATTAATCTACGCATGCATTTTATTGTGTTGTCGTGTTTTCTCTATACTCTATTATTATATATTGACCAACCAATGTCCAATGAACATGATTTAAAATAATTTAGGGTACCTATACAAGCAGAAATTACAGTAATCATAAAACGTACCACTGTATCCTAATAACATTTGAATAATACTGATTATGATTATGGACCCCTGGAGATCTCGAATTCGAAGTTGCCATTCTAAAGTCCTGGCTTCGGGACCCATTGAAAAAAGTTCCACTTCTTTTACGCACTGCCATTTTGGTATGTTCATTATGGACAGAGAACAAATCATGTAAGCAAATCCACTGTTTTGTATGATCGGTAGCCTAGAAATGATATTTTACTATAGCAATAATTGTAATTTTAAAAAAATGATATGCATTATTTAAGGGACATTGGGACCAGAACAGCTTAACCCTAAAGTGTTAATGACTATAGTCTATACTATTTCGAAGAGCAAAAATTGGTTAAATATTATTCTGCAAAAGTAAATAGATATGTACGTTCATCTAACGGTAACCAATATTTATGATAGTTTGTGGGTATACAACTTTGTGGGTATTGCAATTAAATGCAATTTAAAATTTTCTGAGTTAAGCTATTTTAGTTCCATATGCCTCATTTGTATTTTATACTTAATACCTCACTCCTAACACGGTTTGAAACAAAGTACTTATGCCGGCCATCATAATGGTGGTGGACAGTAGGTAAGCTTGAGCCGGATCTTCAGGCAAAATACAAAGTTTGGGTGATAAAATATTGATTATGACCAGTGCGCCTGCTATTGTTGTCACGACGTTCTATATTTATTTATAAAACATAATAATATTATTTTAACGTTAAAAACTATAGCGTATTCGTATTAGTTATTTATTTATATATATTTTAGAATACAAATGAAATAATTATAAAAGTAAAAACACTGGAAAATGAGCTAATAGCTTCTCCTTCTATTTATATCAACGTGCTCGCAAATTGCGATTCTCTGCTTTGTCTAAGAAATCTTAATCTACTAAGAGGTGACTAAAAGGAACTGGAAAAAGGTCAGCAGCTATTAATGTATGTAGATGGAGATAAAGGAGATCGGTAAAACTATATGCCAAACATTTGTAAGCGAAAATGGTAGCCATCTTTACGATTACAATAAGTTGAGATGAGGAAGAAAACGGGAGACCATCACATTATCATCCATAGTATCTGCAGTATGGTTTTTCATTTCATTGAAAAAAAAATCTGATTTCGTGTTACATGGAGAAATTAGATAGGTTACACTTTATATGTATTTTTTATTAAAATGCTTTTTTGATGTCATAAAGCATAAATTAAGCCTTGAAAAAACAAACGGTCGTCGTTGCAACTAGATATCAACTTAGCCAAGTGATGCCTGGCAAAGGATCCAAATACTACTACGAGACTCTTAATCTTGACTACAATACCTGTTAATTATACCCGAAGGTACTTAGACATTGTCAATATTCATAACTTTTAAATTGCAATAATTCAATTTGAATGGATAAATAAAACATACTTGGATAGCTAGCATTAGCGTTAGGCATACAGGCGGCTTCTCGTTGACACAGTAGACCAGAGGTTTGGAGGAATGGTGATCCATGTTTTTCATTTTCGTGCTCTCCAAGAAGTCTATCTGCTCTATGGCACCGAATTCATGCACTACTTCTATTTCGTCCATGTGTAAAAGCAAGATTAATAGAAAACAACAGGACCTAGGCACCTAAAGTAAAACTAACCACAGTCCTTAGTTGGTCGTTAAATGTAATATGTGTACACTTTATGTAATTTTAAATATAATTGAAGACTCCATGATTATTCTGTTCAGACAAGTAATCGTTCAGCTGCGATAACAATGTAATTATTACTAATACTGCGTTGGTCTGCGCAGAGAATACAATAAGATTAAAAGGCTCCCTACTTATTTTATGAAGTTTTTATCGGAATTTTTTTCTTCAGATTAATTAAATTTATCAATATATTTATATTTTAATGATCTTTGTCCTCCTCTTTCTCTCTCGGCTGATAAACGATGTTTTATTTTTTCCCTTTCGTTATGTTTACTAATAAATGCAGTCCAACAAAGAATAGTTTTCAAGTAGGGTACCTAATTATACTTTACTTGTTAATATTTTATATTAACAAGTAGAGTGATTAAAAGAATATAATTTAATCTTGACCATTTCTATGTGCTTACTATGTCATATCTACTGTCTAAATTGGTCTTCTAAAGTTAATTATTTTATTTTAAGGTAATAATCTTAATAATTATATTATATATATATATATATATATATATATTATGCGTGCAAGTATATACAGAGTTGGGCGCTTTTTATTCGAATAACGAATAACAAATAATTTATTAAAATAGTTTTGTTATTCGACCAAATCTAAGATGATTTATTCGAATAATTGTTTTTATTCGACCAAATCAAAGATGATTTATTCGAATAATTTTTTTTTATTCGACAATATCTAAGATGGTTTATTCGAATAATTTTTTTATTCGACAAAATCTTAGATGATTTATTTACTCTTGTCAGAAGAGGTCTCTCGCTTAGCTAAAATTCTTAAATAAATACTATAATAACAATATATATATTTATATATTATATGTATAATAATATGTAACGTTATGGAACCGTGATGGTAGCCTGTAGAGGCTAGAGCTGGTCCAGCAGGGTGGCAATTGAATTGCTCACGGCATGCGCGACGATGGTACACCAGGGTGACACAACGGCGGTCGGTCGTACCTTCGACTTACGCGTGTCGACACACAATCGCTACACACAGTAGACAAAACAAAAAAAACCACCGTGATGGACATAGTTTGTAAGCGAACCGGATTGTGTCAAACGTAACCAAAACGATAACAACGGTGACGAGGAGTGGTGATCGTGATTAGTGACTAGAGAGCCTATATAGCTTATATAGTCTACATAACCTGTATAGGCTCTCTTAATTATTAGAAACATTGTACGGGCGCTGAACGACCGTTATTTATTTGTATTTTAAATTTGCGAGGCTAGTTGTCGGCCAATGAGATGTCGCTTTATACGCTGCATTTTTTGTGAAAAAAAATTAAACGGCAGCCATTAAGAGAGTTAAAAGACAAATCACACATGACACACCGAAAAACTTTCATTATTTTCTTACCATGTTCGTGAACCGACTACCTTTTATTTTTCGTTAAATGCAAGCCTTAAAAACATATTTCTCGTTAAAATCAATCACAATTTTTCGATAACAATACACAATTTGATGCCATAAAAAAATTCGCTTCCAACATAACCTTAGTAAAGTTGCCAAAGAACTCGTACATATCATATCCTTACAGAATTGAAATCGGACCATCCTAAATAGTCAACATTTTGTCTGACTATTTTGTCTAAAACGTCAAAAAAACATACCATATGCAATCCCCTTTATTAAGCTTTGAAAACCCCATAATATGAATAAGTTGTATCGAAAGCTTAAATCAATTAAGAACAAAAAAATTAATGATTTAGTTTGGAATAAACAACGTTTTTCGTCAGTCATTAGAATAAAAAAAATTATTCGACTGTCATTCGTATAAACGAAACCATTTGACGGTCATTCGAATAAATACAATTAGATTTAGGTAATTATCTAGATAAAAAATTATCTAAATAATGCCCAAATCTGAGTTAATTTGGTAGTTTTCACAACAATATTTTATCCAGTAGAAAATATTTAATCATTATTTTATTATCCGATCAGTATCATAAACTTCGCGTTTTCATATCTACTCAATAAGTCAATTTATACTTTCCTCAAGTCCAAAGACTGAGGAAAGTCCATACAACTGACTAGCACTTCCATACTAATCTTTTATTTTTTACTTTTCTTTAAAATAAACTATATCCTACCTAAATAATAATGTAAACATGCCATTTCCTTATGCAACTTATTTAAATATTATTTAAGTAAGTTTCAATATAAATATATGCTTCAAGAAAATTTAAAAATTGGTATAAACAATATTTTTAATTTTTAATAAAAAGTGTATATTTTAATAATGCATTATTTATTTTTATAGAAAATATTTATTATTTTAAAAAAGATAGCAATCATGTTAATACATAATAATATATAACTAAAATTTTTATTGTAATATTATTACTAAGGTTTGACAAAATCGAATAAAAATTCTAGATTAAAGAATAAACATACATATATTTAAAAAATATTAATCAAATGATTATTTTGGAGATCCTTGTCCTAAATTTAGACCGGCTGGTCCTAACAAATTACCAGCTGGTCCAGGTAAGCCAAGTTGTTCTTGATACGACTGGAGTATATTTTGAAAAGCATTTACATCAATATCAACAGGTTCAAAATGTTCAACGTCGGAATAATCATTATCATCGTCATCATCTTCACATTTTGCAGTTGGAGCTATCCTCACGGTTTTCTGTAAATTATAGGTTTTAAATTATTTACTATGTTTAAAGCAACAGATTTTAATTTTTGCAATTACTTACCTTTGGTTTGATATTACCAGGTGACTTTTTAATAAAACTACTACCCAATGACGTGGAAGCAAGTTCTTTGTCCATTTGATCCATATAATTAGAAATACTTGGACCAGACGGATTTTCTGTGTACAAGTTAATATCCAATAATATATATACATATTATTTTACTGAAATTTTAATTATAACTGTAAGGCACTCTAAAGCTGAGCGTCCACTAAGTCGGTTGGTCAGCGTGGCATTAAGAACATGTGTCGACTAAGAAGTTGGTGTAATGCCACTCACCATTTTTCCCGTGACTTGTCGAGGTTGGTCTGCTCCAGGCCGTGCTGGCCAGGTGACCTAGTGGATGCTTAGCTTGACAGATCAATTTAGAATTTTCTTAATATTTTATGTTTAAACCACTGAACTGATGTTGTTGTACTAATTAAAAGACAATTTGTAAGGCCAACAGTATAAAAAGTTCAGATTTTTTATATATTATAAAACTATTAACATAAGTTTTATACTAATACAAAATAAATTAGAGTTATGTGAATCCTCTTTTTGTGATCACTATAACTATTGTTTCTCTAATCCCTACGACCTTATAATTTTTTTAAGGCTTTGATATTTATTTAACTGCTCTACACTCCATAATGTAAAAATTCTCACCTAATTGACCGATGGGCATTAAATCTTCACAGTCACTTCCATACGAATCCATTTCAGAGCTATCCGATTCATCCCAATTGTCATCTGGTATTTTAAAATCTAAAAAAATCATTTCATAGTTAACTATAAATTATAATACGTAAGAGTTTGAATAAAAAAGTAAAAAGATACCTAGTATATTTCGAAGAGCAGCTTCATATTTTTCGGGTTCGAAATTCACACTTTTGTTGGGTAAACCTTTTTTGGTTTTCTTATGTCTAGTAGCGACTAAGTCTTTATCGTCATTTGTTGGTTGCATTACATTTGGTCCACACATAAGCATGTTGGCTAGTTTGTCACTGGCTGCGTTTTCATCGTTTTCAGATTCAGAAGAGTCGTCACTAACAAATGGGTATAATTATTTTTTCTTAAGTAACATAAAATATAAAACCGTGCTAACCTTTGATGATTTTTAGAAAATTCTGCACCATTTATGTCAGATGCCCGATTTAGAAAACCTTTTATTTTTTCAGTAAAGGATGATGCAAAATCAGACGCAGATGATTGTTGGGAGCTACTCAATCCAAATTTTTGTTCAAGAATACGATCCAATTCTGATGGCGAAATATCTAACCACTTTTCATCATCGGCTGGTTCGAGATCATTTATATCTTGTTTTATAATGGCAAGTTCATCTTCAGTAATGCGGTCTAAAATAGTTTTTATCCTTTGTCCGATTGAAGGTGAAGACAAATATTCATCTACATTCGATAAATAGTACTCTCGAGCTTGTTCTTCTAAAGTCTTGTATCCATTTGAACCTTCATATAAATTCTAAAATGAAATATATATTACATTCAGATAAGCAGTTTTCACTGATAAAATTATGGGTTTACTTTAAAATATCCTTTATCTTTTAATGCTATTTTATATTGATGCCAACGTTTGTCGTACGTCAAGTCTACAGGATTATCATTGGTAGTGGATTTTGCTTGAGAAGCTAAAATTTCAAATCCACAAGCCTAAATACAAAAGAAAGTAATAATTATATTATCGTTAAAAAATATTTAGCGAAAGAAAAAAAAATTGGTTTACTATTTTTATGCCTAAAATTTGAGCTTTATATTGAGGATCTGTTGATTCTACCAAATTCCAACCGGTTTTCCTTTCAGGAGTATATTTTTGTTGTACAAGCATTGCGTACAAACATTTTGTCATAGTAACACTACGCATTATTCTTTCCTTTGGAGGGAAATTTCTGAGAAAATTACAAGCCATATTTTTAAAATTAGTAAAGGTTAATACTAATTATAGTTAATTAAATCACTTCATTAAACGGCAAGCTCGTATATCTAAAGGGTCTCTATGACAAAATGCTAAAATAGCCGGTGCAATTAAACTAGACTGATATTTCAACAAATATGCAACACTCAACGGTATATACGCATGGCAACGATGAAGGTTCTCTTTTATTTTTTCAGGATATCTGAAAATATTAACAAAAAACACATACAGTTTCAGCAACAAGAAAACTATACATATATGTACATATACATACACACTACACCATATATTTTACGAATGTAATTAATCATAAGTATTTCATATATAATATTAATTCAATTTATTTAAAACAGATTTTAAAAATGTATACAATAAAAAAAATTGTAATAAAATATTCTTACTATGAGTATAAATCAAAATTTAATTCTTCTTTTGAACACAATTTTAGGTAAAGTATTGAAATTTATCCTATAGTAGAAGAAATATGTTTTTCTTTCATCTAAGCTAAAAAAATCATCTTGTGTTTTAATGGTACCCGACCTTTATCCTGAATCGAAATTCCTGAATGACCCTTCTCCTGAATGGTATTTTTCCCGAAAGTCCGTAAGCCCGATGCATGTAATGAAAATGTTTTACAAAACAATATTGTGCGTTTTGAACCGACTTTACTTTAAACCTGTGATCTCCTCCTAGACTGTAGCCTGCAAACCTAGGATATTTTTAGGTTAGTGGAGCGAAGCGAGGGCCAAAATACTCGGTGACCTATCGTGTGATAATAGATCAGCAATATATGGTGTGATGAACAATTTTGTTGATATTGCGCTTTTTAAAAAAAAAAAAAAATTTTCCATTACGGGAACAATAATTGTCAGAAGAAAGGCATTCGGGAAAAAAGATTTCGGGTTTACGGACATTAGAGAAAAAGGTCATTAGGAAATTTCGATTCTGGAAAAATACCGTGAACCATTTTAATTTTTACCCCTTTTTACACTTAATCATATTCAACTTTTTCTTTGAAAAATTGGAATTACCTATAGCATAATGTTCTTTCATTTGTTTTAATTAATTGACAAAACTCACCCTTCAATACGAGATGATATGGCAGAATTTACTTTTGATGTGGCTACAGTGACAGTAGGATACTTGACAATTTGATCTAAAGCTTGTGTAATGGTTATTGATTTTTTATACTCATTAGATAATGGAATGATATGCAAATTGCCTTCACTAATATAAACCTTGATAAATTTTCAATATTAAAATATTGTTTGAATTCTATTAGTTAACAATGTGTTGTAAATACCAACCCTCTGATCACAGTTTTCGGGATTAGCCCAATTCGGTAAACACTCGGCAGCTTCAATCAATAGAAATTCTCCATCCGAATCTATAACACTGAAATTTTTTTTCGATAAGCAATATTATTTGGATAAATATTAACTGATTTACTTACCGGACAATCAGTTCTGGATACTTTTTAGTTATTTCTCTTAGTAAGTATACAATGAACCATTCGTCTTCTATATTTTCTCCATAATGAGTAACACCATACAGATGTGGTGATAATAATTCTAAATAAAGAAAAACACAATAGGAACAGGTTCTCTAGTGGCTGTTATATGGATATAAATTTATAATACCATTGTTTGAATACTGTGAAAGCGACTGTCGTAATTCGATTGCTGGGCAAAATCTGGGAATCAAATTAAATCGGTCTTTGTGCCATATATATTCGTTGGACAATTCTTCGACAAGCTCTAAAACTTTATCATTTAAGGCATTTGTGTGTCTTCCGCTTTCTTCAGAATCTTTAGGAATCACATCGGGTCGAATGAACAAATAATATTCAACGAAATCGTCGTCCCTAACCGTTTCCAAAACTTGATCCATAATAAAGTAAAAAGAATGAGTTTTCTTGATGTATAATATAATTTATAACTAACTTAACACTTACAATGAATAAATAAATTTAAATAGTCGTGTATTGTTTAAATACTTCTTCTGTAATTGCCGCAAAAGAGTTAAAATGATGTGATAATGATTTTTAAACAATGATAAAACAAATCAATAAGTCAGTGTGGACAGGCTGAGAAACAGAAACTGTAGTTTTGACATTAAAAAATATTAAGCTACTATTATAGGTACTCGAGAGGAATTATAACTGCGTTAAACATAATGCTTTACGTAAGTAAAATAACTAGTTTACGTAAAGTTAAAAAAAAATGAAGGTTTAAATCATTTTTTTTTAAACAAAAATTTTTTTGGTCTTTATATTTTTTTGGGCGATTATTGATTATATGGTGTTATCAGTATTACGAGAAAAAAAACTTTGATAAAGCAATAACCAAGTAATATTATTTATTTTAGAGTGTAGACTGTAGTCAATAAATAGTGTCTTTAAAATTTTCTTCAGATTATGCTCGTCTCGTCAGACTAAACTCGAAAAAAAGTAAATTACAATAGAGTTTAGTTTAGTTATGGTAAAATCGCGTTATGTTAAGTGAAAACTGGAGCTTCAATCTGTACATAGGTCATTGGATTTTTGATCAATGAATTTCTTTGTAATTTTAATCTAATAAAGTTATTGCAAACTCTATTGTCTTTAAACGATATGGTAGTCCATAAGATTCCTATTAAGCATGATGATCCTCAAATACATATAATTCCACCACAATCGACAGATATTCAAAGAGCTTCGAAACCAGTACCCCTTGTGCGACAAGCACCCGTGTTTGATTTAGAAGTGATTACAAGTGACAACTTTGTACCATGGGTATGTTTTTATAATCAACTTTGAATATTGTAGTTGTTTTATTAAATGATTTAATGTTTTCTTTTTTAGAAAAACACGTTTAATATGCGTCAAGTAACACTAGCTAATATAATTGACGTGGCTAATGGTAATGATAAAGTGTCTACAAAAGCATCTAAGATGAGAGCAAAAAATTTGGTCAATGCTGCCAAATCTTTAGATTTGCTGAGACAAAATTTGCAGAGCTCGATCAATAAAGAAATTGATGATATCATTAGGAAATATCTAACTGTAAAAAAAAAAATTTGTTAAAGTGTATAAAAATAATACTAATTAGTGTTAATTGTAATCTGTCTTACTAGACATATTTTGGAATGGCAATTGACAACGTCAAAAACAATTTGGGCTCAAACAGTATGACTGAAGATCATGTAAGAGAAGTTTGCCGGACTATGTTAGATGAAGCGAAACTCATGTATTCTAACCCGCCTTTATCAGGTAGTAACTCACCGTTCAATACCGCACAAACTACTGATATGCTAATTGAATCTCGATTCGCCAAACCACATTCCGATGTAAGTTAAACAATTATATATGTATTATTGCATTCCTAGTATTTTGATTGTTACACAAAAAATAATTCTTCTTCTTCTTCTTCTTCTTATCGTGTCCAGGCTATAAAATAGATGCTTTGTTTTGTTATAATCCTTTTTTACTCCATTGATTGGCTACTTGTATAGCCGCGTCCGTTGCATTCGCCAGATCTTCAGGTGTGCATGGCACTGGGTTTAGGGGGCACACTAGAATATGTTGTTCTGTTTGTTCACTTCCACAGTCGCAGTCTACGGTTCCCGTATCGTATCCCCACTTACGTAGAAAGTGGGGATACGATACGGGAACCAAAAAATAATGTATTAAGGGAACTCTAAACTACAACCTAACCATGTTACAGCCAACTGTTTCATTAAAACACATCAAAAGTTTGTCAAAATACCGACATTAAGGTGTATTTAATGCCTGAATGCGAATAAATGTTATCTAAAGACTTTTCTACACCGTTACATTATTTTGGCTTCGTATATTGATGTCTGTTAATATTAAATCCTTTGATGGCTACCAATTATCGAACGCTTGCAAAAGCAAACAAACAGCACAGTGACTGTTTTTTTTTAGTTCGCGCTGATTGTACTTATTTGTTTGTTTGGTACAATTGTGTGAATAAAATTTAAGTTTGTTTGCATTCAGGCCTAAATGCACAATTCCATGGAGTGAGGTTGCACCATTTAGCTGTAACTTGTTCAGGTTACAGTTCTGGGTTTAGAACGTTGAATCGGTGAACAGGGCTAAGAATTTTGAAGGCTATATTTAATATAATACCCATTAAATATAGAAATCAAATTATATTTTACTTGTATTTCCAAATTATGTCATAAGTTTTGTTCTTTTTCTTTTTTTTTAATGTCTAAAGGGTATAAAATAAAAAATAGCTTCTAAGAAAATATTAGTTTATACATATAAAACTTTTTGACATATCTCATAGGATCGATCTCCATTGAAACGTAAAGAACAAGAACTCGAAGACAATCTTTCTCCTACCTTAGAACAAAAGTCTACGCAACCTCCTTTGGCAAAATATCAAAGATTTCATTCGGCTTGGGATCCTTCAAAAATTCATTCCCAAACACTTTTTGTTTTAGCTACAAGAACAATTAAGGTACGCAATAAAAAGGTCATAAAATATATTAAAAACTGGTATGTCTGTATTTGATTACTGAATATACAACAATAGTTATTTAATTAGAATACAATAATTGTTTTATATAGGTATATTTTCCTGATTATTTAACACATTGTTTTTACTAATGTAGAAAGGTGGACGTGTCTGTAACAAACATCCTGAACTATTTCAATATACTATCGACTTAGAAGACCGCGATTGGTTAATAAAGCAAAAGTTATTTAATTTGCCACCACCTTCGCCATCAAATTCTGTATCTTTACTGCTTTTGGAAGATGTACAGTACTTATTAAACAATGGCAATCACAAGTTAGTAACATGTTTAACTTGTTGCACCAAAGTTAATTTAAAAATATACATAAACAATATAAGTCATAATGTTAAAACACTACAGTACTACAATATAATACCTACTGTTAAAACACTACAGTTGTTCATGAAAGTAGCTAAATTTAATGTTGGGTTAATTTAATATAAAATTAATCATTTCATTAAAATTATACCGTTATATAAATATAATTACCCTTTTTTAATTTTATATTTTGGTTAGGTTTTTTCAAAAAAAATTATGTATACAATTAGGACATACAAGTATGTACTTCTTATATAGTTTGACTTAAAATAATATTAATATTGCGTGCAGTGTATTATGAGTTTTAATAGCATTAACATTTCTTTCGTGTCAATGAAAGAAAAAATAACCAATACAATTTTTAGGAATAATTCTCATGACCTTAGGGGCTTTGAATTACCAGAGTTCATGTTGAATAAAGTACGTTCAACAATGATTTTGAAGAAACCTGCAGACATTCAGTCTCCACCACAGCAAATTGTTGTTAAAATGGAAAATACTGAAATTGAAGAACAAACGGTAATTACTAAACATTTTTTCTTTTTCTTTTACTATATTATTTTGTATTTTAATATTTTAGGCTTGTAGTATAACTTTAAACGAAAATGCTAATCCATCTATCAGGCAATCATCAGGTCATTCAGAATCAAGCAGTATAATTATATCAGGTATGTTATTCATTTTAATTACTTAATTTATTTTTGACAGACCATTGATAATAAAATAATTAAATTTTTTCCTAATTATATTAACCGTTAATAGGTTTGGGATTACAATTTAATTTTTGAAGTAGGTACTTAAAATTTATTGTAAATTATATTGAAGACTACTATGTTTCTAAAGATCTCCAGCATTTATTCACATTTACTTTTTTATATATTACTTTTCTCATAATTAAAGATGAGGGAACAATTAAAAATATAAAAAATATTGTTTTTGTTTATAATTGATTGTTGAATTAATATTATAATAATAATTATAGGAACATCTACGACGCTGGCAGAAGCGTTAAACATGCTCGAGTATGGTGAAAGATTGCCTCAACACAATGAAATTTCACATTCATCGTCAAACAATAACACAGGTTTGGCCACCACACATTCCACACTTACCGCGCTGTTGGCTGCAGAAAACAATTTTATGCCCAACAGCGGCAATGGTATTCAATCCAGAAATAACGTCACACAGTTTGGGATGTAAATTTGTTTTTAATTATAATTTATTACGATCCACTCTAGTCATTTTTCTGCTGGTTTGTTAATTCACTGTTTAATTAAACTACAAATGTACGGACATTTTAAGCTGTATTTTTTAGTTACTGTAAAAAAAAAAATGTATTTATGATTTGTTCATAAGTATACGTATATCAATTACGATACATAATTTATTATTATAATCTTATTTATATTTTTGTTGTGTAATTGTTTTTGATTAGAAATGCACTAAAATTTATAGCATATAATGTCACGAGAATATGATTACCTACATTTTTGTTATAACAATATTCCATGGAAAAAGGTACCTTATCTTCTCAGAGCAAATTGTTCAGGAGAGCCAAAACTAACTTTTTACTGACTAACTATTTAGAAGTTCCAACTTAAAAACTTCATAACTTTTGAACAGATCGAGATATCACTGTGATCATTGTAATCAGCAGCTAATCGTCAACAACAAAATTCAACCTCGATTTTGAAAAATGGAAGATGAGGTACCTTTTCCTATGGATGGAGTCACATATAACGATAAACAATACTTGTTTTAGTCATTTTAGTAATAAATATAAATATATATATATATATATAGGTACAGATATTACACAATTGTATTTTATTAGATGAAAAACTAACTATGGTATAAAATTAATCTTTTATTTTATTATTTTTACCTTTTATCTCACCTTTTGACTTGTCTTTATGAAATCTTTAAGTTTCTCAAGTCTTAACTATAAATATTTAAAACTAACTTCTATAGTATCCAGCAATTTAAAAAGTTCCCCCTTCTTCTATGAAATCGAGAAAAACACTAAAAAAGTTAGAATATTTTTTAACTTAAGACTACAACTTTTTGAAAAAAGTCTAAATTGTTCGGAATTTGTGTAAGAAATTCTTTAGTTGTATAGAAAACATTGACAAACCAAAAATAATAATATAAACTTTTTTTGCTAGAAGTAATTTATTTAGAAAATAATAGATGCGTACTTCTAAAGTGGCGTACATAAGTTATACTATCTAACGAATTTTCATGTGTGAGGCGGAAACGGAAAAGGGACATCTTGTCTATTTTGGTCTACCTTTTTTAAGTATTGAACACAAATCAAAGATTACAGAAATTAACAGAATTCCAAAAAAATTATTTTGTTTAAAATACCAATAATGTGTATATTAGCATTCTACAAAAGTGTAACAAATTGTAATCATTTTATTTCACCATTAACCATAAAATATAATAATTTATAGTTCACCATGTATCATAATATTAACAATATTATGAAAATATTTTTGGATCCCTGTAGACTGTTGACTTACTCATACATAGCAACCTAGAAATTTACTACACTCAAAGTGTAATTTTTCTTTTTTACCCCCCCCCCCCCAAAAAAAAAACCATTAAAAAAAGATTTTAGTGAGATGGGAATTATAACCAAGTGAAAATATAGAAACCCCTGCTGATGCGGGCTGTTCTAGATCAGCGGGGGTTTTCGACGTTCGTCAAGCCATTTTTGATTTGTTATAATTCTCATCCCACTCTAAAATTTACATATTTTTTATTAAAAAAGTCGAACTTTTCATCTATCCACTTTACAAAAATATCAAAATGGTTGCAAGAGCCAAAAATTGCAAAAATATTTTTTTATTAATTTTTTGGGCGTAAAAAATGGTTTGACGTAATTGCAAAGCAAATCACAATGATGATACATGACCTACGATTAAAAATATAACAAAATTATTCGACCGTTTTTATTGATGTGTAAACAATTCTTCTAATTATTTGACATATTATATTAAAACTGTCAAAAATATTTCGGGAAATTGTTATTAACCTCTAACTCCGTATCCTAGGCAAATTTTAACTCTCTTAGTGGCTGCCGTTTGATTTTTTTTTCACAAAAAATGCAGCGTGTAAGGCGGCATTTCATTGGCCGACCAAATAAATAACGGTCGTTCAGCGCCCGTACAATGTTTCTAATAATTAAGAGAGCCTATAAGTGATGGGAATCGGAAAATCAGGATTTTCACAAAAAAACGCTATTTAAGCTACTTAAAAATCATATAAGTGTTAAATAATTTTACATTATAAAGCTCTATATCTAAGTAACATTTTTTTGATAAATATGTGAAAATAAAACAAAACACCAAAGAGATAAACTGCTTTTGAATTTCGGATTTGTTAAAATCCGAAAATCTGGAATCCGAAATCCGAAAGCATTTTATAGACAAAGTTAAGAGTTTTTTTTAAAAATTGTTATCAACAAATTTTACTTAGGTACACATCTTTATATTGTAATAGTATTTAACAATTATATGATTTTCAAATGACTTAAAAAGCGTTTTTTTGAAAAATCCGGATTTTCGGATTCCCATCACTAGAGCCTTTGTTCTTAATTGATTTAAGCTTTCGATACAACTTATTCATATTATGGAGTTTTCAAAGCTTAATAAAGGTGATTGCATATGGTATGTTTTTTGACGTTTTAGACAAAATAGTCAGACAAAATGTTGACTATTTAGGATGGTCCGATTTCAATTCTGTAAGGATATGATATGTACGAGTTCTTTGGCAACTTTACTAAGGTTATGTTGGAAGCGAATTTTTTTATGGCATCAAATTGTGTATTGTTATCGAAAAATTGTGATTGATTTTAACGAGAAATATGTTTTTAAGGCTTGCATTTAACAAAAAATAAAAGGTAGTCGGTTCACGAACATGGTAAGAAAATAATGAAAGTTTTTCGGTGTGTCATGTGTGATTTGTCTTTTAACTCTCTTAATGGCTGCCGTTTAATTTTTTTTCACAAAAAATGCAGCGTATAAAGCGACATCTCATTGGCCGACAACTAGCCTCGCAAATTTAAAATACAAATAAATAACGGTCGTTCAGCGCCCGTACAATGTTTCTAATAATTAAGAGAGCCTATACAGGTTATGTAGACTATATAAGCTATATAGGCTCTCTAGTCACTAATCACGATCACCACTCCTCGTCACCGTTGTTATCGTTTTGGTTACGTTTGACACAATCCGGTTCGCTTACAAACTATGTCCATCACGGTGGTTTTTTTTGTTTTGTCTACTGTGTGTAGCGATTGTGTGTCGACACGCGTTGTGTCACCCTGCTGGACCAGCTCTAGCCTCTACAAACTACCATCACGGTTCCATAACGTTACATATTATTATACATATAATATATAATTATATATATTGTTGTTGTGGTATTTATTTAAGAATTTTAGCTAATCGAGAGACCTCTTCTGGCAAGAGTAAATAAATCATTTAAGATTTTGTCGAATAAAAAACAATTATTCGAATAAATCATCTTAGATTTGGTCGAATAACAAAATTATTTGTTAATCGTTATTCGAATAAAAAGCGCGCAACTCTGGGTGGGTCATAAAAAATTACGTTAAAAAGTTGAATACCAAGTAAAGAGTAAAGACAATTATTGTTTTTTTTTGTCAAACAAATATAATACTTACAGTTTTTACATCCCAGGATAAGGGATTAGCATATAAATTATTTATTCGGATTTCGGGGGTTGGGAATATTCATACATTCAAACCCCACAAAAAAATATTTATAAAGTACATTTAATAACTTTTACCTGTTTTGTGTGGGTTATAATGGTAATGAGCTACTTGTAATTATTGAAATAACATCTCCAATTCCTCCTCCAACTCCAATTCTAGCTTCACTTCCAGCTCTATTTTTAACTCCATCTCCAACCTCATAACCAACAATACCTGCAACCCAACTCATAATGGTTTAAGCGTTATGCATTTGGACTGTACTGCCTTACACTGTACTAGGATATACTATACTCAGATTCGCACCAAAATGTTTCAAATTAAATACCCCATTTCAACCACTACGCTAATTTATAATTCAGCTCGGTTTATACTGTACTAGCTTGGACTGCACTTACTTAAACTGTGCTTGTTTTAAACTACACTGGTTAAGAGTTCAAGACGTAACTTGATTTTTATTATACTAGTTTAGAATGTACTATGTAGTTTCTTTAAAATAGTCGAATTAGTTCTAAATTTGTATGGAATGTTCTTTAAACATAGTACCACCGAAAACATTGAGAAACCAAAAAAATAGCATAAACCCTTTCCTCTAGAAGGGATAGAATTGTTTTATAAGGTAGATCTAGAATAAAACTATAACATATAACATTTTCTCAAAAATATGTAGTCAAACTATCTATTTATTAAGAGGACGCTACCCACCCGTAATAATTTATCAACAAAAAATGGTTTTGCGGGAGACAAAAATGTGAGGGCGGTATTTAGAGTAGCCGTATACAATTTTTACAATGGATAGAGAAGAACTTTATCTACGAGGTAGCGTTTTTATTTTTTTGATAACTTAAGCACAATCAAAATTATTCATTTGTAAATATTCATTATTTTTTCCTTTTTTAATTTGTCTATAAAAAAATATTAAGTCGAAAAAATGAAAACGCTACCCCATGGATAAAGTTCTTTTCTATACATTGTGATAATTTGGTAAATTTACTGTTAATACTGGCCTCACATACTTGTCCCTAGCAAAGCAGTTTTGATGGGAATTTTTTTTAATTTATCCTATAGAAATGACTGTGATAGTCTGACAAAATAATGGCAATTAACAAAGTATCCTCATTACTGTATTTATAAGTATACAATATAGTTCAAACTCTAATTTAAGATTTTTCGAAAAAATTCCTTTACTTTACTTCTTAGAAATGGCCTGGGCAGCGTCCTCTTAAGAAAAAAAGGAGAATATTATACTTTGACCGTTGTCAGTTTCCAGGTTGCTATGTGTTAGTAACGGTCAACAAGTAGTGAAAATATCTTCAATTTATTATTAACTACGATGTACGGGTAACTATGGCAATACATTTTTATGGACAGACGATCAACCCTAATTGTTTCTACCCTAATACTAAAAATACATTTTTAAGCCCATTATTGTAACTAGGTAAACTTTTATGGATATTTGTACTTTTATTTGTGAACACTGGACCATACTGACTCACTTACTACCACTATTACTACTAGAGTTATATGCTTTGCTGGAATATTATTATTACAGACTTTCGTCGTGCCCTCTTGCTTTCAATATCCTGGCGCCTCTACGGACGTTATGTATATTTTTGTATTCATTTTGGGTAGCTAAAAAAGTTTAATAATTATCTATGTAGAGTTTTTTTTACAAAAATATGTAAACTTACTTGTAAATTATATCTCTCGCCTAAACTTTTATTTTTATAAATTCAGAAACTGCTTATCAGCTATAAAAGTATTACATAGTTATTTTAATTAAAAAATTAACATTTCAAGCTGAGCTCTATTAAAAATAAAAAATGTACACCAGAGAAAACCCTTTTTAAAATAAAATTATTAGATACTGTAGTTAATGCATAATATCAGGCGTTACATAGACAGCCTAGTGCACATTATGCAATAAGGATCTTAAAAACTAATGTTTATTATAAAATAAAATTGCATAGCTAGCTCAAGTTAAATTAGATATATAATACACAATATTATATATATATATAGATTACATTTTAACTATGTAATACGACTTACCACCTTAGCTTTAAAAAAATATAGTGGTTTATTATTTATGCAGATTTAATTAGAATAGGTAAATTAAAATAATTATATTCATATAAATATATAATAATATAATATTGTTACAACGTTAAAAGTTTACTATACACCATGCTTTTTCCTTTGCAATGTGTTTTATGTAAACATGAACTAATAAAAAATGTTCTTTATTTGCATTGTATGCTTGGTTATTACTAAAACATAGTCTTTTTTGAGAATGCAAAAAAAAGTATGAAAGTTTATAAAAAGCACTTAACACTCATAAATTCTATCATATTCACATTCAAATGTGGATGTCAAAATGTCTTTTACAAGTTTAAAATCATGGTTGTTTTTTTATTAGTATTCCTATATTCGAATGATGGATCGTAAACGCTGTCATTTAATCAATAATATATTTAGTTGTTTGGATAATATTATACTATATTATGCCTTTGAAAATATATCTATGTACAAACAATAACTTTAGTAATAATACACAATAATTTGTGTACGTTTAATAATTTTGTGACCACTGATAAAAAAGTAATACATACATAACAATATATTAGGTATCTTTTTTAGGATTAAAATGTTTGTTATTTATTTAAACAAGATATACGATATGGCATATGAACATAATATATGACCAAAAAACAATTAGTTTTAGAATTATCTAAAATGTGATAAAATTATCACTATTTGAACTCTAATCATAAATTGTTCATACTTGCGTAAATTAATTTTTAATGAAGATAATGCACAATAATAAGTATTGAATAATTTATATATGATAAGGTGATCTTTATGAAAGTGTATTAAAAAATTTATTTGAAATAATATTTTTTTGTAAAGAAAGTACAATAAGATAAATTAATACCAGACCAGAATTTCAAGAGTCATCCATGGCGGTGTTGCCATATGCGGACGATGTATCCTAAATGACAAATCACACAATTATTTTTATTCAAAAGTGGCGAAAAAAATTGGGCTACATGTAAAAGAAGATAAAACAGAATACTTATTCATCAAGAGGTGTAAAAATGTTTCCTAACTTAAAAGTGGAAAATTACGAATACAGCAGTCCAAACCATTTAAATACTTATGTTCAATAATAAAAAAAAAAATGAGATTGATAAGAAATTAGTGTCAAGAATTTTGTCAGGAAAAAAATGTTTCTATGGACTCACAAATATATTAAGTAATAGGTTTGAAAATTCTGTGTCGAAAGAAACAAAGAAATAATGATATATTACACTCTTATATCCAGTAATTATGTATGGTACGCAAAAGAGGCCGTTAAAATGTAGGAAAGGAAAGTAAACGTTATTGGGAAGAAAATCTTAAGGAAAACATTTGGAAAATATTTGGACCAATGAAGAATGAGGAGATCGGTGAGTGGATAGTAAGGAAAAATATGAGCTAGAGACAATCTTCCAGAAATAAAACGTATTGAACACAGTCATTATTACAGTGGACTGGTCACGTTTGGTGTCAAGTCAAAACCTATTTTTTAGCATGGCAATGGAATAAAATCCAGTAGGAAGAACACTTCTTGAAAGGCCTCGTTTGAGATGGGAAGACGTATTGAATAAAGACGTGGAATGCCTGAAGGTAAAACTACACTGGAAAGTGCGAGCAGCTGACTGGGGGAATTGAAGAATTTAGTGTATGGTAAGATTGTTCAATGGTCAACAGACCTTAAGAGTAAAAAGAATTACCTATTTTAAGTAACTATTCATTAAATCAGATGTATTTAAACTATGTGTCTTGGATTTGCGTATACCGTAGTGGGAAATTAATAATTTGGGAGCCATCGAAATATCGTGGACATTATTTGAGTACCACTGTATTAAACTCAAGTAGTTTTCAAATATAGGTGGGAAGATCGATTCAGTAAAACATAATTTATAATATTTGTATTCACTCCAAATATTTAAGAAACACCATGCTAGTACGTCCTATTAGAGCAATTAAAATATTTATAATTTAAGAAGTATTTTTTCACTACTAATTGCCGATCAGTTATTATTATTTTATTTGAAATTCGCCAAATACTCAAAAACAATTAAGAGTTTTTAGTTTTTATTAAGTGTAGTAATTTAAAACAAAAATCTCTTACGTTGTATAGCGTAATACAGCAATTATTATTATACAAAAACATTTAAATTGTATTAAAATTAATTATAATGAGAGTTCATGGAACATTTTCTGGGTTGCAAATAATGATTTTTTTTTAAATACATTTTAATTTACTATAACAAATCATTTATTATTAAGGACTTTAGTTGGATTATTTTTGAATTATAATGTATTATTCGACTGATTCAAATATTTTGTTAATACTTTCAATTTTCCTACTATCTATTTGTACATTAAAACAAATTATCCACATCGATATTCTATACCTACTGTGTATTTTTTTATAGTTTTTATTTAAACAAAATAAGTAAAAACTAAAACATGTTTTTTTTTAAAAATATATATATTGGTATTATTATTCTAGTTTTTACCTAAATGGCCTCTACACCTGGGTAATTTTGGTCGAAAAACAATTCACTCTAATTTTAACTGTACTCTGAAACGCGCAATCCAATGATTTTGAAAAAGATCTATACTTTTGAATACTTGCTTGATGTATCTATCTAAGTACATTTTTAATTTTTGTTTTCAATAATATTATACAAATCATTAGGAAAATTGAAATTTTTTACATAAAAATTATTAATTAACTAAAAGTAATTTTAAAATTGTGCAACGATCGATACTTTAAATATTTATCAAAACTTGAAATATTGGATTACTTGTAGCAACGAACTGTTCGAAGTAGAAACATGTTTTAATACAAACATAGAGCCAACATGCGTTATAAAAGTTGAAAAAAAAAATAAACATAATAATCAAAATAGATCTTTTTTTCTGTGTTATTATAATATATATATATACTATAATATATTTACTATTATTTAGTGAAAATTGCCTATACAATACGCCTTAATAAATGCTAGTGTTGGGGCACCTTAATAATATTTGTTAATAATTAAAAATATGTTTATATTGTTTTTTTTACTATATTGCGTTCCATTAGCTATTCGATACGGTTTAGTTTGAAAATATTTGAGTTTCAATGTGGAGCTGAGAAGATATTGTTTTTACAATGATGTGTCTGGTCCATAATAACCGATTTCGTTATACAGTAAACCAGAAGTCATATTTAAAATGACATAATTTTCACCTTAAAATTAAACTTTTTTTTCAAATCTTTGTAGTAAAAAAATTAAGTATCTATATGTAGTATTTATACTGAGAGTGCTAAATTTTTGGGGAGACGCCTTGAAGGAGTTCTGTTGGTTTAATCTTCGAAATACTTCGGGAAGCTCTACCCCACTGCTACTGCGCTACTATCTCGGACCCGTACTCGGTGTTAGTTTTTCTGTGAACTTAACCGCGGCACAAGTCCGGATTGTATCGGTGAAGTCGACACTTTCTGAGGGTGAAGTTATTGGACAACACATACCGTCTGAGACGTTGTGGGCAGATAGGGTTGCATGACTTGCCGTAGATAATATCGACTATATAGCGTGCCGTTTCGGTCACATACTCATTAGGATAGCCGCCGCCGCTGGCCGTTAGCGTCTGAAAAGTGGCGGCGGCGGCGGTTCCGGCTGTGGGTCGGGCGCACGCGCTCGCCACTGTGCTTCCTGTGCGAACGCATCCGCCGCCGCCGCCGTACGGGCGCGCGCGCGCGCACACACACACACACGCACGCCGGCACCCCCGCTCTCACCACCACCACCACCACCGTAACTGCCGCCGCCCCCACCCTCCTCCCCGACCCGTCCCATTGACATTGCGCGGCAACCAGCGGCGGCGGCGGGCCCAGTCACTCGCCGCATCGTTCAGTCGAACATATCCGTTTAGCGCGATCGCTCGGGAGCATATCGTGTGCGTGAAAAAAGCACACCTCCCACCAGTAGTGGTTAGTCGTAGTTTGCAGAAACAATTAAAAAATTATACATATATATATATATATATATATATATATATATATATGCGCATGTATATATTATATATATTATAAACTTTGAAAATTTGTTTTTTAAATTATATGTATCTATTTATTTAGATATTGGTTCTAAACGAGAGTAATAATTAAATACAAATAAATAGCGACGGGATAACGGGTTGTCGCCGGTACGTTCAGAAAGTTTAGGTAAAGAAAAAAAAAAGGCGAATAATTAAGAAAATCGTATTGCGGCCGTTCTTGTGTGTGGCGTTTTCTTCGCGGTTTACAGTTTCGAATAAACACAATTGTGTTATTTTGTGTATTGTGTTTTTTTCAACACGTTACACACACGCGCGTCTTTTTGATAATAACACACGGAACTTTACTCGTACGTAAATTATATTGGGTATTGACAGTTTTCGTTTAAAAATCGTATCCCAGGCGAATCGATCAATCGCGTTTGTGAATCGTTTGCATCGCAAGCAAAGTCGACTACCACAGGAGTAACCGGAAGACACCATGGAATCGCAAAACCAGGAAGCAGTGACGGTAGCCGCCGCCGAAGTGCCCAACGACCCAGGGTGAGTTGACGGCTCTGTTATCGTTATCACCGGAGTACAATACTAGTGTACCGGTTGGACACATGCTACATTTGCATACACTGTGGCCGGCCCTAATGTTGATATCTAAAAAAGTACTACCCCCAACGTCGTATACCCGTTACCGAGTGTCAATTTCCAATAAACTAATATGAACCTATATGATTACCGGTTTGGAGTTTTGACTTCTTATAAAAGCCCTCCTTAACCCTTGCCCATCCCTGCCCTCCGTACCTGTCATGTAACCAATCGGAGTCAGAGTTGGCAATAACCGGATTTCTTTCAAATAAGCCCAACCCAGTTACGTTCATGCGGTATGCATAAACCCTATAGAACCCATATTTTTCGGTATATACCAAACACACACCCGGGGTTTTTTTTTTACCAACTCTCATCGGAAGTGACCGTCTATAACAGCTGATCTACGATGTATACTTAGACCAAGAGAGGATTACCGGAAACGATTATGAATAAACTTGGATCGAAAAAAAAGTGTCGACCGCGACATTTTACTACTACCCTACCGCATATCGATTTGTGGTGGTCCAGTCGCCGGTACGGCCGGCATCGCCACACTTCTCATTACGCATAATTGTTATTATTATAATATATACATGTATGTACATATGAAATACTACTATATCAACAAAACGGTATGGCGATGGTGGTGACCGTGACCCGCGAATTATAGACATGCACACTCGCATACATTTATAATCCAACAACAATAATAATAATGAGTCCAATATCCGTTGTAAGCCGAATGTCTTTAGTCCGATAAACCGTTGTTCAAGTTTATTATAATAATATGTTTCATGTTCTTAAATTATTTTACTAGGACCCAGTCAAAAGTTGTTTGAACTTCGTCATAGTGGTGGAGCACGTTTTGTTTTTTATAATATTAACCAATAGTAAAAATACCGGTTACGTTTCATTCAACGTTCAAACACGTGATTCTGTAGGCTAATACACATACACGATGTATGTTTGGCAGCAGAATACACTCTTCATTCTTGAGTACCATTCAAAATAATACTTTTTGGTAATTTTTTTTATAGTTACTTTCAATACGATATGAAAGATTAACGTTCACTATTTTTGTTTTAAGTTACGATCTATGTTTTTAAACTACAATCTTCAAATACAGAAAACGTATTAAACTTTTGTACATTAAAAAGAAACTTACATAAATAGCATAATTTTGAATTCTTGTTATATAATGACATATTAATATATTACAATAACATAATATATAAATAGGTATAGGAGACAGAGATTCATTCTAATTCTAAATTTTATAGCTAATAATATATTTGTAATTATTTTAACATGTATAGTACTTAAGATTATTGATTATCTTAAGCGTTAGAAGTAAAGTAAACTTTTTATTCCCAATTATAATTTAAATGTTGCAAACACCGAAGGTCTATAACTATAGCACTTATTCGCAAACCCTCTCTGGTTGTATCACTTTATATAATTTGAAATGCGATAATATTCAAATTGTGTATGTTATATACAATAGATTATAGATATAGTATGTAAATTCGTGATTATTGTTTTTAAATATTTTATTATACCTTCTGCAGCAACACAAAATTGGTCTACATGAATTATAATATTAACAAAAAAAAAAAACGATACACAAAAACATTCAGTTCAATAATTGTTCCAAATCTGACTGGTAAATACAATCGACTAGTAAATTATTCTTTCCTAGGTAACGTGAGTTTAGGTAAAGGAGGAGGGGAAAAAAAGGATTACAAAATTATATTTATAAGGTTTAAAAATATGGAAATTTGTAATGCTGCCAACGCGACGGTAACGAACCGTATCGAGATGTATTTAAATTTACTTGGAAACAACAACGCGAGGCATTTGTCGTCTCCCTCAGAGTCCGTCAACTGGATGATACTCTCAGCCGATGGCTTCTACAAAAAAGAGAATCGATTGTTCGGGCTGTTAATATGTTTGAGTACATAGCCCGAAAATAATCTGATGGAAACCTGATTAAACGGGTTCAGCAGTTATATTAATATTATCTTACCCTTTTGAATCACTTGCAGCGACGTCCTGTTGGGAAGAAAACCTATTTTTGTTTTCTACGCTTGAAAGTTCATAGTTTCAAAAAATTCGTTTTATCGATAAGACGTACCTTAAGCCGCACCCCAAACCGTTGTCACCGACGACGTACACAGTCAATTCATCGTATGTTATTAATTACTATCACCCTGTAATATTTTGCTCTACTTTTTATAAAAGGTTACGCATTGATGGTTGATAGGTTTAATTATATCAGTGACTATAATTTAAACGTTCACTGAACTACTCTTCATTCATCGTAATATAGTTTGGAGATTCTTGTTTTATTGCTTGTCATACATTGCATTTTTCAAAACAATATCATCTTCTATCAAGTTGATATAGCGACAAAGTATCAATTGCTGTTTTAATGATTACGATGTTCACTGTTGGTCTGAACTCTGAATAGAGGAAATTAATACCGTAATCAAGCCTGAAGCTCTCTACATTTTTTTTCTCTAATACTGAGCTTTTCATACAATTTCAAGTATTGAGTTTTTACCTTTTGTTACTTTAGTATGAGTCAAATAGCAAGTATAATGTCTATACATGGGCTATGCTGGGAACAACGCAGCGGTGACACGACGAAGCCATTCATTTTTAATAAATGGCTTTACGTAAACGATTCCTTCGAAGAAAGGCATAAGGGATAAATGCACAAATGCACTACAATAGTTCAAGTCATAATCTATAATCAATAATTTGCTTACAATGTAAACGTAGAATATACGAGGGTTCTTAATTCAAAAGGCTTGTGTTGGATCAATACCACCTTCGGTGTACAAAAATACCTTGTTACGTTTTTTGTTTTTAATGTTTGAAATAATATTGTAAAACATGTCCAACGAATGTAATATTATTATTATTATTTTTACGATTTTTCATGTATTGATTATGTGAATACGAACATTTTGTACATCCAAGCGTATAATTGAACACCCGCGCTAATATATAATGTTGAATTTATACAAATTACCCTTCCGATGATGTTGGGGACCTGAATTTTCTAGCCACGGCAGGCATGTTAAATAGATAATGAACTCACGATTTGCGTTATTTTCTTTTGTCACATATTTTCTTCCAACTTTTTTGCATGATTACTCAAGTTATAAATTTTATTTTCAATTTTAAGCCGGTCTTCCCTATAGTGAATATATCAAGTCACTATAGAGACTCCCAACAACAGCATCCTTGTATCGTTATCAATTATTTCCGACTATTTTAATTTGATCCTTTTTGCTTTCTTTTAACGGCTATCCTCTTATAATCACTACTCCTTTAATCGAAATCTTTTTAGTTATTAATGTGGTTGTTTCTCAACTAATTTAATCCTTCTAATTATTTATCTTCCATATTAACATTGTGCTTTCATTCCAAATACCCTGATCAAATACATAGTTCACGACAATTTAACAATAGAGCGAATCCAAATAATCTGAAATATAATACTTTGTACATTCTCGTTTGTTGTCTTTTCGTTCATTTTATTAACAAAACACTAATATAAATATTGACTAGTAATTTGCATTTACATTAAAAGCAATGAAATTAATGAATTTATATGTTAAAAAGTAACATAGGGAGTTTCATTATCAGACTGAATAGTATGGCTGGTACTGATTTTAAATAGTTCAATAACAAGCGAGTGGCTAGTAATTATGATTATTTTCGATAAAGCAGCAACGCTTATAGACAACGGTCCATATCAAATTGTATCAGCTACGATTTAATCCATCGACCGTAATAATGTTACATCATTTTATTTTACTTATTATAAAATCGTATTTGTGTTCGTCAGAGCTTACTGCTTATAATATAGAATTGTGCTCAGTTTTATAAAAGTAACCTAATGTATGATTATTTGTACCATAATTATGGAAAATCGAAAGCCAGGTTACTTGGTCTATATGTAGTGAACTATGTAACGTGAACAGGTTCTTCCGGTTAAAAGTAGTAATACCTATCTTCGTTCAACTAACTCTTCTGAAAGTATCAATATGTAAAAAATAATAAACCGCGATAATTTTTAAGTAGATATTAATGTTATTACAGTAATAAAACGTATTGAATGTATACCAAAAAAAAAAAAAAAAATACAAGTTGTAGGTCGATGCGTCCTAGTTTATAAAATTGTCGTATAGTACAGATTATTTTTTTTTGTAAATTTATTCCAGTCTATGCCGACCACATTATTTTGCATATCACCAACCTTGTACCTATTTGAATCTCCAGAGATGGCCATGTTCATTTTAATTCGAAATATATATTGTAAAAAAAAAAAATATTTACCTGGGGTTCACAGAAAATAGCCAGGTGTGTGTAATTACGGTTTACACATGCGATTCGCATGAGTACTGCAGTGTAGTCCGTGTGGACGACTGGTATAACGTGATGTTTAATGAGAAACGAAGAACTCATTTTGGAACAATAAACAAAATAGGTATATAGATCGAAATTACGGGAAAATTATATTTTAGTTAATAAAACAACATTATGCATGTTAATGTCCGTAACGGTCATTGTCATGCCCGGGGATAAAATTGTATTTTCGTGCGCCAAAAATGCATAACCGGGATTGTCTAACAAAATAATACATATATTTTTTTGTAAAACACAACAGTACACTACGGGATGAGCTAAAAATATTTTCGATAATTCTCGTGCAACCGCATTGTGTGAGTCGCTGCGTATTGGCTTAATTTCCAACAAGGAACTAAGTAATTAATTAGTGTACCTAAATATATATATATATATGTATATTACGGTAAACTGAAATTCAAACTCTCCGCGTCGCTTGATAGAAATTCGAAATGACGGCTTCTGTGAAATGTATAAAGGCCGTTAAACTAGAACTTTTACCCTCAGACAGAATTACTGTTAACGACGAACCAGCCGCGTTGTTTTACCAGAAATTGTGTAAATTAAAACATTTCAGTGTGACTTTGATGCTTTCATCAGTTGACATTACCGTCAGAATTCACTAAACGTCTGCGACAAGTCAAAAATGTACTTAACGCGTACTTAAAGTGTTTTGTAATTTACAAAAGAATGAGAAAACGGATCATACAAAAAACTTTGGATGATAAAAATTAAAAACAATGTTTGTGTCCATTTGGAATTAATAGCATTACCATTACATTAAAAAAATGGCGAATACCGAACACATTACTTCAAATTACAACTGAAGTTAAATCTACTGGAGAGTCTTAGTATGATTTAGTAAATTCTGTTCAGGAAGAAATGGCATGGATGAGTATTATCGTTGAATGATTCGTCTGCGAAACAAGATTACAATAATAATTTCACTTAGATGTTACAACAAAACAATTCCGTTAAAATAATATTTGATATGAAAATTATGGTCAAAGTCTACAGCTAACGAATCCCATTTAAGTACTTAAATATAATTTTTATTGTTTTTTTTTTATCTTTATTGTAGTTATCCTCCAAGTCCGAAGTGAAAACTATTAATGTTCATATTACATATGACACTATCATGCTTTGTCTCTAAGTCGTTCCTGTTGATCTTTCAACGCATTCCGTAAACCGTACATTGTTTAAAATATATTGATTATTGGTATAGGTATATATTATATCCATAAAAATTAAAGTTAAAGGAATTTATTATTAAAACAAAAAACATACGTTACAAATTAACTGCAGACCATATTGAGTTTAAGATTTTGAGACATCCTAAACGGGAAAAATTGGATTTATATGTTTTAATGAGTACTGGTTGTATGTGTATATATATTTTGTATTACCTATATACCAAGATAGTAGTGAAGGTGGCCCGACCGACGATTAATTAACTATGGACCAAATCTGATTTCAGTGGATAGAGCGTTTATGGTACCAAAATTACACATTTTCCTTGTCCAATATTTTCAAAATGAATTAAAAAGTTTCAAGTTCATTAGTTACATGGTTTTTAATTAAACTAATAAAAAAAAAGTCTTTGCTTAAAAGGATTATAAAATCGACAGCCTCGAAATCCTTTGTAATACTTTTAAGACGATTCTATTCAAACAATTCACCTCGAAAGTTGATTAAAATTATATATTATGAATTATGATAATAGCTCAATTTTGTTTTATTTTTGACAATGGACTCGCTAAGATGTGGCTGCCGCTAGGCCACTGTGGTGTTAATTAAAATGCCTTCACCTTGTGTTCTTTAATAAAATCTCAAAAAAAAAAACCCTTTTAATTCCTTGAATAAAATTTTAAAAAAACTACCTATCCATATATAGTGGAGATGGCACTTGTGTGCTTTAAGGTATCAATATGTTCTTATACTTGACACAAAAAAGCGAGATAACCTCGAATTACTTCAAAACGGTGGTTTCCTAAGCTTCAGTTTTCTTTCAAATTAATGTAATTCAACAAAGTTCTCGTGGTAAGCCACTTTACCGAACGTTGTCTATATTTAATTTAACGGCTTAAATTCAAACCTTTGGATTTCACTAGCTTTATCTGAATTCGATACAAGTACTTATAATACAGTATCATCTTGTGCATACAATTTTTATATTTTAATAATTAATAATATGTTTACTGGCAGCAAAAAGTAAAAATTGGCACAGAATATAAAATAAATGCCTCATTACGATAACAACTTTAATACATACAAAACGAGGGCATTTTTTGGTTGTTATTACTTTTAATGTAGATATTTAGGTGGCTATTATATCGAATGTGTGATGTTAAAAAACGAAATGTTCGCAATAGATTAGCTTTGATGCGTAGCTGAGAAGGTATTGTTTATTTTCTTTAAAACTAGATTTTTTGTTTTGCTAACCAACTGTAACTTTATACTTTCATGTGTTCGTGCCCAATGAATGTATTTTAGTACTAATATTACTTCTATTTCCTACTCAGATCACACTCTTAATAAAGCTCTTACGAAACTAGCCGTTTGTTCCAATAATAATAGCCGATTTAAGCGGCATTCGATGGAAATTTAATGGATGTAGCACGTACAAAATCAAGCCAATATGCCCCATTAAAGTGAAAAATGTGAATCTTTTAATCTACTTTGTCTTTATGTGTGTGTCTGGGATTGCGGGAAAATGTTTGGACAAAATAATAGTACACAAAATGTACAAACACATTAAAAAAAATCACAACCATCTATAGATATTTTTAATACTCTACTTTTTTTTTTTTGATTATTTAACACGTACATAAATTTTATTGCATTAGGGTTCAAAACAAAAAACATCATTGATATTTTAGGTTGAACAGTGAGCACAATAATATTCTTGTTATGGCCACGTCACTTACTTGAATAGTGCTACAAAACAGATCAATAAGTAAGCCGTAATTTACAAAATGTAATTACACGCGCAGCAAATATTAAAAATTAACTGTCACGTTTATAAATATTTAAAGAGCATTAAAAAATGCGATAATTTTATTTGATAAAAACCCTAAAAATCTACATAAAACTCCAAAAAATTATTTAAATTAAATTAAAAGCTGTTCTCTTAAAAAAAAGCAGTAGTTTAAAAACTGCAAAAGAAATAATAAACAAACACTAAATTAAAAATGCAAAGTTCTGTTGGATTTATTTTGACACACTAATCGAGTTAGAGATTTATTTACACATATCGCTTAACGCAGAACATTGGCATGCACACAAACTGTTATGGGTTCGCGAATGCGTGTCTGATAAATCTTTACACCCCGAGCTTAAGCCGTAAGCCGATTAATTATTTTTAAATAACTCATACAATTAATGAGCCTAAGACATTTTAAAATTATTAATATAGTTAAAAAGTAAAGTAAAAGTAGCCAAAAGTAAGGTAAACGACCGCTCTAACCATTGTAACATTTTGTCCTTTTAGAGTTGCATTAAAGCGGAATACAGAAAATATTTATTTTTAACTAATTTTTTCGGTAGTAGCTTATAATAGTACTAAGTAATAGTTATTTGAATGTATATGATAACCATATTCAAATAAATTGTTCAAAATGCTTTGTAATGAAAATGTTATTGCATATGAAATGATACACTGTATAATATTGTTGGTATTATATAATGTGCGTAAGCATTTTAATTTATTAGTTATAATTTGTCTTACTCATCAGTTAAATTAGAGCTAATCTCTTTCTGGCGGTTTTACGGAGTTACAAATTGTCGAGTTAAAAAAAACACACACATTAACAACAAACATTTTAAAATATGATGAGTTACTTTGTATTGACAGTATAGTACATTTTTTTTTAAATTTGACTTGTTAAGTATTGAGGGTAACTAAGTATACGATTTAGTATTTTTGTTATGTAATATTGAATATAAAAACTATAGAGACGTATTTTTATTATGTATTTAATAAAAGCAGTTCTTGATAAATCTGTTAAAATGGTACAGTTTTTTTTACCGATTTACACTTTCCTCTGTCCTTACTATAAAACAAATTGAGCGCCTAATGTTTATGGGACGGTACTTCTTAAACTAATCTTCAGTAAAAATTGTTTTTGCCTCATTAGAAAAACAATAATACTAATGTTTAGTGAATGATCAATAATTTTTGAATAGAATTATGACGTTTATAAGTGCTACAAAGATTATATTCCTTGCGAGAAGAATGAAGCGATTTATACACCACACTACCCACTTACTTATAATTTAAACCCGTAATACTCTTATAAAATTATAGTTTTAAACTGAATTCTGATCAGTCATTACTTATTTCTTAGACGAGTACTCTTCTGGAATGAAAATTCAAATTGTCTTGTTCATCGTTCAAATTGTCAGTTGGAAATGGGAACACTGTTTTATAACTGCGTAAAAAAGTTAAAAAACAGTATTAATTTCGGTAAATATGTGCGCATGGTACAAGGAAATGTCTTGTTTAAATGGTACGCTTAACACCTATTAATTAAATGTTATATAACGTTGTTATTTTATATTATGATCTTGCACTTGAATTTTTCATCTGTTATTATTTATTTTCACATCGTTGTTGTAACGTGAATAAATTGGAATAAATAAAATAAGTAAATATAAACAGAAATGACGACAATATCCAATCGAAAAAGGAGAATAACAACATTAAAAACAGAAAAATTATTGTATTGTACAAACCTTATTTTTTTAAAAATATTCTCGAGTGTAAAACCTCGTGAGTTCTCAGTAAGTATTTGAAAATATTACACACTAACACTCTCAGACACTTCATTATAATATATTATATATATTAAGATAAGCAAAGCCATTCAGTCTTCCCCACCGCCTTGTTCAGCCTGAAACAATAATCTTATGCAAACCAAACAAGGTTTCTCAAAACACTATTTACTCGTCTTATCTATCCAGGGTCTTGTATGAGACTCTTTACCTTTAAAATTTTGTTTTTCTTTAATTCCTATATTTTCTGATCATGAAGATCTCGGAGAACTACAGCAACAAAGACACACCGAAAACTGTTTCCGAGCAAAGACCGCACCGAGGCAAACAGACTTTTGACAACATAATAAAATTGTATTCCAGTCGTGCCGCCCGGCCAATACTTACAACACCGTCACTTGACCTTTTTTAAACAATCGGTTTACAAAACAGTAAAGCTGTTTGCACGGGGCGATAATTATTATAACCTTTTTTACGTGTACCCAAGCACCAGGCGGCAGACACCAGACGCTATGTGGTCGTGTCACGTGTGATTGAAACTATATTTGACTATCACCACTTTTGTTCGATAACAAAAATTAATTTACTACTGCGGTTGTGGTACTCAGTGGTTTTAACAACATAACCATGTTACTCTGTCACTCATGGGTGGTATACATTATTATAATATGTGTCCGTATAACACTTCAGTATAAGCACAGGCCACATGATTATGTCCTACTAATTTTATAATATATCCTTATAAAATAAAATGTATTAGAAAATAACATAAAACCAATAAGTTTCACAAGCGTCCATTAAAATAAATTAAAACCAATAATACATTTGGTAGCATTAGTTTCCTTAAACATTATTGAGCGACACGTGATCACGGCCATTGAATTTATCAATTGTTCGTACCAACCGTTATGGGCCTTTAATTTAGTCGAAAATCCCAATGAAAGTTACATTGAATTTGTATAATATAAACCTTATAATATTGATAATTATGGTGGATTTGTTTTAATCTCCACGTGATGGTAAATGTAGCCTATGAATGTTCAAGAATAAATATTGAGTTGATGTTTTACTAAAACGTATAAGTAATACCTACTATGAATTGTGCAATATCTTTAGATAACAATATCTAAAGAATTAGAAATCGCTACGTTTTAAGGATATTATTTTAGTACATAGAGTTTAATGAATACATTTAAATTTGAAAAATGAGTCATTGAAATAAATTTGTTGAAAAAAAATTGTAGACATTTTGTGATACATGGGACGCGCACTGATTACGACTACATGCGTGAGTTTGAATATCAAACAAAATATGACAGCTTGAATTGTTTCCATCTCTGTTGTATTTTCTTGAACTATATTATTATTATCTTCACGTATCATCACTGCGCATATACAAAAATAAATTTATAGGAGACCTACACGAAGTAATACCAGTTTAATTAGTCATTTAGTTATACGAGTGCAATAAGGCAAACATTTTATTACCTTAAAATATTTACACAAATTATATTATTGTAATATGGTATTTTTATATTTTAATATTTTATTTGAACGTATATCGAAAAAGTTTCCGTGAATAGTAAAGCTTCAACAAATACCTAGGTCCTAGGTACTTAAATTATTACAAGCTACAACAAAACATATGAGAATAATTACTAAGAATTATACCAATGTCAGTTAAAATTAATTTCTGTACAGTACCGGGTACACAAATACTGATAAACCTGTAATCTTTGCGTTATCTAAAGAAATTGAGCACAGATACATCTATAATTAGTAAAATTAGTTGCGACTAATATAGTTCTAATTTTCCGAAGAAGTATTCGATGAAATTTCATTTTCGTTTTTTAATGAAGTTTTTCTTCGTATAATACAAGGACGATGTGGCCATTTCCCATTATGGATGTATTCGCAGTATACAGTGTATATTATTATTTTTCGTTTGATGAAAAACCCTTTATTTTTTATAATTAACTAATATAAAAAAAAAAAAGTATTTTACTTAATAGTGATAGCGGTGTCAATCACAAAAGTGATCTGTTAATGTAGCGGTTATTAACAATATAAGTTGGAATTGATTTTCATTAGTAAAATACATTTTGTTACTTGAAAAACTAACAATAACATTGTCATATCATTTAATAGCTAATTCATTCATGATGTAGTTAAGGTTGTCAGTATTTATATAATCCACAACGCTATTGTTGTGCTTCTAATAATTATATTAAGAAATTTGAATGCAGTATTTTTCCAAAATGTTGGCACTTGATCACATAGGACAGTGTAATTTGGCCTTTTCCCAAATATACCCAAAGACAATGCAAGCTATAGAGATAGAAAGATAAACGAACATAAACCTCAAATAATACAAACACAGAAACTATCGCTAAACTCTTGTTGTCAGACTCTGATCGATCGTGTGTGTTTAATCAAATAACTATGTTTTGTAGTTGATACATTTCACAATAAAGGTTATTTAGGTATTTAATATATATTTTGTACTGATCAGGTTTTTAATTAGATTAACTAAAAAGAAAATATTTATGTGCATAAACATTATGAGTAAACATTTTTTAATTAAGCCAACCGATTTCCTATTCTGATTGCAATCTCAATGTTCTAACTTACGTTTTGGACCATTATGTAAAACGCGTGTTATGATTTAAGTATTAACAGCTCACATCTCAGCAAACACTTGAACCTCGTACGCCATCATCACCACATCGGCTAACATTACCTAATATTATTATTATAATTATTATTATTACCAGACCTCGTATTATAGCATTTAAAAACTCGTAAATATTTTTTATGGTACGACCTTAAATATTATAGATATAATTAGCACCTAGCGCTTTTATAAGAATACTATTTTATACTATTGTACTATAAATACCTAGAGACATTGTCGGCCGTGGAGCATTTTTATAGAGACATATTATGTAATAGGGGGTTGAAGACACTTTTTAGGCAATAATATAAAATTTGTTTAAGACACTTAGAAAAATAGGAAAACATTTTTGATTACCTTCTATATTTTTAACTGACACCGTGTATAGAATTTTTCATAAAATATTATAATTTAAACTTGATATTTCATAATATTAAAAATAGTATGCTTATATAATATTATAATTACGCGTTGTATGAAGTTATATTATTTTATTTATAAAATTATATCATTTTTTTTTTGTTACAGGAAAATGTTCATTGGAGGCCTGAGTTGGCAAACAAGTCCAGGTACGATATAATTTTTTTTTTTGTTGTTATTCATCAACTAAACTAAAATAATATTTCCTTAATTTATTTTTAAGTTACAACAAGGTTGCGAGTAGTACGCTAGTCAATAATGAACGTAGATCGAGCGAAGTAGTAGAAATTGTCAAAATTTGTATTGCATTGTAGTGAGTTTTCTCGGCCATGCTCGTGTAGTTGCCATCAAATTTAGTAGTTTTAATTACATTAAAAAACTTCAAACGAAATCATAAAAATTTTACCTAAAAAAGCGTCGCGTGCAGTTTTCGATTGTGTAAACGTTTAATTATTTGTTCGTATTAATTTGGGCTAAAACACAGGAAAGAAATAAAGTTTCCCTTGCGTTTTTTGTTAACATTTCGATTTAACTAGCAATTTTTAAAATTCAATTTATTATTATGATACAATTTAATACTTGCTACACCTAAATAAAATAATATAATGTTGGGTTTTATACTATATTACAACAATATTATCGATGATGTTAAAAAAAAAAAATTGTTTGTTCCACGGACTACGACTTCATGTATCAAACATGGAACAGCTGAAGATATGTATGTAATTTTAAAGGTAAAACAAAAAACACGCTAGTAAACTATTCGGCGTTTTGCTGATTGTGCTGTGTCGGGTCCTGGCTGTGTAGATTTGGCAGCCGCCGCCGTATTTATCTCTAAATTGCTTCTTTTGTTGGCATCGGAGAAAAATTGGAAAGAAAAAAAAACAAAACACAAACGGCGCGGATGGGGAACAAATAACTCATTACAATCGTAAAGCGGCGGACGTGTTCGGAATAAAGTGATGGCGTTTTAGTCCACCGCCGCCGTCGTCGTTTGTCAAAAATCTAAATATCGTCGGCATACACATACATACACACATAATATATACATACATACATACATACACACACATACATAACTTACATCTACACACAGGCCAAAAAACAACCGTGCGTGTGCATGAGCCAGATAAAGGTGTTGGTGACGGTGCACCGCATTTTAATAATAATAACGGTGATGATATTATGAGAGAGATGCTTTTGTTGTAGTGTTTGGACGGGTGGAAAATCAGAATAATATGTGTAGGTACAGAGTTTAAGCTGCGTCAGTCGCTGCTTGATCCCGGATGGGTGACCACCCGGAATGTTTAGCGTTTATCCATGCCATTTCCTACCCCAAGTATCTTCCATACCAACACAGTACTCAAACTCAACTATACCGACAAGCTTTTAAATTGTGTAACGAACTATAAAATGTTATGCTGTTTCTTGTTGCTGTTTAACTTTTGCGATTTTTGCTGATACTTAATATTTTTCTTGTATGTAGGTTGTTTACTTCAATTTAACGCAAGGGACGTTAGTTTCTGGAAATATTTGTATTCGTTTTACAATTAAGAGTCGTTAAGCTCACATTGCTACCCGGAACAGCGATTATTTTGGTATCGCCGTTAGACACTTTAGTAGGTAGTTTTTTGTTATACGATTGGACGTTTTGCTGTACTTGTAAGTTCATAATACTTTTGGGTAATGGAATTATGTGTGGGAATCAGAACAAAAGGTAGTCAGCTATCAGATCGGTAAAACCGACGCCGAGCACTTCGCGACGTTTTGTAGGTTTCACTAGTTTATATACTTACTATCCGCATTTGACGAGATGTTGACAATGGACAATTATATATTATGTGAAAATGTGAGCTCTTAACATGTAAAACGCAACGTGTATCCAATATATTAAATATCTCTTAAAGACGTCTGAAACATTGATAATTCATAAAACAATAGTTATTGTTCAAAGAAATCCCGGTTCTTTTTAGTTGAATAAACTCTGTGTACTCACTTAACATCATTAGAGTTATTAAATGTATTATCTATATATATATATATATATATATATATATATAAATTACCTAAAACGTTAGAAATTGTATTATAAAAGTGCAACTAATAATGAGTTAATTTAAACTTTTCAACTTATTAAGTACGTTTTAACTTGTTTTAAGTTTAAAATTTAAAATAACATACAAGTCCTAATATAATAAGACTAATTCAAATAAACATTTACGTGTACATGGATATATTGAATAATTGTATTATAAAGGAATGAAGTTGGAAGGAATGAAGAAACAACTAACGAGATTACTTTTATAAAATATTAACTAGTATTTTTGACTAGACTTAAACAAAATAAAACTTGTTATTATGGATAAATAAATATATTTTTTTTAATAAATATATATATATATATATATATATATTAATAATAACTAACGAGAGAAAGTAAAACTAGGCAGTCAATATAGTTCCAGATATTTTATTTGAATACTCTAAAAGTAGCCGCATTCAAAATCATATTTATTACGTTTAAATATTACAAATTGTTATAAGAGTCATCTAACTATTTAACATAAAAAAATAGTGTACACAACCATAAAATACACATGCACGCATGTTTGCATTTTACATAAGAAACAACGACGGGATTTTCTAATGTGTGTTTCTCCAATAATTTATACAAATAAAATGTCCGCGTTTAAACGGTTAAAGTATAATATAACATTGGTTAAACGTCCATATGGTTTGAAGCCAAACAATTCAATATTAACCCGGAACAAACGAGGGCGTCACTTACCCGTCTGTCTTTCGACTATTTATATTGTTTACAACAGATATTTATTTATTAGTTTTCGTTAGGTTTAAGCATTAGTAGTTAAGCCAAATAACGTATTATGTAAACTTGAAACTCAATATTGATATGCTGGTAACACTCAAACAAATGCCAAACACATTTTAAACAATAATCATTTAGTATCTAAAATAACTTATTGTAATGTTAAAAAACAATATTTTTATTGATATATTTTAGTTTAATTTATAACTTACGATGGGTGAGGTCTGTAAGTTCTTGCTCTTAAAACAACTGCATACATATACAGGGTGATACAACTAACGTAAGACACTCATTTTCTCTGAAAATATGAATATATTAAAAAAAAATGTTTTCCTTAACTTTTAGGTACATATTTTACTACATTTTTCAATATTTTGATATTTTTTATCACCAACCCTTATAAGCCAAAAAGGGGGAATTTTGTTTTTTTTTAAATGGCAAAAGGTTTAAATACATAAATTTGTAGACCAAAAATAATAAAAATATGTTAGTGTTTTTGAATTTTTATTTATTTGTTCATACATTTGATTTTTTTACTTTACTTGATATTTTCAATCGTTACTAAAAAGACTAGTAGTTTTATTAAATCCCATATAAATAATTTGACGTTTTACCGTACTCTGTATCATAATCATATATAATAATTAATAAATAACCTGTAATCTAAGAAATCTGTAGATAAGAACCGTTTGTCTATCATTATTTTAAAATCTTTTATAGTGATTTCCTAGTTGTTAGAATGTTATCGCCAATGCAAACATATATATGAATTTTATGTGCTACCGGTTTTGGAAAACCGAATAAGTATGATAATTATTAAGAGGAAATGTATTATCTTTACAAAGTCATTGCTAATGAACAGATAAATGAAAATACAAAATTCAAACGCTAACATATTTTTACATTTTTTGTCTACAAACTTATGTAATTAAAGATATATGTTGCCATTAAAAAAAACCGAAAATCCCCCTTTTTGGCTTAAAAGGATTGATAATAAAAATGTTCAAAATATTGAAAAATGTAGTTAAATTTTTACCTAAAAGTTTAGGGGAAAAAATGCTCTTAATATTCATATTTTCATGGAAAATGAGCGTCTTACGTTAGTTGGATCACCCGTATGCGCTAAAATTAAACTAACTATATAAAAGTTGATTACGTTTACAAAGTACTTATTAATAAATAATAAATCATAAAATTAAATTTTACCAATTAAACAACTTGTATACAAAATATAATTCTTAACTTTTTAATTTCATCTAACAATATTAATTTATCTTAAACTTTACTTTTCTATCTTTACCAAATGTGTTTTTTATTATTACTAAAAATTCAATTGAATTTACCCACATAGGGTAAATTGGCCATGTTATGTACACTTTGCCCAATAGTAGATGATTTTTATTTTCAACTAGAACATAATATTGTCATATTATTTCCTGAAATAACTTTTCTATTTTAACTGAATCAAAACACAATATTTTTCATCAAATCTTTTAATAAATTCAATCAACACAATCGTACACAAATAAATAAACAAACAGAAATCTTTTTTTATAAAACATGTAAATAATAATAATAATTATTACAAGTATTTGTAGTCAACATTGCAAAATTCGTTTTATAATAATAATAAAAGTAATTTACTTATAATAACTTGAATGAAAATGGAAAATAATTAGTAGTGGCGACTTTGCCCTTTTTATAGTTATTATTTTAACTACTGGGTAAATCATTTAGCAACTGTTAAATTCAACAAAAGTTGGTTTTATTGTATCCACAAATATGTGTTGTCCGATAAAAAAAAAGATCAAATCAGTTTAGTGGCTAAAGTAATTAATATCATTTTTTAAACCTAACTGTTCCTTTAAATCAGCCGGGCGTAAAATGGTTTTTCGGTTATCACTCATCAACAGCGTATCTTATTATCATTTATGATTTATCAGTCAATAATAATGATAATAATAAACATATGGAAAAAGAACTGAATAGCTAATAACTCTAATAACAGAAATATACGACGTGGCCACTTGACTTGCTATGGCCATTTTGTACACCCTTTATATATATTAAAGTGTCCCTTATATTGAACTTTATCAAAATGTTATGTTCCCAAGTCTCAAAAAAAAGATTAAAAAATTAATTAGTTGGCCATTTTGCCCACGCGCAGAGTCAAAATATCGAGTTTTCCCATAAATTTGGGGTTTTACATATAATTTTTTTTACAGCATATATAGACAGGATTATCATTTTCAAGCAAGCGAAAGTATTGATTTCTACGAATTAAATGCAACAATATACTCTTGTTATGATATAAACAATGAAAAAACTTAAATATTGAAATTACGTAAACATCAGGGATGGATCTTAATTCGCCTGCGTGAAAATGATATAAATTACATGAAAACTTACGAAATTTAGCGGGCAAACTCGATATTTTGACACTACCCAATGCGCAATATTGCCGACTAATTAGGTAATTACAATTTTTTTGTTTGTAAGTTTTTTTAAAAGTATGTGTTATGCCCAAATAGTAAATCGCTTGTAACATATTTTTAAGATTTTTTTTTATGTCTCGAAAATATTGAAAAAAAATTTACGATAATTCCATGTTATTTAAATGGGAAACTTCACCGGCTTGGTTACACGGGTATCAATTGCGTTAGAGCATTGAAACTTTTAAGGCCTTTTATTTCACCCACTAGAGTAGTTTGAGACCTTAGGAGCCAAAAGTTCAAAATAAGGGACACTCTAATATATGTATACATTTATATATAATAATTATAAAATAGTAAAAAAACTACGTAATGAGTTATATAAGCTACAACGGCTTAGTCATTATTGATTAGTCCAATTTTAATAATTAAAGTTATTTTCTGCAATAAACATCAACAGAAACTGTTTACCAATTAGTATTGGGTACAGATTAAATTAATTTTTTTTTTTATATTGAGGAGTTGCACTAAATATAAAAATCCGTAACTTGTGTTTTATAAGTATGAATTTTGTTTTGTCATTCCGAACCTAATGTTTATGGATAAAATCGAACAATCGAAATGTGCACGATAAATCATAAAACGTTTCATATAACGTATACGCCTTGCCAATCGTATTATTAATTAAGCGAACGCACAGGCGGTACTAATTAATCTGTAATTGGATGTAGTCGGCTCATTGCGTGCCAAATAATAATAGCTGCAATTAAGTGTAACGACATATTTTATACACCGATATTTGTTAGTCCTCTGTTAAAGTTAATCATTAAAAAAAATATTAGGGTTGTAGGATAAAATTTGAATAATGTTTATAAAATATATTTTTTTTATTTACTATTTAAATCTTGATCAATTGACTTTCATATATTATACAATGACGATCTTTCCGTCCCAATAAAGGCCAAACCTTTTAGTTTCTTGCAGTGGTGTCATTTGGAGGAGGGTGCCATTGTGGGTATTTAACCGCGCCCTCTGGTGACGGTGGCCGGGTATGGTATCTACCATTGATAAGAATCAAATCACATTCTTGATAATTTAGGGTAATAATAGGGTATCTTAACATAACTCATGTGTTGGCCGGTCAAAACTTTTGCTTTCCCTTTCAAAAACTAAAATGACGACACTGGTTATTTGTAGAAAATCAGCTGTTGTCAGATTTCGGTTTGGTAGGCGGACTGAATAAAACGATTTCTCTACTTTTTGTGTTCAATTTAGGTTATTTTAATTTTTTTCTTCGACGTTTTAGATAACGCTTGTTATATAAACGATAAAGTAAAAATATATAAAAACGCGTTTTACGGTGTCTATATCGGTGGCAACACACGCGGGGAAACGATTTTGAAGCTTTTCTTATTGCAGTATATTAATGAAAATGTAAAGAAGTTACTGAAAGCCTTTTTAAGATTCAGTCCATATTGTCCGGCTTTTGACATTTTCATGTCTTAGCTCTGGCACATAACCGAAAAAAGCGTTACCATAAAAGCGTTACCAAAAGAGCGTAAAGAAAAAAGCGAAAGGGTTGAAGATGAGGTGGGTATGGAAAGGGGAAAGGGGTGGAATTAGCTATGGCAAATAACCGAAGAAAGCGTTACCAAAAGAGCGTTACCACACGAAGATGGGTTGGAGGTGGAAATAGGGGTAGGAGATAAGGGGTGGGGGTGGGATAGGGTTTGGGTTGGGGACAGGAGATAGGGGTGGGAGATAGGGGTGAGTGATAGGGGTGTGAGATAGGGGTGAGAGATAGGGGTAGGGGATAGGGGTGAGTGATAGGGGTAAGATATAGGAGATAAGAGATATGATGTACGTTCAACGTTCTAATTAGAACTAAATAATAAATTCAAAACAGTTTAATTCTCTATATAATTAACTATTTTAAGTTACTTTTGGTCAGATAATAAACACTACAATTTTAGCCAGAAACATGATTGTACATATTTTTCTAATTTCCTTGGCTTATGCTGTAACTGGAAGCTCCATGTAATTTTTTTTTTTTTAAATTATAATTCCACAACTAATCTATATTTATTCGGTACTTCAACGGGACATGAAAATGCTCTTTCGTGGTTGCAGACTCGGCTGAAAAACTTATTTAATTTCGGTTTCATTTTACATGTTGAGTAATTTATTTCTTTTCTTCAATCGATATAAGATATTTTCTATTTACTTTTCCTGGTAAATTTCAATGGAAATAAAACAGGCCGAATTTGATTTATTCCCGCAAGGGTGGTTTCTCGTTTTATTTTTATACTAAAAATCGATGATTTTAAACGGAACTTTACGCAATGTTTTACGTTTGTTATGTAACTTACTTATTATTTTATTATATTAATATTATTATTGTATTTACTAGTTTACTTGATTTCATCCAGTCGTGTGTTGTATTGCGTTTTTGTTTTACGCGACTGAAATAAATGTTAATCTCTAACTAAATGTTTACAGTTTAATAATATCATAATATATTCTATCATAATGCGTATTGTATTGTATCATAATAATCATGTTAAGGCATATTTTAATCTTAGTGGTTTTACCGACCCGTACACGAAAGAAATACATAGTTGGTCCACATAAAATTATGGTTAATATAGGGACACAATAAATTCCTAGTTGGAATAACTGAATAAATAGCTGGCCCAACTACATTTTTTATTTGGCCCAACTAAATATATAGTTGCTTCAACCAAAAATTTAGTTAGACCAACTATTTAGTTAGTTATTCCAACTAGGGATTTATTGTGTCCCTATATTAACCATAATTTTAGTTGAACCAACTATGTATTTTTTCCGTGTAATACAAAAGAGTTTTTAGAATTTTAAGCATCATGTTTTTAGTAAAAACATATTATCCGTTGGTTTAATATTTGTCTATGGATTGGAGAAAAAATAATATTTTGACAGGTGCCGGACCACGTGGGTTATTCGGATTGACTGCAAATCCTGTGTAAGTCGAGTATCATACTATATTTGCAATACAAATAAAAAGTATCTTTTATTACCCCTTTTAAAAACTTAGAATCGTATAACACTCTCGTAAGATTCCGGTTTACAGCCGCAAACAAAAATATAAAGGTCTCTCCCTCCTGTTTCGGTTTATTGCTTCTCCACTCTTCATTGACAATACACATTATAATTTATAATCTACGGGCAACAGTGTTTAAGAAAATTCACAGAAGATATGATAACAAAAAAAAATTGCTCCAAAAGTAATTTCACCAAATATTTTTTTAATAGTAACTGCCGTCCGTGTAGGTGAACAATATTTGTCTTTATGTAATAACACATTTCGAGAACATCTGTCTATGATAAAGTATGGCAGTACTTTAAATCAAGGAATCTAAGTACAATATTTTGTTTTAAAATACTTGATAAAAATACAAAGTTTTGATGTGGTTTATTGATGTGGATATGATGTGGTTTCATTATGCGGTGCCCTAGATAAATTCATTAATTAACCTTTTTATTAATGACGTCACTGTACGATATCTCTCTTGACCAGTTGATTAATAAAATCTAGTAGTATAAATTACTTCATCAATATATTAGACAGAGATAATGCAGACAGATCGCACACAGTCAAATTGTTTAATAGGCAATATTAAACAAATGGTGTAACTCTTTTGTTGTATTATTTTATTTATCGTAAGATGTTTATAATAATATAACAGATGCTTTTCTTTCTTATTTAAAAAAATTCAAGGTGCCAATTTTGTTAAGTTTCTAAACCTATATAATTAATAATTATATTTTAGTTTATTAACCTATGGATACTTAATTACCCCTCACATATCGGTTGACTTATATTGTCATGTATATATTATTTAAATATATGTTTGATATGTGTTTTACTACTGTAAAATACAAAATTAGAATTCAACACACGCCCACAACGTTTGTTGGCGATGAAACAATAGTGCTACCGATTACACTTCTTACAGGGGAGGCGCTGTACTTTTCGCTTGTTTCTTCCTAGGTACTTTAATTTAAACCATGTAATTATCAAAGCAATTTTGTTTTTTTTAGGTAATCCAAATTATATCCCCCTCCTCTTCAAATATCAATGAAAATACTTCACAACGGCGTACGGTGATTTATTTGTAACTGTGTAATAATAATAATAATAATAATACAAATAGTAGTATGTTCGGTAGTCGGGTGCATGTGTGATACTAATGAACATTAAACGATTTAATTACAATACATAATTCATAAGTTTTCTGTACTAACAATTTTCTCGAATAGTGTCGAAGCACATGCAACCCAAGATGAAAACTATCTGTGTGTCTTTTGCGATTACGTTAACGCCTGTTCAGCGCTAGACGTCCCTCCTCGCCTAAAATAAACCTAAATAATTAACTAATACTATATACACGTTTTTGCCAATAACATTTATGTATTCAGATATATATTTTTGTCGTCGGTAACGCAAATCCGAGTTAAATATGTGTTCAACGTTTTGGCGAACTGTTAATTTACATTCAGTTTGGTTAAGCCGCTCGCTTGCTAACCTAGCAGCCGAAATACGACGGTTGTCGCCAATCGGAAAGCTCTATTGATTTCCGTTATTTTTGGACTTGAGCATTTTACGCGCTGAGGTATTCGGGGCACGTCATCGCTGTGTACATACATACATGTTCGCTTTAGTATAGCGAAGGCCAAACAACTGATAGACTGGTGCAAATATAGTATGTGTGTGTATGTACCTTCCCGACCTTTATAGCAACGCATCGTCTGCGGCTACCGTGTAATTGGCCGTCTCGAATAACGCTAGACCAGCGTTTTCTATCGTGATTACCCTTGGGCGTATGCGATTCTATCTAAACCGATTGTACTGGATTGTTGCTCTGGTGACATAACTCTCAACACTATAGAACAACGCACAGTTGTTTTGTAGTGTTACAAAGTAAGTTAGACGTTAGTGTTACACACTAACGTATAGTTAATCGTTTCGATCACAATTGGTATCGTTTTGCGCCAATGTCAGTGCGAAGTACCGAGAAACTGATCAAGTGTGAGGATTAAACAAATTAATCTAGAAGGGTTAAAATAAATAAATTTTTTTTATTAAAATAAGCAAAAAAACCCGAACAAAGTATTAGTTCTTAATATAAATAGCTGAATATACAAACCAAATTATGTCTAAGGAGGTAATTAATCCTCATCAGATTTCTGTACATTTATTTTCATATAACTCGTGCATTCATTAATAACTAATAAAACAATATTTAATCGTTATTTTTAGTAGAAATCAGACTTCATTCTAGTGTAAAAAGCACATTTTATTAGCAATAAATTAGGTTACTGCAGCCCCAGATAATTATATAATTATTTACATTTTACAAATAACTTTAAAAAAAATAATAAATGTTTTATGTTCTTAAAACTTTTATAATACAATTCAATGTGGCGGCGATTTGGTCAAATCTTTTTGAGTTAATATATTCTACCAATACTTACACTTTTTCTAAATTACTTTTTATTATCGGTTAACGCTTTTTTATTTTTACTCACTTAATTATAATAATTATTAATTTATGACATCTGCCTTTTGTTGTTAAAATATATACAAACATTGGCGATATAAACCAAGTTACTTTTTTTTTGTATTATTTGTCTGCATATTTCATATTTGTCTCCTTCGCCAGTTTCCCATAGTTTTCCATAATTAATAAAGCGTCCGTTGGGGAACAAGAAAAATGTACAATTTGTCATAACACAATTTCATATAATATTATATAAGTACAGTGTACACATGGTGTATTTAATGATTAACACGAGGAATGCGTCTACATTGTTGTACCGGCTATGATGATATATTTTATACCTACACATGAGAACGGGTATTAAACAAAAATGCGTTGCATAAAATAAAACAAATGCAGCAAAAAAAAAAATTGTTAACTTGTACAGCAATATTATTGTTTTTCTTCCGTTATTCTGTCGCGTGTTTTTATTTATTGCATTTTTTTTTCTCATTAATAAATTTAAACTGTACTCCGTTGTGGTACGCGGACGGTGATAAATTCTACCAATGCAATTGATTAATTATTTTGTCGCCAATTTCTGACGGAACACGAAAATGTAGACAACGATAAAATTAGCTTTTCGCTAATACACACACACACACACAGACGCTTATGCATATAATTTACATGACTTAACTTACATGGTATATTGGTAACGTTCAAGTATGGACGGAATCGTTTAATAAATAAACTGCATAAAACCATGGATTGGTAAAGTCGAGAATTTCAATGTTTGATAGGCTATAAGCTTTGATGTTTGATGAGGTAGAAACAAGACATTTCTTAAAATGTTCTAAATGTGTTCAACGAACTGTCCTTGATGTATTTTCATAATCGGCAACCGTTTGTGCACTTAAGTCGACTGTAACCTTCAACTGAGTTATTACTTACTACTTTTGAATTTTGGGCCACCAAGACCAACGTTGTCTTATGTTAATTTCCTAAGAGGTTAGGTTTCAGAATTCCGTTACAACTGAACGTTCACACTTGGCACTAAACGGGTAGGAATATTCCAATTTTAAATTTCCTATAGATGTGCCAATAAAATTGCCGAAACCAAAGGGTAATGATCTGACGGCGAACTCACAATCTGTTACAATATGGTCAAAATGTATCAATACATTTTATTATGCAGCTAAAATGATTTACTACATAATATCAATTATTATTTAAAATCATCGTTTGTATTCGAATAAACTACAAAAACCATTTGATGTTTACTGTAATATTTTAAGATTATAGAAAACATAAATCAATAGAATTCAGTAGTGTAACTAGAGATTAAGTGCCCAGATGCAAGACATTTTTCTGCGCTCTATATAATATATTACACGGTAATATGTATGCCCTGCGACAGTGGTCCCGTTGCAACGGGTAGCTATGCCATGGCAAAAGATGCAGATAAATGATGTTGTTTACTTTAATTTTGTAATTTTATTGGATAGAAAATCAAAATTCTGTTAATAAAAATAAAGGTATTTATTGAATTTGCATTACATTGAGCTAAATATAAAAAAGAACTGAGACGTTCACGTTCAACTGTCGCCACACCACGCCCACACACAATCAGTTAAAAAGAGAAACACACGTATTTACCTGCCGATTTTTTAAATAAAACACATCATGTCATGGGCAATTACGCCACTCACTTGTGCGGCAGCCGGCAAATCGCATTAAATAACATAGTCTGACAGTAATAATAAATTCACATTCCGGCAGGAATTGCCACTCAAAACCTGCCTTTGGGTCGTTAAACCTAAGCCTTATAACTAGAATATTATTTGAAATAGAGGGGGAAATTATATTGTCTGCGACACTTTTCGGTCTTAAAGCTGCTTTTCAATTGAAAACAAGTACAATACTAATAAAAAAGGTTTCCCGCCGTAACGAAGCCGACTATTATGTTACAAATGAACACTGGAATGAATAAAACAAAACAAAATATATTTAATTTACATGTAGTTAATTCATTCATTGTCAAACATCATTCCGATCGGAAAGGATCGTAGAAGTGCCGTTACAACGTGTTTGCACACACCGATACATAGAGAAGAAACATCTGTCGGTCATAAAAAAACACAACGTCTAGAAGACCAGACTGAACAGTACATTACAAAAGAACTTATAATATTATTATGCGATTATTTTTAGACAGTAGGGCGCCACCTCCGTTAGACGTGCTTCAAAGCTATTTTGTATCTGCCATGCGCATTAACCGAAGATATCTACAAAGCAATAATATACTTTGATCTGACACAAACGAATTGATTTTACTCCAACGTAGCGCGTACTACTCGCTATAGTAACCAAAAACCAAAACAGTCGAGTATTATTAACCTAAAATTACATTATACCATAAGACGGGACGCGCCGTGCTCTCTGACAAAAACATTATTAGCATATCATCATTGGCATAATATTAATAAGAGCCAATAGTATTTGATTTGGAGGCAGAGAAATGTTTCAAAACCAAGGTACAATGGCTCTTATTTGTACTACTTCCCTATTTGATTTGACAAAAAACTCATAGCAAAATACCTTGTTTCATTTTAGTAAATGTTTGGCTAGGTTAAGTTTAGTATTAGGTTAGGTATATGTGGGTTCAATTAGGTTAATATATGCTAAAAAAAAAATTAAATCGGGAATTATAAAAAAAAGTTTTTTAATCAACTGGTACTGACATACATTATGTTTTAATTATGTCTCGTGGTTAAAATTATGAACTTAAAAATAGGTAGTTTCATGAGCTGTTTGACGGAGTATCAAAATTGACAATACTATTGTTCTTATGATTTATAACCTGTCTTAGACATCACATGGATATCACTCATCACGTTTTAAATTTTACGGTAATAGATATTAAAATATAAGAACCAGACGTCTTATCGCTTGAGCGAATTTTCCACCACGGTTGCATTTACTTATAAACCCCTGTCTGTTTTACGGTTTTTGTGTACACCTATGTCCTGATTTTATTTTTTTTTTTTTTTAAATAACGTCGTTGTAAATTAAGTTCCAATAATTATTATGCGTTGACATGAAAGTAACAAAATTTGATAAATCATTGAATATAGTTTTTACCATTGTAAACGTACCGCGTTCGTCTTAGGCGTACACAAACAGTGGTTTGTTTTTGTTTTATCCCCTGATGTTTGTTTTTCTCGAATTATTGTCGTTTCCGCACGCACCCCAATTCGTGTGACACAACCATACACACATACTCATTGACGTGGATAAACACAGCTGACAGAAAACAAAACTGTGCGCCACCGCCGCCCGGAAGACACTAATAACGTTTAATATAACGATTTCTATAGACGGCGACACGCATACGTAATCCATTGTTGTTGTTTGAGAATTTTATTTTATATACACATACACGTAAGTGTATTATATCATGTACCCACACACAGTGCATATTATTGTCCCGCTAACTCTCCTGTTCTTAATGACGTTTGGTGGAAGGAAAAACAAACGGATTATTATCCGTTATGTGTGATAATACTCAACATTGTTTTTATCGTGTAGTACAGTCTGATGAAAAAACGCAATTTTTATTATAGTTATTTGTCGCGCAATTAAAACTCTTAACTTGCCCTATCCTCCGTCAACGCGCCTCGCCAGGAAAACCCCGTATAACTCTAATAATTATCAGTAGTATTATCGCCTCCGCCTTCCATAAAAAGATAATATTATGACATAAGTACTAATGGTCAGGTTAGTAGCAAGTTATCATTTTGGGAATGTCTTCGTAAAAAATATTGATTATTTAAAAAAACTTTTCGTTTAATAAGCGCACGCAATATTGTATAAGCCTAGAATCTAGATTATTTTTAATGCCTGATTTTTAGTAACCTAATGCATTCATTACTTAGCGAGTAATGAATATATTATAGTAACGCATTTATTTTCATGAAACTGTATATTTTCCAATTCAGTTTCATGAAAGTCTTAGAAAGAAGTCTTAACAAAATAAGGCAATAGTTGCGGTTAGGACACGATCTAATTATTCAAGTGATGAAAATTAAAACTAAATAATTAATAAAAGTTATTTTTTGAAAAACTAAACGTTATTACATTTTTTTTATCTATACATTTTATATATTTTTATCAATTCTTAGAAAAGAGATTGTAGAAAAACGAATAAAAATCGTACACAAGAAGATTAGAATTATAATTTTTATTTTCTTCTCATCTACTCACTTAAATCCCAAAAAAATAATTTTTGTATTTTTTTCGATATTCATCAACGAAACAAAAATACAAAACGGATACAACGAAACAGTACATTTATCATTTTAAAATTAACTTGAGTACAGACTTATACAATTGTATGTGGAAATACATTTTTTTTTGTACCCAATGGTTATTAATTAAAAGAATACTTAGTTGCATCAAATTAATAAAACGATCCGACGAGAATATAGCCTTACTATTTTAGCTAACTTTTCCTACTTATCTTTTATTTGTTATGCGCCAGTAACAACAAACAGCCTAAAAAATTATTAAAACTTGAGTGGGATAATAATATTGTATTTACACTGTTTACACAACTTGCGGATACTTCCATTTGAGTAGCTTGACTGTTCTGCCAACGTTTCGGAAACTTGCACATTCCATCTTCAGGGCTGTGGTTCGATGTTGCTCGTACCGTCGACAGGAATATTGTTTAGGTATTAGTTTGTTTTTGGTGTAAGTGTGTTAAACCCATTATGATCATAATTTGTAACCGTAAAACAGCAATTCATCTAATTAAGATATTTTTTTTGTATATTTAATCAGTCGTCTCAGGTGCGTACTAATCGATGAAGTTCACTTGTTTTGGCGCTTACAATTTTCAACAACTTCCACGTATAAAAATGTTCGGATCCGATAGTCGTTTTATATCATTTACACATCTAGAAAACTTTTTAGGTAGACCGTTCAATTTAAATACTATATTTTACAAAACTTTGTTTCGTAAAAACTAATAAAAAATAGCCAAATGTGTCAACATGTCCCTTGTTACACGAAAAAAAGTCTTATTAAGATGTGTATTTATTGACTATCATGGGCTTTCACTTTCAATTCAATTATTATTACATTAAATTGTTGATACGGAAAGTTAACGGTATTGTGACATTAAGACGGATTAAATTTTATCTTAAGAGAACAAGCTGTACGCGTAAATACGATGCCACGTCGGTGTGCAGTTTGTTTACCCATTTCATGTATGAAAGGCATTGCGGTGGCATGTAAACGTTTACGTCTCAAAATCGCCGATTTATTCGAATTGTTTATTTGTTTTCTTTGTCTCTTCTCTCTCTATTATATTATTATTACTATTTTTTTTTCGTTTTATCTCGTTCATATCAATCTAGTTGTATTTTTCGTACACATAACTAGTATACCAACATTACCGAGTTTCTAGTACGAACGTTTAAAAATATTATTATACGCTAACATTCCAAAAAAAATATTCACTTTTAAATACTTATATTACGTTCAATCGTATTGTAGGCACTAGACAAACTGCGTTTTATCCATTTTACATTACCTAATTATATTTTACTCGTTTTCGAGGTAATTATTTGAAATATATTAGACGACTATTAAATTAATTTAAATCGTACCTATAACCAATTAAAAATAAAAATGGTAAATATATTATATACTATGTTTTAATGCAGTCAGGATAATTTCAAACCTGTATATTATAATAACGATGGGAAATAATAATAATAATAATATGGAATCTGCATAATTAAATGATACATTAAACCGCGTCGAAACAGTCTAAAGCACGTTCCAGTCGGCCGGCCATGATCGTCACCGCCATAACAGTACATTGGTCTCGTACCGATGTGTATAGACTGTGTACTGTATATTGTGCGTAAATCGTCGCTACAACACAATACAAATAATAATCATAATTTTAATTACTCGTATCTTTTGCATATCCGTCGAAATATAATGTATTATAATATTAGAACGGAAGCGGAAAGTTTATCGCGTATAATCAGAGCGGATATCTTGGAGTTAAACAATCATTGTTTTCTTTTTTTTTATAGATTAATATTCATTTTTTTTCTCGACAAGAAGCATAAAATTATAGCAATTTCATATGGATTGCTTTGAATTTTCACATAACTTACTGTCAGTGTAAAATGTCACATCTAACTTTTTATCAATAAATGTCATCATGGACGAGTCAAAGTGATAAGACTTATACATCTTTCGTTTACATTTATAATTTATAGGGACTCAATTCAGTGGCAGTGACGTCCACACACGTGTCTCCTGATTTAACCAAGATTGGTAGTACATTACTAACAACACATTACTCACAAATATGAAAAGTGTTCGTGTAATGTAATTTTAATTATTCATTTATAGTGGAATTGTTTTAAATTCTCTAAAATATAATGTATCTATTGTTTGTTGTTAAGGGAGTTTGTTGTATAAACATCACATATTATGTACCTAATTATTTAAATAATTAAACTAATGACGATCAAAATTTGGTACCAATTGTTAATTAAATAAATTAAAAAAATAAATCGAGTATTTCTTGGAGAAGATAAATTTTTTTTTAATCAGTTAAGAAGGGGAAAAAATTAATTTTTTTTGAAAGAGTATCGAGAGATATATTTTACCCTCGTTACAAACATCTAATTGCCGATTATTCGAGCACTGCAGAGTCAAGTCTAAGGGAATACAAATCTACTTGGAAGATTTTAATTAAAACAAATAAAACATAATTATTTATTGCATGCCACTAAAATCGGTGAGAGAAACAGATCAGTGCAAGTCTAAAGCTCGGTCGAATCGTTTTATGTTTTGTGTTGTATGTTACACTTAATATTCTTTTATTGGTAAGACATTTCTTTTAACCAAGGATATTTGTGAGGACCGTTTTTATGATCCTGCCATTTGCTTCGCGCCGGGTAGCGACCCGGATCCGGTATGGTCTTTATGTTAACACCCCATTCTTGCCAAACAAATGGGATTTGCACAGTGCTCCCTTACGGAATCTTTATAGTTAGATAACAGACGTTACACCCGATGGTTTTGTGTAAAGTCGTTAGAATTCTAATAAACAAACTACCTAGTGGCAGAACGATATACTGTAGTTTAACGCATGCGTTCGTTCCGGGGTGGTTAAATACGATTATCACATAGCTGGTCGTGTATGTGTTTGAAGTATAGGGTTTGTTTTAAGTTTTTGTCTGTGTCGGTACAGTGTCGACCAACGACCGTATTTGTTCTGGTCTACACGTGTAATGTCAACAATGATTTGATTTTGTTTTTCGACGGTTACCCGCGGTGACTTTGGTTTAATTTTCGTGCTCGTAATGGTAGGATACAATGATCTTGGACATAATATGACTATTAGCTGGCTGCGTCCTAATGGCTGAAGCGAGGGAAAGTACGGAAAGTGCGGCGGCTGTATATGTTGAACAATAATTATTTTCACACCTCCGATGGCACTTGATTTTGTTTTTAGTTTGAATACACATAAACGGTTACAATGGACGGGACGTGCGTACCGCTGCCAAATATTATATTATTTGTGTGTCCGGTACAGGTTTATAATACAGTGATAGCGTGCGCCAAAAATGTAAACCGGCGGACGTGGAAACAACATTTAAGTTTTTAAAAACCGATTATCATTTGCTTAATTAAGTCGTACTAAATTATTAACAATATGCAAATACTGTCATTTTATTAAGTATTCTTAGTTTTTTTTTTTTTACTCCCTTTATATGTATCAACGTGTTTGATTTTCTTCTCGTTAACTGATTAGATCTTCTTTTTCTATCGTCCCGTACTCGAACGCGTTTAAAAAGTATGCCGGCAGTATCTTTTAGGTACAGCGGATACCGGTCGTGTTCATGAAATTAGACTAGAAACCAAATGTACATGTCATTTAATTAATAGGTCACAGCGCGCGTAACTGTTGTGCAAAGTTGATCGATAAAACTGACGAGTTCTACTAGATAGAGTAATTAATGTAACAAGTGTGTTTAGTTTTTTTTGACTCGTTATAGTAATAACGAGATAAGCTTTTTTTTTTAATTTTGCCACGATCAACAAGGATGTAAATCAAACTTCCTCAATTCTTGTTCTGGTAAATATTTAATTAAAATTATTATTACAAAATTGAGCCTAGAAATAGTAAGAAATTATCATTTCTCGAACCATTTTTAAGAGCGAGTTCGGCGTATGTGTGTCAGAACTGTTGAATAAAATAAATAATTCAGTTTCGTTTTATATTTCTACAAGTGTGACACTATTGAGAAATATCATGTTATATTAACTATTAAAAATAATTAATATAACATGTAAATAAAACCCTAATACTAAAATAATAAGGTTTTTAGTTTTTAGACATCTCGTCGAATATAGGTATTTTTTTTTTTTGAAAAAACTTAAAACTATCTATATAGTTGTATAAATATATTACTGCAATGTTTGCATGTGGCAAATAATACGGTCTTTGCAGTCGACAATAGTCTTTAAAAACAATTGTAGCCTATTAAATGACTTCACGGTCACTCAGCCGGCAAAAACAGGTTTTTATTATTATTATTTTTTACATTATGACATATTATGACGACAATGGAAGACGTTCTGAAACATAAAATCATCGCTGTGACACATACGAGTAGAGTATCTTATGATATATTTCCATAGATTAAAGTAACGATGATTTTCTTATACTAAAACCAAATTATATATTACATGTTACTCGTTCGGGTTTAGTTTATGATGATGGACGTCATATCAAACAAACTGATGCTAATAATTATTAATTAACACTTTAATTGAGGACTGAACTGATGTTGCACATGGAACCGTTGCATTTGTATCATAGAGTAGACAATATTACAATATTAAACCGATCACGGCAATTTAGTGTTCGTGTCAATGTGATCTAAGTAATGATCTAAAACGGTATTTTATTTAATAATTTATAAATAATAAAAAAAAACTATTTTTAAAAACTATGACTTTTAAGAAAATAGGGAGGCGGTTTAGTGCCACACGTTTTAGTACTTTATTGTCTTTTGTTTTTGATTACAAAGAAAAATATTGTAAGTATTTCCATCATACCTATATAAATTGTAAATAAAAAAAAATATACTCCATTATACGTTGTATTACTATACGTCAACGCTTCAATCTACTGATTTTTTTAGTCAGTTTTCCCGCCATAATTTAACTTTGCTCTTATTATAAACGTGCTTCAGACTATAACTGATTTTCCATACACTATTAAATCGTCTAACATACAAACATTAGTATAAGTAGTAAGAAGTAAAGGTTAAAATTCTTACTCCTTATACTAATGTAAGTTTTTGACAGATTGGAACACTGACCACTACAGAATAACTGGTACGACCTGCTAATGTATTTTTCGTAATAATATGTTTTCGCGCACGTGGTCGATGAAAAAATAAAAATCGGCTCGGGTGTGTTTTTATAATGGCTTTTTCTTCTTTACCGGTAAAATAGGCGCGACGCGGCGTTGTGTTTATGCAATAAAAGTGTTCGGTGGTGATTAATGATCTAGTTTGTTTTCTTCCGTTGTTCGCCTCCCCTGTTTCGCTTTACACTTACAATTTACACAGTCTTATGTATGTAATAAGTGTGTGGTGACGGTGGAATGCACGTCTACCGAATATAAATCATATGACTTAAAGTACACGGCTTTACACCACACTATTTCGTTTTCGCCGAAAATACCACACACACGGGTCAGAATTAATACTAAACCTAGCGTTCTTACCCCAGTCTGCACGCTAAAGTCTTACCACATGGGTTAAGGCACAGACAATGTAGACAATGGTTTATAATATGTTTTATTTGTATTCCTAGGGTGTCAAATATTTCAACGCGAATGACAACAAATAATAATGAATAGTCCCGTTGATTCATAATAATAACCTACTGCAAAGGAAGTGTGGAACTGATATTAAGCAGCAACTGTTATGTCCTCAAGGCCTGTTTTTTTTTTTATTCAATCCGGATTTTTCTCACAATAATCAGGTTAAATTAGATTTTGCGACTGCATACAAATGTACAGTTAAATATTAAACACGAAATTCAACGGTCATCCATTAGTCGTCGAATTAGTGTTGTATAATATTTTATGCTTTAGACGAGCGCTGCACTATTGTTTCCGAATATGAAATGTTGTACATTTATAACGGTGATCCAAGTGATCTCTGGAAACAATTATTTTATTGTACATTGATTGCTGGAAAAAGAGTAACGTAAGAAATAATTTAAAAAACTGTTAGCCTTTTTTTGGTGTTACAACAAGCCGAAAAACTCGTTTGTGTATTTTATTTTGAATAAACACCTTGTGTTCTTCTCAGAAATCTTAATAATAAACCACTGTTTTATTAACAAATTTCAACGAGGTTTTCTTTATAACGACAGATGGAATAACGAAAAAACGCTGTACAAAGAGAAGTCGGATATAAAATTGCATTTAACTGCTAGAATAATATTATTATGTTAACACCGCACTTATGCGTTCTGATAAAAACAATATCCCGAAATAAGTGAAAACATTCTTTGTAGTTTAAAACTTTTGATTGTTTTTATTATAAACTTCGGTAGATTTTTAGATTAATAACGATTGCTCTGGTCATTTAAATGGAACTTTAATAATATATTACATTGTTATTACAAGTTGCGTACAAAATTTACATTTTACTCTTAACTAAAAATATATTTGATACTAGTATAAGAATATGATTTTCTAAATAGTTAGATTTATGTCCCCCCCCCCTAAGAAACGTAATTGTTTAAACGAGGATAAATTGGTAAAAACATTTTTTGAAATATAGGTCTAGTTTTTTAGACAAACACAATATTATACTGGTATCTATTTATAATATTATTTTAATTTAATAGTCAAATGTGAATTTTGGCTAGACTTTGTTCTAGGCCTCTGATGGTTATAAAATATAGGAAGTAAGTGCACATAACCGACTTATTGCGTTTGTTTCGTTACACAAAGTGGTTCATATAATTTTGAAGTCTTATTAACTGAACTTTACTAATGACAAAGTTTCAATTACAGCTTAAACATTGTATTGGATTGTACTTTTTTCCAATCAAATATAGTCAATAGCTAAGCATATACCCGTTGGTGCAGAATTGTCGGTCCTGCAAAAGTAATCAGGAATATTGTTCGCTCGAATATGTCGTCGAGCTTCCGTGCATCTATATAGTCCGATTGGATTTAGTCTTTAGGGAGGGATTCAGGTAGTTAGAGACAGTATCTACTATCAACCAATATTCAAGTAGTATAACAAATGCCATAACCCATTCGATGGCGTCTCTCGAGCGCCCACCGGAACGTGGAACACGTTCCGATACAGGTATTGTTATCGATACATTCATAGAATTAAATTATGTTCCCAGCATAATATTTGCGAGTGTATAAAATGTACAATTCTAACTTACTGGACAAATTGTGTAGTAAATTATTATAATCGCGACTCTTAATTGGCGCCCTTGTTGGTATTTTGACAATTACAATATATATATATAGGTGATATAAATATTATGCAGTTACGAGATAATTTGTATATTATACGAGAATCGTTAACGGGAATACGTAATAGCCAAACAAGATCTGGCATGGATTTTCGGAGGTCATCGCTTAGTATCATCATCATTGAAGCGATGACGTTGTAGTTATCATGAACTGTAGTTACCGTTACTATTCGTAAAGCAGGCTCATCAATTGACCGGTCTAAATTCTTAACGGGCTTGTCGTTTGTTTAACCTGTTATCTCGTGTAATGCACTATCACCTCCTTAGATAATTCATAACGAATAAACGCAATTAAAAACTGCATTACTGGCAAGTGGATTAATCGTCGTATACATACAGATAACCGAAAACGCATGTGCTAATAATCAACCAACTATAGATAATACGAGTTATAAAAGTCCTAGTAATTATGTTAGCTTCTATTCGTTTTCCTGGTAATTCGTATGATAGATAAAATGCATAGAGATTAGTGGAGAGGAGTGGTGGAGACAGCGAATGTCCTACATGGACTGTAAAAGCTGGGAAAGAAGAAGAAGATAAAATTCATGTTATATATTCGTTAAAAATAAAATACTTAAATGTTAGAATTGTTAGATATTCAGTTTCCTTGTTATATCATTCCTGTCATATTAAGTGGTTTTATCCAATACATAATATACAGAGTGATTCATTACAGATAAGACACTAGTTTTCTCTTAATATAATTGCAGTTTTTTTTTTTTTTTGAGACACTTTAGTTTATGTTACTATATAATATTAGACAATATTCAAATTTTTATCTTATTTATTTTTTCCAGAGCACTATACATTTTTGAAAATTAAGTCGCAAAGTATATATTTCATTTCATTTTTAAATTAATGAGTTATTTGCTGAACATTTTGCTATTTGATAAGTACTGTTTTGGATAATACATTTTAAAATTAATAAAGTTTAAAATTTAGGATGGGATCTGCAGTGTGGTAGAGTAATAGAGATGGTTCACTCCTCTTTTCTCTTGTCCTAAACTTTAAAATTTAAAAGTAATTTTCTAAAACTTGTTATTGACCAATTAAACTTTTCAGAAAATCATTCTAAATTTCAAAAGTTATTTAAAAATAATTGACAGTACCATTTAAGTTTCAAAAGTTGATGGTGCTCTAGAAAATACTAAAAAAGGTAAATATGCATTAATTTTGTAAAATAAAAAAAAATAAAAATGCTATAAAAAAAAAAAACTATGTAAGTGCAATTATTAAAGAAAAAATGATTGGCTTAAAAAAAAATCATATTGTCAGACATAAAGTGATATTAACACGCTAGGATATATACTAATTTATAATAGCCGTCAGCGCCTTGTTTCTCATCATGGCGTACCTATTCACTATTAGGTTAATATTTATGTTTGTTTTATACTTATTGCTAATGTTTTCAGTCGTGAGTCGTGAACAAATTAGTATAACCCTACCAGCTTACGACACATAGATGAAACAGTCCTGATAACTCGGAACATGAGTTAAAAGGTGTTTACGGTCAATTTGATTCGTGTGTTGTCTATATATGTATAATGTGTATTTGGCGAACGGACGATGTTCAGCCAACAATAATGATTGCGTCGGCGATTGCTTTAATGAAATTACACGTTCTTGATTACTGAAAATAATGTAAAATATTTTACAGCCCATTGGGCCGCGTATAAGATTTACTTTAAGAATAACCATTATCAAGAATAACCCATCAACTAAAAGAATAATCTCAGCAGTACACGTACTCATTAAAAAAATAGTACCTACCTATTCTATAGTTCTCCGAAAAAGTATGATAACTGTAATCTGTATTATGTTGTATTATAAAGTTTTTTTAAACAAGTTTTTGGTGAATAATTTTTAAAGTGCAAAAACTGGTATATTGTGTTGCAATAAGTTAATATCCCAGGTGTATATATTATGTATCAACTGTCACAAAAGCCGGTACAAAACAATAGATGTAAATCAGTACTTTGTTAAAATTTTATTACTAAAACAACAACTGTAATTTATGTTTGTACGTAAAATATATATATATTTTTTTAACCTAATTTAGGCAATGACTACACCTTATTATTTAAAATTTTATTTGCCACTATATTTGTCTGTGGTGTAATATATGTACAATGAGTCTGTCACATAGTTTTAAATACTTGATAAAATCGATAACGTGTGATACTTATTCCTATTCAGATTCGTAAAATTATTTGTTTGTTTTACAATTATTGTGCAGCCCTGTATTAATGTTATGAACGTTGAGTGTTTTTTTAAAATTAATACACAAAAATAAAAGGTTATCGATTTTGTTATCGGGGTCAAATGTAAAAGAAGTAAAAATCTGCAGTGTCCAGTTTTATTTTTTTCCTTACTCCAATGGTATTAATTATTTAGGTTGTGTGATTTTTAATAGACGTATTCGAAACGGCATGCAAAAATGTTTCGATTTGAACTTTGATATAATATTGGGTAGTTAACTGATGATTATTCTCGTTTTAAATATATAGTAATAGAATATATCATAGATAACGTTATATAACGTTCTATACAATACAATACAAAATCGACCAAAAAAGTTTAACAACAAATTTTATAATATTAAAACATTTTTTTACTAAAACACTATATTGTCTTATATCTTTTTTTTAAATAGTAGGTATAAATATAAACATTATTGTGTAAACAACAAATTAGTAATTCAATTAGAGATGGCATATTATCAAGTTATTATAAAACAACATATAGACAATAGTATATTATAATTGTATAGTATATTATGTTATTTAAAAAAAAAATTAATTTATTATTAGCGAATTTGACTTAACAAACATTAAATTTTTATAAGAATTATCTACTCTCACAACTTAATCCGACAATTGATCCTATCCGAATTTTAAGCTAAGTGGATTTGTATATTAATAATACCATTTCTCCAATTTTATACAGCTAACAATAATTTTAGTTATGCCATAGTTCATTTATTAATACTGTAATATCACTAATAATATTTAGTACAGAAATTCATCTCACCTGTATTATCAATACTCTATGTAGTATATACTACATGCGTAACGAATATAAACGGAAGTAGGTATATATTTGATCGAGATTATTATACTGTGTTACATTTTGTTTTGTTGTAATAACAGATTCGAATATCCGTTAATTGTTTTCTTCTTAAAAATACCTAAAATTACGTTATTATACTTTTTCAAAACAGTCGATATTTGTCTTGGTCATTAAATGTAAGTAAACGTAAAATACATAAACATTTATGATACAATTAATAATTAAACTATTTATAAGGTTTTTTAAATGAATAATAAACTAAGAATCCTTTTTATTAATCATTATAGTTTACCGATAAAATGTTGATACAGACAGAACACAATGTAGTTTATCCGAGCTTTAAGAATGTTATCAGACAACTGTTTTTACATTTCCTCGGCGAGAGTTATTATTGTTTTGGCTTGTTCCAATATTATATTTATATTTAAGACATATTTTCGACAAGATTAATCATGTATTCGACCTACGAGTTGTTAATAAAGAGTTTCGCCACTATTCTTAACACGATGTACAAAGCCAGCTAATTTCAACGTTTTATAGCTGTATAATAACATTACAACCATAGTGGTAGTGGTCTGAGACGGGAAGCTTTCGCAGTTTCAATTCGCTTCGGTTTCATTTTCTATTTCGTCGAGACTACCACCAGCTCGTGCGCGCTGTGCAACTATTGTGTATAGGTATTGCGTTTGTGTGTGTGTATAAGTATGCGCTGTGTACGTTCTAGTTTATTAGTGACAAGGGGGACCGTCGAAATTGTTTATATTTTGCCGAATTCGAGGCACGTATGGTACACTGCGGCAATAGCTGTACAGCGTATAGCAGTATAGCGTTGAGGATAGACGGAGTAGGGAATAACGTTGTTCAGGTACAATTAACGTGGCCCGGGCAACTGCCACAGCCGGAAAGCGTCTTATCGCCCTGCAAGCTGACTTTATATGTATATCGAATGTATACACGGGTGGTTGTGGGTAGTTTCGAGAAAGGATTTTCTCGCCCCTTCGTGTAAAATGATAACGACCGATTGATAAGGTCGACGACGATGCACGGAACGGCAATTAGATTGTTTCAAATAGATAAGTATATATTATTATTATTATTATTATTATTATGTGTGTGTATTATACACACACATTTATGTACATATATAAACGTGCTTACCCCAAGTTTCGTGGTATGCCGAAATAACGTGCGTACAAATCGTTAGTGTAATGTATTTTACACGCCACATTGTATATCGACACCTTTTCGGATTTTTTTTTTTTGGATTAAGTATAGATAGATATATTTTTCTTAATAACGCATTATGCGTACAAAAATATTAGAAAGAGCTGCAGGGCGTGACGAGAATAACCCGTTAAAAATTAAATCGATTATTTAGAGAAATACATATATTTGTAATATTATATAGAAGTGTAATATTTATTTAATATCTGAAGACTGTATAACAATACCAAGTGTGCGTAATTTGATTTATGATCATAATAGTTATTGACAATAATTACTTGTTGATAGTTTAAACGTCAACGGAATCTCGCCTTGGTCGAACTGTCGAAGGTTCGACACAGAGCTGTACTTGTATTAATTATATTTTGTACCGCGCTGTCGAGTAAACCCCCAATAGATACGGTGCGTAATATTAAAGTAATTCGAGGGATTATTTCGATCAATAATAATTAAACGGCCGACGTGTTAATCGAGTTGCACTAAGCATAATATATATACATATTATATATACAGTGTATAGTTCCGGAAGTCGAGTAGAACAAAACGACCCTTAAGTAGACTCACACGCGAAATTCGCGTCTGTTAAGTACCGAAAGCTACCTACAGTTGTTTGAATACAACAGGAATTTCATTACTTCCGGTGCTTGTAGTGTCCTAAATGTAATACTCACTGCTATACAGCCCCGTGTAAAAATTAACTATTAACGCCTACGTCTCACGGAAATCATTGTGTGCCCCTTACCGTGTTTTCGGAAAATTGCTTTTAAAAATTACTCTTTTTGTAAATTATGCACGCGGCGTTCACGCACATATCTGGAGACGAATTTATCAATGTGAATTATTTATTCACGATCCGTTGGAACTTGCACCATTCATGGCTCTTAAAAAAACCAACGGCTTATGATACGCTCGAGAACCGACCGCTTGGCAAAGTACAGCTGACTAGTTATGGTGATTAAAATCAGTAAACGCATTTCAAACGGGTAGCAACAACACTACTGAAATAGCATTTGTTTAACGACAGACAATAGAGACTCTTTGTTCAGCCGGTGAGCGTCTATATATAAGATTATATTCTATTAAAATATATAGAACTACTATACAAGTTAGCCCAGTATAATATAGTACAACAATTTGAATAGTGTTAGTTGGAATTATAACGTGTAATAAATAAAGCCCACCTGGTTTCCTTTATCTATAAACAGGATTTAGAAATTGAGTCAAATTGATAAATACCTCTTTGCGCTTTAGAAAATTGAAAATTTTGTTTAACCACCACTTCCGAATAATATATTGTTTTGTAAAATTAATATTTATCCTATTCGGTTTAAAACTAATCCTCTGTTCTGATTATTCAGTTGCTATAGTGATCACTGATCGCTACTACTCCAATTGAAATAGTTTTTCAAAATTAATCCACGCAGCATGCGTTAAAAAATAAAACATTATAAAAAAATTCGGTGGGAAGTTTTTATTCTACGTGTTTCCACCTGTTTCGAAAAGTAATAATATGTTTTATAAAAACTAAATATTTCACTCTTTCTCGTGAATCGAATGAATAGTATAAATGTGTTCAATTCGATAAACATGGTTATTTATAAATTTTAAATATTTTCACGAAAATAAAACGTACTACCTCTTTTAACGGGCGTCGGTATGTAAATGCAAAAAGTTATGAGTAGTTGATTTTGTTCATACAATCGAACCCAGATGAATGTATACAACTGCAATGACGAGAACCAAAAGGGTACAAGTGCCATTTTGTCAAAAACGAGATTTCGATCAAAGGTTATATTTTGTCAATGATACATTTTCTACCTGTGCTTGTTTTACGGATTTTCTTAAATTTCCGAAAGAGATATTGAAATAAAAAATTAATCTAAAAATAACGTTTTTATGCGCCTTAAAAAGTATAAAATAACCCTCCGAGGGTCTTGATAACCAAGTAGGACAGGTGAACTAGAAAAACGTGGGGCGTATCTTTCTACTTAGATATTAAAACCTAAGCGTTCATGCTAATGCATTAAGTTGTCTCTCATAATGCTGTCTCTCTAACCAAACGGATCAGAAAGTGAACTTGTTAACTACCTACTTGCTTAACATTTAAAGTAATGTGGTGCTCAATTTTACACGACATGTCATTAAGTATTATTTTATTTAGAAGAGAAAAGATGATTGTGCACGAATTCATAGTTAAGGTAACCTTACCTTACCTTACCTTTACCTATTAATGAGAAGAGAATGTTATTATATATTCAGACGTGTGAAGTAGTAAAGATGCGCCCCACGTTTTTCTAGTTCACTTGTCCTACTTGGTTATCAAGACCCTCGGAGGGTTATTTTATACTTTTTAAGGCGCATAAAAACGTTATTTTTAGATTAATTTTTTAATCTACTTTAGTTATTTTGTTCTTTTTCGTTTTCGTATGTACGTATCTATACGTTTAAATGTACAATGTTATTGCTGCATGGTCAGAAGGATTATCATAAGAATTAGTAATCAATTTAAAAGCTTATAATTTTAGATTTATTACTGTATAAATTATCATAAAAGTTGAATAAAAGTTGTAAGAAAATGCAAAAAAGTGTAATGCTGGGAACGGTTTTGAACCTGGTACCGCTGATATCTGAGCACCGTTCACGCCCAAACGCACCACGCATAATTTTTGTTGGTGGGTGAGAAATAAGTCTTTTTGAATTGCAAGATTCCACCCGGGACGACGGACAAGATTGTGAGTTCATAAAAACGTTTTAAAAAACTAATGAACCTTATGGCCTGCGACCATAAGAACACATTGGAACATTTTCTCCTGTAAAAATACATATGAAGATTACTCATAACTCTCACCGTATCAGTAAAATTCATAAACATTTTTATAAAAAAATGAAATCGGCGTGCGGGGAGAATGTGAAATACATTCAAAACTATGTTTCTTAACACTCTATGCCGAGGATTAGGTTTCATATTTAATTCCACTGGCTGACGTTGTATACACGGGTCTATATCACCCTATTAGTGATCGGACGTTTATCGCGCTTCATCGGCCCAAAGAATAGATGTGGTCGAATTACTGTAATATACAGGGTGAGTACCAGGGTATAGTGAACGATGAGGGATTGGCGTATGTGTGAGTATACTAATAGAGGGACAGTAGGGAATTATTGATTTTTGGGCGAGTGCGTTGTGGTGCAGGAGTATACATATTATTATATTGGGCGAGCGGCAGCCGCTGTATGGACAACAAGCAAGGGCGACCGTCGCATGAATTAATTGCCAAGACATTGTTTTCCACCCAGTATATTTTAATAGCATGGATGTATCACTTGTGTGGATAACCATAAAATATAATATCTTTAATCGACGCAGTCCTCCCGCGACTCAACATAATATTGATTATTATTTATCATTATTGTTTATTGGTGTTAAAGTTTGCCGTCTACGTTCTTATGTACATGTCGGCCAAATCGTTATCTATTAATAAGAGACGGGGTAAAGTGATCAGTGATCACTAACGGGCGGGTTTTAGAGTTTTAAGGTCACATTCTTTGGCACGCTTATACAAAACGCTGATGGGTCCAAAACGGTTTCACGTACGTATTTACACAAATCCATTGAAATCGAACGCAAACACGGGCTCGTGTATTTTATTTGTGTATATATAATTAATATTAAATTTAATCCTTCGAAGTTGAAATGAGGTAATATAAATTATTTTCACATTGTAGAGACGTGTCAAAAATCAAAACCATTAAAAAATTGTAAACGCTTACATTATTACTTTCATAACCCAATACACACATACTTTCAAAGCCCCTGTTCACAAAAAATTAATAATATTATTATGTATTTCAACAACCATAACCAGGCAGCAGAAAAAAATGAATACTTAAAAAAAAATTGAAAATATTTTATTAATAATTTTTTTGTCGTTAACGGCTTTAAACATTTTTAATATATTATATTTGCGAACTGTATGTATGGCAATTGGCAAGTTGCTATTATCAGCGTTAAACACACGTCTTAAGAACTGCGTTTGTGAATACCTGGTTATTTATAATAAACATTATTAATACGTACTCAGTATTCGGTACCTATATACAAGTTGAGAAGTTTTTCAATTTTACTTTTTAGTAGTAAAACGTCTGTATTGTGCACAGTAAACATTTTGGAATTATATACACAATATATGATAACATCAAACGATTGACCCGCCTGTGTGACAACCGTTTGGGGCGAGGGTTAACGATTATGATCGTTGGCATTGAGATACAAAATCTTATAATACCTACATGAATCACTCTTTATATTCTTGTTTACATAATAAATATGTATAATTTCCCACGTGACAGTATTTGTTGTTTTCAAAAAAAAAAAAAAGTAAAATGTGCGTTAAGTTCAGCTAAGAGTATTCGTATAAAGAAAAAGGTTGTTAAAATCGATTTTATCCGCTTATCTTAACTTCTTACGCGATGGTATTTATTAAACAAAAACTCGATGTCATTTGGCCAATTAAAAATATAAAGTTTATACTTCGAATGAAATAGGTGCTTTTGTGGAGTATCTTCTTTATATCGACTTACATTGATGCTTACACATCAATATCCAAAACTGAACCTAATCAAGATGCTCATTTTCCATTTGTTCTGTGTAAATATGTCGTGTTCTAAAAAAATATAAGCAACACAATTGTCAACTAAGTTAGAAATATAACATACGTGAACCTTGTTTTAAAGTTCATATGCTCTCGAGGGGGCGTTAAAACAAAAAAGTGAAACTATTTTTTGTCGTATCAAGTTTCAACATTTTTGCTATAGTCAATTCGAGTGAGCTAGTTTCGTGACAATACACTTTTTATTGCATCAATTTTCTACAGGAAAATGCTTTAAAAGTTTACAAAAACTCCTATGTGACCGACAAAAATATATAAGCTGCCATATGTATGCTTGGATGAATTACAGCCCGAATTGGAAAGTCAATGTTACCCTACGCATCGCAATAAATTATATCGTACCTGCTGAAGTCATTTTGTAAATTATTGTTTTCAATATTGAATGGAAATATAAAATGTTGCTTTTGTGAAAAACGTATCGTACCATAAAATAACTCGGTAAATTATTTTGACACATAATTAAATCACGCCTTCGGTAAACGATACATTTTTTTAACAGACTTAATAAAGTTGCACCAGTTAATATGCATTTTGTTTTGTCGACAAAGCAAATTGTATTTAATAATACAACCTACTATCTTTACTAACGTTTTAAACATAAAAAAAACAAAATTCATTAAATCGTGGTTAAATATACTTTTAATAACATTTAAAAAATTCTGTAATTTAATGATGCAATAAACTCTTTAACTAAGCTTGAGGAGATATCTTGAACGATTGCACCTAGTGTCGGCTTCTTATATGTAGTTTACACGCGATAGTAAACTTGATAGTATAAGATTATGATATTAGAAATATAATCTGAGCGATTAATTGTACCGGGTAAATTATTAGCCGTAAGACAATCATTTAATTACAATTTTGTAGTTTATCTTTTTAAAAACATTTTATTATAATTATTGACAAAAGTAATGGTCGTAATAATTGGCCAATTATTTTAAATAATATGTCTTGCAAAGATTTATTTGCTTAATTAAATCCTCTCAATGAATGCATTCTTAGTAAAATATAAATATTAGTAGCAAAAAGACAATAAATCATAAAGTTAAACAAATGTACAGTCGATAAATATTAAAAAGCATTGAAAATTGCAGTAATACCATTTTTATATTGTTTTGAAGTATTAAATGTGGATTACTCGTGATGAATTTGTTAGATTACTACAGCGATAAAATGCCTTTGGAGTGCGAACAGTGTTCAGTCTTCTTGTTGCCAACAGCAACCTTTATCGTTCATTGGCAAACATACATAATATGGATTTAGATAATTTTTACAAACACATGAACGTTACGGTTGTACAGCGTGGAGGGTCACTCTTAGGGGTTATCGCCAGTGGCAGCGGGCGCGTTGCATATGTTCTTAAAATCTTTGGAATCTTAGTATTTTTTGCTCCGTTACAGATAAAAAAATCTGTTCCACATTATAAAAACAAACGTTTTCGATTTCAATGAATCGCTTTTTTTATACATTTATGTGTATATTATTATGCAACGCATAATAAACATTACATGTCTGTATTCATTTGGCATAAATTGTAATATTATTTTATACGGTCATGTTTTTTGCAACTTAATGTTAAAGCGTTATTATGTTAATTATAATTATTTTACTTGATAATAATTGATTCATAACATTATTTTTAAGAAATAAAAACAAAACCGTACGTGCTATTGTATTAAAAGATTACCAAATGAGAACATGCAAAAAGTGATGTAAAAATTGTAATGTATTTAAAAAATACTCCAATACAAGATATAAGCACATGTGTTATTGAGAGCGCATTACCAAATCGCTTTTTATTAGTTAGATAAGAAATGTATATTGCTTGGCATCATTCAGGTTACAAAATGTTTTATCCACACAAAATGGCATAGTATCATATTCTGCGTTAACTAACAAACAACCCATTAATAACTATTCAATTTACAAAACACAGATGTGCTCTGTAATAATATTATTTTTATTTGATATTTACTTTGGTAATTATTATTATTGGTGGTATAGGACGCGGGCTTAACCACATTATTTACTAATCGTATTGGATAATATTCACCAACGTTAATAACTAAAATAGAAATATTTATGTTTGATCTGAGAAAAAACTGATATATTAAAAATTAAAATTTCGGGTAATATGTATACACAACAGTTAAATGCTAATAAATTTGAACTGAAAATTTCGGTTGTATTTTGTAATCACTAGTCGGCTTAAAAAAAAATTGGTACTCTGTTTTCAGTATTGAACAAACCATATAATATAATGATGGTTACGTTTATACCTATTACTTAACGTGTAAATTATAATAGCAACACTGAAAAAAAAATGAAAACAACAATTTATAGTTTATTTTAGAGAAAAATAGTATTTTTATGCCTGAAAATGTATTTCCTAAACCAAATTAAATTTAACAGACTTAATTTTCGGTAGGGTCAACAAAATAAAAATATTTAGTTGTTATTTATTCAACTTATTTTTATTTGAAAGTGCACAGTTTAAGAAAAATTTCTTATTGTCGTTTTTGATTTTTAAGACCCAAGCATATAATATACTACTTGATAAGAAAAACAAATTATAATTCAACTTTATTACATGTGCACTTGCTTCTCATTATTCAAACTAATGACACGACGGATAACCTTTGAAACAAACTGTCAGCATTTCTCGATAAAACATTGGTTGGGTATTTTATTAAGCCAGCTGGTGTCCTGGGGGGGGGGGGGGTTAAGGGTACGAAAAAAGTAAATTCCAACAAAGGAATTTATAACGCTGACTACCACATTACCATTTCATCGATTTTTAATCATAAACGACATGTGTTCGAAAAACGTTTATTACTTAAAACAGTAATTAAACGGATATTCGGGATTTGTTTTAACGGTTACCTTACCACTTAGCATACCCAATGAAATAGATTTTTGTTTTTATGACCCTAACAATGCACCTGCTGTGTCTTGAGCAAACCCACTTCGGGTCTTTAGGGTCACCAGGATTCACTTAAAAATAAAAATTCAACAACTTCTACCCTGACAGTAAACGTCTTAATTGTTTATTCATTTTTTGAAATTCGTAATAAAAAAAGTATACAATCCATACAAGTATACAGTAGAATAAGTATAAGTGTAAAAGAGAATACAATAAAAGTAATAACAATAATATTAAAATTAAAACTCAAAACGAAGAAGTCATCCTGCGACAGCACTTTGACCTAATTATTTTAACTATCATAAGTGTTGTAACATAAATTTTAATTTTTTTGTATAAAAACTAGCTTAACGTTTGTGCTTTTTTAATTTATAGTTAAATATACTTATGCAATTCCTGTCGAACTATAAGATGCTGTTCAGCCAACTCGTCCGTAATAATAAGAACATGTTATCGTCGATAGTTTGATAAGAATTTTTTGAGCACACTAATAAAGACAAACTATTATTTTGCTTTATCTACACAAAGCAAAATATACAAGAACACTTAAACATTTTAACTTAAAAAATAATGGCCTACAATTTGTATTTAGATTTTAATAAGTTTCAGCTAACACAAATATATGAAAATTGTCAAATTTATAATAATAATTAGTAAAATATGTAGATACAGTTAAATAAATGATTTTAACGAATTTTTATTTTTCAGGTGAGTGAACATCATAATACTATCGTGATAAAGTAGTTATAAGAGAAAATCAATGACTGAAAGTATGTCTAACAGGTTACAGAGTAAGAGTGAGTACCTAGTATAGATAAAATGTATTTTGAAGTTATGATTGACTAAAAATGTTTTTAATTCAATTTAAATCCACTAAATAGTAATAGAAAACTACTTACAACAGGTATGTTCGGTTTTTTTAGTAGACAGTTTCAATCTAGATAAATACTGCGCAAAATTGAGGTTATAATTTAGTAAGAAATAATAACTATTCATAGTAATAGATATGTAGTTTTATAAAATATTTTATTATTTTATAACTTAACTAGACTTTTTTAATATATTAGAGTTGTATTTTAAAGATTGAGAACAATTTGAACAAATTATTATTCGCTAAGGATGCGCCTACAAAGGGATAAAACGAGATTTAGGGTTTTTGACTACGTCCGATAAAACTGGGACGCAGTGGTCTCGTTAGATATATTTTTCCAGGGAAAGTCTTTTATTTTTTGTTACTGACATTCTTGAAGAAAAGCCATCCCAACGGGACCGTTTTACCCGGGCTACTTCAGCCGTGCTTTGCATATTTTATATGCGACTTTTCCCTTATCTTATTTGGGAGAACGTTTGCTTTCTAGTAGATTAGTTTTTTTACAATTAATTACGCTTGGAAAAAGTTGCGTAGACCGCAGAATAGCATTTCTATACAGGCGCGTTGAAAATAAAAAAGTCAAAAATAATTTCGCACAAAGAGCAAGGCCCCGAAAAATGGGACGGGAAAAATGATCAAAATGATAAAAAGCACAATCAGTATTTACGTGTTATGTACGGTTAAGTGGAGCGAATATACAATTATTGTAACAACACAACCCGTAATAACTGAAAAAAGTTCATCCATTCATAGTGAATTTCGTAAAGTGTGAAGACTAAAGGTTATAATTAAAAGTTACAGCGAACGAAAATCTGAAAGTGAAAAGTCTACAGAATTATACGACAAAATGTAATAACAAAAACATTTTCCGAGACGTGATCAAGTTTTTTTTTAGAAATAAATTTAAGCTCTGCGTTGTCCAAAGTCAAAACTTTAGCTATTAACTGTCATTTTATTATTAGTTTTGCTGTAAAAAAAAAAAAACAACAAGGTTCGGCAGCGAGGTAATAAAAATTATAATGTTCTTTTAAAACTTTAAAATGAAAAAATAAAAATAAAATGATATTCATGTTAAAAAAATTGTATTTATGAACTTTTAGTTGGCCTTTGCGAAAATGACGCGATGATAATACGATATTTAAGATTGAAATAATTTAGTTTAGACCTTTAACGGTTTGAAATGAGGGCGAAAAATATTTACCTTTTTATTTATTATAATTATCTAATTTATTATTATTTGTATTATTGTGTCTTGTTATTTATTTTATAATATAGGTTATACAAATTTAGAACAAAAGTACTTTACTAAATAATATTATTATTGTTACAATTATCAATTGTTTGAAGATTTTAGTAACCTTATGTGAAAAAAAGGTGAAAGACATTATTAGTCGGTTCATCAATCGCATGAATCCTTGCGCTGAATTGTACTATTTCGGGTGTTCGCCATGAGAATGTTATGTCGTAACTTATTTCATTGGGTTAAGAGCAATTATTTTTTTTTGTCGCTCGTTATTTTTTATGCACTCAGGTAACACTGCCAGGTAATGTCCTGGTAACCATAAAAAAAATACTAAAACTACCATCATTAAGAATTTGTATTCATTCTTTAAAACGGGCGTTACACCTATTTAGTTTCAATTTTAGTCGACCCTGTACGGTCATTTTATTTCCCGCTGTATATTATATATGATACGATTTGCTTGTGATGTCTTTTGCCATCAAATAACCGGATTATTCGTTTTGTTTTTATTCCCATACAATTAACACTTTTAATCGTTTATTATCGGCTTCTGGTCTATCCGTGAGCTAATTTAGCGTGTAACTTATAGAAATTAATTTAATTAGGACTTCGCTATACAATGTGATTCACGTTGAAAACTAATAGTTGAAATTTCTTTGAACAAACTTGCATAAAATATAGAATGATTAATAATTTTAAAATCTAGTGTCATATTAATTAATTTGAGATTAAAATTATGATATGATATGTCAAACTTATTAAAATCATTAAAAAATAACTAAATGGATAAACGACCCGTTTTTAACTCATGCGAATGGATGTTTAGACTAGTCGTGTTGCGGTGTTTTTAATTGATTACACGGTATACTATAATATAATTAATTAATACCTGAACCTGATTGTATAGCAATAAACTTAAGGTAGAATTTATTTTAATGATTTCATTTCATTATGATCGTCCATCAAAATAAAAATAAAATCAATACATAACGTATTCCTTTTTACATTTTGTATCATCGTTTTATTAATTATTATTATATTTTCGGCACCTCTATGAGAAAAACAAGGTATCACGCATATCGATAAAACAAAGATTTCAACATTGATGCACTAGTTTTGTCACAACTATACTTAAAATATATATATATAATATATATATATAAACTCCAATGATTGAAATACTAATTTACAAGACAAGAGTTTTGTCTTTTAGAAAATGTTACATTTCTTAATTGAATATGTGTATTCAAATGTTAAGAACAACATTCAAAAAGATCTAATTTTACTTGATCGCTTTTTTGAGCGATATGATATTTGACTGATCTTATTTAAATTCTTGAATCTCTGTTTAGAGGGTAAGACAAAAAGACATTTTCTATCGACTTGGTTGTAACTAATCCTAATAACTCTGCCGTCCCATCCAATTTGTTTTCGCAGTCCGTTATTCGTCAAAATTTAAATAATAGTTTAAATGCAAATAAAATCAACTAAGTTTCAAACAAAACACTTTAGGTAATATCATTCAGAAAATAATATTATTGTTTATTCTTTATTGTTTCACGATACACACTAATAAATATCAGTTATCGCTCTCAATTCTTTCTATATAGGTTTACGTTTTCAGCGGTGCGGGTGATTTGTATTTTGTTCGTCTCGCTTGCCTGAAGCCGGCTTATTCCCTCATCTCCAAGTCTAAGTTTTGTGATTTGTAGAGAATATACGGCGCCTGTTTCTCAAGATAACAGTGAAGCAACACTTTACACCAATAATTGTACTTATTAATGCGATGCAAACAAATGGGCACCAACCATTAAGTTAAAATTATGGACTGAACATTTAAACGTACGATTAATGTCGGTGGAAAGCTTTGAATCATATTATTGGTCGTAAAATGACGATGAGTTTCCCTCGCCGGAGCAAAGGCACTACCTCTTATGTAGACTGTTAAATATACTATATTATAACCATACACCATAGTTTGCAACACAAGACCACACCGATCACAGTCACCCACAGTGTGCCCGTCTTTTACAATATGGTATTTATCGCACGGGGTCGTCAACTTGAATTTTTAACGACTGTTTATTAGTGATTAAGCGATGCACGTGACGAGCGTATTATTTTTCTTTATGTCGGGTTCTCTCACTCCGTACAACGCTAATGATAGGGTTTGATTTCCATGTATATAGTTATATATTATCATAAAAACTTCCCCTCTGTTAAAAAAGTTCTAAATAATAAACAGAATGATGACGACGTCGACTACGTTTAGTCTAATAAATAACCTGTATATATCATATTATATACGTATACATATATATATGTGTGTGTATTATACTTGGCTGTGTGTACCGATATAACGTAAAAGACGGCGTGGTCTATATCGCGTGCCGCATTAATAAGAAATAAAACGAACTCGGTTCAGTGGCCTTGTGTTGCACGGATGGCACGGCTCTATTATATTATATATATACCTATAATATTTTAATACCTACTGGGCTATACAGTGCACGTGGTGCGCCCGAAGAGGGTTAGTGGCGATGGCGAAACGTGTGAAGGGATGAGTGTATGGATGGTGGAAGGTAACAATCGTAGCAGCCGTTCCTGACTGATCGCATTTCGCGTGGTTGGCTTCCCTTGGCTGGTTTCTTGACACTTGGAGAGCCAAATCCCCACCGGTTAAGTGCCGAAGTTTAATTCCACGAGAAACTAAAATGCGACTTTATAATACACTAGTTCATTTATTGTAGACTACTCACATGATATTTGCGGTGTCCGCGTTTATATTTTAACACATACAGCAGATGAAAATCGAAACGGAAAAGACGGTACGTTTTTTTTAACCGTTTTAAAGTTTACACAACCTCATTTTATGTTCGTACTCAACATACAACGTTAAATTGTCGGTAAAATAAACTAAAAAAGTGCGTACCTATTTTGAACCAAAGTTTAATGTTAGTACTTGAATAATAACAAGGCCAGCACAACGGGGACAATAATGTGTTAAAAATGTTTTTAGTATTAGCCTAGATACTATTAGAATTGATCGTCTGTCTATCCTAATAACTCGTTTCCGTTGTTACCAATAGGCAGGCAAATCAACAACTTAATGAGAGTATTTTTGGAGACTAGTTGACTATTAATTCACGCTAACAAGCAACTAATAAAATTAATACGGTCAAAATGTAATGTTAAACTAAGTTTAATACATTTTTTTTTAAAAATTGTATACTATGTTATAGCCCCACTATATATATATATATATATATATATATTCAGTCTAATTTTTAAAACATGAGCTCTAAAACTACACCTGAAAAAGCAAAATAAAGAAAAGTCTCCAAACTATTTATCCGTTTTTAACGTATATTGATAATACTATGTATAAAGAACCATAAGTATCATACGTCCTTAAAAACACGTCATTGTAAATCAATTCCTTATCTGCTACGGATCGAAGCGAGAAAAATAATAATACCAATAACTATATGCCTCTTATGTATCTTAATTAATAACATCTTAACAAATTTAACAATTATAATAAAATAAATATAAATCTAACAAGTTATAGTCATAAAAACGTACTAAAACTAGCTAGACGTGTTAGTTTATTTAAATTTCTTTATATATGTATTATACTGATATAGTTAATTCAATAATAATTAATGGTTAGTTAAAATATCTAAATAAATGTCTTCTTTGTCGATTTATATTATATTATAATTTATGATATAATATACTATAGATCTCTAACAACTTGACATACTATCCGGTGTCTGTAACACCAAATATAAAAAACCGTGAAACCTATTTTATTTTCGATAAGGTTTTGCGTTTACAAGTTCAGAGAAGTGATCATAAAATATTTTTATTTAACATAATATTATAATAATATTAATTTCCGCCGCCGAGCGAGTGCCTTTTCTGGGTTAACATTGGTAGATTACTGTTGAAGATAAATATTGCATTTATTTTATTCGAGTAGGATCTAAATTAATCCGAAATCATATGCGGTTGATACTTTCGTGTGTCAAGAGAGGGATAAAATCACCCAATCTTTTTAAAATATTAATAACCTTTTTCTCCTAGGAAGGTGAAAACTTTTATTATTTCATAATTTTGAGCATAGTTTTTGGGATGTTGGTTCTGAAATTTAAACTGAAGGCAGATCTAAAGTAGAGCTACAACATATTATACAGTTTTCTCAAAAATCAGTGGTCAAACTTTTCTTTTATTAAGGAAAGACCAAAAAAAAAAAAAAAATTACATCTTATACAATTGCTTTATGATGTTTGTATTTTTACACTTGCTTTGAATTTCTCAATTGCCTTGTCAATTACGTCCTCATGAAGTCCCTACCTCACTGTGCTGGTTTAGTATTATTATAACGCGTGTGCAATATATATGAGTGATAAAACCAATATCAGTATTACAATTAATTTTCCTGCTTAAATTAACGCTAGGAATTCATCATGTGAGAAAACGGTTATTAACTACTTTAATGTATACTTAATATACATTAAAAAACCACTCGACGTCAAGCATTAGAACATTTTCTCGAGTCTGCTGTTTTAAACAAATATTTGAAGTAACAAAGTAAATATTATAATAATAAGTATGATGAATACGAATATTGCCTTGGGTTTCATCACCATCGAGCTGGTAGGTACTCGGTAAGCCATTGCAATGGGCAATGTGTACAAGTAATTCTATTAAATAATCGTGTGACTTAAGTAGGTATTATTTTTTAAACATATTTTTTTGTTGATTCACGAAGGTTTTTTTTGTATTACAACACGATACGCGTTTGTCAGAGAGAATAAAGTTGATGGGAAACCATTTTCGGGATTAAATATGAAATCCGATTCGATGAAGTCTTGCACGCCAATTTTGTTCGCATTATGTTTAGCTCGTTATTATTATACTTATTATTATTATTACTTATTATTGTTTCAATATGGTATTTGCGAAAGAGGTAGTAGCACGAGATGCTTATGTTGACAGCTGCTTGCAATATGTATCCTGACAACATAAAACCCTATATGTTGATAATCAGTATCATTGTTTTTAAAAACAGTTGTGATTTTAGTTTGTTAAAAACTTTGGCACGTTTGTGTTTTATTTCGAACACAATATATATTATAAGTATACACTTTGCGTAGTGTATATGTATATCTTTGGGTATGTAAATACATAAAGTATGGCAGCGATTCAAAGATAGCTTGTATTCATACTTAGGGAAAAAGGGAATGTTTCTGTTTGAGATTTATTACTAGAAATACACCGGGATGTAAAATGTAGTGGATAAATCTCGTCGTTTGCATGAAAGAAACGAATATTTTGTTCGGGTACGTGAGGTAAATAATATGTTGTCGTCAAGATTTATTATGACAGGAATATGTAGGAAACGATATTTTTATATTTGAAAAATTTCACGTGTACGCTATACGTACTTTGACAACGAGGTACATTTTTACTTTTATACAGTAAAAAAATGCCAATAGTAAATTTAATTAGTTGTGACTGGTTATATAGAATTAAAGTAGTCAAATACGTTTTTGTATTAGAAGTAACGTAGAATATATATGGTATACTGTATTCCAGTAAGATACACTCAATAGTAGTTGTAATTTCTTTAAAAATTCAAAAACTCAAAAAAAAAAAAAAAATGTAAATATACAAGTAATACGATTTGGGATCTTTTTGTCTAATTAACAAAGAATTCCTGAGAAAATGAGAACACGTTATACATTCATTATATTATATTATGTATGAATTATACATTCATGTTATGTAATTAGTATGTACATTCAAGATTAGGCTTATTAATTCCAAATCAGTTTTTTTACTTCTCATTACTGAGATTCCATATAATACTGATGAACTCGTATAAACTGGTTACAGAGATTTTTAATATTAGAAGTATATTTCTACAGTAAAAATCAGACAGGGAAGAGCCGATAAGTATTTTTTTTTTAAATTTTAATTTGGCGACAGTAGTTAAACACATAACCACGTCTTTTTTAATTCCGACACTGTCATAATATGATTAAGATTTAACCTTGACAAAAAATATCCTGATCAACTTTTTAAACACACATGCAGTTTCATCACCAAGTGTCTGATGGAGATTTCCGTAAATTTACCTACGTTAAAAGAATAGTGAAATTAATGAACGGCGCAATCAATTATGATTTCATTATCAACCATCTATTAAGAGAATATTGACTTTTTAAGTTAATAACTACTGTCTTGTATGATATTATAAAATATTAAATTACAATATTTTGATTATCGTTAATGATTGAACATTTATATTTGTATAAATGAAACACATTTTAATTATCAAAAATAAAAAATAAATCCAGCGTTTATCAAAAATGATACTTCATTATAATATTATAATTATATAAAATACATTTATTAACATTTAAATTTATAGTATACATTGTACATTAATTTCGATAGCAATAGCTAATAACGCAATAACACTATAATTGAACAACGAGTTTTAGCTCATTAAACAACTAGAAAACAAAAGAGCACACCTCACTACGTAGTTCAGTTGTGATGACCCCACTATATAAACTAGTCTCTGCCCTCCTACTTTGTTTTACATTATTTAGCATTTGTAAAAAAATTATTTTTAATGTACGATTTCTTTTATGAATAATGTATAATGCGAGGAGGGGAAGCGTTACGATTTAGGTCCGGAAACGTTTAGGTGAGGTTTTGCAAACACCTAAACCCTTCGACGTTGACAAGTTGCGCCATTTCCTGTGACCTCTTGAATAGTCGTCGGACGGCAAAACGACCAACATAGGTATGGGAAGGGGTTGTTAAAAAAAACAAACAAGTTCTTACACAACCATAAAATAATGTAAGTATAAAAGACAGTAGGTTTTTTTTTATTCTTTTTCATCATTATTGCCCAGCGATTCGCTAAAACGCGTATAGTATAAGGATTTGCATTGTATAAAAAAGAACCGACCGGGTGTGTGTCGTCAAGAGGACTGTGGTATAGAGCAATCGCACAAAACGATTCGATCGACATTCAGCTGCAATTTTCTAAGGCTACCGCTCTTTGAACCCTACCAGTCTTACAATTATTATTATTATTATTTTCAATAGTTTCAAACGCTCATTACAGAATTTCGCAATAATTATTTTATTTACGGTCTGCGGTGCGATTCCCATCGAACGACACTCGTGTTACTTCACGAGCAGAGTTGGACATTTTTTATTCGATTAACGAATAATAACTAATTTATTCGAATAATTTTTTTATTCGACCAAGTCTAAGCTGATTTATTCTAAATAATGCCCAACTCTGTTTACAAGTACATGTACTACTCAAATTATAGATATGGGCTACAGCGAAGTCTATACCACGGGACAATGTATATTTTATTATTATCTAAAAAACGGTTCAAAGCGATAAGAAGGATGGAACAAAAAGACCAACGTACCCGACCGCAGCCCGGAAATGGTCGTAAATAAATTGTCGTCTTAAGCGGTGGCGGATGGCACGAGGTAGTATTGGTTTTGGGCCAGATTCTCCGAGCCCCGAAAGGGGCGGTGTTATTATTACCTCACAACCCCAACAAACGCCAGAAGTAGTTTTGTACAGGGTAACTATGGTTACTATGGTATCACATCGGCGTTGCCGAATGCGTATGATACCGTTTGCAGCGATCACAAATCACGCGGCTGGGTAACAAGGCTGGCGTGGTACCACGTGGTGTACATAATGATTTACGCCGGTAGTCGGCCAATTACTATTCGGTCGTGACACAACCGTATTATTAAAATTTGCCGTCGAGTGTTTTTCCCTTTGTTTTCGTCAACCCCTCCCCTCCCCCTAAAACCACAACATTAAACATATTAGGGAGTATATTTTTCACGAAGTAAATACTCTAGGTTTAACAGACGTTTGTGTATTATTACTAATATCGACGCCCCAGATAAAAAAAAACGTAGGTGATTTTCAACAATTATATTTGAATGTAGGTAAACTGAAACGCTTAAAAATAAAATGTATCCCAAAAATAACGATTTTCAAGCAGGTAAGTTATGTAAAAACCGCTTATATTATAACGAAAATCGTTATTTTTCTTAACATTTTTATTGTAAGAGGATTGCATGCGGTCGGTTTTTTCAGTCAAAACACATCATTTTTATCCATTGCACAGACCGAACCAGTGATCCGATAAGCAATCTAAAAACAGATTTGAATTCGCCATGAAGTTTACGTATGATCGGTCAGGGTACTTTTTTCAATTTTTTTTTTAACCCTTTCCAAATTTGATTTTAAAATTTGACATTTTATATAATGTTCAAACGTGTTTGATACATAGTAGGAATACGATATCAAAAAAGTACCCTGATCGTTTAGCCTGTGCGATGGAACAAAAAATGTATGTTATATTAACTAAAATGGTTTTAAATCATAGACAAAATAATTTAAATTAAAAATAATACCACGAAGCTTATACAAATTAACCGGTAAATTAATTGACATGATCGAAATTTATTAAAATCATTTTTCTCTTAAATATTGCCTATACAAAAATCCTTAAAAATCAACCACATGCAATCCCCTTAACTAATAAAAATAAAACGAAAAATAAGTGTAATACAAATTATTGGCTAGATACGATTTTATAATATTAATATAATAATAGAACTTTCAACCTTCATCCCAATAATTTTTAGTCGTTTTTCTCAAAGGATTTTCCTAGACCAAGGTAAATATATTTTAACAAAAGATATTGAAAAAAATCAATACTTATACAACAGAAAAAAATATTAGCTTTTCAATAAACTATATCCACGAAAGTCAATTTTTATCAAATATTACTTTATTACTGGTTAACGCTCAATACAATTAAAAACAATACCAATTCGACTAACAATAAAATTGCGTGCTTATGACGGCACGGCGGTGGTTCGAACATAATATTCTAAATTAAGTAGAAATAATAATTAAGTTGAACGATAATGTACGACGGTATTATCATAATCGGATTCGGTGTACATTTTTTTTTCATCATAAAAAGGTCGTAAAAAGAAATATAATTTTATTGCGCACCCATAGGAACATTATAATAATATTATTATAATCAACCATGTTTTAAGTCATTACGGTTCATTATTTATGCAAAAATGTATAAACGCAAACATCAAAGAAATATTATTATATTTGTCTCTTTTTTTTTTAAATATAGTATACCCAATATACCCATCATAATATTATCTGAAAATTCTAAAATGCATACTTACCAGAAGTAACTGTATTCTTGGGAAATGAAGTATGACAAGAGCGTTAATCGAGATTTACCGCTTTATCTGTATGTACTATATCCGAACGTATAGTACTATACATGTATTGTTTTGTATGAGCTTAGGGACGCGACGGTGTAAATTTATCGGCGAGTGCACTGTTGAAGAGACAGGGTATACAATATATATAATGTTTTGCATTTGGATCTGGTCCAAGAGGACCCACCGGCCGAAACAACGGTGAAAAAAACAATATAATATTTTAATCAAATCCGGGAGAAGAGCGGGCTACAAAAACAATGCGGGATAAATCCCGTCGGGAATTTACGACTAAGAGCGACAATAAAAACGCCGAGCAGTGAAAACAAAAAAATAAACTGCTTCCTGTTCTAAGGAAACCGTCCAAAATCCGGTTGCTGACGATACATTTTATACGAATTTCCCGGAAAATCGAAAATGCCCATCCGCATTTCGTTTTCGAGAGGCCTCAAGCACTATATACTAATAAATACACTGTTCCTAATGTTTATACACACATTGTACGTTTGTCATATCCACTTAATGAACAGAATACAGAATATAGTTTAATTAACGTTCAGCAAAATTCTGAAGTTCATCCCCTAAGTGTAATTAAACAACAGTGTTTTCATTACATCTGAATGGCTTTTCATTAAACTGATAGGTTTTTAACCGCACACATTTTGTGATTAATTTTACACGTTTCAATGTGGACATTTATATTATGAAAGTAATATGAATCAAATGCCAGATTATTTGATTTAAATATTTGCGAACTATTTCCTTTTGTTATTGAACATGCCGCATCAACATATACTCCACTTCATGCTTTTACCAGTACTATTATGTCATTTAAGCACGTTGAACTGAGAGTGAGCCGGGAAAAAACGCTTTTGTCTAATATTTACTTACTTGCACACAATCAGCTTTTAGTCGGCAAAAGTATCCTTTATTCACTGAAAGATTTTATTCAGTCAAAAGAGAACATGGAACATTTGTAATGTGGTTAGGATGGCCGGCAATTAAAACAGCTCTCTCGGTTAGTATATTAACGACGAGGGTGATAGTTCGAAGGTGGCTGTAGGCTTTTTTAAATGTGTGACATCATGTCGTCACACTCTGACATTTATTTTTATTGCCGCTGTAGGCTCACGGAATGTTCTCAGAAAAATAACCATTCTGATTCTATAGCTTTTACGGTTTTCAATTTAGTACAAATGTATTACTTTTCTGGAATATTGTTTGTATTTATCAATTTTCAACATAACTATTAATAATGTTTTGTACACTATAACAATACTTTAGTACTTTTTAATTTTCTCGTAGTTATTTCTACATACCGTCCATCGTATAGTTCAAAACTAATAAATTTAAAAACACGTATGTAATTCTCATTTATAAAAATCGTTGTAGTAAGTAGATTGTAAGTTATAACTGTTTCGAATTCATTTATGACAGCACCTTAATTGGAATTAGTTTTACTCCGAACCAAAGCAATATAATATGCACAACATTGATAATACAATTAGTATTTTTCAACTCAATCGTTTGGCATCAAATCTATAATGGTATATGTTTCGTTATTTTTTACCGACTTATAAAAGCGCACTTCCATTATAAACCATGGTCAGTTTATTATATATAAAGATAATAGTGTTGATACAATCTCTTGAGACTAACGGTATAGATTTTCTCGAAAAAGAAAAAATGAGATGTACATATGCTTCCCTCTGGCGTTTCGAAAACAAGGATAATATTTATAGAGGTTTTTATTGTTTTGCACAGCGGTTACTGTCCTAACCAAAGGAAAAAATTATAATTTCAAAAAATAATAAATAGTTTCAAGACAAGTCACTGTATCCAACAAATGAGTGTTACATAGAACAGAATTATTACCCGAAAATAACCATGGTTAGCAAATATAATATAATTAAGCTTGTATGTACTTATTTTCTTTTCTTTTCTCTTATATATGTAATTTTACCCAGCATGTTATTATTATTACTTTTACTATCGTTACTTAAAACTATACTATATACATACCATTTTGTAATCATAGGGCTAAGTCCTAGTTAATTTTAAATAAATTATATGAGTCGTTATTATTGGGCTGAGAAATTAAAATAATCCCGCTCATTTTTCAATGTTATTGAGAACTATTCAGTGTTCGTCTAGTCACGAAAACCCTTTAACGTTTATACATTATTACGTTTTTTTCTTGAGTCATAATTGGTTTTTAAGTGTATTAATAGAAGACTACCCTCTCACTACCTATACACACATATATTACATAATAGTTTAATCAAACTTGTTCGATACTTTTGCTACACAAAACACGCACTGTCGTCATTCAGTCTGTTCGTGCAAGACCAAAACGAAAATTTATTAGAGGTAAAAAAAATACAATTGAAACAGCGAATACAGTAACAAACAATAAAGACTACCAGTTATTTATTGCATTTTCATGATTCTATAAATTTGCTGTTAAATATTTAACTACGTTATTATTTTTTTTTTTTTGGGGACAGTCTATTTTGATCGAGTTTATTAAATCTAAGATTGAATAATTAATTGCGAAATGTTTTCGTAAAAAAATATACATGTTAGAAGATCAATAATCATGAGAAAAAACTAAATATTTTATATTGAACCCTAAAATATTGTTATAATGTGTATTATTTTTTAACATAAAATGTATTCTTGGTACATAAGCCGACTGTCTTATAATATCCAACAATATGTTGTGCAGTAGCAGCAGGTAGTGATTGAAAAGTAAACACGTGGGAACAAAGTTTAATGACCCTCCTGATTCTGTATATAAGTACTAAATCCAGTCACAGCCTACTATAGGACATTAAAGCTAATCTCCAAGGGGTGGCGATATCTTAGGTACACCGTAAGTTCCGGTGTATGGATATTAGGAAAACTGCGTTTTAAATGGTGTATCACTTGAACGGTAAATCATTAAAATATTCAAAATTGGTATTACGGTTTACCGGTATATCATTTTCAACCGGTGTTGAAATCAACATCAAAACTTCGGTACTTGCTTACAATACCACCACCTCTGATGTTCTCCTAAAGAAATATATAACCTTTTCTTTTTTTAGTTTATGTAAGCAGTAACAATGATTTTTTTATATAAATTTTGTATAATTGCTTCTAATATTTGTTTATGAAATTTTAAATAAATTTAATAATATCACACCGTACTTGCCGTAAGGTAAAATTATTATTATAAAAATGATCGTTCCATGTTCAATTGTTAGTAGTGTATATGTAAAATTCGTTTGTATAATATATGTACATGAAACGGTGGTATTATAATATTTTAGTTCAGGTACACAGTACATAATCGTCGTACAACGGCGGTGCGGTGGTGCTATCTTACCATGTGCAGTAACGCTCGTTTGTATTTTACATTAACGGCATGTATTTTGAATAACGTAGTTTAGTGTATCATTTTTGTATATTTTAATATGAAACAATAACAACAGCTATGCCGTTGTGTTAATTTATTTGATCGTATAAGGAAGTATGTTTATATATGTTCGTATGATATTATACTCAACTAAATTGTGCGTACGCATACAACATAATACAATGCTGACAGTTCACTTGGTCGGTCTTGACAACAAACAACACAGTGTATTCGTTCTGAGGGGCGCAATAATCGGAAGTCAAAACCAGCAAGAGTTTTTCCCTTCGCCGTCGACTTGCCAGAGTATTCATTTTGCTGGCTGGCATATTATTATTATTATTTCCATTTGGTTTCCTGGAAATGGGGATTGGAAAAGTTTGTATCACCCTTTAGGATGACGTCACGGGATCTGTTTTAGCAGGTTATGATTAAAAATATTTTTTTAAAACTACCCCTTTTCGCACAGTCGAGACAATAGAGACAATAATGTCACGGGTTGCTCCCTTTGTTTTCTTTTTAATCATACGCCGCACATCCCGTTGTCTTTGATTCAAACCCCTTTACGGTTATTTGACTCTGAAATCTGAACTCGGTCGTTTTTTACCCAGCACATGTTACCTCGAATGCATTTCACTGTTGTAGTTTTTCGTCGAGTTTCGATACTGTACATCAGCGTACAACGTCTTGCATCACCGTATACAAACAATAAGATATATGATATTTACGGTGATATTTCAATATATTTTCAAAACGCTAAGTCGACTTCCTTTTGAAATGCACGATCTTAGACAATAAGCATAACCCGGCATCTTAACCCTTGTGCTACCGTTACGCGCTTTCAAATTATCACTGTTCAACAAGACATAAGCAAAAGGAAACTAAGATAAATCGATTATACAGATTTTGTGCAGCACGTTTAGTTTTGTTATACATTTCGTCTGAAGTTATGTTGTATACAAATTATAAATCATGCAAGAAAGTTTTAACTTTTCATTCATGGATTCTTACTATTTATTTTAATAAGTATATTGTGTATATTTAAAAAGTCACTAGCGCCTTGCACTTTGAAGGGGCGCTGACCGTTGTGTATTGTCCATGTTTCAAATGTAAATACTATGCCTATAATTGTAAACATGTGTATGATTAAATAGATAAAAGTATAATATAATAACTTAAAACGTTTTTGTAATAATATTAAAGTTTTTTTAATTTTTAAAAATATTAAACAACAATAGTTAATAATAACATTTTTATTTTCTAATGATGATTTAGAATTATTATTGTTACGATAGTATTGTTTCTATTGTCCGAACAATAATTAAACCCGATTTACCATGAGAATATTATACCCTCGTTGTTTCGTCGTTTAATTATAATGTACGATACATTAATTTATTGGTCAAAACAACACACTCTATTTTCATCCATTTGGTCCTTACGCGCTAATTAATTAATTAAAGACAGTTAAACTAGTTCGTAAGCGCTCAATATGGACCGAGATTGTTAGCGTTGCGTTATTATTGGAAATGACACCTATTGTATTGCTTGTATGTTATGCTTGACAGCATACAGACAGATACATGATAGAATATTATCACCAGAGCTCAAATGATTCTGTTTAATCAGTTATATTAGCAATACAATGCGTTTGAAGCACAATATTAGTATATGTACACAATACAGCACAGTGCTCTAATCTCCAAGGTGCAATCGGTAAACGGATGATGTTCAGTAATGAGTACGAACGAGGTACCCTGGTTTGTTGTGGCGATGACGTTTTATAAACAGCCTATGAATAATAATGGCCGTTCAAGGATATTATGATTAATGCAGGGATGTATTATGTACAGCGGTCATCGATATCAACACACTTCAACACGTGGCCGGTGTGCCTATAGAGACGCCCATCTGTGAAAACATGACTCATAAGCGGTTAGGCGCTATTTTATGTTCTTCGTCTGAAAACAATAAGCGGAAATTTTTTTCCTTAAGAGCCGATAAGAGAGGAAGACTGAGGTAGAACAATATACCAGTCTCGGCAGTCAATCTTGTTGGTTTTTGTAGACCCTAGAGATTTTATGTCATGCATAGAGCACGCGTTTGATCTTCGTTTCGCCAAAAAGCTCTGCCTAACGCCCAACGTGTGCTAGACGATGTTTGAACAGATGACTTAACACGGTATGTGTGTGTGTGATGTTTGGACTTTACACGGTAGTAACGATTGTTAATACTAGTAATAAACACACTAATATATATGTATCGAAAAACCTCTGGACTACCCGCGATTGACGGTTGGGCGACCATTTGAAGATATTGATTCGTTTTATATTTAGCACCGAGGCCCGGTGGCACGTTGTGGACCTAGAGAGCGCGGGTAGTACCGTCGTCGTTATAACCACCGTTTATGACACCGCCTACCCTTATAGTCACCGTCCCTTCAGGCTGACGTAAACACACACACACAGCATTGTACTTTGCAAGCATTTAACGCGACCGCCAAACGACGACTATATGAGGCCACGTGGAGACCATACGATCGGCGGTCTTCATCGCTTAATTTTTCTCATGCCGATCGCGGTACATGTGTTTTTGTGTATGTTTTGATGGGCAAAACACCATTAATGCCACCACAAGGGCGCACGGCTTACATTGGCCACAGACACGACGAGCAAAAACAATTATTATTACTGTCGACTGCCATTTGATAAAAACCAAAATGTCGGCTTGACACACCACTAACGTTCGACCAGCGTAAGGAAATAATGGAACAAAAATTTCTCTTATAGAGCGAATGAGGGTGGAGAGTGACTGACTAATCAGATTTTATAGTAAGGAAAGGGATCAGCAACGAGAATCGTGCGAGAAGGCAAATAGAAACTTTATTTTTGTTCTCGGTAAAATATATCAATTGTACCTACTAATCTAGAAAAAACTTAAGCAACACTTGTGGTCATATATTATAAAATAATTAAATATTTAAATACACCCTTAACAAATATAATACTCTGTAGCAGTATATAGACCGCTTTAGAGCTATAGAGTACCTATTATTTGTGTGGTTAAGGGTTTATTTAAATATTTAATTATTTTATCAATATACTAGTTTTATATAATTATATTATAATATATGTGGTGATAATAAGGATTTAAAAATGATTTTTAACTGCGGTGTGCTAGCCGTGAAACTTACGGAATAACAAATTATAATGTTTAAATTTGATTAGCTTTTATTTGGTCAATTATTTTCCCTCCGAACTCTAAAATAAGGAATTATACTGTATGCTAATCTAATTATCTTTGCTGATTGTTTGCTTTGAAACATTTATTAATTTTTAGTAAGAAAAATAAATTTAAAATTGGAGTATATAGACTTTAAAAAATGTTTTTAATATTTACATTTATGTAAAAAGTATTTTAATTTTTAACTCCTCCCTCCCAAGAAAGCTAATAAGGAGTTCTAAGTTGGCTCATGTGAGGTTTTAACGTGTGAGTTTAAACATACTTTTTTACAATCACACTGAATGATCGAGTAGCATCCCAGACTTTATTGTGTTTGAATAATCAGTATTAAGATTGTGCAGTTAATTATGTATATGTATGAAAAATAATTGCATAATGATGGGTACTAATCAAAGAAATATTTCAAGTGTGTGCCGGTCGACTGATTACTTAATTGTTAGCATTAGCGTATAAATACTATTATTTCTGTCTATTGAGTATTGCATAACTATATATCGAAATGTACAAAAAAAAAGAAGAAGACAATTTCCTCTATCGATAATATTTAGTTGACAATCTTTAAATTAAAGATTGTCAAATTTGTTTTATGGTAATAATTGTATCGATTGTTAGATTTCAAAGCAATAAACTAGGGATTACTTTTAAATTATCATTTATAGCAATTTGACATATGTTATGTGTACAGTTTTCCGAAAATTCACTATGAAATCATCAATGGGTGGATAAAGATATAGTATGTAAGTAACGTCAAAGGATAAGTTCGTTCTTATCATTATATAAATTGTACAAGTATACCAAATATAACATTTATAGGCTCTTGTATTTGTGGTGTTCACATTGAAAGACTTTTGTCGGATAATAAATACTCAAGGTGATAGAGGGTCGGTGGGCTCATATGAACGTGTCCGGGTGGGTTTCGGTCTTGTGAAGGCGAGCGGTAGACTACATACTATTAATCCGCCAGGCAAATTGCGGTTGTATGTAAATGAGAACATGTGATATTATATACTTTATAAGCTTGTGGTATTTTATTGGCGTATAAAAAGTGAGCGCCAATCTAATTTGTGGCATAACGGACAATCGTTTTCAATTCGGCTTTAGAATAGTTTTAATTACTTTTAATTCATTCGTTATCTCTTCGTCTACAGCCAAAGGTTATCACCGGCGCGACTATCCGTCGATATTATCCTCTTTGTGACTCGAGCAGTTTGGTTTTTTTTTTGCCAACAAATTCTACCTATACAAACACCTATCGTCTAGCTAATTTTTTTAATTTATAAATAAAAAACTCTCATCAACAAACCCGTCGCAATCATCAATTAATTATGTATTAAATCTGCTTTATCTAAGCCGTTTTGGCCTTTCCCCTATCGTATGCGAGCGCTGACTGCATATTATTAGCTGTATATACATACGCGGTTTAATGAAGATTAATACTGTCTAAAAAAGAGATAGGGGAGAACGCTCCGAGGACGTAAGTGGCAGTAGAGGGGGGTGGGGAACAAAAGAGCTTACGACTAAATCTATCGTTATACAACAAGGCATGGGCTCTCTCTCGAGGCTCCGCGACGTTCCAATTAACAACCTCGCCGCCACGCATTGTCACGATGGGCTCTGTAGGCTGCGGTTGTGTTGCCTAAGTTTTCGCCGTCGAGTCAACCCCGAGTTGACACGACTCTATAGGGGTAAATATTGTCAGTATCGACAATGGGAATTTTTAAATCTCACTCTCTCCCCTTGGCTCGAAGCAAAACTATGTATAGCCTATGTATACGATATAAATTTAGCTTCCTTCACGGGTGAGCCATAATTTTAAGGGATTGAACGATGTGTATGTTAAAGTACTATTATAACATACCGCAAGAGTATTATGGTATACCAACACGTGGCTCCGTCAACCGTAGCTTAGTTGTAAAACCTTTGGCCTATTGTGTACCTTTAACGATCTAAATGGGAAACGTTGAAATCATAGCAGTTTGCCGGCGGTAATGTACAAGTAACACGAACGAATGGACTGGTACGAGCGATTGAAAAAAAATACCCTTGTATAGATTATAACATACACACAGTGAACTGACAAAAGTGCTTTTACAAATGTTTTTGATTCTTTCAGGTCGTCTAAGTACATATTATATTGTGTAATGTAAATACAAAGCCCAACAAATAAAAAATTTAGGCTTAGATATTTTGAAGGTCTATCGCGTTGTCATCGACTAACTCGAAAATATCGAAGGAAGGGGCTACGGTCTTACAAATTTAGTTGAAAATAACTCGTGAGAGTCTAGCTATATATTTGTTTAATAATTTGAGACTTAAAAATTCAGTGGACAACTGACTATTTAATAACAGATTAAATAATATAATTAGCATTTTGGAATGTATTATAGATATTATTACAAATTATCATTGACCAAACTATGTTTAAAGTTGTATAAAAAGAGTTTGAATATTGCAGTTTTTTAACATTTATCTTTTGTAATTTTTGGTAATTATGTTAAGGTCTGTACAGTTGGTAGGAGTAAGACATTATTAAAACCTGATCACTTAACTTTTTTTTCCCATAAACTAATTTATTATTACTAAAATGGAATGTATAGGTATAATATACACCAATTATTAAGTATCGGGCTATATATTGAACAACTACACTTAACAGTTGGTTTTACTGAAATACATTATATTTTCAACTAATGATGAAATAATTCGAATGTTTTATTAAAGTCTTCAAAGTCCCTCCTAGTTAGGTTGGTTAGCCACCACTTGTCAAAGGTATAAAGCATATTTATTTTCTTAACGCCTTTGATTATTTTTTACCGATAAACTTCTAGTGAATGATATTCATTTATAATGTTTTATTGTTGACACCTGTATTATATAATTTTTTTGCGATTGTTATTCCTAGAACTTTATAAACTATTAAAACGCATTATATATTATACTTTCATAGTGTAATATTATGTTATGCACTTTGAAATCGACATTTCCGTGTTTTTTATTTTCTTTATCGAATATAAAGGTAACTTAATCATTGAAGCTTCGAAATTGCCGTTGGAATTTTAAATTGGCTACAGATCACGCCAATCGTTTGGCCGTCGACTCATCAGACTATAATTACACGTACTTAAATAAATATACATAAAGCATTTATGGGAGAAGAGACTCGGACAATTATATCAACACTGTTTGACAGCGTCTAGACTGATAGACCAGATTAAATGCCACGTTCATGCCTCATTATGATCTTGCAATACTATTAAAATATTATAATATTTTAATACGGTACATCATATAGTATTCTTTATGAGATAGTGAGTCATTATTATTAATAAAAAAAACGGAAATAATTCATTCTCATAAATCAATTATGTAAATAGTACGACTGTATTCAGTTACTACAGAAAAACTATTGCTATAATATAAATTATGATAGTTATACAATTTTCTGGTAATTTTTGATAATATAAAATAATAGTATAAAATTATAATTATTATTTTGAGAGTAAAAGCTAAACAAAAAATCTTATCCAAAATCTTAAAGAAGAATACAAAGTGTATCTGTAATACCCCACCTATTTAATTAATTACTGGAATTTATTCCAGATAATAGTTAGTTAAGAGTACACAAATAGATAACATCCATAATAACTTTGACTCATTTTTTTTGTTTAGAGCTTCTAAATTAACTTAATGAGCCTAACATGTAAATCAATTACAAACTAAATATGATATTTAAGATTCAATTATCATTCTGCCTATGTGTGAAGACTTTGATTTCTTTGTTCGTTGATAGATTTTACAATTAGTAAAAATTAAAAATGTTGTTTGAAAAATGTTTAACCACTAGCCAAAATTACGCTTTTATATTAGTTATGAAAAATATCAATTAAGAAAATAACGTAAGACATTCATTTGTAAAAAATGAAGGGAAACAGATAATTAAAAATAATATAGCCACAAAGTCTCCTTCAGTTTTTTAAATGAATTAAAACATAATATTAATGAATTTTTTTTGCGAGAATCGATTATAATATTTCAGTGGCCCAAACAATTGTATAATTACTGCCGCGGCGACAATAATAATTTTTATATTGCTAGAAATTATTTTTACAGTTAAGTCAATGATTCTATATAGTTCTTGTATACGAATTTAAACTTGTTATAGTAACTAACCTTTCTTCCTTGTTCGTCTCATTTTTTAGAGGTTCTCGGTCGAGGATAAGTTGATATAATGGTTTTAAAAATCTAAAAAGCACCAAAATTGAACAGATACTATTTCAGCATTTTGTCATGGCAATTGTATACAACTGTACACAGAGCACTTGCGCGTGTGTGCGTCTCTTTTGTCCTTTTGGCTCGCATAGGTCCGGATTTCCGGTAGTAGATTGATCGTTAGTCCATCACCGCCGGACGGGCGTGTTTAAAACTGTCAGTCTCGATCAGAGTCGGAAAGCACTAGACGAGTATTGAATTCGTTTTAACTTTTAAGCCTTTGTTTTATTTTTGTCGTTTAAGTACGCAGCGGGAAACATTATGAAATGTACCCTTTGGCATTTGAATGCTTTATTTGTTGTCGTAACACATAATGTTGATACTATACAAATTGATTTGTTGTCCAACTATTATTATGCCCATTATACTTCTCTCGTCCAATATGTTTATTAATAAATTGTTTATAGTATAACAAACAATTTAGAATACAACAGATTTTTACATGTAACCAAACTAAATTTACCTAACATATTAAAAAAAACCGAAAAAAATACCATTTGGTCACTATAGTACATATATGTACTATGTCACTATATTACTATGTACCGGACAATTATCATTGTTGGGTACATTGAGGTAATTACGGACAGCTGACTGCCGGAAATCTGACACCAATTTGAAAAATCAGTCTGGAAACAAACCTGTAAGCAGCCGCTCGACAGGAGACCAACCGGCTGGCTACTAGTATTCCAAAACACGTGTGGAGACATACGATATATACGTTTTACAAATATTTAAACAAATTTGAAGATCCTTTTTTTTTCACATTTGCTTTGGTCTTATAATAATTGTAAGTCGATACTACTTGTACTAAAATAAATTAGAGAACAACGTTGTAAATAATTTTATTACTTTTATTATTAATAATTCGTGTTAGTAACAAATCTACCAAAATGTGATAATAGCAGATGCTAATTTTTGTATAGTGTGTATAATTTCTATTTCTAAGTAAACTATTACATTTGAAAATGTCATTTCAAACAGTAAACCGTAAATGGTTATGTTATTTTGTGTTTTCATAATAATACCTATAAAAAGGTGGTTATCGAGTTGAGAAAATGTAATAACAGTTCACCGTGATGGTGAAACATAAAACTCTACAGTTAAACTTAAGCAATACAATAAAGATATGTATGACAAACTTTGTTATGAACACTACTAATATATTGACGGTTTCGCGATGAATTGTAGGAGGAGGCCATTTAAAAGCGATATCTATGTGTTTTTACTTTGTTCTTTAACGCACGTTTATTTTACTTTTTCATATTGTTACTTACGACAACTACTATTTGTAATGGATATAAGTAATAACAGACATTCTTCGTGTGCTTGACTTTTTTATTGATATCTCTCTTTTCTCATTAGAACTTTTTTATTACACAGTGGTTAGAGTGATTATTGTGAATTTATGATTTTGACATTCTTGTGTTGAGTATGTTTGGTTAGGTTAGGTTAGGATAACAGATTTTTTTAACAAATATTAAAATAACTAATAGGTGAATACAACAATGCTCCACTTATGCCTTTTAAGCCTACTACAGGCCCAAAAAAAAGTCATACAATAAAAACAACAATATTTTAAAAGTCTTAACATTACAAGACTTATAGTACTTTATTTGTTTTCATACGTTTCTTCAATATTTTACAAAAAATGAACAGACAATAGGACAAACTTTTTTTTTCAAAACAGCGCTTTTTAAAGCAATGATGAAGAAACTACTGACTACTGACCAACCGGATCTCATAGACCAACATTATATAAAGATAATTTGCAAATACTTATAGATAATAATTGTCTATGTATTATAGCATATCACATTGTCTTTTTCGAGGTGTATCAATTTAAAGTTCCATGTATTATGCTGTTTAACCCCATGTGTGAGGGGTAACAAATTTATCGGTACAACGATTTTTTGTTGACATAGTTAAAAATGAATTTTTATAAACAATGAAATCTTCCGGCTATCGTGGGTTCCAGCAGAACCTAATGAGAAAAACGCATTTTTATACACCGTAGTAACGTAGGTAGATATTCGAACCCAGTATTTATTTTTGCCGACTGGTTGCTATCTACTATATGTATAAATATAATATGCATTATGCACCCCATATACAGAATGATTCTGGATCCGAGTTTTCTTTGCACAGTATGTGGGTTGCATTTAAATGGGCTCACACTTGGTGAGTCGACCTGTATACACGGGCATCGCTTATCTGTGCGTCAATCGACTCGCAGTGAATGCAACGGAACCAAACTGACACCTTATACGTTAATTATTATAATTATTAAAATTATTTTATTGTTGAAGATAAGAATATCATAGTCGGTGCGCATAGTCCTTACGGGTGGTAAGGAAATGGGAAGGAGACCGGCTAAACAACCGCTTCTCCGTGCGACTATTTTGCATGGTAGGCATATGAAAGAAAAGAATATAATAACGCGAGTGGTTCGCTTAAGTGTAATAATTAAAATTTATTCAAAACAATAGTTATCTCACTGCGTTCAGGACCTAAAACACTTTTTTTTATGTTATCTTGATCTTTCCGCGTTTCCAACACGGACAATATAATAATAATAACCAAATCCGATTAACGCCTGTGTGTTGTAGAAAAGGATCGGTCGCGTATCACAATGTAATACTGTTTGATTATATTCTTTAGAGCAATCTAGGTCCGACGACGATATTTAATCGAAAAAAATTATTGATATATTAATCATCGGTGTAATAACTTTGGTTTATTATGGGTGCTATACTATAATAATACTAATAGCACGAAGAACAAAAAACGAAAACTCTGAAAGAATTTATTATTATTTTATTATATATTATTATGTATTATTGTTTTAAACGTACACAGCGTTTGTGTGCAAGCGTGTCTCATTAAAAATCGTGAGTGAGCATTATTATTAGGCGAATATTATATTATAAATCTTCGCCACACGTACAAAGTAGCCTATGCATATTATAATAAACGTGTACAACACTTCTTGACGGAGCGTCGGCCACGCCGAAGGTGAAGTGTTTATGACATAATCCCTTTTTTTCTGTAAACTACAGGCGACGCATTGCTATAGGTACTAGTTAAAAAACTAGTGTATCTTTAGATAATACGTGATATAAAAAAAAAAAAATATATATATATAGGTATATATAAAACAAGCAATCGCAACTCCAAGAATAAAAAAAAACGCGTTTTTAATATTATAATACTATGAAGTTTTTCAAAATTATTCTTAGATTACAGAATATACAGAAAAATAAACGGCATAACGTGTATCTGCTGTCGTTTCTAATCTTACTTGTATATTATTATATTATTTACATAATTAATGTATCATATTAAAATAAAATAATAAAACAATTATCGCGGTAGAGTGTAAAACTCACAACGACCATGTGAAACAACTACATATGCCTTTTCTATGAGAATTTTGAATATTTAACTTGCTGCATTATTATATAGTTATAGTAAATACGGTATGCCAGTGTGAGTTCCACTCTATAATAAAGACCACACGAGTACTCTACAAAAAATGATTTATAATACTAATATTATATAATATTATAGCAAGATAATTTATATTATACAAAATATTAAACCTGGCGACTGACAATAATATATTTCTATTAATCTAATGTCTTCAAAGATAATAATTCTTTAGCAATTTAATAACATTTTTTTTTGCTTATTTGTTACAGGTTAGTACACCATGATATCTATACGCAAGAGAAAACGGTTAAAACGGTGTTTGCTCCCTTAGCGATGCAAACATATCAAATACACTCGTAAGGGTAAACTTTTCACTGTAATAAGACATACGCAGTAGTTTGTTATTGAACGGAAGATGAATATATCTACTTTGCCGTTATTTATGTAACATACATCATACAGGGAAACATTCTTGTTGCTCTAGGTTTTTTCATAGTTACATATTTTGTGTTAACGCCTATTTTCAACAATTTTTTAAGCGACATTGAAATATTTTTTTATGTTGTAAGATATTTTATACTATATCACTTCAATTAAGTATTTCATCTTTTTCCTGGACGCCAAGTATATTTTTCTTCATAAGATTTCGCAAATAATGCCGAAAATTGTACCATTGCATATTCTTTGCGAAATATTGCCTATACGTACTCCTCATAAGAAAGCAGTAGATTATACGGCGTCCTCTTAAACAAACTTGTTAAACTTAAAAACTTTAAAAACTTTGTTTAGTAGTAAAATTGATAGTAAAATCCCCAAATCATTGATGTAGTTAATTAAAATATTTGTTTAGTTTAAATCGAAGCTATTATACAAGTATCAATAATAATATATAATACAAAAATTATGTTATTACTTATTTGCATCTTCGAGATATGTATACTAATGGAGCAATTCTTGCTTACTTTTTTTTTTATACTTATTTTTGAACATCGTGGTTATTTATATTCTTTGCCTATACAAGATACTTTGATTTTTTTTAAAATTAAAAACAACTGTTTCGTTACGTTAAGCTGTTGGCTGTTCTGACCCTGATGAGAGAATAGGTAGGTGAACGCGCTCTACCATATTACATGGCCGTGACGATGATAATTGAATTGTTAGCTTGCGACGCGGCGGCACGCGGTTGATTTATCGAGGAAAAATACATAATATACTCGAAACGGCTATTTACAGCCAATACACATAAGTAGGTGGTTATTTTTAAGTTTTTAAAAATTGAATATCGTTAGTGAATTTACGGCGTGAAATGAGATAGTGGCGTTCGTTGGAGCTACGGAACACGACTCGTTAACGCCGCTCGTAGAAAAATTGTACAATTAGGCATTTTAGTTCATTTCACAGGCCTATGGCGTACTTACAGCCAGGCCGGTCGGCACGTTACCAAAAAACGTTACGCTATTATTCACCGTATCCGTTGTATTATTAGACTACACGAACCGACGAGACTTATTAATTATTTTTGTGATGCATCTGGAAAAAAAAATAAACATGAAAAGAAAAAAATAATTACTATTGTAATATATTGGCCATAAATACTTTGTATAGGGAGAGAAAATGAGCTGACCGGATTTCGTAAAATGTAAGGGACGTGCGGGGTTTTTAACGTTATCCGCGCGGAGATAAACTGTTACGAAAAAAAATTGTAGAAATCGTTAAAAGGGGACGAGCCCAAACGAGCAATTTCATTATCTCCTACAAAACGTTTTTCTCCCTTACACGCACGTTTCCTGAGCCCGGCTCATGACAAAAAACACAGTCGCCAAATTAATATCTTCTACGACCGTGTTACAGCTGCGACTGTATTATATTTTCTTATAATCCGCTGAAAACGTTCAAAATATTAGGTATAAATTATAATATTAATTATGAAATCGATTACTGTTGTTGGCCCAGGGCGAATTTCGATGTAGAATAAATTCAGATACTATACACGATATAAAATAGTCCTTAGTACATACGAAGCTGTATTAAAATCGTATGCGATTCATGGTACATTTACCTACGGTTGGTGTCCTTATGATAATACAATATGACAATAATATATCGAGGGACGAGATTTCTGACAAAATAATTACATACATTATTCGGTAGCCGTCCCTGTAGGGAATAGGGATATGTTTTAATCAACACGGTGGCCAAATATGTGCATTTTTAAGAGAACATATATGTGTGGTTTTATTATAAAGTAGGATATTATATTATTGTTATACCCGGTACGGTGTAGACGACAAGCCAAGACTGTTGGTCTATATACATATATATGTATATGTTTTAACAATATATAAAACAACAATATGAAGCCGTTTTTCTCTAGCAGTGTTCTGTTTTAGTAATAAATAGAGACGTCTTAAAAAAAAAAAGTTATAATAAAGCAAAATAACCAGATGGTAGGTCATATACTTACGGGGAGCTGTGGTACTCTTTAAAAGAGTCTAGAACAATGTCCCCGGACGTCTGCGTCGCACCGTAAATCGGGCAGGCAAAGGAGTTTCTTTTATCCACCGAATTAACCCGAGTAATAATCCAAAAGATGGCGTTATTTCAGACTTCTCTTTCTCATGCACCGCCACTAATTAATAATAATCATTTTGATGGCAGATGCTTTTTAATAAATAACGCGGCCCCGTCACCAGGTCGAACTGTAAACCAAAGCAGATAATATTAACCAACGGCGTTAGATTTTATTTTTTGATAAATTGGACCACGGCCACAGTCAAAATCGTTTTACGAATTATGAAAACTGTGTATTTTAATTTCTTCATCGTCGCCGTCGCGTTAAACAAAATCATTGTAATCACCTCGAAAATTATCACTAATAACGAGCACTGTATATCATAAAAGTCGCCATTTGTATTTTATACTTACAATTAGATTTATCCCGAACCGACGAGTTAATTTAACGAACAACGCTTTAGGTGCAATATTTTAATGAAATGTGTTTTAATTTGATTTAGTTTACTAAAAGTCTTAATTTAAATAAATACAAATTGATTGCTGTCAGATTTTAATTTCTTTTTATGTTTTTAATAAATAATAATTGTACTTAATATTAAAGTGGTTTTGCTTGAAACCATTAAGTGTTGCGAGATGAGCCACGCGTTTTATGGAAGTTATATGTTATATTATATTATGTACATACATATGTAACTTATTTTATCAAATACGGTGTTCACCTAATATAAGAGAAAACCTTGATGGCAACAAATTATCTGTAATTTCGCTTAAATAAGATTTTTTCCAAAGGTTGCCTTAATAAACTGCAGGAGCCACAGATAATTATAGTATTACAAATTAACTGTAAATTAAATTATTTTAATATTTTAACTTTATTATTAAAATTTTACATTATTACAAGTGCATTGAACATTAATGTAATGTATATTATTATTACTATACTCCTCTATGACTAAATAGTTGTTATCAAAGTATCTATATGTCATATAAACATGTCTAATTCACCATTCACTCTTCACTTATTACATAATATTTATGGTAAATAATAATAAATATTTTGTTATAGGCTGTATAAAAAAAACAAAAAAAAAATTATGTTATGCGGTGTAATGATTACAGTTGAACGAATCTTAAAAACCACAAGCTTTAATAAGAGGTTAGATTTATGCAATTTTTCGCAGAAACTCCATTTAAAACTTAACTATCCTGTATATCTACTAGTACAGTAATGGAGATTTTTTATATGTAGTTAATATTTTTATATTTTTATATAATGGTATAACGCTAACTAGCGTCTGGTATTCTAACAAAATTAATCCTTCGCTTTTCAAGTACAACTTTACCAACAATTTAAATAGAAAACATTTTTTTAGCTTCATCGAAATAAAGAAACACTACTTACTGAACACTATTAAAGTGATTTCTTCGATAATGTAAGAATTTTTATTCAAAATTTTGGTTAGATCTTACGGAAAAATCGTTTTTTTCTTTTGGATTTCAGCGTTTTATAAACGAAAAATAAACTCACCGGGGAAATAAGAAAATCCACAAACTTTGTGTGCACAATGTCAGCTCCTTGGTTTTATGCCGTAATATTACAATGCCGTTATTTTGTATGATCAGTGATTGTGTTATAATATTTTATCTTGTATAAAAGTTTCATAATTTTTTTTTTTAGCATTTACCAAAAATACAGACCCGTTTTCGTGTAAGCCATGCCATCCTGGTGGCGATATGCAATTATTATTAATGCATATTTTTGCAGACAGAATGGAAGGGAGTGGCTTGTAACGTCATAGTTATTATTATTATTATTATTATTTTTGTTATATTTTTTATTATACCATTTAAGCGTACAAAAATTAATTGTTATTTGCCGCCGCTCAAAACAGTTGCATGGTCCAAAACCGACGGCTTATAAAAAAACAAACCAGGGACCATACAATGTTTACGACAACAAAGAGGTCGAAAGAGACGTACATTTAAATAATAATCAATAACACAAATCGGATGATAATTATCCCGCTACATTGTATGCACACACATATACCATATAGAAGTTTCTTTTAGCAAAAAAAAAAAAAAATACATAGTAAAACATCATGTTTTTTTATAATTTATAGCAGAATAAAAAATAAATCCTCAACTTGTTTAGCCCCTCGTTGACTATAAAAAACAACTATTCACATGTGTTTATGTTTAAATACGTTTGTGTGAAAGCGATAAATGACAGTAATCGTGTAAAATAACTAATAATTATAATCATATTGTTTTATAAAAATTGTAGACTTTAGAATATATATGCAAATTAGTTCTGTTCCATGTTTTAGACTGTTCAGACGGTTTGAATCAATTTTGAAGGCCTTTTCAACTGACTGAATAAATTAAAAAAAATTCTTCCGAAATTGGTTCTAAAAATGTTGGTTTTATATCCGTGTTTCAAAGCATTTCATTTTTCTAATTTAATTAACTATAATAATAAATGTAATAACACGTTCGGGGACCTTACATGTCTAATACACATGTAATTGTATAATAATATAACCTGTATGTTAATTCGGTAAAACGTTTCGCATTTTATACTATTATATCGTTTTATCGGTTATTTTTTAATTTATTATATTTGATACGAGTGTGTCATATTACCATATTATATTTTTTTATAGTAAATTTGTTACTGACTTGCCAACTTTAGCGCATGTTATTACTAACATATTAAAACTGTTTGTAATCGAATTACGGGTTATTTAAGATTACGACGGCGGCGTCTGGTGATTTTATTTTCTGCCGAAGGTGAACCAATTAGGTTTGAATTTTAATTGAAATATACTCAACAGACCCTAATCACGCACATACAAAATATCGCAGTATTCATACGCATATGTTTATATTTGTGGAGATAAAGTGCAGGAGATATTGTTGTACATATACGCTGACTGTGTATTAATAGTACGATTTTAGGTATATTAATTATTTTATAGTCTGTGTGCTGCCGAACAATTGAATAATAATATGCAAAACTATATTGAATTCGGTAGTAAGTATGTTCCATCTCTCTCACCAATCAAAACTTACGAGGAGTCGACAATTGTCTCGTATGTTTGTCCATCATGTATTTGTATAAACATTGCTTTGTTAATTAAAACCCTATACGAGGCGGCCATACTTGAATCTTACAGTATAGACTATCATACATCATTACTATCATATGTAGCATTTTCTGTTATAAAGCTTGTAATTTGTTTACTTTTTATAGAGTTTTCCATTTTAAACAGTATTAACACTGTGTACAGAGTTAACGATTTTTGTACCACAGCATTGCTGCACTTGCACGGTTCATCGCATTAGACCAGCAGCGTTATGACTTTATATCCGTGTCCCCGTTGTTCTCTCGTCAAACACTCACTTTGTTTCAATCAAAACAAATTATCATCATAGCCCACATTAGGAGATCGTTATTAATATACAAGGGGTTCGAGTATGTATGTTAAAATAGGGGAACGACCGATTTTAATTTATAAAATATAGTGAATGTTTTTTTTTTTTACATATATGTGTACATATTATAATTAAATCGATCATCTCGCAGCTTTGCCGGTGTCACGTTCATCCGGCTTTATTTATGGAATATCGGACAAAATACATAAGACTATTGACAAACCTTCCGTGTCCTGTTTTGGGTGTTGATACTGTATTATTTCTGTCAAGTTGTGATGCCAGATAGGTGTTTGCATTGAGAGCCAAAAATCTGATATTGTCGCGGCAGGATTACGTTTTATTATTATATTTGGCACAGATGGCGGTTAGTTAAATTATTTCAAAAAATCAATGTTCGAATGGTGCCTGAGCACAATACTTCAAACGAATAAGAAAATGAAGCGAGTAAATATTATTACATAGCTGTACAAATCGATTGTGTTATACGATGTATAAGAAAAGAGTCCAAATTACATAACGTTATAAACAAATACATTTAAAAGCAAACGAGAAAAGTTTCAAAAAAAATAAAAATAAAAAAATTACAATATTTACACAGTAAAAATAAGTAGGTACACAAAGTGCACGAATCTCAAGTCACGCGCCTTTTAAACATCTTTTCGGAAAATCTGGGTATTATTTAACTTTTCCTCGCTATTTTTATATTGTTTTGCTTCTATTCAAAGTATTCACCCAAAAGATTTATCGTGACCCGACAAATTTAATTGGATTATTCTAAGAAAATGTACTACCCTTGTTAGTTTGTAACCGCTTAGAACATTTTGTTAACACATATAAAAGCATATATAACAATAATTAATTGTCGAGTTGAAATAAGTTTTAAAAGTTAAAACTCAAAGGCCCATAAATAAATGGAATTTGCGAATAAAAATAAGAGAAAGAGAGGGGAGAAAAAAGTTTAATTTCACAGGAGAATATATTAAACATGAAAGAATAATAAATATCTTTAAAAATGATCAATTTATAACTATAAATAATTTAAATTTTGAAATGTAAATATTGATTTATTTAGTTTAGTGTGTATTTTTTTTACAAGCTTTGACAAACTTTTATTACAATTCAATGACAATTTGCCAAAAATAAGATATAAATTATAAGATGTTGTGTTTACACTTAGTTCAACTATTATTGTATTTATATTATTTCACAATGAAGTACCATCACTGGCTGGCCCCTTCAATCAAGCCTACTGTCTCAATATATTATTATATATCTGTTTACCTTAAAATCATCTTTAATGCTTATTGTAATTAAATATATTACAGATTGTATAATTTCTAAATAAAAAACAAAAAAAAAAATTATTTCACCAAATATTTTCTACGTGGGTTCAATCAATACAGAAATGACAATATATATCAACAGTTACTATTTATAAGGTTTTAAATTTAAATTGTTTTTTCATCAGAGTTCGGTTTATATGCAAATTATATTGATCATTGTATGTCTATAAATTATTAATATTTCTGTTTAATTATTGCGATACCTAAATGCATTGAGAAAAATGTTTAAACCAGCTTATTTGTAAAAAAGATACCACCAAAAACACTTCATCTTATTCTTTAATATTGTTTACTCTAATAACGTTAATAGCCTTAAATTGCTGCGCAGTTAGTTGTTGGTGCTTGATTACGTTGTGTTATGAATTATGTCGCTCTATACTACCAGTGCGTTTAATTGGCGTAAGCGAGCAACCGTTGTTTTTTATAGTTAGCCCCCTCGTGCATCAAAATGGTCTCTTGAAAACTTATACTCTCCTAACCATAAAAAAATATTCTAAAAATAATTACAGGTGAACCCGACACCGTTTTTATACACATAAAAAAAATTACGTCTAATAAAGTTTTTAAGATAGTTTCAAAATATTACCCAAATGTTGTATTTTTTAATATAGCATTGTAACTATATGATTATGTTATGTTATAAGCACAACTTTTATAATATTATATAATAGCGTTGTAAGTTATGACGTTTATGTTTTTCATTTCAGACTCTGTGGAATAAATATTTCAAGGTTTACTGTATACAGAAGAGTTCTAGAGATTTTCATCTCTGCCGAAGTTTGTAGCGTATACATCTTAATGTAGTGGATCATGTTGTTTGTAAATTAATTATCAGTTTTACTCTGAATTTAAACTCTTAAGTGGATCCTTTTTTTCGTTTACGAGTAAGGCATTTTTCAAATTACTTTCTTTTTTTGTTTCTCAGAGACAAAGGCCGACTATAATTATTCTGTCGTAACCGAGGTGCAAATAATTGTTTTTTTCCCTTCTTGGAAATAACAAATTGCCGGCGGTGGCCTTTGCCGGATTTACGAAATAACTGATTGGGCGATATGTCGAGGAAAAACACTTTTCTATCCCTTCAAATCCGATAGTGCGGATTTTTTTCCCCGAGCGCAAAACGACTTTACCTAATTCTCGTCGGTTCCATCTCTTTCTATCTTTTGCCACGCCGTAACCCTCCTCCGGCACAAAACTCGGCCGTTGGCGCATGTGTGCAAGATGAGGGCTCCGGGATGCGGGTCTCCCTTACTTGCGCTAATGTTCAGTCTCTCCCATTCTAACACGCGTGTATGTATATTGTGCACACATAAAATACACAGGGATCGTGGGTAAGCGCGCGTGTTTTCCTATCCATTACCGGCATTTCCGTTTAAACAATGAGCGTTCTGGATGGCGTCCAAACAAACACATACTCGCACACACATGAAAATCTGTTCATTTAATACACACACACACACATACACATACACATATATATATTATATTATATATTAGGCTGTAGGGGAAGAAAATGTATTTGGATCGTCTGCGGGCAACCGAAAAAAGAAAACTGAGGGAAACTCGAGAACGTTTGAAAGTATCCAGTGACAACCTCGGGGACGGCTTTTGCGGCAAAACGCTGTCGGCCGGCCATCACTGAAAAATGATCCGTCAAAAACTTTTGGCCGCGACCACACGACCGTCGCCGCAGACCTTTTAATTTGCAAGCCGACAGGTGTCAATGATAAACTAATGAAAATTCGGCTCCCCTCGCATTTTCGAGTCGGTTTCATTTTGGATAGCTCGTCTCGGCCTATCCTAAATGTCACATTTTATACGTTCGTCTGGCTGCCAAAATTATAGACAAACGTGCCCTAGTTACAGCAGTAAGGTGCCTCTCAAAATGAATAAATTAAACACCGACACGTATAAACTCTAGAATTATAATAATGAAAAGCTCGCGTGTATTTGAAAACCCCTGGTGTTTTTAAAAGTTGATAGTTAAAACCGTTAAAATTATAAACCGTAAATAGCACTTGGGAGTATACGCGTTTATAATTATTGTCTGGTTGCTCCGGGAATTGTTTGCAAAATCGTCAAAGGAGTTATGCGCCGAAAAGTTTTAAGAAGAATATATTTGCTCAGGCGACGCTTAGCCGGAAGAAATAATTTAAATAAAACAAATGAGGGATAATATTTATTTTCTCTCGTCGTCACCCTTTTATCAGCATCGTTATTATTGTAATGTACGTTTATAAAAAAACATATAGGTGCCTACGTCTTTTATATTTTACAATTTAGTCTACTAGCGCAGTTAAAATTTAGTTGACAATCTGATTTCCTTAATTTAACGTGGAATTAAACAGGACTGTTTATTTTAATTTCAATAAATATTATTATTAAATTTATAAGTATTTGAAGAACTAATAGCACATTATAATACATTTAATAGTGAATAAAAATATAATATAGTTTGAATTTGTCATTTGATAAGGGATATATTTATTTCGCTGGTGTAGATTTCTCAATACTCATTAATATTAAAATGATCCTTGCTTCTTATAAGTACAGACGATTCAATAATCATGGAAATGTTTATTATATTTTGTAATAAAATTCTCAATCTACATAATATAAGAACAATTTTAATGTGGGTGCAAAAAAAGTTCTTATAACTAGACTAACTGGTTAGACGAGGTGAACACAGATTAAACCAAAGAAATCATTTTATATAAAATACAATCGAGAGTCCATTAATATATAGTTATTTCCTTTACTAAGTCTTTGATAACTGAAGTAGTTACCTTGTGTTAAAAAATTACCGAGAAAATACTCAAAAGATTTTCGATTTATTCTGTTCAAAGTATTTGATACTTAAAATAGAAAATCACTTATTCTAAAAATACAAAAAAAACGATTACATCTTATTTTTTTTACATTTGCTCGAAAAATGAATGAGTATACTCGTTAGCAAACAGTACAGACAAATAACTGAAAACGTTGTTGAACCATTTAGGAATACATTTATTTATTCACCAGAGTAAGAATTATATTTTTTTTCAAGAACCGATTAATCTTAAATACAACATTTTATAAAAAATATAATAATAAATGTACAAGATATATTATAAACTCCAAAGCTGGTGTCATCGGGCAATTATAATTAATGTGGCGATGCAGTTATATTTTTTATATTTTATTAAAGCAAAAAAATAAATGATTCGTTACGACGATTTTAGTTAGCTATTTTTTTCATAATAACTCGAAGAGTAATAAAACCAGATGCTTTATGTTCATAAGATAATGATAGACATATTTCATTCTTTAATTTAAAGTTGAGTTTTATTCTTTATGTCAGCGGTTCTCAACCTTTTTATATTTGCGTACCACCTACACAGCTCGAAAATTTTACGTACCACCTGACTTAATAACCTTTTTTTTTTGCTTATTAAAAATGTATACGTTTGTTTTATGTATAGAATTTTATTTTATTAGTTAATTTGTTACTACAAATGATGACAATACATGTATTTAATAATTAATGCACAAAATTATTATTATAATTATTATGGTTTACTTTAATGAGACGGTTGGTGTTAACACATATTTGGACGCCTGCTGAAAGGTTAATAATGATTCATTCCAGTTTTTTTTTATAAAGGGAGATTTTCTTCGCGTCCCACCTATGAGCTTTCCGAGTACCACAGGTTGAGAAGCGCTGCTTTATGTGATTATATTTAATATTATTGCATGTTAGGCAACTTGCATAATTAATAATCCAGTAACACGATCGGCTCAATTATTATCAAAATAATATAATCAATGGTCACTGCAGTCTTTATATTAAATTAATATATTATATATATATTTTTTTAGTATTATTTTTTATGAACTTAAACGTATAATTTTGTTCTAAATCTTGAATATGGTTGTATAGTTAAAAATTATATTTCAATTGTTATTAGTTTTTCTGCTATAAAGTAAGTTTAATAATTTATTAATCAACATTATTTGAAGCTAGTTTTAAAAAAATAGAAAAAGTGTTGATTAAATGTAAATCGATTAAAAAAATATTTACTCATACCATAAAGCACTGTATATAAATTGTTGAAATAAATGTTAGTCGGTTATTCCGTTTTTTTTGTCTTGAGAATTTATATCAATGTCAACTAAGTCTGACAAAAAAGCAAAGCTTGATTTTTTAATGTCTAAGAAGTTAAATGGTTTATTTTTTATAGATTTTACAATTGTTTTATAAAGTATTATATTTCATCAAAGGTCTTCGATAGAAAGGACTATCCTAAAGATATTATATAAACTCGAGGGTTCATCACTTTGTGCAGGTATGAGATACGGTTTGAGGGAGGGAAAACAAACAAAGTTTTCATCATTAATATTATTATCATGATTATGATGATGATCATCGCCATCGTCATCATCATCTTTTGTGTTTTTTTTCTTCTTTTTATACGATTATTATGACCGTCGACTACGACAGCAACGACGCCTGAACTAAATTGAACCAATTTGTTCAAAGGGTCTTCGGGTAATGGCCGATATTTTCGTTGAAGACACGCAGCAAACAAAGACACATTTTAACGCCCTAAAGAAAAATCGGGCGTATGAAAAAGAATAAATGGTCGGGGTATTCGTGTGGCAAAATATTACATATTTGAGTACAAGCGCCTGCCTTATATATATATATATATATATATATTTATTTACAATTGTAATACAAAGAAAAGACGACCAAAATAAAACGAACGATTGCACTGCAAAGTGTATTTGAGATGAAACAGAGCTCGTCTTTCATACAATGTGAAAAAGGAAACCGACAAATTATAAGTCGCTCTACGTGTGTGTGTGTAAGTTTTGTTATAGAGTGCAGTTCACGGTTAAAAATGCCGGTAGTAAATGTCAAAAACAGAATTGTGAGAGAAATTTTTGGAAAACTATTGTTCGCGCTATATGTGCTGCCACTCCGATTGCTCTTTGGTCATAAATTATTCATGTAGGCCATTTATTTCGGAAATATTATATTTCTTATCTTTTCGATCTCTTCTATTACGAACGTGAGCTACAACATTTCACCTCCCCTGTACCTCACTGGTAGGGTATCGATTGGATAAGAGGACACCCGATCTATATATTATCACTTAGATTACCTATTCTTGTTTTGGTCTTTCATCCTTCAGCAGAAAACATGAACGGGTCAATCGCATTTTATAGTCAAAGTTGTGCATGCGAAAATTCGTTTGTAAATTTTTGCATTTGAAAAAATAAATCTCTCGAAAATATCATAAAAAAGAGATAGCCAGAGAGATTAAAAAAAAAATATTTAGCCTAACCGAGTTCTGCACGACAAACGAGGCGGCTCGAGACAACCGTAATTCCGAAAAGCTAAGTACCTCCTCTCGTCCAGCGTGTGCTCGCCACCCCTGACCTTAAGCTTGGATACAGAGGCTTAAGCTTAATATAATAATACTACGGCTGCTTACACACATACTGACGTCGCATTAATCTGTCGTTTTAACCCTTAACTTTCTCCCTTCCTCCTGTTTCTTTTTTTTACACGTATTACACTCATACTCTTCTTTCGGCGTGCACACGGCTAATTAAGGGGACCTGATAATCCGCTTTAACCACAGCGCGCCACTTTTATTTAATTTCACCGTCTACTGGTTGACGAATTGTAATCGTTTTAAATTTAACATTTTTTTATTCATCTTACCCGGCTATACCTCTAAACGCATTTTTTATTTTAGTTTTCCCGTCGTTTGTTTCATACAATAACAATAATAAAGTCATTGCCAAGCAGTTGTCACGCCGTCCGAGACGACGGCGACGTTCGCTTTACGCCGTGAATCCGAACAATTCGACATTCTAAGTGCTTGTGAAGTGTTTTTAGACCAACCAACTCAATCGAGATGGAATAAAAATAAGACAACCGTCGTCCTGAGTCCTGCATAGGCCGCATATTCAAAGCTAGCAAAATGGCACTTGACTAAATTTAAACTCACTACTAATTTTAGAGGGCCTTAAAGGTATGAAGCGGATAGGGAGAGGGAACGCTCGGTGTGCTCGACACATGCGACCGACGCCGGGACGTCATAACCGCTATCTAATGAGCAAAAGACAAAATATGATGTTTTCCCGTTTCGAATAATGATGTTGTAGAAGTCGCAATGACTATAGGAGTTGAACGATACTGGTGCAACGAGCCAAGAACCTAACCACGTGGAGGACTATTTTTTTAAAAATTAAAGAACGCTTCTAATTTGTTTGAGAGCTAAAACCGTGTATTAAAACGTTTTGTAAAAAGTATTATAATATTATACAGGGTTAGAACAGATACAGGGCACTAATTTTCTTTTATATTAATTGCAATTTTGTAGTTTTTATTTTTGGAGACCATTATGTTAGTTTACAATATTTGAAAATATTAAATTTTTTATTTTTTTCAAAGCTCAATCAACTTTTAAAGCTTAAATGGTAAATTTTATGTTAAATCAACTTGTTAATTTAGACATAATTCGCTGACAGGGCGCGAATTTAGAACATGAGAAAGAGTGGAGTGTAGTATTTTTTTAACTGCGCGTATTACACTACCGCAATCCACCTCCCTTTCTAAATTTTAACTTGAGTAACTTTAAAAGTGATTTTCCAAAAACTGGTTATCGACCATTCTAAATTTTTAGCAACTTATACTTTATTTAAAAAGTTATTCAATTTACACGTTACCATTTAAGTTTCAAAAGTTGACAGAACTCTGGAAAATAATAAAAAGGTAAGTATTTAGTAATCTCATAGTATAGTAAAATAACAATAATTTTAATAAAAAAATAAGTGTTTTGTTCTTTATGAATCACCATTCACCCTGTACCTACTATGATGAATTTTATAACTACTATACTGAGTAGTAAGATTATTATATGATCTTAGGTATGTTGTATTCGTTTTTTGATTAGGTGAAATCGTTGTTGTCTATTAGCGTCCGTTTTACAATGTACTAGGCGAATCAACTTAAAAAGGTAAGAATATAGGTTATTCAAATTTCTGTGTTGGGTATGTCATCGAACCGAATGTCAAGGTATTACTGCAAGTATTTTTTATTTTATTTTTCAGCCGACAAAGATTTTGGTCGGAAAGTTGATATTCTTGTGCTTTATTCGGTAAACTAACAAAAAAAGTAATTTTCCCGCCTGCGGCACCGCATCCGGTGGTCGTATGCGCGTTTTTAAAATTAGTACTGTAGTTTTGTTTCTTGTGTCAAGTGGACGCCACCATCATCAATTACCAAAGATGACACAAAACGACACCGTCATTAATCACGATTTTTGCCGCTGTCGCGACAAGGGGAGGGAATGTGTCCGATCGCTCTCCTTTACCGCCATCCACGTCATTCCCCTAAACCACCCTTTTTCTCGTGACCACCACCTTACCAGCCGTTGTATGGGCGAGAGGTAATTTTTTTTTATTGAAAAATATATATAAAGGGGCTATTGCTGGGGGGGTTGTATTACAAAACTCGGTTTTTCGAATAACATCATGTAAAAAAACGGTGGCGGTTTTTCAGAGCAACCCGACGCATTAAATAAATAACACGTCGTCAAAAAGGTCGTCAATCCCGATGTTTATGGGCCTTAACCCATTCTGTCTCCTCGTGATATCTATAGATTATTTTAGTCTTAAAAAATGTACAATACAATTTATGAGCTGTTTACTTGCGGTTCTTACGTACTCTTTCTTTCAAAGTTTAGTAAACTTAAAAAATAATTATTTTTCAGTGATAAACGGATTTATTCAATACTATTAACTCGTTGAATTCAATTAATTCAAGTCATTTCCACGTGTTAGTGCCTACTGAGTTGTCAATGTTTCAAAATGCACCTATCCTCAGAATTACCTAATATCGAATAAAATGAAAAGCAAGCGTTGAAACTTTTAAATCACCAACACGTTAAAAGCATTTTGACATTTTATGTCAAACGGATTTCAGTCTAATTTTATAATTCAGTGAGCTTATGAACATATGAAAATAAGTGTATGAATTTACTAGTCACGTACCTCGATGAAACCCTATGCCCGTTGACACTTTACATTAGCTATGAAGTAGGAATTTATGTGTGGCGTTTAAGCGTATTTATAGAAACAGATAATTGTACATGGATACAAAAATGAATCTACTAATATCAAACTATGATTCATGATTATAGATTTTGTACAACTGTAAATTACTATTCTCGAACACAATTCTATCTATTATATCTATGTTATAATATAATTATATCATATGGCGCTTATGACCAGTCTGCTGCTTGTTTGAGTCTAGGTCGGTCGCCAACTAATAGCATTTTTAGTTTTCATCATTAGGTTTCTGTCATGCTTAATTATTATTACCTGTATCCAATATCACCAGATGTTCGATCTGGCTTTAAAATCTCATCAATTTGACCATATTGTTTCATTTACAATCCTACACACTACTTTTCATGATACTGTATACATATCAGATTTTTAAAAATATTTTGAACTAGTGACTACTGACTACTAACTACCTATCACTGTAGTTATAACTTATGTTGTTGTAATATCTGACACGAGCTATTAAAATGACAAAATGTTTTCAACGCAAAGCACGAGTTTAAACAGCGAAAACACGTGTTAGCCACATGAGAGATAGGAATCTAACACGAAATGATTGCGAGGCAACTGGATGAATATTTCATTTGAAATAAATCGTGTAATTTATTTGCTTATAATAGCGCGCCAGTCGGTTTGTCGTATACGGCCAACAATAATTAAGCCGACCAACTCGAGATAGGCCATTAGTGGTGCGATATTTTTTATTAAAGAGTTTATAACGTGAAGTTAGAATTTTAGTGCGCATCCCATAATATTACACTATAAAAACACATATAGCGCCCCGGTACATAATAATAATGTATTTATACATAATTTAGTTTTTAATTGACGATGTAGGTCGTTCTGATGCAGCTGCTGATTATGCGAGCATTGTTTGTTGTTGACCGTTTGAAAAATATGAATAATAATAATTATATTTTTATAAAAAAATCATTCATATCGAATCGATTTTAGTTAGATTACACACCCCCATGACCAAACCACGACTAAACGGAGAAATGACAAACCAATAAAATCTGTAAATTGGAACTATCCATAAAATAAATCATAGCTCACTTTCAAAAAAAACTAAGTAAGGCAAATTGAAAAACTGTTGGATCATCAATAGAGCGGAACCTTACAAATAAATTAGAGTTCTCAAACTATCTTTTCAGCTCAAAATATTTCAATGCTGAAAATCCAACCTCTTTTCATATAAATTAAAAAATGAATTGTAAATGATCGGTCACAAAAGAACATTCGATTAGTTACCCGGCTAAACTAACTACCAAAATCAATTAAACTTTACCGCTATAAGTTTTTACGCGGTCGATGATTATAAATTAATTATCAATTAATTTTGATTATGCGTGTTTTGGAAAACCGCAATGGCGGCACTTGTTCTCGTGGTTTTATTCTTGTCGAAACTTTATTGTAACGTTTACATTTTGAGTTTAATTCCCTATAGCTGTAAAGTTACACATTATTATGAACTTACCACAATAAAGTATTGTGCGTACTTTAAAAAAATAGGTGTGCATTATTTATAATGGAAATAAAATACTTATACCAATGTTTAATATACAGATACCAATAATTCTTATTATTAATAATTACATATTATATGCAAAGAAGTATATGTACTTTAACTTAAAATCTTCATATTTGAAACATAAACAACGCACTCCGTTTCACAGATACGATGTACATGGCCGGATTTATTTGGAAATTCGCAACAATCTTTCGATATAATATTTTCAAGTGTTATGATGACAAATTGTTGCTTTTATATTGTAAAACATTTTATTTTAATATATATCTATACATTTTCATCTTTACCGATGTCTTATAATTTTTAAACCATTGTCCGACTAGATTGTCAAAACGAAAAAATCATATTGTTTGTACTAGTTAGGAGAAGTGAAAACGGTATTCATACTTTACCGGAGGGAAGAGTGTGATATTTTTATTATAATATAACTATCATGCGACGCTCATTCGTTTTTTCATGTATAATCTATTATAAGAACTAGGTTTAGTCAAAATGAATTTGAGAAAAATATGTGGCATTGACAAAAGTATACATCGATAGTCAGAAATTCGTCAAAGAAAACCCACGACGTTACCTAAAACCTTTGGGTTTCTCGGGTTTTTGTTACTTAGTTTTTTTGTAATAAACTCTGTTTTGACTTTTTTATACGGTTGGACATCGAGCCCAAATTCGAGTGAAAATTGTTGTTTTTACGATTCGGTTTGTACCGGTCATGCTCGTTGTATATTATTATCCTTTTGTACCGGCTAAGACGCGGCGGCCAGGTCTTAATTTAGAATTTATAGGGTCGTTGCCGATTTCGTGTCCTTGACATTTGGAACCGACTCAGTATTCCAACTTGCGAGTCAACAGTTAATATAAACGCGTACGCACGGTTGTTTTCTCCGGTGCTCTGGTTGTATGCCCCCTCGCTGCAAGTATCCGGGTTTTGCATGGCAGTCGGTCCAGCGGCAGAGCACCGGCTCTGATTTAAGACACGTCGTGTGCACTTACATAACACACTAAGTTATACCGTCGCCAGGAGAGACTAGCGGTACCGTACGGTGGAGTATAGGCGCCCCATAAATAAATATTTAGCCTCTACTGCTACTGCTACTGCTGCTGTGTGGCTGTGTGTGTGTTGTGCCATTTGGCGGAGGCGGCGACGACTGTGAAAATAATAATAAACGGCGCGACCGTCCCTTAGACTCGACTTATATCTATAGTGCACGTGTCGCGGTCGTGCGCAAAAACAAAACACAAATTTTCCGCGTCGCCAGTAGGATTTTCGACGTTTCACCAAAACCACGCCTCTGACTAGTAAGAAAAATAGTTTGGTCATGTTTACCGTGAGTCCGTGGTCCCAAACGGCACCAAAAGATGGATATTAATATTAGATAATAATAATTATTATTAAAAGGACAAACCTTAAAATAATACAAGTTTAGACGAAGAACAAAATAACGTGGGAATTATTCGCCTATTCCAGTTTAAATCACAACTCTAACGTAGACCTACTTGGTTTTTCACATATATTATTTTGCCTGATAGGCGCAAACATTATGATGAGATAAGAAAATAAATATCACGCTATAGTCAAGATCATTCCATAACTGCGTTATAATTAATAATTAAATTAAACATTTTATATAACTTTTAATAACTCGTTTGTGTGCATATAATTACATTACTTAACAGCTTTTGAGCTATAACCAATTTTTACCTTTTAGCTATTGATTGTTGGATCAATCAGATAAGAGCTAATAAAAATAAGTTTATTTTTTGTTAATCTTACAAAATACACTTTCTAATTACACTTCTAACTACAATTTCTCTGTTTTTGTCATTATTTTCCATTCTTATAGTTTAATATTTGAAATGTGTATGCTATCTTCGGTCTGCCTTTTTAATATAGCTTAGGTATACTTACCGCTTTCAGTATATTTCTTTAGTATATTATGAGTATCAAGAGTTAGCGATTTTATATTTTATTCCATTCAGTACGTTTTGGTTCTTGCTCTCGGAATCTATGAAATCCGACGCCTTTTACGGAAACGACTAAGTTTCAAAGGCTTTCGCCGTGTTTCTACCTCTGTATTCCCTCTGAACACGTACAACTAGTCGACCTTAAAAATACTTCGTAAAAAATAATCTTAGGTAATTTTCTCTTGATATTTAATTTTATAATCTACATTACTGCATTCTGGTATCAAAGCGACGTATCATCTAGCAAACGTAGTGTTTAACGTTTAAAATCTGTTTTAATTGGTTTGTGAATAAATAAATAAAAACGCATCGAAGCTAAAAGCAATTTCTAGTAAAAACATGTATTAACACGTGTAAACGGTTGTACTTGTTAGTTGATTTCATTAATATACTTGAAGCCCCATATTCAGTTTAAGAAGTAAACTTTATTTTCACATTTGTAGTAACGTCATTAGGAAAATACGTTCTATAACTTCCGACTATTCTTATCGAGTATACATAGACAATTAAAAAACAAAACGAACAAAATTATTTATTGAAGATATGATCGAGACATAAATGCATTAATAAACCGTAAAATACATTAACCTCAATTGGGCAGTTTTGTACTAAGCTAACACTCACAACAGGTGCAGAATTGCATTAATACTGGCTGCTCGTACAGTGCTCATAGCACTGGCCACGGCTATTCTTAGTAACGCTTTAGTACTAGAAAACAAGTAAAGACCACAAATATTGGGGCATTATATTGTTTTGTAGTATTGCACCCGATATAGATTTCCGATTGGGTATAATATAGCTTTATTATGACATAAAACTGAGCATTGATTTTAAAATGACCAAAATGGTTTTTTTGTCGGTATTATTTTAATGTACAATAAAAAACAAAAATTGGACTTGATTGTTCTAGTAAATACTAAATGTACCACTTTTCGGAATTCTATACAACAGAAGATTGGTTTTCACGTGAGCGTTACTTGGAGACATCAAGAATTCTAAACGTTGTGCTTGGCCCAAGAAATGATTCCAGGAAAACACAAATTTGCATCTCAAGACCATTTCCCTACGGCGGTTAACGCCGTCGGTCAAGTAATAAACTACACCCCTGCGTTCCGGGTGGTGCTCGTTCATCGGTTGCAGCCGCCTTCAAGGTAACTTGAGGCAGTTAACTGTTTAAAGTTGAGCTATTAAGTACACTTGGTTACAAGGGGTCGGTGAGTTTATGTGAGTCGCTGCACTTTGCCTCTGGTTCATTTTTTCACGTTCCAACTTAGAATTTACTTTCTATACAATACACCATCTTGTTTTCCCCTTTCTACTGTCGTATTACGCTAATTCACCAGTGTACCACAACTCAAAAGTCCTTAAAAACGCTTTGAGTCAAGAAAGTCTTTATTCATATGTCGGTTTTCAAAGCTACATAAATATAGCGATACTGCTCTTAATTTTTTTTATTCGCCGTGAACTGTTACTTCACTGCAGAACTTAAACATTTCTGCAGTGAAGTTAGTTTATTATTTAATATAACAGTCTGAATGCACACGAGTTGTTTCAACATGAATCGCTTTACATGGTTTGCCGTAACAAGAAATATATATATTAAAAAAAAAATGTATTAAAAACCCCGTCTTTATTATTTAATATTAAACCTAACTACATAAAATGAAAAAAAATTGCATTCCCACGTTCCCAGATAAAAAATGTAAGGTATATAGGATTTATTTTAAATTAGCTATCGCTGTGCAATCGTTAATATCAATCGTTGATTGATAGCGGGTATATTATTTGTAATAATGTTTACGAATGAGTTAAACTCAATTAAAAATTATATCACTTGTTCGTAGATTTTATAACTATAAAATACTTGTGAAGATAAAATGTTAAGTTTATTTTGTTTTTTGTAATAATATATACAAGGTAAACTTCGGTTCATTAGTTTTGATTTTTTTTATGCTGTATATAATTATTTTATTATAAACAAAATTGATTTATAACTTATATTTGCTTTTAATATTCTAAGGGCTTATGATTCTGCGGGTTTTTTTTAAAGTCCATCGTCTTACAATAAACAAAAACATTAAATTTAAATAATCCTTTTTCTGCAATAAAATAAATCCTCAACCCCGCTTATAACGAAATCATATTTTTTTGCTTTAAAATCTTCATATAAACCACGATGTGCACAATCTTCAGGTAGCCACATTGTTATAGTTACGAGTATAATTGAAGTAGACGATGCTTTTAATCACTACCCGAGTACTGCTTAATTTTTATATAATGAATAAAAGAGCTAATCCATTATATAAAAACGAAACACTAGGTATTTTTTCAGTTATATAATATTGTATTACTGTTTAATATACTTGAATAGATCTATGAGAACTATTTTATTCCCAAATGTTTGAACATGCTACTTAAACATCGCCAGCGAATAAATTAAAAAACGTCCAATTAAATTGATAAATGAACTCGGTAGGTTCAATTGTGTTTAATTAGTGTTCTCAGTTTATATGCGCTGAGTATTTTTATTATTTTGTTTTGCTATTTATTCTCCTACTATCGGTGTTAATTTAAATGAAACAAACTTATTCGGCTAATGTGTTGGTGGATAACAGCTCCGTTGATATTAGAGCACTTTTGCTGGACAATTAAAAAGCAAAGTAAAAACGAATATTTATCATATTTTGTAATATTAATGGGATAATATACACGCCTAGTAGTATACAAATATTTTCACTGAATTTCTGGAACGGTCTATGTAGGTTTCCTGATGCCTGAGTTAAGTCCAAACCGTAGAAGGTCTGAACTCGGATACTAGAAACACTATAAACAGCCTTCCCGTCTAAAACCGTCTTAAGAACTCCCAATATTTGTTTGATTTTAGTACCGCTAAGACTGTGGGGAATGTGGAATATCATATGCGCTCTCTATAGTGTCATATTTTAATTGAGATTTGGTTGACTAGTTTAATATCGCTTTAATAATGAACCTATGAGTGCGTGAGCATTAATGTTTTTCGGTCTGACAAAGGTGCCAGTAGAGATAAGCTAGAAACTAGCCCGATATTCGATCGCTTTCATGATGAAAACACGGTGCTTTAAATGGACGGACTAAAATTGGAGTAGAGCTTACAGCGTGAAATATATTATGCATGATAACCAGAAGATAGGATAAGGTAGAGCAGTAACAACGTCGTGTCGCATCGTTCGTCAAGTGCGACAGTCGAACCCCGCGCACTCTTCATGTGGATAATTAATACATACAGGATTGAACGAGTGGAGAAGATAACCCTACGTCGTTCTGTGTTCTGTCGTCGTATATGGATACGCGTGTGCATATGTATATAGCATAAATTTCTGGTAATTTGATATTTTGTCAAGGACAGGGCGCTTAAAATTATAAAAGTTTCCATCCCCGCAATACATCAACCGTCCAAATCTCTCCTCTGGCAATGGTCTGATACTCGCTCCGACTATCAACGTTTGCTATTTTCCCCCCTCCCCCATTTCTCTATTCGACCGCATTATAATAACTCCAACACAAAGCCTTCGCGTTTGTGCTCTCGCTCAGGTACTATAAGATTATTTTATTTCCTGAGCTCATTTCATGCTTCGTCAAGTCAAAAACTTTAATGTCCCGCAAATGCCTGCTATCTTTTTAAAAGTTGCACATTATGGTTCAGTTTTTTCAATAGTACATTCGATTCGAATATGGTTTTCGTATTCAGGAGCTTCTGAATGTTTTTTTTCTTATAAAATCCATAAATAGGCCAATGTGTCACTAATCACAGAGACAGTCCATCTTTGGCTTAAGTCCAAAAAATACTGTCCTGAAGCTCCCAATGTCGATGATGTGTATCTCCGACAACGGCGACGTAATAATATTTGTTAAATAAATAAAAAACAACTTTCATGTGGCCTTCAAAGTGAATTTCCAGACAAAAAAAGAACACTTACCTACCTGTCTAGTATCCGGCCTAGCATAGCGCGATATATTATCAAAAGTTAACTGTCGAAAAATGATTACGGTTGTTAAAACACATTTTACAAAGCGCTGTCACCGCCGTTGCTACCATTACTTCCCGTCATTGTTGTTTGGAGACCTTATGACCTTTTGGTACTCGTACCTTCTGGCCATGTGCACCTTTTCACATTAATAGGACAAACTGTATGATATTCATTAAAAATGCCACGCCGTTAAAATTTTACGAAGCTTCACGTTTAGATGCAAAAATACAAATGACACTAATTTGAATATAATTTTGCGTAGTTATACAAACAAATATTGATACCGAGATCGGGCGATTCGTTTTGTTGAATCACATATTAAAATATAATAATTGTGTTACGGCTCGATTAAGTAATAGTATGAATTTCAATAAATGACGTGACACATCAAAAAGTTTAACTCTTACGGAACACGTTTTAAGAATATTTTCTAGCGCTTTTCCCATAATATTATATTATGTCGTTTTCATATAATAACATTATTGTACACTTTTCGTCTACACGTTCAAGTTCAAACGCAAGATTGTGTTTTTATTTGTTTATTTTATTGTTATGTTTAATTGTCTTACGCTTTTTTTTATTACTATCCAGACAGATATGAATACACAATTTGACTGCAGTGGCACGCAATAGGAGTCGTATTGTCCTGTCTTAGTATCGGGGTTGTAGAAGAGACGTGAAAATAAAATGACACTGTAAACCAGTAGACTGTAGTTTACTGAACTGCCTATAGATTAAGTTTATTCAAACTGATCATGCAGCTAGATAATTCAAAATATATCTCCAACGGATTGTCCGGTCAGTTTAAACATTTAGTTTGTTTTAATAAATCGTTCAATGGATTTTAGTTTAGTATGAATTGTTTAACATGTGTTGTACATCCATTATTATTATACATTATTAAACTTTCTAATTTAATTACATAAATAAAACGAAAAAAGATGTTATAGAAGCAGTATTTTTCAAGAAAATAGGTGTGAAATGTGCATAACTATTAGTATTTCCGTAAATAGTACAATTTATTAAGATAGTAGTATATACTATAGCAATTATTCCAAAGGTATCCCCACAAGACATTTCGTTTTTGGGGCGCGTTCCTGTACAATAATTTATAAAAGATCGTGTGAAATGCCGGAGGGAGTTAATGACGCTTTTATTTTGCCAGGTGCTTCGTTTTGATTTCCAAACATTTATTTCGTTCTGATGTAATTATCTTTTTGCACGGTCCGAGACGGCAACACGCCTTGATAATAATATTTTTGAGAATCTCGGCGCACGAGAGGGGTAACGTTTGACGGCACGCACTTGTACTCATTGGGATTTTATGACGCCTAAAGGTAGTACAAAAGCAGCGTTGGGTGATTATTAAGTCGATTTGGCACGTAAACTGCGCGCGAAAGACTGTTTTCGAGATTTTCACACTTCCGCCAATATTTTTTCAAGTCCGTGACTTGAATAATTCTATGACGATTATTGTTCGAGTTGTTCAACGTGAGCTCGCACTCGGGGCAAACATTTTAATCGTCTCGACGGTACAGTAGGTCTTCCTCGTCCTGGGCACTTAAACTCTGAGCTCGCTCACGCTGTTTAACATAACCCAAGAGGAAACAATAAAGAAAAAAATAATGACATTTTCGACGGGATAACACTGTTATCGACAAGCCGAATATCGGTTATTAGGTGATTGTGTTTTTCCGTTGTTCTCTTACCGAAGTTTCTTTTATTTTATTTTTGTCCTTCCAATCACTCTCTATGTCTCCCTATTCTGCGCTCCGGTTCAAAATTGTAATTATAACGGCAACGGGCGATTTTCTTGTATTGTTTTAGAAATAAATGATTAATATTATTTTCTGCTGCAATCGCTATCGCGGCACGGCAGACTCGAGACGTCAGTGGAAGTGACGGCCACCGAGAATCTTTTTAAAGTTTTGTGAGAGTTTCTGGATGACAGATTCCTGATGAACGAACATATAATACAATACTACCCTCAACTTCCGTGTTATACCAGTGCCAAAAAGGGTGCGAACGTCAAGGATTATGTACAAATAACATAATATATGTATATATATATATATATATATATATATATATATATATATATATATATGCGTTGATAAAGAGTAAAAATAATAAACGAAGGCACGCGTTTGTTTACACAATGTTGTACGATATATTTTAAAGACTCTATTTTTTCTATTCTTATAACTAATATCTGCCGAATTGAATATGTTGAAGTTAGTGCCATACCTAAAACTTTTTGTGTGAATCATAATATTGGCCTTCAAACATGCCTTGAAGCTGATAACCGTTTTCTCAAAAAGTAACAAGTACAATGAATGAATAACGGTAATACTCTTAAATTAAAATTTACCGGTAACCTACTACCAAATACCTAAATTACAAAACAATATTTTTACCGTCAATATATTGTTTGTCAAGCGCCAAAAATAAATAACACGAAATCTAATTAAACCATCCAAAACTAAACAGTGATTCGTGGTACCTACTAAAAATTTATTTTGTATTGACTTTAATTTGGAATTTTTATTTTAGTTTTTTCCATTTTTGGGCAAAATATTTTTTATAATTTTATTACTGTAAAACAAGTATTCATGAGGGGATTTTTTCTTTTTTTAACGAAGGGCATTTACGGTGTTAATACAGGCTTGAATATTTCGAATAAATAAAATGAAACACTAAGACATTATTATTATTAATTATTCATAAAAATGTATATCTCAACCGGAATTTAAAGTTACCGTGACAAAAATCGTTTGAAAGGCGAAAGCGTTTAATTGTAAATGTTCGATAACTACCATTTTCAAGTACCATTAACGACTGGTCACTGCTATCAATAGTAACCCCGGTTACCACCAAAGACAAAAGCTGTTTCTAATACAGTTGTTCGGACAACCTCAAGTGAAAAATAGTTAGTATAATATCACTCGCGCGACGATATAAGGTTACAAGTTATATAGTTAAACATCGATGGCCGATGGGCTACAACATACTTTTGGGGCTCTCGTCGTTAGCGCTTTTAACTTTTGCCGCGTTTGGCATAATATAATGCTCATCGAAACGATGACTGTGCAAAATTTGCATTGAGGCAAAGCAAAGCTCATATTATATAGTACGTGATGTTGTAGACCGCCATCGGCTTCCGCCGCCGCTTTTGACGGCGTAATAAATTATACAATAATTTCCGCAGATAATGTGTACACGGCCGGAGGTCGTTTATAAATTACTGTATTTCATACGGATGATATTATTATAATGTGTTACACGCGTCGGCCATTGACTGTCCGTCTCTCTTATACAGACGACGGTGGAAAATCTGCAGGGGAAAAATGGGTAAACGACTGGGGAGGTTCGTGGGCGTAGAAATGAGTTGGCGTGTGAACGAAATATTAATTTTATTTATTATTAAAAGTTAAATGTATAAATAAATAACGCAAAGTATGGCGATTTCGATTGTATTTTAAATAATTGTGTGTACAAAACCAAATTAAAATAAAACTTACACTAACGAACAGCGTTGTCAATATAAAAAATGAAATATTGTTATATAATTTTAATTATTTAACAGTGAAATTGTTTGCTACATACATCTTTTAAATAACTGTTCTATACATTTTATTTGAGTAAAAAATATTACTTATTGGATTTCTTCGCGTTATTTTCGTTATCAGTGTATTAGTGTATTTACCATAGTATTTTGAAAGTATACAAAAACCAAAGACGTGTTTAATGTTAATAAATATTTCATAGTTGTGAAGACGTGTATGTAGAATATCTGTGAAAACGTTGTTCAGACAGAAACTCTATACGTGTGCTAATGATTTCATGATAAACGTATTAACTGCACGCAATATGACTTTCGACGATCGACCACTAGAGAGCGCTAAGTGCTTGCTAACCTAAAGATAACCAAAAATCTCTCATAAGCTTTTAATGGTTTCGTCAATTATAATTTAGAGGTGGGCAAAAGCGCAGCTGTTAATATGTATGGAAAACCATTAGCTCATAAAATTAATCTTTTTGTTTGCGAAAAAATTGCAAAATTTAAGAAAACCTCATCTCTCTAACCAACTAACTTAAATCAAACATTTGTATTGGATTATTATAAGAAATTGACCCAATTTAGTGCCCCAAAAGTTGTATCCAAATGTTTCTTTTTCATTATCACTTACTAGCTATATACCTACTATTTATTTATAGTTGAACTTCATGTTGATTCCGGTTAACAATATTTAGCAACCAAACGAATAAAAAACCTACATAACTCGATTAATTTTCAAATCGAATGGATTATATTTTATTCCTTTATTAAAGAAATCTGACAAATGTTTTTCCAGAAAATAAAAAAATAGATACACGTTACATACAAAAAAATGAAAAAAAAAATGTTAGTAAATATAAACTAGTTTAACTCCTTAGTAGTAAGTATATAATAATATCACACGGAATGTCGGTCCATTATAGATATTGGCTTATTAAAAAATAAAAATTAAAAATAAATATATTTTTATTATTACTATTACCATTATTACCCATATATTTATTTTATTAGAAAAATATATGGGTTAATAGTATATACCTTTATAAATAACACAATACAATCTATAAGATCCTTGTCACAAGCCGCGGCAGCTTTTATTTTCTCTGTTACATTTTTGATCTCTAATTTAATTTGTTGTAGTTTCGTTAAAACTTAGTGCGTGCTACTTTTGTTTTAATAACCTTAACAGGCTTATTCACTTACGCCAATTCTGCTTTAAACGAAAACCTGCATTAATAACATTACAAACCAATAAATAATTTGTTTTGTGATCATTATAACTGTTGTACAACTGCTCGTGGTTGTTGACGATCTACTTGCCGTGTTTATTTTGTGGTATTTTTAACGCCCGAAAAATGTTTCACCATAAATTACAATCCATGACAATATAATATTATTACGAAGACTATAAATTATTATAATATATTACATTTATCTTAGATTGTTTTACAGCCTATATACTAATGTAACGTCATGTCTGAGATTCAAATGTATGGGTAATTTTTTTTCCATATCTCACAGTATCACCGTGTGAGGATTATGCAGAATATTATTGAACCTATATAACTGATAAACCTTACCTTTTGGCCACTGCTTTATGGGATTTACTGGCGGGCATTAATTTTTTTTATTTTGCGCATACGGTTAATCGACCACCGGTGAAGCACTCCAGCATCTCAAGTGCCTTCCAACTCTCGGCAACGCGGTACTCTTGACGCGAAATGATTTATGTATATGACGACGAGGCGAAAGGATTTTTTTTTATCCGTGCGTCATTATATTTTCCCGTATACACGCCGAGGTGATGCCCTATTATGTGAAAAAAATTTCTAGGGATTCTGAGTATTATTATTATTATTTCCTCGTCCCTTACCGCTGCTTTTCATAATCCGTCTGCGCCGGCAAAGAATATTCGTTTTTCATTTTCCGCTTTTGGCGTATTGATAGAGTGTATAAATATAAATACCGCTCGTTCCAAAGACCGGCGTGTATATACGTCTGAAAGCGAAGTGAATAGAAGATAGGTTTGGTTCTTTCAGAAAAGGAAAATAAACCGTTGAAAACGTAATTAATTAAATCCGTTTTGGAGCACCGGTACCTTATAAATCATACCAGGCTGACTAACCGTTCGGCCATGGTTACCACTACACTATATGATAATATTCGATAATATTTTGTATGTGTGGTAAAATAATCAAACTATGGTTAGGCGGGTTAGTATGTTACTTAAATTTAAGCTCGCATCAAACAAAAAACCACAATCAATAAGATAAAAATCGTGTTTGGTTTGGTAAAATTATCATAGGCAATTAACTTATACACAATTAATTTTGTCAAAATTATTATAAATAACAATTAAGTAAATACTATACTATACAACAATTAAATACTAATAATATCTATAATTGTAAGTTTTTAGTACTCTAAGACAGTTGCCTTTTTCCACTTCTCCGCAACTACATACCCTCCTCCTCCTGCTCAGAATTTATTAAAAATTAGCACCCTCTTGACTTGTGCCACCTCAGGTTACTTGCTTCGACTGACTTTTCTAGCGCTGTTTTAATGAAGGTAGAAAATAATGTGCACCGAGGGAAGAAGGAGACATACCATAGACAAATTAAGCATATCTAAGAAAGTTGGTAGAGACTAAAATATGGTTATAGTTACAGGATCCATGGAAATGGGATACAGCGAAAATAAAGAGTTGGCATTGTTTATTATACCTAGAACGTTTTATTTGTGTACTCATTCATGTATATTAATCAAACGTGACGCGACGGCATTATTCTATGCGAGCTGTCGTGGACATATTTACTGGCGTTTGTCGCGTAAGAAAACAAATGAGCAAATTTAAAATAATAGCGATTAAACGACAGCGTACACGTCGTGTACATACAATTACAAATGTGCGCTGCGAAACTGTTCACCTTTAATGATTAAACGGCCGACGTTATTAGAACGACGTGAAAATCCGAGTTACCCGAAAATGTCAATTTAATCAACTCGGATCGCGGCCAATACGCTGTCACCGAGCCAGGCTCAGATTTATCGTTGCACGGTTTTTAACTAAAAATAAATAAATAACCGTTTTATCGAACGCTGCCAGACAGAAGCAGCAGTTAAAGCTGAGTTATATTACTTAAATGTGCGCATCACCAAGTTTAAAAAGTAACCCGATTTGGTTAACACAAAATATTATAATGACAATAACAATATATGTCTTCTGTGAAAAGTCAAAATTAATTATCTCATAAAATAGTTCATTTCCTGTTAACCATTCTGTGTTAAGAAATATATTTACAAAAAACTACGTCTAGACTCTGGAGTATAATGTCCTAAAATGGTTTTAACTATTAGTCATTAGATAAAAATTACATCGTTCTTAAAATATTATAAGTTAGTAAAATAAATAAATTACAATGGCTATATTATAATAGAATAAAAATAGGTTAAAGAGTGTGTATCATAATATACAAAACAGTATCTTGTTGATTTATCATATATTACTAATATATTTACAATATGTAGTATGCATTTGTTTATATCCCGCCATCAATTAATAAAGGCCAAAAGTGAAACTCAATTATGCTATTAAAGCTTCGGACAGTCATTTCATATATTATTTAAAATAATATAAGAACATAAGAAAACGTTTTATTATTTTTTTCTGTTTTTTTAGTTAAGAATCGTATAAACAAACAAGCCTAATTCTGACTTCCAGCTAGACATTGTTATAATATTTAAGCTAAACCCGAATTTGTTTTGCTCACATCGTGGCCGTTCGGTTCTTTTGGTGCACTTTTGTGTTCGTGCGTTGTCTTCGAGTATATTATGGTTTGGAGAAAGACACTATAAATTATTAGACGTGGCTACCTTTTTGCAATAACGTAACGAGACCAAGGTATAGAAGACACGCTTATATCCACCGGAGAATGCCGCTGACGCCAAAGCCTCGGGGTGAACGATGGACAGATACGGACGGCGTGGTGAGGCCAAGAGCTTTATTTCACGTACACGCCCAGGATATATTGATTGATGGATCGTCCTCTCGACCGCATCAATCTATCAAGCGCTTTTCCGGCTTTACTGTGTATTACTACTACACGTGGTCGGGCCAAAACGACGGTAGCCGGAGGGGACGGCTCTAAGTAGTAATAGGCAAAACGAGAACCGACGCCCTTGTGGTCCCGAAAATTGTTCTAAGGTCGACGATTCGTTGCGATACGTTTCGAGTGTTGTACTATAATAATAAACAATACAAAGAAAGCTTCGAGTGGATAACCTCGTGTGCCGCCGCCTTGTTCGCGTCGCCGAGTATTGTGTGGCAAGTACAAAAAATAAAAATAAAAACAAAATAATAAAAATGCCTAAAGCAAAAAGTTTTTCGTGGCGATATAAGTGCGCCATTATTTTTATATGGTGTTTTGGCTGAAGGGGAAAAAAAGATTTAGTGTAAATTTTCCATCGTAATTTATATCTCGAAGACAGCCCGAGTGGAATCGGATCGATAAAAATGATAAACTATCGCAAACCGGAAGTATATATATTTAAGGGGCGTCGGTAGCGAAGACGACGGCCGCCAGAATAAAGTGGTCTTGCCACAGCGCCTCGGTACTGTCATCGCCAAAAGAATATTATCAAACCGATGCGTGTCCCCTGACCGTAATATTATTAAGTCATCTGCAGCTCAACTACTAGAAAAGGTTTTTTTTTTTTTGGAAAACTGTTTTTAATCAGTAACGCAACTATAGCGGTAGCCTTTTTCGAAAAAGCTCATTATCTTGCACGTTTTGCAAACAACAGTAGGTACTACCATTAGTTATAATCAATAGTACTACTTTGAGCACATTTATACGTTCTCTTATGCTTTTACTTTTTCGCCTTTTCTCTCAGTTGTTCGGGCAACTGTTTGAACGTTTGATCCATCTCTGGGTAATATCTCCACACTACTCGTTCGGTCTGCACTGCATACACAAATACCGTCGCGTCGTGGAAGGACAAAATTGTTTTTTCATTTATAAAAATAAATAAAATCACTGTATGGTTAAAAAAAAATCGTACGGATGTTTCACATTATTTACAACGTATAACTATGCTTCGACGTGGGGCCGAGCCTTTAGTCAGTTCTTGTGGTCCAAAGAAAATAATAAAAACGTTTAAATTATGCACATACATGCACTCATATACACGTACATCCCTATTCGGTTCATGTTTTATTCGTAGAAACAATTTGACTTTATATATACCTATGTGCAGTGCTCTCCCGGAATTGCCATTTCCGACCGCAATGTACGTAAACCGTTATTATTATGATTGTGATGATTATAATAATCAACCGTATCCATCTCTCCGAGTGCGAGTAATTATTACAGCGTTGATTAAATTTGTTACATGCCACACACTCCGCATGTCTATCATAATGTGCATTAGGTAAAATTTCACAAATACAAAACCGCGTAGGTGGTGTTCGGCTTCTGCACATTCTTTGAATTCCGTCACTTTTTGAAAACATCAAACGTCAAACGATCCTGCGCCAAAATTATATTTTAAAATACATTTTCGAAACACTGTGTTACATATTTTACACGAACGGAGGGAGTCTGTTTTTTTTTGGTGCTTGTTAATATTCATTAGGGACACTCGAGGAAAACATATGAATGACATTAAGCGCCTCACGTTGGTGAAATTCACAGGTTCAAAAACGAAGAAAAGAATATGCTTAGACACAGAGGCATAATATATCGGATACCATTTTAATACATTTAATTTAAACAAGACCCTGATATAAGTCATTGAGTATCTATAGTAAAAAAATAAATACCAAAAACCATAGAATGCTAAAAAAAAAGTTCGTGTTTTAACAAACCTTAATTATTCACTTTTTTTCTCATAAATCTTAAATACATTTAAATAAGGATTATAATATAAAGTAAAAGCATGTTTAAATGTTTTCATATTACTAAATACTTTATTTTTTTTGTTTTGTTTCAGGTGAGTTAACTTACTTATACAAATCTGCGGCATGGATTATAAAATCAGTACACTATGATTGGATGATAAGTATTCAATATAGTCATTAATTATTAAGCTTACTAATATAGATTTTTTTTTACGAAATACTGGTTAGGTTATAGGTTTATTAAAACAATTACTGTCACAAATATTTACAACGTCCAATCTGTACTGTACACCGCAGTAAAATTCGTCTAAGAGTGTACTGCCGTTTTTAATTTACATGGTCCTATTTATTGAATTTAGAAAACATTTTTTAAAATATAACTGTAGTTTTTTTTCTATAAAACAATACTTATACATTGTGAGGGCATAGTGTGATGCAATGTGTCGGCGGTTGGAGTTGCTGTTCAGCTGCGCCCGGCATTGATAGTTCTCTGATGGGTGACCACTAGCCAAGCTAGACTTAAGCGACGAAACCATGCTGCTAATTTACACTACATGTTCCAAATCTATTATTACAAATCTTGTCATTTACAACCAAGTCTATTTAACTACCTAATGGCCACAGCAGCTGTTGAAGTGGTAAAAAAAAATGTTCCACTGTAATAATCATAATTTTCATCTTAGGACTTGCACTGCGGTACGGATGGTTACTAAAATAATACATCAACTTTAACCGCTTTGTGGAGCTTACTGCGCTAAAGACCCACATCTGAGGAACGTCATAATAACTAACAAGTTAAGCTATATAGGTGCGCCGAGAGAATACTAAGAGAACCACAACCGCTCTCTCAATAATTATGTATATCATTATGTATTTTTTAGTATTATCCTTAGTATTATATCCCTGTTAAATATAATATAATATATTGAAAATCTGTGACCCTTATGTGCAATCGATAAGGGTTAAAGCTGCTCGGTATGGATGTGTTTTGCCCCTAAAATAATACCAATAATAGAGATTGTTTATGATGGTCACGATATTTCATAATAACGCGTACGGTATTAAGCTATTAATATTATTATTATTATTATGAGGGGTCGCTGTAGCGCAGTGGTCATGCAAAAATGTCTAACGGTATTTCGAGACTCAGCTAGAGGGGTCCCTTGTGGGAGTAACGTCCATACACGTGTTTTCTAACTTAACGGAGATCGGTAAGTGCACTACTACCAACACAACGTGAAAAAATATAGCTAATGACCACAATATGGTCGTCCCGGTCGCCGCAACAAATTAACCTTCGAAATCGATGGCAAAATGATATATAAAAATATATTATTGTTATATTTATGTCGTATACACACAACACTTGAGGCCATTTGTTATTTTTTAATTGCTGTCCCGGGCCATTGCAACAAAACCGTATTGTTTTATGTTTATTATTTATTACCAATATTTGTATTTCGTATTCCGTTTTCGGCATTGGCTGGCGATTAAAATTCGCATTATTCGGTTGTGTGCATTGTAATAATATTGTAGTTAAAGCGGCATACAGCCACAGGTACTCATCTTGGCCATCGATGCGTTATACCGAGAGGAAGATACAAAAGGGGGAAATCAACCGACTGTCAGATTAGGGGCCTTTAATCCCCAGAAGACGTGTGAAAACACACTAGTCACGACCGATTGTGTAAATCTTCTTGGACAATACAATTGACGTTATCAGTGTTACCGTTGTCGACCCCGTTCGGTGTTTTTTCCTCCCAATTATTACCAAAGTCGTACAAAAAAACCACTCAGCTGGTTCTCTCGCTTCTCCTCTTTCAGCTTTTTATTTTCATTTCATCTCTGAAGCATCAGCTACACTGTTATGAGAAATTCTACGGCGCAAAAATCATACGGCTGAGCATACGCACAATATATATATATATATATAAATATAAATAGTAATATAAAACCATATTTACAGTATTCTGTTAAAACACACGCTCTCACTCCCGGCTAAAGCATGCATTGGTGCTTTAACGTTGTGGTCGTACTTGGACAAACACAAACTTTGTGTGAGCATTCGGATCGTTGAATAGTAATATGAAATATTTCCTTTGTGTTTTCTCGCTTATACGAGGTATCAAGGATAAGGGTAAAGGTTTGTTCAACATAACCATTGAAATACGTTTTACCTTAGGCCTTCTACCATAAATCAGTTAAATAATTTACAATCCCGAAAGCGATAAACTTATGTACGTGAAAAACTTGATATTAAAATATAAAAAGAGACGAGTAAGAGTTTGTAATTAGTTCCGGAGTTTGGAATCGTTATGCAAATTTTCAAAAAGTTTAACTTGAACAGTCAAACCTATCGTCCTTTTAAGAACAGTTTCAAATGGTATTCGAAATAAAATCTCAAGGAAACGGTCAAAACTGAAGTTCTCAAAACTAAGTATTTTTCTTAGTACTAAAATGCATGCACAAAAAAGTACTAAGGGGAAAGAAGAGGGCAATAATCTAAGCTTAAAAGTAATAATCTTCATTCGCGGAACTAAAACCAAAATTATTAAGACTAAAACGACTTCAAAAGAAATCGACTGATAAAGAAATATTTTTTTCCAAATTTGTTTGTGACATATCAACTACTAAATGTAATTAAATTGGAGCAAATTATAGTAACCGAGGTTTTTAAGAGAAACATTTAAGCGAGAGCTACAGTTTTTTGATAGAACTATGCGCGGTATTCTGTTCTCAATTTTGATTATCCACGAAATATCAATATTTTTAGATATTATTTGATGGAAGAAACAGTTTCGTTATATTTTTTTCTAAGAACAGTCTTAATATTTAACAATCTTTTCTGACAGTCCATTTCGTGATAGGTCTACGCGAATGACACAGTTAAAATGATATCAAAAAGTGCAGTAAAAACAGTATTAACTACTGAACTTCGCAGTGGGTTCTCGACGTTATGACTTATAAGGCGGACGGTTCATCATTTATTTGCAATAGCACGGTGGAAGAATAAAACAAATAAAATAAAACAATCTTGGGAGATTGCGCGGCAATACATTTTATTATTTATCCAACTGTCCATTATGGTGTGATATTTTATTATTCCTTCGCCATAAAAACGTAATCGGAGCGAAATATTGTGTACATAATAATATAATACGACCCCACGGCCGTGATAGTTATATGAAGGATGAAATAAAAAATAAATGTATATATTATTTTTTTATGGTCGTTCGGCTGTTGAAATTTATACTTGGCAATTGCGGGCAAATCTGTTCCGAAGAACCGACCGAGTAAAAGAAACGAATGAATACGACTGTTGGAATCTTGGAAAGTAGAAACGAATAGAACATATGTATATATAATTATATATATATATATATATATATATATATATGTGTGTGTGTGTGTGTGTTTTCACGTACTTCGAAGACCGATAGAACGAGCAGAGAGAGAGATCGGTGGGCCGGAAAACTCCCTGGAATACATATATTTTCTCTGTCTGGTTCGTCTGTGTGTAGTGGAGAGTGGAGACGGACGGGAAAGCCGGTACAATTAATGTGCCAGGAAACTGCAGAGCTAGCCGAGGCGATATTATCAAACCGTACGGTGCAACACAAGTTGGCGGCGGGCAGCAGGCAGACGCATTGCGCTCTATTGACTTTTAGGGGCTTTTCTTGCTATATCTCCGTGTATTCTCCTTCTAAATCACCTCCCGAAACCCATAAATAGATGAGAACGAAAGAGAAAAGGGTTGGTAACGGTAGTAGAATGAAAAAAGAAGAGAAAAATAATTGGCAACCGTTTCGAACACCGACAGTATAATATATTTTGTTACCACGCTTGAATACAAAAAGAACCAATCTCGAACTCGGTACCTTTGAATACTTATGTATTAGTATATTATACAGTTAATAATCAGCTTTGATTAAAAATAATATATTAAAATTTTGTAATTTTTGACGTGGTAAATTTATGACAGTATTAGTGTACATTGTAATACCATAAACAAACATTGTAAACTTATTTTGACTGGAAACTGAGGTTGGCATATTCAGGCTCGTGGTACACAAAGATTTAATAACATACATAATATTAAGGTACAGCCGCAGCGATATTGAACGTTTTGACGTTAGAACAATGACTAAAGCTGAAATAAAAAAAATTAACGATGGCGCTGTACGAGTTTAAAACAATATCGAGATAAGGTTCACACGAATTCATCGCACTAAATTAAACTCACTAGGTACATCGTAAACTCACGCTGTCAAGTCTAAAGATAACTTGCGAAACATACAACCGCTGCTTGGTATATTTTACCAAACAATAGACTGAGATTTGAACACGTTTATCGCGAGAAACAAAGATACGGTTATCCGGAAAAGTCGGTAGTCGTTATATTGTCTTAACGCTCAAATATTTGTTGTAATAATATTAATGTTTGTTCATGGAGGTAGCGGTTCTTCGTACATTGTGCACGCTTTTAAACTCTTATACTGAGTGGCTTCAAAGGCTTTAAACGAAAAACTAAAATTACTCGCATGGTAATCAATGAGAAAATACTTAGATTTGAGCTTGGGATTTTAACTTTAAGGGATGTTTTATTTGAGTAAGCTACTATTAATTGAAAGGGTAAGCCATAGGAAAAATGAAAAAAAAAACAGTTTAACGGGAACTTGTCAAAAATACTTTGTAGTTTAAATTACACGGGTATACCTGTGTAATCGTAACCTTTAATTGTTAATATAAAGTGAAATGTTAACAAAATATTTTATGTAGTTTAAGGGGATAAATATTCTTACATTAATTTTTTACTGCATGTATTTTTTTTAGCCATATGCTATAAATGTACTTAATACTACTTAAAAAAATAAAAATAAATTTTTATTGTGTTTTGGTTTCATGAAAAACGCTAATTAAAGAATTGTTCCAAATATGGAACATTGTGCATACAAAGATGTATAGCATGAGCAGATATAAACAAAAAATACTATCGTTCCATGTATGGTGGACGACGTGAGGCTCCGTACGACAATGAAGAATAATTATTGTGTCTAGGCCGAAAAATATTATGTGAAGTTTGAAATATGAATACACACCTTCAACGGTAAACTAGTGGTCGTGATAAACATTGACTTTTTTACCGGGGAAATGTTTTGAGTTAAAATCATTACGATTTGCACACGGCCAAATCCCTTCAGTGACGTAGTCACGTCTCTAGTATTTTACTACCTCTTAAAAATCTATACACTTATATGCAACACACGCTGGAGTATTTTCAGTTCTACAACATCTGCTATCCGTAAATGTAATGGTGAACTTTTGGCGGCTATTCGAACGTTATTATATTGTTACTATAACTGCTTCTTTTGCCTCGACAGTGCATCCGGACAAACGCCCAAGTATAGCCATACTCTTGTCGGTACCTATTCTGCACTATACGGGCCAAACAAAGTCGCGCGTTTTAACGACCTGCGTCGTACTTAATACAAAGTATAAAATATATGTTTTACTGTGCGCAGAGGGCGTGCCTCGCTTTTAATATTAGTCTGGAGCCAGCTAAATTTTCAAGTTTAATGTTGGAATCCTTTTTTAAAATCGTATGGACATGACAATAATTCTAGGTTTCGCTTGCGTATGAATAAAAAATTGCCAATTTGAAACAGACCGACAAACATATTTCACTTCAATTTTCTAGTTGGCAGTTCCTGTTCTGTGTTAATAAACAATGACTTTAACAACCGGGTTCTCTTAAAATTAGTTCGTTGACTATGACATGCTTACAATTACCTCGCTTTTTTAAAAAACTTTTTGGTACAAATATAGATACTTAACTAGATTGCTGAATATAGTGATACCAGGTAAAGCCAAAATTCGTCATCTTGCTTGTGGCCATTGGATCGTTTTATTACACCGAGACTTAATTATCACACTTGTCACAATGTAAATTGTTTATCACTTGGTCCATTGCCAACGGCCATAATGTGCGAAAAATTAGATTCACACAGCTTGTTAGTGAACACATGACAGTTATAGTTCCTCAACGTAAAACATGAACCCAGCTCTGTTATTGTATGGCTTGGGCGGTTATTGAATATTTATCAGTTTTGATTCTTTATACATTCATTTTGAGACTTGGGTTAAAATTTTAACCCAAAAACAATAACAGTTAGAAAATGTTATTTGTTTAAATATGTCATTATAGTCGGGATTTTTATTATATTATATAATTTTCGTACGTATTGTTGTTATACACACCGCTTGATAATTACACTGTAAATTATATCCCATTAAAGAACTTTTTAAAAGACGCTCGTTTGTATTTTGGTATAATAGTGCAAATGTGCGCACGTATACTACTCGTTGTGGTAACAATTAAAACACTGCGGTAGTTGTCAAGTTTTGCTGAATATCAAATAACCAAAACGCTTTACAAACTATTAATAAAGTTTGTTTGCACGGTGCACACGTCGATACAATATTGTGTAGGCCTCGTACACGGTGCGACATGATTAACGGCTCGTGTCGGTGTACTACAAAGACTAAATTATTAATATGATAATATCGGTTCGGGTTGTCACTAATGAAAACAATATCGGGATACGCCGAGCATACGTATATTATACGATGATAATAATAATAATCTTCCGTACATATATTATAATAATTATTATTATTGAACACCTACCGGAGTGTTATCATTTTGGTTTATTTTATTGCTGTCACGTCGTAGTAACGCTCGCAAGGACATGCGATAAATTCTATTACTATTAATGAAAATCGATAGTAACCAGTAAGTAGTCCTCCGATTTTTTAATATATATTATTTAATATTAATGCGTCCGGTTGACAAAACTTGCGCCCGACATTTGTTTTTCTCCACTTTAAACCACGTCATCAAAAAATTGAACCGATGTGTTTTTGGTTTACTGTCAAGGGTTGCGTAATGTGTACACAGTGTACTTATACGAGCAATGTGTATGTATGTATATTATACTTCTGTTGAACGCTTACAAGAAAACATAATGGCTTACGCGGTGGCCAAAAACATTTTAGACTGCGGGGCTGACCGCAAGGGAAAAACCGGTGCTTTTGAAAATTATCGTTAACTGACCGCAAGACACGATGCGGTGGTCTTTAGGGATTCCAAACGTGTCTTGTTGTGTATTACACAACAGCTACGTACGGTATCGAGTTTCTTTTTAGGTTCTTCTTTCTTATTATTTTGTTTTTTTTTTAAAGCCGTTGCGACCGCACTACAGAGACGAAGGGACATCGTGTAAAACGGTATAAACGCCTGTAAGACGAAGAGGCGACCGGAGAAGTACAAAAACTGGAACCGGAAGGAAACGTGATGTAATTTAAAGACGACGACGGTCTGTGCGTGAGCGTTCTAATGCCAGATCGCCAAAAAAAACACTCCCTTCTCCGTGTATTTTATTTTTTGCTCTTATACTTGCCAGGGTCGCCGTGGAAGACATATTATATGGCGGATCGAGGAGGGAATGCTACAGCTGCCGGACCGAGACGTTAAATTTATGTATGTGTACCACCGGGGGGTAAATTCTACTCCCCTCCTCTCTAAACCGTCCTGAAGGCCGAGATATTTTACCAAAAAACCCATATAGCAAAGTTATCAATATTGATTACTTAATGTCATGTCATTTTCACGGTCGTTTGTTCTGTATTTCCCTCTAGGTCCCAGTTCTTGCCGCGGCGCGTCTGGACCTTAAGTACAGCCAGTGACCTCTCAAATGGACCACGTTTTTTCACGTTTTAAGCCCAACACACACCTTTAGCGCCCCAAAAGTGGTAAAGGTCCGGACCGAAATATCTTCACCTATTTCATCCAAGAGATTCTCTGACCGCAGCTGTTACGTCCTTTTTGCAGATTTTAATACAATTTTAAGATGCCGCTTCATGTTCCATCGAACCGTCTGGGGGAAAAATAGATAAAAATATCATATTTTATACTACCCGTCTTATGACGTCCATCCATTTACAAATTACCAAAGTCTCACACACAACAAATTCTCAATATTAATATAATCATCACGGAGTACCACAACAGGCAAATATAGTGTTACGTACACATGTTATGCCATGTAAGTCGAAAATACAATATTTTATTAATGTTTAAGGTCACAGCTGTAGACGAAAATAGTCACATTGTCTAAGAAGACACTTCATATCATATTTTTCATATTATATAAGTGGCACTCAATACCGGTGCTGCACAATGCACACGCTATTAGCTATGGCCTGTGTCAAACACGTATACAAAAATATATGGAAAAACTAACAATAATGAAATTCTACTTTGAGGAACGACGACAAATATGTTTACTTACAGCATTTTGATAAAATATAGCAAACGTTTAAACCGTCGATCGCCGAATAAAATGTGTGTACAATATTACCGTTCCGTTTAAATGGTATTCGTCAATATTTTATATTATTTCTCACTTGTACTGTTACATTAAAATAATCAATAACTACGTCGTTATTGATTTAACATCACTTTGTTGAATTTTGGACACTCACAGATTACGAATGCAATAAATTGCCTTTTTTCTCTCACTCTTTTTTTTATAGTAGACTAGGGAATATCTAACCGATTCCAGAGGTCTTGCGGTGCACGCTACAAAGAATGACGAACGGGTACCGATTACGGTGGTCTGAACGGGAAATTGAAAAAAAAAATAAGAAACATCTTGGTATTTTCGGTTGTAGATTTGTATAGCCATGTATGAGCGAAATACAAACAACTATGGATAACAAAACCAACATAACGTGCATCTGGCATCTAAATTATAATGATATACGGTTCAGAGACCCCGCGTGTGCAAATACTATGCACCTACCGTCTTTATTTTACTGATCTATAACATGATAATATAATGGTTATTATTTGTGACCGTCTATGGGAAAAGGTCATTTATCTTCCATTTTTAAAAATCGGGGTTTTTGCATTTTGTCATAGTCGATTAGTTGCAACTGTGTTTCGATCTGTTTGAAAGTTATGAAGTTTTTAAGTTGGAACTCCTAGTAAGTTAGTTAGTAAAATGTTAGTTTTTGGCACTCCCAAAAAATTTGCTCCTGGAATATAAGGTACCTTTTCCATTGACGGTCACGTTTGTTACTCAGTGATTAAGTCACATATTGTGAATATATAGAAAATAGCATCTTATACATAGTTTTAGTTGTAAAACCGACCAAAGAAAAAGTAGGAGTTGAAGCACGAGACTGAAGACACAAACTATATTGATCACAAACTATGATTTACAATCATTGTTTTGTGTTATTAAAATATTTATGGACAAATAGATTTTATCAGCCTAGTTTAATTTTAAAATATTTTACTAAAGGGCCAAGATCAGATAAAATGATGTTGTATCCTTGGTCGGTCCCTGTACTTGACATCGATGAAAGTATGATTGCGACCGCACCCAAGTCAGAGTTATTGATTCAATTTCCGCCGTCTAGCATAATATTATTATTTAATGGGTCGAGTTAAAAAGAGTTGAGGAATTAATTATTTATCCCATAGTCTAGTCGATGACAGTTGAAATAGTTTATTCAAACTAACAAACGTGTTCTTTGATTGTTGCACATAGCATTATAGTTACAAATGGCGTTTATTTTAAAATAAAAATTTTTATTGGGTTATTGCAATCAATAACCGAGTTTCCAGCAACATAACAATACACGCATAAGTTGCGCACACTCACGGGGATCGTATAATTATATACTTTAAAATCCACCTTCTCGTTTAAAATTCACACAACTCCATCTTTACTTTTGTTGTTGTCGGTTTGTATGAATACTAAGTGAGGGATGGTGGATCAGTAGGTCGAATACATTTAATCTATTTCACTAAGCTAAAGTTTGTAAATATTACACCTTTTTTAAAATTCACCGCCGTTTTATACTGTAGAAATAACCGGTCCTCATCGTTTTAACTACAAAGCTATGTAATGATAATTATTAAACTATGTGGTTTTTACTAGTGGTGGGACTATTCGAATAAAAAAAATTCGAATATTCGAATACTTCATTCGCACGAATATTCGATTTTTTTATTCGAATATTCGATCTGATTTTTCGAATATTTTATCATTTTCTTTGCAGGATTAATTAGATTAGAAAAAATAATAATTAAGAGACAATTAAAGTGTCCTTGATCTATTTTTAATAATTTTTTAACAAAATAAATACAATTATAACGAATTATTCTTTTGACAAAATAAATATTATTACTTATTACAACAAATAAGATTTTAACAATTTATATAGATATATAATTACAAAAAAACATAAATTTGACAAAATATTCGAAAATTCGAATATTTGAATTATTTGATTACTATTCGAATTATTCGATTACTATTCGAATATTCGAATTATTTTCATATGATTATTCGAATAATTCGAATAATAGAAAAATTCGATTCGAGGTCTCAGCTCTAGTTTTTACCCATGCGCCCGTTTTTTAACTAATACTCGAATCTTTCGGTTACCGATAATTAAATCGAGGGCACGTTTATTTATTTTTTGCTGTCGACTTCTAACGTCTTGTATAAGCGATTATCATACCGTTTAAAACAATAACCCGTTTACTTTAGGTTTAGTGTACGCCGTTGAAGTTTTTGCAAAACGCTACTAGTAGGTTTGTTTTTTTTATTATCCAAATTCAAAAACATTTATTTTAATGCGAAGTGAATATTTAGTTTTTTTTTTTTTGTTATTGTGATTGACGTCCATGTGTTTTATTACAAGTGGTACGTATCTCGGTCTGTCAGGAGCGTCGACGGTAAAAAAAAATATTCCCTCACTGCCGTCACAGAAAAAACTTGAGACACGTCTTTCCTTTTGGCTTTCACCGTGTGCTCCCGGCAAAGGCGTTCGAGTGAGTGGTTGGCTACAAATTTACACACACACGTGACAGAACGCGGCAATAAGTTGATTGACAACTCAAAAAATAAAAATGTTTACGCGTCGTAACACGATAAGTACATTTTGATTTAGAAAAAGAGCAAAAAAAAGAATATACGTTGCCTCCGCTTTTTCCGGTTTAGTGACCCGTTTCTCTCTATTTGCTTTTTTCCCCTAATGGTGTTCATAACAATAGAAATTTCCCTAAAGATGATATAACGATAAAAATACAGTCGCATAACTTTCGCCAGTCAATTAATATGTTATTTTATTATTTATCTAAAACTATTTACAAGTACAATATACTTGAAAAAATCTAAAAATAGCAGCACTCGGGCAGTAGTAATTGTTCATGAGTGATATTTCTTATAGCTTTTTTCTCTGAAAAAGCCACAGTATTAATATTACCAAAAGTATATCATCATATTTGTTTTATTAATGTATACATTATATCAAATCTAAAAATAATTCTAAATTATTTAATTAATTTATAATAGTTATTATTTTTGTATGTATGAATTATATAGTATATGTACTTTATTAAAGTTCCGAAGATAAGTAGAACACAACAAAATTTCCCACAAAAACTCAATATTAAATGGTTATAATCTCTTTATATTTTATATTATATATATATTAACCAACGGATTTTAATTAAAAATGTTTTACGTAGGATATACGGGTAATTGTGTTAAAGCGGTGTTGTTGCTACAAGGACTTTGTAGTCCTTTCATTAAAGATAATGCTTGTGCGCGGTTTTGTTTACAACATTTGTTTGACATTTTTTTCATTGAGGTTTACTCACTTGTAGTACCGACTTCAACAATAGCAACATTAAAATATTGTAATGTCTTTTTCTATGTTCCTAAATGAGACGCCTGTTCTTTCATTACAGCTCATTTACATAGTTATTAAAATCGTCGTCATGTTGATAATTACATAATGGATTAGATTATTTTCGGCTAGTAGAAATGTAGTATTTAGGGACACGACAGTAGCGCGAAGGTGAAAAAAAATCAATTAAAAAGCTGAGCGCTCATGACTGTGTATAGTGTATACTATAATAAGACAGAGCATAGCTTGTAAATGTATAGTAGTTTCTGAGAGTGTTTCAGAAAATGTATACCGATTACATTCTTGTAATTCAATTTCTATTGAATAATTCACCGTTACAGGTAAAAATTACCAGATAAAATATCAGCCCAACTAAGCAGACATATTATAAGAGATCTTATAGTAAGACGTCAGTATAAGAGTACACATACTGTAAACTTGACGTACAGTGTGCTCTGTGATTTTTTTATGTTATTTTTATATTTATTAGAATTGTCTTGTAACGGTTATCTTTATTTCTATGACCGTTATTGACAAAAAAAACAAATCCAAACTTTGTTCGTTAAACTTGTGCTGAGAATCCTGCAATGAATCGGTAAATGTGTTTTTTTACCCTCCCGGGAAATTCGGTACGCTAATGTCCCTCTGAGTTAACTGGATGACCTGGTCTTATACATATGAATAAAGTTTAGAGTTTCCTCTAACGATTCTCGGCAACTTTTATGTACAATCTTATATATATGTATATAAGACAATAACAGTATATTTTGTTTCGAAACCCAGCTATTTTTTCTTAAACAGATTACTGCGTCGTCGTCGTCGTCTAGTATTTTCGAAAATACGACCTTAAAGGCCGGTACGGTATTCGGACAAAAGCCAATATACATACAAGATCGAGTTCTGGGCGTGCGGTAGGAACCGGTAGAGAATCAAATTTATTACACAAGTGGAAAAGCTAAAAGTTTATAGAATAGAAAAGTTTCTTTTTAACCCATAAAAGAATGCACGGCGATTATTCTTATTTGCCCGGCGCTTCCCAGCGGACTCGGATCGGAGCACGAAATAAAAGAATCCGTTCCGTTTGTTTCCGCACTGCTTGTACAAACTTTTTGCATGCACTTACTTCTTTACGTTATTATTATTATTATTTCTTTTTAAAACGCTGTTTCATCATTTTATTTGCTGATTTTTCTCCGCTGCGCTCCCCTACGGCCTACTCGCCTCTTTCTATCCGAAACAATGGCAAACAATCCGTTCAAACTTCCCAGATTACAATACGCTCGTCAGCCTTATCAAAATACAACCATTTTTATATACCCGCGCCGTTCCTTCTTTTCCCCGTGACTTACCGAGCTTGTCAGGCTTTTTTTTTTTAATTTAATATTGTCGTAAGTTAAAAATTGAATTATTTTTGTTCATAATTAATTCGAACGAGTCTCCAGCGAGTGTTCTGTGTAGTATAAATTAAAGGAGTTTAAAAAATATGAAGTGTCCGACAACTTTTGGATGTGTTGTGGAATTGCGAAAATAAACCACGTGCGTAGGGTCGACAAATAATAATAATAATGGCAAGCCGTAAAATACAAACAGTATCCGCGTGTCAGACAGAACAAACATTGTACTTCATAAGGCCTTAAAATACATTTCACTTCACAATTTTTCTCTTCGCACTTCTCCAGATGTTTATTTTAAATGTATATTGAGCATGGATGAAAATGCCATTCGTATATAATATTGATGTAGCTCTAAGTACTTAGTGAACTTAGTATTATTTATTAAAATATTTAAATATAGCCCATTAATAAATCGTTTTTATGCTCCATATAATGATTAATAATGTAGATTGTGTGACAATTAGAATATTGTTAGGGAACCATAGCACAAACATGCACTGTGTAATCACATAATTATTTCAAAATAATAATTGCCGATATGATTGTGAAAAAACACAAACATTTTAAAAGCATTTTTTATATAAATTTATATGTAAAAAAACAGGACGTTAATTAGTACTTAATTGGTATACAAAAAACAAATTGTACAAAAATCTATCCTAAAAAATATATATAATCAAAATATACGTTATTTTTGTTTATATATTTTATTTACTCATGCGTCGAATAATTTTATAAATATCCTTTGAGTGTATCATATTGTAATATAAGTACTATAAATTATAACATTGAATTTTAGCATCGACCCGTGACAAACATTCTTCTGTAAGCTGCCGTTTTGAAACTTTAAAATACTAAACAGTTGTACTCGTCGCATAATTAGTAAATCGCTAAACATTTAAGTGGAGAAAGAAAAAATACTTAAAAAAGTTTTATCTAAAAAAAAAAAATCACGTCGCAGGTTTTGCTGAGAGCTGTTGGAAACTATAATCCGTTTGTCTCCGAATAAAGTACTGTCGCTAAAAAGAGGCAATGAAAATAAAAAATAAAACTGCAAGAGATACGCGTTTAGAATAAATATTGTCACAAAATTAGTAGCGATTCAGAGAGGCGCGAGTAGAGGAGAAAAGAAGTGCAACGTGCCGACGAGGGGTTGAAAACATTATGGCAAGGGGTCTCTCCGGCAACGGTGAAAGTTACTACCAAAAGGTTAAGTTAAATACCGCGGCTGGGGCAACATTAACATTTAAAATTAAAAGGTTAATTGAGGTTTTATAGTTTGCTCTAGTATTGCGTGGTTAGAATATTTACGTGCTTCTATAATGCAATAAAAGAAATATACAAAATATTATGTATTTTTCAAAATATACACAAATATTTGTCTGCTATCTTTAGACAACCAACATATTAATATTTATTCTAAGATGTTGTATACATTATTTATTTACTTTTATGTTTAGTTATTTAAACAAGGTACATAACATATTATGAGTGAATAATACACAGTACGTTTTCAATATAGTTGTATTTACAGTTAAGTTTAAGTTGCATCTCTTGCATCACAACAATAAGTAAATGACTAATATACAAATAGTTTTAATTTGGTTTATAACTTCCAGAATTTTTTGTTTGCTATCTATTATAATACTTGGCAAAATAACATACCACTGTAAGTATTTGTCAAAAGCTATAAAGATTATCCTACTGGATTTTCTTGTATGTTTGAATTTACACTATTTACGATCATCGGTGATGGGATGGTTTTAATGGGTTTCTTTCCTGTGACGTCATTTTCACCGAACGATCGGCCTTGTATACAAGCTTTCAACTAGGACGTGTATATGTATTATGTTGTCAGCTTTTTATGTCCTCTCCCATCATTTGAAAAAAAAAACGAATCTTAACGGGAAAAACGATTTTGGTTTGTGTGTGTGTGTGTGTGGTAGAGAGGTAACTTGGTGAGAATAGGAGAGGCGGTTTTATTTTCTTATCGTCAGTCACACGTTTGTGCATTTTTCTTGCCTCTCTTGCATCACAACCGATAATATTGTCAGTGAGCTTCTGATCGATTGAATTATCGGTACCTTTTTCTCTATATACACACACATATATATATATATATATATATATATATGTATTTATATATTCACGTCAGTTGTCTCTTTACACCAGTTTAAGCACGAAACCAATTTACATTGTATTGTGAGCGTATCTGTAAGTATGTGTGTGTGTGTGTGTGCATGACAACCATACGAAACCGACAGCGAGCAGAAAAAAACTAGAGAAAAATAAAAGTCACTCTAGATTTTTTGGGCTATTTCTAGATATACGTTAATGTAAATAATATTAAATATTTTTTGTATAGAATTCTTGAAGATAACTCAGATCCGGTATTATACCTTATACTTTTGGTAAACGACAGAATATACCTTTTATAAAGATGAGAATAAACGATGAAAATTTAATAATCATTCATGTTTTTTTTGGGGGGAATTTGTCATATCCAAACCGCAATTCTTGGCAGTTCTGACCTATTTTGTTTACATAAATATACGTTTAAATTGACCGAGAAAGGTTTTTTTTTTATTATTAAAATGCCATATTTTAGTTTAACCGGTCCAAAGTATATTAGATGTCTAATAAGTGGAAATATATTTCCGATATAAATAAAACACGTTTCAATTTTGTTGCATACAAACGATAATGTATTCCGTAGCATCTTGTATTCTTCTATATTTAAAATATTATAATAACCCATTTTCATATTATATTATATTAGCTCTAAGTCATGTATTATAATAAATAAAAATAATTTGTCATTATTAACATAAGTATGATATCCCATTTTTTTTTTTTATAAAAATGTCTGAATCATAAAATACATAATAATAAACAGTACCATATTTTCTCTTCATTTTTTTTTTATCACATTACGGGGTGACACGACGCGACGGTTGTAAATAATGTCTCACCAAGCGTGCTTTACGACACGGCTGATAGTATAGGATGTGCACCGATAAAGGTGTTGCCTACGCCAAAGCTTCGGAAAAGCAGTCTTCTTCTTACAAGCGGGAATTCATACATATGTACGTGTATTTGTATTATATAGATGTCAGAAATTGGATCACAATCGTCCAACTGACATGGTCATATCCCGTAGAAGAGATTATAGTGTCATTTCCCCTTTCCTTCTCTTGTCCCGCCGAAACAGTATAATATTTACCGAGATTGCGCGAAGAGAACAAATTGACTGTCTTCAAACTGTGCTCCGGTGGTAGTGTAACAATAGGATGTATATTTACTGCCTGTAGATATACATTCGTTAAAATGTAAAAGTCAGCAAACAACACTAGGGGGAGGTGTAGGTTGTTAACAAAAAGCAAACGACCTACCCAGAGACCGTAAATTGTTGAGAGGAAAATATAAATGTAAACTTGTGTGTGTGTATACATTATGAATTTTTAAATTTTCTGTAGACCGAAGACCCGAGTAGTATAGTGGATGAAGATAAGTACAGTCTGGGCTATTGTACACGTTTACTAGCCCGACGCATATAAAATGTGTGCACATACCCGAGACGTAGACATTATGGTTATGGGTTGCAACAAGAAAAAAACAATTTTATATTAATAATTTCTAATGCACACGTGTACACTGAACACGGTGCTCCGAGAACGTCGGCCGTGTAATTTTATTGCATAAAAGCACACGTGGTATTTTGATAATAATAGCTCGATAGTCTCTTTGTAATAGCTGTAAGCCGGGCTGTCACTGTCCAAAATATTTTGCTAAACTACCAATGTCGAGCAGTCATGCTAAAAACCGAACCTTCCACGTCAGTCAGCCGTCGATCGTCTTTTTACTAAAACTTTATCGTTATTTAACTAAAATATATTAATATACGTCGATACGGTGTTTTATTACTGAAAAAGATATTTACTAAAATAACTTAAATTATATTTAAAAAATTCGATGAATTTCCAATAGTATTTTACAAAATATGATAATAAGAAATAAGCAGACAAATATTGTCGACATGTAATTAATCTGTATAGTAAATATATAATACAAAGCATGGTATCGATAATTACAAAATATTGTTGGTCACTTTATACCAGGTAATCCATATAACATAAGACACTTATTTGCTTGAAAAATCATCAAAAACGTGTAGTTTTTGCTTTTTAAGACATTTTTGTTTGTTATAATAATAGTAGTTACCAAATATTTACTTTTTTACAGTTTTCCAACGATATAAACTTATGAAATTTATATAAATTTAAATTATTTTAAAGAAGCATTTTTATGAATAATTTGCCAAAATTGCCAAATTGTCGATAGCTAGTTTTGAATAATTATTTTTAAAGCTATTCAGAGTTTGAAACTTAGGGCAGGAGGTCTAGTTATACAAAAATGGATTTAATTGAAAATTGTTTATATGTGTACAGTTTAAATATTCCAGTTTCGAATAATAATTATTGTAAATGCTTATATTTGTCGTGTAATATATATATATATATATATATATATATATATATATAATAGTAGAAAAAATAAAGGCTAAAAACGTTATCATGTTTAAATGTCAGTCGCGCACAATATCTGCAAAATATAATTTCTAAAACATCACGTCAAACTTCGTTGCAAAACGAAAATGTCTAGTTGGTCGTTTTGATGTGTCTGTGGGGCTTCTACTTAATCTAATGTTCGGTCATTATCAATAGTAAAACTTTCTGGCGTGATTTGAACTTTCCCTCTATATTACAAATATTCTCTGCGCCTTTTTTCTTTTTTTATTGTAATAAAAGGGTGCGTGTGTATGTGTGTGGTGTATTTGTCAAAAAAGTTTGAACAGTTTGATGTATATATTTATATTATTAAAATATTATACATTATTATTTTTTTACCCTCTTTGTCAGTCAAGATTTAATATCGTCCATCGGTTGATGGATGGCGGTTGCGTGATCGCAAGGCGGCGGCTAGGCGATCCATAAAAGACCCACGACTATCTTTACATACATATAATAATATACACGATGTATTGAGGTAAGCCGGTGGTTGTAAAACCACCGCAAAAACCATAATATTAATAGACGAACACATGTTCCGTATTATTATTAGTCGATGGCATTTTGGCAGGTCGTCAAAAAGTTATAACGCACCTATGACATGACGGTAAAATCCACAATGATAAAGCTGGCGTTACAGAGACGCATTTACAAAACGCTGAGCTTTATGCTTTTAATAAACGTTATATGGAAACGGTCATAATGTTAGTAAATATTTAAATTCAATTATTAACACTGTGTAAATAATTGGTAGTAAAGAAAAAATAAAATAATTTTTGTAACATTATTCAGTATTCACTATTCAATTATGCAATAAGATCTGCTATTGGTGTCCATTTACTAATTATTAATCATGATAAAACTCTAAACAACCAGTGTGTATCAACTAACTATGTGTTATGTACATGTAAAGTTCTAGTATGGAGTGAAGATAGCTGTCACGCTTAACGTTTAGTATTAAACAAACGCTGATATAAGCCTACGCTTAACAAATACAAGGCTACTATTAATCATAATTTTAGTCGACCCATCTATACAATTTTTTTCCCGAGTATATTTATACTTCTTTTAGAAATTGAACTATCATTTCGACCGGCCCTAAAACAGTAAGACCTCTTATTCAAGTATCATTTTATTATGATTTTATAATTATTATCATCGTGTTGGTTGAAAACAAACAGATGTTTCTGTGGTCGGCGCAACGGCGGTTGCTTTGATGTTTGCGTGAGCGATGAATGAACGTTTTAAATCGAGTAACGAGGTTATAATATTAAAACTGGCAGCAGCAACTTTCGGTAGAGACGTGGCTGACAGTGAAAGAGAGATACATAGGCGAGAACGGAGGTGTCGCGCCACCATCACCGACGACTACTGTAATTTCGGCGGGCAACCACCGTAAAAGAGGCAATCGTTTTATTTCATTAACCGTGCTATTTCCACCCTGTTTAGCCCAGGCTTGCTGTGTCCCTTCCACCGCCGCCACTATTTGCGCTATCCTCAATGATGCTACCGACGCCTTCCTAACCCACTTCGTCATTCGCTCATTTTTAGAAACACGATCCAATTAAAGCCGATAATTTATACCCCCGCGGAACGACCCATTTATTACCACCAGCAGTACTCGACCTATAGAAGGGGAAGGAAAAGGAAAACAGGTAGGAAGAAGGGGGGCGGGAGGCGAGAGCCCAGTAATTTCATTTTGTCTCTTCTATTTTTCTTTTTCGCTTTCGCTGTCGGTATTAATACTTGTGTTTTTTCCCCTTTCTTTTTACAAAACGTTATTTATTTTCGAGTAGTAAGCGAAGCGACACGTACGTCCATCTTATTTGCGATGAAAAAAAAAAACAATAACATAACAATACGACTAAAAGCATTTTCGTTATCGATAATAACAAAACGATGTCTATATGTTTGTGATTGTTATCGGTCAATACAAAAGTGAAGTGTGTTTTACTTTAAAGCCCAAAAATATGACTTACTACTCCGACACAATGGAAATGAATTCATATTCATTTCTACTATATTATGAAAAATGTATAATGATATTTATAATAATAAAAAAAGCTCTCATATGGTTTCATAATATTTCGTTTTACTGAAAATGAATGTGAAATGTCGCTGTACTAAAAACAGAAACATATTATTAAACATTTTTACCTGCTTGTGGACAAAAAATCCATAAATAAGTAGCAAGCTTCACAAAAAAAAAAAAAAATTGAAATTCGCCTACTAATTATGCCAAAAGTAAATTTTACGAAAGTCATCTTTTATCAAACTTTTGTCACAACTCAAAAATATAACTTTAAAGCTAAAAAATAATAATATTTATTTACCTACAAATTAGTTGGCATTTTTAAAATGGCTTTTAGATTAACTTTTGTCAAAATATTGTCTATTTTTTGGCCCTTAATAAAATATAGCCCTTTCTGTCCCCCTTTAAACAATTTCGTTTGACATTATTTTTGAAAAACGAGCAATAACCATTTGATTTAATAATTTTATTTAACGGGTTTTTGCACAATTACATATTATATCATGTACACGAATTGCATGTGTATGTGTGTGCATTCCATAAATTGTTACCGAGTTTATATAAAAAATGTTTGTATATTATAATATATATAATAGCCATTTGGGGATCCCGTAAACCTATAGAGCTACCTCGACTCTCCACTGCCATTACCCATTTCTCTTCCCTATCTTTAGCGCGGGTGATTTGTTGGCCTGTTAAGTCTATTTAAACGCAGAGCAAAAGCTTAACCAGATTTATTATTATGAATTATAATAAATAATATCATTGCTAGGCTTTAACGCACCGGTGATGTGACTCATACGATAAAATAATAACTCGTATTGCCTTAGGTAAAATGTAGCCCTTTCTATTAAAATAATTGAAGAAATATTCTTTTAGACTTACGGAAAACCTTCAAAATGTACAACATTTAAGAACATTATTATTTCCTCGTATTTCTAACGTTACAAGACATACTTATCATTAACACTGAAAACCTTACACACTTTGTACATCAGGTCTAGTCATGTTAAGTTACACATTTTTCATCGTAAAAGTTTATGTCAGGAGCTACCAAGGACCTAACTTAACGGAATGCAGGTGTTAAACTGAAACCCGTAATAACCATACAATATAACATCGCTTTATACATTATACACAACATTTTAAAATATATTTTACAATAGCGGCTCATATAAAAACCATGTACTACTTATTGGATGGTTTAATAGAATATTATACTTCATAAACATTAGATTAAATCAGAGATCTTTATAAACTCTGGGCACTCCTTGCTATATAAAAAGTGTATTAATTAATTAAGACTATTGGTAAATTTATTATTAAATAATCTTGAAATGTAAATATATGTTATAACCGATTCCTATAAATACTATACCATTTTGTTTTGTTTTGATTTTATTTTACTCTTGTATATTTATCTTTGCATGTATTTGTTTTTATGTTACAGAATCTCTAAGAGAATACTTCAGTAAATTTGGAGAGATTACCGAAGTGATGGTTATGAAGGATCCAACAACTCGCCGATCAAGGTAATGGAAACCAGTGAATTAGATATGTGTGGTATTTTAAGAGCTTCATATTATTGTATTCTACATAAAATTGTAATTTTTCACTTAATAGAATAACCATGAAATTAATCTCAATAACGAGGGATAAAAAATGTAGGCAAAACGCGCAGATCGCCATTAAATTACCAATACATAACATTCCGTACCTACTGTTTTTACCTATTCGAAATTACTTTTATTTTATTTGAAATAACAACAAAGTCAACCACGTCCAAGCACGCGAACCTTATTCTTTTGCTACATTCGTGAACACAATGGAAATGACCTGGATTTTCCGTTTCGTCGCCGCCACCGCCGTCGTTCCGATATGACCCGGAATGAAATTGAAAAAATAAATCGTTTATGGACGGCTTTTCGTAAATTCATAAGCTTAACGATTAAACGCTTTGCAGCTCTAGACAAGCCGATCATACCCGTCGCCGTATTAATGCAAAATCGGATTTAAGCTCAACGACTGGAATATTATTAATAACAACAGCATTATCATTGCTATTAACGTTATCCCGTATTTTGCATCTGCTGTGCACGGAGTTTCTAGCATCTAATTTTAATCGGTGAAGAACGCAGCTGTTCTCGACGACGATTTAATTGTTACCATAGAGCTTCTCAAAGATCGGGGTGCTATTTTCTACATTGATCACATATAACATAATAATGCACAAGTAGAACTCGCTGATCGGAGAGAAACTCCTAGCTAACTACTTGCGTTGTTAATTATTAGTGCGAGTATATAAAGGTTTTAGAGACCTAACACCGCGGTCGCGGGTACAACGGGTGTCAGGTTAAATTATTCACTGTTGCGACAATCCCTCGACGACGGCGGAGTAGGCCGTCATGTATTAGGATAAAGTTTTCGCCGAGAGACCAAAGAACACTCGCTATAATGTAGTCCAAGTTCTCAAAAGGGATCGGCAAGGAGGCCGGACCGTAGTAAAGTCGTTCCGCGTAACGATCCGATTTTAATTTATACCGAACAATCGAAAATTCCGTTTGAATAAAAAATAATAATAATAATAGAATTTAAATGCCACGGGGACTTGGGGAGACACGACTAAAAATGTGCAGCCAAACACCGTTGTCGGTCGTTTCCGTTGGTTTTATTATAGTATGTAGTGCATACGGGTTTAGCACAGCGTAGGTGTACAGTGTAATAATAACAGTAGAATTAAATGGCGTTCTGTGCAGGTTTAAATCTAGTGCGTAAATTGATGGGATACAACAAGGAAAACGTCCAAAACTTTTTTACGTGTTTGTTCTTTTGCCGCCACTGCCATAGATGGGAGATTTACGTTTTTTAATTTAACCAGTCCGGCCCACCGAGTAACTTTGCATTCTGTGCAAATATTTTTTAACGGTGCGGAAATTGCGTTTCGCATAATACATATTATGATAATATAAAGCCGTCGATACTTTTAGTAATCGCATTAGCCCATTGTGTTCACTGCCGCATTAACACTAAGAATAGTGTAAGTACGGCGTATAACGTATTGCGCAGGTTTAAAATATACCATAGTACCAACGCAACGGCAGATGATATTTTTCGATAAAGCGTCCGTCCATTGATCAAATCAAACGTCAACGGGTCGACGTTTTCCTTTTGGTTTGTTTTCCTTAATAATATAATAATGTTATTTCTAGTGGCGCCGGTAGTTTTAATGAAATGAATAGAAGTGTATGATCTCGAGGGCGAGAGAGAGTGGTGCGGCGGAAGGTAGCTATGAAAGGAGAAATAATAAACCGTCGACGGCCCCGCAATTAAATAAATATCAACCGAGTTTTATACATTAATTGCGTCGTCATTGTTGCTGTAACGTTGTGAGTCGCTTCTGTTCTGTCTTCGGGAAAACGTTATTCAAAGAAGCAAGCAAGAAATGGTGGGACAAACGCGTAGTGACGAGTAGTAATGAAATTAATTTTTCTTTGAGTGAGAATAAGAATAACACAAGACGGTTGAAAACAACTTTTTGTCTTGATTCCGCTTGATTAATAATTTTAAAAAACCGCGATTCAAATAATATTGTTATTGTTAACAACGCTTGTGTTATAAGCTTCAGGAAAATATAGATAAAAAACATCCCGCATTGCCCAAAATCTAGAATAGTTTAAACTAAAATAATAAATATTTAAATTGTCTTGAAAAAACGTTTGACTGTATTTTATTTATAGAAAACACAACTTATCTTTTGTAGTTAAAATGTCTCTAAGAAAATACATTAATTAATATTCGCATGAACGCGACGATATTCAACATTTCAACAAAATACAATGATTTAGGTGTTTAACAATAACATACCGATATCTTATTAGTACAAATACAATTTACAACCACTACATTGATGTACTTGTTTTGCATACACTGTGCGCCTTATAATATTGCACAGTTTTATGATTCAGTAGTAATAACTAATTCATTAATACAGGGTGACCTTTTATCATAGGCCACTCAATATCTCACTGGATTTAATTAATAATTACATTTTTTTTTCATAGCGTTTTTAAATAATGTGATCTCAACTTTCCACAAATTATTATGGTTCTACTCCCTCCCAAACTAGTTTTTTTGATAGCAACTTTTGAAAATTAAATTGTAACGTATATATAAACTTTTTAAATAAAAAATCTTAGTGTGAAGTTAAAATTAAATGTAAATTGGTAAACCATTACCTATAGTACAGGAACTTTATTTTTGCTAAGATTAATTTAAGTATTTTATTTTGCACATTTCTAAGCCATTCATTGGTAGAAAGAGGAAAGTAGTTTGCAGAAGTACTATATATTTTTATTATGTAAATATATTTGCCGGATCTAATATGCTAAACGTCTTGCAATCCGAATCTGCACAATTTTGTTTGTATATTTTCTAATTTGAGTTTGTTTTATACGTAAAATAAAATCCTTATTTCCCCCTTTTTATATGATAATGATACATGTCTATTGTTGACAAGACATCAGCAACACGGTACATAGTAACGTCATATCTAGATTAAAAAAAACGTAAAAATGATGATGGCCTGAAGCGAACTTGGAAAGTTTCTTCCAATCTCTGGTTTCCTTTTGTTTATATATTTTAACGACTCGATACAAGCTTAATATGTATTTGAACTCTTGCTCGAGTAGATAAACACTCGCAAAGGTCGCTAGAATAACGTAAACCTTATAATAAATAAAACCCTAAATGACTACAGTTTTATATCGCACGCTATAAAAAGCTAAAATGTAAAAATAAATGAAAGTAAGTAGTAATAAATGAATTAAGTAGACGTGACAACAATTTTTTTTTTTTTTTAACATCATTGCCTATACTAGTCGTACAAATCATTATATAGAATTGATCATATAATAAATATAAATTATGAGAGCTCAAGTTAAATGTAGCACACCACAATGAATTATTTAAAAAATCGCGATTTTAAAAATGGAAATTAATGAACTGGATGGAAGTATATGTAAGCAAAAGAAAGAACCTAGTAAATAGTTTCAGATTCCATGTTTAATTTTCGAAAAGAAAATTGGATAGTATTGTGCGAATAGTGGGAAAGTAAAGGGAATCGTAAGAGTTTAAACGGCCAGGCCAATTTTCATTAGCTCCACCATTGTCGGACGTTGTAAATCAAGTGTGCACTTTGAACACACACGTATATTGTGTTGTCCATTACTAGATACTGACACAATTGTTAATGCATCTTTGTATTGTATATGAGGGTCGCTGTGTACAATGTGCCCTCTTAGTTTGTGTGTGTATCGATCTATGTAGAAACAGACGTTTGCCTGGGAAAATTGACACAAACGAATCGCTTGTTCACGCAATACAATCCCCCCTCTCTCGTCAACTATATCGTCTAAGAAATCATGATTAGATTGTGTTAGGGCAGGTTGACGACTGACGAATGAACTGCACACATCAAAGGTCGCCGAATTACATTTTTTCCCGGAGACGGTCGAGTTAAGAAACAAATCCGTTTTCCAGCCGTCTCGTCTCTATAATGTTGGTTTGAATATAATTTACAATCGTTCAAAATAATATTGTACACCAGTCGATTCGTGTGTATTATAGGTGCATAATAAAAATGGCGATAGGAGGAAAAAATAAACGGCAATTTGTATAACGGCGGCACACAAATCCTTTAGTAGGATTACCTCGTTCTGCTTGGGTATCCATCGCTAACGCGAACCGCTTACGGGATAATGTGTAGGTATATATACATATAAATATATTTATATACATATTTTTTTCCCGCCACTTACCCGCAGAGTTTATATCCGAACGAATGAGGTAATATGCAATTCCGCATTCAAACTGAAAACCAATTACTACGAAAATGAATTAGGTTTTTTTTGGTGGATTTTATCAGAACGGCGACTTTAATGCGCTAAAAACATTAAAATATGCTTGCAATTTCTGTTTATTTAAAATTGCTTTCTACAGTACGATAAGCGCTAAAAATATTCTTAGAAAACGACAAAAAAAAGTTAAAATATTATAAATAAATTTCAGTTAACAGTTTTAGTTCATATTCCAGTTGAAAATATTCTGCTTTAAAATAATCAAATAAGGATACTAATTGTAAGTTAACATATTTCAGTAAATCCACGATATTTACTTTATCTTTTCCCATCATACTTATTGTCTTTTATATAATAGTCTACATATTCATTCTATATAATAATACTATTTTGCTAATAATAACTAATACTTCTACGACTATCATAAGTTTAATGATATTTTTATCCTGATTCTTTAGGAGACAAGGCACCTAAACCAATATGCGGTTAAAGGAAGTAAATAAACTAATATCAGACTATAAGTATGCATGTTACTCAATTTATGTAAACTTCGACAAAAGAATCATGTACAGTAATTTTACTGTGATTGTATTGTATATTAACAATAGTTACTTCTACATTATGAGTTTACATGTAATACTGATACATAATCACATGGATTTGAAAGTCAGAGCACGTACTAATAATAAATTAAGACAATAGGCACTTAGGCGTTTTGTCACTATAAAGCGGTGTGTAAGCGAGAAGCGTATGATATTATTTATTTCGCTTATCTAATTCGCGTAATTAGATGTCTGCCCCGAGCTTTAACGAAAAACTTCATCCCTAGAGTGTTTGTATGTAGAACTCCACTTGTATATTTCATCAGCGCTGTAATTCTCATTTTCGAGGTATTCTAATGAAATTAAATTATTAACACTCAGATAACACGCACATAAAGCTTAATATTTATGTTGTGATGTTCACAAGTTAAGACTCCTTTCTAAAAATAAAACTCCCGATTGTTGATTTAATTTAATGCGTCGTGTTCGGTTTTATTCATATCTACTAAAAAAAACTTTTTTTTTTTAATTAACTATTTTTGTATAAAAAATGTATTTTACAATGATAATGACTAGCACTTAACTTGGAAATAAATTGTTTATATTTAGAGTGTTAAAAACTTTTTAAGACGCATCTCTGTTTGAGTCATTCCTTTTCTTTTTATTGCCCTACCTACTTGGAAATATTTTCTTTAGTCCGAACCATAGAATGTAGCATTACTACACTATAACTGCATTATTCAATTTGACTATTTTTCTAAGAAGCTGTGCTGAATTTTCATACCCTAAACGTGTATATGATGTATGGGAACGTACAAAAAGAAGTTATGTAATTATAAACACTTGTCCGCGACAACAATTAATGATGGTTGCGTTTGGGGGGAAGGGGGGTCGGAGAACATATATTTTTATGTTGTTACCTATTATGATCCAATCTCTTCTTTTACACAGAATAATAAAGGCAATTAAAAATGTTTTTAATGGCTGGCCACCGGGAATAATTACATTGTTTCGGACTTAAAAAGCGGTTCACTAGGTTTGTCTTCTTCAGACTGCACGTCTTCAAGCACGGTCCACTGCGGTTCTTATAGCTGTTGCGTTTACAATTAAACAGTGTTTCCCGGGCGGGAAATATTTTTAAAAAATTGTCGCTCGAGCTTTCTCAAAACGTTTTACGTTTAAAATTGTTTTTTTTCGCGGCACGTTTTCACACGACTTTCCGGCGCAAACTTTCTTCGTTCGCCATATCTTCGACGTGACAAGATTGCACCAAAAAAAAAAAACAAGTAGACATTATGTACGACGAAAATGGCAAGCAAAAGCTTGAAGGGGGATGGGAAAGACTTTCCAAAGGTATTCGACCGTTGTCGCCCAGCACGTTGTTAACCGGATCGTGGGAAAACTTTGAGCGTCGCTCTTCTCTTTTGCACGGATCAAAATGTAAATTTTCAAATGCACTTTTTGTTTCAGCAACTCAAATCGGCTTACGCGCTTGAATTATGTATAATATTATCGTGTGTACACCTATATAATATAGCATAAGTGTGCCTCTATCTGTGCATAATACTCAGCCAATTCTTTGTCTATAAGCATATAGAACTTACTCATCGTATACTCGCGGAGATTCAAATAGAAACTAAACAGATCTTTTGATAAATTTTAATAAGAAAACGCTGTACAGTGTACTACAGGTTAAAAATCGATAGGTAGGTATTACATAAATGACAAGTCGAATAAAGAACAAAATTGTGAGCCGTTATAAAGTTTTAATGCAATTTTATAATATTATATTATTAGATTATTAGTAATCGGAATCATTTTAATGATATAAATTATATGTTGGACCTAAAGTAGCTAGATGATATTTTAGTTGAGTATTTTTTCCTTCGTATAAAGATTATCAATCAACGATTCTCCATCGTGGTGCATTTGTATTCGCATAATAATTACAGCGGTTGTATTTGCTTATGGATAATGTAATATGGCGTTTGTCTTATCTTGAATAATATATTTTAGCATTGAAAGGAGAATGTGGTGCCAAGTAGAATATTCATAAGTCTTATGGTACCCGATTCTAATAAATTTGTGGTTGGTATTCAATTTGACTATTATACGTTCAAACACGCTGATATATATATACATAGTTAATTTAGGCGAGGCGGTGTTGTATATCATCAGCGTATGTACAATAGGTGTCATAGTAATGTTAGTTGTAAAATATTATCGTACAGTTTATTTTTTCGTAATCGGTAGTTTTTATTTAGGCCGATAAGAACGGAGTAACTGCTAAAGGCAATATTCTGACTTTGTATTTGTTTTTGAACTTAAATAAGAACGCTAGTGGAGTGTATCTTCAATATTGTTTTGTCTATAAATTGTAGTTAAAAGTTTGGACCCTTCGGAAATATCTGTTAAGTATTACAGATTGAAGGGTTGACGTCAAAAAGTTCCAACTAAAGAAAAAATGTTAAATTTAAACGGAAAACGTGGACCTAAAAATGAAAAAAGATATTAACTATGCGGATAGAGGGAGATATTGGTTTCAGAACGAATAAGTGTTAGGTTAATTTCCATGAGAATGTATATTTTTATCAGTGTTTTATATCGTTTATTATTATTTTATTTATTTTCTTTAAAACTAGAATAATATTATTGTTCTTTCCAAGATTTGTAGGATAAACTAAATGTAGTCCGTCATTCTAGTTATCATGTTCATATTAGCCGACCTCGGAAAGAGTTTGAACGAGGCTTATTTAATTTTTTTCAAATAACATGTCTATGGAAGGGAGGCATTGTTTTTTTTACGGCGTGGCTTGCGAGACGCCTGAATACACATGATGAGTATATTTTGTATGCGCGTAGATCATTTACGTATAAATTTATTGTGGTGTTTACAATAGTATAAAAGTATATTATGTGGACAATGGCTTCTAAACGTCTAAATATCCGCTTATAGCATAAACAGTGTGTCGGACCAAGTCGAACGGCTCTTTATTCGCCGCGAACACAGCTAAGCGTCGACCGGTACGGAGCAGCGCGGTGGGAGGCTCAAACGAGGGCTATAAAATAGAAGAGGAATTCGAAAGATTTAAATCCAACACGATTATACAACACTCTGTGGAACCGGAGCAAAGCTCTACAGCAATGAGAGGGGGGGGGATAATATTATTATTGTGCCGCGTCCAAAACAACAGCGTTACGCTATGACGATAATAGTAATAATAATAGTTATTGTTATAATTGTTGCGCTGCCGGCACAGGCCGTCGGTATTTTATTATTTACGACCGACTCTCAAGTTTTAGTCCGCCTCGTGCCATATACTACACGGCGTTTATCATGTACGAGTATGTGCCCCCGTGGCCGAATTCACAGCGGTGCCTGAACAATAAAGCTGAATGGCGTATTGTTTGCACAGAAGATATAGCGACTATGGAAATAGCACCTAGATCCCCGGGTGAATGTCTTCCAGATAGGTACAGCTGTCGACTTGATGTTGTGATGCTTGAGAGAGATGGTGTCAGTCAATAATCGGCCGTTTAAGACTGAGAAACCAATCACAGTTCTCCTTGTCGGGTATAAACGCTTATATACACCGTGGTTTTATTCAAATACACTAAACATATAATCCTAAGATAAGACTGATGTAATAACACAAAACAAACGTTTAGAATAATAGTCAACTCGGAAACGTACATTCGAGGGGACGAGCATTACAGGATATCCGTATTATGGATGAGAACACTTGGAGGCCGAGAATGAAATTTATTTAAAGATTGCCTTTTTTTATGTTTTTATTTTATCTATTGGCGCCATAACGAATGAACACAACAAAATATGATATGTTATTAATAATACTCATTTAAAACCATTGAAGTAAACAAGACAAACGATACGAAAACTAGTGGTGCCAACGTAGTGCTGTTGTTTGACCACACAAAGCAAAGCAAATAATAATAAATTATTGGCTCACATGTCGTTATAATATTCAGTCGAGTAGTTTGGAAATCGATTAAATCCCTTAAAAAAAAAAAGGTCTGTCAGTTTTCGTATATACAATAACGTTTTAATAATTTAGCGTTGTCGTTATCGATAGGAATATTTAAATCGACCCCTCGCGCTGGCTGTGTTTATGTTTAGGCGTAACGAGAAATTAATTTTTAATCACATTTATATTATAAACTCGCTAATTGCACATTAATTTTGATTAATCGCTGCTTGCCGCTCTCCAAATGTTTTAATTTAGACGACCCGTAGATTATCCGTTCGATAAAGAGTTTTCATTAAATACTTGTAGACACAAAACAAAAAAACAAATAATATTAACAAGTTCCAGCTAAAAAGTACAAAACACAACCGTCGACTATATGGAACTGCCCCGTTAATTAAATGGACACAGTCCTCTAAACCAAGTCAGCAGTGTTATAATTTTAAATAACATAGCACCGTTTGTTTACTCTCTCTCACACTTTGTGTGTGCGTTTGTTCTAATTAATCAAACGGATCGTTTAAGCGTTTTTTTTTTACGTTGGCTCGAATTTCTATAGATATATATCATTTTTTACTCGATAAACGATTTAATTTTTCATAAAAACCGTTCAGCTTTTTTTCGCGTGCCAGCTTTACAGTCAAACGATGCATCGTAGGTCTGAAAATATTTACAAACTAGCAAGTGCAATGGCGATTATTACTATATTTCCTTGACACATCGTTCAAAGTTAAACCATCGCATTGTCGCTCCGGAAAAGCGAAGGATAAAACGTCTCAATTTACTTCATTCCAGTAAAACGAGCGCCTCAAAAACAAAAATATATCTTCCTTTTTGTCAATATTGTTCTGTTTTGTTGCCAGTAAAAGTGAGAAATAAGGGAGGAATTATTGTAAAATATCAGATATCAAATGCGGCGCTGTGGATATGCAATTTTGCCTACGTTCATGCCCATGTACCGAGTTTCGCTCATCTTTCGTTCTCGGCGCAAAATTTCAATTTCTTTTTTTTAATCGCAGTCGACAGTCGTTGTATAGTTTGTAACTATATTGTTTTCTTTTTGTCTCTGGTTTATATTGTGTATAGTAGTCCTTCGTAAACGTAGACAATAATATTCCGCTCTGCATAAAAATATGAGATTATACCACCGAGAAAAAATACTCGAAGACATACAGACAAACAAAAAATTACCAAATAGGATTTTATTGCGCCATTTTCCACTCTTATGTATTGTACATATATATATATATATCTGTTCATATTCATATTTGGACGAACAAAGCGCAGGGATATTAAATCACACGGTCGAAACGAATGCGCTGCGCCGAAATAAGCGTTTGGCCCTTAATACTTGAAAATTTATGACCGTTCGGACCTAAATACCACAACTGCCATAACAACTTTTCCGACCATATTTTGTTGCTCCAGAGTCGCATAACAATATTGCTATCTAAATAGGGTCGTAAATGATTTTCGAAATTAGAAAACCGACTGTACCCGGCTAATGAGTTATTTCGTTTAACAACAGCCGACGCCAGTTCGCTTCCAATGTTATTTTTTCACGATCAATACGGCTTTTGAAAACAATAATAATTGTGATCACCGAACTATGCATTGGAATTGGCACGCCTAATGAAAATTATCTGTACAATAGGAATACTATATTCTTGTTGATAGTATAACTTTTAGAATATTAAACTGCCAAAAGCAATTATTACATTATATGTAATTTAAAAATGTTATCGTTATTGCAATATTAGGGATGGCATAATTGTTTACACGCTCAATATACTAGTCGCCTAGTTTATCTTTATTTGTATAACTCATTTAGTATTATGAAAGTACCTAATATCGTACTGTTTTACTAATTGAGGATCTCCGGTAGGAAAACACTAGAGTCCAAAACAACAGTTTTTAAGAAAAAAATACTTTTTCAAAAATAATTTATTTATTATATATTATTAAAAAATTAAAATATCCACAAATATCCAATTCCGCCATATTAGAGTAAGCCATTTTACTTAGCCTCGTTGATGGTTCAAAGAAACTAATTATTTAAACAAGGTACTGACATAAGTGTTTGTGCCACGCCATTGGTATTGTGGGATCTTACATGCAGGTCAGTGAAAAATAAACAAGTGATCTCTGAACCTAACCATCCCACAAGAAGTCCTCAACTATTGTCGTATGAAAATTGTTATAGCTTTTGATGGAATTATTTTTTTTCAACCTTTTAGTTATCAATTATAATGAAATAAAATAAACGGCATGCTATCACGTTTTTAACCGTATAGGTTTATAAAACATCAACGATGCACTATGAATTGGTGGAAAAGTGAGAGGAATGTAAACAAAGTTTGGGATTATAATGAAAAGAACGACTAAATTGCATAAATTGTAATAATATCGTGAACTCGTGTGGTGCGACAAAGAGAATGGATAGCGTGCTTAGTCATGATAAGGATTTATCGTCGTTCAGCTGTAATATATAGGTATTGTATGTTCGACGACCTACTGCGGCGTTGGGGGTCGCTGTGGCTTAGCGGTACACCAGGGGAAAGAACGAAATAGGCATGGATAACAAAGCGGAGGAGAAGCGAACCCCGGCATAGGGTAAACAAAGAAAATTGTTTGGCATAGAAATAGGATTCCGACGGTGGTCCGCGACGGAGTGGAGGCCTTCGTGATGTGTCGGCGAAAATCCTATGTATCCTCTCAGCCGTCTAGATCTCTGCCCCGGCACTTATTACCAGAAATCGTTTAACCTCCACGTTTATGTGTGTGTGTATGCTTCTCTCTCTCTCTCTCTCTCTCTCCTATAAAGTCTAAACCGCACACTGCAAGCACAATGATTTCACAGTCCGACGGATTTTCCACCCCCTCAGCGCATTGGCCACCAAAAGGCTGAACGACTGTGCCACGAGCACTAGACCCGTTCGGTATATTATGTTTTTCCATAAGATAATACGAACATTATACGGAAACGACAGTGCGCGCAACCCGAATTCGCCGAACCGCATCAATTGTAATTACCTAACTTAATTGAAGCACACAACCGAGTCGGCTTTACTTTCGGCCATAACACGTCGTGAGCTTACTACGCAGAACGTCCCGAAGGCAAAGCGATACATTGCGACACATCTTGCTGGATACACGGCTTGTAAATTATGAAAAACCTCGCCAATCTGAACGGTGTACAACATGCTAATAATTGCCTGCGACGCGCTAAGTCTTGTGGGCCTGACATTTTCCATGACCATTCGCACACGTTACGTATATAGAAAATTAGTATACAAATTATTAAACATCACTTATGGCCGGTTAACTCTAGATTTTCTGGTTGCGACCCGTCGACCATGGATTTTCCGTTTCGGACGACATATCAACGTCATCTGCCACGAGCTAGGCCGCCTTGGACGTTGTCATTTACACGGCGCTGTGGCCCTCGAGGATTTTCCACTCGACTATTATTATAACTTTTAAACCCGATTAAGCCGATTAACTCGGATGCGCGAGCAATCAGACTAATTTGTAGCGTTTTGACAACAATATAATATAATATATATATAGATATATACCGATGTCGCGATATTGTTCTGTATATAATTTTAAGACGAACGCGCCGGATCATAATGAGTTTGCTCTTAATGGCACGGCAGATCACAGCTGATGGCCGATCGACTAAAAACTAATTCGCCCTTCCCGCTCCCACCACATTGGTCAAAACCGTTTCTGTGTAATATTCGATTTTACTAATTCCAATAAACTCAATTCGTTAATTCTTGGGGCCCCTAAGGGGACACTGTCGGTGACTTTGGCGACAGCGCTTCATTTCCGGTTCGACGGCAATCAAGTCTGGATCTGGCCCCCGCCGGCGACAACTCAATGCGATTCGGTGTGCCGTGTGCTGCGATATTGCAACCGTCCAACCGGCGAATCGGTTATTATTATTATTATTATTTCCCCTCTCGAAGTGCCCTCCCCCAGTGTATATTTCCACCCGTCTCATCCGTAAATCCCTTCTTCTCGTTTTCGCCACGCCAAGCCTTAACACGGTTAGAGAGACCTGAACGTAATAACTCCCGGTTTATACGCCATTTCCAATATCGAGTTTCCTGTTCAGCGCATTATTGGCGAATGTCTTCATTACGAAAATCCTTGCAGTTGTCCTCCGTTAATATTTGTAATAACGCACCAGTAATAAAATCCAGTTTGCCAGAAACCAATCTTCGACCAACAAGCATCGCTCGTCAATCAAAATAAGGTTTGCCCTGAAAAAGCCCAAAACAAAATTAAGAACAATTATTCTACAACTATAGACAGTTAGGATTTTACATTTTTTATCATTAAATATATGTTTACAATTTAAAAGTTCTAATGGAATAAATACCTTAGTAACTGTTACTTCACTGTATTATTATCGGTTTAATCTTTAGGATACAAACTGTTATAATACTTAGTTTCATAGTATAAATTTGTAGTTATAAATAAAATCCGTACTTATTTAAGTTTTAATTGGATAAGTGAAAGCTAAATGTGCTCAAATTCTGACATTTATATCTGAATTCTTTACCATAAAAAGATAATATTTAAACCTATATTAGTTTTCTTTAGCAATTTTGAAAGTAGTTAAAAAACCAACAAAATACATTATTATTAATTATTGCATTGAAAATATAAGTTTTAATACATATTTCTGAAAATGTTTGAACAACTTTTTTACAAGTTTGTATAATATTTAAATGAGCTAATTAATTAACTAATTAATTTAAGACCATCAAGCAGACAACCTAACTGTTTATTTTTTTTTCTACAGTTACAAAGAAAACTATGTTTTGTGGTTTCTGTAATACTTTGGTTGAACCGTCGATCCGGATTTATTTAAATGATAAAACAATACCCTTTAATGTAACTAAATAATAAGATATTGCACTATTTAATTTTTTAATCTCCGTTGGGGGTTTCTTAAAAAAGGTTTTAAGTTATTATTAAAAACTTAGTCAATTAAAACTTTTTAATAAAAAAAAAAATATGATTGCCAACTACTGCTAAACTAAGTTTTAGAAGCCCGTGCCTTTTTATTGATATTGATCGTAGATCAAGGAGAACAGAGAAAATTATTATGATAAATAATTAATGTTTGTTAATACGTATTTTTAGAAATATTTAATGAAAATGACCGCCAATGCAAAAATCAATACATTTTGTTAATTTTTTAAGCATAACATTTCTTTTAGTTGCTAATTTTTTTTTATCTTAAATTTGTATTTATTATGTTGAGATCCGTTTTGTGGCCAATAACATAGTCTCTCGGGACGCAACCAAGTTGGCGAAATGACTACTTGGGCAGTTAACCGGTAATGAATGCAAATATGGAATGATTCAAACGGATCCACAGTATAAAACGCTATATATTGTCGGAGGTCGTCTCCATTTTAAATCTTTAGCATATGAAAGAGCAAGTCTGACTGGTTTAGCGCAGACACACGTTTTGTTTGAACAATTGATAATTCTTAATATATTTTATACTATACCAATGTTATTAAAATCGTCGTAGGGTTATATTTTATTAATTCTTAAAAATGTTAGTTTTGTACGTGTGAACGGCAATCGAGTGTTAGGGCCAGTAAAAACAAAATTTAGATTAATAATTATTGAGCAAGCCAATTGGTCTGGTAGCCTAGCTTTAAATTGAGATCGGCAATTTGGTGTTTTCCAGCGTTCCGCCAAACGACAATATTGATTCTATCCATTATCTCTTCCAAAAAAACCGAACACAGCGTATAAGTAACAGTTGTGTGTTTTTCCCTCGATGGTGTGGTTCAAATGAATGCTGAATATTTTGTCGAGTGCCTACTTGTAGTTGAGTGGCGTATCGCATAACGTAACTTGTGCACACACATAGCGCGTACCACATTATAGCTTATAGAAATCTACATGGGAAATCCAATACGCAGAGCGGCTTTTGCGGGCGAAAAAAAGTCGTAATGGCGTTTTCCATTGTTTTATGCAACTCTAATTTTATCCACAACGTGTACAAAGTAAGTGCGTCGTGTACTTATATATATATATATATATATATACACACTGTTCTGCGTTTCCGATTATTCCTTCGTCCGTGACTAGAGGAAAAAAAGAATGAGGCAAAATGAGACACTGTCAACGAGAGCAGAAAGAAGTGGTGTATAATGTACAAATACAAAAGCTTTCTGTAACATGCGCATAACGGTAAGGGAGGGAGGAGGGGTTGAGTACTGCAAGAAATGCTGAACCTGCATTTTGAACCGCCCTCCTCGTTTCGTCCGTCCACCTTTTTACCCCTTGCTATTGACGAACACATAATGACTGTCTGAATAATGCGTTTTTTTAAGGGCACCCGACGAATCCTTACGAGCCAATTGAAAAAATCGTGTATATAGTAACCCGGTGTCGCACGTTTTTTCCCCTCTGCTGCCTTCAACTTGACCCGTTGTGCAACTAAATAAAAGTTCAGTGTAATAATTTTCTCCGTACAATATAAATGTTTATTATAAGCTATATTAATTATATTTGTTTAACTGTATAGTAATCATTACTCAGAATTCGTTTGTACTTCAAAAATGAGTACATTTATTGCAGATTTGGAAACAAGAAATTATTCCTAAACTATCGAATCAGGACTAATGTATCTAAAGCATTTAACCAGTATTCAAGTAATTTTATAAAGTCGCAAGAAAACCAATTAAACTTGTCTATAAAAAGAGAGTTATGAAAAACGTGATCAGAGTATTTAATCTCATTGGAATAAACGGCCAGGAAAAATAAAAAATGTATTTAATAATTATGCTTAAAAGGGTAAAGGTACGTGTACAAAAAAGTTTACACTTTTTCCACTTAATCAAAAAAACCTGCCAAAAATAAATAACTTTTCTAATATTCGCATTGAAACGCTAATACTTCTTGGGAAGTTGAACAGTCTGGATCAGATCCAACTTATTCTCATTTTTTTTTTAGGACACTTCATTATTTAACTCACGAAATATATTTCTCATACCTGTAATTTTTTATCCTAAAGTGGCTTTAGAAGGACAGAAAGAAAAGTATTTTAAAACATGAACGACACTAATTTTATTTTATTAATAATATATTAAAAAGTTTACCCGTTTCCCTTCAAAATAAAAAATTACATTGTATAACATACATACAATTTTCTTAAAAATCTGTAGCAAAACTTTTTTTTATTAAAGAAAAAAACAAAAATATGGAGATTCGTAAAGTCAATTTCATAGTAAAGTTAACGGGTTTCCGAAAAATGTTTTCATTAGGCAACCCTAAACTCATTTTTGGTAACTTTAAGTTAATGGATTAAGCATATACGTGCTAGCGCATCAATATAGACTCCCCCTCCAAGCATTTTTTCGGCGAGGTTTAGTGTACCGAAGTACAATATCGCCTACAAAAAGTTTTTTTATTTTATTATAACTTTTTTTTTATTAAAAGCCAGCATAGCCGCCCGAACGCTTGTTCGCCGTATAATTTTTTTTAACATGATACATTTTCGCGATATAGCTTATTGCGGTTATGTGTAGGTATATTATTCATTCGGCCGTCACATTGGCGTCATCATCACCACCATAACTGCCCCTATCCACGTAATCGTCGTATTCAGCAGGCAAGTCAAGAAATAAAATAAGATCTGCAACGTGTGTATGTGTGTACAGACGAGACACTGCGGAAAGACTAACAATTTATCAGCGAGATAGAATTCCAAGCCAAAACCATTAGAATCAATCAAAAGTAGGTACGAAACGTGCTGATGTGTGTTTGCGTGCACCGAGTTCGAGCGATCAAACACGTCTGTCGGGGGACCGGTGCGATTGTCGAGGCCGGCGGAAGAGGGGAGGACGTAGTTATGTGCCCGTAGATATTTCCTCGGCGGATTTTCGCCGGAATAGCTAGTCGGAGAGAACGTATGGAGAGGCGTAGGTACCGCCGGCTCGAACCTAAATGGATGGCCAACAATTATTCATCGAGGTCTCTTCTCCGCAGCGCCATGCACGCGGTAGCGTCACCTGTCCCTCTCAAAACTAAATGTGTTTCTCTTGTCATTCTTGGAGTGCATTAGCGCAGCGCACCAGTCAGCCTGACACCGCTATCTTCGACCTGGTTTACCACCTCTCTCCCCCCCACTCTCCTTCATTTTCTACCAACCCCACCACCAGTCGTCGTTCACCTACCTATCTAGCCCGTCATCTCCTCCGACCGAATGGCGGTCGTACCCCGCGCCTCCCACGGGGATATGTGACAGCTCGGATAGACAGGGAGACAGATAGACGGCCGGGCCGGCGGAAAGGGTTTGATTCGCCATTAGCCACCGCCGACGACGGTGACGCATTGATTGTTCCATTACACATCACACACCGTTGCGCTCATTACCAGCTCTCTGCAGTATATAGCGTAGTAACGCCGGCAAAACCCTTTAGACATGTCTCCGTTGTGCTATTGCTGTTTTATATTTGTCACCCAAACTAGAGATATAACAAATCAAGAAAGACGGGTTAGCACCATCTATTAGGTAAATTTGAAGCAATAGTCTCAGGGACTGTTGAACAACAATTTGTTCAAGATGTATTATACAGATTTGTACCGTACCTGCTTCATAAATAAAATTATTATTCTAACAACAACATAATATTTTTCTTTTCAAAAAGTCTCCTATGTTAGTTGTTTTTTTGTTTATTATTTTAGCACACTTAACTTGATATTCACTAAAAAATTGTTTTGGATGGAGTTTCTATAATTATTTTAACACGTCACTGCGACTTTCAGTGTCGATGAAAACAATATTATTAAACGACTATGAATAGAGCCGGAAAGTTAAGTCACATATATTTCCCGGAACCTCATCTGTCTGTCGCAGTCGGAATGCTACGGCGCGGTGTTGTACCTTATTGTTTCCACTCGTTAAGCGCTTATTCTGATTTCCTGAACGCCAATAGTTTTTTAACGCGTTCACAAGATGCTTACAGTAAGTAAAATCCGGTAGACTTTATTAATTGGAAGGGGGGGGGGGTAAAATCGTATTTTATTCTATAATTCCAGCTATATCAAACATACTTTGGTTGAATATTTTATGGCAATAATTATTATACAACGAGTCTATAAAAAGAGTGCGACGTATACACAGCTATAATAATTATTATAGCAATACATTTAACATTATATGAAATACAGACCCCGAGGGAAATTTAATAGGTTTACGCTGTCGCCATTTGTTCAATATTATTATTATATTCGGTATTATAATTGGCCGAAACGGGTGCCGCTATTAAACACAGGCGCAATAATTTATTACGCATTTCAATAAACCGGCGGCGATTGAACGATTAAACCATTATAAAAGTTGTAGCCGACATTCGCGTAAAACTTTATTGCCTATTATGATGTTGTGATCGGTTTGGTTTGAACACCTTTGCGTGCCAATTGCCAGATCTGTGAAAAATTAATCTGATCGTTTTAAAGTTCACTGTGACATGCAATCCGTCGTTATTAAAACGCACCAAGGGTACACCGTACATTATTAATTAAAACATTTTACTCGAAAATAATTCATAATTGTATTCATTTATATAGAAATTAAATTAACTGTTTTTCATTCAACTCAGCTTAGGTACGAAGAAATATTATAAACCAATTTTGTATCCTCGAATATCGTTAATTGATAATTTGGTAATAACAGATAGTATGACAACACAATGAATTTGTATTTTACTGATAACTAAACAAGTTTTTCAAACTGAAAAATACGCAAATATTATGAAACGACTTATCTAAATCCTTATGTTTTTTTAAATGTTTAGTTTATTTCGCCAGTCCGGATTCAATTGGCAGGCAGTCAGTTTTTTCATGTTATTGATTGCATTGGTGGAGATCTGGGGGGAACTTGGGATACTGAAAACCTTAAATCTTAAAACCAGTGCTTTTTTAAATACCTATCCTTTTTATTTTAGTAAGAGATTTGTTGAAATAAAAATAAATTTAGCATTTATTTTAAGTTTTAAGGTTTTTAATTCAAGGATTGCCTAGAATTATTATTATGCATTTCATTAGCGTAGAAATACTTTTTTCCTAATAGAAATTCTACTGTATTATTATACTGATGTATTATTGCCGCATGTCTCTGTCATTCGACATTACACTAGCGTGTATTACACATTATTATTATTATTATAACGCTCGACAATAGGTATGGTGTGGGAAATGTAAAACTAATATGATTCGAAAATACCCTCTCTCGTAAGTTTTTACTTCACACTGAATGGTTGATAATATGAAATATAGATAGAGACGGCGGCTGCCAGTGTAAGAGAACACAGTGTGTGTGTGTGTGTTTAATGTTGCGTTAAAAATATCGTTGGGCGTCGATGATGAAGGGCTGGGTCGTCAATCGATTTTGTAGACGCAAAAAGAAAAAAAATTAAGGGTTGACTGCGCGTGTAGACCTAGACGGAAAATGTATGTATAATAAATAATATAAAGTGGAAAAATTCCGCATCGGTACGCACACCGCTGAAGTACTGTGCATCGAGATCACTTCGCCAACATACCTATACAATATTCGGATTTTCCGTGTCGTTCGATTCCCAGTGTGTTTTGTGTGTGTGGATGTGATGTGATCTAAATAATAAACTGTCCTCCCAGCCATTGCCGGCTCAGACGACATTACCATATTATATTGACCTATCGAGACGCCTGCGGTTTTCAATCCCCTTCATCATAAAAAAAAATAATAATAATAATACCATAATATTTTCATTCCCTCCTCTTTTGCTGTGCCGACGGTTTTTTTTCCTTATATAACATCATGCAAAAGCTAAAACAAAACTTTTTTTTTCATTATTGTCTATACAAGAATAAAAACAAATATTATATGATACATATGTATATATGAGTATACATGTTTTAATAAGGTCGTATAAAATTGTATTACGATAGATGCACGGACAAATTGTTTGTACACATATTGTATGATATATTTGTACGGTTATGCTTATTCAAATGTATGACACTCAAATACGTATAAATTTCTAACGACCCCCCCCCCCCCACAAATAAGCTTGTGCTAGGGTACAGCCTATGTTTCTCAATGAACGGGAATCGAACCCGACTCTGTTTTTGGGCTGAGTTCGAGCCGTGTCCATTGCGTTACATGGGTTAATAATATTGTGAGCACAGTTGTGTTTATACGTTGTAAATGGGGTTTCAGCCGTGCTGCTGTAGCTGATCAGTCTACCGGAAAAGAAAACGAGCTGAAATATGTGTCAAGGTAGGAATCAATGGAAAATAGGGTTTTTTTTAAGTGTGTTTGTGATATATTTTTTTAATTAATTTATTATTATTGTTTTAATTTTTATTATTATGGCATCAATGACGTCGGGAAGTGTTCTTTAAGCTGTACGACTGCAAATCAGTTATATAATCGCCGCTCAGTTCTCACACTATTGACAATATACCACTATTCATTTACAAACGTGGTTTGACATTTATAATTAAATTAACTGTGAAACACTCTCGAATAATAATATGTATCTAATGCGAGTGCATTAATATAGCTAATGTCTATTCCACATAACTTGTGAGTAGTGTTAATTTAATAGCGTAACAGTTAATTTAATTACAATTTAATTAAACCGCGGTTATGAATAAATATAGTGGCTACTACTAAATCTGGGCATTATTTAAATATTTTTTTATTTAAATAAAAATTAAATTGTACTTAAAATAACGGATTGTTTGAAACAACAAAAAAGAAGCATAGTAGGTACAAAGATTATTGAAATCGGAAAGTTGACAGATTTTCGAGAATTATTATAACTGAAAGTGATAAAATCACTTGCAAATAAAACAATTCGATGCGAGTCTGTAGATAGAACACATATTAAAAATCAATACAAAATCTAAGCAAAGGCAATAATGTGTCTCAATTATATTTTTAGTATTAGGATATATACGATTTGGGTTGATCGTCTGTCTATTATAACTTGTTGCCATTATTACACATGTATCGTAATTGGTAATATAATGAAAATATTTTTCTGATGCCTGTTGACTTTACGATTTGTGCAATATTCCCCTTTTTCGGTTTGCTTTTTAATAAAAAATAATTTACTACAGGTTTTTGAGAAAATAATATACGTTATAGTCCCACTCTAGATCTACATTCAGTCTAATTGTTAGACCTTTAGTCTTAAAACTACACAAACACAACAAAAATTAAGTAGTTTTTAGCTAATCGAATAATCCTGGCGTTATTTATAGTTTATTTTGAATGATTTTATTTTTTTTAACTAATTACTTAGTTGGGATGTTTTGATTTATTGGTGTACCATTGCGTATTTAGCCTACTGGTTGGTATATTAATAATGTCTACAGCCTGATTGATATCGCTTTTGATGTATTTTATTTTAATGGGCTGTCATACTGATTTGTTTTTGAGTTTTTGTTTTGTTTTGTTTTTTTTTTTGTTAACTTTACCCCAAGTTGATAAGTTCTGCATACAACGACAATTCATGGCAAACTTGATGTTAGATATAATCTAATATCGTGCGGTTGAAATCCTTGCCAATGCATGATTTATCGTTGCGATTTAAAAATTGTTATTGTTTTAATTGAAGATATATTTGAATAGCATGTCAACCTGAATGCCGATGAAACAAAATTGTTTTTTCGAGTGACTCAAAATAATTGTTTTATACATAATTAGGGATATAATAGGTTTTTTATGCTTTTTGTAGTACTGTAAGGAACTGGTGATAACAATAAGTTAAAACTAAGTAATGATGATTGATAACAACAAACTACGATGTAATATGTCATAACTATATTATAATGAATAATATGTATATAATTTTCTTTAAAATTAAGACTAGATTAGGTTTCCTAAATAACATTAAAATTAATATAAATTTTCTAAAGGAAAAAGATGATATACTGCCGCGTTAATAAGATAATGTAGATTGATTTTGGTATAGCTTCTGTTAAAAATATACACTGAACTCAAATACTGTAATGAAATTATAAAATTATAAATATGTATCTCACCAAACCTGTACTTTACTGCTCTTGTTGATAAGCTGAACGCATCGATTTCTCTCTCAGCCCGGAACCCTCCGTGTAATGTAAGGCTACCGCTGATTTTAATTCGATTGGCCGGACTAAAGCCGAATTTCGATTGTAATTTGTTGGTATTGTGCACTGAGGGGCTACAATTATGGGGGGAGGGGGCAAAAGTGGTTAGCAATAATAATATTGTGAAATCGCCCCGGGCCATAGTCGTATTATTATATATTGCTTGGCCACCCTGCCGATATGAAAACAGTTCCTCCAAACGCCTGATTGCAGTTACAAGGGAAAGAAGGTATAAGGAGAAAGAAATAATCTATAATACATAATATATATATATATATATATATATATATATATATCCGTGTACATCGGTAAAGTTAGGTAAGGTGCGTTGGGGTGTCTGCCATAGATATATAATATATATTATACATTTTATTTTGGATGGTTTATTTTTTGCCAGCTAGGAGGTTTATATTATGGTGGGTGGTTTGCACGGGGTCGGAGGTCGGTGTTGAATTTAATAGCACACCGAGTTACCACATAATCTAGTTCGGATGGGCGGGAGCGACGGCAGAGGCGGTTGCCGCAACGGCCGTAACATTTTCACAAATAATACGTTCCGCGCTAAAACCGAACATAAATCAACCGTTTCGCCTTCCCCTTTGCTGCCCCCGTACAGTCCACCTTCGGCCCTGGCTATGATTTAAGACCCGCCGGCCAACCCTTTACCGTATACCACCGTTTGTGTGTGTATGAATGTGTTCTATATATATATATATATATATATATATATATACATCTTCAGTGCCGTTTGATTCGTCCGCTTCTCTTTTTCACTTCTCCCCTATTTTGTTGTTACCGCCACTGCTACCGCTTGTATATACCGAACGGTCAGTTTTTGCACACACACACAACAGAAATCCCTCAAAATCACGACCATGACCCGTCAGCGTGTTCTTGCGTTATTTACGAGGTATTTTTTTTCCTTAAACGTTATACCCCACTCGTCTCCTATCCCCAAATACTGTTTACAAGAGTACTTTGAGTTATTAAATACTCCCTGACGTTATTATTCCTTATCATCATCGTAAATAATAAAAAACTCGAATGTTTTCAAACCAACCAAAAATCTTGACGAGTTCGACTTAATAGTAAAACCATAGGGCTCATATTGAGGGACCAGATGAAGATTAGACGACAGTTTTAGTTTAATACCAAAAAAAAGTTTTTGCTCGTCATGTGAGTTCATTTTATATTATGAAATACTTATGGTATCTACCACAACTTCTGTAAAAGCCTCAGCCCTTTTTTTAAGTTGACAGTATGACGAGTATGACATAAAACTATGAAGAGAATCTGTCCTAGAAAATTAGAGGCTTTAATTTGAAACCTACATTTTTAAATAAACTAATTAAAGTTCCTTTAGAGAAAATGCATTTAAAAATTATATATTTTTTCTAGTGCTTTTGTAAATACATTTTCTGTAGCTTTCTTATACCCCTAAAAATTTTTAACCACCAAATATGTATTATACATTAATTAAAAATATAAATCATAAATTAATAATATGTTGGATCTCAATCAATAAACGCTTTTAAATAGTTCTCGTTAATCATTATTGAGTTAATAAATATTTTTTTTCCAGAATATATTATATTAATTGTAAATTATAATGAATATTTTGTTTGAGTTGAAAATGTATTCAATTCATAATTATTTGCGCACCCCTAATATATATATATATATTTATTTTTCCTAGAAAACCATCCAAATTTCCTTTAAGTTATCCAAGTCAAAAAAAAGTATTTTTAACGAGGTACAAATATGGTTCAGTGTAGTCACATGTTATTTTACTTAATAATATTTTCGTCAGTTGCATGTAAAACTCTATTGGAGTAAATTAATGAAAAACAAAAAATACAACTAATATTGTTTTATATTATATTATATTAGTTATTTATTTACTACTTGTATACAGAACACAAATTTATGCGTAAGAAAAAATAAAAGCTTCACGTAAAACTCTTCGTTTTGGTTACAGGGGATTTGGCTTCGTCACGTTTGCGGATCCATCCGGTGTCGAAAAAGTGCTAGCCCAAGGATCGCATGAGTTGGACGGTAAAAAGGTATGTAAATACGTTTTTGTATATTTTATTTATAAACCAAACAGAAAAATCGGTCTACTTATTTGATTTTCATTAGTTGCTTACATAATATTTTAAAGCAAACATAAATTGATAGCTAAAACAAAAGCCTTTGTAACGTAGTTGTCGGAAAATATATATAAATAATGAATTCAAAATTCAAAAAACACAATATACATTTAATATTGTAATTAAAAATTCACACAAAACATGTTAAATTTGTATTTAAATAATTTAGTGTGGTCTGCTATAAATGGAAACATTTTCGTACAGTTTCGGTTGAAGTGTAGATACGAAGAGCAATCTGGTCGTCGTTATTTCGGTGGTCTGCATTTCGACCGGCTATTCAATATAATAATGTTATTATCATGCGAACAAAAAGTAAATAGAACTTATTTATTTTTAAGGTTTTTAAAATGATGTGATGAAAAACGACCAAGTTCGCCGGGCGAAAACTCGCTGTGAATGATGTCTGTATATGTATTTATTTGCGACATACAGTGTGCTATTCACTTGAATTGAGATTCAATTGTGGGTAACGTGGGAAACGACGAGATTAGCTCGTTTAAGTAAACACACCGTCCGGGCGACGCCACCGCATACGGCACTCTGCACTAGTCTTTTGCCGCCATTGTCGTGGGAATATTTCCACATGATGGACTGGCGACTTTCCGGCCGGTTTGCTTCTACTTACTCCCCCGTCACGACAAAGTCCGTTTTGCACTTCTATAGTTTCGCCGGGGATAATCACCCGATCCCGTTACTTCCACAATTTCTCTCAGTGCCAGAGTGTCTTCTCAACCCTCTTAATAACACAGCCGTATATGCATTCGAGACGCTTCTCGTTATTCCACTTAAAAAACTTTTTTCTTATTTTGTGTATTTCTCCCTCTCTCTTTTCTCCCTCGGTCTCTCCGTTCTAGTCTGCTATTTTACAAAATACAAGTACAACACCGCTGAAGTTAAACGGCTGTCAACTATAATATTGATTCGGTTACAGAAATATCGCTAGTTTTAAGTCACGGCTTCTAGTTTGTCCGTTTAGCTTGACAATAATATAATAGTCGGTCGTTTTGGAAATCAGACACGATTAAATTTAGCTTACAATTCATGACCATGTTCCTTTATTGTATTGTTATCATTAGTCATTTATAATAACTTTAGAAATGGCTTAATAAACTGCATCCACCCCGAGCCACGACAAGTTGCCGTTTAAATATTATAATATGTATATCATCACAGGTATGGGTTTAGGAGACGAGCAAAGAGCTTAGGTCTTATATTCTTTAGCCTATTGACAATGCTCAACTTCTTATTTATATAGTTTTTATTAATTCTTAACGGCAACTGCAAGTATCACTTCAGTAGTAGTGTTTTTACAATTTAATAAAAAATAGCTTCGCCGTTCCGAATTAAAGCTAATTCCATTTATTTTCAGAATTTGTTTAAATTTATTAGGTAGAAATCAAGGAAAGTTTACAGATTATATTTAATGACTGGTTTGTGTCTATAATTAAAAATTTGGTATGAAATCGTTAGATTCGTAACCGAAACACTACAACCGTTAATAATAAAACAATATTAGGCTTATTTGAAATCTAATGGCGATGGGCTCGCAGTGTCGCTTGGGTGTCTTTCTCTGTATGATCAATGTGTTTAATTAATAGCATTGAAAGTAACCGATCGAAAAGTCATTGGCAACTCACGAATAAAACAATTGAGCCGTGGAGCACGTCCATCCGGAACGAGACCAAAAACGTCGAATCGGGTGACGCGAATAGATTGATTTCCAGCGGGACCCTCTTCACATACGTGAAAATGTCCAAATGATTGAATTCCGTATTGGACAGTAAGTAACTGTAAAAACAATATGTGCCCGACATCGCTGTGTGTCAGGTCAATGCTTTGTTTATTCAATTTCTGAGATACCGGTATTCTAATCTCTACGAAATAACATACTACACGCGATTCTTGTAATGCAATTTGCATATAGTTTAGACGGAAGTGTATACAATCATTTGTATAGTTCTAATATACAAATTAATATATGAAGTGTAAGAGAGGCATAATCAAACAATAAAAAAATGTAGTTTATTTCTTGTTACAATTCAATTTAGAAAACAAAACCATAATCAATTAAGAAATCTCCCACACTTTCACTTGTAGGAAAAAGACAGATTTTCGTCGATAATGCACTCCGTAATGTTATATCTATTATCGCTAAATTAGGACACACTATTTTTAGAATAGTATTAAATTATTTGTTACCATTTTATTTGTTCCTTAAGGTATTGTAACTTACTACTTAACTTAATTTCAAGGCCGTTTGTGTGAAGCGGTCTTTTGAAAACCGAGTTATCTGTTATAAATTACTCGGTTGCAGCCATACTGATAATCCGATAGTTGTTGGAGGTGGGCGTATAAGTCTAATTGGAGCCGGTAGTATTGGAAGGGAGATAAGAAGATCGAGACAGCAATAGGGAATAACGGACGGAAGGGAAAAAGCCAAAGTGGCGACGGCAAGGGCGGCGAATAGAGGATAGAGAAAAAAATGTCTTATAACGTGGTCGCAGAGATCAATTAATTAAAAGAGACGTACATGTACGGCGTGAAACTAGGGGAGAACTAGTGGACAAGAGAGACTGAGTAATTTATTTGGTATATTTTCTGAAACTGCAACAGTGTAATGTAGCCGGCTGTTGTGGTATAGGAAAAACGGCACAAAAGATTATCCTATACGATGGCAATGACCGCATGACGTTGTACACGGCCGATGATTACCACCGCCGACAGTTTGATTAAAAAACCTCCTCCTCCTCCTCCACTCTCACATGTAAGGCTCACGTGAACTTTTGTACCGACCTTTACTTTTGTCCGCTCCTCCACTCTATATCGTCATTCGTCCAAATGTCACAATCTGGCCGACCACTAAGAAAAATGACATTTGTTATCTATATTTCCGCTTCTATATTATTTTTTTTTCCAAACCGTTGTAATAAAAACTTATTATTTGCGAGTGACTTTTACAAATCGAAAATTGATATTGTTCTGCTTCCAACCATGACTTCAGACATCCGTTAACTTCCTTTTGGTTATCTTCCATCTGAAACACCAACTTTGCTATTTATTATCAACATTATGTACGAATTTCTAAGCTTAACATAGTTTCCTGCTCTTGTTTTGTTTAAAACGTAAAATTGCTTATATACTCGACGATATGAGTCAGCAACAACGTTATCAGTCAATGAGATATGAAAACATTGTTGTTAATTGTTGTAAAAAAAGTCTTATTTGAAACTTTTTTGGTTTCTAAATAAGCCTTTTCTTAAATTAAATGTTGTATAGTCATCGTATTGTTTTGTATTCTTTATCATTGCAATTTTGAATTTTAAATTAACTTACAAACAACTGCTTTAACAATTGAATATTCATATAATTTTATCACATTCCATTGCTATCTCCAAGGCGTCTTCCGTGTAGGTAAAATAATAATTTATTACATTTTTTAACAATAAAATTGCACAATAATAATGAATAGACTTGTGTCATATAACTTATGTCGTTATAGATAACATCTGCTGTAGAAGTTCCAACTATAACGTTGTTGTAAATGGCTGTCGTTTGTTTAAGATGGTATACTAGAGTTAAAATACAAATTCGTCGTTTTTTCTAATTGACGTCTTTTTTTCCACGATCCATTTATTTAGGTTTTTTTCTTTGCCATTTTCCTGAGAAACTCCAAGGAAGAAAAACCGTCGTGTACAACCGTTTTAAAAGTCACTTACAAAAGTCTTTAGGACAGTGCGAAGACGACGAAAGTGCGATTTAGATAACGACCGGCGTGTCACCTCTCCCATCGTCCAAATGGCCAGTTGAGTTTTTGCTGCAGAGTCTCCGCAGGGCAGAGAAGACGTTTTAACTTCACTGGGGATCGTTAATAGTTAATATAGTCAAGACCATCTAAAACAGACGTCATTAAAATCGCAGCCGTTTTGCATAAACCGACTACACGGTGGCGGTTGACTGACTACAAAAGAGCTAATTGACATTATGATAGCATAGATTAGAGTTATAATATATATTTTCGCAAAATAAGAACCAACCGAAGCCATAAGCCGAATATCGCGTTTAGAACGATTATTTTTTAGTTGCAATAAAAATACTTAAGCAAAATACATTAAAAAGTTATTAAATTTTTATAATTTTCGAATGAGAAAGTGAGCGGACAATTACTTAAGGCCTCGGGATGACGTTCAACACGAAACTAAGTTGGAACTTTTCGATTAAACAACTATGAAAACCACACCGTGTTTATCTATTTCAATAACACTGTATTATAATATCAAGGATTTTTTCTAATTGAGTCAACTGCTTATTAAGAAATTATTACAACAGCATTGTTCATTAATAACATGAAATTTAGTTTCCAGTGGTGAAAACTAACTTGAATATTACAATAGATCTGAGCCCAAATATGAGTACATAGAGTCTGGTAAATAAAATATTATATCTAAAGCAAATTATGGTCTGTCATGGTCATAAATTCTAAATATTTTCAGTTTTTACCCTTAAACTAATTTATGATACGAAGCTGGACATACTTTCTTCGCGGTTATTAGTAAAGTTTACAATGTTTTGCAAATTATCTATTGTTGGTAAAAAAATTTCCTTCTAAAACGCGCCAGAATATATCCTTTTATGATACTACATCTTTACCACCTTGTTATTTTTCCGAAAATATCCACATATAATACAAGATATATAACAATGCGTTTTTAAAATCGGCAATAAACCTTTCGAAGTCTAAGAGAGTTAGTGGTTTTTTAAGTATCACATACTTGTGAGTGTATGTTTCGAGCGTACCCTAATGTCAAAGGCCCATCGCCTTTCTTTTGTTGGATTACTAAACAATATGCACTTTATCTTACCATTTTGCAGTCATTTGTCCTTCAAAAATTTGCTTCTCAAAACCTACGTTGAAGTCAGCACTATGAACATACCTTTTGTTATGTCGTTAGTCTCACAGCGGTCTTAGGAAAAATGTACACTACATGTAAATATATATATATTTCCTTACTTCACATTTTTTTCAGTAACTCTCATTAAGTTGGTTAGTAAACGTTTTTATAAGTTTCAACTTAATTTCGACCACTCCGTATAAGAAATAAACATTATTGTGCCGACTGTCATTTTATTTCATTTTATAAGAACGATAACTATAATATAAGTGTTTTGAGTTTAAATCGGTTAGATAAACCCAAATTAACATCAGTTTTTCTATTTTTCTTTTTTTTATCATTTTACGGTCTGAAAGACATTCATTTCGTACGGTTTTTGCCAACGACTGGTATTATCATATCGAACCATAACCCGTATTTTGCGTTCAGATAACTTCTATCAAAACGCACACCGGGTATATATATTTAGCTTGGTGTGTCTGTGTTTGACTGCATCATTTTACGTTGAGATATCCAACGATGTGTATCATAACGGCTGGATAAGTATAGAAGCTATCGCGATTCGTCAATCGGTAAAATTAACCAAGTTCAAAAACCAAATATTATACTCTGCTCCCGAGAGACAGTAAACATACATTTTGTTCGGGGAAAAAACTGTATGTAAATTGCCGGAGTCAATACATAATATGGAAAAAAGTAAAACCAGAAAACCGAAATAATGCGAATTGTTGAAATTAAAAAATACAGTACTTTGAGGCGTTATTGTTCAGTGTTGTTTTGCTCATTGATTATAGAAAACAAAATAAATTAACAGATAAGTTAGTTGTACGATTATCGACCTAGTAACTCTTATATTATAGTATTATTGCGTTCATTATTGTTGTTTTCAGAGCAAATATTATCGGTTCATGCCGTCGGCGTTTGCTTTATTTTTGTTAATTTTCGAGGCTCGAGCTTTGGTTTATGCTTGTTGTACGTTCTCTGTTCCGCTGTGCGTATAGTTTTAAAGTAAATATATACCATCAATTTAAACAACTGCTACGGTAAGCATTTTATTTCCCTGTTGAACGCTGCAATTATGAGGGAGTAAAGGCTTAGCTAATTAGAAAGCTTAATCTAATCTAATAAAAACTTTCGCGTTAACATTGCAAAGCTTGTTATTGTATATCAATGTTTATGTCGATGATGACAATTATATGCATTCCATTTAAAATATTATAGCTCTATGCTTAAGTAAAATAAAAAAAATAATATATAACTCACAAACTATACTTGTAAAACTTTACCCTCGCAAAACTGTGGTATATGGTAGGCAAAATTGTACGTTAAAATAAAATAGATAGATAATAGTTCACGAAAAGTGAGAGTCGGTATAATATAATTAAGTTTTAAAATAATATATTTCAGTAGTGTGTAAAAAAGAAAAAATACTTAATTAACATAAATAAAAAGATATTAGTTGAGAATAGAAGATTTCAGTATAATTCATGACAGAATATACAGAAGCTAACATGGATATATGAATGCATTGCCGTGACGAATATGGGGTGGTGAGTTTGAAACTCGTTAACTCTAATACCTTCCCCCTTCTATCCAAAACATAACCCAAATGATTTGTTGAATCTTTTAAAAATGCAAATGTTCTAATGACATGCTATCGTGACTGTAATTTGGATCGTTCAATGCCGTAATAAACGGTTGTTGTTATTCGATATTATATGATAGTAAAATAAACTATCTAGGTTTTTATTTCTTGTAACTATTGTGTAGCATCGTGTCATTCAAAAATCCAAAAATTGAGTTGACCATTAAAACAAGAAATTATACAAATTGCTAGACTTTATCATTTTTAAATTTCCCGCTTTTCTATATGCCCCGTAATCTGAATGCTGTATAACCGTGTATATGTATAGTGTAAACTGAATAATATTTAAAAATAATTTATCTCATACGTTGTCTTTGATATATTGACTTGTCTCGTCATCGACGGTCGCCTGCTTGACTGCTTGCTCTTCCTCGGTCCGTCTAAAAAATGGTAGCAAATCGATATTTATACGTCTCCGGTATACTTGTACAACTACTACAGACAAACAATAACATTTCAACATATAAGTACATGTTATGTGTGTAATAACATTAATAAGGCACACTCGGCCGTTATCTCGACCCCCGAAATCGCCGAAATATTGCCGGTCCTTGTATACGTATATTTATTTATGTATATTATAAACAATAAATCTACATTGTTGTTTCGGAGAGCATAAATATATATATATATATATATATATTATGTAAGGGTGAATTCGGTTTGGAAATTTAATTTCCGTCCCTTTCACCCTTCGATACATAAAACTTTCGTTTTAAGCCGATCCATTATAATCAGTAGTAGTAGTAGTTGTTGTTGTTGTTATTATTATTATCGCTTGAGCATTGATTTACAGATGGCGCGTCCGAACAACGACGATTGTTCCGAGCCGAGCAGTATTTTGTCGGTTATTGAATTAAAAGTCCCATTCTCCTCTCTCATACTCAACATGTATGTTTATATATTTGTGTGTTATATGTGTTATATATACACATATCCAGATAAATGGTAGCTGTATGTGAGCGTAGAAAATCAATATCCGCTTTCATTTACATGTTCCCGAATACATTTGCCTCCAAGGAAATGTTCAACGACATAATAATCTATTAATAGTAAATAACGGAAATGCTCTTGTCATGAAGTTTAAACAACCCTCGATCGAATATAATATTATATAGTTTATATACATGTATTATATTGTACTGAACTTTACGTAGATATCGGAGTATTTAAATATTCATACTATTTATGTGATTTTTTTCTATGTATCAAGACCGTGAGCAGCTAGTGATTTCTGGCCCTTATTATTTAGTTAAATTAACATAATATTAAAAATGCATGCTGGGTTGTAATAATTGAAGGCCAAATTGTAATCCACAATGTATAATAAAACCGGTGTTGGCGAGTTGTGGCCCAATCCCTAATTTTTGTATTTATTTCGTAATACAATTTTCTATTTGAATTGCTTTAATATAGCTTGAAATTAAAATATACTAAACATTTTAACCTAAGTAAAAATGCCAAATAATTTTTGTTGTTTGTACATAATTTCAATTATAATAAAATCTGTTGGGTTTTTTTTTTTAACAAAAAAAATAAAAATTTGAAATCCAACAAATGGAAGCTTCTAAAATAAAAAGTTTTCAAAATATCTGTTTTTTTATATACACATAGCCCATAGGTATAGTTTTACTATTTGACTTTAAGTTTATACGTCCATGAATTTACGAATACTAATATAAAGTGGGTTTATTTTATCTTATTTTTAACGTCATTGTACTCAATTGATATTATGAAAGCTACTTGATGCCACGTCAAAAGTTGAGTTGTTTTTCTTTTTATTTGATTCGATATTTGTTGATAGTGTAGTAGGTAGAATATCAAGTAGACGGTGGGAAGTCAACATCATTACGGCTCGTAAACATTTCAAAACAAAAATTATCTCTGATAATATTTACAGACTACGGAAGCGTGAAGCTTTTGTTAGTCGCATACTATATTATAAATATATATATTTTTTATTGATATCAAATTGGATGTTAGATCTACTGTACACAACTCGTTATGCTATGTTAACTATATTTACAAATAATATGAAAACAATTGATGGATGATACCCAACTATATTTATGTATCCCATTTATGGTGGAATGATCTCTAAGACAAGTAGAGCCGGCTATTTTTTTCGAAAAAAAGTAATTCAAGTTTTATTCATATAGCAGTTTTTAATTGTAGGCTTCATAAATAATTTGTTTTAGTAAAATTTGTTGAACTTTTATTGTTTAGTTGTTAAAATAAATTCTCGGTAACACAAAGTATGAAAGATAAACATGCGTTTGTATCTTCCCGGGTAAATACAAATTATCTCAATAGTATGACTTTCGTGTACTCAATAAAATGTATTTGTATCATCCGTTCTCAGGGTAGGTCTTACAACGCTTTCTCACACTTGCGATTCCAGAACAATATAATATTTTATATTTTATTACAATAGCCCATTATAATATATTAGATACGATATTTGAACAGGGCGCTAGTGTTCCAGATGAATAATGCGTCTGATAAATAAAACGGGCCGCGAGACGTCGACAATACAAAATTATGCGCATTATTTTAAATAAAATATATTTACATAAAAAGTGTACGCTTTGTCGCGTTTCCAACGTCTGCTCGCTTCGTATTGTCCACTGCATATAATAATAATATAAACATACTGCAGCCTAATATCATCATAATAAAACGACATCAGACTTGACAGCCACGTTTGGTAACGGGTTTTCTGGGGCTTTCTTTGCCTCCGTTGCCGACCCGCATCTGCTTTGCGCCTTCACGCTATGGTGACGTATAATATTTTCTCCGCGCTCCGAGCTTGGCCGATTTATATTATTCCCCGAAGAACATTATGTACACCGTACACTGACATAAAATAATATTTGCTCTCTTACAATGTAAATTACCCACCCGCACCGTCTTCTCCGGCTGTATAATAATAATAATAATTCTATAATAATATGTTTGTGCAAATAAAAGCGTGTCCACGGTGTCGTGCCGGCGCGACTTGCGTGGGTGGCTGATTTTGAGTGTGTGTGCTTAAGGGTCGGGAGACCAGATGACGTAGACGGATGACGGCGGTGACGACAACCACCAAAGGAATTTTAGTTATGCTAATAAGATCAGGATGAATTTCGTCCCTTTCATATATATACATAAAACATGCGAATCCGGACCGGCACTAGGAGAAAAAGAACACAAGAGATAACGCGTGAGCGGACTGAGGACAAAAAAAATTATATATGTATATATCAACTACGCCTAAGGAATATTGTTGCCTGGATAAATCACGGACCAATTCTGCATGTTGAAAAATCGTTAAAGACCGGAACTCGTGTTTAAATTTTTCTTTTTATACGCGACGAACGATTTGGTGTATAGAAATATAATTTTGTAATCATTTTTTAACGTACAAAAATATATACATAATCGTATACGTTGTACGCGAATCGCCCGTGGGCCTTGCATAGTGAGGTCAAAAAAAGAACAGACAGTTTATTCATACGTCCACTGCAGTGAAAACGTTTTACTCGTTTCTGTGAGTTGAAGTTTGGTCGGTCACGGGCATAGCGGGAGTTATGGCCTGGGATCGGGTCGAATAACGGGTATGCAATGTAATAGTCGTTGCAGCTCCATGGTGGTGAGATTGAAAAAAAACAGTAGCCGTTTTCCTTTGGGTCCAGTTTGGTGTCATTTGTCACCCAGACGACGGCGGCCGATGTTTGAAACACTTTTTAGACGTCTAACTTTTGGCAAAAGTAAAACTTTACATGGGAACCCCGCGGAGACGCTGATCAATTTGCCTCGGCCGTTTGCTGCCCTAGTGTTCCACAGTCTACTTGACCGGGTTCAACGCATCGCTTTTCAAAACCCCCGCCGCCCCCGTAGGTAAAAGGTTTTGTGCTCGGTCCGGCCGGTTTACCCTTTGTTCTCCGTTCTCTAATTTATGGTTTAGCCGTTGAAATTGACGTTTAAAATAAAACGGGGGTATCGTGAGACGGTGGGGGGGGGCAATCCGGATGCGGGAATACAGGAGCGGGTGCCGGGGAGAAAAACTGTCTCGAGTATAATAAAAGCGAACGAGAACCAAGCGGGGAGGACGGGAGCATGTGAATGTGTATCGTTACTGTAAAACGCATTGAAGACATAATATTTAAACCGATAATGCACGGGAGCAAAAAAAAAAAACCTTTTAACCTTTCCAAACCGGCGTACAGAGCGTCGGTGGCGATTCCGGCCGGAGTTGTGTGCGGGCAGGGAGGAGCTTTTATGTCCGAATGTGTAGTGCTGGCAATTATCTAGGTGAAAATATCACCTAAATAATAGCGCCATTTGCCCTCGTGGGAATGGTCTCGCGTACCCCGGTAAATTGGCATATAACGTTGAATTTTCATGAAGGGAAGCAAACGTTCCACCCCCCCCCCCTTCAATAATTCGGTTTAGTCATTTTGCTGCTACGGCAATTGTCATTCGAAACCGGTAAAATTAATTCAGTATGTCCATAATAATACTTTGCGTATAATCCAATTCGGCATTACATCCAAAAATTAACTATAATAATAATTATTATATTCCATAACACATATTGCCCTCAGTAATTCATACTGAGTTTTTACAGTTGCTGGTTATTAGGTTGGCGAATAAAAATATAGTTGATATACAGCTATAATAAAATCGAAAAATATGAAACAATTATTGCGCTTGGGTAAATAAAATAAATAATCCATAGGCTGCGGCTAACAACTGTTAAATTTAAATTTGGTTAAATCATCGGTTTTAGCTGGCGTATTTTATAATTGTTACGTTTAATTTGCATTAAGTAAATGAACATAAAACTCAGCGCTTATTAAATAGGGCATTTGGGTTTATGATCAACTTTTATTCACCGAACATTGATTAAACAATTAATATACATGTACGCTTAATTCATGCTGGATGTAAGATTTCACTTGATTGAGGAATTGAAATAAACATTTAATTCACACCAGGCTAATGTTCATTAAAATCGGGCTTACGCAAAATAATACCGGATTATAAATGAATTCGCATTAAGTGAGTGTAACTGTATGTAAACGCATTAGTTAATATTGTATGCAGTAGTTAATTATAATGCAATTAATACACATCAACGTTTTGGTGTACTAGTTTTTAATCTCGAAAAAAAAGTTAATTTAACCACATTTATATGCAGTCGTTAATTGACATTTATCGGATACCAATTAAGTTAACAGGTACTAAAAAGTATAATATATAAATACGTTTTTAATGTACATTAGATTAATGAAAATTAATTACTGCAATTACTCGATTCTTTAATTGGATGAAATCTTATGCAGAAATAAAAAAAATATATAATATAATGTACTCCTCCCAAATGCTAATCGCATTACATTAATTCACATTAAATTAATAGTATTACCTTAATAAAAATTGTAAAATTACAGCAAGAAACACGGTAACTCATTTTGTTACGACGTCAGAAAAATTGTATTGTGACGAAAGGCAACTTCGTACGATGTCAGCAGTCTACATTTTATGTTAAATTAAAGTTGTTCTCTTTCTTGCCGACCAGTTCGTTTCATGTGTTTTGTGCCATGTTGACAGTAGTTCATAATACCGTGTTGACGGAATAAAAAAAGAATTATTATAATGGTAAATAAGCCCATAAACTTTTTTCAAAAATACTAAATATAGTATGTTCACGTGAATCAGTTGATATCATAAAATATTTAAATAATGCAAATATTAATATAACAGACCTAAAAAACAACAACGTGCACCGACCATGTTATAGATAAATATTCGTGTGAACGTTCCCACGTGTTAGGAAAACTCCCATTACGGTGTCAACCCGGCGGCGGACATTTTATTTATTCGACTTTTAAATTCAATTAATTATTATTCATCCGTTGCGTGTCCTCAATAATACAATATACTGGCGAGACCGAAAGTGGTTTACAAATAATAATAATGATAAAACGGTGTTCATTAGGGCACATAATACTATAATGCGTGTGTTGAAAATAATCATTTTTTCCCTCGAATGTATACCCTATTATAGTGCGGTTTAATGGCATCTCTTGGGATTTGTACGCGGCCAATGAGTTAAAACCTTGTGTTTCTCCGCCTCATGGCGTGTACCCTGTAGTGTTGACGGAGGTGGCGGTACAAGTGCAAGCCAATGTTATCAGAGCAATTTATCGGTCCGGCGGTTTTTAGAATTATTAATTTATAATTACCGTGATCTTGCGGTAACGGTAGGCAGAGCGGAATGTATGTGTAATGATTTCGAGAGTTCCGTTGGCGGTGATGGAGAAGGGAAAAGTTGTGAGGAGCGAAAAGGCGAGAAAGGTTGCTTTTGCAACTATGGGAGAGAGAAAGAGGGACACGCGCGGCAAAAGCCTACGATTAAAACGCTCGCGTTTGTCTAGTTTGTTACGCAATCATTAGCGGAATAATAAATCACCCCGAACGCGAAGCTGCTGGCTTCTGGCTCGACTCTTTCCCCCGGACCTGTTCATCGCATGAGCTCTTCCATTAGGATAACCCGTGCCTCTACCGACGTATTCACTTCTTAATTGCTTGATAAACGATTCTCCGGGGTACCGGCATACAGCGATGAAGGAAGCGGTTCTAATTTGATGTATATGTACAGACGCCACCACTGCATACACATGCATGCATGCACGCACGTGAGTCAAGACAGTATAGGGTATTACGGCGCACAAAGTCGTCCGGTACAAAACGCGGTGGATTCATCGACATGTCATTACCACAAAGTTATAGGCAGAACGGTTCACGTCATCGATCAATCCAAATTCCAAGCTTTCAGTAACGATTGAATGTAAATATTATCACAAATAGCTCAAATAATACATATTGTATAAAAATTGCATAATCCATTCACTTAAAAAAGTAATGTAAAGATTATTAGGCATTTTCTCATGGAAAAAAATTTAATTATATTTCTCCATGAAAGTTTTAGGTTTTTATTATGATATTATTACTATCTCATTTTTATAAATATATATTCTTGTCGTCAAACGGAACTGTGTGTATGAAAATGTAAGATGACCGATTACATAGTACTATACAAAACAATTATTTTACGTTTTAATACCCGCGCCTCGTAATAAAATATAAATGTGTAAAACAAAGTATAAATATGTTATTTATTTTTTGTAAAGGAGTTTTTCTTAATAACTTGATAACTTATACATTATAACATATAATTTTTGAATATATAACTACGTATTTGCAATTGATTAAAATTATCATATAATTACTATACAAAAATTACACGCACGCGCACTACTAACGTATACTCGCGTGTTATGGACACAGTACCAGCGTAAAAGTTAATATTGGCTTACACTAATAGTATTTTCATACGAGGAAAACGAAAAGATTATTTGTAACGGCTTAAAAAAATGTACTGTTTTCGCAGGATCCCAAATGTTTACAATAGCATGTAGCCGTCACATTCGGTATATAAACTAAATCTGTCTTTAGTCTGTGACATCTCAGTGGAAAATATTGTCAAAATGTTCTTAAAAAGCTATCAAGGGGGAAGAAGAGATTCCACATAGGGGGAAGGCGGGACAGGAGACAGCCAACGTCAGCGGTAGAACTATCGGCGATGAACAACAAACAAACTGGCGACAGCAGAAAAGAATAGTGGAGGTAGAACACGCATAGACATATATAAACTATGACCATGAAGACGATCGCTTCGCATACATGTAGCAGCGGAGGGTATAACACGTAACCATCTCGAAATCGTGAAACTTCTTAAAAAATCAAGTATATTGTAACTGCGTCCTGTGTATGATATGTAAAAGCCAGGTTACACAGTGCGAACTAACATTCGAGCTGGCCTAGTCAGCTACTGCAGTGCAGCTACTCGCACCGTGTGATCGCATCATATGAGTTCCTGTCAAATGCCAGTCGGTCAGTACGTCGCATCCGAGTTACTACAAAATTATTTGTTTTTACTGGCATGCAAGTACACAAGTGCAGTAGCTGTCCACTGGCATGTCAGTAACTCGTATTGTGTAACCAGGCCTTAACATTTAATTCCATATCAGTTAGGTATTTATTTTTAATTTTTAAACAAACCCTTTTAATAAAACATTTTTATTTTCTTAAACTAAACCATCGTAAAAAAATTAATCGCAATTGGTTACTTGGAATCTAACGCAAACATTTCCAGGAATTTTTTTAAAAGAAACAATTACTAAACATTCTGTTAAGAAATGTCAGAGAAACTCAAACACGTCTTTGATTTATGCAATTAAAGAAAATGTACTTTTTCATTAAAAATATTATATTTATTTAAGTCGTGAAAAATTATTTTTTGACAATTTCATGAAAAAGAACTCTTTTTCTTAAGCTTGCACATTCAAGTTTTTTACTTATTTATTGTTCTAGGATTTTTTTTAATAATAATTACAACGTCTTACTTTTGATAAGTTATAGGAAAAAGTATATCATAGTATTTTAGTTAAGATATATCATTTTATTTCCGAAATGAAGACGGGAACTGTATGTGTTTCTAGTAATTTGTAAGGAGAACAATCCTATCTCGATTGACAATGGGTTATGTAAATTATTACAGCTTTATGGAAATAATTGATTAACGCGTTAATGGCTAAGAGAACTCTCGACTAACATCATTGTTATCGGCACCTATCTAAAACTGATCTGCTAATAACGTATTTATTATTAATTGCTGTAATTCTCTTAGCGATACCGAGAACTTTTCAGATGACTTTGGGAAAAGAGCGGGACTCTCGGAAAACTTGAGTATAGTTTTCACCCTCCCGGCTAACCCTAATCTGAGCCCTCGACGGGCATAAAAGAACCACCCTTTACAATTGATTAACTTATTAAAAAAAAAAAACTAACCTATGTCATTAGTTGTGCCTAACAGTTCTACCCGTTCTCATTCTCAGCTTTAAAACTACTTACATGTGACCCTCCAATGCCAATATGGTTCATTCCCACTATGTTTTCGACTCTACAGTGCTACATTTAATTTTTTTCTAGTTAACAAAGTTTTTTCTTTATAAACGAGATTTCTCAAAAAGAAAAAATCCAATCAACAGTTAAATATATTACTTTATGGTATTTAGTATTTTATTTTCATGATATACTAATAATACGGATACAGAGAAGAGAACATTCGAGTCAGTTCACGCTTCGAGTTGGTTGCAGATATATGTTCTGCTAAAGAGTATAATAATATATAGCGGTACTTAAATTTGATCTTTTTCTATGTCTTTATTTTCTGAAACGATTTCGCTGAAAATTTATTTTCTAAAATGATAACTCTAAAAGTTATATTTTCCAGATACGGTGAAAAAATTGAAAACACTTAATGAAATTACACACTCGACACATATTCATATTCATACTCTATTTGAGTTATCATGTTTTGCCGCCAACCTTTATAATACCAATGAGACATAAGAATCAACTAAAATTCAATCACCAACGTGGAGTCAACGGACGCATCACAATACTCGTTTTTTGGAACTTTAAATGTCATGACTAGAACTGTATGGCATTTTTCACTTGGATATTATATCGAAACACTATTTTGATTGATTCATAACCCAGTGAAGAAGGCTTAGTAGGACACTGTCGTTTTAGAGTAATACTCCAAAATTTCGAAAAAAGCAAAATCTACTTGGGATGAGAGATACCCCATATCCTAGTCGTTTCGTAGCAGGGAACATATAAAATTAGGGAATTATACGTTTGGAGAGTTTGACTTGCTTATTTTGTTAGTATTTTTCTAAATATTTATCTCTTTGCATTGAACATAAATAAACGGTACTGGTATGACGCCAGCATACCGTGTGTGCGTTTGATCCGGCGTGGCTTGGCATTTACCGTTGGCCCCTGACCGTAATAGTATTCCATGCAGGCGTGCCTCTAAATTGCCTATGTGCTCTGCCTTACAATAGAGGTGACGATGGGGCGGCTCGTGTTCGTCCTTAGCCCAGCGGAGCGGTTCATTAACTTTGGTTTTCCGTTAGATCCTTTTATCCGCAAACCCGCGTTGCGTTACTACTAGTAGGGTCTACGTCTGCTGTTAGGTTCGTCGTCACAAATCATCGTCTTATCACGACCGCGCAAGCATTCGGATTCTTGTCTTGTAAAAGTCCCGTCGAGAAATAAAAACGCAGAAGCGAACCACCGTCGAAGTAATGAATATTCTCATCGCCGACAGCTGATTTCGGAGTGGCGTTAAAAAAATTAAAAACCGAAACCTACGTGAGCGCAGTTTGAATATGGTCGCACGCCATGAACTTTACGCGCAACAAAACGCTGTGTTTTTTTTAACAAAGTTTCATAATGAAGTATTACCCGGCAAATTTAACTTTTTTAGTCGCATCTCTCTCTCTCTCTCTCGCTCTCTCTAGCTTGTACACGCTCCGATGCACGAATGCCAACAGAATATTTAATAGTTATTCACTTGGGTCGGAGGGTTTTTTTTTTTTTTTAATGAAAAATATATAAAAGAGAAACGGTTTTAGGGAATCGACGTGCGATGCTCGGTTAACGTCGATTTTCACCGGGTTACCGCCGCCGCCGTTCGATTTATCGCCGCGTTAAACGAATAATAACAATTCTGCCGAAATTGAATTCGCCGTCCGTTCCCCAGAAATTGGCACCGAACTACCTACTACCCCGCCACGCAAACTTTCACCCTACATAGGACCGTTTCTCTTCCCCTGCGCATTTATTGTGTATATGTGTGTCGCCGTTGGTTCTATTGTGAGCAACGGTCGAAATTACCGCCATTTGTTAGCGGACCCGAAAACAGGACGTTGACGACTCGCCGGGGCGGCAAACGAGGTTAGAGCAGTGTCGGGTTTGACATCGTCAGAATAATATTACAATACATACTCGGACGACTACAATATAATTGTATTAACGAGAGCAATAATTGCCGCTTATCGTTTAATACTATAATAATATGTATACTTTAGGTCTGTCCGAATATTTAAAATGTGCAAATAGACCGTCGTTTATCGGTCAGCGCGATAACATATCAATATTAAAAAATAACAATACAATTATTTAGAATTATGTAGTATGTAATTTTTAATTTAAATTTATTGTATATATATTATGTATACAATACATAATACTATATGTACAGAACAAAACACAACGTTATATTCAATGAAAATGTAGACTAATTTGATAAATAATTTTATTGCCATCGACCTCATAAATGTTTTATCTTTATAATAATGCATCGTTGTTATAAAAAAAAGATTTTACGCGGCAATCGAAAAATATATCGTATCAAATGTATTAAACATTTGTTTGTTTATCAATTTAATACAATTTATATCAAAATAATAATTTATTTTATCGTATTGACGGAAGTTTTTTCAAATGTATAAAGGGTTGTAAAATTCCTCTTTTTGGCTTATAAGGATTGGTGATAAAAATTTTCAAAATATTGAAAAATGTAGCACAATGTGTACCAAAAAATCTTGGGAAAAAATGTTGTTCAAAATATAAATATCTTCTGAAAAAATGAGTGTCTTACCCAAAATGAATCACCCTGTATGTATAATGGTTGATATATACTGTTTATTAAAATTGATTGTTATTTTTCGTCAAGTTTAGGTGCATCGTTCACTTGCTAAATTTAACGTACTTCAACCGAACTGAACTTTATGATATAATATTATGTATTCATATAAATCGGTATTAAATATGTACAAGAATATTATTATCGAACTATGGAATAGTATCAACTATGCTAGACTTGTCCATTGTCCAAATGTATAATTATTGTAATTGTTGCAAATATTATAATAATTTAAAAGATAGAATATATAGATTTTTTTAGACTTATTTAACACTAGTTAAAGTATATCACAAATTGCCAAATCGCATATGTACATGCACTTATAAAACGTAACAAACCGTATGTAACTTACACAATACACACGTTGGCAACAAAATCGGCTATTTTACTTACCGAGACGACGCACACGGTTGTATGAACGAACGACTTTAGGTAACTTTGCCGTGGTTTTAATTAATTATACTCTAACATGGCGAGTGTCTGGACCACGCGCGTCGTTCAATTAGTTTCAATAAGTTCGAACAACGGCGGTAAGCCCAAACTTTTACAAACAGGTATAATAACGATGATATTTATTATCGAAGCCTAACCGTAATTACAAATGTTTCACGTGGTATAACAATATTTCATTCACGATATTTTAACTGTAGGAGACTTATAGGATTTAATAATGGAACCAGAAAGTAATATATATATATATATATATATATATATATAGCTAAGTTAAATCTCTAAAGTAGGTTTTACATTAATACGTTATTGCCTATTGGTTATTTACATTAATGTATGTGTGTGCTATTTTATTGATGAGCAGACATACATAGTTTATTTCAATCAAAATGTTATCTTAAACATTTTGCGTGTATCTGAAAACAAGGAGACGAAAAAGAGAAGGAAAATAAAATAAAATACTCACAAAAACGGTAGCGGCGGCGGCGATGACGGTGGTGACAGTTAAATCCCTAAATACAATATATTATATGGCTGTGTAAAGGGAAAAGTGTCCCGTACTTTGCTACTATTAGATACCTAGGTATATTAAAAACCCTACATATCATATACTCCGGGGTGCCCTCTACATTTCCTAACAGCATACCTACATACACACTGAAAACCAACGCACGGACCTTAAACCGATCCACAGTATAAAATGCTTTAAGGCCATATTTCATTTTGAATTATTATCGTAGCGCTCGGAGCGTGTAAGGTACCTATACAACCAACTCATCTCCATCAGTTTCCCGAAACAGTTACCACACATCCTTGGGTCATATCTCGGGTAACCACTCGTCCCGCCAAATTATTCTAGACCTCGTCGGGTCCTGTTCTCCCTCACCGCAACAGTAGTCGTAGATAAACGTATATCTATGCTAGTCGGTGCGTCCACAATTGATTAAAATACCTTTGGTCCCAAAACTGGTCGGATAATAATAATAAATTATAATGTTTTTTTATCACTCAAACAAAAAATGAAACTACATTGGACCTTATGTCGTTAGGAGGTTATAACCCATTTTCAAATTATCTTTCTTTATTGAAAACTGTCCAGCTCTACTATGCATAATATTATAACATCTACACTATTTGAAAGTCTTAATTACACCAGAAAATATATCCCGAAAGCGTCACTGCTAATTACTTAGAAAGTCCTGCGGTTTACCAGTCTAGATTGCTAAGCTACATTAAAAATATATTCTAATAATTCTGAATTATGCGTTCAAACAAACACAAGTCGTTAAAAAGGTTACGATAAATAACATGATACAAAGTGTGTTATTATTATTACCACGCTGGATAATTACTGTTGTAATACACCAAACGTTTTGATTTTAATGCTTCTGAACGTCTGTTTAATCTGCTCTGAAAAGCAGAGCGCATTCAAATGCCATTATCGCCGTTTTAATTATACTTAAGAGCGGTAGCGGTAGAAAAAAAATTAAATGTATGTTGATTATACTTTGTGCAAGATAACTCGAGAAACATTATACATTGCGGTTAATTTCGTACAATACAATTTTTAATAGCAAGAGATGATAATAACGAAGGTACGGATTATCAATAATAACCACTATCACAAAAGCTACGGCTTGCTTTATACAAATAAATCGGTGATATTGAATTGAGTCCCAAATATTGAAATGAGTCCCACGAATATTTGTGGGTTGTCGGAATTGAGTCCAACAAATATTTTTTTGGTTGTTTGAGTTGAGTCCCTTCAGCCTATTAGCGTTATCGAGGAGACACCACGTGGAGGTTGGCTGATTAGTCTCCCAAAAATGTATGTGCTTGCTTACAAATGCTTTGCTTGTTTATAAATGGTCAAAAAAAACTTACAATTTTAATAATTTTTAAAAATAATTAAAATAATGTCTGAGTTTAAAAAGTTGCTGGTAAAAATTTAAATGAAACAGATTTTAAGTAGTAAAATCTGCTAATTTTTTTATTTTGATATTTGATAATCTGCTCCCGTAAAAATTGTTCTTTTTCCAATGTTTTTTTACATGTTTTTGTTGTTGCATTGCTTCGTAATTTAATATAGGTATATATCTGACTGTATGCCTAGAAGAGTGACAACAAGAATACAAATATTCGGATGTCCTGAGTGAAACAATGCATTTAATTTTGCATGAAAACTTTCACAACTGTTAGTTGTCCGATTCGTGCTTGCTGAAAAATCACACCAAATTTTTGGGGGGAAACTGTCCAACTTCATTGTTTATTTGGGACTCAATTCAATAAAGTCCGTTCAAATTCCCTCTTAATAATAGCAAAGGAGACTATGCTTACGATCTTATCTACGTAATCAATTCAAACATATTAAGATAAGAAACGGGACTCAATTCAAATAACTAAAAGTAGGATGGACTCAATTCAATGTTATCCAAATAAATAACCATCATTTCTATAAAGCTTTATAATCCAAGGAACCTCTATGACACTCTTTATAGTGACGTCAAGGAACGTGATATCCGCAAAGACAAGAAGCTGTATTATAATGTACTATATGTACACAGCACAACACTACAGATTAGAAGATTCCCCGTTTTTTGTACATGCCGCTTACACTGTACTAAACTTAACAGCACAGTAGGCGCATGTGCTGCTCGGATCAGGATAATGAATCTGGACCCTGTAAAAGCGGCAATGTAAAAAAAAAACATATTCATTGTACGTGTATATCGTAAAATGTATACCAGACGCTAAGCTTTTTGTCCGACTATACTCACCGGCCTTTGTAACTGGCGTGCATAACTAAACATGCACACTTAAACAATATACTGCCGAGTCGACAACTTTGCCTCTGTTACTCTCCCACCCTTTCACACACACACACACACACAAACTCATATAGTGTCTGAGTCTCGTAGAACAGTCGAGTGAGCGATGCAATACACACGCCGTCATGTTTTTTAGAGAGTTGAGGGTGTTGCCATAGCCACAGGTCGAGTACTCTCCGACGCTTTTATTTTTTATTTTAAGTTCGCTGCTATAACTATACCACTTCTCTATGCGCTGCCACATGAAGTAGGCCGGAACTCGACTTGCTTAAAAAGAAATTCCACCGGTGGTGGTTAAAGCGGTATATAGTAACGGTGTATGTAAAAAAAACCTGAAATTCCACCTTAAGTATTAGGGAATAGCACGGACGAGGGGAAAAGAGAGAAATCCACTCGCATTGCCCAAAGACATAAACCTTCAAGTGCCCACTCGTGTAGAAGTCGAGGGAATTTTTCTTTTGTCAGTTATTTCGACGTGGCCCACTCGAACGAGTCTTTTTGAATATATAAGTTCATTAAATCGGCCGTTGCCAGGGTGTTTTTTTTTTTTTAATTTGTTTCTTCATAACAACCGTAAATGATAATACGAATAAAAAAATCATCTTTCCGGGTCACATACACGCGTATTATTATTTTAAAAAAAAATATATATAAAACGTCCGTCACTGCCCGTCGTTATTATATAAGCTACACAAGTGGCTTCGCAAGTAATACGGGTCTTTGTGCGATATTGTGCTAAGAAATCATTCCGTAAATCAAGACGGGTTATTGGATATCCCGCGGACTGCACATTTTGTATAATCCTAGCGATGGCAAAGCCAAGAACACGATGACACATTATTCGCCTTGCCGTTATATCGATTGCGACTGTTCTTCTCGGTTGTGCACGGCTCGAATTTATGCGCGTGATTTATGATTATTCATTTCGGTTCAGTTACCCAATAGGCAATAGGTTTAACTGCCGCAACTCACGAACCGTTTTTCGTAGAAACTGAATACCCTCAAAAAAACGTACTAACTGCGACAAATGAAACAAACGTGTATGTATTTAATATAATATTTAATATAAAATGAAAAAAAACGACAAACGTAAAGGAAATTAGACCGTAATAAAAACAACACCCTTTTTACGTTTAACGCTTACACAGGTAGATACAGTAATATTTTCATATTTTTTTTTTTTTTTGTCAAAAAGTTATTTTAGCTTGTATAAAGATTTAATCAACTGTTTGTCTTAAGAGACATGGGTACGTCAAAAAATTGTAAATAAAAAAAAAATTTTCGGAAAAAGCTTTTGCGATTTCAATTGTGAACATTTTTGTGATTTTTTTTTTTTAAGTAAATTCTAAGTATTTATGTAGAGCGTTATACTATCTCTAAAAACTGTAGCCCATGTCGTAATGAGTAAATTATAAATCATTAATATTATGTAATATAGTCAGTGGTAGAATAATAAAAACCTGCAACGAATGTAATGTGAATTGCTCGTTTTTTTCTTATAATTTTCATTTTATTCCATATATTAAAACTATAATATAATATCTGGTGGCTGATGGTTATATATTCAGATCAAACAGTGGTACACGTTAAAGGATATTGCGATTTTACCGACCGAACGGTTTTCTATTTATTATTATAACGAATCGTTCGGCGGATCCTTTTGTTCGTCATTCTACGTTTAGCCGATTGATAAGGATATTTTTTTTTCTCGTCGTCGTCGTTTTAATCCAACGACCAGATTTTCAAACTCCACAATTGTGCTAGCGGGAAATCCGTCCGTACGTCAGTTGTTTACTTCCGGTCGGATTCAACATAAAGGCGACGCAATCAAGTCACGGACTACATCCCGTCCGCATTGCAGTCATATACAGTAATATGTATACAGGTAAAGGGGATCTGCCTGCGGAAAAATGATTAAAAGGTCTTTCGCAGTCATTACTAAAATCAATCGCAAACTCAGTCGTAATCGGCCGATCCCAAAGGCCAATCACAAGTCAAGCTTACCCCGAAGAAACACTAGTCTGCAAAGTAAATGAAATACTCCCGTCTTGCCGGCAAACGTTATCGGCCAAGTACACTGTTCTTCAGTAACGGCGCCTTCAAAAAGTTGTTGTTCTTGTCTGTAGTCACGTATTATCCGTACCGTTCTCGTATTCCAACCATTACACCATTATTTTTATTCGGTCGTATCGACGGCCTTATCTATTAATCTCTTTCTCAGTTCATTCGCCTTGCTAAGCGTATCGAACAATCACGGTTTCGTTTAGTTTAGATCATTTAAAAAGTTTAAAGCTTATACAAATTCTTATGTTGCAAATCCGCCTACGACATTAGCTGTTCAAAACATAACGACTTGGCGATAATATTATAAATAAGTAGACAGGTACACCGAAAATCATCTTGATGTTAACCGAATATATATATATTTAGTAGTATAGTGATCAGATAAATCATTGCACTTTAAACCATAAATAAAACAGAATTATATCAAAAAACAAAAATATGTTGGTCCATAAATAATTTTTTTTTTTTAATTTTTTTTTGCAGATTGATCCGAAAGTGGCATTTCCACGACGAGCTCATCCAAAAGTAAGTACCGTGTACTAATATTATTTATTTCAAAGAGTCGCTTCAGTATATTATACTCGGCGAATACGAAAAGAAGTATTTAATAAACTTAAATACTAACCTAGAACAAATAATGCAAACATAAACAACTTACCATTAACAAATGATAAATCGGATTGCCTATCGTAGTATTTACTGTTATTCAATGAATCTAAGGAGGTATCTTTAAGGGATTTTGTGGACTTCACTTCTGCGCCACACGATGACAACTTAAACAGCGTCTTTTCGATCTTACTCTAACTTGCAGTTATTTAACGCGGTTTTGCACCAAAGCCAACAAAATCCGTCCGATGCCCATTTATAATGTTTCACCAATAGTATAATATATATTGTGAGAAATAGCATTACCCCCGCAACGTCGGTCGAAAGGGAAATAACGGTTTTACCAGAAACGGAAACCAAGGGAACTGCGATAGTAGAACTCCGTTTTCGAGTATTGTGTGTTTTGCGTGTGAGAATGTGAAACCTTTGTTTTCGTCGAAAACCCGTTAACAATAAAAAATATATATAACACGAAGACGTTTAAACGAAACAAACTTACAGTCCGTTTTCCGGTAAAAGCTTCATACATATATTTAACGCGCTACTTATTCGTTTTGTTTCATTATTACATTATATTATATACATAAACATTTGTTTTTTGTTTCATTTAAATCGATATTGGCATGAGCAATAAAAACTTTTCAGCCTACACCCGTTTAATTGAAATAATAGGAGAATATAAAAGAAAAGATAGGGAAAAAAAAGAAAGCTAAAAAATGTGTGTGTGGAAGATGTGTCAGATCGAATTGAGTTAAGGTAAAGAACTAGAGTAACTGACCTCAAATATCTGAGAGAAGAAGAGAGAAGTATGCGGGAAATGATAAATAAACTAATAAATTATTTGTACTCTAGGATTCTCCTGAAAATCCAGAATCTAGGAATCTCCGGTAATCTATATTATAAGCTAATAATATCATTGAAATTAGAATATAAAACCAATTCTAAGATCAATGTTAATAGTTATGAAATAAACTAGACTTTATATTATAATAACAAAATCAAGGTGCAATTACGAACTATCTCCGTTTTATGCAACAATATTTTGTTATTTTTTCATGTTTTTTATTTTATTATTAATCGTTTTGATATTAACTAAAAGTTAAAAAATAATGTACTTAGTTGGGAAGCAGAGTAATCTAAGCGTTCTCAGCTTTTTCTACCCTTTATTCGGCCATCTTTCAATACTATTATACCGTATGGACTTAGTAAAACGCATTCTGCGTAGCTATGTTTAGACAAAACATCGCTGTCAAGGGTGCTATGATAGTCCGAGAAAAAAATTAACTACCAAAAAAGAGTCCCAAATACTGAACTAATAATTACACAACACAGTTAAATCTTTACACTAAGATTTTGCAAAAAATTGTCAATACTCAACTCCTAAATAAATATAAGGTATCACGTCCTCTCAAGATATTTCAGTATTGGTTGATAAAAAAAAAACTATAGCTTTTACTCAATATAGACAATATAGTGGCATTACAAAACGACTGTCTGATGAAAAAATGTTGTTGCGGTCGACGGTGGTAATGTTTTCTGTCAGTGGAAAACAATACAGTATCATCTAAACGTGTATCTTATGGAGTTGGCTGGCAAAATGGGATTTTTCAAAAGAGCAAATGTACCGTTTCGCTAGCCGGCATTATTGCCAATATTCCGAACACTGCTGGGCGTATATGTGCACGTAGGTGCATTTTTTTTGTGCTCTTCATTTTATTGAAAACTTCAAAAGACGACTGAGGACAATAACAAACTATGTATTCTTTAGGAAAAAAAAACATTCCTGTGTGTACGTATGCGAATACAGCGGTATAAAAAAAAATCCACTCCGTCCGTTGTATACACCCACAAAGATAACCCTAATGTAATTTGTCTACTATTTCCCGAGCGAAGTTTATTCAAATTCGGTTTGTTTAATAATATTTTTTTTCCCCGATCTGGAGACCCTCCGGTATTGGATACACATTCCCTTATACAACGCGGCTTACCAATACGGTAATACGGCTACCACCATACATAGTATGGTCTGTAGTGCAATAATAATACATCATTGCTGGAAAACGTATTATGCCTACCGCCTCGACACTACGGCTATGCGTTTTGCTCGTCGTTAAGCGGTCTAAAAGTACACACAAAATATTATAATGATATAATATTTATTATAAAGGGGTATACCCACACAAGCAGCTATTATTTTCTCAAAAGTGAGAGTCACTTGTTTATGAATTTCTTCGTAGCTCGCCATATTTCTTTTTCAATACTTCCGCGCATGTTGGCGATGATTTTCGCCCGTTATTATAGCTACCATTATTATGCATTTTTTTAAGGGGGAGAGGGCAGTAGTTGAAGAGGCAAGTAGCTAAAGGTACCGAACAACAAAAATTATTATACGAAACGATAAAAATTCCGGCACGAAAGGTGGTGGCGGCGGCGGCGGCGACATGACAGAGGCAACGTGCAGCGCTCGGTTGATACCATAAATCACCGGTTATTGTCAAGACGCTATACAATTAATACGATATTTGCCCCCTCCATACTTTCCTTCCCGATTGTCCTTCCGAAATTATTAATCCTGTCAGCGAATAACGTCCCGACAAAAGCCGGAAAAATTATTCTATTATTATAATCTTACGGTACGCGGCAAATATGATTGCCACCGAGGCCGCCACCGCCCAGACTATGGTATGCGGTTTAATGAGACACATCACGCACGCGTTCGGCCTTTATTAGCTCCTGTATTGTGTGTCGCAAGTCGTGTTTGGCAGGGACGTCATATCAGATTTTACCAGATAGAGTCACGATTTCAACCGACCCCCCCCCCCTCCTTAAATATTTAATATTTACCTATAGCAAATACAAACCCTAGGGTCGCCCCTCGACCACAGTAGCTTTTGTATGTCAGTCATGATTCATCTACGGAATTCCAGAAAATCGGACAGTTCTTATATTACTATAGCGTGTAAATATCGCTTCCAACCCAGTTTTTTTCGCCGTGTTAAAATTACATGTTTCTGATAAAATAGAATCACTTATAAAATTTAAAAATATCAAACTAAAGGCTACTCCGAACAAACCGTCAATTTCGAATACGTTCATACTTAAAAGTGGTATTATAATAATATGTCTGTGGGAGGCTAATGATCCAAAAGTATTATCTAATGTTGTAGGCTACGCTCTGTTTAAACTATCATATTATATTTAACATTTATTTGTATACGTTATCGAATAAAATTACAAAACAATATTGTTTTCACAATAATATTAAAGTTTAATTTCGATCAATTAAACACATATTTTACTTTAATTATCTAGATGCGATATAGCGCGCTCGTATGTATGTAGAAAGACAGATTGTGCATGCGAGACAGCTCATTGATTTTTAAGCCGGCCATTACATAATCCTCTAGATACTCGATCAAGACGTTGTAATCATATTTCAACGGGCACGTCTTGTCCGTTACGCGATTAATAGCCATTCAATTTATTACGATGTGGACATAATATTATTATCGGTAGTTGTTTTCTGCAAGGGCTTCTTTTTTTTCCACCCCTAACTGCGCTTACCTATTTAACGTAACGCCACGCCGGCCGTCCCGAGTCGATAAGCTCGGTAGCCTTACAATGATGGAAATGCCTGACGGGATTTAAATGCGTGATGTAACCCTAAACGTCAGTCATCACGTTGCCGCTAAATATGTGTCCGCAGAGAACATCCGCATAGAAGTCATTTAATTTTAAACTCCACGCTTTTAACGGCATAACCTTCGATGAAAATCGATATACTTTTTATTTATATTATGTCTTAACGTATCACATGTATACCATAAATATTATTTAACCCTTTAACTTGTGCAGTTTAACGCAAGTAAAAAAAAAAGAAAGAGAAATAGAGGGTTTACATTTGAATTGCCAGTACTAAGTGTCGTGGTTTGTCTTTTATGAAATGAGCCATCCCTGAATAGGAGTGTGTGCGGACACAGGTCAAACACCTTTGATTTCCATTACGGAGTGATCGGGATTTAAATTTAATTAATTTCGCCACATCTTTGAAGGGACGGGATCCGCCAAACAAAGTTAATTTCATTCCACCGTGGTGAAGATTCAATTTTGATTAAGGTACGTCAAATAACAACAACAATTACTAGCAGCAATATTGTTCAGTTCAGGCATCTGTGCCAAAAGCTGATTTATACTTACAGTAGGCACTTGTCGTTTCGTGACATTTACACGGCAAACGTGCAGTCCTCTAGCATAACAATTTTGGAAAGTCTACTAGGGAATCTGTCCAGAAAAATCCACACTTTTTCGCAAAGTCTATTCGGCTGCTGATGTACCTGTATTTGTTTATATTAAAAACTCTGAAGGTAAATAAAAAACCACTTTTATTGATAATATCATTAATAGGTAAAATAAATAATTCTGTTTTTATTATCCAAATAAAATATTATAATAAATGTCCGCCATGCTACGTCAAACTAGCGGTGCTTTAGTAGCCCAGGCAATGATTAAAACGGGGCTTAAATTTATCATTATTACTCCACGAGGTAATTCTACGTGCGCTATACTGTTCGCCGAGCTTTGCATTTAGATTAATAACAAAAAGGATATTATATTCTCTACACAGACGCAGTCCATTCGTAGTCTGACAATGAAAATCAAATGATAGTGAAATCCTTTAATATGGCAGCAACAAGAACAAAAACCAAGAGTAGATTTGTGTGTTATAGTAATATATATATGCGTATTCTTCCAAGGCAAATTTAGGTAAATGTAAATGCAGGTAAATGTATCATTACAATAATACAGCTGTTTATACGTTGCCCAAATGGTTCTGAGCACAGTGTTACCTAAAATCAAATGACATTATGCACAAGACAAAATTGCCCACTTTGTCCATAACTTATTACACATAAACATTATTTAGAGACAATTTAATTAAAAAGCTGAATTGAAACGATACCATCGTAACTGTTATCAATGTAATAATGGTTTTGTGTACGTTAAAATAAAATGGCGCAACTAAAAGTTTATGAACTTTTGACTTTTCCCCAGCGACTAACGGCCGAGTTGAGCAGCGGTATTTTGCGGATGGAATAAATTGCTCGTAAGTCATACTCCGGTGTGTTTCTGTACGAGACATTTCATTATGGCGCAGACACTCACTGCAGTGACTTTATAGCTTCGTTATGTCCACATGGCCAAAGTTCTTTGTGTTTATTGCGCGCCTGATGCGCCGCCGTACGAAAAGTCGTACGCTGATTTAGCCGACGCGACGGAAGCGTAAGAGAAGGGCCACCATTGCAATTAACACTATAATATAAAATAATAAAATATATACAATACACATTGGCGTAACTATAATGGAGGCTAGGGAAGTACAAATCCTTCTAAACTTGTTCGGGCTAAAGGTCTGAATTCCCTTGCCCCCCCTCCCCCCTTCTAGTTACGCCAATCTAGTGACATATAGGTGCATGCATTCGCTATATAATTTGCATATCATTATTCTATTACGGTACACGTGTTACCATTATTATTATTATTATTATGATTAATACCATTATATGCCGTGTGTTATTATGATTTTTGGACAAAAGCCGAATTAATTCGCGACGGATTATTTTCCATTAATCGTCGTCCCACATAAGGTGTTCACTTCACCGTTGTACATATAAGCTACAACCTCAGCCGGCTATTGTTGTATAACGATAGCAACGTCCCGTCAACGAATATGACGTACTGAACAACTGGGGGAATCATATACTTATAATGGTAATTAATTTTTTCCAAAACAAGGTTTATTCACGACAGGTGTGCGGTATACCTTACTTTTGTGTTTTACCTTAAACAGGCTAAACGAGCCGGCTCTATTTTCAACTATACAACTATGCATATTACTATTATTGAGTAGTACGTAAAACTATTTCGAGGGATTGATATTATACTCATTATTCAACTAGCCTTATGCTATTTGGGTTGTATTGTGCTTTACTATCAAACATAGAAATTGTGTAAGATATTTCCTCGAAACAAGATTGATCTAGGGGAAAATATCCCGACATCTTGATGTGGGATGTTTCCTTTTTTATGTATAAAAAGATGATGGGAATAAGTAACACTTTTGAGAAAAATTCATTAGAAGTATAGAAGAACAAATTGTGGTTTTTAGACAATATCTAATAAATAAATAGAAAATGTACGATTTACATTGTTGTGCTTTGGTTGCTCACTTTGTTTACATTGTTGAAAAAAGTCTACAAACCAACATTTGTTCTTCTATACTTCTAATGGATTTTTCTCGACAAAGTTATAAACAAAACAAAACCATGGAAATAGCAAATTTTTGTTTTACTTAAAACAGGAAAATTACCAAAAAATATATTATATAATTATTTTATTGTAATAAAATTAATTGTGCGCAACGTTATAGATAATCGTTTGAGTTTTCTTTTTAAGCTTATAGTACTTATGTTCCTATTATTGAAATATAATTTAAAAATATAATGCTTACGCAAATGTTTATATTTTATTCGGAAGAAAACAATAAACAAAAAAGAAGAAGAAGAAAACATTTATATTGACATGTTTACTGCACATAGAATCCATATAAAATGATCTGTAGCCGTTCTTTTAACGATTCGGCATTCTATAATTCTTTAAAATTGTTTTGCGTCCTGGTCTAAGCTAAGAAAACATATCTATATGAAACTCTAGTAGACTTAACCTATGCTATTACTAACGATGGTAGTAATAACAGTCAACAGAGTATGACATTTATCTGCCCAACGCAAGGAATTCAATATAAAATTCCATTTGACACGTAGACATTATATAAAAGATAATAGTAACTCTACAATGAAAAAAACAATAATTTTACAATTAAGATTATCATTTCTGGACCAGAGTATTTTGATTTGTCTGTAAACGTCATTTAGAGATGTTTACTGTTTATTTTTATCCAGGAAAATACATGTGCGAACATAACATGATACAGTACGTCATATACTTATACCTACATTGTTATAGCGCGGGTACAGTTTTTCCGACCTAAAACGCATCACCATGGTATATTATGCACCGCAATCCATTAGGAAAATTCGCATCCATTTTGACGATATGACTTGTTGGAATGTGTCAGAGAGCACCGGTCGGCTATTGTAGTAATGTGCTTTGCTTCGAATATATTAGGTCTTCCCCGCCCTCACTTACCTATACAACCCCAGGTTAGGTTAAATCAACAATAATTTTAATGGAACTCCGCTTGCTTTATTCAGTAGATGTCAGTCACCGCTATCCGTCGTATTATTATTATTTTTCCCTCCGACAAAAAATAAAATAAAAAAATTCACCGTTGACCCACAATTTACTGTTATCTATTAGTAAAAAATGAACAGATACTAAGACATTAATATATTTTAAATCAGCTCACACTATATTCGTATAACTATACAATGTATAGTTATACGAATATTACCAACTATGAAACCAGATAATTCTCTACGTGCTATATTTATCCTCGTGCATAATATATTATTCTATACACCTAACCTAAGATTTCGCATGGAATAAATGCTTGCATTTTTAAATTGACAGACACGTAAGCCAACGATAATAATTTAGATTTTAAGTACACATTTTGCAGTTACTCTGTGCGGTGTATGAGTAATATATATAGATCGGATAATCGCACGCATCAGTATTTCAGATAACTAATGATACCAAATTGTATTATAATTATTTTGATACTGGCAACTAGATACGTTACGCTTCACGGGTGTCGGGCTGGGCCGTGAAGGTAGAACTGCAGTGCAACGGACATTGAGTTATTGTCTGTGGGGGATTCGACGCGTCAACTTTGATTTTATTTGCTATCGAACTCGGAGTTAAAACGCACTACCATTTTTACTGCCATTCCAAGGGTACAATTATTGATGCAACTACCGACATCGCTAAAAAATTGCACCCCGGGAATAATTTACATTGTGAGCGGTAACGTCGCACGCGCAAAATAGTACAAATACGAATTAAGGGCATGTCAATGACAAATGTGTTGTAACGATCATACTACGGTATTCTTGCGACTGCACTAGCTAATTTAGCATTTGGTCATTAGGTATCTGGCGCTGTATAAAAACACATTACCCATGAGTAGCTGTTTGTTTTCAAGTCGAATGTTTGCAAGGTGTATCAAACCAGTGAGGCGCATGGTCGTTTACACAATCCTACTGTTTATGATAATAGCTTGTAAACAATAATAATAAATTATTCTATTTTGACCTGGTTCCGTTTTGTTGTGCACAAAGGATACCGGGAAAACTACCAGAGTTTATTAATCAAATAATTGTTTTTCTGTCGTGTATTCCAACTAAAATTGTATGTACGTTTTAATTCCCAGAATAGATTATAAAACCTTTCGAAATATTCGATATAAAATATAATACATTCGCCCATTCCCGTTGTGGGTTCAATTCATTAATTTATCACCGGAGTTTTTGTTAATTAAAAAAAAAACCGTTAAAACTTTAACGTTACATTATTGACCGTCTAAACTGATGTTGTTTTTTTGTGCGAGTTCTGTTGTGGTAAACAAAATGTATTCGCAATACATTTATTTTTGTGAAAATAATATAAACCCTTAAAACCTATAACTTGTATCGGTTTTAGAATAAAAAAAAACTACTATAGTGATTAATAAATAAAAAACAAAAATAAAATAATTTTCAATTCTAAAAAATAAGTCGCGTGCTATTTTCAATTTGGTCATCAACCGTTATGTATTATTTGGGCAGGTATACCCCCTTCCAATAAAAACCTTTTCTTTTATACATAACAATATATGTGGGTTAACACGCAAACTGTCGACTGTCGTAAAATATATACTATCCCTTAAGCTTTAATAACTAGTGCCCCTACCCCTAAAATACATTTCCGGCTACGGTTCTGATTACAGAAACAAACCGCTCTTAGGTTTTGCACTAACATTCTATTAGATACGATCTTTGTCACTTTTGTGTATTATTATCGGTTGGTACGCATCTTTTTTGATAATCAGAGAAAAACATAAAACATAAAAATACAATTTTCAATCTGAGAGTACAATTTATGTAAATATATACAACACAATACCTACCTACGCATATAATATAATTTCGTATAACAGATTCGTTTACTTGTTTTTATGCAGAACAATATTCGTTTTCGGTAAAGCGCGTAATACAATATAGATGCCATTTTGATTGTGCACAACATAATATAATGCGTTGCACGGGCAAATTCGTATTTATACATATATTTTTTTTTTACCCTCTTTGTCATACAGCTTTGATATATACAATATATATATATATATATATATATATATTCGTACATACGTGCACACAAAGCAGTCAGGTCGATGGTAGCCAAGCAAAAGGTCGACCAACTGGACCGTAAACGAACAACAAAGGTTCGTTTTGATAACTTTACGCGCGTCCAAGTTTTATGTTGTGTTTTTTTTCAGCCCTTTTCCCGCGGTTAGCCAATCGGGTATCGATGGATACAGTCACCATACTTCTATCATTGTCGCGTTATCTCCATAGTTGAAAAAAATGGTATCTTTTTGCTGATTTAACATATTATTTTTAATATACATCTATAAAAAAGCATTACGAAGCCCTTTCGTTTTTTTATTCTAACGTCTATATTGTTTAAAAAAGTACCGACGTGGCTGTAGACTTGTATTCGCTTATACGATTAGTAGGTTAATTAAATCTTATACGAGGATTTACTGCCTCCAAAAAAATGTACCAAACTTAATCAATAGAAACATGCTTTTCATTCCACGAACTAATCACCATGTAGATGTATTTTGAAATGTGGATATATGCGTGCAATGAGAGGATCAATATTGTTTAGCTAGATAAAAGAGGCGAAACGGATCGGACTATGGCCGAGTTGCTTTTTCCCAATCGAACTACTCCCATGGCATCTATTGAACATATCCATCAACCAAATTAAAAAGTTGTATATTGAATATTATTGCCGCTATCGTTGCTTTGAATTTCTATTGTGTTTCTCTAATTCGACATAAACTCCATAGAACCGTCTGCGGTATTCCATTAGAATTATTATTATATGATAAAAAAAAACGTCTGCTCCTCGGTTTAGTATAAAGTAAATCAAATACGTAAATTCATATAATAATTTTATATCATCTAAAAAAATTTAATTATTATTGTTATTTTATTAACATTGTTAATGTATGTTAAATAAATCTAATAAAAAAAATAGTACTTGTTCTTTATAAAAATGTCGTATAACATTAATTTTGTTTATTACTTAATGCAAGAATCCAAATAACAGAAACGAAATATGAGTATAGATCTCATAATTAATAATAGTAAATGAGACATCATATAGACACCGTACCGTGCCTTTGCGGACTTTAACATTTGTTTAATTATCGGTTTTTCGATACTTTTGAGATTTATCTTCCTAAAAATGTTTACAAAGTATAATATATGAAACCCATTTTTAAAATCCTGATACTTTTGAGATACGGTAATTTGCAAAAACATATTTTCTAATTGTTACAGACATTTAAATTAAAAGCTTTAGATGATAATGGCGTAAGCAAAGAAAACACCCTGTACGATTTACGAAACATGCAAGATTATCGATGCATTTTTGCATTAATAAATTCATAGCGTAAATAAACTATTATAAATGTCAACAATCGTTATATGTCTGTATGTTTAGTCAACTGATATATTATTGTATGTTTATTCTACATAGATTCCTTTGTTTGTCAGCAATTGGAAAAATAGATAATTTGACAGTTGATTTATCTGAATAAACTACTTAGAAATCTCAGTAAAAACAAATTGAAACGGTGGCTGAGATATCTTAATTTTGTTTATTTTTTTTATTTTAAGCAATAAGCGGCATTTGCTGTATTCAAATACTTGCCTTGTTTTTCCCTCGAAATGCAAATGCAAGTATATGGTGGCTATGACGTGCAAAAGCGTCTAGAGGGGTTTTTTAATCTTGAACGGATGGCCTAGCATCTGTTTTTTGTTAGATATTCCCCGACGGGTTTCGTGCATATAAATTACTTATTAAGCGATTGCACCGGCAGATAGAAAACTTGAACACAAAAACGGAGTTCGGCGACGTTCGGTTGAATATTCAAAAGAGACAATTGCGTGTGCGTGTGTATTACAGGGCCAGACGTAAGAAAGTGCGGGATTTGTGAGAACGATGGCCGGGCGAGCATAAGCAGAGAAGTCTTCGAATCGGTGGAGTGAAGGAGAGAAAGATTTGCGAAGACATTAAAACAGACTGTGAAATGTAAACCCGAACACAGTCCTTGCTTTATTTATTTTCTTCCCAAATGAACCAGGACGAAAAAAACATATTTTCCAAAAAACCGCCCACGGGTTAAGCTTACATAAAGCCACATTAAACCGTGGTTAATACCAAAATGAGACAAATTCATATACTCGTATTCTAACTTGCGGTCTTATATATATCGATTAAATAGCGTTAACTATAATGATAATAATCATTACAACAATAAGATAATATAAGATAGGTAACGAGTTCAATTAATTCAAACAGTTGGAAACGTAAGTTTGGTCGCACGATATTTCACTCATGACAGTTTGCTTTGCCTAACTTTACTCTAGTAATGTTTTTAATTAGTTGTTTGATCGCTGATAAGTAAATACGGGCATTGCCGTTGACTATGTTTTGTTAATTTATCTGCACGCGCAGTCGAAAAGGGTCGAGTAAAAACAAAACAAAAATTTCAAATCTCTCCGTGGTCTGATTTAATGCCACGGAAAATAATTTACGGTCCTTTTAGAAATTATCGTGGGCAATAATCAACGACTTTATATTTACCTACTTGCGAGGTCTCTACATTTTTTATTCTATTGCCGCGCTCGTGTGCAGTCTTATTAAACGTTCAGAGATGTAGAAATAACAAACGGGAAGCGCTAAATTGAGGAAGGCTAATGAAAAAATAATTTTGTGATAGATCATCAGCAGTTCTTTTTTATACTCTTCTCTTTACAACAAATCTAAAAGGTCAAATCATCCACACTCTAGTGGCAGTAAAAACATACTGTAATTCGCCTACCACAAAAGATGCAAACATTTTGAATTTAAGACATTGGAGAACCTTTTTATTTTACAGTAAATGTTAAAAAACCATTAGGTACATAATAACCGTTGTGTTACCTAATTAATAGTTTTTAGTTTGGGGAGTTTTTTTTAAAGGGTTTGAAACTGACGTTGTTTGCGAGTATTCGTATTGTACATATTGCATAATGTATTTAATATTATCATTACTGGACGGGTAAGGGTTGTATACAGTATAACTCGCTACTGCATACACAGTGTGTATTACACATATATTACACATTGTTTAATATTAAATAGCACATACTCGACGTCGACGATAGAACGTTTAACATTACCACTATCCACGTGCAACGTAACATGTTCTGTTTCTGGAATTAATAATGCATTTTTATTAGCGCCAAGCGAATACCGCCGAACCGCACGGCATTTTGTCGTCCACAAGAATAATCAGTAGTAACTTTAGACCATTAGGTAACCCAAAATTACGCAGGCAAATCCTATTTGATTTGCTATATGTACTCGTATTTAATAATACATAGATAGATGCAGAGCGTTGATTTAGTGTACTGTTTTCGAGATGACAACACATGTTAAAAATGGATATACTTGCATTTGTTATAATTAATTCAGTGAGCATCACCTGGGATTCGTGGAAAATGTGTGCTGTTGTTTAAATAGAAATGAAAAATCGGGTACTCAGAACTTTAGGCTCCATAGGATAAAAATAATAAACCGTGAGGTGCCGGTGTCTCTAGGCAATACCTAATATATTATATTACTTATAATCGCAGGGTCATATTTTAAGCGTTTTAATATCATTTTTTTTCTACAGTAGTAGATCATCGTCTCGCGTTAATAATCCGTTAAAAGTAAAAAAAAAAAAATGCCCCTTGTCGGTTTATTTTACGTTAAAGCATTAGCTCCAGATTAAATGACAATTTCAATCCTTTAAGGTTAATATATATATATATATGTGTGTGTGTGTGTGTGTGTGTGTGTGTATGTCGATTCGTTTTATATTAAATGTTTACAGAGCCAGACTGTACAAGCTGAGGCCCAGTGGCCAAAGATGGCCCATTAAATTAAGACCATTTTGTTAATTTATTTATTGTAGAACCCATAACCTAAAACAAGAGTGGCCTATTGGGCATTTGCCCACCTGCTCCCGGTTACATTGGGTTGCCCTCGGACTATCCGCTCCATAAATTAAATTAAAAACAAAACCCTATTGCAAACAACGTAAAATTATTTTAAGCGTAACCCAACCATAATACCATATGATGTAATCTTTTAAATTATATTTGTAATTTAACTTTCGCGTGTTAGGTATTTTGACTATCAATCAATAATCAATATTGTCATGAAGAGCCTGTGATATGTATCTGTATCGGTGATATTGATTTGCCCGCATCTGGTGAAAACTCTTTTATAGCTTGGATGATATTAGTTTAGGAGGTTAGGTATAAATACGGATGGGAAAAGAATATCGGTTATAGTTAATGGATGAGTATCCACTCGGGCTGCTTACTTGCAAACAGGAAATTTGTCAAGTACAAAAAATGTCGAACAGTATATAGAACAACTTAACTAACATTGAGTAAACACGAGACACGCAAGTGTTCGAAAAAAGTTAAGAAAATATTAAAATATTAAATGCAAAATGTCAATCGATGCGAAAGCAAATTAATTATGCACTGTGCCGTGACGATAAGGCCTCGCTGTCTTAATTTGTCAAAATTCTGTGATTATTTTTTTATACTATAATATCTTTTTTTTTAATATTCGCTGAGCTTTTTAGTATATTATAGTCACTCTTTATTATACGAGCATTGCACACCCCAAATGCCGTCGCCCTGCCTACGGAATATATTTTTCCTTCATCATAAAAAAAATAATCTATCCCAGATATGAAAAAAAATATTTAAGATTATTTCAAAGCGCATTAGCGTGAAATTTCTGAAAAAAAAACCATTTATAAATATATTTGTTTATAAATATACAAAAAGAAACTGCAGCCTGCCGCGTAATGGCGGACGTCTTTGTGTGTACAAACGGCCTCCGCTTTGAGCACAATGTGGTGTTTCAGATCAATAAAAAAAAAAATTGAAAAAATCAGTCATCTCATTTATATTGTTCTTTATTGCCAATATTGACAATAGAAATCTTTAAACGGTATTCGTCTAGGTGAGTTTGATACAAGGCGACACAATAATAATGCATAGCATAGTCCAGTAAGTATGGAAATCATGGTTCTATATCGTACTAATCGTCAAAATGTGAGTTTGAAAAAAAATGTCATGTTTTTAACAACACTAAAACGTAAGTTGTATCCATAAAAACGTTGGCAATTTCAAAACGAATAGAAGTATTTTAAATTTTTAATCCGAGCGTCGACTTAAATTTATTATACTGGACAAGAGTATATTCGTTACGGCGATTTTTTTCTCTGGTTCAGGCTACATCTTTTTGAATTTAACGGATGATTTATGACGTCGGCGAAGTCTAGTTTCTTATTGCGGCGAACGATACGACTTAACGACTCGGCCGGCGAGTACTGGCAAAGACCGAGCGAGGGTCGGCGTAAACACATTATTAAAATCTAATTATTCAATAATGATAAAATCATCGTGGTAACTATTCTTCGCGTCAATTTTTGGGATCGTAATTTTTGTGTTTTGTCTCACCGGATAGTATAGTAATACTACAGAAAAATCCGATTCATTAACAAAAAAAAAAAAAAAGAATAATAATAATAAACGAGTTACTCCGAAAGTTATTAATTGAAAAACGCCCCAGGGCGAGATGTGGCTATAAAGACTGTACGGGCGCCGCGATAGGGAGGTGCAGGTTTGGCAGGAAAAAAAAGACAAAAACTTTGGAACACACACACACATATATATATATATATATATACACAAGCAAGCCAGCTGCAGAAGCCTATTATTTGGATTATTTATTACGGTCGTGCGGCGACGGAGCAGCTTTCGCGAGGGCAGAAGAACGGCGGCCGAGCGCGCGCTTAGCGTGTGCGCGCGGATACCGTACCGCCGCTGCCGCCGCCACGGTTGCCATGGGCACACGCGGAAGTCGCCGAGCATTATAGGGACGACGCGCGCGCCGCCTCTGCCGGTCAGGTGGCACAGGCCCTTAAAGTGTGGCCCGCTAGGTGGCGGCCCATTCGAGCGCGTTCCCCAATCCAGGACGGTACGGCTACGCTCGCGGTTCCCTTCGTCGTCGACACCACGTCCCCGCCGGCTTTGTCGTTAACAGACGTCTTGTTAATATAGCTCTGCCGTTCGCGTTCATCGCCAAATAATTATTGTTCGCCCGACGGATATTACCAATCTCTCGGCCTACAAGGAATACCAGCGCAGTCGTCGTAGTCAACGATAATTTTTTTTTTTTAATAATATATAGTTTCTGACCGCGTCCACGGTCGTGTCCGTGGCCGTATCCGTCGGCCGGCACCATCGCCCACGTACTAGTAAACACGGAACCCTGTCCGTTCAGTGGTTCTCCCCTTTTCCCCGTAGCCGTTTACTCTGCCGTCCCCCAACCACAACCGCCGCCACCACTGCATCATCACCAACAGCAACCTATAATAGCAGCCACGCTCTGCCAACAGCAGCAACAGCAACTGCAACAGCAACAGCAACAACTGCAGCAACCGCATAAAACCATGGTAAATTTACTCTTGATCTTGATTAATCGTTAATAATTTAATACCGGGTCGAATAAAAAAAAAAGTTTATAATATGTAGAAGTTCGTTATAATAATTATTACAACAGACCGACCGCGGGTTCACTGTGTATTTCGACGGTTAAGGTACTGCCGAGTATTAATGAAAATTCGTTAAGCTCTTAATGGACGTTCGTGCAATCCGGGGCTTTATTATCGGACTAAACGTGGCCGCGAGACGTATTTTATTTGTTTTGGCGGGCAAATTATATATTTTTACTTTACCGCGGTCGCCAGATAGCGGCACCGGCTGACCGACCAACCGACCGACCGATTATCGTATTGCCGTTCTCGGATTTCACATTATAATAATATATTTTAAAAAATAATTTATCGTCTCGACCTTTTTCGCATCGTTTCCGTCCGACACTATCTCTAGCCGGGCACAAATAGCGCTGCACATATTATATTACTCTATACATATATTCACATACATAAACGACGGTTGTGGGGGTCGTGTCGTTACGGGGTGTGTACATCCGATTTGAATGCGAAACGATGTCCCTCGCACCGCACCATCACCCTTCCCCTCAAATGATCTACACCCGTTCGCCTTTAAAACACTACCGAATCACCGCCGACGCCGCGAAATTGCGGTTGCCGAGTAATCTCGACGCTACAATACATAAGATTCCTCTCTATACGAGGCCAGATTAATTGTTAGTATTATTATTATTATTATTATTATTGTCGTAGTCGTCGCCACCCTTTCAAATGGGTTGTGCTTGGGTTTTCTTTTTCTTTTTTCTTTGATTTCGTGGTATTGTCAGCTCGTTATAGCCGTTTATCGTTATTCTCGAGACAATTGAACGTACAATATGAAAAAACAAATAAATGCTACATTTCCACACGTTTTTAATGCAGTCTTATGCAGTAAACTCTAGTACACTCTCACAAGTATTAAATGGCAGCTGGCTGATAAAAATGTATTACTTTCTTTACATTGTTACATATTACTTACCTATTCAGCGTTTATCGTTTAATTTAATGGGGTAAAAAATAATAAAACAATAACCGCCATCTTCGATAATTTACCGTTTATTCTCTTTGTATGATAACTATGTAGGATTAATTTAATTAAAACTTAAAGAATCTTGCTAGGTGCTATGTCATCAATATAATGAACACTTTAATGGTTATTTACGTTTAGGCTATAATGTTAAAGAGTAGCTTCAAGAAAGCGGGAGCATTAATTGAGTAGGAATTTTCAAATAATTGAACAAACATTGACTTGCGATTGGTAACATTATCAATAGTGTGATGACTGGCTTTAGAAAATAATGCTATTAGCTAAAAGTAAAATTTCTTTATTATTTTTAACAAAAAAATGTGTTAACCGGTAATAAGATGCAAGGAAAATCTAAGGTAGCTCATTAATGCACCACAGTGCCTAATATCTTAGGTTATGCTTTTTTAAACGTTTGTTGAATAATTATAAGTGATATGCACTTCAAATTTGTTTCGTTCTCAAGACATCACGTCAATCAGCTGTTAGAAATGTAATGTATTTATTATGTATTCTGACGGTTGAGTACCAGTAGTAGTTTTTACTTTTTTTTCCATAAGTGATGCTACTGTAACACGAACGAAGCAGAAAGACGATTGCTGTATACAGTCGGGCCTACCGCTATAAAATATTTAAAGCGGAATTTTGACGTACGGACGAGATATTGTTTGGAAACTCTCTAAGGGCCCACCATGAATATTGCAGTGGAGTTCGTTTAGGTATCGCTCAATTTTTTAAAAATTATTTAAACATGATTTTGATGTATACTTACAGACGGCTACTATGCACGACCACATGCCGTGAGCCTCTGGCCTTTTGGTTCTCGTTTTTTCCAGCCCTAGCCCCCGGTCGGATTAAACTTTAACGCCATAATCTAATTGGCGTTAACATTCCCTGTACCGCATAGTTGTTTTCGCCATGGCCGTTATAGGGTTTTAACTCAACACGGTATAGGTTACATCACAGTTAATAACAATATGTATAGATTTTCACAACAATACAATAATTAACAACGAACAAAATTGGTCGCAATTGATTTAAGTTGTATTTTATTAAATACGTTATTTTTAAATCTTTTTCGCAAAATTATTATGAGCTTCGTTAAGGGTTACCTTTTATGAACTTTTCAATAAATTCAATGACAAAGTATATACTATATTATATAAATTAATTTATGTAAAGTTATACCGCTTCATTTCGGAATAAAAGACTTCAAAAGAAATATCTTAAAGTTTAGTTACACCATAAAAAAAAGAAAATAGTGCCGGTCTGACTTGCATACAAGCCTCCGAGCTGAAGAAACCGCTGACTGTGTAAACTATATTGTACATTGTTCTTATCGAAATAATGAAGATAATGCAAAACTCTGAAGAGACAACAATGTTATCTCAGTGTTGCTCTAAAATTGGTTTAAAAAATATATATTTTGTTTTTAATAAAGTTATTATAAAATGAATAAATTTATTTATTCATAAACATTATAGTTATCAAACTTATATTGGGAAGATCTTTAAGTATTGTCATTATATCAAAAATGTATATTACCTTTACATAAGAAAATATATCAATTTAGGCTAATGGGTACCAGCCAATTTTTAAGGAGTTTTGTACAGGCAATATTTAAGAAAAAAGTAGTTTTAGTAAATTTCTACCATGTCAATTAATTTAACGGTTAATTTGTATAAGCTTCGTGGTATTATTTTTAATTTAAATAATTTTGCCTATGAATAAAAGCCATTTTAGTTAAAACTACCCATTTAACTTCAATCGGACCGATCATTGTATTGAAGCGATAAGACTTCTGAAAACAGTTTCACGAAGTCTACTTGATATCGGTCGGAGTACTTTTTTGATAGCTTATTCCTACTGTGTATAAAACACGTTTGAACATTATATAAAATTCCAAATTTTTAAATCAAACAACTAAAAATTGAAAAAAAAATTCTCTGACCGATCTCAAGTAGACTTCATGCCAAATTCAAACCTGTTTTCAAAAGTCTTATCGCTTCAATACAATGATCGGACCGATTGAAGTTAAATAGGTAGTTTTTGACGTAAAAATTGGCAGGTACCCATAGCCTTAAACTACATAAGCTAGAATATGTAGAATTGGGTTTAATAAGTAATTATCTATATCTATATATTATGCACGATTAAAATGTCTTAAAGCACAAATTTGTGCTTAAAATTGTATTTGTAGAATTATGGTGGTTATATAATATGTAATAGGTATTTAATTGTGTTGTGAAAATCATTGTAAAAGCATTATGTTCTCAGATCCGCGTCAAAGTTAAAAATAAAAATACATCAATGTAAAAACAAATACCTCAAATTAATAATTGTTTTTTTTTTATTAATTGCTTTTGTGATTACACATTAAAGCAACAATAATAATTGTTATGTTTTCGTGTTTTCTACAGATGGTGACTCGAACCAAAAAGATCTTCGTCGGCGGCCTATCGGCACCAACAACGTTGGAGGACGTCAAAAACTACTTCGAACAGTTCGGGCCGGTAAGTCCACGCATAATCCGCTTTGGGTATAGACAATAATAATAATAATAATCATCACCGTAAAAACGGAGGAGAAAAGCTTTTTATGGGGTCGTTAAACGGGGTGAAAAGGTTCTACCCGCATGATCGGTCCTTTTGTCACCGTTCGAGTTTACCTTGTGCGAATTTCCCATGCTCGATCAAGGGTACGAATAAGAAATACACCGGCAAAACCCGATAGAATCTCTTAGGATCTTAGAATCTCTTTGTTGAAAAAAAAAGAGGGTAAATTGCCATAAACAATATAGGAGGATAAATAGGGGCAAAAAATAAAATAATTTTGTGGGCGAAAGGAAAAAATGTATACGATCGCACAGACTTTTGAATAATGTAACGCGCGGTGTGTTTCCAATGTGCTCGTTTCTTACATCCTTTCCATTTTTAGTACATGCTGACCCATACAAACATACACACTTATGTACTACTATTACACCCCACGCGTGCTGTATGTGTTTTGAGCACCTGAAACGCATTAGAACGGTTTTCTTCATTCGTAAGATGTGTGTGTGTGTGTTTGTGTGTGTCTCGTAATAACCGTTTTTTATTGCTATCGTTCGGGTTTTTGGACATGACGCCAAGAGGAAGATGATCTGCCGCGGAGGGTGAGATGGTCCTAGTGGAATTGCCAGCCGGATCGTAAAATAGGTCGAGGGAAGACACGAGGTCAAGGGGTGAAGGAACGAGGAAATGAAGAAGAAGAACCAAATACATCGATACATATACTACCTTCTGTGTATATATATATATATATATATTTATAAACGAAAAAGTAATAAATCGATTATGCAATAGTTCGGAGTCGAATGAACGCCAGCAAGCAGTGATAGTAGTAATGACAGTAAAAAAAACTCCAGGGAAAATATATTCGAAAAGTGTGCTTGTGTAAGTTGTATGCACGAGGGAAACCACCGACGCTATTATATTATAATGTAAGTGAAGAGAAATAATATTAAATAACTTCCTGTTTTTCGTATAATAAATTCCCAAAAATCCCACCGCACACAATCATATAATTTTTCAAATCAAGTCTGTTTTACGACTCGGCTTTATTATTTATACTTAATGGTTACATTTTCCTTTCGGTCGCGGTACTCGGAGACAAACGGAATCTGAAAAATGCGCGAAAAAATGTTTATCTCGAGCAACTGTTGTTTTTTTTTTGCACATATTACTTAACTGTGCTATGTAGCCATCATAAATATGTTATTACATTTCGATATACTTATCATGACCCTAGCGATCGATAAACAGTGCACATGCATGTGTTAGCTAACTATACGTTATCAAACGTTTAATAATTTGTAATTAATTTTTAGCTAAGCGATTTCGCGCGACCTATTTTTATTATAATTAAGACCCTCCATCCAAAGACACTTAGCGATAGCCTATATGAGAGTGGTCACTCTTCTACAGTAGTACATTCTATAGTCTATACATAAATAATAATTTTTGTTTGTAGTTTCGTCGACTACTGTCAATACTAACAATTGTAATTAATTTTAATAAATAATAATAATATACACAAATAGACTTATAAGAATAATGAGACAAGCGGAGAGCAAGTGAACAATAGCTTATTCTGGATGAAGCTTTTGCAAAATATTCGGCCTTATACTGATCCCTGTTAATAACGCCTTTAGTATTTTGAACAATGGTAGTATAATTATTGTGCTTAGTAAAAGGTAGTAGATATACCGCTGAAATAAATTGCACGGCACGGACACCTTTTAGAAATTTTTATAATTATGAGCAAAGATAACGCAATCATAACATAACTGTGCGGCAGAATGGTAAATTGGAGGGAGGGGGGTCAGGGTCGACGTTTATATTCGTTTTAGTAACTGTTGTCCTGATCTCCGGTCTGCAGTTAATTGAAAAGTTTCGTCGCGTACCATTGTGTGGCGCGTGAGGACTATAATTATTATCTGTCGGACCACGCATACACCGGGATACGGACATTCGTAATAGGAGGGAGAGGGGGGGGGGGTGGGTACACTCACTCAGAACGGTTTAAAGTTTTCCTTGTCACATCCGGAAATCGGCGGACGGTCATGATGATCGGGCGAGGAGGGGTGGGGGGGAGTGTAAAAGTTTTGTACATCTCTGCGTGCACCTTCTTCCCTTCTCCGATGATCTGTCCAACGCGGCAATCGTAATGCCTAAGCGCGACAACTCGGATGAACTTTCAACGGGTTTTCCACTCGGAAAATTCACCGGATCTGTTCCATTCTCACGTCCCGTTCATAAATACTGCATGTCGCTGTCGTGCGCCAGCGTTAATACAATAAGAGCCACCGCCATCTATACTAATACTTACACCTTTTATCCCTTTTTCCGACCCACGGCAGAGCGACCTGCCCTGCTACTACAACAAGAGGTTAATGTACACCGTGTAACTGTACAAAATGTCAAAAGGCGATTATTATTATTATTATGTTGTTATCGTGTTTGACTGCGTGCAATTATCGCCGCGGATGATGTTTTTTAAACCGTAATAATTCTCTCGTTTATTCGTGTGTGACTGACACCGCTAATCGGAAGAACCTTTCCGGGTGCCTGGGAGTTTTAAATATATATATATATATATATATATATATATATATATTATATTATTGTATTATGTAAGGGGCGAGGGAGCTGTTCGATGCGAACGCGCAGGTAGTATCACGCGAAATGTGTAGCGGAAGAGGCATTTTACGATTTTGGTCACGACACACTATAAGCGTGTACAATTATTTCGAGTTTAAATAAAAACACTCGCGGATAGGACCACGAACCAAGGAACAGATTTTGTTCGTGTTGAAAACATAACAATAATACTATTATGTACGAATTTCCTACCTACCCAAAAAGCAGCAACAAGAAAATATGTACATTCATTAAACATGAGAAAATGTCTATCTTAAATGAACGGTTATCGAGCATGTAAATTATAATTAGGAAAACCAACTGCTATTTATACTAGAAAATGATCTTGAAGTTGACCTCATTTTTTGTTTGCCGTCGTCGGTTTGCTCTCGTTGAGCGCTACATCGTTATTTTGATTTTTCGTTGCCGACAATTTAATATTTTTCAGTTTTTTTATCACTGCGGTTTCTATTAAATTTATTTTAATAATACGTTTGATATGTTTACTAGAAATGAATTACCTTAGTTGATATTATTGTTGTTGAGCGCCACAACTATTGTTGGTTGTTTAGAAGTCAGATATTACGTCATAGTTGTGCCGTAGTCTGTGACGTCATAATCGGATCCGTGACGTCACTAACCACCGGTATGTTGTTTTCTTTATTAACCTTGGCAACGATTGTAATTTAGTTGCAAGTTTCCCAAATTCGTTCAACAATAATCTACAAAATCTATAACAAATTAAGAAAAAACATTATAAACAGGTAATATTACATTGATATTAATGATCGAAAAATAACGGTCGTCTATTTTCGTCCAATTATACTTGTATCGCGTCGTGCCAATAGTCGAGTGTATTGTTTTTTATTTATTTATATTTTAACGTTTTTCTCTGTTGTCACGATGTATTTTCAATTATCCATGAAAATATCATAGCGAAAAAATAGAAAAAAATTCTCTTAAGAAAGATTTGTTGTTATGAGTCCCTGGTGGGGGTCGAACCCACGACCCCTGGAACCGAAGTCCAGTGCGCTTTCCACTGCGCCACAGGGACGCCATATCTTCATTGGAGACCGGTCAACTACTTAACACGATCGATATTAACGGTCGATCGATAACAATGTAAATAATTTATAATCCATTGGCAATATTTTTTTGTGAATAGGTTAAAATATTGTTATCATATATTTTCAACTGGGTTTATTGTGTTTATATTTAAATGGTTATTTCTAAACGACAAATCAAAAAGTTCTTAGGATAACAGACCTCTTTTACAAGCGCTAGTATTTTTATACTATACTATAGTATAAATTAGATACTATTTATCTTTATTGAGTTAGACAAATAATAATAAATAATCACTAATCAGCATTTGTATTTTGTCGAAATAATTATATCGACTGTCGTTTACCTTGTCTAAAGTCTTTAGTCCGTTAGAGCGCGCTACCGCCACATCAATTCATCCGTTAACTGTTATGTCATCACCGGAACTCGTATTATTTATTAATGTGCTCACCAAGAACGCATTGATTGAAAAAAATATATTATTACATTATTTTGATTTAGGTATAATGTATATTATAAATTATTTGAGCACATAAAGTTAGTCGTCAGTTGACATCGTTTATATTTATAAAAACTACACTGTTTTGTATCTATACAACATTAATACCGAGCTATTGATTTGTGTTACAGTAAATGGCTCAAAATGGCCTATTGTCACTACTGAGGCCATAGAACGCGTTGCGAACGACCACTAGGCTTATATTATTGTAATTTGGCATTCGAAATCGACACGAATAATAGTATAAGTAAATTTGACAAGGTCACTTCCTTCTAATTATGTTTCTCTAGTCCCACTTTCTAGGTATTATGTTACATATTGTTACTACAGAGGACCGAATTTGAGGGCGCGTTTGCTTTTAGTGGTCCTAACAGTCATCCGGCTGAACCGTAACGTCGCCGTTATGTTTATTTTTCTCGAGGTCGGGTTTTTGTTATCAGCCGTCCATACAGTGTGCATTATTATTCGGTTGTGTTTAAGTGTTCGGTCAACCCGGCGTTTTCGAGGGCACGATGATTAATTTATTATCGCCTCGACCATTAGTCGACGACGAACGGCGCTGCTTTACAAATACTTGAAATATTGCGCATAGACTCTTAACGCCTTTTCGCGGTTACTCGTGCCGGTGGTATGTATATATACAACAATAAATCAACGCCTCCCGTATAGCACACAAGGAGCCGCAGAATTATCGTATAAACGACTTTCCAGAAGAATGTCTTGAAGAGATGCGTACAAAGCCTGGCTTGCACACCTTTTCACGTCGTCATTTGTGATGTATACGGATCGTACAAAACAAAATATTATAATATGTATAATATATGTACTTGTGTGTGTGTCAGCTTTAAGTAATATGTTCGTAGTGCGCTTGTATGTGTGTGCGTGCTATACAAGGAGCGTATGTACGTGTAAATAGGTATAAGCGGGTGGATGGATGAGAGACCGTAAATCATAATTTATCCTTTTACATACGGGTTGGAGGTACTTTTGCACAGGTGCGGCAACGCTTATAAATGGCTTAAGTGACTACTTATACCGTCTTGTGTCCGTATAGCGCAATTGCATTGTCGGTTGGAGTTTTAAGGTTAAAAAAAAGCTACATATATACCGGCGCCGATGAAGGTTCGGTGTTCCGGTCCGTTGTGTTCTCCATCACTCCCCTTATGCCTTATCCCTGCCACGGCGATGCTCTTATCCTCGAGTGAAATATTTTAGCGCCTACTAATAATCGATCACTGCGCTTATTATAGTGCCGATTTGCGCTTGTGTAACATAACTTTATCTGTTGTTATTATTATATATAATGATATATTATATATACTACACCTCGCTACTATTAAAGTCGTCGACACCGCACTTAATGGGTTTCCGGATGACCGTATCGATTTCCATCGTAGCCGGCCCTATTTTTCAACGTTGGTATAAACACACACACACACACGGCGATGGTAACCAACACTTTTAAAGTTTTTACCGGAACGAGGCGATAACCGGACACGCAGGTGAGTTATGGCGTTTAACCGCTACCGAGCCGCCACGCCGCCACGTGTAAAGTTACAAATAGCCCAAACACCACGCTGTTATTGCAGTTTCCCCCCCCCCATCTTCCCCCTTACCGCCTTCGCTTTCTGCCGTTACACACAGACACATATTATACTATCTTGTTGCAAACCACCTTCCACCATTCTTCCTATCGTCACCGTTGCCCGGTCGCCTGTATTCTACCCCCACAAACCGGAATCGAATATATATTTCCCCGGACTCGGTCGCGTTTACATTGTGCCCTCCCCCTCTCCCACTTATGCTCCTATTCCCTTCAAACGTCACCCCGACGGTGCCCGAACGGGTGCAGGCACTCGTTCACACGTACTAACGGCGGTGGCCAGGGGTTGCAAACGAGCACGCACTCGGAACTAGACTATAAACATAGACTATACTTGGAATACCACTTTCCATCGCCGCCCGTCACAGGGGATGCAAACGTTTTCCAAAACTTTCCCCTGTACGGTGTGTAGTAGATATTATATATCTATACTGTGCTATACATATATCTATAAAGCGTCTGTATGTGTGCGTGCAAGTGCCCATATCGTGTTATTATAACGTTTATACTGTTTGTTTACAATCGTAATTGCACCTGGGTTCGTTTTACGATCTGCGAAACGGTTTGTTCAAACCGTACATCATTCATGATAATAATATACGTCCTGGTATCCGGTTAGGTATTTTTGGCATTCGGCGCGTGTGATAGAACAAAAAACCCTCGATGCGTGTAGCCCGGACGACCCTCGAAAAATATAATAATATATTTCGGACACTGTTCTGTGTGTTTGCACGTTCCATTACATTTCTGACGGTCGGTTGTATATGTTTATTCATTGTTGCCCGCCAGCCCGAATGATCAAATTCGACATTTTATCATACATTTGATCTGTACACGTTGTGTACGTTAGCTATGTCAAAAGTCGCAAATATTTAATTACCGCGGGCGCCGCCCGGCCTTTGGAACGAGCTGCTCGTACGTTTTAATCATGATAATTCAGTGCATAATAAACTCATAAATAATAATCGAGTTACAGCGGAATTTCGTTGAACGCATCCCCACTGTAATATACGTACAATCAAAATAATAATAATAGTAACACAATAATAGAATAATTGCATTATGACATTCTCACAACGAGATAGGTCGGCTAATGATTTACACGGTGTATTTATATATACATATATTATACGTATTATATTTATATGATAATAGCATTTTTTCGGTAGACAACGTCCGCGATTTCATATTATTAATTGAATCCGCAACCGAGTTCCATCCACCCCGTTTGTTGTGTCTAGAGATAGATGAAACCGATTTTGGAACCGTTGTTTTATTGTTGGTTTTAATAAAAATAAATTATATGACACCAAACTATAATACGGTTATTGCTATAAAAAAAAGTAATTTTTGACGGGATCTTATTGTTATTATGCGTTCTTTTATCGCGAAGGCGTTGAAGTGAGCAACATTTTCAATAGGTACATTATATATATTGATGGGAGTGCAATTAATATAATTCTTTTTCATATCATTTTGGCGACAGTGCGGTCGAACAGCGAAAAAAACACTGGTAAAAACTTCTTATTGGATCTTTAAAAGCTTTTTCTAATATTCGGTCTGTTGGTATCTATTGAAAGTTGTTACTTTACGTCTATTTGTTATTGAACGTCGCCAAAGAAGCAACTGTAAATCCGTATAAATGTAATTATATCACGCGAGGATGCCAAACATAATACTTTACATTTTATACGGGAAATCGCACACATAATCAACTAATATGATAATATATATATATATATATATATACTAATACAATATAAACGCATAAGCAAATAGAATATTGCGGTGACAGGTGTAGGGAGTATAATATAGCGTGCGGCGGCAGGAAGGAGGGTATTTTTTTTTTTACTACACTTTTATTTTTTATTATTATTTTCTTCGCGCAGAGCTGTTGCTTTAGGGATTATTAAGTTCATTTAGGCGACGACAATTCACCAAAATTTATTTGATTGTACTGTTTACGTCGGTGTAGAATATAAAACATTCACAGGAAGTGTGTTTTATGCAAACGAGCGGGTTTTTTTTTATTTTGTTTTATATTTACGCCAGGTTTTCCTCCGTTATCTGACCCCGCCGCAAAAAAACAGAGTTGTTGTTTTAGGTCTTTATCCGAGTTTGTTTTCATAGGCGACATTCGGGGCTTTTGCTTTCCCCGTTATTTTTATTTAAATTTACGAACCCGGTGTTTTCTTTTTTCATTTTCTCTTATATAGGTACATAAATAAAGGATCATAGAAATTTTAAATAACACTGCAATACTATTACTATTGGAAAAATATACTGAACCTGGATTTAAAGCTTAACATTATTTAAACTGATAAAAAATGAAATTCTGTCTGTTAAATTAATTAAGAGTTTAGGATTTTAAATTAAATCTTATAATTATACAGTATCTAAAATAATCTTACACTATACATTTTTTTATCATACTCAACTATCCTTCTTCATTTCACGCTTCGCTCCTTCTAAGTGTTAAGTTTGTTTAATCCCGTTTAGCTCCTAACGATAGAATACTGAAATGTTATTAATTATAATACTTAATAGTTTGTTAATAAACGTATTGTTATTTAGCGATAACTGAGCGCTGATAACTATCCAGTCTCGTAATTGTTTTATAACAATAAATAAATAATTAAAAAATAATTATAATATTTCATAAATGAAAAAAAAACAAGCTTTACAATATTTGATGCGTAGAGTGAAGTTATAATAGCAAGGAATACGCTTACAAAAAAAAAATGATGGTATATTTAAAAACTATACGATTTGAGTTTTTAACAACTTCTCAAATGTCTCACAAATAAATTATATACGCTGTATGAAAATAATAAATGTCTCCCTCAGAGGAAAATTAATAATTATATCAAATATAATGGTTGTTACCGACTTGAAGTCTATTGATTTTGTTGGGCGGCAACTTGTTTTCTCCTTCGCTATTAATAATTTTTGACTATCTTTTTTCTTATATATATATATTTTTTTATTAAAAAGTAACAATCGAATTTTTTTATTGTATAAGCGCTTCGAGTAAATTGTTATTAAGGCACAAAATAGATTTTGCCGCGCCGAGGGAGCGAGATAAAAGTAATCGGTATTCTCTTGTTGGCGGTGGTAGTGTCTGTGGCTTGACACTAATGAGGAGCGTAAAACTTTGGCGGCGGCGTTTGTCATTGACGTGGTGGAGAATGGGGTAGTGGTATAAGGGCTGATGCTCTTGGACCGACCATCATCATCACTAGACAAAGCTTCGTAAAGTCGTTGTCAAGTAGGCCGCGTGCATCGTCAGCAACAGTAGCATCAGCACCCACGTCAGACAAAACCCTTTACCCCGACGCCTTACCCATCCACAATAAAAGCATTGCATTTATGCCATTCCTGCTCACAGCGGCTTGCATACGCCTCCACCTTTCCTTATTTGTTTGTTTTTTTTCATCTTCTGTCTGTTTTTCTCTGTCTATATGTCCTCAACTCGAGACCTAATCAACTCGACGCACGAGCTCGTAGCAGTCTCTTTAGTGGACGCATTCGCGTATAGCTAGATGTTCTTTACATTTTCTCTTCTCGTGTGCCGCTCTAATCTCTGGAGTGATCGTGGCTCTTTTTTCTTTATTAAATCTTTGCGACGGCGTACGCTTTTTTTACGACAATTGTTTCACGGGCCAATTTAACTTGACAGTAGAAAACAGAAATACAGTAATTTTTAAAAACTAAATTTAAACGTAATTGTGTTTTGATAAGTCAGCAAAGTTAGTTTATAATCACTTATTATAATAATGTGTAATAGAAGAAGACGGTTGCTGGTTCGACTTTCGTCTATGGACACGCGACTGCTGTAAGAGATACTACCGTTTCCTCTATAACTTACAGAAACTTATATAATGCACCGACAATTCTGCTAAGTAGGAGCAAGCCATACAAAAAAAAAAACAATGTAAAATTACCGTATTATTCAGTTGGTTGTATTTATGCAATGACTAATGCCAAGTTGTTCAATTTTCGATAAGGATACAATTGGTCTTTCTCTCCTCCCGGGATTCGAAAAATTAATAATGTTAAATATTAGGTTCTTTAACGTTGTTGATACCTGAACGCCGTCGTCTGTAAATGGCTAGAAATAAATAATAACAAGAAATTGAGAGCAAAAGAAGACAGAAAGTGTGTGTGTGTGAGAGAGTGTGTAGAGATGAAGTTGCGAGGAGAAACTAAAAGTAATAAGTGAAAAATATGAAATACTTACGCTATATTTTTAATTTTCTACCGACGACCGACCGTGTGAAGCAGTCTTGAATTTAACAGCCCAAGAAGGGCGTGAGGGGCATGCGATATATTTGGCGGTGTCCGCCGTGTCAGAAGTGTAATTAATTAAAGCCAAAAGGCCGCGGCAGTCGAAAATAAGCATAGATTAGCATAGTAATGATGACATTTTAACCTTCCCCTCCGGTGTTCTGGGGTTCATTTCTGGGTACCACTATCGCCCTTTGGCCGTCGCTCTTGTCCATATAATCTCGGGTCCGCAAAAGGACATAACACCCTCTTCGCTTTATGTATATAATATTATTATTATGACGTGTTGGCGGCAACGTCGGTGTGACCTAAACGGTTAAATCTTCCGTCTACAAGATAAGCAGCGTGAAAGGACGAGGACGTGGGCGTAGGCACCGACATATTAGTGCGATGGCTTGCAAGTGTTGTGGTATATATAAACCCCCCTAGATCTGTATATGTACGTAATGAGAAAACGTGGCAGGGTAATTGAATCTGGTTGGCTAATTTCCATTCATAAAGCGGGGTGACGCGGTCGAGGAAGAAATGCCCGGAAGAGATGATTTATTCACGGCCGAGAAAGGGCAAAATCCCAGACAATTCATGCTCTCATCCTACACAACCTATACATATTTTATACCTATATACCTATATATATATATATATGTAATTATAAATTATAACACATAATAGATACTATTAATATTACGAGTACCGCAAAATGAAGTACAACCGCTCTGTCGGTTTTCGGTGCATCGTTACCCCTGATACTTATTATATTATAACGTATACACGGTGCCCGGTACGCGTTTAGCTTGAAAAAAACTGTGAACGCTTCTGCGTAACGAATATCGCTTGAGCGTTGTTGTTGTGTGTAGGTATACACGTGCAATTAATATAGCCAGGACGAGGTTTTTCACGGATAAATTGCCGAGGCGAACTGGAACGTAAGCAAATGTGATTTTTTCACCCCCGACGGATCAAGTCGCAGGGAAACGATTTAAAAAAAAAAAAAACTTTCCGTGTGTAAAAAACCGTGAAAACCCTCTACTACGGCGACGGTGAAGAGGGTTAAGCGGATTGAAATCAGTTATACGGTCGCTGTAATGTATTCCGGCGGTGTCTGAAGAGTTTCAACCAACGATGTGACGGACAGCAAACGTAATTAATGATGTTCGGCGGGATTGCGGTGGTATAGTAATAATCGTTACTTATAGTGAGTGGGTCGCGCGCAAGGGCGGTTGCCACTTGTCAGTTGCAGCAACAGTAACCCCGAAAACTGTGTCCGGCAGTGCCCACCGTGTGCATGGATCCGTAATGGTAATTTTGATGATGCGGGTTATAAAAAAAAAAGTGCAAATAATTATAATACCCCCGAAAGCAAGGAGTTATTTTGTTTTATATTTGTTATTAAAAGTTTGAAAACAAAACTCTCCGGAAAACGTGCGTTTTCGTCTCTATGCCTTTATATGGCTCTATAATATGGAATCCTTCCGTGACTGGACTTCAACCGTTTAAATTGCGTTTAGTCTTTGTTTTTTAAGGAACCTTAGACGTAAATTTCGCATTCAGTGTTCAATATTAGAACTTCAATCTAACTTAAGTCTCCATTGCCTAAGCGTTAAGCGTGAGTTTAACGATGTGTCCTTCATCTATATACTGGTAAATAACAAAATAAATTGCCCAGACATTTTAAGATTTGTGAGCTGATACCGTGGGCTGACATCGTTTTTCAACAGAACCCAGACTACATTTCACGTTTCGTTTCATAACACATCTTATGGGTTAAACGGGCCCCAAGATGATCCGAACCTATAATAAGTTAGATTTAGATTTCAACTACGACAATGAGTCTAAACATCGATGTTTTACGTTTAGTGTTCAGAGATAATTTAGATTAAGAATGATTAAAAATAATTTATTAATATAGTGTACTTATTACACAACATTGATATTTTTATTTATTCATGTATAATTTCTGTTTTTTCTTGTTCTCTATTGATCTAAAGGGCGTAAATAAACTATTATTATCATATATTATACAAACATAGATATTGTGTTTATAATACTTGGAGATTCGTGTTATCGCTGCAATTGGCAATTTGTGAGTTGTTATGAAATTATTTACAATAATACGCAACTAAGTTTATAGAAACAATCTCTGTATAGTACTTAAATTATTATCTAAAAATCCGGTTAATACACCTTTGTAAATATACATTATTATATACATTTGTTAAAACTAAATTTGGCACACTTTCTCAATTTTATTTTGGTGTGTGGTTATTGAAAGAGTCCGTAGATTGAATCAACTGTACAGAAAATGTTTTATATTATTTTATTAATTTATTACAAAAATCTACTATTTTCAGTATAAATAAAATGTCCGGTAATACATTATTAGTTTTAATGGTATTTTTAAACTTTTAACAGTATTTTTTTTCTGTTTTGTTCCGTTAAAACATACATTAAAAATATGTAACGTCTGTATAATATGGAATAATTTTCTGTTAGAAAAATAAAATTAAAACTAAATGAGTCTTTAATGATGGTTTTTTTTTAAGCTCCCGTTCTTATTATGGCCATTAAAACACATTGGCCGCGCCGTTACGCCACGTTTTAGCCTGGGGTTGTACCCGGCGTTTAATTAGGCAACATGTATGCAAACGATGACCTTCATTTGAATTTTCGTCGAGCCGCGGCCGCACAATAAAGTATATTTCCGTGCCTTCCTAATTTTAAGCACGTAACGGTTTCTAAAAGTAACGACCCACAGCTCTCCGGTGGAATATGCATTGCGAGGGTTTACGGTATCGAGGAGGCGTTAAATTTCTATACGTTTTAATATATAATATAAATTATAATAATCGCAAAAACAAAAACTCGCCGATCCCTCTGCCCGACTAATCGATGAGGGGTAGCTCACGTTTATTTAATTGCCGATATAACTTTGTATATATTACCACTCTATACGTTCCGTTTAACCCTTCTCGCCGGGTTGTATATGGCTTAGCAAAATTTAATAGTAAATATTGATAGCCCTTCTTCGAATTTCCGCCATAGCAGTAACGGCGATTATAATCTTGGAGGACCCAAATGTGTAATATTGTTATCATTATAGTTTGTATATTATATAAATGTATATATATATATATATATATATATATATATATATATATTCTGTGCGGCGGAAATTAATAGTGCCGACACAAGTACACACTCTGGCGCTGTAACGTTATCCGTATGCGGTTTTCTTATGTGCGAGTGCCGCAACTTTGCAAATACCACCGCTATATTATGTATCCTCACACGGCCATTAACTTTTGCGACCCTTATAGCCAATGTTGTGCTATGGTGGTGATTTTGTTCTGGCGCGGTGCGGTGTCTCTACTAGACATGTGTAGTGTAGTGTAGCTATACGATCTTTGCAGTTTAGAATTAAATTCACCACTAAGGCGCTAGGGGATTGCGAAAAAATATACCATGTCAGCGAACACTTTGCCGATAAAGTTTTTGCCCTCAAAATGGTTTTTCGAGTACCGTCTTCTTATTTTTTTTTTTTACGTCTTGTTCGGCCCATCTTGCCTTTTGACCCGAAGAGCATTAAGAACCACCGTCACCCTCCCCCTACGGAGTTGTCGCCGCTGTGGTAGTGAAATACTGATATCACCTCCAAGTACACTAAAATCGGTTCAATGGTACGGAAACCGAATGATAACGTTATTTTTGTGGAGAGGAGGGGGCATAGCTGCTGCCGTGAGCTGGCGTCAGAAACTTTGGATACCGGATATCCTTTGTTTTTCGACAATATATATTATATATGTATACAAAAAAAAGTAATAATAAATAATAATGATAGTAATAAAAAAAGCGGTAAAACAAGAAAATCTAGCAAAAATGAAATCATTGTTTAATGAAAAACATGCTTGGGGTGACAAAAAAATTTGTTCACGGGTACGGAAGAGAGATAATTTTTGGATTCATTTACAATTTTTTCCAGGGAGGGTAGAGATCGTCGAGATGCCACCACTGGATTTAGGGATACATACATGCGGGTACCTACGCCATTATAATACATATGCAAAGTGTAAAAGTTACATAAAACCGACTGTAATACGTCGGCGGTATCTCTGTGAGGTCAATTGAAAGTAATAACTAATAATACCGAAATCGTTCGCCGCACGCGTTTGCACGTTCCCATCTTGGCGCTAGGAATTTATTGTCGATTTCCGTGATGCTTGCGGTTAGGTTTCCCTGGATTTGAGACAATACAGGTAGAAAAATGACGAGATGTCCCACTATAGTCCTGGTACCGTAAAACAGGCAGATATTAATAAGAGTCAATAGTAGAAAAATATGCATGTCCATCAATCCGATAGCCGCTATTATTAATTTGATACATTAACAGCTTTTTAGTACACGTGTATCGGCGACAAAATAAACGCTTATATGAGATAAACCTTAAATAACATAGAAAGAATAATTTGTTGTTTTTTATTTTCGTGACGATGATAATCATTTTGAAATGTTTTTTTTTTTTCATAGGTAGACTAGCATAGAATGTTACATACATATTTTATTATAATACATGAATTTTAACATCACCACATTATGTTGTAGCGTTGGCTTTTGGCCATCATACTACACCGCAACAATATTGTGTTAAGTTAAAAAATATATAAATAGACATTTTATTGGATCAAAAAGTAAAAGTAAGAGTATTTAAAATTCGTTTAACGTTCAATAGTAAAGCATTATAAATGGATAGAATTATTGGTCCATAAATATTTAGTAATTGACATAACATAGTTGAAAGTAATATTAACTGATTGGTGAAGGACAGGTATTATTCACGATGGATGAAATAAATCTGGGGGTGTTATCGTTCACATGGCCGAAAACATACTATTGACCGTCCGATTTTTATTATTAGTATGTATATTTTTTTCTACAATTCTGACGCGACGTTGTGACTTGGAGTTAAAGAAAACGAATAAAGTAATACATTTTATTCGGTTTGGACACAAATAATACAGGAGGGAAATATAATATTTATTATTGGATTCGAATGTCTGTGGGGATAGTGTATCAATGGTTTTTAAATGCGTTTCAGCGAAGGAAAGGCATTAGCTGGCACATGACGGCAGTGGTGGCGGCGCCGAAACCAGAACGGTTGAATGAATGTTATGTAGTAACACATTCAAAGTTTACCAGAACTAACGTTTGTTACAAATTTTTATTATATATATATATATATATATATATATATTATTTTTTCCTGGTTTTACTCTTTTTCTATCGGCCAAAAAGTTGGGTCAGCAGAAGACTTTTGGCGCCAATACCGTCCACCACTGTCGTTGCCGCCACCGCCGCCACGTTCTGCGTCGGTAGAAGCGAACACACTTGAATTCACTCGGAAAGAGAGTCCTGCACCGACGACGATATACTATGATTTGTTTTTTTTTCTTTTTGCGCTTACTCGCACTACAATCAGCCCCACGGTCGACGACAGCCGACGATATTTTTCGTTTCGCCGCCAACAAGCTTTTTGGAAGTTTTCGACTCGTTTCACTTAACCTTTTAACGCCTCGGCACTAAAGAATTGGCCCGAAAAGTTCTCGTGTGCGCTTTTTGTGTAATCTTTATCGCGCCAGCACCCTCCACGCGGCATTTAATTCTCGCGCCAACTTTAAAGCGCTTTTTTTCTTTTGTGCATATACCGCATTAAAAATAAATAAATGGGGCGACAACGCAACGCGCCCGTTCGTTGACGATTTAATAATTTTTATTTTTACGACACTACTCTCATTGTATTAGCAAAACTCAAATGGTTTGCCCGAAGGATGATTCTTTTTTTGATTTTCTCAGAGAAAATAATGTCACCATGCTCCTATACCGTCGTGTGTATGCGAATATGGATTATTATTGATTAGGTACTCGACCACGGCGCCCACGTTAGTTTTGTTGTATTATACTTGGCTCGTCTGTACGGTTTGTTTGAGATCTCATCCATTAACTAATTACCGCAGGCGACTCTCTAGTGAGCGATGCATTATCTCCATAAATACTAACGCCGACCACCACGGCCGTTGACTAAACAATGAAATTTAGGTGGTTTCAAATACGTCGGAACGACCGGCGTAAGGTCCCTTAAGGTTTGATTATAATGTCAACTATTAGCGTCACCGCGTACGTCAATACAACGGGAGTATACATTATTAATCATTCTCATAAAAAAAAATGTCTTTTGAAAAATCGCCTATCGTCCCGATTGATGTGATTGGTGTAAATGTATTAAACCGGAGTTAGAGGCGTTTTTTCTTATTCGCCTAGTCACGTTAAATAGTTTGCTCAGTCGTTGACAATTTTGAGTTATAACGTTACAATATCGACCGAATGTAGCGCTTAGAGTATACTCTAAAAAGCAGAACGACCGTACCTGGAAAAGTACAACGGCGACCTATTGTATGCCAAATGACTTGCGCTAATACTTAAAATATGGCGGCGATGGCCCCGACGACCACATGTCCCGTTCGGTTATTTGACCGGCTAACAAATTATCAAATAATATGTATTATTTAACTGAAAGTAGCGTGCTCCATATTGCACTTATTTTCCAAAGAATGTTTTACAACGAATTTACACAGTTATTGAATATTGTTGTGTTCTTCGCCCTTGTCACGTTCACCCACTCATCCACAACGCCACGCCATAAAAATAATATGTATATTTTATGTAATTAACGTTATTCGCTCTTTGTATATTTCAGATTGAAGACGCCATGTTGATGTTCGACAAACAGACAAATCGGCACAGAGGTAAGTGCGACAGTATTGCGCTTTTGTAATCTAATTTCTATATTTTATATGATATTGTACGATGTGTATTTCTGTTCCCGGGGAACATAGTACAAGAGAGAAAATCATAGTTTTATTATTCGACAGCGGGAGCCCGCAAATAGGAGTAAGGAAAAAAGGAGAGGATAGAACAAATTGGTTGTGTGCGTTTGATTTACTGTCAGATTTACACAACGGCCGCGCGGCGTTGGTTGCCGATTATTGGCGTGTCGGAGAAGGAAAAGAAAAAATATTATCTATTTGCCGTCGTAGAAGATTATTTGGTCGGAGAGGGAGTTGTTTATATATATATATATATGACAGTTTTTCGTTTTGGAGGCCGCAGTTAAATAATGAGCGTATGAGGGGAACCATAAGGATGCCTATTAAGGGATGTTATACGAAGCGCGTCTCTCTTAGGGCGGCGCCAGCACCTTAGAATTGATGACTGGTAAGGGGGCTGTTTGCTTGCTCACGGGACACTCGACGGCTGCTTAATAAAAGACCTTATACACCGACGGATCGTGAGCAGGAAGACGGCAATGAAGAAAATCTCTTCTGTATATGACGTTAGATATTTTACTACTTCTTTCGCTCTCAAACATCTCCACCGCTTAATTATGACCCATTTAAGACTTATCACTGTCTAATTTTCTAAACGTGTCTACATGCTATTTTTCACGGACAAATAAATAAAATGTTTAGACGACTTAAAAAGGGAGGTGCTGGCTGCGCAAATGAAAATGGGGATTTCTTCTCATTTCTTATAAATTATGTCGATTATATATTTGGGCGGCTTTAGAGGGTAAAACGGGATGGGTGTACTGGCGATAAATTACTGATTGAAAGAAAAGGAACTCGATCGAAGTTAATGGGCTTTTTAAGAAAGAAACAATATCCTCGTTGGCTCGCCTGTATAATTTTCGGATAGCGGTGGCGCACTAGTTATTATCTTCTTTCGGCGATGACGGCGCCTGCACAATCAATCCTGAGCCAATTTAATTTTCAGTATATGTTCTTCGTATGTATATACATACCCAATATAGTTATATAAATATTTTGTTCATCTTTTTATTGCACATTCCGTTTATTTTTTCTTTCTTAATAATATTAACAAATATAAGTTTTCCGAAGAAAAAAAAACAAAAGAACGAAGGAGAATACATTTTATATAAATCTCGATGGCTTAGATTTGCCGCTATCGAATAGAGAGGAATCGCATATTATATTATAATATGTACGGGCTGATACATAAGATATTGTGCGCGAATGGGGATTTACCATGAGCGTTTCGTATTTCTTACTTAATTTAGAACGAGTATTTTTTCCACCGTATTTGGCCTCCCTATCCCCGTGTCGGTCGTAAATACGAAAACGTAGATTTGTGCACCACGCTAAAAACGGAGAGGACGGATTTAAAAAAAAAGAGAGGGAAAAACCATTGAGCGAATGCAAGAAAGAAAGAGCGGTAAAGAGAGACAACGGGTGGACTGACCCGGGGTAAGGCTGGTTTTCGGCGTGAGGGGGCGTACGAAAGGAGCGCGGAAAGGGAAATACTTAAGAAACTCTCTCAGAGATTTGGCTAGATTTAAGGTTTAATTTCGGCCCTGTTTTCGGAATTAAACCATCTCGGTGCTTCACTCCGGAAAATTAGCTCCTTAATCTCGTATCGTCTTATTAGTACCACCACCGTCACTGTTATATATATATATATATATACCCAGCGTTGTGTCGTCGACGAATGTACATATATATTAATATATCCTATACTTATTCTTATTGCGAGAGCGCAGCTCTCTTGTAATTATTATTTTTGTACCAAAGGCATTATTTGTCCGCCGACATCTATTATTGTAATCGCCGTGCTATACAGACACGTGAGCCTTATCGATATTATCTATTTGATACGGGTTTATTATTATTGTAAGAATATTTATAAATTATAATATATGGTAATTTTATAGACCATCTCAGATTATTTTAAAACCTAATACGTATTTTTTTTTTGTTGATTACTTCGACTCAGTTTAGTTTTAACTACTGAGTACTGTAATCGGTTAGGTATAAGTGTTGGAACTCAGCTTTTTGTTTTATCCTGAACTAAATCTTACGATGCTAATATAAATGATCGTCTAAATAATAACTAAGTGGTTAAAAGCTTACGAACACAGGAATAACCATCAAATACGAGGAAAATGTGTTATTATTAATTTTTTTTTTTTAAATATAAAATTTTCAACAAAAAAGGGACACATTTCTCGTTGGCAAAACGTTGGCGGCAGCGTTATACTGTATAATATATATTATATGGAAGAGCCCGAGCCTAGTCATTAGTCTTCTGCTGTCAACGGGGGTCGGCCGCTTACTCACGACCCTGCCCCTTACTATTCTTCCGGTCCTTTTTTTGAACCATAAACAGTGCGGCCGGCGGGTGGGTAGATTGTGCTGGAGGTTCCCTTCCTTTTTGGTCGCTTTCGGTTTGTAAACCATGTGAATCGATACTACGCCGTGGTGTATACACACACACATATAAATACACCGTCACTCGGTCCGATCGGGATGTGCTGAATATTCTTTTATATACCTAAATAAAACACGTTCTCTCAACCTGACCTGCCTACCGTATGCCACTATAGAGGGTCCCTGTCTTTCTGTTTCGTTTCCTGAGTATAATCGCGCCAATTCTTTTGTTTACGTTCAATGAGCACGTGGGTACTTCACTCATAACGTATTCAATACGAAGAAGTCATCTCATCTTTCATCCAGGTTTATATTTTTTTTCTCCCCTCTAACGAACAAATCCAGACACCGGAAAATTCGTTTAGGTTTTATGGTTTATACTATAACATATACATAATATGTAGGTATACTTTAAATCGCCTTTTTGACGTTATCTTGATTTCATTATTTTGGGCTTTTCAATTAAACTCTTTTTGTATACCACCATCAGCATAATCGAATATAATAAAACATTATTGTTATTAACGACGGCGCCTCGTATCGGCAATTTTGCTACGCTCATGTCGTGTACGATATGGCCGTAAACAATAACTACAAAAATAATAGTATTGTTATAAACAATTGACGATAATATCTGTTATGAATATACGCGTTATGTAAAAACAATGATTTAATGTATAATGGTTATTGGTTATCATTTTGTAAGGCGTGTTATTGGTTTTGGAGATTTAAAACGTATAAAACGATTTTTTTTTCAACTATCGTTTACTATATATTTTTATTGCTTCTGTTAAAAACGATTATGCCGGCTGGAGTATCGGCTCAATATGGAAACATGCGATACGTTAAAAATGATTAGTAAACGATACATGTACCGAATAACAATGAATCAGTTATGATCCTAGTAGCTTTTGGGAAATTATTAGCCGAGAAATGGCACTTTTATAGATAGATTATGAAATACTAGTGGCGGCTAATTTTCGTCGACGACTACTTAAGGTGCCGGTTTTCCTTAGGTTTCGCATTACGCACGACGTGATACGCTTTAAATTGTTGACAAATATTTGCCCTCTCTTCCATTTACCTCCGGGTTGGCTTTTTCGAATAAACTGTTAGTCCCTGCTGTCGACGGCGTCGTTTCTTTAGACAAGCGATCACGTTTCACCGGCCTTTAGTTGACAACCGATCGACATTGAAATGACAAGACGGCAACGCGTTTTCATTGCATACCTTGAAACATGCTGGCAGCTACCGTTCGGCCGGCGTGTCAATCTCGTCGTTCCGGGGATTCGTCTCGTCCCTGTCTTCTGACCGGCGCAGATTAATTATCATCCGTACATTAGGAGGTAAATTACGATTTTTCCGCCGTGTCTACACACTCAGGCTATCCGGCCAGTGGCGCTAGACAACAAGATAAATGTACGTCAGGTCTGGGTAAGGCGGCCGGCGTTTGAAAACCGATTGTCCTGTACATAAAAGAGCTTTGATCGTCAACTGCAAGCTGAGGTACCATGGCGGACAGAGATCGGAGAATAGTAAGCGCTCGACGATAATTTGACAGGCCGCGTCTGGGTCGGGCACGAAAGATTTCTGTACTCCTTTAGGACGATCCCATTAATCAATCTGCTCATTCCTCACCGCTATCCCACGTCAAATGGTGGAATTGTATAAGCTATATATATATTATAACGGATATTTCGACCAGTGTACAGCATTCGTTTCCGTGATTAATAATATTTCTCTGCCCTAGTCTTTCACTCCTCTTAATGTCTTCCCCGACGGCCGGCCGGTGAATAGAAATATATATATTTTTCCTCGCTTGGTACGTCCACGAATTATAATATATTTATAACTAAACAGCTATTTTCTGACACCTCGTATTCGGTATTTTGTATTTCTTCGCTCGAACTTGGAGGCAACACTTTTGCATAATATTGTTTGTATTAACCTTCAATTATTATTGCTTGGTTCGTGTTAATACGTATCGTTGACAAACAAAATCTAATAATTACATATTAATTGTCTTTATAAGACAAATATTCATAAGGGATAATGTATTAGAGGAAATTATATCTAACTATATTATAACTTCGAGCAGTAACGTATTTAGGTATGCGGTCCTAGGGCGATGCATTCATGTTTGAGATACAAAATAAGCTAGACATTTTTAATTAAAATTTGTTTCCTTCTAAAATGACATCTCCGATACTTAAACCGTTTAAGTTAAAAATGAAATATTTATCCATAACACAAAACTTTTGAAAACTTGTTTTGAAATTAATAAATCAGCTGGCATTACAAAATTTACTGTGATTAGAGTTGAGAATAGTAAAAAAAAAAAATATCCTGGACAGTTATTATACTTTTTATTTAATCCAGTTCCAATTTGTAAGATTTATGACAATAATTTTAAAAAATCGCTGTTTTTCATTTAACGATACAACTAAATGTGGAAATAAGAAGATAAAACCAGTATACCATGGTCCAATGGGCTATGTGTGAGTTTTGCGTTAAAAAAAAAAAGGTAGTATTTCGACCGTTCGAGATAGTATCTGTTCGATAAAAATATTACACAACATATAATTTATCGCTCGCAAAAAAATAAATAATAAATATAATGGGCGCCACCACCGCCGTCAACGCTGTCCTTACCGGCTTTTGAAACGCCGGTGAATTTTTAATAAACTGCTAGTGTACTTTTTGCCGGATGGAGTAAGATAAAAACGAAAATGAAAATTAAAAAAAAGTTTTCCTGGGAGTTATCTTTGGAAAGAATAGTAAATTGAATATTTGAATTTTGCCGGTCTCTTTGCCGAGTTTTTTTTTTCATTTTTTTAAATCACATTTTATCTATACTTCTGTTACCGTAACAGATTGACGTGTCACGAGTACTTGATACCAAAAATACCCCATAGCGGCCGCATTTTTTCCGCTTTTGAACAAGTTTCTCGTTCTTATTAAATTTTATCGGTCCTTCGCGCGATAAATAACGAACCTTGTAATTCAATTTTCGAATGTCTAAAATAATGGGAAATGAAAATTTTAAAGAAAACGAAATGCGCTTAAATAGTATACATATTTATATGTATATTTGGCTGTACACAAACACGTTCAAATCCTTATCTTCTAGAGTATTAGATTGTTTACAGGCGAATGTAAAGGTATATTATTACACCTATACTTATTTCGGGTAAATATACTGCGACGGCGGCGACAGAAAGGAAATTAGTAAGTTATTATCAGCGTCGTCACCGTTTGTATGTTTGTTTTGTTACCTCCGTTCGCCCGTTTTGAAAACCGTAGGTATCAATTTCAAATAATACAATTTTTCTGTTATATTGTTGTTCGACAAAACGAAATAATATTATTAATTTTCGAAAAAAATAGCTTTATTGTATGCCAGATATGTAATACCTGTCCTGTTATATTTTGTTGACAATTTCTTTGGGAAACAATAAAGAAACACAAATATTATTCTAATGATTACTAAATAGAAATCATAATTATGATTTAGCTTTACAAATGTGGTATATGTTTCAAACATTCTATTTATAATATTATAGTGCGACAATAACTTGAAAATAAACTTATGGTATCGATTTTGAAAGTTCGTTTGCTCACGATTCTTGACAACATATTATGCGAAGGAAAACTGTCCAAAATAACGTTAAATGACATTGTCGGTTATTACACACCGCTTTAATTACATTTGTCGATAGTCATCATAATTCGTTTGTAGCTATAGAGGGGCGGAGTAAGACTAAACCATAAGTTTTGCGAGTCTGTGTATACATATATATATTTGAGGTCGTTAATGAAATGTAATGTCTCGGAGTAAGGCAATTAGAAGGGGGAAATAATTCTTTAAAGTGGCGATCGGGCAGAGGGAGATTATACCACCCTGGAGCACATAAATATCTTAGGACGCCGCCGCCCGTCACATACAAGGTGCGCCCGTTGCTATTTATTAATGTTTCTTGTACTCTGGTTAACCGCTGCCATCGCGGTGTCCTCTCTTGCCCTCCTGCTAGCCCGTATACACTTACCGTATGCCCGCAAACCTCACCCAGCCCAGTCCGTGCTCTGGCCTCGATGCGAAAAGATCCTTGTGGACTGGAAGAGCGGAAGCGTACTAATAACCTCGAGAGCACTGAGAAAACAATAAGGAGAAAGTCAAACAGCGGAATAGTTCCGGGGAATTTGCGCCCGTGAGTAGGCGGTCGAAACGACAAGAATTTACAATTCCTTTGCGCTTTCTCCAGTGTCAACAACCAAAACCGCTGCCTCCACACCCTTGTACTCGTCCACCTTCTTCTTGCGGACCCCGCTCTTGTGTATAATCTCGGTGTACTCTACTCCCCAAAGCCGTTGCCCGTGCGGATACTATTTGCCGTGTGCCGGTGTTAAATCCTGTAACAATACCGTGCCGTGCTTATGCTCGCCACCCTCGCTTCGTGTATATTACAATAGATACATGCCCTCGCGATAATGATGATACCATAATAATATAATGCCGATATGTACAGGGTAAACTCACTTCTACAGCGTGTCATTAATAATTAATTCACGATATGAGACCGAGAGAGCTCCACACTATTAACCCGCTACCGTCGAAGGTGTAAGTAAATGAAGCGCTCCCTACTGCTATCATTCATAACTGAACGAACGTTAAATATTTAATACGATTCAGTATATCATCATATTGTCCGTGTTAAATAAATAAATAATTATATTATATGTGTACACAGAGTTGGCCGACTTGTCCCTAGTGCAGCTCGCATTCCATTATATTATGATCGAAGACAATGCCGAGATGCAATACTCCGGTCCAGAATTCGGTACGCACGATCAACGGGGAATAGGAGTAGAAGACAAACAGTGCTCTTGGGAAAGTTAAGCGATTATCAAAACTTTTGGTTTGATTCCCCTGAGCACAATAATGAACGTACATTTTGGTCGCCATTCGACCGAATGGATGTATATCATTCGCTTTTTGCTCAGGCTCGGCATACAATCGGGCCATTGTCGTTGACGAGAAAAGTGGTAAACACTCGACCGGAAAAAAAAAAGACTGACGTTAAAAGCGCTCCAGCAAATCAATTCAGTGTACACGGCTCTTCTCTGCCGTCGACAGCACAATATGATTATCATTGGCACCACTCGTAAATCTGGCCGATTTTCCGGATTCTAATAAAACTCATTGGCAGTGACGGGCAACGATCTCAATTTGTATACAACACAACGTCGAACCCTTTACGACCGCAATAATCCGATCAAAACGATTATCTTCCTACCCTGCGAAAAACGGATCTTTCCCCTCCCTTTCCAATCGTACATGAGTATCGAGTACACAGTTTAACACTTGTCGTTTCTATGTACCTTATCCAATTGAACATCATGTTCCTGGTAAACGCAATATTAATTTTAAATATAACATAATCGTAAAGCAAAGCTTATTTTAGGGGAGACATTTAAAAATGCACATACTACCGAACAAGTATACATGTACACGGGTGATGTTACTTTTATGCAAATCGATTATTATTAAAAAAAAAAAATAATTAAATGAATAGTGTGTGTGTGAATTAGCATTTGTACGCAACGGTAAATAATGTCATGTAGTTAAACGAGTATTTTGTAACTTCCGACTGGTGGTCGGGTAGACGTGTAAAAAAAAAAAAATCAGGAACACAAAGGGAAATAAAACATTACCGTAAAAAAATTGCTTTAATTATCAACTTGGGGCGGTGGCAAATAAATAGCAGCTACCTACACAGAAATATTACCCAGGTGCGGTTATTTCATTTTAGACTCTTTAATTCATATACTTTCCGGTCATTATTACTTAATTTCTTTTCTTTTTTTTTGTTATCTTAAAAAAGTTTCTCTTATTCTACGATGGCCGTAGTCTTTTCTTTCAGGGGCTTTTTTAATTTGTTCTACTTATTTATTTCGAGCGAGGTTCGAGTAAAGTTTATTTTTTTGGATTTGCCTTTTTTCGACACTAGAATCAACGGTGCGAAAGAATTTAATTAATGTACATACTACATTGGCGCAAGTTGTTTGAACAATATATTTGTACAATAAGAAAAAAAGGAATAATATTCAGTCGGTACTCTGTTACCGATGGAATTAAGACTCGTTTTATTTGAACAACGTAGCTACATTTAGGTAGTTTGTTAACACAAATGCGCTGGGCAGATTTCTTATTTTAGCTTCTGCATCGTACCTAAAAAGTACTTAATTGAGACTTTAAATGATTTTATCACTTATAGTTATGATTATTCCTGTAGACCCGTGACCTCTCACGACCCAATATTCTCTGTCCCCACTATGCCCTGGCCCCACTGTACTGGATTTTTTTATCTATATTTTTTTTGTTGATCATTAATTAACCTGCATTCTACTATATTTAGTAATATCAGTGTTATTAATGGGAATACTAATTGCATAACGGAAACCCGTCACATTAACCCGCTGCGACGGAAGCTCTCGTATCAATCGTCATCGTGTTCGTTTATGTGTAATAATAATATATTATAGCATGTCTGTTCTGTTTGGCCGGCGTACAAGCGTTTTCCATTATATATTATTATAGTAGTATTAAAACTGCACACTGAACTTGTCCTCCGCAATCGACCTCGAAACGATGATGAAAGCTTAAAACGGACAATAATAGTCCATTAGACTGTTGACACAATGAAAGGATCGTTATTGGGGGAGCAAGCGCACACAAAATACACATAAAAACGATTTCGGTTAATTTTTTTTTTATTTGTCGTTTATTTTTCAATTTTGACGTACAATATTCAATAACGGAAAACGCTTACAAGAGACGACAGCGGTTGCTCGAATGAAAAAAAAATGAAAACGACTGCTGTATTTTTTGTTTTGTTATATGCCTCACTATATATTAGAACTTTTGTCGTGCGCTCGGGAAAAAAATGGGTCGTACATAATGAAACAAATGTGTGCGCGTGTGGAGGGAGTATAGTAAAAAAAAGTCTAAAGCCATTATTTAGAATCGTGTGTTTGTTGGGTATTTTTATTATTATTTTTTTTTTTTTTACATGCTCGCCCGTTTTTGGCATACAGCGGGCTTAGCAGCTGCTATATTACTCCGGCCGAAAACCCAAAGCCGGTCCCTTATAACTGCGCACGGCCACCACCGCCGCCGGTGCTTTTCTGGTCAAATGGATTTGTGGTCGTTAGGGAAAACACCGATACGCACGGTGTAGACTTTCATATATCGGCAGCCGATGACCAGAGTCCGTAAATAAATCAACACACACACACACACACACGAACAGTCGTGACCCGCCCTCGGATAGAAAACATCATTGTGGTGTTCACAAGACTCGTAAAGGGCGCGGGTAAAAATGTCTAAACAAATTGCGGCTCAACCGAAACGCTTGATGACATTGAATCTCAAACCGTGTACTTGTTGAACTTGGGGATCGAGGTTTTCATTTGCAAAATTATGTGATTATGAAAAATGATTGTCCGAATTCTCGACTTACCGATTTTGTTTACCTCTGAAAATAACCCAATTACTATATAAGCCGCGTCTGGTGTGAAAACAAAAGCATTAAGCTGGAACGTTTGATTTATAATCGTCAACGGGTTAGCGGTAGGCGAGCACTCGGCTGTAGTCGAACAACAGCAGCAGCTAGTATGTAGTATACACAGGAGAACACGGAAAAACCATTTGCTCGGTGGGAGAAACCGACAGATGTTTATTCGAATAATCTACTTCTCTCGTACGATTTATACACATTTCTCGTCGCCGACAATCCTCGAGTTGCCATCAAATTACTCTAAGCCCGTCTATCGCAATCCATATTATACTTGGTAGTCAGTCGAAAATCACTGATAAAATTACTATAATATATTATGTACAACTAATCGTGGAGTAGCCGATCTGGAAATGGCCTAACTGAACCTACCAAATGATGCTTAAAGTATTTTTTTAGTGTGACAGTTTTGCAAACCGTTGTTTTTATATAATACAAATCTGAATTTTCTTTCACGTTTTTATTTAAAGATGTATAGTTCAAACTATTTAAAGATGTATGTTTGAACAATTTGTTTAAGTACCTAGGTAAAAAGTATGCCAAAATCATCCATTTTTCATAGTCAGAGGTTATTAAGAAAACATCTAAAATATACTATTTCCAGTTTATTTCTTTTTTTTTTATATCCTAGTAAACTTTACATTTTTTAAGTGGCAGTGAATTTTTGCTCTTGGCCCTTGCGCAATCTGTATTGTCAGCTTTGATTGAATATAACCTTATACGGGCACGGGTAATACCGATTTTTACGCTTGTCTATATATTTTATTACGGCGTTACAAGAATAATTTGTGGGCAAAAGAATGATGTGATTAGAAATGCGAGCCGTTATTGCGGTACTCGTCGGAGGTGGATACGGACGTTGTTGAAAACGTCTTTATATTTAGGGCCATTAATGGGAAAAAATCGTTTATCTTGTGGGATGAGAGGGGAGGGGGGAGATAAGAAGAGAAGATGTGTCGAAAATAAAATTGTGAGGGCGAAAGAAATACGCGTCGTAGAACGAGCAATTTTGGCCGTTTGGGTTGTAAATAGTGCGCTTGGTATAGAGGAAAGTGCTGGGAGAGACGGACGAGGCGGCAAGAGGAGGCCGTAGGACGGTTTTTGGTGCGCCCGTGGAGACAATGATCGCACACAGAGACATTGGGCCAAAACGATTTACGTTCGGAGCACACGAGGGGTAATGGGGCAATATCAGAGGGGTAGTGACTGGGGGCCGTCGATGTCGGTGGATTACAATTGGCAATGGGACAAGACGAGCGAGGAGCCAGGCCGTACTTTTGCCGCCGCCGCCACCGTTGCTGGTGCTATCAAACTCGTGGAAAATTGCCAACCGAGAGTAATGTGAACGGCAAAATTACCGGAAAATCCCATTTCCGTGTTCATAAGGTAAGGTAAGGGTTTTCTACGCCAGAGAACACCGTGTCTCCACCCCAGTCTACCCGCACGGTACCATTCGTTCTACTCGTTTGTCGTGTCCTCTGCTCAGCCTCTTCTCTCATATTATTGTACGTCAGTCTCATTGCACCCGATCGCCGTCGTCGTGCTTGGATACCTTAGAATTTTATTCCAGACAGAAATAATAAACGCGTAACCAACGAGAATAAAGCTTACATGTACTAAAGCCAAACAGTGACGTAATTAAAAATGCCATTTGGAAGTGTATGTGACAAACCCTACGTCAACTTTTCGACACTATACATTTCAACAATATATTCAATTATATTAAATAATGTTATAATATTATATTATTTTCCATATATATATATTTTTTTTTATATAACTAAATATGTAAATACTATAATAACAATAAAAAAAGTACAGACAATGTATTTTAACGCAGAACTAAATTTTCAGCCAATTAGTCAAGTATTTGACTTCAAGTTCAAAATCTAATTATGTGGCTAACTAATATTGATAATTCATTGAGACGATCATAAAAATTAATTAATAAATACATATTAATCAAATATTACATTTTGAACTTGTCGGTAGTTTTTTTGTGAATATTTCACTGTAGCCCTATGTAAATTTGTAGCGTGAATTTTGATGTATACGTTTCGTTCATGATTTGTAGAAAAAAATACCTAAAGGGTTTTTGATTACGTTGCCCATCCGCTAATGGGTCATGCACACGTCTATACAAAATACAGGAATAGTGTTTTTTACGGATGTAAGACGCCGACAGAGTGGTCGGTGAAGTAATAGAAGAAAAAATCGAAAGTAAGAAAACTAGCGCAAAGCCGAACGAGCTCATCGCATTACGTTTATATCGTTCCAAATCGAGTAAATACGAATTCTCAAACGGCACACTCGACCGACACAAAAGATTAAACGGACCCACAAACGTATTTGAAATTAATACTTCTTACAAACGTTGTACAAGTATCTCTGGGCGATATCGCTTAATCTTTCATAGGCCATTGTTTCGGTTATTTCTCCGGGCCGGTTTCCCTTTCTCCAAACGCCTATACGTACGCAATCAATGTATACAAAACACACACACATATATATAATATATAGATAGATATTTATGTGTGTGTTTGCGTACAATACACAGTGCCCCGTGGTCTGAATTGTCCCCAACGACGACCGTAAACATTCATGGACGTTAAGAGCCCAAAAACCACGGTGCGGGTACTTAACGATAAGCGCGACGGACCGGTCAAACGACCGACCATTCGATTTAACGCGAAATTAGTAAGCACACCCTACACACACACTGTCTCGACTCCCCCTTTCTCTTTCTTGCCGAGTAATACTTACCAGCATCGCGTCTTCTACTGTTATTATACATACTGTAATACGTTCCATTGATCGAAGTAAACGCTCTGGTGTTTGGTGTACAGTTTATACAACCGGGGAATAAACTTTAGCGCGGCGTTTAACCCGAAATTGATAATAATAGGTAATCCTATTGTTACCGCGATCTGCCTCTCTTGTTCGTAACATAATACAATATATTATATAGGCGCAAAAGCTATGCCGTCGGCAACGGGGGTGATGATGATTATAAATTATAATAGTAATAATCATAATATTGAATAACACGGGGTTGCAGTAGTATATTTGCATTATGCATACTTTGTGATCGATTGTTTTGATCGCACGGCTTTGAATCCATTGTGTTTGTTTCCATCAAAGCATTTTCTTAAATATTCTAGTCTAATAATAAATAAACTGCGACTGCATTATAATATACACGTTTGTGCATTATTATTAAGTGAAGCGTAGGCACATCGTTGACGATGGCCATGACCCACGGTAGTTTAAAAATAAAGTAAGCCCATTGGAATAGCTGTCGAAGGAGGTAGGTGGGCAAGAATTGATATTGTTAAAAGTTAAGGGTGTATCTTATGTTTGTATTGAAAACGTCAATATGTCTGAGAGCGGTTGTTACTGTTTCGGCCGTGTGGAGCGGGTGGAGGTAATAGATAATATTTCGTGTGCATGCCTAAACTCAATTTTGTAGTAAGACGTAGTTGCAAGGGCGTTGCCCTACACCACAGTTGCACAATGCCGAAACCATTACTTATAACTTTAATCCGGTTTTGAAAAATTGATAATCGTTTTTCACTTCCTTTGACTACATCGGCCGAAAGGATACGAACCCGTCAGATATTGTTTACGCCATCATTGTGATTGTTTCAATATTTGTATTTTATATTCTTGGTAGTAAATGTCGGAAAAAAAGATTGACAGCCAAGAAAAAATATAGTTTTTTTCAATACACCGAGTGTCAGCAAATCGTGTTTAAGTCACAGATATGAGAAACTCACAGCGCTATTTCTGAAACTAAGCATACGCCCTAAGATAAAAAAATTGTATTATGTCATTCGCCATAAAAGTTAAAAGATATAATATCAATTTTTATTTCATTTTAATCGTTCAGCGTTACCACACAAGTGATTTAACATTATTGGCGTTGGTGGAGAATTAAAATAATCCAAAGCATAGTTATGAAGCATTGAGTTTTAACGTGTACCGTCAAATTTCGTCAATATTACAAATCTCCAGTTTTAGTAAAAATTAGCTAAAATACTTAATTACTTACTATATATATATGCAGTTATAAAGCGTCAGAACTCTGTGTTTATTGTTTTCAAGTTTTCTCCATTAACTTTCGATAATATACCAATTTATTAGTTAAATTTAAAATAGGAGTCTTTGTGGAATAACTTAAACGCGCTCGTTTGTCAAAAATATTATGGGATATTCGATATGTCATTATTATATAATATTAGGATTGTGTACTGAAAGCTCGTACGCCAAGGGTAGACCCGTTGACAACGTTACTGGTCTCATGCATTTGCGTGCGGACAGTTAGGCGCTTATCTAGCATGGCCGGCGGTCGACGGTATTTTCATTAAATTTTATCTTGCTCGCACACCGGACACACGCACACGTTGCGTTGGCAGTTGTCAAGTAACGTCATGCCGGTATTGTGTGTACAGCGGCGACGGAGGAGACAAGACGTGTGGTCGGGTAAGAAAGATGGGAGAAATCCGGACAACACCGGCCGGGGAGAGGGTCGGGAAAATGCGACAACGTTGACAAAAATCGGCCTACGTCGTCATCTCGGCTCCTCCTGTCACGGGAAGACAGAAACTGTTATATATTTATGTACAGATCTTGAGTTCGACGACGACGACAGCAGAGGCGGCTGTGAGCCAATACCGCTCCAAAAAATAAATTGAATTATGTCGAATTTAACGTCATTTGCAGACAATATTGTTTTTATTGTCTGCCATGATTCGCTCTATACAACAATAACAGTAGTGTATAGTAATAATTGCGCAAGAACTGAAATCATCCGAAAACATTGTAAAAAAAAAATAATAATATTAAATATAACGTTACAAAAACATGGATCCATCCGCTATGATATCTAAGCAGTAATATCGTTTTTCTTGCAAACCGCTCGGTCGTGTTTAATAGGTTTAAATATTATTGTTAAAATGATCAACTCCGTAGTAGCATTTCGAACAATAACGAAATACGCTTAAAACGTACGCGGTTTCTCCGAAAAGACTGCAAATCGTTTTTCCACCGTGTTCGTTACGCATTCGACGGTATTCAATTCTATTAAACGCACAGTTATAGTCTTACCCAGAACTCGACAAAGCATTTGATAAATTCTGTCCAATCAGCGTTAATATTATTGACAAAGTCCACTGGCCTTACTCATATTGACAAAGTTTTCCGGTCATCCAACTGTAGTGTTTATAATCATTAATCACTTTTTATGTCCATTACTTATAATGAATTTAAATAGCAAAACGATATTGGTCAGAGTCCAAAGCGTTGTACAAGTTGTAGGAAAGGAGTAGTTGTAGATGTATCATCAACTCGCTTAGACACATCTGACCTAAACATTCTGTATTGACAATTGAAGACCTTGGGGCAACAACAAGACATGTCCTTTTTTCAATTTTTTTTCAAAACGTTTTAAATTCCCAAAAAAATTTTTTAGAATTTGTTCAAGAATTTTTTTTGAAGAAAAAAAACATTTGAAAAAAAGAACATGTCTTGTTGTTGCTCCAAGGTCTTCAATTGATATTCGTTGAGTACAAATTATCCAGTCCAAGGAAAAAATTAAAATAGATAATGTCGACCTACTACCATCCGTCTCCTTTAATAGCGTCATCCATGTAATTAATAAGTTTCGCTAGAAAAACGCGAGACACGTTTGATAGATACAAATATAAAGTCACTCATATTATACTGGAGCTGGCCGCAACATTCCCAGCATATCTAAAAGTATTTTGGTTTCAACTTATAACATCGGGAAATTTCTTTGTAACATTAACTTTGTCGACAGAGACGTCCAAGGGTCAAGTCATAATAATAATTGTTGCCGCTGCGGGCCTAAAGCGTTTAACCTGAAATTCGATATAGGTTTATAATGATATTTAATGGAAGGGAAGGGGGAATGTGTGGTTTGGAAGGAACTACGTTATAAAGGACGCGTGGAATGCTGACGCACTAGTAATGATACTAATTGGAAACCTCAGACATTGGTCGGTGCAGCGTTTGCCGGGGGTGTATCCCTGCACATCAGTTATTAGTGTTAATTGGTGGGGATCTCGTGAGAAGGGGTTTAGAAACCCGATATAAATAATAGTTAGATATTATCTTATGGGGGTATTAATATTCGTTTTGATTTCTCGAGTTCATCCGACTTGTGTGTGTATGTGTGTGCCGAGTAACGTGATGCCGGTCGTGTATGACGTTCACTACAGCTTTGTGTTTCGGATGAAGTCTGCTTTGAAACAGCTGAGTTGTATTGTTTACGGCGTATTCAATAAACCGTTAGAAAACGGCGTGTATTACACGAAAATGTTTGTTTTATGTGTGCCGCCTATATGCTTTCAAAGTAAATTCGATTACCGAGGCGCCTCTACAGCCGCCGCCCCCGTTTTTGATAAAGCTGTTTGGCCCGTCGCAGCAACGGTTATAGCGCACCGTCGTTGCCAGGGTATGTGTGTGTGTGCTCAGCCAAAACTTTCCTAAACCGTTTATAATTTAATGCTGTCTAAAAGTTTGAGCGATAAATCGGCAAAAAATACAAGTATAATGTGATTAAGCTTGACAAATGTTCGCAAATTCGTTTGATATTTTAACAAATCGGTTTTCGAACTAAAATGTCGTAAACTTTCCAAAACGCCATCGACGGCAGTAATAGTCGTTTATTCAACGTTAATGTTAACAGTGTAAAACATTTTTGTATTATATTTTATCAACTAATCGACGCGACGCACTTTTGCTGTAGTTAGGTACAATACGAAATAACGCAAACTATAACGTTCCGCCACATAGCGTTTTGCTTAGGTGGCTGCGAGGGACATCGACAATAGATGGCGCTAGCCAACAAAACATATTAAACTCGGTTGTGTACATTATAAAAACGAATGCAAAAATTCTCCAATAATAATTATGTATACATAAATATATTACTTTGGCCCACAATATAGTTGAAATTCGAATATTAAAAGTAAGAGTTCTTATTTTTCTTATTTTTCATTGATATTAAGATAGCAAAATACTCTTTTTAAAACGCGTATTACCGTTTAGAGCTCATATAATATGCAATATTTAAATATACTTACGGTCGTTAGACATTCATACTTGACAAAAAAATATTATCTTCTACCATATGATTCTTAGGTTTTTAATTTTATTAAAATAATTAAGCAATGACCGACGGAGAGAGTCGAACGTTACTGAATAAGTGTTGTTACTCGTGATTATATATAGCCGTATAGAGTATGTGTAGCCGATAGTTTATTAAATATAGACGGATGAAAGTCAAAATTGTCGTACAGCCCTTTCTTACCTGAATATACTCGGAGCAGGCGGTCCAGGTAAGGAAATGACAGCGTGTGCTAGGGGCACATTACATTACATTATAGCCGACGGAGGGGAAGATAAACACCGTGTTTTTGCTTTTGTAACAAATGGGGAAATGAAATCTCTCTCTAGATAGAATTGTAATTAATAAGAACTGACGCAGGATATTAGATTATTGCGGAAAGAGCTTTGCATTTACTATGGTCATGAACAGTTATAACGGTGATGTTCAAAACGCGCATTTCGAGCATCGTGTAACGTTGATAATAACAATTAAACTTGAGAGACGATACATTGAAACCTTTAGTATAAATTGTATAACATAAAACTGTGTCCAAATTAATTTTAAATGTATAACATTAATAATCGGTATTTAAATGTGACAAAAATATGTATAATATTGCACTGTACTACTTAAAATGAATTGCTATAGTCTATAATACAAACATACAAACATATTTAACATACAAATATAGGAGCTGTACATATTATGATGTGAATATATTTTAGATCACCACGAGTCACATGTGAAATATGAAAAACACGGTTATAATATTTTGGCGATAATCCGTTATCTTCTCGGTTTCCATTTCAGACACGGCCATTCCAAAAAAATGCAAGGAACATTTTTTTTGCGGTTTAAAATAAATAAATCTAAAAGAGAACACCGCAGTACGGCTAGTGTACGATTGAAATCTACGGTTGTCTGACCATTTATATAAAGGAAGAATGCAAGGGCACACATACATTTATAAATATCTATATATGTATAAAAAAGGGATTGAAAACGAAAAAGATAACGTTATTCTTGGAATTCGTATAAGCCGCTTTGTGGAATGTCAGGTCAAGCCTGACCCGTGCGAACACAATTACAAGGGAAGTTTTGCAATAAAAATTATACACGCACACAAGTATACTCGGGGGGATAGCAATCCGTATGATTGCGGCCGTTGTCGTTTACTACAACTACATGGTTGCAATAATAAAATGAGTATTTCGGGGTTTGCAATGGCGACCTCGGGTCATTTGCAATTATTAGCCAGATATTATAAACTGTTCAATCGCCGTGTGGCGGTAAAAGAGGAGAAAAAAGAAAGAGGGAGTTACACAGTTTGGGTCGATAGTACAAAGAACGAAAACGCGTCCGAAGACAGATTAGCCGGGCTGTTAAAAAAAAAATATATATATATATAAACCGTTTGTACAAGCCGCGGGTGAGTTTAACTCTGCGTAAAAGTTTTACGTTGAATATTTAATCCCGTTCTCGCCATTACTTTTATGAAGGCCATTTCGCCATATCCACGTCACACCCCTAACGTTTTTATACTCCAATACACCACACACACAGTGGATCCTCTATCATTGCATATAGTCGAAACTATAAAAACGGTTCTCATCGTCGATCGTCGTCACCAGAGAGGACAATAAAATCCGAAATCCGGTCACCCTTCTCGGAATAATAATAATACAATACCGAGATGCTGTTAAAACGTGCCGCGTGTCACTGGCATTCACGACTGCTACGATTTGCACCTTTAAACGCGATCTCGTCTTTCGAGTGCCCGTCACTTGAAACGTATTTAATTCTAGACAAAATGTACTGCGGCAAACGTCGGAGACATTCATAGTCATAAACATCATCTTAATGGCGGCGGAATCGCTGTTTTTTTTTTTTTTGTTTAATAATCTGAAAGGTTATAGTTGGAAAAGTGATCGATTGGTCATCATAATTATTAGGCGAAAACACCTAATAATCACTATTATTATGTTAAAGAAATAAAAGATAAAGTCTCGGCCACATATTTTATAATACCGAATCGCGTTCACTCCGCCAGAAGGGATTGATTTTCGGAGATTTTAAATTCGAAACACGAGATAAAAGTCGCATGTGGGTAGTTTTTTTTATTTTTTATTTTTATTTTTTTTCCGATCATTGCGACTCGTGTACAAGAGGCCAGAGTTACCCTAATGTTTATTCCGATGCATTTAGATAACAATATTGGCAACACGCGTTTCTCCCTTTTTTTCGGGGGCGGTCGCGGTTATAATATTGTAGGTATACAGGCTAACGTATATGTATAAGCTGGGCAATTGCACGCACACTGAACATTTTCGATTCGTTCTCGGCGTTTAAATTATACCGGTCGTTATTGGCTTTGGATAGCACCACTACTATTATTATTATTATTATACCGGACGCGGATTTATACAGATGTATAATGGCAAAGTAGTGTGTAATAACATATATAACGGTTAAGTGCGAACGACGGAGATTGTGGTGCGCGGTGAACCCCGAAAGGCGGTGCACAGTATGTTTTTTAGTGGACGCGGCGTTATTTAAACGGTCGGATACATATAAGTTTAAAAAACACGGCTGTCGACAAAAACAGCAGCCAAAAGCGATAATAATAATAATTACTATCACGCACACAAAAGCAACCCTTCCGCAGAGCATGGCTGCCGTTCGTGCACCGCCTTGATTATTAGTTTTTGAAATCACTCACAAATTTCTAAATCTATCTATGATTGCGATCTCACCGTTCCGTCTGGTGCCATTTAGTTCAATTTTCCAATTAATAGTAGGTTTTGTCATATAAAAGGGTAGTTAGATGTGGGTTTATATTATGAAGAGAGAGAGAAATGAAACAGTACAAGCGGTAATGGGAATAAACGTGTATGGAGGAATAGACAGGGAAAAAAATGTTAATTGACAATAATTTATAACATAAAGATAGTTAGTGTAGAGGTTGTAACTTGTAGGTGACCGTTTTGAGCGAATAGTTAGGAATCGTATCGAAGAAGAACAAGATGTACTTCTATGGCATTTAATTTTTTATTTTTATAATCCGTACTCCGATGTTGGATTAGAAACCGTACGGTTTTTAACGCGATTGTTATGTTATACTATAACATGGTAGCGACAGAGCTTTAAAAAACACCATATTGTTTTTTTGTTTTTCGTTAAAATAACACAGACTGACTAGAATACAAATCTGTCTATTTATGACAACTACTAGCCACGCTAACTTGTTTTTCTACGATGTTAACTTTCAGATTTAATCTGACCATTGCCAGATGCCATTCACCTGGTATCGAAGGCAGAGCGTTTTAGAAAATTCCTAGACGTTTTTTTGGTTGTGCGACCAAAAATGTAATTTCAAATGCTTTCGGGGCAAAGGCCGTTGTCATCCAGCACCTCTACCGAATTCAATATCCGTGGACCACGGCAAACTGTCGACGAAGACCGTTCGGCGTGTGTTAATCCGACTCGAACGTGACCAGGGCTTTCATGCGTGAGCGTGTGTCATGTACGGGTGTAAGTAAAAATCGTACGGCCGCCATTGTTTCTAAAACCGAAAGAAAGGAATCGCACGGTATTGTCGAGAAAAACTCTTTACAAAACGACGTGGTCGTTACGTCGATGCAGTGTATACGAGGGATAAACATAGGTAATGGAAGCGTAAGGAGGTGGGTGGCGGGAAGGAGAGGAGAACACGCAGTCTTTTGTCGTTGCGTGCCCTACACACACAAAGCAAGGTCCGCTCGAAAATAATAATAATAATAATAACAATAATGTAATCCCCTAAAACCGCCGCCGTGAAGCAATAAACTGACCGGGGAAAACCGGTGTCTCTCCGCGAGTGCGACCCTCCGGGTTACTTCTTTAAAAACTTTCATTTTACAACAGACGATGCCTTGTTTTTGTTTTATACCGCATCACTCTTCTCGCGGCGTTTTAACATAACCGTTATGTGCGCTCTCCTTAAAGGCAAAACCGTTAAAAACGCCTGCGTCCCGGACGTTAAATAATAATACTTCCTTAGCCATTCGGACCGCCTGTAGCAGGTACGACTCACGGCATGATATTATGTGTACTAACATTAAGACGTTTAAGTTTGTTCTCATTTAGAACAAAATACAAGTTAGAACGTTAGTCGAGTGTTGCTGTATCGCCGTATACCGTACAATGGTATTATATACTATACGGTTCTAATATTTTAAAAATTGAACGCTCTTTCGAATTGCCTAACATAACCGACCAAAACTATTGAAATTCCGCCTCGCAAAAATACAAAAAGGGTCCAACTCACTCGTATAATATTATTTGCAAAAATATAATACTATTATCCATATTATGCGGCTTAGATCTTGTATGAGTTTTATTGTTTGCGAACTGACAATTTCGATTTGACACTGTGTCTGTATGGTATTTAGAGCGTATATAATTCTTTATCCGCAGTCTTGGAGTGTTCTACAAAAGAAAAAATATTAGTTTGAAGTTTCGGCGAGGAAAAAAAAAGAAGAAAATTACTCATAACGCGAGAAGACTTGACGCGACATTTTCGCGCCCGCCACCGAGAAGTGGTTTCGACGAGTGTTTAATAACTTTTTCGCAGTCAACTTTTGAAATACTTAACACGTCTCTTGCCGGCTGTGCACAGGAATAGTTTTTTTTTTAATCCGAAGTGATTTTACCGCATGGAAAATATAATAATATTTAAATTAAAAAAAATACCTAACCCTCGGCCGTACATTTCTTTCGGTGCATATTCGTTCTTTTAATATAAAAAAAAAAGTAATAATAATAACAATCTTTTGAAATTCGCTTCCGAGTTTGAAGGGTTTCTTCAACCGACCGGTCGGTGTTTTTTTCTTATTTTTCTTGTCCCTTAAAGCGGATTTCAAAATAATAACGTCGACAGACACAACGATGCGACAGTATCTCTCGACAGCACTCTTTAAGCGTTTTGCGCGCGCGTTTCGTCGAAGTGTAAAAATCTAACTCTAATGGTATTTTCCCTGCACCGACTTACCATACATTACGTTTTGCCGACGTGTCGATTAGTACCACTATGCTGTTGTTTATTTGTCGAGGACGTGCCGAACCCTGTTAAGCGATTATAACAACAACGGCGTACATTGTAGAACCCAAACGTGCAACGTACTTTGTGTATTATATACATACTTATTCCCAGAATGACTGTTGCAATGCTCATTGCACAACCCTCGGTTGTTCGTGGTTTAATTAAAACGCTACTGAACTAAATAAAACAATCTTGAAATAGAGTGCTTGTTTTGTTTTTATATTTCGAAACGTTGTTAAGCCTATTATAATGGTAGTTTTGAAATATTTTAAGTCATTTTGGTATTATAATCGGTTAGCTCCGATTCGATACTGTAATAATTTAAAAATTAACACTATAACAACATTATAGTATTCATTTTTATTGCAATTTGTGTATTGTTTCCATTTAAACTGAAGTGTTATATTTTTTCCGTCAAGTAAATTCGACATAGTCAAGCGAAACGGCGGCCGGCATTCTGTTTTTGGAATTTGTGCTTCCCTGTTAAGCTTATTACGTACATGAATATGGGTTTCGCGTATTTGGCACGGTATTAGTCATTTATTGCATACAAAGTCGTCTGGTTTTTTGTTTACTTTTTGGCGGTTATTTGGGCTAATCGCTGAGGCACGCAGCACTCGCTGGATCTCGATTAACCGGGAACTCATTAACTTTTACTCTGCCTCGCGGACGGCTTTGCGCCGTGCCCTATTATAAACCTTAATTACAATTGGATCAGACCCAAGTACGTAGAAGTGTGGTCTTCTTACGAGTACAACCACGGCGGCGGCAATAGTATGTACTATAACCCCGCCGGGCAGTGACTGTTATAACTAGTTTAGTGTTATTGTATATTTATACGTATTATACGCGGTATATAACGGTTAATGAGGTCGCGGTGCAAAACGAGATTCACTAAATAAGTTTAATTGCTGAACGCGCGGTCGTCGAAAGCTGCACGGTCGGTCTTTGGAACCTAACCATTGCGGGATCGTTACACGCGTTCAAAACGGTTTGCTCAGTACGCCACAGCTGCTATCTTGGCATCTGTCATAAGGAAGTACCTTTTAACAATAACAGCAGCTTCTGTAACATCAATATTATCATCTTGTTGCGGATGACCCCGTTAGGCGATAATACTAAGCATAATACGCGCCTGTGTCGTTGCTTTGCCTATCCGAAGCGCCGGCTTAGCAATTCCTATAGTGATGTATCTTCGACGCTTTCCGAGGAAAAAGTATTAAAATTCTTACAAATATAAACATCATTGTAATTTTAAGTATTTTTGTAAGAAGTGACGTTACACATAATAATTGATAGTTGGCGAATACACCGTAAAATCGATAGATACCTTCCGTGTTACCTCTACACTTGTATTTATTAAGGTGCATTGACAGGCAATAATATGTACTAACCTAACCGTATTGGTCCTCGGCCAGTCGTTTTGAATCGTAAAAGTATTAAAAAATAACATTATCGAGCTATTGTTGATATAATTGACTGAAACCCAAAGTTGCCGTAAATTTAGAATGACAAACAGTAATTTATACAATACTGAAGTGCGTATTCGGATGAGCTAAATGCGAGTACCTACGCATATTTCATCGTAACTCGTGTGTGTTTGCTTTTCACTCGGTCTGACTGTGATACTAGAGCGTTCGGAAACTGTATTATAATGTATATGAACCACTTTAAGATAATTTGCACCGAGCGTCAAGAGCCCTGTGGTGCCTAGGCCAACTCTTAATTTATACGATACCATCATAATAATATATTATAACGACAATTTAATTAACCACTCTGTCGGTGCCCGCAACGCGCGACTAGAAATCCAGATTACAGCCTGTACATATTATATACACACCACCGTGGAGGATGGCGACGTAATTGAATTAATTAACATTATCGATTGGAGTGGAGCACCCTAGAGTTGTTAACCGTAAGCCTAATAAAGTACCGGTGGCAGTCGCTCTCTCGCTAAAAAAAAACGAATATAATTTATTATGTGTGTGTTCTTAATTAGCAAAAAACCACTCATGCGGTTTCATCATCACAGTATTAATAATAACCGAATTACCACGTCATCGTAATAATTACTCGCTCTCGTTATACGCCACCGACTAATCCCCAAATGATTTCACAATATGTACCTACACCAATATAAATAAGTTGACAGAAATATAGCTTAGATCTTTTATCTATATTCTATGTTTTGTACAGTGTGATGATATTATAATTCTGATGTTATTGAGTTTTATTTATTTATGTATTTTGTTGTTGTCTTTTTCAGGTTTTGGTTTCGTGACGTTTCATTCGGAAGATGTTGTAGACAAAGTCTGTGAAATACATTTCCACGAAATCAACAGTAAAATGGTAAGTTAACGTTCATGTCAACAACAAAAAAAACTGCCCTGTCAAAAATAATTGTTTCTCGTCGCCAAAAACCGCTCGACTTGAAACTGTACATTTTACTTATATGTGTTATTTATCTCCTAACGGCTGGCATAGATGCGAGTCAGCGTTAATGCGCCCATAACGTCTTAATATTGCATTATACATTGTACAATCTATCTGTACTCGCCCCTTCCCACTAATAACAACAGTGGGACATATGCAAGAAAAGGCAGGATAGATTTTGTAACCGTAACAGTAGATAGAAAGATACATCACATAAGAAGTTAGTGTATTTCATTTTGCAGAGACCCCGAAGTATCATACTTGTTAGAAAGTGAAGTTTGCCGGTCCTACTCGTTAGGCAAAGGAAAGGCCAAATATAAGGAGTAAGGAGAAAAGTTTTTAAGTAATTAAAGGCTAAGGCCGAGGTTATGGCGTTTCCTGTATTGGATTAACTGCGTATATACACACAGTACATTTATATCAAATAACCGTTGACTTTCGAGTTAGCTGACGGCGAGTGGGGTGGTAGTATATAGTTTATACATCTTAATTCGAAGAAAATGTCTGCCGGATTGTGTGGTATAACAAGAGCAAAGGAAGTGAAATAGGCTGTTCCCAATGCGGGCGCACAACGCGTAGAACGTTACGATGGGTTTCATAACACACACACACACAGAGCACGTGTGCGCATACTTGACCTGAATATGTTAAACAAGCTGGGTTGACAATTTTTTTTTTCTTTCGACCGGCGTACCGAGCTCGAGAGTACGCGGAAATAAATGGCGGCCCGGTAAAGAGGGGGACGCGAGGTTGGAAAAAAATACGAAATTTTCCGTAACGAGTTATTAATGCGTGAGAGCATTAACCGAAGATCGAGTGCTCTGGATGGCTGTGTGCTATAATCTTTTACGAAAGGGTTACACGTAAGGGATATTAGCAGAGTGCTTGGTGTTTTTATTATTATACACGTATATATATATATATATATATAGTTTTTTTTGCTCATCGTTATTTACCACCTCTCCTAAAGCGGCCGACCGGATAGGCCACGGCGGAATTGTTTTAATCTCTACAAAACGGTTTAGGTCGTTTTTAAACCGTGGCCGCAGCATAGTAAAGCGCTGTTGCGAAAGGTGTATTATTATGTATATATTTTATAATATATGTATAGGGGACGAGCGCGGCGGCGGGAGGTTCCGAGGAGGGGGTGTCCAAGGATAATGTGCGCTATTAATTGTTTTCCGGTAATTAATGTAATGTCTGGGCTTTAATGTTTTTCGAAGGGTTAATTTAATTTTACACCGCCGTCGCATGCTGCTGCTGTTCAGTGGTGTGACGGGATCGGCAGAGAGGAGAGGGACCTTATCGACGCGTCCCGATCGAGTTGAAATTAATTAATCTTCCCCGTTCGACACAACTCCAACGGCCATCCATGTATTCATATAAATGTACACACACCGAGCGTTGAGTAATACACACATAATACATACTATATATATATATATATATATATAAATGTTATGTTGTAACACCAGCGTGTGTTTGTGCAATGGAACAAACGGTTTGAATGAAAAGATAAAAAACGTATACGGCTATTGTATAAAATATTTTTTGGTTAATGGTTATGTGAAAGAAAAAAAAAGAAATAAATTCGGCTGTTAATAATCCAAACGTAGGCACCGTTGTCGTGGCGGCCGCCGCCGTTATCGCTGACTCCGTTTTTGTATTTCACCTCTCGGTTTTTTTTATCGATATTTATGAAAATAATTAAGCTTTGGTTATTTACAACAATGGCCAAACTAAACTCGAGTTTAGGCTAACCGCCCCAGCACAAACATACGCATTCAGTTAAACGTAAAAACTTTTATTTGTATTTGGTTTTTAACTTGAAAACCCCCAACAGAAATATAACATGTTTATATTATTTTATTACCTTAAAAAATTGAACCTTCTATTATCAAAAACGTCTCATTATTTACGTTGTTTTTATTACAAAACTTTATTAAGTACTAATAATTATGATTTTTGTATACATTATTATTAAACGAGGACTTGCATTTCACGAAGTACTTGTAAACTTTTGTTGACGTTTGACTATCCAACTTCTCTAAAAAATCATAAATGTTTTTTTATGTTCAAAAGAAATTTTCAAAATGTTTTTGTCCACCTCTAAACACGCGAGTTTTGTATACTTGTTTTCTTTCAATCGACCTAATTAAAATAATAAACACTAGAGCGTTATTTACATATTATTTGGTGTTGTTATTTTTAACAATATTTAACTTAGTACTTTTGCTAATGGTTTTTTTGATACTCAGGTTGTTTATAATTTTGGTTGTGTCGTGTCTTTATAAAACGTCTATAATTTTACTATGCCAACAATGAAAAACCAAATACTCATAGAAACTTTTACAAACAATTACATAGTCTGTGACTCCCACTAAACGTTTTTTTTTTAAATAAATAAATACTGTTAATTTTATATTGCTAGAATTAAGAAGGGAAGCTATAGTTTACTCGGTATCTTTATCGAATTTAAAATTAAATTTAAAAATTAGTAGGCAACGAAAAAAAATGTTATTTATAATTTTTTAAAAATTCGATTGTAACATTTTATTGATATAATAAACGAGTTGCAAAACTCATTTTTAAAAATCAGACGAGTTGTCTTATGTGCCTTCGGCATTGTCCCTCGGGGACTGTCTCGCAGTAGACGAATGACAATGGGTTATAAGTTCGGAAATCGTTCGTTGAAATGTTATGTGTATAAATATTTTATTTTTTTGTTATGGTACAATAAAAAACGGAAACCCGTCGAACATGAAAACCGACCATAATTGCACGAATCTTTTTCCCGATACATTCTACTTTTCATACAAAAAGTTTAAGTATTTCTGTTTATCGTTAAATCTATAAGCCGCATAATTTATTTGCGTATCGACTTTGATATAGTCTGTATTTTCATGGATAGCGTTTAATAGGTTTTAATTTCGTTTAGTATTTTGTCTTTGACTTAAATGTATTTTCAGGATATCAGCTAATTTACCACTTTGGTAGTTTAATTAACAGCAGATTTTATCAATCAATACATCAGCATTATATAATTTTTTTGTTTGATAAAGGAATTAAGTCTTCTTGGATTTTTACAAACTTTCAGACTTCCTAAACGTCGCGATTACGTAAAACCTATATTTATGAAATTAAGTATTAACTCCCCCCAATCACTGCGTAGGTCTGAACAAAATATCTGCCTATGAAGACTATGACGTTTTCTGAAACTATATAAACAAATCTAAACCTTCTGTTGCTATTAGGTTGTCAGTCATTTCCGTTTATCAATAAAATTTATAATTTTGGATTATTATTAATATACATAAAAGTGAAGTGAAAAGAAACGACCGGATGGTAATTACCAGTACCTGCAGAGAGTTGACGGCATGCTACGATTTTAGACAATTGAAGTAGAATTTCCAGTCCGGCCGACCTAGCGTGGTTGGCAAAAAGCCGTTTGTGGCCTTTTCTGTTAGCGTTGTCCCCGGCTGGCAGTGCGGAAGTTTAATATTAATATTATGTCGATGGGGCGACTCGAACGACAACAAAAGGCAAGGAAAAAAATCCAGTATCAAAGCCTGAGGTATATATATAAATTGTAAAATGCATGAATGACCTTTGTTGTGGTCGTCGCTCAGACACACACACGCTTCAAGTAACCTTTATCCAGAAGAACAGCCTGCAAACATTCTGCCCTATGAATAATGGGCGCGTGTCGTTTGCTTGTATGATAGATGGTGACCGACTTATACCAAACACAACTCCTACAACTGTTTTATATACACATATAATTTTTTTACAAAAATACAACGCACCCTCTCTTGCCTTTGCTTGTTTTTTTTTTGTGTGTGCCCTCTTTGCTCCAAACACAAACGCACTCGTATTATATTAAAAATCGACTTTCGTCGTCTTCTCGCTCGTATAATAAATTCATATATATATATATTCATACAGGGTATACATACATATGTATTTGCCATATTATAATATACCTATAGTACAAACACTATCTCTTTCCATAGCATCTATTTCTTTCGTTGCCCGGCGCCGGTTCCGACTGCTTCTTTTGAAATGCTGATTTCCTTTTATGGCTCTGCGACGCTTTTTTTTACCTCAAAAGCTCGCTACGATTTTCCAAGCCGACCTAAAAAAAAATATTCAAACACGCTCTGCGAGCAACGCAAATGTGGTGGTTTTAAGCACAAAAGGAGAGGGCGACGGGGGAGAGGATGATACTTAAATATTTTAATCGGTCCAAGTATTCAATATTCATTACCTACTGTTGAAATTGACACCTCTAAAACGTTTTCCGTCTGAATATTTTAACAATATCCATAAATAATTACCGTTTTGTTTAATAAAACTTAGTTGAGTGTAACAGACGTTTGTTAGTTATCTACTCGATACTACTGCATTGCACATTAAGGAGTCTGAAACAATAGAATACATTGTAGGTGGCACACGGCTGAAGTTGGTCGCGAAAAGAAAAATATGAGGAGTTACATCACGGGATGTGGGTACGGCTAAAAGTTATCGGTTTTTTTGTTGCTACCTAATCACAATTTAATGAAATAAGCTTTGAGCGCATAGCTCTTATATCGTGACAATGCGTTGTGGGAAACGCTCAAAGTTATGGTTAGTCAGACAGAGTTCTAGATTTCCTATGTATATTATTATGTGAAGCCACTTGAAAGCTTTAATGATTTTGAAAATTCGTAACTTACATAAAATATATCTACTCATTTTATTTTATAATTTTATAATAGATATTTAATCGAGCGTTCTGCGCTGTTTTTTTGTTAATCTTTAATTTTAGAAATAGCAATCTAATTGCACTATTTTGTTTTATAATTCACGTTTACCTTACTTGATTAGAGTCTTCTGGAGACGATCTTATATCAATATTATGATAATGGCGCTATTCGGTCTCGAGCACTATCCACTTAGGTAAATAATATAACGTATTACTTGTTTGTTCGGATCTCCGTCAACGTCGTGTTTTTCCCTTTTCTTCTTTGTCGTCGAGTGTTTAACGAGCGTCTGTGCTGTATAAAGTTAACTCCTCCTTACGGTTAGGTTATGTATAACTCCTATACAAATTAATAGAAACACTAAATACTAATAATATTTTTAACGGATTGTTATTGTAGCATTCGTTAATTTTTTTGTTTTTTATTATTTTATTACTACTGTATGACTATTTGGAAAATATTAAAATATTATTATCTCATCGAGTCGTTGTTTTTGTGTAGACCAGAAACGTACAAAAAAAATTAAATATAATGGACGTCTTAAGTACGCAATTACCCGTTTTCGCAATCGAGTATTCATCTGTAGTTTTCTTTAAACGAGCAATTTGCCTTTTATCCGTCTACTGTAGGTGTAAAACCGTTGTTCGTAGTAAAAAATGGAAGGAAATAATATTGTGAAACGATAGTGTGGTCCTATTGAATACATAATATTATCCGTGTATGCGTGTACTATATTATAGCTTTTGGGGCGGCATTATAACGGGATTATCGTTGTTACATTATTATGTATTAGCATCGAGGCAAGCTGAGTAGTAGCGGCAACCTAGGTCTAATCCGGAGAATTGAATTTACCGTGGCTTCCGTAATTTGAGCTAGACCATCGCTACCACCGCCCACACCGTTGTACCGTATACCCATCGCGCATAATATGCATCAGTGACTAAATTATAATTGTAACATAATAATAATAATAATAATAATAATAATAATATGACGTGTCGAGGACTATTCTACGCTTAGCTGTTGCAATGATAACCGCAATTTCCCAGGCGCGTGTACCTGTTCAGGGCGAATGACGCTTATCGAGACCACCAGGTGTTATGGCTTTTCCGTCAAAACTTGGGCTGTTATTACTATTATTATTATTACTTATCGGGTTCTCACTTCTCATAATATATTCAGAGCTGATAGGGCGTAAGCGTGCTTTTATCAGTCTTCACTCAAGTAGCGTACACAGGGCCAACACCGCCATCAAATGTAATCTCTGGAATTAACCGTCCATTAAACGCACAAGCCGAGTACTGGTATTAAATTAGCGCATGACAGTCATGTGCGTGGCTTGGCGAATACCGTTAAAGCACCTTGACATTATTATTAGTATTGTTATTATTATTACTGCGGTAACTAATATTGGCCATGAACGCTTCTAAAATACTCGTAGGATAGCGTCGGACGATTCGAATATTATCACTATGATGTATAAACACTATTGTGATTCGTATTTATGTCTTTGATGAGTGTTAATTAACGAAATGACCAGCAAATGATACGTTTTACTATCTTGAAACAGTTTTGATTACGTTGACAGCGAGGCTGCACCTGGCTCGTAAACTTTCTATGCTGCATTACTGTTTTTGTATACATAATATGAAATACGTGGGGTTTATCGATTAGCTATAAAATGCAAATAGTCAAATACAAATACGGCTCGTGCTAACGAGTTTAAAAACAAATTATTTAATTTACATTCTTCGTTTAATAACCAATAACAAGCCGGTCACAAATTTTACAACTCGGATATTATTCACTAGGTATCGTTAAATGTTCAAACTAATTTCGTTAAAATGTTATCGAATGTAGATCCAGAATTTGGGATAGAAATTGGGCGCTTAGCTATTAAGAACTCTCCTCAGCCATTTGCTTTGTTATTATGTGATAATCTAAACCAAATTAACGTAATTTTTATTATTTTTCGGTTACAGGTGGAGTGCAAAAAAGCGCAACCGAAGGAAGTGATGTTGCCGGCAAACCTGGCGAAAACGCGAGCTGCTGGCCGTGGCACTTACGGTGAGTTTATTATATTGAAAAAACCCGGTGCGGCGGGTGTGTGCGACGGGGGCGCGGGTTCTCGTGTGTGTCATCACCACCATCACCATCACCGTCACGGGTCGCCGTCGTCCATCGTCTCGCCTTTAAATAGTGCGGCGGCGGCGGCGGCGGCTATGGCGACCGCGGCTGGTCATCACAATCTGCAGACGTCGACTGCCGCGGTCTTGGCGACGCACACGCCGACACCGACCGCCATCGGGTACCGGTTCGCGCCGTACCCGTTACCGGCACCGTCGCACCATTACCCGCAACACCAGCAACACCATCAGCACTTCCACCAACAACAACAGTCGGCCGCACTGGCGGCCGTACACGGGTTGCCCATGATGGGCGCCATGCAGGCGGCTGCCGCGTGCAAACGGTTCTTCGCCGGCAATATCGGCGGCGGTGCCGTTCACCGATTGTCCGCCGCCGCGGTAAATCTTCCGCCCCAACACATGACCGCGTTCGGCGTGCCCGCCGCTGACGGCTTAACTTTCGCCATGCACGGTGTCATGCCCGGCACTTCAGCCGCCGAAATGCCCACGGCCCTTTATCAGACCATGCCGATAACTTTTTAGACAACACATTCAATCCGCCATAACACTTTTAGTTTTCCTGTGTATACTAAACATTAGAACCATTATCCTATTAGTCCTTTTGTTAGTAAAACAAAAAAATGTTAAACAAAAACAAAAAAGTACAACCCCCGTTCGCCTTTTACCCTCCCCCCTCTCACTTACGATTTTCTAAATTATTTCCATATCAATTTACCAAGTACCTATAACTGTGCCGTCTGTTTTCTGTTTGTAATTATTATCATAACATACGTAATCTTTTTTTTATACTTAATAATAATAATAGATATTAGTCTCTATTAATATTCTTTATCCACGCGTAAAATATAAACCAAAGCATTTGATCATTCTTTTATTTGTCTGCTGGTATTCTCTCTCTTTTTTTCTTTGTGTGTTTTGTCAAGTCCGGGAGAGCTTTGGGACTCCTGTAGCGAAAATCCAAACTATTTTACTTTTGCGGCCCACGTTAAACCGACCAAAAAGTGGATCATGTACTATAGAACCGTAAGTCAACTATGTCTGATGTGGCCTGCTCTTGTTGGTATTTATTGTTTATAATTAATTGTTTTTTTTGTCGTTGTGTTATATTATATTTTCAATTAACCTAATTCTAGTAGATTTTGTTTTATTAAATATTACCGTCAACGTTGACATTACATTAAAATAAACAATATTTATTACATTTGAACTCGTACGGATGACATTAGAACATAGCCTGCAGTTAACAATAATATAACATATTAATCATTAGCATATTATTATAACACACATATTTGACTCGTATATACCTATATTATATCTGTAGACTAGAGTAATTATCATTACATTTACGATTATCTTTCACAAGTTGGTTTTGTATACGGTAATAATAATAATAATATACTTTCTTTGTTGTTTTTTACCATACTGTCAGAATGGCAGCACACTTTAATCAGCTTTAAAACGAATACTTACTTTGAATAATATAGGTATAATGATCGTTGTAATACTATTTTTCGCTTCGGAGCGTCTAAAACATTCAGCGAATTCTTTGGCGGTTAGCCCGTTATAAAACAAAAATATAACTATAATAATATTATGAATAATGCGAATTGCGCCATACCTAATGCGTGCGATTCATTTAGGTGATAGACCGTTTATATTAAAGATGGTTTTTTTTCTTCTTGAAAACTTTCCCATGTAAATTCCTCCAAGACATAATATTATTTTCTCTGGCATGACGTTTAGAACAAGCCACTGCCGGAACTCCAATTTCGTTCCGCTTACCGCCGTAATCAAATATTTAGAATGATTTGCGTTTTGAGTTTTGCAAAAAGCAGCGCTTTACATTTTTACGATGCCCGCGGTTCTCGGTTATTACAATATATATGTACATGTATATACAGTATAGAGAACTTTTAAGTCGTAAGAATCCGAAACAATAAAACGCAATTCCAACCGAACGGTCGCTTCATGCTGTACACCATGACGTAAAAAATATAGACTGGCTGGCTGACGCTGGTTTGATTATATATTTTTAATGATCGCACAACGTTGTTTTACATGATTCGGTTAAAAAAAAAAAGAAGAAAAAGAAAAACCCAAAAAAATGTTTTACAACGCTTCGGGGTGCTCGTGCAAAACATAATAATCATATTTAACGTTTAATATTCTTGGGGTGTTTTCACCGAGACAATTCTTGTGGTGTCCCCTCGCTTATGTGTCCGTGTCATCCTCGGCCGTTTACATCCGGTTTCTATCATATTCTATCAATATAGAACTCACGGCGTGATTTTATTATTAAAAAAAAAAGAGAGATACCAATAATAAATATCTCGTTTAACGACCAAACACACATTTTATAGGATTTTTTTCGTCATATGGGCCGACATTAATCGGCTTGTGCTTTCTAAGGCATTATAAGCTGCTGCTAAAGTCCGATCAATATTCTGCGGACGCTTTTAAAAAGTATTATATTTCTTCTCCCTCCCCCCTTAATCCGCGATAGTGCTTATTTACGGGAACCTTATAGTTTCGTTTTGTCGACAGCTCAATACGATCAGCCGTATATGTATAATATTTGAACCATCGGCATATGGGAAGTTTTCATACTATAGTATTCAGGTCCACGTCTGTTCTATTACATTAAAACCTAACAAATTTTAACTGAACATATTATTACTATTGTTAGTATTTGAGTGTGCAACACTAAAAATTTTATATACTCATCTGTGTAGCCAATTGTTTTAATACAATGTTATATTATACATTAATATGTTGTGGAAGTCAACTAGAGGGGCAATGGCGAGTGGCGTTTTTTTCTTAAATAATATTTAAATGTACTTAGTAGTGGAATTTTTATAAATCCGTTTCCATTAATTTGATCAACATTTGAAAAAAACAATATGCCTACATAATATTTCATTATTAAAAAAAACCATCCCTATTATCATCCCTATCTCTATTGTTAAACTGTACAATACGTCCATCTTATCTACTTGAGTCGATCGTCCACGATACAAATGATTTATAAAACGATTACAACTATCCATTTATATATTATTATTATTATTATTAACGAAAAGACCATCCGTCGAAATTGTATATGTAATGTTATTAATTATTATAAAATTCGTATTAATTATTAAAAATAGAATCGTACAACATAGCAGTATTAGATACCAATTATTATACGTAAACTTATATTATGTCGTCAATTGTTTCTATTCGATTAGTTTTTGATGAATAGTCAAATACTAGAAAGCTATAGGTATTTTAGTTATATTAATTATTGTATTGACAAACCGACGTTTTGTTTAGATAGTCGAGTCGGTTTATTAGTATTATAATATACTATATGTGTATATTATGCAATGCATAGGAAAATCCTCGGGTTTCCGGTTGACACACTTATTGTTCTCCATTGACAATTCCAACGGACAAACAATATTGTTACAATTAAATACAATTATATAAATCTGTTAAAACACTACAGCCTTGTAGGTATATCTATAGCTATAGTTATTATTTTGTTACTAAACATAACAGTATTCTACGTGCTTTTCTTGTCTATAACTATTATTACATTTTTAGATTATTTTCTTACCGTTAACTAAGTGTACTCAGATTACATATTTATTGATGTAGGATTTATTTAATTATTTTTATTTTAACGGTTTTTTAAAAATTTAATGTTCTAGATTAATTTCATTAAAAAGTATAATTTTACTTATTATAATTAGATTTCACACTCTTACTTATTATTATATTATACTTTATAGTGTGTAGATTAGTCCTAAAAGCTCTCATAATGTCCACAATCAAATCTAAACCCAACCGTTTCGAAAGTTGTACACGTTTTAATAATTAACAAAAAAATACTTTTCCATCCTCGATTGACACATAATAAATTGAATGACAATATTTCAATATAATACTATATGCGTATTAAATTTTTATAAATTATTATATTGTAAATCCAATTTTGTTTTTGTAAAATAATGCATTTTTGTATTTTTTTTTTTAGATTTTATGTGGCCATTGGGAACCTTACCTGACGGTGAGTATATAATCATTTAATATAAGTGTACTTATTGTATATGTATTACAAAAATCAAATATACATGATAATATAGCCAATAGATACTCCTATGGTTGAATATTTCGATATTTTAATTTTGCATAGCACCGTCTAAAGCTCTGGCATTTGCAGCATAGGTACCTGCGCGACGTCATGTCATTAATTGGATAAAGTTTAGCCGAGCTGTCCGATTTCAGCGTCATTAGTAACACATCACGTCAAGTCTGATGTGTAACGTCGTTACAAAATAATAAACATTACCTCTCCCCTATGCATTATGAAATAGCTGAAACGGTATAGTAAGAGGGGTGGTTAGGGCATGCACACATACATATTATACACAATAGAGACCATAGACTAAGGGCTGATTGGTCGGTATGGCATGGCGGGTGTGAGTGTGTATGTGTGCACGTGGAGGGGGTTTTCAGACAATGACAAATGAATTCCCCTGACCCATCTCTCGTTCCGTTATAGGGAGGACAGTACCGGCGACGGGGAAATGCGGGGGCGGATGGGCTGACACTCGCCGCTGGGTTCGCATAACAAATTATTCTAAGACACGACTAATTCCTTTATCGTGTCCGGCGGTGGCGGTGGTGGTCGTCGTCATAATATAATACTCATTAATCCTTTCAATACGAGTGTCGCCAAAACGATTTATTTTAATCATAATTAATAACCGGGTAGCGCGTCAACGGCGGCGGCGTATGGCCATTTACGTTAAAAAACGTGTTTTTTTTAGGGGGAGAAATATTTTTTTCTACTCTGCCGGTTAAAGTAAAAAAATGTTTAAACAAAAAATATATACCATTGTTGAACGACTGTCGGTTGAAAAAGTTGTTCGTACATAGTTTATGTACGTATTATTATAGTCTTTTGTTTTAGCTGCTCGAAACGAGGGTAAAACATAAATTTATATATATATTTCTTCTGGAGCCATTTTTAATTACGAATAATAACTTTGTCAGCCGCCGGCGTCCGAGTTTTTTTTTTCATTTTAAGCTCCTTGTCACTTTGCTCGAAAGCACTAGAAAAGACACGGCATTCGTAATACGCATTTATACAGGCCACGCTCTGTTGGGCCGTCGCTCCCCGACAAATGGATTCGTGTACGTCCTAACAGTCATCGTTCGGCCGACACTGCTGCAAAGACAGATGATCGTCCCCGCGTATGCCTGTCTATCCTTACCTGTCTGTCCCTTGTGCCGGATTCAACGCATTTTCGTGCGGTGCTTACGAACCGGATGCAAAATGACAAAAAAAAATAAAAAACATTTGACGTTTATCCCGGTTTTATCCGAAAAATTTCCGAGCTCTTTCTAGGGTATGTATGGCAACAGCGGGGACGGGCGCAGGGACGACGAATCACCATAATGAATATGAATTCGCGATATCAATCTTCGGTGTAAACACAACACTGCAAACGGTTCCTGCTGTGCCAATCGTCGGTATACGGCCCAAGGACGAATTCTCGGATATCCATTACTTTTATCCGTTTCACGCGATTCATACTATTCTAAGGTTCAAATTTGTTCGGTAATATTATCGATGGTCCCAATCGGTTTTTTTATTTGTCGGTATATCGTGTACGCCCAGATTTCACTCAGACTAGTCGACACGGCTCGATGGCTCTTAATACGCATTGTAATAAAAAAAATACTGATAACGTACTGGCCACGAGAGAAATAACATCCCGCCTGCATAGAAGAGACGGTGTAATGTTCTTAAATAGTACAAAATAAATCGCTACGAACGACTTTTCGAGTGTGCAGTGGCTCAAAAGTGCTGTGCCTATGTTATAATCAAATTATGTTGTTGCAAAAATCCAATGCTCTTGATTTATAAGCAACCGAATATAACTTGTTCTGTTACAAAAGAGCTTTATTTTACAGGATAATCAAACTGTTCTAACATTAACATAAGTTTCAATTAACTAATTATCACTGAAATTAAATGAGATGTTATTGTAAAGATATTTTAATCTCACTTAAAGTGTATACTTAAATATATTTTGAAATACAAATTAAACCCAAATGAACGTCTTCTGCTCATCGAGCCAGAAAAATAAAGATACGTATTTTATATTAGTCATTTATTGCATAACTCATTTAAAATATTTAATTAAAATACATTCTTTATCTTTTTCTTCCATTTTACCAAACAGTAACATCGATAGGATATGATTTCAGCCGTTGGACCGTTTGCACCAACTATATTTAATTTTAATAGAGTTTAACCCATAGTTTTAGTGTTGTTAAGCTACCCCTAAATAACATAAGTATTATGATTCTGTCAACTCACTTTATGTGCCCTACAATTACTATAAGTACACTATAACTTACACAACCCAACTGTTTTATGTGTGTGTGTTTTTTTTAAATTAGTTTTAATTGTTTTTATTTTTTTATTTTACAGGCTTTCCGGCAGCTGCGTACGCTGCTTATGCCTCTAGCCGAGGTTTTTCGGGTTACCCTAGTTTCGGACTCTCATATCCAGCAGGTAATAACCACGCACAGGTCACTGTGCTTCCTTTTCCCGCACTGCTTGACCATCACCACAACCATCACAACAACCATCCTTTCTATATGCATGCCATGCCTCTGTGAACATAATATTAATAATTTTTATTACTACGATATTATTATTATTATTATTATTATAAAAAAATAATTGCAACATCCCGCATCCTGGACCGAAACGTTATCCGTGTATATTTTTTTTATTATTAACCTTATATCCAATACAATTGTGTATTTGGCGTCATCTGTATTAGTCAGCGCCTGCGTTAAAGCTAGTCAATTATCGCCTATATTCTGTCTTTTTTCCATTTTCGTTTTCACAGTTTTTCCGGTTTTGAAAACGCAAACTTTTTTTTTTGTAAATTAAATCATCCCTACCCTAATTTTTGTAATGACAGTTTTAACATATTGTTTACTTAAAATATGAAAATTATTATATTATCATTTGGTATTCGAAATATTAGCATTTTTGGATAATTTTTCGGTCCAGGAAAAAACATTTCTTTCGAAAAATTCATTATTTGGCTATTAATTAATTCAAAGAAGTATTTAAAAGAAATACTTAGAACTAATACTTAATCAAACTGATGATGTGTGCTTGTTAATTTTGTTTTTTTTAAATAACGTTGTATTATTGATTTGATAATATGATATTGTTTGTTTTTTTTATACATAACGCGTTTTATCGGCTACCGCTGCTAATATAATACTTTTGGAGACATCTTGCTTCGATTTGGGTTTTTGGTCTTTTATAACTTAATTTTATTATCATTATTGTTATTTTACTGTGGCAATCATACAACAGCTGTAAGCTAAAAAGCTCACTCTTACAACACTATAGCCTGAGATAAAACGAAAAATTGCCTCTCTTTGATGACTTTATACAGTCGTGACATTTTTAAATCTTTTTTTTTTTATTATTTATTATAATTTAATTGTTTCAACATAATCTTGTTTTTACAATATATTAATTAATAAGTTACATAATTAGGTAGGCATAATAGAGTAATAAAATAATTTATAATTATTTTAATTTAGCAAATTGTACATAAATTATGAGTTGTTTTAATTAGGTCATTAATCTGATGATACCGATTTTTAAATCTTACAACTACAATATTTTTGCTTAGTAGACTAATTACCGTTGTAAGTATGACGGCGTCCAATGACGTTGTAGGAAAACAAACTTTTAGGATCCTGTTAGAATAATTATTAAGTATCCGTAGGTTATAAATAACGATTCATGCTTAGATTAGGTTTTAGCCTTTTATTATTATAATAAGTAAAAGTATATAAATAACGTGTGTACGATTAAATCTTTACGGCGAGCAATAATTGTGTATTACTACTCCTACTATATCATAATAGCCAATATACTATGTATAATATAATGTATTGTTATATTAGAAGATTTTTAGCGAATGTATAATTATATTAATTCTCATAATACGATAATTTACTACATTAGATAATTTTTAATTAACAAGTAAAAAAATTAAAACCTATGTTCAATTTTAATTAAAAAATAAATAAATAAAATAAGTTAAAACATCTCAAAACGTTTAGTAAAATTGCAATTATTATTATTATGAATTTATAGGCTTGTGTGTGTGTAAACATACGAAACAAATTCATACTTCCTAATGGAATATTGTTTTCCTTGTTTTATTTGTTTAATTTGTTTATTGTTTATTTTTATTCTCTTTTTTTATATTAATTATTGTTATTTTAATGTACTTACACGTATTGTTTCAACGTCCTTCAAATACATGTTATGGAAAGATTACAGTTCACCACCCACCGTCGGAGTCATTCGTACCCTAAATATCATAACCATTTTGCGCATATATATATATTATATATATATGTATACATATATATATGTATATATTCACTAATAAATACAATTAATCAAACGTTCTGTGATAAGTTGCTATACAGTTGTACATTATATTTATATGTATTATAAAATTGTATTTGTCATCACCGAGCTAAATTAATATCATTCATATTTTCTGTAATAATTTCTCTTTTTACTTTTGTTTAGAAATGAAAAAATGTTTAGTCCGTTTAATTTCGGTAGTGTATTTAATTTAATAAGTTGTCTGTTAACGATTTAAATTCAACAACACCCGTTTTTTGACAATACCGTCTGTTTTGTTCGATTAGTTCACAGTAGCATGGTTCATTCAATCCTAACAATTGAAAACAAAAAACATGTTTAGAAAAAATAAAATTATCGTGTAATTTATTTGACCTCGAGGGTCCGACTAGAGACTAGTATAAAATATTATTTCGGTCAGTGAAGGTTCCCAGTAATAATAGTTAATAATAACGTTTTGCAATTATGTTAAAATATAATTAAATAGTAATATGCAATAAATTAGTGTTAGTGTAATCAAAAGAAAAAAAAACATATAATAATCAATAAAACATTATGTATAATTATTAATATCATTGTTAAATAAGATAAAACGTCCTAACAAGGATCGTCGCTGTTGTTTACTACAATTATTTGGATCTTAAAAAAATGTTTGTACTAAACAAGTTATTGTAATGTCACATAATGACATAATATAATGTTTTCTAACAATGTATTGCAGGGACTGCTCACTTACGTCCCTGTACCAATAATACTATTATTATGTTACATACTTACTATTATATATACTATATTATATTATTATAATTATTATTACTCTTTAAAGTATAATTAAAAAAAATAAATTATTGATAATACCATCAAAACTATCATGTTTTTAATTCATGTAGGCTGTTTTAATTATTTTTCTTTATTTTTAATAGCTATTTTTTTTCGTTAAAATTACCAAAGGCTCATCCATTTCTCTACTGGCTACGACGTCTTTTGTGTATAGGTAGTTTCCAAAATTCGTCAGATTCATATTGTATACATCTCTGTGTTTGTTTTAGAAGTCCTTATATCTTCCCCATGGTAACAAGTCACTGTTCGTGTATGTTTAAGTTAGCAGACAAGCGTTACGATACCGTTGTTGTTTAAAGTTACTAATTTACAATATTATAGACCATTCCACTTAGTCAACAGTTACATAAATACAATTATAATACAGAAATACTATAGCTGTATAGTCTCATACAAAACAAATTGCATTTGCCTGAATAATTATTACTTTATGTAATACAAATAAACACAATATTATATATTTTTTTTTTAGAGTAGTAATGGTTTGTCATAGATTCAAGTATAACTTAATGTAATGCATAAACGGTTAAAAATATTTCTAATACCAAATATTTTTGTTTTTTTAACGTTTTTGTAGGGGTCGCTATAATCGGGACCAGACCTCGTTGCGGTATTTCTCCGGCCCAATGCCATAACGGTAAATTTTCATCATACGTTTTTCGTTTTTAAACATCTTTATTTTTGTATAATTACAATATTTAAAATAAATATAATTAAAATCATAAAACAGTAGATTCGGTCGTGCAATGCGTGTGTGTCGCGAACAACAGTACTATTATGCTTATCTATGTATATTCATATATTATATTATTAAAAGATAATGAGCAATAATGCTAATAGGTTATTTGCACGAGGCTTAGAGGTATAAAACGGGTGTTTTTATGCGTCCACCTGTGGTCGGTCGACCTCCTCCGCCGTTGTTTTCTGTAGGGATGGCTGTTCATATATTTTGATTACCATTGACTGCCATAAAAACGATTAGTGTGTGATATACAACACTGCGTTATTTTAGCCAACTGTAATCGGTATTATTTTGTAGAGCTTAATAATAATTTAATATTACAATAAAAATATATACTTACATACACATACTATAGCAGACCCGAAATCCCTTGCAGTATAGTACAGTTGATTTGTGTGTCGCATAGATTAAAATATTACAACGACAACTGCCGTATTTACACCGTGTACCGTGTTACTTGCACTTTCTTCTCGTCGACATATCATTTTAAAATTAGCCCTTCAGTAGGCAGAGAAGAAAATGTATAAATAAAAGAAACAACGATATTAATACAGCTATTATAACGAGTACGTGTCGTATTATTCGAGTAGGATTTGCGTTACGATGATGGATGAGTCTTGTGGATAAAATATATTATATTTTTGTTTGCGATTCTACATTTTTGTATTTTTTTTTACTTTGATTTTTTTTTATTTCAACAAATACATACGTCACTAGTGTATCGGTCGTTTAGGATGAAACAAAAATGAAAAAAAGGGGGAAAACCATAACTGAGTAACGACGGAGACGGTTTGGTTTACGCACACGTCATGTGTCTGTCTCTTATCTCGGAAAAACGACCGTTCAGCAATACGCCTATATAATACTGTACGCAGTGGTTGTCTTGTGTCAATATCCGATTGTATGTATGCCATAACATACACATTTATGTGTACAAATACATAATATTCTTGTACGACGAAAATAAAGCAATATATAGGTTGGTAGCTCAGCCTGTGCTCTCTCGATCGGCGGTGTACCGCAACGTTTCAAAGAAAACGCAGATGTTTCCTGTTTCTGCTCACCGTTATATAGACCACGAGTAAATATTCAATATGAAAATTTTATTTATGTGCAAGTAAATATATATATATATATATATATATATATATATATTATATATATATATTATTATTACCATTATTTAGCGGTACATGTACTTATATTTTATGTCGTTGCTCGTCCCCTTATGTATTTGATTGTTTCTGTCTGTATAATAACAACGCCGAGTAAAAAGAGAACAGAGAGAGAGAGATAAGTCTGGCGAATAACTTTTCGCCGCACGTTTGCAAGTTTTATCAGTGTTTCATTCTCTAGCTCTTGGAATAATTGAAAAGTTAAAGTTTAATCGAATTTCCCAAAGTGCGCAGCTTATGAATGTAAAACTTCGCATAATATTCCATTTCCACCGGCAGAGTTGTTGGCCAGGCAAAACAAATAGTGTATAGCTACGTGGTAGCGTGTATTTTCTTTTATTAATATCATGTGTATTGTGTATATTGAATTAGTATTGTATAATATTATTTTAGGTGTTATCATAAACAAAAGTATTGTACTTATCCATTTTGATGTAAAAAACGTAAAGCGCAAAAATCGTTGTACAGTGTAACAGTTAACAGTTGTTGGTAAATTATTTTACAATAGTATTATTTAATAATATAAAATAAAAGTCTAAATTTGTTTCCACTATAAATTGTACTATAAAATGGCAAAACATCTTATCCATGAATCATATTATTTATAATAAATAAATTATAAATATTAATCTTAATTATTTTTTTAAATAATTATTTTTTCGTTATAAGAAAATAAATTGGATGCGTACAATACTTATTAACACATTATTTATAGTGTAATATTAGTTGCTATTATTAATAATAATTACGTTTTGTTTAATAATATATTTTTATGTAGGTAGTATTATACATTTAGGTATTTTTAGATTAGCGAATATTTTAGATTAATATATTATATAATATTATTATTACTACCTATGTGTACACATGTTTCGTATACAATCACACACACATTAGTTTTTTTAATAGAATTTGTAACTTAAATGTATATAATTACAATTTTTAATTAGTTGGTCGTTTTGCTCTTTGTATAGTAATGTATATCTACAGCCTATACAATTTTGTCATTCTTTTTTTTTTACAAACACTTACATTTTAGTTGGACGCATACATAATATATAATATAGGTTCAACGGTTATTATAAAAAAAAATAAAGCGCGTGACGTAGTGATTAAAAATGAAAAACAGAACTGAAAGGTTTTGTGTAAGTTCCATAAGAAATAACATAAATATGTACTCGATTTTTGTCGACCTTTGTCCGTTAAGAAATTAATAATTCTGTAAAATCAAGGGTCGTACCGACTAAGTACAAAACAAAACAAAATAAATATATTTTTTTTTGGTCTACCCATAATTTGTCCTCTGCTGCTATTGTAGGTTTTATAAAAGTTTTTTTAGATGGTTGATAATATTCACATTAGGATGGGCTAAACTAAAAAATAAAGCTATAAACCATTGTCGCCGTTTATTTATTCAGAATATTATTTTCAGTTAATTTATTTCGCCAGATGCTGGCGCGATGACAAACAAATTCCGGGACACGCCGGCCGGACGACTCAGAGATGATTGATTATCTGTTATTCGCGCTCTCGCTCTTTCTCCACCTATTTCACTTGGTCGATCCGGAGGCAGTGGGTGTACATAGTAGGGAGGGGAGCATAAAGCAAAAAGGGGAAGGTTTAAACGGTAAAAAAAAAAGCAAAATTCATCGTCAAATCCGTGATCATGCATTAATGTAACAGCCCACCGTCGCCAACCTTAGCCCGTTTTTGCGTTATTCGAAAATAATAATAATGTGATGATACTGATGACCATGGAAAAAAAATCCTATATCCGATTCTGTTGTTACAAAATATATTATGTTTTCTATATCCGCTGGGGTATGCGTCCTACTTGCGCAATATATAACATTTTATTGTAGGAATGCAGTGGTGTAGGATAGGTCCCTATTTCATTCGATTTAGCCTGGTTGATAAACGATCATATTATTATTGTTATTATTGTTTATGTTGGGGGAGGAAAAAATGTAATTGCGTGGATTTCGTGGTTTTATGCATTTTACGAGCAACGAACAGATGAACGGGAAAGGGTTTTTGCGGTTGTTATGCTTTTTATGTGCCCACGTTCGTTAATGTTCACATTACTGTTAAACAAAGCGTTCTCTCATAAAGCTCTAACAGTTACAGCAGAAGCAGGTCTGTTATCAAAATGTTATTCGCATTAAAATAAAATAGAAAACAATTTATCCAAACAATATAATATAGAGCGAGGCAAACCTTTGAGATTTTTTTTTTTCTAAAGGGTAAATCCCTAATCGGCGTACAGAATGTTCAGAAATCATTGTTTAAACTCAAGGAACCTTACAAAATTATTTATAATCATTTCGGAAGTATTACATCTTTTTACTAGAATAAGTATTGCAAGAATTGATAACTTCCACTTTTTTTTGTTTACGTTCGTTTAGGTATCAGTTACAATTTAATATTTTATAATATATAAACTAATAACTAATATATTACACATCCACCGCACGCTTATGAGTTTAAATTAATTTACATTCTATAATATTTTATATTATATAAACAATTATATACGATCGTGATTTTCTTAATGCCATACAAATAAAATCATTTGATAACAAAAGTAACTAATAAATTAATGTTATTATAGTTTTGATAATCTTTATGAATGTCGATGGTTAAAATATTTCAAAATCTCATTGTTATCTGTAATCCGATGTACATATTATTATAACTTTTTCCGGCGATTTACCCTCGGGTTTTTATTTTATTTGCTTCGGCGTTTACCGAATTCCGACGCGTTTGCTGATGGCGTTTTATATAGGCGATTTGAGAGCACATGCCGTAGACAAGGTCTCGAATAATAATATTAATGTTTTGTTGTCGGCAAATATTTTTATTACCCGGTGTACATATTTTGGCGAGCTCATCCGCCTATATCGAACGGCACGACCGCCGTTACACAACAACAGTACGTTTTCACCCTCCGGCCAAATACAAAAATACCTACTCGTAGGGTTTGCATTTCTCAAAATGAAAGGTGTAGTTTTTGTTAAACGGACCCGACTAATTTGCACCACACCACTTCTCCTCTTGATGTTTGGTAAAATTATTATTCAAATGTTCTGTGTTCGTTGACTCGTATCAGCACTCGGCTGTGGAGGTAAGCGCATTAAACTAATGAAGTTTATCGCAGACAAGTCCAAAACACACATAAACTCGTCATAGTAAAAACAACGAAATATGTACTCGCGCCGAGTAAACTTTGTTCAGATTTTCTTTACTCGCCGTTTTAAAGTTTTCTCATTTGTTCTCATCCATTCAGAAGTTCACGCATTATTTATAAACACACCGCTTTCTTTCTTCGTCCACTACTTTGGTGTTCTCGCGTCTGCTGTCTTGTAGTACACACGGATAATTGTCTCTCCACGGTACAACCATCCCCATTCATCCCGTTCTAACTTACACGGCAATGTAATGGCGCTTGACACTGGTTATGCGATTGTAAGCGCTATTTGCCTTGTTTTCTACTTTAACTTAACCACATTAACTTAACAGTTTTTGGATTCGTCACGAGTAAATCTCTTTCCATCCGCGCCGGGACATACGATTATAACCCAATTCGATTAAATGATATTTCTGGTTCGGTTCACTGTGATTTAAGTTCTGTAAATAACAGTATGGTGGGATTTTAGAGGTACCGGGTACTAGTTAAACCCAGGAAAATGATTGTGAAACGTATGTACCTACAAAACTATCTTTTTGATTAGTTATAATATATTATCTTCGTAACGTTTCGGCTAGGCAAAACGCATTGTAGCCCAGGAAGATATTATATCAGCCGTTTAACTTCTCTGGCGACGTCGGTGGTCCGTTGAAGGGTGGGGGGGGGGGTGTGTAACTGGTATGGAACACAATATTAATTACTAACACAAATACACTGGGTGTGTGGCATACCTGCGTTAGTCAGGTGTGCCGAACTGATGTCACCGCAAAGAAAAGGCCGCTCGTTCGATTCATCTATCAATCGGAGCTTTTGAGAAAAGGGTTTTAGGCAAATATTTAGCTTGACACGAGGAATGACGTCCATCCGTTTTACTACGAACGTTCACATTGTTATGACGGTGATTCGAACTTTGAATAACTTTGGTTCCCTCGGCTGCTTCCGTTACACACATACGCACATACAGTGTCACTTGTCAGACAAGCGTTTTGATGGATGTATAATCGATGGGTTTTGAACCGTGTAATAATAGCCCTCTACACCTGGGTATTACTGTCTCCTACTTTGATTTGTTCTTTTATCATTGTTTTTTCTTTAAGATTATCTATATTATACAAGTTACAACGATATTTAATATGTACTTTGTTTTCGTGTACCGTTGTAAAGCGGTTCACGCCAACGCGCCTTTTATTGTTTTCTATTGCTGACCGCGTCCGACCGATTTGTACTGATTTAAAATTATAATAATTTTCTGGCACGAGCGGTAAGTCCTGGTTAGTAATCGTTGCGTTACTTAGGACGTCGTATAGTAATTTTTTTGTTTTCTTAATTTTTTGTTTTTTTCCCGTTCGGTCGGCATACTGAGCAATTAACGAAATTGAATTGTTAAAAATTAATTATATATTCGGATGAATAAACGAGTGGCGGCGGAATCGTACCGAATAAATTGTTGTGGGTGGGCACGGTAGCAGCTCGGGCTTGACTGGGGTGGATTTCTTAATCCTCATTTGAAATTATAATAATTTGCAATTAGTACTCCGCTCTGGAGGGTACGAAACTTTGGAAAGCAAAAAAATACAATTATAATATAAACTGATGCATGTATAAAGCCGATTGAACGAAAAGGAAAAAGAAACTTCTTCTCTTTATTAAATCATTTTCTCGGAATATAATACTTAATCCTCCCCTTTTTTTCAAACGCGATATTTACATATTTTAATAGCGAACCGCCATCCCTCGAGGTTCGGTTAACAATTCTGCGATTGTTAGCGGTACATTAATATTCTATATTCCCTGCAATTAAAATCAGTTATATGGACTGTGCGCGTATTCTTTCGGGACTCTCAATATTTAAGGCTGTCTTATTAACTTTAATAAACATGCTACTAATTTGTGATACGATACCGGTCCGTCAAGAAACATTAGATTCGCCAATTCAGAACAATTAAATAAATAAATAATGGGTTTTTATTGTTTTTCTTATTGCTTCGTTAGCAACTACACTCGTGTGTGGTTTCTTGCTAAGTAATGCGTATTAGTTGTGAGAACTCCCGTATGAAAAAAAAACGAATGATATCGATGGTGTTAGGTGTATACAAAATGAAACAATATAAAATAGGCACGGTGGGGTAAAGATTCCGAGCGATTAGCGTTTCTGTTTTGCATACGATGAGAAATAAATAGGATGGCTGAGAGAAGGGGGAGACACAGTGGCAGTAGCTACTTTAAATAGTAGAGACAATGGAAGAAAATTCCGCGCCTCATCAGGGGAGGCTATGCCATTCTAGGCTCCTCTATTTTGTCTATGTAATGAAAAATACATTTTAAAATACAAGGAATAAAATAACGTACATTAAATAAACTTTTTCAAGCTACACAAACAAAAAAAAATCTAATAACAAATAAAATTTAATGTATTTGGATAATTACATTGTTATAGTCTATATTATATTCATATAGTCATAATATTATGTTTATCGCCAGAAGATAATAATAAAACACACCACGCCGCTCTGTTCGATTGCTACCCGTTATAGGAGGTGGGAGGCAGAGGGGTAGATGAGCAATTAGAGAAAACAGTTGTCATAGCGCAGCGATAACAACTCCCACCCGTTTTCCAATTACCAAAAGGAAACGTATTCGATATCATCCGTGTTATATCCATTTTTATGCGGTAAAAAATGTTTACTGAATCGGTCCGCCTTAACTACGCTATTCTATAATCTAAAATCAAAAATCAAATATATATTTTTCACTAAACTTTGTAAGTAAATAATATTTTGTTTTTAAAATAAACGAAAACAAAATGATTTGTCCATATTATTCTAAGTGGGTAGATGTCTTCCATAATACCCATTCTTCGTCCGGGTAGATGTGTAAAGATAGGATCACGTCACTTGTATAACATTGTATATTACATGCGAATGACACAGCACTCGTCGTGAGCTTTTCGCGCCAGGACTCTGCGGAGGGGAAGCGGAAGGGAGGGAACGAGGGGTATGACAAATGAACGACAGTCAATATGACGTGAGCTGTGGTGTGTGTGTGTGTGCGCTATGATATTTTGACCGTGTACCGGTGAAAGATGACGACGGTAGTAGAGGCTGCTTCGGTGTATCCTATAATATGCCGTGTGTTTTTGGTTACATTTGGTTTTCCATCGCCGCCGCCACCGTTGTTATTGTAATAAACCGTCGCGTCGGGGCGCTGCCATAATACGTCATCGTTAGTGTCTGCGAGTCATTTGTTAAAATCATCTCTTTGCCCGTTACACGGTATATACCTGTACGTGTGGTCCCTTTGAGCTTTTTCCAAACTTCCGGCCTGTTAGCCCGTGACGCGTAGAGTGTTGTATACAATTCCAAACGGGGTCCTTTATTATAATATCACAATTTCTAGACTGAATAATCGTCATCCATAAACTGTGCAAAGTAAAATCGACATCGGGTTACCGACGGTATATGTACAGAAAAAACCACGCACTTCAGTCTTTACACAACCTCTACGGTCTAAAGTTTAGTACTTTTATAATTTTACTGCGCACTCAATATACGCTCTAAATGCGTACCGTACTGGAAAGTAGGTATGTGGTGTAGGTGTATACTGGTCAATTTTGTTTGTGTAGGGACCAATTTTTAGCCGTGTATATAGTTTTAGTCTATAGATACACATGTGATCACCAATAATCGCATTTTGATCGGTTCTGTTGCAGAGTCGTTATAGAATTTTTTTTTTTTTTTGTCACGTGTATACTTGCAGTTGTTTAATTTAAAAGTTTACTTCACAACGCAATGTTTGTACTAGACAATAGTGATGTTGTTGTTCTATCTAGATGTTCGGAATTTGTCTTCCTTGAGTATTAATTTGTACATAGGTACTTGAAAATAGTAAATTAGTGTTTGGCCGAGGCGACTTAAAATTGTTGTCGCCGAACTCTCCGTTTTGTTTTGGTTAAATAGTGTAATTTTGTAATATTGTAATACTATATGGTATATTATGTTTCATGTGACGTTGCAGTTGATCTGGCAATTAACGGCCAGTTAACGACAAACAATAACACGCCGCTGCTAACACAAGCCCTTTCAGGTACATACCAAGCAACGTCGTAAACGTATTATTAGTGTAATTTTTAATTTTTTAATTGTTGATATGGTTTCTTTCTGGTTGAAACGGTCGCAAACCTTCGCAATGGGTAAGCCGTGTGTTTTTGACGACAACGTGTGATAGTTGTACATTCTCTAATAAGTAGGTACTGAATTTCGGTCATACAGCATATTCATTGAAATTATTGTTATTTTTCTTCCGTTCAGTACGAATCTAGTGTACCTATATCTTTTTGTGTGCATTTATATTATAGTTCAGCGTATTCATACATTTAGGCAAGTACACAAGAGCTATAATGTATTTTATTATAATATTGGGACGTTTTCTTATACGGCGAGCAAAAAAGTTAACGTTAACGTTAAGAGTTTAGTTGTTTAGTTATATCGGACAAGAATTCATTTTGAATTCGTCTAATACTTATACAATAAAAAAATATTCTTTTAACCTCTCCATTTATGGCCATTGGGTTAAATAAAAAATTATTTGCGTGTAATATAATATTATAGTCGTCCGATGTATAAATAAATATAACAATATCAGTCTGAGGACAAGATACCTTTTTTTAGATAACAACCGGCATTTATGTTTGATCAAGACGTGTTAAATAATGTGTATACTAATCTGCCTGGCTTTGGCAAAAGTGTTTGTTATATGTAAACTTTACTGTTTAAAAAGAAAAAAAATGTTATATGGTAATTTAAACACACACACATTATTCGACCAAGACTCTGCTTACAAGTTTTAACACTCGCTTATAACTGCTAATTTGTTTTCTGTTTGCTTGTACTCTGATAAAATTATTAAAAACTCCAATTGAACTTGTTTTTATTTCTCTCTGTATACTTAACATAAAACACAGAATCGTTGGTCTGTAAGCTTTAGCTATAATATATTACTATTATTGTGGTGGTCGCAAACTGTAGACTCTTTACTTACCTAGGTATTCAGGTTATTTTCCTAATAGCCTAAGAGTATCTAGGCTATTCAATTGGCAGATACAATTTGCTTCCCACCTACTTGTGTCCATCTACCTCTTCTTATTCATCCGATTCGTATAAATAGAATCGGCCACCATAGTCCTCTCAATCCAACTTTTTTCTTATTGCTAACCCTTACCCTGGGGAACTTTGGACAGTTTTCGACATATTTTTTTGACTCTTCCCGCTAAATGAATTTTATTTTTTAAAATTTGCTCTTTTTTAGAAATATGTAAAATATGAGGTCATAATAAGAACCTTTTATAGTGTTATTGGTTATCGAAATTCGGGAAGTCAAACAGGGATTACTTAAATAGTAATTAGTCATTACTCATCACTTATAAGCAACAATCATACAGGTATAATTTAAATTTGAGATAAGGACCATTCGGAAACTAGAAATTCAAAGGTGGTTAAAAAACTAAACTGAAATTTGACAGGGAATAATATAGACCCTCGATGAGGAGTAGAGAAAAAATGAAACATAAACCAAAATCGCCATATTATAAAAATCATTCGGTCCTTTTTGCAAAACAACTCCGAAGAAGTAAAAATGTCCAGGGTTTCCGGAGGGGAGGACGTCCTCATACCATTGACCAACGATAATCGTAGAATATATCAATTTGTATGTATATTATATCGTTATAAACTACTCTCATAGTATAATGTTGCGTACAATTTTTTTTTTTTTTTTTTGTAAACAATTCCTTGTGTGTCTTCTTTTTCAAGTGATGAGCAATTACCATCATCAAGCTGCCGCGGTCGCGGCCCAAGGTTTCGGACCACCAGCTTCACCGCATACCGGCGGTCCCGGCAATCCTCGGGGCTCCGCTTTCCCGCCGGCCACGTCGCCCGGCCCAGGCGCCCCGTCCACCATGGACATTTACAGCTCAAACCCGGCTGACTACGTGCAGGCAGCGTCGCCTCAACCATCCGCGTTTCCCGCAATCGCCGTCTCACGTGCGCCCATTAATTACAATCCTGTAGGTATATATTCCGATTAATCTAAGGGTTTGTAAAGGAAAAAAAACACACAGAAATAATAATAATAATAATAATAAAAACGTATCGTATTAAATACATAATAATAATATACTACCCGGCTACTAATCGTAGTATATTTGTAGTAAAATATTATACGCCTTGCCCGTATTTGTTGTTGCCTTTTTTTTTTGCGTTCCGCATTTATTGTTGTCCGACAACCCCATTACAATAATAATAATAATAATAATAAAATTGTTTTTTTTTGTACTGGCTGATTTGTACACTTAGCGTTTGCAGTAGTAGTCGCGTTTACGAGATGCCGCGGCGACAGCTGTTGCGGCGGTACCCGTCGCGATCATTAGGATAACTTGCGCACCTAGAAATTTGTGGTTTACCTGTATAATAGAATATAATATAGGTATATTTAGTAATAATAGTATTGTTGTTTAGTAAAAATCGCACCGTTATATGCTTATAACGGATTTGTAAACATTAGATCATACAATATGACGTCTACTACTTAAATAATGGGTGTTAAATGTGGTAATAACGTATAGATGATTTTGATAACACATACAGATAAATGGCGACCGACAACTTATTATAATACATATTCAGTAGCTTCCCAATTAGTTTTTAAAACAAAAAGCTACCGTCATGAATTTCTGAAAAATTACCTAGAACCTAAAGATTAGTTGTGCAGAAGTGGGTAAATAAACGATTTAACGTTTGGCCGTTACAATATAATAACCATAAGTAAACAACTGAAAACTATATTCATCATCGTACACCATAGGCTTAAGTCGTATCATTTCGACCGTGCACGTCATATAATTAAAACTAAACTTACCTACCGACTAAAATATTAATTTTTCATTAATTTTTCTAGATCAAAATAAATACTTGAACAAACAATAATATTTGTCATAACTAAATCAAATTACTTGTACTGTTTTATATTCATTTAGTAGATACGAAAATATTCGGTGTCTAAACGGCACATCATATACATGTGGCATACAATTTTTACAAATTGAAGTTAATAACAGTATTTGAAGTAATTGTTTACACGTTTGTCTGAACCATTCATGCTGACTGAAAGTACGGTATATAACTTTGGGTCACTGCAGTGCGTCGTGCATAGTGCAGTTTATTTTTTACAGCATGTGTACAACACGCCTTACCTCTTTTAATTTAATAATTACTACCCTTAGAGAAAATATGTAACTTAGTTTTAGCGATGATTGTAGGATACCGTAATATATTGCTACGCGTGCAAATGCTAACCGATGTTTTTCCTTTTTCCAGGGAGCTTTGATTCCGGCCGCTTTTACCAATGGGTACCACTGAACAACGCCAGAGTCAATAAGTTTCTGCCATCGTAAGGTAAGGTTAATTTGATTGGTTTATTAATTTTAACGGAGTTTGCCTTGTATTAGTAAACTGTGTTTAACTTTTTTTTTTAAATCTGTTTCAGGTTGAACAATATTAGTCGCCCCTATTCGTATGATTGGCTCGATAACTCACAACTATCACTTAAGATGCAAAAAGACGTCTCATTCACTCTCACTTACACCAAAGGTTTTTATTTCTCAAGAATGCTATTAATAATAATAGTTTCTATATAGTATGGTATAATACTATTATACTGATTATGAATACAATAAAAAAAAACATGTTTAATGATAATATTAATGTTTATATTATAAAAAGTAATAAAAACTTTAGTATTTAAGATAATTATACAAAAATATTATTATTATTATTATTATATATGATTATTATATTATATTCGTTTGTTTTATTAGGGTTTTTATTATTATACACAAACGAAAATACCCAAGCGTACTTGTACATTTTAAATAAGAACTTAATAATTTTATTGTAATAATAATTTACCTATACCTAATATAAAACAATCCCTATACAATTAACTCATTCAGTAAAACAATTCAAATGCGTGTCCCTCTTGATATTTTTTTTTTGAAATATGGTCGTATATTTATTACTTATAATATTAAATTATTTATAAATCAAGACTACTAAATAAGATCTCATAATTTATCTGATTGGCAAATAGGACAACAATAATATTTTCAAAAAAAAACACGTTTGGTTGACTAAATTATATTAAATTGTTCATTAACGAACTACCTTTAATTATTCAAATTTGAGATCCTGGGCGTAAAACAAAAATCATTCGATAATAGCTAAACGATTGTGTCATCATCGGTTCGAACAATAAATGAATAAAATAAAAATAAGTAATTAAATAATTAACGATAAATTTATGAAATTATGAATAAGGCGTACCAAGGGTTTTGGTATTACTCTGTATTTTAATGCTCTAGTCCTAAGCTAACGTCATGTTATTGTTACGATTTAATGGAAAATGTAAAATATAATGTTCATCAATGCCGAAGACAAGCAGATATTAAGATATTTAGTCAAACCAACTGGTACATTTTGATTATTTTAAAAATATAAATTTTAAAAAAACAATAATGCTGGGCTACAAAATTAATTATATACAACTTATACTTGATACTCTCAAAACGTATTTAAAATTATTAGATTTAATTTCTTTTGTTTTTATTATAAATTTTTGTTTATTATTATTTATAATATAATAATCATACACGATTTTTTTTTAACGAACAATTTATAATACTATTAAAACTTATCAACTATTATGTTTGTTATGTAATTTTTAAAAAAATATTCTTTGCCATGAATTTTTTTGTTTTGTTTTTTTCATTTGTTACCCAAATATTTAACTAAATATAATTGTTGTTAAACTATTTTATTGTTATTACAATTTTAAAACTTATCATTAAATTATTAATAATTAATAAAATAATTAATTAATAATTCTAATAATTCCCCAATAGTTGAATTTCATACTTTCTCTTCCTCTTTTTGTTCATTTATTTTGTAAGTATTGTTTTGTTTGGTTTCTATTCAATCGTTTTGTTGAAATTTTAAAATTATGTATATGTAACAACATGTTTAAGTAAAACACCAAATATTATACTCGTTATGGTTATAAATCGCGATATTTTGTTGGTATAATGATATCAATACTAATGACGACCTAGACTTTATTCACCGTGTCTATACATTATTATGTACATTTATTACCGGCACTAGTATAATTAATAATTAATATAATGTATTCGAATCGCGTTTTAGTAAAAATCAAAAACAAATTATTAATATGATTGTTTTTTATACAGCATAACAGGGTAATGTTCTGTTAAAAAACAATTACTCTACCGATTCGAACGATATAAATGGAAAAATTAATACGTTTACAGATTGAAATAATACAAATTAGTTGTTCAGTCCTTGTTTTCGTGTTATGAGACTAAATTGATTACAACTCGTTCGACCAGTTCAATACTTTAAGTAGATAATTTAAACGTATTACTCAAACGATTGTTGTCTTTGTTTGAATTACTTAGACAAATTATTTAAGTACACGATTGTTACATTAACGATTTTATAAACATTTTCTTCCTTTTTAAATAAACTGTTAAAAATCTATTCTAATGACGCGCTTTAGAAACAAGTTACTTATTTTGTGAAACATTTAAATTCAATTAAAAAATTAAAAAATACTAAATTATAACGTGTTTGGATATTCGATGTGAATTTAATGTTTTTTTAAATCCAATCACTAATAATATTATATTTTTTAAGTAATCTTCAAAACATTCCTAAAAAAAATACCCTCAGATTTCTTCAAACACAAAATCAATAATTAAATGTAACAACAGATATTTATAGTTTGATAACTTTATTTAATATTTATCACATAATATCCGTATTGTATTGCGATCAAAATAATAGTTATTGTTCAGTGCGAATAAAACGAATACATTTATTAATAACCATAACGAAATGTACTTATTGTTGTAACGGTACGGTTTAATTATATTATAAACGTGTACATACTTTCTTACCTAACTAATTAATTATTAATAATTAATAATAATAATATTATAATTAAAAAAATGCAGATCTGCAATTATTGTGGAAATGAAACATTTTTTTCTTTTAAATTTAAGTTTAAAAATCTACATTTATTAATATTAATTATATTTAAAACTAATACAATTTTAAAAATACCAAAAAATATATAGCATAATTGTAAGGTCATTGTAGACATTAATTTTATTATAAAACATAAATATTAATTAGGTATACTTATTATACACATTTGTAGCATTGTGGTTCATAAAAAATAAGAAAATAAAAATAAGATCTTGTTTGCTCTTTATTGATTGCTTTTGATTTACACTGTTAAGCATATATTGTTTTATGATTATTATTATTTATTATTACGATTATTATTACTTTTTTTTTATAACATGTGATATTCATATTAACCATACGTAAGACTAATAATATGTATAAAATTAATTCGCAATATCTATTAATTGATATAAGGACACAAAATATGAATGTGATTTAATGATGTATACTTTATTAAAATTCAATCCTCAAAGAGGAAAAATAATACACACTACACTGCAAATATTATAATTTCCAGTAATAATTTCAAATAACTTAACAAATTAATTAATTTTTTTTTTTAATTTTTGTTATTTTTCTTTAAAATTAAAATATTGTTTTGAAAAAGAAGTTTTTATAATAACTTAACGTACGATAAAAGCTCAATTATGTTTTGAGTTTTTTCTATATGTGATGTAGTTCAAAAGTACATGTAATAGAGTTTAACAAACCTTTTCATCAAATTTCTTCTTTTATCTATTTTAAAGGTAAAACAAATATTAGAATTCATTAATATTTAATTCGCGCCTTTATCATGATATTATAATACAATGCACATATTTATATATTATATATATTAATATAATTATTATTATATAAATACATTTTTTTAACTCAAAAGATATAATGTGAATCTTGATAATAATAAATGACGAGATGACTATCTCTGTCTAGTAACAGTGGCAATTTAATACCATATCAAAGCTAAACATTAACGATTATGTTTAGTAAATTATTATGGCAATAATTAGCGTAGTATACACAAGTTCTTTTTTTTATGTATAAATATTTTATATATACATAATATATATATAACTTTATTATATAGGTACTTACGATACCAACAAAAATACTTTTAAAATTATTGATAACGTTTCTATCACGTTATGCTGCAAAATGATTTTGTGATTTCGGTGTGGAACTGTGAATTTTTGGTGTTTTATGTTATCACACGGTCAATATGTTTTCTTCGTAGAATAATAATCTTATATAGGTACCGCTAAGTTTCGTGATTTTTTTAAATTATTGGTCTAAACTCTAAACTTTATTTAACATAATGTTTCTGTCAGATTTAAATGTAATATATCGGATTTGTTTCAATTATAGTTTATAGGATTTTGCTGGTATTGTTATATTCGTTAGGACTGTAAGTTTGTTTTTCTTCAATAGTAAATTATTTCTTTACCCTCTCACATTTCGAACGATACGACGACATTAAGATTTATTAAGAGCAATACAGTTAAAAACACTAATACAATTAGATAAAAAATTATACTTGAAGTGTTCATAACTCGCAAAGAGTACAATTCGTGTGTTTTATTTTCGAAATATCATGTAGACTTATCTTGACATAGATGGTGTATTTTAGAATAATAATGACGAGCACTCGGAGAGTGAATCTGTTAGAATGTAGTACATACATATAATATAATATTACCACAGCTAATATCAGTTTATCATATTGTTTTTTAACGTTTCACTATTACACTCATCACCCTGTTAGATAATGTTATTCAAAACACAGTACACACCTAACACATTTTCGTATGCTAAAAAAAAAATAATCACTTAAATATAATGGTATTATAATATACATAGATAGATGTACGTAAAATGTAATAATTTTTATTTATAATGCTTCTTTCTTTTATTATAATGTATTATTATTCAAAGAAAAAATGCTTGACATTGTAGATTCTACATTTTCATAATATATTATAAATTACGGTATAATTAATACTTTTGTACAAAAATGTATTATGTATATATAATTTATACATATTTATAAAAATAAATATATATCTACTTTAAAAGTTGCTTACTTTTAAGTTATTATAATATATTATAATTATAATCATTATCATGAACGATAATTCTTATAAAAAATAAAATATTGTTTCACGTTTAAAATTTATTTCAAGCTTTGTAATTACTGGAAATGGCCTACCTACGTCCTAAATGTTAAAATTATATTAATTTTGTCATTTACTTTGTTTGTTTTCTTGTATATTACATTTATCTTTTCCTCTCTTTTTCTCTCTCTCATTAAGTCCTTACATAATTGCAATTAAAAAGTACCTATAAGACTTTAAATATATATGCCTTAAAGGTAATTATTTAGAGATTAGAGATATTTTTACAACAACTTTATACTTCAAATATAAATCTCAGTTTATAATTTATATGCCATACTTTATTTAAAACTAGACTATACTTTAATTTAAGATATTACACATTTATCAAAAAACACCATACAACATATCCAAACGTTTTACATATTATAAAAGGTATACATTTATAATTTTGTACCAGGTACGCTTTTTGAAGCAAAAAATAAAAAGTTTATTTAAATGTTATATTTTGTAGGTATAACTGTAATAATTGCAATTATAGAATAACAATTTCAATAGCAAATATTACTTCATCTAAGTACCTCAATAATACAATATTATTAATAGGTATGTGTCATATACGATTTGTAGTTTAAAACATTTTGAAGAATAAGAAGAAAAAACTAAGATCAAAGTATATATTAGACTATATTGATCAACTGTGTTCAAAAATATCTGTCTATTGTTAACATAGTAACTACTTATTTATTTATTTTTTATTTTCAATTATTGGAAGATAGGAATAATAATGTGTTGAGTTCAAGAAGTTATTATTTTGCTAAGTAATTTGACCTACTTCAGTAGATATATGTTATACTATTAATTTCATTTAGGCTAGTACAGAAAAAGTTTGGTCGATTAAACTTAAAATGTTATTATCGTTTTTCTGAAAAATAACTTTTTACGTAAACTCTGTGAATCAAAATATAGACTGATGTGCAAAAATCGTTTCTCTATCGCTATTCGCTAGCATTGCGATGAATCATAGGTAGATAAATGGCATTTAGCACGACCTGTTTGGAGTGCGGAAAACTTGACATAATAATATCAAAATGTAAATAATTTAAATACGATTGTTGTGCAGTACGACTAGCCGAAAAAATAATGTGTTACGCGTACAAGGACACTACGTGATGCAAAATTATTGTTACTAACTCTGTCGGCTTAAGGTCATCCCGCAGAAAATTGTTTTGGATAAAAACACACCTTTGATCGGAGCGACATGTAAGTTTTGGTATTTTCGACTTGACTACTAAACAATGAGTTATCTTAACCTTAGACCGTGTCGTATAAATAGCCGGTACGGAGATTAGTCGAGCATCAGTTTCATCTCTGCGAATACACAATTAACACATAGTCAGTACACAGTGTCTTGTTCATTGTCGAGTTTAAGTAACAAAAAGCTAAAATGAGCTCTTACGCATTGTTGTTGTGCGCCCTGGGCGTCGGTGCATTGATGGTGCACGGCAAACCCCATCAGTGTTTTTTGGAAGAGTACTCCGAGGCACTGCTCAACGCCGCCGCTGCCCAACAAGCTTACTACCCGTCTTACTACGATCAGTTGGATGACTCCAGCAAGAGGCTGGGCAGGTCCAACGAACTGAACAGCATACAAGAACAGCCAAAACCATTGTCCAACACCGCCGGCGGCCTCGGTGGACTCGCCAACTATTTTGCCTACAACCCGTTGAGAGGCGCGGCTCCGGCTCCGGGCCTGACCGACCCGTCCAAAGTCGGTACCGGCACTGGCAGCAAGTCTGCGGCACCAGGAGAGAAAACCGTCGGAGGCAGAGGCGCCAATGACACAGCCGCCGCCGCCGCCGACGTGGCCAAGTATTACGAACAAATAAAAGCGCAACAAGAGATCTTGGCCCAACAACAGTTGCAACAGACTCTGTACCAAGAACAACAGCGCAAACAACAGGAATACCTGGCGCTCCAACAACAACTCCAACAGCAGTACTACCAGCAACAACAAGCATTGCTCATGTTGGAACAACTCAACAAGAACCCGGCTTTCGTCGACCAACTGGCCGGATTCTCCAACCTGAAAGGATCTACGGCTGGAGCAACCGTCGGTGGTGCTACGAGCTCAGTTAACGCCGGTTCCACCCCCGCCTCCTCCGCGTCACCGGCCGTCATCGATACAAAACCCGAAAATTTGGACGCCGACAAGACTAAAGCACTGAACGCCAAAGACCAGACAGTGTCCAACCACTTGGAAGCCGAGAAAGAAGCGTCCGGCAAATCGACAAAGCACTTGGAGCCCAGACAAGCCGACGAGGATCAATCTGCGACGGCCGCCCCATCCGAATCTGCCATCGACTCGGCCGAAGATGACGTCGACGATCAGGACGTGTCGACCATTGAAAAAGTATACAGCGTATCTACTGAAGACTAAAACGTCCGTCCGTTGTTCGAATAACACATAAATCCTATTATTTATTATCTAAACATTATATTATTGTGTAAACGTGTCAATCTATACAAACTGTTAGCGTCAGCAGAACAATTTATAATTTTCTTGCTTTAAATCTATATTATACCATTTACGCTATTGTATTGATTAATAAATTATTAAATTATTATAAATGTCGTTTACTTATTTCTCTGAATGACTCATATGACTTTTAGCACACATAGCTTTAGCACTGAAGTCAGCTGCCATGCGGCATTACAGACAACTAGTACTACACCAAAAAAGATATTGCGAGTTCGTATTAAATCATAACATAATATGAAAATAATATAAGAAGCACATACTTATGATCTAAACATTAAATATAAAGTTAATACTTCACTATATTATACGTGTTATATTTAACACGTTCACTATATTTTAAAATGAATATAATAATATTTATTGGGGTTTAAATAGTGATTTGTGTCATACACAAATGCTGTTGTTTAACTGAGCTTTAGAAAATATAGATTACACCTGCGAGTATCTAAGGAATAAAACTAATGTTAACAAACCTATTTAAATAAACTCTAATAATTTAAAAATTTTGAAATTCGGGTAAGTTTAACAACAACTATTAGATTTGAACTATTTTTGATCGAATGTATAATAAAGGCTTATCAGTTATCGCTATTATATGAAACAATTAAATATGACTTAATTTATCTTTATCAAAACTAGATTTCGTAGGTAAAACGTACGTTTTTATCAGCTCAAATGCTATTAAGTAGATAATTTTGATAAGAATAAGATTTTTAAAAAATCATTCAAATTTTAAAGTGTAAATAATCTTTTCCATTTCTGTTGAAAGAAATATTGTTTTATTTATAAATTAATATAATTCAATAAATAAATTTCATAAATTTTTAATAAAATCAATCATTGTTAATCGTGTATCCTACTTATAAAATTAATTAAACTTAACGCTTTAAAGGGCAGTAATTAGTATATTACCCATATTTAATATTGCCTTCGAGATAAGTTGAAATAACCACTTATATTTTATGATTCTTTTTTTGATTATTGCACTTAAACTATGATTTTTTTATTCTATCATGCGCTGAATTTATCATTTTTTCCTATTAAGGGTGTATTACAAGTGACAACTCTTGCCTTCCAAACAGTTAGTATTGTTAAGTCAGGTGCAAAGTGTTACGGTAAGTATTTTTTTGTCTTGTCAATAGTTCAACAATATCATTCTATTGTTTGCAATTATTTAACTAAGATAACTGTTTAAACATACTAATATTGTAATACCCGTGAAAAAACAAATACTATTAAATTGCTTCTTGTTTATAGAACCTTATTATTCATTAAACGTGTTTAAAATACATCTTAAGTGTTTTGAATACCTATTATAATAACATACGTACTAATGTAGGAAACAACTGCAAAATTCGAATTGTTTAAAATCTTAAAATTTTTTTATGTATAGTAAACGTCATCGAATTAATGTGTAATGTATAAGTTATAAACTACACACATTATTGTTTGGACTTGAACATAATAATTATAGGTGTTTCGTAATCGTCAACGTCAGTTTTTGTTGATTATTTGTCGTTGTATTGTGAAACGAACGCGTGTAAGTGCACTTTTTGATCAATCAGCAAAATCGAACGACTTGGCACACCTGTTGTGGAACAGCCAAAAACAGTCAGTGGTCACTTCGAGTGTCGTCCGCCGTCCCGTCAACATGATGAAATTCGCCGTCGCTCTCGTCCTGTTCGTCTGTTTGGCCGCCAGTGCTTTTGGCGACAAGTCCATCGCCGATTCCGACTCCAGCAACTCAGATCGGAGCAAGAGGGATGTACCGGCCAACGGTCAACAGCAAAACTGTGTTACATTAACAACCGTCGATGGACAAAAGGCAACGGTGTGCGGCGAACCGGCACAGTTGGCTTCAACTGTGAACCGCAACTTCGAGGAAACCACCGACGGAAAGTCCGAAAAGGCCACCGAGGCCAGGACCTTCTCGCTTTTGCACAAAAAATTGGAAAAACCCGCTCAGATATACGTCGTTCAACAGCCGCAATACGTGGAGAAACCCCATGTTGAGTACGTGCCCAAGCCCGTGTACCAACCTATCTACTACGAGAAACCCCATGTCGAGTACGTGCCCAAGCCCGTGTACCAACCTATCATCTACGAGAAGCCTGTGCCCGTGTACGTGCCCCAACCGGTTTACCAACCCGTCCAACAAGGTCATCCTCTACTGCAACACGGCCTTTGTGACTTCGGAAACTACGGCAAGTCGGCTGGTCCCGAAGGCATGATACCGTTCAGCAGGAGCGTGGAGACCACTCACTACGTTAACAAGATGCCAGTGTCACGCAACGTCGAGACTTCTGGACCAATCGGTTACGGTGGTATGACCGGCTACGGTACCTACGGTAACATGGGTATGAACGGTATGGGCGGTATGGGTGGTATTGGATACGGTGGTATCAACCGCGGTTACGGCATGATGAGACCCACGGTAATGCCATACCGGTACAGGAGCGCCGACGAAACTGAAGCACCCACACCGATTAACGGTTACGTGACAGGCTCCGAAGTGGCTAACATACCGAACACCGAATGGAACACCATGAGGAGCGTCGAACAACAACCCGCCTTCGGAATGCCCGAACCGCAGATGGCTGCTTTCCCTATGATGACCACCATGAACAACATGAGAGCTACCGAACAACCAATGTTCAGCTTCCCCGAATCTGAAATGATTTCTACCCCACAACAGATGGGATGGAATAATTTTAAGAACTCCGAAGGACCAACTGCTTACGGCCAGCCTCAATTCATAAATTCGATTCAGCCACAATTCGGCACTCCCATGACAATGAGGAATGTGGGACCGGTGCCTATGGGTTTAGATGCTCCGACTGACGTCATCCAGAGCTACCCCATGACTCCTATGATGATGAGAACCGCCAACGACATGATCTACCCGGGTCTGTTCCCAATGACGAGGGCAGTCGAAGTACCCACCGTCAACAACATGCAACAACAAGGAAACTTACAGATCAAAACGCCCAGCAAGGACTCCAAAATGCCGCTGTTAACCAGACGGGAAGCTGAACTGACGCCAAAAGACGGAAAGCCAAACGCAGATCAGACCAAAACAGTCTCCGACGGTAATACCAAGAACTGAATTCCCAAGTCATATTCATCAAAATAGTGTAAGTTATATATAAAAATGTTTTGTTTTAAAAAACCAATCATGACAACAACAAAAAATAAAACCATCTTTTAAATATGTCAATATTGTATAACTAATTTATATTGTTTTGCGATATTTGAAATAATAATTAAGTAATATTAATTATTAAAAAATAAATTATTAAAAAATATTCGAGTTTACTTATTTATTTTTTTTAACAATTTACCCATTATGTTTATGAAAATGTTTATTTTCATATTAATACATGTATTAATACATGATTTATATCAAACATAATTATCCAGCTTTGGTGTAATATACATACCTACAATATCTACGGTGAACACTATACATGATCTAAATATCAGGTATGTTTGATTTGATTACTGATTTAATCAAGCGGTTGTTTAGTATTTTTACTAATATATATTACAACTTTTTAAAATAAAACATTATTTTTATATGTTATCATTAGCTATTTAATTACGTTCTAGAGAACCTAGTTTTGGATCATGTTTACATTTTTTTTAGTGAAAAAGTAAAATAAAATGTAAAATAAATGTAAAATAAAATTAATGTAAAATAAAATAATTTCTCAATTAAAATATTAAAATTATAAGTTTATTAGGGCATATGCTAATACAACAACATTATAACTGACAACTGTTAGATAAAATATAACAACATACTCGTAATAGTCTTAGAACTTTTATGTTTTAAGACATTACCAAAAAAACACCGACGTGAAATAAATTAGAGTATTAGAAAATAAAAAATTAAATATTTATTGAGAAAAGTTTAAATCAGTTTTTAACGGTAACCATCTTCGAATTTCTAAGATGGTTTAATATACTTGACTTGAGAGTCAATCTTTTTTAAGATTCTTCAATTATTTTTACAATTAAAGTTATTAAACTGCTTATTAAAAAAATTTACTTTTTCATATTAACACGAAGAACATGAAACTATACGAGTCTTAATAATAAGTATAAATGATCAAAGTATACATTATAAACTTAAATCTTTAAAGTAATTTTATATATTTATTATTGATAAAACACAGGTGAGATATTATAAAATCTTTTAAATATAAATAATAAAATAATTTTGACATTTATACTTAAAAACATTGTAAATCATATGGCAATTCATTATTCAACAAGTTTAACGTTAAAATTAGAGTTAACATATTACTCGACTACTGATTGTATAAAACCATTTCATTTAAGCAAAAATCTAAAAACAGCTTTATAATGCCTCGAAAAACTTACTTTTCTTCTTTTTTTCAAATAGTCTAAAGTAATTAAAAATTCAATAAAAAATGTTATTAAAGAATTTATCATAATTTTTAAAATTAAGTATAACTCATAAACACATAAATGTGCCAATAATAATAATTAAAAAACGAATACCTTAAGACTTTTAACCAATTTAAAAGTTGAATTAATTTTGTATGTATTTCACTATGATTAAAATACATTGATATTACATTTAAGGATATTCAATAAAACATTTTTTTTAATTCTTTAGTATTATAGCTACGGCGATAATATTAAAAAATCGTTCATTCCTCAAGGGTATGTTTAATGCATTTAAAACTTGATTTAAATTTAATTTTGAATACAAGTCATGCGGTTTGTCGCTAAAACAATTTTCATAATTAAATGTATAAGCAAATTTACTTACATAACTATATTAACCAGGTTTATCTTCATTGATTTTGTTTAAAATGTGAAATGGCAGAGTGGAGAAATCTCATTTTACATCTGCTTTCAATAATTTTATAAAATGTATTTTACTGTAAATTCTTCTATATGTTTAAGCATAAACTTCATTGAACATAAAAATGTTGTTTTTAACCTTACTTTAGTTTTAACTAAATACCGTTTTACTATTATTTTGATGATACTCATATTTATAAAATATAAATTATTGTTTAAGTTATTTAAAATGCAGCTCATTATCTTTTAGCTAATGTATATTATATTATAATATTTGTAATACAGAAGTATCAGTTATTTGAGTAAGTAAGTTGGTCGACGGTCGTTCATTGATATTTACTTTTAACACTAAAAATTATTTTATTACAATTATTAAGTATTCCTAAATAACGTAAATTAGTTTCATGTCTTATGTAAACATAATATGATTATTTCTAAAAATTACCCTTTAAATAGTTGTTATATTTGTTTCACGTTAAATGTGTTGAACCCAAATTAGTATTCATAAAATGCAGACCTCAACTGAGAAAGTGTTTATTACATTATCCTTGGTCAGCATGTGACTTACATAATATGACCAATTGCGCTGTAGCACAGGCCGGTCCTTCTAAATCTATTATTTATTTATCAACGTTGTCAAATAATTTAATAACATAGTTATAATACATACATATAATATTCAGTTGTAATAAATGAGTATTGATGAATGTTATATTTTAATTAATAATTTGTGCTGATAGTAAACAACCAAGATTTTAGTTTAAGGACTTTGGAAAACAATGATATTTTTTTATTTTTAAGAAAGCTTGAGTTTTAAAATTGTGGTTAATAATTCAATGAGTATTATATACCTATAATATTTGTTACATTTTATAGGGAAATTTTCATTTTTGTATTTTTTACTTGTAAGTCGCTTATTTGTCGATATTACTTGGGAAGTTTAATATTTAAAGAGAAGTTGAGTATACAATAAATAATAACTTTTCGTTAATCTTTACTTCCGTTGTCGTATTTTATCGTTATAATTATCTTGTTAGTCGTTCGTTTAAAATTATATTTTTTTGTTTAAAATCAACTTTGAGTTTCACGCTAAGAAGAAATATATAAATATATTCTCTTTAAAAATAAAAATATATAATTTTTCCTTTTAATTAGCAATTAAATGTGTTACCGGAAACATTTAATTACGTTACAGATTCTATTTTTCAAGTTATTATCTTATGTTATTTTTTAATGACGGAATAGTTTTTAGCATAATAATTAGGCGTTTTATCTTAAAATAATCTTTAAAAAAATAATTTAATTAAAAAAACACAGCATACAATAAATAGGTATAAAAATCTAAAATAAATAAGTTTTTTTTTTTTTACAAAAAATTACACAAATTAATAACATTAATATTGCATAGTTTCAGGTTTCAGGTTAGGAACGGTAATCTTCAGTTAGTGTTTTTGAGATAGTTCTAGTGTCTTGCCTTCTATAGGAGCTGTTGCCATAGGCGAATCGTCTATGTACTCGACGTAAGTCTCAATTGGAACGCCGGCAATGAGTGAAGCGTAATCAGACTTGTCCGTCGTCACAGTCAATACAGAGTTTCGCATTTCGGGCAATGGAGCCGCAGTGATGGATACCGTTTCCATAGCGGGTTCGACAACTTTTGGAACGATGATGGGCGTTTGATTTTCTATCGGAGGGATTTGGGTAACGACCGGCAATGGTTCTAAAGGTTTTACCGTCGTTAATTCTAATAAAATTGTAGGAGTTGCAGTAGTAGTAGTAGTGGTGGTGGTGGTGGTAGTAGTGGTGGTGGCAGTTCTAGCGACTTCTTCCGTCTTTGGATGCTCCTGAGTTTCTTCTAACCTGGGAATATCTGTTACCGTATGTATATTATGCGTGGCCACGGTTGCTGGTTGGTTTTCCATTACGGTCTCTACGGGAGCTGTATCCGTCGTTTGTTGTTCATCCGAAATCGTCTGTATGCTTACTTGTCGGTCGTCTGTTTCCGCTTGTGATGGTGCGACCATGTCCGTTTGTAGATCATCCGTTACAGTTTGTTCGGGCACAGCATCGATCTCCTGTTGATCGTCCGTCTCAGACTGTATTGGCACGGAATCGATATCTTCTTGGTCGTTCTGGGGTCCCGACCACTGCGGTTGATCGTCATAGGTTAATTGAGTTGCTGACATTTGTTCGTTGTTGTAGGCTAATTGACCACTTGGACTTTGTTGGTCTTCGTATGCCAAATGAGTTCCTGATAACTGTTCCTGCTCGTCTAACTGCTGGACCTCGTCGTCGCCGTCTGCCCGTTGAAGACTTTCATCGTCGACCGCCAACATGCTGTCTTCGGCGTACCGCTGTCGTCTTTCGGAAGGGTTGTAGTCTTCTTCTTCACCGTTCACCTCGTCGTAAATCAGCTCGGAGTTTTCCAGCACTCGCCGGGGAGACCTAGGCCGTTCGACCACGTCGCGCCATCCGTCTACCGTGTGCAGCAGCTGTTTGAGGATCTGCGCCGACGGTTGATCCGCCTGCGATATGCCGTTGGCGTGCCCCGGGTACATGCCTTCCACCACGGTTTCGAACTTGTTTTCGGACCCTTCTACCGGCACAAACTTGCATCGGAGCGTGACCGGCACGTTGATGTACGTGGGCAGGTCGACCGACTCGCCGTTCAAAAGGGTGGTGTCGAGACGAACAGCAGCGCTCTTGAGAGGATACGGCATGCGGTCAAACTTCTTTGCGGCAATTCTCTGTCCGCTGTACGGCGGGGGAGGCAATGGGGTCGTTGACGCTTCTCTCTTCAACCCGTTGAACGACCCTTGATCAGAGTCGTCATAGTCGTTGCCGGTGTCCTCGTCAATCGTGTCTCGAGTGACGTAACGCCGGCGACTGTTCCTGGGCACATAGTCCTCCTCCTCATCGCCCTCGGTTCGCACGTTTCCGGGGAACGCGACCAACGCCTTTGCCGCGCCAAAGATTAACAACAAGACCGACACTTTCTCGTACAAGTTATACATGTTATATTTTAAATGATACAAATTGCGTTTAACACAATCCTGTAGACGTTCTCAAATCGACTAGACTTTGTCGGACCCAAGTCGGTACGTTTTATACAGTGTTTTTCTCTAGGATCACGCTCGCCGACCGGTTTATTTACCAAACAACCTGTCCAAAATGTTTAAACGTACGTTAACCGCCAAATGCACCGCGGAAGCGTTTTTTTCGCTCCGTGATGTTATTGTCGATGGTCTCTGCCGCATCTTAGGCCTATAGAACGTACCGTTGTTCACATAATGTCAGTGTGTCTGGGACAAATGAGAACGTCACGTTTTCCTGCAGACTACCGTAAATATAATTTCACACTACACACAAAAACAACGTGCTTGAAACAATACCTAAACAACAATAATTTAAATTATACATACATAAAGTAACAAAATATGACGTTGACGCCTATAGTTTTCATATATAAATTTAGCTTCGTAGTGTCACTGAATAGGTATTGTTTTTAAAATTATGTAAATATTTTGTCTGGACCGACAATATCTTCTAAGCCACTAAACCGATTTTTTTTATGTAACTACTTTATAGATCAGAAATTGTACCCAAAAAAATTGTTTATCCCTTCCTCTTCAAAAACCAAAAAAAACGGCCAACAAATATATGTATAAACTTACACTTAAATCTACAGTATGCAATAGGTTTTTAAAAAAATAATTGAATTGGTTCCATATCTAAGTGGAACACCGAATATTTTTTAATATAGTATTGTCGATACATTTTAATGAACTAAAATATGTCTGTAATCAAACTTTTTTTTTATTAAGAAAAATCCCTTAAGAAAGAGAAAAATTACACTTCGACTGTCGTAAATTACTAGATTGCTATGTATGAGTGAATCACGGGTATCTGAAAAATATTCTCATTATATTATTAATTACGATTTATATGGATAACAACGACAACAAATTGTTGTAGACAGACGCCTAACCCTAAACTTATCTACCCTAATACTAAAAGTACAATTTCAAGCACATTATTGTCATGACAAGGCATTTATTGATATTTCTATATCTACCATCTACAGATTCGCATCGAAGCGTTTACTTAAAAATGATTTAGTTACTTTCAGTTATAATAATTCCTGTAGATCTGTCATCTCCCCCGTTCCAGTATGCTCTGAACCCACTGTACTGTTTTTTATTATTTATAAATCATAAATATATTATATATCAGGGTTATCTGTCATTAAAAAACACAACATATTATTATTTTATTTTGTAATAACGAAAACCCCAGCGTTCCATCTAAACAACCGGGAGGCAAGAAGATCGCTTCAATTAGCTGTAAACAATACCGTTATAACTAATGATGAGTGCCCCCGGTATCTGGGAGTTAATCTAGACAGAACCCTCACTTACAGACAACATATAGACGCTATAAAGAATAAGCTTTAGACCAGAAACAACATCATCGCTAAACTAGCTGGGACGAGCTGGGGCTGCAACGCAAATGTTTTAAGAACCTCAACGCTAGCATTAGTGTATAGTGTTGCAGAGTATTGCTCTCCAGTTTGGATGAAAAGCGCTCACTGTAACAAGGTTGACGTTGCCATGCCATGTGAACTATATCCGGGACGGTCAAAAGCACACAAACGCAATGGCTACCACTTCTCTCCAATATACTACCACCCGAACTACGTAGGAAAAAGACGGCGTCAGCTATCCTCGAACAAATTAAAAACAAAACGGACCTACCAATTCATAATGATGTTTTCCTCCACCCCGATAAAAGACTCAAATCAAGGCATCCAATATGGAGCGCGGATATAGGACAAGAAACCCCACAAGAGTTATGGAAAAACCAATGGAAAGAATCCGGAGTTAAAAACAGCTTCCTGGTTGACGGCCCAAACATAAAACCGCCTGGTTTTGAGCTGCCTCGTCCAATCTGGTCAACACTAAACAGGATCCGTTCTGACCAGGGAAGATGTAATTACCTTGTATACAAAAAGGGTTTCACAGAATCACCTGCTTGCACATGCGGAGCGGAACAAACAGTGAAGCACATCGTGCAGGAATGCCCTCAAACAAAATTTGAAGGTGGGATTGAAAGCATTCATGGATGCGATTCCGAGGCAGTGGACTGGATGTGCGAACTGGATGTGCGTCTATAGTCCTCTATTTCTACCCACAACATCGTACTGGTTACCCCTGTTTTCACCTCAAGATATTGTACGCTACTTATTTTTCTTATAATTTTTTACTGTTACTTAGTTAAAATTAAGTTTACATTTATATCTTTTAATTATTTTATATTCATATATTGTTATTTATTGTTATTGTAATTGTAATTGTAAATCGTATTACTTAATATTTTTCGCCGAAGCCATATGCATTAAAAAAAAACGAAAACCCCGTTAATTAGAACGGAGTCCTAATAGAGAGCTTACATTACAAAAACTTGGAGGAAGTGTGGTAATACATGATTATTATAGCTAAATGCATCACTTTTTGTTAACCTAGCCTACTTAGGTATCTTATTTTCTTTTCAGAATGCAACATGTACAATTAGGTATGTACTTATTAATACATACCTATAAATGCGTTTTGTTTATTATGTGTCACAGTTTTTATTTTCAAAATTAGTGATACAAGTTTTATTTTTTGTAAGAAAGACATACTACAAAAAATGGTAAGATATATAATAATAACAATGCGTGTAATATAAAAATTAGGTATAAGTACAATACAAGTTTAGTAATCGCAATGAAATGGCATCGGATAAACTCGATGTGCTATAATTAATTTGGTCGTATTAGTTGTATATGAGTTATATAAAGAGTTTTATGTAAGTACATAAGTGTGCACGTTATTTTACACACCATTCCTGTATGAAACGCATTAGATATATTATTTGATATAGCACGTTGTTCTAACACGGGTCAAAGTCTTTTTTATGGACTATGCGTTATGTATACTTGGTGTTTCATAAATCATATTCAGAAGCAGTATAAATAATTGTACTAGTTCTTATTCCAATCTAACCAATTACACGATTTAAAACATTTGTCACATTCATTTTAATTATGATTAAGAAAAAAATATTTTATTACTTATAGTTGGAAGTGACGAATCGATTTTTTTGATTTTTAAATCATTACAATTATAATAAGGTTAATACCCAGTTCAGTATTTTTTAAAACTTTTATTTGGACCCAAAACTGTTACAAGTTTATGTACTGTATAACATTTAATACAACGCAAAGGGTGACCTGCTGTTTATTGAAAACTTTAACACCCATTGTGCTAAATACATGTTATTAGCAAAGTTTTTTATTTTTTTAAAACTAAAGGGCAATTTTCCTAAGGAAAAATTTATTTTTTACCAAATCAACATTACCCTCAACACGTATACAGGGTGATTCATTTGACGTAAAACTTTCACATTCTCTTAAAATAATTGGAATTTTGTAGTTTACTACACAATTAACTTACTACTAAGTTAAGTTTAAATTTTAAAGTTACTATAGTATAGAGTTTAGGACGGGAGATGGATGATTGTTGCGTAATGCGCCCAGATAAAACAAATGTTATATACCACCCTTTCTCCCGTCCTTAACTTTAATCTTTAAAAATAAATATTCAAAACTGGTTATCAATTTATTAATATGTTCAATAAAAATATTTTTTTTTATTTAAAAAGTTAATTTAATATAATAATATTCGTTATTGTTTAAATTTAAAAGTTGATAGAGCTTTAAAAAAAATGTAATCAAGTCAATTTTTAGTAGCTTTATAATATTGTAAAAATGTATGAAAAAAAACAATTTTAAAAGAAAATTGTTATCATTATTATTATTTGTAGGTGCAATCGTGTTTATGCCAGCACGTTATTTATACATTTTAACAATATATCACTAACGTTGAATTCAACTAACTTACTATGGTGGATATGCAAAGCGAAACACTATGGTATGACAAGTGTAATCTAGACAGAAGAACTAGAGTGAAATATGTTCTAGGGAGTAGGATTTAATATATTTACTGCCATAGGTTGACGTGTACGCAATAATTGCATATTGTAACAAGAATAGTATAAATCACTTATCATATTTAGCGAAGCTCAGTCATTTTTGGAAATAACATAACTTTCAAACTACTGTCCTTGAATATTTGTATGTGTGTCATAAATGTATAAAATATATATTATATAGCGTAACATATGTTTTATGTTATGATATGTGTTTAGTGTATACTGTACGTGGAATGTGTATATCATGGTGTATATTATACACAGAATACAGGACCTGTGTCTGCTTGGCTTTTAAACTGCATTAACACTTTTAGCTGTTTTTACCAGGAAAAAATATTAATAATACGATTATGGTAATGAAAACAAAGCAATATAGTACATACTTTTCCACATTTTGCACGATTTCACTTTTATCCCTTTTCACGAATGTATGAAAATTAATTTCGCAAAACTATTTTATTCAAATGTATGAACTAACCATCCAAAGTGTAAACATGTAATGGTCCTTCAATTTTCAATAATTTGTAAGTCGTGCATGTTCTTTTACGCTTAGAGCTATGCTTTTGATTCGGGTAGAATTTATGGTAGGTTGAGAATACCTAATAAGAGTCGTCAGATTGCGACATTCTCACTTAGCACTCGGTCAGTGTTGTTGCTATGCCTTACAGTCTAAACATAACATCAAAATAATAAAACAAAAAAAGCTAATACTTTAAAAACTTAGTTCTTTTAACTTTTTTTTTTTTTTATTCCTTGATATTGTCTACAATTGCGTTTTAAAAAAAAATTATTAGGAAATTAATATAACGAGGTAATATTATTTTATTTATACATTTTTATTGGGTATAAGTTCTGTCCATTTATACAGATAATACAATGTTATGTTTTGTTTATTCAAATAATAAAACAATTTAAAAAATAAAAAAATTCTCGAAAATCGATAGTATGTATTCGACAAACAAAATAAAATGTTGTTGTTTTAACTGTTTATGATTCGTGTCGTTTTTTTAAATTCAAAGACGTTGAACTGTACTCGATGAAGGTTTTCGGGTTCAATATCGTTTAAAATTTAGGACATGACACGTGATATATATAGCTCACATTATGAAATTTGTTAGTCTACATTCTACTATCATCGAAAAAAGTAACGCATGACATTCATGTAAAAAAAAATTGTTTACTTCTTACGATGTAAAAATTATTAGTCGACCATATTGTACTATGCTAATAGTACAGTTAAAATACATAACATGTTTTTAATAATTATGACATTTTAGGGAATTATAAGTTTTTGTTTGTTTATTATTTTCTAATATGCTGTGTTACCTTTTAATATTATATTTTTTCAAGGCCAATAGGGTTGTTCTGTGTATATGTTTTTTTTTTTGTATGATTATCAATAATATTATGATGATGAAGAAAGGTTGATGCAAGCGAGTATAAACCGTTTCGAATTACTCGCCAGCGAAAAAAACAATAACAATAAACATAGCGGACTCGTGCTTGAAAATATGTTATTTTATCTATAACCGCGTGTGTTGTATATCGTCCGTCGAACGAGTGCCCGTTCGTTGTAATCGAGTGTATCGTTATGTTGCTATCCGGCCGTCTATTGGCGTTTGTCTGGTTGTCGTTAATGACAACGTTAATCTTGGCCAGGGTGTCGCAGTTCGACAGGGTGGCTCAGAGGGACGTACTGACCAATCTGCGCGGAGCTCCTAGAGTAACGTCAATCGGTACCAAAGCCGATACAGCGGCCAAAAGGTATCTGACCCGTTTGCAGAACAAGTACGCGCATCTCTTGGACAAACCGTGGGACCACAAGTACGCCAAGCACAAGAACATGAAGAGCTGGAGTGCGCTCAAATAAAGTCGATAAGTGATCGTGGGCTTTTATATTTGTATAGTACATTTATATTTATTTTTATTAAGACGTCAAGTACAGTAAAGCGTTCGGAATTCGTCGACGATTAATTATTGCAATTCATACCTATATTTATATTGTTCTACCACTGTATCGTTTACTAATAGGAACCCACTATGTGCAATAATGCTATATTATATTCTGTTCAGAACTATCGATGAATAAAAAATACATACACATTTGTTATACATCAAATTTTTTTTGACGTTATTTACGACAGAATAATAATATTATGTCGAGTCACCGCTACGCTGTTCAATACTGATGACATTGCAATGACCCAAATATACTTATTATTAACCAGTATTTTGTAAATAAGAAGGTATCCCGTTATAAATAAATTATTATAGTAACAATAACTGCAATAATAGCTGCTCTTTACAGATAAACAGCGTAATGCGACTGGCGTTATAGTTGAATATAAAAGTGTGTAGCTATACTCCTTTTTACTATAATACAAACCCTTACCAGTTAAAATAAAAAAAATATCTATGAAAATTGTTAATATCATTAGATTAAGCTTCTTAATTAATGCCAATATTCCAAAAAATTCAGAAAAACTAAACTTAATTCGAATAAAACTAATAGCATAGGTTTATTAAAACCGATCATATAGATGTACCGATGTAGATATTAATAATAGTTTCTAAACACGGTATTCAATGAAATTAGTCAAAACATTAATATTAACATTGCTGGAAAAGTTCTTGTTAATAAGACGAGGAAGGGTAATTATTACTTGTTTTATTAAAATTTAATTTAATAAAACCTTTTAAGACAAAAGCTGAAAAAACCGAAGATTATTAGGGACAATTATTTACTGGTGTATATTAGTATTATAAAAAACTACTATTGTCCAGGACTCTGATATAACAGATAATGTAAAAAAGCATTTTTTTTAAATTGCAAAAGTTACCATTATTGACACAGTATTGACATTTAATGTAAAATGTCAGCTTAAATTAGCCACACACTTTTCAGGTAAAGTAACTAAAGTTGCCACTTACATTAATCTAACCTAACCTACTTGGATTACATGGTTCGCAACCTTCGCATATAATAATTATCGTTGTTTAACTTTATTGTTTACTTTTTAAAATATGTTTGTAAAAACGCTAAGCATATGAGTCACTTCTAATGGGAGGAGCCTGAGTTTTAGCTTCTTCGAAAACAAAAATTGTTGTTTAATATTTGTAATAACATTATTCATTATTATTTTTAAGGAAGGAATTAATGAACCGCATCTATTATAGAGGTATACTAGTTATCTCTAAATTATTATTACCATTCGTTTGATTGCATATAGGATAAAACAAATTGCTGGCTGAACGTCCAATTAAATAAATATTAATATTTCCTTCATTTTATACTACTGTTTCATAAGAATTTCAAGGTCAGAGAGAATAACTAACAAATTGCGAATTTTTGTAATTGTTTAGTAAAATTTTATCAACACAACAAATAACTCTTGTAGCATCGTGTAACATCCATTTAGATAAACCATCAAGAAAGTCAATATTTGACAAAAAAATGACAGTGTATAAATTCGAGACATTCAGTTTAACGAATCGCATTTATTTTATGTTTACAAGCAAATATTTGTTTTCTGTTATTACATAAATTCTATACATAATATAGACCTAACCATTTTGTATTTACCATTTACAGATTTAATTACAACGTCTAGTCTAAAAAAATATTTTTACTTTGATTTATAATGTACACATTGAAAAGTGTAAAATTCTAAAAAATTCGGGTGAAGGACAAACTGACACTATCCGATAGATTTTCTACGATGAACTCCAATCTGCCTTCAAAATGTCCCTAGCATGTCATGTTCCTAAGAAAATAAATAAGTTGGAAATCCTTCTATAAAAGAAAAATGTTTACATCAAATTGAACCGCCGTAGATAAAACCTTAAAAATAACATTATCTCTACACTTCTGTTAGACGCTTCTGTATAAAAAGCTACAAAAAATACTATAAATTTACGATAGTTAATTATCTTTTTTATATAATAAATGGCTTAAAGAAAAAATGTTGTACCTAAAATAATTATACAAAGTTTACCTTTATGTAGTATAGTAATAATGAACTGTTTACCTTTTTACTAAAACGTGTGCCGTTAACCAAATAAAATAAAATAAAATTTTAATACAACTCACAAATTATGATATGAATAATTTGGGTTATTATATATTTTATCGATCAATATGCAATTACCGCAATCAATCTTATTTATTTTTAATTTATTTGCATTTGGTGAATCATAATTATAATAAAATATTATTATTAAAAACGAACATTTTATTTTATTGCAAAGCTTATAATGTGTTAACGTATAGCATGTTCTTACAAGTTTAATAAAACAATTATACCGAACATAAATTATTATAATTTGGTTAACAAAGCAGTTGAAGTTTCCGTGTATCTAATAATAATATTAAAATGAAAAGAAGACCATTCAATTATTATAAACATTATATTTGAATCCAAAAAGTATTAAAGTTTTTAACATAATTGCCACCAAACTTTATTGGTTGGAAGATAATTTTCGAATTCTCATTAAGATTCTACTCATGAGTAGACGTAAGTACAGTTTTTTTTTTACATAGTGTTTCATATTAGTGCAGACCAAGGGAATTTTCATATAGGTGGTAATTTTTTTTAATGTCGGCTAAGTAGCGTGTTTCAGTTGGTGTTACAAAAATAAGGTATTTAGACAAACGTCGTATGATAGCCTTACAAAGTAGATGATATGTAGTCTGTTTCGGAATAGACATATTTAATGTCACATACAATAGAGAGCTTTCACGCGATTCCCCGTTGGCTGATATTATAATAATATGTAACCTCAGAATGACGGATCGCCGTAGCACATAATAAAGGCTGACCAGAAACGGTTAAAAGTTTAAAATATTCTTTTAAAAAACTATCGACCGTGGTGTTGAACTAACATGATGTACTGACGAACCTAAAACAAAATAATCTGTTCAAAATATAAATCGCCCGCACAAAACTGTCATAAATGTTATCGTTGAAGACAAATATTGTACACTTAGAGTACACACAGTTTTGGTTACGCACAAGCTTTTATTTATACATTTTTTTTTCAAAAAATACACTTGTATTAACACACGATTATACGTTGTTGTGCAAATACTTGGATTTTATACAATCACATAAAAATCTATCGTTCGTCAGTAATAAATCGTATTGTGGCGTTATTAAAATGTATACTTATACTATTTAAATGTACAATGTATTCTTACTTCTTTTTACTCGGTCTAAAAAAGCATTCAGCTACTTTTTCATACTGTTGATCGCGTCCACCGTCTCGCTATGTCTAATAATCAGTAAATATCTATAACATTACTTACAATATTGACCACTATCTAGGACTTAACGCAATATTTATTCTAGTAACTTATAATAAAAATATAATTCAATGGAGGCTCTGTAAGCGGAAACTCTTCAATAAAATGTATTAACCGTTAGAAATTTATCCACGTACAAAATAAAAGTAATATTATTTCAATAATATTGGCAATATAGTAAACACTTTTTTTCTATCGTGTAGCCTTTTTAAGGAGGACATTTTGCAATACTAAAAACTTTTTTTAAGAAAAAAACCTTATTTTTATACCTTTTATTTATTAATCAAACTCTTACGATGGCTACATTGTAAAATTTAGCTTTCTATTAAATAAATATGAATGATATAATGAATGGCTCCTAATTTAGTTTTCACTGTCTTCGCTTGTTTGTATAACATTTACAATCGAATTAAGATAAGGCTACTTAGTATGCAGAAAAACAACTTAGTTTCTTTGAATGTACAACATCTTAATGAGACAATATTGTTTTTGTAACACATTTGTATACTAATGAGATTTTTATTGGGGATCGTTTTACGTATAGTCTATAATATTATATAAAAGTTCATTTTAAGCAGTTGACAAGTAAATAATTTCTTGAAACTATTCTCGCCGCTATTGAAGGTGTCAGGTGATCTTAATGTTAGTTAAAAATTAAAATACAGTTGACTGCCTAGTAAGAAACTTTTAACTTTGATACAGCTATTTTACATTTTTAAGGAGAAAATAAAACCATTTTTACTTTGTTAACTTCGCATAAACGCCTTGCAGACGGCGGCGGTAGCCAACGAAATTTGGTTAATGTAGGAATATTAAAAAAACATACTTCAGAATTTTATATATTTTTTCTTTTTACAAAAAAATGTGTGTACATTTAAACGATAAATAATTTAATACAAGCGAAAATTATGCAAATAAGAGTTAGGTATTAGAATTGTATACCAAAACGAGCTACTTTAATTATTGTAGCATCTACGAGTTTAGTATACTAATTTTCTATACCTAAAATCACACACTTATTCCATAAAACTCCTCAATTTTTATAGTTGTGTACATTTATTCGAGGGGTCAATTTGTTCTGACAGAAATGTAATAACTTAGGTTAAAATGTATAATCTATATTGTTTATTTGTATCAAATAGACGGTGATTTAGCAGATGACATACAAAACAAAAATGATACATATCAGTTAAACCATAGTAGTGCAGCTTATATTATAACGACTAATGTTAGAATGAGGTGGAGGAGTGACCGAGTGAGTAAGGCGGCGGTGTGACTGTCGTCTGTCGCCGGTTCGACACTCGGTCACGGGCCCTCCGTTTGCCCGGCGTTTGTCCGGTGAAAATGAACCGCCATCCCTCTCTCCAACGACGCGTCCCGGACAGCGAATTCGTCTAGAAACCATCATCTCATGATGGCAGCGTTGGGCTTTAAAAGCCCATGATGAATGAATGATGAATGCTAAAAGGATGTTCACAGTTGAGCATATTATTATTTAATTTAGCTTATGTGTTTGGCGCCGCTCTACTACAAAGAAACTCTATTATATACTAATTTGGAAACGGCAGCCCCTACCCTTGAATTACCTTATGTACATAAATGAATATTTAAAGTTGTATTTCATTTTATAAACTTTTATCGGAACAAATTGATTTTTAACAAAGTTTAATATAAAAACAATAAACTGGCTTATTTTACCTATGCAGGCATTCCGTGCATTCCGATTCAGTGCCCCGAAGGATTGGTCATGGACAAAGTGTCAGGCTTGTGCAGAGCTAAGTTTGTCATCGACATGGACAACACGGACACATTGTCGGACTCAAGTTCTAATTCTGAAGAGTTGCCTCTCAGCTCTTCGGAAATTCTCTACAGTACAACATAAGAGAAAAATGGTTAAAATAATAATAATTATATTTAATGTCAAAAAAACGTTATTATTATTATTATTATAACGCTGTGTAGCAATTTGTGCCGTTTTATTTTGTTTAATAATAATATAAAAAGACGTCGGTGTGCGTGTGTAGGTATACTGCATTGACCGTAGGCAGCACGCATTTTACTCATTACCATCGAGCATTATAAAGGCCATCAAAATGGCTTAACAGATTGTTGAAAACCCTTTTCTTTCGCGGTAACCGTCTGTATTTTACACACAAACGCGGTTGTTAAAACTTACTCACGCCACCGATGAAAAAAATGTATGCAAACTGCAAAAAGCGTACGATATAAAAATATTATAATATTAGTGTAAAACGTTTACTCAAAAATAGTGTCAATTTTGTTGTACCATTCAAAAAATCTTCTACTCAAAGTCAGTTTTCAACAGTTAAGCTGTATTGTTAATTGATTGTACTAAAATTATAGGCTAAATTCCACTTAAAAGTTTGAATGTATAATTGTAATTGGACTTTGGTCCGTATGAAAATATAAAATAAAATAAAATAAATAAATATTTAGTCCAGCTGGTTTCTACATCAATTATAAAATATTGTATTATAATCCCAATTCACCCAAAAGAAGAGTCACCGATTTTGTATTTCCTATAAAGATTCTAATACTGTGTTACTGTACTTATTACTTACCACGAGTTCTTTCATATTTTGTAAATTTGATATATTACAACTAAATTAACAAGCATATAAGCTGTTATCACTATTATTCCTGCGATGTATTGACATCGAATTAATTTCGATCAATCATGCCGATGTTCCTATACTATACCTACGGTTGACGTCTTGAGTACATAATATTTATGGTTAATTTTTCATAACACGTTGTCGCGTGATTGTGATAAACAAAAACTTATTGTACTTTATTACTAGGTATAAAGCGAGATAATGATACCCTTTGAGAAAACATTTTATAAACGCTACAAAAACACGAATTTAATTTGACACCGAGAAAATGTGTAGAAGCATAATATACAAAATATATTATAACATATAAAAACACCGGAAACGAGTATCGACGCTGTAAAAAAAAACATACAACGTTAAGACTTTATTGATAATCAAGAAGTCTGATCAAACATTTTATTTACACTTGGTTTCACGTTACCGATTCAGTTTAACAAAATAATATACTTCGTCTATACTCTATATAGCTGTACGTCTCACCCATAGTTTATATTATGTTTTAATCCTTTGTACCGTTTTACTTTACCATAACTGACTGCAAGTATTTTAGTCTTTTCACTCTATGCCACTCGTCGCCGTATTTTCGATAAGATTGTTTAACCATAGTCTAGACCCTAGTGTGTGGCTTCGATAAAAAAAATGTACTTTAAATGTTTTTTGTTATAATACTTAAAGCAACCTCTTTTTTGGGCTTATTCAAATAAGCCCAAAACGTTACAAATAAGTTAATTGTATTATTATTTGTTACCCAAAAGGTATATTTTGTTTTTAACTGTATATACTACTCCGCTAAAGCTATCCGATCCTACTGTCAATTTGTTCATTTTTTCTCTACCTTGGTGTACTATTTACATAATTTTGTATCTCAATTGCGATAAAATTTCTTATACAATTTTAAATGACTTAAATTATGAAATAAAATAAATTACAGTTAACTAAATTATTTAAGTGCAATAAACAATTATTTTATATCGATTTTTTTACCAATTATATTCGGACACAAAATTGAATATTATACCCACTTCAAAGAAATGTCATAGCATATGAAAAATGGTTGCTGATCTATTAATAATTTATGACATTCTAGTCATGACAATGAAACATGCAAACCGTATACTAAGCAATCAAAGTAGACCCTAAAATAAAATCAAAATAGTTAGAATTGCAAGATAATAGTAGTACAATACTGTTGGTCATAACGATTTTTTTTTACAGAGATCCAGGTCACTGTGTATTTGTTTAGTTTTTGCGAAGTGACAATTCTGTTCAGTTTACAATTCTGCTTATCCTGCGTATTGAAAACTAGGACCGATTATGTAATAAAAACTAATATTTTCAGTAACTAATATTTTATCCACGGTTTAAAATCAAGTATATTTCAAACCATGATTATAACTGATACTTAAATTGGTTCCGGTTGTTTTAGAGGTCCATTAAATACACATAAGTAATGGGCAATTGTCAGTAGTCATTATAATCAAACTATGGAATATTGAGTACAGGTAGACGGTAGTATTCACTACAAGGTACAAACTAGCGAATTTGTAATGCATTAAATATGCCATACAGTTATTAGATATATTTTAGCGAGAAAATCGTTTCTTTAGGGATGCAATTGCGGAAATCTGGGTAGTCGAAAAAAAAACAGATACTGCAGTTTCTTATTATCGAAAATTAACAATATTTTAATAAATAAATGTTGAACTAGAAATATTGAAAGAAATGTAAAACTTAATCAAACTCAAAGCTCGGACACTAGAAGAGATTTTTCCTTTTGGTGTTTCACTGTTTTGACAACATTTTTTTTACAAATACTTTTTATGTAAATATATATTATATTGTAGGTAGATGTAATATTTATAAATTCCAATGTTCTTACGAGAGCCTGTATACATGGCAAATTTTACAGATTAATTAAATATAACTTCGGATTATTCTAATGGTAAAGTTATTTGAAAAACGTAATATTTGAAGTAGAAACATGTGTTTGTGTAAAAAAATAGGGCCTGTATGTGTTATAAAAGTTGAAAACAAATGAAATATCAAAATAAAAACCTCTTTCTTATATTAATTTATGACTTTATACATTTTAGCTTAACATCAAGTTTTAGAGAAAACTGCCTACACAAAGCGCCTTAATAAAAGTAAATACCAAATCAGATTTCCTGACAATATATATCGTGTCAGTCTCGGCGAAGTTACGATTATGTTTGAGTAAGGTGATTAATTAGTATTTAGCAATTATTGTACATTCTCTCTTCCCACTAATGCAGCATATACCACGTAGCACGACACTCATGAGTATAAAATATGACTCGTGTACTCATGCGAACTGGCAACGTGATGGTTTAAATGGTAGAAATATGAGCCAAATCTCGGTTAAGTTAGAAATGTGCACAAATATGTCTGTACAAAATCCATATATTATGCAAAAATCATAGCCAACCTATGGAGCTTTAATCAATTAAATGAAAAAACATTTCTTAATATTATAATAAGTACTTCACGTACCTAATGTTTTGTCGTAAATGATTTATACATATCTCGGGTTTGTCGATTAAAACTGTTACGTTTATCAAAACAATTGTCCGTTTACAAAAACTATGTGTACACAAAATTAATTAATTTGATTAGGTCCTTAAACTTGACTGATGTATATTTTACGTGTCTTTCTGGTAGTATATTATAAGTTTGTACCGACGTTTGAAAACAGTACAATATAATTTACATACTTATCTTGAGATATTTATACAACTGAGACATCAGCCGAAGCGATGGTCAACCGAATAAATTTACTTGAGAAGTATATACTGTATACATACCAAAATAACTTTTATGATCAATCAATCTTGGGGTTTAATTGAGTAAGTTTTGGTCGAGCTACATAATAGGTTGTTTGGTATGGTACTTGAAATTCGTCCCTATATAAAGTACCTTAAGGAGAATTCAACAAAATCTCGTATCTATGCAGTAGGTAGCAATTGCAGATTTCAAATTTAGAATGATCACTCGTCAGATCAGATAAACTTCTGTTTCTACGTGGAACAACAAAACGCAAATACTGCATTAAATAAATGCATATAAGATTGCCGGGTAAAGTAACTGCAGTAAAACCTTGACAACAGAAACAAGTCTATTTGACTTTAATTTGGGTCTATAATTATTCTCATCATAAATTAACGTTCCAGTTCACAGCTAAAACAAGAAACAACTAAAAAATTTCTTAGAATATTGTTGTTGCCTAATAAAAATGCCTAATTTTAGATTTTTAAAACGATTAAATAAGATTAAAAAATATGTAACAAAACAAAAAAAAAGTTTTAACATTTACACATTATTAACTAATTGTATTAACAGATTTTACACAGCATATTAAGTATGTTTTTATGTATAAAATAATATATTGTCTAATCGTCTGTAGCACAGCATTTCTAATACACAACTCAAATTTGTAATATTAAGAACTTCTGTGTTTCTGCGAGTTCCACTAACATCTTATAACGATATCTATGTATATATTGCTAATAACTAATAATTTATTAATAATGTTCTCAAACATGTTTAGCATCAATGAAAACTGTACTTGTTGTGTCGTATTATGGTAATTTCTAATTGTGACGTTTGTGCACGTAATATATTTATATGACAAATGATCGTACGTGACACTCGTCACCGTTTTGTTTGTGCCGATATTAGATTTGTATTTATTTGCCCGGGGTAACCGATCCGCGTATCCCGACGAATTGTTGACAATAAGTTTTGACCGAAAAATATGTGCTGCTTTTTTACTTTTGTTTTCTTATTTTCTTTGTGGATTGAAAGGTGTCCGTGATTTAGATACCTTTATACGTGAGGTAACGGTCTAGATAACGCGCGCACAGAGAGGGACGACAGAGTCCTATCCGCGGGCTAAGACGTGTCGCACGTGAACAGCGTTTGTAATCGTCTTGTATACAGCCCGATGGGCCACCCCGACCGCTGACACATATATATGTATGAAAGCGGGATTTTTTTTTAGAAATATAACCTTACATAGATAATATGTACTATACTGATGTATGTGTGTAAGCGATACATACACCTGGGTCTATGGTCGTCAGCTATTCGTTCTGTGCCTCAAGACGTATTTCATATCAAAACGAAACCTATGTAACAGATTTGTTAGCTTTATTGTGGAGCTGAGAAAGTATTATATTTTTTTACAATGATGTTGAAATTTAAAAAGTGAAAACACGATCTTAATTTAACATTATGACGAATTCAATTCGGTATTCCGACTCCTTATCACATCATCCCTCTAAGCTATAACAGAATTTGGATAAAAATGAAAAATGTTATTCGCGGGAGCTAGGTCTGAATGATTGCTGTCATTTTGAAAGTCTGAAGGAGCTTAGAAAGATTTGAACTTCCCTAGCATTCCGTATATGGTTATGCCAATTCTATCATATTTCTAAACTCTGGTGTTTTAATGTTACTCCAAATATTATTAATTATGTTAACAATATTATTATTTTAGAGTTTATTTTTTCTGAATATTGAATTAAAATCTTATGTTAATCTAATACATAATTTATTGATCGCACTGCAATGAAATGTTGGCGATTAGGAGTGTATTGAGTCTTAGGTTTAAAATCAGACACGTTAGTAATTTCCATGGGCGATGACCTTAGTTATATTTTATAATTTTTCCCTCTAAGTAGGCATTTAGATTTTTTCAAATATTACAAACATAATAGAAACTGCATGTACGATTATTACCCATATAAAAACGCACATTAAACTTTTCTAAGCTTAATTAAAAGGTACAGCACGTTTTTTTAATTGCACGAATGAAAAAAAAATACGGGTACATAATAAAGGGGACAACAATACTTGTAATTACGAATATAAGTCGAGTGTTAACAGGAAACGCATGCTTAAAATAAAATAAATTAGCGTAGATTGATATAGCTAACATTTAGTTTTGTGTAAAATGTATAAATAGTTTTTCATTTATTTTACACGATATAAAAGTGCAGGGGTTTCCTTCAATCACCTTTATCATTAATTATTATTTTTTAATCTAATGATTTTATTTCTTATTTTTATGTTGTAGGGCATTGTTTTAATTAACCGTTCGTGCATACGCCAAACGGCTTACATAAATCCTGTCAATAAATCAGTTAAATTATAAAACACAGTTTTTGTTGAAACAGTTATTAGTTATATAATTTATTCAATTTAATACATTAATAGTATCGCTTGTTTCATAAAATTGCTATTATTTTTTATTTTTAGAAACATTTTTGTAAAATTGTATCATGTTTTTTATCATCGGAACCTTAAAATTGTGATATTTATCAGATACATCCAAAATGTTTATGTTCCAACATTTTAAAGTTGTAGACTAAAAATGAACTTCATTTACTGCGAATTAATTTTACTTGTTTTAGTTTTTATAAGCTTAGTAGAGACGATCATAAGTGGACTATTTAGAGTAAGTGCACTGTGTAGCATTTTGCGATTACTTACGATTGACCTTATTTCAATATCATCTAAGACGTATTAAACGTACAGAAATCCTGAAGACACAACATCAGGACGAGCAGTTAATTATTTGTTTATTAATGCCAATAGTTGGTTTAATGAAATTGTTTTTGTTTGACAACTAAATGAAAACTAGAAAAATATAAAAATGAATAAATAGCTCTTCGGAGAGTCGAAAAGGAATCATAAACAATACAGTTGGATTAGGGTGGGATCGAATTTCAAAAGATAAATGTTATCTCCAGTCGAAGCGTAGTTTGCCATCTTTCACATATTTTACTCGAAATAAAAATGTCTTAAACACAACCGTTGTTTACGACCCATGCATTTTACATCAATTGTTCTGAATCAATAAAAAGTAAATAAACCCTTCTTGGTAGCTATTATTTTGCACGGAAAACCCCTCTCGGCCAATGTGCTATTACATAAAAAGTTACACACATAAAATAGGTACAAAAAAAACCATATTTTTTGTTTGTTTTTATTTAACCATTTTATCAAAATTAGTTCTTTACATTTTAATAATAATGCTAATAAAGACAAAAGTTGTTACAAATGTTTACAAGCTATTTAAACAAATATATTAGTATATTAAAAACATTACACTTTTTTAGTTGAATTCTTATATTATTTACAATAGGCTTTTCGCAATGTAATTCTAAGTATTCTAATGGTTGGAAAAATTACCCGCAACACTATTAAAAAATTAATAATTACTGTATTAAAAAGGTTTTATTCATATTTTCTTTTTTAAATAATTAAAATTCTTAGGTGCTGTACAAGAATTTTTGGGTTTGTTAAAAAAAAATGCGCGTTTTATTTATTACTTGCTTTATAATGTCGGTTACGCTTTTTTTTTGTCGTAGTACTCATATTATTATTATTATATGCTGTATTAACATTATGGTAGGTAGTTGTTGAAAAAGTGATTTTCATAGTTAATAAGTTTACCTAAACGATAAGCATTTATTATTCATACTCAACACGGCATCATATAATTACAATAGAAATAAAAATATATGTATTAAATATTTAACACGATAATGTTATGTAAAAAAAAAATATATATAGAAATAGTGTTTGCGGTATTAGGTATGGCGAATACAATTTTAGCAACCTTGTTAATTATAAATTATAACTGTCATCGTTACATAATTGCCATCTACCAACGATTTTTTTTCATATGTATAAAAACTTAGTGTGCTATTTACAAACATAATATTATATACAGTGCTGCTTTGACATCTAAGTACGCGTTTTGCAATTGCGGCCGACGACGTTAACAGAGTACAATAATAATTATGCTATATTATTTAGATATACACATAAATTGAACGGGTCGCTATGACGAATTGTTAACTGGCACGAATAAGTGGCGTGATAAATATACGTTATAATAATATTAATAAAAACAGTAGAAGAAACGTGGTAAAAAAAAGGTTTCAAAAATCGAAATAATTATTAACCAATTCGCGGTGGCCGTTATAATTTTTAAATGAAATTATCATTATTGTTTTATTAGTATATAATATAGTATGATGAATTGAAAACAATTATATAATATTTGTTTGGACTCTGAATAGATTTAGAGCCAATATTATAAACCCGATACACTCAAATAGTGGGTTGTTTTCCGCTTGTAGTGCATTGCAATTTATTGTTATGTAAATTCTAAAGGAACGTCGGGAAACGTCAACACTATCATGAAGTTAAACACATTATAAATAGTTCTCCTGTCGGTGTATTTTTTACCTATTCTTTTTATAATTTCGAATAATTTACTCTACTGCACATTGGCAAAAGTGTTCTCTAAATCTACAAATGCAATGAAAGTTTTATTTATTATCTAATAGGTTTTTTTTTAAATCTAAATTGCTTTTTGCAGTTTACATATATTCCTTTTTCTAAACGGAGGCGTATATATATATATATATATATATATTGTACGTGTCAGGGTGTCTCTAAATAATAAAGACCTAACTTCAAACTTTTAAGGTGAAATTGTTTTTATTGTGTTAAGTATTTACTCCAGTGGATGTCATGTAGTTTTCATCATAAAAATGAATTGATGGTTATGCTCAGTTCTCTTTTTAGTATATTAAAATTGAAATTATAATAGTATATCTTTATTGAAACTTGTTTGTTATATTAAATTTTTATTAGCTTTTAGACGATAAAAAAAAAAGTTTGAAATTATTTTTACCGTTCTAAAAATAACACAATACTTCGATGTCATAAAATGAACACAGGACTTATAACGTTACAAAGCTAAAATTATATTATTTTTTATAACTTAAGTAATTGTTGATAACAATTATTATTATATAGTATTATACTCTGATTACTTAATTGATTTCCAAATTGTAAAAAAAATAAACTTAACACATTATAACGTTAAATTATGATTTTTAATACAATATAAAACGAAACGTTTGAAAAATAGTCATGTAATATTATTAATATAAGTAAACTTGCTAATGATTCGGCTGCAGTTTTTACTATATTTTAATAATATATTTAATGTTGTATCAAACTTAAAAATAAATAATTAACTTTTGAGTTTTATTACAATAAAGATTACTCAATAATTGACTTACATGATGCAATTCAGACTAATTTTATGCGATGTATTAAAAATTTAATCATACTTATCAGCATAACAAAAATAATTTAATCGGTTTATAGGGCTTTATATCCGGTTTCATAATGTATTAAGCAAGAGCTCATTCAAAAGGACTCACGCAATACTTTTTTATGAAAACATAACACTTACCGTATAGCAAACCTAAATTTAATTAAATTTATGTCATTGACATAGACAATTCGTCGGTTAGGAGGAACGTTTGATCTGGCTTTTGTACGAGTATAGTAATCAGTAATCACATAGGTATGTCTAAACTGTCTGTACCAAGAGATGTAGGTACACGAGAAATTACAATAGGTGTATATACACAAATCACATTTTCGACAGGTTTGCAATTAATTTCTGCAGCGTGCGAATTAATTTGCATCACAATGCATACCGACGAAAGGCATACACTCGGTCGACGTTATGTATTAACGACAAAAAAGTATTTTGATGTGTTTTGAAATTCTTCCTTCATTAGCGGTCGATAAAATTCAACACTTTTTAGAGCACTTATATATATCATTAATATAGACGTAGTGTCTTTATTAGTTTAGGTCTTGTTGAAAAGTTATAATTATTATTAATTTTTTCACTCCTTCCTTCAACTTTTATTAGATTTCCTACTTATTAGCTACTCATTATACTTAGCTGTTTAGTTGTTTAGCTGTTAAATATTTTAAACACTTTAAAACTTTAGAGTTGATAATGCAATTATTTGCTTATTATACTTTTTTTTTTTATTATTAATTGCTTTTGTAATTACACATTATAGACACTATATGGTTTATTATACCTAGTTTATTTAAATAGTCATCACTAAATAAAAAGCTAATATTTTATCTGAATCTTACACTGCATGCAGTTTTTTGTTACGTTTTAGTGCATTTATATCAATTTTTTTAAACATTTGTTGATCTAAAAATAACAGAGATATTTAATTTTTCTTCATTTCATTTTATTTAATAACTGTATTTAAAAAAAAAATATATTAACTAATAACATCATTAACAGTTTAGAGGTGATTATGTATAGTAGTTTCAAAATAAATAGCACCCCTAAAATTGATTTGCGTTCCATGCCTTAAATTGTTTGTAATTAACTCTTTTTACAATATGTTCTTACATTTTTGGTGTTTATATGGTGAACCTAACTTTTTCTACTGAATTTGCGTCTAAAGTATTAATATATTAAATATTTTATGGTACACTTACTGTGCCAAAAATCTGTACGTTTAATTAAACCTTAAATTATATTAAATCCAGTTAAACATTTATTATTATACTTTATATTGTGTCATAAAATGCATGAAATCTAGTGTTTCCACTAATAGTAAAATGTTCAACCGTAAAAATTAGTTTATTATTTTTCTGCCTCAAAAGTATATTGGCTGCTTAGTAATACTCGTAACAATATGATTTTACTAGGATACAGAACAATTTTTATTGCCTGTGTAGCTATCACAATGTGTTTTATAGTTAACCATTGTCTAATTCAATATTTAGTAAAAAGAAGACAAAATATGGCATTGCTAAATAGCTACATATAGTATAGGGTGAAGGAAGGTATTTTCGTGGCATAAGCAATTTCGTGATATAGTTTGTTTGATCGTATCGCGTAATTCCCTATTAGAAAATTGTCTTGAAAATCACACTGATTGTTAAAATAACAGTTATTTTAACAATCAGTGTGATTTTCAAGACAATTTTCTATTTTAGATGATTTTTTTTTACGTTATGACTACATGAATCTGATTATATATATCTAAAAATTATTATGATTTACTGGTTACCATTGTAACCAGTAACCATTGTTTTATTCCACCAATAAAATCATGTGACGTGTTGGGATTCATATATATTTAAACTGTGTGTTTAGTTTGGGAGTAAATAATACTGTTTACTCAGATTGGCTTATAACAACGTAATAGTCACCAATAGCTTAATATCAGTCTATCTACGAGTACTTATCTATCTCTCAACCGCTAAAGTGATGCCCCATAGTGTTCTCTCAGCCCTATAATCGACTGGTTTACTGCAAACGGATTTGTTGTCGTCGAAGTTCTTGTTTGTGCCAAAGTCAACTACTTCCACCCTGTGACATTCAAATAACGTTATACCCCGCGGGAGTGTTTCCGGAAATACGGTAATGGACTATTCCCGTTTATTGAAACTTGCCGTCCGCTAGTTTGCATAAATTATTATCAATAACTATCGCATTCATCTCAAAATATATTAGTGTTTTTGCAGAAATATTCCGGCAAAAGCTGTTTAATAATTGCATTATTTTAAACGAAAAACGCTATGTATTATTCGGACACATAGTATATCTATAGAAGTTACTTTTACTTTTTTTTTATTATATACTAACAAAAGCGAACAATATGTGTCGGCATGTGTTTAGCCTATGTCCAGAAACAATAAAAACCGAACCAATTAAAAATGTCTCGAATTGAACTGACTCAGCCATGACCAATATTTATGACCATTAAAATATAGTGGATGTGTCGCACTCTATAAGTAACAGAATAATATAGGTAAGTATGTGGATAAAAGAAAAATTCAATTTCGGCTAATGACTTATAATTATTGGAGCCTTGTTAAATAATAATAAAAAAACCAACCAAATTTAGTTTAACTAGCAGAACGAGTATCAGCTTTGATTTTTTTGCTATTAACACATTTACATACAGTCGATAATTCGAATTCACTCAATGCGAATGAAATTAATCCGGATGGATAATGTATAGTTATTTTTTTGAATGATTGACACTAGGATTTTATTATTACACGATATTATTTTTTTTTATAGTGAAATAATTCAAAATTTGTATGGAGTATTATTTAGATAACTACTATCGATTAACATTAACAAACCAAACAAATATCAAAATCTTTCCCCTAGAAAGGGTTGAAACTTTTTCTTTATTTATCTTTTTTGAGCAAATTTTAAGGACTTAAGGTCTGAAATTACGATTAGAAGTGAATCTAGAATGAGAATATGACATATATGATATTTTTAAAAATTTGTGCCGAACTTTCTTTTATTAAGAAAACCCCCAACAAAAGGGAAAAATTATACTTTGACCGTAGTAAATTCTAGATTGTGTAAATATGTTGTGTATATGTGAGTGAATCAACAGTCAACAGATATCTAAAAATCTTTTCCAACTGAAAAAGATATTGGATCGTGAACATGTCCTTTGGGGATGCACAAATCGTCAAAAAAAAAAAAAAATCTAATGCAAATAGTTGATAGACAGTGCCGCAAAAACCGCAGGGGCAGCCAGGGCAACGCCCCGGTAAAGGGGCCTCATGGAGTTGGCTAGGGGCCCCGTCTCTATCCGGGTCATTGCATTATGTTCTCATGTTTAAATCAAATATATATTGTATAAAAATTATTGAATACATTTATTTGTATAATTTTACTATTTTATTACTTGTCGAAGAATGGGGCTCTCCAGATTGCACATAATATTATATTAAGCAATAATCAGTTACTATTTTTCCTAAATTATTATTTATTTTTTATCATTTTGAATAAGGTAAATTTTTTTTTATATTTATTTATAATTATATGTTAAAATATATATATATATATATATATATATAAAGTTTATGTTTTGCTATACTTATTTCATAACCATATTTTAACAAATACTAGGCCTGTAATAAAAAAAAACACTAATAGTACTTATATTCAGAGATGGGCATTTTTTATTTAAGTTAAAAGTTAAAAGTTTAACACGATGACTAAACATGATAGTCATCAGTCATCACATAAAGTTAACTTTTTAATCATGACTAATTTAATCATACAATAAAAAACAAAATTAATCATGAATACAAATTTCAACTTTAAAGTACGATTAAATTAGTCACGATTGAAATATTTAATCATGGGTAATAGTTGAATCAATCATGATTAAAATAGTTAATCATGAGCAATAGTTGAATCAATCATGATTGCAAAAAATTAATCACGTATAATAGTTAATTTAATCATTATTCGTATGGTTATTTGTGGTTACACAAATAATCAACTTTTATTTGAAAAATTATTTAAATAAAATATTAACAAAATAATGCCCAACTCTGCTTATATTTTAATAACAACACACTGGAAGCCTACTGTACATTCGATTTTCAGGCTTCCTAAAAAAACACCATCAATACCTTTGTATAACTTATAAGCCTATGAAAAAATATAACGTACATAGTCCTTAGGGCCCCTTCAATTGATTGTATCCAGGGCCCCAAGAATCCTAGTTGCGGCACTGTTGATAGACTCCCAGCCAAAAGACATGTTCATGTCAAATTATTTTCATTAATTTTCATTAATTAAGTATGTGTAACAACGCTAACAAATTATAAACAAACAATAATACGAAACATACAATTTTACTAATATTGCCTTCACAATGCTTTTATTGATATTTAATATTTCTACCATTTATAAATTCTCAACAAAGCATTCATTTGAAAGGGATTTCATAACTTTCAGTTTAAACAACTCCTGAAAACCCGTGACCTCCGCGATTCTAATATGCATCCTTACGATTCCATAACCTCGCCGTGCTAGATTTGTTTGTTTTGTTTAATTTGAACGCTTTTTAACGGATAAACGTCCTTTAACAACAGATATGGACAAAAAAACATATATGAAGACCGTTAAAAAATTACATGATTACCTTAATTATAATAGATTCACAAACAATTAATCGTATGTTTCATCGGTTTATTACAATGTTTAAAATTTGAATTTCTTCAAGGTTTACAGCTAATTAATTTCAAATCGTTTACAAATAGTTTACTTTAACCAAAAACGAAGAGAAACAAAATCGATTTATTTTTTGCGAATTTACCATTTTTAAGAGTGTACAATATGTTATCCCGTTTTACAATATATTGTTTATTGAGTCTGCTGATTTTTAAATTTAAGGGTTTTTCAACGTGATTTAAACAGAAGTACGCTCTAAATGCTCTTTAGGATGTTGTTTTTTTTTAATGGTCAATTTTATACAGTTAAGAACCCTCATAATTTTTGACGAGGATATTCGTTCGGGACCTAACGATCTTATGTGGTTTTGACGTTAAAAATGTCACACGCCGAAGGGACGGAGCATCGTCATAAATCATTCGGCTGTATACAAACACACACACGCTTGCCGGTCAATTTCTGCTGGCCATACTAGAGAACACATCAATTTTTTATATCTTCCGTTATTGTATTGTATAGTCGGATGGCCTTTGAAGTTTGACTAAAACTAAATAAAAAAGGAAGATCCTGTGCAACCTAAAAAAATGACTTTGAAAACGTAACAACAATAATCCGAAGCGGTCGTCGAGCGAAAGCGAACGGGAAATTGTCTTATACTTTCCGGGCAGTTAAACGCGAAGCTCGATTACACAATAATAATTTCAAATGTAAGCGCGTTTAACCCTTTTATTGCACTGTTTGAATTCAAAGGACACCCGGTGCTGGCGGGCTATTTATATGCTTATTTCTTGGCCGACGTCAACACATTATATATGTTAGGTTAGGGTGTAGATAAACGAGCGTTATGCGGCGGTCCCGTAAACGGCCCAAACATAATTAATATTTTTCTCTCATCGGTTAACTTTTTGGCTTCGTTCGAAATCGATAGTAATCGCCATTGGACGTTGCGAATATCCCGACGAGATTGTACTATACACTACAATTATTATTATCGACTAAATTCTAAAAGGTCTTAAGATTCTCACGCTGCCGTCAACACACTTGCGGATGTTACTGAGATAACAATATTGATAATCTTTTCTAACTTACAACGTCCCCCGAATAAGCAGAGATAACAGAGGGCGGACAACTGTTGTTTTACAGAGTCGCGATTATCGAACCCATGCCTCTAGTACCGAGTTTGCCACCTTATAAGAAACCACTTCGCAACATACGTCGATCGTTGATACATTTGCTGACCTTTATTACTATCAGTTATTTTATAGAATTTAGAGAAATCGTTTTTATTTTTTAGTAGGATATCAATAATATTTACTCGATCCAATCATTTATTTCAAATTAAAAGACCATAAACTTTTCTCTCAAATTGGGGAGAGTGTGAGTAGACTATGTAAAAACGATTGAATCCTGATTTTTAAGCGATTTTTGTGCCGTTCAAATTAATTATTCTATAAGTAGGGTAATTACCTAGTTTCATTTTAAACGGTTAGAGTTGGTTGAGTTTGACGTTTTCGCAATCATCTGCATACGATTATAGTTTTTAGTAAAAAGCAGCATAGCACAATGAACATAATCAGTATGAAAATAATTGTCGACAAAGAAATGATTCTCCGAAGTAAAAATTTTATGAATAGGACATAAGTATTATGTTCAAATGATCTAATCAATTTTGCGCGTATAAATCAATATGAAAAATAGAAAATGGATTATTATAAATGTTGTACAATTTTCAACTTTAACGCAAAGCAAAGATAATTTATAATAATTTTACACGGATGTGTGTTTTCTACTTCTAAAGAGAAGCTGTTTCAACTTGTATTATATTTTTGAGTTTTGAACTGATGTCGTCACAATGAGCGAATTGTTCAAAGTGACCGCACGCGTTAACCCCGTCAAGGCCATTGGGATTGACCGTTCATTTGATGCTGCGATCGAGGCGGTAGTGTAGGTAAGTAGCCAGTGTCGTTTCAGTTGTCACGATTTCTTTTTTTATTTGATACAGTGGTATAGCCGGCAGTTGTGGTTCGTCAAAGGGCCGTATAGCCGGCGGCTTTAACCGTTCGATAGAATTTTGGAGAAGCGACATGGACAAAAGGTATCGAGTGAATTTATGGCGACTATAGATGTGTCACGCATCGCTGTCGGACTTTCACAAATCTACGCCGTAAGCGTCCTATATAAATCCTCCCCCGACCACTGGCTAAGCCCCGGCAGCAGCAGCCGCGGGGGCGGAGGTGGCGGCGATCCGGCGCCGCTATGTGTATCGCGGTATACAATCTTTTTACAGCGTTTTTTTCTTTCGCCTTCTTATATAATCTCCGCGTACTTTTCCACCCCTCCCGACCAAAACCGTGCTCGCGGGTTTCTATTATTTGCCCGTGATTCCCTGGCTTCGACGCGCCGTCAGCGTGTTCGGCCAAAATACGATTTCGACCCGTGTGCGACTTCTTGTATTCCAAAGATAAATGAACTTTGAATCCCCATCCACCGCGCACGCCGTCCCCCGCCGCACCGGCAAGAGCACAATTAACGTGCGGCTTTCCTTGATTTATCGGTTCGCTGAATTGGCCGGATCGGTCGTCAATTTCAACGCGGCTTTGCGCCTTTCTCCCGGTCCACGTAGGCTCACCTCACGCCGTTCCCGGTATCCGCTGCAAGGGCCAATACAAATGTTGCGCGCCCGAGATGTGTATCGCACCTCGGGGGTTTCTTGGCACATGGGCCGCTTCAAAATCCGCCCAATCGTTTGTCAGCTGCCATAAATGATTTTATCGTTTTCTGCCGCCTTCGAGTGTTCGCCTTAACGCAATTATATAGACATAACATAGAGGCCGGTTTGGTGCAACTAGCTGAAAACGTCCCAGCGCCTACCGTACCCGAGATTACCCGGAATTATTTGTAATCCGCCAGTACACCCACAATGGTTGCATACAAATAAATCCATGGTCATTAGTACATGTTACATGAGGGAGCACTATGTCCTGGCCATGTACTACTGCAGCTTATATTGGACAGAGTAACCATTTTTGTACATACAACGGTGGGTAATTAAATGGTATTGTTCGCAATTATCCATCGAGCAATTGGAAATTATTTCGATATCATTTTGAAATCAGCTTGTTATGGTTTGCACAGAATTTGTCGTATTAGACGCAATCAACTCTAAACTATTTGGTAAGCTCTTGTATATTCGGCTATTCCATTAGAATAGCTACAATTTCCTTTAAACAAATAACAATATTTTAGAATTTAGTTAATTTTAGCTATGTACGTTTTTACAAAATACTCATCAAAATTCTAAAAAAACGGTAAATCTTGTGTTCATTTCATTTTTCAATCAGATAAAATTGAAAAATGTCTGTTCGTAATTTTAAAATCTTATACAACCAATCGTTTGTTAGGCTTATTTCTAAGAGATCGAATATAACATATTCAATCTATACTTAAAATGTTATAGACAGCAGATTTAAAACTGAATCGCCGAGATAAAATTTACGTTTTAAAATAAAAAAAGTTGTACAGTGAAATTAAAACAAAAAATATATTTAACCGACTTTTTACATACTTTTTACATTGTTCGTTTTTCGCATTATTAAAAAACGACAGCAGCTATGCATAAAGGTTCGTATTGTTTTAAATTGTGAAATTACTAATAAACTAACTTTTATTTGCTACATTAATCATACTTTAAAACATTCTATATTATTATACAGTTTAATACCATCACTGTGAAACAGACAAAATTTAATATAAATTATTATTACGTGGTTAACTGGGTAAATTGTATATAACTTGCAACGGTGCTTTTCAAAAAAACATTTCATAATATTGTAAATTATTTTAAGTCTTAATTACCTACTATATCAAAATATAAAAGTTTATAACAAATAACCCTGCAGTTAAGAGAACCCAACCATTTATTATGAAGTAAATTATAGGCAATTTTCGTAAAACCTTAATTTAGTGCTTAAACTATAGTGTTTATTTGTAATGAGGTATCTTAAATTTGAATCAACCAAATTTTCACAATAAATCGAGAATAACATTCTCTGACCTTAAGCGTTTTTAAATTTTCGATGATTCAATTCCACCAGTTTTTAGTAATTTATTGAAAAATACTGTAAAACCTAAACTTTAAAAATTGTTTGAAAAAATGTAAATTGGTACAACAAAATAATTTCCCCGCTCAAGTATAAATAAATTCTCTTATATTTTTCTAGAAAAATTTGATGAATTTAATACTAAAACAGCCTCTACACTATACAGTGTTCATTCTCACAAACTCTGTTGTTTATGCTACACATTTTAGAAGGGTAGACCTAGTACGATTATGTGATATATTTATTTTTAATTAGTTCAACTGTAATACGGAGCACGTGCTTTGGCACTGTGTCATTGAACAAATAATATCTATGTGAAAATTCAGTGATATTGTGTCCACTACTGACATACATAAGTTATTATTGATTTATATTTACAAGGATTTTGTCATTGATTACTTGGAGTGTATAAATGACACATTTATGAAATTAAATATGCTTTAATGTAAGCTAATTATACCAAAAATAAACACAGTTAAAAAATGCAGAAGGTTATCAAAACAATAAAAAGTAATCTTGTGTTGTAGTTTGTAGACCAATATATAATATGTAAACTAGTTGTTTTACTATAAAATGCCACAACGCTATATATTTACAACTAATACCCAAAGCATACAACTTCTTTGCTAAATGATTGAATTTTTGTTATTTTTCAAGATACCTAAGTTACCAATTTTTTTTTTCTACTGGCAGGTACACATTTCAAAACGAATGTTAAAAAAGTATCTATAAAAATTAAACATGTTCAATTTTAATGATACAAATATTCATTTATAAACAATTATGTATACCTACTATTGTACGAGTTTACATGGCCATTGAATTTTACAATAGCTGGAACGAATACTACACGTATGTTTCTAGAACATACGAGAAGAAAGAAGAAAGCTTGAGTAGCCTATTAACCTTTCTTTGTTATCTCAAAAAAAAAAAAAATAAAAATAAGTATGTTTGCTTTATATTTTTCTTTACGAAAAAGTAAACGATGTTCTTTGAGCCCGGCCTTAAACAAGATATGAATAAAATATTAGCATAAAGGTCATATTAATTGTATAGCTTTTTTTAAAATCTTTTTCTTATTAAGTTTATATACTTAGGTACTCAGTTGCGCTAGATTATTTAATTAATTAAAAATTACTCACAATGGTTTTTAAATTGCAATGCAAGTAAATATGCTGACACATAAAAATCATGTAATACTTTTTTTTTGTATGTAGAATAAAATATTTTATATTGTTTAGAAAGTGTTATGTAATGTATGATGTACTAATTAAAATAATATGATACAAACTCGAATTTAATTTAAATATATTAGTCGGTTATGTTAATGAACATAATATAAATATTATAATTTATATTATACAACCAATTTGGTTGGTTGAAGAAGTAAAATAATATATACAATTTTTTACAAGAATTTTATATTTCTTTAAACAGGTATGTGAGTTATGACGCGGCAACTTAAGGTAAATAAAATGTAATTGTAGGCTCTACTTGTTTTAAGAGAAAATGTAAGTGGTATAACTTATAAATGAACAACGACGGCGCGGCGCGGCACGTGTAAACTTTTAACAAGTAGATAGGCATGGGTTGAGAAATTTACCCTTATACGTCTCTCGGGTGCGATAAATAAAATGTATTTATTTAAGGATAATATTTAATGATATACTGAATAAAATCATGCATTGCAACAAAAGTTCAATTATTTTTATAATATTTTTCTAAGTGTAAATATTAATTTTTAACAAAATATAAAAATATAATTACTATATCATGTTGTCATACTAATAAGTCATAACAAACTACACTTTTTCTAGTAAATATTTTCACCTAGCAAATTTGTTCGGAAAATTAGGTACTATGTAATGTTTAAAAGTTGTACGTTAAAATGTTTTCTTGAATAATAAAACTGTACCATAAAAAATAAATTCCTGGTTCTAGCTTAAAATGTTTTTTATTAATTTTGTTATAAGGAAAAAATGTTCATGTAACCCCCCAAAAAAATGTTAATTATTGAATACAATTTCAATCATATTAAATTTTATTTAGTATTAAATAATATATAGAGAAGTTAAGTTACCATTAAATTGTTAATTAATTAAAATATTGTTTATTACCATTAAACAATATTTTTTAATAATTCCAATGGGTTGTATAAATGAATTCTGACGTAAGTCCTTAAGTTTATATTTAAATAATACTGCACAGTATATTCAATTATAATGAGATAAAGATCCTGAAAAATGTTGAATTCATAACGACCATACTTTCTTGAATTTTTTTTTATACACTAAATACAACTTTTTTTTTTAATAATAAAAAGTTTAAATTTAACTCAATCCTATATTTTTACTGGCTTTAACATAATCTGAGACAGAAGTAGAGTAGGAGTGAGACTGTGGGAACTATACTGAACAATGAGTCACGAGAAAATTGATTTATACTTTATCCAACTATATTATGTTGACATTGGCTACAATCTTAACGCCTGAAAGATCATTAATAATTTCACTTGAAATGTTTCCATTCATCACTTTTGTCGTGTTTGTAAGCCAAAAAATACTTCAAAATGTTGATTAAAGATATTTATTTACTCAGTAAAGATAAGAAACTGTCCATCATTATATTAAACACAATGTTAACTATAGTTAGTAACAACATCACCAAAACATCTATAAATGTATAGTTTATTGTACACATACATTGATTACTATCATAATAAAACTCAAAACCCTTAATTTAGTGTAAAACAACTTATATCATAACTAGTACCTAAAACCCATTATTGATGTACGATCTTCTTGATCAAATTATAATTATTTGTATAGAAAATGTTATTTTATACTGTAAAATTCAAAGAACTTTGTCATGAATCCCGATCCAACGGTGGCGGTATACAAATTTCTACTTTTCTTTTAAACTCAGCCGCGTGGAAATGTCTTATGAAATTTTCACGCGCATCTGAATAATGTCGTTTAAAAATATTATACTTACATTTTTTTCGGGCTACGTAACTGGTACGCTATAAGTAGCTTTTTACATTTACTACTACAATGTATGCATCAGTCGGTTAGGTTATTTTTTCTGTAGAAAACTAAATGTAATAATTTCAACCAACTTTTGCGTACCGTGTATTAGACGTAAAGTTTATTATTCCGGTATAATTATCGTCGTAGTATACATTTATTATTTATAACATCCAAAAGAAAGCATCGATGGTGTATTTATATAAACACGCTTGAATATTAATTCACTTCGAAAGTTATATTCCGTGTTCGTGCCGCTGTGAAATGTAAAAAAAGAAAACCAATTTGGGGTATTGTAGAACAAAATTATTATTGTGTACGGCAAAAGTTTTCATCTCAATAATTAGACTCTCCCGCAAATAGTGAGTTCACAAATTTTCTCGGCAACGGCTTTTCGTCCAAGGCAATAGTAGAAATCAAAGTATATAGAAACGGTGAATTGTGGTTAAGTAACTTTGGGTTAATGTCGTTCGGTTTAACGCGATTAACGTTAAGCCTGAAGTACATATTAAGCTCGCAGCGTTAATGTCGTGGGCACCGTCGACGCCACTTAGCCCGTACCATATAGACTTAGATTATATTAGATTGTTAGAATATATTTAAACGTGTATGTATGCAATGCGTGGGAACGAATAGTAATAATAATTCTTGATATGGCTGATGCAAATAACTACACTAATGCCGCACGATGAACGTAGGGTACCCTCAAGGGTGATAAATTATTTGGGTCGAGGTGAAACGAAGGAACGAAGGGAAAAAAATTATTACAATATAAATGTACATTCGCTGATCTCAGGAAACGCCGACCACCGCGTGTACAGTACCGTAGACCGTAGTAGACCCGTAGAGAAAATGACTTCAATTAAAACTAGCCTTTAAATCATAATTATGCTGTTTTAGTTTATGCGTGAGACCGCCAGGGATCGTGAAACGAAAAAAAAAATACAAAATAAAGAGAAAACTGCCGCGTAAATTATTTTGACAGCTCTATTAAACCATAAACCACGTCGTGAGAAAAATAAATAAGTGAAACATCTTTAGAATATAAGTCGTGCTCTATATTTATACTAAACTTAAATACTAAAATATTTGCTATACATATAAGCAAATTACCGCAACGATCAAAATTATTCATTATTGGTTAACGACTTGATAAAACATTTCAGTAAATTGAATAATGTATGTATTTGTTTCTAAAGTTAATAAATTGAAATAGATAGGTCCTAACGTATATTTTTTTTTGGCGTGATTAAAGCGTAAAAAACTTCGAATAGTGTAAAATATTTTAAATTATATTATATATTTTACAAATTATTTTATCATCAGCTAAATATTCATGAGCAAGTCTTTGTGAGTAAGTTTGGGAATGAAATCCAATTATTCAAACAACTCAGATATACAGATATTGAAATCTGGATTTATTGAAATATCATAGTTTCTGTAACCGAATTCGTTTATTTTAAATTACATTTTATACAATTTATTAATTGTAACCAGGCGCGTTCATGGATAGACATATTATAATAGATGTTTTAACGTGTATGTTATAGTTAAGCAAAATGTAATATACTTGAATAATCCCAGGCAAAACTCACGTTGACGAGTAAACGAGTTTCCACGTATACTGTATTCGTTAGTGAGTTTATGTTCAAGTTCAATTAAGAACTCTTACAAAATTAGTTCAGCTAACTTCGACTTATCAGTAACAAAGTTATCCTGTTTAATCACTTTGATCTAAAAAGTAACTGCTTGAACACTAATTTAATCAAATTTTGATTATATCATTTTACATTTTTATCGTAATAGTCGTACAACATTATCTTACTTGATAGCTACAATTCAAAGTTCGTCAACAATTATTGCTTCTCCTCGAGGAGATGACGACAGCAACGAAATAATTTAAGTTAAATTTTATAAAATGTCTTAGAAAAGTGTACAAAGTTATTTTTGTACATTCATTTGCCACAGCATTAGTTTTCATAGTGTTCCAAAATATTATTAATCCAAAACAATAACTGTTTTCTTGTAAAGGCGTTAAAATAATTTACAAATGGGCCTATCATGTATGACACGTGTGTATGTGTGTGTGTGACGTGTGGTGTGTGTGTGTGTATGTGGGTTTATCAATATCGAGGCTAAGCAAACAATCTACTGTGTAAAAATATGACCGTTAGGCGGGTACACAAAGCAAAAGGGAGCACACACTCTATTACATTTAAAATATTAATAATGTTTTACGGTTCGCAAAATAGGACACTAAACCAATTTAATTGATTCGTCGAAGCCAGGCAAGTGGCATTGTCCTTTGCTACTACAACTATCATGCTATTATGTTAATAACTACTGTGCCCACCTACATCTAGCGACACGGTAGTGGCGCGTAGCTAAAAAAAAATGTAGCGCTTACTTCTGAGTGCTGTGTAAGTATACACAAAACAGAGCAGAGTGAGTTAAACAGGTTTTGTTTAACCTGAGTTAATTTACTCTTTTATCAGTCAATGTTTCTGAGGAACCGGCTGGACAGAATTTATCATAGTATAAGGTGTCAGTAGATTGGAAAAATGGAAGCAGTTACATTAGCACCTAGTTATTTTCGGTTGTCTAATGTTGGCTGTTGTCAGGATATCTATTTTTGAATTTCAGATTATTGTACTACTAATCATACGGCACTAAGGTTCAGATTAAATTATTAGAATGGAACAAACCATTCTAATCGCAACTTTTAAGAAATTGCCATTACATATTGTTATCATAAATAATTCTAATAATTATACAAATTATAAATATATACAAGTACATATAAATATATACTAAATATAAACAATATTCTATACAATAAGTTATTATAATCATATAGAAATTATGATTTGTACGAACTAAAAAATAGACTCCCAGGTGACGTTAGGTAGCTGAACCCTAACTAAAATGAAGTAATGAAGAAAAATAAAAAAAACTACAAATATTCCAACAAAATCACTTAGTTTAAGTTTGAACTATTTTTTACTATAAGTTGTCTTACTTTCGATCCAATACGTGAATTGGGATTTTTACATGACTGTTTTGATATTTATGTATAGTGTTATTTATGTGTAGTATTTACACAGATTTTATTTGTTAGCAACCCTGTATATTATTTAGATTACAATATGGAATTTAATTAATTCCCATATCATATCACCTCTTTTAAGGCTAATATGTTTCAACACTTTGCTTTTATTATTTACTCGGCGGCCTTTTACACTGAGCTAACGAAGTGTTTTGTTGGATTATTATACTCACTGTGCCCAAATTAAGTCATTTGTATTATTTAGCCCTAAATGCATGTATTTTTCCATCATATTTCAGTTAATATTTTGCGAAAACTGGATAAATTGAAATGTTTTTAAAAACGTTACATAGACGTATGTCGACTATATATTAAAGATGATCTCGAGGGCTTAGCAGACTGGAAAATTAAATTTATGTCACCTGCATTGTTAACGGTCCAACCTCTTGCCTAACTGCAGAAATTTGTTCATTTTCTAAACTAATTATTTTGTTGCCAACGTTTTGATGTTTAAACTTCTATTGTGTTATGAAGGATCATAAATTCAGTAAGCATTAGTAATTTGAATAATTTAGTGTGTATACTGTAATAAAGTCTGTAGATATTTCAAAATTATTATTTGCATAAACTCTGTTAAGTATCGTAGTATGTAATTACTCGGTAGTGTTTTAATATTAAAATCTATAATTGTGTTAAGGCTAATTTGAGTGGGATTGGTTGTTAACACTATCGAGTAAATATATATTCAACATTAAATAATACGTACACACAACACACTACAAACTCAGTTATGTATAATTCGTTTTAATGTGATATTTTCTTAGCACACGTTTACTAAATGTAAATACGTTTACTCTGTGTTGATCTATAATTAAAATAATTAAAAATTAAGTGCGAACTGTACGCTGAAAAATTGTGGGGGAAAATTAAAAAATTGTAAAACAACTTGCATGACTGTAAATGTCAGTGATTTCAATTGTCTAGGAAGCATGAACGTACATTAAACATAAAGGTGTTTAAATAAGTATGCCTTTTATTTTAACTGGTACATACATCGGTACAGAAAATTATTCACATCCAGGGATAGCAACAGCGTTAATGATATTATAATTTGTAGCTATTGTTTTGGGGTGAAGGAAGGTATTTTCGTGGCATAAGCAATTTCGTGATATAGTTTGTTTGATCGTATCGCGTAATTCCATATTAGAAAATTGTCTTAAAAATCACACTGATTGTTAAAATAACTATTATTTTAACAATCAGTGTCATTTTCAAGACAATTTTCTAATAGGGAATTACGCGATACGATAAAAAAAACTATATCACGAAATTGCTTATGCCACGAAAATACCTTTCTTCATCCTATATTTATAAAATAGATGATTTTTTTTTTAATTGTTTAATAGAACTGAGTAAGGCAATTATTAAATGTTGTATTAAAAAAAAATAACTCGTTAATATTATTTAATATTCTTCCCATAATTTTTCGGTTCAAATATCGGTCTATCTACTAAAATCAGAAAATGTTTACTTTAAATATACTGTTTTCCAACGTTCTGTACCTTACTATTACATGTAAATAAGTAACCAAGCAAACATTAATCAAATGCTATTTTCTTTACGTTGTAAAATATTCACAGAAAGTATCCCTGGCGTATAGAACCTTACAAGAATGTGAAAAGTTAATTTCAAAAAGCCTCTGGCATTTTAAATATAAAAAGTATACGATTTAGAGATTTCATAATCTTAATAATTGTAGTGCTGCTTTATTTTTTGTTTTGAACGGATGAGAGCCTAAAGTATAGATTAATCGGTTATAATAATAATATTTTATATAATTGAATATTGAATTTTTGTCCATGTTAACTATTCTTGTAACAAGAAAAAAATCAGGTATTTAGTGAAAAAATTGTTTGTACATTTTTTACCACAAAATATATCGCCTCCCTGGTAGAACAATAATGACACAACTGCAAAATTTGGTAAAACGGACCAAATGCTTTAGTGTGTTTAGATATAGCGATCGCATAAGGCAGAAAAACGACGGAACTGTAGTTGTAATAATTAATTGTGCATTCATTCATTACATTTTAGTGAAAAATAATTTGGTTTTTTGTTCTCCTGTAAAATTTCAATTATTGCAGTTGTGTCATTGTTCTACCGGAGTGGCGATATGTAGTACTATATTAGAATTATTCGAAATTAGAGCTAAGTTAAATATTTATTTCATATTATTGACTATTATTAGTAAAAAATTACAGGAATTTAAAAAAAATAGTTTTGTGAAATTTTGGAATAAGCTTTTTTACTTAATTTTTTTCCAAATAATTTTTAACTTAAACTAGTTTAAGTAGCTTCCAAATAGCAATAATAAAATATATTATTAAATTATACAAAGCCTAAGAAGTATTTTTATTTAATAGTGAATTTTTAGCATTGTATAATAACGTCTGTGTTACAGTTAACTAACGCATACGCTTGTAAACATAAAGACAGTATACGTTTCCTTTTTAACAACGTGCGTATTATGTCCGTCATGTTAAAACTGCGAGATTATGCCATAAACCGTTAGAATATTTTCGTTTACGCTACTTGGCATATTAAACTTTTTAATGAATCGCGTAATTTAACTCGGTATACTTTTAAGAAAACTAATATTATATGTTATGTAGTATGTAAACTACTTGAAACTCGACAGTTGAAAATATAGATTTTTTATCCTGTATACAATTGGTTAGTTTATACGAGTATGATATGATACTTACATAGTTACCTATAATATTATAGTATAGTATAATACTATACACCTACAATTGTTAGGTATCCCCTTCAAAAACTTTAAGACTATAGTATAAGAGAGAACTCTTTTAGTATAAAATACTAGATATATTTGTACCTCACTTTTAAATTTTTATAACACCGCTGATAACAATTTACACAGATTTTAAATATAGCGCAAATATTCAATACTTTTAGTTTTCTTGGTAAACTATACGTGTAACTGGGCATATACCTGTTGGTTCTCGTTCTCGTCGAATGTAATAATCAATCGATTTAAAATACGTACAGTTTTTTTTCTTAGTACAACGTAAAAGTACTTTACCATTATTATACTTTTTTTATCGATACCATCTAATAAACGTATATAGCATACAACTCTTAAAAATATTGCTTCGGCATTCCAGAAACAGATGAATACCGACCCGACCAGACGTCAGTATCGTTTACAAAAGACTTCGATGAGATTCGACAGACATTAGAGATGACTTTAGTAAACATCAGAAAGAAACTATAATTTAATAGTGAATGGTCTGCCGTACAATTACTACTAATAATGATTTATTGCTTTCAAATAAGGTACCTATTTATTTGTTTTTCGATTAAAAATTAAGAATAACAATTTATAGTTATTATTGCGACTGATGAATAAAATTATAGACATTTTTTAGCTTTGCATTAAAGGTGAGGTGGTTTTTTCTTCAATCCTCCATAATATATATATTATATAAAATGATAGTTTGTATTTTGACCGTTATTCGTTTTTCTTCCCGGACTCCTTAGTAAATTTCTTCTACTAAGGTGAAATCTAATGCAGCAACGGCCGCGTTATCATGTCAAATCGTGACATGAATCATGATAGTAAGATTAGAAGATTATTAAGGTCATAATAATAATTAGTATAACATACTCAAACCTACTACAATAATTTATACTTAGCTAATTACCTTTGCTCGTTGACTAAAACTAACAATTTTAATATTATATACTTTTATATTCCTGTGGAATTTGTTAGAATCTACAAATCTACGTTATTACCATACAACCCAACAACAATGCATGCTACCCAATAGCTTGTATCCAAAGGATGGCCTACTCTTCCATTTACCGTAAAACCCAGCTGTTTAATAAAATATGATATGATAAGGTATACGGTTTGTATATATATATATATATATATAGTGTGTGCCCTAAACTATAACACTTGAATATTTCAAATTCGGCATAGTAGAGTTATGCGTTCACCGACGTCATGAGGGAAACGCTTTGAAAATTCAAATTACACGCTGGACACTTATTAATTTATACCATGGCCTTGTTGTCCCTAGTATGTACATTGTATACACATTGGATATAATACGATGAATTATTGATACGGACTTTGTAGTTAAGGTGCTTGCAGTGGCTTAAACGTGCCGTGTCATAACCCTGGGTAGGCGAATGCACTATCTTTTGCACGAACTATGGGGATGACGACCACCCCATTATATATTTTGTATACATTTTTTTTCTAAAACAATTATTATTATTTACATATTAAAAGAATATTAACTTTTTTAATTGTGCATTATTATGATGTATATGAACATGAAAATGTATTTTTTAATAATATAAAATATGATAAAAAAACGCACATATTTGATATTATAGAAAAACTACATAAGTGAAGGGGTTACTATTTGGAAACACTAATAAAAATTATTTTAGGGACTGCTTTAATACAAACGAAAAAATACACAAAAACAGTTTAGTTATCGTAGTAGCAACGACACGAAATTGAGAATGCATTTGTTGAGTTAAGCTTCAACAGCAAACACTTCCAAGTATAATTTAACTTAGTTATTATTTAAATAAGTTTTAAATGTTTTCTGGAAATGGCAAAAACCTTTTTTTAATTTTATTTTGTAATACGAAAACGGGATTGGCAATTTATTATACATTAAATATTTACTGTTTGATCTTAAAACGTGTTTTGAGTTCTGAAAGGTTCAACGAGTTTTTTTACGATGTACACTTGTCGCTTTCCACTCAATTAACAAAAAAACACGATAAAAATTGTATTAAGTCAATATTAATAAGGATTTTATTTTATCAAATAAAATGCAATTTTTATTAAATATAATATTGTAGTTTTTTGTTGAGCGTTTGTCCAAATAAATATAAAACTGAAACCAATATCAATCTAAAGCAACAAATAAAAAAATAGGATATCGGGATAAGTGATACCTCTAATGTGAAATTAAAGTATTTTTTCAGCATTATTTTTTTGAAACTTATGATAAATAAAGTAACTATTTAGTAAAAAATGTAAAACACGATTGAAAAGTGTACAAATATAAATAGGGGCTCATCTACATAATACTGTTATATAGTATAATTCATAAATAATAACTATTTACTAATGGCCTAAGATGCCAATGTAATTTTAAGATCAATAAAAAAATCATAAATAAAATGTGCTTAGAACACTATTAGGTATATTAATTATACAAATTATATACTTGACTACAGTGATGAATTTTAATTAACATTTTTATTTTTGTATATTCTGATGGAAAATAGAAAATATATTATTAAAAAAGTAAAAACTATTACGCCATAGTAGGTAAGTATTTTTTTTTCTGAGAAAACGTATTTTTCTGAAAAGTCATTTGACAAGATGAAAGAACTTTCTTTTTTAACAGACTTCACCGATTAAAGGTTTTGAAACAAACAAAAAACAAGTTACCAAACAAAATGAAACTAGTTTATCATTACTTCATATTCGCCTGATATTTGTATGAACTTAACATTGTTTGAATGATTCCAAATCTCGCAAACCAACAGGTCATAATGCAATTTACGATTTAGATAATATCGAATATATTAATTTATTAGTATCCTTATTTGTATACATTTATTAAAAAGTAAAATTTACAATTTTAGAATAGATATAGGTTAGTTTTTCTCTACAACATAACAATTTACCAATCAATTGTAGCATATTTTATTTAAAATGTCAATTACTTTGAAAACAACCGAAAATGAACTACAATTTTAAATAATGTGTAACATCTTTAATTTTTGACTAGAAAGAAAAGCGTGGGTCTTATTCAACCTTAAAAAATATATGCTACAACTGATTGGTAAATTGTTCTTGTAATAAAATTATTTTTTATTTTTTAGTTCACTTTTTACTTTTTTTTTTTTCTTTAGAAAAGTATGTTTTTAAAAAAGTTTTTTTTTTCCGAAGAAACGTTGTACACTCTTGATGTGTTGTTAGTAAAGTAGCATACTGAGTCCGTAGCTCACGAAAATGTAGTGTAAATGGTCGCTTAGTAAAATAAATATAGTGTATAAACATAATAATCTTAAAAAATGTGATGTAATATGAGAACTAAGTAAATACAACAATGTAATCTAAATAAGGTGTACCATTGCCAATAAATGAAATCTGTGTATATAAATACTACCCAAAATCGAATTAAAATATGTATACGTCAAAATAGTTATGTAAAAATCGAAATTTAGTTTATAGGTCAGAAGTAAGAAGACTATAATAAAAACAGACTTAAACTTTCGATGGATAAACTATCCTGACAGTTCTTCCCCCACCATGCAATAGTGTCATGCCGTACGAATAAATAAATAAGTACACGCCATTAGTACTTGATAAAATAACACGGGAGTCATTTTGTTTGAATTGGACTTATTCTTTGGACTAGGTACGTGTGGAGGGAATAATTCTTTATTACATTAAGTGTAAAAAGTGCAACACAGATTTTTAGCAAAAACGAGTTACTCCCATGACGTGTTGTGTCAAGTGCGATTAAAAAGCCGGTAGTCTCGTTGCGAGTCGAAGGGACAAAGTTGGCCACCACCATTACCATTCGTCATACGTCTTTGAAGTTATATTGTCGGCGACTGTCAGCAAAACCCAACCGGCTTACTTGTCGGAAACCGTTCGAAAGTTTGAACTTTATTCGCATGAGACCTAGCAGGAAGTCTTTATTCTATTCGAAACTTTTACTACATTCACTCGTATGCGTCGACCCGTCAGTAAAGTTATCATAACTAAACAGAGTTGTTGCATGAGATATTCATAAGAAGTCGTTATATACATAGTATAATAAGACAGGAAACACTGCAGGGCTACATAATATTATATTAATAATATGGTATAATACAGTTAATTGTTTATTTCAAACGGAATTTATGCTTTACAATGTTGTTTTTTATGGGTCACTCGCGTACATTACGGTAAGCCGACGATATTGATCAGTATAACATAAGTAGTACTTTGGTTCGTAAACAGTACAAAAATACAATCATCGTTTAGAGGAGCATGTGGCAACTGGCATGTGGTCTTTATAGCTTTTTATTTTCGTTTCAGAACCGTCAGTGACATCATAATGAAGGTCCTCATGTTATCCGTTGACGTTAAAATTGACCAAACGACCTGAATATGATTTGCCCCCAAAACACACACTGGATAGGTCGTTCATGTGAAAATCAGCAATGGTAAACTGACATTGGTCACCGTTAAAAAAAAAATACGTTTAGAATAACGGTCCATAAAACAATTTTGTAAGTGGGCAATTGATTCCCATGGTAAATTATATCAGCTATATTGTTTATTTTAACGTACCTAATGTTATTAAATTTACTTATTACGGCTTTATAGCCTTAATATATCTTAATACGACTTAATAGGTTATAATTACACATTTAATATGTATACTTTATATATAGGTAAATAAATAAATATGAACATCATTACCAAAAAAAAAAAAAATAGTCTGCCCACAATTAATATTGTAGGTTGCCGTTCCAGTATGACAGAAATTACTATTCGGTACTTTGTATAAATTTAAATATTAAAATAGGATTAAAATAGCATAGTTAATACTGTAGTGAAGAAATATTACACATTTAAATAAAATAAGTGTATTATCGTCTATTAATAATAATAAAAAATAATTATAAATACATTTCCATAAATTGGTATAATTTTTTTAAGATAAATATTGTTGTTCGCGAAAAAAAAAATATTTACTTTACGTTAACTATTGGTACAAAGTACTTGGATATAGTAAACAGAGGACATAGTTATAATTTATAGAAAAAATTGTTTGTTATCCTCATTTTTGTGGACCCCGAACCACTTCAAAGCGATGGCATAGCTACATCACTTATATAAAGCGTCGTGTTCATTCAAGTGGGTAAAGTTTTTGAACGTCAGTAGAGTGTACAGTTGCCTAGCTTGAGTATACGTAGTAGAATTAACTACGAATGGACAAGTGTACCAGTACCTGTGTGAAGTACAATTTTCAAAGCTCATATGAGATAGAAATTTAAAATATACTATCTTAATACACATCCATTCACAGCAAATCACAAAAGTGTGCTTTTCATACATCTAAAGTACAAGAAGAATAACATAAATATTAAAAAGTTCATGTTTGAACGAACTTGTTGTTCATGCTTAGTACTATTATAGATAGATCCTTTGATATAATTTTTTTGACTGAGACATAGTTACCTATATTTTGATTTTAATTGTCATATTAATGGCTATGGACAGTTAATTAATTAGGTACCTTAAATGAAAGTAAGGTGTACCTATTTTTATCAAAAATAATTTTAAAATGTCCAGTATTAAAGGAAAAGTAGTTATGTATTTAACTCTATTGAAATTAAACTTGAAGATCTTGGTAATAATGTGTTTTTTAATGCATTTATAGATCACTTACAACTATACTCTGAACTGAAAAAGAAAAGTAAAATTAATTTCGGTACTATAAATCAATCCAAAATCAGTTAAATAAATTAAAAACAAAATACAGTTTAAAGATTTATTTTTTTTATTCATAAATTCATATATTTTGATTTTAGGAAAGTTGTTTTAATTTGTTATTAATTAAAAGTAAAGTTTATTAAGATTTTATTTGTGAACAAAAACATCATAAATAACACAGTAAGCCTCTTAACTCATAAACTTGGTTAATAATAAAATCGACGTTGTTTGTTTTAGTTGTATAATCCCATGTTTTTTGTACATAGTTTTTCATAAATAAGCGCATGTTTCTTTAAGCACATAATGGTTACAATATTAAAACTTGCGTCAGTTACATAAATTACTTAGACATAATTATTATTTTTCAAACGAGTTTTGTTAAAATTGTATTTAAGTTGTATGAAAATAAGAGTGTACCTATAAAAAATACATTCGTAAAAAAATACAAATGTATTTATACTTAAACTCGATTAACAGTTTATTTTTTTTGCAATATGTTATGTGTCAATCATGAATAGTTTCTTTTAGGAAAAAATTAACTATTTAACTTTACACAGCATACACGAACAAACAAATAGATTTAGCCTCATAGCTGTTGGGCAGGTAAACAATATTATTTTTGTCCGTTAAATTGTCAACATGATAAAGTAAATTATATGTTTCAGGAAGGATTTATAAACGATACCCACGCAGGAGACCAGTTTCCCAGTAAGCAATACCTCCCTATGAAATTATTATATTGTAAACATCTAACATCGAACTTGTATTATTAGATTTAATACAATACAAAATATAACATATGTATATATATATTAAACGGTATAAAATAATATAAACTTTCATGGAAAAAATGTCGTTTTTAAAAAAAAAATTTAAAAGGCATTCATCTCAAACATAGCCTTATGCATTTGACATTATTTTTTATCTCACCAGTTTTAGAATAATAAAAAACTACCAGTATAAATTATAAATACTATTAATTAAATGTAGTTGTATTGGATATGGGGACGGTGCGTGTTGGTAAAATTCCTTGTAAGTAGCAATTAAAATAAAATAAAATATTTTTAAATAACGTATTTTTTTGTTTTTCACCAATATTTAGCGTGTGTTAAGTTTTAAGAAAAATAAACAGCCGACTTATTTTTAGCTTAATATTATTAAATAACATATTTAATATAATACAAACAATTTTAAACTATTTCGTTTGATACTAAGTTTTTCATTTTTTATTTATACAGGAATGCCATCGTTGTGGGGCGAATCATTATGTCACGATATTGTGCATTTCAATTGGACCCCTACGGTTTAGTATAAAAGTCAGACGTTATTTTCCAATATAATTTTAAATTCTATAACATGCTTATACGTTATGTTAGTACCTCGAAATTGCCCTTGGGTTGGTTATTTTTGAAGGAAAGAATGTTACTAAATTTCTCAATAAATCAACTGTAAACACCCTCTTTGAGTATGGATTGAATATATTATTTCATATTGCTTATAGCGCACGCCATTATGTATATATTTTTTATTGTATTATGAAAATTAAAATCCACTGAATCCGTGTCGGTCGATAACAAGGAGTTTTCCAAAGTAATGGCTTGTCATGCACAGATGTTCCTGTAACGGCCTCGAGTGTAATATTATATTATGTTTTCAAATAAAAAAAAAAAAAACCCCACATGAGTGTAATGATGATAATAGTGAGCATTTTTTTGACGTCTTAATGCGGTTTTATATAAAACAGCGACGCGTCAAAAATAATGTCTTTGAGATGAAAAATACGAATAATACGTTATATATTTATATACTTATACATAGTTTGTAAGGCGAAGGTAAGTTTCGTCTAAAGATCTCCACGTCCCATATCCATATGCGATGATAAAAGCGCGAGGTTATTTATAAAAAAAATTGCGCTTGACTCCGTTTACATATTTTTACAGCTGATGCCGATAATGTAGCCGGCGCAAGAAAATAATAAATTGCATTAAATCGAATGTTCATGTTGTCTCTTTGAGTTTTAAAATTCAATACATAATCATTTCCGTCGTTCGTATCTTCTGTTTTACTATAAAGTGCGGAGAAGTGTTTTACTACAACGTCGGCGGATGAAAAAGTTTTATAATATTTTCTCGGCAGCCGCATGTAATATATGATAGCGTCATGTCTTTTATGATTTGTGCACTTTTTCCCAGTTTAGTCTCGGCGACTTTGTCTCGACGTTTACCATTTTCAAACAATATTACATACTTTACTTCCGTCGTCTCAAACAGACCACAGCGGCAACAACAACTTGCAATAATATTAATTATTATTATTAGTCCGGAGGGCGTGTGTACTATATAATATGATCATATATTATTATATATAATATACTATATAGATATTTTTTTATTATAAAGACTCACTACAACAACCGGCTTTATGAGCAAAGAAACAAAAACTGTAGCCGCGGTCGGCTTGACAGTTGCGATTCGAATTACAGTCTTCGTACGAGAAAGAGACTTTGAAATACGACATCCAAAAACTAGAAGCCAGAACTAAGAAGTCTTAGTAGCCGTGTACTGTGTATTGTTGTAATTGTTGCCAACTCTTGACGCTGCGCCGCGCTAATGAATAACGACTGTAAATCTTTTTGCACAACCCATCCAGCGCCGTTGCCGATGCTGTGTGTCGTAAATATTATAACAGTTCTTTTGCGGTTGTAAAAACTTTTTGAGTTTTTTTTTTGGTATTTTTTATTTTACACGACTTTGGCAATGTACGTGATGATAATAAGTTAAAGCCGCACCGTAGTCTAACTATAAAATATATAAGAATATAAAGAAACATCGACAACGTAGTGCAATAAAAAAAATTGTTTTCTAATAGTTTTTTCAGTTTATTTTTTGCATTCTCCACACCCCTAACAAATCATTTTCCTGGAGGAACGGTTTAAAACATGGATCGCTTCGCCTTCAGGAGAATTTTCAATTGCACAGCTCCCAAATACCGACCGTCTGATTTTGTCATCCTTTAACCGCCATACCACTAGGTTTCCTAACAAAAGAATCACACACAAAAAATGTTTTAAAAATTTAAAGTTGAAACATCGAAACACACCATTATTATAGTAATAATACATGAAAAAGCCAAACACCCTATTTAATTTAATTTCATCAGAAAGGCAGGCCAATTATTATTGACCTACGCTTTTTAAGATCTCCCCATGTTCAGCTAAATGGTCTTTACATGTGCTTTAATCTCCTAATACAGCAGGGGTAAGCCCAGTAAGGCCTCCTACGCTACCGTTAGTATTGTTCTCATTACTACAGAGATGGCTTAGTAAGTCATCCTTTGTATGCGAATCAGTTGCAAATTCCTTTCTAGTTGTAATGAGTTTTGTTATAGTCCGCCAAACCAAAGCTCATATTATACATTACCGGCATGTATAGCCAGTTACTCGTGATTTCAATCCCCAAGTTCTTCCAAGAGCTCTGCTGCATGACCCAGTACTCATACTGCTCTCCTGACTATCGTGAACATGTGTTCGCAAATTTAGTTTCTTGTCTGGAATAACAAGTCATGTACCTAAGCATTATATTTGTGACTTGAGACTGATTTCTTGTTCAGCGTTCGTGAAGTTTTAGATTTGTCATTTCCTAATATTTTTCTTGTGAACACAACTACCTCGGCTTTGCTTAGGCTTACAGCTAGACCATACTTACTGCTCCGCCTGTGCACAGCGTTTAATTTCTGCTGGGGCAGGCCCAGAGTAGTATCTGAGAATATACCCACCACCTTAATGGGCAAGTCATCCGCATATACCTGGGCATAACATTGTCCGTTCAGCTCTCGTATTGTAATTATAGCTTTGCAACTGTAATGATTCATACTTCAAATAAAAAGCTAAAAATGTAGTGTTTTATACAATACCTAATCAGCTTCTATGTAAGTATATGTAAGAACAAAAAATATAACTTTACTTGTGTATAATATTTAATGACATATAAAATGTTAAATATAATTTATAAGCTCTCTATGTGTACATTTAAGGGAGGTGGTGGATGTTATGCGGACACGTGAAAAAAAGCATTTTGCTCGCGGCGACGACGATACTATGGCAACGTAATATGTGTGGACAATTTGTTATTACTTGCACGTTGTTTAAACCTCATTTACCGCCATATAACACAAAATTATCGATGCACTGATTGCGGTTTTGTACGACGACGTGAGACCATAAACTTTATTATAAAATAATAATAAATGTGGTGAACATGATACATAATAATATTCTACTAGGAATACACAATGCATAGCAAATAGTCTGAATTTATTGAGCATAAGTCAGTCCACCGAGAATAATAATAATAATAATAACAATAACGATATGTTATAAAATTATCATCTAATTGGTAAGAATTTAACAATATATAAACGGTAATAAACGACTATTCAGGAATTTTCTTCTTTTAGATAATATCTATCTAATTGCCTCTCGCGCACTGTTTTGAAGTATCAAAGTTATCAAACTAATCATTCTCGATTTTACAGAACGTAATTTTGTTTCCTCATAAGTCGCATGTTTAAATATATAGGTAACAAGGTAATGTAAAAGTCACGAACAAGATCCACGAAGCAATTTAATAGCTGAAGGATTAAATTTGTTATTGTTTGACGGAGAAACATTCAGACTATAATCAAGAAAGTAGTGAGGACATTAACCGGGAACATGGTTTTTTCGTATAATATAGATCAGACTTAACTGAGGGTCGAATATCTTTAAAACCCACTGTATGTACAAAATAAAAAGAAATCGCCTCAACATACAGTATTATAATATTGTTACCAATAGTCTGATATTTATATTTTTGTTTGTAGATCGATTAACTAAAATTTTAGGTGTGATGAGTAATTTAAGGAAGGTGACGGTTCTGAGGAAATATTGAAAATGTTATTAATTCTATTATTGTTATTATTAGAGTTATACCAAAATGGTGAATTCCTAACATTAAATGGATTGGGTGGTGATCATTATTTGACACTACCTATTAATCGCACGACAAGCTAAAAAAAAGTTATTTTACTATTAAATAATTTACTTTTAGTAATACAACAGTAAACGTCCAATAATGGCGTGGTAATGCTTAAGAGTGAAATAAAGTTAAAATGCACTAACTGTAAATTAACAAATTTTTGAAATAATAATATTATGTATTTAATAAAATATATCATGTGGCTACTTATATGTTAATTATTATTTGTACAACAATTAATAATAATAATATTTGTTAATATTATTAACAAAAATATTAGTATCAAAACTTCTTTTTAACAAAAAATACCATGAAAGTAAAAGAATCCATTATATTTTTTTATTATTATTTTTTTGTGAAACACCAATAATTTTTCGCTACAAACATTTTCTGAATACTTTTTAAACGTCGAAATATATTGGCAAAATGGTCAAATACGAACGAACTTTGGAACAACCCCTCGCCCCACAGAAATGCTCCAAAACTTGACCTGCTACGATGAAAAGAATGTTCTCAATTTTTTTGGAATATTTTTTCGACAAATTTGGCCATAGTATTTTCGGTCATAAAAAAAATTATTAAACATTAGTTTCTTATGTAAAATAATCTCAGTTTTCTGAAAAAAATAATTATTTTTTTTAGTAACAGGAAGTTATTAATACTAAGCCACCCTCTCTCTTCAACTAGTTACAACTTTGGATGTCCAATCAAAATTAGCGACAATTAGGAAAAACGCGAAGTATTTTTTTTTAAATATTCTAATAATATAACAGTTTTAACTATAAATATTGATTTTATGAACAAATATGAAAGAACTATGTATTGTGGTTTACTTTGGTATTAGTCACACTTTTTAACTCATTGAGTGTTTCAGATGATAGCCCAGTTTTAAAAATCACGGTTTCAATGAAGGCTCATACTTTTTTATTACACGTCAGCTATGTACATAGACAATTATTGATAGATAAAGTTAAATCCCAGTTGCAAATGGATCTGTTTTGCACCTAACGCTGTTAATTTAATTCTTGTTAAATTGACTTGCCAATCTATTTAGTCGGCCATAATACATTTAAAGGCTTTTGTACACTCATTATGTAATATACAAAGAAAACAATCAATGACTTGATTTAAAAAAGTGTTCCATTCTCTGAATAAAAAATAGATATTATTAACAACGTACGTACATTATCACATACAGAGTTTGGACGTTTACCTGTATGCATATTAAATTAATAATAAAAAAAAGCTATTACCTATACACGTTCAAAAATGAAGGGTTTTATAAAACACTCTACTATTAATCCGGAAGCAACCCGTATATTAAATTACACGTTTTGATGGATATCCATTGCCTGTGCGCTTTCTATAATAATATATTGATTAATTTTTATCGTTCAAACAATACCATATTTAATGAGGATTACACGGAAAGTTAATCTTTCCCTACAGGGTTCCCTGTTTTCCCTTTTCTTAAAATTATTTGGTGGTTATTTTTTCGGCCAGACAAGTCCTTTATGATTATCGCATTCCTAAAAACGGTGTATAATTATAGTGCCATTAAAAACATAAATATATTTGGGCGATTCCTAAACACATGATCAACGGTGTAACCAAGCAACCAAATGTTTTTACTTTAGAACGCAAATTCTACCGAACCACACAAATGAGAACTTAAAAAAAAAGGTAATTTATAGTTCTTATATTGAACTTAATAATTTTTGTGCTAAAAAATGATTAGAAGTGTCAAAACATTAAAGAATCGTATAACATACATTTTTCGAACAAATTATAATAATAATATATTGTAATCAACACGAGAAATTATGACTGAAGGCAGAATTTCTCTGAACTTCTAAAATATCTGAAGTCTATTGTTTTCATTAAATGCTTATGTTAATTTTGTTTTCTACGTTGAATATTAATATAATATTATAGTGTTTGTAGCCAAAGACAAATGACAATTTCTTTTCATGTGGCATTCACTGTATTTAATATCTGTATAATTTCTAGTTTACACTCAAGTTGAAAACTTTATTACTAATATTGTACGGTTGTAAAAAAGAAAAAAATGAACGAATCCGGCGGCACTAAGCTGGGTTTGATAACGTCGACCTGCCTTGTAAGACGGAATCGAATAAAAGGTTGCGGGCACAAACAAACGCAGGTTTTTTGGACGTTCGCGTGGTCAGCTGTTTGTTTGCAATTTAGCGGGTAGCCTAACCTTACCGGTAAAACGTTATTGTCCTGTCTTTCCCCTCTAATAACGAATTTGGCAAATCCCAGTGGATAAGTCTGTTTTATTTCGTAGGAGGATTTCTATCTCCTCCCTATCCACCACTTACCTATATATTTCAATACCGGGAAACTTTCGCCGCTAGGCCAAATTGTTTCGGACCGATTGTGTGCCGGTCAGCGGTTGAACGGATTGAACGCACAATTTCTCATGGTCAGTAGTGGTTTCAAATCCAGTGCGGCTTATACCCTTTCATGGTCGACCACTAATAAAAGTCACCAGCGTAGCACCGTCAATATACATATTATCAACAGGCGTCCATTATATCCAATCCAATATTAACAAGTGAATTTTAAAAAAAACCTATTTATACAAAATACCATTTATATATAAGCTTACACAGTACGATCAACGTTTGTGATAACATTTGCTGATTTGTTTATGGAATTCTTGTCATCGAAGTATTTAAGCTATATGGAATTAAATAGCATATATTATTGTGTATTTTCAATTCAACCTAACCTTTCATTTGCAGCGTGTAGCTTTTTCTGCCACTGCTTCCATTGATTTGCTATAGCTTTGATTTAGTTCGACATATTTACTCATTCTTGTGTCGCTTATAACCGAGCTATGTAGTATTTACGAAACCTTTATCTAAGATTTTTGATATTCAAACGATTGCATGTCAGTTAGTCTTCGGAAATAAGACAACAATTTAAATACATAATAATGTTTATTTACTTAAATCCGAAGTTCTTTTATCTATTCAAATATGTAATTTAAAAAATGTCTTTCAATACAAAAACTTTGTACTTTATAACTAATGATATAATTTATTAACGCAAATTTTTAATTATTGAACATGCAAAAGAACGATATTTATATTACATATTCATTGGTGACGTCAGATTGTTCAATTACCCGTGGACTATATGCAATATTATTCCAAAAAAGGTAAGAAACTATTAAAACTTGAATGGAGTATTGTATTTACACGCCTTGCGGTTACTCCCCCTATTTGGATATCTTGACTGGTTCGCCCCAGTCGAACCAGTCAAGATATCCAAATGGGAGTAACCGCAAGGCGTGTAAATAGTGTAAAGGTAAGAAACATCAGACATGTCTACTATTAGTGACCGTACGCATCGTATGTTATCCCGATTTATAAACAGATAACATAAATAATTTGACTAGCAGATTTGATAAAATAATTTAAATCGAATTTATTTTTCGTATCTTCGCTTACTATGCGAATGTTTCTTATCACATGTAAATAATAAAAATAACCAGTGTCTGTCGAGCTGCACATCTACGTGTCTATTCTATAGCAAAAGTACCTGCTCAGTTTGAATTTCGTGAAATATATTATACACGAAGCCGGAACTAAATAAATTCGTAATTTTTATCCGTATGTATCTTTTTTAGAAGTTAAGATACAAACATGGATGTTCAGCTGCCTCGAGACTGTTTTGACATGACAATACAAGTGGTTGAAATATTTCTAAACGCCAAAAGTCTCAATATGAACTTCGCATCGTGAATATTAGAAACGTAATACGTAATGTATTATTACATTTGTTATTCGTACTACTTACGTATTTTAAATCAAACAATCGTATAGAGTTTTTAGTTTCCATAGTTCAAACATAATTTTAAATAATAAAACTTCTGAAAGTTGCAGTAAAATTTAGAATATAAAAATGGTGAGCTCATGAGCTCCACTGACCACCCTTATTCTGTAATACAGTTATCACAAGGATGACGAATTAATCAAATACATTTTATTCGCTCGTCTTAAACAATATTATTAGCCTTTTCACGCCATTGAGTCAAATGTACCTAATAAAGTACATATGACACAGGTGTTGTTTAATAGCAACGTTAATTATATACAAATATTGCAGCTCCTACCTGCCTAGGATATTATTTCTCGTGTAAATAAAACATAGGTACATAATACGCCTGTGACCCGCGTTACTGGTCTCGAGTAAATATTGAACCGGACAAATTGTATTAGTATAATAAAGTTATTCAGTATCACATCCATATAGGTTAAATAAGGCGAAAATGTAGTATCAGACTGCACCAGATTTTTATTTCGTCAAGTATAATAATTTGTGCCTTTATTCAAACTAAATATTAATGACTGCAAAATATCATGTAATCTTCGTTCGTGAAAATCTCTATAAATTATAATATATTATGAATAATAGTTTTATTATTCGAAATAAAAAACTTTTTATTAATTATAATATTTATTTTCACGCCATTGTTACTAATTTTAAAAATCTTACCTAACCTCATTCGTCGGGTAATTTGTCACTTGAATTATTTAAATTATGTCTCATAAACAATTATTTCAATACAGTTTTTAACTAATTAGGTCCGAAGTGTATAACATATAAATTTTATTATACCACAAGCATACATATTTTTTCAACTTTCGAAGCCTGAAACATTGTAAATCTTCAGTTGACTCTGTGGACAGACTCATTGGATTATTATCAATTAAATGCAATTTGAAATATAGTATTTATTATTATACTAAAAAGAACGCACATAACAAATAATACTATCGAGTCTAGACTTTAGTGTTGTTGTTTTTTGGACTATGAAAAAAATATAATATTATGTAAAGAAAATATAGTAAATACTTCTATACTTAATAAAACAATCCAATTTACATTTTTCTATCTCGTGCAATTTTCAATTTTTTTTTATATATACATTATTTATATATCTGTATAAATGGCCACTAAAAAAGCATACCTTGTGCGTTTGTAGTATTTTTTAAGCTTATCCATGGTGTTTAACTGAATATTGCATTCTGTAACTTATTTAATCAATTTAAAAGTCAGGTAGGCTGTATAAGTTCAAATAAGGTTTTTTTCATCAGAAAAGTTGCATTATGCATGTAATAGACTAGACATTATACTTTAAAATAGTTTTTCATTGGATTTAGTAAGTTTCCTTAATAATTCAAATTGAAAACGAGCAGTTGAATTAAAAAAATTTTAAGATAGTAGAAGTGGCATTACTTATAATTTATATTGTAATTTATCATTCATTTTTATTTGAGGACTCTCCTTGATAATAATTTTTTTTAAGCTTTGCAGATTTTTCTCATTCTAAGAAGAAAACTTCAGTGATTTTTTTAAATAAAAAGACTAGAATTTGTTTATAACTCGTATTATCAATCAAAAGTAATATTCTTATATTGTTTATAAAAGTTAAAAATATATAAATAATTAATTTTAGAAATATTTTTTTTACGTGACCAGTATAGTTCAAAGCAATTACAATGTAATACAACTATTTTGTAAATTCAATACCAGTGATGGCCATATATTTTTAATTTGATATATCGTTATTAATAGCTATAAAATTTAACTTTACAAGACTTCAGAAGAAATACAAATAAAAATAAATACAAAGTAGCTCAATTGAATTTTTTAACTATATTATACGCTTATTGCAAATATGTGTATTTATAGTTGCAATACATACTAACACTAGTTAATACATTATAATACACAAAGTAAACATTTAAAAATTAATTATTAGAATTAAGTAATTTAATGATATGATTTTTTTTTTAACAATAATATGTTTGATTTATTTTTAAGTTAAAAATGTCTTTACCATCAACACAAATAGGAACACGACTGCAAGGTTGTGTTGGCATTTGCTAGAAGATCCAGTTACTGCAAAATAAAATGAGAACCTCGTATTATGTATTGTCATTGAGTATATATTGTAATAATTAAAATGTTAATAATTATTTACAATATAATATACTCAATAATATTGTTCAAATTTTGCTTGCTAAACTCAATACAGGCGTTGTTGTTTATATTAACCCTCCATTAGTCTCTTTGGGTATTTTTTGGTCACACGTAAATTAAATGTGACCGGTGTAAATTTCTTACCCCACCAGACTAATGACGAGTTAAGACAAACATTATATGTATTTTATTATCTACCATTTTACATATAGCATTTTTTATTTTTTAAGATTTTGACACATATACTTAACTGCGTTCTCTACTTTTTATCAAAAAATACTAGGTTTAAATTTTTGTATTAAAAGAACTATTAGGGTACTATATAAAAACAAAATAATTTATTCAAGGCCGGTGGAGCCATTAAGAAACTAATGAACAGGCCATAATATGTTCTATAGCCATAAAGGGACCCCTCGCCAATGATGTTAGCTTTTCTAAAAAAATATATTTTGGGCTAGTTGAATATTGTGCCGGTATGCTCCCAATAGTGTCTGATAATTATCTTACTACGTTACTGTATTAAAGTCTTTCAGAGCAGCTCTTTACTTTGTGTCATGATCATTCAGATAAAAATGTTCTTTGTAGTTTTTGTATTCTGTCTCAATAAATATTCAATCAAGAAGAAAACACGAGTAGGCTTTTAGTAAAAGAAAGATCGGTTTCACAATACCGATGATAATAACAATTGTCTGAAGTTTGCCAAAGGATCCTTTTTTTTTATTAAGCTTAGCACGGGACACATTATTACCGAGCAGAAGTGCTTCTCTTTTATCATGTCTCGGCAACACTTTCTCGTTGTCACCAGTCCACAAAACTGGCGAAAGGATCGCCACACACCTAACCCGAACCGCTCCGTTTAACACCGTCTCTGCATCCAAGGGTAGATGCAATCCTAAAGTTGTCGTCACAAGCCCTCGAACGTGTATTTGCGGCGGATACCTCTTCAAAGATTCTTCTTTTGCCTGTAACACATACACACAAGTGTACAATGATACAAGATCACTTTAAAAAAGTCACTATATAGGTATGTATATTATATATTAAATATTATTTTTGCTCGCCACTTCTGTAGTGTTTTCTATACATTTAGTTTAAAAATAACACGAACCTCAAACATATTGATTTTAAATAACAATGAAATTTGGTTTTCACGGTTTTTATTATGTTAAACTTGATGTTGAACTACCAAGGTTCGAGTACATTATCGTGAGTAGGTACGTGTATAGAGTTATCTGACTATAATATCTGACTAAAATCTAAAATAATATCTAGCTTATATTGAATATAAAACATGCTATGATTTTTCAACTTGGTAAATTTGAAAGAGCTAATAAATAAAATTGAAGGGTTGACAAAACCAAGAAAAACTATTTCTGATTTATAAAAAAATAACAATACCATATACGCTATTATTCATTAATACCTGTATTACCTAAAACGTATAATATTTGATGAAATATTTGCATAAACCAAATAGATACAGAATAAGCCATTTAAAAATTGAATAAATACGATTCACAGGTTTATTTAAAAGCGAAAACCTAAGCGTGTGAGTTATATTTATTTGATAGATATACTTTTGGGAAATTGTAAAAACAAAATATGTTATCATTTGTTATATATTAGTTACAATCAGTAATAGTAGCATGTTTTACAGTCATGACTTTGATATATATTACGGTTGTATTTTACTCTAGAATCGTTCGTCAAAAAAAAATATTCACTACTCGCTAGAGAAATCATAGTAAACGTCAGTTCTAGGTTGTCAAAAGTACTAATACTAGTGTACTAATACTGTAAAACCATGGTAACCTTAAAAAAGGTTTTCGGTGCATGTTCTCAAATTTTTAAAAGGCAACCTCGGGTTGACCGGGAGCTTATATTGTCAATTTCGTTTTATATCGTTTTATCATTAAGTTAAAAATAAAACAAAAATATATAAAAAAATTAATCCAATTATAGAAGACTATTTTATCATTAGATTCCATTGATTAACTCACAAACGTAGTAAAAATGAGTGAATACTTATATTTTTTAACGGCTATAGTAATTACACACTTGATTAGTAAAATATTTCAATAAAGACACAATTGTATACTCAAAAACTGTATTACAAATTATCACTTTTCAATTAAGTTTAATTTTAATTCATCCCGAAAGTTTCCCTGGTAAATTATTCTTCGAGCGATCAAAATTTAAATTTGTTTCAACCCCTTCTCGGGTAAGTAATTATGGTCTGCATACCGGATTTTGGAAAAGGGGATGGAACCTTCTACGACAAAAAAGCCACAGCGTGACCGAAATGCGTGTATGAGCCTTGCGTGTAATAATCCTTTTCACCGGCACATCATATTTTAAATACTGGTATGCAAAAGACAACCTCGTTAAGCAATACTCGAATAATTTATTTGTGTACATTATTTCAGAACTAAACAGGCCCAAAACCGTTAACAACGTCAGTAAAATAGCGAAACAAGTATAGAGGTTATAAAATAGTTAATAGACGACAATATTATATTATATTTCTTATTCGTAATTAAGAGGTCGTCACACCACTTTTTTTCGGCGCGTAAAACCTGTCTCAGAATATGCAATTTTCTGGGAAACCGAGTGGTTTTAGCGTATACTTGCTAATGAACAAAATTAAAGATTAAAAGTTTATCTACATATTAACATAAGGTTTTTTCGATTATGTTACTAGGAACCAAGTTATAGATCTTTGAAGTTTTCATTTTTCAATAGCGTATATCTTCGTTTCAAAACATTTTATCGAAAAAAACCTATATTAATATGTAGATAAATTTTTCATCTTTAATTTTGTTAATAAGCAAGTATGCGTTAAAACCACTCAGTTTCTCAGAAATTTGCTTATTTTGAGACATGTTTTAGTCAAATTTTAGTAGTTATTAGTGCCAGTTTGTTTTACCTATTTTATATATCTTATTGTATTCTATATAACGTTATTAATTTAAATTAAATGTACAAAGCTGATTAAACTGGTCGACTGATGGCTATAATTTATAGTAATTATTGTACATATAATAATATTGTTTTTTTTTATTTACGTTTCATGTAAAAACTTAACTCGTGTCGTGGAAATCAACTAAACATTTTTTAAAAAAATGAAGAAGAAGGAAATGCGATGCTAATTCAGGGATGAAATTGAACGGAACATTTACTAAAAGTAAACGAGAAACAACCGAGGTTAGAATTAATTTTCGTGGTCATTGTACCGCATAAAATATTTATCTTTGGTTTAATGCCGATTGTCAGGTCAGTTCATTAGGAGCCATACCTCACGTTTCCTACTGGTAATAAAACCGTCGCGACAGAAATCAACTGTATAACCTAAGAGAAAAGAAGGTTTCATTATATTTTCTTTTCACTGTTATTCGTCTTTTATTTTACGGTTTTCGAATTTTCCGTTCTATTCGTGTTTCGCGTCGTAAAAAGTTAGCACATTTTTTTTTTATGTTTTAGCTCGTGTATGATGAGATTTAAATCATTGAATCTCGCGGCCCGAGTTCCGCTAAAATACATTTAGCAGACGTCATTGCTCTGATTTCGGTCGTAAATTCCTACCGTTAATAGCAGTTTTCAATGTATACTTGCAAGAACTTGATTTCGGCAAATCGTTTTATTGCCTTGAAACGCAAACGGTCTCTCGGAAATTTTTTACGCTATTTTTTTTAAACACTTGTTTTTATTTTTAATCTGTTTCTTTCGCCATATTTTGAATCCGGTAAGGTATAAGCTATACCAAATGAAACTGTTGGAAACGTACAATATCAACATTTTTTTCCAATTCGTCTTCACCTGAAATCAACAGGTGTCCGACTTTTGGTTAAATAACGAACATACGTTTTCCTATTTTAAAATTCTATAAAATATAAATCTCAACTTGTCCTTCTTACTCGGGTACGTATAAAGAAACGGTCGATTGGTTTTGAGGATAAAAAACTCACAGGCTCGATTCGGAGTTTGGTAGAAGCAAAAAAAAAAACACCATCGAGGAAAAGACACGCAAGTAAAGTACATAATTTTGTTCCGTTGAGGCACTTCAAAGCTACATAGATCGTATCTACGCCTGAGCTATGTATTTTCTCGAACGAGAACAAGTATAGGGAAAACACGTCTACATACGACCGTAAAAAAATATTACCTATATCCAAACGGGCTATTCCATATCAAAAATAAAATGCGTGTTTCGATCTGCTTGTCGCATTTAAAAACCCTCGAAAATACATCAATTTTTGAAACTGGCGAAACTTCTTTTCGAGATAGATATCAGAAAATGACTCACGGCCGTTTATGTTTTATGGTGTACAACGCAGGGGAAGATAGCACATTTTTTTATACAGTGAATATTATATTATAACCAGCCAAAAAATATAATAAAACATAATAGACACAAGCAAATGACAAACGCAGTTTTAATATAAAATAAAAAAGTTGCAATAAAATATTCTTAAAATTGAGATACCTGGGCAATAAATAATAAAATTAATGATTAAATATACTAGCATGGAAATGTTTTAAAAAAATGTTGTTCACATTAGTTGTTTTTTTTTACTGTACTATAAATATCAACATTTGTTTGTACTGTTTAAGTTAAATACTGTAACTGGTACTGTAAAATATAATGAGGTATGATGGAAATGTATTTATTTATTATTGCTCAAGAATTAAGAAAATATTATACTTGCCATTAATACCTACGACTAAATAGATGTACCTACAAATAAAATAGATTTTCTATCAAATATGTTATTATAAAACAAAATATAACTTATTAACCGTGATTATTTAACAATTTATAAAACTAATCCACATTATAATTACACAAGTATTTTTTATTTACTTCTAAAACATCAACATTTATCCATGAATTTATTTAATGAGACTAAAATTAATAAAACACGTGCTAAACATATCATGTTTCGTTTTAAACTATTTTGGCTTCAAGTTATTAATAATAAATTATTAACTCTATTAAATTACAATATTCATTCAATACCTAAATGTTATGAAAATATAAACCCTTATTGATTAGCAAAATTGAATAATTTAAAATTTTTATGAAAGCAATAAAATAGTGTGTTCGAGATTAGTTTCTGTTGTTTTAAAGAGTCGTTAATTGATAATATTATACTGTCAGGATATGATAATAAATATATGCTTATCGCCTTTAAACTCTCCCATAACGATTCCTCATTCTGTCCTCGTCACAACGATGAATTTCCTTGCGACTTCCCCCATCTGCTATGGTGTCCTGCTTTGTCTCAACTTCGTGCTCCTCTCTTCACCACCCTATCCTTCTATAATATCAACCATTTTGACACTTATTCCATTCTCAATTCCTCAGTCATTCCCATCATTAAATCCGTCCTTCTCTTCATTGTTGAGTCCGGCTTTGCCTATTGTAATTGCTGTAAATAATTGTTTTTTAAGTTTTTTGTCTTTGTAAATATCGTTCAGTTTGTACACATTAATTTTTAGCATCAATTCATACATTTATTAATTTATAATTGTAGAAATAAATAGTTTGTACTAATATTTCAATAAGAAAATATATATATATATGCTTACGGGTATATTGTTAATAAACCATTGGAGAGTAGACGCTGGGTAGGACTTGGCCGACGTACAGTTTAAGTTTATCGAGTCACCAAACTGATAAACCGATTTGTCGCCAGTGATGTATGGACCGTCTTTTGGTAAATCTAAAACAATTACAATACAGTAAATCAGTTTATATGATGAGTTTATTGCGTTTAAATCGAAAAGAGAAAAAAAATACAGTTTATTTATGACAACAACCATTTATAGTAGTGGTGGAAATGAGTGGTTTTATTGTGAGAAGAAGCAGATAGAAATAGAAATATTATACTTCCCGACTAGAAGATTATGTAAATACAAAAGAAAAGAGAAATATGACAAACACCGAAGACACAATATAAGTATTATTTTTATATTGCTTCATATTCTAAAAACCCTACTTTTCCCATCAAAGTTGTAATTATTTTTTCTGTTTTAAAGCACACGTTTAGAAACTTCAGAATAATTTAATATTACCAACGGTAACTTGAAATTGATACCGAAATTACCAATTATGGTAAAATATAATTATAATATTGTATAAGACGTGTATGTTCGTGTATGCGTTGAATACATTTATTTATTATTTTTTGTGTTTCTTACAAAATTACAGCTTATTATTTCCAGATAAATGTATCGTATTTTACAAACTATATTCAACAAAAATGTATAGGTATTTTGTAATTGTAGCTGTCATACAACAGCTGACAGTTCCGGTCTTCGAAAGACCCCTACATCGGTCAATCGATATCAAAAAGTCGACTACTGCAGCCTGTAAAACGGTTCAAAGTGTTCAATGTGAATCAGACCGTATGCACAGTTAAAAGTCTGTTCAATAACATATGAAAAAGTGCTAAGCCCCGATTCCAGATCGTGTCTACAAGAAACATACTAGACACAAATCTTAAACAGAAAATCACAATCCAAAAAGTATTATGTGTTCTATCCAAATATGTGACGCAAAAAAAAAACGAACGAGATTTATTTCACTAGAATGGAAACAAGTTTATCTATTATGTAAAACGACCGACACTGAAACATCTTGTGATGTAAAATTAGCAGAGAATACACTGACAGTCATTATTATTACCAATGATGAAATTGACGACTCATCGGAACCAAATCAAGAAAGCAACAACACGTCTTGTTGTAGGTACTACAAATTCATAAATTGATTTACACGTCTCGTCGGTGTTGTTTATATAATTCTAAATGTAAATTTGAACTAACCGGTTAAATGGATGACTGAAATTTGATTTATTTTTTGATTAGATGTTTACGATGTTTGTACACATAGTTTTAATCAAATGGCTTGTACTATGTGAAGGTACTGGCTAGTATAAATCCTCCTTAGATTAAATGTGTTTGATATACTAATGAACACATTTTGATCTCGTTGTGAGTCTAATCAATTATTTTGTGGTTTTAAAATGAGGTAGCTTATGAATTGCTCATATTATTACTTCGTATTTAAGATTATACATACTTAAAAGTAGGAGTAGGTTTGTGTATTATTAAAAAGTTAAATAAACTAAACGTTTACTAATGTATGTCACTAAAAACAACAACAAGGATTTGGCCGGATCACATGAAATTAAAATCCAAAATGAGAGCCAGCAGATGTGTGAAGTGCTTGTAATAAAAACTTTTCCGTTGGTTTTTTTAAACTAGAATCTTTTTACCTTTCAGGTGGGTCAAAGAGACATGGTGTACAATTTCCACTTAAAACGTTGCGTTGTTGTAATACAAAGAGCGTTGTTTGCGAATAGGCGTTAGACAATGTCACTTCGAGTTACACTTGTAACTATGTTTCATTTGTATTTCAGTCAGACCGATAGTTGAAAAAAAATAGTAGAATCAAGAACCCTCAGAACCGCCATAGCTGTTATAGTAACTGTTCGTAAAAGACGTATGCACTCCACTCTGCGGGAACTGCGGTTTCTCACCGAAAATATTTTTAGTGAACCGGCAGCTCATAAGTAATACGGTCTTATATTCCTAATGGAAAATGCAAATTGGAAAACGCTGTACGGATCAGTAAGTAATCGATTTCGAACGTGGCAAACACCAAAACACAACTCTGGAAGGCAATTATTTATATTGTGTGTGTCTTATGATTATTGGCATTACTCGATGGCAATCTTAGAAAAACACGCGAATCGTCGGCCATTGCCGTGAACTCGAGAATCAAAATGATTTCTACGATAGACTTCAATTTTCGAAAAGAAAATTACTTGGTTGTCGGCCGAATAATGTACCATTAGCTTTAAAGCAATGCATTTGTTTTGGACATTTTTTTCGTTTCTACCTTTACCACAACTGACTGGTGGAAATGTTATGTTTTGAAATTACGACTATTATGTATTGCATTTGTGTTGTATACTTTAAAGACATTAGGTATAAAGTCTACGGCGTACACTGAACAAATACAACTTATTTAAGATTATTGAAAAACACTAATACGGACATACCATGATTAATATAATTGACTAAACGCCTCTACAACATTTTAAACGTCATATTAGTTTTATATGTATTGTGTACATATAGGTATTGTAATTATAAAGTTAAATGTTAATGTGATCCAACATTTAGCTTTATAATGTTACGGTTTATGAGAGTAGTAAGGCCAAATTAAAAATTAATTTAAAAAATATTTGATGCGAAAATAACCTAGTTATTCCTATAAAAATCGAAATGTTTAATGGATGTGTTTTCAAGAGAATTCATAAAAAACAGGCATAATTATTCTATCTTCTCTCTTTATCGTACATATATACTCATTTTTTTATACACTCTTTTACACTAATGCGCAGACATCAGTCTTTGTCAAATATTAAGTGCCAGCGATTCATAACTGGGACGTTTTTATTTGAATTCACCACCAACTAAGAGTCCTTTGCTATATATTTCGTCTCGGCATTTTTTAGTATTATTATTACTGTTATTATTATTTTTTATTCGTCATCGTAATATTATTTGCTGCCGAGGCGCGAGAGAGATAATTAATAACACACAACCGCCGGCAGGTGTCTACCATTGCTATATGACCTATGTTTTTTTTTGTGGTCCTCATTTTTATCATTATTTTTTTCTTTGCAGTGTCATGTTTTTTGAGAAATAATATGAACATCTATATATTATAATATATGTACACAATGTAAAGCACGTCGGAACGCCTAACATGAATTTGCCGGTTGTTGTAAATAATGTGCTGTCAAAAATTCGAATAACAAAAATATGACAACCATGAGGGGTAGGTACTTAATAGAAAGTATGCCAGTCCGTATGAATTATTTAGTTTAATATACATTAAGGGGTATCGAGTGATCATTACAATATCCAAGAAGTAAAGTAAACGAAAAACTATTACAATATTATAAAATATTATTGCCAACTTGACTCTAAACGCAAATTAAAAAGTTCACATACATTTACGATATTGATTTATTGACGGGCGTTCTAGTTTTTGATGTAGTATAGGTTTTAATTATTACTTTCTTTTATATAATAATATATTAAAGTAACTATCATATTATGATAGTTAATATGTTAAAAATAGTTTATATCTTCGGTTTAATAGTAATAATTTTACATAAACAGAGTCAAAACAGTTTGATATCAACTCATTAATTACATTTTCAATAATTATTTTCTCTTTACTAAAATAAAAAATATAGAACAAATGTTGTATGTAAAGGAGTACGATTGAACAATACCGATTTTCATCTTCAAAGTTGAGTATACCATAAGAGCCATTCAAGCAGATAAAACCATAACTTTATTATTTTTACAACTATATTGTTTAAACGAAGAAGTTTTATAATAATTTATTGTGCGATTTTATATGTGGTAATTAGAATTAAATAAATTAATCGAATATAATAAAAGACAAAAGCCAGTCCAAAAATTAGGTAGATACATAGTAAGTCACAGGGCAGAGGCCACAGATTTAAAGGAATCACTTTCAAAAATTACTTTTAATAAACGCTTCGATGAAGACAATTGAACTACGGATCCCGATAAAATTATTGTTATGAGTTATGACAATAATGTGCTTAACATTTTAGTTTTGGGGTGCTAGGGTTGATAGCCTAATTTCAATAGAACATAATTAAAAAAACGTAATACAACTATTTTTCACACCTAGTGACTATTAATTCACTTTCCCGTAGCAACCAAAAAATTGACTTCAGGGAAAGTGTAATTTTCCCATATTTTTTTAGTTTATTCTTATTAAAAGAAAAGTCCCAAAACAAATTTTTAAGATTGTAAATGTCGTAGCCGAAATTCTAGATCTTCTTTGAGTCTGATTTTCATTCCCATGCTACACCTAATGAAAGCGAAGTAAAGAAAAAGTTTCTACAAGAGGGAGGACATGTTTTCTTATATTTTTTTAGTTCTTCAACGTATATTAATAACAGTATGTCTCAAAAATATTCAATACAAATTTAAAACTTTTTCGACCATTTTTAAAAAATGTATACCGCGTCGCGCCGTAATTAAAAAAAAATAGGCAAATTTTTTCGGTGTGTTTCTCGATTGGAAGAGGAAGGGTTATTCTTAAAGAAGAGAGGTGAACTTATTCATTTAACCCAAAGAAGTTCTATTAGGTACAATTTCTGATCAATAGAGTTGCTGCATAAAAAAATCGGTTCAGCGGTTTAAAAGATATCGTGGTCCAAGCACAAAAAAAGTAATTGAAGAAAATGAAGAAAACATTATAACGCTTAGTATGTCTGTATTTTCTTGTCAAGTGTAAGCGTAAGATATTTAATTATTTTTCATCTAAGAATTTATTAAAATGATTTATGTCAACATGTGTTACAATTCACTCCACCTAATTGTCAAGAACTGTGCGTATTTTTATATATTTTTTGTATATTTAATAAATATTGACATAAAGAAACCTTTTCAATTTTGTAGATTTGTAAAAAAAAGTATACAGATTTTTTTTCAATTCGAATGTATGAAGCAAACCTGTAAATATGTAAACAGACAGTTTTATGATGAAAAAACCATTCGTTGCTACCTACATATAATATACATGAATACATCTTTATGCACTATATAAATTGGGTGTTGTAATACAAATAAGTACTATTTATAATATATAAGCCAGTGATATTGCTTACTAACGGTAAAGGCGAATGTTAAACAAACTTCGGTGCATTGAAATAAAAAATTCAAATTAATTGCAATGGCCAAAATATTATTGTTGCATAATCTTTATGGCTGGTCAAGGCGACCTACTATTTCTATGGTAGGATGTCAGAAGTTACCTGTTGTCAATTTTTGTTATATTATAATTATTATTATTATTATTTTTTTTTTTTGAAAAATACTTTGTGATGTAGTATAGGCAAGATTTGGCCATTATATTTTGTCTCAATTCTGACCATAACTATTCTGAATTATAAATTTCTTCTTTTTATATTTAAATATTATAACGGTTTTCCAGGTGATGCGAAATCTTGACCCTTTTGAGATTCGGGTGAACAGAAAGGTCGACTGAGTGAAATGTGGAATATTTTCACGAGGAGTTGTTTAACACTTTACCATAAACATCAGCGTTACTCTACATAATAAATTAATCGGCTTGAAAGAAACTTAACAAAAGAGCCTAATAGAGTAGAAAAAAATCGGTTGATAATTTAATGAAATTTGCGATTGTTTTTGCATTCGTGCCAAAACTTTAATTAGAGAGTAAGATTTATTTTTAACCGTTATTTTAGTAAAATAATTATGTGACCAACGCTAAAAGATTTTTTCCAGATAGCATTTCTGATTTAGCGCATAAGTTAAACTGAGGTCCGACCAATAAAAAAAGCTCGAATGGCCAAGAAAGGAACAGGCGACAACACGGCCGTCTTCATCCCACTCGCCGTTCTTCCGTAAAGATGAGCAAACTGAAACTGTTTAATAATTTAAGAGTTCGTGACATTAACTTAATTGCATCTGATTTATTTATTAAAATTAAATTTTATTATGTGTACCGTTTTCTATGAAAATGCTGTTCAGTCATTCATGACTGATGAAGATTAAATTTTCGCAAAGCAGTTAGATACATGCTATATAATTTCTTTATATCGCTTTCACTTTTTAGTTCTAAGGAAAAGGGTACATGATCGTGATATTATACTATAATAAATCTATAAGTTAACATAGTAGGTTCACCGTTCACATAATATATTAGTATCAATATATATTAATTTATTTTAACAAAATGTGATTGTGAAAATATGTATGTGGATTAGGTCGAGTAAAATCAATCTCACTATTTTTTACTTTTGGAAATCGGTAATAGAGTTTTTAAATTATTACTTTCCATAAGATTACATTTTTTTATTAAAATTATCAATTTATCATTTTTTCCCGCTGAGAATGTCTGAGAATAAATAGCGTCTTAATTTAAATCTTTAGCTGTCTAACTGATTTTTATATAAAAAAAAAAGAATTGGCGCAAGCCACATGTCCTAATTTAATCAGATATGAATGGAGGACAAAATTATTTTCTCTTTAGAAATTGAAAATTGTAACATCAGTATCGATACAAAATTACTATGCACAGGTGAAAGCGGACCGTCTTATATTTTTATTATCACGTGAGGTCTTATACAAAATCCTGAGCTCTCCGCTGCACTGTTTTGTCAACGCCGGAAAATGGGGGCCAGAGCTATTGTGTCGACGATCCGTCTGATAAACCTACTAAAGGACTAGTAGGTTCCGGTCAAAAGGAATAAAACTCGGACCGTAGGGATTTTCGACGATTTACGACCGGGCGTTATTAAACGTACTCTCAATGCAACGGTCATCGGTTAGGAGAAGTTTCCCGAATACTGCTGCAATGTTTTGCTCACGCTGGACCCCCCCCCCCCCCAAACGTTATACCATCGTGTTCGGTAGTCGAATACTTTCAAAACGGATAAAGCGCAACAGCGTGCATTTTTGTTTTCGGTGCGTTGCCGGCGTAAAATATTATTGCCCGGACCGAATGGGAAAGCCAGGTCTCCCCGGCAAGGTAACTTATAATATACCGTACATACATAGGTCGACCTCGGCGGCAAAGCAACGGAAAACCTTTTTAATTTATCACGCCCGTCACGGAATTGTTTGGCTTTTCTCGAAAACGTCGAATGACGGTGAATTCACATACACGGCAACACAAGCGGCAGACTCCAACACCTAGAGAACATCGTGTGCGTGCTTTGTACTTACCATGTAGCTGTTATACACACTGTACTCGCCTGCCTTCTACTTTCCCTTTGCAAAGTCCTTTAAAACGGCAAAGCGTACTACCACAGCGATTGCAGTTACCATGCCGATAGCTGCAATTTATCATAAAAAGAAAACAAGAACAACGGACGAAGCTCGAAAGTCGACGCAACCGCGGCTCGTCTTGGGAATTATCGTTGATACAACGATATCACGGTATGTTTTGTGTTAAAATTATCAATTTTGATTAGCTACGACCAGTAATGTTTCTCCGCAACTCGTGATTGTAGTGTACAGGTATTAACGTGCATACGACTATAATATACGATAAGAGTTCAGTTAGCTACTTAACTAGTGGTTCGTTGAGCAGCCTAACCATAATAGCTTTCCCCACAAACGCGTACAACGACTGAACGTATTGAAATGCTAACGCAGTTGCAATTAAAATACCCAAAATTCTGTACCGTGTACTACAATTTACGTGTATACCGTTCCCCTATAACAATATAGGGAATGTTAAACTCGATTATTTTTACTAATGCAATCTGTTTTAGTGATATAGACACAATTGAGTAAGTTAATGCGTTGAAATGCAATTTAGTTTGGATATTATTATAATATAAAAAATTTGTATTGTAAGATTGTAACAAATTATCATAATGTAAACTTAACAAGCCTTGAAGGCCCAATGCTGCCATCATAGGGTAATGGTAAGAACAAATTATAATTATATTAATTAGTTATTGTGTATAAAATGTGAATTATTGTTATAAAAACAACAATTGCTATTACAACATTCGACGCTATCGCAAAAAAGTATAGCTCTATATAACTGTTAGAATTTGCATACCATAAAAGAGCATAGATTATTTTCATCAAAGTTGGGCACCAAACAGTTAAAATTAAATTATAATTATAATTTTTAATTTAACTGGGTTTTTATTTACTTTTTTTTTTAAGTTTTAAACTTAACTTGCTTTACCCTACATTAAACGTAATACGTACACAACGTATTTTTTAAAATTTCAACCCAGTTGTGTTGCTTTTTATTTTTTTTACAATTGAATATTGTTTTTGGTATTATCTTTTAGATCAAGTGCTATCGATGTACTGACCGTTTGTCTTATAGTGTGTCAAACATAATCCTCTCCTGTTTTTATACAATATTTTTCATATAGTTTTTAACTAACACATTTTTAGTGCACACTGCATATACCTAAAACCATTCACTAATCATATTCGGTTAAGCTCTAATAAAAAGTGTTGTACTATTGTAGTAAAGCCACAGTTTATAAGTTAAAAAGAGTCTGTACGTGTCACCTAAGGATCAATACGTTTCCTCAGGTGTTTGTGTATACAAAAATCTGTATTACAGTGGTAATCTGTAAAAGCAGTAAAACAATTACTACACCTATTTTATTTACTAGCTCAACTACCTCACAGAAAATTAAATTCTACAGAAATACCTTATTTCATTTTGAAATTAAACTGTTAAATTTGTATTATTTTTATTAGCTTACAAGAATACCTTAACAGTATTAACAATATCGGTTAAACTTGTAATAATGATACTTAATAGCTAAAGCTGGCTAACAATAAATCTCTTATCCGTTAATAACGGCAACTATCATAAGCAGATAGGAAATGAACACAACTTTTAAAACCAAACAAGTAATCCATAATTGATTACCGTTTAATTACAGTATATATTATGTCTATATAGTATAGTCGATTTACAATGTAAAAATAAAAAAATAATATTTTTCTGGTTTGCAAGTAGGCACAGTTAGTTTATGGTAGCAATGTGTTTAAAAGTTTGGGAGAAGGTGAAGTGATGTGTAAAAACCAGATTTTTCTCATCAATCATATTACTTGACTGTCCTAAAGCTCCACTTTGGCCATTCAATTTAAGTTCATGAACATAATATTCATAATATTCATAATTAACAATTAACTATTTAAAATGTTCAATAGGTTAGTAAATTAGAATTGCAACAATGGTTTAAGATATATTTAAGCATACGATATCGGGAGTGTCTTAAAAAGGTAATTTTTCTACGTGAAAGAGAAAACATGCGTAATGAGCTTGTTGTGAATAGGAAAAAACAAAAAGCTACACACCAAAATATATTTTAACAATTTTCCAAAAATTAAAAATTAAGAAAGTCTACATGCCGACTCGGCAAGCGTTTTTTCGGTTATTTTCGACTTTCGTTTAATTCACTTAGGAATAATACTACTATTTTATTAAAATATAAAGCAACAGTATTTTTGGTGTGAGACGATATACTTTCAAATTTCTATCGGCAGCCAAAGTGTAAACTCGGAATAATTCAGTAGGGAACAATGGTCGGTCAACGAGTACGATAACCCAAACTCGATGTCGGTGGTGACGATTGGACGATATTGAAATATCGACTTGGCGAATGTCAAGGGGTTTGCGGAGAGGTTTTCTATTGTAATTTGAATGAAAAAAAATAAAGAGACGAAAATATATGTTTATATATACATATATATATATACACACACGCATAAGACAAGAGACCACTTTTTTTTCATCCATAACACCACACGCTCACTTTACTATCGCCGAGAATAAATAGGAAATGGTATTTTGCTTGCATACACCGATTTGCTATTTTGTGACAGTTAAATAGCTCAATAGCCTTGCCGATCCACGTCCAAACAAACCCTCGTTACATTTTTAGATTTTATAATTACATATACCGCTTGATTTATCCTACAACTGTAAACCGTTTTTGAACCCTGCTAAGTACAATAGTATTTTCTAAAAGGCAAATATTGGTAGAGAACTGAATGCAAAAAATTATTTTCGAAATTATTGAAGTTGGCTTACGAGGTATTATATCTAAAACAGAAGTACATTGACATCAAGAAACTTCAGTTATATAGGTAAAAGAAATTACATTTATTGTGCAGATATAACATGTTTTAATTATCATTTATATTATTATAGGAATTATGGCATATAAAAATTGAATAGGTTATATAATAATTAAACACAATATTCTACATATAAAGGGGAAGGTATTCTTATAATTTACAACTGCATAATTAAAACGCAATTAATATGCTATAATATGTTCCAACAAATATGGAGGTCCATATGTCATATAACATATTGTATAAAATATACTGTATAACTAAATATTTTTAATATAAAAAAATGTTTATAGCCTCAGGTTTTTTTTCGAAACGTATACGATTTTTATATCAAAATTTCGTAACAAAAATTGTTTATATCGATTATATTTCACTGTTGTCATTATGTAAAGCAAAATTAAAATATAAACTTTTGCATAATGGAAAATAAATTTATTCGAATATAAAAACAAATACAAATTATATAGTTTATAACAGATTTATAATATAAATGGTATACTATTTATATGTATTTCCTTGTTAGATTTTTTTATTATCATATTGTATAGTAAAAATAATAGTTAAACTGTGTTAAATTTGTTGGAACATATTATAGCATATTAATTGCGTTTTAATTATACAGTTGTAAATCATAAGAATACCCCTTTATATGTAGAATTCTATAAAAAAAACTATTATGTCAAAAGTATACTTACATATAACTTCCATTCGGCCACCGTCTTGTGCTGATGCAAACGAAGGCGCTTCCGCAGATACCTCGCACCGGTAATTAGCTGTAGTTTTTAATGTTATATCCTTCAATGTTAATTGACGACTGTTGGATTGCGCATGCTGAAAAATGTAATTGAACATTTATAGCACACTTAAGTATGAAAACCGAATTATCTTTTTATAGCAATTAACAGCTATATCGCAAATAGTTTTCATTGAAATGAAAATGTGACTTACATCGACTTTAATGCCGTCCACGGCGTAAGACGTTTTTTGAGGTTTATCTTTGGGCACGAATCGATAGAACTCTTCATTCTCTTTGTACCATTTAACTGCATACAATTGATCGCCTTCAAGTTCAAATTCGCATCTTAGTACAGCCGTTTCACCACGAACCCTATATTTTGGTATAATCGCCTTGACCGTTAATCCTTCGCCTAAACCAACATCGAATGATTTAATTAGGATTTTTAAATAAAAAATATAATATAAGATATTTGTCATTTAGTTATCTACAAAATATTTTAATAAAATTAAATTCCTATAAAATATACCTTGTATCAATATTGTGTATGGATAATAGTAGTAAAATCACAAGTTTATTTTGACTAGGGCCCAAAACGCTCCCAGTTAATACGAATTGTCACCTCAATAGATTATAACATAGACAATTTGCTTAAAAACCTGTAGTCAACCTTTTTTGAAAATGTGCTTAAAAATTAATTTTTGTATAAAGGTGGTTTAAGGTTGAACGACTGTCTTAGTAATTTGTTGCCGTTGTACATAATTAACAATATGATGAAAATGACCAGAAGGTACATTTAACTAATTTCTTAGAAAAAAATTACAATTTTATAGTTTTTTAAAAAATATAATATATTTTAAAGAGATTTTTCTTTAATGTATTTGCCCCGCTCTTTTGTCCTCGTGCGCAGATTCATTTATATAGTATTATATCGTAATATTTTATTACCCGCTTGATCTAACCCGCACACAAAGGCTATGAACTAAATCCTGTATCGCGTAGGCTTACAGCTTTATAATTCGAAAAACGTATGCTTAAACCCTTATTAGAAACTACAAAATTTGTCCCGGGTAAAGGTAGTTGAAGTGCTTCTCGTGTAGTCATTTATATAGAGAAAATGGTTATCACTCCCCACATTCAAAGCAACTTAACTTCAAAGTTATTATAAAAACACGTTCAATTTAGTCAGTATATTGTATAATTTCATTCGAATGATGTTATTAATATAATATTAATTGAGGTTCAATAATGTTAACAGATTGCTATTTTAAAATTGATCACACACACACTGTCCGATTATAGTCTTTATATATTATATTTATTTACTTTGAACAAAACGTATAATATTGTAAATGTATTCATAAAGAAATTTCAAAATAAATTAGCCAATAATGATTAATATAATTTTAAATTAAAGAACAATGTTGTTTAAAAAACTTAAACTAGCTTATTGACAAACTATTTTTAATTGAAAATTTAAGCTTACTGTTTTATATTTATTATTTATATAAATGCAAATTGTATTAAGATTACTTTTTTACTATCACTACTTATACACATAACGTATTATGTAATAATTTAAAATCATGAATAAAGAGATAAATAAACACCGAAACACGTAAACATATAAACCGAAAAAATTATGATAAGAGGTAAAAATTATCTTTAGTTTAGACATTTAAATGAGCTATGATATTAAAACATATTTACTACAGATAACCTAAAAATCCTCGCACCATGTGTTTTTGTAAATTTTTCGAATACTAGCATGCTTGGCAACACAACAATGTTTTATAACAGTTTTTTGATTTTTATTTTACCAAAATTTTAGTTGTGCGTTTTGACATTAACAATTCGTTAAATTCTTGATGAACGTTCTGTGCATTTAAACTAAAAAACATTGTGTGGACAAATAAAATATGTTGTTTTTAAATTTTAAATATATAAAAGCAATCATAGCAATTCTCTCCTCACTACACAGGATATGTGACCCATAGAAATTATGCAAAAAGATCTTCAGACGGTGCGTGTACAAGTTTATTCTTTATTGTATGCGCCTATGGGCACTAGAGTTAGTTGAACATATATAGTTAGTTATGTCATAAATATTAAACAAAAATGCCATTATGGAATAACATTTTTACTAATAATCTACTAACATCACGACATTACATAAAAATTACTATAACTGCTATTTTTTTTTATTAATCAACAACCAAAATTGAAAAAAAAACAGTGTTTTCTCTCAATTTTATTGCTTAGATTTTAAGTCCAAATGGAACTCACAAATCAAAATTAACATTAATCGATTGTAATAACTGTAAAACTAATGTCGATGGAATATGATTATGAAACAAAATAATTTTCGGAAAGCATAAATAATATTTATACGATTTTTTTTTAACATGAGATATAATTTTGTTAAATTGAAAAACTGTTCAAAAAAATATACATATAATTGATTTTACGTTTTCAACTGGTATTTGCATTCGTGGAAACCTTTGGATTTTTAAATCAGGTCTATATAGTTGCAAAAAGGATGAAAAGCGCTAATTACCATTAATATCCCAATTCATATTGTTTAATTAGAGTTTTTGAATACGTAATATTAGTGTCAAAAAGAATAACAATCCAATAAAACTTATTTAAAAATTATTAGCAATAATTCAGGCTTTCACCAGAAACCCTCAGTCTTGGTCGTTTTTGGTCTTAGAAAATAGTCGACTAGAATACCAGTCTTCTATATTAACTCGAATCTTGTACTTAAAGAAGTTTGAAAAATATTTCTTACAAAATGTATTCACTACTTTAAATATTAGTATGACTAAATATATTTTATTATTAGGCGCATTAAAAAATAAAACAAACTTTTTTCGAATTATCGTTTCAAATTTTCTAGAAAGTGCTTGAAATCTAATTTAAACCAAAACTATTATACAGATATTTTAATCAGTTTATTTATTAAATATTTTGAAAAATGATTTGAGTTCCTATATTAAATTCATACATTCTACTTTTACAATTATTTTTAATTGTATTTATATTTATTTATTTAAAAGTTGGAATATTTTTAAAAAGAGTGATGTTGATTTACGCATTTTTCTTCAAGACACAAAATATATTAGGTAATATACATAATTTAGTTGTTAAAATGTTTACCCATTTTTAATGGTGTTTACACTGCAAAATTTTACTTAATATTATTTTTGTAAGCAACAGTGTTTTAATACGCTTCATTAAACATAAAATTTAATATTTTATGTTTTTTTTGCATTTTTATTTTGAACAATAACATTAGCTACTTGTAAAATTTAAGTATGACCTTTCAGCTTGGCGTACAGGACGACAATTTGCTGTAAAATATTTAATGTTATAAGTCAGTAAAAATATATATGACTGTACATACAAAAGTAAACCTATAGTAAAAAACTATACCTAAATGTAAAAAAAAATACTTTGCTTACGTGATAAACTAATCTAAAAGCTTGTAAATATTTTATGATAGAGGCATACATCTATTGATAAATTATGCCCGTGTTCACCGCATTTTATCTACAAATGGGATGTTTGTACGTGACTTTATTTGAGTATAATGACTGCTTGGCACTAATTAAAGCGAATTTCTTTTTGAAATTAATACATTTTTAAATACTTTTTGGTTACTGGGTGATTTTTAAAAATATTTTTTTAACCGATACTGCAATAAAACGTATTTATTTAGAATTTAAAACATATTATGTATATGGATGTAAGCGTCATTCAAATATAAAACGGTATAATATACCACTATGGTGTCGAATATAAAAAAAAATAAGAGGAAGTCGCTACTAAATTATTCATGAAAAACAGTTTATGGTCTCAGTCAAGTCTACTAGACGTAACACACTAAAACATTTTTACTGAAATATATAATACGCGTAGGTACTTGGTAAACAGTAAACACGCACTTCTTTATTTTCTATTTTTTTAATAATAAAACACAGAGGTTAATTACTATTACACGAATATATTAACATTTTAATAATAAGGATATTTGACATATTTCCTTATTGTAATTTGTAGTGTTATATATACAATACAAAATTGTTTTTAACCTATTATATTATAACCTATTACTTACTCTACTAATGATACCCATTGTTAAGTATACCTTGCTTTTATAGAAAAAATGAGAAAACGTCAGAATTTGCGTAGGCAAACTACTTATTCATTTTTTTTAAATTATTAATTTTCAATCGCAACAATGCGCAGACAGATGATACTTTTTGGGCATAAAACCACAAAGAAAAGAGTAGGTATTTTTACTAAAATAATGTATTATAGAAATATTCACACTTATTTTGGCTAAATATGAAATAAGCTCTTTTAGTATAAGATGAAGAATTAAAAAAAGGTTTAATCTATTTCCTGAAGTAAATAGTTGGTACAAAAAAAATGTATACATTTTTTAATAAAGCATTAAGTAAATTATAATGAAAAACGTACCGGCATGGAGTCATTATTAGTAATTTATTTGTAAATAAAATAAATAAATAAATTATTAGTAATAAAACATAATTGCCTATTGTTTTATAGTTATTTATTTATTTTAAATTAGATATTTTTTAGTCTTAAAATTCTCTAACATTTTCTTAAAATTTGGTGTTTATGAGATTTATACTTTCCATGTTCTCTTCATCTTTATCCCCAAGTATGTTGTGGTTAATTAACTTCTGTAATAAATTAAGTAAAACTTAGACCCGCACATATAGGTTGGTATACAGGCTAAAGAACATTGTATTAGAAGCCTTTAAATAAATAAAAACATTTTTCAAAATAAGTTAATAAATATCACATTTTTTATTTAGCGAGTTGCCTTAAATACAAGGTTGTTATGTGTAACAGCTTATTGGCTCAGCACTTTTATTAGTATACAACTTTTATAATTTTCTTCGTATTATCTTATCATGTACAATACATGTAAACTATTATTTAATTTTTCAAAATAATAATTGTTAAAATTGCTTAGTATGAGCTATTTTTATCTTTTTTGTTTTTGTTACTTAAATGTTGCAAACGACTCTTTTTGACCAAAGTTTATTGTCATCATGGATATGGTTATGGTTATTCTGTTTTATGGCCACTACAAATAAAACTCATCGCATGGGACAAGACAATAAAATTGTTCCTCGTAAAAAATATATATTTTATAATATGGACAGTGCATAAAATATTAGGTATCGTGAACTGTTTAATTTATAAAACATTGTACTTTAAAAACAAATTGTAAAATATAAATCATAATTTGTCAATAGGCTATATATTTTAAGTATACCAGTATAACCAAAAACAATAGTAAGAATACCACGTATTTTAACATTGATATTTAATTTAATTGTATGTAAAATATGTATAAGATAATTAATCATTATAAAATGTAATATTATAATTTTATAATTATATACTTGTGATATATGTATAAACTGTAAAATATTCAATGTTTAAATGATTTTATCGCTTTCAAATTCAAATTACATATACAAATAAAAATGTTCGATTTTTTATTCGTATGCCGAATCACACTAACCATTAAGAATTTGAATGGTCCATTGAAATGTAACTGGTCAATCGCCAGCCCTTAATTGATGTTTATAAGAATAAATACATGCCATTTGATTTGTTTAATATATGTTAGTGCATTTTGACATTATTTAGTCGTTATATGGTACTATTATTGTTATTATTAATAATATTTTACTTATTTCCATTGCCTACCCTATAACTATTGGCTGTTAACTAAACTGCTAGCGTGATGAGGAGCTGATAACGGTAACAGATGACCATAAACATACGGAAATTATGCTTAACAAATTAATATCCTATAACATAGACACCTTTTGTACTGGGCTAAATACAGGAATTTGTTTTTCTCAGTCCACCGAAATGGCCGGTCGTCGACTGTGGTAGTTTTTGCATTCGTGGCACGTGCGGTCCGATTAAGTATACCGTTTTCAATATAACGATTTGCAAAATTGCACTCCGTCTTAGGACGTGTAGACTTATCCACCGCAGTTTCCAATTACATTTCGTAACTCTGGTCTACGGGTACGACTTAATTAAACTATTTTTGACATTGACATTGACCTATGCATGCTAATCCAACATTAATAATATCGGCACGTGACTTCACCGAATAACACGCGTTATCATGTGCTTAAGCACCGTTATTGTTATTATTTTATTATTGAAAATCAAGAAACGTCTTTTCCGATTCAATACTAGAATTTATTACACGGACATGTGCGTGTTCCCGTCGTTTACGGTCCGCCGCGAGTGGTTGTAATATTATTATTATTGTATAAAGTACAAAAAAAAAAACTCCCAAGTAGACCATTCCCTATACGCAGTCGTATCAAAACTATTGTGTCAGATGATAATATAGAAACTATAGAACTAATATCTAATTTAATGGTTATATCACACAGTGCATTGTGCTAGTGGAACGCATTCCAAAGTTTATACGAGCAAATCGCCAAAGTTTCTTCCACTGACACCAAAAGCTGCTTATAGTCTCGCAATACTGGGTTTGGCCTGGAGACACTGGGATATACATATTTTTTTTTATAAAAAGTGTTATAAAACTCGAGTGAAAAGTAATATTTGTGACCATGTACGCGGTAATCGATAAAGCGATAAAAATAAAATCAACAATTCGGCTTTTACTCGCAAAATACGAGTATGCAAACGAAGTAATGCTTATTTTATTTATAATGCAATAAAAATTCGTAAAATCCTTTGGGCGGCAAAACTTTTCTCACACACATTATCACATTAATACAGCAAACTCTACATTTTGTTTGTGACTGCATATTACATAAATTACATAAACAGTAGTGTCAAAAATGAATATCGAGAAAGTGATAATGTTTTAATTGCATCGGTCAGCAAGCATTTTTTTTTAAATCAGATGAAAATAGGCCGTTTAATTTTTCTATTTTACTGTCATTGAAAATAGACGGTGAAGGTATTTATGGCACGGTGTAACCCGAGATAGACGGAACGTTAAGTACCTTACCCACCGAATGGGTTCACTTCCAATTTTCCACTATTTAAAGTGTCTGGAATTCACTAAGTCGGCGTCGACGTATTATAACGTGCCGACCATCTCTCGGTATGAATAACCGTGAAAACAATGAAACTTCATCAGTTACTGTGGCAACTGAGTAACTAAATGGTAACTTTTAATGGAATTCCTCGGGATAAGCTTTTTCCCCGAAAGAAATCGAGTTAGCCATGACGTGTCGCCAAAGGCACGGAAAATCTCAAATAAAAATCATAATGTAGTTCTTACGGTGTTTGGTCCTAACCCAATCGCGAACGTGGGTTGTGATGGATGGTATTCGATTTGTCTGTAGTTTCACGTGATTATACCTATTAATAACGCGGGACCATACAAATGATGAACTATCACTATTTTAGCTTTGAAAAATTTAACGTTGTCAAACAGGTCGAGTGTCGCACAAGAACCTTGCGGTACTCTGATGCCTTTAGCAGCTACGGCGTTAGTAAAGTGTAAACATATTAATAATAAATGTGACTAAGGGTAAGTTATATCCACACAAAATAAAGGGATTGTTGGACTTCGCCAAACACATTTATCCTTTATCCGCATTCCCCGTAAGGTTGTCAGGTGATGTTTCAATGGAGTTTTCTAGTAGAAAAAGGTTTATCAAAAGTTGAAAAACGATAGAACTGTACATCGACCACACTTAAGACATCCGTGTTGGTGGCTGAGTTTTTTACCGTTGCCAAAAACGGCATTTGTGTTTTTTTTAAATGAAAATTAAATCTTTACGCGCGTTTTCTTCAATGACATTACTACGTCGTATTATTTCCGTTAATTTTTTTTTAGCACTTCTTTTAGGTAAAAATAGTTTTAAAAATACTGGTGGGTAGCCAAATTCGAATATTATCTAGTTATAAAATTAATACAAGTGAAAATATTTCAGAAAGTTTAAACAATGATTAATTTAGTATGTACTAACTAACCACAAATATCGAACAAAGCATTAAAACTGACGTAAGCATATTGTTCATCGTTATTAGGTAACTATTGCATAATACACTACGTAAAATGTTTTTTTTAATAGGTACACGGTTTTAAACAATTTTGTACATGAAACAAATTATATGCCATTATAATTAATAAATATGTCAAAATGTTAACGAGCGAAGTTTTACTATAGCTTATAATCAATTTAAAACTGTAGTGAGCAGTGGCAATGTGACCGGGTATGAACATTTTTAACAAAATGTAACTATGTAACTAAATCTATTGTGTAATACTTACTTTAGTAATTGATTAAAAATTAAAAATTGTAATACAGTGGAATGTATCGAACACTTTTCGGCTTTTAGTTACCAAGTTAATATGGATTTAATGTTTTAATTGTATGATCTTTACTCAATGATTAACTAACAAATTCAAAGTCATATTACTAATACCTACTAAAACAAAAGTTTATTTTTAATTTTCAGCTTATTATATTGGTTTAATACTTACATTTTAAACATCTATACATTCTAAAATATGTAGTATATTATACAAGTATTATACTTGTATTAAATATTATGCTTTGATGATTTTATAAAACATCTAAATATTTTATTGTACTGTTTATTAACATTATGTTAATCTAAATCTACAACTAACATATTCATTACTCAAAGCAACTTACAAGCCCATGTATACAGAGAAGAGACGACGAAAAGAACAAGCCACATTGTGTTTTTAACCACAATGAAATCGTCCACGCCAGTCAATACCGATTACACTTTGAATATTATTCATTCCTGAAAAGAAAAACATTTTATTTATCATTTTAAATTATATTACCGCTACAACGATCTAAATATTGACTCTTTTTTCTTCAAAGTAGTGCATTTTTTTATTAATTCAAGTACATTAATATGACTTCTCTCAATGTATATCTTAGGTTATTTACACAAATAACGTTTTACTATAATTTAATGTCTAACAAATGTAAGTTATTTTTTTACTACACGTTAGTTTAGTTTGCTTAATAATAAAGTAGTAGATCTTAAAAAGTTATAGCACGTCTTAGTTTTAAGTTAAAAAAATTATCTGAGTGTTTTCTTCCACTTTGAAGAGGAAAGGGAGAACTTTATAAATTTGTTTTGCCAATAGACTTTTTCATGAAGACATCGGTTCAGCAGCTTATGAGATATCGTGCGTCCAGGAATAAATACAATTGAACAAATTATTATAAAAACAATATCTGCTCAGTCCTGCTTCGTAGCTAAAAAAACATTTCCTCTTAAACTTAAATAATTTCTACATATCCGATGTTATTGATCCGATCCCTTTATAATTTTGTTAGTTAATTCAAATATATTTTTACTCACTGGTATCAACTTGCATTCGTTAGTAAAACATTACTATCCCAACCGATAATAATAGCGATACACAAATTCCATGATTTCCAAACAATATCATTATTATTACTTAGACATTTTTATTATATTATTTTAAAATTTGATTAGGTAAAACGAGCATTCTTTCACAAGTGGAGCCCTGTGAAATAACCCTTACACTTAATTATTAACTCTGTTAAGTCATAGCCTCATTTCGGGTTGATGTATGCAGCTGTATTTTTATATATTAAACTATTTTTCTTTGTACTACTGTTTGTGATTGTTTTTTAGTAAAAACATTTGAGTTGAAAAAATTAATGCGCGTGCTTTTGTCCTTTTTACGTTTTTGTTAAGTCGAAACTATGTGTTAATAAAAACAATGGATACCATAACTAAAATATTATTTCGGTAACCAACCTAATCACTCTAATAATACAGCTTATATCATTCTGATCGCATATTTTATCTCGTTATCTATTTATAAATATAAAAAATAATCATATTATATAAGTGTCCGCCATGTTCCTTCCATTGAATAAAATATTAAAACAACTTATTGACCGAGAGAAGCATGCCTAGAAACCAGCATAATTTGTATTTTTAAAGAAATTTAAAAAAAAAGTGTATATATAAAACAAATAAATCTTCTAATAAATAGTAGATAATTGTAAATTAATTATTTATGTATACTAATGAAAATACATTAAATTAATTCTGAAAACTTGCAAACCAATTTAAAACAATATGTTGCACCTACCAGTGACGCGTTAAAGTAAATCGAAGTAACTCTACCTACTCGTTCATGCAAGATTAATAGTTTCAAACATAACATTCTGTGTACCCAATTTCAGAATTCTAAACATGCACTGAAAACAACATTCCAGTATCTAACACAGGCAAATGTTTGTTTTAACCTTCTTCAAATGCTTATCTTAGACTATTACCAATAGTCGTTTCTCGAAATATAACTTACTTTTCCTATTGACTAAATTAAATACCGAAAATCTATATTATAATATGGATTTTCAGTAGTTTATAAGCAAATTTAACAATATTTTATAAGTAAAACTGCTAAAAATAAATTTGTTTATTGATAGTTTTAATAATACAATATTTGCTTCAGACAAGATTATTAAAAAAAAAAAAAAAACGATTTACGACCAGCGCAAAAACACTGAGTCTGCTTTTGAATTTAATTTAACTTTTTGTCTGAACCTTTAATGTTTTTAAGTATAGAAACTGAGTAAGAGCTTTATAGAACATAAGAACAGACACGGGAGTTTGTTAACTATACAAGATGATCTATTAACCGTAAAACAAACAGAGATAATTGCAATTTTGTAATTTTACTTTTTAGAGACACTTTGGTTAATGCATATATATATATGTGTGTGTGTGTGTGTGTGTGTATAACAAATTGTCTAATATGTATAAGTTAAAACACAATAATATTTTTATACTCAAGTTGTTTGTTTTTAATAAATCATTATTCTTTGTTAAGTATACTTTTTTGCGTTGAAAATAGTGGATATAAATTTAAAAAATCAATTCACTTTCATAAAAAATCCAATCAATAACTTTTAAAGTAATCTTGTCAACAAATATTTAGTAAAACAAAAAATAACATTTTTAACTGAGTGCTCATATCATACACGCTGTATTTTAACTTTTGATGACAACCAAACAATATATTGTTTGCGCTGCGACAAATGCAATAACAATAATGGCAAGCGAATTGATATATTTTCAAACCGAAAGCTAAGCTATGGGCACGAGTCACGTACGTCACATTCATAAGCCTCTCCCCCAATGATAAATGACACAATAGCCCTTTGGATTATTATAGTCTGGTAACAGTAATAATAATTATAACAATACACCCTACTATACGTTTTGTTCTACACTTTTAGTATGAGGACAGACAATTCCGTTTCGGTCATTATATATATATTTGTTCAACCCTTCTTGTTAAACATAATGCAAAACATAATGTTTACATTCAAATTGAAAAGGGTAAATTACTTAAAACTGTTTAGACACCTAAACATCAACTTTGACCGTACATTTTAGATTGACAATTAAATCGACTTACAAAGTATTTAAGTGTAATAATTATGGGATGAGCACAATATAATATATTTTATTGTGTTTTAACTTATACTTTTTAACTGTATATAAGCTTAACAATATTGTTATAGGCCACATATGTCAAAAATCGATTAGACCTATATCTATGTTTTCATGGTTATCAGTGGTGTTCTATTCTAAAAACAAATTAGTAAGTTTTTATGAATTTTAAAGAAAATATTATCTTTTACGATGTTTGACAACCATGTATCAACAACCTATTATAGTTTCTGTACTATACATAGGAAAGATCTTAATTCAAATATTAGGAATTTTGAAGTTTTGCAATAATGTCTCTAAATGTGTAGATGGAAGTTTAGTATGGGACCTAATGTAGGCTGTTGTTGAACTTTTAAAGTTCTTAAAAAATGGCTATCGTGTGTACATAGTACACACGACGGTAATAGACCTTATATCTATATGATCATAAAGATAAAATACATATTTTACTTTCCCTATAGGACTACCAAAAAAAATTCTCGAAAAATACTGTACGTTAATCATACAAACAACTATAAAACCATTTTTTCAAAAAAAAATGTTATTAGTTTAGTAAGTAATAAATAACGGTGAAAAACAATATTTAACAATATTCAACTAATGTCGGTTATCACGAATCTTTTAAAAGTATGTTGTCCGTCAATTGTGGTGATCTTTTTCATATTAAGGATTTATGAAGGATTGCCTTGTAAACCATTTGCCGAATTTCTGCTTACATATAATATTTAAAACTATGAGCTATTATTATTTTTATGAACCGTTTTCGAAATAAAAAATTTGTTATTAAATTAAACGGCGGGTAAACGAATTTTATATTTTTTAAAATTATACAAATCGTTATGTTTTTTTTATCATAATATCAACTGTGGTGTATATTTTCAGTGAATAATAAACAAACCTCTGGCAAGACGACCATCGAGCCGAAACTTGTAGTCATTTCGCCATAGAACAATAACAATAATAAACCAAATTGGATGGTGAATAATTTCATCAAGTACGGCAAACAGTTCGAAACCTTTGCCACGTTTTCGTTGACAAGCACTCGCGTCGATTTCCGGTTAACGTTACAGACTGGCGAGCGAACCGACTGAACGCACCGAGCACATGGCACTTAGCCGGCAACGTAGACATGCGCCTGTAGTGCGTGGTAAACGCACACACATACACACACTCAAAGTTTTCACCCAAGTTCTCGGCTTATACTCGAATTGTGGCCGACCCTTTTCTGGAAGTCCCAAAAGGCGTGTGCGGCAACTGTTAACGGAACAAGTCCGCCGAAATAACAATAACGGTCGAATGACAGAATGGATGACAGGAGGGGGAAGGGGGGTTGGTAAAATAAGTCTGACGGGGCAAGTAACAATAAAAAAAAAAAATCTGCAGTAATTGAAAATTCAAATGCGAAAGTCTTTTGCGAGCGGTCGCGATAATATTCGCAGATCTCTCGGTTTAACGGCGTCGGAGAAGGCCGAGCCTGTGATGCATAATAGTAAGGAAAGGCAATCCGCCAGTGCGGTTACCGACCATCGTCGCCTCCGTTTATTTTTATACTTTTTTCATTATGATATAATATGTCTCCAGGGGTAGTTCGGTGGTTTTATTTTTTTCTGGCGCTCTAGTCCGCTGCGACGACACATACTTTTTTTAAAATTTTTTTTTTTTATTATTATTATCTGAAAATATATTTACAATGTATACAGTGAGTACATTAAGCAAATTTGATAAAAGATATTATATACATGACAATGAAAAATTAACAGTTATGGTAAGACACTCAGCAGCGTCACCCGGCTAGGAAGTAGAAAAAATTATTTTTCATTATATTATTATTTATTGTAGTTATTATAGTAGATCTCTAGGCCGTCTTCTCTTTAATCGTCTGGGAGCATTATCGGGAAGGAAGGCCGAGGATAGTTGTTTTATTAGGGGGTTAAAATGAGTAATTAGATTTGAATGGAAATTTGAGTAGAGCGAATTTGCTAGTTGGTCGAGTGTTGGTATGTTTAAGTCTTTATGTAAGTTTTCATTTGTGACATACCAAGGGGCAGAGGTTATTAGGCGCAAGCAGATCGACTGGAACGCCTGGATAGTTTTGGTGTTTCAAGGTTTGGCTGTGCCCCATAGTTGTATGCCGTAGGACCAGACTGGACGGATTAAAAAATTGTATATGATTAGTTTATTGAAGAGAGAGAGCTGAGATTTAAGTAGAGGTCTGAGGAGATGGAGTCGGGAGTTTAATGTTTTACGTTTTAGTTTTAAATGTGTGCCCCAAGTGAGTTTTTTGTCCAAGGTAAGGCCAAGGTACTTAACTGTGTTTGCTGTAGGAAGGATTTGCTTATTAAGCGTGACTGGTGGGGAATCGAGGTTGCGCATGGAAAAAGTTACTTGTGTAGATTTGACTTCGACACATACTTAACCAGTTGAAATGAACTAAATACATTTGTTTGTTAACTTCCAAAACCATAGTTGGCTTATATTTTTTTCGCAGCAACGCAATGCCGAAAACGGTTAACGGTCTTTCAATATTGTAAATTATTTTTTACTTGAAAAATCGACAAATTTTATCGAAAAAAACGTATCAGATTTTATCGTCTATATTCCATCATTTAATACAGGAAACTTAACGTTTTATATTCAGATAAAATTCTGTTCAGTGTTCGTAATTTATATCGATATTATTTAAATCAATTTTAAAATTTGATATACACCGCTATACTCTTTTATAGCTGAGTGTAATGGTTTGATAATTAAATTTAAATGTTATTAAAAAGCCTTAAAAGTTTAATTATAAAATGAAAATTAAGCTAACAGCATAAACTAATCTACTAATAATAATCTAATAATCTTTGCCAACAAATAAAATTAAAGTATGCAAAAAAAAATGTAGGTTATCAAAACTTAGTTTACTTGACAGGAAGTTATTTATTTTATTTTATTTTAGTGTAATTGAAAATATATATTTAAGATTAAATTAAACTTTCTGCCAAGTAAACTAAATGTTAAATTACTATTTTTACATAATATAATTTTATTTGTTAGCAATGATTGTTGAGAAAATTTGTATAAAACTAAATAATTGAATAGTGCTGCGTTCTCCGCCTAAACGCATTCGTTACAACTGAACAGCCGAAAATATACTAAATTATGAAATTCTTCAATTAGCCATTAATAGCTGTTTATGATGGTGTCACGTTGTCGGTCTAACCCTTAAAATTAATAAGACGTGTGAAGTTATGTCTTTTTTTCTAGATTGTTTTAACTTTTGTCCGAACTTTTTTAAATATGGAAACCGAGGAAGAACTTTATAGAATAATTAATAAATAAATACAGTTAGGTTAGGTTAGTTAAAGTATATATATTCAAAAGTAGTACGGAAGGAAGAGTGCAAATAACAATTGCACGCAAATAAAATGTATTCCTTAGTTTTAGCCTTTGATAACTTTAAAAATAATTATTCAAAATTGGTCATCGACCAGTTAAGTAAATATTTCTTTATTTAAAATTTAATCAAATATATACATTACCATAAGAGTTTCAAATGACGATAAAAGTCTAGAATTTATCAAAAATGATAAAAATATTAATAATTTTTAACTGTAAAATAATATAATCTAAAATGTCTCTCAAGCACACTACAAAGTTTAAAAAAAACATTTGTCAAACAACAGTTAAGCATACACAATAAAAATATAATTATCAGTAAACTCGATTTTTTTTTATTCTATCACTTTAATATTGTTAAGACTTTCTAGTATACTTGTATTTATTACATTAAAATGTGTAAATAGACTAGAGATAGAAGTACCATACTGCTACCATTTCTAGAAGCTCATTTATTTGACGGAAAAAGAAATCCAAAAAAAAAAAGCCGTATAACATTTAAATAAATTCTTTTTTGTCCTCTATCGAAACTTAAAACAAATAGGTATTTAAATAAATAAATAAAGATATGTATAACAAATTTCTTATTCGATGGCCCCTTCCGTTTCTAAAGAAGTCTTATGAATAGCTAATCAATTCTTAGTTTAGAGTCAAGCCACTAGGTAAATTGTGTTGAAATTGGTAAAATTCCAACAGATAACAGCTGTTGACTACTATACTTTCTATAAACTTATTCGGTGGCCACGGGATATGCCACCAGTCAACTTAAGAGGTATTATCTTCTTTATTTTAAAATAACAATGCTTATTTTATACTTGTTTAGTTTTCGATTCTGCTTACTTGATATTATAAACTGGTTAGGTTGTATAGGGTCTTCATTCATCGTGTTCATAAAAAAGATGTGGTAAGCCAAGGCTGGTGTATCTCAAAAAAACAAACATCCACAATATAAATAAATTTGTGTTACTCTTGAGCCAGATATGTTATATTAGCCGAGCATGAAAGCGTAAAAGATTTAGATCGTTGCAAGTGGTCAATCCAAACCCAGACCAAACGTGTATAAAATATTTGTTACAACCAGGATTAAATAGCCGGTACTTAAAAGGGTTTTATTCAGTCGCAAACAAACTAAAAACATAATACTTAGGTCTTGTAATATATTATTGTTGTTGTTGCGACGCCACGCAATAATTGTTCTGGGAAAAAGAAATACTTTGTAGTACTCCCGAGTATTGAATTTTTTTTCAAAGTTCCCCCCCCTCCCGTAAAAGTTATTATTTAGTTTGTTTTTTTAAGTGATCGAAACGTTAATGTTGTTGATAAGCATTTATGTGCTATATTTATATGTCAATGGCAGAATGGTCGGTGCAGTCGTAGAAGACCGTTAATTAAATCCTCAGTCACGTTTTCCCCACCCTTGAGCTGTATATATTGTAATTTATGATACTTATAGATGAGTAACACATTTCGAGTGGATTTTGTGAAAAATGAACGATTAAAAACATATAATAACGCCCGGAGGTATATAATATATTTGAATGAGCAAAAGCGGGGATTGAGGAAGGGGAGAAATGATGAGGGCATTGGTTGTAATTCGTTTTTGCATTTTTACTACGTGTGATGTGGAATAATGACTGTCCCGTATTTTTCCCGTCCACAGCGACAGTAAAATTAAATAATGGTTGCCGGTTTCGTGGTATTTCTTCCCCCCTCGTTACCGCAGTTATGTGTAAAATGATTTTATTATTATATATTTTTATACATATTTTTTTTTAAATATTAATCTGCATAAAATTACGTTATTATGTTTTCTATGGCTTTTCTCTTCTGGGCCATTGTCGTGTTCGCTCAGATGGTCGCACAAGATCTCAACCAATACGCTGAACCCGAATGCACTGCATTATATCGTATTCACGATAGAGTTAAATAATTGAAAACGACAATAAACCGAAACAATCAAATAATATTTAATAACAAATGGGTTTGCGTTATAAACCGATTAAACTGAACACAGAATGTAATCATAATCTGGAAAACCCGTCGGATTTTTGTGTAAAAAAAAGAGGGGAAAGAAAATCCCCCATCAAATACATATTAACGTAACAAAATAAAAACCACATTTTTAAAAATCAATCATAACGCGAATAAGGGTTATTCCAAGTTGCACGTACCAAATATTTTTATTTTTTTTTTTTTGTAAATAATGAAAATTTGTTATGTATTATATAAATAAAAAGTTATTAGTCTTTTGATTGGGTTTTAAATAAATACGCACACATGAAATACATTTTCTCAAAACATTAATTACCAATTAATAATTATATCAACACTGTGTGCAATTTAAGACTATACAAATATTTCTCTTTTTTTATGACATCTATTTTTAAATAATAATAACTCGCATAAATAATTTTCTTTAAATTATGTCTTCTATCTACTATTATTGCATATTAGGTATTACCTATCTAATAACTAACTCTAACATAATCGATATTTAAATGAGCCTAAATTGTAAAATATAATTTCTAAATAGTTTACCCCGACCCTTATGTAATATTATGAAAGTATTTTGAACTTGAACTAAAGCGTAGTATTATGTAGAAAACCCAAATTATAATTTATAACTACATATTTTTGGAGCCGTATGAACCATAAATACTACAATCACTTCACTCAGTAATGATATTGTATGGTGCTAGTTTGTTAGACAAACTTAAAGCCAAGTTTCAGATTTATTCATTAAGTTTGAAAGGTGGTTTAACATTTGCACTTAAGCACAATACTGTTAACAAATACATAATATCTAACCGAAAACTAAAATGAGTAAAACTTTATAGACTAACTTTATATAATAGTGTTACAATAAATTACCTATAAAAAAGTTCAATTAATTTTATACTTTACTTTATTTAGAAGAATGGTAAACTCAGTTCTTAAGGACGATCACATAGTCACGAAAGTATCTCTATTAGGTGAAGTAATTGAAGTCTAGACCATACGAGTATAGTTTATAATCATAATAATATAATGATATAAATTAATTTATACTCTTTGTATTAAAACTTAGTATTTGCCAAATAAACACATTATATCTTATGTGACTTGTTATTTAACAAAAATAATTTATGTAGTAATAAAAAAAACAATTTATTAAGTATACAAAGCGTTATACATTTTTTTTTTAATTTATAAAATAACAATTTAATTTTTGAATACACAAAATTATAATACATTCGTTGACGTTCCAACAGTATTGTAAAAATATATTGAAGTGCATTAATACTTTAAAAAATAAAACTAATTTATCCATTGTTTTAAAAGAGCACGAGTGAAGGAAGGTCTCGCTCATCCGTTTATATGTTCAATTATTTCAAATTTAGTTTTGTTAATCAAATGAACAGTGTTTTGGTAAATAGGAAGTTACAAAAGTGCTAACGTGCTAAAAGTGGTATGTGTCGTTGCATACAAAGTAAACCACGTGTATTTGTAATTCTAGCATTACGCTGAATTTCATAGAAGTTCATATGTAACTAAGAATTTTAAGAGTTGTCGTACAAAATTTACAAATGCCAATTTATTCGATGCTATCGTTATTTACAACATTTAAGTGCGTGTTACTACAGAAATAATATTTTGTCAACCGCAGTTTCAACAGTACACGAATGTATCGAAATTGCCTACACTTTGCGCCGGTAAATGAACGGATGGAGGAATGAACTAATGAACGTCACGATTTATAATAGCTTAATAAAGTACTCGATTGTGAGTGTATATATATACAGAAAGTGTATATATTAAATAAACCCGCGGTCTTGGCAATATCATAACGAAGTACGCTCTTCCGTTTTTCCTTATCAGACACCACGATCTCTAAAATCCTCGGGTTGGAAGCCAAGAAAAAAAAACAGAGACAAAGAGTCTCGCCGGCAAAAAAATGTAGTCATTTAACATATAGCCAACTAGCAAGCAAACAAAAGAGAAAAAAATATTAAAAATAAGACAAATTAACGTGCAACCGTAAAACGAGAAAATTATATAACTATGTACTTGTAACGTTTTTTTCTGTTTTTACACTACAGCGTAATAAAAAAAAAAAAAAAAACTACAGCGTAATGACTTGCATAAACGCACTGTCGTTAAGAACAGTTGCCAACTGCATTAGACTTCTTAGCTAAATAGTGCTTTAAGAAATGTTATTGTCTCGACAGTAATTATAGTTGTCGGTTATGGTTTGAAGGCGGCGGTACCGACATTTCCGACTGTTTAAGTAATCTAATTTTCTTCTGTTTGGCTTCTGTACGCCAAATGGTCTCGTGCGATATTATTTGATTACCATCGAATGTAAATCACGTGCTTGACTTTTATGATATTGCTTTTCACGTTTGCACAGAGCGTTTTGACGAGCAAAATAAAATAATCGTTTATTGTTACTGCACGGTGAATCTACACCGAGACATTCTCCACAAACACATAAAAAGAGTAAACTTTATAATGTGATGGTAATACATTAAAACGATTATTGTATTATCATTATAATTCATCGATTGAACAGTATACAAAATATTGTAAATGTAACTAATAATATGATATATTTGAATGAAACGTGTAGCTAATGGTCATAAAACATATTTAAGTCTATGGTTAAGTATTGACAAATCGTTTTCAAAAATGAATTTGATCAAAACGAAAAAAGTAAATTGTAATAATAATTTTGTAATTTGCTTGAAAAAAATACTGAAATTTAAAGAAAAACCTCACGGAAGTTTGGTGCTCGAAATACATTTCGAGCACTGAAATTTTTCTGTCTAGAGCATTTGAATCGCTTCATGCAAAATAGACGGAAGTCTTTTTTGGAGAAAATGTGATTATTACATATTCTTTATTACCGTTCAATTTAGTACACGATACATCGATCCGTGTTAAAGCGTCTTTAGTCCCAATACTAGAACCTACTGATAACATACATCTAAAATGTAAAGTAAAATGTACCAATACTACATATTTTGTGATACAGAAATTCTAGTTTTATTTCTTAAAGCCATAAGCTAAGCAATTTTAAGTATATTATATACATGCAATTATTAATTTTTCTGTTGTGTTATGTTTTAGATTCGGACAACCGTAGACTGTGCCATGTTTTGAGAAACATATTAAAGCGGACGTGAGTCGCGAACTGCGGGATCTCTATTTTGGTTTTACTTATTAGTTGTCTCGTAAATGAAATATTGTTGCTCTCCGTATTCACATGAGCGACGGTGGTAAAGGTGCAAGCATACGGGGACGGGGGATCAAATTGTCTATTTACCTAACCAACCAAATGCATGACACGGACTTTGAATACTTTCAAGCGCGACATATTATTCAGAAGGCGACAACATCAGCGGTAGCGGTTTATCTATCAGTAGAAGTGAGAGCTCAACCCGTTGTAAGGTGGTTTTGTGTGCCGTAAAGCACGTTTGACCCTCATAAATATTTTGATGACGACCGTCAAGAGATTTTCTCAAACGCCCGCGGTTACTGAGACCTTCCGCTCTGTATAAATCGTCGCGATATTCTCACGTGTTATATATATATATTTGTATATATACGTATGAGCATTACACACACACATACATAGAGAAAAAGAGAGAGAGAGAGATATAAACTATAGATATGCACGGTGAAATCATGTGTACGTGACGCACGGTAGTAATAACGAAGAATCCGTCGCCAAACCTCCGTCTCAGATGTAAACAGACAGAAACGAATCGCCGGCGGAGAAGCTATTTAAGGAAAAACATTTAATGGCTTATATGATAAGACGGCGGCACATTTACTGCGGTTCATCATTTTGTCATGGTAATAAGCGATAAACGATTAAAAAATTAAAAAGCCATTGTGCATAATATAACATTGAATATTTGTAGATACATTACTTAAGTTATTCACCTGGCTCTTAGTGTATATTATTTACATCACTGCCAATGATTGGGTTGTACATTTTTAAATTGATAATATAGAAAACCTTTAGGTAATTTATGGGCATGCTACAGCCACGGTTTCTAATATGGCTAATGATAGTAAGCCAAGGACAAAAGTGATAAAAGCAAAATCAATTTAATTACATTTTTAAAACTTACTTGGTAAAATTATGAACTAGCGATTGACGATGTCGACTTCATAATTAAAATTTTGCAGTAAATCACAAACACCATTAAATAATATGATTTTCTTTCACTAGTGGCCTATTTGAGACGTTTTTGCTGTTGCCACTAACATATTAGAATTCAGCTGCTTTCTATCATGACTTAATAATTACACAATACAATTTAATTATAAACGCCTCTTTTACGTTGGCTCAAATGGAAAAAATTAGCTGCGCTAACGTATAATAACTTTAAAAAATATTATCTAACCGCTTAAAATATTACAACCGATGCTATACGACAGCATCGTCGCTAAGTGCCTACTCAATAATTCAAGATAACACGTGTTTTAAAGATTATCTGGCTAACCGCAAAATATGCGACTAACACCGTCGGTTTGCAAAAATTCAACATAAGTAAGCAGATGGTCGATTCATAAATATAATGGTTGAACTAACAGTATAACAAACTTACAAACTTTAAACAAATTAGCTTATACAATTTAATATAATGTAAAACAAAAAAGAATTTTTTAATTTTTTTTTTAAAACCACTTTTATTTTGTCATCAACAGCGGCATTACCTATGTAGTTATTATAAAGCTAATAATACGTATATATATACCTTGTCGTCGGCTAATAATCATCGTTAATGATCTTTATACTAATAAAAAAAAAATGTTCCGTATAACTCTGTCGGTCGACCATGGCAATGTTAACGACCAATTATAGTAAAAGACCTTTGCGTTTCAACGAGTCTGGTTCGTAAAGTACTTAAGTTTCAGACAACGCATAATACTAATATAGTACATAATGAGTAGATCCTCAGCAAAAGGGTACATAATAAGATGGCCTAATATCCACTCACACTGCACAGCCCATTCGCTTTTCAATTAATTTCTTTACATACGCATAAAATTCATAAAATAAGAGAAAAAAGAATTTTTACAGAAAAAAACTTTAAATTAAAATTAAAAAAAATGTTTTTATTAACGTTATTCACTTTGTTGTACTAATTTTTGTTTCTAGAAATATTTTTTTTTAGGTTTAAATAATTTATTATCGTAATAGTATCACATTTATAGACACCAAAATTTGCTAGTGCTTAGGGAACCCGCAAGCCTTAATCTGTATATTAATAATTAATGTATTGGACTATACTTATTATTATCCTACACTATCTAATGGCTATTATATTAAAATATTAATAAGAGTATATAAATAATTTCTTGTAAAGGACTTTATGGATCTCCATAAAACTTAAATATATTAAACTGAAATTTTGACAAAAAATTCTTTAACAATATTTCTTTATCAGCTCATATTTATTGTACATTAGCTAAAACGAAATTAATTCTAAAATTATAATTAGAAAAAAAACATTTTTACTTACATAACTACTTAATACGTCAACCGTTTTAAACGCTTTAATAGTTTAATGTATGATACAGTTACGTTATAATTATTGCATTAAGACATAACATGTCTTATACGATTAACTATAGCCTTGTCATAGATTAAACCTATACATAGATAGTCCATGCAATATATTTGTTTGGCAACCTGGTACATAACGAATGCAGGGTTAATATAATATAGTTTCAAAACAAATATCTACTTAACATATGGTCACAGTTAATAAAGTAGAAATATAAGTGGTAATATTTTTTTTTAGACGTACTTATTTAATTAATATTCCATCTAAATAATGGTAAAATATATAATCAATAAATTACCTAGCGAACTGTGTTATCTAGTAATAATATATGCACTATAGCTCTAAAGAAAATTAGGTAGTAAACGATATTTAACTCGACAGTAATAACTATCCACAGGGTCGAGTAGCCCTATTAATTAAACCTTAATGAACTGATTATAGAATAACGAATTGATTGATGCATGTAAAGCTGTACTCTCCCTATTTATAATTATGGTATTAGTTTAAAAAGAGTTTTATTCACTAAATTATTAAGAACGCAATAACACTCATATTTAAGAGAATAATTTGTTACCAAATTACTATGATTATTGGTAATGTCATGTATGATTATTGGTAATGTCATGTTTTCCCTAGCTAAGAGCTTATAGTAATTACAATGTCTAATAAGTACAAAAACGAGCGTGGTAGCCAGTGCAAGTATCGTTATAATAATTATTCAACTAATTAACTACTACTACTTAATGAGACGTTTAAGAGTAAAAATGGGCGATTAGATCAGCGCAATTAGAGGAAAATTAAAAATTGCTACCATCGTCGGAAACGTCGAATAATTGAGTTTATAAAGAAAAAAAGTTTAAGTTAAGACATAGTATCAGTTTTTCGGCGAAATAAATAAATCAAGAGAATCATCCGAATTGTCGAGAATAACAGAAACCTCTCGGAGGTCCCGAGGGCCGAGAAGTCAATCGGCAAAGGGCCGCAAAAACGATAATACTGTTATTAGATTTCAATTGGACATCGTAAACGCGTCGGCCATACATTATATTGGCATCCGCGGAATGTGTATAAATAAAATATGCACGCGTGCATATATTTCACCAGCGGGAAATGCTTTTTCCGAGGAAATAAATATTTGAGACGTCCAAAGAGTATCGGAAAAACCGACGGGGTCGGATCAACGCTAATAGTCGACTGCGGTATATCCTTGGCAGGAACGTGGAAAATTTTCGAGCAACCGGGTCGGTAAATAATATGTATGAAATATTCAACCAAACACAAGGTAGGGCCCCCGTAGTATCTACACACTGAAAAACGTTACCACAGTAAAAATAAAAATAAACATTGTGCCATCGTCAAGCGGCGTAACCGTTTTCCGCATTCGTGTAACGACACTCCTGCGGGATTATCGATAACGGACGTGAAGTTATTACTGCATTGCGCATCCGCTTTTAACGCTATCGAGTTTGGATAGAGGCGTTTGTTGTACGTCGGGTTCCTTCGTCACAGTTCTCTTAACCCAGGCCACATAACCCCTTGAGATCCGGAAACAGTCGCAGAACAGATTATGGATTTGCCGTTTAAAATGTTTGTCAGTCAAAGCAGAGGCAAACGGCTGGCCAGCGTCTCGTGGAAATGGTCACGACCGGCGGTGACGAGGTTCCGGAAATATCATTCCGAAAAAGGTTTCATTGTATCTGATTCAATAACCGGAAACGGTACATTCAATATTGTTCACTCCAATTACATTGGGAAAACAAAACTTTAATACCTACTATGCTATTCCGGCGTATTGTGTAGTTTAACAAAACAAACCGACAGGCTAACCGAGAGTACGTCAGCTGTACTTTAAAAATATGTCTGTCTGCTGCAGCAGTGATAGTTTTCTCAGATTCTAATAATTAACAAAAAGACGTTACTATTACAATCGGATGGATTTTCGTAAAGTTTCAAGTACTAGTATTGTTAATATTATATAACGCCGTACAGGAAATCGTTTAAAACTTTTTGAACGACATACACCGGGTGTAACACACGCAGGACTTTACTCTGAAGAAAACATTATAATCAAAATAATTAATTGAAATTTTAATTGGACATTTCTTTTGAGAATAAGACTTCCAATGGCGCGTTTAACATTTTTAATACTACATAGCTTGGAAAACGTTTTGACCATTATATTCAAAAAACCATAATAGGATTTAATGACCTACTTAATTAAGGCTACTAAACTAAGTAAAGTCAATCAAGTTCATCATTTCAAGGTATTATAATTATATTTAAAAAAATTGAATATACTGCGTGATAAATTAAAATGCAAAATTCGAATATAATTATTTTTTTAATTAACTTAATAAGGCACATAAACATAACGGTTAATAAAGCCTGCACCTTTACATCGTATACGATTTTCAATTTTGGTATGGTTCTTCTAAACGACTTTTTTTTTTTAAGTCATTCATAACCTTCCTTTTTACTAGGTATCTTAAAATAATAACTATACTTCAGCATATTTTAACAGTAGACCATTTAAAAAATACTACGAGAGATTAACGTAGTGTAATGGACGCATCACTATAGACTATCGTGGCATGATATTGCTGGTAAAAACTAAATAGTTTTAAGTTGCATTAACTCAAATCTTATAAAAATATTTAAATATACATATGATTTGATAAAACAAATCACGGTATTATTAAATATAAATTTCACAACTTACTCTTATGTATTTTGACTGTTTAATAAAATAATTTTCATTTCACCTTGTACGTATAAATATTATTGGTTTTAATAAAATATATTTTGAGTAAACATTTTATTGAATTATAATTTGCGTAAATGACTTAGTTCAACTTTATACTTGTCATTCAAATACATATTTTCTTAGTAAAATATTTAACGGGATTTCGTATTTTGTAAGTGACTGACACATCTCAAACGGCTTTAACAGAAATGAATTCGCGTTTAACTAAAATATCAGTTAATGTTATATTTAGCTGCTTCGTTAATTTAAACAACACGTCTTTAACTATATATAAATTATAATATCTGAAAAATTCCAGTGACTTTGCCACCAATAAATGTAAAGTTACAAAATATTATAATTCAAGTAAAGATTATCAAATATAGTAACTAAACAACGATGGATATTTTAACTATAATAATTTTGGAATAATATCATAAATATTCATATAGATACTATTTAGTAAAAATTATAACGAAATATTTTTATAAATTAGTTTACGTTTATGCATAAAAACCTTCTTCAGACTCGAGTATAGGCGAAACTGTTCCTGAAACAACATTCATAGTTTTACTCATAAAAATATTAAAATATTAAAATGTTATTAATAACTACATAGTAAGACATAATATTAATAAACATTATTCGGTTGCATTAAAATATAAAAAACCCAACCAAAGGATTAGGGAAGGGCGTTCCTAGGGAAGACCTCCCCCCCCCCACGAATATGCCATTGTTACTAATTCCTTATTATCGTTTCGGTCAAGATATAGTGTTACCTACTGTCTAGATAACCGTTGCAAAGATAGGCAAACAGAGCAGTAAGCTCAGTAATTTCACATTTTTTTTATTTGATCTTTGTGTTTAATTGTTATTTGTAAAATATTATTATAATACCGCCCTGCTTCTGGTAAACATACTTTATTGTGATATTGTTTGTTCACGTCGGTCATTATTAACGATCTCGAACAAAGTTATCTCGCCCCCCAGCGATTTGCCATTTATAATGCATTCACTGTAGGTTTTCCAATCATCGTTAGCCGCCCCCATTCGTAAACTGTCTTATTTAATTTACACCAAAATCTTGTGGTACAGTTGCACATTTCATGATTTCCTTCCATTCACATTTCCGTACCTACATAATTATTTACCTTCCATACACACAACGTCATTACCATCGACGTCGGCCTTTGTGCCGGCTTGAGAATTGCGAATATATTTGAAGTACTAATAACATCTCTACCGCTCCTATACGCTTTTTACTTTTCCCGTAAAATAATAACAATGTCAACATCAGTTACACGTTTTAGCGGTACCGAAATTCTGCGCACGGCTTACCTCTAGAATTTTCCCTTATCGGTTTCGACACGGATTCATGATCCACGGAGATGACACGCTTTATGAAATTATCGATTACTTTCTTAAGGCTGGTCGCCAAGTAAGCCGGATTGTCGTTTTGAACGCCGTCCAAAGCCGGGACTTCGTCGCCCAACAAATGACTGAGTGACTGAAAAACCTTCTCCTCCCATTCCTGAAGACATATAATTCACACGTGAAACAATAATAGTTTTACATATCTGATGTTTGTATTTAATGAGCGATATTTTAAGCTTGAAGTTTTTTAAAGGGTTTTAGAATGCCAAGCCCCCCTGATCTCCGGCAATGGTCAAGGAGCGGGATACATTCTAGGACAAGCGCACTTTTTCGTAAAAGCAACATATATAATAACATTAACCTAGCGGAGTGCCGTCACTTACTAGATCTTCGGCGGAACAGGCCACGATCTCTTTGAACTGATCCAAAACACGGTCATTCTTGGAGCACAGGCCGAGCATGGATACCAAAAGTCTAGCCACGGATCTGACTTCGGAGCGTTTGGCTTTGACGTCCTACAGTAAAAGTTATTATTTCCTAGATAATCGAGCAAATCCCTCAACCGCATAACTCACCTGTCGCATGCCAACGACTTCGGCCATTTTCACCATAAGGGTTTCGTGCGCATCATCTATTAAAACGCTCAAGCCGGAAACGGATTCCTCGGTGTTCTCCTTGAGCTTATTGAAAATACACTTTTGAATGATTCTATATTGAGAGCACAGTGACGCGATTTCTTCCTATAGAAAACCCGGTGCTTACGAATTAGTTATAACCAACACAAATCATATTTTATCCAGGAATAAATTCTGCAAACAGTTGTGGCGTCGAACTGACTAACTTGTGGTGCATAAAATACTCAAATAAATAAGTAAAGTATATCATAAAGATCTGATAGATTAACATATATATATATTATTAGCAGTGCTGTCACACCAATGTGATACATTCTATAAATATATTATTTTAATTTAAACAAAAAATATAATAAAATCTTCAACCGATATCTAATTAACGGTCAACGTACGTAACTCTTTTTGCAAGATTTGACCAATTGACGAATAATGAAAATGTATACATAAAAAGGCGTAAGCAAACTTTGAAATTTCATTAAAAAAACAATTTAATCAAGTTTATTACCTGAATAAAACACAGTTTTTTTTTTAGATCAATGTGCTCTTCGATTAGCCGATAAAATGCCTCAACAGGCATTTCAGACGCATCACAACGAATTTTACACGTTTTATTTTTGTAATATTCTCTATGCCTAACAAAACATAGACATTCAACATTAGAAAACTTATTATATAATATTTTTGACAAACAAACTTACCTGAACAAAATTTCTTCAACAACAGGTGTTGAGTACACGAGACTAGACGAAAGTACTTCGTAGGTATTTTTTGACGACGACCTTATTACCCTGACGTACTTAGTGTAAGCGCCTGTGCAAAGACATAAATCCTTTTCAGAAGTAGATTCTCCAAAAAATTCTATGGAAAACCAACAATTTGTGTAATTTTTAATAATGAACATTAAAAAATGATAAAAGGTAAAAAATGCAAACACATAAAATCCAAATAATCATGACTAAGTACCATCAAAATAACAAACTTCGTAAACTCATCGATATTTGCTATTTCTTCCCTCACTTCAGTTAATCTGTTGATGCTAAGAGTTTCTTCTATTTTTCCGACAAAATAAGAACTTGCCAATCATAACTAGTAGAACACTATTAGACTATACTATCCGTAAAATATAATAAGTGAAATGGAGTATAGATAATGCACACAGTAATAATTTTAGTTTTCAACCTTAGATCGATATTAGTGGAACTGTACATTAATCAGCGTGTCCTTGCTATTTGTTTTTTGCACTCTGCAGACTGCATTAATATAATGATAAAAGTAATAATAATTGTGATATATATTTCACGTATTATTATTTATAACTTAGACACGTACTATGACGGTCGCAGCAAATGTAATTACTTTATCTCAGATACCTCATATTGTAATAAACTTTACGGTATTTCACTATGATATCAGATTGGAAAAATTGACTAAGGCCCGGGCGTTTATTTAAATAATTTTTAAACACGTACAAATACGTTTAGTATAATTTATGACTTACTCTAGTCGACGAACAATATTACTTCCGTGTTTATTACGTTATCTCAATTTAATTGCCTGTATATGCATTTTATTTTTTATTAAGAAAAATTAAATCTAAATGAACTGCATTAATTAAAGTAGTTAAGACAACTTTTCGTCTTAAGGACGGCGGAAATAAATATTCGCAAAGTCGATCATTATTGTCCGTTTGCCATGCAAATATAAAGTGTATATTATACACATGTAGCATTTAACCAAAATATTCTCTTCAAAGCAGTCAAAATGCATAAGTATTGTTGTATAAAATCCTCAATGTATTCGTGAGTATAAAACTATTATATTAATTATATGATTTATTTTTGTAATTACTTAACATTTTGTTTTTATGTGTTATGTCAATGATATAATATCACATGAATATAACAAAATCACCGTTAAGTAACCTTACTTTACCTTTAAACATAGTTTTCAAGGATACTGGACTTTCTTCCACAGAGAGCCGAACCGAACAATCGAGCTCCATTGAAGGAAAAGGACAGACGTCGTAAACCAAAGGCAATGGCAACCGAATGGTCTGTTGAACAGATCCCGGTACTTCATTGTCTCTGGAATAGTATACACATACAGTGAACTCAATTGAAGATGCGACAGAAGCAACATTGTTTTCGTCTCTGAAGACCTTCGTCCGAATAGTTGTGTTTTCCGCTGAATCGATAGAACAATTTTTTTTAATATTAAACTCACCATTAAAACTAGAAGGAAAACATAAAACCTAGTTTTAAAAAAAAATACACTCACTCAAGTCATTTAAATGTATTACTGATGGCGAGACCGTCAGAGGTGCAATTAAAAGAAATACAACTTGCACAGAATTAGTTGTCAATGACGGCAGCAAGTCCACTTCTATGTCACAACATTTCTGCTTACCCGTCACTGCAGCATGTACACCAATGGCCCGTGCTGTTAATTTTAACCGTGGCAAAGTGTCGGTCTCTAATATACAACAATACTAACTTAATGCTAAAATTATTTGAGTAAACAACAGTCGCTGAGTAAAGCATTATTACAAACATAAATATTGTTGATTCTCTGACACCACTTAATATCTTAGACTTATGAGTGGGGGCAGTAGGTAATAATTTAATATAAATACAAAATAATTAATTGATCACCGTCTTCTGTAGAAATATTCTGAAAATCTTCTTTCAATTGAGCTAGTTTTTTTTTCGTGTCCTTGAAAACACCGGCTGATTTCTCTGGAGGCATAAAAATCGCAGGTTCCGTACCCAAATAGCATAATCTCAAGTCGCCAAATTCTGATAGTAGCACCAAACACCCTTGTAATTCCTATTAGATTGAAATTAGTGGACTATAAATATATGACCACTTAACATTCATTTACTTTGGATGACGCCCTTGCTATAACACACGGTCGATAGGGCAACTTTGCAGACCACTTGAGTTTTATTTGTTCGTACACCATTACGGCATCGTTATCCGAGACTATCATGCACATCATCCTCGCTTCAGGGTGTTTACCTACAAAAATAAAATAATTAAGTTATTATTTCTGTTTTACTTTTCTTATACAAAATTCGAAAAAGATTGTACGAAAGGGATAAGGGTTGTCGATCGAGTGTGAATATAGAAGAGTACCAAAATAATAATAGTTATTTTTAAAAATGTAAATAGGATGCGAAGGGCTGATTACAATTTCCATAGATTTTACAGATAGTTTGTCGTATCCTCGTGTATGTGTTTTATAACATATCTACCTAAAACATACGGATAAAAACAACAAGGAGAGTATTGGAGTCTCTTTATGAACCAAAGTACTCCGTTTCCTTGAAAACAATAATAGTGTCGTTCGCCCAGCACATGAATCGTAGTAAATGAAGGTGTCATTGTCATAGTCTGAATATCGTATACAATCTCTCCCAAATTGCATGACCACGTTGGCCATTTTTGTTTCAAGTTTGGATCAGCTAACTCCTGATATCTATGGAAATTTAAATACATTTTGAATATATATTACTTAAATATATATTCTACTATATGGCTGATAGTGTCTTGACAGTTAAAAGAGACATTTACATCATTTTTAATGGATAGAGCTAAATGACAAATGTGTGAGGCCGAAATTTCAGGAAAGCGGGCGGATTATACAAAGATTTAACCAAATAATATATGTCCTTCCTTATGTGTTACATAAGTCTTTGTAATTCATTTGGTTTCTAGTTTCCATTCGTTTATTTAATGAGATTAGGAATGGCTTGAAACGTTGATAGTAAATTATAATTTAAGTACATATACAGATGCAATTTTATAATCAAAAGTATTTTTGCGTAAAGTAATAATTATTTTTAAATAACACCATCACATTTCTCAAAAGTATCAGTAGAATAAAATGCAATTTTTTCAATAACTTCGTAAAAATGAGCAGAGTTTCAGGCCATTATTTATTTCGGTTCCTAAAAGTTTTTTTCAAGGAACTGTACGTTATGAACTACGGAGAACCCCCGTGTTAACCATATAATACATGACTTTATTTACATTCGTATTCATGTTTAAAACATGTTACATTTTTTATTCAATTTAGCTTGAATAAAAAAAAAACGTTAATAAAAATCTTCAAAAAAAATATAACCACATTAATAGTGTCAGAAAAAATTAATTGTGGACATTAAATAAGTTAAATTAATTATTTTTTTGTTACAGTTAATTTGAAAACAAACTTATCATTTTAGTTTCTAAATCAGCTTAAATGTTTTATTTAGCTAATATCATTGATTATAAATAATATAGATAGCCAACTAGCCATTTACGAGCATCAAAAAATACATGCCAGTGGGCTATCTAGTATTTATATTATTTTTAATCAATGCTAATATTAACTATAAGTTTAACTAAGAATTATATTATAACTTAAAAACAATATTTTTTCCCCTGAACCTTACGAATTTATTTTAACATATTCTACAATTTAGTCTCTACCAATAGATTATTTTTTAAAACACATACCCCAATTGTTCTCAACAAAAAAAGTGACTTGTTTTAGTGACTTCAAAAAATAATAATAACCAAATGCTTAACGGGTTTCTATTTAATAATAGACTCACTTATAGCAGGCCAAACAGAGGTCGGAATTTAATGTGACGAACGCGTCTATCGATTGGACATATTTTATAGGAAACGGGTGTAGAAATAGGGGCAAATTTGTGCGAAACCCAATGGCTTGTTGTTCGTATACAAGCATTGTGCCGTCCAACGAAAGAATGCAAATGAAATCTCTTTTGCTTATACCGCCACCAAATGGTCCGATCACCATTTGATAGGCACTGCACTCGAATTTATGTTCATATATTGTTTCCATCACGTATTGGTCACCTAAACATAAACAAATTTACGAGCAATTTTATAATAATAAAATATTTAAAAAATACACTAATTACATATTTTTATAGAGAAAGAACATCATATAAAAAATAAAACTCATAGGAATATACAATATATTGTTTTTTATGTTTTTTCTATGGTCAATGTTGTGGAAACCATATATTTATAAACATAAAATATTTGAAACTGATTGTCTATGTTATTATAGTAGACAGTGATCCTTTGTCCTTAGCCAGTGAGCTTATGTCCGAAATTGAACGAATTGTATTGTAGTGTGACACTATAAGTCATAACTGTAGCCGCTAAGATATTTCTAGTTATCTAGTAAAAGTGAATTTTTACTGACAAATTCGCTAAAAATACGTACAATTTCTTATGTAATTATAATATGTTTAAATTTTAACAATAAAATTGTTTAAGACTTAAACAAAACATAAATATATAATTGAATATAATAATAATAAGAAGAATAATACCCCGATAATCGAAACAATATCTATATAAGGAGAAAAGGCGACGCGGAATATGTACTCAAATTTAAATTGTCTATTTTCCTAAGTTAATTTGTCAAAATGAACTTTTCCATAATATTTCCTTTAAGTATGCAAACCATACAGAATACGGCAAGACTATCAAGGACTTTTTAAAGTGCAATTTTTGAATGGTAAATAATCATAATTTAATTACATAATTGCAACGCTACGCTGATATATATTCTTAATATATAAAATAATTTATAACAATTTGTCCAATTATTTTATTTGTATTCTTTTAAAGTAAAATTTACCATGATCTGTAGAGCCAGATATTTGATTGATGCCACAAACGAGTACAGAGAATGGTCGTAGAACAGCAATATAATTTTTTTGAGAACAACTGAAACAAAAATTTAATATACTCGTCACTTCAACTCAAAAAATTTCTGAAATAACATAATAATAAATTTAATATCTAATTGTTTCCACATCTTTCCATCAGTTCCTAAAATCCTTATTTTTACATTAGGTATATATATATATATATATATATGTTCAGTCCCTATACTACAATAAATAAACCGCTTGAATGCTATACCACATTGTTCGAATGACTAGAACTTCGATGACTATAATGAGTAATGACACAAGTCTTGTGTACAGTCTAGGTCAACGGTCATCATTAATCGATCGGCTGTCTGATTCGAACAAAACCAACACTTTTTGTTTACTAGTACTTTCAATAGTGACCTATGATCGAGATTGCTATTGGCTATATACTAAAGCACTTCTATTTATCACTGCACACTACTACTTCATGTTTTCGTTAAAGTTTCGCTGGCTTTTGTGGTATCACTAAAGTCATGGGACTCAATTAAACGTATCGAAGTAATAAATAACGTATTGAAGTAATAAATATTAATAACAATAAACTTATATGTAATGCATTTAAATAATTTGAATCCAATTAAAAATGAGAAATGACAGCAGACAGACGTAGAATGGTTTAAACAAAGAAGGTCATTTAAAGATTGAATAAAAAACTAAATTAGCCAATTATTTTCAAAAGTAATTTTTTTACGTAATTGTATAAGGAAAAATTACTTTATAGTGCAAAGCCGGATGATTTTAATAATAAAAGATGTTGTATAGTTTTTAAAGAAATTGAGTGAGCTTATAGTGAGATTATAGTGAGCTTGAACAAATGTTGTTTGTGTATTCTTTAATAATAATAATTTAGGATTTACAAATATATTCTTATAAATATTCTTAAATGTTAAAAAGTTTTAACTTTTTTTTTTGTATATTATCACTTATTTAGAAATGCAAAGTCCTTTAAAGTAGATTTAATTGGGTTTTATATCAAACCCTACGATTTTATTATACCTGTCGTAAAGCACATTTTCCGGTTCTTAATAATATTATAATGCCATTAAAAGATATTAGAGCAGAAAGAATTGACCAGTAGATACTAAGAAATGTTTTAAGCCGATTACAGTGCTATAAAAATGACGAAATTCGTCTAAAAAAAGTATTTTGAAATATTTAAATATTTATTAAAATAGCTTATTTTTACGTGTACAACAGTGTTTTAATTATTTTTCTAATCTTTTTCCCGATCCAGTGGCGTACACAGGATTTTTAATGAGCAAGGAAGAGGGTAGTTAAGATAGGTTGAGCTTACCAATATCGTTTCTTTATTATACATTGTACATATAGTTTTAAAGAGTAAGATTTTCTGAACATTTTAGTTGATCGAAAACTAATTTTGAGTAAATAACTTTGGATTTATTTCTGTTGAGAAGTAGGTATAGTGATGGAAAGGGCTGCTCCTCTTTGGTACTAATTCAATAAAAAATTTCAAACTCCTAAAATAAATATCTTTACAGCGGCTCTTAACAAATATAAAAATATCGAGTAACGTAAAAAACTAAAATTTTGGACACTTTAAAAAAATAGTAAAGGAAAAAAAGTAGGTATGATGGGCAGTGAGGAGAAAAACCAATACTATAATATTTACATTATATACATTAAGATAATCTTTAGTGCCTATTATAACCCTATATATTTTTATTAACCTTATTATACCTCAGTATACTCGTTTTTAAATTACTAACACACTGTGTAATAAATAATAACACAGGCAATACGAGAAAGGTATTAGCTCACTCTCCCTTCGTACGCCACTGTTTATAGCTACAACTGTTTGTTATAATTTATTATAATTTACAACCTATTAACAAGACTAAAATTAAAATGTTGTCAAATCATAACTTTAGTAACTCGGCAGCATAATGATTGAAAATGATTGTTTATACCTACTAATTAACTTTATGTATATCTAAGCAATATAAAATGCATAAGGAAAACTACCAAATATTGCTCCATTCAATTATCTTTTAAATTAGATACCGACCTGACAAGCTTTCCGGTGCACACCTGTAAAATTGGACTGTCGGTCTGAACCTCGACCAACAGGTCAGATGGAGAAAAACAATTATTGACTTTCGATCGACACGACAGACCGCCATTGTATACTCGTAGCACACCATCCAGACTACCCAGAATAACGTTGTCTTGTTCTACTTCATGGTCTCCATTAGTGCATCCAAATAAATTGAACACCGTCAATGCATCACAACTAAAGGTTTCACCTTGCCCGCACACCGTCGACCAACAATCCCGTACTTTGAACAGTGACATCTGTAAATTAAACATATTTTTGCTTATAACTTATGTTTTGCGTAGTATACAGTCTTAGTAACTTAATCCATTGTGTGCGGTTATTGAAATTTGTTTAAATACTTAATATAACTTCTGTTATAAAACCATTAAGTAAAGAACAATAATTTACTCCAATACGAAAATTCTAGTAGAGTGTAACTGATAATAGTGACTGTTTTATATACTTTACTACACTTAAAAATAATTTTGGTAACATTTTTCAGCCACTTGAAGCAGACATGATAAGACATTCAATGTACAAAAAATGTGCTTTGAACTTATAATGTCTAATACCTAAAATAATATCTAAAATACTCTATTAACATAAAATACAAAGATGAAAGTGCATAAATTTAAGATTTAACTCTGCAAGAGAAAAATTATTTATTGTTTTCATACATTCACATTTGTACAATTTGATAAAACTTTTACTTGGCCTATCTGAATAATACAATGTATTATTTAATCATTTCAATATCATGTAGCTTACCAAGCTTGGAAAATTGAAGGTCAAACGCTGCCGCCATGAGATGGTTTATTAACGAAACTGTTTATAAAAACTAAAGGGTTTTTGCTAAATTATAAAATGTATTACACAGATCTTTCAATAGCGGATGTGTCAAAAGGACACGGTATGAAAACAAATTTCGGGAAGTATTTACTTCTGATGGAGAAATTGATGAACTCCTTCTCTATCTAATCTTTTCTCTAAAAAAACTATTTTTATAAAATATCAATAAATAATAATTAAGGCTATATTATGAAGAGTAGTATAGAAAATATAAAAAACACAAATCTGTTTTACAAATAAAACATAAAAAAATAGTACTTACTTACAATATAATATTATCATTCTCACTTAAAGGCTTTACTTCACATAAACCCTTACTACACCTCTGTCACGTTAGATATCCATTACTCCCAAACGTCCAACTATAATACGTATTCTTCTCATTTAAAAAAATGTTATTACTATCGCTCACCTTAATAATCATTTTTCTTGTTTATTTACAGTCGAAGATACATTGTGTGTATCTATTATAGTACACGTTATATATACAACAAAACATTTGAGTATTTAAACGTTATATAATATATTTAGTTGCTAATCAGCAACAAGGTAATTTTTAAATGTTTAATTGTATATCTATACAACTTAGCAGTTCGTAGATTTACACTGTTCAAAACTTAAAATGTTCACATAGCAAACTACCTACAAGTACATGCTATATCAGAACGTTACGATAGGACTTAGTATTAGTGATGGGAATCCGAAAATCCGGATTTTCAAAAAAAACAAAAAAAATGCTATTAAAGCCACTTAAAAATCATAAAAACATTAAATATTATTACAAGATAAAAAAAAAACTAACTGACTATAAAATATAAATTGCTTTCGGATTTTCGGATTTCAACAAATCCGAAATCCAAAAGCAATTTATCTTATTGGTGTTTTGTTTTATTTTTACATTTCAATCATAATATTTTACTCAGGCACATAGCTTTATATTTTAAAATTATTTAAAAGGTACTTATAAGATATTTAAGTTGCTTGAATATCGTTTTTTTTTGTGAAAATCCAGATTTTTGAATTCCCATCACTACTTGGTATATGCAATTTGTCGCTGCAAGTTTACCTACGGGTACGACATATTATATACACATCAGTACAAGCAGATAATACAAGCATGTATGTACTAATTACAGTATACCATCCTATTGGCTATTATAATACACAAACTAACCTACAATGCATAATATAATAAGCATATGTGTATTGAACGTATACAAACTGAAAGTGTTAGGTAACTGTACACGCACTATACACATTGTACATAGTATGTTGTATAGCCTATGGGTAGGTATAACAACCATAGATAAGGTAAACCACATCATAATATTTATACATCGGCTTAACTGTACGGTAATCCGTCTAAAAACAGCAAACACGTGAGTTAAGAATACTAAAATACAATATTCTTTATAATGTTAAATAATATTCGTATTACATGTGACTGTACCACAAAGTGATAACCCCTTTCCTTTCAAAAAATTAATTAGGCTTTTTTGATCAGGAAGCAGTTTATCTTTTTTTATTTTTCAAAAAGCTTTTACTGATTGATTATTTTGTTTTGTATTCGTTAAAATGCATCCACTTTTATAAACCCGGCCTTGAAGAGTACGTTACAGTCAGTGTCAGAAAGTTTGATTATGGATTTTATTTAGATTGGGATAATGTACTTATGTACTGATTGTCTGTATAAACCTAACTTTCTAGAGTAAAAACTTGATTAAATAGATTGCTTTTAACTAGCCCCGTAATGAATTAAGACTAAAAATAACTATTATCTTTTATAAAATCTAATTATGATGACTTTTTTGGAGGGAAACTTCATATCCATTTTGAAAAATGGTTTCTAGAGATAAAGTAATTCCTGTTAAAAAAAAATAAAAAATTTAAAATGTCTCATTCTGTTTTGGTTAAAAAATTATAAAAAAATAGAAAAAATAATAATAATGAAAAATAGACTCTACGGCTAACGCAACTGTCTGATAAAAAATTAACTACTAATTAAGATTCCATTTTACTATACTATAATGATTGCACACAATAGTTTTAGCTTTAATTATTTATTTTTCGAAATGTCCTCACTACACTTGTCCGACCTACACAATGTAAAACTAACTAAAATCACCAACCAATAAAAACCTACCTACAAGTCACTGCAGCTATTATTTGGAGAGGCTTTTTTAAGTTATATTTTGTTTAAAATAGTATATTTCAACAACCGCAAGTCAGATTGCGTCATAGAGTAAAAATATAAGATTGCATAGACACGTAGGTGTCACTTATCAAAAATTTCCATAACCCCTTAAAATATTTTATAGCAACCCTTTCAACTTAAGATATTATAGTTAGATTTTTAAGATTACATTGTCATTAAAAAAATGTTACATCAAATAATTCTTAGAAATTGAAGTAGTTAATCATAAAAATATTACTCTTGCATTTCAGGCTTTCCGTCGTACACACTAGTCACTTCTCTTGTTGTTTGTTGTTCTTGATACGCTTTATTATGGCCAATATCAATTGTCAGTAAAGAATAATTACAACTATTCTAATAATTTGTTTGATTTAATAAAATGTTAAATTTTATAATTTGTCGTCTTTTGAAGAAGACGATGGTCAGAAAAGTTATATTACATAATCAGGGGTAACTATTATCAATTAATTATATTTAATACATTGTTTAAGCTTAAGTCATAAACTAACGTTTACCAATCTATTATTATCTAAGGTCATAATAATGCAATATACACCAATACTTACCAAGAACCATATAAACAGGAAGGCTTTACATCGGAACAGCTGCAAATACTGATCACATGAGAGTCCAAACCAATGGTTATAACCACAAGTACATTAGTTGCCAAGGCAACATATAATGGCAACATTAAAAGTTATCATGAAGTTCAATTAATACTTTTAAATGTGTTTTTCTAGTTATAATATTACATATATTACAACATACATCAGGTTACATTATTTTATGGTTAAATATTTGATTTTGTTTTAATTAATGATAGTGCTAAACCATTAAACACTGTTTCAAACAAATACACATTCTTAAAAGGGGTATGCCTACATCTACGCGTACATGGTATTGAAAAACACCCGATTCCAAAAATAACAAAATCATTTAAAAAAAAAAAAAAAAATCCTATTAGTTATGATCAGAAGTTATAAGAGTAAATCACTGTGCAGATTACTACGATTACAATTTTCAGCTTTCGAAACTGTTATTAAGTTGTATTTAAAATAGCAGTAGTATAATGAACACATTAATAAAATAACCAATAAGCGTTTCAAAATCATGGTTTCATTACACGAACTTGTACAAATTTGAATAATTTAAATGCCATTAAAAATATTTATTTTGCATTTATGAGATACCAATTAGAATATGCATCCCTTATTTGGTCTTCTAATAACATAGGGGTAAATCATAATCTCGAAGCTGTTCAGAATCGTTTTCTTCGTTTTTTAGCTTTTAAATTTGAAGTCGATACACCACGACATTCAGATTATAATGGATTATTATCCTATTTCGATATAAAATCGTTAAATACAAGAAGTAACCTTCATTATTCGTTTTCATTAAAACTATTAAATAACTCTATAGATTGCCCTTATTTACTGAAACGATTAAATTTTTGAATTAATACCAAATCCACCAGAAATCGAGATAGTTTTTTAATCAATAATGTTTCTAAAGCATACTCAAAATCATCACCTACAAATATACTGATGACTATAGGAAACACTATGGATATTAATTTTAGTTAATAATTAATTATGGCTGTAAATTGTATACCACGTAATATGTACTTGTTATATTAATTGAATGAGAATTTTATTTTAATCGTACCAAATTTTATTGTATCTGTATCACTATTCACTACACAATTATATATATATATATATATATATATATTGTTTAGTAAATGGAGTTTTTCGGTTAATAAAGATAATAATAATAATAACTGTGGAATAATTTTACTGTGTTGTTACTCAGCCCATTTTATTTGGACTCTAACGATTTATGTTATTTGTATGACTAAATTAATGTGTTCCAACATAATTTGATTTTCGCAATGTAAACTAATATTTATTCATTTTCAAACAATTTTAAAGATATTTGTATATAAATTACATTTATTTATTTTATTTTACTCTCTTCAGTATTATAAACTTCTGATTTGTAGTCTTATCAAAAGCTGAAGAAAGCAAGTAAACTAAATTCTAAACTTGATGTCTATTTTTTTTTTAAATAATGACAATAACTACAACAATTTCAAGTGAACATATGGCTAATAATTAGAAATTTCTAGTTAGTTTTGTGAATAATATTTATAATCTTGGGTTTATTGGCTCGTTAAGGTCAATAAAAAAAATTAGTGAAAGTGATTAAGAGATATCATACATAACATAGTACAACAAATACAAAACCACCTCAATTTTTGAGGTTGTTTAAAAGTATTGTGGATACAATAAAAAAACAAATGCAATGAATAACTTTTTTTTTAAAGTTCTGTTCCTTGTAATATGGGTTACATATTTTATAAATTTTATAATATACCTAAATTACTATAAAAGTAAACTATTATGTCAATTAAGACATAATTAAACACATAAGTTTAAAAATATTTCACTTAATGAAAACAGTGAAATATGTTAATTAAAATAAAAAACAATCAAATAAAACCTATTGGCTAATAAATATAATATATTCATTTACAAGAAATAAATATATGTCTTATCATTTGTCTAGTATAGGTACAATTTTGCATAGATATAGAAGTTAAACATAGATCTTAAGAAAATTCAGACTACAATTTTTAACCTATTATTCATGGGTTTTGAATAAAATAATAATATAATATTGATACTATTTGTACTTAGTCAATAGACAGAATTTGGCCCTAAACTAACCAAAGTGTGAGACTTAAACAATACAAATAACAATGATAGCATGACATTTAAACTTAAAGATATAAGGAAAACACTCGATTACAATATTTATGAAATACAAATAATATAAACACATAAGTGTTTACTTGTCTGATATTTTGTTTATTACATTGTTATTATTAAAGAAAAACACAACAAACATGACTATCATCTCTTAGGAATTAATTGTCTACTTGTGTAAAAGAAATTTTACTTATGGATTGTTTTTCTCATAAATATTTAAGATTAACAAAGTACCTAGATTATATTTTACAAATTATTAAATTAAATATTTACGAGATCTGTTTGGCACATAGTGCTGAAGATAAAGCCTATAGTTCTTATCCGCTACACACTTCCGAATGATCATCCCAAGCATCAATCTGTAAAAGAATATTTTACATTTTTATTTTGAAAAAAAAATCATCAAAAATTATTTATAAAAAAATGTTGTACTGATTTCGAAAATTTTAAAAGTCTCATTATATTATAAGCTAACGTGTATTTTTATAAATTTCAAAATTTTAATTCTTGGCAATTACTAAACAGGTTCAACTATATAAATGGTAAATGCCCCTGTAAATGCACTGTCGAAAAATAAAATTCTAAAAAAATCAGTTATAATGGAATAACAATTATAAATGTCAGGTTGTGTTAAACTTACTTGACAGTCTTTGCTGCAGTACCATTGGTTACCACATCCAGCACACACAAACTGTGCAGGTTTTTGCATGCACCCTTGACATTGAGGCGCGTTGGACGGGGAACCCACATTCATTGAGTCTTGTCCCTCATCTATGACTAATCTATCAGATGCGTCTTCATCGTCTACTGGTGTAGGCTAATAAAAAGTATTAGAGTTTAATATCACAAAAAGTATTTTAACTAAAAACAATTTAGGTTTATATGGTTCTTTTTAAGTTAATTTTACCTGAATATTTGACGTAACATTTGATTTTTGATGAAAAGTTGAAGACATTGAAGTACTCTGAACCGGGGTAATAGTAATCTCATTACGCGTTTGCTAAAATAAAGATAAATAGAACTTGAAATATGTTTGTAATATATGTATTTTTACTTAAACATAGAACAAATATAAAATAATTGTAGAGCAGAGTTGAGCATTATATTAATACATTTTTATCTAGATAATATAGCAAAAATAAAAAATAATATTTTAATAATTTATTATTTGCTTTTAAAGAACAAAATTAATTGTTATTCATTAGGTATATTATTTTTAATTATTCATTATTTATTCTATCGATAAATTAATTACAAATATATTTTTTTAGTTGGTATTTATTATTTATTAGAATGTCTAATTATTTTAAATAATTTTTGAAATATTGTACTGAGATTTTGTAAAATAAAATTGGCTGGGTACCAATCTATTCCATCATACCTTTGTTGTATGTAATTTATTTTATTTTAAGTCAAATATTGAAACTCTGCTAAAAAAATTTTAGCCGATTTGCAATTTTAACAAATTTGTGGTCATTAACACCCGAGCTCTAGTCATCAATAACGAACACACAAAATCAAGTTTGTTGTTGTGACCACAGAACACCAGACATTAACGCTTCTATAATCTATTATTGTGAAGGGTAAAAATACAGTAAATCATTTATATAAGTTATAATAATATATGTTGTAAAATATATGTAATGGATAATATCAAATCAGCCAGTTCTTTTAGCCAGTTTTACACAATTACACCAGCATATAATGTTGGTATTAAACATTATGCTATGTTGTGCTTAAGAGAACTATATTATTTAAAAACTTGTGAAAACATATATATCTTTTTTAATGTTTGATTATTACCGCATTAGAAGAGACCACTGTAGCTGTAGGTATTTGTCGTTTTCCCCTCATTTGTTTGCAACGCTCTGGAGCCGTAAGCAGTCTTGCTAACGTAGGAGAATAGGTCGTGGGATGACTTGGCAAACTAACAGGTAAGTGATGATTGCCAGTTCCTTTGGTTAAAATGCCTACACAGGAAACATTATATTATTAAATAAATTTAAGTAAAGTAGATTTTAGGTGCAGTATACAAAATAAGCCATTTTAAATAACACATTGACATTCCGTATGAAAAAAGCACGTTTCAAATTGACAATTAAAAACAACACTTCAGTTATTTGTTTGTCAAATCTAAAGTAACGTTTTTCGTTTAGCAAATTAAAAGTGCTGATTTTTTGTAGCGCGAGTCGATATTTTTAGAGGAAAACGATTATTGAATGTTTTATGAAAATATAATTTAATATGGTACATTATGATCCAAAATTTGTATAATATGAAAACTATTAAATAATACTTAAATACTTTATTTATTAAAATTAAATTTTAAGTATAATTAAAATACTGTCTAAAAAAGAATTTTATTTTTCATATGATCATATGTTTAATTATTCGTACAGTCACATTATCACATTTATTATTATAATACATTTTGTGTTGTGAACGACTAAAAACCTTTTTTAAAAACTGTTGCAATGCTTGATTTAATTAAAGAATACAAATTACATTTATTGCAGATATTGCATATTTAATTATATTTATAGTATCTAAATGATATCATATAATTATCATGTAGTTAAAAAAACATTAGGTTATCATAAACAATAATTTACCATGCAAAAGTGATGTGTTTTGTTGCTGTTGCTGTAACTGCAACTGTTGCTGGTGTTGTTGTTGCTGCTGCTGCAATTGCTGCTGTTGTTGAAATTGTTGCATAGGTTGTGAAACTGGATGTAACGTAACTTCTGGAAACGCAGGAACGTCTTTGAATCGATTAATATCAGGAGTGTGCTGCTCCATTATATTGTTAGGGATTCCGTGAATATTTGACGCAACTATACATAAAAAATAATGAATTATTAAACTAATTGTACTTAATAAAATACAAAGGCCTTACGTGGTTTAAAGTTAACATCATTGGGGATATGAATTGAATTAGGGTAACTTAAGGGACTGGGATAACGTAGAGGTGAAGAAGACGTTGGAACAGAAAAATCGTTAGGGACTTTACGACGACCTCTTTTCGGCACAACTGTTTCAGGATTTTTTGACCTGTGATCAGCAATTATTAATTTAACATCTAGAATCGGACCTTGGCGGCCTTCCTTTTGATTATTAGTAGTAGGCTTGGGTAGTATTGGTCTCTGTATACGATTTATACGACTAAGTCTGTCCGCCAAAGTCCAATCATTTGATTGAGAAGAGCTAGGTGACATTAAAGCCACCGACGATATTGTTGGAATGGCAGTAGTAATGGAGCTATTATGATCGTAACTAGTAGACACTAATTTTTCGAGTTGAGGGTCACGACCATCAATAATATCTGTTATACACTGTCAACAGATACATTGGGTTAAGTATACAATTTTAAAACATACTTGTTAAAATTTTTAAATGCAAAATACTACCTTTTCACTTAGCATGTGTTCCGGTTGACTCAAGTTAATTTGAAACATTTCTGGCAAATTCCAATCTTTACTGTTATCTGTTTTAGCAGCATCAATTTCTTTAACTTTAATCATTAGTCTTTCGATAATTTCTTCCTTAAGCTTTTGCAATCTAATAAGGGTTACTAGTTCATCACGTTTATTTTGAGCTATCTCAGTGATCACTTTAATTTCATTTTGTATTTTCTCTATATTCCTGGTTAATTCTACTTCACTCTTTCCACTGGATTGTACAATGTTCTTAATTAACCTTTCTCTGGTATCGTCTTTCAATAAAGAAACATCGTCATCACATCGTAACTTCTTCGTTTTCGGTAAATCATTATCACTACTAGCTCCACTCACAGCACTCAGTTCGTCGTGGCTAGCCGCAGACCTCTTTCGAACTACGACTGGTTCTTCATTCTAAAAATAAAATAATATTCAACATTAACACAATACTAAGCTATAACTTTAGTAAATTGCACTGAATTACTTGTTTGGGTGAAAGTGTCTCCATGCTAACTTCACTGCATATGTCTTCCTCCATAGTAGATTTTTCTTCATCTTCGGGTGGTGCTTTGACAACTTCTAATTTAATACTTTTGTCTTCATCACTAAGTAATGTTTCACCATTTGGTTGACTGGTTTCAACATCACTGAGTTTCACTCTGTCCTCTGTAAGACTTGACTCTCCATTTGTTAATTTTTCGGAGTTTTGTGCATTTTCCGTTTCAGTGATTTCATTTTCTGATTCTTGCTCTTTTTTTATATCCATATTCCTACTAATACTACAGTCTTCAGAATGATGTTCATCTTGATCTACTTCCAATGATTCCACATTACCATCATCTTTTTGAACGACTGAAGTAGTTTTTTCTACTATGTTATCAATATCTGTAATTGAGCCTTTATTAATACTTTCTTTTAATTTGTCTTCTGTTGTTATTTTTTCTTCTAGTTTATCTATTGTTTGGTTTTTTTTATCTGACTTATCATCATCGAGTATACTTTCATTTAGTTTATTCGTTTCAGAGTTGTTTTTTTCAGACTCATTTTCATCTAATATATTTGTTTCTAAATTATTTTTATCTGTTTCTTTTACAGAAATACTTTCATCATTTGGTTTATTGTTATTTGGTTTGTCATTATTTATGTTTAAAGATGAGTTGTCCGATTGATTTTTACCTTCCAACTCTTCTTCAACATTTTCAGTACTATCAGATAGCTCAATTGTTATTTCTTTTAAATTCTCAACTGAATTTCCATTTAGTTGTTTGTGTTCATCTCCATTGGTACTTAACTTGTTTACTGATTCAGATTTACTACTATCCGAATGGTTAACAACATCAACAGACATTTCGCTGCTCGCACATTCATCAGTCGGGATAGGCATTCGGCTTATTTGCATTTCGTCTTCTAGTACCACAAAACTGAAAGAAAAATAAATATCATAATAAACATACATATTAATAAATAACTTTTTACTAAGTTACAATAATTCTTATTTATATATAAATAGATGAGTTCTATTATAATTTATATATTTACATACATAAATCGGACAGACACGCTGTCCTGACCATGCGCTGCCCGGGATTTAGTTTGCTAGGGCTGAATAAAATAATTACAAATAAGAAAGAAAAAATTCAGTATTCCAGAGGCTGTATATTTTATAGCATTAGAATACTCCGTCTCGGCTTTTTTTGAATCTACATATGTACATTACATTATATTGATTATGTCCCCCTCTTACTTAGGGTCCCAGCCCCAGATTCCGTTCCAACAGTGAAAAGCGTCCCCAGAATCGGCTTGTTCCTTTAATCATCACCTACCATTCGCTCGAGTATCGTGGTTACAATGGTTACAAAGTGTTTATTTTGGGTTAGCAACAAAAAATATTTTGTATTTAAAGAACAAAATTCATGTTTGAGGCCACCCTTAGGGATGTAATTTTCGAAAAGTACTATGCCGTTACCTTCGCGGGAGTGTATTCAACAACTTGAATGATAAGCAATTGGCGGGGAGTGTAGATATCATCACTATAGATTAGTTTGAGCTCACTCTGATAAAGGATCAATTTGTAAGATTACATAAAATAATTTAGATAATTTAAAAAAATATATCTACTAACTATTCGCCCCTGCTAAATTCTTAACTTGAACCCTTCTTAATCATATAGCTTTACCGACTATGAATCAATTTATTTAAAAATATAACTTATGTGATACAGACTAATTTTTTTTTTAATTTTCCCTTTTACCTTTAGTTAGTGTGATGCATCCATGGATAATTGCAAAGCTTAAAAAATTATAACATTTTCAATATACTTTATTAATTTCCTTACACACATATCCATTAAAACTGTTATGGAACCCATAATGTGAAATATGTATTTAGTCTCTTTCAAAAACTTAATCAATACAAATACTAATGACATTTAGATACTCCAGAGATAGTGCCAAGCTACAAACCCTACCATTTTGTAGATAAATCTATCACTGTCTACATCCTACAAAGTAATAAAACTAAAGTGTTTGGTTTAGCCGGTCATACCCAAATTGTTAAGATTGGCTAACATGAAAAAAAAAAAGACAAGGCCAGACATGAAACTGAGATCCTTGATGACGATCGACTTGGACAAAAGTACCTAACGATAGAACTCGGTCAGCAGCTATCGGAGCATAACACAACGGGTTGATGTACGTACCTAATTCTGATATCATACTACAAAATGCGTACTGGACGTCTTTTGCAGATGCTGTTGCCAGATAGTGATGGTCCAGTTGGATTTGAACACACACGATTTTACACACACAGACTGCAAGTTGGGCGCACAGTTCGTTTACCTCTGCAGCTGCGGCGTGTCCCAGTGGTGGCAAGGCGGTGTGCGCGGTTTGTGTCCTACTTAGAGAACCACTACTACTTGGTATATACGACTCCGCCGCCGCCGCCTCTGGTCGCTGCTCGTGTCGTCGTCACGGCCAAACACACACAAACACTAGCATACGAAAACGACGCGAAACGCACGCGCTACCATCTAATTTTCACAAGTGAAAAACAATCAAATATTGGATTATAATATTGAGCCCGTCCAGAGTCCAGACCAGCCACTCGCGGTTCCAATTACTCGAGTCGACCGTATACGTCAAGGTCCGTACGCGAAACACGGGAAAATGTGTATACGCACTACGCCGTGTCAGCGGACTCTATTAACCGTACAAGTTGTTTGGCACCGTCTTGGCCTATCAGACACCGCGGTGATACCGCCACACAGATAAGAGCGAGATGGGCAGAGCGTGAGAAAGAGAGCGAGTTCTGTACACGACGGTCGCGATTAAAAATATTGAACAAATTATTATACCGATAAAGACGACACCCTGTAACGGACGACGGGAGCGGACACGACTACAGAAACGTTCTGATTGGTCCGAGGAATCACGAACACCGTACACAGTGACGAAACCGTAGGGACGGGAGCTTCGGCTACGACGGCGATGGCGACGGTGGACGACGTGCGAAACGGCTGCGGCTCAAGGCTACCGGCGTAGCCGCCGCCGGTAGAGACCGCAGGGTAGCTAACCTAACGGACCGTAATTACCGTGCGGAAGGCCCGATATAACCGTACCGTTCGATCGTCATTAGTCGCGTTCTTCGATTAAATTATAGTATTCGCGACGCCGTTTTTACAATATTCATATCGTGATTACTGATTACATATTATAGTATACATTTTGTCAAGTTAACCGTTTATCGTCTCCGCGGATATAGTTTTTTACCGTCATAAAGTGTTGAACCTATTGGCGCGTTCAGGGAGAGTTTGGGTGGGGAAGGATCGACCTTTGCGCGGTGCGCCCACTCGACGCAACGAAAAAAATATTTATGATAGCAGCTTCATATAACGGTAGACGCCATAGCCCATACGGCGACATTAGATAGGTATTGCAGTATTGCACGTATCACCACGTAATGGTGGAGAGGGCACCACCGACCCGTTTATAATTAAATAGATGACAATAATAATAACATGAGGTACAAAAAAATATACGCGAACGACTGGGTATTGTAACGGCACTATAACATTAAAATTTATGCAGAGAAGCTCTTATTTTTATTTTTTTGACGAACCAAGCTAAATGCCATTTGCTAGCGCTGCGCGTGCATGTGTGTGTACATGTATACAGTGTGTGTTTGTTCGAGTGAGTATGGACAAGGGCAAAGCAAGGACATTCGGGTCGTGCGCACATTTTTACCCAACGCGACCGCCGCCTTGTCGAACATGCAGCAGCAGCAGTTAGCTAGCTATTGAGTGGCCTTGGAATCGGTGCGGCGGCTACGATGGTCAAAATAAACACAAACACGCCGTACTGCAGATATGGAGTTAACGTGCACGCACATTTAACAACATTACTTGCAAGTTGCAATCGTTGTGGCTCGTGGTAGGTACCTATCTAAAAGCTATACCCACAAGTCGCAACATCCCGTTGAAAAATAATCAAAGGTGTAGGGACCGAACTTGGGCAATCGTACAAGCATAAGAACGACGAAAACCGAGGGGGCGTGAGGTCACCTTCACTTCTCCCCTCTCCTCGCGGACTGTTGGCTGAATAACGTTTGTCTACTCCTGTCTCCGACGAAATCGCACATCCGCTACAAACGCAAGTTTATTAACCTGCGCCGGAGATACGGGTCATCCTTAAGCTTGTAAATCATTACGGGTCTACTTACAAAACGACTGCATCATTTGCTTTACAAAATTACCTAGTTTAATATGGTACTGCCCATTGGAATTCGGAAAAGTAATGTTTCGATTCTAAATATCTCTATTAGAAAGGTCCATAAAAGTTGATTTATACTGGGCTAGTAAAATTTGATTTCAACCGTGAAATCAAATACATGTATTTAAAGTATTTTTTTGTTTCTATACCAATACCATTATAATATATATTTTTCTGGGTTATACAAAAATTAAGTACTCGATTTGTTTTCTTAACTGTAAAGATGTTAAATGTATCAATATTTTTTTAAAGATCTGCTAAACTTTTAATGAAGACGGTCGTTCAACCTGTCACATTAATTTAAACACAAACGTATAGAAGTAAACGTGAAGTCAAAATCATTCAGTTTTCATATTATCCGCCATGGCTTATTAAAAAACATCACTAAAAGGCATTTTTTTATGAACCTGCGTGCTTAATACCTGGCGAGTGATTGAAAAAGAACTTGTGTTCGAAATAACTATAGGTTTAACACTCATAATTAGTTTAGACTTACATATTAAAATAATTTATTTGAAGAGCCTGAAGCCTGTTTAACTGAACATCATTCTGAACAAAGTTATTCCGACCATCCAAAAGGATACATAATTCGTCCAAAAAATATACAACCAAATAAGGTTTAAGTCAAGTACATGAACCATGTTTGACCACCTGTTCCACATCACCAGATGTGTCTTGGATCCTTTAACCGTTCATCTAAAAGTCCTTCGTATAAATTCTTACGACAGAGCCTTCTCAATCACAATTACGGCTCTAATAATTTGATTAGTAAATTGCATTAATTTACTCAAAGTAAGGTAAATCTGATGATTTTTCCCGAAAGTAATAAGTATAATCAATGCCAGTATTTGAATTTAAACTTTTTATTAGCAATTAATTTTATCGTAAATAATAGTTCAATAGCCTAGAAAATATATAATTACAATTAATTAAGTTTGAATTATAATTTATTCAGGATAAGAATAGGTACTTCCAAGAGACGTTCGAAGCTACATAGGGGTTGCCTAATGACTAGCGCCTCTGGGAAGTATACTACTATTTATTTAGTTATTATTGCAATAAAGTTAATTACTGTAAAATATCGTGTTAAACGTAAGAAAATGGTTTTAAGCATTAAATTGGACAGCTCAGCACTTTATTAACACAACTACCTATTGTTTAGTAAAAACAAATCCTTCTAACATTTATCATACAATATAATATGATTCATATTTCATAACATCGAGTTACTAATAAGTGTAAATATACTTCACTATTTTAAAATAAACCTCTGATGATTGTATTGTGACAGATTTTGAACTTATATTGTAGTGAATGCCATGTTGCCTGTATTTTTACATATTACCATGCTACTAGCATGTTTGAGTCTTTATCTCTATTATTTGCTAGGAGTAAGCATGTATGTATAATTATGTGGAGCTTAAAAGAAGAAAAATATAAGAGTGAATATTTTATTGAAATACGTTATTAACATCCGTTCACAAGTCTTACTGGAATACATATTCAATTTTAATGTGATTTGATGGTTTTAAGGCCTATGTGTTTTGTAAGCCACATGGCTCGTTTCTGTATACATAAAAATATGTCTGATGCACTAAATTAAACATTGTTCTAGTTCAGTAACGTTCGTGTGATGTAATAATTTATAAATAATTAATGAATGTTATTTATTATTTGATATCTTAACCCAATAATTCCATATATATTATATTATAAATACATTACTGCGGGTTTCTAAAAAATATTTTTAAAAAAACCAACTTTATATAATCTAGTAACCCATCTATAGTAATAACAGTTATATGAACAAATAAATAATACATACATTACTTTTTTTAAATTATTATAGAATACTGCTTTTAAAAAACTATGAATACAATTAACATTTACAAATTATACAAATCGAAAAAATATGTTACCTAATATTTGTGCCAGTAGTATACATCAGCTATTACAATGAATTACTTAATTTTTATGTGTTTTATTTCGTACTGAATATTAATTCTATCTAATACATATATATACATACGAGTAGTATATTGATATTAATTATTAAGCAAGTTGAATATATATATATATATATATACATATATTTGAACGACCTTTTTTCTAGTAAGCACATAGTATGATTAACTGACTCTTTTGACTTTTCGTACACGTTATCTAGCTTTTTATTTAACTCATATTCCTCGGAAAAAAATTCTTTAATTCACTACTGTGAAAACATGTATTGGAGACACGTATCCAAAGTGATGGCTTTATGAAACATTAGGTATCAATATCTTGTGTTATTTTTACTGCATGTTTTCCATACAAAAACTAATTCCGCAGTGTTCGGCTAAAAAGTTTTAAGTTCAAAACTAATAATAGACATACAACTTATTATACTCATTATACGCCCAAAAAGAAGATTTTTCTATACTTTACGTACATTTATCCTCATTTAAGCAATTGTTGGACTTATTATCTTTTACCTGAGCATTACAGAATAAACTATGCACTGAAAATGTCGGGTGGGTACAGCGAGTGGAAAACAAAAACATATTCTGCGTGACAGATATTGCAGTCTATATATGCATAGGTTATGGCTAGTGTTTTACGTACTGCTGAAAACGACCATTCGTCGTCCGATTGGTTGATAATTCCAAGGTGCCAAAGTCAAAAGGTTCTGTGGCCGTACTGCAATGCCGTGTGGCGCGTAAAATGCTATACAGAAAATTTACTAGCGCGGAAACGACTCGTGATTGTGAAATGCCAAAAGACGACGCTTTGGGCACGGCCTTCGTCGTTTGACCTCGAAAATGATTATTTTTGCTTTACCCATCGCAAACACGCTGTCGTTCGGTGTACTTGTGCGATGAATCTTTTAATATTTTTTTATTGTCATTATTATTCAGTTAAAACGCATTTGAAGCGGCGTCAATCGAAATAGTTCGACTTGAAATGCCAAAGAATGCCGAGGAAACTTTTAAAGTAACAGTTTGTCAACAAAATTGTAGACTTGAAAAAATATTTAATCGAAATCCATTATTTGTCTTTTTATTATGCAAAAAAAACTTTCAGATACCCTCTTAAAACAATAGTATTACTAAAATAACGTATACCTGCGTATTTAATGAGTAAACGGTTTTACACTGAACCAAGTATTCAAATTAAATGTCAACTAATCGAACAAAATCAACGAGTTAAAAACCAAAATGTAATTTTTTGTTTAACTTACAAATATATCATAGGAATCTCATGAGCACTAGCTACTGTCGTCGACCAGAAAACAATTTTTACATAACATATTATGTGCTATATATAGTCCATAAGACTATTAAACAGATAAGTTCGTATTATCATCCTATGCAATGGCATTTATGCTATCGCTAAAAGATAAAATTCTTCGCTACTTATACACATATCATTTGTTATTCTTGTTCATCCACAACAAAGTACACACACGTTTGGAATTTAAAGAAGCTTTTAAATCTGAATCGAATTGAAAAATTAATAAAATATATTATTTAATTATACAATGTTAATATTAAATCGCAGTGTTTGGCTGCATTGCCATTTTGGAATACGAATAAGATGGCTTAATTTATTGAACCCATAATGGATATAATTGGTCTAAGTGTTACGTTTGACCCACGCACCAACAAAGTTTGAGTAATTTATTGAAATTATTAAAATATTATTCGCCCTTATTCAATGTCGTTATCCAAAAAAAAATAATTGAAACCTACTATTAATAAGGGTCAAAACTCAAAAGATCCTATGTACTATTTCTTAATTGTGTTGATCTACATTTGATTGTGATTATTAAATAATATTATTGTTTTTGTTGTGTGTAATGTATGTATATACGATACATTGTTTATAATACGTTATCATTGTTAAGCGTGTGTTGGTATTATTGTTCATTTGTATAATTATTAGTTAGTTGGTGGCCTTATTTCAAAAATAAAATTTAGTTATTATTTAATTGAATTATTGATATTTATACACCCCATTTCCAGTTGTTCCTTTTGATCATAGCATGAATTACCGCACGCCTCGTCCTCGCTCCAATTAGTATAACCGTAATCGAAAACAATAGCAAATAGTAATAATGTAATTATTATAACTTACTATTATTATTGTTTTAGTATTTTTATGATAATTTTACGGAGTAAAGTATTCAATTACCATCAGGAACGCTACATGCTACTGTATTGCGATGTGACCAGTGTTATCTTATTATTATTATTATTATTCGTAGTGAAATAATAAAGCGTTGGATTACATCGAACAGTATTACATACGGTATTATAGTTTTACGCAAGATACTTTGAACCTACCAAAGATAAAACATTGCTAACGTTACTTGAAAATAAAACTACCAAGTATTATTGAATTATCCGATTGTAGGATATCACACAGCACGTCTACTATGTAATGATTAACGATATTATGTCCAATATTAGGTGACATTAAATTACGTAGTGTAAATTTTAATTAATTATCCCTGATCATAAGGCGTTTTGAATAGGCAATATATTATTAAAAAACTTAATGAATAAATTTGTTTCTCATTATGCGCACATGACGTTTAGCATTGAATAGTTGTAATCATTCATGTATATGTATATAATGTATTGTACGATTCGGTTTATTAGCATTTAGGAAATAAACGTAAATTATATGTTTATTATATTCATCTAAAATAAAATAAAATTGAAGATAGAAGTAATAAATTGTTCACGTTTGTTAAAATTCTATAACTAAATAATAAATCCTAAAATCAATCTGTATGATTTATGGACAAAAAAAAATAGTTCAATACATTTGGGCCATAACATTTTGCCATGCTATAAGAAGAAACTTCAATTGTCTTAAAATCAATCTCAATACGAGCGATGACATTGTACAATACATTGAATTGTTGTGATTTGAATAGGTAGTTTTTATTATTATGTCTGATAAACCGAAAGTGAAGTGACCCGATATTTTTATCGACATTTATTGCTCGTTTCGTCGTCCCATGCTCCTTTAAATCTAATCTAATATTATGCAGTATGCTCAGACCTGAGTTCATTATACATCAAGTATAAAATATTTAGGTCAACCATGTAAGTTGTGGGGAAACTATTTGAATGACAAACATGAAACACTATTTTAGAATAATTTACATGAGGTTATTGCATATGGTAAAATATAACTTGTCAAAATAAATTTCGTCGCGAGTGCTAAACTTTCCAACAATTAAATACTTAATGCGGAAACTATAGCTGTTATTCAGTTGCATTGTATAGAATAGTGTCCTTATTGTTCTTATTAACTATTTTTTCTGGAAAATCATAATTCATAACAATGACGTTAGGGGAGCATATTTGAAATCTTGTATTGTTGCATTTTCTACAGAAAATCTTCACAGTAAGTCTTAGACATGTAGGGGGAAATGTCCTCATCTTTAAGAAGAAACGTATGAATCATGAATATACATGATGTATTTTATGGCACCCAAACACTTCTAATCTGGACATATTACACGATTCAATTGTTTGAGCACGTTTATGTTATAAGATGTCGCTATACCCTCAATTTTCTAAAGTAAAATCCTAACTACACAGAATCCGTTTTATTAGGAACATGATGGTTTTAAAGCTAAAACCCCTACAATAGAAATTAAACAAAACATTATACAGACAATGACATAATTTTTTATCAAAATAATTTCTTGAAAACAGTCCATACTGTTTAAAACAAATAAGAAATTCCTTTTTTCTACATAAAATATTAGACTAGTAATGAATAGGTATATTGAATAAAATATATGCCATTTTCTCTAAAATGCCATAATCTTTTGATTTGATAATAAGGATTTTTGCTCTAAGACCATCATAGACCGAGTAAAACGCATTCTGCATAGATGTGTATAGAATAGAAATATAGTTAAAAATGTTGACGAAAGCACTGCGATGGTGTGATACATAATAAATTACTAATAATATGTTTATGAGTTATGACTATAGTCTATACTAATAAATATACATAATTATTTTATCTTCTAATTGGTATTTTACAAAAAAATACAGTACCCCTAAATAAAATGGGAGTATAACGTTTTCTAAAAAATAGTATGATTTTCGCAAGTCAAAATAGTCGACTGAAGTTAATTTAATTTTAATTGAAATCTTATCATAAATTATCTACAGAGACTGGCAACACGTTTACTTCGACTGATATATTAATAACATTATGATATTATGCCACAGAATGTTATAAAAAAATTATGGCTTTGGATAATTATTATTATTAGTCATTGAAACAAGTATAAACAGTAGAGCCAATAAAATAAAATTAATTTTTTTTCATTAAGATAATTGTAACTGCACATCTTGCATCTTGTAAGACCTTGTATGGAGTTAATATTAATTGACAGACAACTCAAATATAAGTATAATACATGATAGTACTTTCAAGACATATGTATAATATAAATTATATAACTGGTGTTTAAAAATATAAATCATAGTTCTAAGCCTGTTCCCAAATTACTCAACTCACAATTATTAATATAACACCATAGATTAAATATTTAAAATACTAAATAAGCAGTGTATTTTTAGTTTCTATAACTTAAGCTTTGGAATATTGACTAAACTCAACATCTGATTCTAGAGCACAAATTTCAACTCACTTGTATTTTTTAGGTGTCTTCTTGTTGGAGCTGTCAGCATCGAGTTTCATTGTCGTGGACACAATGTGCTCTTCTGTTGTTTTGGCCTGTGACGAGGCGCCTATCTTATTCTTGATAACTGCAACCGCGTGACTAGCATTGCGGCTCTCGCTCATCAGCAGGTCCAACGAATTACCAATTCGCCGAACACACGTATCTCCGTTGGACTTCTTCATAGTTGTCAATGTGGCCGTGGTCGGGGTCGCGGCTACCGTAGAGGTTTGTTGTTCTTCATTAAGCATGTATTCGCGTATTTTGTCCTTAATAAGAGATGTCACGCAAACGCCTCCGTTCCCGATAGCTAAATCACCAAGTCTAAGCCATCCGGGTTCCACTGATACAGACAACAAAAGAAACCGTACATTTTTTTTTTTGATAATGTTAATTGACATCTCATAAAATAGTTTTTCCGTACTTGTTTTAAAACTTTATCGCTGTTTGTTTTACTCGAACTTTAATAAAATACAACTCATACAAAATAAAATACTCAGTCTTATCACTAACGCACCACCTTATATCTTAAACCAGCATGGTTAGGTTACATTTAGACCTACAAAAGAAAGCTATAACCCAACTCCCAAGTTGCCAAGAAATACTGCGCTCGGTATCACAACTCTTTGAAAATACATCCAAACTCTCTTGTAAAAGACCTTAAATTCTACACGATGCTCGCTAATCCACCTAAAAGTCTAAAAAAAGGAATTTGTGCAGAGATCTTCTATCTTCGTAATAAATAAAAATCCAAACTTATAAGAGTGTCGCCGATGGGCGGCTTTTCTTTTCAAGCCAACCACGCTATAACTTTCAACACTTAGGTTGTATGATTAAAATTAAAAAATATATATCACTGCTTGCTAGTAATTACTTACTGTTTATTCAACTTGTTTTACAATGCATGTACTATTATTTTGTTGTCCTCGTAAGAAGAACAGGACGTATAGATACTACTTCTATAATACTTCAGTTATAAATAAATAAAACCAAATTATTATTATTTTTTAACTAGTTATCTGTGTTTTAATTAATTATTGAACAACCTTTTTATTTACTATTAAAGTTATAGAATCATGTAGTTTAAACAATTAGACGCTTCTATTAATAAGGTCATAATAATGAATAAACTGGTGATTTGAATTTAAAAAGGGTAAAAAATGTACAAAACCTTTACAAATTAAAATTGCTTACTATAAATAAAGCTCTAATAAAAATTGAAAATGTAAAATTAGCTTTACTATAAATGATTAATGATAAGTAGTAAACTGTGTGTATTATAAACAAAAATACAATTGGGTAAATATATTTTCCATAATGTTTATATTAAATACCTACCTAAACAAAATTATAGACAAATTCAAAAATTTTCGGGATAATTTTACACGGGATGACTTTAATATAACATACTGTTGCTATTATTGCCTATTTTTACCTAACTGCAGAAGGAATGTGATGTGTTTTTGTATCATTCCATTCATCAAGTCTATAAAGTAGTGATTGAAAACAATGATGGCTACAATAAATGTTGATAAAAATAATTAATATTATGATGGCTTAACTGATTTTCAACATTTTAAAAAAGTCAATTGAAAACATTTTAAAATTAAAATTCTTTTTAAAACGTTATGAACCTTTCGTTCCTGGAACAATATTTTCTATTGTTCCGAATAACATAACTCATAGTTTCAATGTTTTTAATTACAAGTTAAAAATCATTCAATAATGTAATTTTTGGCTTAATAACGTTTTCAATCCATGATAAAAAGGTTATGATTAGTTTATAGTCAATTTTAAATATTATTAAATATTATACTAAGTATATGTCGTATTCCAAGAACAACTAAGAAAGAAAAAAAATACTAGGTTTAATCAAATAGTTGAAATGGTGTATAAGAAATCAGAATATTATTAATTAATACGTTTGGAATCGTATACCCCGTTATCATAACTTATTCATAGTACAGATGTATCTCATCACCTTACAAAACTCGATGTTAATAAATAGGTAATAACTCCTAAAATTGCATATACTTTTGTTTATATATTATATATTTGTTTTACAACCTTGTACCACGTTACGTCCAACTAACAAGTGTTACGAGACCTACATAAAAAACGGTGTTCAATAAAAATATTTATTAGTTCGTTATAGATATTGTAGCTAACATTTATGTCATCAACTAACACAAAATATATTTTTGATTTATAGAATTGTTACTTTTTAATATTCTCTTAAGCAACACAAGGAGAGAAAATAGTTTCGAGTTGTGCTACTGCTTATTCTTATGCAATGCTAGATATTGATGAAAATATATCTAATAATTTGTTTTTTATTTTAGACTCAAGAAAACTTAATTTAATTTTACATACTAATAAATTTGTGATAATATTGCCATCCTCGTGGTAAAAGTGGTCAAGTGAACAACTAAGTGCAAAACTATTACTAATCGACCTTTTTTTTACGTATACACTGAAAAATTAACCAAGTGATACATTTAATAGTTTTAGAATTATCAACAATTCTTTTTACCCATAAACCTTATATGACTATGATTTTGACAAATTCATTTTATATTAATTATTTCGTATAATTTGAACTATTATAAAACTGGTCTCTTGAGGTTCTAGTCAAATTTGTCTCATATTAATTATTAGATTTTCAACTGGTTCTATAAACATGTCTTAAAAAACACTAACACAGATAACCTATCTTGTGTTAGTGTCTTTTATTTTATTATAAATTATTATGATTTTATTATAGATTAAAGAATATTGGCAAAGCAAAATGAGCGTATTTGTTTACATTCAATACAAATAATTTGTTCTAGTTTATTTCCTTTCTTATACACGTTTCGTTGAAATGACACGACACGATAAATAATCTATAAATGTTATTGATTCTTATTCTGTTAATATTTACGTTAATTTAACTATTCATAAGCTTTACACTCATTATCGGTTCCTTAAGACAATCGTGGGTTAATTTAATTCCAATGCATTGATTAAACCTAATTACAAATTTAGATTAACAAAGTAGTTGACATAGATAGTTCCTAGTTGAAATAGGCAAGTAGCAGCATACGTCCTCCCAAAGAGGTCGACAAAATAAACGATAATTGCTACAGACATATTATGGTTGAAAGTGTGTAATGTTATCTTATGTATTGATATTTTTTTGCTTATAATAAATTTAATTGCATGTTATAATATTTTATACGTTTATTTGTTGTGATTTTAATAAACTAAATTTCAATAACTTTTTTGAGTTTTTTCTTTATCAAAATACTTATACTTTTGTAATTAATTAATAAAAAATGTTATATTAATACGTGTTAATAAAACTTTACAAACTTGAATTATTACACCTTTTAATAAATTATTATTACTTCACCTTTAATTACTTTAGCATTCCTAACTTGTTTCAGTTTTTAATATTATTCATGGGGACAAAGTGAAAAAATGTCTCTCTCTGAAAAATGCAAATGCTCACAGAAAAGTTACAAATGAAACAATTTAGTTAAAATTAAAATTATATAAAAGCATAAAACATATAAACGAATATAACTTTTTCTTATATTAAAATACATTTTGAAGTTTGTATAGGATCTAAAATTAAAATTGTTACACTGCTTAATGTCTTTTTTAGTTTTTAGGATATGGCCGACAGACAAATGGACATAGTAAAAAAAATTGACTTCTCCCTCGGGTTTGGGTACCCAATAAAGAAATACTTGAAGAGTGAAAGTGTCAAACGTTCCATGTGCCAAAGTATAAAAATTGTACTTTATAATTTGATTTGTATTTTATTCATTACCGGAAACAATTTTGTACATTTTTCAAATAAAGAATAGTTATTTATAAAAAAAAAAACAATCATATTTAAAACTCAAAAATATGTTAAAGTGTTTCCGGTAATGAATAAAATACAAATCAAATTATAAAGTTCAATTTTTATACTTTGGCACTTGGAACGTTTGACACTTTCACTCTTCACTTAATCTAAGACAATTTCCCACAAGCGCCTTCCTGCCTTTACTACAAATATATTTTCTACACATCATATACGCTTTACTTATTTTAGTTACTGTTGCTTTACGCATAATCAAAACTTTTTATTTTTACAATAACATTGTCAAATTCAATTTTTATATTACCTAACTTATCTATTACCCGTGACTTATATATTTTTTAGTTTTAGCAAATTCTATAAATCACCTTCCAAAAAAATCAGGTGTCGGACTTACAAAGCTTATTTTAATAATTGGTAATAATTTGAGTAATTTGAGTAATAATAATAATATGTGTTAGTGTTACGGGCCATATCTTTTAGATTAAATAATAATTATAATTTAATTATGTATAGAATATTACATTTGTCGATTTTGCGAAGTGTAAAATACTTAATCTATTCTCTTTTAATGTCAAAGGTACACTCGAAGGTCAACGTTTGACAATTACAACAATTATTATAAGCGAATTAAAATGATCATCGTAACTTATAATTTATTTTGTTTAGAGTGTGTTGTTCGTAGAATTGTTTACATAATTAATGTTGTTCGAAAAATTCGCAAATTAATATAGTTCTAAATGAAAACATATAAGGAAGCACTGTATTTTTCCTATTTTAGTCCATAGACAGTTATTAAGTTGTTTGCATAACTGGTTAGGTATCTCTACTTACGACTAAACTTAAAAAAATATGTGTAGTTCTTAAAAATAGTTTTATTACTGTAATTCATAATTCAATTTTAACAATAAGTCTTTAATTTATTTAATGGCAATCATTTGATCGCTTACAATAAAATAACATCATATTACTCTTAATTATTTATGCAATAATCGCTATTACTTAATTTTATTATTTCATCTAAAAACTGTAAATCGTTTTTTTCAACCTCAATTAACTTTGTGAATCTGTGTATATTTTTTATTTCTTGAATAATAACGAGTCTATACTTTGGTTGTTTCGATAAGTGAAATGATGATGGTTGGTTAATCTCTTAAATGCGCTATACAGTGTATTTCGTGATAAAAAAATGTCAAGGTCTTCTGCCCACCATCGATCACACTGACTGGTTGGACTTTTTTCAAATACTTTATAAGCATATTTCACCACTGCACAATGGTATATCATATTAAAGGCTATAGCTTAAAAACTAAATTATCTTAATACATGATATTTTAACCAGGAAAAATAAAAATAAACAAAAAATTGGATTACTTATAACTTGTTCAAATCAAGAATGAAGTGGTATAATGAAGTTATATTTTAGTCGTTACACGAATAAAAAACCGTTTAAACTTGTTTTTAATACCTCAAAAAAATTATAGATGGCCTCAAAAATATTATGATACTAGCAGTTATTCCACTGTAGCAGCAAATACACTGTTATAAACTATACGTTATTTATTATAATTTGAGCAAAGAGCTACTTTCATAAGGTGTTTAGTTAGACAAATTACTTTTTATTTTTACTACTCGTGTGACGAGTTGAAGTAGGAACATCACACTCCTATCAACATTTTTTTTTTAAATTAAAAGTAATTTCATAGTATTGATACCGTTATTTATAATTTTAAAAATCTAGTAATACATGTATTATTCAATTTTGTTAATGAAAAAACAAATTTTATGTTGTATGTTAAGAAAATAATTTTTAAAATATGATGACAAGTAATATATTTTTTTACATATTGTATAATACTTTGTAACACAAGGTGCTTTATATAAAACATTTTGTTGTGTTTCCAACAGGTTTTTTAGCGAGAACAAAATATTACATAGTTTGATTAAGTGATGGTACCTACTCATTTCTATAATTAAAATAAAAATAAAAATATTTTTCACAAAGAGCTACATAATTATTATATTATTTAAATCTACCTGCAAAATTATTTTTCATCTATATATTCTTCTTTAGCTAAAAAGTTGTATTTATCCTTCAATGAGTAAATCCGTATGAAAAAATCTTAATAATTGAAAATAAAGCGAGTTTTACTGATAAAACTAACCTATAACCTTTTTTTATAGGGTGATTAATATTTTATTTTGCAATAATTTTATCCATGATATAAATATTTTAATCCTAGTTATTTTGGAGAGTTACTTTTAAAAGTCAAATAGCAACTTTAATTTACTTATTAAATGTAGAAAAATGTAATTAAAATAATAATTAGCTGATAAATAGTTTTGAATTAACACTTTTCGAGGTATTCGATACTATTTAGTAAATATTTAGACGAGTGGTGAAGTAATTTGTAATGATATTTTTATTCGCACATATCTGCACTTCACTCTTCGGCAAACACTTAAAATGTTAAAATTATAATTATTTGATTTAAAAAATGATTGTTTGAGAAAATGTCAGCCACTCTATATTTCAATAATATGTAGTATTAAATGCGTGTATTGAATCCAAATATAGAATTGGCACATGTGTATTATTATAATATATTTTATATATTTTGTTTAAATAGCAATATGAAGCATGTATGTTATAATTTCTAGCTAATAATTTGTTAATTGTTAACCTTGCGGAAAAACTAAAATTACTGGGTGCTTGCCTTGGTTGAACTGTAACATTCATTAGATGATATTATTATAATCAGTATGGAAAATAAAAAATAATCTTATTTATTACACGTCGTTTACTAGGTTTACTTTTTAAAATTCACGTGTATTTTCGTGATTAATAACTAACAAATAAACTTATTTTAAAAATTAAAATTTATTTATTTTCATCGTCGTCATATTAAAATATAAATATGTTTAATAATAAATCTAAAACCAGAAAAACAATACAACTATTACATTTTTTTTTAAAGAAAATATTTTTTTAACTGTTACTTTTATTACATTGTATTTTCTAATGTAATAAATATATTTTCTCTGTATAAAGACTATGTTACCAAAGGCCTTAATAAATTGATTATATAATATTTGCCGTGTTAAGTTTATTAGCTATGCTATAATAGCTTGACGGGTAGTAATTTTGATAATATCTATAAGTATTTTTACTTATTCAAATTTTGCTACAGATACGAAAATAACATAAGAGAAATTTATTTTCTTATTTATCAATGAAATAAACTTAAACATTCTTTCAAAAATACACAAAAAAAACAATGAGTATTCCAAAATTATTTTAAAAGGTAAGTAGGTAATTATAAATGATTTTGAACTAAAATGAAAGTTATACAGATTTTAGATTCGACGATGAGACGGTATTAACTATTACATGTTTTTTTAACTTTTGATTGATAAAAAATTATGATCACTTGATTTTATTGATTTTTAGAGTAATGTCTGATAAATTTACATTAGAGCCTAAACCAATTATTAATTATTTATTTATCACAGACAACCTAAAAATATATAATACCAAGGACGAACTCATAAAAAAAAGATGAATGTTAATATGTCGATACGCATAAACATTTCCAGTTATTACAGCGTGTACCATTTAATGTTATTATACGCAGTATCATTATAACTTAATATTATAAAATAAATATATGTTATATCATATTATAGAAATTAATTAATTAATTAAAACATCGGCTAAGTACTCAGATAAATAATAAATAGCAAAACAATTTTAATGTATTTTTATATAACATTTTGTTTGACCTATCTTACAACTCATTTATAGGTATTTAAATGAACAGATAGCTACAATACAATTCGATTTTCTATCGGCAGTGAAAGAAATAGGAGGTTTTTCACAAAAACGGAATGTGGGTCATCTCTTCGGTACGTTTTCCCTGGAAAAGCAATCCAAGGTATTCACGCGGTAACTACGATTACCATGGCAACACGGCACGATAGGGTGTTTCAGATTTTTTCCCATTTATGGCCAACCGGTAACGTTAAGAGTTACAACACATAACTAGGCCGTGTACATGACTTAACAACACGCATTACCCCTTTTCGGGATGCGGATCGTCGAAAATCGCAATATAGTCTTCGCTATCAGACGCGCGTTATCAGTTTTCCCGCCGGAAAGTCGACCGGCTATGCAAACAATTGATCGACCGTGCGCTCGAGGCGGTAGCCACGGTTGCCGTCTCGTCGCCAGCGGTCAGGCCTATCTAAATAATACACGATCGACTGACCGGTACACAACAATAATAATACTATCACAACAGAATATCGATCCGGTTTCAATATGTTTAACGGCATACAAAATGTCTCTGTCGGACGTATCGATTGATTGAGTACTTACTTGGGTGGTTTATTTAAATAATATATTATATTCGTATACTCCAATGTCCTTGGAACCTGGAAACCGAACGAAGACGGTGCCGACGGACTGGATGGAACGCGGATAATACCGTGGCAACAGCAGTCGGCAGCGCACAGCACGTCCCTGGCCGATATTAGGTCCGCGGCGTTCAGCGACGCCAGTGGCGGTCGGACGCGACCCTAAAAATATAAGCCCTCCCGTCCTCGACCACAGGAGTGGAGGAAGCTACGATGCGCCCGCCGTTGCACACTGTCAAGGACGGTGGTCTCGACCAATGGCGAACGCCCTTCCGCGTAACCTTGCGGCGATCGATCGAACGCGAGCCTCAACGCGGCAGCGATGCATGCGCGTTACCGGCGGAGGGTATCGCGCTTTGTACCAGCCAGATGTCACTACCAGTTGGATTTCTCGCAAAACATACTGTCACACGCATCACGATTTTTGTGTTTTTCTCGATATTGATGGAAAAGGGTTGAACTTTTTAAATTTTTCGACCAATAAAGTACCTTACAGGTATGATTTTTGATCTATAAACTTGCTACATGAGTTGTTCGGTTCAGCGGTTTATAAAATGTCGTGGCTTTAGATATAAAAAAAGATCCAAATAGATTTCATTTATTCCGTGACAGACCTAGCCATTTTTTAATAAAAATTCGTAAAAATTTTCTTTTTTTTAAACGAATTTCAGTAACAAACGAAAATTTATTTAAGTCACTGAACTTTTTTTGTTGTAATAGGTAAATATAATGTGTACAATGATATAGGTGGATAATTGTTTTCGTACGGATATAAATGTATGACATGAATTCAAAAGTAAGTAGGCTAGTACAACTTACTGGATGTCTAGCATTCAACGAGCCTGCAATCTAAATATACCGAAAGATTGATGGTGGAAGTCAAGATGTAGGGGATAGGTTGAAAGACGATCGGAATTTGTGCAATGTTTAAGAATAATTTATTTGAGTATGGTTCCTGGAAAAACACATAAAGGCAAACTGCAATATAATATTAGCCTAAATTTGTTTAGGCTAAAAATATAGTAGGATGGCTATAATCCTTATTAGCATATAATATATGCTAGATAAATATTTAGGTTTCATGATATGCATATTTGTAGTCTACCAAAAATACACAAGCGTCTTTCTGACTTATGCATTACAACTGATCGTGTACTCACCTCAAATTCCTTCAATAAATCGAGTTACCAGAAAAGTTAAACGTGGCAGTATGTTATTTGTCAAAATAAGTATCCACTGAATAAATATGAATCCTCATTACAATGGGTATTATATGATGTAGGGTATACAATACAATTAATTCTAGTTATTTGCTTATTTACCAAATACACCCGTGGGAGCGTTTTTGTCATCTGTAAATTGTACTACATACAACATCATTCCACTGTTTGCTCGCTTACTGCGCTAAATTTAATCAATATCGACAAAATCCCACTTCAATTTCATTCATCCAACGTCCTACTTGTAACAAAATATTTTGATTGGGGGAGCTTGAGTCCTTGATGGCTTAAAAACATTAGTTAAAAAAACCTATTAAGTATAACAATAATACACATGAAAATATAATTTATGTTTTAGGTTTTTTACATATCATTATTTATAAAATTAAAAGGTGTTTATTTTTTTTTTAATCTTTTAGTATATTGGAGTCCATTACGGTTTGCATCACTAATACAAAGTATCCTCCCTCTTCTAAATAAAAAAAAAACCACCAACAAATGTTTAAAAATGTAGGATAATATAACTTGAGGTACGCTAATAGCTAAAAAGTAGTAGATTTACTTTTAAACTTGTGTAAGAATTTTTTTAGATATAAAGTACTACCGATGTACAGTAAAAACCCAAAAAATTAATAAATTAAAAAAATCATTTTCAAAAACATGGTTCCCTAAAAATAGTAAAAAGTAAAAAATGATTTTACAACAAGAGCAATTTGTAGCACAGAGTCCCTTATAAATTTGTTAGATTAAACTTCAGATAATGTTTTATATAAGTTTTTTTGTAATTTAAACTTGCTTCATTATTAGTGTGTGACACATTAATTTCATAATACTTAATTTAATTTTTACTTTTTAATTCTATTAAAGGTACTTAATTATTGTGAATAGATTACTAAACTAATTTTGGAAGATTTGAAAAAACATGCAATTTTAGTGAAATAATCCCCGCATATGACCCTGTGTACGGTGATATGGATGTCTGAGTCCCAATATTATTACAGGATATTGTGTTGTCATCCGATATGAGTGTCTGTGCCAAGTTTCAGCCCTCTACGACATTGGGAAGTGGGTTAAATTGATTTTGCAAGATTTTGATAATACCCGTACAAGCGTACTTACGCATGTGTTAGCGAGTTAAAGAAAAGAATGTACATTTTATGACTAACCCTCACCCTCAGATGGGGCAGAATTATTTTCTTGTACAGTTTTAGAACGTACGGTCTGAATTTAGATTGAAGGTCTAAATTTCAAACATAATAATTCTAAAAACATGTGATATAGCTATCGATAAAATACCTGTTGATATTTAGTTATGCATTATTTTTTTATATTTTATATTTTTTCTCGTATATACAGAGTGGTTAATTTAGTACAAGGCACGTTTTTTTGGAAATATTTGTAACTTTAGGGTTAGTTTTTTTAAAAATAATTTTGTTGGACATTTCACAGTATTATACATTTTCCAATTAAGTAGTCAACATTTTTAGTACATTATTCTCAACTTAAAGTAATGACATACATAAGTTACCATTCTTTTTATATTAAAATATCCGAAGTCACACACTTTTTATCAAAAAAATGTACACAATTATAAACACATTTGTTGTCTAAAAATATGATGTATACTTGATAATTTATACCATCTTCAGTTTCGCATCGAAGCGTTTATTTGTTAGTGATTATCACATTAATTTATAATACTCCTGAAGAACTCTTGGTCCCCACATCACGCTCGCTTTTTCTTATTTTCTTAGTTGTATAATTATATTTTGGATGAAATATAACATACATACAAAAAATTATATGAAAGGGTCAATTTGTAACGGGCATTTAACTGGCCTCAATGAAATGTTTATAAATAAATACTTCATCAATATAGGTATGGAAAATCAGGAAAAAATGTATTCGTTTTTTATACATATTTTTAATGAACCTTATTTCTATCTGTATTTATTACTAATGCATTTAACATTTTATTTAAATAATTAAATAAAACGGACTATTCTTATAAAATTTCATACAACATATTTGTTTTAGCTCTTTAAGTTGATATTTTATGTTATCTTTTTTTAATTTGTTCTTTTATTATTATTCGATAGTTAGCAGTATTTTATTTTTTTGCTTTTTTTGCTTCAGCTACCGCAACTATAAATACATAGTTTCCGTCTTCTTTCAACCGCCATGCTCTTTAAATTATGTTGATATCATAATTATTATTAATGTTTGCTATTACAGCTGTTAGCTAATGCAGATAGCGGATAATATTTGAAAATCGCATGAATTTTTTAGAGCTGAGTTATAATAAAAACATAAAAAATTATTTACCGAAAATGTTGTTACATTGGATTTAATACGTATAGCGTGTATGAACAACTCGTATAAAAATCAAGGACACTGAAATTTATGTAAAAAAACTCGTATTGTCATTGCACACCTAACACTACAACATTTTGAAATTTGTAATAAACCACATTAAATGCGATACTTCGATGATTATGATGATATTGATCAAACGCGGCTAGTACGATTTTAATTCTACTTTTCTCAAAGCCAAAAGTCTTTAAAATATGTGAGTAAAATATATCAACTCATAATCATTTTTAAGATTTGTTTGATAAATCAAATAATAATTACAAGGACGAGCACTTGTGTGATAATTTAATCACATTGGGTAAATAACTTAAATTGCAAATTGCATTAGATGCTGATGTAACTGTACAATTCGATTAGTTTTTAATTTGATTTTAAACATTAAATTTATTTTATAAAATTAACAATGCCCTTATTAGTAAACGTAACTTGCAGAAAAGAGCTCAATGCAGAAGAAATAAAATTTCATAAAAACATTTTTACAAAGTTTTTAAACGTAAGAATATTTATTTGATATTGACGAACCTAAAAACAGCTGAAACAAGGTAATTATTTATAGATTAATACTAAAAAAATCATATTTTGGAACACAATCTAACACTTTTAGTAGTTCTGTTTGAAAGTTCATACTATTGAAACGAGAATGATGATATCAACGTTTTGTATACAAGTCATGTTATAGAGTTATGACAAGTTGATCGGAAAGGAAACAATTAATATTTTATTAGTTTACCAAGAAAAATACGAGAAATTTATAAAATAAAATATAAAAAGTATAGGATATTATGGGTAGAGAAAAGAGAGCAGAGTAAATATACTATGTCTCGTAGAATTGAAAACAAATTGTAGTCAGCCGTGTAATTAGATTGTAGAACAAAATAGAGTTTAAATGTGTCCTGTTTCATCATGTATAAATAAATGCTTTTTATATATCTTACATGTAGTTACCTAAATAGATTAAGCATCAAAATGACATATTATTTAGGTCAAAGCAAATTTGATCATGATGATCAGCAGCATCATGAAATGGTTTTATTTATTTCATTATATTCTATTAATGTCTGACAAACAATTGTTTAGAATAATAAAACTAGTTTTGATTTTTTATGCGTGCTAATGGGCTCACTTTAAAATAGCTTTGCAATTCAAATTGTTCCCTAAAAAAATTGTAGTTTTTTTTTTTAGTTTATGAATATGTAATATTTACATGCTATATTGTTTAAAATCGTGTTGAATTTACCCAAACATATAACACATGGTATTCTAGATAACTTATGTATAAATAAGTAGTTTCCAGACACAACTAATTAGGGCTACATTTGGTATTAAAAAAACACCGGATATCCGTTAGTAAACTATATTATAGTCGATTTTGTTTTATCACAATTAACATTACTTAGTAGTGCTTCAAGGTTATTAACGTTAATTAGTATCATACTAATAGAACTTATCTTAATATTTTTATTTATATATGTATAATACATATAAATTTTAATACAAAAAAGCGTCTCACGAAATGACTGAATATTATTACTAGAAAAATGATCCATTTACGAATTTAAATTAAAATATATACAAATATAAAATAAGATCACTAAAAATGATTAATATTTCAAAACGAATTAGAACGGACGATTTCATTCTTTATAGCGTCGAGTCATATTTTTCAAAAGGATCATCTACGACTCTCGGACTCTAGGACACGTTATAGTACGCACAATAGAGTTCATTTACAGGGATTGATTTGGGAATTACACAATATATAAGATTAGCTACACCATTTGCGTTTATTTCATGTCTCTCCTATCACTCACCGCAAACATTTCTATTAAAAGGGTGAGATTATACACAGTAATGGATCATGTTTTTTAGCGATAGTTATACTATATACAGCACACAACATTGGGTTTTATTTTAATTCGTTAACCTATGTATGGCATAGTAGATAAAGGGTTAAACTTTGGCCCGACAGATATTGGCTTTCATTCTGATCCACTGTAAAACAGAGATTGTTCGACCTTATCATACACACAAGCTCTGTTTTTTAAAGGGGTGATAGAAATACGTATTATAAGGTAATGGGGTAAAATACACTTTATAAACTATCCCAGCAGCATGGTTAAAAATATTATAGTGTAATTATTCAAAGATATTTAAATACCAATTTTCTCTAGATATAAAAATTAAACCACCATATAAACATAACAAAATTGTTATTAAAAGACTTTGATTTAGGTTCTCAATTTTTTTTTAACTTAGTTGTAGTACATTTAAAATAAGTACAGCCATTACACTACAATTGTACATTGTAATGACTTTAATGTATATTTATGATGTCCTGTAGTTTATGTATTTGTTGCAACCTGTAATCGTTGTCCTATAATTACAAACAATGAATGCATATGTATGATAATTTAAGAAAATTATGCTATTATAAAATATAATATTTTTATGTAATTTTGTATTCTTAATATGTAATAGGATATACAATTGCAAATTTTATTGGAATTTAAAAATTATCTACAGATAACTCAATGACATGCATTGCGAAGTAGATATTTAAGTGTAATTTTGTTTACCATTATTGTTGTACACATAAAATAAATAAAATTACACTCATAAAAAAATGTTTTTTTTTGTTCTATATAATGTATACTTTAAATGTATATTTTATACTTAGTTTTTTAATTTGTGTCATTTGACTACAGTAAATTGGAACAATTTTACAATTTTTTTTTTTTTATAAATATAACATTCCAAACTAACGTAAAAAATGTTAAGTTTAACAAATTAATAATTGTTTGTTCATTAATATGTTATTATAATGTATGTGAGTACATGACAAGGCGATAAAGTTCTTACTTCAACTTTAACTTTACTTTTTTAAGTTTTATATGATAGTAGAGATATTCAACGAGTATTAGATTAGAAATCCTACACCAAAAATTCATTGAAAGGCCAAGTTTTAAAAAAATACCCCTTCATTTTCGAAATCTCGAAAAAAACCCTGAAACTATATATTTTTCAGTAAAAATACAGTACTCTTACAGTACAACTTACCAAAAATATTCAAATGGATATAATTTTGTTTTTCTATACATTTGAGATATGGGGCACTACTTTTTGAATTAAGAAGACGACAAACCACATGCCGAACAAACTTACGGTGACAATATTTACAGTAGCCTTACCAAATATAATATATACATAAGAATTTTACCTGTGTCATATCGCAGCGTTTTTATTTTTTGGTAACTTAAACATAATACAAATTATTCATTCGTAAAGATTCCTTTTTTTTTTCTTTCATTCATTTATTAAAAACTAGTGAGTATCGATTTAAAAAAAGTAAAAACTTTACAACAAAGTTTTCTTGAATTTTAAACATTTAACAAGTCTATTGTGAAAACTGTCTTCACAAATTTGTCCACGCAAAGCAATTTTTATGATATCAAAACATTTAGAACGGTGAAAATAATTATGTTGTTATTATTATTATACTTATAAGAAAAGTTGTGCAAGATAATTATTTGTTTAAGTGCTTTTTAAAATGACCTTTTGTCAAATTTGATAATTTTATACTTTATTTACGTATTCCGTGTGAACACTAAATTTATCAGACTCATATTAAATACAAATGTTAAGTACAAAAAATCACTACAAAAACTAGTAATGAAATTATTAAGTTTTTTGTGGCTAGTGTAAAATTTCAATTTTGTGAATTGTGTCGTTTTTGAAATGACCGATTCAATTATTAGTTCAGTAGTTAGGAGGCTCATTTTTTAGATTTTAAATTTAGTTATTGAAAAAAACCGACGACAGATTATAGTTTAAACTCTTCTCGTTTGAATGATACCCAAATTTCAACTCTACAATCATTAGTTACATAGTTTGGAGTTGACCGTGTTTTACTTATAAATATTAAGGGATAGCGTACCCTTAAGGGTTAACTAGAGGTTATAATTTGTTTATTTGTACATGACGTTTTCTATAATATTGTACATCTTATCAATGCTATATGAAAACGAATATAAACTATTAAGAAGTTAGTACAGGTATTTTTATTTTGTAGCTTCATTTTCACACGAGTAGTATTTGTAGTATTTTAATATGAAACTATTGCATCATACAATTATACGAAATATAAAAAGCTGTCCGGATGTAGGTGGATTGTTATCACTGCTGTATTATGTTTTTAGATTACTATAACACTATTGTATTTTTATTAAACATGAGGTATTCCAAAAAATTAAATAATTAGTAAAAATATACTCGGAAGATGATAATGTAATTATTATGTTTTTCAGTAACAGTTGTCTGATAATATGAAGGATGATAGCTAATTGTATTATTGACACACTACATATTGAAACTGATAAAATTTTAAATGAAAATGTATATTTTACATTACTGTTGTACCTAAGTTCAGTTCATGAGTAAATGTACCAGGGGCGTAGCTTCAAAATTTTAGCCCAGGTACGAAAAAATTCGTGAGCCTCTCACCATAACAATAACAATTTAATGTTAATTTTTTTTCTCACACAATTATTGTACATAATTTATATAATAATTAATGTCGAAGTGCATAACCATTAAAAATTTAAAAAGGTGTTAAATTTAACATACCATAAAAGTATCTAAATATTTTAATAGGTTTGTTATTTTTCAAAGTCGATAAAGTATCTGATGTATTATTTTTCTTTGCTACGCTCTTTGCTATCGACAATAAAGCTATACTAGAAAACAAATTTTGTGACAATGTGCTACGTAGATATTTTTTTAACTTAGAAAAGCTTCGCTCTACAGTTGCCACTAAAACAGGTATTGATAAAAAAAAAGTAAGCAAGCTGTACAAATATCAGGAAATTAGCCGCTATTAAATATTTGTCAACAATAATACATTTTGAAAAGGCATAAGCTGAATGTAGTTTTAAAACTTGATCACCAAAAGAACATTTAGCTGAATAACCTGGTGATTAAAGTCTATTGATAAACCATCATTATAATGATTCAATAAAGTAATGGCTGCATCTTAAGTTTACTTTCACTCGATGAATAAATACTGCGTGGTGTTAATTAATGACTAAATCTTAAAATATTAATAATTTGGTTTATACCAACAAAACATTATTTGGATTTTTCGATATTATTATGTCAGTGGTACAAAAATATATTTCCGTTTTATGACATTTTTCAGTCATATGTTTACGTTCGTCGCAACTTTATTCATCAAATAATTAAGGATTATTTCTTTTTCATATTTTAGTAAAATTTAGGCCAATTTCCCGTGTCTTAGCTTCAAATTTTTCTTTTACTCCTTCAGAGTTATCACACATTTCTTGAATTTTTCTGGAGATTGTATTCTATGAGTATTAGGTCATATTTACATCTCTGTGACTACAAAATGAAATAACGTGAGTCAGAATTAAAATAAATTTGTTAATTTTATTCAACACCAATTTCAAATAGTTTTCTTCGTTTCTAATCTTGAAAGTGAAAGTCTAAGTTTGAAATATTTGTATGATAAATTTATGTTGCATGGCAAAATTAGTTTTGTCTCAACAGTAAAAATAAAAATAAAAATTTGAGATGATAAATAATGGAATTTAAAAAATAGGTATACTTTATGTTTTTCCCGCTTTGCTCTATTAATACTAAATATCTAAAATAACCTAATATTTACTGTTTATAATGTTCTTTGAATAATATATCAGCTGTTTTTCAAATCTAGGGCATGGTTGCGGTTTGAGGACCATCATGTTTTTGATCATTTTAATTATTTTACATTACTTGCATCACGTAAACGGGTCTAAACTATTATACAAATTAGTTTCTTTCGTTTATTTAACAACTTTACACAAAATAAAAATCTGAGCACAATATCATAAAACGCGGGGCTTATATTAGCCAAAGGGTAATAGCGGTTTTCACCATATGTTTAAAATGCTGTTGTATACAAACCAGATTTTAAGGTGAATTGAATAATATTTTTATCAATAGATAAAATTATTTATTTATAAATATCGCGACGAAAAACAACAACCTAAGCTGTTAAACTGAAAAAAGTCGAATCTTGCAGAAGAGTGAATTATAAAAATATCTTTCTTATAAATTGTATAAGTACCAAAAAAAAACAAATAAGTCTGACAAATTAATTAATCCTTCTCAATTTTATTTATCGACTTTATAAATTCATTGTTCCTGATTCCAAAACCGCAAAAACTAATTTTCAAAAAATGTGCACTTAGGTCGTTGTTCTTCGGAAGACGCATATATTATTCTCTTCAAAAGTACATTTAATTTGTGAACTATAAATCATTTTACCCATACCATTTTACTTGTATTTGCAAACGTCCAATACAAGACCCGTTAATCGGATGTAGTGAATAAGGTCATTCACCGGAGTAAATCATTTTATTTTCGGTAGCATGATAATGTCATTTATGGCAAAACTTAGTCTATTTTTTTAACATTGTTGTCTAGTATTATCTGTTAACCCAATTTTCATTTGCATTTCACTATCTCATTTGTTGAAGTCCTTGAAATTCGAAGTGTCCATACGATGACTCCATCGACTCCCCTAATGAAAACTAGAACGTTAATTTTCTTTACAAAAAAACCAATCGTCAATTTTTATAATGACGAAAACTCATTAAGAAGTTTATTTATAACGTGAGAAACGTTTATACCGTGAAATTTATATTGTTTGAAAATCTCATTAAAACGTTATCAACTAATAGAATCTTAATAACCTAAACGTAACAGTAAACACTACATATAGAATCAATATCAATTATCAAATCATCGAAAATATAGCAAAACGAAAATTTAAAGATAATAATGCAAAATGTCCTAAAATATTTTTTACTCTATGACATTTGTTGTCATCAATATGTAACTAAAAATTAATACACTTTTGAAGATATAACGTTTTAAAAATTAATTACGATTAAAAATTAATTTTCCTCAAAAATTTAAGCCTTATTAAAAAAAACACGTTTTATAGTTACTAGCGAAAAATAACACCTTTCACAGATATCCCAAGAAAGAAACATGTTTGAGCGACCACTGTTAGAGCTAATGCATACATTGAATAGCCACCGATAAGTGTTGTACAATATGAAAATTAAAATGTACTTTTTTTACCTAATATAATAGTACCTACTCACATAATAATAATACATACACCTGCTTATCTAAATTTGAATTTAAAAAAAAAACGTTCATATTTATTGAACAAATATAATTATTGTAAAATACTATATTGATATGCATAACTGCTAAAATAACTTAAGGATCGTTGTTTCAAAACTAAAATAAATAGGAACAACCAACTTCGAAAACTTGCAGAAACCCAACGAGGAGCACACTCCAAATATGTATCCATGACATTAAACGATAATCCTTTAGGATCATAACGGAATGTCTTAGATCACCGCCTACGTACAAGATACCTTCTAGCTATATCTTTTAGCAGGCATAGCTCCACCTGAAATTATAAAACACGTAACATTGAAAAAACCAAACAAGAAAGGACGAAAGACCTATAACCTAAGAGTGTAAGACTTATAACCTATGTTACAAGAAGAAGACTTAAATTCCGAAGAAGTTTCATACACACAGCAGTCAAATTCCACAAAAAGCCAGATTACCAAAAGATTGCCAAATGAGTACAACCGTAAGAGTAGATTCATCCTACTGACCAACTTCCAAGAACTTACCACGACCACTGTGGAAAAATCCGAAACAGATTAAGGGGTCTGACTGTGATGAATTGGGCGTAATTGTTATTTTAGCTAAATGTTAAATGTTATTTAAATGTTGCCTATACAATTCGCCTTAATAAATGCACTTTTAACACAGACACGAGGCCCCTTAAAAACCGGTGTGGCGATGTTAGATTTAGACATGGTGAAATAGGGCTTTACTGAAGAAGTAGAAGCTTGTGAATTTGGAGAATGGCTGATAAACCTTCTTCATCATTAGTCCAGCACAATGTACCAAAGAAGATCTGAAATAAATGTTTAAAAAATTAAAGTTGGTTTTAAATGAAAATAACGATAACATATTATATTGTAAGCAATGTACAATCGACTTCACCTAGTCGTTGACGGATTATTTTAGTCTGGTTCACATCTATGTTAGAAATACGTCACACGCACGCAAGCTTTCTAATCTATAAAAATAAAATAATAACAGAAATTAGAAAATATAATTAATTATACATAATTATCATTTATTTATAACATTTTGAAATGTTATTAAACGAATGACGCAACAGACAAAATAGTGTGTACACTGTAGGTACATATTAAATGAAACTGTTAAATTTTGGGCATTATAGTAGTTGAATCGTAAATCGATTTGACACAGTCGGAATGCGGATCCTTTGAAAACTGATTATTAAATTGCTTAGTATTTCAAGCGTTAAACTCAAAATCTAAATGTATTTAAATTCAAATTTATTGCCTATTTTAAACAAAGCGCATAATATTATGGCCTAAAATCGTTTTACGTCATAACGGTTTTTAATAAACATCAGTGACACACGAGTGTTAAATAAATAACTCAATTCAAATAAACGCACCTAAATCTAGCTAATAAAACAAAAACGTCACACTACGTTATCAAACATTACGTTAAGTCAAATTTTTTTTCGATCAACAAGAAATATAGTTAATATATTGTATCGATCATATTATTATAATCAGAAATCAAGTTTGGACATTCAAAGATCAGGCGTATTGCATCATTACCTGCGGTGAAATCTTAAAATATACCTTATCCTGTAACTGTTATTGATACATTTAAAATATGGCAATATTATTCTTTACTTACATATAAATGCCATAGGCTATCAATTTTAATTTTGAAAGTTATTAGTCAATTTGACGTTATAATTTTGAAAGACTTATTAATATACTGATATTATTATCAGTATCAACTTATCAAGCTGGTAGAAAAAAAAGGACAACGAAGGGTGGGAAAATGCGGGACGTCGGCAGTAATTATTGTCATAATGTATATTGCGCGTATGCTCATATCACTATTATGCGCGATCTTTAAATGTCTGTAACTACCAAACCAAGTGCGAGCGACTGAATACTTTGACAAATTCGTAATCAGTATTAAAAATAATATCGATTTAAAAAAAATGTTATTAAAGATGCCCGGCAAAATAGATTTATTTCTCGTAGTCCCCCTAAAATCACTTTTTTTTGTTGTTGGAAAGAGAAAGAATTCCTACAGGGTGCATTGGATTTCAACTTTTGATAGCCCAGGATGAAGTATACGATTATAGTAGTATTTGTAACTTGATAAGCAAATCTGTTTACACTGTTATTTATTAGCACTCAAAAGTTCCTTCTACAAAGAATTGATAAGACGGTTACCAAAAAAAAGAAACAAAAAAATGGGAATTTTTTTACAATTATATGATATTTGATACGCTATAAAAATGTTATTTGTTAATTGCGAAAAAATAGAAGAAACGTATGAGTTTTCTCGTAAATGTGATAAAAACAGTTATGGCGTAAATTTAGCAATTGTATGACCGTTACTATAATAATAAGCATGTCCAAATAAAATTGTAATATTTTATTACATAAAGAGTATTTGAGGGGGGGGGGATCAGCAAATTGTTAAATAGCCGGGATTATAACGGAATCCGAAAGTTTCCAATAAATTATCACAAACTTTATCAATATCGGTCGAAAATAAAAAAATAGTACTAAGTCGGGAATTAAACTCGCACCCGCTTGCCAAATAGGTGACCGAAAGCCGTTTTCGTTATTTGTTATATTAGTTTTTAAATTCATACGCTATAGTTGAAAACAAACATAAGTCTACGTTGGGAGCTGATCTCTTGCGGTTTTATAGCTGAGTATACATTATAAGAGAGGGGTAGAGCATAGAAATATGACTCTAGAGGCCGGGGATGATTTTATGTTGCAATTGTATTAACCCGGGCAAAGCTGGGTACGGGCGGCTAGTATAATATATACAGAGTGTATAGTATTTAACTAACAAATTTACATACAAAATATATGTAAATCAATTAGTTATAGCGTGATACATCCTGTAGATATAGAGTTTAAAATATTTCCGTCATGTAAACCGAGTAAACATATGCTGCAATAAAAAGCCAGAAGGAATTATATTGATGAAGTATATTTTACTTCAATGTTTAAATTGTAATAATTAACAGACGTGCTTTAAAAAATTTACCTACAACATAAATTAATTTAATACCTTCCTATATATGCGAGGCGGAAAGGGAAAAGGACCTAGAATCGCGAGAATCCAAATCGCAGGAGAGGCCAAACATCAATCAGGGTCGGAAACACATTAAAAAAAAAAATGATGTTATCTGCTTAAGGACACTTAATTTTCATTTTTGGTTAAGTTTCATTCTATAAGTATGTAAAATAAAAAGTTGGCAACATTTCAAAAAATTAAAGCGTTTTTTCACAAAAAAACCCTATTTTCCAAAAGATAAACTCAAACAAATATAACTCGGCTAATTTTCAAGGTAGGAGAACGGTTCTGGTCTCACAATGTTCAGAATTTAATGAAAAACTTGAATAACCAATAACTCAAATTTTATTTTTTTGAAAAGAGTCCCTTTTCCCTTTTCGCTTAACATATTTAGTCAGGGAACTTTTCCCTTATTTTTATGTAATAATATTTCTTATTATATGTTGTTGAACTTATCATATTAAACGTGTTCAATTTTTTTGTATTTTTACGTCCGTGTATTACCCAGACATCAAGTATAAAATATATAACTATCATATCGTTTAAACCACAGTTAAAACTATTTTAATAATGATTTTATTATATTTAAAAAAATGTATTGTGCTGTATGTAATACATTAAATGTATACACAAACAGCTGTTATAGATTTTAGAAGCAATTAACCATGAACATTGTAATCCAAGTTCTAACATCTATGCGGAGTTGTTAAATTGTTCAGGCTATAATACACAATGATGTACTTGGTTAGTAGACTCTTTTTGACAATAGGCTCTCCCGCAGAGAAACGAAAATCGTCATAAGCAATTTATAAAAAATAAAAGTGAAAACATTAATTTCTCAACCATTAACAAATATATAATGTTTGATTATTTTATTGATCCACCAGGGTGGCGAAGATCGATTTTTTTCAGGACAATTGCCTTAATGATGAAATTGGGAATTAGATTAATTTACATTATATTATATTCCTTACCATAAGAATTGTAATGTTTTGACGGCACTGCACAGGCTTGAGAATCTAACAAAATTTACATTAATTTAAATAACATGTGGTCAAATGTACAAACTACTGAATGTAATTTTATAGTTCAAAGTTTAATCAAAGGAGCGTTCGGCGTTTTGTTACAAGTATTGCATTACTATTTGAAGTCTTAAAGTAGAAATGTTGGCTGTTCTGGAATTCATGTTCTGTATAACTGAAAGCTTTCTGTGTATGTAGTCTATAGTTTGCACTTAGATCTGTAAATAGTCACATAAAGATTGAAAAAATATATTTTACGTTTCATATTTTTCAGTAATTACAGTTCAATTATTATTGCTATTTACACGTAAACGCTGTAAAATGATTAAAACAAGATTTTTAACGACTCAAAAGGCATTTCATGTTTTCTTTGATCGCACGCTTAAATAAGCACAGTATCTCATGCAGACTTTATTTACCTACGTGCAGGCGTTAATATTGTGTTTGTTTTAGGTAAATTTAACTGGAATTGGTCGATATTATCGGGTAAAACGTGCAAACACAATTTAGCCGTGCTCCAGACAGCCGGCAAAACGTTTTAACGATAGAATTAACGAGAGCTTTGAACCCAATTTCAAAGAACCCGCCAACGTTGTGTCCCGGGGCTTTATGTGCGAGTACGGTGTGTAATAATGCGTTATTACACTTGCCCATGTATGCATATGTTAATTCAACGGTAAAAACGACAAGCGCATTACAATGCAATATATATTCTGTAACGCGCAAAGGCACAAAATGAAACCAATAACGTCATGACGTGCTCCCAAATTGTCGACGGAACGAAATAAATATCAATAATAATAGAAAAAATATCCCAGCGTTGTGACGGTATATATATTTTCCAGGTGAATCTTTTTTAAGAGAGTCAGAAAAAGCGGATACAACGATTATTGCGGCCACCGCTGGCGCACTGTACGTGCATTGGTCGGCCACCACGTTGCCAAGTGTGTCATGTTTTTGTATATGTGACCGTGCGCTTTGCTCGGTTTTGCGGTGGCAGCAAGTGCATGGTATTTTGGCGTGCGCAGGTTTTTCATCTCTCTCTTCTGTCCACGCAGTCTCTGTCTTTTTTATCCACTCTCCCTCGGCGTATTGCCACCGCCAACTCCGCCGTCACAAAGAGTTCACGGCCGAAGTACTTGTATGTCATTGCCATTACCGTTTTAGGTAGAAGCATCGACTGCGATAATCAAATTGTCCAATGAAATTAAAAGTCTAGACTTAGGCTTTGATGTGCCGTTCGGCGTGCTACAAAGGGCCCCGTCGTACAGAATAATTAACGAACCGATTGGGGGAAATTATCGAAACGCGCTTGCAAAATGTATACACAGCCAAAGGGCAAAAGGGAAATAACTCGGTTAATATTGACAGCTAGGTAGGGTAAAGCTTTTAAAACACTGGTCGACACGTATGCTGTAGTTGCAATATATATATATATACATTCCATTAAAAAGCCGCTTTGTAGGTTTTTAATAGTTAATACCGTTTTGCACTAAGCTCTCTAGAAGTTCAACCCGAGTGAAAAAGGTTTTTGTTTGAATTATTATTAAAAGGCGCAATTCGGAGTGCGTTCGCATAAGAAATCTACCAAATGTCACTCACAAAAACGAGATTAACGCCAAGCAAATCCTCTCAAAGTACGAGTTGAGTTTATGCACAAAAGGTCGTTCAATAGACATTTTAAAAATTACAAAATCAATATTTTGTTTTTCACTTAAACAAACATTGTTTGGCGATAAAGATTTTGCTTTGATGTCGAATCAAAGTAAAACGTTTTTTACAACAATGTAACGTTTGCTCCTCGATTTGTTATTTTACGAATATTTTTTTTAATTAAACTCGATTTTACTCTAAATCGAATTGTATAATAGTTTCATGCAAAAATGAGAAATATTTTGTATTTATTTGTCATAATTCATAAAGTACGGTTATTTAGTATTATTGTTAGCTCTACTATGTGATAAACAAATATCATTTCAACAAGCCAAGCAGTGGAATGCAAGATAACTTTTGGAATCAGAGTTAAATATGATTTCTTATTTTGTGAGCTATAGCTGCTATTTGGTAAAAAAAATTGTTTTATTTCACTAATTTTTACAAAATAATTTCGTATTAGATTGGAACGTTAAAACTATGTTATTTTTGAAGGCATCTTTCTAGCTTTCAGGTATTACAAAGAGGTAAATAAAGTTATTCGTCATTTGGCCTATGAAATGACTTCGAAAATAATTTTAATTTATTTACTATACATCTATAGACTATAAGAAAATTGATATAACGGGTGAAGTTATTTATTAATAGTTATATTTTACATTTAATGTTAAACGTTACCGAGTCAATAATCTAAAGTCTTTGGGGGTTTTTAACAGTAATGATTTTTGCAATCAACTCACTTTTTGTTCTTCATAACTGAATTCAGCCAACCGTTTTTCTATTTATACTTTCATAATTTTAATTTTCATCCAGAATTGTTGTCCTCAATTTTTTAATCTCCTAGTTCTTCGACTAAAAAAAATTGTTTATAACCATAAAAACGGTATAATTATTTCTTATCTGTTTTTCTACAAATATAATTTTTATTACCTATATCATATATTTTAATTACAAAACATTAATATCTCCAAACAATGACTGCCATGAGGTGTCTATTGATAAAACTTTCATATATTGATATAAACATCTCAATGTTTTTTGTGCGCGATTTAAATAGGATGTCCCATAAAACAAAATATATCATTTTATTACTATCCGCAGACATAGGACCATATTATGAAACTTTTTATAAACCCATTCATGACGTTTTTCTCGTTTAGCCGGTCTAGCCAAATTGAATTATTTGTATTTACTACCTTGTAACTTTGTATTGTCAGTAGAATACCAATGAGATGTGTAGCATCCTAGTTGGACATATTTTTGTCAATTTTTTCGTTGTTTAGTGAAGGAATTATAAATTGGTTAGTTTAACATTTAAAACTGAACTGGAAAACATTGTACAGTCGGTATAAGTCGGTACATCGGCGGCTCGATAACGCGAAACCAGTGGTTCTCCGTATTTTATGTTGTTTACCGAATACCATTCAACAAACCAACCATATTGTTAGTAAACATTTAAAAAGCGATATTATATTATTCATTTAAAACCAAAATATATTCTGTGGTAGATTGTTTTATAGTTACAAAATTGTTTGAACAAATTTCATTAATAAAAAAATAATAACTAGTTTGGGATACACTTACTGACAAACGCCGCCGTGCCAAGTTATCTGTTAACGTCTGTATAATGGTATCAACGCCCAACATGAAAATATGTACGTTTTATTTTCCTTACGAAAAGAAGTTTGTTGGATGTTGTTGCAAAGAAATTAGTGGGTTTTGTTTTATGTTACCTAAAAGTAGTACAGCCAAACAGAATAGCACACCTATAAGAAATACTACTCCAGTACTTACTGGTAAATGCGGGCACATTACTCGTACTGGCAACAGCCTGTCTGGAATGATAACGATACAGTTATGTACTAAACTGTCAATATTGGCTTAGATAGTAATATTACGGTTATATGCGCCAACGATCGTTTTCATTTGCTGAAGAATAATTACAAAGAATAATTATTGTGGCCAAAACGAACGGCGGCCGTTGATAGCCATTTTAGGTGTTAAACTGCACCTGTAGTAATAGTGACTGCGGCGAAATTGAAATTAGATATAAATCAGGTAAGTCTGATTGGGTATAAATTAATATATTTCGTTTACCGCGACAAAAACGTACACTTTAGAGAATTTAAAGATTTTCGCTAAGAAAAATAGTTTGTACTTCACGTATCAAAATACAAAATTCTTATTAAACCGAACATAATTTGCGACGAAGCAAACGCATCATGAAATATTATGTTATTTTTAAAAGTACCTAATATTATGAACAAAACACGGAAATGTTTGTAATAAGCGTTAAATTATTCTTATTTCCATGAAACATGAAAAATATAGTATCTTTCAAAATAAGCGTTGTTGTGATGACGTAACATAATGTAAAATATATATATATATATCATTAATGAATGAATACACCAGGCGACTTATGATTGGTTACTACTGTAGCGGGGAAAAACATATGTTGTGAAAAATAAAGTAAATAGTTTTCGTCTTATCATAAAATGAAAAAACTACTGTAAGAAAAAAGGAATTAAGCCGCCGGAGTTTAAGTTTTCTTGAATCCTACCGGAGTATTTATTTTGGTAAATTTTATGTCGTCTACTTATTTTAATATTTTCGTAGGTGGGAAAGTAAGAACAATCTAATAGTATAGAGGTCGATGATAATTGTACACAGTACAATTTAAATTAATATTAAAATAGGAACATAAACATTATTTTTTAATAAATAAAAAGTTTTGCGACATACTAGTAATCGCGTATGTATTAATTCTCAAAATTGGAATAGTTATATAATATCTAAGTAATATTTATGTTTATAGTCTTCGGTGATTGGTTAAAACGAGTTAAGTGAGATTTTTCCAAACATGTGGCTTTAACTCACTTTGATCCAGACAGTTTAATTATAACATATAAAGGATTAAATAAAAAATAATTAGGTTATTTTTTAGCAGATCGAAGTACACAAAATTGATCAAAGTTATTAAAATATTGGTTTTTCAACCATTTTTTCAATCATATTCTTTAAAAAAAAAATTGAATTATCATGAATTTATAAGAAATTTTCCTGGAAAACTCATGTTTTTGACAAAACGCCAAAGACATATTTATATGTATATAAATATCTACAGCTAAGAAGTGTTGAACAAGTAACAAAGCATTCAAAAGTTATATTTTATAAAATATTTAAAGTAAAAGTAGATAAAATAATGAATATTGAAACTAAAAATATCTATGTTTCGTATTCAATACAAGAGTTGAGACTATTTACACTCACCCATAACATAGTTTAATAATTATTTTTTTAGTTTAAATTTATATTTAAATAAATCTTTCTCCATTCCTAATAATGTATATATTAATTAAACGTTTATAAAATAACAACTTAGTTTTATACAACTACAGTGGCGTTAAAATGTTGTTTGATTCTGAGTAATGGTGCAATGCAATTTGTATCATAAAAATAGTAAAAAGTAGTTGTAATAAAATTAGAATAATCATCTTCGTCATCTATTTACGACGAAATAATGTACTGATGCTCAATTTAAATGTTTTCAATATAATATTATAACCTCAATAACTGTCACGTTTTTTTAGCAAAACTGAAATTCAATTCCGTCAGCATATTTCATAATACAATTTCGTGTTTATAGTTAACGATTTTTGTTACCATCTATGAAAGCATACTGCTTTGGTTTCAAAAACTATATACTAAAATGTTTACTGTTGATAACAAAAGTTGTATGAATTTGTAATAAATGTTATTATTTTTAAGAAGTGTAATTTTATCTAGAGCATTCTTCATTACTAAAATTATTTATTATTTTGGCAGAAATATTTGAAAAAGTTCTTTCGGCTTACAATCATGTGTTCTCAAAACGCTTTACACTGATATGTATTTAATGTTTGATACTTAAATTGCAAAACTGAATGGCTAATTTTGTTCAAGGTTTTAACTGATCACGGATGTGGTTGACTTATTAACGTCACAATTTCGGTCAATACTTGTTCATTAATTTACCGAGAGCTTAGTCGATAGTTACCATATTTAAAAAAATATTTATATGTCTTGATCATTTCATACAATTTAACAAATGAGATATTTTCCATGAACGTCATTGAGGTCATAACTCTTGAAGATTGACAGCAACAGGCACCAGTAAAATATGTTCTGATGATAAATACCTTAGGTAGGATACCACCTTATTATAAGAGTCACAATGACAAAAAGAAAGTACACCAAAACATCCTTTTTAACAAATATGCCATATGACTTTCTTACCCAATTCTTATTTCTAACTATTTGGTATTTCTAAAGATTATTTTATAAAAAAATCTATGCATGCAGAAAAGAACGCTACGATCAAATATCAATATATTATCACGGTTTTTATTATAGAATGTGTTTGGACAACAAGAATTTGTAAATTTTACTCATCAACGACAATGTGCAGTTGTACCCAAGTATAAAGGAAATGTTGTTGTTATATTAAGTGTCATTATCTCTGAGACGTTTTTCCCAGTTATCTGCTAAAATACATTTTAAACATGACTTCCGTTATCATTTGAATTGACCGGTGGGAATGATACCATTCCTTTTAATTTTTACTACGAATCTTCGTCCATACGATTTCAATATGTTGGCAATTGTAGTCTATTTTTTTAGATATTTTTACTCACATTCCGGGTAATTATGTATAGTGTAAATTTTATCTTGTTATTTGTTTTAAATCATTGTTATATTATCATTTTTAATTACATATAAAATATAATTGAAAGTTCAAATATTTAAATAGTTTATAATTTGATTAAATCTCTTAAGATGTGATCCATTATTGATTACCGATCGGCTATGACGGGTATTTTGTTTCTTCTTTTTTTTTTGCCATTAATAGCTATCGTTTCACTGCATCATCTGTGTTCTGTTCAGGATCTACCGGGTTTTTCTTGGCATGTCAAGACACGAGCTAGTAATTGACTTTTTTGATTACAGTCTTTTTTGAGGTAATCTTATAAGCTGCAGTATGAGGATCAACATTGAGTTTTTTAACATGTGAGCTATTCAACCACACTGGTACTGTATACACAACCGCCGAGTACACTCGTTAAATGTTAAAGTTGGGCCGTAGGCTTTTCAATATTTAGTTAATTTAAAGAGAACGCTAAGAGTGACCAATTTGGCGAAAACAAATTATCAGGCATTTTATTATAACTTTATGATCCAAACTGACTACAGTAAAAAAAAAACATTAACGAATGTCGAATAAAAACATTTTTTAGTGACGCGATTAAAATTAATTGACTATATAAATTTAAAAGCAGTACTAGTCAATTATTATACAACCAATTTTTACTTTCTTCGAACTGGTCACACTTAGCGTTGACCTTAAAATTACTTCGGTCTATTTTACAGGACCACATAATATGACATGGCCATTATATATACATATTTTTTTTTTGACTATGTATTTCTACTCCTAAAAATAACCCTATTAAATGCATGATAGTATTAGCCACTGCCAGTTTTAACAATAGCCTGCCCTGATTTATGTATACCCATACTGCAATACTAATACTCATGGAAATGTACGAAACACTTTGTTGTTTTAAATAATGTTTTACGTTCCACCTCTTTTAACTATTTTAATAGTTAAACACATGTTGGATGTACTAAAACACAGAGCTAAACTGGCTATGAAAGACTTACAGCTGATTTTTTTTAGCTGTTTAGCAACAAATTTTTTTGTTTTTATTACAGCCAATGACAGAAAAGAAAGGCAAAGAATATATCTATTATTTTTCTCATAGCAGTTATTCGTTTTGGGGTACTATGTAAATTTCATCCATACACTGCTAATAAATTAGTCACTTTTTATTCTTATCGTGAATATAAAGAAAAAAAATGAATGAATTTCTTCGTGTATCAGTTTTGTAGTAATTTATCATATCAAGTAATAGTATTCAACTATATTACTACATGTCGATCATTATTATTAATTTTTTTATTGTACCTGTCCAAAATGTATATACAAATAAAATTGCGATCAAACTTTCTATCCTTTTTTTTTTTGTCTTACTTATTGTTAGTGTATATTTTTTTCAAAGCGGTATGTATAACGATATGCTTGTGAATCAGTACTGTTGTTTTCCACAATTATTAATGATACTTAAAAAATTGTTAAGTTTTATTAATATTATTAAACTTAATTTAGCATAGAGCAAATATTTTATGGTAGAAACTGGTACTAACAGTTTTTTTTATTTGTTAACCTCAAAAGATATGCCTTTATGCGAGTTTGTAATAATCCCACAAATATTATTCATAATATAAGTCGCTAATCTTTACACGGCGCACCTGTCCACATTATAGTTGAGTTATTCATTTCTCATGCTTTACACAACAGCTATTATTATCCTTGCCGGTTAAAACTACTCTTATCGCATATAATGTCTGGTTCCAAAGATTATCACTGTCTGACTATTATACAAGTTTTTATTATAGGTTTGAACAAATATTTATAAACAAAATATTATAATGGGTTTAAAAGAAAACTTATATAATACTATTTTTAATATCGTATTAAAAACACATTATAATGCATTACAGAGACATTTTTATTATAGCATATAAAAGTGTTAGACTTGTAAAACACCAAATATAGTGAATTTTCCACCCCCTCCTTTAACACACTTCAATCTATCTTGGATGATAAATAAGATAAAATAATGTTTTGTCGTAAAATTTTAATTTCGCATTTGCCTAATATTATAATAGTGTACTTAATGAAAGTACATTATCATTACAGTTAATTATTTTTTGTTTAGTTTTACACTTATGGTATTTTTTTTTTTTTTGTTTAAAACTATTTTATTCTAAATTGAATTTTTAATTACTAATAATTCTTTAACTACTCGTTGACTATTTGACAAATTACTGTAAGAAATAAATGTATTCTGTGTTTTGTACTTATTTCATTAAATATACATTATTTTTAAAGTTATAAAAAAGCAGAAACACGAAATATTCTGAAAAGTATAATGCTAACCATAATTATTTACTAACTCAATTTTATCTAGTTGTTTTCTGTCAGAAAACTTTCTATCGCCTAAATACTTCACTATTATTATAAGGATGATGATAACAACACTCCTTATTTAAATACATTTAACTCACAGCAACCAATATCATATTTTCTGTAATAAAGATTTGGTCAGTAGCCTTATGCTGTTAATTTTAATTTATTAATAGGCACCATTATTGGTTTATTTCAACCTATGCGACGGAATCCATCGAATGAATACAAATATGTGAGTTCTAGTTACTATAGCGATGCTTAATACGATTTGTATTTAATACCGCGTCGAGACCGTCCATATCAATTTACAGTCCATTAAGTCTGCAGCTCTTAACAACCCACTGGAAAAAAGTAATTTAATAAATAAAACTAAAAAAGGTCAATTTCCAATTTCTGAATGTATTTGTAAACGCAAAATGTAGAAAGTACTTTTTTTACACGTGTTATAGGTACATATTCATAATTAAGTAGTTTGATGGCAGACAACAATATTGTTTTACATTTCGCGAGAATTGACTCAATGAACGTAGTAAGTATTACGCTTTACGTATTTTATAGATGCTATCGATCTATTAGTTACAATCAAAATACTTTATTTTAGATGTTAAAAAGTTGAACAAATCCATTAATTAGGCCTTTAATTCCTAAGATGCCAAAAATTATAACTTGTGAGGCCTAGTGGCTGAATAAATAAGGTGACCTGAAATTCTACCTCTTTCAAACAAAATAATAAATTAAAATCCGAACATTCTATTATCACTATATCATTCCTATTTCAGTAAACCCTCTAACCCAGTAACCCCTTTAATGACTTAATAAATACCTCACACCAAACTCCTTTTGCTTAATTTTTTTTTAAATAGCAAATAGGTACTTGTACTAATTTTAATAACAGTGCTAATATTTATTATTTATACATATATATTAAAACATTTTCCTGTGGTTAAATATAAGCTTCGATGCGAAGTTAAGAAGGTATTGTATTACAATGATAGGTTTTATTTTTTATATATTGATGGCCGATAGGCCAAAATATTAAAGACCCAAACGTTTAATTTTACAGGAGAGTAGCTTAAAGTTTTTGACAAAGCTAACAAGTTCGGATTTGTTGTATTTGTCCGCTTAATATTGAGGTTACGATAAAATATTTATTGTATGTCTCATTAGCTTAGGAATTAATACATATTATGCGCACTAAAAACCCCATTTTGGGCTAAAGCCACAAAAAATAGAGTATCAAAAAAAAATATTAACCAGATTAACCCAATAGATTTATAAAATTATTTTGAAAAAAATTGAATAACTTTTGGCATCTTAGCCATTTAATATGTATATTTTTTGGATCTACGATATCTTTTAAACCGCTGAACCAATTTCTTCGTGTGGCAACTTTATAGATCAGAAGAAATCGTACCTGAAAGGTACTTTATTGAGCCAGTTTCTTATTCAAAATCGAGAAAAATGACAAAAAAGGTACATATTTTTAAACTTACAGTACGCTATAACAATATTATTAAAAAATAGTCTAATTAGATCCAAATGTAGAATATACTTAAAGGAGCATAAAACACAAAAAAATAGTTTTTTAATTTAAAATAACGTTTAATTCTAAGAAAAATTATATAGGTTTGACGTTCCTACTCACAATATTCAATGAGTTATGGAACATTGACAAAAGACGTGTGACGTCATTGGGCCGAGCTCAATATGTAAATAATGCTCAATAATCAATATGAGCTCTATGTGTAAATGAAATATCAAATATAAAAGATATAGGTTAGTAAATCATTATGTAAAGCGAGCTAATTTACACTTGTAAAATAAGCAATTTTGGCAAGCAGAGCCCAATGACGTCACGCGGCTATTCTAAATATCCTAATATCTCCTTAAACAATAATTTTTTTTGTATCGGATTTTGACCAAATCGTTTTTTATAGTTCTGACTACAATAATTTAACATGTAGTAATAATTTTAAAAAAAAAATGTTTTGTGTTGTGTGCTCCTGTACTATGGATACACGTTGACAACCCTAAAAAATATTAAAAGCGCTTTTTCCTAGAAGGGATTGAAGATTTTAGATTTTAACCCTCTGTTTAGTTTAAAAATAATGCAATCAAGTTTAATTACTACAATATTTAAGATAGGCGTGGTATTAAAGGTGTGGTGGATTTTCTATTCCACGAAACATGGATACGTTTCTTATACGTTTACATGCTATATTTTTACCGAGTTCGTATTAATCACAAATGCAATGTACTTCTTTGATGGCATGAAAAAATATCAGTTTCAGTAATGTTGTCACGTTGCCTGTGTATGGATTCAACTATAATTGCATTTAATTAGGTCATATTAAAAATGATTTATTATAAATTTAAAAAGAAAAAAGAAACGTCTTATATTATTTAGGTCAAGAGTTCAATAACACTTACGAATGTTTTAAGTGTGAATGGACTTTCACGTTGTAACTAGATCGACTTTAAACAATATTATAAGGTTTTATAATCTTAAATAACAATTCGTTTTTCCACGAATGAGAAAGAATTTTTAAAGGAGGGTGGGGACGGTAGGACAGTCAAACTATTTAGGAAAATATAAGAAAAGGAGAGTTTAAAGACACAAATATCTTACCTACTATAAAATTGTGAAGTTTTTTTTACATTATTTTTCTTTAGAATAATTTTTCTCTGACAACAATCACTTTAAAGAAATCAATTTATTTAAATCAGATTTAATTTTATATGAAATTACCTAAGTAACAAGAATTATAATAAACATACTTACTATGTTCTTTACTTTCAGTTCGAACAAAGAATGACTTTAAATGTTCAAATTTTGTAAATATTTTTTTATGTTTCAATTTTTTATAAAATTCATTTAGACATACATGAATAAAGGAGGAATCAATAAAAAAGTATAATAAAGAATGAAATTAATTTAAAAAATAGAAACATTTAATTTAATTAAAAAAGGTAATTCCACTGAAAATCAAAAAATGATAATATAAAACTAAAATTAGTAGAAGAATTATTAGAAAAAAAATAATTAGGAAATAAAAGTAAATTTTGATCATAAGACCATTTTTATTAATTTAAAAAATAATAGTTATTAGTTAAGTAACTACATTTATTAAAAAAGACTCCGGAGATAAAATATTGAAGGTTCAGTAAATCGAACCTTGTAAAGGCGACAAAAATTATAGTCACTAAAAAACATTCTATGTTTTTATATAATTTAATGCACTAGCGAAAAACAAGAGTACTTGTGTTTTTATTACCTATTCAAAACATATATTATTTTAATAGACAACAATGAAATTTTTAATTTTACGGTTGCATTTGTAATAATTTTTTTTTGTACTAATAATTTAATGACAACTAATTTCAAAAAAAACATTAATATGTACACCGTTAAAGATTTTTTTTAAATACCTACACCTCCGCCGTATAATAAAGATACCCCGTACCCTCTACCCTTAAGTTAATATAACATATAAAATGTAAAGTGTGTATTATAATATACTATTTCATCTCCAATTACTACAATATTTTTAAATATTAAACGTGTAGGGAAAATCATGTTTTACAAAAATTGCACAGTATTTTCGCTAACAGTTAACATTTAACAGTACTTAATGTTAGTTAAGTTTAACTCAACTATTATACGGTCAAAATTGTATTTTCAAAATGTTTAATTTTTAATGATAGGTTAACTATTGTTGTATTATTTTATTCATATTATAAATAATCTTAAATGCCTATACAATAATATAGGGATTTTTCCTGACATTTTTAGTTCATTGCCACCCAAGTAACTGTGTTATCGACACCCTGTTGTAATATTTACACGTATCTAATTACCAATTCCCGGAGAACATTAGGTAAGTTTCGGTTGGTAAAATATTAGATAACTATTATTTTTGTATATTATTAGTAATAGGTATGAGGTATGTGAGCTAAGTAGAGTTAAAATTTTATAAAACTACTTTGCACTGAATAGTTTATACGCATAAACTTAAATGGTTAAAAAATATTATAGTTTATCCTAAAATATTAATAGTAATTTGCATCCATAAACAAAAGTATAAGATCAGTGTCGTAGGTAAAATAATATTAAAGAGAAGGTAATATGACATTTTTGGCTGACGATCTTTTATATGGTTTTGGCTTCCATACTCCTTAATCATACACGTATTTATTAACTATAGATTTTTATTTGTATAATATATGATATATATATATATATATATATGAACATATGATTATTAAAAAAAATCTCTACAATAGTAGCATATTCTATTTAAAAAAAAAACTAAGAATTAGTTAAGTACGCCTACGATTTAACTTTGTAAAACCAGAGTTGAGTAGGGAAGAGGCAGGGCATAGATGCTAAAATACTACATTATATATTTATAAGTACATATTGTGTTTGAGCAAATAAATTTGATAATTTTGTTTTGTCATCTATGTGATGGAGTCGGAAAGATTTCACGCTCTGATACACTTTATCGATTTCGAATCTATTTCGCCGTGTATGCTCGTGCTAAGGTACCACTATCGTCAAGTACTAACTATATATTATTCAACTCGTATATAACACAGCAAAATCAAATACACGAAGACAGTAAAACACGATATTTGCGTTTCGTTTATCGGAAATACTCTATTCCAACTCTTAACGCATGTGATTTGTATACTAACTAAACTTTCAAACCTGCGTAATGCCTCAAAATATAAATGGCCCCTTAGCAGTGAGCAGCGTTTACAAGTAAAACAATTAAGTCAAGTTGGTAACAATTGTTTTTTTTTTAAACCTCACTTTTTTTTTCCCTAAACAATTATTGTTGCAATGTGTAAAATAATTTATCTGATATTCCCTTCTATCTCCAATGCCTCGTGTTTTACAGTAGGGTCTATGACCCCCAGCATAATATTAGTTTTATTGTTTGTACAATACATTCATGCAAGATAATCTGGTAAAGAGCGTGGAGTGGTGCAATACAACATGCAGTTAGTAGTTATCGTGTAAATGACAATGACGTCTCACTTTCGTTCCACTGAAATTTATTTAAACAAACAACACGCCGTGTATCTGTATCTAAATTCTACCATTACCAAACATATTATAATTTATTACTATTTACTTACCTGTAAACTTTATAAAACAATTATTTTTTAAAAACTGCGTTCAAAGACATTTCATAATTTAACAAAGTATGTTTACATTTGAGATAGAAATGTAAAGATGACGTTAAACCACTGATTTTAAAGTGTAAAAACTCCTATTATGATCTCGAAGGTTTTGTTAGGGAATATCAAAATTATCTTTTTAATTTATATGCTTTAGAAAACAATTTTTAAATGTCTACAGAAAACTTAAATAAAATACAAAACCAACCAAATGGGGGTATAGCGTCCTTTTAAGTATGAAATAACCAAATGTCGAATTAAATTACCATAACAATTATAACCTAAGTGTTGTCATAAAACATTATTTTTTTTTTTACAAAACACGATTCCAGTACAATAAATAAGCTACATATTATTAAAACAATATATATCCAAAATATTTTAAGTTATGAGTATAATATATCAAACTGTGTTCCTTAATCATATTTCACTGAATATACGAGTTTGATTGACCTTTAACACATTTTTATAGTTATTAGTATGTATATACCACGAGTGTAGGCCCAAACATAATCGACTTGACAGCTATTTGGAGATTGGAAATTAACGTATTGGGAAGTATTTCGATTTGTTTAATATTATAGTAATTATTTTAATAAAACAGTTTTTCAATGCGTGCAGCCGTTATCACCAGTAGACTAATTATTATTTACACCTCAGACCATACATTTTTTTTTTTTTTAAATAATGTCAAAAACTTTATGGAATATGGATTTTTTAATAATATTATTAAGCAAGAAAATACGTGCTAAAACAATTATATTAAATAAAATATTGTTAAAATATTATTAAAATATATGTTATCATAGTATTAAAATTAAACCTAATAGGATAGGAACTGAGCAAAGCAAATAAAAAATATACATGCTACGTTAATGAGAATTTTCAAAGTAACCCTTGCGTTTGTGAGGAACACCAAACATTCAAATATTTATTTGAAGAGTGCCCCTAAAGCGAAAACAAAAGAAGGATTTTAATCCTTGTTGTTGTTGTTTTTTAAAACACACCAATGTATGACAATACAATAAATTAGATGAGAATTAAAACAAATAATATATGTTTATCAATTGTTATAAAACTATTTACCTGTTCATCTTTTTTAAACTCTATTTAAATAATAAATAATTTTTACTTTAATTTGTACATAATACACCGATACCATATGTAGTGGAAAAAAGTGTGTCTATACCGATTAAGTGGTGTCTGGTGGTCCTATTTTATTTTGCCCACCTCAGCTCACACGAGTCACGATAAATAGTACATGAATATTAGGTAGGTAGTCGAAAGGAACTATAAATCATTATTTACATATTCTATTTACTTTTTAAAGAAGCGCATTCACCTGGAACTATATGGATGACGATATTACTCGCTGAAATATTCGAGTATGGATTTACGAGGAGTAATAATTATAACTAATGTTCTTGTACGCCATTGAAAAAGGTAAAAAATTCCGTTAACGGTTATTGTGATATTATATGACAACGATGACGACGACGACGACTAAAACATAATGATTGTTCTAACCATCTAAAGTATAACACATGATTTAAACTTTAAAAAAAAAATATTATTTTACATATGATGCATTTACCATAGCGTTATCACATGATATCATGATATTAATAAAAAAAATTAGTTAAATAAATTCAATAGGTAAAAAGAGTCATACACAAATGGCGTAGGTCAAATTACATTTTTTTATCATTGCTTTTCCACCATCAATGCTCAATGCAGACATCGTTTTTATATAATATACATTACAAATAAAAGTACAGCGGAAATAATACATTTGTTGAATTATACCTAATGTTAGTTATAATTTGAAAAGTTGACATGCTTGATAATTAATTTAACGCACTTGACCGGTTTTCCTTTTTTGAATGAAATTATCTTGTAAAGTTAAAAAAATGTTTTTTTTAAATATTATTATTACCATAATTAAATAATTGTCGATGTTCAATGGCTCTTAACAAAACTTAATTCACTAGATAAATTATTTTTTTCTAGTTCAAAAAATACTCAAGTTTTTCGTGAATACATTTTATACCAAATAATTAATAAACCATTAAACTATTTGTGGAGTTGATGTTAAGTGTTTTGAACATAAAGATTCATCTAAAAGTCAATTAACTGAATTGAAATAAATGGCATAATCTTAAATTTTACAAGTTAATTATTATAATATTACATTAAAAATAGCTTCACCAAATCGGCAATTGAAAAATAATTCTTGGAAATCTTATTTATTTTTGAAAGTAGAAGTATGTTTGTATTGTAAATTTAAAATAAAATAACATCAACATAATTTTTTTTAGTAATTTTATTACAGCAACGCCGTCAAAATATATTTTCATTCCAGTCAACCATTATTCTTTTATTAGTTTTTCTCTATTTTGGTACACTTACAATTATTGATCTTATTGATCATTAATTGGTTCAATTTTATCCTTATACACACGATCTTATTAAACTCATTTTGTAGTTATTTCATATATTCTTAAAATTTTTAATATTAGCCTATAGGTAAATCTATATAATATAAATTATAATTACGTATATACTAATATGTACTCTATGTGGTAAGAACAATGACGTAAATTATGCATATTGCAAATTTCATTATGTATTTATGAAATTTATTACGTTTTTGTAACATATTACACATCACAGTTTGTTAACACCATGATATCAGTGTTATATAATTTTAATTTTTAATTATTTTGTACATCGTATTGCATTGTATAGCAAGTAATAAATAATTAACTTTATTACAATGTATCTACAAAAAAAAAAATGTAATATTCTTGTACAATAATACATTTTAATAAGTAGCCATAATCAATGATTTATGAAATACTAGTTTAAACACTATTATGATAATATTTTATAACAAACTCCACCGAATTTGATTTTATTTTAAGTAATAAAACTTGGCATATCATAGACAAGTCATTTTTTTTAGATTAAAATAATCTACTCAGTTACCAACAAACTTTATACACCTAACAACAAAGCACTAAATAAAAATGTTTTTTTCTCACTAGTTACACAACGCAAAGTAAATATAAGCAATAATAGAATGACATATTCCAACATAATAACTGTCATGATTTATGAGCGTGCATCATATACAAAATAGAATATATATATTAAATGTTGAGATATACTACTATATTGCTGTATTACATAATTTATAGTTGAAAATAAAGTTATTTATTCGAAAAGAGGTTGGGTATACGTAAAAACAACTACTAAGTAAAACTAAAAAATATTAGGCATATTAGATTTTTAGTAAGTTTAATAAACATTTTTTTCCAAAATAAATTTCTCCATTTATTCAAGATAGGCGCATTCAACATTTCTATATTTTATAACTATCTTTATTCTTTATACTATTTTTAATGATTGTATTACACGTGCAATCATCTGTATACCAATAGAAACAATATACTAAATAATATATTTTGATCAGTTTATTTGTTTACTTATTTTTAAATTATAAAAAAACTTTATTCGTTTTTTTTTTATTTATTAATCCGATGTTTTTCCATATTCCTCCATAATTTTTCTAATGAGTTGCTTGTTCCTCATTTCCTGTTGTTAGTTTTAACATTGATATTTTTAGACCTGGAGTTCAATAAAATATGTGTGTTGACATTTTTCAATTTTTGAGTTACTAGATCTGTAACGAAAATGTTTTATAGTAACCTAGTTTATTACTTGATTTATTTTCTCGTTTACTCGATTGCATTTAGTTGTATGTTATACAAGTATTGTATTTCTGTTTTTCGCGGAAACAAATGGAAACAAACTATAGCTATATGTTTACAGTTTAATAATAGCAAAATGTATTGTATTGTATCATAATATACCATAATAATAATGTTAAAACATTGTATCGTTGTTGTTATGCGGATATGTAATGCTAAAAACATATCAATGACTTAATGTTTTTCCGTGGAGCTTGAGGAAATAGACGTTACTTTTAAACTATAGTTTGTAAAGTGATTATTACTTAGACTTTACTATTACTAGTCCGCTTTTTTACTAATTACTGTTATTGCAATTCTTTAACTTACTATTCAAGTCGATTATCTCATTCCCTGATTTAAAATATTTGGTGATCTCCAACTCTCCATAGTTACTTTCACTATACAGTTGCCTATAATTACCTTTACAATGCACTCCATACATTTTCATCCTTTCTAATCTTCCACTTGAGTCAATCTTCTTGATTCAATGTCACGCAAAAAATGATCTGTAAAATTTCAAAAAGTTCTAGGACATGATACAACCCTACACAAAATCCTACGATGCTCGTTAGCCTTCGTTATACTTAGATCAGCTTATTGTTCTGAACATAACTACTTATGTTAAAATCTGATTTCCCCTTTGGAATAGATTTCTTGCTAGTAGTAATGTATATGTACAGAAAAATCGCTCATTCTCCTAAACTAACGGACATTACATGATTTAATAATGAATAATTCATAAAATAAACATTAAAAGTAATGAGCTTTTTTAAAGTAGACATGACCAAAAATGAATACTACAATTTTAGAACCTCATATTATATGAATGTAATGACAAAAAACTAATTTCATGTCCCCGTGTATTATTATGCATGTTACCCAAATAAGCTTATCTTGTCTAGTTTCAATAAATCTGTTATTGACATTTTTTTGTATTCAAATAATAGTCTTTGGTTTTGTAGGTTATTTTTTTATTAAACAATAATCAAATAAATAATTTGCGCCTATAAAATAATACACATACATTATTTTATTAAGTAAAAGTCTCAAGAGTCAAGTGGTAAAACAGTTTTGTGTTTTCGTCAGACACAAAGAGGTTTCTACCTTTTAATTACTTACAGTCTAGTGAATAGTGATTATTTATTTTGAAAGTACGACGGGTTTGGTTCGATATCCGCTTTGTTAAGAGTCTAGAAGGTAAAACAGACGTTCTGAAATTTCCCAGACTAATTAATTTTAGAACTCCTTTGTGCTTATACCAGGAAACTTGTTAAATACTTGTCCTACCTTTAAGCTAACAATAATCCCGACGATCCTTTAGAGCGGAGTATGAGTTATATTAAATTTAAAAGGATCTAAATTCCATTTAAGTCTCGGTCCTAACTTAATCCCTAGTACTGATTATTTTGTAGATTCATAATGTACAAGATGACATTATGTATGATGAACAATGTACATGATTTAATATTTGTATTCAATATGTTTGGCTTTCACATTTAAATTTTAAAAAAATGAAGTACTTCTGTCTTAAGTTTATATAAGTTTATTTTAATAAAATAAAAATGCACAGTACGGTATCCACAGTAAATACCCTAGAGGCTAGATTAAACTTCAAAACTAAAATTGGTATAAATACTAAATATTGATAAAAGCTATTGTAAAGGCAATAATAATAATGTGTTTAAATTTTATTTTAAGTATTAGGTTGAATCAATTAGCCTTTTTTCAAAAAAATACCTTATTGTAAAAACATACTTTCTCAGTTACGGCTTACGAACGAACGTTAGGAGCGAACTCACGCGGATTTTTTTGAAAATTACACTGCATATCTGTTACGATGAAAACTGTACTCAAATTTTTATGGATTTTTTTTTCAAATATTTTTGTCATGGTCGTATAATGTATTTTTAGTTTTTTTCTGGACACTTCTTTTTTGTAACTTTTTTATAGTAACTTGGGCCATAAAAAAAAATATTATTTAAAAATCAGGTTCTTATGTAAAACAATCTCAGCTTTCTGAAAAAATATTGATTTTTTTTCGCGTAATCGAATCATTATATTTGAGTTAATCATCTAAAAAGTTGTTTTTTTTTTTTGTGTTGTCCAAAATTTGAGAAATTTTTTTATATAATTTTCAGTAAGTTGAGGAAATTTTACACACAATGTGTAAAATTCAAACCGGGATCTCTATAAAAACGATTAGAAAAACAAAAAAAAAATGTCCAAATTCATAGAAAAGTCGAAAAAACGGAAAATTATACTATTTTGAATATTGTTGACGTTTTTTTTACTTTTCTATGAATTTTTACCTCTTTTTTTTTTCCTAAGAGTTTTAATAATCATTTTTAAAACCCGGGGGGGGGTCCGCTCCAAATGTTTGTTCATATTTGGCGTTTTGACCCATGTATATATATATATATATATTAGTTTGTCGGCAAAATTACAAGTATGTCATATTATAATATTGTCTACCTTGGTCGTTCGATATTTCTATTTTTGAGCTGACTAGATCGCCGTATTGGCTGAAGTGGCGGTGCAGTCGAACAAAACCGGCCCACACATGTGTTCCCGTACACACGATCACGCTCTCGGAACGAACAATGGCGTTTTTATCACAACCGTTTCGAACTCACGCACGCAGCTATCGTACACCGTGCACATAATCACCAGAAAACTAGCAGAAGCGATGGACGTTTTTCACTTCACGTTTTCGTCGAAGACACCCAAACAGGACAGCGATTCGTCATCGATTCGGATGCAGATATTTCTGTTATGGTGTCGAGCTCAGCGTGCACCGAACATCGGGTACTGTTCTTAATGTCGCTAACGGAACTCGTATCTGGACCGAAAACGTTAGGTTTGGATGTCCACTTCACGCGTAACTTGACATGAACTTTCGGGATGCAGACGGTACCAAGGCCACTACAGGAGCCGATTCCTACACTATTTTGTTTTACTCATCGATGTGAATACGGCTACCAAACCTAACTCGCTGACAGCCTGTTTGTCAAAGCTGACTCCTTCGAAGTGCGTTTTTGGTGGTCGATATACTGTCTTTTCTCGGGACACGTTTCCCCATCACAAGCTCTCAGGTTTTGACATGGCAAGAAAAACTTGGGTGATCCTAAGCAGGTACCCAACAGAATACGGATGATGTGGCGAAACGATGGTTAAATGGAAAATTAAAAAAAAAACAAAATACCATAGCCGATCGGCAAGTAACAATGGATCGCCTTTTCGGGCTTTTGGAGATAGATGGAGAAATATCTAAACACTAACAGTCGCAACAAAGGAACAGATAATGAAAATTAATGTGAAAGTTTAGACAACATTAGAATCATTTAGAAATTTGTATATTATGTTTTTTGTTTTTTTTGTTATAATAAAAACACATTTAACGTCATCTAATCCATTCAGCAAAACAAAATTAAAATAAAACTACAAATACATACAATTATTTTAAAGTAATTTGCGGTCATTCTGGGATACGGATGTGTGTACCTAAATACCTATGTACCTATGTACCTTTGGTTCACCGCCTAACGTTTTCATCGTACTGCATAGCCTGGCACCGAGTGACCGTAAACCGACAAAAAGTTTGATTAAGATGCGTTATTGTTGGTCTGTGAATCAGCTAGTGGACTATGGCTGTGAGTAGTGTCAATTGTCAACGATCTATTGTGGTAAAACATAATTTTTCCCTGTTGGCAATTTTCGTCCTGCTGTACCGTTTAATCCGTCTAATGGCCGTAGGTACATGTTTCCCATTACTATGATTGAACTGTACTTAATCCCAGGATAATTAAGCTACGAACATACCTGTGACAGATTATATATTGGTTTTTATTTTACCAAAATCGGTTTAGCAGTTTAATGAGTAGTTGGAAACCAAGAATAAGTACATTATACCTAAACACATTACCTTCTTACTACTGCAGTCGGGTAAAAAGTATTATGTACTAATCCCATTGAAAAGTTTCAAATAATTGTATTATTTAGTAAGTTTGTTAAGTACATTATAATCTTAGTACTACTAGCAACTAAAATCTCTAAAATTAGCTATTTCTTTGTTTTAATCTCTCAATAGCATAATATGTTGACGGGAAAGGGGCCCCTTGATTTTCATAAACAAATTAATCATTGATAACAATAACTACCGTATGTATTTTTTATGAGTCATTAGTTATTATTTTTATAAACTGAGTGAATAAATAAGTATACTTATGCACTATTATGTAATGAACTATTTATGTTTATTTGTGCTAACAATGATGTTTATTGCGGTAAGTCTTATATTCATAGTTATTTACAAATTTATAATTATAATTTGTAAAAATATTTTGTAGATTAAAATGCCTCAAATCCCAATTCATAATTTAGGAAAAAATAATAAATTTAAGTAAAACCATATTTCCACAGTTTTTTTTTCATAATTTCTTTGATTATACATATAAACATATATGCAAGTTACATCCTATTATATTATTGAACTGAAATGAAGTACTTAAATTCAACATAATTAAACAGTTATTACAGATTTTACTAACCATAATTTCTTGATTAATCCATTAACTATTTGTTGTTTCACTTTCTTTTTAATTGTACCTATTATAGAGTTCATTGTAATTATATACTAATTTCTTTACTTTATCTTAACTAATATGTTTTCTATAGTTTAGCTTTGTCGACGAAACATTTTTTTATGATATTTTAAAATTAAACCAGACTTGAACTACCTGCTCTTCTGCTATGCCTAGCATGGTTTCTCGTTTTACCCCGCTATTAATCGGGATACATTGCACCACTATCTAGTTTCTTTGCATCCCTCCACTACTTTCACCTACTACATTACTAATACTTACCTAATAAAAATACAATACGTCAAATGCCACTTTCTCTTTTCGTAATTTTTTTTAATCATATTCAAACTTCCGTTGGATTATCCTAAGCTTTGCCTGTGTGTATAGTAATATGAGGTATTTATACTTGTGGTATTTATTAATTCAAAATGTAATATATGTACTTTTATTTAGGATATTGTTATTATTATTCTATTTGAATATGATGTTTTATTATTATTTTGTGTGTAGGTAGTTAATACATTTTTTTAATTTGCATTGTTCTAATGCAAAGTTCAATCGATACTTAAATAAATATATACTTCTGTTGCTAGATCATAAACATTTTTTTTATGGTCTAGACTCTAGTATAACGGGACGTAGCGTAGATTGGTTTATAAGTATTGTAATTGACGAGCTTGGATTAAATTATAATTTCAAGTGGATACAAATATACACAGAGACGACGCAAGTGATACAATATAGGTTGGTAGTATTAAATTAAATAGCTAAATAGTAAAGCAAGGTAAATTAAAAAAAAATGTTTAAATATATATTTTATTATACATTGTATTCATAAAACACTACAGAGTTTAAGGAAATCAAGGGAGAATTTGAAATTCAATTGAAATACTTAATGTTAAATAGCATTCGTTATATTTTTTACTTCCAGCTAAATTAATACAACAAGAGATTAAAGTCAATGAGAAAAAGTAAGAAACCCAATCAAAGTTACTAATAATTTAATTAAGTTTCCTGTAAGATGTTTCAGGTAGAATTTGCCAAGACGTAGAATGACATTAAATTGTATCCTAACTTATATTTTGTGAGTATGATCAAGGAAGTTATTATTGATTTAATGTTAAGTGAAACATTAAAGGAATGGTAGAGAAGTTTACTTATATTAATTTACAAACGGGTTATTTTTTTAACCCTATCGAATATGAGTTAATATAAATCTGATATGGCATGTATTATACTATAATTAAACTTGGATTTGGTTATGCTTTTAGAAATAGAAACAACTATTTACGCTGATCGCTATATAAATGGAAGAATCTGCGTCGAAAAAATCTAGGAGTTGATGGGTGGATAACGAGGGTAGGTTATCAAGCGGCTCCCCATCCCCATTGTGCTGGATTTTTTTGAAATTTAATGTTTTCAAAAATGTTTATTTTATAATTATTCTCTTAAAATTTAAGTTATTTAATTACTGTCTTAAATGTTAAGCTATATATAAGTTTATCGAATAGTAAACTGTGTCTAGCTGGCATCTAATGTTGCGTCAAAATTAAGAAGTCCACTTTACAAATATTTTTGAATAAAGTTGTTAATATCTATAATAATTTAAAGTAGTGTGTCAAATTACAAGACATGATATGTCTTACTATATGAAGATAATTAAAAAATAATTAGTAATCAGAGCCCCGAAGATGAAACCAGAAACATGCAAGTGTTTCGAAACGTTGGCCAACCAGTCGAGATAATCAAATGGGAATAATCGCAAGGTGTGTAAATATAATACCCCATTCAATTTTTAATAATTTTTTAAATAATTAGTGATTACTTTTATAATATAATATGTAGGTCATATGCCGATAATGAGGAACGTCAGTACTAAAATTATAGTTATTTATTTTTATTGCACTTGTTTAATGCAACTGTTTATCTTAAAGATTGCATTCGTTTTAGATCGGTTATATCATAAGAACTTATAAGTAATTTATATAATATTCCCGAATTATTGTTGCATTCATCACGATTCGTGTATAATAGCTTACGACACAATACCTACAATTACATTCATGGTGAAAATATATTTTACATATTGTATAGTCACATTTTGTCATTTTAAAATAGTTTTATATGTTAAAATCTGTGACATAATACAATTATGGTATACATCAAAAATTTAAACGCAGCGAGAGTAACTTAAAACTAAAATACCCCATCCACACAAGCTCTACTAGTAGGAGGCGCGTTAAAGATGAAAATAATTTCTTTACACCATACGCTTATGTATCCCATAGGTACGAGGCCCGTAAATTTGCTCGTACAGAAAAAGTGTTTAATCAATAGTTAGTAATAATAATTAATTGTTAATAATTTATGTCCATTTACAGTTACCGAATATCTGTATTCTTGAGAAAAATGTATTGAAATTTTGTACTTAATAATTTTTTTCGCCTAATACCTAATTATAACTTTTCTTCCTAAAGAATTTTTTATTAAAAAGCTAATACTATAATACCCACTAATTTCTTTAACTATAATCATTACAAATAAAACAGCCAGGTCATCAATTTTGTTTATTTATTTTTACTTAAAATTAATTCCTTTCATTTAAATCCGCGATTTACTGATGTGACATATTTAGCAACTCATCGACTAATTTGAATTATAACATTTTTTCGGCGGAAAAGGGAATTGTCGGGATAGGGCAAGATACGATCTTGGCGCCAAAGCGACTCTTATCTCGTTGGAGGGAAAGGGAAGTTACTGTTTTTGGTGGAAAACGGTCATGCTATTGTTATCAAAGTCGTCAATCCCTACCTAGTGCGGCTGTGCAAACAGTGATGGAAGCATCGCGGAGATAGGAAACCGGTAACAGAACGTTAAGATACCCGGCCGCCGCCAGGTACCGCTTTAAGATTTTACCTTACTAGACTATTGACAAAGCGGATATCGAACCAAACCTGTCTTATTTTCAGAAGAAAAAATCATTATTCACTGATATGAGATAAGAGATAGGGGTGAGTGATAGGGATGGGAGATAGGGGGTGAATGATAGGGGTTGGGCGATATGGGTGGAAGATAGGGGTGGGCAATAGGGATGAGTGATAGGGTGGGAGATAGGGGGTAAGTGGTAGGGGTGGGGGATAGGGGTTAGTGATTGGGACGGGAGATAGTGGGTAGGGGATAGGGGTAAGATATAGAAGATAAGATATAAGAGATATGTTGTACGTTCAACGTTCAAATTAGAACTAAATAATAAATTCAAAATAGTTTAATTCTCTATGTAAAGTTACTTTTGGCCAGATAATAAACACTACAATAGCCAGAAACTTGATTGTACATAATTTTTTAATCTCCTTGGCTTATGCTGTAACTGGAAGCTCCATGTAATTTTTTTTTTTTTTTAATTATAATTCCACAACTAATCTAAATTTATTCGGTACTTCAACGAGACATGAAAATGCTCTTTCGTGGTTGCAGACTCAGCTGAAAAACTTTTTTTAATAATTTTTTATACAATTTAAACAATAGCTAGACATGCTAGAACAATTCAGAGACTTAACTCAAAATCAGTTAAAAAAATTCGAAAAAAAAAATATGTAATCTGAAATTGTGTTGTACACTTTCAATTGTAATAAAGGATTAAAAGAATTAAATATAATTTATACAAAAACTTGGAAGATACTACGACAAAAAATGACTTTTAATTTCTAATTTTTATTATCAATTGTATTATTTTGTTTTTAAACCGGGTAATCGATAATATTATAATTAGTTTTTGTAGATATGGTATAACTGTAATTTGGGTCTGAGAAGCCAAAACTTATCATTTTCGTGCAATTGGAGGTCTTAACTTTTTTCTCCCATTTTTTTTATTTTTGTCTAGGTAGTGTCATTTTTTCACACAACATATAGGTTAATTTACTTACATATTATTTATTATTAAAAACTCATTTTGGCCGATGAGTTTTCTGATTGATTATGCTTTTTTCGACTCAATTGGCCGATATATTATATAGTACGCGTATACGAATTATATTTTGATAAACATGACGAGTACTGCTGTTCTGTACTATTAACTAGTACAGGTGCTGTAGTTCCCTTTGCAGCATGGTGTTTGATCTCTATCCCTACTTTATACCGACATTAACGACAAAGTAGTTCTGATTCCTGGATATTGTTTAAAAAAAAAAAAACCATAACGTTTACATAACCACTTGTTACGCATTGGTATTCCATAAAACGTGCACCAAAAGACACAACTTGTGTATACCTATTCATGTACGATAAAACCTAGAATTAGTTAGGAAGCAATTGAAATGTGGCCTTATCTATAGTATAAATGCTTACGAATTGTCTTTTATATGATTTGGAAAACAATTTCAACGTACATTTAGGCCTTACCTGGTTTCGAACGTAACTAGGATGTTGCAGCGTGGCCAAGGGCACGTACCATTCATGACAATCAAATTTTATTCCTGGAATCAGTTGTTCAAATAACGCTTTGTTTTCGAAATATTTTTTTTAAAGCCTCGGCATGTTGATCAAGTTTTGTTTGGATTTTAGCTTTTAGACACATTTTGTTCCCACAAGAGAATAATTTATGTTTATTTTAACATAAAAAATAATTTTACGAAAAACAAACTGTTGTACCATTTATTTTCCTGGAATAAGTGATATTTAAAAAAACATGTTTCCTAAATTAAGTTTATTAATAAATACTATCAACAGGCTATATTAAAACGGATAAATGACAATATTAAAAATTGGGTAGTTAAATACTACAATAAACTACACTACTCAATAGGTATTAATTTTTAATTATTGAATAATAAAATCTTAAGAATTCTGTTCAAACTTTCATGGATTTAACTATTAGTTTGATCATTTTCGGATCTATCCATGTTGTCATAAGTTAGCTGACGTCTTGAACTCATTGCAAGGTCTATCAGAGAAATTGTTACCATTCAATTTTTGCGATTATAACCTATATATAGACGAAAATATTGGCTTTTATATATCTATGTATATTTGTAACAGTGAAACGGTGACTATTTCTCTGAAGATGTACCCTGCTACCGGTTCGAAACGTCAGTTCACTAATGACAACATGAATAGATACGATAATGATCAAACTAATCTTTAGAGTTGTGTTTAAAAGTTTAAGAAGGAGGAGCTCTATCACATTTATAATATTTCAGTACTTTGATGAAGCATAAATAAAATACATATACTTATTACTTTATAGGAAAGCCTAAAAACCCAAAAAAGGCTGGATAGCTTGTAAACATTCAACAATGCAGCGGCTAACAGCGCAAGTTGAATTTTTCACTAAAAATTATTAAAATTTGTAAAATTTACATATTAGTAAGTCTGACAATTTGATATAGTATACTAATATGTATTTACAAATTCAACTATTAATTTATATAGTATTGATGTTTTATTCAAATTTAATAACATTGATGACTAGACAAGAAAAATATTAAGCCAAAGGCAAAAGCCTGGTATTATAATTTCAAAATTAAAGATATACATATATTATATACCACATCAAAAAAAAGTACCAAATAAAGTAACACCTAATTATGAAAAACATTGTCAATATACAGTGTAACAAGTATAACCATATTTTTTTTCAAGTTATCGCTAATTACAAATTACAATATCACTGATGTAAAGATATAATCTATTTAAATGTAATAGCTATATTTAAAAAAAAACTAGCATTTTACAAGAAAAAACTAATTTTAACTACCTCAGACTTATTCAACGTGTCAAGAAATAAACTTGTTTAATTAATAAGCCACCTTTTACCAAGACAAATATATGAGTATCCAAAAATGTATTCTATATAAGATATGATATTTTTATAACTAATTGTATTATGATACGCGGTAACCTGATTATAATAATGATATAGCTAGCATAAAAAAATAATAATACTGTTTAAATGTAGAGGACCTTACGAACCGAGGTATACTGAATATCAATGCTCCGTACAAAAAAATAATTAGGTAAAAAATTAATTACCTCAAATACGTGAATGGAGGTTCCATTATGCGCTATACAATGTTCCCAGCATCATAACATGAAAATTCACATTTTTCGCTTAGTTTGATGGAGTATTTCTTTTGCGTATCTTCGGTTTTATTTGTATGACCTTAACCTAAAACTTATCATGCCAATAATTTAAGCAGACAAAACATTTTTTTAAAGTTCTTGCCAAGAAAGAATTTGACAAGATACGTTTTATGTTATATACATTAGTAATGTATACGATCTACAGTGTATTATACCTGTTATATTAAAACAAGCCAATTCATTTAAAAATGCTATCAAAATACAAATTTGTATATTTGGATTTTAAAAAACTTTAAATTTCTTTTTAAAAATGTTAGTTAACTCACCTTTAAGTTCTTAAATATTTAGGTAAGCTTTTCTTTGTCATTCCGGTTGGTGTCAAATTAAAATTTTTTTCTAATTCTCAAGAATCTCTCTCGCATTTTTTTACTTTTTATTAGTTTATAACTCTTTTTTTATTATTTATAATTAGTGATTGAATAATTGTTTAATTATATTGCCTATCGTGAAACTATATATATTATCTTTAAAAAAACATCGTATAATATGAAACTTGCATCACTCAAAATGTCATTCAATATAATACCTAACAATAAAATGGCTTCGCCTATTGACATTTTTTTGAAATTTCAATATTAAATTTAATACTAGGTTTATAAAACAAGGTATCCAATATCTATCAACTTTTATTTTTATAATAAGATAATTATAGTAAACTCACTATGTCACTAAGTACCTAGTATTCTTAACCATATGTTTTGGTAAAGTAAAATGCCTAACTATACATTAGACAAGTGGAAAACCCTTCTATAACTGCAGTTCGAATTTAAGTTGGTCACGTGGCTATCTAAGAATGTCTCGTAAATGTAAAATTTACGTCGACCAAATTATGTATATGTATACAGTGTACCATGAGTAATAACGTCTAAGTCTCTAATGGACGATATGTATGCTGCTAATACTACTAAAGGGTGGTCCATAAAGAACGTTGAATTTTAAGTTGCTATTAATCAATTTTATTTTTGAAAAATATCATTTAAGACACACCATTCTCTTTAGGGCATATTAAGGTTTATACATGTAAAACAATATCGGCTATGTGACCCACCCCTCTCCTACTAGACGTACACCTAATTTCTCGGTCCATGAAATTCACCATGACCCGATCAAATATCTCCCTATTAAGTTCGTTGAGGACTCGTCGAATTTCTTCCTTAAATTCTACAAATTCCCGGGTTTGTTCTGGTAAAATTTTGACTTAGTGTACCCCCATGAGAAAATAATCACACGGTGTCAAGTCACAAGATCAGTAAGGTTGGTCTCCTCGCAACGAGATTATTCGGCCCAGGAACTTCTCACGCAGCACCGTGATGATGTTAAATCAATAACAGTAAATACTTAATACTAACATATTTTATTATTGAAATAGCAGGATGTTATATTATACCAACGCTAATAAAAGTGCCAGTTAAACCTGCCGGATGGAATAATCAACCAGTTGCTGTTCAGTAAGCTTTAAAATAACTGTCAGTTCTATAGATTTAGAATTAGTTTACTACAATATGTAATGTTTAACGCAATTTCTATTGAGCGATAGCTATATTTTGACTCGATAATGGTATTGGGTTTTAATTTTCTTCATCCTTATAGCATGCCAAAAGATACATAGGCGTGTTACAAATGCATTATTTTATGTTATGAAAAGGCACAATTTTGTAACTTTATATGACAGGTGTAACAGTTAAGAAAATTGGGTTTTTTTAATAAAAACTGGTCAATGTATTGTCAATGCGAAGAGAGTAGCGCTATGGTGTCTTGGTGCTGCTCTCTGGGGAGTTTTGCTAGTGGTTAAATTAAATTGGCCTAGTTTTCCGACGAGCAGAGTGACTATACTTAAAGGTCATTTTTATCAGTTGGTTATTTTTCGCAAAGTCACTGAGGGTTTTTTCTAGGAGAGTAAAATAAAGTTCTGTAGTCTTCAAAATATAAATATACTTATGTATAATCGTAATATTGTAGATTAAAATAATCGTATCATTATTATTATTACTACTAATCAACAATTATATAAAAAAAAGTTATAACAGTTATTAAATATTAACTTGCCGCTCGATTATAATATAAGCCTTGACCCATATTTGCTTCCATTTTAAATTATGTTTTTAATTCCTAGTCGAGTGTATCCTATACGGTGTCTGTACTGTCACAATAATAATAGGTTGTGAGCTTAAATAATTTACAATTCCGCTTGTGCGTAGTTTCCCATTGAAAGTCTACAGCGAAGCAGCGCAAAGCGTTCATCGTATATTATCGATTGACGAGTGTGTCACACTTCAAAAATTCAAGTCCTGCCATGGCTGGCTCCCTATAGATAGATAAATAATTTATTAATTTTTGAAGATTTAAATTTAACAAAAAGGATAGGCTACATTTTTGTTACCAGGGAAAAATATATAAAAAAATACCCAAAACTACTTGTAAGTAGTGATGTAAATGGCCGCCACGTTATAATCTTTTTGGAGAATTTTTGGTAATTTCCTTTAAAAACCTATGGTCTATAAATTTATTTTAAACAGAGAATGTTAACAAACTTATCAGTATTCAATTATTAGTTTTCAATTCACCATGTGTGTCTTTCACTCCTACAGTGTTGTCAAGTGTACAAATTACAAAACTTCATCAGGCGTGCAGTATTAATAAATTATCGCATTTCATTCAATATACTTCGAAATTATTTTAATTTCACAATTTTCAGAATATTCTCTCCGGTAATAATCTCCATGGGAATATTCTCGTGACCAAAAATATTCTTTTGAGAATATTCTATGCACACACCACTAATTGTAAGTACACGGGACTGAGTCAAGGGATCCCCACCCCTCCCCCCTTCTTTTTTATAGCTTATATAATATGTAATTTTTATATTATCATTATTAAATACATTTTTTTTAAAATTTAAATCGTTAATTTTTGTTTGTACCTCAGAAAATATAATTAATATTAAAACACCTAAAAATAAGAGGTGTATATCCTGTATTTATAAATATAAACATACATTTTCATGAATAATATATTAAATAATAATACAAATTCATAGATGGCTATAGCTACTGTTATTTTTTCTTTCTCTTTATAATTTTTGAGTTAGGGTAAATATTTGAGATTTGTATTTATTAGTAGGTATTATAATTGGTTGCATATATTTGCATGTGGTGTGTAGCGAACAATATATTATACTATAAACTCGGTAAACATACCGAAAAAAAGACCCTACAAGAAAAAAGCCTACCAGGATTTGCCCGGTATTTCGGTGAGCCTATCCGCCTATAATTTGAAAAATAATTAAATAAATAACAACAAATTACGTCAGTTTTCGACTTGTGTTATGAGTTCACAAAAAATGAAACTGATTGTTTTAATATTTACACATTTATAGCTAATAATTAAAATAAAATCTAAGAAGAATTAATGAGACAGTGGATCTAAAATTAATATAAGTCGTAAATCAAGATAACACTGATGTATTATATTATACTATGGAAACAATAATAATAAAAATTTCCCTGTTAAATTATTTGTCACGTATCATTACAACGGATTTACAGATATCATGTAAATTATCGCACCATATCATGTTTATCATCATGTTTATTATCTTACCTACCAGAGTTTTAATAAAGTACAAAACTAATTTAAATTTAATTAATGTGAAAATGGATTTAAAATTATTCTATCGATTAAAAAAAAAATTGTTTTCTAATAACCACGGAGTGTGCTCTTTAGGCTATGACAATATACAGATAATGTGTGTATTACAAACTATGTAATTTCAGGTGATTAAAATAAAACTATGCTCTTTTCGACCGCACTGGCTTATTTTAAACTAAACGTTTCGTCTTTCATGTCCTTACAAGTTGCCAACCATGTGTTGTCTGTACGTATAATTTCCTTGTTATTCCATTTAATAATTAACAAAATATTAATAAATAAATAATAATACTATCAAATAATGGTGCTCCTGTTTTCTGTATTTCCAACTAGTTACTTCCTCATGAGTGACAGTGTACATGCAATCTGTTTGTAAAGTTTATATAAGTGAACTTATGGGCTAAGCTTTGTCAAAAGCTTGAATCATATCAGGAAATAGATACCCCAAAGCATTATTCTCTTTTATAATGCCGAGTTTATTTATTTTATACCGCAATGGGTATAGATAAAATGTTCAAAGTGTAAAATGGGTAATGTGACAATATATTTTGTAGTTCTAATTAATTGAGGAGGAGGAGGAGTGGTCGAGTGGGTAAGGCGAGCAATCTTCCGGTGGAAAGGAACCGCCATCCCCCTCTCCAGCGACAGACTGACGATCCGTCCCGGACAGTGAACCTATCTAGAAACCACCATCCCACAATGGCAGCGTTTGGCCTTAAAGGCCCGTTAAGCTTGATGATGATGTTCTTATAAATTATAATATTTTATATAATACCGACAAACCACAGCGGATTTATTAACCTATTGTATTTATGTCGACTGTCAATATATCAAATTATTCGTAATTTCAATATGTGTTTTGTTCCACTCGTAACTTTCATAACAATCGATGATTTATTACTATTGATAACGCCAACTAAAATATCTGTTTTTTTTTGCCATACCGAATATTTCAATAGAATCTGCTGTACAATTTTAATATTTTTTCTGAAAGGTCAATAACATATTTCCATACGAGGCAACTCGTGTGGCTCGTTGGGATTTTATCATCATTTTCCTAAAATTGAATTGGGTATTGATTGCAACGTATCGTTTGCCTTTAGATGGTATAAGTTAATTATAGGTTATCATTTTAACACTGTTATAATTAAATTTCTAATGTTAATATATATTTTTAAATGTTTAGTTACCTAAATATACAGTATGGTAAAAATCAAAAGAATTTTTTAGAACACAAATAACGTCTAAAATTTTAATAATATAGTAAGAATTGAACTTTAGATAGGTAATAAGAAAATAATGCTTGGATTTTAATTTTTTTCAAATATAAAACTGTTGCGTTTATTTACTAATCATGAGAAACCTAACTAGTCCATTTTAGCTTTGGAAGTCTAATAGCTTTTTAATTTTATTATATTGAGAGAAATGGACTAGTATAAAAGACGTTGCTAAACAATTTTCAATTGAGGTTGAATACTTGTACTTGCACGTTACTGACAACGATTAATGCCGATTTATAAGTTGCGATTACATTATCATTTATCCAACATACTTACTTGTTAATATCATTATGAGATTAACTACACTCTTTTGTGTACAATTTTTGACAGCTGTTTTAACTTATTTAATTATTTTCAGTCAACTCATTTTAAAACTTTGTAACTTTGATTACATACATAGTTCCTGTTGTGTTGATATCTGAAGAAATAAAATAATAACCAAAAAAATAATTTACGCCGATATTTTGTAATTTTTATTTTATTATATTGTATAATAATAGTTTTTAATTTTTATCATTTCTTTTTAACGTATGAACAAATATATTTAGGTATACATATAGAAACATCAATGGAAAATAAAAAACGAATAAATAAATAAATAAATAATAAACATAAAATTAAATTAAAATCTAATCAGACTTTCTATAGGGTAGAGGAATAAAATAATCATACAAAAAATAATACAATTATTATTACATTTATAGGTAATAAAAAAAACACTGCATTGTTTCATAACAAAAAACCAATAATTTTTTAATCCTTGAGGAGAGGTATTACATAAAGAATGCTTAAAAATTATTTAAATTATATTTTTAGAAGTTACTAAAACAATTTTATCAATGAAGAAAAATGTCCATAAAAAAAATATTTATTTATTCTGATTCCTTAATTATGATAAAACTAATAGAATTTATACTAAGATAAATTATTTTATTTTATAATTTATCTTTAAATAACAGAATGTATTTCCTTAAGAACAGAACATTTTAAAATTTTTTTTTTAATTTTAAATAAAATTAAATACTAGGTGAAACTCATATATATATATATATATATATATTTATATAATCCGCAATAAAACAATTGTGGAATCCGAAAAGCTTACATACAATTAACTAGGAGTATAAAACAATGAAATATACATTATTGTTTTATGAACATTTTTCTAAATTAATTTAATTAAGGCTTAATAAAAAAAAAATAAACATGAGTGTAGAGATAATTTGATTTTCCTTAACAAACTACATAAAATGCTTATTTTTTTCGGCACGCAGAGGAATTTTTCAGTCCCGCTTTTATGTTAGGTACTAGATAGTAATAATTAAATTGTTATTATGAAATCCAAAATATTTCTACATTGGTGTATTACAGGAACAATAAATTATTATTATTAATTATTAGTTATTACTATTAATGACTGATTATAATTTAATAGCTATCTTCTAGAGTATTTTAACGTCATTAAAATAAAATAAATTAATGTATACATAGGTAAGCGCGTCACTTTTAAATAGACATTTCTTATACACACAAAATAATATATTTTTACCTTAAAATTAGGTGAGACTAGTACAGAAGACTGAAATGCCAATACATTGGTAAAAGAAACCGAAAATGTCGTACTTACATTTGCATGAGGTCTCAAAAGTTAAAGACAAACAAATAACTCATATTATAATACTATAATCTATTTTTAAACCTGTCAAAGTTAAACGATTAACCGACACATAAACATCAAACCCCATTCAATAATAATTTAACTTAAAAATACACAAAAACACAAAAGGACAACAAAAATAAAATTATACAAAAGAAAACATAAAACAAACAATATTTTTAATTATAACTACAGGTGGAATTTGTTTACATTAAACGAAATAAAAATAATAATTCAAAACTAAAATAAAAAGTCTACATTTTTTTCAGCACCACACTTATTAGCTCATACTTAGATGTTATCTTCTTTTCCAAAAACAGAAAAACGTCGTCCAAAAAGGCGAAGGCAAGATTTCAAAATCGATCGCTTTACAAATAATTATACTTTAAGTTTAGAAGGGAAAAATTGCGGGAAACAAACCCCGATACCGATTTCTTAAGGGTCAAGGACAATCGACAATCGATTTTTGTTTATTACACTACAATATACTGTATATCTATTCTACTATGGGGTATAATATTAACTTACAAGCAGGACATAATGTTGTTTCTATAATAATGGCACAATAACTTAATAATAATACGGTGTTAAGGATTATGCCATTGAGACATATTTGATGGTTCTGAATCTTCATTATTATGCGGTCTCGGGCTGAAATAAAAATTATAAAATCAAATTATTTGTTTATTAAATACAAACTATTTTTAAAACATTTGTTTTTAAATAAATACTTAAGCGCATTGTATTTTTTATGAAGTTTGTTTTAATTTAAAATGTTAAAACTGTTAGACCTCAAACGAAAATAAATAACATAACAAAGGCCAACAAATTTAAACCGTCGTAATTTTTTGATTTTCTTGGCCGATGTCGTAATTTAACAATTGGATTGTTCCACGATACCGAGTTCTCTAGCATTACTTAGCATAATACTTAATTGTCTATTATTGACTATCATCCGTTTTGTGAGCTAATTAGTATTTGGTATTCAATTAAATACTTTTATAAACAATTTTAAATAGCCGTGTCTAATTAAACGGAATTTTACAAATTGATCAAAACGATTAAGAGCAAGAAAAAAAATGAAAACGGTTCAAATAATGCACAGCAAGGTCAATATGCTAAATGCTGAGTAAACAAAAATATTAAGGAAATTCAGGATGTTTAGTTTTTCTATCATTTTTCTTCTGCTTTTGGAATGGGTTTGATGGAATATATATTATTCAAAATCGTCGTAAATTTATCACCAAATAAACTCACATAATAGAAGTGCTTTCAATTACTCTAACTACAAAAGACCTAACAACCATACATTTCACATATGCATGAGTTTTATTACTGTATTATCTTACCCAGCCCACGATTTCTTTTCCAGAAATCGTAAAAATGTAAGCACATCTTTTTTATTGTTATTTAGTTACTTTAGTTTTATCAAACTAATATACTGCATAGTTTGTTCAACAAAAACTATTTACAAACTTTTAAATTTCTAAAGAATATGTTGTAAATAAATATTAGCTTAATCAAAATACCAACTGCTTATTTTCATAAGATACTAATAATAATTTCAAAGTATATTTTATAAAACATACTCAAACTTATAACTGTTAATTTTTGTTTTTTAAATGATGAATTGAAATCGGCAAAATGGTTATTATTCAAAAATATAATTTTAGTTTTATTAGTGTACCTAAAATAGTGTAGCTTATAGATTTTTTAAATAAATACCCTTAGATATGTTTAATTGTATGCCATCTACTGATCTATAAGAGCAATTAAATGCAATGACAACTCATTAGTTTAAATTAAGATGCCTAATATATTTTTGTTTTAATGCTTACTCTTGGGAACTGTTTGCGGAACACGTTTCCATAAATTACATTTGTGATATTTTTAATTGAAGTTAATTATTAAATGCATGATAATTCTGTATAGAAGTCATTGGTTATTAAAAAAGTATTGTTAAGTTAAATATTTAAAAAAAAAACGAATTTAGCCTCATTAAAGTTTCTATGACAAATAATATATAGTATAATTTTTATTTTACCTTAGAATAAATACATTTAAAAAGGACGATATACCTCTGCTTTAAAAGAGTAAAAACATATATTACAAAATTGAAAGAAAATGACATTTTGGAGTGAATGCTATGTCTTGTTTTTTAAATGTACTAAAAAAAAGGTGTTAGTTTGTAAAAGTAAAATATGCGTTTTTTGAACATTAAATATTTAGCTGCATACATTGAAACACGGAGATGATGTTCTCTTCAAAATGTCATCATGAATCAATTTCATAACGGATGTTGTTGCTTAAAACCACCTTGGATCCAGTAAACCGTACCCCAACAATAACCTAATAGTGAATAGGCCAAATTCTAGACCGCTTCCCAAAAGAGTCAGCCCATCAAAGTAGTGATATTTACATTGGGGCCAAGTCTGCTATTTCTTTAGTACATAACCTCACTTCACTCTTACTTTCATGAGCAACACTGCTCTTTTATTTGTAATGCTTAACACTAGGCCAGTTACTGAATGAAACATGATCTTTCTGAGTGAGGCATAAAATAGACTTAGCCACAATGTAGATACAACTACTTTGATTGGCTGACTTTTAAGGAGGGGATCTAAACTTTTTTTCTTTTCTTCTGAGTTATCGCCTTCTTATCACCCATGTAACTCCTAAGTGAGTACATTTGATAATAATGTTTTATGCAGCTGTTTAAAATTAAAAATCAAACAGTTGGCTTTTATTTATAATAGTATTTAATTATCGATAGAACTATTTTTTTAAAACATTATAAAACTAAAAAAAATATGTTTTTAACTTTGACTTAAATTTTGAATCGGGGAAAAAATTTAGTTTTTCAACAAAAAAAATGTCACTTTTTTTAGCCTTGATTAATACAATATGGCGGCTCAACAATTACATATTATATTTAAGTTAACAAGTAGAATGATAAATATATAAAGTAGCATTTCATTATAACGGAGATAATTGGAAATGGACGGGAATTAAGAATATTCATTTATTTCCCTTTATTGTAGAAAAATGTCAATTCCTTGTTCTTAAAAAATATTTTATTAACTATTACTACAATGAACAGAACAAAAACAAAACTACAAATATGCAATTTTTAACGTTTTTTGTAGTAGATAATACATAATAATTTATAATATACTCCATGAGAAATCGGTTTGAAGATTTAATACTGGATACCTTTATTTTTATTTTTTATTTTAATAATAATAAGGTATACCAATTGGGTCCAATCAGATACTTAAAATATGTGAGTATGTGACACACAAATGTTAACAATAATATTGAAAATGTATTTGTGATCATTAAGAGGCTGATTTAGTGATTAGGATAATATTATAGTGCTTACTAAACTCCCCTAAACATTTGCTGATTTTTTAACTTTTAGTGTTTTCTTTTTATTATTTCGATTAAAATCGATCGAAATGACATTTTTATAAGACATTTAAGTGTCATGCCCTTACATACGGCTTTAACAATAGTCATAAAATGAAATGTCGCCAAACTCTCTACAAAAACGAGTAAAGATAAAAAGAATGTTTTTTTAATAATCAAATGCAATCTTCTAGTTATTTATAAAAACTTAGAAAATTGTAGTTCTAAAAGTATATTTTTATTAGCTATTAAAAACATTTATTCATCGCTTGTTGTAAATTGTGACATATTATAAAAAAACTAAGGCCCTATTTTCACTTGTTCATTTTTTTTAAAGTATTTTGATAATATTTTATATGCCAGATTTTATAATATATAGTAAAACTTATAAGATAGTACAATTTGTAATGATTAGACGACAATTTCTTTTATTATTATTATTATGTTTGTCTTTTAAAATTTAATTTGAGTTATTTGTTACTCCTTCATTTAAGGAGTTTTCAATCTCGTCTGATTATCTTGTGGCAAATGAGGTCTTAGGCGCCTATTTTTCGTTGTACCCAAATTAAATATTAAATATTAGAACTACTATAGGACAAGTTCATAAAATAATACTTAAATTTTCTTTTTGGAAAAATCATTTTTTGTCACTGTATATGTTTTGTGGGATTTAAATAAGTAAGGTATACAAAGTTGTATCACTATGATAAATATGTTTTAAACGCATATTGTATTAAATATGTTGAAGTATTAGACTTAATAACGTCAACCTAATTTTTCTACATTTATACAATTAAGATTTTATTTAGACTTGGAAATGGATGATTTATTTTAAAAACTATATTTAGAAACAGGGTTTCAAAACATTTGTAAAGTTGTTTCATGTTTGATCTTTGGCCAAAATTGTTTTATTAAATATTGCTCAAGTCAAAATTTAAATAAAGTCGCGATATTAAACATGCTATACATGTAACTTTATACTAAATCTGTTCAGTTCCTCAGAAAAGTGCATCTCTTAAAACATGATTTACACGCAAATAAAAAGTGGATTTAACGTGACGCCCTCTTAAAACAACAAATGCATAAAAATAATTATTTAACATGTTACTTTTTCATCCACAAAACATTTTCTTTAGTATTTAACCTTATATACGTAATACATTTTAAACGTGGTAATTATACAATAATATAACAGAATGAACATGTTTGAAATAGAATTAGAGCTCTCTTTTAAAAAAACTAAATTGTGAACTTACATATTTTTAATTTATATACAATTGTTAAGATTGTGGTCTTTGAAATAGTTCCCTTATAATATACTATTTTTCACAATACAACAAACTTTTAACAGGTATTTGCAATTTTTTTTGTTATGACTAAAGTTATAGATAGAGACGATTGGGAACAATTTTAATTATTTATCATTCAAATTTAATTCGATTAGTTAAGTGGATTTACAAAAATAGCTCGTCCTATGTAAAGGAAATCAAATCACACACATTAATGAATAAAGATTATTTACTTAACGTCCCAGCGGCCAGCTAATACAAAATTATTATTTATCAATAATTCTATGCTGTTTCTGTGCAAAAATAAGACATGATACATTAACGAAACCCAACATTAGCCTAAAGAGTACTACTGAGTATACATACTAGAAATAGCACATTAACAAAGGGTTTGTGAAAAGGGCTTCATATTATTATAAGTCCGTTGCTTAACTGTTGTTTCTTCAATGACTCATTCACAACATACTACCTCATTCAAAACTGTTATTCAATTTGCTAATTGCAATATTCTATAATAATTAGGGATACGATAAAAAAAAAATTATAAAAGAAGGGAGAACGGGTTTGGATACCTCTTTATTTTGTAAATAACTGATATCAGAAATTAAAAGGCTTTTTCCATATTTCACTTCTGTTAGTCCTAATTGTTTATAGACAAAAATCATATTTATGTGTTAATATAAACACGGTTCTATCATTACTCTTTTTGCTTACGTATAAGTTATAACATAACAAACAATTTCATAATTATTTTTAAAAAAGTGTAAGTAGAATTATTTTATAATATTTAACATACATTTCATAAAAATTATATTTTATGAAAGAGCTTACGACTATTACAACTTAATAATATTAATAAAAATTAGTATCATCTCTACTCTACTGGGAGCTGATTCCTGAATAAAAAATAATTTTATTTCATTTGACAAGATATTGTCACTACTCGATCGAGTAATGAAAGTAGTATTGTACATTTCGATACCTTAGAGAACACTAGTGCTATGTCCATTTTTTTCAAAATCATGATACCTATCCAATTTATATTTTCAATCGAAATAGGCGTTTTTAATGATTACTAATATTTTATATATTCAAAAGTTGTATCTTAAAAATAATGTAATTATAGAAATTGTGTATAAGTGTTAAATTGATTAACCGTTATCCATGAGAATCGCAGATGAACATATTATTAAAATGATGCTTATTAATAAACTATACATAATAAATACAAAAATTTACTTTAAATATAAACAAAAAATAATTAGTATACACAAAGTTAGAAATTATTTTAAAGCTATCAACAATAAATTGTAAACCGTGCCTAACTGCACTCATGATCCTATTTTCTGGAAAATAGTATTTGTAACCTAATGTTATTAAAACAAATATTGAGTTTTATTTTTACATAAATTTAATGTTAACATATTACAGTGTACAATATATAATATGTTTATTTATATATATATAAAATAAGAAGAAAATCACATTACCAATTAGTTTAGGTCTTAAGATGATAGTTACATAGGTTTTAAACGTGAAATTCAATTTCTTAATTTAAGTTTTATAAATATCGAGAGGGCTTAGTAAAATCTAAAAAAATGATCACGGCACCGTTTATATTAGATGCTATTTTCTATACTTGTATTACTTGGGTACACTTTACCCATACCGAAAATTACTTTTAATAGATTCTAATATCCTAAATATAAGTATTTGTAGAAACCCCTACCATTCAAAAACCTCTATGGCCCTAGAAGTTTTTTAAACGTTTAAAACCTCGTAGGATACCAATGTATAAAAAATAATCCTAAGTATTCATAAAAAAACTCAATTTTACGTTTTTTATCAGAAGTCCATTTATAAATATATATTTTGTATTAAAAAAGCAAAATAACATATTTTATTTCTATGTAAAATTTAACCATAATTACCCTATTTTGTATTCAATGTATTTTTAAACCCCTGTTAATAGTAATATATTTATAATCCCTAGGATTAGCATATTTAATCAAAATGGAATGGAAAGCTTTTATGGTTAAGAAATGTGGTTTTAAAGGTATTTAAATTTTAAAGTAGAAGTGAGAAAGGTGGGTGAGATTATGTAAGCATCATAACTTCATTAAACGTAACCATTTCTTTTATGAAACAAATTTGCATTTGTTTTTTAGTTTGTTATTTAGTAATAAAACATATTATCTTTTTTCTAGCGAGAAGCTTATATAATATAAATTAGTTACTGAATAATTCAAACAGGAAAAATGTTTTGTATTGTTTATAATTTGTAGGTAAATGGTAGTATAGACTTAAATATTCAACTATGAATTTTGGTAGATACAACTATGACATACAATATACTTACCTTGTTAACTAGGGACGGGCTAGCGTATGACTAGGCAAAAATTTAACAATATTCCTGAAATAATTGTTACATCAAAACAAGAAAATATTTTATAAATTAATAAAAAGACATTGCAATTAAGCAGCTTATAAACTTAAATGGATTTCCTCATGTTTTCTACTTAATGTATTTTTTAGCAACACTAAATAAAATCTATGATTATATATTATGCAGTGTCATCAATATTGTTACTATCTATGATCTGTCTCTTTAACAAATTTATAACTTCGGAAGAAAAATTTGAAAGTCTAAAGAAAACTTTATTTTTACAATGTAATATGTATAAAGATAATACATAAATGTACAGATTATAAGCAATTTTTCTGTTAAAAGTAGTATTATGGATTATAATACCAACAAAATTCCCCTTACGAAAATAGATTGATAGTTTTAAACTATGTATCTATCATCTATCGTACAAAATTAAAAAAAAAGTGGAGTACCTAGGCAGAAGAAGGGCTGACACAAGTATCACACATTACAAGTCATGGAAACAAGATTTTGCTCGCCCATAATTTGAAATCTGCAGATCAAACCAGACCCTACTTCAACCATTCGGATAATTGGATATCATTTTTTCTTAAGTATTTTACAGGTGAAATAACTCAAATAAGAAGCTTTAAATCATCTTTGGCAACGGTATAGGTGTGATAAAACATTTTCGAGTTGAGTTGTGGTAACTATTGTAATCGAATCGAAAATAATGTGTTTGCTATTCAATGGCACAATAAGACGGAGGAAGATGCTAGGAAATAATTCCCCTACTGGGTTGATCGAGCAGTGGATATTGGGGTGGACACCACTACAAATAAAATAAAAAAGGATAAATATTGAAAATATTTCTTTTCATCGACATAGTTAACATACGTTAAATTACGTTTGCAAGGTGTAATAGACAACAGTAGTCGTTGTATTATTACTTGGACTAAATTATAATATTGTTTAACGCTGTACGTGTCATGAACTGTTGATCAGATCGCCTTTAGAATATTCCTACAGATAAACTACTATCACACACCCAAGTTAAGTTAGGAATTGAGATATTGAACTCAATCATTATATTATCATATTGCAATATATTATTTGATGTATTTTTTTATTAAAACAAAAAATTAGTACAAATTGGTTTGACTCTGCCTTATAATATTTTGAATTAATCACATGGAATTCTTTGTTAAAGAAAATATCATCCTTAGATATCAGAAACTCAAGTCACTAGGATCTTATGCCTAAAAGCGTAAACACATTATTTTAGAGTTCTGCAACTGGTACTATTAGGTATATTTTTTCCTCACGTAAGTTTTCTAATTTTGAAATCATGACCAGTATAATATAAGGTCTTTACTCAAATAAAAATATTTTTATTTGCTCTAGATATTTTGTTTTATCATTAATTATACTGAACTAGACCTCAATAATATGACCCACTCTCGAAAAATAAAATAAAATATTTGTCATCTACAATTATGACGCCGCTATTAACTATAAGTAAATGTTTTCTCTCTTGCGCAAGTGAATCTTAGTAACCTGCTTTGATAGAGTTGATTACACATAGATAATTTAAACAAAAACCTACACCGAAGAAACTTTAGTTCAAATGCCGTTATCAAATATTTTAATATTGACAAAAAAAAAGATTATTCCGGAGAGTGGTTATGCTAAACAGTGACAAAACATTTACTACAGCGCACTTTAATATTGATATCTTAAAGTAGTATAACAATAGTACCTATATTAAATAGTGATCAGATCATTAAATAATCTGAACAATACTTAATGCTTGCTTTAAAAAGCGGGCACAACACATCTGCTATACATATTATTAACTGAATATATACTATTATATGTATTTAAAAAAACACAAAATTGTCTATTGAGTACGTTTGTCCAAGTGGTTCTAAATAATTTATACATACACACTTGGGAGTGATAAGTAGATAAGTAGATGTAATCCAGTGAACCTGTTCTAAGTAAAGCTCAAGCGTTATATATTAACGATATATAACGGGCGCGTGGGAAAAAGGGGTTAAGCCATGATTTTTGTTAATTGGAATAATATATAAAAGGCCGAAATAAATTCTATCGAAAATGGAAAAGATCTAACTTTGTTATCAATAACAGGTGTTGTTATCTTAGTCTGCACTTTGCTATATTTCACCTATTTCATGATTTATAGATGATAAAATAATATTGTAAGTGATTTTTTTTTCAAGTTTTTGTACAAGACTGTACAATAGTTTACAATTTTAATTGCCTGTTTCTTATGTTATAAATTAATTCTAATTTGTACTACGTCTCATTGAAAATTTTGTTTTTTTTTCTTAACTCTTTTTTCATCCACACCAAGCAATTGTAATATTCTATAAGACGGTTTTTATTTGTTGACCTTTATGGCGAATTAGTATTTGCAAAACGCGCGTTTTATGATTGTTTATAATAATAAATTATAATATTTACCTGCTATTGAACGGGTTCCATACACGAGAAGTCACTCTTACGTTTATTAAGTTTGTAGGAGGTGGAATTTCACGACTGTGATATGGAGTTCTGACTCTGATGATTGGCAGTTGTGGTGAAGGACAGCTGCCTTGGCTGCTTCTGGAAGGCGTGTTGTAGGAGGACTGATGGTGTTCAGATCCAGTATTAGAAGTAGCAGGAGACTGGCGATCACCGCTGCTATCACAACTGCTATTGCCGGTACTACTATTATCAATAGAGGGTTGGTGGTAGTTTAAACTAGTTTCTCGGAGAATGTGTTCACCCGGTGGTGGCGTATATGATATGGCCTGTTGTTGTGATAAATGTGATGGTGGAAGCAGCGGGTTATACGTCGATGCTAGCGTATCGGATGCGTTGTATGCGAGAGCGTGGTTGGCGGGATATTGTTTATAGTTTAGAATATTGTTGTTGATCGGATATGCGTTATGAGGTGTCTTCGGAGTGTCGTGAACAATTGGCGGGATTGCAAACGAATCGTAACCGGGTTTGGGCCAAAAGGTACCATAAGGAGCAGACGACTTGTTGCAACAAGACTTCTGTCGCTGTCTGGTCGGCCGTTTCATTGGCGAAGGCGATATAGTCGGAAAAGGTTGTTTACAGCATTCTCCCGGCTTATTACAATCGGTCGTAGGGTATGGAGGTGGCACCGGCTTAGGAGGACCAACGGGGTAAGAAGGATCTCGCCAAGAATTAATTTGCTGATTGTAACTGAATGCCTGTTGATCGGGTGCATAGTTAGATAACGGCAACATCATCTGTTCCGCAATCGATTCCGCTACGTCCTTAGGCGAATACTTTAACATATGGTTAATAAATTGCTCATTATCTTCAGTTTTTTGATCATTTTTCAAAAAAACATAATCTTTAAGCATCGCTTCTAAACTAGCAATCGGCACTTCCAACATTTCTCCGTCTTTTGAAGACGTAGGAGGCACACGCAAAAGACTGAATATTTCGTTTATCGGGTTAACCATAAGAGCGTTTAACCTACCCGAAGGTATTTTAATTGGATCAGTCATGGTAATACCCGAGTAGGAAAATAGTGACTTGAGATCAGTTAACGAATCAAAATCGTTGTACTCACTTATAGGAAGTGGAGTAACTGAAGGGGGTACCGTACGTTCCTTTTTGGCGGGTTGGCCTTCTAGTCTAGGCTCCAGCGAAGACCGTTTGCCCGAGGTTTCTAAATTAAGCGGTTCCTTTTGTTGTGGCTCCGGTGTAATTGTCAACTCGCCAAACGTGCATATCGGAGTCATAGGAGGCGGCTGACCCGGACTGACCGGCGTGCTGACGAATCCTTCATCCTTCACCTCGTGGATTGTGGTGCCTTCGGGCAACTTGATGATGTTCGAATCGATTAAGGATTCTTCAGATTTTACAACGCACTCAGATGAGTCCAGAAACTGTACGGTCCTATCGACGTAGGCTCTCCTTTCTTCGTTTTCGTTTTCTTCATCGTCGTCTATGACGAACGCGGTTTCCAATAACTCGACAGAGTTGTCGTTGACATCAAACAACTGGTCTTTGTCGCCGGATACGGGGCAGTCGACGTCGCCAGCGATTTCGACCATAGGAGAGTCGGGTTTTCCTTGGATTTTCTTCTGTACCGGAGCCGCCGCTATCGCCGGAGTGACACCGCCTGTCAAACCTTCCGAAACCGGCCCGGCTTTCCAAATATCACCGTTGACTCTCGTTATCCTTAAACTGATGTCGTGATCCGCGCAGACCACGTCGGTGATATTCATATTGTCGGTTTTAGCCCACACCGTCATAGGACTCACTCGGTTATGATCCTTACCGTTACGATTACTACGATGGTGATGACGTTTCTTGCGTTTCTTACCGGATTTGCGTTGGCTTATTAAGTATTCTTTCTCGGAGTCGGATGATTTGATTTCGACCACCTCGTCATCGGCCGTCATAACGTCTAGTTCACTGGATGCTCCATTCGTATCAGAAGATCCGGCCACTCTGGTAGTCTTCTTACTTCGCAGAGCTTTCATTTTTCCGGCAAAACCGTCGTCATCGGTCTTAACGGCGAATACGATAAACGCGAATCACTTGTCAACCGCGTTCGACACTAACCGATCGACCCGTTCATAGTTTTTACCTCTGGGTTCGGTACCAACGGATACACACTAGACGCCCGAGTCACCTAAACAATAATACGATAAACGCGCACACGGCGTACATACGCAAACACTGGGACATACGCGTACACAGACCGACACATAAAACAGCTGTATATACCACTATTAACCGGTAGGAGCCACTAGCCGGCGGCGCGGCGGCGGCGACGGCGCTGTTGACGGCTTGCGCTAACATTCCGTCGGCTCGGCTCATGTCGGCAACGGTCGACCCGGTTACCGTAAGCTATTGGTCGGCCGAGTTTTCACGTTTAGGCGTTACCGCGTTGTAGACGTTCCGAAAATATCCCCCGTCTCCCCCCGGTTTTCACTCTCCTCCCCCCGTCGTCCGGTCGACCTTTCCCGAGAAGGATGTGAATTTTCATCGGTGCTCTCTGGAAACGGCGGCCGGTGGTTATTTTCTGCTTCCGCCGCATCCGCCACCGCTCCATCGTATCGATCTCTCGCTCGGTTTAAAATTTACAAACTGTAAGGTCCCTCGTGATTTGCGGACTGTCATCAAAAATAACAATATTTGGCAATATATACAACATGGAACGGCCGGTCGTGGGGGCGTAGAGGGGGAATTAATGGATAATTTTGTTATCTAATAATCACGTCGACGTTATTTAGATTATTTGGAAACCGTATACATGTAATTCGAACACCATCCTTAAACACGTATCAAATAGATGAATGAGTGACAGTAAATTAATTAAACATAATTTCAATTTTAGTTAAAAATAATTAAAGATTTCATTTCAGACTTCACATAAGGCGCACTTATTATTTAGAACACTAGTTCGCTTAACTAGGAGAGCGATTATTGTAAAATTAAAATAATACAGGCTACTGGGCCGAAGTATAGTCGAATCGGAATAAATACGTATACATTATATACAGTCTACAGATTCGCATACATACGTTGTTGGATTTTTTTAAGAGAAATATAAGTTATAGTATATTTCTTGATGTCAAAAACAAATATAAATGTTTGAACAATTTTTTCGAAAATAAAAAAAAATATGTATGTAAAATTTCACAATAGAATTCAATGACTGTGACAACTTATTTTAAGTTTACCTTACATCAATATCACGAGTAGTTTAAAAAATGGTTAATGGTGTTTGCAAATTAAAAATAATAAATAAATTCATAATATTAAAACGATCAAATTGTACTATGGGATATTTTATGGATGCAAATTTTAAATGTCAATTGGGTAAATCTGATTTACCTAATATACCCCGTTAAGTAAATAATATGGTATATTTGGTAAATGTATTATCTAATGTAATAGTAATATACATTGTAATACTATTATTGTGTAATAATAGTATACATTCATATAATTTAACGTAATATTACACAATATATCTTTGTAAGTGTAGATCCTTGCCAGACCTGTAGATAAATAGTAATTTTATTGATGGACAGTAAAATAATAGTGAATTTTGAAATTATAGCGTTATCATGGAATAATCAAAACCAATAATTTATAAAATTCGGAAAAGTATCCATTTCTAAAAAAAAAAATTGAGGTCTTTAAAAAACATGTTGTTTTAAAAATGTACAAGTCAAATAGCATAAAAAAAATTTTAAATATTTTAATATAAAATTAAACGAATCACCATGGTTTGAATTTCAAAATAAAATGAATTTAATTGTTTTACTATACCTATCTAGCAAAGATAGGGATAGATACAATATTGTTTTATTTAGTTATCACTATATAATACAAACTTAATTTTTTTTCTTTTTTGCATCATTTGATACACATTTTATATGAAACCAAATAAAAACAAATGTAATTTAAGTTAACAAAGAAAGATAATGTTATTATTACAATTTTTTACTCAATGTTAAATCTTCATACAGGAAACATTTAATTTACTTTCTAACTGACACTTTAATAACTGTTTTTAATTGCTTATTTTATAGTATCAAAACATCTAGTATCGCCCCTTTTACAAATTTTTTGATTAAGTATTGATAAAAACTAAAATTACATTATCGCATGATAGAACAATTATTTTGTACGTACATCTAGTGCAATCAATGATTAATTAACACTATTTAAGCAACATGATTATTAATAATTTGAATTTTCATTAAAATATTTGATGCTATCATCTTTTATAGCATTTTTTTACAATTATTTGTAAAGTGTTGTTATTTACCATTGTTGGTTTTAAGGTATCGTTTTATATTACAGTTGGTATTTTATGAATTTATCGTGTACCTGTTTGTTTGTAGTTCTATTTTGAATAAAATAATATTTATTTTATCACTAATTTTTACTTAAACTTAAATAACTTAAAATATAATTTATACGAAAATTATCTGTTATGGATCATACATTTTAAATCAATAAGGATTCAGTCATGTTTGCGTGAATAAAATACCTCAACACATTTTAAGTAAGTTTTAACTACTGATAATGTGGGCCTTTTTTCCCTTCATACTTATATCTCATACTTAAATATTATCTAGAAGAGAGATACTTTACAGCTCATTCAAGCCTAGAACTATCTGAGATTTTCTCAATTAAAGCTGGCGTTCTTCAAGGAGCTGTAGCCACGCCATTACTGTCAACCTATTGACATCTGAAAAAAAACACCACCCTCCTCACTATCACGGCTGACTTCGTAGATGACAAAATTATTTATTAATCCTCCATCCAGATCTTAAGATGTCCTCAAATATTCTACTATGACATTTTTCTAGTATGAATAAGTTCTATACTAGTTTTTAAGTTCATAACATGGAAAACATGGTGGCTGTCTGGCTGGATGCCGATAGAGAGGTCGTCGGCGATAAGATATCGAATGCGTTCAAGGTCCACCGCCAGTTTTTGTAAAAATCACCATAATTTAATTATCATTTGCGCCGAGTGACGTATTATACGCCGTGAAACGGTAACCAAGTACTATAAAACCATGTTACCGAAAAATCGGTGTTACCCAGTCTGATAGATTAAAATATCATTATTCTACATATGAAATTGTGTACTTGAAATATTGTTTTCATTATGTGGCTACACTGATGTTGTCGTTTAGTACAAATGCTAAGAAGATAAATTGGTAATCACCATACGTTTACGCTCAGGCGCAAAGAATGTCCCATTATCACTCACAACAATATTCCCTTCCATATTGTTGCTTATCTTATCTTGGTTTACACATAGATCGCCTACTAACCTAGGCAACCCACATCCAAAACAAATGAACTACTCCAAACAATAGATTCCGTTAAATCGGATTTCTCTTCATATCACGTCTCAGCTTAAATAATAAAATTATTTTAAATAAAACACTACTCAACCCCATGTGGAATTATAGGGTCCAGCAATGGGACTCAGCCAAGTCTTCAAAAATAAATCATATGCAAACTTCTCAATTAAAATGTCTCCGTCAAAATTTTCAAAGCCCCATTCTATATCTACAACCACACACTTCATCATGATCTCTCTAACGCTGTTGTCTCCTCCTATAAAAGATTTCACTCCGTTCACAATATCACTAAATCACCTGATACGACTTGTAGTAAATTATGTTGTAACAATTTTATTGTTCAACATCAATATATTATTATAATTATAAAATATTTCATTTTTTTTACTATTATTTAAATTAATAAGAGATAATTAGTACTTGCAACTAAAAAACAAATTGGAATGCTGTCCTTAAATACGAATGCCTACTGCCTACAAATACTTATCAATACAAAAACCTTTTGTTACATGTACAAATACATCTTTTTAAGCATACATAATTGTAATGTATAGGTATGTTAAAATTCAAAGACAAAATATGAGTAAAAAAAGAATATGTAAACAAATATATTAGAGTTCCGAAAAAAGATAAAAATTATCGAGTATCCACACTACAAGCGGATACATAGACACATGTATATGTCTTTATATTCAAGTATAGGACCCTGGAACTTTTTGGTACTTTTCTTATCTCTAATCTCATATCTCTAATCTATTTTTGACATTTTATGTCTTTGCTTTGGCACACAACCTGAAAAATCGACAGTTTTTATCATAACGAAAATTTCTGATGATTTACTGATAAGATAAGAGAGATACGAGATAAGAGATTAAAGATAAAATGTCTCCCGTGGTTGCGGACTCGTACGCAAGCTGATGTAAAGGGATGGGGATGGGAATGGAGTTGAAGATGGAGTTGGAGTTGGTTTTACTTTTCTAAGATTTTCGAAGTTCCCCTTTTATTTGAAAATAGAGATTTGGATTTTGATCATTAATCAACATTTCTCCCCTCCTTTCTTAAAACCCTTAGATTTTTATCCCTTATCTCTTACCTTTAATCCATTATCTCTATTTTTATCTCTAATCTCTTTTCTATAATATCTTATCTCTAATCTATTATCTCTACTTTTATCTATAAAATATTGTCCCTTATTTCTCATCCCTAATCTATTTTCTCTATTTTTATCTCTAATTTCCCCCTCCTTCCTCCGCTGCCGCCGAGTGTGACATCCAGCGTTACGTTTCGGACAAATATTTAGCCCCCAGCGATAAAACATATTACTTATACATGTTATAACTAAAGCGAAGAATTATTAATGGAATTAAATATGAATAATGTAAAAAAGAAATCTAGAATCTATTTTTCCGTCCAGGCATTTATATCCTAAAGCTGATCATATATTTGAATACATTTTACCAAATATTTAAAAGAAGAGAAGTTAAGTATTCGAACTGTTTTATATTAAAGCACCGCAACATGTACAAAAATTAACTATTTTTTTATTTATCAATTAAAAAAGATCAAATGGGTTCAACTTATCATTTTTTTTTAAATAGATAACTTAAAATGTCTATTGTATTTTTGTAGTTTGTACCATTGGGAGATTTCATACAAAGCAATTCTCCCATTTAACAAATTTAACCTACAGAATGCATTATATATCATTACAATAATTATGAAAATAAACGAAGTATTGTGTAATCGTAAACGTGTTACAAAGAACCTTTTGTAAAAACAATAGCTCTGTAAAATAAATTTGATTTTTGTATTTAACGTTATTTACAGAGTTGTCGTTCTGGTCGTGCAAAAATACAATACATTATACAATAACCGCACAATACAATAATGGTGTATCAAGTGTGTTGTTTTGCAACTATATCTTTTGACAACATTATTTTGCTATTGTATATTATAATATATTATATAAAATAATAATCTAATGATTTGTATTCCTTTAAAGTTTAAATGATCGTCATTTATTGTTTTTATTTCAATAACTGTGGAATATAATGAATATAATTTTTTAGGGTACAGTAACACTATTTGATTCGACTGATCCGGTTAGATGGCCACACTATCCGTTTTGGTCATCAGTCGACCGGACGTCTATGGCAGCTTAATGCGTTAACATCGGATTCGTTTTTAATTTTTAACGTGGCCGGGGAAGACATGACATACAAAAAAAAATCACAATTTTAAATGCATCTTTTAAAATACAACAGTTTGTCTAGTAAAAACCACAAGCACATACTGAAAATTAAATTGATTGTAGAGATTTACGGTCTAAATATTGTACAACTTAAAATAAGTGTAATATATTAACAACTTTATTGAACCTTTAATCAACCAACCTAAACTAAACTAGCCCTAACTTAACTCCTAACTAATTTTTTTTATTTCGTGTCGTTTTTTGGCAAATTAGTCATCACAAAAGTAAATTCTATGCTAAAAATTGCAGCCACATCGTAAATCGAACCCGAGGCTCTCACATGTCATCCAGTCTCTCTAGTACTGAGCTATCCGACTCCATTTTCTTAATAAATGTGATAATACGCTTTTACATATAACGTTAACACACGTATCCTGTAGGTGTGTTTAATCTTATTTTCGTTGTATTTTATTTGAAGAGGAAACTTATTGAAGGAATATTATTTATCGTTTATTTTCAGTCGAATTGCTGCGTCAAATCCAACATTTATAATATATTAAAAAATAAATTTCTCTTAGTTGCAAATCCCTTTTGCTATTTTCGTGTCGTTTCACTAAACCCAAAGACCATAAGCAAACACATCTGAAAAGTTTCCTATTTGAAATGTCTGATTGAGATGCGGAGACGAGAAAAGAGTTGTGTAAACCACGGAATCGGTACAATACAGGCTTTATGTAAGTGTCAACAAAATACTTTAACTGTTGGTGACAAATTTTAAATTGATTTTATTGCGTATGATTCCGTAAAGGTTTTTAATAGAAAATATGATGAGATTATTTTGTAATCTTTAATATGAACGTTATATATATTTTGCTTGTACTCAAAATATAATTTCACTGTTTACAAAATTGACGGAATCTGACTTTACTACTTAATTATTTCAATATAATTATAAGTGCTATCACAAGTGGCAATGTCAATTATTTAATTTAAATTATTACTAATGCTAATAATAGCATTATACTACTGTACATTTTTACCAACGACTATCAAACTAACCTTAATGTTGTACATTGCAATGCTTTAACATTTAAAATTCAGGTAATTCATAATGTGAACTATTGAAATATCAAAGACAATATTTATTTTAAAAGTTTAGCATTACAATTTTATTAGTAGCTACAAACTACTTATTAATAATATATATTATTTAAACTACCAAAATACGTTTTAAAATTTTAACTTTAAATGGCCTATTTCCGTTCGTTTATAAAATAAAGGAATGATAATTTCACTACTAAATTCAGATTCAAATGTTTTGTTAGGAAAGCACTTAAATACGAAGAAATATTTTTATAAGATATAATTTCTCAATACTTGTGTGATCATAAGGAAGTAATAAGCGGATTTCCGATTTTATGAACATTACATATTTTATACATATAGGAAAACGGTAAAAACATAGGATCCTGATTGGAGTAATAAGGACTATTACAGCTTCTTGGACGACGTTTTTCACAATTCGTACTAACCTAATCATACATATCTACGCAGATACCGTTTAAAGTATTTTCGGTCCATTATGGTTTTAAAACAAACAACAGAAATTGTCAAAATCTCAAAAATAGTTTTTATCATTTCCCCAAACAAAAACTTTCGTTTTTAAATAGTTAATAGTCCCAGGTTTAGTTATTGAATGACGTTTCTAAAATCCGGCAAAATACTGCACTCAAAAATATTATATTCTTTCCATTTATAAAAATAGATTTTTTGATTATATTAATAGGCGTTTCAAAGTCAAAAGTAGCAAGCTGTCATCATAGGTTCCCATACAGTATTATTCTTCAAATGGTAAACTTGGTTAAAAACCAAGCAAAAAATAAAAGAACCACGAAGGGTGGGGGTAATACGGGACTTCGGCGTTAACCGTTATAAGTTATAACCAAAGTGGTCACTTGTTATCATTTGGGAACTTATGACCGAATGCCGTCAAAATCTAAGATTACGGGTAAGTGCGACCATGTGTTTTGTCAAGGTTGTATGTGCAGCGCTATTTTGAAAAATATCATGATTACTGATATAATTTTTTTTATTCGACAGGCGACTGTATGCAATTTAACGGTAAATGTAATTTTTTACGTTCGACATTAAGTTTGAAAAATCAACGGACGAAACGTTTCCAATTTTTCGTTCAACCTTTGCGCAGACATTGTTTCGTGCGCACACATTGGAAAACTTGTAGGAAATGACAATAAAAACGTATAGCGTCATGTTGTACTTCCTACCACGCAGTTGTTTTATGGCACCTCCAGCGCGGATCTGATACGTGTACGCACAAGACCCGTCAGGAAGGGATGGCCATCGCGGCAGCACATAACGTTCATACTTCATAGTAATATTCAACAAAGTGCGTACACGGTACACGACCCATTGTATAAATATTTGCTCTGTTATGTCCACATGGGCGAAAGAGCGTGCGCGTGCGCGCATACACAATTCATATTATTATCATCGTAGTCTGTGTCGTCTCAAGGGGAGGCGGTGGACAGAGCAAGGTGGCGGGACATGAGGAATACCGACGGGCGACGGTTCAGTGCGTGCGTGCGACACGGTGTACTTTGCCACCACGTTGCCATCCCAACACGTACAGGACAACGCCGCCGTACGACTGCGCACGCCGTAGGTCTCCCGTAATCCGACAGGTCGATTTTTATTTTTATTTTTTAACATTATTACACCAGACTTGTCACTCTCGGGCCACAGCTACGGCAGCCCTTCGTCTGAGCTTTCCGAAAATCCCCAGCTAAGTCGAGTGACGCGTTTTTACTCGTATATTCCACGAAATAGGAAATCTATTTTACACAGAGTACGTAGGTACGTCGGAGAACACCGCGCTACTAACATAATAATAACAATGTAATTATGCTCTTCAATTTGGTGTACGTCCCGCAGGTGTTCTTAAGAGCGGCGTACAACAATTTGATTTTAAACGAGTACGACGCCGTAATTCGATTTCTTCCCGGGTATACCTATCAAAAAATGATATTACTATGAAAATGACTACGGTAAAAATATCGCACGAAATCCCCCAGGAAAATTATTATTAAAAGCACAATACAGTCAACAGACAAAAAGTTATGTATTGTTATTAAGCGTCGCTAATGGTATTCATAACAACTGGATGAGTGATTTCAACTCGATATAATGGAAAAAAATGTCCAAACGCGATTATGAAACTCGACTTGATATAAATAACTTATAAGGAAATGGGATTGCAAAGGCTTCACTAACGCTCCAATAACATAATAATACATTAGTCATTACGTATTAACTTTTACGTAAATTGATGTACGGCATATCGGTTATCAGATAGCGTTAACGTTATTATTACCCTGCTTTCGCTTAACGTAAAATAATGTAGGTATCGGTTAGCGAATAACGCTAACGCACGCTATTAGAAAATATTTAATATTTTTAAATTGTAACAATACTCGTATGAATGTAAAAAACTTATCTTAATGGTTTGAGTTGTTACGAAATATTTAAATACTTAGTGGCTTTAAAAATTGTTTCTTCGATCAAATATAAATCTATTATTCTTGATTAAAATAGTTTTCGTTATTCCAAAATCTATTTTGACCAATCGCTTTACATTCATGCATATATCAGCCATACTTTGCAATCTAGTCACCAAATATGTGTCAAATATACTGACTTCGCTAAAGTTTTCGATTAAGGTAACCAAATCATTCTTTATAAATGGGTAAAGATTAGCTTTTGGTTTTTAAGATCCGTATTTATATTATAGCTGCATAATTTTTATTCTGATCAAATGTATGATGTCAAGTATAAAAATGTTGTCTCTATTTTTTTCCAATTACTTCTAGAATGCATGGAGGATTTCATCTAGCACTATTTCTGATCTTTAACTTTATAAATGATGATTTGTTATTTAATGATTTACATAAACGTATTTGCTGATTATCTAAAAATGTTCAAAGTTATCTCACCAATTTCCTACTCCACACAATCCCTGTCTTTTATTTTTAACGCCTACTCATTTCTTTAGTATAGCTCAACCTCTAAGTCCCTCAATAACTTATTCCAGGAAAGTATTTCCCGACGGCACGCCGAGTGCTGCTCAAATAGAATTAAACATCTATTACTCATTTTAATATTGCGTTTTCTCCAATCGCTAACATGCCAAAAACTATTCAATCTATTCTCACTCATTATTACTTATATTGGCACAACTTTTAAACCACCTCACGCTAATGCCTAATTTTATCTAACCTAGTTTATAGCTCATTCACACATTCACCTCAACTCAAAATTCGTACTACAGTTTCCTTTCATTTTTATTTCATCTATCATTAAAAATATAATGCCAGCACGCGTTTCCATACATTCTTCATTTTTAACTCATCTTATCAGTCTTAGAAGTAAAAAAATTGAAAATGTAATTTTTTCACCTAGTTGAACTTTTTCTCTATAATTTTATAAATGGAAATTTATAATTATAATATAAACATTATAAGCAGCAAGTCAAACATCTTGAAATGTGGTATGCAGTTTTTTTATGTTATGCGTGTGCCAGAAAAAACAAATGTTTTACTGTGATTCTCTTAAATCTTAATTAAATATTTGCATACTATTACGTTAATTTTTTCAAACAAATTCCAAGGAAAACAAATTGTCATTGAGTTAAAAATAATTGTTTTAAATATTCACTTACAAACTATTTGTATTCTAAGATATAATAAGGTAAACAGAAAAATATTGTATTACATTTTCCCGTTAATTGAGTGACTAAATGGATTTTAAGTAGAATAGAGTAATTTAGGCGTTTGGTGTAAGAAAATTTACGAATAAAATGTTACAATCGATCCCGTTAATTATTCGATTATTACTAATAATGAAAGCGAAAACAGAAATCAAAATTATTCTTCTATACCTTGAATGCATCCAATCTTATAAAAGCTTATTCCCAAAAATACCAGCAAATATATATTATATATACATTAGAACTTTAAATTGAACTGAACGCAAAGCTGTGTTAATTAACAATTAGTTTGTTCATTGAGTAATTTGTTGTATTTCTTTTCAAAATCAAGATGTGCATTTATAAAGTTAAAGGGCAATACGAACAACCAATACACGTTAACAAATTAGGTATATATATATATATATATATATATATATATATGTACATATATGTATATATGTATGGTTGTTCGTATTGCCCTTTAACTGGCTCCGCCTCTATTTCAAGTCCAATAAGTGTGATTGGAAAGAAAATCTGAATGGGCTGAGGGCTCTTAGGTCTGAGGGACGAGGGTGATAAGAAAGTGCCTCAGTATGTTTTAGACTCTATTTTGGCTGTTAATTATTATTTGGTGTTCAGAAGGAAAGAAAATGCCGTACAGCTACAACTTTCCGAAATGCGATGAAAAAATAACACAATATCACCCAATTTATCTTTTAATTATCAAATTATAATAAAATACTAAATTATCTAAGAAGGTTACAATTATAAAGCAAGACAACAAGTTTTAGTACAAGAACTTCCTCAATTTTCTGTTCCACAAAAAAAATGTGTAAATTATTTTTCCAGTCATTAAAGGAAGTAAACAGAGTCTAAAATGTATCGGACCCAAAACATCTGCATGGTAAGTCGACATATCGAGTAAATAGTATACAAAATTAATCTTAACGTGCGTTTCTACTAGACCAGAATGATTAGCCAATCGCTATATCAGTAAATGAAGTACAATGGAGGATTTAAACCACATCATAGAACTGAAAGGTTTTGAATTGGAGCAAAATATAGTTCGACAAGAAGATAATATGCAAAATCCAACAACACAGAAACAAATTAAAAAGAATCGTCACAATAAAATAACAATACAATTAAACGCCAGCATAATGGAGTCAAACGAAACGCACGTTTCAAAAATGATTAAAAAACGAGCAAAATATAAAAAATATCGAAGGATTTTAAATAAATTGGGTATTCTTAATCAGCTAAGTAATTTTTCATCATGGAGAATTCCTAAAATAACTAAACAACCAATATAGACAGAATATAAATTATAATTCCAAAACTCACGTACAACATTCTTAAGAACTAAATACATTATACACACCGTCATAAAACAACACATCAAAAAGAATTAGAAAATGCTAAATTGCAAGTTGGAATACAAGAATTAGTGGAATTAATTTCGTGATTCAAACAAGCTGTCATTACTGAAATATCTTTGTAAGTTTATCATAATTTCATATTATGTTTAAAATTGTTTAATATTATTGTAACGTTATATCTAAGTTTAATCCCGTAGCTTTTCTACAATTACTATACATTGTAAAAGAAAATAAATAAAATTATTTAACATATCATGTTTTAATTATAGTTAAATTATTAACAAATTAAATTAAGAAATACACTATTTTAAGGAAGATAAATAAAATTAAACACCAATCATATAAAACTCAGCATGCTCAATTAAATAGGACTCAACAAATAAGACGATTTTTAAACAGCAACTTTATATTCTTACCTTCTTATCGAAATTTTTACTTCTTACCTTGGGAAGCAGTTTGGGTATCTTAATTACGTGTTTAGTATTTATTTGAATGGTATCTCAATTGATAAACAATTTTATGAATAAGGTTCTTTGTAGACTAAAGTTAAAAAAATCAACTCCTCTCTCGTGCAAATCTTTAAAATTACAACTTTGACAGTCTATGATTTTTTTCTCAATTTCACAAAATTAGGAAAAATAATACTTAAAAATAGATATGTTTGTTGCGCAATATTGTTTAAAACGTTTAAATTACATAGGTACTAACAATATAAGTGCTACTGGTATCAATACACGTTTGAAGACAATTCAGTTCGTTCAAAATTGAGCGTTATCTTTTATTTTTTCCACTATGATTCAACAAATTTAATCACATACATACTAATAGTGAAATTTGTCTACGAAATTAAAAGAAATATATTATTTTAATGAACTATACAAACTAAAATTGGATTTTAATAACTTTGCCTAAAAAATAACTCTATTAAGAGCTAGACTACCAAATGATTTCCTATTTAAATTTAATCATTTTATACAATAATAGTACCTATATTAAAATAATTAATTAGGTACCAACTGTCATCATAAATAGGTAGGAGATAGTATTCACAATATATTATAAAGAAGTCAAAATTTGTCTTGTTTGATGATAAAAAAGCAAATTTATTTACTTTTGCTTTTTTTCATCAATACACCCAGCCAGTCTAATTACTCATAACATTTAAATTCGTCGATGACGCCTAAAACCAATTTCACGAAGTGTGTTTTCTGTATATTGATGCACATATGCATTCAAAATAAGACAGTACTAAAAATAAAGTATCTTTTTATTATATTATAACATAATAATATCGTAACAATATACTAAATAGGTTGAAGTTAAATAATATATATTTAGGCTGTGACCTCGGGTCCCAAAAGACATTACACTGGCTAGCTGCCTGAACAATATTGAAATTTAGTTTACAGTGCCAAAATTAATATTATAGACCCAATAATTACATAGTAAACCTTAAATCACGTTAAGCAATATTCTAATAACATTTGAGACCGTTTAACAATATAGGATTACATGATCGTTTAATTAATCGAGGGTTTAGTTTAAAGCGTAGACTAAATTGAAATTTAGGTTTATGTAAAATCTAATATAATATTCTGAATTTGATTTAATCCTGTTTTACAATCTGAAAAAAAATCTCCAGAAGACAAACTAATATAAAACCAATGTTAGTCATGAATTACATTATAAAATGAACAGATCGACTGCTGTTTACTTTATAACGGTTAGACTTACCATTGCAACGTATCAATTTCTTTTTTAAATTACCCGGTAATGTGTTTTATGAACTTAAACTAAGGAAAAATGAATTGCTAAACTACAATTTGTTGCTGCTTAAAATTATATAAATCAGCTGGATTTCTATACAAAAATGTAGAAAGATTTATAGATAAATTGAGACCAATTTAATTGCTTCATTTTAGTCTTCAATTCAATAAATATCTTATCCTTAGTAATTAATATTAGGCAATATCAAAAATTAACGTCTAGTTTATTTTAATTTGAATACACGTTAAACTTGACAGCCTAGTTGTCTATTATTTTTACAACCTTTTTGTGAAACTTAATAATTGTATAATGGTAAACAGTAGTCGTGTTAAAATCGTACGTCCACTGCATATACCACATTTATGTGATCATGCATATAAGTATTAATTATTAAAAAACATATTAATATACATATATTGATTTTAGAAAATACAAAATTAGTCTTTTAACAGTAATAGTTTATTTAAAAATGTATGATCAGTGCATTTTTACAAAATTTCATTTTTTTTTAAATTATTATAGTTTGCGAATCTAAAATATTCGAAATGTATTACCTAAATAGTCACCAGAATTTGACATGGACGAAACTCCAGTACAGCTGTACATTGCATATACTTTTTGCAAATCAGTCGCTGTAGCTCCATTTCTTTGTCCGAGCGCCATATTCGGATCGTTCTAAAAAATTCAAAATTAGTCAATTAGAACAAACGAAGTGTACTTCAATAATAAATTACGAATATAATTCTGATGAAAGTGCACAGCAACACAGATGTGTTATGTACATTTTTTTTATCAATTAAATTATCTTAAAAAATCGACAAACAATAAATGTCGACACAAAATAAGTTTTAAAATTTTAGGGATGGTTAAAATGACAAATTTGTGAAATGTCATATGAATATGACATAATATCAACATTCAAACGTCGGTTTTGTAGAATTATTTAAAATACATACTTATCACCAACAAAGACTATGATAATCGGAAACCGCCTTAGCAGTCCAAGTAGGGCAATTATTAAAATTGTTTTTGTTATATTTTATAGCAAATTAAAATTCTCAGAAAACTGACTTTTATCGTGTACAGCCTACACAGAAAAAACATGGCTCCGTCGACTAAAATATATGACTAACATAACAACAGCCAGATGTTCTAGTTGACTTTAAACTAAATAAATAGTTCTCTAAATAAACTTTTAGTTAATGCAACTTTAATTTAGAAGATTGATATAATAATTATTTAAAAATTGAATGAACTATTTATTTAGTAAAGATAACTTTAAAATCAAAATTGTAACTACTTTTTTTCTCGAGTACTATTATTATATTATAGTATATTATATTGCCATACAATTTAGATAATTGTTAAATGAATATAATAGTTAGGCATAATTTTGTAAATTATTTGAGTAATTAAACACTATATTATATAGGTCAAACAAGCGAAAAGGTTTTTTTGCAAATGGGTAAATAATATATATACACACTACATCACCATGACAGATTTTTGTCAAGTACGCCCTCGCCATGGTTTGTTTTAATTTTATTTGACAGTACCTAATTATATAACTAGTACAACAACATGTCTAATTATTTGGCCTACAACTCATTTGAAGTATTGTACTACAGCCGTTACAAAAGCGGGCCATTAACATGTAAATAAGTTTTAAGTTAAGTTTATTCTAACTTAATAGTTCTAACTTATATTAAGTATTAATGTGATTAAATTATTCATAGCTTTACACTATCTAAGTAGTTAAACTAATGTAATCTGTTTTTTAAATCGTTTTGATTTGGAGCGTGAAGAATAGGATGGGTAAAAATAATTGATTTAATCAACTTTAAATGAAATAAGGGGTAAATATAGGCAATAATTGTTTAGAGTCCGTTATAAGATTACACTTAATAGTATACCCAAATATACAATTTCAAAAACATTAAGCTATAAGATATAAAAAAAATAGTTATTTATTACATCTAAGCATATTGTAATTATATAGTTGAAATAGCAATATTTAATCAGAATAAACTAAAGGGACAATTCGTTTTAAAATCGGATTTTTAACAATTCAGGAATGATTAAAACATATTTCTAAACTTTAATTTTTTAATTTTGTTTTATAGTTTTTCTTTAATCATTTTGAAAAAACTAAAACGTATTTTTAAAAACGCACTAAAGACATTTATTTAGGTTTACTATGCAATAATGGTATTTTGAAAAAGTTCTTGGATTTATTCCTTAGTAAAACTAAAAATTTTCCTGTTTTTATTAAATTATTTGGTGTCAACATTTGGTTCACAAGTTAATTGTTTCCATAATTAGAACTAACGTAAATTGGATGTATACACAATTTAAATAATTGATAAGTACATAAAACCGACATCATAACAGCTATGAGTTATTTTTGACACTATTTAAGTTTTGTAATTTATAATATTTTGCTATAAAAAGCAAGGGTGGAATCCACTTGAGAGTTTTCTTAAAATCTGACTTTTAAATTTTTTTGTTGTACCTTGTCTAAAGGATTTTCGATTAAAATTCAAATTGGTTCCATTGAATATCAATCAACATAGCCAACGCGCTTGTATGAGGCCAATTTTCATTAATATTTATATATTAAACACAAATATAAAACATGTAACGTGGAAAAAATAATTAGTTACATCAATACTATAGTTGAATCATTAGTGAAAAAAAACAAACAGTACAAGAACTAAAAAGGTTATTTTTGAAATTAACAGATTCATTATTTTGAAAGGACCACAAGCGTTCGTCGCTAGAAATTTAAGCCATTCTATTTTTATAAAAAAATGTTAATTTTAGATTTAAATGAAACATAATATTTATACATAGTTAACCGGATATATCCTTTGGCCGAGGGCCCGAGTTGAATTCATAAAAACAATTGTTAGTTCGTTTTCTGTTATTATAAAAAATAGAGATGGTATGTTCTTTACTTAGGGTCATAACAAAAAAAATACTCTACTCTTTGAAGTCGAGGGTAATAATTTAGTTGACTAATGCATAACTCGATTATCAGCCATAGATGCAGCTATTGGTGCCTATATTTTGCTAAAACCGAACTTATTTCATGCAACACATCATTTTGAGGTTGAATTTTCAAACCAGTGGTAAGAATTTTCGTTATTTCCCGTTATAATACAATTAATATTAAAGAATGTAGTTAAAAAATCCTAAGTTATAGTTAATCAATAATGAATAACGTGAACAATTTTTCTTTTACCTTTTTTTTTTTGTAAAAGCGGCCAACCTAAGGATACAAACATGTTTAGAAATAACATTTTACAAATATTTAAAGACTCGCTGTAACAACGAATAAGACAAGCTAACTTATATCTTTTTTAATAAAAAGAAACCCTGATTTTTATCTACCTATACTTATAATAGTATTATTGAAATTTTTACTATTTAGGTATACGTAAAAGAAGTATTATAAAGACTAGCCATTAGGTTAGCAATTAATATTTATTTGAGAATTGTAAATAAAATTATTATTCTTGTTAAAAATGTATTTATTTCTAACCATCATCTTTAAAAAACTTACCATGCTGTTATTTAAATAGATACTACATACTAGGTAATTTTTCAAAATCAGTTTTAATGCACCAGCAAAATAACAAAGTAAATTATTGAATTAAAACCTACTATCGAGAATTAAATTAAAATATGATAACCTTTAGAAATATATAACAATGAATTGATGCGAAATATGAATTTAACAAACGTTATATTGATGTTTGCTAATGATGTATGATGAGCACATTTTTTAATATATATTGTTATAACTTTGTTTACTTAATAAATATTCAAAAAATGTTTGGCAGACTATATTTGACTAATATCTAACATACGTAGGCCATTCATGGTAAACTAATGATTAAAGTAATTTAATTTTGTAATAATATTGCATTAATATTCTTAATTCACTATCCAACAACTATTAGGTGAGTACTCATATCATAATTTTTATTAATATTTGTATATTCCTCAAAATAAACTCATTGAACTGATAGTATGTTCCAATTGTCACTCTAGACTCTTTTTTTAATTAATAATAACTTTAAAATAGGTGTTTTTCTAAAATTAAATATGAAATAATTTAAGTGTTTATACTTTATGGTTTAACTTACTCTGGCAACGATAGTCTCCTTTCCATTTTTGGAAAAGGCATAACGTGGATAATGCATGACACTTGTGTAATCGTACGGTAGACCATATGTAGTAGTATAGTTATCCGCGACTTTATTAAAATCTGACCAATATGCTGCAAAAAAAATATTTAAGTTAATTAACCGTTTTGAAAATAACGCAATACAATACACTGTGACTAATAATGGCAAAATACAATATTTTATATTTTTCTTTTAATTAAAAAGCTGATTTGAGCTCAAATTTTATTTTTAAAAAAACTGATTTGTAAACATCTAAATTGGATGTGATAAATTACATTTATCGATACATTTCGATTGTAATCGGTGAATAATACAAGATATTTTAAAATACTGGCAGTAAAAAAACTTTAGCTCAAGTCAAAATTGATACAAAAATTAATTTTAGTATTTAAGACTGAAATAATTACTTTTATCTATATTTTCCCAATAAATAACCACAGCATTGTCGCGGTCATAACGTGACTGTTCGTGGAGCAACCCAGCCACGTGCAGGAGTTCATGCTGAATAGTGCCTTGGGTATTAAGACAAATTGGTGATTCCAGGTTCATCGTATGTGGCTTTCCAAAATTCTGTTGATAACCGATCATCGCGTAACAACCTTTCTTCAGTTCACGTGTGATAGACAAGTAATCGTTATGGGCCAGATTCATTGCTTGCATAGCCTTACCGTCATTCTTATCCACAAACTTCAAACATGTCTTTGACTCGATAGCGTCCATAGCTTTACGGATCTTTGACCGTTCTTCTATCGCTAATAATCATATTCAATCAAATGGTTATTATTATAGCTACTTTTTTAAACGACACTTTTTTAGTTGTTATTTTATATTAGTCTTACAAATAGCTGTAACAACTGTGAATAAATGTGTAAGTCGATTTCAGTGATTTTACAGGGGATCGATTTTAAACTTTGACCAGCTGCCATAAATCAGTATTTTATTTAAAATATTTGATTTTTTTATGATCCTCTTATATTCATAAATACTTTAGAGGTACTCAAGTGGTTTCTTTCGTGTTTAAAATCGCTCCCCTGTAAAATCACTGAAATCGACTTACACCATTATTCACAGTTATTACAGATATGTTGTAGAACTGGTATAGCACTTCGATGGCTAGCTGAGACCTGATCAGATTATAATTTCTCTGAGGCTTTAAAATTGTATCGGTATTCTGAAAGAAATTTAATTAAATATTCCCGCTTAGTGTCAGTCTACAAAACATTTACTAAAGCCTGATCAATAATAGTCTCAAGTATTTTCTCTGAAAATAACTCTGATCAAAAATGCATAGCCAATTAACCGAATGCATTTTTAGAAACCTCTATCCATTGCCACACGCAAGCAAATTGGGTCAAACTATGACGAACACGCCTAACCTTTTTTTTTCCTCCATGCATCCATTGCATTCCGGGGAGGAAGAACACACCTAACCTAACCGTTATGAATATCACGTATGATTGAAGTACACTTAACTAATTAAATTAGAACTTGGATACAGCTTTAAAACTTAAAATACCGCGTCAAATGACTCTTGATGCCTTTAACTTGAAACATGTTTTTTATTCGGTATTCTACAAAATAAACTGTACAGCAGTATGAGATTTGTTAAAGTGACATTAAATACATTTTTTTTCTTTTTTTACTAGTTTCTAAAGAAATCAACCAAAACTTTTAAGTCCATACTATAGTTGTATAATACATTTCTTATATACGTTTGCAAATAATAAACTTCATTCTATCTATAACTAGTTATTTAATATAGTTTTCTCTATTAAATATTTGTTTGTTGAATTATTATTTTATGACACTTATTTCTATATGGTGGTACTCAAGGCTTTTGGACGTTTCCAAAATGTATACATTTATTTATTTCGAATTATCTCAGACATAAGCGTGTTACGAAAATAGTTCAATATGATTCGCAACATGATGAGTATGGTAGTATGGTAGCAACATGAAATGGTCAGACAATGTAACATTTATAGGATTATTATACATTAAATAGTAGTTACAATAAAAGGATGTTATATAAGTCATGTTTTTTTTGACAACCGCTTATTGGGATTTCATAACGCTTCTCACTTAACATAATTTAAACTGCAAATATGAACTTAAATTCGAACATTTTTATATTTTTGTAATTATTAATGAATGAGCCAATATTAAAATATATTTATTTAAAATTTGTGTAATAATAATAATATACTCCTAAGTATATTCCCGTTCATTTTCTATAATCATAGGGTAAAAATTTAACCATTACAACTGGAACCTATTTACATATTGGCTATTATTATTTCGTAAACAAATTTCCTTTCCCAGACAAAATCAGAAATGATTAGTATATTTATATTTATATTAGTTAGGTATAAAAACAATTTAATGGCATGTTAACTAATCAATAGATAGTCGAATACAATATATACATCGAATAGTATCAAACATACATATTATTATCTACCAAGAAAATGTAATAGATGAGTTCAATCTACTTACTAAAATATGGCTGTATCGTGTAAGGAATAACTCCCCATGGCCATTTATAATAATTAGATATAATAGCATTTCTGGTAACGGGCAGCAAAATATCACCTTGATATAAATTTGACTTCAATTCTGGATATGATTCTAGTGAGAAAATAATACAACGATTTAATTCAACAAAAATAAATTGCATGTTTTTAATTTTAATCAATTATACGTTTAGTAATAAATTTTAAAAAATATCATTGCTTGACATAAATTGATTTAGAATAAAATTATAGCTAATAACCAGCGATACACCTATTCGAGGTAATTTGAAGATAATGGGAATAAATAAATGTCCATCCCATTGCCTAGTATTACTACCGTCCAATACTACAATAATACGTCTTTTAACTAGGTATTTCAATATTTTCCATTTTACAATTTTACACTCATCTATCTCCTCTCTCCCTTATCGTTAGTAACTTTTTAATTAAAAATATAGGTAGTATAAAATACCTCTATCCACAGTTTATTACACATCAATTATAAGTCTGACACCAAGAAGTAAAGTTTGATTTTACAAAATCCAACATTGGTATAAAATGTTATAAACTTTTATCTTAATGAAAATCAGGTAAAAATAAAACCTGAAAACACGAGAGAGCATATAATTTATTTTACCCTTTCAATGTTTTTGTTAACATTTTATAATGCCATTTTTGGCGTATGTTTGACACAATGATCTTGACAGTTTACTCGTAAAATACTGATATAATACCATTGCCACCAATCATTGCGATCACCGTTGGTATAAACGTTTATATTATTAATTGATATCATTTAAATAATAAATACAACGTTAGCGTTACTCGAACTAGTCAAACTAACTACAAAACGGTATACCTAGCTCATTTATACGAAAAATTTACTATGATCGTTTTGCCCGCAACTCTTCATGTTTATTATCATTAAGTTTGGAAACCTTTTATAGTTGTTCTTACGATTTACTAGGTACATAGACATGGGATAACTGGTCGCTATTTATTCGTCTCGTTGATAGCGATCTTCCTGGATCTTCCGGTACGTAGATTATAAACGTATTATAAACTACGGAATATTGACATTTGAGCTTAGCCTATTCAATTTTCTTCTAATTGCGCCATGTGTGCCGCGCAATTTTATTACATGTTACACTTTACAATAGGTAAACGGCGTGTAATGAAAATATAACACCTGTAAAACAACGTGATATAGCATCGGGGCTGCTACAAAAAGTCTTGATGTATTAGGATGTCAATCATATGAAAAATATTGACTCAGAAAACTTATGTAGAAACGGCTAGTAAAAAGCGAGTAAAGAAAAATGATTTATGTTTTTATTTTCATATTATCATAGCATTTACCTGGGGTAAAATATGACGGCTTAGAGCTTTCCTTGAACTTCTCGTAAAACACTCCTAAAAACTTGCCCTCTGGACGAGCCTCGCAAAAACTCAACAACCATAAGGCTGCGTGAAAGGACAACGTAAGACCAATCATCGTGTAATGCAAATACAGACTTAGACGTATATTTTTCATAGGGAAATGCTTTGTGCGCAGTTAGGTAAGTGTTAATTTATCTTCTTCTTTTATGCTGCCGAATGTCGACCAGTGCCCTATTTTGGTTCCATTTAATTGTGCAAATATTCTATTTTATTCCGCTGATACGGACGAATGCATAACAATGCAGATAATAATCACATTATTCATTTAATATATAAATGGACGTGGATTGCTTTACCCTTGTTGAATAAATTATAACTAAGTGCCACAAAATAGTACTTATATTATTTACGACACTCACTTTAAAAATGTATATCAATAAATAATTAACACTTGTTCTACTAATGATATACCCAATGACCCTCATGTTATTCCACTTATTTTATTTTAAATTAAAAAAAAAACACATTTTATTTTCTCACGATCATACTGATTTCTTTGGATATTGTGTCACATTAACAGCTTATATTACCTATTGCATCTCCCATTACACTACTACAGATTACAATGGTATAAGTTAAAAAAAAAAAAATCTGTATCGTGAAATAAAAGTTGTATCTTTTGTTGGAAAATCTATAGGTAGCTGCCGGTACCCAAGAAAATTAAATTATATACATTTTGTCCCTCATACTATTTAATATGCAAGTTGATTATATGTAAACCTGTATGAAGTCAATTCAAAGTTGCTCACAAATAATATATTTCAAAAAAACAAGACAATAATAATCATAGACATTTTTTTTTATTTGTTAACATTAAATAACTTTTTTGAAATATTATTAGTTAATAATAATTGTTGTTTAGTTCAATATAATATGCAGAGAGAGAGAAGACAAAATACGAATTTTCAATCATCATTAGTAATAAAAAAAAATAATTTGTAATTAATGTGTAGTGTTCTAACTCCTATTTGTAAGATTTATGAGAAACTTTTTATTTTTTTTTTTAAACATTTACAATCTGTACATAAAAAAAAGTATACAATAAGCAAATATGTTAGCAATGTAAATATGTGACTTGAAGATTTTGGGTAGGGAAACTATCCAGCGATAGGACCCTATGACATGTTTCGGCTAGAAATTGAACGGTAGCATTACAATTTAGGAGGTCTCGACATCAACGTCTAATGAGAAACTTAAATTAACTTTTAATCTATTTGCGTTAATAGCAATTGGTATAAATAAAGGAGTAAGTGTTACTATTGTAATAATACATCTTATCGCTGAAAAAAAGAAAACTATTTTGGATGAAAGGGTAGTTCAAAAAAACAATTTTCCCTGATTATAATTTATAATCTCCTTGAAGTATTAATTGCTGTCATCGACATCGGATCATAAAAACTTTGTATGGACCATGCGATACTTTTTAGTTAGGTATGACTTATAAAGGGTAGTTACGCCAATTACCTACCTATAATCTTAACGTGTTGTTTTTTTTCTGGTACCTAGTATTTTCGTCAGCATTCGAATAGATTATTTTTAGTTTTTCCGTTAATTAGTATATTGCAGCTGGCTTTGATATCGTATTCTTGTAAATCTCACTTTTCAGCGAGATGGTAAACTTTATAATAGTAATTTTCATTATTTAATTTTATGAGAGACATTTTGTACTATAATATTAGGTACCGTTACTAACCACTTTTTGACTGACACAACGAACACGGTCAGCCTTGAACGTCATCTTGACTGATGTAAAACATTTAAACAAGTTTGAAATTTATCAAATTACAGAAAATTGACTGTAAATTATTAACATTTATATTTCATATTACATATATAGTCAGTTTTCATTGTCAATCCTCAAGACTAATAGCTAATCGTATATGGCCGGCTTGAGACGTGATTGGCAGCATATATTATAGTAGAGCGACGGTGGCAGTCAGTGCAGACGTAAGACGTTTACATTTTGTCTCGCTACTCAGTTATTAAATAATAACTTCAAATTTACCAATAAATTGTATTGTTACTTAACTCGGAGTAATAAACTACTATTTATAATATAGCATAGGATAAGCGTATGCTACCTCTAACGTCTTCGTTTCTTATTCTATCTTCTTTCGTCACTCCACTCATCCACTTAAGCATTATCATCTTCGCTACTGGCTACATTCATTTTCTGTTGTATTTTCCTGTCTACCGTCCAACGCTCCGTACCATACAACATAGTCGATCTCACCACCCTCCTGTAGAACTTACTTATTATAACCGTAGATTAAATATACAGTAGTGGTACAAGTAGTATACTTAATCTAAGTTATAACTTACGAGGAAATACAAAATAAGTCGATAATATTCATTTTTTATTTCTCAATACAAACCACATTAGTTGAGTACAAAAAATTAACGACAATTATTGAAAAAACTCAACTTCTGCTCAGTTTTAATATGTTAAACAAGAATAATATAAAACAATGTAACATAAAGTCTATGAGCGTTTCGATCTTTTATGACTTTCAGAATGCTTGGATTTCTTTTTTTTGTTTTTTTTTACTTGATTTTGTATCTTTATTTTTAGTTTCGTAGTGATTAGACCGGGATCTAGACCTATGCGATTTTGAACTAGATCTACGAGATCTAGACCCATGAGAGCTAGGCTCACGAGATCTTGAACTATGAGTAACTTTATGACTCCTGGAACGTTTTGTCTTTTTATTATGTTTATGTTTTGTATGAATAGATTCTGAATATGCATTGCAATTTTTATTGCAAGGTAACGCCAATTCCAATGATTCATTATGACTCATAGATTGATTATCTTTTTTTTTTGAATCAGACCATTCCGAATAAAACTTATACCTGGAATCTTCTTTTTTGTGTTGATTTGAAATTGAACTACTGATTGACCTTCTATGTAATATAGTTTGACTAGTTGATATTTCTTTTGAATTTTTTTCACTAGAACTAGCAGGGGTAAAGGAATCGTTACTTTTATTTTTTAAATAATCAAACAATTTTGATTCTTCTTTTTCGATAGTAATCCAACGAGTGTACGGATTTCCAGAAAAGAATTTACTTCCTTCATATTTATAATGTACTCGATCGCTGTTGGTTGGTTCTACGTTAGTCTCTTGCCAGTTCCCACAGTTTGTCTGCTGATCCTCGTGACATGTCATACTATTGATTTGTCCGTCGATGACTTCTTTTAAAACCTAAATAAAATATAAGTACTTGTATTATATCTAAACAATTAACTTCAATGTTTATTTCAGATTTGATGTATCAAGAAGGTATTATTTATAATTTTAGAGTGCTATTACAGTAATTTATTTTATAAGACTGATAAAATTAAAAACAGACTAGTAATAAAATATCGGTGTTTGCTTGTGTCGATAAGAAGACATAAAAGATAGACGGAAACAATATTCTATTGAGTTTGTTGAACAAAAAGTTTCCAAAAGAATTACAAGAAGTGGAAAGTTAGTAAATTAAATTAAGGAATAGGAAAAGCAAAAGTGGTAAATGTAATAGAAAGTGGTGTCTATCAGTCTATGGTTTGTGGATGATGTAGTTTTATTAAATAAGAGTACATATTGTTAGGAAACAAATTAGAGAAATGGGGGGAAGTTTCTTCTTCTTCTTTTAAAAGGAACGAATGTGAAATAGTAAAAAATGTTAAAGAGATCAAGATAGACCTAAGTTGTAATAAATGAAGACATGAAGGTGTACGGAGTTAATAAAGAAATTGCTGGCGAGGAATAGAGATTTAAGGAGAGAGTAAATTTGGTTCGCATCATTTGTAGGATAAGGCAAAGAAGACAACGATAAATAAAATTCCTACTCTGTTTTGTTATAATTATTTTAAATAATATTAAGTTAAAATAACGAAAAATAAAATATAAATATCTTGTGTTAATATAATACCAATAAATATTTAAATGTGGTATATCTACAAATCATAGTATAAAACAAAGGGTAAATTACTATTAAATGTTTTTAACAACAGATTACCAGACAATTCTAAATATAACCTACTGGAAATCAGCAGAGGTTTCCAAAAATGTGTACACTGGTTATCAGCAGTGGTTACACTCTGGTATAAAACATGTATATATGTTTTAGATATATTCAGAGATATTTTTTTAAAGTTTTGATGAGTAACAACATTATAGCTATTTGAAAAAAGTCAGTTTTTGTTCATAAATGTATTAAAATGTAAAAGTGTGGTATCCTCATAAATTTGGTGTTCGTTTTATTAAATAATACGAGTTTTCTCTAAACTATTATGGACTGTGCAAAACACATTATGTATAGCTATGTAGCTTAAATTATTTTCTAGTCCCATATACATCTCATAATTAATAATTTAAAAGAGTCAAAATATATTATCAAATTAATTAATTACTTTCAGAGAAAATAAATTAATCATCGAACAATATATTTTTTTTTCCAATTTAATTTTCAACGTTTATGACCCTCCAAATAAGCAGAGCTTTTGTGAAAAGTGGATAACATCTGCTTTGTAGTGAAGTAGGAATCGAGCCAGATATTTATAGTACCAAATTTGACTGCCTTATACACCCCCCTACACACATTAATCTCTTATTAAGTTATAATTGTTACTTCTAAGTATGATTTGCGATCAGTGTGAACCCGTTTTCCTCGATAAGCTACTCTTCTACGTTTGGCATCTCTTTGTTCTTGCAACAACTCAAGCTCTGTTTTTGTCTTTTCATTGTCCGTCTTATTAAATGTATCACTGCTGAAAAATTAAATAAAACAAATTTTTCTTATAGAAATACACAAAAAGATGGTAAATTACATTTATAGACATTTACTTATGTAAGACATTATCTGCAATATTACAATTTGGGCCCTTTGTATTCTGCACTGCATAATCATACAATACTCTACGCTCGTCCGGTGTGAAATCACAAACATAGCGCTCTATACTTTGAGATATACCCCTAAACTCTGATTTTACATCTAAAATAAAAATATACAAATATTTAAATATAACTTTAAAACTACTAGAATATAAAAATCAAAATATAATCTATAATCAAAATATTAAAAGGATACATTGGTGTAAACTTAAACTAAAATAAAAGGATATAGTATACATTTTTTGTCAAACGCATGAGAGAAATTATTTCAATATTTCATGACACTCACTTATTTGTATCTGAAAAATGATACAGGTGAAAAATGATAAGACTATAATACTCAACCATTTTTAATAATAACTATACCTACCCAATGTAAAATTGGACTCAATCTGAGACTTATTAATAATTTCCATTTGAGTTGATTCATCTGCAATCAATAAATGTTAGAACAATTAACATTTTATGCTATTTTATTATAGTTTCATTGTGGAGCTGAGACAGTATTGTTTTTACAATAATGTTTTTTTTTTTTTGTGAACCTATGATATCTTTTAAACCGCTGAACCAATTTCTTTATGTAGCAATTCTATAAGTTAGAAATCGTACCTAAGAGGTACTTTATTGGCCAAAAATATAAAAAAAGTTCACTCATTCCTCTTCAAAATCAACACCCAAAAGATATTTTTCAACTTAAAATTACAGTGCTATTTAACTTTTTTTAAATAATCGAATAAGTTTTAAATTTGTATGGAATATTTTTTAGATACAATACTATTGATATTTATATATTAATAAACAAAACAAAATATAAACTTTACTCATGAATGAAGTGGTGGGAAGTTTTTGTTCAGATTAAAGATACATCTATAGTATATAAAATTTTCTTGAAAACCTTAAATTATGCTTTTTTATGTGTTGTTTTAGGACTTAAGGTCTAAAATTAGATTGATGATTACAAATTTCTTAAAGATGTGTAGTCAACTTATTTTTTCAATAAAGAGAAACCAAAGAAAAATGGGAAATTACACGCTGACTGTAGTAAATGTCTAGGTGAGAGTGAATTAACAGTCAACTAAAAAAGAGTTTCATTGTGTTGTCAATTATACATAGACAGACAGTTCAATTCTAATCCTTCCACCCTAATACTAAAATAACAATTTTAAGCATATATTGTCATTACAATGCCTTTATCAATATTTGTATTTCTACTATGTATGATGTTTTTATTTGGTGTTTAAGTGATTTCATCACTTTCAGTTATAATAATTCCAGTATACCAATAACCTCCTCTGCCACAATACGCTCTGAACCCACAGTAGTGGCTTTTTTAATTTAAAAAGCATATTTAACAGATTTTATACAATTAATAACCCCAAAACCTCTACATGTTTGTATAACTAATTCAAGTAAAATAACAAAAATTACATAATTTTTTATTTAGGAAATTATAAAAAATGCCAAATATATAACCGTCTAAACCCAGTTTGGAGGGAGTATATAGTATAAAACATGAAAAAAAAGGATTTATTGAATATAAAATAATATCAAAATTTAAATTTAATATAAAGCACAATGGGGTCGGGACATAGTTGTAACATTGAGGTGTCAGGTGGCTATAAGGTGGATCATAAGTTTTCAGGAATAGTTGGGTATAACGGAAATTATTATCAGATTCCAAATGAATTACAAATATCTATAAAAGCATTGTAAATAAAACAATGTACTAATTGTAAATCCCCTTAATGTAATTCCCTTAATCCCAATATTACTCGAAAAAAAATATTCCACCCCTTCTAAGAGAAAGAGATTTTTATATTTATTAGTCAACAAATATATTGGTACTAATGATTTTTCCATAAAAATTTGAAACTAATTGCCACTTGTATAAAATGTAATAAGCCAAATGTTCATGAGCTGGTGGTTTCAGGTATAATAAATACAAATTAAATGTATTTTACCCATTTTAATAGTTTGAGTGTCTGGTACTGAACAGCCAAGCTCAGGGTACAGTAAATCTGTTTTGTTATAACCTTGTTGTTTAAATTTGCATAATTCCAAATGAGAGTCAATCTTTAATGATGGTATTTTATGTTCACTATTTATTGGACATTCCACCATTGAATCAGCCTAAAAAAAAATGTATAAATATTCATATAATATTCATTTTTTTATAGTGACAAATGAAAAAAATTAGGAATAATGATTACAGTTGTCGGTGTATCCTTCCATGACCATCCTATGGTATCCATAATATTTTGCATGATTTTATAACGGTCAGCCAAATTATCTTTAAACTGCTTTAATGTAGCTAGCCTACGCTGGAGTTCTGCTGGATCCATTTTACTTAACACACGCAATCTCAATAGTGACAATATTACACCTATATTTTATAACTACACAAATTAAGAAAATAATTTTTAAAAAATTGTATAAACTATAATATCTAGTCGATAGTTTTTTAATTTTACACTCATATTAAAACAGAATTAAATTACAATATAATAAAGAAATATTACAGTGTTATGATAATAATTGATAGGTATTTCAGTTTTCACTAAAAACATTATAATTTATAGTTGATAAAATTGTGATAGTATTATCACTTAATGAGTTATTATCAAATGGAAATCAAATTTCCCGCTTTTCGATAACAACACAACCTCACGAGAACTGCTGCTGTTGAGGGTTGCCACTTACCAGTTGCCGGTTGCCCGTTTATATTGTTCATATTTATTTATGTAGCACATTTATTTATGTATACATTATTTTATTAAACTAAAAAAACCGATAAATATGGAGACTATGGAAGTAGATTCTAGATCAGAAAATGATACTGTCAGCGAAAATGACCCAATGGAAGGTTCTTCAGGTACAAATGGAACAACTGAGCCATCCAAAGAAAAAAGAAAAAGTGATTTCAACATGCCATGGTAAGTTTTTGTAAATTATATTATTCAAATTAATTTATTGGTTTGTTCATTACAGGATAGAAAAGTATCGACCCAAAACATTCATGGACATTGTTGGAAATCAAGAGACTGTGTTACGACTAGAAAAATTTTCCACTTGTGGAAATGTACCTAACATAATTATTGCTGTACGTAAAGCAAACTTTACCTAAAATAAAAAATAATTATCATAATAGACTTGAATGTGTAGCTCAGATTATTGTTATTAGTTTCTAGTTATTGCATTTGGCTTAATTTGGTGTACAGCTTATAAATGCGTATTAAATATACAACAGAGACTGATAATTGATTAAGGCTATTGGGTACCGGCCAATTTTTCCATCAAAAACTACCCATTTAACTTCAATCGGTCTGATTGTTGTATTGAAGCGATAAGACTTCTGAAAACAGATTTGAATTCGGCATGAAGTCTACTTGAGATCGGTTGGAGTATTTTTTCAATTTTTAATTTTAACCCTTTTCAAATTTGATTTTTAAATTGGAATTTTATGTAATGTATTTTTTACATAGTTGGAATAAGTTATCAAAAAAGTACTCTGACCAACGTCAAGTAGACTTCATGGCGAATTCAAATCTATTTTCAGCTTACTTTTTGGATCACTGGTTCAGCCTGTGCGATGGAACAAAAAATGTATATTATATTATCTAAAATGCCTTTACTCATAGACAAAATTATTTAAATTAAAAATAATACCATGAAGCTTATACAAATTAACCGGTAAATTAATTGACATGGTCAAAATTAATTAAACTACTTTTTTCTTAAATATTACCTATACAAAACTCTTTAAAAATTGGCCAGTGCCCAATAGCCTTAATGTAGTTAAGTTAATTTTATAAAAGTATTGGTTTTATGTATAGTATATTTTATTTTAACAAAATATTTAATTATTAGAATGATACTAATGACTTGTAAATTAGGTAGGTATTTATATAAAATTAAAGATTTATTTTTAGGAACATCAGCACCAGGCAGAATGTTTTACTGGAAAATGGTACTTTTCTTTTAAAATAAAAAAGACTTTAAAAGTGATAAAATAACATTTACTAATCAAACAAACACCTGTACATTGAAAAGAATTTAGAAAATTAAAAAAATAAATATTATGAATTTGTTTAACCTTTCAACATACATACACTCTTTTCAATAGCTATTTGATGTTGTATATTTTACAATAGTGCGCCTGCTGGAAGGATAAGGCTTTCATAAATTTAAATATTATAAGCATTTTTATTTATAAATTAACATTTTTTTAAAAAATTTTTTAGGGTCCTCCGGGTGTTGGCAAAACTACAACTATATTAGCTCTCGCACGGATACTTTTGGGTAAATCCTTTAAAGAAGGTGTACTTGAATTAAATGCATCAAATGACCGTGGGATAGATACTGTAAGAAACAAAATCAAAATGTTTGCACAGCAAAAGGTCACATTGCCACCGGGAAGACATAAAATCATTATTTTAGATGAAGCAGATAGGTAGTTGTTTTGAACAATAACTATAAGAGGATAGATGAGTATTAAAAATAAAAAGCATATGGTAAAGTCGTAAGAGTACATACAGTATACAGCTTACAACTACACAATTAAAATAAAAGAGCCATTAACTCAATACCACTTTTACTAGTGTGGGGTAAAAATTTACCCCAATATAATATATCTGTTAAAATATATAATAAATTTGGGTATCCAGAAATTATTTTTAATAGAATATTTGTATACACAACAAACCTGTCAACATAAAAAGTTTTTCATTTCATAGTTAAAAATATATGTTCTTGATTTTTATTTTAGTAACCCACCCCGAAAAATATTTCTGTTTGCACTGCTGGCTTAAATAGTCACATTTTAAATCTTGCATATTTACATGAAATATATATGTAAAAATATTATGTTTATTTATAATTAGTATGACTGATGGAGCTCAACAAGCTCTTAGACGTACAATGGAATTGTGGAGTAATACAACCAGATTTGCTCTCGCCTGCAATAACAGTGATAAGATTATCGAAGCTATTCAATCACGTTGTGCTATGTTGCGATATGGAAAACTTTCCGACCAAGAAATAATGACTCAAATAGTAAAAGTTTGCCAAGCAGAAGAGGTTATTTTTTTTAATTACCTGATAGGCAAGAGCACAAGTGTATGTATTTAACTTGCATATTTTATTAGGTTTCTTACAGCGCAGATGGCTTGGAAGCTGTTGTATTCACAGCTCAAGGAGATATGCGTCAGGCATTGAATAATTTACAATCTACTTGGAATGGTTTTCGACATGTCGATAGCGCTAATGTCTTTAAAGTTTGTGATGAACCACATCCATTACTTGTCAAAGAAATGTTACTGGAATGTGTAGATAAAAATATTTCCAAAGCATATAAAGTACTTGCTTTTAAAATGATGTGTTTACAATTTGACTTACCAATTGTTACATTAATTGTATTTTTATTTATACCTAAACAGATTATGGCTCATTTATGGCGACTGGGATACGCACCAGAAGATATCATAACAAATATTTTTAGAGTAACCAAACATTTAGAAATTAAAGAGTCTTTAAAATTAAAATTTGTTCAGGTAAATTCTAGAGGAATATTTATTCTAAAATATATATTCATGCTTTCATACACAATATTTTTTAAAATATTTAAAATTTCATTTAACACTTTGGAATCGAAGCTTTTTCCAGAAAAAACAAATCATTTGTTAGACGTGTAATTCCTCTTTAGTCGTTAAACAGTCTTCAGTTGCAGATTGTGTACATTGTATATTTAACAAATAACAATAATAAAAATAGATGTTTATAGCTTAGACTTGATAATAATATGGACCGTGCATATCAGCCACCAACAATGTATTAAGATGAATCAAACATTACATATTATAATATAAGAGAGAGATATAGCTAGTTTGGGCAAAATGATAAGATTTAAAAACATGTCCAAATTACCTTTGTCTCTCTATGCGATGCTGAGCCACAATTAGTCAGAAAATCTCAGCAGTGTTTATTACTCTATTTCTACATTGATTAAATTGTATGAATTTTTTGGCATATAAAGAAAGTACTTTAATTCTTATGTATTATAATATGTATAGTTATTTAATTTTCATATTTTTGGTAGGGGATGTAATTGCACATAGGCTTGAACCACTAGTACCAGTCTTAACAATCTGTAAATAGCATTTACGTCAAGTTGTATAGCCATGATACTATTACACAAAATCAATAATCATATTGTACAATCAATTAAAAAATTGTTATTTATACCAATATGATAAAAAAAACAATGATTTTAACAAAAATATTGTTTTTGCTCTTTAGCTTGTATACGTCAGTCAATACATGTTATTTATTAATATTAGCTGAATTAGTCTATACAATAACTAATGAATAAAATTTATATTTACAGGAAATTGGCAAGGTACATATAAGAATTGTTGAAGGAATGAATTCATTATTACAGTTATCGGGATTATTGGCCAAGTTATGCACAGTTGCTTCTAAATCAGAAAATGAGAATTAAATACAATTATAATTATACCTTTTAGCATATAAGTGATTTAAAATTAAATAATATTTTACTACTAGCCAACATAATTTTGAATTATTTATTAAAATATGGTATTTTAAAACCATAAAAATTTTGAAAATCAAATATTAAACTTCCAAGTATAAATTGTTTAATACTCTTATCTGCATTACAAACATATATTTTATATTAAATTATCATTTATTTTTGCTGTTGTTTTTCCGTAGAAAAAATTAAACCATATTAAAATTGAAAAAATATACTATTATTTGCGTAAAGAGGTGTAAAGCTTCCCTTGGATATAAGCTATTATGTCCAAAAGCTTCATACGAATATTTTGATAATTAAACTAAGATAGTTTTGTAAAAAAAATTAAATGTCGTATATTCATGTTAGAAAAAATATAAAAACAAAACATTAGCATTCCAATATATCAGTTGTTAACTTTTTTAATTTCTTCACTTTATTAGAAAAAAATAAATTAATAATTAATCAATTTTTACATTTACTTGAATTGATTCAAACAGTTGGAAACTATAAATGTAGTCATACCGATTTGATTTTTAAAACAATGAGTAAAAAACTTAAATTTCTTATACTTTTTTAAATATAACTTTATTTTTGTTTTAAAGAAATAAAATAATTAATTAATAATTTATGCATTGTTTGAATTAGGATAAATGTTTTTAAATTATTGGTATAATTTAAATCATTAATCTGACAACTGAAAATTGATATTATGCCTGTACGTTTAACTTATAAAGGAAAAGGGGTAATCCCAATTTGTGCCTATTAAGTGTTGCTTATATAAATTGTTCATTTCACAATTTTAATTTAAAACATAAGGCTATAAGCTATAAGCAAATATATATATATAGCTTAGTGTTACTTTTTTGGTAATAATTACCCACAAGTGTGTTCTATTCTAGATGTTGAAAAAATTAAACCTGCTCAATTTGAATGTGTGCTTTTAATCTTTTTATTTAAAAACTTTAAATAAATCATATACTCTTGGTTGTTTACTTGAAAGGTTAGAAAAATATTTTCCAAAATAATATCTTAGAAAAATATTCTAATATAGTAATATATTAATGTAATAGAAATAAGGATAACACAATCGTGCTTTAATAAATTAATTTCTTGTAAAAACTAAACAAAAATATATTTTCCTTATTTAAGCTTACATTTAAATTAATGAGAACACGTTAAAGAATGTCTTAATGAATATTAATAAATAAAATTATACATTTTATTAATATATTAATAAAATATATTAACTCAAAACTTCAGATTTTCACAAATGTCATTAATATGAAAAATTTGCAGGTATTAATTTATTTAAAAAAACTGTATCATTCAAATTTGCAATATTTCGATATCCACTATTAAAACTTTCTTCTAAAACAGTTTTATATGGTGATAGCTGATGTTTATATGATAAACATATATTCATCAGCATTAAATGGTTGAGCAATAAGGTTAATTTGGATGGTATCAGATCACTAGCGGTATTATCAACACGCTTTATTGTCGGTGTAGGATTTAAATGGGTAGAAGGAATTATTGGATAATTTGGATCAGTCTTAATTTCTCTTTGCAAATCTCTTGCCAAATGTGTACTCCAACTTAATGGATCGGTTTTCAATTGCATAGCTGCTGTTGCAGTAACTACCGTTATAACTGTAGACATAGCAATCATTTGTTTAATTTTCTGACGCAAAACCTTCTTTCGATATAACTGAAAATAAAACAAATACTATGAGAAAATACTAATATAAGATATATTGATTCACAAACCTTTCTTATAGTCTGTGTAACTTTTGAAATCAACAGGAACATTTTAATGAGAATAGAATTTGATTTTTTTATATCACTGTATAATTCAAAAATTATTTCATTGTACTTTTTAGAATATTCCTCTTCGCTTATGTAAAACTCCCAATTCTATTATTAAACACAATAAATGTATATTAGACAAAACATAAACAGTTATAATAATTATATTTAAGCATATACCATTGCAGATAAATATTCTTTTTCCATTTGGTTAATATCCTTAAGGCTTATACCATATGCTGTAGCCCATTCACTATTAATTGCCGAATCTAATTCACCATCATCATGTAAATATTTACTTGCCACTAGCTATAAAACATATTAACAAACATTTGTTAACATACAACTTGTATATAAATTGAAGGGCACAGGGGAAAAACGGTAGTAGTCACATTATGAAAATTTTTTTTTCGATTTATGCCATTATTATTTTTTATTTATGTTAATAGATTGTTTAAATAAATACATTTATTATTAGAATAGGATTTAATGTGATTTTTTTGTTCTTGTGTTAAAGGGAGAGGAATTCTCAAACTTTGTTTTTGCTATACTCTAAAATTTCATAATGTGACAACTACTGTTTTTCTCCTGTGCCCTTCAATTGCTAACAACAAAATTGACTTACTAATGATATAAGGAATAATTCAGACGAATTTATTGATCTCAAGTATGTTGGATTAGACACTTTCAATCTTTCAAAATACATAATAGCCAATACGAATGAACATGTGTAAACAAAAGGTGACTCATCTTCTCCATCAGTATAATATTCAAACTCTTCAAATTTACTTATCAAATTCCCAGTTTTAAGTTCTTTTGCTAATTCTGTAAAAAAAAAATAAATCAAAATTAAATTGAGATTGTGAATTTATATATATATATATATATATATATATATATATATGGAAATTTAACAATTTACAATTGAGGAGGGTATAGGAGAATCAATTTTGTCAGAAAGGAGGTTTGTCAAGAATGAGATATCACCTGTCTATGGTTCGCTAAACTTGAAAAGTCAAGTGAATTAGTACAGGAAAGTTAATAATACATTTAAAATATAGGTTTTGGTCAGAAGAATTAATATTAAGAAGCAAGTGAATTTCTAACATCATAAACTTTAAAAAAAATGTAACTAGAGAGATTAGAACAGGAGACAGAAAAATGTTTAGGAGAGAAAAAGAAGAAAAAAAATGAACAAAACAAGTCTACACTAAAGAAAAGAATTTGAGAACAAATTGGCTGCAATAAAGGGAATAGAACTGGTAGTCACCAAACATATTAAATTAAAACTATGTAACGGAGCAACACACCACACGGCCGTACCGAACAGTAAACACAACGACAGAAAACCAGTAACAAAAAATCGACCAATGGGATTGCGGGGTTTTTATGAGAACAGCATAAATACCGACCGCAATCCCATAATCAGTACAGTCTTCTTCCAACCATCCAGGTATCTTATACACTGGATCAATTGGAAGCCGACACCTATACTATCAACCGCCAGCGTCTACCAGCAGTAGCAAGCGACACCAGCAGTAACCACAGCGACCCCAGCAGCAGCGGAACCGACAGAAGCGGCACCCGCAGCAGACGTGCCGACAGCTCTCACGGCTCCACTGACGATTCCACATCGAAGGCCGGACGGCCTTCTTAAAATACAGAGTCACTTATTAAAGTTGCGCTCTCCTCCCGGTGACTAGAGTCCGTAGGCGCTTATTCAAGCTGCCCTACCTTCCTCCTAGTCACCCCAACACATCCCCCACACTTCTGTATCCCCGGTAGGACAATATAGTACTATAACTGTGAGGTACATAGTGCCCGTTTCCCCAGCGTGAGAGGCGAACTTATGCGAGTCCCGCCCTCACCGTTACTTATTGTATTACCTAAAACCTCTGAATAATAAAAAACAACCGTAATATCAAGCATCCGTTTTATTATTCAACACACGACACGGCGAGGCACCCGCCACCCGTATCAACTATTGGTCAAAGAACATAATATATTAAAACATAAGTTATCAAATTGTATAACATTTTTTTATTTAATTACAGGAATAATACCTTTTAATATATTGACACAAAATAATTTAATATAGTATCATTAAAATTTAAAACAGTTTTCAACTGATAAAAATCCAACAGGTGTATACGTTTCTCATTGTTCTTTTTGTATTAACAAAAATAGTTTAAATTTACTACATAATAATTATAAACTACTTAAGTACATTTTCTATATTTATTCATGGAAAAAACTTTATTAAAATAATTATTCTGTTAATTATATAAATGGAAAGTGTTAAAACAAATGAGTTTAAAGTAAATTTATTATGCTGAACAAAAAAAAAACTTAAGCTCTTTGTTTAGCCAGCCAAAGTGTTGTTTTTTATTTTTGAGTAGATAAGGAAACATGCTACATTTGTAATAAGGACCAATATGCTGAAGGAGTTATATGCACAACTTATGAAATTGCATAAATAAAATAATTACAAAACAAATTAACTTGCATAGGTCAACTGTTCAATGCTATATTAACAACTAAAAGGAAAGTTAATTATAAAAAATGATGGAAAAAATTATTATTGTCCGGAAACTCATAATCAAAACATAGAACACTGAGACCCCTCTTTGGTTAGGTTTGGTGCTTTTATAACCTTAATTAGAGTTTATACCCATTGATCAGCATAATACAAGTTCATTAATTGCATTGCTAAGACTTAAGTTATTAATAAATATACACAGTTCTTTCACTTGTATAAATTCATAATGTACTTGTAAGCTACATTTACAGATATTAAGGCAGCTAGAATTAATTTTTAATAACGTTAGTTTACCTTTAAAAACTAACATTTTAATTTGATGGAACAAAAAAAATGAGAATCCCCCTAAAGCCTAGTCTAAAAAGTAAAAACTTAAATAGCACTGTGTTATAAAAATAAGATGATAGCATGACCCTGGCCTAAATATATTAATGACTGCTCTATTCTATTACTTTTTTCTAATACCAAAAAAACTATAAATTTAAATAATTTATACTCCAACAATAGATACTTGGGGAATAATAAAATAACAAGGCTGATACAAGAATTTTGATACATTAAAATATAAGTTCAACATACCTGATAGCGGAAGACGTCCCAAACTAGTATTCAGTGGAAATGTATTAAAATTTTCACAACAAAAGGCCTTATTTAGTTTTGACAAAAACATGTCATGGTCTTGATCTTTTTCTAATATCTAAAAACAATAAAATAATAAAACTTACTGTTGCACTTATTTGTATAACAAATATTACCTTTGAATTTGGAATTTTTATTCTATTACGATTTTTTAAACATAATTTTGAAGATGTCATTGTCGTTATTCCTAATATGGCTTTTGAAATCAGATTTACCTACAAGTACTGTTTTATCAATATAAGTCAAAACATCCCAATAATTAAAAAAAACAAATCTTTTCTAACGTGTTGTGTTGTGAACAGTAAAAAAAAAAGTGGTTTAGGCATCTGATAATATATGCACTATCTATAGGTGACTACATAGTCATTAGTCAATGATAATATTAATATTACGAAAGGTGATTACACTGTATTTTGTACACGGCTATCACGTCACTGCTGCTCACGTGTGACGTCACGTAAGAACTATTAAGTATAAGCAACCCAATAATACGTAAGCAAAGTGAAATATTATTTTATTTTTTATTTTAAAAAATAGTTATTTGAATGGCAAGTTATTAACTGGTAAGATTTTGATTTGCATCATTATTACAGACACCAGAGTGCAGTCTGCACAATGCGCACACGAGTCGCGTCTCAATCATCATAGATTATAGACATTTTTCATTTGATACAACAATAGTGCGTGCGAAAGTGCAGGTTATTCCATTAATTTGTAGATTTGACACATGAACATTTTACTTCTTGGCATAACTACTCCTTAAGTTATTAACACCAACATTAACTCGCTATCTATCCATGTGAGAACTCGAAGTTATTTTCTAAGGTTTAAGATGCATAGGCTAAAAACAAAAACACTTCCTTTCAGTCTTCCCACTCTTAACACTTGCAAATCTTCTTGAATTACAAAATCTAACTTTTTTTTTTGAACTAGGACTTTGCGGTTTTTCTATTTTAGAGCACTTTTTTTTTTTTTTGCTTTTGTCATTATAATTATTCGTAATCGGTACCTATTTTAAGCACTGGATTCTCCATTCTTCAATGAAACCGCCAACGCTCACTATAGACAAATAATTAAATAAGCAGCATTAACTCCCAGTAATTCCAATAAATATACTAAATTGATTTCCAAATACATCCAAGTCGTTGTTATTGCTTACTGCTTAGTATAGATCATGATTTAAATATACTAGGTTATTGTATTTCTACCCCTTCTTCACCGAAATTTTCGACGATAAAAATAAAACGGCAGCGTAAGGGTTAGCCAAAAAGAGTTATTGAGATTTATAAAGGAATCGGGACTATTCAACTTAGAAGGTTATTAACTAAGCAGGACATGGGCATGACAAACTATGTGAAACAGGACTTCGGTGAGAGGGTGTGCACAATGGACTTGTAGGTCTGAGTGCATGGGCCCATTCTGGGCCCACCCATTAACCAACTAAAACTAATGGTTAGCCAATCAAATTAATTTATTTTATAAAGGTATTATTTATAAATTTATCAAAAACAATGATGTACCCTTACGCTGCCATTTTATGAATTGATAATTTAATAAAGTGGGGATATGCAATAACCTTGTATATTTAAGCCATGGTATAGATGTCTATGATTATTATCAATGATAAATGATAATACAATTATAATTAATTTACAGTAATTTTGTCTATGAAATGCGCACCATCAAGGTGACGGATGTCCCACAAAGACCGGACAAATGAAATAACTTTTATTTTAGTGAATATATTTTTTTTAATTTATTTATACTCATTAGTGTAACGTTACACCGCGATTTGTATTGTTCTTAACTTTTACTTATTTATTTATTTTTTTGGTTATTTTAATGTTTTTAATTTTAAGATAGCCAGTATATTAAGAATAATTTACTGAACATTTTGACTGGTCGACAACTAGTTTTGGATAATTACTTTTCTAATTATTTAAGTTTTAACTCTAAGATGGGAGTTAGAGTGCGGTAGTGTAATGGGTGTAGATTAAAATAACTTTAATTATTAAAACTAGTCAACATTTTCATATTATGTAGGTAGTCGACATTTTGGTCTAAAATAAACCAAAATGGCTTTTGCTCATAGAACAAATTATTTAAATTTAAAATTATACCTTGGAGCCTATAAAAATTAATCGGTAAATGTATTGACATGTTCGACATTTTATAAAACCTCTTTTTTTCCTTAAATTTTGACTATACCAACTCCTTAAAAACAGTCACATGCGATCCTCTTAAATAATTTTCAAATAATTAGGTAATAAACGCAATATTATTTTTTATCAATGCGTAACTCCAACAAACAGCGTGACCAACTGAACCGTCAACCGGTACGTTCCGTATCCATGTTTTGTATTTACGCTTTTCATGGTCTAATTGGTGTACATAAAACGTCGTGGTTATCAGATTGTAGAAAATGTTGATAACGCACACAGACATGTTACTTATTATAATACAATATACATTATACATAGACAATTTTCAAATTTGTTTGTAAATTGTTATTATAATCTGAGTTTTACCGAATTTTACTGTTTGTTTGCTTAGTGACATTAATCATTAGTATGTAGTTGTTATAAAATGAACACGTCAGCGACACTAGTTTTGTATTGTTATAACTTATCTCTGATAACCTATTAAAATTCGATTGTCGGCCGATTTCACCGACAGAAATGATCTTTTTACGAACGTAACGGTTTGTTATTAAACGCTAAACGTGGAAGAACCCTTAATAGTAGAATGTGGTCGCTGCTAGTGTTGTTGCTTTATTTTAATGCACCCATACCCTGTTGGTGTCTAGACAAGGATGATATAATACTCGCCGTCAATGCTGGTGGCGACGGACATGTAGATAGCAATGGTATATTGTTTCAAAAAGATTTGAACACAGTGGGTACAGAGTCTGACTATGGAAAAAAATTGACAATACAAAGAGTTCAGCATCATGACCAAATACTTTACCAGACTGAAAGATATTCACATACAACATTTGGGTATGATATACCAATTAAGTATGATGGTGACTACGTGATGGTATTAAAATTCAGTGAGGTTTACTTCACTAAAGGTGGATTAAAGGTACTTGTCACTCTCTTTTAAAGTATATTATATGCTCATAACATTTTATTTCAGGTATTCGACGTTGTACTAAATAATCATCATATAGTAGTACCTCAACTAGACATTTTTGAACGAGTTGGTTTTGGAACAGCTCATGATGAAATTATAGAATTTAACGTCGTCGGTTCTACATTGTATTGGGGAGGAGAGATATCTGAAATTAAATCTAATATGGTTCGAGTAGACTTCATAAAAGTATGTATTGTAAAATAGTTTTAACTTTTATAATTGTGTTTTACTAATTTGCGTGTTTACATCATAACCACACAGTTAGCACTTTATTATAATACTAGTTGTTTTTTCAATTTTAATATTGTGAATTTTATTATTTTATTAATTTATTATTGACTTTCATGCATAGCCAAGCAGCAGGTATTAGTTATACAATATTGTGTCTTTTTGTGTCTTACCCATGATACCAAATTCTTCATGTAGTGAGTTTGAGTAAAAAAATTGAAGGGTTCAAGCTTTTAACATCCAGTTAAGTCCATTTTTATAAAAACAAATGTTTTCAAAGAAAAATGATTAAAAAAAATTACCTTCATTTGAAGATAACAAAGCAAAAAAGATGAAATTCATTTTTCTCAAACTGAGAAAAACAATTTTCAAAGTTCCAGTATCGTTGTTTTTGTGTTGTGGTCCAAAACTTTACAGCCTGATTGTGGCGAGGGAACTATACATTTTATTGTGGGAATCAGTTTAAAATAATTCCTTATTTATTTAATACTAAAATTTTATTTGACATTATAATATAAAAATAACGTTTTATATGTAATTGCAGTGCTGTGATATTTTTTCTTTAGTAAAAGCACTTAAAAAAAAATAAAAACGGAAAATATTATGTGTTGTTAAAATGTATAATATCCATTTGTATTTTATTTTTAGGGGGAACGTGATAATCCTAAAATAAATGCTATACTTGTAATCAGAGGCAAAATCTCAGGTAAGACCAAAATATGTTTGGAATATAAATTTAAAAAAAACTAGTAAATTCCTTTCACTAAGAAGAAAAAAAATATTGACACTTATGTTTACTTAAAATAGTCTTAATGTACAGTTTCAACAATCTTTAAGGCTCAGCACACGCAATGCAACTGTTTTGGGACTTTGCCAACGTAAAGTTGTAGGGATCAGCACACGAGGCGATTGGAATGAGAGTAGTTTGCAATCCGTTTCAAATCTGTTGTGCGCAATTGTTTTCCGCGGTTGCAGTTGGGTTGGTATTCAGTTGCACTGAACTACGAGGTTTTTTGTTTTTGATCATTTTTTTAATTGTTATTGTCAACATTAATGACTAAGAACTGAACTTGAAATTTGTTAGCTAGGTGGAGGCACACATTCACTCATTTTGTGTCCATCTTCTCTATGAAAGGGCCAACCATCCTTGCCAATTCCAGATAAGATTTTTTTGACATTCTGTAAAAAGCTATAAACTTTCTGTCTGTCTGAGACAGTTATTTTGCTGCTACGAACAGCCTAGGGTTCATATTTCTCTTTATGTATGGATGGACCCAATGCTTTCTCTGTACTCTGCGGTATTGATAATAATTAATGATGTCTTCCTCGTCTGAATCTGAGTTAGAAATAGCACAAACCGAAAAACCAACTGCACTGTTTGAATAGATAACACAAACAGATCCACAATCAGTGTTATCGGTGTGCAAAATGTTTCATATAAAAGTTTTGTTTTGGCTGTAAACTAGTTGTAGAATGAAACTGATTTGCAACCTTAGTCCCAAAACAGTTGCACCGTGTTTGCTGGGCCTAAGAGAGTCACATTAATTATTTTGTCAGACCATAGTAGCAAAATATGTTTTACTTGGTCTATGATGGTTTTAGACCAAAAATACCAATTATCAAAATGAGGTATCTTATTTTGTTACATTCATTATTGAACTTATTACGTCATGATGTTGTTAAAAATAAATGTCTATCATCATGATTATGTTATCTTCTATTTTTTTTAAAGATGTTTTTGCTACTACTATAGCCTGAATAAAACTCATCATGCGTGATTAGATTTTTGTGCTAAAAAAATGAGGGTATAATTTCCTCATAACAAATATTTTTAATCCCCATTAGGCAATGTTGCTAAAGTGTACAAGTAAAATTTGTACGTTTTTCTTCTTCAATATTTTGAAAACTTAGTATTATAAATTGATTTTCTGCATTGTAAGTTGTAGCTAACATATTAAAAAATACAAGAATAATTTTGTATTTAAAAAAAAAAAAAATGTTGGTAACCTACCAGACCATTGTATACCCTACTGGCTATACGAGTACTTATGGGGCTAAAGCTTTAAGTTTAATAAGTATTGTTAAATTATCGATTTTCAGCCAATTTCTTACTAAAAAATAATAAATCTATTAAAATTTAATTTTGAAACGACCATATTTTCAAATTTCAGTGGTTGAGGTATGCCTAAACGCACTCCTTTTAAACGTACATTATTGGTAAACATCTTAACAAACTGATTGCGCTGACAAACACATTTCATGTCTTGTATGTATTTATTATCAAGTTTTCTTTATTACAGATATACCAATACTACCGGACATGCATTCCGGATTTGAATCGCCACAATCACATAATGAGCGATATAAAGAGTTTGATGATGTTGTAGCTAATGACAAAGATCATATAAAATTAACACAACATGCTAGGTATCCTAGTGGTCCCAGATCTCCTGATCCTTATGAATCCACCAATATGAAACATGCTCCTTTTTTAATAGCATTAGGAGCTTTTTTTGTAGCTCTTGTTTTTCTTTGTAAACTTTAAAAAAACAATTTTTTTACAATTTATTAAGAACAGTATTTTATACATTTTTTTCTTTTTATATGTAGATATTTATTTTTAAAAAAAACAATACAAACGTATATTGCATACATGATACTTTGATTACATAAATTATTTTACCTTATTATTATGACGGGTTTCTATTAGACAAGTTTGAATTTTTCTTAGCATTAAAATTAATAACACAAATCTTATTTTTTAATTAAAAGAACTGAGCAAATATTTGTGTAAAATGTGTAATATATAATATATAATATATATATATATAGTTATTTAACCTACTTTGGAAGGTTATTATGAGTGTATGTAATAAGACTGTTTTTGTTTTAAAAGTAGTATGCTACTCATACAGATAATTACTATAGTATAATTTTAATAATAAATTAATAACTATAGAAATGTGGTTTTAATTAACACAATGTAAATAAATATTCTTTATATTAAATCAATACTCAAGTATTTTATTTTTATTTCACATTACATGCTTCTGCACTGGAGCATATTATATTATTTTTTTTTAATTATATTATAATAAAACTAATCATTATATAAAAAAATCTTTTAAAAACAAGCATTTTCTTATAAAATATTTTTTAATTAACTGTGATATTGGATAATACTTTTAATTTATAGGTCTGACTAAAAATGTCAAGTTTACAAATACATTTTTCAAAATAAATATCAGCCAAACAATAAAATAGTAGTAAACACTTAAGTAATTCCATAAAAAAAGTAAAATGAAGTAACTTTGATTACTGGTCAACATTATCATGTAATATTGTATTTTGTCTGTCAAAAATAAAAAATATCACAAGTGTAAAGTACAAACGTAAAATTAAATTGACTAGATTCAGTTAACGTCAAGACTATTGATGAGTAATGGCCTTAAATATTATGGAATGTAACAATGACATTTTCTTTTGACTAGATTGTTTTAATATTGTGGAATGTGGGTTACTGGTTAATTCACACTTTAACAATTGTTAACATAAAATTATTGCACTAAAACAAGCCATGAATAATTATTAATTACTAAGTTGTATTGTTAGTTCCCAATTAGTGATTTTCCACCAAAGGCGAATCATGCACGCTGATAACACTATCCGTATCAGAATTGGTAGAAAATGGTGTTAGCCTTGTATATGGAATTGGTCTTTTTCTGGCACTATAAAAATAATTTGCGCTGTTATTTCAGCACTGTTTATAAAATATACAAGTGTGAAAATAAAATGTTAATATTTACCAGCTTGAAAAAACTGCTAACAATAAAACTTTACCAAGACTAAATAATAAGAAAAAAAGTTTCAAAACTTCAAACGCACACAAATAACAATACATAATGCATGATTTATCTGAAAGCTAAAAATATAAATATAATAAAATAATAATAATAATACAAATGTATACTTTAGTAATATATGTACTTTTTCAACAATCTAAGGTAGTAGGTAACTCTTTGTGAAAGTGCAAGTCTACTGCACTTCTATGACTGGTGAGCAACGTGATGAGATGTTGAGTAATCACAAACGGTAAATAGTGCATTTTTTTCGTACGATTTTGCATTTATGATTTTATTGATTTTCAATAACATATTACATAAGTTGAAAGAAATTAAAATCGCACATTTTTTTCTTCAAATATTTATTAATAAATATACATCTATATAATCATGCATACAAATAATCTACTACAAATAATATGATATTTTAAGCACATAAGTAAAATATAAATAATAAAATAGTCAAATCAAAAAATGATTAGCTTTGCCATTAAAAAAAATTAGCAAACATTTTTTAACCTTTTCGTAAATATATGTATATATATATAAGGTGTAATATTCTAAAATCATGAATAAATATTTTTAATGCTATACCAGTTTGTCTAAAAAAAATGATTGTAAAATACTTAGTAGAGATTTCATTCCAATCACACTTTTCTCAAAACGTTTAAGCATAGTAACAAATCTAAGATAAGCCAATAAGTTGTCAAATATGTTATACTTAGTTTTTGGAATTTCTACAAAGTATTATTAAATAACAAATAAACATTCATAATCAAATATTTAGATAATTAACTTATTATTCAATTATTAAAAAAAAAAAAAAAAAAACCCATTAGGACACAACTAGAATTTACGCAAAGGCTATTTTATACACACTGGACATAAATTACACAAAAAAAAAAAAAAGAAATACTTAAACAGATAGCCTGATACCTGTGTTCCAGTCTCAAGATCCACATTGTGATTCGAGCATAATTAAAATGAGATAGGAACATAATTTTACTATTGTGTTTCAGTATTTATATTGAACAATAAATAAAAAAATTGAACATAATAGTTTTTGTTTAAGATATAATATGAACAAATTAAATTTAGCTTTGAAATGTTTCAATTAAAAATAAAACTGATAAATAACACACATAAAATGATAAAATTACCTTGTTATTCTTCTTCTATCCATAAAACTAGGCGAACCCCGTCGTCTAGGTATAGAAGCTGATCGAGACTTTGAAGAACTACGACTAGATGATGAGCTACTGCTGGAATCTCCACTTGAACTAGAACTTCGAGAATATTGGCTACTTGATGAACTACTAGAAGATGTTGAATGACTCGTAGAATAACTTCTCCTTTTTTTTTTGTATGATGTCCAAGAGTCATCACTACTACTAGAAGAACTACTACTGTCACTACTTCTTCTCCTACGTGATGATTGTTTGCGCTTTGATGATTTGCGCTTACGTTCTGGACTGGAGTCGCTACTAGAAGAAGCCCGTTTTTTTCGTGATCGTTCTTTTGAGCTAGATGACCTAGTTGGAGACCGGGATGTACTTCTTTTGGTTCTTCCACGTAACACTGTTGACTTTTTCTTAGAAGATTTTACTAAATGTTTTGTTGAGCGCTTTTGATCGGCACTAGAATCACTTGAACTACTGCTGCTACTTGACTGTGAACGTTTGGCCATTTTCTTCTTTTTCTTCATATCGCTAAAATAATATTATTTTTTTATAATTTGAAAATAAAAAAAACTGGTAGGTTGGTTGTACATTTTTATAGGAATACAAGTTTAATTAATAATATTATCAAAATTAAGCTAAATAGATATTTATCGACAATATTTTAAAATTAGTATAATTTAAGTTAATGCTGGGGGCATAGAAAGAGTCTCCTCATTAAATGTTCTTACACATGCAACCTTCATGACGCCTTGGGAAACAATGGTACAGCCTTCAAAAGCATATCATAAACCAATTTTTCCAACCCCAAGAAAACTCAATTTAGCCCAATAATAGTTTGTATAAAGAAAGTTTTTGCTTCTACAAAATTTTAATTCACACACCTGAGTGCAGCCATATCCATTGGGTATGGACCCAATGAATATATTTCTTTCATTAATTTTAATTTTCAACACACCCTTATTACAACCATTTATTAAGCAGAGCTTGTGCAAGGTGGAAGCAGCCAACATTTGTTTCGCAGTACTATGAAAATCAACCACGATACCTGTAGTGCCACATATCTACATACATCTTCTTGTGTATATATATTAACCTTCTAAAAACAGTGTACATATATGTACACTATATAACAGGCCCGTTTTTATCCCTCTTCTCCCCTTTACGCGCCCCAAAACCCTTGCGCCCCTAGGCAAGTGCCCATTTTGCCCAGTTATAGAATCGGGCCTGCTATATATACTAAAAATGTATTTATGTAGTTGTACAGAACGATATAACAATCAAATATTTACTTTTTTTAGTATTTTCCAGAGCTCTATCGACTTTTAAAATGTTGACGTATATATTTTAACATTTGCGATTGAAATTAAGAATGATTTTCTTAAAATATTGACTGGTCTATAAGCAGTTTTGGATATTTACTTTTAAAGTTATTTAAATTTAAAATTGAAGATGGAAGAAAGGCTGGAGTGTAGTAATATTTTGACTTGCACTCATTACTCTACCTCACTCCACCTTTCATCCTAAATATTAAACTTTAATAACTAAAAATAATTATCCAAAACCAATCAACATTTTTAACAATTAATTCTTAATTTAAAAATTGAATTAAATACTTATACTACCTTTTAAGTTACAAAAGTTGATAGAGCACTAGAAAATACTAAAAAGGTAAATATTTTATGGTTATATAATATTGTACAATTACATAAATCACTTCTAAGGAAATGAGTGACTTACGTTAAATTGTAACATTGTGTATATATAATGATTTGTACGCACCTGGCACTTGAAGAAGAATCACTAACATGAGTTCTTTTAACAGCTTTACTTTTTTTTGGCTCTTCATCTGAACTGTCGCTTGAACTAGAATACGATTTTATATTTTTTTTCTCCATCAATTTCTTCTTTAAATGTAGCAAAGCTTGCTCTTGTTTTTCATGAAGTTCAAAAACTTTTTTTATATTTTCAGTTGTAATTTCTTTAATTATATTTAGATCAATATCTTCTTCGAAATCACCATCTCCAGTAGACTCTACTGATTTCTTATCTAATTTCTCATAAGTTTTACGAGAGTCAAGTTTTTCGTCATTAATCACCGTTTTACCATCATTTTTAGAAGTTCGTTTCGATTCTTCTGATCGTCCATTAGATTTACTTACTACTACACTATCCTCACTGCCATCTTTTAGCGAAAATGTGTATTTAGTACTTTTCATTTCTTTATCTTCGGTTGCTTTGGATTGACTTGTCTTAATACTAGTGTTCATTATATTAGGTGGAGGTGTATAACAGGAATGATCACTGTCAGATTCAATGCAAGTTAACCTTTCACGTAGCACAGGTGGTTGTTTTCTATTTTTTTTAATAGGGCTCACGCTTTTTTTTGAACTGTATTTCCTATCATTTCTGTCATATTTCTTATCATTATTATCTCTGTCTTTATTTGATTTTATATCATTATTGTATTTTTGATGTCTGTATGAATATTTATCATACTCTCGTTCTCTATATCTACCACGATCTTTAATCGGTGTTCTACTTGTAGATCTATCTTGACCTTGATCCCTATATTTATCACGATTTTTAACTGGTGTTCTACTTTTAGATCTATTTTGTCCTCGTTCTTTATATCTATCACAATCTTTTACTGGTGTTTTATTTTTAGGTACAGTATCATGTTTTAAATTGTACAAATTTTTAGATTTATACTTGTTTGACTCTTCGCTAGGCTTAATATCCTTATAGGAATTTTTATAACGCTCTTTTTTGGAATCTTTCTTGTTGCTTTCCTCGCGATCACTTTTAAATTTGTTTTCTATTTCATTATGTTCATTTTTATGACTTTTTTCATAAAAGTTTTTCTTATGATTTTCATCAGACTCTTTCACAACTTTTTTATTACTCTCCTCAGTCTTGGTCTTTTTCAATTCTTCATCATCATTCTTAGATTTAACTTTTGAAGAATTTTTATCAACTTTAGGTTCTTCAACACTGAAAAAAATTTTATTAGTCCAGGTTAATAATATACTAAATATAAATAATATATTATAATATCTGTACTCTCAAATTATTATTAGGATGTTTAATTTTCATGTGTCAAGTTACATTTTAAATCTAAGCGGATTTCTTACCTTTATTAATTTAATATTAACAAAATTATTTTAACTATTAAAACAATGATGTGTTACATCTTCTTCCCTCCCATCATACAAATTATTTTAATCCCTTAACTATGGTATGGTAAGAATTAAATTACTAAGGTTTCAGTAATACTTCAACAATTGAATAGATTTCCTACAGCTTACCAATGGTATCTTATTCAAATAAAAAAATCCTCAAAATTTCAGATCTCTTGCTTAACTTTAAAAACTTCCTCAAGAATTTTTTTTTTTGAATTTAATTAAAATGGAAAATTTTAATTTTTCAATTTGAAAAAGATAGCAAGACTTTCTCCTTGCGCTTTTGCAAATAAATTAAAAAACTAAATATTCCAATTTTGGATAAAAATTTTTTTTTTTTAAATTACTCTTTTACCAAATAAATCAAAAGTAACATTTAAATTAAAGTATAGAAGTGTGTATTAAGTTATGTTTGCTAAACAGAAGGTGGTGGTCTTATAGTAGCTATAAACTCATAGATTATCTAGCTTCCAACAATAGTTAACCAAATTAACATATAAACCAAAAGAATTTAGTAATTACCTTGGACTGTTCTCTTTAGATGAATTGTGTTTCTTTTTATGCTTCTTAGATTTCTTTTTATCAACACTTTTTTCTCTATAAAAAAAAAACCTTTGAATTAATTTTCTTTTATTTACAAATAAAAGAATAAAATAAAATAAATATTGAGTTGTTAAAAAATGATGAATAATAAAAGTATAATATAATAAGTAAAAAATTGATATAGGTGTTTGTTTTTTAAGTATGGCTGATAAATAAAACTATTACCATATAATTATTTTTTCTTAAACTTTAAAAATGCTTAAGTTATTAATTTATTATGATAAGTACAACAATTTCTTAAAATTCAGTTCTTGGTATTTTTAACATCAATTAATTCTCAAAGGTAATACTGGTAAAAATCTTACACAATATGAAATAGTAAAATTTTATTAATTTTCTTTTAAAAGTTAAATTATTTTTATATCTGTAAAATAGTTATCCGGTTATGGGTGGACTAAAAAAGCCCCCGAGGGAAATTTAAGAAAATTTGAAAGGCTATTGGTTTTAAATTTTGTATGAAAAACTAACTTTGTAAACTTTTATATAATTTATAAATTAGACTAATGGCATAAGCTGTAATTAGAGACTCTAAGCCTTGTCCAAAATCACTATGTATGGGGTAAGACTGCATATTCAGTCAGAATTATGAAATTTAACGTTACAGTATTACTTAAACACCAGTTCATGAGTAATTAAGCAAGTTATTTGTTAGTATTAGCATTGTTTTTTTAAAATATACCGAGAAGCGATGCTATATAAAAAAACAGAAATGAATTTGCGCTGGCAGCAGAGGTATCCTCGTCATAGTTTAAGAAAGGGAATACCACATAAAAATGTTACCATTTTTATGTATAGTACCGCACATCTGTATATTTTAAAATCATTGCTACTATCAAATTGACTCTATGTTAGTCACCTTGTTGTTTTAGATTTAAGTTGGTAACATTTTATTTTATAGATTTTACTGATACTTTATAAAATTATATAATGATTCATGACAATTGACTAAGCACTATAATATATAGTAGGGTGCTTTTTTTTTTGCAACAATTTTTTTTTTTAGCTCCCATCCTAAAATTTTGTTGTAAATGCCAAAAAAAAAATTCCCTGAAAATATGAGCCCTAAATATTAAGTACTCTCCCATAACGTGAGAAGTATTTAAATAACGTATAAATTTAGATTTTTTTTTGTAAATTTCTATAACTCAGCGGCATTTTGTGCTATCATATCGTTCAAGGTCGCAAATTACTGATAATTAAGAGTTCTATAGAAGTGCCCATTACGATGTAACTGTATCTTACACTGGTGAGTTAGTACAACAGGTCACTGAAGTCAATTTTTGTATAAAATTCTTTTTTTTGTTATTTCATCAATGGCTAAACTTACAGAAAAAATGTTAGAATAGTAGTCCAGTCTACCTTTGCATTTAATCAATTTTTAAACTCAGGTCTCAGGATAATTAATAAAAAATTGCATTGTTATAATAATCAACCATATACAATGACTTTGTTGATAAAAAAAAAAAAATTAATAAAATAAAATAGGTTTTTAACTTAAACTTATATTTTGGTGTCATACCCTATAAACTTACCAACTTTGGAATTTTTATTATTAATATTTTACTAAACTTCAATAACTATGGAATGATATTAATTATTTGTCATTAATATTAAACAAAAATACTGTAATTATTAATACTGTATTATCATATATGTTTAGTAGAACATCATAATGCTGCATGGAAAATCACACCAAAACAAAAATTATTGTATGGAAAACATTGTAACTTACCACTATATAGTTTAATATCCTTTAATCAGTTTAACTAAACAGTAATCAACAAATTGCCTAATTAAAAATATAGTTTTTATTGTATCTACATTGTGTAACAACTATTAAAAAAGAAGGGAAATGATGATCAAAGGTAAATAAATATTATTTACACACATATTATTATAACTCTGGGTTGGTGGGAAACGATAGACGCGAAGTAATTTCTGCATGTCATATGAGATGACTATAAGAGTAAGTATTGAGGGGTGCAGCAGCTACTTCAGTACTGGCATATCAAATTGCTATAAGCAGATATGGTAGTTATCTTAATAAAGAAAAACGGAAACCAAAATATAATATAAATATCTAATATTTGCAGTAAAAATTGCTTCAATGATTCCAGACATAAAATAGTCTCATAATCGGATTTCCAGGTGGAGACTGCTTAAAGATACAAAATAAGATGAAAGAGTATAGGTAAGTTGAATGTTGTATCTTTGAGAATGTGGTTTAATCAAAAAATTTTAAATTAGAAATTAAAAGTATAAATCTTGGTGTTACTGAGATAAATGAAGTAAGATGGCTTAATCCAAGGAAATCAATACCGAAAACTATAGGTTTGTACATACAGGATCAATGGATGGATACATAGGGGTGCGAATTATTTTGAATATAAAAAGAATAAAATATAGAAAGAAACAGTCTTAAAATACCAATATTACCATAATAAAAATATATTCCACCCACAAAAACTAGGACAAATTTTAGTATAAAAACAAAATTAACTAATTTTTAACTAGTAGACCTCAAATAAAATATCAAAACTAAAAGATAGAAGAAAAATGGAATAGAATCAAAGATATAGTAAGATATAATGTAAATAATATCATATATTAAAACAAAAATGATACAAATTTACATCAAAATAGATCAATTATTAATAACTAAAAAAATAATAGTTGTAACAATGAAAAATGAAGAGCATACAACACTCAGCCTTCTCATAGATGTTAATTACGTCAAAAAAGACCAACTTAGAGAATGCAATACATTCAATTTAGGGATAGACTGATTTGGTTTTTGGAATATAAATTTTAATAGAAAAACAAATTGGAAGAAATATAGATACTTTGGTGGCCTCTGTTGATTTTGAAAAGGCATTCAACGATGTATTTTAGAATAAAATGTTTAAGAATGTAAAATTTAATGTCAAAAAAGCTGTTATAAACATCTTAGAAGCAATAAAATAATTGTACTAGTATGAATAGAATAGGTAGGCAAACTGTATTTGCACTTTATTTTGCTGATGGCTTCTACACTTAAGAAAAGAAAGATTTACATATTTCGCTACAAAAAACCTAAGAGATTCCTTAAATCTATGGGGGTAAAACTCATCCAAGATGGCTTACCATATTTATAAACAGATATCCTATTGAACAAGTGCAACACTATACTGAGTAGCATTACAGAGAAACTAAATAATCTATTAGTGACTATAACAGTATAGGACTGAATACTAGAAAAAACTTAACAAAGGCAAACATGTGGATTGTAGCACTAAACCTAAATAAGACCTGGCCAGTGAGTACCGTAGAATTGTGAAAATTGGAAACATTCTAAATGTGTGGTTACCGTAAGACACTCAAGATTGTAGGGAGGGAGAAAGTAATAACTGACCAAGTATTGAAGAGAATAAAGGAAAAACAAATTATAGCAAATAATAAAAAAATAGAAGTAATAATGTGATAGATAACACTAAATGATGTTTTGTTGAAATTAACTATTGAAGGTGACATAAAAGAAGTTAATTCAAAAGAGGACGACCAAAAAGTGAATATATGCGACAAATTCTTAGACATGTGACTGAAATGATTTCGAGAACAGAAGAATTTTAATTTAGACCGAGAGGTAGAGCTGCAGCCAACTAGTTTAGATTGAAAACCAGAAAAAGAATAAATATTATTAATACTTAACAGAAGTAAATAAAAAAATCTTTGATCATCAACTTAGTAGAAATAATTAAGTAATTAAAACACAATTACTTTAATAGTAAAAAAAATATTTAACCAAACATACTTATCAGTTTTATGAGATTTTGATGATTTATTTTTCTTTTTCTTCTTCTTTTGTTTCTTATGTTTTGGACTCTTGGAGCTAAAATAATAAAATATTTTTGACTATGTGCACATATCAAAATTTTTCTTCAAAAGAATATTTTAAGAAATAAAATTTACAACACTTACAGTAGTTCAACTTTTGGGCTACCATCTTTGTTTACTGAAGTGTCAGTGTCATTAATTTGTGTTTGCACAACTGTTTGTTCCACCTGCAATGCCTTCAACTGAGCTAGCGCTGCTTCTTTAGTTTTTCTTTCTGGGTCTAAACTAGAACCTTCGATGAAAAATTCAGAAATACCAAAAGCATCTCGTAGTCTGGCATTCTTTTTTAGTTGTTCATCAGCATATTGATGAGTGTCTTTCACACTATAAAAACAATAACAAGCAATAAAACATTAATTACCAGCAATAATATTTTATATTAAAACTAGTATTTATTTTTTCATAACACAAATATGTTAACATTTCACTGATTAAATTTACCTTGATAATGATTGAAAAGCATTAAAATCAGTGAAATGTAGTCCATTGAAATATACTGTATTGGGGCAACTTAAAGGTAAATTATGAAGAAATAGTGTTCCTTGTGCAATATTTGTTGGTAACAGACAGCCAATTTTATTTAATTTTTCAGTACAACAATTTTCACATAACGAGTTTTGTTTAACTTTTTTCTTTCGACGTCGCCTGGTTCGTTTTTTCTTAGTATTATCTTTGACTTGTTCGACAGATTTTGTTTCAGCCATTATAAAAGTATTATTTGGATTTTTAAGGACAGATTTTAATGTTTTGCTCCATACTCGTTTAAAACATTGTTGTTCAATAATTTTATTTGGTTCTGCCATTATTATTATATTATTTAAAAAAAAATTATTATATATTTATCACAATAATTTATGTTTGGAAGACTTGTTTTATACTATAGTAAATTGTATTTTATGGAAGACTAATGTTAATATAATTAATATTCTAATATCACAATAAAATTTGGAAGACTTGTTATATAATCATGGTGGCATATATTGTGGTTTTTTCATGTTTCACATAGTTATTAATTTAGTTTTTGTTGATTAAAATGTTTAGTCATAATCATCTAAAAACTAAAATGAAAAAAAAACAACTCACAACACTAACACACTCAATACACTGAGAAGGGTGGTGCCAGTGTGCCAACTAAAAGAGGGTGGATTCTAGTATTGATCCATGCAGGGCTGTACACTAGTGTGGTCATACTCCCCTTATGTACAGTCATACCTATGTATGTTATACATTACATGTACATTAATGCATAATTTAATAAATACAATAAAGATGTTTAATGAAATCATTTTAATAATTTAAAATTGATACTCATATAACTAAATATAGATTTAATCATTTTAATTTTCCTGATTTTTATAAACAAAATATTATTTTAAGCAAGAATAATTTAATTAATAACTGTACCTTAAAGATGTTATAGTTTTAAAAGAGTTTATTAATAATAAGGACTATTTAAATGGCTAACTAAATTAATGTTAGATTAAACTAAAATGTTATTACTACTTAATAAATTTATTATTGTCTAATTAATAAAGATACTTGCATTGGTCTTCCAAATTCATCATACTCGGTTGATGATTTTTGTTTTCCCAACAGAGTGACACGGAATGTATTAATTTTTTCAACAATTTCCTCTTGAGAATAACTACATGAAATTAAAATACAAAATAAAATATTTGTTAGGCTAAATTAATAATCTTACATATATTTAGAAATATATACCCTTGATCCTCCAAAGATTGTTCGAGTTCAATACATTTCAACTCAATTTTTCTTTTACGATCGTGGTCTAACAGCTCTTGATTAGGTTGACGATTAGTGGCTGAATCAATTTTTGCTAGTTCTTCTTCAGTTTTGAATGATGTCTGGTCTTTAACCTTTTTGATAGCAGCCCAGTTTCGTGTGACGTAGCCATTGGTACCTGAACCACGGGCCGTGGCCAAACCAATTCCGTTATACATTATCTGTAGATATTAAGTAAAATTGATAAATTTGTTTAAAATATTAGCACAACTGTATTACCTACTATTTATTGATTATTACCTACTCAATAATTTGTGTCTGCACGTTCAGAATATAATAATTAGGATAAATACAAGCACTAACTAATCAGATAGTTAGAACTCATAACACTAGCGCTATTATTTTAGCTATCAAAGCCTAGGTAAGTTTAAGGTAAAATAATAATGGTTTTTGTTGATATTAAAATTACAGTCGAGACTTATTAGTTATGATACAAAAACTTATCACAAATTTGTATTAATAATAATAATAAATTTAAATTATAATTGTTTATTCAAAATTTGTACTTAGCTACGGGAGAAGATAAAAATCTGGTTTAAAAGATTTTTATTTTCCACAGTGGTCTGTGGTAATACTTACATGGAAATGTAATAACCAATCAAACTTCAGACTTTCAAAGGGTGGCCCCCTACTCTATAAAAATAACGTTGATATATCAATGGTAGCTCTATGTACAATACAATGTACTATGTAGGCTATAACAAATATTTTGAGGTTAGACCACGGCACCGCTCAACATTTTATCAATAATCAGGTTTTTATTATCAATAATGGATGTCCCATTCTTTAAAAATAGTATAATTTATTGGAAGTTTTAACTGTGGTCTGCGGAGAGTCTTCAGTCCAGTTACATTTTACCCAGTCTTCATCCCAGGAGTCCGAATGTTTTAAGATTACACAGACTAAAGTATATTATTTTTATGTTGTGCCCTTTAATGTTAAAAATTATTTGGTCAATTGTCTATACGATATAATTACTCGGAATAGTTTTGAAAATGAGTAAACATAATAGCTGTTTAAAAATAAATACTTGCTAGTATATTTTAAAATAAACTCATTTTTAAGTATCTTAAAAAAATAATGTTGCTAAACACTTTTAAATTTTGTCGAGTCCAATGTTCGGGTAAGTAGTGGATGTACCTATAATAACCATGTACACACTACAAAATACATAAATTATTTGCAGTTATACAAGTATGTCGATCCTCTACTAAAGCCCAATCATTAGATAACCAGCAGTTTTCCAATGACAGTGCAAAAGAAAAACTATCAAAACCTGAAAGAAAATCAGTTGTTCCATCAAATTCCAGATATATTTATCCAGAATTTTTACCTGATCCTAAAATGGAATGGCGTAATAATTTGCGAGAAAAATTGGAGCGTATGGATATGATTCACAGAAGAAAACATATAGAAATACCAGAATTTTATGTTGGTGAGGAGTTTGTTAGCTGGCTTGACAGTTTTTTGTATTTGTTTAAAGTTAACACTTTTTAAATTGTAACAAGTTATTGTAGTAAGAGATCTAGCAGTTAAATAACAAATTATAACTGAAAAAATAAGATACAAATACATTCTTTATGAAAACAATTTTGTAATATCTCTAAGTCTAGTTATAAAATATACTTGCTTTATATGCACAGCTTAGGGATGGTCAAAATGTGAAACATCAATAATTTATATTTGTCATATTAGTCATGAGGAAAATCTATATTTTAACCATTGTTTTTTATTCTAAGAGTTTGCTAATTAACAAATGCTATTACAAATCTTGCTTTTTTTCATATTTATTGAATTTGATAACACTACATGATTCAATAAGGGTTCTGAAAACATATTTGAGTTTCTCTGACTCTTTACTAAGGAAGGCTTTCCCACATTTGTCAATTTTGTACTATAAATTGTCCGTTATTCAGTTACCCTGCTGCGATGTTTACACCAATCCCCATCTAGCTATGAGAAAATTTGTTTTGCCTATAGTGTTGATAATCTATCAACTAGAGAATAGCCAAAGTTACTTCAGGCTAACCTCTTGCATTTAAATGCAGTTCATTGTTTTTCAGTAAAGGTAGTATAAACACAACTGGTACAACTGCTAGGAGGCTAAAAAATAAAAATATTAACAATGAATTACACTTAATCCAAAAAATAAATGAAAAATTTAGAAAAATCGGCTACTAAAAAAGATTTTACAAATTTAAAATCTGTTTTCAGATTCCTTATAGCATCAGTATTGATTTATACATTAGATATGATGCGTGATACATTAGATACGTTGATATGTTGGAAAATATGATTAAATTCATGTACTGGACAGATAGTAACAGGATGTATATCCTGTTACTAAAACAGTATTGCTTTCCAATCCTCTTAAGTGAACTTATTTGATAAAACCAAATAATTTAATTTTTTTGTAGGCAGTATTATGGCAGTCACTTCATCTAATCAACATGCTCCTAATAAAGCAACACGCTTTGTAGGAATATGTATACAGCGTTTGGGATGTGGTCTTAGGGCAAATTTTACTCTTCGAAATGTTATAAAAAATGTTGGCAAGTATAATTTTTGTAGAAAACTCATAGTTTTGTGTAATACTGAATTCAAAATAAAACTTATACCAAATTCTTCACAGGTACTGAAATGAAATATCAATTGTATGATCCAACTATTCAAAAGATTGAGGTTTTACGATTAGAAAAACGGCTAGATGATGAGTTGTTGTATTTAAGAGATGCTCCAAATGAGTATAGTACATTTGATGAAAATATGGAAATAGAATATTTACCTGAAGGCGCGCCTATTCCTGTCAATACTACGATTGTAAAGAAATATTTGTATTTTTAATATGTTTTTAAAATAATTCTTTGTTTCTTAATAATAGGTTAAGTTAAAACCTAGACCATGGCGTGCTCGGTGGGAGAGAAAAGGCATGAAAGGATTAGCTGATTTAGGGTTAGAAGAACGTTTCTATAAACGTGCAGAGGAATTAGCCACTCCTTGGGAAAAATATGATTTAATGAAACAATACAGGTAAATTATTTAAATAGAATTTTATTAATAAAAAATTTTTGATCAAATAAAAATGCTAATTTTATGTACAGAAAAACAATACCGGAAGAAGAACAAAAAGAAATATTTGCAGAGGTATATTCAGAACTTCATGAAGTTGAAGTAATGCGGAAGAAGATGAAACGAAAGAAAGTTTTCATTAAGCCTACTAAAACTGCATAAACTGTATTGTAGAAAAAAAATTTTAATATATAGAAATATATCATATGGCTGAAATTGTTACATAAAGTATCATGATACTTATTTAATGTAATCATTCCGATCAAGCTAATGTCAACTAAAACGATGGGAATAGGCTTAAAAAAAAACTAAAACCCATTTGTAGGTATCACAAACAGCAGGTGTCTTGTTATTATGGCAAGGAAATTTTCATAACCTGTATGTGTACAAAATATTTAACCAAAATTATGGCCAGAAAATGTTTTGTCAATCATTAATCAGTTCTTCGAGACATTGACTGACCAACATTCAACATCATCTTCAATACAAACTATTAGGTTGTAGTTAGAGCTACAACGCAGATATTTGTGAATATGTCTTGCTGTCATCCTCGAGGAATTATCTATAAATTTAAAAACCTGCATGTAAATCAAGCTAGTAGTTTTCAGATATTTAGTAGGTGTAAAAACATCCTTTGCACAGTTCCCTCATCCACCTTAGGCTTCTTGTATAGCGCAATACTTATAAAGTAAATTTCAGACCTTGAAGGTTTTTCTCGATCTTGCCCGCCAATTACTTTAACATCTTAACTTGGAAATAGTGTTATGGCGACTAAAGTTTTCCCACATGAAATTAAACTAAACTGTAAATGTTCAAATATGGTTTTTTTTATTTATTTTTAACCGTTAATCTATAAACCTCTAAACTAGGCGATGAACTAGAAAAATTTGTAGGCGCCCATATAGGCTGCAGCAAGTGCCCCATAAAAGAAGCCAATATTCCAATGACATAGTCGAGGCAGGAGCCAGAGGGCTATATCCCTCTCCCCCATAAGAAGAACTATGTGTTTTACTAAAAACCTATTTAAGATCGCTAATGCTTAGGTAAGATTTAGACAAAACTAACATAAAATAATTATTATAAGTAATTAGGTATTTAAACAATGGGGGAAGTAATGCCCCCCCCCGGAACGCAAAGGATGCAAGTGTAAAAAAAAAAAAAAGTTATTTAAACGATAAAAAAAGTTACTTTATTCAATTTCAATTCACAAAAAAAAGTTAATTAGGTGTTTTCGCAAAACCTCAAAATTAAATATGGTAAACCGTTTATTGTCACCTCATAATGGACGAATAATGTAAGCGCTATCTGCTAAATAATACATTTCATTTTTTATTTAGCCCCGTCCATTAAAATAAAGAGTATGGTTAAGTTAAAATTATAATTTATATACTTAGTTACGCGTATAAAGTAGTTTATTCACTAGACTAATTTAGACAAATTACAAACGACAATTTTTTTCTATACATGTTCATTGTATAAATTACTTCATTATAAAAGGCTGGACTTAAAATGAAAGTATTTTTTCCCGGTTTTATGGGTTTAACTTTTTAAAATTGTTTAACACCGATATTTTATTTTTAGTGTTAATGTTCAACATGCAGTTGGTTGTTCTGTACTTTTCAGACCATTATTACGACCAACTAACTATTATTTAATAAATAATAAAGTGTATTATAAACAAAAATTATTCAAACTATTTCTCATATAAATTAATATTTTAGGGTTTTGATTTATTTTTTTTTAAATTTACACTTTGGTATTTTTGTTAAAATATGAATGTTATGGTTGTTCTTTTTCAGTTCCGTTTCCAAGTTTTACTAAGAGACAAAAAATGTGAAGCAGTGGCTAGGTACTTTTAGACAAAAGAACGGAATTCATAATTGTTAACATTAAAAATAATTAATAACTAGTTTTAGAAGCCTAAAATAAATAAAAACTAATATATTTCATTATTATCCTGAAATGTTGAGCTTTAATAAAATATTAAAGAGTAGGTACTAGCTTAATTACCATCAATTGTACACACAATACACATTAGTTTTTAATTTATTTAATTAAATAAAGAAAATTAACAATCTAATTGACTTAGACCAGCTTACGAAATGATGACTGTAAACAAACCTTTTTCAAACTTCTATCTTAAAATACCAATTCAATTTTTGTTAATAAAATAATTTCAAACACTATAAAGACAATTATATTATATAGTTATTTACAAAATTAGTAACCTATGAACTACATTTTTATAAAAATATTTTGTTTTTTTGAAAAAAGTATTGAGTAGCTTAATAAATAGTAATGTGATTGTACAAGTATTAATGTGTATAGTATCATGAATATTAATTGTAAAAAGGCAATATAAATACTTAAAATAAATCACATTTTACATTTTCTTTTTATCTAAATTTATTAATATACATTTAAACAAATATTTTTATTTTATTGTTAGACAGAACACCAAAGTTGAAAAAAAAGTATAATGTATATATGGTGATATTTTGGAATATAGATGTGAACTTAACTCATTAAGAATTTAAAAACCTTTAATGTAAAGCAAAATAGTACATAACCGTATCAATCATTTATTTAGTATTGTTTTATGTTAATTATAAGTATTTTATTGAAAACTGATTGCTGGATTCACTGATTATCTAAAATAATACAATAAAAATTAATAATAATCTTAGGAAAATAAAACCATAGATAATACAGAGAAATTAAAAATATATCAAAATAAAAGTTCACTTTACTCACATATTAGTATTGAAAGTCTTGGGGTAAGTTGTACTTCACATATGGTACTTCAACGTCTTCACCTTCCAAGTTGTTACAACATATTTCAAAAACCAAGGACTTCACATGTGGCTCAATTTTCTTCTTTGAAATATTACGTACAATTTCAGACATTTTTGTGTTAATACGTTCTTCTCTCTTGGCTTTGGGCATAAAGAATGAATACAACATACAGACTCCTTGAGACAGCATAGTGATTTCCAGAGAGTGCTTTTCTTTGAAATAATTTAAAAATTCATTCAATGTGAGTTCCCCTTCTACTTCAAAACGATCCCATAACGTCCATTCGTTTTCATAATATTTAAATTTGGGTGCAAGTAAAGGTTCTGAAAAACCAAAAAATGGTAAAGCTAAATTTACAAAGCCATTTTTATATTTTTCCAATTCTTTGCACCCCCAAGCCAACTTGATGAATTCTTGACAAACAAGACCAGCTACAACTGAAGTTGTTGTAGCAATAGCTGGAATAATTTTACCGGCAATGAGCTTACTGCGATGACGATCAGCAGGCTGAATTTCATAATTTGTCGCTCTTAAATTGGATGCTGCTACAACATAATCAATATGCAAATTACTATCATCATCTTTTTCAAAATCTAAAGGAATAATTTTCAAGTCTTTTAAAGCACTGACTGGTGGCAATTCCTTTTGCATTTTGTTAAGTTTATTGGAATCATAATTTGATGAACCATTAGTTATTTGTGAATCATTTTCAGCAATTCTCACTCCAGATTTCGGAACAAATTCAGGAACTTTAACCGACAATGCAACATTGGATATATAGGCTCGATCCCGGACCTGACTGATATTATAAGTCTCTGCTCTTAAATTAGCCGCTGCAAATATATAATCTAAATGTAGAATATTGTTTACATCAAATATGATCGGTTTTGGACAACGCTTTGGTCCAGACCAAAATGGTTGGCCACTAGATGTCATTTGGTCTGGTGGGAAATTGAACAAAAGTTGTTTTATTTGGTTTGTAAATTGTTCCTCAAAGTGTAGTCTAGCCCATGTAATGCAGTCGTCAATATTTTTTGGTCGTTCTGTTACTGATGATCTAACACTTTCTATAATTTCGACTGGCTGAAGTCCAGGTAAACGATTTGTTCGCTCCATAAAAGTTGGATCTTCCAAGTATTGTTTTACATTTTCAGGAGTCTGTTTGAATAGACCTTCAAATAAATCTCTAGCCCATTGTAATGTATGTTCTATAGCATTAGGGAAATTTTTAAGAGTACAAATTGGTATACTCTTTTCCGGAGGGTCCTGTGAAGTGCTATATGATTCAGTGAAGTTGGGAATAACCACTTGTGTATTGCCTTTTGTACCTAAAGTTCCAGATTCTAAAAGAGGTTTTTTGTAAAAAACACAACGTCTGTCCATGTATATACGTGCATCTACATTGTCTAGTGCATTAGCTACTCCATCTAAACTTTCAAAAAATGTGTCGTTATAGGTCGATTCTGTTTCAGGACATACTCTGTTGGTTTGTGGTTCAACATTCACATGTGGATTCATACATTTTATAGCCTTAGCTGCTGTTTCAGCTTTAGAATTCTGAACATCTTGAGGCCTGAATAAAAACTGTCTGTTTAAGTTTGATTTTTCAATTAAATCCATATCAGTAACATAAATTTTACCATTTCCACATCCAACTCCCATAATAGCAAAATTCTTTAACAATTCACATCCTATAGCTCCAGATCCAACAACAAAATATTTCAAGTTACCTAGAACACTTTGAAACTTTTGACCATATACAGCTACTTGTCCATCATAACGGTTTCCAATTGGTTTCGCATCTTTTTCTGTAACTTCTTCAGGTAAAGTTTCAAGCGCATCAAAATATAGCCATTGAAATATTGGACTAAATTTTCCAGAGCAAGATTTCATTATTTCTTGAGCTACGATTCCACCAACAAATGATGTCATTGGATTAATATTTCCAGCACAAACTTTAGAAAATTTTTTTATAAGTTCAACATCAATTTCAATAGAGTTTGAATTTTCACTTTCTACTATTTTTAAAAACATTTCAGCGTCATCTGTGCTCCATGGATTAGGCAAGCGGCTATTTCTTGCAATAAATTTATGAAGAGCAATGAATGCTAAATGCAATTGATTAGGCCTATCAAATTTCCCAAAATCAGATATTAAAAATTCGGGTTCTGTAATAGAGTTCTTTAAAGATTTGAAACTTAATTTTTTTGGCATTTTAACTTGAGTAGCAATTCCTCCCTTTAAGTAATTTGAAAAAGATGTAGTGTCGCCAATACTAAAAGTATATGGACCTAATACAGTAATTCTTTTTGGTTTGCATCCATTCAGTTCGCACATACCCTGTACTTCACAAAAAGTCACATAATCTCCATCTTCGAATCCGTGTCGAGATTCATCCATACAAGTAACAACACCTTGCTCGTCTTTTGTTATACCAGCTACCATAACAGAAATGGGGTTTTCGCCAGTTGAATCAGTTACAATAAACCCATCGCCAAAATCACAGAACACCTGAGAAAATACACCCCTCGTGTCAGCAACAATAAGAGCAATACTATTTGAATGTGTAATTTCTGATATGCGTAATTGTTCATCAAGCGTTGTTTCTGTCAATACAATTACTTTAAACTGTTTGATGTAGGATTCAGATAAGTCACCAGTGTAAGATTTCACTGGCACATAAGAATTGAGCTCCGCCAATTTAGGACAGCTCACTTCAGCTCTATTTTTACCAACATCGTTTTCACTCAAATAAAATTGAGCCGACAGATCTGAGAAAGTGCAGCTAACAGTGTCATGCAATGTAACTGATTTCACTCCGCCAAGAATGACATTCTTGGCAATTTCTACACCAAGACCGCCGAGACCGCTTATCAATATGTCGGAAGAGGCCATTTTTCGCATAGCATCATGCCCCAACACGTAAAGCTGCCGAGAGTACAAACCCTCATCGATTTCTCCCACACCGTTTTTATTAGACATTGTTACCTGAGCGTTGGATAATACCTCTAAAGACACTGTAGACGGTTCACCGGAAGCCAGTTTACGCTTCTTGGCCGGCAATTCACAAGAGGTGTCCAGTACTTCAGCACCAGACATCGGATAATAAAAAACCAAGATAGAATAATAATTATTTCTTCATAGAAGAGTGTAAAAAACAATGCACTAGTTAACACTTAATGATGATGATGATGATGAGTGAGTATTTGATGGCATTAAAGTAGAACGGGTAAGTCGAGATATACGCAATGACCGTAAATCAGCGGACGGAGCGGCAAACAAAACAGCGCAATGATGTAACGTGCGACAGAGAAAGACGACGACGGCTCTCGGCAACCGACCAATGGTAACGCGACAAACACTACCGGTCGACCGGCTTTGCTCACACAGCGATTACGCGTCACCGGTACAAAGCCACCGAAAGACGCGCTGTATGTCTGTCTCGATCGCACTCGAACATCATGTTTTATCACGTTACCACTATCCGACGATACTTCAATGACTAATAAATGGCCGGCGTTATTATAGTACTCCTTGGCCTCCACATCAGCTGTTCCTAATAACCGCTTACCGGGCTTATAACTATCGGTCTATTAACATTTTTACTCAATAAAAAATACGTATTTCCCTTTCCAGTTTCCACTATACAGTTTAGAATTTAGTTTTAATTAAAATATTTCTACCGAATAACTCGAAAATTAACGTATAGTTAAAAATGATACAAATTAAAAAGATAGTATTAAAAATTGAAATTTATTAATTTATTCCTCAAATTTATTTTAAAAAATATAAATTTGTAAATTTGAATGTACCTCAAACTTTACATTATTACTGTATTATTTTAGTTTGAAACACTGTCATGATCCTGATCCAACAATTATTTCATTTAGCAGTTGGAATTCAGGAACCCACCTATTGATATCTTGTCTATGCTATTGACCAAGTTTAAAATATTTTCAAGTTATAATATTAATTATTAATTAATGATTATTTAATTTAAAATTTGTATGGAATACCCTTTAAGCATATATACTACTACCGATAAACATACCCTATTTTCCTATAAGGGGTGGAAAGTTTTTCTTTATTTCTCTTTTTAAGGTGAAGTTTTAAGCTCAAGGCCTGGAAATTGGACTAAAGGTGGATCTAGAATGGAACTGTAAAATGAACAATTTACTCAAAAATTTGTAGTTAACTTTTTTTTTTAAAAAAGCAAAACCCCCAAAAAAGGGGAAATTAATAATTATACCTAGACCTTGATCAATTTCTAGTGCTAAAATATTTTCATCATATTGTTAATTCAATATAATATAAGTAACGACGGCAATAAATTATTATAGAACATAGAATTATACTAGAAAAAACTGTTAAGCAAACTTATGGTTAAATATATAGTAAAGATATAAAATCTACTTGAACCCTAAACCATAAAAATTTTACACTTCTTGCGTACACGTGTTACGACAACGATGTTGTCATCTTCAGCGCTAACAACAGACTGACAGACAGAGTCTGTTGTTAGCGCTGAAGATGACAACATCGTTGTCGTAACACGTGTACGCAAGAAGTGTATAATTTTTATAGTTTAGGGTTCAAGTAGATTTTATATCTTTACCATAGAATTATAGATATATTGCTTATAACATGTAAATTATGGTAGCAGCTGCAACTTGTGGGATAACACCATTTATTCCAAATTGCATACGTTACTACCAAGGACCATTTTTTCCATCGTACATTTTTTTTCAATGGACAATGACTAGTTTCTTATCAGACCTTTTTAATTTAACTTTTAACCTGTAACCTCCTCCTAGACTGTAGTCTGCAAACCTAGGATATTTTTAGTTAAGTGGAGTGGATTGGGCGAGTGCCCACAGCTCAACAACAAAAACAAAGTACAAACCCGGTGACCGTATCATTACAAAATTCGCTCACTGATAAGAAACTCGTCAGAGACATTGGTAATTTATGTAATTTGGGAAAAGTGGTAGCTCCCCAGCTTGAAAGATTATTAAGTTGATAACAGAAAATTATGATAAAAATATGATAAGATCAGAAGAATGCAAGCCGTTTTTTGGCGGTTTACTTGTAAACCCCTTCTAAAAACGATTTATTGTTCTACAGATGTCATATTATTAAAAAAACCAATAATGGCTCAAAGAACTTTACTGTAAGTTGGTTTAAAAGCATCATTCGAAATATTTTTTTAAAATACTTTTTGTGCAGGTCCTACTTCAGCTCGAAGAATACTACTGAGAAATCAGTGCCAGTCACTCTAATAAATGAAACTTCTCCAGAGTAAGTTTTAATACTTTATTTTATGCTGGTTTTAATTACTGAAAACCGCACTTTGTTTAGTTAACTAAGTTTGTCTTTGGTTCTAAACCAAAAACTATTCAGAGGTCAGCCAAATAGCAGTTTAAAACATTGAAATAAAAGTGATGAACAACTATCTTTTTTTTTTAAGTTACAATTTTTCTTGTTGGCAAAATTTTTCACATCATCCTTGGAGTATTATAAGGACAAGAGATTATGTTTTTTCTGGGAATATCATAGAGTGATTAAATCACGATTAACCCTTCACTGCATAATGTTCCATTTATGGAACAATTTTATTTATTGTTTATATCTGCTCATGCTATACATCTTTGATGCACAATATTCCATATTTGGTACAATTCTTTAATTAGCGTTTTCCATGAGACCAAAACTAAAAAAAAAATTATTTTTATATTTTTAAGTAGTATTAAGTACATTTATAGCATATGGTTAAAAAAAAAATTCACGCAGTGTAGGGTTAAATTAGCACTTAAATGTAAAACTGTAGATAATAAAAAAGTATTGAATATACTTTGATTGATAATAAATGAGTTTATAGCCATATTACTTGATTGGTTCCCTAGTTAAGAAAGCATTACTACAGATATTTAAAAATACAATTTTAAATAGGAACAATACATACTTAATTACGTTTTTGAGTTTAAACTAATAAGTAAATGATAGGGAAATAAGAAATTAATAATAAACATTTATACAAACTTTAACATCATGAAATAATTGTTTTTTAGTAATTCATTAATTCAGTAAAAACAAAAACAAAATTAAACCATATCACTGCAAAAAAATTCCTTCTCAGTTCCACATTAAAGCTAAAGTAGTAATTTGTAAAATATTTTTTGTGTGGAAAGTAGAGAAGAAGATTAGTATTCATCCTCAGCTGTAGAGCAAAGAATTTTTTTGATTTAAAATATTTATGTTATTAAAGTTACATCTACTTTATAATTTTCATTTGTTTTTTTACTTACAGAGAATTAGAAGTATCGCGTTCACTTATAAGTCCTGTAAAAACATATGGTAAAAGGAAGAAACAAGCAGTGTTATTTAGTGACAGTAGTGATGAAGACACAATTAAAGAAAAGTAAAAAAAAAAATGAGATCATATTTGAATAGCTTTTTGTTTTTATCGGAACCTAATTATGTACTATTTTTATTAGTAAAAGAGTATGTGAGAAAGATTCTCCGTTACACACAGAAAATTGTACCAATAAAACTGTTGATGATAAATCAGAAGAAATTAAAGACCTCAATAAAGATAAAGGATCAAGTCTTATTCCAAAGAAAGAAGAAATTACTAACAATGAGTTAAATTTAAAATTGTTAAATAATTCTCCAGAAAGTAAAAAAGAAATGTCTGAATGTAATTATGATCCTACGAAAAAAAAATATCATCCTATTAAAGATGCTTTTTGGAACCATGGTGAAGCGTAAGTGCATTATATAAGTTTACTACAATCGTAGGTGTTATTCTAAAATTATTTGTACTATTAAAGTATTACAGCATACATATGTAAGTTAAATTGTTTAAACTACAGAATTGTCCTTTAATGATGAGAAAGTTCCTTTTTTAATGAACTAGTTATTTTCATTCATGATTTTAGAAAACAATTTAAATTCCTAGTTGTTAAATTTAAAAGGAATTAATTAGTTCTAAGCTTCAATCCTATAAAATTAACTTTTACCAGGAATCTGTTTATTTTAAAATTCACTCCTTCTCAATGCTATTATACTATACCTTAATTTATTAATGTTAATAAATAAACATTTATTAAACAATATATTAAGTTTTGACTAGTGTTTTAATTTTTAAAGGACCCCATATTGCGCCCTGACAAAAACACTGATGTTCATCGAGGAAGTTAGTGCTAGACTGAAAATTATTGAAATTCTCTCCAATTACTTTCGTTCTGTAATTGTGCTTAGTCCTAATGACTTATTACCCAGTGTATATTTGTGCCTAAACAAAGTCGCTCCAGATTATGCTGGTTTGGAGTTAGGTATTGCAGAAACATCATTAATGAAGGTTTGTATAAAATAATTCTTACATCTAGTTACAGTTGCACAAATGTATTTTTTAAAACAACCTTTAAACAATACCTCATTATCTTGTATGTAACTTTGAGGAGTTTTAATTATGAACTTGAATTTTAAGTGGAGGATATTTTTTTAAGATTTATAATATACAGCATTTTTATATTTTTTTTTACTTATACTATGTAATTTTTCATCCTAAAACACTGTCAAATTTTGATTTATTTTAGTGTATCATTTGAATTTTAAAATAATGCTAATACTAATTTGTAAAAAATAATTTATTTGTGATTGTGGTTATGTCATTTTATAAACAAAAAAATGAGTTGCCCTGCTTATAATTGCAAGAGTCACATTGACAGGTTTATTTTAAGAATTAAATTTACATAAATAATAGTATTAAGCATGAAGCGTTATTATAGTAGTTAAATAGTTGTATTTATTTTAAAGTTTATTATATTCTAGGCGATTGTTCAAACAACTGGACGGAGTATGGCACAAGTAAAAATTGATGTTAGCAAAACAGGTGACCTTGGAACAGTTGCTGAAAAGAGTAAAAGTAATCAAAAAACTATGTTCAAGCCTGCTCGTTTAACAGTAAAAACAGTTTTTAACAAACTGAAAGAAATTTCGGAAATGACTGGTCATGCTGTAAATAAATTTTAATTATACAAAATAAAAAAAAAAATTGTTACTTGTTGGTTTTACGTTAATGTTTTTAAATAGGTATTAACAAAAAAAGTCGACAAAATACAATCAATGTTTATTGCTTGTCAGGACTCTGAAGCAAGATTCTTGATGCGATCACTAGCTGGTAAACTAAGAATAGGACTTGCAGAACAGTCTGTATTACAAGTGAGATTTTGTATTTGCTTACTTAAAATTCATTATCAACCCAGCATGTTGAAGCAAAACACAGTCAAAGTCCAGAATTAGTTTTTTTCTATTAATATGATTATTATTATTAATTATTATAAACTATTTAGAGCAACAGTAAATCACAGTTTGTTATCAACCAATAATGTCAAAAAGATTATAACAATGATTTACAAGGATTTTTAAATTTGAACTAAGTCTATTTTACAATATTCTCAACACACATAAACTATTAAGACAACATTTATGATTTTGCACTTGGTGTGTTTTGCATGAACGGGGTCAATTTATACTTTAAATTAATATACTTGTATTTTAGGCTCTCGCTTTAGCTTGTACAATAACACCACCGGCTCAAAATTACCCACCAAATATTATTAACATAACAAAAAAAATGAATGAAGAAAAATTTAAGAAGCTTTATGATGAAACATCCCTAACTATAAAGACTACTTATTGGTATGTATAAATATTGATCTGAAACTAAGTTAATAAATATTTTCAAATTTGAATAAAAAATGTATTTTAGTGAAAGTCCAAACTTAGATGCCATTATACCAATTATTCTTGAAAAGGGTGTTGATGTATTACCGGAGAACTGTAAACTAACCCCTGGAGTACCTTTAAAACCAATGTTAGCACATCCAACTAAAGGTGTACACGAAGTTCTTAATAGGTTTGATGGATTAAAATTCACTTGTGAATGGAAATATGATGGAGAACGAGCTCAGGTTGATAAAACTATAGTTTTTGATAATTTATTTTTACATAACATTTTTTGTCAATATTAAAATTACTTGTTTGGGTTTGAAGATTCATTTGACTGAAGATGGAAAAACATACATTTACAGTCGCAATCAAGAAAATAATACTAGTAAATATCCAGATATTTTGAATCGCCTGGATCTTGTAAAAGGGCCTAACGTCAAATCATTTGTAATGGATTCAGAAGCCGTTGCGTGGGATAGAGAAAAGAAAAAAATCATGCCTTTCCAAATTTTAAGTACTCGCAAAAGAAAAGTAAGTTTTTTATTGTATATAATATAATATATGTAATACTAAATTTTGTACACTATTGCGTAGAATGCTAATGAAGATGATATTAAAGTACAAGTTTGTGTATTCATGTTTGATTTACTTTATCTAAATGGTGAACCATTAGTTAAACGACCATTTTGTGAACGTCGCAAATTGTTAAAAGAAAATTTTGTTGAAGTAGAAGAACAATTTTTATTGGCTACATCATTAGATACTACTACCATGGAAGAAGTTCAAGACTTTTTAGAAGAATCTATTAAAGGTGTGTATTATTAGAAGACCTCGATGAATGCTACATAATACTTACTTTTCAATTTTAATTATAATTTTCTCTATATGCCTAGTTACCTTAAACTAAATGAATCACAAATGACGACTTTTTTAATATCTATATAAACTAATTAATTATTTTATTTAGGCAACTGTGAAGGTCTAATGGTTAAAACTCTAGAAGAAGATGCTACATATGAAATAGCGAAACGATCTCGTAATTGGTTAAAACTGAAGAAAGATTATTTAGATGGTGTTGGAGACACTATTGATGTAGTTGTCTTAGGTGGATATTTAGGTCGAGGAAAACGTACTGGTACTTATGGAGGTTTCTTATTGGCATGTTATGACCCAGATAGCGAAGAATATCAAAGCATATGTAAAGTAAGGATTATTACATTCTTTAATAGTTAATTAAATAAAAGTATATTTATTAATACATATCTTAAGAATCAGTGTTTAATCTGTTACTGCCAGAATATAGCTATATCATATATGAATAAAAACAGTGTTTACAACAGCCGGGGTCATAGAGTGTATGAGGAATGACCTTGTATGACTACAGAAGACCCTAAATTATGACAATTTAAAGTCATATCGATGGCCGCCACAGACACTATTTTCAGGAGAGCCAAATAACCTTATTTTCCTATTTAATATTATGTTCAATAGTTAAACTTAAGCTAAACTGATTAAATTTATGTGGACAGTCATTGTTATGATATTGTTGTCATATTCATGAAATTAAATGTAAAAAAAAAAATAATTTCAATTTAATTTATTAAATTGAAATTATTAGTTATTAATTATCAGATATGTCCACATTTTTTATTTCCTGGTTTTCTGCTTATATGTTTTTGTATTTACTTGACTCAGGGTTCAAACAGATGTATCCACTAATTTGGCTTGTACGTCCATTCAATGCCTGATTCTTTTATATCTGTTAAGAAAATATCAAAACAGGCAGATACTGCTTAAAGGAAAATTTTAATTTCTCGGTAATGGTTGTTTTAGCTACAGTCACTAGAGTGGGCTCATTCGATGTAGTTTGTTTTTTCTAATATTAATCTATTGCTATGGCGGATATGGCTGTTTGCCCTCAATATGGCGGTTAACATGTTAAATGTTAATGTATTCAAAGCTTTATACATGCTTACAAATTTTAATAGTACATTTATTATAACTATAGATTGGAACTGGATTTAGTGATGATGATCTGCAAAAGCATACAGAGTTCTTTAAAGAACATATTATTGAACAACCTAGAAGTTATTACCGTTATGATCAAAGTCATGAACCAGATCATTGGTTTGAAACTGTTCAAGTGTGGGAAATAAAATGTGCGGATTTATCACTTTCTCCAGTACATAGAGCAGCACTAGGTATTGTAGATCCAGAAAAAGGAATTTCTTTAAGATTTCCACGATTTCTCCGTGTACGAGATGATAAATCTATTGAACAATCTACATCAGCTCAACAGGTTAGAATTATAATTTTTAAGTTAAACTTCAAAAATTTTTAACAACATAAATTAATGTTATAATTGTTAAATTTACTAGATAGTAAATTAATAAATAATAAACAGTTTGGCTATTTATCATTGTTTTCTCTAATTTAATCTAATTTGTAATTTCTCGTTTTAGACTCCAAATATATGTATAATAAGATATAGGATAAGCTTATTATATAAAAATAATTGAAAAGTCCGTAAGATACAGTAGTATATTTTTAAATTGCTATAACTTTAATTTATTTTTATAACTTGTTTTCGTAAAAATATACAGACTTTCACAAACATTATATTATAATAGTATTTATCACGTTAACTAGAATAATTTTTATTTTTACTCATTTTATTTACAATTGATTAAGGTGCAAGATATGATACCCTGACAAAATATAAATTACATGCTTATTCAATGTTGGAAAACAAATTATATAAGTATAGGCACTATTGTTTTCAATATTTGGTTACAAAATTTTATTTCACACTGAAATAAAAACTACAAGAATTCATGAGATTTTTTTCTAGATATAAGAAATTATTTGTAAATACATCTTACATAATGTAACGAATGGATTTCAGATTGCGGAATTATATCATAGTCAAGTTCAGATTCAAAATCAAGGAAACTCGAATATTAATAAAGAAGATTTTTATTAAGTCAGTATACTATAAAATAGACTTAAGAATTAATAAAAAAATGCATGTAGTAATTTAAAAAATATTTCTTTATTAATGTATGCTTTATATTTATTTATAAACAATACACTTTGTACTTATTAATACTAGATTATATTTAAAAAAATATACATTTTACTACTATTTAAAAAAAATGTACGGTTTTATTTGTTGTTTAGTCTAAAATATAGTTTAAGATATTGCTAAGAATGAAAAGAAATACCCATTTAATTGTGTGGTTTTATATTATGATTGAATTGATCATATGCATATCAACGTCCACTAAAGTAATATATTTTATATTAAATCAAGTATAGAATAGGTCACTTTTTACGGACAGAATTTTAGATCTTTTTTAATATAGTTTAACAACTTATCGAATAAAACATTGTACACAACGTAAACCTAAAAGAATATAAACTTTTTTATTGGTAATCTTTATTCTTGTATAATACAAATTCCTCATTTGGCTGCAGTGAGCATACACTTAACATACAAAATAAAATAAATTTGAGTATGTGTGTGACAATGTGTTAAATACTTAAAAATTTTAATTACTTAGCTTAAATAATACATAAAATTTATATAAAATGAGCAACTTACAAAATTCAATAAAATATGTAAAACATAGTATTATATTTTTTCTTGGAATACAATAAAAAAACAAAGTACATTAAATATTTTGCGACTGTCGTTAAATTAAGTATTGATAATTAAAATATATAAGTAAAATATAATTTATTTTGTTGACTAGCACAATACGATTAAACAAAATACAAAATTAATTGATGAATATTTTACCTATTTTAGTTTCAATTGAAAAAGTCGTCACATTTTTCATGTTTAGTCAGTATTAGTCGGTCTGGGTTTAAACCAAAATCGTACAATAAACTGTATAGTTCTGCCCTGGAACTAGCTGTTAAATCTCTATCTCTTCCCAAAACCCAAACGATATCTGTAAATGAATTATTTTTAAATGTGGATAGTATCATAGATTAAGTACATTAAATAGTAATTTAATCTATAATATTATTAATAACGTTTAATTCGACCAAAATAATTTTCTAACGCATAAATTACCTATAGTTTGGAATAAAAATAGCCAACATTTTAATTACAAACAAAATAAAAATATTAATAAATAAATACTGCTTACAAAATAATTTTTACTTAAATTTTTTAATTTTGAAACAGATTAAACAAACTGATATTGTTCGGGATTGTTCATATTATGTTGTAGTAATTCTTAAGTTTCATACGGTAAGTTATTATTAGGTTATGGAGGAAAATAGATGAGCAATTAAGTTATGATTTTGTGTAAAATTAATATTTTAAGGCACTCAAAAACGTGGGGTGAGAAATTTTGTTACGTACCTACTCATTTAGGCGATATGAGTTGAGTATAGGCGAAAAACGATTAAAAATTTAGTTCGCATACTTAAATAGATAAAGAATCTTAGTAAGCCCCACACATAAATTTTCGTTCATATTTCTAAACTAGTAAATTATCTTAATATTTTCGGTTGTAACTCTAGAACGCTTTGGGATAAAACAGTTATGTTTATTAAAATATAAACCTTAAGACCTTTGATTTTGTATACATGTTTAATGTTATACAATACGGTTAAATTGTTTTTTTTTAAATTTATATTTCTTATTTTAGAGCCTTAAATTACCCATTCTCCTTTCTCTTGATTATTATTGTTAAAATAATATAAGAAAAAATCGTTTTAAAATTAATTTATAATAATATATAAGTGTATAAAATTTTTCTTCTAAATTGATCACATAATAAAAATATAAATCTGCGTTTAGGTAAGGAAAATAATTAAAAACTATTTTTTAATAGTTATAAAATAATTAATATTAATAAAGAATCGTCATAACTTATGACCATACTAATTTAAAATATACATAATTATTGTAGTAACGAAATTAATACTTCGCAATACATTGTCTATATAGTACTCTTTAACAAATGGGGTGTATACTTCATGTTTATACCTCTGGGTTCTCTAATTAAAACTCAAAATATAAAATACATTGCGTGCCTAGGGCCATCCCTACAACTTGCCGAGACTTGAAAACTTTAAATGCCTCGAGGCAAAAATTAAATAAATGTCCATTTTTTTTTTTAACTTAAAACAAAGTTGAAAACATTCTGTGCTTAAAAATGTGAGCAGTCACTGTCCTCTCTCTTCTTATTTAAACCTCTTTTATATAATAAAAGGTAGGTACTAAAGATCTCGACATCGTGACAAAAGTCCAAGTTGCACAGTCTTATTATATAGAAACGGTTTTGAGCTTAATGTATAAAATAATGCACTCGGAGAGCCAAAACCAAGTTCGTATATTTTATTTATAGTGTTAATAATAAATATAAAAATTTAGTCACGTTCAAATTAAGAGTGGTGTTGTGAATTATATTTTTTTTTCTCTTAGACCTAGTTAGTAGTTTTATGGTTTAACCGTTCTTTCCCGATGAACAGTTAATTGGCATCAATCAGACAATGTAATACGATTATCGTACGTGTAATTTGAGCGCGTCTTTGGAGCTGGTGCTTGAAAAATATGTAATCGCAGAACAACACAATATACTAGTTATTTTTAATTAGTTACCCGAGTGAAACAGCCCAAAACTCGTACACGACCATAATATTGTGTAATTCTTGTAGTCTGAGTATATTATGTAGTAGAGACCCGACGTGGGAGCCATGCGTGATAACACATTGGGCAACCGGCTGTCGGCCTGATACTTGAGCACTGCGTTATGTTTGGATATGAGCGTGGCGGTACCAGAAAACACATTAGGATTTCCAGTTCTACATTACAGCATAATAATAAATAACAAATTTAAACATGTTTTATTTAATCAGTGATCCGAAGTTGACTACGATTACAATATTCCTTAAAGAAAAAACATTTTTTAAAATTTATCCTAGACGAATATTGGCATTAACAGCTATTAGTCGCTACTTTTTTTTTTGCGTGAAAACAAGTCTAGGGAGATGGTACATTTCTCCAGAAAAATAAATCTCCTGAGACACGTTTATGAACAATAATGGGCAATGGGTAAACAACTGCGTTGTAATATTCAGAAACAAATATTATACATGTATAATAAAACAATATGGATTTATTTTTGCTATGGTAATTAACATTTAACATTCTACCATAATTTCAAAATTACCTAAGCAGCTAAGTTTTACTCTTTAATACAAATAGGTAAAGGCCTAAAAGAGGAAATAATGTCTAATACGTGATACCAGTAGGATAATTTAAAAAATATCTATGAATTAAAATTGTATAAAGATGTTATTGAGAAACGATTTATAATATCAACTGACTTTGTTCACACAAATTAAAAGTTCATACCTCTAATTGGATGTTTTTATTTTTCTCTATGGCTATTATTTGAGTGATACTGTTAAGTCAACTGTGTAGACCTTCTAATATAGCGTGACTTAATTCATATTAACTATTAATACTACATTAACTTTACCTATCGTGTTTTTAGAATAATAATGTATATTGTAAAATAATACTTAAAAGATTAACATTTATAAAATGCAATTCGTATAATATACTCAATTCTTTGTCGGAGTAAATATATATTGTAATACAATTTCTGATTATAGGATGATAATTAATATTATTTTAAATTTAAGATTTTAGTACAGATAATTTTGACTGGAGTCAATTCCGGACCACTCTAGCTCTAGGCTGTAAGCCAAAAGAAGCTACTAATGCGACTGCAGTTTTTATTAAAATAAAATATTACTCACATCCGGTTTTTAGTACCCACGTAGACTTTGAAAGATCCGTCGGCATTTGATGTAAAGTTAAACGAAGTACAACTGGCTGCCATTTCCATCATGTAAAATGATTTTTCTACTTCAAACCATTGTCCTTCAAACTAATTATACGCGGATATTATTGATCCGTTAAGTGTTTATAAATAATTATACAAATACATGTATACTACTAAATAACTTATAGCGCAATGTGTATTTCTATTTACTTTACCTCTTTCGTGTTGAAATTCTTCATCGTTTCTTTTTTCGGACATTTCCCCAGACTCTGGCTGACTACGCTGTCCAGGACTAGCACAAACCATAAAACCTGACATAACTTGATTACATTACAGTAACCCATAGCATAGCCGACCCGCGACCGAACTAGGCACTCGCAAGTCACAACTGACCACTCAAAAAAAAATAAAATACAAACTCTCCAAGAAAGGTCATCGGTCCACAAAGCCGTGTGTCAATAAGATTAGTCGCGGTGTTTTCTCGTTTTGTGGGGCCGACAGTAATAAAGAATAATGTTACCAGGTGAACGGGTTCCTTAACTACGCCGAAGCATAATAATCTAATATAGTCTCTCCTACTGGCATACATTTCAACTTCTACCACCACAAAAACCTACTCTCGACCATTTGAAATCCCAAAAAAAAAGAACAGCTCACTTTCGCTACATCTCATTTTCCAATCGCCAGACACTGACGCGTGCCTATTATCTGTTTAGTTATTCTTAATTACCGTAACCAACACACGTGCGGTAAAATTGGCTAGGTTATTAATTTTCATGTGTAAGCCATATGCCCATCTCGTCAAGTAGGTACTATTAGCCGCTATTCTGCCTATTTTGTTTTTATTAATTCAAATCAAATCAGTCAATAAATATATCATGCATAGGTAATATCTACATTGAATTGATGTAACGTACCAGTTAGGAAAGTTAAACCAGTTATTTGCCTTGTGTTGTAATTTTATGCTGAAAAGTAAAACCCTCCGTTAAATGATAAATTACCTTTAAATAATATTAAACTCGCCGCAACCTGTACAGTTAACATTTTGAAATCTATGATTGACAATCAAAGTATATATAGTATAGAAAAGTGTTTTAAACATTTTCAAGTTGTGTTTTTAAGGGGCAAGAGTTGATCATTTTATGCTAATTATAACATTTATTCAAATCGACTCTTATCCAAAATGACACTCCCCCCCCCAATTTCTTATTTAACTAACACTGTAATTAAGCATAGCAACTCAATTAGTTGGCAATAGGTCCAGTAGTGAGGTCAAGGTAAATCAATTAATCGAAAGTGGTACGATCATAGACCATAGCCACAAACACTTAGATGCGAATTTGGGAGGTCTACCGATTAGTACAAAAAAGTTCTATTAGAAATATTGGAATAGTATTTTTATAAATACTAACTGAAACTGAACTGTAAGTAAAAGAAATTCCCACAAAACGCCTATTTTTTACATTTATATTAATATTTGAATATTTTAATAAACTTAATTATTAAAAGTCTATAAAGTGCTATAAATAATTAACATCCTTATTAATGAAAAAGTCTAGAGAAAAAAATAAAAAATGATTATATCTATTATTTATTAATGAAACCCTATATGATATTACTCATTTTATTTAAAATACGAAAGTACACGTACATGAATATAAAAAGTAATAGACTTAGTACTGACTCGTTGGAAGTCCCAATGAGAAATTAACACAATACGTCCATAACCTCTCCGTGGCTCTTTCTAAATTAGTTTGATATTTGGTTCCTACTTGACGTTATCATTACAGCCACAACATTAAACAATTGCCATAAGCGCCTAATAACTCGGTACTCGGTAGTTTATAATATTTACCAGACAGTTGATACTATAAATGGTTCACTTGTTATTCTGGGAGCACATAGAAGTGAAACAGAATTAATTTAACATAGAATTAGCTTTAACTCTACGGTCAATATCACTACAATTTAGAAAACAAAATATATTCATGTTTGCATGTGTATCTTACAGTTAGCTTAAGCGCGTTTCTTAAGTTTTAACAAGCTTGTAAATTTTACCATTTCCGCGAAGCTACAAGACAAGATCTTTACAAGGTCTTTCATAAATTCTGTTACAGAAATATTTATTTTAGCCAAAAACATCTTTATTATTTTAAATGATAAACAATAAATGTTTAAGTTCAAATAATAATGTTAAATAAATAAATATGTTTATAAATAAAAAATATTGTTATTAATTATTGTTTTTAGCCTTTAGGAATAGATTTCGATGGGAACTTTAAAAGTTTAATTGCCAGCTAGTTATAAAACATTTTTTTTTACTTATGAAAAGAGCAGTTTAAAAGTTTCTAATTATACTTATTACGTTTACCTTATTGAAAAAAAGTTAGATGCACATTACTAAAAATTAAAGCTATTATACTAAAACCTAGAATTAAAAAATACTTCCTTAGTTCCAAAGCATACATTTTAAACATGTAATATAAACGATGGGTACAATTTTAAATATGTAATACAATAATTACATTTAAATTTGGTTAAAGCTTCCAGCAATGCGATGATTAATTACTTGTAATTGTTAAAAAGTAACATTAAAAGTAATTATCCAAAACTGGTTAGCGACCGGTCAACATTTTCAGAAAATTTGTATTAATTTGAAATGTTATTAAAATATGAATGTTACCATATAAGTTGATAAAGTCCTAAAAAATTACTAAAAAAGATAAAACCTTATATATTGTCTCATATTGTAATATAGCATAAACAAAAATCTTTTCAAAAAGAAAAATTACAAAATATCAATTATTTTTAAGAGAAAACTGGTGTAGGGCGTTAAAAGAATCATCCAGTCTATACAGCGAACAGTAGATATTTAGCCTTATAAAAAACCTATATTATTTATATTGTCTATTTTATTATACTCTTAAATCAAATTTGTATTGTTTTTTAAGTAAATATGAAAATGAGAGAAGAAAGTATATTATTTAATAACACAATAATAAGGAGAAAGTAAATGAATATTAAAAATTATTAAGTAAAAATCTCAATGCATTATTGACGCATGAACATGGATTAAGAGGACGCCATTCCCCTAATTTCTAAGGAGTAAATTATGGGCAATTTTTCGTAAAGTCTTAATTTAAAGCTTGTTTATTGTGTATACTTATTTATATGGTAATGATGATTCTTTATTGGTTGTTACTTTTTTGTCAGACTATCACAGTATTTTCTATAGGATAAATAACATCTATAAGAAGCTGTATCTGTGTCATAGCGTTTTTATTTTTTTATCAAGACTTATTATAACTTTAAATAAACAAATGAAAAAAAAACAATCTTTACGAATGAATAACATGAGTTGTGTACCTAGTTATCGACAAATTAAAAACGCTACGACACAGTTAATGTTCTTCTCTATGTACTGTAAAACTTTTGTAACTCTACTACGAGTACAGCCAAAACCTAACTTAATCTAAAATTGTCCTCCAACAACAAATCAACGGTTTTGCAGCCAAAATATGGGTGGTGTGGCATCCTCCTAATTTTTTTAAATTCCAATGTTTCAATAGTGCACGGCCAATAGATTTTTAAACTCTAAATTGATACCTATGAGATAAAAAACTACTTAACTTAATAATTAGTAATATAAGTTTTTTTTTATGGAAATAAGAACTATTTGACATCCTCCCATCACGCCCATACGTTTTTTAATATTAATTAATTACCATATTAGTTAATTAATGAATTTTTTAATATTTTATTAGCAGTGGGGTGTTTAAAACACCTCTAGCCCCTAGGACATGCAAATAACGGTTAATATTATGTGATATAAAACGTAAACCCTAATTAGCAATATATTATTAAAAAAATAATAAAAACAAAAACAAATAGAATAATGTATTATGCGAAGTATAACGGTAAATTTTTAATCGATACTAAGCGAATAATATTGTTGGAATAAATCACACAGTATAAGTGGATTATGGAATACAATAAAAAAAATTGTATAAAATATAATTTAATAGGTGGCATTTTTTTTTTGTCATAGTGGTATTATATTGAAACCACCCTTTAAATGTTTTTTTTGGGGGTTGTGAATTATAGAATCTTATTGAAACCACCATCAAAATAATTTGAAAAAATAAAAACAAAATTAATGTGTGACTCAATAGGGTTAAACAATAACTTGCCGAATCGTATAGTTTAAATGTATTCAGTCATGCAGTTTTCATTCAAATGATTATTTGATAGTTCGCATAAACTCAATATAGTCAAAAGTATTCAGTTGCGCCCATCACTAAACACGAATGACGGCGGGCGGCCGCTGAAAGGCAAATTTCTCAATAGAAAAGATTTTTTTATCATAGTTTGTGCCCGTTATCACATATTATTCTGTGGTTTTACCATATCAGTCTTATCTCTTATAACTTCCACAACTTAAAAGTCTCAAATTTTGAATTAATTAAAATAAAGTAAAGTAACGTAGTTGTATAAACAGTTTTTGTTTTATAAAACTAAAGTATTTAAATATATTTTTGTTATTACAATGATTTCCTCTGGCTTTAGTGGTGCTTTAAAGTTAACAGATTTAGATGATTTTATAACGCCCTCGCTGGTAAGTTATTTCCCATGTTATATGAAGTATTTAATTGTATAACATAAACCTACAAATTAAATTTGAGCATACAATATATATATTTTTACAGGAATGTATAAAGCCAGTACAGTTTGAAAAATCGATTGGTACAGGTGCTAAAATCAAGATTGGAGAAGATGGGTCTTATACACAAGAGACTATAGTAATAAACGATTTATAGTACTTATTTTTGGTTTTTGAAGCATAATTTTTCTCTTTTTTTTTTGTTTTTCTTTAATAAAAAAAAAGTTTGAATTCATGTTTTTGAGAAAATTGTATATGTTATAGCCGCATTCTAGATTTACCTAAATGTCATAATTTTTAAGTTGAAAAATATGTACATTGTTTGGGTGTTTTTCATGATTTTAAAGGGGTAAGGGAGAATTTTTTACATTCTTGGCCCTGTATAGTACTATTGGGTACGATTTCTGATCCATAAACTTGGTACATGAAGAAATCAGTTTAGAGATTTAAAAGATATCAATAGTCTAGACTCAAATAATTAAAATTAAATAAAACTGATCATTGTAAAAACAATACATTCTCAGCTCCGTAATATTTTTCTACTATGTGTGTGATATTATTAACAAATAGTTTGTTTAATTTTAGAGTGGCAAAGTTGAAAAATTGAAGCAAGTAGAAATTTCATTAACAGACTGTTTAGCTTGCAGTGGTTGTATAACTTCAGCTGAAACTGTACTTATTCAACAACAAAGCACAGATGAGATGATGCGAGTTTTCAATGAACAACATGTACATATTTTGGTATTACAATTTTAGATTTATATTACCTGTACTAATAATGTGCTATATTTATTTTCTTAAATAACTAAATAATACAATATTATAATTGTATGACCATAGGATGAAATTAATAGAAAATTCATTGTAGTGTCATTATCCATCCAAGCTTGCATTTCATTTGCTGTTAGTAAAAAATTATCTGTTCAAGAGTCCACGTTGAAGTTATGTGGTATGATATACTTATTGAAGTAATTAATGTAAATTGAGTTTAAACTCAAGAACTTGGCCATTAAGAAGCAAATGTTAATTTTTATTATGTCAAGTTAAAATTATGTAGTTCTAATTTCTTAGAAAATATTTTTGCTGCTTGAATAATGGCCAAGTTAATGAGATTCTACTGTAATGTATTTTTATATTATACAGCAATACTTACAATTATGGGGGTCATGGTGAGAGCCTGCACGTGGCGTCCCCCACATAGCGATATAACCCAGACTAGGATATATCGCTAACTAATCTCACCACCACCGGGCGAATAAAGATGCTTACCAACAAAGCATCTATTTTATAGCCTGGACACGATAAGAAGAAGACTTACAATTACAATTATTGTTTATAATTAAAATTTATCAATAATTATTACTTTGCTATTTTATTTTAAGGATATTTCAAAAAATTGGGAGCAAACCTAGTATTTGATCTAAAGTTAGCTGAAGACTTGGCATTAATAGAATCGCAGAATGAATTTGTGGAAAGATATCAATCAGCTAAATGTCTGAAATCGAATAAAATACTACCTATGTTAGCATCATCATGCCCAGGTAAATGTTACTTTGACAAAAACTGGTTAGACTACTAAACATGTAACTTTAAACTCTACATATTGTATACAAATATGGTACACTTAGAATAAAAAGTTATGAAGAATTAGTCAAACATTCAAAATAAAGCCAAATTGAAAATTAAAAGTTAAAAGCTCATTTGCCTAAAGTGGCAATAAGTAAGAATGGCCTTTGTCCCCAAGTGAATAATATACTATATTATTTAAACTAATATTTAGTTATTTGATAGAAATTGTACTTCCCCTACATCAAGTATGACATGTAAAATCATCAATTATGTTCTTTAAATTTTAGACGGCGCAAACAATTTTATTTTCATCTAAATAACAAATGATTTAGTAGTGTAGTTATAAAGAAAGACAATGTGTGTACTCACTTTTCTATATACACATGTATTCATAACAAAAAATGCAAACCCTAAGCCCTAAGGCTACATCACTGATAATATTTTGTATAATTTAACTACATTTTCTAGGGAACAATAAGGTTTTGTTTATACATTTATTTTAATACTAACGCATTGTTTTATTATTTTTAGGTTGGGTATGTTATGCAGAAAAGACTCATGGTAATTTTATTCTACCCTACATTAGCCGTGTAAAATCACCTCAACAAATCATGGGTACACTCATAAAAAATTACATTTCAAAATTAAAGAATAAGTTGAAAAAAGATATATACCATATAACAGTTATGCCATGTTTTGACAAAAAATTGGAAGCATCTAGAGATCAATTTTTTGATGTAGATTCTCAGACTAAAGATGTTGACTGTGTAGTCACATCAAGTAAGTATAAACAAATTATAAAATAATCCGATATGTAAACGTGAAATGAGGTAAAATTTGTCATATTTGGTTTAGGAATACTGAATGAATTGCTCATATTATTAGAATATTCAAATTTGGTAAACATAAATAATAAATTTAATTATCTACATATTTGCAATCGTAGCATAAAGCGAACTCGGTACTAAAAGTATAATGTTCAGTTCCTGTACCACTATGAAAGAGATGTGCCATGTACTAGCTTTGCTTATTTAAAAGAGGAAAACATTAAGTTTTATTTCAATTTCATACACGAATTATACATTAATAATATTTGATTTATTTTCATATTATTATTTTAGTTGAGTTGGAAGCTTTAATGGTTAAGGAAAATATACATTTTGAAGATATTAGTTGTGAAGAGTTTGATATAATGATAGAAACAGATTTAAATTGTAATTCCCAATTGTCAACAAATACAGGATCTGGATCTGGTGGATATGCCCATAATATTTTTCGCCACGCTGCTCTCCAACTATTTAACATCAATGTTGAAAAAATTGTGTTCAAACCTCTTAGGTGATTTTAATAGAAGTTATACTGCCCATTACCATCTAGTATTATGATAGTGGTTCAAGAATAATGTGTTATTTATTCTCAACAGGAATTTCGATATGAAAGAAGCCATACTGGAAGTCAATGGAACTGTTCTTTTACGTTTTGCGATTGCCAATGGTTTTAGAAATATTCAAAATCTAGTACAAAAATTAAAAAGCAAAAGATGTCCTTATGATTATGTAGAAGTAATGGCATGTCCATCAGGTAAACTTGATAAAACTAATAAGCTAGGAAAAAAAATTTACTAAATAAGTGTAATATAATATATAGTTACAATGTTCATTACTTAAGGTAGGTTATTTGAGCAGCGAGAGTAAATTTACCTTATGAGTTTTACTATTAAAATTTAAAAAAAAAACATGGCGCTTTATATGTATGAGTTTTATAAAAAAATGTATAATATGATTTTTTCTAGGATGTCTTAATGGTGGTGCTCAAGTAAAACAAATAGAACTAAAGCCAAACAGAGAATTCATTAACAAATTGGAACATATTTATGATGATTTGCCTAAAACCTTTCCAGCAGACAGTATCAATGTAAAACATCTGTACACAAATTGGTTAAATGAGAATAACAAAAATGAGTATTTATGTACAACTTACAGAGAAATAAAAAAAATTGATCAACCATTAAATATTAAATGGTAGACTAATGCAACCTATAAAATTGTTTCTGTATTATAAATATTGATAAAGTTAGCTAATTATATATTTTTTTTGTGTGCATCATTCTTGTTTCTGTTAACCGTCCGTTGTATTACTTTAAATCACAAAAATAAGCTCAAGATTCCTTTTTTATTTTGCAATGTGTAATGTTTATAATTAAGTTGTATTATTTTATGAAGATGTCTTTAACAACGATAAAACCTTAATAATTGATTGTTCTATCTACAAAATTATCATAATATCATACAATATTAATACTTACTCGTAATTTTATTATGTATAAAATTTCGAAAAACAATGTTTAAATTAAACCATCGATATAATTTCTCAGATATTCAAAACCGCTAATAAAAAAAGTATAAAGGCAGTTTTATCATTCTGATAATCTCTTAAAAATAATAGTAATTAAATAATTAAATAATTAAAAAATGGTTCAGTAACTAAAAAAAACAATAAGATTAATTAGAAATAAAATATATGATAAAACTTTATGCAAATTGTGTTATCTTAAGATATCAAAAATAACGCTTTAAATAAAACAATTTTTATGTTTACATATTTTTTTTTAGAATTAAATAATTGTTATTTGTTTTTATTATGTAGTTATTATTTTCATTATGTCATTATAAAATTTTTATTATAAAAATCTCAGAAATCATCTATAATTATTAGTTGCAGACCTTTAGTAACAGTACAATACACAACACATTGGGTATTTTATAAATGTATATTGTCAATTACTATATTCGATCACTAAGCATATATCCTGTATCCATGTAAGAAAGCCTATAATATTAGTATAACTAATTAATATACTAATTTATAAACTTAACATGTAGCAACTATGCATAGGTACTTGTATGCCTCATATCTACAATAGATCTATTTTTTTTTTAAAGAAATATATATATATAATATGTAGTTAAAAATTACATTTAACCTTAACATGATGCCACTGCGATTCCTTGCTGAATTTATGCTGGAAAAATAAAAACACATCTGACACTCGTAAAGTGCAATTATTACAATTTTTTAAATAGGTTATTTTTATATTTAACCACACAGTAAAAAATGTAAAATAAATTTGCGGTTAAACCTTTAGGTTCTAAGTTGAAAGTTCTAACATATAATGCAACCGTAATATAATGTAACAGTAAATATACTGTTTTCAAGTATATTTACTATTTCTGCATTAGAAAAGTATGTATTAATAAAATATATTAAAAACAAAAAAATCATGTACAAATGCAGAAAGTTATTTTTCAAGTTTGATCCAATTTTCAAATAGCTAAAATCAAAGTAAGTTATTTTACTTTTTCTAGTAATGTTGACATGCTTTTTATAAATCTGAATAAACTAATCTAATGAATATTTAAAAGTCATCCAAAATTGTTTCCTCGTTCTGAAGTGACGTAGTTTGACAATAGATAATTGAGAAAGTTGTATGTTATGCCTTATTACACATTTAAAAAATTAAAAGGTTTAGGGGTCATTCCATGCCAAATCAACTAATGCGTGTGCGAGTGGATTTTTGAAATATCTCAAATTTACATATCCTATGCAGATAGTTCCATAAAATCAGAAAAGTGTAGAAAACAATTTTTTTTGGTCTTAGGCGATGCTATATTCCGGAAATTTGTTGTGAAAACAAATTAAGTTCATGATCACCTCACTTTATGAATAATTATGATATCGCAATTGAACTTTTACTAAACAATTTTAATTTAAGTGTTCTTTTTCATAATATACTAGACAATTTTTTTTTAAAAATATTTAAGTACTTAAAAACTGAAAAACTAATTCAAAGTTTTATGAATTTCATTCAATTTTTTTACTGACTTAAGATCAAAATTTCAAAACTTTTTTTATTCTGATACATCATACTATACTTGTTTGATTCATAACTTTTTTCTTATGTATAAGTAACCTTAAAGTTTGGCATTTTACTAAAAAGTGATATATTTAAGAGCCTATAACTTTTTATCACATGAACTAAAATTTTTGAAATTTTTACAGGACTTACTTATATGTATGTAGAACATTTGGTAAAAGTTTTGTAATGGAGACCATTCTTTTACTAGAAGCTGTGAGACTTTCAATTTCTCAAATTTCGTATTGTAGGACTATAATGAGAAATAATTTAAAACGTGGTTAATTATTTGGAAATATTTAAAAATTTTGCTCTTATATATAGCAATCATTGGTTTGCAAAATAAAGATGGAATGTAAGAAAAATATTTAAGTGGAAATTGGAATTTGAGGAGAAATTACGCTTTTCTAAAAAGTTATATTAAAAAACAGAAAATGGACTCTGTCTTGAAGTTTCTTTAATCTTTGGCATCGGTCTGTAGAATTTTTGATGTTAGGATTAGGAAAACAAAAACGGAAATAAAAGTCACCTTAACAACAGTTGAGTTATTACTTATTAAGCAAACGAATACATTCTAATAATCTATGAGATATGAGGTATGACAAATTGTGCAGTTCCCGTTTGCTCTTAAGTCATAATTGTACTGTGTCTCAGCTTCTAGGGTCTTTAAATATACTTTGTTATATTATAAATTACTATATAAATGTTATTATAATATTAAATAATGGTCAAATATTTTAATTTCATGAAGAAAAATTAAACCTAGAGTTAAATTACTATATTTTTAATACAGAATTACTGTCAATGCCAGGAAAGGGGAAATGTTTGTAATAATCCCCCCGGGCTCCGGAGATATAATTTTCATAGTAGGTCAATGAACTCTAAGCCACAGCAGGAGATCCTAAACTCGCCACCGTAAAAATGCAAAACGCATTATTTTCCTTCTTCGCTTGTACCATACTTATACAATACTAACACTTGTAATAATAATATACCTATTACATGGACTAATGTTGTACATATATAATTGATTACCTATTTGGTTTAAAATACTTCAGCAGCAGACAGATCCTATTGTAATAAGAATTTTGTAACGTCTATGGAAATGCATATAAATTGTTTAATAACTATCTGAAACGTTTAAGACTATTTCTTTCGCAAAAATAAATATTAGACTAAACAAGGACTAATATTAAACAAATCATACAAATTAAATCGACGTGCTAAAACTCAATGCACACATTAGCTCAGGCGCGGATCCAGCTTGTGTTAACGGGAGGGGCGGTTTAGTAATGCACTTATAAGATATATATATATATATATATATATATACAACGTATCCAATAAGACATTAGGACCTATTGAAGTATTGAACCCTGCGGTCAATATGAACGGCACGGGTTGTGCAGCTAGCGATAGGTACAAGATAATATTTGTAGACCAAACAATATAAAATCAGATTCTATTTTTGACAAAAAAAAAAGAAGACACATGGCAGTCCTCGGCCGCCGGTGTGAATATTAGTCTGCGTTCACTCTGATAGAGATTTTATTTGTAATATTACATAAAATTGATTTATGAACAATAAAAAACAAAAGTTTTGCCCCAAAATTAAAATAGCAAATACTATGATACAGCCAACGGGGGGGCGGCCGCCCCTACCGCCCCCCCCCCCTGAATCCGCGCCTGCATTAGCTATACCTAGGTACTGCTAGGCTAGCTGCTACAGCGTGGATATGCTTGTCGTCAATATTATAATTATTCATTGATAATTGAGTATTGATATATTATACCTATTATGACAAAAAAAAACAAGGTAGGTCAGTAACTCGTAATAATGATTGAAGAATTGCTGACGGCTTTCACGAGCTGACGTGTATTTCTAACGGTACTAAACTGGTATCTCATTCTGATAGTTAAAAATTCAAGTTTGCGTAGGTACATACCCCTAGTTTTAATTTGTGTGGTTTGTTGGAAGTGGTTTTGTTGTAGCTTTGCATAATGTGAAAAATAAAAACTTTATAAAAAGCAAACGGGACATTAGCCTTACTTGCATTAGCCATTAAGCTACAGGTAAATACATTAATGACCGTTTTTAAGAATGTGTGTCCAATTAGTTTAATTTAATTTATTTGATAACAAAGAAGAAACGTATTACATAATAAAACTAATAATAAGTGAAGTTAATTTGGTTTTTAAATTTTATATTTATTAGACTATACCTACTGTACCTAAATGCATTACATTTGTGGTCCAAACATTTGTATCCCAAGAATTATGTACATACATAGATTTTCATTTATTTAACAATAACATTACAATACAAAAAAAAATAACACAAAAGTTGTACATACTATATAAATATTACTCACTTAAGACTACCTACTTCTTCATCTTCGCCTTACATTCCCAATTACACGGGGTCGGCAACCCTAGTCCTACACCTCCATAGAGCTCATCTCCTACATCTCATTCAATCACTCCAGTCTCCAGCTATCCTCATATCACTCTCTATTTCGCCTATCCACCTTTTCTTCAGTCTTCCTATTTCTCTCTTTCCCTCTACATTCATCTTCAAACAACTCTCACTGCCTCTGCCTCATCTTTTTTCATAACATAACAAGAACCATCTCAACTTATTCTCTCTCATTTTCCCCACAATTGATGCAACTCTCTAGGAGTCTAGCTCCCCCTAATGTATTAATTTCTTATTCTATCCTCCCTAGTCACTCTATTCGTCCATCTTAGCATTCTCATCTCCGCTTCACACATCCTCTGTTTAATTTTCTTGTCTACTGCCCAACATTCCGACCCATATAAGTTATAACATTGCTGGCCTCACTACCGTTCTATAAAATTTACATTTCAATTTTATAGACATCTTCCTGTCACACAAAACGTCTGACGCTCCTCTCTAATTCATCCATTCACAATTTATTCTATTTTTCACATCCTCCTCAAAAAACCACCGTTTTCTGTACTACCGATCCTAAGTACATAAGCCTATCAACCTCACATATTTCATCATCATCCATCTGCATTACCTGTCTTGTCCTATAACTTTCTCCAAAATCAAACACGATTGTCTCCGTTTTACTCCTACTAATCCTCAGTCCTTTCCCTTCCAGTGCTTCTCTTTACTCTTAAAGTCTTATATCCAATTTTTCCGGACTTCTCCGCCATTGCTACGTCATCCGCAATTATCATACACCATGGCATTTCCCCCTGTCTATCTTTCGTAATCTTGTCTATTACTAAAGAGAACAAAAGGACTCAACGCTAACATTAACACTAAAATTTCTTCACTCTTGTACTTGCACCTTCATACATTTCCTCTATTATTTTACACACACCCTCAGCACTCCTTTTTTTCTTAAATTCCACCTCAAAACCTCACTCTATCATAGCCTTTTCTAAATCAATAAATACCGTACACCGTTTTCTTTTTTCTTCCTGTATATTTCCACAATGTACCTTATACCAAATATTGGTTTCTTAGTTTATTTCCCTATTATAAAGACAAACTGATTTTTTGATACTGTAGTCTCACTCAGTATACTCTTTTCTATAACTTTCATACTATGACTTATCAGTTTTATACCTATATAATTTCCACATCCTGCACATCTTTTTTGCCCTTAAATATTGGTACCAGAATACTTTTCCTCCACAAATTCCGGTATTTTCGCTTAAGACTATGATAAATAAATAATTCACTAAAAATAAATATTTCGTTCTATATGGATAACTTCAAAAATTATAAATTCTCTGTAAATATATATTTTAATAGTAAAATCACAAACATTATGATATATTATTTTACTATTATTTGCGAATAATAACGTTGTTTTAAATAATAATATAATATGTAGTCGTTAGAGTATTATTAAATTACACTTAAAAAGCGTAAAAATATATAAAATGTATAAAATTATACATAAAATATATTATTAGGGAATGGGCTTTACGCCTAGTGCAGCTGTTTTACCTATATGTATTACATCTACGAGGTTGATGTGTTTGTACGTTAGCTCAATATAATATTATATTTTACACATGTCCCGTAAGACGAATAGTAGACAGTAGTATATAGTGTATAATATTATACACAAAGACCGTTATGTGTTGTCGTCTCCTATATTATGTTTTAGACACAAGCAAACCAACCTCAAAAACTGTACCTATTTACACCTATACACTTATACACTTTACATAAAGTAATAATATAAGACAAAATAGGTATTATGTATAATGCGACTGGTGGTCTAAAATGTATAACACCAAACATGCTTGTGCTACGAGTAACATAAAAAAAACTACCAAGAAAAATAATACATGTTTTGAACAACTACTTAGAAATAAACGTTTTCGTTTCCAAACGAAAAAATACGATTTTTTAAATCTTCTTCTCCCGTTGATAACTTGCTGGTCATGTTGGCACAATGACTTCATTGTTCATAGCTGTCGGGGTCGAGAATAGTGAAAATAATTATTTTAATAATCACTTTATGTGTGATTACAGTATTATAAGTTACACACATAAGTTTTGTGTTTTTCATTCGGAATAATCAATATTACTTGTATAATAATTAATAGTACATTATTATTATAGAAAATGAATGTTCGGATTATTGAAACTTCGGCCCTTGAATTATATTATAGTTACAGCTACTGATATTTTTGCAGTAATATAGTATTACTCATATTATGCCACTTGTTAAACTTTCTATCTGTTGTAACATTATATCGTATAGCTGGTAACCTGACTATTTGTACAAAATGATATACACACGCAAACACATACAGTCATTGGATGCATCATATGCATGTATGGTTTGATTTTATATATTGTTATCTGACATGTGAAGGAGTAAATAAATTATGAGTAATAATTATTAGTTGTAATGAATAGACTCTATTAAAGATGTTTTTCAATATTCATATTATTATACATTATATTATTATATTATATTATATTATATTATAATAATATATTATTCAAATATTATGATTCATAGGCCATATAGATTATAGGCTGATAGTTATTTAGACCAATTTTCAGAGATACCGGTTGTCTCTATACATATATAACAATTTATTATTTTATTATAAAAAATAAAACATCTCGATCTTTACAAAACAGGTAATACAATAAATAACTATATTCTAGGTATAAATGAAACAACTACAGTAGGTAAAGTATAAAATAATTTATTATCTACAATCTAAGTATCAGAAAATATTTTCTCCTTTGCCTTTTACCAGTTATTTTTCACAATCGAGGTCGGCCCTCTGCCACACATACATCTCATGATCTACCATTATGACATTTCCAATAAATAAAAATGTTTGAAGTTAAATTATTTATAATAATAATAATTACATATAATAAATTACCTACTTCCTTGAAACTTGAGAGTTGAGTTTAATATATTTGATAATTTAACTACCGTAACCTAGTTGGGCTGGATAGTAGGTAGGGTTAATAGTTTAATCAGTTTATTTTTACATAAGTCACTAGGTATTTACCGTGAAATTGAGTGATCACGCAACAACCAACCTCAGGTAGCTTTGAGCAGAAGGGTATAGATAATTTCCCCTTAGACCCCTTCCCCTTCAACTCAAATGTACAGCACGCTAAAACGTTTTCAAAAATAGTCGTATTAGTTCCAATTTTGTATGGAATATTCTTTAGACATTATAGTACTATCAATTAACGTTAACAAACCAAAAAAATATCCTAAATTCTTTTCCCTCAGAAGAAGTGGAAACTTTTTATTAATTTCATTTTTGTAGGTAAAGTTTTAGGGCTTAAGGCCTGAAATTTAAACTAAAGGTAAATCTAGAATGACACAATATACAATACACACATATACAATTTTCTCAAAAATCTGCGGTCAAACTTCTTTTTTATTAAAGAAAACCTCCAAAAAAAGGGAAAATTACACTTTGACCGTAGTCAATATCTAGGATGTTAATGTGACTTGTGAGAATGAACAGTCAACGGGTAAATCATAAAAATACTGTAATCATATTTTTGGTCTGCCTATTGGTAATAACGGCAACGAATTATTAGAAAGACAGGCGATCAACCCTAATCGTATACATTATACAACCTTAAACTAAAAAAACAAATTTAAATAAATTATGGCTTTTACAATGATTTTTATCGATTTTAAATACTTACACGGTATACCATCTACAGATTCTCATCGAAACGTTTATTTTAATGATTTAAAAAAAAATTACAAGTAAAATATGTTTGTTTAAAAAATCACCAATAAGTTAAAAACTTTTTTTACCTAAAAAAACTTTCTAACCAGTCGGAGCACTGAATAAGATACAATATTTATATTATAAAATATAATTGTAGGAACCTTCAGTGGCATACATTCAACTTTCTAATAGGGGAGGGGGGAATTTAGGGATTTTAATGACACATTAATGTATTGAACATGACTTGTTTATACTTCATTATGCCTATTGGCTATTTTAATATTGTTTTTTTTTTTTGGTTCTGGAGGGGGATTTATCCCAACCCTCTCCTCCCATATATACGCCTCTGGGTACCTTAACGTATTATTTTACAGAAAATAAACAATAGATAAATAAGGGTTGGTAGCTGTTTTTATCTGATTCCTATGTATTGGTATTTTGATTAAGTAAATCGGTGGTAGCGGCATTTTTTACACTAAATTTAGTAGGATACCTCTGTTTTATTTTAGTTGTGCGCCGTCGTTTATCTGATGTAAGAAGTATACTGCAATGTGTCTGCCATCATATTATGTATAGGAATTAGGACATAGGTACATTATATTATATATATATTATATACACACTATATACTTACTTTCTCGGGTTTCGGTCGTCTGGATTTTTTGTTTACTCTTTGAAAACATGACCCACGAAGCCACCAGATCGACCTTTCAACAGGTGTTGGGTGTGTTTAAATCAACTCAAATTCGGTCTAGACTCGACGGTGCGGGAACGACTGGAGATCGACAAAAAAAATATTCAACAGAACCTAAGCCCACATAGAAAACCACCCAAACACGATAAATTCGTGTACAGCCAACAACTGTCGTCCAGCAATCATTATGTTGTTGGACACAATAGAGATGAGTAAATGTGTTGTGAGGTGGTACCTACAACATCTGTCCTAAATTGCATTGGTAAGGCATAACCGTGCTTTTAAATTTTAATAATACCTTTGCACGAGTCATGTACAAGTCGTACCTAGCTGCTAACGTCCCGTTTTGTTGTTACATTATATTATTATTTCAGAGTTTAACTGTGTAAGCTATTAAAAATAGTCAAAATATCTACCTATATTGTCACATGTATGTGGTAATATGGTATAATTGTATTCAGTGTGGAGTAAAATTTAAATCGAAAAAATAAAAAATAATTGTTCGACGATTAAATTATTTTTTACTCTCAAAACAAAATTATTTATAACTATAAATAACAGATAATTATAATAATAGATTTTTGTAATTTATAAATAATTATACAAAACATAATATTATCTTGGTTAATTAAAAATAATAATTTTGTAAGAAACAATAAATAAAAAATGTACTTAAATTACCTTTTTTATTTCAAATAATAAATTGTATTTAATACAATTAATAAAATTGTAAATTTTTTATCATTTTTTTTTCTTAAATAAAAAAAAACTTGTAATTATTACTTTTAAAATGTATTTAAAATCACTTCTTTAGTTAATAAAATAAATAACTAAGTTCTGAAGGTTAAGCGATTTTGGGTTCAATTTCGACTCAGCTTTGTGTTTGCACGAACCTTGCATAATACCAGACATAATACTTTGAAAAAATGATGAGGGCGCATCGATTTTCGAATACACCAAATTTCTATTACGTTATGGTTTTTTTAATACTAATCACAATTTTAAATTCGATTTTTTTAATGTAAAATGTTTTCTTTTTTCACGAGAAAATGTTAATCATAAAATGGGTGAGAAATGAGAATATATGCCGTACACGGTACGTTGACGGAAGTGTCTATTGTTGCAAAAACGGATGTACCTAACTATTTTTAGAAATGTGTTCAAAAAAAATGCCATGATAAATATAACAATTTGTACCCTTAAATACATTATAAAAAATCTCTCTTAGAATAAATATTGCGTACACTTTACCCCTTGTACCGGTAATACCGGCATCCATTAGCCTTAAATAAAAAATAATTTTTTGGTCAGCGGCTTGTCAGATAGATTCGAAAAATGCCTCACTCATTTGTGTCGTTTGACGATTTTTGGACTGCACACCAACTAAATTAATTTTCACCGGCCTCAATTCAATACCACTGATCATACACGATTGAAAAATAATTAATAATTTTTATCGATTACGAATGAAAATGATACAAAATGATTATTGACACTTATTACATAAATTATAGATTTTAATTTTTGTTGTATAGTAATGCGTTCAGTGCGTATACTGGCACATAAACATCAATGTGTTGTATGTGTTGCCACACACAGGGCCGGTGCTAAGAAATATGCAAGGGGGGGTGTCAAAATGAAGATGCCGACTAAAATATTTGAGTACTTTCGTAAATATTTTATAACATTTTACAACACAAGTCACAATTTTTTGCTAAAATTAATGGGAATTAATAATTGTTGAAAATTATTTTTTTTTTAACTTTGAATTATTATATTTTTAAGTATGAATAATACAAACAAATTTAGATTATAAAAAAACCATCAAAAGTTAAATTTTAATATGCCGTTTTTTTTTAATGCGGGTTATTTTCTTGTTATTTCTTCCAAATCAATTATATCGAGAATATCTCTGGTGGAGTTTAAAATCGCGGGAGTCATTTTTTATTATTTTTGAAAGAATAAGAAGAAGAAAAATGATAATGATGTGATATTGTGACTTGATTTTTTTGATTTTTAAAATGTTTTTGGAGCATAGAAATATTTTAGGCAGCTAACAAATTTATTTATTACTACATTTTCAGTTCTCAGTCACCAATACTAAAACAATTTGAGCCCTACTTTAAAAGCATTATTTTAAAAATGTTTGAATTTATTTAACATAATTATAACGTATTGCAGTTGAAACTGCAATTTAACAGAGATATAATCCAAATAGCCTTATTTTAAATAATTTTATAAAAAATAATGAAATTGTATTCAAAATTATTATTAAAACCGTTGAAATAAAAACAAAAGTGTATTTTTTTATAAATTATTATCTAAAAACAATTTTTTTTTTATTTTAGTTAGGTACACTATTTAAAAATAATGGTCATGTCTGCTCCCTGCTCGCTATATATATAGTATAGTAGGTAATATCCCACCGCAACGATAGTAATAAAGAAGAAACAAGACATAGTGAAGTAGTACCAAGGAACTCTCATAGGCCTTACAAATCTGGCCTAATGATTTATTCTAAATACGTATCCATCTCATAACTTTTGTTCAAAATTTACTCGGCCAGGCTCAAAAGGATTGTTAGCAGCTCCTTGGTGTTTCATATTCATTCTCTAACCATATATATATATATATATATATTAGATTACACACATTTATAACCAATACTTATTATTTTACACGCGCACACAGGACAAGCAAAAATAAACCCGCTAACTCTTTGCCTGCAGACTTAATACTATGGGTTATGTGATATGTCTAAAACAGAAGAGCAGGTTTTTTTTTTTATAGTAAGGAATCTTTTGGAATTTTAAAACTAAAATAAAAATATATACTTACAGAGGGATAGAATGTTTGTTTACAATAGACCAATAGGTCCCATGATCGAACATCGTTTGATATAATAATATACACCACAGTTATTATAAACAAATAATAATACTTCTGCTAAAATCGGGAATAACCGATAATGCATTGTTTTTTTTTTACTAAAAACTAAAATTATATTTTCGTATGGTCGTCCGTATGCCGACTATTCACTATTCGTCGCTAGATTCCAATAAAAATTATGTACCTACCTACTTTTATAAAATAAAAATAATAAATATGTTATTAGTATAATTTTACGGGGGTTATAATATTTACCGACTTTTTGTTCCGAATGTGCCGACTAGGTATACTTGAGTTTTCCGAGTGGGGGGGTGTCAAACCCCCCCACACCCCTCTTTAAGTCCGGCCCTGGCCACACACACTAATATTATAATATTTGATAGGTTGGTAAAATAAAATTGAGGTCTTATTATTATATAAAATTTATTTTAAAGTTGGCTTCTGAGTTAACATATCGAGACGCCATTTAAGTGGTGTGTGCACACATACTGTGGAGGTACACCTACTTTATAGAACATCAACTTTCTCTCAACTATTGTACGTGTGTGGCGTTTTTGAACAAGAAAAATCGATTATTTAATATATATATTTGTACTTGTCCGAGTTGTCTACAAGCTAAGTATAAGAAATTATTTTGCATTTTATGTTACACTTACTGTTACTTATTAATTTTTTTTTAAAGCTATCAATGATCGAACGAACGGACTAGTAATAATGGAAATGTAATTATATAACATTATTATGCTGTACAATTTTAATGGGCATAGATTTGTAAATCAGCCAAATGGTAATTTTATAATAAATAATTGACGAGATTGTACCTATAAAATATTAAAATTTATAGGTGCAAAATAAATAGAAATGTTTGGAACATTATTTTTTTATTATAAAATTTGATGTTGTATTTAGTACAAAAAGAAACTATATCACCCAAAATTCTTTGGGTTTGTAAGCTATTGCATACATTTGTAATCATCTACGTAATACAATATATAAGCAAAATAGTTGAATAATAAAACAAACAAAAAAATATGGTGAAGTATTTACTTTGTTTTTAAAACAAAACAATAGTACACAATTTATGAGCAAAAATATTGTACACATATTATTAAAAATTTCAAAAACGTTTGGTGATTTATCAATAATAGAAAAGGAGTAATTTATTACCAGATATACTTATTAAAAATGTTATTAAGTTTTTTCTTTATTAAAAATGATTTATACTCAGTTGTAGTAACATTTTCTGACCGGAGAACAGATTAGATTAAAAAATAAAAACTAATTCAGATATATATAATCCCAATTAGTCTATATGAAACATTTAAAACGATAACTTATTTCTATTGGGACTGGTTGTGATTTTGTGGAATTACTACAATGCAATAGACAATCATGTGATAATTTATAAAATACAGTCATGATTAAAAATAGCCTACAATATATCTAAATAATATTATGTAGACATTCTAGTATGTGTATTATTAATTATTATTCTTAATAAACACTGACGAGCACAATAAGGGATACAATATTTCAAGTCTTTCAAAGTTTATATTATTATTTCATTAAATTTATCACCATAAAGAAGCTCACAGTTTTCATATTCAAAATACTAAATTATATAGTGAAAATCTATATAAGTTATACATAGTAATAGTATATTTTACTAAAATTACTAACATACAATATTATAGGTATGGTCTTAACTATGCTATATATACATAACCTACCTACTACAAGTATTATAAATGTATATAGTAGTTGTATACAAATTAAAATCATATTTTTATATCTATATCACGAATTGAAAAAAAAATAGTAATAATAACATAATGAAATTAAAATGGCACCAGATTCTTCAAATTTAATTAACATTGCAAGTTTTCTCTTTATTTCATGTTTGTTTAATAGTCTACACAAAAAAAACAGATACTAGTTTGTTATAAATTGTGTTTTGTAAAATAATCAAATCAAAATTACAGCACTAGCTGGGTCAAATTTTATCTTGTATTGCTGTATATAATTAAATAAAAATTAACTTAAATTTCTAAGAGGAATGAAAATTTATTATTTAAGTAATTTATAAAAAACATACAAGATTACTTTGTCCACTTTCATAGAAAAAAATCATACAAATAAATAATAATAGATTGAAAATTTGATAGGTTGGTGGATTGTCTCGAAAAGCAATTGGAGGATCAGTAGACATAAATCTGTTTGAGCTGATCCCGTAATTCAGCAGGTATTTTATAGGCATCTTGTTGCTGTTGCTTTTTATGCACCAGCCTTCGCCATTTGCCTCGCAAGTTTTTGCGTATTCCTTTTCGGTGATCACCGTTTTCTTCGATGGGTATAGTGCACATTGTGTCCTAAATCAAAATAATCAATAAGTAAAATTAATAATTTAATTTTAAATGTAGAAATGTAGTAATAGGTACGATTATTAGTAATAGTATAAAACACTTTCTACTGTATTTTGAAATTCATTGTTCCCTTGAAATAATTTCCAAAACTATTGTGGGTCACCTGTGTATATTTTTAGTGTCTGTTATATTCTTACAAAACCACAACCAGTAGTTTGCAACAAACCATGTTTAACCTTCTACACACTATCCTTGCCTTGATGATACATTTTCTCCCACTTCCACACAGATAGGGAACATTTCTCGTTGTAGTAGAATACATTAATTATTGTTATTACTTTTTTATTATTTCTTGATCCTTGGTTGACATTTTAATAATATACACTCAATTTGATTAATTAATTTAATAATTGTTTAAAAGACAATATTATATTGTATTTTAATAAGATTGGTTACTGTAATGTACATTAAGTAAAGTAGATGTTTGTTTTTTTATGATAAACCTGATCTCACCTGATCAAAGTTGTACATCCTGTGAGGTGAATTGTACCCATTTGTACTCCTGGCTGCAGCGTTTTTGGCCGAGTATTGCCACAGGAAAGGCAAGGGTACAGGAGTCTCGCCCACTTCGCACGATACATTGGTAACAATTGTGGCCTCTAATGGCTGGGCATGTGGCAACTGGCAATCGACAACATTATTGTTGTTATTGTTGTTGACTACTGTAGGGGTGGTGGTGGTGGCTGAAGCAGCTGCTGTGGCAGCCGCTGCAGCAGTTTCCTCACGTTTCCTGAGCTTGCTGCGAACCAAACGAACGGTTAAGAATTTTGAACCGTTACTACCCACCATTTTCAAGCTATCCCTAAGCGTTCCTATACAATTAAAGCGCGCTTTGGTCTGCTCGATGGGTACACTAGCTGGCGTTTTTGGGTATGTGACGACACCTCCGAATGTAACCGTTTTAGCGGCACACATTTTTAAAATTGATATTACACTTAACAATCTGCCAAGTTACTCGACGTAAGCGCAATCCAACTTACTGTCGATATGTATCGATTGCCAAAATAATGATAGTGTAAATGTTTTTATTTCTTCTCAATTCTTTTAACGATTTAATATACATATAAATTTATAAATATTTATGTATTAATTTACCGCGCGAATATTTATATACTATGTTATATACATATATATGTATATATTTCTTGTATTTTATACGTTATTATATTTAAACGACTAGTTTCACTATCACAGCCTCGTGTTTAGCGCACGAATATACCGAACCCGCGGAATATTCGGCGTTACGTTATCTTAGAGGAAAATTTATAAAAAAAAAAAAAATAATAATATTATTTAAGTATATAACTAAAAAGTAATAATTAAATGTCAGTTAAGAAACAACGCGAACAAATTGTTGGTGCGTTTTTTGACGAGTTATTAACTGAACGGTTGGTGCATGGATTTCATCATTTTCCTGGACGTCCAAAGCGGCGGCCGCTGTAATAGGTATAAGTCGTATGCCGTGGACGACAACGACGACGGTAATTCGCGGCAACCGACGCACATTCGAAACAACAGTGTTCAACGAGACGGACAACTGGTGTTTGCGATTACGCTCGTGATACGCGTGTCGTCTCTAGCACACGATCACGATCACTGCGACGGCGGCGGCGGCGGCGGCGATACTCTCTATATGCCAGCGACGATTAGAAAACAGACTGGCGCGGGCGGCTCCGCATTAGCGACTGTACAGTGTACTGTGTACGCACGGGCTACGGCAATCGGCATATTACGTTGGCGGCTGGTGGTGCGAGCGAGAAGGAAGATTGGATGCCGCCGTTACTGCTATCGGTGCGGACTGCGGTGGGAGCGCCACTCCGAAGTCGTTGTCGCCACGTTGCCATGTTGGCCGGCGGACGGAACGACGCGACGTCGCTTCACCACGGTTACGCTATACACGTTTAAACCGCCAAAGGGTTAGGCCGGTACATAATACATTTACATTACCGACGCACCCCGTAGCCGTTATTTTGCAAATATTGCTCAATATTACTTACATAGTATCATATGCTGTAAGCAGCGGCAGTGGCGCCTAGGCCCTAGGATAGTGTATGCTCTAGTATGGATGATCAATTATGTGAACAATTTGCAACAATACACAATTTCAGAAAACATGATGATAGACTAGTGCCTCCAGATAGTGGTGTATTTAATGAGTAGAAAAAAAAAATAAACTCAACAAATGTTTGCATTTTAGCGTACAAGTTTTTGTGCATAGGTACCTAAAAAGAATTATTAACTGGATCGACTTTATTTCAAAGAAATCGGGTTATTGCCAATTCTGCATATTTTGGGCTTTTTTTTTAGAGGAAAGGCCGACTAAATCTATTTTTTTAAACATTCAGTATATTATCAATTGATTTGGGAGTGAATGGAGTATATCGTAAAAATCATCTAAACGGATCTTACAAGTTAACAAAAGCGACCGTCAAATCTACATTTTCATCTTTTTCGGTTGTATTGCTGTAAAATTATTTTTAGAACTAAATGGTTGTTTCGAACACAACTATATAGTACTGGTGACAACAATTATTGATATTACGATAAAATATATTATAATCTTATCGACCGTTGACTAATGCGACGATTATTGACACGTTTTTGTATAAACGAATAACCCATAGGGGTGTAGCTATATAGGCTGTGAAATGAGTACTAAAAACGTTGAGTAACAACGTCCACTTATAGAATTTTTAAAGTGCTCTTATTCCCAAAGTATCCAAGCAGTTATATTCACCAAATTCACTGTATATCCGTTGTCACTTCACACAATTCACGTACCACAGATGTAAATATCGTTTCTATGCATCTATATGCATCGGTAAATGGATATGGAAACCGCAATAAATGTGATTTTATATTCTTGACCTAACACACATCCAAGACAACTAAAGAAGGTATCAGGAACGTCTCTTCGTGTTTATTGTCAAATAATCTAATAGAAATAATAACGGTTGGCCTGTAAGTCAGTAACCCTGCTTATCCGTCGCATGCTAATGGAAACATTTTGAGTAAAACAGTGGTTCGTAAGTTCTCTATTAAACACCAATCGCAAGAGTACATTCTGTGCAAAAAAAAATATATACCGCTATTCATAAACGTGAGCAGAATTATACGACTTTCTCGGAATTAGAATGTAATCCAGTCAAACGACCTATTAAGTGCTCTCGAAATTAACTCTATTCTCGTTTCAGAGAACGGTGATAAAACATTAAAATTCATGCTCTATCTGGCACCGCAGATTCACACAGATCGTAATGTCACCCGGTCTCAACGAATTCATTTAATTATTGTAAATAACAGTAGTTACGCTGACCGCCATAAAAAACCGTAGTTAATTATTTTAAAAACTGGTTACTGTGATTTTAGTAATCCATTTTCGCTGGTAAAGAACTACTGAGCCGCTATATTTATTTGTACCAAAATAAATTCTTTTGAGTTCCAGAATACTAATATCTATTTAAGTTATGACCGATCGTGGAGCTGGATCAGTACTTGCGCAGAGTTTAATTGTAAGGTTTCGATTTCTATACTTTTGGCGATGTGTGGCGTACTTAAAGCCGTCATGTATAGAAGTGGCAGGTACGGAGTGTATTTTTACTCAGCTGTTTTTTAAGTGTATATTGCCCCGAACTGGACTCCAAAATTTGAAAACGAATTCTAGTGAGCAGACATGAACCAAAACGTAAATATGTAGGTACTGAGGCATTTGAAATAATCGGTTTGTTTAAAATATATTCGATTTATCATCTTGAAAAAAAAAATCAAAACCGACACTTTCTATTCGTATAATAACCGCTTGTAATCATACTGGCATAATAACACAATTATAATAACAAATAGGCATTGGAAATTGAAATTATAAACTAGTTTTTGTAAAAATAACTTTTTTGTTTTTATAAATAACAAAGTGCCAGTTTTTAACGAGAGCGTCCTATTATTTTGATACATATATAAATTATTTTTAAATAAGTTCATCTTTACAAAAATAGCCGACTAGCCGCGCCGAAATAAAACTAGTAGGACTAGGCGTTATCTATTTACTCGACCTCGTTAAACAAGGATTGTTTTTGGCGACGATTCATTTACATGTTTCTATTTAAATGGTATTGAAAAAAATAGACCATTCTAAACCCGTAAAGAATCGAAATGACCAATAAAAACAGTATCGCAAATTCAATAAATACACTTATTAAATTAGTCAACCCTGTTTCATCCTAACTCGGAGGACACAATTACTATAGCAAATTTCGTAGGAGTACATTCATAATTTCTAAACGCTAGGAGGCAAATCGGAATACAAATTTGCATTTCCATAGACTTGCAGTGTATGAGGTCTGTGACAATTTTAATATCAGTTTAAGATTGTAAAAATATACTTGCTCAGTACAAGTTAAAGTTGAAAAATTCCTTGGTGATATAATGGGAAGTTTAATGATGTTCTGATAATTAATTCGTTTAATGCGTATTTCTCATCCTGAACGGTCTTGGCTGAGACAGTCATAGGCTAAATATTCATCGTCACACGACATTGAACATTGGTTAAGACTAAAGAGTAAAAGAGTCGATAGTAAAACAGCCGTATGAGTATTATGCAGTGCAGGTATAGGTAAAATGGGTTTGTTATTATCAGTAACTGCGTTGTATAACGACTAATAATGGGGTAATTACACGTTCAATCGTTCTGACCAATAATATTACGTAGTAATGGTATAATATTGTTATTAACAAAGTGCAATATTATTATGCGGAACGCGAGATTGTTTTTAGTATTTACGGATAAACTCTCACAGGGCACAGAGATACGGTACTCGCGGTTTTCTTTGACCTCTATCGTTCTGGGGAGTCGGCTTAAAGTATATTTTTTTATACTATAAAAAAAAATTTAGCGGCCGACACGAGTAGCCGATAATGATGATAATAATAATAATTCATTTATTATTCATAATAAAGCGTGAAAAAAATAATGTGTTCCGTTTAAAGTTAGCTGAACGCGTTTCAACAAACAATGGACTTACGTGGATGTTTCATAATGATATATGATACAAAATAATAATTATTAACGTTTTTTTACCTTAACAAAACCTTCTTTCAACGAGAAAATAAAAAAATACTGAATTATTTCGTACGATGTACAATCCATGAACAAATGGTAGTAACGGATCGTAAAACGGCTATACACGATATTAAATTGGCGCCGAGAAAGTGCGCCAGCACGCAGACATGTACAACAAGCACACACGCAAAGTGTAATTAATACACTTCTTATTAAAATAAAAAATTATAACAATAATGTTATTATGCTAGCAGAACTCGACGGTTAAAAAAAACGTCGACCGGTTTTAACATAGGTACACCGTCGGCCATTAATTTAGAGTATCCGACGTTGGCGCCAGTAAATATACCTATACTCTCATTTACTGTAATATTGGGAGGAAGAAAGGAAAAAGGCAAATTTTTAGTTTTACTAGGAAACGTCCGATTGTTTTTTATTCTGTCGTCTACTAGAAATTGGATTACGAAATTAGCTATTAAAATACAAATAGGTAAGTTCTCTTTATAACAATCCTCTAATAAGGGCGTTTATTTAACCATATTTTAAGCCGAACAAATTCAAACAATAAAGCAGAGAACCTGGAAAACTATATTCATTTTATCATTAGGTGCCGACTGGTACTATTAAGTAGTAACTAGTAATTGGTTATTGTTATGAAACTTTTTGATTGCACAAATATAATCACAAATACTCGAGATTGGAAAATGAAAAGAATCTAGTGCAGTTTTTATCAAATAAAAATGATAAACCGGTAAATTGGAAGAAAGAAAAATATGAAATCGTTAGGAACAGAAAAACACAAGTATTGTAAAAATGTTATTTTTGTACAAAAAACTGTATATAATATCCACTAGTTAGAATGGCATCTTTACTAGGCGATTTATGAAAAATATATGAAAAATATAGTTTTATTTAAATAGCAAGAAATTAAATCATTTAAATAAAAATCGGTTTCCAACAAAAGCTAGTAAATAAGAAGCCAACGAACTCGGTATCTTTTTATAGAGTTGAAATCAACACTTTTAAGTAGTCGACATTTTGTAAGGCTTTACATAATTTTTTTGGTCTAAATTATATGTTGCGCGTGTTTCACGTGGACAGATAAAAAAATTATAGTTTCAAAATTATTAAAATTATCTTAAGTCTGTTAAACTTTTTATTCTTTTATACCTCAGAACAACAATTTAACATGGACATTTATAGTTTATACCAACTATATCAAAAGTTAAACGATGAATCAACAGACATTTGTTTAATTAACAGTTATTCCTTTAACATCATTTAGTAACCCGTGATGGGTCAATTAAATTTTAATAAACCATTAAATTTATCATTTTTTTTTTTGTGCAACCCGGCAAAAAGAGATCTAAAACCGGTTATAAGTTGATCTATCATTCACAGTTCACTGTCATTTGAAAATGGCCAATATCAGATTATCAGCGCAAACAACGACAAATAGAAATCATCAGCTGATTTCACTCGGTGTAACTGGTACGGTGCCTCTTTTTCCGTCGATAATGTCATCAATTATTGAATAAATATAATGTAAGCGTAATGGTTTTATTTTTCTATCGTCTCGGACGCACGCCATCGAGTAAACAAACAGGACATTTTCTTAACGAAAATAATTCAGTGCAAAAGAACATATATAAGTTATAGTTTATTTGTATAGGGTTGTTGCAGATAAAGAAGAGAGGCAAGTGCGGTTCGTGCAATCCCCTATGATGATAATAATGATGGAGGCACGTGGACAACAACGGAGGCGATAAACATTGTCACGGGGCAGAACGCGTGATACGACTTGCAAATTTTCGTTAACCCTATTCAAGTATAATATTATAACCACGACCCTTTGTTAAAAAAATAAATATTGTTTGTGCGATTAAACACGTGCGGTCGTTGCACAACAGGTTCCGCCGAGAAGGCTTCTGGGGTGAAGTCAGTTACTGGAACGATAGTCGTTTTAGCGAGTTGTCGTCACCGCCCCATATGGGGCCATATAATGAAAAGCCTCGCAAAATGTAATTCAAATTTTATTGTCAAAGCACGCACACACACTCAGGCTTACTTATAGGAAGACCTTTTCAATATAAGATCTTGTATATAACCATGTAAACACATTAAGTTGCATTAGCTGTTGTCGGCACTCGGCTGTTATTGAAAATCATACTTTGTCAGCCGTCACAGCAGCTCGTGTCGTTCCCTTTTTTTTTTTTTTTACTAAACCGACCAAGGTCCGCGTAACGTGTTTTGTTGTTGTTATTATATACGGTAATTATTGTATTATTTTATTGTTTTATAAAGATATTATTATTTATTATATTCCTCCATATAACCTCGCGTATACACAGAAAGCCGTGTTGCACGACAATGGTGGTTGTTGTTAAATAAAATAATAATAATCACAATATTATAATATGAAAATGCAAAATTGGGACGCTTGGCGCTTACGAGTGTTTTTTTAACGATAATATTCTTTACGCAATTTTTTTTTTGCCGCCGTTATTTACTTCTAGAGACGAACAAACATTACATTTTGTTTTTTAAACAGCGACGACGCGTTGGCACTGCGTGCAAATAACGGGTTAAGGTTGATTGGCCCGGCACACACGCTGAATTTCGGGCCGCACAAAAAAAAAATGTAATACTTATACAAAAAAGCACGACAGCTACCGCTCTGATTTTGGCGGGCACGGATTGCAATTGCACAAAGAGAAGGAGGAGGAGGAAGTGTTCGTGGAAGGCAAGGTCATCGGCTGGACGCCTCTGACAGACGTTATTATGGATGATAACGAGACCTCGATAGTGTTTTATTACTTCTGTTGACTTAAAAAAAAAAATACCCGACCTTTCACAATTTTGTCGATAACGACCAACCCTGAGCACGTCTTCAGCTATTCAATGAAAAAATACTACCCTCGGCTAACGTCATCCAACACACCGCACTGGGAAAAGTATACAATACAAAACATGACGAGACCTTTGACGACTTTGTATGGTGTGCCTCGTGTCCTATCGCCCCAACCGAGTTTTTTTAATAACAAAAAGTCGTATCTTCGCACATGCGCTTATTATCGTCGGACGTACCGATAAGACACGGTCCGAAAAATACATTAATAATAATTTATTAGATAGGTTCATTATACACTTCGTTAGAAAACCAATTTTCGACCGCGTGCTTTTTATTATTATGGCATGGTATAATTTTTAATACTTAGGAGGCCTGGTTCCGTTTCGCGTTGTAGTACTTACATTATTTGAACAGCCTCGTTGCTCTGCAACTCATCGAAACGGCATAGTGTATTATTAGAGAGGCCTATATATCCGTCGCCTGTATGTGTACACGTATAGATAGTAATGACGACAAAAGGCCGCGTGACAAAAATTCCGTTATATATAGTAGATTTCTTGTGTGCAAAACGTTTAGGCGAAATTATTCGAAGGTTTCGTTGTAAACGTAAAATGCGTGTATTGATTGGAGTTTAATGTGTTACCGATGTAGGTACGAAAATTCGTTAGTTATATAACTAAGACTGAATAAGTAGATCCTTCGATTAACTAGATCTGTAGGCTGTAACAGTGTGGCATGATTTTATTTTTTAGACAATGCGTTAACCCTACACTAGATAAATAAATTAAAACAAATTATTTTTCAGTGCCAAGTGGACAATGTGCTAAGAGAAGTGGAAATGCTAAGCATCAATAATCTTACTGAGTATCTTACAACTTAAGGATTAAAATAATTTTTGGGGGTGCTAATTTGTTTCGAAAGAATAGGTTTTAAACACACCCGAGCCTCTAAATTGCGCTTTAAATCAACGTATTAAAGTATGTAGGTAATATTAAATATAAGTAATGTAGGAATAACATATTATTGAGATAATAGTATTGTATCATGCTAGTGATATTTAGTGAGGAAGTGTGAGAAAAATGATCCTAATAGTATATATAGATAATACATCTCGAGTAATAAAGTACAATTTGGAGTAGATTTTTTTTGATAAAATATTAAATTACAATACGATTGCACAGCTTTTTCTCAAAATTTGTTTTTGGACATAGTTTTTGTTATTATCAAAGAGGTATAAACTAAATACAACTGTGACATATTATGTAGTAAAAGAGATATGCCAATGAAAGCAACTATCTAAATTCATACATTAACTGAATTTGTATACTTAAAAATACTGTGCAACATAGGACAATACTACGCATACTATAATAAAAGAAACTACAATAATTATAGTATTATAGATACAACTAAACGTGTGTGTTTAACAAACTCCGTCGGAGGAGATTACTTGAGTAAACACTGAATATTGTTGTGTCTGTTTCCGATACAAGTTGTGTAAACAACATCTAAAAGCCGGGTTTGTTGTTTTTCCGGATTCAAGAAAATCGGTCACGTCATTGTTTATCGCCGTGCGCCCGCCCACGCTTTTTGCCAAAATTATTTTGTTCGGACCAAATTCCAAATGGTTACCGAATTACATCCACTTAAAAAGAAACCCTCTACATTTGTACATTTGACCTAGCTATTTACACCACACGGGTTCTACGGCGTGTCCATCTCAATCAAATCCGCCGGTGCGTTAAATACATCTGCGTTGTTCACCATTGCGTGAGTTTTATATTTTCATAATATGCACAAACGTTGTTTGGCCGATTCTTTATTTTTTTGCACAAACCATTGCGTCACAGCGCCTTAATTTACACTTCGAGCCTGACGGTCAAGTATAATACTAAATGTTGCACTGTTGTGCAGACCGGATGTGGGCAAATTTTATGACGACAAACAGTTGGAAAACGTCGGCGTTACTTTTGTTTACGTCGAAAATTCACTTTGCACACCTACAACCGAAACCGTAACTCTTGTACTCTTGTATATAATATTGTTATGTGTTTGGGAAGACATCAAGCGCGGTAATGGCTGTCGCCGTCCCTTTGACACGGGCAAACAAGCGGGACGGGTTCCAAAAAAATAAAATAAAAACAGGGAGACAGTGGCGGGTGTCCAATTTTCCGGGTCATCGTTGACGTCAGAGGCCTTTTATTTTCCGAAGGTCCGATTATTTTTAATGAGTTATATAGCGGGTATTATTCGACCAAGTCGCCGACGACGGTTTGTCTGCTTCTTGTGTGCCCTCTGCAGCCGTATATTATTGTGTGTATTTGTTTGGTGGCACCAAACCGCCGGTTAGAAATTAATATTACACAGTCCGTCGTCCGACCGTCACCGATATTTTTGTACGCCAGTTCAAAAATAATATAACAAATCGGTAGCCAGAACGACCACAAAACTCTACCGTTACATTATAATATTATAATAATTTAACGCTTACAGCTATCCGAGAATATTCTTCCGAGAAACGAAACTCTTCATAAAATCAAAACCACATGAATAACCCGGCAGCGGGATAGTGTAATCAACCTGCGTGGAGTCTCTAAAGACGACAGAATTAGCCGAAAATTAATTATTTGTTTTTAATTCCGCTGAAGCGTTCCGCCCAAAAGATCTATCCACGTACCAGAGTGAGGTATCGCTAATTTGTGTTGGCCGACATTCTTTCTATATATACTTAGAGATTTAAATGTCACTGAACAAATGACAAGCAAAGAACTCGATAGCGACTTCGTTGGCGATAGTCATTGAAGTATGGTCAAGGGTTAATATAGGGCGTTTACAAAAAGTATTGAATCCACCGATATGAGTTCCCTAAGTTTTTACATCAGTTAAACACGGTTAGTCTGAACTGAAGATAATAAATATGGTGATGCGTTTATGAAAATATAAATTCGTTTGTGGTGACTAAAAGTGTGTAGCGTGATTAAATGGTCTTCAGAATAAAGGTAAAAGGCGTAATGAGGTTGGCATTAGGCGGTCATGTATTTAGAACTGCCAGCCAATGGAAATAGTACATCAAGTGAGTTACTTTATTTGATAACATCAGGAATAAGACCAAAGTCTTATATAGCATTTTATATTATAGGCTAACTAAAATAGTTTGAGTACGTCTAAAGAAGAAAATAAAGGATAGAAAGTGATGAAGTTATCGAGAAACAATAAATGTAGAGAGAGAAAGGCCCAAGAAAGAGTGGGTGCAGATTATTGAAGAATACGCGGGAATTAATGGAGCCAGAGAGCGGAGAAGGGAGAGAAAGCTAGAGGGGTGAAAATAATGGTGTATTTATTGGCTTTGTTGATGTATAACGTGAATAATATGAAAGCCAGTTTTTAATAAAATATAATAATAATATCCTGTTGTTTTTACAATATTTCTATGGTTTAGTTACGAAAAATATAAACTGAGTTGATAAATTTAGAAATGATAATTTCAGTAATTTATTTCCCACCTATATATTTTAGCTTTTTTTTGCCTGGCATTAATGTTATTACTTATTACCATCCGGTATTCATGGTTATGGACATTGGCTTGAACACAATGGTTGTGGTCACCTTGTATATTATCTATGACATGACAACAACCTACATATTATCCGAAACGAATGCGGAACGATGCTTATATACAGAAAGGATTAAACAATAACGTTTTATCATATTCATATATTATATTATATATTATACCGGTGGCTTGTGTAGTGCTTAGTCAAAGACAGACGGTCATACGTCTGATGCAGTTTTTTAGAAATCCTGTATCTATATTATATAGTGTCTCTTTCTCTACGGCATAATAGTCTTATACAACACACACTCAATATAATAACAACAGTAGTTAATTATTATTATTGTAATCAAGACTGTCTCGAAAGTTTAATGTTTGTGTAAAAACGGTGAGACAATAATTGACACCTCAGTGGTGAAAAGATCTCGAGTAGGTTTTAAGGTTCCATATTATTATCGTATACTTTTACAAAACTCTTACGACGAAAACAGCAATGCGAAAATGAGTTACTTTTGAGTACACAATAAACGGTGTTGTTATTTTTGATTTTTTTTTCTCAAAAAGAACAACCAAAACGGTCGTTGTAAACATTTGATAACCACACACGAAGTTTAGGCATGGTACGCCAATCAGTAAAACTTAAAACGTAAGCGCTCGCGTATTATCTAAAAACATTTCTTGTGCGTGTGTTTAATAATTTGTGTCGGTGTGTGCGTTTACCTACGCGCGTGACTAATTATTTAGAAGTAAAAAAAAAATAATAATAAAAAGCACACACACATGTAGAATAGCTTTGCAAAATAAAATGTGTACGTTTAAGCCGAAAGCGGTTTGCTTTTGTCGAACGTTTTGCATGATGATAACAATAAATTGTCGAACTAATCGATATACACATTACACACAAAAAAAAAACATTACCACCACACAACTGTATGAACGTCATACAGCCAGACCGTACGTGGCGATATAAATATTCAATAATAAGTAAAATAACAATACCAAAACCAATAAATTGGTGCAAATAAAAAAAAAATGATGAATTGAAGAATTATATCCGTTTACTGTCGGTACACAACGCGAAGCTTTTACAGCCGAGCAGAGTACATTCTGTAAAGTAATTTTCGATGTTCGTTCTCCTTTTATTGGCGAGAATAACGCGTTGGCCTCGGTCGACGTGGGTCAAAACAAATTTCCTTCGTCACACGGTAGCTTACATAAGTGTAGACCACAATTTTTTTAAAATCTACATAGTTATTATAAAACTAAACCTCTAACCAGTGGAATACAATTACCATACATATAGAAATGGTAATATAGATATGTATATACACCATATAGTTAAATTTAAATAATTTAAGCGTGTATCACTAAAATGAAACAATGATTACAGAGAGACGCGTGGACTCGATGGCAATGGACCAGACGGCACGACGTTCGGCTAGACTTGGCATACGACCCAAAAGCTGAGACATGGCGTTTTATTATTCAATGTTTGTTTTTTATTGCCGTACTTTGTGAATGTCATGTCGTCTTTACCCATTTCGTCGTTTTTATTTTCTATACTGGGTTCCATTAGCGTTAAAAAAAACTATTTTTGTACACTCTCAGAACGTGGAACCATTTCGGTCACCCAGAGAAAAGACAAAAAAAATGTTAAACAAAGAAAATGGATTTGCAGGCGCGACATGACATTCCGAAAGGATCAACCGAAAGGACGCCTGCACCTTGGGTCACGCCTAATTAAATCTTAATCCTTCAATATGATTATATGAAAGAAAAAGAACAAACAGGTATTATCTGGCGATCATGCATAAGGTTTGTGGAGGACCACGTGGCTCTTTTGTCGAATGATAATTAAAATATCAGCTCATGAAGAAGTCATTCGTGTGATATCGGCCCCTCTTTTTGGGTATCATAAAAGAATTTTGCTATAATACAACGTTATAATTGATTTTTCAGAAGTCGTTGTTTGCAAATAATCGTCGTATAGCAATGTCACATCAGAACAACACAAAATGACGTCGTGTAAACCAAAGCAAACTTTCATAGTTAATTGCCTCTGATTACTGGATACGCTCGAGTTGGGACGGTCGCGACGAAGGTAAACATATATAAAGATATATAATACAGGACGGGGACGACGAATTCTATAGGTCGCTGCTTTCACTTCCGAAACCAAATTAGTGAAATCCGCTTATGCGTCGGTTGAAAACGCTAATTTTTTACCGGTTTAATTTAAAGTTTTAGCACACTTATGTCCGTTTATCATTTAAGATTCAAGGGGCGATCAGAAATGGTTAATCTATACAATTTTATAAAACAGTAATTACAATTTTGTTTTTTTCTATAAATGCGGGCACTACGTTAATTTTGGCAGATTAATAAATAGACAATTAAAAGAAAAAAATTATCAATTATGTTAGCTTTAAAGGTTTGGTGAACTATTCTTTCCTATGCGACTAATACTATACTGCCTGAGTATTGCTGAGAAAACACACACTATTCTCAAACCTCAGTTGGTAAAAAACTTTTAATAATTATGTTACTGCCCACAATAGAAATGTTACTTACAGTGGCTATGATGAGACGACCACCCACCAAAAATCTAAAAAATACATGATGCTGTGGATTATCAGAAAATCTCTTCACCACGCCACATTTAGTCAGATCCATTATCTATCTAAATATTTATACATATAACCTCCGTGAAAGCAGTTTTTTATATTTTAAATATTATTTTCACATTAACATTTTAAATGGAAATTTGAAATGAATGTACATTTTTTTATTCAAGCCAATCACGCTAAACATTGCCAATCGATTGTTCAACGTTTTAGAGGTTCTCCATGGTGTTTTTGGAGCACGTACAGACAACGCAAATATCGAAATAACGGTTTAACCGAAACCTCGCGAAAACGATCATAGGACTCGCCTAAAGGTCAACCGCTTTAAGAAGATCTCTTCAGCTTCCGTAATAGCACTATTAAAGAGAAGTACAATTGCAAAAAAAATATTTTTAATCGCCCGCCCGTGTTTTAAGACGCGTTACATAAATGTCTTATCACCGTCGATAATATCGAAAAAAATATTATCTTATAACTGACGAATCAAGCCTTTACTTATACACAGTTAACACCATTAATGTCTAAGTAATAGAAATAGATATCAATTAGATTAGTCTTTAATTTAGATTTAGTCTTTAATGATTCCTAAAAAATTGTACAGAAAAACACATATAGAAGAAAACGTATTATCTAACGTTGTATCATTATCTAGTTGCACTTAAAAATAAGATTCACTGTGTTACTTGACTAATTTTACAAAAAAAATATACGTTTTTTAAACACCTGCCGAAAAACAAATATCACAGGAAACTGACGTTAAATATAATTAAAGTTTAATCATTTAATGTAGTACTTCAAGTATTTTTGAATTAATAACATAGTTCTTATCCGCAGATAGCAAATTATAATCGAAAGCAAGTTGACTTTAAAGATTTTCCTTGTACTATTTTTAAAATGAATTGTTTTCTTTTATCGTTATTAATTTCTTAATTTCTTAACGACTTTAACAGTCACGGGACTGGTATAATGGATAGCCAGTATATATTTGTATACGTATGAAATATATGTGCAGACTTTTGGACAAAGAGTGCCAGTAATCACAATGTTATTGTGGCTATTGAAATTGTATAGGCGTTTTTACACGGAGCCGTAGAAAAAGTACAACTAATATTGTTAATAGATTCAGCGGTCAATAATCAATAAAACCTTCAACTTGAAATACCTGTCCATGCGTTCCATTCTAATTCCGTTACTCGTCACAAAAAACTAGCCTTGTAATAATATTATATTGCACGCGATTTGCTTTATATTGTGTTTTGTAATTATTATTTTCGCCGAACGCACAATATTGTATCCTTCTGGCAAACGACGTTTGCGGAAAACTAATACGCACTAACACTCATTGCATATGGTTTACAACCCATAAATGGTGTGAATTGTATGAGTATATAATTGATTTATTATTTGCCAGTCGATGTAAAAAAAATAGACGACCGTTGTCGACGGATAGACCAGAGTACACAATGACTACCTTCTACGTACACAAATCGAACTGCGTGTAGGTGGCAAGCAGCGACAAAATGTGTTCACAGTTATTATAACCTAACCAGTTATCTGATTGTTTAAGCGAAAAAAAATTAAATTTGCCTGCGGTCTAATAATGGAGGCACATAGACAACGCAATTTGCTGTTGCGTGTGTAAATGTATTTTGGACGGATATCGGCGCAGTTAAAATGATATTAACCTTCCGTTGATAACTGATAACAGCGATAACGTTGGGGATACTCATCAGTACTCATCATCACCCTTGTTAGTTGTTACCAACAGAAGGTTAAATAATATATTTTTAATTATTCAATTTTTTTAGAATTCATTATTTTGTTTTTATACTCGTAACTCGTTTAAAACAGTTGGATGAATACCCACATTTTTAATGACCGGAAGGTGTTATTTGCTTTTAAAAACGTCAAAAACTAAAACGTAAGCCATTTATTGTTTTTTTAAAGGTAATTCGTTTTAAACCAAAAGCAAATGTGATTTCAAGTAAACAAAATTGTTCAAAGTACATGCACTAAGAATACGAAGGAGGGTAAAGCAAAATGTTGGCATTTGCCATTTAGCAAAAAAAAAAAGAAAACTTTTGTCATTGCATACAAGGCCTTATTTACGCCAGGACATTATGGGTATTAGTCCAGGGTCCATGCGGTTTAGGGGCCCACCTACTAGATTTAATAATTTTTATTTAATTTTCAATTTATATTAATAGGCCCATTTTTTTCTTTTGTCCGGGGCCTCAAAAATGCTAAATCAGGATTCCATAAAATATAGCGCACGCGTACGATTGAACTTTGAAATTAGTAAAATGAACGCTTGTTGACTATACGGACTATTTTTTTTTTTAGTGTACTATTGTTTAAAATAATTTAAGCATTAACACTGAGAGTGTCAGTCAATCGACGCCAACAGAAAGCGTTATGTATTTTTGTGTTTGTCTATAGATGGTCGGTAATTGCGTTTCATTTTTGTACTCGAAAGTTGACAACCCATGTATTTATTTCGTTACGAACGCCGTTGTAGATTTATAATATAAAAAACGGTGAATGCATGTATATTATTATTTACAGCGGCGATGAAAAGACGGGAGCTGCACTCTAGTTTCGGGAACCGCAGGACCTTTTTCCTATTCGGTTGATATATTTTTGGCATAATTATATCCAGGAAAGAAAGGCCGGTGTATGACGCATAGTATTTTCATTCGGTAAAAACATGTTGAGCGAAAAGCTTATTTTTTATTTATTGTTAGCGGACATACATATTATGACACATAATAATATGTGTTATTATTTATAATCATGATCGATTCGCCTTGAGTTTTGTTAGAGAGACAATTAAGGTGTCCGACTCGCGCGTCACGGCGATGACAAAGGTCGGCCATCAGTTGTGTGTGTGTATGTTCCGTTGTAAATAACTACAACGGAATGATGGTACGACGGGACTTTTTATTTTTATTGATCGTGTCGGGCACTGGGCAGATCGACAAACCAGTGACCACTAGAAGTTGGCCATTGCGTTATAAGTAATACGTTATGTACAAATACTATTCAATCGTCACAGGCTCCGTGACTAATTAAAGCTAGACGATGAAATGAGGGCACAATTTAATATAGCACAGCAAACGCCAAAACGACCAACAAACTTTGACTGTTGAAATTACACAAGAGAAGAGACGGGAGTACACATAACGTGCTCGCTTGGCGATGGAATAAACGCAATCCACGTGACCCGTCGGTTTTCCTCTTGCTTAGATGTATTCGATTGATGCACAGTCCCTGTTTGTACACAGAATGCAAATTAATTCGCGTCTGCCAATGATAGTTATACAGGCGCCAAACAACAGCAACATGATGAGGTTCATCGTCCCCTCGGCACTAAAATAATATAGTGTTACCACACGTGCAGCGGTATAATACGACGGATACGACGGATCCTTAGAAATGCGGTAGTAAAGTCTGGTAGGCGGCGGCCGTTTACACGGTATATCGACAGAGTGCAAGTCGTGTAGAATGTATGGAAAAAAGTCTATGGAAATCGTTATTGCCCCTCGCAGTCCAGTCCCCTAGTATTAAGAGACCGCATAACTTGTATTTTTTAATAAAGGGATTTCTCTTCAGAATTGAACAACGATTGCGAACCTTACCTAACAATCTCACATTGAAGCGCTAACTAAAAATTTGTATTGTTAATAATTAATTGTACATTTTGTCAGATTCCCCCAATACCTATACTATTTCCGATAAAATAAAAATAAAATCCCGTTTCCTCATTTGTAATATGGTCGTTATGACTTATAAACTTATGGCCATAGGAAAAAAAAAAGTTTACCGTGTACAAGAAACGATGTCCGTTGCGTTAAATATTAAGCTAATCGTTTCTATGCAAAAAGGTGTAAGCGGTTAGTTTTTGTTAACAATTTAAGCATGAAATTATAGAATATTTGACTATATAATAATTTGACTTATGGAAACTTACCATATACCTATACCGACAGCTGTATCAAGAACTATTCCCAGTCCAGCTGTTCAGGAGCAAGTTATTTGCATATGCAACGTGGCAAACAGAAATACATAATAATATAAATTATTTATTAACTACTTAAATTATAGTTTAGAAATCAATAATGGTTTTTAAGAGTCTCAAATACTAAATAATTATTTAGTAATTCAGATTGAAAAATTGTTTATCGACATGAATATATTTTGATGAAAATGTCTTCCAAAGACAAAAGATGACTCTTTAAAGGTTGAACAAAAATAAAATTTAAACGGCAATTTGCACGCGTGTATAAAATAGCTATGATGTTACAATTAATACGACCGATTTGTAAGCACACCGTGTTTGGCTTTTAATTATTTTAACTTCACTTCCGGCCATTGAACAAATATTTGTGCAAATGCAATTACTAAAATCCATCAATTACAATATGTTTCTCGCGGGGAAAAAGAACTTCTAAAAAGTTTTTGTGGTAGAAAAATGTTATTTTTTCCCTAAAACTTTATTTTTTAATTTTAATATAATTTATCTGCTGTTACTATATTCAATTAAGAAATTCTAAAACACATACAAGACAAATAACGATCAATATATTATTTTAGAGACCACGAGTATAATCAATTGGGGCTTCATAAGTTTTAAGTTTTGCTTATAACCACTAATACAGTGTAGTAACAATACATATACATTAGGAGTATACGTCAGAGTTCTAAAAAAAGGGTAATTTATTATTTATTCTTATAACTACTACCATATTATACAAAGAGCAATAAAGCGTAGGCAGGATACTTATCACAAAATTTAATACTCGAAACGTTACTTTTTCAATAATATAAAAGTATAATATATTTTCTTAACTGACGAGCTGTCATAGTGAGCAAATTTACAATTAAAGACAAAAATATCCGGTAAATTGTAAAAAAATCATCAGTTACTTTTTTTATTTTCTGGACTAACAAGGGGTAAAGTTTAAATTGACCCTTCACTCTTCAGAATATTTTAACGATATAGTTATTATTTTTACTTATTAGTTATTACAAATAATTTAAAATGTATTCCCTATAAGAGGTCGTCATGTCATTTTTTCCGGCACGTAAAAAATATCTTGGAGATGCACTTTTTTAAATATTTTCCTTTAAATACAATTCAAGACAAGAGTTTATCTAAACATTGTCAAGGTTACTAGGGACCAAGTAGTAAAGACTTCTTTAGATTGGATAGAATTTTACATTTTTCAAAGTCGTACAAATCTTCAATACAAAAAATGTTTTTGAAAAAAGTCTTTGTAAAAAAATTCTTGATACTCTAGTGCGTTCATAAGTAAATAAACCTAAAACTACGCCTAAAAATAGCGCATTTTCCTAAACATATTTTAGTAAAAAAAGAGGGCCGAATGAGTTATTAAAGTTGAAAAAAAAATGATTTTTGCATGGTTATTTGTTAATACGTGATTATAAAAATTGTAGCTTTATGTCAAGTTTTATCAAAAAGTGTTTGTAATTATCATTTACTCTTAATTTTTCATTTGGTTATTATGTAAGAGACTTACATAATAACTTACAACCGAGACGGTTTCACAAAAAAAAAAATGAATCATAGATGTAATCGATACAATTGTTAATGTAAGTCAGTATCATGCCTCAATAATTATGATATTTTTTTTTAATCTGAGAGACTTGCGTGGTGATAAAGAAAATACTTTTGTCAGCTTTATTGAACCAAACGCACACGTTAGTACTTTTATCTTGGTTAACCCACTTATAAGCCAAAATGTGCAACAACTAATATAGTTATGTTAAACACGTAGAGAACATTGCCTCAATTATAAATCGGTACTAGATTCTATTGTCATTTGTCATAGACATACGGATGACTGTTGAAGTAGGTAAGTATTTTTATTAAAAAATCATTAAGTACTCGGCATAAAAAAACAATTTGCTATCGATAAAGCCAAATAGCTCAAGGATCTTGTCTCCGTCATATAGTTCAAGGCGTATACGATATTAAAAAATAAAAAATGGCTTATTAGGTTAAAAGGCAACGCAACGGCGTGCGTTTTATTCATATAGTTTTTTACTGTACATCAAACGGACGGCACAAAACGAAAGTATTGATGAAAGAGAATAGACTGTTATAAAGTTTTGATGGCTATCAGCTACCAAAAAAGAATATTGTCGGTTGTTAGCTAGCGATGAATTGATTTTTTTTTATAAAACCAACGTTTAATAGCATACAGCTATTATGATGGTTGGATTACTTGCGAGTTGTGTGTACATTATTCACGTGTTTAATAGCAGTCGCGGCCGTTTATTTGCGAAAGTCGTTTTGTTTTAAGTTTAAACGGCGGGACGCTACTCATTTATATGTATACAATACAATATATTATACACACACAGCACACTAGGTAGGTATATAGTACCTAAGTAGTTACACGGAGTAACTGTTACTACAGAGTACAGCTGATATTATAGTAGTTAACTGCAGTGGTATTTGGAAATGTTTGCGACAGGATATATTGCGCGGTTAGCGATGATATTAATATAAACTATGTCCTTTTTTTAAATTTTATATAATATACCCTTTTATCCTTCCACATGGGTACCCCATATTGTATGCGTTTGGAAGGTGGTGTACACGAATATAATATTCACTATTCAGTTGATATAAATATAACATCTCAAATGCGGAAAATACACGGCGAATCGATCCACGGCCGAAGCGCCGTCGAGTAATGACGTCATTGTTCACCTAGGCAACCCCCGTTTACACTCGAGTCGGCCATCTGCACATGTACAACTGAATGAACGACGTGCACGGTTTATAACTTTTTACATCGATCTTTGGGTTATTTTTGGTTGCCCCCAACCACGTTTGTGTAAAACGTACAATCACTATAGGACCGAGTTTTATTTGGAAACTCCATCGTAGAAATCCATTCCGACGGTTATCGTACGTTACAACACCCTGTGACGGTCGATCAGAACCGATCTTGTTAAATCATATTATTATTATATATACTGTCCGGGGATGCTATATTCTGGGGGCTTTCCAATTCATATACACAAGTGTCATGGGGCGAACGGCTTCAATATTCCCATCCGTGTTAGTTGTGCTAGGTTTGTTGATCCAAGACCGTTTACATCAAGATTCCTCCAAATCCATATTGATATGTTCTGATTCAACATCGTTATTAAACGTTATGTGGCACCAACGTGGTGAGCTTTTTATCTTCATGGTCGGCTAAGTTGCTTTATTTCTCTTTCGAAGTCTTTTCTAACTATCTTCAATGATTTTACGGTTATTAGTTCAAACAAAATGCTATTTTACGTATAAAATATGAAGATAAACTAAAATTGTTTATTAATTGATTTCCCATATGATCATAATTGATCCTTCATGTTTCTTCGATGGTATATATGTTATTTCCACCAGAGTAAGACATACTTTAAAGACTCAATCGTGTCAGTTAGCGTCCAAAATGAGTTAGATGGATTATAGCATCTTAATCGGCAACTAAATTCTACAACATAATATGTTAAAACTGAGGCGATGGATATATTTTTTTATGGCAAGGGCCGGACAGTTTGTGGTCATATGTTTGTAACGGTACATGTTTATACTGTTAAACGTCACAAACCCGAACTTCAATCATCGAACAAGTTTGGTTAAAATCAATTTTACGTACTGCTTTTTAAACTTACAACATATATGACCGTTTCAGTAAAACTACATGCTTAAACAAACTACGTTAATAAAAAGAACCTCGAATGTGGATGCACTGTTAACCGTTTATTGTAACAGGGTGTCAAATACTTGTGCATCGTTCAGTATCAGTATGGTTGGTCACTGATTTACGTTTCACGATGTAGTAACAGAAAGAAAAGTATTGACATTGACGGTGTCATCAACATTCAGGAATCGTAGTCTATTATGAAATGGTTTTGTTTATATGTTAAAAGTAAAATATTATACTATACAGTATTAGTATGTATTTGGTACGTCTTTTAAACGCATCAACAACCCATCAAGGACTCGGTTTATATTTCTTGAAGAGAAATCGGCCACAGTCGGCACCGTCGAGAAATCTGAACACCAAATGCGAACACAATTTCTCTTCTGCTTGCAAATAAATAACCATTATAAGTCGGACTTTATTATTACTAATCGAATACTTGACAAGCATTACATCATATCCTTTAGCTACACAGCCTGTATAGTAATATATTAATTAAACCGATATTGCACAAAATTGTTTTTTTGCACATTGATATAACTAATAATACTAGCCAGTAGCCGTATCGTTTTATACATACCATTTAGAACTAAATTTAAAACAGATTATTTTATTCACCTGTTTGCCAACAATCCGGTAACCTCTATTACGTTTCAGGAACTAGGAAGTACATCATCTGTATATACGTATACACATAGTCATATATTTATAAATGTATTTTGTAAATCAACTTACATAAACACGGTTATTGAATTTAACACCTAATTCCTTTGCGCAGTCTATTTTCATATTAAAAAAGAGATAAAAAAAGAAGAACGTTTAAAGATGAACAACGGATAGAGCCAAAACGTCAATCACGGTGACTATTACGGTGAAATGTAAACACATTGAACGAATTTAAAGGTTAAGTTAAAAAAAAATACATATATTTTATGTTATAAATGGTTACAGACAAACAGAAGACACATAAATGTATATTTATATACATAAATTGTATATACCTATTACGAAGCGATCATTCATAAATATTATAATATAAGGTTGACAGAATGCATTTTTCTATATTTATATTTTACAAGGTCTATTAACGACCTGTATTAACGACATTGGATAAGAAAAAAAGGTTATATTGTTATTTAACCAGGGCCATAGTTAAGATGCTGTCGACGCCGTATTCAAACGCCTTGGAATCCGTAGTAAGTGTAACTTTTTCATTTAAAAATTGAATAATTAATATATTATGTCTCATTCATTTACTATAGTTCTGAGGAAGCAGGATTTCTTTTTTTTTAGAAGCAAAAAACCTAGTGTACATTTATTCCGTGTCAAAATGTACACAGTTCTAACAATTCGGAAAAACGTTCGTTGACGACTAACAATTACAAATAATTTTTCGGCGGTTACTTTGACAAAGAGTGTAGACTGTAAAGTGCAAAACTTTGTAAAACTGTATGGTTTTGAACACGAGTCCTAGCTAAGACATGAGAGCAAGACTCGACCTATCTGACCACGTGATGTTGAACTTTAAACGGACAAGTACCTATAAACCTTGCATACATAGATTATTTGAATAACAAATTATTGAGCAAAAGAAATTTGTGTTTGAATAATTTTGATCTTTTCCGCCTCTCGTTTATATGTAATACATTCGTCATTATATCTAATGGATACTCTATAATTACTGATCCTATTATATTATGTTAGATAAACTGCAACTCGGATAACCCTTAGCGTCGACCCTGGCATTGATTTAACCGAGAAAATCAGGTGTATCGCGTTTTGACCCTATTTTTCTCTGACCACCTCTATAACAGTACATATAATATGTATCATATATATGTAAATAATGTATGTACTCTAAATTCGCGTCCAAAATTTTAAATGCAATTAAGTCGTATAATAAAAAAATCAGATAATATTACAACCAACCGTGTATTAATATTGTATATCCAATGAGGTACATATTGGGTTACGCTTACACATAATATAATATTATCGTCTACGTTTGAAACAAAGAACATGGGAGCGAGTGAGTGTGAGATTTCTTTAGGTTCAAGGATCTCTGGTATGGGTCTATCGTTTGTCATGCAGCAGTTGTGACCGTGTTACTACCTCGGTCAAACCCTGCTCCTTGTATCCACGAGTTTAATAATAATATAAATAATATTATTAAATTATTTAATAGTATTTAGTAATACGTAATTTTCCGCGGCGCGCAGACCAAAACGCTTTTAGTGGATATATATAGACATATTATAAAGCATTACATTGGTGCATTTATGTATTTTTATGCAGATATTTACCTTATAGTTACGGCCAATACTACTATTATCACAGCGACAAGCACCATTGCAATGAGAACACCGCATACCATGTATACTCCTTCATTTGGAGCATCTGTAAAAAAAAATCAAATAAATATATTAGATATTATAATTTTTAAACAGCATTAGACGATGATGGCAGATGAGTTTTATGAATATTGAAGGGAAATGAAAATGTTTAGTGAAAAATCTGCAGGCTAAATATTAATTTTTGTGTACTAAGATCTGTTATTTTCCTCAACTAAACGTCTCTATTATTACAGAATTTAAAGTGTATCATTTCACACTACCAATAATATCAATTGTCCCGAGTAATTTTATTTTATTTATCTTTTGTATTCGTCGAAGTTGATGAAACGACTGCAAAGTTTTACTACGCAATATCGCGTGTAATACAATATATTATACTTTACACGGGTAAACTATTGTAATGGACACTGGAGTCTGGACGTTGAGTAAGTAAACATGATAAATATATAATATCTTGCTATCATAACTCATAAGTTAAAACACAGTAGGATTCTATAAAAATTCAAAATAACAGATTAAAATGTAATGACGTTGCATAACGTCTTAATCATAAACGCATCTTCTACACATATGTTTCGCAAATGACACAAGTCAAAAAATCGTAATTTTTAGTTAATACCATGGTAAAAACAGCTCTAGAATTTTGAAATAACCATTTTTTGGAAAAATGATTAAAAATGTAAAATATGCTTTTTGATAGGCTCGGTTAACAATTTTCTCAACACATTTTTTGATTCGTGTCACAAAGCACATGTGCAATTTGAATTCAGGGTGTTTTTTTAAGTACATTTTTACATTTGTATTCTTATAATATGAACGTAAATGTTGCTGGCCTCGAAAAAAATGCACCCACCCAAACGTATTTTATTTCTTGGGGCTAAAGTGAGTTTTTATATAATATTATTTTTCCTTCGTTAGCAATAAGAACGATTCAGACGGGATCATCGACTCTCTCTGCAGGTCACTAACTTCCTCTCCCGTCTCCCTCCGGACGCGCCTCGTCCACATGTTTTGTCAGACACGCTCCATCCAGGGTTTCTCATCCCTACTCATTATCTTCATAGCGTTTCATTCCGCAGTTTCAAAAACGAGCATATACCTATGTACGTTTTAAATTTATATGACAGACAATAACATTAACGTTGTCCTTGACGGCTACAAAGACTCCTTTTTCTCGCGACTTAAACCCGATATCGTTTCCGATATGTTCGGTAAATTGAGAGTAAAAATAAAATTTATATTAGTCACTTGGGCCTTGGGCTCGAGTTTTTTGTTGACTCGGTAGTTTTAACAAAACTGTTTTGTATTTTATGTAATACGAAAATATTGCAGTTGTCAGCTCATATGCCCACGTGCTTCTATGCGACTCCTTAGTTTTTCTCTAATTCGTCATTATAAGCTACAAAATATTTTTTAAAAAAATGATATACAAAACGATCATTCAGTTCCATAAGAGAAAAGCTGATAACCATTACGCCCGTTCTTTCCCTACATTTTATAATACAATAGCTACAGAATAGGGTATAGGTACACTTGCTGACGTATGGTTATATTTTGTTTGGGGTTCGAAAAAATTAAAAATACGGAAACCATATATTATAATGTGCGAGCCATCCAATGTGGAATACATCCCACATAATATGGGACATGATGTTAAACCACGGTTATTAGACCGTAGAACGGTAACAGGAATAACGGTTAATCCATAATTCGAATGGCGTGCCGAATTCGATTGTATTGAATATAGGCAATGCGTTTGTCGTTAATTTAACAATAATATATTTTAAATGTGTATTACAAATTATCACACAAACGCTGCCCAAACCGTAAACGACCAGTTGTATGACACTATAGTCTGTAGAAGTTTCCTATTTGATAGCTGAGGTTTGATAGCTCATGTCTATACAGCTGTTCAGAAAGTATTGTGTATATTTCATTATGCATGCACAGAAAATTCATATCAAGTAATCATTTAAATATAAGTAAAAAAAACGTTAATAGAATATAGGTACTGCGTAACATGTATACATCCAATGATATCAAGTATCACTTATCAGCGTTCTGTGTTAACGAGGCGCTGTTAACGCATTTATTTATTTTTTCAGTTTTATAAACTTTTTCATTTATTTAATATCGTATGATGCATTATTATGATATAAATATAAATACACGTAGATGGGTCAAATATGTATAGCTTTATTATGAATTGTATGACGAAAACCACTATAAAGATTATAGTCACATTAATTTAAAGAAAATCTACAAAAACTAAGTAATACTACTTAGCCAGTTTCTGAAATTCATAGAGAATAGTCACTTAGTCACGTCTAAAAATGTCTACGTCTAGCGCTACTTGTAAACTAATAAAGAATCGCATTCTACTTAGCGTCTCGTTAGCATGTCAACCGTACAGAAATGATCAAATCAACGCTAAACGGCACATTTTCTTCGACTCGTGAATGTTGTGATGTTATTCAATCAGCTAATCATTTTCTCATTTAATTAAACAGCACATTAAAATTGTATGTTTTTAGTTTTAAGACTCAAGAATACTTTTAACATATTTTTTTACGTCTAATACTTATGACCTTTTATTGGCAATTTTAACATAAAGCTTTTAAAATATTTGCCTGTAATCAAGCTGAAAATAATTTCATGTTGTTTTTTCATTCCCCTGATTATCCGACGTCATAGTTTCTACTTTCCAAATTCGTATAACAAAAATAAAGCGGTAAGCAATGCAGTACAATTTATATGTCCACAGTATTATTTTGGTTGGTTGGCTATAATAATATTATGGCGGCGTAGACATTTTTTCTCGTTTCACAACGGAGGTTTATATTGTCAAGAAGGTCTGTCCTATGATTTTTGTATGGCTTAAGTAGTCGTTCAAAACGTGACCATTGGAGCGCTGAGTGTATTTCTGGAAAAAAAGTAAACGATTGGCAACACTGATTTATGACGTTCAAATTCGTGGTATCATAATTTAAAAGTGTTCATAAAGTCAGTTCGTTTTGTTTAGTGAATTGTGTTTTAAAGCAATTCATGTGCGTAATTTTATTAAAGTTTATTCCGCTAGATACTATTATGAATTATCAACAAGATATAAGTCCTTTCTACAATTCGATTTCAGTAAAACACGAGGATGTTAACTCTAGTTACTCCACTTCAACCTCTTTTTTTGATCGTTCGCTAACTCTTATTCGTGAAGCGTTTTGTAAGAAAAGTTTATTCCCCTGTCACCTTTGTATACAAAATTACCTTCAATATAAAAATATAGAACGCGGAGAGCTACTGATCACAGAATACATCAAGGGGGGCGACAACTAAGATAAAAATAATGTAAATGACAAAATATTGTTTAACATTTTCCAAATTAAAAAAATTAACTGAAAAACCCCTATTTTTTTAAAGGACCCAAATATGTTTCAAATCTTGACAATTAATATACAATTGATATTAAATATGAAGATTTAAGTTTTTTCATTAATAAATATTTACCTTAACACAACATTTTTATTTTTTTCTAAATATTTTTGTACAAAAAAAAAATCATATAGTATTAGAAATTAGTACTAGAAATTTCATTTTCGTAAAAATTATTTTAAACAAAAAATTGTTTTGAAAAAATTAAGTAAATTAAGTTATTGCTTATAAGCTATAACTTACTTATATGCCTGTTAGACCTCTAAAATATGAATTTATCATTGTTTTCAGCGTACAAAAAAAAAAAAAAATATATATATATATATATTACAAAAATAATTTATTAAAAAATTGAACGAGGCAAACTATGCTTAGGTATGCCTAAATCTATCCCACGATTATCCAGTCTAATTAAAAGTAAGTCATTACAAGCGCGTGTTAGCATTAAAATTAAGATTTTTGGTAGCTCATTTTTTATGTATATGTAACCGATCTAGAGTGCTTTCTCGGTTGAAATTTCTAAATTCGCCAAATAAGACCATATTGATATTATTCTATACATATTTATAGTTTTCAACTTTTATACTAAATTATTTATGTTACGATATTTATATTTTATGTTAAAATATAAAATATTTATAATATACATAAATTTGAGTTTGCAATTTTAACTTGGAATAATTCATTTTTCACCTAACAATTTCCTGCATTTAACTCGTTAATCAGGTTGAATTACTTATAGTTGACTAACAGCTGTTCTCGAGCTATTATCGTATAATACAGGTGATACTACGTTGAGTATAATTCAGTCAATTAAATTTGACATTTGACAAGTCTAAGAATGATTAGAGTATAGTGTTAAACAAACTACTTATTAAATGGATTTTCGTATATATGCATAATCAAATTATAATGGAAATTATGTATAAAAGTGTTTTGTAAAAATGAATGACAGCGTTTATAAAACTGTATTAAGTTATATAACTCTATATGTATTTTTTAATGACAGCCAGTCGAATTACTGTTATTTAAATTATTGATATGTAATTCAACATTAATTAGAATGAAGATAATACTAAATCAAAACAAAACGTTTTATAATTTTATAATTTTTTTATCATATTTGACAATTTGAATTCTTTAGGAAACGTGGTACAGGGAAAATGACACAACTACCCAAATACTTAAAGGAAGATTAATCAAAATAAAAAATACGGTTCCTGGTTATTTGGATTTGGTCAAGCACATCTCGACAAATAACATGTAGATTACATAAATCATACAAAAAGCCAAAAGGGAATAAATAAATTAAAAGTACTACAAAGCCTAATGGCTTAAAATAAAAATGAATGAATCCAGAGTAAGGGGTATTTATTATGTGTGTAGTATGAGTAAAGAACTGTTTTATACAAATAATACATTAGTAATTTGTATTTCAAATACATTATAGTATTTCATTTATGTCTGTTATATCTACCTATTACTTTTGAAATATTAGTTGTTTAAGCCATTTTATATTACTTGCTCTCGATTACCAGGGATAATGTTAAATCATTATTAATTAATAATATTACACAATCGTGTACATTCTTTCTATATCTAATGCAGTAACATAACAATATTAATTTGTTGTAGAGCGTCGTGTAGATGTTTTGTAGATGCGTATATAGCTTTTTAATGAAACCAAATGTGGTAGTTCTAGTTATAAACGGAAAACGATTTAAGCTCGGAACCCATTAAAATTTTAGATTATTCTTGCAATTATTAATAATTGCAAGAATAGTTTGTTAAAATATACTTATGTTTGTATACGTAACAATTTGATTTTAGTGCTTCTTGTTTTTTAGACTTTGTGTGATGACCCGCGTACAGAGATAAATAGTAAAAAATTGCCGCAATAAATGAAAATGGCATGATTTTCACGATAGACAAATAGATATTTGGTGGGTTCGCGAGCAAATCATTATTATTAAATCACGTGTTAAGTGGAAATGAACACGGAAAGACTTATATCATCATGTGTGCCTATAACGGCCATCGGCTACATATCTATAGCAGCCAGAACTTACTTATCTGAGAGCATTGAGCAAAATAATTATATAATGTAAAAAATTACACCGTTAAACCGTTACACGATTATATTATAATTTATAGTATTGATATTTACCGGCCGTTATGGTTTTACACCACTGTTGAACGCGGACGTCTATCGCTCTTGGTATTAGTCGTGCCAGGTCGAAATGCCGCATTTGTCCGATTTGCTGTGGACTCCACGGGGCAAAAGTGTTTTTTTTTAAGAATTTTTTTTCGGGGAAAGGGGGGTTCAAAACGATTGGGATCGTTGGTGGCCGTCATTCACTTAGGAAAAAAACACACACACTTCACCACTCAAGGCTGTTTAAAACGGGCGTGCACGCGGTTGTAAAACGCCATATTTTTCCAAATGACAACTATATACTATAACTGGTCTTGAGCGTATTTCTTTTTAAATTTTTTTAATTATATCGGACCACAATGATACACATTACACATATTATAAAATACAATCACTATGACTAACGGCCAAGCCAATTGATCTACGCGTCGTTCATTGATAGTTTTTTTCCTCTTTGAGAGGCTATCGCTGTTTTAGGTCGTCGCCGATGATAACGAAAGACTAACAGTATTTTTTTGTCTTCGGCAATCAATTAATGCTCTCATTGTGAGCGTTGTCTTAATAGTAAATAAAATGATTTACGGAAAGTGGAGCGGCGATTTTTGAACAAACAACAGCCTTATCTTAATTCATTCACAGCTGATGAAAAGTGCTCGGTTGCGCACATGTACAGTACGGGTTATACGCATGTGCAATACAAATAATACATGTTTTTAAAATAAAATAAATTATTATCATTATTATTATACTTTATAAGGTACTTCGTACTCAACCAAGGATGTCGGCATGCTGTGTATAATCACGTGACCACAGGCACCGATAGCGTTTGTAAGCAGGCCTCTTGGGCGGTTGTTTGAAAAAAAGTTAAAAAATGTACATTTAAAATAGGTATAATGTGACGAAAAAAAAAGTTGAATTTTAATAAGCGAGTCGGTGTTTGACCGCCGTTAGTATCAGCGGAAATATACAGTGAAAAACCAGTTTCAAAATTAAAGAATATATATATATATATATATAAAATAGAGATGTATTATATAAAAAAGTACCTACCTATGTATTTAATATATCTACGTTTTCAATGCAAACGATATTCCAATTCAGTATAACATTAGAAACTCGGATTTTGTTAAAAAATATATCGGTGCGTTGTAAGTTATAACCTTGTTGAAACCTTGAAATTGATTTTGTACCACGCCGTTAAGTAGATGCAATTTTCATTTCAGGATAGAATAGTTCTACTCGTTAATGCAAAATTATAATATGATTGTCAAGGTCTATTTAAAAAAATAATCTAACCAATACTTAAATCAATAAAAAATCCTGCGACTTAATTATATAATGAAGAATAACTTTTTATGCTACATTATAAACATTGGTTAAATTATTTACAAATCATACATAAATAAAATAACATATGAAATTCTATAAACAAGTGACAGAGTTATTTTTAGTAATTTTTTTCATATTTTTTTAATTTGATGACTAGTAAATGACTTTGATAAACTATTGCGTAAGCCTCAACCCCTAGAAAAGTCCATCATTTAATTTATAGTAAAAGTTTCGTTTCAACTTGCACGGGAGAATGGGTGTATAGGTATTATAGAGAGGTGAATACATAGTATCTCATTGATAAAAAACAACATCTAACATAAACTAATAAACTAAGAGATCAATAATTCCTCCAATAAAATCCTAATATCTTAATAAGACCAATATCCAAAGTCGTCAAACGCATTACACTTAGTGTAAGTCGTACATTTTACATTCCCCTTTATTTTAATTTAATTTTGTTTTGTTTCTTTGTTTTTTATTGTAAGTATTTTTTGTTTATAGAAGTAAATATTAATAGATAGCATCACATGATGTCAATTAATGTGATACCTACATATTTAATGGTTCTGGTTCTGTACTGTCCATATTAAATTGTATTTGTTTATTTTACTACATTGGAAAATATTTAATGAATCCAACTTTCAAAATTGTAGACTGCATTAAAAGTAATATTAACGTTTGAACTCGACGAGAAAAAAATATGCGGATAATTAGATTGTGTTTATCAGTAAAACTAAAAAAATGTATGATTTAAGGTAGTTTATTATTATTGAGTACTATAATGTATAAACCCTAATTTATTGTCGAATTTTTCAGTTATTTTTATTAATTATTTTAATCAAAATTGTTCTTTATTACCAAATTGGCCAGTGTATTAATAAATAAAGAAATAATTATAGTGTATGACTTACCGACATGTTCGGATGAGTATTCTTGATCTGAAAAAGAAAATCGTATTACATTAAAATAAGAAACAAAACCATAGTTGATATCATTTAAACTGTAAAGATGTAAAATTATTAAGGTGTAAAGTATAGGTAATTTTTAGCAAAATCTGAATTTAAGCCTTAACCTTATAGTGTACAGTATAAATGAATACAGTAATAGGTATTCTTTATTGGTTTTTATTTTTTTTGTCACAGAAAATTCTATAGGAAAATTATGATTGTGTTTTCATTAAAATTGCTTTGCGCAGGATTACGCGGGCAATATTCACAGTAGATTTACCCAATTGTCACAATATGTTATAAATAATATATAACATAACTTTGTCTGTCTTTTATCTGTGTAGTAGTAATTTGTTGATATCAATATTTATTACATTTTAATAAACAAAAAAAAAAGGGCATGTGTTTAAATTATAAAAAAAATAAAAACGTTACGACACAGGTAAAATTCTTTACCGTGCACTGTAAACATTTTATAATTCACATACAAATACAGCCCGAAAAACCTTGTCTGTTGCACAACAAATTAATATAAGTCTTAATACATCCGTTTTTAAAATATTAAGTTAAAAACCATACATCACAACGTTATATAATGATATGAAAAAAATGATATTATAATATGAATTTACTGGTAGACACAAAAATAATAGTAGTTTTAAAGTTTTTCTTTATTTGGAAAATATGTTTTATATTAGTTTTTTTAAACCTTTTTAGAATTTTAAATTTGTTTCTTAATGGCGTGTGACCTCTACGTCGTGCCCAGGGCTTTATTATTATTATTATTATTATTGTTATTATTATTTGATACCTACATCGTTTTCTTGAGAAATTTACTTTTTTTCTGTAGTAATAACGTATCATAGTAAACATTTTAATAATAATAATTATGAAACACTCAGTAGGTAATAGAGCAAATACGACTAGTATACAATAACAAACAATGTTATGGTCGATTTCTTGATAACCGATTAGCTAATACAATTTAACACTAAAACAATAAAAATGTGTAATAGTATTTTCATAATTCATGGTCATATTTATCTTAATACTTTTTTAACTTCAAAAATATTAATAATGGTGCATTTATGATAACTTTTGGGTCAAATTGCCTACTTTCATTGAGAGCATTAAATTATATCTTGTATATAAATCAAATAGTTGTTATTAACAATTATAAAATAATATAATAATTTACAAATATTTCCCTTTCTGAGTTATGACAGGTAATTTAGCAGGTCATAGTAAAAAAGTCAAGTTTATTTTATTATTGATAAAGTTGTACGTTTATACAGTCATTACATAGTACAGTTGTATATTACGTTTATACTTGTTAACCATAATTAACTTAATGCGCATTAAGTTATGACGAATTCTAGTGTGGTCATAGATACATCTCGCATAATATTACACATAAAAGGCACATAATATGATTTTAAGTTATTATTTTATAATAATTATTCTATGATAGTCGGTTGATAACTTAGGTTAGGTTAGGTAAACTAACCTAACCTACAAATTCATGACCTGAAATATGAGTTATAAAATGAATATTTATTATGGGTACTTCCTTAAAATTACAAGCTATTTAATAAGGTTGGCGAAAATTACCCCACTCCATCACACTATAGGTTGACTGCATTCGGTCAAACACGAGTAGATCGGTTAATTTGTATTTAATCAACTTAAATCTGATGAGATATCCAAAACGTTTCACAAATGAGTATTACAAATCTTCGTTATTTGCATAATAATGCATGACTTTAAGTTTACTGTTTTATAAGCATAATAATAGCTAGATTAGTACGAAATATAAAAGTACCGTTCTTAACTCGCTTCATTAATTCAATGTGAATTCGAATTTAAGTTTACGTGTAATTTTTTATGTAATAGAAAGGTTTATTTCGATTTTTGGAATCGAAAAAAATCATGAATTCCTATTAAGCAAGTTTCATTAAGAACGATTTTACAAGCATTTGCACCTAGGTTAACTTCACTCAAATAAACTACTGCATGTAAACGTGTTAATCGATTTAGCGTAATCTGAATTAATATTAATTCTTGAAGTTAGCTAATTAGGATTAAGCTAAAATCAACTTGTTTCCACGCATAACATACACTGATTTATCTAATTCGAAATTAACTAAATGGATAATAACTACTGTAATATAATATTATGAAATATTACTATGAGTACATGCAAGGATAAAACTGAAATGTGTAATGCGCATTCAATTAATACATTTTTACGTTGCAGTTTATAAGCAAGTATTAAAAGTTTATACATAAATTTAATAGAATGGAATTAAATTATTTTATTATTTATGTTCTATTTCATTTTTAAATAACGCACTTCTCCTATTTCTCTTAATGTAGTCTCAAACGTATGCACAATTATAAGACTATATAGTTAACAAGTATAAATAGTATAAGATTTTAGTGATGGGAAACCGAAAATCCGGATTTTTAAAAAAAAAACGCTTTTTAAGTCATTTGAAAATCCTATAATTGTTAAATACTATTACAATATAAACTGTGTACCTAAGTAAAATTTGTTGATAAATTTTTTTAAAAATAACTCTTAACTTTGTCTTTAAAATGCTTTCGGATTCCGGATTTTCGGATTTCAACAAATCCGTAATTCAAAAGCAGTTTATCTCTTTGGTGTTTTGTTTTATTTTCACATATTTATCAAAAAAATGTTACTTATATATAGAGCATTTATATTGTAAAATTATTTAACACTTATATGGTTTTTAAGTAGCTTAAATAGCGTTTTTTTGTGAAAATCCGGATTTTCCGATTCCCATAACTATAAGATTTTTATCAATCATGTGTCAAACGCAATATTTTTACATTTAAATTTCCCTGTTAACACCTTAGACATTTTTATGTTTCTAGTAATAAATTCTGATAAATAATATGCGTATGAAAAATCTGCCGGTTCATTTATGCATTTAGGCGAATCGTGAAGTAAAATATAAATCTAAAACGATTAGAGAATTTACTTTTATAGTTAACGTATTTGATATAACACGTCGATTTCAACGAAATCAATCAACCGTTGTCTCTTGGAAATCTTATAACAGCTTAACATAAAATCGAAAATAAACAATTAATAAAGCGAGGAATTGATATTAACTGAAAAATATCTTTACAAACTGTAAGCAGGTCAACTGTACAAGTCTTGAGACGTGCTTACACGTTCAGCTAAGCTGTGCAAACGAATTGTACGTACTTTGATTTGCACAAACTAATTGTGCGTGTGTTTAAAAATCGTTTGATTGCACAATTAAAACAAATGTAAACTGAGCGAGTACAAACGGTGCTCGAAAAAACTGTACAATCGCACAGTTTTCGGAGATTGCAAACGGATATCGTGGGATTAGAACTATAACTGAAAAAAAGTAAAAACTTAACGTGTAAATTCTAAATAATTTACTAATCTCATTTGCGCAAGTTGACTGCACAAAAATACCATAAACTAGTTTGCGCAGTTTAATTTACAAGCGCTTGCGTGTACGCAGTGTTAACATCCCTAGTTTTGGTACTTTTTTAATACAGAAATAACATAACGGTGTACGAAAACACCACAGCCTGACCGCCAACGAGATTTGTTAAGACGCGACTGCTTGGAGGTCTGCTTGAACGTGTAAACCCACCTTTATACTACGCAATCGGAAATTATAGTTGATTTATTATGAACATGTTCAATACGTGAAATAGGTGTTACTTGTTAATGCACTTGTATTTTGTTTAACGAAACCATTAAGTAATTAGCTAAGCTAACACATCGGATGCATAGCTAATCGTATTTTTTTGAAAGGGTTTAAAAAAAATATATATATATATATGTATGAATAACACGTTAATTAAAAACAATTATGATAATTTGTTGATTTTAAGCGTTTTATTCACGGTACGTAGAAAAATATTGGTAATTACTCAGTTCTTAAAAAGAGTTTTTATTTGTTACCCAATGGCCAAGAATGCGGACTGTGGTTATAATATTGTATTATATAATCGGGTTTTCCCAATCAAATAATTTGTTTGCGAGTATATAATCGTGTAAAATCTCAACAACGATCATACGGCGCAAATGAAGTACAATATATAAGTACATGATACGCGTGTGATTTTAATAATATAATATTATAAACAATATTGGTTTACGTTTTGTTTAATAAGGAGATTGTTTTCTCAAAAATCGAAATAAAAATACAATATCATGTCATCGAATTCGTGGTCGGTGTTACATTTGTTTTGGCGATTAATAATAGCCTTTTAAGAGTTACGTATATTTTTAAAGCGAATTTACATATTATTATTATTATTGCACACAGTGCGCTTGTATTAGTTAACCAACGTTCATGGAAATCTCGCGGTCCAGTTTATATATATATAATATTTTCTTTCGGTGCCAAGGACAGTTTATTATCGGCGTAACCCGATTGTAAAAACGGCTTAATCATAAGTCTCGTTTGAAGAAACCCCGGTTGTATGTGCGACCCGTGCACAACTGTCTCTGTCACGTTGAAGACTTTTAATACCGTGTACGTTATATCGCAGGCATGTTTTCAATCGTGTGTGTATGTGCGTGTGCCTTACATAATAGGTACATACGATAATGTAGTACACCTTTCAAGTACACGTCTTAAAATCGCGGGGGACGTTTATGACTCGGCAACCGCTAAAATTTTTACATAACGTTTAGTTGGGCAGACCGATATATGACGTTTGGCAACATTGAACGAGTATTTATTTTTTTATTATTGTATTCCTTCATTTACTTAATCAAACCTTACCTTGTCCACTAGTTTAGGTAAATCCATAACATGACTAAGCTGTAGAAAAAATAAACCCAAACGCCAAAACTAGTTAACGTGATAAATAGAATTATTATTTAAATAATTCGCAATATTTCTATTACCTAATAATACTCGTGTATTTTTATTTTTATCCGTACGCAAATTACATAGGAAATAGTCGAAGGTATATTGTAGTATTTCATATCGTTTTGCTCTGATAAAATTCTATAATAATTATTGTATACAATATCTGTGTTTTGGGTCTAAGAGAACCAATTTTCATTCACTGCCAAAAATAGTAATTTTAATATCTACGAACATTTATCTGTTGTACGACTCACTCGTGACTCGTCTAGAAAATATATTATAAGTATTATTATATGTTTATTGTTTAGAAAAGTCATTATATTATGGCTTTTAAAAATCAGGAAGCGGTTGTCAAAAACATTAATCAAAAAGCGACCAACAGAGATAATATATATTATGAGATTAAGAATAGACTAAAATTATAGGTATATGAATATATCTATTGAGTATTGACTTTATCGTGTCAGTCGTTTGTTAAACATGTATTATAATAATAATTATTTTTAATTATTAAAAAATGTTTATAGTGATAAAAAATGTATTAGAAAATTGAAATATTAATTCTTAAGTTCAAAGTTGTAGAACTCGACCTGGACACAACATTTTTAAATTAAAAATTACCATCACATATAAATTACTGAAGCTATGTTTTTGGCATTACTGTTGGAACATGCCATCCTTATTTATAAGCCACACAAGTCGACATCATAGTAAAAATTGTTATCTTGGTCACACGCGCGAGATTTAAAACAAAACAAGTATCGCCCGTTAGAATGGCCTACCGACTTGGTTTATAGGATAATAATTACCTAGTAACAAAAAAAAAACGATAATTGTATGTACATACATGCGCCTAGATAATAAGACATATTTTCGTTGTTCTTAAGCGGACGTTAAAATTCCAATGAAAATAAGTTAGACTTAAAAAATTACTATCTGGACTCGTAGGTAAAGTAAACGTTTAAAACAAATTTCATGTAAATTCGCGATTTATTTTCAAATTGGAATCGAAGTATATACAAACATACTGTTAAAAATTCTTTCTTACAATATTAACCGTTTTTGATTGATGGCGCATTTGATTGGGCCTGTGCTCTATAATTATCCATCGACTATTCGTATCTTCTGTTTTGAGTGTTAAACATGTAATTTACCATCACGGCCAAGTAATAATTAGTATGGTTTTTTTTGTTTATATTGATTTATTTTTTTTGGAAACATTTTTGATTGAATGCAAACTAATTAAATATTTAAATAAACCCTTAATCACAAAAATAATTCTGTATAGCGTATACGTATTTCGGCAGCAATGATACCATCTAATGATGATGCATACAACGACAGTCTGTTGTTATACGCTATAGAGTATTTTTGTGATTAAGGGTTTATTTAAATATTTAATTTTTTGATAATATATAACCACATTTGTTGCTTATGGTTTTTCTAGATTTTATTTAACGGTTAATTAGATTGTATATTTGTTTTCTCTTGCCTTGTAAATAATTGCCCGCCGTACCGTAGCTTTGATTATAAATTATAATGATGTATTCAATGTGATATTATATTATATACACTATAATAACTTATTATAATAAAACAAATTAAATATACTCCATTCAAGTTAGGAAACATAACTTGAATAGACTATAGAGACGTTTTATCCATTTACAAGGTAAAACGGCGTTTTTTACTTTGATTATTAAAACTTTGAAAGGAACTGCACATTGCAAACAAGTTAAAATTACAAGTCGATTGAATTTTTTTTAAATTTAAATGGCCGTGTTGTCGCGGTCACTTGTATCATCGTTAAAAATTATTGACTAATTACAGTATTGAGTATTTAGTTTTAATTAGTGTCGTACAATAGCCGCCGTTGTACGCTCTGCCAAATACCCGTTGCCATTAATTTCCGCAGTAACACACGTGACATTTAATAACGACGCACACGCACACCTAAACATTTTTAAATGAGAAGTAAGTACCAATACATTTTTCCTCGTCGGTTTGAGTTTCGGTAAAACCTTGCCAATAAATTCACGTGTAGAAAATTTGATAGTGATTTTTTTTTGCATCATTATGAATTCGCGTCTAGTGTAGACTTATGAAGTCGCAAAATCGTTATTATAATAATATATTTTCGGTTACTCTCATTGTTATTCCGGGTTGATCTATGTGTCCACAAGTTTACACTACTAATATGCTGTATGCGTCTAAAACGACTGACTGTTTTATTTTTTAACCAATTACCTGTGTACCCGGGTTAATATATATACAATTCCACGCATCAGTGTTTAATAATAATAAAAATTCTCATATTAGTTATCCAGGAATTACTAATGTTCCCTATCATCCCCACCACATCGCTTTCCCATTCATCCCATCTGCTTTTTACCGCTTAAAATATGACCTTAGCCCGGTCTGGGAACATATAAACTAAACAAAAAATCATAAAAAAAGTAACAATTTGTTGGCACATTATTCTAATATGCCCTCCCTATAACCTAACCAACGTCTCTCTCTAACGCCAAATACCCCATCAGTAGAAAAACCCCCATTTAACCACCGCCACTACGCTAACTTTTATCATAACTTTTACTATTTAATACAAAAAAATAAAACTACACAAATTTAAATAAAAATATGATGTTATAAATGTTAAACAGAGGTGCTCCCCGGAGCGCCAGGAGAAATTTACAACCTAAAGGGGAACTTTCGAGGATTCAATTAATATATGTATGTGCAAAGTTTGATCAACAAAAGTGCAGCCGTTTGGACGCCTATAAAAAGCACATATACATATGGGTACTAATTTTTGTTTATACATGAAGAATATATAGTATTCTTCATGTATAGATATTAATAATTAAACGGCGACTAAAGTCGGTGTGTAGATTTTGTTAAAATAAAAGCGTAGTAGAGAATTTATTTAAAAAACGAATCACGGTGCTCGTGTGAACTAGTCAGACTGAAAACATAGAAACACATATTATAATACGGATGTGGAACGTATGTGTGTGCTATTGTTTTTTTAATGATTACACAACCAGGTGTGTTGGCAGAAAATGAATTCTAGTCGCTACTGCATAAATAGTGCTATTTTATTCTTTTTTTCAATTTTTTTGCTCTTAATTAGAACAGTATAATATGAACACGGCACGTGCGCTTCGATAACGCCGAAATTGACAATAAGACTATTGTTATTATTTTTGTTGTGTGATCGCAGCACAGGCTGTTCTTTGTTTAATAATTCGAGTTTGTTTAAGCGCGATTATTAATTATTAATCATTAACGTTTCCTTAGTCGGCTCGGTGTACACATATTGTACATGCGACGATTACTGCCCAAAAGTGTTTGAAGAGCATTTAATAATTTTGCAATTGTCGCCGATAACCACTCGGCATAATACCCACCAACTGACTGACCGAGGTCGAATTGTTATAATTAAGTGTGCGTTACTAATTTACATTCATTATAGATCCATTTTCACACAGCTTGGATGACGAGTGACGTTAGCCGAAGGAATTTACACAAAAATAATACAATATTATAGTTTAGATTGGTGGCAATACAAGACGCGCTATCTAGTGTCAACGCCAGCAAAAGTGTTGTCTACAGCGCTCTACCGGTAAACCAACTCGTGACGATATTTTGTTTGTTTATTTGTCCGCCAGGTGGTACACAGTTGAACCAAATGTTAAAAAATAATAACATAATAATATCAGGTAAAATTAGTTTGCAAAAAATGTACATGATAAGAAATCGACACGAATAAAATCTATTTGTTCTGATGGTTTCGAAGAAAATGATCGGCCATGAAAAATTGAATTAAAACTTTTTTTTAAAAAAGTAAAATTATTGTCCGGTTCTGGGAAATATATTTGATTTTAAAATTAAAATATTTTTCTAGTTGGAGAATATAATGGGGAATTTTACCCCGGAAGTTATAGCCGTATAAAATAAATCGGTTTATAATTAATACGAATTACGATAGAGCCGATAGGCCATTGGTATTTGGCAAGTTCTTAAAAATACCAAAAGAATCTATTTAGAAAATTACAGGAAGTAGAAGAATCTATCGAATACCAGTGTTTAGTGTGAGAATCTAAGAATATGATACACAAATTTTTAAGAATTAATTGTTATACTATCCGATTTAACATGGGTCCAAAGACTGAACTACATATTTTCAAATGTTGAATAATGAACAAAATAATTAGGTAATAATAATAATAATGTCTTTATTTACGGAGATAAAACTCCATTTTGCATATTATAAATGAGTAACATAGATATGATAGTATTTGATTTTACAGATTTATAAATTGATTTATAATCGTTGGTATTTTAAGAGTAAAATAATTTGAATGTTTTTGTAATTTGATTTGTACAACAATTTGTTGTATAATAATTTATATTACCGAGAACTGAGAAGTTATTCTTGTTTCTGGATTATGTTTGAATATAATCGAGAACAAACTTTGTGTCTAAGTTGTCGGTTGTGTTCTACTATATTATTATTCATAAGTAATCGTTAAAAAAAAAATACTGTTATGTTTACATACTACTTAGAGTTGCCAATAACAATTAGCATAGGGCAATGATGTAATTTACCCGTAGGTATAATTTAATTTACGTAGTTACTAAACTAGGTATGGTGATGTTTACTGGTGTTGGGAAATTTTCTGATACAGTATCAACATATCGTCATAAGTTTATATCATGCACATACGTTATTGCTAGGTACTGGGCAGTAACAAGTAATCGATGGAGAATTTCATTCATAATCGGGTGATTCTACCAATATATCATTGACGCAATAATTGTTTTTATTTTATCACTATCATCCTACCTTATACAAATACCTATAAACATACTATTTAGTATAGAGCATTTACAAATGAAACCATTTAAAACTTAATGATGCTTATATCTAGATTAGAATTTGTATTACATTGTGTTATCTTATTTTGCGTTATAAGCATTTAATTATAATAACGTATTTGTTTAGCTACGATAAACTTATCAATATTGATTTGGATATAATATATATATATTAATATAAATATAAGTATAGATTTATTCTGTGTTGGAAAATCCCAATAGTTCATTTACGAAGCATAATTAAAAATATTATGATAATAATTAGCATTATTTAAATTTACATGCGTAATGCGTTCATATTTTTAATAATATCAACTACATAGGTATAACAACATACAACTCTATATTTCCTCAGAAAAATGCGTAATTTATTAGGAAATTTTAATAAATTTTAATATTTTTTTTGGTTTGTCGTCATGGCTACGTCAATTTTTGTCGTGACGGTTTTATAACAAGAATAAGCTGTTAGGAAGGTATGTCAAGCTAAAATTTGGATGAAATAATTTTTGATAAAAAGCTAAAGAAGTGATTATAATAAGAATTTTAAATAATTTAGGATACACAACTTTGTTTTAATGTTTTATAAAATGTTATAAACATACGTTTGTAATATCAACCTTTTTTATGTTAATGTTATATTATCAAATAAAAATAAAAAAATTAATAAAGCGGTTACCAAATCCGACAAGTTAAAAAAACGTCAGCAATGAAAATATACAGCCTTGCCTACGACCACACAAGATCTTTTTTTTCTATTTTCACGTTTAACGTTTGTTTATTTCCTATCGATTGGGGCTTAGACGGTTTATTGAATTTGACAATTTTTGAGGTTTACATCTGGCTGGCGACCTAATGCTTACCAAACAAGTTTGGCAGCGCACGAGAGAGATACCTGTGGCCATTTCTCCCCTTTCCCTCTTTTCTTTATAACCATTTAAGCTATAGTATATAACATTTTTAAAATAAGGACTGCTATGTTTCATTACAAATGATAGGATATAAATTAATTACAACTCAATAATAGTAATTGATTATGTTAAAACTTAATATGTGTATTATAATACCAAATAATATAATATCAATATATTATATTATCATACGATAATATTAACGTGAATTGGTTGTTGTTTGTTGATAACTTATTAAATGTCTGCGTGTTTATTTGTTTATAATTTGTCTCTTTCAATTGCTCATAAATAGAAAAAAACACCACCTTTTAATTAAAACCCAAATGACCTAACACAAGTTTAACATTTGAAATTTTATCCATAATTATTATCCATTATGTTATTTATATTCTACCGATGGAAAGTATGCGAGAGAAATTTAATACATTTTTATCTTCTCTCTTTGACTCGCGTCACCGGCCGTTGACAATCTCATAGTCATGTATGCTGTTTGTGTTGTATACACGAGCGCCGGAATAAGGTACAAATTAAATCTATTATTATGATTACTATTGTAACATGCACGCATTGCTGGCGATTATAGAATATTGTCTGCAATTTAACTGAAACCGGGTTAACATAATATAATATAAAATAACATAATATCACTAGCGACGGGTCAAAACCGTTAGAAAAACACTTGGTAGTAGGAAGTACCTAGACATATCAACAAAAACGTCAACCCATGCCAATCGGATTTAATTAAAAACTAGTAAAAAATAATGTAATACCCCAAAAGACAGATTTTCACAAAACCGAAATTTAAACCACATAATAAATGCGACAAAAAGTAAGGTTGGCACTTCTAGACCAAGTGGTACAAATTTATGTAAACAATTAATATATACATAAAATATTATTGGGTTGTTTACCTTCTGCGTTCATCGACTCATTTATATTAGGTAATGACATAGTGTACATCATACATGTATACTTGACATATTATGATCGTGACCATCAAAATTGATGCGTTTGTATTGTTTTAGTAGATTGATAGATTTGAGTTGATGTATGACGAGGGACACGACGTCATTATGGGTTAAGAGGAAATGGGGCTTGTTTTTCATTTCCGAATCCGCCGTTGAAAAATCAGTGAAAATATTGTTTTTCTAATTTGGTTTCTGGCACCAATAGCAGTAAATATGAATCCTAATAAATTAAGATGAATTGGGCATTTCGAAAAAAGTAATTAAAATAAAATAGTGAAAAGTGGTCGAGTCCCATTAGATGGATGTGTCGAAGAAGAATATAATACTTGGCACTTTTTAGAATTTCATTTCAACGTCTAGTTCTTAACCCTTTGAAGGCTTTCCCTATTCCACCGACCGTTGTAGTTAAGCACAATGCATACAGGTGTTTCTCGATACATAAACCAGAGCGTGTGTGGGGATTTAAAAAAAAAAAAAAGTTTTTATTAAGACATGCTACGCACGTACAAATTGCGAATACTCGTGTGAATATGAAGTCCGCGAAGTGGCATGGAACGGAAAACCTGTTTTGTAGTTAATAATATAATATTAAAATTTTATAATTAATAGTTGAACGGTTTGTAAGCAACATACGAAGCCAAAAGAAGAAGAGGAAAAAGAAGTGAAGACTATGCGCGTTATTTCTCGTTTTTAAAACTCAGAAACAGATAACTCAATTGGCATAATGTCAACAGCTACAATATTTTAGATTCGAAGAACACACGTCTTTTGCAAGATCCCCAGAGTAATGCTATGAGTTGAGGCCTATTGGCCTAGGTATACGGTTAAAGAAGGCAAAATTTAATTATTGCGATTTGAGACTTTTTAACCATATAACCGCACTACACAATACACATATATGAGCACGTACTTATCGGGATGCGTTAGCAATTTATTATATTTCAAACCCCATTAAAGTGTACACAAAAAAAAAAAACGTATATAATATAAGTATATACATTTTTAAATTCGTATGCTAGATGTCTCGGCAATGGCCCGAACATGTCACGCCCGCGAACCTGAAACCCTGATGACCTACCACGCCCATTAACGACTGACGTTGATCGGTTCTCTTATTTGTACGCACCTATATAAATTATAATAATGATTAATTTACATATAATTTGATAGGTAATAATCTAATATAGTCCGTTTGAATTATATAGACGATACGCGTGTCGCCCCTATTTGCGTCTTAACATGATTTCTAACAACCTCATTGTTTGTAACTATTGATAAATCTGCAACTTTATACTATATATTTGTTTGTTTTCAATAAAAGGTTGCTAATTAAATATTTCACAAAATTCTTCATAAATCTTTTCAACTTCTGACCTGGAAGTGTGTTTTATTTTAATAGTCTAATATTCATGTTTGTCAAAAATTGCCTTTGGTCTTTTTAGATCCAAAGTACAGGACTATCTAACAGCTGAAGTGCTTTATAATACGATACATCTATTATACATAGATACTCTGTTCATTCTGAATGTTACACAGTAAAAAATTAAATACAGCTACGCGCCCCATGTATTAAAGTAAAAAAATTGCAAAATAATAATTACAAGAATAATATATAATTTCAATGCTTTTCCTTATTCTTGACGTTTCATTTTATTACTGCGCCCATTATCGTCGACAATAGACGTTTTATTTGTTGAATAACAAATTTTCTGGGCCATTTTTGCCAAAGTTCGCAAAACCATATGATTATATTAGAAAACTGCACACATTTTACTTATTATTATTATTTTTTCGGTACTTATTTTTTTTAGGAATTGGGTTTGAAGAGAAAAATTACTAATAGGCGTTGGCCAAATTCTAACGGGTTACCTTCTATCGTAGTTACGTCCGAACAGTAATTATTCTAATAGTTATTACTCATTAGTCATTGTTTTTGAAAATAATTATATTTAACCGATTACATTTAAACGATCAAAAACACTTACTTGTGCCGTTGTTGACGAATCCTTGGAATAAATTATTGTTCGCATCACCGGACATAACTGAAAGAAAACAATAAAAATAACGTTAGTCGGTTAAATCATTGGGATAAAGTGATTAATTTTAATGTTTACAATTAAAACGTCATTATTAATTAAATATATTTTTTGTTAATACATAAATAGAAAACATGTATTTAGTAAATATATTTATCACAACACTCAAAAGCGTTTGAACTTAAAAGAAAAATGAATTGAGCAATAATTATTTTCAACCCGATTTAAGTAAACGTCATAACTTAATCAAAAACGTATTGTTTACTTGAATACTCGAATTGAAATATTGTATAATATATTAAATTTATTGTCGCGCTACAATTTATGTTTAATGGGCAAACGGGTTATATTTCTGCGGTCTGTTAAGTAAAAACAAATGAATTACCAACGGTAAATAATAAGACTTAATCATCTAAAATGTAAATCAATTATTTTTTTTATATTAATTCAAACATAAGACGTATTTTATAAGACTTGTACGCTAGCTCGTGTGGCATTAATTATATCGCATATTATTAAACAAAAAATAAAGAATCTCGTTTATTTTATAAAGAGAATCAAATGCAAAGTAAATTGCGTACATTTTCTGCAGTATCTTTGCGTTCAACGACTGTATATTGTCATTAGTCAGATGGGCACAGACGGCGTTTTTGATTAGCACGATCTGGAAGATTGCAGACGACCATGACCGTCGACCTAAAGCTGGCCAAACAAGTTTGGAACTCGGGCAAGAAGATGTTTTTTTTCTTTAGACGGTCGCCTTTTTAGCTATTAAAACCAACAACGAAATATGTCTGTCAAACTGGCAACCGTGCATATCACTACAACGCTGTTGCCTTATTGCAGCCGTCATTCATCAATATACGGATTTGCTTATTTATTATTATTTTTTTTTTAATAAAAAATATATTAATTTTTTAATTTTGACACTGATGTTTCTTTTATCGATATTGGAAGTTAAAGGTAGTGGCAGAATACGTATGACCGTATCAATTGGTCGTCGACTACTCGGAAAGTATGAATTTTGGTTGAGATTTCAAGTGCACGAAAAAAATAAATTTACAGAACCACAATCCGGTACATAGTGATGGCCTGCTATATTTAAGTAGCCGTCAAAATGTTGTACTAGTTGCCACCCGCGTTAGGTAATAAAATTTTTTTATCCGCATTATCTCCCGAGGATGTCTGATTTAAAAATTGTATTAATCATTCTTTTTTATGGTATTAGCTGTATTAGTTGCAATTTTGTACACTACAGTAATTTTTATTCTGACAAAAGATGACAAAGTAACGTTTGACGGTTGCCGTCTTATATTATCTGTGGGTATTCCGATATCAATAACTAAGTTATTGACAGGTGTTAATTTGGCGGCGATTGCGTGATAAATTATTTTTATTTAATTCGCGCAAATGTATAACGGTAGTTGCAGTTTTCTAGAAATGCAAGTGAAAAAGGAACAAAACACAACATTTTTAAATAGTTACAAATTTAACTTAAAAAAAACTTGTAAATGATGTCCCATGAAGGAACTGTACAACAAAGCAGTCGTACTTGCGAGTTGCGAGTTAAAAATCAACATAATATATGATTCTACTATGATAATTAGTTTCTTTTAAAAACTGAAAACCGTTTATAAAATTATTATTGATATTATACAAATATGTCACTTGATTATTTTTGAGTTGTATAATTAGAAGTTAAATTTTGATACTAAAAATCAGAAGCTATTGCGTATGCCCAATAGTAGGAGACAATGCAATACTTAAAAGCTATAATTTTATATTACCAAATAATTTATATATCATGATACATATATACAATGATCATTGTTATAAGATCTCGCAATATTAATTATATAATAACCCCACAGACTAATATACAATTGCTTGGTTTAATGTTTAGTCATTCTGAGATTATAATATACGTTTCAATTCGCGTGTTATTGTAATTATTACACAGGCGATACACAATATAAATATATACTCGTATAATATATAGTGTTTATTGTCAATTTGAGTGTAATTTGTTATATGTATTGTAACCGTATCGATATTTTTTTAATTTTATTATTTTTCTAACCCAAGTGCTAATTTGCATAATATTATGCGATAACTAATGACGGTATTGTTGTTATAATTTGTTATAACTGCGCTATAAAAATAATAGAAAATGTATAAGATAAATGATTAATATAGTTTTAAATATTTTTTGTTGTTTCTGCCCACAAAACGACTATCAGATTAACTTTTGTTTTGTTATTTAATGTAAATGTAAAAATAATGTTAGTGACACATTTGTAATTTTTCTAATAAATCATCAAAAATTAAAACAAATCTAGCGTAAAGCAACTGAAATACGAGACACCAAGAGAAATTTCGACGTCAAAATCATCCAGATTAACATATTAATATTGTTTATGACATAATTCCAATTAAAAATTATTAATCAATGTATTTATATGAAAGAAGACGTTTACCGGTCGTACTGTCGTTGTTGTTTTTAATTAAATTTGTTTTGTGTGTTACTCCTATATAATCAAACAATGAAATAAAGCTCATGCGCAAAAGGCGAATCTTCTTTTGTCCTGGACAAGCACATATATAATATTTTATAAATAAACACAAAAATAATGCAAATCATTTCAGTTTGTTAAAACAGACGGCATATTGATTAATAGAGTTCTGTGGGTTAAGGTCCTATTGAAACACATGTCCATGGTTTTGTGACGAAATATCAATAAAACCATGATATTATAATAATTTTTTTAAAAATTTCCAACTAAGACGACCATTGAAGGGAATTTGGTAACACTATTTTAATACAGCTAACCCGATGTATGCAATAACCAATATAATTTTTTTTATAATATAGAGTTTTGTATATTTTAATTAATCGAATTGACCTTCGCTGTTCAAAGTAAACGGTCGCATAGTCTAAACATTTACTCAAACAATTTGTTGTAATATACAAATAATTTATTAATTGTATTTTTTAATGATTTCTTTAAATATATATTTTTTTTGTTTGCAAAAATATAAGCCAAAGTTTTTTTTAGTGAATTGTTAGGTTTTATAAGGAGAACAAAAATACATTTCCGCAAATTAGTTTCCAAAATATATGGCATGTGCTCAACGTGTTATCAAAAACTATACAATATAACCTATATTATATTATGATATTTCGTCTCGTACATCTTTCGTTAAAACAAAAAATTTAATATTAATAATAGTGATAAATGATAATTATTAAATATTTTTTACTTCCTCTCAGTCTCACATTTAAATAACAGATACAAATGCAATTTGCCAGGAAGATGGTAGCTAAGCCTGTCACAAAAAAAAAAAAACAATCGTAAATCATCCCCCATAGAGTATTTGTTTATATTTAATGACTACGAGTAATGAATAACCCACAAAAAAGTAATGTGATTTCGACAAAATGTTGTATTTACCTTGGTCTGCCGGTTGGCCTTCCAGGTTTGACTTTAAACAAATATTAACATACAATATGATGACATTAGAAAATATCATTTTGAAGACACCAACACTAATTTAGTACTTGTTAAGGTTTAAACTATATTTTATGTGTATGTATTATATTATATATGTTATACTTTAGAATCAATGTTCTTCAAATCGTTTTAAACAGACATATTATAAGATGCATTTTTTTTTATCCGCGCAAAAAATTTATATCATTACGATTGTACATTAAACTCTTAGGTTTATGAGTTAAACACATAATTGTATGCATTGTAATTTGTAACTAATAATTTTGAGTGTATGTGTGTGTGTGTGTGTAGCTTGACGAGGAACGTAGTAATTAAAATGTATAGTATTATTATATGCTTCAGAGTGCGTGTCATATTGTTTTTAATTGTACAGGAAGTTTCTATTATAAAACAGAGGAGTGAGGACCCATAGTACGAGTATAGTGGCCGTATATAATATTATAATATACAACGTGAATCTTCTTATAAAAAAGTTTGATATTCCTGTCAAGGACGCGAAAACTAATGGTATATACAATATACCATTAATACGTGGCTAATCGCCTTCGTCGTTTCAGAGAAATTATAGAATTTTTACACACTTCGGTTAAGCGATTCATTGTTCGCATAACCGAAACGGGTTAATTAATTAATTCATTACTATGTTCCACAATGGCATATAATATTTCTGGTAAACAATATACGTCAAAGATGACAGTATTGATTTGTAAAATGCAAATGTTATGGCCTGTAGACATTGGTGTAATCAGTTTATTAACATAACATGCGAGATGATCCTATCCGCGATGGGCTATGAAATCTGGTTGCTATACGCATAAATAATATTGTACCCAGAAGAGGAAGACACCGGCAGTATTTTTATGACATATTAAATACATTATACCGGATCATTTGATAAAACATCTAAAAATAATCCAGTGTCATTACTTAGAAGTTAGAACTTCAACAAAGCATATAAGGATATAAAGAAATATATAAATACGTTTCTTTAAATAACAATATTGAATTTAGAGCTTGGAGATAAGATCTCAAAAGCAACCTTAAAGACCCTAAATGTTAGTTAACAAATGTATTGATTGTGGGCTAGACCGCAGCGTAGTTGCTGAAAGTAAAGGAGCTTCAAAGTTGTCTTATGCGTCTAAACTGACTCAGCCTACTTGCCTCAATTTCTAAAATCTTCCTCCCATATTTGTGTTAATGTTAATATTCTAGTAATGAGCGCTATGTGTGAAAGTAAAAAGTTTTATCTTAATTCATGGTGTATCTTAAAATTTTACTATTAAAAAAGTGAAAACCCATCGCTTCTTTCTTAGTTTTGTAAGTATAACAAAGTTTTAATAAAAAATACCAATGTTTGCCATTATTCAGTATGATACCATTGATTTATGATAATATTTAATATTACTACTGGAAGGTTTTTAGATACATACCGTATGTACACACTATATGTAAAAAATGTAGGTTTGATTATAGATGGGCGACGGCAGGTGGCTAATGTCATGGGGCGTATTTCTTCTATACTTATTCTATAAAACACTACAAAAACAATGTTGACTTTTTGTAAAATAACGAATAAAATATAGAAATTTACCTACAATTATTGTAATAGAATCTGATTTGGGAAGCGTTTGTTATAAATTATTATTACTATCCATTATTCAAACACAATTAGTTGCGACTTATGCGTTATGACTATAATAATGTATCTTAACTCAAACAGGTATATTTAATACAAAATTTAGGGAATATCAAAAACTCAAAAACGACCTTAGCGTGTCATATTCTATACAGAAAACCTGTAATAACATATGTAATAAAACGATGTAGATGTTTTTGATATACCGCTTATTATTTTTTTTATGTAATTTAGGTTTTAACTCAAAATGTAAAGACCGTTGATAATGATTTGTTTTTTATAAATAATTAAATTTTGATTTTCGTGGAGGACATGTGCAATCAATTAAAAATTTATGGGTTAAATGAGGGCATCCGGAAGGGTTTAGACTATCTTAAAGCACAAAAGCGTTTCAATTACTCAAGCATAAATTAAAAAAATCATAACAAAACGAACATAAAGCCTTTATTTACTGAGAGCGCTACTGTCTATAGATTGACGCATCAAACTTAGTCAATTAATTTATATAGAATTCGAGTATAACACTAAGTAACAAATATTAAAGGCTGTAATTAAGTCATATATACCAACCTACCATCGACCCAAGGCCATGTATGTGTATAATAGTCCCTATCTCCTCCATCGTCCTGCTTTTAGTAATTCATGACATATTTTGTTGATTTCTTTACACACTCTACATACTTTCAGCGCTACAATTGGTGAAGCATTATTTTTAAACTTATTCCTGCTATCAATAAAAATAAAATTGTGTCCATTTTTATTACGGGCATAAAATACTCTTGTTTTAGAATCCTTTATTTGGTAATAAAATAACAGGCCAGCACAGAGGGATCGGGCCATAGTGGGTATGACACATAATATTCGAACATAAGGTTCAAGGAGGTTACAGGTCTTCAGGAATTATTGAAAGTCATAATAAAAACACTTTCTAATAAACTCATTGATGCGAATCTGTATATAATAGAAACAATAAATATCTGTAAGAGCATTGTAAAGATTATAAAGTAATTAAAATTATATTCGTAGTATTTAGATGGACACGATTAGGGATACATCTAACCTAATTTACTTATTGCCATTAATACTCATAATATATCTTTGTACAAACTTTATGTTCTCAGCTTCGCATAGGAGCCAAAACAGCAGTTAATCGTGTATTTTTTTTAAGTTATCTGGTTATTTTTATGGGTTACCAGAATAATTACCATAAAAACATGACAAACTACTAAAGATAAGCGCCGGATTTTGACGTCTTAACCATGTCTCTGTGTTTGGCACGTCAAAATCATTGAATATGCATGATTTCACATGACGCGTTCGACCGCCGGTACCGTTAAAGTGTTGATATTCATGGAAAATGTGTATGGTTTTTGGCCTTTCATTAATTAATCGGACCGACAAGACTAGTATGGTCGCATCTTTTCGACGCCGGTCGATAATTAATGAATTTCGCAGAAGCTAAGTGCGTCGGCTGAAATAGTATGAAGTCATTCCGAGAATTTGGCAGAGGGTTAGGTCATGACGGGTTACCGCCGCCGTCGGACGGTTCTAAGTGGATGGAATGATTTTAACGGCATTATATTATGTCCAGAACTACTACCGAGCACCTATATAGTTTTGACCCGGAAAGTCGACGACTGAGGGCGCTTTAATCAGTTAAGAATTAATGATATTGTCAGGCAAAATACAGATAGTCTTTACTCTATCATAACTCATAAGCAATGGCCGCCGTACGCCGTAACGTCTCGATCGCCGGGGAGACCTGCAACTCAAAGTTTTCGAACCGAACAAAAATAAAAATTTTAGAAAAATCGAACATTTTGAAAATTCAAAACGGATGGCAGTATAACTAGTGTCAAAGAAACCACTGAGGGGGTGGACCAATTCCCCTAAACGAAAATTTAAAAATAATAACTTCAAACACCGCATCTTCGAATAAGACAGTTATTTACATGAATATTAAGTAAAAAAAGACAAGTCTTGTTATATAATGTATGTGTACGTAAAACATATTTTGTTGTATTGTTAGTTTTAAAAGCCAATCAAATGCAAGTCACAATTGCGCCATTAATGTTCCTTCCTATGAGTTGTTTACATAAGTAAAGTTGGTATTAATATATTAATGATATGTACAATTAATATATTAACATATAGCATAACCGGCACAATAAACTAATACTCGGTAACCTTGATAACCGCCAACGTGTTTTTAGCTTTGATGCGCAGCTAAGGTATTGTTTTTACAACAATGTGTTTATTTTTGGACCCACGATACATATTTTCTAGACATCTGAACCGATTTCTTCAGGTAGCAAGTCTATAAATTAGAAACCGAACCGGAAAGGTACTTTATTGGGCCAGACATTTAAAAAGTTTACTCCTTTCCCTACAAAATCAAAACATCCAAACAATTTAAATATCTTTCAACTAAAAATTACAGGACTTTATAACATTTTATTTTAAATAGTCGAATTAGTTAAAAATTTGTATGGAACATTCTTATGATAATACGATTTTTCAAAATCATACTTAAAATATAGGATACAGTTCAAGTTAATAATAATTATTTTGGTCCTATACTTGTCACTGCCAAAGGAGACCATTTATCTCCTATCCTTATATCCTACTTTTACTTTTTATAAACGACCTAAGCTCTGAATTCTGTTATTGCAATTATTTGTTGTTTGCAGATGACCTGAAACTTTATATATTCGTAAAGTGTCATGAAGATTAAAAACACCTTCAAAGCGACCTTAACCGGTTTAATGAATTGGATATAAATAATTTTCTGTATTTAAATAGTGACAAATTTAAACATATTTCGTTTAATCATAATCGTAGTCCATTGCATCACGAATATGTTATTAACAATAACAAACTAGAAGTGGTAAGGAACACAAAGGACTTAAGTATTATATTACCTTCAGATCTTTCGTTCAACACACTTATTAACGACACTTGTACAAAAACTGCCGCAGAAATGAAGGGTTTATGCAATGAATTTATGAACACTTACAATAATTTACAGTGCTTAAAAATGTTGTCCAATGCATTAGTTAGATCTGGACTTCAGCTCGGACTAGTGGTTTGGAACCTCATACAACTAGGTTAAGGGGACCGCAGCATGGTTTTTACAAAAAAATATTAAGTATAGATATAAAATAATTAAAACGTCATCCCATAGATAAAGTTTTTCTATATACATTGTGAGGATTTGGTAAATCTACCCCTTAAGGGGGTTGGAGCACAACTAGTTTTCATGCGTTCTAGACCATTAAGCAGTGCTAAATTAGACATACGTGCCAATGTTGGATTTTCGATTTAAAATTTGGTATGCCTAGAATAAATACAATTGTAATCCGGGAATTACTATTGAATTTTCAAAAATAATATCATAATTTTGAAGATCTTCAAAAGAGAAAATTGAAAATCGGCTTCCTAAGAAACCTAGACAATTTGTCAACAAATCTATACATACTTTAAAAATTAAAATCCAACATTGGGATGTAGTCAATAATTTAGCACCGCTTATTGGTCCAAAACATATGGAAACTAGTTGTGCTCCAAACCCCTTAAGGGGTAGATTTACCAAATTCTCACAACGTATACAGAACAACTTTATCAATGTGGTGGCGTTTTTATTTTTTTTATATCTAGGTATACTTAATATTTTTTTGTAAAAATCATGCTGCGGCCCCCTTAAGAAAATCAAATTAAAAAAAAATAAATAAATAAAACTTCCTATTTCTACTATTTCTTTATGTAACATGTAACGTGTAATGTGATAACATTGAAATTTAGGCGTCAATTTATTGATGACTTTTGTATTTATAATTTCTGATAATTATTGTATAGATAAACCAAATTTATTAAAAAGGATAACCTTGAATGTGCCATAAGTCAACACTTGCAATTTTCATACATTCTATATCAAGCTCGAAGTTAAATATTTTGTTCTAGGTAGCCCTATTTATCTAATTTCAAATTCATGCAAATAATGCAATGGTATATAATATATGTGATATGGATCAAATAGTTTGGATTTTTTTGTTGATGGTCAAGATAGTTGAAGTTTAGTATCTCAAACATATCATAGATCTTCTTAGTTGCTAAGTTTATCATTAATTAATTTACACTAGTTAAGTTATTTCATATTTGTCCCTTTTGTAAATACCTAATATTGTAATTTCTGTACTCTTCCCTTCCTCGAACGTGAATTATTTAATTAAAATGTAACAAAAACAAAGATAAAATACTATTAATAAGTTGATAAACCAAAAAAAATATCATAAGCTATTTCCCCTAGAAGGGATGGAAACTTTTTTTTTCATCTCTTTTTCCAGCGAAATTTTAGGACTTAAGACTGTTAATAAAACTGAAGGCAGATCTAAAATGAGGCTACAGGTGTTGTTGATTGCAAGATCAGCTATTCATGTGTTGTTACAACTTATAAGACTTACAAAGCACATACAGATGTCAATTTATACGTAGCTAATATGATTTTCAAAATTAATTGTGATATTAAGTTAAGTATTATTACTTATTATAGACATTAAATTAAATTTATTATTAGACATTCGACATTGATAAATGTACATAATAATATGTCACCGTCTAGCGTATAATACCGCGTTATTCCGATAAATTATTACCGTCTGCTATTCGTTAATTTATTATTATCTTTTGCTATTTTTTAAAAAAAAGTAATAATGTAAAAAATACAGTTAAAAATAATAATTGTAATCAGTCATCGTAGGAGAAACAATATCATTGTTTTCGCCGTTTGTTTAATCTTAAGATTGTTTCATCTGACCCTGTTGACAGTATTGATTCGATACAATGCTATTAACACTGATGTCATTGTATAACAATTTAATAAACAAATGCATTTTTGTTTGTTTGATTTTTTTGTCTTTAAAAAATACATTTTTTTGAACCGATTTAATAACTGATCGAACTGTTAGCGACCTATGCAATTATTTGTAATGAGATAATTATGTTATTGTAAATCATTGTTTATTAATAATTAAAAGCATTGTAAGCGACATAAATCAGTAAATATTTGTCATTGATCGATTAATAGTAGTACGACCCCCCCCCCCCGCAGTTCACATACGTCTAAATCCAAAGACACATATGTATTACATTTGTATATTATATATTAATTTCGTCCTACAGTTTTTTTGTCACGTATAATGATTCGCTGTCTGAGCCGTGAGTGGAAAATGCAAATATGCATAAAGTAATTTTCCTTGGGCTATTTACTCGCAAGCCGTTCTGTTAATTCGATCATCGACCCGTGCGATCGTTCTAAAAATAATTTAAATTACAAAAAAAAAACCATAATATCGGTTTAAAAAACTGGGCGGACGCAAGCGGTTAAGTCGAACCACTTTTATTATTTTCCGTTTATTATTTTACAGATGATCCATGTCGTAGAGGGTAAACTCTGTAATACGTTAGTTAATTATTGTATAGATACAAAACAAAGTGGGTCAGTGATTTCGAGTCTAGCTGTAACTGTGTGAGTGCGCTCAAGGAATTTGTCATAGGAGTCCCGAGTGTCACGATCAACGAAAAAATAAATTATATAATGTCCCTGAGTGGCGATGATCGATTGTTAACACAATAATATGCTCATTCTCCACTATTCGTTTTACCTATTATGTCACGTGGACATGATGGACGATTGTCTATGATAAACCGACACGAGGTTAGTATAATACTGTGGTGATCTTAAGTGCATCTAATTATCGGTAAACAACAATGACGGTAGCTTGACAAATTTGTTGGGAGACGACAATTGTGTTTTTTCAAGAGGGTAAACTATTATAGTTCAAATATACATAATGAAGGTACTTAATGAAGGTACTTAAAAGAGTTGAATACTCCTGCTTTCAATTTAATATAGACCTCTGGTAGATTTTATTGTTGTTTACACAATGTTAAATCTGACTTAAACCAATATTTTAACAAAAAGCAAATAAGCAAATTTCAACGGAAAACTTACGAATGACTTTCAAACGAATAACCATCATCTACAGTTTGACGCGAAAGTACTTTCTAGCAAAACTGTTATTTATTAGACATTAGATAACATTTTTTGAAAGTTATTTTATTAATCGCAGTTATGTAAAAAAAAACATATTTATTTTAACTTGAATTCGAATAATGTAGATAAATTGAATTTTAAATTATATTACAATAATGTATGTATTCATAAATGATTACAATATACCCGCGTCGAATGTTTATTTCTATGGTTATTGTTACTTGAACTCGATTTGGAATTAAATACAATAATGATTTATTAATTTGTATTTACTTTTTTTTTTACTAAATCCTGCGTGTAGACATTTACTACAATTATCATTTTTTGTAAGAACTATCATAATATGGAACATGGTTCTTGATTTGAGATTATTATAAGTTATAATGTGTTTCTCATAAGTGCCTTACGCTGTATTTAAAAAAATTAAATTGCCGCAATTCAATGGTTGTTTTTCGGGTCATTGAAACTTCAAATGTATGGAAATACCATAAATTGGTTCATGCGAACAACAATTTAGTCTACCATTGATTTTAATTTTTAACAAATAGTATTTAAATGTATAGGTCTAAAAAACATATTTTACAGCCATACACAGTCAGTAAAATTGTCTAAGAACCTTGTTATACCATCATCATAAGCTCTAATTATTATTTGATAATATATTTGTATCCATAGTATTATGCGAGTCAAGAAAATTTGATTCTATTTTATTTCAATCAAAAAATTAAAATACCATGGTTATCCTAGATGTATATTGTATACTAATTTTAACTATTTCATTTCTCAATATATGTTATAATAGACTATCCTATTATTATCATAATAATTATAATAATACTAGATAATTAAGCTATTTAGTTGCAATGCATTTCATTTTTTAACAGAGTGACAAACAGTGTACATACACAGTTTTTTCAGCTTCTAATGAATTAATTAACGTAATTCTATTTGTGGTTATAAATAAATACTACACGTTATTATACTTTTGGATTCAAATCCGATATTGTTTTTAAAATAAACTCTTTCCTCTACCTGAAATATACTAGTAGCTAGGGATTTATTTTTACAACTATTTGAAAGTCTTTTAATTTTTTTATTAATAGTTTTATTTAATAATTTTTTTTATAGCCTTTATTATAAATATTACAGCTCAACGATAACAAAGATTAATGATAGTATGATATACAAACTAAAATAAGAACGGAAAAATAAATACAAAAAATATACATTGTTAAAATAGCTTAACTTAGATAAGAAACCCAGCATCGAGCATGAATTTTAGGATAGATTGGATGATAGGAACTGAACGACGGGAGTTAAGAATATTAAAGGTGTTAGGGTCATTAATACTCAAAGGGGATAGGAAGTTAGAGAGAATAACTCTATGGGGAGAGTGTGAGACAGTGAAAAAGAAGATAAGAAAAATGATAAATGACTGGTAACTCATGAAAGGTGCAATGTGGTGAGGAGTTAAAGAAATGAGAAGGAGAAAGCGAGAAGGTTGTGTCAAAATCTTAAACGAGAAAGGAAGAATTTTCCTTACAAGTCAGATGGAGACCATGAAACCAAGGCCTGCGATGGATGATGGGGTAGATTGAGTGATGCTAAGGGGAAAGTTAGGAGGGAGGGAGGACTATTTGTCCTACCAAGCCTGTAATATAGTTTTATTAAAGCACGGTAGAAAGTAGGAAAAATAGTTTTAGCTCCTATCAGAATATTAAATTTTTCAGGAAACTCAAAAAACTGATTTTCTTTTTAATTCGTTTTAATAATACAACATTAAATGAACATTTAGAAGTACTATTTTCGAACCGGCGGCTGTTGTTTTTTTTAAATTCATCATTATTCATTATCATTTAGCATCATAGAAATGTTACATTTTTTTAAAAGTAACCATGCATTAATCATTGTCCATAAGTATACTGCTATAATCAATAAGCACATTAACTTATTGTGCAATTATATACTATATAATATTATACACTTCGGAGGGTTTCCCAGACAGTATATTTAGTATATAATTTGTTATTTTCCCGACCAATTATATTGAAGATATATTACCAGCATTTAGCTGCGTTCCAATCGTGAAACGCGTTAAAAACTAAGTGCACGTTTAAAAACCCGGTTCGACGGCAAATTGCTCTTAATTGATTACAATTGATGTTTCTATAGATATGTCTATAATAGATAATAATATATAATGTTTTGGATTTGCATAGTGACGTGGGTCACGAGGAGAATCGCCGAGGCTTTTTTATACTCGTTGGTCGTGTCTAATACTAATAGTTGTTCCAGAGATAATTCGTTAATTTAATTTAATAACAATAATAATAATATATATTTATTTTTGCGCATGTTAAGGCTCGTGCTGTGCCGTACGGCTTAATAGGTTTAGCTACCATTACAGGCAGTAATGATGCTTTGGTGCTTTACCTATATATTTTTACTTAACAGGTATTTCATCTGGTACATAATCAGTCGAACAAGGCGATATAAAATGTGTCGCAATGGTCACAGTGACTTATTTATAGGTTGCATGTATATTGTACAACTTACAGCTGCTATAGACCGTTCTTTATTTTTGTGTTACTAATAACAATTATTTATATTTTAAGGAATTTGGCCATTGAGAATAGGCAATAAAACAAATTTTTCGAGGGGGCACAACATTGATGTTCTCAGTCTTTGCTTTGGTGTCAAAATCATGCTTTACAACAACTTTGTGAATGCTTGTCCGCATAAAGCCAACCCGTGTTTTTACACCGTAACATTGCACTTGTATTGCCTCTAAAACCGTACATTGTAAATCTAAAAAAATTGCATCTACAAACAATATACCTAATTTGCTTACTATTTTGTACTTTGCACCGCATGGCGAAGCGATAGCGCCTTATTATTAACTCTGGCTGTCCTAATAGGTCCCATATAGACCATAATAATACATAGTAATAGGTTACATAGTATTAGCATATTGTAGGTACAGCAGCTGGTACCTATGTGTTATCGTCAACCGCAGTAGATTTTTAATAATATTGTTATTGTTATGTAACCCGAACAAAAATAAAACACAATGTTGTTATGAAACTTATGGAACGTTGTTGTTTACAAAAAAGTAAAATGCATATGATGATAACAAACAAGGATAAACGTTGTCCTGCCAACACCTTCTTCGATGCACGACTAACAAAGGAGATTCATATCAAAAATATTTCTATCGACCGTTAAAAGTGTGCTGCTATTTAGTAAATAGAATTTACTAATAATTGTTATAAAAGTTTAAACTAGTATACGAGTACATGCGTCTATTAACCGAGGTTATACGACTACTTAAAAACTACCCTAACCCAACCAGTAGGGGATCCAAAGGAAATACTAGGGGAAACTACTAGGAGTTTTCTACAACTCTTTCAGCATCTAAAACTAAGGCCTAAGCGTAATAATGTTGTCAAATAAGCAATATAAAATTATTATTTCTGATTGTGAATAATAATTAAGTATTTTTTTGTTTCATTTAGATATATGTAAATTAAGTGATCTCTATTTTTACTTAATTGGCCAAAATAATACCTAACCAATATGCCTAAATTAAATCTATAGTTCATTATCCGTTAAATATGACGTTAAGAATTTAATACAATATATAAGTCAATTGCACAGCCTAGTTATTTTAAGATCTCATTTTATAATCGCTCGGTTGGTTAGAAATCTTAATAAAAAAAGCTTACTATCGCTTTTACTAGAAGAAAATATGTTTACTTAAATTAAAAAAAACAACAACTATGTAGTCGTATATGTTATTATAATTTATAATTAATAACTTGACTTCATTACTAACTAGTCTGCGTCTGCTGTGATGTATATGCTTGTCAATAAAATGAAAGAGAAATCCCGATAATTACTCACACCCGCCTGGTTAGAGTTTTAATATTTGATAGTATTCAAGTATACTAGTACTTAAATCAATCAGTTTAATTTTTCGCGGTGAATTGATAATATAATTATCATATTTTCGATCGACATTCACTTATTCAACATCTAACGGATGGAAACGGTGTTTGAACTTGTTTAATTATGTTCATGTGTACATTCCATACAGAGGCGCATTTAAGGAGAGGGTCGTGGATGGAATACCTCCTGAGTTCTTAATAAAAGAAGAATACATTTTGCCAATTATTATACCCTACGGATAAGGTTATATTGACATTAAAGTAGCACTTAAGTATACCCTAAAAATGTTAAGTTAATTGAGCAATTGATTTAATGCAGCATACGTTATCAATAAATTATGATTATTTAAAAAGTTATATCTATCGGCTAATTATATACTGTTGGTTTTTTGTAACGGATATAACTTGTTAATACATAATTAGACTACACTGATAATGTTTCCCTGAAGCGCTAAGAATTCATCATTTTTCTACCAGGTCTCTCTCCAGCTGCCAAGTAAAACATTTTGAAGCTGTCAATAGATAACATTTCTTTTTTTTTTCTTTATACAAAACGTAAGCACCGCGGCTGAGGAACGTCACAATCTTTGTATACTTTGTCAAGGACAAGTGTGAAAAAAAGGACGGCCGAAGATAATAGACGAGAAAATAAAAAAAGAGGAACAATAACGTACGCGTGCTCGCTAGTTACACAATGGACTGAACTTTATAGAACATACGTTATATATTATAATATACACATGTGTATATTATAATTAATAAAGTTGTTTGCGCATTCGATAAACGATTATTGTCATCGTTCGCCTAATGATTAATTTTTCTCATTACAATAAACGCGCACCTCGTACAGACTATATAAAATTATAATAATACATTATTGATATTGTGTTTGACTGGGATTGATTCTCGGCATTCCTGGAACCGTCGCGTCACAATAAGAACATAAGCAATAGTAGTTGTCTCTGAACCGTCGACTATATGATGTTATAATATTTTTTATGTAGTCGGTAAGTATTCTTAACGCACGACCGTGAGTATTTGGAATAGGTCGTATGTTTTTTAAATGTTTAATACAATATTAAATAATAGAAAAAAAGCCGGAAAACTTGGTATAATACAATAACGTTGCCGTCAACGCATACCTAACCGATTTGATTTCTTTTGTAACTTAGCTAGAGGTTAACTTAAACTCTGAGGGATCCAAGTCAAACACCTCTAAATTACCAAAAATAAAGTTTTGTGGAATACACCACAATCCTTAATTCAGGCTTGATCGCGTGCGGCTATTTTAACGAATACGCCCGAGTTGCATTCTGGGTCTTTTATGATTGACAACCGAATTGCATGCCACATTACCTACTTAAAACTGTAACATTTTTTAAAATGTGTAACCGTATCAATTACAAAAAGTTTTTAATTTTTTCACTCAAACCCATATTATAAGCTCCGCACTGTTTTATTAAAAAAAAAGTCACTACATGTTTTGATAATAAACTAAACTTTTATCGATTTTCCATAACACATTATTCAATAATTAATATGATACAGTAAATCCATATGTTAATAATACTATCTACTTGTGTACTTGTATAATTATGTATGCAACTCAGTCATAACTCGCTTGTAACTCGGTTGTTTTGGTTTTTAACTCTTATCTTTCGCCCGCAATTTGAATGCGGCGCATTTTGGTTACTGACTTTTTTAGGACCTTTGAAGAGTCTATAAGCAGATTAAATCTCTCTATTTTCGCCAGCTGGTACAAAAGTCACTGAAGTCTTAACAGAAAGTTCCACATAATCGTTTATCAGTTCAACGGTGTTAGTTTATTGTTGACCAAAAGATGTAAGCAGATAAAATTAAAAAAAAAAACTGTTAATTTAATAACGAGTTTAAAATTAATTAAATTCTTTATTGATTAACTGATTTACTATTTAGGTCAAATAATTAATAAATTAGACCGTTCGTCAAAATGGATAACATCGAATTGAGTCCATCCTACTTTTAGTTATTTGAATTGAGTCCCGTTTCTTATCTTAATATGTTTGAATTGATTACGTAGATAAGATCGTAAGCATAGTCTCCTTTGCTATTATTAAGAGGGAATTTGAACGAACTATATTGAATTGAGTCCCAAATAAACAATGAAGTTGGACAGTTTCCCCCCAAAAATTTGGTGTGATTTTTCAGCAAGCACTAATCGGACAACTAACAGTTGTGAAAGTTTTCATGCAAAATTAAATGCATTGTTTCACTCAGGACATCCGAATACAAATATTCTTGTTGTCACCCTTCTAGGCATACAGTCAGATATATACCTATATTAAATTACGAAGCAATGCAACAACAAAAACATGTAAAAAAACATTGGAAAAAGAACAATTTTTACGGGAGCAGATTATCAAATATCAAAATAAAAAAAATAGCAGATTTTACTACTTAAAATCTGTTTCATTTAAATTTTTACCAGCAACTATTTAAACCCAGACATTATTTTAATTATTTTTAAAAATTATTAAAATAGAAAGTTTTTTTTGACAATTTATATACAAGCAAAGCATTTGTAAGCAAGCACACTCATTTTTGGGAGACTAATCAGCCAACCTCCACGTGGTGTCTCCTGGATAACGCTAATAAGCTGAAGGGACTCAACTCAAACAACCAAAAAAATATTTGTTGGACTCAATTCCGACAGCCCACAAATATTCGTGGGACTCATTTCAATATTTAGGACTCAATTCAATATCACCGGTCAAAATCGAATGGGACGATTATTGTAAGTCGATTGACTACCAAGAATAACTAAGAAAATGGTAATAAAGTGATCACTAAATATACGAGTTTAATCAAATTTTCTATGAAAGAGTAGACTGCGATTCCCGTGTTTAAATGTTAATCGATGCTTTGATATGGGTCCAATGACATCCTCTGTTCTAAAAAATCATATTCCATAAAAACGTCAAAGGATATAAATTATAAACATTAAATATTTGTAAAAATCCTTAAAAAAATACATAGTACTTAATACTAACTAAAGCGTAAGCTTAAATATGCAAATTTGTTCGTGTACATTGTTTTCAATACGATATTTGGACGGATCGCAGAAAACCAGCAGTTAAAAATAAATAATTCTCGCCAACAGTAATGAGACATAATAGTTAAATATGTGTACAAGAAATCAAGTTTTACACAGCTGTTCGTCTTTAGTCATAAAAATCAACCAAAAGAGTGCCAATTCTATTGTGCTGTGTAACAAACAAAATCCATTCGATTATATGAAAACACGTTTAACGCTCGCCTGACACTCTTCGGCGAGTCGTCCGTTTTCCTGACAAATTGCTTTGCCTTCTCTTAATGTTCGCCAATACACTTACCTGTGATTTACCTACCAAAGCCGATATGTTATGTTATATATCAAGTGCTTAGACGTGGCTATAGTAACAGCCGAGCCACTAAACCTTGTGAAGAAAAACGCTCTTTCTTTCTTTTTGTCTAAGCGATTCAGAAGTATAATTTTATAAAAACTAAAAAATAAAAATAAATATTTTTTTCTATACATAATTGTTATTTACTTTAAATGCAGAGCAGAGAAGGTATTGTTTTTACAATGGTTTTTTAAAAAAAAAATTGTATCTACTATCTTCTAAGCCGCTAAACCGATTTCTTCATACAACGAGTTTATACATCAGAAATCGTACCCAAAAAAGGTTTAACCATTTTAAAAATTCACCCCTTCTTCAAAATTTAGAAAAACTCCAAGAAATGTACAAATGATTCACTTTAGAATTATAGCGCCTTACAATTTATTTGGCCCTGTTCGCAAAAATGTCTAAGTCAAGCGGGTTGCGTGCAGCCTCTTAAAAAATGTATCATAATTTACAATAATTTGTTTTTGTGTTATAACTAGTGCCTGTGATTTTAAACGTGTAATTTAAATACACGTGTACACGAACCCCGTGTAATTAACATACACGTGTATAACACGTGTATTTAAAAAAAATTATTTTGTCAAAAATTTTAGTTTAAGTTAACGGATTTACACAATTATACTTGTGTTTGAGTTCGTGTAATTAAATAGACGTGATATTAAACGTAAAACTAAAATTAATAACAAAAATAAATTTTTTTGAATACACGTGTATGTTAATTACACGGGTTTCGCGTGTAATCGAATACACGTGTAATAGGGACCTCTAGTTATAACGTTTAAACTATGTATTTTTTTTTATTATTATTACTTATTAAAATTCGCTGTCCATCGTTCTTAGTCCTTACAAAATAAAAAAATACAAATCGACAATATTGCGTAAGACCACAAATAATTTACAAAGGCCAAGATGATTTGCGTCGTTTTGGACAACATATTATTAAGTAGATATAATATACCGCGAGCCACGGCAGTTATAAAAAATATGCTTCGCTAGTGTAAAAAATGAGTGCAATATATAGTGTATTCATTCAAATATAACCGGTCAAGCATAGTGGTAATACAAAACATGATACAAAAGCTTTATGAAAAAAAAAATTATCTCAGACATGCGTGCGACACAGAAAGTCCTTGCTTACCTTCCCTCTTAGACCTGTTGAGCTCCATCATGTCGGTTTCGATTCACTACTGTCGCTGTTTTGGACTCGCATATTCGCGAGCACACGAGTTGCGTGGGCGCGTGGGCGATTGCTCTTGATTGGGCGACACGTTATTAACAATATTGTAATATGTGTATTACGCATATAGAGCTGTATAGTGCGACGCTCTAGACTAGACCTCTCCGCACGATTAATAATAGTAATCAAAATACAAATAATAACAACCGCCAGTTTGACCGGAAAATAACTAGACTGACGACCGCGAATACAATATACATATTACGTGTATACGTAAGAACAATGCTCCAAGTTGTATTTTGTGTATGCCTAAATATACGTATATATTATAATATTAAATCTACTACAATAATACAACAAGTGGGATACCGGCAGCCTCCAGGGCGCGGACCGTAGAGTCTTTTGTTTTGGAAATCTTAATTACAGATCCGTCCTTGGCGGCGGCCACGGTGGCATTTTGTTTTTTTACAAAATCAAAAAGATCCGCTGACTGTTGCTTGTACAATATGATACGACCGTAGGCTGTCTGGCGTTTTCCTGTATTTAGTACCATGAGGTTCTTTATACGGGGTCGCAGCAATGAACAATTCTTTATTTAATTTTAGGAATATTTATGTTGGTAAAAGCTGAGCTAGAGTAATTAAAAGCCGTCGACCGGTAGGAATTTAAAAAATGTACACAGTGTATAAGCTTTATTGTAAGTCGCACGGACAGGATAATCATAGTATGGTCGCAGACTATGTCACTTCAAACGCCCAAAGGCACCCAAATTAGACGCATTTCGATAAATCGACATTAAGATTCTGCGTGTAACCTCATACCCGTATGGCGGGTTTAAACGGAATTAAAGGGCTTCTTTGATTTTTGATTATGACTTTATCGTCGATGAATAATTATAGGCACGAGTATTGTGTTTGCTGACAACGTTTATATATCTAGTTTAAACTATTTAACCGGCTTTGATATTTGTTTTTTTATGTTTTATCTTGGTCTAGTGATCATTGTATAATGCAAACAGGTAGAAGAGTCACGAAACTGTTTACAATGATTTTGGGTGCAGTTTTTAGCCATGATCAAGCGTGCAAGAGCCATATTTAAAACAATATTCTCACAATAGATAACATCTTGTTGCTAAAGGGGATTACAAGCATTTTCTTCATGTGCGATCTAGATCTAGAATTGCTCTTGTAGTCAGTTGACTACTTAATAGGCCTTAAGACAACAAAGCGGTCCACTATAATATAGTACCTACGTACCTAGTGTTGACACATAGGGCCCCTTCCTTACACGGTTATGGTCGCACGAGTAAGTACATGACGGCGACGATTGGATTAAAGAAATAAAAAAAGCTAGATATTAATCATACTTAAACCGAATTTAACTTCCAAGGCCGCCGTCACAAAGTAAACGCCATAAAAATATGTAAACAAGTGGCTGCTTGTACGTGGATCAATTTGCGCTAAACACGCGCGTTTACGACACACCCGAAGATTTCTGTTTACTTTTGCACTTTACAACTTGTCCTTGCGCGGATTCAACACAATATTATGTTATTATCTTCATTACATGCCGCCAACTCGGTACGCATTAAAGAGACTGTTCTAAACGGTAGTAGTATGTTTTTTTTTTTTTATCAACAAATCTTATGACGGTAATTAGTTTGTACTACGATCCTCTAATCTCACACGGTTAGCGTGGGCGTTAAACTGACATTATAAAATATAATACTCTAAACTGGTACCATTATGTCGAGTACGTAACATGGTACACTATTATAAATGCCCGTTGACAAATGTAATTGGTCAATAATTATACTATTGAATAAACGCCGTCGATTTTGCACACAACTGTTACATTTTTAACAATGCCGGCTAAAAATCGTTAAAATCACAAAATCCACACTATTAGATGAGATTTTTATATCATTTTCATACTATAACGCCAAAACTATAAACGAGTGTAATCAAATATTTTTAAGGGTGAAACTCTTAAAATGTCGTCTAGTAATAAACAAATAAGTCGTTTTGGTTGAGTAATCGCGGTAAGTCCGCGGGCGGTAACGTTATTTCTTAACCGTTTTAAGTGAGCTCGGTTTACATGACCCCATGCAGGTCACTATAGTTATATTAGCTTTTATATAAAAAGGGTTTACGCGTCTTCTTATTGTGTTCGGATTTACTGCTTCGTTTCCATTAATACAGAAAACACTCAATATAATATACCAAGTTCAGTTGTCATATAGATAGAGCAGTTGTACATTATAGAAAGGCCAGAGAAGAGTGGAGAAAAAAGTCCAGTCAATTGAACCTATGGGGATGAAGTGGGATATACCTAATGGCTAAATGTATTTCAAAATCTTTATTACAAGAGAGTTGCAGACTCAATAGTAAGACAACTCACATAAAAATGTGTAAATAAATTGTGTCACAATTTACTACAATTTATATTATATTAGTTATGCTTCATCGCAAATCTATGTGAGCATTCTAAGAAAAATGGCGACAGGAAATCCGAGTTCGATATTTTTTCTAATAAATGCGACCTTGTATATTATGTAAATGTTAAATGGCATTACAAATAATACTCTTATTGCGTTAATAGTCGGTGCTGACTAGGTAACAATTTGCTCCGAGACCCGAGTTTTGTATTATCTCTGTTACGTGCCTTTTATGTTTGAGTCCAAAAAGAATCGATTGGTAAAGATCAAAAGCTTTTTCAACTATAGAATTATCAAATTATGTGAACTGCGCTTTAACAGAGCAAACTGATATTGCCATTGAGTGAGATCAAAAAACTATAATTCATCCCCATTACAATTGAATAAATACATTTTTTCAAATAATAAATTCCAGTATTATGTTAAGTAATCATATTAAAGCATATCGATAAATTAAAAAAAAAATTACAATAAGCTGTGGTTACAGTAAAGTTATCAAAGGTGGTCACTAAATTTTAAAATGTCTAAATAAAATACTTAGATGTGATTTTCCTCTATTAAGTAACCTATCCAGTACCTACAGATTTGCATCGAAGAGTGTCTTCTACAAAGTACCAGTTGAACCAATAAGGAAAAACTTTAGAATATGGCTACCACCAAGTAAATAGAACTAGGGTGAAGTGGAGTTACAGCAATTATTAGTGTAACTGCAAACTAGACATGAAAATAACCATTTTTATTTAACGTTAAAATGCTTTAACATTAGTTAGTTAAATAATTTAATTTCAATTTAATATATTTTTAATTATTAATTTGAAAAATGTAGTAATGGCACATGAACAATTTAGTTGCACTTAATCCACTCAAAACCCATCTACGCGCAATATACTGGGTAAAATATACAATCTTAAGGTTGTTTTGAAGTCTTTTCTAATAACTTCTTTTTTTAAGTTATCAACAAGCCATAATATGAGTTCTATTTAATTCGTATACTATATGGGACGCGTTGTCCTTCTTTATCGTCGCGTTCCATCCAGGGCCGCCTCTGCCGTTCTTTCTTTGACGTTCTTTATTTTCTTCTTGCTAGGAAGACTCCTCGGAGTTGACATTTTTTTTTTTTTGTGGCGACGACCTAGTGCAAAAAAATAGTACCAATAAAACAGTTACGCCGGCGATCAATAAACGCGACGCTGGAACGTCGTACGCGTATCAAACACAAAATGGCGGGAAGAAGTGGACAATGCGTGCTGTTGTCGCTGACACGGTTGATGGCGCGTCGGCGGCAGCGACTTCGATGTCGTGCCATCGATTTTGTCGGCCGCCGAACTGGCGTACGCGTTGCCGTCGGTACGTCGTCGGCACGGTTGCGACACGCGGGTCACCCGTCGAGCTGTCCGGTACCGGTAGTGGCGGTGCCGTCGTCGGTATAGTTGCGCAGCGGCTCGTCGCGCACGCAACGATCCCGTCGCTGCGACACGACGCAGTGCACGCGCAGCCGGACCGCAGCGGATGCGGACGACCGCCGCCGTCGCCACAGCCGCCGCAGCAGCCGCCGTCGCAGTAGAGAAATCCGGCACGGACGGACAGCGCGTCGTTTGGACCGTATAAAATATCGCATTGGCGGTCGGACTCCGTGGAATATTATCACAACTGTCACTATGGAAGAACAGTTAATCAGCGAAATCGAGCGGCGGCCCGTGTTGTACGATAGAAGCGTGCAGGCGTGCAAAAAGATGTCAGCCAGAGACGACGCTTGGCGCGAAGTAGCGGACATCATGAAGCAAACGGGTACTTGTGCGGCGCCGTGACGAACGTACCAAATGATAACTTTTATACGTGTTTGTTTAATTATTTGTGTTTATTTTTTCCAGAGCCCGAAGTGAAAAAACGCTGGAGGACGCTTCGGGATTCTTTCATGCGGTTTCATCGGCTTCAAAGGACGTGTGGGCCCAAGGGCAAGAAGAAAACGTGGATGTACTATCACGAGATGGCGTTTTTGATACCGCACATCGAGCCCAGAGAGTGAGAGGCTTCTCTATGACTTAAGGGTCCGACCGCCGATTAACTTTACCTTTTGTTGACGCAGGTACAAGATGGCCGGTTTCGACGGCAACGAATACGACCAAGAGACAATGGACAACGGCCGACAGGATTCGCATGCCGCCGACATGGTATCCATAGCGTCCGATATGTGCGAGACCGAGCTAACGACGCCACCCATCGGCAGCGTGGTGCAGTGCCATTGTTTCGCCGACAGCCATGGTGGAGGTGGCGGAATGGGGCCTCAACTAGGAGCACAGGAACCCGTTGAGCACGGCGACAAGCGCAAGAGGCCAGCGGATGACCCGGATTCGGACGAACACTTTGCGCTCAGCTGCGTTGCCGCGTTGCGCAAGTTGACGGCGCGCAAAAACGCTGAAATCCGCATGAGGATACTGCAAATACTGTACGAAGCCGAATACGGAGAAGAGCCGGTGTTGAAATAACATAAAGCTAACTTACATGAACGTTAAAAGTATATACACTAATTTTTAATACTATAATATATACGGTATATGTTCCAGAATATCAGTAATTCAATTACAATCATACACGATTTTTACCATTAAAAAGACAATTTCAAAAAAAATACTGAGCTCAGATAGAGCTATATAGTATTGATACATCTATGCCCAATGATTTTGACTTAAAACAAATATTGGAGTGAGAAAAGACTGCAAAAGTTATTCTGGGACATAATGCATGCTTTGTGTTTAATATAATTGTACATTATATTTTATTGTAATATTTTACGGGTGTTCGTAGGACCCGAGTTAAATATCTTGTTTAAGATATCTATAAATATAATAACTATTTAATAACAAACACAGCGGAATAACGACTTTAATATGTCCGGCAGAAATCCGCCAAATTAATATTTAGTGTGAGCTACTTTGCAATCTGCAATAGCAACAACTCGTATACGAACCTTATACATCAATTTTACGTACATTAGCTTAGGGCTCAATGCTTTGTCGGTGGACCGATCCTATAGCGCGATTAAAAAAAATTCAACGGCATAACCTGCAAAAAGTTTCCTAAGACGAGCAGCGTGTCTCTTGTAGCTAACAAGATCCTACATACTGATAATCTTTGTACGGTATCTATATAGAACAACAGCAACTGAATGTAACAACATGGAAAAATAAACAGGTAAGTTGGTCACCTGAGTATTTATAAATTTTCACAATACTTATACCTGTCAAGCTACCGTTGAAAGATTTTTCTCCATAAGGAATGCTCCATCGTTTGATTACGCTATTCTGTTGTTTCCTAACTTATTATTTAAATTTCTGTTCGAGTAATGCCAAAGATTGCGCAAATGAAAATGAAACAATAAAAAAGCAAATAAAACAAAATATCTTAATAAATATATAGGTTATATACATTATATAGCTTATAAGGAGGCCGGATCCCCGAAACCGCGGCTGTTGTTTTTAAAATTATTTATTTTAGTTGTTTACTTGTAACTTATTGTTCTTACGTTATGACGGGTAGATATTAAATCCTTTTATAATTTATTAATTCCTAAATTATGGTAGTAAAGTAAAGAATAAAAAATGACTTCTTGATAATAATAAAACAATACCTACAGAAAATAGTATTATGCTATTTTTTTTTTGCTTTAATTATACTTATGAATGAATTAAAAAATGAAGTATTTAAAAATTGGACTCTTATTTGCTTTAAATGGTAACGTTGAATTAAAGTTTGATCAAAAACTTGTCAACCAAAAACTAGATAAAGAGCTCCAATTAAATTATACAACATATTAGAGAAACTCCTTCCGCCATCATATTCTAGAATCAATTATATTAAATTAAATTACTAAGTTATACTTTGCCCACGAAAATCAACTTTAATTTTTTTTTTTTTTGGTAAATGTGTAAAATTGTTTTTATTTGATAACTAGTTCGCGTTATCCCGGCATCGCGTTTACTGAAAAAACGTATGCAATATAATACGGTGGAATAATAATATGGCGGCAAATCAAACCACGGAAATATAAATTAGTAATCACTCACACACTATATTATTACAGTGTTCTAAGAACCGTACAAGGGTAAGAAACAATGCAGTAAATAGAGTCGATACATATTTTATATTGCGTCCTAAGTGTAACGTACATAAGTAAAACGGTATCGACCGACACAACGTGACGTCATTACTTAACCACTACAGCATCTGCAGTGACGTCAAACCGACTTAAACAGCGTGTTGCACTGGAAAAGGTCATTCGGTCAGATTACTTATGTTCACAAAACACTCCCTTTTAATTGAATATTTTTAAGACAGTCGCATATCAGTGAAAACTGAAACGTTTTTGTCAATTTTATTTTTCAGTTTTATTACTATCACCAATGTCTACGTACAAGATTAATTCAATTTTTTAATCGTTTATAGCTTGTTTTAGAAATAGTAATATGCACCTAAAAAAATGAATTCCAACCCTTAAGCTTTGAGGTGTGATTCCTATGAACGATCATAATTTTGGCCGTGTAGTCATTTTTTTAGTCACTGCACATCAATATAATTAGGTTAGGTTTGGTTAGTAAACAATATTTTGTTAGCACACATAATTATTGTATTGACAATTATATATTGTATATAATTATTCAATCATAACAAGTGTTATTATTTTAAACACGTTTTATAATTGTTATACTATTTATTATATACTATACACAATGAGTTATGCAAAAGATACACAGTTTAGGATTAAATTTTAATTATATTTCTTGTTTTTTTATCGCTGTTAAGGAATATGGTTAAAAAACATAATACATTGGTCTGATATAAAAATTAAAAATGGTACAATTTGTAAGATTTATTAATAAATTAGTCAGTCAGTTCATACAGATAACAAAATATGATATTTGAGGATAAAATGCACATTTTATTCAGTACTATTATTATTATAGCACACAAATATTATTTTATGTCAGTGATCAATAGAAATTATTAAATTAATTATTCAACTTACTGATTAGTTTTATTAATAACTATGCCTTTTAATTAATCATAATTAATCATAATTTAAATAATATATTATTATGTATTGTGGTTTTCAATTAAAATAAAGTCCGTATAATTAGATTAATAAACTTCAATGTTAAGTTTACTCGAAAAGACATTAATTATATTTTCTTTTGAAGATTTTTAAGATGTTCTCAAATCCAATTAAGAAATTTATAAATTACAACCAGACAACAGTTACCTATAATTTTAGGTACTACACGATTTATATGGTATAATAATTCATCGTTTGTTTAAACACTTAACGACTGCAAAAAAAAAATAATCGAAAAACTGTCCAATTCTCTTAGTTTTGGTTATACTTAATAACAGTTTTGTAACTATTACTTAATCGCACTGATAATAAGTGCAAACAAAAACATTCAACTGTAATATTGTCATTCTCGTTAATTAACTTAAAAAAACACAGTTTACTAGTCAATAATTTGGCGAGTCATTGTCGCTTTAATGCCATGAGGTAAGATTAAATAAAATTTGTTGACCGAGAAACAAAAATATGTAAAAGTATAATAAGTATTATTATACTATTATAGGTACCTTAAAGGTATGTAAAGCGCGTTAGTGCCAATATAGTAATTGACCTTGCCAGAGCGTGTTGACCGTTTAATTCATTTTAAACACAAAGCTAAAAGCATGTTAAAGAAGCCACAAAATCTCTAGAACGAACCGACAGATTGGAAAATTCGTCTCGATTGTTAAAGTTAACAAAAATAAAGTTATAGAAAAACAGTACATAACTACTAGTTTTTGTTCTTGATAGCAAAATACAATGAGCTAGAGAGTGATTTATGTAAAAATTAAATTAAACAAGTCACTTATGTATGTAATTTTAGTCATGTCGAAATTTAAAAATATGACATTGTTTTTCACAATGTGATAGTATAAACTATGGTGGTTAACATTTAATTCTAAAGTTAAACCTACGATATTATTATTATTAAACTGTAGTTAATTTTTAAGCTAAGCTGGCAAGAACAGTCATTTTATTGCTTATATCAGACTCGTTTAGTTTGTATAATTTGTTCGCTTTATGATTTGTGGAAAAATATTAGCACAATGAAAAGTCACGGTATTTGTTTAAAAATAGTAAATTTCTCTAAATTTTGGCTATAACGTTGAGCGAAAAATACTTTAAAAAATATTTTAAATATTTAAGGAATTTTCTAATAGTAATAACATTATTCAGTTGAGCATCTCTCATATATTTATCGAGGACGTCAAGTTTGTTTACGGAAGCGAAGACGAGATTTTATTTAACTTTAGAGCTTAGACCCTTTTCTAGTGACAGTTCTAAGAACGGTTGGTCGTGATCAAATAGGGTCGTTTATGAATAAACAAAATCTCAAAGATACGACTCCGCGTGACCTATAGAGAAAAAGTACATTGTTTTAGTGTATAATATTTCAAGACAACTAATTATAGACGTAACACAAACTTCAAATAGTTCGCATTTAATTAATTCGGCGTATGAACAAATATTGTAACCAACATAATGTTGTAGAATATAATATAATATAAACTTACATATTACCTATTATTTGAAAAAATCTTTTTACGGTTCATAGATTAGCTGCGGGTTTCTCAGAAATAATACACGACGCATATTACAACGGCAAAGATTATAATATTTTTAACAAATTATCTAGAGTTCATAAGTGTGACAAAATCGGACGTCCTTGGCGTTAAACCCTATTCGCACATTTCGAATACGCAAACCGCATTACTCCATCAAATTACATTTGGAATTACCGGCTGAATGGTTATTTTTTCATACAGATTTGTTTCCTAAAATATTAAAATATAGTATCTATAATTTCTCAATACACGCACAAACACATATTGCCTGCAACAATAACAACCGTTTCAAATAATGAAAAATCATTTAGTCTGCCATCCTACCGTAAAAATATGATAACATTATACCTAAATTGATTTTTAAACAGATAGTTAATTTTTGAAAAACATTTGGAATGCATCCTAAATATATAAAACAAATATTTTGATATTCTGTAAACATTTGTTCGTCAGTTGACCGGGGCCTATGGTCTTTGGTAAACTACTATGGCAGCCTAGGCATTTTGTGCACCCACTGTAACGTAGTTACGCCTTTATTGAGAGGTGCTTGATAATGTTATCTTGCGTCGGTACTACAACTGCCCAATAGTAAAAAATATGTATATGTAGTTTTGGGGGTTTGTATAACAAGAAAACGCTTAAGGCCTCCAACCGAATCGCTGAATTCGGACTTCCCATAAAGACCTCCAAGTTACTTTTTTTCAAAGCTTCCCTTTTGTCACATTACTACGGGGCCATTGCGTGCGCACCTTGTACACCCGGTAGTTTTGGCAATGAAGTTAGGTTGTCCTTGTGGTTTTTCTGCAAAAATCCGACTAAGGCTTTTACTTATGTCACCCTCTTATTAGATTATTGTATAGGATATGGTCGTCCTTGAGTATATATATATATATATATAAACAATATGAAGTGTGAACTTGCGAACGTTCCCAGTGCCAAAAAGATAAAGTAATGTTTGTATGTATTAACGTAATATTGTTCATGCCTAAGATAAATATAGGCCGATTTCCAAGTGCCCATATTTCTAAGTGTAAAAACTATTGTTTACACAGTGGTATTTATATTTGTGTACATTTTTATTGGGTCCCTTGGTCATTTTTTCTGTTACACCGCTAAAAACATTATAAAAGTGCACTTTTTAAACTACACCGAAATTCTGTGTATATGTAAAACATCTATTCGTTTTTCTCAAACCGTTACCGTAATAAATTGTCATGACATATTTTGTTAGGAGCGGATGCCGCTTAACGTTCATTTTTTCGACACAACGATTTATATTAGTTTTTATGATACTATTTTTGTTCTATTATATTTTGACCGACATTGAACAAGAACTATACATACTAAATACTCAGTACACTGTCTGTACACACGCCATGAACTGCACTCGTCGAATATTTGTCAATAAAACATTTATAAAAGTTGTTTTGCGTGTCGACAGGAATAAAACAAAATCTGCTACGGCCGATAGCTATCGGGCTGTTGAATACCGAACAAGCATGTCGAAAAACAAAATAAATACAAGGGTATATTGTTTATATTATTATTATATATTATAATATACATATATAATTATAATAATAATAGGATGCACGCGGGCGTTCACTCCGTTCGTTTACCGTTTTATAGGTGTTCATCGGCGATGCAGATTAATTGTACATAGTACACGTGTTGAACAAATCATGTAAACGGATATATGTAATTCAAAATGGTTTTCGCATTGCGGGTTCATTGGAATTTAGTTGTAAAACGACAAACAAATACACATTGCATTGGGTGGCATAAGGTTTCGTGACTTGCATAGAATTAATATCGTTAGCTTGTCACTGCGTACACTGTAAAAATACTAATGCTATTCCGACTTATATGTTCAAAAAAAGTACAAATAGCTACTGGAAAAAAATTAAAAATAATAAGAGCTCTTTTTTTTATATTAACTTCCTCGTTTATAAGTAAACGGAGAATAGTATATGTCATGTTAAATATGTATAGATGCGGATTTTTTTAGCAAAATACTGTATGACGGTATATTACAGGACCCATGGCATATAATACCTTGAGAACTGGTTATAGATATATGCACGAGCGGGTGGGTATAGAAAATGTTAAGCCCAACTTCTAAAATGAGTTCAACGCACCATTATAGTGTTTTCGTCCATCAACTAATAGGTCACTGTCATTACTGAGCGTTGCAGCCTATGTTTATGTAGAACGTAACGAGCCATCTTTTAACTGTTAATATTATGTTGGAAATTTAATCTGTTCTTCTATATACGTTTAATTTTATTTAACGTATTCGTCGGCGCTACTGTCTTTGGGAACTCACAAAAACGTTCATGATTTTTGTTGGACTTTGGAAACACACAGTTGACGGCTTTTGGTTTATAGAGTATATTTATTAATATATTAACTTGTCACCATAGTGTTGTCATTACCGTGATTATCATCCTGCACAGGAAACCGGAACACGCGGAAAAACGTCCTCCGCGGTTCATTTGCGCCTCGACCCGAGGTCGCCCTCCAGCGCAAATTGTTTATTAACACTTGTCACAATAAATATAATTCAACTTAAAATAATATTATGCACACTGCGGAGGCAAAAAATAAAAGAAGGAAGAAGAGGAACCACGACGGTTACAATTAAAAAATATTCGATCCTTCGCCGCACGCTGGCCTTGCGGGCCGTTTTAATTTGATTTCCTTATGATATACATGTTAATCAGTAGACTCGAAAATATAATAATAATAATGATAATATATGTACACCGTCCGAATACATCTGTTGTCTCTATTAAAAAAGTTCACACAGTCGGCTACACGACAAACAATGGCTATGGTATTCGGCCGGAATAATTGTTCGGTTGTGCACAAAAAAAAAAAAATACAAATCTAAGTTCAAGGTCACTCTTCGTTCTGGTCCGTCGCGTTATCATTATAAGACGTGCAAAAGCAAACGCAATTATCATTGTCCACGTCATCGTCATCGTAATATCATCACTCGCCGTGTACATAATATTATGTTGTATATTATACATGTTCAGACATACGCGGGAGGAACCTATTATCATTAGTATTATTACTATTATATAAAAAGCATAATAATGATAATTACAACGCATGCATAATAGTTGTCGTGTTAGATGCGGCCGACAGAGAGGTGGAGCCGAGGAGGTCGTGACGGGTTTCCTTTTTATCCTAGTGGCAAGTTCAACGGAAATGCGACAACAGCAGGTAGTATAAGGTACACACACAGGACGATATACTTAGCAAACTGGCTGGCAATAGACGGACGAGGTGAAGGCGTGCTACAGGCGAAGATCGTGCTGAAGCCGTCTGTAAATCCGGTCGTCTACGATCGACGGGCAAGCCCATACCCACTAATAGCCCGTACTATCCCACTATACTGTTAAACACAAATAACCACTAAGTATGTAACATTGCAGCCAATAAAATACCGTAGCAGAAGTTTCAACGGCTCCGACGAATAGGGTATAAGTTATGATATATATTCTAATAATAATAGTATTAAAGAGTAGTGGTGAACTCGAATGAAAATTTAGTACACACACCAAGCTTAAAGACAGACCGACTCACCGTTCGAGGCCCGTAAACACGTTTGTTAACGATTAAAAAAAAAAGAACATAATATGTATGTTGTTAACATGTGTAAATTGCAACTGACCAACCCTAGAGAATCTTTAGTAAGGCAGTAAATTAATATTATATTATTACAATTTTTTTATATAACCGAATACGAGCAGTATAGTTAATATACCACAACAGTATTAAGTCTAGTTTGGCACATTATATAATTAGGTTATTTCACAAAGTTTTCGAATCGTATTTTGGTAAGTCTATTTGCTTTTGCTGTGGACCTAATTTATTTTGTGTTCTATTCCGGTGCCACCTAATTAAGGACGGGGTTACTGCAAAACAATTAGTTTAAGTGCAGTTTGTTTCCTTTGTATTATTCAAGAGGACGCTATTTATGTTGGGTTTAGAGAAAAATCATCCATATTACATGTACAGAATATAATTATACTTCCAAGAGTTGTTAACGGATTTTTGATACATTGAATTGGTTTCTTATTATAACATAAGCAAAAACATAATTTTTATATATTTAAAATAAAAACTATAACCTTACTAAATAAATAGTAATTGAACTTCACCAACGTACAGCCCTCGGAAATAAAATACTCTAGAACTATTAAAAAATCTGTGTTTTGGCCAGGCTTTTTACATAAAAATGTATTAGTGTAACGTTCCCTTAACAGTAATTGCTGAAGTTAGATATTAAACGTTACCCAAATAGAAGCGGTTTAAGTTCTCCAAATAAAACTTAAGTTGATGCAAAGCCGTGCTTAAACTTTAATACACAGTGAAATCTCTATTGGTTGGCATTTCCCAGAAGAGAACGCGACTCACTTTAGCCAAGAGGTCTCTCCTTATATTTTATGATGTTTGGGATTCCAGCAGCGAACCAATAGTTTAAAAACGACGGACTAGACTACTATGCAAGTTGTTTTATTAAAAAAAATGCGCGCGTTATCCATAAAAACAAGTGTTCTACTCTCTAATAACACCCTGTAATAAAAAAGTTTTGCCCTACTAAAATGGGAGTGCCATTTCCTTTGTTGGCTATAAATTTGACTTAATTAAATTACTATAATCGTGTTGGCCATGCGATCAAACTATGGCCAAAAGTAAATGCCCCCAGGCTACAACTTCAATTGAATTAATAATGAAAATAATTTCGTATTCCGTCAAATAGATGATTTATACTTAGAGTTCAAAACGATCAGAACGGTGTAAAAAAATGTTGCGTTTAATATTTCATTAAAAGCTCTTGTATCTTTTGCGGCATTGAACCGGATTGGATGTAAAAAAAGTCGATTACCCAATTAAAAAAGCTTGGCATGGCTTCGTCGTGCACACATTTTCTTTAAAAGACCGCCACTTGGCCTTGACCGTGTACAAACAAACCTATAAGTACATTACATACACAAACCATCCACTCCATGCAAATACAAAATAAAATGACAATTATTTTTTCGATATTTGAAAATACTTGTGGTGAAATACTCAGGAAAATAATTGTTTTTTTTTTTTAAATATTTACATGTACACGTAAGTATAAAAAAAAGTGTAAACAATTATTATGCTGTATTGTCCATCATTTAATAATATAAATGTAATACTAAATTCGTTAAGGAAAATCGTATTATTTAAATTACAAATGTAAAGTTACTCTTTAAAAAAAATGTATGCTTATTAAATTCCAATTCATACTTAATCACATCATATTTTTATAGGAAAACATTCATTGTGTTGGTCATATTATATTATATATTTAGAGTAAATCATACATTATAATTTTTATACCTAATACGACTTACGTGTTATATATTTCTCGTTATATTGTTTAAAAAAACACACATCATTACAAAAATAACAAGTTCATTGTCTAAAACTCACACAATTACTTCACTATTTTTTAAAAATAATATCTCATAAAAATGTATAAACCAGGAAGGCGGAAGTTAAATACATGTCGGTTGGAAATAATTTAAAAAAATGTATAAATTTGGTATCATATTTTTATAATTTAATAATAACCGAAGAGTTTGAAGTTAAAGAATTACTGAAATGTCGGTTACTAAAGAAGTTTTAACTATTTTAGGTTTAGGCAGTGTGTTACGATATTATTACTTTGAATTGATTTAATCGTCGCTAAATGTGTATTAATTAAAGTTAATAAAAGCCTTAATGACTATTGCAACACTGACTAGTGGCTACTGCCATCATTTCAATTACTTACACTACCATAAACAATATAGTACTACAAAAGTAGCAGCAAGGACACAAACACATTTATTTAAAACTATTACGACTTTATGCAACAAACCTAAAACAAAAGCAAATGAAAAAAATAATATCGTCTTCTTTTTTAACTTCGATGTGGAGTTGGAAGGTATTGTTTTTACAATCATGTGTAAAACTGTTAGGGATTTTTAGTATTAATATTTAGGGTGATTTTTTTCTGTGTCTGGCTCTATGATACCTCCTAAGCCACTGAACCGATTTCATCATATTTCAAGTCTATATATAATATAAAATATCATACCTATAACTTATATGATACTTAATTGGGCCAAAAATTGAGAAAAACACTGTACAAATGAACACATTTTTCATTTTAAAATTACGACACTTAAAATTGTTTCAAAAAGCTAATATCTGTTATAGTTTACTGCGGTCCAATTCATTCATAAAAAAAAATCGTAAATAGAAAACAACATTGAGGAGTACAATATAAATAAAACATTCGTCGTAAAAAAAATCTTAACACAAAAATCTGCCGAGACACGTTATGACTTCCAGAAAAAAAGGCGAACGGTTCAATTACTTTTATCGCATTCTCTGGACAAACTAGGTACATCAAGGAAAAATAAATATTTTCTACCAGAAAGGATAAAAGTTTTCATTAGATACTTTTTATAAAAAATCGATTCCTTAGTAGGAAATATAGAACTTTAACCAATAACTCGCATAAATTTGTTTTTGTATAAAAAAAAATAATTCAATGGTAGTCAGTTTTTATGAAATCTTTAGATTCATTCTACAAACATGTTTATTTTCAAGAATATACCTACATATTATGTACAACTCGAGTTAAGCAATAGGGAAATTATATACTTGTGTAGGTTTAGAAGCAAATAAGTATCATTTAAAACAGAAATGTATTCATTAATTACGTGTGTGTATTGAATTCGTGAGAAAAAAAAGAATAATCGAGATTCGCTATATTTCACATATTGTGACAACATTGAAGGTCATTAATAAAAATAAAAAAACAAATCGTACACATCACACGGTTGACAGCTGACACGTTTGCATACAAAATTGGACATTACAATGGATTATTTGTACTTACATTTTATGCTACGTTCACGCCGTGATCAAACACATTTCGATTTAATGAGATTTAAACAACAACAGCTATCAACTGTACACATATTAGATTCGTCTTGTAGTTATTTGTATAGAAAACATACAGCCTGTTAGGCTGTATGTTTTCCATGGCTGTATAGAATCTGTACATGGGTTAACATAAACGTATCTACCATATTGTACCATGTTTGATTAAATCGAATAAAGTGATCAGATAAATAAATCCATCCGATGTATAGATCCATTGCGCTTTGATATCTAGTCCATTTATTTTGTCGGTTAAGCAAGTGATAAGGACGTGGTAGGTGTTCTTTTATCTTCTTTGTTTTGCTTTTATCTAAACGATAAAATGTGAATTTTATACTCGGATTAGTCCAAATCAAATAGAAATTAAGCTTAAATTCCTAAAATTCCATTATGACATTATGTCGAAAAACCAAAAACAATTAATTATCCTGAAATTCGTAATAATTTTTTTTTTATTATCTAGATTTTAAGCAAAATATTATCATTGATTTGGGGTTTCGAGATGTTTTCCGTATTATGATTAGAATAGGTACTCAAAAGGGTATTAACAAAACACGAGCGTCTATTGTTATTTAATCAATTTGCGTCCATCGAGATATGTTTATATTATTAAGATAGATACCGACTCGGAAATCAGCCAACCTTGTACCTGGTACCATACATAATACATATACATATTATATATGTATACTATTATTAATGTTGTTATCGGCCGCAAAACAAGAGACATTAATGATTATTCAAATGGTAAAAAATGACTTATGTAACAAGTACGCACAAAAATTATATATTTTTATTACAGCTGAAACATTTTAAATGGTAATTTATTCTAAATAATTTGTTTACCGAATATTTTGTACGAAATATGTATAAAACCAGTTTGGCTCATTTTTTCATAGGGTTGAGGAACGGAAATAATTGTGATTCGAATACCTAGTACCCATTTATGGACTATGCCGTATATTAATGCGAATGTATTATTTTTTAAATTCGTATTAAAGGATATTATATTTATTAGTATACCAGCAGTTGTAGATAAAAGAAAATATCGAAGCTAAAACTTGTATTGCACATCAAAATGAATATTATAAAAATATAAACAAAACACACAGCGTCATAGCCCAATGATACCAGCTGAAATGTACATAACAGCGTTATCAGTTTCGAGCACGTGCATTAAAAAGGCAAAGTAATATTCTACGAGATCGAGCCGTTCGGGTGGGAAAATCTCCGTGGGAAATTAAAGTGTAGGTACAATTTGTTTTTTATTTCGCTTAAACGTCAGTCGAGCTTTATTAAACGAGTAATACAAAAATACTATTTAGCGATTGTCAAGAGCTTAGCTTACCTTCGGAAATAAAATCGAATTTTAACAATTGAATAAAACGGAGTTGTGTAGTGGAGGTGGTGGTGTTGATGATGATGTCTTATCAGCATAGTTTGGCTGAACGATGAAAAAACGCGCGCATTCACACACGAACACGACGTGAATAATATATTTAATATCTTTATACAAAACACAATCGAATAAAAAATAAAGTAGAAGAAATTCGCCGAGCGGTCGAAAACGAAAAACCGAAATAAACAGAAATCTTGCGACGGTTTTGAAAATTTGAAAGAAAAATACAATCGGTTTTACACTTTTATATCATGTCTGGTGCAAAAATCATTTACGTTATTATTACTATTTTTTATGATTAGTATTATCGACACAATAACTATAATAAAAAAAAAAAATAAAAAACAATACTACGGACGACGCGCGCGGGAAAAAATAAGAAAAACACGGTTTACGAATTTTCACCCGTACGGCATTCGAGCAGTGGTGGCGGCGTACCGGCTTGGAGTATCACGACACCTGGCGGCACTTGAGCGACGACTGCGATTAACCTTAAAGCTTGGGTCCAAGCTCCACCTCCCGCCGCCGTCGACTACAGCTGCTGCTGCCGGCAGACAGACAGCGCGAGGCGACCATTCGCGATAATACAACGCGCGCAATAATAATCGCCTTGCTCGTGTGACGTCACGACGGCATATACGATCATAATAATATTATTATGATAGTGATGATGATGATGATGAAGATGATGTTGGCGATGGCTATCGGACTGAGCCGAACAAACTCGAGAGTACCCGTACGGACACGAAAACACTCTACCTATTATACCAGTTACTACTACTATAGCAGTGCCGCCGATCACGTCCTTATAGAGTCCGTATACCTACCTAGCGGATCTACTGTCTACACTACATGATATTGTTAACACGTTTATGCGTGTGTATGTACTATGCAAAGAATAATATTATTATGTAATATGTATTCGCTGTCGGTCGTGGTTCCGTCGAGTCCATTGGAACCCTCCGCCGCGGCCGCAACACATCTACCACTACTGCCCCTGGTCACGCTCCCTCCCAAAGTTTTACCCACGGACTCGTGTCGCACGTTTACAGTTTTCCGCACAAACCTTGTCCATGGCCAGTAATAAGGGAGGGGGTAAGCCGCTCCCGAAATATTGCTGTAGCCCCCTCGTTTTTGTTAGTGTTGATTTTTGTTACAACAAATTTATCATGAATACTTCTCGGGCGCGGAAAAAAAAGGTAAAATAAAATATTTCACTTCGTGCCTCATACATTTTTAACATTTTTCATACATTTAACATTTTTTAACAGGGAATATTTACTATTCGGATATTAACTCTCACGTCTTGTAGAGTAAGTCTTCCTATTTCCAGAAGAAAAAAAAATTATTGTAATCGAACAACTCTACGAGACGTGAGAATTTTCTTGTATAGAAGTTTTTACCCATAATAACAGGTCGCGTACAGGCTCTATAAAATAAAACGATTAGTCCATATGACCTGCACATTGCCTAAAATATATTACCGATAACCAGCATTAAAAGGTACCCAGTATCATGTATTTGACGTTAAAATATATGTAAAATCCAAAAACAGAATTATAAAATTAGTATTATGATATCTTATCGACAGTTAAAAACAGCCATTTAACTTTATTAGTAATTATAAGGATAAGTATACTATTTGCCTTGGAGTGCTTTTTAGGACATCGTGGGTAGTGGGTACGGTATACATGTTTAAAAAGCAAACCCGTTGACCCGTGACCGTGGTAGGCTCATCCCTAAAATACCTCTTTTCGTTAAATTTGAGTTACTATTGAGTAAAGTTGGTTGTTTAAATTTCACTCATTTCAAAAAAATTGCTTTACAAAAAGAAATATCTAATGTAAAATAAATAGTTTTTTTTAAAACACCGAAAACACTTTCAGTTATTCATTTTTCTTAGAAGTTTTTGGCTTACGTTACAAGATGCATATCTGTTTGAGCACTCTACGTTAATCATTAATCGTTAATCACTAAATGCTGCTAGTCGAACAACTTGTACAACATTCTTGTAAAAGTTGTTCATGAACATTCATGTACAACGTTCTTGGCACTGTAAGTAACTGTTATTATTATTTGGTATCCGAATGACAATGTATGATTTATGTAATATTTATTAAATAAAATGTTGACAAATTGCTTTATAAAAAAAAAAACATAGCTATTTGTTTTATAATAAATAACACCCAACAATCATCATCATCATGATCAAATTATTGCAATGGAACTGCTCTACAAGGTGCGAGAGTTTTCCGTTGTCTTAAATTACCACTACAAGGGCTTACACTCACAGAAAAAAATGTATACGTTGAAAATAATAGGCTTGTATGAATAAACCTGAAAATGATTGAACATGATCAAAATTGATTAAAACCACTTTTTTCTCATATATTTCTTACATTATGTCCCTCAATACATAGGAACAATCAAGCCTTCTCGACCTTGTAGGTTTACATTACCAGCGACATACTCGCGCAACGTCTACTCGCCCTTCCGTTTGCGCGAAACGTTGCGTGAAACAAGCACAAAATTGGTGAGCCGACAATTTGGGTGAGACAACCATGTTGGTTTATTTTCTTGCACTCAACAGCTGTCATCGACGTCCACACTACACGAAACGGCAGAAGCAATGTTTCTTTGATGCGCGTCCAAAATTCCTCTTGACGTGTTTCGCGCAATAAGTTTCAGGATGAAACTTACGTCCACAGACTACACTAGCAGTCGCCAACCTTTGGGACCACTACATTTTTAACTTTAAATTCCGCTGACCGCTCATGACATAAAATGTATCATTGATATGATTTATATATATATATATATATATATATATATATATATATATATATATATATAATTAAATTTACAATATTATAATAGTCAGAGAACTTCCATTGAGCACGTCCACACCATTGTATTATTTTTAATAACATTACCCTAAGAATAAAGTTAATCTAAAAATAGTGTAGGATATTAATTGTATACAATCGGTGTACTGACAGTCCGTTCCTAATGTGCAAAACGTGAAAAACAAATTAACCGAACAAAACACTAAGCATACTAGAGAGATATAACGAATTTTAAGTTATTTCAACACATAATTACAATGGATATAATAGAAAAATGGCGTGCCATTATAGAATCAATGACTTTTGCCGTTGTTCATCTATGTAATATACATATAGTACTTAAGTTTTATCATAACAACCAACAAGTATTTAAATCTTTAAAACCGTGAATAATTGTCCAATAAGTAAAACGACAAGTAAAACTATTATTGTATTGAACCCCTTTAAGTTAAAAATAAATAGTTTTTGTTTTGTTATCTTGGTCTTAACAAATTGTAGTTGAAGTCACTAACCTAATTAACTCTAGTTGTTCTTTTAACACATATATTATTATTGCTCTAAACCACTTTCGGCACAAAACCTAACATTTTCAAAACAGTTCTAATTTGTTTAACATTACTATTAGCATGCTGTATGATTAATAGTAATCGCAAACGTTTCAATAATATAAATATAAGGTGCGGTACTTAATCATTTACAAGCGTGAGGCCCATCAAATCACTATTTTTCAATGATTTTTTGTAATGATTTTAAGATGGCTGCCTACACTAATAATCAATTCGCTGAATATATATAGTACCTACACTCGTGCTTCAAGGATCTTCGTTTTTATAACATGAGCATAATTCAACTTTTTACATACATTCTTATACAAACATACATGACTGAATATTAAAATATGTTTACCACGAAATATGCGGTGATCTTTATGTCAAAACGGCTTGTTAACGTTTGTAAACAATTAATAAATAATACCACAACTATAATAATAAATGTACCATTGAATTATGATAAAATAAACACACAATATTACAAAACATGATTTCATAGTTACAAATAAAACATTAAATTAATATTGATATACCGTGTAAGTTGGTGTTACAAAATGTAAAAATCAATACGATCTGTTCAGTGTTTATGTAATGCAAATCAAAGAGAAAACAAATGTATGTCAAACATAAGTATACCGGGTGATATAGTTGAACTTTATTAATAATTTCTTTTTTATACTTTTATAGTTATTTGTTGGGATAAATTGAATATATTTTTAAAAAATATAACCCCATCCTTTATATGTTAAAACCGTATGAACTTAATTTTTTTATATGGTAACGTATATATTTGATTAACTTATTAAAATAATAATAATTTGCTGAACATTTTGACTGGTCGACAACCAGTTTTAAAAGATTATTTTCAAAGTTATTAAAAATTAAATTTTTGCTTGCCTGTCCTAAAGAAAATTACAAAATTAACGTTTTTATATTTCCATTATTTAAGTACACAGTAGTATACCGTAGTCCGTAGTTAACTATAATATGGCCCCTGATTGTATCACCAAACCAATATAATAGCATCAATCGTTGATCATTATCAAGTATTCTTATTGTGTTTTATATGACTTACAAATAAGAATAACTAATGTTGTAGCCTTATGCTCGGAGTTCGTGGAAGTTCAAAAGCAATGTTGTTTATTTAGCTAAACCAACAATGTTTATTTTGTTAAACCTGTATAGTATCGAGTATAACACTCTTGATCACGTTTAAATGTGCGAAACACTTGACGTACGTGCAAGATTGCATTGTAAGTACTTTTTTTGGAGGTTTCCACAATTATTTGTATACACTTCCTCACTTATGGGCCACAATGTTTTTTCATTTCACGCCGGTTAAGACCTAACAGTGTAAAATCAAATCGCTAGATTGACGTCATCGACGGAGAAAAAAAATGGACCATCGTGTTTGAATTCATCGTCGAATATTTTATTGCGTCTAGGTACCGACATAATACCACACCTATAACAAGACCGCCACAATTCGAAATGTATTAATTTTGAGATATAACTGCTTTCGAGTAGATCTAAAAAAAAAACTCTTTATATAACGCGAGAACGTCATATTATATATAATCATTCATTTGGCCACTAAAAATATGTGTAATAATAATATTCAAATTTGTTTCAAATGCGTAGGGAAAAAACCCTCTTATCTTTTCTAGATACTATAAAGCCTTTATTTTAGATTTTTTTCAAAACTATACATTTTGAGTTGTGGCGTTTTTGGTCCTAGGGTTATACAGCAATATCTCGAATATTATAATAATATATAATATACATATTTGTTATTATGCACACTTCAAGGCTCACTCTTGGTATCCATATATTAAAATCCGACGTATTAAAAAACAATAAAAGAACAAAACAAAATGTTATACTGTTCTCGGTCCATCAACAACGATTCGCTATGCACGCAACCTGCTATATCATTGCCTCGACTTGCGATTTTTATCAGCAAGTCGAAACACCTAATTCGTGCGCATTTTCTTATCACTCGAACGTGCATTTAACACAACGAAACGCATAACCGACAACGAATGGATGAAGTAAAAAAAGGGTTTTTTATGGTTATTGGTTTATTATTGCGGTGTCAGATTTAAGTCGGATTTTCCAACTGATTCCAACCGTTCACCGCAGTTGTTTAAAATTATTAACATGGCATCTCTTTTTTTATTTCAAATCGAGAAATGGTGGAGACGCATCAAGGTCGATGGAGTGTATTTTAAGTAGGAACTAAAAAGAAAAAGCATTTCACACGCAATAAGTGGTCTACCGGGTAATATAATATATAACATACCTTTTAATGTACGCCCACAACAACGCCCGCCGTTAGCTTTTCATTTATAATGGTATATGTCAGGTCGATAAGTGCGCCCCACAAAATATGTGTATTATATAGGGCAAACAAATAATTTTAAAAAAACACGGCGTGCATTTACTTAACCGGCAAAAGGTTAAACGGCCAAAAATCGTTTGTCCCGCCAAAATACGTGTATACACACTTACAAGTTAAAACAATGTCAATGCCTGCGCCCTTTCCACATCGTAGTCCTTCTTCGCGTGTGCTACCACCGCCCTTGCAACTTTCCATTACAATTGGATACAGTGGATTCGCTTGCTGTGTTGTTTATTGTTTACATACATTATTTGTTTGGAAAGTGGCCGCTTTTGGTCTAAAAATCAAGTAGCTTCTCCCTTTAGACCTCGCATAATATTAGTAAAAGTATAAGTTTGGTTGCTGAGTTCTTTTGGAGAACTTTTAATGGTTTAAACCCTAAAGCCTGAAAATTCTTCTACGGTCACGGTTAATTTATAATCGCACTGTATTGTTTATTTGTTGTTTTATGGATGCTAAGAGCTAACATATAATATGATACAGCTTTTGAGTAAGTACATATTCGATAGATAAAAAAAGTAAATTTTTTATTGCTTTAAAAAAGCTTGAGATATTTGATAGTATTGCTTTATAATGTTGTATTTATACCAGATCTACTAGTGTTTATTTGTGTAACAAAATTATAATAAATTGATCAACAACTTCCTCCATTACTATTGCCATCTTTACCCTAAGGGCACGAAGCCAGAGCTCCCGGCCTGATGGGGTCCCCGAAACAATAATATGTAATACAATTTAAGTCATTACGTATTTTGGTTTCTTAAAGGGCCTCCAAACTCTGCGTGCTTAAGGGGGCCCCCTGCATAGCCTAAAACAGCCCTTCGGCCTACGCGTTACTTATAATTTGTATTTTATTTGTAATAGACCCGATCCTGAAACATTTTCTTTTGCTATTATTATAAGACTTTGGTTGTATTATTAATCACATTATTTTTGCATGTCCTTTTCTTCATTATTTATGCACTACTTTTATCTCTATGCTTTGTCTATATTCTTGTCTGCAAAATATTTCTTTTGACGTATTATCGTAACGGGCTAAGTGCTATCCGTTGCAATATTACTTTATTCATTTAATAAAGTTCACATTCTATGACAGCCTATAAAGCATATCCCGAAAGTATTTGCAGTACTCATTTTCTTTGTTGCAAAATTTGACAAATATTATGTCAATAATTTTCTTTAGATTTTCACCACGTCAAATATTTTTTTCGTAAAAACAAATAGTTTTTAATGCATAATCAGAATGCAAAAAATTTAATTAGTCTTAGTTTACTTTTTTGTGTATTTTTAATGAGAAGATAGTGATGGAAACCGAAATTGACGTCTGGTAATTTTAATACCGAAAATTATATATACGTATATGTACGGCGGGAAAAAGTTGTATTTTTGTTTTGCAACTGTCAGTTTACCAGTTTCGGATGTCAGCCGGCAGGAAGGAATGCGAATGTTTTTACAGCAGAGTTCAAGGGCGCGGTTAGGTTCCATCGGACGAACCTAACGATGAACCGCCGCCGACATGCGGAGATTTCAGGCGAAAATCACCTAGTCATTCTCGTCGATCATCGTCGTCACATTATTATTATTATTATTATTATTATTATCATCACTGTATTGCGTTGCGAATAATAATATTATATGCCCCGGGTCGTAGAAATAATAGGTAATAACAACATTTGTATAGTATAGTTGTGACGTCAAAGCCCTTAGACACTCCCCCGTCCGCCGATCATGTGTCTGTGCTTCATACCTGTATGGCTCGTGTGGCCGTCCGGAATGGAAATCGGTGGCCGGACAGCATGCATTTTTGCTTTCTTATATCAATATCATTAATATTACTCATTATTATTATTATTATTATTATTATTATTATTATTATACATGTGTGTAACTATCGCAAACGCGAATGGCCTTCGGGGGTACCTACTGCCCGGCCGGTATACTGAAAAGTGACTTTAAGTATAACTGTATTTGCAACACGAGTATTGACGATAATTATTCGTTCTTTTTTTCCGTATTTTTTAATTGGCCCCTTACGACGACCTACGATGAATTTTTTATTTTTTATTTTTTTGCAACATGTTATAGCCTCAGGATTATCCGACGTAATACGCCCAAAAGAGTAGGGTGAAGGAAGGTATTTTCGTGGCATAAGCAATTTCGTGATATACTTTGTTTGATCGTATCGCGTAATTCCCTATTAGAAAATTGTCTTGAAAATCACACTGATTGTTAAAATAACTGTTATTTTAACAATCAGTGTGATTTTCAAGACAATTTTCTAATAGGGAATTACGCGATACGATCAAACAAAGTATATCACGAAATTGCTTATGCTACGAAAATACCTTCCTTCACCCTATACGGTTTTTCAGTCCGTTGCCGCTCGTATTAGCTAGGCTTATAAAATTATGACGTAGTGTATTTATCTCATAATCAAACTGTAAAACATGTTTTTTTTTTCAACTTGGGCGGATTTAATACGGCTCCGTACTTAACGTCACACCGGCGTGTATTTTGTACATCGGTAAACGAGCGCCTTTACCATTATACTGTATTTAGTATTCATGACCATGAATGTAATTTTGAGTAGTAACGAATTGGACAGAAGATCGCTTCCTCCGCCCTAACCGGACCACATTTTAAGTCTTAATATCTGAAGAAATGTAAAATTAAATTTAAAAAAGCGCCTTGCTACGTAGTATTAAGTTATGGAAATAAGTTTCCATTTCCCCCCCTCGGATAATTTAGATATCCGCCTGTGTAGTGTACAGAAAGTAAAAAGTTATTTCAAGCATAAACCAAGTACCATTACGAAATGTAATGTTGTATTTATTCAATGAGTGTCAGCTATTAATAAAAACTGAATTAGTTTAATATGTAATTGTTGATTTATTGTTATACATTTTTAGTTTTAATATTTTATTAAAAAATATATATTTAGGCTTAAAAAGTTTTAAAAAACTTAAACTTATACTACTAATTAAATTTTATAATATATGGTATTAAAAAAAAAAAATCACTAGTGAGTAATATTTAATAATATTGACATTGAAAAGACAAAATAATAAAAATTAATTTCACATTTATTTTTTATGAACTCTTGAAAAATGCAAGTTATTTGAAATAGTTGGTATCGTCGTATTAAATAGTGAACTACCGATTCCTCTATAGAGTGGTTTAAAACTTGTATTCTGTAAATGTATGCACGCCACTGCACTGACAGTAAACATTCATACAATTAACAATAAAAATCATTAACAGTCCAAGCATAATATTATCCGCATTACATGCGTCGACTTACAACCTTGAATCATCGTTTTTTTCACCAATAAATAAACTATTGTTATCTGTTTTTTTTTTCAAAAAATTTGCTCAAAACAACATAATACCAGCTATGTTTGCCAAAACCCAGGAAATGCTGAAAAACAGCCTAGTCGTTCCAAACACTGCACACCAAACGTTTGTCAAGGTGAATGTTGAATTTCGTAAATTGTTTTTTTTTTCATTTTATAAAGTATAGTAATATTTACATATGTACGAATGAATAATAGTTACGGTAGACGCGGCACGAAAAACGAATTTTCAAACATGGACGCTGAAATAAATGTAATGAATAAAAATGTCGTTTTCGATTTGAACTTTCGTGCCATGAACTTTCACGCCATATCAATCATACAAGATAGTAAGCGAAAATCAAATAAAAACACGAAAACTTACTCGAATTCAATATTTTTTTATACTTAATATATTCTATAGGATGTACAATTTATGTGTGATAAACCACTTCTAGAATATTGTGATGACCTTCGTTGGTGACACTGGCATCAAGACGCAAACGAAAACTTCGCATAGCTCGATCCGTCATTTCCCGTGGAATTCTTCATTAATTGCGGCATTAAGTTCTTCCAAATCTTTAGGACGGTATTTGTAGACCTCGGCCTTTAAGTGTCTCCGCAGAAAAAAATCGCAGGGGCCAGATCGGGGGACCTTGGAGCCAATTGATGTACCCTCTGCGGGAGATGACATGGGCCGGGAAGAGCTCGCGCACCAATGATCGAGTGGCTGTGTGGGCCGTAGCGCCATCCTGTTGGAACTAAACCTCATCTAAAACTTAAAGGCCGAGGTTTATAAACACCGTCCTAAAAACTTGGAAGAACTTAACGCCGCAATTAATGAAGAAATCGCAGAAATTCCACGGGAAATGGCGGAGCGAGCTATACTTCTTGATGCCTGTGCCAGAAGTGGTTTATCACACATAAATTGCACATCCTATGAAATATATTTAAAAAAAAAAATATTGGATTCGAGTATATTTTCGTGTTTTTATTAAACTTTACTTTCGTGTCCTGACTTCTGCCGGACCCTATACATATATTTTTTTAAAAATGCTTTTGACGTCATTAACAATTATCCTGCTCAATGCAATATTTATAAGTTATAATATTACCCAAATTATTTCAAATCAAAATATATGTGAACAAATAGAAATCCACACTTATTGACTATAATATTATAATATACTATTATGTGTTTTAACATATTATTATTTTGACCTCGTTTTTTATTGTTGTGTTTCTGACACGGAATATTATTAATTTATTGCTGTTGTGTATGGAATTGTAAAATGTAATATTAACTTATAATGCATTTGATAAACTCAGCATACGAAGGACTTGTAATGAAACTGAATGACGTTTGGCCGAATAAAAAATAACAGTCATGACATTATTGACTAGGTGCAGCAGTTAAGAACATTAATATAATACGATCACGTGATCAAAATTGTAATCTTCAATTGATTTTGGATTTTATTACGATAATTGATTAATATAAATAATTTTGTGATCTGCAATATCCGATAATAACAATAAACTTAAACAATAACTTTTATTTTAAAGAAATTTGAACATCCCATTCTTAGAAATATCACTGTAGAAATGATCCTAATCCATCTAATTTATCATAATTCCTTCATCACTGTTTGACATAATTATCACTAACACGGTAACACTTTTCTGAAAGAAGTAGAATTGATTATAACTTGTATGGGGTTCATAATAATTTCACTATTTACTATACCTCGAGGTTAACCTCGGGATATAGTAGATTAAAATGTATGCATTATTTAAAACTATCAGACCCGGAAATGTCTATCCATTTAAGTATTATAGAAATTTGAAAGTTAGTAATATGTAATAAGTAATAATTAATAACCGCAAAAGAGACTGAACGAAATGTATTAAATCTGAGAAAAACTAATAAGTACCAAAATTAGTTTTTCGACGAATACTGTAAATTCTTTCCATGCCCTTGTGTACAGTTTAATTTATATTACAGAAAATGCTTGTAAAAAAATAAAAGTAAGTAATTTAACTTGACCTTACATGCTTTATGTTTAAAACCAGAAATTATTTTTAAATGCGTTTCTTAAACTAGAATTAAAACTAATAAAAATAATTTTCTACTTTAAAATACATTTTCAAATTATAGTCAGGAATTAAACTTTAATTTATATAAAATAAACTTATAAATAATAATGTATTAGTATTTCGACACTGTGTTATGAATTAGTCTTTATTTATAATGATTAAGCAACAAGATAATCTTGTAAATTTCAACACCAAAGTATACAGGTAAATTTAAGTGCTTAAGTGAGGTAATAATATAATATTATCCCCGTGTTGCTATACACGGCAATTAGAAAAACACGTGTAGGCATAAACAGCTATCAGAACGTTACAAAACGTTTTTCCAGTTACAGATTTATTTTATGTAAATACTTCAGAACTATATTTTGTTGGAAATGAGCAAAGCAATAAAACATGTCAGATTATTTATCATGTGTATATACTGCAACAGTATTATTTTCTGCAGCTTAAGTCTAAGATCCTAGTGTTAAAAAATCAAGCGATTTTAAGGGCCTTAAATATTAATGTTATTACTCACAACGACGTTGTGGCAATAGAAATTATTTATAAAATATTTAATTACAAAAAATACCCATTAAATATGAATAATTTAGTGATTATGTTTTACAAGTACTAACTTGTTTTTATTATAATAGCATTTTATAGTTATTTTATGAGTTACTGTAATTTCAATACTTTAAAATTGGTTGTTTTACTTTCCAAAAAAATTAAAAACTAAAATTGCTGTATAAAAAAGAGTAGTGAGTACATTTAATTGACAATTTTTTTCTAAAATTTGTTTTATAAATTGTTAAGTAAAATTTTAATTTTATAGTTCTTTTTATAAATACTTAAAATCATTAAAAGAAAGCAACAATAACTTGTTTTCCTTTTTTTTACAATAAGTTAACGCTCAAATGCTTCTTTTCATATTTATGAGTTACAATATATTTTTTTTTCAATCCAGTTGTCATTTGAGATTATTGACCTTTTGGAGATATATAAAAGCGAATAATTCCTAATATTATTTGTTCAATATTAAATTAAGGATATAATATTGCATACGTTAGCTGCTTAAAATACCATAATAATAATTAAATAATACAGACTAGTCTTGGACAGCAGTTATACTAGTTTCTACTAGATAATGTCATTGATTTCAAAATCGAACCCATCAAGACGTATTTTATTGTTGAATTAGAAATTGGTCATTGAAGGTTAAAATAAAATAATAACAAATCTTTTTTCTCGACGCTTTCCAAAATTGTAATAATATTTCCATAGACCCAATTAACCCATTAATTGCAATGGTTAATTGTTCTGGAACAATGTTCTTGTTCAATGACAACAATGTTTGTCTTAAAAATTCGAATTTTTTAACAACATCGTAATAATTAAAAATAATAATAAAAAATAAAAATTGCCGTCTGCAGATTACACGACTTCAAGACGTGACCGTGTTTATGATAGTTACGTAAAGCCACACAACCGTTACTCGTTAGATTAGCAGGCATTGTAGTAAGTAATAATATGTATATGCGAATAAAGAAGAAACATCCATTGTCTATTACTTACCCAATTTTATTGGCATGTTTCCAATAAAAGTATTTCTGCGAAATTAATACGTTCAAACTACTTTCAAAACAAATTATTAAAATCAATAAAAAGTAAAAACTCCTAATAGAGTTTATACAATCTAATAATCTAAGATATTATGAAAATTTATTGGCAACTTTTTATATTTATTTGTGATTGTTCGTATCTACACTTGTATCTCAAACTGACAAAAACATAATCTGTTACTTAAACGTTATATTTCTTTCTAATGGTATGTGTTATACATTTAAAAATCAAACAACAATAATATTATATGGTTTTAGGATAAACCATAGATTACCTACGACTCTGGGTACTCTGAGATTGATATTTGGGCGTTGGCTATACCCCGAATCATAACGTAAATAAAAAAAAAGGTCAACGAAAAGTCCATTGACCCTTCCTCCCACCTTTATCCGTCATTAATCCGAATAAGCTTTTAGAATTTATCCACAAATGCTAAATACTCATTACTCATAATCGCTTAGATAATATTTCGACTATTCTGTGGGATTCTATGTATACATATGATACGAGTATACCTGCATTTACTATATGGTTCACGGTAAATGAGTTTAGTGGAAAATATATAGACTATACCTGTTCTTGAAACCGCCAAATATGAAGAATTCTTGATGTATTTTGGCACGAATTTGCTATTAACAAATAACTAGTATGATAAAAAACATACATATTTTAAAAATTGTTCGACCTATGTATCTTCCATGATCCGTTTAGACTTTTATTACGATAATATATCTACAAATGATTAGTAGGACAAGCAAGAACAAATAAATGAAATTTTACTATGTTTATTGTACTGAATTATTTAACAGACGAGCGTAACGACGCGGTTAAACCATCCGATGTAGGCAACTAAATAAACAATAATGGGAAGGTAGCCAATCTGTTAACTTACACGTTACTAAAAACCGAGGTTAAAAAACAAGTTGGAGTTAAATGAAATATAGAGTATGCATTGTCAACTGAATTTTAAAATAAATCGATAATTATTTTAAAGTGAATTTAAAAAAAAAAAAAATTTAAACAAAAGAAATCCTTCAAATGTACCTATAATGATTAAAAGTTAAAATATTATACCTATTATAAATTTTTTAATTGTAATATACCTATAATACCTATACAATTTAAAAATATGTTTTAACACCTTGATGAAAAACATACTTTTTAAGATAAAAATAATTTCTCTAAAGACAAAAACGTTAACATTTTTGGTATATTGAGTTAATTAATTAATTTGTTTGTTTATCAAAATTGGAGTGATGATTAATCAAAATAGTTACGTTAGTAGATTTGAAGTTATTTAGTAATCCAAGTCATCATATTTTGAAGTATTAAAGTAAAAATGTATTTAAAAAAATGATGTACTCTGTACAACAACAAAAATAAGCAAACAACGTAAAACCAAGTGTACTTTTCATACTCAGAATGGTTACAATGTTAAACACTCATTAAAGATAATTTTTTACCTTATGTTGTATAATAACCTAAAGACAATATTGTATGATAGTCGATAGTAATAATATTATGTCGTAGGCGTTCAATTAAAAATCACAGCCATAGTTTTGTAAATCCATATAACTTTTATAGTTATCAATTATGTAATTTTTTATTTAACTAACAAAATATGTCGATGCAAAAAGTATAGAGTTCCTAAAAAAATCATAAATTACATTTCACTTTGTACCTATAGGGTATTTCCTGATAAATGAGAATTTGTTTTGTTTTTTTAAGATCCACGGGTATCTAATTTTCTCTGTTCAACTTTCTGTTGATACACAAATACATAACTATAGCACTTCTATAATATAGTTACAGTTAAAAAAAAATTAAGAGGTAAATTTATAAATTGGAATGTGCAATCAAAAACTAAACCTAACAAGCATACTCATAATTTTACTCTTTAAGATAAAATATTATGTGTAGGTTTTTTTTTTTAACAGAAATCTACATTAAATGTATTAAAACTATTTTGTTAAGTAAAATATGTATATATGTGTAAATCTTGTTCCGGACTCTATAGTCTATGTGTAGTTATTCACTTTTCCAAATCCAATTTTAAACCACCTTCTACTGACAAAATCATCTACTACGTAGAATGTTTCGCCGTAGTAAAGTGTAGCCTTTTAGTTTTGTTCCTAGCCCGAGTGCATTAGTGCATATATTTCACGTTTTTATGTTATGTTACCATTTTATATCATCGTTAATTCTAAGATATACGTCACTACTGGCCAGTACGAAATTGGTACGAATTCAACCGTGTAAACCATATTAATTATTGATCGGTGTATATTTATAACAATTATGTCTGAAATGTCATTCATGGTCATCGAGGGGTACCGGTAAAGTGAAGAGGAGGGAGGAGCAGAGCGGTAAGCTTTAGGGGCCAAATGCGTGGCGTTCAAGGACTAAGTCGACGGGACTTGTAGTGAAAGTGCCTTTCGGAGACGTACCGGCGCCCGCAGGCGTTTCCATACTGGATCAGTGTTGTCGAGGAGGCCGTTTACCCACGACGCCTCGAGTAACAATTTCCCTCTCCATTCAAGTCTTTATGATATCATATATCCATACGTAATATTACATAGATCACCGCGTAATCCGATCCATAATGTTCCTTAATACGATTTTCGGTAATGCCTTCTCAATTAACGTTTGCACGCAGTTAAATAAGCGGTCGAAGTCGAATCTTGAGTGGACTTAACATTATTATACCTACGGTTCCGTGCAACTTTAAAGCAAACGTGAACACGCTACCACGCTTTGTAGAATGTACAAAGACTATATATTGTGTTAACACGGTAAATATACATAGTCATCACATCATGGAAAAAAAACGTATAAAAAAAATTATTTTCAGATAAACTACAAATCTGTGCGGTTAATATTGACCGATATTTGCAAATTATATTTCCTACGTATACCTGATAAATTATAGCAGTGCTACTTCGGTTCAATTTTACTGAAAACGGTAATTAAAATGTTTTATTAGTCTAAAATTCGTGGTCAGTTAATAGTTGTAGGTATATTAATATGGCACATATCAGACCGGCTATATATCCACACACGGTACATTGAGTGCACGACTCTTTATTAGGTATACTGTTATACTGTAACAACTTAAAATTACTAGCGTTTGACATAATATTATGCTTAATCCAATTACCGAATGCGTAGTTTAGAACATATTGTTATTTCTACATGTTTCGGTAATTATATTATTACTATTGCTTCACTCAAAACAATTTTTCTTTTAAAAACGAGTCTACTAAATAGTAAAAAAAAAAGTAAACATGTTTCAATCGCGTGTATGAGCTATTTTGTTTCGAAGAACTAGTTTGCTGTGTTAATTTTTCTTTTAGTCGAAAGGTTTTGTTTATGCTTTATTACACTTGTTAAAAACAACATTCGCGATAAATAACTATGATGGATACTTATAAATTACTGTCGTTTTTGGCAAATATAAAACGTTATTACTTCAAATGGTTACAATATATTTTATGGTTGATTGTTTTTATTTTAAACCTTTAAAATTTAAATTAAATAAAAAACTAATAGTAATAATTATTATTTTTATTGTTATTAAATACTGTTGGTAGGTATAAAATTCGAATTTAAACTCGCATGAGTAACACAAAAGTGAAATAAATACTCGGAGGGTGAAACTTTTACTCTGCTGACCGTTGTACAATACTATATGGATGGCATGATGCACTAATATTTATAAGTGCATTCTTAAAAATTTGACAGGAACGGTGTTTGAAAATTCATCATTTATTTTATTGTGTAATTACATGTATTTAATAAAATTGTAAGTTATCTAACAGAAAAACTATGAGTCGCCGACTTCTAAAATGTGTACAAATTACATAATGTGTACAAAGCCTTTTAAGTATTACTTGCTATACATAATTCGATTTCCCAACAAATGTAATTTGTGACATCAGTGCACTATGTCATTGATATGGATATTATAGTACCTATGTGTAAAAACATTACGTGTAAGTACAAAAAACATAAACAATGATTGGTCGGATTGCATAGAACGCTTGATTTGTTGGCTGCATTGACCTTCAAATTAAATTAAGGCAACTAATATTAAGGAAAAGCATTTCGAGAGCGGTACAGATTTCAGTATTTTCAGTTTTTTTTTTGTATAATGTGACCATTGTACCAAAACATAAAATATATGCGCGAATTTTTTATTTAAGGGGAAATCCACATAATGATTTGAAACCTATTTTTTATCTGTTAAATATGAGCGGTAGAAGGTCGGTTTTTTATTACATATATCAGTCACAAATCTATCTACTATTTGTTGTAATATTATACGCCGCAAGTCGAGAAAAAAAACATTTTCATATTTATCATTTGTACAGTACTTACTCGATGAATGTTCGTGGTGCTGCCGGTCATCCTGCAAGTGATGCTGAATCGAATCCACGTGGTGGTGGTGCAATATGCATTCCGGATCGGTACAGTTCAACATGTTTGTTCACAGTACTTACGATTTAAAAAACGTGTGCTTTGAGATGTCGTGTGCGTGAGTTTGTGTACCGTCGAAAGGGCGGTAAACGGTCGGTTCAAAGAGTCTTCACCCGTTTTCCATGCACATTTCTCACACACTCGACGGATCGCAGAATCACCAACCCTATAAAAAAACACATACAATTGTATTATACAACCGTGGGCTATGTGTACAAGAACGCGGAGACGACTAAAAAAAACATATAACAGTTGTAATCATATACATGTACAAAAATTAAAAAAGAAAAAAAACGATTATTTTTCTTCAGTTTTTTTTATCTGCATACATGCTAGGAACAAGTAAAATGCAGTTTATTTTGGTCGCTCGTTAGCAAGTGCGCCTATAGCGTGTACACAGAATTCTTCTACACACAACAGTGAACAGTTTTTCACAATAACACTTCTGTGCTTGGACATAGTAAGGTACGCACACACAAAATTAATACTTTATCATTTCTCTGTAAGCGTCAAATTTTCTTCGAGCCCGGGGCTAAATGTCGGGCCGGTCATGAGTCAAGATTAATTGTACGTTGTATTGCCGAGTGGCTCCGGAGAATCATAAACTGGGCAATCGACTTTGACAGTATCATAATAATATCATTATATCATAGTCGAAAAAAAGTGTATCATAATAATACTGATCATACGATATTATTATTTAACGTTGACGTACACCAAGTTCGGGCTGGTCGTCGTGAGCTCGCGAGGGGAGTAGCTTGATCGCAATAGACTATATATATGTGTGAGTGTGTGTGTTTATATAAACGTTAAGTTATATCTATGTATAATATTTTTATATGTATATATAATACTTTCTTTTCAAGTATTTGCCAAGCTCGGTTTTCCACCTACGGACAAGCGTTGCGAAAATTAAAGAAAACAAAAATATAATTACTGTACGCGCGCTGGGATCCCACGGATAAATCACAATGACTGTGCAGAGCTCATTAGACAAGACACAGGTATATCGTCATAACGGTTCGACTTGTGTATATTTCTTACTCGAGGGCCCCACCGATTTTCGTTAACGTATATATTTTAATTGACACACATTGACAATCCTATAAAGGGGGATCCGACGCAATTCAGCTGACGACGGCATGTCGACAATATAATGCAAGCAAATTTTGTATATGTACTATTAAGATACATATATATTAGTATATCCGCAGCACTCTAGAAATGTCTACAACAACAATATTGTGGATGTTTCTATTTGTTAGTACCTATATTTTTATATACATATATATGTTTACGCGACTTACGTCTACATGTATATATATTTATATTTTATAATTTGACACTTATAGACATAAGTGTTGTTTCTCGATACGATTTTTGCCTTATACAATAACAGTAGCGCATGAATGTATTATACTTTGCAACCGAGTAGCTATCACCTAAACTGCAGTCAATGTTATTGTATGGCTAATAATGTATATTTTGTTCTAATACAATATGTGCGTCGAAAAGCATGAACAATACCTACAAAAAAAATGTTAACACTGAAAAATAACTACTCGTTTTCTACATGCCGATAGACAAGCAAATTTATAAGAAATACCATAACGGATCGGAAGACCTGATAAAATAATTTTCATTAAAAGCCATTTGATCGAAATCGATGAGATTAACTATGAAACAAATATTCTTTATATTTCTTCAGTTTGAAGCAACTTGCATGAGTTTGAAAAAATAGAACATTCTGACATTATAAATGTAATCATTATTATAATATTCGTTCTCCTTAATAACAAATCGATAATTTAAATCTGTAAAAATTTCAGTATAAATAAACTACAGAGTTTTACATGGTAACTGTAATTTTAGACACAATGTATACTAATCAGTAGTGCAGCCAAAAATTATTTACCCTTCGTAGGAGTTATGTAAAAATTAAACCTCTCAAATAATTCTGAATTTTCTTAATAATTTTATTAATAATGATTTTATTTTGTAATCACCGAACTCCTCTCCCCCTCTCTTCTTTGCGCCTGTACGCCATAAATAGTATTTATAAAAGAATCAAGCTATGGACACCTAAAAAAAAACTTTGGATGTCTTGCAATAAGAAACTATTTTGGAATAACTCTAAAAACCGATTCAAAAATGACAAAGATTTATTCCTGTTAGCTTAAGTTTTAGGACTACTGTATAGTACTTTTATTTCCAAAAACGTGAATTTTTTGGTGTGTATCATGACAAAACAAATCAAATATCAACTTGGCATCCAAACTAAAACAAAAGAAGTAATCTAGAAGAAGACCTTCCTGTCTAGCTGGTATTTACATTTGAAAATCTCGGGCGTTTAAAATTACTCTGATATAATTGTTTAAGTTATGATAAGAAATGTAATAGATACCTGATAATTCAAACAATATTGTGTGGTTATTGGATAATTTTAATGTGTATATAATTTTACTTGTACTCTAATCTGTATAAGTTATTAATACATGTTATAATGTGTATTTTAAAACGTGTATTATAGGTATAATGATAACAGATATGATAATCTCTTCGTATTACTTCTTGATTGTAATAAAAGAAAAATGCGTTTGCAGTGACTTTTGAAAATTCAAAAGAATATTTATCTCTAAAATTATTTTTTATGTATTCTAATACCAATGGACAATGGTTAAAACACATTCCGGCTATAGTACACATATTATGATTCAGCAAAAAAAGTATGGTTTAAACTTTAAAATTAAATTGTTTGTCTAAATTATTCTAAATGATATCACCTCTTTACAAAAAAAAAAAAAAATTAGGTTAATATTTTTTTACCAAGTTATTCTTTCCAGAAATATTTAAAGGTATTTAACTTTTTATACAAACATATTATTCTAACTGTATAATAAATAATAATAATAGTACAGACAAGTTGAAAATAGGGAACTTTCTATTAGTTTCCCAACTTCCCGCTGCTATTAAGATCAGTATACATTTTGTAGTGTTTAATTACTTTTTAATGGAAAAACAATTCAGTGTGTATCTTTGGTTAGAATTTATTTTCACTCGTAAAAATTAGTTATTGAAATTCGAAAGTTAGTAGCAGTAAAAACGACTAGAACTTTTGATTGCAACAACATGTTATTCCATTTACAATAACGACCCTAGAAAGGTGCTGTTCAAGTGACTGTTTAATTTATAGCGTTTTCAGAGATTTTTATTTTTATTTTTAAATGTTTATGTATTTTACCAATCAAAGTTTAAAGGTAATTTTTCTAATAAAACTATATCCAGGCTCAGACTAGCTGAGATGCTAGGATGTGATCGCATCTTTTTTATCATGTTTATTTCCCCCTTTTCCAAATAGAACAACTACAAAAGTACTAAGGGGCCCTAGAAGTTTATTGTTTAAGTTAAGTTATATAAATTCGCGTTTAAAATAAGTATGAAAGTTAATTTTATTGTGTTTTGTATACATAGATAGCACGAGTAGGCTAAACAATATCACCCAAAACGATGTAGCACCACGCCTTTCTTTGCTAGTCCGCGCCCGAATATAGCCAAATAATATATTAATAAAATGTTATTTAAATAAAAACTATTTAAATGATTATTTTTTTTTGATAAATTATTCCAATAAAAATGTTAGTCACACAAATGTTTATTTGATTAAAATCTTGTGTGAAAAATCTGAGTGCATACATTTTTAAGAAAATCATCTTTTGACACAAAAGCCAAGATATTATTATTGTAAATCTAACAGTATTATATTCACTTCAAAGAATAAAATAGTTATAGTTATTTAGTAAGTATAACAAGTAATTTACCTCTCGAGGGGGGGAGGCACTAATTATTATTTAATATTAAGTATTAGGTACAGGTTTAGTGCGCCCGGGGTTCTGAGCTCCTACTGGCAGAAAGCCCCAAGCAGGTGATCCCATTAGGTATTGGTATTGTTCTAGTTTGGTGAAATTTTTATTATACAATAATAATATCATACCTCTTTTTGGTTTAGGGAGTTGGCGACGGGCTAATAGACAGAGATAAAATTGACAGTATGAGATAAAAACTGAGATAGACACGAAAGAAAACAGTAATTATTACAAGTGAAAAACAATAATATATCTAAAATGTGTTGGAGAAACAGGATACGATTACGCAAGTCATAAAACGAGAAACTGCACAGAAAGAATAATACTTTAAGTAGCGAATACAAACGGACAGACGTTGAAATAAAGATGGAGCCCTATTAACGGTTAAAGAAGAAATATTATGTAATTAAGTATGTGAAGAATATTTCAAACAGCATTTGAACTTTAGAGAACCAGAAAACCAATTATGGGTTTAAAGAACAGGAATTTATTAACAATAAGGATATGAGTACTAACATATACATAGACCAGTATACGTTTAAAAGGATAAAGAAATTTAAGTATATAGCTTACTTATGGCACATAATTTTCTTAGAAATGAAATACAAGCGGATATAATATGTTTATAACATGGCTTCAAGGCCGATGCTACAAAGAAGAAGAAGATATGTAGGTAAATCTAACGCACAGTCGTCGGAGCTAAATTAAGTAAATTTATTTACGTATGTAGCAAATTAATTATTGGCTAAAAACAGTTTGTATTTTATTATCTGGACTGCTTAGACTTTTGAAGTAATTTAGCGATATTCCAATTGATGCGCTGTATTGATGAAAACAAATTTGATTCTCTATAGCTGATTAGGTAAGCATATTATTTGTATTATGCTTTAAAAAATCGAATAAAATCCTATAATGATGATAAATTGCCGTATTGTAATACAACAGTCAAACAGTATGTTAATATTCCGTAATTTGTTATTTGCTTTTTAAAATATGTATGGTTGTAGTGCTGTTATGTTTTGCCTGGGGTATACCTACCTCTATATATGTATATGTATTTTTTCAACGGCTTCTGAAATTGCCATTTCAGTCCGGCGTTGTAGAATCGCTCCAAATTACTACTTCCGGTTTTTAATTTGCATCTTGGTAGGGAAAGAAATCATTTATGTAACCTAACCCATTATAGTAATGATGAACCTTCTCTAAATAATATTACAAGTTTAAACGCCATAACTCATAACAGAAGACAAATAGTGCATTTTAGACGTACATCGGAAGATAGGGCTACTCTTTAGGTAGTCAGACATTATTCAATATTGGTACTAGTGTTCAATATATAAGTAACATACAAATAAGTCTTCATAGTACAATGTTTGTTTCATTATGTTTCAATACAGTATTGTATTAAAAAAAATCAACTGAAAAAAACTTAATACACCTTCATGACGTTGTATTAGACCTATATATGAGTAATTAAGCAATCATAACACGTGTCCTTAGTACAGGTAGAAATGCTTATTAAGAATTGATTATTTATTTATTATAAATAAGGCTGTTATATTTTATTTTCGAATTTCCTAAAAAGTACACTTCATTAAAAAACACACATTGAAAAATATTTTATTACAGCCCATAAAACACACAAAACTAAGTTTAAACATAATAATAAATAACACTAAATACGAGTTTATTCGCCAATATTATTATATGCCAACTACTAACTAGTATATTGTTATAAAATAATTTTGAATAAAAAATAAATGCTATGTTTTACATAAGTAGGACAAATTATAGAAGCAAAACAGTAGTTACCGACACAGGAAATTTAGGTAAACAAAATCAATGACAACGTTTGCAAGTAAACCGTTTTTTTCCATGAAATACAATACAATATGTTATTATAAATAGTCAATAGTTTTTCAATTATACAATATTATTGAAGAAAACACATTTAAGTGAGAGTGTAGTAATATGGTAAAAACAAATTGTCTACCTACGTACAATTATGTACATATTGTAAACAAAAGGTGTTGGGGCGATGAATGTGTAAAGGCCATTCTGATTTCTGACTCATTCGTTATAAGTTATTAGTTATAACATAAACGTGACAAAAAATAAAGACAAAATCAATGGAAATGCTAAATCTTAACGTGACGGCTACTAATCATCTAACCCAAACTCTATTTTAAGAAATTATTTTCGGTTTTAACTAACCAAGGCCAAAATACAAGAATTTCATTTGTAATATATTATTTACAATAATTTATTAATTCTTAAAATTATTATGCAGATATTTTAATTTTATAACAACCGATAGATTTTAAGTGATTTAAAACATTAATCTAATTAATTGCCCTACAGCTTTCTGACATCATTCTGACTTATATCTGTAATCTGACAAACATTTCTATTAGTATGCTGTTATTTAACTGGTTTTAAGGCTTCCGTGAATCCGTGGCAGTAATTCAACAAATTATGAATATTAGTAGGTTAAAAATGTGTATGTCATACTTATACATATTACTAATTTGCATACTATTTAGTAAATCATAAGGTAATACAATCGTCCTATTAAAAGGTAACAAACAGATTACGCATACTATCCATATCGCCCATTGAAAGACTTAACTAAAGCCTAAATATCTCCTGACTTCGAAAACTCAAGACGATTTTAACGTACTTGGTATCACAGATAATTAAGATTTAAGATTGGATTGTTTCATTTGTAATAAGAACGGATGTCATTACAATCAGTTTGATAAAAAAATACTCTACCTCTTAGAGCGGGCATTTTGTAAGATATGAATTATTGTCTTTGTGTGTTCATTGTTAAATAATATGTAGAAACAGATTATGTTTTACTGCCTGTTTATTCGTTAAATATTGAGAACATAGTTGGAGCTACAAATCATGTAGAGTATCCGACTACACTTCCTTATTGCATAAGAGGTCTGCTTGAGCGGCAACATTTTAGCCCGTTCCCGATATTTTTCGTAAAAAAAAGGCTTAATTCAGTGATCAACATTATAATATATAAATTTGTGGCCCGACTTAGAGGTTTTTAAACGTAGTCTCTAGGACTATTGATGGTGGTAATCAACACTGCACACTTCATTAAAGTTCGTCATTTACCACCCACTTTACCTAAAGTGACACCGTTCAATTTTACTACCTGGAAGTCCATGAAATTAAATGTTTAAAATAATATTCGTTTGTTATTTGCGTAGCTAATGTAAGAACTAAAAACGGCGTACAAAGCTACCAGTCAGTTCAGGTTAAATTGTATTTCCGTGATCCAAATTTATTTTATTTGATATGAAAATAAATTCTTATACAAACATCAACTAACTAATAAATAGTGTACATATTTTAGATTGATATATTAAAACAATAACAAAAGTAAAATTTAAAGTGATAAACTATAAAAAATGTAAACAAATTGCAGAATTCGTTAATTAAAAATAACCAAATAGCTGAACTTAAATTATAACTTTTGTGTTATAATTTATTTCTCTACTGCATGCAATTACATTTAATTTATTACATTTATATATATATATATATATATATATATATATATATATATATATATATTATATATATATTTATACATAAATTTACATTCTAATATTTTTGAATATTTGTGTCCTATATTTAGTAATTAGTTTTGTATACCAGTATACATATATATATATATATATATATGTATACTTACTAAATATAGGACACAAATATTCAAAAATATTAGAATGTAAATTTGTACCCATTAAATTGTTTAAAATTTTTTTTTACTCTGTTTTATATTCTTATTTTTAAGTTAACTAATAATAATGTATTATAAAATGATTTTGGTTAATTAATATTTATCATCATTATGTAGCTTAATTAATATTAGTTTATAATTTAAAAATTTGTTGTGAGTTAATTTTTGACAAAATGGATTTGCACGCGTATAAAAAAGTGGTGACCAACATAATAAAACGCATCCCGTAATTGAAGGGTTTGCCAATAGCAGACGGCTCCATTTATATCAGTTTTTTTCTATATCATATTTGTCCAACATAGAAGTACGCACGGTTTCGATGAAAAAAGTGTCTAATGTCTATCCTCAATACCCACAGGCTTTAAGAATATGTTTTGAACGCGCGAAATATATAACTAGCTTGGTCATAATAATACAATAATTGTCAAATGATTGCGCATTCTTCACATTTGTACTATGCCCGCGGCAAACGACCCGAACACGTCATCAAGAACTCTCGGTTTATTCCCAGACGATACTGGAAAAGTATTTTATTTACCTAACTAGTAACGTTATCCGTCAATTCGGCCAAGCACAAGCGGTTCGGTTATTGCAAAATAAAACCTAGTAAAACCGGTTCACGTGTATTTTATACCTATTGGCTGCAACAGTTGTAGTCCTACGATGTGCCATTGCCAGCCGATGCCACTCCGAGGTTTTTGAACCTCAGTCATAAATGCACAATGTCATGCGGTGTATGCAACACTACCAATATTGAAACAGCTATTAATTAAAAACAATCTTGATTAACAAACATAAAAAATAACCCAGGAAAGTAGAATGTGTACATCAAAGTATGACAGAAGCACAATTCTTGACGTGGGCTGTCAATGAGTTGTAGGAAGTATTACGTTTAAAAATTATAAAATCACTTTCAAAAAAATCACTTAACGCTATTGTTAATAGACAGTTAGAAGTTCTGTAAAACCTGTAGAAGGGGAACAAAACCGTACAGTGCGTAAAGTGTCAATAAGAATCTGTATTGCGTTGAATATCGTGTTTTTGTGTTATTTTAGTAGTTTGAATGGATTTTAGGTTCCATTCTTGATTTTTTAATGTAATTGATAGGCGCATATTATCTAGACGTAACGAACAACTTAAATACAATTATTTGTAACTGTGTTTTACGTATGATCGCCTAATTTGATGGAGAAAAAGTGGACTTTCCTACTTCCAGACTAACGACAACATCAATGATCATATTTACAACTTACTATCGATGTATTGGAATATCAGTGCTACGGTTAAAAAATTATGAGAGAAAAGAATACCGGCATTGTAATACCTTCAGAGCCCCTCGTATCGAAATTTCTTAAGTGTCGGCGATGAGAGTACAAAAGTTAGTACCTTTCGCCCGCGGTCTAACTAATATTAAGCACAACGTTGCACGCCCATAATACTTCTATAATGTATAATATATATATATATATATATATATATAGTATAATACTTATATATATGTACACAATTATTTATTAAATAATTGTACTCTGTATGGATAGGTATAAGATATTGTTTTGCTCGAAATGCATTGGCAGACGCTATAGGTACGCGCACGCACGCACACTGGCGACAGCTTTAAATAGGAAAGGACCTTGCCGCCAAGTTCCTTATTGGTTTACTTCCTGTACAAACGAAACCTACCTGTGGCGTGTCAGCAATGAAATTGAATATAAAAGAAACCAATCGAAAATTTCATCGCAGGACTTTTATCTACTATCCGAGCCAGTTTGGAGTTACGGTTTTAAATTTAAATACACGCAATACATATATTATCGCATTCCAACAACCTAATTGATCGTTTTCAGTAAAGATTTGGTTTTGACTTTATTTTTATGTAACACTTGTTGGAGTTATCATTGTTGACGTTTTGTAAAGGATAATAATATATAATATTATGTGTATTATTATTATTATATAGTAGGTACACCCATACAGGGTACGACCTATGGTCTATGGAATACACGGGTGTAACTTATAAGGCAATGTGTGGTTTTACGTAAGTACGATAATCGCCGACATATCGCTTGTAGCATCAGAGGGTACCAAACCTCGTTATACGTTAAAATAATAATATTATTATCATCGTGGAACAAACGTCTAGATTGACATTTTTAATCGACGGGCGCGATAAACGTTCATAATATTATGTGTGTCATTTGAAATGAACGACAACAACGTACAATAATAAACTTTATTATTTTAACGTAACACTAAAGACTTCACTTCAGTTCCGGCGCTTTAAGGCATTATATTCTACTCTAGTTCGGTCAGCTTTCGATTAAGGCTTAGCGATACTTAATGTGAAATTCAAATCTATTATGTGAAAAAAAAATACTGAACAGCTTCTTTCTAGGTACGCTGGATTTTTACTGGAGTCCATTGAGAATAGACGGAATAATGTTTGCATTTATTTTATCGTCAGATTTATGTGTGGCAATGAAATGAAAATATAAAGCTCAAAAATACTGTGAAAAACTAAAGCCTGGAGTTGATTGGAGAACGGCTGCAATGAACGAAGAGAAGTGGAGAGACTTATGTTTGTTGGTATGGTCACAAATGGCTGTTTACCACGAAGAAGTAGAAGAAGAAAAATAATATTATTATTAAATAAAATATGATCGCAAAATCTGCCCGTTGGATAGCATAATTTCGGACAGCTACCAAACGGGGCACCTAACAACATCGTATACACTATACCATATACACGGTCACTGAGGCACGTGTCAAGAAACGCGGTAGCGACTATCTAAGCAGCTGATGGCCGTTATGCGTGTACGAATTGCATAGCTGTTCGCTGCGAGCACCATTCAAATTTCGGCTAATATATTTTTTATAATAATGAAAAATTATTTCAAGGCCGAACAACACGCTGTCCGGGTACTCGTTTGAGACAATACCAATAAAATATAGTAATATTACAATAACGTTATTTCATCTTATCATAATATCAGAATCTATAATTCAGTAATTTGCGCAAGTGTCGTTTGGTAATCGCGTTAAAGGTTGCGGCGTCCGAGAGAAAACAGTTTCTGTCAAATTGGTCTGTATTGCCAATATTATTCATCAGTCGTCATCATCATATACAGGTAAAACAACCGTTTTCCGCAAACCTTGTATGGAAAAGTGTTTAGATATCTTGTCAATATAGGTATCGAGGTAAGTATAGGTATCTGCAATACCCGTGCATCGAGATACATTTTTTATTGATCTCGCCAATGCTTGTGTGTGTGTATATAAACTGAGAAATGTGAAAGGTGAAAGAAGGTCTGCCGCGTATACGGTCTGCGAATATTATTAAGCGGTACAAAAACAAAATGGTTTTTATGTTATTTTAGATGAAAATATATCATACGATTATTTTCGAAAGTTGCGAAAATTTTAATCGAACCTGAACGCGAGTTGAGCCTAAACAGCTATGATAATAGGTGTCATACACACATAAGTCAGTGTCACAGTAATTAACAACAACGCGATGTACGAAATACCGTAGGATTAAATATTTTTAGATATATTACCACAGTGTACAAGCACAAACTGTATAATATTAGTTTTGAATTTTTAAACAGATACGCCGTACGACAAGTGAATACATAAAATTTAAAAATATCGTAACATTCGACGATAGTTACTTGTTAAATACAACCCAATCGCCTTGAAGCTCTATATATGATTTTTTTTTTTGTGTGTGTGTATGTAATTAGCATGATTTTGTCTTCCTCGTGTAGGGAACTTGGAAACTGTACTAAAATCTCGAGTCGTTCGCACGCCTCGGTATTTATATGGGTTGGTCTGGAAAATATAGTAATATATGTATATATATTATGTTATAATATGATAAAACACAATAGCGGTAGGTACGATTTTGGTAGCCGAACAAATAAATGTGAACATTGTACATTAGTCGGTAAACATTTTATGAGTAAGTACTATTTGCATTTAAACGTTTACCACGTGTCTTTTTACCCGTAGTAAGTTTCTTTTCATTCAGGTGTTGTGTTTTTAAACGTTAAGATATTTCATAAATTATACACGCGTTTAGTGTTTACGTTAAAAGTTGAGAGTTTGTCATTTTGTGATTGTAACCACTTAATACCAACAAACCAGTGACATTTTCAATATTTCATAGAGGGCTAGCATAATGAAGTTGGAATGTAAAAAGAAGAAAATAAACTGTATGCCTTTACATAGCATGTATTGAATGTTCTAAGAATAAAAGGTCAAAGTTCAACCTTTTAGAAATCTTGTCAAAAGTTAAAAGCCATTATCTTACAACTAGTAATAAAACGAAAATTAACGAAATCGTCGAGATCCGATTTGAGAAACATACATACATAAATCACTTTTTTCTTTTTTAATATACGGCATAACCAGCAAACTTAAACTGAAAAATTGATTTAAATTGTTGTGATTTAATGTCACATTTACCTGTCTTTCGTAGCCCTTGCAAAATGCCGGTTATTTTTAAAACAGGCCTTGGCCCACTTAAGCCTGTCCCTCGCAAATAAGTTTAAAAGGTCAAAAAAGTTGGATCAAAATAATTTTAAATCAGGGCCGTACTAAACATGAGGTGACATAAATTGAGCAATAAATCTGCGCACATTTAGGGAGCGTCAAATAAAATATGAGCTTACAATGTATATTGATTGCATTAAACAATTTCAACATTTAAAAACTAAAAAAAATTATCTTCTAAAAAATTGTCATTATTTAGTCTCGTCATAATTTTCGTATTCATCTAAACTATATACAAAAGACGCCACCAAAGGGTTGTCTACTTAATTAATGACTGAGGGGTGGCAAACATTGGTTGTCTATTGGGTACTTTAAATAATTATTACAGCGATGGTTGGAACAGTTTTTACACACTATGGTATACACATCCTAAATTGAAAAAAAATTAGACTCGAAAAAGTTAGGTCTGTTAAGCTCAATTGGCTCATTTCGACCGTAGTAGACAGTAAAAATATATTGATTTGGCCAATTGCTTAAGACTTTTTCGGCAATTAAAAGCAACGTCGACGCGGAGAACTCTATTATTTTTTTATTTGCAAAAATACCTAAGAAAATAATACTTTGAAAAAGGACAACACACAAATTTACTGATCGCCTAAACGCTTTGAAGCCGAACGTGCGCAAAATGTTACGTTACGAACCTTGTTGAGTTCGAGTCCACCGGGCGTGGACGATAATGAATATCATGCGAGCTGTACCGATTTATCCATAGGGCATATCCATAATCCAAGCAGAGTGTAAAATGTCAACGGAAATATCGCGACGAGCTAGTAGATATATAAAAACTTAGTGCAAACACTTACACGGGGAGTCCGTACGGAATAAAAAAAATTATATATTATTTTGTTTTTGTAACGAAAAAACGGATTTAAAATGTTTAAAAATAAAAAAACCGCGCGAGCTCTCGCAAATATTATGATTGACACGCACTGCCGCACACTGACCCGGTGAACATGTGTATATATTATGCGGTACGCTTACTGTGCACTGAGCGAGCGGACCGGAGGACGGCAATGTCAGACGAACTGACATGACACGGTGCGGTTGGGCATAGTGTACAAATGCACATACGGGCGGCAGCGGCCCCTTCCCCTCAGCCGCCGCGTTAATGGGCAACCGTCCCACCTTCGGGGCAACCGGTTCGCCGCTATCAATCTAAATGAAAAACTATCCGGCCCATGGTATAGGTCAATGGATTTACTATAGCACAATTACGCAAACAAATCTATTTTCCAGTTTCCGAGACAATTATAATAGTTAATATCAAAATATCGTTGTGACGAAACAAATAATAATAGTAGTAATAATAATAATAATAATAATAATAACAATAAAAATAACACGTTAATATTTGTTATTAGTACGTACAACTACGTTATTATAGTCCACAAACTTTTGCCTACTCTATAACAAAACGACGTCCCAGTTCCAAGCTAGAACAGGACAGAAAATGACTAATACTTTTGGTTATTCATTCGATTTTTCAAAAATCGAATTACCCCTATAGCACAGTTTTGTAACGATTATTAAGTGATTTTAAAATCGTTGTTCGCAAATAAACGTTCAACAACTTCAACAATTTAGCAAAAAAACGTTTACTTGAAAAAATTAAGCAATGTAAATATATACATGAACGAGAATACTACATATATAGCATATACAAAATTCTATACTCCTTAGTCCTTACATAGGACACAAATTAAGACAAAACAAAAAAATTAAATTTCGTTGCAAATATGTCAATGGTTGGTTTAGAGCCTAACTACAATCATTCAAAGATGAAAAGTTGTTGCAAGAAAGTTGTTGAAAAATATGATTAATTAGATACAAAAAAATGTTAGTTTATTGGAAAATATTAATCAACAATAAATTTTGGATTGTTGTTTATTCAAGAATACTCATTTTAAAAAACCCTAATCTTGTTTTTGCTTTAGAAAATTATTTTAAATAGATAACGACAATAATTGTTTATACATTTTTAAGTAGTAGCAATTTTGAACTTGGGCATAAGGTATTATTCGTATGTATGCCACTCCATCGTTTCGTGTTGTACTCGTGCAATGCATATTTCCAAGTACCCGTCTGTACAGATGATAATAAACAGATCCGCGTTTGACGATATTGTAATAATAGATAAAATATATTGCAATTACAATTTCGTTTTCCAACATGTCGTGATAGTATTGCTGAAACACAATAGCAAAATGCCCATGTGTTATACACATACAATACTGTACTAATATATATATATAACAATATAAATTATAATACAAGTTGTATTATACCTATCGGCCATCAATATAATGCCTACTATTTTATTTTATTGTTAATACATATAGTCCATAGATTTGCGTTAACCTATTAGGATTACACATAGAAGAGTACTTTTTTTTTGGATTTAATTAGTGGATTACTTACTTACTCATAAATAAAATTATTATAATAAGAAGTAATTCATCAAGTAAAGGGTTCATGGCGTCCTTGTTATAATAAAGATGCCAATACTGTTTATGTATTTCATGAGATCCTACGAGGGTTTCTTCTATCGTGTACACTATAGCTTCTTGCTACTTGTACTCTGGGACTCTTGTTATCAATCATAGAATACCTTCATTTACTCAACTGGTACTGTTTACAGTTGTATTTGACTTTTTGGGTTATTGTTACTATGTAGTGTCTAAAATAAGTTTCTCAGCTCAGTTATACTATAACCTAGGTATTTATTATTCATGAATTCTTCAATTTACTAAAGTAAAAAAAATCATTTTATATAACAAAAACAATGATATGCTACTAATATCTAGACTGCCAAATATTCAAGTACACTTGTATTAAAACGTCACATAATTTTTCACTAAAAAAAAAGGTAATTTTATCTGTACTTTATTTTTTAACATAAACTCGAAAACCTTTTATAGATTTCGATTATTGTTCACATAGAAACATGAATATAAAATCAGAAATTATTCGATATCCCAATTCTTGCTTATAATTTCAATCCAGTTCTGTATATTTTTAACGTTACTCATTAATAGAATATTATCAGCTAGCATGGTTATTAGTTTACCAATAACGGTCGTTATAGTCATGAAAAGACGTAGTACATATTATGTTTTTATCTAAAACGTTTTCACTTCAGAATCAGCTGACTTTGACAAAAAAAGTAGAAATTATCTAAAACGTTTTCACTTCAGAATCAGCTGACTTTGACAAAAAAAGTAGAAAGTACCTATAATTATTTTAAAAGTCTAACGACTTTAATCCATTAGCGGATGAAAAGATTCAAAAGTTTTCTCGAATGTTAGTGTTTTATGTTTAATTGTAGAGTAAGTTAAATGATAAGTAAATGGATACAGTATCGAACGTGCCAAACATGTAGTAAACAGATGTATTAGCTAAATTGATTTCGTTACTAACGAAGGATTAACTATATTTTCAAGTTAATATTTTAAAAGTTTGTACATTAATTATTAATTTATATTAAACAATTTATTGGTGAATTAAAGTATTGCCAACTCAGGGTCAACAAATGTTTTAAAATTAATACCATTCATAAAAACTTTACTAAAAACTAAGTGGTTATTACTCATAGTTCGGAAGTTAAATATAAGGCAAACTAAGTACTAAGTAGCAAAATCAAATCGTTATTAATTAGTCTCGATTATAATCAATAAGGTAGTTTTATGTACGAGGCACGTCCAGAAAGTAAAGATACAAGCCCCCCAAGACTTGATCGACATATATCACGAGAAAAATCCCTGTGACCAAAGTTTTCAACGTACTGAAATCATTTTGGTCTTATTTCGAAGGGGAGAAGTTAAGCTACACGACAATGTAGCCGACATAGCGAACAAATATTTCTTACGGCCGTGGGGGGGCTTGTATCTTTACTTTCTGGGCGTGCCTCGTATATAGACATAAACTGATCAATGTTATATTAAGACTTCAAACAAGTTTCTAAAAAAATAAATTAATAACAGTTTTAAATGTGCCAACAAAAAAATACAAAACAATACTTTACTACACTCAAACTTTTATAGTTAACAGTTTTAAGATAACTTAAGTTCAATATTTGTTCAATGTATCAACATTCAGTCTTCATGCTTTTTGGGTCAATCAGTTATACTAACTACTATACTGTAGAGTATACATTTCCTCTATCAGTGTTTACATGATACATGGTGATAAAATAACAACAACACTTAACAGTGATAAAACAAAATATGTGGTGTTCGGAATTAGACATTGATCCAATTAATTGTTTTCTTTAAACACAATTTATGTTTGAATGTTTATCACTCGCTTACTTGATGATTTTTATTTTTATCATTTTAATAGGTACTTACATTTGTTTATTGTTTAGTTAAATCAAATTAAAAATATATTTCTAACGGAAAATTGCCGTCTCGTAGATAAATAATAATTATATTTAACAAAAACATTATAGTAACATAATTATTTTACCTTTGGTTGTTTATTTCCTAAATTACCTATCCATGATCTATATTATAATACTAAAGCTATACATCCTAAAACTACGTTTTATGGATTTGTTTAAATACTAAATTATACAAACAATAATATAAATTATAAAATATATTAACTATTAAATAATTTTCCATTGTTGTTTGGCATATTGTATTAAATACAATTGTACTATTAATAGCCATAATCAATATCGTAAATTAGTGGTAATATTTATATCTGTTTTAGTTTTTACAATGTTTTTATAACAATAAATTTTGTTTTTTAATTCTACATATTTACTAAAACAATTAGTTATTCAATTCCGAGAATAAATTATTATTATTATTGTTATTCATAATAAGGTAAGTATAAATGTTTTTATGTTTTTTAGTGACAGCGAACTGTGATTATTTAACCTTGACACAAAAAAAAAATCGAAGTACAAAACGATAAAACGTATTAATGTGTACTAATTATTTAAAAAAAAAAAATCAAAGCGATTAGTAAAATAATAATTGTTACTTCAAATAAAAAAGTGGTATTTTAATACTATTATCTTCTCTTAGGACTTAGGTCAAACAAAAAATATGATTTACCTTCCGATCATTGTGATTTGTCAAGGCTGCGATTGAAAATGTATCATACACATGAGTGTATAGCGTGTGCGGTGTGTATAAATGCAATTTTCCTAATGAAGGACTGACGGTAACCTAGTGCAACAGACCATTTGTCAGTGTGCTTAACACGTCGACAATAATGTCATGGAATACAAAAACGCCACAAGGCACTTTTATACAACGTATCTGCTAAGTTGAGTTAGACGTTTGGCCAACAAAACAAATTTTAAACGGTGTATTTAGAGTTTCAACTCTTAATTATTGATCTTGGGAAGGGGCGGTCATAAAGAAAGAAAACTGTGGGAGCCTTCGCGATCCATACCGTACGCAATGTTACAAGTAGATATTTAATAAATTTGGGTATCACTCGCCGGTATTGTATTGTATTGTATAGCTCTCAAAATGCGATGTTTAAATATTTTTCATCTTTTATGAACTAAAAGACACTTTCTTTGCCTTATTAACATAAAGACATGTTTTATGAGGCTAACTATAGACATTATTTTTTGAAATATACATTTTAGAATGATGGATAGGGGGTAGAACCCTTGATTAATTTTTAGTCAATAGAGACTCAATTTGTTCTCACAAAATTAACACCAAATACGCCGTGTATGACACTCATTAATTAATATTAATTCACATCCTCAAACATTAAAATAAAAAAAAAATTTTTAAAAAAGGGTTTTTGATAGGTCACCAATATATGTTGCATAATTTCCCTTATTATTTTCGTTATTTACTATCACTCTGGTTTTTTGACATTTGGGGTTCAGAAAATGCATCCACAACTGGTGACTGCGTGATGCGCATTTTGTGCTGAGCCCTTTTTTTAAAAAGGTAAGCTGTAACGGGTAATGGTAAACGATATTACAATTGTAATGGTATCGCATTATGATCACCGAATTTTGTAGCCTCATTTTGACAAGGACAAGTCGTGGTTTCAGCACAAGGGTGGATGCCGCACGAGAAATTCCCGTCTCATCTCGAATCGTCTCAACTCACCTCGGGGGGAGGGGGGGACAGAACTAGTCAGTAAGGTTAAAACGAGATTTCATATTTTACAAGTTCATGTACTTTGTTGAAAAATTAAGTATTTTTTGGGCAATTTGAAAAAGCGTTATTTTTAGGACAACCTGTATGCATAATATAATATATTTAAGCAGAATAATATTGCAAAAAAATTTTAAAAAAGAAAAAGTTATTCGATAATTTATTATGCTTAATATTTTGTTTACTTTGATGTTTGCACAAATCGCAAAAGAGTATTGTTATTCGAGTAGTCGAATAAATAGAGCGAGTCTCCAACTGGCATGCATAATATTAATAATAATTTCTGAAATTCTTCTATGATATTTAAATAACTGTACAAACCACTTTGGCCATGTTGTAATTTTATACTTGCACGCATATTTCAAATTAACATTTATCACGCTTTTGAAAGGTGTCAATAAAGATAATGCAAACATATTATATTTGTGTTTACAGGTTTGAGATCTTTAAGTACACACTAATATTACATGTATAAGTTCTAAACCAAATCAAAGTTTTGGGAACTGTAAATAGAAATCGTCTACATAACAATTATATTATACGTTTACTTTAACCATTATCTTCGTCATCTAAATATGATGTAATATTTAATCACCCTATCCTTAAACAGACACTTTGCTAATTACGATAAATGTTTATAATAATTGTTATTGTATTATTGATAATGTCGTTTACTAGATTTAATAGTACACGAGAATGGAGTTGAACTATTAAAGAACTTTGGTGGTTAGAATGAGGTGCGAGTAAGGACGCAAATAACAAGGTGTGCCAATTAAAAAGGTACCGTTTAGGGTGAATGGAAAAAGTTGGAACGAAGCGTTGGACTGTCGTCATGAACGGAATCAATCACTAGAAGGCCTTGAGTATAAAAAAAACCGCGAAAGAAAAAATATGTAGTGAATTAACTATGAAGTACAACGGGTGAGTGGAGTTCCTGAATTAGATATTATTATTAGAAGTGCACAGGCAGTTTACACTTTGCACATTTTGCACGATAAAAGAGAGAAAAAAAACATTATGGCAAAAATAAAAGAGATAACCTTAGAAAAGTGTGACTGATAAAGTAAACCATCTCAAACAGCAAACCAAGAATATATATTTTGTATATTAGTTATGTTACACAAATATTTGTAGTTATGTTAGATAGTGAAATTATTATGGCCATAAAGAGTAAGGAAGTAAGGAGCGAAGAAATAGAAAAAGGAATCTCTTTGCCCCACTTGTATGAGTCAAGACGAAGAAAAACACTATATAATATCATATATTTATTATTTTAAAACAATATCCGTAAAATCTGAAACACGAAATCTCCAACTAAAAAGTAACTTTTTATACCATTTACAATTAAAATATGATAAGTAATTTATGAACATCATTTGGAGGGTACTGAGCAAAAGTGAACTAAGTCCATCACAGCTGATTTCTAGAATTGGCTCCTAAATTGTTTATCGCATAACCTGTGGTACAATACAGTAGTCAGTACACATGTTGTCATTTTACGGTATTGAAATGAACTAAGGACTTGGTTCACTAATGAAATGAGCCCTCCATTTTTATATTACATGTTTTTCTGATTATGAAATATCATCTATTGGTAATGAAAAAATAATAGATGAAACTAACTATAAAAACCAGTTGCTAGTTACCACTTAAATCTATAATTTTAATATATAATATGAAACGAAAAGGAACAAAAAAAAAATACTTAACGGATTCTAAGAGCAGGTATTTGTTATTATTATTATTATGAATTATACAGTCATCAATCAACATTATCAAAGATAGATCTTGAAATAAAACTGGTCTGCTAATTATACTGCACTGCGAATTAGATTTTGTTGGAATACCTAAATGACAAATGGCACTGTATAATTTTATAGCTTATGAAAATAATTATAAGTTTGCTACGATGGCCCCGATTTAAAATATTTTTTTCCTCAAATTCAACTATTATTATAATTAAATCACAAAACAAACACTAATTTTTGCTTATCTGTGTAATAATGATTATGAACTCATAATTTTAATAGAAGGGTGGGGTTTATATTTTTTCGTTATGATTTCAATGAAAACAGATAATATACTATTTTTTGCGTGTTGGAAAAATTACGGACGTGCGTGACTACCTAGTAAGCAAGGTTTCATGGTCATCCCGTGGAGTTATGTTTTGCTATGATCTACTGACTGAAATGACCTTTATTGGAAAAAAACCTATTTTCCACAGTCACACTCCGCGGTGAATGTACAATATGGCTTGACAAATAAATGTCTTCCGGTGACGAATAAAGAAAAACAACTTCTTCTATGTTGGAAATTGGTTTAGAAAGCAGTTAAAGTATTGCAAAGATGATTAATAAAACAGTATTTGACCTTAAACCGCAATACTTGGGTACTTCATGTGTGTATCTAACGATCTTTTTATGTATTCATGCAATAATAATTATAATAATTATTTGTAATTGTTAATAACATACATTTTACAAAAACATAATAACGAGACAAAATGAAAACTTCCCATTAAGCACAGTTTGTGATATACTAGATATACATTAAGGACCTACTCACCTACCTACGTCCGAATTTATGAAATATAATAATTAGGTGATAACTATAATACATTTTTTAATAAGAAAACCATGCATTTCACTTATTCACAGAATCGAAATACACTTGAAAAATCAGCATTTTTAATTGCCTTTTCAATTGTCTCCCACAAAAATGCCCGCAATAAATCTTTAGATTACAATTAAATATTTTATTAAACATTTTTCTACTGGATGGGTATTTTATTACACCATTGCCAATTTTTAACAAATTCATTTTTTTTATTTACGTTTCATCATCATCCCATCGGCTAAGGTTAAACCGTACGTCGACAGTAGGTAATAGGTGTAGTTACTATTGGTTGGTTCGCATCTCTTGCGACGCTCATACTGACCTCTTTTGTACTGTTGTCAGTGGTCTAAAAAAATTCATTGAAAATCTTGCCGGTTTCAATATGCGTTTTGCATTACGTATTCAAAATTTCTAACAAAAGCGAAAATTGAGTTCTTGGAATTTATAGCAATTTACAAGTTTGTCATGTTTGAATGAAATATACACTGATCAGTTCCGCAAGGACACATTTTATATGTTAGTTTTTACCGTTTACTATTGTATTATAGTGGTGGAAATTGATCGCATATATCAGTGATATTTGTCGTTACATAATCGTACACAAGACATACTAAATTAAAGTCTACTATAGTTTATCTATATTATACTGAATTAAGAGTGCTTATCACTTGGTTACTATCGAAAGGAAAAGATAAACTACGTCTTAAAACAACAAAATGATGTGACATATTGCAACTTTGAATGTCATTAAAATGATAGGTTGAAGCTTTGGTGGCTCAGAAGCCTCTTGAATTTCCAAAGAATTCTTACATGTGGGTATAATGCATATCATATAAATAAACAAAGATAATAGTTTTAAAAATATGTTATGGCTCCTCATGGAAATTTATGTCGGTTGAAAATTTGCGCGTACAAAACAAAGTATAAAACAGTATATTTTACATAAATAAACAAAATAATTATATAGTAGTTTATTATTAGAAAAAATAGTGATCTATCCTCAATAAATTACCCTGGCACCTGTATACTTAAGGTTATAGGTTTTGTATCATATTAATAATGACAAAATTGTAATATATGTATAGTATAATACATAGTAAAAAAACTAAGGGGGATTTTTTTTTTTATTATGTCAAATACTTTTTATTAGTTTTATTTGTATTACCAATAAGGTATCATTTTTTTTTACAAATTATAGCCAATTTTTGAGGGAACATTATTGTCGCACAGTGCAGTAGCTCCGATTTACTAGTGTTGCATAAACATCCTATTTTTATTTAGGGAAAGGAGAAATTGTCCGGTTTCTACTTAATACCTAAATCATTGTCTTAATTTAGTTCATAGATAATTTATGTACATGTTATATACTATAATATAGCCATTGTTTCAATTTGCGGTTAATGTTTAAGAGAGTAGTGACTAAACTGTTGTCGCTTAAAATTACTTGTATGTTTACTTATTGTTTACAAAATAAAATTATCTTATACCATCCCATGTCAAATACCTAAATACACTACTGAACAATTCTCTATAGGTTTTCTATACATTGCATTGTATACGATAACCATGCAAAATTGATTATTAAAATTACATACCTGCAAAATTGCTTTATGCTCGATTTCTGTAATACATTTTATAGTTAACAAAAATTACTCAAAAAAAAATCCAATAATGAAACCTAAAATTATTATATTGATAGATTAATTTTGTTCATTGATAATCTAAATACATCGGCAATATAAATGCATACATAGTATATTATATTAGTGATCAGCGATAGCTATCGTGGTAAGCAAAGAATAAATTGACCGTTCAATGCCTAATATCGATTGTGAATGATCTCGAACATAACCTAATAGGCTCCACGACCCTCAAAAACTGTAGATAATTGGAATGTTTAATAAAGATATTCAACTCTATTAAATCTCACACTTCCTCTGGATTCCTTGCAAATTAAATACTCAAAATATCATTATAGGTACCTATGTGTTTTCATTTATTTCAGACTGCAACAATTAAAACATAGACCTCGTGAAGGGAAAACCCAAGACAAATGGTCGACGTAAAGCCATTAATTACTGTCGGTCGTCGTTTTTGGAAAATATCTCCCATCATTCCCGAATAGCTCTTGTAATTTAACTCTCAATTACCTAGTGAACGTTTTCGCTGCCTTCATTCTTTGCAGAGACATTAGACTATTATGTCCATCCAATGACAAACAATACTAGTTATTAGGTGAGTAAAAATTGTCCAAAATATATGTCTAGACGAACCAAAATTGCTTTACCGCCATTAGCCGTTACACTTTCCAAAAGTGAATATCAGCTGATAACTATACATCGACATTGTATGTATATTAAATTATTATATAAATGAAATTAAGATTTATTTTCCGGACACGACTACGGTAATCTATCACGTATATCATGATTCACTCGATCACTTGTGCTATATATTGTTGCTCAGCTCGTTGCTATTATATTTATTAAACAGGGACTGCATGTTCGAACACAAAGCGCTGTATCAATCAAAAACACACCGGATGCTTAATTTAATTCAATTTGCCAGCTCTCCCGATTGTTGTCATCACCGGATAGCTGGGTTATGACTTTCGCCATACGGCACACGACCCGACCGATATGTACTTTTTGCACAATGTTGGTACGTTCATCAAAGTATAGCAAGGAATAATCGTTATACACACCTAATCCAACACGTTACTGCAAATGAATAGGCAAAAGCGGACATTGATAAGGTATACAAAATCTTGATACATCAATAAATCATAATACACCGATAAAATTAACATCTTGGTACGATTTGATGTATTTATAAATAACATTTACAAAGAGGATAACTATTAATAATTTGAAAAATCGATCGATCTAGTGTATTTTAGACTTATTCATGCTATGATATTTTTGAATTTCTAACCTTTTTACATTGTACTTAACAATAAATAATAATACTTACAGCTTTTGCTTGGGTTAATTTGTGATTTACAATTAAAATATTCCTCGTACTAACCTTTTTAATCAACTTTCCTAGAATGTAATTTATAGATTTGAATTAGCTAACGAAAGTCTATTTTAGTGCTGGACTACCGACCACGTAGGAATAAGTAGATAATAGATTTTAGAAATACTACTGATCATCAATTGTATTCAAAGTAGCTGATAATGAGTCTGGCTAATGTTCGACTGCAAAACTATGAACACATAAAAATGATCACACTAAGTAGTGTAGGAAAATAACCCTATTTAGAGCGACTTGCTTAGCCCTAAATTCTTAGCTCGCTAGGAATGGTACACACATTATTTTATACTACGGAAAAGGTTATGATAAAATTATTTTACCTGATTGTACGCTCCATTTCGCTTGAAAAATAAACCCGTCCTTACAACAACAAAAACTACTTGTTGAAAAATAGTTCACCAATAAAACCGCTTGTTAAACATTTTACTCAAATCTTAATTTTATTTCTTAACAACAGTCAGCACACGTTTATTATAACTTTATAAGTATAATTAAGCAATTCAAACGTTTATTGTCGATTTGTCATCAAAATCGAACATAGGACGTAACACTGATTATATAACTTTAACAACCGTAAAATATTATTTCAAATGTAGTCATAAAACTTCATATTAAAAGAGTATAGTAAATAAAATCCGATTGTTTTTATGTATATTATTAGTCGAAGCGAGTTCAGCAGTAATTATCCGGCTATTAGATACAGTGATAATAATAGACAATCCTAATTGTTATTTTTATCGTTTTGCATGAAAAGCAAGCGTTTACCAGCGGGTTTTATAATTTTATTGTTTTACCATTAGAATCTAATCTATTAGTTTAAGTTGTTGTGTTATTTTATTTTTATAACAATATTAGCCACAATAAAATTGGAAGACGCTATAATAAAATTAGATTTAAAATAGATGAATCGCTGTCTGAGATTCTATCATTTTTTCTAATAATCACTGTACATCAAAATTTTAACTTTTTTTGTGACAAAAACCAAAATTTATCTGTTCTTTTTCGATCTGAATTTCGGATTCATCGAATTTATTTGTCTATTTGAAAATATTTAACTTGTCTAAAATTATCTTCGACTCTTTGCCATGTGAGTCAAGCGTGTATTCGTTATGTTAGGATCGGAAATTGGAATACGATTCTGATCAGTGATCACTGATCATATGTAAAAACAAACTATTTATTTTTATGATCTTTAACCCAACACTACACAAATTAATTTAATTTATATTAACTAATTAATATTAATACGACGTCATACCCTTAAAAAATAATTGTCAACACGTGTTTATGACAAAGCGTGTAGGTCAAGCGAAATGGTCGTAGAAAACAAAGTTTGATACCGTTAAAAGGTTCTCTAACTAGTTCTTTCGTTGGTATTTTTAGAAACCTTAAATACACACTTAAAAAAGTTTTAAAAAAATGAAACCCCAAAAAATAAATAACTGAACTAAAAATTGCACATCACAGTTTAACCTTTAAATCACGATTCTGCAAAAATTTCCAATACCGAACGCCTTAATAAATAGGGGGTATGACGTACGCTTAATTTATAACTATATATTTGGGTTGTATATACTGCGTCCTACCAAAATTTAGTTTCAGACCATTCCGTTTTATATAGGCAGCTAAATTGCTGGTTAATCTGTATTTCAATGAGTTATATCCAGAGTTTGTACTCTGTAGTGATCTAATTTGCAAATTACAGTATTGCACGAAACATCCACCTGTTAAATGGGTATTTGACTGAATCGCATAATTTATGTATGTGTAATGTTATGACGGTTAAAAAAGGCACTCGATTCCCTGTATACAAGTTACAGCCGATTGCCACCATAGTGCACTTCAGCAAATGAAGATTTGTTGGTAGTTAGCACATACATATTATATACTGAAACACCGGTAAAACCACTAGGCTGTTCGTGGTCGTTACATAAGTAATAAGCACGGGTATTTAGGGCTACGGGAACGTGTTCTACAAGTACGTTGCCCTGTGTCGTATGACATAAGACTAGTGAACTTGAAATCCACCAAATGTGAGTCTTAAGTCATAGATGATATAAAATAAGTATTTATAATATCGAGTAGCCATGCCAATTTTTTTATGACCACACCGCGAAACAAAACGTTTTCAATAGGACTTCATTGTAATTAAACGGGTACATGTCCTCTATTAAGAAATACATAGATTCCCAATAAACGTTTTCCTGCTTATTATAATTTTATTGGTGTTTACTGTTCATTTTTCGCTTTCAGGAAATGAAAAAATGTTGATTAACTTACTTATTGTTGGTATATATATATATAGGTCTCGAGAAACCGATATCTGTATTTTCCAGGTTACCACTTACAATGTTAGTTGCCTAAAGGCTTTTGTTTTTTTTTTTGAAAACTTGTGTAATTATATAATCTTTATGAATAGAAAAATGAGCCATGAGTCATGTTTATACAAGAAATAAGAATAGCAAAATAATTAATAAATATTACTATATTGAAGTATTAATATGTAACCAAATTAAAAAACCAGTTATTAAAAAAAACAAGCAGAGTGGGGTCGGGTTATAAGTGAAGTCGATGTAGTTACAAGACGGTAAGAATTATTATTATAACTGAGAGTGATAATATAAGTAAAGAATAGTCCATACAAAAGTGGAAGTAATTAGACGGTTTTTTTTAATTATACTTTGCCGTTATTTCAAGATAAAAACTGTGTACATTTTTAGGGTGTTTAACGTGTTTTTCTAGATTTTAAATGGATTTAGTTAATCTTTTTAACTTTCAACCTACGAAATAACCAATTGCTTACGATTTCTAATCGATAGAGATGATACTCAATGTAAATCGGTCTACAGAAAAAAAATTTGTGTCTTTAGACACAAAAAAGAAAAACATTGTAAAACCAATACCTTCTTAGCTTCACAACGAGACTAAAAGTAAAAATAAATTACTTTTTGTCTAAAAAAATATCATATTAGTAAGCGTTAGTTTAATTTTATTTTATTTTTTCAAATCATTATACAAGCAGTTATAATTCCTTTTTTAAGCTATAACTATTAATCTGTAAGTAGTAATAATGTTTATTATATTGTAATTTTTGTCATATATAAAAATCAAACTACTAGAATGGTTCGGTCATGTCTGGAGAGCGGATGGACAAGTAATAAAAGAAGTTTTAGTTAACAAAAAAAACAAAATACGACCATTAGGAAGGCCAAGAGCCCGATGGATAGATGATATAGCTCAAGCTATCAAAAACATAGAAGAAGAGTCAACTTTTGACGACGCATATGATAGAGAGTAATGGAGTAGTTTTGTGATGGCAGCGATGGCTCTTAATGGGCTTAATTAAGCTGAAGAAAAAAATATTGTAATTTGTTATACTGTGGTGGAGCTTGGGACAGTGGACGTCATTCCTTAAAACTCAAATTAATCATTCCTAAAATAAGATTAAAAATGAGACAATAAAACCTGAAAGTATGCATTATACTAATATAATAACTAAGCATTTATTTAACTGCCGTAACTTAGTGGATAAGAATTTAGGCGTTTAAGTGCATATTATCATTGTTCAATAAAACCTATAATCATAGACTCTGGATGTCTAGAATTTTTCTTGCTTAGTCAGCGACAATTTAGACGCCAAGTCGAAATACAAAATAATATTTAGCCACTATAAGTAAAAACGCCCATCTTCGAGCCCTTATCATATAAATAATTATATTACAATGTAGTTAACATTACCTAACCTATGAGGTTAAATACTAAAAGATCTGAAAGTCTCAACTATCAAAGTACTTTGACTACTATCAACTTTCAAGCTATTATTAATAAAAACAAATAAAATTAACGGAAAATAATAAGATCAAAATGTCATACAAGTAAAGGCCAATTTTAATGTAACAAGGTTCACTTTCCATAATTTCTTTCAAACAAATTTTAAAAAAAGTTGCTGTAAAATACAACATCTTTTGTAATGGAAATAAAGGCTGATTTTCTTTATTAGAAGTTATTTAAATTGTGTAATCAATATATATATATATATATCAAATGTAACAATTGTAAGCTTTGAATTTTTAATATTATTATTATAAAACCCGTTCAAAAAAACCATCAAAAAGTGACTTCTACAAAAAAATTAGTAATAAGTAGGTACCTAGTAAATAAAACAAATAAAAATAAGTTTTTAAACGATAATAAATTTCCCTTTTCATAATATGTATAGGTTGTCAAATTTTATATTCGATTTTAATACTGAGCAACTTAGAGAGAGTGTCAACATGATTAGGTCTTTTTTATACATATTATTATATTATTTATCATAAAATGGATTTATCACTCTGGTCATTAGACTGTACGGACTATTGACACTCCTAATTATTATTCAACTGGTGCAAGGATAATTTAATAAACTATAAAAATAAAATGATGAATTGAGATAGCAGATTCATATTAGCACAGTACTCAGTAGACATGATGTAACCTTGTAGTGATGAGATGTAACGATAAGAGAGAAGTAATTGTGACATACAAGTTATAAACATTAATTTGAGTTTAACCTAATACTGGTAGGTACCAGCACTACCATATTATGGTTTTCAAATAAGTTTTTCTAACATTAAGACAATAAGAGGTAATTTATGTTTTTAAACAAGTAGAACTAATTAGATACCAAATTAAAAACAGTAAAAATTATAATAATCTTCTGAATTTTGTAAGAGTTCAGTATAGTAAGGGAAACAAATTATTTAACACCAAACGGTTCAAGGCAAGTGGCTAGATGGCCGATAGGTGTATATTGCTAAAAAAATAATCAGGTTTCTATCAGAACTGGTTGAACAGCACACCTGTCCCGTTATTATATAGCTGCTCGGCGCGGAATAGCGGCTATGCCCAAACTCCAAAGCCATTCTATTATCACTGAATTATGGCAAATGGCTATCGTAAGTGGATTTGTTGCACATATCGCAAGGGTAGGTGGAAGAACAGGATAATAGCTAATAAAGGTAGGCAGGTACTTAAAATGTTATTTATAATATTATATGAGTTACGGGTATAATGAAAATTGACATTAATCCACAATGTCTAACTTTAGTAACTTTATTTAGTCCACTCATTTACTTTGTAATTAATTCCAATAAAAATTGTACTAAATGTTATTTGAAATTTTTTTATTTTACCATTTTAAGTTAGGTAGTTATTTTATAATAATAAAATCACTTGAAAAATAAAAATTAGATAGATTATAGAAAGGTGTATAAAAAAAAATGTTATTATTTTTAATTATTCAAATAATATTTATTCGAATAATTTGTACATTAGGTATTAAGAAAGTATATAAAAGTTATTACTATTTATTATTGTATTAATTTTGTTTAAAATTTCACTGGGCAATAAAAATAATTTCCAGTGTGTAATAATTAATTATACAAGTATAATCCTTTAATGCATAGATTACCATCTAAGTAGGTAAGCTATAGCCTATAAACCTATAAATATATTATTTTCTAAGTCTATAAATGCATACAATATATTTTAGTCTCGTCTATCCGACTGCATTCATTAGATAATATTATGTAGCCGAATAGACGAAACTATTCAAGTTACATAAGAAAAACAAATTTATAAACTAAAATAATCTCTTAAGTTTTAAAGTGTTAAACGAAGGGTAGGTATGGTAGTGTACATTAAGCAGATACAAACAATTTGTTAAAATTATTTAAACTATGTATGTATACGAATTCATAAAAAAAACGTATAAAACTTTGTTTAATTTTTATCTCAAAAACTGTGGAATTACTAGTTATTTTCCTAAAAGTTAAAAATAGGTAATGAATATAATACATACCTATTTATGTTGGTTCAATATTATTAAAGTTTTAATATTTACTGAATAAAATAAAAGTTAATCCCACAGTTAGACCCTGTGGGGTCGGGGATTAGAATAGACCCACAGTAACTCCTGCTTATCGTAGAAGGCGATTAAAAGGAGGTAGCGGAGGGCAGCAGTAACCGCTACTACCGACCATTGGCGAGTTTTACAGCAGAACTAACGGCAATGGAAGGATTTGACAGAGGCAATTTGGGCATATTCCAAACACTGGCCTGTCAACTGCGATGTGGAAGGAGAAGGATACCACCACATTAGAACTCCTAGTAAGCAATATGAACCGAAATTATGAAGAAATTTTGGAAAATTGCAAAACCAACCTTAGGGTTGATCACAAAAAAAAAAAATAAATAAATAAAAAAATGATAATAACTATTTAACGGATATATAATTGCAGCAATGACCTTGGTCAAAGAATAATAACAATTAAGGCGTAGCTATTACATAAAAAAATTAACCTTTTTAAGATGTTATTATTTATATTTTTTATTATATTTATAATATTATTATATTATACATAATATTATAGTTATTATTATATTTATATACTTAGATTATTCGCTCATTCAACTTAAGCCCTGTACTATAATATATTTCTTACACTTCAGTAGATATTATAAAAATTATTATGATAACAATAATTATTTTATTATTATTACATTTATCACATTCATTTATTCATATTTTACCACGATTTGACAGACGACTTCTGTCTTCAATATTCGAAAAAATACAGATAATGGATTTCCAAAAACAGCATACAAATATTTAACGACAAATTTAAAAGAATAAAATTATATAAATATAGATATATTAATTACTAAATAATAACTAATCTACGAAGTTTAATACAAAATGTAAATTTTATTAGGAACGTAAATTAAAAAATAGCACATTTTATTACTTTTTGTATTTCTATATTTTAAACTTGTTTGATGTTAAATTTATTGTGTTTTTAACTAGTTTCTTATTATTAACTATTGGTATTTACCATTTGGAAATAAACAAAATCTAGTACCGTGGGGTAGGGGCATAATGGCATTGGCGGAGATCCTATTTAATATTTAGGGGGGCTTAAATTATAGGTATAGCAAACAGACCGGCGGGGGCTTCGCCCCCACACCCCATAACAACAAGAAATTTAATTACAAAATTACTAAAATAATATTATAAATTTATTATCCTATTACATTTTGTAGCAAATGTATTTAAAATATTTTCACAGTTTAATGCTTTAGTAATATCCTTTTCTATATATAAAATTGAAAGTACATTAAATTGGATTTGCTCTATAGATGTTCTTAAATTAGATTTTATTTTCCTCATTGCAGAAAAACTCCTCTCACACGTAGCAGAGCTAATAGGAATTGTTAAAGCAATTTGGAGCATTTTATAAAAATTAGGGAACAATTGAGGTGTCATATTCTTTTTTAAATCTTCAATATCTTCTATTCCTGGTTGAACAAGGCAAGTTTTAGCAACCATCATTTCGGATCTAAGGTTTTTTTCACAAATATTTAAACAAGGTATATCCTAAAATTATATTTATATCTATTAATAGAATTTTTGTTGACGTTACAATGAGCTATTACACGGATTCAAAGTTTGGCCGGAGTCACACTCGCGGAATATACGCGCAGAGATTCGCAATTGTGACACCGACCTAATAAAGTTGTAGACTTATCATGGTATTTGAATAATTTTTTTTTTTTGACATTTTTATGTCTTTGCTATGACACACACACACGGAAAATCGACACCGATCCCTGTTATCGTAACAAAAAAACAGACACCGGTTATCATAACGAAAAATAACAGCTGGTTTATCTGATAAGAGATAAGGTGTTTACTTTAGAACCATGGTTATAGATAAACCGTTATCTATAACCGTGTTTGTAACATAGCCCGACACGGGAGCACGACACGGAGCCACTCGACAAGGAGCCACTCGACAAACAGCCACTGAAAATCGAAACGGAGCCACTCGACAAACAGCCACCCGAAGAGATACCAACATGTACAATATTTATGTAAAATGTACGATTATTATTTGTGTATGTTGTGCGGCCGACACCACATATTATAACGGAGTAATAGCAAAAAATGTAATTTCCAAATTGTATATCAATAAAAATAAAAACAGTAATTTTGTAGAAAATATTATATTTTTATTAAAACCCCTATTGTATAGTAGACATTGTTACTATGTTCATTGTAAACATTTCAATTTACTCAACAGGATTTATTGTTAACTTATGCTATTAATAATAATTATTGTTTCTAAATACTTTTACTCTATTATTATAAATAATTATACATTTTTATATTATTGATACTTATTTATTAATATAATACATAGGTAAAAAAATTATGTATATTGCAACGATATTAATTGAATAATATTTTAACTTGCTTTCATGTATTCCAATTAAATTACAAATATATTTTAAATATAAAACAAATGAAGTTATTGAACATTGTTTAATTTGTGTGCATTTTCATGAGTATCGGAATGAACGATCCATGTATATATTATATATATACAACTAAAAAGTATTTGATAAAGGTTTTTACTTTTTATTGACTTAGAACTAATTATTAAAAACTCAGAAGCAGAGGGAATTAGATAAATACCGATATAAAAATCCCAAAAAAGTACATTTTTAGCTAATTGGCAAATGTGTATATTTTCCACCCATTTGGCTTATGCTATAGGCCAACTATATTAATTGGATTTTTTATCTGATTAATTATTTCTATTTTTATTATCTATATATATATATAAATTAATGTATGTGTCCTTTACAATTTTCATCAGAGTTTGTAGAAAAACAGCATTATATATTTATTTTGTGTTAATATATGTAGAATCATAAAATATAAATGAATAACCAAATTATTAAAAATAATTAACATGTATTGCTTTATAATAGCCCGCAATACTTTATAATATTAGCGGGGCGCGATAAAACATTAATATTTACTACTAAGTCATTCTCAAGTCTCAACAATGTGCATCGGGCGAGCCAAAAATTGTTCATTGTTCGCTATAGCAAAATCCCAAACAAGTCAAATATTAGCGTGATGAAATTATGATGCAAAAAAAAAAGGACCACGACGGGCGGGAGGCAGGTAGACGAGGAATCCGATGATAATTAAGCGGCGATCGACGGACGAAGTACCCAGCGGGCGCGGGTAGACGTGCAGTGCCGGGCGCGCACGTATGACGATTTCGGCGAACTTTAAAAGTCTGTAACTTCCAAACTAAGTGCGAGCGGCGCAAATTTTTTACATATTCGTAATCAATATTAAAACTAATGTCGATTTAAAAAAATAATCGAAAAAAAGGGTGCCCGGTAAAGTAGATTTATACCATAATTATTTGTAATGTTCTAACTATATTTTGTTATTTTTCCAACTATGTTCAAAATTTAAAAACTGTAAGCCAAGTGGAAATAATTTAATAAACATTTTTTATAAACTTGATTATATTAATTTAGTATTTTTCTTTAATAATGCACAATTGTTTCTAACTTTAATACTAAAATAACTTGTATGAAATCCGTTGTGTTCATAATATGTACACTATTAGTTTTTATTCAACAAATGATTAATATTATATGTTTATTACTGCTGATAATAACTTTTAAAAATAAACATGTACATAATCATTTTATGTCATGTGAATTTACTACTCATAAATTCGTATAGTTTGACTTGGTTTATATTTATTTTAATATAGATTGTATTATAAACTATTAACTATTAACTCCAGCCTTCCCCTTGTATCTGACCTTGTTTACACATAAACTGGAGTGATCTGTTTTATATATTAGCTGGACATTAGTGGTAAGTCTGGTGAGTGTATCATATCTAGATCCAAAAGAACCATACCGGTTATTTTAGACCCCAAAAAACTACTGCCGGCTTAATAATATATAAACATTTTATTCAGCATCAGCAAGGCGCCAGTCTACCATAGGTTGTCCCTGTTTGAATTTACTATTGTGTAGCTAAGTATAAACAAATACTAACAATTAAGCATTGGTAGTATATATGGAAAAAAAATGTCAACCTCAAAATAAAAAATAGCTGTATATTTCAATAACAAATGGAACTTATCACAGATGTTATAAAAATAGCGTAGACAGTAGACACAACGCGGTCACACGGCGCGCGTAACACTGTTTTTGTATACTATTATAATTTATAACTTATAAGGTTCTATTCAAATAATAAGTGTCAGCTAAAATACGTTCGATGACATTATTTTCGACTGAAATATTTTTCGGCTATTATATTTTCGGTTAATATATGTTTTGGTTCTAAATTTTTTCGGAATTATTATTTTCGGCATATATATAACATGATAACTAATACACAGATATGAAAATATATAATACAAAATTAAATAATATTTAACTGTAACTTATTATTGTGTTATTGCCTATTGGAAGTTGTAAAGTATTTAAGTAAATGTGTTTAATTTTATTGTCGGGTATCGAATAGTTTCGTATGAGGTATTCACGATGTATTGTTTTAAATAGATAGGTATAATACATCGTGTAACGGAGCAACACACCACACGGCCGTACCGAACAGTAAACACAACGACAGAAAACCAGTAACAAAAAATCGACCAATGGGATTGCGGGGTTTTTATGAGAACAGCATAAATACCGACCGCAATCCCATAATCAGTACAGTCTTCTAACCATCCGGGTATCTTATACACTGGATCAATTGGAAGCCGACACCTATACTATCAACCGCCAGCGTCTACCAGCAGTAACCACAGCGGCCCCAGCAGCAGCGGAACCGACAGAAGCGGCACCCGCAGCAGATGTGCCGACAGCTCCCACGGCTCCACCGACGATTCCACATCGAAGGCCGTCCTTCTTAAAATACAGAGTCACTTATTAAAGTTGCGCTCTCCTCCCGGTGACTAGAGTCCGTAGGCGCTTATTCAAGCTGCCCTACCTTCCTCCTAGTCATCCCAACACATCCCCCACACTTCTGTAAGCCCGGTAGGATAATATAGTACTATAACTGTGAGGTACATAGTGCCCGTTTCCCCAGCGTGAGAGGCGAACTTATGCGAGTCCCGCCCTCACCGTTACTTATTGTATTACCTAAAACCTCTGAATAATAAAGAACAACCGTAATATCAAGCATCCGTTTTATTATTCAACACACGACACGGCGAGCCACCCGCCACCCGTATCAATCGGTATTAAATAATTTAAAAAAAAAAACTATAATTTCATTGAAATTTGATCAATGAACATTCTGCTTTACTTATTATAAAACGTGTAAGTATGTTTTCAAAAACATTTTTTTTTACAAACTCAAGAGACAATTTATTGTTGGTAAATTATCACTATAATATAATATTGTAAATATTGTTTCATATACTTTCAGTTTTTTTTTTTATATAAATTACAATAATAGAAACTGATTTGATTATAACTTAAATAAAAAAACTCAAAACAGGAGACAGGTTACACAGTGAATTAAAAATAGTTCAAGCCTTATTGCATTAATTATGAAATGTACAAGTTTTCCCCTTTAAATAAACAATACTAGCCGCACAACATACACGAATAATAATCGTGCATTTTTTATAAATATTGTATATGTTGGTACCCCTTTGAGTGGCTCCGTGTCGATTTTCGGTGATTGTTTGTCGAGTGGCTCCTTGAGGTGTTACCGAAAAAATCGACACCGGTTATCATAACGAAAAATAACAGGTGATTTAACTGATAAGAGAGATAAAAGATAAGGGAAGGAGATAGTGGTGAGAGATGAGGGATGGGGGTAGGGGTGATTACAAGGATGAGTGTGGAAATGGGAATGAGGATGAGATCGTAAGGGTGAGGTCAAGGATGAAGATGACGGTGGGGAGGGGATGTTAAATTTTTTTAATTACGTGTTGTTTTCACAACGAACAAACTTAAATGAATGGTTAATGAATTACTAGCCAAGTAAATGTTTTGCCAATAAATTGATTAAGGCCAATTATTAAAATACTACTAAAAAACTTTAGGTCACAACATAAAACTAATTATAACATAAACTAATTATCACCTACCATTCGAGTACCATAAAATTCATATTTATGTATAAAAGTCAACTATAATATAGAAAACTGTATAAACTATATTGACATTGTAAACAGTGTCAGTTTGACTTATGATCTGGCCTCCGCCAAAGTGAATTGCAATAGGCCTCTACATTTAAATATTACATGTATTTTCTCCCTTATGACTATGGGCCCCAATATTGAAAAATATTAAGGGTCCCTGGCGATCACTGGGTAACTGGGTGGACCGACACTGATGGTAAATAATAAACAGTATTACAAATTAATTCTTATGAATTTAATTTCAACAGTCAGTTAAAGAAGCTTTCTTGTTTTTTAAGTTGAAAATACAAAAAGACTTCCAGCTAAACAGTTAACTCTGAATGAGAGTTAATTTCTATTTAATTAATATTATTCAATATCAAAATAAACATTTTATAAACTACTGTTTAAATAATAAGTAAAATATATGTTATTTAAAATTCACAAATAAATAAATCACAGCAATACTTTAACATTATAAGGAGCTTCTTTAAACAATTTCGATTGTCCATAACCAGTCAACGAAATTTTTTCAAGATCGATACTATCAACTAATGAAACATTCACTGGTTTACAACCCGCCAAATAAACAAACTTAACGCTCAAATGTTTAATTCTATCCAAGCTCATCTGAGTTACTCTAGGATTGTTCGCCAGCCACAAATGCTGCAAGTTCCCTGCAGATTCCAAACAACTACAGAGTATGTCTATGTCTTCGTCGTCTAAGTCTAGGCTTGATAAATCAATTGAATGTAGTTGATCAGCTTGACTTCGTTCCAAAAACAATGCGCACTCACGTAATACTGTTGATGTACCAGTATTACGGATATTCAAATACTTCAAGCACGTGGGATCCAATCGTGTAAAGAACCCAGATATTCCAGTACGTCCCAAGTTGTTAAAACTCAAATCTAGATCTTCGATGTTGTCCAAGTACAGTTCAGACGCATAATCGCAACAGTCCTGGTCAATGTCTATGTCTCTTAGCCATAACGACCGCAGACTAATGCAGTGTTGTGTTATTGCACGCAAATGTATTAGACCGGCATTGGTTATAGGGTTATGGCTAATATCCAATGATTCTAGGCTAGCCAGGCTTTTATTGTCGGGTGCAGTTAAACTCCAATGTTTAAGACCTATCCAACTAATATTGTTGCAACTCAAATCTATTTTGGATAATTGTTGTAGGTTTGAACGATTTTCCGATAGCACTTTCATTCCACTGTCTTCAAGGGCCACACCGGACAAACACAATACTTGTAAACCTTGATAACGGCAAGCGATGTTCAATGCAATACTTAATACATTTTTGTCCACAATACAGTCAGACATATTCAAACAACTGGTGGCTTGTAAAACATCTAAATATTGTGAAACTCGTTCATCAAAAGCGGTATTTGAATCAACTGAAGACTTTTTGTACATCTCCGTTAATGTTTCGGTACTCCAATTGACGATAGTGCCTACTATTTCTTGAAAACCAAATACTAAATTAATTGGATCATTTTCGTCCAACAAAGCTCCGTCTTCAGTTGATAAATTCAAAATTGGCTTTACACCTTCTAGCTTTTGATAACGTCGTGAAGCTTCAGTTGCCAACCACTTTAAATTCACACTTTCTTCGTTTGACGGTATAGGTATAAGAAACAGACGATTATCAACTCGAACCTTAATCGTACAATTCACTTGTTTTGTAGGTTCATCTCGTTTAGTGGAATTAAAAACCGATGCCGATACATGTTCATCTTCTTTTTGGAAATTACTTTTCACCCTTAAAAATCCTTGTTTTTCTAGCTTACTTTGCTGACTTTTCTTTTTACTAGTCGATAACATCAGTGGCTTGTATCTTTTTTTATCAAAATCAATATTCTTGTCATTATTGAATAATAAAATATTATCAGAATCTTCATCTGAAATTGTTAATGGACTTTTTGAATTACTTTTCAATTCAGCTTCAGACACCAGATCCGGAAGTAGGTCATCATTGAACCAATCATCGCTATCATCAATAGGAGAATAAATGTTAACAGATGTTTCAGTACAATGTTTTTTTTTTGGTTTTAATATTATATCGTTGTCCAACCAGTCATCGGCTGAATTTTCAACCAACGGTGTTTGGGTTTTTTCAAAATGTTTAATATCTTCAATTTCGTCCCGCCTTCTCTTGTTACTGTTCCTTAATTGACTAATTGTATTTTTGTAATCTTTGGCCGCTGTAGTGTTCTCTGTTTCTTTTAAGTTTTCTTTAACTTTACAAGCTTTTTTATTTCTCCTGCGGTCGTTTTCAGGTACCGTTCCTAAATAATTATCTACAGGTTTTTCCTCATTTTTTAAAATTTCTTCTACATCAGTCAAAGGAACCGGAGGGGTATGACCTGCTTTACGCAAACAATCACTAAGGCGGTCAACAATCGCCCAGAAATGAGCCAACCGATCTGGACTTAGTTCTCGTCGTTCTTCCAGAATAACTCGATTGCGACAAGCTATTAAACAATCCAAGGGAGTTTCACCTTGATTAGTCCTAACCAAGGGATTTGCCCCTCTGTCCAATAAACAATCTATAACTTCTAAATTTCCGCAAGCTGCAGCATCGTGCAATGGAGTTATACCTTCACAGCAAGGTCCACCTCGATTATTAATATCGGCCCCGTGATCTAAAAGGACATTAACAACATCGACATAACCATAATTGCTAGCTTCATGCAATGCCGTCCAACCGAGAGTATCGCCAGCATTAACAGAATGTCCTTGTTTTAATAGGCTCAAAACTAACTTGACGTTACCCTTAGCACAAGCGGGAATAATAGGGGTTTCTCCTTTCTCGTTTCTTTTTTCTGGAATTGCTGTTATTTTTTGTCTCTTTCTTCTTTTGTCTTCTTCATCTTCAAAATCAGAAATTTCGTTTAAAGAAATTTCATCCCAAATCTCAGGTACATCATTTTCAGTTTCAACAGAATCCGCTTCATACTCCATAAGTGAATTTAACTCGCTGGACAAACCATTGATCAGTTCAGTCTGTTCTCTGTCTTCGGCTAGGCATTTCATTCCTTTTACCTAAAACAATATTTATGAAATTAGATAAATACAAGTATAATTTAAGTTATTATTATGCACTCTATGCCTATTTACATACAGCAGCCAACTGAAGTTGTCCATTGTTATTTTTTTTTGCTATCGATTTAACTTTTTCGTATATCAACCAAATTTTTTCAAAAGGATCGTACTGAGCTTCCATAACATCAGCGATATTTAACAATGTTTTACACGCCTCAATACTGTTTTCATCATACACGTTCAATTCTTTATTGAAGTATTCTAGCGCCTGATAAAATTGTCCATTGTCTTTATAAGTATGTGCCAATGAAACATAACAAGGTATCAAGCTCTTCCCAGACATGCTGCAATGTTCAGAATTTTCCAACATTTTCTCATAATAAGAAATCGCTTTTGAATATTTTTTCAACGCAATACAAGCGTCGCCCAATTTTTCATTTAACTGTCTTCGTTGATCATAGTCCACCTGTGACACAACTAAAAGACTGTTTTCAGTTTTACACATTAGGCTTATAATTTTTAGCTTTTTTTCCACCTCCTTAAACTCACTTATAGAATGTACTTTCAATTTATACGCCTTAACCATAGCACTTTTGGCCGTCTGATAATCGTTGATATCGATTAATAGATCTGCTTTAAGCGATAAAAGTTCCGTACCTATGTCTTTTTTGTTTTGAAGCCTCGATGCTATTTGAAGACCTTGATCAACACACTGAATTGCTTTGGAAAAATTATCCTGTTTAGAATACAATGTACTTTTAATGGAATAACATTTGCACAGCTCTTCAATTAACTCAGCATCAGAACATATTTTCATCGCTTTATTTATATACTCCATGGACTTATTTAGTTCATCAGCTGATTCTTCACATAGACTTAAATTAATATAGAGTCTAGCTTTCATTTCAGACAAAGTTTTGGCGCCAACTTCTTTTCCAAGTTTGTTACATACTTCTAAACTCTTTAAATAATATTTAACTGACGTTTTTAAGGCCTCGCTTTTTTTAAACAACTCATGACTTTCACACATTTCAGAACATAAGAATTGTGTCCGACCTAAAGTGGCTAAAGCTCTTTGCTGTTCTACAATATCATTTTTTGTTTGAGATATTTTTAAATGAATTTTTTGATGTTTTACAGCATTATCAAAATCATTAAGGTAGCAATACATTTCACCAATCATTCTGTTAGCCACTGCTAAACGAATATCATCGCCACAGCGACGAGCCGCATCTTCACACTGTTCGTATTGACTTAAAGCATGCTCGTAGTCTTCTTTCTCAAAATAAATGTCAGCCAACTCTTTACAAGCATAATACAAATTGTCAAAATTGTTTTCCAACAAAGCTTTTTCTTTTTTCTTAAGCCATTTTCTTTCTTCTATTTGACAGGCCATTTCTTATATAATCTAAAAAAAATTAAAAAATAAAGATTAAATTCTAGAAAATAAACTTACTATCTCGAATTCATGTACTTTATTAGAGGATAGAAAACAACTATATTTTGATACAAAGGTTTTGACAGAAGTAGGTAGTGTTATTTAGTTTTTCTTAATTTTAGTGTAAACATTTTTTTAATAAAAATATATACACCCAACGCATTATAATGTTTCTTTTTTAATTTTTTTTTATTTATACGCCAATCGGCTTTTTAAGAATAATACAAATAATTTAGATTTACGTCTACGGAATTTACGTAGGTATTTAGTGAGGTTTGTAGGTATTACTATGATTAAAAGTGATGGAAAAGCAAGGGAGTACACAGGGGTGATTATGAGAGATGTACCCAAGTATATTTTTAATACTATTATAATCTTTTTTTTTTTTTCAAAGAATAAGTATTTTATATAAAGAAACTTAGAATTAGCGAACAATAGAGCTGAAGGGTAACGAGCTGACTACCCCAGTATAATCTTAATAATTGATTTTTGCACTACCAGAAAGATGTTGATTGTAGTACTGCACCCTCCACCCCATATTACAATACAGTATTCTAATGGTGATTGGCCATAGCATAATAAACTGTTCTCAGTGTTTTGATTAAAAGAAAAGATTTTGTTTTTCTAAAAAATGCAATAATTTGCGGAGTCTAACATTTAAGCTGTTTATATGTGTATTCCATCTAAGATGCTGATCAATCGTCACACCTAAGAAATTTTTACTATAAACCTTGTTGATTAATAGAGCAGCAGCAATGTGATGTGTTATATCAATTTGTAGTATGCATTATTATATCATTTTTATTAATTAATAGTACAATTTTTCATTCACTAACCATAACTACTGCGTCCACCTACGTTATTACATTTTAATCTCATTTTAATCATCATTTCTCTCAATCCAAAGGTAATTATGATATTATTTTCCCAAAACTGTAGTCATTATCAAAATTTTAAATAATTTTTTTGTTTATTAAATTAGTTTAATAACTATATGCAAATTATTTTAGACTTGAAATAAACTGATATAACTTAGATAAATTATTGTTTTCCATTCATTGAAATTGAGCATGTAAAATTTATATTGAAAATAATAGAATTTTGTTTTAACCATAAAATATTATAATTCTTTTCAAATGATAATACTAACAGTTTTAAATATTTATATATTCATAATATTACGTTAAAAAAACAATGTTAACATTGTACTTACTCCAAACTGTTACTAACAGGAAAGTAATCTCTCCGCTAACATTAAATAAGCAAAATATTTATTTAGTACATTCATCGTAGAATATATTATATTATATTTTAAAAAAACTACTATTAGTGGCGGGTGTTTTTAGTGGTTAATACAGAAAATTTGAACTGTAAAATGCAATAAAATGATTTCCAAATTACAAAATCGAATTACAATTAACTAGGGATAACTGATAAGACAGAAAACAAAATTTTATCTTATCGAGTAGAATTAAAAATTTACCCGCCAAATGTTTTGTTGTTGTAGACAACAGTATCATGCTTTAAAGGGTGTCTTGGAAGAAAAACTAAAGAATTATATAGCTGCTACTGTTGTAGTTTTGACTGTTTTGGTTACACCGCAAAACGTCGCCCGACAAAACGCCGCCGGACAAAAAATCGACAAAACGCCGCCCCTAAAAGGACCGCCTCCCAGTAATGCCAACACTAACAATATGTGTATACAATATACGATTATTAATGGTGCTAGCTGTGCTGTCAGAGTGACATATTATTAAGGAGTAATCATCCATCTGATTTGATCATATTAATTTTTAAACATTTATTATTATAGTTAAATGACGATTGTTAATAGCATATACCTGTGCTGTTACAAACATTTTAGGTTACATTTGACTTATAAATTAAAAATTTAGTACAGGTAAACCGTACGTATAATGCCCTAAATCAGAATTCGTCTTGGGTAGCTTTTTCCACTGCATTCACGGTAACCACGCCACAGCGTTGAACATATATCTCTACGACTCCATATCGACGCTAAAAAACTGGATTGGACAGTATTTAAATAATTTACCAGGCAACATAAAAACGTTTTACAGAAATACAGAATATCTGAATATGCTACCGTTTGTGCTTCAAAAAATGAAAGTGTTGAACAAAAGTTACTTTGCATAGTGAAGATGGATTATGAAAGTGATAATCAATTATCCGAAACAGTAGGTTTGAATAAATGTAACAATTGATTTGTTCTTTAAAAATCTCTCACTGTAATAGTAATTCTTGTGTCATTCACTGTAAAAGTGAATTATCTCTTTGTATTTTTGAATTGAATTTTGAAACAACGAGCTTTTTGAAAACTAATGTACAGCCAAAAAAAAAAAATAGAAAACACTGAACTAATACTTGTACCTACTTTTAATGTTTATTACAAACCAAAGGTTATACAAATTTATAGTGACTTGGAAAATGAAACCAAAACTAATGCAATAAATTAACTTAAACCTTTTTTTTCTTTTTTGTAGCTACACCACTTTTACAACGAACGAACCAATTTGTAATACGGTAGAGTAAAATAATAGTATGCAGATTTCGTGTAAATGAACAGTCTTTATCAAATTTAATCAATAGTCTGACAACTACTCCCACCTTAAATAAGTACATTATATTTACACTATTTACATGGCTTGAGGTTACTCCCACTTGAATGTCTTGACTAGTTCGCCAACGTTTCATAATATTATATCACACTAAATAATATTGTATCACACTGTCGATCACAGATACAATGGGTTGATAATTTACCTTTTATATAAATATATAATATTATTATGTACCTTACATAAGGTATTGAATGTTAACTACACATTATTATTAACAATATTATTACCCATAGATTGTCATCTATACAAACCGAAAACCGTTTTGGTCGTTAAACGGCGACGATCATTGAGTATGGATAGTTTCTATACTCAATGATATTATATTAACAAGTTGTGTACAATTTAAATGGGTTTCACGCTCAGTGTTGAGAGTGAACTTGACAAACGATCTAAGCGCAAAAACTGAAAAATTAGTTTTATACTTTAGGTATACCAATATAAAAACAATCTGATGTATTTTTTATAGACGATTTTTAATTAAAATAAACTGAAGAACTAAATTAATCCGTGCTCGCAACTTCCCCCAGACTTTTTGTTTATTAAGAAAAAAAAATACTTAAGAGTATACAAAAAACGGCAAGTCTTATGTGAATAATACAACTATTAAAGCATAGCGTGCGGGCTGATCACAAATTCGAATTTCCGGTATGTCTCATCTGTTGTCTTCGCAGAACCACAAAGACTGTGGACCGAAAAGTTAATAACAATTAAACAATGGCTATTATATTCCAATTCTCTATTGAAAAAAGAATACACGTTGAAATGCAGTGGCGCTGAAATCGTTTTAAGACGAAAACATCACATTTAAAGAGTAACGTGTGTTGTCCGAAACGTTAAAGGATGATCGAATTAACCCCTTAGATAATTCCCTTTTAGGGATACAATAGTCCACTAAAAAACAAAATATTTATAAAATTGAAAATTTATAATAACAGCTAAAACAAATTATGATTATATTCCAAATGTTTACTTATTAATACTTATTTTGACTTAATCTATCACAAACCAGACATATTTTACTACACTTGATAAAAAAATGCTATCATTTAAATACAAATCGCGTTTGATTTAATACAATCATCATTTGGTATTGGGCATATACATTTTTTCATTAATATCAAGAATTTTTAATAAACTGACACATTATTTATACACTTGATGAAACATTTAACACGTTAATTAATATTACATACCTACACTTTATAGTAATATACCTACTACTAATTTGTTTAGATTGCAATATGAATAGCTTAGACGATAAAATTATACGTACAAATAATACGTGTGTATTTATTATTTTAAGCAAACCGACAATACAAAATTAATTGTGTTGCTAAAATGCGTAAATTGAAAAATATAAATTTGATAAATATTTTACTCGACATAACACAAATAATTGGGCATATGAATAAAATGTTTATTAATTAAAACATATTATAGTGGGTTGAAAAAATTGATAAATAATTTTATACTGGGTATGTGTTATTATAGTATAATATAAGGTATGTTGGCTCTTAAGCTTATGGCCATACAACAGGCAGGGGTTAAAGTGGGGGGGACGCAGGGGGACTCAGTCCCTCTACCTCTAATGGTGGTTAAAAAGCGTCCCCTTTAACAAATTATTCGTAAGGTACACCGTACTGCTCCAATTATAACCAAATATTAGTCAATATAATTCAGAATTCCGTTGAGATTAAATCTTGGTTTTTATTTTTTTATCGATTGTTACTTTACTTTTATCAAATGCATTTAATACAAATTATGAACTATGTAATATATGTGTAAAAATAATTGATTTTATTAGTTATTGTAAATGGCTATACTGGGATAAATAGGTAGGTTAGGTTAGGTATTCGATTAGCCCATAAGTGATAACATATATACAGGTAAAGTGTGAATGTGTGATTTTTTAAGCATGCTCACCCCACCATGCGTAGAATTTGAATTTTTTCTTGTACAATTTAAAGCACTAAAAACACTACATTTTTATGATGTATATATTTTTTGTCTGGGCGATTTTTTTAGTTTTCTTAAAAGACAACCACTACTTACAACTTAATATTATATGAAAAAATATTCTCTTTCAAAATGTTAAATTTTTATAAAACACGAGTTATTCTTAAAAATGTTGTATTATTTGTGATTTAAATTTTTTATGAAATAAATTACAAATTTGAACATTATTCAGGGATAAAAGTGGGATGAGTATGTTACACAATCACTGTTTCTATATTACATATACTATATGCATTAGACATTATACATAAAATTATATATGGAACGCTTTAAGCTATATGGAGACATTAGTCCCCCCTGTAATTTTTTCCCACTTTAAGCCCTGACAAAAGGTGATGACTGTTTTTTAATATCGGATTACATACATTAATTGACCGATTACTAAGGCTAGTAATATTGACTATCACATGATATTATTATAAGAATATGTAATTATAAACTTGTATTATGAATTGTGCTGTTCTTAAAGTAAGATAACCTTGTTCTGATGCTATTCTATTAGTTTTTATTATAAAATATAAACTAATATAAGTATTTATACTTTTTAAAAAACTGTACGATTGACGAATTCTAAATTTATTAAGAAAATAGACTTTAATTTTAATAATCTGAAATAATTGTTCAAAAATAATGTATAAAAATATTTTTTACTAAAATAATTTAATAAAACAAGTCTAATGGTGTACGATTTGGTATAAAATCCTAATACATGTAGGTATATGTATAAAATTCGCATCGGTTACCGACGAAATTTTGGAGATTTATTATTGTTCTAGTCAAAACAATTTGCGGACACCCGTAGCCACTCCTCGCCCTTCCGTCTGTCCGTATGCTCTGGTGCCGGTGGTGGCTTTTATTTTTTGTTTTGGTTACGAAGATGATATAATATACAGAGTGTGCCAAACACCTATTGACAACCGAATATTTAAAACTCAATTACTAAAAAAAAATATTTTCGGGGGCTCAATTTCAAACCAAAAATTAACTTATAGAAATTAAAAAAAAAAATACGCGCTAACTAACAATAATATATAACTTTTATTCAAATAAACACCAAATATTTTTGGGTCTTTTTGTGCACGTTTTGTATACTATTATTAGATATTTCGTATCTTGTACGTACCCTATATTTTTAATCTTTTGTCCCTCACTATATACATATATTAACTACAACTATAACTAATTCCTGGTATTTCAGTGGTATAAATAACGCTTCTAATATAAATATAAGCCATTTTACATTACATTAAAAAAAGTAAATCAATTTTATAGAGTTTAAGTTGAATGAGCTTTTTACACTAATAAAATACTTCTTTGTATAATAGGATAATCTTGAAATATTTTACAAAATAAATAAAATATATTATATTATTTTTATATCCACTGTAATACTGTGTATTTACTATCGGAATTTAATTCTATCAGCTTAAACGATTACGCTGTAAAGCAAAGGAAATGTAATGGTGTATATAGTAGCTCAAAAGGGATGAATGGGGTAGCCTAGTAATACCAAAGAGTTACTGTAGTGTCGAATGTGTAATGTATGCAGTGTGTTTATACACTGTTGATAATTTGAAAACTTTAATAATTTAAAAAAGTTCCTTTTTCGGTTATCATTAGTACTTAAACTAGAATTGCCTCACGGGTGCAACAAACAGTTAACTAAACAAAATACAATTGTAAATAAAATTCACACACAACAAATTAACTTAATTTCTGGCCAGGGGTGTAGCGACGTCATTGTTCCCAAGTCCATTCGGCCGACTGACTTTACAAAAACAAAATGTACACGCACATGAACTAATTAGTAATTTTTTTTTCCATACTTTTTAATTTTCTCAATGTTTTTATGTTAAAATTTTAAAACTATTATTATATATATACGAAAAAATAAGAATACTTTTAAATGGATAAATTTATAAAAAAAATGCAATGGATACAAAAAATGGTTAAATGTTATTTCATATTTTTTTTTAGAACCGCCATTGTTAAGACCATTTTTTTAATAAATAATAATATAATTTTACTTAATACTAATGACGAATAACAAATATACGAAGTAAAACAGGGCTGAGTATACTTTCGTCCCTAAGAAGGTATATTTGGCAGGTAGTTAATTCAACCGGCGCGGCTACTCGAATGTTATTTTCTCTACCTGCCATTAGTCTTTTTTTATTTTTATTTTTTCAAACAATACGGACAAATATCTAATTAACAATGAGAAATATAACATGGTAAATCTGAATAAAAAGATAACATAGACACTATATAACAGGGGTTGAATGAACCGGTTACAGCCAAAAACCGCACATTTCATCGGTTGCCAGGTAAGTACCGGTGCCAGGTGAATACCGCACACTTATATTGGGTAAAAAGAGGTACAAGAGGTACGTAATAAATGAATTGTAAACGCAAGGCTTCTAATGACATTCAAGAGACACTGCAAAAAATAATACGCTGAGAGATGTCATCCATAGAAAATAATACGATAATAGGAAGTAATGACGTCAACTTAATAAGAGTATTCAAAATATTGTCCGTCCAATTAAAAAACAAGTTAGTTAATAGGCACATTTTAATATTTTTAATACATCATTTTGAATGAAATTGGGTTCATTTTTAGGAACACTTGTTTAAATGTCGGGAAGAATTTTTTAAGTACGGGGATCGTTTGAAATTTCTAAAAAACGTTAGAAATCGATTTCAGCAAATAAAATTTAAATCATTTTTTTTAAATTTTATATCTTAAATTTTTCACCATATAAATTGTACCAAAAAAATGTTTTTTGAATATATATATAAATAATAGTTTATAGTTTATACGTCATTATAAAATGTGCGGTTTTGCCCTGTGTTTTATCATCTATATTTTGAAGTCAATGAATGAACCAGTTAACTGTTATTAATAAAAGTAAAAAATTTAACTTTATTTATACATATTTATGTATAAGTTTTTTTTGAACTTTTACGTTTATTGATGGATGTTATTTTTTTAAACTTTTTTGTGAACATTTCCATCGAATGGAATGTACTAGTATGTGTTGTTTGGTATACGAATAATTATTGTGTATAATTTTTTTGCCTTCCTATAAACATTAACACCATTTTACACCTATACACTTTGCAATAAGTACTAAAAATATATAGGTAATACCTACATGCTTTAATAAAATAATCAAAGATAATAGTTCAATAATAGGTAAACAGTTTTCTAGAGATAATAAAATATCGTTTTTTTTTGTGGTGAAAAATATACATTCGGACTTCTTATCCGACTTTCAAAATGTCATCTGGAAATATTTTTTAAAAACAGCCTCGTTTGAGTCGTTAGCTCATTAATGAATAAAATGTGAAATAATTACTCCTTAATAATATGTGATTCTAGCAGCACAGCTAACACCATTAATACTCGTATATTGTATACAAGTATTGTTAGTGTTGGCGTTACTGAGAGGCGGTTTTTTTAGGGGCGGCGATTTGTTCGGCGGCGTTTTCTCGATTTTTTGTCCGGCGGCGTTTTGTCGGGCGACCTTTTGTCGTGTTTCCACTGTTTTGCTAAAATATTGTTATTTGTTTGTTGCTAGCAGCAACAAAAAGCAAGTCTTGCTGCTGTCTATAGCACCTAACCTAACCTAACCTAACCTGTCTATAGCATGTCATGGACGTGGGCAATCTATTTGTATTTAGACATATATATATATAAATTAGGAACAACCCTGATACTCTATCCTAAGAAAATAAGGTTTTTGTATTGTATTTCTCTTTTCACTCTATGTTGTATATAATGTTTATCATAATAATATATAAGCTAAATCTACAATCTATGATAGAGATTTCATGTAGATTAAAAAAATTAAATTTTAAAATAAATAAGCGAATCGAAATAAATTAAACCACAATGCATTTTATCATCTTAATTAAACATAAATTAAGAATACAATAATCGAAAATAGTAATTATTAGTTTTTTGTTTTTTTCTATTCAACTGTTATTGGAGCATGTTAATAACAAAGACGTCTTAATTTTAAAAAATATATATATATTTTTTTTAAATAAATTTTAAAAGGTATTCGTGTATAAATATAACAAAAATAATTATTGGTTACTGTTGGATTCGGCCAACACTTTTTGCTTGTACTCGATGGCTTTCATGAAGGCGCGGTAGTTAAAGGCCTGTGGATAGTCTTCTTTGCTGAAACCTTTGATTAAGGACTTAATCTCGAACAGCGATATAAGCATGTTAAGTTTGGATACGGTAAGGGCGCCTAAAAACGCTTCTTCGGTCACGATACCTTGTCGGTACTTGTCGTAGTCCTTGAACAAATCGTCTAAGCCGTTGTTGGGCGTACTGCACAATTTAGATAGTGCTGAATCCACGGAAATTTTTTGTTCCTCTGTCAGATAATTACTAGGCCCTTCGTACGTTATCAGATATTCTTTAGGATTAGCCGACGGATTTTGTTCCAACCCCAACGTGGTGAACGCCTCCTCAATAATGTTGCAAAACCGTCGGTAATCCACATAACCCGGATTTTCTTTGGACGAAAATCTAATATCATGGAAATAATGATTTAACCACGTATAGAAAAAAACTGGTTGTATCATATCTTTGTCAAGTCCAGTATTTTAGTGAAAATTATATTTTAACTGTTCTAAATACAATTTCTTTTACCAGAAAAACACTTTTTATGCACTCAATTTTTCATTTTTTGCAAAATAAATTGGACTTATTTGATTATGACTGCCCTCCGAAGATATATACAGAAATAAATGTGTTTTACAAATGCAAGGGTTGTTATTCATAGGCCAGTCCTAAGTTAATATTTTACATTATTTACCAAAGACTAAATCTATATAGTTCATGTTTTCTTCCGTCCTGACGACTAATAAAAGAAGACTAAAAAATAATTTATTTACTCGTCGCATAATAAATTTAGTTCAGCCGATTCAAGACGAATGCCCGACATGGCAATTCCTCGCAGAAAATTATCTGCAGCTATAATCCTGTGATTTGTCGTATCAAACTGTCTTAAAAACTGATCAACTTTGATACGTCCTCTTTTCACCTGTCAGTTATTAAATTAATAACAATAGTATTATTTTACTTCTATTATAATATTCACTATTATTTGTATCTTGGATATCAGCGAAGCGAGTGTGAGCTTTTTTAGATTTGACGATATTTGTTCTGTATTTTTAGTATCTTCATCAGTGCTCGATTTTTCCTTAGATTCAGGTTCCTATTTAAAGATACGTAGCTTATTAACATATTAAATAATTTCGAATAACGAAATGTTTTTATTTGCACAGGAGACTATAATACTTTATTTAGTATTATTTAAACAATATGAAGCCGATATTTTAATGAAAATGTATTATGTGGATATGTGATTAATGCATTTCCATTTGTATGTGGTTATGTGCTTAGCGTGAGCCGGTGAGCGTTCATCTGACAAAATAGGACATTTTCTTATGCAACATGCATTAACAATATATTTTCAAACAACGTTGTTTAAATAAGTCGCAATTATTAGGTATCATTGATTTTTAAAATATCAATGTTCTTGGTCGAACAGAAATTTTAAAGTCAAAGAGTATATCCATGTATCATGTTTTTTTTAGCATGGAACATGCTTTAGCCTTGGCCTCCCAGCTCGAAAACGACACAAAAAATCGACACGAAATAATAGCGTGTGCGGTTAGGATTGATTTGAATGCACCGGATCAGTTTGATGTGGTCGGTCCCTGTGCCCCTTACCTCAGCACCTCTATACTCATATTATGCTGCACGACTGAAATGGGTGTAGCGGTCCCCATTGCGTTTCTGATGCGGCGCTCATATACACTGTGTAATATATAACATATAAGATGCCATCGAAATAATAACGAGTCGTCGTCGTCATGCAAACGTTTTGGCCAGAACATATAATTATGACTACATTATCGTCTTAAATCGCAAGCGCAAGGAGACTATAGATCAGAAATAATTTATATTCAGGAGCCAGCCGGCTAGAGCATGTTTTATAGTTTTAGCCGTTAGGCTCTAAGTAGACTAAATATTTTTGAATAGATTTTATTTAAATAAAATATTTAGTATCTATCATGTTAGATAGGAATTTTTATGGTGATAAATCTATTCAAATTTACATATAAAAGATATCTGAGATTGAAAACTATTGAAAAACACAGCTTAGAGCTTGAATATTGTACTCACAATATCTTCCTCTTGTAGATCTTTTATCATCACTAAAAATTCCAAATAATTAAACCCGTCAACGTTCATAAACCGTTTTTCTAGTAAGCGAAGCTCTTCATCCGAACATTGTATGTCAGCGGTGGACAATGCCCGGCGAAAAGTAGATCTCGGTATGTGTCCATGATTATTTCTTTAACGGGACGCAAATACATAAATATTATAATAAGTATCAGTTATAACATAACAAAATTAAATGTTACTTGTCAAACACTTTAAAATAAGGTTCCAATAGAATTCGTCTCTGACGTAAATAATTTCTGATGTTGGTAACCGTTCGATCAAATAATTGTCGCGAGTGTAATTGTACAGACTCCCAATCTTTACCTCCTTTTCGATGCATTTCTTTAACATCTCGAGGGGGACATTCTACTTCAAGTTCCGGAGTCTTTTCCAAATTTTTTCTTACAAACACTATATTTTCAAAAATACACTCGTATGCCGTAATTTTGGGTGAATATAATTTGTACTGTTTTAATTAACCCCTTTATGACCTACAATCAGTGTGTGCAAATTCTTTTTTGAATATTTGTTTTACAATTTATTCAAAAAACATTTTTCTTTCTATATCTACATACTGTTGTATATATTTTGTAAAAGTAGTATATATATATATATATTATATTGATACGAAATAATGTTTTAAAATATAATTACTTAAAAAGTACTTACAAATTGTTTAAATATGATTAAAAATTATTCGAATAAAAATTTGAAACTATTTTTTAAATTGTTTAAATAATTATTTTTTAAATTATTCTAATAACTATTACTTGAGTAATATGTTTATGCAATACCTAGTTGATTATATAGATAGGTGATAACGTTTTATTCGAATGATCAATGATGCACAACTCTGAATACAATTAATATTGAGCCTATTAGTCGATTAGAAGCGTTATAGGGCAATTAATAGTTGCACATGATTAAAATATTATGACCATAATATTAGTAATAATATTATTACTCTTCAGAATTTCATATAATATTAGTTAATAGTTAACAACATTAGTTTTTTCTATGGATTTTTTGGCAAGATTTTGGTTTATTTTACGCAGTAAGAAATTGGATCATGGATGCAGTCACAACACAAATATATAATATATTAGATAACTATCAGTTGTGTCTTTATTTTCTACTATTTCCGTGGATTATATTGATATACATACCTAGTAACTAGATAGCAAACTACGCATAATAGCTTAAGAGGCCTCTTACACCTGCGTATTTTGGTCGAAAACAACTCATTGCAATTCAAACATACGTTCCTAAGAATACTCCGATTTAAGTATTGAAAAAATATTTGAGTTCTTCAAAACATTTTCAAGACATCGGTCGAAGCACAATTTTAAAATTATTTTTAGTTAACTAATTATTTCAGTAAAAAAAAGTTTAAAGTTTAAAATTACATTTTTTTCATATTGAAATAATTAAATAACTGAAAATAATTTTAAAATTCTGCCACGACCGATACCTTGAAAATATTGTGAAGAATTCAAACGTTTTTTAAAAACTTAAATAGATGTATTCTTAAAGACAGTACGTTTGAAGTAGAAACATGTGTTTCTGTACAAAAATAGATCCTATGTGCGTTATACAAATTAAAAACAAAAAATAATTATCAATATAGATATTTCTTTCCTATGGTAGTATGTATGTTTAAACATTTTAGCTTAATATTAAGTTTTAGCGAAAAATTGCCTATATAATGCGCCTGAATAGAGCTAGTGTAGAGAATTTCAAAAAACCCGTCTTTCGTAGATTAATTTTACGAAGGCTGTAATCAAAACTAAGAAACCAAATATTCACATAATATAGACAACAACATTGTCTGTACTCTACCATAGCCTTTTTTAAATATTTCAACCAGTTAATGAATAATTAATTAAGAAAGGACTTTTTAAAAAATGATATAGCGTCGGTAGTATATTAGGTATATCGAAAAAATACGGATGCTAGGGCACAGATAATTTTGTCATATTATATTATATTTATGAATTTCTTTCCTTAACTATGTATAAAGCCTGAGAAAAATTAATCCGCGTAAAACTCAACTCGATAGAATTTTTTTTTTTAATTGCTGTCATGAATGCTGTGATAGTCAAATATTGAATTGTAAATTGTAATTATTTTTATCATGGTTTAACAATGGTTAATACGTTCCTGCAAAACTACGACCTAAATATTTGCAGCGATAATCATTTTAATGTTTTACAACAAACAATTGACGATCTTGTTGAGTAATAGCTGGGTACATTGTTCGAAAGCTAAGAAAAAAGATTAATTGTAATAAATGTATCGAAGCTTTATAGGTCTATGGTTAAGAGTTTCATATCTTGTTACTATGTATATCTATGATTATATTATATTACCTATCAAGAATAGTTTTGATCACGGCCTTAGTAAAATGTATCCGATAAGAAGATCTTCTACGGTCGTGGTTTTGATCATAGCCATTTATTTTTTTATTCATATGGAAAAAAAATATAGACATATCATGGTATCAGGTATGATATGTTTTTGGCACAGATATATATATAATAAACTAGATTGCTAACTAGCGATAAGAATTGAAGCCCACGGTCCGCCATTCTAGTGGGATTTATGTGTGTTATCAATGCATATAATATATATCTGTATATATTATTATATCAATATTATATATATATCGTGTGATAAGGTTCTAATTCCCACCAAGGTGGCGGAAAGTGGCTGCTTATACTTCTCTATTGGTGGCATGTACGGTTAGCAATCTAGTATATTATATATATCTATGGTTTTTGGTTATGACTTGTTGATTTTGATTTTTTGTGGTTGGCCTTATCGGTCAGTCAGATATTAGTTTTCTTCCATGACTGATTCGCGTATTTATCAAAGTCGTTATCATTTGAATTTACGAAATTCCTGAACGTAAACAAAACTAGTAGGTAATAGGTATAAGTACGGCATGATTTAGCCATTGACTCGTTTCATTTAAATTTTAAGGTAATAGTCTCAGGTAAATTCATAATAAGTTTAATCGTTTAATTTATTTATTTATAATTTGATATAATTATTTAAATTTAACACTAAAATGAAAACAATTGAAATTATTAATCAAAACAGCATTTAAAGATAACAGGTATTTAACATATTATTAGTTGTATTAACTTGTTAATTATTAAGGTATATAAAATAATAATTTTATTAGCTACTACATGGAATTTACCTGTGTTAATTTCGTCTTCAAACTTTCTCCACCTTATATTTTCTGGATGCTCTTCATCCTTGAACATGAGCAATAGTAAGGCAAGTTCTGGTTCCGAATAATATAAACGATGTAATGAGCTAACCCCAATTGAGTCTAAACATCTGCGAAACTGATCTTCAGTAACAAATCCCTTGTTGTATGGATCAAATGGCTATAAATAAAAAAATTTGCTATTAACATGCATGACTCATTAACAATATTTTAAACAAATACTTTAAAAAATTGTCCGATATTAATTTGATTTTGAAGTACATGTTTTTGAACATTCCTCAAGACTGTTATGACATTATCTTTTTTGTTTGTCTTATGTTCCAATACTGGATGAAATACGTTTTTGTTAGTGTATTTTCTAGACTTACTTTCTGTTGATTTATTTTCTTGTGATTCCTAGGTCATATTAAATTGAACAATTTTTAAGTAATTGTGATTCTTATTTCTTAATATTAGAACACCTAAGATATTTCAAATCTGTACCTATACTCTTTATATAAATTTACACTACTCACTTTCAACTTGGATAGTTAGTAATTCCTGTATTTAATTAAACATTTTTTTTTTAATTTTAACATTGTAAAAAAAATAAAGCTTGTAATTGACATTATATTATATTTATTCATTAAATGACTAAAGTATAAAAATAGTATATTTCAGTTTCACTAGAGTTACCTGTGAAATTAAAAAACATACCTAATTATTAATAAACAATACAATAAAAATGTAATAAACATTACATATTTTTTTTTAGAAATGTTGCCTTACAAGATTAACCAGTTGTCTGACAGCATTGATGGTTATGAAAAGCTGGAACTTTTGGGTAAAGGTGGCTTTGCTTGTGTATATAGAGCACAATGTCGTCAAACTGGGCGTCAAGTTGCCATCAAAGAAATCGATGTATGGATGATGAAAAAACAGAATATGATTGACCGTGTTCGACAAGAAGTTAAAATACATAGTCAGCTTAAGCATCCGTCAATATTGGAGTTGTATACATTCTTTGAAGATTGCCAACATGTTTATTTGGTGTTAGAACTTTGTTATAATGGTGAATTACTTCAGTATTTAAAGCGAAACGGTAATAAATTATCAGAAATAGAAGCTAGATATTTAATAAGGCAAGTTGTTGAAGGTCTTCTGTACTTGCACAGACATAATATTGTACATAGGGATATGACGTTAACTAATTTGTTATTGACAAAAGACATGCGAATTAAAATTGCTGATTTTGGTCTTGCCACCCAGTTAAATTCCAGGGATGAAAAACATATGACAATGTGTGGTACTCCGAATTATATATCGCCAGAAGTTGCTACTCGAAGTTCTCACGGCTTGGAAACAGATTTATGGGGATTAGGATGTTTACTATACACGCTGTTGGTGGGTTATCCTCCGTTTGACACTGATGCTATAAAAAGTACATTGACAAAAGTTGTCATGAGTGATTTTACATTACCACATTATTTATCTAACAACGCTAAAGATTTAATCAATAGCCTATTGAGGAAAAATCCAAGAGACCGTATTGATTTACAAGGTGTGTTAAATCATGACTTTATGAAAGAGAAAATTCTCAACGATGGAACGTCTATATGGGTGCATCAATCACATTTTACTGAAGATAGCGGTTTTAACACACTCTCATTCAATAAAGACCGACTGTGTAATACATCCAACGGCTTAAGATCAAAGATCAATCCAAATTATAACCAAAATTATCAAACAAATTGTGGTAATTCAAACTTAAATATGGTACCAACGTGTCATAATTTCCATGTAAATTCGGATGTAAATAGGCATGAATGTTGTCAGACATCAAGTGTAATGCATAGTTTTCACAACCACAGTAAAAATAACCAACCTAACCGGTACCCCATTGTGTCGTCACAACATTCTGAAAGAAAACAGTTTTCTGTGTTTGATGATCAATTTTTGCAATCATTTAAAACACTTCCTGAAATGAGCTCTACTAATAAAATGGCTAGTTGTTTGACGACAGCACGCTTACAGAAACACAGACATAAAACTAAAAATAAAGTATTAAGTATTTTGGACAATGGTGAAATTTGTGTAGAGTTCATTAAAATCAAATCGAAATCGAAAGAGGAACGAGTTGTAGAAGTTATTCGTATATCGTCTGATGGCCAACACATGGTTATTTACAAACCAAATCGAGATAGAGGTGTTACACTTCAAGACACACCACCTCCTATACCTGAAAAAGGAGCCGATGAGGTGTACAGTTACGAATCGCTTCCTCAACATCACTGGAAAAAATATGCCTACGCAGCTCAGTTTGTTAATCTAATTGCTTCGAAAACTGCAAAAGTTGTATTATATAGTGATAAAGCAAAATGCTTACTAATGGAAGATGGTAAATCATTTGAAGCTCACTTTTACAATGGAACTTTAGTATCAAGTATTGGAAACGGTGCCATCAAGTTAGTAATCAACGGACAGTCAAAATCGTTTATTAGGCCTGAATGTTTAGATGAAACTGGAAAGATGATTTACATTCAATTCAAACAATATTATGAACACTGTTGTTTAGTTGAGAAAACATTAGCAGCCCTTGATACAAACTCTAATGGTATAGCAGTTTTTCCAGTTACATTAGGAAGAAGACCTAACATAAAGGAAAAATCATCCGATAATATATCTACAAATTGTAAGGTAAAAAATTCATTTTTAGTCAAATCTGGTGAAGTATGCATTACTTACGGTGACGGATCACAAGTCACGCTTGATACGACTACAGGCAAAGTGAAATGTGAAACAGTTCAGGGTGTTATAATGGTATATGACCAGAAAGACAGACATCTTTTGCCGGAATGGGCAAAAAGCTGTCTAAAAGAAATTCCACATCTACTAAAACCTAATGAAAGACCAACAGAAAATTGGAAGTGGCCAAATAGATGATAATGACTTATTATAACTTCATGTAAATAACTATTTATAATTTTATACTAAAAAAAATGTCATATTTTATTTAATGGACAAGTTATTTAATAGTCAGCTTTCTTCCATATTCTCATTTAGGTAATTGATTACCTAATCACAATAAAGTCTATATTAGACACTATAACTGTTGTGTTTATTTCTTTTATAATTTTATGTTAAAATATTAATTTATAAAAATATTTTTTTAATATATATGTATATATTTAACAACTTAATATATATATATATATATATATTTTTTTTTTTTAATTTAGTGAAACAACAGTATTATAGTTATTGTAGTAAAATTTATATTTTGTTATATATATATATATTAAGTAGTAGGTATTTATTTAAAAAATGTACACTTTATATTGATTATATTATGCAAAATTCTGTAAACAAAATACACATATGTATAATAAGTGTACTTGCATGTGAAAACCAAGTTTGTGGATTATTATTTTGTCTCTGAATCCAATTAATTTCTTCTAAAAATTGATTTTTGTTAATCATATAACTATACACCATACATTTTTTGATAATCAACTGTATTTCAAGTTGAGAAATATTTATCTTCAATGTGTAAATCATATCCATAAACTGTTTAGTTGTCATTAGACCAGTGTTTCCTGTCACCTTTGAAAAATTAAAGCTGATACATAATATTAAACATTATGACATGTTATAATTGTGTAATTTATTTTATATAGACACCTAAATTAATAGCATGCCCCAAATATTGTTTCTCATAATTTAAAGAAATCAAGAGATATAATTTATATTACAGTTATAACATATACAGGGTGATCCACTTATCGTGAACCACTCAATATCTCATAGGGTTTAATAAGAAATTAAAATTTTTTATTCCATATTGTTTTTATACTATTTGATCTCAAATTTTCAAAAAATTATTTGTTTTTACCCCCCTACCAACTTAGTTTTTTTGATAGCAACTTTCAAAACTTAAATGGTAACATATATATTTTATTAACTTTTCAAATTGAGAATAATGTATTAAACATTTTGACTTGTCGATAAATAGTTTCGGATAACTATTTTTGAAGTTTCAAGTTTAGGACAGGAGAAAAAATGGAGTGTAGTATTATTTTTATCTGCGCGCATTCCCCAACCGCACTTCTCCCATCCTAACTTTAAACTCTTATAACTTCAAAAATAGTTATCCGAAACTATTTATCGACCAGTCAAAATGTTTAATACATTATTCTCAATTAGAAAAGTTAATAAAATATATACGTTACCATTTAAGTTTTAAAAGTTGCTATCAAAAAAACTAAGTTGTGAGGGGGGTAAAAACAAAAAAAAATGTGAAAAATTGAGATCACATTATATAAAAAAAATATGAAAACAAAAATTTTAATTTCTTATTAAACCCTATGAGATATTGAGTGGTTCACGATAAGTGGATCACCTGTACAACAATTTACTACAAATGTATTAATACGTATCATAATAAACCAAGTCTTTTACCTGTTCGTAATCGTCAAAATAAGGTTCTAATTCAATACTTCGTAGTTTTAAATCGTTAGCAATCTTTTTCATTGCTATTAATCGAGGTATATCTTTTTCGGTGTATTTTGATGTTTCATTGTTTCTATTGTCGCTCTGTGACTCTAAATTATAGTTAGACAATTAAAACATATAGTTAAACATTACAATTTTTTATTAAAATAAATAATAGTAATATATTGTAAATACGTTTATATTTATCTGTATGAACACAGTTAAATACTGTAAAAAAAAACCGTCGCTTAACATTGGTTGTTAAGTGTCGTCAAAGTATTAATATTCTATACGACCACTACAGACAAAAAAAACACTGTTAATAACTGACCAATAATCATGATTCATGAAGGAAACTAGAAAAAACTTTCCAAACGCTGTCTTAAAGTAATCAAAAAATTAATTAATTAGTCATAACCCACAAAAACTCTTAATCACTGTACTAATAAATTTAATCTTTTAATAATTTATTAGCTTTTTACAAAAACTGCCTACACCAAACCCCTTTATAAATTGAAAAGTACAGTCGGTGCGGTAAATTTATTAAAGGGGCAAAACGTTAGGTAATCAAATAAACATTAGCTACATTGAAACTCGTTTTTGACAATTTTTAGCTGTACGCGATCTGTATTATTATCTTTTTTTTTTATACAAGAATATAATTATAAAATATTTTTAGTTAAGTAGCCTATTCAAAATGTTTAAAATGAAAAATCGCTTATGTTATGCTTTTCATATTTTTGTGTCATCTTCTCAAGATATAGTCTATAATTACCTACTGTTGATTTCATTTAAAAAACAATTTACAAATGCAATTATTATAGTTTGAAAAAGGTGAACCTTCATTTGGACCGGATTCGTGGACCATTTGACAAAATTCTCCGTATCGCACGTGATCTTGTGATTCACAAAAACGTAAAACCAATAATTGGATTTCTTCATAATTTAAATCGATTGTAGTTTTCAAAGGTCCCGATAGTACATTTTCGAACTGAGATTCTAACAACATTATATTAATATTGTTATAAAAATAAAATTGTGATTTTATTACGTCTATTTAATTTAAACCAGTAGTACAAACAAAATAATATACTTGATATAAAACCGGTGTTCTTTGGATCATATATTAAATAATATTCCCAAAAATTAAATTTTATTCGATTTACAACATTTCGAATTTTAGAGCAAATCTTCCATAGGTCCCGCTGAGTCTTGGCCGTGTGCTGAAAGTGAAAATTATTACCTACTCATTTTCAATACTTTGTAAAGGTGTTAATAGTATTTACGTGTAGAAATAATAAAATACATTTTAAGTCAATAATAGTTAATACGTTTATATTTTAGGTATTCATGTAGGTTTAATTACCTGCATTTTCTCTAATTTATGAGATATATTTCCTCCGTTCTTATTTTATAGTGTTGTTGTTTACTGTAACTATGTCTATAGGCACAACTAAATAGATAAACTTGTTACATGTAGTTGTTCAGTTTAAACATATGTTTTATTCCATTAGCTAAATTTAATATTTTTAAATATAGTAATTTTTTGTACAATAGTTGTTAGGCTTATTAATTGTTTGACGTCTCCGTTTCTTGCCATCGTCCTTAGTGCGGACCTTTTCATTCATTTTCGTTTTTAGTAAAACGTAAGCATATGAGCTGAAATAAATGAGATTATGAAATTCGTCAGAACTCACCAGTTCTAACATTTTAGGTCTAGGAAAATGTCAGTTTTAAAAATAAATAAAATTAATATTACGTTTATTTTAAAAATTCTTGAACTTATATTGCATATATCTAAATCTTTGGCATTATAAATAAATTATTTATCGAATTTATAACTCTATAATGTGAGCTCCCTCGTAGTTGATATCAGAATATCACCTAATAATATCTGACAGACCATTTATTTTGTCCATAAATCTTGTAATATTTTTTAAAAATCTTTTTATCCATATTAGAAATTGTTTTTAGGAATTTTTGAAGTATTCTAGTCACATTGTAAGTGACACAAAGCAGTTATTCGCAATTTTAAAACTTATTAAGTTATTTTTATACATATTATAAAGTGAGTGTAATGTGATTATAATTACTACAAAACAGTATACTATTTCAAAGCATAATATACTATAAATGAAATATATAACATGTCATGTGACTATTGACTAAAACTCATTGTGATATACAATAGTCAATTAATAGATGTACAATATAATACATTATAACTTGATAGTGTAGACGCTCGTCGCTAACCCATAGACCTTTTACTAACTACTAAGGTTTATTAGCGCCGAGCGCGGCATTAGCTTACCGGTTTACGGCATAGCATAATCACAATATATATATATTATATTCAAATCAATAATCATAAAACATCGGCGTTTGTCAGTGACTACAGAGGTCGCTGGATGATGACTACTAAAATATCAAATAAAATAAAAAATAATAACAAAAAATAAGGAATCCTGCAAACAAACTTATGAATACTCTTCACAGTTCACTTATTTATTACCCGTCTCTTTAATCTTTATTATCAATTTTTATTAATATGCATTTGAGTCTTGCTCATAGACCTATAAAGAATCTTTATAGGTCTATGGTCTTGCTCCTTTAATTCGTGATCAAACATTATTAAGTTGTCACTACTTGCGCGCAAGGGATTAATTTGATATGGTCACACTGTTAGTGTTTAGCGTTACCCCGCTCTCCACTACCAGTGTACACAGTTGGCGGTAGCCATTTTCCAAACTCTCACCGTTCTACACCTCTGGTCCTGGTCCACGGTTTCTCCAGCTTTTGCTAGCGTTTTGAAACCTCCATTTATCCACTCACCTTGCACATTTTGTTTTATTTACAATTTTATTAACTCTGTTAGTGGTTAAATAATCGAATCTAGTCTTTCTTACGGTATTCTACGCATCACACGAAGTACGCAACAATGTCTGACGATCAGCAAAAAGAACAACAAACCAACGGAACCAACGACAATAATGGCGTCGAACAAACAAACAGCCAAGATGAAGTCAAAGAAGATGACAGGTAACTTACAAATTTGTTAAGACCTGCTAAAATTATTTATCTTTTAACAATATGTTTAATCGGTATATAACTATAATATCAACGTATGAAATTTTTACTAATGACGCAGGGTTGTTTTGTTAATCATACAAATCGCAATATATTTACATACTTTTTCTTGGGTAGCATTAATTAATTGGATATTCGAAAACTTCAACGAAATTATTCTATTACGATTAATAATGTTTATAGTTTGAACTTGAAAATAGTACTTCATGACTTCATTCGCTTATCTTAGGTAGCTCAGTACTTAATTCAGTTAGTATCTGTTCGTTAAATTGTATTAAGGTTGCAAACGTATTTAAATGTGATTTGTATTCAAATAATTAATATAAATTACTTCATACTACAACCAAACTATAAACATTAATAATTGTTAAATAATAATGATGTGGTACATAACATCTAAATAATATTTTTATTATAGTAGACAATGCAATGAATGGTTTTAGTTTACCATTATAGGTAAGATAAAGTTCAATGACCTGAAGGAAAATTTAATATAACCAATTTTTTTATCAATTACTCTTGTGTTGTCTTTACTAAATTAACAGTAATTAATGGGTAATAATTTAATACATTGTACAGTTAGTACAAATTAAATGATTCTGTAATCATTTAATTTGCTAGGTATAATTTACAATTTATATAAATGTAATAGAATGTTATAGAATTACTTAATGCTACATACTATAAATCAATCTTTCTCAAGACTAAAAAATATGAGTAATTTGAATAAATACGGGTTTTCACATTTTAATTTTTTTAAGGGGATTCGATACTGACCATTTTTAAGGAGTTTTGTATAGGCAATATTTAAGAAAAAAGTAGCTTTAATAAATTTCAACCATGTCAATTAATTGGCAGACAGGGCGGACTCCGGGGGGAACGCTAATCACACTGGGTGCCGCGCGGAGATGCGCAGAACAGCCAATTTTTGACGGGTCGCGGCATGCTCTCTCTGCGAACAGGATATAGTAATTTTTGTCCATCGCAGAGGTCGAACCAGTGATCCAATTAGTAATCTGAAAACAGATTTGAATTCATTATGAAGTTTACTTGGGATCCTACAAGGTACTTTTTTTGATATCTTTTTCATACTATGAATAAGAAACGTTTGAACATTTTATAAAAAATTTAAATTCAAATTTGTAAAGTGTTAAAATTTAAAATTGAAAAAAGTGCTTTGTAGGATCTCAAGTAAACTTCATGAAAAATTAAAATCGGTTTTCAAATTATCGGATTACTGGTTTAGCTTGTGCAATAGACAAAACATGATGTGTTTTGAATGAAAAAAACGGCCGGTATCGAATCCCCTAAAGGTATAGGTTTCTAAGTAAAAAAAGTAATATTTGAATTGTAATTTAACATTTATTTTTCTAGATTAAATGGGATATCTCATATTTTATGTTACCTTTATTAATCATAAATTATTTTATATATTCAATTTAGTTGCAGCTAATCTAAAAAAATATTGCATGTTTAAGTTTAAAGCTGTATTTAACTAGTAACTCTTTTATGGTTAATATGATTATTAGATGTAAATTGATTTAGTACAAAGTATTATTGTATATATTTATAGTTTTTTAGGGATTTATTTTTGGAAATGTTGGTTTATTTTTTTTAAAATTAATAACATTATTTTTCAATTTAATAAATAATAAATTATGAGAAGGATAATTTGTTTAAATGTCTTTTCAGGATGTTTAAAATGTTTTGATACATTTATATTTCTGTGTGTAATATTATAATTACTATTAAACACCATTTTTTGAGGGTTTGTTTTTTCTAAATGTAATATTTTGTAGTAGGTGTGTTCAATGCTTTCAAATGTTTTAACAAATTTATAAATTATACGTTTTTGTAAAAAAAGAACTTTAAGTGGATATTTTTAGGCTCCAGACAGTAGTGGGTAGATATACTAAAATAAAAATATTATATAATACGATCCCTGTTTATTGATTCCTAAAGAATTATCTAATAAATAATATGTAAGTATACACCTGTTTCTATTTTGGTCATAAAGAGACGCTTTTTAAATAGAGCATCTTAACTTTAATCTCCATTGATCCTTTAAAAAAAATATTGCTTTAATTTATGTTAATAAGTACAATTACCTTAATATGTACCTTATATACTACTCATTAATTGAATTCAGTACTTATCATGTAACTTACAATTAGTAAAATCAATTTGTACCTTTTTGTTTTTTTTTTTATAAATTATATATACATATTTATGTATTTAAATAATAACTATAATGTGTTGTATTGGTAAATTTGTAAACTTAACGAAGATGTACCATTTGACTTGTCTACTTCTCAAGGGTTTCAAATTGTGTTTTCAATGGGAATTCTGAAGATACTTAACTTTGGATGAAAAAATTCCTTTAACTATTAAGCAATTTGTACATGCAGTCAATTCATGTAAATAATTTTTCATGATATCTGCGTCTCTTCAGGACCACCGTGTAGGCCTATTTATCGATTACCATTCAACCTGGTGTATAACTATTGCGCAGGTGACGATTATGTCATTTCATTGAAGAATGAAATAATGGATTCATTGTACAACAGGTATACATTTGACAATAGCTGAATGTCATTAGTGCAGAAAGTTGAAGCAGACTACAAAACACGTCACCTACCAAATGGTAGGAATCATTAAGTATTTAACAATATATAATTGGAGAATGAACTGTTTATAAAAATAAATAATTCTACATAATTTAAAATAAATAATATTTATTAAGTTTCAGTAAAAAATTCTGATTCGTCTTTAAAACCATAAGGATGTCGTGAAAAATATTTATGCATTTCATTATGTTTACAGTTGTACAGTCGCTAAAAAATAAACACATGATACATTGCAGATTTGGCCTAATGTTCTAGTATGAACAGGACTTAATAGCCTATTTGTACATAATTTAAATTACTATAATTTTGTTTTTAATTCATAATGTAACATTTATTACATTTTTGTACTTAAATATTTTTGTAAAATCACATTTATTTATAATTATTTTTTATACTTTTTTTTCAAACTTTCTGTAGTGAAAATTTCCTCATTCTCCTAAAATATATATTTATAAATTACATATATATTACCTTTGTTTGACTAAATTAAAACGAACGAACAATGCATGGTTATTGAAAATTGACTTAATAAGTATTGAAGTAAAAAATTCAATTTGTGCTATTATACATAGTAAATTATAATGTTACAAAAATATTAGTAGGTATATTATGTTTATTATTATTTTAACGTGTTTGTAAAATTATATTTGAAAAATATAGTTTAACGAGCATATTTTGGATTTTTTACTTCATAGTTGTTATGGCCTTACTATTAGCTGCATTTTTTTATAGTATAAAAAAACTATGATAAAAAAATATAAAAATATATTTAATATACGTTTTAATGTTACCAATTTTTTAAATGCCTGCTTCAGATTGAAACTTAAAATATGCATAATAATTTATTAAGAAATAAATTTGCTAAATTATTATCAAAAAATTCAAAATTGCAGCTATTAGATTTACACATTTAGTTAATTCGTTGGAACTTTCAATTGTATTTTATTCTTAAGTTTACTAATAAAAATAAATATAATTGAAAGTTCATTAATTTAAAGAAGGAAAAAAATCCTAAATTCCATCACTTCTTAGTTTTTCCTTCCAACTATAAATGATTTTTATTTGATTATTCAAGTTGATTAATTACTATTACTTTTAAACTTAAAATTATATTGTTTTAGATTTAATGTGTATTTTTTTTTATTTATACAAATTTATGGGAAATAAAGTTTTAATTATTTTTAAGGTTGAATGTAGTGTTATTTTAAATAAAAATTAAAAACAACAGTTTTATAAAAAAAATTAATTGTTAATATAGAAATTTTATTACATTAATTACTTATTGGGTTATATATATATATATACTATTTTATTTTGTGTGGGAACTCTGAACATTTTTTTATGTGCAGACTTTTTTATTGGTCCAATTTCCTCGTCTTTATTACTTCCATTTTTTTTTTTAATTTTTTTTTATTCATGCATACTATTTATAGTTAATCTCAAAAATAATTTAATCAATATCTTTTAATTTTTAAAAAAAAACTTTTTTTTAGGAAATTATTTGTTGGTGGTTTGAGCTGGGAAACAACAGAAAGTAAGAATTATCATGTTATTGGTTTTTTATTATATTTTTTTTTATTTAAATTTTACTTGAATTGTTTCCAGAGGAATTAAAAGAACATTTCATTCAATATGGAGAAATTACAAACATTAGCTTGAAAACAGATCCTGCGACTGGTCGTTCCAGAGGATTTGCTTTTATTATCTTTAAAAGTGTCGATGCCTTAAATAATGTAAACTACATTTTATAATAATTATTATTTTATATGTTTATATTTATTTTAAAAAAATGTCTTTCTCTTAATTTAGGCATTTGCAGCGGGAGATCACGTAATTAATGGCAAAAAGATTGATCCTAAAAAAGCTAAGGCCAAACAAGAAAAAGTGTTTGTCGGAGGATTGCCTTCTGATGTTACCAATGATGAGATCAAAGAGTTTTTCGGAAAGTGGGGTGTTATTGTTAACTTAGAAGTTCCCTTTGACAAAATGAAAAATCAGCGTAAAGGCTATTGTTTTATCACTTACGAATCTAGTGACAAAGTTCAAGATCTATTCAAGACTGCAAAACAAACAATTAAAGGCAAAGAAGTATGTAGGAGTTTTATAACTTGTCTGGTTGTACAAACATTAAAACAAATTATTGTTATTGTCATAAAAATGTGTTAAATTTAGGTTGATGTGAAAAAAGCTGCGCCGAAACCAGCAAACCCTTATGCTAATCCCAAAACAATGAGGGGTCGAGGTGCTGCTCGTGGAGGTAAATAATATGATTAAGTGGTAGTTTCAAAAATAATTTTAAGCAAATAACTAACCTAACACCCTGAAAATTAAATAAATAGATATGGTAGAAAATATTAAGATAAATGAGACTAATAGATAGATATTAATATATTATGATTATGCTGAAACAAAATATCAATATTATTTCACTAGAAAGTTACCATTTAAAAATATTAGTATGACTAATGAAAACTTTATATGATAAATTAATTAAAAATTTAAAAAAATAACAAGACATTTTATTTAATTTTTTCTTAAAATAAATTTTTTTTTTAAATTTTTTGTTTCAGCATATGGGCCGTATGCTGCACCATATGGAGGTAAGGCATAAGTTTTGCTTCTTTAACATTTAATTCTCTAATTAATATAAAATATTATTTAATTTGAGAGTAATATAAATATGAAATAAATCGTTTTTTAAAGTTAAATTTTAAATTATTGAAACATAAATCTTGAATTTCCATGTCATTGAGTTAGAAGTTATTAAACATATAAATACATACCACATACTTTCATAGTATTGTGATATTATTTAGACAATAATAATAAAAAAAAACGTTTTTTTTTAAATTGAATCAATTTATTAGATATAGTTGGTTCTGTTTTACTAAATAAATACTTTTTCATTTTTTTAGTCAGTTCTTTAAATATAATTTTTTTTATGTTTATTTTTAGTTTCAATTTTTATTTAGTACCTTAAAATGGTTCATTATCACTAAAAGAATTCTATTGAAATGTACTATTAATCATTACTGCACAATATGATGAGTACTTTTTAGTCAGTTCTGCTACTGATAGAATTTGATGAAAACTATTATTCTGATATTTTTTTAAAGAAAAATAAGAACTAATTTCAGACAATTACGTCGTTTTTTATTACTAGTCTTTTTTTTTAGTCAGTTTTGCAGCTGATTACATTTAAAAAACAATCATTATGTCTGAATGTAATTTATTAAGCTAAAGTAATATTATTATATATCTGTCATAACTGCAAATTATGATGAGTACTTTTTAGTCAGTTCTGCTACTGAGAAAATTTGATGAAATTGTTATTCTGACATTTATTTTAAGTAAAATAATAACTTATTTCTGTTAAGTATATTTTTATGACTAATCTTTTGTAGTATATTCTACTACTAATTACATTTGACAAACTTATTATGGCAGTATGGGATTAATTAAAGCAAGGACATTTTTTCCCTGATATAACTGCATAATTGCATAATATGATGAGTACTTTTTAGTCAGTTCTGCTACTGATAGAATTTGATGAAAATATTATTCTGATATTTTTTTAAAGAAAAATAAGAACTAATTTCAGACAATTACGTCGTTTTTTATTACTAGTCTTTTTTTTTAGTCTGTTTTGCTGCTGATTACATTAAAAAAACAATCATTGTGTCTGAATGTAATTTATTAAGCTAAAGAAATATTATTATATATCTGTCATAACTGCAAAATATGATGAGTACTTTTTAGTCAGTTCTGCTACTGAGAAAATTTGATGAAATTGTTATTCTGATATTTATTTTAAGTAAAATAATATCTTATTTCTGTTTATTAAGTACGTTTTTATGACTAATCTTTTGTAGTATATTCTACTAATTACATTTGACAAACTTATTATGGCTGTATGGGATTAATTAAAGCAAGGACATTTTTTTCCCTGCCATAACTGCATAATTGCATAATATGATGAGTACTTTTTAGTCAGTTCTGCTACTGATAGAATTTGATGAAAGCTATTATTCTGATATTTATTTAAAGAAAAATAAGAACTAATTTCAGACAATTACGTCGTTTTTTATTACTAGTCTTTTTTTTAGTCTGTTTTGCTGCTGATTACATTAAAAAAACAATCATTGTGTCTGAATGTAATTTATTAAGCTAAAGAAATATTATTATATATCTGTCATAACTGCAAAATATGATGAGTACTTTTTAGTCAGTTCTGCTACTGAGAAAATTTGATGAAATTGTTATTCTGATATTTATTTTAAGTAAAATAATAACTTATTTCTGTTTATTAAGTACGTTTTTATGACTAATCTTTTGTAGTATATTCAACTAATTACATTTGACAAACTTATTATGGCTGTATGGGATTAATTAAAGCCAGGACATTTTTTTCCCTGCCATAACTGCATAATTGCATAATATGATGAGTACTTTTTAGTCAGTTCTGCTACTGATAGAATTGGATGAAAACTATTATTCTGATATTTTTTTAAAGAAAATTAAGAACTAATTTTTCTTTATTTTATAATTATAAGAACTTGTTGTTTATATGTCACATCTAAGATAAGTACTTTATAGTCAGTTTTGCTACTAATTGTACTCGATGAAAATTATTTCTCTGAGTTACTTGATCATATTTTTTACTGTAAAATGCAATTTTGGGTTAGGCAGTATACCCTGTCTAACCCAAAATGTTTTTTCTTTACTTTCAGAAAATCATTTGTTTATTATTTATAAACAATGTTTAAAGTAAAATTTCTATCAATTTAAAGCCATTTACACTTTCAAATATTGTTTTAATCCTAGTTCATCTTGATTTTCCCTGGTTTAAACTAAGAGTAATTAGGAATTTTATTAATTTACAAATAAAACTTAATACATTAAATTAATAAAAAAAAAAATTATATCTCAACTATTGCTTACAGCTTACCCTCCTCAAGGCTATGATTACTACGGAGGTGCTGCATACCCGGGATATGAAGCTGACTACTATGGAAGTTATGGCTATGCGGGTTATGGTAAGATAGTACTATTATTATTATTGAAAGGGTGTTGATGGTTTTTTTTTTTAATTAGATTACGGTTATGGTTATGAAGCACCTCCAGCTCCAGTTTCTGCTGCCAGAGGACGAGGTAATTATTATAAATAATATTAAAATATGAACTACAAAGGTCTTTTCCAGACTGCTCATAATTATTTATTACAAATTTTTAATTTAAGCTGCATTTAATGGTGCCGGAAAAGCAAGAGGTACTTCCCGAGGATCAGGAGCCAGACATGCTCCATATTAATCAATTACACAAACCTTTCCCATCTTATTTGATATATGTTTTTTTGTATGTGTGCGTGTGTTTATATGTATTTACACTTTTAGGTGACTTAGTCTTATTTTTTTTTACAAACAAATTCTTTTTCTGACAATAATGACTTGTTAATTTAATAGACCATCCTTTTCTCCAGTCCTATTATTATTTTGTATGTTTTAAACATAAAACAATTCAATGTACAAACAATAAATTATATATTTAATCATAGCACTAACAATATAACAAAAAATACTTGTAATGTACGTACATTTTTTACTCTACTATAGATTAGTTAGTATTTATATTTTTTCCTAATAAATAAATATACATAATAATATACTAATATATATATATTATATATAAATGTATATTAATATATATACACACAACTTAATATATTATTTTAAAAGCTTTCATGCTCTACATACATTTTAGTAGTGTTCGATTGTTTGTTTTTTATCCTACATAATGATTACGTATTGATAATTAAATTGCATATGTATATTTATATATGGTTTAGGGCCATTGCAATACCTTAAAATTATCCAATAGTTAACAGATTAGGTTCAGAATATTAATTATGTATTTCATGGTAAATTGAATAATAAGAATTAAATTTAATAGTTTGCTTTGTATTAAGTTGAATTGTTGTATATACTGTTCTCAATACAACTAATGATATTATTTGTCTTTTCTTTACAAGTAATTTAGGAAATTGTATAGGTAATGAATTATTTTTAATTTATACTTGATATTATTTAATTATATGACTTGCTAAGTATAAGAAATGTTTTTCTTTGTTTTACCTTTATTAAGTAGCTTACTGCTATCGTAAAATTGTATACAAACTAAAAGAAATTTAATTTATATGTATATATATTGTTTCACAATTTAAAATATAATAATACATAATTTATATTTTGATTTGTTAAACAAAAAAGTTTTGAAAGGATACTGTATGTAGCGAACTAAAGTGTATGATTGCTCTTTGTTAAGAGTATAATAATCAAATGGGATCGGAAATTATTTTACTAATATTTTTTGAAGAATATCCCTGTTATTAATCATTAAATAAATGTCAATAGTAATTTGCTTTTGCGTACCCCTAAAAATATAAACCATGTAGTTGTATAAGTAAAAAGACTAACATAACATTAATAATCCGAAAGGTCAGGTTTTTAAAATTTATTATCTCTAAAAGTTATTTACATAAAAAAATTTTAAATTTGTATACTCTGGTCAGAATAAAAACGGAAGTGCAACGACCGAAAATGGTTGGTTGTCTGCTCATTGGTTATTGAAAAATTCTGCATGACAATAACACAAACAATGGATAGGTTATGGGGTGCCGACTTGTATGTTCTTATTCTGGCTATTTATTATAAAATTAAAAATATTAGATGAAAGTTTGTTGTCTGCTATTATCACTTTAAATGTTAGGTAATAGATAGGTTTAAAAAAAATCTATTACTTATATATAGTTATTCGATCAATTTTTTTTTGGCAATAATAGTGCTCGATAAAGCCTATTGCCCAAGCTCGGTAAATTGTAGGTAATAGACATTTTTAGTACTATATTAAATTGCAAGACGTGCGGTATAGAATTAAACAATCATAGGCGTGTTTGTGGTGTTAGCCTTGGTATATACACCTTCAATAATCTTAATATTCCATAGCTATACATCAAGTATTTTGAACTTAAATTTGTTGCTAAAGTACCAAAAGCCATGTTAATAACAATATTAAAAATTAAATGTAAGTACAACTAATTTGTGTTGATTAAAGTCCAAAGTTGTAAACTATTTAAAACATTAACCCGTTATTGCAAAAATAAAACTCATCATTTTTCTGATTTTGAGAAAAATCCAAAATAATTTTTTCTTGTAGTTTCTGCTCTAAATAAAGTTTTTTTAAATATACTTTAATGGTAAATTATGTAAATACTTGACAAGAATCTACTCTACAGACTACACGTTTTCCGAGACACCACAGTGTACTGTGTTGTTTCTGAAATAACGGGCTTATTTTGTTTTTTAAAACAAATTCTACGTTATCTTAGAAGTGAGACAACTTCTAAATTTAGAGAATTTATTCCACTGCAGAAATTGCTGCTACAAAATTTTTTTTTTTTTAGAAGCATTAGAGAAAATTCGAAGATTTGGATATGGATTTTACGAGAATATATTTTTTTTGTTTTTAATACAAAATCGTGTTGTACACTATTATTTATAGGTAAATATGGGAGTCTTTCAGTTGCCAAGTTATGTCCCATATTCTATTGAGCTCTGAGCTCCGCATCGAAGCTAAAACCCTTACTACAGACTTAAACATCCATTTTTTCTTCAATTACCAAACTTGGCCAACGGACCAGGAGAAGGAGACTCCTTAAAAACCCAGCCACGAGAAGGACACTCTTAACCAACCGGTTAGGTTTCCTGGCCAAACCATCATTTCTAACATCTTCTGGCCTGGTTACATGCAACTCAACTTAACCTAATCTCAAAACGGCCCCTTTCAGGGTAACCAGACAAAGTAGCTCCAACATTGATACCAAATATCTTAATGTTATAGTACTCGTAGGTAACACATGGACGTTTTATTTTTTAATTATTCTACAATGAAGACAGCAGTTGGAGATTTTTTAACTTTTTATAAAATGAAGTAAATGACATTTTTACCTCAACCGCTAAGTCCTCTATTCTTGTATCCAGCTTTCCTAACTTGAACCTTAACATATACAAAAATCGGTTTTGTATCTTTGCCTTGCCCAATTTGATAAGGAAACCATATCACATATGACCGATCCATATTCAAAAGTTGACCTAACGAGGGAACAATATAACATTTTTAAGCACTACTAGGATCATTAAACTAAAACAATTTTTTTTTAAAAATCCAAACATTCTAAAAGCTTTATTTTTTATGTAAGAAATATGTTCTTTAAATGACAGGTCACTTGACAAAATATCACCTAACTCTTATACATAAGAAACAATACTTAACACAATACCATCAATATTGTAATTCAAAACTGGTGTTCTTTTACTCCTACAAAAGGTAATTCGGGAGCATTTATGGCCATTAATACAAATTGCTACTACACCAAGCTTGAAATCTATCTAAATCACCTTAAAATTTCATACAATCATTACCTTAGTCATCAGCAAATAAAAGGTAAAGGTACTTACAATAATAAAAAACATTACCTTAATCGTTAACAAAAATATTAAACTATATTGGAGATAAATTACCACCCTATAGGGTTCTCCGGAGGTAACTTTAATTCACTTAGATACATAATTATTAATTTTTACAAACTGTTCCACTCACACCTTACTGTTCAATTTTAAAATAACTAACTGTGATTTACACTGTTGAAAGCTTTCCTTAAATCTGTATAAATAGCATCAATTCTACCATTATTACTTATAACAAAGACTAAGTCTGAGTAAAAAACTAATAAATTAGTAATAGTTAATTTTTTTTTTAAAACCCATGTTGGCATGACGTAAGTGTATCATTTAAAAAAACTGTAATTATTGTTTCTTTTGTTCAAACTATTTCCAAAATTGTGATTTAAACTCTTTCTATATTTTTATTTTTTTAGCTCTAGCGTAATTGTAGGACTTGGGCGCGAAAGTTACACTGAAATAGTTAAGAGCATAGTTATTATTATTATATCTGTAGTTGCTTGTCAATATTTTTTTTTTATTAAAGAACTATCAAAGACTAACCACCCTAATACTAATAATGCTACTTTAAGCTCATTTTTGTCTTTACATTGGCTTTAGAAGGTTCACAATTAAAGAATTATGAATAGTATACTTTATTGAAAATGCTTATTTTAAATGTAACAAAATATATTTTTAAATGATAATACATGACATAGAAATTACAAGTTGGCGCCCCGGTAGAAAAATGACAGCTGCAATAATCTAAATTTTGCAAGAGATCCAAAAAACCAAATTATTTTCACTAAAATGTTAATGATTTATGAATGCACACTTAATTATGAAATTGAGGCTTGGGAAATTATTACAAGAAAGTTCACTAATAGGTCTACATTTTTCTGTACGCTATATCTAAACACATTGAAGCATTTAGTCCATTTTACCAAATTTTGTAATTGTTTCATTGTTCTACCGGGGTGGCGATGTAATAATACAGATTTATGAATTTTGAACTTCGTTCGTGTCAAATTAAACAAATGCGTTTGTGATTTATGGCATCGATGTATACTGAACTAAAAAACTTATATGGTTACACTCTGTTTAATTATGCTACTTAATGTATTCTTCGAACCACTATAATTTTATTAGATTTAAATATAAAATTAATTATACGTTTTTCGTTACTAATAGCTTGTAAATGATTCGAATTAATTTTATTATATAATATTATTACTCATTAGTGAATATAATATCTCCGCCAAATAAAAAACTCTAGGAGAATAGAAATTACTAGTACCTTGGTATATAGTTTATGATATAACCCTGGCGGTAACATAGTGTTTCGCCGGTATGCGCCGCTGCTGCTGCGGATATTCCAGCGGCCATTTTTTTTGTTTACGAGACGCTATCTCGTTCATGTCTGTAGCGTCTTCACATCCTCTTAAGTTGCTGTTCTCGTTCCTATTTTTAGACCCGTTCATTTTTTTATTAAATAAAATTTTATATTGTTATTTAGTTTTGTTTTCATCGTCATATTATACTTGGACGTTAGTTTAAAATTATCGTAAAACGTTCAGCTAAAACAGAATGGCCGACAACCAACAACAGCAGCAAAACGGCTCGCAACAATTTGAAAACGCAGAAGGACAGCAGATACAACACATAAATGGTTCCGCCGATAGTTCCAACTCAAATAACGATTCAGGACAATTTGAATGCGTCAGGGATGATGACAGGTTAGTTTTAAGAGTCGTGTGAAAACGAAAAAAAACATTATTTTGTTTATTATTATTATTTATCGTGTTGAGTATACCGTTTTGGGCATGCGACATATCGACTTCGCGGCTCTCGGTTGCAGTTTTTCAAAAATATTTCTATACGTTTTATTGATATTAGTTGTCCTACTTCTAAGTATTTGTATCAAACCCGCCAATGTTTGTTACTAATGCGTTATATTATTTATATTTCATTTAATTATTATAATTTTATGTAAAGTTGTCACACAAATAATATTAGGTTAGGATTTTGTACATCAATTTGGTGTAACTGTATAATGTGTTATTTCATATTTGTTTTATTCTTAAGTGATTTGTTAAAATAATTTTAATTAGAAATATTAACTTCTAATTTAACCCTAACTCTTTTGTATTAAAAATGAATTATAGACATTTGTGGTATTATGAAATTATTAATGTGTTTACTGCCATATTGTTTCAGAAAAATTTTTGTTGGAGGTTTAAAAGGAGAGACCACAGAAAGTAAGCGTAAATATAATTCATTAATTAATCTCAAATGTCTAACCAAGTTTAATGTGCATTGTAGAAGATTTAAGCGAACACTTTGGCCAATTCGGTGAAATCGAAAATATAAATGTTAAAGTAGATGCTGCTACTGGCCGAGCAAGAGGGTTTGCTTTTATTGTATACAAGACTATGGAGGGCCTAGAAAATGTAAGTGTATTGTAATTTTCTAACTTTTTTACCACTAATTAATTTAAAATAAAAAGTTATGGTTTATTGAAATTAGTTAGCATTTATTAATAGAACATAAATATACATTTCAATAACAATAATTATTTCCTTTTTAACAAAAGATAAAATTGTTCTTAACATCCAAAAATATTAACACATGCTTGAGTATTTGGTACCCTTGATCATTCTTAATCAGAACATTTTATATGCTATGTTATGTATGTATCTTATCTATGCTCTGTTTAGATAGAAATTATACATAATGATGATAAATTAATTAAGAATCATGAATAACGTTATCGGGTTATCATAATTAAAACATTGAAAACTAATGACATAGCTTTTTTAGTTCCTAACGTTTTGTTTATTATCATCCAATTGTTATTATACATGAAACTACAAAACTTATTAGATAATAATTTAAGCCAAATAAAATTCAAAATGTAATTAATTATCATGTCCCGCCCATTTTAATTTGGTGATCAGAATGGTATTGAGGTTTTACTGTAGCAGCTGAAGTACTGTTATCTTAAAAGTATATTTTCAGTTATCTTGTTATTAAATATCTTGACTATGAGGAGAAAAAAACTTGCTTTGTTATAATTATTTGTATATTACAAGATAACATTTATTACCCATTATGAACTTTTATTTTTGGATATAATAGAAAATTTTTTATTATGCTAATAATATTTTGTACATTTATAATTATAGTAAATAATACTTCTTTTGTTTCTATTTTACATAGGCCTTAGCGTGTACTAATCATGTGATTAATGACAAAAAAATTGACCCTAAAAAAGCGAAGGCAAGGCATGTTAAATTATTTGTCGGAGGACTGTCTCCTGATTTGACAGATGATGACATTAAAGATTATTTCAAACGTTATGCGCCATTAGTAAATGCTGAAATGCCATACGACAAAGTTAAAAACCAACGGAAAGGTTTCTGTTTTGTTACTTTTGATTGCATGCAAGCGGTAACTGAAATATTAAAGACTCCAAAACATGTCATTAATGGAAAACAAGTAAATATGATGTTGTGTTTAGTTTACTTAAAATCATTATTTTAATAATGTAATATGATTATTAAAGGTTGACGTTAAAAAAGCAGCATTAAAAGTTGAACCCTTTGGTATGATTCCCGGCGGTTCCGGACCTATGAGAGGAATGAGAGGGAATGTCAGAGGTCGAGGCGGTAGGGGAGGTAACTATCTTTATTTTATAACGGGTATATTCACTTGTTAACTAAATTTTAATATATCTTAGGATTTTTACCTCAATCAGGTTACGCTCCTGGTGCTCCTGGATACGGCTTTGGAGGTAAAAAATAGGCCTACAAATTTAAATGTTTAAAAAAAAAATCAAAATTATTAATCTTGTTTCAGGATATGATTATTACAATCAATATACTGGTTATAGTCCCGAGTACAGTTACAGCTATGGTTATCCTAGTTATGGTGCTGGTGCTGGAGCAGGTAGTTTTATTTCCAATAATAACTTGTTAAGCAAAACATGGAGTACTTATTTTAACATGACAAATAATTAATTCTAGATTATCAATTTGGCGGTTATGAACCACCTGCACCACGCAGTGTTCATGGAAATCGCGGAGGAAAAGGTAAACCATAACCTTTGTTTTGATTGCATTCCCAAAATCATTGAACATAGTGTAAAATAAAAGTATTATTTTTTTCTTTTTGAATTAATAATTTTATTTTGACATTCAATTTTTGTTAGTTGTATATTATGGAGAATTATAATTGATAATTTATCCACTCCCTGTAATTATTTATTTCACTATATTATTATTAATTATATCTTAGTTGTTAATCATACATTATTCATTTTATTATTATTAATGTTTATATTCGTGAAAACCCAACTAAAATAATTATTACTGGGAGTGGACTACTCGTGAAGCAATGATGATAATGATCTATTTTTGATTTGAGATATTTTGAGCGTAAATGTGAACAATCGCTTAACATTGTGAATGTTATGACACGGTTAATAAATATTTAAAATATGTAAATCTCTTAATCGGGGACGGACTGGATAGGCTTCAGCCCAGTGGACAATTTTAACGGTATTTAGCTAAAAGCAACTATCCCTAAATTGTTTGCCTTATTTTTTTTATTTTTAAAAATACAAAAACCATTTAGTTAAAAAAAAAAAAGATAGATTGTGCAGCTCTGCAAAACTACTTGGTTATCTTATACAAGATATGGTAAAACTAATTTTCTGGAAAATTTGTTTTTTGTATCTGGGGTTGGGTGTAAAACCACTATATGTATTCTTATCAATAAAAGAACTGCTTGGAATTCTTCTCATGTATGTGTGTCTGTTCGAAAGTAGCGTCTAGAATTTGCACAGTTGATGTTGTGGGATGAACTCAATTTTACGTTTTGAGGAATGATTGCTTTTGCTTAACGCTGTTTAATTAAAAGAACATTAGAATTGGCTTACTACACACGAATTTAGTTTACCAGCATTGATTATAACAGGTACAGTGCCACAGCAGACACTGGTGTTGGATTTAGTTTCTTCCTTCTAGGCCATGGTGGACACCAATGTACGCCTGGAACCTGATAAGTAATATGATCCCAAACCTAACTAGATAGTAATGTAAAATGATAAGTATAAGTTAAAAAAATATTTTGGTTCAGAGAGAAGTTTTAGTGAAATATCTTTGGTAAATACTATAATATTTACCATCAATAGTATTGACTAAGTAACAAAAGAACAGTAAAACGAGAGAGGATTAGTTGAATTTGCCCACTTCAGACAGTCCGCCCCTGACTCATGACATGCTTAACAATGTTTACTACATTCCTCCAAAGTTTTATCTATATGACGCTTAAAATTAATTTATTTATAATATAAAAAAACACGACTAAGAAATTAACTTTCGTAATATGTATGTAGAGCATAAATAAAATCCCCTAATTAAAGTTTGTTATAAGGGGGGAAATAATTATTGGCTGATAAAATATTACATGCATTGTATTTAACATAACTAAAAACATGGTTATTGGATTTCACCAGATTTTCCTCAAAGAAAGCCAGTCAAGACTTCAGCTTAAACACCTTTGCTGAGCCATTTACAGTCGTCGTAAGCTATACTGTTTCATGAGGGCAGTATTGTTGATTTCGTTTGCTTATGTACAATTATATATAAATAAAAAGTTGAATAAAAAAAATTATAAAATTGGATCCTTTGGCCAAAGTGTATAGAATACTTGGACAAATGTCTATCAGGGTCTAATATATTACAATATGTATGTATTGTATGTACATAAAAGAATGCCTACAATTTTTGATGTTTATCTCAATTTTTTTTTTGTGTAATTTTTTAATTTATTTATATTTTGTACTTTTTTTAATACAAAATAAGTCCATAGAATTATGTTTTTGATAGGGTGTGCACACGTTTTTCCTTCCTTATACTTTTTTTGGACAGCTATACATTTAATATGTATTTGCTGTGCATTCGAAGAAGGTTGATCTAACATAAGATTATTTATGATGTTTCAATTTTTGTCAGAATTAAATTTACTAATATTCTTGGAAAACAAAATTAAAATTGTGTAATTTTTTTTAATTTAATAATTTAATGGTTTTAAATATTCAAAAGTATTGCAGTCATTAGACATTCAACAATAAAACTTATACGCTAATATGACATTTTTGCGTTCAATGTTTTAAAGCCCTATTCTTGATTATTTAAAGTGTTATGTTGTCATCTGCTACACTTGTTCCATAAAAATAAATGTATTCCTAACAAGTAGAAGTAAATTGGGAATTTAAACTTAAATGACAGTTTAAAACAAAATTGTATGATTAACATTTATTAACGTATGATAATTCTGGGTTAATTTACATGATACTAAGGTTTACTAATGGATTGTGTTTAATTAATATAAAAACAATATGCTAGCTACTATTTAAACTATAAGCAGCTGGTTAGCATACATTTACAATTTTTAAGAAAAGTAATTATGCAAAAGTGCCTTTGATGTAACATTTTAAAAGTTATTATATTTATACCAATTTTTAAAATTCAAACTATAGTATAATATTCTAAAACTAATGTTTTGTCCTATTTTTAATTAAAAATAGTTTAGCTTAACCTTAATTGATATCTCTTATATCTAATTCTGTCTAATCTCTAATTCTTATATTTAATTCTGTCTTATAACTAGTTACACCATTATATACTAGGTAGTGGGAGAGTTTTTGTATTATGGATATTCACTTCGGACGGACGTCTTTGATAATTATTCAGGCGTCCAATAACATGTTATGTTAAATAAAGCCTAAAGGTCTACTATTATTTGGTTATTACGAAAACCTCTAAAGCTTATTTCAAAGTAGTGAAAAAATTAACATGAAATTAAATTATCCCCTATACATTTATAAATGTTTTTCATCGTTATAAATTGTGTAGTCGAGGAGTTCTATTGGTATTTCTGAACCTTTCAGTTATACTTTGATTAAATTCAGTGTCCACTTTGGACAACACAAAATTAGGTGTTTAGTCTTGAATTACTTTTGACTAGACAGTGGTAATGATGTAGGTATTAATATGAGAAAACAAAAAGACAAGCCGCAAGAGCATACTTTTAAGTGAGCTGTGGGCGCAACGTCAATCCCCATATTTTGTTTTACCTTTAGCGGAACGTCTGTTCATTAGAATCGCTTCATATACCATAGTGCAACTATAAAATTTAAAACAAATTACATCTTAGTACTACTTGATGTGTTAGCTGATATTTTTTTTTACAATGATTTTTTTAAGTTGTGATGAAGTGAAGTAAGAAGTTATGATAACTTTTTTCCTGTGAATCGATTTACTTGAGTAACAATTATATCGATCCGTAATCGTATGTGATTGGTACTTTAGTAGGTTAGAAGTAGAAAAGTTTACCTCATCCCCTTCAAAATCGAGAAAACGCCCAAAAATGTACACATTTTTTATAACTTAAAATTACAGCGTTCCATAACTTTTTTCGGGAGTAAAGTCTGAAAATTATACTGAAGGTAGATCTAAAATGAGGCTATAGCATTTACAATTTTATAAAGAATCTGTAGTCAAAACTTTTTTTTTATTAAGAAAAAACAAAAAAAAGGGGAAATTTACACGGTGATCGTAGTCAGTTTTTAGGTTGCTATGTGTGGTTTTAGGTTCGACAAGTATTGAAAATATTTTCATTGTATTGTTAATTACAATGTATGGGTAACAACGACAATAAATTATTATAGACAGACGGTCAACCTCAGTGGCGTACATTCAACGTTCTCGGAGGAGGGGGGGGGGTGGTGGTGTAGTATAGTTATTAAAGAAAAATGTATATTAGCAAATATGCAATTGAATGTTGGCCAAACAATCAAAACCATACTAAACAAAATTGGCAGAATTACCTTAAAAGAGATGGGAGAAAAAGTAACATTTTTAAAATTAAGTAAAAAGAAAGGCAACTTAAAAATAATTAAACACACACAAAATTATAATATCTATAAAATACGCGACAAGACCCTCTTCGTAACAGAACGGACGCTTACGGGAGAGTGCAACCAACATAATAGTTTATGCGGCTTTAAATAAGAAGCATGATTGAAATTTTTACTGTGTAGACAATTTTGATTGTTTGTCCAATATTTAATAGCTTATTCGCCAATATAAATTTGTATTTAAGAACTATACTAAAGGGGGGGGGGGAGGTTGTAAAAAAATAATACTGCCTAACCAGATGCTTCAAGATGATAATCAACTTTTTAACAACCAAAAAATAATTATCAATTAAGTGATTTGTTGGAATATTTTTCCGACCAAAAAAACTCGATAGTTCAATTTCAAGAAATAACGAAATTTCTGGACTTAGTTCCGAAGATATTTTAATTCTTGCTTAGGTGGCCGCGATTCCCCCACCTTCCCCTAATTTAAAAATAAAAAAATTGCATTTTATAATTTTATCTTTAATAAAATTTTAAATTCCAAATAGAACACTTTAAAAAAATAATTTTACTTATACATTTTGTGTTTATTTTAACTATTTTAAACAGGGAGTAAAAAAGTTTTTCAAAAAACGTTTCTTTACTACATTTTCTTTGCACGAATGAAATTTCGGAAATTTCTTTACACGTTTTTACTCCCTGATTTTAAATGCAATTTTGCATTTGAGATGCATTTTGGTAACTAATTTGTTCAACTCTGATAATATATTGATTAATCAAAATTAATAATCACAATAGTTGTTATTGTGATTTGTGTTATCAGTTATGTGTACCCCCTCTACTTTTTTAAAAACATGCTTTTCTAAAAAAATGAACTAAAAAGTAAAAAATAATTTTACTACAAGAACAATTTACCAATAAATTGTAGCAAATTATATTTAAATTGTCAATTACTTTGAAAACAACCGAAAATTAACTACAATTTTAAATAATGGTTAACATCTTTAATTTTTGACTAAAGAGAAAAGCGGGGGTCCTATTCAATAAAGTCCAAATTCATTGAGTTAAGTATTATGAAATGTATGTACATTATTTAAAATTGTAGTTAATTTTCGGTTGTTTTCAATGTAATTGACATTTTAAAATTTTAAATTAAACGTGCTACAATTGATTGGTAAAATTGTTCTTGTGGTGAATTATTTTTTACTTTTTAGTACTATTTTTTATTTGTTCTTAGCCTTGTTTTTAACCTATATAACATTATAGATATAATACAAATTTGCATATTTAAATTATTTATTATAATTAAGGATATAGGATAAGACTGATATAAAACAATTAATAATTATTTATATAAAAGGAGAACTTGAATATCAGAATTGGAGTAAAAAAGGATTTGAGAAAACAGCTAAATTATTAATGAATTTAATACTAATTATCCAAGCTCAACTTTAAACATAGCATACACTAGACAGTAAGACAAATTTATGAAATTGAAGATGGGGGCATCAACTAGACTTTTTTTTGGGACAATCGGGGCTTATTATAAGAATTTTTTTCAACTGCGCATTTTATGGAATCGAACCTGTATGAATCTAACCTAAACCTGGCTTAATAAGGGTGTTTGCACTAACATTTTTACTTCTAAATAAAGCTTAGTTTATGTTTCACTTTAATCTAATTCAGCCTACTAATATAAATAACAAGGGTTTAAAAATGTCTTTAGCTTCGATGCACTAGCTGAGAAGGTATTATATTTACAATGATGTGTTTTTATTATTTTTTTAAATATTTAAATATTTTTGTTTCTGTATCAACGATATCTTATAAGCCACTGAAACGATGTTTTCGTGTAGCAGCTCTTGCCTCTTAAGATCAGAAATTGTACCTATAAGGTACTTTAATAGACTAAATTTTTAAAAAATTCATCCCTTCCCCTTTAAAATCGAGACCAAAATTCGAAAAATTGTACACCCTTTCTCCTAGAAGGTGTGGAATTTTTTTCTTTCGCTTTTTCATGCTAAGTCATAGAGGCTTATGTATGAAAATTAGACCAAAGGTAGATTTAGAATGGGGCTATAACATATATAATTTCCTCAAAAATCTGTAGTCAAACAGTTTTTTTTATTAAGGAAAAACCAAAAACCAGGGGAAAATTACACTTTGACTGTAGTCAGTTTTTAGGTTGCTATGTGTGGTTTTAGGTTTATACATACTACCCACAGATTCGCATCGAATCGTTTATTTAAAAGTGATTTAATCACATTCAATTATAATAATTTCTGTAGACCTGTGACCTCTCCATCCCCACTATGCCCCGACCTCTTTGCACTAGCTTTTTTTATTAGAGTTTTACTCTTTTCTTGATTAAAATAATATTTTGTTGTAATTAACGGGTATAAATAGCATAATGGTATTTGTATTTTAAAATTGTTTTCTTTTATTTGAAGTTTTACCATTTTCTTGTTCTGAATTTATTTTTGACCCTTCCTCAAATAAACCACGATATCATGCTTGTTTCTTAGCTTTTTTCCATATCTGTGGAAAAGAACTGCTCGTCTTGGATCCCAATTTTGTAGAGGGGGCATGTTAAAATTTGTTTTTATTGTTTGTCAACAATAGTTATATTAATTAAGCAGTATTTTGTATACATAGGTTAGTTATTAGTCCAAAAAATATAGAAAAGGCAGAACGCTCTTAAAACGTGTGTGCGCGACGGAATAACGACGCTAGCGTACAATTAAAGCTGTTATTTTGTATTTGGTTGTATTTTTACCTTTAAATAACTGTTTAGATAAAAATTAATAATTCATAGTAGAATATTTAGACCGAGGTCAACATGTAAACCAGGTAGATAATATTACAATTAATATAAACGTGCAACGGTCAGTGGTCACACCACGTGTTTGGCCAACAAAGGCACAACTGCCGAATTAATTAACAACTCACAAGCAGCTTTTACACAAAGTGCAGTTTGGCTTTTGTGTTTTAAACACGCGATAGTAAAAATGTATAACATCCCCTACTTAACAATAAAATAGAATGGCAATGGACATGATTTTATTATATTCGTTGAGAGATATTTAGGGGTGGTGCGGGCCGGGGAGTCACAACAAGGCGACCTTGCGGGTTCAAGGTCAATACACGAGCGCGTGCGCGATACAACAATCAACACACAAAGGTCAACGTTGCATATGTCTGCGGTCTGGGCCAGACTAGACGCATTGGCATTAACGGCGGTGGCGACTAGCTTTAACTAACTTTTATGAATAATTCCTACGCCATCGTTGCAATGGCTATCACAACCCTACAGCCGCTAATGAAGCCAACAAACCGCTTGTCTTATTGAAAAAAAATCATCATATTAATATTATTGGTACGATCGTTTTCAAGTAAATTGTGTTTGCACATATAGATGGCGTTGCGTTGCATGGTATTTTCTGTTCTGTAATATTCGGCGGCGGCGGATAGAGAATGGTCGACGGCGGCGGCGCCTCGTATGCCCTCACTGCTGTCAAACCCAGACGACCTTCATCTTCATTCCCGTTCTCCCTAGCCCGTGGCCGTCGGATTCGTATTACTCATACCCGCTGCGTCCGTTCGACACACCGTACGCTGCCGTCGTTGTAGTCGCGAGTCCGTGCTGTCGTTGCGTTTTTTATACACACATACACCGTTTTGTAACGTATGATACGATAAATGTGTATTTTATAATATTTAATTTATGCAATGTGTATTTATTTATTTCAAAACATTTATAAATTGTAAATGAGATAATATTTTGTTTTAACGAACTTTACCTAATTGGGTGTAAGCTCTAGCGTGTTTATCAAAATAATTCTTATCGTGGTTTAAAATAGTGCGCGAGTGGTTGATACGCGACTCTTTCTATTGCTGTTGTTTAGACGTACTGTCGTTGTGCTGCCTATCAACACCTTACAATGGAATATTACGGACACGAATCACGGGTAAATAATAACAACAGGAATGTATTATCAATATGTTGTTATATTATACAAACTATTTCAATACTATTTTGATTAATATTAATAATAATACAATATATTATAAATACTATGCGTAGGCGTACGCCTACCGACTTTATTGTTCAGCGTTTAGGCTATGACGGTATTTTTTTTTTTGCGGACACATTATCATTATTTGATGATTTTTTTATATTATTATTACTATATATATATTCGCGTGCGTGCGTACATATTAGACGGAATGGACACATATACACGAGTTGTGTAGGGGCACCGTGCGGGGTTAGAGGGGGGCCCATAACGGACGTGGCCAACAGAGATGCCGGTTGACGGCCTCTAGCTGCGGATGTTTTGTAACGGTATCGTGCCATTCTTTGTGAACTCTCGTCGTACCCCTGCCGCCGCCACCGCCGCCACCGCAATTCAACCGGCCTCTTCCCCGTCACCCTATGCTAGATTTCAGACCGTTGACCTTGAACGCGCGGACGCCGTTCACGCACCGTCCTTATAAGGGCCACGTAACGTTATTTCATATTGTATACACAACGACGCGAGACGGCGCACCGTCGTCAAAATTGAATTCTGTTTCGTTAACCATTGTGGCCTGGCTCAGGCTGTAAATGTTTAGTACTTTTGTCTTCACGTTTAAATTTTACGAGTGTTAATAAACATTGTATATTGTATAGTATCATATAGTGTGATTGTGCATTCGGACGGTGATAAACAGGACAATAATAATATGTCTTGGTGTAATATGGTAGTACGACGGTGAAGTCAATGGCCTACAAGCGCCGCCCCACGGTCTCGGTCATCCTTTCCTAGGCCACGTCGATCTACGGTCAAGGTCACAATTTTGCGGCTGATAAACGATATTATTCTTGGTTTTCTATTATTATTTTTCTTATCTGATATAATAATAATAATATTATTATTATTATTAACGCCGACAACCGGCTGTCGATTACCGCGAGACGAACCTGTCCGCATTGTCCTACTTGTTTAACGGTGTGAAAAAAAAAATAGATAAATTGCGTTGATGGTTTTTTGATTCTAAGATTTTTACATAGATTTACATGATTATAACCCATTTAGTGAACAAAAGACGACGAAGACATGGGTTTCTTACATTAATAACGTGTTACCGCGGTCCGCGCGTTAAATAACAATCAACATTTTGGTAGATGTAGTCGGTATTAATAGACGAAGCAGGTTGATGGTTGGACGTACATCGATATAATATAGTCGGTTTCTGCGTTTTCACAGAGAAAGGCAGCTGTTCTAAAATGTTATATATTAAAATAGAAATAATGACGCTGAGAATAAAATGTAAACTATAGTACGCCGGCAATTTCAATCAAAACATTGAGATTGAATGAAACGTACTACGTTGACGCCTGACGAATATTATTGGCCCGTGGAGAAAATTTAACCGATTTAAAATATAATGTAGTCCCTAGTGATAACATTCGGTAATGACGACACTAACTGGCACTATGTTTGTATCGAGATGATCAATTGGTAGTAATATTGATTATATTTATCGGTCACATGTTTCTAAAATTAGACGAGACCATTTTATTAGACTACGGCGTATATATAAAAACATCTATAATGTGAAATAAACAGCTCTGATGTAATCGAAATGTTAAGTTAAATGGCTTGTTGGCCATAATCATAGACGTTATGAGGACACTTAATTTTAAAGCCAGAAGGGATAGCTAAATTTTTTATAAAAAAAGGCCTTAAGTTAAAGTAAACAGGATTGACTCGAGGAAGACTTCGCTTTTATACATTATACAAAATGTACTTATTTTATTATATTATTTTTATGATGCACGTTAAATACATTTGTTTTAAATTAAAATAAACAATTTTTTTTAACACTGGAAAATGTAATTTATGTTAAAATATGTATAAAATGTATAAATCCCGTTCATAATAATTATAAACATATATTTTCAAGAATAATATGTTAAATAATAATAATTCATAAATTACTCTAGATATTGTTATTTCTATTATTATAAGTCGGAGGAAAAATGTAAAACAATTATTGTTGTTTTAAACAACCCCAGCGCCGAAATTTTAATTGGCGGTAAAGCTATAGTCCAGCTCACGAAAACTGAACGTTCAAGGCCGATGGGCGGCGGCCAAATATTGTCGATGCCAGTGGTTCTCCGTTTGTACGTATTATTGTTGTTGTCAGCTGTTGGATAGAGTCAGCTGTTATGATAAAATATACATACTAAACATATTTTTATTGATTGCCATATTCTTAACACGTAACGTAGTACGCGAGACAAAATAATAAAATATGTACATTTAAACATTTCAAAAAGCCCGCCAATTATTTTGATACCCACTAATGGAAATTTGCCACTGGTAGCGCTGATGTCAACGTTGACGTTCAGTTTTCGTGACCGAACTATAACTGTGTATGCATATTATAAATAAACCGTCTTTAATTGTTATCTTGAAATACATACCGACATTATATCACACCAATTACAATTTGCAGTAGCCAATAATTACTTCGTACTAGAATATCCAATACTTTGATAAGTTAAAAATAAATCTCTCGGTGATTTTTTGGAGTAGGCGTATTCAAATCTATAAATATCAAGATGTATTGAAGTACTAAATAGCAAAATGCCAAAATATTATTTTCCGTTTGGAACAAAAAAATAAAACTCAGGTTCTTACCTAGGTAGAACTGTTTCGAACTTCAAATAACTTGTTTTTCGAAAATCAATTGTGAGTTTCTTCTAATTTCTTAAAACTTTGAAAATCATGTGTTTATGGGCAAACAATAGACTAATAAATCAATATACCTCAACCTAACTTCCTCGCAGAAGCCACCCGCTACGGATGCCTGTCAGGTAGTAAGGTCACGTACAAAACCTCAGCGGGCCTCTGGTTACATTTAAAAATATAACATATACCTACGACATGGTAAACAATGCCTTGTGTGTTGGATTGCGAAAATTATTTAAATTCAATATTATTACATTGGTAAACTAACAAGACCGCCGATACAGTGTGATTGTCTCGCTTTTATGCTCTTCTAACTGAATAACATTCAGTACTCTCTCTAAAAATCACAAAAAATCTTTTTAAATCGGTAATCACTGAAAGAAACAAATGATATAATTTTAGAATATTACTGCTATTTGTCGTGTTCATTGCTCGCTAGTTTGACTTTATTAATTAAATATTGAAATTAGATTACCACCATTGTCGTTTACTTCAAAAATTAAATGAGTTAGACATTTTAAGAAACATAGCTTACATAGGTATATAACAATCAAGAGGAACTAAAGTTTTGACAATTTTATTTTACGATTTACTCAGGGGTTTGTCAGTTGTGTTTGTGATCGAGGATATTTATTTATTTATATTATTTACGGGCTGAGCCCTATATTTACAATAGGTATATACAATAATTAATTATAGTAAAAAATATTATAGGTAGAACAAATAACAAAAAGGTAAGAAAAAATGAACATAAATATTAATAAAGAAAAGTGGGGTCCGCGTTGGCGATGAACATTAATCGTCTAATTGGTTCGTTTTTCATAAAATTACTCTTAAATTGGGGAATATGGAAGGGTGCTAAAGAACGGGATGAGTATTGCGGAATAAAAGACAGGATATCAGGAGAGTCTATATTGTTAGATAGCAGATCATTAAACAATTTTTTACCTAACATCCTTCTACGATCAGCTAAGGAAACTAAATTATGTTGATTCGCAACCGGAGCGTAGTCATGTGGAAGACATGGAATGTCCAAAATGAAACTTGCATACGTCAGGAATTTACGCTGGACTCTCTCGAGTTGTAGTGAACCATTGGCAGTATGTGGGTCCCAAATTATTGAGCCGTATTTTAGAATGGGCCGCACTAGTGCACAAAAAAATATCTTTATCGAACTTTTTAAGGTAAAATCCCTGACTAGTCTCATAATAAATCCTAGTACTTTGGACGCTTTACAACAAATCATATGTGATCATATATCGATGTGAATGCTGGGATCTAAAGAACTGCAGAGCTTAAAGCCAAGATCAATGACACAGCCATCAACACGCAGAAGTTCAGAATCCAAGAAACGATAGGAGTATATTATTGGGGATAGAATCCTATTGAAAGTCATAATTTTACACTTAGAAATATTTAGAGATAGACCTAAAGTATTAAAGAAGAAAACAAAATTATTTAGATCGTTTTGAAGCTTATGACAGTCGTCATAATATTATGAGATTCATAGGGATATAACTATAGAAAGTATTTTTTTTAAATGTATTGATATCTTAAAGCATATAAGTGCTACGTCCACGTTATATTGTATGGACACACTTGTGTGCTTTAAGGTATCGATAATATACACTATTATTACAATTTTAATGTAAAATCAAATTAACTATTGTGAACTGTCTGCTTAAAACGTCAATTTATTTATTTCAGAAGTTCTAACTGTTGAATATTATGTATTTTGAAGCATTTAGAATAAATATATATTAAAATAAACTGATTTTCTTAATTTAATAATTATTATAATGTGCATTAAATTAAAAATTTTAATTTATACAGATTTAAAATACTAGCGAAATGTTTTTTTCATATTACTAAAAATATCTTTTACTAATTTACAAATGTTACATAATTTGTTTTCGTATTTTATTATACTTATGTAAATTTTGTCTACAACATAATTCAATTTCTTACGTTTTTAACTTAAATATGTATGTATCTGTTTTGTAAATTTATTTATTAATATTCACGGACTCAAAGCCCTAAGGCAGCGTACAAAATATTTAGAACAAAACAAAAAATGTTTAGAAACAGAATGCGATGAAATCAAAATTGCATTATTTAAAAAATATGTATGCTGTTATAATTAAAACCGATTATACTATAGTTGTAGAAATCTTGCTAATATTTGTAGATAAAAAGTAGTCAAATCTACTCAGTCAGTGTATGTCTCAGTAAATAGTTAATAAATTTGCACTATCTTGGCCTAACGTATGGTAATGATCTTCCGACTTGCAGCAAGTTTTTAAAAAACGTTTCTTAAAATATAGTTTTTTGCGAACGATACAAGATATCTGAAATTGCACAGTTTAATATGTAGTTGACTGAACTCAACATGTATTAAAAAGTCGGCTTTCTTTCTTGATAATTGTAAAAGTCATGACTGTTTTTGCTGTTATCAGTCGCTTCATTTTGACTCTAGTAAGATATTTATTTTGGTTATGTTAGCATACAAAAAAGTATGCTATAGTCCGATAGCCTTTATACAGGGTAGGGCGGAGCCGACTGACGAGTTTTGAGGGGCTATAAATTACGAACAGTAAAACTTAGATAAAATCTGTTTGTTTTATTAAAATCAGTGTGAAATCCCGTTTATTAAGTTAAGTTTTTAAAATTATGCCTCCGAGATGGCGGCCATCAGCAGCAATATATTGCTGTAGCCGATATTTGGAGTTTACTCATCGATCTTTGGGTCTGTGAATAAACAGAATTCTTGATACTGGGCTGAAAATAACCCACGGAAACTCCATGAAAAACCATTCTACTCCACTAGTGACAATGTTCCAATTTGGAAAATACTGTGTCTCAATTTGGGGTGTTCGGCCGGTACTTTTTTGAGGAGGACAATAGGACTGTCACTGTCACTTCGGCGCGATATGTTCTAATGTTGGAAACTTAACTGCAGCACTGGTTAGAGGAAATGGATGAAGAATATGACTTGGGGGATGTATGGTTTCAACTAAATGGGGCTACAGCGCACACAGCTCGAAATTTGCTAGTTTTTAATTCGACAAATGTTCCCTGGGCGGTTGGTCCAAAACTTCAGAAATCGCTTACAACAATGTATTGCTAATGACGGCCGCCATTTTGGTGATATCATTTTCAAAACGTAACCTAAAAAATGGGATTTGTTAATGATTTTAATAAAACAAACTGTTTTTATCTAAGTTTTACTGTTCGTAATTTATAGCCCCTCAAAACTCGTCCGTCGGCTCTGCCTCATCCTGTATAATATTGAAATTAAAAATAAACTAAAATACTTTGAAAGTTATGTGCCAATGATTAAGCAGTGGTTTTTAATCTGTCTTGCTAAAAATGCCCACACATGATTTTTTTGGGGGTGCTTTTATATATGTTGATTAATATTGAGTAATACGAATTTAGTTTGCAATTCGACTGCAGATCGTATTGTGAACAAAAAAGAAAAGCGGAGAAGCGTTAGGAGTGGAAAATGGCTGCCAACCAGCCTTTGGGCTGTTAACAAAAAAAAAAAATGTATGAAATATCTACAAAGATATCCTTCGAGTTTTGTAACTGCCAGTATCATGCGTAATGCGTGTACAAACTACGAGTGATGAGGTGAGGGGGACACGTCGGAGGGAGCTGTACAAGACATCGATACCATCATCATCATCGTTGCTATTATTATTATTATATTTATTTATACAAAAAGCACTCATTATAGTACACTGCTTTTTTTTTATAGTATTGTATACAAGAGCAGTGCGCATGCGTCTGAGCCTGACCTTGGCAAGGTTGAATTTTGAGAGTCCGACGAACCGTGCGGCAACGTCGCGCCTTCTCTCATTACACATACACGCACAATACACACTATGTATCGCATTCACACAATCACATACACGTAATACATTATAGCGTTGACAAAATTTGTAACGTGTGTTCACTGTTGTCGTCGTCCTTTTGGATTTATAAAAATAAACAATCTCACCGGCTTGGTGTCGCGTTGTTGCTAGTGTACTGCCAACGTTTGGCATAACCGCAACTGGAAAAATATAAAATCATTATAGCTATGTTGGATGATGATTTATTATTCACCGATACGTTGGCAGTGACCGGCTCTAAAGATTATGCCGTTTAGCCACACATTCGACAAAAATAATGATAATAATAATGGCATATGTGTATGTACGTAGACGTAAATGTTTAAATGAGCAATGAAAACTGGTGGTATTTTCAAAATACTTAAACCGTTAGTCGTTGCAGCCTGTAGGCGCTGCTTCTACGTTTGCACGGAAAACAGTGAAATGTGCAGTTTTGTCACGCGTATCGCATTCCCAGTCTATTATATGGTTCAAAACAAAATCCAATGAATTCATAAAATAAAAAGAAAATTTTTTTTAATAGTAATTAGAAAAAACTATATATTCTAATATTCACTTTTAATGTATAATTACATCATTTTCGAAAACATCTCTCTATAAGTTGAATCAAGTTATAGATCTTCAGAATCTATAGCTAGAAAGTGTCATACTGTTGAACATGTGATTTGCATGTTTTTCCCTTCACGTGTTGTCACTGATAAAAGTAACACGTTTTACTGTAGTCTGTGACACAAACTAATTGTGAAATATCTTTCAGTAAGCAGTTTTCTGGAGAGAAGAGGAGATTTTACTCGTAAAAAAGATAATAGGTACTTGTATATTTGCATAGCATAGGCGTAAATAGTTAGGGGAGTGTCAGTTGTGGAGCGCAGGGTAAACTTTTGCATTTCTAATTGCTTCTATTAGTTTTTAATGTGCTTTTCCCGTATCATATATCATAAATGCCCTGATATTTAAAAAATTCATATAGAACCACTGCTTACCAAGCATAGATTTAACGTACATAAATAGACCACGCCATTTTTGACGCAAACCTAACTATCCATTTCGTTATCAAAACGGTTGCCTTATATGCTCGTGGATAATTTATGTATGTATTAATCTATGTTCCTGGTCACTGCGCCGCCTGTGCAGATACACATATCCCGGTCTAGTATTACACCATACAAAATAATTTTGTTTTAAATAGTAACCAATTGAGTGGAAATGAGCTAAATGTTTACACCCCTATTCAAAAACTGAACGCCTGGAAATGGGGAATGACACATTTTAGAGCGAGCAAAATTAATATTGGGAGAACTGAAAACTGAGGCACACCAAGTCTTATTTCTTAGTTAGTACGCTATGATGCATAGAACAATTTGCATAAAACGAATGTTTTTGTAGAATTCTAATTTAGAGCGACAGGAATGACCTAATTTTTGAAAAAATATTTTATTAAGTTGTTATTACGACGAACGAGTGGTGTATCGGCTACCGGCTTTGTGTCGCGTACTAAACGCGTCACCGTGAGCGGTGTGGAACTTGTTGCGCAATTCGAATTACAAGTAGATTTGGCATTCCTCTCGCTCCGGTTTAGTCAGCGTGTGTGGTTAGATTATCCATTCCCCTGTGTTGTTCATTTTTTTTGTATATAAAATTTTCCGTGCACGATGTAGTTGGTTGAGAAACAACGGGTGCGGGTCGAATAACGTTAAATCTTTGGGCTTAGCTGACGACACAAAAATCGATGGTTTCTAGAGGAATAATTGCAATAATAATATAAACCCACAATCAAACGGCCGTATGTGTATTGTTAAACATCAAAATAAAGTATACCTACAGTTTATGTATAAGGCGTATAGCGAGCGTTATTGCCAATTATAAGCAATGCAACCAAGACATCAATAACCCCTTCGCACTAATACCACCACGGCTGCCACTTTAACCGTATTGGCCAATTCACTTGCCCGTGTCAGGTCACACAACCGGTTTTTGTCCAGTTGCGCCTGCTTCACCGCGCCGCAACATTAGCAGGACGCAGCTATAACGTAGTAGCCATTTTAAACATTGGCCGAACACTGAAAACTGCATTCGTCCGTTTTATTAATAATCGTTTATAAATTACATTTTATAATATATTTACAACGTACATACTATAAAATACTGCGTCGTTAATCGATCGTTTTTTCCTTTTTTTTTTTGTTTCTAGATTTCACATTAAGATCGTAAGACGTGATGGATATCTGCAGCACTAGTCGAGTGTATTTATGTGGAATGATCTTAAGGAATCAAGGGTCTCGCACGATATTACTACACCTCACTTGATTGCGAGACTACTTGCAAAGTTTCAGTACGGCATTAGTGTTCGTCATAATGGAACGCGGTCGAAAATGATTTCTAGTTGTCCCATGACTGTTATGTGATGGCCAATAGTGACGCCAGGATGTGGGGTCACAGTGTGGTGTCTTCGGGTCCAGTCACTGTTACATCGATCAATCTAATTGCTCCTCATTTGCCTAATACACAAATTACAACTATTAAAGGTATTGATTAGTTGTTTTACTTATTAGTGGAATTTAAATTGCGTTTATTTAATCTTGAACAATTCACAAACAGAAGAACCGCGTGACGGAGTAATCAACGAAAGGAAAGACGATGCCATAGATGAAGTCGGTTCAGAATGTGATAGAGAAGTAAGCAAAATTGATTTCTCTGGTGTGACTATGAGAAGTAAAAAAATGAGGGCTGTCGAAGAAAATATGCCTCGACCAATGTCTTGGGAAGGAGAGCTTTCGGACACGGATATGAAACAAGTATGATTCAGTGACTAAATAATTTTTTATTGAGTAGTATTTGAATAAGTTAATATTTTTTTAGGATGAAGATGATAGGTCCATGGATGTACAAACTGGAAATCAAAATTATTTATTTCCTAAACAAGAATGTGTAAACAATCAACAAGAGTCTCCTGCAAAACGTGTGATTTTTAAAGATAACAATTTGGTAAACACTTATTATTATTAAAGTCATATTAACTATTTTTTTTTCTATTTTTAATTCAAAATTTATTTATTTGATTATTGTATTATTGTTTTTAGATGGATCGAGTAATGGAACATGTTAAAAGTAAAGTTACTTCGTCAAATTCTGAAATTCCATTGCTTGTTGATAAACTGTTAGGTGGAGGTTACAGTTCACTATTGCAAAATAAGACTAATGGCGCTAAACAGCAGCCAGTTCATATTCCTCCAACTCAAAGTCCAGACTCAGCCATACACTCATGTTGCTCACCTGCACAATCTCCGATTACTTCTAGACATAACCCACCATCTTCTTCAGGATTTTCTTCACCATCCACGTTCACACCATCATCATTGTCGAGGAATAATAGCGATGCCTCACAATATGGCGGATCCCAACATAGCTCATGTTATAGTCAAAGGTTTTTGTCAAATATTTACAATAAATGTGTCAATGAGAACTCTAACACTAAAATATTTATATTTAACTTAGTTATTCATCAGTATCTGTTTCACCAACACAATTTTCACCATCTCAATCTCCGATTCAACCTAGGCATGTTCAGAGGAATTTTCATGAATATACAGTTGTTGAAGAAACCAATGGATATGAGGAAAAGATGTCTGATATTGGTCAACAACATAATATAACATCAGGGATTTCAAGACAACAATTGATCAATAGGTATGTTTAAGAATAAAAAAAATAATTGAATTCAGAAATAATGATTTATAATTATTTGTTATTTAGTCCCTGTCCAATTTGTGGTGATAAGATTTCTGGTTTTCACTATGGTATATTTTCCTGTGAAAGTTGCAAAGGCTTCTTTAAGCGTACTGTTCAAAATCATAAAAACTATGTGTGTCTTCATGGTTCTGCATGCTTGATTACTATAGCGACCCGCAAGAAGTGTCCCGCATGCCGTTTTGACAAATGTTTAAATATGGGTATGAAACTTGAGGCCATAAGAGTGGATCGAACCCGTGGTGGTAGAAGTACATATCCATTTACATACACAATACCAACGTCTAATATTCAGCCACCGCAAGGTAATCAACATACTGGAATGACCAATGTTGTAGATAATAAGGTCAAGCAAGAAGAGCGTGCGTGTCGGTCTCCTCCTCAAGAAATGGCCAGACTGATCCCTCCGTTATTGCAAGTGAGTTATATTGTACAAAAATAAACAATTGAATCACAATAAAATCTTATTTGTTGTTTATATTATTTAAAAAATTAATAGGAGATAATGGAAGTGGAGCATTTATGGACTTATAATGAAGGTGCATTTGATTCATCAAATGCAAGTGGAAGCTCTACGAATCATTGTGGTGGTGCCAAAGAACTAGAAAAAAGTCGTCTTATGGCTGAGAACTCTGGAACGGATTTTCTCTCAAACTTATGTAACATTGCTGATCATAGGCTATATAAAATAGTAAAATGGTGCAAATCATTGCCATTGTTCAAAAATATTTCGGTAAATTAACTAAACATATATTTTCATAATAAATATTTTTTTAATTAAATATTTTTATTCAGTCCTTTAATTATTAATCTTTTTATGCAGATTGATGATCAGATTTCTCTATTGATAAATGCTTGGTGTGAGCTTCTACTGTTTAGTTGCTGTTATCGATCAGTTAGTAGTCCTGGCGAGATAAGAGTTAGTCTAGGTAAATCAATATCACTAGGTCAAGCAAGAGACTTGGGTTTGGCACCCTGCATTGAACGAATGTTGAACTTCACTCAACATTTAAGACGCTTGAGAGTGGACCGCTATGAATATGTTGCGATGAAAGTAATCGTGTTGTTATCATCGGGTAAGAAAAATAACATATTTTAATACTTTTTATAATTTATACATCTCTACGTGTTTTTTTTTTCTATGGTTATGGTTATAGTTTGTATAATACACTCTTGACAAACACTAATTTATAAAAATATAATTGACAATTATCATTTTAATTTAACTTATCAGCAAAACATAATTTTTCTGTCCAACTTTATGTTCATGGCCTAACTGGCCTTGTTATTAACTACCCATGATTTGTCAAGTTATATGATTATTTAACAGTGTTAAATACTAAATGAATAATAATGGAAAAAGCTGGGAATAATATCTAAAAGAATATATGTGTATATTTATATTTTAAAAGGATAATATGATAAATGATTTAAATTAAATTGCTAAAAATTGTGTAAGTCGTTTTAATTTGTTTTATTATTTTTTTTAGATACAAATGACTTAAAAGAACCAGAAAAAGTTCGAGCATCTCAAGAGAAAGCATTGCATGCATTACAGCAATATACTATAGCACATTATCCAGAAATGCCATCTAAATTTGGAGAACTGTTATTGAGGATACCTGATTTACAACGTACTTGCCAGGTAATTATAAATACAGTTATTAGAAAAATTTCATAATTCTTTCAATTAAATTAATTTAAAATGGTTTCTTAGCTATCTTATGAAATTGGATTTATGGTGAGATTTTTGTTTTATTAAAATGTTTTTACTATATATTATTATTATTTTGTATATTTTTTACTTTTTTCCAGACCTCTAAAAACTTTTTAACATAAATGTTTAACCAACTTTTTGAATTAAGAATAATTAACTGAAAATGTTGACTAGCCAATAATCAGGTTTTGGATAATTACTTTTTAAATTAGTAAAGATTAAAATTTGGAACAAGAGGTATGATAACAAGAGGACTGTAAAGTAATTCAGGCAGATAATAAGAAGTCTTCTCCACCCTACCTCCAATCCTAAAATTTTAACTTTGATAACTTTAAAAGTAATTATCCAAAACTGGTTATCTACCAGTCAAAATTGTCAACAAATTATTCTTAATTTAAAAATGTAATTAACTACGCATGATTACGATACGGTTTTAAAGATTGATAAAGCTCTAAAAAAAACAAAATATATTTAAATATTGTTTAGTAAAATGGCATTACTAATTAAACCCTATGAGATCTATGAATATATTCTTATTGTTAAATAATTTATCATATAAATTACTCACAATTTTCATCCGTTTGTTGTAACAGCTGATTTTTATCACATGTTAACCCTCCATACAATTATTAGATTAATGAAATATGTTTGTAAAGATTAAATATAGGATACTGTTCTTAATTAACCTAAAAAAATGTTTATTTATTCTTTTTTTGCAGGTCGGAAAGGAAATGTTGTCGATAAAAAGTAAAGAGGAGGGCGAAGGACAAAGTTTTAATTTGTTAATGGAATTATTAAGAGGTGATCATTAATGAAGGATCATATGGGTGATCATAATATGTTGTAATAAAAATGTCTGTGAAAGTATTCTATAATTATAATTAGTATAAACAATTAGTTTGGATCAGGAATACGTATGAGTTTGTAGTTGAGAAGTACGTACAGTTAAAATTTTTTTTTTTTATAGCATGATCGATAACAATACTTATTTATATTTTCATAGACCAAATTAAAGTCAGATTTTATTATTGTAATTATAATTTATATCGGTTAATTAAAAAATAATTTAGAGATAAGTAATAATATTTATAAAAATTAAATTCAGAACAGTCTGAATACTGTGATCTTATATATAAATAGAATTAACATTATTTTATATATTATAGTGTGTATCGTACACAAATTATTTCTGAGAAATAATGGTAGTTTTCCTAAACAGGGTTTTAATTTTAAAACAATCATTTATGTTAAACCATTGTTCAATCCAATTAAAAAACTTTGTACTTAATAATTCTATGCGTATAGTGATGGGCTTGTTTATTTTCTATCTCGCTGTTTTGTACTTAAATTACATATTTTTAACACTTTAAGCAAATACAAATAGTAGTATTAGTACTACATAATCTAATTTTATTATTCTGTCAACTTTACCAAAATTCATATTTTTAAGTGTTAAGCCAAAATATCTATTTTAAATTTAGTAATGTTATCTTTAACTATGTTCATGTGCAATAAGTTGTTACCAAAATTATATTTCTGTTTCTTTGTTTTTATTTAATTTTTTCATTCTAAAATTGTATTTTGCCCATCACTCTAAAACAAATTTGGTATCACTGCAATTTTTATAATTAGGTGCATATTTTTTTTATATTTATTTTAAATATAAGCTTATATTTTTGTATGTAGGATTTTTCTTTGAATAGGCCAACAGTAAAATAAATGTTAGACCGATTTAAATAAATTAAAAAATATATATTTTTTACTATACATTTTTCAATTATTTGTTTATTAATTACACAAAGCAATATTACTATTTTAATTGATGAGTAACTGAAACTATATTTGTACAACACCATATTTCAGCATTTGTAAGACATGACTAATAATGAGCAATATTTTACTATTATAATTGTATGTATTATATTTTATAGACTATACTATACATTAGGCTAATTACATTTTATTAATATGTTTTTATACATTTTATTAATAAAAATGAAATAAATATATTTTATTTTCTAGATTGGTTTGAGTTATATTATTATTTATTATTAAAATTATAATTATTTAATAAATATATAACCACAAGGGGGAAATGCAGTGCATTTTATTTACATACAAAATTTAATATTAATTAAACAAATCCATTGTTTAAGTCCAAGTCCATTGTTTTGTACTATCCATATGGTACCGTTGGGTGCATATACAACAGTATATGAAACTGCTTTCGCAATAACAAATGGACTAAAACAAACACATTTTACTGTATTAATATAACTATTTATTAAACAAATTTAATTAACAGTTAAAATGTAAATTTATTTTAAAAAACTGATTAATTTTAAGAATTTATCAATAGCTTTTTTATCAACATAAATATATAACTGTAAAATAAAAGCTTTTCTGTTACTTTGAAATGTCATCCTGATGCCTTGTTTAATTGACATTTTCTTCATTGCAGTCAAAATATGGTTTATAAATTGGCTTGCTACACAATGTTAGCACTCTAAGTAGAGGATTTTTATTGTTCTTGTCTTGCTGTTTAATAATAATTAATAAGTGTGTACAATTTTTAATAAATAAAAAAAAATACATTTATAATAATACATATTACAAATGTGGGAATATGTTAAATAAGTAGAAGTAAAATGGAATGTGACATCATAAGCATAACAAATAATTTCACTTTAAACAGCATTTTTACAGTTCAATTTTAATCCTATCAAATTTGACAATTAGACAATAGGTATATTATATTAATTTTAGGTTAAAGTCTCTAAATTATAAGTATAATATACTATTTATATAGTTCTAAAAAATTTGATTGAATTCCTATGTAGACCTCTTTATAGAAGAGGTATAATGTTTATGTAATGATAAGTTCATAATTAATGAGTGATATCACCTGGTTTATAGGTTCAGTAGAAGTAGCTATTATTTTCGCAGCAGCAATACATATTGTTGCAAATTTGAACTCTGATTAAGACCAAGTAACGAAGTAGGATTTATAATTACTCCGCTTTTCATATATTTTCTAGCCAGTGCCATTCCTCGGAGTTGAGAAGCCTGTGTTTTAAAAGTTAAAAAATAATAATGTTTTTTTAATGTCAGCTCTAACTACAGGAGTACATTTATTAGTGTAAAAAAATACTTTGTAAATAAAAATAGTTCAATCTGGCTATTTAACATAAAATTAACATTAGAAATCTCAAATCTATCATTTTTATTTACTCCCTCCAGATAAGTTGTTGTACATTACTAATGAAATATCAATCATGCAGCGGTCCTTAGGGTTTAGAGTTTTATAATAGTTAAACATTATATCCAATTGTTTGAAATATAATTCAATAAATCTGAACGTGTCTAGAACAATAATAATCAACTTTGAACATACAATATTTTGTAAACTGTAACTATTACAATAATATTTCTGTACATCAGAGGTTTACCTTCATACTGCTTATCCAATTTTGCATCCATCTGAAAATATGTTGCCCTATCTTTGCCATAACGGTTATTTAATAGTAAACTTAGTAATATTAATTTTTTGTTAATAACTTTTTAACCGTATGAGACGCACTTCACGATAATTATAATATCACAAACTAAGTATAAATCATTTTGTGAAACCCTTGTGTACTCTATGCACATGTATAGAAACATCTAGATAATGCAATCGACTACGCCAATACACATGTCACTTAAATTTGAGTTACAGCTAACTATTAACTTGTATATTATAATAGTGTGAAATAAGGAAATCTATGTTTATAAATATAAATTAAATACATTTGAACTTTTTTGTTGTTTGTGCATTTATACATAATATCTTTGATTAATGATAATCAATGATAATATAATGTATATTATATTATAGCACCTGAGTTAATTTGGATTGTTTTTAAGAAGTCATGTGAATTTACTACTCTTAAATTATCGTTATAGTTTGACTTGGTTTATATATATTTTAATATAGATTGTATTTTAAACTATAAACTATTAACTCCAGCCTTCCCCTTGTATCTGCCCTTGTATAAACATAAACTGGAGTGATCTATTTTATATATTAGCTGGATATTAGTGATAAGTCTGATGAGTGTATCATATCTAGATCCAAAAAACCATACCGGTTATTTTAGACCCCCAAAAACTACTGCCGGCTTAATAATATATAAACATTTTATTCAGTATCGGCAAGGCGCCAGTCTACCATAGGTTGTCCCTGTTTGAGTTTACTATTATGTAGCTAAGTATAAACAAATACAACAATTAAGCATTAGTAGTGTATATGGAAAAAAAATATCAACCAAAAAATAAAAAATAGCTGTATATTTCAATAACAAATGGAACTTATCACAGATGTTATAAAAATAGTGTAGACAGTAGACACAACACGGTCACACGGCGCGCGTAACACTGTTTTTGTATACTATTATAATTTATAACTTATAAAGGTTCTGTTCAAATAATAAGTGTCAGCTAAAATACGTTCGATGACATTATTTTCGACCTAAATATTTTTCGTAAATATTATTTTCGACTTAAATATTTTTCGGCTATTATATTTTCGGGTAATATATGTTTCGGTTCTAAATATTTTCGGAATTGTTATTTTTGGCATATATATAACATGATAACTAATACACAGGTATGAAAATATATAATACAAAATTAAATAATATTTAACTATAATTTATTATTGTGTTATTGCCTATTGGAAGTTGTTAAGTATTTAAGTAAATGTGTTTAATTTTATTGTCGGGTATCGAATAATTTCGTATGAGGTATTCACGATGTATTGTTTTAAATAGATAGGTATAATATATCGGTATTAAATAATTAAAAAAAAGGTATAATTTCATTGAAATTTTATCAATGAACATTCGTTTTACTTGTTATAAAACGTGTAAGTATCTTTTGAAAAACATTTTTTTTTTTTTTACAAACTCAAGAGACAATTTATTGTTGGTAAATTATTACTATAATATAATATTGTAAATATTGTTTCATATACTTTAAGTTTTTTTTTATATAAATTTCAATAATAAAAACTGATTTGATTATAACTTAAATAAAAAAACTCAAAACTGTATTTTTAAATGTTTAATTCGAAAAGAACTCGACAACGTACTTAAATAAAATGTTATATTTTTTATAAGTCCATGATATACGGCCATTATATCGGGAATATCTGACAAGTCATTATATTTGATAGTGGTCTTACAATTTTTTGTTGGATATTAATTATCATTATTATTATTATAAGTAAAAGTAGGCCAAATATAAGTTGATATTTAAGAGAAAGTAACTAACACAGGAGACAGGTCACACAGTGAATTAAAAATATTCCAAGCCTATTGCATTAATTATGAAATGTACAAGTTTTCCCCTTAAATAAACAATACTAGCCGCACAACATACACGAATAATAATTGTGCAATTTTTATAATTATTGTATATGTTGGTACCCCTTGGAGTGGCTGTTTGTCGAGTGGCTCTGAGGTGTAACCACGATTTAAGATAATATGGTTGCCCAACGGTCTATGTTAAGCCCATTGTCGCATTGACCGCGAAACTGTCTATAATATGGCCGACATGGACAAAAGTACAACAGCGCTCCTAACCGTAAAAGTTGCAGTCCAAAATAATGATAACCCGAATTCCCGCCAAAATATAAATATTTATATAATGAAGTTGTTTTTTTTAGATGAGCCCACGATTTAAGATAAATAATAATACTTAAAATCGTGAACTGTACTTTATTACTAATTACGTATATATAATATACACAACGTATAGTTAATTTATAAATATTAACACTTAACATTATATATCATTATGACGTGTTGTGTACCGATGTGTTTGTCAAAAAGGACAAAAAGTACTTTTAGTGTACCCTAAGACAATAATCTTTTAAAAATTTGGGAAGAAAATTTAGGGGTAAATTTAAAAAGAAACTCTAGAGTTTGCGAGTTACATTTTAAGTCCGACAGTATAACTACACAATGGGTATCAGGACAAGGCTTTAGTAAATACACTGTGCGTTACTGAAATTTCAATATAATTAATAAATTAATTACAAAATTTCACTAGTTATTTAAGTATTTACTAATTGCACTTATTTTTAGGTTTGTTTAAAAAAACCTAGGTTAAAAATAGGAGTTTTACCAATAAAAGCCAACTTGGATTGCAGTGCTTTGGCTAATCCTTTAGTCATGCCTCCAACAAAAAAAATTAAGGTTTCAATCAATAATATACATTTTTAGTGTAACTACAGAATAAATAATTGTAGCCTGCAATATTATGTCTATTAGATTATAAATGATACTGATATTATTGGACATAATCACTGCTATTTCTCTAAGGAGATAAATGACTTAAAATTGGACACATTTTTTGAACAAGTTTTAAAATACAACAAGTCAATGAAAGTTCCAATAGGATGGTTTGTAGATGTATAAAGTGGTTACTCTAATCAACTGTGTGTTTGTTTTCATAAACTCGGTCCCTTTAAAAAGACTATACAAGATACATAGAAAAACAACTTGTTTTAACTAGAGGTAAAATAACAATTATATTATCTCCCAAACATGTATTCTTCTTTTTGGCTATAATTTATGTAAATATTTTATCATACTAACTAGTTATAGGTATAATATAAAATAATTTTTTTAATATTATTTAAACTTTAAAGATTTAGCCATAGTTCTTCAAATTAATGGAAAAACTATTACAATATCAGACATTGATATAGAGTCTAATTTTAAACTTAAGTCCATTGAAGAACTAGAAGATATAATACAATTATTTGACAAAATTAAAGTCTATCAAGGAATAGATTTAGATAGTAAATATAGTTCTATAAAATCAAAATTTGGACCACAATTCATTAATTATTTTGACCAGTGGAGACATGTAAAATGCATAAGTGTACTAAAAGCAAATATGAGGTAGGTATAATTCATAACCATAAATATTGAGGGTTCCAATAAAGCAAATCATGCATTGGTCTTAATGTGGCAAAGTCTAGCAGAAAATGTAGACCAGCCTATTGCTGTATTTGCCTCACATGGAACAATCAAAGGTTAACTATTTATCTAATCTGTATGCTAAATTTAAAATTAAGTTAATAAACTAAATCAATTTTTCTCATTTTCAAAAGAATGCTTTTGAAAAAAAAATAATTGGTTGTAGAACTACTGAATACTTGGCTACAAGAAAAAGTTTCTATAAATGCTGAAATAGTATTGTATTTTTTTTTTATTAAGGTGTTGATTTAGCGAAGCTTATACTAAAAGCTATAATGTTAATAGAGGATTCTGGAGGGCAAGTTATCGGTCTTACATGTGACGGTGCTTCTACGAATAGGACAATGTTGAACCAATTAGGGGTATTATAAAATTAACATTTATATAATGCTATGTATTATATTTTTAATATCACTTTTTATTACTTTTATTTAAAACCATTAGATAAGTGTCAAATCAGTATTAGTATTTTCACCAAGGTGGATTTATAAATCCACGATGATAATAATTATTTTAAATCGTGATTGTTATACAGGTTGTAGGCGTCAATAAAAAAAAGCTAAATATTCTTAAAAGTGGTAATGCTGGTTTTGTGGTTTGTCCGCTAAAAGCGCTAGGAGTGATTTGCACATAGCAATTCTTAGCGAAGACAGTTTGGCGGTCACATTATCAGGGCTCGTTGGGCAACCATATTATCTTAAATCGTGGGTGTAACCACGATGTAGAGAAGACAAGGTGACGCCACTCCACCCAAATCATTGGCTCAAGAAATTACGGCATTTTGGTAGTACAATTTTGTAATGTAGATAGCGCCACCATTCGCCCGGAGGCCGACTTTTACATGGAGCTATTTTTTTATAGGGTTTTTTACATATTATTATACGTTACTGTCATTTTTATTACTAAATAAAAATATATTACATGTAATTTTATTTGATTACAGGACTATAGGTTATATATTATTTTAGAAACCATAATATTCGTATATGTAGTCTAATTAAATGTACTATTTATTCTAATTCCTATTCCACAAAATACGTTTATAGTCGAACGATGACTATCCTTTTATAACAATATATGAAATTATTCTATACGGTATATAATATAATAACACGTATTATGTACAAGAAAACAATTTTCCTCAACCCCTCCCTCCCCCTTCTTATATCGAATTTTAAGCAACAGAGAAGTTTTTTCAAATTGAGTTTATAGTTGTTGAAGGTCTGAAGAATAATTCGTTATAAAGAATAACGAAATTTCTGGACTTATAGTTCCGAAGATATTTTAATTCTTACTTAGGTAGCCGCAATTCCCCTTAACACGTAATAATTAAAATATAATTATTAAATTATTATTTATTTACTTCAAGTTCTAAATTACTTCAGAGAGTAACATTGTAACAGTTATATAATAAATACCTATAATATATTACTTAAAACACAATTTTTTTTGGCTCTGGGGGGTTTAAACCCGGACCCTTCCCCTGTAATACACCACTGTACATAACAATACATTCTTTCCGATTATTTTAATTTACCCCCGAAAAATAAGCATCGCTTGTGTAAGGTGGATATTAATTATTTTAATAAACCCCAATTAAGTGTCTTCGAAAGCCCGACTACCGTGTAATTCAAGCCCAACCATACGTGCAATGCCTAGGGACGAAGTAGCGACATATTCTCTGCATTGTGTTCCTAGAGATGATATTTGCATCACAAATAATTGTTTATATTTTGTGTCTACATAATAAACCGCGGCATTTATAATAATAAAATACTGTTGTTCTTATTCATTTTTACAAATAACATTCATTGACTAATGTAGATCTTTTAGATTTATAATTTATTGGCAATATTTGCTCTACTATAGTTTTATTCTATTACTCTGATCTAGAATTTAGAAATTATGACCATGTATACTAATGACTAATTAGTATTGGAATAATACATTATATTAGTAGAGTAGCTAAAATAATAAAATAAATAACTGTGCTGGACAAAGACTAGATCAGAATAAATTTAATTTAATTAATTATGAAAGCTATATTCTAGTGCTAATATTTACTTAAATGCCGTTAAAAAACACAGTTTTCGCAATTAAAAAGTTAACAAAATAATTACTTATTACTAATTAGACAATAAAAATAATAAAAACTCCAAATAAAGAATAATTAACATAAAAATAAAAAATAAAACGTTTATTGTCCATAAGCCGCATAGAAAATATCGGCTTCCGGGCGAATGGTGGCGCCACCTGTACAGCGAGCTGAACTACCAAAATGCCTGAAGCATTCGACCCCAGATTTTTACTGATAAGAAGTTGAGTGGTGTCACCTTATCTTCTCTACATCGTAGGTGTAACCATATTTTCATATAATCATCATATAGTAGACACAGATATATATATAATAAACTAAGATTGCTAACTAGCGATAAGAATTGAAGCCGACGGTCCGCCATTCTGGTGGGATTTATGTGGGTTATCAATGCATATTATATACATCTGTATATATTATTATATCAATATTATATATATCTGTGATTGTTATAAACATCATCGAGAAAAGAATACATATATTCTTTATCTCGATGATAAACATATATTATTCTCACGTGATAAGGTTCTAATTCCCACCAAGATGGTGAAAAGTGGCTGCTTCAATCTTCTCTATTGGTGGCATGTACAGTTAGCAATCTAGTTTATTATATATAACTGTGGTAGTAGGTACCTCTATAGATAAAATATAATAGATATAACTTACCAATTATCAATTGTGTTTAAAAAATAGTTTTTTGTTAAAATTGGAAATTGTGAGTTTATGTAAATTCCAGAAAATACTATTCATTGACCAGAATTTACTTAACTCTTGTAGTCCTTTAAAAGTACTGTATTCGTTCGGTCGGTCGTGATGTAAATGCGAAGTACGTTTATTAATTATTATCAATCTCTAAAAGGAATATTTATAATGTTAATAATTATTTTTAATAATTATATTACCTAGCACTTGTGCACGTCGAAAATAAAATTTTATTTGTGATCAATGCTTTATAAAGTCGGTTCTATAATGATTAATGAATAAATTCAACAAGTTGTAATTTATAAAATAAAACATTAAGTCACTAGTTCTTTTACAAGTATTATTTCATTAGTATTGTATCTTAATAATTTAAAGCAAACCACAGTTCGTACGTAAAAACAAAACAAATTTTTATGATGTTTTAATTATATTATTTTTAAAACTAAATTTGTAATGAAAAATGTCTGTATATCCACAAGTTAAAGGTTACAACATAATCAAAAATATTGGTAAGGGAAGTACATCGACAGTATATTTAGCACATTTAAAGGTGCGTACTACATTGTTTTACTCTATACCCGTATTCTATTATATCTAAGATCCACCAAAATATTGAAGTAAAATGTTTGTAATAAGAACATTCTTTTTTTTTTAGGAAAATGTTGAGAATACTGTAGCTATTAAAGTCATAGAGCGTTGTAAACTTTCAAAAAGTGCAGAAAATGCTGTTGTTACAGAAATAGGAGTAATGAAAAAATTAAAACACAAACATATTGTTCAAATGATTGATTTTGTTTGGGACAGCAAAAATATTTATATTATATTAGAGTATTGTGATGGTGGTGATCTGTCAGCTTTTATTAAACATCGCACTAAACTCTCTGAAAAAGTGTGCCGCAGATTTATGCAACAACTAGCTTTAGCTCTACAATATCTACGATCTCATAATGTTTCGCATCTTGACCTCAAACCTCAAAATCTTCTATTGATGAAATCGCCACATTTAATACTTAAAGTTGGAGGTGTTTATTTACTAACATTTTAGCTAATAAGTTTTAATTAATATATTAATTTTAGATTTTGGATTAGCAAAATTTATGAGTGAAAAGACGCAAATGGAAAACATTAGAGGATCACCTTTATATATGGCACCTGAAATGCTACTTCATAGTCGTTATGATGTTAAAGCAGATCTTTGGTCTGTTGGAGTAATAACATATGAATGTATATTTGGTCAAGCTCCTTATGCATCAGATTCAATTAAAGATTTATGTGAAAAAGTTAAAAAAGTTTTACCAATAGAAATACCAGTAACACATGTCAGTCCACATTGTAGAGATTTACTGATCAACTTACTAAAACACAACCCATCTGAGAGATTGAGTTATGACAAATTTTTTAAGCATCCATTTTTAGATTTGGAGCATACACCTAGTGAAGAATCTTATGTAAAAGGTCTAGATGCCATTAAACAAGCAGTTCAGTTAGATGCTGAAAAAAATTACAAAGCTGCATTTTGTAAATACTGTATAGGCCTACAGTATTTGATCCCATGTTTACAAAGTAAGATCATACACATTTTAATGAATATGATTTTTTTTTAAGTAAGTATTTCAATATATGGTTTTATTAATGACATTTAAAATATAATTTTTTTTTAGATGAATCTGATGAATCTAAAAAGCAAGCATTTAAAATGAAATTAAATGAGTATACTAAACGTGCTGAAGAACTCAAAGCTACACTATACATTTCTAAAGTTAAAGTTAATAGTGATGAAAAAATGGAACCAACGTCTGTATCATCAGATGTAGATGAGGATCATTCTCAGAACTTAAGTAAAGTACTTTTAATAAGAACTACTAATAAATTATAATTAAGTAATATACTATTAATGGGCATAGGCTAGGTAACACGTTGTGCAGGGTATAGCCAGGAGTCAGCTTGTGAGCTAATAAGCTACTTTCAGTTTAAATGTTATTTCAAGGGTTTTTGTGGCTATAGCATGCCTTTAACAAAAGGTCTGCCTCCAGCTTCCGCCTATGTTTATGGTTATTAATTATTATATTTCTGTAGTTATGTATGAACTATGAAAGTTCAATTAGTGTACTGGGGTTACCTGTTTAATCTAAATGGATTATAAATCTACCATAGGCTTACAAACTTAATAACAATGGTGCCAATCAAATACAAAATTGGTAGTTCAAAACCTATTGACCATCGACTATTCTTACATTTCCACTAAAAATTCATTAATAATTATTAAAAATACATACAGTATACAGACACCCACCACAAAAATCTAACTGTAGCTGGATTATTTGGATTACCTGACATTTTTTTTTTTGTTACTACTGGTTTATTGTAATGTTGACTGTATTCACTGATAGACACCTTTTTATTTGTTGCCTAGAAAATTCAAATTGATCAATTAATTTTTACTTTTTTATAACAGTAATTTATTTATATTAATAAATTATGACTAGCTATATATGCGCAGACAAATAATGAGTAAATTACTGATTTTAATGGTAATTATAATTAATATTAATAATAATTAATTATTATAATTATAATTATTTAATTACTGTACACGCATATAGCTTTTAGGATCTGTGGGACATTGGTTTTGTGTAAAAATAATAGTTATAATATAATGGATCTACAATATAAAATTGTATTAAAAACTGACAATTGTTAAAAAAGTACTTAAAATGTAAATTAGTATGGTCTATAGGAATTAAGTAAAAAATTAAATTATGTCGTAATATATCTTGGGATATGCTGAATAATTCTTAGGCAGTGCAAGAAATGAAAATATAAACAATGTTTAATTAACATTTTGAATAATAATTATTTACAGTGTCTTTATGTAAAAATACACCTCAACTGGCTAGTGCAGTTGAAATTGCACTTTCAGGCCAAATGTACTTAGTGGAAGGACATTATGAAGCAGCTATTGAAAAATATAACATTGGCTTGAATTTATGTAATAAGTTACTTGAAAAAGAACCAGCTGGTGTTCGATATGATTTACTAGTAAAACAGGTTAATATTTTGTTCATTATTTAAATTTTAAGTATAGTTAATACATATATATGATTTTAACAGATTGGTGATTGGACGAAACAGTGTGAAAATGCTTCAGCATTATTAGAATCAAAGAATCATAATGTAAACAATCAGGCTATTGATGTCCCTGACGGTCTATCTTTAAATAAAGGTAAAAAGGAAAAGAAATCGCCAACATTTCTTAAAACAGTTAAATTAGTTTTAAAAGTAAAGAAAAACACTTCTTCTCCCTCGAAAAAATAAAATAGTTCTTAAGAACTAATTAGTTTTTCACTCTTTTTAAACAGGGTTTAGTTTATATACAACATTTTTTTACTATTTACAAGATATTGCTTTTTTATAAGTATTATTTGGGTGATTGACGATTGTATGTATTGGTATTGTCATTGTGAACAATTTATTTAAATTTTATAATGTTGAAAATTAATGTTATTTACATGTAATTTTTTTATTGACTAAATGTGGTAAACATAAATTGAAGAAACACTTCTTCTGTGTGTAATAATTTTATGATATTTAAATATATTTTAAAAAAAAAATGTTAATTGGTAAATCACTTGTTAAAAAGTTTTGTGATGAAATTGTGACATTCCTTATTATTGATTTTATTATTGCAATATTTATATTTTTTTAATTTTATATTTGGTATGTTAGTTGTATTATACAGTATATAAATCATATTTTGTTTCAGATTCCTGTGTAATGCAATGAATGTTAAAGAACTTAAAATAATTTTATACTGCTTTGCTGTACTTATTTTGAGAATTCTTTTGTGCCTTATGACTATGATAATACTATTTGTGTTGTACAATTTGCTACTTATTTTAAATTATTATGACATTTGTCTTGGTACATTTATGTATTTATACAACTAGTATAATGAAAAAAAAAAAAGAAGCGCTATTTGTCTTCCTAGTTCTTCCTGCGTTTGTTGAATAAAGGGAAAAACAACCTTCATTAAAGCGAACTACCCGTCGGTCGGGTTGTGCCTACATGACACAGTGTACACATTTAGACATAATTGTTACAAAATTCAAAACAGATTACATATACAATACAAATAAATCACATAATATACAATATTATAGAGTAGTCTTGAAATACAATGATAAAATAGTTATGTTATGAAAACCAGGAGTAAGTGGAACTAGGTTTAACTTAATTGTGGCATTATAATATGTGTAACAGTAGCAGAAAAGGTTCATTCTGTCGATGTGGAGTTAAGACCCGCGAAAGTAACTACATAAAATTCCTTTGTTAAAGACTAATACGACCTTGAAAGTACAAAAATTCTAAAAGTTATGTGTTTGGATTTTTAAAATGCATAAATTGTTTTGAGAAAAGCAAGTTTAAAACCATTAAACCGACATAATGGCCCTTTTTGATAATATTAAAATTGTCATATCTCTTTAACGGATCAACAATTAGCAATGATACAAAGCGATACAGGTAGTACTTCTATGTAAGTGATTAAACTAAAAAATTAGTTTTAATCTAACATTAATATTGAAAATCACTCATATCTCGAAAACTAGAATCGACAAAATGTACCTTTTTCAATACTTGTATACATAAGTTGGCAAGGCGACACTTAAAAGGTGTGTTAGCGCTCAGTGTCATCAAGTCGAAATTTAGTCATCGGTAGTTCGGTTTTCTGCATGAGAAACCGTAACATCTGAGTTAAAATAGTCGATTCATGTATACTAAATCACGTTAATTGTTATGCTAAGTAACTTGTAGAGGTTGTACCTAAAAAACAATAAAGCTTTTAAGGGGGGTAAGGTATTAAAATTTTTTTTTTAAATTTTTTTTGTTTGTTAACTGAATGCATAATATCTCAAGAATATTGTGTCAAAATTTCAAGTCGATCGGAACAAAATTGACGACGTTATGAGTTGTCGGAATTTTATAGCTGCCCGGCCCGAGCGCATTATCGTTAACTTTAAAGCGTTTTTCCCACAACTCACGTTTTCAAAGTCGGGGACCACCATAACTTCAAAACTACTACACCGATCCTTTTGAAATTTTGAACACTATTTCAGTACATAACTAACGAGGTAACGCTGGAGACTTTTTTTCAAATTTGTTAATATTTTTTATTTTACAATAACAAATTAGCCGATTTTGTTCGCAAAAATCGCGTTTTTCCCTTCAAAGTGTTCCCAAAAAGTGAAAAATTGAAATTTCAAAAAACCCTCCCAGCGTTACCTGGGGAAAGCAATTATCTAACGAAAGAACTTGATTTTTTTAATTTCGGATGATCCAGCATCGAGTTTTGAGGGGCACCGCAATTCTACTTTTTTCCGAGACGCTTCCGAATAATTGCCGCCATTGCCGTATTTTTTAATATTTCTACATGAAAATATTACACAATATTCTTCGAATGTTATACTTTAATGTACCATTAGTTTTAATAAACAGATTTTAACTGTGTCGTCAAAAAAAATTCACAACAATTTGCCGTTTTTTGCGCGAATTAACCATACCCCCCCCCTTAAATATTATAAAATAATTATATCAACGAAGAACATTTGTAGTACTCTTTTATAAAACAAGATTAAAGAATACATTTTTGGAATCCATAAGTCTCAACTAAAAAAACTAGTAGCATTAGCCACTTATAATTTTCTAAACCTGGGACATTTTTGTTGTGCCCTTTCCAAAATTCTAAAACTACTTCAATAAAATACACACGCATTAACAAGCAAGGAACGAAGAACCAAAAAAGTAAAATGACTCAAGAAATTATTATAATTGTTGGCACTTTATCTCACACCGCAATTATTTACCCAGTTGGTTAGCGAGAAAATTAGACTGAAAGTAGATCTATAAAATGTAGGGGCTATATAACTTATAATATAACAATTTTTGTATAAATTAACAATGGCAACGAATTATTATATCGCATTCCATTACTAAAAATACATTTCTTATAACGATTAATCTTAAATAACTTTTACATGCATAATTATGATTATGAATTTCCCCATCATCCGGCATAAACATTTAGTAGGTTATCCACAACCCGAAATTTAAACAACAATTAATCAAATATGTGTAGTCATGCTTTTTTATCGAAGTTGTCCAAAAATGTAAATATCACTATTATAAATGCATTAATGTCAATAAAGTGTTAAGTTAATAGTTAATACTTTTTACCATAAACCGTTTTTTTTAAATAGTTTAATTCGTTTATAAAAAATCGCGATTATCCCGACCCCACAGCTGTGCTGGATATTTTTTTATAAAGCCAGTGCTGTTATTTAGGATAGACCCAAACTTCGGTGCAGCTTTGTCCAAGGAAGAAGACATGATTTTAAATAAACATTCCCACAGCCATTGTGGGTCATCTCCAAAAGGAGTAAACAGAAGGAAAGTGGACTTAGAGCCAACCGGTAATCACATTCGGTAATTGATTTAGGTATAATAGCACGGTTACAAAATATAGACAATGATTGAGAAGCATGTTTTTACTATTTTAATCTAAGCATTCTTTTTTTCTCTCCATGCATCCATTGCTTTCCAGGGGGGAACTAGCCTGGTAGGGCATTACTTCCCCCGTTTATTTCAGGCTAGTTATGCCAATTTTGAATTTGTTATTGGAATTCGCAAATATTTGTTTGCATAATATGTGTAATGTGTTTTTGACATTTTCATGTCTTAGCTCTGGCACATAACCGAAAAAAGCGTTATCAAAAAAGAAATGGGGTTGAAGATGACGTTGGGGGTGGGAGATAGGGGTGAGAATTAGCCGGTACATAACCGAAAAAAAGCGTAATGAAAAAAACGTAACGAAAAAAGCGTTACGCTGTTACGCCCAATTATCGGAAAGACCTGATATGAGATAAAAGATATGTTGTACGTTCAACGTTCAACGTTCAAATTAGAACTAAATAATAAATTCAAAATAGTTTAATTCTCTATGTTAAGTTACTTTTGGCCAGATAATAAACACTACAATTTTAGCCAGAAACTTGATTGTACATAATTTTTTAATCTCCTTGGCTTATGCTGTAACTGGAAGCTCCATGTAATTTTCTTAAAAATTATAATTCCACAACTAATCTAAATTTATTCGGTACTTCAACGAGATATGAAAATGTTCTATCGTGGTTGCAGACTCGGCTGAAAAAAGGCTGATTTTTTAAATCTGTTTTGCTATTAGCTGTAGCGATTTTTCATTTAAAAATGATTACGAGAAAAATTATCACCGTTTTGTTATTTTTTAATTCTGTTTTTTCTATAAAAAGCTAAACAATGTTTGTAATTTTGTTTGTAGGGTGCCACGGTCTTGAATTCTTATTGTATACAATTATTTATAAATATTTCGAGATAGGCAACTTAATACGCATACCTACATGTTTACCACTTTTGAGCCTATTCTAAATCGATCATACATTTAAAAATCAAATCCCGATTTTGTTGGAGTTGTTAGTTCTTACTTTGTCAAACTCAAATCAAGTCCATCACCAAATTATAGACGGGACCAGAAAAAATTGTTTTTTTAACAACTATTGGATATTAATCAAAATTAGTTAATTCTAAATTATAATAAAAGTTACATAGCTATTAAAAATTATAGACATTCTACGTTCACAGCAAACTATTTGTATAAATAATACCTTTATCATGTGATGTAATAGTGTAACTATTACCTTCCATGTATTAATATCATTTTTATAATCTCTAATTTTCACGAGTGTTTATTTGTTATACGGCAGTTTACGCAAGTTTTTCATATTAAATATTATTTAATAATTCTTATTAATATTTAAATTTAAATTGAATACAGTAAAAAACCATATCTGTCTATCTCCAACTCCAGTACATGTTATGGATGTGGAAATTTAGCTACGTTTGGTGTTAATAAGTCTAGAGTACAAAAACGTTTACATCTTGAGTCCCATATTAGCCAATAAATGTTAACAATAATAAATTATTGTATGCAAGATAGAAAATATAAAAAAGAAATTTAAATAATGATGAATATTGAATATATGGTTTCCGAAAGGGTAAAGGGGCGAAAGAAGCAGACCCGGGGTAGGACGTAGGAGGGTTTCAGTCTATTTTTATTAATATAATATTTTATACCACTTATATTTAAACTTATTTTTATATTATATTCTTGGTTAGCTTGCGTCTCAAAATGTGAAATTTAGAAAATCTACTGAGTTGGGCAAAATCCGAATTTTTTAATTAAAATAATTCATAATCAAAATGTTTTAAAACAGGATATTGAAAATCTACATGTATTTTTTTAACCTATAAAATATATTGTAAAATTCTGAGAATCTGGAATGCGTCTAACTCTGCAAAACAATATATAGTATATACCTGTATAGGTATATCGTTTTAGGTATTGACAAATTTGTGGGAAGTTGTTTTTTTAGGCTGTATCATAGTGGCCCAGTCTGTTCTTGCAAAGTAGTCGTGCGCGGTACTGAGTCTGCGATATTATTAATTGATATTATTAGGGTAAAAAGAACTAATTTAATTTTGATACTTAAAAATATGTTTGCTATTACGCCTTTGCGAAAATTTTTAGGTCGGCGTAATCCACTGTTAGCGTGGGATAGAACTGCAGACCTTTTTTTATTTATTATTTATATCATATAAGCACGTGAAATGCCGAATGGATATTGAAAAGGGGATGGTTTTAAGAGAGGCTAGTTCACCGCCACCGTTTTACTTTTAACGGTAATAGATTTCAACAAGGATATTGGAGTTTGGACGGTAAATAATAGCGTTCATATAATAGAAGAATTTTTTCGCGGAATCTCCCCACGGTGGTCGGTGGTGTGCATTGAGAAAGCTTTGTGGGAAATAATATTATCTTACAACATGCGTGTAGTAGCCCTGTCCGAGAATAGAATGGGACGCTATAGAATAGAACGTGGACAACAATACAATCTATTGTAATTTCCGATTTGTGTGTGTGTGTGTGCGGGAGTCGAGCGCAGAAGAAAACGGACGTTGTTCGCAATGTGCGGGGGAGGTTTCGGGGCGGAGGGGGTCGAAGTAAAAAAATGCTCCCGCAGTCAACATTCGCGGTTTCAAATTTGCAGATTGCTGAAAAAAATTGCGGAGGTACGGGGGCCACGGTGCTGGCTCGGCAGCCGGTGCAAAGTGCCGGGGGGAGCCGACCGGTTTCGGTTGGCAACATTGCTGCTTGCAAGAGCCGTTACGCCGGGCCGGCCAATGGGAATGCGCGAATTTGCGAAAAACGGTTCCTGGATTGTTTTTTTTTGCCGTACCATTCTCCCGCAGCGGCGGCGTCACTTTGCCGAACTTAACCAATTTTAACCCTTTTTTACCACTGCCGTCGCCGCCGCCGTCTTCGATTCCATTCGCGGTTACGTGTGCGCGCGTCCTACTGTATGAGTGTATAGTCCTTGCACTTGCGACAACCAACCCACCGGCCGCCGGCTATGTGAAGAGCGCCCCGGAACGGAACGGCTGTATCAAATGAACTACGTGTGTTAAGTTAGAAACCATTTCGCCGCAAAACTACCAGAATACTTCCGCAGGAGCAACTGAAACTATTTTGTAAGTATGGAGTATCATCGCTAGCTATCTGACAATCGCCGATCCTAGATTTAAAGATCCATACGTCAGCCAAGCGCTAAGCCGATAACATCGGGCTGTCAGCGTACTATAAGCCGATAAAGGCTTTAGATGTTTCAGATATGACTTAATGTTTTCTTAAGTGTGTATGTATGTTATATGATTACAGTCAGATATGGAAGTTAAGAGCGAAAAATTGAACGAAACAACAGAGCAACAGCCTTTAAGCGATAAAAAATCTGAAGATCACAAAAAATTAATTGAATATGGCATCAACGAATTAGTCGCAGATAGGCTAGATGAAATATACAAAAGCGGTAAGATGACAGTAATAGTAGTATTATATTATAGCACCTGTGTGTTTGTATTTTGTATGATGTTTATTTTATTGAATTCTAAGTCATTTATTGCTGTTTGCAACAAGCAAACTAAATATAGACCTAAGTTTAGTCTTTAGTTTCAACGTTGTTCATCTACTCTTAACTATAGTTGGTGCAAACAGTCATAAGCCACTTGTGTCATTAATTAAGTATAATATGTAGATAGCCTCTAAAAGTAAAATTATTGGAAACACACTCCAGGTGTTCGGCTCGCATACAATTGAATGGCCTAGCTCCTGTTTATGAGCAGCTAACTTCTGACATTATGTGGCCTAACTATGTGTATATAATCAATGCTTGTGTAACATTCTCATGTAAAAATCAGTCAATAATCAATATTTTTGAAAAATAGTTTTTTAGAAAAGGTATATTCTTTTGGTGTCATTTGATAAAAAATATAATATAAAACAATTAATTTACATTCTATTATAATTTACAAATGTAGTTCCCTTTTTAAGTTTCTAATACTAGACATTTTTATATATTTGAGTATTTAATGTATTTACTTTACCTTAATGTAAATATTATATAAATGATAATATTTTCACGGCATGCTTATTTGTAGTTATTCAATTTTCTTCCTGTTATAGATCACATAATCTTAATAAAAAATAATTTTCTAGTGTCGACTATATTAATTAAATTACATTACATTGTGGTACAGTATTAATTAACTTATTATAATTATATTTTAATGTTATAAAATGTCTATGTGAATTTAGTACTTTGTTAAATGTATATACACAAACAATAACATAAGTAATTTAAAACAAGCCTTTTAAAGTTTGGAGGTCATTCAAGGGGGAAGATTTAAATGTAATCGTTGAACTTTGTATCTATACATACTAAACACAAAATTTGTTTTTTAAAATTATTTTTTGGTTATGTTGTGGTATTATTTTCATTTACATTATTGTAAACAATAATGATAAAAAAAGGAGTTTAAAAATAGTTGTTTAAAAAAATCATGTTTTGATAATGATAATGACATTATGTATCTTTAGTGATAATGAATGTTGGTATAATTTTATTTTGTTGTATTTAAATTATTAGTTTAATAAATTCTATTTTAATTTATACATAGATATTTTTTTCTTATAGGAAAATTAGCACATTCAGATTTGGATACTAGAGCTTTGGACGCGTTAAAAGAATTTCCTGTAGAAGCCGCTCTTGGAGTTCTTTCTCAATTTCTTGATAGTAATTTATTGCATGTTTCAAATAAGTCTGCATATTTGTGCGGTGTTATGAAAACTTATAGACAAAAAACAAGAATTACTCCTCAAGAGCCATTTATGCAACCCCTCAAAGGGCCAGAACTTGATAAAGTGAAGGTATATATAATTATAAGTATATGAATACAAAACATGAATCCTATTATTGAATATACTCTTTAATAAAAATACGTTATGACAAGAAGTTAGGATTAATTTCCAACCTTCAGTGTTCCGGAAGAAAAAAATTGTTTATACCTAAATAAAAAACAACTTTTTTTTACTGTTAAATTATTAGTAATATAAAACTCCATTCAAAATTGTTTTTTGCAGCTTCTTTATGGAGGCCTAATTATTTTTTTTAATAATTACAGGAAATCTTAAATAGGACTAACTATAAATTTGATGTGACTACTGGACAAAGGAAATATGGTCCACCACCTGATTGGACTGAACCCAAACCAGCTGCTGGATGTGAGGTAAAGTATAATAATTTTCTTATAACATGGCATTTTGTGTTAATTTTATATTATTTGTATAGGTTTTTTGTGGCAAACTGCCCAATGCAGTGTTTGAGGACGAATTGATACCATTATTTGAAAAATGTGGAAAGATCTACGATTTACGATTAATGATGGATCCTTTGTCTGGAACTAATCGTGGATATGCTTTTGTAACATACACATCTAAAGAAGAAGCAGAAAGAGCCACTGTTGATGTAATTATTGATGTTTATTGTAATATTTTTTCTATACATACATTTTGAGTAAGTTCAAACTTAATTTACAGCTCGATGGGTATGAAATAAAGCCTGGAAAATGTATTAAAGTAAATATAAGTGTTCCCAATCTGCGTCTTTTTATTGGGAACATTCCTAAGTCTAAAGGCAAAGAGGATATTATGGACGAATTTGGAAAAATAACTAGTAAGCCCATCTTAATGTTTTTAATTACCTATTTATCTCACATTGGTTTCACAAACTATTGTTTTTTACATCCAATCTGTTGCACTGACAAATACTCCACATTTGTATATTTTCAGGAATTAAAAAGGTTATCTAGCCAACATTTACATTATTTGTTATAACTACAACAAATAGTTAATATTCATAATTATTAGTATAATATTCTGATAGATTAACTGAAAAGAAACTTGTAAAACAAAGAAAAGTCAATTAAACAAATATTATAGTTAAGTAATGCCTTTGAAACTGTATAAACGTTTTTGTTCCAGATGCAATATCTTATGTTGTTCCAAAAGACATATTTTTAAAATGTTTTAAATTGGCTTTACATTTTTAACAAGTTTAAACTCAACTAATCTTTCACAATATTATACTAATGATTATTTTTGTTGTATTAATTCATACATTACTATAAAAAAACTTTTTTACTTGTAATGTTTTCAATCTCTGTATTTTATTTTGTATTTCAGGTGGACTCACTGAGGTCATAATTTATAGTTCGCCTGATGATCGTAGAAAAAATAGAGGATTCTGTTTCCTCGAATACGAATCACATAAAGCTGCTTCTGTAGCTAAAAGACGTTTGAGTGCGCCAAATTATAAAGTCTGGGGTTGTGACATTATTGTTGACTGGGCTGATCCTCAAGAAGAACCTGATGATGAAACAATGTCTAAAGTAAATAATATGTTATGCCATAGCATGTTGTTTTCAATTTTCAAGTTATTATAAGTTTTATCATTGATTTTAAAATATACAGAAAAAGTATGCTAGAACGGTGATTCTTCTCTGCTGTTCTTGTGTATAGAACTGCTTACCTGTATATTGTAAAATCAATTATTCGTTAAAAAGTTAGAACAAAAATTATTATTTTGTTTTCAATTTGAAATTGTGACAAAATCAGGACCTTCTTTACAATGTCCATTGTAGTATTCTGCTAAAGTTTGTGACAATTGCGTACAACCAAAAATTAGTAGTACTCTACTAATTCCAAATTAGACACAAAGTCACTTTTTCTTGAAAAATAATAATAACCTATACTTTTATTTAGTTGTGTTTTGTTAACACAAAAATTGTTATTTTAGGTTAAAGTTTTATATGTAAGAAATTTAACTCAAGAAGTGACTGAAAATCGTCTGAAAGAAACTTTTGAAGCTTATGGCTCTATAGAGAGAGTGAAAAAGATTAAGGATTACGCTTTCATTCATTTTAATGATAGAAACTGTGCTCTAAAGGTAATTTCAGTAGTACTTCTTTATTGTACCAACTATTTTGGTTATTTTTTTATTTATACAGGCTTTAGAAGAATTAAACGGTAAGAATTTAGATGGCGCTACATTGGAAGTTTCCTTAGCTAAACCACCTTCTGATAAGAAAAAGAAAGAAGAAATTTTAAGAGCTAGGGAACGTCGTATGTTTTCAAATATGCAAGGCCGTGCATTTGGGTAGTATATTAATTAATGAAAATTTATAATGTAAATATATTTCCTATTACATTTTATTATTATATTCAGCCGTGTAAATTTGGTAAAGGATTTTAAAATTAAAGCTAAACCCAGTGCTTAATTAATAATTATATACATGTATTAATTTAGATTGATGCCACAACCAATTTCTTTAATGGGCGGTCTTCCTAGACCAGGTTATCGTGCAGCTTCAAATAATATTCGTATGCCTGGTCGTGGTGATTTTGGTAAGTATTTTATAGTTTTTTTATTAAAAATTTAATGATTTTCTGTTTTTAACATTTTATTTGTTTATTGAAAACAGTATTGGGATTGGTCTGAGGTAATAAAATTGAAGAAAATTATGCATGTTCGCTAATTTTTAGTGTGTTGTAACTTGTAAACATGAGATTTATTGATGTATTGAAGTTTTCTTTTTCTAAATAAGTTTTTGTAGAGTTCATATCTCTTTAAATAGTTTTATTTTAAAAATATGTATTTTGCTCTTGTAATTCCATACTAATTAGTAACTACTATTTTTATTATACATTTTTTTAAAGCTATAAATTTATATTTATTGTGAATTGCAATAAAAAATTGTAATTGGGGGTGTTATTATTTAATACTATTATAGTAAATGATAACAAGCTCTAACTTATTTTATATTTGTTTAGAAATTTTGTTCTAAAACTTAGTCAATTTTTGGTTGAAAATCTTTCAAATTCTATTTAAGATAAAAATTATATTGACAAGGTAAGACTAGGAGATGAGAGTATAGGGATATTTATTCACAGTTATAATTTTGTTTTAGTATTATTAGAGTTTTTTGCTTCATGTATCTTTAATTGGTTGTATTGAAATATTTAAAAACTTTGTATTGTAGTTTGTAACCGATTGTAATTTCTGTAATTGTTTTAAGAGTGGACATCATGGGGATTGAACTCATGGATGTGGCCTTCTGCCCGCTGGGATGCTGGGCCTAACACAGGGCACTGGGGAGCTGCACCAGCTAGTGCTAGACCATGGCATGGAGCAACTCCGAATAATAGGTCATGGGGAGGAACCGGTGGAGGTGGCCGATTTGGTGCTACTGGTAATAGTGGTGGTGGCGTATCAGGCCATGGAAAGTTTACAAGATAAACACGGTTAGTTTTAGACTTGTTATTAGTATTCTGCCCTGCAGAAAAATAAAATAAAATATTTGTAAAAACCGATTAAGGGAATCGTATGCGGTCTGTTTTTTTATGTTTTAGACCAAAAAGCCTGACAAAATGTCCACTACTAGGGAGTGTTATTCAATTCTGTAAAGATATAAGAGTTTTTTAGCTACTTTATTGGGTTATGTGGAAAATAGATTTTTATCTGTGCTTTTTTTATGTATAAAATTTGGGTTTTAATATTAAAAAAATTGCAAATTTAATTTATTTAACTACAAGAAACTGAAATTTTTAAATGAAAATCGATTTCCTACATAATATAGTAAAGTAGCCAAAGAACTCGAATCTCTTTACAGAACTGAAATTGGACCATTTTATGTAGTTAATATTAATTGTCTGACTTATGTCTAAAATAAACCAAAATGGCTTTACTGATAGAAAAAATATTTAAATTAAAAATAATACATTGAAGTAGCTTATACTATTTAATTGGTAAATTAATTGACATGGTCGAAATTTTTATTAAAACCTTTTTTCTTTCTTAAAACTATTTAAAACTCCTTAATAATAGACCGCATGCCAAGTAAAAAACATTTTGTACACTTTTTCTGTAGATACTAGTTTTTTTTTCGAGTTACGGCACTTGCTTAGCAAGTCATGATACTGGTATCATAACACTATTAATAAAATATATTAAAAATATCTTGTGTATTTACAGGCGAAAAGAGTTCTGATAGAAGTCTCCAGAAAGCGGGGGGGTCAGCGCTTTCGGACCTGCAGCAGCCATAGACGCATTGTTGTTGGTTTAAAAGCTACTGGATGGTGCAAGAGCGAAAGCGCTGAGCACATGAAATCAGCGTCTCTGATCGCCAATGGGGCACAAAATTTGTCGTTAATATCTCAATTTCTCGCTCATGTTACCTAATTTCATTGTTATTTAGATGTATTTTTTTTTAATTATTTTTACTTCCACCTTGTCTTTCGATTCATATATCTTTATCTTAAAGCAACCAGAGCTGTGTTAAAAATTTGTTTTTTTTTTTTAAAGAAACCAAACTGTCGTGACTATAGAAATTTTTGTTATTTTTTTTCTAACTTTTTTTTATCTTGTTAATTTGACTAAATTAATTTTATAGACATTTACCAAAATTCTTCCCCCTACTTCTGGAGGCATATTATATTGTTTAGGGGGACTAAAAATTTGATTTATAAGTTTTCACTAAACATTTGATTTCTTTTCGTATAATCAGTCAAAAACAACTCGACTCGTGTATTATAGTTTTTTTTTTACATAATATATTTTTTTTAAGAGACTATACCTCAAATCCTTTACTATATTACTGAACATATACATTATTTAATTATTATTATTATATATTATTTTTTTTTAACTATGCTTCACTTTCAGTTTTTACAAGACAATAGTTTTAAAATAATCGCAATACATTTATATTATTTTATTTTGATGCTTTATAATTTTAATTGATTATTCATGTAATATTTTTTTCTTTTTATTTATGTAAAAACCGGTTTTTCTTTTAGCAGGGTTGTCCTTAAAAATGTTATTATTTTTATCATTTTACTAGTATCCATAATTAAATAATAAATAGATAATAATGTTAAAAATAAAATTGAATTGTTTTTTTAAACTCATCGAATCCTTTATTAACCTTAAACAATGATTGTTGTGTATTTTGATGAGCTCAAATATTTTTGAGTAGACGAGTTCAAACCCATTGAACCGAAGTTGGTTAAAACTGAACTTTTTTGGAAAAAACCCAACCTACTTGGGTATTTAGGGGTTTTTCGTTGTAAAACTCCAAAAGATCCAGTAACCCGACAAGTTTTATATGAAATTACCTGGACGTTTTTTCGAAAAAACTTTTTTTTTCTAATTCGATTTCAGTAATTTATAATTTTTTTACTGAAAAGTGACCAATAGTTTTGTGATTGATGTTGTGTACTTGTGTAATTATTATTTGTATGCAATATAACTTATAAAAGCTTACTAAAGAAGAATAAAAGTACCAAAGAGATGTTTTTTTTAAATTAAATATAGAAAATCAGTCCTTTTCAAAGTACCTATTTTTTAAAAAAATAGTGGGATTTTACCTGAAAATCGGCTTGGGTTATATAAAACATGGTATCTTTAGCTTGGAAAAAGAACAGTCCGGTTATTAAAACATACGAGTGTGTTTAGCCCGGGAATTTTTGCGATGAGCTTTTTTATGCCAGCCCTGATTTGAACACTATTATTTTATTACCCGACTGCGAATGAGAGTTATGTGATAAGATATTAAGGAATTTAGGAATTAGAGATTAAGTAAAGTTGAATAAATCTAAAAAAAAATTATCTTTGAGTCTGATGAATTACACCGGGAATTATCATAATAATTGGAATTATGAATGTGATAAATAATGGATTGAAATATTATTAACTTGATAATCTTGAGATGTAAAAAAACATAAATACATCTAAAGATTATCAAATTAATAAAGACAGGAATTACACGTCTATGCTTGCAATAGCTAATTGAAGCAGTGTGTTCAGCCCGAATGGTCCAGTGTTGTAAGAACTAATAAGCTTTTTTGTATATTTTTCCAGTCTGTTAGAAATTAATATCAAATTATATAGGCCTAATATATTCAACTATACATTTTTATTATAAAAGTTTTTTTCACTCTATCATAATTGTTGACGATAATAAGTGAAATGTCGTATTGTAAATCCAGATGTGCTATTAAAAAACAATGATATCTCCTACGATGCTATTTTGAGAATATAATCTAGTGGAGATTGCAATAAATTATTGCTGAAACGTTTTTTAATGTTTTTCATTAATTTACAAACAATTATAAAATACAAATATTATTTAATTATCTCTCTCCCTCCCGATTGTAAAATAACTTTGGACACCTAATTTTCTTTGGAATAAGATCTAATATCAAAATACATGTCCAGTAGTCGGAGAACCCTAAAATTTGAATCTTCTGTTAAAATCATTTAAAATATTCAAAAGTAAGAGAAATTTTTCTAAAGAACAAGAAATAAAGAAGGCAATATTTATTTTGATTTCCTAATACATTTTCCAAAGAAAGTTAGGCGTTTACAATTAAAAATGTTTTTGGGGATTTTTTTAGTCATTAAAAAATATTTATATACTATAAATACCTACGAGTTTGCTTATATAGAAAAAAATAAAACCGTTTGAAGGTAAATAGTTAGTATAACTACAAATGCCGTGGGTTTTTTGTTTTAGATTAGATAAACTTTGGTAAAGTAGACGGAAAACAGCGTTTATCGTAGGTAATAAATGGCATTTATAATAAGTAGTTGATAGTGTCAAGGTTGACGGCCCTCTCTTTTCTGTATAAACTAACAGTTTTATTTTACTTGTGAATACAACCGTAACATTATTAATTATTATTATCAGTAAGTCAGACGTACAAACGCGTTTTCGTCGTTAAAAACTACACAAAGCAAATAAATCGGTTGTTTTTAACTTTAAGCGAGTAGGAAAAGAGGTACCATCGACCATCCGCTTGGAAGCTTTGGAGCAAAAGAATTCAAGGATCCAACGCTTCGCGAGCGTGAAAATCAATTATAGAAGAGGTAATAGTGAAAACAGCGTTTCGAGGTTTTTAACATTAATTAATTAAAATTTGTCATTGTTGACGGTTGAAAACACAAATGACATCCTTCATAATGGGTCGGGGTTACGGCCAGATATTGGAAAACGTACCAACAGATTAGGCACGTTTAGTAAAACAAACAAACCGTTTCTCATAAGGCATATACCCTTTCCACCTCCTCCACTGTGTCGCGATAAAAAGCAAACTATTTATAATTATACTCGGGTTTCTAGACTCCGATGGTCGTTAGTTACTTACCGGCCGTAGTGGAGTATAGCAATCACTTCGCCTCCTCTACAATGTCTGTTTTACGGTGTGCTGTACTGTTCCTAGGGTATGTAATAAAACAATTCTTTGGTAACTCCAATTGTCTGTTGTATTATATGATTTATTTTGGACAGACTTAGAACGATAATAATATGTAAAATCCAAAAATGCATTGTTGTGAAATCTGATTTTGTCAGTTTCATCCATTGTTAAAATATCTAATATTTAAGAAACCATGTAATCGGTTGGGTAAACGTTTAATCATGATCGCTGACACTGCGGGTGATTGGATTTTTTTGTTTTTTGCAGTTTCTGGGCAACAATGGGAGAAGCAAAGGTCAACTACGACGGGGCTTCGGTAAAGGAAGTGGCTGACGAGAGAATGGTACACGGCGAAGGACCGTTTTGGGATTCTGAGAACAATGTCTTGTACTTTGTCGACATAGCCCAACACCGTGTGTACAGACTATTTCAGAATCGATTGGAACACGTTCAGCTCGGTTGGTATTTGTATTTTTCCATTTTGAATAGCACCGTTTTGTGTATTGAATTAACCTAAGTAAAAATTATTCATTTTGTAGATGAAACCGTGAGCTTTGTCATTCCCGTGGCTGGACAACAGGGTCTGTTCGTGATTGGCCTGGGTACCACGCTGGCTGCACTCCGGTGGAACCTCAACGAAAACACCTTCCGGGTAGTGGAGTTGACCGTGGTAGACGCCGACAAAGCAGGTAACCGCTGGAACGATGCCAAAGCCGACGCCAGCGGATACCTATGGGCAGGTGTGTATATTATGTACAATGTATAATACATTTTTTTACTAAGAGTTAAGACAAAACTCACATTTTATTATAAAACTAAACAAATGGAGTTACCTAAAATCAATTATGTTTTCAAAGTGGATAGTCATTTTACACTTTTAATCTAAGGCAAAAAAAAAATATTTTTATTAAAATCAAATATTTTGTTTCTCTAAACGGACCACAATAATTTACACATTAAAAAGGAAAATTAAAGAAAAACATTAATTGATCATTTAATTGTATTATTATTATTGATTATTACATTATTATTATAATATTATCAATGATGTAATCAGTAATATTAATAGTGTAATGAACAACGATATAGTTTTAAGTTAGTAAATTTTGAACTGTATAAAACGATTCCGTACTTTCGGGACTTTTCGTTGGATGGGAGCTCACGTCTCAAAAACCCTAGAGCGAAAAATAGCTTGCCTAAAGGAATAAACTAACCTAACCCACTGCTCTGGAAGCGCCAGCGGCCTAACGAGACCGATTACTGAACCTATAACCTAATCTATTCTTGCGTCACCGACAAATGTATACATTTCAAGTAGCTAGAACTAGAACTAGAGGAGTTCGCCTAATTCTGACTTCAGATTCGTAATCAGCAAAAAATCACTATAATATGGCAAAAAAAAAAATCGCATAAAAAAAAAGGTCTAGACTCCGGTAAAGTGAATTTATACCTTGTTTTGTTCCCAGTATGAAACGATTTTTTCTGTTGTCTCTGTGATACCATTTTTAATTACAATTCGATTGGTATTTGTCTACCATTGCATTGACCCGTCGTTTAGACTAGTCGAGTCATAGTCACAGCCCATAGGTACATCTGCACTATGTTTTTCAGGAGTGCTGACATTGTTTATAAATCATTAATTCGTCGTGTTAATATTGGATTTCAGTGTGTATAGCAGAAAACAAAATAAATGATCTTTAATTATAACTATTAAAAATAACAAGGATGGAAATTAAATTTTTTTCGTCTACCCTCAGTTGGGCTTTAGGGTTTGTCGTTTCGATGTAGTAATAACTAATAAACGCAATTAGGTTAGATTAGGTTAGGTTAGGTACACTACATACACTACATTCTATAAAACAAAAGTGTAATTATATACAGACTAATCGCTATGGTTTATCTAAATCATAACTTGTTTCAAGATTTCCCTATTTGCCCAATGCTTTATATAAGTTACCCAAATTGTAATATTACCTTTTAGCTAGTAAGAGGAAATCAGTTTGAAAAATTAGGTTAAATACATAATAAATAAGTGTATTCAATATATCTGGAAAAATGTTACTGTTCAAACCGATTCCGTCGTATAATACCTGCCCGAAAATAATTATCGTCATCAATACATCATTATAATACTATTATTAATCACCACAATATAGAGCTATATTCATTATTCAGTGGTGAGTTTTTAATTCGGAAATAGAAAGTAACGGAAAGGGGAAAATGTTATTTTTTTAATTAGTAATAGAAGATTAAAAAAAACCAATTACTGTTTAAACCAGTACAGACTATACCAATTATTAAAAATCAGTATAGAACAAGTTAGCAAGGTTGGGTAAAAGTAATTATTAAATCTGAATGTGATTTCATCACAATCAAACGCTTCGATGTGAATTTGCAAATACGAATCCAACACAGTCTAAACCAAGCTCAGTATAAACCAGCACAGTAAGAAAATACTAAAGTGGGGTCTGGTATCCACAGACTCGAATCGAAGCGTTTTCTTGAATGTGTTTTTTTATAGGAACTTTGCGTCTACTGACTATCTTTATTGTTGTGTGGTAGCTTCTTACTATGTAAGATATATACTATACTATCTTATTAAAGTTTGAAGATATTCCAGTGAAACAAGTTTTATGGTACAGAAGGTCAGTGGGGACTAGCTTTTAAACTTCTTTAAATATTCATAATGAAGACCTTCTCTCTTACCCTTAACTAACACTTTTTAGAGTCAATGTAAGTGTTGCAGAACAAGCTAAAGTTAAGAATCTAGTTAGCCGGCAATAATCTTATTCAGAGTAACCTCTTACTCTTAGCCAGAGGTTGGCTTTTTTTTTTGCCGAAAATCGACATCGGTTCATTTCGACCTATAAGATGCATAAAACTCTCAAATTGCTTTTAAAAAATGTACTATATGGTTCAAATTACAATATTATAGCATACAAAATTATTGAATGATCGTTTGATTAGGTATTATCTCGTAATAATATATTGTAAAAAATCGAATTGAACAAATATGTGGGCAACAATATTTTTTATATAAAATAACTAATATTAAAACAAATGTTTTTATACTGGAAATTGCGTTAATGAACCAACAAACTTGAAACTATCGGTTGATTTTACTAATGACAGTACTTTGAAAATACTATTTAATTTTACGTTTACACAAGTATGGAAACTGTGATTTGGTTTGGACATTTTGGTTTTTTTTCTGTCTGTTAGAATTTCATGTATTGCTTTTGATTTTTTTTTTACAGGCACTATGGGCTTTGAAGACTCTGACGGTGTTATACCTCCGGGCCGGGGTACCCTGTACAAGTTAAACCATACGTCTGGCTGTTTTCAGAGTATCGAACCTGTTTTACCAGGGGTGTCGGTGTCAAACGGTTTAGCTTGGACCAAAGACGGATCGAGGATGTTCTACATCGACTCGCCGACCAAGCAAATAGCCGTATTCGACTACAATCCCTCTAAGGCATCTATATGTATGTGTTAATATTAAAATAATATTATACATCAGCCATTATTTTTCAACATTTTTCCTTATTTAAACGATTTTATTATTATTGTGTTTCGCAGCCAACCGCAGAGTGTTTTACGACTTTAAGACCGACAATTTGCCAGGTGTGCCGGACGGAATGACCATAGACGACCAAGACGACTTGTGGATAGCCAACTATGACGGCGGTCAGGTAAAACACCAATACATTTATCATACACAGACCTATTGTAGTTAATGTGTCAACTATTCAAACTCCATAAAGTCTAAAAGCTCATCGATAAAGCTTGACTGTAAACCATTAAAAGTTAAGTTTATAAGAAACTGCTAAATTGCGGATATTTTACCACAGGTTTTGCATGTTAGCGGTTCTTCGGGTAAGTTGTTGGGCAAACTGAAGCTTAAAGCGCAGTACATATCTTCAGTAACTTTTGGTGGACCCAAACTGGACAAGCTTTATGTGACTACCCTCAGTCGGGGTGTGACGTCCGAGCAGTTCAACGAGTACCCGATGTCCGGTAAGGTGTTGGAAGTAACCGGTCTGGGAGTGAAAGGCTTGCCAAACCGTCGTGTCAACGAAAAATGCTTCAAACTGCTATAAGGGTAACGCACCTCTCCTTCCAGTGTTGAACCGTCTATCATAACTCTTTGAACTCTTCGTATTGTTATAATCGCCCCGAAAACAGTTTTTTGGCCTTATCGTGGCGATTCATTTTGACTCGGTAGTCAGCTAGACGTAGAGTATAAAGGTTAATTAATTTTATCTTATCGCTGTATTCAACGACCGTGATGGTTTTAATTAGCCTCGGTTTATCATTACCGATTCACAACAATAAGTATTTATAAAAAAAAAAATGTTTTTCTCACATTATCAAAGCATGTTTTTTACATTTTATTTTTGCATTTATAAGATTTGTATTATACCAATAATAAATATCATATCATAATTATAATTTCTTTGTTTTAATGTATTATATAGGGTATTCCTAGTCGAAATATAAAACATGGCGATTAAATAATTACTTGTTTAGGATGAAATTAATAATACTTTATAAGAAAAAAGTATAAACAAATTATGAAAAATTGAATTGATTATTTTGCTCACGATTGTGGACTTGTTTTAAGTATAACCATTAAGAGGACGCCATACCGGCCATTTCTAAGGAGTAAAGTATAGGCAATTTTACGAAAAGTCTTAATTTAGAGTTTGAACTATAATTTATACTTATTAATACAGTAATGAGGTGAGGATACTTTGTTGATTGCCATTTTTTTTGTCAGCTATCACAGTCGTTTTATAGGATAAATTACAATTTTTTTCCCATCAAACTGCTTTGCGCGGCTTAATTTTTCTCAGGCTTCATATTATATAGGTCAAGGAAAGAAATTCATACATATTATTTATGACAAAATTATCTGTGTTCCATCATCCGTAATTTTTCGATATACCTAATACAACCAACGCTATATCATTTTTAAAAGTCAAAAAAGTCCTATCTTAGTTAATTAATTATTCATTAACTGGTTGAAAAATTAAAAAAAGGGCAATGGTAGAACACAGACAATGTTGTTGTCTATATTATGTAAAAATTTGGTTTCTTAGTTTTGATTATGACCTTTGTAAAATTAATCGGCGCAAGGTGGGTTTTGAAGAGAATAACGGGTGTGTGACGTCCTTTTAAGTATATATTATACTAATTGGTATAACGTATGTTAGTAGTAATTTAGTAGAAAACAAAATCTTTACTATTACCTACTAAATTGTTCTAAATGTACGGAATTAAACGTTGGTGATCAGGGAAGAGTTATTGTAAATAATTTTCTAGTAATTATTTAGCAATTACCAATCAAGAATTGAGCAAGTTTAGGTAATCTTAAGTATTGGTCAGTTATAATTGTTATAAATATTTCCAAAATTACATTTTGTTGTATTCCTTTTTTATTAATCAGATAATAATATTATAATATAATTATTATTATGTATATATATTTTACATTTTGTTTGATTCTGATTTATTAATAATTTGTATCAACTTCTACGCCTTTAGAACTAGTTTAATGCCGAACTCAATACTAGATGGTAGATGGTAGTTCAGTAGATGTGTATTTTCAACTGTAGAGAGCAAAAACGATGTCCTTGTATAATATAAAATGTTAAATGGCGGCGTCAATCGTGAAACTTTATGTTGCCTCGAGCCTTGGTCGTTATTTGTGGTATTTTTTAGTTAAGTTATATTTTATTTATGAAAAGAAGACAAATAAACGACGATGATGACGCCGACTTTGACAAATACATTTAAGACAATGCATACTAATAATAATAGTTATATCGGTGTATTAAAACATTTGTAAAGTGTCTAGTTAACAAATTAGCCATGGTAATAATAAGGCGTCATAAAGGTGTTTATTTTGCCACTAGGACATAAACGGGTAATTGTTTTATAGATAGTTAACCGCGATGTTTCCTATTAAGATAAAAATCAAATCGGGTTTAATGGTTAATGCAAATTCCAAACGTCACCCATGCGTGTAGAGTTTAATTAGACAAAGATACATCACGGCCGTTCACGGTCGCCGAGGTAGTGCCATTAAACTTGACAAACGCGCCATGCGGAATAAAGTCTCCCTCGATGGTTGGTTTCGCCAAAAACAGAATTATAGAATACTCTTTCGAATAATAAATTGCTACCTAAATTAGATTAGGCTGGTACTGTCTACTAATCGACGGTCGGCTATAATATTGTGCGTAAAGTTATCGACTGTTATAAGTTTTTGCGATACAATTTAATGACGACTATTGCATATCGTGGGCTTAATTCTCCGGAGACGACAACAGCTCACAACAGTTCTTTTTGCCAGTTTTTAGACCATGAATGGTCTGACAGTCACGCCATCACCATGACCACATGACGTACATAGAAACTACAAAAGGAATTCCGGTTTACATACATTTCTAGTTGCGCATTGGTAGCAGTGTAAGTATTGTGGAATATTGACAGTAATTATAGTCGTGTGAATTGAGCACCTGCAAAATAAGCCCTAATTTATTTTTAAAAAAAGGAACAAAATTAGAAAAGCGTTGTGCAAAGGGCGTTATTAATAACTGCGTTTCAGTCTCTATAATATGTCGGTGGTGTGGTATTGGTTGAATTATGCAATTCGAGGTATTACAACATTGTTTGCGTTTGTAGTCGGTAAACATTTTTTATGATTATTCCTTAAAAGGCAACTCAGTTATGCGTTTTGTGTTTTAGAACAACACTCGCCAAGGTCTTCCAATAATAAAACCTACCTGTCTGTTTTAATTATTTGGAATACTTATAACTTATAAGTCTTATACATATATTTAACAGTAAACTTAACAGCAAAATTTGCTTATCGACTCGGCGTCCGATCTTAATCAGAGACATTTTACTTTAATACTTAAAGTAAAATAGCGTTTTCTTTTTCAAGTTACCTTGTACAATCTTAATTAATGACGGTGATAGTTGATATGATTGAATATAAATGTTAAAATATGAAAATTAATATACAAGGACAGTGTTTACCTACATGAATAAATATCAAAATCGTTTTAACTTTGATGTGGATTAACATAGATGGGTTTTTTTTGTTATTGTGTCTGTAGACACGATAACGTTTTTCCTGTTGATCGAATTACTCGTTAGCACCTATATATTTTTGTTTGCTTTTATAGCAATTAGCAAACATTTTACATACAATCACGCATGAAAAACACATTCTAGTGCACATTACTGCACTTGAAGTTTAAGATTTTGTGTCGCGATCGGCAATCGGATGCGTATAATGTGCTTATAGTTTCAAACAAGCCCCACGATTTTTCTTAAATCTAAAAAAACTGAATAAATTAAATTTCTTGGCTTTGGAACGAGTATAAATGCGAGTTATGTGAGTATTCGTAATAAATTTAAGAAACGTTAACATAAAAAACGTCAATTAATTTTGGAGAAAAACTAAATTATCATTTTATGGAAGCTTCTTTAATTGAATAATAAATTTAACTGTTTGTTATAGAGCTATTTCAAAACCAAATATTTAATTGATTTTAAAAAAATATTTTCATTTTTTAAATGTAATAGGTAAAATGCGAAATTAATATAATGTGATATAATACATACTAACGTACATTTGGTTTCATTTGAAAGGTAAATGTAAATATTTACAATAGATAAATAAATAAAGACTTGTTTAGGTTAAATTTCTTTATACCTTACATAATAAAACTTTTTTTACAATTGAAGCATTTTTAAATACTTTTTTTGTAAAAGTAAATACTTCCGAGTACTACAAAAAAATGAATACAAATATTTGTTTTACTGTTAAATGCAAATTTGGCGTTTTTTGTAATTTGAAGAGTAAAATAACCGGGCTTAAGAGCAGTTTACTAGAAAACCCTCCTTCTACTGTCATCCGTTAAATTATAAATATGCGTAAACTACAATGATAATATTTGGGTATTATATAAACCTATTGTATAAAATATTTTGAGCACGTTCACCGTGGTATAGTTTGTGTTCCTATTAGGCTTGCAATAAAGACGACGAAATTGGTAGGTTAAAAGCCGACGGATTCACATAAACGAATATCAAACAGCAGTTCGCAAGCTTGTTCATATACATAGGATGGAACACATGGGCGTGTTAAGAATTCGTTGGCAGATGTTGCTAGAATACATTGAACAGCGACAAATTCCAATTGTATTTTTCCTCAGAAACAATATATAGTCGTTAGCAATACATTTTTAAAGGTCCCATACCGCACTTTTTGTGATCTCGCTTATTTTTTTGTTAATCTACGTGGTTTAACTGTACAATTTGGGTAGCATCATTAGTATTTATGTAGTGTCGATCTGGATGATTTCAAATTCGAAACTCAACCCTACTCTAGCCGGTTAACCGCATATTTTTGCACAAAAACATAGATGACGCTTCGTAGAGTAATAGGATTTAAATAATTTCTATATTTAGAAATAAAAGTTTAAATATTACAACATTTTTAATGATTTAATAAAAAATCAGAGATCAATATGTCGGTATAGTAGGTATTTTGTAGGTAATCTTTACCTACAAGATATGTCTTGTAAGTAGTCTGGCTCTTCAAATAATCATCAAATCTAAGTACTACGAGGTGTCACCCCTATTCTCGTAATAAGTGAAATTTGAAAGTGAAAAATTGTTTATTATAGGACAGATTTTTTGGCAGTGAAAAACTACTTTTAAGTTAGCATGATCGAAAATTGTTAAAATTAATGTTTTGGCAAATAGTACCTATACTACCGGACAGCGGCCTTTAATATTTCACATGAAATGTAGTTTGTTAAACGCCGGATACATGGTATTAACATGACTTGTCTACCAAAATGCTTAAGTTTGACAAGGTCAAATTATAAACTTGTTTCGTGTAAACGTCTTATACAGACAAATAAATGTTTTATTTGTTCCTAAGAATGGCTAGAAGTCAATTAAAGCTAGGTTATAGTCGTTTCAAAAAATAAACAGTGTCATAGTTCACCATAGTGGCATTCAAGACAGGTTTATTAATTTACTACATGCAATGGCTACAATATATTATATTACATTAATATTTTACAATTTAATACATAAAAACTTACATTGAAAGTAAAATCTTTAAGTTTAGATGTTAAGGGTATGTTTGCTTTCTCAAAAATGATGCTGCAGCTTCTTAGAAATTTGCTTTTCAAATCTTGGCATGGGAGGAAGACCATATGTATTCTTATCGAAAATAGAACAACGTAGCATTCTGTATTTATTTATTTTGTTTGCGTGTTCGTCTATTTGCCTGTGAAATTTCTATGTCTGTTAAGAGCAATTATGTGGATTGGATTTTTTTATGGTATGTTTATGTGATTGCTAGATGAACTAATTAAAATTTAGTATGAAGAGGTTTCTTTTTTATGGCGATTTTTTTCTCGCGATCTATTGAACGTTTGGCACTTATGCTAAGATAACATGTTGGCTATTAGCTCCCTCTCTGTCATATTTGTTTTTATTTATAGCCTAATCAATAACAACATGAAGTCTAAAATGTGGTTTCATAAAAACAGTGAACAACTTTATTATCATTTTGAATAGACTTTGTTTCTATTATTTTTAAGTAATTTTTAATAGAATAGTATAAAAAGTATTAAATTTATTAGAAGCTAATTTAGCTTTGAACATTTTATAGTAATATAACCACTCTGGTAGGAAGTATGATGATATATGATGACTATGAATGCTTTCATCTAATACATATTTTTCGATTTAATTTTGATTGCCAGCGACTCTCAGCAGGGTTTTGTGACGCGGGGCTGTGGGAACGGGAACATACGTTTTACACCAGGTGAGAATCTAATTTTATACCTCTCTATCCATGCGGCGAGCTTTATATATTGTACAACGTAGGTACCAAACCTGTGTGTTTAAAGCTGGTATTTATGTTGAGGTAGTGCTGAAAAATATGGATAATATAGATTTATTATAATATTGTTAGTATTGTCATTGTTGTAACACTACAGAGATAAATGAGGAACTTACATATATGTAGTATACTAATTATGGCTTGTGTTAAGTGTTTGTACAACAATAGATTGTGTAGGAATTTTAAATTAAGTGACATGCTAAAAACTAGCGGTGCGTAAGTTAACTGATAATAATTGTCTCTTCTAAAAAATGTTTCAACCGCTAATGTGATTTAATTAGCACTCATTTATACATAAATTACTAATAGGTTAAATAGTATGGATATGTACTTGATTATTTATATTTTCAATAGAGTACTGTAATAAATAATCATAGGCTGTCTGCTGTAATAACTAAAAAAAATGGATATCGTTTTGAATACGGTCGGACCGCGGACGTCAATTTTAGATTTTTTTTGTCGTGCTAGCAATAATTACGACCGACCACTTACATCATTCGAATGCAAAAGACAAATCAATCGAAGCCGAAGTAACGAGTAATCTTAAAAGACAATTTCAACTGAGTGCGTAACAACCCCCTAGGGTACAGCGTCCTACTTGTCTGCGTTTGAGTCCTTGTATAATGAACAATACGCATTATATAAATATAGGACGAGTCTTTTATTTTCAACTGCCCTGACAACGTAACGGTGCAAAAGTACTGTACGACAAAAGACTCACCCTATACATATCCATTTCAAATGTCCACAAAAAATCTATAAATAAAAGACGCTTCTGACCGTGCGGTCCATTCGAAAAAATGAAGTCGCTCAGGTTGTGTTTTACTTTGGTATTATGTCATCTGGTAGTGTTGAACGTTAAAGGTAAGACGCTATGGTATAGTATTAGGGTTTATTATACCGAGCTTTGTTAAGATTTAGTCCGTCACAGTGGGGCAACCGAAACCTTTTTTTTTGTCCATAAGGGGGTTGCTTGCTAGAAAATCGGGATAAGTACGCAAGATGAATAATGTGCTATTGTGTTTCTGGTATATTGTTCAATTTTCAATCAAAACTGCTCGAGAGAACCAAACAAACCACCCTTCGGTTGCACCGTTGGTCAGTTTAAAAGTTTAACAAAACTCGGTGAAACCTGTTATTATATGTTTTTTAACGGTTTGATAAAAAAAAATTAGAAACTACTCAGGACAGTGATGCAAGAGGCGATGACGACGTACCCAAAGATATATCGAGTAAGTAATCATTAAGAGGGACACCGAACATGTCGTTTTTTGTGTGAAAACAGGGTTAATATTTTGTTTACATCTTTGAAAATATAATGTACAATTAATGATAACGATGTTGATGTTGATATTAACAGAAATATCAAAATCTATACTATGCCTCCTCTTATAATATATGTACATTAACTAAAAAATTACGTAACCTCATAAAAAAGTGGCATGTGTCAACTTTAAAATAGTAATCTCTATTACACATTTTTTTAATTTAACATATTTTTTGTGTACTATTTTTTATCTTTTGTAGTTTACTTCCGTAGGCCGATTTACACGGATGGCAGTGTGACGCCTAAAGAGGTTCAAACACATTTGGCCTATTGTAAGTACCTTCATTTTTTAGTTTTGTCATCTATAAAAATATACTTATACTATACTTTCTTTGAAATCTATGGTCAAACACAGAATATAAACATCACGTGCTTGCAGTATAATCACACAGACAACGCTTGTTGAAATGCCCTTTTAGATTGTTTTCTTGTATTCGTTTTGGTTCACCGTTCATATAAACAGCTAGAGCTAAAATTATACTAACATGATATATTTTACAGTGCCCATGTCCGCCAAAGGAAGAGCTAGAGTTGCCGTTAATTTTGGCAGCAAACGAGGAAACCAATTTAAAAGTGAGTTAGACTTTATGATCGCAAATTAATAACAGTTGATTTTAATATAATCGTGCTCACATCCGTTGATTTTTCATTTTTTTTTTTTTTTGGTATAATATTATAGATTTTATGTTGGCCAAAGATACGTACAAAGGTAACATGCATGTCTTATATCCCAGTGATGATATTCTGCTTTACATTGTGTTTAATTTTGTTGTTTAGAACCGGACCAGATAAAAAAAGAATCGTACATACCAGTCAAGGTGAACGGAAAACGAGGGGATGAAACTGTTTTTCCTGAACGTTTAGGTATGTCATTTTTTGTTTACTGGTTAAACAAAACCAAGTACTGGTTTACCAGTACTTTCGTAGTATCACTTTTATATTAATAGATACTCTCAACTCTGTTCCTTTTTCACCAATACACTACAATGTTTCATAAAAATGCTTTGTTTGTTCATTGGACATTGGTATACTATTTATCCAGACATGACGAACATGAGAGGGCATTTCGTTTTACCTATACGCGGGGGAGTAAAATTCCTGTGAAGCATGTAACAGTATAATTGATATATATATATATATATTCTCAGTAAGGTTCAGTTTATCTGTTATTACTGATTAATATTATAAAGTTATAAATAAAATAAAATTATCAAAACAATATTGTGCATTTTGGAAAAAAATGGCCATTTTCATCTAACTCAAGATGTTCAAATTATTTAAAAACTTCAGCTTTCTACTTATTCAGTTGGTCGTCCAAAGTACTGAACGCAGGTTGGCAAACGCGTGCATCATACAATTTCCAAACCTAAAATTATGTCTAAAAAAATTGTTGTGACTAAAAATACACTTGAGTGGTTTGTATGGCTATATAAATTGTAATTACAGTAGAAACTGTTTGTATTACTTAACGACATCGCTTATAACAAATCACAGTGGACGACGACCTCATTTTTAGGGTCACGATTAAAAGCCCAACTTTAATGTGTTTATAACGATCCGCAAATAACGACAGGAATCTAAACAGTGACCTATAAAATGAATTTTTAAACTCAAAGAGTTAACGATTTTTGTTTATTTTTTATAAAAAAATAACGACTTGATGGTTCTGACGGATATTTTTGTCCGTTTTAATCAAATTAGCTTATACGTAGACATAATAATTGTTTGCTATTTATAAATTATTTACTAATTTATCGTATATGATACAGAATTGAGTCCCTAGTACCTCGTATAATATTTTTTAAAATTATATATCTTTTTAATTCATGAAAAAAATTAATTTTCTATCGATCCATTGTTATTTCAACTTTTGGAAATCTCCGGTCCTTTCAATGCCGTTATAAATGTTTTTTTACTGGTTATAATTTATGTATCAATACTTTAGAGCTCAATCATATATTAATAAAAATATCTCTTCAACTGAAATATTTTACATATCAAAACCATAAACCAGACATTAAAACAAACCCGTATTCTCACCTCATAATTAAGTGATTGATTATAATATTATCCACTGAATTGATCCCAGTAAATATTTTTTATATTTTCGGTGTGGGCGCACTTACTTAATTTTAGTTGTCAATAGTTTTACAGTAAAAAAAAAGGTTAAACTATTGTCAACAAAAATTGAGTTACATGTGTAATTTAAACCGATTTTAATTAAGACATTTATATAGAATTATATCGCTGACTTTGGATAAGTTGATTAACGGACTTTGAAATATTATTCTTGTTTATTGAGTCGAAAAAAAAGATTCCCAATACCGGTCAGTTGCATCCGAATATACATATACATTTTTTTAAAAATGTTCAAATATAGAATAGACAAGTTTCAAAATTGGAAACATTATACATTTAAACATTTAAGCACTTAAATCATCTAGCCCGTAATTTTCATAACCAATTGACAGTAATACCTTGGAAATAGGTCCCGGTGTACTCGCTGTATTTTCATAAGCCATTCATATATTTATAATACAGAATATATTTGGAAAAAAATAAAACATATACATTATACATATTTGTAATATAAATTTTAAAATGTTGAAAATTTATACGTGTAGCTATATTTTTGTTTGTACTTATGTGCAGGTATTTACACAGATTCTAGTTACATGGATCCATTTCAGAAATGGATATTATCGTCACCGTATTATCAATAATAGCAGATGCAGCGGTCTGTTCTCATTCATAATAGTTTCATCAACGATAAGATAAGCATGGTTGTAGAAAGATTCTTCAATTTTTGGTGTCTGCAATTAAATTAAAAAATAAATATAGTTAATTAACATTAATTATTTTATACCTTACATTATGAAATATATTAGTCATTTAACTATTTCCAATGGTTTTACGTGCTTTTTTATTTTATTATTCCAACACTTTTACAACATATTTTACAGTCATTGCACATTAAACAAAAATAACCTATACAAATTATAGCCCATACTTTTATCATATTTTATCGATCCATATCCTAGAAATACATATTTGAAAATTCATCAAAAATTCAGAGTAGGTAGTAAAAAACGTATCAATTAATTGTATATCAATCTATATTTTTTTTTTGGGGGGGGGGGAAGGGGGCTATTTAAATACTGCGGATTTAGCATTTTTAATTTTCTCAAACTTCCGCCTTCAGAGATAAATTATTGTAACATCTCTGGCCAGTCCGTTATTGTCGACAGTTTAAAAAATATAGGTACTCAAGAAAGTAAATTATGAAAGTGATTATGCTTCTTTTAATTAAAATTGAATTTACAAAACAACTGTTATTTTTACTAATAAAGTATTTTATATTGTTATATAAATAAATACAATTTGTAGATGATATAAGTTTTCTTGAGTAGACACTAAATGTATCATTATTTATAAGTACCTATGGGCTATGTATAAGACATAATGTCTCCGATTTTTTTTATCATCTAGGTTTTTAAATTGTTTATGTAATTGTACTGGTCATTTTCAGCAAATAATAATTGTAAAATTATTTTAATTCGGCTTTAAGCTATAAGGGAATTATTTTGTATTATTTAATCTATTCTAACTCCAAAAACAATAACATTTAACTGTTTTAATTTTAAAATGTGGTTATTGTAGCGTGAAACTTGATTATAAAATGTTTTTAAGGTTTATGTTGACATTTTATTAATGCATTTTATTGTTTTAAAACAATACATTAACATTGCAAACTTTAAACTTTAAATTATTTGCATTTGTGTGTTGTTTAAATGTAATTCGATTATCGAACTTCGCGAACATAGTTGTAGAATTAATACTTCAAGTCCTATTGTTATTAAACATATATGAAGTACAGAAAGGGCTATACAAATATTTAATTGTCGTTGTTTTCATTTAGTATTCCCATAAACAGTAGTTGATATTTCTGGGAATTACATTTTACGGCCTATAATAATATGAGTAGAGATTCTGATATATGCTGCAATAACCTGTAATACAGGAGAATCAAGAGGATTGAAAATTCATTAGCGGCACGTTCGCTTCAGCTCAGAAATTAACTTGAGTTCGACTAGCACGGTCTATGTTATAAAATGTTTGGGTGTATAACATATAAATTCAGTTTCACCAACTATTGTTAAGTCTTAACTCTTGCGACAAATATAACCATAATACAATTGTAATTTTATACTCGACTAATGTTTGTGTAAAATGATGTCCGAGTTTATGTATTTTATGATCAATATAAAATATATTAATAACAATTAAGTTATATTATAAACAAATAAGTTTGTAATAAAATAAAACATTTAAAACTGAAAGTTGTATGGTAAGAAGTGGACTTTAATGTTGAAACCATTATTAAAATGTACAAATAGTCAATACAAGTGTCATACGTGTAGTTAAGTGGCATATCGAGGGTAAAATCACGGGCTGATCAAATAAAAAACAAAATAAATTAAAAACTATACAATATTGCTATAAGAACACGAACACCTTGTCCGTTCATTAACAAAAAAAAATATTTTTATATTAATTATATTATTAATACTTTATTAATTATAAACAACTTATGCTAATTTCATGATAAGCAAATAAAAATGTCAAAATATAATTAACTTGTAAAAACTATAATAGATAACTAGTGCCTCATTCAGTGAGCTCTTATGATGGCATCGTATCATATTAAAGCAACATTAACATGTATTTATCGGCTATTTTAGGTACCTATCAACTTATTTATGTTAATTATTATAATTGTTATATTAGATGTTTAATTGTAGATCAGTTGTGAATTTGTTATATATTTTATCATAAACGTATAAATTAAACGCATTTTATAATTAACTTTTAGTGTTTATTGTAAATATTTATTTTTGATAGTTAAGAAAAAAATAAGATAGTAAAGATAAAAAAAAGGCAATTTAACTTGGATTTTAGGGTTTTTATTTTTTGGTATATGAAATGCGGTGGTCGAAAGACACACGTAAAGTCTTTGATTTACTACTCACACAGAGCATACAATTATATATAATCTTGTAAAATATGTATTTTAAATGCAATTTAATGGATGGTGCACTTCAAAACTACTATAAGGACTATGTTTTTGACACAATCATAATTTTGTAATACCAAATTTTTTCTAATTTACTTTCAATATATTAACAAAGTGTTATACTGTTATTTATGCTTATGAACAGTTGTTATGATTCGCTAAATTGAGGTCACGTCGCCGCTCCGGTAGAACAATGACCTAACTGCAAAATTTGGTAAAATGGGCTAAATGCTTCAATGTGTTTAAATATATCCAACGCATAAGGTAGAAAAACGACGTAACTGTAGTTGTAATAATTTCCCAAGCATTCCCATTTCATTAGAATTACATTCCATAACACTTTAGTGAAAATAATTTGGTTTTTTTCGTTCTTCTGTAAAATTTTAATTTTTGCAGTTGAGTCATTGTTTTACCGGGGCGGTGATATATAAATCTATTAAATAACTGCAAACTGAATTGATTTAACCATGGCTATTGGTTAATGTCATTAGATGTCATTTTTTTGTTATTTATATTTTATAAGATCTATTTATACTCGTGCATCCCTTAACTTATTGTCTGATAGTACTTAAAATCATTTTAAAATCTACTTAGCTTGAATATAAGAATATTTTCTTGTTAAAATTACCTCCCACGTGTTATGTTTTCTGCTTCAGTTTTTTCGGTTTGATGTTTACATTGATGTCCTAGCGTCTTCGGTTGACAGTGTCCTAGTTCGCTGAAGCCTCTGGATAGACATAATACTTGAGTTTCTGGTTGTCGCGGTAAGCGTTGGGCTCCCAGTGATGCTGGACCTGGTTAACCGTTCCACTATACAATGTCAAAATCTACTTAACCTCAATGTTATTTTCAAAGAAATTGTGATGTAAGCTCATCAAAGCTAGTAATTTGCAATCTGCAACTATCTGTTGAACTAGTTCTAGTTCACGAAACAATACAATATTTACAGTCGACATAAAATAAGTATCATGCAATTTTGGATTAGTTACTTTTAAAAAAAGTTGCTTTACTCGCTACGTATAGTAATTATAATGAAAAAATGACCTCTGTAAAATAGAATCGCAGTGAAATAATTTCCGCGTTTCAAACAATGTGTACCTACTTTTTCGTTACAAAAAAATATATATACATATGTATAAAATATCCTATCGGTGCAAAATATCCTAATTATTACTTTAATCATTAATTGCAGATTATTATAATTATTACAGCTTTTTAATATTAGTGGTATTATATATATTTACAGATTATTAAAATATTTCTAAAAATGTTGTTATAAGGGTATAATAATGATTTTCGTAAAGGGTTTCTGGTCTAAATGATTATGCGTTGCAATGCGTCTACAATGATGATGATGAATTATGAAAGAGTAGATGAATTGAAATTAACCAACACTACTTGGAGTAATCGTCCTGTTCCGATATAAAATTCAGTCTGTGCAGATATTAAAACTACAAAAATTAGTATTTGTGTGAATTAAGTGCATATTAAGGAATCACATAATTGACATGAGCATAATTTTGTCTGTCCGTACGTTTTGAAAAGGTACAAATAACAATTTCAATGTACGAAAAATGAAAATATTTTTTTAATGACATTACCTGATTTGGACCGAGTCAAATAGTAATGCGACGTGTCTCCGTTCATTCTTATAACATTCAGGTCAACAGAACTTTGTTTGCACTTCCTCATGCCTCCGCAATAACATAAAGCTACTTTGAAATATGTTCTGAACCTGTAACACATGTGCAACGCATGACAATCTTCTACAAAGTATGTGTTATTATTTTTATACATAAAAAGTTTTTAAGCACAACTGTAATGTTACATTTTGTGAATCGAGTTTACATATAAGTTTGGCTGCCTAAGGCATATTAAAAAAAATGTTCAAAACTTAAAAATTAAATTCATTCCTTGTCCTAAAATACGAAATTAATGTAAATTGTACGTCTTGTTTTCAAGCATATCTATCAAAAATACCAAAAAAAAAATATATATAGTACAAGTTATACGACAATTATAAGTAAAAAGTTATTTAACCAACCTAGGATTCATCCAGTAGTAAATTATTGGATTTACCATGGAGTTTGACATGGCCAACCAATAGAAAGCCAAAAACAGATCTTGAACGTAGGCTTTGCTGACTATTTCTTTGTTGTGGTAGGCGTATACAAAGTAGGAATGATAAGGTAACCAACAGAACATGAAAATTAAGACTACCACTCCGAACATTCTTACAACCTGTAAAATAATATAATGTGAGTTGTCTTAATAATAGTCGTCAATTAATTATTTAGTACTTTGGTCGTCCTATGTAGGGAGTAGAAGAAAGGTTAGTTAGGTATAAGAAGAGGAAGGAATGGTAATGGTGATGAATGTATAAAGAAAAAACGGCACTCAAAAAAGGATAAGAGATATTTGAGAATGTTAAAAGGATTGCAAATAATATACGCGTGGAAATAGTGGAAGACAAACGTGAAGGTAGAATTGTTGAAGATTAGACGGCTAACATCGTACAGTTGGGACAAGTGGCGAAGAAAAAAATAATATTATCGTTTTACAATTATCTTCGTATTTTCATATTTTAATAAGGTGGATAATTATTTATGTCTTCCCATCTTTATTCCTAGTTTAAATAATATATTATTGTTTTGATTTAAGATTTCAATTTAACTACTGAATTGCATGTTGTGTATCGTGGTGTACATAGTACATAGTATGGAGTTGTGACATTATTTGAGGTCGTTATTTTCAGGTATATGCTGTGTCTAACGCTGTTTGGACAATTTTTCACTGTTGTACCTCTTTAAATCGATCAAAACTACTAAAGATATCCTGTACACTGTATGTAGTCCGTAATAAACCCGGTAGTTATATTGGAACACATTAAATACTATCAGTCCCTTCGTCAGGAAGAAATAGCATAATATAATAGTGAGCTATGCGCTTCGAATTTTTAAAACGGTGCTCACGGTGTGTCGTGTTCGAGTACCAGTATATCTAAACACGGTTGCCATGTAAATATCAGTGAAATTTAACAGTATAAACTGCACGTTGAAAATTTGAAGTCCGGTACAAATGTTTCGGTCGCCTTCCCGTTTTCGGTGAGTAGGGATAATGACACAAATTCGTATACCGTTGTTGAGTGCACTCATTATTTCGTATTTTTCCAGCATACCAACATTGTTGGTCACTCGATTAAACAGACTTGCAATTGTTGCGAACACGTCGTCGTCATCGTCGTCGAACAAAAAATATTTACCAGAAACTAAAAATGATGTCAAGTCGAAGCGATTTAAAAACGCGTGCGGTTCATTGATTTAACACCATCGATTTTCGTGCTACTTAGAAACTTATTTAATAAGTGACGTTAATTCTTTCAATAGGGTGTGCGAGAGTCATTCACAAGTCGATGACCAAGGCGAGAAACACACGAGCCTCTCCGAAAAGACCGATGGCGATTCTTCAGTCTCTAGCGTTCCGAATGACCTCTCTGTTGCGGACTTGGTGGACTATTGTTCAGGAATAAGCCAAAACTATTGGTCAACAGGTATTAAGCTGTCTTCGGCACCAAAGAAAAAAGCTATTCCTAACTTGTATTCGACTTCACCCGTATCCTTAATCGCCAATTCGTCGGCGATCAATGTTTATCACGGATCAACAGTCGATGAAACCAGTTTGTGGGAAAGTCTTAATGAAAAATCGACATCTAAAGCGCCTTTTAAAACAACTCGTTATCGAATGAAAACACCAAAAATCAATTCCTACCGTGAAGGAAACATAACTGATATCAAATGTTTTTCGGAGTCAAAACAGGTAAAAAAATATATAGTACATGGAAAAATACAGAAAAGTCACTTTTTAAAAATAGGGTTTTTATTTTTTAAAATTCGTTTTGACTTACTGGATTTTTAAACATTTATAAACACGTTTTCTTAGATTAAAAAAATGAGACTCTACTGGGATTTTCTTTGTACCATCGATATACAAATTGCATTAGGCTTAGAAGTTGTAGTACAGAACTCTATGAAGCATTGATATAGCTTTAAAATAGTAAACTAAATTATAAATTGTCTACTTAGTTCGATAAGTATTCTAATCAGTAAGCTACATTGTTTTTAAAACCTAACTGCCTGATTTTGTTTCATTTAACAGCTATCTATAATCTCAGCTCTTTAACTGTCTTTTAACAAATAATAAGAAAAATAGGAAAGTGGGGCCGAGCGCGTTGTATATCTGAAAATTTTGACTGTTACAGATAAAATTATACTTACTAAATTGAAAAAAAAATTAGTTGATTTTTTACTTAGAAAACTAAACTGTTCCGAAAACTGAGGTGACATAAGCAATATTTCGATATAGGCATTTTCGTTAAAAAAATGTATATGTGTAAGCCAAAAAATAACAGTTTTGAATTTGTATTCGGTAAAAGTTTACTTGCTTATGCGTGTGGTCATATGAGAATCGATCCCAATTTGTATATGAATTTAAAAAAAAAAAAAATCTCAGATAATCAGAAAGTTTTATCATGGGTATTTGTTTTTAGCTTCTGTGCGGAGCTGAGAAGGTATTGTTTTTACAATAATGTGTTTTTATTTTTTTTTTGTTTCTGGACCCACGATATCTTGTAAACTGCTGAACCGATTTCTTCGTTTAGCAACTCTATAGATCAGAAATCATACCTGAAAGGTACTTTATTGGGCCAAAAATTTTAAAAAGTCACCCCTTCTCCATAAAAATTGAAAAAACACCGAAAAAATTTACAACTTTTTCAACTTAAAATTGCGATGCTCTAAACTGAAAAACATTAAAAAAACAAAAAATTATTATAAATCCTTTTCCCTAAAAGTGGTAGAATTTTTTTCTTTATTTCACTTTTTCAAGCAAAGTTTTGGAGATTAAGATCTGAAAATTAGACCGAAGGTAGATCTAAAATGAAACTATAACATATACAATTTTCTCAAAAATCTGTAGTCAAAATTTTTTTTTATTAAGGAAAAACACAAAAAATAGGGTAAATTTAAACTTTGGCCGTAGTCAGTTTCTAGGTTGCTATGTGTGAGTGAATCAACAGTCAACAGGTAATGAAAATATTTTCATTATATTGTTAATTACGATACATGGGTAACTATTACAGTACATTTTTATAGACAGACAATCAACCCTTATCGTATCCATCCTGCACAAGATTAAATATTACATTTTAAGTACATTATTGCTGGTCCCACGATATCTTCTAAACCGATATAACTGGTTTGAACATACTATCCACAGATTCGCATCCAAACGTTTATTTAAAAGTGATTTTATCACTTTCAGTTATAATAAAATCTGTAGACCTGTGACCTCTCCGTCCCCACTATGCCCCGATCCCACTGTACTGGCTCTTGTTTATTTCATATGGCCGTATCATAAACACTGAAGTAATTGTTTTTCCATTCTGCCTTCACCAAATTTTATTTGGATTCCCATTTTGTTAAAATATGTTAATTACATTTTGTTGCTACCGCAAGCTATTTTACTAGAATTGTTTACACTTACTTTCCGTTTCGACTTGATGGACTCGACGTGCCTTTGAGTCATCTGTCCTATAGTTTTGCTACCCCATAATTCTCGGCCCATGATCGTATAGCACACGAACATCACAAGAAGTGGTATAATGTAAGTGACGCAGAGGAACAGTATGTTGTATCTAAAAAACGGTCATAGATAAAGTTTAGTAAAGCATTCATTGTTTAGTTTATTTATAGGTAATACTTGGAAAATATCTTAAGAAATTCTAAAATTACATTTTTAATTATTTTGACCATTCTTGCTAAGGTTAGTAGAGAATTGAGATGCAAAATAAAATGGCTACAGCTGTAAATACATCCCAAATATTGCTAACCGGAATAGATAAAAAAAATCAAGGTACACAGTAAAGATAGTTAAAAATAATAGTATAATTAAAAATTGATAATACATGTAGTGGTTGATTTGTAAAGTATTTGTAAGTTATTGTAAAATTAATTAATTAATTAATGTTTGATGTATAAAAAATATTTGTTTTTGTTTTTAGTTCTATACTATTTTATTCGATAGTTGTTTTTTTATACGTTATGATAAATTACTTTGTTTTAATTCATCACTATAGTTGTTTTTAGTATACTGTCAATACTCCTTTGTGTCGTTATTTGCAGTATATTTTTTTTAATTCCAATAAAAAACTATAGCGCTATCGTTTTTTATATTTATGTCAATGTTAAAAAAAACTTGCTTTAAAAAAACGTTGTATTTTTCACTATCCATTTACTACATGTTATAGGTACAAATTTCATCTTTGTTTTAGTAAAAATGTTATATTTTTGTTGAAAACTATGTAAGTCGAATGATTCCTGAAATTTTTTTTCATAAAACACTTACAGTTGGCGAGTGAAACAGTATAAAATATATTACAACAATAACATTTTTTATAAAATACTATCTAATATTTATGTAATGCATTATTGAAAAAGGTAATGGGATTCCATGTAAGTAACGAGAAAACTAATGTTGCGGATTGTTTACTTATTGTTTTATTCATGTAAAAAAAAACTATATTTATACTGCGATAAAGTTTTATGAAAAAAATGAACATTTATTTTTAGTCATAACTTTTTTAATGCTAACATTATCCTTAAAATAGTCTGTAGTAACATTTCTCACTAAATAAATAATATGAATTTTTTGTACCCCGACGAAATACTGTTGTTTATTTACTTAAAATCTTAGGGAATTTTAGTTAATTTGAATAACATCTTAACTCTTCTTTATTCATTCATTTAAATTATGGTCGGTTAGACGTTTAGTTTTACGAGTAATAAATAAATATAAATATATATATATACATAAAAACCTAATAAAAATATTCAATTAAATAAATATTATTTATTCAGTCGATCAGTTTTTTAGAATAATTTATGGTGCATTGAATAAAACCAAAAAAACATTTTTTTGCTAGTGACCGAAGTACAAGCTTACAAGTGTATCAAATTTATTATATTTATTACATTGTTGCAGGAGTAATACAAGTTTATGGTACTTGGTTGTTTGTATTGCGGTCTTGAATAGAAGCACAAGCTGCATTAGATTAATTTTCAACTAATACCCAAATATACATTAATCCAAAGTTATATGGTGTGAATCGCAAACAACGAGAAATGTATAGCAATAAGCAAATTAAAAATGAATCGATTTATTTTAGTTTGAAAAACTCAATTGAAAATATCCTTTTAAAATCATAAATACTAAATATTTAGTAAATATTAGGAAAAGTAGTCGGTATCTTATAATAACTGTTCACGTTTTCTTCATACATACATTTATGAATCGAACACTTATAAATCTTTAGCTAACTGTCGTTAAGACTTGGAATCGATCCAGCCATTGTATTTCTTTCAATTTATTTAAGACGTCTAGAATACGGAAAAAATGGGCGGTTTCAATTAAAAATAAAATGTTTGTTTTCTAAAATGGATAAAGATAAAGAGAGCATAGGCGTATGAACGCTGAGTTTTTCCAAGGACTTATCGATCAAAAAACATAATAATATTTATCTATATATATATATTTTTTATGTTGATTATATATTAGGTATATAATTTTTCAAAAAAAAAAATGTTATTTTCTTTTAAGTATGCTCGCGTACGCTAATAAGAGAGATGCATTTTTTAAAATGAAACCAATTTCAGTAATAATGATTTCAGTGAGTATTAAAAATTATATTTTTAAAGTACAAGATAAATTAACTCCAAAATATAAATTCGCATAGATCATTACACTAAATGAAGTTTTTTTCTATCTTTCATTCGTTAAATTTAAATTCTTAAGTGTTATAGTATCAAGAAATATGCTTCTGACATAAATTTATGATTGCGATTCGAATATATAACTTATGAACATTTTAGCTTCGATGCAAAGCGAGAAGGTATTGGTTTTACTCTTAAAAGTTAAAAGTTAGAACTTTTACTTGCTATAATTTCGAGAAAAAGAGTCGGATCGAGTTGAAATGTATAAGAAATAATTATTTGGTATGCCCGCACACGTCAATTGTGTCAAATTTAAACTATACCTATTTCCCACCCCCCTAGGGGGGGGGGTACAAGTTTTTTTGTTTTTCGGGGTTTTTAGCCGTAATTTTAAAACTTTTGGGTTGAAAATTTGCCAGTAGTTGGAACTCATATGTATCCATAACGTATTAAACGGGAAAAAAATTCGGCACTACAGTTTTTTTTTAATTGCCGGGAAACTGTGTTTTCGCAGATTTCGTATATTTTAACAAAAACACCTAAAATCTTTAAAAAAATTGATCAAATCATTAAAACAATTTTATGTATATCTATGCAGAATGATACTATTGAGTTTTGTGCTCAAGTACCACATTTGACTTTAAGTTTACACAAACTCAATTTTTTTTTTTTTTTTTTTTAACTAAAAATCCGGTGTACCAGATGGGAGAAACGAACAGACACTAAAAACTATCAGTTGGTAACATCTATCCGTGTTAAATTAGGTTAGGGCCCAATGATCGGTATCATAATATTGTGTTTATTACATGATATCACAGACGACTAAATCGTGTAACTGATTATAGTAGACACTCGATTTATTGAGAAAAAAACCTATCCGTGTACTTATTAAGACACTTAATGATTCTGATACGACAAAACCACTGTCGTATATTCGTTATTTTATAGCCTGCGTTATATAATCTTACCGAAGGTCAACTATGAGTATATAAGGTCCAACTACCTGCAAATTATGAAGAGGACTGTTGTTTTTTGGATTCAGATTAAGTGTTCGTTTTTATGCAGTATACCGCCTCAAAATGTATTTTTTATTACACAATTTTTTTAAATGAAAACTAAAGTTTTGCATATTGTTATACTGTTATTCATTTAAAGAGATTCACGCTTGATTGTTTAAATTGTCTAATATTAGATAATCTGCTTCGTGCTAATTTTAATTTTTTAGTTTATCAACTTGTAGCTCTAATTTTGTATAAAATATTTCATTATTTTATTACTATGTACAAATTAAGATATATTTTAATAATAATTAAGTCATGAATGATAATACTTTTTTTTATGACTAGATCAAATCTCGTGAACGTTTAAAATTATGATACTGCTCCTATACAATTATTAAAAAACACAATTTTTAAAATCTCCATAAAAGGTTATTGTTAAATAACAGGCAACAGCCGACCGCTAGTGGCTATACACGTTAGTAATATTTAACTAATAAGTAATATGTGTAGGTAAAATTTATTGTTTTCTCCATCGCAGTACCAGTATACGATTTATTTTAATTTAAATGTAAGAAAATCGATTTTTCTTTAGAAAATAACAAGAAATTAATATACAGGATGAGGCAGTAAAACGGCGATTTTCTAATGTATTTAAATGGGAAAACCCGTTTCACTATCCCACCCTTTACATTTTAAGGATCTGTGAAAAGGTTTTTTTAGTTGCATTTTATTTTGTATATTGTCAATCTAGTAAAATAGAAGTATAATATAGCTTTGAAATAATATAATCTATGAAGTATAAATAGTTTGTGTGAGATTGCTCTAATGGAAGTATATAATACATAAATATTAATTTTATTGAGAATAAGCGATTATAATTTAAACTATGGAGTACAAACGATTGAAACATGAATCGTCGACCATTCCGACAAAATATAACAAGACATCGTAGATGTGTTATTCGGTCCACTACGTTTTTGCAAAAAAAAAAAAAACCAGTACAGTGGGGTCAGGGCATAGTGGGGACGGAGCATAGTTGGGTCGGGGCATAGTGGTGACGGGGAGGTCACAGGTTTACAGGAATTTTTAAATCTGAAAGTGATAAAATCACTTTCGAAAAAACGCTTCGATGCAAATCGGTAATCAGTAATTTCAAGCCAGTACAGTCCAAACCAAGCACAGTATAAACCAGCAAAGTTAGAAAGTTTTAAATGAAGGTTCTGTATTTACAAATGAGCATCAAAGCGTTTATTTGAAAGCGATTTTATTCAATTTTATCACTTTTATTTATAATAATTCTTGTAGACCTGTGACCTCTCCGTTTCCTCATTGCTTTGATTACATTATGCCAATACTCTACTGTACTAGTCCTCTCGGATAAAATCACTTTCAAATTAACGCTTTGATGCTCATTTGTAAATACAGAACCTTTATTTAAAACTTTCTAACTTTGCTGGTTTATACTGTGTTTGGTTTGGACTGTACTGGCTTGAAATTACTAACTACCGATTTGCATCGAAGCGTTTTTTCGAAAGTGATTTTATCACTTTCAGATTTAAAAATTCCTGTAAACCTGTGACCTCCCCCATCACCACTATGCCTCGACCCAACTATGCTCCGTCCCCACTATGCCCTAACCCCACTGTATTGGTTTTTTTCGTTATTTTTATAGATGCTTTGGGGAACGGTTTCTATTTAAATTAATGTAACTAAAAGTATCATTGTTATCAAGTAGTACTATTTCTTTATGAAAATACATATAAGTTTGTGAGTGGTAAGAGAGGAGGTGGGCGAGTATTGAGTAGGTGTTATTATTAAAGTTCATTTTCCAAAGTTCGCTACATTTAAAAGATTAAAATGTACATAGTAACAACAAAAGGTCGAGTGAATGCATTCTACTTTCCGTGGAAAACTCAGTTGCGGTCGGCGGAGGTCACCGGTGTTCTGTCCTTTCTCCGAACTTATATTGTATATGTTTTATACAGTTAGTGTATGTGATACATCGATTTACGACAATGGTGCCTAGCAGATTCGATAACAACTCAAAAATACTTTTAAAATTATAAGACTTCGCACCATTAAATACACCATATTATAGTTTATACTTTTGATATTCTTACTTTATTACTTTAATCATTTAAGAGGGCTTGCAATAAACAAAAACAATGCCACTGTTGAAATTAATTAATTTTTCAATACCTTCGGAAACAACGTGCCCTATTCGTCGGCAATGCGATTAGATTCTCTAACCGCGACAAAGTGATTTCTGAAGAGCGTTTTCCATCGAATGTCTAATATTGATTGTCTCTTCGCAAAGGTCATAAAACTAATTTTTGAAAGTCGAGCAGTATCACATTAAAATGTTGACTCGTGAATTAATTTATGACTTAATGCCTAAAAAGGCTAATGTAATTATAATCCACTAGTGTTATAATTGCTATACTGATACGGCTCTATAATAAAAGGAAACACAACTGTGGATTATTCCTTGACTTAGTTTAGGGGTTTGATATAATAATAATAAAAGGTTTTTTTTTTGAAACTGCATAAACAACTACCATACATCTGATTTGTACTTAGGAATTTCGTCTGACTTAACGACAGGTTAAAAATATAACAGTTTGTGAAAAACTAAAATCACGTTTCATAACATTACGAAAAATAAAAATTCAATTACTTATTAAATCCTATGAGATATTGAGTGGATTACTGTATTACGACATTTTCTCAACGCAGTTTGACCAAAACATGACATTGGTTTTTAATTATGTAAAGCAAATATACTTAAATCATATCAATGTACTGTGTTTGAGATACATTCAGTTATGAACACATAATATAAATAGTAATATTTAGAAGGTCTGTTAGCTGTTAATAAGTCTGTGGCTGGCATCTACTTAAGTTTTACGGTCTTACCACTGAAACAGCCTTAGAAATTCTCTTTGGGGCAACACATTCTCTTAACTATACAACCTTGAATATAATACAACTAAACTACTTTGTTATTATACTTTGAGTATAGCTATTTCGAGACTACTGCCTATATGATCATTATCCTCCCGTTAACATTCTTCGTACACGCGTTTTTCGAAGGTGATGGGAATATCTGAGCAGTTCTGCATTTCTGTTTTGTGTCGACCCCCATACCTTTTCATTTTTGACGTGTCAAAGGATGGCGGTCGTTTGTAAACGCTTTGTCACCTTCATACACAGTCTCCGGAAGCCGTTAACCACCGGTGATGTACGACCTAAAACGGTTTTTATTGCATTTATTTCTCGTTTACCGCGGTATGTTATTGTCAAGTTTTCTCCGCTTGTTTGTTGCTTATTTTGAATATATACCAGAAGAAATAAAGCGGAAGTTAACGGCAAACGCAAGAAGCATTGCAGAAGCTATAAAGACTACCAAACAGAGGACAGTCCTAATTGAAATGTAAGGTATGGCGACATAATGTTGTCTTGACATAAAAAAAACTTTATAGGTATCATATTTTGCTATTATTATATTTATGTTGTGCAAAAGTAAATACATAAGGTATTAAGGTTAGAATTCCTATTTTATGTCAAAACCACAAAGGCCTCGTAATGAGTTGGTTGATACCGATGTCGATAGAATTTTTTTCGAATACAGCTATGTGGTGCCATGGATAAGCTGCAAACTTGGTTTTAGAGTTATCGGTTTCTATTTTGTAAATGCTTATATAGTTTCGGGTAGATAGGTTTATAGAATGTACAAATACATAGATTATATTGGTTTTCACATAAATATGTATAGTAAAAACTAATATTACATTCTTGTTGGATTACATGATGAACACTTAGACATAGTACGAAGAAAAGAGTACCTATCGATATAACTGAGTGTTTATAAATAGGTCAGAAATGAAAAAAATGATTGATAGCAACTTGTAAAAGCTTGAATAAATTTTAACCCTAAAGAATATTTAACTATGTCATCAGTATTTTGTAAAATCAATTTGTAATCAAGTTGTTTACATATAAATGAGAATCTTAACCCAGTGGGCGGCATGAAAATACTTCTCCGAAATTGCCGTTCAATAGTATTCTCAATAAATCATTAAAAATACGCCAGTCGTACATTTGATCATAACATAACAAATATAACTGCTTTAGATGATATATTGCACGGAAGAAAAATGTATTGTTTGTCTTAAAACAAATAGTTTTCATTTAGTCATGTGCGTGGGAACTAAAATCATATTTCTAGGATTCTTTTTTTCATATTTTAAAGAATATTTTCTGTTTATAATACTGCTTTTAAGTCACAGTTGCATTTCTAAAATTTAATTATTTTTTCTAATTTCGTCTGTTATAAATAAAAAAAAATTATTACAAAGTACAATAATGTATCAAGATTTGTGTTTTGTAGAATGTAAAGAACGCTAAAAGCCCAATGACGAGTATTAGAACAATTCCGTAAAGTGCGCTGACGGTCAAGAGAAGGCATTAATTACTGAGATAGAATATACAAAAATAATCATTAGAAGACTTTTAATGAACAACAGACAATTCAGAAAAAAAAATACTAATATAAAGTGCCTGGCTAATCCGAAAGAATTATGATACATTGGGTACACTCAGAATTTGTTATAATATACAATTATTCAATGGGAATGACAAAAAGAGAATTAAGTGTCAAAAAAAAAAAATATACGTATAAAATAAAGTTGGCATCAAAACTTGGAATAGGGTAATAATAATATTCTCTTCTTCTCTTCTCCTTAGGTATCGGCCTTTAAGACCATGCCGCTAAATATAAATCTTGCAATCTGTCTCTGTCCTCTGCAGCTTCCCTCCAACTGATTTCCGGCCCTATCGTTTTGATGTCCTTCTTTACACAGTCTTCCCACATTAACCTAGGTATTTTCCTTATAGGGTCTTCTTCTACCACTTGTCTATTTAGGGATCCTTACACCAGGCATGACCCACCAACATTAGTTTTATTTTTGCGACCTTTAACTATAACAGGCCTCTGAAACTGCCATTTAAGTTAATAATTATGTAATTTTCTCCATTCATTGGTTTGACTATCAAAGGTTGGGCCATTATTTTCCTTAGCACTTTCCTCTGGAATATCATTAGTCTCAGTTCTTCGGCTTTTCTCAGTGCCCACATCTCAGAACCATATAGGACAATTGGTCGTAATAATGTCATGTAAATGCTTATTTTAAATTTTTTAGAAAGAGTCCTAGATTTCAGAACTTTTTCTAATCCATAGTATTCCTTATTCGCTAATTGTATCGACAATACTTCTGTTTTAACGTAATTATCCTGAGTAATAATCCATCTCAGATGTTTAAATTGTAATACTCTTTAAGGTAACTTAATGTGTTGTTATAGTCTATAATTTCTGTTACTTCAGCTAACAATTAAGTATGTATTCCGTCTTATCGTCGTTAACGGCTAATCCCACTTACTCCGCGGCATTTATGAGTTTACTTCCCAAACCTTTTATCATCTCTATATCATCCTCTAATAGAGCGATGTCATCTGCGCATGCTGTTAATCCTATTGTTATCTGACCTAGCGCAATGCCTTCTGAAACGTTTATTTCTCGTACTACTTTCTCCAGTACCAGGTTAAACAACACCGGAGACAGTGCATCTCCTTGTCGGAGACCTGTAGTCACCCTCACGGGTTGTGATATTGTGTTTACTATCTTGACCTTTATCTCCGTTTGGACTTTGGTTAATGCTGGCTACAATAAGGTTTACAATTTTTGTTGGGAATCTAAATTCTTAGAGTATATTTATTAGGCTTTCTCGTTTATGATAATAAAGATTAGGTTATCGACACTCGTCTACAGGTGGTCCCTATTTTAAGGCTGGTACTGCATATAGAGAGACTAGCATCCTTCTCATAGGCGGCCGAACTAGGCAATAAAAGTTATTTTCTAGATCACTAAAGCCATACGCAATAATAATAATAATAATTTAAAAAAAATAATAATTTACAATAAACTTGAAAACGTTCTTCAAGTCTTTTTTAAAAAACCGTAACTATTTTTGTTTTTTTACAAATTGTAATATTACTTACATGTATTCAGTTTTAGAATGGGGATACCTGCCGTCCGGCCAGAGCATGTAGCACGCTCTACGTAGTTCACCATTTGTGTATCTAGAAAAAAAAATTGTGAAAGCTAAACATCCGTAATTAAATTTCACTGTTGTACGTAGTAAAAAAATGCAGTACAGACCTTTTGGTTTTGATATTGGAATACAGAATACAGGGCATTGCTAAAAATACACTGATAACCCATATGAGTATAAGAACGGTCTGTGTCCTGGTTCGTGATCTTCTATGTCGGAGCGGATGGACAATAGCCATATACCTGAAAATGTATAAGCTATAAAATAATAGTAACTAAAATTTTCCTAAAGAGAAAATCGCAATTGTTTTAGATGAAATTAGTGTCGGCAAATATGTTAATTAACTTTGAATTGTTCATTCGTGGTGTATTTATAAAGTTAAGAGAATTTTGTATTGTGATACGCAAAAACTAGTTGTTGGCCGTTAATTGCTCTGATTTGGTTGATTAGCGAACGTTAATATCAGGTTTTATATAGATATATTGTGTGGCTTTTGATGAAAAATTATTTTTTTGGCTCGAATTTCATATTCAAACTAAAGCATCGCCAGTGCTATAATTAGCGACTTTTCGGACGAGTTGTAAATTGAGTACGAATCTTCCGCCTACATAAATTAACATTAATAAACTCAAAAGAAAATTCGCCTAGCGCCTGTTTGTTACGTTATAAGATATTTCGGGGAACGGTTCAAGTTTAGAAGTATGTAGGAGAGTGCAAAATTAATTTGAAAACTTTCGTAATCATTATTTTCTTGTTAGGGTGTTAAAATATTAGTTTTTTAAAGGGGGGCCCGTTAGTAGTTGTAAATATGGATAGCGGGCAACCATTATGTGTGTGTGTGTTCGATATTTTAACTTCGGTTGATTCCTAATGTGTATCTTTTTTTCAACCCGTATTCACTCTAATGCAGTGTCCAAACACGACGGCGACCCATCTATTTCGCCTTTCATTTGGTCGGACTAAGGTAAATATTGGCTTAGAGGGACGGGTCGTTACGACCGTCATCTGACACCATTAATTCTCGAATCTCGATATTTGTTTGCACACGCGTGGACTCTTCTATAGGCAAGCTAAGGCCGGTTTGATTGATATACACGTATAGGTATACTTATAGATTGTGCATAGTTAATGCTGTTAAAATTTCGTATTATAGTGGCGATACATCGATAGTAAGTACACAAGTTTAATCCGATATAGGTTTTGAGAATAAAAGACAACAATACTAAGCGGTCGCGAACTTTGGGAAAGAATTATTCGGATATCGAGATTGCAAACGCTTTGTAATTATAATGGATTATTAAGAATAATAGATTGAAGAATCTTGGAGGTATGTCGTTATTTCTATCCATCCCAGAGAGTAGAGGTAAACGTGCACGGAAATTGGAAGGAACAATTGTCTGAATGCATATGCCTTGGATACGGTAACATAATATTATAATTATCGACAATGTTGTCCTCAAAACGGTTTTGGAAATGTATCACATTTTGTTCTTTAATCGTGAAATAATACTCACATAACAACAACGAGAATGTGAAATTACACACGTGTAGTATCAAAAACATTAATGAGAATACACTGGAGGATCTCACTGTTATCGAATTAAAGCCAATACAGCTGCTACATTACAACTGGTAACTTTAAACTCACTTAACGAGATTACTTATGTACACTGAGCGTACATTTAAATATTATTATAATTGAGTAGTCCAGTTCTGAAAGTCTGTGTCTGTACCACCTCAATTTGAGATAATTAAGAAAACAGTTACAACACATCAATGTGGCACTGTTAAAATGTAACATAACAGCTTTATTTTCAGAAGGATAGAGTGGGTGGCAACAAAACCACTTCACCACTCGATCCCTTGCCCTCCATTTAATTAAAATTCATCTCAATTTCTTAAAGCATTTGACTTAGGGTTTTTGGAATTGGATGACTCAACTGCGTATTACCATAAATTATTTTTTAGATTTAATATTATTGATTTTCCATTCATAATATAAAAATATTATTACAAGAAAAACAATTTAATGTAGGAGCAAAAGCAGAGCGATTGAAAATTGATTAACTCTTTTGCGTAAGAATGCTTTACCGCAATTGTTGTTTTCTGGAAACTTAATTAATAACCACTATTATAAAATATAAATATATTCCTTTCGTTATTTTCATGGTGTTTTGAACATAAAATAAGAAAGCTATTCAGTGCCCAGTAAACACTTAATAGTTAGTTGACCAGTTGACATAGTCATCGACTATCTTTTGAGATCGAAGGAGGGGTTCTTTCACGACTACGAGTGGTATTTTAAACATAGAACCGTTTTTTTACTGAAAAAAATACATGATTTTTTGATAAAAATGAATTGCCAATATCATAATCTATTTTGTAATAAATAATTGAATTTAGCATCAAATCTTAAACGTGAAAAATTAAATACGAATGTGTATACACTTATATATGTTATCCAGTATGCTTATGATTCATAGTTTTTAATTTTTCTACTCCAGTTATTTTTTATTATACATTTACAGTATGGAGTTTCTGTTAAAATTTGAAGGAATTATCACCGATTTCGTCTAATATAATAACATAAGTGGACTGTATTTTAGTATACAACAAAAATACATACATTAATGAATAAATAATATTCGGGACCTTAGAAGCGATGGACTACAATGCGTCGAGCTTATCGTACACAGTATTACATAAAGGCGGCTCCATCAACTGAGTGGACCGGTTATCAGTAGATAATATTTATAATAGTATTTGATATAATTAATTATATAATACGAACAGCTTGTTGTACTGACCGATATGTATAAAATATTTTCTAAAACTATTAAGCAATTCCAACAACTATTGACCAATTTAGATACATAGGCGTCATCAGGTGTAGTAAGACTTCAACGTTTAAACGTGTTTTTAAACGAATAATATACCAATTTAATCCAAACTGTAGGATTTTATTAGTTAACTAATAAACGGCAATAACTCCAAAGGGCAGTAATATGTTATTTTAGCGTACTTGGAAGGTAAGTTAGTTTTTGAATTTAGGTAATTGAAGAGAATACTCGATTTTGTAAAAATAATGTATAAGCTAATAAAAATTCAAAGTAGTTTTTATTAAAGTTTCATAAAATACTTTGTTAGACATAAATGGTTAGCCTTTTTTAAAGCAATTATAAAATTGTTTTAAAAAGCACTGCAGAACAGAACAGAATATAGTGAGGTATTTAGTGAGGTTTGTAGGTATTACTATGATTAAAAGTGATGAAAAAGCAAGGAAGTACACAGGGGTGATTATGAGAGATATACCCGAGTATATTTTTTTAATACTATTAAAATCTTTTGAAAGTCTTACCCATTTTACATTTCGATTTTTCTTTCGTATTTTAACATGGTTAAGCCATCTAAGACTATTATTCCTCTTTCTTTTATTTTGTAATCGCATTACTACAATTATGCCTAATAAATATTGTATTACGATTTATTAATTACGATCCCAGTTTTAGAGATTATTTCAGTTAGTTTTCATTGTTATTGTATGATATCAAACTAAAGGCGGTATCACAGCTATGTCGTCTGTCGTGTCGTGCGATTTAAGAAGTGGGCGTGGCCACTTAAGGTTACTAATGGTAACTATTTAATACCAATTTGGTAATTATCGATCGTGGTTACCTAATCAGTGAATGCCATAGAGTACTCGTGAAATAAATTTTAATTTGATAAAATAATTTCTTATAAATATACCGTATATGGCCCATCAATGACAAACCGGCATTGAATACAGATAGTGATAGTAATAAGCATGATTTAAGATAGAATGGTTACGCGACGGCCAATGCTAATCTGCAGTAACTTGCGGCGGCAAAGGTTCTTATCAAAAATCATGAAATACTCACTGATTATTAGCGCTCCTAGTAGCAAATTCAACATATTGCCCGGCAAAATTTGAATTAGTTATAACCTAACCAGGTTATTACATTATTTACTAGGTATTAACTAGATACATATTATTAACAAAACTTTAGTAAAAAGGGAAAAGGCTTCCCTCGTAATTCACGTTTTGGCCAATGTTTCTAAATATCATAAATTTGTTTTTGAACTTCATAACTTAAAAGTTTTGAAATATAATCATGCTTATTACCATGATTTAAGATAGAATGGTTACGCGACGAGGACTAATATTGCGGCCGCGAAGGTTCTTATCAATAATTTAAGAAACTCACTGTACTACAGCGCAATCTACAGTGATATACTATTATCAATACTAAAAACAAATAATCAAAATCCATATTCGCATTTAATTCAAGTGTAAAATTAATTACTATTAAACGGTTTTAATATTTGTTTTGTTGCTTGCTAACAGGCAATAAAAAGGAATTAAGTAAGTAAAAGAATTTGTGTAGGTATTGTTGTATTATTTTTTATCATATCAATGTATTATCACAAAAAAAGGCGCTGTCTTGTTTTTCATTGTTTAATATTAAAATTATGTCATAACTTGCATGTAACTTCTTTATTTAAAATATATATATATATATATTGTTCGATGTACTAACAATATATTAAATTATTTTAAAACATGGCGCAGTCGCGAACTAATTCATTTTTACACGATTAAATAAGATAAAAAAAAAGTGCACGTGTGAAATAAAGTGTTAATTATGGAATTTAATAAACCAGAATGTTTGAAATTAACTGGCAATGTGGCTAAAAATTACAAATTATTCAAGGAAGAGGTCCTGGTATTCTTCGAAGCCACAGAATCAATCTTAATATTTTTAAAAATATCACTAATAGAAAGTTATAAAATAAATTAAGTTTTAAAAAGTAATTTGTAGATATATGTTTGACCTTTCTTTTCTTAGGTTCTGGTGTTAACACATTGCTAGTGTCTGATTTCACATACCGACAAACTGCATTATAGTTATGATCTAATACAATTGTCTCATTAGAATCAGATGGAAATAATGTCAAACATTTATTATGTGTACTACCTAGTAAATTTATGGGGACAGCATCTTTTTTCAATTGTAATCTTTTTAAAGCAAACTTTCGAGTTAGACATAACTATGTTTATTAAATGCAAATTTACTACAAAAACACTCAATGTTTACTTACAGTATATTTACTACATCCTTGACCCGATTCCCAATTACTAATTATGTCTCTGTTTTTAAAGTGTTTAGCACATACTCGGTGACTTTTTTAAAGTTTTATCCTTAATGCTTCTTCCCACAATAGCTTTCTGTTTGCATCTTGAGACAACCCAAAAAGGGGTTTCGATGTATCGTGAGGAATAGATATACAACAGTAACTTGGCATTTTAAAAAATAATATTAAATTTCAAAACTTTTAAGTTATGAAGTTCAAAAACAAATTTATGATATTTAGAAACATTGGCCAAAACGTGAATTACGAGGGAAGCCTTTTCCCTTTTTACTAAAGTTTTGTTAATAATATGTATCTAGTTAATACCTAGTAAATAATGTAATAACCTGGTTAGGTTATAACTAATTCAAATTTTGCCGGGCAATATGTTGAATTTGCTACTAGGAGCGCTAATAATCAGTGAGTATTTCATGATTTTTGATAAGAACCTTTGCCGCCGCAAGTTACTGCAGATTAGCATTGACCGTCGCGTAACCATTCTAATTTAAATCATGGTAATAAGTATGTTTAAATTGATAATTGATGAAAAATAAATTGACCGCGGTTACTATACTGTAACCACCTATACCACACGATATAAAAGTTGAGCTCAGCTCAACTCTAGCAATAACCCGGTAGGTCATGGTTTTTTCAATGATACCGTGATTACAACGGCCAATCGGAAGGCGATATATGGCACACGACACGACAGACGACGTAGCTGTGATACCGCCTTAACAGTATATTATTGTGGTCAAGTTTATTACACAATTTTAGTGGGATGATTACTGCTAAGCCGTCAACTTCGTATGCGTTTTGTTATTTTCGGAGGGCGTTTGCGTGGATGTTCATTCACACAGCGTCCAATAAAAAATATGCCAATTATTGAACTATGAAACACAATACACTACAAAAGTTTAAATATTACATATATTTACGAACGCAATATATGATGTGACTGTTATTAGTGTAATTTGCATCCAATATTCAAAAAGATCACAGATGACATACTCATGGAGAGTCACTGAATACAATTTTTGTCCCCTTCTTTCAATATTCACTGAGCTATTTATTTTTTTAATCAAGAGTATACTACGTAAGTATACCGATATTAGCTAGCATAACGATATTAAAAAAAAATAATAGCTATTTTCATTAACATCTATGCACCATAAGCAAATTTAAACTAAATGTTGTTGTAAAATTTGCAACTGATATAACAATAAATTGGCAATTACCACATTGCTGTTTTATAAAATACAATGAAATCAATCTCTTCAACTCAAAAATCAACAAGTTCGCGAAATTTAGAAATTTTATTATAATCAAGATAGTGTACAATAAATCATGTCAAACTGCTGCTGTTTAGATAAGAAGGTGTATGCAGATTTACGGATTAATGATAGCCGTAGGTACCTATAAATCATGTCCGTTTTGGGATGTAATCATTTATTTTATTTTATATCATGTGTGCGTATGTCTACATAACATATACATATAAATAAATAAATATATATTATGTGTTAGTCTTTCCCTTTCTATATATAATTTATAGGTTTGAGTCAAAAATATACTTTCCCAAAACTGTAAACCACTGAAGTCAATTATTTGAATCAATAGTAGTATCTATTATACATTTTTAAGAGTGCCAGTTTATTTTAATGTGATCAAAAAATACAAAAGTATAGTGATTTTCTAAACAAATATTAAACAAAAATTGTGAACATACCTAGTTATTATTTACTTATACGTTTACTGACTATACAAATTTAAAGTAAAATTACTCCTTTTTTTGTTTTTGTGAGTTAGACTGTTGTTGTGCTCATCGCCTCGTACGGTCCCCATGGTCAGACAATTTTTCAAATATCCACAAAGCGTTGTCGTCGGTTCGATTAAATGAATCATTATACAGGAAGTAGGTTGAATAAAATGAAATCTAGTTGTTGACTGGGTTTTTGTTCTCTGCTTTCATGGTCATAAATCGTAGTCAAACCCCAAAACTCCTATAAATTGTGAATGTTCCGACGTTTGGCCTCAACATTGTTCGAAAAAAAAAACATATTTTTCTATCTGCTAGCGAAGTATTGCTGCCAAAGTATATGGCCAGAGAAGGCTGGCTGTGAAAAATGGAAAAAAAGCGTGGTCGAGTGCTATTGTGCTGTCCCAAAGCCAATCGCCAACATTGTTTACATATTAATCAATACGTCTAAATCTTTCCAGTGTATTTCACACGCACCTATCGACGGGACTGCGAGCGCCGACTTTTCCCATCAATAAGTTTAAAATACGCTTATACATAATTTATAAGTTTTAAAAAACCCAAATGTAAGCTTTCAAACTTCAGGTGTTAGTATTTGTATCGTGTAGAGCTTAATGTACAGGTGTGTTAGACGTTTTTAAATTATTTAGAGAAGAGAAAGAGCTGTGGTTAATATTTTATTTGACTGTTGTAAAAGTGGCTAGCATTGTTAAATATATAATTCTTAGATATTTTGACCAACCTTCTGATATTTAGATAAAAATTCAAGTATTAAATGCTACATTATAGTGAACTTATGGGGTTCGTTGAGTGTTATTATAAATCGGAATGCGCACAGTTATAAAAATATAAAATATAACAAATACTTATGACGATGTTCTCAAAAAAAACATTTTTTTTCAGGATATAACGATTTCTAGATGTAAGAACATTTATCGTCTTCTAACATTCATCTAACATTTCAATTACTAAAAAGTAATTTTCATTCATATATAACAAAACTAACAAGGCAAAAGAAAATCATCAATCAAATTGTTTATATTCATTAATCACAATACCGCTTACGTCACATCTGAAAACCACAGCAAGTTAAGCTCGTGTAATCAAATAAATTCTGCACCCGTGCATTTCTCAATTTCCCTCTTCTAAATATTTGTAAGAAATAAAAAAAATAAAAAAATAATGGGTAATTCTACTAATATTAACACAGGCTCAGGTTCAAATTAAATGTTTCCTGCGTCTAACATGAACTAAAACAATATTCATTAATAAAAAATAAAAATAATATTGAATATTGTAAAATGATGAAGTGCATTAAAATTTTTGTATAAATTATTATTAAGAAAGAGTAAATAGAAATATACTTATAACTTATAATTTACAATATAACTACTAAAAATCAAAATATATTAAATTTACATAAGGATCAGTAGAGGACTCAAATTTTAACATTATATTTATATTTAATTAGATGTATGTATTAAAAACTTCTTAAAAAATGGGATTTTGTTAGGTATGCAGTATTGCATATAATATGTATAATTGTAACCTTTACGCACTTAATTTAAGAATCTCGATTCCAACAGTTTTATAAGGTTTGAAATATAGGCAATAATTGTCTATATAGTCTATAGGTGAGTTATAGCGTTATTAATGGCGAAAACAATTTTCTGAAAATATAGTAATCCTTTAATTCTTTTTTTTTGAAGGAAAAATTCCTATGTGTAATATTTTTCAGTTATAATTTGGTTAGTGAGTAGCGTGCTTCCCGTTTTTTAATAAAATAACACACAATTTTTTAGAAAAATGCTAACAATATCAATAGACAACAAAAGACAGTAAAACATTAGGAAAACTAAACTATAATATTCTGTATAATCGTCTGGCTTATTATCATTATTCATTAGTATTCGTTACAGGGCAATAACATCAAATAATGTAACAATATAAGATGTCTTAAAGGAGATAAAATTGAACATTTATAGAGTATATTTGAAATTTGGCTTCTATGTGGAGCTAAAATTTCAATCTCAACTAATAATATCAACAAATTTGTATGAATAGCTATAATCTTATTTGTAATTGTTTCGTATAAGCGTGTTGCGAAACTTAAAATATTTGAAATAAAAAAATTACTATTTTTAGTAGGGTACTCTCCCCAAAAAAATTATGTTTTTATACGTACACACTATCATAAATTATTACAAAATAATTGCATGTTTTATAACTTTTTACGCATGAAATGAGATGAAAACTGCCTTGGAGTGTATCCAGTTTTGGCTTACCAACACATTGGAGAGATGGGTTTTAACTATAAGTAGTGAAATCATTAGTTTATTGCTCGCAATTGTAATAAATATGTACAAAAAGAAAATATTACCATGCCTCAGGAGAAGATAGTCGCCTCCATTATTCCAGTTTAAAACGCCACCACTACCAGCCGGTATCTCATATTTAAATTTGGAATAGTTTTGTGCATAATTTGTTTAACCGAGTGTAAGAAATTGTAATTCAGTTTATTATGACATCGTTTACACTTTTTTAACTTTACTTCCATATTCATATATACTCAGTTAATAGTTTTCTTATTATACAAGTTGAAGGTATAATTATTATTTAGTGTAGAATATAAAAAAATGTTCTTTTTTTCAAAGAGAGAGAGATAGAAAGGACGTGTCTAAATTTGAGTCATTGGATGATAAAATTATCGTTAGAGTGAATCTTAAATGTTATTAATATTATTATTAGCATACGCAATTGACCAGTTAACTTTCAATTAATATTAATTCATTAGAAAAATCTACTATTCATAAATATGTTTCAAACTAGATAAGTAACTACTACTTAACTATTACTATTTTTTATAACGTTTTTATTACTACTAAATACTATTTAAACGCTTTATGTTATATTATTAGCTATCATTGTAACAACAATATTAAGTTGTTGAAGGTTGCTTTTATTATGATATTTAGGAGTTTATAAAAAAAAATAGCGAAGTAAGTGAACGAAAGGTTGAAATATTTTATGACAAACAACTTTAAATTTAAAATAACTAAAATCGTTTACATTATAAAACATTTTTTTAAAAATAAAAACCTGACGAGACCATTATAAACACACGATAGGCTCTAGTTATGAATCAATTAAACTAATAAATATTAAATAGACTAATTTAATAGATATTAATATTATTTAATTATATTACAGATTGATTTAACTGCCAAATTGACTGATGCTAAAGAGAAGTTAGTCATCATCGATTTTTTTGCTAAATGGTGTCCTTCTTGTAATTTAATTGCCCCGTACATTGAGGTAATACTAATTAAAAATTTGATTATACTTTTGACTTTTCTTATATAAAACACTTTTCTTTTAATTTATAGGAACTGAAAAACGAATTCCCTGATGTTATTATCATTCAAGTTGATGTTGACGAATGTGAAGAAGCTGCAATGGAATACAACGTTAAATCAATGCCTACGTTTGTTTTTGTCAAATCTCAATATGAGGTGAGTTAAACTACTGTTTTTAACACCTACGTAGAAATTTCAGAAATACTATACTTATTGAATTGCAGAAGGCGCATAAAATGTTTAAAAAAATCACTATTTCATACAATAAGTTTTCCAAAGTAGTTTATTAACATACGATTTTGAAAGTCTTAAGAACAACTTAAAAGTTTTAAATTTACAGTTTATACCTAAATATGTATAATAATGTCTTTGTTGGGAATATTTGAACAAGTATGTAGGATGTTTTGCTAGCCTAAAATATATTTGATTTCCATGTATGTTTGAAATTCACATAAGATCTAACGTAAAATGTCTTAGAAATAAAGAAGAACGTTTAATAGAAGAACAAAAAACAAATTAAAATGAAGGCTGGTGTGATATTTTAATTATTAAATTATATAAAAAATTCTATACTATAACTTTTAAATAGTTTCGAGTTAAATCAAAACGTTTACGAGGATGTATAATAAACATTTTTCAATGATTTTTGTATTCAAAAATAAGGATTTAAATAAAAAGACTTTAATTCGATGATAATACCTCTCGATGGTAAGTACTCTTTGGTAGTTGTTTACACGTTGTTTTCGTCTAAAATGATGATTAATTTACATTATTTTATTTATAGGTCGATCGATTTACTGGGGTCAATAAAGAAAAGTTGAAGGAAATCTTAGTGAAGAATAAATAATATAAAAAGTGGAAAAAATAAGTTACGAAAGCGAACAACTAACCGCTGGCTTAAACATTAAAAAACATTTTTATACTAATATAAAATAAACAATTTTATAAAAATTTTTGTCAGAACTCAAAAGTTGTAATTTGGATAAACATAACAATAGTACCCTAACATTCAGCTATAAATTTAAGAAAATATAGCTGGGAGAGGGTTTACCTGAAGTTTGTTTTACACAAATTTATTTAAGACGCTGATGGTTATTTAATGGGAACGGAAAGGGCTATTTATTAAAAGCAAAATACAAGCCATAGGTTATTTTCTAGTTATATAACTTTCAAGTGGTTTTTCTAAGTTTGATAAAAATTACTTTCGCAGAAGTCACTTTTTGTCGTACCTATTGGAAAGATTTAATTTTGTTTTTAAGGAAACTTACTATTTTCTTTATGGGACTTAAAACGTAGATTTTTCATTTAGGCATTAGAAAATTAGTTAGGGTCATCAGAAAAACTATAAAAAATAAAAATATAAACCCTTATAACACAATTTTTTAACGAAAATAAAGAATAGTCTTCATTTGTATAAAATTTGGTTCATTCCGTTCCCCTTAAATCATATAGGTACATAAAAATACATTTTTTATTTTAAGGTAATCTTTTGAACACTTGACTCCAAGGTCAAAAATGTATAAAATAAATACTTATTTTTAATATTATGTTGTAATAAATAAAAAAAAGCCATAAGAGAATTACTAGGATTACTAGTAATTATATTACTAGTAATTGTCTTTTGGCCCCTACTGGTTCTGTACTTGGATATAATTTTAATGATATGGTACATTTGGTTTATTGCTTGGTCAAAGTTTTAAATTTACTACTATAAATGAACGGATAGAAATATGTACACTTACCTATTAAGGGTAATGGCGACCAATGTGAATACTGAGGACGCGACTGTCCAATATGCAATGAAATTAGATGCCATGCATAGCTCAAGGCCAAATGCCCAATCCGAGTTGAGCATATAGATAAAATTGGGTAAGCAGTTGAGTGCTGCCATGAATAAATCTGAAAGACTCAAACTGACCATGTAACAATTAGTCACCGTTCGCATTCTTCTGTGGGCTAAAAAAAAAAAAAAATAAGTGAAAGACATTTTTAGAGGCTATATTTAAAAAATAAAATGTTAAACTGATTTTTAAATGAAAACCAAAAAACTAGTATTATATCACAAATTACAAATTTAGTTGAAAAATAACTAATAAATCGTCCAAACGTTAATACTCCATAATCGTTAAAATAAGATGAAAGTAATTAATTTTATTATTTGTATTTATGTTATGCAGAACATTGGATACAAAAGCATTCAAATATTCAAGGCATATACATTTTGGTGCACCATTTTTTGTGGTATTTGGTTAGATTCAAGGTCGCCTACTAAATTCTAGTTTTTTTGTCTATGTTTTTATAATTATACACACACAAACAATAACGCATTTCTCTTTATATCATTCCCATGTCGCCACGGCTTACAGCCAATCTTGACACCTTTATTATAATATTTTAGTCAACTGAACTTTATCAGATAAATGCTAACTATTTATACAAAATATGTTTGAAAAATTGTTCTAAAAAACGCTATGAATATCTGAGTGTTCATAGTATTCTGTTTAAGTTTTAAAATATAAGATGATATCTAATTTGTCTTTCAGTGTAATGGATTTTGTCATTTATCACTTGTGTAGGTAGGGATAATATTATAACCTATTATGGTGATATGAAAATACAGCGGGTCATAAAAACTTTAAATTCTATTTTTATTGAAACACTTTACAACAATTTTATAGTATTCTGTATTAGTCATACTATAATGTAGTAAAACACGTATCGTATTATACTTCGCAAAATAAACAATCACTTTCAAAATGTTAAAAAATGATAACATACAATTACTAGTTTTGCAATTTTTACGGATTTAAATACGTTTGAACCATTAAGGGCTTAACAATAATAAAAAAGCTAAAAAAAAAATGAAATTGTAAAGTAGGTCACTCACTTTACAATTTACTACTAAGTCAATATATTTAGGCATTTTTTTATGCAAATATAGTTTGTCTTGAGTAATAATCTTAATGAAGTATAAAAAATTCCAACATAGTTGGATATAACTGTCTTCTTCTTTATCTTCGCCTTACACTACCAAATACATGGGGTCGGCCACCCTAGTCCTACACCTCCATAGAGCTCGATCTTCTACATCTCCTTCAAACATCCCAGCTTTCCTCATATCACTCTCTATTCCGTCCATCCATTTTTTCTTTGGTCTTCCTCTTCTTCTTTTTTCCTCTACATTCATCTTCATAACACTTCTCAATGCCTCTGCCTCATCTCTTCTCATAACATGACCGATCCATCTCAGCCTATTCTCTCTCATTTTCTCCGCAATTGATGCAACTCATAAACTCCACCTTATGTATTCATTTCTTAATCTATCTTCCCTAGTCACTCCACTTATCCACCTTAACATTCTCATCTCCACTACACTCATTTTCTGTTCTGTTTACTTATCTACTGCCCAACACTCCGACCCATATAACATTGCTAGCCTTACTACCGACCTATAAAATTTACATTTCAATCTTATAGGCACCCTCCTGTCACACAAAAGTCAAAACACCTGACGCTCTCCTCCAATTCATCAGTTGGATATAACTGTATATAAATATATATATCGATGGCATTATGTATGGAAACATTAAAATAGCAAAGTTTACACATTACACTTAACCTTTGCAAAACTGCTATTCTCGCAGATACTAAAGATACATGTGTTGCCCCTCGTCGAAGGGACAGTATGTTTATTTGTGTATTTCGGTGTATTGTTCAATAGAAAAGAACACTGAGAATATGTGGTAAAATGCAAAAGACAAATTAAAGTAACAAATTAAAACTACTTGCTAGCTATTACACTTTACAATTATAGTAATACAGAAACAGTCGATACGAATATATTTTAATAACAATACACTGTAATATTTGTATTTGAATGTTAGAAAAAAAGTTGAACCGTTTTTTATTTAACTTTATGAATTAAAAATAGCCATATAATATATGAGGTAATAAACATTTTAAACTTGTGTGGGAAACAGTAAAAAAAAAATATCTATTTTTCAATAATAGTTGCGATTGTTGATTGGGCTAAGTAATACATATATTACCTACCCTTTTCTCTATCACAGTCAATATCTGAATAATCCTAAATTTCACATTATAAGTTGAATGGTTATTTAACATGATGAAGGTTAAGCAAAGAAGAAATTTTAAAAGTAAAAATACAAAAAATGGACGCAGTAGTATCTCATTCGCGTCTACCTAATCAAACAAAAGAAAGTTCCATCTGCCAAATACGAAATGAACAAAACTAAATTAAGCTTATAGAAATTACAACCTCCCTTGACTTATCTTCAACCATTCATTTAATATAAAGAAACACTCGGAGGGAGAAACAATCATCTCGTCTACAGCTTCTTTAAGCACGTTGAGAAATTAGTATACAAAATAAAATGCAAATAACTTTTCATCAAACATTGTGAATAATTACACATAATATGCTATTTGAATATAAACTATTGATCTAGTAGTTGTAGCATTATAATTTATGATACAGAAAAAAAGTTTGGAAATGTTTCAATCACTTCCAAACACTTTCAAACGAATCCTTGGGGCTTGAAAATTATTCAAAATCAGCATAGTAGCTTGGATGTTCATAGATTCGTACAATGGTAAAGAAATTGTGCTTGGGTTATAACATGTTGATTATAAAACAAATGAGTTGACTTCTGATCCGGCCTATACAAATTGCATATGATTTTTGATCGTTAGAAGTTTTTTTAAGAAAGAAAATCGATCCAGCAGAAAAAAGTTATCATGTTTCCATGCATACATAAAAACCATATCAGTTATTACTTCCACAGCTTTAAAATGAAGCCAAAGTAAGATTATTATAATGTAGCTTTGGAATTGTTATAAATTACGTTTTACTAAAATAATTTATTTTATTTTCAATATAATATAAATATTTTTATTATTTCTGTAATGAACATACATAACTTTATATTTACTATGGTAATTTCAGTGTAATCTTTGCCAGTTTTCATCGTTGGCAGTATCTTGTATCTAAACACATTGCGATCGTTAATATTTTTTCTATTATAGTGTATATTAAATGTGTTGATTTCAAATATTTGTGGAAAAATAATTTGATTTTTAAGAAATATCTCGATTCCTGTAGTTTTGAAGGAAGTCACTAACTACAGCAGAAAATACTCGTGGCGGTTTGTTTTTAGTAATATTCATTGGTGTATCAAGTTTTCTTCTTTAGCTTTCTCAAGTATTGCTTAATTTTAGTCACTAGTGTGCAGCTACGCCAGTTTTTCAGAATATTTGCACCATAGTCTGGGATTAACAGAGGATCGGTAAAATCTATAAACTATACCAAATCTATAAATTATACCAAAAGAATATATACATATTCTATTGTGGTATTACAATTTCTATAAGTGGTATTACAATACAACAATTGTATAATCCGTAGAATGGCCAATCTATTTTACTTTTAAATAAATTCTTTCAGGAGTTTCCAGGGAATATTTAGCAACAAACCATGACTTGTAGCGTATACAAATTGCAAAACCATTAAAATAATTTTTTTTGTTTAGTTTCAAAATATACTTTTTTCATTTCAAGTTGATTAATAACGAGCTGAACGACATTAAATGCCCCTTTCGTTTATATGATCAACAACATTAAAAGTTATAAATAACTTATAATAATAATAACATTATTATGTACCTATTCTGACTGTTTTCCTTGTTAGTAATATATATTATTTTCTTGGTCTTTTTTTTTCTAATTCGGACTAGTTACAGACATTTTTAGCTGAGGATTTGTTAACACGGTTTTTTTATTTTTTGTTTAACTCTATAATAATTGCTTACGGTAGTTAAAAGCAACAAAGTTTTGTTACGCTATATGAAACTTGTTTTCCCTATTTAAAATGTTTTTTTTTTCGACCATGACTTTTTACATTACAATTAATTAGACTTTACTACTTCTAATACGCTGCACATAGAGCACAAAGAAAAATAGTTTTTATGTATTTGTTACTTTTTCTGTATTATTTTAGATTGATTGTATGATACAAAACATAAAACGTATTAATTAATATTTTTTTGATACCGAACGTAAGAAAATGTAAAGATTTAGTTTTTATATAAAACTGGTGTATTTTTAAAGATTGTACTGTATTAATACCATTATTGTTAGCTTCGATATGGAGCTGAGAAGGTATCGTATACTATCTATTGTTTCACATCAAAATTGTTTTTTGAGAGCGATTTCGTTACTCCTGGTTCTAATATTAATTAATAAAGACTGACCTCCCCGATTCTACTATGCCCCGACCTGACTATGCTATTACCCCACTATGCTCGCTTTTTTATTTCTATGTTAGCTTAAAATTTAATTTTAATTATTTCTTAACTGAAATTCAGATTATTCTTAAATAAAAAAATTATTTTTGCTGTACACAGGATATTTGATGTCTTGACAGTGGAGTGCAAGAAGTTTAGCGCTACGATAATATCACAATATTTTTTTTCTTATGAATTAAATAACGATTTTTTTATATTAAGCTTAGAGTAATATCGCTAAGATCTAGAGTCTTGATAATTAATTCTTCACGGCTCTGTTAAGTAAGTTTAATTAATATTATGAATAAAGTAAAAAACGGTGAAACTTTGTAATAAAACAATTTGTTAATAAAAATAATTATTAAGTACATAATTCAATACATATTTAAGCCATATAATTGTTGAACTGTAATATTTTCCAATGAAGGCTAATAAAAAAAAATCAATACTGTATCGTAATCAATAATATTTTTCTTGCTATCAATTACTTTAAAGTTATTGGTATTAATTAATCTTTCCACGACCCACATGTACTGATTGTTGATCAATCAAATGTGATCTTTTCGTTAAAGTTGAGTTATAATATTTTGTTTTCTCTAAAATGTCAAATGGATGTAATAGAACTTACTGTACGGTGTTTTTGTATTTATTGTTTTTGTCTATATATGTACAGTTTGATCGTGTAGATATGTTTCTAGGCTTCTATACTTTAGTGAAATCTTATTTATCGGCCACGTAAAAGATAGAAAATTAACCGTTTGGAAATATAACGGAAGAAATCTATAATCCTGTAAGTCGGTTTTTGGTGTTATGTGGGGTTTTCGGTTAGCCATTAATCGCACGTCATGAATTAAATCAAACTAGAGTGCAATATGTTGGCAGAAGAAGATAGGTTTATATCTTATTCGGAAACTAGAACATTATCAGTAATGAGAAAAGTTTTGACAATAATGGTAGCGCTAGTATAGTGGGTACAGATGCGAATTATTGAACGTTACTAATAGGCACAAGGCACACGTGCGAAGACCATGTGATGAATTGCATTACACACAATAATTGTTATAACTATAATTATAATTTTATTGGACATCTACTGTTATAAATTATAGCTATCGAGATATATATATATATATATTTTTATTAATTGCTTTTGTAATTACACATTATTGCACCATCGAGATATTATAATTGTACAAAATTATAAAAGGTTTAAAACAATGAGTTAACCATTAATGTATTATGTATTTATTTTCAAAATACATAAATTAGAGAAACTTTGGCCGCTAAAGATTTTCGTTGTTAAGGTTTTAAGTTACAAAGACATGTAATTTGATACGCATACCACAAAAACCATCTGTGTGTGTGTGCTAATTAAAGGAATAGGATTGTTAACTGATCGCATAGTAAAGTAAATGTAATTACGTTACTTAAAGCATCATCACGAATACCATTATGATTGTAATTAGATGAAATATATTTCTAATTATTAATACAAATCAATAAACATAAAGTACAATCTTCTTTAAAATTTGTTATAGATATTTTATTTTCCATCGTAAAGGAAATAGCAAAATGCATATTGAATTAAATTTCACACCGTCTGATGTTAGTCTGTAAGTTGTAACTGTATGTTAAAATTAATATACAGTATTTAACCTACACATTTATCTTTATAATCACTACTTATGGCCACACAAATACAAAGTCCTTCAATCCTAAAGTTTAATTTTTTTAACATAACAAACTTAATATAAATATCAAGATGTGGTCAACAACCATGATATCAAATAAGAACAATTTCATTTTTTCAGTAAAATATTTTCAAAATAATTGTTCTTATGGTATATGTATTATGTTTTATAAAAAAATTATGTGGATGGAGTCCACCTCGGTCTTCAGTTAGATGAGGTGATGAAGAGTCTTGGAATATTTTAGGGTAGATGCTGTTCCTGCTAGGGTTCTCTAATTTATTTTCTAGAATGTGGCCATTCGGGGATGTGATCCACTCGCCTTACTACACTGTCAAACAGGGCCTTTGTCAAAAAGAACGCGTTATTAGCGCGCGTGAAAACATTATTAATGTTGCATTATGTAACGTTGCGTTGTATTTTACGGCTAAGTGCAAACCGTATAACGGTCAGACGCAGCGCGTTGGTGGGTTTAACGCAGCATTCGAACGCGACATTGAAAACAAACACAAATTTCACATTTCCCGCGCGACAAAAACACGTGGTACAGTTTTTTAATTTTTAATTTCAGTAAATTTGTATTTGTATTTCTGTACATCTCTAAGATGACAGAATTATTAATAGAATGTGTAAAAAAATATCCATGTCTGTATGATACCAGCCACAAGAACTATAAAAATATTGGTATAAAATATGAGTTATGGAAGAAAATCAGCAGTTCTTCGTCTGAACTGCTGGGCATACTTTTTTACTTCTTTTGTGGGCAAACACTGTAAAATACTTTAACACCGTATACAACGTACGTATACCGTAACACAGCGTAAGTACGTGGTGGTCATGTTTCTGTATGACGTTTAAAAACGCAACGGTAATAACGCGTTCTGTTTGACAAAGCCTTAACTACTGCCGCTAACGACCCGTACAGGCTAGTCGTCAGCAGCATATCGCAACGGCTCTGGTTGTTGACCGCGTGCAAATAGAACTTGTCAAGCCGTTTTTCGTCGTACTCAATGTTCCCGTTTTTGCTTACGTCCGGCACGAACATGCTGACTACCGTCGGCCAGGCGCATCACGTTGGTCTTGTGCAGCACGGTCACATTCTCGTGTAACCTCGAATGGGTGTTTTGTTTAAACGAGTTTTCCAAGTTAGTTTTTCGTCCAAACGAACGCCGAGGTATTTCAGTTATCTTTGCTGTTCCAATTGAATCTTACCATTTCCAATTTGATTTCTTATGGGACTGCTGTACTTTTCAGAGTGAAGATCTACGCAGGTGCAGACATGTGGGAGAGGAAGCTACGCCCACCAGATTCCCCATTTAATTTTTCGATTATATAATTTCTTTAATTTGGTTTAAAATAAAAACGATTCTTTTTTTTATATGTTATGTGTTCACCTAAAATTGCACTCTAAAAAAACCTTCGAAACCCTCGGGGAAGTGAGGAATTTCGGGTCCAAAGAGGAGCTACTCGAGCAAATTGATCTACAGGAAAAAAGTTATTGTGACTTCAGACACACAAAAAAAAGTAAAAACACATCTTTTTAAAACTAATACCTTCTCAACTAACGCATTGAAGCTAAGAACTATAAATCATTGTTAGACATAATGAAATTTAGGTTGGTGTATAAGAATGCTACTGAACAAATATAATACTGTATAAAGCATATAGGTTAGATATAAAATTATATATATTTTTTTTATATTATGATAAGTTATCAACTAAATAAATACTAAATAGAAGTATAACCAGAACGGAAATTTAATTAAAACAATATTATAGCGACATGGACGTAAGTTGTCACTCGATTATGCCTGAATTAAGCTGTGTTCGTCGCTACATGCTCCCAGATGAGTGACCACCCGAGATTTTTAGCGGTGACCCATGGCATATTCCTACCACACGTGTTCTCCATAATTACACAGTAGACAAACCCAGCCAATAAAGAAAAACTGCATTATGTCTATAGCCGGTGACTTTTTTAATATATTATCAGTCAGTATTCAACGAAATGACGACCGACAATCAAGATAGTGGCGAAATAAAAACACCTACGAGGTTTCAAGTCATTTGACATTAACTTCAATTTAAAAAGTAATTTCGTTTTTAATTTCCGTTAAATTTATACTTTCATTGAATCGCGTTTTGCGACATTGGAACGTTTAATAGATAACATGTAATGTTAATAGATTTATAATATTTCAATGTTCTCAAATATTGCCTTTTAAGATAAAATGTTAAAAATGGTTTAAAATAAAACAAATTAGTTAGTATAATTTTTTTGTTTGAACTTTAACGAATACAGAAATAATATAAAAGGAAATGACAATATAAAACAAAATTGTTCTTTTCGACTGTATTCAATTTTTATGTATCTAAAATTATGAATGTAATTCAATTTTTAGTTAAAAAAGCAAGTAGAGTACTTGTTGGGTGCATACATGAGGTAGAACATTGTTCTACCTCCTCTCTTAAATTAAATTCGGTGCTATAAGAGAATTATTAATCATGTCAATGACGTTTATCTATCGACAGAATTCTAGCCACATTGTTTATATCTCATTTATTCGTAAATTTTAGACAATTTTCAAGTATATCTAATAAGATTGATGTTAGCTATTTGTACTATTAGTAATCGAGTTAGCGAAATGGTGTGAAAATTGCAAAATTTACTTGTACTGGCAACGCATAATATCAATAAACGAAGGATTGGTTTTTTTTACATGAATAATTTATAGATTTTTTTTAATATCATCTGGGACGTAGGTAGTTAGTTATACCTAGTTTATGTAACCAAATAACAAAAGCGTTATAACTTACATATGTGCTATAACATCTGTGCCAATTCTTACTAAAGTTTAGGAATTTACATTTTACGTATAATTGTCGCGTAGAGCGAATCAGTCATGACTGATCACAGAATAATATATTATAGTTGAATGATGTTAACATGCATGTACAAACGATTGTGTCTATATGCTATGTGTAATGGCAATGCCTTGAAGTATGAAATTAATCCAGTTCGAATTTGTGATATTTGAATTCTTTGATCATCGTATCATACTGTATGCTGTGACCTGTGCGGAAATCAGCAGACTCTCACAAGCTCTGATTATTTAGAGACAAGGGGCGTTTCTAATGGAAAACAAATTCTCCCGAAATATCATACAAGATTGTATGAACGCTTGATTGTATTGTACGTTTGAATATTATTATAATTTTTACATAAATGTATAAAACAAAAGTAACAAAAAAAATTGGTTGTACAAAAATAAATTTATGTTTTTGAGAATTAGTGTTTTCCAAGAATATTTTTGGGTAAAACAATGAACTAAACATATTTGTAAGTAAATAATTATCGTTGGACCATTCACATGTAAAGATAATTAGCGTGTTATAATTAATATTATTTGTAATCATAATATGGTTTTTACCTATTAATCTTTTAAAATCATATTGTTGTGAAGTGAAACTGATTAACTCGTAGGTAGTATGTTTACAGTTAGCTAAAACTTCAAAATATCTTCAAAGCGCCGATTGGGTTTATTTATTAAAATGTTTACCGTGGTTACAATCTACTTGATTTTGACGGACGTGACGCATAAAGTTGATATATTATCTTGTTGATAGCCGTATGATCCGACTATTGATCTCAAAAAGTGAGTTTTAAACTTTACTCGCGTATAATAGTATTGAATTACATTGTCTCCCTAGTATAATTAATATATGTCTCATTATAACAATGTCACACTGAAAATATAATTTGACCGAGGTTGTGTGTGGTAAAAATATTCTGGTAGTTTTGTAAAACTACATTATAATACGAGTAACATTATTAACTTTCAATAATTTAACAATGACATTCTACACCAAGGAGTACATAATGAAGGATCTGTGTATTGATTATGAATATACGATATTTTCTTATCGCGTATGGCTTTAGTATTGAGTACCTGTATAGTGTATAATATTAAATAAAACTTATTACTTTGGTAATGCATATTTAATGAACGACAACGGAAGTTAATCTTATAAGTTTATATACCCTACATTATGTTTATTCTATAAAGTATATATGATAATAATATACAGGATGATCAGAATTTCATGTAACGCCCGATTTTTAGATAATATACTAACATTTTGGAGTTTTGTATTTTTTTCAGTCAGAAGTTAGTACTGTTTAGGTTTAATCTACCAGTTCCTAAAGACCACTGAAAGGAAACGTTTTAGTTTTAACAATAAAGATTGAATAAGTATGAAATGTGTTTTTCTCGTTTTTTACCAAATATTTTTATGGTAGCACCACTTGAAATTATTATATTTTCTACTTGGCTGAGATTACTTTGTACACAGGAATCGAGATGACGGATGTTATGATTACAGTTTATTTTTAAAATAATATCTTTTCCGCACCACTTGTTTAACGTCTGAATATATCAATGTTTCGTTTTCAATTTAATAGTATATGCTATACTACAGTACTATAAGATGTGGTCCATCTGTTGGCTAAATGATTTTCTGATGACAACGTTTTTTTATAATAATATATTTGTTAAAAAAAATTAATTTGTACTAATGTATTATACTCTTATGTATTAAATATAATATTTTACTGTGGCTATAGATAATATCTATATTTGTAAAGGAAGATTCAAAGATTATCTAAACAAATGCAGAAAATGTTCAAAAACATAATGATAGTAATTAATTAATAAGAGCGAATTATTAGCAAAATCTTATTTGGAAATAATTAAATATTGTTTTCAACTTACTTTTTTAGTTATCATAAAACATTAAACGATCGAACTTGAATTGAATTTGTTTAAACAATTATAAAAGTTTGTCCGATTTAATTAATGGAATTGTATGTTTTGTTTAAATTTAGGAAGTTTATAAGATTGTTTTTTTTAGACAAGTTAATTCAGTTTTATTTTATTTTATTATTTTTAAATGTGGGTCACGTAATTAAATTAATCGGATTTATTTTATTAAAAAATAGTTGTCCAAGTTGTTAGCGGGCGATTCGAATTAATTAAATAATTATACAACTTGGAAATGTCGTCTACCACGAATGACAATTGGCATCTCAATTTAGTTGCATTAATTCATGACGGAAACTAGAAATAATTATATTTAATTCTACATTACGGGTTGTAATTTATTTCCTGGTGTTAATTCGTTTTTATGCCACAATATAAACATATTATTTAGTTTACCATAAAGTCTATATTTGTATATGTGCAATTCATAAATCGATTGTTATAACTTTAAAAACTTGTGCGTAAAAAACAATAAATTGAATCAATGACTGCAGAAACGATACGAATAACAGCTACATGGTGATCCATCTGATGTAAGACATCAATCTGTTCGTTTGACTTTGCAAATATATTACATTTAAACATATTAACGTTGACAGTGTTATCGACAGGATCAATATTATTATTTAATGGGAAACTGTTGTGCTACTGTTGTAAAAACCGAACGAGTATTGATCTTAAATTCAAATATTTACTATGCAAACAAAGAGATTGGTGAAAATAAAAAATTCAAACACTGGCAAATTAAAAAAATTGTTGTTTACATATTTATCGAATTAAAAACATGTTCTCATTTAAAAAAACGAAATCCATACTTATTACATACACATAAACGACGAAAGTTAACATTTTCTATGTAATTAAAAATATAGTTTTATAATAATTTTCAAAATGTTTATATTTTTCAAGAAAATGAGTTTTACATCAGATGGACCACCCTGTATTTTTTATGAATCCGCTACATAAGTGCAATTTTGGCTGTGAACATTTAAATTCTTTTTAATTTGAAGGTTTTTTAATGTGCGCAATGAAAATCGTTTTTGTGGACTGTGGTTCGCAACAAGATGTAAAAAAATAATTTGACGCAAATGTTTTCAACGAAATATATTCCGAAATCATAAAATATACACTTTTATTATATAAACACGTGTACTTAATCTTATGTTTGTAACATAATATGTGATGATTGCAGTGTTTTGTTAAAAATCAACAACCGATGACGCACGTTGACCGGGAAATAAAATTAAGGAAACGACATCAATCGATTTTATAATACAGTTCTTCGAATGAGTTACTGAAGTTAAGCCATTTTTCGAGGTCTTGTCATAACCCCCCCCCCCCCCCATTCTATGACTGAAACAACCTTTAGTTCCGTACAAAGGTTCAACTAAAGTACCTAACTGAAAAAATTAGGTAAATTTAAATGATATTTTTAAAAATAAAAAAAGCTTAAATATTTGAGATTGTTAAATTGTATAGGACAATAACATAAATAAATGTTCGAATAAAATAGAAAACTGTTAATTAATGTTTCCATAAATCGCTTTTATATTTTTTTCCATTGCATTTATAAATGCCATCATATTTTATCAAATAGAGAAATGTATTATATTATTTATTAAGAATCGGAGTATTCTCTTAAAGTAGCAATTCTGTAAGTTTCTATTATTGTATTTTTATTTAGTACAACTCTTTCTCTAGTTGTAATTTATACTTTACGACAAAAGCCCTCTAGCAGAAGGCTTCCGTTTTGTTCCGTGTTTTAATGGATAAGTACAAAAAACAAAAGCATAGTGTTGCAGAGAATTGCAATGAAACGGACAAAGACGTCAGCCGTATAAAATAAGCTCCTTTGCGGTTCCTCTGCATAATATATTTTTAGTAAAAAAGATAGTACAGTTTGCCGCAGTAACCTTTTCATACCATTTTTATTAATATTTGATCACTGATTACTATAATTATTTTATAACGATGTTTAACGTATTCCGTCCAAAAATTCATATTTAAATCTAAAACTAAAAAAAAATTAAATCCTGAAAATAATGCAGTGTTACTAACCTTCTGAACCCTGCATGCTAAGTTAACTAAAATTTAATGACGGATAAATTTGTTTTTGAAACAGAATAGTATATTATACTCGGGATATTTGTGAGTATGTATTCATTTAGTGATGACATATAGTGGATCCCTTAAATTATTAAAAAAAAAATAATAATAATGATACTTGGATATTATATGTCCTTTTTTATACAAAATAACAGATTTTGGCCATTCTGGCAAGAAAAGGAAATGAACGCCATGGTGAAACATATTTGTAGAATTGTTTGAATATTTATGGATTTCTTTCATTGTAACAGAAAAGCAATAACCTAAAAGTAAACCAATTCCGCGTCATACACACCACCTCTATATAATTTCAAAAAGTAAATAAGTGTACCCATATTAAAAAAAAAAAAGACTACATAATAAAACTGCAAAAACTAACTCCTTCGAACAGCGTTTTCATGCTAAAAAGTTTTAACAGTGAAAAACAAATTCAAAATTAAACGTCTTTTGACTTAAGTAATTACCTGAATTAAAATGTTAGCTAATAAATTGGCATTATTTAAAAATCTTTGGTGTAACAGTAATCTGAAATAGCTAATTAAAATGTTTAAAATTATTCAACGGTTTCCTATAAATGTTCAACCTCTTTGTTAAAGAGAAAAAATCCGATTAATTAAAATGATGAAACAAAAAGCGTTGTGTTATTTAATGGAAATTGTATGGTTTTAATCGTTGTTACGGAAGAACTTATACAACAAATACATAACTATTTTATTCATTTTAATTAATAATAAAAAATACCTGTATTTATTATTTTACTTATATACATTGTTAAATATTGTTTATTTTATTAATTACCTGCATAACTAATAATCATAACTAAAATTTACATACGTTAAAAAAAAGTGATCTATTCAAATCCTTGAAGTTATTGGACTAAAATAATGGCATGATGATAAAAGCCTACAGAAAGGACCAAAATTCTTACACAACTTAAAGCCCACGCTTGGTACAAACACGATATTAGTGTAGGAAGTTTGTGCAGGTAATACGATTAAATCAGATTTTGTCTTTAAATTTTAACTATTTTTATCCTAACCTTAACGACAAAGATACATGCAATGACAATCTATTAATAATGTTACTTCATAAACTAGTTATAGTAAGGTGGAAGTAATTGTATGAAGCCAGTACAATGAGTCGGGACGAATAACATAATAAAATTACATACTATATGATGCATTCAAATTCGCGATCTACCGATGTGACATCTTCTTATTAGGCATCTCATCGACGAATTTGAATTTGTTTTGGCACAAAAGGGAAATATCTCTTATTATGTGTAGCATGTTTAATTTTACGAAAAACAAACCATAAGCTTATGTTGTAAATGAATAATAAAGCGTTTTGGTGACTGTCACTAAAATAAGCGTTTCATAATTTTACTACCAAAAGTAACACGTTTTGACAACTAAAAACAATACGTTTTTCAGTTCATCGACGAAAGCCAATTCTAAAATGTGTTGATTTTCGGGGTTAGTTGAGATACGTGTTGTTTTTCGCCGGAACATGCCTAAAGTGTTTTTGTATTTTCGACGGAAAACGTCGAAACGTGTTTAATTTTGCGGCGAATACTAAAAGTTAATACATTATAATATTTGTAAGTAATTTTTAAATATCTCGTTATTGTTGGCATACTAAAACATGTTTATTTTTGTTAGGAAAATGAAACATGCCAGTTTTCGTAAGGAACGTCAATTTATTTATAATGTTGTTTTATTAAATTAAAAAAAAAATTCACTTTTCCCCAATTTGTTTAACTAATTTAGCAGATTACATATTTTTGATTTGAGTACATATAATGTATGATGTTCATCAAAATATTAACGCGAAACAGAGCAAAATGTAGACGAATAATTGTTAAAATACGAACAAAGTTTAAAAAAATTATCAGTTTTTTTACGACAACAATAAACTAAGTGTGAACAGGTTATAGCGGTTTTAAGGTGACCTAATTCTATTATAGCTGCTATAGTTATCTTAAGTAATATTTATCCTTTCCACAGATCCTTGTTTTAAGGATGTTATAAATCATTACTTTTATACTTAATATAGTATCACGAATATTCGAGAGTAAGTTGGGGCCTTCGAAATATGGTTAACAGCTTTCTAGGTATGTTTTTTCCTATAATAATAATATACCTTTTCGTCTTAAAAATGTGTAATGGAGTTTTTCATTTTATACTGAGAGCACTTATCTAATATGAAATAATTTCAAAATAAACAAACTTTTTAAGTGAACGTCTAGATTAATTTAAAACGTATTATTTACTGACTCAAGTATTTTATAATGATTTATTTCCAACGAACATTTTTAAAAGTTTTTATTTTCCGGATTGCGGTTACTGCCACGGTTTATAAAAACCTAATATTTAATTTGAATTACGTACAATATTTATATGGAATATTTCGAAAATCACAAAAAACAATTTATACAAAATATACAAAAAGTACGTTGGAGAATTGGGTAATTCCTAAATTTCAATGTCGCCTTCTTCAAACTAGGTCTTACAATTTGCTCCCAATATCGAATTAAAGTGTAACCTGTAGTTGGTCTGGTCTTTATTTAGATAATATTTTACCGAATTTAGATCATATTTTACCGAATTATCAATGTTATCCTTTCAGTTCAATAGTCTTTAAAATTCGAGCATATGATGCTTACCGCGGTCTTATCGATTGTATACATTGGTTCCGATTAAATTAAATGAACCGTTGTTATAATAATGATATTAGTTACATAAGAACGTACAAGCGAAGATCATAAATTGTTATTTCGTGGTATGTAGTGACAATGCAATCCTTAACCGTGTAAACGTAAGGTAAGGTACAACTACTATTAAGTGCATCGGAGGTTTCTGGCTGAGAGAATAGTTGACTCTAGCAAAATTAGAACAAATACATTCTATCGTCATGTAAGTGTAAAAGTTGTTCAATAAGTTTGTATTAACACTAGTATAAACTCTGAACTTTTTCTATTTATTTTCTAAGAAGTTCATTCATAAATAATGCCTATGTTTAAAAGTCTCGATAGTCACTTTCAAAATGAGTCTTGTTAAATAAAAAATAAACATCTTGACATTATATTTTGCATGACAATAACCTTAAACTTAAGTGAACCAGTAAATAGTAATATACATATAATAATAAATTATAACTTTAATTAGCCATATTGAAATGTAATATGATACTATAGCCAGGCTAAAATTGTTGTATTGATGTGTTATAGCTCGTTACTATAAAAAATAATTTTAATATAAAATGTGCGACTTGTAAGTAATAATTGAATAGTATTTTTTATACTTAACTTTCTTTCTTTGCTAATAACTTTTTACTTTTTTTTATGAAAGAACTGCGCTAGGTTTTTATTTAGCTAGGTCGATGTTGATTTTGTTTCAACAGTTTTTTTTTTATTAATAAAATATATGATAAACATTATTATTGATATAAAATTATTAAACTGGTTTGGGATTGGATAATTTTAGAGAAAAATGGATTCGTGGTTTTTAAGTAAAGACTCAATAAAATACATTTTGTTTGTAAAGTCGTTCATCAAACTTTAATAATAATATTAATTAAAATTATATTTGTTTAAATCGTTTTTTTAGAGCTGTAACAATGGATGTTGGTAGTTGAAAAGTAATTAAACTTATACTTGTTTATGACCACGAAACCATACAATTTTAATCACATAATACCCATATTCCTACTGAATCTTCAATATGTATACGAGTGCATAGTTTTAAACTTGTAAATATATAGAGAACAAGAGATATCATATATAATCAGCTTTTTTGTGTGACGTTGTTGTTTACTGGTTAATATATCACAGACGTAGATGTATGTACGAGTATGATAATGTGTTATTGGTAGTGAAGCTTTTCTAAATTATTTGTTAGAACATCATAGTATGATTTTATTGTACAAAAAGGTTCAAAGTAAAATATATCGAACAGTTGGGTTTGAAATGAAAGAGACTATTAAAATCTTTTTACAGCGATTTCAAGGAATTCATTTTATATAAATATGTTTTCTCATTTATAAGGTTACAATTTTGGTTTTTTATGGCTTTATTAAATATAAATTCTTTATTCCCGAACATAATATATAAAATATTAAAAAGGACACTCATTGGGGACGAAGCATTGGAGGTCTAGTCGTTCAAACTCTTGTAGGGCGGTTAATTTATACATGATGAGACGTGATAAAATCACTTTAAAAAAAAAGTAACTTACTAACTATATTACTTGTTTTTTTTTCGCTTTAGTAACTAGTAACATTATATGATAATAAAATATTTTTCTATCCGTACAGCGTACTTCTTTAACATTCGTTTTTTTAAATTAAAAAAAATAAAACTAATAAGGACACATTGGAAATACAAATTTTATTTTGCATTTTTGCACAATTATATAAAAATTATTTTAAACGATTTATTCACACTGCTTATTTTCAGAACGTGTATACGTTATGCATATATATGTAACGTTTGCGATTGACAACGATTATTCATAGTTATTATTTTAATTTTAAAAGAGAAAGAATACTAGTAATAGTTATTTTATCTGAAATGTATTTCTGGAACTTATTATGTAGTATTGAAAAACATAAAATAGTCTACTCTCAGATCAAACAATTTGATATTTTCATTAAATTTAAAAAATATATTTTTAAATTTATTTTATATTTTTATTGCATCTTAAATTTAAAATCTTCTTTAGAATGATTAACGATCAAAACCTTAGATATAATCTAAAACTACTGTAATAACTAAATGTATTCCTCACTTACTTCCCAAGCACAATTATGGCGATAAACAACCATAACATAAAAGTTATTTAAGACATTAACACTTTTCCCTTGGTAATTCACTTTTAAGTTTTAACCAGTCATTAGTGCCCCGGGAAACATTTGGAAAAAAACAAGCTGAATATAGTAAAACAACTAACAGAGTTAATGAACTGGTTACAAAAAAACACATTTTATACAAATGACCAAACACAATAAGACACAAAACTACAAAGAATTCTATACAATATAGGTATATAAAAAGTTTGCACCAATAGAAAACTATCAAAATATACCTAACAACTACGCTACTACCGTATTACAACGAAAGAGCAAACAGTATTCACGAAAATACGAATCAGTCACACGAAGCTGATCCGTTATCTCCTGGTAAAAAAAATAAATCAACTATATTTAATTTAAAACGAGTCCAATAAAAAAAAGAGTACAGTTTTATTAAAAAATCAAAATCGTGTAATTTAATTTAGTTCATCTTAAGGCTATACTTTTGTTATGGTTTACAACTTGATTAGGTGAAACTAATTTCTAAACTGTAAAAATGTATATTTATTGACTATAAAGATTATTTCTTTACTGATCTATATTATACTACAATCAATAAATAAATACTTGTTTTTAGTGGATACATAAAATATAACGACAGTAAATAAACATTAATCTGATTATTGATATAAGAAGTCATAAAATATAAAACATTTATGAGTTATTTGCGAGCCAAAAAGCTGCAAAATAGAGGAGATTCATTATTGGAATTATGCTCCAAGAGAAACTGCCATTTGAGTTATGAGCCTGTTCAGTGTTTGCACAATCTACTAGCAATTTACAAATTGATAGCCCTTTATCCGAGTTAATTATAATAGCTGAGGTTTGCTTTTCCAAGATTAATCACTGTAATTCATTTTGCGATTGTTATAATATATACTTGTATATACTATAAATAATGATTCACTGTACAATTATCTTTGCCAGTAATCACTTAAGAACTCCTGTAGAAATATCAATTTATAAAGCGATGAAATGTAAACATGAACGAATGATTTTCACACTAAAAAATTATTTAATTATCTTTAAATAAAATTTGATACTATAGTTTTGGAAATTTACATAAAAGAGTCTAATAAAGTATTTAAATGTGATGAAATCCTTTTGTTTCTGGTAAAATTAACTTAACAATTATACATTGTTAAGTTTAAAAATTAAACAAACGATTGCCCAAGCAGAAAAAATAAAATACATGACACACGTGTTCTGAGTTGTATTCATTTTGAAAATATTATACCATTTTTTATATATCGTTATGACTTTTGGTTAAATTATTATATACGCAACGATTATGTATCCTAATATATTTTGTCGTAAATCGTTTTATTATTGAAAAAAAAAATTCTAGACCAAAGTCCTATTACAAATGTACACTTATGAATTTTTAAAAAACTATAATATGGATTCAGCAAAATTAATAACACAGTATTACATAAATAATCTAAAATTATTTGGCGATGATATTGTAGTATAATATATATAACATAATAAAACGTTACAAGTTATAATATTGTAACGTTTTCACTTTTTTTATTTCTATAATTTATTGATTTGGTATAATAAAGCGTGGTAACTTTATTCAATTGAAGCACGTTTAAAATACTCATTTTTGGCTTATCCGAAAAAAATGAAAAACCTTTTTTTACAGTGATAGTATAGTAGTATTTTATTTTAATAGTACTTAAAATAAAAAAATTTTTTTTAATTATATTTAAATAACCTGTAATAAAAAAGTTTTTAAACTTGTTTACTTGTTTTTTTGACAAGTATAGAAGATATAGTAAAAAACGAGTACAATTAACATTTTGCGAGAATTATCAAAAAAAATCATTAAAGCTGAAAGAGATTAACTCACTATAATAAGATCAGAACGCTTTGATTTGATTTTGTTATAAAAAGTTGTTTATCATATTTGTTAAACATACTTAGCTCTAGCTGATTTCATAAAATAAACGAATGAACATTTTTATAATACTGGAACATGCCACTTGTGCTTCGCTTGTGTAATGTTTAGAATTTTTTTCTTGGAATACACATTTACGTGTCATTTTTATAGACACTTAATAAACTTTGAAAGAGTTCAAGGTGGAAAAGGTAAAGAATATTTGCATGGATCTTACATAAAATTACTGGATTGTGCAATAATTGCATTAGTATATTTTATAGTTGTCACTTATATAACATCCTATCTATCTTTATTCTTTATAGACTATAGTAGTGTCTGGTGATAATCACACTGAAATAGTAGTTAAATTTTGCATAATATAATGTTATCATGAACAATAATAAAAAAAACATGTATTTTATAGGAAAATGCGTTAATAATCCACTATATACATTTATCTTTAATTTAATTTTTAGGCCCTTGGTAATAAAGCTACGCTAGAAAAATTAAGAAAAAGTTGCTACCCCTTCTAAAAGAAAAAGATATGATATTTTTTGATTTATCGATAATACTTCATCAACAAACCATTGTGAAGCCATAATACCTTCTAATGTTGAATAGAATTTAAAAGTCATGTACTTTATATTCAATTAGTGGTATTTATACCATAACTTAAACACGTCATATTTTCGCAAAGAAAAAAATAGTACAGTTTATGTTTTTGAAAGATGTTAGGGAAAATTTTCCCTTTTATTAAAAATATAATTAGATGGAAAATAAGTATCCTTTAGTAAGAGTTTTTTTTTATCAATTGGGAAAGGGGGAGGGGGTGTTGGAGAGATTATATATATTTTCTTTTTCGTTTTATTGGTGCCATATTTAAATATGTGGTTTGATAATACTATATTATTTACTACGTGGTGTGCATAATAATTTATTTAAGTGTTGAGACTCTTAGTCGATAATGGACAATGATGGCGTAGGGTCCTTAATCACTATTATTTCATTACATCAAAGGCAAACATAATTACTTTTCAGTTTGCATTTTGATGGAATTATAATAACGTAGAAACTGGAAACTGTACATTGAGAAACATTTTTCACTGACAAGTGACAACAAGTATTGTCTGTCACTATTCAAGGTCCTGTACTAACATTAATATTGAATAACAATAGTCTATCTTTATAATTAATAATTTAAAAAAAAACAGGATAATGGTACTCTTTTGACATTCGCAAAACAACCCTCAGTAATAATTAAAGTCAGAGTTAATAAAAACTAAATACTACTTACCTAGAACAATCCATATGACGATCAAATTGCCCACAATGGCCACTATCAACATGGCTATGAATAAAGTCACCCAAGTGAGTTTATGCCACCAACTGATGTTGTGCGATGGCTCTGTCACAGGGTACACGCAATCGTGCAGTCGATCTCTGGCTATGGTCTTCTTAGGCATGGTCAGCCCGGCGGTGTTCAACATAGTTCCGAGCATGCCTAACAATAAGGTAGAATTGGACGACTCCAGTTCTGCAGTGGAATGTCCAAACTCTGTTGAAAGTACCATAATCGTACAGTTTCTTAGCAGTACTTCGCCAACCTGGTCTTCCATCGCAGACATTACTGGAAAAAATAAGTTGAAGAAATTATTTCCAGCTCAATACCTATAACAAAAAACATTGATGCAAAAATTATTTTACAGCAACACATTTGTCATGTTCTATATTTTGTTAATTTTAAGATTTATGCGAATTGCAATTATGCATTTTGTATGTAAAAGATGCAGCTAAGTTAGTTCCTTAATTTTTTTTTTCAACAATCATTGTAATAAAAAGCATTTTTTACACGAGTCCGCAACCATGAATGAGCATTTTCATGTCTCGTTGAAGTACCGAATAAATTTAAGAGATAAGAGATAAGATGGGGATGGGGATGGGGATGTCTTAGCTCTGGCACATTACCGAAAAAAGTGTTAACAAAAAAATGTTACGCTGCTATCTGATAAGATATAAGAGATAAGAGATATGTTGTATTCACAGCGTTCAGACTAGAACTGAAAAATAAATTCAATAATTTAAGAGGTCATATTCCTATGAATTGTTTTAGGTCAGATATTATGAAAACACTAAAATATTAGACAGAAACTTGATATGTTTACTAGCCACCTTAGATACATGAAAATGCTCTTTCGTGGTTACAGACTCAGCTGAAAAATGCAGAAAATTTTCAAAATGCAAAATTTTTCAGTTATAGTTTGATAGTTGTGAATACAACACATAATTAAAAAAAATTTAACATCCCCAAGTTTGTATGATCTGTTAAAAAACGTCTGCAACATCGATATTCTAATAATTTATTCCAAAAAAAGTTAGATGTTATAAACAAGCTTTTGTTTTATTTTAAGTGTAGCCTTTAGGTAGTAAGTCTTCGTCTACTGCGGTAATCCGGCGCATTGAATAGGCAATTCAGCTACATCTGTACGTTTTACATTTATTTTGTATTATAAAATATAGCGTAAAATGGTGGTACCTGTTACAAACTTCGAGATCAAAAATTCAAATATTTCATTATTACTCATGGGACTGCGTGTTTGTAGATAATATTATATTTATTACAGCGTGGAATTCTTTTATGCATGACTAGATTTTCAATAATCTAAAAATAATGCAAAACCCCAGTATTTTATACTGTTGTTCGCCTTAAATGTCGATGTTAATCAATAGGTTTGTAAAAAGTTCTATAGTTTCAATTTTTTGGTTTATTGAAAAAAGAATATATATATATATATATATATATTTCTAAGGAATAAAAAATACTAATAACACATTTATTTCTGATTTTAAGGCTTCTTTGGATTAGTAAACAATAATTTTTCGGTGATGGACTGACGACCCGTCCTGGGCAGCGAATTCGTCAAGAAACCATCGCCTCACGATGCCAGCATTTGGCCTTAAAAACCTGTTAAGCTGATGATGATGATAACAAAATAATTACTTAAGTAATAGTAAATGTTGTGATCTTTAAAAGTGCTTAGTCAAATTTTCTAAAATCTTAAGACCACTAAGACGAAAGATAATTTAGGTGTTCTCCAGTGTAGACATAGTACGTATTAGTAAACCTAAATTTTTCATATTAACAAAAAAAGTTTTAAAATTCTAGTCATTTAAAAAACAACATTTTAAATAAAATAACATAATGAAAAATTAAATTTCGTAAAATATGTGACTTAGTAACTTTTAATACAGCGCCCACAACACGGAAGTGATAAAATATTTTTTACGACTAAAACGCTCTTATGTTAAACTGTAGATACGGTTTAAAAAAGTTATAAAACTAATTTTATGAACATTATAAGTATTACGGTTTTTATTTATAGTTAAAATAAATAAAAACTAAATAGTTTAAATTAGATTGGTTGATAGACATATATTCTTTTTTAGGCATATTTTTTATTTCATACAAACCTGGGGTTTTTATCAAAGTTATTTCTAGTATTTCGACTAGCTTGTATCGTAAAGACACGTATAGGTTATGTCTGTATAGAATGAATGCTTTTTTAGTAAAAAAAATTACACTTAACAGTAATGTAGTGTTGAATTTACTAAGCTATTAACACATTTAATGAAATATGTTATATTAGTTATATATTATTTACTTAATATTTTAGGAAATATTTTATACTACCTATATATAAGTGAAATGACAAATGAAAAAAGAGTATATTGCTAGCCGTGGGTATGTGTCTCTAGTTATTTCTCGGGAATGATACATTACCGTGTTCAGCACTAAAGTGTTGAAGTGAGCAAGGTCTCGAATTCGATACCAGGATAAAGTAATTAATAAAGTTGTCTTCAGTTGTCAAGTGATGGATGAAGTAGGGTGTACATTAAAAAAGATTCGAGTCCGGTCTTATTGATCCAACAATTTACTTAATTTAAGTATTACGAAATCGTAAATGACTATACAGTTTGTTTTTTAGATATTTTTAAATCCAATGAAAAGAAGTGTTTGTTATTTTCTATTTTATGCATAAGCTACCGAAGCTTAAAACCACAACAAATATCTTATAAGCTATAATCGAATATGAAATTTTAAATATTGATATTACTTTTTAGGATAATATTTTAATTTCTTATACCACATAACCTATTTCCATTTGTATTTGTTAAATAAGAACTAACGTCATGCTAATAATTTTACAAAAAATATTCGAACATTTTTTGTGAACTATTCTCTAGAAATAGTATTAATAATATACGTTAACAAAATAAAATAATAATACAATTTTTCCGATCCAAGGGTTGAATCTTTTTCTTTACTACACTTTTTTGGTGTAGTTTTGGGATTTAAGGTCTGAAGATTAGACTAAAGGTAGAAGAAGTGTGGTCGTATAATATATACAATTTTTTCAAATATCTATCGTCAACTTTTTTTATTAAAAAAGACAGGTTAGTCTAATATAGACAGGTTTTTTTTGTAAATTTGTAATTTTTTAAAAATGTTTAAAAAAAAAAAAATTAAATAATTGTTAGATATATAAACTTTTACAATATTGAACTTTTTTCAATCGACTAGTTAATATTTTCAGCAGATCATTTTCAACTAAAATGACACACATATCTTACCATTATTTTAACTCGAAGAATTATAGACACACTTTTTTTTATAGAGAACAATCCAAAACATAAAGAAAACACTATTATTAACAAATTTATTTTTTATAAAATTTAACATAATTATATTATATAAGATTTTTAGTTTTACCATGTAAAGTTTCGCATTAAAGCATTTATTTGAAAATCTGTACTCTCTTTGTTCGTCTGTCTTGATCCATTGTACATAATAAATTTACATAAATTATTATAATACAACAATAATCATAAATGCAAGATATGATAAGCGATAAGTCACGTTTAATTATTGTACACGGGCAAACATAAAACTGTACGTTATTATAGTAACATGCTTGGACCCGACGCCATAAATTATTGTTTAGCCTTCATGTGTATCCGAAGTTTCGAACCTATGTAAAATCAGATAGACAAAAACTTAAAATCTATTGACCATACTAGCTGAATAATTTTTTAAGATAAAAAAAACATCCTTATTTTGAGCTAAACCTTAAACGTTTAAGTATGAAGTACGTTTTATCATATCAGCTGTCTCTCATTATTCGTATTGTATCTTTCTCATCGATTTCCTCCATATTAATAAAACTAGTTAAATCGATACTTATAAATATACATAAAAAGTATAGTGAAATCATATAAAGTACGGTAGTCGTGATGATAATGATATGGACGTATTGAATATTTAGTAAAATATAAATCTATAAAATAGTAAAAAATCAAAATTAATTATAAAACTACGTGGTAAATAATGGTATAATGGTATAATAATAATGGTATAATCTACGTGGTAAATACTAATTATAGTTTGTGGTAATATTGTGAGTACAAACATTGTTGCGTTAATTTTAATTGGGATATAGTTAAAACTTAAAACGATATTAACAATAACATTAGGTAGGTAAATATTATATCATTATATTTTTCTAAAAAAAAAAGTATACCCAAAATTTGTAAAGAAAAACATAAAGTCAATATCAAAAGTTGTTCGACATTTGTAAATAATTGTTGTAATTTGACTTCGAAATTAAAACTGTAAATAGAAAGTTAATAAGTATTAATTAGGTGGTAAGAGATATGAAAAGAATAAAGAAATAAATAAGAATTCTAGGAAGCTGTTATATATTTTTAAATATACATAGATGGACCACGTGACACCTTTTCGCCAACCTAATTTTGAACGCAAAAACTTTTATTTAATAAGATATCCAGACAGTTTTCTTAAAAAAGACAATGATCAAATATGACTATTCGTCAATAAGTCAGTTAATGAAATGCACTTATTTCAATTTCTTCAAAAGTTGTATTTATCAAATAATAATAAATTAATAATAAACCCACGCGTCGATAAGAGCAGAAATATCGGTCTCTTATCGATTCAATACAATCTAGTATTTAGAGAAATATATAAGTAATTTTTTTTCAGGCACCAATAACATAACATTAGTTACCTAATGTTATCACTACAGTATAATAATATAAGTAGTTAGCTTAAAAATCATATTATAATGCTTAGTAGAGATTGCGGCCTTCGTATAATATTTCCAGTCTTGTGTATTTAATGTCATTTAGATAACAGTCTAAATAAATATGGTATTTTTAAATCTGACGTCATCATAATTTATAAAATAAATACATTTTTGAGTTCAATTTTAAATCTTTAAAAAATATGATATATCTACATTCTGCTGCTTTATATTATGCTTATTTTAATTAAATTTTTCGAGTAGCGTGTCAGAACACTTAACGTTTAGTTAGTGATGATAGTTGCTTCTATGCAGCTCATTTTTTTTAAAACTTCTTTTACTCTCTACTAACTCATTCGAACGATGACTATAAATTGCAATGATCTACCAACTTTGATGGGTTTACCGGCTTAAATAACTTTTAACCTATTTAACAATATTTATAGTATAAGTATTCTTGGTACATACTCAATAATAACAACGACTGTTTTAATATTGTACAATGAAATCATTTAATGGTTGTCTTATATATTTTTTCAGAAAAAGTGAGCAATTCAACAATTCAAGAACGTCAAAAATTGTTGCTTTTATGAAATCAAGATTTTAGTTCTTGTATAGAATTAAGAAACCAGGTTTTGGGAAGTTAAATAAAAAATAAATAATTCCATACAAGTTTCTAAATTAATCTAAGTACAAAATATTCATCATCATCATCATGTAGCTCCATAGGCCTTAAAGGCTTACCGTTCATTTTTGTTATTGTTAAGCGTAGTTAAATAGCTACATAGTAAGGATTAGTTCAACAAAAAAATAGTTGTGATTCACGTTTTTAGAGAAGTATCTAAAATACTACTTATAAAGAAAATCGAGAGATCTTTGTTATTAATATAACTGTGAGATGCAATCACAGGTGTTGACAACCGAGCTTGAGAATTGCGTACAGCTGTTAAATTATTTGTCCGAGGACGGATTTTGTAAAAAATTATAGCTTTGTGTATTCTTTGAAAACGTTGAGATCGTTTTAATGGTATAAATGTTATCTGCTTATTCATTTTAGTCTCATTAGCAGGAGCTGATCAGTATCTAAAGAAAATTTGAATTTTCAGAGTTTATGTAAGTTTTAAGTAGAGTAAAGAAACACACAATTTTTTATTTAGATCAACTAAAAAGATCTTGTATATGGATATGATACGGAATTTAGGGTTCTGAAAATTGGGAATACAATAAAGGCACGCCAGTTTTGTCTTGAAAAAAAAAATGTCTTAGTTTAGTGAGGGCCTACGTCTCTGATTGAGGACATTAGGAACAGTATGACGGTAATGGACAAAGAGTTAACTTCCACGCCACTGATGGAGAAGGAGTGAACTTTCAGGGGTTCACATACGAGGACGAATTCCCCACGCTAACCTGCCCTTCAAGATTAAGACGTAGAGGTTCAGGCAGAATTTATTATACCTTAAGCAGTAGCTAAACAGGAAAAGAAGAAGAGCTGAAAGAGAAGAAAAATAAAGTCAGCTCAAAGTAATACCTTATGAATTACTTCTACGATTTCGAAGTGTAAAAAAGGTTATTTTCCTTTCTGAGGTGTGCGATTGGTCAAACGATTCGTATTGCTTCACTGAGTCCAACGCGGGGTTTTGTTTAATAATAATGTTTTGCTAAAAAATGTTAGACTTGATTCGTTAAATGATTTTAGTTTTAAATGTATTTATAAGATATGATATTTATATAAAAAAAATACCGTTCTATTAATGATAAATAGTAAATTTCATAACAAATAAATTTTAAATTTACATATTATGTATATCATAATATTTAAATGTAATCTTACAGTAATCCTCCCCCTCTAAAAAAAATACGCTGAGTCTCTAATTCAAGAAAGAAATTGATAAGAAATAAAAGATAGCCAACTGCCTCTACATATTTTTTCTGTATCGTGAGAACTATGAAAGAAAACAAGATGAACTACATTGTAATATAATTAATATATTATAACAATTGCAGAGACTTCTGTTAATGTATACATGGTTTCCTGTCAACCTACCATTTTCATTGACCTTTATTGTTTGAAATGATATTGGGTTTCGCTATTTTTTTAAGAAAAACTATATGGGTTACTGAGAACCATATTGCCATAATATGATTTAGCTACAAGAAAAAGAAAAATATATCCAATTATACTGTAAAAGGGTTTTATTGAAAAACATATTTACCGACTTTTGATATATTAGTAATGGACATTCAAAAAAAATTCATAAAAAACCCCTATTTTAGCTATTGCAAAATGTTTTAAAAACAAAATATATAAATATGTATTCAAGTTGTTGTTTATTGTATTGACAATAATAATTAATATTGAGATAACATTAATTAAGGCACGATCTAACTATACGCGGTGGGGATTGTCCAACGTGTATGCTAATACGTCGAACAATGATCAGTCAATCGTGTACATCGTTTCATAATAAACGTACATTTGTCTTTATATTTTGTGTTGTATTATTTAAAGACTAAGTACACAAATCAAGTAAATGGTTTTGATGAAAATATAAATATCGAAAAGATAAATTGTTTTTGGATTCGTGTTTCCCCTTAATATCTATCAAAATATTTTACTTAGGTGCACAGATTTATATTGATATAATATTTAGTATTCATAGGATTTTTAAGTGGCTTAAAAATATAATTCATATAAATATTATACTCAATTTAAAATCCAAAGTGGTTTATTCTAAGTTGTACGTACAGTTCTGAGAAAGTATACAGCTAGCAGAATTTATGGCCGTTTTCTAACAATGTTCATGTATTTATTAAAATATACATGTGCGATATCCTTATACAATTTTAAACGTTGTTCTTGTCAAATTATAAGAAATGTACTTAATATGACACTTGTGTGATATACATATATCTACATCAAAAGTTAAGAGTAAAAAAAGATTTTCAATTTTATTTTAAAATGTACTGTTATTATTTTAAGTATATTACATTTTTAAGTTCTTATTATTATAATACTAACTTCGCACTTGATGCTTCGCTTATTGTACATATTTGTTTTATTGAATTGCGACAATTAATTAATTATGATAGAAATTTATATCAAATTTATATTTAAACAGTAGGTTTTCGATATAGTTTTTGTGTTTTTAAAATTTTTTTTTTTCAAATGTTTATACGCAGATGTTTAAACCAGCCGAATGAAGGGAAACGGTTAGGTTAGACAACTCGGGTCGCGTGCTCGGAGCGCTTTTGAACCGGATGACAAAAGGATTTATATATATATATATAAAATAAATAAAATAAAAACAAATTTTTTAAATTTCAATTTAATTTTTTTTTAGTTGGAAGAACACAGTAATCCATGTAAAAATATGGTGGGATCATTTTGTTTCCAAAAATGCGTGGTGGTTCTTAAGGTCTTTATATTAGATCATGTTAATGGACGACGAAAAGTACAAGTATCCTTTGGGACTTCATCGGTAGGAAGTATGTTTTCCTGTAATATTTTTTATCAACAGTGATGTCTCATAAAATAAATGTGTGACTGTTTCAGTAAAACTTGCAAAACTGAAATAAAACTTGCTCCATTCGTATGCTTAAGATTGATATTGTTTTATTTTTGGCTAGGCATCAATTTTAGTGATTAAAGAAATTATCAATGTCTAATAAGGCAAGCAATAAAATGCCAATGTAATATATTTAATAATAGCACATCAAATATTACCTCTGGATTGATAAAATAAAATAAAATAATATAAATTTAATATTTATTGAAAGTAAAAAGGCTATACATTTTACCACTGTTTAAGGGAGCATAAAATACTTTACGACGGTGTTCATTTTTAATGAATATTTGTGCATCCAGCTATTTGATAATGAATTGAAATATTTTTGTAGAGAGGCGACAGTAAAATTTAGGATCTAGAAAAAACTGTTAAGCAAACTTATGGTTAAATATATAGAAAAGATATAAAATTTAGGAATTTATAATAATAACATTATTAACAACTGATATGGAATATACAAAAACACTTTATTATAATATAATACATATACAATGTACATATTATGTAGTTCATTTTCTTTTACTAAGAACTTATTGGTGAAAAATGGTGCAATAACTGGGAATAAGATGAGGATATAATATGGTGTGAAATTTCAAACTAGAGAAATTTGAAGTGGCAACTTATGAATTAGAGGTCCCATGTTATTTAAACGTACAACTTTAAATTGATTTTGGCACGGACTAATATTAAGATACAGTTATGAAATTTTGAGAGTATTTTTTTTCAGCTAATAAACCCGAAAAATGATATGAACTTCATATCCATACATATAAATAAAATCGAAAAGTTTGTTTGGTTGTCCGGGCCAATCCTCAAAACGGCTGAACTAATTTTGACGGGATTTTCACAGGCAAACAGCAGAGGACTTTACAAGTAGTAATCTAGGCTATTTTTATCTGAGAATTGTATTGTCATACAATCAAATATCAATACATGTATTTACTCATAATATGTGTGTACAATATATTTAAAGAAAAATACTTATATATTAAAAATATAGTATATACTTATGATTAATAGACTGTAGAGCAAGTACATATATATATAGGTATTCGACCCTAAGGTTGGTTTTGCAGTTTCCCATAATTCCTCCATTTTTCTCTATCACCCACTAGCCTCTTCAACTATCTGTAGCCTGTCAGCCGCGCAAGTCACAACTGATATCAGTTTTTTGATTTACGATATTCCAGGTCGTTCTATGTCTCTTTTGCCACTTATCCTCCCTTCTATTATGATATATAGAAGCTCTGAAACTTGAATGTACTGAGTATCTTCCTGGTTTCAGTTTCTTCACTTAATATGTTGTCGTTTGTTCTTCGTTCTGTCCAACTAACTCGCATCACTCTTCTCCAACACCACTTCTTGAAATTCTCAAGAAGATTTTGTTCCGATTTGTTCACAGCCATATAATGCCATACTCTAGACATATATTTTAAGTAGGCATATTTTCTCACCTTCACACAATTTATTTGAACATAATAGGTTTCTTTTACTCATGAATGCAAATTTCGCTTGTGCAATCCTCGTTTTAATTTCCGTAACATACTTGCATCCGCATGATTACACTGCCCAGGTTTCTATCTAAGTTTTCGGCTTGTTCGATGTAATGATTATCGACTTAAATGCTCAACATATGAATTCGATTAATTTTTGGACACATTATTCCATTGGATTGTCAAGTTGTACTTTTAAGAACAATAAAAATATTATTAAAAATGCCAAAAAAAAATATAGGCGAATGTCAACTTGAATACACAATCAGTGTAAATTATTATTAGAAAATGTCATCATTGAAATAAGACATCAATATTCAGAAAACAACAAAAACATTTCAAACACCTCCAGCAGTGATAGAGCTTGGAAAATGTTTGTTTTGAATCGCGTGTTCTTACGCTTGACAATTCTTGCGTGTTAGCAATAAAAAAGCTTAAAACAATATTAATTTATTCAATTGTAACTTGTAAGTATTCATTTTGACACCTTCTCAATACAATGGTTTTCGCAGCTTTATTTCTTAAATTTAACATAATTCGATTTTATCGGTTGTTTCAAATAATGTTATTATTAGAAGTTTTTGTTTTACGAACATCCATTTTTTGCTTTACTAAGATAAAGTAAAAATAATGATATAAAAAATGTATTATTTAGAAAATGCGTGATATTTTTTGCTAGACATCTGGAAATAGTTGCATGCTTTGGTTCATGGTTGCATGGTTCAGAAGCAAAAGAAATGATATTAAATTACTACACATATTCCCGTATAATCTAGAAATAAAAATATTTTTACAGGACAGAAACTACGTGACATGGATTATGAGTTCTACAGGAATATATAATATATTATTTTTTTAATTTAATTCATCTATCAATAAAATAAAATAAGTATTTCTGATTTAGACTTACAACTAGTATGAAATGACTTATTTCTGTAAAAATTCCACCTACAAAAAATGTGTAACACCTTAACATGATTTTGTTATTTAATCAATTTGTTATTTTCTGTAATAATAATATGTTTTTGACATTAAAATATAAAAACATATACTTCTAAGAATTTGTTTAAAGAAAAAAATCGTTCTTACTTGTTTGCATGAACACATCGAGTCCATATATACATAAATATATACTTTTTAGACTTCGTTTTCATTTTATGCCACACACGCGTGTTGTGGTATATTATAGTAGTGAATATTACTATAATACGTGGGCTTGAAAGAAATTAAAATTTGATCTCATTTTAGAGTAATTGATTGAAAAATGATAGATTCCCATTAGTTTCAATTACTTTTTTTATGTGTGTCTGGACAGGTAGAGACATAATAAGCAAATTAGATAATTTTAATAATTTGCATTAGATTATTATATTTACATTTTTTCCTTATAATGAAATCTAACACTAAAATTGTATTAGGTAATGGAATTTCCTTTATAAATGTGTTAACTTTACTTTATTTGTATGATCTTATCTTACTAATTAATGTTCATAAAACAAAGTGCATACAAATATTGTTTTTCTATGATGTTAATTTACAATTACTACTATTTAACGTCACTATTTCATATAAATTAAATAAAAAAATGTAACTAAACCCTTTTCCACGAGAGACGATGCCTCAGCAGAAATAATAAAAAACCTTACTCTTTTATACTCTTGTTTGCACGAATGTATGCGAAAGTAATTTATTTTGGTTTCTATGCAAGCATGGTCTCTCTTGGAGCAGAGTATAAGCTGATGGTTACGTTTACACGAATAACAAAATACATAAGCACCCGTGTGAATAAGAAACCCGGATAATTAAAAATACAAGTGTAGTGTTTACACAGGCATTTTGCGATTGCGGATATTCGGGTAGTCTTGACATGTACTCGTGTTTAAAAACCAGAGTTTTACCTTAAATACCCATATAACAAACACTGGTATCCGTGTATTTTTGTTACCCTTTCGAAACCGCAATCCCTAGTATAAACGTTTGTCGTAAGTTTTATCGTTTTTGGGTATACTAATATAAAATTGTAAAGCCTAAATGTACTAAAATTAGTACTAACATGTATAATAATGATAATATTATACATTCAATACAAAGCGGGTTACACTGAAAACAGATTTTCATTTAAAAATTAAATTTCTTTGTAGTTTAAAGACTTTTTAATATTAAAATACAATTTTTTACATAACAAGAACAAAAAACCATCATAACCTATTAAAATAGCCGAAGAACTCGTATATCTTTACAGAATGGAAATCCGAACATCTTCAGTAGTCAAAACGTTGATAGACTTTTTGGTCTAATACGTCTATAAAACAGACCACTTTAAAATCCCCTTAAAGGTTAAAATTTAAACGGGTGGAAGAGGTGGAGTGTAGAGTTTTTTTTATATTCATGCATCACTCAACCGCACTCCTCCTCCCGTTCTAAATTAATTTTAATAACTTGAAAAAATAATTATTCAAACGTGGTTCTTGGCCAGTTAGGTTTCAGAAAATGTTCAGTAAATTATTCTTAATTTAAAAATTAAATTAAATAATATTATATATTATGTTACCATTTAAATTTCAAAAGTTCATAACGCTCTAGAAAATACTAAAAAAGATAAAAAATTGAATATTGTTTGAATTGTAATCTGTATATTTAAAAATGAATTCTTGTCTGTTTGGAAATTACTTTACTTAGCCCTGGCAGACTAAATCTTGGGCAACGCCGGGTCTGGACAGCTTGTATAATATAAAACTAAAATGTGTAAAAGAAAAAAACTACAAATTGCAATTATTTTGAGAGTAAACTAATGATAAGGAATTCAAATAATCACTCGGTATACTAAAAGAAAAACAACTTTTTACAGAGTTGCTATTTATTAGCTTTTTTTGTTTTTGGTAATATAGTTGTTATGCATTATAAAGAAAATAACATGTCACTGTTAAAGTACCAACCAATCTGTAATAATATATTTGTGGATATCATAAATCATAAACTAGTTGAACAATTATTTAGGACATTGCGCGTTTTATCGCGAGTGTCACATTACCCGATACTGTGAACCGAATGTATATAAATGTGAAAACCCTGATCATTTTTGGTGGACTACGGCCATCTGTTTTATCCGAATCTGTCGTATTATAGTAGGTTTAACTAAATTGTAGATAAAATTACTGGATATAAATCTAGACGACAAACTAGGACAAAAGACGAGTGGATAAGGCGGCAGTGTGTTAGGTTTGTCAGGTGGGTTTGTTTATCGGGCGAGAAACCGTCTAATAAAAAAGAGCCGGGAAACGGTTGCCTTACATGGACTGCCTAAACTGTTCCTGAACAACAAAGTGTACTAACGATATTTTTACTATAATTAGTATATTATTTTAAAGAAACTAGTATATTTTGTAGTAATTAAATTAATACTGTTATTTTTCTCGTGCCATTCAATTATGAATATGAAACCTCCGTTTTCTAATTGCAGTTTCTTGCCGATGTATTATTAGACTTTAATGAAATTTGATTAAAAGGTGTCATTTTGTCTGATTGTAGAATAAAAATATCTAATTAGCTCATTATCTACAGTTAATTTAATAAACAAAATAACACCTTCTTATGAAACGAGAGTCCATATAATATCCACAGTATCATTAAAGTATCAAATGTTATAACAATAAGATACCTAGACATAAAAATATGTTTACTCTTTTTATGTTTTTTATTAAAGACGGCTCCATTAATAAAAATAAATTGACCGAAATTAACCTATATTTTTTTAGTTGCGTGTATAATAAAGTAAATATGAGGTTAAAATTGAAGTTGGTATATTCTAAGTCTAAAAGTAGATTTAAATAACAAAAATACATTTTTAATTTTTAAATTAAGTGGGAAATATTGTAATTTTTATTTACAAATGAGCGTTTTTCTACACGTGTATTGTGTGGCATGGCTTCTTATCACTATTAGATCTGAATTCCTAGTCGGTATTTCTGAAATTTTAAATCATGTGTTTAACTTCAGGTGTTAAGCCACTGTGTATAATATTATACCCAATGCTTAATTTATGTTTAATTAATAAACAGGGCACCTAAAACTTGTTCTATTTTAAGAAACTGTTTTATTTTATAAATATTGTGATTGAATAAGTTATGTAAAACTATCATAATTGAGGACGTATAACGCCAAAACAGCTTAACTGACAAAAAAATAAAAATTTCGTTGTATTACAAAATGTTTTAAAATGAAATAAAAATTTAAAGCTAATCTGACCCAACTCTAAAAAAATATGCTACAAAATAGCAAAACTTGATTTGTTTGGAGCTGCCATTTAAATAATGTCATTCAAAACATTTTAATTGTTTTTTCTCGAAATAATCAATTTGTGGGTTAAGCTGTTTTGGAGCTATGCGCCTCAATTATTGTGATAAATTTATAATTATATAATAATTAACATTTATTGTATACTCGAGTTTTAATTATAAAGACTTTTTATATACAGTGAGGGCTTAGAGGTATTGTCTTTTATCAAGAAGAATTGTAGGGCTAAAAGTATTAATCACTTATTATTCCTGTTGTTTGATACTGATTTATTAATATTTAATAGTTTTAGTAGATATTTTCATACTGTTCAATCTTTGTTTGCTTAATGAAATATTATTAGTTTTAGCTGATAATTGCTAATACGAAAAACGACAACCCTACAATTTTGTTAACAAGTAATGTATTTTGCAATGTGTTATCGTTGCTTGCGTTTCGAGTAGTCTGGACAGCAAGGAATTAATTATAAAATACTGTTGTACTATTGAACACAATACTAATGTATATAAATTATGTCGAATATGATCCAAATACCTTAAAAGCTATTAAAACAAGATTTTAACATTTTTAGCTTCGATGCAAAGCGAGAAGGTATTGGTTTTACTTTGATGTGGGCTTTTTTTTTAGCTGTATACACTGTAACTTTTTTTTTTTTAGATTTTTTTTAATATTATGTTCTCTGACCGGGTTTAAATAATTTACTATTATATTTTATTGAATAGAATTTGAGACAATGGGAGGGTACGAATTGTACTTGAATGTGGGAGGGGAAGGAGGAGTTAGGAAGAGGCGTTTGAAAGGTTGTTGTGGGTATGGAGAATGACTTTGAAATGGAGGGAATACGGATGTATGGGAATGGGATTGTATTAAGAAATTTATTATTGTTATTATTACTCAACATCTAGCTGCTAAAATATGAAACATAAATAAAATCCAAATATCACAACCCCAAAATACTCCGTCTTCAAGTATTTCATTTGTAACTAACGAATTATTTCGCAACGGCCTACGCATACCAACAGTCAAAAAATCTGCGATACTTCACTACAAAAGATTTCATTCTCTCCTTCGATACCATCCTAACCCCTTTATTATTTCATTACACACCATATCTCTCTCTAACAATGCTTTCGCCATTTAAAAGGCCAATGCGGTGCAGAGGCCTCTTATCCCAATGGCTAAATCTAAAATTGAATTGAAACTCCCGAAGCTATTTCTCCTGTCCTAATCCATCTTATTCTCTTGTACTTGTAACCTCATAATCAAATTAAGCTAAAAAAGTACCGTGATCGCCGGTTGGCTTATTTTTATAAAAACCAATGCCTTATGTTATAATGTTAACTTCGCCACAATTACTTATTATACATACCTTGTACAGATTGTTGTTATTATAAGAAAAACAAATTATTCAACACCGATGTGTTGTAAGTGTATTTATTAAATCAGGCGAAGCCGGGTACACGGGCAGCTGTAGTGTGTTTATAAATATTCATAAATAGAAAAACTGAAAATTTAGTTTATTATTTTTGTAATAATAAAAGATAGAAAAATATTGGCTGTTATTAGAAGTATAAAAGTGGACGATAATATAAATAACTCTGTAGGGAAGGGTTGCTTGTACAAATAAATGATTGAAGAAATAAGTTTACTTTGTACCATATAGTATAGTAATAATTTTCTAAAAAGACAATTGTGACATATTAACATTTTTTATGGTGTTTATTTATGAATTCGATGCCTTATCTATAAAGGGCATTTAACGTATAACTTACTATTTATGGGTCTCAGTACAATTTAATGCATTGTATACCCCTAGAAAAACCAAAGAAATAATATTCTATACGGTTTTCGCTCGACTACCCCCACTACGTGACTATTGGTTAAAATTAAGAAACGCCAATAGAGATGCCACGCATTTGTGTAACTTTTCTACCTAGTGTGAAAGTTCGCCTGGGATAGTTTGATTTTGGCTTTGCAGTATCGTTCATATAATTCACCACACCTGAAATTCTTCGTGTTGGCCCGGGGCGTCTCCTGATTAATGCGCACGGACTTCAGTTTCAAAAGTATAGTTTTGCAGATACAAATAACGGTAGAGCACAAGATAGTAATTCTTGTTTTGGACGGTTTTAAACTTCGGCGTAGTCAATGCTTAACATACACTTTGTAGAAATTTACAATTATTTGTCGTAGTCTGATTTTTCAAAAATATTATCTCTATCAAAGTTATTAAATAAAATGCGTTAGAGTATTACTTTTTCTATTTTGTTCTGGACCGACATCATTTATCGTGTAAACTGTACCGAATTCGAAGTGTCGCAGTGTCATCTATAAATAAACGTATAGAACTACTTGAGAATTGATTGTCATTAAAGTGTACTACAATTAAATCCTATTTAACGTTTTATTGTTGAAAATTAATTTCTTAAAAGCTTTATTTTAAACAGAAGTCCTGTCCGGCCATCGTTGTCGGATGTGTACGAACGTTGTGATTGATTATATATCTATAATGTCATAACTTTAGATTATAACATCTATTGTACATATATATATATATATATATATGTATGTATATATATAGCCATAGTAAGGTCAAGGTGAGGATGCCGCAGGTTTGAGTGATCATAGAATAAAAGCCAGAAGGAAAAATACTACGGGATCGAAAGAAGTGAATAGACGTCGTGAAAAAAGATTTGAGGAACCTAGGAGTAAAAAATTGGAGAAACTTAGGTGATGGTGATGAAAAATCTTGATGAGTAGAAGAACCCAGAAGAAGTTATCGTCTTGTTAGTATTATTACATTGAACGTGAATTAATACAAAATTGAAAAGGAAAATTGTTTTTCAATAGTTTCTTAAAGTAGAGTTAAAGTTGTAATTCTACAAACTCTAAAACTGACGTTTAAATTAATAATTTTATATGGTGTATATGACAAAATATTGTATTTAAGTAATATAGGTAGTATAGGAATTATTTATAAAATAACTAAAACTTAAATTTCATTTTATAATATAGTATTGTTAAATTTAATGTATATAATAATAATATAATATAATAATAATAATAAATAATAATAATAATATACATTTTTAACATGAATTATTAAGTATTAACCATAACGATATACGAATGAAATACTTTCATTCACAAAAACACTAAAAGCTGTTTTATAAATTAATTATAAGTTGTAAATGCAAACAAACATTAGAAATAATAAATTATACACATTCAAAAGCATAAAATACATTGTTGTTAGTACCGGAATATTTTTCTTTCACTTGCTCCCGAGGTTTTTTTTGTTGACTAATAATAGGGTGTTGGTATCGTAAATTTTAACTACAATACGTCATATTTTTCACTTGTGATTTATATTTTCATTTTACTAAAAGGCACTTCGAATAGGCCCAATTTTGTTTATTGACCACTTTGCTTTTTAGCCAATTGAATGCTTTTACTAAACTTTATATGTAAATATAGGATTATGCTGTCACAGCTCACAATTTTTACCTTTTTATTAGTTATGTATGCGGAAGAATTAGCGATTTAGCGAGATCTGCGAGAAATATTTAGAAGGTATTAAAAACAACGAGTATGCAGTACTACAACGGAATATTTATAAAAAAGATATAGTATTTTAGTTATAAATGTAAGGTACTTTGTGAATAATGCTAACAAAAGAAAATATTAAAGTGAATATGGTGAGGTATGCTGATAAAAGAAATAATAATGGTATATTGAAGATCTTAGAGTAGAGCATTATATGAAGAAGTAGAAGGTGAAAGTAATAAAAGAATATTGTTAAACTGAAGGTATGGAAATGTGAGTGGGAACTTAAATAGAGATATTATAATGACGGATAGTATGATAGATTATTATGGTGATAGATCTAGCGTTAGGTAAAGTAACGCTCACAAAGAATGCGTCATACATTTATATTAGCCAAAAAAAGGTTAAACGTAAAGTTTGAATAATAAAACTTATTTTAAAACAACTATTGTGAGTGGCGTGACAGTCTATCACACATCCACATAAACTAGTTTATCTCTGTCAGCTTGTAACAGTGGTAACAAAAAAAACAAGTACCAGTTGATATATATATATATATATATATATACAGGGTGATCCATTTATCGTGAACCACTCAATATCTCATAGGGTTTAATAAGAAATTACAATTTTTTTTTTTTATTTTTTTTATACGATGTGATCTTAGTTTTTCACAATTTTTTTTGTTTTTACCTCCCTCCCAACTTAGTTATTTTGATAGCAACTTTTGAAACTTAAATGGTAACGTACATATTTTATTAACTTTTTAAATTGAGAATAATGTACTAAACATTTTGACTGGGCGATAACCAGTTTCGGATAACTATTTTTGAAGTTATTGAAGTTTCAAGTTTAGGTCAGGAGGAAAGTTGGAGTGTAGTATTATTTTTATCTGCGCACATTTCCGAACCACACTTCCCCCTTCCATCCTAACTTTAAAACTCTTATAACTAAGTAGTTATCCGAAACTGGTTATCGACCAGTCAACATTTTTAGTACATTATTCTCAATTTAAAACGTTAATAAAATATATACGTTACCATTTAAGTTTCAAAAGTTGCTATCAAAAAAACTTAGTTGGGTGGGGAGTAAAAAAAAAAAAATGTGAAAAATTGATATCGACATTGTATAAAAACAATATGAAAAAAAAAATTTGTATTTCTTATTTACTAATAATAACTCTTAACCAAAAAACGCCTATTTTTTTGTTAAATTTTTATTTTCTGGCATCAATTTTGACAGGTATGAACTTACAAATATGGTTTACGTGTTCAGCAGAATTCAAGCTATAAAACCATCAAAACATCAGATCAAACTAAGAAGTAGAAAAAAAGTCATGCATTGATTTGTGCACAAGTGATGGAATCCTATGTTAAATCCCATTTAAACTTTCACACTTGTGGGGCACGGATTAAAATTAATATTTTCCAATTTTTTTTTTTTTAATCTTATTTTTATTGTATTAAGAAACTTTTTAGCGGGGCTCGAGGTTAAAATTCGAAAATCTACTTTTTAAGGACCACCCTAATATATATAGGTATAAATATATATATTATATAACTATTATCATCATAATATTATAATAGTAGTAAAATTACTTTAATAATAGATAGTTTGAATATTAGGAAATAGAAATCTAGGAATTATTTTAGATAAAAGACTAACCTGGGGCCCCCACCTAAAATCAAAAAGGAAGTCACTAAATACTCGTTCGCACTTACTACGTCCTATACTGAAATCCAAACTCCCGCTTCATAACAAAATTCTTATTTATAAGTCAATGTTAAGACCAATTTGGTCATACGGAGCTCAAATATGGGGTTGTGCCAAACCATGCCAACTAAAAAGAATAGAAGCTTTCCAATCGATTTCCCTCCGTACAATCACGTCCGTTCCATGGTATGTTTCCAACCTCACCCTTCACAATGACTTACACATCGAATCAGTTGAAAATTTAGTTAAGACTCATTATAAAAAATTCCACTCTAGATTACTCCTCCACTCGAATCCATTAATAGCAAGCCAGCACACAGCTACTATCCCGGACAACCCCCCTCGTCGTCTTAAGAGACGTTGGTGTCGAGACCTCCTAAATTGTAATGCTACCGTTTAATTTCCAGCCGAAACCTGTCATAGGGTCCTATCACTGGATAGCTTCGCTACTCATAGTCTACAAGTCATTTATTACATTGTTAGCATATTTTCTTATTGTATATTTTGTTTGTACAGATTGTAAATGTTATTTAAAATTAAAAAAAAAATTTTTAAAAAAGGAAATAGAAGACTCGGCAAGTAAGCGTATTAAGACTAAGAAAATATAAAAATATGAGTTAAAAAAGGGCAGAGGTAGTAAAAAATAGCTTATACACCATCATCCACCAGTACGAAGATGTGGTTAACTATAATTTTGAATTATTCACAACCAAATGGGTTAACAGATTATTTTTAATATCACCCGGATTGATGATTTAATAGGATTATTTTCAAAATATTTAGCTACTTAAATATATTTACTAAGTTCACCATGGTCTAAGCCTGCTCTACTCGGATTATAATACAATGCTATAATACGATTGGATTGATCGTCTACAACGTTACAGTTAATCCTACTGATTAATGATACATATTATGTAAAGAGTGATAATATTTAACTGAAGATATAAATATTCTCTGAAAATATTTACTATTTTGTAGTTTTTATTTTTTAGAGATATTTTTCTTAAGGTATTTTAGAATATTAAACAATATTCAAATTTTTAATATCTTTACTAAATGCTAGCATTCTATCAACTTTAGATCTTAAAGGGTTTAATTCAATTTTTGAATCCAGAATAGTTTGCTAAAAATTTTAGAAGGTCGATAACCAGTTTTAAGTAATTATTTTTAAGTTATTAAAGTTTAAAATTTGGGAAAAGAGGATGGATGGAGTGTAGTATTATTTTGTCTACACTCAAAATATATAAAAGTGTATATTCAATATTGTACTATTTAAATCGTCCATTGTTATTTTTTTTATAGATAAGTTATTCAAAACATTAATTCCATCATTCTTGACATTGTTGTGTGAATTTAACTTACATTGGTGGTTACCTTTCCATTTACATTTAGATATACTGTCAGGATAAACTAAGGAACAGTTTAACTAATTTTTAAGAAACAAATATAATACTATACAATCATAATACAATTACATAGCATTAGGTGATATATAAAATAATGAATTCTACTATACTATACTGATGCCCCGGGATGTGATGAGTTTTGATTTTGTGGCCTTAAGTTTAGATTACTAACAAAACTTACATGTATATTTTAAGAGTTTTCTTTTGTATTTAAAACTTTACTATGCACCTGTTGGCAGTTTTCGCGACTCCTCGTTGGTGTTCCATTATTATGTTATCTATTTTTTACAAAAATTGAAAGGAGGTAAAAAACAAATTATTTGAAACAATGAAAAACGGGAAAATTGCACAAACTTTTGGGTCGAAAATTGATGGTCCCTCTAGAAACTGTTATCGATTGGCGTTTATAAGAGAGTTAAGATTGTCAAAAATATGAATATGTATAATTAGGGATTTAGTGAATGTTAAGACCAATTGTTATATTAGTATTTAAATCCATACGTTTTTTTTTAATTTCACATAATTATAATTATCAAAACATCATATCGTTTTAAGATTATTCTAATTTAGGTTTGTTGTTAAGCGGTCATATAACAATTAAATGTAATTAAGTGTATCAGCATTCAGACTTCAGTGAGTCTATAGTAGTACCACTAAACCTACTAACGCCATATAATACATACCCAAACGAAATCGTAAGAGTTTACTCTGAATGGATTACAGTATTTAATACATACAAACAATAATCATATAAGCTCTTAATTAGTTTCGGCTAAAAAGTGATTTGATGTTATTGCTCATGTTATAGTTTTATTATTTTTAGAGGGAATTGTCAATTTTAAACTTTAAAACAAATCTGATTTTAAGTTTAAAGACAATAAACACGCAAGAAGATTACGGAGTTGAAAAACGTGAGTTCTAGTTTTAAATTTCCTTAATTAAATAAATCCTAAGGGGTATGTATAGTAAATCATGTTATATGTTATGTGATTGAGATTAACACTAAAATTAATTGACCAAATTAAAATATTAATACATCAAAGATTGGAAGAATATTATACCTATTTTAGCTTACAATTTTATTACCTCAACATAGAATTATTTCTCTAAAATGAAAAAATCTTTATTAAACTTAAATATTGTACTTGTTATTTTAATAAATTTACTGTTTTATTACAATATATTGTAAACTTTTAAATTATAGTTTGTAAGAAGAGGTTTATAGCAATCAAATGGCAAGCGGGTGAAATGTATTTTTAAACAATATATTTTAAAGAAATAATTAGCTTGACACTTGTATACCTAAAATTTCACATCCTAAAATCGACTTTTATTAATAACAGCAGTACCTACGACTTTAAATTGTTTTCTTTAATGTTTGTAGTATAGTAGTTTATGAACTATAGTGAAATTCATTGTAGAACCGTGTACGAAATCTAGTTTAATTTCTGTTCGCATTCAATCGCATTATGTGTGATAAAATTCCAGATATATATTATTTGTACATATATATTTTTTTTTCAAAGTTATAGTAAGCTGAATTGTGTAAAGCTAGCCCGGTCGGGTCTTACAATCTACAGCCATAGTGTTACTTAAATGGGGTTTTCGTGTACCTAATTGTTTTTTGTAGTTCATTTCCAGAATTTAAGTTGCACGTTTTATTGCCTTATTGTCTAGTTCGTTTTTCTTAGAGGGATGAAAAAACAGATTAAAATGATATTAACCTATAGTATTTATGAAAGTTAATTTTATTTCTATAAGTAATTAAGTAATGTGTAAAATAGTCTAGAAAAAAAATGCTCATATTGTATTTATAGAATATTATTTTATTTATTTATGTGCTGTTGTGAATTCGGAACATAAATTAATTGGTTTTCGCAGTATACCTTTCGTTTTATTTGAAACTGCATTGCTATTTCTCATAAATCAATTAAAATAAGTAATTAATTGTGTTGATTATCTTTTGTGAGTGCAAAGCTGATGACAATGAGATGTGGAAAATATATACTCGAAATTAATTCTAATAAAAAATCGTAAATCAATTATTGATAATTACTGTTAAATATGTATTACGTTATCTAAACTTATATGTAACATTAAACTATCAATAAAGTAAACATACCATGCGGTTTATTTGTGCTTGCATTTATGTTACAATTTAATTAGGCACCATTCAGTCACATAAAGCATGAAAATTGAGTGATGTCTGATGAGTATAGGGAAATTAAAAAAACCTTAATTTCTTGTTCTTCTCTTGAGAATATATTATTTGGATAAAAATACAATTTTTGATATATTTTTTAGATTTTTAAACCCATTTCTAGAGGTGATTCGTGTCATTTTATATTAAAACTTCAATTTTTTAAGTTTTTTTTTTGTTAAATAAAAAATGTTTTTTAAAAAATATTTTATATAAAAATTGTCAGCTTAAAAAATAAATGAATCTCGTTCCCTAAGAAAACTCTTTTCGGTGCTTTTCATAATCTGTAGCAACTATTGTTTAGTCAGAACACATAAATTTACTTTAAACATATTTCTGAGAGGGGTAATAGAAAGTTTCATAGTTAGAATTTTTTTAAAAATTTGTACGATGTTTCATTTGGTTTCTAAATAAATGGAGAATACTCTAAGACTTAATTTTTTCTTGAAAAATATTTGTAGGGTAGTTTTGTGTTTTTTTTATCAAAATATCAAAAATTTGAATCTATTAAGGTACAAAGAATTAGCAATATTCGTATTTTTGTACCAACATTTATTTATTTTTTATTCTGGCAATTTTCATATAAAATATTTTTTTAAGTTTTTTTTATTATACAAAAAGAAAAAAAATTAAACAATTTTACTACCGTTATAAAATCAACACACAAACCACATCTAGAAGTGGGTTTAAAAATCTGAAAATATTTTCATCAATTTTTTTTACCCAAATAATATATTCTAAAGAACGTAATATTTTACAATAAAAAATTGTATGTATTTGTAGCTTGGTATCATAGATAAATATAAAACACAGCCATTACAAAAATAAAAATAATAATAGGTACTATAAGTAGAGGTTTTACGAACAATTCTTTTTTTTATTTTTTATTTATTAAAGAGTATTTACAATCTATGCTGCAAGGCATAATAAGCAAATAGTTACATTGTTATATATACAGAGAGAGGGGGAAAAAATAAACAAATAGAAACGGTGATTTGGTATGAGGAGGGAGGCTATCCAGTGATAGAACCCACCGTGATTTGTGTTCTAATTATTTTTAACTAGATTAATTTGAATTATTGTAATAACAGATCTCGACACCAATGTCTTCGGAGTCGGCGAGGTGGATTTCCGGGGAGTGAATTAGAAGCAAGTTGAGATATTAAAGGGTTAGAATGAGTGTGTAATTTGGAATGAAATTTTTTGTAGTGTTTTATGGCTAAATGGTTTATTGGTTCTATTTTAAAGTCATTTTGAAGTGTGCAGTTTGATACATACCATGGGGCGGAAGAGATAATACGTAGAGTGATAGATTGGAAAGCTTGTAAGGTACGAAGTTGGGATGGTTTTGCACATCCCCAAATTTGGATTGCATATGCCCAAATAGGCCTTAATAGGGATTTGTATATAATAATTTTAGTGTGGAAAGGTAATTTTGATTTGAGGATTGGACGTAGTAAATGGAGTCTGCTGTTGAGAATTTTTCTTTTGGATTTAATGTGGGAGCCCCAAGTTAATCGTTTGTCGAGTGTGACACCAAGATATTTGACTTCCGAGGATATTGGAATAAGTATTCCTTGGAATTAGGGAGGGGGTGGAACAGATTTTTTTAGTGTGAAGGGAACGTACACAGATTTATCTGGATTAATTTTAATTCTCCAATTAGACGACCAGAAATCAATTAGATTTAAGTGAGTTTGAAGGAAATTGGAAGTAACTTCTGGATCATTTCCTGGGGAGAGTATTGCAGTGTCATCTGCATAAGTAGCCATAATAGTATTTGGTGTTTTTGGAATGTCAGCCGTAAAAACATTAAATAGATCAGGGGAGAGGTCACTGCCCTGGGGCACTCCTGCTTTAATTTGGTGGTATGGTGAAAAGGAATTACCATATCTGACTCTATAACTTCTATTTTCTAAATAAGAACGAATTATTAAGTAATATGGGGCAGGTAGAAACAATTTGAGTTTGAAGAGTAGGCCTTCATGCCATACACGGTCAAAGGCCTGGGCCACATCCAAAAATACCCCTGGACAATATTGTTTTTTTTCAAAAGAAGAACAAATTTGATCTGTTAGTCTGTGAATTTGGTGAACAGTCGAGTGATTGGATCTAAAGCCAAATTGGAAATTAGGAATTATGTTGTGGGCATGTAATATTGGTCTTATCCTTATGAGTATAATTTTCTCAAACAATTTGGCGAGAGTTGGGAGTAAGCTGATAGGTCTATAGGGAGTAATCTCATTTTTTGATTTGTTGGGCTTGGGGATAACAATTATTGTGGATATTTTCCATATTAATGGAAAATAAGAAATTCGCAGCATGGAATTAAAAATCTAAGTTATTAGAACAATTGTTTTTTTGGCAAATTTTTGAGGATTTTGTTAGTTATGAGGTCATGTCCCGGTGATTTCCCTTCTTTTAATTAATTTATTAAAAATTTGATTTCACTTGGTGAGGTATGTTTTGCAGGTAATGACATTGGAAGAAGACTATTGACAAAAATATTAACCTTTTCTAAGTGTTCGTGGTTGGGAAATACGTCAGTATGTGGTTTGAAAATGTTGGAAAAATGCTCTCCGAAAAGGTTTGCTTTTTCTTTGTCAGAGATGGCCAAGGATCCATTTGGGCCAGCTATAGGTGGAAGTTGTTGTTTTATGTTAAGTAAGCTTTTGGTAGTTTTCCAGAGTGAGCCATCTTTTGAGTTTAAGGAATGGTATTTTCTTTCGAAGTACTCAATTTTGTGTTTTATTATTAATTTTTTAATAGTGTTCGTTAAGTGATTAAATATTTGTTTGTCGGAAGGATATCGATATTTCTGCCATCACGAACAATTCTTACAGAAGGAATTTATAAAAAATAGTAAAATACGTCAAATAACAAATAATGAACAAAAACATTATGCAGGTAAATAAAACAAACAAACTTCCACTCCCGCTCTAAAAAATACGGTACTGAATGTGAACTTTCCATTGTTTTCATACAAACACTAGTACTTTTGTGCACAAACTCACGAATTACACTAAATAACATGACGAATAACACGAATTAGTGTTTGTTACCAGTATTTTTTTGGAGTTGCGAGCATTAAGACGACTCTTAAATACTTGAGATATATTTGTCTTTATAGGTATTAATTATTATATAAACTAATTGTTTTTCTTTAATTCTCTTAATTGAAATTATAGGTGTTTAATCAATTTAGAACATTATAATCCGACTGCACGACAGATTTAAAAAAATTAATGTGTTATTTTCTTTAATTTGTTTACTGAATACAACAGCAATTTCGTGTAACGGAATGTTAATTGTTTTGCGCATTTACAATTATTTCGTGGAGTTAAACTTTAATCTAAAGGCTAAATGTTGTAAAATTATTTTCTGCAATTCGTTAGCCAAGAACAAAGAATACCTCAAATAACTTATTAGTTAGTTTTATTTCACCTCTAATATCGTGGGTTGTATTGTTATCATCGTATACACAGGGAAACAATGTAAACAGTGAAAAGAAGAAGAGTTTATTTAATGTTATTTTTTGCTGTTTTGTTTAATTATGTAGTAAGAATTAAAGTTAATCCCTATTTTTCATAAGGCGAAGACTGTCCATTTTTTTTTTTTTTTTATAAAAATAATAAGAAGGTATTTCTCCTTATTTCTGTTTTTAAACAGTGATTCCTTCTACAAAACTTTATTTCCGAGAATGATTTCAGAGGCGCCTCTATATTTTTCATGTACCCATCCGCATGATAATATTGCTACACGCCCACCTTTGCATTTTTAAAAACAAATACAATTTTTATTTTTATTATCTTAAACTAATACAATAATAATAATTTATTAATAATAAAGCATATATTCATAGTGCTAATACATTTTTTGGAATCGATTTGGGCGCTACTGTGTAGAATAAGCGTATAGGGGGGGGGGGTATCTTTAAATGTTTTAAGGTGTAGAAAATAAAGCTTAACATAATCACTCAACTAAATTAAAATGTAGTGCTTTCAATTAAATTAATTTTATTAAATGACATGCAACCTATTTAACTATTAATAATCTTAAAATAATTTACATATATCATAATGTCGATTTTAATTTCCTACATTTATTTAAAATTTTAATTATACATAACTAATTAATATACTAACTTTAATATTACGTTAATCTTATATTAAGTAATAATTTTATACTATAGAATATTTTCACAGCTATCTTTTAAAACTAAAAGTAATCTTGCTCGTATAACAGTTTAACAATATAGAACAAGTTATTTTTTTATTCACGTTTTTAATCCTACTAATTGAGTTGTTTAATCACTCAGTTGTGGTAGAAATTATATCGTGTTTAGGCCTTCGTGGTAAAATAGGCAAATTAACCAAAGAGAAAGTCAGGCGTTTATTTTATTTTATCCTGGCATTGTTCTATAACATAGCTACTAATAGAAAGAGAGGGTTTTTATCACATGCGAATATTTTCAAATGAACATTGTAATATCACATGATGCTATCAAAAATTGAATTGACTCTCTTGTTTTTAAACTTATTTAATGTCACTGTTCAGAAATTATTGGGGTTTTTATAACTTTGAAAAAGGAGCTAATGCAGGATCTATTATTTTTTCTTATTATTTTTATTCCTTAAATTGACTCATGATAGAGTTATCGCTATAGCGAGCGACTTCTGTTCTTCTAATTATAATATCATGATTACAGTATATTGTATAATGTATACATACTGGCTGTAAAATTTTAATAATATTTTTTAAGTATAAATATTTATTCAAGTAAAAAATAATAAATTATATAATCATGATATTTTATCAAACTCAAAAATATAGTCAGATCAAATCTTTCTAGGCGTTAATTAATGGATTAAGTCCATTATATAACTTCTCTAATCGTTATATAATTATTAATTATTAGCGTTATTAAAAGGCTATAGATCCTTTTAATAACGCTAATAATTAATTATTTTCATCATAAGCATGCACATGGGGTGGACTAAGAGCAAAAATGCATTTGTACATAATGAAAAAAACTAATTAACTAGTAAGTCTTAAAAAAATAATATTAATTAATATAATATTATGCCTAAATAAAACATTTTTACGAAATACATTTGCATTTGCCTTGTAATGGTTGAATTAACATAATATCAATATTTCAGAATATTCGCCGTTTTCTCTGTATAATGATTTAACCGACAACATATACATTTGAAAACATCTGACAATAATTTAGCTCTCTATGAAGTAGGGTCAAAATACGCTAGATTTTGTTGCACCAGTTGTTTCCGTTAAGGCAGCGAGATGTTAAATAGATTTAACTTTTTGTCTAAGAGGGTCCGACCAACCATCCTTTACCACACAGCCAAGAATATTCAAACACAACAGTCAGCATTATCACGATAGAGGCCTGTCAGATTCACTTCCGTCAGTGCTACTACTACCGTAACGGTTGTAGCGTTTTACTCCTAGCCAAACCACGCGTAAAGATGTTTACACATCAAAAACGTTCTTTGTCAAAAATAAGCATACCAAAAATTGTATATAAAAAAAAAAATTATAGTTTATCTCTAAAATGTTATTGATTAACAGGTTTTTACAGCATTGGGGTTGTATGCATTTATAGTAGCACTCACCATTCGCATTTAAATTGTGTAATGCGTTCGAAATAAATTTGTATAAGAACACGTGCTGCTGGTTAATACTAGTATGATATGTGTATTTACCCCCATGGGGCAAATATTATTATTAACCAAGTTTAATTAAAGATTACACCAAGAGATAACATGCAAAAAATTACACTGTAAATTTTAGCGAAATTTAAATTTAGACAATGTGTTTTAACTTGACGATTTGTACAATTTTATCTCATTATTTGTCATGTAAGGATGGCCATTGTAGTATTTAGATCGAATGTACAATTTATGGTTTTTACATCTGATCAAGATTTTTCATCAAATTATAACTTTGTTGCAGAACTAAAATAATATGGGAATTGGCTAAAACCAATTTATATAATATTGTGTTTCCCTTAAATTACTACAATAAAACGAAAAGCTTAGGTGTAATGAATTATAATTGCCCGGTACTTGTATGAAATATATTAGTTTAACTTAATAATTTTTATTATAAACCATCTTGCGCCAGAGAGTTGACCAACATTTTTAAGTTTTCTTCTTATGAATTATGTGTAAAATATACCAAATACCTATGCGTCTATTATGTAGCTAATATTTGTTTTTACCGTATTTAAATTTGTAATACTACATACTATTATTATTTATTTCTAAGAATGTTGTACGATTTTTGTACGTTTTTATTAACAAAAAAAAAAAATTTCTCTAAAAGATAGTCCGGTAATTGAATGGAATGACTCGATTTACGGTCTTCTTTTTGACACACGCATTATATATATATATATATATATATATATGAGAATCAAGATTCAACGACCCTTTCAATTATATTACGCACCGTCTGAATCGAATTTTTGTCCGATAAGGTTCATTTGTGTAGCCTATTTGGCGTATCAGCTGCCTCTTTACGAAATTATATAGTATTATACATTCCGGTGAACCCATTTTGCGGTCGTATTTGTCGTTTGGCCGTTGAAAGCGTTCTCCGTGAATCAAAAATCATAGTTCGTTAAAACCCTAAAATGATAATAATATTATTGAACGCCAGTTGCGTCTGAACTGTATCCGAATTCTATCAACTGATGTCTGAAAATAAAGTGTTGTGGGCCTTTCAGGCTATTTCACTAACTCTGCTGAAAACAAATGTATTCAAAAGTAAATTTCATTAGTATACAATAAGTAAAATATTACAAAAGTTTATTGAATAGTACGCTGACTCAGCTGGGATTCTATGGATTTATTGGAATCAAAGTTTTATTGAAAGACATTTAAAAACTACTTGTTTTTAGTTGTATTCAAAATTCTTGTGAATTTATTTGATACAAAATATAATAAATATTGGTGTTGTAGTAAAGCTATTTTTCTATTTGTTTGAATAAATATTTCCAAAAATAAGTGTTTTCAAAACTTTGGTCTTACGATATTGAAAAGTATAATACATTTTAAGATACCAATTGGTGCTCGAATAAAAAAGTGTTATTCATTTAAAAAAATATTTCGACAACTTTTAAAATGTCTGCTACATAATTGTATCATAACAAAATTTAACTTTCTAGTTTTAAATAATGTTTCAATAAAAAAAGTAAATTTAAATATATAAAGTTAATTTTCTTTTTTTAGTAGCATGTTTTACAAACTGTTGCATCAAGAAAATAATCATCTAGGGGCTTATTAATTCCAAAACTAGTTTATTTTAGGCCCTCATGCAAAAGAAGAAAATATTTTGTAACAATTTAATAAGTTTATAAAATTCGGAAAAAGTGTTTTACTCTAAATTATTTTTACCTAAGGGGATTGAAAGTGGACGGTTTTTAAACACTTTTATATAGGTAACATTTTAGAAAAAATGGTTTTAATTCATGTCTTTCATGTCAATTTATTTTCAGAGTAATTTTTATATTTTTGACGTATTCAATTCTATGAGTAAAGCCAAAATTATGATAGTTTGGTTTGTCTAATTCTAATTTTGTGAAAGATAAAGATTTGTTGGCCTCTTTACTGGATTTTAGAAAATAATTTCTCTTATAAGTTTAGTTTTTTGTGATTGAATAAATTTAATTTGAAATTTTGCAGTATTTAAACAAAAAAAACAAATCATTTGTTTCTAACATAACCTAGTATAGCAGCCAAAAAACCTTTACAGACTGAAATTGGACAATCCTTAGGAGCCAAAATGTTGTCTTTTAGGATCAGGACGTCAAAAAAAAAAAATGACTACGTTTATCCCTTTAATATAGTTTATGCAAATGTAATTGAGTGACAATATATATATTATATTTTTTTAAAACAGATTTTATTTGACGCAACATTAATATTGACCATTCCAATATTTCATGTTATAGTATTATTATCATGGTTTCAACTCATTTACACTTTAACATGATTATGTTTTGCAAAAAAACCCAAGTATACGTATTTCTAATATTATTAAAAATCACCAGTTACTATGTATTGTTGTTAGTGGTGTACAATATTTCTTTATGGTATTTCTTTGATAAAACAAGTTGTGATTAATGATTTATGTAACTTAATTATGTTGTTAATTCAGGTCATTCTTATTTACAGCTTTATTTTTAAGAACTTAAACATAAAAAAAAAATATTTAAAACGAAAATTCTCTGAAAAAAAGATTAAAAAATAATTCCTTCAAAAAGATAAGATGTAGTATATTTTTAAAGAAGTTTAAACTTTTGAATACATCCAAATAATGATGGTATTTTTTTATTTTTTAGATGAAGAGGCAAAATATTTTACTTTTGGTAGGACTAGGTATTGTCAAATGATTCTGATAATTTTACTGAATATATTATACAGTAATCGGTTAGGTCTAGCGTTTAAAAATGTATTTTAAGTCGAGGCATAAAAAGCATATTATAATAAAAGAAATTACAGTTGTCAGTACCACAATATGTAATTGCTACTCTTGAAATATTTAGACAGCTATTTATAAGTAAGATTAAATGACTAATATTGTTATTTTTTTTTTATAAATATATCAAAGTTGTATTGTTACATTTTATTAATATGTTTTCTTGCAGGTAATATATAACTGCATGCATAAAAAAGGGTTTTTGTTATGAAATGCATTAACCAAATTTATTTTGGGTTACCTAATAGTTATATTTGTAAATATGGTCGGGTTTTATGTTAGATTGCAAGTGCCAAGTGTTAATAAAATTAGTGAAAATATCACATTTTGGTAACATATGTGTTTGAATGCACTATCTTATTATATCCATGTTTAAGTAGAGATTTATAAAAATGTTAGAAAACTAGTTTTATTTCTAATAAAATCGATTAAAAAATTATTTTAGTTATTATGTATACGCGTAAAATGTTATCTATAACACAGGTTATTGACAACTTTTATATATTGTGTGACAAATTGTATAGTTTGTATTTTTTGAAAATTGTGAACGGGAAACATTATAAATGAGCTCAACGAAACATACACACGTTTTAACAACATTTTACTTCACACTTTTTTAAAAATGTTTTGTCATACGAGTACACAATATTGCGCAATGTTAAACATCGGTAGTGAACTAACTTGATATAAATAATCTTAAGTAGCTTGATTCTCAAATTAATTTGACATGTTTGTCAAATATTTTTTTTAGTCTACGACCTATTTTAGATACGAGAGTTGACATCCTGAGGAGGTGGTATCTTGTTTCCTTCCGTAGTTTATCAAATATGGATACTTAAAAACTAAAGTCTGGTTCACGCAAACTTGAATTTGATTATATATTCTTAGATTTTAATTCCCTTAATTGTAAATTTAATTATTTGGTTTTATGACTAACTTATAAATAGTTCATTTAATTTTTCTATCTAAAAAAAATCAACTTTTTAAGATTATAATAGTTTATATTTAGTAAGTACAATTTTACAGAGTACCAATAAAATAGAAAATGTAAAATTTAATGTATTTTTTAAACATGATTTAATGTGGTTACTATAGTTCGAATAGAAGTTGCATTGATCGCGGTTTAAAAGAAAACTAATTTTATAAATATGATATTACTGTTTATCATAAATATAAAGTACACTTGTAAAATATTAGGTAGTCATAAACAAGCTATAACGCTTTTTACTCGTACTAAATGGTAAGTGAAAATTATAATAATATCGTCGTATAATATCTTCAGAAAAAAGTATGTGAGTTTTTATTGGCATTATCAAATGTTTTTTAAATGGTACAGTTAAAAAAAAATGAACCTATAGAGTTTTAAGCAGTATTGTCATCAAAATCATTTACGATACTCTATAATACGGCCACGTTGTATAAGCTATATTGACTATGTTGAAAATAAAGCATAATGTATTTACTGTAAACGGAAATAAGCACTTTTTTATTCGTTGTTTCCTTTTGTATTGTATCCGCCGCGATTAAAAATTTATATTTATCGTTTTATTCTTCCCCTCATATTTATCTATATAATGGCACGCTTATAAATCTTGTCCATAGCTTTATCATTTTATTTGTTAAGGATTAAACAGGGATTTAAAAAAACAACTACCGAATATATATCGTGTGGCTTTATAGTCGTTGGACACTTAATCTTAATTATCGATATTTTTATAGGTGTTAATTCATTAAGTTCCTTAAAGAAATGTATCGAGTATTGTTTTCTAAGGTTTTGGTAGGTATTATGCTCGGATGCAAAGAAATTGCCTACAAACAACGCTGTTTATTCGATTTAGTAGTATGAACAATAACACATAGAAAGTTCGATAGTTTTATTGAAATAGGTCCAGATGTAAAAATAATCTTTATATTTACTAACATAATAGTAAAATTTAGTCAGTTAAGTGCTTCGTATAATATAAGCAATCAGATATATATTCTTGAAATAAATAACATGTTTTATGATTTAAAAATACTTACATTGTTATGACTTCACTTAAGGTTATCGAACAAAACTTTCTCGATGATGTTTTGTTTTTAAAATATGTGCTAATAACTCGTGCTATTTCCTTTAGCGTTCAGAATAAGTCGGCTTGGTGCAACTTATTTGGGATTGAGGGTAATAACAACCAAGTATGTTTGCATAAATGATTTTCAGTTTTTAATAGGCGTCAGATGTCGTATTTGTATATATTTACATATTTATGTTTTACTTCAGTTCTTATCAATTATTTGCACGTTTACTGGACATAGAAATAGTTTAATTGTATAAAGTGGAAAGTTATACTTAAGCTAAGAAAATATTTTCTTTATTTTATGCATTGTGTACATAATATTTCATATAATGCAAATTATTCATATTTTACAGTTTTAGACTTAAAGGGCGCTCGAGAGAATTTATAAAGAGAAGGGAAAATATTTTTTTTTGTGATGATCACGAATGTAATTTTCCACAAGAAAGTATTATTTTATGCAAACAAGTTGAATATTAAAAAATTGAATTTTCATCTTAGACAAAAGTCTTAAAATGTGCCTGTGAGTACATAACTAAATTTAATAATGCTTAACAGGACAAAATCTTAATTTAAAACTTAAACTCTAATGTAGATTGTAATTAGTTTTGTTTTGTCAGGGTATCATTTCTTAGGCTTTCATTTTATATTTTCTGGATTAAGATTGCTTGCGTGGTACAAACTTATGAGGGTGAAATCGAATGTGAATGACAGGTTTATAAAATGTTCACAATACATATAATTTAACTTTAACAGTGTCGTAGCGTTTATATTTTTCATATTAATACTGGCCACTCTTTTTTTGTAAATAAACAAAAGAAATTAAAAAAATAAATCTTAGTAAATTAATAGTTTAGAATATGTTGAAGTTATTAAAAAAAATAAAAACTCTACAACAAATTAGTGTTAGCCTAACCTATCACGAATACAATCAGAAAAAAAACGTTGTGTCTCGCTCAACGAGTTTCACGGTTGAAATGCGGGTATTGTAGCGTCCTCTTTACTATAAAATGTAATAGTATGTTTTAGTATTATTACCTCAACTTATATTAAAATAAATTATTGTAGGTATATATTACATAGGTTGGTATATTGCCACATTTAATAATGCATAATTGATATTTTTATAAGTATATGTCTCCAATGGCACTATTCGTAACGATTTTAACAAGTCTATTACCTACAGTGGAAACAACCACTACAAAAACTTCCATAACAGACTCCAGAACCACTTCAAACTTTTAATTAAAAATATCTTCTCTCTCTCACGTTTCCTAAAAATTCGCTATACCTTTTAAACAAAGTTCATCGTGCAGAGACCGATTCAACCATAGAAAAAAAAATGATCCGTTTTCAACTAAAAAAATACAAAGAGTTTTCTCAATGGATGGATTCTCCATGCGTTTTACTCAATTTACATATTTTTGTACTTTTTGTTAAATACTTGACAGCTCTTAGTCGTAAAAACGTAAGTAGTATCATTATAGATTTTTTAAATAAAATTAGAGAAATTAGCACGATAGATGGCTTAGTGAAAAAGGGTCTTGAGAGCAGAGGCTTTCTATTAGCTTTGCTCTCAAACGTCGTTGTCCTTAGTAGTGTCATCTTGGATATTACTTTGTGTATCTGACGTCGGTGAAGGTTAAATGACAATGTATTGTATCTTACCTTTTAGAAGGACAAATAGTTATTGTGGTTATTCCAATGTTTCGTAACGCGATTTCAGCGAACTATTTTACGGACGCGACAGGAGACTTAACCGAACGCCGATTACAACACGTGTCATAGTTATACGGTGGGTTGCTGTTGTCGAGTGTGCCGCTTCGTGGTTGTCCGCACGGCAGCGCGAGGGTGTCGTTATACAGGGTGGCCGTTGAATCCGGTACTAACATCCAGTAAATGACTTTGAAGACTACGACTCCTCTACAATCCTTTCATTAAGCAATCGTGTATATTTTTTTAACAGAGACCTTCGAGATAATTTTCAAATAATTACTTTCTTATAAGAGCAGGATCTTTTTTGTTAAACATTTATTTTAGGATTTTGTTACACGTTGTTGCGCTTTTATCATTTGAGCTAGTTACTAAAATCGATGGACTGAGTTTTTTAAAAAATAATTTAAAATGTCAGAAATAAAGGGGGAAATTTCAAATCAACATTTGGAATATTATATTAAAGTGTAGACAATATTTTTAGAAAAATTATTATTTTATTAAAAAAAAGATAAAAGAACGACTTTGAAACTTCTAACTAACTAGACATGATAAACTATTATGATTTTATACTGTATATATATCAAAAGGGTTCAAAAATAAGGTTAACATAAACATGAAGACCAAAACATAATATTATTGTAAAACCAACATTGTAGTAAACAATTATTTTAGAGGTAACTGTATATACGTATTTTAATGTTTCGTTAAAAGTTATTTAAATACAAGTAGGTACAGTTGTATATTATTTAAATGCTTTTATGTAGTCTAGGTAATATATTTTTAAACATAATAATGCATTTTGTACATGTTTAAAAACATTTTTTTTTGTTATTAATTATTATTTTGAAGGACCAAATAAATACTACAATTTATTGCGCTTAACTACGCATAAATAAACCCTTAAGTTGTAGGTTTTGATACTTTAATTAACTGAAGCACGACATAAAAATAAAAGCCCCATTTAAGCTCTTGTTACTTACAATCTTAAGACTATTAATTATGTTTTTTACGAAATGTCGTTAGGTACATTATATTATATATCAATAACAAAATATTTTTAAAAAAACAGGTTCAAAGTGCATTTATGCCATTCTGTTTACTATCCCTTATATTTTTACAATAGTCTGATGTGTTCTCTTAAATCAATTATATTTTAGTTCCTGTCTGAAGGTTTTTTTTTATGAACTAATTGTACTTGTGTATACTATATTGTATTATATTGTACACTCTATTCTGATAGCTATAATGGTTTTCAACAAAAACAACATGGTTACAAATTCCAAAAATGTTGTAAGCTATGGCATTAGTGATGATATATTTTATTAGTATTAAGATGACTGTTTAGTCGAGTGGGTTAAGTGTCAATGCTGTTACGCACTGTTGCTGATTCGGCATTTGAAAGCTGTCATTTTTTTTGACAAGGCGTGCAACTGTCTAGAAAAAGAAATATCCACCCATTCCTAGGACCCAAGTTTGTTCGGTCAGCGTTAAATTGGTAACTAGCTCTTTCAAGACATTAAATAAGAACACTGTTTGAGCCATAAGTCTTAGAGACGTTAAACATGAAAAAAATTAGTTTTTTAATTTTATAAAAATACGCGTGCAAATTAAAGATCCCGTTTTTATTTTCACTATATTGTACTTTCTCCAGATACTGAAATGGTCTATTTCTTAAACAATCATATTAATGTTTACTATATTATATACAGAAGATCTATTTAACTTTTAGTTTGGATGCGAAAATTAAAAGGTCATGTTTTTACAATGATGTGTTATTATTATTTTTTTGTTTTTGTATCTGAACCCACGATATCTTTTACCGCTGAACCGATTTTTTTGTGTAGCAACTCTATAGATCAGAAGTGGTATCTATAAAATATTTTTGTAGGCCAAATATTAAAAATATTAATCTCTTCCTCTTCAAAATCAAGAAAAACACCCAAAAAATGTACATATTTTTCAATTTAAAATTACGATACCGTATACATTTTTTTTTAAAATTGTCGAATTACTCGTAATTCCAAATTTGTATGGAATATTTTTTTAAACATAGTACTATCGATAAACGTTGACAAACCAAAAAAATAACATAAAATTTATTTCATTTCATTAAAATGTTTTTTTATTAAGGAAAAACCCAAAGAAAAGGAAAAATTACACTTTAACTATGACAATACATTTTAAAGGCAGACGGTCAATCCTAATCGTATCAACCCTTAAACTAAAAATTATATAATTAAAATGTGCGCATTACTTAATTACCACTACCTCGCCTACTACTACTATTTTCAGTAAATGATTCTTATTAAAAAAGTTTATAAAATATACAATAGCAATTAAGATAAGTTGGCAGTTCTCTGAAACTGACCGAATACGATGAATATAATTTGGAGATTTTCTTATATTGTAAAATAACATAAACCAAAACTACAAAACTGCAGATATTACTTTTGGATAAAATGAATGTCTTATGTTTAATTGATCATCTTGCCTATCTATATGTAGATGTCATATATATATGATAATATATTCTATTGTACTGCATTATAATGTAGGATAATGACCGCAAAGCTTAAAGTCGACATAGTCTATTTGTGTATTATGGTAATCGTGGATACAAGTCGTCCCACGCGGTTTGGTGTTACATGACCGTGTAACTTAGGAGTTTGAAGCACATTTGCCATCATTTGAAACACGCCTTATATACATTTTAATTTCCCTTAGATTTTACTATTACGTCAATGTACTTACATAAGTTGTCTTGTGAGTTCATTTGTCCTTTACACATAACCAAATTGCGTTTTACTAAATAATGTATAAATACGTAATAATGTAAAATAAAACAACACAAAAAGAAAATAATATTTGTAAATATTACAATAAAATTAAAACTAAAATGCATTGTTCGTGACCTGATAACGTTCGTTTTAATTAGTTACTACATAGTAGTAGCTGCATTTTAATTAATGTGTAATGACGTTTTTACGAGACTAGCATTAAGCATTAATATCTTGTTTTTATTGAAATCTATTATAAATAATATATTTTTAGTAAGTTATATTTGTGGGTACATTGTTGCAATGTACTTACTATTGATGAGCAGTTTATTAACACGTCAAAAAGTTGGGGTTAAATACAATGTAAGCAACATCAAAGTAACCTATTTTTTGCAACATCTTGGTTATATCATATTTTATATGTATTTTATTGATGTGATCCCGTCTAAGGAGTTTTAGACGTTTAGAACATCAATCAAATGTTTATAGTGTTTTTTTAAAAATACTTTTTATCTTTCAATTTTATATAAAAAACAATACTTTTTAAATTACCACAATTGAACCAGTAGTAGCGTAATAAAGAGCGAGTTCTCCTGCACTTTATTAAATCAATAACCTTATTTAACTATTTTGTGTTTAATAGAGGAGTCTAGGTTGTATATAATAATATTAGTGTACACGCCACAGTGTACTTTAAAAAAAACAATATTAATTAAATAAAAATCATTAAATCACCACGCATTTTATAAACTCGTAGATAAGTTGTAGCTCTTAAAAAATGTGCTCGATTTTCCTAATTATTAAGTGTCTTAATGATTAAACTGTAGTAGGAGCGAGAAATGATACAATTATGAAACCAAACAGTATAAACTTAGGCCAAATGGCAAACGGTAAAGTTATTATTACAGTGAAAAGCATAATTATTTCTATTATTTAAAGCCGCGCAAATCGCACGACCGTTTGTTACGTAGGGAGTATTTCGCGTGTTTTTACTATTATTCGGTTTTTATTTGGTAATTTTTTTGAACATTCATATATTTTTGTGTGTACTTTTGAGTTTAATTTTCTTTACTAGTTAAATAGTGTTACCTTATTCATCTCACCAAGGTATAATAAACTAATGACCTTAAAATAATAAGTGCACTACGGTAAAGGCAGCCTAAAAAAGCTCCTAAAAAAGCTAAAATACGGCTCTGGATTCAAGCTAGGTGTTAGTGTTTGCGTCAGGATAGTAACCCAATTATTGCAGTTAGCTGCTTAGTAATATAATTGCTCTAAGGCGTTAGCTATATATAATCAGAGGCATAACGTTTGGATGGAACACACCCTGAGGCTGAATCAAACCGTAAGCAACGACTAAATCTCTGCCCCTTTTCTGTATCACTAATTAGAGGTGCCTAAGCTATCGGGTAAAAAGTTAAAAGAAAATTAATTTACAGTGTGTGTATTTTAAACGTTTCGTGTACAAAAGTGTGTATACGACAACACTAACCGACAATTACTTAAATTTAAATTATAAAACTTAGTGCTTGTAATTATTGCTTATGGCTCAAGACTTAAGCTAAACTATTTATAAAAATAATTAAATAAATAACTCGTGTATGGAATTTATAGTGTAATTATTTAAAAATATATTTTCCTACCTTTACTGGTAAAGCGTTACATTTCAATTAAATGTTATTTATTAAATTGAATTGCGTTTGTTTGCTCATGTTAAAGTACATTGACGTTAACTGTTTAACTTTTAACGGAGTGGAGTACCTTTATAAAAACCCCTATAAGATAAATATGATCAAGTTGATAAAACTAACAACGCAGGAAAACTAGTCATTTGCAATGGGGAAATAGGTTTTATGGTGTAAGAGATAATATTGAATGGTATAGTTATTTTAAAATGTGATTGAACTAGAGAGCTTATATATATTTACTTGTGGCATATGATCCCTTAACACTTAAGTTAAAATATTACAAATGTAATAAAAAAAAATGTCTGTACATTGTAGAATGTAGTTGGGAAAGTTTTACAGGATGATTCATTAAAGCTAAGAAATTTATTGTTTCTTAAAACAATTGCAATTTTGTAGTTTTTCTTTTTGACAACTTATTTTTTATTTACATTATTTTACAATATTATAAAATCCATAAATACGTACTTTTTTTAGTATTTCCCATAGCTCTATTAACTTATGAAGCTTAAATGGTAATGTAGATTATATTAAGTTAACTTTAAATAAAGATCAATTTTTCTAGCCGATCACCAATTTTAGATTACTACTTTTAAAGCTATTAAAAATTAAAGTTTAAATCGGGAGAAAGTATGGAGTGTAGTATTATATCTGTTATTATTATATGAACGCATTATTTTAGTGCACACCACCGTCCTAAATTTGAAACATTAGCAACTTGAATGTATTTATCTGAAAGTGGTTATCGACCAGCCAACATGTTCAGCAAATTATTTTCTATTTAAAAAGTTAATTAAATATTATGTATGTTACCATTTAAGTAAAACAAATTGTTTGAGCTCTGAAAAAAATATATAAAACATACAAATTTAAATATCACCTAATGTTAAAAAATAACAGAAACTAAAGTACCTCCAAATATGAAAAGTACAAAATATAAATTATTAAAAAAAAAAAATGAGTTATCCTTAGTGAATCGCCCTGTATAAAGGGTCATGTGTCATAATAATTAACTAATTATAAAAGTAAACCAAAAATAATGTAGATGTCACGGAAAGCGTTTATTTTAATCTTCAAAGTTTTAGTAAAGCAAAATGTATCGCCGGTGTATAATTTTATTTAAATTATACAAATGCGAGGTTCGGGTCTACACATATTTTGAAAAGCGAAGTATAAAGCAGCTAACATACATATTTTAACGTTTTTTTATTAATTTTTTTTTAAACAATGAAAAAAATATCCGCATTAGACGGTGTTACAAAACAAAAAATGAGCAGAGGAAAAACTTAAAATTACTCACTTTAGAGGTAGACTTAACGGCCCGGGAATGGTTAATTTAATACACATTTCCTAAAAAAAAGGGTTAAAAACGGATATCAGTATTTCAAGCATCATTAATTTTGTGATTTCCCCTTTACGGCTAGTGAAAAAAACCAAAATAGAATCTGGGATACTTGTTGTATACTATTTGCAATTACAATTTAACATTCAAATTTATATTATTTTCATTCGAATGAATAATGTTCTTTTATAAAAGACATGTCTGTTTTTTTTTTTTTTTTTTTTTTTTTTATAGCTACAAAACGTCAAGATTTTTTCATCGAAAAAATTATAAAATGAAAATATATTGATATAAAGTAAAACATATAGGCCCTAAAGTATTTTTCCCTCTGAAACCTCTAAATCAGGGATTGGGTAAAATTCATAATACTATTTTATCTCCATTTCTATTGCCACGGATTTTTTGTGCAGTGCAAATATTTACTTTAACAGTTAAATATTTGTTTTGAAGTTGGTTGAAATGTACAGGCTTGTTCGCAGATAAACGGCTAAATATATTGTGTCTTTATTAGCTGTTAGTATAATTAATAATAGCAATATTTACTCATTACGTGTTGAAAACTGTGCAATTCTATAGGCGTTGCGTTGAATTATAATTATTTACGAATACTTTTATTGGACTTGGATCTGTAAGTTTTGGGTTGTAGTGATTGTGATCTTTCAGTTATAGTGAAACGTATCAGTAACCGAAGAGTAACATAATTTTCTTTTGAAAGGAATACTATAAAACTTATTCATCCAATCCGCATCGGTGCTATATTTTATTCCTTGTGGCGCTATTTTTTCCTTGGAAAAAGATTCACCATTTGTTTTTGTTTTCATTCATTGCTTATATATTTATTTTACTATCTCCAGAAACGATTGCTTTTAGCACTATGCGCCGCAGTTTTGAATATAGCACTCGCAAATATATTATGTTGTTTTGTAACACTATCGTTTCAGTACAACTAGAAAATCTTTATGCTAATAAAACGACAATGTAATCTTTATTACGGCTCATATAGTTCGGAAATAATCGTAGTGATGTAGACAGGCGTTTTGTTGTTTAAGCAAAACTATAAAGAATTGGTTCTTATCAAAATACTGATTCGTAACTGAAAATGTTGAAACTTGAAAATGATTGTCTGATAGCCCAACGTAAATAAAATAATTTTTATGTTATACTTGTTTGACTTGTTTATGATATATCTTATTAATTTAACTAGTTTGAACTAAAATGCCGGTCGTATTGTATGCATATCCCCGATAGTACAATACTAGATGGTTAATTTTATTACACCAAAACTGTTTCTACCTAGCCTCACATGAACTCCCTAAATTAATAAATGAAACGAATATTTTACTAACATACTTGTGTCAGTGTAACACACACCTTTGGACACAATATGTGTTTTAAGAAATAAAATAATATTTAATTGTAGTACAACATCTAGGGTGCTTAGTTTAGTTTGTTTGGCAAAATCTCTCCAGCTATGAATGTTTATAAATTCCAATGTTAACGCAATATGAATCGTACGCAATAACATTATTACAACAATACTCTAAATCCTTCTAGGGAAAAAGATTTATGATATGTTTTTGGTTTGTCAACGTTGATCGGTAGTACTACGTCTAAACAATATTAATTCATACAAATTTGGAACTAATTTGACTATTTTTAAAAAATTTAAAGAGCGGCGTAATTAAAGTTGTAAAATATGAAGATTTATCAAGGATTACAGCTACAAATTTGTTAGTATATTACACGGACTTAATGTCTGTAGTCTCATCTACACTGACTTAAAAACAGGCAAGTGTTGACTACTCAATATAAATTAATAAGATGAGCTCAATGGGAATAGTTATTCCGACGATTAAATGGTTTTCATCATATTTTAAGGATATGAAATAAATAGTTAAAATCGCAAAGTCAACGTCTTCTATCATTGATATTACATGAGGTGTGCCCCAGGTAGGTCTCCTCTTTTATTTGTAGTATTTATAAATAATCTTTGTAACGTTTTTAACGATTGTGTGTTTGTTATTTGCCGACGATTTGAAGCTATATATACAAATTAAATCACCCAACGATTAATATAAATTGCAGTCTGATTTGGATAAATTTTACTGATAGTCTTTACGAAACACATTATATATATTTGCAAAAAAGCTTTACGTACTTTTTTTGTCGGAATTGTAATGAATATCAATTTATTGCATGCTTAAAAAATGTATATATATATTGCACTTGTTCAGTCTATCTTGGATTATGGATCTATTGTATGGGTTCCGTAAATGACTTGTGATATTAGTAAGATGGAATCATTACAACATCAATTAATAGTAATGAAACTAAGCACGATAAATTGCTAAATAAACTAAAAATGTATTTTTTTGTATGCAGAAGAAAATGTTTGGATGTTTACTGGATATATAATTTACTCAATAATAGAATTGACTGTCTAGAAATTTTGAATTTAATACCCATTAATGTTCCACAAGTATCACTTTGCTCCTCTCCTGTGTTTTATACACCTATCCATGCACAGAATTATAGTAGCATCTCGCCGGTAAATCGCATGCTTAACTTATGAAATAAAACTAGTAACATTGGCATCATTCATGCTTCATCAACTTTATTATGGTTAACATGTTGTAATATTTTTAGTTTTTCATATTGTGTACTAATGATCATTATTTACTCATATTTGTTACTTTATTGTTCACTGCAATTATTTCATCACTAAGTTAATTTTACTATTTACTATTTTACTCATAATTTATATTTACAAACTTATTCTACAGTTATTTACAATTATCTGTACTATTTGCCCTATGGGCAATATCATCTTTATGATGAATAAATAAATGTGTACTATAACTGTAGGAGAACGTCTGTTAAAAATAATGCACATTTCAGACGATACAATAGCAAGTAAGCTCAGTCAATAAAACAAAATATTTCTCATTTTCTCAACCTTGTAATAACGACCGCAGTAACACTGTTATTAAGTGGACTTAAAGTGGCTACGTTGAACGACAAGAAAAATATGACATAAGCTAATTGATTAACTTGTATATCTCAAAGGATCAGAGAATGAATAACAATAATTATATAGGAATTGAGAAAATATCTTCTTATAATTATTTTATAATAAATATATTGTATTTTAATATGATGTGAATTTTTTTATATGATATTAACTCTAGTTAATTCATTAAATTAATTTAAACTAACAAGTTAATTGATAATTAAATTGATTCCTAATCAATGAAATTTTATTAAACATAACAAATGGCCAGCTTTAAGTACGGAATGGTCTTATTCAAATTCTATTATCGCATTAAGAAATTAAGTTATGAATATAGAAGTCCATAAAGCTCTGTAGGAATTCTTTTTTTTTTTCTAAAAAAGGAAGTTATCGAAAACTGACTACTCTACGAGATGTGAGACTTTTTTCGAAAGACATAATTTTGATGATAAGCTTCATTATTTTCGTTTCATAGTTACAAAAAGCAAGTTTCAGACAAAAATATACATTTTCTTTAAATTTTCCAAATTGTTAAGGAATGAGAGTCTAGCACTCGTAATCCAGACTCGAAATTCGCGTTGACCTATGTAGTACAAATGAGTTAAATCTCTGGATATAAAAATATAATAGGATGGGTTTTTTTATATAAAATACAAAATTATAATACTGTTGAGTCCCCGGTTCAAAGCGTTTGACTGTACCGTGCGATAAAGTATTAACCAAGTTTATTTAGATTTTTGATGTCTCTCACTGTATAAATTGAATTCTGTAACAAGAGATTTCGAAGTTTGCATTATACGTTATCAGCTGTTAGACAGCAGAATTTATAAGAGCTTAAGAACTTACTATTTATTATATTGTTAGATACCATTTATAATTAAAACACCATAATTATTTGATAAAACTAAAAAAAGAAACAAATAATTATAAATGTCATTTCATTAAATATTTGTTATGAGTATTTACAGATAATCTGTATTTTCTTAATTTATAATTAATTAAGTATAATTAATAATCAATTACCCGACTTTAGACTGAAGCCTAAAAGTACTTTGTTTCTAGCTACGCCAATTTATTCTACATAATTTGTTACATCCATTTGATTGAATGTTAAGTTGCAGAAGTTGTAGAAATTACAAGAAGTCATAAACATTTTTTAAATTAAAATATATTAAATATTTCCTCATAATTAGCATTTTTATACTTTAATTGTTATCTTATTAACAAAAATGTTACATATTATTAATCCTTTTTAATATTTTAAGCTACAGGTGTAATGCATAGAAACATTTTTCGGTTTTTGAGTTATTTAGGTTCAAGAAACAGCTTTAAAGCCAGTGAGCTTTCAAGCGTCGGAAACAACATATTCCATATAAACAAATATGATTTAGCTTAATAACAGTACGCCAATCAACAACTAGTAATAGCTCTTACGCAGTTCTAGTAAACAAGCCACACTCTTAGTTGAAGGTGGAAAGATTGAAACATAATTAATGGAGTACAATAAGTTTCCTTATTCTACCTAACATCGCATAAACACTATTTGGTTACAGACGTACAGACACACAAGTTCCTGGCAGGGATATTTTGAACGATGCAAAACACTTTAATAACGTTTATGTTAAACACTAATTATTCCTAATTAACACTTATATTGTTTAAAGATCATAAATACACGGGCGCACAATGAACAGTGAGGGGAGGAAACTGGGTACAGTTCTCTTTGATCCTACCATGAATTAATTTCCTACGTATTAATTTAGGGTAGCCCTTAGTAATAGAGGTAAATTTTATTTCTCCAAAATTCGATTGAAATTTGAAACTTTAAAAATTAGGATCACCCTAATGTTATATATTACACTCTAATATATTAACTATACATTTTGTATGTAAACTAAGAAAATGTTATCGATATCTTTTATACATCGACTTAATTGAGATGATACTCTTCTTTGAGTATTTATATATAAATATTATTGCAAATGTCATTATGAAATGACTGTTCTCACCAGTTTGGCTTAATCATTAAGCCATTTAATGTTTAAAGGCGGTGTATAGTTGTCGTGTAATTATAATACAATAAAACTGTACTTAATTTTTAAGATCTGATAAAAAAGTTAACCGCTAATATCCTGATTTTTTTTTTAAGATGGACCTAAATAAATTCGAAAACTATATAAGTAAAAAATTTCCAAAATTTGTGTATGGTCTCACTAAACCGCTTTTTTATGTACATTTTCCTGAATAAGATTAGAAAATTGCATAATGAAAATTCGAAAATACTTTGCAGCGAGGGATCGTGAGCGTACCCGGCGTAGCGAAGCTCTAGTTAGTTTATAATTTAACAATAATCATTATCTTACCACTTCTTTGAATTATTACAAAACTTGTAAGTTTAAACTTAAGTTATATGCCGCCTAAAATATGCATGGATATTAATGAGTTGGGGGGTAAATACATACACATACATTTTGTTTAACTATAAGTCATTGACAATGTAATTATATCAAAAATACAGCTTTAAACAAAAGTTTGTGTAGTGTATTTTCGAGAAAATATTATTATTATTCAGTTTTTTTTTATATTGGCCTTGTTTAAAATGCATGATAACTCTATAGTCAAGTTTAGTTTTATTTTTAATTGAAATGACATTATTGTAATACTGGATCTTAAATAGTTTGGTTAGTATTACATAAACCAGCCAACTTAATCAAAACCAGTTAAACAAAAAAAATATGTAAGCTATCTGAAAGGATAAAATACAGAACGTACGACAGATTTTCCTATTCTAGTTAGTAGTTATGAAACTGATATGTATAGCGGTTGCTGCAGCATGCTTAGCTAGTTGACTTAATTTTAGATTTTTTAGTGTTAACCATAATTTTTTGTTTAAAAACTGCATTCTGAATAAGTTTACTATGTACCTAGAATGTGATGAACCAAAATTAGAATTATTTCACGTGAATAAATAAAAAAATACAAGTATTAATATAGTCATAAGAAAATGGTATCAAGTATCAAAATTGTGTTATATAGAACGTACTCGAATACTTATAACATTTTATTTCCGGGGAAGTTCATAAAAAATTGATTTGAAATTTGGATTGATCTATCATCAATCGAGTATATTTTTGAGGGGAAAATTAAAAAAAAACAAAATAATACCATTTCATTTCATTGACTTCCTATATAGTGATAGCATTGAGTATATAACATATAATGAGTACAGATTAGAACATATACTCAATGGTGATAGTTACGTAAATTTTAAAATTGTTTTCACAGCCAACACATGTTTGGACCATTAACATTGTTGATAGTTATTAACATATCGAGCAACCATATATATTCGTAATTTTATAGTAGAAAACAAATTAAATAACCATAATAGTATATTACTTTAAATGTTTAATTTAAATAAATAACCATGATTCGTTCAAAATAGAATCGAGTTTATAACAAAATAAAAAAAATTGTGTTATAATATTATGAATGATAATATAATATGTAAATATTATGAATTATTATAATATGTGTATCACTGAATATAAATATTATAGCAAATAGCTATTAAACAAAAGTGAATCTACTTATTTATTAATTATATAATTAGTAATTTGTTAACAGTACTTTTATTATAATAACATAGTATTGTAATATTTTTTTAAACAATTACAGATAACGTGCCTGCATTTAAGAATAATGAAAAATATGCTTGTTCTTAGGTTCATATTATTGTTGGTGTTAACACAATTTTAACGACTAGCGAGAATTATTAAATTGTTAAAGGAAAAAACAATAAATACTATTATTATAGATATTTAAGAAAATTAAAATATGTAATATGCAAAGATGAAATAAATGGTATATATGGTATGCATTTATACGTCTATTCTAAAACGCGGCCCTACAGTACTAACTATATAGTGTAATATATCATGTATATATAATGGTATTGCTTTAACTAATCACACAACGTATAGTTTATCTATTAATATTTATAATAAAACCTAAAAAATGTATTTAGAAGTAGGATTAAGTAATATTTAACTATAACGATTTTATTCTTAAGAACACGCAGTTAAATTTAACTAATTGTGAGTGTGGGTATAAAAGTTTTCTAGAACAATTTAGCAAGTTAAGTATAAACAAATAATAAGCCGTATTCATTTTTTAAGTTAACCATTAAAAGGATTCACTTAGTTGATCCCATAATATCTTAGTTATTAGTTAGTGTATTGGATTATTCTTAAAATTATTTTATTATCATTTATGATAAAATAAAGTTTGCTATTCTACATTAGTAAAAAAAAATGGAGTTATTTAGCATTTTTCAATTATTAAATGGTGTAACGCTAAATGATTTTAACGGGTTTTTTCAAAAGTTCAGTAATATTAATGTTTACATTTCGCCAAATATGCCTGCAAACGTTTTACGCAAGTTCTTCATTGTATCTTCGCTGTCATCCAATGGTGCTTTATTGGCCTGTTGTTGTAAAGGAGGAGTGGCCGAAACAATAGATCCCTGGCGGCTTAATGATGATTTAACCGGTTGACTCGCCGGATTGCTTGTCATACTACACTCCGACACTAAAATCATACATAAAATATTAGTTAATATTTTGTTATAAGCGCTTAATGTAGTATATTAAAAATATACCAATAAATGCACTTAGTAATGCCTTTAAACCGGGGAAATATGGTTTAAGTAATAAGTTCTTAAACCTTTTTGTTAACCATTTTTTATTGTGCGACAATGACTAGAAATTGTTAACATTTGTTTTTAATATTGGGTGTACGTAATGTTCATACTCGTTTAGTGAAAGATAACTTAATTATATGTAAATCCCAAGTTTAGTAACAATCCCAAGGCACAACACTTTGGTAACGAAATAGTCATGGTTAGATATTTACATATTGAATCTCTTCTTGGTGGTATAGCGGGTGGTTCTTCTTCTTGCGTAGGAACAGAACCGGTCTGAGGGCCCATGTTCGCCAATACTTGAGTCTATAACATATAAAATTAGAAAATTATTTTATGTTCGATTATTTATCACAGAAAAAGGAAATTAAGAAAATATACTAAAAGGCTAAACTGCATAATACTATGTAATTTATATGTTTGATAAATCCACCTTAATTTCAGTAAGAATTCCATTCTAAATTTGTTAATATTTCCTAATGACAAAATATTTCTATTTGTAAGTCATACACAAAGATGAATACCATAATAGGGCTTCTTTGTTGATAATAAAACAAAACAAATATTGTTTAACGTGTACAAAACCTACGTTATCCCATTTAGCACTTTATATTCGTTACATTTTAGTAAACATATTTTTACACAAACAAAACAATTTCCTGATTTTATTCTAATTTATAGTTAAATCTTGGTGTAATTTGCTACAAATTGTAAAAGTATTCTTTTCGTGAACATACCTCTAATCGTTCAATAACCAGATCAAATATATGTCTTCTGTCTTCTTCTTGTTGATTTCCAAGCAACGATAACGCCGAATCATTAACACCGATGATATGCTCGATTCCCTCTTTGGATACGACTACTTCTAATGCCAATATATCCAATCCTCCGAAGATTTCAGCTACGGAATCCAACCAAAACTTATATCTTTCTAACATTTCGGTTTCTTCCAACATGGCCGAACCAACGCACGACTTCCAATTACCCGTTATGCTCTTGCGCCTGAAAAGAGTTATGAAAAATTGATTTTTTTGTATTGCATGTTTTGTAAAAAAAAATGTATACTCACATTAAAGCTCTGTAATGAGTACCGATTTTGGTCAAGTGTAGATCATATTTACTATCGATAAATGGTTCGGTGGTACAGTAAGTAGACGCGACAGACACGATTGAAGTCATGTCTTGAAAATCCGAATTGTTTTCTATTTTTATTTTACCTACTCCACCATGGGCATGACCGACTTTAAGAACCAAGGGCACTTGAGTAGCCACCGACTAAAGAAGTACATAAATACTTTTTAAAAAGTTTAGTTCATTATGTTAACATTTGTTTTGTTACCATTTCACCGGAACTTGGATAGAAAGTTTGCTCGATTAATGGGAAGTTTTCTTTGCCGAGTTTCTTTTGAAGTTGTACTAGTTGTCCGTAAACCCACGGTTTATCCTAAAAAAATGACATATATTGTTCAAACATAGCTTAAAAATAAATTATTGTGTACCATATTTACCTGGAAGTTGTACAAAGAAGTTAGTGAGTTAATACTAGGCACGCCACCGATGTTTAGTCCAAGCAAAACATTTCTGAAATCTTTAGAGGCATCTCTTAAACTTTGTCGACATAGAAAAAAGTCTGGCTTAAACGATCTGATCATTTTAGAGCCGGATGGCTGTAACACCACCATGCTAACGGTACATCCCTTTTCGGTATTCGCAGTGACGGTCAAGTCCTTGATGTCTGCTTGTTCGACTTGTATCTCGAAGTCTCCGAAGAAACGCTTACCTCGGAAATATCTAGACCTAAATTCAATATCAATTGAGTACTAAACGATTGATAGTTGAACACTGTTAACTTACCAGTCGAGGTTCTCGTCATCAACCACAAGCAACGTTAACAGACGATCTTTACTTGCTCGCTGCTGGCGTCTAGTTGCAGCGGCGTCTGTTAAACAAAAATAAACCTTAAATTTGAAAAACATTATGATAACCAAAGCAAAATATAAGTAAAAACCATCGCCTAAACTAAATTATAAGTTATCAATAAAAATTCGTTATGGACATTATTAACTAACTAACTAATTATTAAAACAATACTGACGTGGGTCCATTTCATCACATCTTACATAATTACTGAATTTTCATAATTTATGTCAACTGCCAAACGTGTATTTTTTTTGTTTGAAATTTTTATTTTTCTATTATTATATTATATTGTATATTAATAATATTTAGTTATACCAATGTATCTGGTATAAAAAAGATAAAGCATCGCATTTTTTATTTCGGGAAATCATTATACTTCATAATAATTGTAAGACTCCTAAGATTTGTGATACATTTTTTTGTCTTTTTATTCTATGCAAGTATTGACCACTTGCTAAAAGATATTCGGCGATGTGTCATTAAGAAAAGAGACTATGTCATCGACCATAATAGTTTATTTGATACACAATGAACATTAAATTACCATCTACGTTAATGATCTTATATATATCTAAGTTCCCCTAAATGATGGCAAGGTATTTTTGGTAAATACGAACATTTAATAAGAAAAGTTTTTATCTTTAATTTTATGCAATTGAAGTTTTCTTAGTATTACTGCGTTTTGTCTTTTAATCCATATCTTATATTACTGCTATGTTATTTCAACGATAACTTTATTGTTAATGTACAAATGTCCACTCAGCGCAATATCTTAATTGGGTTCATAAACATTGACTAATAGCATTCATTTTATCTACATAAAATATACACTATGAATATATATTATAAATAGATTGTCAAACTTTTTTATGAAGATCGGGAAGATCTGAGCACTAATTGTCATTTCTATCAGCGTATTACATCCTAACTACACATCAATACTTGCTATATTAGAATGTAGTGCACCAACGATATTACTTTTCGAACCTACATTCTCAACTAATGAAGACAGTTATGCATTTATATCTTTAAATAGATCGTACGTTTAAATATTATTATACTTTCATTTGGTGATTCATGTGTATTAGATTGCTCAGATTTGGCAAATATGACTTACACTTGATGTCGTTGCTGAGAGAACTGGCCTTCTCCTTGGCCGCGTCCGTCAGCGATTGAACACGTTGTAAGATAGAATCCCGGGTCTTTGCAGGACTTGTCGGTGCGCTAATTGTCCGGTTACCTGTCGCCTGGAATTCCAATCGCATGTCCGCGTTCTCAGAAGCGGGAGTAGCAGCCTGTGACCGTGACGTCTTAGACGCATACTGGCGCTGTTGAGCGCGCTGCTGCGACTGAGCCGGTGGTCGATCGGTTGGCGCCATCGACGGATCAGCATCATCTGCTTCCGAGGATAGATCCCCGGAAGAAAATCTACAAAATCATTTAAAAATATTATCAATAAAAATTGCTGTTGATCAAGTATTACATGTATATTTAAAGGCGTTAAGGTTAAAACTCTAATAACTCGAATCAATTTGTAATACTGTACTGTTTTTCATTTAAATTTCAATACTGTCAATACATTTTTTTTAATAATCCGTTTAGACCTCTGATTAAGGGACGAAATAGTGTACTAAAAAAGCATTTTGCGTAAAAACTCTCATGGTTTCAATTTTATTTTTATAATTAGTTTTTTTTATTGTTAATTCTATAGGCACTACGGTCCTTGAAAATTAAATTTTGTTGTCAAGTTATTTGTAAAATCCCATTTAAATAGGATATATTTTGAATTTTTAACTGCATTTTAGTAAATTAATAATTAAACAAATTTAAAACCCGATATCGTAGCGACCTACAAGCACTTTTTGTATTTTTATAGAAAAAACACAGTTGAAAATAATATAACCCTGTGAGCTTTTCTTATAGACGTCTTCTTTATTTTAATGTCACCGTGGCTCAAAAATAAGTAAACAATTAACATGTGCAAACTTATATCCAAAATCGATTTAAAAAATTGACTTCACTAAAATTTGCCATAGGAAAAATTTTGTCAAATATTACCTATATTTTTCATCTTTAATAACCTTACTTCTTCTTTCAAGTGAAAAATCTTTGCATTAAATCTAATAAAATAATTGTAGGATATCTATGATGTTTATGCCTTTACACAATTTATAAATTTGTACTACAAATTGCCTTTCCCAAACACCTTTTTTATTTATAAAACGGTACAAACTATTTTGTCTTAACTCTAAAAAAAACGCCTCTAAAAACATTTAAAACTATTAAAAAAAAAACAATAATATTATTTGGTTTATTAATAAACGACTTGCCTAAATTGTCTTATGTTCTTTAGATTTTTTGAAATAGTTGGTTCCACATGTCTTTAATGTTGCAACTACCGGGGTGCAAAAAGGGACAATCCCGTTTTTAACAGGACATATGACATACTGCATTACACATTTTTAACGTCTATTTTTTCTAAATTAATTGCGTGCAAGCACAAAGTTCGTGAAGAGTCGAAAGTGGCACAAAAAATACTGGTTAACGATTTCAAAAATCTAAAAAAAGGTGTTTAGTAAAACCGATTTTTTCCTACGCCAATAAATAAGTAAATTATTTTCCAGAATTGCTATAGGTAATAACTAATAAGGATTATCTTAATATGTTAGCAAATTTTCCTGTTAGGCAAATAATGGTGATATATAGTAAATACTTTATGAGATCTCGCGACAACGATGATTTGCCTGAAAGACGAATGTGTAATGCGAATTCAATATTCCAGTAAAGATATTACCCACTGAAATGTTTACGAGAACTAATCACATTTTTGTAAAACACGCATCAATAATTGTTTAACGCGATTTATATATAGTTATTATGTTATAATAGATTGTAGACTATATTTTATTTGTATAGTTTCAAATGAGACAATTCTCTTTAATGTATTTTCAGGCACAATCACATATTTTTTTAATTGTACTTTAGCATATATTAATTTGACGCATTGTATTAGCCTGCGCTTTATTTTATTAAACAATTAAATTAATTTTTTTTAAACTTTTAACGAACAAGCAAGTTCCAAACTATATTAGAGTTTATTTTTTTTAAGCGGATAATAATAACATTTTATTTTGCATTATCAATGGTAGCTCTCAATCAAAATAGTATAATTGTATTAGTATAAGAATAACACAATTTTGGGCGGTTATTGATAAAAACAAATTAACCAAATACAAATAATAATACTCGACTACTCTACTCTCTACGCCCTATTACGATTGTTAGTGCTAAGATATGACTGCTGGGTACACGTATAAAGTGTACTGGACCCAGTAGAGATCTCACCTCCGTTTCAAGTAATTGACATTGGTGGTGAAAGACTGTTTGAACGTTGAGAATGGAATTTTGACTGCTTTACTGGAACTTGGCTACGCGCAAGAGCTATTGCGGCTCTCGAAGTACAACTGCAACCGTTTTTGTGGTTTTCTACAACGCGGCAACCGGTATTCTATACGACATTTACTGTGTCTATTGAGTATAATATGCCTTGTTGTTGTTGTTATTATTATCGTGCGCCTTGCCTTTGATTCGGGGCGTGCGAAATGACTGTCGGTCAAAGGCGTCGTCGACTACACTTGCACTTGCACGCGTATCACACTGCGGTCGTTCGGTCGATCGATAGCCGTGGATGCGCGCAAACGTTAGCCTCTGGTGGCGGGTTTCAGAACGAACCATCCCGCCCTGTCGAATTTGGGGGCGTACCGTCGGTGGTGGAAAATCCATACAGCCGCAAATGGAATCAAACGGCTAAAGACGACCACGTCGACGGATACACCGAGTACGTGGGCGTCAAACAAAGGCAAAATACGCACTCAAACGAGCCACATCTATGCAAATGTTTTAAGGCGGAAAAAATAATCGCCTCATCGCAGTAATATATACTCCTAAAGAAATCACCGCCGTCCCCTCTTACGCGTTATTGGGATATCTGACACCTATGGTGAGCTTAATATTGTATCTTGAAACCGATTCAGACACATTCATTCGTATGCTTCCATCAAATCCGACACCAAAACCAACTAAAAACGTGTTTCTATACACGAGTTTTCATCTATCATATTATAACTAGTAAATGGAATTTGAAAATCTGGATTTTCAATTACAAATACGCTATTGTAGCCATTTTAAAATCTTATTATGACTTTTAATCTTATAATTGCAAGATAAAACGTAAATACATAATGTTTAAAACTGTATAATTAAGTAAAATATTTTTGATGAAAATATAAACAAAAACGAAAACCCAAATCGAAAATATTCTATTAATATTAAGTATTTATACCATTAGTAAGAATTTATAAAAATTATTTTACTATACATTTTAAGCTTAGCCTAGTTTAATAATTTATAATGCTCGTATGAACCCCAATTTTGTGACAAATATTGGTCGTTGTCACTAATGCTGGAGATGTATACACAAATTCTAATTTTTAATTAATATTTTTCAACATTACATCTTTAACCAACTTGCTTAAGTTGCCTCTACTTGTCGTTATATACTTCTATGAATGACAGTCATACAACTAGTATAACATTTTCGTTGCTTAAAATAAAATTTATCCATATCAACGAATAAAACAAATTTTAACAACGTAAATTTTGTTAGCATCTATGTTTTCCGATGCATCATAAATTAAGGGCTGAAACTATGTTTAAACCGTATTTTACCATTATTGTAAAACATTCTTCTTTTATTAAGTAGTAACACAGTAGACAGTAAAAATAAAATATAAAATACGCTAATTATACTTTCACAATAATCCACTGATTCACTTAATTATATAAACATAATATGTCTAAAACCATTTACATAAAATATTAAAACTAAATTAAATCCAGATAACACGAACAATTAAACAGAACACATCAATTGAACATTGTAATTTAAGGTAAAATAACATATACTTTCAAGTGGTACATATCTCCATATGTTATTACATCGACTTTAATTTACAAATAATTAAGTACACAGTAAACGCGAGTTTTGTTTTTACAATCGACTTGTACACGTAACCCGTGTACTTGTTTATATTGATTACCGAGACGTCTTGTCAAAATGCATTACAAGGTCTACAAAGGAAACCTAACAACTACAACATTAAGTACGCACACGGTAACTCTTCTAATGCCCTCCTGCTTTACAACTGTCCGGTGTTATTGTATGATCGTTGACGTGTATCGACAGTCTGCAAAGAACACTTCGGTGTTGTTGGAAGTTCATTTTGTTTTATACACTACTACTAATGATGAACCCGACCGAACGGTAAGTAACAGCCATGATTATATTATAATTATAAATTATTTGCAAATCCATCATATTAGGCATAATTATAAAATAAAATAAAAAGTGTGACAGGAGTCGCCGTTCTCCGCCAAAATTACCCTCGAACGTTATCACCGTGTCCGTTTTCCGCCAGCATAATTTAAAATCTGTTACTTAATACTTTTTAGAAACCCCTTAATTTTTTTGTTCTCTAAATTGGCAATATCGTAAATCAGTTGAAATTATTTAATTGTGTCGGAAAATATTGAAGTGATTACGAGTAATTTGTGCTTTTTCTGTTATTATTTTTAACTTTTGAACAAACAAAAAAAAAGTAGTTTTACATAATAAATACGCTATTTTTGTATTTTTAAACATGCAAACCCTAAACGATATTGTCACCTACTATTCCTTGGATTTCCGTATGTGTTTGGTCAGTTTCAGTTACGATATCCTGCATGACTGTAAATTAAATGTAGTCTTATTTTATGTAAAATCAACACAAAAAGTGATCAATATTTGTTTTAAAAAAATTTAAAAAAAATATTTTCGTACTACTTCAGTTTTCTAAGCGATTTTGTGTGTGAATCGCACATAATTTAGTTCATGCCATAAGAAAAAAAAATAACAATACAATATAACTATTGTTAATAAAGAATCGTATATACATACATAAAAAATACAACTTGTTTTTATAAAAATTGCATGATATTTTTTTAAAATTATAGGTAATAAATTAACACAAATGTCCACAATATTATGAACTCATATAAAAATACAGGTTTTTGCTTCTATGTGTAGCTGAGAATGTATTATTTTAAAAATAATATGTTTTTTTTTGTAACTGGACATCTTTTAAAGCGCTGAACCGATTTCTTCTTGTAGCAAGTCTATGTACCTGTAATCGTACGTAAATAATACTTTATTAGGCAAACAACTTTAAAAGTTTACCCCTTCCTCTTAAAAATCGAGAAAAACACACTAAAAGTTTGTATAATATTTTTCAACCTTAAATTACGGCGCACTATAACTTTATTGAAAATAGCCATATTAGTTTCAAACTTGTATAGAATATTCTTTAGATGAAGTACTTAAACGTTGACAATCCCCAAAAAAATATCATGAATCTTTTACCCAAATTAGGAGGCAACTTTACCTTATTTCGTGTTTGTAGATGTAGTTTTGGGTCTTATGGTTTGATAATTAAACAGAAGATAAATTTAGAAAGGTAATAAAAAATAGTGTTAAACATGTAATTAATCTTTTATTTTATTAGGGAAAATAAAAAATAAAGAGAAAATTGAATTATCATTTCTGTAAATTTGTGAATTCCCTGTCTCAATAAGTTCCGTCCCTACTATGTCACGACTCTACTGTACTGAGATTTTTTTATAAATCTACAAAAAACTTAGATTGAATATTTTTTTAAACTAATATACTAAGAAAAAATTATAAAGCTTCATTTCGATTTTTTTTAGAGTGAAAACATTTTTCATTGAAGAAATAAACATACATCATATAATATGATGTGAATACAATTCTCGAAATTGTTTCGTTTTTTTATCCTTTGAGCTGTTTTTTTTTGTTGACATAACTTATTCGGCTTTTCTACATGTTCGCATTTATTGAAACTGAATTTCGTATATACATTATTATGAATACTACACGCACAACGAAAATCCAGAAGAACCTACTACTATTGGAATAAATATGTAAATTCAATCCATACAATTGTATACACGTGTATTGTGTAATTGAGCCTTCTATGAGTTGTTTAGGTTGCTTACAAATCAAGTTTTTAGAAGTTTGTGTACAACAACACGCCATTTCAAAAAAATACAAAGATGGCTCTATAAAAAACTTTAGGTTTATAATACAGTCAAGTTGTCATGTAAGAACGGTATCTCGCAAGTGTGGCGTGTTGATACACAATGCGAACTTCGAATATTTGAAATGCGTAGATATTTATTACAGGAAATAACTTCTCTCTCTTAAGGTGTAAGTTTTAAAAAAATACTATTTAAATTGGATGCCCACGTTATATATGTTTACAGAGAACCGATGTCGAACCTAATCGAGGCCAGTCAATTGAGAAAACGGAATACATATCGAAGTACTCTATCGCAGGTATTTGTAAACAGTTAACTACCGTATATTAGCAATCCAATAATATTGATATTCATATCTCCTATTATTATTGTTCGGTTTTGTAGCGATTTATTATTATTTATTATGTAATTTAGATAAACCAAAAAACCATTATTATTAAGTGACGGTGATCTATAAATACATAAAACATTAAGAGAACGTCACACACCCGTTTTTTTTCTTCAAAAAACCCGCCTTGAGCGGATTAATTTTACAAAGGCTATAATCAAAACTAAGAAACCAAATGTTTACATAATATAGACAACAACATTATCCTCATTACTGTACTAATAAGTATAAATTATAGTTCAAACTCTAAATTAAGATTTTTCGAAAAATTGCCTATACTTTACTCCTTAGAAATGGCCGGTGTGGCGTCCTCTTAACTGGAACATTGTATGCATTATCAGATATTTTTAAATTAATAATACTTGCAACCTCACTACTATATTCATTAAAATCTAAGGAGAAAATTTGTTTTATTAAGACAATGATATCATAATTTTGGTTTCTATTCACTTTAGTGTAGAACATTTGGAAACCTGGCAAATCATAAGTACAATTTTTTATATCATGCCAAGTTTCAGTTAGAATAATTACATTTACGCGTCAAAAATTAACATACTTTTAAAAAAAAATAGTAGTAACTGAACAAAATGAGGATTAATGCTTCTTATATTACTACAAAATATATTTAGAAAATTATTTTTGTACAGATTGAAAGTATTAATAAATTCAGATATAGAGTTAAAGTATTTTATTATATGGTTTAAGTATGAGTTGATGGAAATGAGAATATTCATGATTTTTTTTAAAGTTATTAAAAATATAAATTTAGCATGCAAAAATGCTCTATATCGTATGATGAAATTTTATATTAATGTATGGTATAATTTGTATTAAGGCCACACCATTCGTTTCTTTACTTTTTAATATGTATACTTGTATATATATTTTTTAGTTAATTTATGTAATTTAAATGTCACTTTATTGTCTGTAAGACAATCATAAGAAGCCGTTTGGCGTATATTACCAAAATAAAATTAATTAATTAATTAATTAATAAATAATTACATATTTTGATGAACCTTAAAAAAGTGGTTTTGTGAAGAGAAAACTACGACCTCGAGAAAATAAAGTACCTATCCAAGTCTGGACCAATATGCCACCGACCATGCTTATTTAATTTAAATTGATTTACGTTGAATTTTACATCAGGGTATGAAATGAGAAATTCACTGTTAATAGGTACTTGTGACGTTAGCTCAGAGTTTACTATTGTTGGATTTGGGCATGATGATAGCAGTACCAACGGTTTTGATTGGTTTTCTTCACAATGCTAAAGACGGTCTATCGTTAGACGACTCTCAGTCTTCGTGGTTTGGTACGTTGAACCGAAAGTATTACAAATAATTTATCGCTTATTTCTCAATGTTTAATTTTTTATTTAAATAATTGTGCCAGCTCTTTTAAATATTATGTATTTAATAATGCAATAGGAAGTATTATGCTGTTGTGTCAACCGTTGGGTAGTGTATTGTCCGGATATGCACAAGGAGTACTTGGCAGGAAGAAAAGCATGTTAATAGTGAACATACCTCATCTGGCCGCTTGGTATATGCTCTACTCGGCTCGGGACGTACGGACATTATACGCCGCATCGTTTGTCATGGGCATCGGTATGGGATTTTTGGAGGCGCCTACCTTATCGTACATAGGGGAAATCAGTGAACCGCGAATCAGAGGTATTTTAGCAACATATACCAACTCCAACGTAGTCATTGGCCATTTAGTGGAGTTTATTTTTGGATATTTCTTTTCGTGGAGACGAGCAATGCTCATCAGTTGCTTGATACCCATTTTCTCTATTTTAGCAATATTATTGGTAAACAAAAAATATTTATTTATTATACTAATAACTCAACCTAACCTAACCTAATCTATAAATTAATTATTGTCAGTATAAATTTATATCTTTAGCATTTATCTACGTGTCTAATGTATTTATTTAATTAGTTTGTATTTATTACTTATTAGAGCTTAACAACACTTATTCTGGGTTACAAAAAACTTAACTGATCCCAGAAATCCTTGTTAGAGCTTTGTTATTAGTCCAAATGTACGTTGTGCGAACCGTTAAAATACAAATGGCTTAATTAATTGATTAATAATTCTGAAATTAACTAATTATGAAACATTATATTTTGCTAATTATGCTTTATACATTTTTAAGTAATCTTAAAATATGTTTGCAGTTTGGTGTGTTGTCTATCTAACTGGTTAAATAATTATTAAGATATTAGTGTCAAGTAATAAAAGTTATTTTTATTATCTTATTTAGATTCCCGAATCGCCGATATGGCTTTTGACTCGAGGAAGGAAGGAAGAAGCAATGGTATCATTAAGATGGCTTAGAGGATGGGTGTCAGCCGATGACGTGAGAGCCGAATTTGATAAAATGGAGATGGACTGTATAGCGTCCAAAAACGAATACACACAATTTTGGGAGTCCAGAATCAAAAAGTCAACCGGATTTATCGGAGTACCGAGTAAAGGAAGCGTATTTTTTTCACGCTATGTTTTGTATCACATAAAATATTAATTATACTACGATTTATTATGGTTTTAATGGAAATCACATTGGTATTTCAGATGACGAATTTGTAGTAAAAACCAAACCTGGCTTTATTGACGCGTTGCGAGATCTACTACGACCGGCAATTTTAAAACCAATTCGACTAGTCGTCACGTACTTCTTTTTCTATCACTGTGCTTCTTTAACGGCCATGAGACCTTATATGATCGAGGTTTTTTTACGCATGAAAGTACCTCTGTCATCTTATGTACTTACAGTAAGCGTAATTGTTGTTACTTGCCCATGTGTAACTTAAGTAACCATTGTCAATTTTTAGGTAATATCCGCAGTGCTTCAGTGCTCGGGAGCCTTTGTGTGCTTTTGTCTGGTACATTTGATCGGTAAACGAGCGTTGTCGTTAATATCCATGACGGGATGCACCGCTTGCTGTTTGCTCATGGGTATTTACACATATGGGAACTACACGTTACCTATAGTCGCACTGATACTTTTCTGCAGTCTTTATTTCTGCATTAATCTAGGTATAAGTCCTATACCGTGGTTACTGATCAGCGAGGTCTTTCCGACTAGGTAACTACGTTGTCTCAAATCATAATATAAAAACAAACAATTATTCACAATTAATTATTTCTTGCAGAGGGCGCGGAGTAGCCAGTGGTATAAGCGCCGCTTCATTTTATGTAATTGCATTTTTCGTGTCAAAAACTTGGCTGAACCTCGAACACTTAATCGGATTGCATGGATGTTTGGCGGTTTATGGTGTTCTAGCCAGTTTTGGAATTGTATTCATTTATTTTTGTTTACCCGAAACCGAAAACAAAACGCTCGCCGAAATCGAAACCTATTTTAATAGCAAAAGTTCTAACAAGTAACGATGGCGTACTATGAAGAAAATAACTATATTATTATAAACTAATCAAATTCGACCATTTATATTATATAAATAAATTTTTTATTTTATTATAAAAATACAAATTAAATAATATGTTTGTACATATTTACAGTTATATATTATAAAAATGAGCAGTTTAATCACAGTAGCGTAGGGCACATGCAGACATTAATGTTATCTGCAGGGGTTGTATTTGAATCATCGTTACATCGATGATGGCGCCGCTGGCAGCTTGTGTTGTCTGGCATCGACCGCAGAGAGTCTTCAAAGTTCTCATTGGACCTAGAAAGGCGTCATTGTACTTTATAAAACTCACATTACCGTAGTACAATAGTGATGAGAGTCTTACTTGAGTACAAAAGATCTCGTTAGACTAGCGGTTCCCGTGCTGCAAGTAGTGCTGCTGCATGAACAAAAGTCAGTTGGACAATTATCTGGATCACTCCTGGTCCCGCACTGAGGTCTTCTGTTGTGGATTGATGGTGGTTCAGTGGGCACCAGCGATCTGGTTTGGTTACATCGTACGCCTCTTCTTAGGTGTTTAGGGTTCATTACCGCACCGCCATACACGACCGAGCCCTCCACGAACGAAGTTGGGTTGACCAAAGACCTAGGTTCGCAAGTCGATAGTCTAGCCAAGCTACCGTCACTTAACGTAAACGGATATCCCTCGTGAAAACCAAAGTTACCATAAGTCAGCGTGTTGTTTTTCTTTTCTCTGAGTGAATAAAATAAACATAATCTAAGTACCATAATAAAATGTAAAATTATGACAACATTTAGCTGTTCGATTGATTGAATGGTTATACATACTTCCTACGTCCTGTGCAAACGCAAGCCACACCAATAATAGCACCCATAAATATGAAGAATCCAAATAATACTGTCAACAGTTCAATTGTCGTGTAAAGACTAAACGAATGTTCTACAACGACGTCGCCGTATTTCTTAGGCATTCGAGAAAATCCGACAAAATGTAAAGGTTTAAAAGTATTACTGATCGTAGTCTGATGATCCAACATCAAGCTATAAACCAAGATCATTTAGTTATAAGATTAAATAATATAACTGTAGTTGTATTTTTGTTTAAATTCACGATTCACTACTAAATGCTTACTTCATTAGCAAATCACTATCTGCTAATTCATTGGTAATAGGATCGACAGCATAGAGTAGAATATCAGTCCTAAAAAATATGTTGTAAAGATATGTTTTTATCATCAAGTTGTTACTTTTATTAACTTACATATTATTCGGGTTGGCGTCAATTTTCCATATCTTGACCGTACACCCTGTGATGTTAGACATTGAGTTGGTTACTAGTTCTGTATGTTTTTCAATTAGCGATGGTTGCATTGCCATTGCCATAGTGATCACTTTGCGTTCGTCCAAAACGTACACCTTTTATGAAACAAAAGCTAATAAACTATGCTCGGGTAAGGGCGTTAATCCCCAAAGTTGCCATCCTTACAAAAACATTAGTGATCGCCGATCTACCATCAGAAGCGCCAGCTCTGTCGGTTGCCCTGACGTCGAAACCCAACACAGTGTTGTTTACTAATTGACTTAAACCTCCAATAGTACGAATGAGTCCAGTATGCGAGTCGACAGAAAAGTATTTATTCTCTCCAGAAGCACCTACCATTTCATACCGTATATCCGAGTTAATACCCGCATCTGGATCCGTAGCCTATGCACACAATATAAATCAAATATAAATATATAAATATTGTAATATTATAATATGTATGTTACTTACCTGCACTGTTATAACTGGCGTTCCATAACTGGTAGATGAAGAAACCGCAGCAATCACCGGCATGGTTCCATTGATGAACGATGGTGAGTTGTCGTTTTGATCAAGTACTTTCAGCACTATCCGAGCTTCGTTGAGAGCTTAACATTTATTAAATAAATATAATACTATTATAACACTGCTGTCTTACATAAAGCGTGAAAAACACTTACCGATGTCTTGTCCTTTAGAATGAACGGCAAAAGAGGATTTACCCTTTCTTGTCGTCACGTCTACTTGGACCACTACTGTCAATGTTGGAGTAATTTCTCGATCTGGACTATCGATAATATAAACATTTCCGTTTTTCGAATCAACTCTGTAATGAACACAATTTTCAAGATTATGTAATTATTAATTATATATTTTTTTTGTCAGTTCATTAAGTTTATAATATTACACTCACTCAAAACTCTCACTATGCTCTGAAGGAATAATAGTGTAGCTTATAGACGATGCAAATCGTCGGTAGCGTGGCGTAACATTCAGCTTCAAGATTTCTAATGGCACTAAGCAATTTTCTTCTACTTCCACTTCCAAGTAGCGGAGTTCCAAGAGCGGTTCTTCAGCGTCTAAATTTTTATCAGCCACGCTAACTACCAATAGGGCAGCATTGTCTTTTCTAGGTGTACCTGAATCTGACGCAATCACGGTAACGTTATAAATTCCTCCTAAAAGCGGGGTTTTTAAAGTCACCACTCCGGTTTTTCTATCAATTTCAAAATACTGTGCGCCCGACCCGAACAGGCTGTACTCCACTTCGGAATTTCCACCTTCTACCCCGTCAGGATCTTCCGCTACGATTCGAGTGACCACCGTACCAGACGTTCCGACCTCGGTCAACGTCACCTCGTACACGGGTACGGTTAGTTCACCTTCAAATCCTTTAAGTCCAATTTCGTCAGCCATCAGCTTACGAATTCTGTGATGATTGCGAAACTGCGGTGCATTGTCGTTAATGTCCAAAACTTTAACGATAATATCGACGGTAGAAGGAGTTCCGCCCGATTTTCTTTTACCCGATAGCCGCAGATCGTACGAGTCCCTAGTTTCCCTGTCTAAATCACCGCTCACTGTTAAGCATCCACCATCCGTCACGGAAAAAATGGGATTCCTGTAATTCCGCCGGGAAAGAGAATAAGAAACTGACGTTTCTTCAGCAGTCAGACAGCCCACTTCATGTTGTTTGTAAGAACCCTCCGGCACCCAAAACTCAAATGATCTATTATAAAAAAAAAAATTAAAAAATACGTCGAATAACAAATACATAACGCAAGCCCTAAACAGGTTGACTTTAACGGTTACTTTTTTGAAACAGCAAGTCTTCTTCAACGTATACCGTCAATAAAATCCAAGTCATTAATCCGTCCCCGTCCTCCGCGGTGACGTTCAACTCTTGTTCGCCGATTTTCAACTGTCCGACTACGGATAGCTGCCCTGAAACCGGATGAACGGCAAACTCCATACCGCTTCTGGCTAACTTGTACGTGATGGTCGATACGCTTGTGTCGGCGTCTTCAGCTTGGACAGCTAGTACGGGCGAACCTGGTTGTATGGTCTCGGGAAGCCACACGATGAGGGTAACGGTTGAATTGTCCAAACGATGTGGGACTGTGTAATCACCAAGTATAACGGAAATATTTGAATGAGAACTCACAGCGACTCGGAGCTTTTCATTTGGATATACGGTGACGTGTGTAAATGATGGAACATTGTCATTAACGTCGATTACGCGTATTGATAGAGTAGCCACCGAAGACAGATTACCCCTGTCAGTAGCCACGATTTTTAGATGATAAACGCTTCTAGTCTCTCTGTCCAGTAAAAAATTCGAGACAGTTACCGTTCCGGACTCTTTGTTGATTGTAAACATTTCACTACCTATACAAAAAATAACACGTTTAAACTTAAGTTGTACAAATACCTAATATTATAAGATATTCGCGTTGACCTTCTCCTTGCAAGATCAATGAATACATAGAATTTGGACCGAAATCTCTGTCAAACGTTTTGATTGGAGCGTTTAGATTTACTAGGGTGCCGTCTAAACTGTTTTCCAATACCGAACCCTCGTAACTAGCTTTTTGGAACTCGGGTGCATTGTCGTTTTCGTCTTCGACTATAACGCGGATCTGGAATATGGTTGCATGGTGGATACCGGTTTTAGTCTTGCGATCCGCAATCACCGTCAGTTTATAACTCTCTTTGGTCTCTCTGTCCAACCCGGATTTTGTAAATAAAACGCCATCTTCCGACACGGTGAACAGCTCTCCGTCGTCTGGATCGGCTACTATGAACTTAGGCTTTGACATGTTCGTCGAATTCGATGTATCGGTATTCCCAAGTCTGCCCACCGCTATTCCTGGTAGATTTTCCCGTATCCGGAATACTAAGCTGATGGGATCCACAGTTCTGTAAAAAAAAAACATTAAACTATTAGACAACATTTTTAATTGCGTAATTTTTACTTTGTCAAGGTTTGACTGGAATCCGAGTAAACTATATGAATGGTCACGTTTGTGGTGATTGTCATGTGACTGTGGTCCGTTGCGACTGCTTCAAATTCGTAATCGGTTCTTTCAAAATTCGTTATGACTTCAACCACCGATATGGTACCGCTTTTTTCTTCCACGGCAAACGGCACTGCATTACAATTATTTCGTGAATAAAACATGCGTTTAAAAATTAAAATACTACATACCTCCTTCCTTATAAGTGTGTAGTAGGTCGTAATCGACATTAGAGTTATCTGAAACGACCCTAATCTGTCCGACGCTAGTGCCTACAGGAACGTCGCTGCCTACCCAAAACTCGTAAGGTGCATTAACGAAATCGGGATTGGTGATTTCTGCAGCGGTAAAAATTATAAGTCATTATGTGTCAAGTTAACGGATGCTTACTCTCCTTATACCTTCTTCCAAGACATTGATGGTAACCACGGCCAGTGAGTATCGCATTTCACTTGGATTTAACGGTTGATCCGACGCGTTTACAATCACCGTGAGCTTACCCGGATTTAAAGGAGTAACGATAGCAAACAGTTCGCCGGTGTCGGAATTAACTCCAAAAATATCCGAATCGTTATTGGCTACATACGGAATTTTGTATAATACCCTTCCATTAATTCCTTCGTCAGGATCGACGGCTTCAACCTAGTAAAAAATAATTGCAAAATAATCCAACATTCCTCAACTTCCATCACTATCATTTAATTAGTAAAATCATAGCCAACTTTTCCGATTGTAGCTTTGACGGGTACATTCACTCGAGTAGTAAAGAAGTATTGGTTACTGGGAACGAACACCGGACTGTTGTCATTAATGTCGAGTAGTGTCACTTCAACACTAACGAATGCATCGCTATAACATAAAAAGAACTTTACATAATGTTGGTAGTGTCAAAAGTGTTTAAGTTATAATTTTTGTCAACAAGCTTCTGGGTATAAAATATTTGACGTCGTCGGTTTTAATTCCATGGAGTTAAAATAAAAGAACTAATGAATACCAGCATGAAAAAGTGCACTTAAATTTTTTTTTTCTCTTATATGTTATAAATAGCGTTGTACTTTTTTGTTCAATTCACTTCAGTTATGCTTATATCAACTTGGTTTAATAGTTTATACGTGACTGAATTCTGTGTAGTATAGTTATTTTTTATCACAATTTACACTAAGTAGAATTAGCTACCTTACAAATCGTTTTTTCATTCTTCTTTGTCAGTTACTATCACCCTACTTATCACATAAATCATTATTATCTTTGTATCTTAAAAACGTTCAATCACTTATTTCCCACACTAGTGGATATCACTTTAGCCCTAACAATTGTCCAGCAGTTTTTATTAAATTTTACTTACTGTCGAAAGTACTCCCTGAATATTATAAGGTTTGAATTAGTAAGTAATTGCACTTACCCAGTTTCTTTTTGTTGTATGACAAACGGTATCTTCTCTCGTGCGTACACGCGGAGAGAAAAGCTAGATTTTTGTTCGCGGTCCAACTTCGTATGATTCCGCACTGTTATCCACCCGGTCTTACCGTCAATGGTGAACGCTTGGCTGGGATCCACCAGATGGTAGACGAACTCACCGTTGTCTCCCTGGTCAAGATCGGTAGCGACCACTCTGAGTACATTGTACCCATTAGGAATATTTTCGGGTACACTGACATTGTAGGCATCCACCTCGAACTTGGGTTGATTATCGTTTACATCAGTCACTTCAATTTCAACTTCGGCGAACGTCCTTTTCGAAGGGTTGTTCATGTCCATAGCTTGAATCTGCGTTCAAATTTGAATTATATTACTACTAAAAAGAAGATGATTTTTTATGCTCGCTCGACGATTACCTTAAGTAAAAATATATTTGATGGCAGCAGGTCAGCGTCGATTTCTTTATTTAAGTAAATTTTACCGGTCATATGGTCTATGTGAAATATATCTTCATCGAAGTCGGACGCCAACGCGTATCTTATGGTTGAGTTCAAAGCGTTGTTGCCGTAGTACGCGTTTATAGGCGGATTAAACAAAATCTCTTGAATAATCCGTTTGCCCTGCGTAAAAAAACTATGTTGATTAATTTATAACATTTTCAATGCGATTATAACGCGTACCGTAATTGGAAAATGCTCTTTGAACTGACTATGATACACCTCGTTGGTAAATTTTAGTACTCTCGACTCATCGCGCCTCACCCTCACGTCGACTGTTGTGCTAGTGTTTCTCGACGGTATCCCTTCGTCTTTGGCGAAAATGTCCAACAGAAAACGGTCGTCTCCGCTATCATAATTTAACGACTCTTTCAGTATGATAGCAGCCGACCCATCGGCATCCATGACCAACGAAAATTTTGCTTGGGACTTAGAAGCTGCGATTAAGTAACGTACATCGGAATTCGGAGTTGACGGTTTGTCGGCATCCAAAGCTCTTATGTTTTTCACGATAGTCGTTCCTAAATTTTTATAAAAAAAACATATAATATATGTATTCTGTTTTTCAATATTCATTAAAGAAATAATGTGTAACTTTTACCGATTGGTATGGATTCAGAAACTTCAGCGTTATATGGTGCACCGATGAAGAACGGATTGTTGTCGTTTACATCCTCGATTTCGACTGTAATCATCACCGACGCGCTAGCCTAGTTAATTAGTGCATTATAATTAATAATAAATAAACCGTGATATATAATATTATAATATGTAATAATACTATAAAAATAACAAATAATATTACATTTATAGTTTTATATGCCAATCAAACGTACGTTAGTAGACATTTGAATGCTCGATTATTTAAAGATTTATAATAATACAAAATTGCCAGGTGATTAAATGAAACTGGATGAGTAAATAATACTTTTACATATTATAATGTCTTAGCCAAACTTTTTCATTTCAAGATAAAAATCGATCCAAACGTGTAGAAATATATAATTATATTATAATAAGGTAATTTAAGCAATATTAAAGTTACTTACTTATCACCAAAATCAATTATATCAGATGACATTTTTTTTATTCAAGTTTTTCTACTGTAAATTAGCTTACCGATGTGTCGTCGACACCGCACACAAGTTTGACTTTGATTTTGTCAATAGGGTTAGGACGATCTACTAAGTCGCCCAGGGACCGCGCTAACCTCAGGGAAATCGTCGTTCGGTTGATTGTACGGAATTTAAAGAACGCCACGTCATCGTTCTGTTAAAGAAAATTGTATTCTATAAACTAGTTTATCATTTTGCTTTTTATTTCATCAATATTATTACATTTTCCACTGGTTGCAAGCTGAGGCTTCTCCTCGGGTGCACTTCGATTTGTGTCACTTCAGATCCGACGGCTGCGGTTTCTAGTAACCGTACTATTCTGTGGTGGTTGTCGATAGGATAAAACTGGCAACCTATAATGACATAATAATGCTGTTATTAATTTAAGTACTTCTGTTGTGCAATTTAATCTAACACAATAAAAATAAATGTGATTGTTGTGCCAAAATCAAGTCCCTCGTGTATTTAATGCATTCAAAAACATTAACAAATGTTAAAATGGTTAAGCTGTAAGATTAAATTCTATTAGTAGCATTTTCCTAATACAAATCGATATATGTACAGTGTACACATAAATCATACACAGTGGTGCAATTAAGCTAAGCTCTCCTTTGTCACTTGAAATCCACTCAACATTTTTAAAATATAACCGACAAAGAATACATTTTACTAATCGTTTATTTCGGATTATTATTATTATAGTAGGAACCCCCAAAAAGAAAAATATATATATAAGTTTATTGCACTACTGAGCATAAATACTTATATTTATATTTATATACTTATATTAATACGTATATTTTAAGAGCACGTGTAACACTTTTTAATACTTAAAGTATTTTAAATTAAATTATATGTAAAAAATCAATTTGTTATTGGACAAACTCAAGAATATAGATTAATGTAAAGAAATAATTAAAAAAAAAAACCCTATAATATTTATAACGTTTTTATGAACGTTATAAATACGTTATAACGTTCTACCCTATAATATTTTTATTTTAAGTAAAATTTAAAATGCTTTGGGCGTTGCAAGACTTACAGATAACACAATACAAATATATGAGCAGTACGTTTTTAAAACTGTTGGCTTTGCTTAAAGTAATGACACTATGGTAAACCGCTATAACAAAATTGTTTTTCAATTAAAAAAATACAAAAGTAAGTTTAGACCATCGGAAAACACTAAATCAAGTTCATAATAAATCAATTAGTGTTATTAAAATACCGAAGTTCCATACAAATGGAATCCGATTATTGCAGGCGAACTCAGTCTAGGACTCTGCAATTACTTACCGTTAGTATAAAATACAATTATTTAAAATGATTAAATATCGAAAAATCGTTAAGATCCCATTTATCTAGGTCCTAATCTTTTGGGTTTCGATTCATTTACTCCTATAAAAACAACTTTAATTGCGTGTCTCTTTGGTAGTCCGCAAGTATAATTTTGCGTAACACTAGACATTTTCAACAAATATGCAGCTATTAAAGTTTGAGAAAAAAAACAAAAAAGTCGCTATGAATTTTGAAATTTAAAAATAATTTAAAAGTCATCAGCTAAATTGAATTAGTAATTGAACAACAAAATGTTATTATGGATAGATTGTATTTTTTTTTTTTGCGTTGTATCTGTGAAATTAATTGACACTTTATGCAATAGCAATACAAGAGTAATAAACAGCGTAATTGGTCTTTTCAGATAATTATACTCACTATATTGTCCAATGAATGAACACTAATAAGTAATTATGAAAGCATACCGACAGTTTTTATGTATTGACTAGATAATGTAATACACTTGATTACTACATTGATTAAATATTCTATTGAATAAATCACTTGCATAACCAAACAGTTCAGTGTTATATCAAGAATTATTCTTTATTATAGTATAAAATTTTCAATTAATGTTTGGTACCTGATATCTTAACAACGTTATATATTACTCAATATTAGTATACATCATTATTACACTATTAAACCTGTACATTACAGTACAGTGTGATATCGAAATTAATAATTAGATCAATATAGTCTGTGTGTTATTTTATTACAAATATATTTAAAAGTAATAGGTAGTAAGATATTATTCAATAATCACTGTGGTGATTTACCATAATAACATGGTATGTTATTAAATTAAATGTATGTATTTTGTATTAAAATACAATTAATACTGTATTAAATATTATAGTTCCATAATTCAACTCTTAAATGACCTATTTTAGTATATTATAGTATCATGTACACAAATCATTGGTTATAACATTTTAGTTACAACCAATTCGATTTTACACAAGGTTAAAAATGGTCCTTGTGGTTATACTTTTTACTTTTATTATGCATTATTATGAGTAAACTGTGGCAAGGTAAAATACCTATAAATTCTATAACAAATCTATACAGCATCCACCCATCTTCACATGTATTTCAGAGGCTATCAATAGGGTTATTCCCGTCAATATGAGCTATTAAATAATGTCCACCACTGGACACTTTTACCTTCATTACCTACACAACTTTTAAAATTTTAATTTTTAGGAAAATCGGTCAGTTGAATATAAAACTTATCATATACCAACGTTAGTGTAATCAGATTCTTTGAGTTGTTTAATTATAAATAATAATTATTTCATCCCAGTTAGAGTGGTAATTAATAGTTCATATTGGGAAAATTACTAAAAACTATAACTAGATCTTATAAAAAATAATATTGACAATCCCTTATTAAATGATGTTTTATTTTTAACACTACTTTCAGAATAACAATAATTCTACGAATCTATTAAAAATTCAGGGATCGAAATAGTTTCAATGTTTTATGGAATGCTCTTTAAATACAGTTATCGATATAAGTTGACAAGGCAAAAATATATTAAAAATCTTTTCCCTTAAAAGGGGTGAAAACGTAACCTGATCTAATTTAATCATTTTTCATTATACTATTCAGGCCATTCTACTTAGGATTGGGATGAAAATATATGCTTAGATTTTAGAAATTGTTCAAATACATAATTTAGGATATTGTGCTTCTGTTTATTTATATTACTTACTCACTTTTATAAGACATTCTCTGGATAGTCATATAATTTATCTAAGTAGGTATTTGTGCTCTTATTGTAATTTATTGGTGACAGCTACCTCATATTACTCTATGTCCTGTAAAAATATCTGTAAAGGAGTCGTCGTGTCGCTGATATTAATCGATTTAGACAAAAGTTTATTAGTTAAGATACGAAAATGTTTCTCATCTGATTTAATACGATAAGACTACGGGTTGTAAAGTCGCCAGCTGGGTAATGTGTAAGATACAGTTAGACCACATAACTCAAAAGTCATAAGACTTATAAGTCTAGCTTCTGCAAAATACAAAACACCAACATAAATCGAAAAAAACTTTAATACTTACGTATACTATTTTTATTGTATCTATTATAATTATTGATATTATTGTTATTACTTATTACTGTTAGTATGGTTAACTTCAAGTATTCGATATGTAGTCTAAATGTGTTTGAGTGTACACTGTACTTTAATTCTCTACATGGAAGACAAAAACAACATTATATAATATGTAACGTTTAAAATATAAATGTTTAATTGTTGAAAACATACTCGTAGTTCATACATTGGTCATAATTAAAAATATTTTTAAACATTTTGATTTTTTCCAGTTCATTTTGTCCAAGAGTAAATCACATAACTCGATATTAGAACTTTTCAACTTAAATTTAACTATATTTAATAATGTTTGAGTTTCTAGGTAATAAAAGGTAACAACAATATTCATAAAAGTGAGTTGTCAGTTTTAGTCTTATAGTTCTTTTAGGAATGTTTGTCTATTGAACAGCTACTTTGGGTTATATTAAGAAAAAAATTTCTCCCGAACAGTTCGAATTCGTGCATAATCGAAAATTGGTTTTACGATTAGTCGGAATCGTTCTTGAGTTCCATTCGGCCAGTCAATAACCTAACCTAGCAGCGCAGGGATTTCAGTGTTAACGGCGCCAGCTTGACGTACCATCATACTGTGCACACACACACACACACACGGTGCAACTGTCGCTATTATGTTCACTGATAAAACCGTGAAATTAATAAAATAAATAATGTAAGTGCACCGGTCACATTTGATTTGCCCTAATACACACCACAGCCCGTTTTGGTTTTGCGCAACCGCCGTCGACCGACAAAATTTCCGTCTCGCCAGCAGCAGCCAAGCAATTTATTTCGAATATCAATATATACAACTCACAAACAGTATTCGTGTACGCCCTATAATATGAGTTTTTTTACACAGTATTGTGAGATGTCTGCACAATAATAATATAATACACTGTATTATACTACATTTATATAAACACACGCCGCCACAGCTCGCGTTTAACGTCTGGGACCGGCTTTGATCGATTTACTCACTTGTCATGCGCGATCACAATAATATTGTATGCCAACACTTGAGTAGATACACATAGCTGTAGAATAGTATTATTATGATTTTTTTTTTTAAGGAAATCGCGTTCTCCGGAAAGATTATGTCGTTGCCAAATACCATTACGACCATGATTATGATTATAATACACAAGCGTACATACATATATAAAAGGTTACACAACACATTGTGTAGTGCCACCGATTTACACCGGATCTCACAATGAAACGGCCGACAATATACGATATATTATACTATTATATATATTGGATCTATTGTCGTCGTAATGATAACAACAATATAATATTTTCAAAGATCACCACTTTCACCACCGATCCACCACCGTCGCCGCCACCGCGATTCCACTATTGTCGCTCGCTTATTTGTTGTTGAATTTTAATACAATTTAATAGTGCACTGTACACCATCATATCCTAAATATTATATTATTATATCAACAAAACATGGACGGGATGATTTCATGCGAATATATTATAATAATATGTTTGATATAATCTGTAACACGATCCAAGCATAATCCGCAACGGATAATGTGAACATTATAGCCGATTTCCGTCTCCATGTCCGTCTTGTACCAACTGAGTACCAGACCAAATCACGTACCTATTTACAGATTTTATAACATCGTCTTGTGCGCTTTTTATATAAATGTTCGATTCTTTCATTGAGTCTCGTTGCCTAGCTACTATTATTTTTTTTCTAACGGACAGAAAAAATATTCCAGCGAGTAGTCAGCCCGTCTGATTAGACTCAACCATTATAATGATAATAACAGTTATAACAGTTGTGTGACAAGTGTTTGTTTAAATCACGGTCGCGACGATAACAATGTAATATTTATAAATTTTTTGTAGAAAACTACTCGACTCGATAGCGATTATAATAATATTAGGTACATTATACAAAATACAATCGACCAGTGCAATTTCCATAAACGTTCGCCGATTTTGACATCGCCGCGGTCGCACTGCAAACGTTTCAGGAAAAAAATAAATTACAATTTAAGTACCGTACTGTATATTATAATAATAACATTATGTGCCTTTTTTTTTGTCAATGCGCGCAATATATGTTTTTGTTATCACATACACAACAATTTCATAATAGTGTACTTTAGTGCATTAGTTGTCCGTTCCAAAAATTGCAAATCGTTATGAAGTACAAAAAGAAAAGAAAAACACATTCTTGGCTGAGAAAATTATTTTTCTTTTTGTTGTCAAATTAAATTAAATAGGTAATATAATAATAAGATCAAAAAATATATATTATTCAATGAACAATTTTTTTTACTCACCCTATCAGCGTTTAAAAATAAACAAAAACATTTTTAAACAAGTACAAAAATTATACTAAAAAAATCACAGTTTACTTACAAATTATATGGTCCATCGCATTTAATTATATTAAACCACATATAATATGTTTTATAATGATCTTTATTTTTTTATTTTTAACAAAATTAGCACCCGAAGGTAATGACCGCAGGTCGTAGTTTATTATAACAATGTTCTTTGTGTGTAATTTATCAAATTTATAATTAATATTAATAATATTTCTTGAACAATATTTTACGCGTTCAATCGTAGCATCTACTTAAGCTGTCGAATTAGTTGTAATTATTGTTGACATTTTATAGTCAAATAAACAGGCGGTGTTACACATTTAAGAAATTAAGATTTAATTCAGAAATAGTAATATTATATCAATAAATATATAAAATAAATATGCATATTGATAAACTAATTGAATACTTACATTTTTTATTATCGTAGTTCATGTATTCTCACATACAAGACATCAAAAAGAATCATTTAAATTCTTAATAATATTATTACAAAAATTATTGTCTTCGCTTACATTAATAACTATTAATATACGAAATAGCGTTTACTCGACAACAAACTAAAACGTATTAGCAAACTAATCGAATTATATATTTGAATTGTATTAAGAATATGTATTCAATTTCACTTTATATTGTAATTTTAATAATAACGTCGTAGTAGTGAACTAATTCGCCGTTTGGTAAATTTAATTGAATTTATAAATGCCTATTCTATAATACATATTGGTATAGCTGTTCTTTAACATTCTATATAAATAGTATACACCTATTTTACATATTGTTCATCAATTGTTAGACCACCATCGCCTAAGTATAATATATATTTCTCATCTTTGATGATATTTTCTGACACAAGGACAACGTAAAATTGAATTAACATATTTTATGATAGTAATAATATTATATTGACATAATTATTTCAATCACATTTCCTAATTTTATTATTTTTCTCGCTTTCTATTTGTTTGTTATATTATATTATTCGTTTTTTAAGTATGCACGAAAGTGACATAAAATTCATTTTTAACCTTATTATTTTTAAACGAAGGCTATATTTTATATTTTACTAGGTGGATATTTTTTACACTTACCTTATGATATTGCCGAGTAACATTAACGCCAAAAACACCTACTTGCACGATTGTTTTCTAAGGTTAAAAACATTTATACGATACACGACAAGTAACATAGCTACTTTTGTAGTGTTATACGTTTTAAATAAAATTGCCATATTAGAAAAATTAGATTTTGTAAAGGTAACCACTAAATATTCAATAAATCCGTCAACATTTCGTTAATGAGTGTTCAAAAAATGTAATGCTTGTAATAAAACTGCCTTCTAATGGTCACTAATGTCGCTGTATATAATAATAATAATTGAAAGTAGGTCAATTTAATTTGGTCAAAAAACTTAACTAATGTATTAAGTGTAGGAACGTGCCAGACAAAAGGAACGAAAAAAACGTATTTTTATTAATTAAAAACCGGGCCGATTTCGTCCGTCAAATTATGATGTGAAGGTGATACCTTAATCATTATTTTCTAATATTAATTTATAACAATGGTGTAAAAGAAAATAATCGTCATTGAGAAAATCGCAGTCGAATCACGTATTTATAAAACGCGTTGGTCCACTACAGAAGTTGTACACTAAACTAAATTTACTTTTCCTACCGGAAGACACATTTGAATACCAGATTTTACATTCAGGACACTAGTTCTATAATATGGGATGTAAGATTCGTCCATTAAAAAAAACGAAATGCATTTTACTATATTCGACTGGGAAACGATACAGTTTGTTGTAACGTATAGGCATGTTTATTATATTGAGTATTGATTGTTGAAATAATTAGCAAAAACTGGTTTATTACTAATAGATATTTGATATTATTAGTCATTCTGTCTAAGGAGTATCTGTAAACAAGTTCTGTGCTGTACAATAACAAGGAAACTAGGCGCTTTTAATTTTTTTTTTTTAAATAATCCGGAAGTAAAGACTCCTGCAACAACATCATCCGTCGACTTTCCTACGAAATTACACTCTAACTCTACCACCACAGTAATTTTTTATTTATTCACAATCTACATAAGTCGGTCGATTTTTTATCAAGACCGTCATGATTTATTTAAATTTTGTCAAATTGAATGACATATTATAAAAAAGTTATAAAGTAATAACTAATAACAAAAATAAATTAATCATTAATATTAACTTGCTAAAATTTCACACCTAACCTACATATTATATAGAACAAAACTTTTTCATTGCGTATTAAATGTATAGAATTATTTTAGGCATTATTATTGCAAAATAATTTAACGAATAGTAGTATAATCCAAGAGTTAGTTTTGCAGAAAATTCCATTTACAATAATTAGTATGTATTATTTTATTTTAAGATTTTGTGCTTTTAAAATAATACAAATTTAAATACTATAACTATAGGTGATAATGGAGTCATAGTGTTATAATGATGTGTCCTATATCAACCATAATAATTATATAGTTGATTAAACTATACACACTTTTTTCTGTAGGTTATACAACGATAATATAGTCAGGTAATGTTTCTCAATTCCCGAAACTCCCTACTTCATAAACATAGAAAAATGGCGCATCTTTATAACTTCTTGATAGGAAAAGGAACTAAGATTTTTATGGAATACGAGTTGTGGTAGTCGACAAGCTAAAAGTCGATGGTTGTTCAGGTCTAATTTCGACTAGTGTCTGCGGGAGTCAGTATTAAATTTGCAGCGTTCGCGGTGTGATCTTTTTTTCGTGTACGCATTACTTCCTTTCTTCTTTAGTCGGATGATACACGGCCGTTCCATTACATTATATGCTCCATTAGAAAATCATCTGATCGATTTACCGTCCGACGACATTAGCATTTGGCTGTGGTGAATCAATTACCGTGCTGTAAATAATACATCAGATACACACATATTGTGTTCTCTCTGAAACAAGTACGGACACCATCTACAGCATTTAACCTAAAAATTTTCGACGGCGTGCGTTATGTAGGTCGATCGCCGATCAAACGGTTATTTAAAGAGTCTCGTGATGTGTAAAAGTGTGAACTGTCCGAGGAACCGATGGACGACGATCCGAAATTCTCTTTTTAAGTCAACCCGAGAATCCGATAAAATAGTTAAGAGCCACCGGCGTCCATTAATAACCCTTTAATTAAAACCTTAAACGTTTTATTTTATTTTGCTAGAAATTCGCTTAATTATTATCGTTTTATTCATACTATATTACCGGTAAACAAGAAAAAGCAATTCAAAACTTATGAAAAAAAAAAAACAAAGTCTATTCGGAAGTAATAACAAATCACCGACCTACGGAAATCACGTACACCGGGATTATATTATTCTTTGTAATCCGAATATAATAATAATAATAATAATACTTTACTCGTAATAGAAGCAGTAATATTTTAGCATCGCCAGATTTGTATAAAGTGGTTTTCGAAAAAGTTGATAGTTTAAAATCATATGAAAAATCTACCGACAAACGCTGAATAGAAAAGTGTGTAACGCGGAGATACATTAACATACAAAAACGATAACCGGAAATTGTCCAAATACGAGAGCCATTCATACATTATGGCAGTGATCACATTACGTTATTTCCTTTTCATCTCGACACACTGATGGTAAGATGGAAAGTAAATCCCAACCTGGCTTGGTTTATGGCGAAAACTAATGCTAACGCATTATATGATCCATATTATGACATATATATAATAATATATCGTATATTTAATGGTTTAGCGATTCGTTGCTCAGAAGCATGTTGTATGTGTTAAACTTATCGATAAAAACATTATGTTATAATAAGTGAATAGAATATGTATTTTGAAATTTGTTGAAAAAAAATGAAAATGTTAATATTATTAAAGAGGACGATCGTAGTGAGGAGCGAAACTTCACCCGAGACGTTTCCAATAATTACTGCAGCGGGAGAGCAATCTCCGGTGGTGGGACTTGTAGCTAAGTATTTGACACCAAAAATGTTAGCACCTACTGAGGCAATCTGCTAAAACCTAGGGGCGTCCTTGTTATGTGAGATATTTAAAGCAATTATTATAAGTTTTTTTACAATTTTGTAAAGATGAGGATAAAGGACAGCTGTTGATGTTCTATATACGAATAATTATAAGAAGTAAAAGTAATGTTCTCTTAATCAATTTCACAGCATAGTTAGAAATCTTAAAAGTATTCGATAATGCAAATACGATCGTTTTTCACAGTTTCGACCTTGCTTATTCAAAAAAACAATAACCACACAAACAAGAAAAGGTTGATTGAATATCCGGTTGAGCGTGTAACGGGAACTATTTCAACCAAGTCTTTAGATATTAGATGTTGCGCTCAGATAAAATATTTAGAATTTCTTAAAAAATAATTTAAAAACTATTCCCATTTTCCATCAACCCGATATTTAAACTAAGTATAAATACTTGCTGACTTGAGTATAAATAATATCAGTTTTTACTATTATTATTACTCAAAATTCACTTGCGAAAGCATGCCTACCAAAAAGAAAGTAACTAAAACAGTTTGCAGTTACACTTAAAATATTTCATACATTAATTTCTTGGGTATATCAGAAATAATATTATCTCGTTACTGTGTATTTATTTATGTTTTATTTATTATTAACATTTTTGGTTACTAAATTATTTATTAACAAAAACACTTTCAATGCTTAAGTGCCCAGAATAACAATCGGTAACGGCTAACGGTGATTAATAATAATATATCCGTAATGTAGTGAGTATCCAGAATGACCAATCACAAAGTTGTTATATTTTTTTTAATGTATAATATGTGTTGCAAATCAATGTGTATTCGTAAAAATGTAAATAATTTTGTCTATTATAAATAAAATGCTGATCAAAAAATATTTTATTACATTGATCCGTTCATTAAAAATACATATTATTAGTATCGAATATACTGCACAAAATAATAAAACAGATTTAATTAAGTAGTTAAGGGTTAATTATTAATTTAAATATTCGATTATTTTATAATTTATAACCCCTTGTGTTGCTTAAGTTTTATTTGTATTATTTCAAAAAGCTCAAATATTATATGATATTTAAAACTCCAAACATTTGTACCACCGCGGTAATTAAATACTGCGGCATATTATACGGTGAATAATGTATGCTTATAAGTAGAACACATTGTACATTTTGTACGTTAAAATATGAACATTGTTTTAATTGCATGAATAACACCGGTCAAAAAATGTTTATAATTGGTTTCAGTCTAGGTTCTGTTTACTGTAATAATATTTTGATTGTGCATATTGTCAAGAAACATCGATAAATTGTCAAAAATACATTTATTTATAACGTTATTTTAATAAGGTAAGTTAGGTTAGTGTAAATAGGTAGAAATGGGACTAAAAAATCGATTTCCACAAATTTTTCTAACTATATAAAAAACTTATTGTAACACGTATTTTAGATCAAGTTTGTAAATATGTATTTAAAAATAAAACATCTATTGAAAGAGTTAGTAAGAAGATAAAACTGAATGAGAAAATGTATAGATTCGGCCTGGAATGGTTAAAAGTGGTTATTTTACTTTTTTTTAAAGTTGCTAGTTTTTATTTTATATTTATTTTTGGATAATAATTACTACATTTTCCAAACCGTCCAATCCCAAGTGACCAATGTGTGTGTGTGTGTGTGTGTGTGTGTGTAACATCACAATAGGTTCATGGTGCGAACGCGCTTCCAATATCGCTAGAGAAGAGCAACAAACCATTATGATGTCTGCCTACCACGGTTGTTAATAAATCATACGGGATTATAAACTCAACCGTTACAGTCGGCTGTCAGCCGTGAAGGATATTGACAATATTTGATGCACTGCTCACATCTGCCTGTGTATTTTTCATTTGCCCATCAATAAAATATATTTATTGTCAAAAGAGAAATTCGTATTGTTCGAAGCTAATGGTAAGCGAAATCTAGTTACTGTGTATAATAGTAGCTTTATTACAAGTAAATCTGTTTTGTCCGGCGAGACCGTATGCACATATAGCATGGAGTCTGGTAATAAATACACATCATGTTATGTATATAGGTATGTGTAGTGTGTACACTGTACTACAGTATATGTAGTATAATAATGGTCCAAGCTCAACGTGTCATCGATCCACCGGAGCCATGACGGACGACGGTAAACGCGAGACATTAATAAGGATTTAGCGAAAGGAATTTTATTCTTCGAACGACGTGTATAAGGAACGATGTATTTATTATTATTAACACTATCGTTTGTGCTTACCGTTGACTTGTATGGTAGACTTGATGGCGACAAGTATGGCTAAGCAAACGACATATAAGTCCATCCTCGAAAACCCCATCTGAAAACAAAAAGAACATCCAATTATATTTTATGGTCAAGGGGCTGGAAAAAAAGCTGAAACTCCGGATGCGGTACAGAGGTTTTTTGTGCACAAAATACGTAAAGCATAATTATAAAAGAAAATAATATGTAGGATCGTTGTGAAACGAGATCTTTGTTACTATCGTAGTGCCAAAGTAATAATTGATTACAAATCTGAAACGAGTCGAACGACTATGTTATACATTAAACGTTCTATATAGTAACGCTAGATATTTAATAATAATTATTAGGTGGTATTGTTGTTTTTGTGTGTTAGCAATTGAGCGCATCCGCACAAGGTAGTGGATATAAGCGATGGCCGCAGTCCGCGTGGAGAAAGTAAACGGAATATGTATTTGTTTTGTTTTGTTTTTTTCATTTCATTCCGAACGACCCGTAGATACTTTAATGTCTATAACGCGAGTCTTAACGACCCAATGACATGCGTGTCTCATGGTCGGGCCGGGACGTTTGACGAGGTAAAGAGGCGAGGGGAAATTACACGAAGAAAGTGAAATCCCTAAGGAAACTCAATTAAAAATAATGTTTTTTTTTCTTATCGTCTCGTCGCTGAGTTCTTTAGGGAAAAAATTCACCATAACTGTTTAACGGTTTTAATTACCTCACATGTCCATTAAAACCGCCGCGACACGTCACCGAACCGTGTTTGTTATTGTTCGCGTTTATGTACCTACACGACGAGCTAGCTGTACGTGCCCATGAGAGTATTATGTTTTGATTTTTTTTTTTTTTTACATTTTCCGTACACAATTACAACACAATCACGTAAGTCTCGCGAAAATGACACTTTAATTTTCGTACTAATTCCGCTGTATATAACGAATGTATACACTATACATTGAAGTAACCGTCATGCGATCGATTAAGTATGAAGGTACAAGGGATATGGTATTCAAAAAAACCGAAGTGACAAAATGCATTATGTATAAAGAGAAAACGCACGCAAATTTGGGGCCCGATGACCATTATTGTTTAATCATACACTTTTTAAAATTCAGTAAATATACTTTCATAAATAATTACTACGCTATTATACATAGTTTTGTAATGAAATTGTTCTACCTCGCAAGAATTTATAATTATTTATTAAAATTGGATACACCTACCTATATGCAGGAGAGATTACAGTGATAAATAGTAAACTTGTTGTTTGTATGAGGACCTTTTTAAAATGTTTTTGTTTCGAATTATTATTTGAAATGCTTTATCCGTGTACTATTATGTTCATTATAGGTATAACCCTTCCAGTTACATTCGTTTCATGTGCAGAATTCTCCGGCAGTATTTGAAAATAACAACCTTTCGTATTTAAATAAAAATAACCAACTGTGATTGCTTAAGATATTATGTTTTATGTACGTAATAATTGTACCTATAAATGAATAATCAATTCAAACGTACAGTATCGCTATTATATTGGTGTTGCCAAGTCAATAATCGTTCTGTGCTTAATGATAACGATCATCAGCTTCAATATATATAGTTATGTGCATTTAAAAATGTTCCATAAAATTGAGAACTCTCAAAGCTAAAAATGCATATTTAGTTCAAAAAACAAAACAATTTTAAAAGTCGAAAAATATCTAGTGGTAGAAAACTTCCAATATGAGCGATTATATTATAGCCTATATCATATACATTTTATTTTTGTACTTAAGTCTAAACTCTCAAATTTACTCCAACTGAATGTGTTACTTTATGATATAACACATTAATTTAAAAAAATGGAGCAGGCTTATGAGCTAAAACTATAACTTGAATAGTTTTTTTATACATTACATTATGGTTGATTTGCTTTTAACCATTTTAGATATTTGGCTTGTTGGTAAAATATAATTTATTATAGCCAAAATCATAATTTACGAATCGCACTGAATCAAATAATATATTCGTTTTTTTTTTACAAGTAGGTATGCTTATGTAATGGTTATTATACTTATTAATTACTATTTTTGCAATACAAAATCATGATGATAATTTATATCTAATCCTATTATAATGTATACATAATAATGCATAATATAATATTATAACTGTTTTAAAAAAAAATTTGAAAAGCAAAATAAAATGACCGCCGATAATACAATTTCTATAAACTCGGTAACCGTTGATAATTTAAAAATTAGTATCGAACATAAAAACAAACAATTTTTTCACATACAACTCGAAACAGGAAAAATGTTTTATTCTGATTTTCTAAGTATAAATGATTTAAATCGACGCTGCCATAAATCACTAGACGGATTAAAGCGTGTAATATGAGTAACAACAGAAAAACGATTCCTGGCAATGTGAAAGCTAGAATATTAGATAATTCAAAATTGGTCGCGTGAAATATTACAATAACAATGTCTCGATTAGTTTGAATATATTATTACAATCTAAAAATTAAATAAATGTCTCGTTTCTTATTTTTTAAAAAAAATACTAAATTATTATTTTACATTCTTCAAATTTGTATAGCATATTGGTGTTTATTCCTAAATGTATTAGTATTACTTAAATTAACAATGTTAATGTTAAAGTTCAAAGTTTAATATGATGTAATTAACGGGTTGCATGAAACGTTTATTTACTACTTATCTTAATAACAAGATTTAAAAAAAATTGTTTTAAACATTTTAGGATAACTAATAATAATTTGCTTATGCCGAATAACATAATAATATACTGTAACTATACTTATGCTACATACATTATACACATATAAACGAATACTTTAATCTTAAAATAGACATAACATATTGTAATAGTCATCCTGAATATAAGCGGTAATGGCAAAAAACATCCTTATCATAAAACCGCTACAGATCAGTCTGAACTGCACGATTTTATGATCTGTACGATGAGTGATATCTGTGTTAAGCAAAATGAAATTATCGTGACGTTGAGCAAAACAAAGAAATCGAGGTTTTGTCCTTTCTAACAATATATTCCATAAAAATCTAATAGTGTATTATTCTATTCTGTTCAAGTTCTCTTTCGTCAACTATTATAAAAAGCATAATTTTAATTTTCATAATATTTAGTTATCGAAAACACTAATAAAAATTATAAAATATTTTATTACTATATTTAAGAACAATGGGGTTGTATAATTAATAACTGCTAAGGATTTAAATTTTTGAGTAGAAACCATAAAAACCATTGTATTGTATTGTGTTATTAATCCCATTGAACATGTATTTTTATATAGGTAGTCTTTGTACCAAACCTTTTTATAATTTAAATGACAACAGCGTTTACACTTTTATTTTATTAAGAATACCCAGGGTCGATCCTGCTTGAAGTATTTCCACTATACTTATGGACGAGAAGGCCATGATACCGATGTGACTTGCATAAAACTAATACAATTATTGGAAAATAGTTTATTTATTAAGATTTGATAAAAAAACAACATAAGTACAGTGTGATATTATTATATTACAAATTGCAATATGATCATAATTATAATAATATATGAGCTGTTGAGAGCAAAGTGATGTAAGTCACAAAGTTTTAAAGTAGAAATGCTGTACACGTTTTTTTTACGAGAACGTAAAAGTTCCTTGGCCATCTAGTGAAAAACAAGCAAAGAACTCACACTACTTTCGCAGGCAATAGATTGAAGGTAGAATTATTGTGTGGTAGTGTTACTTCAGATTGAGTGAAAATGTGACCTTAACCACTTTTGCTCTCAATGGCTCATAAATTATTTGCAAAAGAAATACTTTAAATGTAAAGAGTAATTTTATCTAAATTGTATTTTTATTATAAAAGCTCGTTAAAAAGTTGAAATTTTTCTTAGTTGTAAGTTGTAACATATTATCTTGTTGAAATAATTATAATCCTATGTGTAGTGTTATTAAGTGGGGTAAAAAATGATTTTTATTAAAAGTAATATTATAAAACATAGTACTTACAATAGAATATAAACTAAAATTATATAAAATGTGCAAATTATACATATATTAATGTTAATCACAGAATCTGTATAAAACTATAATAAGTATCTAATGGAAGTAATAAAATACATTATTCGTTATTAATTGTTCAAGAAATTAACGTGTGACGCTGAACAAGTTTGAGTGAAATCAGTATATAAATAACTACTGCATAAACTAGGGTGTTAACCATTTTCTAGTGTCCTATATAATTATTAATATTATGCTTATTGTTTACACCATGAAGTAGCGTCCTAGTATACACCACTGGAAATTTGCTCCCACGCAAATTACTTCATTAGCTGTAGAATAATAAATATGTGAAATTTTCCTTTTTCATTCATTCAGAGTTTATTTTATTCGTAGATTCTATCCACCAATAACCAGGTAAGACAAGAAGATAATTAATTTAAGTCAATCATGCCATTTTTTAATAATTTCTGAACGATTTAGCGTGACGGAATTTAACTAAACTCGAAAAAAACGTGACTATACTGTTTTGTCGACACCTAAAAAGATCACTAACGATCCGGATCCAATTTCGTTCACCCACGAAGAAGTTGTTGTCTATTACGTATTGTATCATTATTTTATTTCCTTGATGTTCTTAAATTACACTTAAAAAGAACTGTGCGAAGGCTTACTACTACAGATAATTACAATAATCTCGATTAAACTAGATTATTTTAACCTTAGCTTTCTCGAAATATCAGCTATAGAACTCAAAATTATTAAGAATGCGACTTGCCATTAATTTTTTACCTCCATCGTTTGGATGCGTGAGAAATAATAAAAACCTCATCTAATATTAATTATTATTATCCAATGATGGTAATGTTTAGATTTTGTACCTTAACGATATAATTGATTAAAAGATTCCAGTTTTTGAACATTAAAAGGTTTGTTCATTGTTGGGTTCTGTCATCTGGTTACTGCTCCGTAACTTATTTAAGTTCCATTACTAACATTTTTGGTTAGATTCAAAGTCTCGATTGTGGTATTATATTATAGAATACCTTAGTCTAATTTTCAGACCTAAATCCATAAAATAAAGCAAAAAGAAAAAAAAATTTGCCGCCCTTTGGCGAAAAAATGTTTTGATATTTTTTTGTTCGTCATCGTATATGACAAAAGAAATATCTTTATGTCTAAAGATATTTCATACAAATTTTAACTAAGTTGATAATTTAAAAAAAAGTTATAGCGATAGTTTCTAGTTTAGTTCTAGTTGTAGTTTAAATTTTTGAAAATCCATTTTGGCTTCAAGTTCCAGTTGGGTTTAAGAAAACCCATTTCATTTCAAACAAGACATATTACATTTTATTTTAAGTGACTATTAAAAATAATGCTTAACTTTTCTATCTGCATATCTAATAAAAGACAATGAATTACAGTGATTCATTTCTACTAGTTTAATGTCCTATTGGTATTGGCTGCATATTACGTGAATTGTTTTTATTTCGAGTGTCGCAAATAGAAACCCTATTATTTTATTATAGTATTACTGCGATTCTTTGAAATTAAATTCATCCTTAAAGGAAAAAATCCTCTCAACACCTAGTAAAATCGTTTAAGATTGTTTTTCATTGCAAACACATTAAAGAGTTGTATATTAAATTACTTTTTTTTATAAGTAAAAGAGTGCCGTCAGATTCAATAAAAGATTTATGAATGTTCGGTGTGAATAATTTAAGTGAATGCAAATATTATATAGGGCAATCCAGATAGTGCAGCTGCTCGTAGCCACCGAGAAAACGGAGATGCCGATATTGCGTTTTGCGAATGCTAACCAAAACGGCTGATCGACTTTGGTTTTGGAGTATTACCGTTTTTTTATCGCCTGTTATAATTATTTCGTCGGTGACTCGAGAGTCATTCTCATCCACTTCAATTGATCCATAAAAAGTTGAAACAAAAAAGCTATGACGTAGCACGGGTAACCATTATTAGTTATACACAACTACAGTCAGCAACAACACATCAATACGTTCCAGCATTGTTTTTGTCGCTGCACAGGGCTTCGACAGTTTTGTTTTTTATTTTCAAACCTAATTAAGTCGATAAATTAAGATCAACCCAATAAGATGCGTGACATGGTTTGTGTTTTTATTTGACACACGTTTGCTGCAATAATAAAACGGTTCGCTTACTCTGTTTGCCGATTAATCGACTTCCTGAAAATGTTTAATAAAACCTAGATCTTGTTGACAGTATATGTATGCCATCGCGGCGAAATCACCTCGAGGGCACGCATATAAAATACGTCATGTGACTCGTGACAACAGCGTTTTACCACTTGATGCAACTCGATTAACTGGATATCAAGTTTTTGGTAGAAATAGATAGACCATCGATCGGCGAGTAAAAATTAAAGCAAGAATTTCCAGAAAAAATTATTATTTATTATTGTCACTTTTATGTTATGCAAGTTGTAATGATGGGAATCCGAAAATCCGGATTTTTCAAAAAAACGCTATTTAAGTCGATTGAAGATCTTATAAATATTATTACAATATAACGTCGTGTACCTAAGTGAAATGTTTTGTTAAGTTTAAAAAAAAACTCTTAACTTTAACAATAAAATGTTTTCGGATTTCAACAAATCCGAAATCCAAAAGCGATTTTTTTTGGTGTTGTGTTTTATTTTTACATTTTCATAAAAAATATTTTACCCGGGTACACAGCTTTATACTGTAAAAATATTTAACACTTATTTTATTTCTAAGTGGCTTAAATTGCGTTTTTTTTTTTTTGTGAAAATCCGGATTTTCGGATTCCCATCACTAGGACGTTGTGATATCGACAAAAATATGGCGATAGATTAACTTATATCAATGTTTATATTCTCTAGATAAAATGATCTGTTTTTAGCATTCATTAAGACAAATTATATTATACCTAATTCGGGTTTTCATGACGTGTTCTTTATACTCACACAAAAATATAGTTGGAATCATTATTATTCTACTTCATAAAATTTTAGTACGATTTTAACTGGGACATTTTTGTAACGGGAGGTGTTTTAAATTCAATTTAAAAATCGTTCAATCAGATATATTGCATACGGCCGTACTACGAATTGATCGTTTTTCGTGCACGAGTGTTTTGGAGCACCTTAATACGATTGTTTGCAAATAATTGCTCTAGTGCGGCCTATTAATGTGTGCTTAAGGATTCAGGTCATTTCACAGGCAACGCACGAGATACCAAGTTCAAAGCCGAAAACGCACATAGTGGCGACGCGCTCCGTTTGCTTCGCTGGTGTAATGTAATTCAAATCTAACGATTCGTGGATGACTCCCGCCTGTGAATACTATTAAAACATAATATGGAACGTTGAGAGCATCTGACTTACAGTGCAGTAAAATATAGGTAACTGAACAAAAATTAGAAATCAATATTCTATACATACCTAATACATGTATATATGTATAAATACTGTCGACCGGCCAAGGACAAGTTTGTTTTTCTCTATATGCAGGTAAAAATGCGCTTATTTATTAAAATATATTTTTACTGTTTTCACTTTATTTCACTGAAAATTATGAGGATAATATGCTAATAGCGGAGATGCGTGTCGCACCGGTCGTACTCGCCACTAGGTCACTTGGGCAAATCGAGGATAAGCACCAACACACAAACTCACACACATTTATAATGAGTTATCATTGATGCTGTCTGTCCCTCGGGTATCTCCTGCAATTGTACACGATCGCTTTCTCTCTTGAGTATAATATCCTGTCTAGTAAATATAAATAGAAAAAACTATTGCAAATCACGGGGGACGAGAGAATTTTCTACAAAATCCAATAGGCACACAACATAATACATTATACTGTATACTTGAGCCTGCGGGAACGACTATTCCGCAAACCTGGTAAAATTATAATTCACTTGGAATGTGTCGCTATAGCCGAACGGACGTTATATCCGTCGTACTCCGAGTTATTCAATTACCGTTGTTATCCGGTATTTTATTTATTATTTACAATAAAGATACTTTTTTTAAAAGTTCAAGCATTTTATCATTATGTTACAGTGACTGTCTAATGATTTAAGTTAAAATATTAACTGAACTGCAAAATATGATACATTTTACATAAAAATTATTTTATATATAATTCTAAAATATACTATTATGGCCTACAATAGTACATAGAGACATTCGGCGAAACTTATATTTTTATTAATTTCAGATTATTAAAGTATATTATAAATATTTAATACTGTATATTTAATATACTACTTATAAAAATTAGAAAATGAAATATTTCATGTACTTTTACAAGTACCATAAACGTAAGTCAATAGTTAAATAAATTTTAGGATAATTAGTAATCCTTTAATTATAGAATAGAAACCGGCAATTAGACATTTAATTGTAATTTAATGTATAACAAATTGTATTCTATGTATATGAACACAATTAAGAGTAGTAAAAACATAATTACTATAATTACAATATATTAATTCCGTAGGTACGCAATATATTAGTATTATAGTATTTATGTTACTTTTCGTGGTAATACATTGAATGCATGTCCAGTATAATGTCATTTAAATAATAGCCACCCAAGTAAAAAAAAAATTAATTAACTACACTCTTGTCTAAAAATTCTGTTTAAGCCTAGTCAAATATCTGATTAATAGACATGTAGAAGTCGCAAAGTATTATATAACTTTTTACAAAAATAAATAAAAAATGTGTTTTTATAGATGTACAGGTATAAAAACTTTGTGCTAGCTGCTTAGGAACACAAACTACCTCGCTATCTTCAAACGTTAAGATGACACACTAACCGCGATCAACCGTAGTTAAAATTGAAACCAAAATATACCATAAACAAATCAAAATGTATAGTGTACATCCACTTGGATGTTTAACTGTCATTGACTTTATGATCGACAGCTGTTAAAATTGGCCAATAAAATCAACCCAATATTGTATTTTGTGTTACTGGAAATAATATATATATTTTTTTAACTCACTGAACAGGTGTTTTCGGGAATGTTGCATTTTTTTAAACTACACACCTATATTTATATAACTATAGACCATCTCTCATCTTAACCCTAATCTACCAAAATCTATGTACAATTGTATTGCAGTGTACGTCACATAACCGGATTTACATTTTCCTATTCAGGATTTGTACATCCAAATTGAATTTTTTAGTAGATGTAATGCTAGGCTTTTTATTTTTAATGCAGGAAATGTGTCGTCGAAAACAATTTTATAATAATAGCCTACATCTAAAAAACTTGATCGAATATTTATTTAAAATAAAATGTTTTGTTCAATTATATCATTTGTCTAACACTAAACAAAAATAATAAAAGGAAGTAGGATAATAAACGAGGGTTGTCGGTTTTTTTAGTGTAATGCAAAATTATTATATTATTATATCTTAATTCATTTCACGTTTACTGGTTATTGCAATTAAGAAAAAAACAATCATTTATAAGAGTGAAATTGCCCTACTGTGAACTAAACAAGTGTACCTTGTATACAAATAAATTGATACATCAAATAGTGTCATTTCTATAGTAAGTATACTATATTTCGATCAACAAAACAATGCCATGGCTGCGAGCAATTTAACTGAAGACGTCGATTGCCGTACGGAAATTGTCTGAAACAGTGTTTGTTGTACAATAAAAAAATGTCTAGTACCGACTTGTATGTCATTTCATCAACATTTTTCCAATTACCAACAAGTAAAATGTGTCAATAGTTAATATTATATTTCATGTTTTCTACTTATTGTTATTATACTTTACAAGACGCAATTGTGAGGTCAACTGATTAAATTTAATGTTTAATCGATGGTATTCATTAATGTATTCATTTCTAATTTAATATGTAAATATAACTTTAACTTCCACGCGGAGCTAAAAAGGTACGGTTTTTTAAATATTATGTTTAAAGTTCACAGCTCACCCTTTAAAATCTAGAAGAAAACTAATCAAACTGCCTACCAAATAATGTCCATACTTTGACCGTATTAAATTTCCAGGTGGCTATTTTTGTGAATGAATTAATAGTCAACAGTTATCCGAAAAATATTTTCGTTATGTTGTTGATTTGTCTATTAGGATTTGGGAACACCGGAAATAAGTTTTTAGAAAAGACAAACCCTAATACTAATCATATACTCACGGTTGTGAGTTCTAGAGCACTTAACTATATTTCTACCGAATTATTTTACAAAACATTAAAAAAAAAGTTAGGGTTTGAATTTTGAATTTTCATCAATCTATTTGTTTACTTATATGACTTTGGCTAAGATATTAAATTTCCAAATTCCAATAGCCCACAAAATTCATATTTATGTTCGCATTGTTCCATAGGCAAGAACATCAATAACCAGACACAGTTTTGAGTTTAAAATTAAAATTTAAAATTCAAGACCTAACAATTTTTAAACAATTTTGTCTACATGTTTATAGAATTAAAAACGTATGTTCCCATTTTACGTAAAAGCGATGAAGGTAAAAAATTTAAAAGTATTTAAAAGTATAGTAAAACTTGTACCTAAAAGTATAGGAAAAAAATTGTTTTCAAAATATTCCATATTTTCCAAGAAAATTAGTGTCTTACATCAGATGGATCACCTTGTATAAACCCATTTTAACGGTCTAACCGAAGGATCGAAAGTGAATGCTGGGCCCTAAGATTTAATACCAAATTAAGAAGGAACGTGATACATGCGATTAAACGGTCCTGCTTCCCCGTCGAGTCCTGGCGGGAAGCCGGGTTTGTGTCAGCCGACGACAGAATCTAGCAAGCGCGGGGGGGAGACACAATTTTCGGTTAAACCGAAATTACAGAGCAGTACAACATAAAAAAATCTATATTGTACCACAAAAACTTAATAAATCGACATGTTCGTACTACACGTCACGCGTTGGTGTTTCGAGAAGAAAACAAAGGTTTACTTACGGGATGAAACAATATAATATAGCGTTAATATCGTGTCTTAAGTATATTCCAATCCCAATGCTATAAGTACAGCGTGTGCTCGTGTCTGCAGTTTCTTCGAGTAAGTCGTCTCATGTGAGTAATCAACGATTTTGAATGGTCCAAAAACGGTAAGAAAACACCCGCACACGCGCGTTCACATGTTTACGGTTACCTTAATTAAGCACACTCGGCCATCGTACGGACGTTGTCGGCTGTGGCGGAGGACTGCCAGCACATGTGTCTGATACCGGTGGATCCGCCGACGGTTGCTGTGCAGAGTTCCGCTTAGGAGGGGCCGGAAAGTAAGCGGTGGTAGCCGCGGCTGCTGCTATATTATGTTCTTCTTCGGTGTCCGTTTAAGACCAATCAATTATCATCGGTAAATCCAAACCACCGACTATAGAGAGAGATAGATAAATAACGTTATCGTCAGCTAGGTATTTGCGTAGCTAGTATAATAATGTGCATGCGAAAACGTAGCGCTCTAGTCCTGTACAGTGTTTCCCTTTTCTTTTTCTCTCTTTGCGACGATTATGCCCGTGCGGTGCGCGATGACGTTTCCTGGATTAACATTGACAATATATATATATATATATATATATAAATGTCGGTGTGCACAGTAATATTATAATGTCGCGAAATCCGTATGCCAGGTGCCTTATACCGGTGAAACTATACGAATGCTGTTTTCCGGAAGGATGACACTAAAATCGTCGTTTCCGGACACGCCGGTCGTTTCTCAACCGAGGTCATTGCAAAGTGTTAAGTTCCGTTTATAACGAAAAAAAAATCTCGAAGCGTTTCTCATAAAAAGCCGTTCCGCTCAAATGTTATAATTATCGGATTACAGTACCGCCCCTTAAAAGAATTAAAAGTAAATTATATGAAATATAAAAAAAAAATCATATAAATAATTTATCGCGCACAAAAAAAATATCTAAGAACAAAAAATTACACAATAAAAAAATTGGACACACGTTTACTAATAATTTTGGCAACAATTGTGTACTGAACATTTAATTGAAAATACAAATTAGTCGGGTTATCAGTGGTAAATATTATAGAGGTTATCTCAATTAGGTAGTGTAGTTAAATCAATTTAGCACGAATTTCATCTAACTAAAATAAATTTGAAAAATGCGTGCATGATATATTATCATAGCATCTCACAATCATTAGATAACCTATAAATATTAAAATTATTATAATTATTAGATAGCAAACTAAGCAAATGTCGAGTAATTTTAAGTATTAAATTAACAACAATTATTAAAATTAATTTCATTGAAAGCTTTTAATCATAAGAGGTCAATGTTTCTAAAAATCTTACATTTCACATATGTATTTAGTAACAAATAATATCTTCTTATTATCTAGTTGTTTCTTTATTTTTTTACGCCTACAATTTTTATAGTTAAAATACTTAATAAACTATAACCATTTATTAGTCGATAGATGTTGTAATCACCGACCACCACTAGGTTTTTAGAAAAAAATTTAACATTTTATACTTTTAAAAATGTATTTTTTTCTATAAAATTATCAGTATTAATATTGAATTAATGTCATGAAAACAGATAATTAAATACAAACTCCTACGTACGCGTTCTTCAGACAACATTTCCATGCGAACAACTTTAAACATTTCCAAATAATGCAAATCTTGAATAACTCCTATTAAAACTTAATTTAATGCCTCCCTTTCTATAACTATAAACCTAAAAAATATTTAGCTTGAAAATGATAATTCGCATTTTCAATTTGAGAGTTATTACAAGATTGACATAAATTTAACTAATTATTTAAACTGAAAACACGAATAATAATTAATGAAAAATATGTTTTATTTAAATATGTTTTGATTTGCGGAATATAACGTTATCATTAAGCTCCTGCCGAATAACTTATTTTCAAGTTTCGATAAAAAGTGAAATATTCTGTGGCAACTCTTATTAATGTCATCTTAGTGTAAGCCACTTTTTTATCTAGAATTATTTATCATTAAGAGGATCAATTATTAATTTAGTTCCTACAATATACATTGGCATTATTAATATAAGAAATGTATAATTTCTTATTTAGGGTAAAATATGTTTTAATAATATTATTTTAATATCATCATTTTTCAAGTAAGTGTGTTCTAGTTGACTCATTTTGAACTCATGTCACACAGAACTCAATAAGACGTCATTAACTGTTATAAATGACTGCTTCGATACCAATGCGAACGAACGAAATTTAAATCGATGTATAAGGATTAACTCAATATTATATTTTAATGAAATAAAAAGTTTTTAAAAGGAAATACAAAAAACTATAATCTTAAACTAATATATTATGTTCGACATTGGTCATAGATACAGCATATTGGAAATAATCATATAACTAGCCATGAATCCATGGTTATAGATTAAAATATAAACCGTAACATTATCGTTTATATATATATATATAAAATATCGATAAATGGATATAAATTTGTTCTAGATAAAAGTAGGATTCATTCAAAGAAAATGTAAGTCCAATGCTATATAATAATCTATGTATATAAGCTAGCTATATAATACTTTAAATACACGTTGAATACTTTTATTCATTTTTTACAATTATATTAATATACATTTTAATTAATAAAGGAAAGTAAATAATAGCACATTAATCATTATTAAAATAAATTACGATTTACTTTTCATAATCAACAGCGGTTTGCTGCTGTTGAATACAGAAAACTGTCACCAATCAACATTTTTATTATTGATCTAACACAAACGATAAATACATCATTATTTATTTTATTTCAATGCATACGTATAGTACATATATAAATTCACAAAATTGTTTTAATCGAATTAATTCGTTGAGTTGACTGCTAAGTAATAATGAAAATAACCGGATTTTTAAAATAATTAAAAAACTATTCAAATTAATTTCGATGATCGTTAAACCTCAAAATAAGTATATTATTATTAACGACTCATTAATACTATATCCTATACTACTAATGCAATGTAGGATATAGATAATTTATATAAAGTATGTTAATGACCAACGTGAAACGTGCTAATTATTGATTTATCAAGTAGTTTATAGTATACTTCTAGTACTCTTTTTAGTATATATGTGTAAAAGCAAATAGCTTAAATATGTTTTATGTTATTAAAGTAATACCGTATGTCTGTATATAATTATTTATATTTTGTAGAGAAGAGAGATCAAGTAGCCAACGAAGTCACTACGCAGCATTACACAGTACTACAACAAAAGAAGCAATAAACACTATCAAAAACAAAATAACGGAAACACGGCAAAACTATTTGAATAACACGCCACGTTCAAATAAACTCAAAGCTGTCAAACTCAATGTCAAATCATGCCTCATGGAAGTATCATCCCTTATCAACAAGAAACAGAAATAATAATCATGCGTACATAAAACTTATCAATAAAACAAATCATTCAGTCTGTCGTGAGTGCTGAAGATGACAACATTGTTGCCGAAATACGACGTACGCGGAGAGTATATCATTTTTATGGTAAAGGGTTTTTATTATTATTTTATTAAATCATGATTGACTGTTCAAAATTCTCCTACGCACGAACAAAATTAAATAATCCCGCCTCACTATAACAAGCCCTCGACAATGATAACAGCGAATATATCTAAAAACCCATTACATAACAAACGAATATAGCTAATGCGTTACCTCACACCTCTTTTAGTTTTCAACAGTTGATAAAATATAATCAATCAATTTATAGTAATGATAATTTATTGATTAAAACAAAAAAGGAATTATCATTGGATTTATTTTAGGCGTTGACTTTTCTATTTAATTAAAAATATTTATAAATAATAATTATTTATTTTAAGCTGATTTAAACATCACACCTATAATATATTGTAGTTAATGAGCCATAATATTGTTCAATAATGGCTAGTCAAAATTAAAAAATATATCTGTAATAAATGTGAATAAGTGTGTAAGTCGATTCCAGTGATTTTACAGAGAAGCGATTTTAAACTTTGACCAGCTGCCATAAATCAGGATTTCATTTCAAACATTAAAATTGTTTTATGATCTATTATATTAATAAGTACTTCAGAGATAGTCAAGTGGTTTCTTTTAAGCTTAAAATCGCTCAAAAAAAAAAAAAACCCCTGTAAAATCACTGAAATCGACTTACACACTTATTCACAGTTATTACAGACATATAGTGCTATAATGAACTGAATGTTGTAGGAATATTTCGACGATTTCACACAATAATCTGAATTATAAAATAATCCATTTATAGTAACTTGTTCAATGCCCATCTTCCTACATTTGATGGTTAAACCGTAGACTAACATATTATAAAAAATGAATACGACAAAATATAACCGGAAGTGTGCAATATTGTTATGGCTAAAACCTATATAGAATTAGTAGGTATTTAGTTTTTCAATGTACAACTCGGTATGCATCCGTGTCATCTTGGATTATATTAATACCCTACTTATCGATTACCATAAATTATTATAGTCAAGTCTACTTGCATTTATATCTTCGACCTGTTGTACCTAATTCGCGGCACGCAACTCGCAATTGTTTATTTTATGTAAATATCGTGTAGTAATCTCTGCCCATTTTCTAAGAAGAATTTTCTTATAAATAATATTTTTATTTTCCTCATGAAAAATAAATTGGAATCAACCACAAGTATAGGTATTTTGTACCTAAGGTCAAGGGCATATAATAGGACAATTGTAAGTGTTTTGTTTTGGCCTGCTTTGCGGCAGATAACAAATCATAATCACATATTGTCATTTTCTTATATTACACATGGACCTTATACCTAAAAACCGTACTTTAGACCCCCCAAGGGACATTTCTGGTTGCGCTACTGTTTAGTTTTAACATGTTAATGTATTACATATATTAAAAAAACATTAAACAATTTTTATTTTTACGTTAAAAAAATGTAGTTTACATTTCCTCTATTTGTTTATAATTTCCCACTTTAACTTATCTAAGTCAAATCAATACATGATAATCAATATACTTACCATTAATGGAAAAACTTATTAAACAATTTGTATGTAAAATTGCCTAAACACTGTGAGACAACCTTTATACTCGTATACAAATTAATTAACTATTATTAGTTACTACATGCTTTTAGTTCCGGCTCTCATTGTCACGCGTCTTTCTATTGCTTTTTTTATATTTTATTTCTAACCTGTTAAATGCATTCTACCTCAATACGCGGCCTCATTTTTTAATTATCATTATGCAATTCTATTACTACGACTAATGTCATTTTAGTTTGACACTGGTCGAGGTTTTGATGCGTGCAAAAACATGTTTATTGTATTACTTGAAGTCAATGATATTTATTTGATTAAATTTGCCTATGAGGTGGACAGCATAACGCTAAATATTGACATTATATTTCAGTTGCATGTACGGCGTCGATACCTATAGATATATTCACTGTAGCACTTCTCTTGTTAAATTGACACCAAAAGAAAATCAAACCCAAACCTATCATGAAATGTATTGTTGCGATCACGTAATTTATAGGAAGTAGAGTGATTGTTATAGTTTGTATAAGCAAAGTCGTATAAGGGAAAACAATAAACATAATCGAACTCTCGACATTTAACCGTCAATTTAAAATAATACTCATTTCAATCGAATATTTTGTTAAACATAATAATTATATATTTTAGCATGTGAAATTTTAAGTAGACTAAAGTTTTTATGTAACCAAATATATCATTAGATACATTATGTTTTTATTTTCACCATTTTGGCTGTATTCTTGCTATGTAAATATAATTTTAAAAACAAAATACGAGAAAGAGAAATTTGACATTGGTAGTTCCATTGTGTTGTGACCTAAGAAAACCCGCCGAATGCCAAAACCAATTATAATTTAACATTCATTATGGAACTAAATTTCTGTTTTGGTCCGTTATAACTTTTTTTTTATTAAAAAATGTCAAATTCATTAAAACTTCATAATCTAAACAAACAGAATGTCTGCAATAAAATATTTCTCACAGTTTAAACTATTTAAATGAAATATTTAGAAACGAACACGTGGCCCACGTTATTGACTTTCCTTTTTATATTTAAAACATTTCGGGTAAATCTCACTATATTTATGGTTTGACGGAATGATGGTTTTTTTAGTTTTTTTAGTATATTAATTTCAAACAACTAGTTAAATATGCCGTTGTCTACTAACCTAAATCGCTGGCGAGACAGCCAAATGAACCACGTGGACGCTAACAGGTTTTTCAAAGTTGTATCTTTCTTCAATTACACCGCTTTAGGCAAAAAAAAAATCACACACGATTGTCATAACAATATGTTTGTCTAGTAGGCTCTTTCACTGTATACATTGTCGACGAATTATTAGCTATTAGATTTATACTTACTAATACAGTCACGTTTTATATGAATGGTACAGTATAATTTATAAATACCATTAATAATATTCCATTTTGATACGATTATACATCACTTTTCATTCTATAATAATTAGTATTAATAATTCATGTACGTAAAGATAATTTATTTTAAAAAATCCAACTTAACTGTCTTATGGTCATTGATTACCCTTATCACATTATCCGCAGACGGGTGAAAAAAAATGCCTTTTGTTAAGTCAAAAATGATTTTAAAACTGTATTTTTAGTTCTAGAGCACATACGATTAGTGTTAATCGTCCATGTCATTCCAGTTTTTAAAAAAAAATGTTATGTTACTAAAAATTAAAATAAAAATTTTTTTAACCCCTTCTGGGGAAGAGGGTTTTTGATATTTATTTAGTTTTTCGAGGTGTATCAATAGTACTAGGTATATATATATATATATATATATTTTTTTTTTTTTTTTTTATTATAAACATATTTACAATATGTTAATTAAAAATAATAAGTAAATTTAAAATCATAATATTATGTACACACACAACATGAACGAGCCGAAGAGTGGGCTGCTCACTAACGGCACCTCAAAAGGTTTATCTAAAAAAATGTTCAAACAAATTTGAAATAAATCGACTCTTTAAAAAAAAAATATTGAGTACCGTAATTTTAAGTTGAAAAATATTTACATTTTTTCGATTTTGAAGGGGTGATTTTAGAATATTTTTGGCCCAATAAAGTACCTTTCAGTCACGATTTTTGGTCTATAAATGTGGCATCGGTGAGTTGCGGCCCAATCCCGATATCAAGTACGAATTGCGACCTGGGTTTATTAGAGAGACGTATGAGTTACGGCCAAATAATAATTACCACTTCATATCAGCCTATTAACGTTACCTAGGAGACACCACGGGGAGGTTGGCTGAGTTGTCTCCCAAAAATATTATTTTTTGTTTAAGTTTTTAAAATTATGTTATTGGCTGATGAGCGGTTCTGTCGTCATTTTTTTTAGTTTTTTTTCAAATTACTGGTTTGGCAAAAATTTAAAACTTACTAAAAATGCTGGCTGGTCAATAACCAGTCTTAAATAATTATTTGAATTGTTATTTAAGATTAAAGCTAAGAACGGAAAGAGTGAGGTGTAGTATTATTTTTATCTGCGCGCATTATACAACCGCACTTCTCCTCCCATCATAACTTTTACATTCTAATAACCTTAAAAGTAACGAGATCACCTAATATAAAAACAATGCGAAAAATGACAATTTAAAAACTAATTAAATTCTATAATATATTGAGTGGATCTTTTTTAAAAAATCATCTTGTATGACTATATTAGCGATAAAAATTGTATGATAAAAAAGGTTGCACGGGCCGCAACTCATACGTCCATCGAAAACTGACGGTCCGCAATTCACCGGTCTCCGATATCGTAAACAACACCTCCGGCCGAAACTCACCTACAGCCTATAGATTTGCCTCTTGAATGAATCGATTCAGTGGAAGATATCGCGAAACAATACCTCCTCAGGTACGTATCGAAGCCAAGTATTTTTTTTTTTTTATATTTGGCTATTGACCCTTGACAAACGTTTAACATGGAGTAACCATATTCGTAAAAAAATACTTTCATTAAACTTACGTCTTCGTTTGCTACGCTCGTTCTTAATACATAATCGACATACTAACCTGAAAACCAAAATCTTAATAAATAAATCACTTATAAAACCAATTTTACGTATGGGCTCCAATTATGGGATACTACTAAGAAATCGAATATTAATCAAATTCAACAATTTCAGAACATTGAAGAACACGCTCTAAGAAAAATAACTAACGCTCCCCCTTATATCTCGAACTATAATTTGCACAAAGACCTCCATACAAAAACAGTCTCAGAGGAAGCTGTTCAATTTTATAAACGCTTTCATAGCAGATTACAAAATCACAAAATTAGTCTAATTAATAATCTGTATAGTAACGTTATACCAGGCAATCCGAGACGACGTCTACAGAGACAATGGTGTCGCGACTTATTAGTAGAATAACTAAAATAAAAAATTGAATTTTCAAATTTAAGTGTCACTAATGGGTGACTACTTTGTCAAATATATCATATGCTTTGTATTTTATAACACATATACTTATTGTGCTATACAAATTGTACAGATTGTATATTTTCTAAATAAAAAAAATAAAAAATTTTTGGCTATTGTGCTTTCAAACGTCGTGTTAAGAGACACCCGCAATTATGGTTTTTTGTTATAACAATAAAATACAGTTTATGTTAAAATACAGATTATTCTATTGTGAAAATCGCACACCGCCATGGCTAAGATAAATAATAATCAAATGTGCGTAATATATCCTATGTCGGTCGTATATAGAAAGTAAACTTGTGGGAAATTCAGTGTCCCGTCGTTACAATAAAGCATTTTCTCCTCCCGTTTTCGTTTTGAAGAGCAATAATTCGCATTACCTTTTTTTTTTATATAGAAAACATAAATACAATTATTTTTCAGCTTAATGTCAACTAAATAGGTAAAGAATAATGTAGGTACTCGTGTGAATTATGTATCAACATTCCTCGCCAGAGAACGGTAGTTCAAAACGGTTTAGTTTTTTATTAGTTAACGTAAATGCCTACTATAATGACATTAGGTATGTCGTGAATTGTAGATTTTAGACAATATTAGTAATATATGCGACAAGGACCCAACGCCATTAGGACGAAATACATTATAAATCATCATCACTTTCCAATATTATAATATATTAACATTAGTTTTGTGGAGAAATACTTAGAAAACATCACGGCCAAATATACTTTTCCTTGTAGACGTGTCTACGGGTTTTTATACGCTATCAATATACTTTAATGTATTCATTTATATTTTAATATAAGTTCAAGGTCAAAAGTTTGAAAAAGAATAAAAGGATTTTTCAGATATTATTTTAGAATTCATAAAATATGTACAAATAAGTGATATAAGCAATTAGGCTTAACGACATGTTGTATATTTTAGATTTTAGACGGGTTTTACTATTATGAATCTGTATAAAAAAACACTATACTAACATTTGTACACAAATTTTCACTTTAAACAAGTTTGATATTCCCACCGCCCACCATGAGGAAAACACATTGATCACTAAAAAAAAACGGGGTGTTATGAAAGTGTGAGATTTGATTTTGGAATTTGGCGTCTTATATCTAATATTGATAAATTATTCAAATATAGTATTATGATACTTCAAAATAGTTTTATTAAAAAAATCTACTGGAATTCTTTTGTTATTAGTATTTACATACATTTTATAGCTCATCTTAGATTTCTTTTTTTAGGTTGCCTACATTAAATACGTCAATTAGGTAAATATTAAGTAGGTGATGAATGATAGTTTTAATAAAGCACTCCGTAATATTGAATAAATAAGAATATATTGTAACAATCGATTTATTTAAATTATAGTCTAAGCTTAATTTAAGCTAATAATATTAGTTTTACATTATAATTAAAACTACCATTGACATTAATCTATTAGGTGAACTAAGTATAAACCGAAAACCTTCTATATAATAATTATTTTAGTTTATATTTACAACAAGAACTGAATTTATACACACTAAACAACCGTTATATTAAATGTATTTTGTATGCTTATAATAATAATATTTAATAAAGCATTATTTTACTTGGTCTAAACTCAAATGAATAATCATGGTTCTAATGTATATTGTACATCATAACAAGTATACATAACTTTAATTAATACAACCATCCGTTTAAAGTATCATAACATTAATATATACGGTCGGATAGACTGTATGAATGTTATTTTGTGCACAGTAGACATTTCTGGGGTAGATAAAAGCACACATAAGCAAACAAAGCGTTTCATTCAGTGTATGAGGACCAAAGGACGATACCTTCATTATTTACTATTTAGTTGCACTTAAACGTTAATTAAAAGGACAAAACACAAACATCTACTTATTACTTAAAGAACTAGAGGTCTCTTAATTCAACACCATATATCACACTACCACATCACGTCAAATATTGTACAGTTTCCTGTTCTTTAACTAATAAACTGAATGCTGCAATACATTTATTAACAATGTTATTAACCGTGACCGGGAACATTTTATAAAAAGTGACTTATTATTTTTAAATTTGCTATTCTAATAGTTATTAATAATTTTAACTTATTTAATGAAACAAAATTGCTATTAAAAGTTATATTTAAATCATGTGTATGACAACACCAAACAAATATTCTAAATCTTTATGCTAAGGGTGTATTATATATAAATATAAAATGTATTTTGGATTGTATGTACATTTTTTTATTTATCTACTATGATCTATAATTGTTTTTAATAACCATATCAAACAAATGGTAATAGAATATCAAATTAATTTTATTTTTAGTACTTACAAAAAGTAGGTTAGGATAGGTTAGGTTAGCATTTTAATGCATTTTCTTTTTTTTTATGATACCTAAAAATATTTTGAATTTCATTATTTAAAAATGATTTAAAGAATTTTACTTAAAAAATGGTTTTTAAACATTTTATAATTACCTATATTATATTTATCTTACCATTTGGCATATTCTTGGTCTACCGCGGTCTACGATAGTAAGTAGAAAACTAAAAAAAATATTGCCTCGACGGTGTACTAGTGTAGAGACCCTGATAACAAGATTCCCGTAAATATTTTTTTAAATATAATATGGTTCTTTGCTGACGCTTTATTTTTAATGTCAGTCGATAACCTTATTTGATTTTATGAATTATTGTTATTATTAAATAGATTGCTTTTAAAAAATAACATAATATATTTAACTGATGAGAAGTCAAGCGTACAATAATAAAGAATACCTACTTAATTAATATAATTACACGAACATTTTCTTTCAAGCTCAAATGGACTACTGCATTGATACTGTTTATACTGATTGGTAAGACAGTTTGATAAATTTATCATTTCACTGCATTAAATGATATTATTAGTAGGCACTCAATTCGTCTAAAATATAAAAATCTTGTACATTGTTATAGAAAATATATTTTTCATTTTTATTTATAGTGTTTTTCCTTATCTTGACTTAAAAAGTGTACAAATAGTCACGTGTCTAAGTCATCATTTCTCTCGTTCCGACGCTTAAGATTAATAATAATCATAAATCATCATCATAATATCGTTAGTCATTTGTCTTATTTTGTTTTCGTTGTTGTATTATACGGTGATGATTTTACAAATGTACTACTTATAGCTTTATAGCTGGTGTATAGCCTGTGAGCGATAAAAATACAATCGCATCTCGTCTTAGCGTATCTGATCGGTTGACGACAATGTGCGGGTACGTAAACTGGGGCCTTAGTCGGTTAATATCGCAAGCTAAAATTGTAAACTCTACTTTAGATCGAAAATCACGTTTATAGCCGAATCAAATGTTATTTAATATTTTTTTTTTTTTAGTAAAAGACATTACTCGCTATATGCACTTTCATTTTACCATTAATCCGCAACGTCAAAAGTTTCTTGAAATAAAACGACGGTGACTCTTTTCGCCGTTCTACGACAGGAGTCCGGCATAATAATGCTCCCGTTAATATGCTCTTGTATGTATTTTATCAGATCGGTCACAAATACCACAAGCTTTTATGTGCACGTGCTTCGTGTAATTTAACCGGAACGGTCCATTACCGGTGCACGACGCTCGTTGTTGTTATTATTATTAGGTATGCTTAAAGTAGCAATAATTGTATGATGATTCTGTCCGATATATGCATAGTGCACACAAATACCGGTACCGGGCCTAGCTAGTCTAAGCCCGCACACTCCCCCAAGGTCGGTGGGATTTCCCACGTTTTCTCCCAGTATCTTGGTGCGAGATCTGTGAAACCACAGCCGCCGCCATCGGGTACAAAGCTGTTATACCCGTGAGCCAGCTGGGAATCGTGATTCAACGGCCGCACTTATTGCCCTAAGACCAAAGGTCAACACGCTGCCGAAGACCGCCGCTAACAAACAGACTATAGGTCTGCCCAGTATAAACTTGTATCATATGTGTATAGGCCAAGAGCGACTCCAACGTCAGCACTATGGTCATATTATTATACTGCAATATAGTGTATGTACCACACGCAGAAAAAGCGGTATAAGACAGTAAGTGTACATAGATTCTTTTTTTTTTAAGCGGACACGGGAGGTACGAGGCGACCCGGTCAGTCGGTAAGTAGGTTATTCCTTCCGGTTCGGTACGCCAAGACAAGTCCTGTATATGTATGCGCACGCTCACCACTCGATAGCGAGTTAATATTATACACGCACCGAAGTATATTTAATAATCTCCCTTTCGTTTTTTTATCCTAATAGTATATTATTTAAATATAATTTCGCTTACACCAGTCTTCCCCGACTCGCATCCAATTTATCGAGTTTCGCAGGTTTATTTTTTTGTTTATCTTTCGTTAATTTATTGACCGCGAACTGACCGCATAATGTACAGTGGATACTAATATAATATACACGATAATGTGTAATTATAGTATTGGGTATCTGTACCGCGGTTTTCGCTCTCTTTCGATAAATATAGTATTATATTATTACATACATAAGTATATTATATGCAACGGATATTGCTCGAAGTCATAACCACTACGGCTAATAACAACTGGTACACCAAACATGTAACAAAAACCGATAATGCGCCTTGTTGTTACATTATATTTTATAATCCTCTAGTATGTGTAGCTAGAAAAAACCGTAACCATGTGAAGAAACCGAGCAACGGTATGAAAGAAAAGGAAAACGAGCGATTTCGGCAGGCAACTTTATATCGGGTTACTTCATGCACAAAGAGTCCCAAGAGCATAAAAAAGTCTCTTGAAGAAATTAATATTTTCAAATTTAGTTAACTCTAAATACACGCTGAACTCATACACGCATTCGTGATTTTTTTTAAGAAAATATGGATACAATATATATACAAAGATTTATTCGCATGTAAAAATATTCTGAATTTTTTTAGAACACTAAATGAATATAATAATGTGCACAGCTATAGTTGTAATTACAATTTTCATATTTTTTATTTTACATTAAAAAAAAAACTAAAAAACATTATGGTATAATATAATTTCTTATAATATATAACAATCTATAAAAACAAATTAAATTAATATTAATTTAAGCAATTCGAATAACGTTTTTAAAAAAGTTACCAAATTTACATAACCTAAAAGTAATAATATCCTTTTAGTTTCGTTTACGTATATTTTTGATAAGATTTTCAATCTTCGATCTTTTACAAACAGGAAGCTCTGGGATTGAATGTACAGCCAATGAGACATTTAATTTTATACTACTATAAAATGTTCTCTCAGTAAACGGATTAGTTGAGTAAAATATATACCCAATAATAATAATTATTATTATCATCATTATTATTGTAACTCGTCTAATTGTATTAACTTGTTTTGGTCCTGAAATTTCTAAACGCTTATTCTTTTATTATAAAATATATTGCCGTAACTCGTGACTTGTTCTCATGGTTGCTAAAATATGTCGACATTAACAACACCCAACTAAATTTCAATCGTAACCTTTAGGGGATAGTGAATCATTGTTTTCATACTGAAGTAAAAGAAACCCCTTTTTAAATCCTAAGCTCGTGTATTCCTTATTATATTATTAAATGTTAACACGAATACGTTAATGTATTATAATTATTTATCCTTGAAACTAGCTGACTCAACGACTTCTTGTTTGATATGTAATACAAATTTCAATTAAGGTTTTATGTACTGTAAAGCTATGTTGTATGTATGCTTTAGGAAAAAACTCCTTTTTTTCGATAAACGTATGCGTTGTACTTCGATCGTTATAATATATTAATAATATCTTATGTTTCAATGGCGTACATTTTTCGTGACTTAAATAATAAAAAGATGTCGGGAAACCAAAAAATCAAATACATTTTTTTTTAATAATCTGATTTAGGAAGTGAGACGTTGTATGTGAACATTTGGTTAATATACATAATACATAAGCTTAATTTCTATTTTTTTTAACTTTGAGATAGTATATAAGTACCATTACAGTAAGGTATACTGTATAATAATTGTATAACAATTATTTGTACAATACCTTATTATGCATAATATCAATGGGTTCAATAAATTATCGGTTGCGTTATATTTACACATAAACTGTTAGATAATCGATAATGAATAAAAATACAATTAACATATTTTTTTCTCGGTTTATTCAATACCTACCGAATTGTACAAGCGCACAAACCAGTTAACCGCATGCAACTGTATTGCTGCGTTTCATTAATAAAAAATAGCAGCACGGATTTTCTTTATTATTTGTGGTCCATCCACGTAGGCTACTAAAATTATACAACGTTACTATCATAAATAAATATATGTAAGCTTTTTGGGTGTTTTCCTCGTTTTAAAAGGGAATGGGTTAACTAATAAAACATTTGGCCCAATAAAATACCTTTTAGGAACAAAATTTTGATTTATAGACTTCAAAATGAAGAAATCGGTTTAGTGTTTTATTGTGAGTCCAGACACAAAAATTAAAAAAAAATACTAATCATTGTAACAATAACATCTTATCGCCTACGCATCAAAGCTAAAAAAAATCATTAAAACACGACATCTATTTTTTTAGTTATAGGATTTCTTTTCAAGCCAAAAATGAAGGCGTATAAAATTGTATTTTGGGAATTCTTAATAATATTCAAGTCACCTCTCTACAGTATACAATGTTTTCTTCACATCGTCTGGCATTATTTGTTTTTACTATACACAATACAATTTTTATATCACTGCTAAAATTATTTTCAGTTATAATACTGATATTATTATCATTATTTACCGGTCCGTTATACTGTTATGACATGTTATGATAATCTAAAAATCAAATAAAACATTAAGGTACGTTTCCTGAAAGTGCGTTGAACATAAACACTGGTAACAACACCAACAAAATAGATTGTGAATGAAATTAAGAGAAAGTAAATGCAGAAAATTCACATGGTCCATGTTACAAGCGTGTCTTCTAGTATTACAATATGTAATTTTATAATCTTCCGCTTCTTTTGTCTACGTTAAAACAATAAACATCTGAAGCGTTTACACGGTTATTTATTACAACGGTAATTATTAACAGCTGGCTTTTGTTACCGTAAGTCTGATAAGATATTAAATGCGTAATGTGTTAAATTATTTAATATTAAACAAAAACCTTATAGCAACAAATTAATATGAAAACAGAACACTATAATATGATTTGATATCACAGATATTAATAAAGTAGACAAAACCCATCTCTTAGATCAATTTCAAATACTTAATTTTAATTATTTAGGTACACACGTATACGTTATGATTATAATTTATAGTTCATTTTTGAACGAGGTATTTAAGAATACTAATAAAACGTCACCCATAAGAATAATCAATACAATGAAAATATATTTTCTCTTTTACTATATTTTGTAAAACTGTTTAAAAATTTAGAATACTAAAAAGTATGGCTAATAAAGTGTAATTTTGTTACAAGATAAATTTAAACAAAGTACAACAATTACATGAAATATAAAATAATATATTTATCATAATGATAGTTTTATTATTTTACTAACAAAACATTGTTAAAAAATACTAGGGTCGGTGTTTGAAATCCGAGTTCATATTTTATTGTATTTATTATTGAAATTATAGTTCATTTCTAGTAGTTATTAACATGCAAGAGGAGTATGTTGGACACAAAGCCTCTCAGGATTTAAGGATCTATGAACTACAATCTACAATTACATTTAATTAAATCTAGGGACAAAAATACGTTAGATTACTTTTAAGAACTCTATACAACATGTACCTATACACTATACACTTAATATATTATCATAAAATATACAATAGTTACAAAGATTACCGCAAATAACAAATTTTCGGTAAATACCGTATTTACTGGTATTACCGTTATTACTGGTAGTATTTAAATACCGTATTACCGGTATTCAAATATCAAATACCACTAGCCTTATTTTAACGGTCTGTTCTAATGTAATGAACATATCTATTTTTTTATTCATATATATGAATACATTACCTATCTATTGACTGCCAATCCTTAACACTATAGCATAGACATTTTATTGAATAATTATTTATGTTGTCGGGTACTGAGGCAGCTGAGCGCATTACTATAATATTATAACTATACTTAATTAAATATTTGTATAATAAGTATTAATGTTAGTTATGTTTTTTTAAATAAAAAATTGAATATCAACTTATGAATAAAAATTAAAATACTGTCGGTAAACAAAAAAAAAAAAAATCGCTTTTCTTAATAGCAAATTAAATGGTGATGGTTTTGAAAAGGTCAACGAAAAAACAAAAAATCAATTACGTGGCCTGTATTGTTTGTTCATTAGTTATTATTATCTGGAACCCTTTTGTTCCATACTTCACTCTACAGAAAAATGTAATTTGTCAAACGCCACCAATGGGAAATCGCTAATGTTATTATATATATTTTCCGAAACCTACTGCTGTGGAAAAACATAACTCGTTTGAGCCTAAAAACTGTACACCTCTAGGTCGAACATTTCATAGCAATCAATAATACGTTGACTTCTGCAAGAAATATTACAGACATATTAAATCCGAAAAAATGTTCTACGTAACACAGTAATCTCACAAAAAAAAAAAAAGTTATTCTTATGTAATGACTTATGAACGTCATTGTTAGAAGGTTTAGACAGTTTTCCCAAATCCCAATAGTCTTTTCTGTCCGGTTAAGTGAAATTCGATTCAAGCACTCATAAACATTGTATGAAACAAAAATAGTTGCGGGATAAAATAGTTACTGAAAGTATATTTTTTGTTAAAAAAACAAAATCGCAGGGATTTAAATTTTGTGCATAATATTTTAATAATAAAGACCAGCTATTGAATACAAAAACGGTTAAAAATAAAACTGATGTGAAAACGTCATCATTCCGTGCATTTTATTCATTTCATTTATATTCTCTACAAAAACTCTTTAAAGATTCTCCATACATACAAGAACACACATTATGAATTAATCGTTGTGCTACAAAGATAATCAATTAGGTTAGGATTTACAAATACAATTTTTCAATAATGTCTGTGAAATGTCAAAACGATAGTAATAAAAAAATCTATACTTCTTTAAGCGAGATAGTGTTGTTTAGCTAGAAATTAAGAATTATTTTGCTTGATATTCCGTATATGTATTGGAACAGTAATACATTTAATACATTGTCGAACAATTATTATTATCTACTAATAAAGAATAATAAATGATGACGCCTAATACCATGAAAACAAATTGAAAAATTGACAAATGAAAAATTGTTTTTTTATAATATGAAACTTTAGAAATTTAATTAATTTGTATAATAAATCTTTAATAAAATAACAATTAATGTCGTATCATTTACTTAAAATTGATCATGCCACTATCACTCGTTATTTAATACTATGATTACAACTAAATAAAGAACACAAAAAAAAAATTGTAAACGAAAAAACAAGAGGACTATAATTCAAACCTAATTATAAAGATTTTATGTACCTGTACATCAGAACTAAACGAACCTAAATTACGTAGTTTTTCTGGACAGCATAAAAACGTTGTCTAGCATACGCTCTTATGAGAACAGAGAACTTCCATTAGTATACCCTTGTAAATTATAAAATAACATAATTTTCAACAGAATTCCGATATTAACACAAAATTAAATTCTTCATGCAAAACTGTAATAACCTGAACATCGACATTTTAGGACTTCTTTTAAGTATTTCTAAAACAAGGTTTTTGTGAGTAGAATTTTAAAGAAGCCGTTCTATCATATTTGTAATTATTGTGATTTAAAATTGCTTGTATTTAAAAAGTCCAAATAAAAAAATAATCTCCCTCATCTCTCATCCTCGTCTATGAAATCTGATATTTTTAATTAAACAACATTTAACATTATGTAAGCATCGCTCAATATTATTTAGATTCTTCAGGTATTTCTGAAATTTTTATATTTTATAACCTTTTATGGTTCTCTCAAATGTGAAATGGCGAAGAAAAAGCTATTGCAGAAGATAGCCTTAAGTTATGTCGTTAACGTTTAAAATTCGTTATTTCCATCGGACTGACTTACTAAATAATTTACTTGAATAAATTATTTGTGTTGCTTTTTCTAGACTTACCGTTTAGGCAGACTAAACAAATGTATAACACGGTCCGTTCGTAATCGCTTAGGCACGCTGCAACCTTATCTCGGTTGACACAGAAAAGTGTGGCAGATCCGTTATTCTGTCGTGCTGAATATAATGCACACAACATGAAATTAAGTTTATTGTATTTTATAAGTACACTAAATGCCGGCGTAACGCGCAGCAGTGGTGTATGTTTACATGAAATGAGTTTTGGTTGACAAATTGATGATTACAAATTATTGAGGTCAGATAAAATCGATTAATCCATTAGGCTTACCTATACGTATAGAGTATCTGTACCTATACCTGTAGTCGCATATTTATGTCCGGCCAAAATCGTTTCGGGTTAGTGCCAAGGCGGATCATTTGACCTAAACGGGTAGTGTTTTTTTTTTTTTAAATATATATCGGTGAAATACCGCTCTGGGGTTATTCGAAATTAATCGAAGAGAGAACGCATTTTAATTCATCGTGAGCAAATAGTAGTAATAATAATATATGCGCCATAATTAATTCATACACGATCAAAATATGAAATGTAATAAATAAGCAACGTCCGCCCGGATGAAGTACGTGCCTGGCAAACGTTTTATTAGAAAAATCCAAACGGTGATCATCATCGTGTACCGGATAATTATTAAGAAAAAAACAACTATCTTCGATTCTCAGGTTGCAAGTAATTTAAACGGAACGTAGAAAAAAAGAAGAGGTATTTTTTTTATTAATATCTTAACCACTTGTGGTCATGCGATCATCCGGTTAGCGCAGAAAGTTGCGGTAATTTCGGTAAAATATTATATTATGTAGATACACACAGTTTCCTTTTTTTTAGAAATATTATTAACAACAAATAAACCTGTCACGTTATATAGCTACATAACGTTATATACAGCCAGGTGGGCAGTCGCTTTTTCAATTTAATATTAGCATATTATGCATTCTGAAAAATGCCGTAGCGTTGGGTTAATTAAAAAAAGTAAAAAGCTGTAAGTAGGTAAACGACTTAACGCCTTCTTATTTTTCTTTGGCCTAGCGCGCAGCGTTTACTTACTTATATATAGTCTATAGAAATTAAAATTGTTATTATACTAAAATATTTGTTTTAAGAAACTCAAAAAATTCCACAAAAAAGGGAGGTAATGACTCATATAAATAGAATACCCTAAAAGACAACATATTTCTTTATTCCTATGCACCATAAAAGTAAATTTTTTCAAGTTGCAACTTTTACTTTTAAATACATCATACATCTTTGAATTATTCCACATCCACAATGTGTCTTTTATTTGTGAGAACACTTTCCAATGTTTTTTATCTTTAAATTAAACCATATAAGTTATAACCTGCATCCTGTCAATTTGTTTTTTTTTTGAAAGTTGGGGCCTATAGTAATGCCATTAAATACAAAATCTAATAAAAATCAATAAGTTATTTTATTGATAACAGTAGGATGGGTTAAGAGAACGTTAAACCCCCTCCAACTCGGGTTGTTCAGTATGGGCAATTTTTTAAAATCTAAACTTTAAGCTAAAACTATTTTCATAACCTGAACATAGCTTCTCATAATAAGTTGTACTCATTCTATGATAGTTTTATAGCAAAAATACTTGTTATGAAAACAAAAGATAATAACATATTCTATTTTTAATATCTTTATTGTTTAGCTTGATACTCAATGTTAAATAAGATACTTTTTACTTTTCTAGAACAGTGATAACTCTTTTTCTAAAAATTATGTTGATGAAAACGATAGGCTCTCGTCTCTAAAATGTTGTTTTATTTAATTTTCATCATGGGTAAATTTAACTCTAAATCCATCATGTTTCTAATAAAACGCATTTTTCGTAGTTAGTTTTACACTAGAAAATTGGGAGTATAACATCCTCTAGGTAGTAAAATAATAATTCTCGATGGCTTCAAATGTATTTATTTAAATGTGTTGTTATTGATTCTATGTAACAATACAATGTATAATAAGAAACCTATAGTTCTTAAAAACGAATGTTATACAAACGCCATTGCACAAGTTAAACAAAAGAGTCACGCTAAGTAAATTAAAATTATAATTTTTAAGGATAATATCAACATTTAAACAGCTTTTATGACAAGCTGAAACAGTCTTAAGCGCCATACTACACCAATGCAACGCGATATCAAGTAGCAAAATCATGGTTTTAATTTTAACGTTTTGCAGGAAAATTATGTAAAATAGCTGTAGAACAGTTACAACCACGGTTGTCTACTCAGTAGACAACCGTGGTTACAACTATGGAGTATTTAATAATTAAAAATGCTAATTTTGACCGTAGACTTTTGGCTGTGTTACGATTACTGCGACAGAACAGCGTTTGAAATTTGGCTATCATTAATTAGCCAATCATTATTAGCCCAAGAGCCAACGCCGGACATATCTCTGTGAAATGCTAATCATTGTTTGGATTACTTAATAGTAAATAGAAGCAAATGAACCTTTGTAGTAGGGTTGCTTGCTGTGCGGCTTATCGCCCTATACCAACCTCTCAGTAACGAATGAATGAGTTTTTTTTTTACAAAAGCCAAAACGTTTCTAACCAAAAAAATAAGAAAATTTGGTAAGCCAGAAAACGAATACTTCCTTTCTACTGAAAATAAATCTATTTAAGAACACTCTATGTTTAGTTTATTCTAGTATTGTATAAATATTATTGTTTGGTATTTAATTGGGACTGAAAATCGTTTAAACGTTAACGAACCCTTAATGATCGTTTTCACACTGGTACCTGGAATTGACCATAAGTAATGAACTAGATTACGGTAAAATATTAAAACTTTGTATAGACACTAATTTTGGCATTCGATCGTGTCGTTCGGAGTTATTTATTTGGCTGGTAGAAATATTGTTAAATAACAAATAAATATACAATTCTGTCAAAATAATAACATATTTAACATAAAACTTTCTTTGTTGGGAATGTTTGCGCAAAGTTATAGAGCAATTAATGTCCATATAACTTTCTCGCAAAGTTTTAACCGGTGAGACTAAATCTAAAACGGTCTGTCCAAAAACATTAAAAGTTTGTAAAATCAAACGAAAGTTTCGGTACCACGAGATCCTTTTGTGATTAATAACCAGGGAGTGTTGTTTGTAAAATTAAACTTTAATATAATTATAATTCGCAGCAGCGAGCAATTTGTTAAAGGCTTCTTTGGACATATTCAATATAAATACGTCAAAATAATTATTCTTCGAGTTTTTGATTGTGTTTCATCAGCATGCGTTTTCCTTCAAAATTCCGTTAAACAACACCGGGGTCACAAATTATCATATAAATTAGAAATATGATAAATATTGTTGACACTCAGTTAACGAATGAAGAAAGGAACTTAAGCTTTAGACAAAATAATTTATTTTATTCAGTGGTAATCATTACTTTTTATCACACAAATTGTGATCTCACTTCATAGAATTTTGTTGAGAATATGCCAAAAATTAGTTGTAGTTTGTTCCTATCATGTTGTCTAAATATGCTAAAAATGTACAATTTAACACTTTCTAATTTTATCTTTTTGATTTTGCAGTGGTCACTGGAATTATATCATTGACTTTTTAAATTCGGTTGTCATATTAAACCAATAAGGAAGAAATTTGCCTTGGATTATAAATTTGAGTATGACCGATCACCCCCTTCTCCTCTCTTCCACCTTTAGGCTTAAAAGGTAAATCCTTCAGGTAAATATTAGTAACTTGGAAATTCAGACCTTCTATAACTTTCAAAACTTCTGATTTCATAACTTTTCAGTTATCATAGAAAACTACAGGTACGGTACCGTACATATTATTATTTTAATTAAAATTAAAAATGTGTCATTTACAAGTTGAAACGCTTTCTAGCGGACAACTAGATTGATTATTATTTATGATTATTATTTTTGTTTAGGAGAGTAACCGCTAGATACCGTTAGGTACACATTATTATATTTCATATCTAACAAGTAACCGCGTTATTATTAGTTATCACTGGATTTCCTTATCAGTTATTTTCAAATGAGAATTAGATTACACTTAAGACTTTTTACTTTTTGTAAAATACTTCTAAATAATAATAGGTACCTAGTTTTATTAATTATTTTAGAAGACAAGATTAAGATTACTATTTAGGTATACTGTTTAAATTTACAACTTTATATTGTAAGTAAATATTTTAATTTTTATGTAGTATACCTACTCACATTAAACATGTATAATTTTATTATATTTCAAGATAATATTATCATGCCTCCCAAGAAAAAACCTGCAGCTTCCGGTCCTAAGTCCGGTGGTTCCAAAGGATCTAAAACAAGTGATGACGGTGGCAAGACTAAAGAAACGAAAGGTGGAAGTGCTGTAAAAGTAAGTTCAGAATTTCATTGATGGAAGTGTGATTCATGTGGTTACGTTTTATACAGGATTCGATTGCCTGTATAAATTATTTTATCACGATGCTGATAAATGTAATGGCGGAGTTATGGAAATGTTCTGATTTTCGATTATTTCATGGCGGTTTCATGTATATGATTTTCAGCTTATAATTATTATTGTTTAAAAGAGAAAACTTAATGTTTATTAAAAAAAAGGTAATTTTAATTCATAGTAAAAGTATGATTGATCTCACCTGTTCCTACTAAACTAGTAATTCATCACTAAAATATAAATGATACCTATTAGCTCTCTAAAAACAACCTCTATTGAGAATTAATAGTTTTCTAAATAACTATATTTACTTGTACATTTAAATCATATTATAATTTTGTTTGTAATTTTAGGTAAGACATATTCTTTGTGAAAAACAATCAAAAGTTTTGGAAGCATTAGAAAAATTACAAGCTGGAGGAAAATTTAATGAAATTGCAGCACAATATAGTGAAGATAAAGCAAGGAGTGGAGTAAGTTTTAATTAAATGAATAAGACTGTACAACACAATTTCTGAACAAGAACCAAAATACATCCATGTCATAGGATTTTTCACGTTATATCTCAATCTGGGCTTTAGATTTTTGTAAATTTTTTCAAAAGTTGTAATAGACATAGTTTCTTGCTAATAAAATTTGAAGTTATTACACGTATAACAACTAAATTTTTTTTTTTTATTCTTAATTATTAATAATACTATATCTTTATTATTTTAACTATATAGGGCATGTCATAATTTACCTCTTATAATGTATTAAATTATATCTTTAACTATATGAGAAACAAAACGATAACAAGTAGTCGAGTGCAGGGGGAGAGGAAATGTGTAGTACTCAATGTTGCTAGTGCTCCATTGGCTGGGCGAGAAATCGTTTAGGTAAAACGAGTTGCCCCTCTCCATCGACAGTTTATAGTCCTGTTTAGGAATAAGTTAATGTTAAAATAGAACCAATTTCTTGGATAATTTTAACATATTTGATTGTTTGGTGAAATAAGTCTTAAGGTTTTATGTGTTTATGAGATTACATTTAGATTTTTAATGTTTCTTGTACAAATATAAAATATACAAGTACGTTGGATCAATATTTTAATGGTGTATTAAATTATTTTTAAAATTTTTAGGGCGACCTAGGTTGGATGATACGCGGTTCAATGGTTGGTGCTTTTCAAGATGCTGCATTTGCCTTACCCATATCTAGTTTGTCTAGTCCAGTATACACCAATCCGCCAGTTAAAACCAAATTTGGCTATCACATTATAATGGTTGAAGGAAAAAAATGATTATTTAAACAACTGCACTAACTGTATTAAAATAATTGTTTTTATTATAATTCTACTCGCCTAAGCATAAAATTTCACCAATAAAATATTATGTATTTGTGATATTAATAATGTTACTATTTTATTTGAATTTTAAAAAAATATGTCTTCATCCATATGCACAATTTACATAATGTAAATTATAAAGTAACATAATATAACTCATGACTAAAAATAACAAAAAAAAATTTACTGGCAATAATAACTAAGTTTATTTTTAGGAAACAGTTTTTTTCTGTTTTCAATTACATAACATACTCAACAAAATATTATTCAAAAATATGTCACAAAATTACATTACATATGTATTTTTCTTGATATGTTTACAAACTGAAAATGTATATTATTGTAATTAGATAATAGCATGTTCACATAATTTTAAAGTTGTTAATGAAAATATGTTTATTCATCAAATCTAACATTTAAGTTTAATACAAAATTTAGCTTTCCATTAGTGTTTTTAATGATACTGAAAAACTTATATTGTTTTTGAAGTTTCAAAAATGATAAAAGTTGTTAATTTGAGTCAATAGTAATAATTATTTAAATAGTTTAATTAACTATATAAATAGTTACTCTGACGAAATAATATAAAATTAGTTTAAGGTAAAAGGTAGTGTTTTCCTTTTATTCTTAAGTAGCTTACTTAATTAACTGTTTAAACCATTATTTTTAACAAATAGAAAACTAAAGTACTTAAAGCAAATTATAAATTATGATTTTTTTATTAATCTACTAAAATACATTAACAGAGGTAATTGTACATTCTACTGAAATTAGAAACAACAATCTGAGTTAAAATAATATATTAATAAAAAAATAGTATTAATATAATTGAACACAATATAAGAGCTTAAACAATGTTCGATAATAGTAGAGATTTAATTATTGTTAGTTACCTAATGAGGAACTGGGCATTTAACAAAGTTAATCATTGGTGAGATTATACACAAAAGTAGAAGACAATAAAGTATATTTATAATAGTGATAGGAATTGGAAAATCCGGATTTTCACAAAAAAAACGCTTTTTAAGCTACTTAAAAATCATTTAAGTGTTAAATAATTTTACAATATAAACCTCTATATCTAAGTAACATTTTTTTGATAAATATGTGAAAATAAAACAAAACACCAAAGAGATAAACTGCTTTTGAATTTCGGATTTGTTGAAATCCGAAATCCGAAAGCATTTTATAGACAAAGTTAAGAGTTTTTTTTTTAAATTTTTATCAACAAATTTTACTTAAGTACACATCTTTATATTGTAATAGTATTTAACAATTATATGATTTTCAAATGACTTAAAAAGCGTTTTTTTGAAAAATCCGGATTTTCGGATTCTCATCACTAATTTATAATCGTTCGTACGGTTTCTATAAAAATAGAAAAACTACTTTTTTTAAAATTTAAATAACTATTTACACATTTTACGATAATGTATAATATTTGTATCAATGTAGGTACGTCCAACAGCTTGCTGTCCGATAGCCACAGATACTGATCTAAGACAATATATTGTTGTCGACGCTGCTTTTCTTCTGAAAATTATTATTATAGTAAAACGTTAAATTCTTCATAAATATTTCTTTTATGATAATATTTTATCGTATCGCTGTTTCTTTTGCTGTTCATTGTTTTATTTCAAGCCATTGAACCCAACTGTACTTTATCGTCGCTCACCATACTCCTCAGTCCATCAATATATTTTCCCTATTCACCTAAGTAATCTGACCACGTCTCCTATGTGCGTTAATCTGTCTGTTCTTTATAGTTTATGCCTTATAGTTTTCTCCACCTCTCGTTTCCTACACGTTAAAGTCTTCTAAGCTTGTATTTTTTCACTTTATTATTTAGTTATTACCTAAGTGGAAGAACGTTGGTAGGTTTTAAACGTAATCACGAGGCAAGGTTTAAAACACTTAAAAGTAAAAAGGTATGTTTTCAAAATTAAGTAAATCATATAATTGTAGAGTTCAGAGTTACTGCTGTCCCATGATAAAATATAACCACTGATATATCTTAATACAAATAATTTTATACTCCATGTTAAATTTATTTTCAGAAATTAACAGATAATAATAATTTATAGTTTTTTTTATCGCAAGATTCAACACTTTAGGTGTTGTAGAACTTTTTTTGAACTAGTCAACTATTTTTTTTTTGTGCATTCTTTGATGAGTACTTTTTATGAAAGTTTGGAACAAATAGAAAAAAAAGCTAATTAATCTGTAAAGTTATAAATTATTACTTTTTATATGAACTTTTTATGTTATAGGTACTTGTTTATTTTAAAAGTATATTATTTCAGATTTTTAAAAATATACATTGTATTTTTTGTATAAAGAAAAAAATTGGTTATTTACTGTTTTTTTGTTGCTTATTATTATAAGTTATAATTTATAACTAAACAGTGTAAAAAAAGTATATCGATGTCAGTGGCGTAGCTACCGTAAGTGCAGGGGAGGCGGCACCTACCCCTTATGCGCATTCTATTTTATGGCGTTTTTATACGGTTTACTATACACGTCAACACGTAATATAGGGCGCATAAAAATGTCTTGTTCCTGGGCGCTTTAGTCTCTAGTTACGCCACTGATTGATGTATACCTGCATATTTTTGTACATTAGAAGGCGTCGCACCGCCCATTTTTAAGGAGTAAAGTATAGGCAATTTTTTACAAAATCTTAATTTAAAGGTTAATCTGTTATGTGTAATTATTAGTTCAATAACTAGGACTCTATTTCGGTAGTTAATTTATTTTTTGGACTATCACAGCATCCTTGAAAGCGATTTAAAAATGTTTTTTCATCTCTACTTTTTTAAGCAGATTGAAAATAACTCGCTTAATTTTGGATTTAGAGTAAAAGTTTTTATTATAAAATTAAAAGAGAACAATATTTCGGAGGGCAAGACTAATTTTTTTCATTATTCTAAGTATAACGCTCAATACATAGTTTAGAAATAACGACTATTTTAACATTTTTAAATTACTGTAACTTTTCAAAAAATAAATATTTTTTAAAAAATGTACCGTCTTGTCCTCTGGAATATTGTTCTCTTTAATTTTATAATGGGTACTTTTACTCTAAAACCAAAATTAAGCGAGTTATTTTCAGTTGGCGTAAACGTGTTTTTACCACTGAAAATCACCGGTGCGACGCCCTCTTAACGATAATAATTTTGGATACTGGACTACTAAATACATAAACAGTTGTATACCGGTTGTGTATCATTTAATAGTAATTTTTAGACATATCATGGTTTTTTTATTAGACACACCTGGTCATCTTATTTTATGAGTTCCTGTGCTGAAAATATTGCAGTCGCAAACTGTGCATTATTTGTATTACCAAATACCAATAAAGTATCATATTTATCGTACGTTTTCTTTCAAGCATATCCTACCTTCACATATCTTAGTTCTTTTTTTTTCTTCAAAATAACCACTATAATTATACCGCACACTTTAGTCTTTATTCTATCATAAGTGGTTTAAGTCCTATGTGCCACAGCGCTTTATTACATGTCATACTATGAAAATTATTGTATCATTATATTAAACGGTTCTACAAAATTTCGGGGAATTTTGTCCAAAAGATGAAACCTACACTATCCGAAGAATTTTACCGTGTCAAAAAAACCAAAATTGTCCTAGCACTTGGTAAAATGACCCCGTTGGTGTAAAAATGTACTCCCCGCACGTTGTTAATGGTTAATAATCAACTAAAACAAAAATCCTTAAACCGGCAAAGCCGCACTAAAAACACCCGAAATTTCGTCAAACCGTGTTTTATTAGTATTGTCATTAAAATCGTTAATAATAGGTAGGTATGTCATTCTTAGTAAGTAGGATAAAAATATAAAAATCTTCTCACGATAAGGTTATTTTTTAACACTTGGGTCATAGTTGTTCGACTCTTCAGTGTACTCGGTATCTCCATAGTCTCCGGCCGTCTCCTCGTCGGCACCTTCGTCGTACTCATCGTGCGGCGCCTCTGTTGTGTGTGTTATCGACGACGAGCGGTACGACTTAGTCGTGGTCGTCGTCTCCTTGGTTAGTGCACACGTTGTTAGTTGGCCCATATTATATGTATTTATTAATCTAATTAGTTCACACGAGTACCGTATCGAACACTCGGTTTTGGGTTTACCTTTTGAGGTCTCCAACCGCATCCCGGCAACGGCAGACCGTCCAAACCGATCGGACACGGTGCGTCCAGACCCGGCACTCCTTGGTCGCCTTTGTCGCCCTTGTCTCCTTTTCGGCCTTTCTTGCCGACCGGGCCCTGAAATCCAATACGGTTTATTTTTTGTTCCCTCTTTACGGCATATCACTATTTGACACTTACCGGCTCGCCTTTGTAGCCTTTGTCTCCTTTAGGACCCTAAACGATCATAAACACAAGATATTAATAATACACAACGTCGTGGTCGACAAACACGTGCATAATATTGTAATAACAGTGACGGACCAACAACTACGCACCGGATGAACGTTTACGACTATGGCCATAATATTATGGTCAGGGAACCATATTATATGACCATAGACCATAATATAGATGGAAGGGATCGTCTCAGAGAGACAATAGTATATTTTATTATTTTGTTTTATAGTTAAACCAAAATGAAATTTAGTTTCAAAGAAAAACCTCGGCGACGCTTCAAGGTCCGTCACTAAAATTTGGGAAAGACAGTTCCGAAGAATTAATTAACCATTAGCTAAGCGGGTGTACTAAATTTCTTACGCGAATATCTTTAAAATATAACATTTAAAATAGTTTTTATGTAATTATTAACAGTCAATCTAATCTTGGAGTAAAAGTTTCTTTATTTTTATGTGACATTACCACAAAGTTTGGCTTAATTAATGAATTTTATTGTTTACTACTTTTAAGATTAATCTAAAGTATAAGTTACACAAATTTCAGTTATTTAAGATGTCATCGGCAAAACATAGAAATAATATACAGTGCGAAAAGAAAAATTAATAGTAAAACTGTACAAGTCCTAAATAAACAAAAATTTCAATTACTATACAATAATTTGAACACTGATGTTAATGCGTTTCTTCAAATTTTACACTCCAAAATCAAAAATTCAGTTTTTTTATATGTAATACTTAAAGTACTCCCAAGCAGAACTGTATTTGATTTAGGCAACGCGTTTTTAAAAATTAGTGTTAATACATTAAAATAGATGAACGAAGTTAGTATGTACATATGAAATACATTTAGGAACGCGGAGAAGAATAAATAAATAAATAAATAAAATATAATATAGAGTTAAGGTTTTAGATGAATGTGTTATACCTCATTACCAGGAATGCCATCCGTACCCTAAAACAAAACAGAACTAGAAGTATTTCATAGAAACCATGTTAGCCGTTAAGGATGGAAAAGACAGTTAATAAATTAATTAACGAATGTTGTTTTTTTTTTCAATTTTACTGTGCAACATACATACAGGCAGGCCAGGATCTCCACGTTCCCCTTTGGTACCAGGTTCCCCTTGACCACCCTAGAAATAGGCGATAAAGCGATAGAAATAGAAAAAAAGCTACCGTGGCTTATTAATTATATTATTATTTTTTAAGTTACACATTTTTATGGTATAATATTTACCTTCATTCCGTCCAATCCGGGAGGTCCCTATAAAAAATAATGATCTTCTTAATTACATTTGGATATTTTGTATTATGTTTTTATAAAATATGTGATGTGTTTGGCTTTTGACAGATACGTTCAAGAAGGTTAGTAAATGGTATAGCGTAACTGTTAGATAGGTACTCACCCATCAGGCACATGCAGCATTCCAAGTCGGCTTTCATTATCAAAACAAAACGAAAATGCAGCGTCCTAATTATTATTTTAAGTATAACGAGAAAAAGTTGAAGGCTTTGCTAACCAGTACTCGCATTCTTGTCAACAAGTACGAATAGCTTAAAGGCCCTCTCCCCTCTCTTCATCAAATATATGATTCTACAAATTTAAAATACTCGTTTGAGTATAAACGTGAAACGAGATTTGATAATTTGACAATTTTTTGCTGAATTAAATCCCAAATTTATTATTACAAACTATTAACTATACTTAGCAGTAACATGTTATATTGCGTACGTTCAGTTAGCATTTTTTTTTAATTTGAAATTGCAATTGAGGCCACCCGCGAAAGGTGTACACTTTAAAAATGTATTTTTATTTCTTAATATTAAAATGTATTATTCAATGAATACGACTTAAAACTAAATATGCACTCTCAATTGAAATCAATGGAACCTTTTAGAAAGTTAAATGATCAAACAATTAAACATTCACCAATGATTCAAAGCGTTTTGTAGTGTATGGACAAAAATAGAGCGACAAGTTTCAAAGTAATTATAAGTGCTTAAAAATGAATTTTCGCTAAGTAAATTTAAACGCTACATTCATGTGAAAAAAGCATATTTCAGTAAAAATAGTAATATTAACAAAAGAAATAGATGTCTCTACGAATGTATCAAAAAAACACGAATAAACAGGAGGGGAAAAGAGTTAAGTGAAAATATTTACATAATTTGATATATTATACATTTAGGAAAAGCTACGACCCGGCTATTGATTGCTCAACACAGTCAAAATCTTTTTTTTAATTGTTTTTATCATATTTTATATGTGTTAAAAATGTTTAAAATTGTTACAGTAAATAAGTAAAATACATGATTAGTTATACAAATTAATTTTTCTGTAATATATTATAAGTATTACAATTATTTGTATTTTAATGACTGTACTTTTTTTCATGGCTATCCACTACTTATCTATCAAATGGACTTGTTTAATAAACATAATTTTATTAATTCGAAAATGTATTAAATCAATTAAATTTGTTCGTTTAATTCACCTGTTTTGATTATAGATTATAGTGCTATTACTATATTATTCAATAATCATCCCAACCTGGCGAGTTGCTACATTGCTAAATTCTAGTTCAAATATTACATTATTAGTTTTCTTCCCAAAAACTTTTTTTTATGTATGGTTTTTATTTATTTTTATAACTTTTAAGATACTTGTTCTATTTTGCCCAAACACTATAACGAATTTGTTAGGTCAGATAAAGGTATACTCAATGCGTGCAATATATTTTTTAATTTCAGTGTACATAACATGATAATATTATTGCACTTAATAACAATAATAAATAATCATACACCTACTAGTTACTGCCATATAGTGTGCGGTCATTCGATTCAAACGGTAGACAAAATGCACTAACTAGTGTTTGCTTAATATTAAATTTATTATTATTTAAAAATTAACATAATACAATGTATTCATTTAACATACATATACGCATTATACATTACGTTATATTGTATATAAATAGTTAATAGTATCGCTATACATATTTAAAATACAAAAAAATTAGATATTTTATCGTCCACGCAAAAAAAAAAACGTACAATTAAAGGTCTACACAATATAAATTTAATAATGTTTTGAACGATATTATATGCATAATATAATGTACTGTTTTAATGGCTTATTCGGAGCGCAGGTATACATGAATAATACTTTGATATAATATAAATAACTTTTACAGCATAATAATCATCTCCATAAAAAAAAATCGCTTAATATCTATTAATATAAATACTATATAATTTTATTAAAATAATATACTATGTACAAAATACTGAACGCACGACATGACTCGTGTGTAACATAAAAAACTACGTTAAATACAATAAAAAAGTATTGAGTGTAACATAGTTCTATTACATAGGTAAATAGTTATAGCCAGGTAGGTACGTGTTTTGTATATTTTTGTTAGTTAAAATATTGTGTTATCCGACACCGAAAAAATAACACTTTCAAAAAGCATTTCGGTAGAAACATAAATAGCTACAAAATGTAAACTACTACAATATAACATAATTTAACGGTCGAGAAACCATACGAGGATCCAACTCCTGTTTGTGTATATAAATTATAATAATAATAATAATAATAATATAATAATTTTGTTTGTGAAAACTCTCGCCAGCGTCTACCCCGGGTCTTATAATAGGAAAACTTTGCATGGATGAAAAATGGATTTCCATGAGTTTGGAAGTCGCCTAAACTGATACGGTGAGCTCGGTGGAGACATATTATTATTAAAGGCGAGTGACAGAAGCCGCCAATCATAAAAATAAATGATAATATATAATAAATAAAAAAATCAATATTATCCGCCAGTTTATCAGATCAAGCGAGATATATGAGCATGTACTACGAGAGACCAGCAATTTTTAATTAAAATTTCACCTTGTTTAATTAGTAGACAGTTTTATCCGCGAAATAAGTTTTAAAAAACGTATTAAACAAATTAATTTAGGGCCGACTAGAGTCTATTACGATATAGATGCTTTAGAGGCAGATTTTTCCTAACAGAGAACAGATATTTTTTTTTAAACAGTGTAACAATCTACAAAAATATGTTAAAAGTAAAAAAAAAAAATGTTATTACTAACAGTTTGTGCTAGGATTGGCGATGGTGCAGCGAATTTCCCGTCAGTTAAACCGTAGTGTCTACTTCAAATTTAGTTTATAAATGTTGCTATTAAATTTCAGGAAAAATTATTATTATACATTTAATTGACCATGTTTGTAAATTATTACAATGAAAAACTTGACTCTATGAGAAAGACTCGCTGTTTGTGTATTACTTTTTTTTTTTACTGACAAATTAAATACTCTAAGGCATACGTTGTGTATGTTATACTGGAAACTCGATGGCAACATTTTGACATTTTAACAGGAAGGTAAATACGGGACATGTTTAGTTTTGGTATTGTAAAATTATTGGATTTTAAATGTTAAGCGGTAGTGCCTGTAAAATATATTAATATTAAAAAAAATACCTCAAATCATTTTTTTTTTTGCCCAGGATGAAAACGAATTTCACAAACTATCATTACTATTATTATTATTATTATTACCTAATAGTACTAATACTCGTACGTCGCGTTTCCTATAAGTTATAGCCTGTATAAATTAATATACCTTTATAATAAAATAATATTTGACAAATAATATTGTACAGCGTTAATTGTGTTATCCGTCGCTCGTAACGAAATAATTGTATAAATAAATATATACGTTAAAAATAAGGTAGGTAAAATAAAATGTCAATAACGCCGTCTAAAATTTAAAAATGTTTTTTATAAAGTAATAAAACAAATTAAAATAAATACATGGTATCGTGATTACGGATCTAATAAGACTACTATTTTATTATGTTAGTCACTTAATATTATTTCACAAACTAACTGGAGAACTGATCACCGCAAAATAGGTATTAATTTAAAAAAAAATAAAACATAAATGTTAAAAAAAAATAGCGTCAGACAAATAAATACAGAGAGAAAACACGTCTAGTTAGTTAAAAACTATATTGTAGCATAATATTATATATTATTATTATTATTATGGTACAGCAATGAAGATTTGTTTTGTTTTTAACATTTTTTTAGGGTTGTTTATAATGGATAGGGGTTAGTGTTCGCATCAAAGAAGTATAACTGCCTTAAACCTGTTGAAAAAGCATTTGTTTAGACATAGTAATATTATTTTAGGGGCGGCACGGGTTAATCATAAAGGATTAAAAGTGTATACACGTCACATAATATGATATCATAATATTATTATGTCAACTAAAACAAAAAGAAACGGCTTGGTTTGGTTTTCAGTTAAACGTGTACGGGTTATTCCTTACCATGGGACCGGGTTTGCCCGGAATCGATTCTGATCTTGGTCCCATTGGCCCCTAATTGACAAATTAAAAAATAAGAATTACACAATGACCAACGCCAAAGATCAGCAGTTTTTTGTACATACCGGTAGCCCCATTGGTCCGGGATCGCCTTTAGTGCCTTTTTCGCCCTAAACAGAATATGCGAGTGAATACATTGTTAAATAAGTTCTATCATTTTAAAAATTCGCACAGGAAAAATGTATAGCATGAAATCTACACAAATGTGTTATGTGTTTACTGTATTATTATATAGTAGTATTACCATTATTAATATATTATAATATAATTTGTAAATTATAAGTTAACCGACCCTTTTTGCTCCCAGACGCGACGGAAAGAAATTAAACGGTTTGGCCGGAACTATCTCGTTTAAAATACATAATTTTGATAATAAATTAAGTGGTCCCAAAACGGTTCGGTTGTGTTAATTATTATCCTGTGACAGTGTGACTATATTGTAACTAGCACCGTTGATAAAGATAAAGCCAACACGTAAAATAAAAGAAAGTATGTATAATGTAAAACTAACGTATAATTACTAAATTCCCATACTATAATAATAATGATCATAACAGTTTGCTGAGATCAAGTTTTACGAGATAGAAAATTCTAATGAAATTATTGAACAAACATTACTCTCTTAAATAATTAACATACTTATTCCCAACTTTATATACTGTATTTTCTAGGGTATTATAATATTCAGGAATTCAATAGTTTACAGCAACTGGGTATAAGCCAAATTTACGTTTTTTTTTTAAAACATACTATAAAGAAAGAAATTTGAACTATAATATATTTCGTAAATATAACTTAATGAATCCATCATCCTTTTGGCTAGCCAAAAGAAAATATCTATGCAGTTTAGACTTTTGACCTCACTAATTTAATACTTAGTTTACAAAGTGACAGCACAGTTTACACCTTAACTAATTGTAAAAAAGGGAATGTACTTTTTACAATTTCGATTTGTTGTTTGTTAGAAAACCAAATAGAAATGATGATAATTATTTGTTATCACTCATTCTGGACAAAACGGGAAATAATATTTTCAATTACATTACATTACAGCTGATGACTGGTGAAGTGCAAACATAGCCTGACAGCTAAATGAGCTTAATACACACAATAAAAAAAATACATTTTAACAAATGGAATTGCTAGAACGTATATAGGCACAGTAAACAAATAATGTTCGTGCTTATGACGGACTAATTGAATAACCCGAAAAAAAAGTTATTATAATTTTCTAATTGAATTGTTGCGAAGACCAATAATAGAAAATGGTTCTTCATCATCTTGTCACAGTCATTCAATTAGACAATGAAGATAAAAATAAATTAAAAAGCGTACGCGACCGAAGACTATAAAAAAAAAGTCTTGTGTAAACACCGCGAAATTAAATGTCAATAGTTTGCCGTATTTTCTACAGGTTGTGTAAGAATAAAATCTCATTACTTTAAAGTCAAATCCCAACGAATTGGTTTAATTTACATTTTAATACGCTTTTGTTAAAAAAAACCGTAAATACTCAACGCCGACTTTGTTAATTTAGATTATTTTTTATAAACAGTAACGTTTTGTGATAAAATCTTATTTTATTAAAAAATGATTAATTTCTCAATTCTCGCTTGAATGAGTTACAGTGCGATGTCGGATCATTTATTCAAATGTACTTACAAATATTGTAAATTGTAAAACCTAATACTATTTAGTTAATTTATAAATTTAATAGACTATATATCCTACAAAGTTTTATACATTCCTATATTATATCTTTAAACGAAGCTGCGAAGTTATTTTTATTAAGTTATAACTACATTTTAAAATTGTAGGTTGACATCTTGAAATATGTTATTTTATTTGTCAAGAACTTAAAAATATAATTTCAAGGATTATAAGCAAAAGGCCAATACTCACGGTTTCGCCTTTATCTCCGTCTCGGCCTCGTTCGCCCTTGATGCCCGGCGGACCTAATCAAACAAAATCAATGTTATTTTAATAAAAGTTTTTTGATTTTTTCGCTATGCTTAGGACCCAAACCTTGAAGCCCTGACGGTCCCGGAGGTCCAGGAGGTCCCACCATCTGAAAATTATTTTTAAAAAATGACATTATAAGTAGGGTTTAATAGTCATAGTCATGTAATCCTATATACCAGTTCATCTTGGCCTACGATTGACATGATAAAATCGATAATATTTCTAATAAAAACTTTTAATACCATTATATTATAATTTGAAATTTCTCGAAAAAAACCTTTTTTTATTTCGATATTAGATTTGTAAGACAAGTACGTCAGTGATCAGTTGTCAGCTGAAGGTTGAGATGAACTGTCGGATTATACAAATATTAAATATAGTGCATTTCTTTTCTTTAATATACACTTACCGGTTCGTTTGCTGGTTCAAAAGCGCCGTCCCCTTGGAACTGTAAAAAAATAGGGTCATTCATACATGTAATAATGATTACAATATTATGTTCGCAGATCAGTTAACAGAGGAGAGGTCTCGTTGGCGGTAGGTCTGACAATAAGTAATATTTTGTTGAACAATAACCCTCCTAAATCAAGGCAAGTTATTATGATATTGTATACTGATGTATTGGGGTTTAGCTAACTTTTCGGGCTAATCACAGAAACCATCTTCTGCAATCAATCGAAAACGTCTGCGTTGAACAAACAGTGGCGTAACTTCTATGAGATGTGAACAGTTGTTACAAAAGTATACACATTTAATTTTTAAGGCGCATCTGTACGGTATACTCACGGTCTTATAGTCTTACTTATAGTCTCTATACGTCTTACAGTTATATATTTAAAGAAAATGTTCTGACGCTTACGGCTTAATACACTTTTATAGCTCAATTAAATTTTACAAAACATAAAAACGAGTAAGAAAAAATTATTTTTTACAAACGATTATCGTTTTGTTTCATTCAATTCAGTACAATTATCTGGGTATAGGCGCATTTCGAGGAGGCCAAAGGAAGATGTTTTGTGTGTTTAGAGCACAATCCGATCCAAAATTTAACGTCTGTTACATAATAAGTGTCAACTGTTAATGCATTTCTACGTTTTGCTAACCAATATTCTGTCTCTGTGTCTCATTAGTCATAACCCATATAGGTATTAGCAATGAAATAAGAATAAACATGACGATATAAATTATTAAGAACCCTTGTCCGGATGATCTCAGCAATGACGGGCCTCATCTAGGTTAACACCGTTATATTGATGTAAAACATGTATTGTACACTGCAATAATAATAAAAACAAAAAAAATGCATGGTTTAGGGGTCCTATAGGTTAATACTATGGTGAGCTTTTAAACGTTCGCGACAACAAAAAAGAGGATGTACGTCTCAACGAGTCTACGAACCAAATTGCTGCCGGGAGTGGCAAGTATCATAAACTCGAGTACCGTATAAAGTCGAGTATCATAAATATCATTTGTCATAAAGACCATGTGCGTTTTACAAAAGGTCAAGTGTAAGCCACGACGCAATTTTGCAATGTACCATTATAATATAACCGTGCTAACCGAGATGTTTGTATATAACATTATATATATATTTTTTCTTTGTCTTTTAAATTAAACGTTTGTACGAGGACTATAGTATGTATATAACAATGATGACAATAATTAAATTGTATTTAAAATTTGTTTTATGATGAAGCGAGAAATGTTAACATGAATAAAATTCCTAGTTTCAGGGTGTGATCAAATAGTTCCTTGGCTTAGAAACTTTACCAGTTAATCACAAATTCAGCAAAAATCATGAACTAACTCAAAATATTGCAATTCAAGAATTGTAATTTTTTACTCATATAATCCAGTTAATTATTTTCGTACAGTAAGTAAGTTACACGGAAAAAATGTGTTGCCAATTGACAGTTTGGCTACACCAGCGACAACCAGATTTTGTAATTTTACCTTCCAAATAACGTTTCTGGCAAATAAACATATAGTTAAGGTAACTATAATTGTGGTGGACTGATTAATGATTATATTAAAAGAACCAGTTAATACAACTGTATTAACTGTATTGTTTTCCGTGTATTTTTATTTAAACATTTTCGGGTGAGCCAAATTCAATGGACCGAGTGCTTTTCTAACATTGAGATCACTTTTGGTATTTGACCGAAATTAAATAATCGTAATAATTTTTAATGTCTAATCGTTTGAATCTTTACCGCAGAATATACTATACTACTTTACCGAAGTACACAGTTTTGAATTACTTGTTTGCCATGTGGCGGAATTCGGCGCAATAAATTCATGCAAGGAAGCAAAATAATGTTTACTGCGGAATACTCCGTTTTTTTTTTGGATTCGCTTATTATGTTTTCGCGTCACGCGTGTACTTTGGTAAGGCCTTAATGCATACACGCGCTATAGGAAAACGTTTGCCAAAAACGCCATCAACGTTTGCGAAGAAACGTCTGAAACGACTTACGGGTAAAAAAAAGTCACGTTTTCCTGTAGTTATGAGTAAAGTTTTGTCGGGGTTAAAGAAAAAACAAATACCCAAACATGTACAAAGGCATATCGATAAAAGCATAATGGCCGAAAACGGATACCGGTGTTTTAGTAACAATAAAAAAAACAGCTAATGTGGACCATCAGCTCCTTGATACCTCTCCTCGTTCTCACATCGCTCACGCTTAATATTGTTATGTTACTCACTTGACGTCTCCTGATCTTCTTGTTGTTATATTTCTGAAAAACAAAAATAACGTCATTAGTATGCGGCGCAGAAGGTTAATCATGAAACCCTACGAGTTCCGGCCGACGACATAATATTATCAAGTAAAGTAGCTGTGTGTGTGTGTGTGTGCACGTTTTATACGGCTAATGCGGACGATTACTCTTCTTCCTTGTATACTTTTCTCCCTCTGAGTGTTTTATCGTCGGCCTAGCGCGATTAAAAACATACAATTTATCATTCGTCGTAGTCTTGGTCGCCGCCGCCGCCGCGCCGTCGTCCAACCGAAGGAATGCACACACACACGCGTGACACAAGCCAGATGATTTATACGGAAAAAATATAAATCGAGCGAAGACTTTAAGATTCTTCTTTTTGGGTTTTTTAAATTTTTTATTCAACTTTCTCTGACCACGCGTGATGCACGGAAAGAAAAACATTAGAAACGACCGATAATAACGTTTTATTTTTATGCATGCACATGTTGCATATAGATAGGTGATGGAGAAAATACACAATAAATTTATAGTTGGCCGAACTAATTATTTAGTAATTCACTTATTCCTACTATACATTTATTTTGTCCCTATATTAACCATAATTTTACTAAATCCAACTATATTATGGGTACTGTTACTATTATTTCGCATTGTAACATTAACCTATTTTTTTTTTAAATGCAACTTTTCGACAATAGTAAAGCAATAAGTAGGCTTAGAACAAATGTTTATCAATGTTAAAGGAATTCTCTCAAAAACAGAAAACTCCAGAAGTTTTGTTTTAGAACTTTAAAAAGAGTTGTATTAATATTATTTTAATATAATATCTATTGCAAAAATGTTTGCGTTCGACTTTATTTTAAAAAAGTGTTGGTAATTATAAGTGTTTTAAAAAACATTACCATGTGTTCTACGAGTTTATATTAAACTCCAGCCACTCGGGCTGCTATAACTTGTAATTTTGGGTATAATCCCTGTCTTTGATGTTTTACACTCAGATATAGCAACTAGTCCAGTTTTAACTATAATAATATATAGTTCTTAATCGACTAACAATCTAGTTAAGAGTTGCTGTGCTAATTATAGTTCTAGCGTGGGTTATGTCTACTGGCTATAGTGTTGTTCCTAAGAATCAGGAGATACTGGCCTAATACATTTGACCAACTCAGTCTGTCCCAAGTCCAAGTGTTTTTGTGTGTTACATAGTTCGTTATTGCTCTCAAACTAAAAAACCATTAGGTACACGATCTTAAAAATTAAAATTAAATAAATGTTCAGGTTTCAGATACAAAACCTGTTTATTTTATTGTAATTTAATATTAAATTGTATTTTTTAGGTTAGGCGCACAGCCGAGATCATGCTTGGTTTAAAAATTAAATTAGCTACTGCATCAAAGATAACATAAATAAAGTAAACATTTAAACATATAAAGTTCCTATTAAAAAACAAAGAATAATTTTGAAACTACAAGTAGTTTTCTATTACATATAATAAATTGAGTATTTAGTTAGGCCTTTTAAATGACGATTGGTTAAATATTTATTGATGTACAATATTGTTGTATGGATACTATCAAAACACTTACTAAGTACGAAAGTACACTACTTTTGAATATTTGGTTTATAGCTAGTTTTGAAACTAGACTAAATAGTAAATTTACAAGTAAAACGAACATATTTACCCCATTTATGTTAAATAAACGTTCATTATTAATATACATTTATTACGGTGACGTGATTTAAAACGGTTAGGTTAGCATATTATTTTATTTTATTATATTTTTTAAGCGGTACATGACTTAATTTTACTCACCGACTCTCCTTTATCGCCTTTGTCACCTTTCTGTCCTGGATAACCCTGTATAAAAAATGAAATTAATCAAAAAATAAAGATATAAAAGCAAATTAATGCGTTTGTAATTCCGTCAATCAGTCGAGACGTTTGAAAGTACATGGCGAAATTCACAAGATCACTGCCTTCTGTTATACTTTCGTTTATAGAATAAGTGCGTTCGCGTTATACTTACAGGAGGTCCTGGCAAGCCTGGAGGTCCCATTAAACCGGGAGGACCAATATCTCCGTAATCGCCCTTTTCACCTTTAGGACCAGCCGTGCCCTGAAAAGAAAAAAAAACAATAAAGGTACAACAAATTGTCGACGGCGTCGAATGAGACTTGCAACAAACGGTTTAAGTATTAACATCAAGAAAGAAAAAAATCTGAGCAATAAACTGTTACATACAATATATATATATATATATATATACTTGTATAGGTGGTACATTGAAACATTTTATCCGAAATTGTTTTTGTTTCAGTCGCATTACGGCGAAATAAATAACCGAATCTACTTGCAAATAAATGCAGTGGAATAAAGTGGATGCTATTATACAAAACTCAAACGAATACCAAGTGTTCTTCAAATGTTAGCCTTGCATATTGTGTACACAAGACAAACGCGTTTATTCCACTTTGGCTGCACAGCTTTAAGCGTTTTTTTTAAATTAACCTTTGAAATGACCGACAGAAAGTAAATACATGAAAGTTAACTAGGTTATTTGACTTATTTAATATCTTCTATAAGCTTTGCTGATTGAAAACGAGATTCGTTTGAAACAGCAAACATCGAGAAAACCTTTGCGCGGGTATTTATTTGACTACATCCATCTTTTTTTTTAGATTAAGTTCCACAATATATATATATATATATAGAGAGAGAGAGTGTGTATATATACTATATATATATATATATATATAGATATATATACTATATATATATATATATATATATATAGAGAGAGAGTGTGTATATATACACTATATATATATATATATATAGAGGATTGAATTTCGAAATCAAACAAACACAAGGCGATCCACGATGAAATATTTTGTTAACCTTTCGAGCCAAAATTGATTACCGAGCGATATGATTTGTTTACTTACCGGCAAGCCAGGAGGTCCTTGGGGTCCTGGTAAGCCTGGTTCTGAAATCCCATCCGTGCCATTGCGACCTGGTAATCCTGGAGAATAGTTGCAATACAAAAACACATTTCACATAGAATTTACGATGAAACGTTAAACAACAATAGAGTAACGTTGTAGAAGAGTACAATTTTTGTTTTGTTTATCTACATTACGAGACTTATCTAAACTAAACATATCATATATCTAAGACCGTGCATGTATAATATTATATTATATATATTTCTACTACAGGACTACTACTACTTTCTACTGCAGGCTGCTAATTTTTTTATTTGGATGCTATGTTGCAAAACGCATGCATTTAAAAAAGATGCATTTACCGTATAGCTTTACTTATCTAATTTATTTACGTATATTATGCTACTATTATTATGCGGCCTCTTGGAAACACGATGCTCACTTTACTTGCACCAATGCCCTTAACGCGGTCTAACATATCTATTTGTATGATTATAGAAATTACGTTTCATGCTGACACTCTTGCCTCTCACATTGAATCCGGAAAAGCATAAAAATGATTTGGAAGTTTCACTTATCCTAATAGATTTTATAAAATTATTATTTAAAATAAATATGTATTATATATAAACTAAATGGCTTATTTTAAAATGCATAGGTTTTTTTTTGCTAAAGAGAGTATCAAACGTTATAGTAAAATTGACATAATAATAATTAATATGTACGATGTATAATTTAATATTATTACAATGAAAACAGAACGAATGTAAAGGATGGAAAATAATAGCTATGCCTCAAACATATCACATAATATGTCTGAGAAGCCGATTGCGTTAGACAGCGAGCTAATCCCTCCATTGGTAACGCCTATTGCAAAATGTAAATAATGCACTAGGTGTCCCCCCCAGAAACATGCCAATATTATAAATAGGATTCGACACACGTGCATTCGATCGACTATTCGGATTCAATGTAAGTTTAGCTTATGCTGGTGGTGTCAATAATGGTAATATGATAATATTCTGCTTTATATGATATATTCCTTTACCCGTTTGCCTCTCTTTCCTCGACCTTTCTCGCCCGGCGGTCCCGGTGGACCCACTGGACCCACATCGCCTTTATCGCCTCGCAAACCGACCGGACCTTAAAATGCATAGGCAAATAAAATACAATAGGTACAATACATGATTTTATTGGCAGCATTTCTGTCAACATAGTGTCTCGCTAAAACGCATTGTAAAGCAAATTTTCAAAAAATAAAATAACTACTACTATAATACTACCAGTAGCTAAAGTACTACTAGTACAACTTTTAAAGTAAACTAGTTCTATAATGATAATTCTTCCAGAAATAAGTTTATACAACCAAATATATGATATGATAAAAATTGTAACTGCGATAAATAGTTGGTTAAAACTTTACCTAAAAATGGGTCACAATAAAATATAAAGATGTGAAATAAGAATGAAATCAAACAAAGCGTTTTGGGAAAAAATCCGTAACTACTGTATAGTAAGTGAAAATTTATCGATGCTATATTATGGATAACATTATTAAACGGTATCAATAGTATGTATTATAGTTATAATATCACTATTAACACGAGGATATGTTATAATAGTTTATCAATAGTGTTTGTGGTTACCAGGTGGTCCTGGAGGTCCTGGCGGTCCCTCGATTATGCCGGTGGGAAACTGATCGCCCTTCAGCGTCGTTGTCAAGCCTCGGTCACCCTTGTCGCCTTTGATGCCTTTCTCGCCAACAGGGCCCGGTAGACCGGGTGTGCCCTATAAAGTCGATCACCAGTTGTTTGTTATACATACGCATAATGCATTTTTAAAACACTGGCAAATAAAAACACTGAGCCGTCGAGACGACAAAACAGTAGCGCATTATAAGTATAACATTTATGTTTGTTATCAGACAAAACCCAATTAATTTCTATACTCTTCTAGAAAGGTTTGGAATACAGTCGTCAAATAAAACACTCTAGTGCGAATCATAATAATTATTATAACGAAGCGCCACAGCTACGATCATGGCGGCAGCTTATTCCTGGACGCTCGAACTCAACACGTACATATTAAAGTTCAATTGTGAGAACGAAATCGTGGAGTTATGTGAGTCGCGAAGGTTCTTAAAGGATTTCGCCGGAAGTTATCGTCGTTAAACAAAACGTTATAAACGCGATTTTTCGAAATCCGAAACAGAACAACAGTTGCCGACTTAAACGGATTAAAACCTGACAACAGTCGTTGAACCCCGAGGAGGCTCGGGGAGAATTTACAGTTATAATTATCATATTACTTTATTGACGACTGGCCGAGTGTAAACTTTAATGCCGAGGAGATTGCGAAATTCTCTTCGATTAACGTTGGCCTGGCGGTACGCTCCGCTTCTCCGATGAATTTCATTAAGCTCCACTCCCCCATACTCATACGACTTTTCGCTATGTTTTGACCTTAGATAGTATTTCGTAATTTCAGCTGACGCCAACACAAAGTGTGTATAATAATAGACATTGTCGCGGTTTGTATGTTTTTAGAATAAAAAAATTCAAATGGCGATGTTCTACGCCGTCCTTACCTGCAGTCCTTGTTCGCCTCGGTCGCCTTTAGGTCCTACCTGTACAACAACAAAAAAAAATGTGTTTTTTTAATAATGCCAAAACCGCGTTTTATACGTTAAGTAGAAGTTAACGACACGTTAACGAGCCGGTTGTACACAAAAAGATCATAAAAATACATATTTTATGTATTTTACATAAACAACCATCTTATGTCGGCGTTAATAATTTATTTTTTATTAAACAAATTAGTGTCTATAACAAAAGAGGGGATTTTTTTTATGATTTTACAAAATTGCACTTAAACAATAGTCCCTTGTGGAACAAAGTATAGTTACGGGAGGTTTGTGTTTTTTTTTTATAATTATTTGCCCGATGAGCTAGTATGAGATCTTTTAAATGCAAACCTGTATAGCAAGGAACGATGGTATTCTTTTTAAAGAAGTATCAATCTATAAAGGAATTTTTTAAAATAATTATTATTGTTATTATACAGTGCACTATATATCTGACCCTAATAAGTTTCTGTTACCCACCTGTTAAAAATATACACTTATAATAGAGTGGTTATTTTAGCGTTAACTAGCTTATAATAGTCTGGATAAACATTATATAACCGCACAAACAAGGGGAAAAGTATATAGATATAACACGATATTTAATTAACCCTTCACGTGCGTGACAAGCTATTCTACGCCACAACTGAGTAAATATTTTCAAGGCGCAAAGGGTTGTGTATGATTACACGCCTGAGCTGCTCTTTTTTCTTTCTGCAAATAAAACCCAGTACGATTTTCGAAGGGGAAATTACCACAAGAAGAGTACATTTACAACCCTTTAGTCATTTTAAAGACCCTCTAGATATTATTCTCAAACCTACTGTGCAAGCCATAATTCATTTCCTTGGACTAAAATATATGTATAAGACTTGATGTGAAATAAGTGTACCAATAGTGTAATTTTCTTAAATCCGACATTAACCAACCTTGTTATGTATTCCGATAAAGTACGGAGGAAAAGTAATACTTTCCTAAAAAAGGCGAAGAAGGAGATAGCGCAGAGTGGGATAAGGCGATTTTATGATCCCCAGTCGCCTATTTAACTCTTATAGCATTAGATTTATTCGAGCGATTTCCCCTTGCCACTTGGTGTCCAGACTTACTCTATTTGAAGAAAAAATATTTCTCTTTTTACAGTAGGCTTGTTTAGCCTTTGCCATCCTACATACCGACGCCCCGTGTACGAAAAGTAGCACCGTTCGTGAGTTCTGACGATGACTAGCACCATTCACAGAGTCTTACGAAAAGTAGCACCGTTCAAGTTCTTACGAAGACTAGCACTGTTCGTGCTATTGTTCCCATTGTTGCCAACAGTGCTAGTTTTTGTAAGAAATTCGCGAACGGTACTAGTTTTTGTAAGAAGCCTCAAAGGGTGTTAGTTTTCGCTGGAATTTGAACGGTGCTACTTTTCGTACTTTTCGATACTGTGTCTATATGCCTTTTCCCATCTTTTGTGATTTTACTCCTCAGTGAAACTAGTAGGTAAAATTTAGAGCTATTGCTAATTTAACAAACCCAACTAATATTGGGAAATAATTTTTATAATTAATGTTATGGAAAAATATGTTGTAGCCAAATCGCGTAAATATTAATATTAATCTTTCTATTATTAAAAAAACTTAATTATACATAAGTTAGGTAGACATGTGTCACAGTAAATGGATTGTACTAAACACTTCTTATTTCAAAGGTAACAAAACGCTATTCAGTATTCATATTACAAACGATGAAATTCGATACAGTACTTACCAAACCTGGAGCTCCGGGTGGTCCTTGTTTACCTTCTACCTGTAATTAAGAAAATCAAATTATTAATTAATTTTGTTTCAACTTTTAGAAATAATTCAACCGACGGTATCAAGTTTTCAATAGTAGTGCCCTTTATAAATGCGTACCAAAGTGAACATATTTATTCGGATTATACGTACAGCCTAAATAATTTTAAAAATATCACTGATAATTTGTAAAAGCTCTAGTTTAATTAAAAGTATACTATATATTATATAAATTTAACACTTTATTCGAATATAATAGACAGTTTATTATTGGCAAATTATTATTATTCTTTAACGTTTTGGTAGATAATAAGTAATTATAAAGAATTTAAAATTAAATTAATTATAACGACGAAAACAATATTTGATTAAAATAGGAGCTATAATTAAAAATGAAATAATAAAAATCACTAAATCTCATTGTTTACACAAATATGTTCTAGACATAAAAACTATATTATGCAAAAAATAATATTATACGATAATTCTTGTTTAGCCGAAACAAGAATTATTGATTTAATTATTATTAAATTTGTTTCACTTTGGCAGGTGACATACTGACATTCTAGTTTCAAAAATTACAAATTACCATAATTTATTGACATAAAATAAATTTTGTTATATACATCCAAACGCTTGGCATAATTGATAATTTAAAATATTATGTTAGACTATTATTATCTTTATAAGCATGCTTTTTATTTATCAAACTCTTTAATTTGTACCATCGATATTCATCCATTTTTGCCACAGAGAGGCATCATTAGTTGGTCACACCAAACGTTCTTGCCAAGTTGCTGCTAAAAATAAACCACTTACAACGGCTAAAACTATGGAAAGTTGTTTCACGGGCTAATATTTTTATTAATAATTAACTATTCAAAGGGTGGCTAACAAAATGAATGGTAATTGTTTGCTATAGTAACCATATGGTTTTGCGAAACCACCTGCACGACCCATAGAAACCACTAAACCCCATCTCCCCCCTAACTGATACTGATATATCAGCGTTAAATTATATTTATTATCATTTAAATTTCGTCTTATTGTACCGACTCCACCGTGGAGCACATTGAGCTACAATGCACAGTTTTTATACACATTACATATGTATTGCAACTTACCCCCATTGCGCCCTCGGGTCCTCGTGCACCGACCGGTCCTGGCGGTCCCGGTTCTCCTGGTTCACCCTGTAAACAAGTCGTCCGGTTAGTTTGAAATCATAACAATAACAATATTATAAACATGCAACGTTACGCATAATATAAAATAATATATTTATTTTATGTTCTGCGAGCGGGCGCTAGTACAATCGACCCTGATTGGACGCGTTCAACGATAAACCTCATTTTTAATTAATACACATAAGCACATAATTAATTTAACCGGAATGGTTAAAATAAACAACAATATTTGCTCGACACTGTGTTGTTTTATGAAGACTTTTTAGTATGCTCATCGCCATAATTATTTTTTTTTAACCGTCAAACCCAACAAATACAAAATATTATATTTTAAATTCCCACTCAAACATCAGTGCAAATAGTACGTTTTCCGAACGAAATGAAGTTTCTTTTTTTTGTTAAATAATCACGGACTAGATACTATCTCGTAAAGTTAGTACAATATAGTTGATCTAGTCGAGCGAATATTGTAATAATGTGTAAAGCGAAAGAAAACCTATTGTCACAGCAAACGAAATAAATAAATACAACGAGCGGCTGATATGTTATTAAATAGAATCTGGCATGCAAGAATGTACTCACTTTGACCATGACTATGCTTTCGGCCGATACGTTATGTCCACGTTCTTGTAGTCCCTATAACCAACCAGCCACCGACTACCGTAAATAATAAAAAAGAAAAACAAAGCATTTCATGCAAAAATAAAAATAATAGTTCAAAGTATCATAGTAGGTAGAGAATTGGACCCGTGGAGGAAACTTGTGAGAAAGATCAAGTATATGTCGTTAAAAGTCTCGGGTATAACAATAATTATAGTCATAATCGTAACGGTACGAATTATAATATTAATATCATAACGCGTTTGCCGTTTCAACTGTAAAGTTTACACCGTTAACGCGTTAACGTTGCGGCGGGTATTAACAGTGTTAAATTTAATTTTGAAAAGTACAGAAAAGTAATTTAATAACGAAACTTTAACGCGTTCCGTTTGGATCGTAAGCTCTTTTAATAGACACTTGCTGGTCGTCTGTGCTCTCCAGACGTTTTACTGCACCGGTTCCCTGAGTTATGTTATTCCAGTCCGGAGAGTCGTTGTGGTATTTTAATATTGTACTATTGTTATTACTTTTGCTCGAAAATACTAGTAATAATGCATGCGTTTCCTACGTTGTATGCCATTTAAACGTAAAACAAACGTTTACGGAGACCGTGGGATATTATGCATACTGCAAAATAATATACCCATGTCGGGCGCGTGGTCAACAGATACGGTTTTTCGATTCCGCGTAGATCGGTAAAAGTGAAGTCATGCAAAAATAAAATATTTAAAAACGTGTCTACCGTTGTATTCGCATACAATTGAAAAATAAAACCCTATACGGCAAAACCGACCAATGTAACACTCGGAGACATAAATAATAATACGTAGAATTTTACTCGATAACCTTTTTTTTTCGATCCAATGGTTTTCTTGTATAAGAAAAACAAAAAAAACCAACCGTAATACCCTCTAAACAACGTTTAAAAGAGAGAAATCGCCGGACTCTCACCCAAATACACACGCGCCCTCTCACAAAAGAACTACTATAATGCACACTACTATGCGGTTAGCTACTACAAAAAAAAAAAAAACAAGAATAAAGTAAAGAAATAGATTTACGCCAAAAGAAAGAAAAACAGTAAATAAAACATAATGAAGTACATATTATTATCTACAAGAAACACCAGCGAAACTATGTATATGTATTATATAGTATTGTTGTTATATAAGAATAATAACCAAAAATATTTTAAAAAAACACCCAAGAGCTTTAATATTTTGTTCACCTTAACGGCTACGATTTCTGCGTATCCGAGAGTACCTCCTCTCAGTGTGGTCACAGATCGTTTACTGCTGCTTCCCTGTAATTTAATCGGTACAATATTTGGTGTAATAGTACAAAATAATATACTAAGTCAAAATATTATGAAAGGTATCCGACGACATATTATGAGTAGGTACCTAGTAAAAAGGTCGATAGTACATAAAATAAAATAAAAACAAGTTTAGAGCATCCTTTCGCGCATAAGTAAATAATAATTTTTTAAAAACAAATCTTGTCCGCTTTCGTCCAGTATTGATTTTCGTTAAAACCTTTTTAAGGCCACTGTAGACTAAATATTTCAATAATAATAACATGTACATCGATACTATTGAGACATTTTCTTCTGTCAGTAAAAAATATTCATAAACAGGCGGGTTTCAGTTTTTCTTTTTTTAACATGTTTTATAGTCGTTTATAGCGTAAAATGTAAATACACAAATGTATACTTTATCGGGTTGGAGACAAATACAAAAAAAAACTTGTAGAGGAAATAAGAGAAACAGAGGAAGATATAATTAAAAAAAGACTAAGTATATGTTATGATCTGTCGTTACCTTGACCGCGGCGTATATGTCAAAGTTCGGCGCTCCGGAATCGCCTTTCTGTCCCTTTTCGCCAGAATGACCCTATAGAAAAATTAAAATAGTATATTTATTATTTAAATTACATTAATAGACACAGTTGTATATACATAAACAAACATATAATCAAATGCCACAGTTTGACTTGAATGAGTATGAACTAATTTATTATGTTTGGCATTATAAATGCGGGTTAAAAATCCCAGGATTCTAATGACACTTATTATGAACACGTTAATCTACCAAAGTTTTGGAAGTCTTATACTGCATATTTTACACGTAGGGTTGGAATTGTTGTTCGTTTAACTTCTGTTTGTGTATACTCGAACAACTCTCAATATGATATATTTAAAAATTCCGAAACATTAGTAGACAGGTAGATGAAACAACATATACACAATTTGATAATAATGACTGCAGGTAAATTGAGTCCACGATTAATTTTTAAATAAATATTTCTTTTTTGTGTTTCAATAGGAAAGTATTAACTTATTAAGTAAAATTTTTATAAAACAAAAATGTTTCTCCAAAACTCTAAATTATACTAAAATGGCAGTGATGGTTCCATATTTATATGAACGGCTATCACTTTCAAATTATGCATAGTTAACAATTTCAAACCCATTTGCCAAAAGTGACCCTTGTTGCTTACAGTAAGTCGCACAGTATATATATATATATATATATATATATATATATATATATTTACATACAATATACATAATTTAAAGTACACACTGAAGATTATTCGTACACGATTACATAAATTATTTATACACTCGTTTTATATCCCTTTGGCTGATTTTTCGAATAATATACAAACAAAATTGCACTCGCTTTAAAAGTAAAAGATGCTACAAATTGTTCGATCCTGGTCGATAAGTAAAGTAGATTTTTCAGTTTTCGTTCAAAAATATATAGAAACACGTGATCATGTTTTGTTGGCAATTTTACGACCGTATGGACCTTTTCGACCCTCGACTAACGTAACATTGATGTCCGGTGGATGGTAATCGACCAAAATATTTATTCCCCCATAAAAATCCGTACAGCTTGTATACCGTACAATATTGCTTGTGGTCCGGGGTCAACTGTGAAAACTATGTTTTGACTTGTTATTTTACAGTTTTACGGCTGAGTCGACGCAAGCCGGTTGACACTTAAACATCAACGATAGATCACATCTGCAGTATGGCCTGGATTTAACTACCAAAACATAGTGTACACGGCGGTGGTATTGACGACCATGTGATATTAACGGTTTCTTCTCATGTAGGTACCTATATGATTCAAGTTTCTGTTTTGTAATATCCAAACGTTTGCTTTGCATGTTAATTTAGTATTATTATTGGGTTATATTATTATAGTGAGAGCGGTATCCGATGACAAAACTGGTTTTTTTTAAAGTCCCAAAAAGGAGTCGCTACTCCAACCCACACCGGGCCCGTTTACCGAATATAATCGGTAATTAAATTCTATATCGCACGATAAGTTATGTATTACATTGTGTGTAATATTAGGTGTATAGAAAATCTATAATATATATGCCCACGGAGGTTTGTAATTAAGATATCTCTACAGCGTTTTCGGTGATTTAAAACGGAGTAATAAATTTTCAAAAACACTTTAATTATACACAACCTTTTTGGTTTTCGCCGGACAGCACCCAATTAAATCCATTCTTTTTGGGTTTGTGTCTATATTATTGTGTTTACATCGACTTGATAACCGAACGACGATCGTGTGTAGGTATACATATATTATTATAATTTATAAGGTACCTATCATCGCAAGCACGAGGTTTAAGTATTGAGCCATTTTTATTTGTTAGCGCTTGGCAAGTGCCAACGATTAGTAACGATTCGTCTCGCGACTCGGATACGGATGGCCGTAAAAAGACTTACAATAATAATGTCGTCAAATTTAATAATTTTTATTATTATTGCGGTATGCTACGAACGAGGTCTCGACTTTAAAATCTGAGACGTCAAGACGTTAAAAACGTTTTTTTCCTTTTTGCGTACTTAACACAAAGAAACGTACGTCAAACACGGACTAATGATCTCATATATATATTTTTATAATATTTCAGCGTTTCACTGTCTTTTATTTGTAGTGGGACGCTTAGGACATAATAGGTATATCTTTTCACTAATAATTTTTTTTTTATATTTCTTAATCTAATAGCCTATATATCTATTAGTGATAAAATTATATACAACCGATTAGTCAAGTTATGTTTTTATGTCGTTTTTCTTACATCGTATTAAAACAGTTTTGATTTCTTTTGTTTTTGTATACTTTTTTGCAACTCTATAAAATATCTAAACATTATACATTTAGTTTTATTATATCATCATTATCATCAGCTTTACAGGCCTTTAATGACCAACACTGCCATCATGATATGATAGTTTTGTTATGTATCGAAAGTAAATATTAACTCATAATTGAATGTTCTAATTAGAAGCTAAAACATAACAATTTTAATGGAAAATAAAAATACTCATAACATAACACAAATTATAGCTCAATTCACTCATATATAAATAGACATCAATTAGAAAAGGCAACCTATTAAACATAGTATTAAATTATATTGTTTATTTAGGTCAGTATACGTATCACATTATTAGTTAAAAATTAAAACTTATAAAAGATTGTTAATTTAGAATTGGTCCAGTTATACGCAGTGTCAATAGTTCCAATATCATTAAGGAGACACGGAGAAACTACGCCCCCTCACTATGGTAGAAAATAATAACGTAAGCCTAAGTACGATGTTGACATAATAAAGATCTTTAGTGTACTAACTGTAATTCAACTAATACCCTCCCCGCGTTAAAAATTATTTTTAGATAATTTAGGAAAGAACAATGTTTACTATATTTCTATTATTATACACACAAGGAAACTATTCTGCCCGTGTAAGTTACAACGCTCGCTGGCTGTGGTTTTAACAGCTTTGAAGATGTTTGTAGTATTTTAATGCCGTGATTTTACAATAATATTAGTAGTGGATGGACGTCCTAGGAGACAGAGAAAAAACAATAACAATATTGTGTTTCAACGTCAAAACCGAGGGATCTCATTTTAATATGGCCCGACTCTAATGCAATAGATCCAAAAAAATCATTACGATGGTGAGATTTTAACACCTATTGACGGCTGGCCGCCTGTAGTTTACCATTTGGAAATAAAACTTAAAAGTCTAGTCACGAATTAAAATCAGCGATTCATTGACAAATGCATCACGTCAAATATAGACTGTAACACGCTTAAGTTATAAGGTTTAATAAAGACTACACGGTAAATGGTATCCATACATAAAAAAAATCACTTTCATTTTTAATTGATTGTTTTAAAACGATAAAACAACTAGAAAAACTTGAACAACTTAAGAGGTTGAGATTCATCAAAAGAAAACGCATACGTTTAATACATCCCCAAAGATAACAACATTTATTCTAGTATAGTTTTCGGATTAGTATTAAAATATTCTTATTTAAAAATAGTTTTACAGAGAACTTAATTTAATAAATAAAATTGTTAAATTTATTGAATATGACGCAGGTATGATTTTTAGGTTAGTTAATAAACATAAATTACCAAAGTAAGTTATGACAGCCTGTTTAGTAGTAATTTAAAAGTATTCATTTTTTGTGGTGCATGGTATTTTATAATATTTTTAAATTTTATTGCTTGAAAATAGTAAAAGCCAAGACAGAAATACCAGTAAAAATAATAATTATCGCAGGAGACAAATAATATAAATTAAATTCGTTTTAAATCAAATTTTAATTAAAATAATATTTAATATTCAGAAGTAAATAAAAGCGAGACTAAAGAAAACCAAAGCGCGACTGAAACTGATTTAAAAGTAAATTACTCCTGGCATATTAACAAACGTTTTTTCTTTACTATAATAACAATTGCGGTTCTTTCTTGTAGCGTTTACGAGCGCCGTTTTTTATATTGTTACATTTTTGTTTCTCCGGGTGATTTTCTTTTAATATGCCTCAGCAACTCTACAATTGGCCGTTGGTTGCTTTTTAATGTATCCGTTTTTTCGGGTTAAAAATGCTGCACGCACAAAGCTTGAGGAGCTATGAAAAATGCTACATTCAAACTCTACCAGCATTTATTGTGGCCAAATTCCGATGACTGCGAAATTTACTGCCTGCAAAGACTTTGTCAGAGAAATTCGCAAATACATTAAAGCTTAGATCCCTTTTACCGCCATGTCGAAATAAACTGTAAAACGAGAAAACTTTTGGAATTTCCACGCGATTTTCTGTTGCGGTAATTACCAATATCCTAGAATAACCTAATCGTATGCAGTTTTCATCGGGTTTGCGGTGTTCGTTACGATTATTTTTACATAATAATGTTAGCCAGATAATTTGTTTACTACAAGTATGCGCTATACTTAGCTGATCCGCCACCGTAGCTACCTACGTATATTTGTTTGAGACAGAGATCTCGTATACATTCACTATTATTGTTGTGTACTCGGCTAATGGTAAACGATTAAAATGTAAATGGGCGCGCGTAGATGTCACACAAGCCAAGATAACGCATTATAAGACGGGCCCAGAGTGTATTACGGCCTATTAAAAATTAAATGCACGATATATATTTTTTAATAGACGAATTAACAGCAATATCGTGTTGAACGTTTTCGGCCGGTCGTCGTGTGATGTACAAACGTCTCGTTTCCTATAATAAACCCGTCAAATTAGGCTTTCACTCTGCATTTCGACGACAAGCTAATGACGGTGCAGATACGGTTCCATTGGCTTTTATAATACAAAATATCATACATACGCTCTTGGCCCGACACCTCAGTAGGCGTTTAAAATACTATATACCTACCATATTATATTAGTGTGTGCGCAAACCATAAAAAACAAATACACATTGAAAATGAAAAATCATTAAACGCGGTGCCAATTTCATGCGGCTGTAGGATAATTAAATTTAATATCCTGTCGGAGACACTAAAAGGCTATAATACAATAATAATAAAAATTATAATATTATTATTTTTTTTTTTACTATCGTACGTCGTCCATTGTTTGTAAAAATAAGAAATACTCATTGTTTACATAGTAGTTAAATTAACCCGTGTCAACGTGACCGTCCAAAAGGACAATAGCGTGTACTATGCTAATCGTATCATTCCTATAGTGGTGACCAAAACAAAAAGCTTTTATTTTTTATAAAACAGAGACACCGTGTTATTATTATAATATATGTTATTTATTATAACATGTTGTTAAATTAGTTTTCTTGGAGAACACCGGGAGGATGCAGTTATTTGCGGCAAATAAGTGGGCGATCACTTAGTCCTAGGTCTTAAACAATAGGTTGTTTCCGTTGGTGCTACCGTTAATGTTTATTTTCTGTACATACAACGACGACAACCTGAAGTTTATTTTGGTTTTTACCCCTCGCCGTCATCAATTTCTTTTAACCTTCGGCGCACAGTCGCGTACATTAGGTGCCGTTTTACCGAATAACAGCACTCCGGAGGTATACAAATATTTCTACGTTTGTCTTCGAGTCTTATTGCCTCGCATGTGCCAGCTGTAAACCCATCCTGTTCAGAAAATTTCTGTGTGATGCTACTAAAATTAATATAGTGGCCATAGTGCTTTCTAATGTTTAAGCTATTACGGATACGTTTTAACTTTGAAAAGTCGACGGGTTCGGGGACAAACAGCCAAAGGGTATATAAATAATAACATGATAATTCGAAATTAGTTAAGTTTTAATGAATGACTTACGGCGTCGCCTTTTGGTCCGTCCAAGCCGATGGGACCCTGTAAAACACACACAAAACAATACAAATGTAAATTAATAAAATATAATGAGTGGGTATTAGTAGTTTGTCTTTTTCAAAGAATAAAAAAACAATATAAAAACAAGAAACCATGGTGTTAAAAAGTGTAATAAATTACGGCATAACAATGTGTTATTTGCATAATAATATGCGAATCACACTCTATAATAAATATTATTATAGAATGACGTGTAAATGAATGAGAGAATAGGTAATTGCGATGGCATGCGGTTAGTTAAGACTTAAGAGGTATGTATAAGCTAATTGTGGTAATCATGCACATGGATATGGATAGGATGGCAATAGTAGTACTGCTATGGGAAAAGGATGAATAGTGTATCCATGTTGCGACTAGTTGAAAAAACAAAAATCAAGTTTGTCTTAATAAATTTAATGGAACGCAAGCCGAACCGGGGGTCGGTGAGTTGATTACATAAACAGGAACTGCCATACAATAAATGTATGTACGAAGGCCTATCTATAACAAATTGCCTTAGGATTAACGGCGGCGTATGTAGGACGGGTTATCACGAGGCAAACCATTACACGCCGCCGTAGTCTTCCCCCGCGGAAAGAATAATGTTCAATATCAATATTGGTTTGGTTTTGATTTACTCGGTAATGGAATATAAGATGAAAAAAAGAACAAATAAATAAAAGAAATCATCCCCGGGCGCGTGATTGTTATCTATTTTTTACGCGCCACTGGTCTTAACATATTGACGAGGTACGTTTACAATATTTTTGTTTTATCTTAGTTGCTTTTACCTCCTGTGGAACTTGTCAAAATCATAACGTTCGGATGAAAAATAATCTTACTGCAACTCTCGGGATGGAAATTCGAACAGCGAACAACACGATATTATACCCGAAACCGATTGGATTTAAACGCTCAGATAGAGGTAATAATAATTAGACGCTGTCTATGAACTCTCGAATTGTATTATAATACGAGTATACAACCCTTTCCCTTACTCCGAATAAGGGTCAATGGTCTCCGGGTCCGTGAAACGACAGTATTTGCGCTGTTTATAATATATTATACTAAACAAGGTAAACGACGGGGTCATTTAAAGCTCTATCGCCGTTCGCGTTGGGGACTCGAATAATTTGATTTTTTCCCTTCAGTTTCGAAACCATTTCCACGGTCCAACAGAGACAATACAATACGGCAGTAACGCGATAAGCCCTCTCGGGATCCGACGGCAAAAACCTTTGGACGGGTGTTGGGAACTCGATTGCATTCCAGCGGTACAAGGAAGGTGTCCAATTACTCCCAATTTAAAATGATCTCACTAAATTCTAAACTCCCCAACCCCCGCCTCTCAACCAAAAAAAAAATTAGTTCATTACTCGATGAAGTTTGATTTATCACTTTATCATTCCTATCGGGAAATTTGGTTTATTTTTCTCACCTTTATAACCATAAATTATTCAGCGAATTCAGGATACTGCTATAGTAGATTCGGTACCCTAAGGATGATGTGGCTTTTGTGCATGACTTATAACCGACATAAGAACACAGACGAGACAAAAATAAATCGAGTTAATTAAGCGAAATACTCGTCTGATAGCGTGTTTTTTTTAATAAATTTAACTGTCCGCATACACGCTAGAGTGGTCTATTTCTATGAAAGCACACTAATCAGGCCAACCCCTCTACGCCAGTAATGCCTTGTCCGATTTTAACTCGGTGACGCATTCAATACGTTATGGTGAAAATATTTTTTTTTTATCAAACCCTCGAAGAATATTATATAATATAATGCCATACAAAAAGTTATATAGTTATATATGCACGCCAAGTGATTGTATAGTAGTATAACAGTTTATTAAATACATAATATTATGAAACTAAACGCTATAAAAAAAAATATCTGTCAATAATTTGAAATAAGAAATATTAAACTACCTAAATGCTACGGGCTCCCCTCGAAGTTAATTACAAGCATCTACATAAGTAAAATATATTATTTTATTTATTCGGTATTTAATTTTCCCTGGGAGCTATCCGCGCAGTAGTCGAAACACGTGTATTTCTTTGGAAACCGGAAAGTCTTCTTTTTCAATTTGTTTTTAGTTGTGTTCGGCCTTGGGCTTAAACTTATTTCCTTAACTTCCTTCGGTTTCCTCGTAATTGAACATAGAACAGTTAATACCGAAAAAGCAAAATTATTTTTAAATAAAATACTTATATAAAGTCAAAAGTCGCGAACGAATCCATTACACGCCATCAATAATATTGATATAGATATATGAAGTAGACGGGAGTGTGGAGTATACTTTATTTACAACACCAAAGTATAAGTAACAAGCGGTGGCATAATTATTAATGTATAAAACGTACGGAATACCACAAAGTTGTTTAAATGCTAATGGTTTTTCGCATAATATAGTATTAGGTGTATTACTACAGGTGAATTGTTACTAAAGAGCGTTTTGAATTTTTAAACTACAGAAGAAAATGAAGATATATTATAATATTAGGTACAAAACCAGCGGTAAAGAAAGTTCAAAAAACAATAGCCGATGAAAACGAAACACCGTTCAATATATTATATTAAAACTAAAATCAGAAAATATTGTTTAGTGAAAACCATAGTATATTATTGTGTTATTTTTTTTATTAATATTATATATTGTGTTTTGGTTTTGGATGGTTCTTACCATCAGCCCTCTGGCCCCTTTCATTCCTCTTGGGCCCTAAAAAATAAAAATAAAAGAACCGTCGAATTGAGTTTTCCTATAAATATATACATATAAACCTAATTGTTTTTACAAAATCACGAGATTAGGAACAGGGACGTCGAACGCGCTGGGGGAAGTAGCAAAGGAGAGCGTAAGGTATTCAATGAAAATTATTTTTCCAAAAACTCATACACACAGAGTCGATTTGTATATGAGTGCAGGTCGTGCAATTCTATGGTATGTAAGTACCGTGTGTGTGTATGTGCCTAAGCGTTTATTATGCGTTTCTGACAAAAAAAAACTGCAGAGTTTGCGGCTAAAGTATTTGTGTGCCCGGGTGGGCGAAATAAAGAAGACATTGCCAAAAAAACGTTCGGTCAAAATACGAGATAAAAATATGAATATTTCATTTGAAGTTAAAAGCCGTCATGTTGTTTTTTAGGAGTCTGGACAAAGTGATGATGTCGACGGTTCATCCAGCCAAAATATGAGAAAAAGTGTATTATAGTATTATAAACCGTGTGTGTGGCAACATGCGATGCTATTGCAGTAGGACGTGCCAAAACAAATAATCGCATAACAATAATATCATTTCGAAAATAAGAAAAATATGCGATGAATAAATACCGGAAAACCATTTTTTCCAGGAGGACCTGCCGGGCCCTGTAAAACATTAGCACAACAATTTGTTTTCACTTATTTATGAAGAATAAATAGAATATATTATTTTTATCACAAAGTTATGTGAAACAGTGGAAATCGTTTGTAACTGTCAATTTTTGCAAGCATGAATTTTAAATAAACTCTAAAATTTAAATTTATTTTGAAAAGAATAGATGGTTTATACCAGTTGACTAATCTATAATTATTTTTAATATATGTGAAAATAAATGTTACTAATGTTAATAAAAATATAAATTTTGACCAAATTTATCTTAAATAATTTTTTCAAATGAACTAAATATTAAAATTGTTTAACGATGTTCTACAAAAAAAAATATAATTAAAAAAAATTAACAAATAATTGTTCTTTAAAGTTTATATTTAATTTAAAGTGGTTAAATTGAATGGATGAAAAAATAACTTAATTAAAACGGTATAATTTTTAGTTTGTTATTTTACATTATTTTTGTATAATATTAGTTTTCTTGACAAATTCGTGGGCGATAGTAAGATTATAAATACTTTGCAGATACTTAACAAATTATTTATGAACAAATGACTGAAAACGATAAATATATGTTTTGAAATACCTACTCGTCTGACTGATGTTAACATATTAATGGATTTCTCGCGTTTATTTTCAAAACTAATGTGAGTACTAAAATAAATCTGAAGTTGATAAAAACATTATGTCGACTCGTAGTTAACAAGCAAGTAGTATTTAATACTGTGGGCCAAACAAAATCTGCTGACTGTTTACTAAATCGTAGAACTAAGATTTTTATGACCATTATAGCGATTGAAATTTTGAGTTATAAACAAAATATTACAATAAACGCTAACGGATAACTCTATATATAAATTTAAGGTAACCTCAAATATTTTTCTATTTTGGTAAAAAAAAGTATCATTAAACAATAACAAAAGTTTATGCAGTTGAATAGTCTATTCTGAGAAACAATCAATTAAAACTTGTATATTAGAACGCTAATCTCCATACGTCACTACTCGTGCATAATGAAAATTAATAGAATGGTCCTGAATAGTAGAATATCTGTCAAAGGGTAACTGATAGTTATTTAATTTGACATAATGAATTGTTTTTCATTCAGAGCGTTTTTGCGACCAAATTTATCAGAAAAGGATTGCACGTCAGCCGAAAATACCATATTATTATTATTTTTTAGCTTCAATGCGTTAGCTGAGAAGGTATTGTTCTATTATTATTCTACTCTGTTGTGAACGCTGCTGATGCCGAAATACGCGTACGCACGCCTACTTAAAAATGTATTATTTTTTGTGGTGAATGGTATCTTTTGGTTGTTTTCTTCTTTTTATTATTATTTATCAGTGTAATAAACCTCAAACTATTAACGGTTGTGCTGCCCTTTTCCGGTTTCGTAATCGTTATAGTGCACTTCAATAACAGCCCTAGCCCCTACGATAATTATTCATGGCACTATAATATATACATAGTATAATTTAAATACGGAGCCAAAGAAAAATATCCGACAGCACTATTACTAGCCGTTTGTCCCGGCATGAATAACGTATAATCAATAATGAAAATAAATAGACTCGTTATAACAATCTATACAAGGTCCGTTTGTAATAACATTAATCCGTAATGATCGACGTGACCTAACGCTTTGCCAAAAGTGTGTTCCACCGGGTAGAATAAGTCGTTGAAATTCTCTGCGCATAACATACTATGGTAACCGCGGACTATGGACATTGAACATGAACACATGACCGACACACGAGATGTTATCCAATTAAACGCCCACGGGTGCATTGCTCCGTTTATAAGTAAATATTTAGATTAGTGTGTCGTTAGATTTCAGTATCACATTTGAACTTTCAGTATGCAAAATTATATTCCGACTAAGAAATGTCACCTACTTATTTTATACTTTACCAAAATAATTATAACAATTGACTTAGAGTGTCGTTACAAACGATTTCCCCCGTCAGGGCGAGGCGTCGGATTGATTGCTTTCGAAATTACATAACAAATGGTTACTTACCGCCGGTCCCGGTTCGCCTTGATCACCTTTCTTGCCTCGTTTTCCCCTTTTACCAGGAGGCCCTGAAAAATGACATAAACGTATTCGATTAGCATCATCTCGCCTCTGTATATATACAACACAGTGATAATTTAATACGGCAATTAAGTCGGCACAACAGCTGCGGGTACCCTTCAAAAAGAAAAAAAAAATCTGGCGGGAAACGCTGTAAAGTTTTGCCGGAGTGACGAACGAGAAATATATGGTAATCTGACTGGGGAGGGCTAAGTCGCGTTAGAGCAAATGATCAATGATGCCCGACACCAACAGTCGCCCCTTCACCTCCTCCCCCTTTTAGGACAAAGAACCGTCGAACGTCTTTACTCAACGTTTTTGGCGGACAGTCCATGCGGTTAAACGAAATAAAAAAAAAAAGTTTAACCGATTCTTTTTCTCAATTCCCTTCCCTTCGCCTATGGATATTTCATATAATTTATCACTCGCCACCAATTGTCGTCTGTTTAACACAATATTACAAAGAATAGAAAACTACAAAGCGGAATGCCGACTGGCGTAAACCACCAATTGTTGTTAGCGACACAGAAAACAAATTCCGTTTATTTAATTTTTTTCTTCTCGCCATTTTAATCGCTAAACGTGTTACTCGAGTACACTATTTAAGTGACCGTTGGGTTTTCTTTAAACTGGTTTTGCCGTATGTGTGGAATATATAAACACACATAACCGAATCCGTAATGTTTTAAGCAAAAAAAAAATTACACTCTAGTGAATAGACTATAGATATGAAACTAAGTAAGTGGTTTAACTATCATTGACGTTTTCCGTTTATGCAATACGAAGTACGTAGGGAGGATGACACTTTACTATGTGATATCATATCACGTTGTATTTACCTTATGACAAATGTAGTAAAATATATTTTCCCTTCGAATGTAAAATAGAAGGCATTTTCGAAATAATCTGAGAAAGGTAGAGGAAGGAATAAGGACCTCAATTTTGACTTGAGACTTTGTATTCAGCGTAAAATTACATTAACTTAAACTCCCTCGCTTAAACTTAAACAAATTAAAGGAATTTAACTATTTCGAAATAAATAATAAACTACTGAAACTTTTACTTTCCTAATTAAGATATCTTTAGTAACTGCCTATATGAAGTCTCTACAGAAACGCCTTCGTTTTACTACTCAATACTATTCAACAGTATAGATTTATGGTTAATTAACCGAGAAAAATACGAATCATCTCATACGAGGATAAATATCGTTAGGTATACAATATATGTAAGTACGTTTCTGACAGACGACCATCAGACGAGTCTAATACGCGGTTGTATAATGTGACCGGCACGCCGGGTGGTAGTTGTAGTGGGCAAAGAAAGGCTTTTGGAGAGAAATGGGAAACTCGGACATGCGACGATCGGCCCCCGCAGTCGTACAATAATACAAGAACCAGATGTTTACCTGTCATTATCGGTAATTGACCACGGCGGACTCAGTTGTAAAGTTAAACGGCTGCCTAATGCACTCCGTTGTGTGCACAGTCTGAGTAACTGCACCGGAATTGTATAAAATATATAAGCGTGTGCAAGTATACATTATTTTAAAAACAAACGGATGGACATGTGTTTCACCTAAAAGCATTTCCGTTTACTACTACAATACGTTTTGCTGTTTTTTTTTAAAATTTTACTCGTAGTACTATAACACGAAATTCCTTAGAGCGTGCGTCTCTTTCCAGAAGTGGTAGTAACAAGGGAGGGACTGTTGTTATGGACCCCGGGGCTTTTAAATTGGTGCTGTTAAACGATCGGATGCGACCTAGGGATATATATATATATATATATATATATATATGTATATGTTCAAGGCGGGCGGTATAATAACATTATGTATTATATACACAAAAGCAATTTAAACTGCTCGTGGGATACACTGCCAGTGTCATGGTGCCCTGCGTATAATCGAAAGCACATTTTAATGAGGAGCTAAAATACCTCGGGCGCCAGATTTTCCGCCATTTTTAGATGATAATAACGTTTATCCACGATTTCCCCCACTATCTCTTTCTTTCATTTAGTCTTTTACCCCTCTGTCGTATGTTATACTCATGTTTTTATCATAACGTCATGTTAACATAAAAAGGTAATTATTTAAAATATAATAACTCCTCAGAATATCACCTCAAATCTCATACGGCGTATTTGAATTCAAAAACATTTACTAGAAACGCCGCTCAATTTAAATCCTTTTAGAATTTAAGATAGACTTTAATAGAAAGGAAAAAATAGTAAAATTCACATTTTAAAAGAATTCAATATTTTTTTTAACAGTTCAATGCGTGCAGACTCATAAAAAATGTATTTCCTAAGCACTAACTAACTAAACTACATTAAACATTTTATGAAACGTCCAAATTTTACCTTATTGTACAATAATGGGTTAAAAGCGTTAAACCAATATTAATAGCGACCGCTGTACGTTATATTTCCCTTTTACCCATTAGAATCACGTTTACTTCAACTTGGATATTTTACAGGGAATCTCGTGTTGTATAGAAATGTTAGAATCAAATTAACGCACGAAAACGATAAGCTTATAGTCTTTAATGGGGACTCTATGTCACCTGTTCTATTTAATCTAGTATTAGAAATGTTATAAGGGAAACTAATATCGGACCCCAGGAGGGGGTGTCACTACAAGAGTCTTCCATGGCATTATTGGCATATGCAGACGATTTGGTCCTTATGGATAAATCACACGATGGCCTAAGAACACTATTCGGCCGTTTGGAGGAAGCAGCGAAGAAGGTTAGCTTACAAATCAACGAAGGCAAAACCGAATACTTGGTGGTGGGGAGAAGAGATAGTACGAGAATGTATCCTTCCTTAAGAGTGGGTAACCATGAATTCAATCGAGTCAAACAATTTAAATACTTAGGTTCGGTATTGACCGAAAAAAATGAAACTGAAAAGGAAGTAGCAGCAAGAATCCTGTCGGGAAAAAAATGTCTTTACGGACTCACAAAGATACTAGGGTCACGGTCCCTGTCGAGAGAAATAAAGATACAATTGTACATTACACTATTACACCCTATATATACATACGGAGCAGAAACATGGACATTAAGAAAAACGGAAGAAAATAAATTTATTATTTTGAAGAGGAAAATCCTAAGAAAGATCTTTGGTCCAGTAAAAGACGAGGAAACTGACGGATGGAGAATAAGAAAAAACAAAGAACCAGACGAACTCTTTCATCATCCAAACATGTTAAATATAATCCAGAGTAGTAGGTTACAGTGGGCTAGTCACGCCTGGCGTAGTCAGAACCCACTACTGCATATGGTATTGGCAGAGAACCCAGAAGGGAAAAGGCCTCTTGGACGACCCCGTTTAAGATGGGAAGACGTGGTAAAAAGAGACGTAAAACCGTTAAATGGAGGCTCAGATTGGAAAACAAAAGCAGCTGACAGAGAGACTTGGAGGATTGGTTGTTTGACGGGATGGTCCTAGTGGCCGTTAATACTCAAGAAGAAGAAGACATGGTAGATTATAATAAATGATCTTTGTCAATGTAATTTTTAGAAAGGTAAATACATGGATTTATAAACAAGATAGTATAATCAGGGATACTGTCATTATATTATAGTGTATAAAAAATACATTACTGGGGTAGGTTTTCGTTGATTGCTTACACAAAAAGATGTTTTTTTTTTTGAGAAGTTTCATGAGAAATCACACACAAACCCGGCCGCTTTTAGGGATTTATTTTAGCCGCCGGTGTGGGTTACAAGAAAAGAAAATACCAAGTTGTAATTCGACCTTGCCGGCCACCGCGCACTGATCCGACGGCTTTACTGCATTGTACCCATTACCCGCTAATCTCGATGGAGAATGTATACGTGTGCTGTGTGCGCGGTGGAAGTTATCGTCCGAAAGATCTGTAAAGGGGCCGGGGCTCGCGTCCATCATGATCGTTTCACATTAGTCACGGACTGGGTACAACAACGATAAGGCTCCACAAGGGAGAAGAAAACGGTATTTTCTTTTATTTGTCCCGGCCGCACGTTGTCGATACAACGCTAATACCCCGGGCAACGGAACACCTGAGCTTTTAGGCGCTAAAAATAAACAAAAAACGATTAAAGTACAAACTGAAAAATGGCTGTAATCGTTCTCCATGAAAATCGCATTCCACATCCCCTTATAAAAAGAAATCAGTTATCACGACTAATTTTGTTTAATGTTCAAAAAGTAATGATTTTAGTTTCCACAAGACCCTAAAATATCAAGAGATAACAATCGTAGTTTTAATAACTATATTCAGGTACGGGTCTAAAAAAACCCAAGAAGTGTTTTAAAAGTAATTTATCTAAAAGTGGTCTACCCGTTCATAATTTGAATTTAAGCAGAAAATAAATGATCAGTTGTACACTATATTTGTTTCCTTATCTTCAATGCGGTATTGTTTTTACAACAATGATTTTTTTAAATTATTATTATTAATTCACTTATATGCCTAGATAATATCTCCTAAACTGCTGAACTGGTTTCCTCGTGTAGCAAGTCTATAGATAAAAAATCATACCTAATACACACACTTTACTGGGCCAAAAATATAAAAGCCTAACCTCCCCTTCAAATTCCATTAAGACACCCTAACAATGTACATAGTTTCACCCTAACATTACTCATTTTTAAAAATAGTTTTTTTGATTTTTCCTTAATAAAAAAAATTATTAAAATTACAGAGTTTTGAGAAAATTGTATAATATAATATAGCACCATTCTAGATCTATTCTCAATCTAATTTTCAGTCCCTATGTCCTAAAACTTCGCCCAATAAAGAGGGAGAAAAGAAAAAGATTTCTAGGGGAACGGGCTTATAATATTTTTTCATTTTGTCAACTTTTATCGATAGTACTTTACTGTCCACCATATTTTAGGCTCTCGCTTCGCTACTGCTCCAATGATATCGTCGTCATCGTGCCAAGAGTGACCAAGTGTTAAAAAGTGACCATACTCAAAAACATGTATAAATAAACATGTTTTTCACTTGGTCATTTTTAACACATTGTCACTTTGGTATAAGACCGACGATATAAGTAATATGTCAATTCAAAAATATTATCAGCGAATTTTGACCGCTTTTGCGTTTTATTCGCCGCGCTTCGAGAGTAGTAAAAATAAGAATAAAATGGTACCACAAAACACAATATAATTGAGTTGTCCCATGTGTAAACGTGTGCGTAGATTATAAGAGAGTAAATAGACGCAAACAAGGGTCTTCCCTGGCGGGTACGGCTAAAATTTATGGGGCACTTAGGCGTTTCGTCCGGTAGTGTACTACGCGTTATTGTTCAGGCGATATAAAAATGAATAAATAACGTATTATTCCAAGGTATAAGCCGACGTGGGGTAAAAAGGAGGCTCACAAAATAATAATGGTGGGTGGGTAAAAAGACGATGATAAAAATATAGGCGCATAATTTCCTAGTTATACACACTACAATGCTATCGCGGTGGGCGTATTGAAGTCTCCACTTGTGTTTAGTCTTATATGCTTGTACCGTATATACGGAAGATATAGGTAGGTACCATAGAAATTTATTAATAAATCCGTTGCGTACCGTTCGTTCAGGGGTAAGTGTATACAACATAAATAATGTCATGCGGGTATTATAACTTTTGTATCAGTATCCCGAGCATGCCATGTGTTGTTGGCGTCATGACAAACCAAAGTTTTGGCAATGTTTTTAAATTATACACGGAATTGCACGGAGCATGGTGGTCACTAAATATATTGGTACCTAAATGGAAATTAGAAAAAATGCAAATAATCGAACTTGAAATCGGAACAATTGCCAAAAAAACTTGACAAAAACATTTTTTTATGTATAAAACAAAAATGTTTATTTTGATTCGACATTTTATAATATCAATTAAAAACAAGCTTTAAAATATCAGTTTAAAATGATTAAGCTTTCTTTTAGTTTTAATTAAAGGATTATTTATGATATATTTTATTACATGAGTTTATATTATTTTAATAATCATAACGCGTTAACTTATCGAAGCTATTTCATTATTTATGTGTTATATGTGTTCAAAAACCAAAATCACTAACCGAGAATGTATTAGTGTCTTAATGAGTAATTACGTTCGAAAAATATTATTTGTTAGATTTGCTAAGATGTTTCTAGCAGAAACTTACACCAACGATTTTAACTTAGTGATTTGTAATGTCATATTCAGCCGTGTTAACTTATCTATATTAGAAAAGCATACGCAATAATTGATTATTGTTATTTTTTTCAGTTGCCTTAAGGTGGTATAATCCTAAAGTCAATTGTTAGAAAAGTCTACATTGACGGTACAAACATTATATAATTAAGACAATTGACGCGTTGAATATTTTTAGATTATTTAAATCCATAAAAAATAATAATAAGTATATTTTACATATAAGTATTATACGATTATAATATAAATTGTATATTATGTACAACAGTATGTATATATAAATGCTCAGTCATCCGTTGAATACAAGAAATCGCATTTAACAGTCAACTGCTTTTCACCAGTATAAATATTAAGAGATATTATATGATAGGTAAAAGAGAAATAAGTAAATAACCTTTATCGGTACTACAGGTATCCTGTAGTAGGTAACGCCGAAGGTGTCTCTTGCCTCAGCCAATCATTAATCAATGAACACGATATAAGATAAGTGATCGAAAAAACGTAACAATATACAAGTCTTATCGGAGGGACTGAAATGCGTTTTTGAACCGATGTCTTTGTTTACGTGAAAAAAGATGTAAGCGCAAAAAGCATGCTACGAGACCGTTGCATAAATCTCAGCCTGTCTGCTTTTCCTTAATCTCTGCAGTAACGTTCTCGTAAATGCATGGAAAAAAAGCTATTTCCGAACATACACTGTCACCTCGTATTTCTCCATCAGTCTTGAAGTGATCGGAGCAAAGAAAAAATACACACACAAAGCAGCCTGTGCGCGCACTTAAACCGCGAACCTTCGTCGTTCGTTCCTATATATTCTGTCTGTCGAATCGAAATACCCCAATCAATTGCTCGAAGCTCACACGGTCGTCAGTCGTAGGCGTATTGACGGGATTTCGATTTTTGGAACTGAATAGGAAAAAATACATCTACGCGTGACAAGGAACGGACAAACTTCAACGTTGTAATGAAAAAAAAAATGCCACCGACCGTTTATTGTCTGCAGTACTGATGACCGTTTTATTAAACCAGCTTTGTGCATGCGTGGTTTTGCTGACTTTTGTTTTTTAGTCGCTTACAAAAAACAACAACATAAAAAAAAGAAAAGAAAAAATAGTCAGAAAACCCTAAGTATTAAATCCGATCGAGTTAGATCTTCTCGCCTAACGCAATAAGTTGACCACGTGACCCTCAACGAAATTTCCACATAATATCTCACTCGTGCACAGAATTGGATGTAAAGCGTTTAACTCGGCCGAAGGGTCGTATAGACAGCCATCGCGTCGTCGTTATTTAACGAGTGTACTAGCGATGGGCGGTCCGCTAAAATATAACTTAGTCGAGTAGGTACGACGAGTGTTGTACTTACCCGAAACTCTAGTCGGATCGTATATTATAATGCATTCGTACGCAGTAATATTATTTTACATTTATAAACGAATATCGACTTAAAACTATTAGCGTGACAGTAACGTCGTATACGAGTTTAATATTTACGCCGCCACACGAGTGTCGCAAGTCTCAAGAAGTCTGTTCGATGAAGACGCGGACTGGGGCGAGACACACCCTCCCCAAGTATATTTAATTTATACCAGGCGTTCATTAGTGGGATTCGACTCTACAAGCTTCCCCTGCAAATATCCCCTCCACCGCCGTCTCATTGCTGGCTGCACGCAATACCCGTCGTGCCATCCCAACGCGGATCAGACAGACCTTTGCAACGGTCACGTATCTCCCCGGATTATAATTGCTACGTCGGGATATGGTTCGTTAGCTGTGGAAAACCCGTCTCAGCCGCCGTTACCTACACTGCTCGTCCAAGTATTGTTATTTTTTATATATCATAATTATCGTTATAGTCCGTTTCTTACTCGCAAAACCCAAAATTGTATCCGACACACGTGACTTTTCCCAATTCGCGTTTCAAATCCGCGATACGTGTTTCTATACATGTATCGCCGGTTTCCGAACACCGTAGTGCCTCGAATTCTAACCAAACAACATAAGTGCAGAGCGAGTTTCAATTATAAAAAAAAAAAAAAAAAAACGCATTAGACCACTCGACAGATTCCTTTGGGTAGACGCACTCATTCCTACAACTCTCAGACCACACGGCGGTGTTTACTATCAGAATTTGTCCGCCAAAGCAAATATCTAAAACCGTTGCTATTCCACATCGTTTAACAAACCACTTACGGCGTATAAAATAATAATATGCAAATGATATAATATTTAAGTGATGATAAAACTCGTGTTTGCGATTACTATATTATACTCTGTAACATAACTTACATAATATCAAACCTAATTTCCCTCTATTTGTCTCTCTCGCCAATTAGGTACCACTATTAAAATAATATCAATAACAATTTAAAGACATATTACGGTCGGCAATAATATTGGGACATTAGTCATGTATGAATACGGATTTTCTCCATCGGTAGGCAAACATAAAAAAAATAAACTAGGTGACGTTGGAATACATTTGATCTACGTGACGTGTAGGATTGTGAAAATTATAATTACCCACCTATAAATATTTGAGATCCTGTAAAGCGTCGTGCGATCAAAAATGGTATAACTTTATACGTGTTTTAGACGTGATGCGACGTGCGCGCTCTCCAGGATGACTCTGGAGTTTTTTAATACAACAAACACGGGACAATGGAAATGTACAAACATAATGTACAGGGAGTATAACATCTAACAATATACACAAGAGAAGTAAAAAATATACCTCGGACAATAACGTATTATTATGGAATAAAAATCAACACCTCAGCGGCAGCGATACCACAAGACACCGGTGGTGGTGGTGAGTTGAGTTTCTACGCAGCATTGTTATCTCGGTTTATATGAGGTTAACGATTGGTAACCCGTATGTATTTGGATACAGGTATCATTAGACGGGCACACGCGTGGACCGCTGAAGAGGGCAAAGGTCGAGATACCTAAGTCCCTAGGAGGAATAACAGTATGTACAATAGTATGTATAATAGGTAATGGAAACGGTAATTATATTTACATCTTGGTTTTTTTTTCGACCAACCCTCAACCGATATTACTCGCAGAATAGGTTTAGCAGTTTAAATACATAATATAGCAGTAAAAATATACGACACCGTGTCTTTAATCACTATATTAATTATTATATTACATTTGTCGGCGACGTTCACACGACTCGCTCTTATCAACCGTAATAATTTTCTCTACACTTCTTTACAATACAGAATAACAACAATAATAATTTGTTTATATTTTCTACGCTCGCAGTCCAGCAACCTTTCTATAAACGTTTTTCCGATTATTGCGATAGGGAGATTAAAGATCCTTTATACATGTATATATTTCTGTTATGATCGTAAGTCTACTTGGAAAGTATTATTTACCGGAGCAACTTCGGATGTGACATCGTAGGTCGCGACACAATGTTATGCACCCGCGAAAAGTACCATTGATTATGAGAACAAACAATGCTTTTATTAAGATATAGACTACGTGTAGAAATATGTACATTTATTAAAATTTCATCACCGAGTAAGAGGGAGAATTGTAAAAATTAAAGAGAGGATGATTTGGTTAAATTATATATGAATACATTTCAAGTGTCCTTGGCAATAATTGCATTTTTGTTATAATCATATATTTTATTATTATCATTGTACACATACGTTCATCTACGATTAAGACGAACCGTTACCGTTCACACGTTCTATTCATTATATCTATATGTTATTACAGTTGAATTCCATTAACTGCAGTTTTAAATACAGCGATAACATAACTCTTCGTTAAGTCGGTGCACGACTGCTACGTTAAAATAACTTAACGGGCATCTCGACAGTATAGTTGTTATTGTGTTAATTTTAAAGTTATGTATTTATCGCCGCTGGTCGAAATTTTATACTTAAGTATAAAGGAACGCCGTTGGAATAAACGAGGAAGTTCTTTAAAACGCACCAGCTCCGGGGCAATAACGCGAAGAATAAATTATTATTGTTATAACTCGGCGGTCTATAGTTTTAGCAAGTTTTCCGCGTTCAAAGTAATTAACGCCTCCCCTTTCCTGCCTAATCACTAAGTGCCGTTTTGAATACCTCCTCCTAATAACTCTCCTGTGAAAGCCATTTTTCGAGTAAACGGTTGGCAGGCGTGGAAAGAAAAATAGGCTTCAAACGGGTCGCAAATATGATTGACAGAAAAGGTCGGTTTGACGTTGATTCGCTGCGAACGTTCTCCGGAATCGAATTACTGTCGGGTTTGATAACACTCAAGGGAAACAATAACCTTACACGGTACGACTTTCGCCGTCCAAAATTATTCCACTCCGAACGGCATTGTCCTTATATTACGATATATACAGTGTATTTTGTCCTTAATACAGTTTGCTGTTTGACTGGCGAGGTGCTAAGCTTAACGTTTGCGGACACATTGATACAACACAACAGCATCCGTCCACTACTATAAATGTATCGTGCCGTCAACACGTCATCTCGTACTTGAAGCCGAGATGTATATCTCAAACAGTATATTATATGTGTGTTCGATGCTGTTGTACGTACGTTTGGAATTCAGTAACGCCTCCGGACGACGCGATGGAGACGTCGGCTATCAGTGAAACGGGATCGTTTCATTGTGACATTTTTATAGGGTTTGTGCGCGTCCACGTAATTCGTCGTCGATTGTTGCCCCGGCGGGCCACATTAAATTTCATTATTTTTTTTTTTACCGTTTTGCAATCACACGTTTTTGTCGCCAGAAACACGCGTTGTACACCTTCTTATCGAGCGGTGCATCTGAGAGCGACGAGTGATGATTAACGGCCGCAACAATACAGACCGAAGGAAGCGTCGTTGACCGATGTGTTTTCCTTTATAAGCAAAAATCTCATTAACATACGTGAGGATACAACAGGTGGACGCTCGTCTCTTTACTTACCCGACGAAGAATATTCAAAACGACCACCTAAAAATTAAATAGACGCGAATATTGCTCGCGTTTCTTTTGCCGTTAGCAGCGACGTGTCTACGGCACTTCCCCGATTTCCGGTTTGGCGCCGGAAGAGGGCGTTCTTTTGGCGGATGAAATTGTATTGGTTTCCTGCGAGGGAAAAACCTTTCGATTTGGTGAAAAATAAATTGAAAAATAAAATACAGAGCCCCTCGAAGAAAAAAAAAATAATAACCTATTACCGACCAGATTTATGAGTTTTGGTCGCTAAAAAATAAAAATAATAAACGAGAAATCAATGACTGTACACCGTTAGCGATATAGATGTCAAGCCGCAGCTAAGTCCGTACAAAATCTAAATAATGTGATGTCGCCTTCGCATGAATCTCGTGACAACACTTATAATATTATTTTTGAGTTTATTAGACGCCCACGATAAGACCAAGTTTCCCTCGGCGTTCGTTATTTCCGGATTTAACTAGTGTAGTCGCGTTGTTCTTCGGTTCGTGAATGACGCAGAAAACCCCCTTGGGCACAATTATTTCCGACGCCTTATTAAATCTGATTAAAAACCATTTTTTGCGCTATTACGTTCTGTCAGACCCTACTCAGCATATACTTGTTAGTGCTTTAATTTTTTTGAACAAGCAAAGAATAATAACATCACTAACCGAGATTTTGAAATAGATTGATTAAAATAATATTAACGATTAATGCCTCAATTAAAGAACTGCAGAAGTACTTAAAACTCATTGTTTCATGACTGTATTGGACGGTTTGAAATTAAATGTTATACTATTTTGAAAAAAGTTACAAAAAGTTACTTGTAATATACCTAGTTTTATACTCAGAGCCGAATGTTATGTTAAAGAATTAAGAAACATTGTTTTCATTTAAAATATGTTTTTAATAATAGTGCGTCAGACTTGTTTTTTAAACAATATATACCCATTGGATATTATAAATTATACTCTGGTATGATGGATTAAGGTTTTGTCAATAAACAAGTAATTTCATACATTGTACATTACAAAAATAGAATTAAAAAAAACACAATTGCAAAAGCTCAAAATCTCATTGTTTACGTCCTACAATATCCATGTTTGATGTCTCATTTGTAAAATGTTATACGTAGATATCCTTCTGTATATTTTATATTTTCTTTACTATTACAATGAATAAACAAAAATAACCACTCTCGTTTAAAATGTAAAAAAGTACACATACCTAAACAAAAGCACAACCAGCATGTAGCTCTCGCTAGTAGAATCAAACAAACATATCTCTTTATTTTGACTGTAATATTTATAAAAGAACCAAACTTGAAATTTTATCTATCAAAAAATTATCAGTCATAACATTTTTATTTAATTGATAAGTACTCAATAAAATATTTAAGTATCTAAATAAAAAATAACAAAACTTAAGGAATAAATATTATTCATAGAAAATCAATAATATAAATATAATGTTGAAATAAGTCAATGAAATGTTAGAAAAAATAATTATTATTTTTATTTGAAAACAATTGTTTATTAGGTTTGATGTGCATTTGTGAATGTAGATATTTAATATGTAGATATCTTGAAGTCAACAAACATTTTAATTACTTGAAAATGGGCAAAACAATAGTTTCATGATAATTCAAGGTTTAAGCTTCGTTCCTCCCCTAATGTTTTATGATATTCTTTTCCGTTGCATTTATTACTGTATATAATATTTTACCATTAACGAACAGTAAAACGAGCGGTGGAATAAAAGGCATTAATTAACGAACTGAAGTCTGTGGCGATAAATCAAAGCATTAATAACACAATATGGTTACTAAGCAAAAGTTTGGGCATGAGGAAATTCAAATTAGATCCTCGAAACCCATAAAGTTAGTTCCCAAAGTCGATGACAGTGCGGCAGCGACGGTGATGACAATAAAAGCGCGACTGAACTTCTTATAAACCTACCTTTTAAGTATTATGAGCACTACAGTGTCTTTTGAACGTTGCTTAATGGGCTAGACCACTTTTCTCGTTTATACGCCTTTTTGATAACGCCAAAACAAAAAAGAAAGACAACAGCAACCACTCGAAAACTTTATTATCGAAATACTGTGAGATGGGCAAACGGAGAAAAACACTCAAATATATTATAATATTATGCACGGAGTGTTGTCGGAAACTAGCAGAGCTGAATACTTAGTCGTCCGGTGGCATACATCCACCTCTTTTTTTTAATGTTGTATTCAAATTCGCATTATCGGCCAAATGATCTTCACCACTTTTTTTAACGACTTTTGTAACAAAATAACAATTTCGATGTACCCTTGGCGATAGTATTGCCGCCCGGCAATTGCACCATAAAACTCCAATATACTACAAAATATAATGTCCACAATTAATATTAACATATTTTTGCTTATAAAGTCCATTGTTATTATACATTTAAATTTCTCTGGCATTGGCCATATCGTACCGAGAGGCAAACCTAGGTCATCTTTCTGATTAAAAAAACATTCAATACAAAAAAAAAAGTTGGTCGAGACATTCTTTTTTTTTATTTGGAATTTTGTATACAGAATAAATAACTCAACGTCTGAAAGTCGCGGTTAATCTACTTATTACCGGCAGAGTATCGAGTTTGAAAAAACTGTATACCTCTCCTATTACTTTGTACTAAGCTGCGTCTTAATCCTCAACCGCTGTCACGGCATTATAGCTTTCTTAATTATATTTATTGTATTTTTCGAACGTTACAGTACTTAGTACTTACATTAAATTCGTTTTAATTACATTTGTATAAACTATTGCGAAGAAGTCTTCTGCTAAGGCATTATATAATATTTCAAACTGGCGTAGTAAGTGCTGTACTCCAGAACGACGGCAATTCGTATGCAAACGTTGTTCTGTATGGAAACTTGGCTAGATTAAACTAAATTTTGAGTGACGCGTTGAATATCCACAAAATAATGTATTCATTTCGATGTACACTTTCCCATTCAATATTAACGTTGCCTTTCCAACGCGTTTACATACGCAGCTCATAACCACTGCATAAACTAACATTATATGCTTTTGCACACACAGCAATATTTCCCCTGATGTCCCGTGCATATTCCAAAGCCACGGTATTTGCCCACAAACCCTCTCCCAGTGGGATAAAATATTATAATGGATATGCTAGTCAAATTCTGGAAATCAACCAACTACTATTATGATTTGGGTATGGGTGGTCTTTGACTTGTATGTAAACAGACTTTTGGATGACATATTTTGATATTAACAATACTATCATTGTAAATTAAATATCAGTCGTAATTTAGACAAGTTTAATTAGCTTGAAGCAATACATTAACTATTAAAATAAATGATTAAATATTTATAAATTTATTTACAGCTTACGTTGTCAATGTTATCGCTAATTATGAGTAAACGTTTTTCAAACTGTTAACTTCAATAATGATCTAAAACGAGCATACAATTATCTTAGTTATAAAATTGAATATACAAAATTATTTTCAATAAACCGCAAACAACTAGAATACGAATACGAAAGCCGTAAAAATGTTAAGCAGCTGCCGTAAAAGTAATAATAAACAAACATTTTATTGTAATCAATCAACTCGATGTTTTTTACTTATTCAATGGCAACCACACAAAAGACTATGGTTGTTCGATTACAAAACAAAATGTTCGCCGTTGCGTTATCCCAAACAAAGATCTTATTATTATTGTTATATTATTATTTGTGATCCGAAACAGTGTACAGATATAATCTTGAATCTGTCCGTTACTTAGGTATATGTATTTCTTTTGATATTTTGTTTTCTAATACAGCGTAAAATATTACAATTGTATTTTTTTATTTTTGTAAAATTTTTTTTATAGTTATTTTGTAAATTAAATTTGAAGTACGTACCAACTAGTACGTACTTCTAGCTATTTACTGTTTAATCAAATACAAAATAACAACCTATATACATATTAATCAAAAAAATATATCGTTTATTACTTCATTCACATTATAGTCGAACGTCTTATTTGTTTTTTAAGAAATGTATAAATAAATGTATGCTATATAATATTATGTATGTACCTCTATGCATTTATACATATATATATATATATATATATATCCATAGACTAGCTATTATTTAATATTATACACGGATATGCGTAGGTAGACAAAGGGTAAATAATTGGATGGTCCCACCGAGGTATGTAGACAACGAAGATCGTCCTCGAACGGGATGCGAGCGTGACCAAGAGGTATGAACACAAGACCGCGTTACAGCGAGATCCACGTTGCTGTTATCGATTCTTTTAATGTACAGACTTCTACGCCGAGTATTACATTTATCATTACAAGGTTTACACCAAAAGACCCCGTGACGCCTGAAATAGGCTCATGTACTTTTAAGGGAGCACGAATAATTGAGAGTATAGGTGTTCTTATAGAATCATGACTGTCCGTCCGACATTTATTTACCCCTTACGGCGACTTATATAATATAATAATAATGATAATATGCTATAATCTTCAGTGTAATCGGATATACTTACATCGGATTGGCAATAATACGTATAATGGGCACGACCTACTTACAGCTATACTAAATTTAATATTATTATATAGTAATATTCGTATTATAATAATTTTTACGTCTCCTCGAGTTAAAGATTTGGAGGGTTTATGCCGGCGACGATAATTAGCCGTCGTGGTTAGAAACGTTTTTATCGTAATATTTTAGTAAAGATCTATTAAACGGTCGTGTGAACAATATAACAATACAACAATATAATTAATAATAAGACATTATAATAATTATAATTTAGACCCCGAAGCGCCGTACTTCAGTTAGACTTAGGTCGATTTATTTATATATACCTATCATAATTATAATACCTTAGATGAAAAGTTAAGAAGGTTTACAATGAAGATTTGTTGCCTGTGTAGTGTACCCGGATTTCCTAGTAGCTAAACCAAATCCTTTATACAATATAAAATAAAGACTAGTAAATATTAATTCGAAATCTTAGTAGTTTGGGGACTTAGAATCAAAGTTAATATTAAGTATTATCTATTTCAACCCATTGTTTTCTACCACTGCAATACGAATAAATAAAATAACATTTCCACCCTACTACTGGAAAAACCATTGATCAAATTTCATAAAGAAACATCGATTTTAACATATTAAAATGATAAGCAAAAAAAAAATAGTCGGAACCAATTTGACTATTTTTATAATGTTCATTTGGAAAATTATACTGAAAGTATTCCAACTGAAATATTGATAATGTTCTTAATTCAAATTTTACCAGTATTTTAATTTCTTCTAACAATAACAATAAAACTGCTCCGCGGCAATTCTAAAAAATTACTTAAAATAAACTATTCTCATCAATATTTAAGGTTGCGTTTTCTAATGTGTCTTCGTAAGCCAAAAGACGTTTAAGACGTTTTAACCGGTTCAAATTTTAAGGAAATTGGCGATCTCAAAGTGTGATAAAAATGTATTATATTTTAACAAGAAGACCGTCGGCCAAATTATTCCCACATATTTATACCGTCAACGAACATGGTACTAAATTGTTATTGATAAGGTCATTGAACCTCTTATGTGTATTTTGTTCATCCCGGCGCAATGCAATGAAACCACTTGATTCCGGCTGGACACAAAGATTATTGCTTATTACGCGAGCGTAAGAATTAGTATTCTGATACAGCTACTACTATTTAAGTAGGCATGTCTAAGAATGGTAATTGTTTAATATTTTAGGGGAAAAAAATCCAAGTACTTTTTGTATGTTATACAAACAAATCGGTCGAATATTGATTAAGAGCAATGAATGGAGAGTTAAATACTTCATATCTAAGCGAGTTAAAACCGTAATAGCCACGTCACATGGATTTTAGTCCATGTCAAATACAACCCATTGAAAGCTCTTGACAATATATTATGTCATAATGTAACAAGTAAGTATATTTATAGGTATATGTTTCGAAGGGAAACGCGTCAAATAAAAATACTTAACCGGCAATCCGCAGCAAAAAACTGCTCTCATTCCACACACGATAGAAGATTACTATAGAGATAAATCTGAAAATGTCGACAAAGCTATTTTCTCTTTTATCGCCATGTGTCCATAAATCAAGACTTGTTTGCAAACGAATCCTACCGACAAACGTTGTACTTCCCAATACGCACTACTTCGATATATCCGCAATTACTACAATACACTGAATTGTAAGTGTGTACTTTCTCTGAAAAATAAATCGATGATAGCATTTTTCAATATTTTAACCAGATGATAAACTGAAATTGAAGCAAACTGTTCTTTTTCTTCGCTAAAAATGTCTTCATCCGATTCATAGCAGAGACATATTCTGAATTTATTTTATGGGACTGTTCTAAAGTTGTATATTTGTATGCATAGATGTGCACTTCTTGTAATGATATTGTACAAAATACAGTGTGATTGTTATAAAACTTGCTGATGCTTTATTATATTTTTTTAACGTGGATATTATGTTTTTGGGCTGGAAATACATCGTTATCTTCATTATTTCGTGACACCTTTTTACGGGAAATTCATTTCGCCAAACATATTATGATGTGATACTTTAATGGCAACTAAACAACGGAACCACGGAATGTTTGCACCTCGTTACAGATCATAATCATATCCTTGCTTTAATGTTTTTCCGTAAAGCGGAAAAAAAATGTTTTTTTTTGTCATAAAAAGTATATGTATTATATGAACAGTAAAATAATATCGGTGCGGTTGGCGCTATTTATAATAGGGTTATTTCGCGCTGAAAAAATTAACAAAAATACACATAAATGTACCTCTTGCTCCTCGTTCAAATGACGGGGTGATTTTAAATAAATAACATTATTAGAGTACGTTTAAGTATTATGACCATAATATATTATAGTGACAACAGAACGATAAACCGACTAATTAGACGTGTATGCTCATGGTTTTACTTCTATTTACCCTTATTTTACTTTACGAGTTTTTTTATAATGCAGTAAACGGCCGTTTTTATTGGTATTGCCGAACCGGTCATCACCGTAATATAATACAAATCTCCCCAAGATGCTCCTGCTTCACAACACGCACTTAGTATGCACCGTAAAAACGTGCCAGACGTGCTCGTCTGATAAACATCTCTCGTATATGCGTGTGTATGCGCGCAGACCACTGTCACATACCATTTTGTCAAAACTGCATTCTCTTGGATTTCTTTTCCACGACGCACGCACACAATACCGTAGGTTTTATATTTAATAAATGTTTTTTCTCCCCATTTTTATTCGAACGAACCATCCGTAAAATATATTATGTCAGCCTACGTTGAACTTAAACACTGGCGAGTCACAGTATACTTGAGTCACCCGAGTCTGGAGTTAACTACACTCTTAAGATGTTGTTGGAAAATTGCGAGTTAGTATTAACTATTATGTCAATATTTTCCTATACGGTTCATACTTAATGATTTTCGTTATCGAATATTTGGTACTTAACTCAACTGCGCTAGCTTATTAGGTTTAACTTACACTCAATACACATAGAGCTATTGTCAATTATTTAAAAGTCACTTCTTCTATAAAACAGAACAGGAATCTACTCTAGTTTTGCCTCAAAGAAATGTATGCATTGTAGCAAACACATTCTTTATAACTACCTACATGATAACTGATGATATTGTTCGATGCTATTTGAAAACTAACTAATAGGCAGTTGACAGTATTGGTAATCGATATTTTTTCGCTAATTTCGATTGTTTCATATTGAAATCGCTACAGTTTCCCTTTTATCGTGTGTTATGATTTATCTGGTAGGCAAACGATTACAAAACGACAAAAGTTTACGTGTATTTAATCTTATTTTTATTATCTTTGAAACGATATTTTAGTCATTTTACATTGGTGTATAAAATATTTAGCTTAACAACTATGGACGGATACGGATATACTGTATTGTCGCCAGCAAGAACGCCGTACGGACAGAGATACACACAGATAGGCAGAACAGTAGTTGCAAAGCCAAAGTAAGTACTAGTTACTTTTTCTTCCCCCAATTGATTGTTGCTTCGACCGCCGTCGACAGTTTAACGAATTTATAAATAGCGCCGATAATATACTACCGACCGCCCTGTATATAGAGAGTAGCTGGTAGACAAAAAGACCGCTCTCCTCGTCCTTTGCCGGATATGTTTTCTCGGACCATTAAACGCCACTTGTGGACAAAAAACGTTTGGCGGCCGCACGTACATATATTTATAGACCCCATGCGTTCCCTAGCCCCGCAGTGTGTGTAAAATGCGAAAACGTAGTTGCGGCAATAAGCCTTTGGGACGTTTTATAACTCCGACTGCACACAGAGGTAGTCGCCGTTTTTGCAAATAACAAATGAAAATTATTTATTGTCCGTATAGACTTTTAGTACCCCTCGGCCCTCTTTAACGACACGAAGCCGCGCCAATCCGTTCGTCTATCCACTCTCTCGCCAAATGGTTTTATTTAATGGCACGTACATTATACTCTTAAGGCTCTTGTCGGCAATTGCCTAACATATTTTACTACGAGAACGGATTTATTGGAAATTATAAATACACGGCACGTTTAGTATAGATATGAACTCGCGTTGAATAAAATAATAGTACTTTTACATTATACATCAGGAGTCGGCATGTATATGACAAAGCATTACTTTAGATCCAAGTTCTTCACTGATACAAATGCTGGTAACGCTGAACCATCAACTGAAGTGTTGGTAAGGAGTTGTGGTTCCAAAAAACAAACGTAATACGGTAGTGGCGCCCGCGGTAAAGATAGGTCATAACCAGATTGACTACCTCACTCGGTTTGAATTCCTCTGAGCGAGAGCTCAATTTGGGAAGAGCCCCAGCGATACGACACTTGATAAGGAGTTAAATTATCCTTCAAGTCGTCGTTGCAGTAAATTAGTATGGTACACCGTCTTAGAAAAAAAATAAACGAGCGAATGACAAATTGACATTCAAAGCTGTCGTGTCTATCTTGTAAACGAAATTAACTCTAGGACGCTGTCGTTAGTAGAGGTAAGTGTCATCGTAATCGTTTCCACTCGTACATTAATAATCATAATACAATTATTGTATATACAGGCGGGTATATTAACATAAAGTGGCGGGGGAAGCGCAATGTGTGGCCGTCAGATATTATTGTAATTAGCTGGTTGGCTGCGAACGGCCACCCACAGGTCCGTCTCTCTACTATACAGTCACTTTTGCTTTTGACCCAATTATTATCCATATAAGTACATATCCACTCGTATACAGGCGAAGAGAATAAATAATAATATTGTAAATGAACATGTGTATGATGTGAAGTGTAAATACGACAAAGTGAACGTAAACAACCCCCTGCCGACAGCAAACAACGTCTAATTGAATGTGAGAGGTTCGGACACGGCCTTAGCGGAGAGATTTACTCAAACCCGATCGTGTTGTATGTATCTTAAGAAGTTCAACCAACCGGAGGGAGCCTTCGCGTCCAAACCGATTGTTATGAAGTCATGTATCGAGCCGGCACAAGCGGTAAGTAGATTTTCTCTGTTTGAATAACAAAAACGAGTCTGTTTGATCAGTTCGGCGCAGACTCTGAGATTATGATGTCGATTCTGTGTCGTATCAACTACAGTGTAAGAACTATGGGGGAAAATGAAAGAAATTAAATCTGAGGTTTTATAACATTTCAACCGTATCGAAACTCGAGACGATTGTGATCCGAACGGCAAACGGATTTATTCCGCTCAAAAGAGCAGTTTCTTAGGGTTTTTGCACATCTTCTATAAACATAAACGACCCAGTTTAAGGCCGCTGTTTCGTGACCGCGTAGAATAACATACTCGATCATAATATATTATTATAATTTTTTTTTTAACCGACAACAGCTGTCGATCACGATTTGTCTATAATCAGCGACTATATGCGTGTAAGTGTTAGTACTGTGACGCGGTGTGCATAATAATACTATAACTTGATTGCCACATCCTTGACGTCTATTTGCCTCTCTCTGTCTTCGAGAGAACCGTACATAAGAACGCGGAGGTACCGCCTCTGCTTCAAATAGGGTGAGAGATACTTTTAAGTGCAACTCGCCGAGTACCGATCCCGGAAACCACCCTCTCGCCTATCCCTTTATCGAGGTAATAAAAATATAAAAAGCAGGTCGACGAGTTGTTTACAACCCTGTACGGGCACTGTGCGTACGTGGCCCCACGCGGTCCCTTTTACAAGCTCAATAAAATTCTCGGCTCTACAAAATGATATTATCGGCCCTTCGGCCTGGCGCCTCTAAGTCATTAATGAAAATACTGTCGAGGAATGTACATAAAAGCCGGCTCGTTTGTAGTATACTATGAAATTGCTCGTTGGCTGTCTGTTTTGTTCGAATCAAACTTCGTTTAATACACTATTTTACAAAATAAGACTTAAACAGGTTTTCACTTTTCGTGGCCTGCACAAAGCCATTAATATTATCAAGTCGTGTTAATGTTCTTATTCGGCGTTTGCAGTGGGTTGTAACGTGTCCGGGACGTGTAAGTACCTATAACGTCAAGTAGTAGAGTAAGCCTTGTTTCAAGTGCAAAGATTGGTGCATCGCACAAGCTTCAGTAGCGTGGAATATCAGCACGTGTTACGCCTCTTAGCGTTAGATATACATGTGCGCGGTCGCGGTCCGATATTAACCTGGTACAATCAACGAACCATGAGGTTATTAAATTATTCATTTCAACTCAAAACACTTGCTAAAACTCATATTTCTTAACAACAATAATGATAAAATAGGAGAAAAAAATCGAATTTTCGTATTTTCATCATGAAACTTGTAATACAAGACTATATTATAATGGAATGCAATGGGCAAATATAATTTAGCATATAATATATAAACTGTATATCTAAACAGTGATTTCCACGCCTATAACTCGACAATCGAAAATATTCTTGTCATGTCACACACATGATCAATATGACAGTATCGCCTAACGCCGTGATAGCTATTATTGAATCGTACATGCATGTTAAATTAAACGGGGGTTTTCGCCGTTTGCATGAATCATTTACCCCGTAAAATCATACAATGTCAAAAAAAACGCTTATGCGGGGATAAATTATGCAACACCCGGTGTTCATATGGGCAAGTAGACCCTGACAGTGGTTGGCAACACGCGATCGTTCGAAATCAATTATACCGACCAACGACGGACTGCTACTCCGAGATTATATTATTGCTCGTAATGCTGGCTTGTATGATAACTCTTAGAGTACATAATATTATTGTAGTATTATTTCCATCGCATTAAAATTCCAGAACTTACAGTAGAAACTTGGAACCGCCGTATACGACAACCAACGCTTTTTTATTTGAGCATCACCGGACAAAGACTTATTATATAGTTATAATCTTCTGGTTTTATGTAATCCACATAATTAAAGCTAAACGTTGTCGTTTTCTTATTCGCATCAAGTGGTCGATGGAACACTCAACCTCCAACTATACTTGGGTATAGGAAGAGTAGCTAGTGTGCTCTAATGAAACTACTTAAATATCCCTCCTTATCTGGACTTTAAGAACGTTTTTAAGAAATTCCCTAATGTTTTTCATTAGACTTCTTTATTCTGTATTAGTAAAATATAATATTAAAAAATTCCTTTTACCACAAAAAATACACTTTTTAGTAGTACTGTACTCTTATTCCCGTAGTAATGATGTTACCATCATCACTTACAACAGACTGTAGGGTATATTTTAAAAAATACAAATCGTTATTTATCTACATATAATGGTCACATTATAATAGGTATCCTAAATAAAGCGTACCCCAATTCGAATTTATAGTATCAAAATGTCGTTTAACTGTTCTCTTTTTTTGTTGTGTTTGATAATTTAATTAAAATTATAGGATTTCTCCTGGTCGAACTTTGTGAATATTATATACCACAAGCTAACATGCTAATATATATGAGTACAAAACTTGTACTACGTTATTATATTAAGATAGTTTCTAGTTTGTAATCTATCTAGAACCGTTACACCCTTCACTCTTTCCAAAGTACATAATGATAAATAATGCAATACAACCGTAAGGCGTGAACTATCACACTACACAGTGAACGAAAATTGCAAACCCTAAAATCATAGCAGACGATCTCTAGATTTGACACTTCCAATTATTATTAAGCGCTTTAGGGCGTGCGTTTGAACAATATAAGCCGTTTAGCACACTAGAGTGTAATTAATAAAACTTAAGTCAAACAATACTCAAGACTTACCCCTTGAATTATTATAAAATCATTTTTCGTCAAGTTTACTTTTCTTACTTACTACGTCTTTTCATCCCATCGTTTTTTACTGCAAACTTAAGGTGGATTTTTGTGTGCAATGTTTTATCATAGGCAATACGTCGTGTAAACAGCATAATCAGAGTACTTGAAAAGTTGAAAATAATTGACGTTAAGAGCGTTTAAATCATTAAACATATTACATACATATCATTTTACTATAAGATGATGTTATAAATATTAAAAAATATACCCCAGTTCATAAATAAATCAAAACGATACACGTGTCTCATCTGTAGCTGCATATAAATAAAATAAATGTTATGGCAGTTAATTCGCTAAGATTTTTCTTTTTCATCCCATGTTTTTTTGGTTGTCCCGGAAAGTTTTTATTGTTATTATTTTTATTATCTAAACAAAAAGAAAAGTTTAAATTTCCTTAGAAAACTACAGTAAAATATATACTGATTAAAACTACCATCATGTCATTGAAAAAATAATTTTGTAAGCTTTAGAATACTGAATAGCACGACGCAACTAAGTTTTTTCCACAAAACAAATAGATTTTTTTTTTAATATTGGTCTAAAATCAGCGTAGTTGATTTTTCGTAGAAGAAAGAAAATGATGGAAAATGTACATTAGAAAACATTATTATATTTGCAAATAAATTTACGTAAATAATAGAACCTAGAATTATAATTCTTTAATAAAAAAAAAAATAAACTTGAGCAAACTGTCATTTCAATTTACATTACGTTTGCTAAAAAAAACTGAAATAATATCCTAGGATCTTAGTAAGTCTGCCAAAAGCCAAATGAGTGAAACACTAATCATAATATACTATAACGCCGCCAACGCTAATGTCCACTCTATTTTGTAATGCAATAGCCCAAAACATAAAAAAATGGCAACTCCAGTTAAGTTTACATGATAGCCAGGGAAAGTTTAAGAAGGCTTCCAAATGTCTGTTCAGAACCTTTTAAAAAAGTCCTGAACGGGAACACTTGTTTTATGCTGTTACAGAGGTAAACTCAATAGTAGAATGCCATGAATGCATCAACTTAAAGTTTAAAAACGTTTGGCTTGTAAAATATCAGAAATAATCACCAAAATATGCAAGGGTTTTTATTTATTAACTGTACTACTCTAAATATTTTGCAGAAGTCCATCACTTTAGAAAAGTATTTTTATTACTTGTAAGTTTCTAATTGTGATCGACGCTACCGGCTATGCTGTTTTATAAGAGGACAATGGGGATAGGGTTATGAGATTATCGTAAATTGTCAAACAAAGGATCGTTACAAAGGTCGGTGCGGTTTATTCTGTAGGTATACTTTGTCGTCATTGTTATAGATTTAACTAATTAGCCAACCTAAGAGGTAATTTTCACATTCAAAAATACAAATCGCAAGGCAAAAACGTTTAATTAACTTTTTTAGTTATTAGTTAAAACAAAAACGGGTTTTAATTCGTATAAAACTACTGTAATTTCATTTAAAAACTAACACGGGTTAAATTTCTTGTTTCATTACATATTATAAATATTTGTATTGTTTTTTGTACCGCAAGATCTTAATTTTTTTCTGCCTATTCATGCTGTTATAAGTTAGTATAGCACTAGAATATAATAGAAACGTTTTTTTTATTACTTTCTTGCTTCAAGACATATTAGCGTATTAATTATTATTTATTATTATTATACCCTAAGTATAAACCGTATTTTACATATTTAATATACAAACACTCTACGGCATATTAACATAATAGTTATAGAAAGTATCATAAATAAAAACAATTGTATTGTATGGTGTATTAAAATATTGTTTTTTATAACAGTCGTTTCTGGCGTCCGGACAACTATAAAATGTTCTGATAATCAAAACATGGAATTTCTTAGGAGTCCAACTGTTACTACTACTGTTTGATAAGTTCGTAATTCAAATTGTCCTTTGCCCCGTGTTGAATATTTAGCGTTCAAATTAAATCAACATCATCGAACTCTAAATTAAGAACAGTCACGGTGTGCGTCCGGAACGTGGGAGTGGCTCACAAAAGTCGCTGTCAGAAGTTAAATGAGTATTCTCTAATAATATTGTAAGGGAGAAGAGTTTTAATGGAATGAATTAGCATTTTGTAAGCGGATCTTTGCACCGTCGTTGTCGACGGGATATGAAAACAAACGACCCTCCTCGTTTTGCATAAACAAAAAATGTATACATAGGTATATTGTTTACTGAATGTGCATAAATTACACGAGCTCTAATAACGCGGAATGAAGTGTTCGCCGGAAGTGGCCGACTCGTACTCGGCTAAAAGTCTACTATACATCATACTACAGGATTTTGGGGCAGCAAAATGACCGTTTTCACGTTGACCGTGTCCGCTTTGACATTATAATATTATTACGGTGGGAATCCGACGGAAATCGTGGGGACTGATCGATGTAGGCCCTCGGATTTATAACAAACAAGGCGAAATTTATTAACGCGGGTCTGGTGAAATCCCCTATGGTGCGTGGGAGGAAAAATCCGTGAATCGAAAGAGAGAGAAAGAGACAAATGAAGAAAATCACCAAATGTATGCGAGCAGTGATTCGCTCACGGTAGTCGGGCTGCCAGAAGAGAATCGATAGAGGCGTATAATATACATGTACCTGAGTTTATATATACCGCATCGATTTGATCTGACCGTGTGGTATGTTACTATGCTGTGTATGATTAAATATGTATATTATACGGTGCACGTGTAGTGTATTACAGGCTAGTTCGCGGCCCGGTGAAATTACGAGACGGCCAAAACGGCGGCACGGCGTTAATATACGATTATTGTTTTTATTATTATTATTATTATGATTTAATATATTTTTCGACGGACCACACACAACGGCCGCGGTTTTCTGTGTATATGTACATTCTCACGTCAAAACAGAAAAAAATATTAAAAAACCGCCCCCGACCCACCGCCGCGGTAAACTCGTTGCACAACCGACCAGTGTGGTGATTAACAAAACGGTTTGACGGCCGTGTACAGGGGTGTTTTTTTTTTTTTTTAATTTTAGTTATTACCTTTGCATTTGGAATGAAATTTGGTTAACGCAAACAATAAAGTTTACACGTGTTGGCGATTGGTCGTGTGGACCAAAATAATAATTATATGTCACGACGATCGGAGTCCATATACATTATAAAAACTTTCGCACCGCCGAAAATGCAAATTCGTTATGATAAATTATTTTAACGACAAGCCCAGAACTCAACAGATAACTTTGTAAGGCATGGAAAAATTATTAGTATTTTATTTTTTTCTAGTATGCGCGTATTAGATCACAAATGGACAAATAATGGGAAGGATTGTGTAAACAAGACAAAGTTCCCAAAATAACAACAATACGGGGATAGAAAGCGGTTGGCCACTGCTTTTGGAAAACTGTCTACATCGCTCGGTAAACGCGCTCTAGTTGTATTGTCGTTTGACACGAAAAGTACAAGATGATAAGTGTACAACTCTTATTGAAGAAAAATATATTACGTGATTGTGACGGTTTCCAGATCGAACGCTTAACACACAATAACGGGCCGTCAAAGTTATTTTAATGGTTCCTTCTGAGAAAAAACATTAAATCCAAAATATCGACGAACAAATAAAAACTTTCTAACGCCAAAATTTAATATATTATTGTGTTTACCAAACGTGTTGTTCTCTAAACAGTAATCATTAACTATAGACTATACAAACAGTGCATTTCTCATATATTTTTATCCTGTAAAGTTTTTCTTCGTCATTAGTACACTGCACGCCTACATAAAACAATACAGAAAATAAATAATTTTAACATTAAAAACATCGTCACATATAAAACTGTTTTTGAATAATTAACTATTTAAAAGAAACAGTACTTTTTTCAAATGCTTTTTAAATAAATATTTAAACACTACTGAAATGTGCAGTATAGCTACCGGATGCCACGGCACAGTTATTTTTAATATTTAAACAGACAATTTAATAATTTTGTATCGGTTGACCGCAACTAAAACGTTTAAATTAATTGCTGAGTTAAAATGTATTGAACTTAATGGTTCGAAATGGAAAAAAATATATTCATATAGATCAAAATATAACCATGGCTTAGCAAAATGTGTCGTGTAATAAAATAAAACCCCCTATGTCCTTACAACAGAAACAATGAAATAAAAATAGAGTTGGTGACTCGTATGGAGTGTGGGCAAGATTGACAGAGAAATTGAAAAATGAGCGTATCGAGTGAAGTAATTTAAGTCACGAAAAAGACTAATAGCCACAAGTCAACGACACGTCGAAAGACGAATAGGGTAGAAAAGTAAAGGTGACGAGTACAACACTCTATCGAGTATATATACCGAGTGTAATGTAAGGTGACAAAGGAAAACTGTATGTATAATTTTAGAGGGGAGACCGAGTGGTGTAAGCCCTAAACGGAATAAATGAAGTAGCAGAGAAACAACGCGACGATGGTGTTAATGATTGATGATATAATAATATCGTTGTCACGGAGCGTTCTTTCAATTACAAAATATTTAATTATCGTTAAGTGTTATAGTGGTTAATTCACTCTCGGTGACGTTTGGTACGTATTGTAGTTCAATAAAAATGATTTTTTACTAACCGAAAATTAATATAACCATTTGAATGCATTGTCAGATATTAAGAGATAGAGTCTAGCCGCTAGTGAAGTATATAGTTGTTGTACTTCGATTTATGTTCATAACACAGAAAATACTGCAATATTCTGTTTCAGTGCACTATAAATGTGCAGTACTTAGTGAAATTAAAATATACCTACATAAATTGGACGCCATCAGACGAACAACCAACAACGCTCACACAAAAACAAAGCATTTCTGTTTTAAAACACACTGAACAACTAATAGAAATCCGTCGCTTTTGATATATTTTTTTTAAAAATAAAACTAAAAAACGCAATCAAATTTCCATAATAAACAAAATAAGAATGTTACACAAAAAATGTTGTTTCTTAAGGTTAGGTATGTGCTTCTGTGTGCGTCGCCTCACATTTGGTTTTATTTCCCGCAAAATTCCAATAAAAATCATTAAAATTCACACCTAATCAATCATCAAACGATTATTAGGTATAATATTATATTATTATTTTAAACAAAAGCCAGTCGAGTTCTATCAGAGAGTCATGTTTTCAGGTATTATTATAACTGAAAATGATAAAATCACTTTCAAATTAACACTTTGATGTGAAACTGTAGATGGTAAAATATAAATATTTATAAAAACCTTGTATTGACAATAACGTGCATAAAATTGTATTTTGAGTATTATTGTGGATACGATTAGGGTTGATCGTCGGTCTACAATGTGTTGTCATTGTTACGTCTTCTAGGGGAAAACAATTTAATTTTTAATGTTTATCGATAGTGCTATGTCTAAATAATGTTCCATACAAATTTGGAACTAATTGGACCGTTTTAAAAAAAATTATAGAGTGTCGTAATTTTAAGATGAAAAAATATGAGCTATATAAATTGTTGGTACAATAAAGTATCTTCCGACTTGTAGACTGATATAGACTTACTACATAAAGAAATCGGTTCAGCGACTTAAAATATATCGTGGGTCTAGACACAAAAATAAATACAAATACCAACACATAATGATAAAAATAATACCTTCTCAACTCCGCATCGAAGCTAAAACGTTTATGTTTATTTATGTTTGTGTACTATAAACTGCGGATTATGTCAGTATAATCTTATTTTTTAACCCAAGCGCTGGTTATAATAACTTGTTTCCTTAAAGAGTAATGTTGGCAATAATATTTAATATTAAACAAAATACCTGGTATTATAAATCATAATAGTGGTGTACAAAACTGTTGATATCAACTAAATATGCAGAAACTGCAAAACATTAACTCAAGAGAATCCAAAATAATAAATATTTATTTTTTCAACAAATCAGAAGTGATAGGTATATAATTTCAACAATAATAATAATGATAATACTGTATTGTTGGGGCAATAACGAGAGGTTTTCGCCCGAGTGACTTAAAACTAACTGAGAAATTAATATCCAATTGTTTTGCAAAGGGGGCAATCACAATCGAAAGTTTGGCTTCAGCACGTATCAAAAATTACAGAAGATAATGAAAGAGCGAGAGGAGCTGTTGAATAATTTGTACATGGCAACGGTCCTTTGGTTATTTGATAGCACACACTTTATAGTTAATCTCGTGTGTGAATTCAGGATATTCGGCATGCAAACATCAAACGATGGTGCACACATTAAACTCAGCTATCAGTTAATAGTATTGTATTCACAGTTGGTTTCCAGGGCAAATTTAGTCGAATTACGTAATCAAACGGATTCCAGACGACTCACAGTTTTATTTAAAAATGTAAAAAATTAATAAAAGAAGAATAATATAAACATAAGTAATTTGAAATTTAAACTTCCAACCGGATGGCTTTAATTAATTTTTTTCGTTGACTTTTCATTAATTTTATAATAAAATCAATGACTGTACTTTATATATCGTTTATCATAAAAATCACAGACTTTTCGATTGATAAACTTAAACTACGTGTTTCCATGGTCCTATCGAGCAGACTTTTTTTTTTATTGAAAAAATATTCTTAAAAAATCTTTTAACGGATTTCAGATGAACATAAAAACGTTATAATAATTATCGTTAGTCGCATCATAAATATTCAGCGAGAGACCGAAAAACCGCAAATGACGTAACAAACAATTTAAGAATTTACTCCGTTTGCTTCCGGACAAATGGTAACCTGATTGTCAAAAACATTTCAAGGATTTCGTTCATGCTGCCAGAGGATGATCGCGCCGATGGTCTCGCCATTTTCTGAACACTGAAACATCTTGACCGTATGCGGTATCTGTGTGGTAATTCGATATAGGTGCGAACAAACTATTAAAATGTGCGACAAACCGGTTCGCAACGACATGTGCGGTATATTAGAAATATAATAGTTTTGTTACGCTACAATGATAAGCATAATCGTTTTAATACTTAAATATATTCACGTCATTATTATAAACGATGCAATTTTTACCGTCGAATCATTTACATATTACATATTTAAACGTTAAGAAAAATTACTATGTACTGTCATAACATTATTTTTTTAACTAAGCAGCAAATGTATTCCGCTAGTGCCAGCCGCCATGCCCATGACTACCACACAGTTAACAATTTGATAAATTAAAAAAAAAAAAATAATAATGTAAAACCAAATTTACATACAACCCAAATAATTTTCAATTTCATTGACAACGAAGGGGGTTTAAGTCCCCGAAACCCTGCTTTAGTTTCTCATGTGACTGTGAACGTTATGCACAGGCGGTAGGACGTCCGTTTTATCATACCTGAGTATATTTCGTTATAAGCCGTAAATAGACACAACCTACAGAACCCACCCACCGATTATTGACCTAAATTTGTTGGAGTATACCTGAGATTACATTATGTTGTACAGATTATACGTGTGTGCCACAAGGAACCAAAATAATTTTCTCTAGAATCCTCCGTCGCATTGCATTCAACTCAAGCGTAAAATTAAAATCGAGGACTACCACCGGCTTAGCGGTTACACTACCGATTAAAACGCCGCCCATACAAACACAAACCTTTAAATACTTTTAGCCTACCACGTACGTTTACATGGTCACGGTAAAATCCATCATCAATGTTGTTTAAACATCCCGGGTTTTCGACCAGATTACAATTCAAATTATGACCGAAAGAGTGAACTTTCATCACAGATGGCGGCAATCCTCTTCACTGTGAATTCATATAATATTTTGAAATTTAATTTTCGAGCAATCTACGTGACGGGGGTTGGGATTAACTGAATTATATGTAAAATAAAATAAAAAGGTTTTTCATTTAAAATACATAACAAAAGATGCATTATAAAATATTTTAAAATCATGTTATTTTAAACAAATTGATACTGAATACATATTATGGTCGTTGTTATTATATTTATTTTTATGCACAAGATGTTTTTGTTACCCGTTTCCTTGTTGTTACACCGTTCCTCTTTGATACACCTCAAATAGTACATGCTACATTAAATTTAATATTTTATTATTTTATGAATGTCTGTGAAGATACATTAGATTATTTTAGCCAGTTGCTGAACTTTTGGTGACGTTAAGACAATCGGGTGGTATTATGTCGTCATCTTAAGAAAGACAATTTATAATATTATACATTTCTACCGTCTCACAATCTATTAAAACATTAATTACATGACACGGTTTAGCATAAAGGTTCCCGCACACAAATTGTTTAAATTAAGAGTCAGCTAAGATGACATGAGTAAGTTTACAAAACTTAATAGTATCCAAAAATTAACCCACATAGAAAACATATGCATGGCATCAAATTAAAATAGATTAAAATATTTTATAAAGGAGTATATTTTTATTGTGCCATTATACTGATTTGTGTAATAGATATTATTAATAGATAATTGTTCGACTATTTGTATTTGATAACATATATATAGCAAAGACTGCAATTTAAAGTGTCATAACTTATGGATACTTGCAGTATCATTTGTTATTCAAATAGTTATACTAAAGTATTTAATGGTCATTTATACAACACTATTTTTGGTCTTAAATATACTGTTAAAAAAAAATTCTTCCTCAATGGGAAAGATATTGGATTATGAACATGTCTTTTGGAAAATCGTCACAAAACAAATTTGTCGCACATTTTTGATAGACCCCTAGCCAAAAGACATGCCTATGACAAAAACCAATTATGGTTACTGCAATATAAAATTAATAAAAATGCGCCTTTGAGTTATAGTTTATAAGTGTAGTGTGGACATCAATTGACAGGCTAATTTAGCACGTGATTCGCTGGTTTAGACATAATTTATTACATTTTTCTGGCTACAAGACAAATCATATAATGCGGTAACATTTTTTATTTTAGTTTTTTACAACTTCTTTAAAATAGTTGTACGAGGTGTACAGAAAAAATGTATAGGTAGTAATAATGAATAAAAATGGACTTAGAAAACCATAAAGAGTATTGACAGGATGACGGGTGGCATGTCACCGCAGGAACAGGAGCCGAGGGATTTCCGAACCCAGTAATATACCCGTGAACGTCGCACGAGTTCTTTTGTGTGCGGTCCACAGTTATTTTACCCTCTCTAAGTTACACCCCACGCTTTCTCCAGATCATGGTAATAAATCAACAAGGAACGCAGGCTGAAGGAAAGACTGAACTGCGAAATCCAACAGAGTCTCAAAATGAAATACTTATTAATAATAATAATAATAATCATAAAAGTCACTTTGAAGAGTGATGACGACCTTCTGTTTTTATTAAATACAAGTTTTTCCATAGCAAAAGCATCACTAGTATACTACCATATGTTATATCGGCGTAGGCGTGAAGAAAACCTTATAACCGAAATCTGTCCATGACTTATCATCCCCCTCGTGAGTGGTAGTGATTTTGAAAATCTAATTTCGACTCGTCGAAAGACAATCCCTTGTCGCTTGCACTCAAAAATAGCCGCCAGACGTTAGGCGGTAGTATATATTATCACGGTTATAGTGTTATGGTGTTAATGTGCATGTACGGTAGGTGTTGTTTGCTAGGAACACAGACAGAGCCGGTGAGGGAGGGCACGGTTGATAGATATTGGCGGTTCGTTTCCGGACGATTTACAATGACTGATGCAAGCTTTTCACCAGAACTGCGCGGTCTTTGGATTTTTTCGAATATAAATAAGACGAGTACCTCGTTTTAAAAGATTTTCTACTACAAGTCATCTAAAATTACATTATTCGAACCGTGTACAGTACACGGCTATACTCCATAGTCCTATATTCAAATTACGCATACTAAACCGTCGTTCTCTCACATGCGGACTGGATGGGAGCCAATCGCGTGTGCGGCGTGCTTTGCATTCTTATGTCCGCGTTTCGTGCAATTAACCAGTCAGACGATAAATTCACCCGCTGATGGCCGACAACCGAATTAAAACGAATCGGCTATTATTCCATGGCACCGTCGTAGTACAACTCTCGTTATATAACACATAGCGACCATAGAACAACGTCTAGAATTCAATCGACGCAATTCCGGTTCAAAGTTGTCGGTCGTTTATGAACGTCGTTACTATTAATACTAGTATAATTTGAAGCGAAAAAAAAGCCGCGCGCGTACCCGTTCGTAAAGGTTTTTGTGTATATAAATGGCGACCGGCCATTATTGTTCGTTTTACAGTTGTGAATCATCATGCTTTAAGTACTGTACAATTTAAGTATTTCTTTACTTTTTTTTTTATCTCTTAATTGATTTTTTTTAGTATAATATCGCATACGCGACACTTACTTTTTTTGCGGAATCAATTTGTATAATCTTGTAAATTATTATACTACAATATTACGCCCTATACTTACTGCGACTACCACCGAACATTACAATAATAACATTACTGCCGCCGGGACGGTCCGGGCGACAAACCATGGGAACGGATGGGAGATTTGTGTGAACCGTATCCCGGATACAGGTAATCAAAGCCACAATTGGAATTTCTATATGTATTGCTCCTGTACGCGCAATCCTCCTCCTACTACTATCGTCTGGTTTATATGTACATTTAGACAACGTGTAACTGGAGAAGACCGGTTGCGTGCGAATGTAACATAGAAGCTATTATATATTAGTATCGTACGTGCGCGAGTCCAAAGCCCTTAAAGCTATTAATTTTCGTCCAATTTCAGCCGCAGTCCCTATCTAGTTCCGGGCAACCGCGAACGATCAGTGATTTTTTTTAAACGACAATTCCCAAATGGTCGTCAGTGAGTGCAGATAAAGGGAGAATAAAATCATCAAACCCACTGCAGTTAACAATCATCGTTGATTGTACCGAAACCAAAGAGGGGCGCCGGCTCGGGCATCAAACGACGTAATGGTAGGTATACCGACAAATATTTGTTCAAGATTATCAAAAAAATAAATCGAATCAAAATCAAAAAATAAAATTTAATTTATATCTTTTATAGTTTATATAGAACGGCGAGTAAGTTTTTAAACGTTCTCGTACCAATAAATTGAGTTAACCAGCTGCCACGTTTTTCTTATTGAAAAAGCAATAGAAATATTTCCTCTTCATACATACACACGCGAGACCGTGTAAAAAGCGAAAAACTTTCACTTGAGAGGTACGTTTGGCAATTTCTCTGAAAAGCACAAAGTCGTCATTTTTTAAATTCATTTCCTTTTCATAAAACGAAAATGGGCTCGTAATACAACCACGCGTTGTAAAAGCTTGTGGGGGGCGGAAGGAAAATAAACCTAAATTTTTACACCGCTCTCGTAAAAACTTCCTCAAGTGCTTTTCCAAATTCCATCATCGACGTGGAGTATGTTACATTATAATATATTCGAGATAAAAAAAAACCTTTTTTAACGTACAACCGTATACATATCCACACATGATATGTCACAACCTTTTGGTGGCTTCTTAGGCTTTTTGCCAATTTATCAATCAACACAACAGTTTATTAGAACATGCAAGATCAGACAACATAAGAAACACCGTTTTTCACTTTAACCTTCTAACGCCGGTTACAGTGTTATAACACAACACTAACAACTAACAATGGGTGGAAAATAATATAACAATAATAATCAAGATGCTGCTCGAGGCGTCATAGAATATGAAAATAAGAAATAAAATACATATAGTTACAAAGTCGTCACCTATACTATAGTTGTGTATGTCCAATAAAATGCCAAAGACCATGTTGTAGTGTAGGTACTAAAGACGATTTACAGTAAATCGGCCAGCATTCCAAGACTTACTGTAGCGTACCTAACGTATCCATTTTCTAACAACCGCTCTACTAATAAAATCAATAACGACTACTGGCTAGTATTCTTTGTTGTTACATGTGTATATGCGTTCGAAAGGGTTTTTAATTATTTTGCACATTGCATACAATTTGCTAGTAGGATGACTCGAAACGGACCAATTATGTGTCCCTTAACGGATATTTAACTCGGTTTTTCCGGTTACGAAGCCAGAGCGCACGTATTTTAGTTTACAACACGTTTATTGAAGATCTGTCGATACAATACTAACTATTTATGAATAGAAATTACTTGTAAAACTGGCCGTATAAATACATTTATACAAATTTAAAATTCACCAATACAATATCATCGTACTCGAGGTCCTAAAACAATATGATAATGCTTAAACAAATCCAATCTTCAGGCTTTGTCATAAATTAATATTTTAATTAGAGTGTCATCCGTTATTCAGTAAAATGGATTGGCGTTATTTCCCATTAACGTCCGAGCAAATGCAAAGTAAACAACACGCTACAGTAAATTAATTAAATTAACTTTACTCCTGAAAAACTACCTGCTACTAATCAGGTACGACATCGAGCAATTAGTAGAACAATATAGTAGTGAGTTGTATAAATACTAATACGCAACAAGATAAGTTTTAGTCAGGGAAAATTATTCAACGACGTTCTAGGGCAAACTCCTGGAAAACCGATATTTTGATCGTGGATCTATTATTAAGAGGGCGTCGCACCGGTGATTTTCAGTGTTAAAAATATGTTTTCGCCAACTGAAAATAACTCGCTTAATCTTGGTTTAGGTGTAAAAGTACTCATTATAGAATTAAAAGAAAACCATATTCCGGAGAGCAAGACGACGGTGTGTTTTTTTTTTAAAAAATCATTTTTTGAAAAGTTACAGTCATTTAAAAATGTTAAAATAGTCGTTATTTCTAAACTATGTATCGAGCGTGTTAAACTTGGAATAATAAAAAAACGCACCGTCTTGCCCTCCGGAATATTGTTCTCTTTTAATTTTATAATGGAAACTTTTACTCGAAAACCAAAATTAAGCTAAGAGTTATTTTAAGTCTGCTTAAACATGTAGAAATGAAAAAACATTTTAAAATAATTTTCAAGGATAGTAATGATAGTCCAAAAAATAAATTAACTACCAAAATAGAGTCCTAGTTATTGAGCTAATAATGACACATCACAGTTTAGCCTTTAAATTAAGATTTTGTAAAAAAAATGCTTATGACTTTTATACTTTCTCAAGCGACGGTTCCTTATAGCGAATTCGTTAGGATACCTTCTCCTAAGAGTCAAGATAGAGCAGCGATGAACCCTACTACATGGGCTATACTTGAGACGCTTCTGATATCTTTAGTATCTGTTCAATCGGGGTAGAAAATGTGGGCAAGACAACACGGTCTTAAATATAGAAAATTTCTTTGTGCAATTTGATAAATTACAATAGTAACATTTTTCTTTCTTCTATACCGTGGTCCGTGCGTTTAATCCAAGAGAATGTTCTGTAACGCTTAAGCTGTTTAAAAACATCCCGTTATAAAAACTAACCCGATTTCTATTGTACACATTTAAACGTTTATAATATCTACTTCGACGCTCCTTGTAATCCGATTAAAAACCATTACACGATACACGACGACCGTTTGTATACTCACACACAACGACGCTCTTCTTCACTAACGACTACCCGCATAGTGTTTTATTTTGCAATCATTAAAGGTTTATGAGTAAGAAACATCTAATTAGGTATGAATTTGACGTCATACCAGAAGAAAAAGTTGTCTTGATCTTTCTCGGCGATATACCGTATGCGTTGAATAATTGATAAGAGATGTTTGAAAATTGTTCACATGGCATAAAATGAAACAAATTACTTTGAACTGTAAACCCAATATACTTGACGTAAGTATAGGTTAATTAGTATGTACATATTCGTTTTGTACGTAAATGCAAATCCTAACCCTGCGGATTAGGTAAGGTTACAAACACGCAACGCAACTACTTATTTATATTATTTGATATGTTTTTTAATACAGTGTTTTATCATTTATCGTGTGTTCAAAACGATTATTTTCCCAATAAACTTGTCAAAATCAGAATATATGAATTTTAGCATATTATAGTAGCTTATAGACTGTAGAGTAATTTTCATATAGACAAACAATAATAATCACAGAGGCGTATTGTACGCCACGGAGACAATAGCCCGAGGTTTCATACAGCAATTTGCCACTGGAATTAATAAACACAAGAGTCGATTGTTAGTTTACATTGTAAATTATTTTATTTCAATTTCCGAGACTTGAAACACAGTTAAAAAACATGTGAAATCTCAGGCCCCGAGGCAAACATAATGAAAAATAAAAAAAACCTTGCAGAAGCGGGGGGTATTATAATATTTCCTTGTCGTGCAAACCATAACAAATAATATTGATAACGTGGTGGAGTAAAAACAAGACATCAATGCGATATAACGTTAACGTTCTAGTTCGAGTTTTGGCGAAAACAGTTTGGATTTCCGGCAGAGTCACACATGGTTATTTTATATGCCAAAGGTACCAGATGCCGCCGCCAATTCTATGCGTCTATTGTCAGACATCACAAGGGCGAGTGCGGTTGTATACGCATAATATTATACTATTATAAACGCGGATAGGTGTGTAACGATGGGGTGGGACGGCAATGAATAAAAAAATAAAAGGAGAGGAGTGCACACATCCACAGAGCACATAGTGTTTGACAACAAACAACCGTACACACATAACGTATTAACGAGGGAGGCGCGTGTGATCGAACACGAGTGAGGCGTTTTGTCGTGGACCGGTTTGCAATATTGGTTTTTCAGAGTGTATCATAAAGTATTATTACTGTGCGGGTCGAGTTTATATAAAATAAAAAAAACGTGCCTACTATATTGTACACAACGTTATTATGTTTGTATGACAATATGAAAAAAAACCGGGGGCCGAGTTGTTGCCGTGTCTTTCACGGGCCATAAACCTTAGGCCGACGCAAGGGTCGATCATTAATCAAAATACTGAACCCGAGGGTATTTGCCAAAATCCTATTGGAGACTTTTTACCGATTTGCATCCCGTATATTATTACACGTATCGAACCGCGTGCGATCTTCCACCGAAAAATCACCCTTTTTTTTGGCGGCCAACCAATAACCAACTCCGTCCAACGATTATATACGATTCACACCCAAAGCTCAGTCGTCAATATCCAACGGTCCCGAGAAATAGCCAGTACCTATCACGGCCAACATATATAAATACTGAACGAGATTACTTCGCTAACCGTGTAAATATTTCAAGCCAGCATCCTATATTTTGTTAAGTCCGACAAGAAGGTCGCGGCGACGCAGTGATTGACTTTTTGCTAAGACAGAAGACCATTGCTACAACCTTTATGTAGAAAACTAGAAAAAGGTTTTAGTGAATTGCCATAGGATTGTTAATGTTTGCACAGTACACGGTATAAACATAATATTGACTAGAAATTTCTGATAATGATCAGAATTGTTTCGGTTCCAGTTTACAATTTTAATCGAATAAGAAACAGACGAGCGTATTAAGAATGGAAAAAGTACCTTTGTCGGATAAGGAACGAACGGAATCGATTGTTTTCGATCTAACCACACTAAATGTCGGTGTACACAGATGAGTGATGAGTTACATCCTTAATCTATAGTTTTTGTTTATCCAAATCCGTAGCCTGTACAAACGTTCTTGTGTTTGTTGTCATTAACCATAACAAGTGATTATGACAATATTATTGTAGTCAAGTCGAAATACGGCTTAACCTACTCTTCTACGCACGCTTTGAGTGTTAACTCGAAAGACACAGACTCGATTTATCTTCAAACGTCTGTGGAAATGGTTTGTGTAATATATTACAATATTATTATTATAGTATATCACACTGAAGCGGTGGCGGTTTCTCCACGCCGGACGACCTTATTATTAAATTTCAACGGGACTGGCACATTAATCTCCAACTCCTCCCCGAGATCATTATTGCTCGCTGGTGTAATAAGACTACGGTGTTGTCTTATTATAATAACATATATTTAAAAAATGTATATTCGAAGGAAATATCAAGTAAGTAATTTTCGTTTGTTTACCTCGGCCGACACTGTGGACATTCGAGGAGGAAACTTTTCACGCGTTAACTACATACAAAACTTACAAAACTAATGTCGTCGATAATTGAGAACCGACCGAACAACGTCATTTGTAGCTACTGACTATTTGTCTATATTCGATTAATAGTTAAAACGCGATTGTCATTGCACCGGGATCTGGGAAACGCGACTGTCTAAACCTCGATTCTGCCCTCGCTGAGCATATATTATATTATATTATGCTATTACTTATAATACCACAGTTACCATTTACTGCGGTCACTACAGTCAGTCGACAATTCAAGGTTACAGCGCATTCCAATAGCTCGTTAAAATGGATTATTATCGTTATGTATAGGTGGCTGAGCTTACCGGGAGGGCACAAACATTGTCCGGACGTCGCGTCCCGCTTGCTTCTTAGCGGCTGTGATGCCATTTGGTATTCGACCAGCTGCTTCTGCATGCCGGCCACTATAGTCTCCAGCGTGGTCACACGGTGCTCCAGCGAGGTGTGCGCGTGCCATGCGTATACCGCGACCGTCAGGCATAGAACCCCGGCCGCGGCCCAACGGCCCACCGACGTCCGTGATCGGCCAAGCCGTTCGCCCGTATCCTCTGCCGCCATCGAGTCACAAACCTGATCCTTAAGTGATCTGTTGCAGAAAATCTCCGCGGTATCCGATCGTCTGCACTCGTTCAAACATCACACGAATAAAAAAAACCCAAACTAAAAATTTGACGATTAAAAAAAAACTCCGGTAATAATAGTTTTTACAATAAAATTAAAATTAAAAAATCGTCGTAGAAAAAAACTCCGTCAAAAAAGATTTTTTTTTTTTTTCGTAAAAACGATCGGAAAATATTAAAATTAAAGAAAGAAAAACTACACAAGAAATTCGAAACGACTGACGGAACACACGACGTCGATGACCGGCGCAAAGCAGTTAACGCTGACGATACGGCGTGCGAGTACTGACTGAGAGTAGTGACGGGGACGGCTTGGTCGGATGCCGCGCGGCCGACGACGGTCCTGTTTGTTACGATGGGCGGGAGGACGGGGACGAGGGATGGTAGCGCTCGACGCGATGCCGCCCGACCGCAAGAAGAATATTGTATATTTTTAAGGGGGAACTGTTATGTGGTACGCGAGGGGTGGGCCTTCGAGTAATGTTTACCTTGTTCAGAGCCACGCACACACATGCGAGAATAGTATAACGTCTTAATAACGGTGCCTCGCACACGAATCCCTCCGGGCCGTTTTCGGAGAGTGAAATTGGAATTGGGAAGAATACGTATGTTTGTACACGACCTCCTCAGTCCTCGTTCGGCACTCGAAGCGACAGGCGTGCAAAAGAAATCAGTAGCTATTCAACGAAAAGTTTTCTTGGACGACGTTTCGGCCCGGTCGTTAGCAGTATTATTTCTCAATCCAATTATCCCCCATACATTCAAGTATTCAACGGACGCGCTATGGCCGTGGAGTCCTTGCAAAGTTTGTACGGGGAGGGTGAGGGCAAACAACAACAGATATGCGATTCCCTCGATACTAGTCGAAACTGACTGTTAACACCCATCGAACGATGACCGTATTTTACTAGAAAAAAAATGCATATTGAACTAAATGTTAGCGCCAAAGTGGTATCTAGCCAGTAGCCGCAATTCATTGTCACGTGTATTTAGTAATATATTGAATAAGAACTCCATTGTAGGTACCTATTTGTTAAGAAAAACACAAGTTTTGATAAATGTACTGATGTTTCTTTCCAGCTCAAATAAACATAATAGCCTTTATGAAACATACGAAATAATTGGCTGGAGTTTCGTTTTGTTCTGTCCCCACAGTTCTTATTTCATCGTAACAAATCTAAAATAAGACTTCTCGTTGAAGCACAATTAATTCGAATACACGTTTTATAACTCCGGTGAATTACTATGCGACTATATAAAATTTGTTCCGACTTATTGAAAATTACAAACGCTATCTGAACATAATGCTTACATTTAATATCGGTGACTTCCTCAGAGAACTAACATAATCGACTACTAAGGACTAAGTCCAACAATATAGCAATACAATTAATTGATTTTTGTCTATGATATAATTTTTAAAAAAAATTTTAAGCTGTTCTGTCAAATTGACAAGTTACTACTAAAACCTAGAAAAAACTCGAGAAACACTTGTGATTATATTACATAACAATAATTAAATAATACATTTTTTTAAGAAAACCTTAGTCACAAAAAGTAATGCACTTTAACGTATACGCAAGTTCGGTAGCAATGCTACTATAAGTGCTCACAGACTGAACTTATATCAGTTAAGGTTTTTTTTAAGAATTTTATAATAAAATAATAATAAGTATACAATTTGTAATCTTACTTATACTAAAAACAAAAATATGTGACAATGCGTTTTCAAAATATTATAATATATTCTCATCAAAATTTGTAAAAAAGTATAAATATAATTAAAACATACTACTATACCTTATACTTTTATTTCGGTTGCCATTCGATCAAATAAAAAACGTTTCAGTTTAGTTATTGAAAGGTTTTTGTTGACATTACATTAGTTTAATTGGAAACATTTTATGATTTTGAAAATATAAAATTCATAACACATTAACGATACAATTATTATAATTAAAAAACACAATCTAATAAAAATATAGTGAGGCGTAAGCTTAAGACTGTGGTTCTTTAGGTGTATACATAATGCATAGAATGAAACAGGTATCTTAGACGCCGCGACGTTCGGCTGGGGGAGGAGTTTATTATCGGATCAGGCCTCATAATATAATAATTTTATTCACTATGGTTGTCAGCTTTCTTTGATTTATTAACTTTAAAATACATAAATATAATTAATTCAATTCAATGAAGATAAGTAGATAAAATAATCTCATTTCAGAATACAGATTAAATTATGAAAGATATTCTATGAATGTTCATAAGAACAATAAAAGAAGATATAAAATAAAATATTAACAACAAAATCTACAAAATTATTATTATTATTATAACCTTTTAAATGTTATAATATTTATATTTCATAAATATTAATAGCAAAAACTAATATGAACAACCCGTACTTTGCATGCCAGAAACTAAATTATACATAATACATTTGAATTTTGATAAAAGGAAGCATTGTAAACTACCAAAACTAACAACTTGTTTTGATTATAAACGATTTATCATTATTCATTAATTTACTGTCAAACACTGTGTTTAACTGACCTAAAATTTAATAATTTGTTTCTAAAATAAATAAATTAACTTAGGCTACAACTGTGAACTTTTGTAGGTTCGACGTTTCTTATTGTGATCTGACAATACCTATCTAATGAATTTGCATCAAATATTATAATGAAGTCTAATAATATTGTACATGTTTTGTGTACTACCAACAAAATATATATATTATTAGTTTTATATTAAAATTATAAAACTGAATATTATCATTTTAATTCACAATGTGCTAAAATGTAAGTTGAACTGTTAAGTTCAACATTTATAAATATCGTTATTTTGAAACTGGTTTCTTTTACTCGTGTACTTGTTTACACGAAATGTAATTGATTACGATCACGGATTGCGGTTAATCTCTTAACGACGACATAAGTCTTGTGAGCTGACAACCAGTCGTGTCTATACAACATTGTCGCTACAGGTGATCCATTACCACTGTGATCATATTATGTATATTAAGTTACACATGGCACATTTGGGCGTTCGTGTTTGGAAAAATAAATATTGAGTAAATACATAATATAACTGACCTTTAATAGTTTAATATGTACTTTCTATTTAGGGAAACAACATATTTTCTTTAAAAATATATATATATATATATACGTACATTGTAATTCAATTTGAAACTAATCGACCTCTCCCCTGAATCAGCATCCGTGTTGAAAGCGCGACGATGGTTTTACAATTGTAGAACTCTTTATCTTGTTATCAGTTTCCCTCACACCCACCAATGTTGTATTTTTTTTTTTACTATCCAATATCCACGTTTAATATATAATTAATTTTCTTTGGGTTGTCGTTCTATGATAAATAAAGGATGTTTATTTTATACGTATGGCATGTATCACTTTATAATAAAAAACATGCACTTCGTTAAATTATTTTGCTATTGAAACATGGTAATAGGCGCCAATCACACAAGTAGCTATTTCTATCAGACAGCGCTATAGGTGTGCCCACGTCAAAAGTAACATAAAACGTTTTATTTTTAAAAACAATTTCAGCACGAAAACAATGTACTTCTATAGTTGATATATTACATTGGCTGTCTAAAATAGTTTAAATAATGTATGTAAGACCATCACTGCCCTCTCATAGAGGGGAGGTTCCCTGGCGCCTTATATTGACTACCATTAAGAATTATTAAATCTATTTTTTAAAAGAAAAATAGAACAATGAGTTATATTAAGCTTTTACTTTAAAGGAAATATATTTATAGCTGTATCATTAATGTAATTATAGGACTTATATGTAATTTTTAATTTTTGAGAAATGTTTGGATAATGAGATTGTGTAAGTAGAAGTTGGACGGGCTGTGACACAAGTATATTATGATTGTATAATAGAGATATGAAATAGCTACCCTAATATTTCGAAAGCTGAACTTGAACTGACCGCTCTGACGGATATAAGTGCTATAGAGGTTTATATAATATAATCGTAGTAGGTAGTTGGCTTGTAATTTGTATACTGCTATTGCTTAATTGATTATCTACGAATAATATTTTTTCACTTCCGATTCTATGAGAAGCGTGTTTCTACTAGATAACGTAAATAAAAATAAATATGAACAAAATAATTTATGAATATTGTTTACAACCCATCAATATCAATATTTTGTAAAGAAACACATATTTTCTTAAGGGGCCCAGCTAAACAAAAATATTTTTATCAAGGGTGATAATTGTAACATCCCGTGTAGTAAATTAAAAATCATTATATAAATGTTTATAACAACAATTGTTTTCCTGTTGTCACTCCAAACATAGTAGATTAGCGTACATATTTGCCTCAATTGAGTTACACTAAAAAATCTGTAATACCTGTAACAGTATTTAATAATTTTTAGCAAGTTGTATGGTTAGTTATTAACTCAATCTTACTTTATTAAAAAAAAATAAAAAATTTCAGAATTTATACCTTACATAAAAAAAGTTTGATGGCTGGTGTTGGTATTGTTGGTGTTCGCGGTAAATAATAAAAATGAAAATTGAATTACAAGAATATTACAGAATAGTTAAAAAGATTCAAGTAGATTTATATAATCCTAGTTTATTAGTAGGTAATATAATTCTTTATACAATTTGTCGTCTCTAATGAATAATTAGTTTTTTCTAAACCTTTGAAGCAAATTGTATTTTTACAAAAGGGTGCTGTAGAAACATGCTGATGAATGAATGAATTGATTACTAAGATGTATTGGTAAACCGTAAACAAATGATCATGTCATTTTTATAATCACCAAAACCTATAAATGAGTATGAGTTATAAGTATTTATAATCAATGGTATAATTTTTAAGTTGCAATTTAAAATTGTCGATTGTTCCTATACAAAAATTAAATCTAAACATACATTTAAATTACTTATTTTTTTTTTACAATTAGAAAAACTATGTATTATCTAACACATCACTTTTTACAGTTTAAGAAAATTGGCCACAAAATTCGACGGTATAAAAAAATTATTTTCGCCTTGTTTTGTTTAATGGTATGCAACACGATGTGCATAAATGCAAATACAACACGTAATCGTATTTTTTATTCGTTCAGCATTCGTTTACTTAAACATTAAAATGATTTGTTGATAGCTGTTAACAACGGGTCGGCTGCGCTGAGATACTTTAGAATTAGTAAACAATTCTAAAAGACTTAAAATTGCGAGTTGGTGAAAATTAACATGCATTTATAACTCATAAGAACACCGGACGCGTTTTTTCTTTAATTTTTCATTGTCATAGTTTACGTTGAAGTCGCATTGTAATTTATTGTTAAGAACGTAATACCTGAAAAAAAAACCCAACTCCTACAACGGTACAACTCTAATCACAATAAATACATTTTTGAAGAAATGTCTAACTAAAAAACTATAAAATCCTTATTCAGTTATTCCTACGCTGCGTGTTCAACCGATATTAATAGGTCCACTATTTAAATTGAAAAAATTAGTAATAATATAGTATTCTTATAGTACATAATGTTTAAGCCATTTTTAATTATCGTTAATAAATATATTATTAATTGTTGACGGAAATCAAACGCAAATGCTTTATACTACATAATACAAATAACAATAACAATAATAATAATAATTCCCAAACTGTTGTACACAACATCAATTTATTGTGTTTGTACTGCATACCATGTATGATTAATAATATGCTAATAAACATAATTTAGATTACGCCTGAACCGAGACCGTTTGAACCAATGACCGGATTAATAACTGAATTTTTTATCGTAGAATAACGATAAATGTAAAATTATGTTCACCTACATACAAAGTATACTTTTATTATTATTATTCATTAATAATTTGTATTTATTGTTTTATTATTCTATTTTTATATTAAATAACTATAAATCAGTAATTATTTTGTTTGAGACTTTGGTTTGTCGAATCGCGGACTATACAGCTTTTAAAACTTCAATGTAACCTCACCGAATAGTACAAAATAACACACAATTAATAATATTTATGTCCAATTTGTTTATTTTCTACTAAAAAAACGTTATTAAACTTTGCCACTATATTGGCATTTTTATCAAAATTAACTTTTAAGTGTAGGTACAACAAAATTACTTATTACGGGGCCACGTTGTTTAATAAAAAGAAGTTGAGTGGAATCAGTTTACCTGCACCGGCCGGTAAGCCGTGTGTTTGTACAACATCGGCACTAATATTATCTACCTATTTGTCGTTTATTCGAGTAGTATAGTCAAAATGTTTACACATTAAAGGCAAACGACTAGTATAATAAAATAAAATAAAGTTTACGAAATGTGAAAGAACAACCGCATATATTAGATGGCCGGTGAAAGTTTAAGTGTGGTCGCGGGACTAACGGTTTTAAAAGTAATAGCCGTTGACAAATTGCCAAAAGTTTGGAAAGTCTAAGGTTTTTCTGGTAGTAAGCGAACGCGTTTCTCGTGTAATATACTGTCGGAACAGTGAATTGTCGGCCAACTGCTACCGGAGTGGGACCAGCTATAAACTTGTAAACATAAACCATATTTCCCATGAGCGCCGATGCAGCTGGTAATTTGACACGGTTCTCTCTCCAAGTTTAATTTATATAATATCTCAAACACGCATTGTTCAACCATTTCGTACGACCGGTATTCAATTAAACGTCCACCCCGCGCACACCCAAATATTATAACAGAAGCATTTTCTTAGATATTTTTTTCACTTCTTCTTTACAACGAGCCCATTAAAAAATACAATTTAACGCGTTCCGGACGCTCTCATCATCGACATCCAGATCCCAGCAGCTCGTACGGTAAACACCCCACAACGACTAAATTATCGGATAAGCCCGTAAATTACACTTATGTACAATATTATTGTACTGCAAGCGGTCTCACGCGTTTTTTTTTGTCTCGCTTCCGATCGAGACCTGCTGCTTTTTTGGTCGGACCTCAGTCGTTTAGATTGGGAAATAAAAATAGTACACCCATACGGTTTAAATGAACACAATCAAAACTATTGTACAAGATATGTTCAAGTTTATTATTGAATTCCGCGCGGCGACGGCCAATTAAGTGATTGATGTCAATTGACGGTGGCCGTTGATCCCCGTCGGGGGCGTTGATAGTTCCGGGAACGGTCACTATACCCGCGCCCACGTCACCCTCCCTCACTGCTCATTGCCGCCTCAGGTCGCCGTCAAGCTCCGTACAGCTTGAACTTCCTCACGTACTTGCTCACTGCAGCCTTGGCACTGGGTTTGATAGCCACGCACGTGGCCACGTCTTCGGGCTGTTCCTTCCACACCACGTGATGCACGCCGTCTTTTCTCAACGCCTCGGCCACGCTCAGCAGTGCCGGTTCATCAGGTACCTGCGACAACAATAATACTTATGGTTAGGCGGACGTTATACTGCTTATTATTTCTATTATAGTTCGGAATTAAGGCAGTTTTTGGAAGTTGATTTATTTTTCGGACAATCACAAAATCCTTTACAACGATTATTAATATATTTTTACATCTAAAACATTGTTTATTTGGTTTACGGTGGTCTTAGAGTAAAAACAAATTGCAAAAATCAAAACATGATAGCATTTTAAAGAAAATTACTTATCCATTTTTAATATGGCTATTATTTAGTTTGATACTAGATTTAAAAAAGAGATTTTTTTTTCTTTTTTAAAACAGTGAACTTTTAAAAAAACGAATTCTGCTTAGTATGGTTTTTACATTAGACAATTATTTTATTATTGCAACTAAACCTAACGAAAAGGTCGCTGAAAAACATTTATTTCTACTTCTGGACTGAATGATAAGCATTGGTACATCAATGTTACATATACATTAATGTTAAACAGTACAAATATTAATAGGTATTGAAAATTAAGGTATAAGGGTTTAAATGTTGAAGATATAAATTTAAATTATAAATATTTTATATTATCTTAGCTCACCAAGTTATGTTGCAAAAAATACGACATAGAACTTAACTTAGTGGGATTAACATGTTAACATTTTGAAATTTATATAGCTTTTATCAATAAAACAAAAATGTATTAATTAATAACAAAAACTACAAATAAAAACAGCCATCAAAGTGGGGTCGGGGCATAGTGAAGACGCAGCACATTTAATTGGGGATGGGAAGGTCACAAGTCAGAGGTCTTAGGGAGTTACTAACTGAATAGGGAGTTAGCATTGATCGTCTATCTTCCTTAATAATACTTTGCCATTGTTAGCAATAGTTAATGTATTAATTGGTTAATTATATTATCGAGGATCTTTTTATTGACTTTGTTTTAATAAAACTTATGAAAAACAATAAACTGATTAAATAAACTAATGACGTAATGGCGGAAATCAAATTATTAGTGCGATAATATCAAGGATAAACGTTGAACTGTGTACTGTTCTTTCCGAATTCGAAGAACACAAGATTGTTAGCTTTTTTAATTCTTATGTTATCGTTGCGGACACCAAATAAACGGTTCAACGAAACTTACGCATATAATATCTGAATATCTCGACTTTATTATACGAAGAATAAAATTCGGCTTAGAATAAAATTCATTCAAATAAAATTCATTAGAAGAAAATTAATTTAAGGAACCATTCTTGTGCGAGTTAATATATTTATTTTAACAATAGTATAAATATTACCTTAAAACATAATTAAAAGGTAATAATATTTTAATTACGTAAATTGATTAAATTTAAACTTGTATCATTGATGTCATTGAGATCAATAACCTATCCTAGCCTACTAGCTGTACACATCAGCAAAAATTAACTTGATAATCTAATAATTGTTTATTTTAATTATCTAAGTACGACTACGGAGAACTTCAGGATCAATAATGTCATATTAATTATTTTTCTAATGCAGACAATGAACAAACGATGTGTATAAAATTAATAGGTAGTAAAAAATTTTACAAAATGTGATGTTGGGTGTTTTAATTGCAAAACGTGTTTGCGAAAAAAACATGCTAACTTATTGCCTGATTATTTTTACTATTCTGTACACCCATGTTAATATTGGAGAAACTAGCAGTAAAGCTAAATTGAATGCATAACCATATTACTAAACTCATATTACTAAACAATTTATTTGGTTTTTCGTATTAAAATTTAAACATTGAAATATTATCATTTTAATAAGAGTTTCCTATTGAATGTTCAATAAAAAGTGTTCAAACAATTTTTAGGCATCTTTTCCTGATAGACATTATTTTCTTAGTGCCCGTAAAATTTTTAATGCTTTTAGTTCGAAATTCGCCTCTTTCTAGTTTGTTGAGCCTAAAACTAATCACCAACTAACTAGCCGCAAATTACCTTTTTTTTTTTTTTTAACATTTATCACTAATTCCTTAGTTTAAATTATTGGCCGTCTATACCCAACTATAGGGCTTATATTACAATCCCAAAATGAGCATAGTCTGACAATGATTTTTATCACTTTAGTCTTGATTATTACCTCCAAATCATTAATAATTTCATCGTAACTGTTCTGTTTTCTGACTTGTTTTAGTTTAAGAGTTAATTTTTTAGAGCCAACTCCGAGGCCTTTTAAAGTCTGTCGTTTAAGTTTTTACACTCACTTCTAAAACGACTTTGTGCATGTTGTTCAGGGCACGCAAATACTCTTGTGTATCCAGATCTGAGTAGTAGGTATGCGTGACGGCCACACAAGCGTGACAAGCTTGGGCTATCACAGCTCCGGACGGCCACTTCAACGATCGGGTCAAATCGCCTCGCACCAGAACGTATTGTACGAGAGACGTCATTGTGCTTGCTGAAAAAAATCGAACAGGTTTATAATAAACGTTACATTAATTGGTGAATCAAACACTCGGTTCAGCGTCTACAGCAAGACAGAATTAACTGCGGGTGGTGTGTTATCAGTTTTTACTGAATGACTGTGAATATCATTGTGCCTAAGATATATCATACGTATACTAAACAGAATAAAAACTTTTAAAAACACCCAAGGAATAGATGGAGATTGATCACCGAATCTTGTATTACAAAACAAACAATATTATATTTATACAAATTCAAAACAAATGTATCTTAATAGTAGTAAATAACAATTATAACATTATTATTATTATAATATATAATAAAAAATAGGTAAAAAAAAATATTTATATATATATATATATATGTGTAGTAAATTTCCGTGTTTCAAGTCAGTCGAACGAGTTCCTCCGCCTGTATACGGCCACGGCCCTGAGCCGTATGTCTTCAAAGCACAGTCCTATGTCCATTTTGAGGTTACGGACTCGCACCTGAACGTCCTCGCGCATCAGATCAAAACACATGGCGATGATGCCCATGCCCAGCAACAGATAAACGAATTTGATGACAAGTTTCATGGGATGGTCAGCCCCAAAGTCCTGTACGCTGCCCACCGGCACGAAGTTCTCGATGCCGATCTTGCACAAGCTGGTCACGCAGAAGAACGTGCTGTCCAGGTACGTCCAGTCCTCCAGCGTAACAAACGTCACCGTCCCCGTCGCCACGTACGCCACCAGTACCCACAGGCACGCCGTGGACGGTACGATCACCCTGGACTTCTGCGGCAGCTGTGAGTTATAACCGTCCACTCCGACCTTGTCTTCCATGCTGCACCGGTATAACGACGTGTATAGCCACCGGAAGGTCTGTGCAAGCACCTGCAAACGTGATAAAAGGGTTCGGCTGTAATGTACCACTTGATAAATAACCATTATAAACTTATGCCAATTTTGTTAGAATGTGTACTAAGAATTTAAAAAATCGTTAAAAATGTAGTAGTCACTAAATATCAAATAGTGATTCGTGATACTTTCCAAATAGTAACAGACCATTACATTTTTATAAATAGAAAGAAATCCTATTTTTAACTTTCGAAAAGTGCAAAATGATAAAGCTATTTTATTATAAATGAAAAATAACGAGCATCAACTAAATTACACAGTTGTAATTTTAGTTTTTAAATATTATTAATATATCTTTATAGTAAAAGAAATACCTTATAACCTTTATCGTTTAAAATACATAATTATTAATGGGAGTATTTTACCAAAGGTCTAAGTTATATTTTATCCTATCCATGTATATTTCCAGATAAAATTTCCCCCTCCCCAGCATAAGAAAATAAATACGTTAACAAAGTTTATTTTAAATATGTAAAAATAACGGTTATTTCAATGATCACTTAATTTCTGGAGGAAAATAACTCCTTAACCCGATACTCCCTTTGAAAACGCTACTGAGCGAAGACAAACTGAGAGGTTCGACGATATGACCAAAGAGTCAACGACAATTTATAATGTCTAGTAGCTTACAGATAAACATAATAATACTGATACTGCATGATGTTTATACTTTATATACACGTTATATTCGACAACGTTGCCAAACGATTAATTGCTATTTTTCGGTCCACTGAATGATTCTGGACTGTCTGACAGTGTCGGCCAGATATATATAATTATTATTATTATATTACAGGCATCGAGCTATATTTATAGAGTCTGGTATCACACAAAAAACAGAAGTGACCGAAAACCAGGGAGGGAGTACTTGATTTTAAATCGAATTTCTTCCAAAAGCCAAAAAGACGAAAGCCGGGAAACAAGCCAAAATCCGGCCGCGTGTGAAAGCGGTAATAAATATAGCTGCGTTGGGAGGTTTTTACATATACCCACAAGTCTTTATGAACGCGGTCTCGCTAAATATACGGCTCAGCTCATAAAAAATACAAAAATATACTAAATACTAAAAAAAAAAATCGTTCTCTATGTGATCATTGTAACCATAAACGTCAAATGTCAGCTTTACTTTTAGACGGGCCAAAACGTTTCTGTTAACCTGACACAATAAGTGTCTCGATAGGATTAGTCGTTTTATTCCAGCTTCATTCACTGGATTTGTTAACAGTATTTAAAAACTAGCAAAATATTAACTTAACTAGCGAATTCAGCTACTTTTAGGACTTGGTTGTAATGTAGTTGATCTTTATCGAAGCCCCAAGAATATAAAAACTGACACTCAGTTTCTATTTATTCTCTGGTTAGTTCTTAATTTATAGTTGATTATGAATACTTCGGAAGCGCAATTAAGTAAAAAAAGTGAATCCAACTTCAATTTTGGAATTTTATTCTAGCACATACTTTAAATAGATGAAAATTGTCCAAAAAATAAAAAATGCTATAAAGGACAGGGTTAAAAGTAACAAAAATATTATGTTCTGACACTCAATTCACGAACTGACAGTAATATTCTATTAAAATTTGGTCTCATCAGTTCGGTTTCCCTAAAGGATATACATTTTTTATTGTAATTGTTCCAATATTTTTGTTTAAACGTATAAATTAAGTCTTAAACTGATTATTTAAATTATCACTGTTATCACTAAAAACAACACGACATCTAGTAGGTACACTATTAGTTATTAATTTTATCTGTAATAAAATTAATGTATAATAGAGACGTTTCAATTAAAAAAAACAGTAATAACCTAAAATAAAATGAGTGTAATGATTTCACCAAATAATCTGCCATTGTTAGCGATTTAAAATGGGTAACAAAAGTGTGTACGTTTATTGAATTAAGATGAGCAAGAGAAAAAAATATTATTGAATATTTAATATAATACTGGTAGGTTAGGTAGGTATATTGTTATCGACTCACCTTTCCCATGTTTCGGAAGTAGAGCACGTACAACGGTATGCCGAACACAGCGTACACAACGGTGGCGGCTTTGCCGAGCGTCGTCTTGGGCACTACGTTTCCGTACCCGTTCATGGTAAATATGGACAACGAAAACATCAGGGCGGCCGAGAAGGACCACGTCTCTTCGGCCGTCTTGCCATCATAGCCCTTCTTGACGATCAACGCCAATTTCTCTTCAAAGTGCTTGAGCGCTCCCGTCACCTGCCGCGTCCAGTTGGCTTTGTGCAACACGTTGAACGTGCTAGTGGCATTCCACACGTTCGCCGAACAGTTGTGCCGAAGTTGCTCGACCGATTGCTTCTGTGCGTCGCCCGCTTGACCCTCGATTTGGATGAAGCAAAACGCGCCCACCACTGCGTAACCGACCACCAGGCCCCCAACGCCTACTTGCGTGCACATGAACGCCACTAGCTTGCGACAACACTCCTTTAGTCGCTCTTTGGGGTTGTCGACGCCCGACGCGTACGGCGCAGACGACGACCCGGTACTACTCTTGTCGCCCACCGGCACCATTGCACGCCACTGACTGACACCGCCGCCGTCAGGGCCCACTCAAGCGACGGCAGTGGCCGCCACGACATAATATAGCCGGTGCCAATAAGAGCCGCACCAAAATAGAAACGGCGCGTTTGAACGCGAGGAATACTAACGACGCGACACCGGCTGTAACGCGTACATTTTATTATTGTAATCGTCAGTAATGTAAAATTCAATATTAGTATTGGCAATAGTACTCACATACAGTGGCGTATGTACAGGGCTTATCAGGGACCAGGGTGATATATCATCCCCTAGCGCCTTAATTTGTATAAATATATTATTAATAACTCTTCTTGTAAACGTAGAAGTAGACGTAATATCACAAGAACATTCCATTATAATATTAAGTTAAGTATTATATTTTTATAATAAAAAATATCTACTTAAATTTTGTTAATTTTTTTTTTACCTAACAAACCCGTTTTTTAAAAACTTACTTTTTCTTGATAATTAATTAGACACAAAATACATGTCCGATTGAAACTCGAAAACAACAAACCATGTAGATAAACAAGCTGTTCCTTATAACTTACTGTTAAGCTCAAAGGAAAAAAGTTGACCTTTTTTGGTCCAGTCATAAGGTCAAGATTTACATAGGGAGCCAGATGATATTTTATTTTTTGTTGCATATCGCAAAAGAAAATTGTAAATACACCAATGTACACATATAACACATTGCGGTCATAAAAAGGTAATGATTTGCACGAGTACACGGTACATTACAGCACACAGTCAATATTTTATAATTATCGGCTTACGCGACCGGGAAACTTTAAACGGCATACCAAACTTTTTGGAAAACATTTTTTACGCGTTGCATCCGTAGTACGTCATATTTCACTACTTTCGGTTGACCACTTCGTCCGAGCACGTTTAGAAGTCTATTGAAATTCATGCCGAGCTCCGTCCCAACAAAAGTTGAATAAATATTATTGTAAATTATAAACAAAATTGTCTTTTTAGTTTTTGACGCGTTTAAAGTTTATCAATAATTAATAACAACAATAAAGTATTTGTATTGCAACGTTTAGAAATAAAAACAACAGTCTTATTACGTTATATTAATTTATAAGTATTATAACAATGAAATGTAATAAATATATTTATATATGCGTAAGCGGTAAGTAAATAAATTCAGTCTGTCTCAAAACCCCTTCCAATTTTTTTAATTAGATATAAACAATTAAAAAGTTTTAAGAATTAGATGTCATCATATCATAGATAAAAAATATTACCAAATCTGTACTATTAATTAAGGTACTATATTGAATTTATTATTGACAACACTAGAGTGGCTGTCAAACAAGGATGGGAAGTAATTGAAGTACAAGTATTTAAAAAAACATAATTGAAATAATTTTTAAACTATTAGGGATATTTTGGTGCCTCAAAATACTTTTATTTTGAATTTTGTACTTAGATTTTAAGATACAAAATTGAAAATACAATGTTAATTGTTATCATTATTAATGTGTCAGTTTTCTGGTTAAGTTTTATATTATAGCTGATATTGTATTTATTTAAATAATACTGATACATTAGTGGAATCAACTAAGGGTTTTATCTTAGACTTTTAAGTAAAATAATTTTAAATGAGTATTGAATTATTTTAGAACGAAAATATGATAAGTTAACTGGAGACTAATTTGAGGAAAAACACAATAAATTACGAATGGAGTTCAGGAAAAAAATATATACAACTTGTCAAAATTGTTAATAATTACTTAATTCCGTTCAAATGATAGTTTCAACAAAATCAATTATTTTTACAATAAATATTTATAACTATTTAGCTATATAATATTATTAAATAAAATATATTCCTATAATAATTACATAATACTTCTATTATAATAAAGTGTTTTGCTTGCTAATAAAACAACACCAATATTTCAGATTAAAAAATAAGAGTATAATATTCATAGTTTGTACCTAAATTCATGGTTTTTAAACGCGTCAAATTTACATTATTTGTCACAGTAGCTGTTTTTAATTATGATTCTTAATTTGAGAGCTCCTAAATGTCCTTGTGATTTAGTAGGTACACAACTTCACGACTTGACGATAGTTTTAAGTGTTTTTTTTAAATCATTACAGTCCGAAAAACAATACATTGACTGGCATATAAATACCAAACATTAAAACACTCACCAAGTGTCACTCAGGCACAGGTTAGTAATAAAAAACAATAGTTTTTGAAAATCTACCGAAGTACATTAAAACAGATTAGAAACTTCTATATTATAATATAATAACAATTCGCCGTGTTCAACATTAACGATCTCACAGCTGCTAAACATGTTAGAAAGGCCCATGCCAGAAACTTTGGTAATTTCTGAGAATTGCTCTGAAAACCAACGACAATTACAAAACTTTACGTTAGAAGTATACGAGCACATTACGTTTAAATATTAAAAGTAGCTAAGAAAATTACAAGACACCATAAATAATCAACCTAAAAATGTAGGTAAATAGGAATTAGGAATTAAATATAGTTACATATATTTAAAAACTCGACTATTTTAAGATTAAAAGAAGTATTAGAAACAAATTACCTCTGAACTACTACTTTGTATTTAAATATCTATTTAGCGATAAACAATGGAATACATCAGAATAATAACAATATAGACAGTATTATTGCGTGGCTAATTTTAGTTGTTAAAATAATTAGGGTCGTGCCAGTTTGACCTGCTCTTTATCTTAAACAGCAATCAATTTACTGGCCTCTTTTGATTGCGGTATTTCAATACGCTATCTGTAAAATAATTACCAACGTTCAATTCAAAACAACAATTTTAACAATCTAATTATATTATTGTGTTAACACTTTTTCCGTTATCTTTTTGTCAAATTAATTTATAAATCTCAAATAAAATATGTCGAATAGGTACCGTAAAAGTGGGTAACTTGGGGCAGTTTTAAACTTTGACATTATATATCTCAGTAAATAATCATTGTATGGAGACAATATTCATATAAAAAGTTTTCTCTTGATCTAAACTTTAATATGTACTTCAATTTAAACTTGTATACTAAATTCCTGATTTTATATTTGTTTTTTGTAGCTGTCCCAAGTTATCCTTGAAAGGGCAAATCTTGTGGTAGCTACTTAATTTTGTCAAAAAACTCATTTTGTGCCTTTTGTAGGGCACACTTGGGGCAAAACAAATGAAAAAAATGGTTGTTAAATGTTTTACCTTATAATCGTAAGATACCCAATGTACATTATAGTGAAACTGATCCCTCAATATTGAATTATTATTTATTAGCTAAAACACCATAAAAAAAGAAACAGGAAAGAAATACAATTTTGTTAACATAATTTATTAGTACTAACTAGGTACTATACTATAAAGTATAATACATTTTTACTATTGAATAATATAAAAAATAATAACATAAACCATACAATGCAAAGATGTTTACAAATATACCTACAGTCAAAAGAAATAAATATTTATACATACATAATTTGAAGAAAAGGCAAAGGTTAAAACTTAAATTTGAAATTTTGGGGAAGATTTTGGACTTTAAAATTAGACTACGGTAAATTTTAGTGCTAAGACTATAAAGTAATAAAAAACAATGTATATTTTCTATTTACAGTTTCGCATCGAAATCAGAGACGAATCCAGGGAGAGCTATCACTCCCCCCCCCTTTTTATAGATTGGATCCACCCAGGGCTTAAAGTGGGAAAAAATTACAGGGGGGACTAATGTCTCCATATAGTTTTAAGCGTTCCATATATAATTTTATGTATAATGTCTAATGCATATAGTATATGTAATATAGAAACAGTGATTGTATAACATACTCATCCCACTTTTATCCCTGAATAATGTTCAAATTTGTAATTTATTTCATAAAAAATGTAAACCACAAATAATACAACATTTTTTAAGAATAACTCGTGTTTTATACAAATTTAACATTTTGAAAGAGAATATTTTTTCTTATAATATTAAGTTGTAAGTAGTGGTTGTCTTTAAAACTACAAAAAACCAGCCAGACAAAAAATATAAATACATCATAAAAATGTAATGTTTTTAGTGCTTTCAATTGTACAAGAAAAAATTTAAATTCTACGCATGGTGGGGTGAGTATGAATAAAAAAATCACACATTCACACTTCACCTACATATATATGTTATCACTTATGGGCTAATCGAATACCTATTTATCACAGTATAGCCATTTACAATAACTAATAAAATCAATTATTTTTACACGTATATTAGATAGTCCATAATTTGTATTAAATACATTTGATAAAAGTAAAGTAACAATTGATAAAAAAATAAAAACCAAGATTTAATCTCAACGGAATTCTGAATTGACTAATGTTTGGTTATAATTGGAGTGGTACGGTGTACCTTACGAATGATTTGTTTAAGGGAACGCTTTTTAACTACCATTAGAGGTAGAGGGACTAAGTCCCCCTGCGTCCCCCCCTTTCTTTAACCCCTGGATCCACCTAAGACCATGCGTTTATTTGAAAGTTATAGTTTGAGTGTTTATTTGGTTTAATTACTTTCATTAATTATAGTAGTTATTTATCCTAAAAATTGGTTTTTCTTGTTACCTACATGTTAATTAGGACTTTGCGTATTGGAGGGTAGAAACCGTAAACTACGATTAGAACAGTAGTAGGAAATTCCCATATAATTACAAATTACAATTATGTAAGCAGGTATTCAATTACATAAGTGACGGTTAAGTTAGGTTAGGTTAAGTTTCTTCACATTAATTCTTAGTGTGCCCAGTGCGTCATATTTACACTTAACTGAATTGCTCGAGCGCTTGATAAAACGAGAACGATGGTTTGTGAAAGATAATACTCGTTACCTGTTTGATGTCTGGAGAGTTTATTTAATAGCATCCCTTTATCATTCCTAAAAAACGACCTAACTACTGCCTACATAGGTACTCTTCTAATTTATTTTCTTATGAATAATCTTCGTCGTATTAATTTAGGTAGTGAGCAAGTAATATTTGACTAATGTAGTCCAGTGGCGATCGCCCATAGCTATTATTTTCCTCTATGGCACCTTCTAATTAGTTAATTAAAAAGATAATTTTCAGATACATTCATGTTTTCAGTTTTTCACTGATGTTTCGGACTCATTGCAGAATTCAACTTCAGAGCAACGGCTGACAGATATTCGGTAGTCACGACGGCGAAACAGTGACTATCGCTTTGAAGATGGACTCTGCAACGAGTCCGAAACGTTAGCAGAATACTGATACATCTAAAAAGTTATCTACATAACATTTCAATCCATGAAAGTTTTAACACATTCAGTACTATTATTCAAAAAATTATAAGGTTGAATACTTATCTGGTTAATAACCAATTTATGTATTATATACCTACAATTTTTTATTATTACTATTAGCTTTCATTGTGCTGTATCAACAACTTAATTTTATTAAAATATGAAATTTAAATACAATGAATTATAGTTTGACAACACAATTTATCTTTGAAAATTATGTTAGTACTCAGTAGTACAGCAAATACAAATGTGTAGAAGTTTATAGATTATACAAAGTCTGTTTTAAAATATTTACTATTATACATACATATAAATAATATTATGTTAGTCTCAAATGGTGTGATTTAAAACAGACATTTTAGATTCATACATTTCTTGGGACATATTTTTTAAAGGATCAAAAACAGTTGTATTCTAAATAAAAATATTTTTCCAACAAATTTAAACATTTTTTTTTATTTTCTAATAGGTATACATTATTTGTGACAAACTTAATTATATAAATTATTACAAAGATGTCATTACATAATAATACGTAAAACGAGAGCATTTTGATAACTAAATTATGATAATTGTATTTAAAAATATAAAAACATGATTTTAAAATGATAGGATAACAAAATAAACACTTATATAATTAAGTTTTGTGTACTTTTGGTTTTTAACTAACAAGAAAAGAATTAAATAATTTAAATATATATGTATAATAATATACTCTTTAAGACCAAGTTCGATTACTGATTCTCACTGACTAGTAACTTTGTGAATTGCATTGGCAAGATAACCAACATTCTTACTAGTAACACCTGCCATTGAAATACGTCCATCATTTGTTAAGTAAACACTATGATCCTCTATTAATTTCTTAACATGTTCTTTTTCTAATCCAGTATAACAAAACATGCCAATTTGATCAGTTATGTGTTGCCAGTTTCTCGTCGAACCTTCATTAGCCAATAACTCTTTCAATTTATCTCTGACCGATATAATTCTATCCGCCATACCTTTGACTTCAACCATCCAATGACTTTTGAGTTGAGGATCAGTTAGTATCTCTGACACTAACCTGGCTCCATGAATTGGTGGGTTTGAGTACATTCCACGTATAATAATCTTAAGTTGAGACATAATTCGATTTGCTTCGTCGGTGTCTAGTGATGTCAAGGAAAATAAGCCGGCTCGCTCACCGTACAATCCCATGTTCTTAGCAAAAGATTGAGCTAGGGCAATTTGATGACCATCTGACAAAAATGTTCGTACAGCCACTGCATCACGGTCAACATTACCGGAAGCAAATCCTTGGTAAGCCATATCAAAAAATGGAAACAATTTTTTCTTTTTTAATAAATCAGACAACTCTTTCCATTGTTCAGGCTTAGGATCAACTCCTGTAGGATTGTGAGCACATGCATGTAATAAAATAACAGATCCAGTAGGAGCAGATGACAAGTCATCGATCATTCCAGAAAAATCGAGACCACAGGTCTTCGGATCATAATACCTGTATGTTTTAACTTCTAAACCAGAAAATTTAAATATTTGCCCATGATTTCCCCATGTTGGTACAGGAACCCAAATTGTTTTAAGAGGAGCATACCTTTTTAAAAATTCGGCTCCAACTCTTAAAGCTCCAGTTCCTGATATTGACTGAATGGAGGCAAAACATCCATTCTTAATAATAGGCGACTCAGCAGATAATGCCAATTTTATAGATTCATTGCAGAACTCGAGAATACCACTAATCGGGGCATATTCCTTATTCAAGTTTTTTTTTAATAAACGATTTTCAGCTTGGATAACACTAGGCAAAACATAAGGGCTTCCATTATCATCTCTGTAGGCACCTACACCCAAATTAATTTTTTGGGGATTTTTATCACGTTTAAATGCTTCAGTCACACCTAAAATGGCATCTGGAGGTCCTTGTTCCACATTAGACCACCACAAAGACATCAATCGTACATTTTTTTGCTGCTTAAACAAAGCAGATGATAACTGCTGACACTTTGACATAGACATGGTTTTTAGTTTTGAAGCACGTCAGTTGCAGTTTAAGTACAGTATCACAATAACAATCTATAAAATTAAAAAAACACAGAAAAAAGATAATAAGTAATGATTTTTTAAAATATCACTGGAATTAACTACACTATTTATGGAAAAACAAAAAAAAAAACCAAATTTAGGTATGACTAATTTTATTTATGTTACTTAAAAAACAACCGTAAAACCTTAAAAATAAAAGAGACAGAGTGATTTATTTTTTAGACTACACACCAAGTTGAATGTTAAACATAACATCATTTATACAAATTAAGCAATTATAACCTATTATGTAATTGTATACATGATAAGGTTTTTAAAACCCATAGTTAAATGGCATTAGCAACAACTTAAAATGTATACTAAAGTTACAAATTTCTACTTACAAAAATCAATTATTTTATAATTACTTTCAAATTCTAGTAATTTTATTTGATAACTTAGAAGTACTTAAAACCAACAAAATTTATCACGGATAAATGACAATGATTAATGGTTATTGTGAAATAAAATTATAAAAATTATTTATAGTTAAATACTTTTAAAATAATGTTGATACCCATAGTTTTCTCCAAAATTGTTAGTACTGAACACATTTTAATTACCTTTTAATTTTATATATCTCCTAATAATATAATTAAGGCCTAATAGTCTATAAAAAAATTAAAAAATTATGAATATTTCATAAACTCAGATAGTTTGGTTAAGATAATCCGTATTTGACTAATTGTATACTTCATATTATACTTAAGGTGGCCACATACTACAGTTTTATTTTAATAAAATAATAACATTTAATTGACAGTGATTAGTACTTAATTTGTATACATCTTTATGATCATTTTGGTATATATTATTATATAATAATATAATCGATACTTTTGACAGTAACATACTGTTAACGATCTTCCAACCAAATGGTTCAACTCTTTTCCCAATTTTAAGGTATATTTTTTTGGCTTACAATTTCAAAAGTTCTTAACGATATTTCCTACTTTTTTTGTTGTTGTTATGCTATATAAATTTAAATTATTTTTTCTCATTATTTTATTATTCAAATTAACAATATTAAATATAGTATATAAATAATACTAATAATAGATACAAATATGTATAACTATATGCATATCTCATAGATTTATTTGGTGGGTTGGTGCTATATACTAGAAGTTTTGAATTATTTATTAATATAATAGAACGATGTCATAAAAAATATTAATTGAGCCTTGAAATAATCACTTAATTAAAATATTTATTTTAAATAATGATCATATTGTTATAGTGGCGTACACATGCCCTTATTGTGTTGCCGATTGCAGCCCAATATGATTGGCCAGAGATTATTATGTTTAAAAAGCTATACTTTAGTTTAAGTACCTAGCTATAACTTATGAACTTAAGGAGTCTGTGAATTTCAGACTTCAGTTTTGTATTTATTGTGAAAACATTATAAGATACCAAAAAATCAATAAAATGTTTAAGGTTAACACTTAATAAATGTATTTCTAGTTATTTAAAATAATACAAAATACATACACTAGAAATTATTAGTTTTTTAAAAAATTAATACTTGAATAAATCATATAGTTGAAAATATTCTATTAATACAATTTAAACTGTAACATTTAATAATTTTTAAAATAATTTGAAAAATACTTGCTTGCAATATATTTCCAATTTAAAAATAACTACAGATATGATAAAGAACATTAAGGTAATTAGAAATTGATGTAGATATTAATATACTTATGAGGAATGCAATAAACATCAGGGTTAAATACAAATAATATGCAATCATTTATATGAAATTTAAATACTAGATACAATATTGAATACACTTACTGTTAAATCGAAGAGCTTCCACGCAACTGAAGTCTGAACGTTTTATTGTTAATGCCGGATGAAATGTTTCTAATACGAACCTTATGAGTTATGACAAAATTCGAATATCAAAGCCGAATGCCGATTGCCCAAACGATCAGATTAGATAATACATATTACTGCGGGCTAAAAAGTAACAACTTTACGAAAGGCAAGAGCTACAGCCTACAGTGTTGTTTTCCTCACAACAGTTTAAACTTTAATTTTTAACATAACCTATAAATATACACATTTTTGCCAATATATAAACTTCAGATAGTAATTTGTAGAGGGGTGAGTGGTGTTGGCTACCTTGAATTCAGTAGACAATCAAATGATAAAAAGACCGACTGATTAGAAGCGTTTACGGTTTAGCTTTCTAAAGAAAAAAAAAATAGTGATTATGATTATAGAAAATTATTTATATTTGATTATAGCGACGGTTAAATAATTATTTCACAAATCGTTTTCAGATTTTAATAGTATGTCTTGGAATTTGCAATAAATGTTAACGTTTAGTTTACTTCGCGGATTAGTTCTACAACATAATTTCAACCATTTTTTTGTGAACGCATTGGTGCATTATCAAATATGATGGAATTGATTGACAGTTACGTAGTAGCCAGTCAAATAGTGCTGCGCGCCGATTCCTCAGATCCATCAAGCTGGCAAGAACTACATACTCTGCTGCCTCATCTACATGACGGATTATCTTGTCAAACCTGTAAGCAATTAGTCAATTATCCAAGTTCCCATCCTAATGGATTGCTATGCTCTGCTTGCACTAATGTCAAAAATGTCAAAGAAGACACTTGGTCAATTCTACAATATTACAAAAAATTATGTTCTTTTATACATAAATCACCTTTGTTTAATGTCATGTTAACAAGAGTTGAAGATAAAAAAATAGTAGAACTAGTGACTGAAGCTATCCATGTACCAAAACCAATTAATGGTTATAATGGCTTTTTAAATATCAGTAGACCAAACTTGGATGAACTTGAAAGACAAAATAATGATGAACTACATTTACCATCAGATTTTAACATATCCGTTGACAATAAAACTTCAAAAGGATTTTTTAACATATTATCCGATATACAAACGCCAAATGATAGAAAACAAGCAAAACCAGTACTTAAAATTATCTCTAAAAAGAAAGTTTATAAGGTAAAACATTTATAAAAAACGTGTTCATGTATTGTATTTTTATTAGAATATTTATAGATTTTAAACGTTTTTCATTAGAAAGCTGCTCGTCATTGCGGTTGTCGTTGTGGTAATGCAACATCTTCACCGGGAAAACTTACGTGTTTTGGACAAAGATGTCCATGTTATATAAAACAGAAGGCATGTGATAGGTGCAAATGTCGAGGGTGTAGAAATCCTAAGTCCAAACCATCCAACAATGGCGATATCATTGAAATGGAAAAAATTCGCCGCAAACCAGTAACATTAGAATTGGTATCATCTCTAAATACATCACTTGTCAAGAACAAACCAGTAACTAATTGATAAAAAAAAAAGATGTATGACGTATCACAGTTCTTATCATGTAGTCGGAATTTCAACCAGCGAACTGAAGTGGCATTAAGACACATAAATTCTATTTTTCCTCATTATCCTTATAAAAATTGTGATTTTGTATTTTATATATATATATCTTATAGTCGTGTAGATCATTTATTTTTGAATGGTCTAAATGGATATCACATTACAGTTTATTTATAATTTAAGAATTGATTTTGAATTTATCAAGTTAAATAATATTTGTTAGTTTAAAATTATATTCAAAAATTTTTTTTGTTAATTTTGTTAAATTATTATACATCAATATCATAGTTAATGGGTGTGATTAGTGCATTTCTGTTGTGAAACAGAGATAATTTTAGTAATAGATACAAATGATGTACAAGTATTGGAAGCGTCTAGCAACAAAATTTTGCTGCAAATTTCCATGTTTAGTTCATTAAATACATGGAACAATTTAACATTGTAAAATGTTAAATTATAAGTTATGCACCTAAGACACCTTTAGACTATGCCTTTGATAAGTAGCAATTGAAATTCCTAATTATTTATTTGATTTATGTATTATATTTACATAGGTATAGATTCTATTATAGTTATAGTGTTAACCATTAATATATACAAATGGGTGTTGGGATATAAATAAACCTAACATTCATATTTTTATTTATTTTCCCAAATTACTCCTTTATAATACATGCTATTATTAAACTTAATAGACATTTAAAATTTTAAACTATTTTTGTTAATATTATTTTTATGAATTATTATTTGTTAAAACATAAGATTAATTAAATATGTAGTATATTAATATAATGGCAGAGTAATAGTACTAGGAACTGCTGTACTATTCTTGTTAACTAGTCATTAGAAATAAATAATCTTATATAATTTTGTATTATTATTAAATATAATATGTAAATCTTCTGATTTCATTATCATAATATTCTTAACTTAGTTATATCTATACTTCAGTCAACTGTCATATAAATCAATCATTATGTATACATCATAATGTAAAAATTTTAAATTATTGATGAATAAACTTGTCTAATGTTCTTAAGTACCATTCTAGTATAAAAATTAAATTCTATAAATTGATTTGTTTTTTTATACATTATTGGAGACAATTTGGTATGTTTTTGAAGTAAGGTACTATTATTTATGAATATAAATAATCGTATTGATATTAAATTACTTTGTCCTTTCTGTTAATAAATAAAATACAACACAAATTATAAAACTAAATTTTTATCTTTGGCCCTTAGAACGGGTTTTAACAAATTCACTCATCAATTCCAAATTCAGTCACCAAACTATTAGAGTATAAGAGCAATATTATTTTATAATTTATGCACTTTTTATCTAAATAAATCAATCGTTTTTAATGATAATAACATTTTTTTTTATAGTCTATGATTATATTTTATATTATTAAATGTATATTGATGACCATTACGAAAAGTAGTAGTTTGGTTTAAAAAGTATTGATAGGCAAACAACGAAACATACTATTTTTCACTTAAGGCAGACATACTATTAAAACAAATGAAGGCACAGTAATTGTAGTCAGTATAGTTTTTACATAATTCTGCCTTAATTAATTGAAGTTTATACTTATTATATATATTTAACAATTATATTATTACTTATAGGTACAATTATACTATATTGTACAAATATTAATTTATTTTTAAAAAATGCCTTTAACTTTTTGCTAACTAAAGGTAAAAAAACTATCAGTAAAATCCCATAAAAGCAGTAAATTATTTTAGTTCTTATTGTAAAAAAATCATATTATTTTGTAATCTATATCATTTCAAATAAATCATCTATCTACTATTTTTATTATTTATAGGAATTTAAAGTTTCTTACACAGATATATACCAAGCAAAAATTAACATTATTCGTTAATACTACTATAACAAATACTGATATAAATTATTAATAGTATGATATTATAATAGCTTAACTGAATACAAACTCATAAAAAAAAGGAAAGTCGATTGAAAACATTTTTAAGTTAAGTTATTCTTTTTGGAACGACGTGAACCTTTCGTTCCAGGAACAATATTTTATATTGTCCCAAAAGGCCATAACTTAAAAATGTTTTTAATTGACTTTTATTTATTTACAAGTTCAGACTTAGTTAAGCTATAAGAAGATACTATTTATAATTTATAACAATATTTGTTGTAGTCATAACAAGTTAACTAAGTTATGGCTTTCTAACATTTAGATTAATTTGTAGTTAACTAAATAATAATTGCTAATTTTGTTTATCATAGCTGGATAGTTGTTTAACTATTCACAGTAAAATAGGAAAAGAATGAACAATTAAAAGTTAAAAATAAAAAACAAATTATGTAAGCATAAGTTTTTGGCAGTTTATTGTTTCTTAACTGCGAGCATTTATTTTATATCTAAATACACAAAAGAATATTTACTATTTAGGAATGAGGATAATGGTTTTACAGTTAGACTTACTGCTTAAAAAAAATCTAATTTAATCTTAATTATAAATCTGGGGTGAAAAACAACACAATATACATGTATTTTATTATTATAGTTTTTTGGTTTCTTAATGTATTTTTAATGTTAATGAAAATACATAAATTAAAGCAATACCGATGTTTTTATTAAAATTGATTTTTATGCATTTACTTAGTAAAAATGTATAAAATTTCTAAAATTTGTTATAATGTAGTACATTAGAGAGTAATATGACAATAGTTACAACATAGTATAATATAATTAAAAAAAACCCAGTGATCACAGTCGCTTTAAAGGAAAAATTTAAGTTCAAGTTTTTATAGATAAATGAATATTATAATTTTTTTGTATATACAATATACATACGTATAATATATATATATAAATCGAGGTATTTTAATAATATTTTATAGACACAAAATGAAAATAAAATAAAAATCAAACACAATAAACAACAAAATAGAAAGACCAATTTAAGTGAGGCACATGGTCCCTAAACAATAATGGTTTGTATTTGTATATAATATTATATTTTGTACATTTGTATAATTATGAACTTGCTGCCATTTCAGTAGAAGTTCTGCACAGTAAATTTCGAACAAAACCTCTATGAAAAAAAAATGTAATAATTAATAAAATACCCTTATAATACATTTATTAGCTACATGAGACTAAGTCCCTACTTGCTATATAATAACAAGATATATTTACCTGAGTGGCAAAAAATGTTGACGGCCATCTGTTACTGAAGGAGTGATTATGCTGACGGTATTGCCAAAGCGCACTTCAGTAGCAGTGGAACGTGCTCGAACAATTGTGGCGGGTGTATCGGTTTCTTCAGCATTGCCGAGGACTCGTCGCATCAAACCAGCAGTTAATTCTTCCAGTGAACTCAGTGACAAATTGTGAGGCTGTTGTGATTGCGTTTCTTCTATTCCTTCAGCAGAGGTTTTCTGACCAGATCGCATGGACGCTGTCTCACTGTTGTCCACTCTTAAGAAAAATGTTTTAATAAGTTTAACGATTTCACAATAACATGAAGAATAAGACTGATATATGAAATATTGTAATATAAACTTACTTATGGGCTAATAAACTGCCGGCTAATGCAACAGTACTAGCTGACTCTCGATCAGCATCTCTTCCCAGCACAGTTTCACCATCCCAATCATTCCAAAATGAAGGTTCACCAATTGAAGGATTACCTATCTCAGCTCCATGACTAACGGTATCACCATCTAGAACAAAAAAAAAAATTATAATTTAATAAAATAATGTGAAACAAATTTTTTTTTTTAGCCAAAATCATTAATACTAACCTGGGGCAGTAAAATAATCGGCATTGACCGTTTTCGGAGAGCTATGTTCTTCGTCAAAATCAAAATGTACACCACTAGCAGAAGTGGTGACACCACAGCCTCCGGAACGGCACAAGGAAACTGGCACTACTCCGTACACGTAGAACAACAGTATTGGCACACCTATACCAACAGCTAGGGTGGCCAAAACTGGAGCTGCTACCAACTAGAAAAAAAAAAATTAACTAATTTATACTAATATTTGATTTAATTATACAACAAAAAAGTTGATTTTTATTTAGTAAACATGCTGAAATAATATTCCAATTTCTATATTGACTATTGATTATTGACATAGGATGTAAAAAAAGGTTAAAAACTGTTATTATATAAACGAAACATGCTCCAAAATTTATAAGGTTTCTTCAGATCACGTGTTACTTATATGTTGTATAATTAATTGTACTTTTATTGATTCCTTCATTTCGACATAATTAACATTAGTTTTCATGGAGTTCCGCGACTCAAAATGATACCAGTTACCAAAAGTATTTTTTACTTTCCAAAGAATTTGATTAAAATTACAAAAGAATAAAATATGGTCAGCATTGATGTTATACACTACTTGTATAGACACAATTTAATATAAGATATTGGGTAGCAATATTTTTAAAACTAGTTCTAAGTATCAAGTTACAAGCCGTCTGCTATCATAGTTTATTGCTTCCTGACAATTATTGCAGTTTTTAAGTATACGAAAAAATTAAAACAATAATAACGGCGTTTAATTAAAATTCGATTTTTATATGACTAGGACCTAACTGTAATGAAGCCTGGTCGGCTGGCTGTCCAGGCTTAACTATTCTAGCTATAGAGATTATACACTTGAGCGGTTTTAATAAGCTATACGCAAACTGTCAACTATTTATATCACAATTTATTTGATTACAAAATAAGAATATTTTATTGAAATAAACAGAAAGGAGGGGAGGGTTTCTATATTTTTGATAAACTCGGCAATTGTCATTTTTAAATTAATGTTACAATAATATTAGACTTTACAGTATTATAAATTTCGAGTTCGGAGTTTTGACAACAGCCGTGGCCCGTGGTGTATATTATGTAACATAATAGTATTTTTGGACCTAACTATATCGTGATGATTGGTGAAAGTAATACTTTTATATGGGAATAAAATATAATACCAATATTTTTTTTGGGAAGAAATTGCTTATTCTTTTCTCCCAAATTACATCACGGTACGCTGGCTGGCTCTCCGGTATTGATGGGTCACACGGATGACGCACACGGCGTTGTACGCGCCTCAACGGCACGGCGGATGGGCAAACGCGAGAGGACGCATGGCAACAAACGAAAAGGGTGGTGGAGAGGAAAAACGTACTTTGGTTGGCGGGGAGGGGGTTGTCCTGATCTGTTTTCCACGGGACAAGGCGAGCCGGGGAGTCGAAGGGAGGAAAAGGCGGTGGCCGGGGATGCAGGTCGTCGACTCACGCATCCGACAAACCGCCGCCGCCACCACGGAGCTGTGGCGTACACGTATAGTACACTTGAGTCGCGGCACGTAGTCAGACGCCGTGCGTCCACCGTCCAGCATGTCGTCTACAGCTGACCAAGAACAGCAGAACGCGGACCAAGAACAGCGACAGCCGCTGCCCGCCGATCCGGACTGGCTGTCGGGCGTCATAAGCCGGCTGATTGACCGACCGAAGCACGCGGTCACCGTGATCGCCGACCAAACTATGGCCACACCCGCCGTGGCCGACCCACACAACGTGCTCAGCTCCATAGTGGCCGTGCATATCGTGTACTCCGTCGAGGGCGTTAAAGGCACCGACTCGCTAGATGTAGTCATTAAGAGCCTACCACAGGAGCCCTATTCTCGGGCATTTGTACTGGAGGCACAATTCGACTACAGAGAAGTGCACTTCTATAACACGGTGGGTGTTTCCTAAGTTTATTAAATATGTCCTTCAAATATAAAGTTAAAAAAAAAAACCTTAGAAAATAAACAAGGTTTTTGATTTTTTTGTAATACACCAACGCCCCTCTTAGCCGTAACTAGAAAAAAAGCGTCTCGGTCCGCGGTGCGACCTAATCGCCACTGTGCTAGCTAGTAGCTATACACATCTCTGTTGTGTTCAGTAAACCTTGACGCCAAGCCCAATGCTATGACTACGGACGATATCGTATTTTATTGTACGCCTAAATATATAAATAACAATAACATAGCAATCGCATAGATTCGATTTTATGACACGAGACCCGTGAACGCGTCCCTGAAGTTTCGAGAATACGATCAATCATCGACATCGTAATTATTGTGTACAGCCCATTGCAGGCACAGCTTAAACGATGTTGAGTATAGACTAATTTTATTTTATTAATTACAACTTCCAAAACACAATAATATCCGAATAACAAGATCTGTTTTAGCCTGGGGAAAACGGCTGCCAGCAACAGTTATTGTAAACATCCTGTTAGGTTACGTATTTAAAACTAAAGAAAAACGTTTATAATAATAATATAATAAATTCATATTCATAAATAATTATGACGATTTCTTTATTAATTATTTTTATTTATTATTAAAACGTATAAGAAATGTATATATTTTTAATATAAATCTCGTTTAATTTACAATCACATCAATAATTTATAAATTACGATTTACAGATGGCTCTAGGAAGAATATTAAACTAAAATAACATTATTTAAAACAGTATCGGTAAACACTCAATGCCATTTTTAAGCACCCGTTTGCGTCAATATTATTTATTATCGTGATATACAGGAAAACAACATGTCTTGTATCGTGAAAAAAAAGTGAAATCGAATTATAGCTATGCAAGATTCGACTGCACAAACAACAAATTAATTTACATAATGAATTATTATAACACTAACTGTACAAAAAATGTCAAAACCAATGATGATATCGAACCTGTTCGAGCCAATTGCTCAATACGCGACACAACAACTAAAATATGTTGGCTAGACTTGACAGAACACTTTATTTTCCAGGTGCTAACAGAATTAAGAAATTTCGAAGAAACAACACTGGCTGCCTCCGACCGGTTGCAGATGGGCGACATGCCGGTGGCCAAATGTTACTTCGCCGGCATGAAAGCCAGCGGCCGCGATGAATCTATGTTGGTGTTAGAGAACCTAAGCAAACGCAGTTTTACGGCCGCCAATTTCGCCGCAGGACTGACGTTCAAAGAGGCCCAACTGGCTTTACGTTCCATAGCCCGCGTGCATGCCACGTCACTGGCATTAAAACTCCAGAGCGGATCGCTTACTGAACGCTGGCCGTTCCTATTCCAGACTTCTCGGGCCACCTTATCTTATCAAGCCTTAGTGGAAAGGGGCATGCCACAACTGAACGTCTTCCTTCGGTCCAGGGGTCCACAATACGACGCGTTGATCAACACGCTCAGATCCATTTGCCGCGTCACCAAACAAATAATTGGCTCGCTAATGATACCCAAAGAACCAATGGGCCTAATGACTCATACCGACTTTTGGTGCAACAACTTGATGTTCGGCGAACATGACGAGTGCGTCATACTGGACTGGCAAATGATATCCTACAGCAGACCGACAAACGATGTGGCGCTTTTACTGGTCAGCAGCCTGTCGACGGAGACCAGGCGAAACCATTCTAACCAACTGGTCGACTGTTACTGGGAAGCGTTTACTGGTCATACGAGTAAATTGGGAGTAGACGTAGAAGGGCGACTGGAATACAGCCGAAACGCCCTGAACGAGGACATGAAGGAATCCAAATTATTAGCCGTATTGCTGTGCATAGGGTCGGTGGACGTGGCTTTGGGTAACGAAGAGACCGAACAGCGACTGTTAGACCTTCTGACCGACTTACAAGACGAAGAAGTGTTCAGCAGACATTTAACCGAAATTTCAGCCTAGTTTCGTTTTAATTTTTCAAATATTATCTTTCACCTATCTAAATAGAACGATTAGAGCTTTCTATCACAATTAAGAGTAAAATGTCATTGTTAATCTTAAGCATTTTATTTTACTGTTACTGTTAGCAATAGTTATGTAGTACCTTTCGAATTTTAGACGCTGGTAATTTTTTGTTTTTAAATTTTGATTTAAATACATTTTTATTATAAAGAAAATACATTTTTTAAACTAAATACAAATGTAGTTGAAGCCTTCAAAGGTTAGCATAACTTGTTTACAAGTATACAACATCACAATGCTGACCTATATAAAACTAGTGATGGGTTAAATTTATGACTTCACATTTTTTTAAACTAGTTATTAATAATAATTATTATTATTTGAGTCTTTCATTACTTAATTATTCACATTGAATTGTTTAATTCGATACATTGGTGCTGTCACTATCCACTTGTTTTATGTGATTTATGTACTTACAATTTTAATTATGTAACTAAATAAATATTAATAAATAATTGTTATTGATAACAAATAACACATTGTTCGCACCCAGAAACTTAACTGTACAACTATCTTATTTCATCAGGATTTGATGAAAATGTATTACTTTATATGAATTATAATATAGTTGAAAATTTTGAATTTGTAACAATTGTTTTTACATTTTAATGCCGTACCACCAAACTATAAAATGAGATTATTGTACATGTTGAATGAAAATAAACAAATAGGCTAAACACTTATGAACTCCTAACAGGCAGGCATTTAGGCTAAATTTTTGTTCCCAGTAAAATTGATTTTAAAAAAGGCTCAAAGCTACTTATAAAGGACTTATTTGAACCATGGAAAATGAAATAAAACATATTAAAGTAAATATTAAAAGTGTAAATCATGTACTTATAAATTAAAAAATACATTTTAAGTTAGATAATAATAATTTATAGATAACTGTAGCTATTTTTGTTTTTAGTTTTTCTTAATCTTTCTATTTTTTTTAGTCAGGGGAAATACTTAAAACTATTATTTATTATTAGGAAATTGGTTGAGCCCTTGTATATATTTGCATAAGTTGAGTGGTGAAGACTAGTAAACGAATATATATTATAATATAAATATAAAAAAAGCCTAGTAGGATTTGCCCAGTATCCTGGTGGACCTATCCACCTATATCCTGAATATTTACTGCCTCATTCAACTCAATTAGTCCCACATGATACAGATTAGTATCCATATCATACTTTTTTACAAACTGTTGTAGGTCATATATTATTCTAATTATTTACAAGTTAGTAAAATCACTTACCGCAGACAATACACCACCAGCAATTGCAAAATTTCGTTTTAATCGACTTGAATTTCTGTAACGTGTAAACATTTTACGTCCAGTCCAAACAGGTACACCTGAAACAATTCATTAGACCCATATTCATTTTAAAAAAAACTTGTTTATAATTTTGGCAAACAAGTTTCTATGAACAGCTTACCTATAATTATTGCAGGAATTGCAATGCCAGCTATTAAACCAATACCAGCTGGAGCACCGATCAAAGTACCTAACTGCCACAAAAGTTTTTTCTTTCGAGACCATGGCTTTTTTCCCCAAAAGGTACAACCGGACGGACTAAACACAGAAGAATTGATAGTTTACCATCTTTAAATACCAAAGGAAAATTTTTTTTTCAATAATTGTTTACCTTAGGTAGTGTAAATCACTGACTACTTTCATGCATAACCAACAGAATTCTGCTCCACAAACGGCACATGTCATATGATTACATGAGCCATCATCCATTTTTACAATTAACACTTGACAACGAGGACATGGTTTAATATCTTCTCCTAAAATGTTATTTGATCAGAATAATAATAAATAATAATGTACTTAAAATCTTTCAAAGTATTGCAGCTAATAAGTCTTTTTTGTCTAATGAATGCAAACGTTGTGTATAAATTACAAAAACTTTGCATGTACTTTTGACAAATGCCATTGAGAGAATTTTACAAGTGTTGTATTTTAGAACAAACATTTATAAATATAATACACTGATAATGTGAAATTAAATTATGCATTTATTTTTAACAAAATTGTTTTTACTTTTGTATATTATAAATTATTTTTTGACAAACACGTTTTCCAGTTGAAATGTTAAATAGATTTTTATTTTTATTATATTTTATTATGAAAATAAGACACATAATATGCATTGGCGCAACTAGAGGGGGTGCTGAGAAAGGTCAAATCCTTCTTAACTTGTTCAGGTTCTAAAATAATGTCAGCAACAAAACAGACACATCACCCAAGTAAGGTTTATAATTTTTACTGAAATTTTGAGAGGGCTTTCAAAGTTTTAAAAAAGTCTGAACTTCCTCAGCACCCCCTCTAGTTGCGCCAATGATAATGTGAGAGAATTGAAAACTGTCCATTTAAACACAAATTAAATTTTACAAATAATTTATAATCAAAATTCATTTTCACTGCACTATAATGACATTTTTGAACTGCTCTTTAGAAAATATATACACAATATTGATAATACTTACTTGACGATAAATCTAAACTGTAAGATATAGAAGCTGTCCTTATGTTAGTTGAACGTTTTGCCCTAGCTGAGTCACAAGTCTGATTAGGATGCCAGGGGGCTTTACAATGGTAACAAAAATAGGAATCACAACCAGGGCGTTCACATTTTATCTTTGGACAGCTAGCACAGCCAGCAGCTATAACTGCATAACTAAATAAAATTATAAAAATAATTAAGAAATAAAATTAAATCTTTTAAATCATGACTATTTTTTTATGTACCTAAAAATAAATATCTAATTGTAAACATAGGCCAAATTCGTTGCTGATAAGTAAGTCGGAGATAAATTAATAAAAAAATAATAAACCCCTTTACAGCTTTGCATTAAAATTTAAATACATTAAATTTTCAAACGCCCGAGTGTATTTAACAACCACCCTTAAAAACATGCAAAATAGTTCTACTACAAAAGAAATAATAATAAATAAACCAACTAGAAATATCAGTTTATTAAATAATATATTTTCTAAATACTCAACTACAAACATCCTAAGAAAAAAAAAATATTTAAAACAATTATAGATACCGGAGAGGAGTACATTTTTAAATACTAATATTTAAATTCATATAATTTGTTTAATATATAATAAAGGTATAATATATTTATACGTTTTGAAATCAATAGTTTTTTAAAATTAAAATGTCAACTATTAGCAAGTTTTTTAGTAAAAAAAAAAACCCTCATAAATTCAGTTTTTAGGATTCATTAAAATATTTATTACCTGCAGTCTGGTGAAGGACAGTATCTAGTATCGGGATCGACGGCCAACACTCGCCGAACCATAAAGTCTTCATATTTATCGTAAAGAACTGGATTATTAAGTACACTTTGAATATCTAAAAATATAAAATAAAAGTATTAAAACAAATACAACTATATAAACATGTTATGCGTGTAATATTTTACCATTTGGATGCATTGCTTCTGAACATTCGGGACATGTTATGTTCACGCGAGATTCGCATATTTCTATGCGCAAATATTGTTGAAAACAGTCGAAACAGGAACGGTGAGCACATGTTGATAATTTGGCAAAATCAGTTTCGTCGAATTTGGCTAGACACAAAGGACACTCCAACAAACCGTCTACAGGTGTCGTCCCATTCTGTGTAAGTAATTAATAATTATTAAAAAAAAATCCATAAACAAAGGCATTGTTATTATTATGATCTTTTCAGGGGAAGATCTGTCTGACGTACACAAAGTAGGTAGAGGTATTTAAACACCTCGAGGTGTTTGCATTAATAATATCTAAGCCATTGTTATTTACGTTTTTTTTCGTCAATATTCGATACTGTTATACACGCAAAGCAAAACGAATCAAGATGATACTAGTCCTTGATCATTCAAGGTTCGTTTTTACAATTATCCGGCAGGTACTTAGTTTGGTATAAATAAATCAACACAAAAGTATACATGTATAAGTATATATAAATATAAATATATATATATATTTATATATATACTTAAAACACAGACACAATAGTAAATGTTCGCTATTCCTTGTTTTTTTCTTTCTTATGACAACTTACAATGATATAGGACACATAATTTCCGCGATGGCCGTCCACTTCCTAAATTACAACAATATAGTATATTATAAGAAGCTTTAATATAAAAATGACGAATTTACTGTATATTTTTAATCGCTTACACAAACTGAACTACATTTAGCGGTAATAAAAATAAATTTCTTAAAGAACGATAATCGCGTTGTTACAGGTTAAGTATTTAGGACAACCTTTAAGTTTTATCAATTCTCGGCGAATAATAAAAAAAAACAAATCGAATCTCAAATTCAAAGTTCATGGTTAATATTACGTTACATATTATACACAACCCAAAAGTAAATAGATTAAAATCTATTAGTGCTTTATTCATGCAGTTGAAACTTAATAATTATTATAACGAACAACTTTATAAAAAATGTAAAAAATACGTAATAAAATTAAAAACTTCGAGGAATATATTTATTTGTTAAAACAATTTGTCCCATAAAAATGTCAATAATTTTTCAAAAGATTCTGCGGTATAGCATCCGATTTTCTTTTTCATAATTAATCCTCAACTGCGCGGCACGAATTTCATAGAGGTTTCTTAATATTTATTTAAAATTATATTTTGAACTTAGATTCCAATTCTTAGAAAAATATTAATATATACAGAATTTTCTAGTTAACATTCAACTTTTGATATTACGACGTATAAAAAATTATAAAGAAAACGAGTTCTTGATGAAAAATCAAAACACATTTAATAACAAATGTCCTATCCTTCAATAAAAAAACCGCATTATTCAACTGGGTTTTTCCTTATGTTATAGTAATAAAAACAGCTAGACAAATGGTAAAATGTACTGGGTGATTGGTTAACTAGATCCAGTCAATAACTTGGAAGATATTGACTTATAAACAATTTTTTTATACTTTTATAGATATTTGTTGGGACAAATTTAATATATTTTTAAAAAATGCGCGCATATAAAAATATCTCTACTCTCCAAGGGTGATCCGAAGGGTCCTCAAGTCCTAAATTTTAAACTTTAATAACTGAAACTAATTATCCAAAACTGGTTATCAACTAGTCAGTGTCCAGCAATTTATTCTTAATTTAAAAAGTTACCTTCATTTACATTCAAAAATCTAAAATTCATACGGTTTTAACATACAAGGATTGGGGTTATATTTTTTTAAATATATTAAATTTGTCTGAACTATAAAATATAGTATAAAAAAAAATTAAAAGTCACATGACTAATATCTTCTAAGTTATTGTCTGGGCTATAGTTAACCAATCACCCGGTATACTACTATTATATTGTGTAATTTTTGTAACACGTGAAAAACGTGAGAAAGTTTGTTATTTTGTTAATTACGAAGTAAATACCAAGTATACGCGGTATCAAACGCGCCTCAAGATATGTTCCTACTTAAATTTCTCTAAAAATATTTACTAAATAACAAAATTATCATTAATTTAGTTTCTAAACGCGTGTTATGTATAAACGTTAAGAATTTTTAAAAATTCACATTAATAGATGTATAAAAAGACAGTAGTAAACACATGCAAAAACTCACGTAGGCCTACCCCCAACCGAAGACACACTAACTGATTCATCGATATGTCCTTCTATTAACTAAAAACTTACGGAAATAAAAATACAAACCTTAACGACAACACTAGGATTCTGGACAGCTTTTTTCGGGTCGACATAGTTTTGACTGAATCCCAAAGGCGCTTTCTCGAAATCGGTTACATCCGCTACGCTAGGGCCGCCTAAAGAATATTTATATTGGAATAAACATATTTTCACGGTATAATCACTTATAATTTATTAGCATATTTACAACTGCTAACGTTTAACTAACATATTAATCACGTGTAAAAAGAAAAAATATAATTATACAGTAGGCCAATGACGGGGAGACGGATTGTTTTGTTTTACCACAGTTCAAGATCACCTAAATCAAAAAACGCGTAGGCGGTTCAATCCACAAGCTGCCTCATTCTCGTTTCCCATATCACATCGGACACGCGTTACTCAATGCTTTATCTAGCTTACAAAGTGTGCAATAGTTTTATAATAGTGAAAAAAAGCAATATTATTATTTTTAAATCGATATGTAATTAAAAAAAAAAGAATCATCGTAAAAGGAATTTAAGAGAAATAGCAAATGTTTAGCACAATATTATATTAATGTTATTATACAATAACTATTATATTATACTATTTACTTAGTAAATAGTATATAAATTATAAATAAGTCAATAAAACATATTTCATAAAATAGTTTAAAAAATTTAATTATTGAATATTAATTATTATAATAAATATTAATAATAATTTAAAATAAATAATTTATATAAAAATTGTATTAGTATTAATCATTACAATACAATTAAGCATTATTGAATAATTGCTCCTCGTTTAGACGGGAATAAATACTATTTATATTGACTATAAGCTTTAATTATATCGTCTCATTATAAATTATATTATGTTTTATATCGTATTCCTGTGTTTTATGTATTTTAAAGGTCCCTTCTCAGTATCTGACATTAGCAGTGTAATGCATTTACATTATCGCATCATAAGTGAGTCATTAAAACAAATTATGTAGCTTACCTGTGATTATAGTCCGCCGCCTACCGTTCTGCGAGCTGCCCAAATGCCTGGCCAAAAATGTGTTAGAGTACAATAGCCGGCGCAGGGAAAATCTGGGCATACGTCTCTTACGGGTCGGTGGGGTCGCACTAGAGCTGGCTTCCGGTAAATCTTGTAGCGATTTGGATCTCATACCGTAACCCTTATCGTTAGAACTGTCTACGGCACAAAAATAAAAATAAAAATTAATGAATCACACACACGCACGTTTTTATTTTTTTGCGACGGTTTTAATTCACTACATATTTCTTTCTGAACAACGTTATGGCTGCGGCAGAGTAAAATATCAAAATATTATTGATAAATAACAATTCAATACTAACGCCTCGCGTACACCAACGATACTGAACAAGATGAACGAACGCTCGCACCACCACAGGCCGCAGCCAGGACGTTGGTCGGATTAGTGAAAGTTGGCGTTCACCTTGACCAATAAAAATATTTTATTATATACCTGTGTATCGCGAATTTAGATTATACTTATTATTATTATACATAGACGTTGGCATTGAGAACAATGTCATCGACTATTACAATTGCTTAAAATATAAAAAAAGTACCTACACACATATAGCATGTATATTACTAAAAAATATATGAACTAGATCTGAATAATTTTATTGGGTTAATGACTTTTGGGTGGTTCGTCTATCGATCGAACTATAAATATTACTTTCTACTATCGCGTTGCTATGTTATCCCATTCGTGCGGGCAAAAGAATTGGGTTAATCAGCCAATCATTTTTAATTAATCGAATTCTATCCAAAATAAAGCTCAATATTAAGCAATGACTTTAAAATATATCTAATAAGTAATAATCAATGATACTGAGTAATTAATTATACGTTTAAGCGCAGAGGTAACGTCACCACCAATCGTGATACACGTGTACTGTTATTAAACAAAACAATAAACCGTGAAAATTCATTATTTCCGTTATCAATAAAACTTAAAAATATATTGTATTCTAATAGCCATACATGTAAGAAAAGTTCATGTGGTGAATAATTGATTTTAGAATTTAAACATTTAGTTAGTCGGCGTGTATGTGTATTGCAGAGATATTACAGAAAACCATACAGTAAAATTATCTTAATCAAAACGTTTTAGCTGCATATTAAATGAGATTACTTCGCAGTTGAATATGTTAACTGTTAAGTACATACGTAACAACGAGACTTTCTTTCGATCATCACATAAGAAGAAAGTAGTCTGGCTAATCGCGTATACCTACAATTGTACGTTAGAGTTACTACTAACAGCAATCGAAAGTGTTGTAGAGATATTTGCATTTTGTACATTATAGTGATACACAATGCTAATAAGTAATTGACAGGATAATTTTAACGCAAATGTTATGATTTAGTTTCGACGCTAAACTGATAAGATACGTTTTTTAATTTTTTGACTGAAAGCCCGATATAATATTTAACACTGATAATGATTACTTTTTAAGACTGATTTCTTTAATCATTATTTATCAATTCACAATAATCAAACACATACGTTTTGTAAATAGAAGTATGTTAGAAACTGAAAAATGTATTTCTTTCAAATTCCAAACAAAAAAATTCTTCCAACACTAGCAAATTTATCAAATTGTAATTCTCTCTTACGTTTTTACACAAAACAATATTATCGAAGAAAAAAACAATCGCCCAATCTTGGTCGTTTGTCAGACATGCAAACTAATATCTTCGTATTAAAACGATATTTGTATAGGTTCGGAGTTAATGTGAAAATTGTCCATTTAAAACAACACAAATTTAGTCTGCTGATACCGACCCCGATATCGTTCTGTCATCTGTGTGAAAAACAAAGAATAATCGAACAGAATAAATATATTTTTGGCCTCGAGGCCATAAAATGTGTTTGACATACGTGGAATATTATATAAAAAAATGCATACGATACCGCAATTTCAATAGCATGATTTATGGTCGTTCCACCAGTTTAGCAAAAGACAAACGACATATGGTTAAAGATAAGATGTTTAAAAATGTCTAAGAAAATACTTTTATTTATTAAAATTCATGATTCTGTTATACTATTGATACACACGGGTTTTTCATACAACCTACGTAGTTTTCTTAAAGCTAATAAATCAATTGACAGGGTAGGAATGTATCACGGAAATTTTAAAGGAAATTTGTAGTTGAGTCGATGAGCAAAGAAAAATGAGCAGTCCTGCCGGTGGCGGCTTTAGTTCTTTGCCCACAATGGGCCAATATTTTTTGATATGCATAAATGTGTACATATATAAGTTTTCACGTTCCTATGCAGGGGCGACAACCAAACCAAATATTTTCAATGATCACCTTTTATATAGATTTAAGTTCCTATCAAGACAAAATTATTATTATTATTAAAATTTTAATGTTTATAAACAAAAAAATTGGTTTAACTGTAACCCATAGAATGTTTACCAAATACCAATGAACCAGAGGACAATCAATGATATGTTTCACATTTTAATAAGCAAAATTTTTTAGATTCTTAGATTTCAATACAATTTTCTCAAAGAAAAAAATTGTATAAACAACTAATAATTGAATTGTTTTCCGAATTTATTATTTATCTTATTAAACTTCAAACTAACCGAATGGCGACAACGCATGCTGTCAAAAATAAAAAAGTAAAATTTCTAGGCCCCTATGCCCCCCCCCCTAAACGGTGCCCCTGAGTCCTGCAAAATATTGTACTGTAACATTTGAAATGCTTTTTTTCTAACAAGTAAATTTTTTCATGCTAATATAAATGTGAATTGAAGGCGTTTTCTTGTTATTTTATCACTTATAAACGTATTGCTGTTAGACCTCGCTGCCCGGAGTTTTTTCCAGTGTGAACGGCTGTACACGTTTAATGACAATCCCAGCACTCAATGCACATACAGTATTAGTATCTGTTACATATCTGTTTTTGAAAACTGTTTCTCAACAGCTACAGCCCACTTAGAACACGCAAATAAAAAAATACGTAAATTATGATATTGTAGTACACAAACAAATCGGAATAAAATGAAAATATCTTGAATTCATTAGTAACAAAAAGATACAATAGATTTGTAAACTAATGTATACTATTAGTAAACTACATGAATACATCAAAGCGATTCGATTTGCGCCAAAATAAACATTGGAAGATAAATAAATAGGCTTTTAAGAGTTGACAATGTACACATAAAACATTGAAAAATATAAAATAGGTATGTCATTAAGCTTTGATTAAACACATTTATACGAATATTTGTATTGTATGCCTATCAGTTACACGATTTAATAATAGGACTCTACACAGTCAAATATTCAGTAATTTTTTTCTTGGAGGTTTAAGAAGTTAATGAATCAAAAGCTCTTCTATCGATGTCACTCACGCAAAAAATTGCTTAAAATGAGAAGAACACGTTATTGTTATTGTGGAAGATTTTACCCGCTAACTTTCATGCAACGTTGTCGTAATTATGATAGTTATTTTCCACATTGATATAAAATGGTTTTTAAGTTTTCCATTCCATTTTCCAGTGGCGAAATGTTATGGGAGAAAATGAGATGTTGTCTACATAGTATAATAATTAATAGAAAAAAATTTGGTTTCATTTCATTTAAATAACAAATATTTTTTACAAATATCTATGAAAAAAATATATTATATTTCAATACCTTTTTTTTTTTTTTTGTTATTGTGTTTTTAAACTGTTACACAATTTGACGTCACACAAAAAATCGTTCGATTAATTTTTTTTTGATAATTGTTTGCAATCGTGTTATGAATAGGGTAAAACATTTTCAATCGTGTAGCACCAGCTTAAAAGTAATCAACCCGTTTGCAACTATAGTCTATAGACTATATCACAATTAAACAGACACACACACAAGTTGCTTACTGGTGTGTTGCTATTAAAACAGACGATACTTTAAAATAATTTCTTTTTCTTTTTAACGAAGCCATTCGAAATCCAGGATACTCGATTTCCGTAAATACAGCTCAACAACTGTTCATACTACGACGTTTGTATTAAATAGCCTTAACGAAATTAGAATTTCACATAAACAAAGAGTTGGTTTACATTATTGGTACGAATGCATTATAATAATGCATTATAATTGCTAAATAATAAATTATAATAATGCCTGTACTGTTAGGTAGTATTATTAATTAATAATCAATGATAGTAAACATCGCTTCAATTATTTAGCTTACTTAATGTACTTGAAAACATTACTCAATCATTTATGTCATCTAAACAAAATCAACATAGAAAAACATTAAAATGCCTGTATTTATACATGGAATTTCAACATTTTATTTTATACGTCCCTTACTCAATCTTACATGAAGGTTTTTATGTTTGCCTCTCAATAAAAAAAAATGTGGGTGATTGCAATAAAGAAAAATTAGTCGTTAGTCCGGTCAGCGTGAGTCACGTTGATGATGGAGCCATTGCCATAATGTGCGATGTTTCTTGTGCCATTTTATTCACGCTTTCGGATTCTATACAACATGTACCTTTCTTTCCTGAGGCGACCCAGTCGAACACAAGTATCCAAACCAAACATGAACGAACAAATGAATTAAGGTTGAGTGTTGACGATGTTTTTAATATGTAGGAAAAATACTTTTAAGTCCCCGACCGATAATTATAAATAGAAACAACAATGTAATATTTTTTCTGAAACCTTATCAGTAGATTTTTTTTTATCAAATACAACTTCTTAAAAAAATACTATGTAACGTTTGTACCGAATTAAACAAAGGTAGTAAAAAATTAATGACACTATTAATTTATTACCGAGAATAATAGCATCGTCATTCTAAACAAAGAAAAAAATTCTCTTAATGTTTCAAACGTATTATACGATGACAGGATATAAAAAAAAAAGTACTTCATTTGTCACGAAAACTAAAATGTTTTACCATTATATTCAACTTGGTCTAGACTTCGTCTTTACGATTGATGTTCAATCCTATTCTGACATAATGTTTTATGTTATTTTGCATAAGCGCAAACTAATACTCTAATTATCATTTCATATGGTTCTATTTATAATAATTTATTAGTTAAATATAGTTTTGGATTAAATTGTATCAAAGTTGAGAAGAAAAAGTCATGCAAAATTATTTTACATTGAAGAGTTGATTAAAATCTGTACAATTAAAATAGAATATGTACATATAAATAATATATAAGGCATCCAGATTATAATTTACAAGGAATAGAAGTGAAATTTGTACTAAATATAAGTTATGTGCAAATGAACTACAAATTTTCCATTCTATATAAAAATAGAAAGATTAAGATTTACAGATGACGTCCATAATTGTGATTTGTGAGAATACATGAACTTTGAGCTTGATTATTTCAAAATTCAAGTAATTCACTTACAATTCTTGTGTTCTGAGAACCTCAAATATTTAACTACAACAAAATAAACTGTACTTCAATAAAAGAACCTTGTTAGTTTAGTTAATTGTAGTAGATTGTCGAAAGTAAGAAAACAGGCCTAAATTTCGGTTTTTACAAGACTCTTTTGATATGTACATATAATGTTATTTACTGGTAAAGGTATTTACATAACTTACACAAGACTTTATCTGTTGGCAACCCGCAACAGTGTGTATTACATTATGATATTTCATATTTACCTGGTTCTCACTTTATATCACTGCACCATTAAGTGTTTTTGTTGGGGTATCAGTAGTAACGATACATATAGTTCACCCATTATTTTATAGTGTAGTAATAAAATTGAACACAAACATATTATTAAAAGTTATATGAAAACTACCATCTAAGGTTTGAATTTACTACTTGAGACTGTTTTAGACATAAGATGAAGAGCTAAGAAGGCAATGGTTTTTACTTTTTTTTTCCTAAAGATTTGCATAAAAATAATTCAATTCTACAATTATATGCAAATTAAAACAAATAAAACTAGGTTAGAAACATTGAGTACTAATAAACTTTAAAACTCTTAAAACTTTAAAAATAGTTATCAGAAACTGATTATCAACCAGTCAACATTTTTAGTACATTATTCTCAATTTAAAAAGTCAATAAAATATATATGTTACCATTTAAGTTTCAAAAGTTGCTATCAAAAAGTTGGGAGGTGGGTAAAAATAAAAAAAATTGTGAAAAATTGAGATCACATTGTATAAAAACAATATGAAAAAACAAATTTTAATTTCTTATAAAACCCTATGAAATGTTGAGTGGCTTGTGTTAAAAAAATTAAAATAATGCTGGTTTAAACTGGTTAAAACCAAAATTTTTCTTAAAATGGTTACAATCTGTAATTTAAGTATTTTGATAAATTATACATACATTATTTTATAATAAAACAAATTCTTTGGCCTTTAACTAGTTGTGTCAAGTTGTCAAGGGAAGTTAAATAGTTATATATATATATTAAATTTGTTAAAATCTATAGAGGCACAATTTTAGAGATAGCAACATTGTTCCCCCATATGTTTGCCTAAATAATTAACCAAAGACTTGTCAATTATTACACCTAGTTCCACACTTGAGTATAATATTATGATATGGGGGAAAGTGGCTGCTTCAATCTTCTCTATTGGTGGCATGTACAGTTAGCATCTAGTTTTATATATATATATCTGTGGGTAAAATCTATAATGAACCTGAAAAAAATTTGTTAATTTTATATATAAATAAAAAATCAAAAGATTTACCTCAAAATTATACACCGACTGAATTCTAGCATTTCTATCCAAATTGGCCATACACTAATACTAAGTAGTAAATTATTATTTAATATTTTAAAACTTAACAACCTATTGGTAGGAAATTTATCAAAAATATGATAAAAAAAAAGGCCTATTTAAATTTTGGCATCCTATAAAAAATCTGAAATGGTGTCTTGCTGGTAAACGATTACTTTAATAGACCTTTTTTTTAATGATTGCAGACCTTATCTTTTTCCAAACTTAGCCACTGCTGACTCCTTTTGTATCTTTCCATGCCATGTATTTATTTATTCTACTTGCTACCAGTGCCGTACGTAGGGAGGGGGGTGTCAGGGAGATATGACACCCCCCTTAAATTGTTTTAAGTATCTTTTAAAACAAAAACCGTCGCACTGACTTTTTTTTATAACTATGCATACAATATTTATTTGATGTTATGATTATATGTGTGTGTATTTATCAAATATATATATAAATATATACATTTTTTCTTTTATTTTACTGTATTTATTTTATTTTTATTGATTATACTATTATAACATAGTGGAAGGAGGAGATTTTTTAGAGTGATGAGCAAAAAAAAAAAAGGTCATCAATTTGTGTATACTATGACACCCTCCTTGAAAAAATCCTGCGAACGCCACTGCTTGCTACAATGTCTTCTTCAACACCTTTAAACTCTTACATAACCAAGCTTCAATACTTATATTTGTCTAAATACTAGTTGTTCTTACCTTCTGGCCAGAGTGTTGATATCCCATATATATATTGTGATAAAGACTCAAATTCATAACCGCGGATAAATTAAGGGGGGGGGGTTGGGTATTAAAATTTTTTTTTTTTTTGTTAACTGAATGCAAAATACCTCAAGAATGTTGTGTCAAAATTTCAAGTCGATTGGAACAAAATTGACGACGTTATGAGTTGTCGGAATTTTATAGCTGCCGGCCCGAGCGAAGTATCATTAACTTTAAAGCGTTTTTCCCACAACTCACGTTTTCAAAGTCGGTGACCACCATAACTTCAAAACTACTACACCGATCGTTTTAAAATTTTGAACACTATTTCAGTACATAACTAACGAGGTAACGCTGGAGACTTTATTCAAATTTGTTAATATTTTTTATTTTACAATAACAAATTAGCCGATTTTTTTCGCAAAAATCGCGTTTTTCCCTTTAAAGTGTTCCCAAAAAGTGAAAAATTAAAATTTCAAAAAACCCTCCCAGTGTTACCTGGGGAAAGCAATTATCTAACGAAAGAACTTGATTTTTTTAATTTCGGATGATCCAGCATCGAGTTATGAGGGGCACCGCAATTCTACTTTTTTCCGAGACGCTTCCGAATAATTGCCGCCATTGCCGTATTTTTTAATATTTCTACATGAAAATATTACACAATATTCTTCGAATGTTATACTTTAATGTACCATTAGTTTTAATAAACATATTTTAACTGTGTCGTCAAAAAAAATTCACAAATTAACCATACCCCCCCCCCCCTCTTAAGCACAAGTTTTTTCTTTTACTAATACATTCTTATAGCCAACTTCAACCCTAAGTATTATCCTAATTTAACCCTAAGAAATGTTATATAATATTAACATTTATTAGCTAATAGGCAGGAGAAAACAAATTTTAACAGTTTTTCATTCAGAAACCATATAAAAATATTTAATAATGTCTTGATGAAAATACTTTCAATCATCAATCAATGAAATGTTTTTGAAACTGTCAAAAATGAAAATTTTAATAAATGTCAGAAGGACAAAAAATTAAATAACCAATTGAATTTTAATTAATGTTATAAATAGTTAATCTAAAACACAATGTAATATAACACAGTTAAACAAATTAATGTCTACAATATTTTTAAAAAAATGATAACAAAATGAATACATCATACATGTACACTTTTATTATATGTACATATTTACAATGTCAAATATTCATATATTTATTATTAAAATGAATCAACTCAATGGACTATAAATTATGAATCATTGACAATGATAACATTACTTAGTTACATGTCAATGCCTGCCCTAAGTGTTTAGAGCAGAAAACTAAATTAAAAAATGTTATCATTATATATTTATAAGCTATTAATAATAAGATTATCCCATAGTACATGATTAACATAATTATAATTACTAATTTAAAAAAAAAAATTGAACAAGAAATTATATAAATATAGGTAGTAGTTGTTGTTATTGGTAGTGTACAATTAAATATGTTTATTACTCATAAACATATGACACCAATGTAAATAATTAAAAGGAAAAAAATGCTTAAAGTTGGTAACCAAAATTAACTTATTTTATGGCTGTATGTTACTAACTTTACTTCATTTGTATACCTACATATTTTTTAGTAAGTATAAACTATTAAGATAATAATAAAAACCCTTGAGCCCAGACATGTTATGCCTGAACATTCTAAATAAAAAGTCAAAACTGGTATTATAAGACCCAATCTTATATTTTTAACTACTCTATCAGAATTAGATTATTCACTACTAGGCAAATAATATTTACCACTTTTTCACCATAAATTTATTTTTATATAATAACTCAAAGATAATACAAAAACTTTGTCCAAAAAATATAACACAAACCAAGAGTTTATGTTGCCTGCAAATAAATTAAATGCTGCAGTTCAACCAGGTACAGTATTTACTACACGATAAAAAGTTAACAAATAGAGGCAAATAGTCAAGGCAGTTGTTAAATCTAACTGATCATTGTCGCAAATTTAAGGGGGGCAAGATATACTCAAAAACTCCAATTTTGAATTAGTAGTACTAAAAATGATCATAACCATTTAATGAAGAAGCGAGCACTTACAGCTATTGATATATATGCGGAAATATGCAAATTACAAGTTGCTATAACTTTTGAACTAAATGAGTCTGCCTAATTTTGGCTTCAGCACAAAAACACTGTAATATGGCAAAAAAAGGGTGTCAGTAAAGTGAATTTGTTCCAAATCTAAAATTGTAGGTTTTTGGACACTTCTAAATTAAATCTTTAGAGTTTGATTATGTAATAATGAGCACATGCATCTATCGCGTCACTAATGGCTAAATTCCCCAGCTCGCTATGACTGGGTTAGGAAGCAGTTCTCACGCAAAGTAAATCTCCAAATTAAATTTACAATAACTTCTTTTGACTAGAGTTTGTAGATTTCTGACTTCAGATTCGTAATCAGCGAAGAAAAAACATTATAAAATAGCATAAATACATATTATTAAAAATAACAAATGCCTAATAAGATATAGGCAATAAAAATAAAACAAATTTTAACTCACCAGCATTCATTGACACAGATTCAGAACGAAGCGGTTACAATTCTATGCCTCGCAGCTGTGGAAAGTACACACTACAGATGCTGCGTTCGTATGTAATACTTGAATCGCGCCCACAAAACACAACAACCGTAATGCGACTTCAAAAGTGACGAATTTTATAAACAAAATTTAAGTAATATTATGACTGACGTTATTACTTATTAACGGGCGATATTGGTTTCCGTATTGAGGTTGCTAAGCGCCGTCATTTGTACGAAACGATTATTATAGATATCGTAGGATTTACAAATATTATGATACATTTGCTATTGATAAAAACGTTAAAAAAATGTATATTAACGTACGTATTGTAATTATAACGATACGAATTGTAGAAGAAAAATATTAGAAATACTTAGACGGAATCACACGCTCGACTAGTAATTACCACAAAGTTCATGAAAATTTTAATATAAATTCTAAAAAAACAAGAAGAGATAAACAAAAAGAAAAACAACTTTTTTCGACTTTCTAAAAAAATTACACGTCCAGCGATGGACTAACGGGAGTTGAGTAGGAGAAATTGATATATTATGAATAACTATGATTGGTTTATTTCAGACGTCACAGATCATGGAATAGTTTACAAAACCCATGGAAACTAAGATAATTACAGCGATTCTATTCACCTGAAATCTGACTGATAACGTTTATAATAATAAAAATAATATCAAAGGTATGATCAAGATAATATGATCGATTCGTAATTATTAAATTCATAGACGAGAATATTCAAATCGTATATCCGTATCAGATGACAAACGTATTTCAATTTCGAAGTTTCAGAGACAATATCAACTGACAACTAACAAATATGTATATAGACTATAGTATATAAAATTATTTGGTTTTTAGATAAGTAAATTAAATAATAATGTCTGATGAGTGTGAAACTAAAATGATACAATTATTATTATTACTATCGTTCAAATGACCAAAAATTCCTACGATATTGCGTCATAAAATAAATTGTAACACTTACATTTCTAGTCGAGAACAAAAAAAAATGGCTAAAACCTACGAAATCGGATTTATTGGAGCTGGAAATATGGCTCAAGCCATTGGACTAGCATTTGTCTCTAAAGGTAATTCGGAAACATTTCTTAGCTATTATAGCAATATAAAAAACTTGGAATAACAAGGACTAGGGAGGTTTAAAACACCCCATTGCCTGTGTAAACCAGACAGGTAATGAGGTTATACAGTTCGTTCATTCATTTTAAAGTAACTAGTAAGCATATATAAATTAGGGTATTACTTTTTATAACGAGTTTTCTGATTTTTTAGCTTTACTTAATAAGTTAGTGTAATACGATATTTGTTACTATTATAGTATTATACAATATAAGTTTTTGTACACATTTAATCTGTAAGATACATGTTTATGTAATGTCTAAATAACAATAAACTATTTATGTGGTATATATTTAATGAACATTGAATTCCTCAAATTCATAAAATATTCTCCTTACTGGTATAATTAATATTTTATTTTAATTGTTAAGAATTATATATTTTTTACAATTTCAACTTTTTATTTCGAACATAGTTATAATAAATGTATTATGTTATAGGGATATGTAAAGCAGATGATATAATTGTATCTGCACCATCTGAAAATAATAAAAAACCTTGGAAAGATATTGGAGTTTCTGTTACAATTGACAATAGTAAATTAATTTCTTTCATTTTTTATTGAAATAATAACCACTATTAATAAGCTTTTTTTGCAGATAAAGTGTTTTGTAATTGTAAAATATTATTTCTGGCTACAAAACCTCAATATTTCCCAAAAGTTGTTAATGAATTAAAACTCAAATCTCAAGGTTTACCCCTTAATATTATCATATCTATTATGGTTGGAATTCCCTGTCAAGTATTAAATAAGGTAAAATAATATACTATTCAAACTATTATATTCAATTTGTATTAGTTAATCCTATTGACTTATAATATAATAGCTATAATTTATTTTATTTTTTATTCTTTTAATTTATAGATATTTGTGGCCAACTCTAATTTAAACTTAAAGCCCAGTCGTGTATTTAAAGTCATGCCTAATACACCAAGTCTCATTGGTGAAGGATTCTCAGGTATTCTCAACAATATGTTTTTGTTAAGAACATAGTATGTGTGTATCCATGTTATATTTTCTTCTGACTTTCCAAGTCCAACCAAAGTTTTTCAATTTTTGTATTTTTTCTGTTTACAAAAGATTCTTGATCTAGTTACAAATTATAAATATTAACTTAAGGAAAAAACTAGAGAGTATTATGCCCTAACAATAATAATAAAAAAAAGATCAATATCTTTCAAACATATATTTTAAATATTAAATTATCGTCTTAGTTATTTGCTCTGAAGCCTGTGCACAACCAGAAGAACTGTCATTAACATTGCCAACCGTTATATCATTAATGAATGCTGTTGGGAAAACAGAAGTTATACCAGAAACATTGATTGATGCTGTAGGAGCATTATCAGGAAGTGGTCCTGCTTATGTATGTAATTTAAATATGTTTTATTAGTAAAATTTAAAAAAAAGTTATATTTCTAAAAATTAAAAGAAATGTAGCCATATTTTATATTCTAATTCTTTTAGACATTTTTGATCATTGAAGCTTTAGCAGATGGTGCTGTAAAACAAGGTGTACCAAGAGACTTAGCAGTACGATTGGCAGCTAGTACTTTAGCAGGATCAAGTCGTATGGTCTTGGAAACCGGCAAACATACTGCACAACTCAAAGATATGGTCACATCTGCTGGAGGATCTACGATTGCTGCATTACACGCTTTAGAAAAAGGAGGTGTTAGGTATAATTTATCATTATTTATTAATATTAAACACTTGAAATGTTGATATAGTTTATTTGAATATACAAATATTTGAATTAAATAGATCTGCTCTAATGGATGCAATTGAAGCTGCTACCAAAAAGTCAAAAGAAATTGGAGAAAAGAAATAACAAAATAAACCACAAGATTGTTATTTAAAATTATATACTCAGAGAATATACTAGTTATAGTTAAATCAGTTTACACAAATAATATTTATACATGGTTATTATAGTTAAGATGATCATACATTATCATATTAGATATTTATATATTTTATTGTTTATAGTAAATCATTTTATTTTGGGTCTGGTACATATTCTACACATCTTGATGGATCAGTTGGAAAGAAATATTGACACTTAGTCATCAAACGTTTTAATGCTTGAATATATTTACGTTGAGTTTCATCATTGAGTACATGTGCAACATTTTTAGAAAAAATTTTCTCTCGTCCAGTACGAGCATGAATACCTACCATAGTAACTCCAATAGGCCAAGGAGCGTTACCAATTGCCATTTCTAAATAAGCATCACTAGCTCTTAAATAATCTTTTTCTAACATGTGTTTAGTTATAAGTGTAAGACTATCTAAAATGTCATCTGGTAAACTGCTATTTTTTAACTTTCTTAATAGTGGTTTTAAATAAAGTTGTGTTTGATTATAAGTAGCTAATGCTAATTTTCCTTTAGTACTAGCTTTTTCTTTAACTGATCTTGCATTAAGCTGAACTTCCCACATTTTCAATAACAGTTGTAACAACTGAAGTATTATTTCCATATCTTGAGTTCGATCACGTCTTCTTCCTAATATACCTGCTTTAGACTGAATAGTTTCATAAGTTTTCATTGCATCTTCCATACTTTCCAACTCTGTGCAGTTTTTCTCAGTTGTCTGATTTGTCATTAGTTCATCTAAATAATCTTGGTCAACTTTTTCCAGAGCTTCTTGAAAATCGTTTCTGAAACCCTAAGTACAAAATTTAAAAAAAATGTATTTTGTAAATAGTTATCAAAGCAATCAATATAATGGGAATTCGTTTAATGCCCTACACAAGTTTATTCTTCAAATAATTGTAATTTTGTAGTTATTCTTTAAGAAAACATTCTTGTTTGTTATATAACAAAATAATAGACAATATCCAAATGTTTACTTTTAAACATTTTTAAAATGATAATAATTTGCTGAAAATGTGCAAAACTGGTCGATAACCAGTTTTGAACCAATAGTTTTAGTTATATAACAGGAGTGGCCACAACGAGGCTCTTAAATCAGCTTCGTGCATCTCTTAAACCAAGCTTAGAGTAAAATTAATAAATTTTCATTTCTTCATTTAATAAACATCTCTTAACAATGTGGCTCGCTTCGAATTAGCTTTATAAATTTTAGGCTCCCAAAATTAAGGTTAGTGGCCACCCCTGTTATATGAGATTAAAATTTGGGATTGGAAGAAAAGAGAAGTGAGTTATTACTCAACCGCATTTCATCCCGTAGGGGGACTCCGTTTCTAAATTTTTAACTTTAATAACTAAAACTATTTATTCAAAACTGATTATCGACCTGTCAACATTTTCAGCATATATTTTTTAAAAATTATATACGTATATGTTATCGTTTAAGTTTCAAAAGTTGCTAAAGCTTTAGAAAATACTAAATAAGATAACAATTTTAATACTGTCTAATATTTTAAAATAGCAAATACAAAAATTTTTCAAAAAGATAAATTATAAAATTGCAATAATTTTAAGAGAATACTGGTGTAGAGCATTAAAAGAATCGTCCGGTATATATTTATTTATATATACTTTATTTGACTCCGGCTCAGCAAGTTCATTCCTACGCAGTCTCTTAAAAGAATCCAATTCTGTTTCTCCAAAAAGAGTAATTGGTTCTCCTCGTTCTCGTAATCGTCGAACAACTTCTTTTCTTGATAATGTATGTTTCTCAGATGTAGTATTGTTACTTTCATCGCCACATCCTAATTGTAAAATGAATTATTAGTAGTAAATTGTTTTGAACTGGTTTGATGTGTATACAGTTGCTTACATTTTTTATGAATTCATATTTAAAACTAACATTGTGTACTGTAACTAATAATATGTTGTATATTATATACAACCAATCACTCATAGCAGAAATAGTTCTATTAAAGATAATAGAACTTGGATCTTTCAAGAGAAAGAACCCAAAATTGAGCAGCAGTGTTTTAACATCAAAAGAGAAATAAAATCTCGATATTAGATACTATCACCATTGAATATAAATATTATAAATAGTATTTATAAACAATGCTATAACTTTTACGACTCACTATCATGCTTGCATAGTAAACGTCAAACAATAGTTATTAGTCCTTTTGTTCATATGGCGATAGTTCATGAGAGACAGCTTCTACCTATTGTGTTTTTAGTTTCAATACAAACAAGAAAAGAAACCTATCCTAACAAGTATTGATTCATCGTACTCACTTGGAACTTGCTTGCCATTATAAAAACAATATTTAATGTAGCTTTAATAATGTTAATAGTACTAATAATAGTATCTACGTAGACTTGGTTTAGGGCTTCAAACACAGTCACCAGTTTAATGTTATGCCACTAACAAATTATTATTTGGATATGCTCCTGTCAAGAAATTTAAGGCATTTTAATCTGTGCAGACAGGAATGACACGTTTTGGTTTCTGCACAGTACCGTTCTTTTGAGAGACATTTTTGTAGGTTAACAGCAAATATGCCAAATCAACAACTATCTTATAAGGAATTAGAAAAATTAAATATTATGAAGATATATAAAAAATATTTCCTTACAACTGCTAAACAATCAATGTCTTAAATAAATGAACATTGTTCAAAGACTTATAAATAATATTTAACTTACCTAGAGATTGATTTTCTATAGGATTGTCTAACCCTTTAATCTTAATGGTACATTTTTTTAGATACTCTTCCCGCTCTTTTGATATCAAGTCTGATCTTTTAAAATACTTACGCCCATCTTTCTAAAATTCAGAATATTTGTTTAAAAAGAAAAAGATGTAATAGTTGTAATACTCGCAGTACAATTCTTATCACTTACAACTAAATTCGAGTCTTCTATTTGTTTTCTCTTTTTTTCTAATTCCGCTTTTAAAAGATCCATAATGAAATTTTTAAACTATTATACTGTTATTGTTTTGTTGTATAAAAATTGTGGTTTTTTAATAAGACTTAGTGACAAAAAATGGAAATGTGATCAACAACAAATTGAAAATCTGATTTGTTTACTGATAACAAACCAACAACTATTGACTACTGATTAAATAATAATGGTAAATAAATTTACTATAGCACTGCAGCAGCTGTTGTTAGCCTTGTATATAAACCATATACTCGAATCAAAATAAGATCATGACCAGTCGCGCATTCAAAACAAAATAGACCTATAAAAATAATATATATTGTTGACATTATTGTTTTTATCATCGAATATTTGATGAAGAAGGGGTATATGTACAATAACCTTGTATATTTCAATCATGGCATGCCCTAAGAAGATAAGGCGGTGGTTATGTGCCATGTGGTTACGTCTTATCAAATTATTCATTAATCATTAGTCAATACAAGATTTCTGTTTTTTTTACTTATAACAAAAACTCAAAAGTAAATATGAAATTTATACAGTTTTCTTTCTGAAATTAGTGTTCTCAATAAAATATAAAATTTTTGTTATATCACTATTAGCAATATAAGTTTGTGTCTTTAAAGTAATTTATTATGAGTGATTGTGAAACAGCATCATTATCGTCAGTGAATTCAAGTTTGAAAAAAAAGAAAAAAGGGATAATATACATTTCGTCTATACCAAAATATATGAATGTGACGAAACTTCGAGAGCTGTTGGGTGAATATGGAGAAATTGGCAGAGTTTATTTACAACCAGCTACAAATCGTAAAATAATTTTCTTTCCTACACTAAAGATATTAGGTATTATTAATTATTATTTTTATAGCCAATTTAAAAAAAAGACCTGCTAAACATTTTACTGAAGGTTGGATAGAATTTGAAAGAAAGAAAATTGCAAAACAAGTTGCAGAGTTGTTAAATGGAAAAAGGATTGATTCACGCAAACGAAGCAAATACTTTGATAGTATTTGGAATTTAAAGTATTTACCTAGGTAACTAACTTATATTCTTATAATGGGCCTTTATTTATTTAAATAGTAACAATTTTACCATTATACCATAAGTTCTTCCTAGCTATATTTATCATTATTTCAGACAAAATTACTGTAATATAAAATTAGGATAAGCCTGTATCATATAGTATTTGTAAAACGAGAAAAGTACATTTGTTTGTTTAGATTCAAATGGATCCACTTAAATGAAAGACTTGCTTATGAAAAAGCTGTACGCAAACATCGTCTTAGAGCTGAAGTCTCTCAGGTTAAAAGAGAAGCCAATCACTTTTCATCCAATATTATAAGAAGTGAAAAGTACAAGATGTCTCAACAATCAAATATTATAATGAATGTTCAACAGAGACTACCTGAAGAGGAAGTGTTACTTAAAAAACCTAGTAAATTAGAACCAGAGTCTAGGACCAATTTCTTAAACAAATTATTTAATTAAATAACAAATGAATAATATTGTACTATATTTGTGAATAATAATTTACATTTTTTTTTTATGATTTGGTTATATTTTAAATGCTAGTGCAGCTAATTTCTCTGCCATAACACATTTTGATTTGTTTTTATTTTTTTGTACTTTTCTCTCGGCCATAGGAACAATTCTTCCATTTGATTCATGTACTTTAATGTGTCTCTTGAAACAAGTTTTATACTTAAAATTCCAGTCACATCCAACTACATTACACTTATAAGTCCTGTTACCGTGAACACTACGAATATGATTTGATAAATTTTTAATTAAAGCGTAAGTCTTATTACATCCTGCAATGGTACACGGGAAATTAGGCATATGTGTCTGAATATGTGTTCTTAACTGAGCCTTGCGGACAAATTGTTCACCACAATAATCACATTCAAAAGGTTCACTATGGTAATCTTCCATATGTTTAAAATAAACTGTCCAATTGAATAATCGAGTGGCAAAAGGGCACATAGGAATATCACATTTGAAGCGTTCATGTCGAAGAGAGTGCCTTTCAAGCTCATCATGGTTGAAAAATTTACAACCACAAATAGTACAACTATGTTCTCTGGTGCGTACTTTAGGATTTTTTATTTTGGCCTGGTGGCGATGTAGACCCCACGTTGTGTTAAATTGCCGATCACAATGATCACATGGTATTGGCTGCTCAAGGCGAGATTTATTTTGATGAGCTTCATCTACATGACGTTTCAAATGTTGCTGTCTATGATAACTACGGTCACATTGTGAACAACTAAATTCTTTAATTCCTTGATGTCTTTGAATGTGTATTCTTAGGCGGTATGGACGACTAAAACTTAACATACAATTATCATAAGGACATTTATGTTTGGCCATATCTAGTAAAATATTTGCACTCGCATTTCATGATGAATCATACAGTGAAATGGTTTGAATCCTATAAATAAACATATCGCACGTAATTATTGTTATCAAAATAAAAATAAACAATGCCCAATATTAATAATAATGATGTTGATACATACTTATGTACATTATAATCTGAATCGCCAACCATGACCAGCCTCTTAAGTTTAAGTGACAAGTAAATATTTGAATTTTAGGCGACTATAAAAGTACCAAACAAGTATGAATTAGATACAAATATATATATTTATTATTTAATAGCTGATATCGGTACTCGGTAGGCATTTTAATTTAAGAAGATTAAATAAGCATTAAGCTGATACGCTAACTGCAGTAAATCAAAATATTACCAAAAGGCAAATCGATATAACTGTTGGTTGTTAGTTATATAATGATCAAAAGTTCTTGGATGCTGCATTATCAGTTATCACTATAACAAAAATATGCGGTTACGGTATTTTAAATTATACCACGGTTCAGTGTTTAACTTCAAATCAAGGTGGATTTCTAAATCCATCAGCTTGTTTCTAATCATTTCACGTACCTATAAAACACCAATGATTGAATGTTCCAAAAGAAAAAAAGAATGATAATAGATTGTTAATAATAGGTACTTCTTCACTTAATAAGATCTAATATTACTGAAATCTAAATACTATAATATTATTTTCGGTGATTGTATTTAATCAATGGTAATATCTAACCTACTTATTGATTACCATTATCCTTTACTTTTTAGTGGCTGCTCTAGCGTATATCGTATTATTTTCCCCTGTAATATTAACTCAATAACAACTGGATAACAACTCAACGTAATAATATTAGTTTTAAAAAAGGTGGCTGGATACAACATAGATTATAGACGTTTAAAGATATATATTTATGTCTGGTTAGACTACTATCACCGAAATGTAATTAATTATTTATGAGCCAAAATGTATTTTATATATGTATTGAACTGATCTTTTGTTATATTATACATTCATTTAGTAACAATGAGATAGTGTCGGTTAACTATTTAATGACCCGATATTAGATTACTAATTTAATGAACTGGACATCACCCTCAGAAGGAAATCATAAATACGCCATTCTACTTAACAAACATATTTGATACCTTTAAGTATTAATTAAATATTTTACAACTTAGTTGATGAGTGCTGAGTAATGTTGTGGTTTAAATTTGAATAATAAAATAGTTTTAATATTCTAATACTTCCCTTGTACTCACTAGTGTTAGTAATAATTTAGTCACAAAATCAGCATAATTTATTACATTTTAATTTTTTAAATAATTATAAAAAATACACAAAAATCAAATGAGTTTTCATAATTTATAACATTACAATATAAAATTTAAACATGGCCATTTAGCCCAGTAACCGACATTAAATTTACAGTTGAAACTTAATAAACTTGTAGGTAATCATTGATTTTTAAGATTTTTCATTTGGCATCTTTTGTAACAAATTTTGTTGTATTCTTAGTTCAGTTTCAAAAAACTAAAATAATAATTCATTCAAATAAATTTAAGATAATAACTAAATAGCACTATTATAAATACAATACCTATTTTTATAATTCAGAAGGTCCGATTGCATTTAAAAATCCAAATGGACTAATAGCTAATAATATATTTTTAAGATTTTGTTTTGACCTTTTTTTTAATAAACTTTGTTTAGCTCTTAACACTCTTTCCTCCATTAATGAAACCTAAAAAAAAACATTAGTTAATAATAACATTAAACATAAAAGCTAAACTATATATACCCGTTCTTCAAGCTGCTTAATTTCCCTTGCTTTTTCATTAATTCCTGCTTTTATTTTTAAATAATTTGAGTCTTTGGAAACTTTTTGACAGTTGAAACACATCATAGTTGTATGATTATTTAAGTCATCTTCAAAATAACCTTTACAATTCTTACTGACTACTCCAAAATTACCCAGACATATCTCAATATTATCTATTTGTTCTAAAAGACTTTCCAATTCGATTTTATTTTGAATTGATTTTTTGTAATCATATACTTTTTTATTTATAACTATTAGTGGTACAAGGCTATTCTTAAACCTGATTGTTTTTACTACAGTATTATTTTCATCATATTGTAAAAACATAGTTGTGTCTTGTGTCGGAATATATTGTCCAGCCCAAAGAATATTAGGTAGTTCTAATTTTTTACAAATTCGATGAAGAGAACTGATATCTTTAAAAATTGAAGAATCATTACTATCAATAATTTCACTATTTAATAAACATTTTTTATATGGCAAATCATGTTTTGAAATCGAATCTTTATCTAATAATGTTGATGGTCCACTAATTTGAGTAGTAGGGTTATTTATTTGAGGCGTTTGTGAAGGTTGAGATATACTTTTACTAATTGTAGGTAATAGGACAGGTGTGACATTGGAACAATTTAGAATAACATTTTTTGAAGATTGGCTATTTGACAAAGATACCGATATGTTTGGCTGTTCAATAGACTCAAAATTGTTTGTCACTGCATTATTTAAAGAGATTGATTTATGTTTGTTAATACATTCTGTAGCAGTCGATGTTTGTTGTATAATAATAGTTGTGTTGACTACTTCAGTAGTTTCTTTTTCTTCTTCATCAGTTATATCAATACATTTAATCGGTTTTGGCTGACCTATGAAGTAAAAGTGTTACATTTTTAATTATTAAAAATATTAAAAATAATATTAATTAATAAAAAAAATTCCAAAGGCTACAGAATTGAGGGCAAAGAAAAAAAAATAGAGAAGATATAAAAGTTTCTCCTTTGAGAAATATGTTCCATTGTTAATAAAAAGTTCTTGATGTGGTTATGCGACGTTATAATAAGTTTTTTTTTTTATTATTAAGGTTTAGCATCTCAGGTCATTATCTACTATAGTAAGTACGATTAGTTGGGCAAAAAATAATGAAAGCTCACTCGGAAAGAGTTATTTATTTTTCCTATTGGACAACAACTGAGATTGTTATGAATTTTTACATTAGGAACATAGCTTCATTGCTAAAATTCTTGAATGATTATCCATCTAGTAATGGGTTTTATTTTTTGAAACAGTTTTAAAACTTTTAATTTAATCTATAGATTTACCTGTTAATTGAATTTTATGCTTTTTAGATAACTCATCCTTGTTAATAGTAGAATTTGGTCGTTTTACACTTGCATGTGTTTCTACTACAAACGGAATAGCGCCACTGACCAATGTTGCAACTTCAGTAATACCACTATTCGGAACAAAAACTTTTCGATAAACAACATCTTCTTTCCTAAAGTGTCTCTCACATACAACACTATTCTCTGTCAATTGTAAGCCAAATGCTGCATTCCAAGTACCTAAAACTTTCTAAATTACATTTTATTAACCTTCAAGCAGTCGCACCTTTAGAAATGTTGCTGGCCATGGAGCTGCAGTGTTTACAACGTTCTCAATTTTGCATTGAATTTTTTTTTTTGCCTGTGTGTTGACAACTTATTAACTAGAAATAGAGAATAGTTTGCTATGCTGACTTTCTGAACTTAGATGCAGCACATAGTTTTTACTTAAGGCGGTGTAAATACTGCAGGCACTACCTCATAGGTTAAAATAATACATTGCTTGACTTTTTTTTATAAAAAAGAAAATAATCTGTTTTTAATTTATAATAAATTTAATACTAACCTTTGAAGGACAAAACATAGAAGCTTTTGGAACTTTAAAGTTTATCATATTTTGTCTTTCACGAGCAGTACCACTTATGCAACCTGGTATACAACATTTGCTAATAATATTCTTATTTGTGACCAATAAAACAGTTTCTTTTTTGTTGCTATTACTTTCCTAGAATAAAAAAAAAATAATATAATACACATTTAGTAGTTTTGTTAATATAGCCTTTAATTTATATTAGAAATAAATTAGGCAAAAATAATTAATTATTAGTACTTATTGTGGTACAGCAAACTAGTGGTATACATTTAATTGCTGTTGTATACAATAAATTGTTAAATATAAATATATAAATATAAAAAACTTTATCATTATATAATATCTACTTTTGTTAAAACTAGGAAATTCTCTTAAGTAATGATCAAAATGAAGAATGGACAGTATCTAAATTACTATATTTGAACTATTATACTTAAATATTTGTATTTAAGTATTTCGTAGGCTTAGTTTCAACAGATTCTACATTAATAAATAACCTTAATTTACAAAATATTCAATGTTTTTAATAACAAATAAACCTCACTCATGTTAGAATAATTGTCATAGAAAAATATTATAAATTACTAATTATTCTATTTATGTCATAATATGATAGAAAACTTTTACTATAAAAGATCAACTAATACAATATTTACTTTCACATTTGTTGTCAGGGTTATCAGACAGATAATTAGGTTGATTAGTTTTTATTCAGCTGCAGATTATTGGGCAGGATTCGTTAGGATACGTTTAGTTATATTCATACTTTATATAGGGACCAAACTTTTTTATCCTATTTTTTACTATATTTTATTGATAAATATAAGTTTTTAGTATGGTGATCCAATGTTCTTTATCAAAAGATGGAATATATATATATATTTATAAGTATATATGGAATATATTTTAACTATTAGATATTTTAAGCACCATTATTTTACAACATTAACTAAAAACATTTCATTTTCTAATGCAATAATATTAAAGTATACACTTGTAAGCCAAACCTCTCCCACGAATCCATTTCCATCAATTTATTTGATGAACCTAAAGCAAACTCAGTAAAAGTTTGGACAGTATCGTTGAAAGTTCCGCTCGCAAGCGTATGTGCACCTTTACACTTAATATTTTATAAAAACGTTTAGGTATACTATTAATAAGAAAAATTATTATATAAACATTTGTTTTTAAATATTTTTTAATAAAAACTAGTAGTAAAAGTAAATTTGGTCACTTATAAATAATTTGTCCCCTTGAACTAATGTTATTTACACAGAAATTACTGATGAATGAACATATGTATAAATACCTGAATTTTTAGCAATGTGGGGGGTTGAAAATTATTTGCTGAATCAGTGGACAACTTGGATGATTCATTGTTATTTGAACAAGACTCTTTATTTGTATCTTCCATATTTTTATTGATACCTAAATATACATATATTAATATTGCAACAATTTTATCACATCATTTATTATACTTAGTTGACTATAAGTATAAGAAATCTTGATAAAGGTTATGAAATAATAAAAAAATTATATATTTACCATTTAAATAAAATGATATATCTAACTTATGCTTCAATTAAATTTCTCATATTATGCTTTAAGGGTCTTCAATCTTTTAGCGAAGTACAAACTTTAGTATTGTTTTAAATTGTTAGAGCTACTCCAATTAAGTAGTTATATACTATCTCAAAGTCATTGAATATAAATAAGCTAAATTCATTACGTTATTATTAAAGAATTAACAACTAATTTGACGGGATTCGCTTCACTTTGTGTCATGTTCTCTCACACAAATCTGTTATAAAACAGTACATTCAGACAAAAAAAACTTAAAATATAATAAAAATAATTGGTTTTGTTTTTATGAAATGTATTGTTGTTTTAGTTTACTAAACAAATGGAATAGTTGGGTAACAAAACAATTTTTTTTTTTTAATAGTAACAACTTAATAATAAATAATATGTGGGTTGCATTAATATTTAATTTAATATCTATTAATTTCCACAAAAACCCGCGAATTGGAAGGACGGTTGCTTACGTTTCTTGATTAATTATCATTTATCACTATCATCACTACGGTTTGTAGACATTTTAAAATTGTTAGCTTGGTAACAATGATTTAAGACTACGAGTCACGACAAAAACAATAGTTTATATACCATAACCATATTTTATGATTTTTGGTCTTTAACGGCACTTTTCTCCTATATAGTGTTAGAGATAATATCTACTTTATTCTATAGTAGTACATAATAACATGCTTTCGTTCTGATTCTGTTTAAACTTTAAAGTCGTGTTAGGTATGTCTGCAGCAGCTAAATTTATTAAATTATGCTAATACTGGACACGAACCAAGGTAAGGTATTGATCCTATACTACCTGTAGTTAATAGTATTATCACAGAATAGGTTAAACTTTTGTCTATTCTGTAGAATAATAACTTGTTTACTAAATTCTCATTAATAATTAAATTTACTATTTTCCTATTTAAGAGTGCAGTTATTCTCTGGAATCTAGTCACTAGGGCACTCTGATTGGTGGACGTATGCATTGTAGTTACACAGGTCACCACTTAGAACTTTTGTTCCAACTATTTTGTTTTTACATTGATAGCAATATTCAACAGGAACAAGTATGGCAGCTCTTAATGTTGTGATAAGACTGATTAGACACTGATTATTTAGGCTCACATTTAACTGGTACTGCCTAGTGCCTACTACCTATTTGGAATTTTGATTTTGGTGACTAGATAAGAAGTAAGAACACTAGTCACTAAACATATAATGCCTAGTGCCTACTACAAATTGTGTGATTGCTTTTCTAGCTATAGATAATCCCCAAATATATGTTCAATAATATTTTTATTGATTTTTCGAAGATTAAGAAACACCATTTTTAAATAATTGTATCAACTTCCTACTTTGCCAAAATAAAAATGTATAACTCCGGTGTATAGTATCCAAAAAATAAGGTAAGCATTTTCATCATAGATATTATAACTGAAGACAGATACTTAACCTTCATTACTCAGTTAATGGAACAAATGTACTTTACCGGGCACCCTTTTTTTTTCATTTTTTTTTTTTTTTAATCGATATTATGTTTAATGCTGATGAATTTTTTGCCGGACGAACTTAGTTTCGGAGTTACAGACGTTTTAAGTTTGCGATTACGGCCGGCGCGCACTATACAATAACACGGTTACAGCGGGGTCGACTAACTGCTCTCACCCGTAATGCAAGGCGACGCGATCAGAAATATAGTATAAATATTAATATTCTACTTGATTTAACTTAAAATCGCAAATAAAGACGGCAGGTCACCGAGTATTTTGGCACTCGCTCGCTCGGCGTCATCGTTTTGCTCCGCTAAACCAAAAATATCCTAGGTTTGCAGGCTACAGTCTAGGAGGAGGTCACAGTTTTAAATTTAAGTAAAAACATTTATTAGCCAAATTTCATCAGCATTAAACGTAATATCGATAAAAAAAAAGTGTGCCCGGTAAAGTACACTTATACCGGACTTCTCTTATTCAAAAATTACAGATACTTGAACTTTGAAGTTTTCCCTTTATAATAGTAGGCAATGGGCGGGGCGGCAACAACTATGCCCCCACCCTTTCGTAGTACTTTTTAAATTTATTTGCCAGACACGTAAAACAGTTTCCAAGCCTGCCGACGCAGGCGCCATGCCGCGGTCATCTTACGCAACAATTATTTAAGGTTCAAGTAGTTTTAACTTAAATTAGTGGAGTCCACCAATTTCTGACATCAGATTTGTAATCAGTGTAAAAATAATCGCATTAAGGGTTTCTGGTAAAGTGCATTTGGTCCATAATTCCTTAAAGGTTTATACTTAGGGAACAAATTTACTTTTTTAATCCAGGTAATTATAGTTTTTTTCTTCTTAATTTATTAATCTAAAAAGAAATTTTCATTTTACTGGTTCAAAAGTTAAAACTACTTAAACTTAAATAACTTTTTGTTTAAAAATATGGGCACACTGAGTGCATACTGTGTTGATAGATAGTAGGATTCGGGAAGATTGGAGCATATGTAATATTAACAATGCATATTATTTCAAAAATTAAACATAATAATTTTAAGTGTTTTTAAAAAAAAAAATAGACCACAAAAGGTGAGTGACTGAAGACTACATAATAAAAATGTGCGATGGCCGTTGTTGATGATGACATGACCATCTTGTGCACAGTGTACTGATATACTTAAACGACAATATACTTAATCATCTAATTTTATTAAACTAATCTAGTCTGATTTAAAATTTGTAATCAATATTAAAAAGAAATCTAATATTTTAGTTGGCAAAAGTACAATAAATTTATATTATATGTTTGAACATTATGATATAAATAATAATTTGAGTTACATAATTTATTTTGTTTTATAGATGCATTTTATGTTATTATTCAGCCGCCAAGGCAAACTCAGACTCCAAAAATGGTATGTTGCTCATCCAGATAAAGTGAAGAAAAAAATTACAAGAGAGCTTATCACCACAATATTAGCCAGAAAACCAAAAATGTGCAGTTTTCTTGAATGGAAAGAATTAAAAATTGTTTATAAAAGGTAAATTATTTATATTAACTTGTTTAATTTGTATGTATATTTTATTATATGTTATATTTTAGATATGCAAGTCTATACTTTTGTTGTGCTATTGAGCAGAATGATAATGAACTTCTCACATTAGAGATTATTCATCGTTATGTTGAACTTTTGGACAAATATTTTGGCAGTGTAAGTCATAGCACAATTAATAATTAAAATAAATAATTTGTTAAACAATATTATATAATATAGTTTCACAAAATATTTTTATCACTGAGTGATTAGGGTGTACCGATTCCTAATATAGAGCATCCCTCCCAAATATCTTTTTATGACCATTCACATACTCATTAAAAAACGAATACCCTGGAACACCTGGTGATACAAATACAGCATAGATTAATGTAATTTTTTTCAATAGGTTTGTGAGCTGGACATTATTTTCAATTTTGAAAAAGCATACTTTATATTAGATGAGCTGTTGTTGGGTGGTGAAATACAAGAAACTAGCAAAAAAAATGTGCTCAAGGCAATATCTGCGCAGGATCTCTTGCAAGAGGTTAGTTATGGAAACACTCCATTAGAACTTTAATTTGTTTTCAATTATTTATGATTATTTTTATTATTGCATTTTATAAAACATCATAGGAATGCTTTTGTATTAGAAAATTAATAGTATAGAGAAATATAATATTAAAATTTAAAAGGCTTGAATGCATACTAATTAGTTATGTCTTGCCATTATTAATGAATAATTATATAAAATAACTGACATGCTCAGTTATATGTACAAAACAAAGGTAAAAAGCTGTCTCATTAAAAATCAAATTATTTATATTTACCTTTTTTTATTTGATTAAAATAATATATTATTATGGTGTTAAATTTTAAATTATTTAAAATTTCCATAGTTTAAAATGACAAAAAAATTAACTTCATATAATACATTTGAAAAATTCATAAATATATTATTTTTGAAAATTTTAATCAAGTCTAGTCATTTAAAAATAGTCACATGTTATTTTCAAAATTAATATAAACACTTAAATTACCTATATACTACCTAATAAAAAATAACCAAAGTTAAGTTATTACCAAAGTATGCCAGCCAAAGTTAATTTTAAGTACACATTAAGTTGATCATTTGTTATGTATTAACACGTTATGTTAATGTAATTATTCAGCTGTTGAGTATTAATTTTGTGTTCTTATGCCAATCTATTGAGCTTGCCATTATAAATTTCTCATATTGCTATTAATAAATGAATATGCATTAAAATTGATCCTAATTGTATATTTTACCAGTATAAATAGAGTATAAAATTTACTTTTCTTAATATTAGTGTTAGTTAAATTCAGACTTGCAATGCATTTATGAAATGGTTCTGACATACTTTATAACACTGAATATGGGTTGGTCCTGATTTAATTTTTTTCAAAACAATATTTCTATATTAGTTGTTTTAATTTGTTATAAACAATACAATTAATTTAATAGAATAGTAAATAAGCAACTTTAAAGTCGAGTTAAAAAATTGTGTTTATTTATTTTTTCTTGATTTATTTTCTTTAAATATTAAACAAAATATATTTTTTAACTAATAATCAGTATTTTTTTTAATCCATAATAATTTAAAATATTTTCCTGATTTTTACTTTAATAATTATAACTAATATAATATATTAGCGAACTTAGGTACAAACTAATTAAAATTTTTAAAAAAATTATAAATTTTTAAGTTATAAAAAAGTAGACCAAATTAATTTTTATTATTTTTTTTTTTTATAATAAAAGATAAATTATTTATGTTTATTTATGTTTTTGCAATGAGTTTATAAAGTAATACAATAAAAATAAATGCAATAATTTTTTGATTTTGATAAGTTCAAAATTCTAATTTTATCTAACTTGGTTATTATTTTAATTCTGTTTAACCCATTAAAGCCAATTTATATAGAATTAGACCTAATAATATTAACAGCTACGCATATTTGCCTGATCATTTGCTTACTAATCTAATATATTTGCACTTGTTTACTAAATTTATGAAAAATGATTTGTGATTGTTTCATTTAAAATGAATAATGTTTTATAATTAAAGTAAATATAGAATATAGAGTAGGTACACATATATTTACTTTTATATCACACTATATAATATATTTCTCATTTAATTATGGAGTTCTACTAGTACAATTTTTTTATCATTTTGATTGATTCCAACCTTCATCTTTATAATTGTATATTTATTTCTGTTTATTTATTCATTTGTTGAATTATGGAGTAAGTATTACTTGCTTTTTTCTGTAAACAATAATGGTAATATTAATTAAATTATAATAAAATAAACTAGCTAGTCCCAGCCATAACTTTTAATTATTTATTTGACAATAGGTAGTAATTAATTAGTAAATTTTAAACATAAATGTCTACTGTATTTATTGTTTACTTAATAATTATTTATAATTTACATAAATTACCCTCAAACAATTACACTGTAAATATTATTTTTTCATACGAGTATAGACAATTTTCTTCTGTATAAAATGAAGCTATACTACTAAATTGTATTAATTAATTTTGTGATGTAAAGAAATTTAAAAAAAAATTATTTATTTTAATTTTAAGTAATTGTGCATAAACAACATTTGTGTTTATGCAAACTATTTTTGACTTATTAACCAAAATGTTTATGTATTATACTTACAGTGTTTGTGTACCTACATAGTATTTAAGTAAAATTGTTGTTACATTTGTTTAACATTGTTTGAATTTTATGGGTTTGTTTGAACAATACAATGGGTTATTATTTTTTCTTATTAGATTTGTTTGTTTTTTATTTACCTTTAATTGATTTACTCAAATCTGTATTTTTAATGTTGTTTTTGAACTGTTTCCTGCCATCAATCTAAAGCTATGGGTTGTAATACTCTGTTTTTAATTAGACATAATTATTATGCGTTTATTTACAGTATTTTGTGTTTTATACAGCTTTAATTAAGTATTCTAAAGTATCTGTCTTCATTATTCAGTTTTTGTTTTACAACCTGCATGAAGTCATATTCATATTATTTAGGTACTTTCTATATTCTTGTCCATTTTTGGGATATTAATTTACAATTTTTTAATATGTGTTTGTGTGTAGGAGGAGGCAGTCGAAGGCGCTCTGAAAGAGATTGGCCTATTATGAGGGCAGCAAATTTGATTAAATCTTTTATAATTTTGTTAATTCCTAGTACTACTATTATTGTAATCATTTTTTTGTTTGTGTGTATTTTTAATAATGTTTTAAAAATTCAAACAATGTGTGTTTTGATTTACCATTAGTGTGTTAAGTGTATCAAGTTAGAATTTGAAAGTCAGTACATGTTATGACTTTTGATAGAGATAGTTCCTTCTATGTAAAACATGAAAGTAATAAGTTAAATGAGAAGATTGAACAAAAATGCCAAATTATTACAAATATGTCATTTGCAATAATTTGTTTGTACTGTGTATTATAAGTATTGTTTTACATTTAGTAATATTAAGTTGTTTAAAAAAATGATTTGCTCGTCAACCAAGATCTGTCAATAATAATAATTATATTGGATAATATATTGAGTATTTAACTAAAAAAAAATATGTCTTGTAATATTTATAAAAGATATATTGCTGTATAAATGAAAACATATCCAACCCGCTTTACATTTTATGCATAATGGTTTAAGGTTTTTTTAATTTTTATATGCTAACTGTTTTGTTAAAATAATATTCGTATATATATATAGTGTCTCAAGTAATGTCAGCAAAAAAAAATTGGCGCTACGGTATGTTTAAAGAGCACAAATAATAAATAATCATATTTAAATATGTAATACGTTTTCCTTGTATCTGATTTGATGTTATTTTTGTAATTTTAATTTCTTTTAGTCCTGCACTTCCAGATCCGGATTTAATCAGTAAATAAACTAAAATAATAAGTATTGAATTCACAACATTTTAGCAATAAAACCTTTTATTTTTAAAGTCACAAAATCGTGAAATAAAAGTTTTTGATGGGTACTAAAACACACTGTAATAATATATAATATGGTAGTTATAAAATAAAATAATTTTAAGAAACAAAAAATGTCAACATTTATAAAAAAATTAAAAATCGCAATAATGTGGCCTATTAGCATTTCAAAAAATTAATTTAGAAATGTTAAATAATTTAAATGTAAAAACTTGTGGAATTGGTGGTATCAATCCGGATCTGGTAGAATATAAAAAAAAAAATGTTTTATTACCTTAATCCAAATAAGTTTCTGAATTTTATGGATTTTTTTTTTTATTATTTTTTTTCAGGAAGAAACGCCTCAGACTTTTTTTGAAGATCACGGATTGGGTTGACTTGAACGATTTGTTAAATTGTTAAATTGCATTCCAACCATCTATTATATTTAATCACTAAAAGGAGAAACGTAACGAGCATATTTTCTACTTATCACTCGTTTAGTTATTATTATTACACAACTATTATAATCATTTAATTTTTACATGTAACTATGACTAAATGAATTTAAATTATTTTTTTTTATAGATAACACATAAATTGCATCTATGTCCGTCCAAATTGTATTACAATTTTTTTTACGTTGCTGTTTGTCTAAATAGGCAATAAAATACAAAAATAAATTAAAGCTAATTTTTTTCTTGTTTTAAATCATTTTTTTCTTTTTTTATACAACGGTCATCTAAAAATACCATTAAAGAATACGTGTGCCAAGCAGCTCCTCTGCGTTAACAGTTTGTATATGTGTGTACGCAAATCGTTACACATTCTTATATATATTAATATTGGGCGAACCCACAACAGCCCGTTATAAATACAACGACGCCATGGTTTGTACTCGGATGACATCCACGTCACTTGCTGGAGGTGACTGGTGAGACGTCAATATTATATTATTTTATTATTAACATAATATTTTAATATATTGTTCAATATGCTAGGGATTTTTGAACGGACAGCTTTTAGGTTTTCTTTTTTATACAATTTTTTTTATGTAAAGAGATGTAAATCCAATATTTAGTAGAATAGCCTATTCTAAATACCCTTACCCTGGATTCAAAAGCGAAAAATTGTCAATAATTGACATTACAGATACAATCGTCTCAATAGTTTAATACAAATATTTCTCTTGAAATATGTTTACCCCTTAATACACCCTTCTGTTGAGAGGGACAATTTTCCCTTCTTATCCCGGTTATAATATTACCATCGTCAGTCTTAATAATTATTAATTTTTTTAATTCATAAAGGACTAACAAAAAATAATAATTAGGTCGATAATAGGTTTTGAATTTTATTGATCGAGTTAAAAGCTTTTTAAAGTTTAAGAGGTACAATGTTGATATTATATTTTATGCGTACTATACCCACGCTCTACACTTTCTGTACTAACTTTCAATATGTTTTTTTAACTTGTAAAAATAATAATAGGGTAATTTAAATTAACTCCAAATATATTTTACGAAAATAAGAATATTATTTAGATATAACCTATGTAAAGTTTGGTTAATTACACAAGAGCCAAAAAATGTATTAATGGATAACCAGAAGAGATCGAAACATTTTCTTTATATTCCTTTTTTATGCGTAGCATTTGAATTTGAAGCAAACAGTTTTAATAGATTTTATTGGATTTATTTGGAATTAGAATTTTAAAAAAGGTATAATAGAAAAACGGGTTAATCACCCCCCCCCCCCCCGGCAGAAACTTTTTAAAACTTACCATGTCTGCATATCTGACTACTACTTACATTCTTTTCATCGTAGAAAAAAATGTTCTCAAATTTTTTTGTCCATGGGCGTATAAAGTATTTTCAGTTATTTTCTTTACTCTTCTTTATTAGAGTATCTTGGGCCATAAAAAATAACCTCGGCTTACTGAAAAAAATATTGATTTATTTTTCGAGAAACATAAAGTCATTAAAATTGAGTTTATAATCTAAAAAGTTGGTTTTTAATGTTACCTAAAATGTTGAGCGTTTTCTAATATTTTTTTGAGAGAACTGATATAATTTTACATATATTTTAAAAATTAATTCTCCATAAAAATGCTTAGAAAAAACAAAAAAGAAGTAAAATTTTATAGAAAAGTCGAAGAAATAGAAAATTATCTTATTTTTACACCTTATTTTTTTTTTTTAAACTATTTTGATTACTGTGGTCGTTTTTCGACATTTTATGAAATTTCATTTATTTTTCTAAAAAAATTCAGAAAGCTAAGATTATATTACATAAAAACATGATTTTTAATCATTTTTTTTATTACCGAAGATTCTAAAAAGAAGAGTAAAGAAAAATACTGAAAATACTTTTTACGTCCATAGATAAAATAATCGAAAAAAAAATGTATTGCATCGTAACAGATTTGCAGGGTAAGTTTCAAAAAGTTCCGAGGGAGGGGCTCCAAACGTTAGTTCGTATTTGGCGTTTGAATTTGAACAATTTGAATTAGGCTGTTGAATAATTATTGTGAGATGTTAATAAATAATTAAGTAAAAAACGTTCAACTCTAGACTCCTCACCATCATTTGATCTAAAATTATCTTTTTATTTAACATTACTATCGACTTAAGCTAACAAGCAAAGCGCATAATATCGATACTTGACTCGTAGAACATTCGACGCATTTATAAATGAATTCGTTATATCTAACTTAATTTAACCCCAGCTAGATACGTCATCTTAGCTCACCTTGGCCTCATATATTATAATTTGTTGTACAAAATAGAAACAGAATAGATAGTTACTTTGAGTTTTTATATGCGTCTTTATTTCATATATTACTATTTATAACTTATAAGTACCTATACTTTCATATTATATACGGTCTAAAAACGTGATACGAATATAGTATTTATTATAAAGCTATTAGTAATATAATTATGTATACATAAGTATTTAGCTTACACTACTGGCTAAAAGTATTTACGATCATATTATAATAATAAAATAACAATACACGAATAAGTTATAAGAATTACTTTTGAGTATCATATCATCAGGCATTACAAAATTATGCTGGGGCTATATCTATTATAAATTATAATAATATTAATATAGTATGATTAATAGTACTACAATGTTACTATGTCTATAGTTATGATAATATTACAGTATCTAAGTAATTTATAGGTATTCATTGAAACTTAAATTAAATACCCAATATTTGTATTTCACAATAAGACCGATCATTTTCTTTATAAACAGATGAGAAAAAAAATGCCTAAATCGTATGACGATAATACACAAATACAACATAATATAATATAAACCTACCTAACTAATAATATATTATTGAATATAGGGTGAATATAATATGACGCTTATATTGTATATTACATTAATTACAATTTATAATGATAAATACCATACTATATTACTATATTATACTTCTAAGAATATTACGTATAAGATGTATTGCGACTTGCGACAGTGGCGTTGACTGATGTGCGTTTGAGGGGCACGTGTGGAAAGAGGAGTGGTGGGAGGGGAAGCCGGAAAAATAAATAATTCGCTCGGACCACAAATTAATCGTGGCGGCCAAAACACTTGTATAATATGCACGGTGTTCCTCTTACTCTATATCTCTCTTCTCTTTGCCCGAGTGCATTGTAAAAATAGCGGCGAACCGCGCCGGTGTATGCAATGGCAAACGGAAAACGTTGTCGCCCGTCGTACACGCTTTTTGTTGCCAGATATTAAAATTAAAATCTAGTTCACACGCACACACACAACCAAAAGTATACAATTCCAGTTTTGACTATTTCGGGTTGAGCCGCCGCCGATCTCCCCGAACGCGGGGGGTCTCAACCCCGGTGTGGATGAAAAGCCAAATTCCCATATGGCCCATACAATAAAAATGTAATAAAAACTTTAAACGTCTACCGTTTAGGGGAACAGAATTAATTAATTTAAAACGTTTTCGAAACAAAAAAACCGCAAAAGGTTGGTTTCAAAACGAAAGAACTGAGAAAATAATATTTACAAATTTCATATGATACTATAAAATTACTAAAAAGCTATATGTACATTCCTATATGAGACGGTATTTTTATTTATATCATTATAATTAGGTATTTATATTGTTTAGTAAAAAATATCCGATTAAAACATTATTTATGACCGAAATACATTTAAATTGGTAAGTCACAATTATTATTTAGTATAGTTTTGTAGCCTTTGGAATAAGTAGCTTTCGGAGCTCCAAATATAATCGCAATATCCAATATACATTTTTATAATTTCTAGTGAGCTATCAATTTTGAATTTATCATATTTTCATTATATTATATTACATGTACTTCTATAATTTTATGGATTATGATGTTTTATTCTTTAGTGAAAATTAAAATGGCTTACGCATGAAGATTAGTAGTTGGTTTGAAAAATGTGCTATGATAAAAAGTATTAGTATATAAGTAATAGTTAAGTATATTAAGTATTAATGCCACTATTTTCTTCTCGACTATGTTTCTAAACAGCTGAAAAACAGCCTTAGAAGTAGTTTATTTAAAATTTGTTATTTACTAGTAATTTTGTTCGTATTAATTAGTATTTTTTTTTAATTAAATAAAAAGTATATTATTATACTTTAAATATTGTCGGATAACGATTTCCTGTTGCCATATTAACGACAAAACGCACCTATAATAATAGTATTCTTAAAATGAAACGTTGAAAACAATACAAATTGTTTCGTCTTTTATATTAACAACAATTTTCATATCAGACGTTTTTACTCAGAACAGTTTTTTTTTTGGAAAAATACCATACATCACGAATCTAATAGATTAGATCACTGGTAGGGTTGCCTCTTTAAAATTACTAGACCTCTTATTATTTAACTTATTGTGGTCATAAAATTTGTAATCTAGTTTTTTATGTTAGAAACTTTCAGTCGGTGGCCGTGGTACCTCCCCTGAAATTAAGATCAGATCCGCGGCGCGGCGGTTTTAGGTAAACAAATTGTATAAATATTGAATATTTAATGGTCATCAGAATTGTATATTATAATTCAGAAGACCAAGTTAACACGATTGTTACATTTTTCGTAAGTAATAGTTTTTAATTAGAGTGTCAATATTTTGTATACAAATATTTTTACGATTAAGTGTAGATTTAATGGGCGGTGAGGCCCAATTCAAGTGCGAGAAAGAACTATAATATTATTTTTATTTCGCGTTGAAATGTCGCCGTGATCAGAGGCATTCGTCATTTAGAAGGATTAACCGGGAGACTTGTTCTACAAGAAAATGTAATTATGTATAAAAACCAACCAAATAAACAAATTAATTAGTTGCTGTGTTTATTTGAACGGAAAAAAAAAATGTTCGCCCTTAGAAATCACCAAATGGACGCCAATGGTGTTTCATTGGAAATAAGATTACCTAAGTAATATGGCCCTCCCGATAGCGGCACTTACTTTTCTATGCGTAAGTACGTGTACGCGTATTCAGAAATTTCGAAACGGGTTGGCAAAAATCATATGAGCGGTGGAGTAGGGCCAGGTGGGTACACGATGGGGGCGTGAAACCACGCTCGACGGGAAAATAAATCAAAATGAAGTACTCTTTACAAGGCGTCGTGTTTGTTGGAGGAAGCATTGCTGGTCTTGCGGTCACCGCCACCGCTTATGCGGAGAAGGGGCTCGCGTTTGCCGTAACCGCTCAAGTCAGTCATCTGCGTAACTTCGGTGTTATTCCGGACAATGGTGGCCGACCGCGGACAGCTGACGGATGACTGTAGCGTGGTGGCACGCGAGTGGCGGGCCGCTAAATATGGCAGGAACGTGATCATCAGAGTACGCCTATACTTGCGGCTCATGGCGCAGTACAGCATGAAGTTGGACGCGGCATTGACCACCATGAGGAAGTTGAATATCGTGTGCAGACCGCGGTTGACGTAGTACGCAGCCGTCTTCTCCGGCGGCTCGTACACGGACGCCAGCAGCATCATCACGGCCGTCGGAGTCTGGCACACGCAGAACATGATGACGACTGCGATCAGGGTCATAGTCATCTTGTTCTCTTGTCGTTGCCTGTTCCACACTACGTTACCCTGTGAAAAAACAACAACAATGGCGACTGCCCGATTATAATGGAGTACCAGTTGTTAATGTGTACTTAATAATAACAGTATTTTTGTATTTTGAAAACTTTGCGCTGAGTTTGCTAGTAGGACGCTTAAAAAATCAAAACAAAAAATAACTTTCCAACAACGTTTAAAAACGTCACCGTACCGGGTTTGTGTATATTTTACTGAGTACATAGCCTGCAGAAAGACAGATATAAAGTTTTCAGGTAAACATCAGACTCTCGTTTATAAAATCTTATGTCGTCAGTATGGATCGAGCTATAAAGTTTATTTTGCCCGTCGAAACAACAAAAAAATCGTGGGTGTCGCATCGTCCGGCCTAAGAAAAAATCTAATTGAACACGTCAACACGTCAAGTACTCGGATCGTGTAATCCACTAGATCCTCAAGAAAAATAATAATTGGAAGTGTTTCCAATATAGGAATGTCGCATGCCCTTTACTTATAGCCGGGTCGGTACAACCGTAGTAGGTCTTAAAAAAGAAAAAAATAATTATAAAAGTTGTTTGACGCGAACGAAAACAGTCGAGCAAAAATAAATAATACATCTTCGCAGTCGGCAACGTTTTTTTTTTAAAAAATGTCTACAGCGGCGACAGTATCCGTATGGGACGTTGGTAACGATTTGACTGTTTTCTATCACGATTCTGTTTATTCGGTAATTCTATCTACACACACTACACGCGGTGTTATCGTTTGCCGTCGTCGAGCTAAGCCAAAACAAACAAAAATAAAAAGAGCGTTTTTTTTTTTTTTTTTACACAGCACAATAAAATATACCGCGGTCGGTTAACTGCCATTTCGCAAAACGCGCGACAGTAATTATTATGCATATTTTAGAACCGTTTCGTTATCGCTGCGGTTAACCCTTACCGCTGTTTAAGTACGCTATTTACTAGTGTTGACCGCCGGTCAGGTAAATAAACCAAACGGACTAAGTACTCGAATCGGCCCTTTTTTCGGACAGACTGTGCAAAAATGGGCAGCAGATTGTTTTTGTTTCAAGATAAATCACACGGACTACTGACTAGGACAGTTAGATATCTGCAAACGGTTAAATACACCATACGACCGTTGGCGATGAACCGGATTATTAAGTTATTATTACATATTTAGTCAAACTTAGCAATAAGTGAAGAGATGCCGCTGTTTTGAACAGTTAAAATTGCTCAATATATTATATAAGAACTATTAAGCATTCTGAGTAGTTACAAATAAAAATACCTTTTTAGTTTCGCGTCATATCATGCATTTTAGAACTACATTCCCTAAAGCGGCATTAATTTTGAGAAAATTACAACTTTCAAATTTTTCCCTTTAGTTACACTATAAGACCTGCCTCTCAGCTAAATTTCACGTTTCTACCTATACGGGAAGTGTTTTATAATTTTGATGATGACTGATGAGTGAGTGAGTGAGTGAGTCAAACAAAAATAAGAACTTTGAAATTCTCCCCTTTTGAAAAGGCTAATTATTAAAGGCTCCATTTTTACAGTATCCTAAGCTACTCGAGCCTAATCTATGTTTTAAATTTCAAAAGCTTACCTTAAGAGGAAACAGAGATATGTGGGTTAGAAAAACTGGGTGAATCGGTTCGTGTAAAGATACACTGGCATTGCTGGAAATTGGCCTGGCGCACTACCGTACGCTCGGATAAAATTTGTATAATAATTTTGAGTTTATAGTAAGGGGGAAAAATTAAAAAATCTATAAATAAATCAAACATTTTAAATATAAATTAAAAAAATGGCAAGTCACTTGAGTACCTAGTTATTATTATTTATTATTTCTAGTATACTGACAGTATGCGGTATACCGTATAAATTATAAGAGTGCAATGAAAATGATGACCTTACTTTATAAACTTCTTATTTACCGAGTCTACTTTTTATCTGTATTTTATGTTGACATCATAAACATCTAGTAATCTGATCTGTAATATCAGAAGTTTAATGAAAAATAATTTTAAAAAAAGTAAGTGCTAAGTGATACAATAGGTGGCATCCGTCCAAATTACACGATAAGTGTTTGACGTTTGTATATAAAATAATTTGTACGATGGATTTCAACCATTTTACCAACAAAAAATATGTGGTAAAAAAAAGCTAATTTAAGAGTTTGTCTGAAACAACATTATAAATGAGTATATAATAAATATATTATTTGTTACTGTAATTATTACTTTATTATTTTATCAATCACTTGTGAAAATCTAAGAATGATTATTCTGAAACATGAAACATTAAAAAGAAATGAACCAAAATATTAAAATAGACTGTAAGGATAAGTGAAAAAGTATTTTTTATAACAATATGATGCCGATTAGAAGCATCAACCGTACGTTTTTATATATGTTTACTTTCAATAAAAGTAGAATAATTATTAGCAAACCCTTAATGAGTACAGTAACGTCTAACGTATAGTGACTAGCTATTTTTACCAGTGTGATTATTGCTATTACCTTAAGTGTTGTATTGCCTTTGGGATGTATATGGATTCGAGTAAATATATATTGCAGTTCTATCTGCTGCTATAGCCCTTAGGGTTTTAAGTGTTAAGTACGCCCGGGTGTAGGAACTCTGCGATTGGCTGTTACCTCTAGTGATGGGAAATATTCGAATACTCTGGATTCGAATCTCAATAAGGATTCGAATCCTTCAAATAGTATTCGAATCCTTCGAATATTCAAATAGTAATAATAATTAATTTACAATTTATACAATTTTCAACTATTCGAATATTCGAATAATTATTGGAATATTCGAATATTCCAATCTTTAAAAATTAGGTATTCGAATCCTTCGAAGATTCGAATCCAAATTACAACACTAGTTACCACTACAGTTACTAAAGTTACTGCATAGTATATACCTACTTGTTAGCAGATGGACTAAAACCCTTCTAACAAAATAAGTTTCACTTGTAAACGATTGTACCTAACCTGTCAAAATACACCAATCAAATATTATATAGATAAGGGATGTGCATAATATTATATTATTTTGTACCGATTTAATTTAATATTATTGCATATCAGTTATCACGCTTGTATAAGTTAGTTTTTCATCTTTATGATCCTGTCTTTGCATTGCAATTACTCATTTATGTCGTCGTCGGATCTCACTAATAAATTATTATTATTAGTATAATAATTACAGACATTGACAGCAGTTGTTATTGATTTACCTCCACAAAACATTTTCGGTGGAACATGTAACTATAGTACACACATTAAGATTATTTAATCGCGTCGTGTGCACGTTCTGGAACTGATCGACAATTCACGATATTTAATTATGCGGATAACACGCTTAACCCTAAAACTGATTTCGAACCTCCCGATCGTTGTAACGCATTAATTACTACTTATTTAGTCTAGATCCGGAGCTCTTAACAAAGTTTTAAGTACAAAGCATGTAATCTAAACGTATTCGAAAACGCTTACAACGTTGACAAGGATATTACTTGGAAATGGAAAAAGAATCAATTCGGTAAAATCGGGCGATACCTACTATAGTTATACATTATTACTATACTGAACAATGGAGCTAATTGAGTTTTCTCGTTAAATATTAATAACAAATAATAATAATACCTGACAGGTGAGTCGTGTTCGGTTTCTGCGGCTCTGGTTGACCGCATTGATGAGAAACCAGTTGAGCACGGCCAGTACAAGCAAAGGCATGCATATGAAAGTCACTATGCAAAACCAATTGTACGCTTTCTTGTAGATATCGTTGCGGCCCAGCTCCGTGCTGCTCTTTTGGAACTTGCCCGTCTCCGGGTTCAACCATATGTGCCATTCGTGTGGCGTAGTGGCCGTGCAAGCTATGCAGAAAAGAGCCACGATCAAGATGACGCGCTTGGCCCGAGATTCGGTGCACAGGACGCGTCCCCGGAGAGGGTGGCACACGGCTATATAACGTTCGACAGTGAACGACACGATCAACAGTACCGACGTGTTACCTGTAATTTGAAGTTTAGAAAAAATATCAGTATCACGCCGTTTTAAATGAAAGGTAAAAGTTTGTGTCCATAGATTGAAATTCTACTTGGGGCGTGCGACAACGAGGCCCATACACGATTAATAATGTAGATCTTATGTATTAGCTGTATTGCAATATAAGAATATAGAACAGGTTAAAAATTGTTTTTACTGACGCGCTGTCAATTTTTTTCAATATTATTAAATATTGCCACCATTCATAAACGCACAGTATACATAATTGACTGCGCATTTATAAAAATCAAACATTTTTAACTTGTTCAATACACTGATTAATTTTTCAAAACCGCTAATACACGATAAATATTATTGATCGTGTATGTACTGCAATCTTTTTTGATGTGATGCCTTTGCCCGGGAGCAGAGTTGGGCATTATTAAGATAATTTTTTATCTAAAAAATTATTTAAATAATATTTTTATTCGAATAAACAATCTTAGGTATAGTCAAATAAATATTTTATTATTCGTCATTCGAATAAATAATGACCAACTCTGCTCGGGAGTAGGTCTGTTTCTACCTAGTTCGGTCGTCGGGTGGCAGAATTTGTATTTTTCGCCATTTATGTTTCAATCGTGTTTAAAAGGAGAACCGAGAACCTCTTAAAATGTTCGTCAATATTTTTAAACAATATTGACAATTATAATTGACTGTGTATGGACCGCATAACACATGTCATATGCAATAAATAATCATGCTGCGTTCTGCACTGATATTCATAATTTTTAATTATTTACTTGGAAGGCCGAATTCTTCGACAAGAGGCTTTATCCTTCGTCTGAATGCCACGTTGTTCCTATTCATTATAAAATATAATATAGTCGAAGTAAAAAAAAAACTTTCTTAAGTCTTTGCCGTTTATTGTCGTCGAATTATAAAGAGCATTTATTTTAAAACAGCGATAACAACGTAATTCTAAACTTTTATGTATTCAAGAAAATTAATTTTGTTAAGATAAGGGGTTTTAAATCTATCCAAAGTATTTGTTCGTTTTTAATCTTCTCTTCTCCCAAAGGACCTAGCGAATACCCTGTATATATCACTGAACATGGTAAAAATAATACAAATGATAACTTTATTATACACGACTGTATTATAGTACCTATAATATGTAATAAGTACTGTCAGTCACAATTAATAGTTTATTATAAAGACCGTACGCACGGTAATTTATTCTAACCGCGAAACCTCGCACGAGAAACGGCACTATACACTCAAATGAGGCGCGTGGGGGGGATATCATTGCGGAAATCTGCATGAATGTGAACACGCACGATTTAGCACACAAAAGAGGCATAATATATATATATATATGTGTATGTTATACAAATGATAGCTTCTTATTCTTCACACCATGCATGAGTGTAAACATGATAGTGTAGACCTGCACATATGTTGATTTGAAGCAATAAACCAAGAATAATAATAATATTATATTATATGTTTACGTTTTCCGACAATACTCGTTAATTTAATTATACTGGGCGTAACGGCATTTGATTATTTTCCAGAATAAAATAAAGCCACCTAAAACATTATCTTGTCGTAGTCACCACATACTTAAGCTTATCTTTACATGAATAAATTAGTAATAACTAATACCACTACTAAGTACTAGTTGTTCATAAGTTATGACTTATAGTCTCCAATGATCCTACAAAATGTTACATAAAAGAAAGTTCATTTGAACAGAGTAAATAAATAATAATCGTTAAAATGACACAAATTATACCGAGGACGATTATTAGCAAGTACAAGTTCGCAGCTAGATAATTTCATAGCTAAATTATTACTGAACTACCATATTTTCAAAATGTATGTTTGATAAGTTTAAAGTACAAATAGTACAGCCAAAATGCTAATATTATTTAAATTAGGTTGAATACACTTAAGTGCTGTATTACGTAGGAACTTAAAATTATACAAATAATAATTATTTGTATAATTTTAACAAACAACAATTATTGTTAAGAAAACTTTTTTAAGTTAATATTTTGTTATTAATTACAACGTATAGTTTTCCAACGGTTATTTTGATTATAATTACTAACACGTTATATAATAGAATTAAGACCATGGAGATACCATTAAGATAATGGAATTAAACTGGAATTTTACCAAAAACCGTCATTTTAGACATATAAAAATAAAAGTTTTATTAAAAATTATTAATTGTTAATAAAAATTGTTTTAACACAACTTTATACAATTTTCCACGCACATTTCTTTTTTTAAACGCCAAATTAATTTGTTAGAAATGTTTTTTGTTTGCTGAATTAATACATTACTTATTTAAATGAAGCCTATTGAAAAAATTGATAAATTTATATTACAAAATGGTTTAGCCTATTCGCTGTTTAGATGTCTTTAAATATCACACTAGGCACCCGGTTCATAATAGCCTAAATATTTAAATTCCAAAGTCAAAAAGGCGCGTTGAAGTGTTATTATAAGTTCAGGTGGTTCAGTTCGGTGATTTTAGAATCGCGAAATCCCGGGGGTTGATCGGCTGTGTACAATAGTCTTGTATATTCTGACTGCGCTGCGGTGAAGAGATAATAATTTGAGATTAAACGGCGTTTGGTCTTTTGGGATTTGCTAAGAAAGCGTACCCCATACCCAACCACGTTGTTTGTCCGCCGGTTCAGAGCACGTCCAAGGGCCATTCCATCGCATTAAACCTAAGAGAAGCGAAACGAAAATACTTAGCCGGTCCTCTTCTCACCGCCGTGCCGTCGTCCCCGCTTTTATGTGACTCGACTTGGTATAAATTATACAGTCACTAGATTCAGTATACGCCTCTTCTGATTATTTTTACAGAGCCGTGACGATTATCATGGAAATTGGTTTGTGTGTATCGTCTTAATGCTATTTGGGCTAAGACTCGTTAATGTCATTGGCGCGCGCGAAACAAGCTGTACCTATTTATACCATACCTATAATACTATAGCTGTTCCTCTGCTGCAATGGCAATAATATAATGATGATGGTACTGCAAATGAAGGGCCGCCGACGCGAAGCTGCCAGATGGGGATTTCGGATCCTTCGCTTGTAATGATTGTCGTTTTATGAAAAACGGACGGATAAAGAGGTGTAGGTACGGTGTAATCTCTCCAAAGCTATAATCCATTCATCCGCTCTCGCTCCCGCCCCTTTGGCCAAAAGGCGACGAATTAATTTGCACGTCTATAATGTTGTTTCGCGGGCCCATTTTCCATTAACAGTCCACCGGATGTTTTAGTTTTTACATAATATTACAACCAACGGAAAGACGCCGGACTTCGAATACTGTGACCGGATACACGAGCCCCCTTCGTCTCGCACCTCATCGTTTACGGTGGGCACTTACATGTATACACGATAAAAAAAGAACGTGGAAAAGACAAACGGATTTTTTTTTTATCATTTGAGGTCGACTAAAACGGACACGTCACGGTCGAGATACGCGCGTCTCCCTGTATTATTTTGTACCGTCCGGTTGTTTTCCCATAATATCTGATCACGCGAAATCCTAAATCCCGGTCATGTATATTATGTTCGCGTGCGAAACATTATGCAAATAACAAAACAATAACAAAAATAATTGTTTTAAAAATAACGCCAACACGGTTAAGCCTCGCGTGCGTACAAATCGGTGGTCAAAATTTAAACGACAAAACTCCCTAGTGCGGGTTGTGGATTATCTTGAACTCGTGCAATTACTCAACGGTTCCCGACAGTCTGTCGCGCTTAACCAGAGATCCGGCCATATTATTCTTCGGTAGCTGAGAAATTCGTTCCTACATACCCGCGAGTTAGCTTTTATTAGACGTAAAATATTAAGTATAAAAGCTGTTTGATTTTTAATTTACAAGTGACACTACAGTAAACCAAACAAGGCTTCATAACATATTCATTGTTAAAGCAATCGCAATTTCAATTTACAAACTGAGAACAAAAGTAAAAATGTTTAATAACGATTATACCGTGACTCTTTTTTTTAGCTTTTAAAAAATAAGCTTTGACGTTATTAAAATAGTTTTTAAACTCAGTGTTTAATTTTTACTAAACACTTCATAACTTTTTCAATTTTTATCTTGGGAGTGTAAATTTTTTACACAATGAATAAAGGGTGAATGTATTTATTGATATAATACAACTCACGCCAAAACGACATTGGTTCTCTTTTACCCAAGATTTACAAAGACTCCTGTGTTATAGTAGCACAGTTATAACACCAAAACTAAAACAGCTACCACCGAAAAAACGAGAAAATTATCTGGGGTAAATACGACTCCATATAAATAGACAAATACGTCAGACAAATACGGGCTGTCTAAATGTCCACTCTATATTAATCAGCTAACATTAAATTTCCTGTGCAAATAAAAATCAATTGTAACAACTAACATATTAAAATATAAAAACTAAAAAGAGAATACAATCGAATATTATTATAAGAATAAATAGTAATGCCAACTAGTATGACTGCGTTGAAAATGTCGAAAACTTAGTGAGTAATACATTTGGTACTTTGTTGTTTAGTTTTATTTTTTTTTTCTTCTAAATTATTTTATATTTAGCCATATCTAAGAAAGTGTGTCTATACATATCTTATGGTATCGTAGGAAGGTACATAATAGCTAGTATTCAGGTGTTAGTTTTTTTAATTATTTCCTACTTTAGTTACGATGAAATTGTTTTAAAGACTAAACCCTTTCCGAACACAATCTATCATTAATTGGTACAACCTAACAAAATATTTATAGTACTCAAGCGAGGAAAATAAGACAGCATTATAACTATGTACAATATAAATTCACTTATACACAGAATCAAGTGCAGCTATTGAATCTTTACAAAAAGCAGCTGTCGTAAACCAATATGATAAAATAAATAACTCTTACAAAACTTTACAAATAATTCTTTAAATATTCTACAGCCGGTGTATCGATAAAGTTACTTTATTTCACGATTAAAGAATAAAGTATATACTATACAGTGAAAAAATGTTGAGACGACCATACTTGGTGAAGTTTACCGTGGTAACAGCTATACCGTTTAATTTCCTGTGGGTACTATATAAACTAATATAACCGAGTAAATATAAAAACAGTAGGTATATTGTGAGTAATGTAATACATGTCTTCTGGTTTTGGGCAATAATTTAATTGACTGAGCATAGTGATTCATTGCCTAGGCGAGGTAATACTGTTTGTTGTATACTCGGCCAGTAGAAAATTGTGGCATGTATAGTAATCTCAATGGTATAAACAATGATCATGATGATCTAGACGATATAACTAAACCGTCGCGTTGGTCGACGTTTTCCTATTGATTCGTGAATAATGTTAAATTAGGTATGTTTTTAATTGTTGTTTCAACTTCTCATAGTAGCGAGGGTTTTCTAGCTTTATAAACGCGATTTTCATTTTTTTTTATAATGTAAATTTAAATCAAATTTCAGTTCATTATTTTGATTAAACCTAGTGTAATGCAAAAACATCTAAGGAGAAACAACTGAAATTATAACCTAGCAGTCAAAAATGTAATAGGGTGTCAACTTCCAAATTTACTACCCAATAAAAAAGGCCTGGGTACTGCTTTTTAACAAATATTCAGTACTTTTTAAAAATATTATAATATAAATATAGTCATTGTTATCCTAACGTTTAAATAATTCTAAGCTTCTAAACGGTATATAATTCAACAGTGTTAAACATAAAGGATAAAGGAGATGTTTCACAATCGACTACTTCCGCAATGAACACTGTTCGATAAGCGATAAACCTATAACATAATATACGAATATATATATATATATATTTAAATGTAAAGTTTCTACCAATATTTGATGACGAAACAGAATGCGATACGAAGAAATCTCAAAAATGCTGCCGTATAATACACATTAATATTCACACTTATGTGCGCATAATAATTGTAAATAGCTTGAGATTTAGGAAGTTTGGCGCAGAAGTCTTAAAGACATTTGACCTGAACACCAAAGGCACTTCTGGATAGTTGGGTGAAATATGACATACATATTACATATACACCAACAACTATACATATGTATAGTATTATTTATATATACAATTCTGAAAACCGTTGGTATGGAATTAATAGTACTGAAACCCCCAAGTGCCAGATGGCACCAAATCTGCATTCAGTCAGCTAGGACGAATCTCTAGGGTTAGACTTCTATATATTACATAACTCGCATATACACTGTATAATGGCACACGTAGGCGTTTGGGTTAGACCTTCATTATATGGAGTACGGAGATATTATGGCTTTGTTATTTCGTTGTCGACAAACAAAAATAAATACATGAAGAGATCAAACGAAAAACTTTTTAGCGTGCAATTTACAATCGAGAAACTCTTTAAACAAGTTTGTCGAACACGAGGAAAACTTCTTTGTCGTCAAAGTGTAGAAATTAATGTTACCCGTGTGTTTCGATTCAGGATACCGTGTTTACTTATATGTGTACACTGATTACACGGCAGTTGACTCGAAATTCTCAATCTCAACGGGGGATAATATTTTCCTGTATCGTTGAACAATAAAATCAAACTGTTCGTAAAACGAATTCTTTAGTAATCCACACAATAAACTCGTGAGCGCACGGTGTTTGTTGTATATTCGTATTCTAATTGAAAAACATCCAACTAGACTTAAACAATAATACCTCTTTTAGCTAAAGACACCGGTCGGTCACAAACGGTTTTAAAAATTGTATACCTATCTTGATAAAAATATAAAATGTAAATGTTTAATAAAAGACGTCCAATATTATATATAGGTACCATATAAAATCGAGATGAAGCCATTTCAGAACACTAGACATTTTATGGACTCGCATACCTCTGGTAACTTGTAAATGTCATTTTGCAAGCTAAGTGGCGTGTGTGTACGTGCATGGTCAAAAATAAATGAACATTAGTTTCTGAAAAAAATGTGTGACCGGCAGTCCTTAGGGATAAATCACAAGAATATAATTTTACACTTACTTGCACAAGTCAATAAATAAAAGTAACCGATTTCTATGAAACTCGATGTGGTCTGGGGTCAAAAACAGGGATGGCTTTAGGTATAGACTAACTAGGCAGTTTTGTGGCAAACGAAAATATATAAATGTGAAGACAAACAAATTTTAAATTCATCTTTTTTTATACTGTTTTGTGTCTTTAACTTTTTTTTCACTTCAATTTTTGTCTCATAATATATATTTTTTGTTATTATTCCTTTTATTTTTTCTTGAGATGCCGCCCTTGTCCCGGCTGCTGCATGTCTTCAAATAATATTCATAACTTTTTAAATCCTTGTTCGAAAAACATTTACTGTACAAAGTGTTCTAATTAATTCAATGGTCAATCAGCACCAATTGCGTTGCAAACAATTATTTAAAATCCGTTTTGGAACGTAATATTTTGTGATATAATTTTTGAAAATGGCTGTGGTCGAGAACTGAGAAGTTATTATTATTTTAAAGTTTTATATAAAGTTGAGTGTTCAGTAACCTTACCAGTAAACATTTGTCTGTGTTTAGTTAGGGGAAGGAATATGGGTTAGTATATTGATTATTTCTCAACTCAAAAACTTTGAATTCAACATGTCACTATGACATGACTTGAGTATCAACTTATAACTTAAAACGTTAGTCTATATTATTGGGAAATTGAATAATACGTAAGACAAACAACAGTTAGCCGATTTAATACTCATAAAAAATCAAACTTCCCAAGAAAAGAGAAAAATGCTGTTGTCATTTTAATTTCTAAAGCAGTAGGGTAACATAGGATGACCATAAAATTTGGGAGTTGCTAAGGATATACAGGGCAATTCATTACGGATAAGACACTTATTTTTTCGGAAAATAATTACAATTTTATAGTTTTCCTTTTTAAAAACATTTCTATTTATATTATTGTATAAAATTATCAAATGTTTATCTTTGTTAGTATTTTCCGCAATGCTATCGACTTTTGAAACTTAAATGGAACGTATACATTTAATTAACTTTTTAAATAAAGAATATTTTACTGAAAATGTTGACTGGTCGATAACTACTTTTAAAGTTAAAAAAAGCTTAAAATAAAAAAAATGAGAAAAGATGGATTGTAGTATTATTCTACCGTACTCTACTTCCTACCCTATACTCTAAACTGTAGTAGTTTTAAAAGTAATTATCCAAAAATGGTTATCGACCAGTCAAAATGTTCCTACGGTTAACATGTATACTTGAAATACTTGAAATGTAAACTCCTGCTGTAAGAAGTTTAATGAATAATTTTGTACACTATAGGCATTTAACTTTGAAGCAAGTACTAAAATTATTTATGTTTCGTAATTTAAGTAACGTGGGAAAGGAATAATTTCAGTTTACTAATTGATATTGTTTTTTATAGTTTCATTATGTGTTCATTTTGGTTTCATAATTAGTTTAAAATAAGTTTACGATATAAGTTAATTATAATGAGCATAAAAAAAAGGCGCGTAGAAATCTGAAATATCATCGAAAAGAGCACAATTTTACTTTAAACACGTGTTTTGTATATTGCTAACAAAATATTATCTGTTTATTAAAACCGTACTGCGTATATACCCAACGAACATTTATACTCAAAGATTTGAACAAACAGGTTTTCTAGTGGTATTTTAGTTAACAGTTCTTGATAGAATCACAAAAACAGTCGTCAGTCATTATATAATTTTTAAATTAATGGCGTTGTATAATTTAAATACATCAAATAAATGAATAAATTAAATAATTTGTATATACACTTCAATAAAGCAGCTTTCAAATATATTTTGATCTAGACTACTGAAATATTGAAAAAATTTTTATTGCTTGGAAAATTAGTTTATCATTTGAAGAATGAGCTCCTAAATTTTCAAAATAAAATTCGAAATCTAAACGTACCTATAGCCTTACTACTACTTTTTATAAATTTTTTAGCTAAATATGTTTTTAACTATGTCAATACTGTATTTAAAAACAACGAATTATTAATATTAATATTAAAAGTCAATACAATTTCAATGGTATAGTGCACAAGCCACAATTTTATAGGTGCACTATGCCATCGGTATCCTTCATATATTATACATGTGCTTTTTAAGATATTTGTTATGCTCTTTTGGTATTATCAATTTGTGTTCATTTGAATTATTCCATAACAAATTTTGTATATATTTTGGATAGTTTTTTGACATTTGTATGTCTTTGCTTTGGCACACAAACGGAAAAATCGAAACCGGTAATTATAACGAAAATATCAGCTGACTTATCTAATAAGATAAGAGATTAGAGATAAGGAATAGGAGATAGGTTTTTACTTTGGAACACAACCATTTTTGGAAATATCCGACATTTGGAAATATCGACACTTTTTATCATAACGAAAATTTATCCTTAAACCTTATACATTCTTCTTATAAGGATGAGGATGGGGATTGGGATGTTAAATTTTTTAAATTATGTGTTGTTTTCATAACGAACAAACTTGAATGAATGGTTAAATTGATTCAAAATAACCAAGTAAATGTTTTGCCAATAAATCGATTAAGGCCAATTATTAAAAAACTACTAAAAAATTTTTGGCCACAACATAAAGTTAATCGTCACCTACCTTTTAAGTACCGTGGTTACCATTGTTACAAACCAAGTGTTTATTTTGGGTTAACAACGAAAAATATTTAAAGAGGTATCAAGGCGTACGCGGAACGAGACATAAAAATGTATCCCGAGGTGTTGCAGACTCGTACGCAAGCTGTTAAAATATAATATGTGATACCTATGTGAAACCCTTTAATAGCCTTGCTAACATTTCAAATTTTCTCTGTGTCCTCTTTTGGTTTTGTACATAATATCACTTTTTGGAATCTTATGGGCGTATTTTAGTAAAGTATGCTTTTTCGGGTAAAGTTGAAACATACACGATACAATTTTGCAATAAAACGTACGTTCGTCGATCTCGTCGTTATCACACGTCGGTAGGTACTCTACACAAATAGAACAACACACATTCTTCACTCCGGTAAAAGCACTTAACGATTGTACTTGCCTATGCACGCATTTATTTTCCTGTACAAATATTATTCACTACAGAATCGCTTAAAATGGCAACAGATTGCGTGTGCTCGTTAATTGTTTTCTTTCCAACGGCGGAACAATACTAATTACAAAAGAACACAAGTGGCCACCCGCCGACACCGCCGTTGGCAAAGCATTGATATCTGCTTTCTGTTAAGACTTTTACAAACACTTGTTTGTATGTTTGTGTATATAATATACACTATATAACTATGCGTTTGTGTAGTATTATATACAACTGAACAATTTGTACGCACTTTCTTGTTTTTGCACCTTTAACGCTTGCGTACGTACACGATTTATTACACTCACTATATATTATATACTAGGTGATCCATTTAACGTAGGACACTCATTTTCTTGGAAAATGATTACAATTTTGTAGTTTTTCTTATTGAAAACATTTGTGTTTATGTTATAAAACTACCAAATATTTACCTAGTTAGTATTTTCCAGAACGCTATGAATTTTTGAAACTTAAATAAGACCGTAAAATTTATTTTAAAAAAATAATTGTTAGTTTTGAAAAATAATTGCATCGCTAACTGCAGAAAACACATATCATTTTTTTTTTAAATTGCTTTATGCTGTTGTTACAGCCTGAAGAGATATTTGAATCGCTTACTACGGAAAGTTCCAAGTCCACTTTTTCTAAGTTTTCAGGAAACACAAAAAACTAAATAATACATACATACATAGTATAGGATTTTGAAAATTCCGAGCGCTATTTTTAGACGTTTGTGGTTGGTCGGATTTGTCTCTTTTCTGCAATAAACGATGCATTTACGTGTGCTTAGTTCAAAGTGGTAATAAAATCAAAATTGATACAAATGGACTTGTCCCCTTTCTGTAGTTAGCGATTCATTTACTCAATGAGTGAAGAGACGACACTAGTTGGTTACTAAAAAAAATTTTCATGGCTAGCGAGCAAGAACTTTTATTAGTACCTACAGAAACATTAAAAAATGCATCAGTTTTTTAAAATCAACGTGTATTTTCTGCAATCAGCCATTCAATTACTTTTAAAGTTATTAAAATTTCAAATTTAATGGAAGAGAGGTTGAAATGTAGTATTATTATTATTATATACACGCGTTACTCAGACGGGACACCTCAGTCCTAATTTTTTTAAACTTTTAAGTAATAATTATTCAAAATTGGTTATCGGTCAGTCAACATTTTCAGCAAATAATACTTTAAAAAGTTAATTAAATATTCTATACATGACCCTATATGTTTTAAAAGTTCATAGCGCTCAGAAAAATACTATAAAGGTAATTTTATAACATTATAAAATAACATAAATAAAAATGTTTTCAACAAAAAACTTTTTTACAAAAAGTTGTAATTATTTTACGATAAAACGAGTGTCTTACGTTAAATAGATCACGTGTATAGTCTATACGTTTGTCTACTTCATTAGAACGCGCATATAAAAGAAACTCGTTCTCTTGAAAACCCTCCTAAACGTAACTGTATGAGCTTTATCTTCTGAGATTATGAGACCGCATGGGCACTTTATTTATTTTATAGTGTAGACAAAAAAGTAATCCGTCGGGTCAATTTTTCCGATGTTTGTGATTCTTGGCCACCGTCGTCAAAAAAGTGATAACAAAGCGCATGAACAATTTCCGCCAATCAAGGAAATTATGAAACCTAATCGAAATACATTTTCTTCCGGTTTTGTGTTTTCTCTGGTCACGCAAAGACGTGTTATGTGCAGTAGACACTGGACTGGGCCAACGTCACTAGAGGTGACTGTTAGAAGGAAAAGAGGGATTATTTTTTTCTCCTTTCCGCGGGTCCTGCATAAAGGCAGAATATGGCAGGATATAGCTATAGATTTGTTTTTATTATTATTTTTATTCAAAGTTCTTCTATCTAATCCATCCAAATGATCGAGTGTCTGTGTGTGTGTACATTGGAGACAAGAAATAATGAGCTTATGAACTTTCGACTAAATAAACTTTTCGACTCGGCCGGCGTTCAATTTTTCGCTAAATTAAACAACGCCGAAATCACCCCCTTCCCCACTCCAGCTATGTCAACCGAGATACTTCGTACTTGATCAGTGAGCGTGTGTACGACCATCGGACGCACGGCGCTTGCGACCCGGTCCGTGCTGTCCGTTACACCTAAAATATGCTCCTGCTACACAAAACTTTATTTATTTTTCACTTAGTTTATTGGAAAAACTTTTATTTTTCTTATAAACCGGCTACGTGTCTGTTTGAAATATTGTTTTTCTAGTTTCTTATTTTATACTTACTGGCGGCGTCCGTCAACCACAGACCATACGGGTACCACTTCCAGTATATGTAGTAGTCAGCGTCCACGATCCAAGGGTAGTTCTCGAACGATATGGTAAACACGAATAGCAAGTAGAACAGATCAGACACGGCCAGTGCCGTCAGATACGTGCTGGTGGAGCTCTTCATCGGTTCTCGGGTCAGCACCACCACGGACAACATATTGCCCACTACACCTACGGCGACGACAGCTGGAAGTAGCGCCTGTTGTGCCCAAAAATGTACTGCCTTTCGAAAATAGCAGTACTTTTGGGTCTGCGCTATTAATTCCGCACAGTTCTCCATGGTCATTGGCGCCTATAAGAAAAGAAAATAGCAAAATCAGTTTTGTTGGGAACCACCATGTTATAGTTGATGCATCTGTACTTCTTTTTTGTGAATACTGGTGAATACGTAGAAAGCTTAGTGCATTTAACCTAAACTTTCAAACTTTTACAGAATCGAATCTTCAAAATCGCCAATTAAAACAAAATAAACCCGCTGGTCCGCGTTTTAGTTATTTAATTTTGAGGAACAAAGCTTAAAAGAGTTTTGGGGATTGAAACTCTAATTCCCCCCTTTTTTTTTTACTTAATAATGGTTGATAAAATACTTTTATTATAAGAATTTTTTTTTTTTAGAACCCTAACACAATTAAAAATGAAGTTATTTTGTTCATTAAGACTACCATTCAATGGCCATATTAGCACGATAAGCACCGACGGCATACTTTAAAGAATTTTGTAATGAATCTATGCTAATAAATTAATGTACTAAAATATTGTTTATTAATTTTAATAATTTATTATTAAACCGAAGATAACGAGCTGCTGTAGAATTAAGTCCTAAGTTCACTGCAATAATAGTACTTTTGTAGACGACAGCTGAATGGGTTTTCTAAAGAACATTATGAAAGAACAAAAGGGTAAATAATTCTCTAACTGCATGAATTGACCGGGTGCGTTTTAGTCGAAAGGTTTGCAGCTCTCATAATCATAATAGGTCGATCGTGGTTTTAAAGGTTCAGACGAAAGCTCAATAGACTTTCTTTATATTATTGATTTTCGAATTTCCAACATATTTTAAAAAATATAATGCATATCACATCTAGCTTAGTTTTTTTCGTGGTAGCAGGTTTGTTTAGCAGTAAATTATAACTTTATTTTATGTTGAAATCTCGTTTCAGGAAACGTTTAATGCAAAATGAAAATTCGACGAACAAACCTTATACGCTTAACTGTTGTGTTTTAGTCATTTAACGGATAAACGCAAACATGTTTTACATACAAAACGCGACAATATTATTTCTTAGAAATTTTGCGATGACTTGGGTAGTTTTTCATTAAGATAAAATTCTGATTATGTCTATATTTTAAGAAGTTTGTTTTAAAATGTTTTATGCGCCGAGAACCTGAAGTTTTTCTAAAAACAAATCGTATGATTTAAATGCAAGCCGCACTTGTTGTGTGTAAAATTGTAATTCTGAATTCAGACCCTTCCTCGATGCAAATGTATACATAAGAAAACGATTTGTAGTGTCAGGTGTTTGTGAAATTAATATTACCGTGGTTATTGTATAATTTTGCAAGCACGGGATTTGACAGCGTACAAAGTACTTTAATATTGAATAGTTAGGTTTAATAAAGTATTAATACGCATGCGGCTGATGCGCGTTTAATTTATTCATGTCGTCACATTATCACTTCTATGTATGTATATTAAATGTAAAATTTATTATTTTCCTTATGTTATATATTGTCGTTAATATAATGGGAGAATACAGCGGCCTCCCCTTTGTTTTTAAACAATTATAGGTATCGACGAGTGCACAATACAGCCAAGAAGTTTTCCTTGAAAGCGTCTATAACGAAGCGTATATATTCCCTTTTGAGAATGAAATTGCATCACGTATCACGGAAGCGGTAAAGATTCCAAACCAAAAGGGTAAGCCGGCTTAATTATTTTATTTCTCCAAACTCCGGACCACATAGGAAATAATAAAGAACACCTTTACGGAGGGCTGATACTGGTCAGTATGGTTTTATTCTACGACGCGGTACATTATGTTGTGCAAAGGAAAAACTTCCCATATATATATTTTTTTTTTGGTTATTCGCTATATCTCTGGGGAAACTTTGACGTGGAGTTCTTTTGCACAGTATCTCAGGGCTAACAAAAAAATTTAATAATATTGACAAAAAGTTCACCCGTATTCAATGTTCAGTCAATGGTATTTTCTTACTTCTTTTTTTTAACGTTAATGCAATACTATGATAATACATTTTTTATCGATACACACTTCTGATCATATTGTTAGCAATACAATACATCTATTTGTATAGTAATCTAACATCACTTTAGGTGTAGGACTTTTTTTTAGAAGGCCTCTAATTTTATTGAACACATTGATATAATATGTATAAAAGTTTTAACTTTATTTATTATGTGATATGTCCTTAGTAAATTACGAAATGTTCGTTAAATTTATAGTAGTACGATAAAATTATATAAAATTGTGAACATTAATTGTTATACAAATATTTACTCATATTCATATTTTTAAATTAACCTTTGACTACGTCTCTGTAATTTTGTTTTTTTTAATTATTAATTGGCATAATAAGTATAATGTTTTATATTACTTCGTATTCACCCCTTAATTGTGCCTTTCTACTTTCAAATAAGTAGGTATTAAATACTTTTATTTAAAAATTATTGTGAATACATTTTTTTTAATTGTTTGGTCCATAAACAGTATAAAACATTTTAATAACTTTTTACAATCATAAATACAACTAATTATAACTATTTATTATAATAATAATACTGTTTGTTTATTCTTGATAACTAAAAATGAAATCAAATGCTAAGTAGAAATTATTAATCTGGAATTGCAAGTCAAATATAAAAAGTATTTTTATTTTACAATATAATATTCTACAATATTTTTGATCAATCAATATTTTGTACGTTTTGATTACGATTACATTTTAGGATCAGTATTAAACAAAATAATCCTATTTACACCATTAACAAGTCTTCTTCTAATTAAAATTAAAACAAATGTATAAACTATAGTTATTATTTATCACATTGTATTTTATAACTTCCCAATTTTTCCTCTTCCCCTATTTTACCTTTGGTGTTACTTAATAAAGATTTATATTATGTGATAAATTATATATAGGTCAGACAAAACGAAATATTTGGGTTATGATTAAAAACATATTTTAATGAACATAAAATATTTAAATCTCCTGATGTGGAACAATATTATTTTTATTAATGTTAGCTAATGCATTAATCATCATCTAAAATTGGTAAAATTACTTAAAAGTGTAAACAGTACTAAAGAACTTAATATTAGAAAGGCGACCGAAGTTTAATAAATAAGATCAATTTGTTAAACTCGACTTGTCCATAAAAACATTTTACTACAATTTTTAAAAACACGTGCTAACGAGTACTTCCGATATGACGCTGCTGTATAAGTGTAGAGCGAAGTTGTTAGCTGTAGTCGATGCACTCATTTTTATCGCCATAAAAATATATCTCTATGAAACGGCTAAATATGCGTAAATTATTTCATTTTTTCGTATAATGATAGAGGGTTATATTATTTCCACAATATCTTTTTGCGATAAAAAATAAAATTATAATACGTAGTGACTTTTGGCATCAGTCAGAAAGATGTTATTTCGCTGATACATATGACGTGGCCCTATTTATCATTTGTTTATGGCGTTAGACATATGGAACGACACGCGGTAAACACAGCAAAAGAAACGTATTTTGTTTGTACACACTCTCAAATAGGCAACATGTATGCAACACTTGTCGCTGCGGAGAAAAAATTGATTGAACATAATTTGCACACAGTGAGGAATTATTGCTGACGGCACACTCACACAACATTCAATGGAAATAGATCGGTCGGCTATTAGTGTTCCCGTGAACGCAAACAATGTCAAAATAGTAGGAAGGTACACATATACAGCTGTATTCAATAGTTGTTGCCTATTCATATAGATTTGTCAGTATCGGAGACCGAGAATTGTTGCCGAGGATTGTATTTACGCATTCATCACTTTTTTCTCTCCTACACCTATATACATAAATAAATAAATGTATATATATTATATGGCTTGTACAGTGAGATCAATAAACACAATCTATGTGATGATTGAGTACCATTCATTCGTCATTCGGTTTTTTTTGGTTTTGTGCACGTGGTCCACTATTTGCCTTGGACTCGCAAACCGAGAGAAACGGGAAGAGAAGTATAACATTTGACATAAAAATAACGCATTCCGTGTACACCTATGATCTGTTTTCAACCCAATAAACCCTAGAGGCTAGAACGTAATGTAATAAAGTCGATTCGGTTTTTTTTTTCAATAGCTCCATAATACCACAAGTACCAAATATTCTTTAATATCATATAAAAGCACTTGAGATTACAATCCTACACATAAGTCATAACACATTCCTGTATAATATAATTATTATGTACCCATATGACAAATAAAAACCCCAGTATAATAAAGTGAGAGGCATGATGGGGACGGCGAGGTCACATTTGAAACTGTAGGTAACAACTATTATACATCAGAGTAAATAATTTTTTGCCAATATTTAATGTGTTATTTGAATTTTCTTCTTTTTGGATTTTCTCGATAAAATAAAGAGATTACAGAATTACTTAGTTTAAAAAAAAATAAAGTATTGTTTATGTGAATAACATTATAAGTTAAAAATAATCTCATAAAAATTTTAACTAACCAATAAGACAATTCGTAATATTAAAAACAAAAAAAAGAATAACTAAAATAAAGAAGGAAATCTGTAAAATTACTAATTTAAATTAATTAATGTGCCTTACATTAACGTTATCAGTTGGTGTACAAGTAATATTGTAAACAAATTTTAAAAAATCACCATAAGTAAATGTTAATAAATAGAACAACAATTGAAGACCTTGGGGCAACAACAAGACATGTCCTTTTTTTTTAATTTTTTTTTTTTTCAAAATGTTTTTAAACCCAAAAATTTGTTTTCAAAATATTCTAAACATTTTTTTTTTTCAAAACGTTTTAAATTCTAAAAAAAGATTGTTTAGAATATTTTGAAAAAATGTTTTTGGGTTTAAAAACATTTTGAAAAAAAAAAAAAAATTTAAAAAAAGGACATGTCTTGTTGTTGCCCCAAGGTCTTCAATCGCTATATTTTTATTTTATAATTTATCTCTTAGATGTGTGGTTTATTTTCTCTGTCATTACCAGTAGCGCTTTTGCTGATCCCCAAATTATTGCTTTGATCTTGACCTAACCTACCTTCATTTAAATAACATTTTTTTTAATGAATTTTATCTCGTCAAGATTAAAATCAATATAACAAAATATTCACTAAAAATTGTTTTATATATTTAGGTGTTTTTAATATCCCTGAATACTATAGCCATGTTAGAATGTTATATGTATGCTTTTGTTGACAGTTTATTTAGATTTATAATATTTAATTTATACGCACGCCCGTATCAAGATTAAGCTAAAATATATGTTTAACTATCATAGCATTATAATAAATGTCTGTCGAAAAAGATACAATAATAACGTATTATAAAATGCCTTCACGGGAGTATAGTTCGCATGATTCGCAAAATGTCGTTCCGAAAACAAGCCATATGTAAATGTGACATTATGTACAGTCGTTTATGAACTGAATACATAAAGTTGATAAAGTATGTATAAATTTAATGTTATACAATGTGTAAATGTTTATTTTCTGTGGAGTTTACTTAATGTAAATGGAAAATCCCTTACAACACTTCAAAAGTCTGGAAATACGTTTTTTCACTATACTTACAGATACTATGTATATGAAAGTGAAAAAAATATACACTTGCCAGAATATACTTGTACGTGTTGTAAATCAGAGACAAATCAGCTTAATAATATAAAAATTCCAATATTAAAGAATGAAGGTTTTTTGTAATTTAATTCATCCATAGGATATATAATAATAGATGGTTATGAAAACGACAACTGCGGGTCAGTAGTTTTATATAATGCTAAATATATCCAAGTTAAGACCACTTATCATTTAATTATCCCATAAAGTAATCAAGATAGAATCCCGTACTTCGTTAGGATTATCTGTGTATAGATGTTTTATTACACGGAAGAATTAGCTGAAGCCACCTAATATCTTTGTTTTGGAATCGAGATTTAAAAACTACTTAACTTTTAAATTATTTTTACTTAACCCACTAAAACATTGAACTGGATTTATTGTTTTTTTTATTTCCTTTACTATCAATACTGGTCATTACTCTTTCCAAAACGAAAAGTTCCTTATTGCGTTTCTATTTTCATTTATTGCTAAATAAAGATATTAACTACCTACTTATAAAAATTCAACTTTTAGATATTTTTTTGTGTACAGCTTTTAAAGATAAAAATTTAGTATAAAAAATGATTCTAAAAACTAACAAATAAAAAAACCACTACCAAATCATAACTTCTTCAAACCCAAATTCAAAACCATTAAAGTTAAAATATAATACTGAACGATATGAATGTAACAATTGCTAATCTTTACACAACTTCATGCAATTGTAACCAGTCGAGTCGTCATATTTATAACAAATGTAAGAACCGCGGTCAAATCGTTAAACAACTTCCTCAAAACTAAAGGATGTAATTATTTAAATTGAATTATTGCAGCAAAAATGTTTTTTAAGATCTCTTATCAAAACTAAACAAATATTCGACTTATATTGTTGTTCTTATTCTCGTGTTCAAGCACAAAAATCATCAGAAAGTCTACAATGTTTAAGCTAGAAAACCCAAATTTCTTTTACCTATTAAGTTTAGCTAGCTGTATTAACTGTGTAAATTTCAGAAATCAATTAATAGGTCGCAAGAAAAATAATAAAAATGAAAAATCACCCATCACCCGATCGCCACCATAACTTAATTAGTTCTTGTAGAAAACTGAGAAACATACAAGTCAAACTTAAATAAAAGAATAAAATACGCATAATATGGGCTATCGACGGACATAGGAATTGCACAGACCAACGAACTAAGTATTTTCGGTAAGGATACATATGATATCTTTCCTTGAGAAAGCAAAAGGTATATGAGACGCCTTGAACACAAGGGTTATAAGTGACATTTTTACAAAATCTGAGTTAAGTTCACAGCTAAACTACAAATTGTCCATTCGATTTGGTGATAAATATAAAAAAGTGAATTATTCATAATTTGCTGTGATCTGGTAGCAAATCACCTAATCCCTAAACAAACACGTCATATAGATGTAAACTTTGAGCTTGATTTTCTCGAAATCAATAAAATGTGACATATAATCCTTGTGTTCTGGCGCCTCGTGTGATAAAAAAAAAATGCATGAAGTTGTAGAGCATATAAAATAGATTAGACGGTCAACAAATTTTCAATTTCACATTGAGGATTTAAAACTTGGCATAACGGAACTTCTAATTTAATACTTTAAGATTAAACGTTCTGTAAATTACAAATTGGTTTTATATCATTATTTTAAATAATTACACAAACTTAATGATATCGTTTACTATAATTGTATAAGGCCGAAAATGTCAATACGTACCTGCACAAAAGGTATCACTAAAGGAGTTGCCATGGTAATTAAATGGCCATTCAATGCAATGGAAACAAGAAAATATTAACTTGAGTTTAAACTTGTAAAATTTAACAAAGCTATTTTTCGTTATACTTCTGTCGCTAGACAAGAAATTTTAGTATATAAACTTCATAGTAATAGTTTATAACATTTTTAAAATAATATAACTCATAAGTATAACTAATTGTATTTACATTAGTACGACTAAACAACGTTGAAGCTGCAAGCGCGGTAATGAGTGGTCACAGTTGTGAAAACATATGATACTGATATTCAAATTTTGCATTCACGAGATAAATAAATATTTGCTTAAGTAAAAACTGCCAGCAATCTTACAGCTGTTGTTATATCGATGCTAGCGGTGTTTGTGGTTAATTTAGAGTAATATAGATAGGAGGAGCCGTTCCATCAAAATATTGATTAGAAAATGAGTACTTTTAACAATGTAGATAAAACCCAATTAATACGGTAATTGGCAAATAATTGTGGTGACATAACTTATGTTATTATTTATCACATGTAAAATATGGGAGTAAGTTGTCAGGAAATAATATTTCCAATTTTTATATATATATATATATATATATATATATATATGGTCAAATTGCAAAAAGTCACTTTTTGAGTCTACGTGGAATTTAAGGATTAACTATATTTACATGCAATACAATCGATTCTAATTTTAAATACCGCTGAGGAAATTAACGGAGTATAGGAACAAGTCGGTGAGAGAGAGAGAGAGAACTCGGCGACGAAAAAGAAAACTAGTGACAAAACCTGAATTAGTCAAATTTTGTATTCAAATAATTTAATTTTAATAAATCCTAAAGGGGAGACGTAAGTCTATTTTCGGAGACATAGGCCCAAATCTTCTTCCTAGTTACGCTTATTGGCTATTACGTTAAATTGTATAAAAATAGGTTTTATTTATAATGCAGACCACGGCCAGAGAACGGAGAAGAATTTCGTTAACCTATTGACTAGAACTATAATTTAACGTGTTTAGACTCTTGTTAAAATAAAAAAGTTCGAAATTCAATTGCCTACACGTTGGTGTATAACTAATACAACCTATCTCGTATAAAAGGTGTGTCGGTGACTACTGCGATTTGTCTTTTTGTACCATTTTAAGTGCCCCGGCCGCGTGAGACTATTACAAGGGCAACAGATAGATTACACCAGGAAAACTACTATTAGTTACTAATTCAACGATTCTGAACGGCTGATATTTTTATTCGGAACAAGCCTCTTAACGGTGGCAGCATTAGGAATATATATATATATATCATTAGAACCACAGATAAAGCAACAAAAGATACGAACAAACTTTTCTTTCGCCTACGGGCATAGCGGTTTTTGACTGAAAGTAAATAGGAACAATTGTCCAGACTATTTTTTTTACCCACAAAATAGCACATCTTTTACGCCACCTCGTTCCATTAAAGAGAAACAAGGAAAAGTCTACGTAAAATACATCTTTCTCCGTTAAACCTTCCGTTTTAGACTTAAATAACGACACGGCGTAAATCAAATATGAACTAGAATAATGGTCATTTTAGACTTTTGTACGGGCTATGATACGATTTTTTCTTATTTTATTTTTTAGTTTAATGCCTTTGACACGACTATATGTAATCATGTTATAAAAAGTATATTTACTATTTAAGTATTAATAATAAAGGTTTAGCGTGTTGATTAAAAAATGTTACTAAATTCTAATCACCTAAACCAAAGATTAATAGTAATATTGACAATACTATAGGTAGACAACACTATTGTTACAATTATTAGCAACACAATTTGCCCGGATTTCACTGTATTAAAACTATTATGAAATAATAAAAAAGAGCGTCAACAGACGTAAGATATTGTCCATCTACATTTATACTATATTGTTTAATTTAGGTCTAATATAACTAAAACAGCAATCCGGACAAATTATCATGTATCAGTATAATATTATTCGTAAACTGGAAATTTTACGTGGAAAACGAACAATAGTGTTGAAAATAAAAATACAATTTCCAAGCAAATAAAATCTATAAGTATAAATAAATACTATGTACAATAAACTGATTACAACGTTTTATTATTGAATAAAATAAATGTAAGAAAATTATAAAAAAAGCTAGTTTTTTAAAAGAAAAACATCATCTTTATTCTTCCGAACTGAGATGTACATTTTACATTCAAGTTTAGTAGAGTTAGTTACGAAATGGTCTGTAAGAATTTTTATGTAGCCTAGGGCCTTCACGCATTTTACCTTCATTTATCAAACATTTATTTCCTGCGTACGTGTTTAAAATATTACAAACATAATAATTTTACTCGACGAATAAATTCGAAAACTTTTCTTTACGAAGATTTTTTTATTTATTCGTTCAAATTAATATACTCAAAAATATTTCAAATATATTATTTTTTACCTCGTTAAGGAATAGTTAATTAACAATTCAATCAAAGGGCTAGGGATGTCAATCACGATGTGTATGCTTGTTTCATTGACTATCAAAAGGCTTTCGATAGAGTTGAACACGATAAACTTATAAAAATACTAGAAGTGACTGGAATTGACGATCAAGACCCGAGTATAATAAGCAATTTATACTAGAATCAAACTTCTGCTATACGAGTAGAAGCAGAAATGTCAAACGATATTCCAATAAAAAGAGGAGTGAGACAGGGATGCGTCCTGTCACCTCTTCTATTTAACTTATATTCGGAATTCATACTTCGAGAAGCTTTGGATGAAGTTAACGAGGGTATAAAAGTAAATGGTGAATGCATTAACAACATAAGATACGCTGATGATACAGTTGTATTCGCGAATAATATGTCAAGCCTCCAAAAAATTTTAGATAGAATAGTGGATATAAACGAAAGTTTTGGGTTGTCTCTAAATATAAAAAAACCAAATAAATGGTAATTTCAAAAAAACAAAATGTAAGAGAAAAGCTAGGGGACAGCAATAGAAAAGGTTCAAAAGTATAGCTATCTCGGTATATGGGTAAATGAGAACTGGGGACATGGGATGGAAGTTCAATGCCGGATTGAGATGGCCAGAGGTGCACTCGTAAAAATGTCTAAGATATTTAATTGTCATGATTTTTCACTGGGCACTAAGATTAGAAAATTAAGATGTTACATATTTCCTATTTTATTTTATAGTGCTGAAACATAGCATTAACTGAAACATCGAGTAAGAAAATTAAGGCATTGGAAATGTGGCTGTACCGCCGAATCCTAAATATCTCATGGACAGATCGAGTATCCAACGTGTGTGTACTACAGAGGATGCAAAAGGAAAAGACTGAAGATTATAATAACACGGAAATTAGAATACACATAATAAGAAATAACCAAAGAAGTGTTGGTAGACGAAGGATATCTTGGTTAAAAAATCTCCGGAACTGGTTTAGTACAACAACAATTGAACTATTTCGTTCATCGTTAGAAAGAGAAGCAATATTCAATATGGTTTTCAACATCCGAAACGGATAGGAATTTCAAGAAAAAGAAGAATTAAGAATAAAATAACGTGTTAATTTTCCGCCAAATACTAGAATAGTGTAATTAACACTAAATACTAAAAAACTAAAGTATTTAACGTTAAAGCGTTATCGAAACTATCGAATTTATGTGTACGGTTCTATAATGACTGTTTTGTAAAGTACAACAATATGCGCATTGTCATCAAGTGAAATCAGATTCCTTTATCTACTTACAATGCTTTATAATTAGTGTTAACTGATGCTATTACGCTATTGTTTATAATTAATTTCCAAACATATCATTTTCATTAAAAAAAAAAATGACTTGCATAATATTATACTTCAATACCTTATATTAAGCTTCATACCTTGTTGTTTGATAGATATTAAATGTTTATGCTCGTTCAAAAGTATTTTCATTATTAACATTTACTTGCTTTCCAGTCATACATATAATTAAATACTCCTATTTTCTCTAACTTATTTTTAATATTTATCTCCAAATGAGTAAATATTTAGCCATAAACATATTATTTATTAGGTACCCATAAGTCATTACTAGGAATTATAAAAACGATTATTACATCATATCTATCGTTATTCCAATATATATATATATATATAAATTAAATGTATTTATACTATATAAAGGTATATGTCATATTTATGTACAGTAGTTAATCTCATTAAGTTGAAATTTGAATTAATAACTGATTTTTTTTCATAGTGTTTTTTTATAATGTTATCTGGATTTTCCACAATTTTTTGTGTTCCTATCCTCCTACCAAACTAAATCCAAATATCAACCAATCAAATTTTTTAGTAAAATATTCTTAATTTTAAAAGCTAATAAACTATATACGTTACCGTTTAAGTTTCAATAGTTGATATAAAAAATATTAGTTTTGGAAGGGGTTAAAAACAAAAAAAAAATGGAATTTCTTTATAAACCCTATGAGATATTGATAGTTCAGGAATTACAGCATTGTTACCTGGAAAAAATTCCCATAGTTTTGAAATTTGGCACAACTGTTCACCTTAGGGTACTTATTAACATACTAAAACTCCTGACCACTCAAGCGAACGCTCGCTCTGCTCTGCTCTGCTCAATATAAGAAAAATCAGTTTTTCGCTATTTTCTCAAAAAGTTTCAGCTTGGCAAAAAATGTACATCTATACATTTTTGTTAAATGTTTAATTTACTATAAAAAAGATTCTTTGAAAATTTCTTCCAAAACTAATATTTTCTTCAATAATTAGCAAAATGCAAAGGGTAGTTTACATTTTTTTCTATAAACTGACTATTACTGTTTTGTATTGTAATGTTTATAAGCATAATAAATAAAAATTGTTCGTAGTTTATTTGTATTCAGAATATTGGTATACGCATGCCTCTGACACCGGTTAAAAAAAAAATGTACATGGTACATGAGTGGTTTGCGATAAAATGATCATCCAGTATAAAACGTATATAATCCATATTTATCAACAAACATCAGTCACATAATTTCCCTAGAACTTTAAGAATTAGTTCCTAGAGATAACAAGCTAAGAAGAAAGCCTGAATACTGAAATCCTTTCTCCTACTTTACACACACGTCTTCAATTTGTAATTATACAAGCCCTTATTTATTACGAATTGTATATCTTGTAAACCATTTTTCATCATTATACTAATATTTTTTTCTATTAAATTCAATAAATATTTTTTTTTAATATTTTGCATTTTACAGATAAGCGAACGAAAAAAATGAAAATGATCGATCATAAACCAAAAGTTCGTAATAAAACCGAATAGGAGTAAAATAGTATAAAAGTTCACTCAAATGTAACGTGTTCAAGGTCATTGTAAGTATATATATTTATTTATGATGACTTTGTTATAGGTATATTAATATATATATGTATATATATAGAGTCAATTCTCTTTTTCGTTTACTCAAATGACCTGGAAACTTTTAAAGTAAATAATATAGTAGTTTAAGTACCATTTCATAACAATAAACAGTGCGGCATTATATATTATACTACGTCATCCACATAAAACACTATTGTAATGATTTTACGTTAAGATAATAAAGAATAATATATTATGATTGTTATAACACGTATATGTAACAAATGACCTGCGTTAATCATGTATCTTCATTTAAAAACTATTCAAAGACCAAAGTCCTTCATTACCATTTATAATACTGTCCAGCATTATCTCAACGAGAAATATAGAAGTAAAATAATTAAAGTTACACTATGTCTGATACCAAAACAGTCAACACAATTGGAAATTTACCTGAGTTGTGTGAACAATAATAATATTTTTAACATAAACAACATCAGTATATTAATTCGATGTCAACGCAACTTACAATTTGAGGTAAACATTTTTTCAAGTTCAGTATTCTCAAAAGTGTCATCGCAAATGATAAAGAAGTAAAAGTAGATCTATCAATAAAAGTTTCAGTTTACAAATATTTTACCAATTTTTTTTCTCTAATTTCCAAATTTTTCGTAAATGCGTTTTTGGAACATTGCGACGGTACTCCGAATTTATATTAACTATGAGTAATCTATACAAAACTGAAATTTTCGAATAATTTACGAGATAATGCTTCTTACAATGCTTCGAGAAAATGAACTTATGTTAATCAAATAATATAAATTCCAATCGCTATAAAATAACTGTTACTGTTATATAAAAAACGGGAAATGTTCTGGTTGACAACGTTTATCATTGAATTGTATTATTACAGTTTTGCATAATTATTTTTCAATATTTGTATTTTTAACATGTTAATATATAATATTTCTTATAACTTTTTTTTTCCTTACACTTTCAATAGCAATATCTTGAAAATAAAAGTATATTTTTATAATTTAATTGTAATAAATCAAGATTATTTACTTTTTTAAAATAAATAATAAAATAAGAACATATTTTCGATCTAAAATAAACTCTACTAGCATCCGAACAGTGTTATTATAAAGTTTAATCGAGTGTGCGAAAGCCTTCAAGTTATAATATATAAGTGTTTGACTTTTAAATAGTTTCGCATTAACAACAAATGATTAAAACTTTTAAACATAAAGTCTCTTGGGGGAAGCTTATCATATATATACAGAGTGTTCCAGCATGAAAGGTAAGTAATAGGTGATTAACCAGTCAAAAATTGAAGGTTTCAACAAATAAGTAAAAAAAAAATGACCTAAAAAAACAAAAAATTTCCATGTTATTCTCAGTGCAAAGTGCTCACATTAAAAGAGGAATCACATCATTTTCAGTCTTTTTCAGGCCCTAACTCTAGTCTTATCACTTATCTTATCATTTATTTCTTACCTCTAGTCTCTAATTATTTATCTCTTATCACTAATATCTTATCATTTGTTGCTTACATCTTGTTTCAAATTATTTATCTCTAATCTCTCATAATTTATCTCTTACCAATTATCTCTTTTCTTTTATCTCTTATCAATTATGTCTTAGAATTTATCTTTTATCACTTATCATTTATTTCTGATCTCTAATCATTTTTTGAGTTAGGGGCAGAAAGGTATAGAAAACCATGTGACCCCTCTTTTAAGATGAGATTTTTGCATTGAATAACAGGGCATAATTTTTTTAATTTTTTTTAAGTCATTATTTTTTTACTTAACTGTCAAAATCTTCAATTTTTTACTTATCGAAAAAATGAAAACGGGGGATTATTTGGGGGTCCCCCAGATGTCTAATCAACTATTACTTACCTTTCATGCTGGAAACCCTGTATAAATATTTTAAACATACAACGTTAGGTGAATTGACAGAATTGTCATTCCCAAATTACACTTTTAGTCGCCATTTAAGTTAGGTATGTTGCTTGTATTGTGGAATAAACATAATACAGCAGCTATTAATTAACAAATATTGTGCTACTATATTGAGCAAAACAATTTTAAAGAGAAAATGTACATGTAAAATAAATAACTTTAAAATGAATTTTTCTGGGGTACTTTAATTAAAACTCGTTTATTCTCTGTTTATATATACTCTTTGTATATTCTAAGAACTTGTATTTTCTCCTGAGGGAATGGCAGCATCAATTAAGTAGTTATAATAACACTGAGCACTATACAAGTATTCCAAAATAAATAAATAACACGAACACAAAAATATAGGCCGTTAACCCAACTACTTGAAGAGCTTCGCCGATTGCCATATTTTTTTTTGTCACCTACGATAAGTATAATTTAATATACTTTGCCTCTTAGTCGCACGAACACATCTTATAACACGCATTAAAACATCTCATATAACAAAAAAGTTTCAAGTGTAACCTAAAGGAAGCCTGGGAGATTACTGATTAGACGTCCTCATAAAAAACCCTGGAATTAATTCAACCCCCCCCCTCAAAAAAAACCTTAATAAAGGATATTTTCGCTGTATGGTTATAGTAACAATACTGTTAAAAGTTAATGGCACTTTTTATTAATTGTTTAATATTAATACTGCAAAATAATGATTTTTCTTCCAACTTTTAAATAAGACACTGCCGAAATACATTACTCTGGCACCGAAGTTCAATGCAATGCTATCACAGCCGTGCCACAAACACTGATTTCTGTTGGTTATTGCCATAAAATCGAATATTCATTTAAAACTACCTGTTTTTATAAAATGTTCGAACAAACAAACCAATTTTCACATGTTTTGACATGAATATGACTGTGAGTCTCTCAAGAATTGTGTGACACTCATCGTTACGCTCTTGTGACATAATGAGGAAAAGTAATAGATAGAACGGTGAGGAAGGCAGGTAGGGGGGGGGGGGTGAGGTCTGAGAGGAGATGGTCTGAATAACTGATTTTATAAAGGCTGATGCTCCATAAGACATGTTCATGATCCAATGTCTTTCCTTTAAGATAAGATACTTCAAATCGTAAGATACTTCAATTTGTTTTATTTATCTCAAATCTACATATGTAATATATCAGTAAATGTAGTCGATTTAAAAAAAAAATTGACGTAAAATTAACTAAGCTACTTTATTCGATTTTTTCGCTTGTCACCATTTCTTCATTAAACATTAAAAAATGCAAAACGTTATAGTGAATGTAGTACGCATATGTCAGACCATTTAATATTCGCAATGCTGAAATCATGACAACCGAAAAATTTAACGGCTGCAACAAAAAAAAACTGTTAATGTATTTCATATCTTATAAAGCATAGAAAAATGGTAATTTTTCTAAGCGTAGAAACCTCTAATATATACATACATTAACTACGAGTATAATTTGTCTATATTGTCAGACCTATTTATAAACTCCCTTAAGTAATTCGCGAAGTTTTAAATTGTCAATAGTGGTATTTCGTTCCAAGTAAATTAAAGACAAGTAATGACATATGTGATGCAGAGTCCAGAGAAACTAAATAAACATATCAAAATGTTATACTCTATTATCCACGCACAATATATTGTTCATTGCGCTTCACATATCATAGTTATGATAAAACATTATGTAATAATTATTGTTCTAATCGTCTATTTAAAGAGATCAATGGTCCGTGGTTAGAGACAAATTACAATTATTGGCAAAGCTGGTTGTGATACCGCAAAGAGCGATATAATTAATTTTCTACCAAATATAATTTCATATTCTACTAAATTACTTTCCAATGGAATTTATGCATGAAAAGTTTCCATGCATAACTAACAACATGAATGGAACGTAACTCTTTGAAGAACAACAACAAGATAGACATGACCATCGCTCATTTATAATACTTTTTATGTCGTGCTAAAATTCGTTGTTCTGTAAAAACTGTACGAAGACATAAGATGCACCTACATGTAACCGCCAAACCCTCGTAAATTATACTTAATGTGCGTGTATAAGACATTCTTTAAATTCCTTTATTGGTTATAGTCAAGTTGACCACGCTTGCCGAAATCTCGCCTCTGTGGAAACAGTTGTCTAATCTTACCTACACTCGCATCGGACTGTAGTTACGAAAATGGTTTGCTCTGACGATCAGTTACGTGTTAACCATTCAAGACGTCTAACACCAGCAAAAATTACCCCGGGGAGAACGTATCTTGTTACGGCAAAAAGCTATCCACACTTTATATTTTACCACCCTAATGTAAACCGTAAGGATTATATTTCTCGCCACTGGGTTTAAAACTTCCTTTGCAATTAACTTAACGCTGTAAAACCCGCGAGAGCTGTAAAGTTAATTGCGACTAGATCATAATGATAATTGTTCATTTGTCAAACAGCATCTGATTTTTATCGCTAAATTATAGAGCATAATATTTTATACCTGGATAAATAATCAGTTTTATACTCTAAATTCGTCAAGTGACTTAAAGGTATATTTATAAACGTTAAAAAAATCCTATGGAGATAAAAATAAAATAATATTGAATAGAGCTGGTGAGCTTTGAATTTTTATTGAGTATCGACTCATTATAAAATATTTGCTTACCATTTTCATACTTTATGTTAATTTATTATATTATAATACGTTTAAAATGCAAATATGTTTTTTTTTAATTTAATACTTAAAAATCAATAAATAATATTATTAATATTTTTTATTTAAAAAACTAAGGGGTCTCCGGCCTTTATCTATTTTTGCCACTCCCTCGTCCGTTTTTAGATTTTTTTCTTAATACATTTAATACTAATATTACATAGTTATTAATAAATATTAGTGATGGGAATCCGAAAATCCGGATTTTTCAAAAAAACGCTATTTAAGTCACTTGAAAATCGTATAAATATTAAATACTATTACATTATAAAGATATGTATCTAAGTAAAATTTTTTGATAAAAATTAAAAAAAAAAAATTCATAACTTTGTCTATAAAATGCTTTTGCATTAAATTCCGGATTTTCGGATTTTATCAAATTTTGGAAAAATGAAAAGAACGTTTGATATATTTCAAAATGCATAAACATATAAGGACTTTATCAAAGTTAATAGATATTAAATAGTAAAATTACATTCTGTAAAACATTATTATTTTCAAATGTAGTTTAGATTATTAGCATTTAAGTATAGTGGACTTTTAACATGAATGGACGCGTCTAAGTAAAGTGATAACGAATCTGTAATAATCACGTTTTTGAGAAAATGGTGACTTAGGCCCTTTTGCATGAAGCAATTCAGCTAGTAATATCCAAAATGCTCTACTATTATTACTAAAATTATAAATATGTACTTAAAATAAAACTATCAATAAATAATATTGTTTAGATTCAATAGCATATTGTAGGATAGTAAAATATAAGGGAGATTTAAGAGTATTACATTAAAATACTCACAGTTTGATGGCATATATACGACTTATGAGGGTATATATAATATATATTTCTACATCAAAGATGAAAGAAAACAAATGCAGTCCGAGTCGTTATACCGTAATACCCTATACATACGCCCTCGACCGTTTAGTTTAGTTTAGCGCACGAGAAACGGCTGCTTCTATTTACGCATTCAAAATCCTTACAGGATTTTTTTTTCCTCAAACATCAAATGTCTAACTTTCGACTGCGTTCGGCGTCCTATATATAACCACGTTCGCATGTTAATCGTCTTTTGTACGTATGTCTTTACGTGCAAACCAATCTTGTATTGATTTGTTATTCCTTCACCTTGTAGACAAATGGCAATACTATTATCATGGCTTCTGGTGAAATCCTTTAGGGAAAAATATCCGTTGATTAAAATACCTATATACCATAAAACAGCAATTTACATTGTTTTTATACAAGGCATTTTATCGAACAAGTATACTAATTATCACATTTATCTCTAACCTGACTCCAAAATATTGACATCGTCATGTTGGCCAAATGGTTTCGGAGTTCAGCTCATCACAAGTATATATATATGAATGTTTGTGTGTTGGTGAAGCGTAAGTAATCTCGAAGGGGTCATAGTCTCGGCCGAGAAATTCTTCTATTCCAGTGGATTTCACACAGGGCGATTTATAGGAGAACGCGTCGATTTGACAGATATGCGACCCTCACCATGACACCTTCCCCCCCCCCGCTTTTGGCCCGAATTATATGACCACCGCGCCATCGACTCTACCCATGGCATGCATCGAAGGATAGGTTATTTTTTTTCACTCTCTTCCTCTCGATTGACGCTTAAGCTCATAATATAATATCACCAGACCGATGTTGCTATTATGATAATACAATTTATCGCCCACGCACACTGTATAGTGTGCAGAATATAATTTTTATATATATATAGTATATACCTATGTTGTATACGCAATGTCGGATGACGTTAAAGTTTCACACAGAAATGTATATGATACACATACTCTTTATTGTAGTAGTGGATGTGACGAGACACGGAAATTGTTCGCTTTTACCACCCGAAATTTAATATACTTGAAACTAATAAAACGCAGCTCAGACGCTTCTGAGTATTGCCGAATGCCGAAGAATTTTTCGGACATTCCGCAAGACATTCCAATGCTACCGCCACAATATTCACAATATTATAAAAGGTTTTATCATCCATCCCTAAACAGCTGTTTTCTATATCTATCAAGTATCACTATTATATGATATGTATATTATGGTTATTATTGTAAGTGAAATAGAGCGCTAAGTCCATAATTTCTTTACAGGAGGGATTATGATCATCAAATTAAAATCATCGACATCAGATAAAATTAAAGCCATCCGACGATACATAGCAATAATACTCTTTATTTACACTTAATATTATTTTTTGAGCAGTTAGGTCGTAAAATGCCATGTTTATGTCGCACAAACGCAAGCAAACTATTTGTATGAGATTGTGTGTGTGTGTATTATACCTATATAATTTATTGTTAACTCGGCCGGATTTCCAGGGAAACGTTGAAGGAAAGCGAAAAAAATTTAAAAAGATGCGATTTGATGTTGTCTTGTGTTTTAATATGGATATGTTTTTGGGCTGGGGGTCATTCTGAAGTACGTGTGTTACGATTCGTGTATAGACATAAAGATGTAACCGACATAAAGAACGTTATTTACAAAAGCGTTATGTTACAAAGCGTTACGCTTTTGTAACGCTGTGGGTGGGTGGGGTGGAAATGGAGTTGGGGTCAGTGGTGGAAATGGAGTTTGGGGTAGGAATGGGGATGGGGTGGAAATGGGGTTGGGGTTGAAATAGGGGTTGTGGTTGGAAATGGGGATAGGGTGCGGTGGGAATGGGGTTTGGGGGCATATATGTTGTATTCACAACGTGCAAACTAGAACTAAACTAAAATTAATTCAATAATTTAAGAGGTTATATTTTTATGAATTGTTTTAAGCCAGATATTAAACACTAATATACTAGCCAGAAACTTGATATGTTTTAATATACTAGCCACTTTAGATACTAGAAATCATTATAGTTATACGGACCCGTAATGCTAAAACATATGCATGATTCAATGTTTTTACGTGGTACGGAGAAAATAACTAGGTTTTTTTAATGGTGAATTTGTCTACTCCTATCTCAGTAGGAAACAGATTATCATTCTGAAATTCGCCATAACTATTGCATTTAGGATTCTGCTAGACTGGACTTTTGAAAAAACTCATTTACGTTTCATACATTTTACAAAGTACTCTAGATTTGTAAAGTAAAAATTATACAACAACTTGACAACATACACCTTGTGGTCGACCAAAAACATTAGATAATTGTTGAAATTCATATATTAGTAGTATTTTACTTTTTTAACTGCCGTGGTTTAATAAAATATACTATAATATGTCAGAAAAAAATAGCAGTGAAAACAATAATTTCTTACTGACGGGAAAACGATTCAGACCCAACGGTGTTTTAAAGATAACTCACAATCAGAAACAGGATAATCAATTCACCCTTTTTGCAGGTAGTCATAATCAACTTTAGCCAAAGAGAATTAAGGGAGTTTAAAAAAATCTCCCTTTCTGTGAATCACTTACACGAAAACCTTTTTTTTTATAGATAACATAAATTTATAAATTATTTCCTTTTTTACTGCTATTAATTTACTACTGTTAGTCTAAAATTTCAGTAGGGTTTTCTTTTTTTGCACGTGCATTCATAGAGATCCGGGGGGGACCAGCCTGGTGGGGCACTACTTCCCCTCAAATCGGTATGGTTGAGTCGTGATAAATTATCGGATTTCTATTAGTCTGTTGCAGATCATCAACCACTGCACGATTAAAATTAATAAAATTCTATAGAACCTCAATACAACTGAAGATAAAATACGATTTTGTGCCAGGCAAGCGTTAACATCAGGTTTGTATTTCTTTGTAGTACCTAATTGACTGTTCCATAATCACGTTTTATGAGTCAATGATCTTTTTCAATATCAGTTGGAGGAAGAAACATGACGTTTAAAATTTTAATGAAATCAGCTAGGTTGGTGGTCTTTTGGCATCTCTCTGTAGGCCTCATTGCGCTCAACCATGTTAAATATGTAACACCATAAATCCAAAATTAAGTCAACGATTCGAACAAATGTAAAAGCTATAACATTTTTCTTTATTATCTTTTTACTGACCGAAACTAAAACGGTAGTGTGAGCGAACACACGTACATTGCAGTACATACAAAACACTTAATATCAGTACGATTATGATCTCCCATTAGTACCTACGTAATAATACATTACAGAACGGGCGACGCTGGCATTCATGATACTCAGCAACTTATCAACGAAATGAGCCTAAATCCCAAAAGATTAAGCTGTGTAATCGCTGTGGAGTTAGCAAAATCATCCATACCGACTACTAACAAATGCGTAGTGTTACATTTTAATGCGTTAATATTTGGAAATGGTCCATGTTTAAAACATTGGCTTAAACATATATACACACATACTCACGCGCCACACATAAATCTGCCAATAAATCACTCGGCGTCTTTATTTACAAAATATCAAAAATAAGTATTATTGAAATTTAACTATTTTTGACATAAATTGTGTATACAATCATTATAAACACGGGGTACATTAAAACATTATTTTTTATTTATTACATACAAATTAACCTAAGTTGTAAACATTGTATTATATGAAAACCAAAAGCAGAAACTTTACGAATTTGTTCCGTTCAATAACTGAAAATTAAAAATATGTATATGAAGGATGATAAATGGCATTCAAATTATTTTGTCTACTTAGACCTTAGTACAGCTTATTGGTACAACAAAGTCGTCGCGTAAAAATAAATAGGTACCTAATAATGTATACCTACTGTTAATTATTCGTAAAAGTTGAAAAACAAAATAAACAACATAATATTTACAGTGATTCACTGTTTCATAATCAAACAGGTAAAAAATACATCTGAGCGCACGACAGTGCTCCAGGCAAGTTCCAGTAATGCCAGTGTATCTTTACACGAACCAATTCACCTAGTTTTTCTAACCCACATATTTCTGTTTCCTCTTAAAATAAGCTTAAGATAACATAGATTAAGCTCGAGTAGCTTAGAATACTGTACAAATTTAAGCCCTTAATAGTAAGCCCTTTCAAAAGGAGAGAATTTCAAAGTTTTCATTTTTGTTACGGATTCACTGTGAAATTTTCAACGTAAAATTTGGTACAGAGGCAGGTCTAATAGTGACAACTAAAGGAGCAACAAAAACCTAACAGTGAAAAAGAACCAAGTTCCAGCCCCCTCTCCAAAAAATCAGCCTATGAAAGTAGGGATATCTACATTGTGGTCAAGTCTGCTTTTTCTTGAGCTCATAACCTTACTTCATAGCTCACTCCTACTTTAATGAGCAACACTTATCTTTTATTTGTATTGCTTAACACTTGGCCAGTTTGAATGAAGCATAAAACATCATCGTTGTTCCAGCTAAAATTATGGATAACACAATTCATTTCTAGCTGGAATCACTGAATTAATTAATAGTTGGCCCAACTTAACATAGTTGTACTTGGGTCAACTATTAATTTAGTTATTCCAATTAGAACTGTATTGTGTCCCTATATTAACCATTATTTTAGTTGGACCGATCAATTTTGTATTTTTTCCGTGTAATGTTGATGTGAACTATGTAATATTTGCTGCGATTAACAAAATAATTTCCATTGATCATCGGTCTGTTTGATTGCGTTCACAATTCATTTAAACATTTCTACCTAAACAACGCCATGAACATCTTAAAACAAATGTCGCGTCGTTTTGAAAACATGACATACAACATTCGAAAAATACGAGACTATAATGTCGTACAGTGAAATAAAATACTTATAAATATTCTGTTAATTTAATAGTAAGTATAGAACCATTAAAATCTCCAAATTCTGGGTAGTTGCCAACTTTAAGTCGAACATACAAATACATGTTAATGATTATATGATTTCTGTTTAATAGGTTATTTTCATTTTTGTCGAGAGTGAATCTAATAGTTATTACGGGTGTATGACATATTACATAATACGTTAATATTGTGGCAAATAACAGGTTATTAGTTTTGCAATTTTACTAAAGTATTTAATTGCTAATTGTTAAGTAGTATAACATAAAATTACCCGACTATATAATGTCTATATGTGACCTAGATTTTTGTCAAACGGAAATCGGAATAGAGGAAAACTTCCAACGGTTCATTTATTCTATTCAGAAAATTATCCGAGAAGAGCGAAATTGATGATTTCGGTTCTATCGAGTTATTTATCACCGTATATTAAAAGTGTCGTTTTGGGGGTAGTCCAGGTTTTTTGGGGATAAGTGAACTATTTACGCTTTCGGCATCCTACAAAGATGCCCGTATACAAGTACAAATTTCGAGCTATGACCACATCGCTATTGAATACAACAGCAAACTTAGTAACTATAACCACCTACTAATCATCCGTATCCAAACTACACAGACGCTCTCATACTTCAATCAGTGTCAACTGTTAATACAGTCTTTGGAAGATTTATTGTATAGGTACAACAAACAGTACAAGTATTTCAAACATATTTGCGTCCCTTTAAGATAGTGTTATGCGTGGATGCCAACATCATCAAGGCCCGCTCATGCTGATCAAAATTAACACGGAAAACATACTACACATCACAGAAAAACGTAGCGCGCAGCTATTAATTTATATCACTCGTCATCAAGGGTCTGTTGTCAACATCAAACCTTTGGTTGTTTGTCTGCATTGCGCACACATGTATAAATACAATTCTGTAGTAAAACGACAAAGTTGGCAAGTGTGTAATATTTTTATCCGTTTTTAAATTATTTTGTGGATTTGTTTTATAATACAATTTAAAATACGTTTACACAACAAACCGAAAATTGGATAAATAGTGGATACATAGGTAACAACTTTTGTCATTCTACCGCAGAAATAATAATACTAAAAAAAAAATAAGAATATGGTGCTACATTTTTTTTTTATTGCTACATTGTAAGTCCATTCTGATCACACTATTAATACTGTGATTATTTTATAATTTAATTATTAGTATTATTTATATTTATTTAAACTTAATCATTATTATTAACAATCAATAAGTATGCGTAAAACAAGTTATTGTATTATGCCATAATATGATAAATGTTTCTCTGAGAATGTTGTTCTCAAGTTGCACTTTGGCATACCAAAGTGTCTAGGTAGATCCTAGGTATAATAAGAGTTATGAATTTTGACAAACTGTCATTGCGAGACTTTCATGCTAAGTTATTAACAAAATAGAATAATCTAAAAATGGGAACTAATATAAGCGTACAGAATGTCTATCGTCGAGATATTTTTAAGTATATTAATTAATTCGAATACCTCTGTGTCGTGCATAACATGACAGTGTTATAACAGAGGGACGTTAAATATTAGATGATTACTCATTAGGAAGTACCTTGAAATATTTAGGCGGATGAAAATCACTTGGAATTTCACGGAAACACATTTAGTACAAGGATTTATTCAAAAAAGTAACTAGATACTTTAATCCCTCGTCTAGTGGGAGACGCTATTTTTGTTTAAGCTAATTATTATTTGAGTGCCAAAGTTTTTCGAATGTTTTTTATTTAACCAAAAAAATATACAAATACTGAAAGCTCCAGACAATTTAAAAACTGTAGAAACCTATCTGCTAAGTTATCTGAACAGAGCAAATATTATGACGGTGTCGTTTGGGCAATATATCCTGGTAAAAAGCGCAAACGTCTAATATTGTATTTTATATATTATGTTTTTAAAATGTTCTAATATAAAATCAAACAACGTTCTGGCCACTTTAGATATGCAATCAATTGTTGTTATGAATTATTAAAATCAAACCATTATATACGTACGAGGGCAGCGCTAGCGTTATTGGATTATGAAATACACACTATCAAAGTTTAAATAAAAAAATTCAGGACCACACACTTTGTTTGAATTCATTGAAGACGAGCAATAGTTACTAAATCATTTGTTATTTTTTTTATTAATTAAAAAACAACATAAAATTCATTACCACCAATAAAATAATATTGACAACGTTTAAAAATAAACTACCTCGAAAAGGATTTGTAATATATTATAATAATATTATTATTGAATTAATTAAAGAAATAAAAATATTAGTCTTAAGAAACGAAGATCAGTAGAACACGTTAATTGACCATTTAATTTGTAGTTGAACTTTTAATAATTTTGCTTTTCTTTTTCTCTTTTTTTCAATGAAAACGCCCAATTCAAGATGTAACGCCGGAAAAAACTGTTTGAAGGAACACCGTTTCTTTCAGCATATAATTGAATTTCCCAAATGGACGCGTCTGTTTGTAGTTTGTAATAAAATTGTCCTCGTCGTTTATATACGACAGAGTAACGCTTTTTTTTTTTGTACCCGCAAATGCCGTTAATTTTTAAAACTTACAAGATGAACTCAGAATGATATCAGTTTCTGTCAAGTCCTTGTGACTTACTCTTTCATATAATTAAAATCAGTCGCACTAGTTCACGCAGAAAGAGTGACACAAAACATAACGATTTGTATAATAACTAATAACGTAGAAATAATTAAAATTACAATAATCATTTGTCTATCTCGAAGAGACTCTAAGATAACGTTAGTGGAAATCATTAGGATAAGGAATATAAGGATTAAATCTTTGGTATCACTATATTTTTAAAAAAAATAATAATTATATAAGTATTTTTGTATTTATAACCACATAACGATAAAAACGAATTGAAATAAACCGCGGCGCGGGCGCGACTCATTTTAAAAAGTTATTATAGTATGCTTGTAAACGCCATCCAAGGACGAAGAACCAAACGGTTTTTATTGCATCTGTAGGTTATAAAAACTAACAGAAACACACACAAAGATAATACCATTTAGTACCAGAATAATCGGACAACGATAATATTGACTGATAATAATTAATTTGTGAGAGCTGATTGGTTGACAGTCCCAACAAATGTGTTTATTTGTCTATTCCATGTTGTTAAAAAAAAGTAATATCTTACAGCAAACCAATTGGAAAACAAACGACATACGTGTCTGTTCACTCCACTTTCGGAGAAAACAAAATGAATTTATAATTATCTTACACAAACACCAAACTTATATAATACTCTCTTCCGGAGCTTAAAGATGTTACGTTGCTTGACGAATACCAAATCCTGTATTTAACGCTAATACACCAGAGTATTTAACGTTTTATTTGTATTTTTTAACATTATTTTATTTTTTATAATAATTCTTTTAAACCCGGAATAATTACTGCTCTAAAAAAACACAATAATAGTTACGTATAAAAATCTATTAAACAAATGTAACTTAAAAATGTAAGACATAAATGCAAATTTAAAATCTACAAATTCATTTTTTTTTTGTTAAAAATTTTTAATATAGTAAATTATACATATTTTATCATTATTTTCGATCATTATTATTTTAGAAATACTGAAGCAACGCTTGTGGTTATATAAAGTAAAAAATTTAATAATAACTATAGCTTTTTTTTTGGTAGTTAAGGATTTATTTAAATATTTTATTTCTTTTCCATAATTATTTTATTTGTTGCAATATAAGTTTATTTTAGAATAATGGTTTTTGGAAAATATTATACAACAGTTTTTCGGAGAGATTTATTTATCTTTGTATACATTTTTCGTATGAAATTTATACCTAGTTAGTAGTTACCTAAGTATAAATACTTATATTATGTACAATATGTATATAGGTTATCTTAGTTGAGTAGTATTGAAAACATTTATTTGTGATTATCCGGACTTGTCGGGTACCAAATTTGAAAATCTGCCGCTGACTATACTATATCCATAATAGTAATAATTAAATAATAATAAGGCGAATTTTTTTTTTTTTAATCTTAAAACCATTGATTATAAATACGTATTACTTCAAAGAATACTAATAATATCTGCTAAAGCCAAAATACTCTAAACAAAGCCTGGATTAGACCTTACCAGGTGCGCGCGATCAACAAGAGCTACCCTACCCTTATGAGTACTGATTTGTACTAACTACTATGATATTATGACACGGGGCCCTTGGTGTCATGAGACACTGCATAAAAGCAAGCGTTTTTCTTATAGAACAAAGGCGCTTTCTCTATGGTTTTCTACATTATATTGGCCGTGATTACCTGACCGTCGCGACAGTCCATTAGGATCGACCAGCGATCTATTTCAGCAAAAAATAATAATTGTTCGGCAAATAATACCTTTAACCCCGTGATAGGATATGCCGTAACTCCCGGGGCCCGACTAAAACCGTCATGTTTGCCGGAAGTCGGTATTGCTATGTAACATGTTGACTTTGGCGTGGTCGTTTTATGAGTTTTCAAGGGACGCGATGCAGAAGATATAAAAAAAAATACAATAGCAAAAACAAAAAGAACAATTATTCAAATGTTATACTGTAATGCGCGTTGTACCTATATGAATGCATTGTTATCGTGAACTGAATTTTTATTTGATCGACGCCGTAAGTATTAAAATGCATGCCGGTATAGGCTACTCACCTGGACATCGTGTATTATTTGAAAAATCAAAACGAGCAATATTAATAATAATATAAAATTATTATTATTGTCGTGAGTATCTATAGCCAGCCGTTACTTTGGATTCCGTCGAATACGGCACGGACACGTTCCGGACTTATACACCGAGTTAACTCACCGCGATGGTTGTGCGGATCGTCCTCGTGAGCGAAAAGCGCGCGCGACTGGTAACAAAACGCGAGTGGCGTTTACCACCGGTGATCGTCGGTCGTCGACGTCGAAGGGTGGCTGCTGCCTGCAAAGGCTGGCGGCCGCGGCGCGTCAAACCGTTTACAACGCGTACGATGCGCGCGGCAGTACGGACGCACACGAACAGCACTCGGCGGCAGCGGACTCTTGTCGTCGTCGAGCGGCAGCGATCGCGTCAAGCATACATCGCCGTCGCGGCCACTTGGACGACGGCGTCGGCGGCACGCGCTTATGCCGTTTACTCCGTTTTCTTAACGTACGCATACGCGCGTCCGACACCGCCCACTTCCCGTATCGTCGCTTCACTATGGATGCCATCCGCCGCCGACCTGTAAAGAAAGGGTACAACGCGCGCTCATTAAAAAATTAACTATTGTCGACTACATTTTGTAATTGCCGATACTGCGGTTGGCGGGGTACACGCGGTAGGCTCTAGCAATCTGAGAACAACCGGTGATGAATTTTATATTAATTTTATTTGGGGGTATACACGTCCATCGCGATAATATATAACCCGTTTCCACCGACACTATGGCCATGGGTGATAGTAAATACTATATTTTTCCCAAGGGAAATTTCCGTGACCAAACGGTTACGGATTTTGGATTTTTTATGCTTTTAACTCACTGCCCAGTTGTTGTTTTTTTTTTTTTTTTTTAATTTGTTTTCATGATATATGAATATGAGCAAATATTTAAAAAAATTATACTTTAATAGAAATAAGTAATAACTAGGAACTACGTTAATACCTTTTAGCTTCGATGCGGAGCTGAGATGATGTTTTTACAATAGTGTGTTTTATTTATCTGTTTATTTAATAGATGAAACAGAAGTAATAAAAAAATAGTTAAATGAGTTTAAAATTGGAATCCAATATTCATTTAATAATCTACTATTGATAAACATTAATAAACATCAATAATATCATGAACCCTTTCCCCTAGAAGGGTTGGACACTTTTAGGACATTATGTTGTTTAGGTATGTCTTATTTATTTTTAAATAATCACTTTATAAATAGTGAACAAAGAACAAAAAAAATAATAACAATTATAAATAAGGGATGCTTTTTAGATCAGTATTTATTTTTGCTTATCAAACGACTGGCAAAAATCATAAAAAACCTTTTACTATAATTTATTGATAACCTTATTTAACACTTTAAAATGTAATACTTCCAAGAATGAGTCGAACAAGGTAATAGTGATCCATTCCGAACTGTGCTCCAATATTTGAATTAATAATATTTACTACTTGGTATATTGGTATTAAATTGATTAATAAATTTAATCAAATTAATCAATTTGGTATTATAAAAACTGTACCATGTGGTCCTTAAAATTGGATGTTTCACATTTTGAGTAAGGGATTACACTACAAGACGATTTAAAAGTCACGTAACCCAAAATATAAATTTAAATTTCTAAGAGAGTTCTCCGCGTGATTCTATTTTTCTTTTTCCTTGAACTCATTAGCAACTCAGTTTTATAAAAATGTGTACATTTCTATGATTAAACTTTGTTTTTCTAGTAAAAATAGACATTTCTATAATATAACCAAGGGATTATGAAATATGTACATTCAGTGGCGTTAAAAGGGGGCCAGAATTCCACCGGGTATAGGGAAATTATCCGACTAGCTATGGGCCGCAAAAATGATAAGTGCTAATTTATTCATTTTATAAGCCGGTCAGTTCCTCTCTCTTTTAAAAACGTAAATTCCAAATATTTATTTTCGGTTGTGCAGCTTTTGAATCACACTGTATTATGAATAATGTCCATAAAAATTAGTATGGGAAAACTAACGAAAAACCGTAGTATAAATTTCCTATACTTAGCTAAAAAGTTATAGAAGCAATTACTAACATAACGTAGAGTCTATCCTTTTTATAATATTAGAAACTATTACATCTAATGTATCTATGTACAATTAAATACTTAGCGCATTATCACAATATTGAGCTACAACATTATTTACTTATTAATATAGTGTTTAATTACACAGCTTCACACACACAAAAATTCACCGGTAGACTTAACTAGTGTGTTTATATGTATTTCAAGCCACTGAATTCGAAGCTGAGGTCGAAAATTGAAAATTAGTTTCCATTTTCAATATAACCCAAAAATATTCATTTGTTGTACTATTTTACTATAATAAAAAAAACGTGAGTTAGATTTGCAATCCTAGTCGTAAATTAAAATCTACCTTTTGCTATGACGGCACCCACACGCACTTGCCCAAGGACTCACCGAAATAAATCTATTGCCCACAGTCACCACGTGGAGGTGCCATGATTGCAAAAGGAACAACTCAACAGTACGCTTTAGCCATTGTGGTTAAAAGATAAGATAGTTAAAAGCGTAGGATTTCTATTTCATCTGTTGCAGAATCTGCTTTGAAGCTGTCCTTATCAATGTTGTGAAGCTATTTAACTATGGTGTGCTAATTATGTAATTCTGATTTCAAATTCAAATTTTACTAGTATCGTCTGCCAAAGCAACCACAAAATGAAGTCATAGGGTTTTATACTCTGCACAGACCCCCTCCCACTGCCCTTCCGAAGCATAAAGTCGAGTGGTCCATACTAGTGAATTTTTGTATACTTCGGGGTGCTATATTTTAACTTACGACTAGGATTGCGAATCTAGCTCTCGTTTTTTTATTATAGCAAAATAGTACAACAAAATTATGTTTTTTGAGGTTATGTTGAAAATGAGAGTGAAAATTTCTACCTCAGATTCGGATTCAGTAGCTTAAAATACATAGGAACTGACTATTCGAGTACGTCGGAGATCCGAATTTTTTTGTGTGGCTATGTTTTAAATACAATTACCATTGCTACTTTGAGTCGTTATTGATAACCATAATAATCACTATTGGTTTTTAAACTAATTTATTGTTCAAAATCCAGATTAAAATACATAAGTAGAATAAAAACTTCGAATGCATGTCAATACGCTTTTGAACACAAGCTTACGCGAGAACGCGGTTTAACGGCTAAATACATTTTTTCTTTAATAAAATAATTTTTGACAAGCAAAATAATAAACGAACTTGGCCAATGGTTAATTTGAAGTACTCCATACCAAAAAAAAAAAAATGTACAAGGTTCAATAGTTTTATAGAAAGATTAATTATAATTTACAAACAAAAGTATCTCATGAATTTGTAAGACCTTTTATCAGCTTCCAAACCTTTTGAAATGTTAAATAAAATAATTTCTTTTATCGTCATCAGTCATCACTCATCACACAACATAATTAAACATACGAAAAAGGAACTATAACTTAAAAGCACTGTTTCCTAGAAATTAAATTGAGGCATGATAAAAACTAAAAATATTAACTTGAAAGTATTTCGCCGTAAAATCAACAATATCGCATTTTTTTAGTCCTCGATTAAAAAAATGAACCATTTGTCCTGGCCAATCACAAACGTTTTATACTGTTTCCACTTTTGTTAAAAATATTTATACTTCCCTAATAATACAATGCACAAGGTTCCGGAAAGAGTAGCTCAGTTAAAAAAATATATATTTTTGACTTTTTTAAGGTGTAAAATTATTAATTAATACAAAAGCATTAAAATAAACACACTCATTGATGTATTTTATACTGATGATTAATATAGTTATTTTATTAGTTCGTTTTCGTTTAACACTTATGCATTTTATAAATTCTACTGTTCAACGACTAGTAAAAATAAATATATTTTTTATTAAAATTCTATAAGCTTTTAATTAACTAACAATTTTATCAATCATAAATTATTAATTAATCGTAAAAAGTTAAAATACATCAATCACTATTTTTTTTTAATTTACGGCCTACAAATATTTTAAAAATCAATCAGTATCTTCTTTAAAATATATACTTATATTCACTGAAATGATATATTCCATAACTGTTTAGTATTCATTGTTATTTTATTAAATTATCGATTGTATAATATGTAGTGCACAAAACGTGTCATAAGTGTATTTTTATGAAAATTACAAATTTAGTTACGTATATAAATAAGTGTTTAATATATAATAACCTTTTTATATGTTTGTATATATATCTGTGGCTTGGAACAAGAATGGCCAATGGAAAATGAGCTTGTCGGGTATCCAATACTTTCGTATGATGTATTGTTTTAAATAGATATGTATAGTATATCGGTAGTAAATACGTAAAAAACATTACAATTTCATTCGGTTTTATCAATGAACATTCTGTTTTACTTTTCATAAAACGTGTAAGAATGTTTTGATAAACAGTTTTTCTTTACAAACTTTATAGACAATTTATTGTTGGTAAATTATTATTATACTAAAATATTGTTTTACATTCTATTAGTATGCTGTATGTATAGGGTAGCACCAATGCGTATTTCAAAAAAGGAAATTGACAATAGATTAGCTGTCGGTGATTGGGCAGATTATAAAAAAAAAGTTTGAGTACAAACAAAATGTGATACAGGTATTTGTCGACTTCAAAAAAGAATCAAATGGTTTGAGCACGTAATGAGAAGTTCAAACACAGAGTACCTAAAAGCGGCCGTCGAATTCCAAATTTACATTGGAAAACCAACATGAGGAATTAAACTGATGACAATTAAAATTCAATATTTTAATAAGATGAATTAAACATTTTAATATAAAAATTTCGTTATCGGGTTTTATCATATTACTATTTCTCCATGATATAATAGTTTTTATAATATTCTTCCATGCCATACCTAACACTCTCTCTGTCTCTTTTTAACGATGTCGATAATCGGACCTCTCTCTCTCTACTATCAGTCCATTTCTTTATATACTACATTACAAAAGAGGACATACCGCTTTCGCGCAACACGAATGACGGCTGGCGGCCGCTGAAAGGCAAATTTCTCCCACTCTTGCCGAAATGTGGCGCCGATAATACCCGACGGTCGCCGTCCGAGCTACGAACCTAACCGAAGCACGTCGCGGTGGGAGGTGCTAGGCAGGAGATGTGCGCCGCCGAACGCAAACCGGTATGTTCTGTTTTGAAATGTAGTATAGGTCTATAGATAGGACCCTTACTCTTTAGACAGGTTTCGGCTAGAAATCAAACAGTAGCATTGATTCAATGGGGTTATATTGTTAACAAATAAATCAAACTTGGGCTGACTATTAACTATAAAATTATGAAAAAGAATAATATAAAAAAAGTCTTATATCTTTTTGGAATTAGGATATTTACTAGGTCTTAATTATTAACCAATTAACATTTATAGTAATATTTCATGCTGTACATACATATCAACATATAGATTTTAAATAATAAGAGATCAATAAAGATTCATAATTAAGTTGGCTTACATTATTTATCATAATATATAACTAATAATTAATTAATGATCTATTTTATACATCAACTCTTCGTGGTATAACTTATTTTTATCTTTTAATGTAGAAGACGAAAAAAGTATTAATATAAATGAACTAGGTATTATAATATAGGTATGTTAATTTTATAAGTGAGAAAGTCTGTTTACACATTTATGTTTATGGAATACTGTACAATATTCAATTATGATAAGAGGACTTCAATGACGGCGACTTGTAAAGGTAAAAACTTTCGAGTGGAAGTATATAAGTACAAACATCCGTAAAGAAAAAAGTGCGAAACGCCGTTACAAAGGGGATGTTTTTTTACTTTAAAAATGGATCACACGAATATCCTATAAATATATAGCATAATAGTAATCCTGCAAGGCTAAAAAGTTTCATATCAGATTTCCAGAGGCATTGTTGACAAAAGACCGACTGCTGTTTATGAAATGTAACACTAGGTTTGCATATAATAAACACTAAAGTGAAAAAAAAATTTTCTTACATTTTTTCATAAATGTGTAACGCTATTAGTCATAGGTACTACTAGTTAGCAGGAAAATATCTATTTGAAAGTTACTAGTAGGAAAAATTTTAAAATACTCAAAAGAAAAATTGCGTTAAGAAATAAAGCCTAAATAAGAAAAGTATGATTAACTATTCTAACACTATAGTATTATCAGTGACGGTCCTACAAATTAGTGCGAGGCTCTAAATTTTCCTAATTACTTTAAGATTCTTCTACAACTTTTAAATAACAAATATAGATAAAAATGTAATACCTAATGAAATCACAAAAAAATGGAAAATTAGTATTAGGTATTATTCCCCCCCTCCCTTTACAATATTCTCGTCGCGGATACCATTTCCTAAATTTAAACTTATTGCGGACAAAATTACTAATATGTACCTTTTTTTATTACCTAAGTTAATCAATTTCTTTATTTATGGTTCTTCTTTATGATTATATAAAGTATCCTACATCGTCACTACATGAGCATACAATCATTTTAATAACAAGTTATCACTTGAATTCATATTGTGTTTGAACTGTGCTCCATACTTTACTTTGCTAGCCGAAATAGTATTGTCTTGATATCATACAATACCTTAAATCACGTTAAAAAGTTTAATATTTTCGTTTTTCGAACAGTATTTATTTATATTGTAAGCTCTTCGACTATAGTATTTGTAAATATAATCTTGTATAATGAAAGCGTTAACAATAATAAATCCTACTATATAAATATATATATATATATATATATATAGCTTAATACGGGTAAAAGCGTGACAAGTAAATATCTAGTAACATAAAGATATACAAGAAGTCGATGATATAAACTAACTAACATAAATGTATACAACTAGGACTCTGGTAATATAAAACTAATGCCCTTAGAATTATTTTATATTAGGAATTCTTTTTATTATAACGTCTTTTTTAAAGATTTAAGATAATAGGATAGGTATACAACTGTGTATTTTATCGAGTTTTTATTATCCTGAAATATTAAACTACCAATTAAAATAAAATTCGTGGAATTTCAAGAAAAGGAGAAAGCAGAAAAGTAACTGAATTATGCCAGTTTTAGGACATTACCTATTAACGTCATACAATGTGTTCTATACATTCACTCGGCAAAACAGACAGTAAAATTCCTATTTAACATATTATTTATACTATCGACAAACTTATTTTTCTGTTCCACTAATTATTTGATTATCCGTATTGTTATTCTCAATAGGAGCACAAAGTTTTGTCTATCAATGAACATCACTTAAAAAAATGATTTGTAATACAGAGTGGCGGATGAAAGACCACATTTGTAATGGGCGCCATAATTTTAATTTTTGAGGTAGAGGGGTGAAACAAAAAACAAGTTGTTGCAAATTCAGGAAAGTTTTATTAAATATGAAAAAAATATTATTTTTGAAACAGAATGTTCGATAGATGGCGTCCTTGAACGGAGATGCATTCTTGGAGGCGCTCGCCAAAGTTTGTCATCACTTTCTACAACATTTCCACCGGAATTGATGCGATTTCACTTCTAATTGCGTCCTTTAAATCGGTAAGGGTTCGTGGCTTGTTGACATAAACATTCTACTTCAGATACCCCCATAGGAAGAAGTCGCAAGGGGTGAATTCGGCGAGCGGGGTGACCATTGAACGTCACCATTTCGAGAGACCAGACGTCCGGAAAAAATTGAACGGTTGAGGTTCCATTAAAATTCTCGCCGTGTGGGTATAGTGGCACCGTCTTATTAGAATCAGATATTTTCAGTATCCATTTCGTTTTCCTCTAGGTAAAGGATGAAAAAATCTTGGAACATAACGCTCAGAATTCACCGTCGCTGCATGCCCTCTTTCATATTCAAAAAAATAAGACCCACTTATTCCAACTTTTAACAATGGACACCAAACCGTTACTTTCCCACTGTGAATAGACTATTGGTGCAATTCTCTTGAGTTACCGTTTGCCCAATATTTCCCAAATCATATTTTTTTCACATCCAATAAAACTTCCTCTAAATTTGCAACAACTTGTTTTTTGTTTCACCCCTCTACCTCAAAAATTAAAATTTTGGCGCCCATTACAAATGTGATCTTTCATTCTCAGCCATCCTGTATTAAGCACAATTTTTACTTTTTCGATAAGCCACGAATACTGTTATTTTTGTGTACCGATACATATAATTTATCTAAATCAAAATTTGAATTTCAAACAGCTTTTTGAGATAGTATTATGAAGTTAATATTCGTTACATTACTGATTTTGACACACCAAAATCCGGGTTTTAAAAACTAACAGCTTAAGTTAAAATAAGTTAGAAAAGAGGAAATTAAGTGGTAAACGATGAAATGGCGCAGACATCAAATGATTACCACACCGTACACCTGAACCAAACTTTTTAACGATCATAATTTGTGATATTGGAACTGAGATTAGGGTTTTGGTGTATTACTCTTTTTTTTATAATGTTTATCCCGTTGCTCGTTTATATTTTCGTTTGAAATATTTGCAACTTAAATTCTCTGATACCAATTAATACTGAATAATGATGAAGAGGCTAAAACTAATAAACAAAAAAATAGTAATTTTAGTAGTTGTTGACGTACGTTTAAATTCTGAAACAACAACGTATGTTATTAGGTAGTAATTAATTTTTTTAGAAATACAAATTACTGTGTTTTCCCAATTTTATGTAAATTGAACTACTCAAAAATATGTTGACAAAAAGATTTAAAAATAATCTAGTGTTTTTTTTTTTGTTTTGCTTAACAATGCTTGATTAATAAAATGAATTATATTATCCTAAGGTGAACATATTTATTTGAAAACTCAAAAAACCACACACAATTTTGTCCAAACTCTAAATAAAGACCTGACAAAAAAATGTTGGTTTTTATTTCTTACATATTTTGATATTAGTTTATAATATTATTTTTGCCACTCTAGTTGAATTAAAAAATGTCCTTATTTTTCCAAACAGAAACATACTTGGCCATATCATAAAATGTTGTTTTATTTATTATTTTAAAAAACTTTTTTAAAGAGCTATTTAAAAATAGTTAGCATTAAATTAAAAATTATAAATATCACTACTTTTACCATGCTTATATAATCCAAATTGAAAGAAAAAATGATTGCTCTATTAGTACCAATAAATTTGATTAGAGGCGGACAGGATTAAAATGGGATCATCTTCTAAAATCCAAACAAGAAGCCGAAAGTCAAAAGATAGTCGGGACAAGTCGATATTTTGCTAAAAAAAAGGGAGAATTCCATGTTCAACAGGACAAGTTTGGTTCACTATTTTATCCTAATTAGCATTACAGAAAAAAAATTGATTAAATATATTAATTAAAAAAACAAATATTTATCATGAAAAATAGTTAAATTAATCATGATTCAAAAAGTTTATTTCAGACAATAGTTTAATTAGTCACCATTAAATGAAGTTTATCAGGTATAATCATTATTTGTACGATTATAATTTATGGTAGTATGAAAAATCAACTTTTCCTTAAACTATTATAGAAATAATATCCAACTCTGGCGATAACAAGCAAAATATTTACATCCATCATCATCATATGTATACTGTCAAAAACGGATTTTAAAAGGTATGTTGCAGACAAGAGACCAAAAAAAAAAACACGCACTCATCTGTTCAGACAGCTCTGGCAATATTTGATCGCAAATCTCACCAAACCTAGGACATCATTTAAAAAAACTTAAACAATTGAGTTAGCAAGATATGGCTAATGAATACATAAATAACATAAAAACGATTTGTCTTTAACCATACATTTATTAAAAAACATATTACACCATCGTTTAAGCAATAAATTCATAAGGTAAAGGAGCTAAACTAATGGGTTCGGTACCTCTAACAATATGACCAGGGCGGGGTCCTTGTGGCTGAAAAAAAAAATTCAGTATTAATTAAGATAAAAAAATGATATTAAACATTAATATTTAAATATTTAATTTATATTTATAATATATTCATTGTTTAATCAGATAAAACCTTCAACATGAGATTCTGTCTGGGGCGGTATATTGTCATCATGTAATTGCAATTATTATTTAACTTTTAAACATTGGGCCAATTATAAAAATGTCTTATATTTCTTTGAAAAATGTAATCAGATAAAACCTTCAACATGAGATTCAGTCTGGGGCGGTATATTGTCATCATGTAAATGCATTCATAATTTAACTTTTAAACATTGGTCCAATTATAAAAATATTTAATATTTCTTTGAAAAATGTAATCAGATAAAACCTTCAACATAATATTCTGTCTGGGGCGGTATATTGTCATCATGTAAATGCACTCATAATTTAACTTTTAACCATTGGTCCATTTATAAAAATGTCTTATATTTCTTTGAAAATTGTTATCAGATAAAACCTTCAACATGAGATTCAGTCTGGGGCGGTATATTGTCATCATGTAAATGCATTCATAATTTAACTTTTAAACATTGGTCCAATTATAAAAATGTCTTATATTTCTTTTGAAAAATGTAATCAGATAAAACCTTCAACATGAGATTCAGTCTGGGGCGGTATATTGTCATCATGTAAATGCACTCATAATTTAACTTTTAAACATTGGTCCAATTATAAAAATGTCTTAATATTTCTTTGAAAAATGTAATCAGATAAAACCTTCAACATGAGATTCAGTCTGGGGCGGTATATTGTCATCATGTAAATGCAATTATTATTTAACTTTTAATCATTGGTCCAATTATAAAAATGTCTTATATTTCTTTTGAAAAATGTAATCAGATAAAACCTTCAACATGAGATTCAGTCTGGGGCGGTATATTGTCATCATGTAAATGCAATTATTATTTAACTTTTAATCATTGGTCCAATTATAAAAATGTCTTATATTTCTTTTGAAAAATGTAATCAGATAAAACCTTCAACATGAGATTCAGTCTGGGGCGGTATATTGTCATCATGTAAATGCACTCATAATTTAACTTTTAACCATTGGTCCATTTATAAAAATGTCTTATATTTCTTTGAAAATTGTTATCAGATAAAACCTTCAACATAATATTCTGTCTGGGGCGGTATATTGTCATCATGTAAATGCACTCATAATTTAACTTTTAAACATTGGTCCAATTATAAAAATATTTAATATTTATTTGAAAAATGTAATCAGATAAAACCTTCAACATGAGATTCAGTCTGGGGCGGTAAATTGTCATCATGTAAATGCAATTATTATTTAACTTTTAAACATTGGTCCAACTATAAAAATGTCTTATATTTCTTTTGAAAAATGTAATCAGATAAAACCTTCAACATGTGATTCAGTCTGGGGCGGTATATTGTCATCATTAAATGGAACCACAACTTAGGAAAACTATTAATTTTTTACCAATAATAAAAATAAAATAAAAAATTACATACTTTACGTTTAAGACACACTCGAATGCCCTTTTTTTTAGCTTCTGCTACTTTTGTTTCATTTACTTTAACACGCTTAAGGAAGTCATCTCTGCACTTAGATGGGTTAACATGTTCAATACGGATGTTTATTCTGAAACAAAATTATAATAATAAAAATAATTGCACAAGTTAAAAAAAATTTTATACACACACACAGAGCCATATTTAAAATAAAAACTTAGTTGTCAAAAAAATCAAAATGCTGATATATGAAATAATGATAACATTTTCCAAAGAACATTATTTCATTAAGATGAGGTACATAAAAGAAAATAGGAAGATATTTATTGCAAAATTTAAAGTTTGTTATTAAAATAATGTTTAAAAATGACATACTTTTAAATAAATCATTATTTTACTTTTAATTTTTTAAAAGAAGTAAGTTATTGTTTTTATTAAGCTAAAAAACATACATTCTTTAGATAAATTAGATTTAATGAAGCCTACTTTTAAAATGAGACTTTGTTTATTAATACTTGCCTTTTGGGGATAATGCGGTTACGAACACGTTTATTAACGATTACACCAAGAGCGTGTTTAGATACATTAAATACACGACCCGTTTTTCCATGATATACTTTGTATGGCATACCTTTTTGAACGGCACCATTTCCCTGTAGTCATTACATCAACATATCATTAATATTTTTAAAATTGATAAATATGAAAAATTGAGAAACAAAATATACCTTTATATCAACCATGTCACCAACTTTGTACACTTTCATGTATGTCGACAATGGAATAACTCCATGCCTACGGAATTTTCGGGAGAACAAATCCCGGGTTCCGTGCCGATAACCTTTCGAGTTAGTCATTGTAATGTGTTATCTGGAATTTAATATTTGTAAAAAAAATTATCATAGAAAATCATCATTATAAAATATGTTGAACACCTATAAATTTTCTTAGTTAAATTGAACAAATATCTATACTCTATCCCATATAAGAACGATAGTGCGCAGATACCAAAACATATTACCTACTCTCATATGCGCCTGCGCAACCAGATGCAATGCGTTTTGGTTTTTGCACAGTACTACTCTTATGATATAAGAGTGTATATAATTTGCTATTCATTATTAGATAACTAAGGAAGATTGACATTGTTTTTTAAGAAAATAAAAAATTGGGCAGTCAAGGGCGTAGACTCATAAGCATGTTGTAAAATTATTTCTTCTAAAAATGTCAGTTAATTGTTAGTTCTTCATAAACAAAATGTTATATTTTAGATACAGATCAATCCTTCTGCATGATATTCAGTCTGGGATGGTATGTCATAAAAATTGTATACTAAATTAATATTAAATTATATTTATTATAATATTTTATACTTTAAATTCTCGTAGGGTATGATTTTAACAAACACCCTTTTTTTTTTAGATTAGGTTAGTAACTGCTTGCAGAAGAGTATCGAAGTTGGTTTTATTTCTCTTTGGGCAACCTATAATTTTTTTTGAGAATTTAGGGGCAAGAACTCCATTATTTTTACGATAGTTGATAATTCTCAAAGATCCAAGTTGAAAACTACTTATGAATCTGGTTATAAAAGTTATAGAATTTGTATAACCAGATTCATAATCAGCGTAAAAAAACACTACATGATGATAAACAAAATATCACAAAATGGTGTTCAGTCAAGTGAATTTGTGCCTCGTTTAAGTACCTCAAAGTACTGTTATTACTAATGAGATAATATGTAAAATATTATTTAACATATAACACACTCATATCATACAATGCTCAGTTTACACCTTCAACATAATTATACATATTCAGCCTGGGGCGGTATATTGTCATCACTGCATTGATATTATATAAAATTACGAATTAAGAAAATGCAGAACGTATAAAGTTAATTTATGTCAACATACAAGTCACATGATATGCACATAAGGTGAAGTGTTGTTTAAATTATTAAATCTAGAAAGAACATTTTCTACTTAGGACTAAGTACCATTAACGAAAATTAAATCTTGGATTAATAAATACTATAAAACCACACATTTTTCATTAGACAAATGTGGATTCTATAGCATAGCTTGAAAAAGCCAATCGATTTTTAAAATTAAACCTAAAAACAACATAATTCTTTTAAATACATTAACCATGAATCTAACTTAAAGCTAAAAACAATAAGTAATAAATAAAAAAGATATATGTGACTTACTTTAGGTAATAAACCTTTAAAAGTTAGTTAGAAGACACCAAACACTACCAAAAACGTGTACGTGAAACCAAATGAATATAACACGAAAGAATTAACTTTAGGTTATGTTTATGTTCGTGAAATATTGAGATTTTCCATGGAATAACAAATCGGTTACTGTTATCACAGAAGAGATGTTATCATTTTATATAAATTCCATTCCATTGAATTTGATCATATGACAAATGATAATTCTTAAAATTTACCCACTAGTATAGATCATTGAACTGAATAATCACTAATAACTAATAAGTAATAAGTATTTACTATTTAATAATCAATTTTTTTTTGTCAGTTGTCTATGCCGGATGCCCTCTATGGTTCTGGCTTAATAGTTTAGGATTTTACTATACATTTTTTTTTGAAATATGATAATTGAAAAATATTCAAAATTAAAAAATTAAGGAATCTATACGCATATTAGTCCAATTTTCAAAAAGGAAATATTCTATAAGTTTCAAAAATATATAAGAAATTGTGTAATTATTTTTCAGTTTAAAAATTGTTTAATTTTTTTCGAATTCTAGTTTCCATTGTGACTTCGTTCTTCTAAAATAAGTAAATTCATAAATAAGTACCATAATATTTAAAAATATACTTTAATCTACCAACTTTCAGGCACAAAAAAAAGTCTATTTCTTTATATTAAATAAGCTTTAAATAAAATATAGTTTTAATAGATTTATTATAACCCTGAACTTATTTGTAGTTGTGCGGAGTGCTGTTACCGAGTTAAAAAGTGGAAATTTTGTTGATACTTGAAATGGATAGCTTTCATATGGCTTGTAATCAATTAAAAGATGAATATCAAAATTGTTTCAGCTCTTGGTTTGCCGAATGTTACATGAAAGGTGATTATGATGATAAAAAATGTGCAAAACGTCTAGAAAGCTACCAAAAATGTATACATGAAGGAATGATAGAAAAAAAATTGGACATTGATGAAGTATTAAAACCCTATTTGGGAACTGAACGCATGAAATAATGAAGATGCAATATTTAAATTCTGGTTAGATTATTTTAAATCTCCTCTGTTGTCTATTTTCATGTCTAATTAGTGGTGTTTAAAATACTTTGTGTTCTAGAAAACAAACCTGTTACAGAAAAGAGTATTATTTTTATGGTGTAGATGTCTTTTAATATTTTATTAACAATGATTTTAATTAATATGGTTTATAATATTGTATACTATTTATTATGTTCCGAATTAGTTAACATAACATAGACATAGTTTAATATTAACCTCATAAAAAACATTTTAGTACTTAGTTAAACAAAAAAAAATTGTATTAATTTTGAACATTATATAATACCATTCATATTAGTAGATGTTTTTAATTTATGTACATATTTTTTTTTAAACTTCAATAATGTGTACATTTTTTATTACCATAATAACAAATATCAAAATAACAGAGATAATTTAAGAACAGTCTTGAGTAGGTACTTATTACATTATTAAATTCAATTTAGGGAAATTAAGAGTAGTAATAACAAACTTATTGATATTATTTTTAAACTTTTTTATTGCTTTTACTAAGTTTAAAATGTAAAACATACTCTACTTATAACCTAATATTCATAATTTAAGATCATTTTTTTTATACATAAAAATGTCTTCTCAATAGTTGCGAGTTTCTTGTCCAATCATAGTTAATTATTGTAAGTTTCATTCACAAACAGAACAACAAAAAACAACAATTTGTTTTCATTTTATTATCAAATTACTTTATTTATATCTGCTTTACATAGTATGTTTACTATTGTATTATATTACTTTAAGTACTTATAAATATTAAATGTGCAACTCTGATATTATAACTTCAAACATTTACATTTATATAGTAAAGGCTATAAAAAAAAAAAACTTTAAAAATTAAGTATCCATACTATTTATTATCGATGCTACAAATTTACAATTTTCAGTTTTTTTTTTTTAGATATTTTTCAACCCTGACAAACAATCTAAAAATAGTGAAACCTATTTACGAACCTGTAACAAACTACAAGAGACCAAATGAAAATATTGTTTAAAACTTGTGTTGAACTTAAAATGTAAATGTTAGGAATACTTTTAGTAGTCCATGACACTTCCATTAATATCTATACTTTTAAAATCACTAGGCTTTAGCTATCTTTTCAATCTTTAAAAATGTAGAATAAAATAAAACATTAACTCTAATAAAGGGGCCCCAATAAAAGTGATTAGTTATTTGGTGTATAAATTAAAAAAAATATGCTGTAATTGACAATATTTTAACAAACATTATTATAATGTTTAACACATATTATATGAACATTTTTTAACTAATTTTGAAAAAATACAATTAATTTATTATTTAATTATATAAATTATATATATTATTTAATCAATATTATATACAAATTTAGTTAAATTAAATTTAAAATCATGATAAATGGTTCATTTTAAAATATGTTGTGATAAGTGAAATAACTCACTATATTAGGTGCACAAATTAGGTACATAAATAATAATATATTATCCCAACTAATATTAAAGAACCATCCATATTACATCTAAAAATGACATTTTTTTAAATCTTATTTACTAGGCGTCTTTAAACCTTAAACGTGTAATGTCGTAAATATATTACATACATCATTTAGAAAGGTAGCCTTTTATATCAAAAGTAATGACCCACATTTTTATCTTAATAGTTTTTGAGTATTAGCGTTTTACATTTTACTAAAGTAGTATCAACAATAAATATATCTAATTATAAAACGAAATATGTAGTGCTATTTGTTGACTAAATGAAGCACGATATCCTGCAATTTTTATCAGTAGTTTCATTAATTATAAATATTTTTATTACGTCTACTGATACAGATATCAAATATCAAAATAGACAATTAACACCTATACTTAAAACTCAAAAATTGATACATAGCAGATGGGCTAATTTAATTAGAGTATAACAATTATTCTTATAAATACCATGGTAATTATATGAACTACATGTTTAGCTCTGCAAAGCTGATAAGATATTGTTTTCCCGATCCTTAAATATTACAAATTTATTTATAATCTATATATATATATATGTAATAATATATATGTCCTGTATGCATTAGTATGCTATTCATCCGATCGCCATGAAACTTTGGAAAGTTATTGAGTACACTCCCGCGAACCTACCTGGCATAGTACTTGTGGTAAACCTACTAGTTTCACTATAATGCAATAATTGTTAAATATTTAGATTAAAATGTGTAATTAAGAACCTAGTATAACTAAGAACTTTCCATTGAAGTTAATAAATAATTACATATTACGAAATTATTATTGTAAATTGAAAGTATCTCAACATAAAAGATACCCCGATCGTCGCATTGTCATTCAGCGATTGTTAACATTATACTAGTTTTTAGTTATTTCGATTCCTTCCTGACTACACTTATCCACGTGCTCTGAATCTGGACTTAAAACACCCAGTTCTCTACATACTTTTCGAAAATTCCACCCTTAAGGATGGACTCAAACACGAACTTTCTACTTTAAATACGAAATGTAAATAAATTAAATGTTTGTAACCACGGTACTCGAGCAAATGATAGGTGATGATTAAACTAAAGGAACATGCCGACTCTATGTACCACGATTCTGGGCGTGATTTTAACTGTTAGAACGGGATCTGAGACAGGGACTCTTGAGTAAGAGGAGGACATAATAACCGTAAAAAGTGTCTCAAAAACGCTGTCACGCTGTTATCTGATAAAAGATAAAGGCGGTATCACAGCTACGTAGTCCGTCGTGTCGTGTGCCTTATATCGCCTTCTGATTGGCCGTTGTAATCACGGTATCATTGAGTAACCATGACCTACCGGGTTATTGCTAGAGTTGAGCTGAGCTCAACTTTTGTATCGTGTGGTATAGGTGGTTAAAGTATGGTAACCGCGGTCAATTAATTTTTTATCAATTTGAACATACTTATTACTATCACTATCTGCATTAAATGCCGTTTTGTCATTGATGGGCCGTATACGGTGTATTTAAAAGTAATTATTTTATCAAATTTCAATTTATTTCGCGAGTACTCTATGGCATTCACTGATTAGGTAACCACGATAGACAATTACCAAATTGGTATTGTACAGCTACCATTAGTAACCTTAAGTGGCCACGCCCACTTCTTAAATCGCACGACACGACAGACGACGTAGCTGTGATACCGCCTTCAGAGATGAAGGATGGGGAAATGGGAATAATTATTTTACTTAGCCCTGGCTAACCAAATCTCGGGCAACGCGGGGTCCGGACAGCTTGTAATTCTATAAAAACGAGAACAATATTTGTGGGTTTTTAACATGTATTTTTTATTTAAAAACCCCAATAAAACTACCCCTATGCAAAAAGTTGACCCCCTCCCGTGGATTAAAAGATTTTATTAAGAACTAGGAAGAAAAGATTATTTCACTTTATACAAGTATATAGCTTCAACTAAGCATCTATATTTAAAAAAAACACTTTTATAAATTATCTACACATAAGATATAAGACGTCGGCAACCTACATAGTCTTTAACATATAAATAACTCAACGCCCAATGGAGATGCATAAATATGTTGATTGCAGACTGCAGTGCGATGTACCACAAGCCCTTATTATATTATGTTACACATATACATATCATAATTCACATGAATCCGTGGTGTTGTGTGAAGTGTGTGTATACTGCAATAACATCTAGCTCTTTTGGATGGGAAGGGTGTCCTATGACGCACGAGAACACCGGCTATAACAGATGCAATTGCTCGTGAATCACCTATTTTTGTGCACAGACGACATACATACATATATATATATATATATATATATATATATTAGTCATTAGACATATTAAAAAAATACTAATAATGAACGATCTGTGTAACTAGTTTTCCTTGGGAATAATTGAACTGTGTGAATTCGTCTGTATAATGAGTATTCATGCCGATTCGATTACTTATTTCATCAGTTATATTAATAATAGTGAAATAATTAATCAATAAATTAAATAATATTGTATTAAAAAATGTTGTAATTATTTATTGCTATTTTTTATTAGCTTAATTCCTATTTTTTAAACTAATATGTACCGTTAATCATAATAATACCATAAAATAACGGCTTACATAGGATGTTCTAATCTGAATAGTAGGTAACTAATAAAAAAAATTACTTGTTTTTATACACTGAAAAGTGAGCAACTAAAAAGGGGTTATAATATATCATTGTCAGTTCATCTCGGACCCAGACTTCTAAATTAACGCTTAATAGAGAAGTTTACACTAAGTTACGTAGTAAAGTTATTCACGAATCAATATTTATTTATTAACATTATAAAAAAAAAGGGCTTCAATTTTCAAACAGTTACTGCAGTTGTTAACTGTACTTAACAGTACCTACGGTATTTACATTGTGTTTGTTGTATTGACAATTACACAAAAATTAAAATTATTTACGATATGACAAAATTAATTAAAAAATAGCTTTGTTTTGTCAAAAATATGAGTGAAGGACTTAGCTTTGTACTAATATAATAACGCAGCTATAGAAAATCACGCATTAATATAAATTATGCATGTACTTATAAATTATAAGTATACTAATAATTACAACCTTTTTTTATAATTATCAGCTTCGAATTTATTATTTCACGATGACGTATAACAATATTATATACGTACGCTGAAGGTTGTCAAAGCTGTTCACTAAAAACGCACGTAAACACCTCCTGCGACTATGCAGAATTGTATTGTTTTTATTCGAACTATTTTTCAACGTATGAGTTTGAGCCAAAAATATAACAGAATTACGTTTCTCCTATACGTTTACTCGACTAGCTTTATTCGCCAAAATTATATTTTGTAGGAACTTAAGAAAAAAACGCTGCTAAACAATGGCACACAACTATCTCAATATTTTTGTTTTTTAAATTTTAATATTAATTTGTTTATATTCGACTGATAATTATATATATATTATAATTATATAAATTAGAGCCGACGATTCTACACGTGCATTTTAAATACACGTGTAGGACAAGGGTCGTGTAGTTCGAATTCACGTGTAGAAGTTCGTGTAATTCGTGTAGGACCCGAGATTCCACTAACTTGACCCAATGGCTATAATACTTTATTTTAGTGACAACCATTAATTAAATAATAGTATCACGTAAAATTAGAGGTCTTATTAAAACTTACAGTTGTAAGAATACGTGTAGTTGCAGGTACACGTGTACTTATAACTACACGTGTTACACGTGCATTTACTTACACGTGTAATCGGTAGCTCTACTATAAATGGTCTTTACGTGTCTACAGAAACAAGCATTGATACACTGCACACTGTACACATTTCATGTAGGTTTATCGATTTTAATGACTTATTCGTCGGGGTAACTATATAGTATATAGGTTAATGGGTATGAGGTTATGACGTGGTGGATTTATACATTTTTAATAACTTATAAATAAATAATTTCTTTTTTACTAATATAGCACTGTATGACCAGACATTAGATTATTATAATAAATGAGCCAAAACAAAATTAAATATAAAAAAAAATTTCAAGTGACGAAGATATATACAATTATAAATGTGGATTGGTGTTTTATGGATATTGGTTTAGTTTTTAGGTTTTAATACTTGTTTAAAAAATAGTTTTATCGCTATCAAGAATTTTAGATATTTTATCGATAATGACTTATTCATAATAGGCTAAGGGCTGTACTACTAGATGATGATAGATAGTATTTTATAGTAACACCCACTCAATTTATTTATTACCTTCAAATATTTTTGTACACCAGATTCGACGAAGAAAATACATTCCATAAACACTTCGAAATACCTATTAATTATCATAGTCACTGTTAGCATTCAGATCAATTATCTGTAGGTATAATGAAAACAAATTGTTGATGCAATTTCACGATTTCAATATTTCATAGACATTTAACATTTCGTATTTTTAAAAACATAGCACGTTGCTAAAGTGTTCAAGATTGACTTGCTAACAAACACATTATAACTCGCCATAGTAATTACTAATTACCTACTAGGAACTACGAACATTCGAACAAGATATTTAATTTCCGTTCTGTCTCATCGCGGTTGTACAATTTTTAACAAGTAATAAAATTCTCGATTTTTATGATGATAATAATAATAATATAATTATTATGTTTAACGTCAAGAAGGCACTGGCGGCACACGCTTAAAACTACGTATGTTCGTGTCCCGGCCGTGCCTAAATTAAAGCGGTAGGTAATAGGTATAGACTATAGTTTATGTAGACTAGACGTCATTCGCGCTCAGGAAACCCGGCGGTATTTTCCCGCTGTTCCCACACCAGATTAGTCGGCATTGAGCCGGCCGTCGTTCGTGCGTAATAGTCTGACAGCGCGACGTCATTTGGCCGAAAATCGTGTATAGCTGCGCTGCCGACAACGGCGTGGGCCACTTCAGTACGTTTTGCGCACGAATCGTCTGCGGTCCACACAACGGCGGCAGCTAATGACGTTGATCATCGTCGCCGGATAAACAAACAGTCAACCGACCGCCGACCGCAGTACGATATCAATAATCACTCGGATGAAGACGCAGTAACCGCCGAGTCGAGCAATTTCAATCGTCTTCGCTACCGCCGCCGTCAATATCGCTACCAGCAACCCCGCGAGCACGCCAACTTTGCGGCCACACCGACGCCGCCGTTGCCGCGTCTCCCTTCGTCTTCTCACCGACACCGGCAGCAGCCACTTTCGCTGGTCTGCCGCCGTCGTTTGATGCCCAGACCAGTTTATCCCGTAGTCAAACTGCCCTACGACCGACCAGCTACAGTGGTTCGGGTCCTCGATAACATCAAGAAGGAATTGCAGAAAGCGTCTACAGCCGTCCGCCGCTGCAACACACCCGTGTCAGCACACTGTGCCGCGATCGACTCACCTTCGACGGACACCAATACAAACGACACCATGACCGCCAGAGTAGCTAGAGAACCCGAGAGGGTCGCTGCGTACGTCGACCAGCAGACGGTCGACCAAGTGACGGTTGGCGTCCGGGAATGTACTATCACTCCGAAAGCTAGACCGGAAATCAAGGTCACTCCCGGCGCTACTCTGTGTCCGAAAACCTACCTAGAAAGTCTCGCGCCCAGTTCGGCCGACCCGTTCTTGCACGTGCCGCCCGTCAACATAACCGCCGAAATCAGAAGACCGCCGTTAGAACAGTACGCCGAATACATGAACTCCTAAACGGTGAAGTTGTTGGAGGCTCTTTCGAAATTGTATACATTTTAAACCATTCACGTTAAACTAAGCTTAACGAGTTCCTATTTGTACGTCTTGCATGTAGTCTCCTTCGTACGTCTTAAAGATATAGACGTAGGTGTTTAACGTAAATAATGCAAATTATGTGGTATTACGACAATAATTAACTGTAGTTCAATACATTTTTTCACCATTGTTTTTATTAGTATATTGTTATTTTATTTTAGAAAAACATGTAAATGTGTTATGTGATAGCTCAGATTTAATTATTATTAAGCGTTATACTAAATGTTCGGCTAGGTTATTGGAAACATGATTTATTAAATTATAATAATCGACAGGCGGCAACTTCATTTATAATCATGGGCATCTGGGAAAAGGCTAATTGAAAAAGAACGTTATTAAATCTGTCGAACAGTCTTTTTCACTTTTGGAAATTGCAACATACAGGACTATAGTTAATTTTATACCACCCGTATTTTACAGTGTTCATTTTAAATGATTTACATGATTTTCACTTTTCGGTTACATTACACCTATTTATACATATTGGCTCCGCCAACGTTTCAGAAGCCTTTCATTTTCCATGATCAGGGCTTTGTTGCGTGCTGGTTACGAAGTTCATTCCGCTGCTGCCTGCAGGATTATAAGTATACGCAACCGACAACACAACCCTGAAGATGGAAGGCTTCTGAAACGTTGGCAAATCCAATATGTACTTGTAAACATAGGTGTAACCGAAAACCATGTAAATATTTCAAACAACACACCAATACAAAATGTTATTATTTTTAACGACTTTTTTGTTTTGTTAGAATACGCTGTACTTATATTTATTTAATATATCCATTTATATTATTTCCATGCTGGTTTTTCCTTGTAATTTATCAATCTATACAATTGGATGTTAGGTATTAACTTTAAAGCCATTTATTATAAAAACAGACAGTGTGACAAAAAAACTTCTGTATAGCAATAGATTTCTTTTATATAAAGTTTTTATTATAAATGTTAAAAAGTCAAAATAATTGTATGGCTTGTAGACGGGTGTCTATTTTATTATAGTACTGACTATCCGTATACATGTTTTTGAGTTGTAAACTGAAATTTATTACTTTTTGATCAAGCACGACACGTTTTCCAACTAACCCAACTACTTTGATATGGTTTTATGCATATAGACTGCAGTATACTGTATAATAATTGATTAAAAGTACACGAGAATAAAATGTAATAACACCCTCAATAATACAAAAATAATGCCCTACACAGTACACATACGCCATTCATAAGATAATAACGTATACTACCTAAGTTTTTAACTTGGAGCAATACAATGTGATATTAATTATACATTTTAGTACTATAAGCATAATAATAAATAATAAGTATTGTATTATGTTATAATTAATTATATATGTAATAATACATTATGCGTATAATAACACTTATTGTTAAGAATTTTAAGCGTTAAGATAATTGTATTTAATAATTTAATTAACTAACGTATTGTTGTGAAAGTATCTAAACATTTTTTTACCTTTTGGATACGAATAAAGCGATGTTTGTATGTATTTTTTATGTGTTCCTTCTACGTATTTTTTAACCAATACCAACTAATTATGTTGAGGAGCAAAGAATGTATGTACATTTTAAAACATACTAATGCAAGTGTATTTTTGTTTTTTTAATTATTGGACGCTTCTTAATTCCCGGGAAAATGTAGCAATTTACTTAATCGAACCCATAAATGATATACAGCTCAATATATTTGTAAAAAACATAAAGATATGCGTTTCTGAATTGTGTTATTTTTAATAACATGAACAAAAAAATGGCGTCTACTGTCTACATTTTAATTTCGTAAATACAGTGCTTACATGATAGTCGAAATCTTAAGCCATTTACTTAACACTATAGTTCATAAAAGCATCTGATAAACTAGGTACAGCAGAATCCAGTGGCATGTAAATTGGACATAATTGATTTTAGCAAACAAGTATAGCCAGCAACATCGAGTTTTTCTTTCATCCAAGCTACAATAGTACTTTTTAATTTAATTGAATCTATAAGTTTTGACGCATACGAGTGATCCTCACATACTTTATCATTTTCTATAAGCAGAGTTAAATGTATCGGATCTCTAACTTCTCTGGCCATTACTAGTTATGTATTAATATACTAGACATATTGACAAACATTAAAATTATTTTTTACCTTGTCACGTCATAATAAATAATCTAAATAATATACAAGAATGAGAGATAAATTGAGGAAATTTTGAAGAGGAAAATAATCAAAAACTAGTAGGAGTGATTTGTCTTAAGAGTTTTAGAGTTAGAGTAGGCCAAAGAAGTGAGTCAAAGCTATAAATAAAGACATCGAAATATATGGTCTATGGAGTGAATATAATGTGATAACTGATAAGAGAGGGGATTTGTGGAAAGAATTTGACTGGCCCTTTTCTATTTAAATAGTCTATACTCTATAGGAATGTTGAAAAATTAAAAGAGAAAAAAAATACACCATACACGTCAGGATAAAGAGTTGCGTTAGGCTACAATTAAAGCCATATTAAAAAAAAAAAATATTTTAACTTCCATTAATATATTAAACGGCATAATAACTAAACGTTTATCACATTCAAAGAGATAAAAATAATAAATAAATATTTAGTTAAAATTTTTTAATATGTATATATTATAAATATATACGGATATATACATAACTATATTATATATAATTAAATATTCATTTTAATAAATTTTTAAAAGTACAATAATAAATATATAAATAAAAATGTAAATTTGTTTTTTTAATAGGCTCTAAAATATAATATACTATATGTTTTAATATTATAGTAGATAAATTACTATATCGTACTCCACTTATAAATCGGAATTATCAAAAACACATAGATTCGATAGTATATAAATAATTATATTTTTCCATCCGTATATTGCATTGTATGCCATTATTATAATAATAATATAACAATTTCTTTAACAGAGTAGGTATTAAAGAAACCCTAAGCCATAGTAATTAAAGTGTAATAACATATCGCTAAAAAAAATATAATAATAATAATAATAATAATAATAATAATAGAATAAAAAATGAAGAACTTGTAGTATTTTAAATGTAAAAAAGATCGTTCCAAAAAAAAAAAAAAAAATGAAACAATACAAAATAACGCAGCATTACAAGTTCGAATTTGTTTGATAGGTATTTTTGTTTGTTTGGTTGAATTATGTACTTGTCTTCCTTTTAAAACAAGAGACCGAAGAGTTTTTTTTAATAATGGAGAAACAAAAAACAAATTATATGTACGTCTGTGTGTGTGATTCAATTACTTAGGCATAATTTATGTTGCTTCCTGCAAAAAAAAAAATATATATTCATTAATAATACGTTTTTAAAATAATTTTTATTAACAGATACTTCAACAGAAATGCAAAATCAATTAAATAACAAACAGTGAATTTTCTGTTAGTTTACAGAATGTCCTATAAGCTTATTATCGTTATTTTTTTTATAATTCATATTTTAAAGGTATTTTGATAAAATGTGACCTTTAGATATTAAGCCTACCTATAGATAATTGTATTATGTCTGTCGTAATAGGCCCTTCAAAATATGGCTAATAATAAGGGGTTTCTTTGGCTATAATATTCGAAATCTTAATGTGACCTATTATATAGAAAAAAAAATGTTTTTGTGGTTAGGTATTAATATTATAAACTTAGATTTGTAGAAATGTCGCTAGACACCCATAGAATGGGAAAATGTGTATGTTTATGAAGCTTAAAATTTGATTTTATAACGTTTTTTAGTTTTAGTGTCTGAAGTTGAAACCAACATTAACTTTTACTTGCTGAATGAATTTTTTATTATATGCAACATACATTTTAATTTTCAAATGTAACTTTGTATAGACAAAAGTTCTTGCAAGAAAAAACCTTCTTATTTTCTTGTTCAGACTTATTTTTTGGGGAATAATCTAAAAATTAGATTGATGGTAGACCTATCATGTACCTATAATATTTTAAGATCGAGAACCTTATATCCAACTTTTTATCAAGGATAACAAAAAAAACCAAGAACATAGTTGAGGCCATCAAAAGTAAAAATACACTACTTCACTTGATAAAGTTTGATCTATTATTTAATTACTAGATAAGGATTAAAATCGTTCACACCACTTTGATTTTTACCGTTTCATCATACTTGAGTGGTCTAGTAGATTAAGGCGGTGGAAATTCCGGCAAGCACTGTCGCGGGTTTGAAGCCAGCCACAAGCAGCTACTTTCACTAGGCGGGGCGATCTTTCAAGGAGAGACTGGTTGGGCTAAAATTGGCCAATATGCGTTTTGCGCTCAATTTGGCTATTGAAGAAAGAATTTAATACCCTGAACATGAAATGATGATAAGCAGACGTGGATCGCAACTGCAAACGGGGGATTATTGGTTAATTGATAATTATTGAATCAGACTCAAAATACATACTAAGGATGTTTGCATTTTTACCCCCCCCCCTTTACGGTCACGATTCACGTCTGCTAAAACCATTTCATGGTCAGGACATAAAATCCTATCTATAATGGCGGAATTGAGCATATTCGGCAATAATATCACCCCCCCTCCCCGTCAGAAACCTAATTGGTGCAAAATAAAAAATGTTCATTTGACAATGACCAAACAAACCGTTCCCGGAAAGTTTCATAATGCGCTATATGAATGAAAATGCCATTATTAATGTTGATTTTATACTTTTAATTTAGATATTTAAATGAAAATCGTTAAATAACAAATTTTTACTGTAGTTCACATTCGTATGTCCACAATATTGCTACAACATCCTTTGTTAACACATTTTACAGAAAATAGGTGTTTTGTACCACTATCAAACTACCTCTTAAAAACTTATTCTTATTACCTAGTTACTCACACTTTAATTATATTAAATCTAATTTAAAAAGTAAAAATATCCAATTCATAATGTGAAATTTTTAATTTAAGTTATATTTTTTTGAATTCAGGACACCGGTCGGCTGGTAAAATATATAAACATTTTTTATTTTGTGTAACTTAATTAATTAATTTCTCTTTTAACTTCACCCACTCGCGTGTGTTCATTCAACTCTAACTAACTACACTTTTGGATCATTTACTTAACATTTACCTATTTAATAAAACACTTCATTAATCGCTGCATACTAGAGAGTAAAATTATTTAACATTATAACCGCCCGTTTAGATTCTCGGCGTTGAAGTAAATTTATATAAGGTTTAATTAAATGCAGACACGAGATAGCCATCAGTCCTACTAGGATCCACTTACTTAACCCTATCGACGGCTGCTTAGTTTAGATTTTTCAACTAAACAAGCTAGCACATTAAAATATTATAGAAAAATATCAATACATTAACTCTATTAAACGTAGAAAACAATTATCACTTTATTAACTGCGGAAAGGGGACAAGTCCACTTTTTCTAATTTCTCAAAATAGACGAAAAACTATATAAATGACATGTCTTCTTTCTGCAGAAAAAAATCGTTAATATAACCTGTTTATTAATATGAAGAGTATTAAAATAAAACAAAAAAAAAAGCAAGGAAGTAGAAAATAATTGCTATTAAATAGCGTGTTTATTTTACAATATAGGGCTCATTACGCTCAATAAATTTCGCCCAACAGCGAACAAGGTTTTTTTATTCCGTCAACGAAAAAATCTGGCGGTTTTTCCTTTATGTACGACTGAATGTTTTTTACATTTGTAAGGATTATGTTTCTTATGCAAATACAATAATTATTAAAATGCCAATATTTCAATTGACTTCACTATACAATTAACTTTTTATCAACTACTATATTATAAGTTTGACAGCGTTAGTTTTTAATATTTACTGATCTTTTTATTTTATTTAAATAATATTTACAATCTATGCTACGAGGCATAATAAGCAAATAGTTACATTAATAAACAAGGGTCGTTCAAAAAGTAAGTTTCCCAAAGCTGTAGAAAAAAAACTACAAGGAATATCGATTTTTTTTTTTTTTTTTTAGATTCCTCGATACAAAAACTATTTTTCCACATAGTCACCGTTTTTTTCAACACATTTTTGTAGCCGCGATATAAGCTTTTTCAATTCTGCTTCATAGTCCGCCCCGCCACCTCCTTTAAAAATTTGTAGACTTTCACCTTGAGTTCGTTGTCGTTGCTGAAGTGATGACCGCCCAGGTGAACTTTTAATTTCGGAAATAGATAGTAGTCGCTAGTGGCAGTCTGGGGAATACGGTGGATGCAAAATAACGACGTCCCATTGGAATTTTCGAGCACCTCAACAGTCTTTCTTGTGCGTTGTCATGGAGGAGAAGGACACCTTTTGACAACTTTCCACGTCGTTGTTTTGGATTGCCTTTCGAAGGTCCGTCAATACTTGGCAATACCTATTAGCAATAACAGTCTCACCCCTGGGAAGGTAGTCAACGAGCAAAACACCCTTCTGCCTCTTCTACCCTGCCTGCTGAGTGGACAACTTTAGCTTTTTTGGGTGGAGGGGCCCCTTTCTTGTGCCAAACCATGCTCTGCTGTTTCGTTTCAGGTTTCGTAAGGTGTACCCACGTCTCGTCCCCAGTCACAATACGGTCCCAGATGGCATCTGCCTCCAAATCAGGCATTTCAAACAAATTTTGAGCCGTTTCAATACGTTTTTTTTTGTGATCAGAGGTCAGCCTGATGTCAACAAATGTTTAAAAGAGGGGGCGGGGGCGGACTATGAATCAGGAATGAAAAACGTATGTCGCGGCTACAAAAATGTTTTGAGAAAAACGGTGACTATGTGGAAAAATAGTTTTTGTATCGAGGAATCTAAAAATTAAATAGAAATTTCTATATTCCTTGTAGTTTTTTTCCTACAGCTTAGGGAAACTTACTTTTTGCACGACCCTCGTATATACAAAAAATAAAAATAAAAACAGTGATATAACATGAGAAGAGAGGCCATCCAGTGATAGAACCCTACGTTATATTTTTTTACTGATCTTCAGTTATATTTAATGGATACCACAACTTTATTTCATTAAAATGTTGACAATAATTGTTTATTTTATTTATAAGATTTTGTTTACTTGTATAAGAATTAAGAGATCAAATATAGATTATCAGTATAGAACAAATTTAGTGTGTTTATACATGACATTTCAAATACAATTTTAGCTTGGTGCTGGATTTACAATTATGTGTCTGTAATCGCGATAATTGTTTTTCTCTAGACCGATTTACTCAAGTAGCAGCTCTATAGATCCGAAATCGATGCGATTGATACTTTGGTGAGTCAAAAGTAGAAAAAGTCAACTTCTTCACCCCCAAAATCCGGAAAAATAAAAAAAAAAATGGCAATATTTTCAATTTTCTATAACAGCGAAAAACTATCCGGATCGAGTCAAAATTGTTAATATTATTCATTAGGCGCATCCTCCCTCTCCGCAAAGCTTGAATTTTTATTATTTTTTTTTGGTCGCAATTTTTATTTTAAATTGTTTTATATTACACTAACATGTTGTATGAAATAATTAACAATAAAGGTCAAGAAATATGCCTTTTATAGTAGTGTAGTTAAATATATTTTAAATTGGGTAATGACAATAAAAAACCCAAGCCTATTTTCTTTAAATTAATGATCTATATTTAAAATTCTCAATATTTACAAAATTAACATGCACTTACGCTTCATGGTTAAAAAATGAATGGAAATGGTGTACTCAATGGAGCTTGCTGTTGCGATTGTTGTTGAGCTTGCTGTTGTTGGTTTCTGGATTGATCCCATTCCAATTTTGGGTCAAACGTCATTTGGCCAGCAGTATGATGATTAGATGCCAGCAAATGATGAGCTTGTTCCATGTGACCATTAGAAGCAAACAAGGGCATAGTTTGCATCATTGCCGCATGGTGACTAAGATTAGCTCCCGTTAAGTGGTCTGTGGACTAAATAAACCAAAAAAATGCATCAACTATAGTAAAAATAACAATAATTATGACCATAGGTGGAATTGAAGATTTTTTTCGAGGAGGGGGAAGGATAGACATTTTTCAGCACAAACACTAATAATATATAATTATGATAATAGAACATGGTATTTCCTTTGAAATTAAAATATTTATTTTATATTTTACATACCTGATAGGTATCAAAAAGATTATGTTCATCTGGCATAGGTAATCTTGGACCTAATGGAAAGTTAACAGGTGGTGGTGGGGGCGTTCGGAAAAGGTCATGATGAGCCCATTGCATTTTCATATCAGGCCAATTGCCTTGATGTTGTTGATGGGGATTTTCTCCAATTAGGTTTTGCTTCCACGCTCTTTCAGTTCCAATTGGTTTTGGCGGGGCTTTGCGTTCATCGAGATTTGGAGACATATTTGGTGGACTTGCAGTGGCTTCTAATCCTGCAAAGATTTCTGCACTTCCATTTACAGGATGCAGAGTAGGTCGGCCAAACGGTGGTGGAGGCTGATTGATGAAGTGGGTCCACCGATTTGGATTGTTAGGTGCTACTCTTAAGTTAGGTAATTGTTGTTGAAACTTTTGTTGATATGGCATGACATTTGGAACCATAGGGGGTTGAAGAAAGTTTTGCGGTACTTGATTGTTGTAAACTTGTTGAGGCTGTACCACGTTTTGATTTGATTTAATAGTTGCAAAATCAGGTGCTCGAGGGTTTAGCCTTGATCGCTCAACATTTATTTGTGACGACTGATGAGACTGCTCAGTCATGTAGGCATGTTGATGGTAAGGTTCAGACTGAGGTTGTTGAACATTCGATTGAACATTTGAACTGTTATTATACTGTGATACCGGAGAACACATTGGAGGTGTAGTTGTACGACTTCCATTGGCACTTCCTGTACTTGCCCCTCCAGTTTTAGATGAAATTGGCGATGACAAACCTATCCCTCTGTATCCAGGAGCCTTGGAAGCATCTGCCATAGGTGGATCTGTTTCTAAATATTTTTTAGGCTGACCAATTGCACCAATTGATGGCGTTACAACTGGTACATGATTACCTCCTGTGAATGTTACAGTGGGTTTTTGCCCTCCACATTCTCCATCTCTACCCCACATAGTTTGAACAGATATCTAGAAAAAAAAATTGATACAAAATTACATTTAAGTCATTTGAAGTGTTTATAGATTTATATACCTTAGAAAAAGAATCAAATAACGAGTATTCCGATGCATCTACCACTTGAGGTTTAATTTGTGGTTGGGGAGGTAATGGCGCACTGCTAACCATTGGGGACACAATTGCCACTGGGTGATGAGGTGCAGATAACTCTTGTTGAGGTTTCAGTTGAGCAAGAGGTACAGCATTGGTAGGTTTGGTTATCATAGTTATTGATGATGCCGACACATTGACCGACGAAGGTACACTAGATACACTCGTAGAAGCAGTGGATGCTGGCGTTACAAAAGCAGGCTGTACAACTTTTGGAGGCAATGGTTGTGGCTGTTGTTGGGATTTAGGAGCTGGATCTGAGGAAGATATTATAGCATTGGTATAGGACATCGTTGGTTTAACTGTGCTTGTCGTAATCTTCTTTTCACCTGAAAATTAATTAATTAATTAAATACAAAATACTTTAAATTAATTTTCTTAATTGCTAAAACTGTAATGATTTAATTACCTGCAGCTACAGCAGCAACAGTTGGACGAGGTCCATTTACAGAGATTGTAGGCTTTATCGTCATTGAAGCAATAACTGCTAAAAATAATTAATTTAGTTTTAATTTAAATTCAATGGATGAACTTCATTTAATTCAATTTATTATATTAAGATCAATTTACTTGGTGCTTGTGGTTTAGAAGTGGAAATTGACACTGGTTGACTTACAACTAGTTTCTGTGATACTGCACTGGCAGTTTTTGCTTTTGCATTGTTCTAAAAAAAAAAAAAAAAATTAATAATTTTTTTGTAACTACTTAATTATAAAACATATATTAATTAAAAATAAAATTCATGTTTTAATTACCACAGATTTATCCCAAGCACTTGTCACTTTAGGATTCTTAGCAATTACACTCATGATATTTACTTCAGGGTCTTTAATGAGCATAGCAATTAGATCATGTGCTTGTTTGGTAACCTCTGTTGACCCTCTGTTTAAAGAAAGAATACAGTATTAATAAATGTACAAAGCTTTAGTTTTACAAAAATGAATTTACATACTTAATAGTTATTATTCTTTCTCCTTGTCCTTTACTTTGATTGTCAACTTCAATTAATGCACCAGTAGAAGCTCTTATGGCATTTATATTACTACCGCCACGCCCAATCACACGACTAATTGCATTTAATGGCACTGACACCTTTTTACTTCTATATGGGGATGCAAGATATCTGGTTCGCACAACTTCTTTCCAACCTTCTTCTCGTCCTCGAGTTTGCTTCACAGGACTAATATTTGATGTTTTGGCACCAACGTGTGTATATTCTTCAGCTCTAAAATAAATAATAAAAATATATGTAATATAAGTACACTTAAATATAAATAACAAAAAAACATGATAGAATACTAGTTTTCATTCTACACCACAATTGGCAAAGTATACAAATTTACTACTCATATTTAGACCTAAAAATGTATTGCCTTGTACCAACACTCTCATAATATAATAATTTTGCTTTTACTTACTGTTGTTTTTTATGTTTTGTGAGAAAATTTTCATTTCCCGTAGCTTCAAAATCTTCACGCGCAGCAGGATTTTGAGTAGATTCGAATACCATATTATTGACTACTTTATTTCCTTTATAATTATTGGATTTACTTGATTCTTTACGAGCATTGGCCATATTGTTATTATTACTATTAGCAGATTGTTGTATTTTAGCTTTAGACAATGATGATGTTGATGATAACGGAGTTGCTCTTGAAACAGTTTGTGATGTTTCAGATTTTGAAGAAATAACTGTAGTGGTCTTTGAAGCAGTTGAGTTCACTTGGGTTTTTTTCTCCTATAATTAATAAATAAATTATTATTAAAAATTATAAATACAATATGTAGATTCTTTGTTAATTAATACATACTTTATTTGATTTGACTTGTGTGGAATTGATTTTAGAAGTATTTGTTTGAGTGGCAGCTGAAGTAGTTGCTAATTTTACGTTTGTAGTCATAGCAGCTTTACTCTCTGAAGAAGCTGTTTCTTTGTTTTTCTTCTTTTTATCTTTCTTACTGGCATTTGTATTTTGGGCCTGAGTAGCTGTTCGAGCAGCAGCAGCAGCATTTTTGGCATCAGTACTACTACAGCTTCCTTGACTGTTAGCATCAATTCCACTATCGCCCTCTTCAATATCAGCTAGTATAACACTGCTCAAAACAGTTACTTTACCTTTTTTCTTTAAGTCAACTTTTTTCTTCATTTCTACCAATACTGAAAATGTATAAAATATTAATATCTATTAATTGGTAATTATGCTCACAAACTAGATGTTGCAGTAAGCAGGTTATAAAGGACACAGACATTCATTAAGAGGCGGCTAATAAAGAGAAAATATGTATTTTTCAAACCACTTAGTTTTAAAAATTACTATCAATATGTAACTACAAATATGAACAATTAATAATGTATTTTAAAATAATGAAATGAGAAAAACTCGCAATTGAAATTGTGAGTTTTTCCTATTAAAAAAATGTGTGTAGTACAAGCATAAATTATGTAATGAATTAATACCGAAGGCTCAAGTTTCCATGATTCATGTAAATAAATTAAAAAAATTTATCAAATGTCATATTTTAATAGAATTTTTCAGAATAATATGGCAATCAAATTTAATATTTGGGGATATTAGAACCTTATTAAAAAAAAAAAAATGTAATATGCGAAAATGATCAAAACAATTTTCAAAATTGAAACAGTGAGTTATTTCCATATAAACATTTTTTAGTATAATTTGCATGGCCCTTAACAATAATTAATTTGATGCGACTAAATTTTAGTACACTTTCTCCTACCATTTTATAATGAAATCATCATATTTTAATACAAATTAAACAATAGTTCCAACTAAATTTTACTCTACAAAATTTGTTAGTTGAAAATTTTAAGTAGTGAACTTCAAGTTAAAATTTATATTGTTTAACATCAAAGCATTAGCTATTTTATTTTACTTTAGCACTAGATAGGCTATAGCTCAGATTTGTAGTTGACAAAAATGTAAATCTGGTTCTAATGATAAAAAAAATTAATACTTTTTTTATATCATATAACCTATACATTTTTTTTTTCATATTAAGTATACAAAGTTAATAGTTCATACAAATGTTTTTTTACTATTGAATTATTTTATTAAAATTAATTTTTTAGTATAATTATTTATTATTCTTTAATTAAAAGTTGTGAATAATAATTATTCGAATACATTTGTTTGTATACAAATAAGAATTGGCACAACTCTGCCTTCAACTTTATGTTGGGTAGTATTAAATTACATTTATATATTTATTTAATTTTTCATACATTTCAGAAATATACCCATTATAGTCTGCGACACGAAAAGTGGTGGTTGGCTGCTGTCGTACCCCAGCTTCACGTACCGCGTGAAGCTGTATCACGAATAATACCTACAGCAAGCTATTGTACAATTTCAAACTTTGCATCCCTTATTTTTTTTTTCATGCATTCATTGTAGAATCATTTTTAAAATATTTTAAAAGGCGCGCAAATTATTTGACAACCACTATTGCAAAAAATCCGCTTGGTGACGGTCACACGCCACTTTTCATGTCGCGGAATATAGTCTCTAAAAATATAGCCATATAACATACTCTTCTAAAAATGGTTCTTTCCCAATCATTGATAACTATTTTTATGTTTTACACTCAATTTTGTAGTTTCAGCTACTCACTCACTATTGGTTATTCAATACCCAATTTGCAAATTGTTAAATAATTAATTAAATCAAACCTTTAACGGGCACTTCTTCCTCTTCATCTTCATCTTCTTCTTCCTCTTCATTTTCTTGGCTTTCATTTTGATCTTCAGGTGGTTCCTCTTCATCATTATTCTTTTTACCGCTCTTTGCTTGTTTCTTCTTCTTTTTCTTCATTTTGCGACGAGCTGCTGAAGCTTTTTTTAATTCTTCTTTTGTTTTTTCCATGTCTAATTCTTCTAATAATATTGAAGCATTTTTATTAGCTCTAGCTGCTTGTTGATCTTTTGATATTCGAATAGCAACCATACATTCTTGGCATTTATCAATAGACTCCTTAACATACATAAAATGGAAATATACTTCAGGTAAACCCAATTACATTATAATACATTTAATAGTTGTTATTATGTCATACCTTATCACTTAATGTAGCGATAAATCGTGTCATTTCTTGATCACTAGGAAATTGGGATACATGGTTCACCATCCATTTAACAACTTTAACGTGACCTTTGCGAAATGCAGCCATAAGACAGGTAACTTTCCTATTATCTTGGGAGTCAATATTGGCACCGACTTTATAAAGTAATTCAATTACACCTAAGTGACCTCCATTTGCAGCTAACCAAAGAGGAGAATTTCCTTTTTTGTTTTTTACTTCAACGTACGCGTTTCTAAGTAATAATATATTGATAAAATATTAGAAATAGAGAAAATAATAAGAAATCTATTAAAAACATAATTCTGAAGTTTGTTGCCATAATACTCACTTTTCTAATAACAACTCAACGAATCGCACATGGCCTTTATCAGCAGCAATTGTGAGTGCAGTATCCCGAGAAGATGGAACTGGATTGGCGTTAACATCAGCTCCCTTGTCTATTAATACTCTACCTACTTCTACATAACCGCCACTAGCAGCTTCCATTAACGGAGTTAGTCCAGTCTACAAAAACAAGTAAAAAAATAAATAAAAATATAAGATTATAGTAAACAGTACACCCAAAAAATTGTTTAACACATGTTTAAAATTTAATTGATAAATTATTTTATAACTCAAATTTCTCATGATGGACATTATGAAGATACAATTTCCAAAATTATACATTCCTCTTAAACAATTACAATGTAGTCGTGGAATTTTTGAGATACACTATACATGTTTTTTAATTAAGCATTAATTATGTTTGCTTTTTTAGAAGCTAACTAAAAATATTTATTTCAATATTGTAGTAATATATTACCTTAGCTCTGTGTTCCACATTAGCCTTTCTGTCCAACAATAAAGAAACTACTTCGTGTCTCCCTTGAAAACAAGCTAAAGTAAGAGCTGTATTCCGATTTGTCTCAATCTGAGCATTGATATCACTTCCCATATCCAACAAAAGTTTAACGGCAGCTACAAATTAAGTAATTTTGAATATTGTTGATTATTATAATTCAAATAATTATATCTCAAACTAACCTGTGTGACCATTCATGGCAGCCAACATTAAAGGCGAGATTCCTAATTTAGAACCGGTTCGGGAATTTATTTCAGCCCCATTATTTAATAACAATTTTATTATATTAACATATCCACCAGATGCTGCTAAACTTAGAGGAGTATAGTCTGATACATTTCTGTGTTCCTTGTTGGCTCCTCTTTGTAGTAATAGTTCACAAACCTATAAAACGAAGTATTTGATTAATAACAACAAACAATTTTACACATTTAAAAAATATATACTTCATAACGGCCACCAGAACACGCCAAAGACAAGGGTGTATCTTTAGTTCGTTCAGACTGTGCTTCCATATTGGCTGCATTGTTCAATAGGATTTCGACAATTTTATCAAAGCCTCCTGTAGCTGCTAATATTAACGGTGTAAACCCTTTTTTGTCTCTGTGTTCAATATTCGCACCCCTCACTAGTAATAATTTTACCAACTCCTCATGCCCCCCCGCACAAGCAACAGTAAGGGCTGTGTCGTGGTTGCTTTCTGTTTGAGAGTCCACATTGATGCCATATGATATATCTGCATCACTTCCGTAAGATTCACCGGTGGTTGTAGAGAATCCTATAAATGAAAAAAGTTCATTAAAATTTAACTATAGGAAATTCAATTTTATGTAATTAAATCATTCTCAATATGAGAGATAAAAGAAATTGTTGTCTTACTAGAGCTGGCAACATCCGATTGGGCAACAGAGTTGGACGATTGGGTGTTATTTGACCCAGATTGGGGGGCCAAACTTGGTGGCTGGGGGCGAACTTGATAGCGCGCCTTTTTACCTTTATTTGTTGTGGTTGTCGTAGCAGTGGTAGTTGACGTATTTGTTGCTGAACGCTTATTAGATGTCACAGATTCTGAAGGTGTTTGAGTAGCAGCTGCGACTTGTGTTGGCACACAGTTATTTGGGCTAGGTATTGCTACAGTTGGTTGGGTGGTCGTTTCATCTAATTATTAAATTATAATTGTTAACGTTATGGTGATACAAAAAATTAGACAATATATAATAGATACCTAAACTAAGTTGTGATACAGCTCCTGCAAAATTAGATATGTCTTTCGGAGATAGTCTAAAATCAACGGATGTTTGGTGGTTTTGTACATAATTCTGTAATAAAAATAAAAATTAAGTTATATAAAATCAATGGCATCATTATCAAGTTTAAGAAGCCTTTAAGACCCAACGCTGCCATCATGAGATGATGGTTTTTAGACAGATTCATTGTCTGAGACAGATCGTCAGGCCGATGCCGGAGAGGGGAATGGCGGTTCCTTTTCACCGGACGATTGCTCGCCCGGCAAACAGAGTGCCTGTGACAGTGTCGAGCCAGTGACAGTGAGCGCTAACACACTGCCACCTTACCCACTCGGTCACTCCTCCTCGTTGTCAAAAATCAAAGGCAAATAATTTTAAAATTTATGTTTGATTATGCTAGCTTTTAAACAAGACTCCAGATAAAATTCCAGACAAAAATCACATTTATCTCTTTTACATTTTTTTTTATCATATTATATATTTTTTTTATTAGGATATTTTTTCCAAAACTTGAATAGAGTAACTCCATAAAAAAAACAATGTATTTTAAACTTTTTATTATTTAATATGATTGCCCAATTTTGGAAATTTTTTTTATTATTTAACTAAAAATAAAAAGTAAAATGTAATTTTTGTTCAGAACATTACCCATACCATTTAAGATACAGAAACTACTTACTTTAAATGATTGAGAGGGAAATGTTAGTGTAGATTCTGAAGGTGAAGAATTTACATTGATACGATAATTTTGAATTTCTTTTTGAAGTCGTTCATCAATAGGTACTAAATATAACAAAAATTGTTTAATACAAATTTATAGATTATAAATAACAGTATAGTTAGCTATTACTTACAATTTGATATTTCTTCAAGAGTAAGAGTCTCGCTAACTAAATTTTCAATTAGGTCTGCATCAATACAGTTGAATGTTTTAAAATCAATGTGGGAATTATCTTCACCGGGTATAGGTAGAATACCCGCAGAACCACGAGGTAAACTGTCATGAATTGCACCAGACAATGGTGGTAACAAATTTTTCACCATATTATCAGGAAATTGAAGATGATCTTTGCGAACTTTCATAAGATGTTCTTTCATTAATGAAGTAATCATCAAATTTTTTAGACTTTCGTGACCATCATCACATTTAGCTGTTTGTTCTTCACAAAATTTAATCATTCGAGCAGCTAATTCTTTATCACATCCATCACCAGAGTGTCTTTCAATAAACTAATTTTAAATTTAAAAAAATTTAAATTATTTTTGTTTAATTAATAGAAACTTATCTGTAAATATTTTGATGTTACACTTAAAAAAAAGTTATTAATGCATGACATACTTCTGCCTTATACTGAGGTTTCATAGCCGCCACTCCAGCCATTACCCCTCGGGCGTAATTGGCATCCAATGTTGCTTGAGAAGGGTTATTAACATTTAGGTTTCCCGGAGAAGGCTGAGCTGGTTTCTTTTTGAATTTAGCTTTAATTTTTGGTCTATCGCTTATAGCTGTAGTTTGCACTACATCTGAACTGGTAGACACGGGTTGACTAGGGCTAGCTTTGGACGTATCTCCTAATTAGTGAGCAAATGAATTAATTTTGGTTTAAATTATTATTTATTTTGACACTTTTTAAGAAAATTAATATTATTTAAAATTGTATTTTTAGTATTATTTTACCTGAGTTTGAACCACTAGACGATGTACTAGAATCTAAAACTCCAGGTGAAGAAGCAGGCAACGGAGGTGGTGTAGTCATCAATGTGGCCATTGAAAGGCTTCCATTTTCTTTCAACTCCTGTTCGACTCTCTAAATTATAAGTAAAAATTCAAATAAATATTTTGTAATTAAAAAAAATCTATTATTAATCAAATACTAAGAAAAAATAATATCCAATACCTAATTTTGTTAACAAACCGTTTTAATTTGATGTTGTATTTACGCTAATAATAATTTGCTAATCAACAGAAACTTTTTTATTATTGACATTAAAAATGTATGATTTATTATATTTCACAGATTTTTAATTTAATTAAATTTAATAATAATAATATAATTGAATTTGAATGTTTATACGTATTGAAAGTATGTTGAAAGAAGCAATGATATATGTGATGAGGGGAAAGGGACCAGTCAGAGAATTACTAGAAGAAACTGGAGCAGACTGCGGGGAGCTGGCTTGTATAATATAAAGAGTGATAGAAGGAAATAGTTTTGGCTGCCAAGAACCTAAATGGCTCGTTAAGCCTAAAAAATAAATTGGTATAATTATCTATAATACTGCTGACTGATATATTTTTAATATATCATTTATATAGCATGAAGAGTTTAATATAGGCAAAAACAAACTTAAACAAAAGTTCCTAACCTTTTATTATTAATAATATCAAGAAAATTGGTAATAGCTAACCTTTAAGTCCTCAGCTATTTGTTGTCTTTTAAATAGCTGTTGCTCAATGGCTGCAGTATTAATAAGAGATTTGGCCGTTGGGGTATTGTTCTTAGTAGGTGTATTATCTTTATGCGTTTCTATTTTAAACTAAAATAAAACATTAATATTACAACAAACTATTATAAAAAATGCTATGATTTTCGCTATATTCATATAAGTAAATTTTAATGAATACCATAATAAAGATTATTTGTATTATTAAAAACCGAGATTATTTATTACTTAACTATAATACAACCAATAGTTTTTTCTTAATTGATAGAAGTAGCAATTAGTCTAAATTGCATTAAATTGATTAATTATCCAAATAATTAATATTAATTAAAATAATATATGTAACAAGTTATATAAAATGCAATTGTCAAGTAGTATTATGAATTATGGATGATCAAGATTTTGTATCTTGTAACAATGTAAATTTCTGATTAAAACTATAATATAATGATTTATTGAAATAATTAAAATTTATTTTTATTTAAAAATAACTTACTTGAAGGTCATTTGTTGCATTAGGTGTGTTTAATTGTGCCTTCCTAATCATAGCTTTTTGTATACAAGAGTTAACATTATGCTTAGCATTAGGTCCATAACTCTCAACTATTCTTCCTGCAATAGCATGAGCCTTAGACATTACTTGTACTTCAGACAAAGTAGATTCATCAACAATTGGTGTCTCTTGAACTGGAGTACCGGGTACAGGTGATACAGGAGGTGTCAGCATCACCGAATGGGGATAATCTAATAACAATTTAACAACATTGGTATGGCCCCCTTTGGCAGCCTCAATGACCATAGTCGAATTGTCTTTGAGCTTATGGAAGGGATCGGCTGAATGGGCTAGCAGTAATTCAACAACAGCCAAGTGTCCTCCAGCACAGGCAAGAGATAAAGGAGTATGATCATTACTGACAGTGACTCGGTTAATTTCAGCATTTTTAGAAATGAGAAACTGGACGGTACATAGGTGACCTGCTCGACAAGCTTTCATCAAAGGTGTACGACCTCCTTCAGATTCGTGTTCCTAGTGATACAATCAATTATTAACTTTGTTTTGTAATAAAAATAAAAATTGTTACATACGAGATTAGCACCAAACTGCAGTAACAAATCAGCAACATCGGTATGACCATTCTCACAAGCATAAGTCAATGCTGTATCAGCAGATGTTGTCTGAGCGTGTACATCTGCACCACATTCTAATAAATATCTGACCAAATCTAAATGACCCTCTTGAGCTGCCTCCATAAGTGGTGTCGATGCTCCTAGTTCCAAGATTGCACCATTTTTAATTAGAAAATCAGCTACATCCAAAAAGCCACCACAACATGCTAATGTCAGGGCAGTCTCTTGAGTTTCTTCAGTCTGTGCATTTATGTTAGCACCTAAAATAAAAATTGAATAAGTAACCTAAGTAATAATTTGTATGAAAAAATTATGCTTGATGTGATGCAATATGTTTAGCCTTTAAAATTCTACATAAATATACATTTTTTAATTTTATTTACCTTTACTTAGTAAAACAGATACCATATCTTCATGGCCCTCTCGGGCAGCTTCCATAAGAGGAGTGTAGCCTTCATCGTTAACTTCTTCAATATTTGCACCTCGTTCAATTAACAATAAAGCCAGCTCAACATGTCCTCCGCACGCTGCTAGAGTAAGTGGAGACTCAAAACTATCAGTTGGCATGTTCACTTGAGCGCCAGAATCCAACAGAAGTCTAGCAACCTCAACATGACCATCCATCGAAGCCTCCATTAAGGCAGTGTGCATTTCATCTGTTTTATGTTCCTAAAAAAAAAGACGGTTTAATCAATAATACATAATTGGCAATTTAAAAACTTAATTATTAAATGACAAAGTATTACTTGGTCAGCTCCAGCAGCTAATAAAAATCTGACCATTTCTAAATGACCTTTATAGCATGCCAATGTTAGAGCACTTTCTTTAAATTCATTTGAATGGGTATTTATACCAGCTCCGTGTTCTAATAATATCTATTAAATAAGTAAATTGGTTATAATACAAAATTTTAGGAAAAAAAACCGCAAAATTACTTTTGCCACCATAACATGGCCTGCGCTTGCAGCTTCCATAAGAGGAGTATGCCCATTTTCATTGTGGTCTTCTACATTTGCTTCGTAATTTAAAAGCTCTTTTACAGTGTCAACATGACCACCAGCACATGCATACATTAATGGAGTATTTCCTGTAATAGAAAAAGAAAATAATATTTAATTATTTAATACATAAAATGTATTTAAAAATTGTAAACAACAAACCAGTGGATGATAGAGCATTCACATCAGCGCCATGAGCAAGTAATAATCTTACAATCTCAACAAAACCTGATGAGGCTGCCTCCATAAGCGGCGTACAGTCTCCTTTAATACCCCGGTCTTCAACGTTTGCTTGCATTGCAAGTAAAACCTAAGCACAAAAATTGAAGATATTTATATACTATGAATAAAAATGTAAAGAAGAAGTAGGATGTTAAATTTATGGAAAATATTTAAGTTGATAAAAATGTTCATGACTATTAAGTAAAATGTAAGCTAAATAATAACATAATTTGCCTATCGATTTTAAAATTAACTGATAAGCCCCTAGTTTAACTATATAATAAAATTGTTTATAACCATCAGCTTACGTGACTTATCTCTTTAAAACAAAATTAATGATCTGATGATATACTTATTATTATTTATTACTTTTATGGTAGTTATTTGTGTTAGTCGCTTACCTGAGCTAATTCGTAATAACCTGCTGAGCAAGCTAGGGACAATAGACTTTCACCTTCTTCAGAAGTTTCATGAACAGATCGGCCTTCAGTTAATAATTTTCGAACAGCACCGACATCACCTTCATGGCATGCTTCAACTAAGGTCCTAAAATATTTAATAAGGACATAGATAATATTTTTTTTCTTTAATTTTGATGAATATTTTTTAAACTTACTTATTATCGTTTTTGGTTTCCGCTCTCATCCGCGTGAGTGCTGCAGCCGCTTCGTCCAAGGCACAAGAAACACTATTCGTTAGTTTTCGCAGCACTTCAGGGTCAGTGGTGGTCTCGATTGGAACTCCGAGTTTATTAAGACCTAAACCACACACGTTTCCACCTGTTAGTTAATTTTATAAAACAATATTGCATTTTCAGTTTAAACATACTTCTTTTTTTGTCACTTCTAATTATAAAATGGTACATACTTGGCCTGAGCATAGAGCCTGCTGCTTGGAGAAGAGCTTCTAATTGACGATGGGTATCAGGATCCCCTTCTATACTTTGTTCGGTGTCTGTATCATCAGCAGCTATTAGAAAGGTTGAATTTAATCGGGTATTAGGGTCTTCACATAGATCGTCTTGATCAAGACCAAATGATCCAACCTGAATATTAATTAAATAAGATATAAATACTAATGCTAAAAGTTAAGCACATAATGGTAAAAAAAAATTCAAATTTATTTAAAATTAACACTTAATAAACACATAGGTTCAGATTCAATACCAATTAGAATCTGAACATAAGGTAATATAACATTTCTAATATAACCGATTAAAAATGAAGATTATTTAAGTGTGTGATAGGTTGGCTAGCAACTGCTAATTTTTATATTATTAAAATACAAACTGACTAAACACAAACCAAAACAAGATGGAATTAGGTTTCTTATCGCTATTTGTTACCCGAGAAGGGTTGTTAGTCTACTACCATTAGGGAATGGCAACTCTGAGTCAAAGAAACAGAGCTACTCTTATTTGAGTGCCAAACTGGCAACAATAAGAACTGCACAACGTGTTACTTACTCGTTCAACTTAAAGAGTATTGCAAATTGCTATTAACTTCATCAAACTAAGCTATTGTGAAAGGGATGGTAAATTTGTATATTTTAGAATGAGAACTAATTCACTTTACCATGGCGGTTGAAGGGAATCACCCGTTGTCACCTATGATTACACATGGAGAAATTTGCAAATTTCAAGTAGCTATAGCTTTTAAACTAGAAAAGTCGGCCTAATTTTGACGTCAGATTCGTAATCAGTGTAAAAATAACACTATAAAAAAGATTTTATACTAAAATGAAAAAACAATCTCATAAAAAGGGTGTCCGGTAAAGTGAATTTAGGCCTTAGAATGTTACACATAAGGTAGACAAATAATAAGTTGACAATTTGGGTTAGAAATATAATAAAACGCCCAAAAACATATCCATGTTAATATATTAATTTAGGATGAAATACAACATTTTGACTGGCAACAAAACATTTAAAAAGTATCACCATTACGATGACAAAATGTGTTTCCAAGGTAGAACCTAATTAATAGTTGTACATGTTATTCAAGCATTAACTATTTAAATACACTACCTGGGTAAAATAAACTGTATGAAGGGTAATAATATTTAAGGATAGTACAATATTTACCAACGCTAATTGAAAGTTTCCAACTCTACAAGATTAGTTAATTCAACAAATTTTTCTCGATCAAAAATTGCAGTTAATATATTAGTAAATATCCCATCTGTGTGAGAACACAACGCGAACGTGCACACGATGTAAATGGACAAAAGCGTAAACGTATTTGCTAGTAACAGTATGGGAATAGCTAAAGTGCGGTATGTATCATGAACATTAGAAAATCTCAATACGATTGACCCCTCCGACTGGAGGAAAAACAACACACACATATAGCGCCATTGTTATTGATGGTATATAGAAAAAACAGTAGTATAACATACGACAAATGTAACTCAACTGTGGGCATGGACACAATAATAGTGAATTCCGTGGTATACGACGTTTGAATAGAATACGTCGATGTCCTCTCACTGTGTACACATATTTTAATTGACGAGAGAAAATATTTAAAAAAATGACTTATGGTTTTTTAGGTTAGGTTGTCATGCACACACATCACACACACACACACACTCACTCACACATTTCCCCTCACCATGCCTAGACTGGGCGGAAACCAGTTGGGACAAAGGGTGCCCCCTCGGCAGGTTGGAATGTTTTGGGGGGGAAGACGTATGGGATTTTCTTACCGAAAACCCCCGAAAGGTCATACGGTGACGTCACATACGAGGAAAATAATAATAAAAAAAGTACCGTGCTGATTTGTAATCTCGCCACTATCACGGGATAATATTTTTATATAAAAACGTATTGCGTACTTCGGATACTTCTTCCTCGGAACCGGACGACCCGGACAAGTACAATTGGTCGGGTTCGTCGTACTCTTCGTCTTGGTACTCCGACTCGGACACCGACTGTAATCTCTTGTCGATGCAATTGTTGTCCGAGGGCTGGACGGCGGGTGTCGGGGGCGTGAACGATGAGGGGCCGGCTGACGACGGTGCAGCCGTGGCGTTTCCACCGCCGTCACTAGCTGATGTGGGTATTTGTTCCATGACGACGTTTATTCGGCTCCTGTTGGAAGGCCGACGGTCGCCCTTTTTCTTTAATTTACCGATGTTTGGGCACGCGCAGTATCACACACATATACACACACGCTGTAGTTGTAATCCCAAGCGAACGACGGCGCACACGAAAAAACGCTCACTACTGCTAGTGTTTCTGTATTATATTATACTATTATACTACTGAGTACTGACTACGGTACCGCTGCAATGACCCGTGCGCGACCACGATTTCAATGGCCCATTACGACGACGAACGACCCTGCGGTGTTTTTTCACGGGTAACACTATTGCTGGCGGTCGAAATGCGCCCGGTATGCGTGCGTGGGGGGGCGCGATTGTACGTTTCGGGGGAGTTTCTATCGGATTCGATCAGCGTTTCTTCTCTATGAATTATCAAAGGCGAGTGAGGATTGCGGAAAAATAGTTTGCCATGTCTACGCCAGCGCCGCCCCTCTACTAGAAATCGACGGCTCATTTTGAAACTGCCGGACACGATAACGCCATCTATACGTTTTTGACAGAACTTCCAAACGTAGACGACGTTATCAGCACTGATAACCCGGCTGTTATCATAAACGCGACTAATATAACATGGATCCTCAATGAAAAATAACAAGTTCCATAATTTTTCCACGAGGAGCGCTAGCAGTATCTCACTTTTTCATATTTTCAGATAAGATTCTTAACTCTTGTGGCTGCATTTTCATAGCTCGTTATGCAACCATCTATCTATAGCCGTGGCATAGATAGATGGTTGCTGTATAATATACTAAAATGGGAATTCGAATGAGCACGTGCAAAGATTACCAGATCACGCGCTCTCACATCGGTCTGCTAGAACTAAATGCAACTATCCGTCTATTTCTAATTGGTATAAGCTAATAAGCAATATAAGCCTAGTGGTAAGCTGTCAGGTTCTCAGCCACCCATATAGTATAAATTCTTCAAACGGTAATCGGTATAGCTTCGTTATAACCTCGCAAAAAAAAGAGACCACGAGGGGCGGGGTAATGCGGGACGTCGGAATAACCGTCATAACCAGTGGTGACTTGTTATCATTTGGGAACCTATGACCGAATGCCGCCCAATGGCAACAAGCAAGTTGCTCCACAGTGTCTACACAAGTGATAAACTTCCTCCAAAACCCGTTAAGCAATAAAACCCAGTTTCTGAAAAGGGGTTTAATTGGTTAACAACGAAGTCCAAATTATTTCAATAATCAATATAGCTTTACAATTTTATTGTATTTCTTTAACATTTTCAAAATTTTGTGAGCGACTACAGATAAGAGAGCTAGTCAGTCATAAGTTGTCTTTATTATGTAAAACATGTTATTAAAGTCATTGGCCATTGCTCATTAGTTTTCCAATCGTTTCACCGAAATTTGCAGTTTAATTAAGTCGACTCATTATATTTAAAAATTGTAATAAAGATCAAAGTAAAACAAATAATGGTAGTCCACCAAGTATTCAAGTATTAAAATAAAAATTAATACTCTGGTATCCTCAAATACATCCAAAATTTGTATTAGAATACACCATGGTTCAACATTAGTATAGTACAGTTAAATTAAACACTAGTTTAATTCAATGACCCATTTAATATTTATTTTTATTTTGCATAAGTAATACAAGTTTAATAATGAATGATTTATAAATCATTAAAAATACCTAACTAAAAAAGTTGAAAGAAAATGTTTTTAAATGTAACTTTTACAAGTATGTATAAATAAGTATATTTTTTTTAATTTTACTAAATACATTTTTTACTTAGTTATGAAACTTATATTTTTATTAGGACAGATAAATAAATAGTTTATATTCAAATAACAAGTATATTTTTTATTTGATACATGTACATAAATACATCTGTAAAATATAAACTTGAGTCCCACGTAACATTTAACTTAGTAAGAGTTCACTATGAAATAACAAACAAGGAACATAAAGGTCCTCAATACCTAGATATAAAGTTTAAAAATACCCAACTTTTCAGTCCTTTTATATAAAATTCCAGTTAAAACTTATTTTAACCCACCATATCCTACAATGATTATATATAATATAAAAATGGATTACCCTGCAATACTTAAACACTAATTAAACTAAAATTTGATTAACTGTAAAGGTACTGGCTTATGTTTCAATAGCACTTTTTCAAGTGATTCACTTGATCGCAGCCCAAATGCATCTAAGCAATGTCTATCAATCAATCCTATACAGCCTCCAGATACAGTTTGTAGAAATTTCCAGTACGATGGTCGTAAATTGTGTGGCTCTAGTATAGCAGCATGGAATAGTATAGCCGTAGAAAAACAATAAATAAATACATTTGCTTGCGGTAAATTGGGTAGTATTCTACCATTAGAACCTTTATTGTAGATTAACTGAAACAAAAAATGTTTGAAAAACTATAAAATTAATTTAATATGAAAATATTAATGTACAGCTACAACAAATACTTCAGCGAGTTAATAAAACACATATTTAAAAGGAAAAACAAACTAATAGAAAAACAAGTACTTTCCTATACTTGTTTTACTCATCTCTTTAATTGCTATGATTTATCACAACTCTAACCTATTTTTGAAAGATGACGACTTCAATTTTATTACTCATTGTAGTATAAACATAATTTTACAATACCTGTAGTGACTTTAACATGACATACAAAGCAATTGTATTATTACGGTACAAACAAAATGTAAGACTGGCTAATAATCCTGCTGGAATACATATATATTTGGAATCCTTTGTAAGTACTCTTCTTGAAACACACGAGACTAACTAAAAATAACATAAATTTATTATCAAGTATTCTATTTAAATCACTGCTCATGTAAGAAAAATAAAAGTCCACTTTTGAGCATTTTCGCGGCTTAAATATCTTTAAAAATGTTTATCAAAATACATCTAGAACTCGATGTGTTCCTTCTATTGTATGAGACGATTCATTTAAAGTAGTTTTAAAAAAAAGTTTAATTATTACTCTGTAAATGGTAGAAAATCCTCCTAGAAATGCTCCCAAACTAAATGTATCAGGAGTCACCATTAATTTCAACACAAAAGTTGGCTTACGTATTACTCGTTTTACTTGTAATAATGATTTTAAGCATAATTGTAGAGTGTAACCAATCAAAAATAATCTTGTCCCCGACTAAAAACAACAAAACATTAAATTATATTATTTATGTTTAAACATCATATTCAAAAGAAACTGTTCTTAAACTATAAAATACTGATAAAGACATGTAATGTCCTCATTTGTAATTTTAATTGCTTTTTATGCACTACTGATGGAATTTTAGCAGCAATGCAGAAGCCTAAGGCGAAATATTTTTTTGATAAACTTTATAAAAATGATAAGTCAGGGTAACAGAGATAAGGCTGCACAATGAGCCAATAGTCACAAGCACTGTGTGCAGTTCCCACAACAACCTTTATTTCTGGATGCTGGCACCACAAACACCCAAAACCATATTTTAAAGCTATAATTGAATTATTAATATTTTATAGTTTACAGTGAACTATTTCTTTGATTTTTATATTTACCCATCAACATTACTAAAAATTATACTACTACCAAAAAAAAAATTACACATTTAAATTGAGGTATTCTATGCAAAAGAGTAAATACTATAGCAGCGTAACTACAGACTATTGTGCCTGGAGACAAAACAATTTTTTGTGCTTTATAGTACATGAACTGTGTATAGTATATCATACTAAAGCACCCTAAATCAGAATGTGCTCTGGGGCAGCTACCCCTCTCCCTACACCATTGTCTATAAGCCCTTATTGCATGAATACTTCAACTGATAATTGCATAAACGCCATGAAACATAATTCATGGCATTTCTGTATTCATTAGTATTATTATTTTTGACAAAGAATTGAACTTCTATAAATTTGTTCTTCAAAAAAATTATTATGTTATTTTAGTAGATGAAATTAATTATTTTATAAATATGACAAAAGAAAAAAATAAACAAAACTGATTTAAGTTATCATAATTATAATTAGAAATAATACAAATATTAACAAAATTGTTTTATTATTTATTTTACTTACAGCTGTTATATAATGAAGACATCCATGAGCATGTGGACAGGACTCGTTAATCCAGATTTTTTTTAGTTGATCATCTATAGTATGATAGGATGCATGAATATCATGGATAAACTTTTTAATAGTATTTTGATTTGGATATTCATTAACTAGATTGGGCTGAGAAGAAACAGAAGGCTTGCTATAATCATTTTCTTCGCAAGGGCCGACAACGAATCTTAAAAGTTAAAAAGTAGATAATAATTTTTTTTTAAGACCTTTTTAGGTCAGTTTGACAACTCTTGATCTACTAGAAACAAGAGTTGGCATCCTGGGGAAGTGGTATGGTGCAGTGTTTTACGTTGCTTTCCGCACCAGTTGGGTGGCCATTTGTCTTTACAGACGGTTGTCCACCCAGTTTGAGAAACGGCCAGGGACAGAGATTCGAACCACAGTTTTAAATAGGGAAATCAAAATAAATGTAATAACAAAAACTATTAATCATACAAATAAAAGTAAAATTAGAAAACATTTATATTATATGGCTCCTTTAAAGTTTGGTAAAAGTAAACTGAACAAATAAATGAAAATCCAGCCTATACTGAACACAATTAGCAGAGCTACAGTTAGTTTAGAAATGTAAAATGTATAAATGAGGTTGCAAAATTAATTTTTAAAAAGATGTAACCTAAACATACAGGTCCTTGTAAAATATACATTTTTATAGGAATTGATTCTGTGTATAGGTTATATAGTGTTTGCCCTATATGTAGTGCTTGACTTGGGGGGACGCAGGGGGACTAAGTACCTCAACTAATTTAATGGATATTCTACGTACGCCTACTTCATTTTTAAAGGGGAACGCATGGGACAGGTTGTTATTTAGTCATACCTATATTTATAAAGTTGCTCAACTTAAATGTTTGTGTTAAATACATAAATCTTACAAAATGTTCTAATTTTTTCAAAATGTATTGATATCTTATATCTGATACGTATATTTTATTTTACTATCAATATTTCATTATCACTTATCAGTGACTACGCGGCGGCAAAACGTTTTTCTGTTCGTGCCCGTTAATCGTCATGTTGTTGGTCTCATTGCGAAATGTTACAGCAATTTGATGGAACTAATCGCTCCGTTTGCCTGTTTAAACTTTAAATACGCTGTCTAGAAAAGTACCGTCATTGATTAAATACCGGGTGATTACAAAAGAATAAGTAGGTTTCAAATATCTGTATTTTTTAAACGGTACAAGCTACAGAGCAGCACGAACTCTTAAAATTACCGCTATAACTTCAAGTTTTTTTAAAAATAAAAATAAATCATAAATGTTCAATTTATCCTCTTTAAGTAACCCGAACAATGACAAGTCGGTATGCAAATTCCTCCCACACTCCGTGGAGCATGTCAGCAGTTACTGTCTGCACAGCCAAAGTTATGCGTGCGTGCCTTCAAATCTTCACAAGCAATGGCGGCACAAAGACTTTTCCCTTCAGTACCCCCATAAAAAAAAATCATATGGCCAATTTTTCAACATTTAAAGGTACAAGTTGCCTGTAACAGTGGCTTCATTAAAAAAAAAATGGTCCATACACTTTCTCATGAAACATAGTGCAAAACACATTAACTTTTGGCGAGTCTTTAAGTGTTCCAGAATTGCGTGTGAATTTGGTCCACCTCAAATTATCCTAGCGGTAACTTAATCTAACTTGAGGTTACAGTGGCTATTTTAAGAGGTCAAGCAGCTCTATAGCTTGTACCATTTAGAAAATACAGATTTTTGAAACCGACTTATTCTTTTGTAATCACCCTGTATAATTGTATTTATATTTACATTTAATCAATGGTGCCGTGGAATCTTTTAAATGAAGATTGAAGATTTTTAAAAATGAAAAATGATTAAATTATATAAAAAAAAGTTTGTAATAAGACAAGTTATACCTAGATAACTTTTCTATTACTCTGTCTTGTTTAATGATTTTTTATTAATGTTTCTTAGGGCACCGTTAAAGGGGGTGTGGGGGGCGAAGCCCCCCGTGGTAATGTGAGGGATATTAAAATGCTAGTGGCGCTACTTTTTTAAAAGTATCTAGAGTACCTCTACTACTTTTTTCTCAAGTCAAGCACTGCCTATATGGGTATACTGTATAGTTCTTAAAAAGGTATAGCATGTAATATTGTATGCTGAAATTAATAACATATAACTGTAACCATAACTGAAAATTATCTTTAACAAAAAATGTACAAATACACCTACCATGTTTATATTTTCTAATTTATTTGTTTATAATATTATAATGGGCAAGTGAATCTGTAGATAATGACAGGAAAATTCGTACAAAATTATCATTAAGGGGGCCGCATCATGGTTTTTACAAATAAATATTTAGTAGAGATACCAAAAAAATTAAAACGCCACCCTATAGATAAAGATTTTCTCTATACATTGTGAGAATTTGGCGATTTTAAATTTTATCTTTTGAAGACCTCCAAAATTATGATTGAAAAATTCAGTGATAATTCCCGAATTACACTTAAATTTATTTTAGGCACACCAAATTTTAAATCACCTCCCTAAGTAACCTAGAAAATTCATCAACAATTGCATACATATTTTAAAAATTAAAATCCAACATTGGAAAGTATGTCTAATTTAGCACCGCTTATTGGTCTAAAACGAATGAAAACTAGTTGTGCTCCGACCTCCTTAAGGGGTAGATTTACCAAATTCTTACAATATATAGATAAAAACTTTATCAATAAGGTGGCATTTTAATTTTTTTGTAAGAACCATGCTGTGGCCCTTTTAACATAAACCTTACCTCAAGAGAGAGTATATCGAATCAGCTTTATTATGTTGGCCTCGGTAAAAATACAATAACAATGTAATGGCTGACCCAAATATAAATAAATCACCATAAGGAATAGGTTTAATTACTCCTCTACTGACCATCATATTATAGAATGTTTCTGAAGCCTACATTAAAAATAAAACTATAATTATAAAAAGCTATACATAAAAGAACTATTATAAATTTGTTAACATGTCAATTACATAACCTAAGTCCTAAAAAGGATTAAATAAAATAACAATATTATAACTAAATTACTTACAACATTTGTAACATAAAGAGTTAGTAATCCTCGTCTTGAAGGTCTCTCAATTAGTATAGCAACAAGACATGTTAAAAAACATGGTACAAAAGCTACGGTTAATACATTGAAATTACTGAGCATCCTCCTAAAATAAAAATACAATTATTTTCTATTTATTAAGTATGATAATCTTTTTCTTCTCCTTCACCTGCAACCCAACTTGGAATTTGGGATTGGCTATCCTATTCCTAAACTCCATCTTAATCACATCTAACACCCTTTTTTCGATCTTTCTCTTCTCTTCTTTCCTTCTTACGTTTATTTTCATTACCACCTTTCTTACTGCTTCTGATTCCACAATCCTTGTAACATGCCCAAATCATCTGTCTATTTTGTATACTATTGAAGTGCACTTTATTTTATGTTTCACATCCTCATTAAAACTACCGGTCATTTGTAAATACGATTCTAGGTACTTAAAACTCTTCAACTCACATGCTACGTCACCGCATATTGTCATTACTCGTCAACCTCTTGTTCTCTTCCTCCAAACTCATACTCTATATATTCTGTTTTACTTCTACTAATCCGTAATCCCTTTCCTTCATGTGTTATTCTCCACTCTTCAAGCCTATTGCTAACTTCTTCCTGATTTTCTCATACTAAAACTATATTATTCTCTTAAGTATGATAATAACTATAATAAATTACCGAAGTATACACACTGCAGATGAAAAACCAAATGCATGACAAGTCAAAAATGCAGTTGACTGTAAAATACTTAGGAAAGTTTGTGAAAGTTCCTTCTTTGTGGGCTTACGGCCTTTCATTAACAAAGTTAACTGAAAATAGTATTGAATAAATAATTAATATTACTTAAACAAATAATATCATACTATGAATAATACCATGTAAGTAGTAACGTATATACGAAAAGAGGCCTGTAATGAATGAATAAATAATCCAGCACTTGCGTCTGAACAGGATGCAACCCATGGATGCATATACTCATAGCAAGATGTGTCAATTGTTTTTAGAATTTTACTTGCTACAGCCATTGTTTGACTAAATCAAAAATTTTTAAAAAAATATATAAAATTAACTTTTAATAAATGTATGAAAAATACCTAAACCATATCAATTACAATATATAACTACTAAAGTCTTATATCAATCTTATTTTAAGTAAATAAAGACGAAAAATGTATATTAAGTAGTGAATTATGATTACTATCTAGGTAATTTTTAAGTTTTATCAGAAATTACTCAAAAGTCATTGGTAATTATAGAAAGCGCCAATCTTATCATAATGAAAGATTATCTATGATGACCACGGTTAACTACAAAGACGGTGGATGTGTAAACTACGAGCGTTAGTATCGATAGTATGATATTACTCAATGGTATGAATATAAATAAAAATTAATAATATAGATAACTTGAAATTATTTTACGCGGGAAAATAGTCTGAAAAATAAATATATAAAAAAAAAAACGTTTAAAAACATACTTTTCTAAAAAATAGTAAAAAATAATTTTACTACAAGAACAATTTTTAAAAATTTCAACCTAGTCCAAATGTATACTAAGTATAATGAAATGTATGTCACACATTAAAGTGTAATCAAATTTAAATTACAAAAAACTTACAATATAAACCATTATCTGAAATTTTATCTGGTAAATTTATTAGGGACTTAGTTGAATAGGACCCACGCTTTTTTTTTAGTCAAAAATTAATGACGTTTAACATTATTTAAAATTGTAGTTAATTTTGGTTGTTTTCAAAGTAAATGACATTTAAAAAAAATAGGCTACAATTGATTGGTAAATAATTGTTCTTTTAGTAATTATTTTTTAATTTTTAGTCCTATTAAAGGTACTTAATAATTGTGAATAGGTTACTAAATTAATTTTAGAAGATTAAAAATGCAATTTTAGTCGAATGACTCCCCGGCATTTGCAACCAGAATGTCCGGGTCCCAATATTATGACGGAACATTGTATTGTCATTCAAAATAGAGTGTCTGGGTTATCAGTATGTTGAACATCGGGAAGTTGGTTAAATTAATTTTGCAATATTTTAAAAGTACCCGTACAAACGTACGTACGTGTTGGCGAGTTAAGGTAAAAAAACAGCCGCTGGCCGCGTAATGATCGCGGCTTACTTTACGTTATCCGTAGCCCGTACTTAAGTAGTTTCTGGCCATACATTTACGATTACAATATTTAAAATTGTAACTTTTTCATATTTTTTGGATTATAGAATTAGAAGTAAATAGTAATGTTATACAATTTACAATAGTGAAGGGAATTAATGTTAGGTGTTGACAGTTGTGTAGTTGCCAGTTGGGTGTTCTTCGGGGTATAAGATATTAAGTATGTTATCTACACTAAATACTGTGTTAAAGAGGGAGAGCAGTATATTGAATGTATTAATTATTCTTGTATTTGTTTATTTCTTTCTTTGTGAATTGTTTCATTAGTACCATTAAAATATATAATAGGTCTTATGAAAACGACTTCGAAAAAATAAGACAAATTGCTATTCCAAAAGAAGAAAAATTTCGTTTTATTCTATTCAAAGGTTATTTAAAAAAAAAAAAAATGTAATACAAATTATATTTTGAATTGTCTAATTAATGTACCTTGGGAAAAAACCTGTGTATAATTTAAATCTATTTTCATGATATATTTTAACTATGCCTTAGTTAGCAAATAAATTTTAAAGCTATTTAAGGAGTTCTAGTAATGACTTGTAAACAAGTACGTGCTACTTTTTTTTTTAAAAAGCTCTAATTTTATTAAGTTTTTATCTCCCTTCTTAATAATTCGTAATGTGTGTTTTTCTTTTCCGTCTATACTACTGGACGGATTTTTTCGCGGTTGGTTTTATTCGATTCCTCGCATCACGGTGCTTAGAACAGGAATTATTTCTTGACTGATCATTATATATTTATCTAAATATATAATTATTAATAGCCAATAGGAATAAGTTAGGATTAGCTTGTACTATTCAAGCAAAAAGTTGTTAAAGAAAATGGATTTCAATAATCTAAACATATACTTAGTGTAGGTACGCTTAATTATTGGTTTTATAATAGCATAGGTCATAACAGATGTTTAAAAGTATATTATATTATGTCAATATATTTTATTAGGAAAACTGATGTTGCAACCTCTAAAAATAATTTACATAATCTTAAAAAAATAGGGAAATATTTTTTTACTCAAGGAAACATAATAAAAAAAACAGAAAGACATATAATTTTCGACCACCCTAATATACTATTGTTATGAACGAAAGAATGATTAAAAATGTGAAAGAGTTTACTACAGTGTGATAATAAAATATTTATAGAATGAGTAAATCAAGTACATAATTCAATATAAAATAAATAAACGATAGTATATTAGTTTTAATAATTTTATTTACAATATTTTGAATATAACATTATATGATGTAACAGTGTTTCAAACCATTACAATCACTGTTTAAAGATATTATTTATTTGGATGAATATATAAATGTGAATTTGAATTATAATATAAAACTGGACATTGGCTAAGATACATTGTATAATTCAAAATAACAAAAATGTAATATTTTAACATAGGGAAAAACTATGTAGTTAATTTACATAATATTGTACAATCAAAAGAATACAACTGAACATTATTCAATAATATTGGATTATAGGAATTTAATAGGAGGAAATAGCACAAAGATGGATGGGTACCAGAGAAACATACATTTTGCTCTCTTAAATGACTGATGTTTATGCACTTCTTATACTTTGAATGAGTTGGAATATCACTGTAACAAAATCAAAATAAAGATTAAACAAAACTTATTGTATTATTACAAAAAAAGTAATGAAATTAACGAGAAATATACTTGGTGTATACGATTATTTTACAATGTTGAAATAATAAAAAAAATTTACTGGTTGGATTATTTTCAGTTGATAATTGACAACATGTATTATATTATAGTCACATTTGATTGAAAAATGTGTTGAATCGAAACAGTAAAAAGGGTACAAAATTATAGATAAAACTTGATAAAAATATATTTATATATTTCTTCAACATATTTTCAAGTTAACAATAATAACAGGTTATAAAGAAATAAAATGAGAAAAAAATTCTTTGCTTTTGGATTGAATTGTTTTCTGCAGTAATTCATGTACATTCACATTGTACATAGTGTATATGGTAGTGAACTTGTTTCAATAATGCAACTGGTGATTAGTTTTATCTTTCATATCGTATTTTTTATTTTAATTTATTAATATTAAGTTATAAATAGAATAATTTTCAGTTGTTTTAGTTATTTTTAATTATAAACATGGAGTATTTATTCTTATACATTATTTTAAATACTTGTACTATGTAGTAAAATACTGATCGAAAAATAAAACACCGAATATTAACATTACTATGTATAGTACGAGCAAAATTTTAACAAAATAGAATAAGAATTAACGAACACCAAAAACAATTTTGACAAACAAAAATTTGGTTATTTTATATTATACATTAAACATAAATTTTGAGTATTTAAACATGAATGATTTCAATCATTCATGTTTATTTATAATTCATCATTTCAATCAATTTAATTTAATTTGTAAAACAATTAAATGTATTAACATTTATTATTTTAGAAGACCTTGTATTTCATTCATATTCCCTTACTTTATTACGATAATTGTTTCTAATATATGTATTATAGCCATTTATTAAATTTTAAATACATACCAGACCCACAAACAACAAATAAGAATAAGGCCAAAAGCCATGGACTAACTGGCGTCTTGTTTTTCTCCGTCTTCTAAAATAAACATAATTTCAAATTAATTCAAAATGTAAAATAGATACATTTATCTATTTTATACCTAACCAAGACATATTTAATACATTTTTTTAAAAATTATCTTTCGAATAATTTACATAATAATCGTAAGTATTATCTTACAGTTGATTTTGGTACATTTCCTCGCTGTGTGATGTTTTTGCTAGCTTTTTCATTAGCTATCCTCATTCGTTGTTTTGGAGCCATTTTACAAAAAATGTTATAAGTTCAAACTCAATTTACTTAAATGAATACGTGGCAAACTGTTCTAATGGAATGTAAAATACAAGTGTGTGCTGCGTCGGAAACGTTTACACCCGAAGTGAGGCGATTCGACGATTAACAAGATCTTAACACTATTTTTCCCGTTACATTCATAACAATCTGGATGAGAACAGAATGTAGATATTATAAACTGTGTTGTTGTCACTTGTTAGTTGTTAGTGGCGTATGTTTTGTTGAGTTGGAAATGATAAGATGTCGACGTGGGCAGAGATAATGCACAGTACAGCCAGCCAATGCATATAAAATGTAGTTTGTTGAAAATACAACAATTGTTTTTTTTCCGTAGCTATTATAGATGTATCGACGCGTCTACAAAAACTATGACTTCTTAGTTCTTACGATTTACGAAGACGGAAGACTTGCACCGTTCACAGATTCTTACGAAAAGTAGCACCATTCAAGTTATTATGAAGACTAGCACCGTTCGTGCTATTGGTGCCATTGGTGCCAACGGTGCTAGTTTTCGTAAGAAATTCGCGAACGGTGCTGCTTTTCGTAAAAAGCCTCAAACAGTGTTAGTTATCGTAAGAACTTGAACGGTGCTACTTTTCGTACGACGCGTGGATATTATCTCGGAAGCAAAATACCTATTAAAAATAATCTATATTCATTATTCATAAATAAACTTATCAAGGTTCATCAGTTCATGAATATATTAGTTTTTAGCACATTTTTATTTATATGAGTGTGGTAACTGGTATTTAGTCATACACCCACTGAACATAATATAATATGTTGGTTTAGTGCGTACACCTTACAGTTGAGGCATCTAGTTTCAAAACCAGCCCTAAGACATATTGACAACGTATTTGTTTTTTAAGTGACCACAATGTATTACATGTTATGTAAAATTTGTATTGAATTATGAATTCAAATGAAGAATATAACTAATTCAAACTGTGGTTGTTTGAAAATCTTGATTGGTTCTATCTAAAGAAATTATTTGTTGTTTTGTGAAAATTTTCAAAAATTGTATAGCTTATTTTGAAACTAGGCGCCTCAGTTTATACCAATAAACCGAACTGTAAATTACCTTAAAAACTAAGGAAATCAGATTCTGTAATTCGGTATTAATCTACTTTACCGGACACCTTTCTTTTCCATTATTTTTAAAGAGATAGTATTTTTAATACCGATTACGAATCTGCCAAAATGTAGTCGCTTCACGCTTGCACTTCGTTTAGAAGTAACAGATATTTTAAGATCGCTCGTAATAGTGATATGCGCGTGCACGCACTATGATGATTATTGCCAGCGTTTTAGTGCTACCCACTCGATATGATTAATAAAATAAAATTATAACATTTTTAATTAATAAATATATTATGCAAACAATTTTAAAAAAAGGTGACCGATGTATTATAGTAGATTTCTTTCCCACTCAAGGCTGAAGACCCTCTTCCATATTTTAGATACAAAAAAATAAATACTTAAGACTTGGTTGTGATGTATAAATTTAATTTATATTTAAGGGGATTCAAAAAAGCTATTTATAAGGGGGAGGGTCGTGTGAAAAAAAAAAATTTTATTGCTTAGAAAATTAGTTAATCATCTGTAAAATGTTTTCTTCAATTTTCAAATGAATTAAAAGAATAAATATACCTATATAAGCGTACTCTAGTGGCGCGTTTCAAACCGTGCTACGCGCAGTTATATTATACGAACGAACGCGTAAACGCTTTACCTTTCAGTCTATTGGCCAAATATATTTGTTGATTTGATATTTTGACAGTCCAGTGGTGTATTTACGAGGGGGGGGGGTATGGGGGTTATATCCCCGCGCGCCCCGGGAGATTATTTGAAACATAGACCATAGTTTAAAATATAACAGTCGCACCTGATGAACTACTCAATATTCTTTCACTGTCCTCGAGAAATTTAAACCTTGTTTTACAGTTTATTCAGTTAAGAATCCAAATTTTTGTTTACATGCAACAGCCAACATGTATATAATAATATGAATATATGTTTATATTAAATAGGTATGCCTGTTAAAATCTGTATATCAGTACCCCCCCCCCCCCCCGTGGAAAAATCCTAAATACGCTACTGTTTGACACTAAATGGTAGCATTATTGAAGAGATTTGATATTTTGAGTCTAAAGAACAACATTATTTGACGAAAAAAAATCATAAAATTTGACAAAAATGCAAAAACAAATTTTCAAATCCGGTACAGGATCTACCAACAGCGCGCGCCGAAAACTTGGAAAATTGGCAACTTTAAAAGAGATTTTCTCAAAACAAAAATATTTTGCACGCCGTGCAATGTAGCTCAATGAATTTTAATCCGATTGATATGTGGTTTGGCGCATTTTTTTCTTACACTTACTGGCCTTTGGTTGAATCTAAAAGTTTATTTATTATTATTACTTAATTATAATAAATCAGTATTTATTTTTAATACAAAAAATAGGTACAAATCTACTTTACCGGGCACCCTTTTTTTCGATTTTTTTTACTCTAAGGCGAACTTAGTTTTTGAGTTCTCGACATTAGAACATCGCCGATATCGATCTATACGCAGTTGCCCGCCGGTGCACATATACACTTTATTTTTCAATTTTGTATAATCGTCATCAGACCGGGGAAAGTAGACCCGTCGGTTGCGCAGGTCACTGGTAGACGTGCACCGCCGGGTATGTCGATATCGACGATCTTCAATTATAACTTCCAAGCTAAGTACGTCGGGCAAATTTATTATACAAAATCTAAATATAAAGTTTATATGTGGACCGGCGGGCACCCGCGTATGGATCGATATCGGCGATGTTCTTATGTCGATAACTCTGAAACTAAGTTCGCTTTTAAAGAAAAAATGCTTGTAGATTCGTAATCAGCATTAAAAATGCTATCGATTAAAAAAAAAAATCGAAAAAAAATGTATATATGCACTGCCGGACGCCCACTTTTGTCGATTTCAAATGTTTATAACTCCCAAGCTAAGTTCGTCCGGAAAAAAATTCTTACAGATTCGTTATCAGCATTAAAAGTACTAACGATTTAAAAAGGTGCCCGCTAAACTAAATTTGTACCACTACTATAAAGTTATTACTTATAAGTATAAGTACTTATAAGTTATAACTTTATAGTAGTAGTCACTCAACTAAGGTGATAAGTGATAACAGAATAAACTGAGGACTAATGTGTTGATATTTGATAAGCTGCAAGCAGACTGCAGCATTTTTAAATTTTGGGATAAATATTGATTTTTGTTGACGTTTGGCTTTGATTAGACGTAATTTTTTGTTAATAGTTAATACCATTGTTATTTTAATAATAATCGTTACTTTTTTGTTACCTAATGTGTTAAAAGGCAGTTACAATAAAAATATTATTTGTGTATTGCTCAATTGTTGCACAACACTTTAAACAAGAGAATGAAGTTATCAAAACGAATTTCATTTTTATAATGCATACAATTATCGTTAATTAGTTGCATGATCCATAAAGTAAGTTAAAAAAATTCAAATTTTAAATGGGTGCCAAAGGAAGTAAGGGTCCACGTTTGCCAAAGTTGCATACTGAAGAATGTGATGCTATTGATCATTTAATGAACTTCAACGACCATGTTCATGTGGATTATTTAATGAGTAAATGGAAACCTTTATTGACTGATAACATGACACAACATATTAAACATTGGTTTGTTTCAAACAAACTAGATAGATCAGATATTATACATATATATCAATCTTTTGCGCTAAATGAAATTTACCAAGAAAATTATCATGGCCTAATTAAGAAAATATTTTCAAAGTCAAATGTTCGACAGTATACAATTGATTTGATTGAAACATTAATAATTTGTTTAAAATCTACTGATGAGTATGCACATTGGATACGGATTAATGCAAAAGCAAGAGCAATACCACAATTAAGTTTACAATTTTCTAATGAATCTTTGTCTTCAAGCTTAGATACTTGGTTGCAAAATGAAACATACTACGGTTTAATGCATAGAATATTAATCACTACACTTTATGGTGTACCAAAGAATCATAATTTGTTCCCGGCTGTGATAATAAATAAAAAATTCAATAGATCATTTAAAACTATATTAGATTTTGGATGGATAATGTTTATTGTTAAACATTTACCAGTAGATTGTCAAAAAAGTTGGCGTTTATTATATTCATCTTGTTCACATGGAGAAAGTTTTCAAGCATTAAGCACAGCAATAGTTGATCAGGGATGCACAATTTTTATTGTAAAAGATACTGATGGTAATATTTTTGGTGGTTATGCTTCACAACCATGGTTCTTGAAACCAACATTTTATGGAGATTCTGCATGTTTTTTATTTACATTATTTCCAAATTTCAATTGCTGTGTAGCAAGTGGGCATAACGACCATTTTATGTACATGAATAATGGTCAATATACCCTACCTAATGGTATAGGTATGGGGGGACAGATGAATTATTGGGGTCTATGGCTGGATTCTGAATATGGAAAAGGCCAGTGCAATGTCTCATGCTCAACATTTACAGATTATTCAATGCCAACAAGAGAAAAAGATTTTCGCATTGCGTCTCTAGAAGTGTGGTGTGTAAAAGAAAAGATAAATGATGAAAGCGATGAAGAAGAAAGAAAGGTACCCACAAATACAGATAAGTGGGACATGAAATTATTAGAAATGGCCGGTAGACCAAAATATACTGATAATCTTAAAGACGATGAAGAAAATCCATACTAATAATACATTTAATTAAACTTAATACTTATTGAAAATTAATTAATGCTTTTCTTTATTAAAATGTATTTTGTAGACTAAAACTATAATTAATTTATAAACACATCCTCAGTTGTTTTTATTTAAAAAAAAAAATTTCAATGTACGCTTTTATTTAAATTTTACTATATTAAAGTAAAAAACCAAAACTGGGTTAGTTTTTAAGCATAAAATAGTATCCTACTCTAGGTTATTAGCTTTGATATAAAGTCAGTAAGGTATCCATTTAAGTTCAAACTCTTACCTTAAAAATATACTTATGTAGTGTCCATTAGTGTTTTGCACAAATAACAATTTTTATTTAAGAGTTATTGTACCCACCCCACAACTCTTCAGGTCTTTAACTTGTTTGATTAATTTAATCTCTATTCTATAAAGCCTGTGTTGAACGAGAAATACCTACTAGTGTTAGAAATACAAAATTATATTATTAAAACACTATAATCCTACATTTCAAAGATTGAAATTCAAAATGTTTAAATGAGTAAAAATATAGTTTTTAGAGATCTTTAAAGTCTTCTTTGTTTATGACTGTAGTGAAAATATATTAAATTATATATTTATTATTCAAAGAGCTACTACTGATGATTATCTTTTTTCATATAATAGTACATAGTTTTAAAACTATAAAATAAAAAGCCATTACAGCAGGGTTGGAGCGTGGGAGGTTACAGGTCTACATGGATTAATACAACTGAAAGTTTAAATCACTTTAAATTAACAGCTTTGATGCAAATCTGTAATGGTAAATAAACAAATACCTATTAATAAATGCATTATACCTAACAACAATAATGTGCTTAAAAATATATTAATACAAAGCATGTCTATAATAATTTATTGTCATAGTTAACTAACCTAACCTAACCCGTATTTAAAAAAAAAAAAATTGGATCGTAGTAATTTTATGTTGAATAAATATGTACATGGGCCATTTTCTAGATTTTGAAGGGAATAGGGTAAATTTTTGTCTACTAAAGTACCTTATAGGTACGATTTCTAATCTATAGAGTTACTACATGAAGAAATGTATTCAGCAGTTTAAAAGATATTGTTGTTCCAAAAACAAAAAAAAACACATCATTGTAAATCTCAGCTTTGCATTAAAGATAATACGTGTCAAATTTTTACATATTATAAGTTTCCTTCGCCAAATTAAGGACTAAACGTGATCTTATTTATAATCAAACAACTATTTATAAATTTAAATTATAAAAATAACAAAATTATAATCTACATTTTTTATTTTTTTTTTTCATAGTAAATATTGTTTACATTTCATGGATAATCATACAAATATCATGTCATTGCATATGAAAACAAATTTACAAGTTTTGTAATTTTATTAATCTAAAAAAACTCTTAATAGATATCCCTACAGACCTTAGGATGCTATACAACTGTGCGTGTTTATCTTATGACTACCAGTAACAGAAACGTAACTTTTAAATGTAAATAAAAAAAATGTATATTATATATTTAAGGAATCAAACTAGGAAAAAATGACAAACCAAAACAATTTTTTGACATGAAAGAAAATTACTATAATAGTATAGCGAACAAATGTTCACATATTAACTGAGATCAGATTTTATACTTGTAAAAAAAATGTATTTTAGCTTTTAAGGACAACTACAATATTGCAATGATAATTATGCCTTTTAATTAATATAGGCATGCAAGCAAGAAACTGTAACCTATAAAAGTCTGTAAGGTTTAGAATAATTTAGGTCTTATAATTTATAATTATAATAATTACTATTATTTATAATTTGTATAATATATATGTAGATATATACACATACATAGAATTTACCTTTTTATAAGGCAGCATATGTATAAATTAACTTAATTACAATTATTAAATAGTTGCTCGTATAATATATTATATAAATGCATATACGTATATATTTATTTACAATGAGCAACTTATTTTATTTTTATATTATCCTACTTAACACAAAAAACTCACAACCGTTAATTTCTAATTTGTTAAATTTTATGGTTTTAAATATTTTTCTAGATAGAAAATTTGATTAAAAATATTTTTTTTAATTTTGACATTTTTCTCAAAAATTTACTTATAAAGTATAATTATACAATGATTTCTTTATTTTACAGAAATTTTGTCTACATCAAAAGGAGGGTTATTACAATTACAATTTAAATTAATTTGAATTATGGAAGACTATACCTAAACTTTTTTAAAACTAAATTATTATGACTTAATTGTCAGACAGTGGACGGAGGTAAACAATGCCTGTTTGGCCTATCGGCTCGGTTGTGGTTCATTAGCAGAAGCAGCTGCAGCTGTTGTGGGGTCGTATTCCATAACTTCTTGGTAAATAAGCTCTTTCCACTGATCAACAGTGTGTTCACGTTCATCTACTGAATGGTCCCATGGTCCGGGTGCTGGTGCATTAACTTCGCTTTCATCATACCAAACATTGATGTATGGATGCAACAACGCATCATCTACAGATATACGTCTTTCTGGGTCAATCACTAACATTCGAGACAAAAGATCACGTGCTTGGCTTGCTGTTGAAAACCAAAACACAATACATTTTTAAAAATTATTTAAATAAAAGAAATAGAAACCAGTAATAAGGTTTCAAAGTTAATATATCTATAACTGTATGACTGTAATGGGTGAATTTGTCTATCTTTTAAAATTTACATCTTATATATAATTTGTTTCAATAAACTGTTCATCAAACAATTTTACTTTCTATTAAAAATTAATAAATTAGTGAAAAAGGAAAAGTACTAAGCATAAAGCATGTAAAATGTACACGCTTGCATCTCTCTTAAGTCAATTTTTTTTTTTTTAATTTAAATGAATAAAGTTTAGTAGTAGTAAAATAGTTAAGCTAAAACCAAAAGAAAACATACCTTTAAGTTTATTGTGTTCAGAAGAATCTGATGGGAATAATACGTCCGGAAATAGACGATCAAAAGAATAACCGGGATAACGTGGTCTATTCTCAACATAATTACGCACAGTTGGTTGTAACCGCCTCATAAACTCTTGTGATGGTGTACCTAGTTGCTCTGGAAAGTTATACAGTAACAAGTAAATATTAGTTATGAAATAAAATAATAGAAACACCAAACTCTTTATTACATATTAGTCTAATTTTGTATGCATGTACATTTATAAAGGTTATATCAAAAAACTAAGCCTTCATTGTCAGCATATTCTTAAGCTGGTATATTTAAATTCCTTAATAGTTGGTACTATGCTTTTATGTACTGCAAACCCAGTTCTAAATTGATGTTGGGTCACTAAATTTACTGAAGAGAATAGTTGTTTCTTGAATATCTATCGTTGCAGTATCATTCCATCTAATTTCTTGTAGAGTCATTATTTTTAGTTTGCATTTGTCTACGTCCTTAATGCTCTTGATACGTTCCAGGTTTATAAATAGTGCGTAAGTTTTATGTTTCAAAAAATAAGGCATTTTCCCAGTTTCCAGTCTAGTTATCTATAGCTCCATGAATCAGAGGCATATTTATTAGATCCTGAACAATATGTTTTTACTAGGCAGGGTTGTTAGCCCTGCGCTTAATCGCCTCAATCTGGAGGATTAGAGTATCCCAATCAGTTAGGTCAAAGTATTGGCTATTGGCATACACGTAAGTGTATTGGGCAATGGGTGCACCACTTTCCCTACGCCAATGACTGAGGTCCGCGGACTGTCACACCCATTATCAGTTAAAGTACCACAAGCAGTTATTCTCTACATGTATATGTTATAATTTTATTTAATAAAAATTAACAAACCTATAATTTTATTCCATTGATCTATGTGGTCAGTACCAGGAAACAATACACCTCCTCTAATCATTTCACCCATAATACAACCTACTGACCATATATCGACGTTTTCTTTGTAGCCCATGCCCAAAATAACCTTAAATCAATAACATATACGTTTTTTTAATTTATAGCTTAAACAATCATAAATGAAAACACAAATTTTACTTCTGGTGCTCGATAGTATCTCGTGACAACATATGGTGTCATCATGAAAGTAGTTCCAGCAGTTCGCGCTAATCCAAAATCCAATATTTTTAATGTGCAGTCTGATTTTACAACAATATTGCTAGGTTTTAAGTCCTGAAAAATATTTTTTGTAAACATACATATTTAATGTTATATAATCTATTTATAAAAATACAAATAATATGACTGTTACGAACTCTGTGAATAATTCCAGCTGAATGTAAATGTTTAATACCACATAACATCTGATATAACAGATAAGACATCCGTTCATGGTCTAAATCCATTTGAATAACCTGGCATAAGTTAGCATCCATAAGCTCCATCACCAAATATACGTCTTGAAAATCATCTAGAGTCCTTTGTGGAGTAAACGCATTTAGCAAACCAATGATCTAAAGAAATCATACATTTTTTTATTTATATATATATATATATATATATATATATACATAGGTACACACATCTAAAACTTCTGCATTTTCTATTAAACAGAATTATTTATGTATGATACTTAAAAATAATAAATTCATTCAACTTACATTTTTGTGATTAACTAATTTCATAAGTTTGAATTCTCTATATGCCCGTTTGGCATGTGTAACATTTTGAAATGGTCTAGATAACTTCTTTATTGCAACGCTTTGTTGAGTAATAGTATCCATTGCAGCACTATTTACATATTAATAGATATAATTAAATTGAGATAATCGAAAAACTATTTATACTTACACAACCATGCCCTGGGCACCTAGGCCTTTAGGGACAAGATTAGTGTATCGTCTGGGAACTGAAAATTCAGTATCACCAAATACTAGAGTGTAAAACATATCGGTAGCTTCAGCCTCGGCGTCTGGCTCGCCTTGAGGTCTTTGAACAAACCTTGATTGCGTTCCAAGCATTTTATGAATAAGCTCAAAATCAACTTTACCAAACAAAAAAAAAAACAAATAGTGCAACTACAGAAATAATAGACAATAGTTGAAAAAACACAAAATTATATTTTTTAATTACTATGTGCGTAACATGCTTTAAATACAACAATAATATATTGGCTGCACATTATTACAATTTACCGCTAATATTATAATTAATATACTACATTTTAAATTGAAAAGAAATAAATATTATATGGGACTAAATATAATAATTAAAAATCAGGTTGATTAAGGGGATTGAAAGCAGATGGTTTAAAATGCAATTTTTTACATAAAAAAAGAAAAAATCCGTATTCAACAAAACCTAGTAAAAAAGCCAAAGAACCTGTATATCTTTACAGAATTTAAATCCGAACTCCTCAATAGTCAAAATTTTATCAGATTTTTTGGTTTAAATTGTTAAAAAAAAAACTGACAGCTTTCAATCTCCTAACTATTAACTTATAATCAATTTCCAAAGCTAATTAGGCACTTTAAACATACATTTAATAATAATCATGCTATTTGTAATAAATGTACTCTTTTAATAATACTTACCAAACGATCCCCTGTGCACCAGATCCAATTGGTTTTAAATTCTGATACCGTTTCAGAATGGTGAACTTAGTATCGCCCACCTCCACTGTGAAAAAAATGGAGGAGGACACTCGAGATGTCATCCTAGGATTGATATGAGGCATACGACTGATCTCTTGTAAATGAACTCCAAAATGACAAAATGTTATAAACCAATCAAAAATAATTAAACTTTTGCCTGGAATCAAAAACCAATTTTCTATTTACTCTATACATCAGCCACAGATCACTATAAAAAATATTACATTTAAAATTATTAATATACAGTTTAAATAACAGAATAAAAGTTGCTTCTTAACCATTTTATTGTTTGAGTTATTTAAAATTGTGTACAAAAATCAGGGTGGGGCTTTAGGAGCCAATTCAATGATCACCGTATTTTTTTTATGTATTTATGAAAAAATTCAACAAGTTACCTAATATATTATACCTTAATATATTTAAGGAACTAACAATTTTTCACTTTTTCTGAAAACTTTGGAGGCGAAGGTTTCAGTTATGGACCTATACATGCATCATTCCTGTTATCGGTTATAATATACTTATAAATGTATTAGCTTTTAGGCTTAGAAAACGAAAACAAAATTGTGGAAACAGACGAAAGCTTGCTTTCACATGGTAAGGTATATTCCGCTATAATCCGTATTCGTACTGTGCTCCTAATATAGAACATGATAATGTAGTAAATCGTAATAATTTAACATTTTAAATTAAGTTTTAAAAAGAAAATGTTTATTACATTTTCGAGGTACACTTTAAGTACCTATAACTCGTTTTTTACGATTTTCAGAATTCTGTAATACCATTTCCCGCGTATTATGTAACTGACTAAAGCCTATTATTATTACTTTACAGATAAGCAAAGTAGGTATTTACGCGGAAATAGGTCATTGGGTTACAGTCTGTACTCTCTCCCAGATCCTAGTAAATACACCACTGTCAAGTGTCAACTGATACAACATACACACATACAGTCATACAGATGCATTGAAATATTGAATAATATATTTTTAAACGCTAACTATTCATCGTACAACTCGTAATTGTAAATTTGTTGTAAAACATGTAAACACCTGTACGCGCGTTTGGCTAATTGTAAGAGTAAAGCTGGAAACGCACCAGCTGCAACATTTTGTTGCGAAGAAACTGTTGCAGAGGCAAAAATGTTGAAATTTGTTTAGATAATTAGAGCGACCTGTACGCTGCACGGCGCAAAATCGAAATACCAAATTCAAGCAGCCGTAACGCCGCCATTTAAAATGTTTTCGATATGAAATTTTATTATTAAATACTTTGAATGGTCAATTTCATGATGTAATTTATTTCATTTTAATAAATCTTACCCTTTTTTTAAAAAAAAATCCTGGAAAAAACGGATTTTTACACGACCCTCCCCCCTTAAATCAGTGCAACCGTTACGGAAGTATTATTTAAGTATCTCTCTCTATGGTTTCAATCCGTAGATTTGTTTGCAGCCATCTTCCATTCTTCTCTATTATCTGCTTTCCTTTTCATTTCTACATACGAGTCACAACCTTGGTCCTTTATTATCTGTTGAATGTATTCTATTCTTGGTCTTAACCTGTGGTTCATTCCTTCTACTCTTCCTTCTATAATCAGTTTTAACAATCCTTCGTGTCTCATTATATAGCCTATCCACTCGTTTCGTCTTCTAACTATATTTTTCCATAGTAACTTTCCCTCTGATATTCTTTCCAGTACATCTACATTGGCTACTCTGTCCATCCAACGTATCCTTAACATTCTCCTATAACATTTCAAACGCCTTCAAAAGTCTTCTTCGTTCTTCCATTGTTATTGTCCATGTTTCACACCCATATAGGGCAATTCTCATCACATATGTCTTCAATAGATTTTTTCTTGTTTTTAGACTAATGTTTCATGGTGTAAATATAGTTTTCTTGTTGTTAAAGGCTATTTTGGCTTGACAGATATGTTTTATTATTATTATTAAAGTAAAAATGTTAAAGCAATTTTTATTGTTTTTAGATATGTGTAAAAATTAGTGATAGGATTTCGAAAATCCGGATTTTTCAAATAACGCTATTTAAGCCACTTGGAAATCTTAAAAATAGTAAATAGTATTACAATATAAATTTGTGTACCTAAGTAAAATTTGTTCATAAAAATTTAAAAAAAACTAACTTTGTCTATAAAATGCTTCGGATTTCATCAAATCTGAAATCCAAAAGCAGTTTATCTTTTTGGTGTTTTGTTATATTTTTACATATTTATAAAAAAAAATTGACTTAGGTGCACAACTTTATATTGTAAAATTATGTAACACTTATATGATTTATAAATAGCTTAAATAGCGTAGTTTTGTGAAAATACAGATTTTCGGATTCCCGTCACTAATAAAAATGTACAACGTCGTTATAATGTAACCATATTAAAGTTGAAATTTTAAGATAAATAATATCGTAGTTATAATATTAGGAAACTTTTTTGAAATTACTTTTTGCACAAATTTAAAAAAAGGTTTTCTAAATTCTCTACTTCAACCCATGTGTTTTATTCAAATAACGGTTACGTTACGTCTCTATACACATAATACACATCGGATATTTTCTGAGAACCTTTTATTCAAAACCATTTAGTGAATATATTTTTGTTTTGATGTAAGGCCTTTTCACACTTGACGTAAGAGAAACGCATACTTTTTTATACATACAAAGTGTGAAATGTTAGGTCTAAAAGAGTTTAATGAGTGATTTTATCATTTATGAAAATACATTTGACTTTCCAAAAACTAGAAAATTAAGTGACCGTCGTCCGTCACAAAGTCTAAAATCCAATGTATTGGCTTTTTCTTTATTGGTTGCAAATGTATTTACTATTTTCGCAATTTTAATTGTACTATCAGTGAGAATGGTGACACATTATAAAATCTTTTAATAACTTGATCCGAATATTATTTTTAAAAACTCGTAATCAAGGTACAAAATCCCACGGAAAATATCCTTAAATAAATAAAAAACATATTGGTTTAGTAAAGTTGTCACAAAATTTGGTATAATAAGAATTTATTTTGTACGATAATTACACAAGAATAATAATAAAAAATTTCAAATCATTTTTCAAAAGGGAAAATATCGCACATAGGTGTAATAGTAGGGTGTGACTACTGTGTATGCCATTCAGCACACGGTAAAAAGAGATCAATAAAGTCAAAGTACTCGACTCCTCCCATTATTTTACGTACGGCGAAGGACATTTTTTTATTGTCATTATATTAGCGAATTATTATTATAATTATACAAAAGCCATAACAATATTTGTTTCAATGTAATTGTAAATTTGTGGTTGTCCAAAAACTTGGGAGAAAGTTGTAGTAAAATGTATTGTTTTTGATAACATACAAAAGTTAACTTTATACTTCAAAGAATAAAATTAAAATCGCGATGTATAATACAATTATTAAAGCACACCTATGTGTACTGACTAATAACGCATAATTCTTGTTTTTTTTTCAAAATGTTACGAGGGAATTTCATATTCTATATCTATTAAAAAATAAGAAAATTATAGCACCTATTAACAGGTTTTAAAAATCATGTTTAATAAATTGAAAGCGTTAAAACTGCTCAAGGAAATATTGACAAATAACTTGAAAAAAAACAACTAAAATATCATAATAATAAAAAAGTTGTTGTTTACAAATCCATATTGTTTAGTCCTATGTATAAAGAAATAATGAAACTAGAGTTGTTTTGGCAATTTTTTGAGTCATAGTTTCGTATTTTATGTTCAAAAAATAGGTCGATTTTGAAGATGATTTTTTATAGAATTTTATTAGATTATGTTTTTTAAATTTTTTTTAAAATTTTAGCCTCATCATTTATTAATTATCAATACACACTAAGAAAATGTATAATATTTTATAATTTAACTAGTTTTTTAGTTTATTTATTGTATGTTTTATTTCAGGTCTATCATGACTATATACAATTTTTACATTAATTTGCGCCAATGCGTTGTCTAAAACTAAAACTATTCAATATTCTCTGAACCTGAGAGTTTTGTTCAAATCCCAAGAAACTACTCTATCGTTTGATATAATATAATAATACAAAAATCTAAGCTCGTTTAATATGGTTTTTAAAGAAATTTTAATTATTAAATATACTTTTTTTAAAATTATTTTTAAAGTCAAACTCAAAAAAAGATTGAAGATTTTATTTTTAAAATCACAATTTTAGGATATAATCTGTCAGTAACTTAGCTTAGCTTGTCGGTATCTTGTAATGAAGATAATTGTAGGAAATGTATTTGATAAACTTATGGGCCCATTGTCTGGGCCAGACATTACACTTTTTAAGCAATTTTCGCAATCATGGAATTTGATAAATAAAGACTATTATGAAAGTATGCTGGTCGACGATTTGGTTAGTGAAAAAATGATTTCACATAAACAAGAAATTAAATAGTTTTGTTTAAATCAGCTGTAATGTTTTTCTGATCGTGATGATTATAAAGAGCTCCTTAAATTATGTTTGTTGTGTGTAGGAGAAATACTACCTAATACTACAATTTTTTATAAGCCTGGTGCTTACCTACCATAAAGCGAGATGGATGGCTAAAATATTATATTGCCTTAAGATTTATATGTTTAGAAAACAATTTAAGTTAACTACGTTTGAATTAAATGGACTATGTCAGTTTAAATTATGTGTTAATATTATATGTAAGAAACTGGTTTAACTTTACTGATACATCAAACGCGCCAAGGAATGATTTGCAATTCCTGAAAGAGTTGTATTGTTATAAGTATACAAATTTAATTGTTGCAATTAAGTCATTTTCTCGTAATTTATGGTATTTGAGTGAAACTCTAATGGGTCTATCATTTTTTGATGAGCAAATTTTAAGCACTGAAAAAAATGAAATGGTTCAGGCGTTAAAAATTTGCGGTGACGAAGAGTTCCAAACAGAATTACTTTAACAGCTGCAAATATTTCTACAACGACAATAACCAGTTTAATTACACAAAACAGATTTTTACAGCCTTAAATATAAATACAAATTTCTTGTTAAAACCATCTCAAAATTGGAAAGAAGATAATCATTATATTTTAAGATTAAATAGAATAAATATGCAGATTGTAATAAAAATAGATTCCTTTAAAAAAATAATTAATATGAATATTATTAAAATATAGTACCTATACAATGATAAGTAAAATGATAAGTATGCAAAACAGTTTTAATTTATAAAATACTATAAATTGAATACAATTTTGAATTATATCCTAAAATTATGCAATAAAAAGTACAATGTCTGGCCCAGACAATGGGCTCATAAGTTTATCAAATACATTTCCTATAATTATCTTCATTACAGGATACCAACAAGCTAAGCTAAGTTACTGACAGATTATATCCTAAAATTGTGATTTTAAAAATAAAATCTTCAATCTTTTTTTGAGTTTGACTTTGGAAATAATAAAAAAACATATATTTAATAATTAAAATTTCTCTAAAAGATTAGAGCTTAGATTTTTTTACATTATTATATCAAACGATAGAGTAACTTCTTGGAATTCGAACAAAACTGTCAGATGCAGAGAATATTGAATAGTTTTAGTTTTAGACAACAAATTGTTCAAATTAATGAAAAAATGCCTAAAATTTATATTAAATCGCGTGGAATTAGATTTTATCCATGCCTTCCGGAAGGACTGTAAATATCAATAATATCTCCAATATTAAAGTTTTAATAAAGTGGAAATCATAAAATTCAAGTTTAAGATAGGGTTGAAGAGGTACAAGGTTTGATTCCCAGGGACACTACAGCCAATTTTGTCAGTCCCTACCTAATAGAAGCTTCGCATATTGAGGTCAGAGACGTATAGGCACGTATACACCTGCCGAACACAGTAAGCCTAACCGTTTGCAAACCGCTCATGAGAATCCATCTACGGACGGGTTTTTTGACAAGCCAAATTAGGACGGGCTCGCGATAGGTTTGACTTGCTAGTGTATACACTGCTTAAGAAATCAAAAATGAAATCTTTAAAAACAAAACACTTATGTTCTGAGTCCCTTAAATTTCCTTATACAGAGGCAGATAGTAGATGTTAACGTTTTTATTTTTTAAATTAATTATAAATATTGTTCAAAAGTTTTAGACATAAATATGATCATTGTATACTCCAATTCATAAACACATTAGATCAATTTTTAGCTAATTTTTACCTTAAATAAATAAAATCCAACACAATAGGCCTCATCCTTACTATTAAGTGGTAACAGGGCATAATTTGAATGTAAATTACTTTGGGTGTTATTATAACTGAGAGTAAATAAATTATTTTCAAATTATGCTAGGATGTGAATCTATAAATGGTAAAAAAGTATTTATAATTATGTTATTAAGAAATACATTTTTTAACTGCGATTCAGAATGGTTCTACCTCAGAATACCCCAAAACATTCTGGAACTAATTGAACTATTTCTTAGATAGGTATGGTGTTCTCAGTGCTGTATTTTTAAGTATACTGTGCATCAGAGTATGAGACAGTTGCAACCCAACACGACCACTCAATATAATAGGACAGTAATGTCTTCATTGAAATGCATAGTAGCATTTTTGTTTTGGTCATCACTGCATTCGTGGTTTTCACATTTAGTTTTAAAAATAATTAGTATAGCTTTACTTCAAACATGTTTCTAATATTTCTTTTAAGTTTTACTGTATTTAATTTATTGATACTACATTAGTGCATATCTCGGTCACACTCGTATACTTGCTAAACAAGTTCTTCTAAGCTTAAGATGCTATAATTTTTTTTACTTGACGAGTCCGTGGATTTCAAATGTTAAAATTATTATCAGAGTAATTTACACATAAATACAAAAAAAAGGCATCAATAAAGTAAAATTGTTTCTAATTTAAAACTTATTGTAAGCATAGGTAATTTTAAAATAAGTTTTCTTTTAATAAATAGATAACATAAAATAAATAACATATACAAGAATAAAACATTACATATGAAAGTTATTAAAAATCTATAATTTTATATTTCAGTAACTACATACATGGGTTGGTCAGTTATCTTATCAATAAGAGGTCATTTGCAATAGCTTATGACGAGATGACATAAAATATTACTATATCATATGTCTATTAAATTATGTAACTATAAACTACTGAAGTACAATTAATAAGTCTGTACGATCTTTTAAACTCTTTGGTATGGAGAGCTTTCAGGGGTGGGTTGGACTTCCCAGGCAGGAAAATAAAGAATTAAAGAAAATTAAATCCGAAAAATATGCCACAGAATGGTTAGCACGATTATTTCCTGACAGATATATCCTTCGGCCTTCCTAAAGGGTTTTTATCTAATAATGAATCATAATTTATACAACAAAATATTGAAACCCAAATAAGTGTAAAATAATGAATTTAATATTTTGTTAATATACGTTTATAAAATACTAATTGATATATTATTACACACGTTATGCAATATATGACATGTCATTTAAATTTACAGGTCTAAATAAAAAATATATTAATTTGTGTACCTTAATATTGTTAATATTGAAATGCTCAAAGGAAATGTCCAAAAGCAATACCCTTATGACTGAAGATGTCCACTGATAAGAGGAAATAACACTTTGCACTTGTTACATATTATTTTAAACCATATTAATAAAATAATTAAATTTTACTCATTTAAGCAGCGAATTCAATTATTAATTTTTGGTTGTAAAAACAATGAACCTAAGTGTATGTATTACTGACATACAATTTCCCGTAAAAATGGAAATTTTCACAGCAACAATTCATCACAGACTGACCGACAGACTCAGATGACCCATCTACTAACCAGTGTCACCAACCAAACACGATATCACTTCTTCCATGATACAGTTTAATCAAATATTGTAGTACTCCCTTTGATCATTTACTTTTAATTATTGATCTAAGAAGAATATTGGCCATTTGGAAATAATTAATGTAAATTTAAATAAAATACCAAATGGATAGTCCTAATACACATATATTACCCTATATAATGACTTTAAAAATATTAACTTAATTATCTAGGAATTTATTTGCATGACGCCAATAGATAGAAAACTATCAATAATAATTGTTTGCCCCTTCTACTAAAATTTAGTTCAGCGCCCCTGGATTAAATAGATGACTATTATAATCGAAGTTTTTAAATTATTACTGTTAAATATTCTATGTACAGTATTTAGAATAAATGCTGAAACAATCTGAAATTTTTACAAACAAAAAGTTGAATTTCTTATTGTTTGGATAAATGAGAATAATATCTGCCTATAATAACTTTCGTTTTTCTGTCTTAACCAAAAATTCTATTATTATATTATTCGAGTTTCTATCGCGGATGAACCAAGTGGAACAAGCAAGCAAGAGTGAAGCATGACATAAAAGTTTTATCGTGAACACAGATATATATAATAAACTAGATTGCTAACTAGCGATAAGAATGAAGCCGACAATCCGCCATTCTGGTGGGATTTATGTGTGTTATCAATGCATATAATATATATATCTGTATATATTATTCTATCAGTAATATATACATATGTGATTGTTATAAACATATATTATTCTCGCGTGATAAGGTTCTAATTCCCACTAGGATGGCGGAAAGTGGCTGCTTCAATCTTCTCTATTGGTGGTATTGTCTGCATTCGCCACAGCGGTATATACAGTTAGCAATCTAGTTTATTATATATATCTGTGATCACGAATCAGATTAAACCACAGATTAGATAAAAGTTTTATCTAATCTGTGTTGAGACTAGTAAAAAAAAAATATTAGGTAACGAAAAAAAAAGTATGATATCTATTATCACAAGAACTAAAATTTTCGCGAAGGTACCGAAAGCAAACGGTTTGCTGTTAACCATTTTGGCGATGTTTTTATCTATTGTGTGTAATAATGTCAAAACTGTTTCATTACATTTTGCTCTTAACAGTGAACAGCTTTTCCAGGCTTCAGCAGTTTGTTATGTTTGGAACCTAAGACAATGCAAAATCATTTTTGCGGTAAGCAAACTATCAGCAAATACCATAGGGCATAGACATAGCGCATGATTGAAATATACATGGTTATTGCACCTATACCCCTCTTCATCAAATATTCGATGATAAAAACGAATATGTCAACATAACGAGCAGCCAATCAAAATCAAGAGTATAAGTACACAGTAAAATACACTGAACTCAATATATGGAACGCGTATTGCCTATAGTCGGCTACTTATGAAAATCTCCTTAACTGGGAGGCTATTTACTATTTTGTGAACCGTTATTACCGTTCTTGTTTTTCCAGATAAATCCATGATAGTTTTTTTTTAAATGACATTGTTGCACTTCGTTGTACATTTTTAAGAAAAATATGTACGCTACGTGAAAAAAAAAAAGATACCCCCCTGTCGTGTATTAAGAGGAAACCTGGATAAACCAGAACTATAGATCACGCTATGGCAAAATGCCGAAGAGAACGAAGGTTTAAAGGTTGCAACAGGCAAAGGTGGTCGCCTCATTTTCCACGCAGGATCTGCAAAATATGGCTTTGTTAATGGCTCAAAGCTAATATTCCGAGCCAACGTAAGCAGTTAAGAGAGCGACTACCGTACGCCGCAGTAGTGTTTAAAAATTGGTTTATTAGTATTCTTAACCCCCTTGAAGAACCATCGGTCATTGTAATGGACAACGCGTCCTACCACTTAGCGCTTGTGGATAGTTTTCCAAAAAGTAATTCCCGAAAAGCAGTAGTACAGAGTGGCTGAAAAGCAAAAATGTTGACTTTTTGCCACATAAAAAGCTTTCCGAACTTCGTGAACGTGTTAAACTACTTATCCCGGCGTACAACGATACGAATTGGACGTAATCGCGCTACAAATGGGTCATGAGGTGATAAGGTTACCTCACTACCACTATCATTACAACTCAATTGAATTATTTTGGGACAAGTTAGAGCGGAGGTAGCTAAAAAAAATAACACATTCAAAATGGTAGATGTCGAAAAGTTGGCGCACGCAGCTATAGACGCGGTAACACAACGCGATTGGGAAAAGTGTGTTGAGCACAAGACAAAAATACAAAATGAGAGAATAAAAAAGAAATTTTGAGGGACGTCACGTTAGAGCCAATTATAATGATTAATAACGTTACAAGACGATGATAGCGATTGAGGCGATGAAAAGGATGGTGATAACGAGTAGTAGAGTAGAAACCCGTACTTGAAAAATTACCAGTAAGTTAATAAAATTTACAATTTTATGCACGTAAAACCGTGTATATATTATATACTAATTACTCACGTGATTACGTATTTACGTTTTTTTTTATTAAAGTTTAAGACATATTTAGCTATAATAGTTAAGTTAAAAGTTTAGTTTTCCATAGTTTTAGTAACATTTCTTATAAACAATAACAATAAATATAAGTATACTAAGTACAAAAATAATGTATTTTTTATTATAATGCATTTAAATGAAAGCTGATAATAATATTATATCTATTAATTTAATAAATAGTAAATAACAATAATACTGCGAAAAAATCTGTGTTGAGTAATTAGTGTTTACTTTTGCCATTGGCCATTGCTATAAAAAAAAATTAGTTTTTTTTAATTCACCTTAAAACTATACAATTTGTACAGTTATATACTTATTACTTATATATTATGATTTAAATTTACAAATTATAAAGATATTAAAATAAAAAGCCAGCACATTGGGGACGGAGCATATTATGAATGGGAAGGTTTTCAAATAATTGCTTCGATGATAATCTGAAGATGGTAGAAATATGAAACATCGATAAGAGCTATGAAAACTGAAAAGGCGTGAGCTTAAAATGTTATTGTTTTAAAATTGATAAAGAAAAAATATAAATAATAGCACAATGATAATAATTTATGCTTGACATATAATTCAAAATGCGCGCTTTTTTTAAAAAGAATTTGCGATACACTGGCGAAAATCCGCCGCTAGGGGCTTGCGTATCAGTGGCCACTTTTCGTTCTCTCGACTATAATATAAGGTCTATGGCAAATACTATAAATGATAATACGGGAAAGACAATGTGAATTTGTATTGACATTTGACTCAGCATTTCCCCCTCCACCCCCACATATCAGTGTTTTCCAAATCAAGGAATCAAAATAACACTATTCTGAAACGATGTCTATACTGAAAATTGAAATTTTACATAGGCTTATCAAATATAAAATTTTATCATACGTAATATTTTAATTTGTATCACAATGTATGGCTACACTAATGTTGGGGGGAAAAGTGAGCCCCTAAAATGGCCTAGCTCTCCGGTATTATCATTTATAGTTACAGTGACCAGATATAAAAATCCAAAAATAAAATAAGTTTTAAAATTTAAAACTTAGCTCCTCCTCTATCATAATTGACTAATGTGTATTCTACCCATTTTGCCCATGTCATAGCCCTTAGATCATCTCAATCTATTTATAAATTGTTTTTTATCTGATTAGTCTATTATTTATACTTATATTAACAGCTATAAAAACGAATGGTGTAAACGCAGATTAGTACCTAGTCGTTTTTTTTCAATTTTTTCAATTTAATATATGTATTTTTCTAACGTTAAAAACAACGGTGAAGTCAAATTTTGGCGATCAGACTTACTTTTGAAGTTATAAGCAAAAACTTAATTTACTTCATTTTTTTTTTAAAGTGCAATAATTTTAGGAATGGTAATATAATAATCGTATTAAAATTGCCTTATCCTCGCCTGCCGTGGTTGTTGGTCCGTTGGTCCGTCGTTGTTTTAAATAGTAATACATTTACTTAATTTAAACTAAATTGAAGAATTATAATATTACCCAGGTTATATTACCCTGGCATTGCCCTGCCCTAAGTGGTCAATTTTTAGTTATATGTTTACATCATAGCTTGCAGGTTTACGTTTAATTTGAACGATTTGTGTGTGTGTGTGTTTATAAATAGATAATTATCTACTAATGAGTATAGATATTAAAGTAAAGTGCAGTAGAGTACAACCATAGGCGGAAATTGGGGGCCCCACCAAAATTATTTGATCGCTTATCAAAGTAATGATGAGAGGGTGTGAAGCCCTTGCGGGTCAGAAAAACCCTAGCCCCCCCCCAAAAAAAAATTAATCAAATCTCCACCTATAAGTGCAACATAATTAATAAAGGGTAGTATTGTTATCTTTGATTGATACAATAAATAATCAAAAGCATAACTACTCAAACTAGGTCTCTGAACTAGGGGGCTACAGTTCTGTTTTTTTTTCAGAATACTTTCGACCACTCCCCTCTCCACGTGCAGGCAAGTAACAGCAAATAATATCATATGGTGTAACTTTATAAGACCGAATTTCGACGATTTGATCAATTACCTGATTTAAATATTTGATTGAACTATTATTTTAGGCATAAAAAACACATATTTTGAAGACTAAAAAAATGTTTAAAAGTGCATTTTCATGAAGTTATTGCACTTTTAAAAAAATGACGTAAATTAAGGTTTTGCTTATAACTTCAAAACTAAGTCCGATCGCCAAAATCTGACTTCACCATCATTTTTAACGTAAAAAAATGCATAAATTCAAAAAAGGGACTGGGTAATTAAACTGTTGAAAACGTGTATAATTAGCCCGTAATATTTCCAAAAAAGAGTTCAATTTCATGTACTTAATACTATTGTTAAGGGCACTAGAACAATGAGAATGAAAAAAAGGACTGTCTTACGAAAAAAGAGTACTTCTGATCAGTGATCACCATATTTATAGTATTTGCAATCAGTAAACATGTTTGCTTACGGTACCTCCGCGAACATACGCTTATTGTTCGTAAACAAAAATGATTTAGAACGAGAGATGTCTAATAAAGTAATTACCTAGAGTAAATATAAAAAATGCATTTGGTAAAGAGGATCGTAGATCAAATTATATTATACTTTGTATAAGTGTATAATTTTTATGGTTTAGATTGATGGTAGATTTTATATCTTAACTATATATTTACCCATAAGTTTGCTTAACAGTTTTTTCTATATTATACTTGTTTATTGTATTTTTATATTTTTTTATATTTGTTGTATATATATTATAAAGATATAGATATTATTTTCTGTTACTTGCATACACGAGGAGAGGGGAGTAGTCGAAAGAATTTGGAAAAAAAAAACAGAACTGTAGCCCCCTAGTTCAGAGACCTAGTTTGAGTAGTTATGCTTTTGATTATTTTTTGTACAATCATTATTAAAATTTGCCAAAACCGTAAAATTGAGGAAAATCTACTTATTTTTTAAATTTGATTGTGCCGTCTATTAGTAAACATACTTGCCAAATGAAGGCTGCAAAACTCATATTTCTCAATCTCGCCCGTCCTTAATTTCAAACTTAAATAGTTTAAAAAATAATTACAATATATTCAAAACTGGTTATCACTTATCAACCAAACAAATTTTTTTGGTAAACTCAAAAATTAAATAACATTTATACAATTTAATTATTACCATTTATTTATTACCATTTAAGTTTCAAAAGTTAATAGAGCTTTAGAAAATGCTAAAAAAGATCAAAACTTAGTATACATAATGTTGCAACTGTAGAACATTCTTTTTCAGAGCTTAAATAAATCACAGGTGATTTTATAATGTTACTAAAATGTGATATTTCAGAAGATATTTTAATTGTTACGTTTCCTTATATAATATGTTGTGTTGTTACTTATTAATATGTTATAATTGTTGTTATTACTTAAACATACAAATTGTAAAACACGAAACTATATTAATGTATTCACTGATAATTTTAAAATATTTTCAAAAATCAAAATAGGTACGTATTGTTATCCCCATGTAATTTGTTGACAAAATTTCTTCAGATCCAATTTATTATTCCTGTTAACTAAAACTGAATTACCTAATACCTAAAAACGAGCAAAACCTAGGTTTTAGTATTTAAGGTTTGATTGCATGAAATATGTGTATGATACATGTCAGGTGTTTTATGAGATAAGTAAATTCCAACGAGACTTAAAGACAATTTCTACAAGAGTGTGGTGAGACTGACTATGTTGTATGGTTCGGAGTGTTGGGCGGTAGACAGAAAAATAAAACAAGGAATGAAAGTAGCGGAAATGAGAATGGTTAGGCGGATGAGTGGAGTGACGAAGGATGATAGTATAAGCAACGAATACATTTAAGGTACCATAGGCTTAGATTGCGAACGAAATAAGAGAAAATTAACTGACATCGACATGATTTGGGTATGTCATGAGGAGAGAAAAATCTGAAGCAGTAAGAAAGGTCATGAACGGTATACCAACTATAGATTCGTGTTGAAGCGTATTTTGTTTCCTGTTAAGATTTGTGATCTTTCAGATCCCACTATCCCTGGTCGAACTGTATTGGCTTTTTAATAGTATCTTATAGAAAGTTTTGTTTATTATCAATTAACTTATATCTAGTTTTAAATAATCGAAGAAGGGATCCAAGGGGTATGCATGCGACCAACCCTCAACAACTTTTTTAATAATAAAAATACATTTGATTAAATTTATTATTTTTACGTAATTTGTTTATTATGTATATATTAATAATAATGTACAAAAACATAATTGTATTTTTATACCATTTAAAGGCCTATAATAGGTATACTATAAATTTTTAGTTTCAAAAAAAAAATGTATAATAATAATTAAGTAAACAACATAACAAAAATAATAAGATAAGATAATATAGAACTCAAATTAACATAATGAATAATAATGGATACAATAAATGGTTTTGAAAAAATCATAAATCAAAATATTTCCACAAGTTGTTATAAGTTATAAATGTTTCTTGTCTATCGCTCTGCATACTTTACCAACGATCGACCATTATTAAAATAATAACAAACATATAATGCGCCTAACAATAACATTGACGATCGCATAAAAAATTCAACATTAATACGGTTTTTTAGAAATAAAATAACATAAAGCATAGTTCGATATAAATAAATACACTTGGGAATAATTTTTAAAAAATGGTAGGTAGGATATTTAAATGTATAATATATGTAGGTAGGAATATAAAAGCCATAAGAAATGTTTGGTTACAACTTAATAATATACTAGTATCGAACGAAGACAATATATAAAGGGTAATTGTTACTAAAATATTACAAGTTTTGTTATGTTTTAAATAAATCTGTAGTTAGTTATGTTATTATAATAAGTTTTTAATACCTATTTATATTTTCTATAATGAAAAAAATTGTTTAAAACCCACTTTTGAGTTTCTAAATAATTTAAATAATAATAATTTACAATTTTTTAGTATAAAAAATTATTATAAGTTACTCAACATGCAGTTATATATTTTTGATTTACCACGTGTCTGAAGGACTGTTATTAGACGCAGGACTTTTTCTCTCTGCTCCTGGAGCTGGACTAATACCAAACAATCCACCAACTGGGCATCTTTTGTTTAATTCTAAAAAATGTAAAGTAATTTATACCATGAATAAATAACCATTACTTGTTATGGTTATACAGAACTGTAATTATGTATTTTAGCACGTTATAATTTTTTTTTAAATTATATACTTGTCATTCAGAATAATGCGGAGTTTTTCCCTAGCCTATTTAGATGCGAAAGCTGTTGTACTGGGTGAGTTTAAAGTACAATTAATAACTTAATATACGATTCTAATTAGAATATATTTTGGAGTTAGGAAACAAAATTAACTTTTAGATAATAGATTTTAAAGAATAAATAATCACATCTTTTGACCTACACCTGTCGTTACATCACTGCTTCTGGTAAAATAAAGAACATAAGCTGAGTCTTGTTGGTGGAGTTTTCAGTCATATGAGTTTAAAATTTTTTTTTTTTATTGATTTGGTCTTCCCTAATTCAAAAATTGCACATTGTTTTTTTCGAACTATATCAAAATTTAAATTATGAATCTAATTAATAAAATTGTATTAATATGAATTGGTGATAAAAGTTCGCATAAATTTGAGAAAAGTATTATTGAAACATAAAAAATGCCGTAAATAGCTTGTAAGGATAGAACCATAGTAGAATACAATAGTTGGAATTTCATCAGTGTTAGAACTTAATATATTAGGTTATTATATTAAGATCTGGATATCTAGACAACAACAAAAGTGACTCTTCTGTTATTATACATTATAGGCAGAAATTTTAAGAAGGGCTAAGAAAATGTAGTTTTTAGTCATTATTTTAGTAATTAACTGTACAAAAAACTACAGCTTTTTAAAGAGACTAAGCTTTTCTCAAATTTCTACCTATGGTAATGAAAGGTATTTTATGTAATGTATAATTTACCAGCAATGGACAGCAATATTTTTCTACGCGCTCCCAATGCTGTAACACCAATCTCTCTTAAATCACTCTCTGTCAACGTCTTAAAAGTGGTCCAATCGATTTCATGAGATTTAAATAAATCTGTAATTTTAACAAATATTTTAATCGAGTCACTTAATGTTTGTCATAATTCAATCGCCAAATACTCACTTATGTACTTATCTAAACCAAGCATAGCCAAATGAGAAGGCAAGTCAGCAAATGAAGATGACGTTATCTTAGAAACAGTCGAAGTAGGCGTAGCGTCTAAGTGATTACTCATTTCCATAGGAATTAACTCTGCCATTGTATTCTCATTGTTTGTTTCAGGCGAATTATTGCTCCATATATTTTGTTCATTCTAAAACAGAAAAAATATTATAAATTATTTTGCATTGCATATTACTATTGATTATTGGTAAAATCGACCCATTAGGTATTTTTTACTTTTACTTTATGAATGTATTACATTTTTAATATTTGTTATAAATACTATAATACAAATCAATAATATAATACGAGAATATAGAGAGTTGTGATTTGAATAAGTTGAATTTATGGAGACAAATAAGAAAGTAAAATTAATAAGACAAATTTAAGTGAATTTTTCAAACGTTCTCCAAGTTCCAAAGTATAAAAATTGATCTTTAAATTTGATTTGTATTTTATTCTTTACTGGAAACAATTTTTTTCATTTTTCAAGTGATGAATAGTTATTTATAAAAAAAACAATCATATTTAACACTTAAAAATATGTTAAAGTGTTTCCAGCAATGGATAAAATACAAATCAAATTATAAAGATCAATTTTTATATTTTGCCACTTGAAGAACGTTTGACAAATTCACTCTTTAATTAGTGTAGAGAAAATCAATAAATAATTTAAGCATTTAAAATAACTGGAAAACCAAAATTTGCTTAGTTGCAATAGCTATTAACTTCCTATTACAAGTGTCAACTTATGTTTACACTTGTAATATTTAATTTGTTTTATTTGTGTTAATATTTAATGAAATCCTGAAAAAAAATTGTAATTTTTCAACATTCATAATTTCTATTACTGCTACCTAAATGTTATTCTCAGATCACTGTGCAGTCCTTTTTGCAAGGGATAAGAATTGCGATAAAGAAAACCACAACAAATTGTCTCTAAAATAATAAATCTATGATCTAATGATGTAGATAAAATATGCTGTGCACATATTAATTATTATTAAGCAGATTTGATTCTCTAGAATGGTATGATCTAAATGCATTATAATGCGCATCGCGCAGTATTTTAGCAAATTTATTGGAATTTAGTTCTGGGCTATGACATATCTTTTAAGGAATTGATATTCTTCGAACAGTTTAGAGGACGTGAGAAAAGTGATTTTTATAGTTATAAAGCAAAGAAACATGAATAATACAAAATACAACATGTTATGTTATGTCATGTTGCATATCAATATAAGAGTAATATCTTAGTTATTATTCTGACAACGTGAAGATATTTTATAATTAGAAATATGAGAGAAAATTATTGTGTTGAATTTAAATTGGAAATTTGGTTGAAAACTAATTTTACCTCTCGTTGTCCTTTGAGCAAAGCGGACGGGCTAGATTGACTGAACCCATAACCGGACCACACTGATGTTGGAACTCTAATTTCCGAACGATTAGGTTTTACCTGAGATACTATAAATCAGAATATATATTTTTAATTATATTTAGACATATATGTATTAATTTCAAATTTGCAAATAACCTTATAAGTTATAATTTACCTTGGGCTGCAGTAACTCTCAAATTTTGGTAATCATAATTGATTGGCTGTCTACGAAAACCAGGGGCACGATTTTCAAACATTTCGGGTTCTATAAAATAGCACAACAACAGGTAAAAAAGAATTCGCAATTACAATTACAAATATTACTATAGACTGAAAAAAAATGCTGCCTGATTTGACTACAAATTTCATACGTACCTAAATCGCCATTTGATAGTAAACTTTGATTTGGCGAAGAGTTGGCCGAATCTTGCATATAATTAAATGCTAAAATCATATAATACAAATATATTATGGACTTAAACTATAACTTGAATTTCATTTTGAGTGTTTAAGAGTGATATCAACTTTTTTTTTTTAATCATCAAAAGTTTTTTTTTATTTAATGATTAAAAATCTTTATAAATACAATAAAAATGAGTATACATACATCCGAGTAAATATATATGTACAAAACATGCGTGACTTCCAGTGAAGTGGCCCTATTATTAACTTATATGTATAAAAACTATATACATAAAAATAACTCATACTTGATTTTCCTATGTGATTGTTGTTGGTTGATAAATTGTCCATTTTTAAATCATTGGCCAGTTGTTGGATCCTAGGTCCCAAAACGTTAATTTGAGGAATATTACCATGACTACCCACTAAAGGTAAGCTAACTACACTGTTACGACATGACGATGACATCGGACCAGCGAAATTAGTAAAATTATTAAATCCTCCTAAATTATTAAAAGGTCTGTTGGGGTAGCGATTACCACCATAGAACTCTCCATTGGAAATCAAAAATGATGGGTTTTCATTTGACACATTATATGTATTTGGTATATTTGGCGCTATTCTTTCTCCTGTACCACCCAATAAACATCTTCGCCCTTCATAAATGTTACCTAAAACATAATAAAAACTTACAGGTATTTTATAAACCAATGGCTCACATGGTATTTTTTCATCATGTATGATAAAATGATTACTATTCAAGCAATAACATATTATATAAGTACTAAACATATTAAGTTCGTAAAAAAATTCTCTATTTATAGTCATTTTAAGGAATAAATCACTCGACTGCGTTTCGACACTCGACTATGGTTGGTCTCTCTGTCTGGCAAGGCGACTGTCAAGAGATAGAGACTATCTATTATCCTCCTCAATAGCGTAGCAGAGATCTTCAACGTCCCCCTCCCAAAAAGAAAAAATAAACAATCTTTTAAAAAGAGTATATTTTTAATCAATATTCAATACCGTAATTCTTAATGCTGTATTATGGTAAATACTAAAGAGGGTTTAATACATTTGTTCGGAGTTCCAAGTAAAGTATAGTTCGCCATGATCGGTTGGATATTAATTAATTAAATTTATTCTTATAACGTTGCAGGTTGCTTATACAACCAATACATTTTTATTTTAACTCTTTAAAACTGTTCAAGTTGTGTGAAAAATATTTAATAACCATACGATAATTTATTAATAATTTGGTTGACTTACCCACAGATCTTTCAAAACCTTTTATTGAAACCGTGTAAATATTTTGACTAGCTTTATGTCTAAGTGATATATGTATGTCCAAACGTTGCATTACGCTTTCGATTTGTTCGTGGGTTAGTACCATTTCGTCTTGCGGTATGTCAAACATGAGAAGCAATGGTAATGAGCCCTAAAAGAAAAATGTTCAATTTACCTACTCATGGTTAATGAAATGTGTAAAAAAATACTTACAATAAGCATTTGACGGGCCGCGTAGACATTATGTATATGACCGGTGATGGTAACACTACTCTTTTTTATAGAAGGTATATTAGGATCCTTAGCATCTGGAAATAATATTTGTGCTCCAGTACGACGAGTAATGGCTCTAAGCGTTTCATTACCTGGTCCCATAACTATTTTATGGTGTTGAGGTGATATTTCCATAACCATAAGTATTAAGACTTGATTCTGAAACATGATTTGTAATTATATTTTAGAGTGATAAACAGAGTACATACCACCGTTCCTTACGAAAAGTACCATGGATTTATTTTTTAACTTAAAACGAAACATCAGATTGTCTAAATAAAGGGTTGAAAGGCTGTTTTTCATTAGGTAACTGAAAAATGATACTTTTTCGTATATATCGTTATTACAAAACGTAAATTTCTAATAGATACTACAACTATGTATAAATTAAGTAATACATTTTTAAGACAAAAACATATTTTTTAAAAAAATATTCTTGAGGTGTTACCAATGGGTGGCTTCCTCGCATGTTAATTGTTCAAGCTATTTACATATCCTCGACAAAAAAAAACTAATTGTGAATATTGTACAGCTTGTTTTGTTAATATAGAAAAAAAAATTAATATTCATATTGACATTCCAAAAAAATTTTCTCGAAGAATTTTTAGTTACTATTAATATTTTTTGAAGATTTCAATGCCAACACCGACTCTTTTTAGTTCTCTATTAAAATAAAATAAAATGCGTAGTATAGTTTTTATCCTTACTGCGAGGTTACCACACATGTGCGTTATGAGTTGCATTGTCGCTTCTTTAACTCTCACAACATCCCATTCGTGGCCCTTAACCATTACCATAGTCGAATGGAGTTTTGGTCTCGTACGAAACATAACATGCACATTGTAATTCTCCTGTATAGAGCCAATGTACGGAAACTGGCTAGACGGATCTTGATAATTTTGAACAGTTCCAATGTTTGGCCAATCAAAACAAAATATCAATGGAGTCAATTCCTAAAAATAAAGTTTATAAATTTAAAATTTATAAATTAATAATAGTTGTACAGAGTAATATACGAAGTAGGTAAAGAACCTTCAATAGTCGATAATAGAGAAGTTTAAATACTTAGAAACGGTATTACAATTTGCAAAATAATTAAGGAATCAAAGACAACGTGTCGAGTAGAGAATTAAGTGTGGTTGAATGAGGTCATTTGTTAAAGTAAAAGGAAACTGTTATTTAAAAGTTTGGGAATGGCGTCATTAGCAAAAAAGATGAGAGAGAATAAATTAAGATGGTTTAAAACATGTTAAACGAAAGTAGGGAAATAAAATGGGTAATATTCGTTCTCACCGGTTTAGCTTAAAATTTAAGTTTACACTAATTTTGATACTGCTATACTATAGACTAGGTATTGTCTATTATTATACTACACCTGCTTAATTTTAAACCTGAATTAATATGAACGACTATAAGACAGATTAGTGTAGATAGATCCAAGTGTAATTAATAGTGCCGGTACATGAAGGTGTATAATAACAATGTTTAAAGGACTGTGAAGGAATGTGTAAGGAATTATAACATGGAAGAGGTTGCGCTAATTGTTCTAATATACTTTTTAAGTACAAAATAACTGGTATAACTTGTGTTAATGATAACAGCCTACAGACTATTATTTACATATTAGATGGACTTGGTACCTATTTATTTTAAATCCAGTAAAGGCATAACGTTGAAAATCAATAATATTATTTGAATAATGAATAAATTATAATAACAGCTATTAAGAAGACATAAAATATCATTTTACCCGAACACGTGCTCTAGCTCTTTCAACGGCACCACAGTTACCAGCAATAGAAACCTGATTACTTTTTTCTAATAAGCTTGTTCTATTTGAATCAGGAAAGTGTATGTGGCATCCAGTATTTTCCATTACTTGTTTAATTGTCAGACCTCCCCGACCAATAATATGAGAATGGTCAGTGTAGCTTAAGTCCAGCTTCATTGTCACGCGATTGCTCTACAAATTAAAAATAAAATTATGAGATAAATAATAATTACTATAAATCAAAGGCACATTTAAGAGAATAGTCTTGGGCTTAAGTTCTGAAATGAGCATCCTCCAAATTGTATACGCTCCATACCATACGTTAAGTGTGCACATTTTGTTATGATATTGTCGGCGCTTAAGCCCCTTTAGTTTTTTAACAAATTTACTTGGTAAATTTTTAAACTTATGATTTAATTGATGCAACTAAATATATGTACTCACTCTATCATCCAAAACACTCATAACCTGCATTTTGGCCGCTTTTACATCATCTGCTAGTCCAGCGATTCGAACATGAGGGTCTAAAACAACGGTTTTTTTATTATTGTATTATTTAATCAGTGAAGCAGAATGATTGACGAGTTATAATTTTAACAATACGAATTCATTTTACTCAGTTAATTTACATGAATACTGTAGTTTTATCTAAGAATATAGTTATAAATAAAAATTACGACTAAAATGAAGTTGAAGGTAAGTATTTGCGAACTGTCGTTAGACAGAAGATATATATATATGTATTTGTGTATATAAGTAATCAAAATTCCGCCTAAAGATACACTTAACATTTAATAATAATAAACACATTTAAATAATAACTAAGAAATAATAACAAGTTGTGCAAATAAAATTATAAAAGTTTTTAAATAACTTTTTTTAACTTCATACTGAATAACTAAATAAAATATGTATTAAATTAATTATATATTTTTAGTTGTTTACATATTCGAATACACCTATATTTTTAATCTTTAAGGCTTTATTACGAAACGTTGGCAATTGACAAAGCCAATATGTAAATATAGGTGTAACCAAACCTTAATTTCCAACCAGCAAATGAAACAGCTGAAATGTATTATAACTAAATTCAAACTCCAATACAACACTCGTCACACAGTTAGCATCAGTTAATCTTCCTGAAAACCCGCCCAGATGCAATAAAAGAAAATGATGCCGAGACCTAAGATATAAAATTTTATTATATTAGTTTAATCATGTTATTCTAGGTGTTTCTATTTGGAGATTTCCTATCATACCATTCACTGTTAATTTATATTTCTAATAAATTTACTTATTGTACAATTGTTTGTATCTATTGTAAAAAATACAAATAAAGCCATAATTATTTTAAAAAACGTACATTTAATAAATGAACATGATCATTGCTATAGAATCTGTATAGTCGACAGTATTACTTATAAATTATAAAATAATTATGGTATATTAATTATGCTTATTTTTAATATTAAAAATATCAAAATGTTGTTAAAACTCTCGTCACATTATTAGTATCAATTATCATTGATTATGTTATTTATAATCATTGATAGTATTCTTTTGGAAGTAAAGTGAAGTGTAGACAACCACCGCTGACAACATTCAAGTTTGAAATGTATTGCAAATATTATAACTAGTCTCTATAATAGCAATGTTTGGTAAACTGCTAACTACAGGATACTGCTAATTCAATTTCCAAAAAGTGTACTAATCATATCTGAGCATTATGTTATCATACAGCATAGGTTAACAAAAATGTTTTTGGAATTTGGTATTAATTTATAGATTTTAAGAAAACTAGTGGTAACGGTATTGTAAACGAATACCAAAGTTTCGATATTGACTTCAAAACAGGTTGAAACAAGGTTATGACAAATTAAAAATCAATGCTCCAAAATACCGACTGAAAAGGTATACTAATATTGAAAAATGTCCTAAATACCAGTAATACATTTATTACTAGTACTGCAGTATTTAAATACCGATAAAAAGTTTTTTTAATTTTATTAGAGACGCATTAAAATAATATTAATTTCAACAATTACATCAACTTACAACTACGTACACACTAGGATGTAAAATAAACGGAAAAATGATTTTAAACAGGATGATCCATTTGCTCATTTTCGAGGAAAATAATTTACAAAATTTTAAATACCACTCTTTACACATCTACTGATCTACACTTTTCGCTAATAACTTTAAGAGCAATTATTACCTACGAATTATTTAATAAATGGTTATCAACAAATTTAAAATGTGTTAAGCAGACTATTCTTGATTTAAAAAATTAAAGTCCAAAAATACTGTAAAAGATAAATATTTGTAAATTACATAATGATATGAAAATAAAATAATTAAAAATATTGTCATAAAAAAAAACTACACAATTATTTTTCGAGGAAAGGAGTGGCTTATGTTAAATTAATCACCCACAATTTTTAAAAATACAAATGTGTACAACAATATTATGTATAACAAATTGAAAATAAATTACGTACAAAAACGTAATCTACCCATGCCGATAATAAATAAATTAGTATTAATATTTAATAAATTACCTAAATGCATAAGATAATACATATTACGTATAAAAATGGCAACACAACTAATTAGAAATTCGATTTTAAGTCGAAAAATAATAATAAAATGTATTACTTATAGTTATTATGTGAGTGTCAAGTTGTACAAATTCTAGGTTTATAAATAATATGTATAGTATTATAATTCTACGGCCTAGGTGTATAATATTATATTTATAATATAGCATACCTTGAGTTTTGTGAGCTTTGTATTCTGTGTTTAATATCTCAACCCACAAAGTCTCATCTTTCGTGGACCAAAAGTACATTTGCTGTGGTTGATATTTTAAAAATTTTACATCGTTCTCAGGTCGTTTTATTTGAGCCAATATTTGTAGAATACGAGACATATTTATGATTTTATACATAATAAAATAAAATAAAATCACAAATATATAATTTAGTATAAATTAAGAATAAAATTAATAATTTAAACCTGCCACTTTATAGTCACCGTATAATTAAACGAAATGAACGCGCGTCCGACACATTTTGTTTTAAGATACAGATTTTTAATGTTTTTTATCTATATACACCGTTATATAGCTGGTCACTAAACCATCTACGAATCCTGTAAAAAACGGGGGAAGGTCTTTGTAGGCATGGCTTGGTATTTTTAGCTTATATTAAACAAACACACAATGGTCTCGATAAGGTCATCCGCAGAATATAGCGTACAGACAAGTCATGCGATTATCTCTTTTAGTTTACAAAGGGACTTTTTCACTTTTATGAAAACTATTTTTACCGGTTATTATTTAATAAAATCAATATATATATATTTTTTTTTGTTAGTTGCTACTATAATAAAGTATAATATTATATTATACCATACACACTACTATGTTATTATTAATAATTATGGATGTAAGCTGTTTAAAGTTGATTTGCATGTATTTCCGCGGGATTAATGCTTGTGATTGACTAAAATGATTGATAAAAACTAAAATAACAATCTTATTCCGTTTTTCTTACAGGAGAAGAACAGTGTGATTATCTAACTTCAATCACCAGACTATATTACCTTAGAGTAAATCAAATTCCTACTTAGAAAATGATTTTTGAAGTTCAATTATATTTTTACTCTAAAAAAAATCTTAGGCTAAGTTAAATACATTTATTAAGCTACTTTTTTAATTTTGATATAAATATAAAAAAGGTAGCTTTATTTTAGGAAATAAGTACTTAATTATATAAAAATCACACTGTAACTATCATTAGTACACAATTTATTGCCTTTGGCAACAGAAGGGGGGATAGGTGCAAAGCCCCCAGCGGCTTAAGTTTTAAATTATGAATCAAGAATGCAGAGTTCAACGGCATAGCTAGCCCTATACCCAAATGTGAAAACTCACGAACTTAATTCTTCAGGTAAATTGACGGAGGAAAAATGGAGGAGTGGCTGAGTGGGTAAGGCGGCAATGTGTTAGCGCTCACTGTCGCTGGTTCGACACTCGGTTACGGACGCTCCACTTGCTAGAAGAGCAATCGTCCAGTGAAAAAGTGCCGCCATCCCCCTACCCGGCGACAGACTGACGACCCGTCCCGGATAGCGAATTCGTCAAGAAACCATCTCATGAAGGCAGCGTTGGGCTTTTATGGCCCGTTAAGCTACATGAAGAAGAAGAAATAGGACGAAATGGGAATAGAATCTGTTTGAATAATAGCGGTAACGAATAACTACCCAAAAACCATACCCTCTTCTAGTTTGAAAATTCAGGATTTTTAGTCTATCTTTTAGGATATAAGTAAGTATTATGATTAATGTTAGGTGTTGCATTAGTTTGGAAACTGGTTCCTTTAGTAATCAAATGGAAAAAGTTTCTAAACTTATTTAACATCCTGTTAATTTCTTGAAAATCAACAATAAAAGTTAGACTAGCCATAGCCGAATTCGAGGGACACCCATACGACCTATGTATTTATTTTATAATATATTTTAACTTATTAAGTAATAATCTTTCAGACATTATGTTATTTATTTTTGCGAACATTTCCGACTTAGTAATATTTGAAATGAGAAAATAATATTTTGCTCCAAAAACTGTTAGTGACAATTAAGAAGTAATTATTATTAATTTATTTGTTTATTTATAAAATCATATATTACACTTAAATCGTATACATTTTTTTTTTTATAATAATATGTCAGTTATTGAATAATAGCTACATTTTAAATGTGTGTCTTCTTGGGTAGGTTTCAGTTAGAACTAGACCATGTGCTAATGGATTAATTGTTATCAAGAGGATTAGCAACTATATATCATTATCCCTACAGATCTAAAAATTCCTAGTATATGTTTTTGTTTATAGATTTTCTAATACATTCATTAACAATCCCCCTTTTTCAATTGACAACCTAAATATTTAACAATTTTAAAATAATGTTCTAACTTCTAATAAAAACTACACTAAATTTAAATAATTTTTACAATAACCATTTTAAATTTATCCAGAGTCGATATAAAATCTCTAAGGTATTACAAGGTAAATTACCGATAATTAAGCATAATATGATTTTTATTTCCGGTAATCCAAAAATATCAACTATACAAGTACCTTTCTTTGACTTTGCTCCAATTTTAAGTCTTGTCGGCCAAAGTATTAATGTTCTCGTATCAGTCATTACCTAAATGTAAATGTCAACAGTTAGTTATAGAATAATTAAATAAAAACAAGTTGTATTATAATCTCCATAACAAAAGTAAATTAATAATACCACTCGAAATTTCTACAAAGTATTTAACTGAATCGTCTTACGATGGATTAAGCTACATACTGATGATAATTAAACCAAATATACTGAATATCACAAATTTACTCCGTCATTAAGACTTTAACATAAAAAAAAAACTTGACTAAAAATTACTTTTTGAAAGAAATTGACTGCCGTTATCCCGTCTTCTCCATCACCTAAATACAGAAAGATTTAGTTAAAAACTGGTTTAAATTATATTGAACATGAATTTTTAAAATAAATTATTTAAAGTATAGCTAGGATGTAGAGTATTAGTCTATATGTATCAAAAATCGTACACTGAACCCATATCTCTTTTAAAATCAATAAAAATATCATACAAAATTATGATATTTTCAACTAAAAAATACGGTACTCTAAACTTTTCGAAAAATTATGTCCAAGTTTTTTAGATATAGCTTACCCTACCGATCTGCAGTCAAAAACCAAAATATGGCATCACCCTGAGAGTGGTAGAAACTTTTTTCTTAATTTAAAAATCTAGTAGTACGGTAATAATAAATTTGATTACCTACATTATTTATCTAGTATATTATTATACTAGTTATTAAGTATATTTAATTTCCAAGCGCTCGCTTACAGGGTGTTAACACCGCGACTTTTAGTTCTTTTTTAATATAGAAATTGAAGGGCACAGGGGAAGAAGGGTAGTAGTCCTTTTTTTTCAATTTCTAGATAATGACACCAATAAATGGTCTATTAGGGCTACTATTAAATGTTGATATCTATTTGGTGAAAGAGAGGTTATAATAGGGCCAACTTAGCGCTTTAAAAACGGCTGGCATATAGACAATGGTATACATACAAAAAAAAATTGGGGGAGGGAGGGGTGATGAGTAAAATTTATGAAATTTATTTTAATCCCCCCCCCTCCCACAAATATGACCAAATTACGCCACTGGATTTATACTTGCAAACTAACTTTGTTTTCGCTCTCCTGAAAAATTGTCATAATAGGACTACTATCCGCCCTTCTTCCCCTGTGCTTTTCAATGGAATAGCTGTGAAAACACCACAGCAAGACCGCCAACAATATTTGTAAATTGTAGCGTCTATATTTAAAATTACAAATAATCTGTTTTTAATTTTAAATACTTATTTTTAATGCCTAAAATGTAAAGCGGAAAAAGGGTGATGTAATTTTTATCTACACGCATTATACTCAGCATTCACCTTTTCATCCTTATTTTAAATTTTAATAACTTAAAAGTTTTTTATTAAAATATCAAAAATAGGTTTTGGCCTAGTAAAAATAGTCAGAAAATTCAAATTTCAAAAGTTAATAAGATAATTAAGTATAAACGTTAAGTACCATTTACGTTTCAAAGTTGATAGCGCTGTGGTAAATATTAATAAATTACATTATGTTGTAAAATAACATAAACCAAACATTTTTTGAATAGAAAAACTACAAATTGTAATTTATTATTTTAAGAAAAAAAAAGTAGATCATTTTAAATTGATTATCTTGCTGTATAGTTAAATGTTATACCTAAGCCTATACAACCAAAATCACCTAATCATCTTAATTTATCATAAATCATCAATTAAGATTTTATAACAATTATAATTATTGTTATTGTATGGGAGTTTTGATATGTACGAAAAAAAAATTGCGTGGGGCAAAAATGTTTACATAAAAGTAAAGTGTTCATTATTTTTTATAATTTCAACAAATATCGAATTAATGGTTAATAGTATGTTATCATATGAGTTTATTTACTGACTAATTGATCAAAAATGATAATCCCGGTATTTAGTACAATATTAAAACAAAATAAAATATTGTTCCTGGAACGAAACGCTTACACCGTTCCATAAGACATAACTTAACTTCAAAATATTTTTAAAAGAATTGTATTTTTACCTTAATTAACCTCAATTTCAAACATGTTTTTATGGGTTTCCCAGTTTTTTTTTTTGTTATAGAAATGAATATCATAAGATTGTTGTTTTCTAACAAGTAAGCAACGTAGTATACACGTATGCTCTTTAACTATTATGTGTTGTTTGCATATTATAAGTAAGAAATACAACGGTTAACTTACAGTGTAACATGGCCTCGAGCTTTTTCCTATCGACTTTGAACCGTTCCTTAGCTAAGTCCTCGGCTGACTCTAGGCCCAAAGAATTTGCCAGATTGTGCATTTCTTCCCGGCTATCGCTGTAGCTCCTTCCCGACGTTCCAGTTCCGGAATCCGACACCTCAGACATAGTGTCCGAGCTGGCGGCCGAGGACATAGCGGCCATGCTGTTTGCTGTGCTGTTAGTCATTTTACACTAGCTAGTAGCTTAACTTACTGTCTATTTGAGTACAATAACCGGGACGTCCAGAGTTGCCGTACGGTACCTACCTACCTGTGTATTAGATTATCGAGAGATAACGACTGTGCGTACATTTTTAAATCTAAATTGGAAGTTCACTGTTATTGGAACAAAAATAAGAATGTAAAATAAATAATATTAAGAGTGGAAGGGGTGTGTAACATAAGATATTGTCGTAATAAATGCCACGCAACTCCTTTGTGGTGTTATAACTATACTTCTATACAGAGTGATTGGTTAACAATGAGTTATGACCCAGTCAATACTTTAAAAGATATTATACTTTTTAAAGTTAATCTTTTTTATAATTTTTAAGTTATTAGATAGCTTAAATTTAATACATTTTCAACAATATAACCCCATCACTTATGAGTTAAATCCTTATGAACTTAAGATTTTAAAAGGTAATGTACATATTTTATCGTCTTTTTAAATATAGAATAATTTTCTGAAAATGTTGACTGGTCGATAATCAGTTTTAAATAATTACTTTTAAAGTTACTAGAGTTCAAAATTGAAGGAGCGACGCTGAGTGCAATAGATTAATGTGCACAAATAAAAAAAAACTACACGTCACCCTTCCTCCTGTCCTAAATTTTAAACTTTGTAAGTAATTATTTAAAACCTGTCAAAATGGTCAACAAATTATTCTTAATTTAAAAAGTTAATAAAATATTTATGTAACTATTACTGCTACTACTATAATATTACCAAACTATTACTTACTATTTAAAAAGCTCAAGTTCATAAGGTTTTAACATATATGGGATGAGGTTTTTTTCTTCCACATATTTTTGGAAAATATACCAAAATTAGGCATACTAATGTAAAAGTATAGCAATTAAAAACATTTTAATATCTTCGCAGACATTGTCTGGATCATAGTTAATTAATCACCCTATATAGTAAGTACCTGTGATTCATATCTAATAGTTCAATTAGATGATATAAAATTAAAATTTCATAAAACTTGAAGAGTCTGTTTTATCATTTTTTGTGTCTATACTCTATTGTCATACTGCATAAACGAAGTACTTACTGTGCCACTATTGAAATACATTATTTTTTAATTTTAAATTTATTTAAGATAAATAATTAAGACTTAATAAGTATTTAAATTTTCAATAATAAACATGCTATATATTGAATCTTCATTTCAAAAAACATCAGTTATACCTGTAACTATTTAATTTAATTTTTTAACTAATAGTTTTTTCATTATTAGTTGTTGGATTATTCTAAATAGACAATAGAAAATCATACTTTGAACTATATGTATATTAATTGAAAATATATATTATTTAGTAAGCAATAAGCCTTTACCTTATAGTAATTATTAATTAAAAAATAACTAAGATAATATATTATGCTACCATAATATTTATTATATCGATTGTAATGAATAATCAGTTATGGATTACGCTCATACATTTTGTCTGCTGCCGACAACAATTTTGGTTTCGATTTAAAGTTTTAGTGCCAGGATAATATATTTTATACAAAAAACTGTTTGTATGAAATCAATGGTTTTATTTAAAAATTTATATTATGTTTATAATAATTGCTCTATGATTGGGAACTACCCCTTCTGATTTAATCTAGTCTGTGCTACACACGATGTAGAGAAGAATAATATGTTATGGTGTGGTGACCACGGCCTTAAAAATTATTTTATAGAAGTTATTTTCCAAGTTATTAGGCCGTGGTGATGGTGGCACTAGTTGTGTTATCAATTAATGTTATTTATCACAATTCACATATAAATTATGGTTGCTGCAGTTTGTCAAAACAAAAATAATTGTATACGTTTCATTTTAGTTTTATATCATAGGACATAGTCATACTGCAAAAAGTAGTCACTTGTCGGGTAAATGCGGAATACAGTCAGAAAGGGTCCATTATATCAATACGTAAAAGACATATCTTCAAGCACGAACTAAGATACTGAAAATCTTAAATTCGTTTGAAGTTACCACTTTAGTTATGACGGTTAATGCCGACGCCCCGCATTACCTCGCCCATCTTAGCCTTTTTTCTTTGCTATCTTTTGTTGTATGGTTGTATACCATTTGAAAAATAATAGTGTTTGGGTGACTGGGGACCACGGCTGTAGAGTGTAGATCATAAACATAATAACAGATATATATAATAAACTAGATTGCTAACTAGCGATAAGAATTGATGCCGACGGTCCGCCATTCTGGTGGGATTTATGTGTGTTATCAATGCACATTAATATATCTGTATATATTATTATATTTATCTGTGATCGGTATAAACATGTATTATTCTCACGTGATAAGGTTCTAATTCCCACCAAGATGGCGGAAAGCAGCTGCTTCATCATCTCTATTAGTGGCATGTACATTTAGCAATCTAGTTTATTATATATATCTGTGAACATAATAGAATTTATTATGATATTATTACGATATTAACTGGTTAAATATCGAGCTGTAATAAGCGGCTACAAGAGTTCTTATCTAAAAATATGAAAAAGTGAGATACTGCTAGCGCTCCTCGTGGGAAAATCGTGGAACTTATTATTTTTCACTGAGGATCCATATTTTAATAAGTGGCGTTTATGATAACGGCCGGGTGAAAATAATAAGAAAAATCAGTGAAAGATAATAAGTTCCACAATAAATCCACATGGAGCGCTAACAGTATTTCACCTTTTCATAGTTTTAGATAAGAACTCTTGTAGCCGCCGATCGAACATTGTGAGGGCCGACGTGCGACACTGCGACCAGTTAGATTACAGCCGTATCCCGTGGTTCGATCACGCATAAGCTAATATCACCAAGTCAAAACGAACAGCGCTCTCACGTGGGCACGCTGGAACTACACCCTTGCTCCATCTACATATAATATACATTTTGTACTTATTATCAATATCCGTCTATTAGTATATATTTAGGTCTATCATAGACCTTAAAATGGGCGATATACACAAAATCAAATGTTATTATATCGCTACACAGTGTAGATACATTTGTATCCTAAACCTATACATTATAGATTAATAAACCGTATACTTGGAATAGTATCTATGTTCGTGTTTGGAAGTTTTGTAATATTAGTTGTTTCCATGATAACAGTTGGTCACATTGTACGGTAAATATTATGTTTTATAATTTACCAGACTGTTACGGTGTAAGCTTTCCAGCTCTTTGTTTCTTTTTTCAATGCAAAAAAAAATGTTATAAGTTTTTGTTTTTCATTTCATTTTCTTTTCCCCTCTTCTGACGCATTGCCCCTTTTCATCTCTGGAGCGTCCAGCCATAAATTATCACCCTTAATCATTCACATCATATACACATTATGATCATCTTATCGATTACACGCAAAATGTATTATTGATACAGGCTATATTCTTACTCTGGACTTGACTGTAAGGTAAGGCTATTTTTTACACAAAACAGTAGTACATTATAAAACCTTCATATTAAAAAAGTAGATTCTCAATTCCTCGATATTGTGTTGTAGTCTAGTCTGTACGATGCACATAACTATTACTGAGAAGCAGGGCCATGGACGAACAATCGACGGATCTGGTGCATAGCTCGGTGATCCGCAATAGAATGGCCATCCCTAACATCAAAATGACTAATCCAATTAAGAAACTGGTCAGTAAACAAAGAAAGAGGTACACTGAAGATGGGTTCAACTTAGATTTGACTTGTATCCTTTTTTTATAACATTTATTTAATAAATTATAATAAATGTACATTTGTTCGATTTTAATTTACTGCTTTACTTCAATTAAATACATTTTAACATACCTAACTTACAGATTATTACTAACTAATTGCACATTTATTATTATAGGCTACTTTTCAATCCGTCAAATAAACTTCAAATTTACTTCTTTAAGTTTTGGTTTTGATTTTACTCTTTAAATTAAAAACCATTGTGATTATCTTTAAATGTAATTTATGCTTAACTACAAGTTCATAAATAAATGGGAAAAGTTAAATTATTTGATTGTAAGAACTTTCATTAAAATAATTTTTTATATAGTATTAATGCTTATTTAACTTATATTTTAAAATAAAAGAAAAGCTATCTTGCTAGATAATTTTAAATGAATGATTCCATTTGAAAACTTACCTAACATATAACCCATTTATAACTGCATCAGTGATAGTTTTTAAAGTTTTCGTCTCGTATAAATATATTTTTTTCTTAATTTAAATATTAGACATTCTAGAAAATGTGATAGCTATGGGGTTTCCAGCAGAAAATTTAGAAAGTGTATATCGAAATCATATAGATGATGTAAGCAAACTTCTTGATCAAAAACATCCTGATCATTACAAAATATACAATCTGTAAGTATTTTATCTTCAAATGTGATTAAAAATTTGTATTCATTATTTTGTCTCGAATCAAATTTTTAAAGTTGTTCTGAACGATCGTATGATCCAAAGAAATTTCATCATCGTGTAGTCACTTATCCGTTTCAAGATCATAATCCCCCCAGCATTGAGGTTATTCGACCTTTTTGTCTTGATGTGCATGAATGGCTCGGCAATGATGAGAGGAATGTTGCTGTTGTTCATTGTAAAGCTGGAAAAGTAAATTTGAATGTTATATTATATGCCTAAACAAACTGTACTTACTTTGTTAATTTATTAGGGTCGAACAGGAGTTATGATATGTTGTTACCTGATACATAGCAGAAAGTTTAAAACGGCTAAAGAAGCGCTAAATTATTATGGACAAAAAAGGACATTTGATGAAAAGGTAGCACAATATTTTTTTTAAGTATCTTATTTTTTATAGATTTATATTTTATAGTTTACCTTCGGATCTCTTATTAAATTATTTTAGCTTTTATTTTTTATATTTTTGTGTTAGAACTAGAGGTCCTTATTACACGTGTATTCGATTACACGTGTAATTATAAATACACAAAAATTCAAAAAAAATTATTTTTGTTATTAATTTTAGTTTGACGTTTAATATCACGTCTATTTAATTATACAAACTCAAACACAAGCATAATTGTGTAAATACGTTAACTCAAACTAAAATTTTTAACAAAATACATTTTTTTAAATACACGTGTATTTATAATTACACGTGTATCTTAATTACACGGGGTTCGTGTACACGTGTATTTAAATTACACGTTTAAAATCACAGGCACTAGTTAGAACTTGGGACTGGTTGGACATTTTTTAAACCGCTGAACCATTTTATTATCTAGCAAGTCTTTAAATTAGAAATCGTTCCCTAAAAGGTACTTGATCATCCAAAACATTTATAAAATTTACCCTTTTGCTCTCAAAAACAAATAAAACCCTAAAAGATTAAAATATCATTCTACTTAAAATTACTTTGCTCTATAACTATTTTTCAAAATAACCAATTAGTGTCAGATTTATATAGAACCATGTTTATTAGTTTGATATTACCAATAATCGTGGACAAACCAAAAATATCATAAATCTTTTCCCTTAGAACGGGTGCAAACTTTTTCTTTATTTTGCTTTTTAGGTGTAATTTTAAGGCTAAAGTTGTGAAAATTAGACTGAAGGTATCTACCTTGAGGGATGTCCTGAAAGTAAAGATACAAGCCCCCCACGGCCATAGGGAATATTTTTTTGCTATGGTGGCCACATTGCCGTGTAGCTTAACTTCTCTCCTTCAAAACATCACCAAATTGAGTTTAGTACATTAAAAACTGTGGTCACAGGAATTTTTCTCGTGAAACATGTCGATCGAGTCTGCCGCCACCTCCTTCGTCTACTTTTCGACCACCCCCCTCACCTCCACGTCTGTTGCAAATTTTTTTTCCACCCATGTGCATCTTCAGGGAAGTGAACATGTAATCTGAAGGCGCCAGGTCAGGGGAAAGCGGTGGTTGGTTTAAAACATACCATCCAAAGGAGTCCAACAATTGCTTCGTGACGTTGACTGTGTGGGGTCAGGCGTTGTCTTGCAGCAGGCAGACTCCCCTTTTATTCTGAATAGCTCTTCTACATTTTTTTAGGGTCTCTTAATACCTTGCTGCGTTGATGGTCACCCCCTTATACAAATATTCAATCAATATGATTCCAAAACACTGATGCCATGATTTGTTTGGCAGAAAAGGTGGTTTTGAACTTTTTGGCTGAGGGTGAAGTGGTGTAACGCCACTGTTCGGACTGTCTCTTGGTTTGGCGTTTGAAAATATTTTCATTTTATTGTTGATTACAATATATGGGTAACAATGGCAATAACTTACTACTTACAGACAATCAACCCTAATCCTATCCACCTTAATATTATTAGTTTAATTTTAAATACATTACTGTCTTTACAATGCTTTTATCAGTATTTCTACTGTCTACACATTGCTGTGACCTCATCCACTTAAATATGCCCTGACCCTACTTTACTGACTAGTGTTATTCTAATGATACAATATTATATTTATATTTATATTTTAATTATTTTTTAGGGTGTAACCATTCCCAGCCAGAGAAGATACGTAAATTATTACTCGATGTTGGTTCAAGAAAACTTGATTTATAAGCCTGTTGTATTAACTGTAAAAGAAATAAAACTTGATCCAGTGCCCACCATTTTTAATTCTGGTCAAACTTGTATGTTTTTATAAGAATATTGAATGAACAAATATTTGTAAATATATACTAAGTATTTATTTTTATTTTTATTAAAGGCATTCGTTTAGTTATATCAGAATGGACAAGTGCAGATAGTTCTAAAATAAGAAAAGTTTATTCATCAGACATGCAGGATATTCGACGCAGTGATTCAGATGTTACAATCCGATTGGCACAAACAACTCAAGTTCGCGGTGATGTAAAAGTTGAATGCTACAATAAACATAAAATGAAGAAAAAGGTTTGAAACTAATATTTCTTATTTAACTGAAGATATTGAATTTGGTCTAATAAATCTCTTATTGAAACACGATCATTGTACTCCACTTCTTCTTAGTACTATTTTGATTATAATTACTAAACAATTGATTGTTTTTTTTTACTAAATAAAAAACAAACAAGTCTACAAGCATTATGCCTAACCCATTTTATCATCTTTCTTTAGCAGTCCAAAATTAACTAATTTGTTTTGTAATATTTGTATTTTAATGTATCCCTTTTAGCTTTGATGGGGAGCTGAGTACATACTATGTCTACATGGTATTTTTACTATGTTTTCTTTTCTATTTTTGTGTCTTGGCCCATGATATCTTCTAAGTCACTGATCCTATTTCTACATGTAAAAAGTCTATAGTTCAAAAATCATACCTGTAAGGTACTGTATTAAAATTAAGAAAAACACCTTATTAACTTAAAAATTTGTCATCCCTAAATAAAATGGTGTAGCTTGGACTTTTGGTTAGGGGCAATATGATAAAATTGTTTGTACTTAGATTTATAATTGTATGTATTAATTTAGTACTAATATAAGTATAAATAATATATAATTTAATACTATTTATATACTAATTTAGTTAGTGCACTTTTTTTTTATTAATTAAACTTAAAGAAATATAATAGGCTGTTATCACAAATTTAATTTTATGATAAGATTTAAAACTTTGAAGTGATAAATTGTGTGTTTACATTCACATTTATGTTTATAGTATTATAGTATTGTTAATATTATATCAAGTTATAACAGTTATTTTAGGGCTTGAGACAAATTTTAGGACACATTGTGTAAACATAAAATGCTTATAGGTAAGGCACCTATTATAAGGTGTATACCTAATATAGTTAGAACGGTGTAAACGAGGCTAATGAGTATGACAATTCTACTGTCATATGTAAAATATTATTTTTTTGCTGTGTTATGAGATGAGTTTAAAAAAACGAGATTAAAGTTGTGACAAAAATATTGATTATAAATTGCAATGGAAGCATCAAGCTAAAACTTATTTTTTTGTAAGCTATTAACTATAAATTAAAAAGTTAATTTTTACCTATAGTAACTAAAGGCTATGATTACCTGGCTACTTGTGTAAATCAGAAACTTTGGTTAAAACCTATGTAATTTAAAATTCTTGGATATAAACATGGGTACCTTTTAATTTTTATAACTCTTTAAATACTGTAATCCCTAATAGAAACTGTTGTTAATTTTCAGGAAAAACTTTTTCATTTTTGGTTTAATACATTTTTTGTTCGAGAGCCTGTTGTTACCGAAAATGGAAATAGGGAACATAAGAATAATTGTAACCAGCATGAAAAGACAACTCGTACAAACAGTATGGATGATTCATCTAATCTCCGTTTGCCAAACTTTAAAATGCGGTGAGTTTTGTATAATTTTGATTAAAATACAACAATTTAATCAAATACTGTAAATTGGTAATATTATTTTGATGTGTTAAAACAGAACGAATTCAATTGGCAATGTAGACGTAGTTGATAATCGCCTGTTAACACTATACATGAACAAATGGGAACTAGATGGACATAAGGATAAGCAGAATAAACTGTTCAGTCCAGACTTTCACGTCAGCCTGTTGTTTGAACGTGCTGATGTAACTGAACCTGTAGTTGGGGAGTTATCAGAAAGCGAATCAAGCAGTTGCACCACAGCTGAAGAAGACGATACTGGATGTGAAGAAGATGGATGGGAATCTGGTCAGTGATTTACACACAAAACATTATTAGCGCATTCAAAAACAGAATTAGTGAAAGAAAAATGTTTGTTCTTTGGAATATTTCTCATCTAGGCTGTCGCTTAACTCCCGTCTCATTAGGCTTGTGGATTAAAATAGTACATACACATGAACAAATTGTCGCTTGTGTATCACTTTTGTAAAAGTAACCCTATTCTCTTGTACATACTCTAATTTTTAAAATGAACATGTTCTTTATAAGTAAAACGCTGTCATCCCTAATTGTTGTTGTGTAGTATTTTTTTTTTTTTAGAATAATGATTGGTGAAGGCCGCTTTATTCTCTCCTTTAGGCTTTCTTAACCCTGTCGCTTGAGTGCACAATACAACCGACAGCATTGATGCAAATGTGATTGTGTTTCCGGTGGTTCTAGGCGAATCGACGTATCTATAAGATAATGGAAATGCTGCAAACAGAGGACAAACAACGAAAGTGTTATTGTACATAAAATAAATGTAATTGCAAGTAAATGTTTTTTTTTTTTTTTTTTAATATATATGTGTGTATGATGTAATATGTATGTCTATATATATATATATAGAGGGAGAGAGAGAGAATTTTACAATTATTATAGACAGGATTAAAAAAGCTCATCCACATTACTTCTGGCATACCCTCGCCTATTTATTATTTTTATAGTACAAAGAAAATAAAGTTTTGACTCTGATAACTTTATTACAAAATGTTTTATTATTAATATTTTCGTGTTCATCTGTTAATTTTTAAGTCTTCCATGTTGCCATTGAATAAAATGAAAATGGACTTAGGAACAATGTTTATTTCTATTTTAATTTTTTTATGTTATTATGATATATGTATATATATCAATATATATATATATGATTAGAATATAAGCTATTCATTATAATAGCCCAGTATATCTTGTTTAATAGGACTGTTGCCATAGTTTTTTTACATTACCAGTATTATTTTTTCAAACTATACTTTGATAAATACGATAACAAAAGAACAATGTATTACTGTTGTTTATTTTATTTGTAATTTAAAAAAAAAATGGTAAAATTATAATATAATTATATTAGTATTATAATTGCCGTACAAAAAATATTCACCTACTTAATTATTCTATAAAGTCGTCATAAAATGTACGTATTGTAACCTTGAAGAACTGCTTATTTTTTTCATTTACTAAAATTGTTGTCAATTATTATTAATGATACATAAATCATAAAACCAATACAATTTCACCATTTATTTAATCATATTCTAAAAAATGGTGTGAAATGTTAGTATATTTTTATGGGAAGATTGTTATCTATGCAGTCTATCATATATATAATAGAACTTTTTTTATTTATTGAGTTACCTCAATATCTTTTTAGTTTTTTTAATGTTTAAAAAATAAAATACAAGTTCTACATTTTAAAATTCAAAATGTTTACTTGTTAAATTGTTAGGTTACTATATAATTTTAAAACTTTTTGTTAAAATATTTTGAATTATACAACAAATGTTTTTTTTTTTAAGTCGTGTTTAATTACAGATATATTTTCATATTTTTTAAGAGGAGCAATTTGTTTACTGGAATTTGTATGACTATCTGAAAACAATAATATGTAATAAAATATTACAGTCCATCTAATAACAGTAACAAAATAATGAAAAATGAATACAAACTTTTTATTGTATCAAATAAGTAGGCACATTAGTTACTTGTTAAACTTAAAATTGGATTTTTAGGTAGGGGTTCATAATATAAAATTTTAAAAATTAACTTGTATTACAATGATTATTAAAATATAAAAGTTCTTATTACTGTACCTTAAGTCTAAAACAAAAGAGTTGTACAAAATTCACATAAGGGTACTAAATTATTAGATTTTTAACAATTTATTTTTATTCCCCTCGTAGTTAAAATAAAATTTTATCCGGAAAAAAAAATAGAGTAAATAGAATGTATTCTTTCTGATAAGTTGATGTTTTTGACTAAATAGAGAAGAATTTACAGGATCTACGCTTAATGTGTAGAGTTTTACTGAGTTGATATCGAGTTAATATTTAATGACATTGTTAAAAAAAAAATATTGTATTATACTTTTAAATTGTTAAATAGGGTAAAAAGGTGTAGCGTTTGAAGTGATGTGTATTTTCATTATATTCAATATTTTATTCTTGATAGTTATTATTCTATGATCTTAGAGTGGTTAGGATGCCCTGAGAAACAGCACTACCTCAAAATATTGCAGGACTATCTTCCAGAGTCCAGACTAGGAGACAACAATGAATAACTGAATTATCGTATATAAAAATAAATTATAACATTTTATATTGTGTAAGTTATTTTTTATATATTACCACAAATATTATGTATGATTAATTCTGAAAAATAATAATGGTTTTTTTTTTTACGAATGAAGTAACTTTAACTTTAATTATTTATGTACATATATTTGTGGAGGAGTGATCGAGTAAGATAAGGAGTCAGTATGTTGGGCGCTGACGGCTCACAGTCGCCGGATCGACATACGAGCGGTTCGTTTGCTCACTTTGCCAAATGCCTGGCAAGAAATCGTCTATAGAGTCAATAATTTATAGTAAATACTAAATAGGAATCGCCATCCCCCCTACAGCGACGGACTAACGTCTAACAAGCCGTCCCGGACAACGAATTCGTCTAAAAACCAACTTATGATGGTAGCGTTGGGCATTAAATTACATGATAAATATTTCTAATGTTAATTAAAAATTTTAAATAATGATATATAGCATACTAAATATTATTCGGACTTTGCGTTTTGATTTAAAATGTATGAAGACTTCCCTTGAGTTATATCTCACAATTATCGTATATAATACATACAAACTACAGTGTCAACGCTAAAGTGAATTGAGAATTCCGTAAGCGTTTAGCCTATTTAACCGGTAATTACTGATAACGATGCGATGGAGATAACTGACATTATATACTAAGGCCGTGAGCTAGTTTTTTCACAAATCGCATCATTGTAATTAGTATTTTCTTCTTATAGAACGATCACACCTCTTTTAAGCTTCAGTCCTTAGGAATAGAAAATCCTTATAATTGTTTGTGTTTATTACAAACAAAAGAACCCATTTTGTTAGGAATTTTATATACTGTTTTGTACAAATATCAGAGCGCATGTGCATAATAAATAATAACATCGAGAGGCGAGAATTAGTATAACTTCAATATAGCATGGTTATTAATTTGTTCAAAACCAATACATTTTCTTAATTTCCTTGATTTTGAATAGTATTTGGGGTATTTATTGTATAAATTTTTAAATTCTTAACCTATAAAATCTTTTAGTGGTAACGTCACAGGATAGATAGAATGGTAATGTTGTAAACTTTTTGTCAAGGTGGATTTAGGAATCCACCTTGGTTTTTGTCTTATTATGGCACGTTGTACATCATGTTAAGCGGGTATGTCGAGATTGTGAGGGGGAGTAGAGCAGTATATATTAAGTTTGTTCGTTTTGACAAAAAGTGTACTTTTTCACAAGTGTACACCAAAACGTTCATTTTGAAATAGTGTAGTCGTACACGCTGTTTGTTTTAAAAAAGTATTGTATCAGTGTACACTTTTTTCACACTGACCATAGAGTAGATGTGATAGTTGATACCTAATTTTTTATTTTCGGAGTTGGTCGTTCATATTTCTTATCAACTAAAATCAACTAATTATTATAATAAATTCTACTATCAAAATACATAAATTATCGGTTGATTAATTCTACAACAAAAACGTTTGTTTTGAAACACCACACCTGATCACACCCCTTACACTTGACCCAGACACTACACTAATTAGTGTACACTTTCTTCAAGACGAACAACGCTGGTATGTTCATGGAAGAGAGTTAACCAATCTAACTTATCTCCTAAGACCGTAGTAAGCTGGATGCATTATTTATTAATTATTACTATTAAATTAATTATAATGCTTATAGCATTAAGTAATAAATGCGAAATAGACAAAAAAAATCACTCATAATTGAAATAATGGAACGATTCTATTTTTTCATTAGATTATTCCATAAACACTTATTTATGTGTCTAATAGACTCACAGATATATATAATAAACTAGATTGCTATCTGTACATGCCACTAAAGCTGGTCACACACGAAGCGGTCGCGGTTTTTATCCGCGACCGCAACCGCTATGTACTTACACACGGAGCGGATCAAACGCGGTTTATTAATGCGGTTTTTATAATTTATAAAATATTTTAGTATTATAAAATTTTTCAGTGTCGAAAGACATAATTAATTAAAGTATATAATTAATATTATATTAAAATTTAATTACATAGAAATTATTAGAAATTAAAATGTTTTCATTAAGTCAATATCTGACACTAAATAAATGTAATCAATAATTTTAATACAATATTTATTTGATTTAAATGTGAGAATATAATGCAATAACTCAGATGAAGGGGGGGCCCCTAGCCCAACTCCAAGAGGCCTCTATACCGGGGAATTGCAACTACTGCCCCTGCGGTTTTTGAGGCACTGGCGTATAAATAATAAATATAATATCAATAATAATATGATAATCTAGGATCCGCTCACAAATCGCTGCGGTCAAACCGCTATGTATGAATACGTCTATTGAAAATATGCAGTTTAATTATGATGGGCGGACGCGGTCGTCGAGCCGAAAATCGCGCAAGGGACAATTTTAGCGGTTGACCGCTGATATCAGCGGTGCGGGTTTTACTGTGTGAATAAACCCATGATTTAAATATACTAGGTTATTGCATATCTACCCCCTCTTCCTAACACTTTCAGACGCAAAATAAAAAATGGCACCATAACGGGCGGCGTTCTTATTGGTTTAAATTTATTGACTGATAAGCTATTTTTCTTTTATCAGCTTACAGTGTTATAAGCCTTACACATGAACAAAATATAAGAAATTCTAGTTTTCAATTTGGATTTTTTATTCGATACAGATTTTATAGTTGTCTATATATTTATAACGAAATAAAAAATGCATCCAAATAAGAAGAATGAACAAATAAATAAGAGTGTTTAGTTTAATTATTATTAGTTGTTTATTAATTGTAATTATAATTTTCCGGCTTGTTCGATTAATTTATTCTTTTTTTTTTCTATTTCTTTTTTCAGTTTTTGTGTGTTTAAAATTTTATTTTGTTTTTCATCACAACTAAGTTTCATTTTTTTCTTTTCTAGGGGCTCTCATAGGTGGTATTAGTAACTTGTATTGGAATAAGTATTTTTTAATTGTTAAATTTGTAAAAATACAATTTTTGTTTTCAAATTTGCGCGGGTAAATATCGGCCAATGAGAATGCCGCCCGTTACGCTGCCATTTTGTGAAAAAATAATCACAAAGAGTGGGGATATGCAATAACCTGGTATATTTTAATCGTGAATAAACCCATTGAAATACGACGGTTCAACTAACGGCGGCAAACCGCCGCGGTTTTTATCCGCGACCGCGCGCGGCTAAACCGCTCTGTGTGTGACCAGCTTAATGAAGCAGCCACTTTCCGCCATCTTGGTGGGAATTAGAACCTTATCACGTGAGAATAATATATGTTTATAACATAGACCTATCTTTATAGGTCTATGGTTTATAACAATCACAAATATATATAATATTGATATAAAAATATATACAGATATATTATAATATAATGTGCATTAATAACACACTTAAATCCCACCAGAATGGCGGACCGTCGGCTCTAATTCTTATCGCTAGTTAGCGATAATCTAGTTTATTCACAATGTCACAATTCACAAAAATATGCGAGCAGGTTTTCATAACATAATTTTTAAACGTACATTTTTTTTTCATAGCTGGTCAAACTGAAAATTGCTACCTTGTTCGAACCAATTTTTAATACAGGCGATATAGGGAACAGCTCCTCTATATTACTGTATGGTGTTGAATGATCACTATAAAAAAAAGAAATTGTAATCAGTTTTCACATTTTACTAATCAGAGTTTACAGTGGTCACTCATAAGTCGTAACTCATCAGTCATTACACATCAGTGTCTTTTCGTCCTTTAATCGGTGTTCTAATATATAAAAAATAACATCAGCCGGCAGCGTCTTTTTTTCTAATCGAAAATAATAAATTATATTTAAGTAACCGCTAACCTGTAACTAATTATTTAATTAGTTATTATTTTACAATATAAAGTTGTTTTATATTTTAATAACATGAGTAGATTTAGGAATATTATAAACCTAGTTCCAATATTGCTCAGGTAAAAACAACCGTATTATAATAAAATGTTTATAATTATATAAATGATCAATATTATTAAAAATCGTATACACTATACAAATTCACTTTTACAGCAGTCTGCTGTAGCGCTGAGGAGAGCAACATAGTTTCAGAAGTATGCATATTTGTGTAAAAGTGAATTTTTAATGTGGATAGATTTTAATAATATGAAATATTTTTCTACACGTGACTACTTAACTTTAATTTTACCATCAATTGTCTGTAAATTTAGAGTAATACTTTCTTATATTAATAACTTTCTCCTGTTTTGTAATATGTAAAAAAAGTATTATACTATGAACTATTATAACAACATATAAATATTCATTACCACATTCACCATGTCTAAAAATTGGTGTATCATGTTTGACGTTTCAACAATTTGGAAGTGCGTTTGTAATAATAAAACTTCCCACAGTGCACCAATATTTTAAAGCGTATTTTAATAGACCTTGATATCAGCTATAGCAAATAGGCGCAGCGAGTGTGTTAACAATAATTGTAATGATTTAATTTTACTAATATAGGATTTGAAGAAAATTTAATTGTTGTTGTATATTGGTTAAGACCAGCATTAATAATACGTATATATTCATAAATCGTTGTTTAAGTCTTATTTTATGATATTGTCCAACAGTTATTTATTGTTAACTATTTTTTAAACAAAAAATGATATTTATACATTCATTAATTTGCATTTTAATAGATTTAGTTGTGTAATCAATTTTACATAAATATTTTTAATCGGATTTGGAAGAAAGCAATTTTTATTTGTCAATGGAACTTTTAGGTTTTAAATCATTATAAAGCAAGTTTCTACTAAGAATTATCTTAATTTATTCCAGAACAAGTTTTAAATTCTAGAAACATTTTTTTTAAACTCAAAACAGTCAGTTCCATTTCAGAAGAAATATACAGAATAAATAAATATTATGTTTTACAAATTCCTATTATCTATTACTTACACTTCTAGTACTAGTGCAAAAAAAATATATATTTTTATAATAACCTTAAAGAGAATTATAAATGTATTTAATAATTTATAGAACTCGTAAACAATTTACAACATATAGAAAACCATTGAGGTGGACAAAGCTACCAATATTTTCTATACCAGCACGATCCATGTTTATCCAAACACAAGACACTCCAAATCCAAACAGTGTAAAATTTTTACCGGGTGTTGAGGCCAGTATGTTTGTTATGTAATAAAATATACACTTTTAATTAATTACTAATTTATTATCAAACCAAAATTCTAGTTATTTAATCAACAAATTAATAATGTTGTTGTTATAGGTATTGGACAAAGGTCATACCATGGATTTCCCTAATATTACATCAGCGCAATGTAGTCCTTTAGCAAAATTGCTTTTTCGAATTGAGGGCGTAAAAAGTATATTTTTTGGGTCAGAGTATATAACAGTAACAAAAGTCGATGATGATATTGAGTGGATGGTTCTAAAACCTGAAGTATATGCAACTATAATGGACTTTTTTTCTAGTGGATTACCAATATTAACCGATGCCAAACCAACAAGCGATACTCGTAAGATTATAAAATAAAATAACCACATTATTTTTTTATCCCATCCAGTACTTAATAAAGAAAGAATTGTTATTGGAGGAGGCTTTTAATTGGACGATTGGAGAAAAAAGTATAAGAATATACTGCCGTCATAAGCAAAAATGCCGTAACTTAAAAAAAAAAAAATTGCTTTGTTTAATAGTTTTTTACAAAAATTTTTTTTTTTAACTACGGCATTTTTGCTTAGGAGGGCAGTACATATAGATTTAAATTATGGATTGAGGTACAGAAATGGAGCAAAGAAAGTTTTGAATTTTGTAGAAGCAATATGGTTTAGTAACACTAAGTGAATACATTTTTGAGGAAGAAAAAATAGTGTGTTGCATTTTAAAATGAAAGGAGAAAAATATTTTTATCAAAATGATTATATTTGTTAAAGAAATACACGAAGATGATAGCGAAACTGTTATGATGATAAAAGAACTTCTGGACAGCCGAATTAGACCAACTGTACAAGAAGATGGTGGAGACATTCTTTTTATAGTAATTTTCTTGTTTTGTTTACATATTATTAGTTCATATTCTAATAAATTTATAAATAATTAGGGTTATGATGCAGGAATTGTAAAATTAAAATTACAAGGTTCTTGTACCAGTTGTCCTAGCTCAGTTGTTACTTTGAAAAATGGAGTTCAAAATATGTTACAGTTTTATATCCCTGAGGTAAGTAATTATTGTTTTATCAGAGACATTTAAATGGAGATTAAATTTACTGTTTTTGAAGTAAAATTGAATTTCTTATTCAAATGTAATTGTAAAAGAAAATTTGACATGTAAGTAAGGTTTTATGAATGTGTGGTTTTAGGTAATAGCAGTTGAACAAGTTGAAGACGAAATTGAAATACGCACTAAGGCAGAGTTTGAAAAGTTTGAAAAAAAGTTACAAGAAAATGATGAGAAGGAAAAACCTTCGTCATAAAACATTTTATAATGCCATTTTCAAACCCTATTTCTACAATATAGCTTAAAGTATTATAATATGTAAAGTGAATAAATATCTATGTTTATAGTTTAGTGAATGAAAAATTTAACACATAAATATTTTTGCATTACAATATACATAGTAAATAGACTACAATTAAGAACTCGAACTTTGAATGTTTTTTTTTTTATATAAAACAATTTTTGGAAGTATTTAAATTTATAGGTTTGAACAATTTATGCGCTGTAAAAACGCCGAGCTACTAAAATACTTATGAGTGCAATTATTAAATAGATAAGATAAATCCCAATATCAGAACATAATGCATCTTTAAGAAGATTGAACGACAAATTACTAGTTACAACAGGCTCTTCACTAGTTTCTGTAACTTCATTTACATTATTAGACGCCTGAGATACTTGTTCATTGTCTTCTCCCTAAATAAATTATGTTGTAAACACATTAAATTCATTAACAATATAAACCTGTACAACAATGTAAAACTTTATAACTCATACCTTTAATGTCATACTATTAATGAGCTCGCTTTCTTCTTTTGTTAATGGTTTAGCTTTTTTTGCATCCAATAAATTAGATATTTGGCCACATTTTTCACATTCCCAATTTTTAGATCTTAATAAAAACACAATGGAATATAAATTATTATTATCTTTTTTAGCTAACTATGAATTATACTTACTTTTTGGCTAAGGTCTGACGTTCTTCGGAAGTGTATTCAAGCGATCCTATTGTACCTTGTCCATTGGTGGTCATAAATGCAATTAACGCTAAAAGAGCTGTTCTGATTGACCAAGATGGTTGCCAAGTTTCCGGATGATGACTTGATATGCTCAAACATATTTTTTTGTTGGTTTCCCATCTTCCATTAGGCTGTATAGATTTATATAACAATCTTAAATTGACCAAAAATATTAAATAAATAAATACGTTATACATACAGTTAGTAGTATAATATTAGGCGGTTTCATAGGATACTCGGATGGTAACAATATACGGCCATGATAGACTCCCCCTTCAAATTCTGAAGATGGTGGTCCTCTCATGGTGAAGTGCCATTCAAACAAATTGTCTTCTAATGGATGGGCACTATATTCTTCTGTAGATTCTGAGAGCTCTATAGCTTCTCTCATCAAACGTTTTACAGCTATATTTAATATAATATAATAATTTATTTTGTTTATTTTTACAAAAAACATATAATATATTATTGCAAAAACTCAGGATAAAGTAAAATTTGTTGAACATATATCATGATTGAAATATCAAGGTTATTGCACATTAACTGCTTCTTCATCAAGATTATTCGATGATAAAAACAAATATGTCAGCGTAACGGGCAGCCAATCAAAATCAAGTATATAAGTACACGTTAAAATAAATAGTAATAGTAAAGTATACAGTAAAACTGATATCCCGTTACGCAGCCATTTTATTTCTGAAGATAACACAATTTGAGACAATTTGCAATAACCTGTATATTTTTCAACTATGACATATTATATCAAATATTTGTAATACAAAGTTTGAAGTGTAGTGTATACAATATATCAAAGCCAATCATAGGTCTTCATTATAAAAAGAAAGAAGAATTTTACTAATTGTTTGTAGAAACTTCGAACAGTCAGAAATACTTACTTAAGAATTTTATACAAAAAAAGCATCAAATACAAATAGTTTCTCATTATGTATGTCTCTTATTGAGAAAAGATAGCAAGTCAAAGAATATAGATGCATTACTATACTGGTTAATCAGTAGATAATCCTGGCTATCTAGCCGTCTATATTATAGCTATTTATCAAGTGGTCTAAAAGTATGAATTAATAACTAGTAAAAATAAGAACTCATGGAACAGAACAGCATTAACATAAAATATAGTAAACATATTAAATTTATTACCGTTAGTATACATTATCTCTTATGATAAAATGTTTAAAATTACTAAAAACTAATACTTCAACGTTTAAATGTTGTCTAAATATTATTATTCAGACGATATTTGATATTCATACCTGTACTTTTGGTATTATACCGAGGCTCCATCATTAAAATTGGATGATTTCAAAGTATTCCAATGCACTACGAACTTCAAATTGTAATTAAATTTGAATAAAGTTATAAACACAAAAAATATGTTACGTGTTCTGCATGCAAGTGTTTTTTTAGATTTTTTTTAATATCGTCAGCAGGTTGAAGACAATACTGGGATCACTGTATTCAGTATTGTACTATGTACACAAGTCATAAAATATAGATACTAGATAGTAATATAATTCATTATATTTAGGATTGTATATTTTATCAGTTAAAATAAAGTTATGGTGAATGCATATGAATTTTGATAACAATTTTAAGGGTGATGGGCGGTGGGAGATTATGGGCGGACCGTATATTTTTCTGTAGCTTAGATCAATAATGGTGCTAAACTAAAAATATCTTAGGTTTTCAGGCTACAGACTAGGAGGAGGTTAAAGGTTTAAACTTTAAAGCTAAGTTAAAAAACTAAATTTTAAAAGATCTGATAAGAAATTTGTTATTGGAAAAACGCATACAATCAAAAAAAAGGTCCTTAGTAACGCACGCAATTTGGGAAAAGTGAGCTATCCCACTGCAGCTGTGGGCGCTGAATGATAAATGATAACGAGATTATTGTTTACCTTTCTGACATTATATTATCTATATACATATATATATATAAATGTTTCATACTCCTTTGATAAAAATTTCAAATAAAAAATTTAAAAAAATCGAATTATCATTTACATTGTATTGGCAATTTTTAACTTTTATTTTATTATTATTTATCTGGAATTGCATTGAGTAAAATATGAAGTCGTGATACTTAAAAGTAAACTCGACCTTAATTAAATTTGTTACTTTATATTGAATGATTATTTAAAGTTTTTTAATAAATAACAATAATTATATAATAATACTTAATAGTTTTAAATGTTAAAACTATCCTATAAAAATAATGTAAGTTTAAACTATATACGTATACATACAACTATATGAGCTAAATATATAAATATTAATTATAAATAATGGACAAAACTGTTAATATACAAATGATCAATGGAAAATCATTTATTTGGTCCTCTGATGGCAAGTATTTTATTTTTAAATAGTTTAGATTGAGATTACAATTAAGTACAATATATTTACAATCTAACATTTAATATATGCAGAGAATAAAACCGTGATAAAATAGTATTTATATATCTGCTTATTATAAATATTATTGATTCACCCAGAAACGGTATAATTAAACAAATAAATTATTTGCTAATCGACTTATATTTGTATTATGCTTATCTTTAAATGAATATCTACAAAATGATTATTAATTTTGACTTTGGTTAAAATATACCTTAGTAAATATAGTGTTCTGTTGTGTATCGTTGGTGGGTTGACATTGTTGTGTGTGTTTTGTTAATTTTATTTTAAATTTGTATTATAAATTGTTAATTAAGCTCTATAAAAACAAATTAGGTATACTATATATGGTAAACTTAATGTATGCTATGTAAATCAGCAGTTTCAGTAAACACTAAAAGCATTTAAAAAAAAAAAAATTGTTTTATATAGTTAAAAATTATTATTTTATTTTATTTATTCATATATAAATAGGAATTATATTTATTATAGATTGGTATATTTTACGATTTAAGTATCATATTTTGGGTAACCTTATTGGATCGCTTCCGTTAACACCACGTCAAGAACATCAGAATGGTTTACCTTGTCTATTATTGCCAGAAGAAACACGGCTATTAATTGAAAATGGTATTGGTCGACTAGTTCAGTACCCTTCATTAACTTGTTTGCCTGATGAAAATGAAATAATTCATAATAAGTCTCAAGAAGACCTAGATAAGTATGAAATACGAAAAAAGTATGCGGAAAAAAAAGGTGAAATAATTAGTAAATTAGTTCAATCTGCTATATTAGCCGATGGTGGTCATAATTGCAAAGAAGTTATGGAATTGAAAAGAGAAATTTTAAAGATTAAGCCATATGATGCATCATCTCAAGTTTTAATACATTTAAGTTAGTAGATTGTTTTAAAATAAATTGTGTATTTAATCTATTAAATATTAATTAATGTATTGTTTTGATAGATGAACCTAAATTGAAAGCATTGGAAATAATGTTGCCTGAATTTACTACTGATTTTGAAAAATTAAGATATAAAGTTTTTAAAGATTTGTGGACAAAAGGATTCTATTTGACCTGTGGTATTAAATTTGGAGGAGATTATTTAGTTTACAATGGTAAAGTAATTTGTATAAAAAAAAAAAATAGTTTACACATTATCCTAAATACCTGTATTATTATGTAGGAGATCCTTTGGCTTATCACGCACAGTATATAGTTTGCTGTGGTGACGTCGACAAACACAACATAACGAGTGCAAGTCGAATTGGTTCAGTTACAAACAAAAAAATGGTACTAGCTAAGCATAACGAAACGAGTATTGAGTATTTCATTTTACATTTTAGTAACTCCAAAGTTGTTGACAAAGAGGTTATACATTTTGAAATCTAGTAGTTTGTTAATAAATATTAAATGTAAATCTAGTGGTACAACAAGACTGATAATTGTTACTATATCTACTACATATGACATATAAGGTTTGTTTTAAAAAAATAGCGTATGCACTAAAAATGTAGTGTATAGAGAGGTGTAGAGTGTGAGGTTTCAAAACAAACTTTTTGACTTTACACTGAAAATCCGATACGACATCTCCATTTCTACCGGTGTGGAAAGTGTATACACCAAATCAATACTTTTAAAACGAACAGAGTGTAGTACTACACTATGTTAAAACAAACAAATCTATTACGTCATAACACTACTGCAAGCTTAAAATAAAGTTTAAAACAAATTTCGCCATACTTTATTTATTAAAATCCTTTACATTTTTGCACACAACATATTAGAAGTATTGGTTATTTATTGAACGCTCTAAAATATTAGATTCATTAAATTCATTTGAAATATTATCTTCCATTAATTTTATAGTTCCTCTTTGTTTTACCCCATCATATTCTCTATTTTTCATTCCAATATGTTAATGAATTTACCTGTATATTTGGATTTATGAGGAAGAGGAGTGGCCAAGTGGGTAAGGTAGCAATGTGTTGGCACTCACTGCCCTGGTTTGACACTCTGTTACGGGCGCTTCGTTTGCTGGACGAGCAATCGTCTGATGAAAAGGAGCCGCTATAAACCCTATCCGGCGGTGGATTGACGACCCTTTCCTGATGGCGAATTTATCAAGGAACCATCTCATGATGGCAGGTTAGACTGGATAGCGATTTATGAAATACAACAAATATTAGGAATGTAAGAATAGAATTTTCACAAGAAACGTTATTATAATCAATGTTATAAATGTACTTTTTTGTCTTTTTGTAAAAGGCTTTAAGTGATATCATCATTTTTTTTCTATCCCAATTTCAAATGTTACACACCTAGGCCCTAATAGATAATACTTAAAGGTCCAGATTAAGTTATGAACAGAAATTATATTTTATCCTTAACTAAAAAAAAATTGTTTCTTCAAAAATGAAATATTTTTCAGAATTAAACAATTATTTTACACATTAAAAAAAAATTGAAACAACAATTTTTATAGTTATGTGTATTCCAGAAAAAATATAATTTAGTAGTTGTTTCAAATCTGTTTTTTTTTAAATAAATAAAATGTGATTATTGCCTGAAATGTTATATGGACCCTTGACAAAACTCTTCTGGCAAAAATGTCTCTGTTTGGGAAGTAGTAATACTAGTATAGAATTTGATTGTATAATTTTTAGTACAACATTATTTACATCTAAGATTATACTTTAATTACTAATTTTTATTATACATAGAACATAAATTTTACAACAATAAATCTAAATACTAAATAAACAACAAATATTATTTACAAGAAATTATTAGTTTATATTTAGTCTTTTATGTGTAAAAAAGTTACATACTTAATAACTAATACAAATTTTGTTACAAAAAAAATTGGGGGGTCAAAATAATATAATAGGTCTTGCAATAATAAAAAAAAAAATTATAAAGTTTTTTTTTTGGAACTTACCTATACTCAAATTCAACTTGATCTTATTTAAATTTAATTATAATTTTATAAAACTAAAAAAAACAATAATTCATTAAAATGAATTAATAGTGGTGACATAAATTGTACTAAAATATTGCTTGAATTAAATAAATAAATGATGTACAATAAAAAATATAATACATGCATTTGTGACACAAAATGTTAATTTTATGATAAAATGTACAGCTTCTAAACAAAATCTTAATACACTGCGAAGAAACTCTTAAGGAAATCAATTTATAAATGCTTAAACAGTAATTTACTTATTCGATTTTGAGAATAAAAACCAAAAAGGAATTGAAGATTGAAAAATTAATTACACACAAAAAAAATTGAAGATTAAAAATGGTTTACATAATTTTAACAAGTAATAACTATTTATAATAAGGGAAAATGTTTACAATAGTATTTAGTGTTTAGGCTTAAAATAAATGGTTAAGTCTGCTGATGACTTCCAAATAAAATGTTTGACAGTTCTTAAATCCATTGTGGGGGAAAGAACTTGATCATTGCAGCTAAGCTCAAAGTTTTTTTCTGGAGTATTTCCTTGTAAATGGTTGCTAAAGCAGTCTGATGTTTTATTATACGGCCCGTTACTATCATTTTCAGATAATTTTTCATGAATATACTCAGCTATTTTTTGTACTTGAATAAAATCATTAGCCACTAAGCGATCTCTACAAGGACGAAGTGTGCCGCTATTTAAAAAAGATATACAAATTAGATATATAACATTTATTTACTAAAATAATTTTTTTTTTAATAGTAAACTTACTTTTTCATAGGCCTAATACAAGAATTCGAATGCGGTACAAGATAAAATGATATCTTTAATGCTTTAGGTATAGTTTTTTCAACAACGACGTTCATAACCCACGCAGGAATTGTCTCATTTAAAATCGAAACATCATTCTCGTCACCCGCTTGACTAACTAGCATTCTATACAAACATCGTCCACCAACTTCACTGATCATAAGAGGTGTATGAGAAGGAATTCGACAACACTGAGAATCAAGTTTTGTTTGCGCAGTTAGGTCAGATGACTGCATTCCTTCAGCTGAATCTGTTTGAATTCGATTCAACCAGTTTTCCAAAAGTGAACGTAACATACGATTTCCATAATTAACTGCAGAAACAAAACCAAACACAATAGTTAGTATAGGATTATATTACTTATTTAGCAAGCTAGAGCCCCAGTGGTACAGAACTACTTAATTTATATTAATAATTTTAATGTTATTTATATTTGTTAACGGAAAAGGTAGTAGTGTGTTACGTTCAATTTTAAACAAAAACTATCAATGTTATGATAATATATTTTATAATGAAGTAAAAGAGGCAGCATTTGACATCGGATTCTAAGTTAAAGTTTAACTAGGCAATTTATTTTTAGTTTTTTTTAAATTGGTTGTTCTATAAAAGTAATTTAACAAGAGAGTACGCTTAAGAAGTAAATTGATAAATCTGCAGATCATTGAAAATTGACCTGTTAAACATTTTATTAACCCAAAATCTTTGTAATTTATTAATAAAACCACATATTTTATACAGTAATCACCAGCCTAAATATATTATCATACCTCTTAAATTATCATCTGTAACATGAATTCCTGCTTCTTTTGCTGAAACCCAAGCAGCGAAACAGTCATTTTCATCTTGCCCTAAATGTATTGTAAGCATCTAGAAGAAATAAAATAAACAAATAGATATACAAACTATAGAACTTAGATGAATGATACAAATTTGGTTAGTTGAGTAAAAAATAAAAATTAATGGTCTTAAACTTACACCAGTTTTTAAATCAACACTAAACCAATTTGGTATGTAGATAACTCTATGTCTCTTTTTTATCTCCTCATCAAAGTCTACTTGACCCAAATCTTGTAATTTAGAAGCCTGAAATGTAATGAAAAAAATATTATATATACCATATCTTAATTACTGCGAAATAGTTTATAATGTTCCAATCTATTATTAAATGTTGAATACACAATTTATTTATAAAATTGAATGATAAGTAAATACAAACAGTTACAACATTAAAGTTACAACAGTTCAACAATTAGAACATTAAATTTGTATAATTTTGAACATGTGTGTAAAAAACATTTTTTTTTGTTAATTTACTACTATTAAAAATAAGTTACCTTAAGAACGTCATAAAGGGCAACATTTTTTTCTGTATCCTGGGTAAGTATTGTTCTTTTATCATTTAATACATGATATTTTCTTATAGCAGCAGCTCCTTGAAGTGTTCTAAATGGTTCAGTGTTGTATGGGGTCGTTGGTATATCATCCAAATCAGCAGATTCATCACTTTTTCGTAATTTCTGTATTGAGTAATTACAAGTTATTATAGTAAACTTTATGGGCCGTTTCATACCTATCTGTTATGATATGTGCCTATTTTTTTATATGCTGCATATGAAAACACACATATCATATTCTTCTCTGGTGTGAAACAACCCTAAAATCATAAAAATAAAACGTCGATAGAATCTGTTTAATTTACCCAGCAATTTATTGTTGACTCAGATGTAGCTACCCAAACAGCACTCATATCTGGTGTAGTAACCATTTTTACAACTGGAGCCGACTCATTGCATATTAATTGAACCTTGTTTGGATTTTTTAAATCTGATAAATAAATTTTTTTATCACGACCTCCAGAGAGAACATGTGAAAAGTTTTCAGTTGCCTGAAAAAAAACATTACATAATTTGTTAAAAATAAAGCAGTTTATGCTATATTTAGAGACGACAAAATTTGTGTAGGAATGAATAAAATTAAGTCATAATTACTGCTATAGCCCAAACTCCTTCTTTATGAATTCTTAGAGTTTGTATGCATTGTTGTTGTCCAAGTGACCATAATTTGATGGTGCCATCTGAGCTACCAGATAAACATTGTGTGCCATCTCGGCTCACTACTAAAGCTTTAACATTGTCAGTATGACCTATAAGCTTCATCAAACAGTCACTAGTCCTTGTATCCCATACTCGTAATACTTTTTCTGTACTTCCACTAATTAAAACTGTTCCACTGCTGTTCATTGCTAAACTGTAGATAGAGTTCTTGCTGCCAGGTAGTGAAGCAGCTACAAAGTAGAAAAAAGAAATTTTACATTTGATAACATTTTTAATTTCAACACTTACTTGTTACTGTATTGTTTGTTGTAGTTAAGGTAGTTAGCATATTGACATCCCACATAAAAATAGTTTTATCTAGTCCAGCAGATGCAACTACTTCTTTATCACGGGCATAGGCTAAAGCTCTAACATAATCTTTATGTGTTCGTAAAGTTGACAGACAAGTGTTTTCTTTTCGTAGGCCCCATAATTTGACTGTAGTGTCTGAGCTGGCAGATATTACTAAAACATGCAACATAATTATTAAATTAACATTTTTAAAGCAATCATTGTAGTCACAGTAGTAGAGCTTACAGTAGTTTCCTCCACAACACAGAATTATATCATTAACCCAGTCCGTGTGGTGTTCAAGCGATCGCAAATATGATGCTTCTATATTATCACGAACATCCCATTGACGAATAATGCCATCACGACCAGCAGAATACAATATTCCTTGTTTAGCATCTAATTGTAAAGAATTAACACCTGCTCTATGTCTTCGTTCTTCTTCATCGCGAATAACAAATGATATCTATTCATTGACCAAACAATTTTTTAAATCAATAACAATAATATACATATCTTATTAGCATAAGATACATTCTTATTAACTAGATGTTATTAGGGTGGCATATATTTTGAAGCCTAAACACTTAACAGTTGTTGATTCAAGAAGGTTAGGTAAGTCTAATGATTGAATTTAAAACTTAAAAATAATAACCAAGTTATGTGCTTGTGTTGTTCTATGCTTCAAAATTTTAATTTTATAGTAGTTTAAAAACTCAACTGGTATACATATATAAATAGGTAAGTAATAAAAAATGATTTTAAGCTGTTAAATAGTAAAAACATCACATACTTGAACTTTTTTACGTCCAGGTTGACTAAGGCAATTTTTATGCAAAGTACTCATTTTGGATTTCTAAAATCTCAACCAATAATTTACTTTTTTTCAGTACTCAACATTTTGCCGATCAATTTTCATTGAGCTATTATTATTAGTGTGATTTTAAGTATGAACATTTTCAGGAAATATTATAAATTGTTCTTGTTCACTTCTATATACATTTTTACTTAGAACACAAATTTATATATTTTTTTTATAAACTCTTATCAATAAGTAGGTACTAGGTAATATTGATAGTGTCGTAATATCATTATCCGTCTAGAGACCATAATCTCCTGATGGCAGCGTTCACTGCGTTGAGCCCCGTTAAGCTTGATGATGATCGTAATATCATGGAGCAAATAAACAATAATCTATAATATACAACTGGGTAATTAAATTGACTCCGTTCATATAAAACACAAGTCCAAAAGTGTTTTTATTTATTAAATTAATTTATATTATAATAAAGAGCAAACAAAAATACTATTTAGTGATTGTTATCTACACATAGAAGTCACCAAATCTAAAACTACGATTTTGGACTTAATATGTTTTGCATGAACAGGGTCGATATGAAAATATAATAATATGCAAAAAAAAAAATGTATAATAATCTCAAATATAACAAAAACATGTAGATGGCAGACTACGTTTGACCACAAATTATATCAATATACGTTTTTATGATAGCAACTTTTGAAACTTCAATGGTAACGCATACTTTTCTTGGAATTTTTAAATTGAGAATAATGTACTAGCATTTTGACTAGTCGATAACTAGTTTTGGATAACTATCTTTGAAGTTATTGAAGTTTCGAGGCAGGAGGAAAGATGGAGTATAGTATTATTTTTATCTGTGCGTATTTCCCCTCTCATCCTAACCTTTACTTTTATAACTTTAAAAATAGATATCTAAAAACGGTTATCGACCAGTCAACATTTTTAGTACATTATTCTTAATTTATAAAGTTAATGAAATGTATGCGTTACCATTCAAGTGTCAAAAGTTTCTATCGAAAAAACTAAGTTAGGAGGGAGGTACAAACAAAACAATTTGTGAGAAATTGTGATCACATTGTATAAAAAATTTAAATTGTTAATTAAACCCGGCGAGATATTGAGTGGTTCACAAGTTGATCACCTGTATACAATACAATAAACGATATTATATCCATTAGAGCTATTGATAATTTATTATCAATACCAACTCGGCCACTGCTTCTCTTTTTAAAACCATTACTTATCATAACTATTACACCTAACCAAGTGCGCCCGCCTATGGTTTTGTAATAGATTTTACAAATTTGGGATATAAGATATACATTTTTTAACTAGCAGAGAAGCTAGGGGGAGGGAGTTGTGGGCGCCCTTGCACACCTAACTTATAAATAATTAATTTTCTACCAGAATTCACCAAATATTATCAATTTAACTAAAAGGGAGGATTATTTGTATGGAAAATCTTTCATTGCTAATTTTTGTGACAGTATCAGTGTTATATTTTATAAATTTATATATTATTACATTTAAAATAACATTAATAAATTACTATTTTAATTGTTTGACCTGACCATCCTAAATTGTTTTTTTAGGAAACAGTATACCAAAAAAAATTTAATTAAAATTTCGGTAATGAAAGATACTTTAAGTATCATATTTTCTTAATTTTTTTTTTATGAATTCTTGTTTTGTTTAAGCATCATTTTTGTTTTTTATTTTTAAGTACTGAACACAATGGTGTCCGCTAAGGCCACTCTTACAGCAAGTAACTCGCTGTTATTTTTATTTTTATAAGTGGTTGTTTCTCTCTCTCAAATAAAAGACAATCTATTTTGTATATAACATTTATTTAATTAAACCATTTTTCTTAACAGTTTGTTAATGGTGTCTTCGCGGTTTCCAAAATCTCCACCTTCAACATAATGGTTAGTCTTCTTACGCCAGCCACCGGTTGGAGTGTTTAACTAAAATATAGAAATAAAAATGTTATTAATATCTTAAAATATATATATATATATAACAACTATTATATAATATGGTCTTATTACACATTTTACATATTATTGCTCTTAAATAACAAATTCTTTTAATAATCAATAATAACAGAAATGGTTGTAGTTTAAAATATAAAAATAAGTAGGAAAAGAAATTAATATAGTTAACACATTAGCTGTCATGAGTACTGCTGAGGATTCTCCCAAAGTCCCTCTTCACAAAGCCATTCAATTTTATTAATTGAATTGCAGTAGTTTATTTATCAAGTAATGTCATTTGCCATGTGTCATTTTTAGTACGAAATTAATAGAATTATTTGTTGTTGATGTTTTTTGTTTTACCTATGTGGTATCCTAACATGTAGGACAATTTATAGCTGATATTTGATCGTATACAATTGATAACAGGTATAATTATTGGTCACAAAAGTTGTACATTACTTAATTTTATTATTGTATTTAAAATATAGTGCATGTAGTTACATAATTTAAATACTGATGTGATTAAAATTAGTTTAGTGTTGATTGTATGTCTTTTGTTATATATTCCAATTTTCATAGTTGACACAAATCTTTAAGATAAAATTTACACAATTGAAGGGTCGACTGCAACAATGGGCTATATCTATTTTTATCAAAAATGATCTTTTTAATGGGAAATTATCAGTAATTTAGTGCAACAAGCAGTAAAATTGGACTAATGCTTACAAAGATATTGCAAAACAATATTTTTTTCCGCCCATTACAGTAAATGGAGTAAGAATTTTGTTTTGATTGTCCTTAACATTTTGAAAAAGTGGAGACGGCCAGTTGTTGCAGTCATTATACATACCAGTTTAATTATACTTAAATAATTTCTATACATCAACTAAAATCAATAAAATATAATACATGGCTTTCCACGTAAAAGGACTATCTATTAAATGTGAAAACACTAAAAGAAAAATCCTTTAGTCTTAATAAATGATGTCAAGAGGGCGTCGCACCGCTTATTTTTAAGGAGTTAACTATAGGCAATTTTTTTTACAAAATATTAATTTAAAGGTTAAACTGTTATGTGTAATTATTAGTTCAATAACTAGGAATATTTAAGTCTATTTTGGTAATTAATTGATTTTTCAGACTATCTCAGCATCCTACATGTTTAAGCAGACTGAAAATAACACGCTTAATTTTGGTTTTAGAGTAAAAGCACCAATTATGAAATTAAAAGAGAACAATATTCTGGAGGGCACCACGGTGCGTATTTTTCATTATTCCAAGTGTAACGCTCAATACATCTTTTAGATATAACGACTATTTTAACATTTATAAATGACTAACTTTTTAAGAAATTAATTTTTTTTTTAAAACGCACTGTTGTTACCGGAATACTGTTCTCTTTTAGTTTTATAATGCGTGCTTTTACTTTAAAGCCAAAATTAAGTAAGTTATCTTCAGTTGGCGTAAACATGTTTTTACCATTGAAAATCACCAGTGCGACGCCCTCTTGATGAAATAACAGCTATGTTAAATTTTAAAAAGTGCACAAATTAATTAAGCTTATGTAACTTGGGTTCATTTTTAAAACTTTTTTTTGTGAATATAAGAAATTATAACGAGTTTAAACAGAGAGACAAAGCTTAATAGTTAATAGTAATGATACTAATTTGTTATTATATCGAGTTGTCAATAAAAAAAAATGTTCTAATAACTTTATTTTCTTAACTGTATATAATGTAATTTGTTTTTAAAAAAAAAAAATAATAAAAACTCAAATTACTATATATTTTTTTCTATGGCAAATTGGAAGGTGAAACAGCTATGTTATGATGTCACCATGGATATGCCAAAAATATTATAATATTTATTATAATAATAATTACTCACTTTAAAAGGCCAAAGGAAATTCATTGCATATTTAAAACGACGATCAGCTCTGTAAATACAATGAACCAAATCTTCAGTACAAATGATACCATATTTGCCCAATTTTTTTTCAATCATCTCATTGTTGGTGATTGGAATACGCTGACCGTTCAATTTGGCAAATCCACGTTTGTATACAAGTTCACGTACACTCTTTAAGTTTGGATATCCCCAAGTCACATATGGCTCACAAATTCTTAACATATTCAATGTAGCCTTAGGGGGAAATAAACATAAGTATAAATATAAAAAATGTTTAAAGGTATACATTTATTTAATAGCATGAATTGCATGCTTACTTTATTTAGCTTGATGAAGATTCCATTGTTAATCTGGCGTAATCTGAACAATTGTAATACTTTTTTAACTTTAGGTGCAACTTGGTTCACACTAAAAAAAACAAATTATTAAATACCTAAAGGCATGTTGGAATATTATAAATGTTAATCACATCAACTGCTCACCCACGAATACGCATAATAAATGCCAATTTTGGTTCAGGAGGAATGTAAAAATCTCCAGCTTTCTTTGCATTCCTAGCTAAACGTATTTCATCTCTTTCTTTCATACGGAATTCCTTAACATAAGCTTCAGCACGTTTAAAATATTTCTTGGTCTTTTTAACACGCTCTTTACGCTCCTTTAAATTAAAATAGATACATCAATAACATTAAAATTGGGGAAAAAATGATAAAGAACCCTTAGTAGCCATTTGCACCAACTATACGTAAAAAATTAAGTGTAGTTTAGCAATACTGAAGTCTGAAACTATAAAAGAATTATTAATTATAGTTGTTGTAAACAGTCATTAATTGCTGAACTGGCACCTTATTAAAAAACAAATAATAGTTTAGGGTTGATAAGTAAAAGTATAAAGAAAATTATTTTTGTTTTAAGTACTGTTAAATTATCATAAAATGGTATATAATTTAACAATACAAATATAATATGTTTATTATCCTTAAAGTAGGCTTTAGTTAGGAGAATATATAAGTGAGATTAATAGTACTTACTTCGATAGCTTTCTTCAATTGCTTGAGTTTGAAAGCCGTACGTGCTTTGCGCCTCTTGAGCACAGACTCCGGCACTGCCGGAAGCCTTTTGGGAGGTCTAAAAAAAATTGATGAAACATGAAATTTTACATATTGATTCGTCACAAAACCAAAATGACAAATACTGGTTAACGGTTTCAGCTTAAATTAAAAAATTTAAGATACATACAACCAGAAATGATATAATTGTATTTTCAATAAAATCAATAAATAATCGGATTAATATGGATAAAAAACTTACTCTTCTTTACCGGACATTTTGTACAACGAGTTGAGTGCAAATTAAACGACTCTAGAGTAAACACAAATGAAAATGAAGCAAGACCGAAGACGTGCTTACTCTTTGTATGGAGTGTGAACCATGTAGAGAATAATGATAAAAGAAATTTGTAGGTTAGTTCACACTGTTTTATGTTGCGAACCTAAATACAGTAATCAATGTAGCCAACGTGGTCGTACAAACACAGAATAACTCAGTGGTAAGAACTGTAATGTTATCATACCCAAAGATTCGTTATCATATTTAACATATTTTGTTATCATCATTGCTGAAATATTTTCACATTCCACATTACACATTCACTGATCCACATTTTAAATCATGTGTGCCGTGTAGCGTGTGCTAGTAAAACTTATGTAACTTGTGTTTAAATATTACTCAATATTTGTAAAATTATTATAAATAGTAAGTTATTCAACATTACATATTAATTCAAGTTTAAAACTGTCGTAGTGTTAAAATTATAATTTAAAATATTTATTCAAAAAAATGTAGTTTTTGTTTAAGTAATTATATTTTGGTTAAACCATTTATTACAATTTTAGTCAAAACTGATTTAATCACTTGACATTCAACTGTGAGTAAAACTCTGCAATTGCCATTTTGAGGCCAAACTGTATAATATCCTTTTTTATTTTTTAGGCTATTCAGTATGTCTGTACTAAACAGCAAGTCGGGTCTCAATAGACTATTTCCATTTGCAAAAAAAAAACCAAACATACCTTCTAAAATAAATGATAAAATAGATGCAAAATTTGCAAAACCTAAATCTAATGATGACAAAATCGATCAACTTTTCAAAGTTCCAGAACCAATTGGACATATTATTTTAATCGAGAATAATGAAAACCCTCAGGCAGCACAAGTAAAAGAATATACAAATGTTGTGCCAAAAAGTATCCCTACAAAAACTGAAATATGTTCTAATGTTAATGGTACAGAGTTAAAAAAAAAAAAGAATAAATCTATTAATTCAAAATTACTTGTAGATGAGCCAGATAATACTTTAGAAGATGTAAAAAAACCCAAAGAAAATTATCAGCGATGGAATATTCCATTTTCTAGTAAATTCAAAGGAAAAGAATTTGATAAAAATTTATTAACAATGCAAGATCTCATTTACTACAACCCTGTCACCAATCCTATTGTAAAAGAAACTAAAGTTGAACAAAAAGAAGAAGAAGATTTAGATAACGATCTATTATCTCTTACAGAGATGGTAAGGAACCTTTTTTTTTTAAATAATTCCTCAACAGTGGCTCTATATGAAACCACTTTTGTTCATTCAATATTTATATTATTGATGTAACAAATTATTTCATGTGCAATGTTACAGTAATGATAGAATAGTATATCATCTTTTTTTAAATTATGTTTAACATGTTATCATTAACATTTCCAATAAGTTATTTTCATAAATAAGTTTTAACATAAAAAATATTCATAACATTTGTTTTGCAGGAAAATAAGCCTTCAGTGTCTAACAGTTGTATAACACCTTGTATAAAAGTTGGAGTAGATGGAAAAATAATAATTGATCAAGAAACATTAACATTAAGTGAAACTGGGTTAGAAGAGAAAAGAGAAGAACTTGCAAAATCTAAAGTTATTGAAGTGTCTGGGTTTCAGTCTCGTAGTTACTCTTATAAACGTAAGAGGGAACCATCTAAGCAATGGAATAAAGATGAAACTCTTAAATTTTACAAATGTTTGATGAATCTTGGTACTGACTTTTCGATGATTGAACAGTATTTTCCTGGGCGTACTAGAGCTCAAATAAAAAGAAAATATAAGACTGAAGAAAAGAAAAATCCTCAATTAATTAATGGTGCCTTAACTAACTCTGCACAGTATGATAGTGTTCTAATTGAAAATATGATCCAAGAAGTTGTACCTGAGGTAATTAATTCCAAACCAAGTTCTGCTGACGAAGATCTAGCCAAAACAAAATCACGTAAACGGCTCCATGACAATGTTACACGTGCAAAATGTGGAAGAATGAGTGTATGTGCATACATGATGGAAGAAGAAATCATATTAAAGAAAAAGAGAAATGCACCAAACAAAAGTATGACAGCAAGTAAATTAAAAGAAGAAGTTCTTCAATTACAATTATTAAAAAAACCTAAAAAAACAATAAAATCAAAAATAAATAAAGCAAATGAAAATAAAAATAAAGAAGGTAGTAAGGGAAAAAATGAAGAGGATAAAGAATTTGATATAACTGAAGAGAACCCCAGTGAAGTAAAGCCTAAAGTACGAACACTTCAAGATTTTCACGAAGAATACCAAGATAATATAACTAAATTTGAAGATTCGGACAGCAATTAATTTTATAATAAGTCTAGACTTGTTAGTTGTTTATTATAATTCTTATTTATACATTTTTGACTGTTTTTATTATGTTTTAATTTTCCTCGTTAGGAATAAACGTTAGAAATAATTTTTAACAATAAATATTTGTATCTTTAGTTTTTATTCATTGAAAAAAATACTAATAAAAGTTAAAATTAAAAAAAAAAAACAAGTGAAGGCAGTAAAGTGAGCACATTTAGATTTTTACGTACATACATTAATATATTATACAAATTAGTTGACTAATTAAAAACATTTTAGACAAAATAACTAAAACACTCAAGAAATAATTTAGTTTTTTAAGACCTTTACCAAGTGCAATTTATAATTATGATACACTATTAGATTGCAAGTAAAATATGACGAACGTATTAGAATAAGAATTTGACAAATAAATTACGTTTTTAAATTGATTAGGTGTCAAATGCAACACATTTTAAATTTATTGATAAAGATTTCAGATATTCGAATATTTTTTTTGTTTGACGTTAGTACTTGTGCTTGATGCTGACGATAAAATCGCTTATCATTATTCGAACAACTATAGTAACTATAGTATGCGCCATGGAGTACTCGATCCTAGCGCTCCGCGTGGCCGTTTTTGAGTAGGGTTTCACAGACATTGCACAAAAAAGGGCGGCAAATTTGTATTTTTTTAATATCGTATATAAATTTATTTTTTTTAATTTTAATTATAACAAACATTACTTACTAAGTATTAATATAACTGCCAAATGCTATATTATAAGTTTAAAAAAATAATTTTCACTGATTTTTTTTTTGTATCATAGAAAATGGAGGGTGCCGCTGCTGCAAACAAAATTCTAATATCTTTCGTAGTAGCCTGTAGCACAGATTATATGAAAATTGTTATATTCATATCGCTATACCATATTTTATGATATTGTAGACGACAAATTATTTTCTCTGCATATATATTTCTACGTTTTTAAATAAATGTTCTACTAGGCACATACCAAAAAAAAAACTATTTGATTATTTGGGAACCCTGCCAGCAAAAAATTAAAAAACCATACAAATATGTTTTTATTGTAGTTCGGTCAGAATTTTAATACCACTCTAATTCTTTTTAGAAAATTTTGTTTAAATACAATATATATATTTTCATAGTATTTAAACAACAATTTGTAAAACATTAACTTTTTGACTAAAAAAAAATTGAATAAAATATATTTTTAAAACATTAAAATTTTTGTGCTGACTTTCCATTTCTAGCGCTTATTAATGAAAGGGATCCATTATGTAGTCTGATATAAACCCAGAGGTCAAAAATCATAAAAAAAAAATGAATAGTAATTAGATTTGTGTATAGTATAATATATACTATATTACTAGCCGTTACCCGTGACATTGACCGCGTCAAAATCTGTTAGGTTAGCCATTTCGAAGATTAGCCCGAACAAACAAATAAACTCGTTAGTTTTATTTACATGCATAGGCGCAACTAAGGGGATTTTAGCACCTTCATAAATTCAAACCCCGATCCTTGAATTGTACGTATACAATTTTAATATTCTACATACTCTGTTCAAATTTTTCATATTACAATATTTTTGTTTTCAATTTTTTTTTTATATATCTAATGGTTTGAAGATAATAATTATGTTTAGTAAAGTTTATTATGTACATGTGTGTATATATGTATATATATACACACTAGTGTAGCGGCTCAAAATGTTTGCAGATTCGTAGCCAGCATGAAGTTCTATCGGTTCGAAATAAAAGGTGTCCGGTAAAGTTGATGTATACCCAGATTCCAAATCAGCGTAAAAAACACTATAATATGGCAAAAAAAAAAATGCTTAGTAAAGTAAATTTATACCCAATCATTAGACTGGTTCAAAAATTAAATGTTTTGTTTCGCCTCAGTCAAAAAGAAAAAAATTTTGCAACTTTTTTCGGCTATTCAAAATGCCAATAGGTATTCTTCATTTTTACAAGATAATTTATTTTTTTAATTAAGCATACCTTTGCACATTTTTAAGACACGGTAATTGCTATTAACCCACACAAGATATAAATCCGGCATCCAGCATTTTATAATTTTATTCAAAAGAATTAGGCGAGAAAAATATTGCCTGTTTTATTTAAAATTAATTTTCTTAATCGTAATAGAAATGCTATATATTGATAATTATTATATATTAATGCTATATATTAATAATAAATGCATATTATTTCGGTTTCTTTTAATGTGTTAATTATACCCTACCTATATTAGTGATCGTAAGATGCCTCCAGCCTGTCATTAATTAATCTATAAGTCACAATTTTTTTCTTTATATATTTTATGTATTATGTATAATAATATGAGACAAACAATCAATTGTAACAAATAAAATGATTCTTGCGTTAAAAGTAGATAATACTTATAATTAGGTAAATGGAATATTTAGCATATAAATAACAAAAAGATATTATAATAGATTTAAATGTTACTAATATAATATACTTAACAATTGTACAAAATAGCTACATACATGAACACATAATTATAATTCTGGTATAAAATGTACCTACAAAGATTTTTTTAAATTATACCACTATAAAATTCAGACAACGGTAATTATTCAATAATCTAATAGTGTGCTTATTGGATCCTTTTATTATATACATATTAATGATTTATAAGTCAGTAAAGATTTTTAACCTCAATGTGGAGCTGTTTACAATAAAAATAAACTAATAATGAAAAGCTATGATTTACTTAAAATTAAAAAAAATAAATAATAAATCTAATTGTTTTTTAGCAGTGCACAAATATAATTTTGATCCAAAATTGATTAATCGTCTTAAAGTTTTATGTACATATATTTTGTCCAACTATATAAACAAATGAAACAATAAGTACCTAATGAAATTTTTATCGATATTAGATACATGTAGGCTATAGAATTTCACCAATATTAGGTCTTGCAAAAAAATAAAAATACCTATGGATGTCACTGGTTTGTTTTATACTTCGAAATAATGATTTAAATTTAGAACACTGTGCTAAGGTATATATTTTGTAAAATAAAATTATATTAAAAAAACATAGTAATTATTATTAACAAAGATTTTTTTGTAAAATGTAAATATTCATTCAGTAAAAGTTTACAGGCTGAGGCATGCTATGTTTTCAGACTTAATACTTATTATAATTTATGAATCAGTACAACTCCTACTTCCTTTACTTACTTTTTTACTACAAGTTAACTACACAATTTTCTACGTATTTAGGCTCCCTTCTTAATAAAGTAATACTCGAATCTCTATTAAGATTTAATGATTTTTAAGTCTATATATTAAAACAATTTTATAAAAAACTTATTATAAATTAACTTATGGCAGTGTAAACATATATAGTGTATACACCTAACATTGGATAAAAATAACAACTTAAGTATAATTCGTTTATAAATTATCTTTTTTTTGTATTATAATATGCCTATGTATAAATTACAAACACACTTTAATTTCCCTAATGATAATGATTTTTTCCTGCTATTGTTTATTGAAATAGTACGTCAGCTTTAGCATCAGAGTTAAAGTATTAAATTGCCTAGTTTACACCAACTTAATATTATAATAAAATAATATTAATACTCTTGTAAAAAAAATCAGTAAAATTAGACAAAAATTCAAAAAATTTCGAGTACGTACAAGGTTGTTTTTAACAAAGACTTATTTTTAAACAAATCATAAGTTATATTGTAGCATATGAAGCCCTTATAGATTGTCTAAAAAAAATTGGCAAGCAATCTAGCCAAAATTTCCATTTTTTGCCTATAAAAATTAATTTTTTTAAAAGTTATCAAATTTGATGTCCATCTAAATGTAGTTTAACCTCTTTCATATATAAAAAAAATGGTTTAATCATTTAAACGAACATATTTTTTTAATAGTTAAAATAATCTGGTTTAATAAAAAAAACATTTAACAAGTTTTGGTTTGGATTGAATACAATTAAACGGTATAAGTATTTAAAACTTTGTCATGTATATATAGGTATACATGTGTATATGTATATATAGGTACATTGTACCTACCATTATAGGTACAGGTGTATTTAGGTGTAAACTAGCAGTATTTTTTGTTTCCAGTGAAACTAATAAATTTATCTATTCATGAGTGAAGACTTAAAAATACATATAATGCACTCATATTACATTCCTCCAAAAAGGAATGAAATTCAATGAATACTTTATTTTTAAACATTGGTCTATATTCGATTTATATAAAGATTTTTGAATTTTGTATGTGCCATATATCAAGTCTTACTATAAGCCAATTGGGCAAATAGACATCTTTTTGAAATCAGCGCTATCAAATACCTATAATTAATTGCAATTCATCTGACAAAAAAAATGTTGAACTGTGTAATACTATCTCTGTTAAAGCAAAAAATGAAAATTTGGCTCGGGCACGTTTCTACTTCTATGTAAATTATCTATACTTTCAGTTATTTTTTCTACTAATTAAAATTAAAAGAAATTCAGCTAACGTAGGTTTTTAGCCAAGTCCAAAAACCATTAACAAAACCAACAAGACGTATTCTATTCGACGTAATGGCTTGTTTGGTGTTAATTAACATAGTTATATATCAGGAAACCATTGGATGACCGGTAGCCGATGTTGTATCATCATACGGAAAATCGTCACTAATCCAGTCTCCTTCATCAGACATGGTTATCGATGTGTATACCATGTGGCGACGTTCAGCAGCAGACATTGAAAAATGACTGATAGACAAATATGAGACCAGTATAAATGTCATGTTGGAATACACAACCAAAGCGCCAAAATCAACAAAACAGTGCGGCATGCATCACAGGATAGAACATATAAATATATACATAAACGTGAGACATCATTCATTAACAAATCAACATGCGTACATTGCTTATACATCATCGCTAAATAAAAATTATGTTCATATAGATAAAATATGGCTTTAATTGGTATATTGTGTATAACATAGATTGTTTAAAAACATGTAACATTTTTTTTTTTTAATTATATTTTGTATGATCAAGCATATCATCCATTGGTTGGAGAAAAAAAAGTGTAATTATAATTAAACTATAAGTTTAACTCATATCACTACTATGGTGTACTAATAAATAATAATAAGAAAAATACCAGTAGTCAATCAGCATACTTAAAACACGACACTTGAAAATAATTTTTTACCCAAGTGGTAAATTTGAAATAAATACATTTCTATAAACGCATTATTACATTTATAAAAGCAAATATATGATAAAAAAAAAGTAAAAAAAACTAATAATAATAAGCATTGTATTATATATTACATATATTTTGTTTTAATCTTGTTTGTTTCAACAGTTTCACAAATTAGAATAACACACATTATTTGTCGGCAAATAGATTACCTGATAACTGCTTGATGATGGTCGGCATTAATGTTACTGGCCATTTTCTCAACCTCCATTTTTGTACTTTGGAGGGTCTCGCAAGTCTGTTAAAAAAAAAAAAAATAATAATAACTTACAATTGGGAAATAAATGTTCTGTGTTAACCAACTAAATAATCAGTAATAACCAAAACAGTTTACTAAATTACTTTATATAAATATATATATATATATATGTATAAAATTTAAAATATGCCAATTTCAAATTATAATGCAGGTTTGTAAACAAGTAAAACTAATATTAAAGATTTTACTTTCTTATAACTTAACTGGAAAGTCATAATAGTTAATACATAATTTATAATACATAACAATGTATATGTCACACATTATGAAATTGTGTTACTTTTCATCTTGTATTGGTAAAATCTAGAATATATTTATATATCACTACTTAAAAACCACAGCTAAATATGCTAAATCAGTCTTAATCATTAATATTTCTTTTTTCTAAATATATATATATTTATAATTTTACACATTACCCATTTGTATGTACCCATAGCTTAGGATACATATGTACATATTTCACTTGGTGTTTAAATACTAATATCCCCTAAGCATAGCGTGTTATTATAACAACAATTATTTTAAAATATTGCTTAGTATTCACCAACTTAACTAGTAACTATTTAAGGCAATGTATAATTATTGTTATTAAAAATAAAACCTTTTTTTTACTACATACTGCTTAAAATGTACACAATATTAACTAAAATAATTACTACAATTTATTCAAATCTAAGATAACATAATAAGAGTAGTATTCTCAATACTGTATTATTAAATTTGTCATACTTATTTATTAAGACTTAATATTAAAAACATATATTTAGTTATCTTATAAAATATTTTTTAAGGGTTTTATTCATTTTTATTAGATATATATTTTTATTTGTTAAACATTAAAATACTAAATGTTAATAGAATAAACAATTTTGATAATAATTAATAACTCTTGTTCGTTGTCATAAATACTTCACAATACTAAATTACCATAAATCCCTGATGTCCAATTAATAAACTAATATTAGTAAATTATTGTCAGAATACAACTACACGTATAATTAAAAAAAATATATATAACCAAATTATCTAGGCTGCCAATAAAATGTGCTACGTTTTAGTTATATTTATAATATAATATATGATTAAAAAAAAATCATTTTTAATTCACATCATGCTGTTAAAATTGGATATCTGATTATGCACCTACTTACAAAATTTAAGAGTTTTAAAGGTGTAATAGGCATTTCTGATGCACCACATAATTCGGTCCTTAATAATTTAGAAAAGAATAAAATATTATAAAATTGATAAAAATTAATGTTAACGTAAGAGTGTTCTAAAAGACAATATAGCAATATAAATGATAAATATCTAAAAGGTAATTGAGTAATAATCAATAAAATAGCTACTAGTTAAAATTTAAGTTTTTTTTTTTTTGGATAAGCATCTGATTTCAATTATAGTATTTATAATTATAATAATTTAGTTTATTGAATTAATTTTTTTAGTTACTCTGTAAATAACCGAAAATTTTTTAACATTAACTCATATATCAGTTAGGTAAAAAGTATTAAAAAATACTTCCAGTACTGGTACCTGTACTTCCGTAATACTATCCGTTCTGGCAAATATTTAAATTTTACTTTCTTTACATATTATATATTGAAAAAAAATGGATTCTGTTAAATACACAACTTAGATAAATAATTTTTAAATAAACAACAAATTTATGTATCCTAATAATATCAAATTAAAAAACAAGTTTCGAAAATTATACACTTAAATATCTTGAAAAGGGTCAGTACTCTCTCATGGTATGGTTTATTAAAACTAGTAATATATTACACATTTGAACATTAATGTGATCACAAAAAAAAAATTGAATTTTAATAGATTTGTAATGGAAACAAAAATCTTTTTGTATGAAAGTGATTTCATTAAATTTCAAATTGAACAGTAAATGAGCCAGTGTCATACAACAAGCATTTGGATATAAATAAATTGTATACTGACTGAGGTACCATATAAATCACAAATGAAAAGTGCTTATCTAGGCCAAGGTAGTAAGCAATTATTTTTAATAGATTATTTATTAACAACGGTAAATATGGTAAATATTAATAACAATAACAGGTGATCCATCTAATGTAAGACACTCATTTTCTCGTAAAATATGAATATTTTGAAAATTATTTTTTTCCTATACTTACAGGTACATAAATATGTTACTATATTTTTCAATATTTAGACATTTTTTACCTTCATCACTTGTACGTAAAAGTAATATGGACTTAATTTTTTTAAATGGAAACGAGTGTTTTTAATTCCATAAAAATGTAGACAAAAAATCTAAAGTAATTTTAGCGTTTGAATTTTTTAATTATTTTAAATCTCTTTGTTGGCTATATGATGTTGTAAAGGTTTGAATTTAATATTGTTCGGTTTTTACAACAGTTTCCCATTAAATAAAAATATTGATACCCCTTGATAACAACACTGTCGTCATCGTCACTGTGTTTAAATAGGTGTATAAGATTCACATGTCTATCATTATCTCAAAGCATTTCATTGTGTCTGGTTGTTGGTATTCTCACCTATCGGACAATGCAAACTGAAATATGAATTTTATGGGCTAATGGAATTTGGAAAACCGATGATAATTATAAAGGTAACTAATATTTTTCTCAAGTCATGCAAATGAATAGATTGATGAAAATTAAAACCTCAAAATTAAGGTTAGTGGCCACCCCTGGTAATTATATAGATGGCTTAGTGCTCAAATTTTTAGTGCATTTATACAATTTTGTTGGAACGTTTGAACATCATGAAGATAAATCACAATTTCAATTATTTTATTTTTGGTTTCCAATGTTTGTACATGATATGTTAGTATATTGTGTACAAATGTAATAATGTATAGAGATACTCATAGTGTGTATCTATGATTAGTGATGGGAATCCAAAACTCCGGATTTAATAAAAAAAAAAATGCTATTTAAATCACTTGAAAATCTTATAAATATTAAATACTATTACAACATAAAGATGTGTACCTAAGTAAAATGTGTTGATAAAAATTTAAAAAAAAAACTCTTAACTTTGTCTATACAATGCTCCGATGGATTTAACAAATCCGAAATCCAAAAGCATTTTATGTTTTTTTAGTGTTTTGTTTTATTTTTACATATTTATCAAAAAAAATTTACTTAGGTATACAGGCTTATTATTTTAAAATTATTTAACACTTATATGATTTTTAAGTAGCTTAAATAGCGTATTTTGTGAAAATCCGGATTTTCGGATTCCCATCACTAATGATTATAGTGGTTAATATGCAAACTAGACCATAAAATACGATGAACTTTCATTAAGAGTACATATCGCCAGGCTGGTAATAAGAATAATAAGTAAAAATGTAACAAAAAATATGTACTTTTTTGTAGTTAATTAATTTCTCTTTTTTTTTAAAGTTATTTTATGTCATAGCTAATGTAGTTATATCAAAAATGTTTACTCCCCAATTATAACTTATTGCCAAAAACGGAATAAAATGGTTCTAAATTTATGGTACTAATTATTTTAAATAAATCTGGCAATGTTACAGAGAATTTAGCGACCTCATTGATATGACCTCCATCATCTAGTTGAAGTTGTATTGCAGTCACATTGTATTTTAAAAGCATATCTACTGAACAAAATATAAACATTTAACTATTGAAATTGTCCTTTTTCTTTTCTTAGTCTTTTTCATGAATTAGAGAGAGAGAGATTATATTAGCTATGAATGTTTTTACGATTTAGAATATAAGTTATATAAATAATAGTGCTGTAATAAAATAGTCTTAAATATTTATTGTTACATAAGTGTAATTGCTTAGGGATAAATTAGAATAATAAATAATGAATACTAATAATAAAAATAACTTATTAGTGCATATATGTCATTATGTGTTTAACTTAAATAGTAAACAGTTAAAAAAAATGATTAAACTTCCAAAAGGTTTTCCAAGTATCTTTTAAGTTAATATTAAATGACGTCAAAAAGTATAAAAAAGAATTATATATTTTTTATAAATAGAATTGTTTTTAATTAAATTATTTTTATTTTTCTACAAAAGTGTTGTTCATTTATGTAATTGTTTTAATATGTGAAGGAAGAAAGTATTCAAATTTTTAAAATAATCATGATTTTAAATGATATTGACACTAGTATATTTTGACACCCTAACAAAATTTGACACTCTATATGGAAAAACCACACTTCAGTTTGAATAATCAAGGAAGTGTTGTTTTTTGTTTGTCTGCTGAAACATGCTTGTTTTTGTAGTGTCAAAAAGTATTAATACCTATTATTCTCATTTAACTAACTAAATATAATAAAATAAATATTTTATACTTTTGATTGGTCTTCTTCGACATCCGATACCTCCAAATGTGTTTTCATTTGACAGAAAGATTCTAGCAAAGCAATACCTGTAAATTCAACAAATATATTATTAATATATAAAGGTAAAAGTAACTCAAATAATATGCGTTAGAAAAAGATAAAACAATTTACATGTAAATAGTTAAAATATTTTATATATTATAAAATTTAAAAAAATATGTCTTTATTTTTTACTAAATTTTGTAAAGGTTTTTATTCTATTACCTTCTTCTCTTTTATCATGATACTTGTTTTCCCAGGCGTCAAACAACATGTTGTAATATCTAGGACCATCAAAGTATTGGTGGTATTTATGAGAATTTGTTGTTGGAAAAACTTTTTGAAATCTAAAATCCAATATAAGTAATTAAAAATTATAAAAAATAAAAAATACAATAATATTATAAAATAGCCTACGATCCAACTTGAGTAAGCTCGTCTTCATATTCGATAAGGTGACGAATATCATCTGGCATTAACTCATCAAGAATATTGTTGATATACTAAAAATTCAAAACCAATTATATAATCTACATAGAATATACATGTAAGTAAAAATATACAAATTACTTCTTCTCTAGACTCCAAATTAATAAAGAAATCTTGTTTTTCTCTTTCTTTGGTGGATAAATTAAATGTGTACAACCTTTTGTCATAACACAAAGGTGACTTAATTCCTAACATCTTGAGCAACGCATTCTAGAAGCATAATTGAAAGTGATATCATTTACAGAAAACAAGAAAGACAAATAGAAAAATGTAGAACAAGCATGTTCAGTTGTGTTAAATAAGCACACAAAAAAAACCCACACAGTTGTAAATTTCTTTTCAAAATACCTTTGCAGTTTTGTATCAAAGCTAAACAAATGTTGTAATTTTTAACTTTAAAGATTAATCACAATTAAAAACGAACTATAATACATACATGAGTAGTAGGAGACATTTTATTGGGTACATGATAACCAACCATATTCATTAAATCTTTTACTAAAGGTCCTTTAACTGCTAAATCAAGTGGTGAAGACGAATGCAGTGAAGGTGATATGTTGACCTAACATCGTGTAATTGTAAGTAATAATTATTCATATGAATACATATAAAATTTAGAATTATATTTACCTCTAATATCCAGGGCTTAAGAAATTCGTCGAATAGAACATCGATACCGAATAGTTCATACGCATTATATCTATTACTTAAATTAGAACGGCACATTTGTCCCATTGGTGATTCTCCGCTGATTACAGTTTTCACTACTAAGTCTGCTAAACTATCCCATAATTTTTTAACGTCAATTTTACGCTCTTTTTCCATGTATGTCCATAACGATCTTAACGTCCTACAAAGTTAAATGCTTAATGTGATTAAAAGTTCAATAAATGATTTAACAGTGTTTCTCAAGTAACCATTTATGGCCTTGGCAGGCATCCGCATCCTCATTTTGAGTATATTGGCTACTCAGTCTGTTAATACTGTAGTTTGTCAAATGCATGTAACGATCAGAAATCGTAGTTAGATCAGATGAATATTTAACTGCAATTATATTTTAGTTAATGAATATGATGAAAATAATAATTATTTAGTTTAAAAAAATCTAAACAAATAAGTACCAGAGGCAAATCGCACAAGTCCATTATCGTATAAATACAGCCGAAGAGGATTTATTGAAGTAATAAGTATGTAAAGTCTTAAATCAAACTTAGTATCATTAATCAAGTACGGATTATCTATATATCGTTGTACCACTAAAGGTACTTTTCTTGGTATCTGATTCCACTTGGATATGACACGAATACCCGTTCCTCTAGCAGATGCTGGCTATGATAATTAAAAAAGGATTATTAACAACAAATTGTATTACAAAACTGCTTATTAAAAAATACCGGTTTGACAATCCACTTGTCTTCATCATTTTTTTCCCAAACTTGCCGTAATAATCGAGTCTCCTGAGGTAATATGTATGATGTCGGTATAAAGCCAAATTGTTCTTTACCATATTTTAACATCAATCGATGTAAGTTTTTCCATAATCTATCTTTACGTCCAATTTGAAATGTCCCCGGAAAGTGATTGAGCTTTTGCTGATCACGCAATGTTTTAAAACATAACGATTTCATATGTTTACCCCATGTACCGACCCAATCGTTAGATTCTAAAAATATTTTAATGTATTAGAAAATGTTGGGTTAAAGTAAAATAATGATGATAAGAAAAGGAAAGAATATCACAGACTCACGAGAATGAGGTAACATTTTTAGTTCATTAGGAGAAGAAGCAGCACCGCAGAATGCATCGACAATAGGAGGTGTAATACCATAATGGTTTTGTAAGGAATTCATATTTTGATTGGATTGATTAGTTTTATCAGAAAGATCAGAAGCGTTTTGAATAAAACTATGCTCACTTCTCACTAATTTAAAACCACTATTTTGTACTGTACGGCGAACTACGATTGGCGTGATAGAGCTTAATTTCCATTTAAGTACTTTTTGCAATGGCAACGGAAATGATTCACCTATAAAAACCAAAGTGATATATATCTAATAGATAGATATTTATTTTTACATAATGTTTGAATAAAAAATACCTTTGATATCATGTGAAGAAAATCGGATGTAAGGAGGCATATTCGAAAACAAACTAGGTCTTAATGCTGAATGTTGTTTAACATTTTCTTGATGTTTATCATTTTGAATATCTGTAACATTGTTTTTTTACTTTTCATAATTATAATAAAATAATATAATCATATCCTTCGCCTTTATTCTAATTATTTAGTCATACTCTTGTCCTAAATTTTAACTCGACACAATCTCTCACATCATCATTGTAACACAAGCTGTCTTCAACCGCATCCACCTTCTTTTTCGGCCTTCCTCTTCCCTTTTTTCTTCCTAATTTGATTTTCATAACCATTCTTACTGTTACAAATTCATTCCCCTCTCCTCATAAAATGTCTAGACCACCTCAATCTATTTACTTTCATTATGTCCCCTATCAAAACCACGTCTATACTATCTTTAGGTACACATTTTTTTCTTATCTTTATTTGTCACATCATTCTCCTAACATTCTTATCTCCGATACATTCATTATGTTTATTTTTGTATCTACCTCCCAACACAACCATATAATTGTATAATAATATGAATTATAATATATTTTGTTATAATTTTATTATAAGAAATTGTTTTTTACCGGAAAATAAATGGTCAAAAACGGTTTTGTGTGTTTCTTCACTCACAAAGTTGAGATCCAAGTCTTTATTAAAAGATTTTGATACATGCAATTTTAAGCCTTGTCTAGCATCTAAAACAAGTAATACAGAAAAAAACAAATGAATATTAAATTAAAAAATAAATAAAATATTACTCACTTTCAGATACTATTTCTTGTGGGGATTCATAAGAATCATGCACCCAATTACTAAAAATTAAAAAAACAATAAATTTACTGTTGTTAAATATTTAGTTAATAATTCATCATAAACATGTAAATCACCAAACAGATTGAACAGGAGTACCATTAACAGCATTAACACCCTTTCTTGTTTTAAAAATTAGACTTTGACTATTATTGTCAAGATATTTTGATTGTTCTTTTTGAAATATAACATTGTTCTTATTAATTTGATCGTTGATTGTACTTTTATGGTAGTTGATATTACTTTCTTTAGCTTCTTTGATAACTTCTTTTGAAAGCACAGTAGTTTCTTTCACAATTTTCTGAGAATCCTTGATGATAACTTTTGGGTTGTTATTTACTACTTTGCACGTTACTTTAGACTCATCAATAGACCCATTAGATGATTCGTGAACAGGGTTAACAATAACTTTTTGTTTAGGAGTATCAGAAAAGTCTTTATGAACCTGGCCATTCATATAACCATTAGTGGTCGAAGATATCACAACAGGTTTTTGGACTGAATTAGTAGGGATAAGATATTTAGGAGGAACCATTGGCAAAATCTAAAAAAAATAGAAATGAAATATTAATAATTTGTATAAAAGCTTGATTTTATTGAATCGCTTGCTTTTCGTTGACGGTGAACAGAAGGTTGTCGATAGTGTACATCATACTTTCTAGCTGCCATATAATTGTAATGATCACCATTAACAAATTCATTGTGATCTAAATCATTTTCATTTTTTTCCCAATGTCTTGACTCATTATGAAATTGGTAATGCTCTTTGTGTCTACCAATGGCTTCAATATTATTAATATTAGATTGAGTTTTAAGCTCTTTTGTTTTATTATCTTAAAAAAATAAAAAAATAAATAAGTAAATCATTTTATTAGTTTTACTTTTTGAGCTACTTTATAGCGTAATATATTAGGAAACATAATCTTACTTATTGAATGCATAGGTTTTGAAGTTGAATTAACATAGTTTACATTTTCTAGAGTGGGATCAGTATCTAATACTGGATATGGATTTAATTTCAGTAATCTTTCTCCACTATGGTCTACATGTAAATTAGCATGAAGAGATGGCATTCGATCTACAGCACAGCATCGTTCTTTGATTACATCAGATGAGTAAGCATTATTGTCTTGATGGGCATCAAGGGGTCGGCCTCTTTTGATTTTACTCATATGTACATTGCATAAGGGACAGAAACATTTTTCTGGCAAACTTTCATTATGTTCATGGCGCGCAATCAATTCTTTGGTCAAAACTGAATAATTTGTATTGTTCATCATTAGCTTTTTGGTTTTTAAATGTGTTATATCAATAAAATTAGACTAAAACTTCCTGCAACAAAATAATAAACGTTTCATTTCAATAATAAAAAACATTAGAATGCCTACATATACTTTATAGAATACATTTAAAAACTAAAATATACAGCAATGTACATAAGTAATCCAAAACGCATTTTAAATTATAAATGAGGTCAATAGTTAGGTAATGGTAATGGTATGTCTAAAGTATACTTGGCACACTACTTTGACATTTTGATATACTGATATAGAATACCATTTATAGATGGCATTAAACAAAATGTAAAGATCAGATCAAACTATTCAAAATTAAATTAGTATAATAGTTTACCTTTTTAGTAAAGGTTTATTTTGCATACATTACGTTACGATTTTAAATATGTTGGGTAATAATAAAAAAGATCACACATTTATTATGTCAGGGTTGATAGACACATACAACAAGAATAATTTACTTGAATATTGATAAATTAAAATAATAGTTATTAAGAAAGTAACCAACTCAAGAAATAGTTTAGTTAAGCAAGTTAAAACCAGAAGTACTACTATAATTTTAAAAATAAATTATGAAACTTCTTAAGACCTGTGTGGTGTCGAACTTTGGTCTGATTAAAAAATTGATTTTGAAGAGGTTTAACCGTTACCCCTGAACAACTACACCATATAGGGGAAAGTTAGGGGAAAATATGCAGAGGCCATAGAAGCAACACAAACTTGTAAATTAATATTAATTTTTTAAAATAGGTGAGCATATTAACTAATACTTAGCTGAACTAAGCTAGTTAAGTTGTTTTTGTTCTACAATCAAGCAATTTAAGAAGAGGTCAGTGTGGCTTGTTGAGTTCTGTTTTAAGTTAAAATATCTAATATTTTTGGGTATCCTACCATTAATTCAGACTAATTAATGGGAGTTAAATATATTTTTTTAAATAGATTATAAGTTTAATTAGAATTAATGGTGTAACAATACTGAAACTAAGGTTAAACTATACACACATTTTAAATATAACTGGTGCAAATGACAATAAATAATTAAATAAATAGTAGTATTATTAATTAAGTTGAAAAAGACATTTTTGAAATACCTAATATATAAGATTTGCAACATATCTAGAAAAAGTTTAAATTTAACATTTCTGAGAACAATTTAAGTTAATTTTAACGATAAAAATACATTGGTAACGACATATTAATTTTCTGATGAACAGACCTACCTAGGTTGTATTCATAATTTCCAAAGTTCTTAGGTTGTTCTAATAAAAGCCCATAATACAAATTTTAACTGGAATGGAACATATTTACATTACTAAAGATACTTTTAGTAGCTATAACTTTTAATTTAGTGAACTCTATAGATTTCTAATAAATATTGAACATATATAAACACTATAATTTAGCATTAATATTTTGCAAAAAACAGGGAGAACCAAGCAAAGTAAAACTCTACTTAATTTACATAGGTACTACTATAAAGTTTAACATTTATGTATTAATTTTAATTTTATACTCACAAATCTTTTAAATAAAAGTATTTTTAAACCCAAACACATTAATAATGTTGAATGTATAAGGAAATTTAAACACTAATCAATAAAATTTAAAAAGTTAATTTAATAACAAAAAAGTATTTATAAATAAATACAATAATAATAATTAACTTACCATGGATACAACTATATCGGGTATGTATACAATATTCCAACGAGTTTTACGGAAACGTGAACACGTCTGTGTGTGACAACCGCCGCCAAACAAAATGATTTAAAACTATAAACAAAACGGCAGAAACACTGTTTGAAATTATTCTTCATGTGTTTACATTTGCGATAAACATTATATTGGTAACTACTAGTTTAATTACAATTTATTTATAACTGACTTTATAATAATTAATAATTATTTACTACTAAAATAATTACACTAACCCAGCAAACGAGAATATTGAGCATCGTGCAGAAGACCGCGTTATGCGTGCACCGTAATCAGTAATGAAGAATAGTGATTTTTATCTGGTTTTGGATGTTAGTTACCGACATTTCGTCCATTATCAATATTATCATTACAATTGACCGCAACTTCAAGAATAGATAAGACCGCTACACTCCACGCTCCTCTCACCTTTTTATTGTTTACACTAGTTGTGAAACATAATAAATAATTCAAACCTAACCTAACACATTCAGTGATTTGAAATCACATATATATATAAATATAATAAACTAGATTGCTAACTGTACATGCCACCAATATAGAAGATTGAAGCAGCCACTTTCCGCCATCTTGGTGGGAATTAGAACCTTATCACGTGAGAATAATATATGTTTTTAACAATCATAGATATTTATATATAATATTGATATAATAATATATACAGATAAATATTTTATGCATTGATAACACACATAAATCCCACCAGAATGGCGGATCGTCGGCTTCAATTCGTATCGCTAGTTAGCAATCTAGTTTATTATATATATCTGTGTTTAAAATTGAAAAAAGCTGTTACTAATAAAACGATAAGTGATAAAAAGTTCATTCTAGGCTCATTAGAAAGCTTATCGAGAAGTTATAAATTATTTAAGTTTCTTACAATTAAAAACATGGTCATTTTTAAATTTTAGCTACATTTTTCTTTAGCCACGCAGATCTCTGAAACCAATGAACGGATTTTGCTATTTAGTGACTTATTGGAATTACCTTGGCACGTTGAAGTGCAGTGAAGAGTTCCAGAATTTTTTTATCTCAAACTTTAGTTCATTCGTTAGTCATTACAAAACTTTAAAATTGTATATCATAAAAACACATTTCCCTTCCCCTAAATTTTCATACTTTTTGAAATAATTCTTTAATAACAAAAGATATATTTAAATAATTCTCAAAAAATTAAAAATCAAGAACGTCTACATGTCGACCCCGACTTGGCAAGCGGTTTTAAAAATATTTATTCGGAAAGCCATACAATCTGTACACGGTTTAAGCACAAGTATAAATATATATATATATATGTATGTATAAAAAGATTGAAAAAAGAAATTTTACTTGAAGTTTTGATTGTAAAAACCGTCGAGTGACGGTAAACCGGCGCGGCGTGATAAGTTATTTTTAACTAATGATATTTTGCATGCGTGTTCTTTATTTGTTATCGGAATTCTGAGGAAATCGCTCGGGCCTTGGACAATCGCGTTAGAGTCTTTTCGGTGGGTTGACGGGGAGATTCAGAGGGAGGAAAGATTTGATATTTGCGGGTTGATGTTAATATGATGTAATGAACTATAATTTATACAATATTATGTTCTCTATTGTCATTGTTGTTGTCGCCACAACCAAACGGGTTTTGTGCAAACTTGTAAAATATATACTATTATTTTTTACTCCTGCCTCAGACCCGAGAGTTCCGTACGTGTTGGGCCAGGTTGTATAATCATATTGTACATTAAAGTCCGGCTAGTCTATCTCATTATTTTTAGCACGGCATCAATATTTGCATAATCGTTAATATGCTACAATAACAAAAACAAGATATTAGTAATTTCGTCGTACCCCTAGCTTCTCCTAAGGTCTTTCGCAGACCCTTTTGTGAACCGCTTCTGACAGAGTAACAGACTGTGTCGCTTGAAAAAACAGCATTAGAATGATATGGCAGCATTATTTACTAAAGGGTGATTTTCTGAGAAATACCATTCAATTAACGCTAAACTATAGGGATCACATGTAGGTTTGTCCCAACATTGGTACCTCATTCTTTTGTAGTTTTTTATTGCCGTCAGGGTAGAGATGATTTCAAAAATATATTTTTTTAAGGAGTCGCTGCTACATTCCCTCCAAAACCAACCAGATAATCATCACAGTTTCCAAGAAACTTTCCACGCCACTGAACTTAATTCCCCTGGAATTGGGTTCACGGGTTTGTCGAGAAACAGAAATAGTATTAAGGTTATTGATATATTTATTAGACTAACTACACTTACTTGACTTGGCTAAAAACTAAAAAAAAATGTAATAGCATGTAAACTATGTAAATGTAGGGCTATAGTTAGGGTGAAACTACCCAGAGAATGGACAACAAAATTATCAACTACAAAAAAAACTAAACTTAGAAAGCCTTAAAGAAGAACAAACGCGGAAAAAGTACAAGGATGAAATAATAAAACAACTAAATGAGAGACTGTAAACTGAGCAGAATAGATGGAATAACCTCAAAAAAACTATCACATTGGCAGCAACGAGATAAATTGGCTACAGAACAAAGAAAAAAGTAACAACATGGTTTAATGAGAAGTGTAAAACAGCAATAGAAAATAGGATAAAGCGAAAATGGAAGTAATCAAAGACAATAGTAATGAGAAAAGGAACGTGCTAGCCCAAAAACAGAGAGAGGTTAAATGAACGATCAGAAAAGAAAAAAGAATATGGGAAGAAGAAAAAATTAGGAGAATAGAAGAGGAGTATATAAATTCAAGAAATTTCTTCCGAAAAACCAACGAGCTAACAAGAACCTATAAGCTAAAAACAACCATCATGAAGGACAAGAACGGAACACTAATAACCAAGGAAACAGAAATAGCAAGGGATTTTAAAATAGTGTTCCAAAACCTACTAAACAGGACTATTGATGTACCCCAAATAAACACCGGGTATATATCGGTAGAACCAGAAGATAAGGAACCTAGTTTAGAGGAAATCGAAGTTTCAATTAAAATGCTAAAAAATAATAAAGCTGCAGGAAACGATGAAATAGCGTCGGAATTATTAAAATATGGAGGAGATAATCTAAAAATAGAGATATGGAATGTGATAAAAGAAGTATGGATGATAGAAAGGATGCCAGAGGATTGGAATACATCAATTATATGCCCAATTTATAAAAAGGGAGATGCAATGGACTGTGGTAATTATAGGGGGATATCCTTGCTATGTACGACTTATAAAATTCTCTCTAACATTATTCTTAACCGCCTACGACCATATGCAGAAGATATTATAGGAGATTACCAAAGTGGCTTCTTAGTGGGAAGATCAACAATTGATCATATATTCACGCTCAAGCAACTGATAGAGAAATATTATGAATTCAATAAGAAATTGCATTTATTATTTGTGGATTTTAGACAAGCATATGACTCGGTTAAAAGAGAAGCATTATGGAAACATCTAGAACTATTTGGTATACCAGCCAAATTAAGAGCACCGAATGTGCATAGAAACAGCAAGATGCAAAGTAAGATTCGGACAAGTACACTCTGAAGAGTTTAAAACCACAGTTGAACTAAAGCAGGGTGATGCACTTTCTCCTATACTCTTTAACATCGCACTGGAGGTGGTAGCTCGAAGCATACATAATAAATATAAAGGAATTGATGTCGGAAAATCTATACCAATCTTAGCGTATGCTGATGATATCGTAGTACTTGGAAAAACTGAAGACGATATAAAACTAGCAACAGAGGAATTAATACGAAGTGCCAAGACAATAGGATTTGAAATAAATGAAAACAAAACCAAGTATATGTGTATAACAAGAGAACAACCACAAATACATCAGACAAGGAATGTACAGATCGGAGAGTACACATTTGAAAAAGTACATAGCTTTAAGTATCTTGGTACAGAACTAAACAGCCAAAACAACAATCACGAAGAGATTAAGAAACGTGTTCTAGCAGGTAACAGATGTCTACATGCACTATCTAAGTGTCTGCGCTCAAAGCTACTATCAAAGAAATCGAAAATGAGACTATACAAAGTAATAGCAAGACCTATCATAACATATGCATGTGCGACATGGCCAACAACGTTAGAGGATGAGAGAAAATTGGCCATAGTAGAAAGAAAGTTTCTAAGGAAGATATGTGGACCTAAAATAAATAATTTAACACAAAGGTATGAAATAAGGTCAAACGAAGAAGTGTACAATGCCTTTGGAGAACCAAATATAATTGGAGTAATTAGAGCCAAAAGACTAAGCTGGCTAGGTCACATACTAAGGTCTAACATGATTGCAAAGGAGGTCCTAAGTTGGAGGCCACGAGGAAAGAGGCCCTTAGACAGACCTAAACAACGATGGCTTGATAAAGTCTCAAAGGATCTAACAACGCTAGGAGTTGAAAACTACAGGGAGGTAGCAATGGATAGAGACAAATGGAAGGAAGTGTGTGTTGCAGCAATGGGCCTGAACGTTCTCTGAAGCTAAAGAAAAATAACAAAAAAACATGTAAACATTTTTTTTAGAACGTTTTAAAGTAGTAATAGAATCTAAAGTAACTAGGGAATTTAAAAATTCAGTTGGAAAACTTACGGTTTCGTTTTCATCAACAATAGTGTTAATTGAATTAAAATACATTAGATCACCTGGCAACAACTGTTGTATCTGAAAGTTAATTTCGTCAACATCAACATTTTTTGCAACCAAAATAGCACGTTTACTGAGCCAATTATGATAATTAAGTAATAATTAAGTAATTATTTAGTATACCCGGAAATATACTCTCAATTAGTTCATTTTTTGTCTGAACAATGCAGAAGTTGTCTGGCATTTTGATGCATTGTGTATTTGGATGCAGTTCTATTTCACTGTTTCCAATATCCAGCAATTGCTTAGAAAATATTTTTGTCGATGGATTATTTGCAATTGTACTCGCATGTTTATGGTCAATCGAATTGTTTCGACATTTCGCCATAAAAACAATTGTTTTAAACATTACGTTAATCTCATCGGCAAAAGCAGAGCGAGGAATGACTGGCAATGTCTGTCGGAAATCACCAGACAGTAGTAGGACAGCATCACTAAAAGGTTTATCGTTGCCGTTCAAATCTTACATCGTTTTATGTAATGCTTCAAAACTCAAGTGAGGTCTATGATATTAATTTGGGATGAGTACACTCCACCCAGATTATGATTGGAACTCCTTTGCAACACTGCAGCCATTCTGTTTTTTTTTTTTTATATATAACATATAAGATGCCATCGAAATAATAACGAGTCGTCGTCGTCGTGCAAACGTTTTGACCAAAACATATAATTAAGACTATACTATTATCATAAATCGCAAAGAGATTATAGATAACAAATAATCACTATTCAGAAGCCAGCAGGCTAAAGCATGTTCCATGTTTTATAATTTTAGTTGTTAGGCTTTAAGTAGAATGTAACTTTTTATTTTGATGCATATTTTAGGACTTACTGGGTTCTATTCATGTCGTCGAACAAATATTAAGCACCAAAATCAACTAGGTGCATTGTCAAATTCAATTGCTATTTGTACAGTTATTTGCTTTTTATAAGTTTGTACAGTATAAAAGATACAAATTTAATTTTCCAAGACTAATATATAACCTATGTACATGCGTGTGCACACATTCTAACGATGTTTACTCTAATAATGACCGTTTGATTTCTGAGAATATTAACTGTCAAGTAAAATGAAATGCTATGGAAGTGACATACATTTTATGTTTTTTATATAAAAAAAGTATATTGCCTGGAATATGGTAATCCAAATTAAGTTAGATAGTATTTTTAAATGATGAGAGAACAGTTCAGTGTTGTACTGTTTTACGTTTTGCACAATATACTATCCATTGCGCCGCACTGATGTCGGTAAGAGACATCTATGACGATGTTAGACCCTTGTTGATTTTGTGTAAAATCACCGGCATGACAAATCTCAAAAACGTGTTTTCTGGCCGACTGGAATTTCGATGGGACGTCAATTGCTTGTGGCCATTTGTACGCAACCATATATTTCTATCGGAGTATAATTTAATAATTAACTATTGTACTTATTCGCGTTATAATTTGTATGATTTTTGGTTTTACAATAAACTACTAGTACAATCCAACGGTTTTTTTATATTTAACAGCTTCTTTACGGGATACAGAGTTATATCGTGTGCTGGAGTGTACTCGAGTCCAATGCGCCTGTCATATGGTATTGGACGATCGACAGTATTTTACGGGAACTGTGCCGGTTGCTGACGACGCTGTACTCGGACAGATGGTTGCCCAATATTATTGTCAACATTTACAGGTTCGACATGGAACATGGACGTCCGCTAAAGCATCAGAAAACTCCCAGATACTTTGTGGTCGCGTACGTGCTATTAACATTGAGTACATATATTTGTGGTATCGCCGATGTGGCCACCAACGGCTTATCGATAGAGAATCTCAGCGAATCAATGATTAAGTACCTAACAAATGCTTCTATATGTTTTTTTAAAGACAAGAACACATTTTTAAACAGCATGATACGATTTTTATATTTATAAACAGACGTGGATCTAAAATGGTGAAGTGACTAAGGATTAAGCTCCTCCACCAAATAACAGACGACGGATTAATTTTTATACTTTTTACCTAAATGTTTTTTTAATCATATTTTCTAATAGTTTGTATTGAGAATATTAAAATATAAACATAATTAATTATAGGATATATAACAAATCGTTATAAATATTATGTACAAAACCAAAAGAGAAAAAAGAAAAATATAAAATAGTAGAGATTTAAATAGTGCAGCCAGCGCTCAAAAGGAAAGAAATGGTGGCAGTAATAATAGGAACTGAACGGGAATTGAGAATGTTATAAGGATCAGGATTTGGGATACCATGGGAAGCAAAGAAATTAAAGAGGAGGATTCTATTAGGAACAAGAGAAGGACAATCGAGTATGAAGTGAGAAAAATCGCCGACATCTTCTTCAACATGTAAATTACAGAAAGGAACAGAATTAAGGAAAAGTTTGTAGGAAAAATAGGGTAAGAGATTATAACCAACTCTGAGGCGTGATAAGGAGGAAATAATATTACGGGGTAAATCTAATTTGTGGAACCAAGGACAATTACGGGGTGAAGGAATTTAAGCCGATGCGATTGTGCAAAATTAGGAGGAAGGGAAGACCACTTGTCGAGCCAAGCGTTGGAAAGGACTGATTTAAAGGAATGAAAAGCATTAGAATTTATGAGATGGAAAGGGGGAGTAAATAGAAAAGAGGATGTGGATTTAGCTAGAGAGTCGGCCATTTCATTGCCACTGATCCCTGCATGACCAGGGACCCAAAAATTGTACCTATTTCTTAAATATTATTAAAGCTTATAAAAATACTACTATAGTTTAATTAGTTATTAGTATTACTTTTTTTTAGTAGTAGCGTATAAAAAACAGGCTGAGCTCTTGAAATACCGTTTTTTTTACCAACAATGAGCTACAAATTAGTCACTATTCAGTATTCTCCCATTAGCAATTAGTTTTTGATCCACGCCTGGATATCATACTGCATTAGGTTTACGTAACTGTTATTTTAATATCAAGGTACGTTACGTCGATATTTCCTCTGATGTACTTATTCTTCTGCGACGAGTTGTGCACAAGGTTTCATTCATTGAGAACGCGGTGGCGAAACGAAGTGGCCCGAATTATTGAAGCGGGTCCAGGGATATCTAACCAAAAGATGGAATCTGAGCGATTAGCCCATGCCAAACTCTGCGATCTTATCAATGATGTCCAAAAAGCGTTTGGATCGCGTCTTACCACGTACTTATTGTTTGTGTTCCTCGATCACTTGGCTCGCTTCTATTTCCTGACTTACGTTAAGCCCGCGTTCCTTGCCACCCACCCAGGATTACAGTCTTCCTTCGTCAAAGACTTGGAACCTTTCCTATTCTTGGCACACACTTGGACCGGCACATATCTAATAGCGTACATGTCTGACTTTCTCACGGAATCGGTAATTATATTTTAATTAATTTAAATGAGGATTTTAATGTGTTTTAAATTGTACATTTATGTTCTTGATTTAAAGGGACTGGAAGCGGGCGGTTTTAAAGAAGTTTTATATAAGCAATATTTAAGAAAAAAGTAGCTTTCATAAATTTCGACCATATCAATAGTTTGCTGGTTAATTTGTAAATGCTTCAAGATATTATTTTTCATTTATTAAATTTTTTCTTTAAGTAAAGCCATTTTGTTTTGTTTTAGACCTTAAACATCTGACAAAATTACCCCAGATTTCAATTTTGCAAAGAGATTCGAATTCTCTGAATACTTTACTAGGTTATTTAAAACAGATTTTTATTTAAACAATTGATTTTCTTGTCTTTAAATAAATATAATTAAAACAATTTTCAAAATAAAAAACCAAATTTTGTACAAAAAATCAAAAATTAAAAATTACAATACAGTAATAAGGATTCTTTATTGATTGCCATTTTTATTATCAGACTACACAGTCATTTCTATTGGATAAATTACAATTTTTTCCCCAACAAATCTGCGTAATACATTTTGTAAAGTATTATTTTTGAAATAATTTCAGAGCAAATCGGTTTTGACAGATTTAAGAAACATACCGCTTTGGAAATTGCCGAAAGAATGTTCCGAACAAGTAAAAGAACAATTATTTATAGCTATTTAACCACTAAATTTCTATTTATTCACATTTTATTGGATATCATAATTCGTATAACATTTAACAAATTAAGCTTCAAATATAGACTATAGTCCTAGAGGACTGTTTCCCAATATTCCAGCTATCCCTTTGAACAAATTTAAATTATTTAGCACAGTTGAAAGCATTAAACGATAAAAAATAATGTAAACTGGGGAATGTCTATTGCCCTATATATTAGCTGACGTTTTAGTATATTTACACTAATGACTAAAGAAAAAAATAATTGTGATAGCTAATTGTTTTATTTTGTATAAATTATTTACTATACTGTCTAATTATTTTTTTACATTAAAGGTAAGTTTTTTCATGACACAAGTGCAATGTTCTAACACGGAAATGACAGCTTCTGGTCTTTTTGTAGTCGACAAAACTCTTTTATCGTCTGTAAGTAAAATTTGCATTATTATATTGATTTTACGATAGTTCTAAAGTATCGATTAAAACAACTAAACCTAATAATTCCTCTTTATTTTTGTTAATTTAATGTCAGAAAATAAAAGAGTCATAGTAATGGTTTTAATAATACTGTACTTTAAAAAAAATTAAAGATACCTAGTTGACTATAGTGACTAGGTTACTTAGTTGACTTGTGCTAAACAAAACGGGTTTTTAATTAACGTCCTATACCATAATGAAGGAGTAAAACGTTATAATTTATAAATACATCTTTTAACACAAACCAAATAAGTATCCAATAGGCAATAACCAATAATGAGTTACTGACAAATAGTTTTAAATATTAACACTAACCCTAAATCTTAATTTTTTATTAAAATTCATTTTGGGATAATTTTTTAAAACGTGCCAAGCGTCATTATATGTACATATTGTTCAACAGATATTTTGAACAGGGGTTCGGAATTCGTTCCTATTTGACTCATTTCTCTTTTATGTTCCGGAACAAATACCCGGAACTCGTTCCTTGAGATATTCGTTCCGGAGCAAATACTCGGAACTCGTTCCTCGAGCTATTCGGTCCGGAGCAAATACTCGGAACTCGTTCCTCGAGCTATTCGGTCCGGAACAAATACCCGGAACTCGTTCCTTTGATATTTGTTCCGGAACAAATAAAATGTAATATCTCATAGGGTTTAATAGGAAATTAAAATTTTATTTTTTTCATATTGTTGTTATACAATGTGATTTCAATTTTTTACAATTTTTTTGTTTTTACCCCGTTCTCAACTAAGTTTTTTTGATAGCAACTTTTGAAACTTAAATGGTAACGTATATATTTTATTAACTTTTTAAATTGAGAATAATGTAATAAAAATGTTGACTGGTCGATAACCAGATTAAAGTAACTATTTTTAAAGTTATAAGAGTTTAAAAGTTAGGATGGGAGGGGAAGTGCGGTTTGGAAATGCGCGCAGATAAAAATAATCTTACATTCCTCCTTTCCTCCTGTCCTAAACTTGAAGCTCCATCACAAGTTGAGAGGGGGGTAAAAACAAAAAAATTGTGAAAAATTGAAATCACATTGTATAACAACAATATGAAAAAAATAAAATTTTAATTTCCTATTAAACCCTATGAGATTGAGTGGTTCATGATAAAAGAATCACCCTGTATATGATGTGTAAAAAAAATACACTGTAAATTAATCATAAATAATTAGCAAAAAAAATATTAAATTAATATAAATTAAGTGTTTTTTAACTTTGCAAGTTTAATTTATGATTAAAGGACTGATGGTTTTGATGGATTAGTTGCATACATTTTTCTCAGTACTTAAAAATATATTATAATAACTCTGTTAACTTTCACCATGTATATACTATTACATTTATGTACACTGAAAATAACATTACTTGTTATATTAAATGCATTAACTATAATCTTTTGGTAAATTAATTAACATTTAACTTAAATTAATTAACTTACATTAATGTGTCTATTGTTTCTAAAATACCACACACAAAGGCTAAAGTAACAAAAAAAATGTGCACCTTCAATAAACTCGAATGAAACAACATAATACGTAGAACAAATACATTTTGCTCCATTAATAAATTATTAATAAAGACAAGGAACAATTACATTTTATTTGTTCCGGAACAAATATCAAAGGAACGAGTTCCGGGTATTTGTTCCGGACCGAATAGCTCGAGGAACGAGTTCCGAGTATTTGCTCCGGACCGAATAGCTCGAGGAACGAGTTCCGAGTATTTGCTCCGGAACGAATATCTCAAGGAACGAGTTCCGGGTATTTGTTCCGGAACGAATATCTCGAGGAACGAGTTCTGGGTATTTGTTTCGGAACGAATATCTCGAGGAACTAGTTCCGGGTATTTGTTCCGGAACGAATATCTTGAGGAAGAAGTTCCGGGTATTTGCTCCGGAACGAATATCTCGAGGAACGAGTTCCGAGTATTTGCTCCGGAACGAATATCTTGAAGAACGAGTTTCGGGTATTTGTTCCGGAACATAAAAGAGAAATGAGTCAAATAGGAACGAATTCCGAACCCCTGTTCAAAATATCTGTTGAACAATATGTACATATAATGACGCTTGGCACGTTTTAAAAAATTATCCCAAAATGAATTTTAATAAAAAATTAAGATTTAGGGTTAGTGTTAATATTTAAAACTATTTGTCAGTAACTCATTATTGGTTATTGCCTATTGGATACTTATTTGGTTTGTGTTGAAAGATGTATTTATAAATTATAACGTTTTACTCCTTCATTATGGTATAGGACGTTAATTAAAAACCCGTTTTGTTTAGCACAAGTCAACTAAGTAACCTAGTCACTATAGTCAACTAGGTATCTTTAATTTTCCGGAACGTTTACAACAGGGAGTTATGAAGGAACATGTTCCGGAATTAGTTCCGAACCCCTGATTTTGAACCAATATAAACGTTACATATAAACCTAATATATATGTGTTTTATATAGAATATTGACACATATAGTTATAGTAGGTGTACAATTATCAGAGTATATAATAAATTACATAAATGACATATGCACATTTTACTGTCAAAGATAAAAATCAGACATTGTTTATATCTTTTTATGTCTTAGAAAATAATAGCAAGGTATAATTGAATACTATTATTTTAGAGTAAAATGTTCAATGTTAAATATATAATATATATAATTTAATTTAGTTTTATTATTAGGTACTTAAACATTTGTGGGGTCAAAGATTCATTAAAGTAATGCATTACTAATGCGAACTCTTTTTTGAACTAACAATCACTTATTGATATCCAATTAAGCAATATACATATATTTTTTTATTTTGTAAGAAACCCGTTTATTTAGAGAGGAATAAGGCCCTTAATTTATACAATTTGCATTATACTTAATAACACATAACCCTAGGCTACGAGTGTCAATATTTTTAACACATTACAATATATTTTTTTTTAATTATAATTGTAACTATTAGAAGTTTTTATAGTAGAAGAATATGACATATGTGCATATCTATAGTGACTCTTAACAAAATCTAAGTCTTAACAGATATTGTAAGTAAAACTACTAGAGATAACAAAATTCAAAAACAGAAAAAAATAAGATATTTAGTAGTATTTTCTAAATGTTAAGCATTTTAAAACTTAAGGAATACTAGTTATTAGTTATTACCGACTACGGACATATTAGTACGGATTTAAAGATAGCTTTTAATCCTAAATTTAAGAATGTGTGGTATCCTCAATCCTCATTGCACGCTTTTGATATATAAAATCGAACCGATAATTAAAACAATTATGATATTTTGTTTCAGATAGTCATGTCGCTGGCCACTTACATAATTGTGTTAATACAGTTATCGCCAGACCTGGGGCGGGTGTTTATAGAGAATTGAAAACCTATTTAAAAAAACAATAAAAATTATAGTACAAACATAGACGACGGAAATTATTATTACACAATGCTTGTTTTCTTACGATTAAATGTTCGCGTCTATTAGTGTAAGTACAATATAATAATATTATTATATAATATAAATACCAAAATATCCTTAAACCAAAAAATATATTATGCTATTATAAAAATAAATAGATTGTTTTTTTCTTGCATCCGGCGACCTCCAAAAAAAAAAAAGCTTTTGTTATATGTTATTCCTAATACATTCGTGCATGCGTCAACATTGGCCAGTGTCGATGTCTTTCGGATTGTCTCGTTTTGACCAACACATATTTTTTCCACCCAGGAAGTCATATAGACCCGGCGAGTTGTCGGCGGAGTGAAGGCAACGACAGTATTAATCCTCAAATCGATCAATTATTTTTCTTTCTTTCCTTCCTCAGATCAAGCGACAATGCAGTGCATTGAACTCGAGGTTTCTGGAGTGCCCGTATCCTTGTCACGTCGCACAACATTATCCCTATTCCGTTGATTTCCGGTCACTTGATATAAATTTGAAAATAAAAATTCAATTACCTATCGTTTTAAGTTGCGACGACTTTTTCATCAGAATACAATTATTTTTGTTCAACAATTTTTTTATTAGTTTTTAAGAGTATTGCCAGACGCGTATATTAACCGTTATAGTAATTTGAGATGAAAACCCGAAGTTGTAAAAATAAATTACACTTTATCTTTGCTACGAAACCAACGCAAACCGTTGTATAGTAGTTATAACAGTATAATAGGCACGCATATGTTCATTTACTATTAGTTAGATGACCTTCTCGCACAAATCATGTTGTCGGAGAAACACACTATTACTCTAATTAAACCTGACAAAATAAAACAGCTGCATTCATAGACCTATTAACATATTGGCGGCAAATAAGAAAGCGCGGATAAAAGTAATCGTGGATTAGTATAAAAGGGTAGAAAATACTATTTGAATTACTTAAGTACCTACTTAGGAGTTATGAACAGCCTAACAGATGCAGGCTACAAGATGTTTTATTATAAATTAGGGTTACTAAATAAAATACAAAATTATACAATATATATATATATATATATATATATATATATATACACTCTGACCTGGGTTGGACGATGAAATGATTGGTCAAAGCGGAGTTGAAACGGACGCACACAAAAGATAGTCGGATGGGCGGCTTTTAGTAAAACGGCAAAAATATAGAGCGCAAGGTCGAGGATATTGGCGGTCCGTGATGGTAAAGTCAACTGGTTAATTAGATGATACGCGACGTGCATTGTCCTGTGTGTGCGACCGTTCCCCTACCTATAGTCAGGGGTGCTGTGTCAGTAGGTTTGGGACACGAAGTAACGGTCAAGTGAAATATGATCGTTACAGCTGCCCCTCCCCCGTAGAGGTCCGACCTCGGACCTAGTCGTATAAAGTTAATGGTTGTCAAAAAAAGGTTGTAAAGTAAAAGAAACGAAATGGTGGTACAAAAATTCCTGAAAATAAAGGTTAACCCTTAAAACTAAGTGGGGAAATAACACATGTATTTTTGGTGGACTTCTGGTGACTTCGAAGAGCTGGATCCCTCTCAGTCTAGGGCATTGCCATTGTCGCATTCCCTCTGCATCGGAAAATGGCCCGCCCTATCGTCGCTTTCTTGGCATAAGCTCGGGGCAAAAACGGAACACCAGGTCTTCGCAAAGTCCTCCCCAAAAATAGTGTTCTTAAAATTTAACAATAATCCACATTTAAAAATTCCGTCATTATTAAGTTAAAATCTATTGGGTCACAAACTATGTGGGCGTGCATCCGGTGAATAATATTTATAAAATAAAATGATGTGTAATCACAAATTAATAGAATTTAAGTTAACTTAATGGCTCTGGGGAAAAAGCTGCATAAAAAACCAGACCATTTACAATATACACTTAAGTTAAAGAATGCACGCACCTTCAGGTGTATTTTGATTTAATTGTAGGGTAGTTTTCCGTAAACAATTTAAATTAAAGAAAGTAATTATGTCCGTCCTCAGGTCGTTACGCGGTTTTTTTTTCAAAATGTATACAAACATTATACATACGATACAAAAAAGTTACATAAAATATTTTGACGTCGGCTAATCTTGCGCCCTTATCGTATGTCTGGGAAACGATTTATCTTAACTATAAAAATCGGTCAATATATATGTATATAATAAAAATATGTAAAACAAAGGCATTATTAACACACAGGTTGTCTTTAAAAAGACAGTTTTAAAAGTTGACCATTGTATCGCTGCGCCTAAAACTTAATATAAAAGTCGACTTAATAAGACATAAATGTATATACTTAATGAAATACAGTATAATTTATACATAAATAATTTTACATAGCCCCTAAATACACATTGCCTTGGAAAATTAACATTTAGTTAAGAATAGAATCAATTATATGGTTAAACATTTTGGGTTTGATAATGCAAGCAACTCGGACGTCATTTTACGTAAGTACCCTTTAAAATTGTAAGTGTTCTCATAAGAAAAATAAAATATTTTTATTAAAATAAAAAATAAATAAACGAAAATATTTCAAAATAATTTCATTTAGTTACGAAAATCAGCATGCGCAAAATTATGCATATAAAAATAAAATCGCCGTAAAAAGAAAATATGGTTGCATCTGCACACCGCGTGTCAATAAAATAAATTTGTTTAAATCCGATTTAATGTGAACATAGTTAAAAACAGTTAATTGAAAACGAAACGCCGTGTAAAATATCAGTCATTGTTTCATTAACTAATCCGAAATTATTTTATAAAGCCGAAAAATGAATACGCCGCATAATGTGTGTCAACTCGTGATCTGACATAATAATCGTCCATTGATGTTGATAAACATATAAAAATATTATTCAACAAATAAAATAAGTCAATCTGAGATTAACACTTCGAAAATGAAATGTCTCAAATTTTTTTATACGATATTTTTTAATGGTCTGTTTACACCGCATTCGGTAATGGAGCCGAGTATAATGTAACAACTAAAAGCTTGCCAAACCTTAAATCTCGGGCTACACAGCTTATTAAAATGCGCACTGTAACAATATAGCTGGGTTTTTAACAGTAACCAGTGGCGCCGAACAACGAAAAAAAGTGTTCATAGTATTTCATAACGTGTTGGGCAATTGGTCGTTGGACAGTTAAACTTTCAAAGTGTGTTCGTCGTCACTTTCAGAAATAGAACAAAAGGAATAAACAACATTTACCTATCCCAAATAAAACTTTATCGTATTAACCTAAATTCAACATTTTAAAATTAAGCCAAACTGGTTCCTTACCTCTTGACATCTTTGAACTCTTTTCAAAATATTTTGTTGACCCTTTCTTAACCCATTCATACCACGGGCCCACGTCTATATTTATGACAAAAGTATTTAAGATACTCATTCAAGTCATAAATATATACATAGATTGATTTGATGTATTCGTTATATATATACAAAAAGTAACTATTAAACACATACGTTGAATGAATTGGCTGTTCTAGGAAACTAGACAAGGCTGTCCTGACGAGGCAATTGCCTCGAATGACTTAACAACAAAACAACAATGTCCGTATAACAACATTAGTATAATAATTTATTACAGATCAGGAACGTGCTTACAAAATATAAGGGGGGGGGGGAGGTCACGATGCGTCAGCAAAACATCTTAAGTTTGACCCAACGTGGCAACAGAGCTTTGACGACCGGATCACAGTTCCATGCACAGCCGGCGGCTAGCAACAGAGACAAGTAATATTAATAACATGATAAAGAAGAACAATTTATTTCATACATTTTAAACAATATTATCCTGTGGGCTGTGCATGGAACCGTGATCGTTGTCGTCCCTTTGTTATCTATTCAACGACACCAGCACAAAGCTCTACCAAAAGCTCTCACTCGCCGGCTAACTGCTCTCCTGACTCGTTTCCACCGTGGCGCCGGAGCTTCCACACAAATTGCATTTTCTTGGATGTCCTCGGCTGGACCTTCGGGAACGGCCATGACATCGCTTCCCGGGACTCGTTTCCACAGTGGCGCCGTAGCTTCCACACAAATTGCATTTTCTTGGCTGTCCTCGGCTGGACCTTTGGGAACGGCCATGACATCGCTTCCCGGGACACGTTTCCACAGTGGCGCCGGAGCTTCCACACAAATTGCATTTTCTTGGCTGTCCTCTGCTGGACCTTCGGGAACAGCCATGACATCGCTTCCCGGGACTCGTTTCCACAGTGGCGCCGAAGCTTCTACACAAATTGCATTTTCTTGGCTGTCCTCGGCTGGACCTTCGGGAACGGCCATGACATCGCTTCCCGGGACCCCCAAAGCAATTAACTCCATCAAGTCTTCCCAGGACTTGTGGCGTCCCCGGATCGAGTTGTCGTCGCCAAATGGCAGCTCATTGAAAAGTAGCCGTGCCGTCTCGAATTTCTCCGCTTGGTCTATCCAGTTTGAATGAACCGCCGGTTCAAAGTCGCCGTCTGCAAACTGGGTGGATGCCTCGCAAATTTCAAAAAGCCAAGTTTCAATTATCATGTCGTCGACTTCGATCGGCTTGTCTTCCTTCACTTGTGCAACGACGACTAATTGCTGTTCGGTCATTTTATCAGATAATATATCATAAAAAAGAAACAAATGATAAGAAACGATAGGATAACAAAGGAAAGACTATATGTCACTGTATAGAGAACTGCGAAACACACAAATAATTTGTTATGAACACTTCGGGCTGTCTATTTCAAATGCAAATACATCTCGTTGTCAACCTAAGTCGAGAAATCACTAAAACAACCAAACTATTTCCACACGGATATTTCCAACAAACTACATTGATAGTGAATTATCAAATTTTAAATGTAAAATTTTTCCAATTCCGGCCATTTAAAGTACCGCCCTGGGCACAATTTCTGATCAATACACAGACATAATTGAAACACATTGTATCAAAAATGGTATTGAAACAAAGTCAAAAATAACAAATCTGTGATCAGTGTTTACACTGTTTGGATATGACTGATTTATACTATACTGCACTTTACTGGACCTTCCGGTTTTTGACATTTTCATGGCACATAACCTACAAAAGCGTTACCAAAAATGCGTTTTTTACCAAAGCGTTACAAAACCGTTACAGGGAGTAGGAGATAGGGGGTAGGAATAACTGCACTGGTTAATTTATTCGCTCTCGGTTTGTGTTAAGGTATTTTATTTTACGGTACAAATTGCTCTGGAATTTTAAAGTATATTTTATTTAACTTAAAATACGTTATTTTTTTTTATTCAATTAAAAATTAATTATGAGTATTACGCCGCAATGCTTTTCCGGTCGAATGACCGAAGATATTTTTGGGTATTTGAAAGATTACGAACGAATTTCGGCAGCAAATACCTGGACTGACGGGCAAAAAGTAGTTATGTTTCCGCTGTACCTTAGAGAGGAAGCGAAGATTTTGTTTGAGAAGATAGAGAGTGAAACTAATAACTTAACTTGGTCTATTTTAAAAAAGGTGTTCACGGAATACTATGATTCCGAGGAACAACGAGCGCTTTTAGGAGAAAATTTAAGTAGGAGAAAGAAACGGCCGGAGGAAACATTACAGGGTTACATTTTGAAAGTACTGGGAGAGTGTAAACGAGTGGATGAGAAAATGAGTCAGAAAGAGATAAGTAAGATAATAATGAAGGGGTTACCTCAGGATATATATTGGAGGATATATGCAATGGACAACTCTACGGTTGATAAGGTAATATCAAATATTAGGTCATATGAGGCGGACATGGCAGCAATTAATAATAATGGAAGCGAACTAGAATTATTGAGGAGAGAGATTGAGGTACTTAAAGTTAGCAAAGATAACGATATTAGTGATGAAGTAAGACGTTTAAGAGAAGAGCTTGAGGAACTTAAAGCTAACATGAATAATAGACCGTTTAAAAGTAATGGTAATTTTAGAAGAAATTTTAATAATTATAGAAATAATGGCAGTAAATTTAATGGTAACGGTGTAGGTAAACATTTTAACAAGCGCGATAATAATAATGATTATAAGAATAGAAGTTATCATAATGACGACACCGCATCCGATAGCAGATATGGACGAAATAGACCTAGGAGTAATTCTGATTATGGTAGCAGTGAGGAAGACGATTTTGATAATCATAGTGAAAACAATTACAACGCTCGTTTTAGGAATAATGATAGACAAGAGAGTAAAAATTATAATACTCCACCCCGAGTAGAAAACATAGATAGTTGTGTCATTAATAATAAAAACTATAAAGGGAATAATCCAGTAATCATAGGTGTTTTAGATAATGTAGCACATCATTTTACTGTTGACTCAGGCGCGAGTACTAGCGTTATTAACGAAAATATGCTTCCCAAAAATCATGTAATTAGTTCTTACGGGAAGACAAAATTATATACAGCCAATGGTTCAAAATTATACTTAGCTGGCAGGTCAACTATTAAAGTATATTTTAATAATATTCCTGTAGAAATACAATGCGCGGTCGTACGAAATTTAAATTGTAATAGTCTTCTTGGAGTTGATTTTCTAATTAAATATAAGGTCGTAGTTAACTTTGCTAAGTCAAAAATACAACTTAATGTAAATAATGAGATAATACACATTGATTTTTTAAAAAAAACATAATAATGGAATTAATATAAATAGGGTTGAAGATAATAACAACAATAGTTATTATAGGGCTAATAAGAATGTGAATAATAAAAATAGTAGGATTAGCCAGAATACTAGGATTAATAATGGTAAAAGGAATTTTAAGATTTGTGTGCATAGTAATCATAGCGCTAATAAGAATATTAATTTGGGTAACTTTAATTATTATAAATATTATAGACACCCCCGTGGGTTAAATAATAATCATTCTAGGACTGTATTCAATGGGAAAAATAGGACAACCCAAAATTATTATAATGAAACTAGAAATAGGAAGTTTGAATATAATTGTAATAGGTCTACTTTTAGTGCTGTTGACGATCAATCTAAAAAGAGTATTAGCAATAGACAGAGACCCAATTATATTAGCAGACCATTTATCACTAACCAGAAACATAACATAGGGAACTTAGATTATAACCTAGGAACCCAAAATTATGTCTAAACTTAAATTCCTCTGTTTTCCTCTGTCTCTTGATGGAAATTCCAAGAGGCAGTATAAGGAAAAGGAAAAATAAATTTCTATTTTTCTTTTGTAAAAGTATAATTTTTTGTTTTTTTGGGGGGGAATCATACATATTATGCGCGAATATATAAATTATTAACTTCTGTTAGGTAGCGTCTTTAAAAATATAAATTATAATTCTCATTTCTCACGGTGTAAAAGATTATTAGGAATACACCTAGAAAAAAAACACATATTCCTTGACGGCAGACAACTGCCGTGGCAGATTTTATAACTTCAACCTAACCGTTATCCCGTAATTATAAACGTTCGGTTGTAAGGCAATGCCTTTTTTTGTTATTGCGTTGTCAGAAATGAATCATAGACATGTCCGAGTCTTATTTTCTGACAATCCTTGGACACCAATTCCCGACTCGCACTTCATACTATTATTTGAATTTGACACGATTATAAAATATTATAATACGATTCCTTGACCGTTAGAACAGAAATGTTAAAACAACGTATTTAAAACTGATGATCATGATTTTAACGGAGAACAATAATGTAACATGTACAATCACAGACGGTACCCGAGACGATGATATTTATGACACGCAAAACGAAGTCCTATATACACATACACACCACCCGTATGTGCCGATAATTGCAATGTTTTGCTGACGCTGTAATTTTTGGGACAATTTTTATTATAATATTATTATGTTAGAAGGTTTTAATATTATTTTTCATAATAGTAAATAAATAAGTGATTTTTTTCCCCTCAAGACAAAGCAAACCTATATATTATTATCAAAATAAAAAAGAGTAAATATTATCGGTCTGTGTCATGCAATTATGCAAAAGTGTAAACAATTATCTTTATATTTTGCCCCTTACATATAAATAAGCAATTAAGATCGGCACGCATATGTTCATTTACTATTAGTTAGATGACCTTCTCGCACAAATCATGTTGTCGGAGAAACACACTATTACTCTAATTAAACCTGACAAAATAAAACAGCTGCATTCATAGACCTATTACCATATTGGCGGCAAATAAGAAAGCGCGGATAAAAGTAATCGTGGATTAGTAGAAAAGGGTAGAAAATACTATTTGAATTACTTCAGTACCTACTTAGGAGTTAGGATAATTTTCCTAGAACAGCCAATTCATTCAACGTATGTGTTTAATAGTTACTTATTGTATTTATATAACGAATACATCAAATCAATCTATGTATATATTTATGACTTGAATGAGTATCTTAAATACTTTTGTCATAAATATAGATGTGGGCCCGTGGTATGAAAGGGTTAAGAAAGGGTCAACAAAATATTTTGTAAAAACACAAGAGTATTATATTTTAAAATGCTTAGAACATTAATAAACCGCATATTAACTAGTTTAAATATCATAATTGTATTACATAGTTGTATGAGCCGCGTCTGTTTCCTTCAGCATCCGATTCTTCTTTGAACTCTACACCATTTGTCTGCTTGTAAGCAGTGCCAAATTGGCCGTCGATGGACAGATACCGTGATTCAGATAGAATACTGGTGTCCTGTTGGCCGGTGACCAAGGCTAGCCATAGCAACGCCAACGAGACCAATATCTACGTACAAAAAATATCACTTGTACCGTTTTTGTTCTTATGACTTCCTTTGTGATTTTAACAATTGATATCGACAAAATATTATGTACAAAATATTTGGGTAATTATTATGTACAATATATAATTAAATTTAATAAAATTAATTTGTTATTAAAATATATTATTATTGTTGTGTATTGTGCTGTCAAGTGCGGAGTGTCTACTATTTTTCTTTTGGCCACGCTCATCTTCCTAAGTTCCCAACAGCACGACCACAAATATCGGGAATATTCATTCATGCAAATCAATTTTTTATAAACAAACTGAGATAATAACGGGTAGCATAAGGAATTGTGGTAGTTAACTTAATGTTTTATAATACGTTTGTTACTGTTTGCCATGATTAAAGATCTTTATTAGAGATAATTTAATATTTAGTTTTAAGATCTTTAATCGTGATTCGTGCTGTTAGCTTTGTCTACTTTCTCAAAAGAAATAAAAGAGTATACAATATTGTATGTAGCTTACTAGTCATCGAGGTTCAACAGAAGAATTGTCATTAAAGTATTTTCTTGTTAATACACAATTAAAAATTGTCTTAAAATTTAAATAGTTAGGATATTAGTATAATTGGAATTGGCTTATATCGTCAGGTTTTTATAATTTAATTTATGTTAATTTCCCACATACGCGTAGAAAAAAATTTACTCATAAAACGAGGTGTGTCGTGTGATAATTATTCAAATAACTTAAAACAAATATTTTGATAATAAAAAACTAATTATAAACGAATTAGACAAAACCTATAAAAAAACATGTAAGGTAGAAAATACACGGTCGCGTGAAGTTATATTAAACGTGTTAATTAAATAATTATGGCAATTAACAACAGGTAATGATATCTGAATCACGGTATCTGTCCATCGACGGCCAATTTGGCACTGCTTACAAGCAGACAAATGGTGTAGAGTTCAAAGAAGAATCGGATGCTGAAGGAAACAGACGCGGCTCATACAGCTATGTGGACTCTAACGGCCAGAGGCGTACCGTAGACTACACAGCTGGCAAAGGCGGGTTTAAGGCCATGGGCGATCATTTGCCTGTAGCCCCGACGCCCATTCCTGTCGCTTCCGCAGTTCCGTTGGCGCCAAAAGCCCTATGGTAAAGTTGATTAAATTATGTTGTCAACACTATTTAAACAAGTATCCGTTATAGATTAAAGAACTACATTTTATTTGTACAACTAATTTGAAATGCATAACTAACATATCAAAAACTACCTTCGTATTTTTCACCTTAATATTTTTACCATGGCCATGAAAGTACGGAGTTTCTATTCTAAAATTGAATTTTTAAATAAAATAATAGGCCTTCATTTAGAAAACTGTAAATCTATATTCTACAGATAATAAATTATAATTTACAAAACAATTTTTTTTCTTTTAACTTTTAATGATATGTTTTTCGTATAAGTTGGGTTAGACCTATATTATTATAATTAAGTTACTTGGCCACTTGCGAAAGCGAATATTCATAAAAATATTAATTTAGACGTGTTATAATATAGAGAGATATAGATAGTTTATTATGTATATAGATGTTATACAAGTTGTCTCACACTGTTTTGACAAATTTTCAGAACGGTTTGAGAATGAACACCTATATAATATTACTTAAGTATTACTATAACACAATTCGTCCAAAATACTGAACTTGACACCTTTAGGTATAAAATACAATATTATTATTTATTATTACTTAATACCAAGTATAGTGGTGTAATAAAAACCCTAATCGATTTTGTATATTAAAAACTACCTTTTAATAATAATAGTTCTAATGAAAATTAAAAATTTTAAAACCTGGCTTCTACTGATTTTATTCAGTTTTACAAGGTCAACTTATTAAAGTATTTTAAAATGTACACATTTAATTTCTTTTTCTCGACACTAATTTTTGTTTGTTAAATGTCTTGTTTGATATACTTTTAATAGGGCTCAGCCGGTTGCCCCGAACCAAAAAAAATTGGAGCCTGCGAGCAAGTATGACGACGGTCAATGGAATTCACTATTCAGAGCCTGCTGCCAAGTATGACGACGGTCAATGGAGTGACATATGGAATTCAGTACCTGCCGCCAAGCACGATGACGGTCTGTGGACCAACGGAACTCGATCCTAACCACCACGGTACCAAAGTACGATCCGTGGAACCAATGGAATTTAATCCATGACGGATAAGTGGAGCCAAATGCGTTCCGCGGCATCTACCCCGTCACCGTACAACCAAATAGCGTCCGGCAAATTCACCCTCAACAGATCTCCAGACGGGTATAGCTATTCGTTCAGTCAAAACTGATGCGCATGCCTGCCATATAACGAAATAAAAAAATGTACCATACTATTGTTCTCTAGTCAATTTTTTTATTAATATATACTAGTCTTAATACAAAAAATATTCATAAACATATTGTTGTTATTTATTTTGCTTTCGACGAAAAATATCGATCGAAACAACTAATGATAATTACTATATATGATATTTATATTACATATATATACATATGTATTGCGGTTCGCGGATTAGAGTGTTTATTTGGACGACGGGTAGTCTGCTTGCAGCGGGGATGGTCCGGCCACGTACTTAACAGTGATGGATCTACCTGCCGGGTCCGTGTACGAGTACTGACCTTTGAGGGTGCCGTCTTCAGCCACGACTTGTTGGAAGTTCTGGTGCGACACGACCGGTATCGGCTGATAGGCTTGTTGCCATGCCGATTGACCGCCGCTTCGGATGGTTGGCACGATTACGGCCGGTTGGACTTGCTGTTGGGAACCGTAGTCATCGGTGTTGGGTTCATCGCGTTCGGCCCAAAGTTCGGGATGGTACTGTCCGTCATTTTCGAGAATTTCGTTTGGCGCACAGTTCGACAACGTCACGGCTGCCAGAGCGAACACAACGGCTACAGCCTGTAACAATGCCTCCAACGTGAAATGTCTATTTTGTTAGTATAGTACTACAGTATTATTATTAATTGGTTGTTAAAAAAACTCTATTTATATTAGGTATTACCTACACCGTCACCCGTCACCCGTCAATGTTACAGAAGAATGGAAATACAAGTTAATAAGTAAAATGTCGGTGATATAAGGTGTAAAGAATCGCATAAGGTACTCACAGTAAAATGCTTCATGGTTAGATGAGTTTAGTCGAAGACGGTCGGACGATCGGTTGGTCAGTCGGAAGGTAGAACTGTGAATTGTGCTTTGTGGAACAGTGACGGACTCTTTTATATGAACATACGTGAAACAAGTATAAAACGATGGGATGGTTCAATGTCAACCAGTCTGCGTGTAGCTTAAAATATCATTTTACTGTTTACATACCTAAGCAGAATTAATCCTTTATTGAACCCAAAACATAAACACTTAAAATAGTATAATATTATAAGTAATTATTGAAACATCGACCTGCCTAATAGAAATAACATTCTTTTCGTAGTTACTCTTCAACTGTGTATCCTTTATGGAGTTGAATAACATGTAGAAACAAATTCGGTAAATTAGGTATTTATTTAAACAAATAAAATTATTTTACATTGTGTAGTTTGTACTATGATATTATAATAATGTAAATTGAAATAATAATAATAATAATTTGATATAGTACAATTTACAAACATTATCCTATCATTATTCATAATCGATTTAGCTTCTTCTGTTTATTAAATATTTAATATTCGTTGAAATAATAAATTGCACGTGCTATTCAATTTTCCGATTTCATGTTCTTTATTATCCTTTAATGATAAATAATGTTCGAACATTTCAGCTATTTTAATACATCAATTGTTTAAATTTAAGACAAACAAACATATAATAAATATAGCCTAAACAAAAATCAGTACCTATAATACATTTCTCAAACATACACTATATATTTGTATAAATATTGAGATATATCATAATATGAATAACCTTATAAATAATAACTTAAAAATTGACGAAATTTGATTAGCTTTTAATTAAATTTTACGAATCTATCAACAGCGCTATCCATTCCTAGATTTTCAAGAATAATAAGATAGCATGTATTTTTATTTAATTTTATTAACAGTAACTTAACATAGAGAATTAAACTATTTTGAATTTATTATTTAGTTCTAATTTGAACGTTGAACGTACAACATATCTCTTATCTCTTATCTTCTATATCTTACCCCTATCCCCTACCCACTATCTCCCGTCCCAATCCCTAACCCCTATAACTCACCCCTATCTTCCACCCATATCTCCCAACCCCTATCTCCCACTACCTATCACTCACCCCTATCTCTTATCTCATATCAGATAACAGCGTAACGCTTTTTTCGTTATAATTTTTTCGGTTATGTGTCAGGGTTATGTGCCAGAGCTAAGACATGAAAATGTCAAAAATAGTTTTACAGAAATCAATTTTGAACTAAAATAATGTTTTACTTTAATAATCAAGACGTGTTATCGGAAAAGTCATACATATACAAATACTCGAGCTCATAATAATTGTTTTGTTATATTAACACTATATATCTTATGACATACCTAATTAGTTATAACGTTGACATGGGTCTTCTGGGTTTTTATTACACAATACAAGTATTTATACAATTAAGGATTTATATCACAATGGCGCAAGTTGGCCATATAATATATTATTAGTTGGCCAGTCACTAAACACAATAGCTATTAATTTAATATTTACTAAATTTGTTGTAATTGGCAAATGTTATATCATATATTAAATATTAACGGTTAAAAACCCTAACAAGAGTGACGCGTGAAGGTCATAATAAAAATATCAAGACACTTTGTTATATTATATTGCTGTCATGATTATATAAATCATGTGATGCATATTAATGATAAATAATAATATTTTACATAGATGCCTTACATCGGAGAAAATAATTTATTAATAATTTTGTTAATCAATATTTGTATTAATATTCATTTTTTAAAATTAATATTTGTTTTCTAAAGTGTTATGAAATCCGCTCTATCTAAATGCCAAATCATGATATTTGTTTTTCGACTATTATTGTATTCCATAGAAGTGACCTTTTTTCCAACCCTATAATTTAAACATTGTCGTTCTGGCCTTATAGTCTATAATCTATAGTAATAAACAATATGAACAACATAGACCAAATCAGCAAACAGTAGTATTAAACATAATAACTACATTATGAAGGATGTCAATTGTCTAATATTAGCGATATAGGTATTAGGTACAGGTCTATGCTTTCCGCTTATACATGTATAGTTATGCAAAATGACTGAAAAAACGCTAACATTTGTTCTTATAAGTACCTATGTATTCATACTTCCAACGAGGGGCGCGTAAAAACACCGAAAATAAATCGGCAGAACCGTATTTTTGCCGAAAAATAAATGATCAGAAACACAAACTAACAGAACTGTATTTCTACCGAACTATAAATTAACAGAACAGTATTGTAGCCGACAATATTTAAGTCGAAAATAAATCGGCCGAAAATATTTTAGCCGATCCGTATTTTAGCCGACACGTATTTTGGCCGACACACATTTTAGCCGACACGTATTTTAGCCGAAAATAAATCGTCCGAAAATATTTTGACAGAAACGTATTTTAGCCGACACATATTTTTTTTATCAGTTTTTTAGTCATTATCTGATAAACTATATACCTAATACCTAAAACTTATATTGCAAAACATTGTTTTGTAATTAAATTAACACTGTTTATGTACGCTGCATTAGTTTGTATCCACTGGCATATAATATCGATTCATATATCAATTAATCTCTCTAAATTCATAAAAAAGGCCTTTTTGGTTAGATTATCTAGAAATAATAGATATCACGAGCTCAAGTACTTCAGAAGGTTTATCACGCATGTGCTCGGTGAGCTTAGTCCGTTACAGTATAGCCAATATTTTATATAATGAAATATTAATTCTTGCTACCGATTCAATTGTCATACTGGTATACTACATAACATAATACATAATTTTTAATGAATATATCTTAATAAATATTTAATAAAATCCTCTACTAACGGGGAAAAATGTATTTAAAAATAAACAGATAAAGAATTCGTATCGCTGTATAACTCATTACTCGATTACATTTTACAAGTATAGAGAGATACTAAAGCCCTCAAAACTTATTAATTAAAAATTATACATCCATTGTAAAACAATGTAGGAACTTTATTTTAAATACTCAAAATAATTTAATAGATATTTTATAATAGAAATATAGAAAATATTAGGTTCAAAAAAAATATTAACATTTGATTGGTTTTATTTTTATACAACTAATATAATTATAATATAATATGTCAAATTAAAACATATTAATGATTAGAATTGTAACTACTTATGCCGCAACAATATAATAATTATGTTATTATTTAGTCGTACTTCACCTTGTTTAAATATTTAATTTATTTGTGACGAATTCTGTACCTAATTAAACTTATTTAATTTCGATTTTCAAGGTATTTCTCTAAAATATTTCTTACATTTAAACTTTTAAAAACGAATATGGTTTTTAAGTGGTTATTTATAAGCGGTATTTTTAAAATAACTATTGAATAACTACAATTTCGTTTTTTTTAAATATTAATCTTTAAAAATGTATGTATAAACTATTTTATTTTTTGTAAGGTTAAATTGTATTTTTTTTATTATTAATATTTTATTTTTACTGATAATATTCAGTAATTATAAACATTAAACTTATGTATGTCACACTCTAAATAAAAAAAAAACTATAATAACCATTGATCAGTATAATGTTTATAAAAATACTATTTTGGTTCTTGTTTAAAAGTTTATACTCTAAAGTGTGTAGTATTCGTTATACTTTATTGTATTAATGGAATGGACATTTTGATTTTGTTTTACAAGTTTTCTGCGTAACGAAGAGCTGTAGCGTGACCAGCATGACGAAATTAAATTTCTCTGGTATATATTATTAGTTTGTTTCACTACTCCAAACGTGTAATAAACATATGACTTGACATTTATAATATTATCACATTATCATATGAATTTTGAATTTATCTATTCATCTACATAGCTGATAAGGACAATTTTGTGCAGTATTTAACAAATTACAAAAAAGGATTTATTTGTATTTAAAGTGGTGACACTGTCGCTCTCCGTTAATTCGTTACCAAGTTCAAAGCTAAGGTGAATTTATAAATCCACCGTGTACAAGGTATTATGACATATTTACAGTTCTATATATTTTAACTTAATGAGTCTGTTATTATCAAGCATTCCACACGCGTCTTATTTGTGTCTTAAGTGATAAATTATTCTTAGGTACTTTCGTAAATGCTAAATATCATGCACGATAAGCATTCACGTTAACTGTAACAATTGTATTGAATTAAAATTTGATAGATAATATTATATATGCAGGAAACGATAAATCAACGGTCAAGTTTAATCATACAGCTAAAGAGGCCCATTTATTATTTAAAAAAAATATACTACAATTTTATGTTTTTAAAAAAAAAATTTTAAAATTGCAAATAAATTAAAAAAATACCTACTTATCGTCAAAAACTCCCATGTGCTAAAATCTAATTATTCAAGAGACACAAAAACGTGTAATACGATTTATAGTAGGTTACACAAAAGTGGTTTTATTTTTTATTTATTCTACAATAGAGATAGCACGTTGAAGATATTATCATATAATAGCTTATTTTTTCTGTATCCAGGGATACCAAAACCTCAAAATCGTAAAATTGGCACATGGAGGTTTTTCGCGGCAACGACGGTATACTGGTATTAGTCAGCTTATTATAGATCATTAATTAATGGAGTTCTAAAACCTAGATTAAATAAAATGTATAACAATACCTAGAATTACAGAATTATTTAAAATTTAAATATAAAGACGTATAGGTTTGTTCAATTATATTTTTAAACTTTTACTCTTTTAATGTTGTGATTTTTACTATTTTGAAATCTAACAATAATCATTAAGTGTTTTCTTAGGTTATAGGTATATAATATGTCTATACAGTATATTTTATTTAAAAGTCGGAAAAATCGTTTTGATCAGTATCATTGCACCCAATGCTTGAAATTATATCTTCGGAAAATTCTTCAAAATTTCTTGTATCTGAAGGACTACTGAAACTAGGCGAAAATGGTACTTCCATGGTCCGGTTAAATAACGATAACCAATCAATTGTTCTAAACCATCTATGAAAACAAATTCATAAGAGTTATTCATGCACATTTATACAAAAATACATCAATACAAAATATTTAATTTTGGTATTTTTAACTTACAGAAACAAAATACTATAGCATTTTTAGAAAACTATTATATTGTTATTATAATTATTACTATTAGACTACTTTATACTTTTTATTTACCATATTTTATAACTATTGCTCTAACATTTATGTCTGTAAACTATACCTACTGTATATTTTTGGCAACCCGTTTGTCAAGCAGTTCGCCTCAATTAAGGTTGTTTCGCTCCCTCTCTAAACTATTACATGTAATTAGCATCTTATTGAAGCTTAATAAATAATTTAAAAAAAAGATTTTGTTTATATTACAAATTAATTTTGTTAAAACTATAAGTTTATATGTTGGTAAAATGTACAAAGCTATTTGCAAGTGTTATTTTAAACAATTAGTTTAATAATATTTCCGTTAAATCATTGATTTTAAATCGTTAACGAATTGATACACCAATATTATATATTTTTCTATTGATACAATTATTTTCGATTATTTTTATAAATATATTTGATTCAGTGTACTCGCTATTAATGATTAATTATTGTTACGATTTACCGGTGTTGTTTTATGTCTTGGGTACCATTTTTTAAGTTTCCGTATCTTTTGGTCAAATCGATTTGTAATAAATTCTCTATTAAGTCCACAAGATCGGGCGAAAAGCTGGACGGCATCTTGTAGTGACCGGACGTGATTTTCTTGTACATTCTGCGGTCACTGTCTGAGTCGAACGGAAGACTTCCAATTACCATTTCATACGTGATGACACCCAGTGCCCACCAATCCACCGCTTTGCCATAACCCTTGAGCAAAATTATCTCTGGCGCTAAATATTGTGGCGTGCCGCACATGGTGTAAGTTCGCTTGACTACTCTCTTACAAAATCCGAGATCCGTCAGTTTTATGTAACCGTTGCCATCGATCAACACGTTTTCAGGTTTCAGATCCCTAAACGAGTTGCTATTTGATAAAAAAAATACCCAACCCATCGCCAACGACCAGTATACAACTGAAGCGCAGTTAACTAACTTAACAGCCAAACAAATTAAAAAAAAACCCAATTATTTTCTTCTTAAAACTAGCACCCACAATTATAATATAACTGTCTCATAACATAAAACAGGAACGGCCCTTTGTCCATCTATCCCCCGGTAAAGTTCGTCTCTGGACTACCGGGCACTTTCGATCACAACAATTATATTATTACCTGTATAGTATATCTAACAAATGCAAGTACTCCAACGCTAAGACCAGCTGACCCGCGTAAAACTTGGAGTTGTATTCACCCAATGATCCTTTCTGCTTTAACAAGGAGAACATGTCTCCGCCAATAGCAAACGGCATAACAAAATATAGGTTGCATATATCTTTGGCAAAATACACCATGTGAACAATGAACGGATGGCGTATGGCAGACAAAAAACGTTTTTCGTTTAAAACATGCTGTATGTTGTTCTTGCGAAAGACATGATCTTTTTTCATTACCTATGAACAAATGACGATAATTGAATAATATGTAAAATATCATTCACAATATGCTCTTCCAAACATATAGAAATCGGTTTAATATTCACCTTAATCACTTACTTTCATTGCCAAAAACGTGTTTGGATCAGATTTATGAGTGACTAGTATTACACGACCAAAAGCGCCTACACCTATAGTTTTAATTAACTGAAATTCGTCCACCTTAGACTCAGCGATTTTTTCGTTTTCCAAACGGGTTTCAAACAATTTTGCAGCACACTCCAAATACTCTGAAATGCTTGACAATGTTTTTTGTAAACATTTTTCGTCACGGTCCATCATAAAACAATAGATTTCAAAAAAAATATGTATACCTAAGATAGAGCTGTTTTTAAATCGAACCATACTTTGTTTATTATATGTATTACACATGTTCTGTGTTATTCGGCCAGAATTGTTTTGACATGAACATATTATTATCCAGCATACTAGACAAAAAATTAAATTAGGTATCGCTAGTTAGTTTTTTTTTAAACATATTATTTTGTTTTAATATTAAATTATTAGGTACCATTATGAAACTGTAAAAGTGATCTCTGTCATATTATGTGTACATAAACAGCGTTATCATGCTTTAAGAAGGAGAGGAGATTTATCATGTTTTAAAATACGGTGCAACGTACTATGTGTATACCAGTATATCGCGTTTCCTTTATTTAAAGACGCCCTTGAACTTTGTATAAAACAAAATCATCATATTTCTCTTACACATGTGTAATCCTAAAAGCGTTACATAAATTAATATACGTACATACTGTTTACTAACCGATTACAATCATATTCAAAGCGCATTTTATGACCCTGAGGTTAACGAGACTCTGGCGCAGTTAGCAACAAGTAATGATTGCATTCGAAATCATTTGATTGACGTTTATTATAATAGTACGGAATTAATAAACGAGAGAACCGCTTTGGTATTTCAAAAATAAATGACCACAGGTCAGTTATTTATGGGCAACCGTGCGAGATCGCGTTCTTTACATTATAATTGATATTTTTTCGTGTACTCTGAATCAAATAAATCATGTGTATACTTTTTCAAGTGATAACACACTCGTGCCCGTGTAAACTGTGAACCCAGTTGTTTTGGGAAAATAATATAGTAAGTACGCTGGGTAATTACTGATTATAATATGACTAGGGCTGGGTATAAAATTCGAATTTTGATGGATTTCAAGTACTAGACAATCGGGATATCATAGTTTGTGGGGATATTTACAATTATTGTACCCAAAACATAATAACTGTACCAATTGTACTAACTATTGGAGTAAATATAACAATTCGCTGAAAGCCCATACTCCAAAGATAAGTTGAAGTCTCGAATTTATTGTTTTTGACATTTTATGAAGTTCAATATATCGCACACGTGTTTCAAACATAGGCACCACAAGTCAAGAATAAACAGAAATTTAAAACATAATTTTTATTAGAAAATTGTGTACCGGATTATAACCATGGTGATAACTCAAAAACAATTTATTTTTTTATTTTTGCTTTTTAGAAACACTTGTGCGATATAATACATAGAGATTTGACAATTAGTTGTTAATTAGTAGACTACAATTATAATTTATACAATTTATGGAACATTTAACTTTCTACTGCTATAATTAAATACATTTTAAAGAGCAAGCTTTGGTCTTACCTTTTATTCAATATCAAAGTATCTAAAAGTATAGATGAAAAAATGTATTTTCATTTTTTTTTAATTGGTGAGCCTAACTAGAATAAGGTAGTAAATTTTCTCGTTGAAATTTAAATTCGTGTTTTGCTCGGTATCAAATTTTCTGTTAGAACTTAATTTAAAAGGTATATTCTAAAAGCCTATATTTCTCAAAAAGCATCACAGTTAAATAATGAAACGTTTTAAAAAAATGGGACTTCTTACCAACTCTTTTCATGAAGTTCACATTTATTCTCCTAAATTGTTCAACTTATCAAATACCATAAAATAAATTTAATTTGTATGGAATTTACGAGTATTGTACTAGTCAACCTTTTATAATACAGAATTTCCTTCAGCAAATGTACTATGATTATTAGAAAGCAAATTTAGTTTAAAATTACCTTTTTACATCACTTTTTGAACAAAAAATGTAATGTTGTACTTTCTAATTGTTATTTTTTGTTTATTAAATTACGACTTACGAGTGGAAACTTATAATACAACAATTTTTAAATTGGCATCAAAATAATTTTAACTATCAGTTAGTTACATGGGTGGTGCTGGAAAAAAAATTAAGTTAAAAAGTGATAGTAGCGATACATGTAAAACTCACTACACGGTATGTGCGCTAGAGCGAGCTATAACATAATTAATATAGTATAATATCTTATAACTCTTAACAAAATTATGTTGTATTAATTTAAACCTTAAACAGTTCATAGGTACTGATTAAAAAAATGATTATTACAAAACTGGTTTGTAGGTAAATAGTTTAAAAAAATGTATAATGATTAAATAATAAAAACACTTATCAAGAAAACACTATTATTGTATAAAAAGGAACATACGAACAAAGAACACAATATAAGCAGTTCGATATTTTAAAATTATTTTGCTGAGAGACGCCTAATCATTTTTTGTTTTCATATTGAATAAAATATCCAAAATAGCTATATTAAACATAAGCATTTCAAATAAAAAAAAACATAATTCAACTATCGGAAGTCGGAACAACAGTTACAGATAAATATTTTCCCAACAAATTTAATGAGGCCATTACAATGTAATCTATGTAATATCCGTAGGGTATTAATATACAAGCACGGGCATCAATAATTATAGGATTTTTAACAGTTTTAGTCAATATTTTATCTTATTGTTCTACTGCTAGTTGCTATTTTGTAAATGTCTTTAAAGGGTTTGGAATTATTCACTACAATTTGCGTTTGGGCTATATCTCCGAAAACCGAGTTTTTTACCCAAACCATTTGATTTCGTCATTGAAGATATTTGTTCTTATTTAACGTTACTTTCATTTATTGGTTTTATATTACTTTCCATTACTTAACGCGCGTTCATTATCATGTTCCGGCTAATCGACGTTTCCGTTATACAAACGGAACGTGGGCTTTATCAGTAGCTGTAATATATATATAATAATATTAATAATATCAATAATGTATACTATATATTTTTCGATTTTGATTTGGGGGGAATAATGAAAACGAAACTGTTTTTGTTGGAAGATAACACATCCCGTTTTAGTCTTACGACGACGTGCCTAAAACGCCACACCAACGGTTCTTTGCACACGGGACGAAAATATGTGGTCGAAAATCGTGGCCGTGTCCTGTCTGGTTTTTTGCGCCATAGTCGACGTCCAAGGTGCGTCTGGACCAGCAACTAGAGAAGTGACGTGAGTGATGTATTTATTTAGCTTGTAAGATTATAAATCAAATTGTTTACCACTGACGTAGTTCCAAAACTCACATTTTAATGTAAAATACACTCACGATATTTTTTTAAAAACATACTTATGGCTAATGGCTTACCTTCTTTTTCATACTCGTCATAGTTTCCATCTATTGAATTTCTCAACCCCTGCACTCACAAAAAGGATTGAATCTCTTTACATTTTCATTTCTTGTCGTAGGTACCACTCAAATAGACTATGTTATCAATGTAATTCCGTTATAATCATAACATTATGATCAAAAAATGTTGGCCTCACAGGCTCATAGTTAACTCACTATTTAGTTGATTGGTTTATCTCCCATTCATATTTTATCTTATATTTTGTTTAAATAGGTACTTAAACCTATACTGTAATTCTCTATTGTGTTTTATATCCAATCGCTCAATCTATACACATTTAAACTTCTATTTCTACTAATTTGTTTCTTGCGAATCGTGAAACGTAAAACAACAACATAATTTTACACTATCATCATCATCATCATCATGTAACTTAACGGGCCATGAAGGCCCAACGCTGCCATCATGAGATGGTTTCTTAACGAATTCGCTTCCGGGGCGGGTCGTCAATCCGTCGCCGGAATTTTACATAATACAAAAAATATTATATATTTGTATAATAAAAGATGAAAAAACAGGTACCTTAAAGTAATATAAAGATAAAATAGGCTCATTAAAATAGGTGTTCTTAAATAAAAACTCTATGCTAAGACGCGTAAACGTTCATTATGGTTTACCGAATTCTTTTGCTGGACGAAATGTATTTTATTACATTTTAATGGGTTTTATAATGAGGGACGGAGAATGGTTGGCCATTTACATTATAACATACCTACGAACATTTACTTGATGTGCTCAAAAAGCAAAAGGGAAAATATTTCGTGTTTTATATTTAGAAGTGTTTATAAGTAAGTTATTTCGATTTTTTGAACACCTATATAACAACATAGTTGGTTTTAAGGAAGTGCAAAGTATGGCGTTTATCAGACTGAGAACCATAATATTAGTTGTGCTTTCTATTTCAGGATTACATCAAAGTTACTGAATTATATTCGATTTTTTTTTCATATAATTTAAAGGCTACTAGGACACATGCAATTTTTTATAACACATACAAAATCACACAACTTTTAAAGGCTATTTAAAATAACTTAAAATTAAATATGGTCAAATAAAAATATTTTCTATGTATATAAAAGAGAGTCCAAGGACGTCCAGAGGAAGGGGCAGGGAGGTCAACATCCCCTTACCTTATCTGAAAGTTAAAAAAATGTATATTCAATATCCCAAATTTGTAAAATCATAGGAGGTCCTCCCTCTGTATTTTCACTTGTGGGCGCCCTTAAGAGAGTTCTTTATTTTTTTCAGGGGTACTCATTGAAACTACTGACGCGATTTTCATATTTTTTGGTTTTTTTTTTTAAAGATATTTTTTAGAGAAGAACATTGGTAAATTAAAATTAAAAATTAAAAAAAAGAGCATCAAGTCGGGAACTGGGGGTCTATTCTTGAAAATTTTCTACTACCATTTCGTTTACGAAATGTGACTTTCTACTGGTTTTTTAAAACTGTATTCTTGAAATTGCGTTTTCTATTACTCTTTCTATTCTACTAGGCATTCGTATACGAATTACGTTATATTACCTGAATTATTAAATTATCTAGTCTAAAATCTTGTCAAATATTTAAGTATACAATTGGTTTACTATTTAATAATTCTAAATATTTATGATTACTCTAAATAGTAAAATTAAATTTAGTTAAATGTATACTTTATAAAATATAGTCTATATATTTAGTAGGTGGTATTTAGTACAAAATGCACTTTATCAACATTCTATAGTACACTAATGTAATGTTTAAATTTTAATAAATCATTTATTTGGTTGGTTGGTTCTGATTTATGTTCATTATATTGTATTGAAAATATTTTTTAGTTGATAATTAATTACAATATATAATAATAATACAAAATTATAATTATCTAAGACTTTATTACTATTATGAAAATTATTGGTAGGAAGAACTAACTTAGAAAGTTGTACTTACTAAATATTTACGAATTAATTTGTATTTTTTTATTCTTCTCCAAACAGTCTTGCATACTAATAATTATGGGTATGTAGTAATGACAGCAAATTGTTAAAATATATAATATAATATATTATATAGACATATTTTATTTTAGTAATATAATAACTATTTTAATAGTAACATAAAATATTAAATCTGTGTACTTACATTCAAAAGGATCAATAGGCTCATAAGTTCGCCTAGTTACTTCTCCGTCAAGTTCTCTTTGTTCCAACTCTTCGATAGCAAATAATTGCATTATTAAATCATTATCATCATCCATTTAAAAAAAAAAGTTATGCAGTAATGACAATACTTAGCTTTTTTAAAACCTATAGTTAGACAAGGCAGACCTTACTTATCTCGTGGGTTCTCGGTCTTTAGTAATAATCTTGCCGAAATGTTCAGACACCGGCAGTAATCACTAAACGATAAATGGATATCGACAAACGTAGTCAACAATAGAGGTGACACATTATTTAAAATAATTTACGGTAAATTCAGTAAAACACATTACACAGTCGACACTGTTGACTATACAATACAAATTGACAACTATTGGTAATTTTGACTTTTAAGATTAAGTTAAAGTTTTTGATTATAGTACATTCTCATAAATTATGACACCGTAGTTAACAAAGTACAAACACCGCAAATAATTATAGAAAATTATTCGTGTACGAATAGTCATATAACACTGCTTTAAATGGTATTCTTGACATTCGCATACGAACATTTCGTATACGAATCGGTCGTATACGAATAATTTTCGAATGGTTTCAAGAATAGACCCCCTGTACTTAAACCACTAGCTTGCTAAATATTTCCAATCGAATAGCTTTAACTATTACACCTATAATCATGACCGTATGTATACATACTGACCTATTCCTTCACACCATACTATGGCGGGGAGGGGAATCTATTTAATTTTCAAGTTTCGGATTTTCTCGCCAAACGTCTATTTCGTTTTCAAATTAATAGAATATTTTCAATATTGATATTTGATACATTATAGTTATTAATTTTTTCGAATGGCGTTTTGATCGGGAGAGGCCCAATTAGGGTTCGGTTGCCGAGTGTAGCGCAGAGCATTTCTGTCATGCATAGCGGAGGGATGGCAGTCTCTTCTCATAGTCAGTTTGCCCTGCTCCTTTAACGAGACCGCCCTTGGCGATTCGAAGATAGTTGAAAAACAAACATAATTCCACGATAGGACTTAGGAGCTAATTTCCGGCCGGATTTTATAGCCTAGCATTAGTATATATTTTGAGGGAAGAGAGTAGAGTGAGGGACATTATGCTGGATGCCCGGAATGATATGTATGTTGCATTTGTATTTATTTACCCGGGTAAAGCTGAGTACATGGAGACTCTCCATGGTGACTCTCCATTGGAGAGGTAATTAATTATAAATTAAAAAAAAACATTTTTGAAAAACCTATAGAGCTGAATCTGCAGAATGCGGAATAGAAAATATATATTTGATATGCATTACATTTAAATACAAAAGCTTTTCTGTTAACGGTAACGTTTTTGCTCCACCTTCTCGTATACACATTTCACATTCAATTAGATAAAAAAAAAAATTAATATTTTTGGCCATTTTTCAAATTTGTATATATTTTGTTTATAGTCATGAGGATATTCGAAATGCAATTTTTACTTTGGTACACATGTTTCGGGACAACATGGCCAAGTTGGAAAGGCATGAGTACCGCGAGAGGGAGTTGGGAGAACAGTTGAAGAACGTTTTGGCTACAATTGAAACCCGGCAAAAGGAAGCCGACTCCGCTGACAAAACTCTGGATACGGTTATGAGTGGATTAATGCCCAGTATCGAGCTACTAAAAAAAGCGGCTGTCGAAGATGTAAACAAATATCATACTTAAACTTTTTTCTTTTCATTTATTTGTCCTATGTTAAATTTTTGTTCCCGTTCATACCTCAATCATCTCAATCTATTGCCTCATATTTTGTTTTAACTGAGGAAAATTGTTTCTTATCTCATTAAAGATTTGTACAAATCTCAAACTAAAGAATCAAGTATTCGAGACAAATATATATTTATTTTTTTGCAGGTCGCTAACCAAGCCAACTCTAAAGTTATATTTGACAGCATTGATGAGCATGTCGTATCAGGTGCATCAGAACTCAAGACAATTTTAGAAATGGAACAAAAAACATCAGGAGATATTTACAAAGCGTTTGACAATAAATTGACAGTACTATCTTCACAGATCAGCGCTCTTCAGGCCCGTTTTGATTCCGTAGAACAGGCACCTAAACCTGGAGTTACCAACGAAGTCTTATATGAGCTCTTGAAAAAGATTGCGGACAGTAACTCTGTGGGCGGATCCGAGTCGTCAAACATCACGTCACAACTGATGCAGCAGACTAAACACGAGCTAATGGACGCCATCGAATCGGTTAGCACCAGGTTGGACGAGGCTGAGCGAAAGAGGGATGCGGCTGCGATCACATTAACTCAATCGGCCGAATTTTCCAAAGCCTTCCAGGACGACGTGCAAAACAGTTTCCGATTGATGTCAGGTGAAGTAAAAGTGCTGTCAGACGTGGAACGAGTACTGGTACAAACGGCCGACAATGTTTTGGATACCAAGCGAAGGATCGAATACAGCACGCACCAGATACTGTTAGAATTGACGGATGTGGTCAATACAAGAACGAAGGAGATCAACGAGACGATCAACACGAGCGTGGAACGAGCCGTTAAAACCGTATTGGACGCGCAGGCTGTGGGCATGGCCAACTTGAGCTTGAAAATTGAGACTGAAATAAGTCAAGTATGGAGACAAATAGGTATTATGTACCAGACGTTGACAGCTTCAGCCGACACTCTGGCCACCCTCCAGAAACAGACCGACACGTTTGTCAACAGTACCTTAGAGTCAGTGGACGGCGTCAATAACAAAGTGTCGGCTATAGCAGGTCGTATGTCTGAGGTGGATGAGAATCTCAACTACTTACTGGGCAGACTGTCGCTGGTCACTCAAGAATTTAAGGAGATAAAAATCGGCTTAGGAGAAGCCCTGGAAAGTATGAGAATCGGCTTACAAACGGTACAGGGCAACAATACAATGCCGGCAGTTGATCAAGGACCCGGTCCTAATCCTATTGACGAAGAACCTTTGACAGACGCGAATACAATACTTTCCAAAACGGTCTATACAGTGACATAATCTGTACCTTTGTTAAAAAACATAAATTGAATTAAATCTTAAAATATTAAACTATGTAATACGTTTTAGTATTTTTTTCAGTTAATTCTGATGTGTTTTTTAATATCGAGTTAGAGACTATAGATACACTAAATCTTACAAATTAAATTATACTGAACATTAAAAAACACTACAACTTTATTGACTAATAAGATTTCTAAAATACTTCCTTTTTGACATTGCTATAATATGTAAGCTTAATTATATAATATAAGCATGTATATATATATATATATATATATATATATATATATATATATATATAACATGTGTATACCTACAAATAGTTTGTTTATTTGTTAATTAAGTTGTAAAACCATTAATAATATGTTATGCGGTAGTAATATGATGTATAGATAAACTGTATCTACTGTATCTGTATAATTGTAGAAGTTATAATACGAGCATATTTGTAAAATCCATGTATACATCAAAATGTATGTTTTTATAAAAGACATCGCTTATAATTATTAACTATAAAAATGCACGTTCATATTATTATTTTAATAATAATTTTCCTTTTCAAAAATAAATGTGCTTACTTACCTAACACAATTTAAAAATATATACTTGTAAAATAATATTACAAGAATATTTAGATTTTTTTTTTTTATTATTTACTGGCAATTAGTAATAAGTAAAACAGCTAGCACAGTAGGAATATGGTAATGGCCATGGTAATTTCTGCAACAGACTTAAGTGATAGAACCGGTTCAAGTCGCAAGCTAATGAACTTAATTTGATGAGCCGTCTTAGATGTTTATTTCGTGCGCCAGCCGTATGGCCTATGATGCTGTTATAACTTGTATACCCTAAATATAACGATTCCATAAATTAATTAAATGTGTAGATGGTGTAAGTCTATTATATGATAAAAACATTTCAGAGCCTAAAAGCTACTCAGTTTGCGTTAAGTATAGGCAGTACAACATATTTAATGTAATGATCCAAACTTCAAATTAATTTCAAAAAAATTTAATTTTAGGATATTTTTTTTTTGTTATCAGTTTACTAAATATTTCAACTAACCTATAATCTTTTCGAACTAGTTTTGGGTTACAATTTGCAGTAGTGTAAAAAAAAAATAGGAGCTTACATTAAAAAACAAATTATGTTACTATTTTTATAAAATACGAGTATACTATACACCCCTCCAATAAATTCCTAACCTAAGTTCAAAAATATTGTATTTTAACAAAAAAAGTTTGTATAAAAGTTTTCTTAGTTTTTTTAAACCAAAAATTTATATTAATATAGATTTCTTAGCAAAGTTTTCTGGTTAAAGTCGTAATAATACTTTGATGTATTTTAGTTAAAAACTAATAAAATGTTGAATGATAATTGAGCCATAAGGTTTTTTTTTTTGATACGATAAATTATATTTTTTAGTTTAGCACTCAATACTAAAATACAATTATCAATTTGAAATAAGGAATCACTAATCGGTTATAACTACTTTAATCACAATGAGATTTGATAACTTTATCTTAAAAAATAAATGTAAAAACTATACTGGTTTTTCATATAATATATAAAACTATTTTCCGGTCTTTCATTCGATCCTTTAGTGGAAATACGCCCTTTTACACGCTGAGCCTGAACAAAATAAAATGTTTTTTTTAAAAATGTGCTAAATTATATGAGGTGTTCAAATACGTGAGAAGTTAGTCGATATAGGCTTGAACAAGTAAGTCCAAATTTGTTAAACACCCTGTAGGTGTATTCTTATATTTCATTAGTGCATAAGTCATAACATCAAGCAGTCGATTTGTAAAATATCACAGACAACATTAGGACTGGTAATACAAACAATTAAAATGTATATACTATACCTTATCTATAAGAGTATTTTCTAATCCTAAGACTACAAATGTATATTATGAAGTCAATATAATATGTTTTTAAATGTCAAATAAATTTATTAAGGTTTTTTTTTATAAAATATTAACTTTAATTAATTATTAAAAATAAAAATATACGCGAGAATAATATTAAATAGAAATGGACTTCATGGATTTAAAAATATGTGTTTTTCCTAATCCAGAAGTCCAATTTTCAACTTTTAAAAACTTATAAAAGCGAGATAAAAAAGTATATTACTGTACGAAAAACACCGAGGTTTAAAATGTAATAAGCGAGATAATTTATGATTTCTAACTTAACATATCTCCGGTTAAATAAAAACAATTATAAAGGCTTACTTACACATAATAATTCATTCAAAATTAACAGACTTCACAAATCACCTTATACAATTATATATGTTTATTCTAATATTCTTCAATTTTTTAACTAAAAAAATGTTTAAAATTTTATACTTAAAAACTTGTTGAGCTGTATATGTTATTTTTATATGAAAATAACCGAAAAAATACATACACTAAGGATCGTTGACCTAACACCCCAAATTTGTTGTATAAAATATGTTTTTTTATTCGGTACATCGTAGATCCAGTAAAGAAATATTCAGTTTAAAAGTTAGATTATTTTTTTTTTTATTGAGGAAGAAAAATAATTTCTCTTGATAGTGACTTTGAGTTGCAAAACCAGATTGTGTATGACAGTAAGAGAGACAGAGAGAGAGAGTTAATTATCATTAGCAAATTTAAAATTGTCTATTCAGTCACAAAATGTAAACTTATAATAATAATACTATTTTTCACTCTCCTGTAAAATTTACATTTTGTGGCTTAATACATTTTTGCTTTGGAGGATTGTATATATACATTGTTTTAACTTTTATGTATTAAAAACTTAAATAAAAATTGAAACCACGATTACGAGTAATATAAGTAAACGAAATTATATGTATATAATAAGTATACACAACAATACATATATGTAGTAATGAGTATTAAAAAATAATAATTAACAATAAATTATCAATAATTCTGTACAATAATTAACATAAATGATATTATATAATATGTCTTTGTTACAAAGATATGTCCTCAATAAATAAATGTTTTATGAAGACGAGTTTTTTAACGGTTTCGTCGCTTCGTGGTCGATTGGTGTGTTTCCTTGAAACTCGCTGTGATTATTTTCCGTAGAATTCCACGATTGAGTTTTAGCTGTACCGAAAATCAAAAACACTAACGCTCCGACAGTGTAAGTTACAGCCAGTATCCAGAATACTATACGCCATTGTTCAAAAGTTTGCTGAAAAAATCAACTTCTCGTTAATATCAGGATTTACAACAGTACTAGCCAAATATACAAGTAGTTGTCAAAATTGTATTTTTTCAACTCACGTTGTTGTTTGTGAGTTTACCGACGATGTACGATGATAAAGATCCACCAAACGAGGACATCGTGTTGGCTATGCCGAATATCGTACCTGAAATTCAACGAAAAAAAACATTTATTGGATTTGTTAATTATTTTAAATCGTACAATAAATGATTACCAGAGAAATTCGGTGCGATGTCCAATCCGTTCCCTAAGTATCCGCCAGTAATGACTCCGTTAATCGTCATGGCAGCCGTAAATACGATCACGGACCAAATTTGATCGTCTCCAAAGTACACTTGTACTATCATCAGCAGACCCGGAGTTAACACACCTGACGGACGGAGAGCAACAATAACGTTAGAAATTTCTAATTAACCGATCTAAAGATATCATTAAACAGAATTGCACATACCTAAGGTAGTGAAATATTTTCTAATCGCAGTCTTGGATAATTTTTCGGATTTAAACATGCGGTCAGCGACTATTCCGGCTATGAGGGCCGATACGTACTTGCCTAAATACGGAAGACTCGACAGGAACCCGTTCTAAAATTGCGAAAGTTCGTTTACAGTAGCGTAAGTATATATAAAAAAAAACTCTCGAGCAGAGAAAATTAAATAAAGGGCGCTTACGGTTTTGATGTTAAAGTGTAGCATATGTTTCATGTACGTTGGTAACTGATTGACAATGGTAAAGTATCCGAAAACGCTGCAACCGTGTGTGATTGCAATAGCCCATACTGGCAACGATGTCAAAATTTTCACCCAAGGTAGTTTTTTCGGCTATAATAAAATATATTTTCTGTTTGACATGATTTTTTTGGTGGTCATTTTTAAATCTAGTCTTAGACTTGTACTATCGCCTTTAGTTTTAGCCTTTAAATGCTCAAGTACAATGTACAGGACGTATATAAGCAGATAAAACAGCTGTAGTGATATGCAGGCAGAAATAATAACATTTTTTCCATATAGTTAAACGTTAATAATTAAAAGAGGAAGAACTCCGTTTTGAATGTTAAGTCTGTGACAAATACGCTTGTGTAAAATTTTTTTTAACTTTTCACGAAACCATTTTTTTTTAATTTGTTGAAGTTTGTGTAGGGTATTTAGACACATCAGTATAAATCGTAACCTACGACCGCGGAGACGATCGCTTCAGTTTACAGGCCGCAGCGAAGCGAACAACATAACAACATAACTAGCACGCATCACAATACACAGCCCTGAAGATGGAAGATGAAAGGCTTCCGAAACGTTGGCAAAGCTTATTTGTAAATATAGGTATTACTGTAAACTATGTAAACGTTTTTTAAAAACAATTTTAGTCATGTGAACAGTAAAAAAAGTATCCAAAGATTCCAATTCAATGATCACCAAAGCTTAGGCTGTTGATTTATATTGATTTAATGCTATGTATTTAAAATGACAAAAAATGAAATATTATATTATGTTATAAAATTGTACAACATAAGATTTTTTGATTTTTAATAGGTTCTTAATAGTCACCCGTTGTTATTTACTTGTCAAACTACTTGTCAACAACTTCAAAACAATAGAGATTAAAGATTACGTTTATAAGTTCTCTGTTTATGCACTCATTTAACAATAACATTTACCAGTTATAAACGTATTCATTATCTATTTGAATAAAAAAAGCAGAAATATAACTGAGCGCACGAACCAATTCACCTAGTTTTTCTAAGCCCCATTTCTCTGTTTGGTCTTAAGATAAACTTTTGAAATTTGAAACATTGATTAAGCTCGAGTAGGTTAGGATACTGTAAACAATTGAGCCTTTAATAGTAAGCATTTTCAAAAGGGGAGAATTTCAAAGTTTTCATTTATGTTACTGACTTACTCACTCACTCATCATCAAAGTTATAAAACACTTGCCGTAAAGGTAGAAACGTGAAATTTCGCACATAGTGTAACTAAAGGAAAAAATCTGAAAGTTACAATTTTCTCAAAATTAATGCCGCTTTAGGGAGTGTAGTTCTAAATGCTACGACACGCATGAATATTGCTTGATTAGATTAGCACGGGTTTTTATTAATTAATCACAGATTCCCGGGTCGCCGAAACAAACGTTCTCTTTTAAACAGTGTTACAATATGGCAATAAGCAATTGTTTGTAATTGACAGTAAATACTTATAAAACATGTTTTCGTAATTTTATTTTGGGCGAGGGTCTGAACCTACTCGGTACTTGTTTGATTTTTTTGTTTAAGTAATAAAACACGAAATAATTGTCTTACCTTCGTTCCAGGAGTGCTTTGTTTAGCGATTTGAGCTTCGATATAATGTTTTTCATATTCGGTAATCCTAGGATGGTCACTGGGTCTCTCAAACACCAAAGTGAACCACATCACAGACCACGCAATCCCTACGAGACCTGTTATGTAAAACACTGATTCCCATCCCCAGTTAGATATCAAAATACCGCAAACTGGTAAGGTAATAGCAGCACCCAGAGAAGAAGCTAAAACAAACATGAATTATTGTTAGAGGAAATTCAATTTGATAAAACAAAAAAATATGGTAAATATATATATATACCGGGTGATTGACTAATTGATAACTAAAGATAATAACACGTTATTTCGTTTAAATACGGTATTAGGTGGTTTGAAATTCGAAAAATATGATAAAATATACGACGGTTGCTAAAACTTAATATATGATAATACGACGAATGCTATTAAAAAATCTTAAATCGATAGGATTTTAAGTTTTAACACATAAGGGATGGTGTTATATTTTTAAAAAATATTTCAAATTTGGCCTAACTTATAGCTATAATAGTATAAAAAACTAATTAATATTTTAAGTTATGTCATATTTAACCAATCACCGGTACGTAGTGTTTCACATGTATTAGGCGATTTAACCTTTTTTTGTATTTTCGATAAAGTCATGGCATAAAACTTGGGTATCTAATGTTCATAGTAAAATAATTTAATTGTAATTACTCAACTTACTTCCTCGTGTTAGTACAGCTATATAGGCTTAGCCAAAATCTATTATAATTCAGTTCTTTTTAATTATTGAAATTGACCAATTATTTTATTTTCACTATTATATAATTTTTATACTACAAATATAAAACTAATATATATGAGTAATATGATATACTAATTATATTACTTTTTTAACAATTTTATAAAACAATATAAGGCCGTAGTACAATCAAATGTAATTAATCACCAAATAATCAGGTTCAAGGAAAAGCCGAAAATTATTATTAATTAATAAAAAATATTTCTAAAGCGAAAAAGATGTTAACAGCAAAACAATTTATACTTAATCAATTAAAATTATTTAAAATTTAATAAACGAAATTTTTATATAGGTCTAGGTAACTTGCAATCACCTACTCAGATAATGATGTAAAATACGTTTACGAAATTATCATTTTTTGTATTCAGTAAATTTTATTGATAAACTCTTGATACTTTGGACTTGGAGTGGTTAAGGACTTGGACTACTTCTTGTATTATTTTATTTTAATTTACGTTCTTGAGATAAATAAAGCCTATAATAATGTCCATACTATTATAAAATCAATATAGTCTATTGTAAATAATAAGGATTAATAAATAACAAATGAACGACTGTGACTTGTGAACATAGAGTAACAATAAAAAGAGATGAACTAACATATACTATTTAGCTTGTATGCTTGTATAGTGAAGTAAATAGTAGTATTAAAACAAGTATGGCCACACAAAAGGAAAAAAAATAGTCCACAATGTTTAGCGATTGGTACTCTATATGATAAAAAAAGTTTTTTATCCTTATCTTAAAATATTTTTGTTTTTTACAAGATACTATTACCATTGATATCTTTTATCACCACGATATATTGAACGGTATTTTTATCTACTAACTAGGGCCTAGGCAGATTGACTTCAGTCCTACAGTTTGCGTCACGTTAAAACTACTATAACCACCCTCTGTTTGTGAATGACAGATTTTAACTTATGAGGGGATATAAGGCTATGAGCCCATTGTATCACTTTATTATCAATAAGAACAATACAAAATATTTAAACGAATTTCGTTTACCCATCATGTTGGCCATGAACTTGCCACGTTCGTTTGGCGGAATCCAGTTAGCGGCCAATGGTAATATAGCCGGCCACGTTACTCCCTGAAAATTATAGCAGTCAAAAACATTATTGCAATGAACAGTATAATTTATTGTGATATTTAAATGACTAAATTCTTTAACGCGGTATTATGATTCTTAAAAACCTTGACTTCTTATCTATAAATAATTAATAGGGATCAAAGTTATGTGATTGTTTACTGTTGTCAAATCAATATCCACCTATTAAAGTTGACCTCATACTGATTCAAATTTAGCAGAATAAACGGCCATTACTTGCAGTGTAACAATAAAAACTGGTAAGCTTTAACTTTTGTCTTTAAAATTGCTGTACTTTTTGATAGTTCAGCCAAAGTTTTGGACATAACAAGAAAGTTTTTAGAAAGTATTCTAATGCTTTTATACTCAGATGATCAACTCATTTCACAAAGCAGTTCTTAATAGTAACTTAATTATTGTATCAATTTAGTTGGTACAATTTTATGATAATATTATTATACCTATTTAGTATTTATATTATACCTTTATTTTGTAGAAATAAATCAGTATACTGTTTATGTAAACCTAGGCAGCTATAACGCTCATTTACCAAGCACATTGTGACTCAAGCCGTTTTAGATATTTGACTACTCGGTTGGGTTAATATAGTACTAAAAAACTGTGCTCCCCCTGGTAATTATAATAGCGGCGCCTGTGCATATAATATAATTTTCCAAACAAACTCGACAGAAGTCAGAACCTTACTATTTAGTTGCATGTTAAACTTACTAATGTAAAGCCTAAAAATACTCTAGAAAATATTATGCAATATAGTCCAATTTTTGCTGCCATGGGTGTCAGTAAGGTGATCATGGACGCCAACAACATGGAATAACCAAACACCGTCCGAGCCCCAATCATTTCGGCTACTCGGCCTCCAGGCAATTCCGTTAGGACATATCCCCAAAAGAAACTTCCAAGTATTATATTCTGCTCATACTCGGACCAGTTAAACTTCACGCCATTTGTCAGCTTGGTAGGGACCCAATTCGTCGAGGACGTCTAAAAAACGTGTTTGGAAATCATTTAGTTCATAATTATTTAACGAACTTAATAAAAATAATATAGTAGAAATATAGTCTATACAGATAATAAATATTGTTAGTTATTCGTGCTTTTAAAACAAGCATTGTTATTTTATCACACCACAGCTAATTGTTAAATTATAATTTTATAGTTTATATTATCCAGTTTAAAGTCTTATAAAACACCGCACAAGGCTACATTATGCGTTTGTATCCGGAACTACAAATTTATATACTATACAAGATTAAAACTTATATTTTAATTATCATTTATCATGGTTCTTATAATTCCTACAATAAATACTTTAAAGCACACAAGTGCTCTCTCCACTTTATATGGTTTTGAATAATTGCAAAAAATCCACTATGGCCATAGAATTTTACGGTTATTTGTAATTGAACGTTATATTTATGCTCTTTGGACATATCACAGATCACTGGTGTTAATTCGATTCAGTTTTTTATCATGAATTCAGGGATACCAAATCACGATTTTGAAAAAAATGGACACAGCACTTTAGTGTTCTTGAGGGTATCGGCAGGTTCTTATTACCATACTTGAAACAAAAACGTGTTTTTTATCCTGTGTCTACGTCAATTGAATTTATAAACCATAATACGTTATTGGATTAATGGAGAAATAAATATAAATGCAAGGCAAGACATAAAATATCTACAACAGTAGATTTTAATACATTAGCATACTACACTTGTTTAATATATTACCATTCGCCATTGACCTCGAACACATAAAATACTGTCATCCAAACATACACATTCACCATAATCAAAATATTGCATATTTATCTACTGAGTACTGATAATGCCTAGTTATTTTCATTTTTAGCATAGACAGGTTATAACATACTATTCTACTATGATTAAACCTATCTAGAACACTCCTAAGGATTTACAGATTATTTTAGTTTTTATTTTACCAACACTAACCAATGTCGATTAAGTCAAGTTAAATTAGTAGTTATAGCCGAAAATGGGAAAATACCCATACATACTAATATACTACGCCTAACCACATTATCCTACTTTTTCCGCAGTCGATTAATGAAGAAGATGCGCGACAAATTACAAAAACAAGGAACTTGTTATTAATATGTTAACCTTGACTATTATAAAGTAAACAACTAACTGGACGGATAAAAAATTAAACTATATTAAATTTTTATGTCCTAGTAAGAAAATACCACCTCACCTTCGTACACTATACAATACATATTATTATTCTTTACTAGTCACAATCGGAATATTATTTTGACGTAACTAATACCAAAAAGTTAATTTTTTGTCGAAAACGATAATGCTTAAGCCCTAAGCCCAAAACCGAATGATATCAAAACCAGATACCACGAGTTAAGGTTTACTGCATAGGCGCAACTAGGGAGGTGCTAGGGGACTTAGCACCCTCAAGACTCAAAATTAGCACCGCTATAAATTCAAACACCCATCCTTAATTTGTACGCATAAAATTGTAATAATTTACATACTCTGTTCGAATTTTTTATTTTAGAATATTTTATACCTAATGGTTTGAAGTTAAGAATTTAGTTTAGTCAGGTATACATAATTTTAGTACCCCCCAAAATGTAGGGCTAGTTGCGTCTATGATTTCCCGTGAAAATCACGAGGGTCTGTGGAAAACGACCAAAAACTCACAATCAGTACAACTATAATTCTCTAAAAAACTTTTCATAAATCAGATTTGCATTAGATAATAGATGAATCTTGCATTCTCATGTTATAAGATAGAAACTTATTAATAGAAACTTCGACTAGAAATATGTAATCAATTCAAGAAAAAAACCTATGTGTAGAGAGTATATCCTACACATATCCTCTAAATATTTATTGATAATAATTTATATTTACATTCAATGATTATAAATATAAGAATAATATATTTCTGTTGTCTCTGCTATCGATTGGTCCTTGCTTTACTTCAGTCTCCAGGTCAACGACACAGCGTATTATGTTGACATAAAAATTCACGATAGCAGTCGTAAATTAAAAACATGTATAATATAAGTACCTTAAACTCGACTAACTAAAAAACACTATTATTATCCAATGTGATTTATAGTAGGCAGTAACCTATTGCTTAGTATTTTTATAATAATAATATTGTTCTTTTTAAAAACCTGGTGGTTTACATATTCTTCTTTAGGTTTTTCAGTCTTCCGACTGGTATTGCCTTCCTACAATTCTTCTCCATTCTGTCTTCTATTTTCCTTTTAATATCTACATATTTTAGGCCCACTTTTCCACATGACTGTGATATGAACTTTGCTCTAGATCTTCCTCTTCTTTTTGTGAGTTTGTAGGAATTTGGTCTTGGGACTATAATGTGGTGGTTTCCCGTTGCCTTCCACGTCGTAGTATAATAGCCGTGTTCATGGTCTCCATGCACGCCTACTACTATTACCTGGCTATAGCTGTACCTGCTTACGAGGCATCCACCTATAGCCAGTACTGAAGGCGCTGCCGCTCAACTTTAAGTCCATTTTTGTCGCCTCTTACGACAGGCATGGACTACCGCGGGTGTATTCTGGCCCCCACCCACAGGGGAAGTTTACATATTACAATATTAAAATTTTAAATGTTAAATTCAAATAACTAAATATATTATTATTCATATTGTGTTGTGATTACATTAAATCAATATTGACCGAAAACATTAACAACCTCGAAAGCTTCTACATAGGATGGGAGTAAGATGTATTATTATCGAAATAGAACAACATGGCATTCTGTCCGTAAATGTGTGTATTTGTCTGAAATTGATATGTTCTTCGATAGCGAATATGCGGATTCGAATTTTACTCTGAAATTTTACCAGTAAGTTTGATCGGTTGTGTAGATGAACTGATTAAAATGTGATAGTGATTAGGTGATTGTGTTTCAATTTGACAGGATTTTTTTTTCTCGTGATGAATTGAACGTAGGTATATCTGAATTGCATAGTTTAATGTTAATGTAATTGATTGAGCTCGACGTGTGTAAGAAGTTTTGGCCCTCTAGCTCAATAATTGTAAACGTTATGAGTTATGACTATTATTGCTATTATCAGTCAAACTTATATCCAAAAACCTAATTAATATTTAAATTTCAAAAAAGGAAGAGGAAGTTATATGATTTGGCAGCGATTATTTTATTTTTGCAACTTTAGAGACCATAACAGATTTATAAAAAAATACATTTAAAAATAACATAATAATTGTTGAGCTTATCACATTGTCCACAGTGTTCACATGTATAGTAAATATTTATTATTTTATATTTACAGTTTATATTATTTAAATTTACAGGCTAACACGCATGGCTTATCGTTTTGTTTTATAATAACACTATGTGGTATTATTTTGATCAAAGTATTCAATCGTTTATATATTAAGACCTTGAGGCTAATCAAGTAAAAATATTGAAAATTAATGTGTTATACATCTGCAGATAATTAGCACACAACCAATTTTGTTGTTAAAAAACTTCTTAAACTACTCGTTAATTAAATGTTATCATGTACCTAAACACAAATTAGCCACAAATCTAATAATAATAATTAAATCATGTTTTTATATAATAACCGGGTGAGGGGTGGGGTACGTGACCTATATTTTCGTTGGACATCAAAGCTGTAACGATTCAACTATTATTTTACCGAAAGTTTTTATAGTATTTTTTCTATGGTGAATGGTAGTTATTATGCTATAGTTATAGTTTAATTACTATTGTGATAATATAGTAAGTTTTCTTTAATAGTGGATCGCCTGAGGGGGATAACCATCTACGTCCACTATGTCAACACTATGATACCTACTAACAAACAAATCTCTCGCGGACATAAACATTTACTAGCCAACAAAAATAATAATCACAAGTCACAACACAGTGAAAATGTTCAGAAACACGTACAGGTACACATTATGTACACCGTGATAACACATACGTGACTTCAGCGTGTTGCTACTTTTTATAATACTAATTCAATCCCTTACAAAAGAAGAAGTTTACACTTTGAAAGTAAAACAATTGGCTTAACATTGTAGTCTAATTCGAATGTGAATAATAATAAGCGAATTTTTGAAACTCTAATTGAAATGCTTTTAAATATCTAATATCAATAAAGGTATTTTAAAATTTGCGTAGCTGAAAAGATTGTTTTTACAATATGTGTTTTATTTTATGTTTTGTGTGTGTCTGGACCAGTTACTGTACTGTATTACTCGGCGAATTCCTTAAAACAAAAATACAGTGAACTTAACTGATGATGTTCATAGGGTTAGGTAAGGTATACCGTATATGGTATATACTATATACGAGTAACGAGTGAAACGCCAACTACTCGGGATTATTTTAGTTTTAAAACTAATATTCAATGACAGTTGTGTCTACCGTTGTACCGCCAAAACATTTTTACTAAGAATTCGTAATGGTATTCCGTATAATACAGTGAAATAAGATAATAATTAAAAAATTGATTCTTAATACTACACCTGATTGATTTGTCTGAAATCACAACCGATTAACGATTGCAACTGATTTTATGAATGTTGTAAACATAATAATACAGGAAACCACTGTTCATATAATGACGCAAATAAAGAGTATTATGCTAGGTATGTATTTATGGCGAGGTGTTCTTTGATATGTAAATTGGCCGTGAATAAATTAGATTGGATAAATGACTGGATATTTTAATACTCTAGGCAACAGTAATTACATATATAATGTTTCTTACCGATGTTTCACACTCTAAGATAAAAACTCGACTAACCTTGCAATATTTTTCCAGATCACATGGGAATTATTTTTAATTAAAGACTAACCAACAAACATCAACAAGTTTCTATATAGATTCCGTTATGATATAATTTGTTATTTTCACGGCACAGACATAGTTAAAGAACATGTTTTTTTAAATGTTATTACGATATAACTAACATGGAATTATAGCATCTTGTATACAACAAAACGGTTATCTGTGAATATACAATTTAAATATTTAATTTTATATTATTCTAGTTTTTTTTAATTTAAACCATACTATTACATTTTGTAACGTATAAAACATATTATTATTTTAAATGATAAATGATAATGAAATGATAAATTTATCATAGGTAATTTTTAAATGTTTGTAGTTTGTACCGAGCCTTTAAAACATTATGACAATAATTATACAATAATCATGACGATGATCATTATGTATTTATAAACATGACAGTAGTGCAATATATATAAAAACAAAAATAGAATTAAAAATTTCATTTCGTTTGCCAAGGTCAAAGGACCATGATTATTGCAACTCTGCACTTTTAACATATTCCCCTTCTTTTTCTGCGTTTTCTCGTTGAAATGTTAACACATAAGTCAGACATAACTCCTCCTCTTTTTCTATCTGTAGGCAAGTGTATTATGCATGTGCATACGTATTACATATACACTACTCGATAACATACACTGAATATTTTGTTCCAAAAACACGTTTGAGTTCCAAAGTTCTTTGGTTTCAGCAGATGTTTTAATTAGCGTTTGTTTCATCAAAAAGGTTTCAACGCCGTTTTCCCATAACAAAAACTATGTTGTCTTACAATAATATTATGTACATAATACAATTTCGCCCAAATTCACCGCGCAAGTGAAGTACCTAATATTCCCAATCAATAAACGCGTCAGCGTGCTCGATTTTTTACTTTATACTAATAACATTGTGCCTCGTTAAAATGTTTAATGTTATTTTTAGTGGACCAAACGCGCATTTGTCTATTGCTTTATCGGAAACACAACTACTCGTTGTACAGGCCAATGTAAAGTCCAAGGTTTCTTTGAATTGTACGGCAAACGCACACGAGCTACCCATAGAAAACGCAAAATAATAAAAAACAAAAACTGTTGCCCCATTACGCATAGAACTATGAGCTTTTATTACATTTGTGCATAGGTTTTCCTCTCTGATTAACGATAAATAAGTTTATTTCGTCAGCAATTTTATTGTCATGACGATTTGATAAAAATAATATTTTAATACCACTAGTACGAGAAATCATACTAAGTGGCGGCACTTCGGAACCTCCAAAACAATAAAGCTAATATAATAAATATGGGCTACAGTTCATATGTATTAGGTTAAATGAACAACCCCATGTATATTTCTCTACATTTTTAAAAAAAATATTGCTTTGTAATACATAATTATGCTATATTTTTCACTAAGATATTTCATTGTAAATAAAACATATTCATAATAAACTTAAATTTTTTACAAATCTCTTATAACAAGTGCAGTAGAATTGTACGTTTACAAAACACGGCTAATAATTGTAATAATCCAGTGTTGATTATCTAAACATGATTTTAGTGAGCTGAAGTCTAAATTACCGACTTCGTAATTACAAACTCCCCCCCCCCAAAAAAAAGCCTACTGAGGGCTTAAATTTTAGGATAACCTCCATTAATCGCCCTAGTTCTTTTTGAGATTTGATCACATTTTTAACGAGATCGAAGGATTACCGACGAAATTTAAGAACTTAAACGATCTGCGGTGTCGGCGACACAAATAGATCAGCTGACGTGCAACATGTTATAAAATTCAATGTTTTCACGATTTTGGTCCGAGTCCAAACGGACGGCGGTGCCAAAGGGGCATGTGATTATTGTGGTCGACAACAGAATTTTGTTTTTTGGTCGTACCCAATATCTAAGTGAAATCAAATTCAAGGACTTCTAGCATGTCGACACGGGAAAATGTCAAAAATTTCCTACTTGGTAAATGAAAAAAATCCAATTGATATTGGTCAGTATCCGTTGATTTCACTGGGTTTGTGTAAGGTGACGCCCGGCCCGGATTCAATACACGCACTCGAGGCACGCCCTGACAAATGAATTGGGGTGACTGTTGCATGTTACTGCTATCGAATGACATAAGTGTATTATTACACTACCGAACAAATAATATACTGTGAACTTACGTTGGTGCCGTTTTGCTGAAGAGACGATGGCAAATAGCTTATCGGCGATGCGGTAATATTGTCATTCTTGCTAGGCACCATATCAACGATGGCGATGGTGAAATTGACCCGGAGCATGTAGTTTACCATAAACCCGATCAAAACCATCAAATTGAGTATTCTTGTGCACGACATCGTCCCTAAAGCGAAATATTTTATTATAAAATAATTCTAAAAATGTAATATACAAAAATAAATCATTATAATATTGTGGCGTATAAAATTACAAAATAAATACACTGAATACTTGTCTTAGTTTAGATGAATATTTTCTGTATTATGATCTACGTCAATAAGTGAAAGTTACAATAATCGATAAACAAGACAACATAATTATATTTTAATATCGTACTACGATGATTCGACGTGCAAATGATTTATTTGAATTTAAAATCGAGTACTAGATTTATGTAATACGATATTCATTTTTTAACTTTTACCCCATATTTCTTTGAAACGAACTATTCAATTAATATATAAAGTAATTACAAGTTTAAGTAGTGGGCATTTATACACATATAATTGAATTAATAAAAGTCAGAAAAATTAAAACTTTTAAACAATTATTATACAATCACCTAATTGATAACATTAAATCAATTTAAAAGTTTTAAAAATATATAAGGAGTATGATTAATAAAAATAGTATGTTGTTTTATTAGTGTACAATTATTTATACTATATTTTTATAATAAATATATATTTTGTTTATTTTAATTGAAACAATATACTAGGTTTACTACATAATCTTAACGAATGCAAACTATTAATGAATAAATTTCGTTATTTAAATATACTCGTTATTGTATTGAATATAATAATGTACAAAATACATTATCTAATAACTAGGTAATCTAGTAACTACAGGTTATAAAGTTATGTGAATCGCTTCATGCAAAAAAGGCCTTACCCTTAACTTAAAAGTTTTGAAAAAATTTTAAAAAACTTTTGATACGTTGTATAAGATTATATGTTATTTGATATTTAAGATGCTTGTTTACAATGGGTTATAATAATGGGACTAAAGCCGTTTTAACATGAATCGTTGCGTCGTGTCGTGTGCGTTATCGAAAGTGATAACGAATCTGTAATAATCACGTTTTTGATAAAATGGTGACTTAGGTTCTTTTGCATGAAGCAATTCATGTGATAAACCGCGCCCGCCCTAATCATAACAGGTTTGCACCGGTCTAAACAATTCCAACCGGAGCTAACCCTAATTTTAATTCATCATATATTAACAGAATTGTACACTTATCGATAATTTTATGTTAGCATTAATTTATAAACCATTATTTAAAAAACTAAATTATGATTATGAAAACATAACTTTGGGGGGGGGGGGAGAGAATCGGAGTGCGTATCTTTACATACAATAAAAACCATTAATGTTAATTATATGGACAATGGGTTCATAATAATCCACAATGACATATCGGGTATTTCCATGTTAGACATTTTTGTAACATGTAGGTATTGTGTACTCACGGGTTTCTTTTATGACCAGTCCCGTTTGGACGTTAAGTTCGACTTCTTTTTTCTCTTTTTCAGACATTCTGTTTTTTTTTTTAGAATTAAATGCCTGAAAAAAACACTTAATTATTATTCTTCCGTAAAAGAAATGTTGTTAATTGAACTATTTCAAAATCGGTTGTAATTATTATTAGTGGACGGTAGTCCAGCCAGAAACGTCATAATTAGAACAGTGATTAAGATGTAATACTACAGTAAGTAATATTACACCTAGTAACGTTATTCGGAAACGGGAAAATACGGCATATTATCAGTTAACCTTAAAAATGAATGTTAGATCAACAACAATAATAATAAGAAAATAATATATATTAATATAAAAACCATGTCTAAATAAACAGGCACGATTGCTAAATAATGAACTTTTCCTGCACTTGCAAGCGTTTTTCCCAGTCATGGAAGATGTTATGACATAATAAAAAATGAACACGGTAATATACTTATTTATCCAAGTCTGAGGCAATTATCTTGCGCAGTATTATCTAGCAATCATGCCTGGTTATTTAGTTTGTCATATAAAAATCAGAAAAATGCCCTTCCAAAACTAATTATGACAAGTAGCTAAACGGTTTATTTTATGTTCAGAGAAATTAAGTACTCCAATGTGTGTAGATGCATGCAAATTCATGTATATTACACCACAGTATAACATTTACCTTCCAATAAAAACGATAAGGATTAAAAAAAGAGTAATTCCAAATCGATTTACTCAAAAGTGTATTAATAAAAAATAACACTCTATTGTTATGCAATAAAAACATTAAATAACATATTTAACGAAACGGTGCTTTTTACTATATTTGACAAACCATCAAGTGTCAGCTAAACGAACATTAAATAACAAATCCATTTAAAAATAAATACATGTATTTTAGCTGTTCTAGGTTTAATAATTAAAAACATCAGTGACCAGTGTCGACCAGGCATGTGTAAGCCACTGGAAATTACTTGTTTGAATACTTTAATTCTCGAGTTTAACAAAAATTACCTACCTCCTTCTTTCCTATCATCTTTCCCAAAAACCGAAATATTTACGATAATTGTATTTCCCAAAAGTTACCTTTTATATTAAGCTCGTTTCTTAATTACAAAGCAAATGAATACGATACATAAACGATAAACCGTACCTCACTATATATTTAAGATCTCATTAGCAAAAAAAATCGATATTGTCAGATGCATAATCTGACACTGTCGATAAGCAAAATAGGTACGGATTCCCTAGGTAGGTTCAAATTTCCCAACATACATCTTCATTGACATGACATATTTACATATACTTGTTGACATGTGTAACGGGCTGTGTTAGGTTGGGTTAGTTTACTTCATGCGTGACATATTTGTTTCCATTACAGTCTATGTCATTTCGTTAGTTCAAAAATAATAATTTTTAGATTTGATCTTCGACGCGAGACTGTTTTGTATAATAGCTCATTTTTTATTAAAACATTCGGAATTCATGAAAATCTAAAAAAAATAATAATAATGTTCAAACAGAGAGAAACCTTGCATCAGATGAGAGTAGGTAGTAAAGATCACATACTCGTCAGTGACCAGCGCGAACAAATTATTTTTAGCTGTAAAATTAAGAATGGCTTCTGCCTTGTAACCTCTCCCGCTCTGCAATCTCAGTTTTCATTTTTACAGTAACGGAGCACGTGACTTCTGCTCGGATTTTGACCGAAGTCGATTGTTTAAGTTCACGGTAAACTTGGTTAGACAACGTTATTCGGTCATAAGAATACGACGGAAATCGGGTCAACCATCGATCCTACCGTAAAGCACGATGACGTGTGTTTGTATAGAGAATTACATTAATCGGTGGGGATAAAGTCGGTAAAATATCGTAGGGTTGCGTGCATCGGAACCGCGATACGGTTTGCATGCATTTGAATAATAAACGAAGAGTGTAGGTGATCATATTTTGACCCGGTCGTTTAGGTTAGGACTGAAAATATCCCACCCTGGTTATAAAAAAATGTAAAACTCGATCGAATAAATGGCTCTTTGGCCGCTACACTGTTTACTGTCCCGTTTTAATTTATTGAAGCCTCAAAACGGTCAACGTCACGCCGCACCGTAGTATGTGCTGTCGGAGCAATTATGTAAATTATCATACGAATATAACGTTAAAAACAACATCTGGGATCCGAAAACCCCAAAAATACTAATTTATTTTATCTACGATAAATAAAGAACTCAAAATTATAAATTAGAAGTATGCTTCAATATTATGCTAACGGAAATCGAGATAAATATTAAACTTTTTTTTTCGTTTTTCTCATCTTCGTCGAATACCATAAACCGTACAGTGTAACATGGTTTTATAATGGTAGATAACCTAACCATCCAGCATCCCGTTAATATATTTTATCTTCGATAAAAAATCTAAAAAACGTTTGATTTTATAATGATGTTTTTTTTGGGGGAGGGGAGGTTTTCCTACGAACAGATTTACTGGAGTAGCAACTCTATCGTTTTTTTATTTTTTTGAAATATAAGAAAAAAATGTCTAAAACAACTAGAGATATAACAAACAATTATTTTTAATTGTTCTATACTTTATGTTATTTTTCCAATAATGTTCAAAATTTAAAAACTAAGCCTAGTGGAAAACAATATTTTAGTGTTTTTCTTTATTAAAGTAAAATCGTTTCTAAGTTTTGTCTCAACAAACGATTAAAAGAACTTTAAAAAAAAAAAAAACTTTACATAATCATTTTAGTTAATTTTTTTAAATGAGGTATATAGATATATGACTAATCATATTAAATTTAAGTCTTTAAAACTAATCATAGACAATTTAACAAAACAATTTTTTTGAAAATATGTTAAATGTATAAAATGTGTTGTAGATAACTTGTATGTACCTACTAGTGTAAAATAAGGAAATTTGTGTTATAAATATATTTAAACTTTTGTGTTGTTGTGCATTAAACATATTATTATAGCACGCTGTGGCCTGTGTTATAATCTTAAACTTAATTCATCGACTAATTTAAATTCGATTTTATATTTGGCGGAAAATGGAATCAGACGAAATCTTTTTTGGCGCAAAAGGGAAAGGTACGGTTTTGGCGGAAAACAGCCATGCCCGTTTATAATGATCGACTTATTTACGACGACAGTTGGGCCTTAACCTCATTGATATTTGTCATCTGGTGGGCAAATGACCACTAGGTCTATCCCGTTTTAGGTAATAAGCCAGTTAATGTCATGAAAAACATTTTGATTTTAGCCCTTTAACAAAAGTAACATACTCATAATTTTTTTTGGCCAACTAGCTAAAATACTTAGCTACTATTTTTATGTATATTAAAAGAAAACGTAACAACAATTATATGTTCGTGTACATTTTAATAAGTAACGGTTTGCCTCATTATTGTTTTGCGTGTTCGTAAAAAGGAAATAGTTGTTTTTTAACAAGCTTGCTCATATTACAGTTTTTTGGGTTAATAACGAATGAGTGTCGATACAATAATTATTATTCATACATAAATACATAATAGTAGTTAATTTGGATTTTACATGGAAATCCCTACTCTCGTCCAAATATATGGTCTACAGTAGGCGTTATTTTAATTTGTTTTACATTATCCAATTAATTTTCATATAACATCATTGCGTTTTAAATAAACGGTAGAATCAAATAGTTTCAGAATCAATTTTTTTCCGCGAGAAAAAATTCAGACAAAGATGACACATTAGAGAGACTTTGCTCTTGACTCATTCTACTTCCTATGGTCCAATTTTACAGATTAATATTATGTAGGTACGGTTATTATAGAGCGAAGGGCGTTACCTCACCCGTCGACGACTGAATAGAATACACATACACATATAATATTAAAACAACAAAAATTGCCAACGAAATTCATGATGGCTGCAAGATTTTTTTCAACTGCATAGGCGCAAATACGGGGGAGCTAGGGTGGACTTAGCCCCCTCAATGCTAGAAATAGCCCCACCAAAAAATTAGGTTATGCATACAATTTTTAAATAAAAAAATATATTTACTTATATATGTAATTTAAAAAAAATTTCAGCCCCCCCCCCCAAGTTAAAAATTGAAATTGCGCCTATGTTCGACTGGTTTCAAGTACATACAATTCAAATGACATAAGATAATAAATAATACCGATGTACGTATGTATTAGGTATGCACCAGATCCCCAGAGAAATGACTTTTCTTATTGTTATTAAAGCGCACATCTGCAGCAGATTTACACGCTATTGTCTGTCTTCTCCTCAGTGATCGTTCCCATCGCTAGAATAAAACCACTTGGTTTTTTAGGGTCATCATATTACAAACACTTTTAAATTATTATTACAATCATGAATATTTTTACAATCTTTTATTACAAGCCCGTAAAATATACTTTTAAATACATAATTTCTGACTGCCATCATTGTCACGATTGTCTATTTTTTGTTTCTTAAAACATAAATGGCAATCGAGCGAAATAAAACATTTTTAATGTAAAATTAAATTACAAAAAAAAAATAGCAAAATTATAAACCATAAGTGAAGACGTGAATGACAATGCCATATGGTTGGCAAATTACTGGGATGGGAAGTTTAACTTCTTCTATAAATGATAATGCTACTATGACCGGACACGAAAAGAAGAAGAATTAAAATAAGTTTGTACATATTGATTTCTTCCTAACAGAATAAACCGTCTGCAGTATTATTTTTGTGATTGTAATTTTGAATACAAATGACAATGTTGTAAACCAAAACACGATTGTGTATTATATACTAACGTTGGTTTTAATAAAACAAGATTTCTTTGCCAGCTCGAGCCAAAACACATATAGTATCTACATCGTATTCACTATTCGTGTTATATCATTTAAAAGTTTTTAACGACGTGTCATTCTCATTTTTCAACCGTCGGTTATGGACTATTGTTGTACGTCGATACGACCCGGTGAATGTTTTTCAATTCAATAATATCTCAATGTATAAAAAACGTATCAAACTAGGGAAAATTGGAAAACAATTTTTAAAAATTGACATCACGGCAATAACGTAAACGGTAATGGTTTTTTAATAGAAAATTAATCCGGTTTTTTTGTTTTAAATAAAACTTAAAATAATCAGTATGCTGTTTCCAAGCACTTTCACTGGTTTCTTAGGCAAGCTTAAGTTAGAGGTTTTTAACTTGCATCTCAGTTGTCTTCAATATACTTAACAGTTTTGACACCAGTCTTTTTTTATTGGTGAGTTAATGTTAGGCTAGTATTTCCTCCAATGAGATAAATACATATATTATACCTAAAATTTTCAAATCTTTAGTTACACAACTGCCAACACGGCAAAATGTTTAAAAATAATTTTTAAATAGTATTTTATTGAAAAATATAATATTTAATAATGATTGCCACGTGTCGTCGTTTTTTTTAATAGGATATTAACTACCATGTTTCAGTAATATTTAAAAAAAAATTAATTTTTAAAAATATTTATAAATTATTTTAAAGTATTAAACACATATATTACATAACACATTTACACATTAGACCTCAAAAAAAAGTATTTGGAAAATAATAATAATATTTTTAAATTGCTGTGTTGGCGAAATATAATATATCCAAGTTTGAGCGAGACACTAAAAAAAAGTGACCCATGGCTACTTAATAGTGCTATTAATCGGTCAACTACCTAATATTTTTGTCAAAATCCTATGCATATACTCGTATGAGCGCTTTGTATGCTCTTTAAAATGAGTAGTTGTATCGTGTAACAGAACACCCTCCATGTGGTAAGGTTCCCGCATAATTCATATTAAATGAGCCATAGCGGAGGATAAGTTAAAAAAATATGTGTTTGAAATCTATAAACGACTTGTGGCAACAAAAAAAATATTTTAAAAGTCTTTTCACAACATTTTTCATATTAACTAAACAGGTTTTCATTGAGATCATCTAAATTCTAAGCAATGGGTTGTGTTTGCAATTCTTAGTTTTCTCACTAAATAAGTAATAAACAATAATATTATTTACAAAAAAGCTGTAACCATTGTTTATTTATGTGTAACTATTTTCAATCAACGATGAACAGGAGTTGAAGTTATATTGAAATCGCCAACACGTGGATTCCCGATAAAAAAGTGATAATTCGTATATTTCAAATTATTAATTTATTAAAAATGGGGGAGACGAAATCAGCCATATAAAAATGATAATAAAACACTATATACAAAAATATACTATTATTTTAAACACTTTAAACATAGATTTAGTATTATTATTCCTGGTTAGTGGGTAGTTTTATTTACAAAATGATTTATCTAGGACTCACCGGTAACGTTAGCTCCTTTCCAATCGTTCGTTTATTGCGGGTTCCGTCCAAAAATAAAAAAAGTTGAACTCGTCACAATAAAAAAAACATATTTTTACAAATATTAAAATCGTTCAACAATAAAAACAAATAATAATAAACTCAGAACGCGCTCAACAACGAACAACGATAACGTCTGACAGTGACCGACGGACGACACACGTGTTTCGCGTCGGTTACGATCAGCGTTAGACGATAATATGACGGACGGACGGCCGAAGCGCAATGTGGACCCCTAATCGGACATACTCGGCGCCGGTAGGTACGCAACTATTATACCGGTTACTATTATACCAATGCTGTCCCGTGTCCGCGGTAAGTTGGCCGTTGTGGGGTATACGCAACGCTTCCTCTACAGGTGTGCGGCACGAGCAGCTGATTTTTTTTCGCTCAAAATGTTGACGGCAGCCAGTCGGTATTGTCGGTACACAAAAAATTGCGAAAATAGAGCCAATAAATTGCGAGTGAAAAAAGAATAACTATACTTGGATTTTAAAATTATAATTTATAATGAACAATGAAACACTTTGCCATCGCATTCTATTCAACGTAATTCAATCTTTAAAATGTCGTTTGTTTAGATTTTTCCAATTCCAATTTGCAAATCCCTAGGCAAAACAAGCAGTAGCGGCGCTAGACTGAAGCATGGGGCCCATCCGAATTTGGTTTTACCCCGGCGGTTCCCTGGAATCTGTAGGTAATTGCAGTAATTTAATGTTTAATATAAAACTATATTTGAGAGAGTATATAAAAGTTAATTACATACAATGTGTTTAAGCTAATTGGAAACAAAAACTAAAATTCATTTAGTGTAATTACGTCTAATTAAAAAAGAAAAATTCGATTAGGTACACTAAGCTGTCAAGCCACCTCTCAGTTGATCCCCTCAGACCTCTCAAAGTATCAAATGGTATAATTTTACACGTATTAATTTTTACATTAAAAAATACCTTCTATTCGTTTTTCAATCCAAAGCTTATAGTTTGCATTTTTTAATTTAGTAATTTTGAGAATGAGTAGTGCAAGGTTATTCATTGTAAGAGGAAACCTGACATTCGCCTGTATCATAGACTAAATACTATAATACCAAATATACTAATCACTAGTGTATTGAATGCACAAATATTACGCTTATCTCTAAATCCTAATAGAATTGAGTAGATATTTTAATGTTAGGGCACTTTGGCTCATTAAACAGTTCATTGTTTTTTTTTTATTATACTGAATTGTATTTCTTTTCCTTATAAAAAAAAAAAAAAGTTTTATATCACTTCGTGATATCAAAATGTATAGGTATATACCATACGACTTGGTAGTAATTAACACTATGCACTAATATAGGATATTTGTTGATGAGGGTTAAAGTGTAATATACACGTGAACTGCAGGTATTTAAAACCCTACGACTATGGCAAAATAAAAAACACGAAAATATCCAACGGAGTATCCAACTTGTTTCATGCGATCACTGGAATAGTAGCATGTGTGTAAATTGTAAAATTTAGGAGACAATTAACTATACCATTAAATAAATGAATAAATACCATTAAAATTTTTTTTAAATAACTATTACTTTTTTATACGTTATTATTTTCAAAATCGGATATGATATTGTTTCCAAAATATTATTATCTTTCGATTTTATAATAGGTGTTTTTAAATCACTATCGACCGAGTAAAACGCATTCTGCGTAGCTAGTCTATCTGTTTAGATGACATTTTTTTTTAAATCGCTGTCGAAGATGCCGTGATATTCCGAAAAATAAATTAAGTACTAAAAAAAAGTACTAATTACTGAACTAATAATTACACATGTCAGTTTAACCTTTAGATTAAGATATTACAACAAATTGCCAAACTTTATTCCTTAGAAATAGGTGGCATAGCGTTCTCTTAAGTATAAAAACGTATTAAACCTATTTTTATGTCCCTACATTTTATATTGACAGAAAAGAAGAAAATCAATATCTACTTACAAGTACCTAAGTAAATGACAACCGATGGTATTATAATATCTACTGTTGTTAAATGTTATTTTCGGCTGTGATGATACAGCGTTTGTGCCTTGTGGTATTCAATAACATGATTAATCAAAACTGTTTGAGTACAAAAAAAAAAACAAATTAACCAACCCACTTTTATAATGTCGACTTAAAAAATTCAATGAACCCTTGACTTAACTACGAGTTTGATAACTTGTATGTATTGTGCTATTATCTTACGAATAAAAAAATCAATATACGTGTATAATATACTCCAAAACATTGCCCTTGGGTTATTATTTGTTTTTTTTTTAGATATCATTGTATTATTAATTATAATTAAGTGATTTGTTTCATACGTTTTTTTACTGGAAAATCAATTTCATATCTATACTCTCGATCATTTGACTTAAAAAATAATTACAGAACCAGTAAAAAAACGTATAAAAGAATTAAACATTTATTTTGTATTTGCCTTTATTATTAAGAACTGACAATGTTATATATTAAAGAAGATAAAAATATATATTTTATGTATTTTACATAAATATAATAGGTATTAAAGTATCATAATTTTTTTAGTTTTTAAACAAAACAAGTCCATCCAAACCCTTAGTTTTCGAATGTTTATATTTTGTTGTTTGTTTGAACTTAAGAACATAGTAAAAGGAACTCAATTGAATAGAAAAGTTGTGATATCAATTTAGAAGCTAAGAAATGTCATACATCTTTTTATTTTATTAAGTAACTTTATTAATGTACAACGGAAAAAAAATTGGTGGCTAAGTATAAATCAATTATATTATAATCGATTATTAAAAGTTATGAGTTATTTTTGTGGGATGTCATTTATGTCAAGTAGACATATCCTACAAAATAATCGTAAAATCATGTTTGTATAAGTTAAAGCGAAATGGTCATAAAAACAAACTTTGATATCGTTAAAGAGATCACTATAACTAAGTTCTCTCGTCGGTATTTATAGAAAACTTTAATACCACCTTAAATGCAACTTAAAATACACTTGAAAAAAAAATACAGAATTAAAATATAAATAGAGAATCTTGTGTTAATAATATGAAATAAATCCGACGAGAGAACCTAGATGAAGTTTTCATTATTTAAATATTAAAAAAGTCTTTTTTACGATTATTATTTAGCCAATAAAATAGAAAATGTGTAGCTGTTAAGATAAAAAAAAAAATTTGAATCGTTGTCAAGGATGCTGTGATAGTCCAAAAAAAATTAACTACCAAAACAACGGAGTCCTAACCTTTAAATTTAATTAAGATTTTACGAAAATTGCCTATACCGAACGCCTTAAATAAAAGGGGCTACCGCGTTGTTCTTAGATAATTTACCTATCAAAACCTACTAAGCTAAATATAATTATTTCGATTCTACATAAATAAGGATTTTTAACAAAATAAAACTATGTATAATATATTACCATTGAGTAATTGGTATTGTACAATTGTTAAGTGTAAAACATATGTATCCTAAATACCTAAAACCAAAATGAGTATTTTGACCAAGTTTGATTCTTAAGGAACTACAGAAATAACCCTAAACCAAAAAGCGAATTAATCTCCACTATTTGATGTTATATTTTTGAGTTTTTCTTTAGTTAACAATAAAATTAAAAATAACAATAAACAAGCCCCCCCGACTGTAAGAAAATTCTAAAAATTGTTTAAAACACGTATTTTTTTTTTAGTATTATGATATTGTCTTATCATATAATAAGAATGCGCTCTAATTTGAATTTTGATTCTTCTATTAAAAATAAACAAGAGGGACATTTTTAAAAAGAACAAGAAATGAAGGCAACCGACTACTGCACACTTCCATTTTTATAGCATTTCTAGAATTTTTTTTAACACAATTAAAATTTGTATTTAGGATTTCTTGATAACTTTCTTCATTTATACTGTCTATACTCAATTTGTATACCTATAGATTAATAATCGTTCACCAAACCTTTTAAAAATTAATAAAAATGTATATATTATTCAATGACTTATTTGACTGTAATGCTTAATTAGGGTGTAAACGGTAATAAATTAAAAATTAAATCTAAAAAATATATTCGTACATAATATATACCAGTACCCTATATCTTTCTGAAAACACTATCTTGAGTCATCTCGAAATTTGTTTGGGGTTTCTAAGTTAAACGGTACTATAAATATACGATTTAAAACTATTCATATACTAATTAGAAAATATCATTACACTTTTTAGCCTTACCAATTTTGAATAGTGAGACAAATTTGTGAAAATCAAGACTATCTCCCCGACTATTTATTTATTTAGCGTATGGCATTAATTTAATATGTAACCAGAGTAAGTTAGAACACAGTTAAGCGATTGTTTGGCTGCAAAAGTTTATAGATTTTTTGCCGTCTAGTTAACTAAAATATTGCCCAGTGTCCACTGCGCGGAAGTCGAAGCAACCATATACATCTTCTCCCCTAATACAGATAAGATTAAAGTAGATTTATACCACGTTTTCTAATATATAATAATTAAATATACAGATATTAATTATATAAATAGTTAAAATGTATTATAATATCATTTAAAGTTAAATTAAGAAGCTAATGAAAATGAAAATACTATAATATAATACTATTACACGTATTACAATTTGTATACATATAGTTTATCATTTCTCTGCAGAAAAACTTCTAGAGGTAAGATTTATAACATTTAATGGATCTTAAAATATGCCTTCATTATATAAAGGTTATGTTTTTTAGTTTATACACACATTATTATGTGTGTATAGTTAAAAACTGGAAAGAGTTAAAAGGGTTATTAATAAATAGAAAATATATTAAATAAAACAACCTTCAACCTAATAAAATATAACAAATTTAATAAATTTTATTTGCAATAAAATAGTATTTATTTATTTAATAATTAGTACTTTTATGGTTATTTGTTGACCAACTAACATTTAAAATTAAATGATCATAACCATATCCGTGTAGACCTTTAATAGCTCGTTCAGCATCCATTCTTGACTTGAAGTTAACAAAAGCATAACCTTTGCAAGTACCTGTGACCTTGTTAGTAGCCAAGAATATCCGAGCAACTTGACCAAATTTACTAACTAGATCACTCAAATCAGCTTCAGATGTACTCTCCGATAAGTTTTCAATACGAATAGCTGGCACTTCATCAAAGTTGCGACCATATGGATCACGTTTTCCAGCTGTATTTGTAGCCCCTTCTCGTGCAGATGGTGGAATATAAGGTCTAAAATATAATTAAAAAAATAATAAATGTGATAATTGTAAGTTTTAGACTTTAAGGGTATTAAGCATAAGGTTATTTAAAAAAAATATTTACCTGTTTGTGTTAGTATTCTTTTCAGGTTCTGATATTTGTTCTGGTACCAATTTTTTATCATCTACTGCTAATCCAGTACCTTTGAAATGACAAGAAAATGACCAATGCTCACCACCACAGTTTCGGCATTTAATATTCATATTGACATTCTTCAATTTATCTAATGGATTATCTTCCAACTGGTCGCCATCTTTTCCAGTTAAAAATTGCATTTGTATTTCTTCAGCTGGAATAGTAGTAGCAATATTTGGTCCTGGTTTATCATTTTTTGAGTCTCCAAATTTTGACCATGCCTTGCGTTCAGCAATAGACTTGGATACAACACGTTTTTCTATCTTATAAGTCCGTACAACTTTCTCTTTTTTATCATCCTTATTCCATCGGTATTCAGTTATTATTTTGGTATTGCCATGTTGTTCAATTTTTGGAGACGGTAACGTTGTCTTTTCTAAATGATCTTCTACTTCATCTGCCCAGCTAGATTTTATTAAATCTTTATTATGCATTTTCGGTTCCTAAATTTAAAAAAGTTACATTAATTGTTACTGTCCTTTAACATCGCAATAATGAATTGCTAGTATAAAATCTTAGACATTTGATTGATCTTACATTAGATGGATAAAAAGATTACAACTTACCTTATATAACCTATAGATTTGAATTATGGATTAACAATTAAAATGAAAAACTGCCTTAAGTAGTAAAGAGCAAACTAAATCTAATATGTTACCTATTCAACAATAATTAATAAATAACAATAGGTATTAATAGTAACTCGAACTTAATAATGAAGAATTAAGATAATATTTATGAATTATGTTAAAGGTGTACACGTACAGCGTATTGCAGATGATGATAGTATAAATATTAAAGTATTATAAAAAAATAATTATGATAACGCTAGTATCACCAATCACGCCACATAGAATACCACTACATTTTTAAGGTTAGAATGTTAATGAAAGTTCATTACAAAACACAGATATATATAATATTATATATATATATATATATATATCTGTGTTACAAAATAATACGAGTTACAAAAATTTGATCAATAGTCAATACCTACTTTAAAAAAAATTAGTGGGGGGGGGGGTCAAAACAAATAAGTGCCAATTACAAATGTTATTAAAGATTGTTATAAATATATTTAATCGATATTAATATTTGTGTTCAGCTTAAATAATTTAAGTTACATGTGTAATAGGTGTTAATACTCTGGTTAATATTTATATTCTTATAATTGGTAATGTTCAATTAATATGTTATTCAATTTAATTTACATTATAAAAAATTGTAAAATTTATAGTTTCTACGAGTTCATATATAATAATAATAAATAATTATGATAGTATGGTATATTATGGTATGATTGTGTGAATAGATTTTAGTTATAATTCTAGTATATTTAATATTAGATTAAAAACATTGTATTTTACTAGAAGTATACTAAGTACTAAGTATTTAACTAGACACAGTAGCTGTTACCGTGTGGAAAGTGGTTACTTAAAAATACTAAAAATTGGTGCGGTGCCCGTTATTTCATATTTTTATGCGTCTTCTACAAAATACAAATGACGCAAAATCTTATCTGCTATGAATTTGTGTTCGTCAATTTACGTCGAATAAACAAATTTTGTGAGGCTACTACTGTACGAAAACTTATGGGCTGATGGGTGCTTTACTGGTCTTTTGATATACCTAACTCCTAAGTTGGTTAAGTAATAATAATGAAATTGAATAAATTATATAGATTATCGTGTTATGATTAAAGTTTGTCGACTTATTAAAGCATAGGCGTAAATAATTAATTTAATATCTAGGGGGTGCTTGAGCACTATACTATATGCCACGAGAGAACGCACTTGCGCAGAAACCAAAAACGCTATACTTTCGTCTACGCCTACGCAAACAGGAAACCGTGTCATAGAATAGATTAATCTATTCTGTGGTCGTGCCGTCTCTCGTAGGCTCGTTGTAAGGAGTATAGTATACATAATAAGTGTTTACATCATATGTCTTAATCTATAATTATTGTATATGGTAAAACGAAGTAAGAACAACTTATGGGGGAGGGGAGGGGGGTTGCCAAGTTAGCACCAAACTATTATTGTAACTGAAGATGCTAAGCGCCCTTATGGACTTGCGCCCGTTCGGGCGTACGTACAAAAAAAATGTGTCATTGTATGACTAATAGCCACAAAGTCCAGAGATAAGGTGTGCTATGAAATATTTTTAACGATTAGTCGCTACAAAGTCAACACAGTACTTATATATATGACTAATTTATAACATCAATTGAGTGTTGTGTAAGAAAATAGTCTTGGTAGGTAATTGCAATTTAGAGAATCGATGGATAATTATGTGTATTTACATTTATTAGCGTTTTAAATCGATTCGTCGAAAACGCTATTTGTCGTCAAGGTCTCGGGTCTCGTTGACAAAGACACGGGTAAAATAAATAGGTATTTCGCACGTTGAATAATAATAACAACAAAATAATGCAAACAATAAAATATTTATATTTTAATATTAACTTTATTTGACGTAGTAGCTATTGGCCAATTTAATGGTTGAGGAATTTTAAGACGCTTTTAAAGAATAAAGAGGAGGAAAAAAATACCGAACATGTACAATCTCTTTGTTCCATTCACCTGTTGCTCCGTTACCATACACACTACTTCACCACACCCAGTCTATGTTTCCCCGCCCGCCAAAGATTCATACTATACAGTGTCCAGTGGGCAGTGATAATACCGTACGAAAACATTACACACAACAACGGGCTGGGTGTTGTTAAGAAATTTCAAATATGTCTATATAGTTTAGTTTTTTATTTTCTAGTTAAGTAGTATAATTGTTTTTCCTCCTTTCTCACTGAAATCCGTTCCGTCCACTTTTTGTTAGTACAACAATTACACTTCTGCAATGATGTGATAATAAACGAATATGATTTCAACGACACTGAAGTTTTTATTGTTGGTTCAGTTAATTTTGAAATTCAACTCCATCGCGAACGCCCGCGATTACAACTCATGGACGAACAACCAAAGGACCTCCAAAGGTTTCACCGAATGGTCAGGTGGTATTGTAGCCGACCAACATCGGTTGACGATTGACCAAAGCCCTTATGTGATTTTGAATAATGTCATCATAGAAGACACGGGGCGGCTAATTATCGATCCGGGTGTGACATTGAAATTCACCCCAAAAACTGGTCTTACAGTCAAAGGATCGATTGTAGCCAATGTAAGTAGATAGTGTGTAGAGTATTTAACAATCAATATTATGTATACAAATAATAACATTAAATATTTATCAATCTAGGGAGATGCACATAATAAAATTCTAATGACATCAAGTATGGATGTAGAAGACACCGATGATAACAGTTACAGTCAGTCGTCATTAAATATTAGACTTGTAGATGGTCCTAGTACCTTAGCCGGACGTTTGCAGTTATTTTACAAAGGTGCATGGAGATCAATATGTACATCCACACAGTAAGTAGATCATAAACATTTATGTTGAAATATTCATAATCCATAATGTCCTGTATTTGATAGATGGAACAAAGCAGATCTTCAAACGACATGTCGACATTTGGGATACCGTGGAGGACAGTTTTTACGATGGATGGAACCCAAAGTTGATAAATTACATTCTCGTCTCATGCTATCAGATTTGCAATGTCAGGGAAATGAAAATGATCTATTCGGATGTAATGGATGGACAAATAAAAGACTTGGTTCAGGCAGTTGTGGTAAGTTATTTTAATCATTTGCTATATTATATTACAAACATACAACTATGTTCTAACGGTCAACAGTTAACAATTTGTGAAACTTAATATTTATTTGTACTTTATTTTTAGATTTAAAACAAGATATAGCTGTTGAATGTCTACCGTATTATGAAAATAGTTATGCAGTAAAAAATTATTGGCAAGGTCTAAAATTTGAAAAAGCACAATTCAAAAAATCATTGATACACCACAATACTCTTTATCAGCCAGTTTCACTTTCTGAACTGAACCATGTTATATTAACGTAAGTTAAAAATAAAAAATAAAAAAATTTAAAAATAATTAATTTAATTTGCCATATTTATTTATTTAAGTTATGCGGGCGTTGCTACTGATTTTAAAGCTACTTCAGCGATACAAATAAATGGAGTTCCTCCTCTATTAAAAAATGTTTCAATTTTGCATTCTGCATACAATGGCATTAATATTACAACTTCCGATTCCGTGCTAGATTTACAAGACTGTATTATAAAAAATAATAAAGGTAAATTTATTATATAAAAATAAAGTGTACACATTTTTATTAAAAATAACTATTTATTCTTAGGACATGGAATTTTTATGAATTCATCTTTTGGTCAAGTGAGTTTAATGAGAGCTCTAATATCAAATAATAAAGGCGATGGGGTTCATATTGTACAAGGTAACGTGGATCGAGATCTCATGAGTAACGTCAACGAATTATGTTCATTGCCAACAACAACTAGTCAAACGTTCCCTGTCGTTGTTTCTGTACAACAAAATTTATACAATGCTAAACAAATCAATTGTTATAAAGTACTTCTTTTATATTATTATTTTAATAATTACTTCTTTAGTTATTAACCTGTAGATAAATTTTTACTGTAGAGTTTGTTTACCAAAATTGGTCAAGTATTAACAGTTAATATCGAACATACAATGTCACACCAAGTTGATAACAATTCATTTATATATATCTACGATGGAGAAGTTTCGACTCCTGATAGGTTAGTGTTAACGTTTTAATTTTAGTATATATCAAATGTGTAATAAATATTTATGTTTAAAGACTTCTGGCTACTATTTCGGTACATAATAATACTGCGCCACAGTCTGTAACATCAAGTCGTAATACTATATTAGTTCAGTTTACTGCCACAGGTAGATCAAGTGTATTTGGTCTGCTCAGAGTTACGTCTGGATTTGGTATGTATTAGAAAAATACTAATGTATTATTTCACAGCAGTTTTGCGAAAATTATTCAAATAATTAATACAATTTTATTCATGAATGACATTATTTACGAACAAAATTATTTATTAATACAAATTTATGTTTTATTTATGTATAGATTAACTTATTTCCAAAAAAAAATATTTATTTATGAATAACCAAATAATTAAAAAAAGAGTAATAAATAAAAAAAACGCATGAATAATTTGATTACAAAATTATTGAATATGGTATGACTTTGACATCATATTTATAATGGTTTTAATTTTTTTAGTGAAGTGGCATAGTGTTAATATATCTGAAAGCGTTTTATCAGACAATATTGGTTCCGGATTGTTTGTCGAAAACTTATACAGTGCTATCTCAATAACCAACAGTTCAGTTCAAAATAATTGTGGAAACGCCGGAGTTAATGTTTACAACGGGTCAGCTGATATCACACTTCTAGGCTCACAAATATCACATAATAATGGTTTTGGAATACTCACCAACAACTATGGAGGTATTCGTAATGTTACCCATTCTGTAATCAAATCAAACTCGGGACCTGGCATGGCAGTGCGGCTCTTAGATAAACATACTAAAAACGTGCCTCAAAAAACAATTTTGACATACACACAAATTACTAATAATTCTGTGGAAATCGATGGTTGGTGTCATGGTAAATCTAGTATTAATGTAACAGGAAACACGTTCAATTTTAGTATTTATGCATTGGAAATAAAGTCGTGCATTGAACGACAAGCCGACACGACAAACTTAATTGTATCATACAATACATTTTTTAAAAATAAAAAGTTAGCTATTCTTGTTAAACCAATGCTAAATATGGATACTATTATCGAGTACAACCGGTTCGAGAAACACAATCATGGTTGTATATTGATTAGAAACGATCATTTTGATGAAGATTTTGACGAGTCCTTTACGAATGCAGTAATACGACATAATGAATTTTATGGCAATAGTGGTAGTTATGTAGTCAATTTGGGATTGAGCACATATAGCCAACTACATAATATGTTGTTCACTTGGAATTATTTAAAAAACAATCAAATAATACAGCCTTTCAAAGTAATCTCGAGAAACAAAATAGCCGCAGTAGTTATAATTACTTCTTCTAACGTACTTGTTATAAGAAATATAATTGAAAATCCATTGTCCAACTACGAAATTGGCGTACAACTTGAAGACCAAAGTCTTGTTGTCAATGCAACTTATAATTGGTTAGGAAAGACTGATGATCATTATATTGTTAATAGACTATTTCATAGGTATGTAAAAAATACACTGAATATTTTATTATGTCAGTTAATCTGAGTTGTGCAAAAGTTATTTTAATAAAGACGAATGAATAATTTCTTATTTATAAATACAATTTTTTTATTCAAAATAAATTTAACTATTCATATGTGAAACAGTTATTTATTAATAACAAAAAAAAAAAAAAATGTATTCACGAATCTCGAATAAAAAAGAATGCATATGCATGCCAAATTGATAATTAAATCATTTTTGCACAATTAATAAATTGAACTATTCACAAGTAAAATTAATTATGCATGAATTAAAATAATTACTCCCAAATGACCAAATAATGAATTAAGTTATTGATAAATAAAACACACGCAAATCATTTGTTATTTTAAAATTTATATAGTAGAAATGTATTGAATACTCATTCTCCCTGTGTTTATTTTTTCAGACGTGACAGATACAATTTAGCCAAAATTGAGTTTGTACCATTTTTATTGCATCCTACAAATCCAGGCACTACATCGATCATGACTATTTCTACAGTAGTCACTCAGTTATACAAAGATGTCAATGATTTTGGGGGTGAAGTAGACGGGGTAGAATATGTTCCAAGTGGAGAATATGTTGTTACGAGAGATATCAATGTAGCATCCAGTGGAAAACTGGTTATTTATCCTGATGTCACCTTGAAGTATTTATAAAAATAATTGTTTTATAATAACTAAAATATTTAATATTCATAGAAATATTTAAACAATGTTTGTTAAAATTAAGGTTTAATCCTGGTGTGGGTATAATGGTTGCTGGTAAATTGGAGGCGCGAGGCAGAGGATTTGGAAATATTAAATTTACTCTACGTGAAGATTTAAGCTCTGTTGCTAATGAAAATATAACCGAGACGGTTAGTTCAAATGTTCGCTTAATTGCAGGTCGAACGTATACAGAAGGAAGATTGCAGGTATGTTCATATTTTCATGTTTTCAAATTCAAAATAATCTGTTTTCTTAATAGTAATTTATTAAGTATATTGACTAAACTTTTTTCTTATTAGGTTTATTCTGAAGAGCTAAACACATGGGGATCAGTATGTAACTACGGTTGGACAGTGGAAAATGCTGCTTTAGTCTGTCGACAACTGGGATTAGTATTAAATCCTTTAGATTGGAGAGTTGACGTTCCTATTGCAGATCCTTCCGAGCCTATATTTTTAACGTAAATATACAAAAAATAGTGCTTTTTACAATTTGTTAAACATGATCATTATTGTTTAGAAATGTGACATGTTCAGATGAAGATATAGACATGACAAATTGTAAAGCTGAAAAGGTTATTGAATTTGAACATGGTTGTGATCATTCTCAAGATGTTGCATTTCGATGCGAACAGCCAGGTTGGACTGGTTTGAGATTAGGAGTATTAGCGGACACTTGCAATTTACAATATATTACTATTGAAAAAGCTGGACTCTTTGATTACATAACTAATGAATTTGGGCCAGGTATTATGATTTTTTTTTTATTGAATTACTTTTTGGTTGTCTTGTGTTGTACATTTTGGACTTATATTACAATTATTGACAGCTTTGCAAGTGGACTTAAACAGACATACATTCGAAGGTGTAAAAATAATAGATAATGCTGGAAATGGGTTAGAAATTATTTATTCTGATTTATACAACAGTTTGAGCTATATTCATAATTCAGAATTTAGCGGTAATAAAGGAGCGGGAATATTTTTCAAACAACTTGGTTTAACAATTCATGGTAAATTTTGATTTATTTAAATTAGTTTTACTCAATATAACTTGACTTACCTAATTTACACATTTTCCTTGTAAATAATTCAATATTATAAATCATTTTTGTACCTATAATAATAATTATTTCAGATAGTACAATTGAAAGGAACAAAATTGGTATTCAACACGATGTTTCAATTAGTATTGATAAACAAAGAGAACTTGCCGGATGGTTCAAGCCATTTGTTTCGAGTTCATATCTCTATAGGCCTGTTTTGTTGCCCAGTGATCAATCGAGCACTCAAATAGAACTAAAACCCAACGAGTTCAAATATGTAATCTCCAAACAAATATCATCAATTCTCGCAGAAACAATTGAGTCAAAAATTGTATTTCAAGTATGTTTGTTATATTATATTTTTGTAAGTGTATTTTTAAAATAATATTTGTTCTTCGCAAAATATTTAGTGTACTAGAATCAATTACGTTGTTGGAATCCAGATGCTTAACATTCCTCATAATAGTACTAGTGAAAAAATAACAGTTCGTAATATTCACAGTAACAAAATCAACGATAACGTCTTGTGGAGTTCTGATCGTGAAAGTAGTATTTTTCCAACACAAAGTAGTTCCAACAGCATTGTCATGCACTACAGCAGTGGATTAAGTGCTCGAGGAAATATTGTTCTCCTTATATCTTGTACCCAAGGTACACTTCAACAATGATATTATATATTTAACTAAGCTTTATTTTTTTAGATTTCATAGTAGTTATGATAATGTTGTCGATTGTTATATTATTGTTGCCTGGTTTTGTATATTTAATTTATGATTTGACTTAGTGTTTAATTTTTAATTTCAACCATGTTTACAGCCACAATTAACCTAGGACTATTGGTTCAACCAGAACCTAAGTTGTATGTTACTAAAACTGCCATAAAAAGTAATGAAGTTGGTATTTTAAGTTCTTATTACAGCGAGTAAGTAATTATATTATAATTCTTGTGTTCACATTAATAATTTATAAAATGTATTTAGGTTTATCAGTATGGAAAGTCACAAAAATGTTAAAAAACTTAAAAAAGTTCAATATTATATGCGACCACTAAATGAAACCATACATCTTTACGATTGTGATATATCTTATAACAAAAAAGAAGGTTTACTTATTCGTGAAATTGAACCATTTATGTTTCCATCGCTACTAAACAATAAATCACATATTCATATTACTATCAATCAATCTATAATGGCTGACAATGGCATAATTATTAATCATTATTCCAAGTATGTTACAAAAAATATGTATTTGCTATATATGCTTTTAAATAGGGTTCTTGATTTTTACTGAATACTGAGTAATATCTGTAACATTATATACCCGGGTACAAGAGTTTGATTCGGGTACCCGAGTTGTATTATTTTATATAAGTGCTTATTTAAAATTAAGAGCTCTAATTTATAAACAATTAAAAATAATATTAGGAAAAAATTTAGTATTATTTTGTAATAATTAATCAATTTTAGAGACGCACAAAATTCATTAAATGTTTACAAATGGGAGCTTACTGGAAATTCCTTTGAGCGTAATCTAATGGATGGTATTCAACTAACATTGCCTTACTTGTACACGTATGATGAAAATGTTACACATTCAGTAATAATTAATAACAATACATTTGTGCATAACTCAAATTTAAGAATAGATGTCGGTGGTCATTTTTCAATGTTAAATATTACACGAAACACTATTCAAAATAATATATGCAAAGGTAATAAATAAATAATCATGATAAATGCAATTATAATTAACAGTTAACATATTTTAATTTAATCAATAATTGTTATTATATTTAGCCGGTCTTATAACAATATCGGGTATGGAAAAATACTTACTTGTTTGGAAAAATACTATTGCATCTAATAATGGAGAGTTTATGGTCAAGTTCAGCGTTCAAAGCCAATGTGAAATTATGAGTTCAGTATTTGCTTTGTTCAGAGAAAATGTATTTAAAAGTAATTCAAGATTAATAACTACAGGAGTAAGTTCTTATTAAAGTTTAGTTTTTGTACCTTTTTATTCTTATTAATTAATATTTTTAGTCAAATTCTGCATTGGTTGTATTTGATGGAATTCAAAATGTCAAAATCGACCGTAATTTAATGTCGTCTAGTAATAATTTAAATTATGCTGTTATTGCTGGATTGAGAACTTCTAGGACAAGTTCTGTAATAAATATGGCCAACAACTGGTGGGGTTCTGTGGATGTAAACCGTATAAAAGAACTTATATTTGACTTTGACGATTGGAATAATAATGCAGTCGCGGTTTTCACACCGTTTTTAATTGACGATACGTTTGATGCATCATTATCTGTAAGTTTAACTTGTGCTCTTTTGTATTACATTTTTAACTTAATTTTCTGTTTTTTTTTTTAAGATGACTTGGGATGATGATCTTTTACGAGTTTCTAATGGTGTGTTGGGTGGTAAAATTACAGAATCTTTTACTGTAGCTCCAAATGAAAACCCTTATACCGTTATATCAGACATTACAGTAATGCCTGGTGCTACTTTGACTATATTGCCTGGAACAACATTAGAGTTTGCGCCCAACATTGGTATTCTCGTTCTCGGGTCTTTAGTAGCTCGAGGGTATACTGGTGGAGAAATAACATTCAAACCTTTAAGCAGACCAACTTTGAAACCAGTAGCATATGATCTTAAGCCGATGGCCGGTGTAAGATTGAACCATATAAAGAATGTTGATGACTCGAATACAAACTTTTTTGGATTTCTGGAAATATGGAATAGCACGCTTATGCAGTGGTTGCCCACCTGCGATCGTTCATTTACTGAAGCTAACTCTAAAGTCGTGTGCAGAGAAATTGGTTCAAACAGTACTACTTTGAATACTTGGTTTACTTGGAAGAAACATTATTATAATGAAAGTCAAATGGTCGTTGCAGCTCAGAGTTGGCCTCAACGTTTTAGATGTTCAGGTAAAATTTGTATACTTGTGCTTATAATAACTTTGTGTAAATTAAACTGTAAAAAAAAGGTAAATAGATAATAGTGAAAATGAATAAAAATGTATATTAAGCAAGGATGCATATTATATGTTTTTTATCGATACTGTATTAAGTATTTTATTTTTATTTTATTGATACTGTATTAAATATTAATTTTCGGTTGAGAACTAATTTTTTTTTAGTTTTTGGTCATTAAAAAAAATTTTACTGCATCCTTTTTCATTGTCTTACATTTTTTACCATATTTCCATAACAGCCATTAAGAGGACGCTATACCCCTAAAATTTAGAAGTAAAACACGGTCAACGCCAAACTATGTAGCTCGGTACCTAATGATTGTAGAGTTGAAATATTCAAGTATCATTAAAATAAGAAGAATTTAAACTATAATCTGTCATCTGTTTTTTCAATAATTAACTTTAAAATCTAAAAAATTAACTGATATAAAACCAAAAACCTAAACTTAAATTTTGAGCGCAATTTTAAAGTTAAGAAAAAAGACATTATAGTTTATGTTCTTCTCTTATTGATGAAACCCAAATTTCAACCGTATGACCATTATGTAAAAAGCTAAACGTGTTTTTAAGGACATTTTTTTTTTAAATCGCTGTCAAGGATGCTGTGATAGTCCGAAAAATAATTTAACTACCTAAAAAGAGTCTTAACTACTGAAATAGTAATTACACATCACAGCTTAACCTTTAAATTAAGATTTTGTAAAAAAATTGCTTATACTTTACAAGAGCAAGATACTTTGCATGGGGTTGCAAAACGTTGGTTTTTTTTGTTTTAAAAAAATGTATTTTTTGTTGTATTAAAACAATTTTAACGAATAGTTTTCATAGACCTTTTTTTGTATACAGTCTGTTATTATGAAAGTATTTTTTTCCGCCTATTAACTATTTAAAATTTAACATTGCAAATAAATATAGTGTACTTAATCGTATAATCAAACACATAATAAAACTGCATTTTGAAATAAGATGGCTAGTTTAAAATTAATGTTTTTTTATTATAGGTCATGAAAATAATTTACGAGACTGTCCAATTCTTAATATCACCCATGATTTTTTGACATGCGATTGGAATGATGAATCTTTTGTGTTTGTATATTGTACAGAAAGTATTTTACCACACATTCAACAACACTGGGGAGGATTGCGGTAAAAATGATTTATTTCAATGTGTTTTTTTTAATTATATTATATGTACTCACATTTGTACATTATTTTAGGTTCGCTAATAATGATTTTGAAGTGAATGATTACACTGAATACTTACACGACGATGAGAATCACGGCTTGAAATTAAATATACAATCACAATTACAGTTTGTACGAATAGACGGTGCTGGCGTTTTGCATAATGAATTATCACCTGCTGTTATGGTGATTGGAAAATCTCCTACTATTAACTGGATTAACATTACGAATTCAGCATCTCATGGCATATCCATCTTAACTTTCAAACATCAAAACATACATCTATTTTCTAATTGGTACGTATTTTTATTAAGTCAAATAAATCCGTTTTATAATATAACATTTGGTTTTTAGGATAGAAAATAATACTGGTATCGGCGTCAACATTATTTCTTTAACTGGTGAAGGCCAAGAAAACGATGAGAGTTCGTTTAATGTACTGAAACAAGTAAATTTGCCAAAAGACACGTTTGGATTGCTAGACATGTGTGATCCTACTAAAGACATTATAGTGTACGAACGTATGATTGTACATTTTAAATACGGTGACCAACCCTTAACTTGTGTAAAGATTTTCCGCAGTCATTTAGGATTCAAATCTTTAGGTCTTAGGTATGCTTAAAAAATTAAAAATAGTTATTTTATTAAAATGTTCTTAATTAACAGTATTTAAACACTTTTATCAGAATATTACAGCTGAATTTAGCACACGATAATGACCATATTGGCGTATACGATGGTATTTTGTATAATAAGACTTCTGAAATTTTCCGTTTGGTCAAGTCTCCAAAAGTTCAGAGAAGGAGATTTATCAAGTCTACGTATGGCAGTATAAGTTTAAAAGCTGTAGCTCAGGCTGCGTCTTCTCGCGTTTACGGTTTTATTGCTGAAATTGTGACTCTTCCTATTGCAGCAATCGGTTTTGGTAGGTTTGCTTTAACACTCAATAGTATAGCAATAATAATATCAACAATGATTTTCAGACCGCAACACCGAACACAATGTTTCTTACTCGGTAATAAATAATAACTTTATGGGAGCTATAAGTTATGCCTGCGCTGGAGAGGTAAATCCGCATATAAGTGTTGCTTGGAATAAAATAACAAACAATTGTTTGCATATACCTGACACGAACATAAGCACTTGTGATATGCCCTTGCAATTTAAGTTACAAAACACTCAAAGTCTTCAAATGCATGTGAGTATTATTTTTTTTTCAGCTGTAATAATTCTTAAAGACCTCTGACCTCCTTGTTCTCTAAATGACCTGTTCTACTATTCTGGCTTTTTTGTTTTTTAACAAGAAATTTTATTAGAAAAAAATGGTATTATCTTTTGATATCATTTCAGAATAATGTGCTAATGAAGAACCAAGGTGGTCTAAAAATAACAGCCGATTCTAGTGGGTATGCTACTGCTTTACAGGCAAACATTTATAACAATTTGTTTGCCGAAAACTTCAATTTGCCAGTGTTAAATATCAGTGGTAGTCGCATAGCTCCTCAACAGCACATCACTATGTTTAGAAACTTCTTCTCCGACAACATTGCACCGTTTGAAAATATCATTCAACTTGCACAGGTAAATTATATTTTAGGGTCCAATTGTTTTAAAGTAACTGCTCTCAATTGTATAATCTATTCACGTTCGGGTTAGGTTATTTCAAATTTCACCTTTAACTATGTCTATGGTAACATCGGTTTGCATATACTACAAATGTCTGGGTTTCAAGGCATTAGGCTACCACTACAGTCATCTACTTCACATAATGGATTTTATTGGTAAATATTAAACAGGAGATTATGTTATACAATTTAGATGGTTATTTATGTACTTTTTTTTTAAATTGTAGGAACGAAGCAACAAATATACAAAACAAGGGCACTATATTAGCTCTGTCCAACGGTCAATACTACATACATAATATATTTTATGATCCAGATAATAACTATGAAATTATCGCAGCTACTAGCAACAATCGAACATTGAAGTAAGATATATTTCTTTAATCTTCATTGGTATATGTGAATGTATGTTATGCTTATTTTATAGTAACTTTATTTATCCCATTGATGGATCTATTGATGCCCGTCATAACTACTGGGGTTTCAACGATACAGTAGCTGTGTTTGGCCGAATCAAAGACTATAAGGATGAAATAGAATTAATGCCAGTTGATGTCATGCCGTATTACTCGTCAAACAAAACGTTACTGGAGTCAGAAAAATGTCCACCTCCATGGATCTTAATGACTTCGTCAAACACGTGTTTTGCGTATATAGCTGTGCCGATGACGTTCCATGAAGCTAAGAAATTTTGTACAGTAAGACACGTCATGATCATTTACATTGTAGCAGACAATATGCTATGGGGAGCTCCTTTTTTATGTAGTTTCTGTGTTTTGTAGACATTGAATGCATCTATGCCGTTCATTACTGGAGACTATGCAAATATCAGGAGATCGCTGCAATTACAAATTTACGACTATGGTCTAATATGGGTTCAACATATTGACTATATAAGTCAGTGTACTGCTCTTGGATTTAACAAAGTTCAAACAAATTTAGAATGTTCTGCTCGTAATTCATTCTTGTGTGAGATGGGTTAGTGATAATAACTTGGCTACCTTTTTATGTTACAACAAAATTAATCTTTTAAATCTTTTAAATAAACAGATCCTCAAGTAGTAATAAATCCATTGAAATGGCGGGACGATATTGTTAACATAGCAGTGACAGGGTTGATATTTGGGTGTTTAATATGTGTAGTGTCTGTGTTATGTTGTTGGTGGACAAAATCAAAACGTAGGCAGGTTCAAAGATTAGATAGAAGGAATTCCATTCGTCAATCACTAACATCATTGCGTTCACTATCTCTATCACAGCCTACATTTTCAGATTTGAATTACAGGCGAAAACCGGTATGTAATATCAATAATAACTGAACTGAAATTACTATTTACATTTTACATGTATAAAGAAATGATTAGTAATAATAATACATATTTTCTAGTTAATCGATAACACTAGCGGATTTAACACAATATCTACCAAAATAAACGGAAGTGCCGATTCCATAGAAAAATCACAGTTTAATTCATCGGTCGATGAATATGAACCAAGTGATCTTTATGAAGTTCATAATTCAAACGACCCCACACACATCGAAAATGACTACGATTTAGCTTATAAAAATAAAGGTAACTTAATTTTTAATTTAACTTTTTAAATCATACAGACATTAATACTGTTTTTGTGTGCATAGGGTTTAGAGATAATTCTACTTTTGCTTCCACAGTGGGTATGTGGACGGATTTGAGTAGCCGTGGTGTGTACAGCAGCGCTGATGTATTGGAAACCAATTTAGACCAGGCTCCATCACCTCCACCTAGGTCCCACAGCCAGCCTTTAGAAACTTCTATGTGATACCCTTTGTACCTAATTTATTTATTACGTGAATCTTTATTTATTTTTGCTTAATTGATCTCTTAGCCCAGAGAACACACACATTAATATTTATATATAAAATTTAATTCTTTATTATTATTTAACCTTTAGTCATTCATTCTGAGTTAATTGTATTACACTTTGCACTGCCTGCTTGCGACTGTAACTTTTCAGAAAGTTCTTAGACTTGTTAATGTATTTATGAAGACTATTATTTATAGGTTTAGGGAAATTTGACAAGGTATTAAAACATTTTTTTTCGTATTATATATTATAATAATAACTATTTAGATTTTAAGAGTTGTATTATTGTTGTGATTATGATTATTATAAATAAAAGTATTCCGTCCAGTTTACAAAATCACATTAGCCGTCCAAAAATGATACCTAACTTTATTATTAATTATTACGTTGAATAGATAGTAATATTATTATTATTTTATAATTAATATTGTAAAGTTGTAATTTTTTTTTATATAAACAGTATATTTAATTTTGTAATGCGTTATTATTATTATTGTTGTTATTAGGTATTACCTTTGAATCAGAATGGCAATGAGGTAAAACCCATATGTCGTAGAGGTAATTGCTAATGATGTCAACAGAACTATTACTCATGGGATGTGCCCCCATGCTGATAAATGTCTTTATTTTTTTTACAGTCTATTTGTTTTTTAACGTTACTAGAACTTTCACTTGGTCAGTGGTTCTCATTCGCGGTAATGGAAACTGAAGACAATTTGCATTGAATTTGCTTTCGTTTTCTTACTAAAATTTAAGTGTAGATTTTTTTCCCGGAATTTCTCGGGGAGTGACCAATTCAGAACACATAGGGGGGTGAGGCGGATCTGCCACACGTTTGTTTTGGCCAGCGTTTCCCGTGCAACTGAACCAACGCGACCAAAGTTAAGGTCCAATGGTTTTAGGTCAATAATCGTTTATTATTGGTAACACATTCGGCGTATTTAGATCCTTGACATTGTTTTCTAACGTTCAGTACCGTACTAGGATCACCGGCAGGTGCACGCCAACGTTTACACGGTGCATGACCGTTCTTCGACTATTTTCCACCGGCTCTTCCAGCATAATTACAAAATTATTATTAAACGTTTATTTATCAAGTACTCGCGTGCTATACCATGTCGTTCGTTCAAATTACATGTTGTGTTTACGTCGTTATGGCGTTTACCCGAGGCGTCGAAATGAACCGAGGTAAACATACAAAATATTTATTTTTTATAGATTCATGGTACTTGCACGTAACCGACCACTTTAATAGATTTTTTTTCAAAAGGTACTTTTGCACACCGTTTGACGACCATCGAGGACCTAGCCACTCGGGACAACGTCATAAACGTACCGGTTTCCGCGCTGCCCACGGGTTACGTGGTCAACAGGCCCAATCCAACCATAGGCGATAGGGTGGATGTAAACAAAGAAGTGAATAAACTATAATACATAACTAATTATGCGCGGTTTATACGTCCCAGATGAATTGTTGCGTTATTATTTAAAACAATATACTGTTTCATGGAAGTCCGACAGAAAAAGCTCATTTTTATAATTCAATTATTTTTCCATAAAGGGATATACTATTTTCACACATAAAAAAAAAACCTTAAATAGATAAATATTAAATTTTAACTGAACACGAACAACGAGGAGTTGGCAGTTGAACAATATATCAACACGAGTTACCAAACCGCCCAGTACATCTTGAGACCGGCGACTATGTAAACGTATTGACCGCCGGGCTCGAGATGTACTGGACAGTTAATACTTAGGTATAATTCAGGAACCAATTAATGCAAATAGGGGGAATCCGGAATTGGGAAGATCTAAATCTTAATAAATCCCTACTAACACATAAGTACTATTAGGGCATAGGTAAAATTAATGTGTAACGAACGACTAACGAAAATAGTAAAACTAACCGTCCGTTTCGATTTGTAATAGGTTTCAGAAACTGACATGTATTTACTCGGAGCCATCGAGAAGTTAGTACATCGGATGGATTTAATGGATAAACGGTTAAAACGATCCGAAGAGCTCATTCAACACGTACTGGAAGGAAATGCGGCGAACAGAGAAGGTTAGTTAGTTATGAATTGTAGGTATTATAAATGCTGAATAATAGTCACAAGAAAATCGGGAAGAAAAGACAGGAGAGCCGAGTTTAGGCCACCTGGTTTGTAGGCATCCCTTAAATTTGAAAACGGTACATTTGACACGTTTCGTTTATTCATTTTCTTAGACATGAAGCTAGAAATATCTACATAGAAATATCTATATTTACCATTAGTATTTATCTTGCTAAATCATGACTATAGTAAATCATGTCATACGTACCTAATTACATTTATATTTAGACTTAGATCGTAGGTCCTTTTACTGGGGATGAAAAATAAATAAAAATATAGTTTTTGTATTTAATCTTTTTTTTAAATGTATACCTACAATTGTAACCCGAACCCGGTTAAGTTGTGTTAAAGGAATTTCGCATCATCAAAGCTTTCAAGAAAACTAGACAAATAATTTAATTTAAAATTAATTGTACTGTTTTATTGATCTAAAGCTGATGGCAATGGTTAGGCCTTGAAGTTAAAACTTAAACGGAACATCGATTTAAATATTTTTTGAATTATTCTAGAACTTAACTCTTAACCTGTTTATCTACTCGAGATGTATGAAGATTTCACTCTTCAATGCCAAGATCTCGGTACAGATAAATATAATAATAGAATATATTCATCATTGTTGTGCGTTTTAGTGGTAAGCGACCCATAATTTTGGCGCACCTGAATGTCTTATAGGCGGATGTACATATTATACCGAAAGTACAACGTCCGTGATTAGAAATCGAGATTTGAGTATCTAAAATAATTATTCTTATATTTTTATCAAAATTCTATACCTTATTTAGAATTAGTATTAGGCAGGAGACAATTTCTTAGTTTAATTTCCTCGCAACCCTTTTTCCACATGAATCCAAACTCAAACAAACTATATGCTTCATTACACTTTTATCCCAGTAGTACATTACTACTCTATTATCTTATCAGTTAATAGAGGTGTTTTTACTATTTTCCTTCCCTAAAAACAATATTGCTTTACTATAAATCACTTATTACTCGTACTTATACCAATGTCTGAAGAGAGAAAAGAAAGTAACAAAAAAAAGAAAATTCGCCTCCCCCATAAATATTAATAGGTATTACTGTAGACAACAGCCTATGAAGCCTGTTCATAAATCTTTCACTGGTTAATATAGTATAAAATTATGGAAAAAACATGGAAACAGGTATAATTAGGCTATTCGTTTTATTTTAGTTGCATATTCTTCATCGTTTCGAGTTAATTGATAAATTTAAGTCCTAATTCAAGACCTGATTTTTTGTTTTAAATTATGGTTGTGCGTTTGTGTATTGCAAATATTTTCGGGCTCCGACTTGGGTAACCCGAGTTTTCTCTCCTATGATCCAAGTTAACAGATTGGCAATTTCCCAGAGAATCATATCTTTCGACATATTTAAACATTTTACATGACCATAAAGGATTATAAATTTAATGCTCTGGTAATTAACTAAAGAGCATAAACCTGTTAGGCTATTATGAGTAATTATTTCAACATCATAAATGATAACAATATGAAATTATATTTAAACTGGTTCGCTGTTTTTTTAAATTTCCATTACACATTTAATTGTGGTTTTAGCAAATAAACGTCAGTCGAAAGTAAAAAACTACAATATATTATGATTTTTGATAGTTTGCTCGACGGTTTCTTCTTATGTAGGTACTTAACATTCTGAACTCGGCGCTGTAAACAATATTGTTGCGGTTTTAACATAATAATATTCACAAATAGACCGAAAGGAACACGTCGTTTATTGTATTATATTAATTATTATGTATAACTTACATGGTTAAAATATTATTAATATTTTACTTAGACAATAAGATAATCGCAATAACAAGTGGTTACACAGCAAGTCGTTACTTTTTAATTTTTAGAAAGTTCTACGCGAATGCTCTACAAAACACACCACCGTAAATAGCATAGTTTTTTATACCTCTAACTGTAGATAATTTTATTTTGTCAAAACCAACAGCCAACTGCGGGTTGTGGTTTTGCCTAAGTCATTCAATAGTTCGCAAGTATCATAACTATTATTATACTAACTATACTTAAGTTCTACTGTCATTCCGGTTTTCCGAACTACTTACTAATTATTAATTACAATTAATAACGATACATTCAATTATTTTCTAATAATAATAATAATTTAAGGTAGTAAGTATCTACTGAGGATTACATAGCTAAATATATATATTTAATATTTTTCAATAGTAATACAGTTAGTTTAAAATTGTGTTTATAATACATAATATAACACCTACTAACAATGATTATACATTAATAATTAATGATATTATTTAAGTATAGACTGATGTAACAGTGGTGACTTGGTCATGTGGTCCTAGAGAAATAGGTGTTTCACCGGGCAGCTTGCTTTAAAGTTGAAAAAGTAATTGTTTTATTTTAATGGATCGGGCGGTGATACTGAATAATTTACTGTGTTGAATTATAGTGTCATTAACTATTTTTATTTCACAACTGAAATTAATTTATTCAGTAATTACCCTAAAAATAGATGATGGTTTTTTAAAATAGCATTTATACCTGTTTCATACTATAAGAAAATCGAGCGTTATCTAAAAGAGCACAATTTACCCAAATACAATATCAATAGCATAGTGCATTATGCTGTCAATATTGCGTTAACTATTGTCTATTAATATTAACAATAATAACTATTTTGATTTTAAAAATAGTATTGACATCATTTAAAATTGTTTTTGCTAAAACTATTATTTCATAAAAATAAATAAAACTGTGTTCTTTTTGACTGCGCCGAGAAAATCGTATTTTATGGGTCAAACTGACTATTCTTGATTCTTTATGTATTTTATTTTAATTTCGTTAAAATTCAAATCATGTTTTTTTTGTTAAAATCTATGCTATTGATTATTTGTAAATTTCACACATTCAGTTCGCTTTCCCGGATGCTGTTATTATAAACTTTTAGATTGCAAAAAAAATGTTATTGCTTCTTCTACGAGAGAAGACATATAATTGGGTACTTAAAAAAAATGAATAATATTTTGTAAAATGTACACAGATCCTTGCCCGGGCAACTTCACGCGCATTTCTCACACGTGCTATCACTTTAGTGAGCGACAGTACAACTGGAAGTCGGCCATGTCCATGTGCAAGAGCTTGGGCGGAAACCTGTTGGAATTCGACAACAAAGAAGAACAGATCGACGTGCTGACGTTTTTGATAAGCGACAAATACCTACGGGGTACGTGTGCGGGGTGACTAACGGAAGGGGAGAGATAGAGATACCGCAGATTGGCGAGAAATTGGTTAAGATTCAATGAGACATTGTTGATTTTTTGTTCGCAGGATACGACTATTGGACTGGCGGTTTGAACCCGGGACTTTTGTGGATCTGGGCGAACAGCGCTCGTCCTGTAGTGCCTAAAGACTCAAATAGGCCGGAAGACCAAGTAAACGGGTCCGGTAGATGTTTGCGGTTGGCGTTAAACCCGGCGAGTAAGGTGTACGCGTACAGCGGGGCCGAGTGTAGCAACCGGCACAGGTACATATGTAAGCACGAGGAAAACGCCACGGACAAGGCTCTGACCAGAATACACAAAGCACTGAGAGACGACAGAGAAAGATATTTGAGCCGAATCGTCACCGCCACCACTTAAGCGACCAATTCCGCCAAGAGACTCCCCCCCCCATCCGACCGTACCTATTTTTAGTACTTAAATATAATTGTGTGTAAAAAATAAAATAAACCTACTAAACATTATATTTTGTCTGTCGTGGTGTACGTAAATCGGTTTACCGATAACAAATTTAAATCGAATAAATGTTAGGGAATGTGAGCGCTGGAAGTCAAATTTGTTGAATTGTTGAATCACGAACACAATGTAATTTTGGTGCTTTACATTGTCGCAGAGTCAATAGCATTATACAGAGGTTTTGTTGTACTATATTATGAAATCTAATAAACGCGAACGGGGGATAATGTTTTTTATACTTGGATGTTATCGTGGATTATAGAATGATATTATATGCTCGATGGTATTAATTAATAATGTAGCTGTTGTAAATTATTATTGGCCGATGACAGAAATTATCTGGGCGACGAGCACGACAAAGCAAAACGAGTTCGCTATGCTACGGCTACTGCTCGACACCTGCACTGTGCGGTCCATCATCCAGCCATAGCCAAGCTGATGATCGGCTTGCTTAAGTAGTTCGGCACCAACTTCTAAGCGGATTTTAGCGTTGTACTCATTCAACCAGCGGATCTAAAACAATAAACATGTACTTAGCCGGTACGGCCTAACAAAGTCATTATATTATGTTTACACGCATTTCTAAAATCCATACTCATACATTTTTTAATATTATGTTTTTCAAATCACTTTTCTCCTACATCTGATTTCATCGCACAACAAAATACCAGTGGAAATCAACTTAATTCGGACTATCATCTGTTTAAACTTACTTGTTTAGGACTGAGCATGGAATAGTTGATGAGTTTAGGTTCGAACGGTACCAAGGTAATTGGCGTAAAAGTCAAAAATTTGCCCATTGTTTCATTCTATATAAGGCAAGTTTTTTTGACGATTAAGAATAATTATTGTTCACGTGTAAGCGCATTTTTAAAGTATAAAACCCCACTTGTTCTTACCTTTGCAATTACTTCCAATATGGTTTCCAAGCGAACGCCGAAGTGGTTTTCTTTATAATAGCCGGGCTCTGTGAAAATATGTATATACCACTATTACTATCAATTTATTATAACGTTATATTTAATTTAAATTTGTCTTAGAAAAAAAAATGTAATACGTAATGTCATGAACATGTGTTTATACGTACCGTCCGATATGAAGTATCCTTCTTTGAGTACTACGTCGGTTGATTTTTGTCCATAATACATGTTTACAGGAGCTGAAAATAGTTAATAATATTTACGTTATTTTTAAACAAATCAGTTTGAGTTATAATTTATAGATGTTTAATAATAATATTAGTATGCTAATAATGCGACGTTAATGCATTACTTAAAAGTTAAATTTTCAACTATATTTGCATTATATTCATATTACTACGTATTATTACAGTAGTGGACACCTGAGAATATCGCTTATCATAAGAGGAAGACTTTTAATGAGTGACATGTAACACATACAATTTTTGAAATGACCTATGAAGGTGTAAGGCGTTCTAATTTCCATGTTAAACACTGAACAGTGAATAGTATATTAATGGAAAATAATTATGATCGTATTTAAATACAAATTAATCAGATTGAGTGTAAACCGTCATAAAAAAAAACATTATGTTCAATTATATGACATATGTATAACAATGGTAGGTACCTACCTAAAAAGAGTATCTATAGCAATGGTGAAACGGGGAATGAATACTTTAAGTATACCAATCTGATATCGTTCCATTATTACTCGAATACGGGTATTGAACTCGGAAATTAACATACTACTTTTAAGTGTTAATGATATACCATTATTGTATTACAATTGTGCAGGAGAGGGCGATAGCGTTTAGATAACGTTAAACTTTCTATTTTTTTTATTTTTTTATTTAGTAAGAGGTGAAGAATTTTTATTATTATTCAACATATTACAGTTGAATACATTTTAGATCATCAGTTATTTTTTTAATTATACATATATATCTGCGGTCCCGGGGAATAACTAGATAAGTCGATTTTGTGAAATTGATATGGGTCTCTTGCCCGGGGCATCTTGTTAAAATACATAAATTGTTTAAAAGCAGGTAAGTATAAAAGTCAATAGTTCTTTACAAGAAATCTCAATTCCACAAAAATTGACTTATCTAGTTATTCCCCGGGGACCGCAAATAAATAGATACCTATACATGAAAAACAAGTAGGCAAGTACACACGGCTCACTTTAAAATAAAATGAATACAAAATAAATAACGGCAGCTAAGCCTTTAAAAATTCAATTATTTAAGTAGCAATTTTTACTTTGAAGAATAATAAAATAAGCAATGCATATAAAATAAAAATAAATTGTTATTCGGCAGTCGTGTTAAGGCGGTGGACACACGTCTGATAACATTATATTACTTTTTCTGGACTTACGTTCGTGCACTTTGAGAAAAACTCCTATGCCATGAGAAGTGCCGTGTTTGTAGTCATAACCGGTGTCCCATAGAGGTGCCCTGGCGACCACGTCGATCTGATTGACTCTGAGACTGTGCGGGAAAGTGAACGAAGCCAAGTCAATAGAAGCCATCAGCACCCTGGTGTAAGCATCGATTTGCTCGGCCGATGGCTGACCAAAGTGGACGGTCCTAGTCACATCCGTGGTACCGTCTGGAAACCGACTTAGAGTATTAGTTAATTACATTAATTATATTCTCGTTAACATGTTTCATGTTTGGCATTTATAAAACGTTTGACCTTTGAAATGACTGACCTATATAATAGATAGCTATTAGCTAAAATAATAAACATTATGTGTAGGGTTTATTTTTATAGGTACGTAATTTCTGTATGTTTCGTTTGGTATAGGTACTAAAATATTATGTAGGTACATAAACAAAATTGGGTCAAAAGTTATTACATACATAATAACCAACGACCCGCTAAAATAATATCAGTTTAATTAACCACTAAAAAAAGAAAAATTCAAAAACATGTTTAGGTAGTTTTTGGAACCCCTGATTCTTCAGCGGGATGCACCTAGTATCACCAAATATTTAACAATTTTTCGAATGCAATTATAGTATATATATACCTGAGCCTGAAAGGAAACTATTTTAGATTGACCTTTTTAGTTACCATAAGGATCGGATGCAATTCTTAGCTTTCCGGACGCCCACCTATTTAGTATTTACAATTCAAATGTGAATTTTTTTTTAAATACATATAAAACAAGTATTATTAACCATTCGTATGAAAATCTATAAGAAAGACACGGCATATAAAAAAGTTTAACACATAAAAGACCTTACCCCAATAATGAGCTCCGCTATCAATTACCAGAGTGCTCATATGGTCTAGTTTAAGACTACTCGCCGTTGAAGGTGTATAATGCGGTATCGCTCCATTAGGTCCATAGCCCACGATCGACTTGAAGCTTGCTCCTCTACTATAATTTTGCGCTTGTCTATATGTGTCCACCATAGTTGCCACAGCCAGCTCTGTCAATTGGTGCCCGTTATTAAACTGTTAAAATATTAAAAACAAATAATTACAGCTTGCGAGGAAAATATAATTAGTATAAAATAATTTTAAAGAAAACTTGTGAGTAGATATCATAGTCACAAGCCCTTAGAACATTTCACTATGCGTAACTTAAAAAGACTGAAGAAATTAAAATAAATACTTGTTCGTTGAGTTTTGCCAAAATATTACACATTGCCGCTGAATCTCTTATGTGGGACAGCCGCATTCCTATTTTTTCCACAGGGTTCTTTTCAGCCATCATATACATTATTGGCGATGGACCTTGTTTTCGCTTTTCCGCACTAATCTGTAACAACATAGGCTACAGTGCTAATTGCTATTGAATTTAATGAATAATTCATTTTGATGACAAATTTATAGAAAAAAAATATATTTATTGATCCCTTTGATTCATTTTTTATGTAGAAATTTAATTTATTTTATCTTATTAAGTAGAAATTAATAATTATGCTACCAAGCACAAAATGCGTGATATAAAAAACTAGACTTATTAGAAGCTTTTTAGTTGTAATATGACCAACGATACATTCAGTCAAGTAGGAAGAGAGTAATCAGTGGTGTGGAGGTCAGGTACCCACGTCACTGGAACAAACTAACTATGAGCAAGGTTCAAGTGCCTCGTTAATACTTTAATTAAAATACGGACATTATTTGTAACTTAGATTTTTTTCGAAATACTTACTAAAATGAAAATGCATCTACTCGCTCCATTGTTGAATTCTGTGGCCGAGGGCACTAGAACTTTGCGCCATACCTGGGAAAAACTCCTCAAATCTGTCCACACAGCATCATAGTCGTGAAGCCTGCGCGTGGAGTTTACACCGGTTAATCTTTGTCGTCAATATCATTTTGGTTAGGTGGTTTAGTTTAGCAGATTGTTTACAAACCTGACACAGTGAGCCGAATAGCAATTTTCGGTGCGTAGATGCTTGCGGACGTCGGAGCTTAACTTCGACAAATCGGCATATAGATGCAATTGATCTTTGCTAATGATGACGTACGATTTGAGGAATGGTCCGTACGGTATGTCATGGCCTCGAATGTTCAAGAGCCATGCGATTTCATCCAAAGCCGTAACAATCATAGCGTCAAAACCCATTGCCACTAGCTTTTCCCTGGTGTCATCCACTTTGGTGTCCCATTTTTTTCCTGTGTACCATCCAAAATAAACGATCAGAATGATAATTTGGCCGACCTTCGAAATTAAGAGTGCGTCCCGAAAGGAGCTAATTATAGTTTTAGACTCCATTATTGATTAACCGTAGATCAGAGGAAAATGATTTAGTAAATTTATTGTTTTATTATTGATCGATAGATATCTAAAAGAAAACATGGATTTCGGGACCCAAATGGATAGTATAAGGCGTAGAACTTAAATACATCTGCAGAAATGTACTGTTAATAGAGATTTTTTTCTGCAGTCGTATCTTATAATCTACATGTACCATACGTACCAGCGTATTCCAGAGGCCAAACGAATGCCTCGTGCGCTGGATAGTTTGGCCGGTTGTCTACCCAGATTAAGTCAATCAAATTGTTATTGATTGGCACAAGATTAATGGAAGCATTTGCTAGAGTCCTATACATAAATTCCCAATCGCCGTTGGATATTAGTTTCAGGTCTGCGCCTATTCTCGAATTCGGCTTGAACTCATCCAATATCCATTCGTCCAATCTCAACTGCGAAACGATCAAAGTAAGTTACTGTAATTACTGTTGTTATCGACTACCATAACACGTTTAACAACTATTGAAATCGCATACCGATTCTCCGTGAACTAAAAGTTGCCAGTCACAAGACAACTCTTCGTCGGCCTGTTGATGGTACATCCAAACAGTCCAGAAAATCGCTTTCGTTTGCGTTACCAACGCTACGCCGCCCAAACCGCTAAATCCGGAAATGTATTTCAGTCTTTTGTCGTGATCGGCCACTTCTTCGTTCTTATTAGGACCAAACAAACAAAAATATATAATTTTTTTTACGAATTAGAAAAAATACATTATAAATACACAATTTATTCATCACAATGCCCAAGAATGTAAGTAAATTCTTTCCCATAATTTATCTAATAGCTTTTTGGGGTCAGTTAATTAATTTGTTTTCAATTGTTTTGTGTCTTTTTTAATGTTAAACTTATACCTATCAATCATCCATCTCATGCATTATAGCTCATAGCTCGTCAATGCCTTATTTTAAAGGTAAAAATGTCATCATCACTATCATTTTCTGATCTTTTCTTTTAAGTATTCATCTACATTACTGATTATACTAGCTTTGCTTCCCAACACTAAATTATTCTCAAACATGTAATTAGGTATAGAACTCACCAAAACCACAATATTATACTCTCAGACTGTACACCGTATAGTATTTATTATTTCATTCATACTAATTGAAAACAGATAATGGTAAAATATAAAATTTGAACTTAGGTGCATACACATCAAACCTAAAGAAACGTTTTGGTCATTAAGAATTTTCGTAACACATATTTACTTGATGTTCGTCTGTATCTGGTATAATGTATCCATCGATAGGGGATCCATGAAAAGCATTTATCCGTTTCATTTCATATCTCAGCCTATAATGCAATATTTAAATATTTATAACTAACCATATTATAAACCCTCAATAATTTGTAAGACATAATTATGGTAATATTTTGTCATACTGTTCGAGGATCTTTGATGTGTTTACACGGTTGACGGGCTGCGGCACGTTTGCCATTGGTGGACACAACTTTCGTCCCATTATTTTTTCGTTTGCACTTCCGCTATGGCCGTACGACCAAGTGCATAAGATAACTAAAAATAAACAATAGCGTTTAATTTCAAAAGCAACAAGTATTTAAATAAATTATTTTGTGGTTTGATTAAATTTTCTATTTATATTTTAATTACACACGTGACAGGAGTATAAACAAAATTATCTGAGTAATATCCAACAGTGACCATGGTCTTTTAAAGTTCAATCATTTAAAATGAATACAAATTAGCTCTTAAATGAGCATTATTTGATAAGATTTATTTCTTTCCTCCATTAATATTCGAAATTCTGATTTAATCCTGTTATTTCATCCACTGCGTTAGGTCCATTGCATTTATTATTTTAACTAATTGTAATAATTATAATTTAAAAAAATACAATCATTAAACTCATTAATAGTTTATTTTTATTTATAAAAAAACTTAAGGTACGAATGTTTAAATACAGAACACACTAAACAATTAATTATTTTAATTAATATTCATTTTTTATAAAAAATATTTTAATGAATTAAATTCATTTTTCAGAAAAAAGGAATGTTCTGATTTGACACGTCCATCTCAAAGCGTATATAGACCAAGGCGATCTTGTACTGGTAAGTAATCGTGAGGTGGCTGATGGGTAAAGTTTGTCCCTAGCAGAACCCGCTAATAAAGAAAATATTCTAAATACTCTTTCGATCAGGCTCGAATCCGCCGTAGTAAATGGGTCCCAATGTGGACTTCATTATTAACAATATTTAAATGGTCTTTAGCGAAATACTAAATTTAAATTTAGACGCAATGCGCTTGATTATAACCAGTACGTTATGTGTTTTACAGTAGAGTGCAGACACTCTCAATGCGATTGTGAAAAGCCAGGTTACCCGGAAAAATTATGCCTAAGTTTTTTTTTGTACTAATGCGGAGGAAAAATCCTTGATAGCTGATTTTATATAGGTAAACTAAATAGGTTCATTGTTCGTAAATCATAAATTCATAATTAGAGTTGTTGCAATAGAAACCTAATTCATTGCGATAGCAATCCTGTCTACAAATAAATTTAACTAAGAAATCAGATGATATTTTAAATGATTAATTTTATAAAAAATATATATTGAAATACTCTTAAAAGTAATTGTAAAGGCGCAAACGTTACCGACAACGTTATTCTTGACTTTTATTTGCGTATATTAATATTAATCATTATAAATTAACTACTACCTACATTAACTGATGCTTAATTCTAAAACATGCTATTTTCTTCTTGCAATCAAGACTGGTATCTACTGTTAAACACAATTAATTACTTGCATTCATTATTAATTATTAAACATGTATCATTCTGTTCAGGGTAGATTAAAAAGTATTAACCAACCTTACACTTATAATTATAAAACAAATTAAACTAAACGGTTTTTAAATTATTAAGTTTTGATATTTCTTATTTACAATTTAGCTATCCAGGTAATAATTACCAACAAGTTAGTATAGTTTTTGGCATTTGTAGTTATATTGATTCTTATGTTTATTATTATGCTAGTGCATAGTTTATTATTATTAGTTTTGCTCTGAATTTCTGTTATGATTAAAATAATATTATTATATTATTAAGAACTATGATATTTGAATAGTGAGTTATACTTTCAAAACAATATCGCATTACGCAATCGTCTTTAGTAATGCTAGTAAAATATTATTATAAAAACCTTGTTTATACTACTTGCACACCTAGGAATTGAGTCATAAGAAATTCAGTTTTCATCAACAGATATTTTATACTATGGTAGAGATCTCTGGGCTTAGACCCCAGTTGTAAATTATTTTGTTTTCTAATAAATGTGTTAGGTTATAATCACAAGCTTCTGTCTAAGATTCAGATATAATGAGTTGTGTTAGGTAAATAGAAAACAACATGCTATGACTTTTATAATTGATAATTAATAAATAATCAAATATGAGACAATGCAATTACAAATTGCCAGGGTTCTAATTTTTGCCAGCTTGTTCTCAGCCCATAAAGTTTGTATGGGTTATCAAAATGTGTTATATTAAAAACGAAATGTGCGATTTCTCGTGGGATCAGGGATGTGCAAGTGTAGGTACATGGCGTACTCATCAATACACGATTGGGTAAATTTTGTCAGACATAATGAAATCAAGTACACTCTTTTGTTATAGCTTTTAGGTATTATTCAGCGGATCCCTTGAGAGTTAAGACATGCGACGGCAATAGCGGCGACTTGGGATTACAAGCGAAAAATCTTATTTGTTCGAATAATTATATTCACGTTCTATAACAAAAGTTAAGGATAATAAATAATAATAAAAAAAAATACGATTTTTTTCCTTTTTCTAATTTACTGTACATACTTCAAAGCCGACTAGTGTGGTAATAGTATTGTATTGACCCAATTTTCAAATGACATTTAAAGTCTCCCAAAGGACGCTCATTGTTTCATTAAAGGTTGCGCGGTTATACGATACATGAATACATGTGTTGACATTTCAAAATTCGTTGGACACGTCGAACTCAATGCGCGTTTCTTGTATTTTAGGTCAACTAAAAAAATTATTTTACCAAATGCAAAGCGCTTATTTTTTCCCCACCCCATTTTCAAAGAAAAGTTGACTAAAAATTGCAATAAAAAAAAACCAACGCACCACAACAGTCAACAGCAATGTTAACAATAGCGATTGCCATAACACCTTACACAACTAATGGATTCAGTGTCCCTTTAAATTTTATATTTATCAGTACCTATGTAAAGATACATTAATCGTTAACTTTGTGTTAAATACTTAAACAATGAGGTTTACATTTATAAACATATATTTGAGATATTATTTCAATGAACAATTATCTGAATGAATTAACAATAAGTGGATTCAAATAACTGAAGAAATAAAAAATATTTCATAACTATAATAATTACGAATATCTTACAATATTTATTTGTTTGAAATTATTATTATAATATATTATACTAGTGCGTTACATCTATGGATTTTTTTTTTAATTTTATATTTAAAATTTTTCAACATATAAATTGTACCTAAAAATGTTTTTTTGAATAAATATATAAATAATAGTTTATTCATCATTATAAAATGTGCGGTTTTTTGGAAACAGCAATTTTAAAATGTGTGCGGTTTTGTCCTATATTTTATCACAAGTGTGCGGCTTTTGGAGTCAACGGGATTTTTGTAGCGTATAAATGTATACCCGTGTACCTAGTTATGATATCCTGAAAGGTTGAAAACCATACTAGTCAATAAACAATAATAATTATATTTAGTTGTTTATGTTTGTCAGGATACTTAAGATGGAATTCTGGAATATAGTTATTGTAAAAAACATACCCACTCGACATCACATAGAAAAAATACAAAAGAAAAATTAGCGGTTTACATTTTTGTAGGTGCGATTTCTCAAACACGAACAACAGCTATGTCCTGTGATAATGTATTCATGTAAATGTATGTAGTTTAGAATTAAAGAAGTTTCAACAAGACCCACCCTCGGTGAAAAATATTTTTTATTAGCAAATAATAATAATAGGAACGCAAACCGACGAAAAATCATCGAGGACGGACGGGCGGTGGTACTAGCCATCATTACAATAATGTGCGCCCTTGCTTTTCTTTTAAGTGTTATGGGCACGAGTCCGCAGGACAACGCCCAATTTGCGGAAATGGCCCGCGAGGAAGTACTGTGTCGTAACTCCATCAAAGTTAAATTGATAGAAGTAATATAAACGCCGTAGACGTTTTTAAAATAGGTGAACAAAAGTCGAGGTGAGAGATATTATGTATACTAAACAGTAAACAATAAAAAAAGAAAAGAAAACCACTAAATTAAAACCACTTTCGCTGTGGGCCAAACATGAGCAAAAGGACCAAATAATCAATTCGTATCTAGTTATCATATAATATAATAGGCTCCTTAGTTTTCGTATTTTATTTTGGACTAAGTAGACAACCTAATATCATTGAGTAAGACCTATTAATTAAAATACAATAATCAAATCGAATATTTATATTCGACACCAATTTTTTGTTCAATCACGTACATTTGGCCAGTCTTTCTTAAATCTAACCTACGGTTAGAAAACGGTTCAGTAATGCTACTATTAAAGGTTAAACTAAAGGTAATATTTAGTGGCATTTTATACATGCCAACTAATTTAAGTTTCTTTTTCTGTGTTATTGGCTATTGCGAATACTAAACAGGTTATTAAATAAATAATTAGTTTGTGAAGGCTACGGATTTTCTTTGAGGCTTACTTGCTTAGAGTTCGATTTTAGCTTTTATACGAAGCTAAGAAGTAAACATTTTTATACCAATTTAAAAACAAAATTATAAAACTGTCCTTCATACCCATAAAAAAAAAATTGAAATCCTTTTGATCAATAAATTCTGAAAAGTAACATGGTTTTTTAGTATTTATATGACATTTTGTACTTTCAGTTACCATAAAGGTTCCCTAGTATTAAGTAGGTAATGTACTCGTTATAGATTTTCCTTCAGTGGCCAGTCTTATTGGCACGTCTACAGTATAAAAATTGAGGCCTCTAAGTAAGTAAGTAGGTAGTATCTTACAAGACATGTAAGTTTGGCTTTTGTATAATATGCCACTTTGTTTGGAATAGAGTAGTACAGTTGTAATTGCATTTTGACAATTATTTTTTTTTGTACGTCAAAATCCCAATGACAAATTATACTAAAACATGGCACACCACGACGGGTGGTGAGCTTCGATCAATTGTGAAAATTTCAAACCTCCCGGAGTGGTCAGACAGTTGTATACAAAAATACTCTTATAAGTTATCGTTTTTTTTTTAAGTACTGTACAAACGCAAGACGTACAATCAAAACTATTTGATCAAACGGTAGCAAGTCCTCAAATTCATTGCTTTTTTAAAATTAAAATGAGTGTAAGAAATAAACAGAATTAGCCAAAAATCACAGATTTGAATCAATACAATTAGCATTAAAAAAAACTGAAGTTATATTATAGCGAATAGTCAAGGCCCTTCGGAAAAATAATACTCATAACAAATTGAAATAGTTTTAACTTAAATTATTTTGTGTAAAAGTAACGAGTACTACTATAGGGGCGATTATTTTTATAGTCTGAAAATGTTCAAATGAAAAAGTTTTCAAAAAATCCAAACAGAGTACTTTTTTTTTTATAAAATTCGAGATAAAATTTTCTAGATCAGTGTTGTTAACACATTTTTTTGTACTATATTTCTATTTAGTCATTTGTTTATTAATATTGACTTTTTTAAGAGTTAAAAATAGAAGCATCTACCGTATTTTTGTAAATCTTGATATTATAAGTCCTACTGTCCTGGACGTTTAGATTTCATTATAACTATACCCCATTAATAGTACTGAGTAATAACTAAAAAACTTATTCTTAACTTGAGCTACAAAACATTTATCACACTTGTAGGCAAGCTGTATAAAATTAAATGATTATCAATGCATAATTAATGTTTTAGCTGGCAAGAGCATACATGTATTTTTATAATACAATGTATTATAAAATCAATAGTTTAATCCATTAGAAATGTCCAATGTCTCAAAATGAATTTTTAACCTTAATCATAGTTACTTTTAAGTTTTAAATGATTTGACTTTAACATAATATTTGATATACTTACAAATAACTAGTGAACATACTGTTCGCATTGTAATGAACATCTCTTGATCTGAACCAGTCTTGATAACGAGATATTATATTTAAATGTACATCTTTTTTTTAACAAAGATTCGACACTTGAATTATCCTCAAGAGTTTTGAAATAAGTGAGCGCCACTTTGTGCTTTGCTTTACAAGGGGGTGTCTACAATACCTGCTGTCAAGAACAGTGTTGCCATGTAGCCAATTTGGAAAAAAAATCCATCAAGTAGTAAGGCAATACAATAATTTTTTAATATTCATAATGATAATATTACAATTTCATAAAAAAAAAAACTGATTACTTACAACTCATCAAATTAGGTACAATATAAAAATTGTTTTATATTTTATTACAATATTGTAAATTGAAGTTTTCACACAATGTGGTGATTGTACATCAATATTACACAATATTACTAAAAACATAAGTTTATTGATATTGAAATGGTAAGATTTTAAATCACCGAGCAAATATTTGCTAGTTAAAAATAAAGAAAATTGTAAAATCACTAGTCGAAAAAAAAAATCTTTTACTAAGATGTTCTTATTTATATTTCGTTATTTTTAAAGAAATATGCCAGTAGTTGAGTATGATCAGTCACAATTTTTTTTTAAAGATACAAAATATCTGTTTTACGTTTTGTATAATTTTTGATGCGTAATCAAGGACAACAAAACAAAAAGAAAAAAATAATTTTCAAATCATAATTCCTGCAACGGTTAAAATTCAAATCTAGCCATAGGAACACTCTGATCTCTAAAATCAAACTGTTCAGCAGATTCTTGTACAGATGGCGCAACTCGAGGATCGTCTTCATCTGAACCAAAGTAGCGTTCAATGATGCCAAACGCCTTTTGATAGATTTCAATATTTTCATGAGATTGCAGGAACTCTATTTTATCTAATCCGTAGCATTCTTCCAGGAGCACGGCATATTGGTTAACGGTACCTGTTTGTTTAGATAACTGTTCTCCGAGTTTTAAAATGTTTTCTAACCCATTTAATGCTACTTGGATTATTTTAACATCCGTCACAGTCAGCAAATCACATAATGGAGGAATACATTTCTGTTAAAATAAAAAAAAAGGTGGAATATAAAAATCGTAATCAATCTGAGAAAAATAAAAATAATTAAGCATACATTTTCGACCAAATATTGTATTTGTTCTTGCGTTCCACCAGATGTAGCATTTGTTATAGCCCAGCCTGCTTCTTTTCTAGTTTTGAACTCGGCTGTGCCCATTATATGAATTAGTGTGGGGAAAATATTTGCATTCAACACAGCCTATTTAAAGTAAGCATATACAAATGTATATTGTTTTGTATGTTATATTATGTAATTCATAAAGTATTAGACACTCATTTTCTTTTAAAATATTTGAAAATTAAAATTAATTTATTTTTTATAACATTTTAATTTTTATTTCACAATATTAAAAAAACTACTACATTTTTATCTTTTTTACTTTATTTCCAGAGCTCTATCATTTTTTAAAATTTAAATGGTAACGTGTACATTTATTTAGCTTTCATGATTTAGAATAATTTGCTGAAAATTTTGACTGGTTGATAACCAGTTTAGTATAGTATAGTTACACTAAGTTATTAAAGTTTAAAATGTAGGACTGGTGGTGGAAAGTGATAAAGTAATGCGTGCAGATAAAAAATAATACTTTGTGATATCTTTAAAAGTAATTATCCAAAACTGGTTGACTAGTCAACATGTTCAGCAAATTATTCTTTATCTAAAAAGTTAATAAAAAACATACGTTCCTAAAAGTTGAAAACGCTCTGGAAAAAAGTTAAAAAGATAAATATTTTTTAATATTTTAAAATGTAAAAACATGAACTATAGTATCTCTAAAAAACTACAAAATAGTAATTATTTCAAGAAAAAAATAGTGTCTTATATTTAATGAATCACCCTGTATACTTATAATCTTTTACTTGTATTTGGTTTTTATTTCCAGCTGTAATATTCGAAATTGTCCAACAGGCTTCCTTCCTAATAGTTTCTTTTGGCGAACCCAATAGGCTGAGTAGACATGGTAGTACTGAACAGTTTAACACTACTTGTGTTTGGGCATCATCACCAGTTACAATATTGCCAACAGCTCGTAAGGCAGCGGAAACAACATTATTCTGCGTACACCTAAGGAATAATTAATTAGCACTTTGAGAAGCTCGCAAGTATTAATATTATTAGTAAAGTCTAGAATAACAAAATATTTAAAAACCCTTAACTACAAAAAAATAATACACTAGCGTATATGTGTATTTTGTTAGCCATGTTATGCAACATCAACGCTCACAACAGACTGAGAACTTTTTAGTTATACGCTAAGTGTATTATTTTTTGTGGTTAAGGGGTTTTATTAAAAATAAACCACCAAGTATTGCCGATGTTTTTTCTTGATCAATAATATCAAACTTACATAAGTAATTCAACTAGAGTTGGGCAAACTCCAGCATCGATAACCGCCTGAATTTTTTCATTTGGGCCATCAGATAAATAAGATAAAGCCCAACACGTATCAGCTAATACATCAGCATCAGAATGTGTCAGCAATTCAGCCAAAACAGGCAAAGCAGGCGATACCATATTAAAATCTGGAGGTGGAGATTTACCACGACACAAGTTAGATAGAGCCCAAACTGAGTTACGAGTCATTGACAAACGTGAACAATTCCGTAGAAGTCTGAAAAAATATAAAATAATTCATTAGCTTTCATTTATAAAATAGTGCTAAGAAAAAATATGTTCTAAATTGAACTTGTCCTTTTATCTGAGGTTACTCAAAAAGGTTCAGTTTTTTGTTGAATGTGAATGAAATTTGACTTGTTCATTTACATAAAAAAAAAAAAAAAATGAAACTGCCTTTAAGATATTTTTTGTATTATCTATATTTTATTACCTATTAAATATAACATTTGCATGTTTGAAGGTTTACTAAATGGATAAAAAAAAAAAAAGTGAATGCTTTAATTTTTAAAAAGAAAAATGTGTTCTTTTGTCATTAAATATAAATGAGCATCTTTTTAGTGATCGCTCTAGACATAAAATATAAACCTTAAGACTGGAATTAAAAAAGAGATATTTAATATCTTCTAAAAAAGTAGTATTATATTCATGTTAATTTTATATAATTGAGTCTAGAGCACATTGTAGCCTGTTTATTTAACTAGGTACTGATAATTGATAATAATCTGTGACCTGTACTACCAGTCAATTGAGAGCTGGTTTTATAGTGACATTTTCAAAATTAACTTTTAAATACATTATACTCTGTTCTAAAAGAGAATATACCAGCGCAGAACTAAAACGTATTACTTTTGGCTGTGCCAGTGCCGCTGGGAGTAATGCATTTTGGTTTCTGCGTATATTCTTTTGGATCAGTGTATAAATTATGTATAATAATATTTATGTAAAAAGATTTTTTTCGCCAACGCCTAAATTAATCAAAAAATATATATGAATTCATTCATACTATGCACACCCATATATAATTTATGATGTCTTAATTAAATTTGTACACATGATTAATATTTATAATTGAATATATATTAATATATTCAATATATCATAAATGCATATAATTATTGAGGTGTCATAAGCAAAAATTAAAATATAATATTGTTAAGGACAAATTATTTGTAATAATTACTGTAATAATGGCTTCATTATGTTCATGCTTAAAACATAATCACGACACATTGGGGAATCACCAGCAATATTACCCAAAGCCCAAACGGCTTGTTCTTGTACATCTTCATGGGACGATTCCAATAAGAATATAAAAACGGGCACGGCATCAGCTTCCATTACTTTTCGGGTTTGTTCTGATGTTCCAGAAGCGATATTTGTCAGTGCCCATGCTGCTTCAAACTATAAAATAAAAATTAAATTGGAGTTTTATACTAAAAATACATTTTTGATAGAACATACTTGAAGTTGACTGTTTGTAGTATTTTTCAAAAATTCAACAAACCGAGGGATAATACCAGTACCAATGACCGCATCAATAGGCGGATTGGGTTCCGATGACAATAACTTTCTGAACTTTTGTGTTGCCTTTAGTTGATCTTCCTCATTGTTACTATATAAATGTTTAATTAGTTCATCATTGATATTGCATGCTTCTGACACAATATTTGGTACAGCAGACTATAAAATAATAACAATAAAATACTTAATATGATTAATAAACAGTTATGATCGTTAGATAATATTATGCAAGATAATTCATCCCCAGAATTAAAAAAAGAAGTATTATAGTGCTAAATGCTTATTTCTCATTATAACATGACTGAGGCAAGTGTAAAGATATTTGTAGTATTTAGATCATGCTTATTTATTTAGTCACGGTAAATAGAAATAGAACAAATATAAACAGCGCCAGTTTATTTTACATTAAAATTACATTTTGTAAATTTATCTATATTTTGGTTATCATCACAATGATAAAACAATAGTTTAAAAACATTGGTAAATAAAGAATGGAATGTAATAAATATTAAAACAATAAAATAAAAAATTCAGTAGGTAACTAGAACAAAATATAGAAAAACAAGTTTAAAATACAGAAATCTATAGAAACATTCAAATTATACCTTGACCACAATAAACGCAAAAGAACCAATGAACAACAGACAATTTTTACTTACATCGAGATCATCGTTCTCAATACCGTCATTGATGTTGCGTCTCTTAAAAAGCTGAATATCTCGCTTTTGCTTGCGCAACTGTATGCCTTCTTCTTCGCGCCGTCGGCGTAACTCCTTGGAGTCAACGCCTTCGTTTTTGTAACGCATTCTATGCGAGTTCGACATGGTACTGACCTGAGGATTATCAACATAAAATTTAAAATTGATCTGGTAGCACAAAAACAGTATATCATACCACGGCGCCCGCGCTTTCTGCCAAAACCCTTGCGAAGGGTTGACATTTACCTGTACATGTGTATTTAAGGTTAAGGAAATATAAAAGCGGGAGCGCGCGCATGGGAAGCGAAGACCGCTTACTTACGATGTTTTGATATAATATAATGTGCGTGAGTGTACAACGGCTTACGGCGGCGGTGCCTGGACAGTGGACACCGATTGTAGACACAGAATCGACGATCGTTGACAGTTGAACGTTTGCTAAGGCGCTGGGAACAACACCATATTATTACGAATTACAGTGCACAAAGCATTCGATGTGAGCAATCGTAATCAAATAATATACATATATATATATCTATATACTCAAACACGCACGGCGCACGCACTAGGAAAATAAAAAACCATAGGGAAAATAATATAATATCAGATGAACCTATAGGTTGGTCGTTAAATAACATGGTAAAGGTCTGGGTGCGGTAGATGGTGGGGATGTCGGTGCGCGGTAAGAAGACCTTGGAACGATCACAAACAGCTGATATCCCGGTTATAGTTAAGTATAACCCGTGGCTTAAATATACTAGGTTATTGCATTGCTTCCCTGGCCCATCGAATTTTTTTTATGATAAAAAACAAAATGGCTGCGCAAAATAAGCAAATCAAACATTTATTATAATTATCGTATTATAATTATAATAAATATGAATATTATATTATCTATTATCTGTGCAATCAAATTAATTTATACTTTATAATAATAGTAGATATTACGTGTAATATTAGGTCTATTGAAAAACATTGATATCCTCTTGCGATGTCATTTTGTGAATTGGTAAATTGGTGATATGCAATAACCTGGTGTACATAACCCAGCTGTCATCTCGGCTGCGACTATGGCCTATGCTAACAGCACAAAATTTAAATTAAATCCATTCTATGCTGTTAGACTACTGCCGCTCTGAACAATAAACATTAAAAACCGTCTAGTCTATAGACATTTTATGAAGTCTATTGTCATCCCGCCGCCGAAGTTTACAACGTCTTTGAAAAGAATTTCGTATTGGCGCGAGATGCCGCATCAAAATTATTTTAACGAACCACAGCCCATGGGCCTCAGCCTACATGCGACCTGTGTGTCCCTTTTTTTGATATCGATACTACTAATGATGTTAATAAGGCATACGCATTATTATTATGAATATTTAGCATAATGGTTTTTGCTCGACAAATATATATATTTGAATCTATAATCCGTATTTAATTACTAAGCAATTACATTTGTTTTATAATTTACTAAATTATAAACATTGCTTTCTAACTTATCAGAAAATTAAAATGAATGTAAGTAAATTATATTCAGCTTAAGACGAATATATTTTAGGTATAGTAGTATAAAAAAGTTCCATTGGATTGTTCACAAAAAAGAAAAAGAAATTAAATTAATATACATGATAATATAATATCATTATCAATATTATAATATATAAACAATACTAGATCTCAATTAAGATTACATTGCCTTCACCGAAACTGATTAAAAATGTTAGGCATACCTGTATAATTTTACAATATATTTTTAAAATTTGACAATTCATTTATTCTTGCTTACTAAAAATAATTTTATTGTTTGAAAAAAATACATATTCGTTTTTTGGAGAGTCAAATTAAGTTTTTTCATTACCCAGTTAACAAAATCACATACATACAGATTGAGACTAAATATGTATATTTTTTTGTTAAATTTTCTCTTTTTTACATTTATACCCTGCATATTAACATAGCTTAGTTGAATTTTTGAGTAGAAATTATTAGTTTAATATTTTTCATATAACTTTAATGTAAAACTTAAGTAAAATTAATTTGATTCACGTTTTTCATTTTTACTTCTTTAGGGGATGAATTTTGGAAAATCCTTTCTTAGTGGGTCTCTTCGTCATAAAACGAAACTACTAACTAAATTTCATACTCATAGCTTCAGTAGTTCCGTCTAGGTGATGATGAATCAGTCAGTAAGAACATTTTATTTTATATATTGACGCGTCATACGTAAAGTAGCACCATTCGTGACTTCTTACGGAGACAATCACTGTTCACAGAATCTTATGAAAAGTAGCACCGTTCAAGTTCTTATGAAGACTAGCACTGTTCAAGCCTTGGTGCCAACAGTGCTAGTTTTTGTAAGAACTTGAAGGGTGGTACTTTTCGTAAGACGCGTCGATATAGAGTTGTGTTTAAATGATAAAAGTTTTGTAGAATTTTAGTATACAATTTACAAAACTTTTAATATTGATTTAAATAACATTTATATTTTGTATATTAATAGGTTCGGAAGTATTTTAATCTATTTTATAAACAATATTGGTAAAACAAAATACAATATTTTCAATTTGATTAAAATTTTTAGAAGATTTGTGTCGTAATGGTAACAGTTTTTTTGCGCTTGTACATAGATCAAACACATTTTTGTTAGCTTAACAGCATAATATGTGAGTGATGACGCTACCTTAATACTACTCAAGAAAAAACTAATAGTAAAATAATTATCTTTTATTTGTGCTTTTTATTTTAAATACCACAACATAGTCAATGACATATATAGGTATAAACAAAAACATTTAAATTATTACAAAGTTTTGACAATGTAAACAGAAAGCAATTATTTAAAAATGGAACAATTGAACTTTACATTGCATTGATAGAATATAAACTACTTTTATTTTTAATATATTTCCAATGTATAATATTTGTTTGATTACGCCATTTATATTTAACCAATTAAACAATTATAGAATTGTTAATAAATTATTAATAATAGTAGATTAAAAAACAACTTTATTTGTTTTATACTAGGATAGTCAGGCTAGTGCTAGTTAATAAGTAAAATAGGTTATATAGTTTAACTTACAGGGTATATACAATATTCCCAGACTTTAGTATATAACCTATTGAAAACTAATAGCCATCATTTTATAATGATTATATTATTATTATTATTATTTATTATTATTATATTATTCAAGATTTTCATGAATTTTTAAAGTGCAGTAGGTGCATAATAGATGGTACATATAAAAAATAAGTGATAATAACAATAAGATATATAAAAAAAATTGTATTACAGTATAGAACAAAAAAATGAAATAATTACATTACAGTAGATAATTTTGTTTCTATCTTAAATAAAAGTTACACAAGCATATTTTCAAGTATACATTGATCATTGTTTTTTGTCTAATATAATATATTATGTCATACACAATAATTTAATTATAATAATATAATTAATTAATTGAAATGTAATTAGTTAGTTTATTTGACTCTACATTTAATGATATCTACTGAAAATGTCTTAATTAGTTATGAAATAAATTTGTTTAAAACATAGTTTATGGACAATTTTACTATAAAAAAAATCCTATTCCAGTTTGGAAATAAATATTTTATGAATTAGGGGAAAAATCTTGACAAGCATCATTTTTGGGGAATAAATAATGTATAAGAATAGATAGAATATGACGAGAATAGAAATTAAAAATAACCCGTACATTTTTAAAATTTTAAAAGATAAGTATTTTTAATATATATTCAAATATGACAAGTAACACTACTAATAAAATGATTACGGATTATGTTTCAAGGAATTTATTTATTATATACCACCGAATAAAAAATGAAAATATATTTAAATAGGTATAGTACAAAATTGGAATTTATTTTCTACACACAACATACTATTACTTCCAACATTTCTAAAAGTGTAAGTAGGCTTACTTTTTATTTTTTTTTACATTTTCGTCATTAAGATTTAAATAAGCTTTACCACAGCATGTAAGAACACATCCAGAAGCTAGGCCAACCAGCGTAACCAAAACAGAGTTGTTTGGTAGCAAACTGCGTACTATAGCCCATGTCAGCACTGATCCCAAATTGAAAATGATCGATCCGTATGCACTGAAAATCAAAATTAGTAAATTAATTTCCGTTATTATTAAAAAACATACACTTTTTACCTGTAGAGAACACGCAATTTCAAAGGTGATTCACTTAAATGTGGACGACCAGAAATGAACAAAGCCGATCCAACACAAGAATTCAGTAGCAGCAAGTTGGTAAGGTCGGGCATGGGTACAATTCTAAAAAAAAAAGACATTTCAGTAGAGTTGATCTCGATATATATACAGATAACGTGCAGCAATTGTCATACCTTTGCAATAGTCCAGGGTTCATCACATTTATAGATAAAACCGTATAACTGAATGTACCAAAGGCTGGAGCATAGAAGTTTATCGCGGAATTTCGGTCAAGTGCTGGAGGTCTATAGCTAACGATTTTAGCAATCAATGAATTTTTGTCTGGAGCCATTATGTGTGTTTGATACGGTACAAAGTATAAAAAGAGTAAAAAACTGTTCTAAATTCTAATTCTAAAAACGTAATAAAACAATATAGAATATCAATTGGAAATTGGAGCTGAACGGCCGAAACATTAACTACTAATAATGATAAAAAAATTGTCTTATCAAAAGTAACAGCAGGTAAACTTGATGTGTCTACATAAAATGGTAACTTTTTCCTGGTAATAAATGGCGCGCATATATTTTTTAATTTTCAGTTTTAGTGAACCATTTTTAGAAATTTCGGAAACATATTATTCGTTCTTAAGAGAAATGTATTACAGTTTTATTTATATTTCGTGGATAATTACAATTTAGTGGAAATTTCAATGTATGTTTGTATTTTTAAAAGTAATTATTTCTCTGCATTTTTGTTAAATAAAATTGTATTCGATTAAAAATAAATTATGATATCTTTTGTAGTATAGTTTTCTGTTTTTTTTTTTAATTTCAATTATTATTATTTATTATTAAAATCGTAAAGTAGGCATTTTGTACTGCGTTTTTTTATAAACATTTTAGCGTTCGTTTGATGATAGATAGCGCTGTCAATTCCTGTTGGAAATAAAAAACCAAGCATAGAAATGTAATTTCTTTAATAAAATAATCAAATACTTATAATTTTGTTTAAACGATTTAATTTTTATGATATATCTATATATGTATATAAATAGTAAATAGTAAATTGTATACATTACATTTTGATGGTTTAGTTGTATTTTAAGCAGATGACATACTTATAGTTTTCATTGTCAAATCTTGGGAATGGGTTAATTATAAAGCAACTGTTGGTGTCAACAAAGTTTATTAATGCCTACGTGACATAAATTTGACTCTAAATGGAGATAAAACAATGTTTATGAAGTATTTTAATAAAACGTTATCAAATGTTAATCCGATAATTATACATATATGTGTCGGTGGGAATAGTAAACTATTAAAGAAGTAACAAGCACCCGATATTGGGTATCATTTTTGATAATAGTTTACGATGGAATTTGCATACACAAAATCTAGTAGGAAAGCTACGCGCTATAATTCCTACATTTCATAAGCTTATTGGTTTGGTATCCAAGCAAACAATGCGTGTAATATATTTTGCTTTAGATCAGTCTATCTACCAATATGGGCTATTTAGTTTGGGGTGGTCTAGATGATAGCATTTAAAATAAATTACTTTATAAGCTATTATTTAAGGTTGTGATTTAAAAACTAGTTACAAACTACAATATTTATAATTTAAAAAAAAATGTAAAATATATGGTACTAATTACTATTTGGTCTTCTTCATTATTATATTTTTGTATTATTTTCATGTCGCACTAAAAGTATAAAATCGAAAAACTGTAAAAAAAACTTGAAATCCCTATCAATAAAAACCACCGCTTGTGGCAAATATCATATTATTGTAATATTATTATATGCAAAAAATAAAAATGTATCAGTTCTTTAAAAAAAATACTTTATAACTCAAATTCTTGAAAATTTGTGCAATTGAACTTTTAGTTAAATGAATCATATTTTGTAAAGACAAGCATCGTTTAAAAACAAAATTAAACATACAAATAAATCAATCTTGCAAGTCCCCAGTGATTATAAAATTATTATTTATTACATATCGTCAAACTAAAAAAATCATAATTAATTATCGAGAAAATATTCTTCAAGTTATTCAATGAGTTCTAAAATATTATATTTTATTACCTAATCTGTAAGATAACTTATGCACCTAATTGTATTATTTTTAATTTACTATTAATTTTATTAGCTTAAAAAACAAAATTACTTATTAATTATATAAATCACTTATATTGAAGCATACCTAATTCTTTATTAATTTATAGCTTGCAACATGGCAACATAAGAAATATCTATATTACCTCATAAAGTACGTTATAGGTATTGTATCATTTTTTATTTATTATCCATTATTCGAAACTCTTTTATTTCGCCAACGGAAGCGTGTTTATTTTGACAACATGGTTCTTGTCTCTTATACGTGTCTGTGATACGTGACTTGGCGTTAAGTTCTATTCTTAAGAAATATGAAATACAAAATTTCAAAGATGACTAAAGGAAACCCAGTGTACAGCAGAATGAAGTTACCTAAATACCTAATATTATTATCCTTTATTTAAACGTCACTTGTTAGCCATTTTTCAATATCCTTTGGAAAGTAAATTAATTTTGTTAAACGAGGTTGTGCTCTTTGTTAGCTAACAATGATTTTTATGGCAACAAAGTGATACAGCGCAAAGATATTAATATTATGTTTTTAGTACTTCTACACGCATTGTTCCGCACGACATCGGTTTTAACTTTTAAATAAGTATTTCACGATGCTCACTCTAATATTAAGTTGTTAAATATTATATAATAATAACAACAGCTTGAATTTACTAAGTAGTAGTAATATTATAGTTGTATGGCAAATTAATTATAACTTATATACACGGAATATCAATTTTCGTATATTGTCATGTAATGTTCTTCCTTAAAATGTTTATCTTGTCAATATGATTAAAATCATATTAAAACCTAGGAAAAATTGTAACCAAAGACTTTTCATTGGATTTTGATTCTGATACATATTAAATAACATTAGCACAATTAAAGCTCACTATTATTTGACAACAGGAAACAAAAAATTTGCGATTCTTTATATTTGTATACAGTTTTAGGACGCTTTTCTTCAATAGAATATTTTTTAATACCAGTCTAGTCATTTGTCATGTGTTTTTTTTAAGTCTATAAAAACTTTAGTTAATGTTTTTCTACTTTAAAGTTAAAAATTAGTTGCGTCGCACAAAATACTGGTCCCAATGTTGACCTTCTAGGCATAAATAAAAATTGATTATTGACCCCTAACTTTTCCTACTACTTTACTCAAACTTTTATGGTGTGACTCATTATGAACATTTACTTTCTGAAAATGTGCAAATATTTCAGTAATTGCTTCCTCAAAGAGAAAGCTACGAATTTGTTTTATAATCTAGGATGTATAGGAGTAAGACCATACGCATCTTTATCAAAAATAAAACTTGTTATGTATAAATTGTATAAATAATAATAATAAAAAAAAAAATTTAACATTTACGTATACTCGTAGGCTTCGTATCAAGGTTCGACACCCCTTGAAACCATGGACGGACTCCTCAGCACTAGCTAACATAATAATTAATATTAACTAGATCTCTTTTCATACAAATCGCTACAATAATAATACGTAAATAATAACAACAATATGGCGATAAGGCGATTTTTTTCGCCTAATATAAGTTACGTTTGTCAACACAATGTCAATTAGCTCAGCTTCAAAGTACTGTTTTTTTAATGTTAAATATTAGGCAAAATTTTAGATTTATCCAAACAAGGATATGATATTGTCTCCGAAATCTTGTGATCTTTCGTTTTTTTTTTAGGTATTTTATATCTAAAATCTTCATGGATCGAGTAAAACGCATTCTGCGTAGGTGTGTTTTAATGTTGGTAAATTGGCTGTATGATATTGTCTTCTTAACTGCTTTAATATAATACGGTTGTGTTCACAACACTTATCGAATAACAACTAATGGGGAGCTAATACACCCTAATAATAACCGGGTATTCGTAACTAAAATCAAAAAGTCACGTCTGTTTAATGTAACGGGATAATCGCAGGAAAACGTCGAAAAAGCTCATTGCGGTTTTTGTACTCAGCATCCTTAGCATATTTTGTAAATTCTATAATTGCTGATAAGTATATGATATAGATTATAGGCATACAAAACACACGCAGTGTAATTTTTCTCACATCACGTTTGGTTGTGGCTGTGTACAGCACAATATTATGTGCATCGTACCTACTGAGATAATATAACGTTATGATGATATATAATGTATATGTGTGTAATAACTAATAAGTATATTATGTGTTTCCAAAATAGGAAGGTGATTTTTTTTTCAATCCACCACCGCACCGTAGCCGTTCATGACCTGTAAAAGCGTCTGCGTGGTATACAGTATACCTACAACGTACATTTTACTCATTGGAATAAAAACACGGTATATACTAATTATTACTGAAACCTAAATCACATACTCGAACGTCTATACTTAAAAGAACGGTACCCACACATTTTTTAAGGAGTATAATAAAGGCAGTTTTTCGCAAAATCTTAATTTTATTTAAGCCGCGCAGTGTGTACCTATTGATACAGTAATGATAATTTTTTCATGGTTATAATATTATGGTCGAGCTATTACAGTAATTTTTATATAAAAAAATGCCAAATCTAAACCGTCTAAGGCTCGATCGGTGGGAATAACGGATGTTAAACGTAAGAGAGAGAAAAACGAATATAAACAAAATTTGGATCTATTAAAAAATTACCACTCTTAAGCATAGATAATATTATCCTTCATCTTTCTATGAACATTTGGTGAATGTAGTATTATCACAGCCTCTAGAGTGATTAATCGCGCAAACCATGTTACCACATCACAAAATATTAAGTACGCGTGGATAGAGTCCACTTAAGTATAAGAATGTGCTCTTCTATTAGTCACATAACACATTCGGTTTTTTATTTGCCTAATCAAGTATTATTACCTAGCGAATTTATCCATATTTTTTGGTTTTACACACATGATTATCACTTACAGACATTCGAAAAACTGGTATTTACCCAACGGTCACAAGGTTCTACGGTTATGAACGTGACTACAATATTGGTCGTAACAGGGAAGTATGTAAAAGTGTCCGAACTGTTTTTTATGGTCATTGAAATATGTATGTTAATAATGGATCGTAAAATTATTTAAAAAAACACATAATTGTAATGAAAATATAATAAAGTAGTTAAGTTAAACATACCTAAAATATTAACCAAAATAATGCACAAAAATGATAATGAAAAAAGTCAGAAAGATTTGTTATTCTCGTCTTACGGTGAAAAAGGAGCTGAGAAAGTACTAGATTAATTTTAGAAGTATCGGTTAAGTACTCGAATTATTCAATAATATTAAATGTTGCAAATGTCTAAAATGTTATTACAACCCTCCCATTTCACAAACACTATTAAGATAAACTAATAATACATTTGCCAGTTTTCCGTGCAAGATTTACATTATACGATCAAATATTAGGTACAAGTCTTAACGTATCGGCAAATGAGGCAACACTGATATCCAATACTGGATTTTTAAACCTTGGAATTGTCACGCGGGTTCAAGATGCAACTGGACGGGCTATATGTGTATAATAGACACTAGACAGAGTAGAGTGATTTTTAACCCTTTGGGTCTTTTCTATACAATTATTTTGCCTTTTATCGGTCATTTGTCGTCGACGTCAAAGCCAATGCATACAAATAAATAATAAGTATATAATTCCGCACGTGCCATCATATACTTGATTGACCGGTTGTCCGAAAAAGGTGTTGTATGAGATGGCGCGTGTGGTGTGTGGCGCCTGTCGTTAAAATCCGACGCATAGTTCATTGATAACGCCGTTGAGTTGCTCGTTGTTTTATCAGTATTTAATGCAGTTTAATTATCTGTCAAATAACTGGCCGGAAATAACAAGCCAGCAATTGTTTCACATGCATAAAATATGTTCAACCCAAGTGATATGGGTATAATGTCACATTAGTCACATAGTTACATTTGTGATGTAAACAACAAAATCGTCCACTGTCGGGCAGTGCTATAGAATAAAAAATGTTTTAAACGTTTCGAATAGTTAATAATTTTGTATTGACAAAAAAAAAAAAATGTATAAATTATCATCGGTTTTACGGTTTTATTCATCGATTGTAGGAGGGTGCTATACATTTATAGTCTTTGTTGTAATATTTAGCTTATATTTAAACGGTATTTTTTTGTTTATGATAGTTAATAATGTTTTTAAATGTTGAAAATATTTAGAAAATAACATTATACACCGTGTGTATTTTTCATGTTTCACTTTAATTAATAATTGTTTCGTTTTTAATGAACTAAATCAAACGTTTTTAAAATTGTATATGGTATAACTTTAAGGTTGGGGACTATATCATTGTTGCCAAATACTTATTTTATTTTTTAGTACGGGTATTTTAGTTTTTAACTAATATTCTACAAAAAATCCTTAGTTTAAATGCGCTCTTAAACTTAGTTCCTTTATTCTCCACAAGCACTACAGGCCCTTTTCAGCGTCGACTAAGTTTCTCAATCCATTCCGGTCAGACATTCTCTATTTTTGCTGATACGTGAACAGCTCTGAAAATACCCTTTACGCTATCCAACCAACGTTGCCGTGGTCTGCCACTTCAATTAGAACACTTGAAATGCATCCCGATAGCCGATAGGCAACATATGTTACACCTATGTAATATTCGCCGATTCACAACTAGGGGCTTAGTGTAAAAATTAAATATAAATAATAAATAATATAATATTGTTTAGTACATGACAAGGTGCAGATCGGTTGTAATTTGATTGCCAAAAGGTGTGATTGAAGGACGCGATGAAAAACTCATCGAAAAGAAAGTATGTATAATATTATTTATAATAACTTATCTTTCCATCAATTTCATCAGGCGGCAGACAACGCTCTCTGCTAAGACAATAACAAAAATAATAAGTTACTATTATTCTGTTTACCATCGACTACGGTGTGCGGTGAAACAATAGCTTCTTGTGTTCGATAAGAATCGTAATCAAAAATCCAACGGTAAGTTTCACGGTAGTGTTTTGTGGTGATTTTACACTTTGACGTGGAATCAATTTTAATTGTCAGTGACACAGCGTGGCAGTGATGGCATCGTGTAACCTTAATATTTAATGAAATTGGGCCCGGAACCTATTGTAGCATTCTTTATTTTGTGTCCAGCATACATTTTTACCTGGAAAACTTAAATTAAGGATCATAGGGAAAAAATACTCAAAACTGGCTCGGGATGGTAATCGGGATAATACCTAGTTCGATAATTATCCTTATATTTTGGGCTATCACAACATGTTTATGATATTTCATCCTCCCTACTACAGCCATCACAATCATACAAGGGAAATATGAAAAATGAGGGGGGGGGGCTAACCTATGTTGCAGACAACGGTTATGAGGAATCGAGTCATTAGAAAATAATTATAACATATTATATTAATACTAAAGCATATCAAAAGAGAACCATGTTAAGCGTAAGGTAATAAATTACTATCTATATAGCTACAATGTACGTGTACATATGTGTGAGTAGTAACTGGCATTGACGGACTTAACTCTGTTTAACCTCAGACGGCGGCAGTGACGGCTTAAGGATGTTGTTATTCTCGGATATCTAGGCGCTCCGACCATGTAAGTATTTTTGGCTTCGGACATGACGTTATTCTATCATTGTGTTGTAGCGCACACGTGTACCTTAAGTGTGTCGTCATAAGCCGCGGTCCGCGGTGTATACATAAAGAGAAGAGACGAATAAACACTATCGAGCCCGCGTGGAGAGAGGGGAAAACCAGAAGAATTCAAATAACATCTAATCCTAATTAATTACACCCGCAGAGTTATTACGTATCAGAGGTACGTGTGGGTGTCTTATAGTAGATACGACTCGCAAAGAGTCCATAGGCAATAATGCTTAATTACTTGTCATAAGCTTTTGATAAATCTGCGTTTTATCCTGCGTTGTTAGCGTTGGGTAATTAATTTACAGGTGTCGGTGCTCGTTAATAATTGTTCGGATGTCAAATCCTCTGGGTGTCGAGAAATCCAAAAGGTTAACACCGTAGTGAGGACAAAGCGTCTTTTGTTTTATACCAATCACAGTACTCCGTTATTCTTCGATTTCGCCCCCACCCTTCTTTCTTTTTTTCTTATAATGTTATAACAATGTACCTGATCGTTATTGTGACTTATTTTTACCTCACGCCGTTATATCGAAAGTTTCACTACTTAAAAACTTACCTTCTTTCCTACCTCTGCCGATTTAAAATAAAAATGTTCTTTTTTTAAATGTGTTTTTAGCCATAACATATTCCAAGAACATCGTAATTAATATTTAACGCTGAGCACAACTGACAAAGAAATTACACTTAAAATGGTTAATATGCATTTGAATTGATTATAATATCATAATTAATTCAATAATTAAATTAATAATATACATTGATATTAATGTTATTTACTATTTTATACCAAAGTTGTTTTTATAATCGTATAAAATCATTTTGGTTTAAGTGGATTTCTTAATGTTGTTGATTCTTGGGCAACGTTCACAAATGAAAATTATAAAAACATAAAACACGATGCTGTGTAAAACACGTTGTTCGTTTCAATTATAGATTAACGCACTGGAAATGGTTTCACAAAGGAGAGAAGATGATATTTGAAATTGATTTCAGTATAGTTTTAACCACAACAAAAGGAAGGATTTTACGTCGTAGGTAAAAGGTGTAAAGTTGTGTGCCCGATGAGTGCTAATCGATTAAACCACCGGATTCAGTTGTGGTTATCCATTTGAGACCATCGACCGATACTTTGGATAATCGTTTTTCAATACGCGTCGTTTCCATTTTAGGATTTGGTTTTCTTTGTACCGCTGTGACTACATATCAATAATTGAGTTAACGCCTCAGAAAAAAAAAACATTTTTGAAACTGGCGTAGGCAATTATTATTATTATTTATTACTATGGTCTTATGGTTATACTATTAAATAGTATCCTTTCTAAATAGCAATACTGTACTAATAAAACCTAGTGGATGACTTAAGTAATGACCTTAGTAAGGACTCAAGCATTTCTTTCAAAAATATAAAGCTAGAATATTGTGAATGTCGCGTTCCTGTTTTGTTTTATGTGTTTCTGGGTAAAATATCAAATTGACGTAAAATGTATCAGACAGCATATTTAAAATAAAACCATTAGAGATGGCTCATAAGTTAATAAAACATAATATTATTTAGCTTAGTATTTACAAAGAAAAAGAAGATTCATATTGTACCACGATCCACTGTGGGTATGAATGGTTTCTTAGATGATAGTAGCGTTCCGAACCCAAAGAGGATAAGTTTTAAGATAACTAAAATGTCACCTGGATAATAATAAAATAGATTTAAACATAAGGTACTATTTTAGTGAGGTACTGTACTCGTTTATCTCGTTACAAATGAGTCCATTGATTTATTTTATTTTATAATGGGTATAAAATCAGTAGGTGAGGAATAATGAAATATAATAACATCTAGTAAGTTATTCAAGTTTGTACAGATATCTCACCTATTTCAGTTTATTCAACGGGATACAATTACCTAAGTCCTAATTTAACAAACTCGCCAACACGTCAATTGTAAAATTATTTTAAAATTAAGGAGTTAAGAAAAAGTTTTTTGTGAGAGATGCTTATGGACAACGTAGTTACCTACCCACTGGTAAGACCGTTTGTTTTTCACGGGAAAGTGTAAGACGACATTATTACTTTACCGATTAATATTCAATAAAAAAAAAACATTTACTTATATCCGGACAAGGAATCCTCGTCGTCGGGCGTAAATTATACGATCGAGTTCATTGAACAAAAACAAAATAATGTCTAACCGACGCTCATATGCATGAAATAGGCTAAGTCTTGCCTACGTGATTGGTGGACAGCGATCAAATTGGTTTTAGAAAACTTAAACCGCAAAAACCGGTCCCAAAACTATACGACAAACCCTTATTATATGCGAATATGCTTTTATACTAAAATCGGTTTGTGGCCAAAAAAACGTTTATCTCACCATCATCTCCGATTTTTGACGGTATCCACCGCACTATGATATACGATTACAACATAATAGGTATATTAACACATATAATAACATAGTTCAATAGTGGTAGAACCAAAACGAGTATTCGTTCTTTAACATGAACATAAAATAATTAATGTTATGTTAAATGTAAAATTTTAATTTACAAAATTAATAATTTACAATAAGCAAAATTGTTGTTTATACAAAATCATAATAAAATATGTAAAATGCATACTAAAATAGTTACCAATAATATTATTTGTGCGATTATAATACTATAAATTACATAATTATCACTAAGATTGAGTTACTCAATCTTTGTATTACATTATATTAAAAGTGGTTTACAATTATGTTCTTTTAAATAAAAATAATGATCTTAATATGTTTATAATAATAATATGAAGTATACATCCATAGTTAGCTATTTTTATGTTAAATTTAGCAAACGGACTCTATGTTTAATACTTTAATGAATGTTTTGTTCTTTGAATGTACAAGTTCTTAACATCTGCTTTAAACATATTACCAATAACTAATAAACAATCTAAATTATAAACAATATTCAGCCTGACTTTTAATGGTGCTAAACAGATTTCTACTTCTTCTTCTTTATCTTCGCCTTACACTCCCAACTACATGGGGTCGGCCACCCTAGTCCTACACCTTCATAGAGCTCGGTCTTCTTCATCTCGTTCAATCACCCCTGCTATCGTCATAACACTCTGTACTTCGTCCACTCATCTTTTCTTTGGTCTACTTCTTCCTCTTTTTCCCTCTACATTCATCTTCATAACACCTCTCACTGCCTCTGCCTCATCTCTTCTCATAACATGACCGAACCATCTCAACCTATTGTCTCTCATTTTCTCCACAGTTGATGCAACATCTAGACTGCCCCTAAACAGATTTATCGGTTGATAATAATCGTTTTATGTAACATATGTACATTGCCATACGATAAATAAAATATGCTACATATTATACCATTTTATTTTTATTTATTCTTCATCTAAGAACTTGACAGTGAGTCTTTCAGACTTCGTGAGCATTTTATATTTAAAAGAAGTCTTAATAATATTATAATGTTCTCAATTGAGTGTATGTATTTCCATGTAGATCCCCTCGTCTAGCCCTTAAAAAATAGATTTGCGTACAGGTATGAGTCGTAAAGTATGGTGAAATCATTTATTTATGATCTACGAGTTTTATAATAACTTCTATCGTCCGAGATAGAGCTGGTCGCTGTCGCCAGACGGATATATACTTGTCGTAAAAAAAACATATTATTTATCGGTACGATCGATCCTTGTAGATCTTTTTCATTTTTTCTTCTCAATAATCAAAATATGTTAAATGTCCCGTAACGTCCTGTCGCCGTTCTCGTTTATTAGCCGGTCCTATAAGCAGTCTGCATAATATAGTTTACAATAGTGGCCGACATAAACCCTTCGAGTCGCCTCTGACCGACGCCTCGTTTAAGGACTACCGTGTCCATTGGAAACGAGGCTGGCCCTTCCGTGACGCCGTCTACGGTACATCAGACAGGTTAGGCAATTCTTCGGACGAAGACGACAACTGACAAGCAGTATAAAAGGGCGCCGATATATATATACATGATGGGAGTAAGCAAGTGGTGCAGCCGCCTGTCCCAATGGGATTTTAATAAGAAAAATGAACAACAAAAAAAATGTATAGAACAATTATTCCGTTCAAAAATAAAAACTTACCTTTACCCAAATCACGCGGACGACACGACGCGACAGACAGATTTCCATACAGGTAAAAGTATAAGGTGACATAAACCCTTACCCACGAAGTAGACAAGCGGAATGGATTTTTTTATTTTCATTTTTTTTTAATGTATAAACAAGTACGGTATTGTTACGAATGTAACTACCACCGGGCAACTGGTATTACCGGATTTACGGAATCAACTCTTTTTCTATAATATTCTTTACAGACCATGTATTATAATGGATATACATAATAAATAGTATATAATATATAACTGAATAATTAATAAGAAGTCAACTACGCTTACATGTATTTTTTTTATTCTTATGGGATATTAAAAGAAAAAAAATTGTATTTGTTATCATTGTCCGATTATTGTTACACAGTATTACTCTTGCCGTGTTAATGCAGCTCGGTGCGGGATTAAACTGCTACCGGACAACGCGCTCCTTTATAATACAAGCATAAGCGCATACAATATAAAAATAATACCAGGTATATTCTTATATATGCCCACGATCGAAGCTTAAAAACTGTATCGCATTAAATTACCGTTCAACCTCGACACACAAAATGATATGCCATGTATTAAGGTAGGTGGACAAATAACGTGTCCCCCTCGGCCGTCGACTTACTTATTAGATGAGGAAGGACCCCTACGTCGTATGGAGAACATAATATGTTTTTACTAATGTATGTTAATGTTTTTTTTTAAAAATTGTATTAAACCTAAACAATATGTAATAATTATTTATGCCAATCGAGAAATATGGATGTTCAACGAAACCTCAGGACAAGGTTTAGGTGATAGCGTATGGTTGGAACGTTATCGATTTCTATTTATTAATTATTAGTATCAATGTAAAACGGACCATCACAGCTGAACTGAGAACAAAGTGATGTGACCTGTGGGCCTATTTAATACGTTGGATACTTAGCGCTGAGTAGGTATTAACGTAATTTATTGTCATACGTGTTGTATAGTCGTAGAGAAACAATATTAATTACTGTAATAATTTTCCAATACGATAATCACCGTGTTCACATGACGCCGGCATTAAGTATGCCGTTGTCAGTTTTAAGGTTGTTTTTATGGGGTGAAATATACATACACATGCTGTTTCGGTGAACAAGAACATTTCGATATTAATTACACGGCGATATTATATATACATGATTGGGTGTGGCGTGTCGTCGAGTCATTCCTGCTGGTTTTAGAAAATCATTAATAATTGTGCGGCAGATTGATAAAAGAAATTTTTTATTTCGATTAGAACGAAATTATGTTTTATCCCATTTTTAATGGGAACAAGTAAAATGGCATACTTGTAGTTCCTTTAAATATCCCGCTTTTGAAATTAGTTTCATTTGTTTTTATTATCTTTAGTGCGATATAGTTTAATTGTTTAAAAAAAAAATAAAAGTGAAATAATTCAAGAAGAGAACATTTTTAGGGTAATATTAACTTCAATCCCGAACATACGATACGAAATAAAAAAACATAATAATATATGGTCGTTCTATAATTTTTTTGTTGTCAGGAACTATTTCTTATATTAACTTGTTTGTTAGTCATAGAGTTCCACTGTACAATTTTAGTCCTTCATACATACGTATACGTATATGTAAATACATGTTTACATATAATAGTTTTTAAATTTATAATAACTATCAAATTTATATGACTGAAGGAACTTGGTATATTTTTTTTATACAAGAAAACATAGCAAAATTTTTATAATTATTATTCAACTTAAATTAGCGATCCTTAGTTTTTGTTGGGCAAAGGTACTTTAATGTAATTGTTTGTTATAACCGCATGTCTAATGTACTACCCCGTTTTAATCCATTAGTGTGATTTTTTTCAATCACATTATTATATTGTATTCACATAGGTCTGAACTTAATACTTCATATTTTTATTTACCCATTAAATATACGAATAAAAAAATTATAACAGAATATTAGTTTCGTTTTGTTTAATTTGGATGATTTACCTAACTTGCAATAAGTTTTAATTACCCAAATGTATAACATAACTGCAATAATCAGTCATCTATTCGTTGCAACCGAAGTGTTAATTACATTATGTATTTTACAGATAGTCTTTCACATAGATCATCAACAGCTTTATGTTTAGAATTATAGTATTTCGCATTCCAGAATCCACTTTCCAGAAAAAGCCCTCCAAGTAGTTTAGGCTATTTAAACTTACTCTAAATTCAGTAGGACGATGCGTTTGAAGTGGGAGAAGCAATTTTTAAAAACTTTAATTTGGTATTGAACAATTGTAGGTTAATGATTATCATTTTTTTAATCGACAAGTACTTAAGTAATTGCATATTTAAATTTTAATCTTGTTTACATATTGTGTATGTTTTTTGTGACATCCAGTCGAACTGACTGACCTTACTAAATTAATGTTTGCGGTCTACCGTTTTTGTTAAGGGGGAAAGTTGTGTGAACAATTTTTTTTAAAATTTTTTTTTATTGCTTAGAAAATTAGTTTATCATCTGTAGAATGTTCTCTTAAATTTTCAAATTGAAATTTAAAGTCGCCGTGCAATGTAGCTAAATTCACTTTAATTCGATTGACATGTATATAGTTTGGCGCAATTTTTTCCTGAACTTACTGGTTTTTGAGTGAACCCAAAAGTTTATTAATTATTATTACTTAATTAATAATAAATACTGTTTTTTTAGTAATGTTTTATACAAAAAATAGGTATTTTTCGTTAAAAATGATCCTGAATTTTTAATTTTAATTATTTTTTAAATTTTAGGTTCACGCAAAGCGTATGAACGTGTTTTAACAGAAAAATGTTGGATTTTTTTTTACATACTTAGAGCGACCTGTACGCTGCACGGCGCAAAATCGAAATACCAAATTCAAGCAGCTGTAACGCCACCATTTTTTAATTTTTCGATAGGAAATTTTGTTATAAAATACTTTGAATAGTAAATTTCATGATGTAATTTATTTAATTTTAATAAATCTTACTATTTAAAAAAAAAATCTTGGAAAAAACGGCTGTTTACACGGCCCTTCCCCCTTAAAATAAAAATACTCATAAACAATGTGACAACCGTAATAATTAATTACACTTACGGTATTCTATTTTTCACGTGCTGAGGTAAATTAATTTATTGTTTTAGTCACTCGGCCTGCAACAAATCGACGTTGGGATTTACATCTACTATCACACTCGGGTCTCACCCATATCATCTATCTATTTTTATTAAACATAGATTTGTACAGATCAAGTTTTTTCTGATCGCGTATTATGTATTCGAAACGTGTGCCTAATACCCGTTTAAAATTTCTTAGGCATGATTCACACACCTTTGGACCACAGTCCACAAAGCACACGTTCATCATCACCGTCACTAATCTGAACGGCGGCGGAACCGGGAAACGTGATTTTTTGACGGATTACCTTTATAACTGATTTTTTCTCTTCTTCCTATTTGATTCCATATGGTACGTCTTACTAATAACAATAATAATTGTTATTAGTAATGAGTAATGACCCTTCCGAACGAGGGGTTATTGCTGCGGTTAATTACTGAACAAATTTCATTTATAATGTGGCGTAAAAAAAAAAATAAACAGGGAAAAAGGATTTTAAAATGTTACATTTCCCTGTTTCCATCAGGATGACGTTCAAGATTTATTATATTGCTCTTATTCCCTATCGGGTTTTCCCTATATTGGTGCGCGCCGTGATCCACCGTATAATAGCGTAGTACACTCTTAAACTTAGGCTTGGTCTATAGATTGTATAGGCCCAAAGTGTACCTATAACATAGGAAACTGGTTTACGGCAGAACTCCCGGCGAGTGGTGCACGTCAAAAATGTCTTATGCATATTTTTTGTTTTTACTTTTTTCATTTGTACCCCGTGGGTTCGGCATCCAACCGCGCGTACTTTTTAATTGTATTCAGTGTCTATACGACGGATTATTATTGTTATGATATGATGAAATCATAATTAAAAACGTTCAATTCCTCGGCATAATATAATATAATGTATTGACTGAATATATTGTGTATTAAGTATTCACATAAATATAACCGTATTGTATCCTAGTCCCGACTGTTTTATACAAACAACACCGACTCTATAAATCATATTCTAGAGAAACCCTCGATTTTGTATGAAATACAACGTTTGTTTTATTTTCGCTGAGCAACCGATGTTTTCTATAGAGAAAAAACAATAAAATTAGAAATTAATTTTTAATGCGTCCCAATTATGAGGATGGCAACAAAATTTCACTTTATCAGCTTAACATTCTCACATATTAGTATGATATTACACAACTAAACTTACTGGAAACTATAAGACAACCGTTGTAGCAATCAATTTTATTAAAAAGCAATTGTTCAATGCCCTCATTTAATATTTGGCGATTAATAAATATTTTATTGGTTTGTGAATACCAAAAAACTTTCCGCACAAATCATCAATTTTATGAAACGTGTTTATACATTACTGTCATGTAAGCAAAAAGTAAAAGCGTTATACCCATTCGACGTTGTGCTTTGTAGATTTATACTATTTCTCAATGAACAACTCTTATAAAGTTCATGTTTGTCATTATATCAACCGACAAAAGTTATGTCATGCCATAAACTGATCGAATTTCCTAATTAATTATTCAATGAGTATACAATGCTTAGACATTATAAAAACATCTATACATTTTTTTTTCGATTATTGTCTTAGTCTACCATAAAAAGAAAAAGTAAATATTTTCCAATTTTCTCACATCTGTTTTTAGTTATTTATTTTCTTCATAGTAATAACAGTTAACCATAAATAACATGTACGAATGACAATATAAAAAGGTATAGACAGTTTATAAAAATGTGCACAACGGGTTTTTTACTTATACTTTATAAAATATGTTATTTTAAAAATAATTTACAAAATAAATTATCCATTACTAATTAAATTCTATAGTTGTACTCGAATACTTTTAAAATATATTTTTCACTACACTGAATACTGGTTGAAACACAAAACACTCATATTTTTAGCCTACAGCCTATATTGCAAACAAATATTAATGCAATCTAATATATTCAAAAAGTTTGTTAATATTTAAATAATATTTTAAAATCATGTTTTGGCAGGAGATTAAATGTTAATAAATAAAATTAAACAAAATTATGTTTAGATATTATTAAAATACAGAAAATAGTATTAAGTACATAAGAAATTGTTTCATAATACTTTAACATTTTTTAAATGATATTTAAAAAAAAATTGAATCTTACTAAAACAAAATTTAAAATTTTTTTTTAATATTAACAAACATTTTGAAAACTTTACTATTTTTTTTTTTTTTTTTGTTTACCTTTGGGAGGTAGTTAAAAAATAGTGTGTACCCATAAAGTGATACTACGAAAGACGGTGTAAAAATTAAAAAAAAATAATTTTGAGAGTGTATGTTACGTGGTAAAATGATGTACGATACGATCGGAAAGGTATTTATTTTGAAAACATTTTTTTAATGCTAATAATTAATACTTATGTTGCGCGTTGAAAGTGGAATGTGCCTGTGTCCAGTAGTATTTGTATACTAATAATAATTAATATAATCGTAATATTATATATTATTAGAGACGCGTATAGTAGTTAGGTAGGTTTATATTTTATTTTGTACGATTCTTATAATGACACGTATTTGTATACTACAGGTTACAGCGGCACAAACACATAGAAGTATCATCGAACCATCAATTTACATGCATAACATGATATCTAATGCGATGTTTTGTAGCAAGATTGAACGGCTATCAAACCGAAGAGTGTTACCCGTGCCTGTAATTATCATTATTAAACCCTAGGACTTAGTGAAGCGGTTGCGTGCAAATGTCTGCGGGCTACTGTGCTACGGTTCGTTGGCTCAGCTTCGGTTATAGTAGCTACGAATGGTGACTGTAATAATAATTTCTGTTGTCACCCACAGTCCGCACACTCTTCGGCGTCAGACCTTCGACCTTCAACAAATGGTTGTATGCTTTTTTTTAAAATTTGTTTGTAGGTACATTTGTATTGTTATTATTATTATTATTATTGCTTTTATATCGACTTTAAATATTGTATATAATATATTCGTATGAGAGGGGAGGATATATACACATCGGACGTGCGAGGCCCCCGGAGGAGATTACAACCGTACACATAGGATATTATGATTACTGTACGCTATATATACGTATATATATAAATGTATATTATCATCGTTATCACCATCGGCTGTTGTCGAATTGCTGTTGTTATTCCGGAATGGAAAACGATCGCGAGAAAATTAAAACGCGATCGCGCGCGTGGAAAAATCTTCTATTAGTTGAAAATCCATTATCGACCGTTGGACAATGATGATGGTTAATAATAATAATATGCATTGTGTTTTGCTCGAATCTATGGAAGAAAAAACGGTTGATAGAAAATCTTTATCCGATCCAGCGATATTATTGTCCCGTCGTCAGCTTTAAGTGTTTGTGTGTGGAAATTTTAAATCCGGTGACACGACTCCGTGATCTCTGCACGCATGATCCCAATTCGTTCCGTAACCATACACAAACAATAATAACATGATGATGCACATACATACAGAAGTCAGACACGGCGAACAAAGGTTAATCGATGGCCAATCCGTCCGGTCACATACGTCGGCGTCCTGGGCACACGCCTAAAACACAATATATTACTTATTTTTTGAATTAGTTTCGGTATATTATTTTTCTCGGTATAGGATCGGTGTGGCGTGTGCCGATTGAAATTGTGACGGAATCCGTATTGTAACAGGTATGGATAAATAATAATTGTATACCTATCAACCTATGTTGGTCTCTGGGTATGCGTATCCGAAAGAGATCACGTCGGAAATCGACATCGGACGAACGGATGGAAGTTGATAGAAACGGATAGACCGCGTTTAAGGTGGCCCTTCGTCAAGGGGCAATGGATGGAATGCGGGTGAGGCGACACAGCAACGTCGGACAGGGGGACTAAGTAAAAATCGTTTGCCGAAGTCTCGACGGGAGGTCGATAGTCAGATCACCGCCGCTGCCTCATATTTATATAATATTAATAAGAAGTACCTATGTATACATTTTTGTTCGATCGGCGACAATATCGAATCGGGCGCCCGTCATCCTTTGAATATGCCGAGGTCACTGTCTATGCGCGCACCCTATGTTTGTTTTGTTTGTTAGATCCCAAAATAAAATGCTCGTGTACTTACTTTTATATAGGCAGGCGTATGTGTTCACGATAAACATCTCTCGAGTTTGATCGAAGGGGACGACGACGGCAACGAGCCTTCTAGATTTTATCAAAAGCGAAAAAAATTCAACAAGAGTCAATCCGCAGTGTTATCTGAAAATCTTTTTTGAATAATAATAATAATTCGTTTGAAATTTATTTTAAATGTGACAAGTAATGTAAAAACGTTTTACCGTTGGGTAAATATGTTGGGTAATACGTTTGGGTAAAAATATGTAATTGATAAATAGCTAATTTTCTAAGACGCTTATAATCAATATAATTTTGCTAAAAATAGTCGGAATAGGTTGACATTTTTTAGGTAAATTTAAACGAAGTCTGTATAAAACGAAATTCCCTTCCCTAAGAAGAAAACGGACTTTATTCTACTTTAATTTATACGTTGGTTAGTTCTTTGCGAGTTTTTACCCACGAAGTAGCCAGAATTTTCATATCCAGAGATTCGCGTTAAAGTTATTGGCTTTGCTAACTTTTTTCTGGGAATGATATATAAGTATTTTTAATCTCAAACAAAACGTGGTGAATAAGGCGTCGAACTTGAATCTATAGTGTATTGTGGGTAAAATGTGTAATGTGTGTAATTATTTCATATGTTTAGTACCTACTTTATAAATTATGTAATTTTCTACCCTTCTAGTGCATGGTAATATTATGTTTTAATTAGTATATTATAATGCTTTTATAAAATTGATGTTAGTACCAATAAGGAATAAATACCCCCACACCCCTTACATGTCTAACCGTCAAAACCAAATAAAGCCAACTGTCTGTCTACCAAACAAACACACACACACACAGTGATTAGTTATGCCTTTGGACATGTATACATTATTGACGTCTACGATGGACAATCGCCAGTGGAAAACAGCTGTCATTTAATTGATGATGGGAAACCAATGAATTTTGACAACTCCAATATAAATGGATTTCGTTATTGGCGATCTTGTTATCTGTTGCAACCGACGAAATTGTTCAATGGTGGATTGGTTAGGTTAGGTTATTGTACGATTAATTATACATATACTAAATGATACCCTACATTATTCTTGACTAAACATTTATACAATGAAAAATAATAATAATTGAATTCATTAATCTTATTAAACCATCAATGCCTATACGAACATTTCGTTTGCGCTGGGCGCGGTCTTGTTATCTAGGCATAATAATAAATTGTATAAGAGTTTACATATACCATGTTTACACGCAATCGTTAGTTCGCTTATGTATGTACTTTAGCATTTGGATTTATATGCAATTTTGAATCCCGGAGTTAGATTTAATTAAATTTGAGGAATTTAATTAAATAGTTATTTCACATTTAACTAACGTAAAATAAAATTGGTTTGTATGCACCTAATTCCTGGATTAACTTAATTGTTTTAACATGAAATAACATTTTTAAAATGTGAAGTAGTGGAAACCTAAAGTGTATAAATACATTTTGCAACATTTACACGATGGTAAATTGGAAAGTATGCTTACAAAGTATTTTTGATAGGTGATTAGTTTTCTTCAATCTCTTTCAAAAATGTATATAAAATAAACTTGTTTTTGGAACAAAATGTCACTTGTACGGCTGTATCCTATTGGTTATTATTACTTCCTAGGTTAGTGAATTAATATTATACTGATGTTTTTTCAATTCCTATAAGTTGGTTGTATTATTATTTTTTAACAAAACAGGTCTCAGGAAATAAACTTTCCCGAGGAACACAAAATTAAAAATCGAAAATTAATCTAAATCTGAGCATTCAAGATAAATAGTAAAAAATGAATAAGTATAATATCATAAACCTGCTTCCTATATTATGAACCTATATTATTAACCGAGTGTGTCACAAATCCCAGGCACACGCCAATAATAGTGTTCGTAATACCGTTATTAATTTTAGGGAGATTGGACCTTCGTTGATGGCCATTGTAGTTGGTTGGACCAGTCTCGGCGAGGGTGGTGAATATTTGTGTGCGCGTGTCTCTCTCAGGAGGCTCTCACGGCTTACCAAATCGCATTATATATAGGGTGTATCACGTTGTATTGGCAAACTGCATATTAAATGTATACGTTTGTCAAATAATCATGATACATCCGGTATAAAATATGGAGCATATCATTGTTATTTTTTTATTTTGTTTAAATCTACTAAAAAATAAAAAAAACACTCAAACACCACCAAGCGTGTGGGGTGACTAACACAATGAGATAGTACCTCTTCTGGGGTTCATACTGTTACATATATCGTATACTTCATACGATTATGTACTTTTAAACGACGGCGGGCACTGACGGTTCACGATACGAGGATTAACATTCACCCTTGTCATCATCACAGATGGGTTAATATGGCGGCTTATACGGTATTTGAGTCTGTGCCACCATCAAATGTATCACGCTCAAATGCACATCGGTTGGCTGTCGCGCCGTCTCAAATATCTTTTTGATTCTAATTTTCGATAAAAAAAAAAATAGAAGAAGAGGAGAAATTAGTTTTAAGTTTATGAACTACATCGTCCGTACGGATGAATCACGGAAATCACATTTAGAGTATTTATCATTGAGAATATTACTGTCTACTATTACAAAGTACTATTTTGTTTGTTTAATTGATCCCAAATGCCGAAACGGTTTTTATATTTTTCTGAAGAACATACTATTATTTATTAATTATTATATTTAAACGGTTATTTTTGTTGTTGTTATAAGTAGATTGTCACGGCACATAATTCGACAGACAGAAGGTCTAATGATTTTTTGCCCCTCCTTCTTTGTTCCCAAACGTTTCGTTACATATATATATTTTATTATTGTACTTTAATCGGTTTAGCTTTGAAACGGAGTCCTTTTTGTAGGAGCCGCCTCATACAGGATTCCGAAACATGGAAGTGCTTCGGGCAATTCAATAATAAATCTGCTACCAGTCTTTGTGCACCTGACAGAGATTTACATTCCGCAAATAGAAATATTCCGAAAGAGATAGAAAAAAACTGCAATTTTTATACAAGGTCGGCAATTTGAAAAGATATTTGTATTGTTCAGAACCGAGATTTATTTTTCCCAAGTCAAGATGCGCGGAATACGTTATTGAAATGATATGGAATACAAATCTATATTCCCACCGGAATTGTAAGATATTACGAGTATTACGTTATAAAAAACTTTTTATCTTATAAAACTATATTTTTTTGTTTTCAACTTTCAACTGTGTTTATATTGTTTTTTATTATTTTTCTATTAATAACTAGTTTTTTTTTTTACATAATTTTAGCGGAAATATTTTCGAAGTCATAAACGTAATACCGGTACATCAATTCTCAAAATATCGGCTCTCGTTTACTAACAAATATTTTAGTTATGAATAAGTTCTCTAAAATTGTATTATATAATATAATGAATTTAACAGTAAATATTTTATAAACATCATATTTTCTCGATTAAAATCATGTATAAACCTCCGTAAAATATAATATTAACAGATTTGTTCAAGTTTTAACTTTCTACGTTGATACCCTATGAGTTGCCTAACCGGTAAAAATGTTTAGTTTTTAAAAAATAGTTGGAAACAGGTTGTAAACGTAGCAAAGATGAATTTTTCAAAATCTACAATACTGCGGCATGGTTCGATCTAACAAGATTATTATCAATTTGTCACGCTCATAATAAAATATTCATGTTATAATAAGATTATCCACTGTCAAAGGTTAATGGAATAATTTGGCATAATATTATTTTTTATAGGTTTAAACGATGACGATATATGTGTTATTTTATTTTTATAACGCTTATTCAAAACCATACTCGAGGCGATATTGTAAAATATTTATTTACATCGAATACCGCGGTGAAATTGGGCTCATCATTACCAACCGTATTGACTTCAGCTCGCATACAGTTCGTTATTTTATAGCCCCCCGCAAACATCTCTGGCTCGATTTATTTACCATGTGAACTAATATAATTCCATAGCCAACGGGTATCGGTTTAAATATTATGTTAATCTATTAGTTAAATGTTGTAATTACTTAGACCAATGGACCATTTACATGTAAAAAAATATAGATAAGCTATTAAGTAATTAAAAACGTATAGTTTTTGGATTTTTGGGTGCTGTAATGTTTATTTTTTTGTAAATTGTAGCCATCGCCTATGTAATAACTTCATACATATTTGTTTTGTATTTATTGGAAGTTGTAACTACTATCATGTCGATAGTAATCACTAATTAGATAATTGTCTATATGGTAGAAAGTCATGTAAATTAAGACCCGAGTCAATATTATATTAGAATATACTAATACGTACAAATTGGGGTGTCGGTTTAAAACTACAAAAAATCAAAATTGCACAATTATATATTTTTTGTATTTGACATTTTGCTGTACGATTTTAGGTACATTGGCCTTCATTTACTTAATTAATATATCTTGGTTTAAAATAAAGTGTAGGTACGCCTATTTTATTAAAAGCATATTTAAGAAAATTGAGCAGGGAGATATTTTTGAATAGAGGGTAACAAAATAGTGCATGTAGTTTTGGTTTGATTCAGTTTTGAATTTGAAACCGGAAACGTCGATGTAGTATTTTTTAATTTTAATTTAATTTTTTTTTTTCGTCGGAAGAATTTTAGTTTTGTAATATTATTCACTCTCAGTCAAGAATACTCACAAGTCATTAGATATTATCGGATTAGTCACCACACTTTCGCTCTTTTAAGACAAAAAATATACGATTTGGTACGCTAATAATTGGTTAAAATTATCAGTGTAAAAATAAACTCCTTGGGTTACATATAGATATAATTTGTTGTAAATCAGTAGATAGAAAAAAAAATCGATTTCCTTCTGGAAACAATACAATTGTTATTATATTGTGATTGAAATCACTTCGTGTAGAATTTTTATTCAATTGTTTTATTGTTAACTGTGTGGTTACTATAATGGATTTTCGCTTTTGATTTAACAATTACTATATTTTATTCTAGAAATTATGAATTTACTAGTCGGCTCTTTTTGTGACTTCTGAATTTCCACCATGCAATGACGCGTGCAGATTTTTCCCAAGGAGAAGAACGGTTGTCTGTGCATTATCTTCTGGGTTTGGTTTTATTAAGAAACGAGAGGGCGTGTAAAAAGTAATAGTATCAATACACGCAAACAGTGGACGCGCGTGTTTCTCGGTAACGCAAATATTGAATTTTAACTCGAACCTCCCTTTCATTGTTAGTGATATTATATTAGAAGACCTCACTTGGCCACGGCTTGTGTGTTTTGGAATGCGCGATTCGTAAAGGCAATAATGTCGATTTTTCGCGCGTTATACACTGATCGCATACAAAATGTCATATCCAGTATATATTATTATTTTAATATATATTTTGTACATACAATAACAACCACCATATAACCTCTTACTGCTTTGACGTCAGTCGTTCGCCACGGGTTTCGATCAACATCGCATTGGCGCGGTCCATTATCGATCGCTCCACCGCAAGACCGGTGCTCGAAAAACACACAAAAACAGCGCCAATATAATAATACCTACATATATATATATTATACATAGGTATAGTGTGTTGCTATTCTGTTATAATATAGTGGCCTGGTCGTCGTGATTTTTAAATTCAATAAGCATTTCGAGTTAATATTGTTACCGATTCGGTATTGTGCGGTTAAGAGGGCGCCCCATTATTGTTGATCCGATTTTCTGGAGTATTTTATCCGAGGCATAATACACGTGCAAAGTATCTATAAACGATCGTGTATTGTTATTATTATTATTATTATTATTATGAACTGCTGTGGCTCCTATTGTCGAACTACATTACTTCTGGGCTTCTGGCGCTGCACGGACCCTTTACACGTTGCGAGACTCGAAAAGAAAAAGAAAAGGAGAAAAAAAATAGTGTTCTGTCACAGGACAGCTGCAAAGGCATTCGGACACCGTTGATGTATTCCTTGGAGTAGCAGATGCGTTTTTAAAACGATACCTTGGAGATCAACAGCCACCGAGTATTTTGTGTGTTTAAAAATGTTAATGCGCGGCCAACCTCAAGTCGCCCCCCGCTGGTCGATTTTTTTCCGGGTAGTGATTTTTTCTATAATCCGTAAACGAGCAGATGGCTAATTTGCCGACGCGAGGCCGCGGTGTGTACGTTATTTAAACGCGATTTGCAGACCATTTTTCGACGGTACATTTGGTAAGAAGAAAACCGCCACCGTATCAATAGCCGAATAATGTTCTACCACCAAATAGGACCTAGCAGGGATCTTACAGGGGGCGGTCAAGTCTTGGTCACAGTGAATAGCCGGCACGCGGCAACAGTGTCGAGTACGAAACATTGACAATATGTACTTGGGTAGTAAATAAATCTCTCGAGATGACAAAATCCTCTTGAGATCTTTTTAAAATACATAATATGCGGTGCTTACGACTTACATTATTTCGTGTAATTCGTGACAGTTTATACATTTTATCAAAATCAATAGCTCTCATATTTTGCATACATACCTACTGTAGCACATCAAGGAACTCCTAATTGATTTGTCTTTGGCAGAATTATACAAATCACAGTATCTTTGATGTTTAATACTGAATACTATTACATTTACTATTTTTCAAAAAATGAAAATATATATTTGTTGTCTGATATTTAAAGTGGTACAACCTTTTTACATTGCAATAAAATATATAGTAGGTATGTAAAGTTCTTAAATATAAAATACTTTTCTTTGATGGAATGTCTGGATATGTCTTATTTATCAGGTGAGGTTAGTCAAATATTTTCGTGGTTATAATTCGTTATAAAAAATGTTATTTTGATAGTTTTTACTTATAATCATCATTAACAAAATGTTTTACTATTTCACCCCATCCGCTTCTACCCCTCTTATAATTTAACAATATTTATTATAATAGTAATAAAAACAGTAATTTATAGTATAGTATTATTTTTTTTTGTATATAACACTTAATGTATTTGATAACGTCCAACTCCAACGTCCTAGTACCACTTCACTTGGCGCTTGGACATTACTCTTTTGCAAGAATTGTCTTGGATATAATTAATTAATTTATATGACCCTCCATCCGAAGCCATGAGACATATAGTAAAAATTGTGGAAATTTGAAAATGAATCCAGCTTTCATTGAATTATATCTGAATAGAATTTCTAATATGCCTCTTACACGTATTTTTAAACAAAAATAAATAAAATAAAAATAAATATGCAAAATTGCAAGTAGTTTTTCGGCTTTGAATGTCGGGGACCATTAAGTATAGATATAGGAGTTATACAGTTTTTCTCTCTATTCATAAGTAGCATTATAAATAGTAATATGCGTAAGCTCCTATGGATTTATATGCAAATTGGTTAATATAAAAGTAAAACGGTATAATAATAAAATATCAATAGAAACACAATAACGTAAGTTCTGACAAAATATTAACAATGTATGTACGACATAGGTTTTAACTCATAAACTATATCTACCATGCCGCTTTGTAGTTAAGTAGGAATGTCATATTATAATAGTAATCATTATGCATACAAGATTTATACAAATCATTTTTTTTTATACATAACGGGATAAGTCATCCTCCCAGATTTATTATAATTCGTTCGGAATCTATACAATATTTAATATTAACTGTAGGATATAGTTTCATAAAAAACAAGTTTTTAAGATTATTATATAAGAACAAATAGTATTAGTCGGTCATGCGACAGCCATAATAGTGAACACAATCTATAGGAATAATGTCCAAGAAAACAAAAACATAAATACTTGTTAGATAAAAAATACGACATTTTTAACACATGTCGAGTTCAGTAAATTACATAAACTGTGCAAATTTCAGTTATCTACGTTCACCATATTGTGAGAAAATAATTCTCATAAAAATGAAACCCGATCATCCAAACACCTAATCACCACCAAATTTTAATCGGTTTATCTAGATAATCGAACAAACATACTGGTAATATTTTAGGGCAAATTTAGAATCCGCTCGGTCGCTTTCGAAGGACATAGGAATTACACATATTTGTAATTAAGGAAACAAAAATATATTAATACTAATTTTTGATTTAATCTCAGTATATTTTTTTAGGCCTAAATTACTATGATTAATCTTTTCGAGGATATATTTGTTCACTTTTTTATTGTCTTGTTTGTCTATTTTGCCTATTTCAGATTTTATAATAGACATTATTTCCGTGAGTTTTTTTGTCGTCCTCTATATTTCTGTAGGACACTTCTGCACTGTGATTATATTTTAAACATTTTTCATAAACTGGAGTTTTTTCAAAAATATAATTTTTTTATATATATGTTCATATTTTTTTTAGTTTTATATGAAATACACTCTTTTTTACAAAGTAATATTTATTTAAAAACATATTCATTCCATTGAGTTTTTTAATCGAGAGTTGATGTTCGCGTTCTAAAGACATTTTGGATTTTAGTATGATTATAATAACTAGGTAATACCTAAGTAATAACCGAAGATAACATTGAATAATAGTTTATAATATATACTTAAAATAATGCACATCGATTCACCGAATGAATAATAATAAACACATTTGTCTGATGTTTAAATCGAAAAAATACCAGTTTTATTTTTTATAAAATTAAAATTACTTGCCAGTTTTGCCGACATAGAAATTATATTGATACGTTATTATAAAATGTTTGATTAAATTGCACAAGCAACGTGGAATATTATAAATAAAATCGTGCTATACTATATATATATATATATGTAAATTCATATATTTTTTTATTATTTTTCAATATTGTGTGGTGGTGTAGCGGCACTCGGAGGGAAAGCCGTGTTGATGGAAGGGAGAAATATAAAATAGCTTGTAAAATTATATACTACATACAATGAATATTAAACGTAATAATTAACAATTATGTGCAACGTAAGGATGGGTTAAGTACTAACTTGGAAATATGTTTTAAATCTGAGCATCTGAGCTGACATACAATGAACCACTCGAAACAGCCACATGTTCATATTTCTATTCCTGAATGCAGTATGTTTTATGTTACGGGGGAATAATTATTAAAATGCATTTGTACACATTGTCCATATTTATAATCGATGTGTTTGTTTGTAATATAGAATATTATAAAATTACGGCATAATTAATAATAATGGCGTTTATCATCAATTAGATGCGAGACAAAAATCTATTCCATACAAGAAAGTTTATCAAAATAATGTATAAACCCCATCAGTTGTAAGGTGATACTCTTCAAATCACGCATTTTATATTATAAATGTTACATCAGACATCTGATTTTCATCAAACGAGGGTCCACATTTACGTGACATGTACCATCTCGACTGAAATCTATACTATAGTCAAACAATAATATAATAAAGTATTACAAAGCACTGTAATACCTAATTTATTTATAATAGTAATATATAGGTATTGTCAATGTAACCTTAAGAGTACGATGTATTACGCTTTGAATAGTTTTTTGATAGTCTGACATTGAAAAACAGAGCTTTTATTGTAATTTATGTTAGGTATCAGTTGATTTAATGGATCAGGTTTAAGCTTATCACAGTTAACGTCATGACATTTTCGCATTAAAACGTCTTGGATTAAAATGGCGAACTGCGCGTTAAACCGGTTAGCAGATTTATTTATAATTTATAAACAATATCTTTCTGAATCCGAAAGGTAGAGTTTATGAAGTTAAATTACTTATTTTATACGTAGGTATATTGTATATGTTGTATAGATAGCATGTAATATAATATAGCACTCGAAATGTATTTATTCTATATATGCTTTTGGTATAATAAATGTGAATATATAAAATAATAAGAAAAAGATTCAAGACTTTAAGAGCATGATAGACTTTTGGCATTTATTTTCAGATATTTGTTTGTGCGTATCTATTGATTTTAGAACAATAAAACAGGAGGATTTAAAATTCAATATTGGTACCGATACTGAAAAACCTAAGTATAGACCTATGAAATGTGTATATTTTATCTTGAACGTTTAAACTACATACAGCAGAATGATAAATTATTCAAATTTATGTTTTTAAAATATATTTTTCATTTATACCACGGAGAAATTGAAAATGTTAAATGAACTGTTAATAATTGACATTATACTAATCCGAGTTTAACTGTTAATTTTAGTTTCGATAGAAAGCTGGGGAGGTATTGTTTTTTTTTTGTTAACTACTATAAACTGTTTTGTTAATTTTAGTTTTTTTTCAATGAAAACACAATATTTGACTGATAATGTCTTGAATTGTCATCCGAGAACTTGACTCAGTCGATGTACATTTTTATTTAATTTGTGCCAATACATAATCAATATTATTTCTATTAACTTCGTAGGAATGAATACAAATGATTAACATGCCGAGCTTCACAGAATTGAATTACAAACTATTATAACCCGCGTTTGGTCAGTTTACCCGTCAAATAATACTCATTGAGACAGTGTTAAACTCATGTCGACTTTAACGATGGAAAAGTGTCATGTCGCGTCATTCGCGGCGTGGGTGATCGTCGTGAATGCCGTATGTATGTTATTTAATGTTAATAAGGTTTATATTATACTGTGTAGGACTTATCCGGGGATGATTTCCATATTGCGCACATCTTAAGCCGACGGTTAGGTCACGGACTAGCGACACCGTGCCAGCATGAACAGATGAATCCGATAAACACACGAAGTCGGCGACTCATTTGAATTTACACGTCTACGTAGACAATGCATAACCGAGCACGGTGTAGATTTATCAGACATTTGTAATTCGTGATGCTCATTGTATAGGTATGAGTACCATGTGTGTATATTATGTATATGTGCAAACCAATGTACACGAGTGTCTGTAAGCAAAACGTGTGTGGGGTAACTAAATGAGAGTCGTACACAACCTGCAGTCGTGTGTTACCCTAAGCTTGACCTTTTCTCTGCCTTTACACTGAAATTTAAATTCCCCAATTGTTATGTTATGCTTTTTGTTGACGTTTTATTAATGTTTTTTTCCCCTTAAACTTTTTTTTACAAACCAACAGTTGTATACAAAATAGTTAATTTTCTATTTAATTTTGATTTTGAATTAAATTCTTATTGATAAATATTTATCCTGTCACTTAACTAGTCATTTTTAAACCCAAAGGTTAAAGGTTAAATAAAAACTTAACAATGGGACTACAGATATAGTATTTACACACAATTTTCTCACATGAATTCGACGGGGTTAATATTTGAAGGGCACAGGGGAAAAACGGTAGTAGTCACATTATGAAAATTTTTTTTTTCAAACAGTTTTTTTCAATTTATGCCAATTATTTTTTTTATTTATGTCAATAGATTGTTTACATAAATACATTTATTATTATAGTAGCATTTAATGTGATTTTTTTGTTCTTATGTGAGAGGTAGAAGAATTCACGAACTTTGTTTTTGCTATACTCTAAAATGTTCATAATGTGACAAATACCGTTTTTCCCCTGTGCCCTTCATTTGTATAATTTAAAATATTAATAAATTAACGGAAAAATAATTCCATAAATATTGTACTCATATATTTTACTTAGAATTATGTTTAATTAGTATGGATGTATTGGAATCGTTTTTTACCAGTAGAAACAAAATGTATTAAAAGTATTTTTTTATAGTAATGAATCCAATATCATAACAAAATAAAAAGAAGAAATTGTTTTATACAAGGAAAATGCAGTGTTCGAATTGGAAAAATAAAAAAGGGGAACGTTTTTACTTGAAAAAAATAGCGTACCCGGCATTTTTTCTATTAATAACTTATTAGATTAATTTAGTTGATTTGAAAAATTTGAAGTTTTACATTTTCAATCTCACGTAAAATTTTACACCAATTTTTGAAAATATAAGATTTTAGCTTAAAAGACCATATTAATGAATAAAAATTTTTGGTAGTTAAGTTATTTTTGAATTTTAATATAAAAACTAATTATTTATGTTTACATCTATTAAGTTGAAACAAACGTAAACTAAACTTGTTCACGCCCAGCTTTAGATTATTCACAAGAAAAATACATATAGTTGGTCCAACTAAAATTATGGTTAATACACAATGCATTTCTAGTTGGAATTACTAAATAAATAGTTGGCCAAACTATATGTTTAGTTGCTTTAACTAAAAATTAAGTTGGCCTGAGCCATCAACATCAAAAGTATAACGTTAACCATTATACATATAAGAATGTAATATATTATACTAAATAAGTTATCTTTTACCAATGGTGCTACCCATAAGGTAAGGTTGAGATACAAAATAATATAATATCTACACATTTTCTCGAACGTCTTCTTAGATTTTTTTTATTTTACGACTAAAAATGTTTCGAATAATAAAAAAACTCATAGAAGCTTAAAGATAACCCGACTGGACCACTGTTTTTACCAGCCATTGTACGGCCAAGAATCAATCATAAATGACAAATGGATTTGAACCAGATAGATAATTGTACCACGCCGGTAGGTCCTCTTTTGTTCAGACCGTGTCCCATTGTCTTGGAGTTGTGCTCCCGACAACTCTACGGTTAGGTTAGGTACTTGTGGCGGCGTCGGATGGTGGTTGCTGCTGCTGCTATGGCGGCACACGTACAGATATCATTATACACCAACAAACAGACATGGATAATATTATATACAGATCTCTTTTCAGAGATGTGTGTTCTATTTTACTGCATGAGTTTGCTAAGCATCGTCGTGTGCCTAAGTCAAGAAAGCCAAATCGATTTTGTACTTAAACCTATATGGTGGTACTATTTAAAATGTAATTAAGTGTCTTTCTACAAACACTGTGATTACACATTGTTATTACTTATTTCGTTCCAATATCAATGACTTTAATCACTTTGTTAGTGCAATAATCTAATCATACATAATGCTGCCCATTATATGTTATTTGTTAAGATGCATATAGGTTAAAAAAAAAAATACTTGGGTCGATTATAAAATATCTCTTTTACTAACTAAACTACAAAGCTAGTTGTAAACCAGGCAATGCGTTTAAAGAGTTAAATTTGATTTGATAGCTAAACTTATGTGATTATTTTTATTATTATAAATTGTATAATAAATTAATAACAAATAAAATTAATGTTTTTGTTAATTAAAAAGAAAATAAAGTGGAGTAACGTACTGTTTTGTTTATAATTAACTTTAATAAATTAAATACACGTAGATATAATGTAAAATACATTGAACATACAATTGAAAACTTATAGTTACCTAATTGTATAACTATAAGTATAAATCATTAACCTGTGCTACTTAAACATAAAGACGTTAGTAGTTGTTTAATAGTTTTGTAATACATTGTAAATCGATGCCTAATACCAGCAAACAAATTGGTAATTTTCATTGAACAATATCACATATAGTTGATGTTTAATAAATTCATAATAATAATTATATTATAATAAATATTACATTACGAGGGAGTGTCGTGTTTAAATAAGGTTTTATCAGCATGTTTTATTTTTGCTGAATGACAGCTAATACCCTATCCGACTATAGAGGGTTAATAGTAAACTCTCAATGAATAAGAAAATATCCTAATAAAAGTACGTGTAGCACGACACTAGTAATGAAATTCAATATTTATTTCGTAATAAGTAAACCAAAAGATAATTGAGTGTTATTAACTTGTATTATTAAAAGTTTTAATTATTAGTAATAATATAAAACATATACTTGATAGTTAAATGTGTATAGTACAAAAGCCTAATTTAATATTTATTTAATCTATGAGTAATTTGTTGGAAACGAAATATGATCCAAAATTATAGTTTCCCCTTTAGTCGATGTGCCCTACAATTAACGGATGTTTGTACCGTGGTCCTTTCTGTGACCGGTATTAACTCCCACAGTATCTATTTCTTGCAAGGATATTGTTTACGAATTAAGACTGTGCCGTTGATTAATCAATTATTTATTCATTGATCGTGTTGCGTGCACTGTGAAAACTGATAGTTCAGAATCAAACACACTCAAGTCTCGGCTTGGTAGCCGTTGAAAGAACAAAATATTAGTATGTATACTTTATTACACTCGACGAAAAATAACAACCAATTTGAATAAACATTAATTATCAACCCTTTTTCCTCTTAAATACTGTCAATGCGATAAAAGAAAATATTATTTTGATATAAATTGTGTTTAATTTAAAAACCAAAAAAATGTTTGATACATTTTTTATTAATACAATGTATTTTTCGATTTCCGCAATATAGTATTTGTTAAAAAATAATTCATTATTATACTAATAAAACATTTATGTGGTCAATAGCAATAAAGTAGTTGTCAAATTAGTCTGCACTTTTTAATATTATAGAATATAACGTTATTTTTAGTTCAGTGTAGTCATTATTTTTAACAGATTTAATGGGTAAATTTTGGTTGTATAGCAGATTTTTAATCAAATTTATTGCCACCAATATTCAAGTTCATCTGAACAATATTTACACACTCGGAACCAATAATCAATAAATAATAAACTCAATCGACAGTTTAATTGCAAAATTATCTCTCACGGTATTTTTTATTTACCTTTATTTTTAAAAAAAGATGTATGGCATTGTATATTTTGATTAAGTCGCTTACCACTACTATGACACACACGCAAATAATATAAAATTGCTAAAATTTGTTTATTATCCCAAAAATAATTTTGAAGGTTATCCGACCGGTAATAAATTATCAATACGCGACTGTTTTTTTAATGTGAACGTTGAGGTTTTGCTATTTATTGCTAAACAATAATGGTTGTTCTCTTAAAAGTTTATCCACGGTGTACTCCAATTTAAACGTTGGCACTATAAGAAATTGGAAAAAATAGTAACTTTATTTTCTAAGCAAATTAAATAAACAAATACTGTTGCAGTAACAGCCTCGGCAGTGTAAAGTGTAAGACGGGAAAAGGACAATAACGTTTTTTGAGTGCTTGCTTAAATATGCGTGAACTCGAGAGACATATTTGACAAGGGGTTGTACTTACTTACTTAAGAGGTACAGCGCAATACAATCATTGAAGCCACGACTTGTGTTTTTAGCGCCAAAACAAGTAAGTGGGCTTTATTGATTATTGTTGTTTTTTCAAGCGAACACAGAAATGATGTGCCGCGAGTAGTATAAAAAAGGTTTAAAGGTGACAAAGGTTAAACAGTAGCTTTGGTGTTTTATTCCCATTCTACTGTCGTTCAATAATAATACTGAGTCGTAATACGTTTCAATTCCATGGAAAACGTCACGTCTGTTTATTCTCCTTAGGTTTAACGCATATCTATAATAATTTATATAAATTGAATAATATAGCTGTGGACATACGAATGATGCCAATATGTGTGCGGCACATTTTCGTGGCAATTGTAAAATTTGGCGTTGTGAACGGGTTAAAAAGTAAAAGGGCGCATTTGAAAGTCATCTTTTGTTTCTGAACACTGCAGGTAATGAATGATTGCACATGGTTATGGGCTTGTCCATTTATCTCGTTAACGCTATTCAATATGTGCACCTATACAGTTATTTTATTTAAATGATTGTATGAAAATAAAATAACCAAACAGAATCGCCTTGAAATGTCACTGAACGCGTGAATATAAAATATTCAAAGCCCCGCCGTTATGCGCGTTATAAATGATGTGAGTAGATATATACATATATTATGATTAACCATATTCACTCGTTTCTATAGCTCGATACCACAATGGTAAAAAGCAGGAAAATATCGCATTGTATAAGCACGCAGTTACACGATTATATAAACACATAATATCATAATGTGCGTTATCCGTCTACAAAATAACAGCATTGATGTGGCAAAAAGTAACAATCCTTTCGGTATAATATGTTTACTATACTTGTTTGTAACAAATATAGAAAAATTATACGTTGCTATACTTGATTGTATACAAATTAAGTAAAATTATTTGTTCATTTATGATATGTTACAAACACTATTTGTAATAATATACCGACTTTTCATCAATTATATACATAACATGCTGTGGTTTAACTAAAACGATACCTCAACAATGGTCATGTTGCCTTTAAATATCAATAATAAAACCATTAACAATATATAGAATCTGTATTTTTTTTCTTACAACAAATATTATTTATTTTGTTAGGTATACCTAAGTAAACAAAAATATCTTCCATGCAAAGATTAAGATTAGGTTATAAACAAAGTTAAAAATTCATCCATTCTCCCTAAAAATTAAGGAAATATTCATAAAAAAGTACAGATTTTCTAATTTGTGGCACGTTTTAAATTTATTAAATTTAACAAAAATATTCCGCCACCTTCTGCACTTTTAGTTTGTGAGCATTGCGTAGTATAGGATAGCGTTATACGTTTACACAGCGTGTATGTGTATCATAGGCTCCCGTCAGGTTAAATTATTATATGCGTGGCCTAATTCTTTGAGTTGTACGAAAGGTAGAGTAGGCTTTATACGCCTTGACTAAGGTCATTGATATCAGATTTTACTTAATTGCTACCGTTAAACCAATGACCACTCTGAATCTGCTATTGATTGTTATTTTTTAACTTGAACTATTTCAAGAGTCACTGCTCCACCATAATATAGTCTTGTTAGATTATTTTCATGAGTAAAAATATAGCTCAGGGATAACTGAGAACGTTAATTTAAGTTTAAAGGTATAGATCTGGTTTTATTAAAGCAATATCCAGAAGCCAAAAAAAAATTGACTAAGCTTACGATTTATAGTTAGTACAGATCATTGGCGTTAAGTCGACAAAATTATACTTATAAGCTAGTCAAATTATTTAAAACCAAACTGATCCTGTAATAAAGTATGGTGGAATCCAACGGAGCTCCAGATGTTTTAACACTATATAGAATATACCGTACATATAAAAAACACGAAATAAAACACATGTGTAAAAAAACTACAATAGGATTAACGGTTAATGCGATAAAATAAAATATAGTACCAACAGGTGTTTTATTATTTTTGTGTGGCCATACCGTAAGAAAATGATTTTAAAGAAATACATCCGGTTAAGACATAATATTTTGATAGAAAACTATTTTGAAGTTATTAAATCAATCGGGCTGCAGATGTCGACCGTTCTCTACATACATATTCATAATGATTGTGGAATTGTAAATCAGATTATTCGAAGTCGTTTTAGAAGATTATCGTGACGCTGATGCAAGGTGCTCAAATACGTTATCATTTTATAGCTACTCCGAAACATTAGCATAATGATGTTAAGTATCGCATGTTAGCGAATGCATTATGAACCAGCGTTTAAATCTTTGAAACGCAATAACGTACTTATAACGACTCGTGCTATGAGGTATTATGACGTCGCACACACATGCATACATAAATCGCATTCTTATTTTCATAGTGATCCTGTAAAATCGTTATGATGCGTGAAAATCGGTTCTAAAAATTTGCATAGTTCCGTAATAGTTGCCGGCTCAATTTGGCTTTGCGCTATAAAAAACAACAATATATGTAGTAGCAGTTGTCATCACATTTCATGACTAGAACCCATGTATTTATCATTAAAAATATATCTTACAAACATAATATATTTGACTGGCCAAAATGTTTACGACCACGGCGAAAAGACCTTAACAATTTAACAGAAATATCAGTAAATTAATAAAAAATATTTTTTATTCCTATATAATACATAATAATTCTTTCGTTCCTGGGAATTTTTTTTTTCGAAAAAAAAAATCAACAATTTTTTTACTTATCGGACTGATATTGACTATCAATATAGCTGTGTCGATTTTTTTATCATCAATCTATACTAGAACTTGTTTTTAAAGACATTTTTGATAATGATAGTACGTTGTTAATATTTTATTCGACGTTTTAAAGTTTTTTAAGTTAAATCCTCGTACGAGAATGTCAGTAACGAAAGGGTTAATCCTATAACATAATACATTTTGTAATAATTTTTAAATTATAAATTAATGGTTTAGACAAATTAAAATTGATATAAATGGTTATTGATCTCACTATTTTTAAAATAAAATCGAGATCGACTGGTAGCTGTCATTATAATCCTTAGGTCTTAGTCATGAAAGTTGAACATAGTTGATTCACTCTGACGCCGATTCACTGGTGCCTTCATATTATGACACTTGTTATTTTTTAAATATTATTCGTAATGGGAAATGATCGGTCGGAAAGATCATCCAAGTATAGTAGAATAGGCATGGATGTACTATTTTATACTCCAAGAGCATATGCCAGTAATTTACACAGCACTGACATGTGTGTAATATGATTTTACAAACGTTTATTTTTGTGTTTTTGTTTTTATAATTGCCGTTTAATATCTTGTTTACATTATATCCAAATGACGAGTATGTGTAATTTTTAGTTGTGTTATATGGACACCCGTCGAGCGCCCACGATAGTCTCGGCCGCCGCCGGTGTAAAAAACATATATATTATTTATGATATATGAACATGATAATGAGTGGTGCGCACAGTATCTGTGTGTGTGTGTGGATGGTGATAAACAAAAAAAATTAACATGGAGTTGATGTATTATTAATTAAAATCAGAGTTTCCCTGCTGTTTTAATGGTTGGTACCTAAATTCGAAGTTCTGAAATATTCGTAAATGATCAACGCTTGGCTACACGCAAGGCTCGACGTCATCTCTTGGCCGTGGTTATTATAACTTATAAGACTCTCCGGTAAACGTGTAATAAGTCGTGTAGCCGCTACTTGTAGGGGGTCGAAAAAAATGATATTTTCAATTTTTATTTCCCTACAGTGAGCCGAGTCAACGGTTACGGTGGCGGCAAAAGTCGTTTGTTCTTTAGCCACGGACATTTGTTCGCATGTCATTGTTCACGTTGTTCACGGTCGTAATAATAATAATTAGTATATTACCAGGGCGGTGAGAAATCCAGACCAATCGTACCTTATTTTATCATTATATGCTATCGCGAGGGTGAAAAAACTATACACATTTAGTATCATTTTCCACATATAATAGTTATTATGTCTTGTCTCGATCCGCATATGAATGGGTGGTTATATTTCTTTTGAGGGAGAACTATAAACGATTTGTCGGGTAAATTAATCCATGACAAACACTTAAAGTCTGTATACTATGTTCGCCAACGGACAGAAATCAGGTGTGAATCATATTAAACTTGCTACTTGGAAGTTGAGTTTGAAATATGTAGGAAATAGACTTTTAGATAGTATACATGGAAAAAATGTACATTGTTTTATTCACCTGTTATACTATAAAATACGATTTTGGAACAAAGAATAAAATACATTGTTTTTTTTTGTTTTTTTCGTTGTATCCGAATCTGACATCAGAATTTTCCTAGCTAAGTTTTCAAAGTTTCTAAAGTCGAAAGTAAACGCGGTTTTGTAGTATTTTCAGCGTGTTTTTTTACGATTGAATTATTTTTCCAATGTAATTTTTTAAAATTTATTTCTAAGGAGGGTTTATTATATTTTCTTTGCTGAGTTAAGGTCTGGCTTTAGAAATAATATGCATTTTTTTTTTTTGGAAGAGTTTTAGCCAGACACAAGACAATATAAATGGTAATAATTATAAAATAAACATAATAACAGTACCGGGTTCCTTTGTCTAAAATACCCTGTTTAAAAACATTGACACCGGCTACAAGTGGTAGTAAACATTCTTCCAAGGAGAGCGACGATTGGGACGTTTTAAATAGTTATGAAAAATTAAATTCATTGTGTAAAATTTGTTGGTTTATTCGTTTTAATACAGCAAAGTATTATCTTTTTGTTCTTTTTTTAAAATCATGTAATAGTCTTTTTTTGTAAAAAATTGACTACACTTCGTTTATCAATAATAATATAATACAGTTAAAAAAAAACACAACTTTAAACAGTAGTACAAACTAATTACCGTCTAAACCAGTAAAGTGTAAGCTAGCACAGTCCCAACCAAGTACTGTATAAATCAGTACAGAAGAAGTTAGCAAAGTTGGGTGAAAGCAGTTATTAAATATACATATGATAAAATCATAATTGAATGCCTCGATGCGAATCTGGAAATAATAAAAATTCAGCACAGTTTAACCCAGCATAGTCTAAACCAGCACAGTTTGAATCGAGTAAAGTATTAACCAGTACAGTCTAAACCAAGCACACTATAAACCAGCACAGTCCAGACCAGCATAGTAAGAAATTACCAAAGTGGTATCCAGTACCCACAGATTCACATCGAAACGTTTTTTTGAAAAAAAAACGATTTTATTGTGATTTTATTACTACCTCCAAATCACAGGTCTATAAGAACTGAATAATCGAATAATATACCTAAACTAGTTCTATATAATTTGGCGTATGACAGAAGGTTCTATAAATAGAAACCAGTCTTGTGGCTCGTTTATAAACCAACATAATTAGACGTTAGTATAATGGAGTTAGACCCCCATTAGACACCATCTGATTATGAAGTATAAATACCATTTGAAGGAAATAAGACAACTAGCAGTCGTTACCTTTCATAAGAATAAATTCGCTCATAACTCTGTAAGTTATAAGAACACTGCCATATATAATACAACTAACAAAGTAAAATATAATAATTTAAAATAAAGGTAGTCAGTAGATGCGAAGTTTCTAAAAAAATACATTCAAGAAAACTCTTTGATGCGAATCTGTGGATGCTAGTTTAGACTGGGCTGGTTTGGATTGTACTTAGTATAGCCTGTGCTGGATTGTGTTATGTGTAATATACTTAAAACTAACTGTAGTCCCGATATGGTGTTGATATAATTTGACAAAAATAAGATACCTACTCTGGAAAAAATATTATTTATAGAGGGTATTAGTTGATAGCTATTTTATAAATTAAATTCCTTTATTTAATTTCATTCTTACATAGCAGCTTTTGTAAAGTTAATGCATGATCATAATTTAAATATGCCCACATAGCCCATAAATGATAAACATATAACAATAGACAATATTTTGTTACTCTTCTGTTATATCGTCCCAATAACTGTTACTTATTAGATAGGTATAAACTATAGGGTAATATACAAAGAAAACATGTTTTTATATACTATTACTAATTATTTTCAGGTTATTGGTAGTATAAAAACAAGTTTACTATACCTACCTATACTTTTTTTTTAATTTCCTTATTTCAACGCTTTTATTTTCACTATAAATTTGTAGTTGTAGCTAAAAATGAAAGCTTTATTGGTGAAATATATAACATGCAAAATAATATAATGTTATGCAAATATGTATTGTTTACTATTATTAACTGATTATAATTAATAATATGTCAATGTAGTGTGATATTAAAATAAGATTAAATTCTAAAAAAAACAATTTAAACTGCATTGTGTCCAAAACATTTTTGTTTATTTAATAAGCATATTATTATGACTATTGCATAAAGCTACCGAAGTTCTTAATATTAGCATAAATGGTCACGTCCAGTGAAACTTCTTATGCCGCATTGAGCACTAAAAACTTTACATTATTAACTAAAAAAACTTTACATAGAAATTATTAGTTAATTAAAAAACAATTTTCCTACGGTCGATACCTTGTAATATTTGAAGAAATCAAATGTTAAATCGGAGTATTTTTGAGCTTACTGTTCTATGTAAGACCATAATATACTTTTATACAAAAATATAATCTGTATCAGTTGTAAAAATGAAAAAAAATATATCAAAATATGTATCTTTTACTACTCATTTTATAATACGCTATATTACAACTACCGGATACCATTACGCTCGTGATTCTTTTGTATTATATTTATTATTAAAAACATAATGTTTTATCCATTTATACAAACCAAAATATCAAATACAAAATAAAAAAATTATTAAAAAAAAAAATTATTCATGGCCGAGTGTCACATAAATATGTGTAAGTAATTATTATAATCAAATTATGAGTAGAAGTATTCCATGCAAATGAACTAGCGGTTAAACAACACGGTAGTTATTCGCGTGATACTCTTGAAAATTTCCCTTATAATAAAGTTTAATTTTTCCTTTCTTTGTCTTTATATTCGACATATTGAAGTAAAAATGTTCGTGCAAACTATTATATTTTTAAGTTATGTGGTTATGGTAACAGCAAATAAGCCTCCAACATACTTTCCGACTTTGCCGGCGGTAATGTACATCAACCAAATAATTTATATTGATGCGGTATTAACATAATTAAATATATAAAAAAAAAGAATTGTGGATTTTTAATTTTAGGGAGAGTATAAATTGAAATTTAAAGCTATCTTTCCATGTGAATCCACTGAACATCACAAGTTACAGTATAACATGTATTTAAGTAAAACATCTCCAACTCAATTTAAACTAAAGGGCAATATGACTTTGCTTATTCCATACGACGATTCGATTAATGTGAGTAAACTGTTTATGGTCCATTAGAATAGTAAAGTTCATAATTATAGAAGAGGGCAGTACAAATAATTATTTTTTAATTTAAGCAATTTATTTATAAGTTATAATTTATACTGTACAACAGTTTAGCTTTATAAACAAATAAATAGAATCTAAAATAATACTACAGTCTTGGTTAAAGCGGCTGGGAAAGTAGTTTATCGTCAATAGTAATTACAATTAAATTTATAAATAAAATAATTAAATTAAATTTATTGAAGGACTTATGGCAAAGTTAGTAGCGGTATCTGCCATCATCGAAGAGGGCAGTGTAAATTAATCTTTTTAATTTAGGCCAATCATTTATCAACAGCTAATATGTACTATCTAAATTTCTTTACATAAAATCGGATTACAGATGCGTATAATAATTAAATGTTACTAAATTCTGTGTTCAAGGAGGAATTTTATTCAACAGTAGTTATTATCAACAATAATAATTATGTAATTAAAATAACTAGTAGCATAAAATATAAAAAATTTAAATTTGTATTTATATTTATTTAACGCGTGTAATCTCTACACTATTGAGTATTCTTAAATGATAATATTGGAAATCATATTATGCTTGTATACCTAATTCTACGTTGGTAATTTATCTCTTTGTAAATTGTGACTTTTTGATAGTATAATTTATTTTAATTGAATCTGAAAAATATTTATGTTTAATTCGAATAGATTAACATTAATTTGGCCATAAAAAGTTCAATTGGTGGATGGAAAGATAATGCTCATGTTTATACGACGACTAATGCTTGTTCGAAAACAAAATGGTTGTATGGAAATCTATGGAATGATTTAATAAAAGGATTTAATATGCCGTCTGTGAATTGTCCCATAAAGCCGGTAAAAATTGACATACCTACTTATGTTCATTTTGAAATAGTTTGTTTTAGTGTTGAGAAGGAACGCCTTCCAAACGAAAATAATTTTTCTAATGAGTTTTTTTTATGGAACTTATTATATAAACTCCTTTAAAAATAAAATGTATGGTCATTCATTGGACAATATTTTCTAGTATAGATTTTAGTCAGTGGTCACAAATTTAGTCAAAATTAAAATATATATACAAATAATATTATAATTTTAAGTAAATTCTTTACTAGAAAAAGTTGCCCAATAAATGACTAATACATTTAATTATTTTAAAAGGAGTTCCAAAATAAGTTCTTACAAAATAAACTCGTTACAAGAATTCATAATTATGGTACGTTTATTGTAAAACTCCAAATTTTTAAAAAATACATATTTTTGCTTAATGAATTCAAATTTAGTCATATAATTCATTATAAAAGAAAAGCAACTACAAAAAATGTAAAAAATAAATAAAAAATAAAAAACACTGAATGAATACTTTTATTGTTTTTCATACACATTAATTTACAAAAAGCTCATTTTTTCAAAACTCAATTACAAGGATATAATTTGCTTTACAATGCATGAACACACACACACATGTATATCTTATTACATATATCTTATAAATACACCACATTATAATTCTATGTGTATATCTTTTTATACCTTTTTTAGATAATCTAAGTATAATAATAATATTAGGTATAATATAGGTTCTCAATTAAACCCGATAGTTTAAAGAATACTCTCTTTCACTGGCCAATAATTGACAATATTACTTCTAAGCGAAATAAAAGCATATCATTATGACACAGGTAGTTAGTCAACAACAAAGTTCATTACCGTTATTTTATTTTATGGTACTTATATTTTGTATTTTTATTGAAATGTCAATACTCAATTCCTTCAATAGCAGCCTATTGCAGAGGCAGCGGACGTTACGGCAGTGACATAAATAGAGGTTGTCTACGAGAAGAAGTTAACAAATAAAAGGAAAACTTAAGTTAAATAATAAATTACAACATAGAATATTAACTTAGATTTATAAATTACAATATATATATATATTTTAAATCATAGATTCCCAAATATTGTATTATGGGTTTAGTGTTTAAATTGGGGTGGCCGATAAGATATTGTCTATTTTGGCAGAAATGTTTTCCGCCCACGAAACTGTAATGGAACACAATTTGGTTAGGAAATGATTCTCTACACTAATATTAACTTTTAGAAATATACTATTCTACAGGGTGTTTATGTTACATCTGGAATCGATATTGAAAAATTGATGGATAATAATTTTCCAAAGACATTTTACTACGGCGAGTACAAAATGACGTTCACGTTTACAAATGGCGAGAAAAAAAAACTAGGTTGTTTAGTGTTTGTCTTAGATTTTTTACGGCCATGGGAAGTTTAATTTTTTTTATTTAAAAGTAACCTACAAAGTTTGTATTTTGCTAAAATGATGTAACTCATTATCATCTTATGAATAAAGTATTCAATTTAAACTTAATATTGTCAATTATTTTATACAAAAAACATTATTTAAATTTGTAATCCTTGTTTACTATTACAACACTCGACTTACATACTATTATTTAAAAACAATTCTAAATTAGAAAATTGAGGAAAATACAAAATACAATTTCTCAACATTTTTAAGGGTTACAATGATCTGAACTAAATTAGAAAACAATGTGCATTTTATGAATATCAAACAAAAAATCAAGTACAGTCTACATTAGTATAGTACAACCGTAACCAGTACATTTCAAACTAGTATAGTTTAAACTTTAAACCTGTAGAATATAAATCACGTTGCGTCTTAACCAGTACGGATCAAACCTAGCATAGTTTAATTCAGTACAGTTTGAACTAGTACAGTATAAAGTAACCAAGCTCAATTATAAATTAGCATAGTGATTTAAGGGGTATTTAATTTTTAAAAAATGTTTTTATTTACGAAAGCTACAATGCGAATCTGTAAATAGTATAACCTAGTACAGTTTAAAGTATAAACCATGTATTGGCATAGTTAGATAACACTAGGAGCGCTGTAGTCACATCAAATATGGCCACGAAACAGTACTTGATATCATAACCAGCATATCATTAATATACGTAAAATTTACAAATTAATTAGTACATTATTAGTATTATTAAAATATTGAAACATTTTTTCAATATTTTATAAACTAGGAATTAAATTTTTCAGGAGAAAATTAGGACTTTTTAAGTTATATGCCACTAATAATCTACCATAATTGCATTATTACTATCCATTATTTTAATCAAGTTACTTTATTCAAATAGGTATAACATTATTGAAAGCTCTACCCACATAAGGCTTACTAAAAATATTATTAGTCCAGCAAGAGATACTCCAATAAGAAATTTAAGGGTAAAATTTGATTTGTAATTACTGTACAATTTTATTCTGCATGAGAGATATTCAGGTTTTTTGCACTTATATTTCTGTACAATCCAAAACTACTCCAACAGCAGGAAATTAGAGTATTATATTTTATATACAATAACAATTATAACCAATAATACAATATATAATAATACTAATAATGTACTAATTAATTTGTAAATTTTACGTATATTAATGATATGCCGGTTATGATATCAAGTACTGTTTCGTGGCCATATTTGATGTGACTACAGCGCTCCTAGTGTTATCTAACTATGCCAATACATGGACATGGTTTATACTTTAAACTGTACTAGGTTATACTATTTACAGATTCGCATTGTAGCTTTCGTAAATAAAAACATTTTTTAAAAATTATATACCCCTTGAATCACTATGCTAATTTATAATTGAGCTTGGTTACTTTATACTGTACTAGTTCAAACTGCACTGGCTTAAATAAACTGTACTTGGTTTTAACTGTACTGGTTTAAACTATACTTGGTTAGGTTTTTTAGGGGTTTTCCCGAATTTTAGGGATGAAGCAGTTGACTTTTTCGAACCAAAGTACTAATCGTATACGATTTCGGATCTACAGAGCTGCTACTCAAGTAAATCAGTCCAGAAGAAAAAAGTTATCGTGTTTACAGACACGAAAAAAAACATAATTTAAGAATCAACACATTCACAGCTTCGCATTGACGCTCAAATTAGGCATACATACATAAAAATATATGTTATATTATAATAATAATTAATAACCGGAATCAAGGCACCAACAACCTATCCAAATTTGTCGAGTACCCTTAAATACACTTTTTAATTTACAGAATTGCTACAATAGGAAATTTAGTCCAGCTGTTAAAAAGTGATACAAAAATCAAAACAAAATCCATCGTTGGACAAACTAAAAAACAATACCGTCTAAGCTTTTTACACACAAAAGTAAAATTATTATAAAAAAAAAAAAATAATATTAATATTATAATACTGCTAAAATCATTATGGACTTAATTGTGATTTAACTTTTATACAGTTATGATTAGGTAGTTATGATAAATAAAATAAACAAAACAAAATGTTCTAAAATTCTAAAAATAAAAAACGTCCTCGACAAAACTCATTTCATGTTATCAGATATATTTATGGTAGAATTAGCACATGCAATCAAATACCTAATAAGGAAATGTTGCATTTAATAAGCTATGTAGTTAGAATAACTCCCAACTTTTTTGATAGCAACTTTTGAAAGTTAAAAGGTAACGTCTATATTTTATTAACTTTTTAAGTTGCTAATAATGTATTAAAAATTTTGACTGGTCGATAACCAGTTTCGGATAACTATTTTTTAATTCATTGAAGTTTTAAGTTTAGGTGAGGAGGAAAGGTGGAGTGTAGAATCATTTTTATCTGCGCGCATTTCCAAACAACACTTCCGCTCCTTTTTTCTCCTAAAAATAATCTGATAGTTTGTACTTTTTCTTAAATGATGTAACACATTATCATCTTATAAATATAGTATTCAATTAACACTTATAACTGTCAATTATTTTATTCAAAAAACATTATATAATTGTCAATCCTTATTTATGATTACAACACCCGACTTTACTTAACCGTTATTTAAAAAAAAGTAAAGATTAGAAAAATGAAGAAAATACGAAAATAAAATGTATAAATAAAACATACATACATAAAAATATATGTTATGTTTAAAATATTAACAGGAATAAAGCTACCAGCAACCTTTCCGAACTTGTCGAGTACATATTGAGTACAAACTTTGATCTACAGATTTTTACATTAGGAAATATGACACACTGGCCGAGTGGATTACAGCGACGATTCCATATCAAAAACTTGCAGAAAACAACGGCAGAACATTGCCCACTCTGTCAAGCAGGTGTCCGAACTAGGCTTCGGGCTTACCTTCGGATAACAAATTAGGAAATAGGCCCAGCGGTTAAAAAATGATTACAACAAAATAAAATAAAAACTCATCGTTGTACAAACTAAAAAACAATACCGTCTCAACTTTTTCCACACAAAAGCTAAATTATGATAATACTGTTTAAAAAAACTGTTTATAATACTGTTTATAAACATTATTAACGACTTTATTGCGATTTAAATTTTACACAGTTATAATTAGGTTGTTATGATAAATAAACAAAAAAAAAATGTTTTAAAATTCCAAAAATAAGAAACATCCTCGACAAAACTATTTTATATTATCAGATATATTCATGGTAGAATGATCACATGCAATAAAATACCTAACAAGAGAATGTTGCATTTAATAAGCTATGCAGTTAGAATTTGCTAGTACATGTTTTTGTTTCTGAGCCTATAATATTTTCATTATTTCTACAAAATACAATAGGTATTTATACATACTTTACTTTAAAACGTTTGATGTCATTTGGTGCAAATAATGATTCTGCAAATTATTATTTTTATGTTTTGTGTTAAAGTAAGTACTTTGGTTATGCCGCCAACATACCTTCCAAATTTACCAATGGTAATGTATATAAAATCTTGAAAAATATGTATTACAAATTATAATTTTAAATCGTTGGTTACAGGGAGTGTATAAACTAAAATTTAAAGCCGTTTTTCCATGTGAATCTACTGAAAATCATAAGCTACAGTTTAACTTGTATTTGAGTAAAAAATCTGCTACTGAATTTGAATTAAAGGGTAATATAACCTATTTGATTCCATTCGATGATTCTATTAGTGTGAGTTAATTTTTTATTTTTAACGAAAATATATTGTTTTTAGATGAATGGTTTAATATATTTGTATACGTTAGTTTATATATTATAGGTTTTAGAGTTTGAAAATCAATATTATGACCAATATTATTAACTAGAATATTTTACTATTTCAATATATTTAAAAATTGTGTAAATTAATTAACATGATGATTAATAATGTACATAATATAGGTAACTGAATGAAAACGAAAGATGGTGGTTTACGTATTGGATGATTATTTTACCTATGTATACTGTATAGGCTATAAAAAAATGATTAGTAATATTTTTTTTATTGAAATTTGAGATTAACTAAAAAATCAAATAGCATCGTTATAAACACATTTTTTATCTATTAAGTAATTTATATTTATGATTAATATTTTTTACCGTTTACAGTTTCGTATGTAAGCGTGTATTTAAAAGGGATTTTATGACTTTCAGTTATAACTATTCTTGAAGATCTGTGATTTCCTCAACCTCAATACGCCCTCACTCATCCTCATCCTCACTATGCATAGGGGATCGCCCTGTGCTGAGTGTTTTTAAATTGAAAATCGTATAATACTTCGTTTTTACTTTATTTTCTACCTGTATGAAATACTAAGTTAGCTAATATTATACATAATCACTCGTATTTATGTATATGTTACTGGAAATGTTGACAATTTAGGAAACGCACCTTATACAATATAAATAGACTTTCTAGATTAAATAGTCGTGGTTTCCTGATTGTCAACTTTTCCGGTAACTTTTATATTATATTATTAAATATATTGTATGCCTTCGCTATTGATTATATTTAATAAAAGTAAATAATTAATATTATATTATATATTAATTACTCAGAACTAAGTAGGTAAATTAATCTATATAACTTTATATATATATATATTTATTTTCTGTCCGTGTGTCAGTATGCAAACTCCTTCTAAACGGCTGGACAGATTTTTACGAAAGTCTGTGTGAGCGATTAAGTTGATTCGAGAAAGGTTTAGATCCACAATTTGATCCGACAGAACATGTTTTTAATGTTTAATTAATTAAAATGATTAATTATGATTACCAATATTATCAATAGTTATCAATACATCTCTATGGTTTTTCATACCACAGGGATACAGTGATCCGATCAGCTGATTGTGTGTCTATTCTAATACACGGGCAACGCCGGGTCGGGACACCTTGTATATACGAGTATACATATATAATTAAATTAATGTATGTCTGTTTGTTCATAATGCATTAGTACACCATTCATCCGATCGCCATGAAACTTTGGGAAGTTGTTGAGTATGCTCTCGTGAACCTAACTGGCATAGTACTTTTCGAAAATTCCACCCCTAAGGATGGCCTTAAACACGAACTTTGTACTTTAAATACTAACTATTTTCTGTTGTTAACCCAAAATAAACACTTGGTTTGTAACCACGGTACGCGAGCGAATGGTAGGTGATGATTAAAGGAACAGGCCGATTCTATGTACTACGATTCTGGAGACGTTTTTCACGATTGGAACTGGATCTGGAACTGGAACTGGGACCGGGACTGGGACCCTGGAGTAAGAGGAGGACATAATAACCTAAAAAAGTGTCACAAAAACGCTGTCACGCTTTTATCTGATAACAGATAAGAGATTAGAGATGAGGGATGTGGGTGAAAATGGGGATAGGAGTGAGAATGGGGGAATGGGAATTATTTTACTCAGCCCTGGCAAACTAAATCCCGGGCAACGCCGGGTCCGGACAGCTTGTTAGTAGTAAAAATAACACATACTTGTATGTTGTGTATTATATTATATATTATGTTATTTTATAGATTAACATCAATATGGCGGAAAAAGGATCAATTGGTGGCTGTAAAGATAATGCACATGTTTACACCACGACTAATGCTTGTTCGAAAATGAAATTTTTATTTGGAGATTCGTGGGACATTTATATTCATGGATTTCATTTTCCAGATTTGGAATGTCCAATAAAACCGGTAAAAGTAATTATAATTAGATTAAAATTTTCCATAATGTAGGTAACGAAATGCTGAATGAGCGGTATTCATTTTCGATTCGAATATATATTATGTATAAATCGATGATTACAGAAACGACATAAGTAACATTTTTTATGAAATTGAGATTTTAGTAGAAATAACGTTCTAGTCATGTGTTTCTATCCATTTTCATCAATTATCCAAACATATGAATGTGTTAAAATTGTCACAGCTTGAAATATCACGTGGATGATTTTCAGATATATCTATATTCTATTGTCTATATAGAATATAGATATATCTGAAAATCATCCACGTGTTATCCAAACATTTAAAAAATTTTACTTTTGCTGTTTCTGTGATCATTATGAACCCATATATGTATTCTGATTCATTTGATTTATATAAGTATTTTTTAGGGGTCTTGCGCATTATATCTTATAAACTATTTTTACATGTTTTATCCTTGTTGTAGGGTGTTTACGTGTCATCTGGAATTGACATTGACAAAATGATGAATACTAATTTCCCTAAGACATTTTTTTACGGAGAGTACAAAATGATATTACGTTATCAAGTAGTTTTGCCAAAAAACTTGGCTGTTTTGTATTAGTTTTAGATATTTTACGACCATGGGAGATTTAAATACTATACTTATACTTAAGTACCTATAAAATGTATTTCAGTAGCTTAAATATTGTAGTTTGTTTCATTTAAATAAAATATGTATCCATTTTACTCGTCTAAATGTAAATTCAAAGTAAAAAGAATTTATTTATTATACCGCATATTGATGATAAATTGACGATTAGAAATGTTTGTAAATTATTATAAGCCGTAACTTATTGGTCTCATCTAGTAGTCTTCTATGTGAAAATGTAATTTTTTTTTTATTATTTTACATTTTTAATATTACCATAAACTTTACAAAACAAAATATTGTTTCAGGACAAATATAATTGGCTAACGTTGATTTATGAGTTATTTTCAGACGCACAAGTGTTATTGCGAACGAAACACGATTTTAGGTTATATAGTGATTTCCACAGATTTGTGTTGATAGGGTAGAAGGAAAAAAATCGTTTTCGGTCAGCTTCATTAATGACGTTAATTTTTGCCGCCGTGAAAGAGTAAAAATCTATAAATCACGGTCCGGCTGTCACCGTAGGAAATAATAAACCGTTTTAAAAGCGATATTAGCTTGTGGGCAGACCAATAATTTGTTTCCACTAAAAAGCTGTCCACGCGTATGGCTTTACCTTCCATTTTCTAACCATTAATATATGTAAAGTATTTAGATGTAATATGTACAGTGTGCCCATATTTTTAAAGTGTAGGCTTATCATCTAATCGCTTAAGTTCCGTTAGATACGGATGGAAAATAACACAAATACTGAATAATTAAACGCCTAATAATAAATTGTTTTAGAAGATTAAAAGATTGTAATTAATTACTAATTAATGGCTGATGTAAGCTCTTATATAATACTTGTTTAGTATTTTATACGTAAAACTTCTATCAAACCAAATAATAACGTTCAAATATTGAGAGTGAATTTGCTGGAAAAAGGGTAAGCCACAATAGCAATTTGTATTCATAATAATATTTTGCACTTTGTTAACTATTGACTAAACTATTTTTAAATTTACATAGTTTAAAGACATGATTTATACGAGTTGAATAAATCGATTCATTAGATCATTTTAATTAAAAAAATTTGGTGTAATACAAAATAAATGCAGGATTAGAAATAATAACTGTTACTACCAAGAATAGCAAAAATAATAGAAACTCTCGAATGTATATATTTTTTGAAATTTTTGTAATTTAAGATGTTTCTACTGTCTATAAATCAATGCTTTTACAAGTATTTTGTCTTTTATCTAAATTGAATTATGTGGATTATACAGTTACATTTATCTGTATTATTTTCGAGCCACTTAATCGATTTATTGTTTCCATTGTTAAACTGAACATTCCTTAGCGTAACTTATTCACATACAGGTACGAATAAACTTATTATAATGTTATAGTGACACATGACAGGTTGGGTTCAATAGTTTTTTTGCATTAAAACGAATTTTTTTCTTAATAAACCATTTGATATAGATTCATTCTTTAGATGCAAAAATGCATACGCACATTACACACGAATTTCGAATTAATAGCATAAATAATAGTATGGGACAGATAGAACAATCGGTCAATCCTAACTCAGTGTACGCCTACTAACCAATATTATATATATAAAAAAAAAATAATCATATAATACAATATTAATATTATTTAATTTTGTAACATTATAATATGCTAAATCGCCTTTATACAATAAATATGTTCCTACGTAAAAATACAATGCAATATATGTGTACAAATACAATTATTGTACAAAAACAATATGATAATAATATTATTATTCAAATCAATTTGTCTCATGAATTCAGCTTATTATATATATACATGTATACAAGTAACGTAAAAACGACTGCTGGCACCATTACCTCGGGACGGAGGCGGATCTATAAGTTTAATAATGACAATGATTATAATTAAAATAGTACGCTATATTATTTTATGTTTATATACATAGATTTACACGTAGCGCCTTCGAAAATCTCATTTTATTTCCACACTCTACATAGTGTTTAAAATCGTTTAATGACACCGTCCGCGCCTTTTGTTTCGACCGAATACGATAAAATTTCGAACATAAATAATAATTAGAACAATAATTGACGCGTCTAAATAACTTTTGCGTGGACGTTTTAAGTTTAAATCGAACCTACGTACGTTCTTATCGGTCGTTGGTGAACGGTTATAGGTCTAACATAAATGCACACCATTTAATGTTTCAAGTAAATATCTATATTAATAATTTATATTTCCGCTAATTGTTGTCCGTTTGTTATTCATAGTTAAATTGGATTAAAAGTAGGGAATCTTATAAACAAAAAAAAATAAGAATTTTTTTTTTTATAAAATATTAATTTTCAATTGTGTATCCTCTGAGACATAGAGTATACTTAAAATTTGAGTGTAGATAATTTTATAAACGTTGTGGTTTTATAGCGAGAAAAACATAAGTGTGACATGTTGTGCCGCTTGTTTTGTATATTAACGATTATAATTTTCTTTTACTATACTCATTCGCTAACCATAAATAATACTGGAAGTACCTTTTAAAGTAAATGAAATATTATTTAGCTCTCTGTAACATTTGATATGTTAAGTACTATATTATATAAATGCCTAATAATTATGGCACAAATTATAATATTGTAAAAATAAAAAATGTACGTTGAAATAAGTTTCTAATTCATTTAAATAATAGTTTTTTTTTTTTTTATTTCGTTCATGGATTAAAAAAAATATTAATTTATATTATTGATGTAAACCCAGTTTTTAAAAATTAAACAAATATTCTACTGATAACTGTTTTGTATAAAAGTGATTTCACTACTTTCAATTTTTGTTTGTATACTAACTGTAGAAGATTTTTTTTTATATTCCACAACCGGAATTTGACCAGATTTATGTTACCCCTAGATTACGTTTACCAAAAAACAGCACCATATTATCAACACAGTATTCTCTTTTATACTGTAGTGTATACACGGTTTGCTTTTCATACAAATTTCGTATTGTAAAAAACCATTACCGGCTCGTTCGTGTGCATATGTATGTAAAACCCTAGTGTAAAGTATAAATCGCTTTTATTTATTATATATAGAAAAGAAATATATATATATATATATATGTAACGCATTACCACTTTTTTATAAAGTTATTACAACGGACCCAGCACGTTTCGGTTGGTTGCTGTGGCCCTCGTTGTAAAATGACTAAAAAATTTTAACGACTTTTTTTTCCGGGCTAGTTAATACGTCCCGTTTTGTCGAACAGGTCGTTAAGGTGTGAAATTAATTTGTTATTGCCTTGATAATAAAAGTATATTATCATTTAGTGTATATATGTGTGTAATAATATGAAGACGTATTGGGCAGAAAGCCATTAGCGTTGCACCGCCGCCGCCTCGGCCGCGTTGAAATTCCTCGTACAGAGATTAACCGCCGGACACGACAACAAGGGAGACCGTAGTAACGGTGGAGGCGGAGGTCTAGAAAAATGATTTATGAAGCTCGAGCCCGGCGGAAATCCAACGAGGAGCGGACACACATAAGAAAATATATTTATAAAAAAGACACGGACGTCGTCGTATGTCATTATTAAGTCTTGGTAGTCGTCGCCGCTGCTGCCGCCGTCTCTCGATGGCATGGTTGTTTTCGTTGCACCTTATAAAAAAGTAAGTATAGTGGTTCTATGCACAGTGGTCAGTGCAACCGTTTAGCGTTGTCCCGGGTTGCCGATTACAAAAAAAAAAAGTATTTGTCCCAAACACGACAATACAAAAAAAAAAGACGTTTAAAGAGATCAAGCTAACCGGTTTCGAAAAAACAAAAAAATACAATCACACTTAAGCAATCGTCTTAGGCGCGGAGAACAAAACGTTTTGGAAATCGATTTATGTTTTTGTAGGCCCTATGGGTGATTGTTAAAATGAGTTGTTATTACCGTGTTCTGTATAGGACATTACTATTGTAATTTAATTCAGTCACTTAAGGAGTTCACTTGACGAGAATCGTTAGGAAATCGTTGAAAAAAACGAACGAATACTGAAATCAACGCTCAGATATATTTAGTAAAATCCGGGTTTTATTCTGTATTAACCCTTAACTTGACAATATTTCGTTCTTCTTCAACAATATCTAACAAGTAACAAACTACCTACAAATGTGTTGGATAAGTTTAATTAATGTCTGCCAAGGTTGTGCTGCTAACTTTATGAAGGTAAATATATTCACTATAGAGAATTAATTATATAGAATATAGTATTAACTCAAACTCAATTAATACTCTTACCAAAATAATAATGTTTGACCAAAGGTCAAGACTGGTAAATCGTTTGTTGTTGGAATGAGAAAAAATATAATACGTTACTCGGTAGTTTTTAATTATCAAACTTCAGCTAGTTGACTGGTGAAATAATATCGTCATCATTATAATAGTGTTATCATTCATAATGTACAACGAACCTTATTATTGTTAGCTAAAACGTACAAAATATCCGCTTTCCGACACTGAGCTAACGCGGTAGAAGCTTAGATTACATTACAAGAAAGCTATGTAGAAACGTGCAATTATGTTTTGCTACTTTGGGTCGACCGGTTATTATGTTTAGTGTACCTTTATACCTTGATTTGATGGATTGACTAAGGTGCACTCAGTAGAAGTGTGACGTTGAAATTGAAAGTTTCGCAAGCCCGGGGCGACCGGTAGCCATCGTCACCGCAGATCGTAAAATATAATATAGGTATACTTTTGGTTGTATACCGAGAAGAAGAAGATGATGATGAAAAGAGCTAGGTCGAAATCGGAATAAGAAAGACAAAGCGAGAGAGAGTCAAAGCCGGAGAGAAGCGAAAAGTGTGTTACGTGGTCGTCGGCAGATGCACCAGCCGTGGGAAATTCGACTCCAATATCATATCGTGATTGCTGTTGGGGATCCGACGTCGCGGTCGTCGATGACTAGAGAGAGAGAAATAAGTACAGTGTTTGTTATACGGCCATTACGGTATCTATAAACCGGGTTATGTTGTGGCGTTTACATAAAACGCATTTTGGTGCCAATAATGTAAATGCGACGAGGAATAACGTACCAATGCACGCGCGAGAAATCGTTTGGAAAAAACTCAGACTCTCCTAGACAGACATTGCATGTATTATGTGAAACAGAAATTCCGACTAGGCTTCGCAGCTACGAGTTTTAAATCCTCAATAATAATTATCTTTTTAAACGGAGTCGACGTTAAAACACAATGTCGAACCCGCCGTCTGTCATCAATCATCTTCTCGGACGTGTAAACGGTAATTTGAACGGTGACGTTTAATAGTTAATGATTGGTATGCGTCCTGCACTCGGCCCACTGTTTTTTCACGATTCAGTACGGTCCGTGTGGGCCCGAAAGAGAGCTAGTCAAACAGTAGAGATGACCATCTGGCCGAGGGTAGTATACTTGTTCCGGTTATTGACAAAACTCTATTGATAATGGAGAATATTTCATTTCAGAAAAAAAATTATGAACACTAAAACGAATTACATTACATTCCCGTTGACCCGAAAATTCCTGACAAGGTAGTGGTTACGACCCCATCGCCGTCGATTGCCGTCACGTCGGGTCATCTGGTTATTGACGTGGCATCGATAAGTCTATCATCAGGTACCATGGCCGAAGGACGACGAAGAGCGTGTAGATAATTCCATCGTCATTCAAAGTTTAGATTAACATTTTTCACTTAACGATCAACACAATGTCGCGTGGCGGAAATAGAAAATTTAAAACAATATCGGTACGTCCGTCTCTAATAAGAAATAGTCCACCAAAAACTCATTCAATTAACCTTTAAGAACGCACTGCATAAGTAAAATTTTTTAATTCTTTAGACAAATCAGTGCGTTATTATTGGCTGATTTTGGTAAACAGACGAATGACGAATTACAAGGCGATAGGAGGTCACCTGAAGTACAGTGTTCATAATATAAGAGCTCGGTATGTAAACTTATTCCGTATGTATGTTAACAGTCTTAGCGGTAAGTACTTTTACACGATATTGAGTTGTCGTTGTACCGAATACCAGGCTCCTGTTTCTTTGAAGCAAAAATAACATTTCTATTATTAGTGGCCCGACCGAAGTGATGTAATGCCAACAAAAAAAAGAAGAAGTAACAATTGTGCAGCACTCAAGAGCGGCCTCGTTAGCTTCAGAGTTATAATAAAATGACAAAATGAATAGTCATCCGAACGAAAACCGTGAAAACAAATTCAGACAATTCTCAGCTAGAATGCATCAACGAGTTAACCGAATAACGTGAGCGCACAATCTCATCTTTAAACATCAGAGCAATCAAACCATAAGGTTTCTGTTTTCAAATGTACCTACATTAAAAAATTGACATCAATTTGGACAATGTAATCTGTCACTTGGCAGAGCAGAAACAATACGAAATTATCGGGGCGGAAAAATCGATTCCGATATAATTCATAAGCTTGCATGCAATAAAATGATATGGCACGGCCGTGGAAAGTCGAAAATACATCTGCCTGTGATTTTTAGAATTATTGATAAATTAAGACGCGGTCGTCGCTTTTCGTCGGTGGGTTATAGAGCGTAAGTCTGATGCGACACGGCTCAAAGACGAGACACAAGTTTAGCAGCTATTTACACAAGTTTAACACAGAAGGAACCTTAGTTCAGGACCAATTACATTATACAATGTGTGTTACTGATTTTGAATTTTTTTTTAGTTTACAAATATAACAACTATTAAGTGATAACTGATAACATAAATGATTGATTATTACATTCTGTTTTCTCTAAAACTTGAGACGGTACATTTTTGTTTCACAATATAAATATGCGTTCTTTTAAATTTCAGCATAATTACTATTAATTATTATGGTATCTATAAATTTACTTAAGTTCGCCAAACTCTTGGATACTGATTTATGCACTAGAAAATTATGTTCTCATATACTACAGTGAATTACGAATTGCAACCATTATACACACATCACTCGACACTTATATAAGATCAAGGTTATATGTTTATGTAAACACTACATATACAATAAATAATTAATGGATCTACATACATAAAACTAATATAAAATATTATATTATATGGCTTATAAGTTATAATCAATAATGACACGTTACACCCAATTTGAATGCCGAATAATGAACTAAGAACTACTCCATGTGGTTTAAACAATTTATGTAAATTTTACGATTTAATGAAAATTAACAATTCTAATAATCATATATAATAAAATGTTAAAATCTTATCGCGGTACACTATATTTGACCTAAGAAAAGAAAATATAATACATCTCGCTCATGGAAAAGAATCTGTGGCGGCTTAGGCAGCGCATAGCGTTGGCGCGCGTTTTTATCATGTCAGAACGTTATCGTATCAAATAATAATGGTGACGGCGTGTGTTGTTTTTTTTGGCGAGTTAGTACTTTACTTAAATTAAATTAAACGTATAATTAGCGGAGCCCCCAGCTAGAGCGAAGCTCTAGTAATATAATATAAATTATTATTTCCAATAGAAAATCATGCAAATATTTTAGCTTAGTTGAGTGATTTTTATCAACCAGTCTGACTGTAATTGAACACACGTGTATGTAAATTAATCATTTTTACGATTCCACTTAGTTATAACCTAACTTAGTTAGGTCTATAACCACGGAAAAACAATGTTAGGAAGATACTTTATTACCTTTCCAACTAAAATAGGCATGGCTCGTAAAAATAATGTTGTTTTAACGTTCGAGTAAACAGTTATCAAACCAATGCGTTGACTATTTTATTTGTAATTTGACATTTAAATAACAGAAGCAGCAGCAGAAAAAAAACACTTTGGAAGACTAAGGAATTTACATTATAAAACGTTTATTGAACACATACGAAAAAAAAGTAATAAAAATATAATGGAAACAATTACCGTATAATAACGAGCGTTACAAAATGTATGTGTAGGGGGAAGGGACTAATGTGTTGGGTGGTTGGCACATAATCTTAGTACTTATATATAAATATAGTATATACATATGTATGCACTATACATACTACATAGCATAATAATAATTCGGGTGAGGTCCTTCCCAATTTAAAAAACAAAATATAATAATAATCGAGATAATTTACTTAATGTTTAGGTTCGATTAACTTTTTAGTTTTTACCAACGTTAGTCCACGTCAAAATTAAAAAAAATCGTTAATATTTACCACGGTTTGATATGAAAGAGGGCGGCTAATTATTATTATTTCCAACAATTATACCGAGTCAAAGTTATTAGTTTAAGACTTAAGTAGTTGTTCGAAAATTTCATAGTTAATCAAAAGATAGCCAGATGACTTTTCTGGTCGTTCACACCAAATAAAATAACAAGTTTTAAATAGAGTCCAATTGTTACAGTATTGTTGAACTACCCTTACATTTTAAGTACAGTTAGTACTAAGTGCTAACGGCCATTAAAGTAGCAAATAAATATTATTTCTACTAAGTTTTTGTATAAGCTGTCTATCTTTCAATGAAATTAAATGTTTTTATTCGCTTAATGTGATGAGCAGTGAGCTTTGCCTGAAGGTATTATCTTTCATAAGAATTATAAGGCCTATAGGACGCCCGTTGAAGATACAACCAGCACATCAAATCTCACATAAACAATTTATTTTTATAAAACATGTTGTTGCCACGGCGAGGCACACTATTGGACTCATTTTCATACGGTTCTAGAATAACTTTGAAACAGTAATTGACGGATTGTTACTTGAAACAGCCGTCGTGCGTTGGACGTTTCTTCCAGTGGAATTAACACACAAATAGTGTAAAAACTTTTTGAAGAATATAATATTATCATTTCTATGAAAAGCCAAACCGACGGGGTTTCCGAGCAGTCTTGGCTCTAACGACGCACGCCGTCTTTATTATTTTTTTCATTATGAAGTAAATTAAAAAGTAAATTAAAATTATGCAAATTTAAGTACACCAGCGACTCGAAGTGATACATGGGTGTGTAATGTTTTGTCGGGCCATGTCAACTACATGTATTTTTTAAATCGACTGTAGACAAATGTCCATCGTGACTCTACCGACGAACGTTTCCCATGTTAGGTTAGGTTGACTTACCTTGGTCGTACGTCTTGTGTACCTAACCTAACCTTACCTACCTAAACATGATTTATTGTTTTCGATAAATATAAATCACGCACCTAATTTTGGATCGTTGAAAGCCCCAACTGTTTTTTGAATCCCCGGGTGGCAGATACATATATCATACACATTATTATGACGTCAATTCAAAGCTTGGTATTATTTTTACCATTGAAATGCAATTCATAGTATTATTAAAAAAACCGCGGTAATTGTGGTGGAAACCCGGGTCGTACTTAGTAGTTTTGAAATTTGAACTATGGCCACACATATTAATGGCTAATATGTATGGAAATTGGAAACAGGTTTGCTAGGTCATGTTCAAGGCTTAAATTTTCTGTGCATTTTGTTTTAACTAATCGGTTACTTTTTTTGCTACACGTGTGTATCTGGTAGCCGTGGGTTAACGAACCATCGGGGATTTACTCAATAATATATCATATATTTTGGTACTTATAGGAGATAATAATGTATTATAATATATATATATATATATATATATATATATATATATATAATATATATATATAGTTGTGTATATGCGTCCATGCAGATACTGTATAAATAAACGTCAATGCGTTTATACCATTAGCCATCTAATTTTAAGTGGAATACATTTTTATACTTCAAAGTAATAAATATCTATGCTAGTATTATTAGCTAGCCACTATATAGCTGACGTTGATTAGTTCAGTTATTATATACGTTCCATTAAATCGAAGGAGTATTGTTTTGCCAGAGATTACTTGTAGTATATAATATGACTACGGCAGTCAATAATGTCTAATTAAGTTTGAATTAAATAATATATAAAAAAAATGTCTTGTCTACTAAGTATTTACATTCAAATTCAAGCGTGAAACGTGTACTAATGAACCATTCGTATTTTTATAACTATTATTAGATGGAAAATAGCTTAAATGGCTACAAATGGCTTAAAAGTTAAATGATATTATAGTTTGTTAGTCAAACCCAAGACATGTAAAGGTCGCGTAACGCGTTGTCCATTTCATTACGTCTATGTAAGAGACAAGATATTCAATGGTTATGTTACATTATAGGTAGTCTGTAATGAATTGGAGTACGGAAATCAGTTTACTTATTAAATAAGAACAAAAACACTATATTTGATGATAAACAAGATTCATGAAGTAATTTCCAGTCAAAGAAAAAAAAGATAGTCATGTGATCAACAGCTTACCTTCAATAGTGTAGTGTATAAAAATAAAATAAAAAGTATGGAGTCAATGTATTCCATGCAAAATGTTTTGTGTTAATATCTTGTTTTTACACTTTCAAAATTTGTATAAATAAATTAAAAAAAAAGATAAATATATGTTTCATATAATAATTTATTGTTCTTCCATGATCTATGGGGTACATCGTATAGTTTATCCCATTAAATTACCATTGACACGGCCAAGAGCTACAATAATTCATTAAGCAAATTAAAAACTTTAAAATGCATGAAATTATATTAGCCGACTGCATAGTGCATATATACCTATTATTGAGATGGGATGCGCTCGCAATGACAAGATCTATCGGCAATACTGTGTGTCGTGTGAACTCTAAAACTCTCAGCCTAAAACTTTTTGTATTATACTTAGCGGTTAGAACTTATAGAGCTATGGAGATTCGTGGAATTAGAAACGTCGTTTTTAATCGTATTCATATGTATGATACACCGGCATTCTTTCTTTGCCAGCAGCATAAGGTACGTAGTCGCGGAGACTTGAACGCCCCGAGCTCTTAAAAAAAAAACAAATCCCATACAATATTGTATCCGTAAAATATATTATTATTATTATTACCTTTATTATATGCATCTTATTTGTACCCGGCCAAGGACGTGGTAGTATATATAACTTTACACGCGCTTTTGCCGGGTCCGGCCCGGGGGCTTTGGTTTTCCGAAATCTCATAATATTTTCTTCTTTTAACACAACAACGGTTGGTCGAGGGGAGATTACACTAGCACCTTTTTTATAGTTACATGTACCTGTTGTATGTACACGAAAAATATCGGTACGAAATTTCCGAAGTGAGAAATAAATCGATTTTATGGGTTCGGGCGGGCAATAAAATATAACGGGTAAACCGGTCTGGCTGACACGCTAAACGTTTGGCTCCCTCCAGCACTGTTTCCATTGCGCAAAGGATACCCATCCGTGTATTGTATACGTATATATTTAATAATATTATACTCTTACATACATCGCACAGGCATAAAGACGAACGTCCATACATAATATGTAATAGGCACGGGCAAAGTGGCAGTGCGAGAAGGATAAAGTAATAACGTAACCCCTTTCGAGTTTTTATTTTTTATTATTCCTTCTATTTTTTTTTTGTCGCCCATACTCGTCTTCGAGTAAATTGATTGTGTGTCGGTGTACATTATGTTTGTATAATATGCTTTATGCTATCTAGACGAGAAAAACCAATTACCTCTGACGACCCCGGGGCCACGGGGTCTATACCAGGACGCGATCGAATCCCACATAAACCATCCGTAATAGTATTTAAATTCGCCGTTAAAGGCGTTTTAGCCGCTTATACCTTCCACAGCGTACAAGTTGCTCGACGACCGAAAACGTATTATCAATATATTAAATAATAATAACTAATACACACGTGTTTTGGCTTTACTATTCACAATTATCCAGTTATTATCAGTATTATCTCTTTTACCAGTATAATAATTTAGTAAGTTTTTAGTGTTCAACGATTTGATGCTACGAACAGGAATTCGACTTTGAGCTTTTATCCGTAGTTATGGATGAAAGTATAAGTGTGCCTATTAACTAGTTGTTAGAAGATGACCACTAGGAGACAGTACAGAAGAAGTTAACAATAGGTCTAGAAGAGTAGAGAGAAACGCACTATTCAATAGGACTGTTTTGGAAGGTTTAAGAAAAATGTGAAGAGGATAAATTTAACTGGCCAACCCGACATACCGGAGACTTAAACGAGCGTACCCCAACAAAGTTAAACTAAAAAATATCAGTTTCATAAATTTATGACAATACAATTTATTTTTAGATGGAATACCTATGAAACAAATAAATAGTCAATGGAGTATTAATTTTATTTCTTCTTAACTTGTATAACGTGCAGTAAAAAATATATAATCTTTGGCAACATAAAAATGTCTTAGCTTAAAAATTACACGCATGTTATAACGATTTTTTTTTACACGATATAATATTTTTGTATATGTATTTCTAAACTCTAAGAAAAATCATAAACCATAAACTCGGACCTAAATAAAATGATATTTTTTTAACAATAAAAGGCGTTCAGGTGTTGTTTTTACTATTATAGCTGTAAAATCCGTATAGGTAATACGTCGCAGACTCATAACTCAGCCTCCAATATGTTCGCTCAAGTCTAAATGGTTTTGATAAACTGACGTTTTCCATAATTTATTACGATAATCTTATAAGTTTATAAAAAAATAAAATTATGAATTTTGATTTATTTAATCATACCTTGTCTACTGCGAGTTCAGTGCATTACCACGTTTGTTAAGTACCTACCCTGTGTATACACACATCCTAGACCATTATTACTTATATTTTTAGATTCTAATAATCAATTGACTAAATTCCAAGTTAATTTAGGGTTTGTAAAAATTGTAGAGAATTTCAGTTTGTACAAATTAGTCTTAGCAAATTAATTTATTTCCATACACTTTGTAATACCTATACAAGTGAATACGTTCAGGCAAAATGCAATATACTTTATTGGTGTTTGTTGTGTTAAATTACTAATTATCGACCATTGTTTTCGTAAAAAAATGTTATAGTTTACATATAAATGCTTGCAGTTTCAGAGTAGTTTAAAAGAACATACCATATTTAATTACCTACCTGAGATTTGAAAAAACAAGCATTTCAGAGTCAAAATTATCGTTTAAATTACTGTGTATTTCATTTACTGTTTAGGTTTACTATATACATATTATGGTTCTTTATAATATTATAGGCGAGTATGCTATGGAATTTTGTTTGTTGAGACTTTTCTTCCTTTCACATCACTACGAGAGCAACAAACCGAATCTCAAATATGACACAATAAAAATTAACAGAAAAAAATGGAAAACACGATATCGAGTTTCAGTACCCTATACGTGGCATACCTACATCAATATTATTCAAAAAACATGTAACTATATGAGGTAGAGTACAAAAAACTATTGAATAATTAGTATTTTGGTGTACACATTACACACACACAATATACATGATATTATTCGGGGTTATCGACTTGGAAACCATTGTGGATGTTGAAATAGTCTCCTCGATGACATACAAAAGTTATATGTGAGTCAGAGATGAAAAATATAATATTCCAAACGATAAATAAAATAAGCATAAATGATACTTATCGGTGCGCGAACGAACGGAAAAGTTATTCGATCTGACGTGAAGATCTCGATCAATTAGGTTTCAATTTTGAAGAAAAAAAAACATATAATTTTATCGTCTGCGGTGTAACCTATACCAAAAGCAAGGTCGATTGTACAATTCAAGGGTTATACTGATTTATACATAATGTATTATAATAGTTTTAGGGTTGAACGAGTAATAAAACTAATCTCATTCGAATAACTTAAAAAAGGGTTGGAGTTAAACCCGTTTGTTATCAGCGATATTTCCAATACACAGAGGCGAGTTATACACCTGAACAATTATGCAGTATTTTATCCACCACCATCTCTCTTTTATATTCACTCTGCACACATCCGATTCTTGTCTTCTTTACGAATTTCACATGAAATAAGACAAACAACTGACCGTCCTTGGTTTTGTTTTTATTTAGCTTTGACCTATTATGGCCATTTTAATATTTTGGTTTGTCCTCCCTCCTCATACTTAAATTACCCCATTATTTTTTTCCTCAATGTTTGCTATTTATGAACTTTCAAATTATCTCCTCTGATACTCATATCTTCTATTAAGTTGCGTATAATGTGTTCAACGTGTACTTCCTTCAACTGGGCCTATTAAACCGCACGCGAATAAATAATGCTTGCACCATTACTAAGAGTTATCTAAAATTTAAAACTTTAAAAATAATTATTAAATCTGGTTATCAACCAGTCAAAATTTCCACTAATTGTTCTTCATTTAGCAACTCAATTAAATATATTACACGTGCCTATTAAAAGTTGATAGTGCACTAAAAATTACCTATTGAAATATGGGTAATATTTTTATACAGATATTATTTTTAGATGATATTCAATATCAAAAGGCGCTACTAATTTAGTAAGAATATTTTAATATATTCGGCCAGTGTATCATTATGATTTCACTGGAAATGGTTGTTATGTATGTTTTTATTCTATTTTACCCCCTTCCTAACCGATAAACGTTAAATTATACACATTATCGAAGACACCAGAACGTGGAACCGCATTTAGTGGTAGTCGAGTCGTGGTTGCTCCGGGGTGTACACTGAAGAGCAACCCGTGAGAATGACGTGATCGTTCTAGCATTCGTTTTCCAGTTCGGTTTTCCACCCTCCCTAGGGGCATGTTGAACTGTTCACGTCAAGACTTTGGACTCGTTTTGCCGTGTACAACATGCAACACACTGCACGAGCTATCCGGACGACAACACGCACTACCAATCGGCCAGCTGACAATATTTGTAATAGTATCTTTTGTTGTTGTTCCAACTAAGCTGATCTTAACATAAAATAATCGATTAACCCCTTTGGCGATCTGAGTTGTCAAGGCGTTAAAGTCTCTGCCTAAAGAATTCGTGTTCAAGGTGGCATGCGAATGGTAATTCCATGTTGCACTATACATAATGTTTATAACAGCTATTTAATTCGATACAAGAAAACGCTACAAATTTTCTTGTCTACGGATAGGGCGACTGTATTAAGAGACGGCAGTAGACCGATGACGTGCTGCACGTCAGCTGTCATGGAAATATTGTATAATCATGATCGAAACGAAATAAAAACGTTTAACTAGTGATCAAACGGGTATGGTTATTTGTATCGAATCGATTAATGTTAACTTTGCTAGCCTCAAGACGTTATCGGTAAAAAATTATTTAACATAATACTATAATATAATTTATCATTATACTGTGTACCTAGACATTAATAAAAACGAACGCTTTAATTGTAAACCCACAATTAGACTAAATGTAATAACACGTAAAATAATATGTCTACCTTCTTTCTTCATACCATATTACCATAATATAAGTACAAAAATCATTATTTTTGTGCAACAATTAACAAAGCATACATAAAGCTGTATTACAAAATTACAGACAACGAATGGAAAATCTATAACTGAGTCAACTATTTGCAAATGCAAAGGGTTGTGCGATTAGTGCAATTATTCAACGCGGTAACGTGATATTCTTTCATTTGTGTGTACACGACACACGTCATATGAATATGAGTTTAAAAACAATGTACATCTTCAACTAATAGACGTTATTAATATTTTCACTCGTGATTTTGCATTAGATTAGATGTCAAAAACTGTGATTGTTTTTAATAGTAGGAAAATCTAAACAAGTTAAGTTATGTAGCATAATTTTTTTTTATATCTTTCACACAACTATTAGATAACCTATACTGGCGATAAGTTTGAACTGCAAGCATTTTAGTATAGGATTTAGTAACACACACACTATCAGTTTACATACTACTTCATAGATACTGTTACTATTATTGTTATTATTTTTACTATTATCAACCGTAGAGGATGTTTATGGGGGGTGTGATAAATGTTAATGATACCTAACCTAGCCTAGCACGATAGACTTGAGCTCCAAAGACTGATACCCAGTAGAACGGTAAATTTGGATTAATTTTTTTCATAATATACATCCTACAGGAACGCTTTCTAGTTTATTACTACATCGGGTTCTATAATAAACCATTCGGTGTGAGGAACGAATAAAAAATCCCAAAAAACTAAACATTTATTTTTATAGAATTAACATTGCCTCAGGTCGCATGAACGGTTTTCAGGAACTATTTCGACGGAAAGTTTGCTCTAAAAAAACGCTGTAAAGCGAATCTTGTCAAATGCTTATCGTTGAAGCTAAATTATTATACCACTTACATTATTGATAGTTAATTATAAAAACAAGAAACATTCTACTGAAGAAACGTTGTTGTTTTAATATATTAACATGTTTATTGCTTTAAAACAAAATATAAATTATGTACTACGTACAATGTTTAACTTACGAACTATCAGTATAACTTTTCAGACATAAATTACAAAAATTTACGAGTAATATAAAATCTATAATGAGTTAAGGAAAAAACTAGTAAAGTCCAAAGCTAAAGGGGGATTTCTCCCTCCCAACACATTATTACACTCGCTACTTCTTGCAGAACGTATAATAGTCCTTGTCAATAAGTCGCATTATTATTGTCCAAACCAGGTGGTATACGTACACTCAGCAACACCAACTGGCGTACTCACTCGCAGTTTTTAACTTAAAACATTTTATAGCGATATTGAAACATTAATAATATCGTACTCTACCACTAGTCATAGTGGTTGACCGCCACTGTAGTTATAATATAATATATAAATTATAAATATGTATTGAAAAAGGTATGCATACAGATCCTTTTTATGTTTTAAGCTAATACCCGTTGCTACTACTTACAGATTTTAGTCGGTACACGCCCATCATGCGGCCCATGTCCGTACCTGAATATATTATAATATTAGGATAATAATGATTAATGTTAATACACGCATACATCAAAATCAAACGCGTATCACACCGGCCCGAGTTTTGACGGACGCCGCCACATTTGTCGGGTAATTATCTTATTTTTTAGACACCTGAGTATGTGTGTGTGTAATTTCCATCGATCGTTTTGCCAATGGCTCGTCCTCGAGGTGAATTAATAAAACGTCGGCCGAGATGAACGTTCGACATGATTGGGACCAGAGAAATAAGAAAAAAATGTGTATACATACACATTATATCGATCTGGTAAAGTTATTATATGTTAACCGATGCTCTCGTATTATATTATTCTATACCTACCGTCGAATTACTAAAACCCTGCGAGTGCCCGTTAGGTCTAAACCCATTATCGGCCACAGAAGACTTAATTCTCCCGAAAAACTGTACTGCGCCTCGTTCGGGTATAATATAATAATAATAATAAGCAAGTTTTATAATTTGGTATCTAGTCCATCAACATACGGTTTCATATATACTATGATTTTTTACGACAGAAATACTATTACACATTTAGTTTATACGTACTTACACTAGTGAAAGACAAGCAGGCAGTTGCATTACTGTTATTCAATGTTTTTCATCTCCTTGTCATCCGATCATTTCGCATAAGACAATATAGGTACATAACATAATATTTACTATATAGAGATAGCAGATAAAATGGGGATGGAATAAGAAGATATACGCATGATAGAATATAAGACATGTCTTGATTATGGTGGTTCATATTTTGACTTTTTTTGATAACTATAAAAAAATTGGGCCGTCCCAATTTTAACTGAATTGAATGAAAAAAAAATCGTAACGCAAGGCATTATAGTTCTTTCTTTAAGTTCCTTCTAAATATTTCTATTATATAACTCTAATAATCATTCTTCTTCTTCTTTTCTTCTCTTAAGATTATTTATTTATTTTAATTGTCATTTATTAACATTTAAATTATAAAAAAAAATTATAAAATATCAAGTTCTTAAGAACTTGATATTTTATTTAATAAATTAGTATTCTGTACAGCAATTATAAGTAAGTTCAATGATCGTTTTTATGGCAGTATGTTGTTTGGATATGTTTTGTATTAGAATCAAATTTAAATATTAAGAATAAAAGTTATTATAAGTCCTTGCTAACGGACAAGAGGTTATTTTGTCTGATTATGACTGTTGAAAATAATATTATATTTGAAGAACGTTTATCCGTAGATGCACTTGTGTGATGACAATTAATGTAATGACGCAATCAAACCATACAGTATCTGATAGATTAAAATACATATTATATGTATGGTAAGATTCACAGGCGTCTGCTTAATATTTTTATCTAAGAAACTTGCACACATGAGCGGTTTGATCTGTGCGTAAAGGAATGAACATTCCGTCATGATCGCTTTGAGAAAAAAAACATAAGGAATTTCAACGTACAAATTGTTTCTCGTACGATTGAAAAAAAATAAAGAAAAAAAAACAACACACAAATCAATTCGGTTACGTCTGCGCCGACCATGTATTATTATTGTTGTTGCTTATTGTTAACCGATTATCGTCATCATCTCTTCATCGGTGCAATAAAGTACAATCGTACAATACACTTTCACTGTAAATTCGAATTATACATAATATCGTGGACCACAAACACGTTTTATTATGTCGTTCGTACACACGGTATGGCGTTTTTGTACTTTGCGTGGCCACAAACCGCACTCGTCGACAAGTCATGACGTCAATTTTGTAAATGTATCCGATTTTACACAAGGTAGCGCGTGAAAAAGTCACACTTAAAACACATGCAGTCGATTGCACGAGAAATCTTTTATCTCGGAAAATTTGAGGCTTACGCAGTTCCAATTAATATTCCAAACTATAAAGCTTAAATGTGTTAAGCACCCTAAAAAAGTGTACCGATAGAAAATGTCGTTATACACAATAGCATGACGATTGTTAGACATGGCTCTATATTTATAATACTAATAATAATATCAGTAATAATAAAATATACCGCTACAGAAGGGTTTTAAAAATACACAAAGGAAATAAATCAAGTTATTTTAAATTATAATAATTTAAAAATGCCTTCGATAATTTAAAAATTTGGTTGTGTCAGGAGATCCATAATATCGTATAATTATTATTTGTTGAAATTTATGTTTTTTGAGAGGTGTACTTTTTTTTAACGCCTATTTAAAAATAATAATTGGGGTCCAAATACACAATTTGCAATCCATTTAATAAAAGAACACGTTTTTCAGTTGTTTCGCATATAAATTACAACATTAACTCAAGCTCAAGTAATACTATATATTAATATATACAACACCGATTCGATGTTCGCATATTGTACTCGCAAGAGTTATTGCTGTCGTCTTAAGCGTTTTACATGCTAGTTTCATTAAAAAAAAAAGAAGGAAACATTACACATTTAATCCATTACAATAATATTATACCGTACCTACTCACGGCTACACCAAGGAGGTGGTTACGGGTACAAATGACCGTCTGGCTTTTTTCCCGGCTGTAGACCAAACCGTGTGAGATATAATGGATTGCCAGTCGTTTTTGCAATTTGTTTTAATGCACACAACAAATGATGTGACCGATTTTAATCTGAACACTATGAATGGACATCGATTAAAGAAACCCGCGACATGGGAGGTATTTGACACGGAGTTGAACATTTATGCGCGCAATTTACTTATGTGTGTGTGTAAGATAAGATATTAAAAAACATATTATAATTATACGTAAAGACGGCCTTTTCAAACGAATCAAATTCTCGCTTATATAATCGCTATCGCCAGTATGTACATATATTTTGTATATAATTATCAATTGATTGTTTATTCATTTTCGAAAAATAATCACAAACCGATTAAGCCTATGCGTTCATCCGGGGTATCTATATAATTTAATAATAGTAGGTCTAATGGGAATCATGGTGTACGGGTTTTGACTGGTTACTGGTGGCCGATGAAAAATATTCGGCGAACACCAACATCGAAAGAAAAGAGATAATCCGAATTGCATATTAAACGAAATAATATGACCGGGTGCCCTACGGACCATTTTAAATTACGGTACATAAAATATATAATTATAAAATATTATCATGACATAACGGTATCGAATCGTCTATTCTTTTTTAGCTAGGCAAAGCGAATGATTGCATATTTTTCCGTTTGACTCAGGTTCATCTGGTTCTACTAAGTAAAATATTTTTTCCATAAAAATAATGAAGAAATAATAAGCAAATTAAACAGCATTTTTATTTGTACTCGGCAAAAATGATAATATTATATTTGTATTTAAATTAACTATCGAAACAACTCAAAACCAACGCAAAATAAATAGTCACAACATACAATAAAGTTAACAAATTTAAAAACTAAAAGTAGCTTGGAAATTATACAAATTCGTAGCCATGTTTGCAATTTTCAAATTAAGTCAATAAGTATATAACTTTTAAAATATCAATAATTTCTAGTTAAACAACGAATTTTGTTGTAAGTACATATTAAGTATTAATAAATACATAAAATAAATGTATAATGTAACAAGCTAGAAAAAAATACTGTTCTGTGATATTTCGCTACCATAATACATTTTTTTTTTGTGGATATTATCATAAAATAAAACTTGTAATTTTTGTAATTCTATCTAATCGCCTTTAAAAGAAATACTATACTTTGTATTGTTGTTCAGCTAAATACTATAACATTACAGTTATTAGGGTTACCAAAACCTTTTTAGTCTCAATCAAAAAATAATTATTTTATTTCATGCGTAATTTGTTCATAACGCGTAAAGGCATTTTACCGAAATAGGGTATTTGGTGAAGTTACGGTGTAAATTGCATTGAAAATGAGCATCCAAAACCCATCGTAAAATCAAATGGTATAGGTAGTAAGTAGTTATTTTAATGATAACTATAGGTATCGTAATATATTTATAACAGTAGGTAAGCCGTTAAGGCACGGGGCGGGCGTTTGATTTTTGACGATAATAAAAAAAAAATGTACATGACTAATTTGGTACATTGTAGTATAATAATAATTATGGTAAACAGTCTGGCCGTCCCTAAACGTTTGAGTTATTTGGTACAACAGCAGTGTTCATGGTATCCGTCTGCTGCTTGCTGCCGGTGCTGCCGGCCGGCTCAGCGGGTAGAAATCATTATTACCTTCATCCCCTTGAGGATAATGGGTTACGTTTAAGTGTTCTGTTTTTTTTATTTTTTTACGTTAACCGACGAATCGACGAAACGGAAATTAGACGTAGTCTCCGTAGGTAGTTTCTTCGAAATTGTACGCAGTCGTTAAGCAGCCTAAAATAAATGTACCGGTAGACAATGTCGTTATACATAATATTTTGACGATTATTAGGCATAGCACTCTATATAATAATAGTAATAATAATAGTGACATTAGGGATAATAAAATACACCGCCACACCGTGACAGGGGCGTTGTAAAAATACATAAAGGAAATAAATTTACTACATGAAGATAGCGTAGTCACCCGTTTATATCGACACTTTAGAAGACACACAATGTCATTTGAGGAAATAGGATTGTAAAACAAATATTATTTAAGGAAATATGAATTTCAATCTATGTAGAAGTATATATTTATATATACAATATTTACAAATTATGTAGATATTAATATAGTTTGACTGCTGAACTACGTCTTGCGTTAATTTATAGTTTTAATGTGATGTTTATTGTATAGCTTTTGCACTTTATCGATAGGTGACCGCTTGAATGCCAAAATAATTTTTTAACCAGAATTAATAATTAGCGTTACTATATTTATACACAAAAAAAAATTGATGTATAACAGTGACAAATTTCAACCAAATATTTTATAGTTGACTCTAAATAAATGTATTAAATTAAACTTGACTTGCCATTTTAAGTAAAATCAGCAACAAACGTTGGTAGTACCTTTTTCTTTAAGTAGAAATGTTATTTAAAACTAACAAAAAAAAAAAACAATATTTATATCTATATACAGCATACATTTTACCTAGTAGCCTCTACTTTATTTTAACACTGTTGTGTTATTTTCAAATATAAGGATGTAAAAAACAACGGAATTTTAAAAAATATTAGTACTGCTCACTGTTGACTACTAAAAAATCATTAATATACATGATGTATGTTGTAATATAACAATAATATAGTCTACTATATTATTATGTAAAAATAAATTGAAAGATAAACGCACTATGAATATCAAAATAAAAACTACTTACAGAACCAACAAAAGTCGAAGTTATATCAACATTTTTATTGAATTCTGGAGTTTCTGGCGGTATTCGAGACTAATTACTTATGCATAGTTTTAACTTACTGTTAAATATAGTTCAGGTATTTAACATAATTCTATTTAAGATTATTGCTACAATCGTATTATTCGTTTGTTTACATTTGAATGCAATTATTATTAAAAAAAAATGCCGTCTCATTTTTTGCGTTTTGTAGATAAGTCATTGTATCCCGTCGCGTTCAAATTTTTCTCGGTAACTCTGCATAGAGACCAGAGTACAATCACTGTTTTTGCATTGAATTATACATAATATATTGTTATCGGGACAGGAAATTTTACATCATTTTAATAATCTATAGTAGTGTAGGACGGCAATTGCGGTTGTTACAACGGCGACGTGCTAGTCAAGTGCGTAACGCTTAATTTTCTTAAGTTAACAAACCATTGTTAGTCGGGCACGTATTTCATTGTTAATGCTGTATAATAATTATTATCGAATTAGCCACATCGTTTTGTAACAGTAGCCATGCAATTATAATTATACATATAATATACCTACACGCAGCATTGTATGACATTCACAATATTAATCTTGTGCAAACACAATGGGCTAATTTCTTTAAATACTACAGCGCATCCAATCTAACATAACAATATTCTATAATAGATAGCTAGTGTAAGCTGATATTCTTCGCTTAGTTTTTTTCCGTTTTTAATTATTTGCAACTATTTTAAGTTCAAAACAAGTCCGGAGAAATGTTATAAATTATAAAATATTGTATATAATGTAACGAATTTTTTATTCAACCTAGTATTTTAAAGATGTGACGCAAATCTAGTTTTAGATAATTTGTTTTCAATAATAACATAGGTAATATATTGTAAAATATCGTTTTAACCCTTTCAGACCCCATGTCCCCTTAAAGAGACACTGTGTTTTCGCGGTATTTTAAAGATAACTCACGTGGTTTTTATGATATATCAGGTTAACCATCATTAAAATACGCAAAATTGAATTTCCACAAAAAACATATTTTATTGATTTTTAGTAGTAACTATATTTTAGTCTCTAATCAGTTTTTAAGGTCAAATTTCGATTACTTTGAAAATCAATATTCCACACATTTTGATAAAAACGAATAAGAAAAAATTGATTTTTTCTAACTACAACTAACAGAAAAAAGTCAGGTCTTAAATCCTATATTTTAGCTTCAATGAGGAGCTGTTGTATAGAACATTAATTAGGCATGCCTTTATCGACACATGCCCTGGAACCTAAATTAATACTAGGTTATGGTCTTCAAATTACAGGTTTTTAATATATTATATATTTTTTAGTTTTTTAAGGTAAATTGATAGTACTATATTATCTGAAATATATACTATACAAATTTGGAACTACTTCGACTATTTTTAATAACATTATTGCGTGCCGTAGTTTTAACTTAAATGTTGAAAAATATTTCAACTTTTTGAGCGTTTTTCTTGATTATTAAGGGGAATCGGTGAGTTTTTTGTCCAATAAAGTACCTTTTAAGACGATTTCTGTTCCATACACTTGATACTTGTTGATTAAACGGTTTGGAAAGTTCTGGTCTGGTTCTGGTCCAGCACAAAACAGCACAACTGTAACTATTAGTATATAGGTATCAAATTTGACATAATTTAATTTTCGTAAAAACAATTGCTTTTATGTCGCTTTGCATAGAAATTAACGATTCATTTGGTTTTTAAAGAGGTTGTTTTTGTTTCTTAAAAATATACGTTCTGGATTTGAAATTAAAAAAAACTTTGTTTTATTACTTTAATTAATTTCAGAGTACACTTGTTTTCTATCTAATGCTTCATTAGCTTATATAACATACTCAAGTATTTCTGAACTTAAGCTTGAAACTAGTGAATTATACTGCACTATAAAGTACGGAAAAAAAACATGTACTCATACCCACAATGGTCAATGACTTTCTCTCAGTAAAATCACTCTATTCTTCATTATTAATAACAATACTGTGATTAGACCTTGTTAACGTGATTTTGTTGAAACCACTATAAATTGGGAATGACCGTCAAACCAATTGTGAAAGTGTTAATAGCGTTAACAACCGTCATTCGAAAATGATGTAAATACAACTCTAAATACCGTACGACTTTAGATGAATTCTCGAGTAATTGAACGTCCGCCCAGAAAAATTGCTGTTCATTAAATTGAGCGCGTGCTTATTTCATTTGTCGTTGGTCTTTTTTATCTGATGTCGGTGGACAACTCTGGCACGGGTACTAACTTTCTTAATGATTCATGTTTTCACTTTTTAAATTACCAACATATTTTTTTTCCAAGATTCAGAAGAACGTAAATAAAAACGGGTAACAAGTTTCACGATATGTTTTACATAAAAACCCATCTAAGGTATCATTTTGGGTTTATATATATAAATAAGTAACAGTATGTATTGCCAGTCTAGTGGAGGTAAGGATCAACTTGAATTGAATTAGGGATACTGTGCTTAGTTTTATTATTTTTATACCCAGCCAGCGTGGTTAAAAATTACAGTGTACTTATTATAAAAATGTATACGTTTTAAAATAAAATGATTAAATTCCTTTTATAAGTACAAAATGCATAGTTGTGCATAATATTCTTAGTAGGCATGAAACACCGTTATGTTAGTATTAATTATTTTATGATTATAATATTATTCTAATTTATGCACATTTTTTATCGTTCCTTATATATATTATTAAAATTGATTAATTGTTTGGTCGTCTTCGAAAAATATAAACACGTATCAGTATCAATACAGTATTATCATTTGTTTTGTATAATATTTTATTTCATAGCCACCTGCAGGTCACAGTAAACGGATACCTATCATACACGTTTAAGCAATATGTAAACACCAAAAAACTTACAACAGCATCGGAAAGAGGAAATAGAAGAGTGTATTTTTGTTTTCTTTTTTTATTTAACTTGCCGGCCAACAGGCTTAATTATTGTTGACTAAGTGTTATCCAAATCTTTAGGCTATTATTCCGCGTAGGCCGCAGAGTCGTTACAGTCTGGTGTTTTATTTTATTTATTGTATTATTATAAGGGGACAGCGTGAACGCCAACGCACCCGTTATACCATTATAGCTATAATAACTAATAAGTATAATTGGTTGTCCGTGAAAATTTCGAGTTTACGAGAAAACTACACACGAGGGAGTTAATTTATTTTTGGAATTGACGATTAAAAAAAAAATAAAATAAAGAATAGGTATCTATACTTGTATACGCTATTGCGTTTTACGGAGGACTCGAATCACGATAGAACTGCATAAACCATATACGGTCGTCGTCGACGGTTTTAGGAAATAATATTATAAAACACTCTAATTATAAACCGGAAAAGTCCATCATCGTTTAGCGACGAAGACCAGTATAGTACCAGCATTATTATAAGGCAGTGCTCGAAACTACAGTATGTCACTACTCAAACTAATTAAAAAAACTCAGTTAATTTTATTACACGCATGATTTTTTTTTTAACTTTCTACAGATTCACACCAATGTATTTTTCTTGCCTAGATTCCCCCCCCCCTTTTACACTTGCTGCTACATAAGTGTCACCTCACTCACTCAACAGTCTCAACTGTATGCCGATTTCATATTGAATTGATATTTTAGTTTTCACTTATGTGCTACACAGGTTACAAGAAGAGTCTAATCTGCAGTATTTAACCCAACAAACTAAAATCTATCCCTCATAATTCCCCTGTCGGATGGTAAATTTTATAATTCAAAATACTTCGTTTAAAATAGTCATATTAATAAATGTTTTACTTTAAATTACACATTGATAGAAGTAATTTCTTAGAACTTTTTCTACTCTAGACTCTTTTAAATATTACCTGTAAGTGATAAATAAATATTTTAATTCAAGTATAATGTCTTGTGGCAATGTATTCAAGTGTTAAATAGTGCAAACAAACAAAAAAAATGTTAACAGTACACATAATGTTTACTTAATTAAATTAATACAATTTTTCAGTTAACAATTTTATAATACAACTCGATGATTTCTTTAAAAAAACGATAAAATATAGTAATTATTAATATAAAACGATTGGCGTATACTGTATAGTAAGCGTTAAGCTTAATGTAATTTTTGATTCCGGATTCATCACTTAATAGTTCTCGTTTTAACAATTCATCGTTTCCATTAGAACGTCAGTATTTTTATCTGATGAGTCTGTGAAGAAATCGATTGACGTTTCTGTCGGAACGTCAATCAATCGCTAGTTCGGTTTCTTACATTAGAATATTACAGCACTACAGTGGTATAAGTTATAAAATCCAATCACGTCTAATTTTTTTTTTCTTGAAATTTGAGCAATCGTGTGTTGAAACCGGTCAAATTATATTTTATTTATAAGTTATAGAAAGCAACATCTGGTTTGTGTAGCGTTTATTATGTCGTTAAATAATCTTTTTAAACTATTAAAAAAACAATATTACATGATATACGTACATACTGTGTAAACTTCGCCGGACACATTATTTTTCCTTTGTTGATCTTAACGCGTATAAGTATTATTAAAATGGACGTTTTTTCAAAGATTTCGGGTCGCGTGTTACGTTTGGACGTCATACTTACATACCAGACAATTATAATTATTAGTCTGTGCCGTAGTAACCCTTCCTTTATAGTATAGCATAAAAATATAACGCCGAAAATTAAAATTTCGACATGCAACGCGTGTGTTTTGTGGGAGTCTTTGGCCGAGCGACAGGTTTAAGGTACAGCCTGTGTTTGTCTTTTTCCCTCCACGATAATGTAACAATCTAACTAGTAATTTATTCGAGACCGAAGTCCTTAAGGCCACCCCAACGTTTACGATCCTTATAATGACACTGTTCTTCTTTTAAACGCTGCGCCGCGCCGACGACCCTTTTGCCAACTGTCTTCAAAGAAACAAATGTCATTTGGAGAAAAAAAACAATATCGTCGGAACGCTTAATGTTTTTTTTTTTTTTAAACATCTATACTTTTTTTTTATTAGTATATACTTTATAATATTATGTGAAAGACCGTAAGATAATGCGGCTACAGATTTCATGACGATATGGTATTGATATACAACATATATACGTAGAGTCCGACTTAAATATATGATTTTTTAATAAAAATTATACTATAATTGTACTAAGATATTTATGTCACGTATTTTATCCTTCCGCAAACTACGCTATAATCACCCAACAGCCAACAAGCATAATATCTAGATTCTAGTCTATAGTTGATCAAGTGTTTTAGATTTCTCACATACATATTATGCATAATAATTTTTGTATTTTACAATAAACTATGTATGTGTAATATTTTTGTAAGATTAGTTTAAGTTAAGTGTATCGGTTTAATTTCTTGTAAATGAGATTTAACGCATGTATATAAAATGATATTGTAGTTAGTTAAATTTGTTGAATCTAATTAAATAATTATTTCGCATGAAAACGGGTAAACATGTACCTGAATTCCAGATTACCTTATTCCGCATTTAAACGCGGTGTAACTAATATAAATGGTTACAAATGTATCCATGTAACCTTCTTTCTGTTGTACTATTAACACGTGTAAATGTAGTAGTTAATGCGAATTAATTCCGAGATTAAAATTGAATACAAAGCTAAACGCATTAACTTCATTAATAACTATTAAATTTTCATGGATGTTAAAACCGACTTAACTTGATCTGAATTAGTTAACTGGAATTAAAAACCATGTATTAAGGTACACCTTTTCAACCGGTATATGATATTTCAGTTTTATCCGTGCATGTAAACATAAATAACTAACTGATATTGAATCTATAAAATATTTTTCTATGACGGGTTTCTTTTACCACGTATACATGCCGGCGTTATCCACATTTATTATTTATGCGTATAAAGTTAATTCGCCTTAGAATTGAGTTTAAAATTTGAATGCATTTTGTAGCTTAACAGGCTACGCTGCGTCGGGAAGAAGGGAAGGTTTCTTTGCTATTTTTGTAGCGGGACCGGTAAGACGGCCGCTGGAGAGGGAAAGACTGCTCCTTTTTATTGAATTAAGTTATGATTAAATAATGGAAGTAAAACCCAATTACTAGTGCACATAAACTTAGTTGTTAATGAGAATTAACGACCGAATATAAACGTAGTAATGGTTTTTTCTTTTTTCTCTACGCACCGTTTGTAATTCATAGACACATGCCATAAATTATTCTGTTGTTGCACTCCAATTGGGATTTTATACTTAAATTGTACAAATAGATATTTTCCCCAATAATTGATAGTGCTCGAAATGTTCGACGAAAATACATATTATGTAGTGCATGTGAGAACAAGACTCGTGAGAAAAATTGGGACAACAGTAAAAACATAAATCAAAACGGATCCACTGTGGAATAACGAATATATATTATATGTACGACTGTGCTTCGAGTACTCTTTGACGAGAGTGGTTACAATAATATCATAAAAGGACATGAGGTACGCGCCGGCATGCGGGTTGTCGGGAAAAGCGTACCTACTCACTTCTTTTGACACGGGCCAAGCGCTTAAACGAGAGGAGGACAGATTGATGTAACGGTGGCGACGACTAGGAAAAGCGGCGACCGCGGACGTTGACGGTTCCTATTTTTCTTTTCTGTATTATAGCTAGGTGTACCTGCTATAATAACAATTTCTTTTTACCATTCAATGGCATGGCGGCGCGTCGTGCACGTGCCGATATGGCGCGTTTGGACACAACAATAGCACGTGGAAAAAAATTAAAAAAATGAAAAAGTCGAATAACATAACAATATTATTATATACAGTGTAACCGTAGCGCTTGGCTCGTGTGTGTGTATATGTGTCGTTCGACGATGGACAAATTATCGAAGGAAAATTATTATTAAACCGAAGCCGGAGGTAACAATAAAAAAAAATGATACCCAACAATAATCGGAAGACCGTATACAGTGGCGATCGATGGCACAGCGGGAGCCATAACACTTCTGTGCAATGAAGACCGTTTTTCCATCGACGACAGACAAATCATTCGTCCACTACAGTCATCAATCGTCATAACACCACGTACCTATTTAATTATATACTTAACTTTTTGTACGGTTATTTTTTCCATTTCCGCCGTCGGCTTAAGGTTATTCTTCTGTCCATCCACGGTGGACAATCATATTATTACTGTTATCAAAAAACAAAAGTTCTCAAGCGACACCGCTTCTTATATTAAAAATGAGCATTTATATATTCAACCTACAGGTCGTGCAGATGTGTATTTCGGATAACAACTCGCCGACTGACAGAGCAAGGTTAAGGACACCGTCGACGGTTTTCGGAAACCATCAACATGTTTGATCAGTACATTAGAAAAACAAACTGCGTTTAGAAAATAAAATTTGAAATTCATATACTACAAGACATGCGCGCACACCATAAATCACTCGAGCAAACTCCACTCGTATATTAAACACTCCTTTTTCGAAACCAAAAAATATATATACTTATTGTAACACACAACATTTAAAATATCATAATATGATTGTATTCTACGATACATGTGAAATAACTATTATGCAAAATATTAAGTAAACGTCTTAATGATCTTTAGTGTAAAATATGAAAATTTTTTTTTGAAAACCTTTTTTCATTTATTATAAACGAATATCGACTAGAACGAATTAAACATGTTGGCAGTGATAATGCATACTGAATACATCCTATGAATTATTAAGTTAAAATGAAGTACTCTTTATTTAATTACAAATGAAAACTTGAATAAAACATTAAATATTAATTCGTCCATTTAATTGCTAGTTAAAATTTGTTTATTAGGTACTAAAATAAGTTTATTTGTATAGTAGTTGAAGTGATTTTTATATTTTAGCAGCCTTCAATTTTCAGTTAGTTCATAAAATTATTTAATCTATAGACCAATTTTGTACAAAAAAATATTGTTCACTATTTATTTAATTTGTTTAATTTAATAAATTATTGAATATTAGAAGTATAAAATGAAGTATGAATATAAAGTATTAGATAAATTTTGAACTTTATTTTTATCATATGCTAGTAACATACTAAAAATAATAAACTATGTTGGATTGTAAAATTGAAGGTACATGGACTAAATCAATTAGGTTAGCTGTGGACTAATTTGTGTTGGACTTTTTAACATGGACACTATTGGATAAAATAAATTAAACAAATATTCTCTGTCTATTAACATTGCGTTAAAAATATAGTGTCAATATTATTACTTTTATTTCGACCGTTTGGTATACGTAGTAGGTACTCTATATTTATCCATTTTACAGAGGTGTGTGTTTTATTAGACTCACCGAACAAAAAACGAAAAATCGCAATCTTCCCTTAAAAAAAACCTCATCACAGATCGAGTTTTGTAAATGTCATTCTGTTCCTGCACGAAGACACAAGTAATTTTCAGCGAAGCAATCTCTCAGCTGGCAGAAGTATGTTTTGTAGGATCTAAAATGATTATTCTGTTTTTCGCTCCTAGAGCCTAATAAAAGGCACACCTCTGTATCTTTCCCTTAAGTCTACTTACAATTTGAATTATTTAGTTTATGAACAATTAACAAGTTGGCATATTAGTACAAACAAAATAAATGTTTTAACTACATTGACTTTGAACTCTAATGTTGCCGTGTTAAACCTTCGATGGCCTCAGTTTATAAATATTGTTAGATCAATAAATGTATACCAGTATGATTATTATGCTCTTTTTATATAATATTGTTTCAAAAAATAATAATAAAGCGCTAAAACGTACACGTGTGCGCGTATACATCATATTTTTCTGTCGCGTTAGCCATTAAGGTTTGGCAGATGATGGAAACTGGAATTAAGGCCCTATCGCCTAATATTAGGAAATATTATGTACTAGGTATATGTATTTGCGTGATTTATGTAAGTAAATATATTATGTGATTATTAAATTTGTCAGAAATGTAAATAACGTTATAATATTATTGGCGCCTTCCCAAAAAAAACGATTGCAGCAATAAAAACGTTTATACCATTAACAGGACGTCACACATAATCCATAATATTTTGTACACAAATACTGACAAAATACATTCGCAGCTTTTAAGTTTATATTATTGTAATTATTATAATGTTTATACAGACAGCCAAAACGACGTTGTTCGACACCTGTGGCCTACAAGTGCCGGCAATATGTGTGTGTTAAAAGTTATTTGTGTTTTATTATAATATCATGAAGGTCCTTTTTCCGGATGTACCATTTTGACGGGCGGTTTCCTGCTCGGATGGACAGACCTATTCGCAAGGTAAATGACCCAACGTGTTTATAATAAACATTTACTTAAATGACACGATAGCACCTTAGTGCACAACGTGTCCACTCGAGTCTGACAAACGAACAACGTGCTGAACCAGCCAAGCACTTTTGGTTATTACAATCACTTAGTACTTACAATATATTATGTATTATATTCCGTTTTGCCTGTAGACACAAAATTAAGCGTCAAAACTGAAAACGGCTTTTGTGCCATTGTTGTTGAATTACTTCCATTTTTTCATTTCTACTTCTTAGTATTGTTTGAATTACCCGATTGAGTCAGTTTACCTATCATTCTGTTACTGCTATTTTCCACTCTAAGTGCAATCATTTAAAATACCGTTGTTAATTTGTAGCAGTCACACATTTGTTCTTACATAAATAATATTTCTTATTGTTCGACTAAGTAAGCATCTTAATTGATTCAAATATAGTTATACTCAAAACTACACGATTAGCGTTTTAAAGAAAAAATACGAAGACAACAATCTAAAGAGCGGTTAATTTTTAGTGAAAGCAATCATTTTATATTTTATATTTTTTATTTCTTATTCTATACTTTTATCTTATACAATTCGATTTTTAAGTAAACAAACATAATGTGTGCATTTTTATTTGTATCTTTCAATTTTTCAATTTGTCATTATTTCATAGAGTTGGTATAAAAAACGTTATGTAGAAGCGATATGTATACAAAAATTCCATAAATTCCTTTTCCATCAACAAATCACTAGTTCTAATCCGAATCCACAAATTTGAATCTTGTGTAGGCATATTAATCGAAATTAGTAAATTGTCAAATATAAAAAATACATGTTTACATAAAAATTAAAATCCATTAAATATAGCATAAAAACTTAATAACATACTAGATGAAATATAATAATAAGGAAAAGAATTTAAAAAATGTAATTACTCCGAGTATTTTTTATGTGTACATCAAACACCGCAGGTCTAAGGGTATTAATCGATATTTTGATTGATTGCTTACATACACTTCTACATAGGACTCAACCAAAAGTTAATTTACGATCTTGCCCTTTCATTTATTTTTTAATTATTTTTTTTATAAGATAATAAACATATTTCTAAATAATAATAAACACCTTAACGGGTTTATCAAATATTGGGAAAAAATTATAAGGCACGTTACGAGACTTAATACAGAAAGTAAAAAATAAACGTTTATTAATTTTGTATACAAGAATAACAATAGGACACCAGAAGCTGTTATTATTATTATTTTCAAAAAGTAATTAATAATTAAAAGCATAATGAAAATATATATATATATATATATATATATAAATACTATCTATATCCCTAATATAGTATTGTTTTATCCGACTAAATTATTTTTATTATCTTAAATAAAATAAAGTATGTAATAGGCCCACATTTGGATTTTTATTAAGGGGCAAAATTTAGGCAATATTTGACAAAAAAATATTTTTATTAAACTTCGAACGGGCCAACTTATTTTTAGGTTAATTCGGTTGAGCTTTAAGATACAACTTTTTACGTATAGATTCTTTTATGTGAACTATAGTAATTTTGATGGTAAAAATTACTTTTTAAGCCATCATTTTACTAATTTAGTTTTGCTTTTTCCCATATGGTAGGTCTTAAAGAAAAAAAGGCCGCATGCCAGCCTTTTAATGTTTAATCGGGTTGTTTATAGTTATTAATTACAGTTTTGATTTATCTGAATACCAAAATGAAATTGATTTGACATTTTTTACAATTATAGTATCTTTTCTTAAAACTAACCGAGCTGTCAAGACAAAATAACAACAAATATGGTACGGGCCACGGGGGCCGTTAACAAAAAAATGATATCAACGATGGCGCACGTGCTGTTTTTCTGGAAAATTGAATTTTTTCATATATTAGTGTATAATAATAACGTATAACGTGGTGGACGCTGGGAGCTACTGATGATTTGCGCGTAGGTCACCGTGCATAATGATATTATGGTCCAGCGTGACCAACCGTAACAATATATAATGTATATAAAGCACATGAAAAAAAATTCATCATTTCGCCATAACGTACTGAGTTTAATTAAAATAATAATTATAGAAAAAAAAATTATAAAAACTATTTGAATTTCTCTCTCCCTATACATACACACGAATTAAAATATTACCCACCTGTGTCCTATAGTGCATGCATGTATGCTATTCACCGGACAGCATAACACGTGACCGGCGACCAAGTGCACGTTTACCTTATGTTGAGTGTGCGAGGAGAGTGTGAGCTATATGCTAACGTCCGTTTTATAATATATTCAAAACGTTTTTTTTTAGTTCCTTCATAACATGTTGTACTATACTTACTTGACTTGTATGCCCGACGTGCTAGCCGTTGAAACCGGTACGGGACGCGCAGACTCGCTTATAGCGTGTTCACTTATAGCTCAATCATAGTTCACGTGTATGTGTGCGGTTAGGAACATTTACCACCTTATTACACCACACATACATAACATTATACTCATGTGAGCTGCAAATTGGTCGGATGGTAATATTATAATAAAAAAAATCTTGAAGCTGTAAGAGATAAAAAATATAAACTACCTAAAAAAAACGTTTAGAAGATATTCGAATCTCTTTCAACGCCTCGTCTCGTCACGTACTTTGGGTATGTGTGAGAGAATTGAAGCCCATTGCGGCAAACACCTCGCCTCGCGTGTACTTATATATTATATCTGTAATTGTATCAGTTTTTCCAGGTTTCCATTGCGGTGATATATTGTATAATTGTATATGGGCTGCGGTACGGCCGCAAAACGGTTTCGGACATAAGAATGTATATATATTATTATTATTATATGTATAGGTACACGGCTACAGGAGGAACTGGCACGTTATATCATCGGGGTCCGTAACTCGATCTAGGCGTCCAAGGTCTGCCAGATGTCGGCCGTCAGATAAGGCGCATGGTGTTAAAAATATAGTGGCCGCAAAGACAAAAGTGGAATCAAAAGTAAGTACTGCACACATGTCTGCGTGGTCGTCGTGATGTGTTTTGGAATCGTGACTTTTCCTTTTTCTCGGTTTCGGTCTGGAACTTACTAGGACTGCAATTTTATTAATTTAATGGCTCGGTTAATAATTATTATTAATGTTCTGTTAACAATGAAAAAAATTGTACAAATCCCCCTGTCTCCGAAAAAAGTAGTGTTCAATAGTGTTCAAGGTAAAAAGCTTACAACTTGGCTAACAAGGCTTACAAAATAAAATTGTCGAGTATTTTTATTTTCAGGATCGGGATATATATATATTATAGTATTTAAGAGGACAATATCGCGAAAATACTTTTTTTAATATTATTATATTAAATGATGAAGTGAAAAAAAATAACACACAATTAGAGTGTTTATGGTTTAGCTGTACGTGATCATTACCGGAACTGGGCTTCCGGTCTCCCCGTGGGTGTGTAACGAGTTTCCTGTACTCGGCACTGCACAGACCATGAGATATGTCCTCGCCCCTCCGTCGGGTGGCAATTCCGTTACTATAACATAATATGCAGTACTCCCAACAGTGTTTGGTCGAGGAAACAACGACCGGTGACTATTTTATTATATTATTATTTGCGTTTAAAATCAAAAATCGTTTCAAAAAGATTTACCCACCGCCAGCCAGATCAGGCTATGTCGAAATTCTACAAAATATTATATAAGCGCTATAATATTCTGTTTCGGTATAAGAAACAAAATATTTGTATACCACCGACGTTCTTATTTTGTTTGTATTAGATGTGTTTGTTGCTATGGCATGTGTTCAAGAAGTGTGCGTTGTCTCTATCAACACACGTTCAAATAGATAACATCTCTACTATTATAATATTACACCAACTTCGGACACTAAAAGTGTCATTATCGTACTTAGCAATCAGTGTATTATAGTGTAGGTACACGCGTAAAAGCTGTGTACCAACAATCTAAGTGCTGTATAAAAAAAAATCGTCCTACAAAGTCACAACTGTTTGGCGTCGTAATTTCCTATTTTGTACGTCAAAATATTATATGAAGTAACGATATAGGTTTTTTTATTTTTGAAAAAAAAAATTATCTTTGATCTTAGTTATAGCGTCAAACCCGCTAAACGACAATGTACTCTAAAATATAAGCCAAACGGACGAAGGCGATACATAGAAATAAATGTATGTATAACCTCGACTTGTGACTTACCGACACTTAGAGTTATGATATACATGTAATATATTTTCACTCGGGCCACAAATAGACCTACTCGGTGGATCTGTTTTGTGTGAACCTATAGACGTTAAGAAAACCTAATAGTTAATTATAACTTGTCCGATTGTATTTCATATAAATGGATAGTATTGCGAGTGATTGCGGCCAAAATGTATTACCACACCTGTTGACCCCATCGAGACTATGCTTTTACTCAAAGTTGAATTCCAATTTCGACTTGCATCTACTGATAATAATAACACAATATTCATGAGCTCCTACTGGTTATTTAGGGCAATCATTATGCGCTTATAAATTGTATTTATTCTTTTAAATTCTCTCATGCGCATAACAACACACTTGGTTCGTTACAATGCATTTTTTCAGTAGTTATATAGTTGTACAAAATATATAATATTAGAAAGTATCGTGTTCATGATATTCATTATTGCGAACTTACGACAAACCGTTCAGATAACAATTATTATAGTTGTGAAACACGTGTACTTCGAAATTGATATGCAGTTAAATACTCGCACCCGTTTATGGTATTCAAGTGTTAAATAATAATTATAATTGCTTTCGTCCGCGTGTCTTATACCGTCCGTCGTTATCAAAGAGACACAATACGAGTTGGTATTACATTGTAGTATACATTGACGGATCTACCATTGCAAGACTGTGGGGTCAGGCAATTTTATGAGCGGTCAAATTACATGCTTTGTGTCATTTATAGAGTAGAGCTAAAAGGCATGTAAGACTTATTAGTATAGCAATTAGTAGTTTTAAGCAAACAAAATACTACAGGTGATCGCGTACAATCTAATGGTTATCTAATAAATAATCTATGACATTTTACTAAACGTTAGTATACTCTGTTCCAAAAGAAACTATTTTGACCGGGAGTATTATCTCTTGGAACAGAATATTAACGGAAATGCCTATAGACATTTTAAAAATAACTTAATATTATAGGGAGGCCATATTTATTGAAGAAAAAAAACACGGTATAAGCAATTTCGTCTGAACTCTTAAAAAAAAAGAACTCCAACAAACAATTTTAAATTAATGACCGGATCCAACGGCTTCAATATCACCAGAGAAGCGTGAAATGCCACTCGATGCCCCAATTTCGAAATCCGAAATATCCGTCTCCTTATCAAATAAGTAATCGGTGTTCACTCTGAGGGGTGAGCGACGGCTGAAAAAAAAGAAATGTTACAAAATAATATTCATACATAGAAATAATAAAAGTATACAGACTTATCTAATTATCAAGTAATAAAATTCGAAAAATCAAAACTATAATTTATAAGTAAATGTATAGTAAAATTTAATATAAATACATTTATTTTCTCGTTGATTGGACGAAAAATACTTTGAAATAAAAGAAGAAAAAATGTTGATCATAATAAGTAAAGTGTTAAATATTAAAATCTCACTTATAATTAATTATATCTAGTATTGCAAAAATATCAGTAAGATGTAAAATATTAACTATGTAACATATGTACCAAAATATTAAAATGTACTTACTACGACTGTCAGATGAACGATGAACGATTGCTGTCAACTGTGGGGTTTGATATTACCTAAAATATTAATATAATACGGAAATATTATAAAAACATAACGATATAAGTTGGACATTACGTTTATAGAGATAGTCTATTATACCTACTATAAATCTTGACCATTACTCAAACACAATATATAAATGAAACAATATCATAAAAAAAAATTGACAAGAACTTAACAAAACTTAATTATATAGTGTAACTTAATAATATTGTAAAAACGATTAGATATGGTTGGATGTCATTTGGTTTATTCGTTTTAAGTTATATATATTTACTTGTATTTATATGCATGTGTTTAACGCGTTGTAAATGGCATAATAATAAAAAAAGCATAGAGTTAAAAACACAACATAAATCATGTTTGCAGTTAAATGTTAAGTCGCAACTATATTTAATAAGTAACGTATTTCATTATGACATAGACATTGTGCTGGTCGGTGTGTCGAAGAAAGTGAATTATTTTCCTTCGGTTGTCTTGGCGTTAATTTTAAAGCAACGTTCATTTTTTTTTTGGTACAAAAGGTCTGCAAAATATATTACTTCTTAAGTTGCATTATAAAAATGTTACATTTCTTAAGTCGTCGAGGCATTCGTTTTGGTCTGAATTGTATTCTTTAGGCAAAAATATAATTTAATACTCGTTTTTTTCTTTTAGTAAAAAAAAATATCCCGTTCATGCATCCCTTTCCCAGGCGCTTGACAATAGAGCTGTTATTCTCGTCCAGTCTTTCACTATGGCACGCCGTAACTCATACGCAAAAGATTATGGTTATAAAAAACAAGTATATAATAATAAAAGGTTTTACTATACTCCTAAAACCATACTGCGTGGCCAACAATTGATAAAAGAATAAAATCACCGAAAGGATAAAAAAAAAGTTCTTTTATGCTAAGAGAAATAAGGATCAAGTCTACTTTTGATAAGTGTACTTGATCCAGGGTCGCATATGTTTTTGTTATGCGGACACTTGGTCTCAGCAGCCTTTAATAAGATTGTGGAAATTACTTCTTGATTCTTTTTTCTGTTGAGATTTTAACATAAAGCGAATAGAAACTTACTCCATCGGGTCGTATAATTTTTATTTATTTCGTTTGATTCGAATAAAGAACAAATAAACTGCCAACGATGTAAAATAATGTATTTGATTTATTCAGACATCAGCTGACTGTGCGAATATCTAAACGTCTGCTTTCGCTGGGTTCTTGAACTTGTGGTAATACTGTGCTAAGTAGGTGCATATTAATAAAAACCACAAGTGTCTATATACAATCAAAATCAGATCACTTAGCATAATCGGACATAAATTGCTAGTATAAACGATTATAATTTAAGCGGCTAAACATAGTGTAGGCACTAAGTTGGCTAAACTTAGTAAACAATGCCTTATTTTTACTCTAAAATATCCTACACTTACTGCTATCTGTGTACTGTGTCGTAAGAGACAGCTTGGCAACCCAGGAATTGAATAGTACCTACACGCTTAGTACAGGATTTTAATGAAACTATTTCCCTCTGGAAAGATGTACAAAAAGTTCATTAAACTGCTCTGTTATTGACCTTAGTTGTTACAGTTTTAATTTAATGGTGGCCAAACGGCTTCCAAAAATAGAAACAGTTCTTCGTGCAGATGTATTATAGAATTAGGGTATTGGTCTCACGCATTGGACCTTTCCTTCCATTTAAAATACTTTGCGGACGTGTAACGATAATTAGTTCAACTGAGGTATTTTTATTTAGTGAGAAACATAGAAATAAATCCATTAGACTGGTCCCGTTGTCTCATCAATTTTAAAGGCTCGAAAAATACCTGACGGTTACAACAGTGCCCGCATTTCGGCTTATCGTCGTCGTGCTTGCGCGTTACCAGTACTTTTTATAATGTAATGGCATTTTATAGCCGATGGTCGTCGTCGTGGGGCAAATGATAGGTAAAACAGTATAATAAAAAAAATCTAAAGCACTGACAGCTAATGGACGCTCGTATGCAGTAGCCCAATGCACGACTGTGCACCAAGAGACATGGAAATGATTGGGTGCCCGCCGTGTGGACTGTAAACAAGGTCACCGCGGCCGTGACTCTGTCGGTGAACTATGACTTTGAGACAACTTTCACGCGAATCACACGGTTTTCATTATTATTATTATTATTGCTGTTGTATTTGGTTTGTGGGATCCGCGTACGCGTGTTTTACCTATCAAATATAATATATAATATAGTGCACGCCAACAAACACAATATAAAATAAGAAAATCGCACGTCCGCCCTCTGCGCTCATCATCGCATTATCACCATTATCATCTGTCCGGTATATAGGCGGTTGATGGGAACCTGCGCCGCTCGACAGTGTAGCACACACTCGCAGGTGGTTGGGAATAAAACCCTCTAAGGAGGTCTCGCACGCCTCTTTCCGTCCGATTTTCGAGACATTTCAATCATTATTCGGATGTGTTATACCTAGTACGTGGTATTATATCGAAAAAAGCCATCTCGAGTTTCCGCACGCCCACTACATCCGATATCGTTGAATAGACGAAGAGTATGTGCTCACGGTTGCATCTGCATTACTCCAAGCCAAACGATCTGTGATTCACAATGATCGCACACAGTTGTTGAAAGTCGAGGGAGGGTTTTTTCGTCTACAGAACAATTATTGTTTTTCTACAAGAATACCTAATCGTCAAGGCTCGTGTTACTTGTAGTGTACGCGTCTTGGGTTTTCGAGTTTGTTTATGTATGCACATAATATATTTGTGATTGGCTTTTTTAAAAGGAACAATACACTATTATTATGTAAAGACACGATAAACGGAAGCAGAGATCAAAACGAGATTGAACAAAATGTAATACAGTAGCCTGTATGAATTTGAAGGCCTTACAAAAAAACCAAATGCATCATCTTTAAAAAAAATAGTTTAATTTTACGCCATAATAATAAAACTATATAATTATTGTATTATATTATGTATTATACTCTTGGGTCTAGCTAGCACTAGACCTAATAGTATTTAAAGTTATCAATGCTATTATGGCTTGTGGTATAAGTTTCTTTCGCTGGTATTCCATAACTTATAAGGTAAGTTACATATTAACTGCATATAAAATTTATAGTTTTAACTAAAAATTGAATTATAACATTCAATGCTATAACTGCAGTTAATGGTTCAGTGAGATTCATAAGTGATTTCGGGAGAGAAAGTATTTTTAATCGCTACGTTTTTTTTGATATTGACAGATGTTTAAAAAAAAAAAACATTCCAACCATCATTAGAAAACAATAGCCGTACGATTGGGCGCGCGGAGGCGCTTTAAAAATATTTTTAATTACCATAGGACTCGAGTTTGGGTTACAACGGAAGTGCAACACAGCTCGATCTAATGACTGGGTATATTTTTAAGGTGTAAGATGCGATATAGGTAGTGTACGCACTTAACTCGTTGCCTTGTGCTCGCATGACATTTGTATGCCGGCAGATAAAAAAGAAGTACACCCGATCGATTTGTTTTTTGGTAGTAACAGATTTATCGTCCGGTACATATTATTTTTTTTTCTCGAAATCATGAAAAATGATCGAGTCCGATATACTACTATTATTATTATTATATTACTGTTGTTGTAGCCGTGTACCGCCGCCGTCGATTTCCTTTTTTCATGGGAATGAGAGCACGTTAAATGCTGGCGGTGGTCGCGGGTTAATCGGTGCTCAATGACGCGTGCCCGGGTTGTACTGGCCGTCATGACAAATGTAATGTACCTGAAGGAGATCAGGTGCGAGGACGACCAAACTAATGTAGCGCACGGTCAAGGTACTATTTTTGTATAATAATAACATAATATCTAATAAATATATAATATAAAACAGTATAATATTCCGTATTTCGTGCGATAAACAGAATTTCTTACTAGCCGAAAGAAGACAAATCGGTTGATCACCGTTCGTGTTCGCCGTTGTAATAATAATGAATGTATGTGTGTGTGTGTGTTTGAGTTTTTTATACACAACAGTTTGTTTTTGTTAAATATGCTAATGCGAATAAAATTATTGTCAGTCGAGCTCGTACGCTCGTACGTATAGTAATGTATAGCGATAACGTGATATCATATATTATTATGCAAAGCGCGTAATTGCTGGAAACCGGTTTCACTTCCATAAGTGTACAAAAAAAATCGTAATTCGTCACAACACAGATCCACCACTCATCAATCCTGGCCGCCTAAAAAACCGCAAGAGTGTGAATATATTATATTATATGAATATAGTCAAATTATCCGCAGGTGGCTATAAATCACAACGTTGGATTTAGCTTTTAAGCTTCGACACCGAACGGGAAAAGTATCTTGTGTTTTGTACTTATAAATCTACGCACTTATTCGATCATAATATACATTGCTATAGTCACGGTTTTCCGTGGTTTATTCCAAATTCAACCGTCTGCACGAGTCCGCTACCAGCACTCAACGCACATACTCAACTCAAGTGTCATTAATAATGCATATTTTGTGGCATTATACGGATCAGGCGCAGAAAAAAGTCACGGACAGCATGACCTTGCAAAATGTTAACGATCGAGTTTTCCTAGGGCAGAACAATTATATTATATGTTTAAATCCGAGTTAATGTATTTGTTTTTGAAACATTTGTAATTTCAAATATTTTCGAACGTAAAACACATGTTTTTTTATTAACGACGGAACGCATGCGACGTGTATTATATTAAATAAATTAAAATAAGTGTACCGGAGTTTATAAAAGAAAAAAACTGAATAAATTATCATTTTTAATGTAACATAATACTGCCCTAGAGTGAAATTATTAGGCGCGGCACCTCGCTCGCTTCGATCGAGAAAACAAAAACACCGTTGTTTTTGACTGCTCATTTCCAAAACCATAGCGTGGTTCATAATATTATATACAAATATAGGCGCAAAGCCCCCTCAAATCGTTCGCTGCATAAAGTATAATACCAATAATTATATTATCAGAATAGTACAAGGATTAAGATGAATAAGAATTCGAAAAAATGCGAACATAATTTAACAGAGTTGCCCGGAAAAAATAATAAATTGAATGGTTCGTTATAACTTAATGGACCTGTGATTGGTCAATCACAGGCCACTAAATGATGTTTAGATAATCACGAAGCGTCAGTCGATGCATAAGCAACACATAGGTATAATATTCGTAGAAGAATATAGAGTTGAGAAAAACTCAACAATAAGCGAAAACCTAGTAAATTATAAATGTACAACACTGCACGCAATACAGTGTAGTTCTAGTTAAATCAGGTGATCTATAAAAAAAGAAAACTGCTTACCGCGAATGTGGTAAACCTAGAAACCAGGAAATCACTTATCAACAATTTTACATGGAGTGTGACATTAAAATAAAAAAGAGAATTCTGGACAATGCTTTTTAATTTAAGTATTTATGTATTCATTATAATTTGCAATGAACTCTATCTAATTGATTACTTTATTTGAAACGATATTTTACATTATTTCTACAATTATAGATATCGTTTTTTTAAAATTAAAGTCATTGTAATTGTCAAATTTAGCTTGTATTATCTGTAACCAGTAATTAATTATTATCTATAACTTGTAACCTAATTTTACTGATTTTTAATTTATAGGTTAACTTGTATTCAGTTAATATAAACTATTGACTGGCCTATTAAAAATACATTTCTGTAAATTTTAACTTTAGTGAAAATAATACAAAAATACTTTTAGTATGATTTTTAAATATGTTTGGTAATCATTGTTTATAGGTTTTGAACCGAGTCCATTATGAAAGAACTCATTCAGTTATAACTTATTACCTACATAGCATTAATTTAATCCATCGAGACAAATCATAATATAATCTTTGAAGTAAACTAAAACGTGTGAACTCCCATTACATTTTAGGTACCGTGTATTCCGGGCTTTGTTATTAGACACTATTAAAATGTTTAAAAACGTCCGACGACTAGTCTGGCGCGTGCAAAAAAAAAACTAAATAAATAAAATAACATACATTGTACGAGAATACGGTATTTTCACCCTAAAATATGTGTAGACACTATTCAAAAAAATAAAAATAAATCATACTCTCACCGTCTGGTCGTAAAAAAGAAACGTACAAATGGAAACGTCGACACTAAACTCACACAGTTTTGTGTAAACCCGTCAACGCCCATATTCTTTTATGTATGTCGCACCAGACGTTTGGTCATCTACCTCGCTTTTTCCGTATACATAAGGTAATGTATAATGTCCAAATCATTGGCGTAAGAATGAAAATAAAAAAAAAGACAAGAAAAGAGTGTCATGCAGCACCACAGAAGTCTTCATTAAACCTTTTGCGACGGAATCGCAATCCTCTAAGCGATTTTAATTTTCTGAAAAACCGCACCTGCAGCAGTCCTTTTATATATATGGATGTATGTATTGTCAACAACTAGTACGCGGTTGCCGCTGCCTCTACCCTCTCCGTGAGAACTACTCCCGGCTAAACCTACTTTTTATTACGTTCGAGTGCATCGGACGGGAAAAATATCGTTTATGATATAGATATATTTTTTTTGACCGTCCACTTGAATAGGTATTACTTTATTCCACCGTCTCGACCTTATTGTGTAACGACCCCCAACACTCGCACCGTACCCGTATTGTTTTACATTCGAAATCACCACCATAAGTGCGTTCGGTCGAAACGTTCAGTAAAAATATAATACAGATAATAAAGATATAGTATTCCCGGCAATAAACGAACGCATCTTAAAACCTAACAAAATCCCCACTAAAACAAAAGAGAAAATACTATATGGGTTTGCCAAGAAAAGTGTTGTTTGAAACCGTTTCAACAAAATAATAGGTTGTCATAAATGCCAAACACAACATACTGTTTAGAGTACAGTAATCAGTTGTGAGTAGTAGCATACAATATTTTTAAATTTGGGTGTGATGTGAAAATATATGTCATAATAATATAAAGAATATTGAATTATTTTGCGTTGTTATATGACACATCTGCACGGGCTAGATTCGGTTAAGCTGGGCCGTAGTTAACCAAGCCCGACTTGGCTCAGTCAAGAAGATTCTTCTGCGTGGGCGGAGAATAGTCTGGATGAAGCGAGGGGCTACTTGAGTCTTATTTGCCACAAGACTTTTCCGCAGGCCAAAATCAAGCAAGTAACTGAGTGAAGAAAGAGAAAAATTGGAGAGAGAAGAAAAAGAATGAGGCCTAACATCGAGGTGGACCGATGCAGCTTTTGGCTAACATTAGTCAAATGGTTAGATGTGCAGTTGCCGTCGCATCAAACGCTAAGTCGGCGTACGCGTCCTTTTTTTGGGACACCTAAAAAGGACGTACCTCGTGCTCGATCATGATAATTAGTGACAATGAGTGACACCAGAATCAACAGCTAAAGAATTATTTTTGTTAAATTTTTTTCTCTAAGAAGAATCAATATTATTTGGACGATAACTTATAACCGTTTTATTAAAACCTCTAAGCAATATTGGGTATTTAAGTTATGAAACTTACCTACAAAGCGACGTGGCTGAAAGCAATTATAAAAAGAATAATAAAGATCAGGTAAGTGGACATACTAAAAAAGTACAAATGATAACTCTCCAACATGATAATCACTATAAATGCGGGAAAATTCTCAAGTTCGACGTCCACGTCCCACATTCGACAGTCGGTATGAAACTACTAGTTGCACAGTATGTATTTCGCCTTGTGTAACTTGATGCACAAATATGTATCTGTACCTGTAGTATCTATTTGAGCTTTACAAAAACTTGATCAATAGTAATAAAATCGCGGAGACCACACACAAAGTGTTCGGTTGTGCCGATGCATTGAGGTTGCAAACTATAAAGAAAGACACTATTCTGAAATAATCGAGGTCGATAATACAGCTAAATTTTAGGACTGTTCCATCCGGAATATTTTGTTCCGTTAGCAAAATGGTCGCGTGCACTTCGCATTCGGTCAGTAATAACAACACAGGATTTACACGATGTGATCTAATAATACGATAGCGTCCAACTAGTATTACAGCCGGACAGACATAATATGTGCAACGAAACGCACGCACGGTGATGGCAAATAATGTATGTATATAATATAATCGAATAATGATAATTTTACCTATTTTGTGTCCCCTATAGGACTTGTATGTGAGCACATCAACCTCAACGGGCGCATCCGGTACCGCTTCTGCTGTTTACGCCCTTTCAAATCGCAGTAGGCGCACTTAGCATATCGTAATATGTGCGCACGTTGGTATATGCTTATTATATTTGATATTATAGTGCAGTGGTACACTGCGAGTATATAATAAGTAGTACATAATAATATATGGACGCGGTCGCAGGGTTGTTGGCCGCAGTTCCTAGTGGAGGAGCTTCGACGCCTAGACAATATGATAACATTATTATTTTACAACCGGTGTACGGTTCACGGTCGGATCGACAACAAGTCCTTCCGGTTTTACGGTCCGGTAGTGACCGGTTTACGGCCAAAACTTAAACTGCGCTTTTTTGTTTTTCCGTATATGACCTCGGTGCACAGGTGATGCATGAACACGACCATAGACAGGTGCGCACTCGTTACTCCCCGCCGTGCCCCGTCATCCAAAAAAAAACCCCAAACAAATCCCTTTCGAAGATGGTTTTCGCGGTATCGCCGCCGCTAAGTATGTTTGCTTTGGACTGACCACCGAAATTTATCTTTTGTACCAGAATAAGGTAAGAGCACGGGAGGTCAACACGGTGTACCTATAATGTACATACCTACATACACGACAGGCGGCACAGTAGCGTGCACGCTATAAACACTGTCCACAGAAAACCCGGTTTGTATATTACATTGTTGTGTCGTGGGTACACAATAAGGTTTGTTAGGCGTTCTAAAGATACTAAGTGGAATTCGGTTAACTCGATTTTGATGTCACACACGCTTTCGACGGTTATACACTTGGGCAGCAACGCACGTGATCGGGGTTACTAGTGTTGTCGATTAAATTATTAATACCACTTTGGTCAAAGTCATTGTACGTTTAACGCTATAACAGAACTCAAATAACTTAAATACGCTGGTGACCGCATTTTTAAAAACGTGTTGAAGTACACTGATATATTAATATACGTTTACAATCCAACTTTTATCATTATTTAGCGTTAATTACATTATAAATAAACTATAAAGTCACAGAGATTTGCATAGTAAATGGAGAAATGGCGTCAAGTAGACAAGTGTAGGGAAATGTGAAAAAGGATAGCCAATTGAATAGGATAAGATTTTGAAAAGACAGCGCTTAGAATAAGAAACTAATAGAGGTTGTAAATGAACAGTACAGAAATTTAGAATGTTATTTGGGATGTATTGGAAATGGGATGGATTTAATTTATAAGGCGAGAGAGCAGTATAGCAGATAAAAAATATTTATCTATGCAAAATTGTTCATGTTAGGATTCACACAAACTATAAACGGTAAATATAAGCATAGTAAATTTCGGAAGACTTAAGCTGTGAAGGCAAAATTGTTTTACTATTATTGTAGTTTTATAATACCTATGCCCAAGAGTAGGTACTGCGTTTTGTATAATATAATGTGAAAAAAAGTCTGTAATCGTTTTTAAAAGTTGTACACGGACATTATACAGTAGTAATGCGGTAATCGATTTAGCACCCTTTCGACGGTCATATTATTTTAAATTCGACTACACAATACGCGTGGTTAACACAGAGTTTGTAGTATGGAGTTGACATCTGACTATGCATATATTACTGTGATTAAACCGTTCAACCGTGTATTGATATTAAGCGTGAACAGGTACAGTGGTACCTGGTGCACAGATTTCTAAGATCGAGCGGATATTATTACTTACAATTAGTCACAATCCCAACGTTCTCATGGGTGTCGAAATAGTCGGTCGTAAAGTAACTTTAAGGTTAATTCTGAGTAAACTTTTAACCGTTGGATAGCTTGACACGGCTTCTGTCCTAGATAACAGGTGTTGTGACGATGCCGGGCGGTATTGCTCGAGAATGCCATTGACACATGCCAATCCAAATATTCCCAAGGTGCGCTCATTTTTTTCCCTCAAGTAATTACTTCACAAGGCCCTACGAGGTGAAATAATTGGCGGTAGCGGATCTAAGGTACAGGATATAAGAACACTCTGGTTAGGCGGCTGGTATTCAAGGCGTCGAAAACAAATCGACTCGGTTAATGAAATTCAGTTTAACCGCCTCGTTTTTCTTTTTACCGGCCGGCAAACGATTAGTGTTATTTTTGTCGTGGCCTCTATTGTTTGCGCTCAAAACACTCTAGTGTGTATGTATTTATGTTATGAGTGTGTATAGGCTATATAGCTATTATTGCCGTACCTACGATTTCACCGGCTATGTTAGACAATCAAGACGAAACTTTTTTTAACGGTCCCCCAAACTAAAACTACACAAATGTGTGTTTTAACCATAATAATTTCGGCCTAATGGTATACTACATGCTCGTTAGCTGTCGGTTATACAATCTCGCCTAACTGCTTTAATTAAAAAAATATTTTCTCTTTTAAAAGTATAGGTGAAATAAAAAATAATAATGTCAAATTAATGAAAAATCTGGCATGTATGAACCATTGGTATAAGGACAGCACGGAGCTCTTATGGATCATCGCGAATATGCCATCCATAGAACGGTAATTTCGGATCGGTTAGCAGTACTAAACTTATTTATATTAATTATTACTAAATAATTTCTCGACGCTAACAATGCCGGTGATTTTCACTGGTGTTTCCATAAAGTAAATTATAATAATATTTATCCGTCCGTAATTTGAATATCCCTTTTCATAGTTTTAATCTCCCACTATATATCTTTCACCGAGGCTCTTGTATAGAATCAGTATCGAGTGCGAAGGGTACATGTTTGTGTGCAATACAAAAGCGATTATCCCGTTCCGATAGTCTCACGACGACGGCCGCCGGATGTAAGGCTTCGGGTATCTTAACAATGGAACGACTCTCGTACACGGTTAAATTCACACACACAGCAAACTGTGAGCAAGGGCTAATATTTAGGGTTAAGTACTTACGGACGGATTTGTCGTGTTATATATACATAATATATATTTACAAGAGTAATGTTCTTACCGAGTGTGCCGAGTACGTGTTAGTTACATTTCACTGGCCACTAGAGTATATAAAACAAGTGCATCGTTATAATATGTAAACAATTTTCAACGCGAACAAAATAACTAAGTGCACTGGATGTGTGAAAAAGCATTGCCATACGCCGGTCTATTGTGCCCTCTTGGCGTTTAGAATTTAATATTTTTATAACAGTATAATAGATGATATACAAAATAGTTGTAATCATGCTTGTGTCTTAAACACGCAGACAGACTGTTTAAAAATTGAGACAAAACAGAATGTATGTTATAAAGCCACCATATTTAACAGAAATTCTCACCGTTATCGCCATCAAGGTTCGAAAATGTCCATTAAGAGTTAAGGATTATCCACAAACACTAAACGGAAAGTCTAGACTATAAAAACGTTTGACAGTTAACATTAATTAACCGCTTAAAATTATATAGCACACGGTTAGTCGATTTTAGTAAAAAAAAAATAATACTATTCTTAATCGTAATTATGATGACTGTACTTTTTTTTTATCATAATTGTATGTTATATTAAGCTCTAATCGGCAGCAGAAAAAACAGATAAGAAAGGTCAATAGTAATAACGGTAATTGTCTTAATTCTCTTATACAGCCGACCTCGACATGACCATAGTTGTATATTATAGAAGTCTTAAAGACCGGGTATATGCACAATCGCAAGACTCATATTTCATAAAACGCACACAAAAATATTATTTTATTAAGTAAACTGCAGCACACGAGGTATGTGTGTGTCCCATGGAAATATACACATGGAACAATGTAAGCGTCCAGTCGATTTTTCTTAAGTATTTTTGCCGTTATATCATTTCTACAATACCAATTTCCTTTTCTAAGCGCAATTATCGTGCGAGCAAATCCATTATAGAGCCAGTGAACAATTTAGCCGCTAGGAAATAACATACAATCTAAGAATATCCGCCTCCACACATTGCCGTTTACTATTATTACCATCGTTCAAGTCATCTTCTGTCGTTGCACTATCCAATAATTGCACTACCGCCTATATTTCCTTGACGCCGTGAGAAGCCGCGCACTTAACGCCATTTCGGTTACTCGGCCGCAGTACCCTTGGCCCTTGGGACTATTGCTAATAACTCCATGAACTCAATTCTGTATCTTACTCTCGCCGTACGTTAAGGACTGTCAATGCAATCGTTCCTAATTATTTATTTTTCGGCCGTATTAAATATTACCCCGATGAAAAATATGGGCTTCCTTATAATTTATATAACCGGCGAGGGCTGTCCTACTGTTCAGGAGTTCCTATGAACGTCAGCGAGAACTATTATAAACATTCACAAGTCTAATCGAAATTAGCCTTTTACTGTACCCTCGGTTCTATCAAGAATTGTCGAGTTCACAACTCGATGAAACAGAGCAATACTCTTCTCTTGTTATCACAGATCCCTTTGTATAACATCCGTACAATGTATGTAGTCAAAACACGGATTTCTTTTGACGTGTTGTCTTTTGAAGACTCCTTGCTGTTTTTAACGGTGGATCTTATGAATCAAATTCTTCTCGATAAAGCACCCTCGAACCCGTTTTGTTTAATCGAGTATATATATTTAGGCACAACGTATGCTTTTCACCCTTACTCCGGGGCTTATTTGGTCTATTCTGAAATAATATTGTTTTCCTTTCGACGCATGACCCGCATGTAGAGCATAAGAAAGGCGTCAAACCGCAGACAAGCCTTTTGTCCCAAACGCGCGGGCATGCCATAACATAATATACGAAGCTTATTAAATCCCATCTGGAGATGTTGAGCTCGCGTTTGGCAAAAGGGTTTCCACGGACATATTATTTCTTATTTCTTATATTATTATTATTATTATTCGACACAGCAGATGCGAAGCGGGCCGACAGCGACGTACCTATCACTGCCCCCAGGTGTTCCGTCGCAAAAGAGATTTTAACGCCCCACAGGTAAAGGATTTGTATTGTTGTGTGCGCGCTAGAAGGAACCCTGTAAAACGGTTTCAGATTATATTTCTATACACACCTATCTACGACTGTCGGCAGGCAGAAATACGACTATATTATTATCATCTCTGTTTAATATACCGGATAGTTTTTTAAAACTATACTTATTAACGTATCGCAAGAGCGCACAAAAATAATAGCTACGTTAATCTTCAGTTGTTATAATATGTATATAACGTGATGAGGGCCTATGCGAGTTCGTTAAACGGCTTCGTAAACATATACCTGTGTATGTATCTATATTTTAGTAACGGTAGTAACAATACTTGTTAATATATTAAAACCGGTGGCAATAATAACGTATGAATGCGTGATAGTCGTGAGCAATGAGTAGAATAGAGTGGAAATGAGAGGAATGATTAGAATAGAACGCGATTTGTCTTTCATACAATAACACATAATATGACTCTAAATTATGTAGTTTAGTGAATTGCAGTGTAGTGCATACTACTTTCGTTCAGACAATATTAACCGCCCGTCTCGCTTAAACTAATTGAAACAGCTCGGTCGATAAATTATCGCAGTAATAGTCTGGCAATAATTACCAGTGTTATGATGACTACAATAACAGCGCAGCGTTTAGGGTTGTCACTCGTCGTATAGTCGGTATTTTAATCGGTTTTGTTACCAATTAGTACATCGTTCAATTAGTTTGTTTTTATTACCGTGGTCGTTTGTTACAAATTATGTAGTTTTTCATAAAAAAATATATATATTTTTTTTAGTTCAACCGATGCAGAAAAAAAATACACCGACAATTCCTTACAACGATTACTCCTATAATAACAATAACTTATGTTATAAGTCCTTTTACTAAACAAATTCAGAATAAAATGACAAGATATTATTAATGTAATTAAGTTAGCAATATTATGACAAGGAATCTGAAAGTGGACTCGACTTCTTATAGATTTAGGACTAATTGCACTACTGTCGGTGACCGGCTAGGTTAGGTTAGGTCCAAAGGTAGGCCCGAAGAATATCCGTAACAGTGTATCTACTTATATAACTCTGGAAAATTAGTTTCTTATTAGTTTTTTACCAGAAGTCCTATCGCAACGATAGTTTTAGTATCACTGATAGCGCTCAGTATACCAATTAGAATTATATGAAGTGTAATCGCTAAAACTTATACATGATAATATTGTGTTACACGATCAAACGGTATTTTCTGTTTTTCTAGTACATGGGTCGATGGGCACTAAAGTGAACTAGATATTCGACAAATATAAATATCTGCACGTCAAGAACGAGACGGCGAAATTCGTTACCGTCGCAACGTGTTAATCATCGCGGGTCAATTGTTTTATTGCCAAAGCCGACAAGAGTACAATGAAAAAGTAATAATATACAGCGTGCGATTGCTATTGCACAGCGTCCTAACCTGATTTAATAAAAGAAATAACCAATATATTGTATTGAAGTGTTGTTAATAAAAGAGCGACAGACGTGCCTAGTGTACAGGTTGTATGTATAGTATTTTGCTGTCGAAAATAAATTGCGCGGTGTGGTTGACTTTCTAGTCGAATTTGAATAATCTATTACATCGTAATAATCAACAACATAGGTACAATATTAGGTACATTCTCATATAATACTAGACTACAAGCCGACGCCTGGCACGTTGACGTGGTCGCGCTATAATGGGAAACACCTATCTGTTCTACATACCTGCACCCCCGCACAATGACGTCTATAATTATTATATATTCGGTACAAAGAGACTGCAACACACCGGCGAAAGTGAATCTCTATCAACGACCGGCGCAGCACTGCAGTTAACCTATATATCCACATAACGACATAAATATACCACAGATATACATTCAAAATCCAGAACGTTAATGCGAACAAGTATCTGTTATTATGTAGGAGTAAGTGAAAAACGTCGTCACAAAACTATTTAAGCAGACTACGCAAGGCTTTTGACTTGTTAAAGGACACAGTAAAAGTATTGGACATATAATTTTAGAGAAACATTTGAAAACACTAGTGCTTTTTTAAATATTATACTTATTAGATTAATTATTAAAATATTACTTTTAAAAAATCGATTACAACTAAAAAATCTAACTGTAAAAAAATCTTAACAGATTACAGATTTGAATATTATTTAGCGGCATTGCCATCGTCATAATATGATTTAGTAAGCTTATGATAAAAACGATCAAACAACACAATAACAACGTGGACGATAAGTCGAATCAAAACGAACGGCGGAAAAGAAAACCGGATAACGCGAACGCGTTTACAATTTTTTGGTGTTCAATTAACAGGTTTTTATTTAGTGTTTGTGTCGCGAAATGAATACCAGGAGATAAAACAATTGCGCCGGTACTATACGTTCATTATGTATATTTGTTTTTGAACTAAATATAACAATGTATTGCCTACGATATGACGTGCATGTATACAAAATAGGAATCCATATTATACCGTAGTTTTGTATTATTATATATTTTTTTTTACAGCGGAACGCAAGTGGCAGGAAACACAGTTGGAGGAACACGGCGTCGGTGGCGGATCTCCGAAAACGATGTCCATTCGCCGTTCATCCTGTAGTGTTTTATTATTTGATTTTTTTTTAACTATACATGATTATAGTCGTTATATTCATTGTTGTTGTCGTTTCCATTATTTTGCGTTAAAACCGTGTAATTTTGATTGGGTTTCGCGTGATGGGGTGCGCAATTCCCCTGGAGGCGTTGATCTCTTTGGTATTTAGCCATAAACGATCGGTTATCGATGATAGTGTACTCGCGTGACTCCTAATCAAAACGGATCCTTTGACGCGCCCGCCACGATCGATGGAGTACATTATTATTATACCAATAGAGTCTCAAAAGTATCGCACCTGAACGGTTATATGTTTAGAGTATAAAAAAATAAAACATCTTGTATCTTTGGAACGAAATTATACTCTGTAATCATAAAGTCTATAAGGAATGAAATGTTAATCAAAAATTATTTTATTCCAAACCGTTTCATGTCCGATAAATAATCGAACTGATCACGCGAGAAACGCATTTATGCTCAGGTATATAAAATATAAAAATATCACCCAGAAAGATTTATCTTCCGCCTGCTATAACATATACATTATTTGTATTGTACTGAGTTATAATATTAAACACATAAATAATAATAATAATATAAAAAGTAAAATCAGCGCGAAAAGCGTTGTTTAAGCTATTTACAAAATTGCAATCGCTAGGTGTCAGAAAAGAAATATATAATTGTACTGCTTATAAGAGAGTATAGACGCTAGGTATTATACAGCTACATCAATAACAGCTCACAGTACAGATAAATTGGTCAAGTCTAACACAACGATTTTTAAATGTATCGTAAGACGTATATTATTATAGTTAATAACGCAAGCGCTTGTTATTCATAGGGTTAGGATAACTGCCAATAAATCGTACCAATATCCTTGACATTACGTTCATTGTCATACGTTTGCGATTCGTACAGCGTGCATTCGTTTATAATAAATGCAATAGGTAAATCATTTGTAGGTATATGTGTTTTGTAAACGTCCTTTGTGTGTTATTCGAATAGTTAATGCGGTAATTTGTCTACAAACTGCACAAACGACTCTATTGTCTCATTTAATATAATAATAATATTTTAATGAAACGTTTTCTTTATATTTTCCCAAAATTAACAAGCAATCATGTCGTTTGTACGGATAAAAAGGAAAAACACTTTTAAAGCGTCACATACCATGAAGAAACTGTCATGTCCGGTGCTGGTTTTAAGGTGGTGCTCAGCGACGATGGTCGTTATAATAACTCCGCACATTCACATAATTACGTCTAGTTTTCAGTGTGGCTTATTACAACTCCTGTGCCGTGTACACTATTGTTTGCCCTTGTATATCAGTATCATCATCATAACGGCTGCTACGGTTACCGGCCACTTATATACGACTTTCTCGATAGGAAATTCTAAAGCGACAATATTATGAACTTATAAGCCGAGTCTTTAACCTGTTTTTTCTACTTGAGCACTCAACCTTGCCTTTTCAGTATACACTATATGGTTTCGCGTGCCAAATCCCTCAACGCCGTTAGCATATTCTAGATAGTGTCTGCCGTCCGAAATAGTTGCATGTTTATGCTGAAATATCAGTCTTTCGTATCAAAATGAACCCATATATTTTATGTTGTGCTAACAAAATAATTATCAAGTGTGTTTTTAATTAATTAATTTATAAAAAAAATGTATTATGGAAATTAGCCATGATTTCTAAATAAAAATGTATTCAACAAACAAATTCTATACAGAAATACTTTTATACTTCCAACAGCATTATGTCAGATCTTGTTTAGAGACGCTCAAGTGATATTATTTAAACTTCTGAGTACTGTAAAATTCGAGATTTTTTATAGAAGTTATATATTTGTGATTTCGGTTGTTCACCATCCTAAAATTAATTGTTAGCAAGTCGCACTTACCATTGTGCCACTCACACGTTTATGTCTGGGAACCGACATTCGCTTTATTCACTGTTATCATAATGTGCACTGTTAAATTTGTCTCGTTTATGTTTTCTTTAGATCGCTATGATTATATTAGTAGCTAGATAATCTTAAACTATTATATTTGACTTCCTAAGAAATAAATGGACATTGCAAATTACAAAAGGTGTCATTTTTTTAGGAATTTGTTTAAAAATTACATATGTATATTATACAGCTAATTTAACGCTGAATAGCGTACAAGTGTGACCATTATTAAGCTGGACCTAATAAATTATTTCGCATCAAATATGGATTGTCATAAAATAATTAAATTTGTTTTATTTAAAATAAAAATTGCAATAAATTGCCAACGTATTACACGATGCCTACATAAAACACGACATTTTGCGTTTTTTTAGTATATAAAAAAAAGGCTACAATTACATTTGTCTCGTTCGTTTATGAATACCCCACCTGACCCGTGTTCAACGCATATTATTCCAAGCTCTAAGGAAACAGATAATGTCCGGCATAGTTCAAGGGTCTCATGAAGGGATGGGTATGTTTTGGAAGAAAACAAGAGCAAAACGCGGTATATTTATACCGGATCGTTGTCGTTACGAGTAACGCATATTATCATTATGGGTACCTCCCCGAATAGTGTGTTTCTCGGTACTTACAAACCAACACCCCATGCGACGGTCAACGGATTTACAACTACCGCCGGCGATTCCCGGTAGCCACCTCGGGCCGACTTGTTTGTAGAAAACACATTTCACACCTCTCTATTTAGTTATTTTCTATGTGACGGTGGCTAAGCACTGGGTGTGGTCCGAGGAAATACGATTTAGACATATACAATATATTAATATATATATCTTATTCCATCCGAGTTACACGTCTTCTCCGTCACCATTCACAGTCACCATTCCCTGTCCGGCGAACAATAGGCTCAAAAGGTTATGCTGCAGGTATACAATATTGTGTATATTATTCTGTTGTGTTCCATGTGCGCAACCGCCGCCGCCGCCAGTGACTCTTCGGGCAGACTTGACAAATTGCCTCCTACAAACAAACACCCACCTTGACAAATCTCAGCTGAATAGACAGATTTTTTGCGTTATCGTTCACGCAATACTATTTTATACAAACGAGATAAGAAGCGGTAGAAAAGTCTGTCTGGTGCGGGTGCTGTGATTTCCGTAAAAATTATCTTAGCTTTTTTTTTTCATATTCCGCAAAACAATCATTTAGGCGCGTAGACATATTAAGGTGTTTATAGTAACAACAAGCAAGAAGTATGAAAATATAACGTATGCATATTATTAACGACGAATCACTTTTGTACACTCATTTTATTTTCAAACCTAACACGGTGTCGAATCAGTTGATCTTCCGTTTAAACGTTAAAAATAATATTTCATAATTAACTTTTGTTCTAATTATTAGTTATGCACTAGTATGCATGTATTTATGTAACAAAACACAATGGTCAGATGTGGTATTTTTGAATTTATAATTATTAACTTTTAAAGAAGACATTTTTTATAAAGACTGAAATACATTAATTAATTAGATACATCTTCCTAAACCGGAGCTATAGTTATTTTCTATAACGTTTAGTTGTTCATTTAAATCCGTGAAAAACATAAAAAAGTTAAATTTAAATTTTCCATTTAAAACTATAAACACACGTATTAAAAGAAATCTATAACATATTTTTAATACACCAAAAACCTGTATTTTTCACAACGTTAGAGACTACCTACCACACAATTTTTAATAACTAGAAATTTTGCAGAAAATATAAGATCAAATTATGATTAAGTGAAAATAATTCAATAACATAAACATTTATAACTCGGTTTTGATTACAAAATCATGTTCAACATTTGTCGAACAAATATAACAGCATGATTTTCTTATATTATATGATATTATCAATAATATAGGTGTGTCTTAAAATATAATCTGTAATCACTACAGAAACAAACAACGATAAATCAAATATTCATAAACGTGTATCAGAATTCAGAATACTACAGGAAATACAAACTTTTTAAACAAAATGAGACTTACCAATTTTATAATAACATCGAATTTGTATTAACTACAAACATTGATTTTAAAATAAACTATTTATAATATAAAATCAATGCTACAACTATAAGCAAACCAATCGATATTAATCAAATAGTTGTACTGTATGTATTATAATTTATAATGTTAACAATTTGGCAATACTTCTGAATATATTTGAATTTAAATAACATATTTAATAAATGCTACATAAAACACATATCATATGTAAAGAATAAATAACAAGTAATGTTTTATCGGGTAGTAATCACAAGCCAATAAAACGAATATATTTTTACATTAAGAAAACAATTTGCTTATTTATAATACAAATTACGATCAAATAATATTAAAAATTTTTATTATAATCTATTATAATTAATATCTATGATACGGTTAATGTATATGATTTTGGCACAGACTGGGGAAAAGTGTGATTTTTTTCGACAAATTACTGTAGTAAAAGTAACTTTTTATGTTGTAAGTGGGCGAATTGATATTTGGCGCAAACGAGCTATGTCGATGCTATGCGATATAAAATACTGTGATCCGTAGCAAACGGTCTATTACTGTTAAAGGAATACCACTTAGTCCCTCAAACCTTTTACGCTCAATAAAATTATTAAAATATAATATTAACACCGTCTTAGCCAACGACCGACTACATTATGTTTTAATTGCATACCTACGTGGTATTTAGGGCCGTTAAATAAGTATATTGCTTGCTTTTTATTTGCAAATAACGTACGTACAACGTTATATATATATGTGTACTTAACGACTATTTTGAACGAGTATATCACTCACGTAGGTGAGTATAATAGTGTTGCCGTTAAAAGTTAAAAAATCCCATTGAAAGTAATTGCTTTTGTATGCGGTGTATTTTTTTTATATTTAATACGAGTCGCGTACAGAACGGCCAAATCGTCAACATAAATCACCGGACTACACAATATGTAGGCTAGTAAAACAATGAATTTTTTTTCTTTTCAAGACATTTACGAGTATTATAATAATAATAATATATTGTACCGTCGTCAAAAGTACATCATATGGCTTTTTACAGCGCCGAGGAGGTGGAGTTGGTCGTCATCGGTCTCGGACTAGGACAGTGAAAAATCGCATATTGAGCACGCCATATGAACCCTATGGGATATCGATCGGACCGTGTCCAGTATGTTTTTACCGAAACATAAATATATTATATACGAGTGCACGATATTACAACTGTAGTATACTAGCTGCAATATTAATATAATGTATATATTGTGCTATTAGGCGTTTATGGCCGTAGAGAATTATAATATGTTTTTGGTGCGTACGATTTTCACAAACTATCCCTATGGGCTATGGGCAGTGTGTGTAGGCATAATATATATTGTACGCATATCATAAACACAATGTTCACAACGGTCAGTGTACACATCCGTGGCGGAAAGCAATAAAAAACGGCCGAAGCAACACCTGTCGATGGACCCGCACTGCATAATATTATGAGTAAGTCGAGGGCACGTATACTATTATAAGCGGTATGAGAGAAATAAAAAAGTAAACGGTATTTTGTGTCAAGTGACTTTAACGCCGTCGTCATTTCAAGTCTTAGGGACATTTGATAACGCGCCGATGTGTCAAGCAATAGTTAAGATTGTCGCCGATTATTCGGCGGGGTCGGGATAAACGCAGTGTAGTGAGAAAAAAAATTTTACTCGTTTTTTTTAAGTGTAATAACTTACGCCCAGAGTCGTAAAAACCAAAAATTATTCTGGATTTTTTGTTTTACGACTTCCAAGCTAAATAATGTATGACTGCCGTCCGTTTTGAATACCGACGGATCAACTTGATCACACCTATAAAATATTATCGCATAGTCGAATTCAGAACGGTCGGTGGTCCACCGAGATAGGTGTGACTTTAAATGACTTTTTCTTCTGTTATAACAGGCCCGCGACTATTTATTACTCAATTAAAAATATTATATTATATTTCCGACATGGAAACAGGCGTTAATGATAAGAAGATAACGGAAAGTTCACCACCAAAGTGAATGTGTGGAAATAAGCAATAAATCGGTATACTGAAAAAAAAATGTGTACCAACATATAAGTCACAGTATATTATATTACACTGAACACTGGAAGATTTTAAAAAGATACCAAAACTAATTACATGTATTTTTTACCGGTAATAAACGGTAACTCAATTATCAGTGTATAAAGGTACTACGATCTACGAAAACCCTTCCAAATATAAAATTCTGTTTATCTTCTTTCCATTTTTGACGTCTTCCGGCCTTTTAAAATGCCCAAATTGCCTCAGCCTGGTATTTTCATTTGTCTACAATTCTGAAGATTTCAACGATGCTTCTTCTTACACAGTCTTTCTAATTCTATTTTAATTCCTAACCAAGTTAAACCACACATCATCCGTTCATCTTCGTATTCCCATTTTCTCTTCCCACTTAGTGGCTACTACTTACTACCTATTTGCAGCAAGTACCAACATTTTTGTTACTTATAGCTGTATTATGACATATTATTGTCCTTCTACACTTCAATTTAATATTCAATCAAATTTTTTCTTTAATTTCTGAAGAAAAATAATTGTTCTTATGATTAGGGATATATTATGTTTTGGTTAAAATTTTTGCTTAAAAGCGAATGCTGGTTTTACAATGTGATTTAACCATGAACACTAATAACACAACTGATAATATAAAAATGCATGTACCGAAATATAGCATTGAAACTATTGTAAATTCAAAAAAACGTGTATTGTTAATCTTTTTTTTTTTTATAAAATGTTATGTCATCAGTTTTGTTTTGTCACGGTTTTATTTATATTTTTTTATATTTGTAGAATCCGGGTTTGTTTAAAATTTGAATAGCTATTGAAATGTAATCTAAATACAATTTTATAGATCTTTTATACAAGAATATTAAAAATACATTAAATATTATTGGTATTGTTAGTGAATATAATTTATATTTGAATGTAACGTGTACATAATTAAACTAAGTCTAGTATTATTTGTAAGCTATTTAAACAGAATGTGTGTGTATACAACGAGCTATACACGTAAGTCGCTTCTGAAAGTTTCAACTATACTTGAGTTCGACAATCAAGCTTTGTTTTACATCATTAATAACATGTCTCTGCAATATGTTTTATTGTTTTTATGTTTTATTTTTATAACGATAAAAGGAGATAAACCACCAACGTACTTTCCGAATTTGCCATTGGTAACGCACATTAATTGTTATATCAATTTAAATGTAGTTGTAAGTTTGTAAATAATTTTGTGTCTGTAATTTTAGGGAGAGTATAAATTAAAATTTAAAGCTCTCTTTCCGTGCGAATCTACTGAAAATCATAAGCTACAATATAACGTATATTTTAGTAAAAAAACTGCTACTGAATTTGAATTAAAGGGTAATATGACTTTGCACGTTCCATTCGACGATTCAGTTAGTGTAAGTATAATATATCAAAGTTCTAAGACATTAGCTAATTATTATTTTATTATCAACATGATAAAAAAGTTAAGGAAATGTATACACAATAAGTAATATTTTAGTTTTATAAGTATGATATAATACCTATATCAAAATTATCAATTATTCCAAAAGCGTTTGAAGCGATAATCACTAAAAAGTTATCAAATTTCATCTAAAAACATATCTATCCATCAGTAAGGCTTTCTTTCTAAACACTTCTATACAAACAAATTTGTTAATATTCCAAAATTTCCTAACTAAATCCTTAGATAAAGGGTATCACGGACGTTCAAAAAGCGTTTGACAAAGTGAACCACACATTATTATATCATAAATTAAATGCTTTTGGATTGGAGGTAACTTCTTTAATTGGCTCTACTCTTATCTCACTAATCGTATACAATCAGTAAAAATCTCGTTTTACTATTCAGATGATTATTCTGTGACCTCGGGTGTTGCTCAGGGCTCTCACCTAGGACCATTCCTATTCTTAATCTTTATAAATGATCTCCCATTGGTCCTTGATACCAACATTAATATTTTGCTGTTTGCTGATGATGCAAAATTATTCTTATTTGATATAAAACTCATAAATGTAAAACTATGTATTATGTATTTTCTTTAAAATAATTATTTTAAAAATAAAAAGTTAACTTTCATAATGATATTAAAAAATAATTTGTAAATAACTTCAAAAGTAAGTTTGATTGACTGAAGTCTGTGTGCGTTTCTTACATCAAAAACTAAATGTATAGACATAATAAAAATTGGAATCATAACTGCATTTATGCCAAATTTATTGCTCAAATAGAAGAATTTAAATAAATACATTTCTCAAAACATTAGTGTATTTTTTTTTTTATTTGGAAGCAATTTGCATGGCTCAAATATAAAATAGGATTCAATAACCCACACATATAATTTTTGTACAAACTTTTATTTAAAATGCATTTACAATAATGATTAAATTAAAATAAAAGCTAAAGATAATTATTTTTAATTTAAATGATTTTACAGATTAGCATAAATATGGCCGTGAAAAGTTCAATTGGTGGTTGGAAAGACAATGCGCATGTCTACACGACGACTAACGCTTGTTCAAAAACAATATGGCTATTTGGAGAATTATGGAACGATATTGTAAGGGGATTTCATTTGCCAAGATTTAATTGTCCAACACCGCCGGTAAAAGTTGTTATAATTATGTAAATCGTTAAATACCTAATCTAAAACTAATTAATATTTGATCAACATTATATTTCAAGTAGTATATACTGTATTATATTTGTATATAGTGTATAATGCAATATCAATTGTAAGATGTGTTTATTTATATATCTAAAATGTTGGATGTACTCATACATTATGTAGAATTAATGTAAATGCATTTTTTTTAAAAGAAAAACAAACAATGGTAGTTTTTGTATTGTGAAATAAGTTTACATGTTCTGATTGAAATCTTTAAATTTAATTGTTAATGGTATTATTTAAAAAATTCGGATTTATATTGTCCCATTATTTAACAATTATATCTCTTGGTTCAAACTGGGTATATATGGATTAGAATTCGTACATCATATTAAAGTCAAAACAAGTGCGTTCATACTCCACACTAGTTCGGAAAAAATTACATAAAATGTTCCGGTTTTATGTGACTAAGTGTTAACATTTTTTTTGAATATTCATTAAATTTGTTATTATCCGAGAATTGTTTCGTTTGTACAAATTTTTCATGCTCTATTTTATTAATAAAGAGCTGAAAATTAAATAAAAGATAAACAAGTATCTATAACACATTACAAATAATCAAGCAATATTTTGTTATCATTTTGGTTTTTACTACCGTAAAATTCACTAAAATATTACTAAACTTTTGAAAGTAATTTTGAGTGCACCGTCTTGAAATGCCTATACATTGAATTCCTGAAGTTATTTTAACATAGCTGTAAATAGAAGGGTACATTAAGTCGACGCCAAAAATAATACTGTAGTGATATTTCGCATTATTAAGTTTTGTTCTCAATTATGCTTAACAAGTAAAATATTCTAAAAAAATGCCTGAACTGTGATGATTGGTTTTACTTTAGTATAAATATATAAAAACATACATATAAGTCGTATATTAAATAAGCTTACACATTTATGACTAAAATCTAGGTCTGTATATTTTGATAGAAGGAATGTTTGAATATTACATTGAAAAAAAATTAATTAAAATTATTTTTTATAGGGTGTATACGTGACATCTGGAATTGATATGGAAAAATTGAGGCAAAATAATTTCCCAAAAAAATTTTTTTATGGAGAGTATAAAATGACATTCTTGTTCACAAAGAGTACCGGAGAAAAACTTGGCTGTTTTGTGTTAGTTTTAGATGTAATACGGCCATGGGAATAATTGGAAACTACTCTAATCTTATAATAAAAAATGTAACGCAAAAAAAATGTAATTCCTATTAAATTGCTGTTTAAATATACTTCTTAGGATTGTTTAAAATAATAATATGTAAGTGTTTTTGTTGTTTTTGGCAAATTATTTTAAATAAAAGTGCAAAACGTTTCTGGTTACATTCTAATATAACTAAATACAACAAATACCGGCACCACCTTTTCTTTTATAGATTAAGGCTTAATGTAATATTTATTATTCTATTCTGTACCTAAACTTTTTTTTTCAAAATATTTTGTGTGCTGTATGTTGGTTAATTATAATTAGTCATCGGGATTCAGAAAGATTTTATAAATATATTTTTTTCTTACTTCTGTTACGATACCATAATTAAAACTATATTACCGGAGTGACCGAAAAAGGTTCATTAAAAAAAAAAACGTTGACTGAAAAAACATGAAGGGGCAAAACATGTGAAGATGAAAAATCGTTTGGCCCTAATCCAATTATACTATCAACTGAAACACAGTCCCCTAATTGTATTATACTACCAGAAAAAAAACTGACTATATTTTATTTTTGGTCCTTTTACAAAAGGGTAACACGTGCGTTTTTTTTATCCCAGACGCGATAACGGACGTGGCGCAATAATATTATAACAACAGCGTCTTCCAATGTGAGCTAATTAATCGAGTCAACCCAAAACAGTATGCTACGATATGTCAAACTAATGTCTAAATTTCCCAAGGGCCAACCTATGACAATGCGAGTACCAGAAATACTAATGTTTTTGATAACGAAGAGCTTCATCTTATTGTAGAGTCTACACTGTAGACAATGCTAGACAATGTTAAGCAGTATAAGCACACTGTTAAAACTTTGTGTTAAATATTGAGGGTTGGCTTATAACAACACAAGTATTCCCCCTGGCATAGAGAAACTAGCAATCTTGTTTATTGTAATATGTATTATTTGCACTAATTGTAAATAATCCAAGTACTAATTCATATAATTTTACACAGCCACAGTTACGATAATATGACAGTTTCTTTTTATCATTAAAAGTTAATATTTTATAAGGCTGTAGGCCAACTATGGGCAGGTTTTATTGAACGTGAGCACTACTTTTTTAATAATATGTTTGTGCTATAGGTATAGACTATAATATGGAAGACAAACGGAAAATAATGTAATATTTTTCGGACCCGGATGGCAAATACCGTTAAAAAGACCGGACGCAAATTGCTTTCGGCGCGGAATACAAATGAAGCGCCCGCATTTCAACTTGAATGTAAACTAACACTCTATCGGGAAATTACACATTATTGTCTTATTTGCTGTTGTTGTTTTTTTCTTGTAAATTACTATGCAAAACACATTCACACTTCATGTTTCTTTACATCGTGGTTTTGTGTAGGTACGCTAGGTAAGAAAAACCGCCTAGTATTTCAATGGGAATGAATTTTGAAGACTATCGATAGCAATAATACGTTATTTTCGGACATTCGTTGTGTATATCTTGTGTATACATCCGCTTAAATCCTGTTTTTTTTCTTATCCACCACAGATTAATATTTAAATGTGTTGAAATAGATACACTTCCAATTTTACAATTTACACATATTTCTCGTTAGTCCGTTACAGAAACGTGTCACTGTATACATCTTGATTTTATGGTGAATGCCAATAACAAAGGAAACCCTACATAACATTATTCTTAATATTATGACTTACGATCCTACAACAGAACTTATCAGTCACTTAACATACGTTTTCATAGTAGCATTGGCAATTTCGTTTTACGGTTTTTGTTCAGATACGGTTTTTTTGCTGTTGATCCGCACAATCTACATAGTGGGGCGCGGTTACTTCCTTATTTGAAACTCGCGCCACAAAGTGACCATTACTCCTAGAGTGTTGGTATATGGCGCGTTCGAAAGCTCGGTATCTAAAGTTTTTTTTATGATTAGTTCAATGTCAACAATGCAGTGGACAAAGGAGGAGCGCGCGTTCGCCGTGGAGGCCTACTTTTCCTTCGGCCGTTCGGTCATTACAACTCAACTTCAGAAAGCATTTCAACATCGCGCCTGTAGGTTGTGTGCCTGATCGGAAATCGATTTGTTTATGGGAGGACACGTTTAGGGATATTGTTAGTTATGAAAAAGAAATGTGATGGACCTTCCAGAACCGCCAGGACGCCAGAAAACATCGGGAGGGTAAGGGCGGCGCTTTTGAAATCCCCTAGGCGATCGCACGCAAACATTCGGCGGCTAAAGAGATTTCGGCCATCTCAGTGCATTGACGAGGACGGTGGCCACCTTCGAGATGTCGTTTTTATAACCCAATGAAATAAAACTTTAAATGTACCCCTGTACAATGGAAAAAAATTAAATTGATATTTCCAATACTTTTTGTGTTACGATTTTTTAAAATAAGGAAGTAACCACGCCCCACCCTTTATATACATTTTATTCAGACCAATGTTTATTTCAAACAACATACACACACACAATTATTATAACGTAGACTCCGTTATCCGCATTGCTTTTTTTACGCACGTAGTAATAAGATACAATGACTCACGACCGTTTCCGAAACAGTGAAGTGCACGAAACGTGTAAATTTCCAATAATGCATGTAAAACAACCAGAGAGTTTCAAGGAGAATGATATTAATCCCAAGCACACACGCATACGTGTTAGAGATTGAGCATACAAAACAAACAAAAATTAGAATAAAAAAAAAGAACAGATAACCCGATGGCCGTTGATGACGCGGTGTCTTTGATGATGTTATCAGTGAAACACTATATTATTACCTTATAATAGTTGATGGTAACTCGTATCAGCAAGTATAATAAAATATCAAACCAGTACGCTTAGCTGATGGGTACGAAAAGAATAGAAAAAAAAAGAATCTTGTTTACATTAAGTACACCGCAGCCGACGACACAAACTTGCTACCACGCGAGTAGTACCATAATTATTTTACCAAGTAAAATTCGACACAAGTTCAAATCCGTACGCTATCGCTGAGCTTACAGTGGCCTGGCAGTGATACCTTTTGTCGGCAAACTGTCCAAGTGCCAAATTACCGTTTTGTAGTGCTCATTAAAGCACAATTTTGAGGAAAAGATTTAAAGTTTGGCACAGCAGAATGGACGTGTTATAATATCAACATATATCTTCAAGAAACTGTAGTTTAAAAAAATATTTTGTTTTTATAAATAACAATCGTTATTTAAAGTCAATTTATAATTCTTTCGTAACTTTTGTTTAATAACTTTTCTATTTTTCAATTGGAGTTGACTACGATTTCACGTTTCTGTCGTTTCATCCCTTTCGGGATTGACATCATTGCTCGACACTCGCTAGACAAGATGAAGTACAAGACTCACGCGTTAATCGTTAACGTCCGTAACGGATAAGGTGGGTGAGATTAGAGATGGTCGAAAGAAATGGGAAAAAAACGAAGAAGACATTTAGATGACTGGTAGGTACACTCGAGAACGACTGGCGGACGTCTACGGTATGGATGTATATTAAGTATAGTTGAGGAGTAGTTGATGCGCTCTCATTACATTATATGAGGAGGGTCTGACGTGTCCGTCACTTTTTATAATGTAACCGAACCTTACTGCAATGGGTATATGACAACGGTTTATGAGTGTAGTTCGTGATTTCAACAGGACGAGAGTATCACGACGACGTGTCGACGATCCAGGAAAAGGATAGGCTTAATAAAACGTTCTAGCACATCCTGCCCGGGCGACACGTTCTTTTAATACCTTGTAATCCCCTAGTGAGCAGAATTGCATTAAGCGTTGTCGAGGTATTCGTGTCGCGCACAAAGCTTTTAAAGACACGCTCTTGTAACAAAAGGTCAATAGTCGTACCGGTAGGTAATCCTACATGGATGTTAGGGTATATGGAAGCAATGACAGACTAGGGCTATTAGATAAAGCTGGGGATAGGGAATTCAAAATTAGACGATTATGAGCATTCACAAAATAGGTAGTCATCATAATGGTTTTTCGGTATAATAAAAATGACTTTACTCAAAAATATGTTTAAATTTAATTATCTTCGTTTGGCTAATTACTATTTGACAAGAAAGAACTACAATATATTTTATAATTACATTATATTGGGTTATGAAAATCACTGTCTGATATAATGTATAATATAAACTAAAGTTTCAATTTTTAAAAATTTATAGAAAATTGTTTTTAATTTCACAAAAAAATGAATTCTGTACTTCTTGTGTTAGCAAAATTATTATAAGATGGTTATTTACATTTTATTTTTAAATAAAATATTACATTTAATAATTATCTAATTTGTATGTTTAAAAACTGTAACTATTCTAAAATAAAAAGAAATAAGACAGTTCACTTAATAAATTTAGATTTTATAATACAAAATTAAAATATAAGGTTTAAATTTGGACATGTAGCGGCCATTCATGTGATTGGTTTTTAAAAATTAATGGTTATGGTTCTATTACTGCTAGTTTATTCAAAAGTCATAACCATTAAAAACTTGTAAAAAATACTTCAAAGACTAAAGTTTAGTAACATTCTTCCAAGAAAAATAATAAAAGATATTTTCAATCCATCGTCTAAGTTTTTATGTTCAGAAATAAAAACTAGTGATATGGATGTATTAGCATTATCTGGCACTGCTTCAATAAAAAGAAGTACAAGAAAAACTCGGATGTCTGTTCATCCTACTTCTGTTTTTCCTTAATAAAAAAAATAGACTGAACATTTAACGACTTAACTATTCGCATATACTCGCCTTTTAGTTGATCTCGATTCAACTTATACCTGTTTTAGTTGAGATTCAATTTACCTAAAATAACGGCGATTAGACTCAGTTTACCAGTTTCGTTTTGCGTAAGCCGCGTGCACAAACGGGTATGACTTAGTGTTTTGTATGAATTTGACTTAGAAAATCCCTAAACGCTATTATAAGTCGACAGTGGCATATTTACTTATATAGATATTGAAAGGACGATAAAGATTTTTAAGTTTTTTTTTTTTTTTTTTAAAAACATTTACAATCTGTACATAAATATTATACAATAAGCAAATATGTTAACAAAGTAAATATGTAACTTGGAGACTTTGGGTAGGGAACCTATCCAGTGATAGGACCCTATGACATGTTACGGCTAGAAATTAAACGGTAGCATTACAAGTTAGGAGGTCCCGACACCAACGTCTTTTAAGACGACGAGGGGGGTTGTCCGGGATAGTAGCTGTGTGCTGGCTTGCTATTAAAGGATTTGAGTGGAGCAGTAATCTAGAGTGGAATTTTTTATAATGAGTCTTAACTAAATTTCCAACTGATTCGATGTGTAAGTCATTGTGAAGGGTGAGGTTGGAAACATACCATGGAGCGGACGTGATTGTACGGAGGGAAATCGATTGGAAAGCTTCTATTCTTTTTAGTTGGGATGGTTTGGCACAACCCCATATTTGAGCTCCGTATGACCAAATTGGTCTTAACATTGACTTATAAATAAGAATTTTGTTATGAAGCGGGAGTTTGGATTTCAGTATAGGACGTAGTAAGTGCGAGCGAGTATTTAGAGACTTCCTTTTTGATTTTAGGTGGGGGCCCCAGGTTAGTCTTTTATCTAAAATAATACCTAAATATTTGACTTGAGACAAGGAAGGGATAGGAACTTCTTGGAGGGTGAGAATAGGCGTATTTTTTTTATTGAGTGTGAAAGAAACATGTACAGATTTTTCTGCATTAATTTTAATTTTCCAGTTTGAGGACCATTTTCCAATTCGATCGAGGTGTTGTTGAAGAGCATTAAATGCTTCGGTGGGGTCTCTATTGGAGGATAGAATAGCTGTGTCATCGGCGTAGGTGGCTAGAATAGTGTTTTGGGTGTGAGGGATGTCTGAAGTGAAAATGTTGTAGAGGTCAGGCGAAAGATCACTTCCCTGAGGAACTCCTGCTAATATAGGAAAGAGGGAGGAAAAGGCATTACCATGACGAACTTTAAATGAACGATTTTCAAGGTATGATCGAATTAGTAAATAAAGAGGAGCAGGGAGGAATAATTTGATTTTATACAACAATCCGGTGTGCCAAACTCTGTCAAAGGCTTGTGCTACATCCAGGAAGACACCCGGACAATACTTTTTGTTCTCAAAAGAAGAAGAAATAACATCGACTAGCCTGTGCACTTGTTGTATGGTGGAATGTTTTGCACGAAATCCAAATTGTGCATTGGGTATTACATTTTGTGTTTCCATAATTGGTCTTAATCTTTTCAGGACGATTTTTTCGAATAGTTTTCCGAGCACTGGGAGTAGACTAATGGGTCTATATGAGGTTGCTAGATTGGAGGGTTTACCTGGTTTGAGTATGAGAATGATTATGGATAATTTCCATACGGCGGGGAAATAAGACAATCTCAACATTGAGTTGAAAATAAAAGTTAAGAGGACAATTGTTTTTTTAGGAAGATGTTTTAGAATCTTGTTCGTTACCAAGTCATAACCGGGGGATTTATTAACCTTTAATCTTTGAATCGCATTTACAATTTCATTTGGGGAAACATGTTTAGTAGGAAGAGACATAGGTAATGGAGCGTCAAGGAAGTTACTTAATTTTTCTAAATGTATAGTATTTGGAATAATGTTAGGATGAGGTATAAAAATATTTGAGAGGTGTTCCCCAAACAGATTGGCTTTATCGAGGTCTGATAGGGCGAGCGACCCGTCTAATTTTTGAATAGGACAGGAAAATTCTTTTAATTTGAGCAAGTTTTTTATGGTTTTCCATAATGACCCATCCTGCGTGTTTAAAGATTTGAATTTTCTATCAAAAAGGTCGTCTTTGTGTTTTTTAATTAAGTTTTTAATGGTGTTTGCCAGATTGTTGAAAGTAGTCTTGTCGGAAGGAAGTCTGGATCTTTGCCAGCGGGAGCGGGCCCTGCGTTTTTCAGCGATTAATGCTTTTATATTGGGAGGTAAAAGATAAGAATTATATTTTGGGTGAGATAAAGATTTAAATAGTATATTAGAAGTTTATACTTGGATTTATATTCTATGTTTTCTAGTCTATATAATATATGGGATTTCTATTTTTTTTTCTCTGTAAATCCATATGAAATTATATTTTAATATTATTCGTGTTTAATAAAAATTATGATTTTGCTTATATGTACATATACCATGTGGTTTTTCTTTCGTATGTACGATCCAAATGTATTTGTGACTTGATTCTTTGTACTAGTGAAACGTTTGAACTTTTAAGTTTCTAAATAGATTGTTCACGTTTGCTTTGCCAAGACGACCGGCCGTACCTCCATATACTTCTAACGCTCTATTAATTGTATATTATTATTGTTATTATCATGCGGGTACTTGGCATATTATACAGTTCCGGGTGGCCAAAAACATTTGTCTTTTACTATGTATATTGTATATACTCGGAACGCTATAGGAGAAGAAGACGCCCATCTTCTGCAAATGACGCGCGGGCTTAGCGTTATCCGGCTAATAGTTACATATGCGTGTGCGAGCAATATCGCCATTGTTCGATCGGCGGCGGGGGTGGAGGAGAGAGTGAAATAATTATAATAATGAAAAAATAAGAAACAATGATGTTGCTAATGATGCAAATACACAAAACACAATAAATTATGTATATAATAATAAGCCAGGTCCGGTGACAAACCCGACGCGGCCGCGCCCTGACTTCTCTTGAGCCAGGTATTGTTATTGTGCTTACGGTTCGGCCGGGTTTCGGTTTGAGTAAGCATAATAATATAATGTGTGTGCTATATGTGGGTTGTCGAGGACGCTCGTGCGCTTAATGGCATGCATTTACGTCGGGTACACGTCACATTATGTACGCTCTAAACACAAGATCTATGAATATCACAAGGGTCAGGCGTCAGCCCAGAAAAACTTACATACATTGTGCCTTGTGGTGATAATGATATACATATATTACGGGTTGCTCACCGTTGGTTTGTCGGAGAGACAATTTGACGGCTTTAGGGCTATCCGGCGACAGCATAAAATTAAGAAGGTACTTTGGGCTCCACGGTATTTAAAAAAACAAAAGACAACAACAACACTTAATCTCGATCACGACAGAGTTCCGAGTGATCATAACATAAATTATATTTAATAACATTTTAACTGAAATTATTCAACTTTGGTGGAATGTTGAAAATGTCTAAAACGATCGTAAAAAAAAGGTACTCGAGTTTTACTGACTACACACGGTAAACGATAATAATTCGTCTTCGGTAGTTTCTATTGGCAGTTGACAGAAATAGTTTAAAGCGTTTATGACGTCAACGTACATTTATATGGAATATACTACATATTTTATTTGGCTGTACAGATCGTGATAATCTACAAGAAAGTTTTACAAAAATGATTGAGCACACGGTATTTCATATTATTTTCTTAATAATATTTTGAGTCACAACCGGACTCTCGTCATGACTATGATTCAGACCGCCGCAAACCATATTGGGTACTAAACAATGGATTTTGTACTCGGAGTGCGGTGGCCTAAAATATAACAATAGCGATGAGTTCTAGGTATGTGTAGGTACGTGCGCCGGTATACATAATATACAACATTATATCCAATTTTAGTTGGCAAGTATGCGTGAGCCGAATAAGATATCATTTTCTGACAAATTGAGACGCGAGTAGGTATAGAATGCAAAAATAAAGTACATTCTATTTCGCATTTAAAAGTAGACAAAACGCAGTTCATCGTATAAAACGCTTTAGAATAAACTTGTTATAACTTCATAAAATATAAACATGAACATTCAAATAAACAACCGTTTGCATGATAAACTTCTGACCGCATAATTTCCCAAAAACACAAGTGAAAACATTGTACATTTAGAGTATTTTGTTATTTACATAACTTGACTATATAATATAAAAGCGTATGAAGTGTAATAAAACTATGAAAATTACATGTCATTTATACTAATATTATATTTGCATATTCAAACAAACTACAATTTCTGCTATAGTACACTTTATGTAAGTGGACTACTCGGTATAGCGATAAAATTGTCACCGATAATAATGTTTCGGCCTTTAGTTATGAGGAGAAATATATAAAGTGTATTTTCGGAACGTTATAAGCGGTTTTTTAATTTGTTTACAATATTTTCAAACAACGAATTGTTATAAAAATTAATTTTAAGTAATTTTACTCGGTCGCTATACGATCCATGTTGAACCGTGTAAACGTATATAGAGGTGTGTTTAGTAAAAAAATATATAAGCAATCTATCAACTGTCTGAGGCTGAGTAGGTGGAAACGGTAATTGGTTTTTGGTAAACTAGACTGGACGAAATTGCAATTTCATGACAACGGAATTATTACTGGTCGCTAATTCCATAAACCAAAGACGTGACAAAGAGGAAACGGTTAAAGGAATTTCGGCCGACAAGCGCAATCCACTAAAAACCCGTCACGACTGTTTGGTATTCCAGTGCGTGCTCAGATGTCTGTGTTTGTGTTGAAAACAAACACATTTTAGTCACATATACTATTGACTCGGCCGAAGGGCATAGTGTAGAATTTGTCCAAAACACAGTACGCGTCATTACAACGGACACGGCTGTGAAGTTGAACATTTTATTTTATTCAAACCAAATCGAACAAAATTGGTTATAACTATTCGTATATTGAGATATGTGTAATTAATTAAATGTTTGGTTTGACTAGGAGATGAATTTATGAATTTGAACTCTAAATTTATGTAAAGGTAAACTAAAATGATACAAAATATATTTTATTTTTCATCGACGAATGTGAAAGAAACGTATAGCTATACAATAATGTATACTTCTCCCTCTCTATTTCCGTTTATCATTATATATTGTACACTAAACAATAGCAAAAATTCCTTTTTTCTTTCCTCCGATCACTAGAGGTGGACCAAGAATAGCAATAACAATAATATATACAAATTATAGTACATGGTAATGCTGCTGTCAACGGCCACGCATGGTCGTGAGCTCGAGTGTTCCCGAGTGTTGGTGCTGTGTTATAGGTATAATGTAAACAACACGTGACATTATAATACTATTATCATGTATGACCAGCGACGGCACGGGTCAACTACAAAATATATTAAAAATAGTGTTATAGGCTTAAGGTAGAAGGTATAAACAAAAATAAACATAATGTATCCCAGCACGGAAGAATGGAAAGTGCTCACACAAACTGTATTACAATGCCGTACGGTTGTGTTTGCTATAGCATCTCGAAAAGGCAAAACACGGTTTATCACACCGATATTATGTATCGGAACTCAACCTAAGAAGGCTACAAACAGAGTAAGTGCGTTTGTGGCGGTGGCCGTGTCAAACAGAGGTAGGTACACACAGCTTTGCACCAAAAGCATCCGATGAAAACAAAAAACGCTTAGGCCTTATAATATTATACGCATGCGATAGTGTACAATATTGTCATAGTATTATTATGTGGGACGGGAGATGCTATGTACTCGAACGTGGGAATATATCCGATTTCAACGCAGCCGCTGTTCAACGAGAAACATAGTTCCATGATTAAAAAATTATAAAATATAACATGAAATTGTTTTAGTTTACACAACTCGCGGTGCTGAAGTTATGTACAACTGGCGTTGTATAACGGCCGATGAAATACTTGAGATTTCTGGTAAATTTTCAAACAGTAGCATGCAGCTTGGCAACGTCACGACTACAATGAATGCAAAAGATAATATCGTTATTGTTATTATAATTCCATACAGAAGGGTGAAACGAACGCGCCTAATAACTCTCTTTTATTAAACCATATTAGGTTATAATATTATAAGTGAAGACTATGCCCGGACGAGTGGAAAGCTCGTTAGGCAAATGACGCCAAAGGCATTTTATGCTGCGGTAATTTAATCAGAGGGGAGACAATCAGCGGATCCGAGGACCGTGAAATTTGTTCGCCACCGCTCGGCTTTTGCATCATTCCATTAGCGTTTTGCGCATCTGTTTCCAATCGAGTCCTTGATAGCTGCTACGGATGCACACGCCAGTACGATACGGGAGTGACGCGTTTCTTTCTGGAATCTATAATTCGGTTATACCGTCGAAGGGGCCACGGTAACTCGAATACAGTATATAATGACCGTGTTGCGCAACAGGGTAGTGAGACGGTGGCACAAGTGTACACTGTACATGTGCACCGTGTGTGTAATTAGATCTTTTTGGGGAGCACGTAAAGATCAAAACGTCTACAAAGGACACGGCCGATCGTATTTCCGAACGTTTCCGTACACAAACGCGGCGTTGTGTGCACGAAGACAACGTGCACTACATTATAATGTACGGGTACGTCTACAGGCTGGGAAAAGGGTCGTCTGTGTGTTTGTATTGCCGCTTGCACTTGCAGGATCGGGCGACCAAAATCCATGTGTTCGGTGGAATTCTGCCGGAGTCAACACGTGTGCGTCTGGCACATTAAATATATAGAGAGAGACACGTGTGTCTGTTACGGTCTTGTCGTGTATAAGAAGACAACGGCCGAGGAAAAAATGCTCAAGACAAAAATCTGCCGCGCAGGAAGTTTACGGTCGTTAACGGACAACAGGCGGGAATGGGACGAGGCAAATCTTCGGTTCGGCGCTGCGTTTCCTACACGTTTATTATTATGCATTTATACTGTACAAACACACACATAGCACATTGCATACATAGTACATACACACACGCGAACGCGCGTATTAGGAAGTTGAGAAAAACAGATGTCCGTCACCATTTTTGGAGTACACGCCAATTTATTTTTAATTTGCAACAGGTTCCTCCAGGGCGATGCGACTTTTAAAGACGCGTTTTTCGTTAATGTCCACCACGACGTTATTACTAGTCTGAACTATGAAGTAATTATAAGACCGGAAATTTGTCGAAATGATATGTGTGCGCAGATGTCGGTCTGGCGATTAAATTGATTTATTCGTACGAGGAAAGAAAATTATCGTGAAGAAATCGCATAGCTATAACCCGTCGCAGTTGTCTAACTCTTGACAAATTTAACTTTTGTCTACAATACTTTCAGCTCGAGCATATAAATAAGGCTGGCCAAGATAAACATTTTTTTTTAAACTTCTCTATATTTTATTAAAATAATATCATTATTACTCTTCTTTTTATTGCTACTATCTTGTTCTAGTCTGGTCTCTCTTTAGCCCATATATTTTACACAGGACTCGAATATTGCAAGGGTTTGATTATCAATTTTAGCTGTGGACCATTTCTTACTTTTATGAAGTGCAATAGAACAAATCATGATTTTTATAAAAAAACAAAACTTCATGGCGATTGGATAAATGGTGTATTAATGCATAAAGGACAGATAAAAAGACAAGAACTCGTTGTTATATAATATTTAGATTAGTGTTAAAACGAATAGCATTAGTGCTTAGTTTGTGTTATGTGATGTGATACTGGATTTGAATACTGATCTCAAAGCAATGCAATTTTTAACTGTGTTTATTCTCGCTTGTGTTCCTGATGGTTATTTCCAGACGAATTTATCTCCAATCTCGTGTATTTAAAAGAGTCTACCCTCTTGAAATTTATGTCATCCCCGACATGATCTTGCTTTATAAAGTTTCTTCGTGATAGTACCGTGTACTTACAATAAGTTTTATCTTTATTCGGAATTATCCCATTTTCAACAATGAGAACTCCCAGGAAACAATTCTTAGGAATCACTGGAACTCTCGAAGTACAATTTTGGATTGTAATGATTGGCATTTCTGGGGCTGTTGTACATTAAAGTATTTTATTAGAATAATAAATCAAATACATATTACGTCATAAATAGTATAGGAACTATAAATATTAAATACTTATATTAGTATCAGCCTTTACTCCTTAAAATGTTATCTTTGATTTCTAATCAAATGCTTTTAACTATAAACATTACTTACTTTATTAAAAAACTTTTAAAATTGATTTAAAGGTATTATGAAGTCATAAATATACTAATCATGATAAATAACTAGATAAGTTAATTTTAATTAGTTAACTTAAACTCATTAGCGCTTTAACGCCCAGGCCTCAGTAAAAACGAATGATTATAATAATAATATATACCCAGCAGCAATTAAATAACCAGTGCTCTATTTATACTGGGTGGAGTTTCGTTTGAAATGTTGTAGACCAGACGGTTTTAGAACACAACAACAGATGTCAACACCCTTCTGGTGGTAATGACCAGCTCCGGGTATTATTAATATCCAGTGTAGTATGGGTTTCTCACATTAAAGCAGTCGTTAAATGTCCCTATGGGAATGAGAAAAATATCGAATAATTTGAATTTATGGACGCAACCGAAGGGTGTACATTGCTATAATACATTCATTACCCCTAAACATAATATTTCACTTGGTTATTTCTGTGTATTTTGTTGAAAGGAAACAGACGTGATTTCGAACTACATGGAGACTGGAGTTTGGGTAGAATAAATATCAGGTCTAAACAGAAAACAAACTTTAACGTTAAATTTAACAATACTAACGTTATACTCATTAAAACAAAACACGAGACGGCTACGTCATTGGTAAACACTATAATATTATGATTCACAGTATGATTACAAAAACAGTGCAACTTCTCGGCCCACGCACTGTACAGAAAACAGTATTTTATAATCCTCATAATTTTTGTTGTGAACGTTCATCGAAAATATTTCATCATGATTTCACCAATATTTGCACCGACATGTTTTATGAAAACATAATATGCATTATTAACTGATTCAAAAAATAACATTATTTTGATCCGATTAGCTCTAATTTGAGAAATATTTGCAAAACGCAATTTTTATGTAAATGTTTATGATCATTTTACAAGTGTTTAACGACTGATTTTAATGGTGGTATAAAATAATCAAAGACTGTCCTAGCATTACTTACAAGTTCTTATATGTAAAATAGTATGAGTGTAGTTAACAAGATTTGAGTTTTCATACTTTGCACATGTATAAAAATATTTTTATATTACATTTAATAGCATTAAACTACATTAATATCAAATTAACATAAAATAGTAATTTATTTAGAAAAAATCTAAATTTTGACGGATGGACTATTAAAGCATAAACAGTGAACTGTTTCTCTAAAACTAGGGCCAATAAACATATTGATATCATTTTTCGAAAGGGCCACTAAATATGTTCTACATTAAAACTAATTTCTATGACAACAAATAAAAAGTACAAAAAATGTTGACCTTGTCATAAGGAGTAAATGTAAATGCGATTTTTTAAATTAAATAAACGCCAAATTTTAATAAAATTTTAGGTTATATAAAATATATAGTTAGCGTATTAGCTGGACAGGACACGTATGGAGAGCACAAGACCAGGTAATTCGAGAGGCAACAAAATGGATCCCCAATGGAAAGAGGCCATTAGGAAGGCCAAGACAAAGATTGGTAGACAGAGTTAGGAATGACATGCAAATGCTAGGAGTAATGAATGGCGAAGAACTAGTGACGGAGAAACATGGAGAGGTGTGGTGGTTGCGGCGAAGGGCCTAAATAGCCTATACTAAGCCAGAAGAAGGAAGGATAATATATGATTATACAATCAAATGAAACACAAACATTGTTGGTTTTTCTTTAAACAAAATATCGCTTACATTTGTCCGGCTTGTTTACAATTATCCCCACTTAAATTTGACTTAAAAAAAAACGTACATGTTGTTATCTCGATAAAATAAACTAATTATGTTATTTTTTTCTCTAGATTTTTTTATTTATTGCCGCGCTACTGGTTACGCTTTGTTGACACACGTTAAGAAATACCCATGTTTTTTTTCCAATCCTTCTATTTGTCTATAAACGGTTCTTGTGACACTATCGAATGGTAAATGAATTCAAGCAAATAAGCGAGCGCGAGCCCGTTGCCGACGCGACAAAGCGTTAATTGCGATTTGATGTAATCCGTTTATTATTAGACCCCCTTAAATGAGAGTTTGTAACGCAAAAAAGTACTATCTCCAGAAACTGTAACGATTCTACAATGGGACGCGTGTGCTGTCCGCACGGAAATATTCGCTTAGGAAAGCGTTGGCGTGCAAAGAACAAAAACCGTTGGAAAAATCATTATTTATCGCAAGACGTGGACAAAACAAAATATCAATAGATTTCGCTTCACTTTCGCGATCGCACATCAAATAGTAATTGATCAAAAAAAAAAAAAACCTGTAAGTATATAATGAACGACTGTTGGTCGTGTACAAGAAAAATGTTTTTTTCCCTTTGAACGCTATACCTACTGAGGACGGACGGAGCTAACGCGTTAATCCGATCGTGTCGCCTTGTGTGATATTATTTCATTCAGATTTTTCTTTTATATAATATGTATATAAATGTTGTCGTCGGGCAAAAACCATTATGCTCACGTTATTTGACAATATTATTTTGTCTGCTATTCGCACCATCAGCTGTGTTTGGACAGCCGTTATGTCGTGTACCTACACTATTATAATAGTAGGTATGCCTAGTGCGGTAACCGACAAGCCGTTAATACTAAAATCAAATAATATATTCGGACAAAACGGCTTAATTTTTCTCTTGGTTTCGAAACAAGCATTTCCCACGAAACGATTACTTATTTATATATTTTTTTTAACGACCTACGACAACCCGCGCGTTTCACCACGACGAATTCGCCAATAGGTCTTTGGACAATTAACAATTCTGTATTTTTTTTTTTTAATAACACGAACCGCCATTGGAGACAGTATAATAATATACAATAATTTATTATGCGTGATATATTCTTGAAGTTCTTTCATACCGTTGACGGCCTCGTGTGCTACGCCGGAATGACACTATAAATATTAACATATTATAATATCGCCCATCGGTTACATAATTTCACTTAATAGGTTTTCGAAATGACGCGTTTTAGGATCTCGTGTGTAGTATAGATTTCTCACTTAATATTTATACACAATTACACACCGTTGGGTATTATGTAATAAATATTTACGAACATAGTGTTTGTTACACAATATTTCAACAAATAGCTTTCCTGTCTAAACTTAGCAGATTGCAATATATTTTAAGCTACAAAATGTACTGTTGTGATGCGTTGTATGGGTATCAATTAAAATTATAAAATAGGCGTCATATTCAAATATATATAAAGCAATTGAAATTTTAGGTAATCATCTCTTAATGATTTTTACTATTAGACTAGAAATCCTTTCTTTCGATGGATATTTCAGTCGTGTCCAAAGGTCCAATAGGGTAAGTTGTGCAGGTTCGTTTCCATTAAAACCAAAACATTGCGTTTACCAAGTACATGTATAAACTGAGCGAATTAAACACATACCTACCTACATATAATTGAAAACCGTGGGCCGTTACAGCACAACAATCATGTTTATTATATTATGTATACAAAATATAGATACACGACCTTTTGACCTGGTACACCCACTATATAGAGGTGGATTTCACTCCTTTTGACCGCAGTGTTGTTGTCTTCGGCAGTGAATGTGAAACGTATATCGTAGCAAGTGAAGATGCGACCTATTGATCGAAAAGCATGCCCACGGGAACAAAAACGATAGCATTAGATCATGAATTCGATAAAGAAAAACAATATATACATATTATTAAAAGAGAAATTAACTTTAACTAGAATTATCGACAAAAATAATAAAACAATGCAAATACTCGTATTGTTTGTGTGTACCTAACATGTTTGCATGTAAACAAGGTTTGCTGATAATAATCTTCGCCGAGGGAAACCCATAGTATACTGGACGGGTGTGTGGTGTCATAAAATGAAAGTGAAAACAAAACATAAAAATATATTATTGTTTAAGAAGTTCTCACTTTTTTTCTGCATGAAGCTAAAAAAAATTGCACTCATGCTAACGCATGCAGTCAGGCTGAGGTGTAGTTAGATAGGTTTTATGTGTATAAGCTAGGTTTAAGCACGCACCGCATACAGAGATTAAGAACTTGTATTTTAGTTGTTTAAGCCTTCCCGAATAAATTATCAAAACTAAAGCCTAAACATACTAATATTATTTTACTATATTATTATTTTGCTATAATATTATTTTTGTTCGCAATTATAACGTAAAAAAATAACAGTGATAAAGAACAGTCACAGAACAAAAACGTTAATATTTTGCTCTCGAAAGTAACGTAACAGAACAAATAAGTTTAATTAGTTTATCGTTCTCAAACATAACCTTACAAAAAGAACATTATGATACACCAACGTTAATTAGGAAGCAAAACATATACGACATAGATACGATATTATGCTGTACATTTCTTCAGAAAAAACTCAAAAAACAACACAAGTATATTTTGTTCTCAAACATAAAACTGAATCACATAACAAACATTATAATTTGTGATTTTATAATAACCAATTCTAAAATTCTAGAAAAAACTGTTCACGATTAAAATATTTTTTTTAATAAGACCGTAAATTTGAACAAATGTACATATAGTACACGTAGGCCAAAATAATAAATTAATAATTATTATATTTTTACATCATAACAAAATAAATATAACTCTTAACTCGAATAATATAAGTAGTAATTATAATACTGTTCTACCAGACGTGGATCTAGAAATTATAAATGGGACTAATTTGACCAAGGCCAGTAAAATAATATTATTTTCTTGTAAATCTGATATAATTTATAATTACTTTTTTTTTCAAACAGTATTGAAACTAGAATAATTTTATTATTTCGTTGAAAATAAGGGGTATTTAAGAATTCTATAATACTCGTAATTTAACTCATAATTATTGGTATTAATGGCGGTTGTTGGGTTTTCCATTAAAAATAAATACCTGGATCCACGCATGTGGGCCCATATTTTAATAATTCAAGTGTTTTCATCAAAAATGAAATAATTAACGTTATTAAATTATACATTATACTTATTAGTTATTAATCAATCTATAATATAGAATACAGATTTTTTATTATTATTTAAATTATGTTCTTTCTGATTATATATTAATTAATGTAATTACCATTTTTTTTTCTTATGCACTGCAATTTAAAATATATATATATAAGAAAATTAAAGATTGAAGTCCAGGTTATCTTTCTAGTTAAATTAATATTAAAATTTTATTGGCCAACTAATCTTTGGATAGTTATTTTAATTTTATTTTTGTGAACAAATACTTATTTTTTTTTTCTCTGTAAGTTTACATTTGACGAACACAATTGAAATCATATTGTTTTTTACTTGAGAACGATAACCAAATTATACTCCGTCCCGTGTTTCGTGAACTTCGTGAGTTCCGTGTAGTTAAAAAAAAAGCAACGGTTTTTATTTATTTAAAAAAATGTCCTTTTTGTCCCTAATCTCCAACTGCATTACGCCGTTGTCACCTCAGGTCGTCTTCCACAAACGAACATAACTTGCAAATGTTGGCTATAATATTGTATTATAATATACTACGCTTACGCACACGCCTACTGCGCCTGCAAATTACAATAATTGTAATCTCGGCAGTATTTCGCATTTTTGTATTGTTATATTGTTGTTAGACCATGTAATCCTTCGCGTGGAAGGTATATCCGCTGCGGCATGGGCGCGCAGTCGTTCGGTTTATTGACCGCAGTGGTGACTTAGGGTTAAAAATTGCACTATTATATTTCACAGAACGCCATAAAAAAGCGTAGAGAATTTATTAAAAAGCAATCCGACGGAAAACAACAATAAAACACAACAAAACATTATTATCGCCGACGGAATTGCTGTTGTTCTGCTCCGCACGGATGAACCGCCCGGGCAAAAATATAACGCAAAATAATATAATAAATAATAAGTAGTCATACATATACATATATATATAAATATAGAATGCGCTCAGATAAAAGCGACAATATAATATTATGTGTAATTCGGACGAGTCCGGCGGTGGCCTCTAAAGGTCTGTAAAGTAATTACATAATATCGTGTACCTGCCGTTTAGGTGACCGCCAACCGAAAGCCGCGTCGGACGTTTTCCCGGAGCGTTTAATATCTCCGTTTATCCGTAGACCAAGGAAACGTGATGCCTTCAGTGCAATACACGCGGTCTCCCCGACCACATACACCGTACATTATTATAATAATAATAATAATATTGTAACCTACTCCTAATTGCCGTGTTTTACGGGTGCATCCGCATATAAACCGTGTTGTGTAACGCCTATAATCTGTATAGAAACACGGCCTAATAGCGCAACACCCTCTCAGGTCGGCCACCGTCGGTAAAAAAAAAAAAAGGACTCTGCTGGCCGTTGTACACTAAATATCGGGGACGGTCGGTCACGTCCGAATCGGACTGGTCACGTACTTACGGTCTTTCCCTGTCGGGTTCTTATGCCGTTCGTGTGTATGGAAGATAAAGTAGTCGTCGCACCTGTGCACGGTGGTGTGATTCGTATATAGACGAATAAAGACTGATAAACGATGACGACGACGGCCGACTTACGCCCCGAGTGATCGCTGGACCGTTCAGATATCGGTCGGATGGACCCGGATACGTGCGTGAACGATATATGTTATACCTTTACTTACGGTTTCGTGTCAGACATACGTACAACCAACGCGGTTAGGTCAGACCAGAAACAGACGATTTGGAAAATATAGTCCATTGTCGGCTTAAGGTATCAGTACAATCCCTTCGTTTGATATTTTATTGTCTACGATTCTGTTTTTTGTTTTTTCATTAGCAACAGATTTCTTTCTTTTTTTGTAGTTTCAAGTTTCAATAAGAAACTAATATTACTAGAGTGTAAATTGCTAACAGACAACTGCCACAGTGTTTCACACTCATGAGACGACTGAAAATGAAGGCAAGCTGCAACACTGACCAGAAACGTAGTTTTTGTTTTTTAACCTTATCAGCAGTCATATATGTTGTTAATATATTGACCTATAAGGGAAAACCAATCTCTATATCGCAAGAAAATTTACTTTAAAGGACTACACAGAGGTGACATGTAAAGCTTAATAGCCTCTACTTAAACAAATTTAAGCTTATCATTACTCCATCAAGATGTAGCTATGATTCTATATGTTATATGACATACGTTATGATAATTTCACTTAAACATCATAACAGATTAGCATCTAGCCATGGCAGACAAAGAGCAATTGAATTACTTGCACAAAAACCATGTAACTCACACACTCGTTTAATTATGTGTTTACTTTACAATGCGCCATATTATAATATCTATGTAATCTAAAGGTGCAAATAAGTTATCCAGAACGTGTTTGCGCAACTGTTTACAATTCGGCTTATTATTCGTGAGAAAAAATAATTCAATTATCTTTTAAACATAATAATGTTATAATGTCACTGGCATTCTCACCGCTTGCAAACGATAAAGACTTTTTAACTTCGACGTGGAGCTGAGCAAGTATTGTTTTTACAGTGATTTGTTTTTTTGGTGTCTGGACCACAGTAATTTTCCACACTATTATAGCAAGTTTATGGATTAGAAATCGTACCTGAAAAGTACGGTATTAGGCCTATATACATATAGTTGTTGTATAATTATATATGTATGAGTGGTGAAATATTAATTTTGAGACTTGAGTAATAGTTTTTTTTCTTTTTACTTGATTCGTATAATAAGATTAAAACATATGCAAGTAAGGTACTAGAATAGGTATAGGTATACATTTTAAGACTCCCATTAATATTTTATACTTCCAATAACCGGTTGAAGACCGTCGAATATATTATCAAGTTTTTAATTCCGTTAACACATAAGCCCAGGAAATCTTCGACTCCGCCCAATCTCGTACGTCGTGCGACTTATTGAGCTTTAAATCAAAACGATTAACCAACATTATAATAATATTATGTATGTTGGGCAGTAGGTATAGGTAACGGACGATCTCCACTTGTCCCTGACCGCATCCGTTACCGTTTAATTCGTTGTGTCACGATGAGTAATAGCAAAGTAATACTGTAGTAATATTGTCTATTTTTCTAACAATCTCCACGTGCGTAAGGTTTTTTCCGCATTCTCGGCAAATTAGTTTCGCCACAGAAATAAATAATACGAATTTGGCAATATCCTATTATTATTGCACAGGGAAAAAATCCATCAGTGTCTCGACAGTGGGCGGCGGGTGCTACGATAAGAATTAAATATTACATTAGTCCGTGTCTGCATACGGCTATAATATCATACTGCAGTTATAATCGCACGATACACATTATAACGCACTGAACCGAGTATTTGTGGAACGCTTGTGTATTATGTGTAATACTGCAGACAGTATATTGAAATTGTTATCCTATTCGTGTAGTGTGTACATTAATTTTAGAACGTTAATATATCTCAATAATTTCAAAAATAATATATTTTATAGTATTTTTTGATATATACGCCAAATAACATTAAAAAATTTAATATTATGGTTCAAGAAAACAACAAGTAGCATTTTCCACGGAACAGCTTAGAGCTTTATCGGTAAAACAATACGTTAATTAAAAGAATAATAAAAATAAAGAACTAATTTATCATCTCACTTTACTTACTTAAATATAGCCAAAGAAAAAATGCGTTAACTTTTAAAATTATTTTACTAGAACGTTAAATTTGTTTTGACCATACCAAATAAATAAAAAGTTATAGATATAATCTACAGTTATTAGATCTCAACGGCTATTATAAGTTGTTCCTATAATATTAACAAAATTAGGAAAAATCAGCAAAACTTCTTCTGAATGATTAAATGTTAGGATTCATATTAAAAAAACTTAAAAACTGTGACATTTATCAAAAAAATGAGCTAAACAATGTTTGACGACCAAACAGTCTCTCGAAAGTATTAACGTCACCTACATACTGACCAAACAAACATGACTTTAGATTGCGGTTAAAGTTTGACATTGGCGAGTCGGAATTTCAATCGAAGACAGCTTCCAATACTATGATTTTTAAAATAACTTTTCCAGCTATCGTCTATAGTTTTCTACTCTTAGCATCAAAATCTCGGCAGTTGATCTACAACTCATAGCCGAGGTTCGCGTAAGACTTCCATGGACCATGTAGGTATGTAGCTTTGAGGCCAACGACCAAACCGATGACAAAATGCTTACTCTTTGTCGTGTGTTTATATATTATCAGCCCTGTTCGAACCGTATACATAATATATATTATGTAGTAATATAGTGTGTAAGGTAGGCACATGCGAACGGATCAGTGAGATTAACGGTACAGCCTTAGAGATTGGGGCGTCAATAATTGTGTTATTAATTTTGCCCGTGGCTAAATCGGTCCAACGTAATCGATGGCGGCGGCGTGGGTGCGACTGCCGGCACAGCTATCCTCTTATGCGTGTGTGTTCGAAAAAATTACTCAATATCATTAAAGCGCGTACGTATGCTAAAAAACAATCGGGTCGACCGACCATCGTAGTCTTATAAAAATGTTATAGGAGTCGCCCATAAAATATATACGCGGCCATAAAAAAAAAAACGATGAGCGCGTACAACTCTCGTCGTTGTGCAATTCAACATTATACATATAGCTGGGTATAGTCTATGCGCATCGCATACATATTATACCTACACAATAATATCTCGATGCATTCGCGGCCCTCATTGCGAGCACGACGGGTAGTGGATGTATAATAATAACAGCGTGTACAAGAACTATTACTATTATTATAGTATATATACAGAGAAAGAACTGCCGTTTCAAGGATTGTCACGATTTCGTCCTGATTTTGGCGGCGGCGACGCGTGTACTGCTTCGGCTGCAATATGGAAAAAGCATTATATATTTAATAATAATATCATATACATAAGTGTACATATATATAGGAATAAAATCCATTGGCCCAATATTGCTAACGTGCAATTATTAATAGACCGTTACCGTATTATTCGCCGTTTTTTTCATTCCATGCCGTACATCCGGAGGGAACCATAATACTCGCGGTAGGTTATTTTTTTTTCTTCCGTCTAAACCCGATAATTATTGGGTTATTACAATATTATATCGGCGACTCGTCCCGTCCACTCGACTCCGGCGCTGAGCCAAATCCATATCATAGTATTAGTATATAATATATATGTATGTACACTCATGAATACAAGCACATCATATGCAGGCAAAATAACGACGCACGAAAACGTGCTTGGGCGTACGATCGCTGCAAATAAAACAAATTTAAAAAGAAAATAGTTGTCAGCAGTAAAAAAAAGACGCGCGGTAGCTCCAAAGTAGCAAATACGAGACACACGACCAGAAAACGATGTGACCCGACCGTTTATTATAATAATACGGACTACAGTCAAATGACGGCTGTTGCTTAAGAAGTTTAAAAAAAAAAAAAACGTCTAAAATTGAGTTGAGTTTATCACGAACTGTTGCTTTGGCTGTAGGTATCTTTGACGGATGATAGAAAAATGAGAAAATATTCGTGTAAAACAGTGGTTTTATTAGCTCTAACTATTTTTGGAAAAATCTATTATCAGTGGTTGAGTCACTTTTTATGAGAGGTCAAAAAAGGGTATTGGAAAGTCTCCAGCATGCGTTTTTACGCTTCCTTTGGTTTAATTGCAACACTCCTAGAGCGCCACAATTGCGGTCCTATCCTTACTTTTTTAATCTTGACGTCCTTGTAAACCGAAGAGCTAAGTTTGGTTACACATTTTTTTTATAATATAGATAAAAATAAAGTAAACTGCCCTGAATTTTTTCATAATCTAAATTTTTCATGACCCATCTCGTTTCACTAGATCTAATGCCTCTTTTCATACTCGACAGAGATCTAATTATGTATTTCATACGCCATTTAACCGTTTTATGTGTTCTGTTAATTTTTTTAAATATTGCTATTTTTTTAAATTTAATACGCTATTTTCATTTAAACATCAATTTATTTCATTTATAACGTTAATTGTAGCATTTATTATCTAGGCAATCTAATCTATTTTATTTGTTTAATGTATAATAATTACCTCTTAGTATTTGATCATAGGTACAGGTTTATCTGGTATTAGTGTTTTCACACTGTATCGATCGCAATACCAATTTATTGTATTCTTTATTAGGTTTCTACCCGTTGAAATAATTAAACAAATGATTGTATCTAAGAGAGAGCACTCGCAAAATGCGATAACAATAAAGTACCTGGTTTTCGAAACCGTCATTAACTATTAAAGGACCTAGGAAGAGAATTAAGCAAGATATAAGCAGATAGTCACGAATAAATACATAAAATAATCACAGCAGGAAACAAAAGCTATTTTTCAATGATTCAATTATTTATGTTTAAAAAGTTTTGAGGAGAACAAAATAAAATTATTTAAGACCCTCGTAAGGCTAAGATAGTACTATGTGCTCGAGGAGCGTGGGCATTCACTAAATCTGACTAAAACAAACGATATTTGAGAGGAACATTTTATGAATAGCTTTTGGTCTAAAGAGAAATGAGGAATGTGGCTATTAAATAAGACCTAACAGAGGGCTGAGTACTTTATTCAATGATTTTAATAAAGTGGGCATACTCCAGAGATAAAGATTAAGTTGGACCGGGCACGTATGAAAAACAGAGGGCTAAATTATATGTACAGGCCACAGGGACTTTTGAGACGTATACAAAGAATGTAAATAAATTCGAGAAAGGAACTTATAGTTTGACGTTTCATGGTCTCTTCGTTGATTCAGTAGTGCGACTGCTAAAACTATAGAATGTTTACTTTACCACACCCGTTGCGTTGTACATTGTAATATTTTTATTATCAAGGTTTGCCGTATTATGTGCAGCCGGCGATAAGGAAAATATAAACCGCATATTGTTAATTATTAAAAAAACAAGCAGCGTCAACGGTATTTATGAAGTGTTCACTGTGTAATGTTATGAGTGAAACCCTTTGCTTTTAACCGAGCTTATTGAAAACTGCAAAATTAATTATCCATAATCTTCCAAGCGTTATACATTTCACGATCACATGCTACCATAATATACAAAAACGCATTAAAACAAATTATTAGTATGATACGAAGAAATTAATTTTTGTCATAAATATACCCTAACAGCACCAACAGGCGTTGAACAGCATAGCTTATAAGATATGTTACAAATTAAATTCTTATTTAAATCCCCATTTTGATGCCAGCGGTGGTCTTTAAGAATCAAAACAAGTAATTATCCTAAATAAATGTATAATAATATTAAAGTCCACTGAAATCCAAACGAGGACCGGTCATCTTCATAATGTCACGAGTCGCCACTTAATGACGTTAAAGAATTCACTATTTATTTATTAAACCATTAAATTAACGTTCATACAACAGGCATTAGGATTTCACAACAAAGAGCTTCTCATAGGTACTTAATAGAAAGATTCACCTAGAGGAGGAGGCATCAGTCTTTATATCGAGAGTTTATTCAATTCCTTTCAGGCCGGGCACGGTGGTCATCGTATTAAAAACCATAATTGTATTCGATATTGTGGTTTACCTAGTCAAAAACCTGTGATCTCGCGTTAAACCACAAACGCGGTTTCGGGTATAAATGATGCACTTCTCGTCGCACTAACGCACAGCTACTTCTGTACTTTCAAAGTAAATAAATTAACTGCAATTACATCAGACACTTGGATATTGCTAACTTAAATGTTTTCTTGAAAATTAAGTGTAACTTACTGCCGCGTTAGACACCTCGTCGGTGGCAAACATAATATATCCAGTTGCAATACCGATTGTATACGACTTTTTAATAAGGTGGATACCGCGTGTCAATAACAATATAATATATATATTTTTTATTCTTTCCTGTATCTTATATCATAACGTTATAGCTTTAGTATCTGCAGTATATATTATAGAGACCCGCACAGCGTTCTCATGATATTTTATTATATGAACATTAAAATAATAACAATAAAAAACACACCGCCGTTAACCGCTATTAGATTTCCATATTTTGCTCGTAAACACAATATGCTATCATATTTAATATTATTATGATTATGATTGTATTATGGTATCTGAGAATTTATTATTAGAGACTAAAATATAATGCACCCCACATAATATTATGTACTTCACAACTATCACCAGACACGAATACATAACTTGTTATAGGAGTTGAAGCCTATATTATATTCGTAGAGTTATAATCAAACCGCAGTTATTGAGATGATATAAGAAATATATTTTTAGGTTGAATTTTAATTTCGATAGACACCAAAATATCAAAAAGTTACTCGGTCAGTTGTTTTTTTAACTCATGAGCCAAAACAAAATGATTCAGCGGTATAATTAAACTTAGGCCAACAATTAATTAGGTTTGTTAATCATTTAATCGAAGTTGACATCTTTGATACATACGATTATAATTTCAAGCCTCTGGTTAAATGTTTATATTAGTATGGAGAATTAGTTACTTTGACACGAGTTAATATTAGGCAATGCCATGGGACATGAGTCAATATGTAAAAAAAAATTAGGGTTTTTGGATAAATAGTAATTTTTTATGAATTCTTGGAAAATATTGTCAGTGTTTTCTTGAGAAAATAACCGCAATGATCGTTGCGCGTTCGTCCTTGGCTGAAACATCGTGAATAATGAATATCAATTACACGATTATAACCTATGTCGAAACATCGTTTGAAGTATGCAACAGAAACCATAATGAATACTCTGGTACTTCGGTAATGTCAAACGACGAGACCATGTAGCTTGCACTGTATCATTCGGGATTCCTTTTCTGAGAAACATTTCGACATAACATTTAATCGACCTATCCACACTACTATAATATATATTGTTTTATAAAAATATAGAATTTTTACTTATACTATGGGTAACAATAATTATTATTACAGTGCACAAACACACTGACCGAGATCCACAAGAGATTCCTTGTGTGTTTGTGAGTGTGTAGATGTATAATCGGGGAATCTAGTGGGTGGCCATCGCGGTGTATGTGTGTAGCCCACACTCGAATATTTTTTCCTTCCCTACCCCCCACCGAGATACACATGGTCACGGTAATATAATATATCAAAACCATAACGTTTTGATCGCAAATTTTGGCGATTAATGTCAAATATAAAGTATCTCACGTTAAACGTTGTAACAACTCATATATGGCGAGCATGAGTTGCCAGGTAGGCAGGTATACGCCATGGATCATCACAGGAGCATCGAGAACTGTGTTCTGCATGTATGTTTATTATACTGTATGTGCTGTATTATATTTATAGTCACTCGATATAATATGGATTTATGCAAATGTCAGAAGCCCTACTTACAGTGCGCGTTAAGCAACGCCACGCGGTTCAGACCGAGACGAGCTGCTGATACTTATCGTCTACACCAAGAATATTCATAGACGGCTGAGAACGACTTGTGTATGTGTATTGACGCCGACACTTGAGGTCTCCTAGAATAATCTTGTAACATGTACGGCATGTTGCTCTCTTTTTTAAAACGATATCTCCGAGTACCTACACCAGCACACACACACAAGCGATGAGAACGATCGATTGCCTTGAATTAAAATCACTATACGGTAATATAAATACATCATTGACCTCAGTACATGATATGATCACATTTAACTTTTATTCATATATTAAGTTCACTTGTAACCGCTCTTAATGGGGTTACTATTTTGTGTTTAACCGCTTCTCCCTCACATCCTTCTCTGAGACTGGTTTTTTATCCAGATAAGCAAATGCGAAACGATACGAAGGGTACCATTTTATCGTTCAAAAACTTTGAGTACACCTTCAATTATTTACGGGCACTTGAACGCAGTTGTAAAGTCACACGTTAGGGCAAAGATTTTATTGCATACAGTTTTCAAGTGACCTAAACCACCAACCTAACCCCTGTTGACTTTCCCTGTAGACTATTGTCGTTATCAATTACTGATGAAGAAGAAATATTCAAAACGTAGGTATAGGTTTTATTAATTAAACAAAATCTAGTTAAATTAAGTGTATATTTTAGTTTTCATGAAATCTAAAAGTAAATGGAAAATTACATGACTATTTTTTCTCTACCTTACCAATATTAAATTGTTTATACCATTTTTACAAATTCTGCCCATGTATAATTTATTCACTACTAAACGTTTATGATATTTACCAAAAACTATTTTCGTCTGAATCCTATTTTAAACATTTTATTTATTTATTTACTTAACAAGCACAAGTGCTCAAAACAAGATTTTGAAAAGAAAGATATAATTTTCTTCGATGAAGTCGCGATTTCGAAAGACTATAATAAATTATATAAAATCCATTAGCGAATGTATAAAACCCGTTTTTCCCTAGCGATAATTGATATTTTTATGTAACACAAATAATTTATTCTGTATGTGATAAAAACTTTTTTGATTTATAAATATAAATTAACCATCCGAGGGTCTTTGTATTGTGACGGTCAAAGATCTTTAACAATACATGTCGAAGTGTAACAAAACGTGCGTGGGGTTACACATTCGAAGGAATGGTCCCTGTTAGTGTATGGGTTTAAAGTAATTTATATGGCTTCAAGTGCTTATAAGCCGTCTGATGTCTTTGGAATTGTATGAATTGTAATGAACAAATACCTATAGGGAAATTAAAGAGGCAATATTAAGTTATTAACGCGTCAATGTCCAGCCTCGGAGTTTAGTATTTATAAACCATGGACATCCTAAACTGCCTACTGCGGATTTCTTTTGGTACACAGTTACGTTGACTACTATAACCGTTAGCAAAATATGATTAATTATTTAAAATTACTACCAACATTTATATTATAACTACTGTGAAAACGGCTGACGCGTTTACCTATAAATTAAATTAAGAGACATTAAAGACTCATTGAGTATATTAATCTCGACGGCTATTGTGTTCGGATTTTTGTTTTTTTCTAAAAGATCATATTTCACGTTTTGATGTGTCTTTACAATGCCGCTAGAAAGCCTATGTGAGCGGTAGCCGGTCGAGTAATACAAGCATAATAATACGGTAAATTCGATTATAGTTGATTGGTTTTCTAAAGGTTCGGTGGACTAAAGCAAACTGCGTTGTGGGTATTTTAATAAGCATTCATAAACATATTAAGGAACGGTCATTGCGGATAAAATATTGTGTCGCTCCGAACTGGCGCGTTTTGACTATTATATCACACCGACATGCACGAGTGTAATGAATGACATTTACCCGGGATGTTGCTATGACCTGATACCGGCATGCGAGGGTGGCGATTGTGCGTTGGGCCTTTATGTTATATTACATTTACGTGCAGTTTTCGGTATTCTACGCCTTTTAAAAAAAGAGCCGCCGGTGTAGTATTATTAACATGTACGGCATACACGCATACCCATAGCCATATAGCCGGACCGGTAAATGTACGTGCCCAGTCATCGAGTCCCGCGTTATTATACTTACACCCGAAAAAAAAAAACACCTATCAGGACAAATACGTTTTGTGTGTGAACGCATGTGTGTATGATGTTTCTTTTTCCATACATATTTGATTTTTTCTTTTATTATTTTTTTGTTCCTCTCCGGTCTTTTTCGACGCATCGTGACCGAGAATATGTTGACCGTATTAGAAGAGCTCCTTGTTAATACCTCGGCCACAGTCGCCGGTCACGATCCGGGCCGTGCCCGCGTCCACCTCCGGTCCGCCATCACAGTGGCCGTTAAACATCTAATTACAACCGGCCGCCGATGTATTGTCCGAAAACTTTTTTATTTGTATAATGTATAATACAATAATATAAGCATACACCGTACATATTATAATATGATGATACCAACTGCCTCGTGAGTCTTTTGCCATCGACACGACCGTCATGTGGCACCTTCACAAAGGGTACAACGTTTGGCAAAGTGTAAGAAACCGTTTCCGGTCTGCAACACACGGTGCTCGTTTTTGAGATAGGTACTCGCATAAATAACTGTCAATCGGGCAATGCAAATATATCGGTTAAGTCCGAGAAAACGACCCGTGCCACCTAAGCTTACCGTCGTTGTCAGCCCCAGCGCACATTGCCTTCGATCTTCAGCAATAAGATTGCTTTCGCACCGCAGTAATCTCAACGAACCTACGACCAATATTTTACACGAACCTCTTATACAGGGTCTGTCAATACGTGTCAACAAAACGTATAAGATAAGACCCTTTTAGTTAGCTACGCATTTCCCTCGTCCGGGCTGTGAAAGCCATACCAAATCCAATAAATCCGTTGTCTACCGATCGAGTTATCCCGGAATTGGCTTTCTATATAAGTTTCTATATATATTTTGAGGTGTTAGCAATTTGGACTTCCTCTCATGCTATTCAAGCCATGTATAAAATATTTAAAAAAAAACTATTGTGTTTAATTGTTTTGTATAGATTGTTTTTAATAAAAAAATATTTCTGTATAATATTACATGGAATCTTTTTTTTTCCGCATGGTTGAAATCAAAAGACTATGTGTTTAATAGCAAACGATCGTAATATATACAGTTGTTGTTATTGAGATGATCATATTGTACATCTGTTATAGCATCGGCAACAAAGGTGAGCATGATAATCGTAGAATGATCAGTGCTTTATTAATTGTATAAAAAAAAAAGAGAGATAACAAGGAACATTTCAAACGTGTTTGGATTGGCAAGGAGCTAACGATTTTTAATTACGTTTTATTTTTAACAATACTTCTCTTTTAATTTTTTCTGTTTTTACAACTGGTGGTGTGTGTGCACGTCATCCAAGCTACTTTTCCTTATAAGAATGTATGAGTAATCTAAATCCATATTGTTCGAGCGTCCTCGGCGCATAATTAGGTTTTGTCCGTGCAAATTCAGTATAATATTAGCCATAGCGATGTAATTATAATTTACTTGTTTTAACTAACAAAACAAATTCTTTGATGTTAAAAAAAACCTAAAAATTGGTTACACTAAAACAAAATATTACACATTTTCTTTGAATTCATTATATTTTTTTTAATGTATACGTACAAGGTCGATGCGTTAAATAATTAATTTGTATTAATTTTTTTTTTTTTATTATCAAATTCATTTTCGTGGGTAGACGGTTTTATCAATTACAAAATAGCGTGTAGCGTTTCTCATCCAACAACAGTAATAAAACGAAATGGGTAAATGACAGCAATCAAAATGCGTCAAAACCGGATTTTGCCGGGTGTTGTTGACAGTTCCATTAACAGAATTTTATTTCTTTCAGGTTTTATTTGATTTCACGATTGTCCGATTAGTGAACAACGCCAACGAACGTTCGGGCGGCGTGTTTAATCGATACAATAATAATAAAACACTATCCCCTCGTTGTCGGGTTTTACGGATAACCATAAACGTTAGGGTGTAATATTGTCATCGAATTTTGAACTCTTCAAAACCTGTATAGCACATACTGTTCTAGACGAGCGCACTGAAAACGGTAAAATAAATGTTTGACGCTCTTTGGAAAATTTAGATTTGTACCTAAGAAAAGTAGTATTATATAATAATTTATGTTGTAATTAAGAATACATAAGTCAGTTTTTTTTTCTTTTACACTATCAACCTAATTAGGAATACGACAATTTTTAAACCACAAATTTGATCGTTGCTAGTGTTAAGTTATGTTAACTGTTTAATGTACCTGAATGGATGGCCATCATTACTATTAACCTATTTGAGCATTTATGCGTAATTATTAAGTTAAAATAGCGCATGATTAGTGAAATCTTAAGGAGAACAAAACTCATTTCACTCTCAAAAGCTAGTTCGTACATTTTTTTAAAATACTTAATTCTCTAATGTTTACTCTTTTCGTGCTAGCGTAGGTCACGCTTCCTCGCCATTTGCCAGCTTTAATTTGGATGGTCGTATTGAGGGTGGTTTTTGGGGTCAAAACCTTCCCCGAATTTATTTTCCGTCATTGACTATTTTTTTTTTAATGATGTCAATTTCAGGGGTATATAGCCTAAAATAGGTACAAAATTAGCAAACCCTCTCCGAATGTTTGGTCGAGCGACGGCCTTATTATATATGATTCTTCTAAAAACAATTTAGTTCTTTAGTTTATAATTTATGCGAAGTATATACTTTTTGCCTTACATACACCGTTTATTATTACATTATTAATGCACAAAAACAAGAGTACTTATAATATGTGTTTAAAGCGTGCACAATGTATTCCATTAGATTTCGGTTATCAAGACACACCGATCAGATTGTTAAAGTATGTATTATGATTTGTACACAAACACATAAGACCTATAACCTACCGCTCTTCAGCCACCTTCTCTAAAATAAAAAAATGTATAGGTACATATGTATTTTTACGAACGATGACATCGCGTGCGTTAAACAAATTAGTATGTTCTGCATCACAGATGCGTTTCCGATTGTTTTATTGTTTAATAATACGTGGATAGAGGCGAATGCCCTACCTTTTGCATATAACAACACACAAAACCGTATCAAAAAACCTGATATCCTGTGCTCGCCAGTTACCGTCCGCTTTGTGTTGGCCTCGTCGAAAAAACACATAACATAATGCCCGTACGTTCCTCTTGGAGCCACGACAGCTTTTTATACAACTGTGCCAGAGACCACAGTGACCTGTATACATTACAATGATATGCTATATGTGTGTTTAATTATTATTATTCCCGAATTCGATTAGTACCCGGACCATCGTTAACGCGCGTAGGACGCACTCGAGAAAATACAATAATAATAACTATAGTAATAATAGGACCTATCTTTGGATGTAGAGAGAGAGAAGTGGCACGGCGATCTCTGTGTAGAGACCTCTGTTTTTGTCTCTTACATTATAATATTAGATTCATACATGTCTACGACGAACGACTATTGTTCGTCACTGCAACGCATTAAAAAATAACCACAGCGGGACGATAATAACACCGGGCGTGCAATAGGCCGGTTAAAGACGGTGTACCTATGTAAGTCTAGTATAAGACGGTAAGTACAACAAAAGGGAACACTATTAATAATTGTTATTATACTCAAGAGTATAATAATATTATAATATATCTATAGAACGCAGACGAGAGTACGCTCGGTCGCTTACTTAATGCTTTTATTAATTTGTACCATAAGGGTCCCTCCATAGGTAACCTCAGCAGTCGCGTCTAGTTTACGGTTTAAAGTGATTATTTCTTTTAATATAAAACCACTAACTGCACAAAGGTCAACCTAACTTAACGTCTAGTAATTTGTTTCCATGTGTTGCCAATTATTTAGCTTTACTACTTGCGCAAATTATACAATCAATTTCGTTTTTGCTTGCGTTTGCCTCATCACGACAGAACGATGTGATGAACCTACGTAACGTTACAAGTGCGATATGATATATTTATCTTACTTTTTTATACAAAAAAAATATTGCAGAATTTATACTAACAACAATACAATCAAAAAAATGTTTAAAAATTTGCAACACATACAAATTCTTGGTTACACAAAACAAACATTGTGCAAACTACAAGCATTATCGCTACCGAGTACACTGAATGAACCGAATATAACAATATTACATTATATGATTTTTCCAAAATGGTATGCATGCCATTTGTATATATTTACACGAGTATATGCATAAAATAAACATTTATCGCAGGGGCTGGGTAGTAGTTGAATAGGTATAATACACATTTTGTTTAAAAAACGTACAATGGTTTTCCGGGCCGTACACACATGCACAAATTGTGTATCCGCTACGGTAGGATTTTTTTTACATATTATTCTTTAAATAGAAATAATAATACAAAAAATCTTCACCCGTTGCACTTTTGATTTCTTTTTTAGGTTTTTAAGTATACCACACCACACCGGAATCGGCTTAAAAAGACATAAGGGATTCCTTTCTTCGAGTTATACATTTTATAAATCCACCACCGTCACCCCATATGTTCACTGCTCCATTCAGACCATTCTCGTTCCCATGAAATCGATTTGTAGCAATACAATATATATATATATATATATATATGATATAAACACTATATAAATTCATCTCGGTGTTTACATTTTGCGGCCTACCTTATCGCCCTCGCAATCCTTCTCCTGCCCTTCGCGTACGAAAAATCCTTTTTCGCAGATGGTTTTTGCAGGACAACAACAGTATACCTAGTATGATGTCGACCAATAACATAATACGTTCCAGGGTCGCGATCAAAAACAACAATTGAACTCTACCGCATTAAGTCCGCTCCAGCAGCTGTCTTATCTATACAGCTTCTTATCGACAACCGCAGCCTTTCGTTTGTATGTATTTTGTAGTCGTACAAATCTTATTACACACATTCAACGGATTATCATATTATTTGTATTCTCTTTTTTTATGTTATACCTATATATACTCGCCATTAAAAAAAACAACACGATCATATGGTCTATTATAAATTGTGTTCATTGTGCATTTGGGATCCGCACAAGTCGTTACATCCAAGTTTAATCCAATTTAACAAGGAAACTGCGATCAGTATCAGACAGAATGTACGATAGCTGGAAGGAATTTAAGATACCGAGAACGGGGTAGCGTTATTTATTAAAACCCTACTTGTATTGCATACACAATATAAGTATGCGTTGTACAAATATGTATTATATTAATACAATCGTCGTAATAATATGTAGTTAGATCTATCTGTATCTACAATTTCCATTAAAATTATCTTACTAATTTGAGAAGTGTGGGAACATAATAAGGCTCATAATATTATAAAGTGATTAAGTACAAGCCTAATTTCAAATTTTCGATTGTATTGACACACATGTTGTAGACTAACAATATTTTTTTATTCTTGGAAACATAATGTCACGACATTATATCGCGTTGTGATGTTTATGTTCTAATTATTTACAGCTGATATAAAGTAATATTTGATTGTTTATTATATGAAAAGTGGGCGCCACAATTTAGTCAACATAGTAAATATATCTTTTGATCCATTCCGCGGTATTAGTTCTTAATCAGTTCTGGTATAAATATTAATTATTTTCCTACATCGACAATACAGCTGTTTTTTTATCTTATTGATTAACAAATTAAAAAATTAGATGGTCATTTTAGCCGACTTCATAAATTATTTGATATTTTACTGATATATTTCTTTCGTATTACAAAGTAAATTGTTAATCGAAAACGCTTTGTAAGTTACTTTAAAATATAATTGCTATTTAAAAAGCAAGCATCAACTTTTAGTCAGGATGTACTAATGTTACTAATTGTAATTGTTTCTATGTGTTTATATTATAAATAACTATACAAAAACTTTCTCTGGAGCTTATTTCACAAAAAAAGCGCGGTTGTATAAATTATTATAATGTGTTATACTGTTAAAAAAAAAAATTATTACTTAATATATATTGTATTGTACAGTACTGCATAATAATAGTATAATTTTAACACAATAATAAATACAACACTGCGGAATCGCCGAACCGTTGAATAATACAATTATTGCATATAATATGTTTTAGTAGTAACAAATAAAAAGTATTGTTGTATGCACGTTTGACGCAATCCGCTAAATTTTGCCAACTTTTTTTTACTGTGTATCATTACTGAAGTGTGAAAAACAAAGTTTTCCGTACAGAATACAATAAAAAAACCGGACGAATATCTATACTTGAGTAACACAAGAAAAAAACTAGGCCATAACAATATTATGTCGACCGAGCGTCTAACCCTTGGCTTTGATTTCATAATGTAATTATTATGCATTGTATATTATTTTTTAGAATAGTTCTTATATGTATTAATAGTACATTAAATTACAACTCGTTAGCTTTCCACTCTTATCATCCTTTTATTTAACTAGCCGCTATCTAACGAGGCATCGTAGAATCGAAAAGTACAATAATACATTTATTGTTAATCTTTTAATAGTGCGCTCATAATTTTTAATTAATTGACAGTTATTGTATTCATTAAAATGCGTCGTACTAAAAGATAATGGGAAAAAATCGCTTAAAACCGATTAACCGATTTCTATGTACTGTATGTAAATTTATCGGAACAGCGTGAGACACCCTGTATATATAGTGTTTATAAATACTGTTCGTACGCGATCACAACAGATAGTATAATTATTGTATTATACTATCAAAACTATCCTCCGTAAAAGTATACACAATAAAGGCCAGCGACGGTTGAAATGAGAAATCCTTGGAGTTTGATTCGACGTCTCCCGACAGACCTAGAGTAGTAAAAACAACACGAGAAAAAAAAATCTTACTGTACACAATAATGTGATTTTGTACAAAATGTCTTAAATTTTAATGACTTCTACATGATAGTAGTCGAAAATAAACATATGTGCGCGCTTAAGAGTATTTTTACGACGACTCGAAACGAGTGAAAAGTCACGTACGTCAGGCCTGCCCTTGGAATCCAAATGGAAATCTGTGTTATAAAACTATATAACTTATTATTATTGTTATTATACAATTATTGATAAAGGAGCCTCGCGCTGAAACCGTTAGCCATAGGGCTGGGCAAGATAAGGGCCAGCTCGCCATAACAATATTGGTCGGGCTCTGTTTTTGGTTTAAAACGTTTTACTGCAAACCGCGAGATAGCGGATGTGAAGAATTCGGTTTTTAAACAGACAAAAACAGTTAACCAAAAAACAATATGGGCTCCGGACGCACATGTGTACGACACATTGTTTAACGGTGCGGGTTCCTGCGAACCGCGAGGAGACAAAAAAGGTCATACCGCCCACGCACATAAGATCATTATATTATATTATATGAAAATTGTCGTTGGAATATTTTCGGGAAATGATTAAGGCACTTGTGAGTTTGTGTGAAACACGCAGAAAACAGGAAACAGGTTAAAAGTACCGTTTTATGCTCAACACTATATGGTCGCAAAACTCGAATCGTATTGTTCTATGCAGGCTCTGTGCAACAATTGTTATAATTTTTTTTTTAATTTTTATTCCAAACTTCATCGATGCAAATAATATTCTTATTTAGAAATAAAGGTACCATAGTTAATGAATTGCTGCCAGTTTGATAATTTGATTTGTGTCTATTTAAAGAGAGGACAGTATTGAGAAACGTCTGCTGATGTACTAAAATAACTTTAGTTTCCATTAAAATGATAGTTTACTATGACTTACTGACTTTATGACACTATCAATTTCATAATATTTTTCATGTAACTTTTTAAGTCATTGAAAGTATAACAATTTATTAATTTAGAAGCCTAATAAAAAGTTTGTGAGAATATGGCCATTTGAAGGAATGGGAAACAAATTTCACTGATCAGGTGCTTCGATGTATTGTGCTCGCGGTTTTACAATACTATTCATTCGGTATCTATATCGCGGATTCGACTCCTGTCTGTGAAGACCGGCTGTCCATAAACGGGAACTCGTAGGGACGGTCACGTTTTAGTGTCACATCTGGTTGGTCGCAGTACTCCGCAAGTGGTCTTATTTTACTGAATTGTGTGCAGGAAATCTCACGAACTGAAAGGGATTGGCGAGTAGGTTAGGATTGTCGTGTGACCGAAACGAAACCTTTGTACATTGAACGGGTAAACGTACAATGGTCATCAAAAATGTTATTTTTTTTTTTGCCTGTGAAAATTGAGACTTCGATAGTACTTAAACATGATAAATGGTAATGAAAAACAATCTCTGGTTAACATTTAAAAATCAGCCTTGGCCCTTATTAGTCGTTCAAAATTATTAGTTTATTTAAATCGTTGAACTGATTTAATCAAGTTGTGGCGTTTTTCCTGATATCATCACGAATTAGTATAATGATGTATATAGAATAAAGTGCTGCACGCCGAACTTAAACGTTATGCACACTTCTCCTCGTACAGACCTTGAAACATTACACAATTTCTCCAATAACATTACTTAGCGCTCAAATAAAAAATATGCTCGCAAAACAATCGTTTTATTACATTTAATAACGAATATTCAATTATTATGAATATATAAATAACTTTAAACTATTATCTATTAACCCGAACACACTAGAATCGTTAACGTTTAGAGGGTGGGGTTAGGTGGAAGAGGAAGACATGGGGAGGGCGGAATGTATATTCGAAACTTATAATCTAATTACAGTATCCAGTATTATATGTACTAGTAAAAAATGGCTATTTTAACTATTTTCATCAGTCACGACAAACGAGTCATAAAATAATAAATAAAAACGTGTGCAACGATAATTATAAAGTACGAGTGAAGCAGTTTTAACATTATTTACTCGAGAAGATCGCAATGAGCTAATCATCGTGTAGGACGTCATTTATATCATATGTAGTATATGAAGCGTGTGTCTCTTAGATCGCTACTGAACATGAAACATAATGCCATGCTCTTGTACTTGCCGTGGTCTTAGAATATATAACTTTATATATGTATATACATATATTTCTTTGTTGTTTGTTGATAAATCTTCTTAATAAAGTTGGATTTCTATATTATACGGTCGGCGGTCCAGGTCTGTGTGATGTTGTGTCATATGGATGGAAAATGTTTTACGACGGCTTTTAAGAGCATGGTGTTAACGTGTGTGTATATGCATGTGTGTAAAACTGTAATCTAATAAAACGAAAAAACCGCAAAACCGTGCGGATCTGACGACAGAAAGCCGAAGCACATTTTTCGCATGGTCACGTGTAATTCTAAACGCTAGTCTAAGTATAATAATAATAAAAAGTAATGGATGTGCGTCTGCGTCCGATAAGGAATATGCATTACCGTGTAATGTATAATATAATATATTTTCTGTCGTTTGGAATACGTACCGTTTTTAATTGTGTTATTATTTTACAGTGAACATACTAATGTAATATCTACTCAAGTACATAATATTCAAACGTCAACGTCACCGTGGCGACCAGGCGGTGTGCTCTATGACGATGAAAGCAGCGGCGTTGAAATATCTGATAAGACAAACATCTGCGTGCGTGTTAAGTTATCTGCCTACCTACAACTTCTTGTCTAGATCATCGAAAACGATTAATTAGATTGTGAAGAGTGTGCGAGCTAAGATATGAGTCGCACCGTGTCCGCCCACATAATAAATACCTTCGACACGTGAGATGTCCTGCGGGATTCTAGTATTTTTTACCGTGAGTACACAATTCACATGATAATATATAAATCTGTGTGTATAAGCACCATTCAAAAGTTTACTTCTGCCCTACTAGATTTCGTCGCCCCTGTCTCACTCAGTAGTGTTTATTTTAACCGTAGTGTAATATATTAGGAGTAATATCAAATATATATTACAATAAAAATTTCGCATGGATGGTATAAGATAATTTTTCATATACCTACATACAGACTTCTATAGGGTTCGTTTTCCTAAACAATTAATACACAACTGATAATAATTTATATGAATTTGAATGAGGTATTTTTTTTAAATTAATATATAACTGACTAAGAATATCAATATTAATTTAACAAATCTATTTTATACAAGACAACTTTCGTCGTGGTATTTATTTTGTGTTTAAACAAAGAATTCAGAATAATAAAACGTTCATACTAAAGAAAACTTTATAAGAATAAAAATATTATTCTTTGCGCGTTCAACACGATACTTCGGCTTCATTGGTACAAACAAGTACGATTACACACGTCTGTGATGTGTTTGGAAAACGGCCAAAAAAATAAACAAGTTAAAAGAATTAAACAATTTACATGGTCATCACGCGTATCGAATAGGTTTTTATGTACTCAGTATGTGTCCAGTCGCAGTGGCGCGGCGGTAAATAATACTTTGGGTCAGACAACAACATTATTTTAAAGTATGTCTTTAGAATGACTGTTGCAATATTGGTCGTTAAAATTAATACTTTGTGTAAGTCACAAAGTTAACGTGTAAACCAGTTTTTTTAAAATTTGTTTCTGCAGTCCTTAAAAAATAAAATATATTTATATTGATTGGAATACATAGAAGAAAGTAAGAAAGGTAATTTTGAAATCCGTTTTAATTAATGAAATTTGCATTGATTGCTGTGAGTTCAACAGTCTTCTGAGGATCATACTAAAAATGGGTAGGTATGTTTTGTTTAGAGTTTTTTTTTTAAATGTATAATGATGATAAATAGAAATATGTAAAGAGCTATAAACGATGAGATCATTAAATAGTGTAATATTAAACCAGGCTATTTCTTTTTATATGTGAAATTTGTTGTTCAAAAATTACTTTTTACAATATTTTAGGTGACAACTATAGCTTATAGTATAAGCTATAGCTTATATACTTAAACAACTGAGTTTTGCTGGCAAAAAAATCAATGAAGAATAATGTGTGTACAAACGCAAAACTAAATACAATGAAGAAAAAAAAAAGGTTAACTGAATGATTAATTTACATACATAGTCCATTGAGGTCGAATGTAGCCAAGGGAGCTCATGCTGTCCGGACAAAAGAATTTTTTTAAATATTGCAGTGTGGTATAACTTGGTAATTTATTGAAACTAATTGATATATTTTTGTATTGCAAATTCTTAGCTTCGAAGCCATTATAATTTAGTAACGCAATGAAAACGTATTATTAATTTCCAGGACTGGCCATAGTAATTGTAACGTGTAATCGATTCGATATAAAATTTTAATATGCGACTATTTCTCACCTATGTTCTATATAAATATAGGTTCAACCTACTGCTTTATTTATATTTGATAATATAATTACTTTTTTATTTTTCTTATAAAAACAAATTTATTATATGCTGTTTGGCGTCACCAAGCTTATTTTATGTCAATTGGATTCAATAAAAATAAACGACCTGTGATTTTATTAAGCCAAATGCCTTGAGGACAAACACAGTGCTGTTATTCAAAGATGCACCCTTTTTAAAAACGTACTAATTTATATTGTAATGTTTAATACCGACCGCCTGATATCGTTTATTTGGAACATTTTATTTCTATAATATGCAATAGCTATAAATATAATACATATAGTATGATAAATATAATAAATAGTTTTGCATAAATTAAATAATAATTTGAAATAAAACATTTTTGGTTCAGCAATTAATTACATTTTTTATTCTTCATCTGACCCTTATTTTTTTTTCTAAAAAAAAAATCCGTTTTTATTATACATGAAGGCAAAAGATATTGTTTCTTAGAATTGAATTTTATCAGTCGGATGGAGTTTTCGTTGCTGCTCGATTATTTACCGGAAATCGCACCAATGTCTTAACCCTTACTGCTAACAAAAAATTAAAGCCAATACATCACAAGTCATTAATCGGAACGCGGTTTCGCACCATTTGAGTGTACCAAAAAATGGCAAATAACTCGACTCGACTTACAACCTTTTTACAACGTTCAAAATAACATCATTGCTAATATCAAAATTATAATCATGATTTTTTTTCATATATATTGATATTAAAAAATACTATGCGAAAAACGTTACCCTTCGACAACCGCCTTATTCCTCAATATTATTCCACGTTATAACATTTTGATGCAGTATAAGGGGTGTAAATGACCATCAATGTGCGAATTCACACGTTACTTGACAACGATCGAAGTGCATGACTTATTACAACTATGCACATTCCATAACCCATTACAAGTGTAAAACCTTTGAAAAAAATTGTTTTTTTTAATGTTTTTTTATTTGCCCTTTCACCTGCTTGACCCAAGTTGTAGGCTTGCGCGTGCGCGCATATTACACACACACACAATGAAATTTTAAGGACATGTGGGATAGACTGTAACTGTGAGTGTCGGGCGTACTGAGGTGAGAGTTCACGAATGAGTTACTTTCAAACGGCCGTGTCCGTCGCTGTATTTCAACTCATTATTACTTTCGCTGTTTTAATATTTCCATGTTATGATTTGGTTCGCGCACCGTTGCTGAATATAATTTACAGAGTTTAATAGCTTATACACAATGATATAGTCGAGGCGTACACCAACAGTATTGCAGTTGTATACTTCAATATTACAACATCCGTCCAATATTCCGCAGGATTTTATATGTAAAAAGGTCTAAGGAAAATATAGACTATTTAGAGTGGCTCACTTTAAAAATGTTGTATGACTTGAGATTGGACAGCGTACAGTATGGTGATTTCTTTGTAACTACATAAATGGGCAACTTGGTTATTTTTGTATAGGTTATAGGCACATATAGGGAACACATTCGAACATAACGACTTTTTTTTAAAGCAACCCCATATTTCCCAATTCTTACAAATCTCGATAAACTGATAATTAAATTCTGAATGTGTCTAATTATATAACAAATAGACAAAAGATTTCTATTGGTACAAACATTTTTCGTTGCACATACATAGAGTTGGGCTCTATGAACCATTGACTCTATGAAATATTGACCATTGACATTTTATTTTTCATTTACATTTCTTGTAAGGACTTGTTGGCCTTATTAAGAAAACTCATTTAGTTACCATAGTATAATCCTATAACTATATTTGAATTGTTACAATTCACATTTCGCACGTACGACTTTGATTTTGACTTAAATAAAATGTAAATGTGTACATTACAATTATATACAAATACAATTAAACATTAATTAACCAGAATAGTGTCAGCTAAGTTAATTAACAACTCCAATAAGAATTTCAATTAAACAGCCACGCGTAACCAAAATAAATAAAGTAACATGGAAATACAAGCATTCTTCATCACATTGTTTATAGTTACCGTGTATCAGTGTGACAAGTTAATATCAACAAACTTGACCTTTAGACAGCACCACTCTCTGTGGTGCTGTTGTTGTGGTTCTCTGTGTTCGATTTGTATACTATTTTTTATGGCGGTAAGTTTACAAATTTGACGAACACATCTAACCCCTAATGAGTACAAACGAGGTGTACTAAAGAATTTCAAAATTATAAGGTACCTTTAAAAAAGAGTTTTCAGCTTGGCGAGAAATGTCTGAGTTCTGTCCAACCGACGTTGTTTACCATACTATTTTGTTCGTTTTCAAATTCTTAGTCAATTTTTATAAACACTAATGTCATGAGCGAGCGCGGTTTTGTGGGAAAAAAATTTAATGTAAATAACAACCGGTGCAATAATTATTATCGTTATATTCGATAGCGCCAAAATGAAATACGAAGCGGTATACATTGCTGCCGCCTAGACCCTAGTTCATGCTATTTATGTATACTTTTTTTTAAATTGTTTTTTAAAATAAATTTATTACAATATTATAAAAAAAAATCACTAATCGAATAATATTTGTACAAGCAGTATCGGGTCGGACAATCTTTTGGCAAACAACTAGTTCTACGTGTACAATTATTACGGCGATTCGTTGTTATTTATTTCTCTTGAACAAATTTTCCACGTCCAAACACACTCTATTCTAATGGGTTTCGTGTAGGTCACACACAAAAACACACATACACAGCACAGGACAACGCGACACGAGAAGATGCTACCGCGCTTACGTAATCGCTGGCATGGTTTTTTATTTATTTTTTTATCTTTCCTGCAAGTTGTCCATACAGAGGTGTACCACATAATTATTATTATACATAATACGGCACCCATGCACCAGTGAGACTATATTATAGGTGGTGTATACAACTACAGCACGCCATGCCATACCGACGCTGTGGCCTGTGCTCGGATCACGAGGACGGACGAGAGACAAGACCTAAAACGTTTGTGTCACACACCGGTCACTCGCGTTTATATTAATAATTAGCTGGACACCAGCACCACGTTTAAATGTTCTATTATACCACCGACTGTCGTACATATATTATCAGCATTGTGTGCATTCGGTCAAAGGGGTCTCATAAATACACGTCGGTCGTTGGCGTGCCCATTGAAGCCGACGGTTGTCACGCCGACGCCCCAACGTCCTCAGCACTCCTGGATCAGCTACTGTGTAAGTACGCGCAAGTACCGCCGTAAGGTCTTTGATGTCATTTGAATGAAACCCGCCACGGCCGCCGGCACGGTGAAGACATAAACAAATATGTCTTCAAACATGTCTCTCGAAGTTATTTATTCGCCATTGCCGCAGAGTTAAAAGGGTGTACGCGCAGGCCGACCGTCGCAAAATCCAGGCATTGACCCTAAGACAAACAAATTTGCTTAGAAATTGTTAGACTATACTCTATCTCGGAACAGCACTGTGCGCAGAAATCAAAATGCGTTACTGCTGTTTACTTTTGTCTGCGCAATACCGTTCTCTCTCGAGACATAGTATAGTAAATTTGTAAGATAAAAATTTTAATTTACAAACAAATATTCTCTGCGGGTACTGAAACAATATTTCTTTGTGTTCTTAATGTTCCTTTTCTCTAATTACAATAGAATAACTGACTACGCCGAGTATATTAGTGCAAAATTGTCTATCTCTTCGATGTCTTATGATAATAATTCAATATGTTGCGAATTATCGACCAACTACAATATTCGAATTCTTAGTCTTCTTTATAGAATAATAACATAAAGAACAAACAGTCGATACGATATTATCGCGTTAGACCCTTCATACTTACACCATTGACGGTTCAAGACTTCATAATATATCCTATTGTTTTTACGCAGGTCATGCATGATCAGTGAAAAAAATCAAGCACCAATATGGATATAATAATTTATTTGATTCACTCAATTTTAATACCCAACAACTCATCCTAGTAAACTGTACAATACAAGAGTTTGTACAAGAACTATGGTCTATGCTAAACAACATGTGTTATAGCTGTGTTATAATCGAACCCCATTCTACTCAGACCAGTTATAAATAGCTAACATAGATTGTCTCGAAGGCAAACCATCGCATCGACTTGCACTTCATGAGATCTAGATACGCATTTAAAAAACGTTTTACTTAAAATTGTTTTTAAGCGCATTCTGCTATTATAGTTGTTGTACACGTCTTATTGTTGAACGCTTTTATCATAAGTCATACCCTATTATAAGTCCGCCTTAATTGCCAGAAAATCACTACGGGGTATAGCTGTCGACTGGTTAAAAAACAATATAAATGCGTTTTAGTGTACATGCGCCGCTATGCCTTATTCGGTTTCTGGTGAATTATACCTTAAGTCGTACATCCACACACATTGCACTAGGCCCAAATAGCTGGCACGCTTGGAGTATTCCACTATATTATTCGTGCCCGCTATAGAAACATAACACATGAGCTTATTTAATTGAATCAAGTATATCGTTATGATATCTATCATTGCGGCACGTACGCTTTGGAGACAATTAACGTGCTGTAATGACCGAATGTACAGTTATGAAAAACTACCAAATTTCATACGGACATCATCGCCGTGTTATAAACTTATTAATAATAATTACGGCCATAATATGCCAACAGGCATTTCTATTTTTGGGTGTAAATATACTCCTAACCGCGTCTATGATTAATTGGCGGGACCCAGCGCTGCGTACAGTTAGACTGCACTGCGATTTACCTACTCATTTAAATCTACTGGCAGTCGATTAAACAAAAAACATTATTATACTTATGCACAGCTCCGAGTCTCCCGGGCTCGTTATACTAATAGCTTTGTTTTTCTTCTACGCTATTCTAATATGACAGAAAAATATGTAATGGTATTGACGGTGTGTAATCATAACCATAATATTTATTAACGAGTCGTTAATAGTTTTTTTCTTCTTCGTCTTCTTTCAATTAATTATGCGTATAATTTGATCCCGTTGATTTATCGGACGGTTAACGACGGATAGGACGCTTAATTAACCTTTCTCTCCGATTAGGGTCCTCGAGGAATGCCGTGCATAATATTGTACACGGGCGAATATTGATCGCCGGTGATTATGATCGAGGATGGCATAATCGATGACTTAAGCTGTACCTACTGTAATTATGCATTACATGCTCAGTGAACCCGATAGCTGTGTGTGACCTGTCAGGCGCGCACTCGGTCTGTTAAGCACTGCATGTGTAATTTTCACAGAAGAACGCGCTATGATCGATTGCAATGACAACACTATCGGTTTTGCAATCCAATACTCCCATGGACTTTCATTTCCCACTCTTAACCTCGTATGTTACAATACCAACTGTAAATACTAGCCTATTACGGACATGGGTAGATAGATTAATACTCTAGATAAGATATTGAATAGAAACGTTTAGTAGCCTCCTGCCTTTACATTTGTAAATAAATGCTTGTCTCAAAGTACACTTCAAACATTCATTAGGTACGACATTTACGTACTTATTTATTTACTTAAATTACAAGAAGGAAGATCAAAAAGTACTTGAGATAACTGTAGGTAAGATTAAATAATGCCACATAGTCTCTTAACTCTTATCGTTAGTACAGGATCAGGGAAAACTGTTTTTTATCCCAATAATAGCTTTGAGCTTATATTAGATTACCATTTTTAGTGATTAAAACAAACCTTATAATATTGACCTTTGAAGTATACAACTAGAGTTTATAAATAATAATCAAACATTTTAAATAAATAACAGAGGTAAAAAAAATTATTTAAATAATAATTGTTTTTATTCGTAAATTGTATTTAAATTTGAAATTTACTGAAATAACATTTTATCTCAAAGTTGTTTACAAATAAAATAACTATTTTATTCGTCAAATTATTTATAATTTATTATTTTATTTAAATTTTGCCCAATTCTGGTCTAACATTGATTTTGCCTTATTTTCCCGTGCAAAGTTATAATTAGTGTAAACCTACTAAAAGCATATACAAAAAACCAACAAAATTGTATACTTATTACATTTTACATCTAGATATTCTTATATTATAAGGACAATTACATTATATTACATCTAATGCAAACGGATTCGACTTTTGAGTGTGTGTTAGGCAAGAGATAGTGCATCATTTTTTTTCTTCGTAAAAATTCAGTATCGTTGGTTACTTTTAGTGTTATAATATTATGTATATGTTCATATGTTGACACATGAAAATAATGATACTAATAAAAGCCATAACATGCATTAACGCGACACTAATATATGCATATAGTAGTTAGTTTTTTGTCCATATCACTTTTATGATATTGTTACGGGCAGTGTACGAGTATTAGAGTTCCCGAATAAGATAGTATAATATGTAATTTTTTTGTTTTGAACACAATGTTGTTATTACCTACTTGTTGTCTTCTTGCCTTGTAAATTAGTAAGGAAACACTATTATCCAATGAGCGTTTGTGTCGATAATTTTGTGTATTTTTTTACGGCTATTGAAAATTAACCAACTTTGGTCGAGCCAACGTTTAAACGACGGTTGTAGTATACCTATTATTTACATAATACGAGTTAAAATAATATTCGTTCAGTTAGACAAGAATGTGCTCTAATGTAAAAAAATAAATAGCTAATTATTAATTATGATAGTAATATTAATTATGTACTTACCTAGAGCTTTTAGTCTAATAAAACAATATTGCAGCAGAATTTCTCAAGAGGAAACTCTCAAGTGCGTATTAAAACAATCTAAAAATAAAATTATATTTTCCTAATACGTTTACCATAAAGTTGTGTGTGTATCCCGAATTAAAAAAAAAAGTTACAGTCTACTTAAAGTCTAACGGCTAAAATTATAAAACATGGAACATGCTTTAGTCTACTGGCTCTCGAATAATGATTATTTCAAATCTATAATCTCCTTCCGATTTATGATGATAGTCTTAATTTTATGTTGTAGCCAAGATAATTTATTTAACGCACGCTGTACTTACACACACAATAACACATAATTCGGACTTCTGATACTTAACATTAATCACTATCGACCAACAGGTGCCATTGGATTCGATTGCCTTTATAATACATTTTCTTAGGAAAAGAATCTGCAATAATTGCATATTTTACTAATACACAAAGCTAAGCATTAAGCTTACTAAGTTTAAGTTAAAGTAAAAATTATAGGTAATTTTAACTTTTTAGTCTAACTACAAAATCAATGTATTTATGTAACGCACTTGGTCCCAATTTCTAGTTGTTTATGTCTAACACTGACTACGCAAATTTGAGGTAGAAAAACATAATCGGTCTGTTTTCTCCGGAAAACAATTCGTTTCCAAAACATTTTTATTTGGCTCGTTCTAACTTCTACCTTCCCCCCGTACCGCCTTGTGTTTCATCAAAACATCTGATGCATTATAATAATTTTGATGCGATTGCAAAATTGCAGGTGTGCTGTACATAATATATTGTGTATATATAATAGGCACCGTCGATGGTTATCGGAAACGTGTAGTAAATACATCCCCGAAAAACAAACAACAGTTCGAAAAAAGGGTCGGCGGATGTTTATATGTGTACACCGAGTAAACCGGTATACGACGTTACCATGGTGCAATCGACGACACAAACGCTTTGTCCATTGACAGAATACACCGTTGAATTATAATATGCATTCATGATAAATAGTCAAACTTATGGTAAGTATTTCCACTGGATACGGACGACAGATTCCACGGCAATTCGTTATTTGGGCAATCGAACATTAACATTACATAAAATTAAGATAAAACACGGCGACGAGTTTTTGGATTTTTTTTTTAACAAAAACGTTTTATGTACACTTAGCATGACGTGGTTATGCAATAAGTTAATTGACTGCTGACGGTGTTGTGCGGTCGCCTATAATAGCTATACGATAATAACAACATTGTAATGCTCGTTGCTTTTCCCATTATGTATAGGCGAATCAATCTCCGGGTACTATAGGCCATTCTAGCCCATTGACGCCGTTCCAATTGTTTTTGAAAGTTGCCGTATTAACGCTTTGTTGATCGTCGTCGGCGGTCGGTTGTACACCGAAGCATAGCCCCGCCTATGTGTACATAGTTACAATTAGGTGTTGCTAAGGTCAACATTATTCAATGTAAAAAAAAAACACCATGCAGGGTTTTTTGTTGCGCGTTTAGCTAAAACAGTCGCAAAATCTAGTATACCGGTGGACGATGTTTGTGTTTTTACATTGGACTCAATCGAACTGTTGTTGGTCTGTGTAAAACGGTCGTTTGGAACATAATCGTATATTATTGTGTAATGTACAAGAGTGTTCTCGACGTCTTGTTAACGCGTGCTGCCTAATGAGAGTCGGTCAAACGATAAATACGCTTAGGCTTATCCTTGCCCAAGGCGATTCTGTCTACCGTTTACACACCGTGTTATTTTTTTTATGATAAACCGTCGGGCATTATGGAAATATGACGGTATGTCCGTCGCGGCCAAATGAACGTTTTAGTATATATTTTTAGGACGTGTATACACCTACTTTGGGCGTTAAAATCCATCCCTTGTAATAACGCGTTCTGGGCTTGTTATGAAAACAACGTGGGCTGGTGTGATTGTACTGAACAAAATGTGTACCAATATATACATATATATTTATCATTTGAAGATAACAATACGTGCGCACACTTCTCTGGATCGTTTTTCAAACTTATGCCGAGTATATCTCATGTGGTATGATGCACCAGAACGCACAGAAACGCATACAAATGTCTGAAACTAATTGCAAGCGATTAATTTTGTGAATGATACGGGTTATAAATGCTATTAATTCACTCTGTTGAAACGGTCTTCGTCATCTCCCGCACACTTATGTTTTACAAATTACACAACTCCGTTTTCAGTGAAAAACAAAACACATGTGATTATTAATATCGCATTGCTCACCTGAAACACCACCGACATACAAGATAATATACCTACCCAAGTAGGTATATTATCCCATATTACAATTTTTCTCTTTTACGTGCTCAATGCAAGGCAGAGTCTAGACGGCTTTATAATAATTATTTGATTTTAACTCAAAGACAGCTAACTCGCGACCACCTGTCGTTTTGGTGTTTTATCCGAAACTATGAAGGAAAGAGTATTATTCCTCATGAAGTCGATCTTGGAAGTCAAAAGACTTCAGGGACCCAAGTGGTTAGTCTTTTCGCATCTTATTTCTCATCAGTTTATAAAGAACCAATAAACATTTCTTAAAGTGAGTTAGATACGTTCTTAGCTGACAATTCTCATTTCTACCGTCTACCCTTTCGCTACCTCCAGATGAAGTATTAGTAGCTTTAGAGTCTCTATCAAACACCCGTGGCTCCGGTCCCGAACTACCGTCCTATATCAGGCCTACCATTCTTGGGAAAAATGTTCGAGTTAATCGTATTAAAGCAGATTGAGCGGACTGTGCAATCAACTCTATCAGTTGACCAGCACGGATTTTTTCCGGGTCGTTCTACTGGAACTAGTGCGGTTGATTTCATCACTTTTGTCTATGAAGCATATGAATCCAAGCTACAAGTAGATGTAGTGTATACAGACTTTTCAAAGACTTTCGATATGATCGATCATGGTTCTTTAACTTATGTTTTAGATCGTTTAGGTATTGGCGAACCACTTCTTTCACGGATAAAATCATACCCGAGTAACAGAACTCAGTTTGTTGGTCTCTTTGGCTCTTCATCCGATCGTTTTAGTACAACGTCTGGTGTCCCACAAGTCACCTCTCCCTACTACTATTCAACATTTTTATAAACCCCATAGACTCAATTATTTCACCATGTCGCCTTCTTCTTGCCTTATATAATGCCTCGGTCCGTTCAGTATTGGAATACGGAACAATGGTATGGTCGCCTTACACTGCAACCGATATTCGGAGAATTCATCGAGTACAAAATAGGTTCCTCAGCTTTGCAGGGTTCACTTTGGGAATTACACACCAACCTCATGACTATGGACCGGTCATACAGGTACTAGGCTGGATAATTTAGACGAAAGGCGTAAGTATTTAGGTACTCGCTTTATCTTGGGATTACTAAATAGGCGTATAAACGCTCCACGTCTTATAGAAAGACTCAGTATCCGGGTACCGTGAATCACCAAGTCACAGAATCTTTTTTATTTTCCATTAGGTAAAACGAATTTTATGAGAAATGCGCCCCTGGACCGAATGATGCGCGATTTCAATAATCATCATAGTACGTAGACCATATTTGTTAATCATGTTTTTTTACATTTTTGTTAATCGTAGAACCACAAATTATGTATAAATGCCGTTTGGCATCAATTATGTAAAAAAAAAAAAATAAAGTATACAGGGCGAAGTGAACGTCCGATATTGCTATAATTCACGGTTAGGCTAACTTTAAACAGGACACCCCGTAAATATTTATAACGATTTTATAGTAGCCATTCTTACACGAACTGTCCAACAAACGTTTAACAACAAAGAGTAGCTAATAAAATGCTTTCTTGAATTTTTTTTTACCATATTGTCATGTCTGACTATACATTTTTAAAAATATCACCGGAGGCCACGCGATGTTTACACTTATCTTATTATGTTGCATGCTTTAAAATAATATTTTAGTCAAGGTCGATTATGTGCTTAAAACTTTGATGTTTGTCCTTCATTTGCATTGTATAGTACCTATTGGCTTATACGTTTTTTCTAGAAAAACAATATTGCTTGAAGCGGATAATAAGAATAATTAGTTTGTTCATTACATCTCATGTGGATAACGGTTAACGTTGAACATGCCACTAGCTTCGTGGTATAGTAGAGTTTAGATACACAAATACAGTCGTTAAAAACGTGCATAATATGTAAGTAATAATAATAAACTTCTAGGTAACTAAAAAAAAAAGTACATATACGCGTATCGGTTTCTATAATATCTCGCTTGGATACAAAATATACAAGTGCTTTGTTATTGTTGTTTTTATTCTCCTGACTGTGTTTTACTCGGATACATTTTTACTCAAACAATACACATAGTTACAATAAACATAAGAAAGCGTCGTTTGCGCATATAATATAGACTCTGTGTACAAACACTACAAAATAATATATAGCCACAGGTATTCGCTTCCTGGGTCGAAGCTGTGCTATATTGTATTGTAGAGAAAATATCTCGTATAGCTTCGAGTATATTATAATGGTGGATGGATTATAGGTACGTGCTAAAACCAAATGCAAAAAAAATATTACCAACGAGATAAAGTATAATATATTATGTACATGCAGTTTTGAATGCTATTACACTACATTACTATCGGTGTGTACTCCACCCCGAGATTAAAAAAAAAAATTCCAGGGAACCGTAACTTCCTCTTTTGAGGAAAACAAATATTTTAAAACACAATATTATTGTAAAACTCAAACCTTTTCAGATCCTCATTGAAACTAAAACACTAATTGTAAATCAAAAAGAAATTTAGCAAATATTCAGTTCCCAAAATAATTGATATGCAACAACTTTTATGTTTGAATTTCCTGAGATATTTTTAATCTCAAACATTACATTCTCGGTCATTGTTATAAAATTGTATGAATACAAGTTCGGTTACTAACTACAATAAATGTTACACTGTCTTACAGTTATAAGAGTTGAATCCTTTAGGTTCATTATAATGCAATCATTGCAAACAAAGCCAAGTCGACCGTATTCCGGTCATTGATTAAACATACATAATTTACTTGATGTATAACAATGTTTAGTATATTATATTGTTATAATATAGCAATTATATTATGCAACGCCACTCAGATATAGTTTTGGTTTGTGCAACTTCTGCGGTTCATCGCGAATAAACACGCGTGGTTTGGTTATATAAAATAAGTTTCTCATTGTTTTCTTATGTACGAGACGCGACTTTTAAAAGCCAATAGTGAAAGCAACGACGGAGGGTGGTCAACCTATTCAACTTTAAATCCTGCAGTCGAGCACGCGACCAAACTTGCATGGCATACCGTTGGCGACGACCTATTATTGTGTTTCTTTTTGTATTATTATTATTATTATCATTCCTTTTCTCCTCCGAGGCACTACTTGTCCTATCCATGCACATATTTATAGATATAATATAATATGTATGAAGTGTGTATCTACGTATGTATAGTTGGCGCGCGCGCCCATGCGGTTTCCTATATGTTCAAGTGTTTTTAATATGTATATAAATTCGGGCAGGGCATATGTATATTATTCCAAGCCTATTGTTCCGGCGGACCACATGTGTGCTTTATACATAATATCATTATACTATGAACATAATATATATTATGATATTATATTATTCAGTATACGTGTCAGTGTTAGTGTGAATATCGTCGTTGATACCGCTGCTGCTGCTGCCACCGAGTCGATAGGTCGAAGGAGAGAAACAATTTTTTTTTATAAAACAACAACCGCAAAAAAAAACAAAAACCTGAGCCGGAGGAACACAATGAAAACCGAAACACGCGTGTAAAACACTCGGCAACAATAGTACGCGCGTTAATTAAAAGTATTGCCGTTGACTTTTGTTTCAGTACCCAGCACGCATAAGTTGGGACGCATTATAATAATAATAATGTATTATTATATACAAAAAAAAAAAATATATATACATTGTAAGAAGACTGTATTACTGCGGGGCTAACGAATCTGTTTCTTGTCTCGTGAAAAAAGTGTGTCCGCTATTGATGTACCGGCCGCAACACTGCACGAATAAGTTTTAATTTAAATCTAAGAGCTGACAAAAAAAAAACGCTTCGAAACAATTGTGGTAAAGAGTTTTCCTTAACACCTGTGAAATTTTTGTTAATTAAAACATTTTATCATGCGCCAGCTGTACAGTTATTCAATGCACAAGTCCTGTTTGCGGGCGAGTTGAATGGGAGATCGTACCAGCTCCTAATTAGAAATTTACTTGAAAAAATGTAAACGATTTGAGTATTTTGAAAATGTTGTACTTTTTTGGATAATGTTTTCAGTTTTGTTAATTTCTCACACCTTCATTGAAGCATAATCATTTATACACGTAAGAGGGTATAAAGATATGCTTTGAAACTGATACAAGTCTTTAATCAGCTATACCCAACTTTGATCACTGTTAATACATTTATTGAAAATATATAACAAATCTAATACATTGAACTATTTTTTAATTTTGTATTTGGTTTAGTTGAAATATATTTAAAAACTAAGAGATCCAACAATAAAGCTATCAATAATACAGCTACTTAATAAATTAAAATACCAATAAATAAGTTAGAAATGAAAAAAGTATACATTGTTTTATTTTTGAAAATTAGATAGAAAGTAATTAACACAGCTGGAAAGGATGTTGTGGGGCGTGGGTTTGCTATTAATCAAGCCTCCGTCTACAGAGACACAGGATTTTCTTATGTCTGGGAAAAGGTTTTACGTGTATGCCATTATATAACTTGCAAATAGTCTTCCGTGTTTTAGCGAGCACTTATTTCTGGACGTTCTCGGGGTTTGATTTATTCTGCACCCTAATACATGTGGTATTAACTGAACATAACAACATAATATATAGAGACTACCAAATTAGTATTTTCATTGACCTTAGTAAACAATGCTCCAATAGTGTCGGAGGGAAAAAGCTTCTTTTTTTTTATTATTATTATTCAGTTCGCGTTGTTGGTTGACCTCTCGACGAGGGAGTCAATCTAAAAGGTTATGCGGTATTATGTAATAAAAAAAACAAAAGTTCAGCTTGACCTTTAAACGCTTATTGGGTTAAAAGCGCTGCTCTAGTTTGCAAACGTTTACACTCCGTCAAGGTTTAATAGGTGTTATTTTGATTGCTGGTATTGCGTATAAATACGACTTTCAATTTCGAATCGCTTCTTGTTGTTTACAGATAGATGATCGACCGTGCAGCCGTGTCGTGATCGGTAAGCTTCGATGACTTCACGGGTAAACATTAGTCATTGTGGCGACACGACTGGATTGTCCAATAAGCTGGCGATGATATCCGTGGGTGATACATACCACCGGGAAGACGTTGTAGGACCGATGGAGATCGACCAGTGCGATACCGCCCCGGGTCAATAAGTCAACACGCGGTCGTCCGGGGGAGAATATTGAAAAGAAAACAACTGAAATTCAATTCAATCAAAGGGTTCGCGTGTAATCAGATCGACAGCGGCCGGTGATTGGTTACGTGACGATGGTATATGTTGGAATTCGTCACAGCGGCACGTCCGCGTACAAATATAGGTACTATAAAAATACAACCGGCTTCGATCGGTGTCTATACTTTCTTTTCACGCCACCGTTATGATTTAAAAAAGTCCAAACTCCAAAACTATATTATGTGTATGGATTTTGGCGTTTTTGTACAATTTCGTCGGCGATTGTGCGCAAAACAAATCTATCCGCATTGATCAAAGTTTGCAATTTTAAACATAGAATTTTAATAAGTATGCCAATCAACATGCTGTTGAAGTGAAATGATATGCGTTGAAAAACTTGGTACCTACGCACGAGGGGAAATAATCGTCAACACTGGTTCATTGTAAGCACTCATTAAGACCATTCATTAGGATCGCCTTTTCAGTTTTTGTCCGACTTGAACATAATCTACCTAACATAGTCACTTATTTTTCGGAGGGATATGGCTTTTTAGAGAGTGAGGTATTAAAGTCAAAAGTTGTCATTGAATATCAAACACATACAATATTTGACCAGTAAAAGTGTTAATTAAATAAATATGATAGTATAATATATTATGATATTTTAAGACTATTATCACATAAAGTGATTCACCAACCACTTGGTGGCATGTAGTAACGACTAATGGCACAATAATAACGTTGATGGGGAATTAAGTCATCTGCAGTTTGTCGATTATTTTGAAGAATAATTTAGGAGCGTGCGTAACCCCTTTATATTTTTTTTAATGCTTAATTTAGCTGAATTGGTTGTAACATAATAAAATAAAATAAAATTATAATAAATTAATAATTAAAAATAGTTTATGAAAAAAACCCATAGTTTGGATAAACAACTCATTCTTAACGACAATGTCTTAAAAGCCTGCGACTCGAGAATTCTGTCGAGACTCTTCAAAAGTGTTTAAAAAAACTCTGGTCTAGCATAATTTCTGCGTTGACAGACTCAAAGTGTCTTGTCTGTATTTATATAAAGCGACGGGTCTGGATGGAAACTGAAATATGATCTAGTTTTAATTACTACAGTGTTTTAAGGTGGTATAACATCGAATGCAATCAGCTATTAGTAGAGGCAAAACGTAATAATAAAAGGTCTTTATCGGCTACAAAACTTGTGTAGAATTTATAAACACTAGTGGGCCTTATAAACAATAATAATATATCACATCGCGGCGGCTGTCGTGTAATATTAAAATATTTTCAATTCCCAAACGAAACTATACAATCGTGATAACGTACTAATAGCGACAACAAAATGGAATTCACACGGAAAAGTAATATTTTATGGCTTAAACATAGGTTTTTCGAAACGACCTTGGAAGCGCGTTGTTCATATTAATATACTATACCTACTATATATACAATGCGTTATGTTAAACAACATTTTTCTCGTACAGATATTTTAATTGTTTTACAACTTTTTTTTTCATCTATTGAATAATAAATTGTATTTTATTCAAATTCGTTTCGAAACGCGTTTCGTAAAATAAATATGATTCGGACCCAAAATAATATGATGACGCGGTCGGCCATATTCTACAAACATCAAAAAGATTAATAAGCGCTTTGGTGTAATAATATACAAATACACAATCACAAAATATACAAATGTTCTAAACAGAGAATCCAATTGTGTTCTATTCTAAGAGAGAGAGAGAAAAAGAGCTGTTGTACAGGAATGTATAATACTTTTTTAAGACCAATGAGGAAAACGCAGCTGAATTTCAATTGTCAACTCGAATCTTAATAAAAACAGTCGGTGTCCGCACTAATAAACTATTATAAATGCAAGAAGTCAGTGTACGTTTTAAAGCTTCTCCGTTCCTATATTGAACTGCGGATAAGCGAGTAGTACACTACTTGGCGTTCGGTCACGTTTTCAATTAAACGCGTTTTGTTCGAATCCAACGGTGCGAAACGCCAACGGACGGCTGGCGATTGCCACAGTAGGTGAACATAATTGGATTTGACTTTGTCCCCTGCACGCCAAACCCGACTTATGCGCACCGTACCTATAATAATAATACATAAATATACTGCCACAGTACAGAATAATGTATGTATAGGTGCACGCATAAGCGCGTGTAGAGCAATAATTCGAATATTCTATTGTCGCCAACTATTTACTGTGGGGATGACAACAACCAACAGTTAACCTCACAGCCACCGGCTCCGGTAGCCGTCTCGGGTGGGGTCACCGTCTCCCTCGTAGAAGTCATGGAAAATACACACACATGTACCTACTTAGAATTCAGATTTTTTTAAGCAGGATGTTCGTATTCTAAGAGAACGGCTAAAAAAAGATGATAATAATAGTAATGTTATAATATATTAATCCCGTTTCGTCATTTATACCGCGGTGTCACCCCGCGTGTGTTTCCTTTTTACATATATTTTATATTCGTCCTGGTAGACTACAGCACACAAAAAAGAAGGTGGTGTGTAAACAAAGTAAAGAAAGTCGTGAAAAGACTGCACGGCCCGCTGTTATATGCATGCCGTGGGGAAACAGAAAAATGTAATATTTCAACGTTACTATTATACAATAATGACAAAACGACGGCCCGAGTAATCCGACATGAAACTTTTTTATATACAAAAATAAAAAAAAATTTTCAGGAAAGTCATTTATTTTTTTTCGATTACCCACCGCGTTCTATTCAAAACGGCTTTTTCGATTAAGACCCAGCCGGGAAAAGGTTGCGCGCAAAAGAACATTATTATCTTGTACGAGCACGTCACTCGCAAACAAAGTGCTCTGGTTTAATCAACGGTTAGGGCCAAGGGTGAATCCGGGACGGATAAAGCGACGGAGAAGGCCGAGAAAATAGGGTAACAATTGTGCGGATGAAAGTGCACACGGCCAGAGCAGGGGAAGTAATATCTATCTACACGCTTTGACGCGTGCACGTCATTTACCGACACTATACTTAATACACTTTTGTGAATAGAATCGACTTGGCGGGAGGCAAGCGTAAGGGTTTTATCCTCCTCACACGTGTACATCTGTTAAGGGTTTATAGCGAACGTTACCGTTACTTTGTGTGTATATAATATGCACGGACACATCCGGTCCTCTGAAATTATATAACAGCTATTATCGTCATAGGGTCTAATGATGGCGTACAAAGGAATCCGTCACTACCCAGACCGGACCACGAACCCCGCGGTGCGCATATGCAAACAAATTATTGGGAAAAGTGAAAAAATCACGTTCAGAGGTGTTTATGACAACATCGGTATTCTTATGCATATAGTCACGCACAGACTACACGGCGACCATCATTAATTCATAAAATAACATTTTAGCTACGATCGTAACGTGTGTACACTTTTTCAAGAAATAATGACCGTGTAATTTTGCCTTAAGCCGGCTTCGGTGACGGTTTGATCGACGATTTTTTCAGAATGAAGAGATAACAAATCATTGAACTCATGAACCTAAATTTTATGAACTTTAGGTATACTATAACTAAAACTGCTAGCCATTTAGATTTTCGTAACTTGTTTTATCCTAACAACTAATCGGAAAATCGGTAATGGTACAGATCACGTATTAAAATCGCCATGGAAGTTAATCGTCCAAAGTTGTACACCCTATATAAATGCATTTAATGACCTGCAGATAAGTAAGTACAAGTGTGACGAGGTACTGCCACGATTCACAGAAGAGATTGCAAAGCAGGTACACTACCAAACATAGCCTATCAGATGTTACCAAAAAATAGAAAGTACATATAGAAAAAATAAAGGTACTTTTCTGAGTAAGCTGTGGTTGTTTAAATGCTTGCGAAGATTCACTCGTATATTGACTCGCTTGTTCGGGAACTCGTCTCAACGACGGTTAGCAAGCGTAAGTAGTATGATTGTGAAAATAGCAGTCTGTCAACTGCAGTTACACTAACATTTCTATAGGTGTACATTATAATATTGAATTTCATTGCTGTATAGTCTTTTAGTGATTTTGCACCGAAAACCATAGACACAGTATGTCAAAAGAGAAACAATCAAACTATGGTTAAAATAAATAACCGAAAACCGTTTCGATTACCTATACACATGATGACGACGATGCGACGCCGTTGCTTAGCCAAAATGTATTAAGCCGACAGGTAGTTAGCAATTTCCACCGACAAGGGTGCGCGCATTTTTGCAGGTATAAAAATCGCGGTACGCCCCACAGACAATCGAGGGGCTCTTGACATACGGGAAAGGGTCTTAATGTGAGAGTATTGCCGCGTCAAGTAACTTATAGTATTTTATGTGCATTATACGAGTTCGTTAAATGGATATGAACAAAAAATAATGTATAGCTTAGATTACAGGTCAGGTGCACGGCATGTTTACTATACCTCTTACCTATAGGCTATAGATTGATCGAATCTAAAATCGAAACTATTTTTAATAAAAAAAACTAACACTAATTAGTAATTTGGCTTATTGTAAATGGAAAACGAGTTAATTTATTGATGGTAAACATAATCGCGTTCAACAACAAACAAAAAGCATGTTCCAAGACAGACGGCTAGGTCTGTCGCACGCATATAGGTGATGGTCGGGTAACTAAGCCAAAACGGCGGTCTCAGTCCAGTTAGCGTTGCCACGTTTGAACGTGAGGTGCTATAACCAACTGCAGACGACGTTATATTATTGTATAGATGATACCGTTAAAACTGTCGACGGCGTAAGGAAAAACATCGGTCTGGCGCGCGGGCGACGGGAAAGTAAAAAGAAGATATTATCGGGTTGAAATTCACACATAAAAAAAAAAGTTGTAAAAAAAAAACCAAGTAAACAAAATCAAATTAGCAAATGCGGTAGCGGAGCATCCCGCAGACCGCATAATGGAGTTAGGGCACGTTCGCGATTCATTATGGACGAAAAATACAGGTATATACTTACCATGCCCGACCAGTAAAATGTATATACCTGTATACAGAACATTTCTATGTACAATACCGCGACGGCACAGACCGTGAAAATCGGTCAGGTCGCATGGTCTTTTCGGTGACAGATTCTTAGCGGTTTAGCGGGTATAAAGTTTGTACGCCGAGTCTGCATTATATTATACTGGACTACCGCGGATAATCGCATCCCCCGTCCGGACGGTCACCGTGGTCCGTGACACGGGCCCGAGGGTATTTGGACGACTCGTTTAATTATAATGTGCACAATCGATTATTTACCCAGTGTTCGAATTTTCACGTGAATAAACTACAGCTGTGTTTATACCGCGTGCATTGAGCTCGAACTGGACGATTATGTCATAGAGACACGGCTCTTTATCTGCTTTAGACCATACGATTTTATTGACTATAGTACATAACTATAAGGTAGACGTGACAATAACATACCAACCAAAGTCCGGTCGACGGCCCACAATGATCCGCCGTTTGAAATCGCTATAAAATAATTATATTACTTTTTATCATTTACCGAAATACATGGTAAACACGGCCATTATTATATAACTATGCCGGTAAATGGGTCTCGAGGCTAAAGTTCAATAGAACCAATCACTGTATTATGGATGTTTTACGTAATACACTAGGCTGTAATCGATTTTTTTTATTATTTATAATAAATGTTAATGGTCCGAACAAAAAGATCCAAGACCTACCTATTGAGTGATATTAGTTGAAAATTAACCCATTGCAAGTATCGTTGTAAGTATGGTTGTACTTAACTTTAGAATTGTCTATCAAATATGTTCAATAGGTAAAAATAAAACATAGATAATAATAGTTTAGACCGGTGTATACTACTTGCGTCCGAGATTATTATTAGTAGGTTAGTTTTTTTTTGGGACGCAAGTAGTATGCAGCGCTGCTTAGACTTTTTAGATGTTTAGTCTTTTAGAGTTTAGATTAAAGTATTTAACTAATTGGACAATTGTAATTCCCAATAATAAGCTACAATTTTAATTATTTATTCATTATTGGAAATATATAAATATATTACTTTATTGAAAAAAAAAAATAACATGAAATTCTTATTGATTATGTAGTTAAATTTGTACAATTAAATTTAACAAATGTACTTTTACGGTTGTATTTTACAAGTGTTTTCAGATGCAATAAAAAAATGTTTCTTTCTAGGTAAGTTATAAGAAATACATTTGTCTATAACAACCTTCATCACGTTGCTATTTTACTTGTTTAATATATTTTATTATTAATATTATTTTTACATAATAGTATTAGTAGGTTGGTATGTCCCATTATAATACCAAATTATTTGCTACAAATAACCACGTTATAATAATGTCAATAAAATGTTGATTAATTTAAGGTATGTTTACCGATTATAATCGATTTACAGATTATGATTTTTTGTTTGTGAATTGTGGATTATCAGGTTTCAGTACACTTAAAAATATTATGAACAAAAATATTATTGTACCTAATACCTATATCTGTTTCTGTGCTATGCAGTATGCTAGGAACCGACTAGACGTTGATTTTATGTTGTTTTAGTTTTTTTTTTGTTAATCATATTCTACTCGCGTTAACTCCATTTTAATGTACAATATTAGTACAAAGTATTACTTGTCCTGTTACCGATTTGCCAAGCCATGCTCACAGCAGGAGCCAGCCGTAGATGAGAATGAAACGGAAAGAGTTCAACACGTATTCGAATCGATTTGTTCGACAAAATTTACATTTCCCATGTATAATATAATCGTCCACACGAACTATTTCTTACGATAAATTAGGTGCACGTTACTAGTATCTGCTATAATGTAATATAACGTTGGGGAGGGGGAGAGGAAATATAATGGTTCGTTTTCAAACTTCTTTTAATGATCGGTTATTTTGGAATAATTATCGTTTAAAAAAAAACGCTTTTAAGTTCCTCAAAACCGTTTATGTTGCAACTATTGAGCAGGTATTGCCAGATTATCCGTGACGCATACATTATTATACTAATATAATATATTTCTCGTTTAATTTGTATTGCTAATATTCTTCCATTATCTAGGTATATACTTATACTATGGTAGTATATAAGCGTTAAGATTCGTTTACTCGGTTAATAGTTATGAGATTTCTCTGTGCATTTCCTGCCGCCGGCTCTTAGGTGCAGCAGTAGGTACCTTCATCGGTACGTTACTTCATCTTAATGAGTTTCGCAAGCGTGACGGTGGTCTTAGGTTAGTTCGTTGGTTTTCAAAACCTTCCTATTTTAGTTTTTGCATGCATAAACGTCAAAACAAACGTGTATGATATACCGTAACGAAGTACTGTACCTAATAAAATAATTGAATTTTCCAAATGACCATAACTTCTATGGTATTAATTGGTTTTAATAGTTTATCCTATGGGAATAATTATCTATGCGGATATACCAATACTTGTTTTTGATAATTGCAATAAACGAAACGTGAACTTTTGATATTTTTTACTTTTATGACACCCTGTTGCGCCTTTATACAATAATATAACTTTCATTGTTATTATTTGTCCAAGTTCTCACATGCCGACCACCGTTTGGTTACTTACTACTAACTAATTGAAACACTAGTATATAGTATATAGTTTATAAATACTACTCATCTTGTATTAAAGGCATAATTCCATCTCACATTTCTTAGACATCCTACTTGCATTCATAACTGAGCTTATGTGAGCTTTGATCTATCAAAAGAAAACAGTATGGATCTATTGTTGCCGTTTTTTTTGTACAGTGTCTACAGTAGCTAAAAATTAAGATCTGAGAAGGCATTGAAATCGACTTAAGCTAAAAATAGTTGACATTTGACAGATGTGTAAGAAAAATAAGTTGATTTATAATTTTATCTTTTTGTTTAATAATGAGTGTGCTATTTCAATCTATAATTCGTGATAAACCATTTTTTATGTCATACTAGATGATTTGACATAAATCACTTAATGCACACTAATACAATTTACAAATTTTAAATTGTTTGTTTTATACAAATTATATAGCTATTTGACCTAGGACCATAGAGCAATTTTTTACCGGCAGTTTTTTACAAAATCCAGATTCTAAGATAAAACTGAAGTGTATACAATATTAGTACAGCAATAAATTAGGATTATTTTTTTATAGGTAATTAGTTTTTTTTTTATCACTGTGGCTGTAAAAACGTTTTTACATATTTTTCTAATCTAAAAACAACTATGTAGAACCTTTTTGGCTCGATTCATAAAAGTTAATGACCACATCAAATTTTAAAAATTTACCAACACACAACTCTTAAAAATATTATACTTATGTGGTGTTTTTACTTTTAGTATAATATAGCGCACTTAATTAACATTTAAATCGGAATTAAACCAATGGCCAATATGGTATTAATAACCCATTACGGCCGTTATACACTACAGCCTTTATTTAGTTGGAGTTGCTTTGATTCGCAAGTTATTCTTTTTTAAGTTTTCGTACGATTGATTAAATAAACAGCGTTTTTAAGTTAATCTCTGCGACTGGGTACGTTATATTTTTTCAATTCTAACTCGACTATCACATTTTTTTATTATACGTTTTACTTTGCATACGTTTTTTTTTTTTTGCTCTAACGGACTACCGATTATAATAGCGCTAAGTTTTTTAGTTATTGCTCCGTTAAGAGCCGTCCTATGCCTAGCCATACGCCCGTAGAAACACCAAGAAAACATAATATTAAGCGTACGATAATAATAAAAAAATATATATATAATTTATATTATTTTCGGTTGGTGTAACCGACAACAGCGCCATGCAGCGTCAACGGTGGACAACGTCGCCGTGGTGCCAGCACAGAGGTACCTGTTCACGGCAGCGCACTCGGCTATTCAGTTCAGTTTTCACCGCTGAAGGAAACGCTCGTTCGTGTGTCGTCGTTTAGTCCGTGTCGTTACTTCGCGACCCGTGCCCGAAAAAACGAAAAAACGGAACAGCGCATTTAAGTGTAATCGAACCCTTGCAATTATACGATTTTTTTTTTTTTGGTGTCGCGTCAAAATCAAAATCCTAGTTCGTGCGCGTGTGCCGATTTGATTGCTACCTATTTTGTTTTATTGTGATTGTGTTCTCGTCACTTGGCAACGGTCGGCCACAATATCCCGTCGTCCCATTCCGGACTTAACCCGGTCGTCCGCGATGCAGACGGAAAATCCGATCGTGTCTCGGCTATAAGACACACGAACACACTGTGCGTTTTACGCGAATCACACAAGTACACTTGATTTTTATCTTCCTCGTCGCTATTTACTATTTTTTTGTTCGTCGCCCCCCGAGTGATTCAAAATGTTCCTACGGTGTTTGGCGGCCCTATGGTGCTGTGCGACCATAGTTCTGGCCGGTTCGGCTGTCTTCAGATCGGGCGGCTACGACAACGTGGTCGTGTCCATCAAGGATTCCGTGTCGGCGGCCAACTGTAAACAGATAGTCAACAACATTGAGGTAAGTCCCATTACATTTTACATCATTGGCAAAAGTCTAGGGAATCGATTAGGTTCGCCAGAGACGGTCAAACCGCCAGTTAGGTTAGTCTATTAAAACAGTTGAATCAGGCGACTTATTTAAATGTTACCTTTTTTTAAAATTTCACCGTCCCTCTATCCTATTATGATAGATAGGCTTATCGTTTACGACGACGAATCGCGTTTCCCCTAGCTTGGCGACCGACAACTCCACGAGCAGTCGTTACATAACACACTATCCGCATAGAAATTCTCGCCGGTCGTTGCGGTTCGATATGAAATGGGCATATCTACCGACTACCAGTGGTGTAGTTAAACGGCGATACTCGGACGCGGCCGAATGTTGATAACGACACGAGCGGTTGTGTAACAAATAAAGCGATAGTAATGATTTCAAATTGTATCCGTGAATACACACATATAGGTACCAGCCGTGTATAAGTAGACCGAATTGATAAAAAAAAAACCTGTAGACTGTGCGATATTTTCACGGTTTGCGTTAAAATATAATGCTGGTACGGCGATAATGGTAAATAATAATATGAAAATCATCGGCCGACGGCGCGCGCGACGGTTTCCACAAGAATTTTCGCTTTCACTCTTTTTACCACGTCGATCAAGTATATAATAATAACAATAATAGGTGTTATGCGAGAGGTCGTAGGAAAAACAAGTCGGTTGTCGCGCACTACGTTCATACATAAATGTAGTATGTTTCCCTTTTAGAAAACTAACATCCACGTGCTAAAACGCAGCGGCCAAACACAATCGTGGCGCGTGAAACTGTCCTCGTCAATGTCACGGCCAAAAAGTAGAACGATTCCTTTTTTTTTATATAAATAAATAGTATTAAAAAATATATTAAAATTATAACGGTTAATATACCAATTATTGTTCATAATAAATTTCTATTGCTGGTCTGTGATAATAATAGAACTTTCTAGTACCGCCCAAGACTTTTTAAAATCCCTAGCCTGGAATTGTACCATCCAAAATACATGTCAAGTACAACATGGTCTTCCGCATTTTTTTTCCTTCACATTTTCCACGCCAACATTGTTCCTCGTCAAAAACTATAACATTAGAATGATCTATCCAACAATGGAAATGCAAAACTAAGTGTTAATATAGGGGTTTTCGTTTTATTTACTTTGTGTTGAGGTTTTACTATTGGATATCTGAGTATAAAACATTTTCAAATATTTTATTTATGCTACTCAAAAATATGTTATTTTTTACTACGGTCTCACGTCTTAATTTTGACATAATTTTCTTCATTCGAATGTACAGTTTAATACGAATAAAAATAATCAGTAGCATTTAGACTTAACAAACACTCACCTGTACGGGAGTTTCAAAATTTTGAAACGGTACCCTTTTCAAATGGTGTCAACCGAGAACCGGCTTTTTGGGCTCACATAAATCATGTCCCACGGCGTTTCACGTTATGGAAAAATATTATGTATCGACGACGGTTAAGGATGTGTTTGGCCGCACCGTCGATTAATCTCCTTAGCTCGGCGGATATAGCCACCTATACCTTTTGCGGCGTTGGAATAAATTATAAGAAGAAAAAAACGCTGATGTTACTCTTGCTTAAACAACACCGTCGCTATTATAATATACTTAGTATAATCTATTCCTTGTTTACCGTTGGGCGCGACATTATGACGGGCGACGTCGTCGACCGGCTAGTAGGTAAAACATGAATAATTATAATATTATTATTTTTATTAAAATAATAACACCACTTTAAACCCATAGGTGAATTTTGTTATAATAATAATAATAATTATAATAGGTTCTCGAACTCATCGGGGGATCCATATTATAAATAATTGGTTTGATCAAATACACTGTGTAATCATCGTTTAAACATCGACAACAACTGAGTAACCGGTTTGTGCGTATGTTTGATGATGGGGCATCAACGAGGTTACAGAACGGAACCTGACGGATCAACCGAAAAGTCTTCTCGAAAAACGCAAAAAAAAAAACCCCATAAAAACACCTAACTAATGTTTGCACTAGCGTTTTTCAATTTTAAACCAATTTTATCGAATATATTATTTTCTATCCGTATTACATCTTGGTTGTTTAAATATGGTAAAAAAAATCTATTTAAAAAAACCTAACACATGTGAACGTTTTAACATCATTTTATAGTAATTTATTCAAACAACACTGCGCGCCTTGTCTAATATATTATACCGATTAATATTAATGGTTTTATTGGCATATTATAGTGTCATGAAATTCCGGATAAATATATCAATGAATAAAATAAACATGTAGCTAAAGCCCAACGCTGCCATCGTGAGTTGGTTTGTTGACGAATTCGCCAGTGAATAAAATAAACAAATTTAATTATATGTAACAAAATAATAATCTAGTTTCAGCTAGCTATATAATAATTCGTTCTTATTTAAGCCCTTTGATAAAGCACAAAATTACTTTGCGCAGGGGCTATACGTTATTAGAGCTTTGGTAAACGCCCTAATAAAGAGCCAATCGTCACGCTATTGTACAACCGACAAACCACTCAAATAACATATAAGAGCACTAGTTCTAGGGGTTTACTAGTATTGCAAATACCATTTTTTACTCTATTTTAAATATTTGGTATTTTTTTTTTGTTAGATAGTCTTTTGTCTTGTTTATTTTTCATTGTTCCTTTTCACGGTTACCCGTTTTCTGCGGATCGTTGATAGTTTATCATTATCTTTTATTTGTACTAAAAATACAGCACGAATCGGTTTGTAATTATTATAACTGAAGTTCCGACGAAGAGGATATTGGTGCGTTGTCACTGGGTGCCAACACCGGTAGCCGGTCGGGCTTGGGTTCCGCCCCGTGAAAGCCGCTAATCGTCGTGCGCCGGACACCTCGATGTTCGACGGCTCGGGTTAGTTGTTTTTTTTTCAAAGCCATATTATGCACATCAGTACTATTATAGCGGAGGATACGGCGTAAGGTTAAGGAGAAAAAAACCGGTCCGCTAGTCGACCGATAATCGACGCAGTATAGATATAATACAAAATGGAATTCGGGATGAACGGTGACCGCCGCAGCGTTTATAACGATTTTCTCGACCGCGGGGCTAATGGTTATTACTATTATTTCTTTACGACCAAAAAAATATTTTTAAAAAACCGGAATGGATTTTGGAGCGCTGATCCCCCTTCTCCTCTGGTGAAATTCACTGCGACAGATTTCCGCACGATTTGACGCGGGCAGGACGCGTTTCGGTGGATAGACACTATATCCTTCCCATCTATATTAACCTCGGGGACTTGAATTCGTCACGACCTTGAACCGTACAGGTTTAACCCATATTTCCACCGTCAGGCCCAAGAATTTTACTCGGCGCGATCGGTAAAGCCCTTACGCAGCGCCGGCTTAATGAAAAGGAATGGCGTACACCCGCTTAAGTTACCTACGTGCGATTATCATTAACCCGAACTCAGATGAGACTGACCGCGGCCGAGTGACGATGACTCGAACGAAATACCTACACGGTCTAGAGATGTGTACAAACGAGATTTATACACAGTGCACCTACTTAAGAACCGCGTCTTCCGCGGGTATTTATTATATTAATCAAACGGTTTTTATTTTAAACGTACCGTATTATAAAAAACCTGACAGATTTCTCTCGAAGTACCCAACTACAAGAACAACAACAACAACAGTAATACTTAATAATATAATACAATTCATTGTACGCGGCCGACGGTTTTTAAATACAACCTCGGCAGTGTTAGTATTATAATGATATGAAATATACTGTGTTTGCAGTTAGATGATAAATGACGCCATCGTCTCCGTCCGGACGTTAATACGGACGACGTTAATTAAGTACCCGCTGGCGGCGCCGGCGACCATTCGACCAGGTTAGGTTAGAGGTATATATCGTTTTGTTTCTAGCCTATCATCTGTGCATAGCATATTACAAATAATATTATGCGCAATGTTTCACCAAAATCCTATTGGTAGAACGCGCATATTATGCAAATGCATTTTTTTCAAAGCTCTAAACGGTATATATGACACGTAGTAAAAAATCACCGGCTAGTTTTTTTTACCGTCGGTGGCGCGTGTGCCGTTGACGATTCCCGGAAACGTTAAATCGTCTACTGCAAGACGTCTTGTACTTGGCAGACGCCACTCTTGTTGCCGCTCTTATCCCCCAGCCTTAAGTACAGCCGCCTTCGAGTCGCCTCGATTCCGTGTTTGATCGTTTATTTCATTATTATTATTATTATTATACAATATTATATTGCCCACATACCTATGCGTACACTAACTTGTACAGAGCTATACTTATTACCTAGAGCGTACGCGATCCGAATCCATTATTAATACACTTAATACTATTACAGCTAGCTTTGCCGTTGTCGCGGGTGTAGGTAAAATGCGTCGCTTATACACAATAATATTGTTAGAACAACCGATCCGTGTTCCGGTCAACGTGTACCAACAGCAAAACCGATGTCAGTGAAAGTACAGCCGATATAACCGTATTTAAAATATAAATATGTATAGACAATATACATTTAATAATATGTAAATAGTATTTTTTCGTTTATGCACGCCCAATTATATACGATATGCGCCGAGAACGCGGTGTAAAACCAACAGACCACGAATTGAGGTCTGTAAAAAATGTGTTCTAGTTTAATATATTCTTATGATTATTATAATTTTTTTTTTTTAGAAAATTACCCGATAGTCGGCGGTTAGCGCAAAATACGGTCAACCGTACGAGTCGGCTTACCCGTATAGCTTACTATTAGATACTTTATCAACCGACCTGTGTCCACCAGGTACCGTATTGACGTTTAATATAAAACAACGTTTTTATATTGTTATGCGTCGTGTAATTTAGTGGCGACCGTCGGTAATCTTATACGCCGACCCAACGGTTTTATAGAAAAAAAAACATAATATACACAAACCTACACAATAATATACGGTTTCACGGAAACGACGTTTTGCTAGCGGTTCGTTTATAATATACACAAGGTAACCCGACCCGTAAAAGCTTATTACATGTAGGTACATTGTACACGTACACACACACATGACGGCGCGCGGTTTAATCATTTTTTAATAATAATAATATTATTAAATGTTTTAACCGAGAAACGCTCGTGTCCCGTTGCGGCTGGCATCCGATACTTAAACGTTTACGGCCGATTACACTTGCATCAGTGGCTTCTTTTCGGTCCTCGCCATCTGTCGGCCGATGAGGACTTTCACTCGAAAAGTCGTCCGTTACTGAAGGAAGTCCTGTCGCCCCATCGGAAACCTTAATAAAACGTCACCGGATGTAGTACACTATGGAAAGAACAAACCTACCATCCCGTGGGTTAACTATGTCTTTCTCAAAAAGTCTGTTCCTCCTTTACACCTTATTTACTGTAGACCAGAGTATTACCTAGTCACAAGACGACCTGTCTTGGCCGTTTAAACCGCTTAAGAACCAAAACGAAACAGCTGCTATACTGTTTTCAAACTGTGCGTCCTATATAGGTACCATGCCCGACTTACGAAAGCAATAATTATAATGTTTTTACCTTAAAGATACGAATTTCAAATGATAAAAAAAGGATGACAGCATTTAATATTACTAATATAGGTACATTATCAAATTATACTTTTTCATTGTAGCATGGGTGATACTATGACCCAATTTTAAATAAACAGTTTACTTTGGAAGTCTTGCACCCCTGGTTATAGATTGAGAATAGTTTATGTAACCTTATAGAAATATATATATATAATATAAGGACTCATAAGCTATTCATTATTTTAAAACCCCGTTTAATTTAGTCGGTCTTTTCGTACCGGTAAATACGGTGTCTTTACCCACTTTTTCTGACTCGCTCATACAATAACAATAATAATAATTAACGTTACTATTATTACGTGATCGGCAATCACCTCTTACAATACTGCTGGAGTTATAATGGGATGAGATGAGATGAAAGTGACCAGACCACTGGGTGTGTATTGCGTAGCCACGTCTGTTTTCCCAACGCTTCTTCTCTCGTTGTATTATTTTATTTTTGTAAGTGGTTTTTATTTATTCGGATTTTTTTTTTTTTTTTACTGTTTAAATATCGAATTTTTACAATACCGTTTGAGAATTTCGAATATACAGAATTGCCGTTTAAACGTATTAAGCAAGTAGAATAATATATTATACGAAATGGCGACGACCGGTCGTGCACACTGCACACGTCCGTTTTTTCTCTAATGTACTCTTATTTTTATCTGGACAGGATTCCGCAGCGAGATGGCCGCCGAACCGTAGACTTACATCGAGGCTCGATCGTGTCCAACGTTTCGGTCGTGACCGACGCTGTTATAATACAATATTATATCCTACGGGGCTAATCGACGGCCGATTGTTCAACATTATTTCATTCTCACAGAGTCTCTCTCGCACAATGTACCACAGTTACATGTGATATAGTCTACACCGTAGGTATTCAAAAGGCAAGGACTAGCAAGTAGCATTTTTTTAATGGTAAAATTGACTCGTTGCAAAAAATCATGCCGATTATTTATCTCTAAAACGGTACTTTTTTCCATTGAAAAATTAAACACTGATAAAAACAAATATAATTTAGAAAGCGTTGACAATTAGGTGTATCTACATCGTTATGGCTCTACTATAAATTCGACCACTTAACTACTTATAAGTTATCGATATTGGGTGTTCTAGCCGACCGCTCTCTCTGATGCAGGGCCATCGCCTTCGCGTGTGGTTGATGGGACGATCCTAGTGATCCTTCGTCGTCGACGTGGATCTCTACGGTGTATATTACGGTCTAGTTAGCACGATGCGAACCAATATCGAGTTCCGGATTACACTTCCAGCGCGAGGTTCGATTAATTTGGCTGAGAGCGCGTGCAAACCATAAATCTCTGAAATCACAAGAGCTGACCAGTGTGTACCATCTTTATGTGTTTCGAACCGTTAGACGGGCGGACGGACTACAAGTGACGCCACGACTCATCCGTTGCGAGCGTGTACTCCCAATGGTCAGGTCGTATACAGTACAAAATCGATACACGATTACAAAAACGAGATTGTAAGTAAAAAAATAAATCACTGAACGCCGGAGAGTTGAACGACTCATATATTCCGCTATAGTATTGTGACCGTTCAGCTATAAAAAAACGACCTTCACTCTCCGTGTGCGTGTATGTGTATTGTTTATGACTCTTGTGTTTATAATAATATATACTTTGTATAATATTATACGTGGCGAAGTAGGTGTGATTCGTCCAAGGGCCGGTGTATATACAGGCAATGTGCTCGTATAAGAAAATCGATCGCGGTCCGATATGGTGTCCGAGCCGAAAACCGCAACAACGCCGCGTTCGGTGGTAAATCCCATTTTTGACGATTATCGATCCTCGTATACTCTGGCATGGTACCTAGTTTTTTGATTTTTTTTCCACGGACCTCGGCAGACAGGAGGCGTGTCGGCCGTTAATGGATCGGGTTTTCGAGAACCAGAGAGAGAGAGAGAGAAAGAAAGACACGCACAATAATAATAATAATAATAATAACCGGTACTTATGATGTGTATGGTACCTGTAGAGTGCATTATGAGATATTTCCCCGTGACATTATCCGAGTGTGTGTAATAAGCGTTTTCCATTATCCGTCGACGTGATGGAACACCACCCCTCCTGGTCGTCTAACCCTTAGCGCGTTTTAGATTTTTTTTTTCGTCATTACATCTTTGTTATAATAATATAATTGTCTCGACTCGACAGTGACACGACTGTGGCCAGGGCGACAATGGAATAAGCACGAGAAATAAGGATTTTTATTTTTCGTGGCATCAATTAACGTTGCTTCTGCCGTGAGTAGATTATACATAATGGACCTGCGGATTAAAATTCATCGGTAACCCGAAATTCTCGAGGAATTCGGCGCACGGTATATAATATATAATCGAAACGAGTTAGTACCTTAAACGCATTTTGCCAATAACGATTGTGTGTATGGTATATGGTTGCTGCACTCACAGCGAACGCAGTGATTTATTATCGCGGTGAGACGGCGACGACTATAACAATCCTTTTGGACGTTAACTAATTATTATTGTACAAAACAAAACTACTCAGTCATTTTTATATTTCTTTCTGAGAGCTGCTGCAGTTTCTCCGACGACTGCTGTACTACGACCGATCGTTTCAGTTTAAAAATATTAATTAGTCCGCCAACACACCAACGCCAACTAAATAGTAGTCAAAGCCGACAGGGTGCCGCACTGCAGTAAGACATCAACATTCAACGTATAATGCGCGTTGGCTTGAGTTTTTTTATTAACTGTAACAGTCATCGTCCCGAGTATGTTTATATATGTATGTAATTATTTTTACATTGTATATAGGTAACGACATATTAAAACGTTGAAGTCCTCTCGTGGCGTGTACGACCCGTGTCTGATCGATAGTCCTCGTGGATTTCCATTACGGAGACGGCCGAATCGAACAACAACGATACACCGATTGGATCTGAACATAAAAAAATTAAAAAAACGTCGTCCCGTCTTAAGTCATTTTGTCGTGGACACGGTTTGTTTTTTTCCTATATGTAAATCAGACCGGAGGTGTCAATCCGTGTCCAATCTGTAGCGCGTGTTCGGGGTCGGGACGTGTCTTATCAAAATCATTACCGAAAGTTAATTTGAATATATTTTTTTAAATTTTCGTTCACTTCTTGTGCCGCGAATTTGATTAAAAAAAAAGACACTGCGGCGGACGTGAAAAATATCAGCGGCCGGTAACGTTTTAATCGTCTCCGTCGGATAATTGCGGCCGACCGTGAACAGATACCATGTCAATGGTATTTTCCTCATTGCCCAGATTGTGGGTATGTATATGTATACGTTTGTGGCGGACTGTGGCGGCGACAACGACTGGTCACAATGGAGAATGATAAAAGAAAAGAAGATTCGGTTTCCAACGATAGACATATATCTGTCTATATATACCTATTATTATTGTGTAATCGTCGTAACCGCCGACGAGTAAAGTACCCATGCCGACCGTTCAGAGTAACGCGTTGCGCGCCAAGAGAATCCCCAAAGAATTCCGACGGCGGCCCCGTGAGAAAAACATCCAAAGACTTTCGGAGAACTTCATTCCTACAACAAAAGGGAAACGATTTTTTTCTCTCGATCCACCGAGTCGTCGCCAGATTGGATCGCGGTGGTTGCTCGCGAATTTACCTTGAAAACTAATATATTATATTATACGTACTCTTAGGATATTAACAACCATATATCCAGATATCTCGCCAAAAAAACTAATAGCGTTTTTCCCGGGTCTACCCACTCGCAACGCCGGTTACGCCATATGAAATCGTGCGCGCTACTTAATAGTATTAGATAAATTACCGGTGTACACACTATTTTCATTTCATCGACATAATATTGTGTGCCTGTGTAAATTTCACCGGACTGAACGTGTGAGAACGTCCTTTGCTTATGTATAATATGTGCGGCGTGCACGCGGCCACGGAGACTTGAACGGTCGCACTATCGGTCTCGGTCACCGAACGATACAGGCACATAATGTGTTTGCTCTACATTTCTTATTGTCGCGTATGCAAATAACGACAATAATAATAATAATGATCGTAATAGCGTTGTCCACTCTCACGTTTTCGGTTGAAAAATTCCACAACAAACCGGTTTCATATATGTACAATATAATATACTCGCACACACATGCACACGAGCATAATAGAACACACAAGAAAGGTGACAAACGCTTATTGAAATTATAATAAACCGTTAAGACGCTTGTCGGGCGGCACGCAATTTTTCAACGGATAATAAGATTAAATTCATAAATTAAAAGGTTAAAGTCACATAAAGTTCCATGTGGCGATTTCGGTCTCGGATCGCCAGGAAACTCCTATATCGGCTCCGTGTACAACTATGATATTGTTATAATCTCTTTAAAAACTATACCAATTACTGGGGGATGATAGCGCGCAAGGGCATCGTGTACATCATGTACTTAATAACTTTTGATTAATCTACACGACCGTACCAATTCTTGGTATGCAAAGTACGCAGGCAATATCTTAAATAGGATGCAAAACAAACAAATTGTACACAGTAATAATTATCAAATAATTACTCTATGCGTTGGCGGGTTGTTAAGAAATTTAAATCATCTCACAACTTATAGGAATTTGTGCAGTGATTTGTCACCCTAAAATCCCGTCTCTCTTAATCTCGAACCAATCTGATAACAATCGTTATAGCTATTATGCATAGTAGTTAGTAGTGGTTCTTAACCTATTTCGTCGGTTATTAGAAATGCAGAGTTAAATAAAAATTAATATATTAAACTAATAATATTTTTATGTCATCACGAATAATTATTCAATGAAGGAATAAACTTTTTTTTTTATATAGTTAGTGTAAGCTAAAACTAGAACATTAGCAGACGTTGTTCTTGGTTCTTTAATAACTGATCTGAAAATCGAATCTGTCATATATCATCTTCCGGTCCAGACTCTTCAAGTGTGTGCTCGTGAGAGAAACTTGTCGGTTAAAACTTCTTAGCGGCGACTGGGTGAATTTTCGCTGACCGCAATTAAAAGTACCGTGTAATTAATTAATTCGTGTTATAGAGGAGAAAAATCAACGACGGGGCGACGCGAGTTACACAATAACAACAGGCACCGTGTTATTATCGATTATTACTTTCTATCGTGTCCTCTTATAATTGCATTTCTGTGTGGACGTGTCCCGGTCTGATGATGATGATGATAATAATATTATCTAATAAAAATAATACAATATTATTCATCCACCCGTCCGTCCGTCGTAGAAGCGATTTCTTATCGTATATGCAACAATCGATACGGCGACTAAATTATTGAGACACAATTGTGCATATAAATAAATATGTAATATATAAATTATGGGCTAGTCTTCGGCCAGTGACGTGTGTATTCTGTCCGTCTCGAGAATAAATAACGCTGATGACGAAATATTTGCATGTAAAAAATATAAAAAATAAATAAATAATCGTGTCGATAATGATTTTGAATATTTTCACCGACATACATACACGTTAACCGCGTTTTTCTGGAAATTCCTAGTATGCGTTTTTGGAACGTCAAGACAAATGGGGGACCGTAAAGATGTTTCTAAGAACCGTTTTTTTTTCGGTACGACCGACAGACGAATTAGCTGCCGGGTGATTTATAACGTGTTCGAAATCACGACCGGTTCGACTGGCAATCAATTCTCGCCCAGGGCACATATGCCCAGACGCGCTAGTTGATAAATACGATCTACAGCGGCCACACCGTGCATCGTCTTAGCCGTCCTAGCCTAAAGCCTCGGATAAATGCGGGGCCGACTATTTGTGAGCTTGTACTTGAAGAAGCTGGCAAAGATTTCTAGGGAGATTGAAGGAAAAACAAAAAAAAATCGACAGTAAAAAGCAACGTAGTAAATTGGCGGTCGAATATATACTGCGGGGAGGTGAAGCCTTAGTGCGATGTGAACGCGCACACGTAGGGTTTGACGGGCGTCAGACAGTGGTCGTTAAGGCAGGAGTGTTCCCAAAATTGTATTGAAAAAATACACCCATAGCAAAAATACGTACAAGATTTTTACTAACCGCTTGTCTCTTTTTTTTATCTCTCTAGGCGGCGTTCACAAGTGGCTCCAAATCTCTACACGAAGCGTTGAGTGGCAAAGCTTACTTCCGATCGGTTACTGTGATGCTACCCCAAAACTGGCCGGACAACTGCGTGGGACACTTAAGAGGCATCGTGGCAAGTCAGGGCGAAACGCCAGACGTACTCGTCGGCCAACCACACCCTGTGCACGGCGACGCTCTGTGGACTCAACAGTCGCAAGGATGCGGTAGGCCCGGCGACGCTTTGTTCGGTAGCTATCGGCTGTTCCAAGAACAGAGGGAGTTGGGCAAAGAGCTTGCTAAACAGTGGGCTAAATACCGTTACGGTGTGTTCGACGAGATCGGCTATGCCGGTGACTCTGTATACCCAGCGTGTTACTTTTCCGAGACTTCCGAAGGTGTCGAAGTGAACGGGTGCTCCGACAAGCCTCTTTCCAAAACTAGGTGAGTTAACCGAAACCGGTTAAGGGACAAATTATTTTTAAAAATAATCCAATTTACTTTATGTTATTGACATATATTTTGTTTTTTGTAAGCAGAACTTGCGATACAGTAAACGCTTCCAGCGTGGTACACCCCGAAGCCAAGACCTCGTTAATGTTTTCTACTGCTGCTCAAGTAACCAAGTTCTGCGACGCTTCCAGTCACGATCGTTATGCGCCCACCAAACAGAACGCTCTGTGCGGCAGACGCAGTATTATGGAAGTCATTAACAGCCATCCAGACTTTACTAAAGGGTAAGGATTCCGGTTAACTTATTTTTTATTATTTAGCTAGGTATTCATATACATATATTTGTTTACTATAACGTGTGTGGTTATTATAGTGTGAACTTATCTGGAAACCAGAACCTAACGCCAACGTTTATTTTCAAAAAAGAAATGCTTACCCGGTACGTAGTGGTAATCGAAGACACCAAGGACATGATGGAAAGGGTAAGTTAATACATGATAATATGTTTGATAATATACAAAATATTCAACGATGTCTCCCAATATTAGGAATCCTGGAGTTTCTTACGGTTGGCTATTCGTAAATGGGCCGTGCACGATTTACCGGCCAACACAGAAGTAGGTCTGGTCTCAGCCAACGACACGTCTGCTAACCGTCTTCATGGACTCAGCCGTTTGCAAAACAATGACGCTAGAGATCAGGTGGCATCTAACATTCCTTACTCTCCAGGCGATTCCAGAACTCCAGCTTGTCTGGCCTGCGCTTTCAAGGAAGCTATTCAGGTAAGTCTCACGGATTTTTAATAAAAGCTAGCATACAGTGTGTTAATTTCGGTATTTCGGTTTTAGATGTTAGAAACCCGAGCCAGTATCAACGGACCCGCAAGCTCGGTGATAGTGGTGATCGCACCAGGCACGTCGACTTACACCCCAGACTTGGTGAAACAAATCGCTGAAGCTAACGAAAAGAATATTCGCATAGCCACCATCACGTACCCGATGCTCAAGAGACCCAGATCTTTAGACTGGATGGCCGAGAAGACCGGAAGCGTTTCGTTTACGGTCACTGAATCTCGGTACAATATGGCTCAGTCGTACTTATCCACATACTTCAGACTGTCCAATGTCATGCGCAACATAATGGAAATGTACTACCAAGGAAACAAGGGCGATCTTCCAGTCGAAATCCACAGACGTGAGCTAACTGACGACGGTCGCACTGTAGTCGCTGGCAGCTTTGTTCTGGAAGATTTCATGGGCGAGCCCGCCAAGTTCACGGTTTACACTCACAACACTGAAAATCCGCTAATTAGAGCAATAACCTTGACCAGTCCATCGCAACGAGTGTACTCAACTCGATCGGACTCGCTGCTTTCGCTCAAGATGCTCAGCGTACCAGCTACTATCAACGAGGTAAAATATACACTTGGAACAATTTTTATAGTAAATGTTTTTCTCTAACAACTCGTGTTTTACTTTACAGACCGGAACATGGACGTACCTCATCGAACGGTTCCAAGGCAGCCCACAACCGCACTACGTACAAGTTATGGCCAAACCGTTATCGAAAAACTCACCTGTGGTTAAAGCCCGAGCTTGGACTAGTGGAACAACCAATCCGTTGGCCATTTACGCCGAAGTCAAGCGCGGAGAATTTCCTGTGCTTGCTGCGAAAGTTGAAGTGACCGTTATCAGACCTGGTCTAAATGGTTCGGGAACTCATAGAGAAAAATTTGACCTTTTAGATACAGGAAGTGGAGGTCAGTAAAAACATTAAAATAATGCATCAACGCCGAATGCGAATTTTTTTATGATACAGCGTACTCATATCAATATTTTTATTCTCGTGATTAGATCCGGATCTCATGAAAGGCGATGGTATTTATTCGAGATATTTCAATCCAATGATCGGTGGACCCGGTGTTTATACTTTTGAGATAACCGTATCGGACAGCGGCAGTACAGCTTACACATGGCAAGCCAATATCAACCGTAATATCGAGAGAAACCCAGTAAACACCGGTAAGGCTGAGTTTACTTAGCAGTTATATTGCATTTGCTTTTGTTGTTTTCCATATTAACGAATATTTTTTACTTATAGAATCTACCTGCTGCGGATCATTTATGACTTCCCCACCAGCTGAACCGTTAAACCCTTTCCAGCGTATCATCGCCCCGTTGTCCGTAACTTACACCTCTGAAGACTTGTCTTCTTCAACCAATGTTGGACGTATCGGTGATCTCACTGCTGAAGTGTTCAAGCCCGAACTCAAGACCAAGTTGACGTGGACTTCACCAGATATGGGCGGTAACTCTGTGGCCCGATACGAGATCCGGTACTCTCAATCACTCCGATCACTGTTAAACGACTTCGACTCGGCTCCCATCTGGGAACACGGTAGAACCGACTCACTTGCTCCCGGCTCCGAGACATTTTTCTACATGGATATTAATAAGAACCCATCGCTGCTCGACCAAACACTGTATGTGGCTATTAAAGGCTACAGCCAAATCGAATCGGACGCCGTGCCCGGGCCTGTGTCCAACTGGGTCAAGGTATTGGTACCTTCGCCACCACCGCCACCATCTTTGATTACCACTCACTCTTCGGTAGGATCGGATCCCTCGTGGAGCGTGCCCGACCAAAACGTAATACCCCGGATCGCTAGAGACTTTGAGATGAACTACGACGTGGTAGTGCCAGCTGCCGGAGGACTCCTATTGCTGGGATTGTTAATTCTCATGTACTGCATATTCTGCACCGTAAAACGCAATAGGAAACCGGAAAAACAGTCATCCAAACAAGAGAAACCGTTAAACGTTTCCGTCATACCCAACGGCGGTAGTGGAGCCATGAATATTTCCTCGCCCATGAACGCCGTCAAAGCCGAATTGGAATCGCACTTCGAACCGTGCCTGATCGATACCGGCGACCACAAGAAACGATACAGCATCGCTCAATACGGATCACCCGATCAGCATCATATTGTGCACAACCAGCCTCAGCAACCCTACCACCACCAGAGTAACGGTCACCTGAGCGTTATAAGCAACGGTGGAGCTACACTGACCCGCACGGTGAAACCCTTGAGCCCATACCAATCGTGGACCGCTTCTCAACTATTGCACGAACACGAACGCCGCACCAGCCCTTACGGACAAATAGGTGATTTTGACAATCAGTATCCTCCGCCAGTGCCGCCTTTGCCTGCATACCAACAGCAACAGCAACAACAGCAGCAACAACAGCAAATGTCCAATGGTGAAAACATCTACGGTACTGCCCCCGGGCACCTATACCAACAGAACGGACTACCGCCGCCAGGCCAATATGCTAACAACTACCACCGAAACAATATGATCCTGTTCAATCAGAGTTTACAGGGTTCGCTGAGCTCTGTCAGCAGCGGCGACAAGAAGAAAAGAAATATAACCATGGTATAGGAGAGCGTGACCTGCGTGTATGACCTTTACACTTTTAAGACTGACTAGAAAGCTAAAACATAACGATGGTCCTCCTCATCCAATTATCATGTACTCGTGGTCTGTTAGTAGTATTGTACACGTTTCTAGGGGTTTCTAGTCAATTCACTCTAAAACGTACACTTTATTGTGACCACGCACCATAACTACCATATTATGTTATTATTAATTATTATTACTTTTGTCGAAGATTTTTGTTTTTTTTTTTGTTATGATCTCAGTTTCTTGTATATTACTATTTTTGTACATTTCTTGTGTATAAACAATTATTATTATTATATATTATATATCTATTTATATCATACATTGTATCAATATTATGCGAAAAACTGCCTCAAACCCGAATGACGATGATGATGATGAGTGTAATATATTATTGCTTTGTTTATTGTGTTATTGTCTGCGAGTTTTTGTGCCTTTTAATGTTTATCATTAATAATCGTCGGGTTGATAATCATGACTAGAAATTTAAAACATAATGTTGTTATTATATCGTGTCTAAGCTTGACTAGCGATTTGTTTTTTTATCAGAGATAACTTTGTAAAATTTTGTAACTTTTTTGTCATACCCAAAACTTATTTATACGATATTGATTATCATAATTATTATTATTATTATTATTATATTTTTGTACCTAATATAAGTGTTTGTCGTGTAGACTACTTAGCAATTATAATGCAAATAAAAAAAACATTATGTAAATTAATTATTGCGTTGCTTCCATTTAAACGTTTAAAAACATGAAATTATGAATTTAAAGATCTGTGTTCACCACGAATTCTCGTTTATTATCAACAGTTCAAAATATTAACCGAGTTAATAGTACCTAGTTAATACTTATATTAGTCTCATGTGAATACACAAACACAATACAGTTTGAAAATTATTAATACAAATTTAATTTAAGTAAATAACTTATGAGTGCGTTTTGGAATAGATAACAGAAACTTGATAAATTCATTTTTGTCTAAAAAAAAAAACAAAACGAAAATATAAAACTTCTTACAAGTAAATAACATAATGAACATTAATCGTCCGGCTTTTCGTTACTGATTTGAATGCCGCCAGTTGCAAGTGATCCTCCTGTGCTGAATAACTGGAACACTTCTTTGAAATAGCCTATAACAAACACAGAAATATTACATATTTTATTATACAATACTAATTATCATACATGTTACACAACGTTTTTTATAATTGCAAAAGAAAGTTTTTGTGTGACTATTTCTTTTTTTAAAACAGCCAGAAAAGATATATTATTTATGTATGACAGGTTTTAACTTTTTTTTAATTTGTTAGGTAACTATGTAATAGATCATTGTTGTAAAAAAAAGGATAAATGTGAAATCTTAATTTGGGTATTAGCGATACATTCGTTGAAAAACTCAAAAAATGTAACTGTCTTTTGGTGTTCTTTCGTCGAGAATTCATATTAAGACTTGCGAGTAAAATACAACATATCCAAAGTATCAAAACTTTTTTTAATAACTCGCTACAAAATTTGATATTTTTTAAAATATTAACTTTATTTAACTATATTTTAGTTTATTTTTTTTTGAAAACAAAAAGTAAAATACTTTTCTATACAATGCAACGAAGTACCACAAAAAGTCATATTATAATCTTTTACGAATTTTGTTTACACTGTAGAGTGAGACATCCTAATCGTCCTCCTCCTCCTTTCTGCTAACTTATATATCTTTATATCCTAATAGATCATGTTGTTTATTTTATCTACTAATTATTGTTATAATACCAACGCCAAACAGATTCAAACATACAATAAATCAATATACATAAACATTACAGTGATAATTTAATTATCCTTATTTTTATCATTATACTTACTAATAATTTGTTCAATGATATCATCATCAGTTTCCAATTCCTCGTCACTGTCTATTTTGCTTAGTTCGTCACTTAATTTTTTGAGTGTCGCAATTTCTTCCTGATCAAAAATGTATACAAAATGTTATATGTTAGTTTTATCCCTATCAAATAATATAATAATATTACAATACTGTTATTTTATTTTGTATTTTTGTGTGTAGAATAGTATGACGTATTTTATTTGAATAAACCAAAGATTAGCTGAAATCTATTTTAATAGGTATTTGACTTTGTTATGGTTTATATTTTATTATATAAAACAATATATTATAGTTTATATTTAGTACTCTTATAGTACCAAGCGATTATCAACAAAATAATAACATGTACATACATAACATAAAAATCCTAACAACAATTTTATCTAATAATAATATAACTGCAATCAACGAATAATAAATTTCAAATTAACCTTTCACGGTCAAAAATACAATAATAGGAAATGAGAATTATGTAATATTATGTATTTTCAGTTTTTATGTTATCTCTTATTGTACAATAATCAAAAAATACTTTTAGAATTTCAATGCCAAAAATATGTATTTAAGTTAGTCTGACATTGGATGATTTCCGATTGACAACATTTATTATAATCTCTATAATATTTTGCTGTTAAAAACCAAAAATTGTACAAAACCGGGACCACAAACAAACATAATTAGATCAATTTGGTTGCTAAAGGTTATACGCTTTTATATTAGCTTTCAATGTATTATTGTATTGTATACTAATAATTGCTCAATTGTAGAACTTTCGAATTATATTTATTTGACGGTCAGATTGATAATAACTAATTGGACTATACAGAAATAATGTTTGAAAATCAAGAAAGATTTATTTATGCTTAAATCATAAAGGTATTTAGTGTATTAAAAATTGAATAATTGTTTACTCGACTAAAAGATGTCGATGCATCAATTGTCGGTGATAGAGATCGTCTCCAACGATTACCCATCGCTTGTGGCAATCCGTCGAAATGTTGTCCGTTTTTTGGTTCAAACGTGTCGTTTCCTATAACATAAAAAAATCGGTAAATATTAATCAAAGAAAAAAATATTTCCTATTGTTATTCAAAAGGATGTACGATATAGTTTGAGGAATTTCAATTCGGCAAATGCTTACGCATACGAGTTTTTAGAAAGTATAAGTCAAACGAATTAGTGGTTAATGAATTATAAACATAATCCTGGCCTGCACATCGATTATTATTCCCAGTAATATCATTGTAAAAATTCAAAACAAACAAATACACCATACTATAAAAGGTATAAATAAAAAATTGCGGCAATTAATAATGTAAAATTAATTCAAAATAAATATTCAACAATTAACAGGTAAGGGATCAAATCAGAGCCTGGTACACGCTTACTCTAACCATAAATTCTTCTGTCATAATATCTTCTAGTTCTAACACCTTATAGTACATTATCAAACTTATATACGATTTCAGTAATAATTTTCTCATCAGCGCCGACTTCAATACCATTTTGTTAAGAAGTCGTATATTTTAATTAAACTATTTGTTCGAAAACTACTTATATTGTATACAGAGTGATAAATTTAACGTAAGACACTCATCTTCTCTTAAAATAATTGAAAATGTGTAGTTTTTCTTTTTGGAGAGACTTATAGTTTAGGTTATTTTATACAATTTTACAATATTAGACGATATTCAAATTGTTTTCTTTCTATTTCTTTTCTAGAGCTTTATCAAATTTTAAAACTGAAATATAAATAATATTTAACGTATACCGTTAAATGTATAACCGTGTATGCATAATATGTCGGAACTCGGATATTTATGTATAATTACCAAACATAAACGACATTCGGTATACCGTTACACTTACCGACTTTGAAAATCCACGTTCCATCGGTGATTTGGTTTTTGAATCCCCATGTGATATTACTCCCCCACGGTATAATGGACGTCATCCACCAGCTGTCGGGCGGCGTAGAGACTGACGTATATTTCCACTTGATCGGTCCGTTGTTTTTCATCCGAATCCATCTGACCGATGCTAGCTCGTTGTCGTACTGATCCGTATATGTAAAACCACCACCGATTATGTCTGAATAAATTGCACACGCACAACAAGCAACATAATTAATCATATTATGTAACTTGAGGGGCTAAGTCCCCGGAGAATTGATTTTAAACCTATCCAACTGGTCAAGGTTCAAATATGAACTCTTTTTATAAAAAATGTGTATAAAAAACCGTTATTTCCGAGTAAAACAAATTTGCTGAGGACCTCCTATAATAGATAATTCTTCCTAATTAGAAAAATTATATGTACGCCTATGATACATCATACGGTGTATGAAACGCATTGTAATTTATAGTATCATAATCTGCATACATATATTCTTACTGAACTCGCCAATTATAATATGTTTCCTTAAGTTTGCCACTAAAATATTTATGTATGACATTAAGGGGTTGTGGATATGTGTTGTGGTATATAAGTTATATTTTAGTAAGATTACAAGAATAAATTTAGGATTTATCTTTATTTTAGAAATTAAAAAAACGTATATAAGTTGCTTAAATATATTTTACTATTTTGTTTCTTTTGATCTTTGTGGAACAAATAAAATTCCACCATAGCATTTTATTAAAATTAAATATTTTATATAAAATTAATAAGTAAAACCATAGCGTTTTATTGGCATAATGGTTAATATTTTTTACCATCCTTTTTTGTCTATTGATGCCATTTGAGTGAGAACTTAACAATGTGTGGTTACGTCGTATACTACATAGTCTTTTTATAAAATATATGTAATTTACTGTAGACGCTTTTGCTTTTATAGATAACACGTCTCGGTCAACTAAATAGGCACTTAGTACAATTCATTAATTAGAACACATATTATGCATGTAAACAAATGCAGTTATAACTTATCTACAAGCTTTGAAAAATAATAAAACCCTATTAGTAATTACTGTTAATCATATTTAATAAATACAAGAACAATGCAAAATATTAAAATCAGATGTCTATCTATTATTTTATTTAAGTACTCTAAATTGATTCGATGAATAAATAACCGTACGATTATTTCAATTGTACACGCTATCGTGTTCAAATAAAGTTAGTAAGGCACCGCATTGTTTTTTTGGACGTTAGCCCATTATAAAAACTATTAGGCATGACATAGTAGAATAATAAATAATAATATGACAGTGCAGCAATTCTTATTTAAGATAAATTAACACGAAAGCTATTTTTTTCACAAAAACAACAATTCCTATTGTGAATTATGCGAATATTGGAAAGCTATTAACAAATGTTAAACAAATATCGATTATCAAATACATTTAGTAAAACGCATGTTGTCTTAATGTAATATATTATCGGCTTCATACACGTAATCTAGACCATTTTATATTTCATGTACACGCTTATACACGTGCTTCCATGTAATTGATTTATTTGTACGGCATAGACACTTCAGAAAATACATTGTAAAAAAAAAAAATGAAAAATGTAACTTAATTAACTAGATAGACTAAACTAGCAAAACGAATTATCGAGAATATCATTTTAGTTAATTATAAAGGTCTATGACCTGACCATGATAACATCACAAAAATGATTAAATTTTTAAAACTTTCCAAATTATATACATAATATTGTATAAACATTGTCTAAAAATTGTTCTTTCCATATTTAAATGTCTAAAATTTAATTTCTTCCTCTAAATAGTTGTAAGTTAATAATCTTTGTAGTTGTACTGGCTTAATAAAAAAAAGTCTGTTCCATTCAATGGTTTTGGAAGATGCAATGAAAATGTCCTCGGTTTTCCCGCTGAACTTCCTCATAGGACACTCGGCTACTATAATTTAGAGGGTTTTTACTTTATTTAACAATTGGAAAGGTCCTATTTTAACTAAAATGAACCAAGACCCAAAAAATAATTAAATCCTGACGTTTTGTTAGTTTTATATGAAGGAAATTAAACGTATAAAAGCATAAACGGATATGAGATAACATACTATTTAATACGTTAGAAATAAATAAAAAGAAACATAGACATGGTGACCAGAAACATAATAAATAGACACTTAGATATAGATAATAAGTAAACTTAGATTTAAGGTTTGAGTGCTTTCGAACGTTCGATAAGGCTCCGTTACTATCTTGGGTCTACAATTCGTTATCATGGATAACGCATTTTGAATGGACGTGCGACTAAAAGATGACATTACAAGGGATACAATTTATTGCCTCTAAACAACATAAGTAAAGGATACAATATATTTATGTGTTCCGAGACATGCAAATCGATTGAACAACTGTAATTTCCGTGAGCGACTTCGGTGAAGTTTTATATTCTTTGACAAAATTTATGGTGACAGCATTGCGTTTTATCGGTTTTGATAAATGAAAACTGTTTGTTACGCCAACCCGCATGACTACAGCAACAATTTATATAATAGTTTCATTGCAAATGCTTCGAACGCTGAATAGAGTTGGTAAAGAAATATTAAAGAAGTTGTCCAAGTATAACTGATTTGGATTTAGCACTAAATAAATATTCGCAAACGATAAATAATCATTGGCATTTGAAAATGTCGTGAATAGAATTCAGTTTTAAATGTATAGTCTTTATAAATTGCAATATTATGAAGTTCTATTTGCAATTTGTCAATATTCCATATGATTTTATTACGGTGTATTAACATATTTTTGTGCTAGTGTCCCAAACAAAATCTACAATTTTCTAAGATAGTTGAATATAATATGACTTTATCGATAAAATAATAGCTAGATTAACCCTTTAGTACCTAGATCAAATGTTGCACAGCCTGGTTTTATCACATTTAAATTTCTGTTTTTTAATTTATTAACTAATACTTCAAGTAGTATGTTAATTATTATATATGTATGTATTTTAATAACGCAATTTTTTTAAACTAGAATTTAACACCAGTATAATAGTGTTTTATGTAAAATCCGAGGTGCAGTGGTCATGTTACACCTAACAATATGTTTTGTAAAATGGATTGAATTGTACTTGTTATCAATACAATCTAATATCTATAATAATAATAAATTAAGGTCGAACTTGAAACTTACACTAAATAAAACAGCGTGACGAAACTCAAGGCCCTGGCTATAAAATTAATATATTATAATAATAATAAAAAAATGTATCACTATTAATGATATTTGGGTTTTTTAGATTTTTCGCAAGGTAAACATTTCGCAAACATATATGTAATTTAAATTCTCATTTTCAATATAATTATAAAGAAAAACATAACATCTTCGTGCCTCATATCAAACATTCCTCTTTAACACAAGCCGCACATGATACAACACTTGTAACCCTTGTATTTTATCACCATCATGTAGCTTAACAGGCCTTAAACGCCCAATGCTACCATCATGAGTCAATCTGTCGCCGAAGGGGGGTGCCGGTTCTTTCTTATTACCAGACAATTTCTCTACCGGAAAAAGAGCGCTTGCGATAAAAAATTATTTTCAACATAGTTTTAGGTATTTTTAACCGTTACCTATTATTTTGATATAAATACTTTTAGCGGTTGTATTTCATTTATTTATAGGAAAAATTGTATGTTGTTTACTATTAAATAAAAATAATAATATTATTATTTTTCAATTCTGTTTTCATTTAAATTATTGGAATGACAATAGCGTTATTAACTTGTTATGTTTACACTTCATAGTTACATTCCGTATAGTTCATAACATAGGTATCCATCATCCAGAGTAAATTCATCGTCAGTAACTTTGAAAAGTAAATGAAAAGTATTAAAAATAAGTAGGTAAATGTATTTTAATAATTTTATTCGTAAGAACACTAATGATAACAAATTTTAAAATGCCAATGCATAACCATTGCCATTAACCACAAGAAAATTATTTTTTATAAAAGAAACTTTTTTTGGTTATTTTAAAGTCATTTAAATACTCAATACCAGTACAATAAATGAGAATATGCATTTAAATTGAAAACAATCGTTAAAAATGTTTAAAAAAAAAAGTATCACCAAATTCGTAAGTTTTGAATAATTTTAATGATTTAACCTTTTAGTGTTGCTTTAAAACGGATTATTTTCGAATATATTTCTGTTTAGACATTTCCTTATTATTACTATATTTTCTATACATAAAATTAGTTAAACTGATTTTATTGCATTTACGATGATGGTAAAATATGAATAGATTTTTTTTTTACTAATATATAAGGATAGATAAGGGCCACGGCATGAGAATTGGAATTATAAGTTATTGACATTATTTACAATTCGTGTTAAATACTTCATAGTTTCATAGTACTGTAATGTATGAAATATATATTTTTTAAATTTAATGTCTTGTTGTTTAATTTAATGTCATACACGCAATTGTGTTTACGATAAAAATAAACAAAAAGGTGTGATTATTCCAATAAAATAATGATGTTTTGATTTACACTTCCTTAAATACAAATGTTTACTGATCTAATAATATTAGCTAAAAACATTAAACGAGTAATGCTCTTTTGTTTCGTGCGCCCCGCACAAACACTGCAAGTACTAGTACTTAGGACTTTAGATGTGCTAGTAAATATTTCGTTCTATTCGTTTGCGTCGTTCATATAAAGTCCATAATACATATTATTAAGTTGACAAAAGTTAGGTACATATATGATTTATATCTGTGAATACTGTCCATCTTTAGCATATAATACAACCAAGATAGTATCGTAGCTCATCACAATGTTAAATTACTCGATCCAAGGACACGTAACATTCACGGCGTTACTGAGACATGTAACCACACGCGGCCGTTAACAAGAGACAGATTAGATACGCACTGGCCTAAGTACATGACGTTAAATATAATAAGTTTAACGCGCGGTCCGACTCGTTAGACTCGTAAGTTAGACAAATCCATGATTAAACTTCGCTCATGGTCATTATAAAAGGCTTATCCGTAGCTGTAAAACAGTATACAAAAAATAGGTTAGCAAGAAAAACTCTTCTGCCTTCGATTTAAAGTATTCAGCAACGCGTATCGTAAAAAAAAGATATTATCTAAGGTCTAGCATATCGTCAGCCTGATTAGCAATGGGCGTAACGCCGAAATACCAAATTTCGCACTAAAAGGAAAAAAACGTTTAATTTATTATATATATTTCAATAATACTTGATTACTTTTTATCACACATTTCATCGAAAAAACACTGAAATATAATTATTATACTAGCCGAATCACAGATTTTATTTAAAACAGTGTAATATATCGAAAATTGATTATTTTTAGAGTTACGCCCTTTGCTAAATAGGCGGACGATATTATTCATTTAGTTTGACCGTATGTTTATATATTATATGATTACTATTGACTATTATTCAAAAATGTTGCCACTATGTATGAATTTATTATTTATTATTCAATAATAAGGTTACAATGAGAAATTCAATTACATAATATATCATACTCCAATAAACTTAAGCAATAGAAAATACATAAATGAAATGGATTGTCTCTTTTATTTTATCACACTAAGAAAGATCTTATTGATAAAGATCTTATTGATAAAAATAGGTACCAATAGATCATACAACTATGACACATGTGGATTGCGCCATTAAACGTGGACGTCAACTTTCACGTGAAACATGTTTATTACCGGTTCGTGTCAAACATAACATATTTTGGAACGTACAGTTAATACAAGGGAGAACAATTCAAAAAAGTACATAGATAACTCTATAGAAAATTTACTTGGAAAAAAAGACAAATAAATATTCAATACAAAATTGTAAAATTTTATATAGATAGATAAATTCTTCTAAATATGATATTGTTGTGCAACTTTTATATTATGTAAGATAAAATAAAGGATAATTGTGATAGTACCAATTCATTCGCAAATAAGTTAAAATTGGTTTTAAACTCTCCAAGGACAATCTTTGTCAAACTATATTTATCTTTTAGTTAATAACTCTTAAAAAACAACCGAACCGTCTAAACTTTTCGATAAAAAATAATTGGTAAATTATAAGTTGAATCAGTACTACTGAAGTTCTTGTTCAAGTAAAGCCTGAACTATAAACCGTCAGACATTTTTAAAACTGGCGCCACCGAGTTAAATATATTATAATAAGTTAAGTTAATTATTAGTACAAATGTATATTTGTTAAACTTTATCCAACTAAAAGTTTCTATGGCAATACACAACAAAAACAATAAATACACTATTTAATACCACTCTTCTGAGTTCTGTCCTCGAATATTCAGTACACAAATTACGTTCGTTTAACAAATTAAACCAAGCAATTGTAATAATTCGTCCGGAAAATTAAAAAAAAATAGCGTTCAACTTATGAACGCACATATGATTTTCCGAAAACAGAAAATTTGTCTTTATTTCCAAAAACCCAAACGTCCGTTTAGTCATTAATTTATTAGACATGCATTTGTTATCAGAAAAGTATCATCTACGTGATTTTCATCAACATGTGTTAGATGAAAATAAAAAAATAGTAGGTTACCTAAATTATAGACTAAATTTACTATAATATTATATAAATAGACAATATGCTAATGTAACAAAAGACAACATGATATTTTATCCCACATTGCTGAATTTTACTGAATAATTATGAATTTTGAAAAATAAGGAGTGTCAAATCGGTAGTTTTCCATTTATATTATTAATTAATCTATTGTTGTACATAAGAATAGGTGAAATACCTCCAAAAAATGTCATTAATATTTGACGCCGAATTGTTTTAAATTAATTTCCAAAAAAACAGGCCTTAGTCCTAAGACTACGCTCATAAAAGAAAAATAAGAAAAACGCTTTTAAGCCTTTTAAAGAAAAATCTTAATAACGTCATCTTACTGCGAATAGGTACAGCTAAAAACAGCTATTAAAAAAACAAAAATCTCAGATTATTAAAGTTTATCTTTTATACATTTTTTAAAATTATATGGTACATATATGATACTGGAGAAAAACTGAAAGAATTTTTTATCTTTTAAATGTTAAGAGAGAAAACATTTTTATACCCTCACATTAGTATACTTAAATGACCAAACTACACAAATGAAATGATAGTAAATGTTATCGACTATCTTTCGACTAGAAGCCTTATTTTTTTGCAGGCCGTTTCACTGACCTAGTGTAACTCGCGGTCATGAGTATTTTATTAACAATTGAAATCAGTTACATAGTAATAAAAAATACATAGAGTCCTTGATATCTTGTAAAATATTTATTTATGGCCTCGTTCTCTTCAGTTCTAATATTCCCATTATTATTTAAAATTATGCGTACAGTTTCCATTTTAATTAATTAACAAATAGCGATTTTACATTACAGCTGTATAAGAATAATGTGGAATACACAGCTGTAATGCTTTGTATTATGGAAAATGTACACATCATAATAATATTATCTTACTAAAATTAGACAGTCATTGCATTTTTTTTAAACATTTAAAAACACGAAATGTTATCACCATAATATAATTGTAAATTCTGTTTATAAAAAATATTTAAGTAGTTATTAGAACTTAGAATCAATCAAAGTTGACCAAATTTTATTAGAATATAAAATATTATAAATTTTATAATTTTAAAATAACAAAAAAAATTGCATTCGTTGTTCAATACAAAATGAAATTTAGTAGTTATTATTACTAATAATTGTTAATATATATTATTCGTATGTTTATTTATATGTTAATTAGTAGGTAAACTTGTTAATAGAACTGAAGTTTGTAAATCAATTTTAATTTTTTAATTTCTTATTAAAAAGTTTATAAAATGAGTTATTAAATACAAGCTTTCTAAAATTAATTTACAGGTTTATAATTTTTTAGCATTTAACATTTTAATTCTGTAATTTATATGAAGATATTCTTACTTTTAGTGTTACTAGTTTACAATAAGCAGTGGTAGTACTTAATTAATTTTTTCATTGTTTCAACAAGTACAATTTTACGAAATTTGAATTTAAAAAATGTCTGGAATTTTAATAATAAAAACCTATAAATATTCTTTCTTAAAATAAATGAAGAACTCATATATAATTATATGCTCACATATATTATTCGAATAATGCCCATTTCTGCTAAAATACGGTCCCTTTAAAAATGGTTTAAAATAAATATATGGTCCAGAAGGGTAATTTCACACAACGGGCAACTAAACCTATATTACATTTATTATGTAATATATAAATGTATTATATAGTATAATATTGATATGTATTATTATAATTGTATAAAACATAAACATATAAAAGTCATTAAGTATTATATTTAAGTCATTACATTTAGATACATTTGATTTATAATTTTACAATTTCCCATTTTAAATCATTTTAGATTTGTATGAGAAGGGAAATCAATCATTAATAGTTACGCTATTATTGTTACTAACAAGTAACAATAGACTTAGAAAATAATTTTCAGATAAAATTAGTGATTTTGAATGAAATTATAAAAATTAAGAGTAACTTATTGACATAAAAAAAGTGAACAAGTAAATCATTTATATTAGTTCAGCAGAAACATTAATTTATAATTTTCACAAATAAAAAAAAACTTTGATTATGAAATTTATGGTTTAAGAATTTATATGAATACAAACTATTGTATACATCAACATATTATTTTATTTTATTTTAGTTTAAAAATTAGGTATATTTTATAAAGTAATTTAAATTTAGTCCAATAGTAAAAAGAAAAACTATAATTTAAGTAAAAATTACTTAAATTAAAATAAATAAATTTGAATTGCGACTATAAACATTATTATTATTCAAATCTAGTAATCTATTTAATATTATTAATATTAATTGATTAACTCAACTTAATGTTACTATTGTGTTAATGGCCAATCGGTTGAACATTAACCCGTTAATTATTTACTATGTTTATTTATGTTAATAATACTTATAAAAAACATTATATTGATAGTATTATTAACGGACAACGTATTATCATCGTAGACATTGTTTTTTTGCCCCACTGCTCTCTTGTCTAGCCATGCGTGTGATTGAAAACATTTAACCTTTTTGTTCATATTTTTTGATCCCAATAATTATTACTACCTATGTGTGTGTTCATTAACTGTTGGAAACGCATGCGTTATCGCCCATGTTCTAATTATTATAGCAACTGTACGGTAACTAATTATTATTACATCGGCTCACCTTCCTGATTGAGCGATACCCTGAGTCTTGTGTCCCACACCCCAGCCGAGGAGTCCTTCCATGTCCATCTGACCAACATAAACGAATCGGTCACGGTGTTGTTGAAGAACGACACGGCGCCAGGTCCGGCATCGGCCCTTTTCAACGTCCACGCCGGTTCCTTTTTTCCAACAAACAGACAACAATCAAAGGTGAGTAATAATAATAATATTGTGACAAAAAACTTTGTCAAACAAAACACAATATGAAATAGCCCGCCCGAAGAAAACACTTACGTCGCAACCGGAGACGGTGACGAGGAGCGAAGCTAAGGCGACGGCAGTCAGCGTGAACGACGGCAACGCGTCCATCATGGTTACTAAATTACCTCTAAAATAACATTATTCGTCATATTGTTAATATTTTTTATATAATTACGACGGCGCGTAACGAGATAGTAGAATGGTGGCGGCGACGGCGTCAGTAGAATCCGGGAAAAATATTATTATTATTATTATTTTAGTAGCATAAACGCGAACCGACAAACGGACCTTGGAACGGACCATTAATAATAATATCATAGGTATAGCAATATTGTATACACTCCATGACCCGATATAGGTATTATATATATAATATATCAAATGTATGTTTTGTTTTAAATTATAATAATAATAATAATAATTATTATTATTATTATCATTATTATTGTTTTTATTTATAACGCGCAATCACCTGGATCCCTTGAGCAGATAACACAGCTTTAGCACAATTTGGTTTGATAGCGACATCGTTGCGGTTATCCGCCAAACGGAAGTCACAGTGGCAGTGGACGGAATGGCAAACGTAGGTATAATACACAATATGGACAAACGCCGACTTCACAAAAATATTTCAATAATTTGTATGTATATTATGATATCTACACGTGACCGTGTCGTCAATAATGTCGTGTACAAATAAGAACAACACAATATAATATCCATTGCGAAAATAGTCATAATTCAAGTATAAGTTCTATAATAATAAATAACAACAGGTAAAAGGAACTTTGATCCCACACGTTTTTTTATAGAAAACTCCAAGTAGACAATAATTTATACTTTCAACTATTAATAATTAAAGAAATGTAACTTCCTTAGTTTCAACTCACTGTCTCGTACATCATAATAATTAGTGTTAAATAAATATACATCTTATTTATTTTTATTATGTCTCTAGACCAGTGTTCATTGCAATTTGTAACACTGTTATGTGAATAGATAATGAGAAGAAATAAGATATTAGGTATCTTTTTGGGGTTGAATATCACTGAAACATGAGGCGTCAAGTTTCAAAACCATCTAAAAGACATTTTGAAAGGTTTTTTTTTAAGCGGCTACACTGTATTACATGATATGTAAAACTATTGTTGAATATCAAATAAAGATTATAATGAACTTAAACTTTGTCAGGAAAATCATAATTGGTTTTAAAATCTCCCATCTAAAAAAATGATTTGTTGGTTGTGAACATTTTCAACAATAATGCTTTTAGTTGGTTTTGCATTGCATTTAAGAAAGAGGCTATGCTATGCCAAGAACAGTTCAGACATCAAAGTCTCGCATTCTAAAATTTCTAAAAGGTCCAACAAATTGATGATTTTTTTCAAATCAAATTAAATCAAACAAATTGTGGTTATAAGTTAAAGTGGAATTGAGTATTTTATGAACATAGTTAAGTTAATTAGATAATAAGTTAATCATTTAGGTAGGTATAAGCCAGAGGTTTATGTTTAAATGTTAAGTGAAATAAAGTTAAATTTATCTTAAATCATTATTTTACTCGAAATTAACCATTAATTTATTAATGCGTTGATGGCCAATCTTAATTAAGTTTTGTGCGACTAAATGTGAACGGTCGTGGTAAATTTTCCAGAGTACATATCTAATTTTGTCGCGGCTTCGTCGAGTCGGTAACAAATAAAGTCCATAGAAATAACCGGGAAACCCCAGCGTTCACGTGCGCTGTTGGTATAATTAAATACACTTTTTTTATTATATAATGAAGAGCAACGACCTTCGTGTCGTTGAAAACGAGACGGAACAGTCCGAATTAAATAAAAAGCAAATAACTTTTTTCTCCATAAAGCACATTATTATTACAGTATGCGTAGTACAGATAATATTATGTGAGGTTTAACCTGACTTGTAGCCGTCGGATGCCGGACGCTAGCCGCACGCTGTGTTCAGCTACCGTCGCTGTTTTCCAGTTGCCTTATTAACAAAATAAGAAAAAACATTCAACCTATCCTAATAATATAATACCAAATTAAGTTGTATTAGCCATCTAACTGTACCATCGATATTTATTGAATAATAAGCTCGTCTGTCGCAATGTTGTGGCAAAAAGGCGATGGTTGTGTATGAGAGGAAAACGAGTACGCGGAAACCGGCAGTAGCTAATCCGGCACATTGTATAGGCAATTCAAGTGCTCCCAGGAAAAAATCATGTCCAATCCCGGTCGTTCCTAATAAGGAAATGCGTTTTTAGCAAAAATAAGTTAGTTGACCCTTTAACGTTCATTGAAGAATGTACTATTGGCCTACCCATAATCGAACATCATAGTAACGAATAAGTGGAATTCAATGATAATAACTTAAATACGTGGATTTTCGGTAAATTATTTATTTATTTATCAAAAATAAAAAAAATCCAGTAAAGTTGGGTTGCGAAATTGAGTGGGTATGGAGCATATTGGGGAGGGGAGGTCACAGGTCAAATTTAATTTTTACTTTTGACCCGATAAAGCACCTCTCGGGTACGATTTCTGATCTAAGGCGTTTATACATGAAGAAACCAATTAAGCGATTTACAAGATATCGTGGGTCCAGGCATAGAAATGACATTGTAAAATCAATACTGTAAAATTTTATTTTTTGAGCAAACATATGTGTACCTATTAAAACAAAATGGCATTTATCCACTTTTCAAAAATCAAAAAAATAATTTTTAGGACTTGTGGTGTTTATGCGGTAAAACTAGCTCAGCCTGAATAAAACTTAAGGTAAACAGGTTTTTACACGAAAAAAAAATTGAGGGCATAACGACTTTTTAAAACCATAGCTTTTGCTATGCTTCAATAAATAAATCGGTATATAGTATTAGATTTTAATTTTTATGTTTTGAAAACATTACAGTTGATGAGTTATATTCGATGCTAATTTTATTGATTTGCAAAATAAATTGCGATTTACTATACCAAATTTTTTCGTTTTAAAAATATACAATTTTAGTTGTAATAAGTGTCGTTAAATAATACAATTAGTATTAACGGTAAAGTATTTTTACGTGGTCGACAACTGTCAACTGTCGAAACCAATTGTTTTTTAAAATCTTAATGGTAGGATCAAAACTATAAAAAATAGTTTTGTAATTTAATAAATATATTTAATGTTATTTGTATCTTTATAAAAGACTAATGCTTATAAGCAGTACAACAGTCAAGTGAAACAACCTAATGACAAATCGATAATTTTGAAAAATACAATATATTGTACAATTAATGTAATATAAATAAATAATTAACTTTTACATTCTCTGCACTTTTTTTTGGTAAATAAAAAAAGTACATTTTAATGCAATGGTTTTGTTATCTTCCAATATTAATAATTAATTTTTTATTATTCAATTATGTTTTTCTTTTAACAAAAAAAAACCTAAATACAATTAAAATTACTAATGAGTAGTGTATAATTAATATTTAATTTAGGTTAAATATATACAAGTCTATTAAAATCACAGTGAAATTATTTATTAGGTATCCTAGATTATTTATTTTATACTTTACGGGCATAGTCCAGATTTACGTATGAGTGCATAATACATAATAATACAACATAATACTCAATAACTAAATATAACAAGACGAAGAAGAGAAAGAAACAGAAAGAGAAAAATATAGCAAGTATAAAGTGGCAAAATAAAAAAAAAATAATAAAAATAATACAAATATAATGTTATTAAAAGGTGAACGACGGGTCTTCATTGGCTTGGCGTATAAGGCGAATAAGGGTAGAGTTTTAGAGATAATTGGAAGACAATGAGGTATTAAACGAACTACTTCGTGGAGGATGATGTTTCACCGGATAACAGTTTTTGAATTTTTAAGAAAAATATACAACTATTGTGTTCGGATTTCCTTTTTATAAATTATTATTTATAGGTACAAACTATTTAGATAGCTATTATAAAAAAATATATTTTACCCAATTTCACCGCAATAGAAAAGATCTAATACCTTTTTAACTGGGCTCAAATGATTGTTAACAAAACAAAATGGGTCAAAACGTTTATTGTATGTATGATTTATCATAGAAAAACTGTTAACAGGTAATAAAAAGTACAGAGGTAGCCTACCGTGACAAAATGGACAGTACAATATTGTTATAGTTTTATAAAAGCACTCTGCACCAGTATAGTTACCTGTGCTGATCCCTTGCATTGGTCGTTGGTCAATTTGTTTTGTTGACACTAAACTCCTTAACGATGCAATACAACATGCACCATTGGTGTTGCCTACACAGGTCGCCTTTACACGGTATATTCATTTTGTATCAAGCTTATTATTATTGTGGGTACTACGCATAGTTATAAAATGTTTAGTTAGAATCCCCGATATCGTGACTGCGACGTTCCTAAGCGTAGACGTGTGCCTGTTTTTACCTGACAATTTATCACGATACAATTCATTTGAGTAATGGTGCGACAGTACTAAAACACAGTAGAGCTAGTATTACCGAAATTAAATGTCACGATACGCATTTATTGCGATAAACTTGCGACCCCGTTTGCAAAAAAAAAAAAACCAAAACTACTACGACATGCAATGAATGTTTTTCATACAAAATAAGCAAATATTATATTTTTTTTCACCCCACTTCCTAGATCCTAATAACTTACCTTTGCTTACTTTTACTTGCTGTTACTTTTTATGTCATTTATGTATTAACATACACAGCTACACATATATTATACAGAAAAGAGATATGAATACAGACCACAAAAATGTGGCCGCCGCGCCAAAGAATGGAAATTAAATATGGCAAGCATAGAATACCAAACGGTCATTTCATGGTAAACTAGAAGAGGGGTATTGGGGGGGGAGGGGGGGGGCAGTTGTCACTGCGAATATTAATAACAATAATAATTATTATTATCTTTTTTTTAATGCGCTCGAGTCAATATAAACGGTGTTGGCGGACGCAACGCAAAGGGAATAAACAAGATGACTGATGGACTAAACACAGGGAATAAACACAATAATATTATTATTAACGCAGTGTTATGAACAACAATAGAATAGTTTGATCCGTCACGGATTGAGTAATCACCGTACAAGTACACAAGTGATTCATCCGCGTCGGCTACTTTTTTTTATAATATTTACTATTATTAGTATTTATTAACTATCTAACTACCTACCTACCTACCCATTACATACACACACATATCTATACATTTTATTTTTTATCCATTTTCGTTTCATTAATGCTGATGACATCCGAGAGCCCCCCCAAACAGTGTCGTCCGGCAGTCAATGAACTACCGCCAACGGTTTGAATGATAAAATGATAAATAATAAACGTTCGGTCTAATGCAGTCATAATTATAATTATTATGTTTTGACGTTTTCTCGCGGTAGCAAGTAAAGTTTACAAACCGCTGCAAACACTATAAAAATATATGAACACCTGTGTCTCTGTCAATGCCGACACCGGCAATACACATTATACCTTCTACAAATAATATAATGTTAAAAAGTACCCGAGAAAAACCTATAGCGTATAGCTGGCTGAAAATTAAATACACTGTAGCTAATGGAAAAACGCAATCAAGTTCAAAAGTCAAAATGACTAACCATGCCTGCCAGTCGCTTTCTAATACACAGAGCATGTACATTTACGTCCGTATTTATTGAACACTGCATTAGAACAGGAAAAACACAAAAGTCTTAAAAGTAGGTACAATAGAAACAATTATTGCTAGATGTGGATTACAAATAGCAATTTGTTTGGACATTTCTACTACTATAAATGTATAGTTATAACCTATCTTTTCCCGTCAAAGTTTAAACACTATACAATACTCATAATAATATAAACAATGTTTTTTGTACGTTTAAAACATGAGCATGTATTTTTTTTCTTGTACTCTTCGAACGGCACATTCTTGTTGTACCTACCTCTACACAGCCCTAGTACAGGTACTATAAGGCGCTTGATGCAGAGGACATGATGATAAATTATTCAATCGACTGTGGGGTTCACACAGTCAATACTAGTGCAATTCAGCTCCATAGTTATTATTAACGAATCGGTAATTACTCGATTGAACACGTCGACCATTTTATTGCATTGCAATAATTTATAATTACTAGACTAGCTCATTGATTGTTTTTGATATTATCGGTGTTGTAGGTTACAGAAAGTGCAATGATCGTTTTTTTTTCATACCAGCCGTGCAATAAAAGTAATTCGATTGCAATTATTTATTAATATTTTTATCGCCGATTGCAAAACAACAGAAAATACCAAAATAGCGAAATAACCACATTGTTTTGTCCGAACCAATAGTAGAAAATTATTACAAATCATTAATTACATCGTTCCGCTCTTCAAACTCGAGTGATCAAAGTGATAAACGTTCGAATGGATTTATAGTAACTGGAATTTACAATTAAACATTTTGTCGATTAAGAATAAAAAAAACATCTCATCTCGAAAATATTAAACTTTAAGTCGACGCTTTCATTTTACTTATCTATTAATTTATATCAAAGTATATATTTTTTTATGTATTCGACTGAATTTATGAATTTCAATTAATCGTTTAACACAGTTAATATACGTTAAGGATTATTACTACTAGAATTTGTATTATCAGAAGTCTTTGAAAAGTAAATTATTTCGTTGTGTATAATATATTATGTATAAAACTATAGATCTAATTGCTAAACATATTACCACATGGTAATTTAGGGTTATTTAATTATTAATGATTTATTTTATTATCATCGAAAACCAAATTTATTGAAATCGTTCGTTTTAAAAAACAAATTAGAAATAAAAAAAGTTAAGACTTCAGTTTAAAATACTCCAGTTTATGGTGTAAATATGTTAAAAAAAAAAAAAGACTGTAACTATAACACTTATGCCGAGGGAAAATTCTTATAAAGATACTATTGCCCGACACTTAAACAGAAGTACGATTGATCTAAATCCCCAGAAAATATTTATTGCCTATACCTTACTCCAAAATTAATTTAGATATAAATGTATACAAATTTTACTTCGGTTATAATGATTTGCCTACTAAATTTTTCTTTTGCACAACAAATCCTTATAATTTAAATCAAAATAATATGTATTCATGGTAAGGGTCCGAATTTGTTTTACATTAGGCAATGGAGAAAAGGGGCTGGTTAAAATTATACAATTACCCGATTGCCTTGTCCGGTCTAGTGAGCTTCTAGTCAAGTGGTAGCAGATGCAAATAATAAACGTTGAAAAAATAAAAATAAAAATAGTAAAAACACTCGACTGCCGGCGTTGATCGTTACAATGAAGAGGCGAACCGTCAATGACGGTCGATTAATGACTGTACAACACTTCTAATAAGTAATAATTATAATAATATTATAATTGTTATTGTTATTGTTAATACTGTGAATAATACGGGTTTCTATTTTCAGAGCAGCCGTCAAAATCGAAACGAAAGCTGAAATTATTATTTGTATTTTATTGCTGTCATTTTATACCTAAGCCGCCGTCGCGCCAAGGCTCCGGTTTCTCTTGTACACCTCGCACTTCTCCGATAGTCGAGTGGTCCTCGTTCTGGTGTAGATATAATGTTGCTATTTAAACTACCAGTGTCCCATTTGTATTACCGTATCAAAAATACAGTAACAACAAAACGCGTGGGCGATCGCGTTACCGGCTATTGATTTACACGCGGCCGAGTTTTATTTATTGTAATCACAATGGGTAATCAAATTTTCCCCTCGTAGATATGAGCCGCCGTTACACGATCGTTTGGCCATCAGTCTAAGAAACAATATACCGTTTGCCAGGAAATTCGCACAGCGATAAAAATAGTGCTATGATTATAGCAATAGGTACCCCTTATGGTCTATTTGTCCCACGTAGCAGCAGCCTGGTCAAAAAGTGGTTTCTTTTTTTGGTGGTTTTACTTTAAGGGGATTCGGTACCGGCCGTTTTTTTCAGTCAAAACACATCATTTTTTGTCCATCGCATAGGCCGAACCAGTAATCCGATAAGTAATTTGAAAACAGATTTGAATTCGTCATGAAGTTTGCTTGAGATCCTAGGAAGCACATTTTTCAGTTTTAAATTTTAACCCTTTACAAATTTAATTTTAATAATTGACATTTTATAAAATGTTCAAACGTTTCTTATTCATAGTAAGAAAACAATTTCAAAAAAGTACCTCGTAGGGTCCCAAGTAGAACTTCATAATGAATTCAAGTCTGTTTTGAGATTACTACTAATCGGATCACTGGTACAGCCGGTGCGATGGACAAAAAATGTACTGTTATATTAACTAAAATGGCTTTTACTCATAGACAAAATGATTTAAATTAAAAATAACACCATGAAGCTTATACAAAAAATCTGGTAAGTTAATTAACATGGTCGAAATTTATTAAAACCCCTTTTTTCTTAAATATTGCCTATACAAAACTCCCTAAAAATGGTAAGAAATGCGCGCGGATAAAAATAGCTTTACGCGCTTACTCTACCGCACTCCACCCATCCTACCTTTAGTAACTCAAAAAGTAATTATTAAAATCTAGTTATCGACCAGTCAACATTTTCAGCAAATTATTTTTAATAAAATGGCTATATTAAATTTAAAAAAAAAGTTTTGAAGCTATCGTGGGTTCAGACAAAATAAAATAAATAAATAAAAAATAAAAACACATCTATTGTAAAAAGTATAACTTCTCAGCTCCACATCGAAGCTATAAAATTAAAAAGCTTATTTACCCAGTGAAAATTACACATTACACAAATATACAAAAATAGCACATTTTAAACATAATGGTTTGAACACTCCAACTTTTGGTTGACTTTATTTTCTATGACCTAAAAGTTAATCAAAAAATCATAAAATAAAGGGTCACATGGGCCATGTGGTTGGCTATTAATCATTCTAAGTATTTTGTACTGCCGAAATCAATTTTTGTGTTTCCCAAACAGAATTGAACAAAAATGATAACAATTAAGTGAAAAGTGAATAAAATTCGTTGTTTTAATTATTATTGGTAAATAAAAATAATTATTTGTGAATTAAAATAACAATTTATAAAACACGTAAATAATTTTTAATTATTTTAATAAAATTGTACTGGAAAATGTCCAACTCTGTTCACAAACATTTTTATTTATATTATATGTTAGATACAAATATTTTTTAAATCCCTACGATTCGAGTCAAAGTATAAATCATAATATGTTAAAAGTAAAGGTTGTTACTCAGAGTAACTACACAAAAACAACAATCGTTTGGTATGTTTTTTTTTATTGATTTATATTTACAGTAACTAAAAAATATCGTAAATTAACTATAGCATTTTTTTTATCATTGTTATTATTAATATTAAATTATTACAATAAAAAAATTAGGAACTGGTAGATTTCTCTGTTTTTTTTTATATATAAATACCTATATTTATATATATATACAAATATATATTAGGTATTAATTAATATACTTTTTCTTCTAACAATAGATAAAGTGAAAAGATATAAGTATTATTTTAGCGTATCTAAAATTCATTTTACAATAAATACATCTACTCACAGGGGTGGGACGAGCTCGGGGTGTAGAAAACAATTTCAATTTCATATAACAACAATTTGATGGTATAGGGGGAAGGGGAGGTAGGGCATAGAGAAGGTGTGCTCGAATAGAAACAATACAATCTACTTTTTCAACAGAGAATAACAGCAATAATTTACATTAAAAAATAATAATAAATAAATAACTATAATAATATAAAATATAAAAACGCATAAATTTCAAATTTACCACTTAACACAATATTTTTTGTTTATAATGAAAAGACATTTGTTTTTATAAAAATATTCACAGTTCCTCGTTTTTTAAATACAACTGGTATTGTTTGTACGCGTTGGTAAGTAGGTAGTACTAGTGACGGTAAGAACGGATGGTCTATTTTCAGAGGGAAAAATTCTTGGTTTAAAAAAATGATAATTTTTAAAAAAGTAAAAAAATAATATATTATTATTCGACTATATATATATATAAATATATATTATATGTATATAATGAGAAGAGCGTGTGTGTGTGAGAGAGAGATAATATAATGTTGTGTTACAACAGAAAAAAAAAGATAGAATGGAGACTGGTCTAAAACAAAAGTCGTGTCACTTGCTCTTCGTTTTGTTGTTGTTATTAAAAACCGAGAAAAAAAACGATTGTAATATCGGTGTATAGAGATTTCGTAGTACTCCAACGACATTTCGCGTATTGATGTATATAAATTAATTTCTGTGTTAAAAATGCGTTGGTCACGATTAACTTAGACATATTATTATTACTATAGTACACACAACTATGACTGAACATTACACGTCCCGTTGTCGTCATCTCACGCGCGTTGTACAACATTCAATATTTGTTGAAAAATAGGAGATTTAAGCATTTTATAAATGTATACATATTCATATATATATATATTTATATATAAATATATAAATAAATATTATATACAATGTACACCTGAATACGTTATGAAGAGAGTGGGTGGGAGAGTGTTTAAGAGAGAGAGAGAGAGAGAGAGAGAGGAGAGAAAACACAGGGACCGGAGGAACAACAAAATATATAATCAAAATACATAATCAAATAATGAGTCGAATTGGTAAACGTCAATAAACATCAAGTACCTAAACTAAGAGTCCAATTGAAACATTCTTTCTTTTTCTTTTCTTTTTTTCTTTTTTTCCTTACAAAAAAAAAAAAACAAAAAAACAAAACAAAAACGAAAATTATTTTATCAATGTGTGGAATCCTCGGCGGAGAAATTGTTTGTGATGTGAATCGCCTGATTGATGGCCGGCCGCCGCGCCGGTCGGGGCTCGACATAGTGTGTATGTATGTATCTCTTCCAAAATCTTTTGGTAGCCGCTTTTAACTTGAGTCGTCTCATACGATCAATGGTTCTTGTCGCGAACTCTCCGGACGGTCATTGGGACGCGTCATAGACTCCTGCGAGAAATACAAAATAAAACAAATTAGTAAACATATAATAATATACAGCCAAGTCTGTGCCGATGAACAGAAAAAAAGGTTCGGGTTAACAATAGTTAAGTGAATTCCAATTTAAACACAAGTCGAATAGCCGTTTTAAATAATAACAGATAAATTATTTAGGGGGGAGGGGAGAGGCCAAAAAATACATAAATCCGTTTCAGCTGCACTGGTGAAAAACCATAGGTCCATGTTCTATTGGCATATAAAATTATGGAAAAAAATAATAACAATTCCCGTCCGATATAAAAATTATATACATTTGTTTAATATGATAAAAATATTGTACTCCATTTCAAGTGTTAAAGACTACGGTCACTTAGGCTAACTAAGGTGATAAACGTCAAGTTAAAAATGTTTCGATGATCGATGTAGGTATTTAGACTGTCGTCCGCGAAATTTCGCCCACTCGAAACTTTAAACTTGTGATTTTTTTTGCGATTTAAATGTAATATTTTAAGTTGTCGATAAAAATTACTTTTAACGGTAACCGAGACACAACGTCGTTTGGGACGAGCATAAAAAGGTGGTAAAAAAAAATCCGAACAAATACAACAACCTTAATGAACGAAACAAGGTACGTACACAATAAACTCTAGATAAAATTCGCGTCCGGCTGCTTAACATACTGGCTTGGTCCATGTTTGGCAGTGAGCGGGTACAGCTGCTGTTGCTTAAACGCGGTTACGGCCGTCAGCGACGGGGGACGAGGCGGTGGTGTGGTATGTGGGTACCTATCGGGATTTTTTTTTTTGTATCTCTTCTAATTAAGGAGCCAATGACGTTTTACATTATAATAAAAACCAAAATGAAAAACAATTCGATTATCGCGAAACGGTCGATGGCAGCTGCTGCGAAAAAAAAAATCTCAAACTACCGTGGATTCGCGTGGGGGCACACATCGACGGTTCTAAAAATAAACTTAGCCGGATCATTGTTTACGCGGTCAACGAAACTAAAACAATTAATATACTTCTCAGGTGAGTAACCGTATGTAGCGACAGAATTGTTTATACAAATCAGCGCCTATTGGGTGAAAAAACATTGAAATTAAAAACACTCTTGAAGTGTAAAAAAAAAATGGCATTCCCGTGTCAATAGCTCAAAATATAAGCAAAATTGTGTAAAAAAATAAAAAAAATAAGGTGCGACGGTAGTCATTAACCTCTAAACATATGGTGAGAAAATATGTTTAGAGTGTCAAACCCAATAATTATGAAATAGTTCTACAAAGTAATCCATCACAGAGCCTTATAGAAAATTAAAACTACTTTAATTTCATTCGTCAAAAGTCGACAAAATTTGAAATTAGCACTTTTAGACCCAAGATCTGTATTAAAATTTTACCAAATATGTATATACTCACTGTGATTACTGTCTTGAGAGGAATCGTAACGATAGTGTGTTTGGGGCGATACGCAAAAGGTCGTCTCTCCATGTCTCCCCACATGCCGTCTACCATTCTGGAAACAAACAAAAAACATTCATCAATTTTTTAAAGTAAAAATCGTAGCCTTTATAATTATGGTTATTGTACAGACTAGCGAAGGTGGTGACTGACCGTTGGAAATAAAAAGTAATAAAAAGCAACAAAAAAGACATCGCGTCGTTTTGAAGTACTTGCGTTACGTTACTAAGTAACTAACGACGACAAAGATGCTTTTTCTTTCTATTTTCCACGGGTCTAGAGAAAAGAAGGAGACTAGTTTAACTTTTTAACTCATGATAGTTTTAGAATATGATTTTTGATTCAATTGAAAATTGTGTGGAATGTAATCGAAGCTAATCACAAAAATACGTTAAATACAGATAAAGTATTAATACTTACGAAACGTCGGCTGCGTTCAATTTGAGTTTTCGTTGTCTTTTTGACCTGATGTAAAACGTGGTGCAGATTATAAACACCAACAGAACCGCCACACTGACCCCCGAAGCTATGCTGGCCGATTCTAGCATCACTTGTCTCCTGGTAGCTATAAAATCATTAAAAAAAAAAATACCGTAAGATTAGGAGAGAACACACACAGCCAAATCAATTATTAAAAAAAAAAAAGCAAGGCGCCCTATAGCGTTTTTTTCGGTCGTCCGAATCAATCGATATTTGCGGCGATTAAACCGTATAAGTATTTTTTTAGAACTGGGAGGGGGATTGCTTATTAAATAAAAAGTTAACCAAGTTTCGAGAGTGGGCCAATTTTTTTTTACCAACGTTTTAGTATGTATGTATATTATTACTATATCATCAACTATACTACTACACTCGGGACCAGCTGCGGAACGTGAGAGAGAGAGAGAGAAAGAGAAAAAGAGTACAGTAGGGATGATCGTGGCGCATACCTAGTAAATCATTAGTATGCCGGACCGAGCACGGGTTTGGTATGCGGTCTCGTTTCTTTACCTCCCTCTACACCTGAATAATGTGTGCTTCGTTACGTATACGTTCACATAACACACATAAACCTACACACACATTCATCGGCGGTGTCCCCATTCATGTGTGTGTCTTCTCTGATATAGTTTTACTCATTGGCTGTACAAATATATTATATATATAAATAAAATAATAACAATAATATATTGCCGGTGTTGCGCGCAGACGACCTTGGCCAACGGTCCATCGGAGACTGATAAATAAATATATTATGTAGTTTCTTTTTTTTATAAAGCTTAAACCATATAAGATCCCAAACGGCGCATCGTTAACGCAACCGGCGCGATGACGTTTAGCTGCGTCAAAACAATATTTAAGTCTGCGAAAAAACAATATAATATACCTACAATAATAGTAATAATAATAATAATAATAATACATGTGTACTCACACCATCAAACACTAACACCGTGACTACCCGGTTAGGATTTTTATACTTTGGGAGAATTTTGGGAAACGCCTGCGCGGGTGAGTCCGTACAAAAGACTGTGCCTACTTACAACTAACAGTTGGACTGGTCCCAAGTTGTCGGGCGACGACGGAAGATATTATATGATACGGAGAGCGCTGTATAGTGATGATTTACTGTGTAGAACGACCACATTAGTATACTGTCACACGGTATAATTTTGTATTTCAAAAAAAAAAAAGAAAAAAAACCGTTTCTAAAAATTATCTATTATAGGGAGAGTACATAGAGAAGACACTGAGACGAACCTCGGCGACCCCGGTAGAAAAATAATATCGCGTTACTTTTTCTTAATAACAGTGATGAAAAATACCATTCAGGTACATTATATTATTATTTAATTTAACTTACTCGTGTACGAGCCGTCCAGGTTTTTGTACTCGCATCTCTGCCCCATGTAACCGTCGGGACACCTGAAAATAACAAAAATCAGTCAATACAAAAATAATTAATTTAGAGCTTTACGCCGTCATAGAGTAATATAGTAATATAGTAATATGGTAATATAGTGTAGGTACATTTTTAGTATTGTTTTAGTTTTGTCTTAAAGTTATTGGAAAAGCTAATTTCCGAGTAATTCTAGAAAAACACATGTTTAACTTTTTATTATACATAGGCATAGCCTTTGCCGACCTTGCGTGCGACCAATTTATTTTACCCTACCACAATCGTTGCCTTCAGACGAAACCTAGGAATTCACATACGGGAGGAACTTATTTAGGGCGCGGTTGTAAAAACAAAAAACCATTTTCTTTGAACTCTGTATTTAAGCGCCCCTACAACTACACAAACTTTTAACCCAACGTTGGATCTGGCCTAGGTCGTTTTTTAAAAACTATTCAGACTACTAGGTTTGATTAGGATACAAGAAATGAAAACGATTACTGGAATTTTTCAAAATTATGAAGTCTATTTGATCTATAAGTCAGCTTATCACATGTAACCAAGTCACTAGAAGACCTCCTGCTACACGCTAGAAGGTTTTTTACCACCAAAAAGATCTAATAATTGGTACGGCAATGGGTTTGTGATATTATGTGTACTTGAGTAAACCAAGGTCTATATATACAGTAAGAATTCAATCTGCAATTGGTTTTTATAGTGCGATTTTTAACACACTACTACAGCGCGGAGTTCCACTTTCCTGTGAGATAAACCGAAATAAGTATTATAATAATATTTTGTTTATGCACGAGTAACTCGGGTACAGAATTTTACCGTTCGGTCGGTGTCGTCGGAATTAATAGTGGTCTAACGACGATATTTCTTAAAAAAAAAAAAGCCTAGTACATTTTATATGTACCTATACTATATAATATTATTATATATAATGACAGCAAATACAAACAAAACAACACCGGGACAAACGGTTGCGGCACCACGTATTGGACTCCTGCACGGTTCTGTGGGTTCTCGATGAAGAACAACAATAACATAGATATATATGAATATATATATATATATATTATATGACCGAGTTTCTCATGATATAAGCCGCGGTCACAAGAAGCCTGCCAGCAAAGGGCGATACGTAGACCCAGTGGGCCAAAAATTAAAATCAATTACCGTGTGACAAAAATACATCTACGCCTACCAGATGAACGCATAATAATGTTATTGCTATTATTTACCAAATTCGAAGACTGTACTCGAACACGTCGAAAAAGGAAATGTTTTTATTGTTAATGGGTACGGCCTATGTATTTTTCATTACTCAAACGCGGTGTATTATAATAATATTATTCTATTATTATTGTAATATCGCTTAGTCATATTGTGGAATTTCATTAAAATACTACTTGACCGCGTCGAGCAACACAAATAGTGGCTGTTGACCGTTCATTTTTAGTTTTAAGTCAACTATATAATTAATGGCCTAGTTGAGTAAGCGATTTAGCATATTATAGTATGCGATTCAAAACGCAACTGAATCAGACCGCGAAATTCCTAAGTTAAATTGTTTTGCAAAACGCGTTAGTTAGGTTTTCGATGAATTACTCAAAAAATAGCCAATTAACTAAATATTTTACTGAATCAAATACAAACGCGCTAGAAGTACTCGTATTTTGTGGGTCGACTGACGTTTAAAAGATAGTCAAATAGTTTAAATCGAGAAGAAACTAAAAAAAATGTACATATTTTTCAATTAAAACTATGGACCGCTGTAACTTTTTCTAGAAGCAGTAGAATTAGTTCTTAATATATAATATACATATAAATGTAAAATAAATATATAAATCTCTTTCACCTTGAAGGGGTAGAAAGTTTTTCTATACATCGCTTTTTTAGGTGTAGTTTTAGGGCTAAAGGTCTAAAAATTATTAGGTTGAAGGAGCTTTGAAGCACGTGTTGTCATCGTTAAATTCCATTGAAATTTGGCATACCCCCTTTCATATATAAGTTATATATTTATATATATATATATATATATGTATGTATGTATACTGTTTTCTTTTATTATGTGCACTTAACCTCTTTTTTACGATATTTTGATGAGTATTTAGAAAACAGATGTACCCGATTGCATATTCGAGACAAACTAACCATGTATTACCTTTATAGCAAGGTTTTTAACAACAGTTGCCGCGGCGACGGCGGTTCGTCGGGCGCGATGAGACAAGGTGATACAGCTATTAATATTTTAGGCGTGTGGTCGGATGAGGAATTTTTGAAATATTTGCGACAGCTAGGCGTACTCCTTTAGGCATATACTTCCATATTATACACCGCATGGTAGCGCACTCGAACCCCGCTAGCGGCCACAAAATGAGAATAGGAGTGAAAGAGCCTAGATATGGAGAGCGAGAAAGAACACACAGGAGTCGTCATAGTCATACAGTTGTCCGAAGGATATCCGTGCTTGGGCATTAAACAGATACGTGACCCGCAATACGGACCGGGGATTATATATTTGTACACACATATACACGCTGGCATTTAATAACAACGCGCCTATATTATATACCGACTAGACCACCTACCCGTCGTAAATATTATCCCGTATATGTGTGTGAATATATATTTGTTTGTGTTGAGTAGCGCCGGTGGTTGGTACAAGAGCACCTATTACCTTGTACGGTTGTTATTATTGCGTTGGATTTTGGAAACCGATATGGAGTCTAATGTATGACTGACCAAAATATTCAGGCTAAGTGAAACCGTTTCCAAAAGTCACATTTTAAGGACACGGCAATTAGGAATGAAAGGGCAATGTCTCTGAAAAGCCTTTTTTTTTAATGTCAAAAATGTCAAGATGAAGAACTCAAACCTATTTTACATACCAGTAAAACTATATTGAAGTAAATAAATAAATTTTATGTGAAAACCGACTTAAACATAGGAACATGTTCGGCATTAGCATTATACTACCCAACAGACAGCCTAGTTTAATCGAGCAAAACAAGTCTAACCTTAAAACTATTAGTCTCGAGTAAAGCTCCCCCAAAACTTAAGAAAAATATTACATCCCTGAGATGCACAATCAAATTAATAAATTTAATTAGTTTAATGGACCAATCGCGGACGCGTTTATCAAACCTTTAACGAAAGTTTATGCGTCTCGTCGTTGGATTATATATGGTAGTGTGGCCAAAATAGTTAAAACAAGTGGACGGTATACTTAGTAGCAGAAGAACAGGAGTTAGATGACTCTGAAAAAATGATACACTGCGAAGCTTCAATACTCCGAGTTACCTCCAAACAATGACCTCAAGTTAGTGATCGACAAGTCGGCAAAGAAGTCGACTCTGGAGTGTGTAGGTTTTGAGTGGGCACGACAACGTTCGACCCGCACTCTAAAATAATAAATTAAACTTATAACAAGGTATACTCACTCGCAATTGTACAGTAGAGATTCGCCGATTTTGATAGCGAAACACGTGGCATCGTTTAGACAGTACCAGGTGGCGTATACCGGCGGACAGGGGTACGTGTGGAAGGTGACGTTGGGCCTCGCCGTCGGTTGCAGGGGTCGCGGTTTCGGCGTCGACCTACTCGAACACGCGTCTGTAACACAAGAAACAAAACAAAAACCTATTATTATTAACACTTAATTGCTATTCACAGTGTAATAGGCTATGTGTCGTAGTACACGATCACTGGGAGAGAGCACGTGCTGGAGGAGCCGCGACACGCTGGTGGTAGTTACCTGCCCTCGTGCGGGATTCAACCGGCTTAAAGGCGGTATAGCAATTGTCTCCGAAGACCTCACAGGCACACACGACATACGATACCAGAGGAGGTTTTTGTAAGCTGACAATAAGCGAGAGCCTGACGACCGGTAGTCGCTTTTGGGGTGGTGGTGGTGATAACCAGATAAGCGGTACGGGCGCCGCCGCCGGAAGGGCCGCACAATGGTCTTAGCCGTGGTGATGTACTCGCTGCACAAGAGTGGGCGGAAGGTTAAAACGGATGTACGATTTGTATTCATTTCGAGATTATCGTGTGTACGACTACTCACAACACACCTAAAGCACACGGACGAACACCGGCCGTCTGCTCTCGTCACTGTGATACTATAACAATGTGTGTAAAAAAATAAGCACACATACATACATTCGGCACTAGTCCCGTCTTATTTCATATTAACAACGATATATTATGTATAAAGCGTACAACAATAAAACAAAAATTACAGTACACGGAATCCGGTTCCGTTTTTTTCACTAAAAGAGCTCTAGAATTTTTCGTGCGGACACGCGAAATTTGTATCGAGTTGTAATGGTAAAAAAAATCCTAAAAGGGTTTAACAACCCCATACAGTAGGTAGACAAATTATATATTATAATACATAGTCGTTATACCTATAACACACAAAATTCTCGGCGTGCTGTGTGGGCGTTTTCGACGTCCTCGTCTCGTTATTATTATTAATGTTATTGCAATGTTCTCTTAAAAAAAAAAATTAATAAAGCCCGAACCCGATATCGATTCTTGTCGGGTTTCGCGTGAAAAAGACTCGGTGCCTTTTTCGTCTTTAAAGTATATAGAATTTCGCGGCATAACATGAAACAATATTATTAGGAAGGTATTATTATTATTACTGCCCCTTACGGTGGCATGTACCCGCACGTATTTCGTGGAAAGACTAGTATATAATATGCAAAAATAAAAAAGCTTTACACAGAAACCCGTAACGACCAGGTTCGTATGTTTTTCTTTCTTTTTTTACTAATATTTATTTATCCTTGACGGCAGCGCCGGCTGTTAAAAGGTTTTTGGTCGCAAAAATTATACATAATATTATACAACATTGGAACATATAATACAGTATAATGGTTTAACAATCATAAAACACACGCGGACACCGAGTGTAAAAACAGTAAGGACAGAAAGATAAATATATATATATATATATAGGAGAAACCGCGACAAGGGAGACGTGCCGCCGACAAACGACCGAGGCGGTGGAGATTCGACGATCTGAAAATTGCGTTTACACATGTGGTGGTCCCACACAGTAATTGTGTTGTCAGAGGAAAAGAGAGAGAGAGCGAGATATGAAGACCGACAGGCCGTAAAGTGTCCAGGCGGTGTACTTTATAACTAGACTTGTCTGTCCCGTTTAAAAAAAATATATACCGCCGTAGCCGTCTTTTATTATTTGCAGAAATAAATAATATAATAATCCATAAAAAAATGTGGTGAAATAAGAGTAAAAAAAACAAATATAAATCGGACCGCCCGGTTAGCGGCGTGTGTGTGTGTGTATACCGGATCATACGAGGACTTACAAATAGCAGTTGGCGTGCGGAGCAAATCTAATTATTGGGCGGTACTTAAGTATATATATGTGCGGCGGCAAGAGACGAGTGCAACCGCTTGGCCACTGTCGGATGATAATTAGAGACAAAAAATATCCTTTTTAAAGGAGCCGCAATGTGACCGCGACCTACCACACGGAGAGAGAAAAATACACAAATTCAAGTACAGGTTAAGCACACGCGGATAGGAGGCGTGATTGAACGTAGAGAGAGGAAAATATGAGTTGAAAAAATAGGGGAAAAAAGTAAACAGCGGAGTGCGCGCGACCCTTCGAAAACGCCGACAAAACGATAATAATTATAGGTCGGCTTGTTTTATATGTCCAACAACAAACAAGTGGCACCGCCACCGATCGCGACGGACATATCGAACAAACCGTATTCCCTCTTTAGACTGCACTCTCCTCCCTTTCACTATTTAATAATCTGGGAAAACTACAGCCACTCGCACGATAATAATTATGATTTGCCGATATTAAAGTTGTCGTTTGGATACAAAAATATAATAAGTTCGATTTACAATAATTGCCAGTGGTGGGGAACATTATTAGATCGGCCGGAACCTGGTTAATCAAATGGGATTTGGTAAAAGCCAGGCTGTGGTAACTCTAAAAATATACTCAAATAATATTATCTTACCGTTATTAGTACGATATGACCGAACTTCATGAACAGAACAAGAACATAACATAAAATTATAAGTCCGTCATCAAATTTCACTTTTCATATTTTTTTTTACCGAATTGGATGACATTGCGTACATTGGAGACGAGTACAATAGTGGTTTGTCTTGTTAAAAAAAGTTGACCGATAGTTTGATTGCCGATAACATATAAGTTATTTGTGATTAAATTATATATAATCAACGTAATAGGATGGTAAATGATGATAACAAACGAGCTCGAGTGGTAAATCCTAACCCTTTATTGCAGAGTCCAAAATTGGAAGGTTAACTCGTTTTTAAATATTAAATAGTTTATATGTCAACAGCATCATTGATTTTTTTTTTGGTCATAATTGTTTTTAAATAAAATATTAAATTTCCAGACCAACTAAAAAATAATCATCTAATTTATACTTCTGTATATATTATATGTATATAAAACCAAAATTTGGTTGGAACTGAAGTACACGATGGCGGTGAATTTACTATTTTTCAAACGAGTTAGTAGTAATAGAATACTTATTTGATGATATCTTTGCCATAACTAAGTTACTTAAATGTTTAATTATTCGTTAATTTGTGACTTGTTCAGTCCATATTTAGATTACCCAGATATTCAAAACATCATTAGTTCATAAATTGCTAACAAATTCGTGTTATTAATGCGTCATAGGTATCCTTTTAGTCGTGACTATTTTTGAGTGCATCATTAATTGGAATGGAGATGTTTGATTATGAGTCTAGACTATTTTTTATTTTTTATCAAAACTTAAAAGGAACGAGATTCTTCTTCGACAAATGACAAGTCTATCGCAAATCTGGCACTTATATAAATGTGAACGCTATTAAATTAATTAATTATGCTTGTCCGCGTCTTGTAGTCGTTTGTGATTGTAGACGAACCATAGAAGTAAAGATCCTGCCACCGAAAACGGTTCGATAGACACAATAGTAAAACACGCACAATGGGAAGATATTGGCCAAGCACGAACTGCTGGGTACTATATTGTTGTAGCACAACCAAGCATTTGAGATGTGACACGACGATACGGGACTGAACGTGACGTGCCGCCTTAGTAAACCGCAGATTATTGTTATTATTATACGGAAGAAATCAGCGGAGAGTTTAATAGATTACATTATTATGATTTGTTTGTAAAAAAATAATAATAAGAAGAAGAAAGACCGATTTCTATAGATGGCAAAAATTTTATTGGGTTTATTTCGCCTTTAAGTGATTTGTTTTGTGCCCGACAAATTTATTGTGTACTCACAGGGTACCGACTAGAGGAGGAGGATTAACCACAATCACTGGTAGTTGTTCTGTAAAGAATCGTAATTTCGAAGGACGTTTTTACAAACAAGACGTTTCCCGGTGGTCGAACGTTCGGGTTTTTTTTGCACCGTTTTTCATCTACTCGCAAAGGTAAATACACGGTTTATCGATCATCTGCGCGACCGCTAAGTATATATTATTTGCCGTTTGCTTCTTTTGATCGGACCGACAGCGGGTAATGTCTTCGACGTTTATCTACTATTGTTGTGCAAGCCAACAAATTGACGTTGATTTTTTTTTTTTTTTTTTTTATCCGAGTATTAGAGAAGCAATCACTAAAATAACTATTAACTGATAGAACATAGGTTAAGTGGTAAATAGGGTCCCTAACTTTGCATCACTCTGATATAGTATAGTTTGAATTGTAATTTGTATTTAGTAATTCTAGATTGTGATACATACAAATACGCCAGAGGCACTTTAATTCAATCTGAATTAGTGTGTGTGTGTGTGTAAATCATGACAAAAAACCGAATACGTAATTATAATTTATATATAGTTTATTCAGACGTAGTGACTTTGGGATCAACAGCGTTAATTGTCAGCGCGCGCAGCGGTGGTAGTCGGTTTATTCGGCCAAAAAAACAGCGGGGATTCGACACATTTTCTATTTACAAATAGATTTATATTTATTGTAATGAACTAGAGGAAACCGCATCCGCACGAAACGCTCAACTTAAAATTAGACTTAAGGCAAAGGAACGAAGCTGCAGAGAAACATACATCCAAATGCGTTTGAACTGTGGTGAACAGTGAACTACCGATAAATTATCAAAAGTGGAGAAACATTTTTAACAAATAATAAGTAATTTAAAAAAAAAGAAGAGAGGCGAGAAAAGAACCTTACTTTAGAAATACCACTCTGGATAAACAACCTGTTTTTCAGATTACTTTAAGTAGTTTGCAATTTTGTCGGTATTTCACGTAAGACGTAACACGTAAAATGGGTATTAAGAAAATGTCATATCATTGAATGGCCTTTTGTATAGTTTTATATCTTCATATAATAAAATGAAATAATTAGTGACAAATATGTACCATAGCGACTAATCAGCTTTATCCAACGGCCTGTCAACGGTTATCCATTGCACATGATCAAAATGTTTTATATTTTTTAGAAATACTTTTTTCTCCATACAATGCCTCGAAGTTTGGTGAACTGTTACTGCGGTGTTCCATGTATAGCGTCCGTTATTAGCCTTTAAGTCCTGATTGATAACAGTCCAACCGTTTACCTTCAACCATGTTATGGTGAGAGTAAAGTACCATGGTAGCCTGTGTTAAATTTGGTCTCGTACAATAGCGTAGTCCTAATTGTCTCCATTTCCTAATTATTATTATCTATAATTAGGTATGTATACAAGACGACATTAGACCATCGACCAAAAGAAACGTCATAGAAATCGACGGGTTGTGCCGGCCACTTGTTGTTGTATTAACGTCGCGTGCATCGCAGTACCACCGGCGCCTTGCGTTTAAGAAACAAATTATAATTATTTCTCAAACAATTACACGTGGTTATTATTATTTTATTCAACTGTACTCTGCAGCTACTATCTAAAGTGTGGGAACTACAGTGTGCGTTGTCTGGTAATTGAGCATAATCGCAAAGAAAGAAAATCTAATTGAGGCAAAAACATAATTGATCGTATTATTACACATTAGGTTTTTTTATTATTTTTAAGACCGAAACAAAATTCTGTGTACATTTTAAGAAGGACAAGAACCAAATGTAAACATGTGTCGGCGTCGGTGCCGGTGGTCGGCCAAGAAAACCCATTTTGTTCTGACCGGATAAACGATTTCATTGATACGTCCAGGATTCATTGTTAAAATGTCACCGGATCTTTTGCGAGGGGTCTTTATCAAAAGTAATAATAATAATAATGAATAGCGGTGAAAATGCTTGGGTGTTTGTGCCCGCATAGTGGAAGGTGTCGCAGCGCCGAGCAGTCCTTTTTCGAGGAAAAGAGCGCGATGACGAGTAAAAAAGAGAGCGGATCAAAAGGGAGGAAAAATAGCAATAAGAAGTTAAATACGAAATTGCTGTTGTAACCGTCGTAACACACACACACACACAATTCATGGAAATATAATATTACATAAGTATACATAAGGCAGGGAGTGGTGGATTAGGTATGATAATAGTACAGTGTGTATGAGGCGGCTCGGATTTTGTGGCCCTACACTTGTATATATATAAATACATATTTGGTAGACGAATGACAAATGACTAATGTATAATATAATAATATTATATTATATTCAAACGGCATTGAGATCTCTCTCGCTTCTTCTGTGTTTCTGTAACTATTGCGCTCTTTATATAGCTTCTTCTTTTTACCGCAGTTGCCGCCACCACCGAAGACGATAATATTTCTATTAGTTTCTTCTTGTTGTGTATATATAATAATATGTCGTGTACGCGTGTGGGAACTCCCGCTGATTGTATTTACCTTACTGCGCGCGAACAGGCTGAGAAACGGCGGCTTGACGACCAATAGAAAAGACGGGGACATTTTTTTTCTTTTTTTGAGATTGACCGAAGGACACACACACACACAAACAAGCCGCTACCTTGCGCTTCTTTTGACCGCGGCTTTTTCGGCCTATTAATCATCGAGTCACCCGTCACACGTTAATAGACGTCCGGAATTATTTTTGATCATAATTAAATAATAATAATAATAATAGCAGTAACCCACGACGCGATGACCACCGTGTGAAAATCGTCGTCTCAATTTTTACGATTCAATGAAAATATAACCGAAAGAAAACCATCATTATATCCGTCACAAGAATTATTACTTACTTTGCGCTCCAACCATGCGCATATAATATAAATTTATAGTATCTAGTAGTAGCAGTAGTAGTAGTAATAGTAGTAGTGGTGGTAGTAGTAGTAGCAGTAGTAGTAGTAGTATTTCCCTCAGGGTAACAGAGTGTAATATCTTCTTTTTAACGTATTAACAGAGTAACGGAGAACGGCGACGTTCATTACCCCACAGACGCGCGCCGGTTAGGATTTCGCAGTGTACTTTTTTTTTTAAGTAAAAATAATATATTGTATTGTATGTAATAAAAATATATTTTTCTTTTCTAATTATTCGATTTGGAGACCGCTGGCTAGCCGGTGGTGTGTCGGCTGCGACTACATGATCATCTCGTTCTCGTTAACACGCGCTGCTCTATCCACTCTCTTTCTGACATTATAAATCACCGGGTTTTTATAATATATAAATGTATTAAATGAAAAGCAGCGGCGGCGGCAACCGTGTGCAGCGAGTGTCCGAGGAAAAAACGGGCAACAGCGATTTGAATAAATAAAGAGATCGAGAGAGAAACCACCTTGGTATACTATATCTATATATGATATGATAATAATAAACACAAAATAAGATCCCGCCGAGTGTCAGCGGCATACCCCGGCAGCCAACGGTTCGGTAATAAATATGCTAGTCGGGCATTTTTTTTTTAAGCGGCGACGGCGGCCTTTTTATTTTAATTTTATATATTTTCTTCAATGGGCGACTCACGGCGTAGCGCGTTTGAAACTCGCCGGCCACCGCCACCGAACAAGCACGTATATACATATATATATTATATAATGTATAATATGACACAATGTGATCTCGTTCACACAAAGTCCGCACGTCGAAAGCATTAGCCTGGTGTGGGAAGGGGGAGGGAGAAAACTGAAAGAGACACGACTGCGACGTTAGAAGAGGGTGACGGACGGGCTCTGGGTTAACCGGGTGGGCGTCGGCGGTAGGTTATACTATACTTATTATTACGATTACGATTATTATTATACATGGTAGTCTTCGAACTCGAGATACAGAGGAAATCCTGTACCGTTCAAACACAATCGGTCCGCGCAAACACTAGATAACGGCATTAAACTTCACCTGCCTCCCTTTTTGATGGCACGTTCTCTCGTCAGTTGTGCAAGTGTCATGTCCTTAGAGTTGATAAGAACAACGAAGAAAACATAGTAATAATATTATGTTTGTAAACAAGCCGTGAACAAAACGATTTTCATGAACGCTTTTGAATTCTGTTATATTTAACTATACTTTATTAAGATTTGAACTTTTTAATCTGTGCTCACAAGATCTGTGCTCTATCAATGATTTTTTCTAATACCATGCGTTTTATTTTTCCATAACAACCCGGATTACAGATACTGTACATCGTTTCCATAATAATATACATAGCTTTTATTATTATTATATAAATTACACAATTGTAATCTGAAAAACAGTTGAGGCTGAACACATTGAAATATATTAAAATCATAGGTCAACTACCGTTGACCCGTCACAATCTTCGAGAAACAGTAGTCGCGTGCCCATTGTATTAAATAGCATTATTATACAATTTCTATTCTCTCGAACTGTTAAAAACAATAAGCGACTCGTTCAACGAAAAAACTATTATTTAGGAAAATATTCGACGTACACACGCGCAGTTATACTATTATGGTCGTTTTCGATCATGATAATAATTATCATTTCATTATTCAATATATAAATTGTGTTTATTGAATCCAAGAGCTGCGCTGCGCCGCCAGTTACATAACATCATCATTCAAATAACCGGGGACTAACAATATTTTTCTATCCGGTATTGTATAGTATCGATACTACACCGCCGTCCGCCGAACATGGAGGCGATGACGTTTTGTAATATATCCAAATAATTGCGTCAAGTCGTTTATACTGCCTAAGCATGCTGAAGCAATTATGTTACTATACATGACGATTAACCGCGGGCCGACTCTATAGCAATAATCAATTAGGTTTGACTAAGCTAAGCAAATAGTCAGAACCTATAACCGGGTTTTTACTGTATATATTATGACGGCCAGCGTCTCAATCGAATCAGTGCGACCGATCATTAATTACTTTACCCAGAGAGACACGAATAGTAACGACCTATGACGTGCGTAATGTATGCTCATTGAATAAATAGTAACATTAATCGTATAGAAGACTGCTTCGCTTTTTTTTTTCTCCATTCACGATTGATATCCATTTAAAAATCCTTTTTACTATATCCATAACACACGTCCTCTAAGCTTTGTTGTCCGTTTACTCTAGACATGTATTCTTCTATAACGTTCCATATACTCTCCAGTCGTTTTCTTTCAATCCAGTTCTTAAAGTTACTGACCATATTTATGCAAAACTCTCAAAAACTGCGATAAAAGCTCTGTATCTATTTCATGTATATTCAAATAATTCTTCTAGTTGAGTATTTACTATTTAGATAAAAATAGAGACAAGAAGGTGATGAAAGCGGTACGAGGAGAGCGACATTTTTTACGGACAACAGTACTAAAAAAAAAAAAATCGTGAAAAAAGTTCTTATGTTACACGAGACGATAACGATGTACCCCGAAAACTATATGCATAGCATATAATACACGGCACACTCGAGACCCGGAGGGAGCGTCTGCATGGCTTCGGTTCACCAATGTAACACCACCTATGTACACCCCGAGCCATTCGATTACTAATTTTATTACTTTACATACAACAATATATAACCGAACGATATAGATATGTCACAAAACAGACGGGATCGTGTCATTGTGTTCCATTAATAATCGTATACTGATAAGAATCATTATATGTCCAGCCAGTGATTCGATTAATTTGGATTTTTTTTCGGTTTTCTGACACAAAGCGATCTTGATTTTCCTCATTCGATTTTCCTTTCTGTTAGGGATAGGTACACAGAGAACCTGGAACGGTCGTTTGTGTCTTTGACTGATCATTCTGATGGAATAAGCAATATAAACGTCTATTGGTATATTTTGGTGTGTATATATATTTTTAGGTAGAGCACATCTCGTCTCCTATATATAATATTATCTGTTTGCGTGAGCTGGAGAACACAATTTCGCGCTCTGAATACACTCATCAACCGCCGTCGCATAATAACGGACGGGGCACGGCCATCACACACATGCGGCGTTTAATAAAAAAAACCTCTACTATTACTACTACTACTACTATTACTACAGCTATACTATATACATTTAAGGTCGGTGACCACACGCCAGAACGCTGGCGCACTCGCTCATGATATACACAGACGGGCAAACGTGAAGAAGACCAGACGCACAACGAAAAAATAATCGTAATAAATAAAAAACAATAGAAAAAGTTTCTTAAAATCCTAAAAATTTTTTTTATTATTATAGGCAATTGTTGAGAAACCAACTAGAGGCTGATAGGTGGGCGAGTCGCCGGCGAAGGATTTCATTGTCGACCATTGTACATATTATACATATATGGATACATAAGCAGCAACTGCCCTGTATCCCGCGTGTCTCCTCTATGCAAGTATATTATGTTCTATGATCACAATAATTACCATAGCGAGTATATATGCGACATATAAGATATCGCGAACCTATCCGGAGATAAACGAGATGATAGGCCACGTGAGGACCAGATAGGACTTGAACTAGGCGCTAGAACAACTAATTATTATTGTTATTTATAATAATAAGCGACGGTCACGCGCATCATAATATTTTTTGTAGGTTGGCATACATGATGACTATGGTACTATATTATACACACACGCGCAAGCGGAGTGGGCAAACGTGCCACTTCCTGTGTGGCTCCTCTGACGATGTATACCGGAAACGGAACATATGACGTCTTCTTCTCAGTCTTTTATTAACACTCCGACCGATGCAATAGCTACATCATAAGAACGGGGGAGAGACATGACGGCGATCCCAGGGTACACGAGCAGCCGCACCGAAACAATATTTACTTAGTCGCTCTAGAGTGTCAGTGTGCGTTTTTGTTGTTTTGACCTAATCACATCACTTGTGGTATAGATGCCACTCCTCGACGATATTGTTGTTGAGTGTAAAAAAGACAAACCCCATGTCAAACCCCGCTAGGTTAGTACGAGACAACAGGGTCAAAGAGTTCAGATGAAAGAGCTACACCTACCCGCGTGCTAGGGACACCCTAAGCATTGAAAACTATAGCCGCATGTAAGAAGATTTTGGCGACCAAATCTACGAAAACGAATCGCCCTTTGCCCCCGATTACATCATCGATACTTTTTTTAAAGAATTTTAAATGAGATCTTTACTATTTTTAAAAATCAAAATAGTTATCATTAATATTAATAGTTAATTCAATATTGATGGCATAGTGCATAGGTGCCAAAAACACATATGTTATTTTAGGCTGTATTTTTATGCGCTTTTGGCATTATTAATTTGTGCTCTTTTGGGCTAAGATTTGGGAAACTATTTTTAATCAGATTTGTTGAATGTTAAGAACTTTTTTTTTGACAGACCTAATATCGCCGAAATCTAGTTTCTATTTATTGTTTTAATATAATACATAATTTTTATCACCTATAGACAATTAGTTATGGGCTATTGGAAAATTAAATTATAAAGAGAAACAGCTAATACAGTGTGTACGAATTAAAGTCGATAGTAAACGTTCTTTTGTGTGGCAATTACCTAAATAGATAATATCAACCATACTAATGTGATAGTATGATAGTACCACATATTCCGCATGTCCCTACTATAAATGATATTCTTTTTTCTATTTCATCAGATCATTTCACCATGACATGTCTTTGTGCACCACACCATGTCAACCGACATCACAACCACATTATTATATATATATATATATATAACCTGCTAACGACATCGCAGATCAAATTTATTTATTTATTTTCACGATTCTGGTAACGACGTTGGATGTCGCATGAGCTAAAGCTTAAAGATATGCCCGATAGATATATTCGTAATAACGTTGCGTTTTTTTTCCGCCATTTTTTCAACCCATATTATTAAACATTTAACATGGACAACGAAATCCAAGACTCTCACTTCCAAATATATGCGAGGAACAAACAATTTCTTTAGCAACTCGATTAAAATTAATATATTGACAAACAAGTAGGTACACTCTTAACATTTTTCTGAAATCAATTTATCTCGGAATTTCAATTGGAATCACAAGAAGATTAATAATAATATAATAAAAAAATGCTTTTAGTCGTGTTTATCTTCTTCGACATTTTCAAATTTTAGAAAAACATTATATTTCCATAAGACCCAACACAAGGCACTCTCTTTACTCAATATCAGCTAATGGTTTCTCACTCTATGCGCGAACTATAAATACTAATATAAACCTAATAAAAACCTATGCCACCACAGGGAGCAAAGTTACAGTTAATAGTGACACCAAGGTTCCTCCAGGAAGATTTCTAGACACGAAGATGGTGTATATGCACAATCGCCACGTCTATACATCCCGTTCCTCCATATACCGAGAGTATTATATACATAACGGTTTATTTAACTACTCGATCGACAAATTATTACTATACGTGTTACTCTACAATATAATAACAACAGCGATAATCGATGGCGGCCTATGGTGGTTAGCCGGTCGCCGCCGCCGTCAGAGAACCAAACGGGTTATAATAATATTGTGCGGTCCACCTGGTATATAATAAGTACACTTGTGTGTGTGTGAGGTCGTCAGTGTATTTGGACCGAGGTGGAGGCGGAGGAGGCGCTCAAAACTAAATGGAAAGCGACGAAGACGAGACAAACGCCGGCTGGGACCACGACTACGGTGGGAACAACAAGGCGGTTGGTGGCGTTTGACAGGTAACAACCAGCTTTGGTGGTTAATGATGATGTTATATAGCGCCGTCACAAGGACGCTGGTGGCGGCATTTTTACAATCGTTTTGATTATTTTTATTTTTTATTAATTTTCGTTCGACCCAGCGACGACTACGACGACGTTTGACAGGCAGAGGCGACTGTGTGTACGACCTGCGGGTAATGACGGTTTAATATTATTATTGTTATAACCGTCGAGCCTATCCGAGACGTGTCCCTCCTGGTTAGAATCCAAAAGCAATCACAGGAAATAATAAAATATATCAATAATAATATTCATCGAAACGTGTTTTTGTAACGATTCCGCGGATCGGATTTGCACGGCGGCCTGAATCCTTTCGCGGTGTGTCGACAGCTGTGTTGACAATGACACTCGAAATATACCGAAAAATCCACTATTTAATCGGATTTGCGATCTCATGCGTGTGTGTGGCCGTATAGTAAAATAATCCTATCGACCTGATTAAATGGCCGCACGTTGTCGGCAAACGGACTTAAAAGTTCCACCGTTATTATCCTCGTATTTATTATTATTACACATCACCTCCTGTTTGGTCACCCCCCATTCCTCATCGCCTTACCTTGTCGATAGTTTTTCTTAATTGGATTCCGGCGCGCTTAATCGTTTCATTCGGACAACGGTATATTCGCGACGTTTAAATCTTAATTATAAGGTTCCGTCCACTTTATCAAAAGACACAATAACGACATATCTTTTGTGAGCAGTGACAGACACGTCATGAGCTAGCGTTCAACGAAATTTTGCCGTACTTAGCCTTATTTTAGTCTCGATCGAGAGGTTAGAGAAAAATTTAATGAAAGATAAGCAGACCCTTTCTGAAGCAGATTCGAGTGGGACTAGTCCGACCGTCCTTTTCATCCCCGGTGTTAAAATGTTGACCGCATTTTCAAATTACCAAAAATCCATCAGCTCGAATCGATGGAAGTCAGACCAAATTTAATAATAAGCGGACCTACGTTTAGTTGTGGGATTCGCACGGTCACGTTAAAAAAGAAAGGCGTTATGGCGACGCGACGATTGGTCAAGGATGGCGCCTAAAGCCTCGAGAGCCCCTTTTATACACAGGTATTATTAGTATATTATATTGTGTACGTGTAGAGTAGGCGCACGTAGGAAGAGATGGCTACACGGTCGTCCCGGGTGTGTATGTTACCGGCGAATGCGTTGGCGAAACTGGTCTCAAAGTGTTGTGTGTGTGTGTGTGTGTATAAGTAAAACATAAACGGTGACCAAATATAGGAAACTCGATCGCCGTCCGTCACACAGAGTTGGTAGTAAAACGCGACGACGACACGACTTTTTTAGGACCGTATCGCTTTGGTTTCATTTTATTTTTTACAGAAGAGTAATAGGGTTATATTATTATAGAGTAGCAACACACCCTCGGTGGCATAAATACGACGCGGGTGTAGGCCATTGTTTACCTCGGTATCAACGCACGCACCGAGTTACTACCGCCGGTCGTCATACAGAAGCGAATCAATCAAAACGCACCGATTTGTCCCGAGCAAGGGCTGCTCCTGCATAACAATATTAACCGCTCTGCCCAGGGATTTCGGCTGATGTTATACGACGAGGGAAAGAAAGCAATAAAAAAACGTTTGAAGATTAGGTTCGTCTGTTTTTCTGTTCAACGTGTGGCCGGTCTGACACCAGTTAGGCCCCGGCGACGATGCTGCCTCAGTAGATCGGTATCTCGTCCAGACCGCTAATGACGACGCCATAGACCGCGCGGGCACACGTTTAAACATATTATTGTTATTGTTATTATCATTATTATTATTATATACGTGCCACATACGAAAGGAGGTGTACACTTATGTAGAGGAAAGAAATCGTCGGACGAATCTTTATTAGCGCCATCGACACGAGACCACCTATGTGTATAATACAGACACGACCGCAATAGCCGCCGCCTTCAGTATACAACGCTGAGGACCGCGTGTCACCTTCGGGATAGGGCAATTAATAACTCCCCGTTCGATTAATACGCGCACCTAATCGCCGCGGAGGGTTTAAAACACATTAAAACAAAAAGACTACACCCACGTCTCAAGGGGAAAAAAATGTTCACAAAAAAAAGTTAAGAGTATATCCACACTTCGTGCAGATACATCAATACATGGATATGTCCTGATAATTATATGATTATTTTCCATCTATAATCTCCTTGAGATATATGATGATAGCATAGTCTAAATTATATGTTCTAGCCAAACATTTTTTAGTAGTTTTATAATATCTGGCCTTAATCGATTTACTGGCAACATTTATCAATATTTAACATTTCTCATGAATCAATTTCCGTGGTTCGCCAGTAAGTGCCTACCTAACAAATTAATTTGACTACCTTTATATGTATCCTTCTATATCTTCCAACTTGATGTAACTGCATGAAATGTGGATATTCTTAACTTTATTTTCAGAATGGCCCTCCATAATCCCTCCGTAATCCTCCTCCAAGACGTAATGATAATGACGTAAGCACTGTGACACTGAACATGTAGACATTTTCAGAATGACCCCCAGCCATATGACATATCCATGTCAAAATTATAGGTCTTTTTTTACTTATAAACTTATCTGTAAGAGCTTTTAATTTGGCCATTTTTAAGCACCTATTACACGTTTAATAATTGTTTTTTTTTATAGGTACGTTGTAACCAGTTTATTGAAATAGACAGCAAAGAGCGTTCAAATCGTTCGCCCAAAGCGTCGCCAAATGAAAATATGGATGACAAGTACAACTCCCCTTGATGGACATTATTTGCTTATGCTATTTGAAATATCGGGTGTTTAGAAAGATTCTCTACCGTCACTAGTATGTTACTCAATTTTTGTTTTGAATTTCACGTGATCACAGCTGACAATTGACGGAGGGCAAATGACAATAATTGTCGATTCGTTTAAAATAGAATTAGCGTGCGGTAGGTCGGTGAACTTACTGTATAAACATATTGTATCGCGTAGATTCTTATCAAAAATTGTTAATTTAAAAAATATATATATAATAAATAATAATTACTTCCTTTTCTCAAAAATAATACGACTTGATTTCAGCAATAATGGAACGAGCGAGATAACACAAATGTAGAGTTGGCCGGTAGGGGAAGGGAGAAGGACAACAGATTGGCCGCGACTTTTCAGGGTCTCGACCGCGAGAGCCATGCCCCTGTCCCTCCCATCCCGCTCGTTGGACGGTGGCCGACCGGAAATAATATGCCCGCAGACGCCGGCACTCTGGCATCGTGTCAACGCGCATACCGCGACGTCTAGCTGTGGCCTAGCCCTCGTCGCGAGCGCTCAACGTCTAGCCCACGCGGCCGCCAACTTTAGCCCACATTGTACATTCGAATTTTCTCTCCTCCGCCTCCTTACCGCCGTCGGTCACCACCTATCACCCACACCTCCCCACCATCAGTTTGCCTTTCCACATGAGCCGATTTAATTAAACGCACGTTAAGATTTGTATATTAATACAATAATAATAATACTAACCATATAATAATATAATATTATGAGTACACAACGCACGATAACATCATACAATGCGTATACATAAAGATGTACACTATACACTATATATACGAGATATTAAACTATTATTATTATGTTTTTTGTGTACTCACGTGTGGTTGATGAAAGACATACAGAGACTAGCAGGAGGAAATTGAACATGGTGAACGTGGCGGCGCGGTGCAGGCTTTGTGACGACCCGCCGCCGCCTTGCCGCCTCACTACTACCGTTCCCTCGGATTCGACGCGTCTCCGACCTATGCAAAACATACCAAATAACAAAATATATTAGTAATCGTACCAGTTAAAATGATATATTTATATTATTACAATATAATATTACAGACGACACAAACGTCAAAATTAAGGTGATCACACAAAGCATTCGACCAAATTATAACAAGGTAACGTGTATATACATATCAAACGTTTTACGGCGGTGGTCCTTATAATACGTATATATAGATAGATGGTATAATGATGGAAAACATAGTGTAACGATTTAACGGAAAAGCGGCATGAAAAGATTGACCGCCGGTGGCAATGGTTTTTTAAAAGGTACGTCGAATTAACCGAGTGAAGATAATTTCAGGTGGTGGGCACCACCGCTGTCGTGGCTTTAGATTACACCACATTTCCTTTTGTGTGCTCATTGTCAGTGAAAGTAGTGTATTAAACGCGCATTGGGTTTTTATCGGACGCGTCACGCTACGTAAACGATTATCACAGTTTGTAAGTATAATCGTATAATAACAATAATATAATAATAATAATAAAATGTATTAAATTATAAAAATATAATAAAAAATAACACGATGATACAGGTGTGAAAAAAACGGCCGTAAAAAAATAAATATGGCTTTTATTTTTCATAGTTTTCTTTTCTTTTATTTCAAGAACAATTAATATATGTTTATATTATTATATCGTTGGTATTATTATCGTTTCTAGGTCGTCGACGACGGTAACAAGCTTTATTTACATATATGGGTTAATACGAAATGGAATTCACCGTGAAATTCGCGTTCCGGTTTTTTTTTACCTGTATATTTTCTATACAAGCATAATATTATAATAATATAAAATATAGAAGCCGGCGGCGTATAGGGATAACACTAATGGCGGCAACAGTTCATCATAATAATAATATGATTCGTAGTATGCGTGTACAATCATACATGCTACAGTTTGTGTGTACAGCAGAAGAACGGGGAGCAAGTGATTACAATCGGGTCACAAGTCACAACGAGTCGTGCGTGTGGTGTCTTCGACAGTATTACCCATAAGGTGCGTTAGTATTGTTGATTAGTAGTGTATAGGACGTTCGTTTTTATTCTTGGCTTGTACTGTTATAGTATTACTTTTTTTTCGATTTCAGGGCACACGCTCGAGCATATACACATAGAGGCGCTACCGAGTGCAAGAAAAAGTGTATGTGTCAACCACCGATGACACAGGGACACAGTAAAACTATAAGACTATAAAGACGATGACGACGAGGGGCAGGTCGCGGGCTTGGTGGTGAAAAAAAACACCATGTCGACTTCCTTTTGTTTGTTTCTTTATTTTACCCTACAACACGGCTGTTAGGCGGTTGGGTTTTGTACGGATTCGTTATATACGGACAAATAATGTGGTAGCTTAATACACACAAACACACAGTGCACGCGCCAACACGAGAGCATGATATATAAACACACACACAGACGATATCGTCGAAGATGAAAAATGGTGACGGACGACAGCTGTCTTGCGTGGGAAATTAAATACCCGAGGAAAGGAAGGTTAATTGACCCTGGCCAAAGGTGCAACGACCACCCCACCACCATCAATACCGCCACCGGGCAAACACTACGCGTCGATGGCGGCGCTACTACTACAACTACTATATTTTTATATACATTATACTATCACAACTATATCATTACAACAGGCTGCGGGCTACTATGCTGCTGCTGCGACGACGACGATTTTTTGGCGGGTTTCGGACCCGAGATGACTATACTTGTCATCACAATTATCAGCTCTCGACCATATTGTTCCATCCGCAAGCGCAAGACGGTTGTGACGTCACGGTCCGGTTGACAATTTCAGTATAATGGTGCTAGTTCATCTTTTGCCGCTGCCCGGTGTTTTGTTGCAGTAAGGTACACTTTTTTTATTATTTTTTTTATACGCGAAGAGACTTACACACACACACATATATATATATTGTTTATATATATATATATATATATTGTTATATATATTATATATATATATATTGTACACACATTTTTTTTATATTTTTTTTTGATCCTCCATCCGTGACGTTACTCCGCCGATGGACCTGCCGGCGCGAGGCTTCACCTCCGCCTCTCATCATCACTTCTCTTTCACACAGTCACTCGGGCGACCGCCAGTTAGCATTCGTCATTTGGGTTGTAGAGAAAAAGCACTAGAACTCATTCGTCGTCTCTGTTGCTCCTTTGCTCCGGTCTACACCACCGCATACAGAAGTCATCGCGGCGGTATCTATAGTATATATATTTATTCACTATCCGCGTTGTTGGCGACAATGACGATTGAAACAAAAAAAAAAGACCGTTTTATTTATTTCCCCAAAAAAATCACCGGAGGTCAATAGTCTCCTTCCTTCTCTCTCCCAAAGCGTTTGTTTTCGAAACGTTTAAATAACGAAAAAAAATCATTATTTAATTTAGGTACACACACACACACACTCGTGCTCATTCTCAATAGGCGCTCACACACGCAAACGGTGGAAACATGTCATAAATGAGAACTAATAACTCTCGGGTCGGTTGTAACATTGATTGGCTGCTGCAACAGCGTTGGAGGTCCGTTGACCTTGAACCCGTTCCGCCGAGAAGAGTCTTCCTCTAAACGAGCGCACATACAGAATTTCCTATTTAATCTCCGTGTCCATTGTAAAGATATATTTTAACGTTGCCATTTTTTTTAGTTTCTTTCTATTTATCTATCGCTAGCTTCTCGATGACCAACATAAACCCACTTCTCTCCGTCACCCTTAATACGGGTATTGTTACATAATATACATAATAACAACGGGAGTAATAACAATAATAAATATATGTTATAATGGAATAATATGATCTACGAGACAGACAGACGTGTGCCATCCGCAGGATTGCGCCATATACGAAACCATTATTATTTCCACTCGAATAACACACGCAAACATACAACGACAAAAAAATAAACCCTCACGAGAACCGTCGATATTAGGTATTCGGACAGGGCAGGCGTATATAGCTACGTGATTGCCGGACGCAGTACAAAGCTCCCGCGTTGTATCGAAAAACAATATACTTTTAATAAGTGTGCGCTACGGGTAGGGATATACCGGATGCAATAAAATACGTCTCGACGAATGGCGCGAGCGACACACGAATTAATAATAACTAATATTAGTATACAAAAATCAGCACGTATTATTTGAAAACAATAAAACAATACAAAAAAAAATTGAAAAAAATTGGTAAATGACATCCGTAAAATTAGGATGAAACCTAATTTTTATTTTATGCATTTTTCTAGAGGCTACCGCGCTTTCTTCGCGTGTATAATATAAATTAATTGTGTTTCATCGTCCCATCGCCGTCAGTCACGATGGACTTTCGTTTTTCACACGTATAATAAAACAGTAAAATGTATGTATAGAGAGAGAGATGATCTCTTTTTCTCTGCTCTCGCGTTAAGGGGTATATATATACTTGTCAACCGACAGTATATAATATTATATAATACATCACGGCAATAAAATACCAATATTATACGCATATTATGTTTATTATTATTATTATTATTATTATTATTGTTATTTCCCCATAGTGTAATTTCGCCGGTACGATAAACACACTGAGCGCCGCCACTGAATACACCACCAACGCGTTTCCCATTCATCGACAAACGTACTATATTGTTTTATCGTCGTACAAAACTTCTCGGAACCCGTACATAATTCTATTATACATACATCTTAAGTACGCGTTCTTTGTTGTAACGGCCGAAAAACATAATATACAGTTTTCTGTCGTCGCTAACACTGTGTGAAATTACATTTTCTAGTCGTTCCCTACCACCCTGATCCGTCCGCATAACGTACATAAGTAGGGAACTTTCTAAAAAAAAAATGAATAAAAAGAACCCAACACAAAACTAGCACTTTATGTTAACACGGCAGATATTAAATGACATTTTTTACTCCGGATAAAATGTACACAGGTCAAGTCAGACCGCCGAGCAAAATGAACAATTAGAAGTTCGTTTTTCAATAATTTAATAAATGTAATATTTAGTTTCAAAATGTGTCAAAATAATTTTTGTTTTTTTCTTCAAAATCAATAACAAATTATAGCTCTTAGTTGGTAAAGAATAAAGTACACAGAAAATCCATGTAAAACTAACTCTTAGCTTATTGTATGAGCATTAAAACACAATAACACGTAAAAAGCATTTAATGAAAAAACTACCTTGTACAAAATCTAGATAATATATCTAGGTATTACGATAAAGTTAGGTTTAATGAAAAATATACATATAACACTTAAGAACATATTGACTTTAAAATTAGTCGATATTTAACTACAGAAATAAAAGTTCAAACAACTTGTGAGTTACTGGTTTGAGGTTTAAAAGTTACACATCATATATTATACCTTTAATAGTTAAAAAATGTAACAATTATATTTTAACACGACTCAAGTATGTAGTACCTATATATAATTGATCGCCACATTTACTTAGACTTCTTACATGCTGTAGAAACTTGTAAAATTATCGTTATCAAAAAATTATAAACAGACGACTCGTTATGTTATACGTTTAAAGTAGGCGCGCTACTTTCGTGACGATATTTCGTGTCACTATTTTGTGTCGTTTTTGAGATGGGAGGCCAAGGCTAAAGCATGTTCCATGCTAATTGTACAATTAGAAATTTTGACCGATTCTCCTGGGATTTGCTAATGCGATTAAAGGAGCCGTAACACCTTTCACGTCTTCGTTGGGAAAAGTAAAGGCACAACGGTTCCGGGGGTACGCGTCGTATATGGTCATTGGGCGAGTATACCATACGAGTTATAATACTTCGGACGTTCTTGGGTATTATACATAATGTGTATACGTGGGTAATTAAATAGGATATCAATAGATCTAATTACGAGAAGAAGACGAGAAGGGAAAAACGTGTATGATACTTTCTCCGTACACATTCGATAATGGGTACCGTGTGTGTACAGGTATTTTATACATATACATGTTTAATAAAAAAAAAAACGTCTAGTAATGCGGAAACCGCCGTTGCCGACAGCGAAGCGATTCACAACTCCTCCAGCGTCTGAGCCAATGCCAACGAAAATTATTTCGAAACGTCATATTACTATTATTATTTTTTTTTTTTACTTCTAGCCCTATTGTTTCAAACCCTCAACTGCTGCACCGGCCATAAAGGCAACCGCAACCCTTCTAGCAGAATTTCCGGCTAAATTAGCCCCGTTTATTTGTCAAATCGCACTATGCGGGTTACAAGAGCGATTTCGGCGCGGTTTCGTTTTTACAATAATAATATTTTTGACCGACTTTATTGTTTCGGATGCTTGACGAACACACACACACACATTCGAACAGCAGTGTCGCCCCATTAACCGCGTTTTACATTATACGTGCCCACAATGCAAATAATCACAACACACAACACGGGGGAGGACCGGCTTTACCGCGTGCGATAATGGGAAATATCGATGTAAATCCGAACACGGATGGAAAAGAGGTATTACGGAAATATTAATAAAAAAGAAAAAAATGTATGATTAGTTATTACCAGATTTATTATCCGACTAACTTCTTGTAGGATGTACGCGCGAAGAAAAAAGCTACCATTAATAATAGATATGATAGAGTTGATAATTTATATATATATATATATATATATATATATATATACACATAATACCTATTACACTTTCAAACAGATCCGACAGCACTTTCCTCTCTCGTCGTAACCGGTCATCTCTGATTATATACGCCTATGGACTATATTAACATAATTAGATAGCGGTTCGCGAGCCACGCGCTGTTTATCAACACCATGCCGTACGATATATATATATAAATTATATGAAAACAATTAAGAAAAAGATAACGTGTAAAAACAATAAATATTAATCGTTCGTTTAACGAATCGAACCGAGAGTAACATATTAATTTAAATTATGTAATGACTAATTAACTACTTATCAGTTTTTTATTATTTACCTGAATGCCTGGCAAGAAATAAATAAAAACCGGAAAACACCGTAGACCAACTGGAGCCTTGTGGCATGTTGCAGTCCGTTTCGTTTTCGACTTGTTCGATCATCGCCACCGTGGTAGTCGCGGTTCTGGTATTCATCGAAATCGAAAATGCTGCAAGTTCGTACGACTTTTATTTAACTCTCTCCCGATCGTCTCCCTGCACTGTGGCCGTCCCCTGATCGTGCGGCGAGGGGGTCGCGTTCAGGAATTCAGTCCCCTCGCGATCGCAGTGACAACAACACGGACGCAAAGCGCTGACACCGTTTCACACATAATAATATAGTATTATAGTGTTGTTAAGAAAAATAATTCGTACTAGATATGATGTACAATGATACACGCGACGAATTACTTTATTGTGTTGTTGTTGTGAGGCTACTACATCACTTTTTACACCGGAAAAATAAACTGTGTAATATGTAATATCTTTTTGGTCTTATATAAATGTATCCAGCCGGAGTAAAAAAAAAATAATAATATTAAAAATATTGGGCTTTACACGATTAAAAAAAAAACACTGACAATATTAAAAATAGTAATCATAAACGAAACTTAAAAATATAAACGTCTTTCTCTCGGGTTCGTTAAAAAAAAAAACAATGTATTATTATAACACACACAACACGCGTACAATATTATCATACAATTATGCGCGGTTTCAAAAATAAACTTCGGCAGCGCCGTACCCGAGAGCTTACGGGCGTTTCGGGGTTTTTTTTCCCGGCGATAAAGACACCGGACGATTACAATATTATTTCGAAACAACACGAATGTTTTTCAAATGAGTAAAATATTTATGCATACGTCGGAAGCGGTGACGGACGTCTTCTTGACAATAGTCATACACGAGATACGATGTGTGTGTGATAATACCGAAAAATAACTGAACAGAATGAAAAATTGATGTGTACACACGCGTATTCGGGTACCGGTGCTATGCTGTTACCACCACACCTGAACCAGATAAGAAAAACAACACAACTATTATAAAATGCCGCTACCACTTAGGTGTGTGTACGTGTATATTATATGCATACATGTGTATGTATGTATTTCTATTATATGTATGCACTTAATAATCGCGGCGGACGGTGACGGACAACGGTGACTACGAGCGGTAAACGAACAGCCGACCGAGCAACGAACCTTCGACTGACGTGCTTGCGCGTGTGTGCGAGTACACGCCAGAGCCGCCGCCGAAAAGGTGGGACGGTACCGCCGTGCCAACCGGCTCACGATCGCCGACGACCGTACCCGAACCGGATACGCGCCGCCGACGACGGGCCCATGCTCGGTGTGGTGTTTTTTTACCTCCGTTCCTCCTTTTTTTTATTTATCACCCGACCTAGGTACTAGGTAGTATTATAATACACAAAAATCAACCCTTCGGGTAATGCGCGCGCGAATCACCGGTAAATTATGTTTTATTTATTAAGAATTATTCTTAAAACGTAGGTATATACACCGGCCGACAGTTTACTCGAACGTAACACATAACTAATTGTGTGTTTGTTTGTGTGTGTTCACAGTTTATATTATGGAAATTATGTCAATATACTACTGTAAACTGTTATTATCGTTATGTATACAGTGGCGGACTGGCATGGCGGGTACTACTTAACGCAATACATTATCAGTGGGCGTACGCCCGAGGAGAGATAATGAGGTGGTGTAAGGGGTCACATCTCCTCGTAGACGAATTCTTTTTCGACATTTCACCTTTAAACACCATATGGAAACGGGCCGGTTTTGGTGTGAATCTAAGCTCGAAAATAATGCTAATCATTTATTGTGTAACGATGGTTTTACACTTACGGTATAAAAACCATAATAATAGTTATAATATTACTACCATACTATAATAATTTACCAGGCTCTAACCACTGTAGAATCTAGTAGTAATGTCTTCACGATATTCACGAAGTAAAAAAAAAAGGTAGAACAATTAAGCTATAGTAACAGCGACAGCTAAACTCAGTTAAATTTGCTTAATAAATCTCAGACTATAAATATTAAGCCAAAAATACTATCACCGTACCTCAAAGCAAAAGTGTATTAAGTCAAAAATTTAAATTTCTCAGTTTTTTGGTACACCTAGATTTAAATTTCGCACTCTATTCCCTGATACTACCTCATACGACGGTTGGACTATTAAATGAGTCCATCCAAATTCGTCTATTTAAAATAATATAAAACATTTCATTAACTTAACTAATAATTGTTAATTATTTATTTATTGTAAATGATTAATAAATTATTTTATTTTTCTCTCTTATAAAATTGATATTTTGTGACTTTTCTACACTTTTGCTCTGATGTACGGATATGTTTAATAAAGCCAAATGTTAAATGTAATTGTCACTTTATATAAATACATGATTATAACAGCGAAAGGTTATCAGTAATATAAAAAAATGTGTACACCCCTGTGATTGTTATCATAGATTAAAATATATATATAGATAGGTATATACCACACCTTGAATAAAATCCAAGGACACATAAAATTCAGCAACCGTTATGATAACGATATGGATTATGGACGCAACAAATACTTGGTTAATATAGGTTTTCGTCAAAATTGGGTTCCAAAATAGTATCTGCCATGATATATCTACAATCTACATTATTGTGGTGTATGGCTAGGTGACGCACATGTTTTATGAATGGCCTCGAATCCAGTACAGACCTGTTCAAACGCGATACATATGTTTAAAAACCTCTCGTCCTTAATGTTAGTGTGTATATTGAAAAAAAACATGGTTGATTCTATAATATAAATACGCATCTTTAGAGCAACATATGAATCAATCAGTTACCAATCAAGTTCAAAATGTTTCGGAAAATTTAAATTATATAATAACTTTTTAAGGACAGAAGCTTATTACCATTAGAGTGTGGACCGACAACCGAAACCTTTATTTCACAGAATGTGGTCGAATTAAACGCTATATATCTGTCGGACCAAAGCTTGAGGATCAAGCTCCTTACGTTTCAGTCGACTGTTATTGGCCACGACGATTTAGAAACTCAAGATGTATAAACTATAAACAGAAGAATATCAGTCAAAGATATGGGAAAGACGGTGAAAGACGTGGGTTATATCTTACGACTAATAGAGTCGTGAAAGTTAAATGCCACTTACCTGCCGTGCCGACATTGCAGAATATTCTGTAGTAAATAAGTAGGCACATTCTGAATAATATAAACAGCTGTGTTTAATGCTAAACGATGTATAATTGTTTCGCGGTCGCAAAAATTGCTGGACGAGCGACAACAGCAGCTAAGACGGTGTATTGCTACGAGAAACATTCGAAACCGACGTTTACCGTAAACTAGACGGATTTCTAATTTTTTAAAAGCGTTTTTCCAAACGTCCTGCGCATTTTAAACATCATCATCATCATCATCATCATCATCGTGGTCGTATAATGTCCCACCACTACTGCCACTACCGGCGTGATTCTATGTAGTATACACGTATGTGTGTGTTTGTGTATACAAAAAAATTATACACCCGAACACAAACAAAATATGCGACCCGAGAACCTCTCGATCGTAGACCGCATTAGTCCGGCGGGTCTCGTAAAAAAACTTCATTCACAGCTTGACCGCATTCATCCCTAATGATGGGACTCTTTGCAAACATTTTCAATACAGTCGTCACCGTCGACGTCGTCCCTTAACAATAATAGCTCTCTGTCAATGTACTATGCCATGTATACACTAATGATTTCGGGACACAAGGGCGATACGTAAAATGGAAAACATTGTCTATTTAATAGTATATACGTATAGGTAATGCAATCGAAAGCAAATTATACACCATTAGGTCGTTACCCTCGCTGGTCGGGCGCGACGGCGGCTACCGTCTGTGCAACACAGTCGCCCGCCAAGTCTCGGACAGCAGAAGTTATTTGAATATCGTCCAAATACTATACACAGATCACGCTTCCACACATATACTTGTCGATTACTCATATACCGCAACCCCGACGGCATATAGAGTAGAAAAAAGAAAAGAAATATCTATAGATACCTCCAGTACAAAAATGTCAATAATCCCGTTCCGGTTGCCGGTCACACCCCACAGAGGAGAAGATATTTTACAATATGCTCGTAGGTCTTAAAAAAATGGTCAATCGACCCCCTCGTCGATAATTGTGCGAATGGAAAAAATAACTATTTCGCACCTTCCCATAAGCACACGGTCAAAACATTAAAAAATCTTTCGCCCGAACTATGTATTGTATAGACATTTTTCTTCGAATTATTATTATCATTTATCACATTGTTATTTCGTGTTCATACCCCCATGTCAACTATCCCGTTTCGTGACTACGATCCGAATACAGCATCTGCTTCTTTTTTCAATTTTTGTTGTTTTCTTCCATTACAACTAGTATATCGGATACGCATCGTCTGAAATTCAGCTATTACAGCTATCTGGTCGTCGGTAATATTCGGTAATAACATCTTATAATCATTATTATTATTATTATTAAACACCATCGGTTCATCGGCAGCGATGGCAGTAGTGGTGTTCGCTCTAGTGAGTAAGTTTCTCTTCCACATCGATTATCCGTATGTGCGGCGTGCCGCCTCTATCGTACAATGGTAATAATAATATTGTTATTATTATTATTTTATAATATTAAAAAATATCGGATATACATGTACGGTTGGTCGTATAATAAGGCATCGCCGCGCCGCCGAGTGTGTGATTATTGAAACATAACGAAATTTCATGTATGAGCGAACCCGCCGCGGTTAAAAGCGAGGCAAATTAATATTACATGGCCGCCGTTGATACCACCGGTTCATTGCAGTCGGAGGGGTTGGCCAGGAAGCTGTACGCTTTTTAAAAAAAACAAAAACAATTTATGTACAGATCTATAATAAACTATTATTTCTAACTCAAACCGATATAATCAAACACGCACACATTGATTGACACGAATATTGTTAGAATGCCCTTTCACTAGCGGTGTCGTCCCTTTGGCTCGCGAGCCAGAAATCTCATCTTTCGTCATACCCAAGGCAAAGCGTATACTACTATCAATTATTCATCTTATCCCTCAGACGATAATTAAAATGTTTTGTACATTAAATCTGGTGTTTACATCATAAACATATTAGTTATTATTAATTTATGAACTAAATACAAAAAGAACAATATTTCATCATTGAACGAGAAAAAAAAGACCAAAATACCTAACCCAATCAATGATAAAGGAGTAAAACTAATTAATTTATAAAAAGTTTGATTTCATTATTTATAATACCAAATTTGTTTGTATAAAAACGATCAACATAAAAGTTTACACGTCACTTGCTAAGTCCATTTACCGATACATTATTTAATTATTGTAAGTGAATTTTACAACATGATGTGATGTAAAACAAATTTTACTGATTCCTACATTTTATTGTTAAACTTGCCATGCGTGAAAACGATAGACGTGACAAGTAGAGTACATAGTATATTATACTATATACCGTGTGCTTCTTTTCGTGCGGTCGTAATCTATAAAACCGATTGTAAAACACGAATATAAAAAAAACTTTCGGGTACTAACAGAATAATGTACTCGGTAGCGTGTAAGCCGTATGCACAAGCGATGGTAACATATCGGTTATCATCTAGGAAGAATTCAGCTCAACGAAAGACACTGAGTGAGAAAGAGGGGTAACAGATTATATAGAGCAATAATAAATAATAATATATACATATGTGTCAAGAAATAATTTTATGAGCTACTATGTATAGAGAATCCACACATGGACCGGGGAATAATTGCGATAAATTAACAATAACTCTGTATACATAGGCGTACCTACTACTCGTGCACACGTCAAACTTGTATATTGCTAGGCGGCTCGGTTAAAGTGATAATTTCCGCCGGAGCAAAAATACACAATGCGCCTTCGGCACTTGTGCCTGAGAATTAAAACTCTTCGACACGTATAAATAAAAAAAAGCATACATACATATCGCACAAGTACATGTCAACAATAAGAACCGGGCTGTGTACGTTCAAACATCGATAACTTAAGAAACACACATAAAGCTGACAAATCGTCAGTACTTATTTCAAACGAGATTAACTCTTATCGTATTACGTTAGTCAAGTACTTCAAAAGCTATGAGTGTGTGCTATGACTGTCACACTGTTAAACATTATATAATACAGGGTTGCTATTTTACACAGTATATCTCACGGTTTCTAACCATACCTATATATATATATATATAAATAAATATATAAATATAAATATTTATGTATTAGTTAACAAATAAATTAGTGTCAATTCAATTAGTATAAAGAAGTTATTATGCATACTTAAACACGATTCTTAATTATTATTTGAACTGATTCCCTTCGACCCATCGCCCAAAAATCAAAATTAATGATGTTTAAAAAAGTATTTGTTGTGCAATAGTTCATGTGAAAATTATCTTCTGAAAATAATGACTGTTCTTGCACGAACGAATAGTTTTTGGACTACTACAGGTGTTTGAATGTTTAGGAGAAATGAGCACCTAATGCAGTCGAATGTAGAAATTTACAAATAATATAAATTATAAAATTAATAACTAGAATAAAAATAGTATTACACCAAACCTTTCTCCCAGCCTATACTTAATGCAATTAAAACGCGCAAAACATAACACATTTATTATTTATTTATAATATAATTTATGAATATTATAAACAATATGATAAACATACCAAAATTGGACAAAAACAAAATTCTCTTCTATTAATATGGAAATAATGTATAAAACAGTGTCGCTCAATACTGACCAATTAATTTATCAGGAAAGCTGTTTTCGTTATTCAACATAAATAAGAACATTTTGAGTACATTCATTTATGATAATTTAGTTCTGACCTAATTTATAAAGCTAAGCGTTAACTAGGTCGGTAGGACGGACCAGAGCGGCGTCGCTCTTCATCGAAAAAAAATAACCTTGTTATACAGCGAATTTATTTTATTTGGCTGAAAATATAACAGGCTTTGACAACATTGATGACTAAGGAACATTTACAACTGATTTCATTAACTATGTTTTTCTCTTTTAGCTAACTGAAATAATAAACGTACACTCAACAGCCTCGTGGTATGTTATCCATTTGAATTGCTTTTATGCGTGCTGTTCATAACGTCTTAGGTATTGATGAAGTTTTAAAAGTTAACTTAAAATGACACTGCACTCTGCTGGTTGATAGTACATACTAAGTGGTACTGAATGTAAGATTAAGGTAATTTTCATAATTTTTTAGTACAGAATTATGTAATTATAAACGCGTTCATTCATTGATTTTGACTATTACACAACATTGAACATTGGCACGGGTGATCACAGCTGTTCACCTGCGCTTGAATGAAACGCGCGTGAACAGGTAGATTTTAAAATAGCATGTACAAGAAACGTTTTCCGGTGAAGGACACGTGGCAGTTTTGCGAATTTATAACGTACTTAGACCACTAAGTAGACGACGACGAGCACCGCTGCCTCCACCGCCACCGCAGGGTTATTGAAACAGTTCCAAAAAAATCCGTCGTGTCTAGCTTAAGGCGATTGTGTTTATCGGCCAAACGGCCTCGTGTGGTCAGCTCATGTATAGTTTTTTTACAAGACAGCGGCACACTACTAACCTAACCCAACGGAAGACGGCGGCCAGCGACGATTCCGCAGGCGTTGGCGCCATCCGAATTGAGATGTACGTATATATATAGACTTACATAATACATATACTTATATAATAAGCGTAGAACGTTCGAATGGGACCAAGTTACGCCGTTGTCCCAACCGTCCCCTCTGCACAGTAACCCGGAATAAGAAAAAAAACCATGGAACTGTAACCATGTACATATATAATAGATATAATATAATTGAGTGTGTTTGTAGGATTTTATTACCGCCTACGTTCAAATGCCGGCTGCCTTTTAGCGACGATAGAACTGTATATTATTATACGGACGAGTAAACGATTTTTCGGTCCCGACCGGACATCCACAATAATATATACTAGTATCATATAAAATATACTATTATTGGCTTCGGGGACGTCGAATGTAAATGAATAATCGCCGGACCGACTGTAGCGACAAAAAGTACAAAGTGCGGTTAATATTGTTATTATTATACGGTCAGATCGCACATAATAGCATAGTGTCTGATGGTTAAACGACGATTTTGGGGACGCCCAATACTGTACGAAATAATGTAAATTAAGAAAGAAGGAAACGAAAAGTCACGTAGAGGAGGGAATTATATAAAAACAAATTTAAATCAAATTATTTTTCAGATTTTTTCGGGGCACCATTTAGGTTTCTGGAATGCCAAAATATTGAAATAAGAAATTACGTTATACAATGCACATGAATCTCACAGTCCTAGTGTTTGTTTAAAGTAGAGCTGGCAGTATTTGATATTTGAATACCGGTAATACGGTATTTAAGTATTATCGGTAATAATACCGGTATTTACGGTAATTACCGAAAATACGGTTTTTATCGGAAATAAGGTAATTATCGAAAATTTTGGTATTTGCGGTAATCTTTGTAACTATCACATATTATAGTATAATATAATATATAAGGTGTACAGGAGTATAAGTACATTTTATATTATAGCGTTCCTCAAAGTTATTCAATGTAGTTTTTTCCCTAAATTTAATAAATAAAATTATTATAGTATAACGTCTGTACATTTGTTGAAAATAGGATTTATGTAGATAATAAAATGAATAGTTATCAGATATGGAGCTAAAGATGACGTTCAGTGGGTTCCTTTGAGTTCCACGCTGGCTTTCCGGCGGCCACCTTATTATTATCAGTTAATAAATATTTAATGTTGAAATTTATAAAAAAAAAAAATTTTGAATTTATAAAGGGCTTTTTATTTTGCCATTCTTATCTTTTTATTAATATATAATCAATGTATTGTATTTTATTTAATGTAATCTAATGTAATCTAATGTAACCCAATGGCCTTTGCTGCCGAGGGTAATAATAAAAAAAAAATCTAATTAGTTATAAATATATAATTATATTTTTAGTATTTTATTTTATTTAGGTAACAATACACGTATACGTTATAATTTTTAATTTATTTTTGAACGAGGTATTGAAGAACACTAATGAATTTTGTTGGGGTATGTTAGATGCAAGGCTCCTCAGGATTTGGGAATCTATGTACTATAATCGACAACTAGATTTAATTAAATCTAGGGAAAAAATTACATTGAATCACTTTGACGAACGCTATATAATATGTACCTATACTCTATATACTTTAAATATTATAATATAATATGCGATAGTTACAAAGTCTACCGCAAATACCTAAATATTCGTTAAATACCGTAATGTCGGTAAATACCTTATTTCCTATAAATACCGTATTTTCGGTAATTACCGAAGATGCGATAATTATCGAAATCACCGGAAAATACGGTTTATCGGTATTTTGAAATACCGGTAATTCGTAATACCGCCAGCCCTAGTTTAAAGCCATTCGCTCGATATTCATATCGGCAAGGCGTAATGAATAGGCAATATAAGTGATCCCGTGTGTACGGTCCTTTCCTGGTGAAACCACCACAATAAACAGCATTACCTACCGTTGATCTATATATAGGCCACCATTCATTTAATCCCTATATATGAGCACCGTGATCACAGAAATGCAAAATGGCATCATAACATTTCCCGGAAACTAAAAGCAACGTGAAATGTTTGATTTTCAAGGAATGTGTGTCTTTTCGTTTATAGGTTAAAGAGTCTCATACTAATTTTATTAGCAACAGAAGTAGACAACGACAACAGTTCCCAAGAAATGTCGTGATGTCGAAAAGACATTTTTTTTTAAGAGTACACGAATATACCCCCTGAAGCCAATATTGAAAAGCACTAGCAGTGGCGCCGTTATAGTTTCTAAAAGGTCTGGTCAACATATATAATATTTACCATTAGCCCTAGAGTTACTCAGCTGACAACTTCTGTACCGTTCCTGTTATTTTTTATCCTTTATTTTTTTTAAATACTTGATATAGAATAATAATAAAAAATAAACTTTAAATAATAGTTGCATTATTACTGCAATGCATAATATGATTTACATCCCTATTACAATAAAATAGGTAAAATATAGTTGAGTGTATAAGGGACAGCAATGCTGTCACGGTCGGTATCTCACTTCATGACCTGTCGACTGCCAAATGAGAAACTTCTATCCTCCTCCGAATCTACCGCAATTATGCCTTTAAAGCTTATCCACGGTTAAGATTAGCTATACGAGAATACTGATACAATAAAATTATATTTCCAGTCTGCATTTTAAATTTTTATTAAAACTATATTGTATACGAAAAGTAAAGCATGTAATACATGCTAATATGTTGTGACTATTACAATAGTTCAAAAACAATAAATACCTTCAGAACATGATAATCTTTTAATTTACAATTGTATCTACAACCATAGACCTTTAAAGAAATGATGGTGGGGGTCAGCATTACTTGAATAAGATAAAAAATAGTTTGGGAATCTTATGGGAGAAATAGATATACCATGGAATCATGACTAATATATTATCATGTTAATATTATCATTACAAATATAATAAAAAATCGGAGGATCTGTGATTATATTTAATAAGGAATGATAATAAAAATACGAATCTTAACCATTAAATCTGGTTATTTTTCAGATTTGTTCATGCCTTTTCAATTTGTATTCCACGGGAATACCAAACTATATCTTTTTATAAAAATGTTGACCCCGCAGATGTAGACATACAGTGTGTGAAAGGCGCAATCCATTTCTTTATAGATCAATATTACTTTATATACAAAATTACAGAAAGCGATAGGGACTCTACCTACTACTGTTCTACCAACTACCATTTATCACAAAATAATAATGAGTTACAACCAATTTTATAATAGAATTTTTACCTAAAGTTACAATATCTCGTTTACCCTATCAATTTAAAATAGGAGCTAATACGTGTTATTGAAACAAAAGCCATTTCAAGCTAAATTTTTTAACAATAAGAAAAGGGGCCGTCGGCTTGATTTACTACGACGATACAAGACAAATATTTTTAAAACAACAATGGGGCATAAACGTTCCAGCCCATTAATGTGCTATACTATAATGTGAATCATAAAAACGCGATTTGATTTTTATTGCATCCCGTTGTTGATGCCAAAGGCAAAGCATAGAGCACAATCATGACTAAGAAACATTAAGTGTCGTTAAGACGTCTGGGAGTAAATCGCGCGCGCACTAGTCTCGAACCGTCTGCTTATGGAAAACGGCGATTTCCTGGAGTTTTTATGCATTTTTATCGATACAAAAACAACTACGGTAGGGACACTTATTTTATGGCGACGCATTTGGCACGCGATCCACCCACCCTCGATTTATTTCCTATACTTATTATGTTTTATCGGCTTTAGTCAAATTATTCTGTTGACTTCTCCGCCCATAATTCATTTTCATTTCACTTTCCTTCTCTACTCGCCATAATAATACATTCAGTCGGACGACATGCTTATAATAAACCATTTTGCGTAAGTACACTCAAATGCAGAGCAGACAGTACATTATATAACGCGTTATAATATAATATATTATTATAAAGTAGTATATTATAATGTGATAAGAGATAACGAACGCATAAGAGTATGTTTAAATATAAGACCAACTCCACGTGACTGTGTGCCTCATATTTGTTCCATTGAACCGGTTTCCATCTCTAGGCGTATATAAATAACGAGGTGTTTAACCCCATTTTCCTTTCTTCACACCCGCCCGGTTCAGAAATAAACCGTTCGATGCGTCCCGCGGGTAAAACAAGATCTTTTTTTTTTTTACACTAGGCCGTTTTCTTGTCTTTCTGCTCTCCCCCTTCTAAAAAATCCAATTCTTTTTCGCATCTTATAATTTATTGCTAACGTCATAGACTCTAATTCTATTCCCCGGGTGGAAAAAGACACCTTTATTCCCCCAGTTTTCTTTTATAACGAACCATCGTACGGAGATAGGGGAGGGGCGAAGAACTGCATCTAATGCACATCACATATTTGTCAAGGCGCAATGGTGTTAAAAATTCGTTTTTCTTTTTTAAACACAGCTATTTTCCTTAGCGTGACGATACACAGTCGACTTGTTCGATTTTTAATAATTCACCGGGTTCACTTCCTGCGATGAACCGACATCCTGCGTGGCTAGTTCGTATACCAGTCATTAAATATAATATATAAGGTTACTCTGAATTTTGTACTTCGAGATACCTACCTATAACTGTTGCGTTATCGTCGGTGGTGGTGATGAAGCCATTACACGGGTTAGAACGTCCGTCGAGGTCTTAGGCGATGCCATGTGGCCATCGGTGGTGCGGCACAGGAAGAGGAGGTCGTCGTCGTGTATGCACACAACAAGGGGTTGTTGTCGGGCAAGGCGCGCGCGCGCTGAGGAATCTGCACACGTCGAGGACCTGCAGCGTGTGCCGGTGTTGCTGCTGCTCCACATCTGCCACGGTCGAGAGGACCCCGGGCCTACCGCATCTGCCCCCGGCCGTGTGTGTTTTTCTATATTTAAAGAATGCCCGTTCGGGGCACATATATACAAACACGTGGCCCAGCATCCTGTTACCGGCACCAATAGACACCTCCGTAGTTCTCGCCCCTATTTGTCCTTTCACGACAGCTCTTTCTCTCTTCTATTTTTCACCGTGCGTAACTCCAACACCGTTGAATTCCGTTGGGGGCCCGTTTGCTTTGCATAATATTCAATTAGTAAAAAAAAAAATGAACAGACTAGAAAACCAGCCACTCCCGCTCGCGTTTGACCCGCAACGTTTTTGCCACCACACCCTTCTCGACAGGTTTCTGACAAGACAAAAGATAAAAATCGCTTAATCATTTTTCATATAAACTTTCGCTAGCGGCTTCTTCTCCATTCATTTTGCCAACAATATTTTTTAATTATTCGGCTCAATTTAATCTAGGACAGTACGTCCTGCTCTGCGGGTTAGGTTAGGTTCAGGTTCTTCTTTGATGGGTTTTCAGGGTACTGTAACCAACAATTCTTAAAAGCTTACACAATATTTAATTCGGCGTTAACGTCTTCCAACTTATCATTGGTCTTCGCTGTTTTACTTTAGTCCGTAGATTCCGTCTTACGATATACTTTCGATCACTACCAGAGTTTTATTTTCATCCCGTTTGAACGTTATCCATACGCCACTGGTCTAACCATCTCTTTCTATGTATATTGTTTTCTTCACATAGTCTATATAGTGTTATAATCAAAAGCAGATACCGTGGTAACATAATCCCCGGACACAGTACACACATAAATGCCTTTACAAACAAACGACTCGACTCTAGCGCACGCCGTACCTATTTAGGACTCAGCAGCCGCGGCTCGACTGTACCGGGTAGGTGCAGAACGCGCAGGTATACACAGGAGACGACGAGACGATCTAGACCTTTAAAATACACACAGACATCGGAACGGGTGTTTAGGATAAAATAAAATAAAAGAAAACAATATACATAAATATCGAAAGCAAAAGCACCCGGTGCTAGTGGTATCAGGTTGCAGCGGTCGTGTGCCATTTGGTGTCTCGGCATCTCTGTCTCTCTCTTTCTCTCTCCTGCCCGCTCGTGTCTCACATCTGTCCGTTATTATTGTGGCACGTACCTTAACGGTACGGTTCAACCCTTCGGTGACGGCGACGCATATTACATATTTCACCATAATACACACATCGAAAAATAATTATTATGAAAATAATTTTCAGTCGTACCTTAATTTTATACCTAAGCGATAAAATTCGTCGGTAAATTATACTTTCATAGATATAATAGGAATAGTAATATTGTACGTATAGTTTGTACTCGTGTCACGTGTGTGTGTGTGTGTGTGATAGTAGTTAAATGTGAAATTTAACAAAAAATACGAATTTCCCCGGAAAGATGCGTCTTGAGTGCATGCTACCGGTTTTCATAAACCAAAAAGGAGGAGAAGGCGAAGTATATTGGTGTTGTGTGTTTAATAATCGTCAGGGGTTGCCGGTAGTGCACAGCAACACGTGGCTTACGGTGCCCCGTTTAGCCGCGCCACCATCTGCCCGTCAGATTGTTGCGAACTCCCTTTTAACAAGTTTTAATTTAATTCCTCCCACAATGTTCTTTTACCTACTGCACACGGTGCTGCCGCTGCTGCTCCGGGGTACTTAGCGGGGTCTACGGCAGCGCAAAGGGGGGTAGTGGGGGGGACGCGAGCCGTCTGCTACTGTGACTGACGGCAAACGACGAGCCGCGAGTTTGCCAAATGTTACTCTCGATCGGGTAGATCCCGTGCATAGGTATATACAATATTATAAGCCCGAGCCCTTCTGCTGTTTTGCACCGTTAGGATGGGTGGGTGGTGGTTTTTTCTTCCGTACTATCGGTAAACAACGACTACCGAAAATCGCAAAATCATTACGGACCTATATGAGCGTGTACAAGGACCGCCTTGTGTGTGTATGCAGCATGTGCGCCTAACGCGTCTAATTGGACTGCCACCGTCGACAATGCACAATGGGCCCACTATAATACACATAAATAAAATACCGCCTTGGTCGCTGGTTGTTCTATTCTTTCAACACCGCATTTCGCGATGAGTGATTGATTTAATCGGAACGTCAACTTACGAAAAGAAAAAAACAATAGCAAAAAAACACCTTTCGTACAACTAGCACCGTTAATGGATATCGCTACGCATTGTGTTATTAATATGAGGAAATATAGACTGTATAAATTTAATAAATAATGTTTATTTAGTATAATTAAAATTAAACTGACAAACTGAGACTAGCTGAGTTTTATAAACTATCAAACGCATGAAAAATTGTAAATATCTACTATGAATGTAAAAACAAAACAGCTAAATAACATTCATAAAATCATAACACAGCATCATTGTCCATTTAATAATAACTGACATTGTATCATGGTTCATGTCGTCTAGATGACAGTATTATACAATATTAAATTTATCAGTAGCAACGTTACTTAGTTGGTTTTTTAGACAGTGCATTTTAATAAACCGGAAACAGTAAAGGAGACAATAAATATCGTTTCGACAACTAGAACGTTATCGCTTTTGGCCGAAAAAGATAAGCTAACACAGTAAATATTTGTGAATATATTAAAATAATGCACGATAACGTCTGTGCATAATATAATATCAAATCACACAAAAAACCTTCTCAAACAAAAAAAAATAGCAAAATTCGTAACTACGAGGCGTCATCATTTTTAAGCAAAAAACCGTACTGGCGCCAGACGCCTAAGTTTTACCATTATATTAAGCACAAATCGATTCCATACTTTGTTATTAATTATTGTTCAAATTCCTTATTGTAGTTTCATGATTTTAGATTAAATTTTTTGTAAGACCTATAGTCCTCCACGTCTCACCCCCCCCCCCCCCCCACCAGATGATAATCTCATTTGTAATACAACACAATAAGCACGACTAGAATAAGTGTGTCATTTGTTTTTAATCCTTTTTATGAATCGACCCTTCGGTGTCTACCATAATATTTAAAGGACAGTAACATAATGTTAGAGATTTAACTAATTGCTCTACGTCGTAAGCCAGTTAAGACACAATATAGGTATAATAAAACATAACACTGTTTGTCGAGTAGAATTGCAAATGTTTTGATGTGAAATGATATGTTTTTGGAAAAATAAGAATTACCGCCGTAAAGCCACGGCTGCAGGAATGGTTCAGCCATTAGGAAACGCTGAACTCATTAAAACTGTTTTAAATTGCATACACAATATTATGTATATTGCATATGCATGGGGCTATACGAGCCATAAAGTGGCACGGGCCACTAAATCGAGCAGCGTTTCCAGCTGCAGGTTCCTAATACGACGGTAATGGCACACACAACCCCGAGAAAACGTGAACCCGCTCCTCTACGTTCTTCTACCGTACCGCACACACTCTCATACATATTATAAACAACCCCTTTGGACGTTGTATAGAGGTAATTCTAGACGGGCGCCTACTGTAGTTTGTTTAACCGGTTGTTCCGAATTCTTTCGATACGTGAACACATTATACTTATATATATATATATATATATACAGTTTTATCAGTTTAATTTATAAGTACTTAATTAGATGGTGACACATTATATAGACGGTTTCTCGAAAAACACTCGTTGAAGGTTTCCAAAACGTCCCAAGACGAATGGTTAGTTTATACGTTGAACCTATATTCTGGGTTTTAATTAAACTACGTGTTGTCATTTTTCAATATTTCAAAACCCATTATAATCACCCCGGCGGACATGCACAGTTAATCAAATCCTAATTATAATTTAACAAAACAGTTAGGAATTTCTGTGTGTACGTTAAAGTTATCATCGAAGTGGAAAAAATATAAAACAATTTAAATTCTAATTCAGTTTATAGTTTACAAACAGATCTACATAATTACAGATAAAACAACGTCTCTGGTGGCTATTATTATTCCCAAAATACTTTTTTTTTTTTTAATAGTGGAATTTTTTTCCACTATTTAACAAAATGTTATAATATAATGTCAGATTTAATTTAAAATTTGAAAAAGCAGGGCCGGAGCATAAACGGAGCTTAACAAAGCTATAGCGTACCCTTATTTTAAGTTAAAAAATATCTAGAAAATACAATAGAAGATATCGTGAGTCCAGGCACAAAAAAAACATATTATTGTAAAAACAATACTTTCTTAGCTCCGCATCAAAGCTAAAATGTGTTTGTATGTCAATTGAAGATAATATCACATCTAAAATCGTGTGGTTAGTGCACAATTAGTGAATTATAGCATTTTTTTGTCGATTGTTATAGAAATAACCTATATAATCAGTATGGCTTTTGAATTTCAAAATGTTATTATTAGAAATTTAAATAACCACCAAAGGACAAAGTATAAATAGATAGGTGTTCATTTATAACTAATTCCATAAGGCATTTTTTTTATAATAAAAGTTTCCTCGATAGTATAAAACAATTGGATAAAATATTTATGTACAAAAGTATACAATGAAAATAACCAACAGAGGCATAGTGCGGTGACTGACATTTTGTTAAAGCAGTCGTCATAGCTCAAGTGATATAGCCTATCAGGGATAGTTATGAAAGTGACTAATTATTGAAGCTAATTGCTGTTCGAAAATTTTTTCTGGCTTATTCTGCCAACAAGTAAAATTTAGTTATTCCAGCTATAAAATAATTGTGTATAATACATAATCATAATTTTACATATAGTTGGATCAACTATATATTTTTCCGGTGTAGAGACTGTATTGGCTGGATTGGGTATAGATAGCGAAATCCTGTTATAATATGAATTGAATCATTTTCAATTATATGCCTATCGGAGACAGACCCAACGATAATAACGTTGTTAAAGGTAATACACTAAAACAGAGAGTAACGATTATCATGAATTGTCATCCCGTCTTAACGCGAAGTCGAATGTCATCGTGACTAGATGAAGAAACTTTTGGTAAACTAACGAAGCGGAGAAGGTTTTTTTTAAATTAAAATGGTATTATAGATTATACTACTATACGGCTATCGAGTACAAAATCGAATATTTATACTTGAATATTAAATTACGATTATACCGCACTGGCATTTCGGGAGTATGGAAAAAAAACCTATTGAGTACGTGACCGAGAGCATGCGTGACCCAAACAATTAGTTATGCAAATGCGTTGAGCACGCGCCGCCCCGCATACACAATATTATAGTAAAATGATTGTTATTTTCTTGGGAATCATAAGTTTATATCGATACACTTTACTCGTACGTTATAAAATGTTGTTATTAAATTTATAAAAGCACTGTATGAAGCTCCTCCAATATTTGAATAGTATTCAAATTAAATGTTTATTTTTTTAAGTAATCAAGTATAAAAACAACTGTAGTACACTTTCTGTTAACTTAGTGGGTGGTATTTTTTATCCTTAATTACAATATAATATTCTTCTTTATTAAATTGTCTCTTATTCTTTCATACAACCTTTTACCAACTTTTTTATTATTTTTTAAAGTCTGTTCCTTAAGGAAATCTTCACAATGAAAAATAAATAATTAGCCAATACTTTCATGTTATTATAACCTACTTTCTTGACCTCAGTTTTATTTGTTGTTTAACCTTTTATAATATTCACTTTCCTCTAAGTAGGGCCATTCCATGTCATATCACCTGAATGCGTGTGCGAGTGGATTTTCTAAATGCCTCAAACGTATATATCTCATGCAAATAGTTCCATAAAATCGAAAAGTGAAGAAAACATTTTTTTAAAAATGTTTTGGACTTAGGCGATGTTATATTCTGTATACGTTACTTGATGACTAATTATGATATCGAAATGGAATTTTCACTAAACAATTATAATTTATGTGAACTTTTTCATAATAACCTTAAAAAAATGTAGAATGATCGTTTGTTTTTAAATGATCAATTTGTCGCGGAAAAACATACAAGATGCAACACGTGGTAGATAAACGCTTTATCTAATACATTCTCACCATTTGACAAAAATTGTTTATAATCTTAACCTACTTTTCTGGTAAGGTGATAATATAAATTTTCAACTTTTATAATTTAGATTTGTGCGTTTAATATGGAATATTTGACACCCTGCACATCTCTAACGTGTTGGAGACTATTGGACAAGTAAGTTATGTATGCACTACATATTATTATATCTTACAACACGGGTTGTCTTCGTCAATGGCGGTCGATGGTAAAAGGGAACAACGGCGGTGGTCAAAGCCGTGATGGTATAGGTTCTGTCCGTATATTATAATAACAGTTACAGCGGCGTTCTCTTAAAGCAAAAATAACATTTAAACGTGTACACGCACTTTCGGTCTGCGACCTGGGTTATTTTTTGGAATTTGCCGCAAAACCGTGATGTTGTTGTTAGGGAAAAAAATGTTCTGAACAACACCACAGCGCCGTACCTTTTAGCCGCACAGATAATCCGACCTGTCGACCGATGAGCACGCGCGCAACAAATTCCTCTTCGAGATACAACCGAAAAATCGGTGCGTAATACACGATAATAATATAATAATGTATTACATAGTATTACTATGTATACTTGCATATGTATATACTTAAGCGTATGGCGTTTGAATAATACGGCCGACCGTTTAAGTGAATAAAAACGGCTCCAAAACCCTTAAAAAAACCAGTCGCCCGAAATTAATTATCGTTACTCCAGTTAAAATATAATAATAATAAATATATTCAACGATAACCGCGTCAAGGTATTTTTCATTTTATTTTTTTTATTTTTAGCGGTCGGGCACGCGATATTATTTAAAAAATCCCACTGGAATAAAACACTCAAGCACCTGGTAGGTACCTTATAAACTATAAACATAATGTAAGCAATACACGCCCAAACCGTTCAGACACGACACATATTATACACGACGGCGATATCGCAACGTCGGGTCCTTTATAGTTTTTTATTATTTTATTTTCATTTTGTTATAAGGAGAGTATATAATATGGGGTCGCCGTTGTCTTCGTCGTCAGCTTCCTTGTTTTTGTGCATATCAGGAAACCAGGGAGGACCCCCCCCCCCTTACTACTACACACATGCAGCAGTGGTATTTGTAGAGAGGTACCTTTTACACTCGACGAATACAAAACGCGTTACCAAAATTATTTTTTTATTTTATTAGAAGCCTGTTTTAGGATAAATAAAAATACACCGCGGATTATGTTACCCCCCCCCCTACCATCACACACACATACAGGAGAAAATATATCACCACCTCCTTGTTAGTTCTGGGTATACTAATATACTAACACACACACACATACTCGTACACATATTATTAGGTATACAGGGAAAAATATATAATGCGCGTTTACCGTCACAAGGCGTATAATGACAACGGCAAAGAGACACGTACCGCCGCAGTTGATTTGACACAAATACATGTATGTTAGCGCGCGGTCCCGGAGTCCATACGTGACCTCACATAAAACGGCCGACATTACGACAAATTTTTCTGATAGAGAACATTATATTTTAAACATAATATATAGATTTTTTTCTACACATTTTTCGGTCTCCGTTTGGAGAACTATTGTACACGAGTGCATAGCATGGCGTTACGGGTGGCACTTTTCTCACAACGTCCGAAAAATTCCTAGAAACACGATAATTAAGTAGGTAGGTACACAACGAGAGTCATGCGATATTGTCAGATGCACGAACAGCGGCATTAAAAATGTTTTACATCGACTTAGGAATTTCATACTTCATAAATTTCGCCCTATCGCCAAAAATCATTGCGAGGATGATAATATACGGTGGTCAAGGCTCCTAATTGAAATAGACCTATCAGCATGAGATACAGTAAGAATAAACTTGATGACTAAAAAATTGACGATTATTGAATGAAATTAATTGAACGAAAACTTGGCACCAACATACTATTATAACATACTATATAACATACTATATAACATATTATAACATACTATTGTGAAAACATTAGAAGCACGATATTTGTTGAGTTACAAATTCAGGTTTTATAAACCCATAAAAACGATATCAATACACATTTTTATACAGAACAAAAATTAATACGTAAATAAATTTATTTATGTAAATTGTAATTATTGACAACTAATAGTTTTAGTATTAATAAAGAACTGAACAGTGTAAGCAGCTTAAGTCTTACCCTATGGACTAACAACCCATGTGCACTTAAATAATCACTTTGAAATTATCTAATTATTACACTTTAATACTTCTTCCGATTTATTTTTAAATAACCTAAGTTTGACTAGTATATTTTAACTAAAACATGCACTATTTTTATGTTAATATATATATATTTTTTTTTTTTGTGTTAGCGGTCTCTAAGACTATCCCATCATACATCCAGCCTTCCATCCATCCCGGTCAGTTGCTCGCACCTTCCAATCTGTTCCTCCTCCTAGCTTTCCACATCCTTCTTCACTACATCTTTCCACCTCATTCTCGGTTTCCCAATGAGTCTTTTTCCAGTTGGGTTCTTTTCTAGTACCTTATGGAGTAACGGGTTTTAGTTTCTCCAGGTGTGCCCTTCCCATTGTAGTCTCTTATTTCTTATTGCTTCGACGATGTTTGGTTTTTGGTATAGGGGACTTTAATTCCTCATTTTTTCTTATCCTCCAGTCATTAGTTACACTGTCCTTCACAGGTCCGAAAATTCTTCTCAGAATTTTCCTTTCAAAAACGAGGAGTCTGCTCTCATCGGTTTTCCGAATTATCCAAATCTCTGCTCCATACGTAACAATTGGTCTTATCAAGGTTGTGTATAATTGTTTTTTAAATACCTCGACAGGAATCGAGCTCCTACCAGCTTCGCTAGTCTGAAAAAACATGTTTCCAGCCTGGATTCTCGCTTCTATTTCCTTTGTCGTTTCATTATTTTCTGTTAGATTCGTCCCCAGGTACTTAAACTGATCTCCACTTTACTAAAATTATAAAGATCTATACTTAGGAGAGGCTTAATCTTGCGTTGTTCTGTCTCCTTACAACCATATACATACTTTGTTTTCTCCTTATTGACGCGTAAACCTATTTTTGCTGATGACTCTTCCAGCTGTCTGAATAGTGACTTACGTTCATTTTGCGATTCTGCTAACAATCCTATAGTGTGACCCTGTAAGTTTAGTCCTTCATGTTGTCCCATATTCATTTCTCTTATAACTTTTTCCAATGCAATATTAAATAACATAGGCATTAAGAGTCTCCTTGTCTTAGTCTTGTCCTTACTGGTATTGGTCTCGATTTTATAGTCCCTACTCTGACTTTAACATACGTTTCCATAATACTTGACTTGATCAGAATTCAGATTTATCAGTTTTTTAGTATATTTTTACAATCAATCTAAAAATGTTTAATGAGGGCTAGATTTGTGTACAGTACAGGGGCAAAAATTGTAATTCAAGAATCTGGATAATTTGTTTTTTTTATATATATAAACAATTATATATATATACATATTATACACGCTGTGTCGAAGCGCCCGCGCCCTTCATCAGTTCTAGTATACGCGTAAAACGAACCCTTCATTGAGTCCTTTAAGGAGATGGTTCTAATGTTCTGGTAAATACTGCAGTAATAGGGTGAATAAATTGGTTAAGAAATAAATATAAAAAGGAATGGAAAAAAGAAGTAACAAGTCCTTGGGGTGCTGTTTAATCTTTTCGTACAATGTATAGTGTTTTTTTCTAGATAACGTTCCCCCGTTTTTTTTTTTTACATGCAAGGCTGTATTAATCACTGATACAATATAGCACAACAAGCATAAAGCTATTTCTATATACTTCGCTTGAAATTAATGAACAAGAACCAAACGAGCCAACCATATTAGTATAGACAATTACAGATATCACTTACAGTTTAAACATAAAATTTCGCGTAATCATTATAAAAAAATTATAATTATAAATTAATGATAAATATAGACATTTTATATTAATGATTATTATACTGCTTGCAGTGAAGCCGTAACATGACCGAGTCAGCACCAGGCGTAACGAGTAGGCAAAATAATGTCACTGACGTTCAGTGTAATACATCGAAAATTGATCTCATGTAGGAAACTCATTGTCTTGTAAAATAATTACAATTTTATAATTCGGTTAATAATAATTATTATTATTAAAAGATGCGACTTATTCTCATTTATCTAATTCAAAACAACTCTAAAAAATGATGCAATTTATTATGTCAGTCGATTTCGTATGTCGATAGGAATCTTTATAATTATTATACATCGGAACTCGTCAAGAAACCATCTCATGATGACAGCGTTGGGCCTTCATGGCCCGTTAAGCTACATGATGATGATGATGATGATACATCGGAACCCTAAAAACATCTTAACTTAACGACCGAGATGGGTTTTAGTGATAACTCAGCATGTAAGTCAATATTTATAAAAGAAGGTGACTAATACTGTAAATCGCCGTTTTGTATACATATTTCCATTATTTTATATTTGGTAATTTCAATAATTTAATGAAAATAACTAAAATGATTATAAAATTAACCGAATTTATCAAAAATAAGTTATACGAGAATTAAACATATTACAGTTACTTTCTACTACTAAATGACTGGTTAAAGCTTAAAACTGACACGGTTATATTTGAATTATCGTGATTGCAATCAGTTAAATCTTTAAGTTCCAACGTGAACATTTTTTTATGACTTCACAGTTGCATGACTTTTATGATTATTGCGAATTAAAAAGTTACGTTTTTAAAAAATGTTTTTTTAGATTACAAGCGTATTTCTAAAGAAATTTAATATACATACACTAAGTACACCTATATATTTGAAGGATGATCAGTGTTATTAATACCACACGAATATACTTATTGTTTCTCTTTTATTTTAATAATAATAAACTATATAAAAATTGTTTTTTTCTCATAGGATTATTGCCACAAGCTTCGTCCGTAAAAAACCAATAAAAATAATGTGCATGAAGCTATGTACGAGTATATAGAAGGCCAATAGTTCATGCAACAACAACAGCGGAACACAAGTGTGTTATTTAACTAAATAGGTACTTATGGCCTAGTTTTATTTAAGTGGTTAGAATCTTTTGTCGCCGGAAGGTGGAAATTAATAAAATCTATGTTAAATTGTTAAACTTAACATGATATTTTTTGAATTGAATAATTGACCAAGAGCCCCGGTGTGATTCATGTTGGTTGACTAGTAAATGCGAGCAATAAACATATCATGTTTGTTGACCGAAATCAAACAGAATGAACGTTAAGTGATGACTTTGAAAAACACTGATTGAACTTGCTGACTAACCGCGGACGGCGATGGCCGAGCTTCCTGAACAGGATACTGACTAAGGCTCGACTAATAAAAAACCAACACCAGACGACATTTAGATAACAAACAGTGTGTCATGAATCATGATAAATAGGCTTGGACATGTTTATCAAGTTATATATTATTTCCAAAACACTAATATAGTTTATAAAAAAATCGCAGTAAACCTTTAATGGCAATATCAATAGCTTTACGATAAAATGGTAGCCAACAAAAAAAAAAACAATTTTAAAAGACAACACAGTTAAGTTGGGGCACAGTGGGGAGGGATCATATAGTCATTGTATACACATAACTGTAGAAATAACTATACACACTAAAAAAACCATTTTAAACATATTAATGTTTTAAAACGGTTTTTATAGATAATTACTTTCATCTATATATATAAATTATTAATATATTAAATACATATCGGTAAAACTAATTGTTGAGACATTACATAATAGTATGCTTAAAATTATATGTCATACAAATTGACACAGCCGAAATTCGCGACACGTTGTGATTTCAAGAAATTATGTTATACAACGGCCGAGTATGGTGTGTTAAGCACGACTGATCCGTTGTTTCAACCCCCGGCAGCAAATATAAACTTTTTGCATTTTTATCGACCGGTTATTCTCGAATTATTGTAAACTAAAATTATCATTTATCAATACAATCTTAGGAAATAACCAAAAAAATATCAATGATACAATATTTTTCCGTATAACGAAGAAAATTTACACATTTAGCGTCACGAAATTCAATAGTTAGATTTTTTTAGGTTTGTTTAAAGTTAGATTTGGATTAGATAGGTTATGTTGAAATTAGACTTGAATAAGTTTGGTCTAATTATTGAATTCTATCAATATCGATGGCATCGATAAACCCTATCTGATTTGAAGAATGAATTCACTTTCACTAGATTAGAAAATTAGAGCGAGCCGGTCCACAAAATTCCAAGAAATTAAACTTATGGCTATGACGGAAAATTCCTGTTTCCTCCTCCCCTTTACTCTCCGCCCCCTTTCCTGACCTATCCTACAATGCCACGAAATTGTCGACGCAAAATGGTCTGGTTTAATTGGTATGATGATATTTTTATGAGCTTATTCCAAATAGACCACCAACCCAATTTGAGCTGCCTAAAAACATATCAATAATACAATAGAATAATAAAACAGTTTTTTTTTTTTTTAAAGGAAAACATTTTTATTTTATTTTCGTACTGATATTTAATAAACGGTACTCGAAATAAAAAATGCAGCTGACGATTAGACTCGGACGATACACTTGATACCAAAAAAAAAAAAAAAATTATTAACGCCTAATACATAGCACGCTTAATATGTAATAGATATTATAATACCGTTTCGGTCAGGTGTTCATGTGCTTGTGGAAAGTTTAAATTACTAGTGTCGATCCCAAACTGTTCCACTTACACAATATTATGATGTGTGTACTGACGTGTGTATATCGTGTAACGGACGAATAGTTCTAGAGGTTTTACGGGTGAGTTACCGGAGGAGAGAGAAGGCGAGACGCGTGCGCCGGGGCGATGCTCTCCGAGAAAAATACAGAAGCCAGGTGGTATGAACATCACTCCAATATAGTGCTTTGCACCTGGTAAGGCATTTCATAAATATATACATACTTTTACATGTGTGTGTACATATATATAAATAAAACTCACTCGCGTAAGGTATAACTTATTAAAAACGACTAGTTTCCCTCACACCCCCCCAATCGCTCGACGAGGTCCTTGATACCCACTACATTTCTTGTCCAGACTCCAATGATTTTGGGTACTCCATGCACTACTACCAAAGTCGCCCAACTCGGTTTTAAGGGAGTTCTCGGAAATTAGTAAACAACAATAAGAATTTGTAATTTATTTTTTACCATATAAAGTAACGACAATAAAAATATACATTAAAAATGTTAAGCAAAAGGTTTACCTACATAATTTTTCTGAAGTATAAGTGTTCACGAAATTAATTTGAACAAGGTACATGTCTTAGTAGAAAAATACTTATAGGATATTTGTTTTTCGCAGCATTTTGTAATTTGATTTTGTTGGTTTAAGTGTTTTATTAATTTTCGACCAGCTTTAATTCCAAAATTAAAAAAAGGGGGAAATCAGCCCCTAGTACAGTTGATAATAATTTCAGATTCTCATCGCATCATTAGGTTGGTCAGAACAGTGTAACTGGGCTTTTTGAACCGAAAACCTTATTCGATATTTATTAAGGATAACATTTTTAGCAAAATCTTAATTTAAAGCTTTAACTATAGTGTATATGTATTTTTTTTTTACTATTCATTAGTTATTTGATGGTAGTTAATTATTTTAACAGACTATCCTAGCGTCTTTGACGACGTTATTTACTTTGTTTTTTTTTTAAATCATAATTAAAATTTCCCTGACATTTAGTATCTAAATTTAGCGAAACCATTATCTCATGATGACAGCGTTGGGCCTTAAAAGCCCGTTAAGCTTATTGATGATGATGATTATATTTCATTAAACCATGAGATATTCTGTCTAAATTGATTGACGCAGAATTGGTTTTTATGGGTCTTTTAGAGTTAAAAATGTATTATTTACCAGGCAAATAAGATGGATTTATTTTCGATAATTAAAGAGTTTCTAATGTTTCCTAAAAAGTAGAGACTTCTTAAACATTATTACCTTTACTAACGAATAAAATTCGTCTATGTTACAGTAACGGGCCAAACGATTTCCGATTTATATAGTAGCTACATACAAAAATTGGTTCAACGGTTTAAGAGATATCGTGGGTACAAAAAAATAATAAAAACACTACTTTTTCAGCTCCGCATTGAAGCTAAAAATAACTCTATGAATCAGAAGTCGTGATAAATTAATGGCTTGAGGTTTTCATAGTTTTTGTTTTTTAAAACTAAATTGCAATATGTTTACTTATTCTTAAATTTTAAGCTGATGCAAATTGCTGTTAGTTACCGAGATATTATATTTCTCTGCGCGCAAATTATGTAAATGATTAGAGACCACACTAACCAACAAATTCAATAAGCAACACTTACTGTCCTAAAACATAAAGATGTTAATTATTTTATAATTTATAATGCCACCAACGAACAACCTAGCGATTTTAATCGACCTTGATAAAACACAATACAATCATTTTTCGTTATAATAAATATTATGATTATGATTGTAAAAATCAAGTTCTGAAAGTTTTTAACAAATTAAATAATTTTATAAATATTTTTCAATTTCTTATAATAATCATGTTCTTAAAAAAACTCTTTAAGGCTGATTAAGTTCTCAACTTTAGATGATATAAATAACTCTCGTGTATTAACCGACGATTTACATACCATGGCCTGAATTCAGCTAGATATAACTAAAATTGGTTAGTTTTTTAAGTATACAGTTTCAAAATAAACACTGAAATAGAAAATAAATAAAACAAGAAAAAACATGGAGCCCCATTAACTGATATAAAGAAGAGTCTGGATTATATTTAATTGAGTTAATAACACTTTATAATTTATTCTGACTAAACATCAAATAACAAAATCACCATTTGATTTTGTATACGACAGACTACGAGTATATTGTTATGCTTAAATAATATCGTCGGGCACACACATTACTCATCGCGTTTAACTAAAATATATAGAATATATTATATATTATTTCAGTTGTAATTGGATTCGTCCGTTTTATATAAAATACAAGAGACGAAAAGTTAATTTAGTAGCCTTGATATATTTTGTACGTGTGTGTGTGTGTGTGTATTTGTCTCGTAAACACACTATCGAATCAAGACTATGGCAATCTTTTCTACGTTGTATGGTCAAAATTTAAGGAACTCGGTCCTTCAGATATGTTCTTAGATATTACTTGTGTAGTAATGATTTGCATTGTACAACAACAACGATGGCAATCAAACCCTCTAGGGTCCCGCTGAGAGAAGACATTATTATGATTTTACTACTTTAATATAGGGTCATTTAAACTTTACCGTATAACCACGACGTCTTACTCGATCAGAAAGAACAGAAATAGTGGAAACGCCTTGAAATTGAATTTTTTCTCCTAACATTGGTCACATGTTAGGTATTGAATAAATTGATAAATAAAGTATTGCATCATTATAAGGGAAGGGGGCTCTTTCCGAAAATAAACTCAACTACAAGACAATTATTTTATTTTATCCTAGACTTAAGCGGGGGTGGATTTAAAGGAGGTACCAGGGTGCTAAAGCATTTTTATTTTTAAGGTAAGAAATTTTTTATTTTTAATCAATAATTGGTGGCCATTATGTTGGAGAAAGCATAATTTTTCAAGTTGTAACTTGTAGGTAACAATGTGATATTATTAATCTATTCTATAATATGATCAGTCTGTCGTGAGCGCTGAAGATGACAACATTGTTGCCGGAATACGACGTATTCGCGAAGAGTATGTAATTTTTATGGTTAAGGGTTTTTATTATTATTTTATTACATATAACCATAAGTGCTTAAGTTTTTTCTAAATATAGTACATTATTTGACAGAACAAAATTATTTCGGATATATAATTATATAGTCATATTAATTTTTTCCCTATCAAATCAATTTAATGATCGTTACCCATTCAAATCCTTATCAGTGTCCATTTTGATATATTCTGTGTTATTACTTGATATATAATATATTATAAAAAACTCATATCATTCACTTAATGGTTATTACATATAAGTGTGTAGTACCTAAAACAAATAATATACGACAATACTTTACTCAAGTTTTTTATACATGAATAAAAGAAAAGAAAATAGTCGGTGGTTTAATTTTTGTACTAATAAAAGTAACACGCTTCTATTTACTTTAAACAAATACCATATTTTGGTAACAACTGTTATGATTAAAAAAAATGACCTAATGGTTATTTTACAAGTCTTGTTGGTATTTACTATTTAGCCATAGATAATTATTTGTTGTCTTAATTTATGACTGGAGGTGGAAATTTGGCACTTATGCTTCCAAGCCCCCCCCCTCCTTTTAATTAAGCCTAAGATAATAAAACAATACAAAACATAAATAAAAAATAAAAAATCGCGATTTCTTTATTAGAAGGACAAACGTTTTTAATAATTGTATTCATGAGTAATCAATACGTCATGTTTTATTAATTATATTGTCAAATAGTAATAAATATTAGCAAATGCTTAACAAATAATAAGATAACACCAATCATTCAAATTAAAATAATGCAAAAAATCTAAAAAAAGTCACCAAAATTATAATAAAAACCATAATGTAGACATGATAAGTATATAATCAATTTATCCAACTTAACAAATATCTCAAGCAATGATTGCACTGGAATTCCACTTATATAATGTTCATTATTTCTAATAGTTAAATTTTCTTGTTAATATAGTATATAATAGTTCAAATTAAGTTTGTATAAGCTTTTCAAAGAAAAAAAACCCAAGCACAGTTACTAACATTATACATGACTATGCAACCAATTTTATAATCAATTTGTAGGTTAAAGTTAAGATTCATTTATTTACATACTAGTTATATAATATATACTATATTCCATTACATGATACCAACAATCATAATGTACACTTGTTATCAACCAAAGATCTAATTTGTTAAAGAATTCATTTTCTATTAGCCAAATTCTACTAAACTACAATAACAAAACTCAAACATTCAGTATAGGTATAAAAGATTTTACTTTAATTTAAATTATAATGTTATTAAGACAATATAAATTTATTTTGTATGCGCTTGTAAACACTTGTAGAAATCATTTGTAATATTTTGTATTATTATGCTAAACGAGTAGTTTAGTTCTTAAATATCTAATTCTAACCTTTAAAGAAAAATGAATAACCGGTTAAATGTTATCAAGTGTATCGATATTATACTAAAAGTTGAAAGAAAGATTAATACCTATTATTGTTATACGATTAATTTATCAACTTATAGTAACTATATAAAACTTTGAAACCTATACCCAATAAACCTATGTATCAAACATATCTTACTATCTAAAAAAACCTAAGCAACATTAGTAGTTATATATAAACAACTCTATACAGTTAAAATTAAAATAATAAAAGATTTAAAATCCCTAAACCATAAAAAATAAACAGTCAGTCTAATGTGACCGCTGGTTATGATAGTATTGGAACCAAAATATGTATCTACGTTTTGGTGTATTATTCTTTTAGTTAATGGTTTAATAAATATTTTATTATTTATTCCTAACTAATAACTTACTTTTACAATATTAACTATTCAAAAATTGTAATATGATTCAAACTGTAATTTAGTATTTAATGTTATTATGATAAAATATTTTATAGATTTCTAAAAAGAAATATCATAGATAAGAACTATACATGGTCATGAAATATATTTAAGGGGGTTTTTTACAATATTTTCATTTACTGATTATAGTAAATTAACAATTATCAGTCAATTGGCTTAAATATAAAATAATAGTAACACTAAAAGCCCTTAACGTAGTATAATAATTTATCTAAATTAAGTTCCGAAAATAAACTTACCTAAGTTTTATCACTTCACAATTTGTAATTAAAATAAAACATAATTTTGATGTATATTTAAAATTAAAGCTAAAAATTTGGATTTTTTTTTAATTTGAAAAGAATTTAGGATCACTTTATAGCAATTTTGCTAAATTTTAAGAATCTTACCTTTATTTATGTAATTTAGCCATGTAGTTAATTTCTTCTCAATGATCGCTATCCAACATAGTATCCATGGTAATATAAAATTGATTCTAACGAAAATACTGAAACTGCAAATTGGCGGGATAATTTTACAGTGCGCCGTGATCACGATAATAATAAAAAATACTAAATTTAAATGACAAAACATAAAACATTATACTATATAAACAAATAATTAGACTATTAGAGCTTGTATAGAAAAAAAGCAAGTAAAAAACAAATTTAAATTCAAGCAAACACGATATGCCTACAGGCTACAACTGATAATGGAAAAAAGACAAATTTGATAACATCTTAAGCTGTAACTAGTAACTAGTTTTTTGGTATGTTAAATGTATGCGTGATAACATCAGATGCACATGCACATCGTTGGTAGTCTTGCTACACGCAATTACGCAATGTGTAACCCGGTTAATTTTATAACCTTATAAATATATTATATTTATACACACGACATAGCCACACAAATATATGAGCGTACATCTCAATCTGAATCAGTAATAATCTAATTTAAATTTGCACAATAAACACGAACCAAAATGCATTATTAAGTCTGAAAGTGTTAGCTTGTTTACAACGATGCTTGTACAACTTATTATTAATATTATAATTATACTTACATTAAAGGCACAACAGCAAGATTTCCGGTTACATTTAAATTTTAATAAATAATAATGACGACAAATAATAGCATATGTATTTTTGACACAGGTATATAATAAACGAAACAACATTAAGTACAGTATTATACTGAATATTTTATAGTTTAATTTTTAATAATAAATAAACAAAAATCATAATTGTATTATTATTTAAGTAAATAAACGAAAATTAGCACTAAAAAATGTTTCCCTCCTTTACTACAGGTTAACTTGCATCCTCTTTGTCACGTTTACAACGACCTTTGCTTACCCGAGGTGATAACATTTTGTTTATCAGTACTTAGTTATCAAATTAAACACTTATGATTTAACTTTTGTGTTTATAATATAATATAATGTTTACGTTAAAGCCCTCGTATTCTTAAAAAATTAATACATAAAACAATTTGCTTAACTTAGTAACCAATACAGTATAAATTATATCATTTATTTAGATTATTCATAATACTAATTGTATAGAATTACATCATTATATTTTAAAAATACCTAACATTTTGTAGTTTCTACATTTTTTTTCTTTAACTTTAAAATGTTCCTCACAGTTAATCAGTTGTCTATTCTAATGAAGTATGATTTATTACTTTATCTTTTTAAACTGCTCGTATAATTGATGTAATCATTTTTTTTTTTGTTTAGCATTCTTAGCGAAGAAACGGTTGAAAACCAAACATTGGAGTACCTAGTATCACAATTGCATCAGTATTTCAAACGAGAAGACAATTTCAAAGGTAACTGTTCTTTATTAAACCTTTATTTGCTGTTAGAAAATATTTACAAAGTTTATGATGTTTAATACTTTCATAATTTTAATAAATTACGCTTTTTTATTATATTAACCGATAATTTTGTTAATGGCCTGTTGCACATTTTGGCTCAACATTTTAGTATAGTCAGCCTGTAATTTTAGTACTGTTAAACTATACTTAATTTTATAAACTAAAAAGATGAAAACTGTTATTAATTATTGAAATAAATAGAACATTTTATATTTATATCTTAATATTAACTATATAGTAGTCGAATAAACACAACTATCAAGCTAATTAATTTAACAATATCAATCACTTTTTTTAAAAAATATTTTTATTCGTGTTATCTACAAAATAAATAAAAAAAGATTATTTTTAGTTATTACTTTTTTGTATTTTATATAAATTCTGCTTATCAACTTCACTGGCGGTAATTTTTATTTCATTAAATAACATTGTATGGAAATATATTTATTTTTTATTGCAGTTGGATGCACTTTACTTATGTTGATTCAACACTCTGATTTCCTGCTCAATCAAACACAAAAATTTGCAGCAATTGTATTATGTTATGAATTATACAGAAATGAACCCATTGCAACAAATCCATTAGCTCCTGTTTTTATGCATCTTTTGGTAATTTTGTATATAACTTATAAATTTAATAGTACAAATCTATTGTGGTATAATATTATTAATTGTTTGCAGCATAAAAAAGTGAGTAAAAATGAATATATCGGGGACTTACCTGTTTTGACAATGCCTGTCAAAACATTCTTGTCAAACTTAATTATGTCACAAAACTCTAAAGAGTTATTAAGGAAGTCGGCTAAACAAGTTTTGACTGCGAGAAATGATCCCAGCAAGCCAGTAGTTAATACCGCCTCAATTCTTAATGCTATTAAAGATCGGCGAAAAAGTCTTCCAAGAACCGCAAAAAGTTCACTTCCAATCATAATTCCCGATCCCCAAAAAACAGAGTAATTTGTATTTTAATAAAACTGTAGTATTTTTTTTGTATTTTATTTTATTATGAACAATAATGATTTATCTATGGACAGATCTAAAGAAGGCGCTAAGCAAGTTTTAGAGACGCTCATTAGTGGACCAAAATCTTACGTTTTTCATAACTTCAAACCAGAAATGATGCGATTAGTGCCACCATTATATATTTGTAAGGAAGAAGTAAGTTTTTAAAAATAATTTATTTTTTATTTTTTAATAAAAAGTACTATTTATTATTATTTATTATATTATAATTTAATATTCTTGATTTCAATGAAATAATTATCCTCCCCCCTCCTACTCCCATATTAAGTAGAACTATTGTGAAGAAAGTGGACAATGTTAGGCATACCTTTTTTTAGATGGTCTGGCTGAATATGAGCGGTCGCTCTAACCATCAGATTATGTATGATAAAACAATGTGTGTATCAACTAATGCTGCGACCGAAGCAAGAGAACTCATGTCCAAAGCTCTCAAAGCCCCACTAACATTACAACAACAGCAGCACCTATTAGCCGAACTTGTAAATGACCCAAAACTTGTATATTATATCGGACTCACTCCGTGTAAAGTAAGAAATTCTCTATTCCTGGTTTCCAAAACATACGTGTTTAACACATTGTTATTTTCTAGCTACCAGATCTAGTCGAGAACAATCCGCTAATTGCCATTGAGGTTTTGCTAAAACTTATGCAATCTCATTATATAACCGATTATTTCTCCGTTTTAGTCAATATGGAAATGTCGTTACATTCGATGGAAGTAGTAAATAGGTATCTAAATATACTCAGCTAAACCAAGCTATAACAGCACATTATAATTTAAATGTCCGTTTAGATTAACCACCACTGTTGAACTACCGACGGAATTTGTTCACCTTTATATATCAAACTGCATTGTCGCCTGTGAAACGATCAAAGATCAATACATGCAAAATCGTCTAGTTCGACTTGTATGTGTTTTTCTACAATCCCTTATTAGAAACAAAATAATCAATGTGCAGGTAACGTACAAATTAAAATTCAACTTTAATTGATTAATTTGCAACTTAGATTTTCATAATCCTTTATCAGGCGCACGGTTTTCAGTCACACTTAAATTAAGTATGACTTAGTTTAACTTTTCACGTCAATCTCATAACTAAATTATGAGTCTAAGGTACCCCGTGCGCCTTATCTAGGGTTAAATTATGTATACAATAAACCAAAGTTCATCTCATTCTTTATTCAAAGGAATTGTTCATTGAAGTTCAAGCATTCTGCATTGACTTTATACAAATTAGAGAAGCATCTGCACTGTTTCGATTGTTAAAACAATTAGAAACTGGAGACACGTGCAGTATTGGAAATATAGCAGCTGCGGCAGGTATTACGCCCAGTACTATAGCTGCTGCTAAAGATAAAGATAAAGAAAAGATTGTGCCCAAAGAAAAGTAAAAATTATTATACATGTGTAAAAACTAATGTGGTAAGACGACATTGAGCAGTTGATATAACATTCTTAGATAATTATTTTATTAATAGTGAAATTAATAAACATAATTGTATAATATAAAAAAACAAATTTTTTATATATATATATAAATTATTATTGTATAATTTAAACATAAAATATTGTACAATTGATAATTGGATACACTATAATTAAAAATATATTTTCTGAAGTAAAATAAAACAACTTAAATAAAAATATACTTTTCAAAAATAGAGTATTTATTTTAATTTTATTAATAATTTACTCAAGGGTATTCTAAATACATCTGAATAAATTTGAAAAAAGTGACTAGCAAATAAACTCTTCAATGTAAATCTGTAGATGGTAGAAATATTAAATATTTAAAAAGTCATTGTGACAGTTAAAATTGTATTTTTAGTAGATATTATTCGAGTTATATTCGAGTATGTCTGTCCTAATAATTTCCTATACCTAATTAAATTAATAAAATTACAATATAAATATGTGTGGGTGAATCACAAAAGCTGTAAACACCTGTCCTAATAATTATAAATGCTTTAATCCAAATCTGTAATCGTAGAAACACAAATATCGATGAAAGCATTGTAATGACTTAATGTACTAAAAATTATATTTTTAGTATTTGAGTGGATATGATTAAGGTAGACTGTCTGCTACTATTAGGTAAACCACCAGCATAATAAAAATATTTTTCGGGTACCTATTTACTGTTGATTCATTCTCACATAGCAACTTAGAAATGTGCATTAGTAAATAGTCTAAGTGCAATTTTCCTCTTTTTAGTTTTAGTTTTCCCTTTAATAAAAAAAATAGTTTGACTATAAATAGTTTACAAAATTGTATACATGTGTCCTTCATTGTAAATGTGAATCTCCTCGTAATTGAATTTTTAAATAACGAGCTTTTTGTAAATTATTGTCTAGGAAATCCAATACAGGTATTTATCAGTGTTTTATTTTTTTATTTTTTGCATTTATTAGAGTTGCTTCTCTATAATAACTAAAGATATGATTAAATGACCCCATTAAGCAAAAATATGTATATTTAAAAAAAAGTTACACCACTTTTGTAATGAACACCACACATTATAGTCTCACTCTAGATCTACCTTTGTCCTTCAGTCTAACTGACAGACCTTAAGCCCTAAAGTTACACCTAAAAATAGAAATAAAGAAAAAAAATTTACCCCTGGGAGAAAGGGGATTTAATATTTTTTGTTTTGTTGTATATTGATAATACAATACCTAAGGAATATTTCTATACAAATTTGGAACTTGCTCCGCTATTTACGGTAAAGTTATAAGTTTAAAAATGTATACATTTTTGGGTGTTTTTTTATCATTTTTATGGGGTTGGCCTTTTTAAATTGTTGGCCCAATAAAGTACCTTTCGAGTACGATTTTTAATCTATTGACTTGCTACATGAAAAAATTGGTTCAGTGGTTTAGGAAATATCATAGGTCAAGACACAAAAATAAAATAAAAAATTGTAAAATCAATACCTTCTCAGCTTTGCATAAAGAATAAAACAATAAGTTTTTTGGTTAAACAAACTATTTTAATTTCTAAAGTTAGCATGAAAATTAACTAGGACCATCGATTAACATAATTAAATATAATTATTTGTATAATATTTATGTTGTACATTTTTTGCTTAATTAGGTATGGAAAAATACATCATGTATATTAGTTAATTAATGAAAACCTTGAGGAAATGTATTTGACCATAAATCATTTAATGTAGCTTGCGGACTAAATTTAGTACAAAAAATGTAATTTGTTTAATTTTTGCGGATCATTGATTGTTTTATTGCCAAATATGCTATGAATTTAGTAAGACCTTGCATGGACTTACAAATAATGTTTTTGTATAGACATTATTTGTTTTTTATTTCTAGCATTAATTTTATTTTATCGTATTCATATGAAAATTCCAATAATGTCCGTTTTGTACATCAAATAAAGGTAATGGAGCTTAGAAACTTTTCTGATGCTTCTCTGGACGGCAAACACTGACCAAAAGCTTCTAACAACAATGTCTGGTGATTAACCGAAGAGGAGAAGTCCTCAAACGATAACTTGGAATCGTTGTCGTGGTCCATTTTACGCAAAACTATATCCACCAGCTCTCGCACTCCTTCGTCCGGGTCCTCGTCTTGAGGATGTTTAACAAGACAATTCCTGTGAACAAATCAACAGACTTTGAATACTGACAAAATGTTGTAACTATTGTTAAATAAGGTTTGCACATCAATCACCTTAATAAATTGAAAATCTCCTCTCGACTGATGTAACCATCATTGTTGAGGTCGTATATGGTAAAGGTATACTTGATTCGTTCCTCTTGAGTGCCTTTAAGTAAAACTGATAGCCCTGTGACCCATTCATCCTCGTGTATGACGCCGTCGTTACGCAGATCAAAGAAACAAAATATCCTGTCGGTCAGGATCTCTTCGGTGGAAATGCCAAATTCGTTTTGCAACAGTTCCCTGAACATTATTCGGTCGAACCCCTACATGGCAATTTAATTGAACAATGAAGCAATTTGAACAGTCAATATTTGTCTAAGTAAACCTGTGTGGGCACTGAAATCAAAACAGCGGAACTCATGGCCGCCACCGTCGAAGTGGACTCAGCGCCATAAGCGGTTACGAGTTTCTTGAATACTTTGCACAATCCAATAATTTCTTTCCTAAAACCCATCAAACGAAAATGGACATCCATGTAGTATAAATTTTTATTTTTTATTAAAAAAATTTGTAATTTTAATTACAATTGTGTATAGTAAGCTTGAGTTTAAAAAAAACATGATACGGTGTTTAGCATGATGAAAAATTGGCTCCCAATGAATAATATTTTTACCTGCTCACTAATTTTATCAGATAGTGTGTGTAGTAGTAGAAGTGAGCAAGAATATATTTATGAAACTAAACAAAAAATGTAGGCCAAATGACAAACGGTGTTACAGAACTCAAAATTGTTTACACAGTGAAAATTAAAATTTGTCTAAATATTTAAGACGACTAAGCTCTTCTACATGGCCTAGACCTTAAACAAGCCAATTGAGTGCCGGTCTTAAAGCCGTGTAAGGATTAAATACCATGAAACTATGTGTGTTAGGCGGGTAACACACAGGAGAACTTTGTTTAATAAAATTAATTACACAAAACATAAATATAGTCAAAACATAGTCAATACACATAGAACAAATTTGTTTCATAAGTATTTTTTTTGCCTGCCTACTTAACAGTATATTATACAGCTTATTTTAGTCATAAATATTTCGTCCGATGATGATATTATTGTTATGTGATGGTTAAATCAAAGGAAGAAGCTACTGGTATAAACTTTAAACAGCTTGCATTTAATTTCATGATAGGTGCATCAACTATTGGATTAATAGTTTTTAAAACGTGTAATGCAATATAGACCTGGAAAACTATAGCTGATTGTTACAATTCATTGTGGAATTTCCCACATTGTGATGGATCTATTGACGGCAAATATTTTTGAGTTCAGAAGTTTGCAGGTTCAAGAAACATAAACTATAAAGGTTTTTTTTTTAGTTCAACTGCTAGCCTGCGCAGATGCTGATGGCTGTTTTACAACCATAGATGTAGGAGATTTAGGTCGGAATAGTGACGGCGGAATTTTTCGATCACCTATACTAGGTTGTTGGTTAAAAAGAGGAGAATTAAATTTGCCAGAGTCAGAATCACTTTCGTTTGATGATAACCCAGTAAAAATAACATATATTTTTTTTGCGGTGATGAAGCATTTCCATTAAAGTTATTTCTCATGTGACTTTTTCCACAAAAAGATTTAACAGATAAAAAACGCATATTTAATTACAGATTGAGTAGAGCTCGAAAGTCAGTGGAATGCTAGTGTCTAAGTTGAAATTATTTCAAGGCCCAATTTTATGCTCAGAGAAAACAGCCATATCAATTATAAAATGTGTTTGTGTACTTCATAGTTATATTTAAAAAACTGAGGAGCAAAATTCTGAGCCAATTGCCTTTCAAGAAACAGATTTAGTGAAGAAACTACTACTAAACTGAATCTGACATAAGTTTATAATATACCAAGAGATTTTAATTCAGCTTCAGCCTTGAGAGACTAGGTACCTTTCAAATTACTTTGTTAAACCAATTGTTCATTACCATGGCAAAATAATTACACTATAAACTAATATAAAAAGAAATATAATCTAATTTTGTAAAATAAAAAAAATAATCAATAATACCTACCAGTTGTATTCATTTCCTTTGCAACATTTCCCCATGTTTTACTTAAGGCATCTCGTTTACTGTATTCTGGCTAATGAAAATTATACAGAATTGGATACTGTTCAACAAATTTAGCAAGTTTCATATTAAAATTATAATATGTCTTTGACATTTTGTAGAATATCTATTAAAAATATTTGAAAATTTATACGTAAAAGTAGGTACATATATAATGTTAATATTTACATAGGGGAGAGTGGCATACTTTCTTACTCATAATATAACATACTTTTTTCAAAATTGAATTTTGACACTTCTAAATTATTTTTAATTTTTCAATCACATATTTGTTGTGCATTTTTTAATTTGATATGATACTAAATAATAATAATAGTAATATATGATAATATAGTAATAATAATAGTAGGTATAACTAGTACCTAGGTATTATAACTAATAACTATAAATATTAAAAATTAATATTTAATAATAATATTATGCATAGGCGCAAATACGGGGGGCAAGGGTGGGCTTAGCCCCCCCCAAAAAAATTAGGTTATGCATACAATTTTGAAATACAAAAATATATTTACTTATATATATATATTTTTTTTAATTCCAGCCCCCCCCCCAAGTTAAAAATGGAAATTGCGCCTATGATATTATGATATTTAAATTTGGTTAATTATGCTAATAAGTTTACATAGTATATTGTATTAAGTACAAAATAATGCAATACATTATTTTATAAGTGTGCATAAGTTTACACTAATTAATATACATACTTTTTTATTCGTTTTTTTATGTTTTATTTCATGAAACTTGTTTACAAAATTAATTTGAGATAACGTTTCGGAAACAACAGTATGTTGCTCCATTTAAATACACGCGTTTTTAACTAACGAAATAAATTTTCCCAGTGTGTCTCTCGTCTAAGTGCTGTGTGTAGGCCAATAAGACATGTGTTGAATAATTAGGTATCTGTAAGATGCTTAATATTTTTAAACAGCCAACTGTATATTATATAGCTATTGACTATATTGTATAACTATAAACGTGTATAAAAATATGAAAATATCCTGTTCTATATTATTTATGTGCCAGCAACTAGTAAGTAAGTCATGGTAATGTCTATTTTCTCATACCTAACATTGTTTTCCATGTGTATTTATAAAAAAAAAAAAATACGTATAACTTTGAATTTTTTAAGTTTAAAATATCTGCGTGGGCTTAGTTAATTTTGTTAATATTAGTGATTTGCGTGTAAGCTTCTAAAATAACCAAAATACGATTAAACGCCTGTATAATTTGTTTTCCTTAGTTTTACTTTGATAAACATATACATGTTGTAGGCAAGTCTTATTTGAAAATTGTTCAGTAAAATATCTGAATATTTGATTATTTTACTGATTATAGCTTACACAAGAGGTACGCCCAGTCTATCTATTTTTAATTTAAACTTTAAACGCTGGCGGTTTTCTCAAAATCGTTTTTTTGAAAACTACTAGCTTTTTTTTAAATTTGTTTTGAGAAGTTATGTAAACAAAATCCCTACTTAAAAAAAAAACCAATCCCTTTACTACAATTATTAATAATAGATGGCAGCGGGTGATACGATATACCTACGGTTAGGTTTTAATCATATTATAAAGCATTTGTTACATAGCATTTGCGGGTTACGTACGTGTACGCGTTTCACAATATGTGCTATATTTACTTGGTAAATCTCGTCTGCTTGAACAAATTTTCCACGAAATTGTGCGAAATCGAAGGCTTTACTTTCGACATAGTCTTGATGGCACGGGGTCGTTCAGGCGACTGCTTGCGTTTTACGGTTACTGCTCTTGCTTGAGGCCATTTCTTCGGTAATTTCAAAAGTTTGTTCCCTTGTTTCCTGGTTTTTGACGAAACTCGTATTGTATTATAATTATAGGTATTATCCAAACACGCTATTCCGGTAATTTAATAACAATAATACTATAAATTGTATCTAATCTAACCAATTTAACTAGCAAAATACTTGTAATTTTAAGCTTCTAAAGTAGGTACCAATTTATTAATATTGCTTGTAGTTTTATATCAACTTTGACGAAACATATCATAGCCCGGATCCAGCTTTCTATTTTTTTCGGTTATAGCTACCCACTACAATTAAAGATTTTTCTTAACATTTTCGAGAGTGGTCGTTTAAACTTTCAATACTGTCATAAAATATATGAACTTGTACACGGTATACCTAAGTAGTAAATCAAAATTCCGTGGTGGCCGTTTTAAGGCCTAAGACAATTTTTAGCGATGGATACAATATCTTTTATTATTGTATTTTTTAGTTTATTTAAATGGTTAATCGGGTATTTCTAAAATAGTTAAGCTAATCCTAAAGAGTGATACCGAGTGAGTCATTATAGTGTACTTGATTAAGTGTTACTCACATGAAAACATGGCACATTAAAACTGATCACATTTAAGTCACTGATGATTTGAACGGGAATACAAGATCGCACTTGTTCTATTGTCAAATAACAAAACATTATGAAAAATGTATAGAAAATGGAATCCAGGAATATTTATCAGTCTGGTTTTTATAGAAATAACTATGTATTGTAAAAAATTCTAAAATGGACAAGTCACGAGCAAAATAATACGTCGTCAATGTATAGTATTAATCTATAGTCTTAATTTCCCGTGTTTAGTTGTTGCACATTGCACGACTAAAATTACTTTTTAGAATAATTATAAATTTTAAACAATGCTCTATTTTTTACTCAACAATCTCAACATGCGCGACTAAGAAAATTCAAAATTGTTGAAAAAAAAACTGTCAAGTGATTAAAAAATATTATTTATAATAATAAATATTATTTACAATTTTTAAGTTATATAATTAACAAATAACTAACTGCATAAAAAATGGAAGTAGATTCTAATTTGAATTGCTTTTGGGTTGTTTTAAAAAAAATTTCAAATTAAAGCCAAATTTTCCCTCTAGTTAGTTTTTCTTTCTTTGTGAATGCAGTTGCCAGTTTGTATAGAACATTTTTATATATGAAAAAAAATACACAAGGTGGAACTACTAAAGAAATTAGCGAGGAAAGCTATCTCGCCTATTTAGTTCTTCTAAAAAAAAGGGCAGCTAAATATATATTTTACATTCGTTTATGCGATTAAAATATCAATATGTAAAAAAATTAGTAACATATATTAACGTTTTAAATTCTCTCTCCTCGCAACCGCTTAGCAAACAAAAAGACATATTCACGAACAAAAAATACAACTTTCTTTAGCCCTGTTTTAAACAATAAAGACATTTCAGAGTTGTTTAATATTATTTACGCATTATATTACACCTTGAACTCGGTTAATTAACTTCAACTGTATTTATGCATGCTTCCTCTATAACTATTATTTACGAAGTCCTTCAAAAACCAATATACTAGATAATATAATAGATCAATTATTAAATTACATTTGTCACCAAACACCAGTTACTTTTTTACGTTGAGATAGTAAACGAATACTTACCTCTATAATAAACACTATAACACCATACATTTTTTAATATTCTATTGGCCTTTATTATTTTTAAATAATTTAATTTTTATTTACACGATAAACAATATATTATTTGAATTTTGATTTTGCGTATTCCATTTGTTTGTTACACCAAATCTAACTGAAATGTACAAAAAAAAAGGATAATAAAAATTCTCTAGAGAAACGTTGAAAAATTGTAATAAAAAATGATAACCGGATTGTTTTTTAATTGAACTCTCAACTTCCTACTTTGAATATTTTTTAAGTGTTTTTCTATTTAATAACAATCAAATTTAATTGGCGTTTCACTATAATTTGCGTCTGAATTTTTGTTGACAATTTTGTAAATTAGTAGCTTTGAATTGGAAATGATATAGTTGTTATTGCAGTACATCTTATTTCGCAATATTAATAAAATAATCTTATTATAATTGCCCGCATTCTTATTGATTGCTGTTGCTGTCAATAGAATACTATTTAATAGTTTTCTTAAACGAACGCTAACCACATATTTATTAAGGAATAATGAGGATTCTTTATTGGTTGTAATTTTTTTTGTCAGCTTAGCATAGTAATTTTTATGAAAAAAAAATGCGTTTTTTCATTAAAATAGATTTGCGCGATTCTTAACCGAAAAGTCTTGAAATTTTTGTAAAATCACAACATTTTTACAATAAATACAATTTATCTATGCTTGAGCGATTTTTAATTTTTCATAATTCACTAATTTTTAGTAATTTATAGAAAATATTAAATAACTTCTACTTTAAAAATTCACAGACAAAAAATTATTCGATCCATCGAAAACTTAATTTTACACTACAAATTACAAGTGGAAAGCGTCCTCTGAAGAATATTTTGTTGATAGGATAAAATATGTTCCTGTCTTATAATGCGACAAAACTGGTCTCACTTTGTGTTCGTTGAAAAAAAAAAGGACACCGTCCCAATTATGTTCAGCACAAGTTTAAAACCTATACTATTATAAGCAATGATAATGATTACTCTGTCTTAGGCCTGACTTAACTTCAAACGGATCTGAGATGGCTTGCAAAAAGCGTACTCTGCACAAGGTTATTTCGTAACATATTTTATATTTTATTTTATCATTGCCTTCCGACGTTTGTGTTCACTGTAATATAATATACAGTATACATACACACACACACGAGTTCTTTCAAATATCAACGACACCCATGTCCCATTGTATGCGGATTGTTATGAAAGAATAATATACATATACATATACCGAATTTAGCTTTTATTAAACATATAACATTACAGCTTAGCAATTGAATAATCAATACTGTATAGAATATAGTATTATGTTCAGTTTACACGTGTAATTTATTTTTGATATGAACTCCAAAGTAACCTGTAGATTTTTTTAAAAACAAATTTATCTTTACTATTATATTAATTAAAAACTTAAATAAAAAATGTGGATCTTCAGTTCTTAGAATAACATATTTATTATCTTATTCTTCGAACAGAAATTATTTTTTTGTCTGAAATCAAATGCAAATTGAGATGAGCCTCGAAAGAAAATAATGTTGAGCTCCTTGTTATTTTAGACAAACTCGAGTTGAATAATTAATGAGTTAATCTTCAGCTTTAACAAAAATCATTATGATCCGTAGACATAACATTTTGTATTTACAAATTCTGTAATTCATAACCACGATTTTAATTTTTTTGAATAATACTAAAAAGTTTACTTATTTACACGCTGCTTACTAACAACATGTACCTTAAGTTTTCGTAGTTTCATTACGGTCATGTTTATGCAAGCAGCGTTTTTTCAATATTTTAATATTATTATTGACAACCAGTATTATTGTCATTAAATTTACCCACATATTTTCTAACCTAAGGTATATAACTTTAGATATATTGTGTAATTGTGTTAGATATCTGAATTTGTAGCACGGTGTAAACTAAACAAAATGTAATATATCGATGAATTCAGTTCATATAACGTCATATTGAGTATTGACCAATTTTGAGTTTGCAAAAAATATACTATGAACCAATCTAAAACTATTTTAAAGAATCATAACACTTTTTAGAATTTTCATATCGCATATAATCATTGTGCTATAAGCGTGGAAAACTATCAAACCCATTAATAAACATTTTCTTTTTCTTTGATATTCCAAATTTTCCACTTGGTTCTTAGCAAGTTATTCGAACCAAACCTTTAATTGCACAATGACATAATAATTAGTCATCACTAGTTATATTTATTACTAACAACTAACACAATTTTTTATATGGCTACAGATTTTATGAAATTGAAAATTGTGTATAAGCGTGGATTTAGAAATTAAAATGAGAGATAGATGATAAAGCCTCTTAGTCCACTGTCCATGCCTCGTATTATCACCTGTGCGTGTATTTCTTGTACGTCTGAACTGGCATAAAGGATTAAGTCAATTATTTTTAATATCCTAAAAATAGACTAGGTACTCTGCTAGGTACTGAAAATCTTGTACACTATGTTTATAGTAAAAGAGTATATATTAGTAGAAGTTTAGTATTTGAATAAAATTTATAACAAATAAATTAATAGATTAACACACTACTATTGATAAACACATATCAATATCATATGCAAAAAAAAATAATAATATTATAAACATAGAGTAAAATAAATAGTGTGACATAAACACGATATACTAAGAATACAGAACAGATAGAATGAGCTCCAAAAAGCCCTTAGCTCAATCAACTAGGTGTTTTATATCATAAAGAAAAACTACATTATTATTATTTTCACCGAAAGTGTAAAATTTTCAGGTATACTATATAATTGGTTAAATAAAATATTAATTATTATTTCAACAGAAAATTATCCCTAAAACAAATAAGACACATGGCTGCATTCTTCAAAGAGTTTAAGAGTATGTTAGCATATTTGCTTTTCGGAACGAATTGTAAGTCCGTCACCGGAAAGGGAATGGCTGATCCAGTCTTAATTATTAGCTATTAGTAATTATTAGTTTCAATTATCAATAGTAACTAAAAAATAGAAAGTTACCCGGTAAAATGGGAATAAGTGTAAATAAGAGTGGATACTTAATTCCTATTAATAAATAATAACGATAAATATTGGCAATGTTTTGTTTGATAACCTTTACTCTTATCCGACAATTAAAAAAAATATTATGCACATATTGTATTATAGAAAAAATTACAAAGTAACACTATAAACAAAAAATAAAAAAAACTATAATATTGTTCGTTGTTATTCTTGAAAAACACGCTATATCTCGGACCGCCGTGTACAAGGAACATACACACATCACGCGATATCTTAGACCCTATAGTGAAAAGAAAACTTGCAAACTGTTAGTGCTTAGCTAGAAAATAGGTTTTATTTTCTTGTCTGCGCCACATTGCTTTTTCGTTTTGGATATATAAAATAACATGTACACGTTATTATATTATGATCTATTACACTACAAATACGGAAAAGTAAACCGACTGCGGGTACTTACGAGACAGCCGTTTGAGTCATAACCGTTTGGGTGATTTCGTCCATGTTGCTTTTCGGTACCTATACTAAAAAATAGAGCGCAGGCATATTGATCAAACGAACGAATTGGAAATGCGGGTACCACACTAAAACGGTTAAAATTCAAAAGCAAAACAATTTATCAATTTATCAATTGACGTGCGTCAATTATCTTGACGCACGTGTAAAATACAATAAACATATTATTGTTATTATTATGATCATTTTTTTTTAATTATGCAACATTTTGTACAAAATTTAAAAAATATCCAGTATTTAATGTTCTAATGATTCAAATTAGACCGATCAGCAATGTCACTGTAGAATGCATAGCTTATGCCTTAACATTTAAATTTCAAATGATATTTGTATTTGTAGACACTATAATTTCTCAACCGCTCGACAAGTGTCTTATTAATCATAAAGTAGGTACATAAATTCGATACTTTGTAATTGTATAACAAAACATCTGTAATTACTATCTATTCCCTCTAAGTCTAAACTCTAAAAACGACAGAATTTTTCAAGTTTAACTTTTTATAGACTAGGTACAAATTTCTGTAATACTCTTACGTAAAACCTTGCAAAACTACCTCTTTTTGGTAAAATTAAAACTATGAATTAGTTGCATAAAATACTTATTGATCACAAGGCTAACAACTCTACACCTTAAAAACCACTTGTTAAGAAACCACCATCACTGCCTCGGATAATTACTGGAATACCTGGAATATCGAACCGTAACGGAAATCGGAAACTAAGGGAGATTAAGATTGCGACTCGGATCATTTTAAGTTTATATAGAACGGGAGCGTGACGGCACTGCAAGAAGTAAAATGGACCGGAACTGGACCAATTAAAGTCGACAACTATAAAGGTTTGGATCAGCCGTTCCCAACCTTTTTGAGACTATTACCCATAAATTAGGTTAGATATTAACAAATACCCCTCCCTTCCAGAAAATCGACAATATTGGTCTGTGGACGGCACAAAAATAGTTAAGTCTTTACCCCTCAAAAAATCGTGTTTTACCCCTTGGGGAGTAATTACCCCCAGGTTCGGAACCGCTGGTTTAGATGATACTCATCAGTTTGGTACGGCATTAGCTGAACATCAAGAGTTTTCATCCTGTGTAAAATAATTTAACCCAATATCTGAAGTTAAAAACAAAGCCCATGAATATATTCATTATTTACGTACAACCACCCACTGTAAATACGGATGAAAAGATAAGGATGCATTTTACAACGAGTTATAAAAATTTATGATGACCCACCGGAAACATTGTCATAATCAAAATGGGAGATTGTAATGCTAAAATAGAAAGAGAGACGACTTCCTGCATACTTACGATTGGCACACAGAGTGCACATGAGATTAGCAATAATAATGGACAAAGACTCATCAATTTCGCTACATCCAGGAGAATGACTATCAGCAGTGCAACATTTCCACATAAAAATATTCACAAATGTACTAGAAAGTCCCCTAACAGACGAACAGAGAATCAAGTTGATCACGTGCTCATTAATATTAGATTCAGTTCTAGTGTTGTAGATGTAAGAAGTTCCCGGAGGTCGGATTGCGACACAGATAATTTTCTAATAAATTCCAGGATCAAACGTAAACTATAAAAGGATTAAACGAATATAAAGAGACACCAAAATTCAATCTAGAAAATATCAAAAGGAAAAATCGCCTAAGAAGTAAAAAAATAACTATCAGCGACGACTACTAGCATTTGAAAATAAAGTACTAAGAAAGATATGTGGCCTAATATTTGACAGCCAATTAAACTCATAGCGCACAAGGAAAAATACAGAGTTAAGACAAATCACTGAAGTTAACAAGCTATATTGAAAGTCAAAGACTCTATTGGTTTAAAAAATAAATAAAAAATGTCTTTTGTGCAACGCGTATATCACAATGAGTTCTGTTAACAAATGCATATATATATATATAAGTTAAAAATTAAAAATAGGTGGATCTATATAAAGATCTATTATTACTGTTCGACACGAGGCACGAGCAACTTTGAGTTGGTGACTTTTAGCCAAGGTCAAAAAACATTTATTCAATAATAATTTCGTTCGTTATTTTGTAATTTAAGAAAAATAGTATTTATGAATTAGCAATTAAGTTGTTAGGTCGTTAAATAAATAATTTTTATTCGAATTTAAAAATAAAGAAATGAAGGCAAAACTTGTAACATAACCTATTATTATAAAATGTATAAAATTAAAATAAAATAATAATAATAAAATTTAAAAATTATAAATTTTATAGTAATAGGTTGACATTTAATATCCTATTTTATTACATACTGTTTCGATTTTATAACTGTTCATGCTATAGTATTGATTTAGAACGCTCTGAACCAATAACGGTGCTTGACATTTATTTTGTTTTGGGATAATCACTACGCAATTGCATAATATTATTATTTAAAATATTTATATTTATAGGCAGTTTAAAAAATTTGAAGTGTCATCATTCGCCAATAACTATTAACTAATAACAATATTCGAATTTCTATTAGCTATTAGGTAGATATTTTATGAAACTCTAAAATATAAATTATTATATGTATAAATGTATCAATTGAACAACTTATTTTTGTAATTACAAATAATAGCAGTATATTTCCTTTATTAAAACATAAAAGTTGTTTAAAACATCAATGCATTACAACGAATTGTGTGATCAAATCTTGCTTCGAGAGAAAACTTTTAGGCTTAAAAGAGATCTGAAAACTGAAGTATTTAAGAGGTAAAACCCCCTACTTCGGTAAAATCCCCTGAAAGTCGAAGGTAAAATATGTAGTTACAATAATGAAAAGCAGAAAAAATAAGTAGTGCAGGAGATGATTTCTACTGGGTACAAGAACGAATATGTGAGAAGTGGTAAGATAGTCTGAATGCAGAATGCGTAATAGACCGCTTAGATGTCTAAGAGTTAAGACTAAAATGGATTGATTAGAATACACTAAGACTTAAAATTGCTAGGTATAAACATTGAAAACTAAATGACAATAAATAGGGATAGAGAAAATAGTGTGACAAAGGGTTTGTATGACTTATAAGTTTCCCAACGATAAATAAGTAGATGATTAAAAGTCATAACATGATTTTCAAAATCATTGATTTAGGTTAAAATCATTAAGTATAAAGTTACTAATATAAGTAGAAAACAATTAACAACAATCTTGTTTAAAACCATCAGGAAACCAGTTTATTATGAGATGCATTAAACTATTTGACAAACAAGATATGTGTGCGTTATGTAAAGCATGATTTAAATATAGGTAATAACAATAGTATTATATAATTTAAATAATATTATTAAATATTTTTTAATATTAAGGCGATTTTTTAATTTTAAGTCTAGACCGACGATATCTCAAATGTTGAACCTATTTCTTCTAAATAAACTTCAATAAAACCAATACATTCTCAGCTAAACTACCATATATATATATATATATACAGGGTGATCCAACTAACGTAAGACACTCATTTTCTCTGAAAATATAAATATTTTAAAAACAATTTTTTTCCTAAACTTTTAGGTACATATTTTACTACATTTTTAAATATTTTGAAAATTTTTATCACGAATCCTTATAAGCCCAAATGGGGGATTTTTGTTTTTTTTTAATGGCAACATATGTTTTTAATTATATAAGTTTGTAGACAAAAAATTAAAAATTATGTTAGCGTTTGAGTTTTGAATTTTCATTTATTTGTTCATTTGTTATGACTTTATAAAGATTTGATTTTTTGACTGTATTTCTTAATATTTTCAATCGTTACTACAAAGACGAGTAGTTCTATTACATTGCGTACAAATAATTTGACATGTTACCGTACTCTGTACCATAATCAGATATAATAAATAACCTATAATCTAAGTAATCTGTAGATAAGAACCTTTGTCTATTTCAAAATCTTTTATAGTGAATTCCTAGTTGTTAGAATGTTATTGCCAATTGGACAATGCGAACATAAATATGAATTTGATGTGCTACCGGTTTTGGACAAACTGAAGAAATATGATTATTATTAAGAGGAAATGTAGTATCTTAACAAAGTCATAACTAATGAACAGTTTAATAAAAATAAAAAATTTTAACGCTAACACATTTTTAATTTTTTTGTCTACAAATTTATGTAATTAAAAACATATGTTGCCATTTAAAAAAACCAAAAATCCCCTTTTTTGGCTTATAAAGATTGGCGATAAAATGTTTTAAAATATTAAAAAATGTAGTAAAATATGTACCTAAGAGTTTAGAAAAAAAATTGTTTTCAAAATATTTATATTTTCAGGGAAAATGAGTGTCTTACGTTAGTTGGATCACCCTGTATATATATATATGTATAATACGAGTATACACCTTTTTTTTGTACATGTGTATGTGGGCTACATTATAGTTTATTTCCTAAATATTTACTTTATAAAAGCGCAACGTTGAAGTTATGATTAGCTATGGGATTTCAATGAATAATGATACAAAATGGACCCCCATAATATTATTTAATGGTGGTTGATGCTGGTAGGTTTATTATATCAATAATCATGATTTACTATAGTCCGCGAATGAAATGTACAATACATTCGCTTAATCAAACGGCTATATTATACATAACAAAACGTATCTTTTAGGAACAACTACCAGTGGTTTAGTTAGGAATTAGACAAGTCACAAGAGAGGAGTTGATAAAATCTGTTGGTAAAGGCAAATATGGTTATAAATCGTATAATATATTGCCTATCACAACTATGGTGTTGTGTATATTTCAATGTCTATTGTTTACTGTTTTAAAAGTCACTATGACTATGACAGACCAAAAAATGAAAAAAACACTTATAGCTCGTAGATAAGTAATAATTACTCATAAACTAGTATAGCTAATACTACCCAGTTCAACTAGGCCAGTTGGAAACAAATTTATCATTTTTAACATATTTAAAAAAAAACTTTTAATGTTTTCAAAATATTTTATAACTATTTATTTGTTGGAATTTGAATGTCTTACAAAATGTTTAAATATTCTCAACATTTTTTTAACAGCTGGTTGGTAACGACATTTCATCGCTCTCATTTCAAACTACCAAATAAAAGCGGTAAATTTATCTAAAAAAATACAATTAATAAACTCCTAAATCTTGTATACAAAATAAATTAAAGTTAATCTGTTTTCAAAATGGCGGATACAGATTGAAATTTTAATTAGCGATTATTATTTTTAATTTATGATTGTTCGATTATATTTATTTTCTAGACCGCGAATCAATTAATAATTATCTCTGTAATTATCATAATAGGTACATAATATGGTGCCTTGATATAGAGGTGCATACTTATATAAAAATAATACAACTTACAAGTAATTATTAATAATAATGAAAGTAAACATTTAAGAAGTGTTAATATACAACAAAGAGCGCGTTTATAGTTATATTATGTTACTTGACATTGCACAATTATATGATAATTGTTAAAACAAATAGGCAGCAACTATTTGCCGATGTAGTAATTAAAATAAGTATACGATACCTACATTAATAGTAAAACACTGATATGAAAACACTGATTAATCAGTAAGATGAACACACTTCTTAGTTTTTGAAACAAAATCCCTTAAGCTATGTTAACTGTTACCATATTCTTTTGTTAGTATTTACATGAAACCAAAATTATTATTTTGTTGTTTCAATCGTTGACCATAGATTATATTTGTATATGGTCGTCGTTAACAATGTGGTTTTATTTTTAATACTAGGATTGTAAAATAGATTTGTATTTTAGCACAAGCTGAATATATATTGTATAATACCTACCCAATAATATTCATTGAGAACATACAAGGAATTATTACTATTTTTGATGTGAACAAAATTTTAAACCTAGTCATTACGTTTATTTTTAAATAGACGTTTAAAAATTCAAAATGTACTAATTTTTCAAATTATTAACATATTATTACCTACCTCATGAGTATTCGCATAGGCCATACAGCATCATTACTATGCATAGTTTTTTCGGTGTAAGAATATTTAAATAGTCAATAAGCAAGTTACAACTAGTATAGTGTTACCTACATAACATAGTACAGTGCCGAACTTACGGGGGGGGGGGGAGTCAAACCCCTCCAGAGCCAAAAAAAAATTGTGAATAATTATAGTAATATATTATAGGTATTTATTGTATAATTGTTACAATGTTACTCTATGAAGTCATTTAGAACTTGAAGTAAATAAATATAATAAATAATAATTTAATAATTATATTTTAATTATTAAGTGTTTAGTGTTTGGTACAGTTTTGACCTTTGTCAACTATTAAATGCTCAACGCATACCTATTCTGATATTAAAAATAGAAATTTATAACAATTTTATATACCTAGCTATTTTACTGTAAACTGTTATAGAAGATGTAAATAACTGATAAGTGATAACACAATAATAACTATTGTGGTTATTAATTTTTATTAATTATTATATTATCAGAGATGGGCAAAATAGTTACCAAAATACATTTCAAATGCAAAATTGTATTTAAAATCAGGGAGTAAAAACGTGTAAAGAAATTTCCAAAATTTCATTCGTATAAAGAAAATGTAAAGAAACGTTTTTTCAAACCGTTTTCAAAAACATTTTTACTCCCTGTTTAAAATAGTCAAAATAAACACAAAATGTATACCTGAGTAAAATTATTTTTTGAAAGTATTCAATTTGGAATTTAAAGTTTAACAAAGACAAAAATATAAATGCAATTTTGTATTTTTAAATTAGGGGGAATTGTGGCGTCATCTAAGCAAGAAATAAAATATCTCTGGAACTAAAAATCCAGAAATTTCGGTATTTCTTGAAATCGAACTATCTAGTTTTTTTTTGGAAAAATATTTCAAAAATTACTTAATTGATAATGGCTATTGCTCATGGCTTAAATATTCTAGGTTACTGCATCTCTACCCCCTCTCCATCAACATGTTCGATGATAAAAATAAAATGGCAGCATAAGGGTTCAGCTAATCAAATTCATATTTTATTTTATAAAGGTATTATGAATATATTTATCAAAAGAAAAATTATGTGCCCTTACTGCTATTTTGTGAATTGATAATATAATAAAGTGGGATATGTAATAATCTAGTATATTTAAATTTTAAGTCATGGCTGGACCTAAACAAAATAACCCATTGGATGAACTCGGGGAGCTATAAATTCTCGATTAGCACGTTCAAAACACTAATAAAAACAAAACATAAACTATATCTAAAGAATATTCTACCCAAATTTATTTGGTAGCTCAACAGTTTTTCAAAGAGTTATATGGTGCCGTATTTTTAAGATAAAAAATGTGTAAATTGTAGGGTGTTTTTCTCGATTTTCAAGGGGAAGGGGTAATCTTTTATTTGTATTTGCGGCTTTTCTTAGTATTTTTCGGTTAAGATTTCTGATCAACAGACATGCTACCTTTACGAAGATATTAGTTCGGTGGTCATTGTGGTCCAGACCGAAAATATAAACCCATCATTGTAAAACCAATACGATCTCAGATCGACGCTATAAAAAATATTCACATTTATTGCAGTAAATCAATTTTTGTTTAAAAAAGATTTATTATTTACATTTGGTTGGGTCAGGCAAAAATCACGATGATATTTATTGTTGCACCAAAGGTCACTCTACCCTTCACGAAACGCGGTTAATAACATGATATTTTCTTATCAGCTGTACAGTATACCAATGCACACAGACAGCGCATTGTATTATAAAATATATATTATACACGGCACACAACAACAGCTGAACAACAACAACAAAAGCGGTATACGGCAGCTGTGATGACTAATCACACAATATATTATTATTACGGGCTACGTTAAACGGACGACTCACGATAAAACGACGTAATCGGTTAGAATTTAATTTTTTTTTTTTTTTTATTACAACACTGCCGTTCTCGTTTTAACGTCGCAGTTTTTTTTTATTGTCGCCCCGCATATCGCATTTGGTTCCCTCGATTCGTGTTTTGTGGACTCGTCAAGTGCTAACCGTTTACACAACCTTTGTTGGCCAATACATCAGACTTACACAGTGCACACACACATTTCTAAATCATTTTCAACACTCTCTGGATGAGTGACGCTCGCCCGGCGAGAAAATGACAAGAAACGACGTCCTACGTTTTTTCGCACTAGCCTGTCTGGGATGCGTTCTCTTGGGTGAGTAAACGAATTGGTCTACTGAAAACCAATCTAAAATATTTTACATCTAATTTTCTGATAATCGTCTCATTCATTTGTTTGACGTGCAGGTGCCTGTTCGGCGTTTGCGGAAGAGCCCGTCCGACGTGAACGAGCCCAACTGCTCGGAGAAAAAGAATGTACATCCGGACCGGCTTACTGGTGTAGAAACATAACGTAAGTACCGAAGCGATGTACGATTGTAACTCTAAGGGTTTGTCGAAAAACACCTAATCGAATCTTATATTAATTGATTGCAACAGAAAAGTTGCATGATCATATTGTGTGAGAATGGAAAAATCCTATTTAAAAATAAAAACAGGTAATAATATCAAACTTATCAGTATTGATATAATATGACCTTTTTTTCACTAGTCATTGTCAATACAATCAATATTGTTTATCTCGAAATAAACATAATCTTACCTTATGTGCTATTTTAAAACTTTGGTATACAAATCTTAATTATTATTATTGTATCGACTATTGATACATATGTTCATTTAGTAACTTTGCTGTACATAGTGTTCTAAGACTTCAAAAATGATCAGCTTAATTTTAACTACTGTCAAGTATTATTCTATGTGCCATATTGATAAATGTATATAATATAAAATTATAAATAGATGATAGTTGTCAGACCTTTGTCAAAATGAACATGTCAATGTATGCCAAATTATTTAAAAAAATGTTTTCATACGAATTTTTATGACTATTTAACCGACCTTATCTATTATAATAAGAATTTCAAATGATACACTATTTAGATAACCTATAGTTGAACACAAAAGCTATTAATAATATTACTAAATCAATCTACATATATAATGTTATAATTAATCTACTCTAGCTAGATGAAAAAAAAATTGTACACAATTTGAGTGCAAAAGTATAATATAAATAAAAAAAAATATAGTCATGATTACAATAGGACTTGAAAGAAAAACTGGTTAACCCTGAAAATCAGGTAGCCAATTATAAGTGTTAAGAACTATAATATTATGAATGTAAAATCCTCGGTCTCTTTGTGTGTCAATAACTTCTTCTGATGTAATCTAATATCCTATAGTTTTCTCTTCCACTTATTGACAAAAATAATTACAAAGCTTTGTTGATTTTCAAAAACTTTTTAATTTTTGGAAATTTATGTATTCTACCATAACTATTTGTTAGATTCCAATTAATTATTTTAATAAATACATATTTAATGACTATTATACTTTCTAATTTATGAATTGTATATATTTTATTTAGAATGTTTTATTATAGCAGTATAACTTAAGAAAAATTTTACAAAAAAAATCAATATTTTAACTACAAGAATTCAAAACTGGTCCTTTAATCAAAGGTTATTAGATCTTTAGATGAAGTATCAACTTTATTAATATTGGCAATTAACATAAAACTGACAAACCAATATTCTTAAAAAAATGCAGCTGTCATGCTAGCTCAAAAACATATATTTCTAAAAACGTATATGTGCTGTAAAACTAATTTTTTTAAATTAAAAATAATTTATTATCCACCCAAATTGATTTTATTTGTTTGAATTTTATTTATAATATATTAATAGTATAGATAATGTTTTAAATATATATTATTCCGTCGATTATTTTATAGTAGTTTTTATTTTATTTTTTTGTAAGAGATATTCCGTTGGTATGTTATTTAGTTACATTATATGAATGTTATTTAAACATTTGTTTACTCAGCTGTTTTTCAACCCATGTACCAATAGCATGGTAAAACTGTTTTACCAAACCTTGAAATGAAATGCATCAGACATCACATTAATTACATTATATACATTGATTTTTAACTTTTTTTTTTTTTTTAAATAAGTACAATTGTAATAATTCTAATTAACTTTTTTTATTGTTGTCCTTATCTGCTGAAATTTTGGTGATCGCAACCTATATTTGTGTTATAAAATTTAAGTCACTTGTAAATATTAATTAATATTTAATACTATAATTCTCCTTTCGTAATTCTCTTTTGGTTATGATCTCTGCGAGTACAACATATTTAGATGCCTCTATTAATCGCATCTGACCAGTTTTCCTTTGACTTCACCGATTTTCAAAATTATTGTTTATAGCTCGGTTTTATAATATATTTTAATATTGTATTTCAGTAATGCAGCCGGTTGTAAAGCGGTCAATTTTTGCATCCAAACAACGTGGCTAAAACAAAAGTACCCAGAAGACAATGATGACGTTTGTACTATTTGTAAAAACATGGTAAAAGAAGCCCGCGACACTCTTACTAGCAATGCAACGTTGGTATGTATTTTTGTTTCCTCTGAGAAAAAGCTCAGTTCCCTGGACATTTTTTTTCCAATCACGGGATGGGAGTAGGGTATATATATTTTTATTGAAAATAGACCATTCAACTTGACAGTCTGGTTGTGTATATGTTTGTATGTGTGTGCAATTCTTACATCTAATAATAGAACCTGTGCAGATTCAAATGTTTTCCTAAAATTTTATCAGTATATTCAGTTGTCTAGGTGAACTAACTTCATTTCTGTGGTGATTGAAAATTCTTTAATTTTGACCTATACATTTTTTTTTGAGATTACTTTGTGAAATTAATCCATCAAAATAGTTAATTGTATTCAATCATTTTGGAGAGAGTTATGCCAATAATTTAACAATGTTCCTTTTCTGTTATTTTTTGTTAATTGTTTTGACAAATTTTTGTTTGTTTCTAGGATGAATTACAACAAGTTTTCTATGGATCGTGTAATTTGTTGCCACTTAAAATTGTGAAAAAAGAATGCAGGAAGTTGGCCGACGATTTTATACCCGAGCTCGTCGACACATTGTCTTCGGAAATGGATCCAAATGTTGTTTGTACAGTTGCCGGCTTGTGTAATAATAAAAACATTGACCAGCTTCTGCTTGAAAACAAAAATGTAACGAAACAATATAACAGCTATTCTAGTGATCATTAATTGTTTAACTAATAGAATAAATTTTTTTAGGAACCGGTATTGGACGCCAATGCCGAAGTGTACCATTCTTGTGAAAAATGTGCAGTCGTCATGGAAAAAGCTGAAATTATGATGCAGCTTCATTCAAAACGACAAATACTAAATAAAATCTGGACTGTGAGTGGTTTGTTAATATTTTACCAATAATATTTTCTTATAATTTTTTTTGTTTTTAGTTATGTGGAGAATTAAGTTCCTTCTCAGATGCGTGCAGTGCCATTGTTTTGAAAAATATTGATTCCATTTATGATACTCTTAAAACCGAATTCACTAAGAGAAACGTTTGTATGTTGAGCGGTATGTGCTCAGAAGCATTCCATCCACATGCTGATGGCTATGAGGTTAGACAAATTTTAATTTACCGTAATCAAGGTAAAAATGACTTCATTCGACAATGATATTATATTGTATTCCAGAAAGCCAAAAGTGCTCTGATGGGTGTCGAAATCAGTACTGCAGGCGAGCGAGGCATAATTAAGAGTGAAAAAAAAAATAAAGTCAACGACGAATTGACGTGTGAATTCTGTGAACAATTAGTTAAACATCTTAGAGATATTCTCATCTCAAACTCTACCGAAGAACAATTCTTAGATGTACTGAAAGGACTTTGCAAACAAACAGGAGCTTATTCACAAGAGGTATTCAAAATAATTGTGTAAAAATGTTAAATATTATGAACATAAATAGCTTTTAATATTTTTTTTTTTCAGTGTTTGTCTTTAGTAGTTCAAAACTATAAACTCATATATACTTTCCTAACGAGTGAACTAGACGGTAAAGTAGTATGCACTGACGTTGGAATTTGTCCCAATTCGTTAAGCGGCCCAAATGTTTTCGAGTACAAAAACCTGATGGTGGGAAATTATATATATATTTACAAAAGTCAAATATAATTATAAAATATTTATTTATCTTTGTTTAGCCATTCCCACTTATCCCGACTGAACTTTTAGAAAAAGTGAGCACTTTAGAAAAAGAAGAACATATGCAATCAAATGTAAAATCTCCTGTCATTGATGTGTACTATCAAAATATTCACCTCAAAAGTATTATAATTTTTTAAGAACCTTTAATTACTGTTTAAAACATATTTAATAATAGTTTTTAATTTGTGTTATTTTAAAGTTGGTCAAGTAGACATGCCTAAGGAAAAGACTACATGTTTTGTGTGTCAATCCGTGTTGCATTACGTTCAACAAGTTGTAACAGATCCGAAATCTGAAGCGGAAATTCGCAGTGCTTTGGAATCTTCTTGTAAAGTATTACCAAATTCATTAACTCCAGAATGTAAACAGTTTGTAGACCAATATGGAGATGCATTCATATCGTTAGTCGCTCAAGAAGTTGATCCGTCTGTTGTGAGTTTCTTACATTGTGTTTATTTAAACTTTTAAGCTGTTAAATGAGTTCATTTTTCGAGTGAACATCCCTAACATGAATTAATATCTTATTTATAATTTTAGATTTGCCCAGAACTTAAACTTTGTCCGGCGCAAGAAATTTCCATAGTTTCTACGGTTAAGAGTTCTCAGAGTTGCACATTGTGCGTTATGTTTATGTCCACTTTAGAATCTGAATTGAAAAATAAGGATAACGAGGTTAATATTAAATAGACATTATTGCTTTCAATAGAAAAACATTCATTTTTCATGTTGAACTTTTGTTTCGTGACAGGTTGAAATTATTAAGAAATTAGAGAAATTGTGCTCCAAATTCCCTTCCCATTACAAAGCAGAATGTACAGCATTTGTCGAAAACAATTTCCAGTCGCTTGTCGACATGATTATAGCTCAATTAAATGGCCAAGACATATGCACCCTATTGAATGTTTGTAAACCTCCTCAGACTCTGTTTGATACTGCTGGGGACATTGGTAATTAAGTATTTATAGTAAACTAATTATTAATATTAATTTAATACTCATATACATTTTTTGTTTTGTTATAAGAAACTAATATGATTGCCGAGACGAATCAAGCTAAAGTGATCTTCCCGGGATTAAATTTGGGACAACTGATTACTAACAATTACCAAATGCCAGCTCAACCTAAAGTGCCAACTCCGTTGTGTTTAGTTTGTACGGTTTTGATGAAGTATTTGAATAGAGTGGTCGAGGATAAGTCCAACCAAGTATGGTTTTATAAACAACTATTATGATTACATAATCGGCAATAAATGCTATTATAAATTACGACTTACGATTATTGTCATTATAGGCAAGTATCAAAAATGCTTTGGATACAGCTTGTAGTGTGTTGCCTAACATAGAAGAAAATGAATGCAAGAGCTTTGTCGATGGTCATTTTGCTCAAATAATGGCGGCTATTGAAACTGGTACCAGTCCTGAAATTGCTTGTATGGCCATGTTAGTGTGTGTTGATGGTGCTAAAGGTTAGTCTACGTCATATTAATTGGATAAACTGTTTTTGACATTTTTTTGTATTCATATATGTTGAATCTGTTCAAGCAGTTCATGGTAGTAGTACAGAGTTACAGCAGACACCCAAAGCTACAGCGGTACAATTGGACCAATCTTCAGAATGTGTCATTTGCGAGGCTTTTGTAAAAACATTTGAGAAACGTTTTAATGAAAGCACAGAAAGTAATATCGAAGAGTTCGATCTAGTTGAATTGTGCGATAGCATTGAAGTTATCCACAAAGATGAGGTAATTGTTTAAAAAATTATTTTTGCTATGCTCTACAATACTTATTTTGTAAATAGCACGTCCAAATTGGTGATTATTAAGATATATTCTTTGTGAGGTGTATTTTCCGTATTGATTTCCTTTTGAATTATAATTTTTTTTTTTTGTTTGCTCATATTTAACCACGTTGTTCTTGTTTCGTGTGATGCACTGCTCAAATAGGTTTACTAAAAAAACTGTTTTTTTTTTTTAATTGAATGCAAAATTTACAAAAACAATAGTATAACCAGTGTGGTATATGCTGTGTGTACTCATTTTTTTATGTAGTGTATCCACTCGCATAGTTTGATTCTTATTATGAGTGTACACGTACATAGAAAAATGGGAGATGAATCCACACAGCGTGTACCCTACGACTAAATTACTGAAAAAAAACAATATACAATTGTAATATAGTGTTTGGAGATGATTCCATCGTACGACCAAACATTCAAAAATCTTTATTATCAAGTACCCACTTGGATGATGTGTGAGAAAATGACCATGTGCGATAAGAATAAAAGCACCGCCGTTAATCAATTAGAAAATGAAAATTGTTTGTTGGGATCCACTTATTGGTGTTCATCCAAAGACAACGCCAAACAGTGCAAAGTAATTATTTTAACATATTTTTTTTTCCTACTAGTTTTATTGTTGGAGGATTTTACGTGTTCAACTTGAAAATAACATTGATTTTTCTTGCTCCCAGAGTTATTAGTATATATTTGTGTTTCTTTAGGCCGACAAGATTTGTGAACGTAGCACATGGAAAGTGCAAATCATCGAAAACTAATAAGTGATATATTTTATTTTTTTTACAATAAGTTTTTAATTGCAAGATTTAAGTATTAGATAATTTGTTATAATTTTTCTTTTTTTGACTTGTAATGATGTATAATTATTATAATAAATTATTATTACCTACCTATTACATATTTCTCGTGTTGATGAAAATATTATTATACATTTATTAACTAATAGTATTGTGTATTTGGCGTTTAAGCCTCAAAATAAATTGTATTTTTCAAATATATTTTGTTGTTTTTCCGGAGTAGTCATACCTAATGATAGTACTGTCAACTGTGAGAGATTTTTCAATATATATATATGTGTGTGTGTGTGTATGTGTGTAAAAAATATTATTATAGTTCTTTTCTAACCGATAGCTAAACTCAATTCAACTCATTAGAATTAAATATTTTTCTACTGTGATATATTGTCAATTTATTAAAACTTATTGTAGCCTTTCAGTTACTTACATTTTCCTAGCAATACTAGACAAAGAAACTTGTTTACACCAGTATTTCTGTTTAACCAACTTTTACTATAATCTACCAATATTGGACATGTTACTTTAGATTTATTGACAGTTGCATATATTAATACAAATCTTACAGGACAATCTGCTTGAATTGATGAAACACATCTGCAAGTTACACCGTTCAGACAAACAACATAGCATGGATAAAACGATTATCATAGAAATGTTACAAAACGAGTGCAAAAAACAAAGTAAATTAAAACCAAGTTATTTACTGACCTTAAATGATAATAAGCAATAATAATTTATTTTCTAGTCAAAAACTCCTTAACCGGCTTTCATCCTAAATGTACAATTTGTAAAGACGTAATAAACGATATAAAAACTAAAATTGAAAGTTCTCAAGCTGAAGTATGATACAACTATAAATAGTTGCTGTTTTTTTTGTCTGATTAAACAAATTTTTTTATTGAATTGTTTTAGCAAAAAATTGTATACAGATTAGAATCACTTTGCGATGCTCTACCAAACAAAGACCAATGTATTACTCTAGTCGAAGAATACGCTGAAAAAGTAATGAACAAAATAATTGATGGCCTAGATGTCCAACAAATATGCACAGATATAGGATACTGTTAAAAAACTTACTTGTGTATAATCTATTATATAAAAACTTACTTTTATATAATCGCCAATTGTGAAACATTTATACTTGTAACTTTTTGTAGGGTATAGATTGTATGTTATGGATACTATTTATGTTTATTACTAATTATTAATTATACATACTATGCTCGTTTTTAAACAACAAGAACACTACATTTGTTTATACAAATTAAACATAAAATTAAAAAAAAAAAAAATGCATATATTTTATACTTCAAATGAATAATACAACGAAAAATTGTACACCCTAAATTTTATGTAGTCAATAAATTCCTCAATTAATACAATATTAAAGAAGTGTTGACATTAAAAAAAGTAAGTTTTATTTTTCTTAATAAAATAAAAAAAAAATCATGCCAGTATATATCTTATAGAACACTCACACAAAAGTAGCAAATGGAATAAATTTTGTAAATTACAATATCGCATGATGCAAAGAATTAAAGTTGTCAAATTAAGAAAACCAAATTTGTTTAGCTTAAATTAAAAAAAAAAATTAATCAATACATTTAATTAAAAGTCTTATGCAGCGAGTGAACATTACTGGGGTTTTTGAGATCCCTTTTTGCCTATGAGGGACTTATGGATATGTGGGATCACACCTGAAACAAATAATATGTTAGAGTCGGTGTACCGTACAATGTTATTACGGGCAGTTGTGTAGTCGTAAGGGTATTCACTATACACCAACTTCCCACTTTTCTATGTATGTCGGTACTCATAACGAAAATCATTCACTATACTCAATACGTTGTTACACCCAGAATATACCCAACGACTACACTACTGATTATAGTTATAATACCTCCTCCCGCAATTGTTGCTCTTATGAGTGTGTCTAATTCTTCATCTCCTCTAATGGCTAACTGTAAGTGACGAGGTGTAATACGTTTTACTTTTAAATCTTTTGAAGCATTGCCAGCCAACTCGAGCACCTAATGTTGGATTAAATATCAAACAGAATGTTAATACTACTTTATTGATGGATTTAATGCTAATTGTTTTCTCATGAAAATTACTTCAGCAGTCAAATATTCTAAAATGGCTGCACTATAGACGGCAGCAGTAGCTCCAACACGACCATGACTAGTAGTACGATTCTTCAAGTGACGATGAATTCTGCCAACTGGGAACTAAAAAAATTTTGAAACAGTTTGTATTTAAAATCTGAAATGCAACAACATTGAACATGGACACTCAACAAGTTACATTTAAGAACACCTTATTCCTAAAAAAAAAATATATTTAACTATTAACTATATGTAAAATAAAGGTTAATATTGTATTAATAACTGTTTATTTAGTCAGATTAAAAATTTTAATTGTATTAAAGTTAAGACCATATAATACTAACATAAGGTAAGGTGACATTTCACAAGCCATGCCAGCGTTAACTACAAAACAGAACTACGTCTAACCAATGGACCATACAATAACCCTACACATGTTTTTAATCATAAATAACAAAATTCTCATCGGTTAAACTCAGTCTCCAAAATGTATTGTTTAACGTACAAATTATGAAATATTAATTAAAATGTAAGCTATAAAACAACTAATTACCAACACTAATTTTATGGAAAAGTATCAATTGTAGTACATTCAACAAAAACTAAAATTATTATAATTTAATGACCTGAGAAAAATTTACGTTTTCTATGATCGACTATATTTTATGGTATTTATGACAGATTTTTATAATTATTCATTAATAAGATTAGAGGCATTGTTATTGATAATTAAAATTAAAAATTATTATGGTGATTTTAAAAATCAATTTTATATCTATAAGAAGAACGCTATTAGTCATTTTTTCACATTCATTCATTAATTAATTTACATTTAGTATCTACTTGGATATTTGTATCAGCTTTAAAACAATTGTACTCATTAATTATTTAATTTAGAATGAGTTCTGTGAACAGTGTCAAGTCAGTTAATATCATGAAAAAATAACTTTATGTTCTAGTCATATTCAAAATAATTAGAAAGTTAGGCTGATTGTTAGTTTCCATAGCAACTCCAGTACACTCCAACAGTTAATTCAAAACGTAGAATAACAGTCGTTTAATGTACACAATTTTAGTGCAATTAAGTTAAACAATTTCATATGATGTTCAGATTTGTTAAAAAAAAATAAAGGTAGTTGACATATGTGTCAACTAAAACTAAATAACCGTTGTTTGTAATTATCTCAATCGACAAATTAGTAATCAATTTCCGACAAATAGATTCGCGCCGTTATCTTTAAGACATAAGTGTTGTCGGCTTAATAATTTATTATTACAATAGCTTTTTGGAACGATAAAACAAAAAAAAAACCTAGACGACTGGAAAGATTTATTTACCTGTAATCCGGCCCTGGCCGACCTGGACACCGCTTTAGCCTTGGATTTTCCGGAATCTTTACCTGCTTTTCCTCCAGCCTAATAAAATAAAACAAAAACACGGTAAACGCCGCTTTAATTATTGCAAACAACAAAATTCGTGCACGCTCGCAACGACGGTAGACATTTACAGTTGCTATAATAACAATGTTATTTACGAGAAAAACGGGCGACAAAAAAGACCTACCATTTTTGTCGTCGGTTAATATACGTAAACGGTACGTGCAATGTGAGTTTCGGTCGTGACAATACACGCGATGTCTTTGGGCTAACGACTTAACTGACTAATGGGTTAAGACTGAAGAGAAGCAAAAAAACCGTTGAGGAAAGTGAGAAAAAAAATAATAAATAAACGGACGTTAAGAAAACTGACAACAACAGTGTAGCGGTCGACCGGATTTACAATAAACGGTACGCACGCACAAAACGGGTGACGGTAACGCGCGCAAACGGCTTGTGGCCGCCATGTTTGTTGAACGCGCCGCGGCATCGACCAATCAGAGTGCTCGATTGACGGCGGGCAATTCCGTGAGAGACGCTCGGCAAAATCGATGTCGACAACAAAAGCTTGTTGACAACAAAACGGAAAATGCCGCCATTTCAACGTTTGAAAACAAATAATGCATTTACGCAACGGTCCGTTTGGCCGTTTTGCGTTTGCCGCAGTTAGTAGTGGTTACCAGAGTAATAACACACGCAATTTTACCAGAACATGTTTCAAAGTAATATTAATTTATTAATAAAAACTGATTCAAAAACTTATTCAATTAAAAAAAAAACGTAAAATTATGCGATTGTTAAAATAAAATATAAGAACTTAAATTAATCTCAAATAAGCTTATTAAAAAATAAACCATTTACTGTAAATAGTTATTATAAAACTGTTTTAAAAAGTATTTTTTTTTTTTATAATTATTACAATACTAAAGCCAAAAAATTCCTTTTAATACAATTTATCATGGTACACACTTTATGTTTGAAAACAATAAGTGTTGCATATTCCTATTAGTTTTTAGTCTTGCGACTCTTTAACTGAATGTAGATCATCTTATTGTTAGCAGTGAGTATGCTGTATGATCAAATATACATGGGATTCTTCTAACCATATAAATGAAAAATGTTAAAATTGAGTACCAAAAAATAATTGTATAACATTTTAGCTATTACTATTTACAGCACAGCTATAGTGTATAGTGTATTTTGTTAATTTGTTTTAAGATATTGGACCAATAATGACTTTTATTTTTTACCTCCATTAAACAACATATTAAAAGTTATGATAAGGTATGGTTGTATGGAGGTGGTTGATTAAAGATAACCATTGCTCATGATAAAAAGGTTACCAGCCTCCACAGTGGTACCAACGGCTCAGAACATATTCCGGCCGGGGCCGTTTTTGACAAATTTTTAACAAAATATTTCTATTAAGTAAATTAATATAATTATTGGTAAATCAATTTTTATTAAGTATATTAAAAAAATAAATTCAAGTTATAATGTAATAAGAGTTAAAGTTTGAAATTAGCAATTGTAAGTTGCTAATCTTGTTCCGATGTAAAATAATTCCAAAATCTGCATACTAAAATAGTTAAACGCCATTTAATAATTTCAATGTATTCGTAAGGTTTCATAATTTTATAGAAAATCATTGCATTTTTTGGAAAAACTTGTTTAGTCGATTAAGGTTTAAGCAATAAATATACCATGTATATAATCTTACACAAGAACAGAACACTTTTAAAGTGCGCAATTAAAACGAGTAAAAATTAATAAATTTAAATTCGTTGAAAATCGTATTTGGCTGTTAATAATTTAAGGTTACATAGGTATAATAATTTATTTACAATTTTATTATTAAATGCAAGATTAAGGAATTTGGTCAATACTCGTGTATTTTGTCGCTGTATTTACTAAGTAGTATTTGTGAACACACGAGTTGTATTTAGTATTTAAAATTGTTTAACTAATTATAACAACAGTATAAACACAACTTTAGGTATTATATATATTATAAGTTATAATGGCAACATACTTAAAAATAAGTATTCTGTATTATTATTAATTGATATTAAAAAAAAAACTAAAACTTTTTTTAATTGTTTATTTTAGATTATATTCTTTATAAAGTAATTTCCATTACAGTTTGTTTAAAATATTATTTGATTTGTGCACGTTTAATGGCAAATAAATCGTACAGAATCATAATTTTTACTTAAAAACTTGCTTAAACATAATTTAACTGTTTGTAATAATATTTAGGAATGATTAATTAACATAACAAATAAAAAAAAAAAAAAAAAAACAAAATCTTACTGTTGTAAAAATTGTATATAAAATAATAAGCGATTAATAAATTATAATAAAACACAAGTTTATAGTTAAACTAACTATAGAAAAATATGATAATAATTAATAGGACAATTAACTATTCATAATTATTTTTTATCATTAAGTCCTAATAATAAATTGGTCATAAACAAAAAGTATTTTAAAGGGTATATTTTTAAGTTTCGAATAATAGCTGCTACTGACTATGCACTATAAGAATATTGTTTTAGCAAAAAAAAAAAAATATTTACATAATGGAGATGCAAAACATCAATATATATTTTAATATTTTATTATGTGTTAAAATGGATATAATGAGAAGATATAATTATCAGCAGTATTTTATTAAAATCTGATGTTAGATGTTATAACATTGGTGACAGCACCACTAGAAATGACTCCAGAACGGAATTCTTCTTGCGCTTTAGCAAAGCTGGCACCAGAACTACGATAAATTCTATGTATCTATAAAAATAAATACAAAGGTAAATTAAATATTAAATTATACTTCTATAATGGCTGGATGAGTATGTTTACTTTGGTCAGCAAGAAGAAATCCATAACTGCACCTATAGCAAATGCAATAGCCAACATCAAAACTAATGTTCCTATAAAAGGGCTCGGAGGAGTTGTCTTGAATGTAGCAATAGCTGTAAAAAATCCACTATAAAAAAAACCAAAAAGCTACATTAGTGCATACGGTAAAATTAAAAGCAGACAATATTTTTAATAACAATCATAGACTTTACCAATAACCAGAGCCATCTGAGCCTAATGCTTGAACAATAGATATAACAAACTGGATACAAAACACAAAGAAGAATAGCATGAAATTGAATGAACTATCATCACTGTAAAATAAAATAGATTTCAGTTAAGGTCTTTCTCAAACTTTTGAATATAACCAAGTTAAGAGTTTCGACTTACCGAAATGCCTTATAACCTGGACGGAACCAACATAAAAATGAAAGTGGCACCAATATAGCAGTGTAAATAATTGACGAAATAAAAGTTCCAACAGCTCCTTTGAAAAATAATAAAATGGTAGCAATCAATACATTTGATGCTAATAACCCAGTGTGATCTGTAAAAAGTAAAATTGTCAATGTTTGCATATATTATATTTTGTTTGAAAACCATTAATTGCAAGTAAAAAATGCAAGTATAAAAAAAATAAGGTGATTAACATTAAATTTTAAGAAATAATTGTAGGAAGAATGTGTACCCACAAGATGTGAGTCCCATTGTCACACCTACATTTAATGTCTCCTTAATACAAATTAGCCCATACAACACTTTAAACAAAAGTTAGCTTATCCAAATATTAAAACTTCAAGTTCTAATACACCAATTGCCAACTTTTTCTTCTTCTATATAATACAATTTCATTATACATGTACTAATACAAAATATATTTAAGAACTTACAGAGCCATATATAATATAGCTGTCTTACAACGTGTTGAAAATCTGGTGGGATTTCTACGTTGATATCCAAATAAAAACAAGGCTGATAGCAACACTGTTTAGGTAATGGTGGCCAATTATTCTGGCGTACTAAAAATTAAATATTTAAAATTAATTAAATAATTTCATTAGGAAAATAAAAAATGTTAAAATTGTAAAAAAGCTTCATAATACCATTGATTGATGCAGTACGCAGTTCTTCTTCTCTCCTATCCAACTCTGCTTGTCTTCTGTCCAGTTCGGCTTTTCTAGCCTATATAAACAATAACAACAAATTATAACCAATCAGAACAAATAAAAGTTGATACCAGTTATAAAAAAAAAAAAAGTTACCAAAAGATCAGCAGAAACATCACCAGGATTTCTACCATATGTAGACGTAACTTGAGAAGTTGCTGGATATTCTTGTGTGGGCGACATAACGGCTGGCATAGAATTCAAGGGTGGATTTGTGGCACCTCTAACAGCTGGTTTCTGAAACATTATTAAATTTGTTAATTAATTAATTTATAAGGTTCCTTTTTTCCTTAACTATAAGAAAACAGCTACATGTTATTAACTAAATGAGTACTAAATAATATACAACTAAAACTCTAAAAGCTACATGCTAAAAAACAAAATTATGCTACATACACATTTTTCTATCACAAATTAATTAACTAAAATATTATTAACAGTACAATATATCTATATTAATTTTACCGCATTGTTAACCACATTTTGATCCTTTCCAAACGGATTGAAATCTTCAATTAAGGACTGTACTTTATTATTGGTTAATTCTTTGACTGAAGGATCCTAAAAATAATTAAAACACAATTGTTCCCTTAGGTATAGAGTTAAATTTTAATAAACATAATAAATTATTATTAAAACTCAAAAATTGTAATGTTATAAATAAATATACAAAAAGTTAATTATTGTCTTGTAACACATTGTAATAAAATCTAACAAATATTTGTAATAACCTTAAGTGTAACCATTATACTAAAATAAAAGCAAACATTAATTCATACTAGGCTGAAGTATTAAAAAAATGTATTCTTTCTTTGGGCGATGGACAAGGTACAACATTGGACATAGGATAATAGGTAATTAAGTATTTTTTTTCTTTCTAAAATATTATACTTTAAAATTAACATCTGTCAATTATTTTTAGTTTAAGAGAAAATTAATAAATATAAAATAATACAAATATCAAGATTAGTGCACAAAATATGTTCTCCAATTATTGTACAACTAAATAGATCTTTTATTGCATGTCATTACGAGCATTTGAATTTTGCCACTGTTCAATTTATAAACTAATCTATTTGCCTGTAAGAAAGTTCTTGTTTCATTGTCATGAAAAATTTTAGTTCAATCAATTTGATTTGACGGAACTTTTGATTTCAATAAAATTAACTATATATGAACAACAAATCTTATGTACATTTTTCATAATTGTTAATATCCTTAAAAACAATGACAGAAAAATTGTAACGAGTAAAATGCATGCTGAATAAGCTTTTACTAAATTCATCAATTCATAGTTTTTCTAAAATCCATTACATTTCCTTTTTTTATTGAATATTGTGTTACACTGTATCGTGTTTTATATATTATTTAATTATTGCGTTCTCTTAGTTTATAATAAATCAATAAGAAGATATTGTATGTTTGAATACGTTTTATGTTGGTTATTAGCTTAATACAGTATACACGAACGAGTTATTTTAAAATACAGACAACATAAAATTACTTCAAAAAATATACATATAATTAGGTATTCGTTTTTCTAGGAATTAACTAGAAAACATGAGGAATTTACCTGAAAAGGATGTGGATCTCCAAAGGGGTTTTCATCGGGTTCGGCCATGGTAACAATATTATGTAACACGTACTATTATGAAATTACGGTCCGACGAAATTAGTTGTATGGACAGGATGTACAAGTTACACTGGGGTCATTATTTATGTGTACCTGCGAGAAACACTCAAGATAAATAGTAAATATTAGTATGCGGTATAGTTAAACAGATATTGCTCATACAAATTCGGTAATCGGCAAAAGATTATAATATGAAATGACCGAATAAAATGCATAGAATTGTGTGACGTACGCTATCAATAAATGGAAAAATAAGTTCTTACAGTGTGTGAAATAAAATGACCAAAATTTGGGAAGCAAATAATCGATCGAAAAGCTATAATTATTGAAACATTAAAAACTATCGACGTACACTGTTCAAAGTAACTATAAATCTCGCAAGTCTAATATTTCGTGTTTTTTCTTTAAATTTAAAAAAAATTTTAACACGGTTACCATAGATTAAAATATATTGTATTTAATCTATGCAGTTACTAACATCAATTTTTGGTACGCCTAAGTTGGACTTTCTGCACACTGTACAGTGCGCACCTGACACCGATTGGCGATAACATTCTTGCTTATCTCTTCAGTCTTATCACGACTCATGAAATTGTTCTGTTTACTAGAAATAAGAAAACACGCATTGACGAATTTTTGGTTTTAAATTTGATTTAGGTGTACCTATTTGGCGTTAAAAGTTAGAATAAAATTGTGTACGATTTGGTGTGTATTTATTATTTTAAAGACACTTAGTTTATCAACATTTCTAGTATATTTAAGATAAAATGGTTAGAAAATTGAAATTTCATGAACAGAAACTATTAAGAAAAGTAGATTTTATATCATGGGAAATCGACAACAATTTGCACGAAGTAAAGATTATGAAGAAATACCTAATCCAGAAAAGAGAACATTATACATTGTACGTTAAAGTTTACAAAATTATTATTTTAAGTGGTGAATACCAAAATGGTATAATAACCTTTGAAAAAACATTTTACAACTCAAAATACAATTTTTTTTTAGTTCATTTTTATGGGAGTTGTTTATTATTTTTTATACAATATTTCTAAAAATTAAACAAATGCAGTTAAAAAAAAGGTCTTGTTGACAAAACTGTAATTTAAAAAACTTAATTTTTTACCTTGTTGTTTTTTACCATTGTTTTAAAAACATCACAAATATATTTTATACCCCAAGGTTTACATTTATATATAGGTTCTTACTTTATCATAACTAAATAAATTGTATTATTTTTTGTATTACCTAGGTATAACAAATTATCACGAGAAATTCGGACTTTAGCTGAAAAAATTAAAACTCTAGAACCTAATAATCCATTTAGAAATGAAAGAGGAGCACAACTTCTTGAAAAACTGTAAGTTTCTTCCATATGTATAATGTACATAAATTTGTTGACCAGGCTTAAAAGTTTTGTACAAAGTTTGATTTATGAACATTTTTATTTCAGGTATATGTTGGGATTGATTACCAATAAAAGAAATTTTGAACTCTGTAACAAAGTAACTGCATCATGTTTCTGTAGACGTCGACTGCCTGTTATAATGGTACGATCAAAGATGGTAGAAACGCTAAAAGCGGCCACAACATTTATTGAACAAGGACATGTTCGGGTTGGTCCACAACTGGTTAAAGATCCAGCATTTTTAGTTTCAAGGTATTATAGTAATATATTAATTATTAGTAGATCTTACATCAATGCAAGGAAAGTGCATTCCTCTTAATGTTTAATATTATTATTACTGACTAGTGGTTCTTAACATTTTTTTAATTGTGACTCCCCTATTGTAACTAATATTTTCTTAAGATGATTTGGCCTATGATCATATAGAACAGATAAAAATAAATAAAAACCGGCTTTAATCAACTTTACCACCCCACCCCAGACATGAATTTCGATTTTTTTTTGTAATCAATTTGTTTTTCAATGCTAAAATCGATGGTGCAAAAAAAAAATTGAGGAAACGCTTAGTTTCGAAGTTACAGCTTCTTGAACTTAATGAATTATTGTTGCTCGAGACGAACACGGTCCACAGTGGATGTAGGCTATGGAAGCTGTGTCACGTGTCTGAGAAAAAAAAAAGGACCACGAAGGGCGGGGCATTGTCGCGTCGGCAGTATTATAGGAGTTAGCCTAATTCTGATTTTGGATTCGTAATTAGCGTAAAAACACCATTTAATAGGAAATAAAAAACTGCAAAGAAATTCCACAATTTTTTTGTTTCCTTAATTTTTTTTTGCACCATTATTTTTAGTATTGAAAAAAAATTGGTGTTTCAATTGAAATTGAAAAACCAAGTCTGTTCCTAAACACCAGAAAAAATGTTATTGGGATAAGATAATATTCTGTGGCGGCGCCCCTTTAAAAACTGCTCGATTAGGCCATAACATGATTGCTTTTTTAATAATACAATTATTGTTTAAACCAGTGGCCTAATTAGTGACTAAAGTGTTCAAAGCAAAACTTTTTGTGCTCTATATTACGTGTTAACAGGTATAGTAAACCGTACAAATACGCTTTAAATTAGAATGCACCCTGAGGCAGTAGCCCTCCTGCACCCATGGTAGACACTGGTTTTAAATAATAATAAGTTAAATAATTTCCTTTATTATCTGTACTGCTATAAAGCAAAAAATTTAATTTTACTATTTTTATTTTCTAGACCTTTGGAAGACTTTGTGACGTGGGTTGATAATTCTGCCATCAAGAAACATGTGTTAGAATATAATGATCTAAGAGACGATTTTGAAATAATATAATTAAATTTAAACAAAAATTTCTGTTAATGTAAAAAATGTTTATTAAGACTAATTATAAAAATGTAATCACAATTTTATTGCTTTTTGTAGTATAAAATGGTAGTTATTTAAAGTATCATAGTTACCTATGATTTTTTTGAGCTATTTGAGGTGGATTTAATTCATTATTAAGAATTATGCTGAAAATTAAAAATTAATCATGTTAATGTGATAGTTTTTAACTATTTATTTGTATCCATACTTTATTCTCCAAAGTTGTTCGTAAATATTACTCAACTGTAATTTTTTAATGTCCTTATTTTGAATTATTGATTTTTTCGCTGGATTTAACTTTAATACGTTTTCTATAACTCGGCTATTTCATAAACTATTACAATATGACAACTCTCCTTACAAAAACTAACACACTTCAAATTGCCTATGAAACGATAAATCAGAAGCCTAGATAAACATGACTGAAGTGTTGATTATGTTCTGCAATTTGACGTGCTAGTCTTTGTAAGGACTTTTAATATTATTTAGTGTTAACTAAAGTTAAAAACATAAGTAAAGTTTTAGTTACTTAATAATCCATAAAGTTTTAAAAGAATGCATAATGATTTTTTTGTGATCATATTCATTTTCTGAATGTAAATCAATTGACCTTAAAATAAATAAATTTTAATATTATCAATATTAACATTAGTAACACTGGCTCAAAGCTTAGAATATTTTCAGGAGAGTCTTATTAAGTTCATATTGACAAAGATCGCGAGGTAAAAGGAATTGAAAATAATGCCAGGAATCACATTTACAATATTGAGTTGTGTAAAAATATAACATTAGGATTTAAAATTATGGGTATAGGCTGGCAATAACAAAATATTATTGAAAGTTTATACATTTTAATGAAATAGTTAGCAAATATACTTTAAACTTTAAGTTATGTTGGATAAGACAGAATGAATAATTTATATTTGTTTAAGTGTATAAACCATGCCAAGATATATCTTGTATTTTTTTCTGTAAACTATCCATAATAAATAAATGTTGATATATCATTAAATGTTTCTAAATTATTATACATAAACCAAAAATTAAGTGATTAAAAAAATACAAACGTTTGGCGACGTGTTTCGTTAAACGGCATAGTTTGGAAATGTTTAGATTATTTAAATTTGAAAAAAATATATATAATTTAAGCGCCAAGATTATATTCACTATGAAAACAATACAGTGAGACTTGATGAGAAAAATCAAACTCTTTTGTGACACGACAGCACATTTGATAACGGTAGAAAGTTGTTATCGTATCGAAATTTAAGATAGAGGTGAGGGGAGTGGTAACACGTAATTAGACACCAGTGATCAGACAGACATTGGAATTTGGAATTTGTAATATATTTATACTTAACGTTGATTGTAGGTATCTGTGTCCCGTGATAGCTATATATATGTATATACTATATAAATTACTACATTGCTTTTTATTGTAGTTGAAATGACGCGTTTTTGTTGTGAGTAAATGATAAAATTATATCGATTATCAATAAATAATAGGTATTAACTAAACTTTTACACCCATGGCTCAATGTACTAACAAAGTTAAATTAGGTATGTCATTATTTTGAATCTACAAAAATTGCCAACGTAACATCCAAATGGGTAACGAAGACACTTACAATAATAATTACACAAACTATGACTGCGCAAAGGATTACGGAACTAATATTAAAAAAACCGATGATGGTTACAATGGATCTCAAGTAAAAGCAACACAAATGGAGGAAATTTTAAATCAATTATTCTCGAAAGAATTCGAAATGCCAATTTCCAAAAAATGGAAATTACCAGAACTAGAGTCGGTGTTGGCTTACAGTAAATGGGAGGTAATTTTAATATTATTGTTCTATTCTAAATTAAAAATAGTATAATATTTTATGCTTGACATAGTTGTAAATTTATTTATAATATGTTATCTATTGAATACCTTTTGATGAGTCATAATGTATTAATAAAATCTGTTTTATTGAACCATAACAAAGTAGGTTATGGTGTTAAATTATTTTTATTAATTATCTATATGTTTATGAAGAGAAGTAAATAAGAAATAACAATTTTATTTTTTGATGAATCATTTATATTTTAGATTGAATAATAATTGTCTTAAACAAGAACTAGATCCAATAGTATTTAAAATCATTAGATTAATTACATATATCACAATTTACAACTAATTAGTAGAAAACTATCATAACTAGTATTTTCATTTCTATTTTTTAATTTGGTCTATAATGAAAAAATAATTTAAATTCTTTATGGTAAAAGCCACATAAAAAAATAATTTAAAATTTTAATCTAGCAATGTGTGGGTGAGGCAATAGTTATTTTTTTTATGTTTTTGGTGCCAAATTTAACTATATTTTTATTGTGTTTTAACTTTTTTTGGGGGGTTTTATGCATTATAAATTATTAAACCAAAACAATTTCTGAATTTCTTTTTTGCAATAACTGATGATCTAAAATCACTTTTTACAGTTACCAGATTTTTTATGCCTAAAAAAATCATTAAACATAGTCAAAGATAAACTGGATAATTTTAATTTGGCTCATTGGCATCAAAACACAAAACAAACAAATCCTTCTGGGAAAGTTTTATCAAGAGTTAAAGGAGTTGCACATCCTGAACTATTGACTACAGCATGGCTGAAATTTTACGAGTTACTAAACGAAATACAAGTTATACCACAAAAAGCTATTGACGATAAACAGTTGTTCTCCATTCACTTGTGTGAAGCTCCAGGTGGATTCATTTGTGCTCTCAACCATTTAATTGCTAGTAAAGGTTTGGGCATCAAAGTAAGTAATTACTTTTATTAAACTTGTTATATTTGTACTTTAATTAATATGTTTTTGGTTTTAGTGGGATTGGTTAGGAATGTCCTTAAACCCTTATCACGAAGGAAATGGTAATCCCGATATGATAAATGATGACAGATTCATGTTGTTCACCAGAGACCATTGGTTTTACGGAAGTGATTATACGGGTGATATTTTTCAAAAAGACTTTTACAAGGATTTGTACAAAACTGTAAAAAATCGATTTGGCCAGCAAGCGAGTTTGGTAAAAATTTAAATTAAAAAGAATAAATTTAAATCAATGTTCTGTAATAATATAATTAATTATCTCCACAGGTTACAGGTGACGGTAGTATGGACTGCCAAAATAATCCTGATGAACAAGAAAATGTAGTTATGCGACTGCAGTTGGTAGAAACAATGGTCGCGTTAATGGTGTTAGAAACTGGTTAGTTATGAATCAGCATGTACTCATAATGAAAATTGTATTCTCTACCCGCATGTAATCAATTTTCATTATGAGTATACAGTGTATACCATACAACTACACCAATGGTTATATAGAAAATGTTTGTGATTGATAATTCAACTTGAAATTACAATGTTTGTTATTTCAGGTGGATCATTTGTGTTAAAAATGTTTACCATGTTTGAATGTAACACACTATGCCGAATGTACTTACTTTGTTGTGCTTTTGAATCTGTTAAAGTAAGAAAACCTGTCACCAGTAGACAAGGAAATTCGGAAGTTTACGTTATCTGTCAAGGTTATAAAGGACTAGAATACACGGAACCTTGGATTCAAAGATTTTTTACTTGCACCGATCATAGTATGTGTTGCTTTAAAAAAAGGTCTATGTATTTTTTTAAATAATTTATGATTACATTTTTGTTAACTCGTTATAGCCCAATACAGCCTGTTTCCTTTAAAAGAGTTGCCAAAAGAGTTTCTCTCTAGTATGTACAACTGTTCGCAATATTTCAGTAAATTACAAATGCAAGTTATAGAGCGCAATATACAGCGTTTTTTACACGGAGGTGATGGTATTGAAAATGATACAAAGTTTTTGATGGATTTACAATACCAGGTTTCTAAAATGTACATCGCTAAATTTAAAATAAAGCCAATAGATCCATCGTTGGAAATAGTGGGAGAAAAAAAACTTCAAGTAAAAAGTTTAAAATATTAGTATGCCATCTAATATCTTCTTTAATTACTATCATAATAATTTGTATATTAATTATTTATATAGAGTATACTGTATGAGTTGCCTAAAGTTACATTGGTGCGAAAGAATTTAGATTATTCATTTTCTGAAAAGCAACGAAGAATTGAGTATCAAGCAATAGACGAAGCAAAGTTGCTTCAAGCGGAAGTAAATGACTTTCACCAAGTGAAGTGGGAAAATGACAATATTATATTATGGCACTCTGCAGAGGTATTCATACCACTTTTAATATTGAAGTTTTATTATTTAGTCAAAAATTATTTTCATTGAACACTCAAAATATTGTTAATTCAAAATTATATTTACTTCTTTGAATGGTGGTTAAGATTTATTAAATAGGTAATGTAAACTTAACCACTAGTGGCGACAGTTTGTTATATTTTAAGTTTTTGTTAATATCTTGGATTCTAATAAATTTTGTACATAGCTAATATTTGGTAACGTTTATATTTAAAAAAATAATTCATGGAACATTTGAACACTAATTATACTAGTAATAATTATCACATGCATATTGAGAATGGGTTTAAATTTGTTGGGTTTTGTATAGACACCTTTTTTTTTCAACCCCATTTGACTTCTTGGTCCTAATAACTGATTTTCTTTTTAGGATTTAAAAATTGATATATCAGATAAATGTATTCAAATGGGTAAACCTGTGTCTGTAGTGCGCGGCTCAAAATTCTGTGTGGATATATTAATTGACTACAGTAACCGAGCAAGATCGCTGTTTACAATCCCGACAGAAGACAATACTAAGCGTAGAAAGTTTGTTAATAGAATTAATATAAATAGTTAAAAATATCAATAACATTAAACGGTTTTAGTAGTTTTGACTTATTGTCTATGTTTTTATTTTAGCTATTTCTGGCTTCAAGTTCCTAAGAATACGATTGAAGCTCGTTTAATAGTTTGCGACTTAACTTCAATCAATATTAGCGACTGCATAAACAATAACAGAAAACAACTCGAGTCGCTAACGTCTATATTAGAAATTTTAGAGCTACTCGAGACTTCTGACAGTTTACTCCTTATAGGTTATCCGCTGCTTACTCAAGTTAATGTCGGGGTTTTTTACTCGCTGATCAAAATATTTGCAAAGGTATGATTTAAAAATTGAATTGATTTTATGGTTGTTAGAATATCACTTTTTCAAAATATTGGTTAGTAGAACAAAGTATAACTTATTATTATTTATAATATTAACCAATTAGGTTGGTATGATAAAACCAAATGAAATGGGTCACGCTCTTATATTTTGTTCAAAAAAAACTAACCAATATGCATGCGATTGGTTGGCACTATTGAAGGAAATTAAAGACCATATAAAAGATCCTACTATAGCTGATGTTGTCGAAAAACAAGGAAAATCATTGATATCATGTTTCACTATTGATAAACTCATATGTAAGTTGAATTGTTATTTTTTCCCTGTACTATTTAAAAACTAACATTACCTACAGTTGTTATTTTACTATTTCATGTGTGTTTCAGTTCAACCTATTTATAAAGACATAGTAGCAGTAAATTGTTTATATATTGTTAATGAGGTAAAGAAAACAGTGTCTTCCTATTTAAACCAGTAGAACGATAACTATGTGAAATTGTATTCAGTATTTTTTATATCAAGTATTATTTTGGTTGACTATTTTTAAGTATTTAATGTATAAAAAAACATTGATTCTAAGTATTTATCTATATTGTTATCAATTGATGTTATAAATTAGTAATCAAAATGTGTATATTGATAGAGACTAGGGTTTTTTAATTTTTGTTAAATAAGATATCAAAAATTTGATTTATAGAAAAAGAACTTTTTTAAATTGTATATTTATATTCCTATGTATCCTTATATATATTAATCCAACATCTGACTTATTAAGACAATCTTTATTCATTATTTCGAGACTGATACAACTACTGTTGAATTTTTAAAGTTACTAATTTTGTTATATTTCTTAATTTATGTATAATAAATAAAATAAAATTGTTATGTTTATGTATTGCGAAAAGAGGTCAAAAGTAAAACAAACCAAAGCAAAGTAAGGTGCATTCCATTTTTTTTTTTTTTATTGTTTTTGTTTTTTGTATGTTTATGTAAATGTTTTTTGATGAAATTTATCAGATTTATGTTTTTAAATAATATGTTTCATTATTACTAAATTATTAGTATTATTGATACTAAAATTAAAATGTTTGTAATACTAAATAATTACAATATTATATAAGTTGTTTGTACAATATCAATTTAATAAAACAATATTAACTATATTGTGTGTTGCTTATGCCTCTATCTATTTAAAATAAAATTGTACAAAAATGTATGGTCACATAAATCGATCGTTTTGGCTTTAAAATATACAACTTTTGTTGTAGTAGCGATATTGTTATTCTTTAACATATAATTTTAAATCCTTTTTTTTATGATACCATTACCTATTTTGTCATTAACAAGATATTATTTACTCCTATTTTTATTTTAATACCGTCAACTCTTGACATGAATAATTCTTGTAAGCAAGAGAATTATTATATGATAATGATTGAGAAGTGGTGAGGAAGAAAGGGGAGGGGAGTTTATTGATAAGAGAATCATCTGATATCAAGAAATTAAATTATTGATAAAAGAATTAAGGCAATACGTTATTATAACGAATTCTAATTATATAGGGTTGGTAGAGGGACAGGGAATTTTGTGCTTATAAATGTTTATACTATATGATTTATTTGGGTTGGGATATGTTGATTGTTCCTATTAATTATATGGTTAGGATTTACAATTTCTAAGATTAGGGCATTTCATTTTGGTCAACCGAAAGAATTAATTTTATTCTGTATGACTAATGTTTTTTTTTTCAAAATCGTGTAACATATTCTGTAGAGATTTTGTCAAAAACTTACATGGTACAGTTATTTGTGTTATTATTTTATTTAAAATTCGTTTTTTAATAAATATAATGGTAGTATAACTACATTTGATCAAGAAAAAATTAAAAATATCGGTTAATACTTAAATCTTAATAGTCAATACTTGATTATTTAATAAGACATTATTAAATAATATATATGTGATATATTACATGTTATTGATATACGACACATTTACACCTTAATAGTTTGTTATTTGTTGGTGTTACAACTAACATGTTAATAAAGTACTATGAAAAAAAGAAGATTGTCCAATTCCTTGTCAATAATTCGAGGTAGACCAAGGCGTCTACTTACATTTTTATACTTTCCGTCCTTGACCAAACTGCCGATGGCGCGGCCCGATCTGAGTTCTTTGTTCCATAAATGTAATTAAATTACATTACTTTATATTATTTCTGTAAGGAAAGTAAATATTGTCTGTATCGAAGACTAATAATATTATAAATGTCAATGTGTGTCAAGTAAAACACAAATGTATTTATTTTTAAATAATTTAATAAGCAAAACATTAGTCACTATCTACTACAGTCTACTTGTCTAGATTTAAATTAAATCAAGTCTATCTAATATTTTACTGTTGTAATGTTGTAAAGTTAGTTATATTAAATATGGCATAGTATGTTCACATAATAAAAGAACAATAATCAAACATCAATAATATCGTTATTGTGTGAAGCATACGGACAATTGGAAAATTGTATATGAGAGCAAAACTATGGAAGTTTCAACATATATCCAACATGCAAATTTGTTAGTTCCATATTCAACAGCAAATAATTCTGACGTCTGAACTTAATGGGGGTGCATGACAAACTACACTTTGGCGAAAATTGGTTGAGAGCAGAGCGATCTAATCATAACTCATATTAATATGTCTAATTTTTAGATTATTTGTACTGCAATAGTAGGTATTTTCTATTAATTTTACAAAGGTTTAAATCTGGATTTAAATTTCATCTTATCGGCCTATTTTCTATAGTACATTTTTTTCTTCTTGTAACATGAATAAAGTACCTATTATAAATTACATTTAACCATTGTAAGTAAGCATTGTACTACTAACTTAACTCTTAAGTTATTAATGGTTATAAATTATAATATAAGAAAATACAGACATTTTTATCAAATTAACTGGCAAAGTTAGAAATTATTAATACCGAAATATTATATTTTGACCAGCTAGAATTATCGGATTTCGTCTTTTTTTTTTAACATACCTACATATATAATTTATTTTATGCTGATTTCATTGTATTTTAATAGTTTCCTAATGCATTAATTACCTCTTACGAAGCACTAAAAAAAAAAAACAACAACATATTCTTTCATAATTTTAATTATGGAAGAATGTCACATTATTATAGTATAATATTATTTACAAAACATATTTAAACTTGCTTTAATATAAATAACTACCACAACTCATTAAAAATACATTTAATATGCTATAACATTAATAGGTTTAATACAAGCATTTAAATATAACATAATTGGTATTCGACGGATATGTTAGAATATAATTTATATTATAATTAAAATTACACTCATTTAAAAAATGTTTACTTAGCGCGTATTTTAAACAGTTATAGTTATAGATATCTCCTGTTATCGAAAACAAATAATATTCTGCATACACTGAAATTTGTTTTTATTTGTTCAATGTTCAAACTTTAACATGCTTAAACGCTTTTTTGGCAACTATGAAAAAAGTTTTGCTTCTTGGTTAGCTTACTAACACTTAATGGTATAAATATAATTGTTCAACATATTATTATATATATTATTCATGAAGCAAAAAGGGCTATTTATTATTTAAGGCTATTTTTCAAGTTAAAAGTATAATGGAAAATCCAGACAGCGTGCAATGTATTTCTTATGGGCAGAGTTGGACATTGTTTAGATAATTTGTATTTAATTATTCGAAGTAATCATCTTAGATTTGCTCGAATAAAAAATGGCCAACCCTGCTTATGGCTGTTACTATAATTTATAGTCCGGCTCACGAAAACTGAACGTTCAAGGCCGATGGGCGGTGGCCAAATATTGTCGATGCCAGTGGTTCTCCGTATTGTACGTATTATTGTTATTGTCAGCTGTTATGTTAAAATGTACATACTAAACATATTTTTATTAATTTTTTTTAATTGCTAATTCGTTACACATAACGGAGCGCATGAGACAAAATAATAAAATACGTACATTTAAACATTTTAAAAAGCGCGCCATTTATTTTGATACCCACTAATGGAAATGGGCCACTGGTAGCGCTGATGTCAACGTTAAGTTTCATGAGCCGGACTATAGTTATATTATAATGTCTCATCAAACCAGCACTGTAAAGCAAATTGTGTAAAATAGTTTGTTTGCGTAATAGCCTAGTGGACCCCGCCCACAGTGGCGGGGACATGACTCACAACGCACCATGTCGCTGTGATGATCCTCGGCCAAATATATTGATATATTTGTACCAGGAATGGGATGAACTATGCCGATATAGCAAAATATCGATAATTTTAAATTTATCTTTGTATATATATTTATTCTGTCCGTGTGTAAGTATGCAGACTTCTTCTAAACGGCTGGACAGATTTTTATGAAACTTTGTGTGCGCGATTAAGTTGATTCGAGAAAGATTTAGATTCACAATTTGATCCGATAGAACATGTTTTTAATTTTTAATTAATTAAAATAAATAATTATGATTATCAATAGTATCAATAGTTATCAATACATCTCTATGGTTTTTGCATACCACAGGGATACAGTGATCCGATCAGCTGATTTTGTGTCTATTCTAATTAGTGTTGGGAATCCGAAAATCCGGATTTTTCAAAAAAACGCTTTTTAAGTCATTTGAAAATCATATAATTGTTAAATACTATTACAATATAAAGATGTGTACCTAAGTAAAATTTGTTGATAAAAATTTTTAAAAAAAACTCTTAACTTTGTCTATAAAATGCTTTCGGGTTTCGGATTCCGGATTTCAACAAATCCGAAATTCAAAAGCAGTTTATCTCTTTGGTGTTTTGTTTAATTTTCACATATTTATCAAAAAAATGTTACTTAGATATAGAGCTTTATATTGTAAAATTTTTTAACACTTATATGATTTTTAAGTAGCTTAAATAACGTTTTTTTGTGAAAATCCGGATTTTCTGATTCCCATCACTAATTCTAATACACGGGCAACGCCGGGTCGGGGCAGTTTGTACATCAATATATTTTGATATTTGCGACTGGATGATATTATCGAATTTCGATATATTTGTATCGTTAGCCCATGCCTAGTCCTTGGTAGACATTTTCGAAAATATCGATACTTTATTATAATATCGATATATTATTATTTTATCAAGCAATAAACATGGGATCAATTGACTGTCGCGGATTCGATCTAGCTCGAAAGGGCGAAGAAAAATTTTCTCTTTTGAGGGTTATGTAATGAACATATCTCAATCGCCTCACGACTACTCACCTGAGCAAGACCTCCTTGGTCTATGCCATCTATGTGCTCTCCCGGATCGACGTGCTAAAACTAATACCCCTTTTTTACTTAAGCTTCTATATGGTATTATTGACTCCCCTTTACTTCTATCTGAAATCAATTTTCGAGTTTCCTTGCGATCCTTTCACTCCCATTTTCAGTTCCATGTCTCCTAGCACCACATTAACTATAGAAAAACCACCCTCTCTCCAGGATGTTACGGCCCGCTAATATGAGCACTGCTTTCTTCTTTATAGATTGAGGCTATTATATTTTTTATTCTCCCCCTGGGGGACACTTAGTGTTACGGGTTTAGCGAACCCGGGGCCCAGAGCTGTAGCGTAGGGAAATTGGTGCTCCCATCGCCCAGCACAATTTGTGCTGCAATAACTATCCCCATGAACTTAGCTGGTTGGGGGTTTGGCGACCTGCTAATGACCCGTCCCAGTAATAAATTGTTAAGAAACTTACTACTACTAAGCCTCGGAAAACAACAGATCGTTTGGGAAATAAAATTGGAACTAAAACTGGATAACCTGGAGTATTTCTATTTGGGACGTGGAACATAAGATCTCTGTTCTGTATACGACATGATACCCAGAGACTGCTTAAGAATTTTAGTTGGAGACCAAAAGTAGGGCGTGAACACGCTTTTAGACGTACTATAGGAAAGGAAAGTATGCATAGGGAAAGCAATATTAACGGACTGAGATTAATTAGTTTTGCCTCAACCCAAGGATTAGTAAAAAGTAGTACCCAGTTTCAACGTAAAGAAATTTACAAACAAACCCGGATAGCATCATACGGAAGAACTAAGAGCCAGATTGATCATATACTTATAGATAAAAGATACAGATATAGTGTAAGACAAGTGAGAAGTTATAGAGGAGCGGACAGAGACACAGACCACTACCTGGTTATAGCATCATTTAAAATCAAATTGGCTAATAGCTAGAATCAGAAAAAACTCTTTTAGTAAAACCCACCTAAAAATAGAAAAAACTAAGGATCAAGAAGGAGTGGAAGTATACCGAAAAAAACTAAATGATAAACTTACGAAAATATCTCAAAATTCAGAGCAAAACCTTGAAGAAAGATGGAACATAGTTCAAAACTCAATTAACATATCAGCTGAAGTACTTAAAAAAGAAAACACACCCATCGGTAAAAATTCATGGTTTAATGATCGGTGCCGGGAAGCTAAAGAAAGACGCGCAGAAGCAAGATTAAAAATGATACAAGACCCATCTCCTGAGTTAAACCGCAAGGAGGTGCAGGATAAAATCGGGACTTTGAAAAATAACAAAGTCCCCGGTGAGGAAAATATTAATTCTGAGCTAATAAAGATACCCAACTACTTGTGACCAAAATGCAAGGGCTACTAAAAGACATATGGAACACCAACCGAGTATCTGAAGATTGAAAACCAGCTTCATTTATCCCATATTCAAGAAGGGTGATCCTATGTATAAAAGCAATAACAGGGGGATTGTGCTTTTAGACTCCTGTTACAAAATCCTATCCCTGGCACTGTTGCGAAGATTGGAAGTATACTCTAGAGTAGGGTGACCATACGTCCCGTATTATACGGGATTGTCCCGTATTTCAACTTTGTGTCCCGTTGTCCCGACAAAAGTAATACGGGACGCATTTTGTCCCGTTTTTCCAAGTCCGTCCCGTATTAATGCCGTTTTTTCCATACCGTTAATTTATAATTTCTGAAATTTATCTTATTATAAAATCGTTTTGTTTAAGATATTTTTGTACAACATTATTCAATATAGAATATTAAAATCTATTATTTTTCAGTGGTAGGTATTTTTAGATTCTTATTTTGATTATAATTGTTGCGTCACATTGTTGTCGGTGATATAAAACGTATATAATGTCATAATACCATAATAGTGTTATATTTTCGTATATTTTGATATCATTGGATTATTATTAGAACAATCTCACTGGTCGCGGCCAATTCGTTATCTACAATATTATTAGATCTATGTAAATGTTATTTGTTATAATATTTGTACTCTTTCAGTCTACATTTTGTCCGTCGTAGTAATAGTGTTCAGTCGTAGTGGTGTCATTTAAATACTACAGTTTGTTTATTTTTTTCTCACAATGCCGAAAAGGAGGTGTGTTTTTGCTCCAAATTTAAAATCCAAATTTCCTTTTTTAAAAGATGCTGATGCAGTTGGAAAAGTGTTTTGTACAATATGTAAATCGGTATTTTCTATAGAACATGGTGGACTTTCAGATATAAAACAACATACCACAAAAGTGAAAAAACATTTATTGGCGTTATCAGCTGCATCAAAAAATGAAAAGGTAACTTCTTTTTTTTTAAAGAATAATCCGAGTGAATCCACTGACGAAAGTAGACGTACCGCGGCACAAGGAGGGATATTCGCATTTCATACAGTTGTACACAATCACTCATTTCGATCGATGGATTGCACATCATCTCTTTTAAAACAAATTTATAATAAAAAATTCACTCGTGCTCGAACTAAGGCTGAATCGATTGTTTTAAATGTGCTAGCTCCTTTCGCCATGCAACAGATTTGTAAGGAATTAGAAAATATGAATTTTGCTACTATCATGATAGATACTTCTAACCATAAAAATCTGAAAATCGTACCCATTTTAATACGTTATTTTAATCCAAATCTGGGAGTACAAATTAAAGTTTTTGAAGTGACAAATTTAAAAGGAGAAGCAGCAGATATTTTATCAAATTACATAATTGAAAGTTTAAAAATACAAGTTATTGGATACAATTATTGCATTTTCTGGTGACAATTGCAATACTAACTTTGGAGGTATTTTACGAAAAGGAAAAAAAAATGTTTTTTCAATCTTAAATAATAATTTAAAAACTAATATTAATGGGATAGGTTGAGCTGCTCATATTTTGCATAATGCAATTCAATCAAGTGCTGATGTGTTACCTATTGATGTAGAAATTATAGTGAACAAAATTTTTCAATTTTTTCATATCTATACAGTTCGAGTTGAACATTTGAAAGAGTTTTGCGAATATGCAAATAATGTCGAATATAAAAAACATACGTGGAAGTGTAAGAACTCGTTGGCTATCTTTATTACCGGCCATAACAAGAATTATTGATATTTACCAAGGTTTAAAATTATACTTCGAAAAACAGGAAAAGTGTCCAACCATTTTAAAATCTTTTTTTAATGATCCTATGTCTAAAGTATGATTTTATTTTTTGCAAAGCCAATTAAAAGTTGTCTGTAATACTGTGACAAATATAGAAGGAGATAAAATATCAGCATGTGAGATTGCAGAGGAATTAGAGATTTTGGTTGAAAAAATAAAAAATAGAAAAAATCAAAATTTTCTTACATCAAATATTTTATCGATTTTAAATGATTAGAAAAACAATAATATGTATGATCAAAACTCATTCAAAAAAAGTACTGATCTATTTTATAATACTTTTTTATCTTACATAGAAAAATGGGGTTGCCATTTTGACGAGTTAAAAGTATTTCGTTGGGTTCAATTAATAAATTACCCTACTTGGGAAAATGTTCAAAAATGTATACAATTTCTTATAGAAAAAAACCAAAATAATTCAAACCTAAAACTGGATGAAGATAATTTGTTTGACGAATTCAGTCATATTGAACAAGTTTTTCAATCACGAATAAATGAATGGCAAAAAAGTTCAGCTAAATTGGAAGTTAAGTGGTGTGAAATATTTGAGTACACTAAAGCTCTCATAACATTGACACAACTAACATATCAGCAATTGTAGAATATGCTTTAGCAATGCCGGGTACAAATGCTGCAGTAGAAAGGATTTTTTCTACCATTAATGTCTTATGGACGGACGAAAAAAATCGTTTTTTAGTTGAAACTATAAAATCAATTATCATAGTGAAAAAACAAATTTTTCAAACTATTCTTGCAATGATTTTTATAATATTTTATTAAAAGAAAATAAATTACTTGATGCAATTAGTTCAGCACAAAAGTATACAAAAATAGCAGAAGAAGACCAACCATCGTCATCAAAATAAATATTTTTGTGTTTTTGTTTACGTACGAATATTTACTAACCATATTTTATTTATATATGAAAAACATGATACAGTACACATTAAATTTAAATTTGTATTTTTTATATTATTATATTTAGTTAGGTAACTTATATAATACATGTATAATCTTAATTCTTAACTAGCTCACCATTAATATCAAAATAAAATTGTTTTCATGTATCTACTATATATTTAAAAAATTATTCATCAGATTATTTTGTTTTTTGAAATGTCCCGTATTTTTATTTTATTTTTATGGTCACCCTACTCTAGAGATATAATCGGAGACTATCAAAGTGGTTTATTGAGAAGAAAGTCCATCTCTGACTACATTTTTACAATCAGACAAATAATGGAAAAATTGTATGAATACGGAAAAAATGTTCATATGTGTTTTGTTGACTTCAGGCAGGCCTACGACAGTATAGTTTGAGATACACTGTGGACGGCCCTAGAGGAATTTGGAATCCTTAAAAAACGTATCCATCTAATAAATGAGCGCAACACACATACCTTGTGCAAAGTGAAATTTGGTAACGGTATATCGCAGAGTTTTGAAGTTAAAACTGACCTTAAACGGGGTGATGTGATTTCACCATTACCTGTCAGGTAAGGTATGGAGATTTTATCTAATAGCACGCTTCTTGCCTATGCAGATGATATAGTTATAATAGGCAAAACATGTACGAAAGTCCTTCAAAGACCGTAGAAGCAAAAAGAAGAAATTTGTTATCTTTTTGTATTGTATATTATGTCCGTGTTCGTATTCTGTCTATAATAAATAATTGTAAACTGTACCTTGTGCTTTTGCCCCGTAAGTAATAATAATAATAGTAATAATAATAAGATTAAAAATAATAAAAATAGTTCTAAAACCAATGCCTACTGATGATATTTTATTATTACTAATCTTATTATTTACGCAACTATTTTGTACGAGATTTTATAAAACATTTAGTGTTTAATTTTGTTCTGTTTTGTTGACATCAATATTTGTTTGTAGCAACAATAAGGCAAATGCGTAGATTGTTTTTTTTATACTTTAATCTAATTTATACTTTAGTATATAACCCTTTAGCAAGAGTATGTAGTTTTTCGAAATCGGCTGATATTAGACTGATAATATCAACTAGTTTGTGTTTAAGTATAGGACTATAAAGTATATACAATAATCAATTACACAGCCACACACACAAAAAAAAGTTTTCAACTAAAATTCTGATTTCAGAATCGAATTCAGCAGCTGAAAAAATATGAAAAATTACTAGTCTGGTCCGCCAAAGCACCCACTTTTTTAAAATAAAGTTAGCTTCAATTTTCAACATAACCTTAAAAAACATACTTTTTTGTACTATTTTGCTATAATAAAAGAAACGCGATAGATTCGCAAGCCTAGTTGTAAATTATATTAAAATCTAGCAGCCCGAAATTTATATAAATTCATTAATTTAGTCCACTCGACTTCTCGCTTCTGGAGGGCAAAGGGGAAGAGGGCTGTGCTGAGTACAAAACCCTATTACTTTATCTTAAGATGGGGTTGCTTTGGCGAACCAGACTAGTCGATTCCCATATTTTGAGTAGCTGAATCTGAATATCAAGTCAAAATGTGGAGATGAGCCCTTACTTCCAACATAACCTCAAAAAACCTTATGTTTTTTGTATTTTTTCGCCATGTTAAAAAACCGCGAGCTGAATTTTTAGTTTTATCCATACATAGTACAAATGAATCTATTACAGCAAAATAAATGATAATTTACTATACTCTGTCCCAAATAAGAAAGCCCTAATCGCATCTCGACTGATGCTTCTAGCACTGCCCGACCTGTCAAACCCCCTCTACTCGTACGGTTGTTATAACCACTGAACTGAATACATGGAACGCGCATAATGCATATTTTCCATAAAATAAAAGTGACCCGCCTCGGAAGCCGCCATTTTGAGTCCGTTTTCTTATTTAACTTACCGTATCTAACTTTATTTAGTGATTTTCGATGATAGTTTCTGACTTCATATTGTTGATATCATTTTTTTAATCGGTGATAAAAGATAATACGATGTTATCAGATTTTTATCATGGAATAAATGGTATGTTACACCGTTTTATCCATGGCAGGACTCAAAATGACGGAATCCGTGTGTAGCCAATTTATTTTCACAATGCGCGTTCCATGTATGCAGTTCAGTTGTTATAACTCGTCCAGTTCATCTTGACATTTCGTGACGTCACACGCCCTAGCAGATCAGGGGTTCGAAACTTATTGTCGGACGTCAGTGTTACCAGTATAAGGGAAATATGAAACCACGGTCCACTGTATAGTGATACTAACATTGGTCATTGTTACGAGTTAATCAATAATGTTTGTTTTAATTATTTTTATAAAAACTGTATTACTCAATAGGTAATACAACCTCTAAAAGATATATGTTCTTCCACCTCTTCACTAATACTACATTGCTGACCTCTGCAACTTTAAACCGCATCGGTCACCAGGTGTCAATATGAACTGGACGAGTTATAAATTATAATGAATACTAACGACGATGTCGCCCGATGGTTGCCGACAGCCGTCCGCCGTATTGCGCCGTGCGCGTGGAAGGAGAATTAGGTTGAGTGCGACGAGGGGATGCGCGAGACACACCTAATTTCGTCATACATTTCTGCCTGCCTTCGTTATTTCTTATTTGAGACGGAGTACAATTTGATCGATCGACCACTCGCTACGGGAGGTGAGTGTTAAAATTAATAGGTAATTAATATTTTATATACTAATAAATATGTCGCAATATAAATATGTTGTTTATCTTTATAATAAATATATTTAGTAAACAGGAAAATGTTAATTAAAAACAAGATCGTTTTGTAAACATTTGAGCAGTCGTGTACGCGTGTACAACCTTATAGTTTTGACTTAAAAGGGCGTCGCACCGCCCATTTTAAAGGAGTAAAGTATAGGCAATTTTTTACAAAATCTTAATTTAAAGGTTAAACTGTGATGTGTAAATTATTAGTTCAATAACTAAGACTCTATTTTGGTAGTTAATTTATTTTTTGGACTATCACAGCATCCTTGAAAGTGGTTTAAAAATGTTTTTTCATCTCTACTTGTTTAAGCAGACTGAAAATAACTCGCTTAATTTTGGATTTAGAGTAAAATCACCCATTATAAAATTAAAAGAGAAGAATATTTCGGAGGGCATGACGGTGCGTTTTTTTTCATTATTCTAAGTATAGCGCTCAATACATAGTTTAGAAATAACGGCTATTTTAACATTTTTAAATGACTGTAAATTTTCAAAAAATGAATTAAAAAAAAAACGCACCGTCTTGCCCTCCGGAATATTGTTCTCTTTTAGTTTTATAATGGGTGCTTTTACTTTAAAACCAAAATCAAGCGAGTTATTTTCAGTCTGCTTAAACATGTTTTTACCACTGATAATCACCGTTGCGACGCCCTCTTAAATAGCATTGGGTTTAAGGGAACTGGGCTCATTCGATCTGTATACCTTGTATGTATAACATAGTGTGTTATTGTTATACTGCTTATGATATATTGATATTTTATGTAATATTATAATTTATAATCAATTATTGTAATTACTATATGTGTTTGACAATAGTAGTGTATAGACTATAGTATTTCATCAGTGAGAAGGGGGCTGGGAAGAATAAATGCTCTATTAATTCGCTCTGCAAAAGTGGGTGCTTTGGCGGACAAGACTAGTATTTTTTTTTTTTTTTCAGCTGTTGAATTCGAATCTAAAATCAGAATTACATATTACATTAGCACGTGTATGTACTTTTAGGTTATGTTGAAAATGGGAGCTATCTTTCTAATTCCGACTTCAGATTCGGAGTCAGTGGCTCAAAGTACATAGGAATTCCTAATTGACTAGTCGAGTTCGTCGGAGATCCAACTTTTTTTTTGTGTGGCTGTGAAATTGACCATATTACATCCTTTATAGATGATATTATTCAATGCTTTGGAGCGTTGATGAAGATACCGATTATGTGTGATTTGTGTGACCATAAGAGACCATAAGAGGTTTATATTGGTTTTAAGAATTATCGATCTTATTACAGTATTTGACCATTGGCGGATGAGTCCACTGCCCACAAACCTAATAAAAAGTACCACACATATCAGTGCCGTGCACTGTAAATCGGCGTACGAAAGAGAAAGAGTAAAGTTGGGTAATTCAAGAGGTTTTAAACCATAAAAACGTCTTTGGAACATTTTTATCAATGGTATCAGTAAAATATAATTGATATGAATATTTAAAAAAAGCGATAACATGACTCCCGTGAAATGAGTGTATTATTTTATAATTATAATAAGTAGGTATTATGCATATAAGTATTTAACTAACTTATATATAAAATTTAGTCAGTAAAAATTGTATTCTGCAAACCTAAACAAAACTTGTACATTCCAACGCTAATAGGCAATAGCATAACATAATAATACTTACCATAGTTTTTTGGAATGTGTTTTATAATCATTTCTATTATTTTTATTAAGGCTCCAGGGAAGGGCGACTGTCCCCACATAAAATGATCGCCCCACCCCCCTTTGAAAATATAGATATTTCGTATTTTTTTCACATTTTTTCGTATGTTTATTATCAACCAACAACAGCCCACATTTTGGATAGCTACCAGGTGCTAAATGATATCAACTAAATATAACAGTAGAACGGCAGCTGCGCGATAGTGACAGCTGAATTTTTCGTTGATCCGCAGGGGTTAAAGTGGGGGGGGGGCGCAGGGGGACTCAGTCCCTCTACCTCTAATGGTGGTTAAAAAGCGTCCCCTTTAACAAATAATTCTCAAGGTACACCGTACCGCTCCAATTATAACCAAACATTAGTCAATATAATTCAGAATTCCGTTGAGATTAAATCTTGGTTTTTATTTTTTTATCAATTGTTACTTTACTTTTATCAAATGTATTTAATACAAATAATGGACTATCTAATATATGTGTAAAAATAATTGATTTTATTAGTTATTGTAAGTGGCTATACTGTGATAAATAGGTATTCGATTAACCCATAAGTGATAACATATATATATAGGTAAAGTGTGAATGTGTGATTTTTTTAAGCATACTCACCCCACCATGCGTAGAATTTGAATTTTTTCTTGTATAATTTATTAAAGCACTAAAAACATTACATTTTTATGATGTATATATTTTTTGTCTGGGTGATTTTTTTAGTTTTCTTAAAAGCCAACCACTACTTACAACTTAATATTAAAAGAAAAAATATTCTCTTTCAAAATGTTAAATTTGTATAAAACACGAGTTATTCTTAAAAAAATGTTGTATTATTTGTAGTTTACATTTTTTTATGTAATAAATTACAAATTTGAACATTATTCAGGGATAAAAGTGGGATGAGTATGTTACACAATCACTGTTTCTATATTACATATACTATATGCATTATACATAAAATTATATATGGAACGCTTAAAACTATATGGAGACATTAGTCCCCCCTGTAATTTTTTCCCACTTTAAGCCCTGTTGATCCGATATATTATTATATCGCAAACAAGTAAACACCGCGAGGCCATAATCTGTACCGTACGAGTAAAGACGTGACGTTAGCGGTTAGGTTAGAGCCACAGATATTTAAATATATTAACTTATAGATATATTAACTTATTAACTCATATATTAACTTATAGCTATTAGCCGACTCCAATTTTTGCATAGAAGTTTGGCATGTTTGTTTCATTTATATAAAAAACTGACGAGGATTGCAATTATATTATGCTCATAATCCACCTAAATATTATAGTTTTTAAGTAATTGCAAGTATTTTCAAAAATAATCTGATAGGGGTAATAACGGTTTATAATCTTATACGCTCTATTAAAATTATGTAATAACATTTCTTACAAACTTTTACGACTCTTACTACAAATTCTTACAATATCTTTGTTACTGATAACATTTTATCATAATTTGTATGTCTTTTAGGAACTTAAATTTTACCCTCTCATTTTACATATAATTTTTGGTGGATGGTATTACGCCGCTATATGAATATATGAATAGTATGAATAATGCAATTAAAGCAATATTTATTTAACTTAATTTTAAAAATCTTAAACTCAATACATAATACCTATAATGATTTCTGATCTATAAAGTTGCTACACGAAGAAATCGGTTCAGCGGTTTACGAGATATCGTGGGTCCAGACACAAAAATAAAAAATAAAAACACATCATTGTAAAAACAATATCTTCTCAGCTCCGGACCGAACCTAACAAATCAATACTTACTTAAAAATGTATTGTTATTAACATTTTTCATCTTAATAAATCTAAACACATCAAAATAAAGATTTAGTATAGACGATTCTATAATTGTTTGTCAAATACTATTTTAATTACTATTTTTAATATTTTTTTACCATTTTATCTATTATTTTCATAATAGCACGTTATTTATACTGATTCTTCAAATAATTGTCTTATAAAAATACCAAACATGATCACATATTATTATTAATTTAAAACCTCAAATTCGACTTGCATTTATCATATTTGAGACTCGGGTGCAACATTTTTAATCTTGAAAATATTAAATTTAATCTAAGGAATCGAATAATAGTTAATTTACATTAAACCCCGGTTTATATCTTATTCCCCGAATAACTTAATTTTTATTAAGTTATTGCGAATTCATGACTACATAATACCTATAAACTTTATTTTTATTTAGGTATAAATTGTTTTTAAATGTTTGGAATTCTGTAAATTTTTCACCACGACGAAATGAAATGCTTTGTGTAGACTGTAGAGTAAACAAACATTTTTAATTCTAGACCATATCTTTGGAAAGAAACCCTTTCAAACGGTTCATTTCTCGAAAAATGGCTAAAAAATATAATAAACGAGCAGAGAATTGACCTCTCATCTGTTGGCCGTTTATTATTTATTAAGCTATTTGGTGCCACGGAAATATTAATGACCAATTTCATAATTATGTAGCTATAATATAGTGACGTTTTATGTATACACCATTACGTGTTTACTTCATTTGATTAGTGTTGCGATAAAAAAAATGGTATTGCCATTAAGTTTCTGAGTCCCAAAAATTTAAACATCTGTGCCTAAGGCCTTAATAAAACATTTAAATGCTTATTTCATAAACCCGTATCATATACACAAATAATTACAATACGCTTTCCAATCATCTTTGCGTTTATAATTATTGTAATAATTTTATTTAACTGAAAAGATAAACCACATTCTCACCAGCAATATTAGTCACTTTAGATATTTAAATTAATTAATAGTATTTTGGGCGATAGCCTTATATTCTTAAGTAAAAACCGTAACTGTTAACATTTTTTTTTCAAGATGTTTATACTTAACATAAAAATAAATGTATTATTTAAATCGGAGACATATACCTATCTCATAAATAATAATATAAACAAATTATTTGACACGGGCATAGTTCGTTATTCGTATTCTAGATTATATTTCAACATCAGATTATGCAGGTGGACATATCGCGTAAGTGTTAACAAACAACTTTATAGCGACGTTGGTCATTTCTATAGCTACCTTTTTTGGGGCGATGTGTACATAAAAATTGCAATAACTAAAAAGTTAGATTTTTTTTTATTAATATAGTACATATTAAATTAACAAAATAAACACTATTGTTGATACTTGAGGGAAATGTATTTTTTCCCTCTACATCCCTCTAATAGGACTATCTCTAGAACGTCTTACGTTATCGATTATGTCCCAATCATTTACCAACTATCGTTCGTTTAATTCAAACCGACTGTTAGGTCGGAATAGATTTCTTTATAGATCAAAATAAAATTGATTTGGCAACTGGTGTCTGGCACCCTGCCTTTTAACATACGTGATATAGGTGAGTGGCGGCGTATTTTTCAAATTTTTCTGGGGGTTGGTCCAAAATAATGAGAAACCGAAAAATAACAAAAACAATATCATCAAATAAATACTTAGTATTTAGTTCTGGTGGTTGTAAATACCCAACTGCTATTAATAGGTAACAATGAATTGTTCTCAACGATCTAGTAGAAGAGCGTAATACCACAGATTATATATTCTATATAATCTGACCTTATAAATTCTTAAATATAATTATTATCTAATCTGTGGTAATATTATACAGTATTAAGCATTATAAACGACTGGAAGAGCCGTTCCGTAAATTATTGACTCAAAAAAGACTTTTTTTTACAGTGCAGCCACTTTATATAAAACCATTTTTTTTTTACGGTAATTAGTAAATAATTGCGGTTACACTACTTATCTTATCACTTGTAAATTATGAGAACACTTGGATTATATACAATGGATAGAGATACTGTACAGCTTTACTACTGGTACTGTATAGCCTTTTGTCCAACATATTTTAGGTCAATAACCGAACAACATTCAACATTTGTTCTATTGCGCATGTGGTGTGATGTTGTGAAAGCATACAACTCTTGCGCAGTAGCTATTGAACATGCGCAGTAAGATGTGTCACATGTGGTTTGTTCGGTCATTCACCTCGGCAAGAATCTATGCTGATGTTGGACACAGTGTGTATTTTAATAGGCAGTAAGCTCTAACAATTGTAAATACTCTAAAGTGAGAACATGACGTTGTCAAACTATAATTTTTCGTAGAATTTTATTTTAGGTCTATGGTTACGCTGCAAAAAAAAGTCACTGTTCGAGTCAATGTGGAGTGCAGGCGATTAGGGAACAGGTCCTATACAATTTATAGTTTGTAGGTATTATGGTGTCATGGTGAGACAATTAAGTTTTAAGAAATGTTTTAGCGTCGTTTGACGATAGTGTCGCTTAAGTCTAAACACGCTCGAAATATTCGATTTGCTAAAATCGAATTTCGTATTGCGCTAGTTCCCTGCTCGATGTTGTCGTTCACGCCCTCTTCCGCACACCCCCTCTTCACTGTTCGTGACTAAGCGTCATTATTGAAGCCGTTCTGACCAATCGGATTGGTTGAATGCGGTGAGGCCCATTCGGCAACGTCGAAAAGTAAATGGTCGTATCGACGCACAAAGATTCACAAAGATTTGCCAACCTAACCGGAATGTCAGGTATACACGAACGTCTAGTCTGGCATTACGCGTTTCAGTGATTTGACAACGTCGCATAAATATTTACCAATTTAACTACCCGCTGATAAGACATTGCCTCTCATTGGAGGACTCAGGACTTCGTATGCCGTATTCGGTGTATCTATCAGTTGCAAATCTGCTTCTGCCTTCAAGTTTCATTACGAAGTACGAACCGCGATTTGCGATAACGCCAATAAAGTATTATTAATAATAACAAACATCAGTTTTCCTGGCGCGTTTATTCTTCTTATCTTAATTCGTTAATATTTTAATTTTGTAAAGAATATTAGAATAATAATATCTTTTATAAGTACGTACACGTATAAATGTATGCTTTCGAGAAATATTAATTATTACATATCGAGATAATTTAAAGCAAAATCTATGTCCGTCGTGTATTGTTCAAATTTTGTGAACATGCTAAATAATGATTTTTTACACAACGTTAATTTTTAGTATACGTCTTCGGTGATATCTTCGTGGAACACTCGTAAGCTAATAAAATATCATGCCTTCAGAAACGGCTGTTCAAATTGTGACACAACCTATTGAATCTACAGAAAAAGACAAACCTCTGACAAGTAAGTCTATAGTCATGACATTATAATACCTTTTTTTAAATTATGAGATTTATTTTATGTTGTTCGATCATTTTTTTGTACATTGTTGATTATTGATTAGTAATACATAGTGCCAGTTAAATAGAGAAACAGTTACGTCCAATTGATAAAATGTATATGGTAAGGAATCGTAGGAATAACTGATCTCAACTGTGGTATAGAACATTTTTTGTCCGTTAATTTGGGAAGCTTTATTTCATCAATTTTTTAATAAGACGTTCAATAAATTAAAACTTTTCTGAATAAACAATGAAGCCTAATTAAATAATTATAACATTGTATTAATAGTAATGGCAACAATTTTTAATGTTTTTTTTGTTGATTCCTTTAAAATTGGGTTTCGGTCGCATTTTAATTAAATTTTTTTATCTTATTAGATGCTAACTGACCTTTATTGTTTATTTTTCTAATAATTTATAAATTAAGTATAGTTAAAACAAATTAATAAATGTATAAGATTGATTTTAACTTCTATATAATGTATTTAAAAAACAATATTAACACCATATCAACTGCCGCAGCGAAGAAAGTCGTACTTGATTTTTATCAATTTGGAGTTAATAACAAAAAACTAATAGTCGTTTCTTTTCTCTACCTCTACCGAAAATTGTTTTTTTTCGAAAATTGGTTTGAGAGTATAGGCAACTTGTATAACAACACATACAAAATTAGAATAACTAATCAAAATTATAATTTTATTTTGCGCTACTCAATATTTGTAAAAATCAAGTAACGACTTTCATTGCTGTGGCAGTGCATATCAATAAACCTTCACAGTTGATGGAAAATCTAACAAACATGTATTTCCAATAGTTTGGAGTATCTGTTTGGTATAAATAAAGTATAAATACCTCTAAAGAGAAACTTAATACTACTAGAAAGATAATATAACAAATAAATTGTTATTATAATTATTATCATCATTATTTAATGTTATTGTTGTGTAATAGTAATACTATTTTTTATTCTTAATTATTATCTTTACTCTATTGCCCTTGCGGCACTAAACTCTCTAAATAAATAAGTTTATTAATTAATTATGGTTACATTTGAAAAAACTTAAAATTTAAAAAACCGTATAGTTGAGATTAGTGAAGGTAATCCGAAAATCTGGATTTAAAAAAAAAAACGCCTTTTAAGCTAATTTAAAATCTTATAAGTGTTCAATAATTTTACAATATAAAGCTGTGTACTTTAGTAAAATTGCTTTGATAAATATGCAAAAATAAAACCAATCACCAAAAAGATAAACTGCTTTTGGATTTCGGAGTTGTTGAAATCTGAAAGCATTTTATAGACAAAGTTGAGGGTTTTTTTTTTTAAATTCTTATCAATAAATTTTACTTAGGTACACATCTTTATGTTGTAATAGTATTTAATATTTATAAGATTTTCAAGTGACTTAAATAGCGTTTTTTTTGAAAAATCCGGATTTTCGGATTCCCATCACTAGTTGAGAGGAAAATTATAATATCAACAAAAAAGCTGTAATAATACAAAGTAGAAGTTCATATTATCTTCAGTTATCGGATTTTGTTTTCTCTAAAACAATTATTTAAGCTGTATTATTATTATATGTCAATACCAGTTAAAAAAAAAACAAAGATAAGACATTTTTACTGGTTTCTCTACTCGATACATAATTTGTAAGGGGAGGTAGGGAAATGTTAATCAGTTTCCTATCACCATAAAATAACATAAATTATTAAGTAGTATTATATGTAAGTGTAAAGAGTATCGGATAATGAAAATACTCCACACACCCACTTATGTTAATCACATACCTATATAAACGTTAAAATAAATTGTTGGGATGTAATTTTTTAATAATAGTTTAATACATTTTTTATTTTAAATAAAAAAATTGAGAATTTTTAAGATTCATATCAAATAATTATTTAAAAATATTAGTTATAATCATAACATTTACAGTTTCAGAAAATTAGGTTGTATTATAATTAGTGATGGGAATCCGAAAATCCGGATTTTTCAAAAAAACGCTTTTTAAGACATTTGAAAATCATATAATTGTTAAATACTATTACAATATAAAGATGTGTACCTAAGTAAAATTTGTTGATAAAAATTTTTAGAAAAAACTCTTGACTTTGTTTATAAAATGCTTTCGGATTTCGGATTCCAGATTTTCGGATTTCAACAAATCTGAAATTCAAAAGCAGTTTATCTCTTTGGTGTTTTGTTTTATTTTCACATATTTATCAAAAAAATGTTACTTAGATATAGAGCTTTATATTGTAAAATTATTTAACACTTAAATGATTTTTAAGTAGCTTAAATAGTGTTTTTTTGTGAAAATCCGGATTTTCCGATTCCCATCACTAATTATAATAATTGTTTTGCAAATTGTATAATATTTGTTATGATTTTTTTCAGACAATGTTATCAATAATACAACTAATGAAGAATCCAAAATACCTGGTGTATCAAAATCCGAGCCCAAAAGTAGTTCAAATTTAAAACGATCTTTAGAAGATAAACTAACAGAAAGTGACGATGGAAAAAAAGTCAGACTCTTTGAAAACAGTACTGATAGTAAAATAACTGAGGAAATTAGTTTAAATGATAATAATGATGGCGAGAATAAAATTACTACAATTGCTCCTAAAAGCAATATGTGTAATGGAGCTGTTACTGAAGAGATAAATAACGATAAAGTTTCTATTGTTCGTGATGAAATTAATGTAAACTGTGACTTACAAAGTGAACATGAGGATGTTGAAGACAATGATTGTAATGAAACGAACAATGGTATTAGTAGCGCAGATAACCTGTTAAAAAAAACTATGCAATCAGAAGATGATGTTGATTCAACCAACAGTGACAAAAGTTCTATTGAAAGAGAAGTATCAATTGAAAATGGTGATTCAGTAGAAGAAGATTTATCTAAATCACCATTATCTATAACCGAGAGTTTAGGTTCTACGACCAGCCTTTCTGGAAATTGTGAAATAATTGATACTGATGAAACATCAAAAAATGAAAACGATTCGATTTCGATTAGTACTGAAGATTCAGAAATGAAAGATTCTGACATTGAGATGCAAGAGGAAATTGTTCATAAACAAAATGGAAATATTCAGATAAAAGCAAAATTAAAAGAGAACGGCGATTTTTCTAAAAAATCGTTTAGCAATAACGATGATAATAAAATAAGTACCAACAATCTTCTTAACATAGATGAAACTTCCTCTGAAAAAAGACTAAGCAGTGATGACTGTGAGGTTGTTAGTACTGATAGTGAAATTGACCAAGTGAATGATGGTCATCCTGTTGAACCAATTTTACAAGGAAACCGAAAGTTAAGCAAAGAAAATTTTTCAAAATTTTTAAAACTGTTCAATCAAAACAATTTTACTTTTGAGGTAAAGGAAAAAATTGTTTATTACTTAAAACATGAATGAAATAAAATAAAACAAAATGTTTTTTAGGCTATTTTTTTTTAAGGCATATTACTATGTTAAATATGAGGCATTCCACGTAACACCACGGAGTCTTTGTCCTCACCGTGTAGGATTCTAATGATCAGTGGACTTCTTAGTTAACTTTGGCCCAAAATGAGAACTCTAATTTTTAGAAATTTTTTAATGCCCCCGCCATTTTAAATATTTTAAATTGAGTAGAACGTGATAATGGACATTTTTGAAATTGATAATACTTTTTTTTTAGAATTGGACACTTAACAAATGTTTTCATCATAGTTCAAAAATAGGATGAGTACAATAAGTATTTAATTTTTTTAAATTTTTATAAAAGCAGCATTTTGCTTTGAAGTACCATCAAATTGGAAATCATTTTTATCGTTTTACTCCTATGAACTAAATCTTATTCATGTCGCTATTTTATTTTTCTCTCTTTTCTAATTGTCCAAACTAACTCTTTATATTATTTTTAATTCTATTTCTTCTGGTCCCGCCACTTATATGTTATATCTACTACACAATATATATGTTACATTTACTGTATTATTTTATAGCTACAGCTATGTATTAATATAATTTTATTTTTATTTTGCAGCAATTTGAAAGTTTTTGTACACAAAAAATTGCTGAAAATATTACTGAAAAAAACTCATTGGGTAAAGAGAGGTCAGAAATTCATTTACTTATGCAAAGAGAAAAAATTTGGCGACTAAGATATGAGTCTTTGGTTAAACAAGTTAAGGAACTTAAGTCTATAATCAACAAGCATAAATCTGACCTGAAAACTGATGAAAGTGCAAGACCACTCATTCTTAACAGAACTGTGGGATTACAAGCAATATTATGTGTTAAGGTTTGCTATGATAAATATATATTTAGATATAATTTAATAAAGCATGTAGATAATGTTTAAAGCCAGGCAAGGTCTTCTTAAGTATACTTCTGTTAAAAAAAAAAAATAAAGGATATTTTACAGTTTCATGTACAATGTGTATGTATCACACTGATCTAACAGATTTATATAAATTTTATATAACGATTCTCTCAGAACATCACTTGATCACTCTATTTAGATATGTATTATTAAATATCAATTTACATTGCCACAATAAACAACACTTCACCTTGAATAAACAAATGGTTGAAGTTTTTCTTTTAACAAACTAAAGCAATATTTTCATAATAAGCATCGATATGTTCTGCATATGCAAGCAAGCAAACGGATATATTTAAGAGACCAATATTTGATATGTGTTTTAGGGCTAACCATGAGTTTGTTATAGTGTAGCTTCAAAGTTTTTGCAAAATATTATAGTTATTGTTTTTGTATGATCACACATAACTACAGATACGTTGTAATTAACTTTGTGATTACTAAAATTGAAATAGTGAAATTAGGTATAAATGATAAGCTTTAAAGGATGTCGTACTGCTATTTATTAAGGAGTTGGGTATAGGCAATTTTTTTGCAAAATCTCAATTTAAAGCTTAAATTTTTTTTGAACTATTAGATTAGCAATAAGAATTCTTTTTAGGCAGTTAATTTATTTTTCAGACTATCGCAGCATCTTTGTCATTGATTTTAAATATTTTTTTTATCTAAACATAGTTTTCTAATTCCAAAAACACGGCTTACTGAGTGGTTTTAGAGTAAAAAACCCAATTATAAATGTTGAATGTGAGAATTTTTTCTATGTTTTGTTGGAAACCAATTTTCGATAGTTTGTTTGGATATGGAACAATATGGCATAAAGAAATGGCATATTTTTAATTATTCAAATGTATCTATCTTAAAATTAAAATATAATTTTTAAAATCTAATGCCAACAAAGCATAGTTAAAGTTCTCATCTTTCAAACAATTTATAATTTATATCTCTGCTTGCATTGTAGACTTCATACCATTGGAAATACAAAAGTACTATTATGGTGCTATTATTTTGAGGTACAACGTCCCCTTAAGTGTTTTATGATATAATGTTTGAAAATTAAAAAAAAATATCCTGGCTCTGATAATTTTAATATGATAAGAGTCCAGGGTAGAACGAATAAATATTTTGTATTTACATACAACTGTTATGTGTTTTGTAGGAGCATACGAGATTGCCAAAAAGATTGATGTCAACACAATTTGATAGTAACGATGTAGATATTATTAGTGATGATGATGACGTTGCTGTAACACTTTCAGACAATCCTAGTATTAAGACGTCTTCTACTCCAGTTAAGTCACCTCCTGTAAAGGTTAGAAAAATTAAACTAATTTGTATTTAAGTGCCTTGGGAAGCTTTTAATTTGTATTTTGTTATGTCAGCCAACTACACCAGTCAAAGATAAATCAACCCAAGCTGTGATAAAAGATGTTCCTCCTGCAGTTCCTTTGAATTCTATAAATAATGGCACAATTGATTTGACTGATAATGATGATACGCCTGACATAACATCTAGGTCATTCTCGGAACAACAATCTATCAAAATTATAAGGCGTCCGACAGTTAATTCAGTTTTATTACCTTCTTCACCTACAAACATGGTAATTATTGTGTATTTTTAATAATTAAAGATCTTGGAATATGTGAAAATTAAATATATTTTTACAATTGAATCAGAAAATGTGAGGCAGAAAGGGAAAGGGACCTCTTATCGCGAGAATCCAAATTGCAGGAGAGGCCAAAACATCGATCAGGGTTGGAAACATTTAAGGAAAAATTTTATTATCTACTTAAGGACATTTAATTTTAATTTTTGGTTAAGTTTCATTCTTAAGTATGTAAAATAAAAAGTTGGCAACATTTCAAAACTTCAGTTTTTTTTCTCAAAAAACCTATTTTTCAAAAAAAAATTCCAACAAATATAAGCCATATATAATAAATATACATTTTTCGTCCAATTTTCAAGATAGAAGAATGATTCTGGTCTCAAGATGTTCGGAATTTAGTGCAGAATTTGGAATAACCAAAAATTTTAAATTTGATATTTGCGACAAGAGATCCCTTTTAATAATAATAATTTTTATTTGATTTATGCCTGAAGGCATAAATACAGCTAAATACAAATGTAATAAACATCATAGTTTAAATATATCGAATAATAATAATACTAATAATAATAGATTCCATGCAACAAATCATATCAAGTAAGATAATAAATACATAAAATATTAACAGTTTAGACAATTTAAGAGTGATAACAATTTATTTTTTTATTAAATATGCATTCAAAGACACGCTGACATAAAACTAAAATAGTATTACGGACTTAATAAGTTAGAATGCTATCATGAATTTCGGCACAAAATGAATAAAACAAATTGACAGTGTGAGTGCTAAATCATGAAGCCTATCAATCGATGTAAAGTGGCTGTACAGTGTTCTATGCTTCAAAAGGTAAAGCTTTAAGAGTTGAAAGAAGGAACTGCCAAATTAATTAAACTTAAAAGATGGCTATCATCAATTGAGCCATGAATTAGATAATAAATAAAAATAACATGTAGGATAAGATGCCTAGAATTTAAGGAGTGTGTACCAAAGGCTTTTCTTAGAGGCTAATAGTTATGATCATTGATTACTATTGCAGGTGAAAATTTGTAATTTGATTAGCGTACAAATTGATTTTGCACACATTCAAGTTTTTTTTATAAACAGCTTGAAACGGATTCCAAATAACTAAACAGTATTCAAGTAATGACTAAACTAGTGTCATGTATAAAACTTCAAGCGGGTTAATATGCGAAAAAGTCTTGCGTATTTCTTATAATAAAACCTAGCTTTTGTGTGTTCTGAAAAAAAATTGTACTAAAAAAATGACTAGTCTTTAATTGGACTTACTCGTGGTAAAGGATAAAAATTAGAGGAATAATTAAAAATAGTAGGATTATTTTTACGTGTAAATGTAATTTAATTGCACTTATCAACATTAAGTTTGAGACAATTATGAAGGTCCTAGACGCTTAAATTATTCAAATAATTTTGCAATTGGAAGCAGTTCGACTCAGAATAAATAACATGAAATAATTTTAAGTCATTGGCTAATAGACTAAAGTTTGTTTTATTAAAAACCGAACACATCGTTCATGTATAAATTGAACAGTACCGGTGAAATATGTCCGCCTTGTGGTACACCTGATGGTACGTAATTGACTGAATTAAATGATTTGATTCTTATATCAGTATAAACAAAGTTAACCTGATAACCTTTTCAATCTCATTAGCATAAAAGTTACTATAAGACATTAAATTGGTCATTGTTGGATATATGTGAACAAAATCCTCGTTGTTGGGGTATGAGATGCTCGTAAAAATAAAAGTAAAGTTTAGAAAGTATAATGGATTCAAAAAGTTTAGGGATAGTAGACATGAGACTAACGAGTATGTAGTTTGTATGATTGGATCTATTCCATTCTTAAAAATAGGTTTTACAAAAGAAGATTTTAAACAATTAGGAAATTTACCAGTGGAGAGATATTAAGAAAATAAAGAATACCATTAGGACAGGAGGAGGAATTATAACCACATTTTGCACAGAATAGAGAAAATATCTTCAACAGTAATTTACAAGGAAATGTTGTCAACACAATCAGGATTACAAACTTTAATTTGTTGGGAGGTTAATAAATGAATAGGCAATGAATGGGCAATTTTTTTTTTTATTAATTTACCAAGTTTGCTATTAAACCATATGATTCAATGTTGAACATTAAAGCATTCTTTAGGTACATACTTTATAAACAAATATGAGATAAAATATAAATGTTTGAGATTCTCGTTTATATTATTACTAGAAAAAACTTACGACCAATTACTTTTTAATTACCATATCAACTGTTATTTATTCTAACGAGTCAATTTTAGTAATTACATAATATATTTTTACACAATTTTTATATTTGTATGTAGACTCGAACTATAACAACACAAGTTTCTCCAAAACCAGTAGCTTACATTGGGATACCATCAACTTCTAACTTTTTAGTTCAAACAAGTACAGCTGCAGTGAGTTACGCATTATTGGTTATGTTTTGTACTTGTATATTTGTATTTATTTTGATAATATTTTAATAAATTATATTTTTGCAGCCTAGCCAATTCACTACTGTACAACATGTAACTACCACAAATTCAAACTCAACTAATAAAAACATAAAACCTTTCTTGTTCAAAGATGGTAAATTTATTCCTTTACAAAGTAAGTCATTCATGAACAGGGTTATTCACGTAAGATAAACAAGTTATTATCTCAGATGATTTAGTGAAGGTGTAGTATTCACTAGAGATCTTTTATACCCAAATACCCAGGTACAAGAATTTCAAGTAACCATTATTTTAACATGAGTATTTAAAAAAAAATTATAATGGGTAACTGAACCAAACCTTAATTAAATGGGTACCCAAAATTCTTGTTCCCGAGTAATATTCAAAATTCTGGATATATAATTTTACGAACATTGGTAAAAATAAATAACTCTAGTATTCACTCAACTTCTAAACGATAAGAATGTATGTGTGGTGAAACTACTCCTGTCTATATTTTAAACCAAATTTAAGGTTTTATGAGAAGGGATGAAAGTAGGTAAATTTAAGCGTTATAGTTTTTAACTAGTTTTTGTAAAATAAATTAGAATCAAATATATTTATTTTATTTTTTGATAATGTCTGGTTCATCTTATGTGAATCACTCTGTGTGCAAGAAATATATACAATATTATTTTTACTTTAGTTGCGCCAGTAAATTCACGGTCACCTACTGCTGTTACATTAAACACGCCCAGGTTACAAGCAACTCCTGTAGCAAGATTACAGTTAGGAATACCATCTAACTTACAAGCAGTGACACCTTTAAGAGTATGTTAAATATTTGATAAATATTAATTTTTATCCTTAAAATATTTATTGTTGGATATAAACTGATTAAAAATAACAAGCTAATTGTTTGTTATCAATTATCATCATGCTACTTTACTTAAAAAGAAAGCTTAAAACACTAAATTTGAAACGGTTTTTTATAACATTCTTACAAAGGAACAATACAAGGAATTTACAAAGGCAATTTTGTTGTTTTTACAAGAATAAACACGACTGCAATAGAATAAACTTTCTTTTTAAGTATGAGAGTAGTCTTGTACATTATTGAATGATATATCTTAAAAAAAAAAATATTTTTTAATTCTAATTAAAATTATAATAGCATCCTGCGCCACTGCCTTCAATACCAAACCAACGAAATTTGCCTTCATGGAAAAAATTACCGCCTGCACCTAAGCTGAGTATCACCAAAGGCACTGAGAATGATCCACATCCAAATGGTCGAAACAAATAATTATCTACATACAATTTTAGAATGTAGGAAAAATTATCAATTTTATTAATCATTATAGGATTGGTGCTGTCTTGGAATCTTGTTCTCAATAAATCTCATGCTGAAATAACAAGTTATCAAATTTATGCTTACCAAGAAACCGTTGAATTGCCTAAATTTGATCTTTGGAAAAAGATTGGTGAAGTAAATTCCCTTCCATTACCAATGGCTTGTTCACTTACACAAGTATGTAATTATTGTTTTATATATGTTTGTGTTTATTACACGTTAACTGATATACTTGTTTATAGTTTATGCAAGGACAAAAATACCATTTTGCAGTTCGAGCAGTTGACGTTTATACAAGAGCGGGCCCATTTAGTGTACCTCAGAGCGTTCACTTGATATAAATTTTTTATTTATTCCACTTTAGTCAATCGTCAAGTCATATTATTAAAGTATTGTGTATATTTATCTTAGTTTATAACGTTTTGAAAAATCATAATGATATATTGGTGACAAATTTTATTTTTATCACATGTATACTTGTAATATTAACATTTTTGACTTAATTTTGTACCAATCTGTTTTGTTATTTTTGTGTGTGTGTGTGAGAGTTTTATTATATTCAGTAAGACAACATGCTTTAATAAGTGTAATTTTATTTTTACACAAAAAACCTACTTCCTCAATGATGAACTTAATTTGTATTAATTTAACACTGAGCGCGATGATAAATAGATTATCATGTATACTTTTTTGTCAACCCGAATTTAAACTTAATCTTATTTTAACTATACATTTGTTTTGGTTTGGATCCTTGAAAAACTTTACAGTTGAGATGATTTCTGTATGTTTAATGTTAACGTTATAAGAATCGGACAAGGAAGTCAAAAGAAGAGTGCAGTGGATTGTGTTCCTGATTTACTACATGCTTAGTTTAGTGTAATTCGAAAACGGATTATTCCTGGAGTTCACCAATTGGGCTAAATTGGTTTCAGCTACACTGTGTGAAGCTCTTGAATCGCATAATGTTAGTCAATGTTTTGAGTATTCGATATTGAATTGCAATAATTCTCTACGAATTTATCATTTTAAGTTGTTTGAATAGCAATTAAATAATAATAAATTCCTCTGTGAATGGTGTTAAAATAATAATTTAAAAACCAATTCTTGCTAGATATACACTGTACGAGAATATTATAGTTTTCTTTATAATATAAGTGCTATTAATAGTTTATAATAACTAATAAGATATAAAAAGAACAATAAATAAAAGATAAACTATCTTTTATTTACTGTATAATAAATATTATAACACTCATGTAAAATATTCTGTAATGCACAAAAATGAATGTACATACCTATTTACATTGTATAAATAAAAACTACAAAAATCAAATTATAGCAACTATGTGTTTTTAATATTAAAAATAACATACATTTTTTTGAGACCGTTAAGTCTTTGAAATACTTTCCCCCCTTATACCTAAAGCAAGGGGAGTGCAACTGTTCTTTTGACATTACTTGCCGCATCAGTCATTGTTTATTTTGTTTAAATACTATTTCTCCTGAAGGATGACGGAGGTTCACGCGAAAACATATTAAATACTCAAAACACAATACTACAATTTTTAAAAATCGACCCCGTTCATGAAAAACACTTGAAGTCCAAGTTTTCGACAAGATGTTATTGTATAATGCGAAGGGGTGAATCTTAATCGAATTTGGCGTCTTCTCTGCAAATGCTTGCATGCTTCTTCGTTAGCGTTGATATCCAGTATGCCCACAAATTGTGTGTTCGAGGATAACTATTTATACATATTTTTGTTCGGAAAAATAAATTTGATCGTTAGTAAGAGCTGAAAAACTAAATATAAAACATTCCCTCACTAAACTTTGGGTGGGGAATGAAGCTAACATCTTTCAAGTTAGTAATAATGGTAATCACTATAATACATTTTAAACTATTATTTTATGTTTTAACTTTTAAAACGCCTTTACTTAACGGTGGTAAGAAACAACGTTAAAGTAGAATAATAATAAAACATGTTAAAATCCAGCCAGACTACAAATCTATAAAATGAAAAAAACTTGTAAATCGGATCAGCGTTTTTTCGAATTACAAGCGCACCATAAGGCAGGCAGACAAAGAGACGTTGCTTTTTATAATATGTAGGGATATAATTTGTTTCAGATTTTAATCTAAGTCTGTTGTAGCAAAAATGTATGTTTAGTTTATTGTGTAAGGACCAACTTGGTATGTAGTACTTTGTAACTACATTTATTATTATTAGTCGAAATGTAAAAAAACCTTTTCTGCTTTTATTTGACTTTTTTAAAATATTTATTTTACTTCTTGTATACTTTGCATTGGTAAACATCGTTTGTATGAGAAGTTAATATAAAAAAACATATTATAATAATATTTCTTTCAGCTCAGCGATTCAGTTTTTAATTGGAATAAACAATTAATTGGGTTAAAAACAAATAGCGCCATTTTTCTGCATCCCCTTTGTATTTTAATTGATACTATTGATTTGAACTGATTTTTAGAAGATATTGACAAATTACACTTTCGTTGTTATGCAGGGATACAGTTATAAACACCAAGATTTTGTTTAGAATACCAAAATAAGTGGACTGGTTTTTTATGTTAAATAAAAGAAAATATTCAATATACGAGTTCCAAGACTCAGTAAGTTAAGCACGTACTAGTATTACATGTACTTCTTAGTACTTGCTTAATGGGGGTATTGCCAGGGGGAAATTACCTGATCAGACCTGGTTATCGGTGGATAATAATGGTAATTGGTAATAATACCCGTACCAATCTAACTTAACCTAACACACATATCATTACCACAAATATCCTACCAGTCGGAAAGCCCCCCATTTGCTATTTAATTAGAACCCTTCTAGATATTTCTATTTTTTGGATACTGAGAGGCTGCAGGACACCAGAATAAGAACTTCCTTCGTAAATATATTTACAATCATATTTGATGAGCTTAACAGAATTAAAATAATCCATATTTATATGAGCATCAAACATTTTTGACAGAAGCAGGAAGTAAGACATCATTAACATGTTGTCTACTTATACTTTCTCATCGGTCATTATAACGAATTTTCTGAATTGACGTATTTTGGGGGGCATTGTAAGATGACTGAAATTAGAAAGGAATAATATAGTAATATTAATGATAAATATACTAATGTTTCTAATTTTCAAAGTCAATTGATTATTATTTTTTTAATATACCATAACAATGATTAGTCAATACAAAAAATAAACGAACTCAAATATAAAATAAATACCTATTAATAGTAAAATATTAACAGATAGATAGTGCTGTTGTCCATTTGGAAATGTTGAACACATGTTCGGTAAGAGGGTGCTCCCCAGAGCAAAGGAGGAAATATTCCGCCCTACGTGTGCGCGTTATAGGATCCAAATAATATATGTCCCAAGTTTGATTAAAATAAGTGCAGCCGTTTTGACGCCTATAAAGAATATACATACACCCGTTATATATGTAAGTACTTATATGTACTTATGTACATACACTGAATGCATTTAAAATAAAACCTATAATTTATTTATTAATATTTAGTATGTAATGGCTTTGCGTTAATAATTGCCTAAAGTCTCTTTGGCATAGACTACAAAGCTTAATGTCTTTTGTGGTGTAATTTAAGACAACGATTCTTTTAAATTAGTTATTACGTAGCTCGTGTTTGGATTAACACATTGTTTTTCGAATTGTTTTCTTAACAGGCGTATTAACTTTTTATAGGGCTTACATCAGGTGAATGGGGAGGTGTAATGAAGCGATTTGTCAATAATAACCAATTCACCCACTTTCATACAATTATATTACCATCGCCATGTTTGCAAATTACACTTTTTTAAAAGTCCAATGGCTTATTTGTGTTTCGACGAGCCGTCTAATATTTGTTGTCTGTTTATTTCGCTTATAAAATACTTTTAACATGGGTATGTTATTGGGCTGGCGATTAATCCGGAAATCCGTGCGTGTGTGCATCACGCTGAACGTTACCGAGTATATATAATATATATATATATATATATATATATATATATAAGATAAAAGATAAACAAATAGAGGTAATGAAATAGAAATAAGAGATTAGAGTTAGTCCAGCTGGATGCTGGAGGTGAGGAGGGGGAGATAAGTGATAAAACATTCGATATTAGAAAGTACTATAAAGTACCAAGGTCCTATACTTGTATATCTATGTTCCTATGCACTTCCGTGCAGCGGGGGTCATGCCCACTTTTTTCTTGTTGCTTTACCACTGTTACAAGTTTATGAGGTCAGGCTTTCCACGAGTTCATGAGCACTTACTTTGAATTTTGTATTATTTTAAAACTAGTCCACGTGTAAAGAAACTTGCTTTGGCCTACCCAAACTGTTCAAATTATCAGTGTAACCTGAGTTAGGTTTTTTAATTCCATACTGCACATTTGAGTGAGATTGTAAAGTTCGTTCTTATTGTACGATAGTGTCATAAGAAAAAAAGATTGAAGATAAAACTTCCTGGAATTATACTAGATGTGTCGTTGCCGACGGTACTCGGCTAGCTGTCCGAGTTCTTTGTCGATGTCGAAGAGTCGTCGTTAAAATGAGTAAAGAGATAGAGATTTAAATAGTGATAGGACAGGTACAAGGTGTGAACGAATCGAACCAACAGTCAAGTATTGTATATCAGAATAATATTTTATTTTCATTATATTGTTAATTACGGTTTATGAGTAACAACGGCTAGAATTATTATAGAGAGGCGAATAACACAAATCGTATACACCTTTAAACCAAAAATACAACTTTAAGAACATTATTATTATTGTTTTGATAACGATTTTTTTTTCAGTATATGATACTATTGTATCATTTACAGATTTCAACACTCAGTTAATAGTTAATAATTTTATAAATCCTGTGATTACGCCGTCCTCGCTATACCCACACCCCACTGTACTGGCTTTTTAATAGAGCTTCTTACATTTATAATGATTCCGTTAATTTTATTGATAAATAAAAGTAGTATACAAACACGCGATTAAAATGAATTTGTAAAAGTCGGCGTTTAAGCGAACAAACACAGTTCGGCATTCTATACTTATTTGTTCTCCTCGTACTATTCTATGAATATATGATCTTAATTTGCCTATTTAATACGCCGTCTATGAGTCATCTTAATACTGACAGTAAAATGCTTGAACGTTAAAATTGTATTGCCAATAAAGTATTTGAACTTGGGCCAAAACAAAAAAAAAAGAATGACAATAAAATATTACATACTTTGTCTTGAATTTGGATTACTGTCTTAAAGACGAGTGCTTTATGGTACAATCAAATAATGTGATAAATAATACAATATAAAATGCACTAAGAAATGCAGTTGATGAAGTTAAGGAATTTTTTAAAGTTTATTTTAGTAAAATAATAGATAAAAAATGTTTTAAACCTATTTTAATTGATAACTGATATTTATTACTAATTTTGAATCCATCAAGTTATTTACGACTCTAACTCATTTCTTTATTCTGGCTCTGCAGTAGAAAATATAATAATTTCATAGAAATATGGTCAGTTCGATAGTTGAATATTCGATACTAAGCGGTTTTTACTAGTTGATTTCATTCAGTAAATTTATCTAAATGTTCGTCATTACGCTGTTTGAATTAAAAAATATTAATGAATAAAATTATTTAGAGTAATTAGTATTTGGACAGTTAGCCGTCAAAGTGAGGTATAAAATAAATTTCGACGAAACCGCTCCGTCATTCTAAATAACATTGAATTAAACAGTATTTATCGTTAGTGGTTGTCATTGAGGGGCAGTAAAGTAATCGGGCTGACATTTAAAGTGTTCGTAGGCCCGGACAGTGATGCATGGGAACGCATGAAATAAATGAAACTGTTAACTATAATGAAAATATTTAGTTGTTTTGGATTTACAATTGTATTTTATGGTTGAGTAGTGAGTATAACAAATGTGTGTATTTGTCATTTGATCCAGAGGTAGGCAAGCTTTTACTATTGAAGCATTATTGATATAATAAAAAATAAACACTATTGCAAATTCCGAAAAAGTGTGAATTAGAATGAGTATAAAATATGTGTTATGTATTTTTGTATCAATTTGTTGTTCGATTTTATCACACGTGATCCGAATAGTTTGTAGTGATTTTGAACTTAAATCTCCGGAAACAATAATGATTTTTCTCTGTACTAGGTATCGAATGAACTTATACATTTACAGCGTGATCGTTGAACTCTGTTGATTGATAAGTTAAATCTTCCCCTTGAATAATATACATTACATCTTGAATATGTCCTACGAGCAGCTGATTTTCTGTCTCATCAATCGTCTCTTATTAGTTGCTTCTTTTTGTTTTAAGATTTTATGTACAGATATGTAGACAACTTGCTATTAATATTAATAATTTTAGTAATGTTTGTTTATTTAAATCATTTCTGAAAACTTTAGATTTCACGAATATAGGTTTGTTGTGAGAATGTCGAAAAATATAAAAGTACAATTATATACTTTGTTGTTTTTATCAATTCATATATAAACTGATGTAACAACTGTTGTAAAGTGTTGTAACAATATTATATAGTTTATCTTTATCATGCATTGTAATGAACTCAAACTTACAACCCCCCAAAACAAGCTTATGCTTAAAGGGGAGTTGTAAATATTATGTATCACGATTATTTTTTTTATAAGTGTACTAATGTATGTATGTTTTTGCTAAATAAATTATTATTATTATTATTTATTATTATTATCAACGCCCTATTTATTATTATTATTAGCCCTTCTCCTTTTCTCTTCTCCTCCTCCCCTCTCCACACATTCACTTACTTCTTTTTTCATACATCGCTTTCAATACTATAGTCACGATACCACGCAAATTTTGTATTGATCCCCAGCCAAAAGACTTATTGTTATGTTAATGTGGAATAATTATCATGGAATTAGTTGAGACTTCGTAAATACAAAACATACAGTGGTGCTTTACCGTGATGAGGGTTATAAAAAACCATTATTCGGAGGGTCGTTGTTTGTTTTATACAGCGGTTTGAACTTGTTATTATTACTTTTAGCTCCGGTGTGGAGCTGAGAAGGTAAGATTTTTACAATGATATGGTTTTATTTTTTGGGAGTGGAAACTTTTTCTTTTTAGGTGAAGGATAGGGTCAAGGTCTGAAAATTAGACTGAGAGTAGATTTAGAATGGAGCTATAACATCGAAATATTTGCTTTCACGCAAATTACAACCGTGTGGAAAAGTTAGCGTAAATATTGCTCAAACTTTAGGTAGCTGAAATAATTCTGTTGTAGCTTGAGGGTATTTAATATTGTATGTTCAGTTTGTTTTAATGAAGTTATCGGGCAATTCGGTTTATCTTTGGCGATGCATTACATTATGGGCGTTTGATTGAAACTTTATCGAACAACGTATGACGTTAGTTGTCGCAATCATAGGGGAAACTCAATTTTGTCTAGATGAGAAACATGAATACCAAACAAACGTTCTCCAAAATGGCGCATACATAAATCTGAAACTTAAAACAAAGCCATAAAACTAATAGGTCAGAGGATATTGCCTTTTTAAAATGTTCCCTTTGCATTTTAAAATGGTTTTTGAAATTTACAAAATGTAATCAAAACATTTAAGACTAGGCAATGTCAATGCAATTATAGTATTGTGTGTGCATCTGAGTACTTTTAATTGTTTAGGTTTCACTTATTAGTAATTTATGTTACTAATGGTGCATGGAATATCTATTGTTTTAATTTTTTTGTATACTTCTTTGATGATATTAATAATTATTGATTTTCACGTGTTGTAGAATATTCCGACGTTCCTTACGAAAAACAGAACATTTCAATTGCCAAACAAAACTCCACCTTATTTATTATAGAAGCCAAAGTGTTGTTTTTCATGCGGAGCATCGATTAACCAATACATATATAGTTTGTATTATTAGACGTCGAAGTATATTTTGTGCGGTAGTAACATCTTTATCATTCATTTGTCTATTTTTTTAAATTAATTAATTAAACATATTAGATATATGTTATTATTTTGGAGGTGGTACGCTGATATAACGCTTCCAGGTAGTGTACCCCGGGCAACGTCTTTAGACGGCTAAAGTTCTATCACCCCTTTGGCAGCAGCCATACGAATAAATAAAAAAATATTTTGGATATACGTACACATATTAATATTATACTTAATACTATAAAATAGAAATAAAGCAATTTCGTTTAATAATATACTCAATATTAATTTGTAAAATAATTTTGCTAACAATTTAGTATAGTCTGTTAAGCCGGAACCCTCGACATATTATTAATGTACAATGCATTTTATATTATTCTAGCTGAAAGCCTGTTGGATGTTACCATGATGTTGCATAATATTCGATGTAAAATTCTGTACTTAGATATTTTGTTCTTTAAAAGCGTTTAGTTGTAGTCTTGACCGAAAATACGAACCTTTTTGAATTTTTTGTTAGTGTCGTGTGTGATAATTTTAAAGACTATTATATTCTAATTTCTACCAAACTATCCCACTAGTCATTAACTATAGCCCTCAAATTATAGCTTTTACTACCTTTGTTTTGCTAAATATTTGAGTACCATTTAATTTCGTAGGATATTTTTTAAATTAATTTGCTCTCCGACGTATTTATCCTTCACTAAACAAGGTGATTTAAGATTTAATACTATGAGATCATAGCCTGTGTCGTGGATAAATAAATAATTGTAGTTTTACATTAAAATTTGTGATTTTATATTCATCAGAAAACGATTTAGAAAATTATAATTTTATTCAACGGTTCTATTATGAAAGTATAATTAGTTTAGCTTCTTTTAAATTGAAAAGTAGCATCTTAAACGTTTACTAGATATAAATGTTAACTTTGTGACGAAGTATACGATTGTAAATGTGTCTGGGATTGAGATCACCCTTAATAGGTTGTTATAGTTTTTAATTGATTGTTAGTTTTACGTTGGTACTTACTTTTTTTACTCAAGTTTATTCATAACTTGTTTCTAATAAATACGTAAATATTCAGTATTCACAGCTTTGAAATAAGTATACGAATTTATTATTAAAAGTTAATTCAAATGAATTAATACTAATTTTTTTGTTTAAAATTCAATATTTATATTTATTATTATTGATTAATTGATTAATTGTCTTGTTTAATAATTAGCTAGATTATTCAATCATTGGATTGTATAGCTTTATTTTATAATTTTAAACTTAAACACTTTTTTTATAAAACAAATTATTGATTTAAATTAAAACGTTGAATATCAACATATTGAACGTTTTAATTTCAATCAGTAAATACTTTTAAGTATTTGGATTGTGGTAAATACGATGTGTTGTATTTATCTATTTACGTGTGAACGTCGAAAATGGCTTTTAAGTTTTGAAAATATACGGATTTTTAAAACGAACACAAATATACTTAAGCAGTAACTTCTAGAAAAGTTGTTGGTGCGTTAAATAAATGTTTTCATCCCCTTCGCGGCATCTCTTCTCAGAACTTGCGGGCGTATCAATAGTCCCACTGTGATATGCATTATATTTTCGAAACTGACGTGTGGTAATTTAGTTTGTAAATGGCTCCACTAGTCAGATCGTTGTGTGTCATTCATTTTTAACGTTTTTACTGAATTTGTTGTATCGTTTAAGTAAATTCCCATTGCCCGTACAAACTTTTTATACTCAAACAATGACTTTCGAAGTTCATTTATCAAATTTATAATCTGTATAGGTACCTATAATTTATACACAAAAGATAAATTTAAATACAATTATATTAATTAAAAGAGATTTAAGTAATACATGTTAAAGACAAATTAATATTGAAAGAGACTTATTTATTTGATTTTCTTAATTTTCCTTCACGTTATATGTTCATTAAAACATTAAGTTAGTTTTCAAAACTATTCAATCTATTTTGATGTAACTATCAATTGTCACGTGGCCCATTATATTAAGTCTCCGGAAAGTTAGGTATTGGCTTCATTGATGTATAACAGATGGCTATACAAGTAAAGAATTTTAAAAAATTGAAAGTTGCTATTTATTTTAATTCATTCGAGTACTGCAAAATAAATTACCCTGTGAATGGAAAAATATGTAGGTAAAACGATTCATAATAGTATCTATTGAAATGCATCATGTTGCAATCGCATTACGCAAGTTACAATGTATTTATTAGTAAACTTTAGTCGACAACCAACAAAATACATAGGTTTATAAAAATTCACAAGACAAGTATAATATGTTAAATATTAGGACATCTAATTGTGGAGTGTTGGAATCGATCGGTCTTTACTTGTGAATTTAATACAATAATTTAAGTTAATAATAATTAATATAATAATTTTGAGCTCTGTTTTTTAATAAAAATTGTATTCATATTTCATACATAAAAAAACTAGTTAAACAATGTACGTTATCTTTTAACTTTTTTATTATTTAATTATAAATTAATTAAAATTAAATAAAAAATGTTTTCAATTGCAAATTAACCACAATAGTATCCAATACTTAGACAGTGCCAACAACTTTCAGTTTTTCTGTGCAACTTGTACACTTGATGGCTTGAAAAAGCCATCAAGTGTAAATCATTAACACTTGAATAGAACACTAGAAATACTCTGGTGTTCAAGGTCCTTAACATTTTTAACTAAATTCTCCGTTACGCTTCCGAAAATGTTATCACAATTATTGTTTCCTTGAACCATCAATGTTTAATGAGTTATAAAAACGGACATAGTGGTATTTGATCGTGTACGCATTATCACTAAGTGCACGTACAATCCAAATCTATTTATTTGCTTGTCAGACGGGTACGTGACGTCCAGAGACCTTCCACTTGTTGTAAATAACCATTAATTCGAAGTTGGAACAGACACACATATACACTGTCAAGTCTAGAAAACCGACCTCTGCTCAGGCCTCAGTATACACCAACAATAATTATTTATTCGTTATTTTCTAGAAACCCATTTAAAGTTTAAATGCCGGGTGCTAAATAGATAACGCGTTCATGAGAAGTAAATTATAAAGCTGAATAATTTACTTAATTGCCTCGTCGGTCCGGTCTGATAGATGCAGTTGTAACGTTTACACTACACTTACAAACGTTTTCTATAGAATTCATAGTGTGTAGAAGTCCTGTCTTCTTTAAGTTATAAATTGCTACGATAACGGCAAAATCCCTAATCTTGCATACGCCATTGTAACGAAGGAAGGTATTAAGACGATATAAATACCGTCGAAAAAAAATTGGAAAAAATTATACATTGCCCGTATCTAATTTCTAGGTTACTATGTGTGAATGAATTAACAGTCAATAGGTTTCTGAAAAACATGTTTATTGAATTGTTGTTTACGGTGTATGGTTAACGATGGCAATAAATCATTATAGAAAAACGACCATGCGTAATTATATCCACTTTAATACTTAAAATACAATTTTTAAGCATATTGTTTCTTTTCGTTTGTATCATGTACAGATTCACATCAAAGCGTCTTTTTTGTGAGTGATTTAATAATTTTCATTTATAAAAATTCTTACTATCTTCTAACTACACCGATCTCACTATGCCTTGCCCCCATTGTGCTGGCTTAGTAGTTTTTGTAATACTCACATATAATTTTAGATATGAATTTATTAGATAAAATAATTTTCATACTGAACATTTTGGCTGATTCGAATATTAAAGTTTAAAATGTAGGACGGGAGGTAGAGTGCGGTAGATAATGTACTCAGAAAAAAAAATATTCCCTTCGCCTTATCTCCTGTCCAATATTTTAAGCTTAAATAACTTTAAAATGAATAATTCAAAAATAGTTATCAACCAGCCAAAATGTTCAGAAATGTATTTTAAATTTAAAAAGTTAACATCATATTAAGATTGTTTTACTTGTTGATACCAATCCTTGCAGCTGGTGTCTTTGTCCAGTCGGTCTTAACCGCAGACTTTTCATTTATATCGCTTGTTTCAGCAACACTTGTCCAATTTTCCGTTTTACTTGTTTCCCGGAGGTTAACAACCGATGACACATTGTTGTTTACTTAATGATTACTTTGTCCACATGAGTGAGTACTAATAACATGAGATACGATGGATACATCGATGCACGTAGGACGTAGGTACTAGAGTGAACAGACGTTATCCTTTCGCCGGCAACATTAAACCCAGTCAAGTATATGACGGATGGTTGATGATTCGAGAGTGCTTTCTTTGAGAAAGAGCGTTGTTATGAATTTTTTTTTACGATTAATACATAATGAACTGTGGATCAATTAAACGGAGTTTGACCCAAGTTATCCATCAGTAGTCTGTATTTGTGGAAACCAGATTACCCATATACCATAATACATACATAATATACTTCCTATTTTTTTATTATTGTTTTCTTAATCACATACGATGAAATTGCATACGTTTATAATATGAATTTTTTATTAAATATCCGCGCTACAAACATTATTTGAATTATTTCAGTCAAGAAAAGTCCACCGTCAATTATTACTGTAGTCAATAATTACTCTGGAAGTTATAAAAGAGTGTGTGATTTTACAGTTTATTCAAAATTGAATAACGACTAGTCGTTACTTTTAGTTAACTTATAATTTTTATGAAAAAAAAAATCAACATTTTCATCATTATCAAAGAAATATTATTTAAGTTGATTATATATTTTAGGATGCGGAATACCTCTGACGTGGTGATGACGGTAGATAGAAAAACTTGTCCTCCGAGTACCTAAATTTTCAACCCTCGGCGATGAATTTCAGATATTTCGGTATGCGCCTTAAGGGAATTATAAATTACCGAGTCCCCCGTTAATGACGTTAATGTTTTAGACTCAGTAACTGGCTGTTGGTATACATAGGGCAGGTATATTATAATAACAAAAAGCGACCTTCGCTAGTGGTTCTTATGGTAATAATAATAATAATAATAATAAAAAAATCAAAAACACATTGTCTGGAAATGAAGTCGGGTACTAAAGCTCAGTTTTGAGTGCACATGTATGTAATGACGTCATCGAGATTGTACATTCAGCGTGGGCAATATATAAATTTAACAGGCTTACGAAGGGGGGGGGGGAGCTATGTGAAAAAACTTCAGAAACAAATTATAGCCCTGAGTGGGTCACAGACGTTTGATTAAAATCGAAGTCGGCGGTAGCGATGAAAATGCGATGAACGCAACAGGCGCGGGTTTATAATATAAGAAATTCCGTTCGGTGAATATTACTGCACGTTTTATTTACCGTGGAAGTCTTTAAATGCGTCGCCGCCAAAGAAATTTTCCGGACTTGGCTGATATGAACATATAAAACGTGCCGTTCTTTTTTAATTATACCGCTTAAGTAGTTTAGTAACAAAAATAAATAAATAAATCCATTCTCCGCGTTTGCTTTGCTGATTTAAGCGATTTCTAAAGTAATATATGGTAAATAATGCAGTAGTTGTTGTTTTGAAACACAACACGTTTTTATGTCATGCGACAAGTCTCATACTTTTTTTATAATTCGTTTTATATATGTTTTTCTGCAGTTACCATTGTCACATATTATATGATACGACTATAGAGATACGTTTTGTTAGTAGTGGAAGTCGTTGACAATCGATATACATAATAATATGTCACACAGTAACGATAAAGACAAAACAAAAGTTTTCGTAGAATGATCTTAATACACACGACATAATGGAACAGAATAGTCAATGTGTTATCTGTTCTCCGACCAAGCTTGCAGAAAAAAAAATCACACTCACCTCGTGTCTAAATTTATTTTTATTAATCATACATACTACAATATTCTTGTGTTAACCTTTCACTGTGTCAATTTAAATTTATTTTTGAATAGTAGATAATTTTTGTTTCATGTTATATTTTACGTTATACTCGTACATTCTAAGCCGTCGTTGCACAATATTACTCTTCACTTCTTCGGTCGACTATTTTAATCATAAAGTTAATAGTAAAATATATATTTTTATAATAGGACTTCAAGGATAATCCTAAGATATCAATATTATATTTGTATTCTTTATCATACATTTATATTATATTTATTTATTATATATTTTTTTGATGGGAACTTGCATTGATGATTTGTAAAGTATCTGAGACATTTCCCGTTTTTATTGCGCGTTTGGAGTTATCTCAACTATTTCATTAGAATTGAATTTTAATGTTCTCTACTAATCTCATTGACGGTTCTTTGAATAATAGTCAAGAGTTTAGATTTTAATCGTACTCAAGTGGAACGAGCGAACAATTTGACGTTTCCACTCATAGATATAATGAAGAGAAAACTGTTTAATAACTTTGGATAAAACTGTCGGGGCGATTAAGTTTGACTCGATTTGTTAAAAATGAATTCAATAGAAATCTTTTAAGGCTTTTGTTGCAATTGAGTCTGGATTATGTTGGGAAAACCCAATAGAGTCGAGGGAAACATAAAAATGGAAAATGTACGCCGTTTCTCTCTACTTAGCAGATATAGTGCTCTCAAGGTCCATACACATTGGGTTTGGTGCATTAAATTTATTGTGTAGAAATAAAATATGTGGATTAACTACATTTTTTATCTATCTTGTGATGGTAACGATAAAACGTTTGAACTAAATTTTCACACATCGTAGATTGGTTTAAGTTGATATGATAGTAAAAAAAGAAAAAGAGTTGGCTTTTTAACAATTCAGTTGTTATTTAAAATTTAATTTTTTTTGCGATTGCGGAACACAACACAATAATGGTGTGTACGATGATACTATTTTGATAAATGAAATATTACCATAATTATCAGGTTTGAATAGTAACGAATTATAAAATATTTTATAAATATAATTAACTTTGAGACTCTGGTGGTGGAAAAACAATAATTTATCGATAAGTTTATATTTATTTTTTATAGATTACCAAATTACCAAAAGCCAATGGACAAAATTATTGATCTATTTTAGGTAGTATAGGTATTGTCAAGTACGTTGTTTTGATAATCCGTACTATTATCATTATGCATGTCTATAGTTATGTCTAAATTACTACAGTAGGTCTAATTAGTATATAGGCGGCAGTGGCAAGATCCCAAGTAAATTATAATTTATATTGCTTTCAGTGGGTAGTGAAATATATCATTACCTACTGCAAACGATTAAAAACAATATTGGTAATTATGTTAAATAACCAGAAAATACCGAATATAAATAGAAAATATAATATTTAGCTTAATTATAAAAAAATAGTTACAGTTTACTTAAAGCCTAACGGCTTAAATTATAAAACATGGAACATGCTTTAGCCTGCTGGCTCCTAAATAGTGATTATTTATGATCTATAATCTCTATATATGTATATGTTCTGGCCAAAAAGTTTGCATGACAACGACGACTCGTTATATTTTACGTTTAAAGAAGACGCGCTACTTTCGTGACGCTATTTCGTATCGCTATTTTGTGTCATTTTCGAGCTGGGAGGCCAAGGCTAAAGGATGTTCCAAGCTAAACATTAAATTCTATATATATATATATATATATATATATTATATTATTATCATAGACTAAAGGCTATTTGAACCGACTACACTTAAATCGAGTTCAGTGAAGTTAAGCTAATAGTTTCAGTATCGTCAAACTATCCATCTTACATTTTAAGTGTAAACAGCCATAAAAAGATATAATGTTTTAATTGGCATAATTACAGGACATTTTAAAATATAATTCGTAAAAAAGCCACTTCAGATATTTCTTTGTCTCTTACAAGCGCGTTGAATTTAATTAGACATGATTTAATGTAACTGAAAACTAATGCATTTGGCGGTTATCCTAAAACTGTTTTGAACTTTAAACATTTACGGTACGATTGGCATTATGATGAGCACATCACGTCGCCGGTCGCCTAGCTTTTCACTGAAACAAATTTACCAGCTCGTCATCCGGTAACTTTATACGATTGTAAGGTGATTTTGAAAGGATCCAGAATTATGATTGTATAAGAGTATGTGGACAGGGAGGATGAATATTATAGTGTAGGTGTATAGGTTTTGCCGGAAAGTTTACATGGGGCGGCCAAGAGTGGTATTATGGCTTTTCTTGTTTTTGGGACGGGTCTTGCCAATGTCGAGTCACGGTCCGTCATAAATTGCTATTTAGATTTTTTTTTTAAAAAAGGACATTGAACCAAAAAATGGAGACCACTAAAGCTCCGACATAATATACAATACTTGACTGTGCTTCAGTGCGAATCTGGCATAACTTAATTTATTATAATTATTATTTATATTGTGCTTAATAATTTATTATACTGAATATCTGACGCGTGATAAATACAAAATATCTATGCACATTGCAATTAGGATAAGGTTGATTTTAATTTTTTAAACACTCTGTATGAATATATTTTAAAAATCATCTCTAGATATACTCGTCTTCGATAGAAATTAGAAACGAAAAAAAAAATTACTAAATGGAATATTTGAGTTAGATTAAATAAATGCATACATAAAAAAATTGAGCAACCCATTTGACTTATAGAACCTTTTAAATATCACAATAAAAGTCAGTAAAAGAAGATACAAATAAATGTAAGTTTGAAGTTACTCATTTCTCGAGTTTTATAAGTGAAATTTGTCAAAAGTTTCACCAAGGGACCCAAATAAATGTATCGAGTCGCGAGACTGCAATAATTTTTATATTTTTAACATTACAATAACTCAATATTTTTAGTATACAATTTCAAAATCGCATGCGTGTTATTGGGATTATCGAGCGAGTCCTAAAAACCAAGTTGAAGTACGCAATACAAATTTTTGAAGATTACTTAACTCACTCGGAAAATCATTAACAAAACCCTAATAAGTTACTCAAACACTTTATGCATATTTCATATGTTAATCTACAGGTATGCATCGAAGCGTTTTTAATTAGTTACATAAATAAAAATAGTTCAGGTTAGAATGCGGTTAGGTTAACTGTCTATCCCGCATTGCACAACTGTAAAAAAAGTAATGTTCCAGAATCGTGTCCATATTGTTCTAAACCTATACGGCAATAATATTAAAATAACAATAATTAAGCGGGATGCGGTGGCGGCCGTGTTAGGTTAGTATATTGGTATACGACTTAGGCGGAGCAGCACGGCGTCCGTACACGAGAGTATTATATAGTATCGACGGTATTCGTCGTAACGGCGCGATCCTTCACCCTCTTTCCTACTTTGCTGTTATCGTACGCCGCCGTCGCCACCCTCACTTCTCTCGTCGTGGTTGTAGCCGCCGTACTCGACGGTCGTTACCGCAGCCGCCACCGCTAGCGCGCTCGCCGCTACACAGCTGATTGCGACGTGCGTGAACAAGCCGTACCAACTTTGGCGGTGCGGCGGCGAGTAAAGTTTTCCCATCAGTGGCGATGCCGCAGCCGTCCGGAGCCCTATTGTCGGTATGGCGCACCCGTATCGTCGTCGCGTGTCGCCGTCTACGTGAGCCGACTGACAACAACAATAATAACAACAGCGATAACAAAGATAACAAAAGCGACGAAAATCGCGTACCGTTGCCGTCGACCGAGAGGAGTGCTTCAACCGCCATCGCTTGTCGTCGTCGTGCCGGCCATAAGCCACCGCGGTCCGATCAACCGCAATTGTCGCGCCCGGAACACGTTCGCCCGGCACGGCCGTCGCCGTCGTTGTTATTGTTGTTGTTGTTGACGTTTTATCGAACGACCGCACCTCATCACTACGCTGTTATCACTGTTCTGCTATCAGACACGTAACGCCGCCAACGCGTTGTTACTACTAATAACTACTACTACTAGCATTACACTACACTAGCAGAGTGCCTGTGAGTACCCACTACACGTAGTATTGTTATGTATATATTATTATAAAAGTACATGGCAATAGAGTTTAGTCACCTCCAATTGGAGGGAAACGTACCGCAAGCTTGAGAACTTTATGAACGAGTTACGGAAACACTGACACGAATGCAGTGATTCAAGTCCATTGACTAACATACATCACATGTCGTAATATAAATTGTATTAGGTGCACATTTGATTAGAAAATAATTTGAAAACCCAAAAAGTCCCACGACCAGAGAGGCGGTTAAGGTGTTGACTTTATTGCACATTTTTTTTTTCGTTAATAAATAAATTGCTCACTCCGCCCGTACTTCATCTTTGAACGTCTTAACCCTCCCGGAAACAAATTCTACGATAGTGTTACGGAATTGCAGCGTCGTTATTCCTTTTATGTTTTCTTCCTGTTAGGTCCTTTCGAAAGCGCATTTAATGTGTTCGGCGGTCTCGTTTGTCGGTCCCGCAGAAGCCAACTCCGCGAAAAAGCTCGTCTGCGAAACTAATTAGGCACCTTGCCAATTTCTTTGTAGCAATGAATCGAGAGGGGGAGGGTCACGACCGGTGTGACGGAGGGGGTAAACCTTTTTCCCTACGGGTGATAAAAACTCGACCGAGAAGAAATCGCCAAGCTGCCAACGCCGTTGTCCGGCCGTACAATAAAAATAATACAAATGGTATATTTTATCAGTCACCGGTTTTGGTTGTACACTTTTTGGTCTGAGGTCACCACAAAGATTTCCACGCAAGACGATGCAGGGTCTATTTTGGATTCTTAATGGAAGTGACAGACTGCTCTCTTGGCGATACCGCCGATGCTGACGTGACGTGAAAACAAAATTTCTCCTCATCCATTACCGATTACCCCACAAGCCGGTCGTTTAAGCCTCATACATATTATTATTATTGCACGTAAAACGGAATTCACTTACCAAGTACATTCCGACAGCCTGGAATACTCTGAATAATCACAGAGAGCCTATATGGACGTGATACTAGTATATAATAGTTGGCTAACTATAGCAAACTATAACTATAGGTCGTTATGACCTAACTGATATATTTGTATCCGGAGTACGCTATTTTTTAATCTCATTTACAACAAAATTTGTAATTAAAATAAACGGCAGTTAAAATACATGATAATACTACAAATTAAGAATGAGCGAATATTTTTAACGTGAAAAAACTGTGTTACAAAAAATAATATTTTCACATAGTTTTGATCTATGAAAAAATGAAGTAATATTATATAAATGTTTAGTATAAATTTACAGTATACTTTTTTGTTTGTAACTTAATAAAGTAAGTTGTATCGCTAAACTTGACTTCGTCGTTGTTTTTAGCGTAAAAAAAAAATATTTAAAACATAATTTTTTTTTTTTAGCTTTGACTAAGATTTTAATTTGGTGAAATGTTTTTCGCACTTCTCGTTTTCTGATGGTTGATTAGAGCACTTTTAGTTTATCGTAAAAATTAATATTCAATTTTTTTTTTTGGGATTAATCGTAAAAATACTGCAAGTATAATTTGAAAGTTTATAAAAAATTAGTATAAAATTAGTAATACATAATTTGTAAAGTGAAATACGACTAATGTCTTCCTAACTGAATTATAATTTACCTTCTTCAAAAAAAATGTTCACATACATTTTCAAAATGGGAATTATTTTGGAAAATAACGTTTCATTGAAAATAAAAATGTTAAATGTTTTGAATATACTTTGTATATAAAGGATATTGTTTTATATGACTTAACTGCACTTATAGTATGTTCTTTGTCCCGATATGTTAACAATTTTACATATTATTTGTGTGATACCCTCTGCCTAGTGTAATTATTATGACTGAAATATGTGTAAGTAAGTATCATTGAACTTACATATAAGTGACGCGATTTTTCTTTTTATATTTAGAATAGTTTATTTAGGATGGGGTCGTATGAGTTGTGCCCTGTCTCTAGAAATAAGGAAACATATGGTATAGCTTATTGTAATAAAACTAAGTTCTTAAGAACTTGAAGTTTGTTAGGGGACGACAGGCGGCTAAAACGGTCTATGAACAATATTGTGCGAATATATTATATGAAATACACTACTTATTATTTGTTATATATATATTATAAATATATTTGTACATCACCTTCGCATTAAAAATGTTTTATTTGTTTGTATGGTTTGTCGTTACATGCAATTATAGTATATAGTAATGATAATGAGATAACATAAAATAAAATGTATATTAGAAATGAGTAAGTAGTAAAATATTTTTAAGTTAACAGATTAAGGTATTTGGTATCAACGTTGGAGCTTCTTTATTTGGTGGTCCCGGAAGGGCCCGTTTTGAAATAAGTTGAGTTGGGTTGAATTGAGTTGAATTAAGTTGCACGTAATCAGGCCAGAAGATTGTTAGAAACGATAGTTTGGCCGCCAAAGTTGGTCAGGAAACCTAACCGGTTGGCTTCGAGTGTCTTTTTCGAGGTTGGGTTTTTAAGGAGTCTCCTTCTTCTGGTTCTTTGGCTAAGTGTTAGCAGGTGGACCAAGCCTACTGACCCCGACTAATTAAAGTGAGGGCCATCTCTAGTACCTAGGACCTAGCACGGACTCAATTAAGAGACCCCCACTACGACAAGGTAGGTCCCACGGGGGGAGCATTTAAATTAAAACAAATACATTAAACATTTCAACAGTGTTTAGTCTCAAGCAATTGTACAATATTATGCAGTTATAAAATATTTACTATTTTTAGTAATTTCCAAAACGTTATCAACTTTTTCCTCTGTCTACTAGTTATTTGATTCACATCTCTCAAATTTCTCTACAAATCTATTACCCGTTATATTGTAGACTATTTACAAATTATACATTATATAATATTTCATCTCTCTATTGTTATATCCAAATCATTTAAGTGTATAAAATGACTCTTAACGTTAAAATATAACGTCGCACCAGTTTGCATTTGGGCGTGCGTCATTTTAGAGCAAAATAATCACTTATTAAGGATCGACAAAAAATAAAAAATCTTACTTTTTTACGCTTTATCAACTCGATAAGTAGTTGGCTATCCTATAATCAGTTCCTTTTATTTGCAAACGACGCTAACATTTTCCTTATCCCTCGGAAATAAATATATTTTGAGATTGGATCTGTCGTCTTGGTTTATTACTTAATATTATTACAAATGCCATGTTATATCAATTTTTAGGAACCGTTCTCCCATTTTTCACTCGATTTCGATGGTCTGATATTTGAACACAGTATAGTGATTTGATATTCATATTTAGCTAAAGATCAGCTTAGAATTAAGCGCGTCCAAAATACCTAAATTCCTTTCTTATGCAGCCTTCATCCTTCAAAATCGATCACACTCCTGATTATTCTTCTATTCGTGTCACTTTTAATAATGCTATCGTTTCCGCTCGTCGTGACGACGCTGATCTGTATTTCATCTCTTCTCTACTCAATAGCTTTATATTCTGGTCGGACCTTTTTTCGGTTATCTTATTTCGAGTTCCTTCTCACGCAGACACTCACTTTTTCAAATCCAAACCCAATCCGACTCGAATGCTTTGTCGCTGTAAACGAAAGTAATTTTGATTTTTTTTTTTATAGCCTAATTTTGATTTTAAGCTAACATACATTTATCTTCTGTAACATTTTATATGTTTTTAAAAGTATTGTTTTCTTTCTTGAATGTATTAATACATATTTATACAAGCTGCCCCGACACGGCGTTGCCCGTGTATTAGAATCAGCTGATCGGATCACTGAATCCCTGTGGTATGAAAATCCTAGGGATGTATACATTGATAACTATTGATACTATTGATAATCATAATAAATCATTTTATTTAATTAAAAATTAAAAACATGTTCTATCGGAACAACTTAATCCGCACACAAAATTTCATAAAAATCTGTCCAGCCGTTTAGAAGGAGTTTGCATACTTACACACGGACAGAAGAAATATATATAAAGAAGTTATGTGTAACAAATAAATGTTTACATTTTATTAGTTTATAATTATACCCCCCCCCCCGGAATTTGTTACGGCGTATCTTTAGAGTTCACTTTGAATTAAAAATGATTTTTAATTAATCGGAACAGTCTCTAGAAACGGCGGTTTTATTTTTATATTTCACCGTGTTATTACATTACTGCGGCGGTGTCGGTCGGTTGCCTAATTTTATTGGGCGCGGCAGAAGGGGAAAAATTGGTTCGGCTGCGAAATTCACTAAGATAATCGAGTTGGCTAGATCGTACGGCCGGCAGCCACCGCGAAGGAGTGTAAGTCGAAGAGGAAAGGCCAAGGGATACACGGTACACATACCGCGGTACCGTGACGTCACCCTGCGGCCACCGCAGAGCAAATTGTACGACCGTCTCGATTCGCTGGCTGTATCGCGGAACCGCCGTCCCCTTCGTGTAGCTTTCAGCAAACAACGATATTATACATGTGAAAATCGTGACAATCGAATTTTAACCGCCTGCCCACGCTTTTACATATGTAGTTTCTACCGCATATTGTATTCCACACACACACACACACACGCGCCTTATTTCGTTATCTGCGACGACAGACCGGTATGCCCGGTTACAAGATATCCAGCGTATCCCGCGAGATCGAAGAATTATCATAGTCCAGTCAGCCAGAACGTGGTGACGTCTTCCGGCATTCCACCAAACGGCCGTGTCCGTCGTGTATTCGTATACGATACAAAAACTATTGTTTTGCCGCGACTATTTAGCCTCGATCCGCACAAAATAATTGTTTGCCCTCTTCTTGTCTGTTCCGTTTTGGGGTGGCGGTGCCATTGTAACTTGTATGAGTACCGTAGTGTGAACGTATCGCCGGTTTTGACGTTTCATAATAATAATAATAATAATAATAATATTGTACACGCATTGTGCGCAAACGACAAGTGCGTTGACAAGTGACAGTGTGTTGTGTCGTTTGCGGCACACATACATGGACACATGGTGGCGGCCATTATCCGAATGGGTTGAATGTGCGGTAGGCACCAAAAACCGTCGCTAGACGAGCGATAAATACCGTCCGCTTGCGGTACGACGCCCACGTGTCGGGTTTTGTGCAGACATATTCTCATTTCACGTGCCGTCACGTCGAGTACACCGTTTCATAAGTTGTAGTATGTAATTTTTGGACCATTATTATAAAATTAAACAATTTGTTTCGTTTGTTCGTCAAATTTGTTTAAGTATATTCGAAATCGTATTAACAGAAGTATTATTCTATTTTTCTGTATACATATTTGTTTAATAAATAAACGCTCATAAGGCTCAAGCACATATCATAATTATTATTAAATAATAATGTAACAAATTAATAAAGTTAAAAAAATGAAAAAGTCAGTCGTATGGGGCACAATAAAATCGTTGATAATTCTATGAAAAATAATGCATTTATATTGTCTGATATGTTATGAATTTGATGTCACCATTTTAACATCAGAATAAGTACTTTTTGAGTACTCTTTTTTATAGTGCTACAAAAACAAGTATCTAAAAGATATCAGAAAATAAATTCAATTTAATTATACAATTACAATACATTAGTAAATCTATAAATACGTTAGCCGTAAAATATATAAAAAAGTTCTTAAGACTTTTGGCGTTTATAAATGAATAAGAAGTGTTATTTTTAAAGTTATTAAATTTTAGAGTTTTACACAGAATAACCTTAAAAACTTGATTTTCGTGTTTTACGCAGTAATTGTGAGTTTTGCTAAATATATGGTATAACTTCAAATGTTTAAATATGCAAATGTTGTAGCTTATAAAATTTACAAAACACTTGGGTTTTCAACAATAAAATGTAAATTTAACCACATATTTTTTTTGGCTGTTAGCTTGGATGCAAAGCTGAGAAACTTTTTAGTTTTACAATAATGTATTTTGTATTTGTTTTTACAATAAAAATATTTAATGCCACAATAAGGTTCTAACCGTAGACCGCAGGCACTTAAATTCGAAAAGCGGGAAATATGTTTGGGTCGCTTTGTGAATTGAAATGTTCAAGGAACTACACAATAAAGATACCCAGGTATTATCTAATGTAGATAATAGTTACAAAACAGTTATTAATAACTATTATAAGGCGTTTTAGAATGTTTACGATATTTTTTTTTAATATAAATTGTATTTAGTGTATAGTGTATACTTTTTACTGCAGTTTATGAAGCCCTTTCGGTGCCTAATGAAATTAAAATAAGAGATTCTAGTAACAATATTTATACGCTTTTTTCAAAATTTATTGATTTAATTGTGTAAAAACATAAGGTAAGACCTTGTAGGTTGTAAATGTAAAAAGCCATACAGAACTTCCTGCAATAATTTGGAATTTAGCTTTTATTAAAAATTGAACGCTACAATTTGTCAGTAAACAATATATTGTGTTTACGGCTTCCAGTTGTGAGGACTCATTTATTGTGTGACCCAGACTTTCGAGCGTGTACAAGTTTCAGCATTGAATTTCTCAAAACAAATACTCTGAACACTATCCCTGTCAAAATAATCCCCAGACGATGTTTTTTTACTTTGAATAAAAAACGAGTCATTATAGTCGTTTAGAGAAGGTGGTTTAGTTAATGTACATTAATTAGAGATGGTTTAGAGAAGAAAGAATGACTGCGTTTATACGCATAAATAAATTGTATCATTATTATTAAAAGCACACAAACAAATGCAGGGATATAATATAAAAACGTTGAACGCGTTTAGTGAGCAACATATATTTTTAAACGGCTTTGATAATAATTATAACTATATTTTTTTTAAAGACAATTTTGATTTTATATTTCTAAAAATGTAATTGCGGAGATGACAAATCGATAATTAATTATGTATAATACTTTAATAACGTGTAACCAAAATTTAATACTTTCATGCATAATATTTTTTATGCACATTTAAATTATTTCTATTATAATTGCTTAAAAAATATTCAAATAATTCGTATTTTCAAATAAAAATTGTATTTATACATTAAAGTGATACTACAAATATTTGATATGAGTATGTTCAAAAATGTATACAATTTTTGTATGAAATATTTACATGATTTACAGTTACACCTATATTTACAAAATGGCTTTGCCAACGTTTCGGAAGGTTAGGTTTTTTTCAGAGAAATACAAAGTTGTGGTAAACATTTAAAGAAGTGATGAGGAGGGGAACGGAGAAAAGGGAGGAAATTCATGGATAGGGTGAGAACGATGGGGCAGGAGAAGCCGGCCGCAGCGGTAGAACTAATGGTGGCAACGACAAATAGAGACGGCAGCAAGAAAAGAATAGTGGGGGTAGAACATTGGCATATATAAACTACGACCGCGGATATGATAGCTTCAGTCTACAGGTAGCAGCTGAGTGAACAACACGTAACCAGCCTGAACACAACACTAAAGATAGAAGATCAAAAGATTTCAAAATGTTGGCAAAGCTAATTGGTATATTTAGTTGTTATGTAAATAGTTCTGCAAACCATGAAATATTTCAAAAAAACTCTACACAAACTTCAACTAATTTATCATTTTCGTAATTTAACTAAAGGGCAAAATATAAGATTACACGTGTATTTGTTGTATTTATTTATTTTTAATTTACGTTATAAGTATATTTATATTATTTTTATTCACGTGATCACGAAACCAGCTAGTGCAGTGAGCATTCTATACTATTTATACTTAAGCACACAAGTGTGATATCCATTTTTTTCAAAATCGTGATTTTGGGAATCCCTGAATTCGTGATAAAGAACTGAATCGTATGAACACCAGTGATGTGTCCAAAGAGCATAAATAATTTTTCAACAAATAACCGTGAAATTCTATGTCCTCTGTGGATTTTTTTAAGAGCTCAAGAGTTAAACTCTGTGCCTCAAAACCATATAAAGTGGACATAGCACTTGTGTGCTTTAAGGTATCGATATGAAGAAATCTGTCTATTGGTAAAAGTGTAATCGTGAATTCGAACAATTAAAAAAAGAAAATATATCATTGTAATACCTATATCTTTGAATCGAAGTTAAAACTCAAATAATTAATAAGAAACTCTTCATGTGATACTGGATATCTTATATGTATTTGTATGTAATATTAAGATTTAGCAAGTATAAAGAAGAAAAACTTTTCAATAACTAAAACAAAATGTGTAAAATGTAACATTACGAAGAAAGTATGTTTTTTGTACTTATTACACCAACAAGAGACGTTCATAGAAAACATAATTATGGTAATTTATGAACACTGAAGTCGTATATGGCATGCATCTGCCAAGCTGTGCTCGACCACTATAGTATCGAAATATTACTAACTTAAAATTACTTTATTTATAACGGTTATTATGCTAACCAACTAATGTTGCGGTATTACTAATAATTTATTAAGGCCCATTTATTGGGCCTATGCAATCCAAATTTGGAGATGTGCCTAACCATCCCAACTTCATACCTTACAAGCCTTCCAATCCATTACTCTACGTATTATCTCTTTTGACCCCATGGTATGTATCCAATTGCACACTTCAAAATTATTTTAAAATAGAATCAATTAACCAATTAGCCACAAAACACTACAGAAAATTTCAATCCAAATTACAGACTCACCCTTACCCTTTAATATCACAACTTGCTTCCAATTCACTCCCCGGAAATCCTACTCGCCGACTCCGAAGACATTTGTGTAGATCACTAATTAGTACACATGAATAGATCTATTAATCTATCAATTATTAACAAATTAATCTGATTAAAATCAATTAAGAAAAAAATACGTTGGGTTCTATCACTGGATGGCCTCCACCCTCATATTATATCACCGTTTAATGTTTTCTGTGTATACGAGTATATACACACGTATATTATGTTACTATTTGCTTATTATGGCTTGTAGCATAGATTGTAAATATTCTTTAAGTAAATAAATAAAAACAGTACAGTGGGGTCGGGGCATAGTGGGGTCGGAGAGATCACAGGTCTACAGATTTTATTATAAGTGAAAGTGATAAAATCTCTTATAAATGCGAATCTGTTGATAATATGTTCAAACCAGTTATAGCGGTTTAGAAGATATCGTAGGACCAGCAATAATGTAATAATAGGTAATATGTAATAATAGACTAATAAGTAATAATGTACTTAAAATTTAATATTTAGTTCTGTGCAGGGTGGATACGATAAGGGCTGATCGTCTGTCTATAAAAATGTTCTGTCATAATTACCCATATATCGTAATTAACAAAATAATGAAAATATTTTCTTGTAGAAACTGATTACGGTCAAAGTGTAAATTTACCCTAATTTTGGTGTTTTTCCTTAATAAAAAAAAAATTTGACTACAGATTTTTGAGAAAATTGTATATGTTGTAGTTCCATTTTAGATCTACCTTCAGTCTAATTTTCAGATCTAAATCTCTAAAAATTTGCTCGAAAAAGTGAAATAAAGAAAAAAATTCTATCCCTTCTAGGGGAAAGCGTTTATAATATTTGTTTGGTTTGTTAATGTTTATTGATATAACTATGTTTGAAGAACAATTCATATAAATTTGGAACTTTTCCCACTATTTTTAAAAAAGTAATACAGCATCGTAATTTTAAGTTGAAAATGTTATACATTTTTTTGGTGCTTTTCTCGATTTTGATGGGAAAGGGGTGATTTTTTTAATTTTTGGCCTATTAAAGTACCTTTCAGGTATGATTTCTGATCTTAGAGTTGCTACACGAAGAAATCGGTTCAGCGGCTTACGAGATATCGTGGGTCCAGACAAAAAAAAAATAAAAATAAAAACTCATCATTGTAAAAATATTACCTTCTCAGCTCCACACCGAAGCTAAAAAATGAAATTACTATTAATTGGAAAGCGCTGTTAGCGCGTCCGAAAGATTTGTTGACCGGTCGCTATCCGAGTGAAATTCAACGTCACTTTAAAAGTGCTACAAAAACTGTAATACCGTTTAGTGACAAACGACGTTTTTTCTCGTTTACTTCGTTTGGTCTCCCGTCCAAAACTTTTGCCTGCAAATCGTCTAAACACATGATACTATACGGCGGCTTATGGGTTTTTTCTCATTATTTGAAACCGATCCGTATGGTCAGTTCTCTGGCGGCTTGTGAATTCGCCAACGGTCATCGGCTGCAGTCGCCAAGTTTTATGATAACAATAAGTCTTTATTCACGGCCAACACGCACAATCGCTTCCGCCTGTTAAAACATTGTATTCCTTCGGTTATTAATTATGCCGTTCTTACCCACCCCCCTCTGTTCCCTCCCCCTCGGACTAAAATGTAGGCAATAAAAGCTTCTTCTTTGTTTTTCTCGCCGCGAGCACAAACCGTATATTTCCGTTTCTGAGCAGACACACACACACACACACTGTACATATACCTAGATAGTAAAAAAACCGGACGTTAATGAAAAAATATCGTTTAAACGTGAAAAATGTCGAATCGTTAGTGCTAGCGGTCGCCGCCTGTTACCTTCAAAACTTTTTACGGCGCACGACCTCGTAAAGGGTATTTATTTTTCTTTTATCCGCTAGACCTGGCAGTCGTATAGATTTTTCATTTTTTTACGTTAATTTTAGCAATTAATTAGTTAATTTTAACGCCGATGGTCGTTCCAGGATACAAGAAAAACCTTCGATAATAACATGACATTATTACTCTGGCGGTTGTTTACCGACATCATAATCTTATTAATTTATAAAACAAAAAAAAAAATAACAAGGATTGTTGGTAAAGTCGATTGGAGTTCTTTGGAAGTCACTTTTGAAAAATTTCACGGAAACCTTGTACACGGCAGTCGATAAAATTTAATACCATTGTTGAAAGATCGCTTCCTGTCTGCTAAAACCGCGTGCCGGATAGTCACCTCGATTAGGACACAGCAGCAAACTTTGGCGGATCTATTATAACGAGCAAGAAGAAAGTTCATTAATTCCAACATTGCCTCATAAAACGTCCAATCGATGATTAATGACCGATGTTAAATTACATAGTATTAAAGATGAGTATTTTATCGATAAAAAAAAATATATATATAAGCAGCGAGACCGCTTATTTTTGTTATGTCTTTCGTTATTTTTCTTATATTATAGTATTTTACAATGACGTATTTAAAAATTCAGCATTGGATAATTTGTCATGCAAAAATCCATGGCATTTGAGCATTATTGATTATACTGTAACCAAAAAAAATGCGGTCTTAAAGTATTTTTTATGACATAAACTCCTAATATGTAGCTTAGGACATTGAGAACGTGCATATTAAGAGATTTGTATAATACAATTTTTCTCAAAAAGCCACGTAATCTGGGCGTAGTGGAAAAATTTCAATTTTCAAATGTGATCCGCCATCTGTTTTTTAACGAAGAAAGTATACTAGTCAACTAATTAAATATCCACTCACGACAAATTATAAACAGTTTAAAAAAAAAAACGTATATATTTATAAATTTGTATTTTTAATTTGGCATTAGCCTTTCCATCATTATCTTTTAGATAAACTACATTTTTATACTATACGCCGAGATTGATTTACTTGAGAAGTATGTAGTAGAATAAATAAAATACAGATTCCGGCATTTATATGAAATGATAAAATGTAGGAACCTTTAGTTTTATTTTAAAAGCAGCTTATGTGCAAATTTATTGACACCCTGGCGATTAAAACATTCTAAGCTTTCCCGTGAGGTACAAAAAAAAATTTAAATGGAAGGTATACAGGTAAAAATCTCTCCGACCCCTCTTCCATTATTAATTTATTAGTTGAGAGTTATACTTCTCTGATATTTTATGTAAATTATGTTTTTGCATATATTGTACTCATTTAAACATATATATGTACAAGGTGTTGCGAAATATTAACAATTTTTTTAGATTTTAAGAAATAGTGTTAATTTGCTTTTTGTGCAAGAAATATAAAAAACTAGCGTAATAACTCGAATGAAATCTCGATCGGATTTGCCTTTGATCTTTCCATTTCTGATATTAAATACTTGGTACGAAAATTGAATAAAACTCAAATGCCTTTTGTCGTCCGTTGTCATCTGGTGGTGAAAGGCTTTTTATATATTTTTTCCACGTCCGCGGTACAAACTATCAGTTTTTTATGTGTGGTTTAAGCTTTATCTTTTGAGTTCAAAGACAGATTTCTTACAATATAGAGTGAACGAGAAAGAAAACAAATTATTGTTTAGTTTTTGTAAAAATTTTGAATTGAGGGCAAAACTCGCTTTGTTCCGGAGTTAAAATTTTGTGTGGAGCTTTTGATCGACTGTAAAAAGTAGAGAGTGACCTATATTTATGTCAGTAGCTTATATGATTTAAACTTAGGTAGTCGTAGTATCTAACAAATTTTCATTAAGAACGATTTATCTAGGTTAATATAGGGTTTAAACACCGACAACAGGAAGTGAAAAAAGATTATCCGGATAGTCAGGTTATTCTAATTTTTTAATTTGAGGGAATCGAATAGGATCTAATCTAGGTCACCTATTCAAAGGTTACGGTGTTAAAACAACGCAACATAAGGCATTGCCGACATTTTACTTCAACAAAAATGACTTCATTTTTTGTACATCATGTTTTTACAAAATATTTTGTTGTCCAAGTTTCTTTTGATTTGGAGTATTTTAAATTCAATGTGCTTTTAAATTGTCTATTTAAACTAATAAACCGGCCATAGACTTTTTAAAATAAAATGTTTACTATTAGTTTTTTTTTTAATAGGTTCAATATTTTTAATTTTAATTTAAGAGTGGTTTTGAAATATCACCTCTAAATAATGAAAATAATGTTATTCATTCTATAATTGATTTTTATACACATTTTATAATGCAATTATTAAAACTTTTGCGATTTAAAGAATTAAAACTTTAGTTTCTTTATGAAAACAAATTTTTTTTGGAAAAATAACTATGTTAATAGTACTACTGTATACGTTATAAATGTTTTTCACGACTCGACAAGGAAGCAGGAGAGCAGGCCACATTGAGCTTAAGAGATTAATTTAATCTTAGCTTTTCGTTTTTAAAACATTTAAATAATAATAAATGTCTTTTTACAAACTTTAATTTTCGGGCAGTTTTGGATGAGTGGGCAGGGAAACGGCTGGAAAAAGAAATGGCCACCCGACTGGTGTGGAAGATAATGTGAAACCATCATACCATACCATACATTCCCCTTCCCCGGACACATTTTTATTTTATAACATGAGTAAAAAACCGACCTATAAAGCTGAAAAAAAATTTTGATAATAAATAGGTAAATATTTAAAGCCAACCACAAAATATAAAATTTTAACTACATAAAATTACCACCAGCTAGTTCCTCGTATTTCGTCATTACCGTTAAAATAAATTATGTAACTACCTTTTATATTTGTTGTTGTTTTGTGAATTACAATTAAAGGTGCCGTTTCATTATCTCTGCGTATCCCGTAATTGTTATTCGAGTAGCACAAAACAATCGTTTTTATCTCTGCCTTCCACTCCCAACTACATAAGGTCGGTTAAATTACAAGACATGTAAAAGTTGTAATTATATTTAAAATCATATATTGCTAATTCAAAAGTGAATAAATGTAACTCGCATTAGATTTTCATTTATTCAACTAGTTATTTTGAGGTACACTATTATTCACTGTTCTTTTATCAGAATTTTCAGGTTCTTTTTTACATATACAATTGTTAAAAAAGGTATTTTTTCACAACCTGTAAAATTCGACTTTATGTAGTTTTTCGCTGTTCTTCGAGTCCCCCGATTAGTAGGGAACTATACAAATATGATCAAATTATTTGCGTACACGCGATATAGGTACTTTATTTACTGAAATAACTATCCAATGAATCCATCATGCGTGTATTAGAACATTTTGCGCTACTGTTTCCGGCCATACGACGTTAAAGGTACGCTTTTAAATAAATGATCTATGTGCGTGTGGTCATTATTATAAATACATTTGCTCTAGAGTATCTGTGCTATACAGTATGTTATAACCACAGAGCGGATAGGATTTTTTCGGTATGGCTTCTTTCGTTTTGAAAATCGTCACACAAATCCTCGTGGTCACGTCGAAACACCGACCGGCGCGGCGTTAAGCACTGTCCCCGTTTTGTTATAATATATAGTGAAAGGCGGATAGTAGCGAGGGTTTTAAACGAAACAAAAAACATATAATAAACGAAATATCGAAAGAGAGAAAATAAAAAATAAAAAAATTGCCAAGATTGATTGATCGACCGATTAATTTACGGTTGTCGCTTTGGCCCCGGGGGTGCCGGCCGGCTACTGTATATATATTTTTTTACAACAATAAATAGGACTCTCTTGTGTGATGTTCCAGGCCACAAAGAAAATTATCGAGCCCAGTCGACCGTCGTCCCGTTTGGGTAGTATATATTCACACAGACACACACACACACGCGCACTAAATAAATAATCAATTGAAAGAGCAAGAAGAAAAAACTATACATATACATGTATATATGTATGGTAGTCTAACGTAATAAAGTTCAGAAAAAAAACTCAAGTGCCGGGAGTTTTCTATGACGTGGACGATTGACGGCGGCGATGCGATGGAACGCTGTAAACATTTTTGCCGTCGAAACTAACGTTTGTACAGATGCGTTTTTTTATTGTTTTTTTATTTTGTTATTCGGCGTTGGCGTCGCACTTGTTGGTTCAGGTGTCCCGTAAAAACATTTTTTTCCCCCGCAACGACCACCGCCGTGTTAAATCGATTTACTAGTGATATTGTCGCACACACTCGCACTGACTCAGCCGTGTCCTTCTTATATAGTAAATAAAAAATAATTACTATTGTACTTACTATATCTATCGGCCACCAGTGTTTTTTTAAAATTTAAATTACGTTCGGGTGTTCAAAATTCGAACCGACTGTATTTTTACCGATCGCCCGTTTTTTAATATTTTGCCATCGACTAAGTCGCAAAAACGGTCCGTCGTCGTATCGATGCCCGAAGAGTATTATTAAACGCTTACATTAACCCATTTTAAAAGTACCATAAAACCCCCGCCATTATGTATCGTGTGGCTTGAAGTAGAGCGTGGAGGTCGGTCGTGCAAATTTCATATAACAATTGCTATTCACACACAGCAAGTAAATATTTATTTTTATTTTTTGAAAAATGAACAGACATAGAACGTAGTTCTCACCGTTTATATAGTTTAAAACGTTCATAACAAGACCGATTGTAGCAATTTATTTATAAGGTCCCAGCGAAAAAATAGTTATTTTGTCTCTTAAAAGTGATACCAGTTATAATAGACTAATTTAGAGAACAATTATTGTTTATAAGTAGTGATGGGAAAATCCGGATTTTGCGAAGTTCAAAAAACCGGAGTTTTAAACTTCGAAATTCGAAATCCGGAGTTATAGTATTCGAAGTTCTCGTTATAAATCCGGATTTCGAAGTTTTCATTATAAATCCGGATTTCGTAGTTTTCATAATAAATCCGTAGATTGGATTTCAATTTTTTTACACAAGTAAATTAACTATATTATTTAATTATTTAATATTATATACAACGCGTTTATGTAGTGTACAAAAAAATATTTAATTATTGAATTGGTAAATTAGGTATCTGTTTTTATAGTTATAAGAACATTATGTATTAACACGATTTACAAGTCTCAATGACAGTTTTATAATAGATTAGAGCAATAAGTTTTAATAATATGAAAAATACACAACACAATATATATATAACAAAGTTTTATTTATTTTATTTTTTACTTTTTAGTCCTATTAAAGGTACTTAATAATTGGTGAATAGATTACTAAATTCATTTTAGAAGATTTGAAAAAAACATGAAATTTTAGTGAAATGACCCCCACATATGACCCTGTGTAGGGCGACCTGGATGCCTGAGTCCCAATATAATAACATTATATTATAATGTCATCCTAGATGAGTGTCTGTGCCAAGTTTCAGCCTTTTATGATATTGGGAAGTGGGTTAAATTAATTTTGTAAGATTTGAAAAATATCCGTACGTACAGACGTACGTACGTGTTAGCGAGTTAAAGAAAAGCATGTAAAAAGCATGTAAAAACTACTTAAACATAGCTTAAAATTTTTTAATAGGTTTTCAATATATCACAAATATTAAACTGTAATACAGCATACTTACTTTGTATTTAAGCTAGATTACATATATGAAACTTAAAGTTCATTAGAAACATATAACTTAGGGTAATTTAGTTGAAGGGGTCCGATAATAGCATTTCATAGAGGATTAAAAGTCAACTAATTTGAACAATTTGGTCATCTTGTACTGCTGAATTAGTAATTACAAAATGGCTTTATGAATTTTAAAATCGGTAATTTGGCTTTTTATTTAAACCCAGGTTACGGTTTCTGAAGTTCAAATTTGGAAATCCGGATTTGTCATTAAACCCGGATTCTTCGTAAAATCCGGATTTTTTTCATTGAACTTCGAAAACCGAAAACCGGATTTTACGGATTTTAAGAAAATCCGGATTTATTTCCCATCACTATTTATAAGTATACATTTTCCATAACATTCATACTGGCCTCTAGTTGAAGGGATGTGGAATAGCAATAATAATGTGTAACGAGCGACGTTTGTCGTAAGTTTGATGAGTATAATCAATTAACAAGTATACATTAACAAATACATTCTTAATATTCTTCGAGTTTAATGTAGATTATTTTTTTATGGAAATAAGATTATACTAAAATAAACCAAAAATATGTCTCTTATAAAACTAAAATTTTTAATATAAAAGTTTTTGGGAGAAGCGGGAAAGATTGATAAAGTGAACATGATAACATATTGGGAGAATTAAACGAAAAAGTGTATGAAATACTGTAATTGGAAAAATAATTGGTCAGAAAGACTGGTCAATAAATAATGCAGTGGATGGGCATTACATATGAGAACGACATGATGACAAGTGGTGGCAAATGTAGAAGATTATTACATTGATTAGATACATTGAAAAAAAGACTGAAAGTTGATTGCGACTCATATAAATATGACAATTGACAACTATAATGTTAAAAGAAATTAGAATATTATGAAATCAAGGCTAAGAGAGAACAGAGAAAAATTTAATAATTTTTTAGTGTTTAAAAAAAAATTTAAGTATTCTTTTGTACTGTTATATAATCACTTTTGAACATAGGCTGGTAGATTAAATTACACTATAAAAACAAATAATATTATGTTATATTGTAATGAGTAAATAACCTCTCTAGATATTTACATATTTTGGAAATGAATGTAAGCAGTACAAATAACTAATTACAGTAATGTGTGTAAAATTTAAAAAGTGGAAGTTACTTTAAATATAAAAGATACTAAAAATATCTTATACAAATTAATAATAACGTTTACACAAACCTCGATTTAAACAATATAATCATACAGGGGTAGCTAGTATTTTACTTAAATCTATTTGTACCTAATTTTTTAGTTAGGAATTATAATTGATTTTACAGCAGTTAAGCAGTCTGATATTAGTAATATTATAAAATTACATTATTCGGCTATTTATACTTCCAGATTCTACTGAACTTTATTGGAAATGAATATGAATTTTGATACATCTTTTTAGCTGTTATTTTAGATAATGCGTTACTATTATTAACAAACCTTAAAGCTTTACCTAAAATTTTGTTGCGTTAAACACTATTTCCGGGCAAGTTATTGATAAACTATATTCATTAAAAGTTGGTGTAAGGTGGATTGTGAATAATTTATGAGATTAAATAATTCTTAATTTTCACATATTTCCATTTAATTATCAAAGCTTTTAATTGTGATAGTTTGTAAAACTATACTCATCAGAAAATGGTATATAAAATTCATGACAATATTTATTGAACAATTTTATGCAATGCACGGATTTTATAATTGTATATTTTTACTTATGGAAAAAAGAACTTAGTATACTCTATACGATAGTTTGGTTTTGATGTCAAAGCTTTAAAATAATAAAACATAAAAGAGTTAACAAAATTATATGTTATTTTTTAATGCATGATATAATATATATGATCACTTAATTATATTATTTAATACTTCTTCATTTATTCGACGCTTGAGTAAAAGATATTTTTCCGAACTAATTCGTAGAGGTAAAGAGTATATGGATGTTGTGAACTTAACGTTACATTAACAACATTGTCTAATGGTTTGTTTGCCAGCTGCCGTACACTTCAGTTATTTTATGGATACTTGTTTCGGCGATAATCCTCGGACCATAAATCAACATTAATACCTCTGCGCGCATAATATACCATTGGCCGAATAATCCTAATGAACTAGCGGATATTTAGACTAGGGCAAATTAATTCGATACAATACACAGAATATTCTATACAAAGTTTTTCAACATTCTAAAGATAGGATGATAATAGATGACGTTTAAGAGATTTGTAAAATATCTCTATAACGAGTGTGAGTGAATCGTTTGCTTTCTTTAAGTTTAACGTTTCTATTTCTTACCTTAACCGGTTACTGAGTGTACGATTTGAGGGTTTACAACTGTCTGTCAACCCAACGGTTAACACTTACCAATCAAGTTAAACACTCCGATAGTAGGTTGATTATTTCCTTTTTTTTAACGGTTATTTTCCCAGATAATGGAACCGTCATCAGCCGAATATTAAACCGGGATCACACGCAACAGAGCTGCTATCCCATTCAGGAAAGTAATACCTCAAATGTGTGTATGATATTTTTTTTTAAATATGAAAAAACTGTCAAAAGTAGCTTCTTTTGATCTATATTTTCGGACAAAAGTTCTAAGAATTCGTGAATTGTTTTCAAAGAACATTATAATTTACATTATAATTTTCAGTTCATGTTTAATTTTTTCTCTTTTGTGCTGAATTGTAAGTATATTTCGATATGTGCTGAGTTGTTTTATGAGAACTCATCGTATTTTGTAATAAATGATCTTAGAAATCATGTGATAGATCTATTAAAGTTTAATTTAATTCGAGAAAAAAAACCCAGTAGACAATTGGAATTTAATGCTCAAATAATAATATGAAAGTTTACATTAAAATTGTTAGTTATAAAAATATGTATAGGTAGAGTTAATTTAAATGTTGATTCTATGTTTAAAAACCAAATAATTGTAAAATTTAACCATTTCTATATAAAAATATTTAAAACAAATATGGTAATACTATCATTTCCAACTATTTAAACCAAATTTGTGTACGTGAGTATAATAATATAATAATTAACTAGTGCTAATTGAAATTGATTATCAAGGAGAAAGTAATAATAAATCATAAAGTTTTAATAATGACAGTGTCCCTTATAAAAACGGTAATTTGTTATATTTGGCTACAGTTACTAATATGTTTTTTAATCAAAATATCAATGTAGTTGAAAGAACTTATTACTTCTTATAAAATAAAACTAAACAATTTTTATTTAAATAAAAATATTTTAATATATGCTGCTTTGCCTTATCTTGTCCAATATTTAGGTTATTTACGTTTTTCATTCAGGTGTGTTTATTTTAAAAATGGTATTAAAACTACATTAAATAATACTATGATTTTATATTTATATAATAATTGTTCAGCAATTTTGAATATTATTGGTTTTCAATTTAATATTTTAAGAAGTAAGGTGAGATCATTTAAAACACAGTACCTTGCTTTTTTTGTGTTAAAAAATGATATTTATTATGGGACAAAATATAGGAAATATTTTTTAAAAGTTAATACATAAGATATTTTTAATACACCAAGTATATTTAACACTAGTATTACTATAATTTAATTAGTATTAAATTATTTTGGAATTTATGTTTCTATGAGTTGTAGTAAACGCAGGTTTGATCAAAAATTATTTCATAGAAGTCTTCAAAATCTATATGAAATTAACATTAAACTTATTAGTAAAATCGTATCTTGGATGTTCCAGGGTTGGAATATATATACGTTTATACTTTTTTTAAATATTAATGTGACCTTTGAATTAAAAGATTAAAACTATGTACTATGTAAATAAATTGAGCAACTTATGTTTTTTTTAAACTCGTTTAGTAGACATTCTGGAATACATTTTCGCGTTTCATTCTTTATTTGTAAGACATTTTGGTATTTTTATTCCCTTCAAAGACAGTTGTTAGAACTATTCTCACATAGGATTTGTTCAATTCGAAACTTTGACAGATAGTTTGTGAGGGATGGTAAAAACTAAAACATGACTGTTTTGTAACGTAGTAATTATAACAATTATATTTCTCTGCGTTTATTTATCAGTGGAATATTACGTTTATTATAATTTATACAGTATTAAAAAGCAATTATGTTTTCTTAGAAATACACGCCCTTCAAAGCCATCCGTAAAAGCGTTGATGTTTTTTACAAATGCCTACTTCATGTTTTCATTTTTTTTAGGTATTATTTCTCAGAAATACCTAGAGTTATTATTCTCTTGACGCGTGTCCTAATGAATCGAAAAGTGAAAACCAATTTTCTTTTCCTTTGAACAAATGATTAAAATGTATTTTTATTTATTATCCGGCAGTAAATTGATATTTACGGTCCGTTAACACTATATTGCGCTAATACCCGCTGTAATGTTTTTTTTAGTTTACTGTTCAGTGCTTTTGTAAATAATAAATATATTATATTACTCGTAAATTTTGATGCGATTACTCACGTTGGATAAGACACTGTTTTAGCAATAATTTAAGTAGATTTTTGAACAAATAGCATAGGGTTGAAATAATAACAATGGCGAAACCGGAATTTGCCGGTATTTTATACGTATTACGTACATATATTACAAAAGACATTTAAGTTAAGTGTTTGTAGGTTTGATGTTTAATGCATGTCTCGACCCACATTACACCAGCTGTAAAAATATAACAAACACTACACATACCAAGGTACATATTATTATTGTATTTTTATTTTTAATAATATTTTTTATAAAAATGTACCATTTCATAAACGATCCAAATAAATATGTATCCTATAAAACTGAATTAATTTGGTCGGAGCTTTTGGCAAATAGTGTGGAATTCGAGACGCTACAAAAACCGATCGTGTTTTGTATCTTAATTCTCACATAACAGCTAACTTATTTATATTTATAATGTGTAACAATCTTTTAAATTAAATTTTTAAAGGAAGCTTATCCTAATGCGATGATTGGTTAATAGTCAGTCAATATTATGATAAATACGTATCATCCAATTATATTAATAAGTATAGTTCATAGTTATTTACCCAACTGTTGTTGTGCCTGTGGCAGGTGTCTGCTATATGATAAAATAGTAGTAAGCTTACGATGACGTGTTATATAGTAAAAAAGTTAAAATTTATGAACTTTTAAATGGAATACAACGTAAACATAATATAATGGTATAAAATATCAACCGTATACTGCATGCTATTCGATAAACGTCGCGATGTCGAGTGGAATAAAATGGTTTTTCTTTGGTTTTTTATTTACGTAATAGAATTTTCATTTTATGGTATTTGATGTTCGGAGAGATATATTCTGGATTAATAGGCCGGAAAATAAAACTCAATTTTGGTATTAGTTTCTCTTTAAAAATCTTCAATTCGGATAAGACAATTTTTATATGAAAATAAATTTACCGATGATCCATCTATGACCGTTTTGTTGTTTTACTATATTCAGTGTGGACTGTCATAGACGCTGTGTCTTCATGACAAAATCGGTACAGTAGAATTCGTCTGCTTTGCTTCTCTCTGCCGTTTCCACCGTTTTCGAAGAGTTATATCGGATAGAACAGAAGATGTAATTATAAAACGGAAGCTCGTTTGCCGTTTCCGTTGACTCGTCGAACGGTTCTCGGTTCCGGTAATTAATTATGTTTTCATAAAAAAAAAACAGACATGTTAATTGCAACCCTTAGGTGTTGTTTGAAAAATACAACTGAGAAAAAAATGATGTTATCTTAGATCTTAGATCTCCAGAGGCTTTATGTTTCACCATTTATTTAACTTTTATATTATTTATTATTATTTCGGTCAAATGTAAGCACTAACTTTTGTTTGTAAAACATATATTTGAGAGTTTTTATTTCGTTGGATAATTATTTTGGGCAATTTTCAGAGCGCATGGTCGTCTTAGATGAACGACCCTATATTATTAATGGCATTTTATATAATATATATATGAATTTAGCGTGGTGACGTTCTCGTGCTTTTCGTTAGACATTACTATGTCGTATATCGCTGAACCATAACCATACTATATGTATATTACCTATACAGTGTTTATAATTTGCAACGTACACCCATGCATTATATATTTTTGGGTTTTTGTTTCAGGCCAAAGCTTAAGGATACCGCTGATAAACAAGCGCAAACGAAATGTCTCTGCTCAACGTAAAAGGTACGATGTCATTGGAAAACATATTATAATATTTCATTTCGATGTGTATACACCCAATTAACCCTTTACACCCTAGTCTAGCGTGTAGCTGCGTATCTACCGCGTACACGACCGACAACGTTATACATATTAGATAATCCTTCCTCGGACGCACAACATTGGAAATTCAGTCCACGTACATAAATTAAAATTATGAAAACGCATGTGCCCCTCCTCCTCTCTCACCGCCGTTTTAGTTCACCTTGTTTTTATGTAGGTGTTTGGCCAAAGAAGAATGTAATATTGCCGTTTGAAATCCCATGTCGAGTTATCCGAACAGTTTTTATTTATTTATTTATTTATTTACATAGATGTGTTCCACGAGGATTAACCTACCCACTGTGATATTTCCAAACTAAACAAAAGTATTAAAATTCGATTTATTTTTTGTAATATTTACTGCACTCATAATATATTAAATTTATAGCTATACATACAATAAATGTATTGTACATTCATAAATATAATAATTTATTGATTTTAAACGATATAAAATAAAATCTAAATTTACGTCAACGGTAGTTGGATTACATTTGGAAATGGGTGAGTGGAGCCTAGAGCTGTGCTACTTTTCTAGCATGCCAAGATTTATTGTAAGTTCTCAAATGACAGTTATCCAGTTAGTTTAATTTGGGGTTAATTTTATTTGGGCTAGATTGCAACGTTTTGTATTATTCATTTAATAATAATAAATACAATAATATAAAAAAATACATGTATATATGTATATGATATAAATATATGATATGAATATTTTGTATTTAAATTATGTCATTTGATTTTTATGTTGCAGTTAAAATGGCTCGTTATGTCGGAGACCAAGGTGAGTGGAATATAGTTGCTTAAAATATCTTCCTTATTTTTTTTTTATGCTCCGTCTCCGCGCAATTTTATTACTCAGTCGTATCATATACAACACCGTCGCCCGAGTCTTCCTCGGTCGGTACACGGTTAAGGGGAGGTATAGGGGATTTTTGTTCTGCTATCGACGCACGATGAGATTGATGGCTCGGAAACTTTAGGTGTTCGAAGACTGTTACGGTTTCAGATAAGCGCAACCGCCACACTATCTTGTTCCTCTCCACGCACAAAAAATACGTTGACTCTAAACGAGCAAATTACCAAGCATAGTACGTTAAACGTTTGCCGTCGTGCTTAAACGTTTTGTTACCCTCTGTATACTCATACACACACACACACACACTGCGATAAACAAACCTACAGCATGTGTGTGCATATAATAGGATTGACGGATAAAAATAGTGGTGCACGTGCAGTCCGCTGGGCAAACGGTGAAAAATAGCTTGTCGAACTTTGGGTGGCCGACGGCAGGGGTCGGGGAGATAATATAGACGTGAATCACACTAGAACAGGGCAGACGGATGTATTTAATTAATAGTGGGTTTTGTTATAACATGTTATTGTAGCCGTGTGTTGTTGTGCCATTCGTGCTAACATAAATATCGGACGGCGCTGTGTATAGATAATTTTACTACACCGGTGCGCGGGAGGCGCTCGATAGTAATTGTTTTATAACGCTAAGCGCTATTATCATAATAATATACAGTATAACGCTCACACGGGCAATATTATCAATTTATTGTTATTATTAATAAAACATTTTTTTGTTTGTTTCTGTTTTAGCGGCACAATTCAGTACTTACGCCACGTTAAAGTTGCAAAACGTTAAGTGCACGACGGTCACGGTGAAAGGAGCGAATCCGTGTTGGCAACAAGATTTCTTATTGTAAGGCCGTCGCGTATCGAATAAATCTATAGTCGTAACAATAACGTTGATAACAATAACAACTCGACAACGAAAAAAAAAGTCCATTGATAAATCCTACATACTAGGTTTTATTACATTGTACACTTATGGCTTTTTTAATGTTTTGTCCGGAGAGAATGGAATAATATAACGCCCTCTTTCAGACTATTTTTGGATTAGTCGTCATACGGAAACCCATTTTATACAGAATAAAAGTTTCCAAAGAGACAACTATACAACGTGTCGATAATTTTCGTTAAATTAAAACATCTTACTTGTTACACTAATTGATAATTTAACTATATAATTTGACTTCAAAGTTCTTATATTATTTTGTTTAGAAAAAAATGCATTATGTTTATTTAGCGTTCAGAAAATTTTAGATTTTTCTCTCTATAAAATATGTTATAGCTGGTTTAAAAACAGTATCTTTTATCTATCTTTTAATAATACAATTTTTTTAAAAAAAGTACTATTATTTATTATTATGATTTATGTTGTTATTAATTATTTTTGTGTTTGCCATAGTGAAACGAACGACGTGAACACGGGCTTACTGGTAGAAGTATGGCGCAGAGGGTTTCTGTTGGATTATGCGATAGGCTATCATATGGTCAGCTTGCCGACAGTGCGCTACTCCAACGAGGTAATCGATCATCCGTAGAAAATATATTATATCTTAGTCAGATGTATATTATTTATTATGTCGACCGTCTATTATCTACTGTATAATATTTTATATACGTATAGAGATTTTGTTTTCTGTCAGAAAACAATTATTATCAGTATTAAACTTGAGATGGCCGCCGTGTTTCCGTAACCTGACATGGCCTAATAATTTTGTAAAAATGTTATTAATATTATAGTTACTTAGTAGGTATTATAGTTGTGCTGTGAATAAGGGTTTTAATTTAAACGTTTGTAACTTGATCAGATTTCGGGAATTGAAATGTCACCATGACACACCATCGAGCGTGTCTAACATAATACGTCAATAATGATGGCCCTTAGTATTGTGTAGCTGAGAACTATTTTTTTTTTTTAAATCAAATGGGTGCGTTGGTTTATCGCCTAACCCTCTAACTGGAGGTTAGATTACGTTAAATTATTAAAGTCAGCGTGGTAACTGGTGGGTGGTCGCTATTGTATTACATTTTTCAATGTAATGAAAGATGACAGTGCCACTTTCCTTTTGTCAATTACTACCATCAAATGAGTTTCATTATTTAAAACGGGTTTTTCTTCATCATAACAGTGTATAAATACTGTACCTCAGAACTAGATAAATGTATAAATCTTATTCTACACGAAAAATTGTACCAATCCAAAAACCGCTATGTTTAAACTTTAGACTTACGTTCGTCTAGTTCTGATATACTCTGGTGCCTACAGGATAAGCCAAGACAGATTTGCTGGCACGCTGTGATAATATAGTGTGATGGAATTTTTTAAAGTTAATTTTCATAGGTTGTTTGTTTTTTATAGGACGGTGACGGAGACTGGGTATCGCTGGACGCTGAACTTGAAATGAGCGACGGTGTTGTGTGCGGTACCAGATGTCCGACCGGTCACTTTCTGTTGATCGACGCCAGGTTCGAGCTGCCCTTCGGTAAGTCGCACGTTTTTATCGCCGTACTTAAAATTATTACACTAATGATTATAGGTACTAGTTTTCCAAAATCTTAGCATTTCGTGTAAAGAAAAAACCTGTTTGACATATTACTTCAATAAATATTAAAAATATATTGTTTGTAACCGTGGACTGGATGTCCGAAAATATATTCACACACGAGGAAATTTAAAAACCAATTTCATCGATGATGTGTAAATTCACGTTTTATAGGCCCTTACGATCCACCGACTGGTTGGAAAGAGATCTTAGGAGAGCTGAATAATTCCAACACGGCCCCACCAAGCGCCAGTGCATCCGGAGGTACAATAATGAAAAATAATAATGGCAAAACACTTAAACGTCTCGCACGTCTGTCTGGGCTTTTTTGGAAGCATGATGGTTCTTATACATTCTCTGATACTTGAACACTTGATTCTTGATCTTTACACTATTGTGATGTAACTACTATTCGAGTAATTTGAATTACACGGGTTTCGCCATGATAACATTTTTTGTAAAATATTGCTTCCCTTAATCTAACTAAATTTATTAACCCTTAACTTCTTAAACAACGGTTCCGGGTAATTACCCGGTTAATTCACAGAGAAAATTAAAAACACAGCTAAAAAATAATAGCTATTTAGAAAAAATTAAAAACTTAATAATGTCTCATAAGAGTAATAGATAATACAATGGTACACAATTATTTTATGGTAATTTTTTGCGCTTGTTATTTACGAAACTAAATTCGGAACAAATTAAATCTATTTTTTCTTGAAAATATCTAAAGATAATATAATAACTCAGTCAAAAAAAGTTGTTTTAATGTTTGATGTTTTAAATGACTGTTAAATTCTGAAATACACATTTAATTTGGACAATTTTTTCTTAGTTCATAATTATTAAAGCGTGATTTTGTCCGGATCCTTTTTAATTTTTGATTTAAATATATTTCTGACCGTGAAAAAGTATTCACTAAGTATTATAATATCTTAAAAAGAACCATTTGTTTTGCTAGTAAGGCTTATAAGTAAGTAACTGCAGATAATATAAAATTAAAATTAACATAACATTTTTGACCGAGATAAAATTAAATTATGTATATACAGGGTGTAATGTGAAGTTCTACCGAGCTTCAAATGAGACATTCTGGATGCTCTATGAAAAATAATTTCAGATTTGAAATCGGGAGAAAAATTTTTGTTAAATTGATATGTAACATGATTTTTTTGGTATCTGGCCACAAGGTGGCCGCCAAATGGAATTGCCACTGAATGGCCGGCATGTGACTAAAACCAACATATGACATGCGACACATAATTTAATATAAAATAATTCTAAGGACACCACTAAATTGAGAATAAAATTCTAACCCAAAATGATGTGTCACATGCCTTATGTTGGTTTTGGTCACATGCTGGCCACATTTAGTGGCCACTCGGTGGACGCAAGTGTGGCCAGATACCAAAAAATCATGTTAAATATCAATTAAACAAGATTTTTTCTCCCGATTTCAATCTGAAATTATTTATTTTATAAGACAATTTTTAAATGTGATACGAGTTCTATTTAAAATAATTTTTAAATTAAAAAAAAAATGAATACCACTTATTGTACCCATAGAGCATCCTGAATGTCTCATTTAAAACTCGGTGGAACTTTATATTACATCCTGTATATAAAAAAATTGTTCGGCCCGTGGCACAAATAAGTATTGAAACGTAAACATATTATTCTTGATGTTATTTTAAATAAAACTTTTGCAATACTCTAAACTTTTTTTTTTTGATATTCATAAATATAACATAATTTGATAACCTGTAATGAATAAATAATAACCTTAATGCATTAAAAATGTTTAGAAAATGGCCAAACCCGTCCGTTTATGCACGGTATTCAAGTTTTTTTTTAAATTCTTCATTCTTCTCAAATTCCTTAAAACTTTTTTTATTTCACACATAACCACCTGTTTCTACGTTGAATTTCTATCATTTTTATTCATTTTCTCTCTTGAAAATTGACTTTTTATGTGTTAGTATATTTCTTATGTATTTATGTATTATATAATATATATATATAGGGCAATTCTTTTAATGCTCCACGCTAGTTTTCATTAAAAATAAAGATTTTTTTATAGTTTTTCTTTTTAAAACATTTTTGTTACTATTATTTTACAATACTAGACAGTATTCAAATGTTTATTGTTTGTCTTAGTATTTTCCAGAGCTCTATCAACTTTTAAAACTTAAAATTAAATAGCAACGTATACCTTAAAATTACTTTTTAAATTAGGAATGATTTGATGAAAATTTTGACTGTTTAATAACCAGTTAAAAAGTAAACTAAATATATAAGTTATCATTTAAGTTTCAAAAGTTGATAAAGCTTTAAAAAATACCAAAAAAACATTTTTAATACTGTATAATATTGTAAAACAAAAAAAATTTTTTTTAAAGAAAAATAATTAAATAATAACTATTTTAAGAGAAAATTAGTCTAGGGCGATAACACAATTACCCGGTTTATATATTTTATTTATATATATCATACTGTCTTTTTTATACATTGTATATAATACATTCTCTAGACATACATTTACATTGTTTACACATCATATTTCACACACATACATTTGCATACATCTACATCAGTTAAGTATATTTTAACAATATACTAAACAACACGGATATGGGTCATTTGTGTCATTATACATACTTAATCGATTATAGATTAATCGATTAATAACTATAGACAGAGGTGGACAAATCATTATAACACTGTTAGACCTATGTATTATTTGAATATAAGTAATAAACATTTAGTTTTTTTACTAAATATAATGTTAAGCATTGAAAAAAAAATTTTAATTTTGGGTAGTTAAATCCTTAGTTAATTTGGGCATTATTGTTGTTGTAACTTATATATATATATATATATTAGTACTATTCCAATTGTATTAGTGTCCACCTTTGGTTATAACTGTATAAGTGATTGGTGCATTTTGATTTTTTCTCCTGACTTAAATAAATGTACCATTGTTCATAAAAAAAAAAACTAAACAAATATTTAATTTTCGCATTTTGCTTGGTATCAACCTTCACAGACATGATCATTTATCATTTCTTTCTATTTGCCTTTAACTACTATAAGTTTTTAAACCGCTTTTGAGTGCATTTTAAAATAACCATGTTTTTTTTTACTGTTAACATTATGTTTTAAGAACGCGCACCACAGTAGTCACGCGTAGGTCTAGACATACATAAATTGGTGTCGGCACATTACGATATTTTCAGGCGGGTTAAAAACGGTCGCCAGCGAACCGTCTGAGACGACCATATACACTTACTAATTAAATATGTACAAATTACAAAAGTAGTAGTAATAATTTTAACATTGCACTTACCTAACACTTCTATTTTTATTTTATTTTTTCTACTCATGTAATATATTAAATACTCTCGCGGTGCATTATGAATGTGTTTTTTCTCTAAAACCGATTTATCACAACAACATGTGTATTTGATACTTGTAAAACCCCATGCGAACCGTATTAGTACGTTACACCGTTATAGGTAATGGTTAGGATAAACTAATTTTTATGTAATCGCTTGGTGTTAATTTGGCGCAACCGAAAATCAATAGTGGACGCGTTTAGTGTTTGATTTAGTTTCAGTTCTTAGGTTTTAAACAATTTTGAAAATAATTACTGAATAAAACCCCATAAATTAGTTCTGTAGTATAGTTACGAAGTTAACAATTAGCATAATATTCTATAGAAATAATAATGTAAAGCTGGATAAGTCGAATGTCTAAGATGTAGAAGGTATTAAATGAGGCTAAAACAAAACTCAATAGCACATTATATCAATAATAGTTACATGATATTGTGAAAATAAGTTTTTAGTTAAGAAAAATGTTATGAGTGATTTTAATAATATAATCTTGGCCGATTAGATATGATGATAAGACAGTATAATTTAATTTAAACTGGTGGTAATATTAAGAGCAGTACCATTAATAGTAATGCAAATTAATGTGAGTGAAAAAGATAAAGAGGATGTCATAACATTCCAAATAGTTGGAAATAATTTTACCGGTAAAACATAATAAACGACGGCCACACACGGTACTTGGTGCAAAGAGGAATATACTGAAACGCACCCGGCATTACATATTATAACGAATATCAATTCGATCGCTTTCAGCACGTCAACTAATAATTATTATGTACTATGTGTTAAATGGTACTGGTATGTATATAATAATATATGTATACAAAGGGTGTACTAAACGCTTTCTACTTTTATGATGTGCCAAAAAACAATTATATCATCATCTAATAAATATAGCACACATCTTGGTATCTGCAGTAAACTTTCACACAATTCATAAATATTTTAAGAAATTGTACGATAACCTTTAGTTTTATGTTAGCAACGATCAAACTCACCTTTTTGGGACCTTAAGCTTATTGCAACTTACCAAACGCTAAAATAGGTTAAACAACGTTCAAAATCGAAATTGGTTAAAAGTGCTGCATAACCGATTGGATCATTTTATAGCGCTTTTCCTTTCTGTCAGTCATCTAATACATGAGTAGACATTTTTTACAGCTGTCCGATATAAGTACTATTGATTTTGTTTTTCCGTTATATAAATGATAGCCTATAATACCTTATACCTAACAGATGTAGAAAATGTAAGCAAATAAGGCGAATAAAAATCAGTACTAATAGAATAGAAATATTTTATTAAACAACTTTTTTTCTTAAAACATTTGTACACACAACACATACATTTGATTAATTATTTTATTATTCCATAATACATAATATAGCTTAATATATATGTATGTATAACTTAGAAATATACAGTAATTTTTTTAGTATTATACATACAGTAGGGTGAAGGAAGGTATTTTCGTGGCATAAGCAATTTCGTGATATAGTTTGTTTGATCCTATCGCTAATTCCCTATTAGAAAATTGTCTTGAAAATCACACTGATTGTTAAAATAACAGTTATTTTAACAGTTATTTTAACAATCAGTGTGATTTTCAAGACAATTTTCTAATAGGGAATTACGCGATACGATCAAACAAACTATATCACGAAATTGCTTATGCCACGAAAATACCTTCCCTCACCCTATAATACAATTTTTAAGAAATGATAAAGAATTGGTTTTTTTCATTAAACATTTTATCTGGTTATGTTATTATTATTGTTTTATTTATAATATAAGATAATGACTCGAATCAACTCCGAACCCTTACTTACAAGGTATTAAACTGGCATAAGGTGTATAGATAGTATAAAATGAAACACTAAAATAATTTTTTCCCTTATATATTTTGATTGTGTTTCCTTAAATAATTTAAATGTTTCATGATCTTGTTAGTATACTTAAAAACAATCAGTCATTTGTTATTAGGAATAGTCTTAGGCGCTCAAAACGTGAGTTTTTTTATGACGGACTTAATAAGCTTATAATCCGTTCAGAGTTTAAACTATAATTTACTTAATTAATTACCCTAGAATTAAAACCTGAAACTCTCCTTAATGTTCACTGTTAAAGTCTTGTTCTTTTAAATGATTAATCTATAACAGTTTTTTTTTAAAGCGAGAGTAACTGTAGTGTTTATAATATGCTTGATAAATTATATCATGCGAGTTTTCCACTGTGAGTTTACAAGAGAATTTATTTCTTTTTAATTTACTTTTACGGTCCGGTCAGGTTCGTGACAATAAATACAAATATAGCGCTGGAATTAACCGTGCGCATGTTTTGGTACTGGACTGTGAAAAAATAAATTATACTTGACCGAGGGGTTGTGGGCTTATGCATGTTTAAATTATTTCAGTTCACTAAATTACAACAATAATAATATGTAATTGTATTATAGTTTTTTTTAATTTTAGAATTTTTAGAAATCCCATACTAATGTGTATTGAAGGTTGGTCTATAATAACATTCTCGAGTAGATTTGAACAATAACTAATGCACGCCATTACTACATGTTTTTAATCAACATTAAAATTACTTTACAGCTTTACATATAAAGCATCTTATAAAGTCAGCTATACAAAATTATACAAAAAATCGATTATTTTATCACCTTTTTTTATTTGGTACAATTTATTATACTTTCCAATTATGAAGGGTTTAAAAGATAAATCTCAGATTTTGAAATCTGAGAAACTAAAATACTTGTAATTCAGACAAGCAAGTATTTAAGTGCCTTAAAGTTGAAATCATTTATCTATTAAATCGAAATATTAGTTTAAAAAAAACAAATTTAACCATTATAGTTTTTCAAATTCAGACATATTCAGTTCCCAAAATTCGATTTATCTAATGTAATAAAATATGATAAATACGTACCAACAAAAATATTAACTGATTGTTTTAGATTTTTATTTTGCCGATAAAACTCTTTTCACAACAGGTTCCAATTTAAAAAAAAATGTATGAAATAAATTTAATTTCAAAGCTACTTAGGTATATTAAACAAAATGTTTATGTAATAGTATTTAGTTGGAAACAAGGAGAAAGAATTAATCAATTTTTCTTTATTCAATAAAATGATTACGTCTCATTTGCATTAACAAATTAAGTAAATTAATTTAAAAAAAATAACTTTTTGTGCTCCAGACGTTTGACTGGTTTGAGTAACGAGGCTTTATCGGCTGTCCAATATTAACGTACTCGCTTACTAGTCGATCCATCAAATTGTCTGACCTTGGTGATCGACCAAGGCGAGAAACGGAGTAGTTTTTTATATTTTTATATTAGGCAGTCCACTTAGTATGATAATTACTTGGTAAATAAGCCTGTACCATTCTCAGCCACTCTGTAGCGTACGTGTACGTGCCAAGAGAGTGCAACTAGAATAGCGGGAAAGAGGTTTTTCTGTTGACCTAAGCATCCATAATACCGTACATAACATACCGTACCTTTACCTACGTTTTTTCACTGGTCGCGCGGGCTTTGACTAGACATAGAATATTTTTTTTTTGGTTTATCCGTAAACGCATTGTATTCAGACAAGTATTGACGGCTCGTCAGGCGAATTGAGGGGGGGGGGGGGCGCTTGAAACTTTTCCTATACGGTAGCACAATATATTTCATAACTTTACAAGAGTGATCTTTCGGGTAGAAACATGATGACGCCGTACGCACGCAGTGTATATGCTAAAAAACCGCTTGGGCTATCACGCGTCACGAGAGGCGCCTTTAGGATAATAATTATTATATATATTAGATTAATGACACTTTGGTCTTTGGTTGTGTGTGAATGCGCAGACAATGACGAGATGTGCGACATGGTGGATTATCAGAAAAAGTTTGAGATGCTCAACACGTTCGATCAGGACTCGAGATCCGAGGAGGTTTCGGCGCAGTTCCAGTACTACGGACAGTGTAAGTACCATACACGGCACGAGCTAATTAAAAAATATGAAATACAATATAATAGACCTTTGGATTGCATGATCTAACTAAATATATGTGTGATTAAAAGAAAAAAGACAATAACCGACCGACCGATTTGTCGCGTTACCATAATATAGGTTAGCAGCTAATAACATTAAAATATACATTGTACTTAACTATGAGTTAACGATCATACATTGTATTGCTATCGTCATTTCAGTACACAGCCGTCTTACAACAGCTATAAGTAATATTTTAGTGCATAATAATATAGTTTACACTAGTAATATAATGTTTAAACTTTAAAAGTAATACCATTGTAAATGATGTCTGTGTAATTAGAATGGTCATCTGAGAACACGCAGTTGCAAAAGTTATCCTTTTTATTTGTATTACATAATATTTATAAGGATTTCGCAACCTTAGAAAATTACTGAAAGTATCATATTTTGTTTATTCATCAAACGATTATCCAGGAGACATTACAAGTTGACATAGTTACCCGACCGTTCTTCTTTTTAGTATTTTTTTTTTTTGGCAAATTGAGTGTTTCGAAAAGTTGTAGCCTCAAATAAATTATATTAACCATAAATTAGCCTCAAATTTAAAAAATAATATTTTTGTTTGATACTAATTCTTCTCCATTTTATTTTAATTACTATAGTCAGTAATTATATATAAATTATTTATAAATCAATAATTTTCTTTGATTTATAAATAATAACTAGCCGTTTATTAATAGTATCTAAACAAATAATTCATCTGTTTGTCAACGTAATTAGTAGTTGGTTCAACTGCATTATGATTTTCGAATAATTTTTTAAACTTTTACCAACATTTAGATAGTTTAATGAAATATTAAATGTTTTATCATTCGATTTCTTCTTTCTTGACTTGTTCTTTTGTTCGAATTAATTATACTTATATTCGAACTATTTTAGTATGTTTTAATAGTGAACTGCGAGGTTAGATACTTCCAAGAGCGCAATAATAATTAATTTATAGTATCATAATAATTGTCATACTCAAACACACATATATACACATCTCGTTAAACATACAGGAAATCAAATTAACTCGCTATGTTATAAATGTTTCAGCGGCAGGCAATTCGGAAGATAGTGACTACACGAGCGATTTCAATTATCCGATATGCCAGCAGCAAGCCAACTCGTCGGCATCGCAGTTTAGAAACCTCGCCGGCCAATTAGAGAGGAGCCCCACCAGTAGCCCTGAACATCTGTCCAACGCCAGTATATGTCACATTTATTATTACTGTATACGTACACAGAGTTTTGTAGTACAGTTAATTGATTATTGATTTTAGCTTAAAATTGGTGGCTTAAACATATTTGTTATAATTAAGTAGAAAAAAATTACTTATAATTAACAGGTTTTAACATTTTTTAAAACTCCACAAATATAGCCGTTAAGCAATATTTTTTATCTTGTAATTTTTAATAATATTATTTTGTATCGCTAATCTTATGTCAGATTTTATAAATATTAGTAGTTTATAAAAAAATTATTATTTGTAGAAAAAAAACCATATTATCAAAAAAGCGACACAGGTAGATTTCACAGTAAGGAATGATCTCTAGGCTTTCAGTCGAAATGAAAATGATTGGTTAGCGGGAATTATTTGACTAAGAATTTTTGTTTTGTAATTTGAGTTGATTTTTTTTTTGGCGGTTATTTATAGTTCAAAAATATGAAATTTTAATTGATTAGATTTGCAATCTGAAATAAAATATGGTAGGTATATGTAGTTCAAAACATGAAGTGTTCGGGTAAGTGGGCGTATTCAAAATAATGTAACAATATTGGTTTTTTGTATTATTAATTTTTAAAGAAATTGTATAAATAGTACTTGATAAATTCTTTAATTTTATCATTTTTTAAGGCGATACTGAATAATTAATTAATTCATCGAAGGTATACCTTATCCCATAATATATTGTTGTTACTTTAATGGTATTATTAAATAAGTACTATAAAATCGTTAAAACTTAAGATTTCTAAGTAAAAATAACACACAGTAATATTTACGAAATTCAATTAAAGAAAACGCACAACACCTACAGGCTACAATAATTTAATTTGGAATGGGTTGCGAGGAAACTTATTTTGCAAGTTTCCATATTACATTTGATTTTTAAATATCGCAATATAAAAGCCACAGTACCGATTTTGGCTGCTTGTTTTGTGTAGTTTCATGGCTCATTCTTTATTATTTCTGCTTTCTGCGAAAATTAATTTCTTATAGCTTTTTACGTTTACCGGTAACGATTCGCCTGCCATTATTATAACATGATAATATAAATCCGAATATATATATTTTACCAGCAATATACGTTAACTCATATTTCTAGGCCATAATGACTTTTCACGCTTTTTATACTTCACCATGAAAATTTATCAACTACTAAAAAAAGAAGAAAATCGTGTAACGCATTTCACGACTTACTCGACGAGAAACGTCTTTATGCCACCCCATTCCACCTTCATTTTCATTTTTTATTCTGTTTTTTTTTTAGAAATTATCGTTGTAATAGCAATTTCCCTGAAAACTTTTGTAACAAACGACAAAAGTTATAATAACAATTTTTAAATTTGCTTTAACGGATTTTAAAGGCGTATCCGTTATCTGTGTGTTTATAAAAAAATAACCTTTTGTAAAAAACATAGAGATTTGCATCTATATAGTATTGTAGAAAACTGGATTAGCTTCGTGATTAATAATAAAACGCAGCACGAGAATTCAAATGCGATCGGATAAATTAAATTCATTAGTCCGAAATATTTGTGGTGTAAATACATTCCATGGCTCGGGGGGAACGTTTGTGTTTTTCATTATACTTATTGTTTATATATATTTATTATTTTATACGAAAAGCCTAAAAAGAGTTCAAACTAATAAAATACGAATTTAAAGCCTTAAAAAAAGCAGATTTCCATAAATAATATTTTGAAAATTCTCCATTATTTCAATTTATTAGTATAACAAATAGGTTCTATAAAGTATAAACAATACTGTGAATACTAATAAGCGTATTTTTAAAAAAAATGGCATTAATCATATTTGAAGGCGTAATCTTTATTTTAATTTTAAAATGTACCGCAGTCTTGCTTAATTTGTTAAGCAAGTCCTTCTTGCTCGGAACACCTTGCACAAATTCTTTCTGTGGTCACTTAAAGAGTTTAAACTCAATAATCAATTTGCCTCTTGCAGCAGTAACGTTTCATAATTAAACCGAGCTCATCAAGGCTCAGGCTTAAGTGTGTTTCTATTATTATGTAAATTAATTCTATTCCGAATTTACGTTGTAGAAAACGCGGGGGTAAGTCAACATCTGTACGACGCTCAGGGATACGAGGACAGAAGGGTACCAGACGAAGAACTATACTACAACAGTAGACCCAGCAATTATAAAGACCATAAGAGGTAATAAAAATAGTCGTTTGTTAGTGCCTTAACGTTATTAAGTGATTGCTTATTTGTGTATAGGCGGAAAAACGACTTGAAACTAGAAACCGGCGAGTGGTACGACGAAGGGTCTCCCACGACTTTACAGGATCAAGACCAATTCGGCAGTTCTTCCAGGCACTCGTGTAAAAAACACATTTCCAAAAATCAACAACGCAAATCCAATAGAAGTATGCCTGGCTCGACGCCGATTTCGGCTATCGGTCATTTTGTCTAATTATAATGGCCAATTTGCAATTAGATCGCTGGCTGTTTCTCTCGCTGCGCGGGTGACCGCTTGGAGAGAGAAACGGCCACCCGACTGGTGCGGAAAGCAACGCAGAGTTAAGCATTTTTAGAGTTGGGATAACTTTTTTATCTAAATATTTCTTTAAATAATTTTTTTATTTGAATAACGGTCGAATAATTTTTTTATTCGAATAAATCATCTTAAATAATATCGAATAAAGAGATTATTCGAATATAGTTGCCAATTCTGACTACCGCACCAAAAATCCGCTTTTACAAGACCGGCGTTGATTGGAAATCAATCTATGGTTTGATAACTAAAGCTGAAGTTCAATTATAAATCTATTGTGTCTATATTTTAGATAGGAGATCAAGTTTAGAACGTCAAACGTCGGTGTATCGACCGCCTTATTACGATGATTATTATGATAACGGGGACCAATATGAACCCTACGATAATAAACAGTAAGTAGTCGTTGTTTGCTGATATTAAGACCCTATTATGAACAGTGACCTTCTGCATTTCCAATATTTATCAAAATTAAATTCAGAAATAATTGACAATATTCATTTAAATGCTTAAAGAATAATAATTAATCCTAACCACTTTTTCATAACACGACAAACCTCTTTCTATTGAATGTTATAAATGTTTAAAAATTTAATATCTTATTACTCGCCGTTTCTTGATGCAGTTATGTATATTTTTTGGTAATTTTTAGATACAAGTTATTTTTTGAATAAAAAAATTGTCCTCTTATACTCAAAAAGTAGTATAATGTACTCTGTAGTGTTCTTTGATTAACATAGTATAATTTTACATGTTTTTGTAGACGTTTTCGACATATCAAAAAGGTTAAACGTGATTAATTATACCGTAATACACACACTCGTTACTAATACATGATTTAATTATTTCAGAAATGTACAAGAAGAGCAAGTTATCCCATACGGTTCGTCCAAGTATTACAGCGACGGACCCGCCGGAGACATGTATAGTAGCTATGATAACAGGTACATTCATCTCGTAATTGGCTCTCTCCAGGGCAAATGTTGTACTGATTATTTACATTCACGTTGCGCATATTTTTGCAGCTACAGTTATGCGAATCAAAAAGAGGAAGACAGTCAGTGGGACGGCGGGGGTGTAACTGGCGAATACTATTACTCTCCCGGGTCGAGTAGCGACACACAACAGCTAAAAACCGTTTACCCCGTTCAGCAGCCAGTCGAAGATGAAAACGAAGAGGTATACACGTATATCTTCATTAGCAAAAAAAAAAAAACATAATAACGCAATTTGAGAGAGACATCCGTTGGTTTTTCGGGTGCTACGTTTTCTTAGGATGTTTGTTTATCGCGTTGCCGTTAGATTGGGTAACCCAAATAATGGCGAACAAGTGAGCTGTGATGTTAAAACTATATTCGGGTTAAATCGGTAGTTTCTCGCTCGTCGAAAACATCAATAATAATAAAAAAATAAAATAAAATATAACTCTCCAAAACGTTAATGTCGATCACATGTACATGTGCATTATAGTCCTTTGCGAAAATGTACTGATCGAAATTTAACGACCGTTGATATTTATTTATCGTGGCACACAGGTGTTGTGCACACGTTTTATAATACAAAAGAAAAAATATAATACAAAAAATGTATACCTAGTTCCAAACTAATAAAACAAAAGTATCGAGCAAAGCATACATTTTCCACATGCTTTTTCATAAAAAAAAACCTTTCTAAATTCCAAATACAAAATATGTTGTTTGAAATATTATAAAAATAAAACTGCACATAAATTGCCTATTAATTCTCCTTTGTATTACTCGATCCATCGGTGGACATTTTGGAAGAATTTATTTAATGTTACCTATTAATATTTAAAGCCTGTTAAATACATGTATTATTTTTTATAAATGATTAGTATAATAATTAAAAGTGCAAGTATTATTCAACATCATTTATATGAAAAATAATGTCAAACGCCATTAAAGCTAGTTAATAAATCGTCTATTCGACGCTTCTCTACTATTTAATATCGGCTAAATTTATGAATTAGGAAAAATAAAATATAATAAAGTTTTCACAAGTAATAAAATACGAATTTAAATTATAAATTTCACAAATTAAAAAATATGTATAAAAAATCAATAATTTAAATGATGGTTGTTTACTAATACTGCAAAAAAATCACCGTACATTAGAAAATAATAATACTTTGTATTTTAAAACATAACAACAAAGTTTTTTTTTATTTTTTTCTAAAACACCGAGATATATTCGAAATACAGTTCAGACTCCTTTACTTACTCCATTTACTTCCATACACCATTGTTAAGTAGGTATTTCTTTTATACGCACGATTCTTTTTACTTCTACTATTAGAAGAAGCTGGTCTTATCTCGTTCATCGCCAGTATGCTAATATAATATAACCTAGCCAACTTAATGGACTCGTTTTCATCTTATCTTAACTGCTTTATTGTGTATTCTTTTTTAGTTCTCTCCAAAGTACTATATTATTATACATGTATATCAACATTATCATCTCTGCCACACTTATTCTCAATTAATTTTTTATCCGTTTTTATTAACACAATACAGTGTGATAATATATTGTGTTTAATGCATCGTAGGATGATACCACTGCTAATCTCTCAGAATATTTCTTATTCTATTATAAAATATGATTTTAGTATTTGTAACACGGTTTATTTATTTATATTATAATGAAAATCTAAATAACTTAAAAAAATAAAAGTAAAAATCCATTATAAAACTAGTATTACACAAGCTTCTAACAGTTTTGAATTGAAGCTAAAATATAACTTGCATTATAGTTTTCATATTAGTCTAACATTCAATTTACTGAAGTTTTTAAATAAATTAAGAATAATAATTATACATGTTATTATTTTTTACATTATTTTAAACTAATATGAAGGTTTATTTTAATAACTACTGTCGGACCTATTTTAAAATACCTTGATTGTAAATTCATAATTATTATTTTTAAAAATATACATTTAGACCTAAATTACACATTTTTAAGTAATATACAGACAAAATATTACAAAAAAAAAAGTTCAATGTTTATTTAAAGTTTATATTTGTTTTAAATGTTAAATGCATTGATTTAAGCATTGTATGATGTGATCCATCTAGAGATATACCATTAAATGACCACTGTTCAATTAAAAAATGGCAGGAGTCCCTTAATGACCTGTTTTGTGTGTTTATAGTCACCCAATCTACTTAATACTTTTGGCGTAGTTCTTGATAATTAATTAAGTTATTTTTATTATTGTTTTAAATTTGAATAAATTAAAACATTATATTTATAAAACAAAAAACAATACAAACATTTAGAAAAAAATTACCTTATAATAGAAATTAATCAGAATTAATATCTAATTGTATATTGTAAATACAAGTAAAATAATACACATAATCAAAAATATAATACATTGTCGATCAAACATTATATTAACTATAAAGTACTTATTTTAAAGCAAAAATGTTTTATTAAATTTGAAGAAGACTATATATATTACTATGGGGGATTTTTAATTTATAAAATCTATAAAAATATATGTTTAATTACATCAATCCACCTAACCTATTTAGAACTTAAAAGAATCAGTAAATTACGAATTCTGTAAAACTACTAGCTAAAAGTGCCATTTTTTTTGACAATATTTTATTTAGTTTTGGAATTACCACAATATAAATTTTCTTTTAAAATCGTAGTTTTAGATTTTTTCAAATTTCGTTGTATAGTGTAGTGCTATGTTGAAGAGCCTAAAACTTCTTAGGGCTTCAATCAAAAACTCAAAAATTGGCACGTCACTTCCTGATATATATATACAAAACATCTGGTAAAAGTTTTGTAACGAAGACTTATTTTTAGTATGTGTTGTAAGAACTTAAAAAAAAGATGTTATGCGTAGTTCTAAAATACGAAATTAGAAAAATTCAAGTTCTTACAACTCCTAGTAAAAATAAGTCTCCATTGCCAAATTTTTACCAGATGTTCTATATACATATAAATAAGTGCTTTACAGATTTCAGGGTTTTATATTTCAAGCTCTAAAAAGTTATAGTCTCTTAAATATTGCACTTTTTAGTAAAATACCAAACTTCTAAGTTACTTATACATCATAAAAAAAATTGTCCAAATAAAATTATGAATCAAAAGTGTTAGTTAGATATGTCAGAATAAAAAAAAAAATTTGAAATTTTGACTTTGAGTCAGCATACAAATTTAATGAAATTTATAACATTTTAAATTTGTTTTTCAATTTTTATCTACTCAAAAATTTGAAAAAAAATTGTTAAAGGATATTATGAAAAAGAACACTTAAATTACAATTATTGTTCAGTGAAAATTCCATTTCGATATCATAATTAGTCATAAGTAACGTGTTCGTGAACTTTAAGGTGTTTTTACAATAAATTTACAGAATATAGCATGGCCTAAGTCTAAAACAATTTTTAAAATTTTTTTTTCTTCTCTTTATCGTTTTTTTTTTTTAACTTTTTGTACAGGATATATAAATTTAAGGCATTTAGAAAATTCACTCGCACACACATCAGGTGATTTGACATGGAATACATTAATACTCTACATTAATTTAAAAAATATTAATAATTTGCGTTTAGATAATAATAATAATATAAATGGTATCGACGGTATTGACTAATAACCATTCAGCAAGGAATACATAGCTAAACGCTATTTGTGTCTATTACATTTTTTCATTGGCTTAAATTAACAAAATTGGTTTATAAAGTATAAAAATGGGAACCTTGAATCTTCAAGTAGGTATATAATGTAAATAATGACCATATTATTTTTTAAACCCTCATAATAAGAAATCCAATTATTTATTATTTTATTTGCTAAATAGTTTTGTGGTTTTCAGATTTATTATTCACCAAATCAAAGTTACGATTACCACGAAACGCAGTACGAGGTCGTATCGCCACCACCGGTGTCGTCTCAGCGACACAAACAGCTTCCTGAAATACCCACGAAAAGACAACCCTATATGGATTACTATTCGAACTCGTTTTACAGCGAACAACAACCACAAGTAACCAGTACGAAGAAAATGCTACCGCAAATCCCTCTGGCCCGGGCGAAGCAGTCGCCGTCGTTGTCGCAGACTTACCTGAAAATGTCACGCAGGAATAGTATCGATCAAAGGCCCAGTTCGTTGGACTACAAAGACGGCTATAACGAATGCACAGAAAGAACGAATTACAGCGAATACAACGACCCGGGGTACAATTATAACGGCAATGATCATCAGCCTGACCAACAGTTGTATGCACAAGACGGGGGCGTCAAAAATCAGTACGACAACTCGACCGATGATCACAGGGAGTTCGTCGAAGAGAAGAAGCCTGAAGGCGGAGAGTACAATCGGAGGGACACGTTCAAGAAGTTCTACCAGAGAACCGTAAAGCACTTGGAGAGTCCCAGAAACTTTTTTCAACAACAGCACACGGATTCGATGGAATCGCAAGACGACCACAAAGAGGTGACCGTCGTTTGTCTCTTAATGATTACAATAAATATGTGCAAATGCCCAGTTGGGCGTAAAATTACCATATATTGGAAATAAACGGATTAAAAGTTATAAGTATGGAATGAATTGGACTTTCCACGTACCATGATAGTTATTGGCCACTGTCCTATACGAATATTAAGGGAAATAGAGAGATAGACTACAATTAAATCTAATCGATAAACAATTTTAACGAATTTTTGTTTTTTAATTGATGATAAGAGAATCATGAAAATAATTAAATTTTGATTATTAGGAAATGTAGCATATAAACAGAGATGTCCTCCAGAAATGTTTTATCTCTCTATAAGCAATTCACATTAGTGATGGGAATGCGAAAATCCGGATTTCCACGAAAAAAACCATATTCAAGTCACTTAACAATCTTGTAAGTATTAAATATTTTTACAATATCAAGCTGTGTACCTAAGTAAGTAAAATATTTTTGATGAAACTGTAAAAATCAAACATAACAATACAAAGATAACTTGCTTTTAGATTTCGGATTTGTTAAAATCCAAAGTCTGAAAGCAATTAATAGCCAGTTAAGCGTTTTTTTTATTTTTCATCAAAACATTTTACTTAGGTACTGTGTACCAGCATTATATTGTAATAATATTTTATATTTATATTTTTATGTGGCCTAAATAGCGTTTTTAAAAATCCGGATTCCCATCACTAATTCACATATTAATAAATCTATGAATGGAAAGCTAGATTTTTAAGGGCCTGCTATCAAATAAATTACTTACATAGACACAGATCCATAATTCGGGTTAGAAATATCATGTCTTTAATTATATTTTAAATTTCTAAAATGAAACAATACCAATTTGAAAATGTATTTATTCCAATAATATTTGAAACTGTTAGTTTGTTAAAAACGTTTTTTAAGCGACCGTTTTTAATATTTCTAATTGTAATCTTAAATTTGAGTTTTACGTTATACGTTACTGATTTTGACAGTTGCATATAAAAATTTCTAAGGATAATTTATATTACATATATAACTATAATACTTACATCATTAAACATTTGTATAATATATTAATTTTTCGTTTGAAAAATAATGCAACAGAACTTATATGTCTTATATTTTAAAATTAAAATCATTAAACAAAATTCTACATACGGAATCGTCAACATTTTATTAAACCTTACGACTTTTATTTAAGTAATTATTAAACTTAAACAATAATCACTGTAAACAATTTAATAAAATATTAATTTTTGCTACCAATTATTTTAATGATCTGTATTTAAAGGTTATATTTTTACCATATATTTGCAATTGATAAAAATAGGTCCATGTGTTATTGATGTATAAAATTATAATTGTTGTATATGGTTATAGTTTTTCAATACCTTTTAATTTTATCGAATATAAAAAGAATAACAAAACAATCCTTACAAGTTTTTATTAGCTAACGATTTTAATGCAATACCCCAACCCCAGTAAGCAAAAAAATAATATATTTTTCAAAAGATCGTCAAAACGTTAGTTAATATTTTAATTTAATAGTAAAGATATAAAATCTACTTAAACCCTAAACCATAAAAATTATACACTTCTTGCGTACACGTGTTACGACAATTGTAGTGTTGTTGTCATCTTCAGCGCTAACAACAGACTCAATATTTTCAAACTTTTTGTCAAAATTTTTAAGATATCAATTCCTAATTGTTTGTTGCATATTCAAATTAACTTTTAATGTCTTTATCAATATTATAAAATATTCTGTGTGAACAATTATTGTTGTAGTGGTTTATTTTCTTTTAAGTATCTAATGGTTGCTGTAATTTACATGTTAAACGGTTTAAGTTTTAACTCATTTTTGCCAAAAAAAGGAACATTTGTCCTTTTAAATCCAATTTACAGATTTGTATTCTAAGACTCCGTTCAGTAGTCTGTAGCATAGCTGTAGGCAGTACAGTTTGTGGAGGAGAGAGAAATTAGTTATGCAGTATACAAATTATTAAACAAAAGCAGAAGACCTGCTAAGAACGCTGATTAGCATATTTTGACAAAATATCTAACTAATGAACTATTTTTATATGATTACGTATCTTCTTGCCACTTTATTAAATTTGTCATCTTTTTGCTTTATTCCACATAAATATGTTTGGACACTCAAATTTCCCCATTGCACTCATTGGATTCTTTACTCTTTCTTATATTTTGTCCTGAGCCTTATTCTATCTCCCTACAATCTTTTATAAAATGTTTTTATTACATAATTTATTGTATTATTGTATACTTCAGGAATCTTTCGAAACTGCTGTGTCGTCTATAAGCGTCTCGAACCGACGTTGGATGCAAGACGTGTCCTCCAAGCCTAGCAGCTACGAACAATATAAATCTTCCAAAGAAGAACCCGGTTCAATGGGTGGCAGTGCAGGTTACACCCTGAGAACGCAGGATTCCGTTGACAGCTATCAGGAAGATCTTATGCCCATCGAGGAACGGTTGGGCGAAGTACCAGAACCGACTAGAGTATTACCCGGCAATTCTTTAGTATCCGTTCCACCAATGGATATGTACTCCAGTCCTGTCAAACATTACTCCCCTACGGCGTCGTTGCAACAATCACAGCAGTTCCAGCCGTTTCAGCAGGTCCACCAGGTCCAGCACCAGCATCAACAACAGCAGCAGCTGCAACACGATGACGATGACTTGATGTTGGACGAAGACCGGGAAGACATGGACGACCACTTGGACATGCACGACGACCAGGAACTGCTGATGAACGACCAGGACGTGGTGAGACCAACAATCGTCGACCCGACGGCTCCGGAAGAAAAGGGTAACTTAGCACGGATGCGATGGCACAAAGCTTACAACAAAATCGTACATCAGCTAAACGTAAGTAGTTTTTGCGCTTGTTTTTAGTTAAAAAAAATTTCAGAGTGTATTCCCCAACTAGGTAAATCTATATATAGACTAGATATACAAATGGACAGATCGCCAAACAGTTGTTAAGACCAACAATGACACTTACGTGTCCATCGGTGTCGTTGCATACAAGTTATACATGAATATAATATGGGAAAGGGACAAAAAGTAGTAAACGACGACGGAGAACCGTTTCGTTTATTAATAATAAAAAGCACACTTTATTATACAAACCGACCCTTCGGTTTTGTTTTCGATGTGCACCTTAATAATGCGCTATAAATAATTTCCGGAATATCGTGTACACAGCATAAATACCCAGAACCATTGCAATGGGGCTAAAAACCGGATCAACCGAAGGTAATATATATATATATATGTGTGTGTGTGTGCATGTATATAAGTCGGTAAGCGGCTTTTGGCGATCAAGCGCTTTGTATGTTTCGACTAAGGGTGTAGAAAGAAAAAAATGTATGTATCTATAATAATAACCAAATCCCCAAACAAATTTCCGTTGTATGCATTAGATAAGCGGCGCTCCGCCCGCGTGTCAACAGCATGGCGGTAACTGCCTTTTGATAACCGATTTCACAAACGTGAAACGTCACATATATATATACTTTTTTTTATATGTATGAATACATTTACACATACAATCAAATGCCTCGCATTATTTGTTTAATATATGTATTTGTTTTTTTTACTACAAATAAGGTAATTGGCTCATGGTATCTAAGCATAACAGCAGTCTTTCAGTAGAATTATTAATGGCGTTTCAAACAAAAATATAAAAGTTTAATCTTTCGATCTCAATTGTCTTCTGTCCACGTCAGATAACATTTTGTTCTGTAATTCTTTTGGGGTTTGATGAATACTAACAAACGTGATTTTTCGTAGGTAGTTAAAAATTCTAGTTGATATCTTCGAAAGTCTTGCGTTTAACAACTCTATCCAAGTAATTAAAATTAAATTTTATAACGTTTCAACGTAATATTGGAACAGGCCTACACTATCGGGACTTAAACTTGGCCCATTGAGTTGTATAAATGTCTAAACATTTTTAACGAAAACACAAACTGTATTACGTTTTCTCCTCATGACCTTTTACACAAATTGTTTAACTCTAAGTTTCACTCGGCTTAAAGGATCGGTCTGATCTATATAGTCGATTTGCTTATAGAATTGTATTTTATAATAAATATTATTTACAATTCAGTATATTATTTATTTTCTCTGTGTACTAAATTCTCTGCGGGTGGTTATAAACTTAATTAATTGTTTTGTTGAAAAACGGGTGGGTGTACTGTATGTTTTCGATGATAAGTTTTTTCCATCTCGACTAGACGACCTCTAGCATGCTTGGGCTCTAACAATATTTTTTTTTGTGCCGTAAAATTTCATATTATCTTTATAACGAGGAGAGGAAAATCTTAAAACATATTTTAAGGCACCGTACAAATATGCGAACATGGTGATAATGGTATATGCGTTTGATCGTTAAAATTTGTTTATACAGTATTCTTTTCAAGTTCTGTAAGCCCCTGGTGATGTAGCTTATTCACAGAGAAATATTTTCAAGTATTGTCCGGTACTCAAATATATACAAACCTTTTTTTAGTTCTAGTCGGGAAAACCTGTCTTCTTCATAAAAAATATATGAACTCGAGTTTTCAATTTTGTAAGCACGTGTCGTTTTATGCGGGTATGACATTTTTCGGGTTATTGTTTGTACATGTGCTGTATTCGATCGCTTGATACTACCGAAAAGTTAAAAATCAATAAGTCATGCTCTCACGGCAATAATATTACACTGACATAAATAGTCAAATAATAACATTATTGTCATTACATCGTTTATATTGAATATTGATATTGATATGTGTATTTCTACAAACTACAGATTCGCATCAAAGCGTTTACTTGGACGTGATTTTATCACATTTAGTTATTTAAAGTTTTGTTTGTTGACATAATAATACAGTCACTTAACTGTACTGTTAACAACAGCAGTAGTCAATATTATTATTAATAGTATTATTGTATTATTTGTATGCCATCGCTCCTGGAAAAAAATTGCCACTAAATAACCAAAACTAACATCTTGCAAATATACGAGTATCAGTTCGAATCAAGAGTTTTAACTTTTACTTTTAGCGTACACTGATAACTTATTCAGCTATAATTCACACTGGTGAAAGTTTCCTGTGTTACATTTTATGTTTGCATATAAATATATTATTTTCGAAATAATTTGTTTTGTTGTAAACTAAAACTTAAAATAAATTTTTTTTTAAAAATGGGGTTTTATGTAAATAGTGACTAATCGATAACAAACTTTGAATAAATACTGCGCACGTCCAAAAATCTATGAATAAAATATGATTTTGTACTCGGCCAGTGTACAACGAGTAGCGTCACGCATAGGCTAATCGTCGATGGGGTGGTGAAGAAGTCGGAGGGGCCGGTGGTAGGAATTAGGTATTTTGGAAATTCAACAGCTCACATAAATCATGGATCGAGATTTCCTCTTTTATACGCGTGTATTTTCGGCGGTGCTAACGTTGAATATCAAAACCGTCGTATTCAGTACCCATTCTGCCTGTACTCAAAGAGGTAAAGTTTTGGGAAAACTCATACAATATGCTACCGCTGGCGTGGACAAACTGTTATCGATTACCGTGGCGATATAATATGCATGCTTTAAACTATCTACTGTGTTCGCTAAAAAAAAACGATAATACATATTTTAACATTAACATAGTATTAATTGTGTATTATAAATTATATGTAATAATATAATATATTGCGTACTGTAACGAAACACATAATTGAATAGGATTTCCTAACAAAAATAAGACAAACCTTTTTACATTTTTCGGTATGTCTAGTGGAATATTATAGCTGTACCTTATTGATAAACGACTCCTTTTAGTTGTATTTGTGTATTCCTAACCTTATTATTATATAGTAATATATATATATATATATTTATGCAAATTTAATTTATAGTATAATGCACATTACAATAAAAGTGACTTTATCATATTAAAACATCGAATTCGTCTAGAAACCATCATGAGATGATGGCAGCGTTGGGCCCTTAAGGCTTGTTAAGCTGATAATGATGATTATTATCATTTTAAAATGCGTTACAAATTTTACGGTCGTTTTTCCCCTGTTGTTTTCACATAGCGTTTTTATTAAAAATTAAAATTCCACTATGGTAGAAGAATCTGTGATTTTTTAACTTATTCCAAGAAGTTTGCTTGCCATTTTTCGGCCTATCTACCTCAGATTTACTGTATTGTGTTTGTCGGTGGTTAATTGGCATAATATCGTTCAGCGTTATCGATCATGGCCATTTGGAACCGACCGAAATTCAGGGTGTCATTAATTTGTTATGATGCGGCTTTCCCCGCCAACCCGAATGATGAATGGAGACGACGAGGGACGGGAAGGATAGTTTTTCATTTTTCATTTCATTTCACTATGCTATTGACACTTCCGGTTAATCTGGTTGTTATGGTATCGCCGCCAACAATGGCGAACCGTTATTGTGAATTAAATCATTCATACATACATGGCGGTGATGACGGAATCTCGTGATTTATTCCTTCGTATGCCAACCCCTGCTGTGCTTAAACTTTTAAAACATCAGTCGTCTACGGGAATGTATAGAGTAAACGATTTAAGTATGTGTCAAAGCTTAAACACAACATATATTATAAATTACAATAACAAATGGTCTAAACGCACGCGCCACACCACAAACATGTTTCCATACTTGTATCTTTATTATGCGCTTTCTTATTGTGTTTGTGAGTACAGTATGAACTTATTCTCAATAAATGCAACCTTTTTTTGGCACCTCCTATGATACTATTATATTTTCTGGGAAAGCTCCAGAAAACTACAACCTATTCTGATTAACACTGATTTTTTCTGGTACTAATTCAGATTTCTGGGCGTCCACTATACCTAATACCTGAAGCTCGGGCTGTCTACACAAACACAATGTTTTTTTACCGTAATCCAAACCGTTCTCTAGGGTAGAGACGACTTACAAAGCATCACTACAATATTGCGGTACACCGGTCACCGCACCGTAAATACTCAAAAGCGGCTTATCGCATTTTATACCAAAGCTTAACAATGTTGAAAGTAAAACAACTTTGTTGTTTTAATGAAAACTGAAAATTATAGTTGGTATGGTAGAGCTAAAGTTTTGAGCATACCGTTCTCGGAATTTAAAACATTTACGTACATTTCCGTGGGGTAAACAAACTAAACATTAAAGCATAATCCTTAAATAATATTTTATATACTTCTTAACAATGTCTGTTCGAATACATAGCTCTTATAATATTGCTTGATAAATGTAAATGTTTTTTTGTTTTGAGATATTAATATTCCGATTAGGAAAAAATAAATTTTTCTTTAGCGTCTTCAAACATCATATTTTACTGAATTTAATATAAACTAACAAATATAATGGGTAGGCAATGGTTATACAATTGAAAAATTAATTTATAGCCAATGACTGTACAACAAATAACACGAGACAAAAAACGACATTCACGGAATAGGTATAAGAAGCGATTGAGACGTTAGAACGGTGTTAGAGTTGAAAATTCAATTGTTTTATATTTAGCCTTAAAGTTAAGTTTATTAGTTAGTGTTTACATACAGTTTGCAGACATTAATAGGATTGGTAACAACCGAACTTTGATTAGTATCAAGTAGAGCTACCGATTACACGTGTAAGTAAATACACGTGTAACACGTTTAGTTCGAATTGACGTGTAAAAGTTTGTGTAATTATAAACACGTGTAGAAGTTCGTGTAGTTCGTGTGGTTAAAAGTACACGTGTACCTGCAACTACACGTATTCTTACAATTGTAAGTTTTAATAAGACCTCTAATTTTACGCGATACTATTCTTTAATTAATGGTTGTTACTAAGATAAAGTATTATAGCCATTAGGTCAAGCTAGTTGAATCTCGGGTCCTACACGTGTATTAAATACACGAACTTCTACACATGAATTCGAACTACACGAATTTCTACACGTCAGTTCGAACTACACCAACCTTGTCCTACACGTGTATTTACAATACACGTGTAGAATTGTCGGCTCTAGTATCAAGTTAAAATAAATTAACTGAGCATTTACAATAGTAGCGAAGCCACGTTGATAACAGGGAAATAATGTACCCTGACGTTTTTCCAATACGCCGCTTTGTATGCGCTTGGAAATGTTCGACTAGGTTGTTTTACTTTAAACGTTTTAATCTGTTAGATGACATATCTGCTCGACGTGCGTCTGTACCCTAGCAATTAGTAAACATCTGAAGGGTCAATGCTCATTGTGTTATTAGAACCGACCACGATAACAAGTGTCAGCAAAAATCACTTTGGCGTAAAGCGCTGATGGGAATGTTAATTTAAGTCACGATAAAAACGCTGACGGGCAAACGAATCGAAAATGTTATTGGAAAACGTCTCAGAAATTCATTCAATTGGACGGGTCATAAAGCAACTCGCCTTGTAGTATTTATGACTCTACGAAAACTTTTGTGTCTCTGTTTTATCCTATGTGGTCCGTTTCAAACTCTATTTATCTTGCAACACGAACGTGGGTGTTAAAGCAACATGTTGTATGTAAACCAATCGTAGAGCAGGAAAGGGCTAATGCCAAAAAACCAAATGTCAAAAAGGTTTACTAAAAAGATTGTGTTGAAACTGAAAAGGCACTAAAAGTCAATAGAGGTTACTCTACCAACAAATAACAGGCTTGCTTTTTTATAGTTTATTGTGTTTGATAAGAAGATGTATAAAGTTAAAAGAATTCAAATTACTTTATGATAAGCTTTTTTTCGGACAGAGATTTTGGTCAATTCCTTTTTGAAATATCTACTAGAATTACGGGAATAACAATTGCAAGGCTATTAAAATACTTATAACTATAGAAAATTTCATTTTTGCGACAATGTTTACAAGCGCTGTTTTGAATAATACGAATATTGCCAATGGCTAATTATGACCAGTTTTGTGTAGGGAGTGTTATGATATTTATCAGTAAAACTGTATAATATGTTACCGAATGTTATAAAGCGATCGTCATCAAAGTTGCGCTTGGCACATCGCACATCACCGCCGTACTTTTAAGACAACACACAAAGTCAAAGTCTCACGCGATGATGTTCTTGGAAAGCTAAAAGTTAATTTCGTGTTTTTTTTATACTTGTTATTGTTTTTCTTTCGCCATAAAACATCACAATACGCGGTATTAGCTCTAACTAGTTTCTCTTCGTCGAAAAAACAATAACGCTTCAAATTGGAGTGTGTACACAAGCAATTTCTATCGTTTCTGGCGTCATCGCCGTCAGCATAAAAAATACAAACACTTATTGAAACTGTTGTACATTTTTTTTGCCTATATTAACATAAAAACGAACGGCTTTTATTGCTTTTGCCCTAGCTAGTAACTATACATACTGTTTAGTATTCGGGACACGAATTCACCAATGGCTTTTAAAAGTCGTTAAAAACTTTGGCAGCAGACACGAGTGTGTGTGGTGTAAAATGATGTAGGATGCTCGTGACAACAGCCTAGAGAAGCGCCTGTCCATTTGCATTATGGCGTAGCGTTAGTGTCGTTGAAGAAAATAAAATATATTAATTAAACTTGGAACCATTTATATTTATATATTTTTATTTTGTATGTGTATGGTTATGACGAGAAAAAAAATTACTTATATACTATATCGATCCAGTACCAAAATATCATAGTGATATCATAATTGTTCAACTGTTTTATGTTATTACTTTTGTAAATTATAAGCCTTTGTTTAGTGCTAATTTGTTAAAGGACATATTTTATGCTAATGCATTTTTTAATTGTTTTTCTTTGATATTTAACCGACCAAATGCCTGTGTCTATACCTATCTTTATATTTACATAAGTAATATGCATGCCTAAGGAACGACACAGTGCGGTCAAAACTAATAGCGGACGTCAGTCCAAGAACTTTTACTCTCATCGTGGTCTTATTACTTGCGCATGATACTATAAACAGAGTACCTGTATAATAACTTATGAACAATTATATGTCCCAGCTTATTTTTTTATACTTTACCCTTAGTGTCTTTTCTGCAGACGTGAATTTCTCGTTTTCGTCACATTACCGTGTGCTGATCTCTAATACAGTTCACAAACTGTTGTTACTATTATTTTTTTATTATTTCGGAAGGGTTTCACGTCCGTTGAATTCAAAAAAATTAAAATTTCCTATGAGGTTTCCGCTTTTTAGACCATTACCGTGTGTCGGTTTTATATATAGTACCTTTTATAGCTTTGGTGCGTGCAATTTCTACTACTCCGCGGTTGTTACCTATAATAATTGTATGTATGTGTATATATTAACTGTCCTGAGTTGATGTGTTAGCCCACATTTCTGGGAAATTATTTTAGCAGCTTTCGTTCGTGCCGTATAATTACATAATATTATTCATATGGGCCGAATTTCGGTCGATCGTGACAAAGATAATTTTATGACGTCGAGTCGGATACGCCTTCGTCGTTGTAACAAGTTTTTGGCGGTCGAATAGATGTCTAAAGTCGCTCACAATAAAACCGTACTAACAGTCCCTAAACTAATAATATAGTAGATAGTACATTATACATTCAACAGATCACAGTACAAAGCTCATAAAATACGAACAACGCAGTCGACTCGAGGATCTCTTTTATTATTTAGACGCAGGCCCCAAGAAAGTCAATTCGGCGAAAGAGACATTATAGCCATTTTACAGTGTGCATCGATACCATTAACCTTAATGGACCGTGCGCCAAGGCTTTGCGGGCAACAGTTGGCTTTAAGGCCGGCGCGACAATAACGGTAGTATAGAATTAATTAAAGCACCCGTTATCGCATGACGGTCGACAGACATGTATGTATAAAAGCAGTTATTTTTTATTTTAACACACCCATACAAAACTAAAACATTTTCACTATTTACGCTTTCTGCCCTCGACTAAGGCTCATAATTAAAATTTGCCTATTACATTGAACCACCTACACTTTGCCGATTACCGTCCTATAACAAATAAAATAAGTGCAAGAAAAATAATTATTGTACAAGCATTTGATCGGATTGACACTTTTAGTGGACGACACTGCCCGCATTACTATAATGTATTAACTGTACACTTTAATTGATATCGAATAGAACAGTCATCAAACAATGCAAACTAAAACAATTGTGATAAACCTAGTTCAATTTCATGAAAATTATTTTGGAAATTATTAACACATAAATATGCAGAATACAGATTATTATCGAGCAAAGCGCTTAACTAGTAATGTTATTTCTTTAGTGTTTGTAGCATTTAGTCCTATTTTTCATTTTTGTATTTATTGCGATTTTATTGTATTCTTGCGATTGTTAAACGTGTTTTATCACTAAAAGAGAGGTTATAGGGTAAAGAAGAAACGAATAAAATGAATGTTTTTTCTGGTATTGACTTCTAATTTCTAATCGTTAATATTTGTTAGTGACAACTTTTTAAAAATTTACTTTTTACAATTTTATAAACTGGGACACGTTTAAGAACGATAAACAGCCAATAGCTTCGGCTTCAAAAATATCAGGTTCACTTTATTGGTACCTCTAAGTTGTTAGAATAAAAGAACGTTTATAGAAGAAGTTTTATAAAAATAAGGCTTATTTAAATCAGTTGTATTTTCAAGTATAAATGTTTGGCTCAAGATATAATTTTAATACTGAACTTCACGTGAGACTTTTATCATAAATATTGAGCTCTTTTAACGGTGTGTACTGTTTTGAAGTCGGCTCAAGTATTATTATTCATCGTATGGTGAGGATATAGTCGATGACTCTCAAAACGCGGGTTTAGTCTTGGTGTGTTTTAAGCCGACCGAAACCCGTTTTTGGAGTACTTTACCCATTTGCCCGACCGAGGAAATAGAATGTTTTTCCATCAAAAACGTTCGAGGGGGCTGCAGTATGTATTACCGAGTGCGTATAGCAGTTGAGGAGGAGTGTATGTTTCTGTGAATATGGATGACACGTCATACCGAATACATCTTTGCAATTTCATTAAATTATGCTAAACATCCTACCCGACTGTAGTCACGCCATATGATTTAACTGTCTCACATAGTATTGCAATATATTAGTATACATACAAATGTGTAGATCATAATATTGTAATTTAACTGCGTTGTATTAATCTTACTGTGTGTTCGGCCGCATGCGCGTTAGGCTTATAGCTCATGGCGAATAGACAATGATGACCCTCCGAAACATTTCCTACACACCACTCATTAACGTGCAGGTATAAACGTATATGACCCACTTAAGTATACACGTATAACATACTGGGTCGGTGGTGTGAATGGTAAAAAACTGGCCAACACTTTCCACGTTGACTTTACGTTATGCGTAAAAAGTTGTCGACGTTTTTGTCAATAATAATTTGATACAAAACATTTTTTTTATAGTTTTCTCTTTTTTTCGCCTCATATTTTGTATACCCTAATCTCTTATTTTAATATCCAAAATGACAATTAAAGAAAAATGTTAGCTCATATATTATAAAAGTTATGAATATTTTTACTAAAAAATATAATATAATGACACAAGTTAAAATGTTTATAATATTTCTGATACTGTTATATTTTTTTTTACTGTAAAACAACTATGAAAGAAATCATCTCAATAATTACTGAATTTCACTATGTTGCAAATGCATAATACATTGTTTATCTAGAAAAAAACTCAGTCTGTCTTTAGCGCTGAAGATAACAACATTGTTGCCGAAATAGGTCGTATACGCGGAGAGTATATAATTTTTTAGGGTTAAGGGTTTTAAATATTATTTTATTCATAATATATTGCACTATTAATAAATTATCACGCAAGCGACGTATCTTCTTAATAGAGTTTTTAATTAAACATTTGAGTTATTTAATTTGTTTTAGAGTTTTATAAAATACATACTACTAAATGTATAAATTTATGTTACTCATGGACTGAAAATATGATAATTTACGGAATAATAAAGCGGAACGAAGAAGGTGATTCATAATATTGTGATTGTATAGGATACAACATTATGGATGATATGTGTATGTGTAGTGTGTACTGCATACATGTGTACGGAAATGTAACGCCACTGTGACAAATGCGGGTTGTATGCAATTGAGCCGCGGTCGACTTAACCGTCACAAACGCGCTTATACATAATATATTTACAAATCGGTCTCCGACTATGCTGTGTGTTAACATATTTTAAATAAAATATAATTTTACACGAACCCGTACCGGGTAGACCACGATTTATGATGCATGGACCTACACGTTTCCGGGTCAACCATTTCTGTACTTACACCGCCTCCGCCCCTAAAAATAGATATACTGCGGACTTTGCGAGAAACCGCCCAACGCCGCGGTTAGCGTAGTGGCTGTCGTTAATTGGACGTTTAACCGTTGAGTATAAATAATGTAGATAAAATTACGAAAATTTGTATTAAAAAAAAAAAAAAACAAACTAGCGAAGCCGAAAAACTTAAATTATTATTTATGGATTAATGGCCCTCCTCCTCAATGATATTTCAAAAATACACCATGGCTGCATTAATTCGATTGCGGATTTTTGGGCAGCTTGAAGTAATTTTTAAGAGAACCTAAATCATTCTAAGTCCCCCGTTCTAATGTTAGCCATTGCGTAAAACGCATAAAATATTTAAATCCTGTGGTTAAGGTATTATATTGTGCGCTTCCACAATGCAAAAAGTTTATTGAGTATGAAACGTCGAATAAGCTTTTTTAAACGGCTCAAAAGATCCAATTACCGCTAGCTTTGAACGAATTTTGGTATATGAGGAAGAGATAAAATGTCAGCGACAGTATTGTATCGGTTACCGGCTGATGCTATTGTATAGATTACAGAACGTTATGTGACGGTGTTTATATTGACTTGATCATTTATAAACGGTCTGACCACAAGAATAACAGCAACGAATATATATAAATTATGGTTTACCTTCATTGTGATTATGCATTTTTTTATAGTGGTTAAAATCGAAAGTATCATAATTATAATTTGTATTACTGGCTAAAATATTGTATAATTAAGACTATACAATACTATATTTATTAGTTAATAAACAAATAAAAAAATAGTATATAATTGAAAAAAAAAACGCGAAAACGTTAGTTTTGTACTATTTAAACAATAGTGACAAACCTAGTGGTATGTTTTCAATTCAAATAAGGGAAAGTTATATATCACACTATATCATACGGGCTTCTCTTCCTTTCACGTATGGTAATGAAGCCTTAAAAATAAACAAAAACAATAATAAAAATCATACCTAATGTGGACCAATGTAGACATTTTGTAAAATATAATTGACATAATTGCGTAAAAGCCCACCCCAGATAAATGAGAGAAGAAGAATTGAAAAAATGCCTTTTATAGAGTTTTAGTAGACATATTTTTTTCGTTTTACTAATGAAAATAAATCATTTTTGGTTGTATTTTTTGTCCTTTAATTATTTTTTACGAAATATGTTTGAAAATAATAAGTATGTGCTGCGCAGCCCGGTTAAGGCATTATTCTTTTGTTATTTCGTAATCGATATGCTTACTATATAACGTTAGCCTTTGAAATAGGAAATAATTTGACAAGAAAATGTAGAATCCTACGCTTTTAAAATAAAAAAAACAATATTCTTTGAAATGATTGTGTTTCAATTGTCTCATGCAACACCTAGTATGTCAACTATATTATGTAGCCGTGTTTTTATTGATCAGGTTTTTTTTATGTTTTAGGTGAATTTATATATATTCGGTAGCAAGTGCTGTCTCTTGCAACTTAATAAATAGACAAGAGACCGATATACATATATAAGGCAGATACTTGATGTAATATTTTTGTGCGAAGGATGAAGAGAGAGAGTTTACGTTGTCTTAAGTCTTAACGTTCTTATCCTTCCGTTACATTAGCATCAGCTGCGAAAAGACCGTCTGGCTTATAAAACTCTTTAGTTTGATGAAAAAATACAACGCGGCACGCCCACAACGTACATAATAATAATATTATATAAGCTCAAATATACAATTGCATTACTCGGTTATGGGGTTTTCGACATTTGCAGCAAAATTCCGAAATACTTTTACTATATTCATCCTTGAGACAGCTACAAAAAAAAAATTCAATTACAACTCTCAATAAATAAATAACATATGATTTGGCAATTTATAAAAATATAATTTGTCCAATTACGAGTTATATTTTTTTAAATTCAGTATCGAACAAAACACGATTGTAATAATAAAACAAAAAAGCAAATACGGTGTGGTTGGTGCATAAATATGTACATATTTTGTGTGTTTCTCTCAATTTTGAAGAGGAAGAGATGAAGTTTTTACATTTTTAGCCTAATAAAGTATCTTTCATGTACGATTACTGATCTATAGACTATATGAAGAAATCGGTCCAGTGGTTGTGGTTTAGGAGATATCTCTGGACCAGACAAAAAAAAAACGAAAAATTGTAAAACTAATACCCACTTAACTCTTAATCGAAGTTAAAAATACAAATATATTTCGTCATATTGTAATTTGCACGCTATAACTCGATTAAGTGTTATAGTTACTACTATGAACGTAGAGCGAAAATAACGGTTTATGAACATTAAAATGTTAACGGACAGGCAAGGTTACGAGTTAAAACAAATAAAAATACATCATTTTAAAAGGCAAAAACGTTGACATTTTTTGCGATTTGTATTGCTTTTTATAAAAAAAAAATTTCCAACTATTTAAAAATGTGGCAGATTTTAATGTAGTAATAATAACAATGTATCTACTTCGACATCAAAAAACGAATACAGTGCTCGTATTTTGGAGAACAGTGCAGAGAACCAAACGAAAAGTGAAACGGCATTTGAGTAAGGCAGAAGAATATCGCCAACAATACCGTTTGACTATAGCATTTGCCATATGACGTTAACGTACGACCCACGAGAGAGTGGTTTAACGGAATCTGTATCAGTACTTTGGCCGATTTCAATAAAACATTTCCATTGTTACAATATATATATATATACATTGTTTTCCCTATACACCGACCGCAATAGTAATGTATTTTCGCAAACAAAAAGTAAAAAAGTCTTTGACGAAATAGTCAAGTAAAAAAAAAGAAGAGTTTTGTCTCGATGATCGGCTTATCTCTCCCCCCTTCTCTTCTCCATAAAATGGTTGATCAAGAGCTTTGTTCCGAGACCGTTCGTGCGTGCGACATCAATTATTAAATTTGCTATTGAGTTAATTTTGAAACAAGACACAAACTTATCAGAGTGTTTGTAGTAGGTATTTTTTATTTTTTTGTACTAAACAATATTAAGCATTTTAGTAACTTGGGCCAGAATAAATAAAAAATACTTACACTAACTAGTTAGTTTTATTGTTCTTGGTGTTTTCGTGGGGTATAGAGACAAAAATACGGCCGTCGTATATTTTATCCGATTTTTTCTATCAACAAATTATTGCTCAATATTAGTATATTGCGTATTAATACTTTTTTTCTCGGTTAAATTTCAAAACTTAACTATACTCTTTTTAAACTCTCCTCATTAATGTTCGGGGAATAATATGTATTTCAAATAATATTATGGTAGTAACATTATCAATTTTAACTTCTACAGTCCAGAGTATAATTTAATAATTGTTTCATTAAATAAGAATATTACATTTCGTGTTGTTAAGGTGACTATAATTTTGAATCTGTAGTTAATTATTAAGTCTCCTAAGTCTTAGCACATCCTTATATTATAATATAGTTAAACTTACGGCTCGTGATAGGATTTACGGTTTTCAAAAGATGTTTAAGCAGGTAAAAAACGTTCAGAATATTTTTTAAAGTTCGTCTTATCGTTTTCTATATGATTTATTTAAGCGCAGTTTTTTTAATGGCATATTAAAAGTTTCCGTTTTTACAAACTCAGTCATTTTACCATTTTTCCAGGCATTTACAATAACTCACTCGATAATTTTCATGCTGTGTAATTTTTTTAATTTTTTAATGAAAATATGATATCTAATATAATGTATTATTCTATTGAGTAGACGTTATGATGTATATGTGTTTTATAAAAAATAAATGGTTTTTTATTTTTCGTATTAAACGAACAATATAATTGATTTTTTTGGATGGCGGATTTCAGTTTTATTCTATGAGATATAACCGTGTACAATAGCGACCTAGGGCTTAAATGATTATTCCGTACTTAAACACAATTGCAAACTTTATGAACGGTATTTCGCAGGAACTTTATTATTCTTGCAGACATTGCCATTAAACAGATGGAAAAGTTTACGGGTCGTCCGCAGTGTGGCATAGGTAGGTTGTATACATGTATACAAAACCGGAATATGTCGCGTGTCTAGAGATCAAAACTATTTGTTAAACTCATGTAAGAAAAAAAAAGACTGAATTGAAAATAAAACTTTTTCTATAAGTCTTGATCTCGGATAAAACGCTATATTTCATAGCATAGCGGATTTCAATAGATTCAAAATCGGAGAAAAAATCAAACGTTTTTAAACTTATTTCCACCGCAACGTATCGACAAAGTAATAAATAATACAAGAAAAACATAGTATCTAAATAAATAACTTATTTAGTGGAAAGTTATATAATGAAAGCAATACTTTGTGGTATCGAATAAAGGGTTTATGGAGTGAGAATAAGCAGTGTTTAATACTTAGAGTTTGCTTCACTATAATGTATGGCTTAGCCAAATTGTTTCAACTGAGTGTCAAATCTCAACTTTCAAGTGTTAAAACAGTATATTTAATTTGTAGTAAATATCCATACTATTTTAAAATATTTTATTTTATATCGTTAAGGGCTCGATGATATCTATTTATGATGAAGATGAGTTACAAAATTTATCTAAGATAACCGCATTTACTTTTTATTTTATTATATTATATATTTTTATTAATAAAATTATCGTAATCATTAAAAATAATCTACATTATGTTCACGTCTTATATATTGAATTTTTTCCCTATGTTTTATTATCCTCTCTAAAGTCATAAAAAGTATATTAAGCAAACAAAGTGAATACACAAAAAAAAAAGTATTCATCACGTTTATTATATTATACTTTAGCTCGTTCAAACAGCTGCTGTTTGTTTACTACAATATTATATTCGTTCTTTTTTAATTTAAAAATGACAAATGATTTGTCAAATACATACATGAGTTACCATTATACTAAACAACCGCGAACCTACAGTTTATCTTATCTTAACTAGTAACAAACATTGATTTGATACCAAGAACAAATATAATAAATAAGTATGTACATTTTATATACTTTTAAACAAATCATCCAAGTCGGTTGGCAAGTTTTGTCGGCAGTGTTTGTCCATGTTTTTCCGTTGAATCGGCTTTCAATTTTCTGATGGTATACCTGCATAGTGTTATTATTATTGTTTGCACTTTATTTATACGTTTATTGTTTGCCGTGGGGGCGGGTTTCTATTATTATTGTTTATCGAGTCGGTAAATTGAAAAATAACACGAACCGGATCTCGTATTTCGTTGTCTGTCTTCCCAAAAACTTTATTAAAAGACCTCCGTGATTTTCAAAGAAGAATACTTATACTATTATATATATAAAAAAAACAAAAAAAAAACTGTAAACAAAAACTAGATAAACATGTATATTGTTCGACCTCGGTCGAAAAAGTCTTAACGCGATTTTTAGGCGTTAGGGTTCAGTATAACTATTGCGTTATTCGAAAACTGTTTACCCGAGTCTTACCACGGTGATAACTTTAAATTACAAGTTATTTTATTTGTGTGACTTAAAACACATGTACGATATATGCGTGACTAGACACCCATTTTTTTATGGTGCAGACACATAGAATAAACTGGAACACTTATGTACATATTAAACTAATATAAGAGAATACCATATTATTATAAGACATCGACGGAAATGCATTGAGGTAATAATTAAGTCCCAATATTAGGAATAGTGTAGGTCATAACGTAACGCCTACTACGTGTACTAAGCCCATCGAATATGTAATTATCATCAACTAGTCTGTTGAAGTATTGTCAATAACATTGACCAATATAAACGACAACACACCCGTATTGGAGTAGCCATGTAATAGCGGGCAGCAGCTGCTTAGGCCAGTGCACACTATGCGTTCTTGCAGGACCATTTAATACTTGTTATATATTTTACGTTTCGGGAGCACTGATGAACTTGTAATAAACACGGTAACAAATTCTAAATAATATACATCCGTAGAATTTGGTTGGAAGAGTACAGTTTTATATTTCATAGCTAAATTCTATCTGCTTAGAGAGATCACAAGGGTCAAGACAAATCATAATAGACATAATAGGTATATTTGATATTATAAAAATAATAATTTCTTTGTTTTGTGAAAACTAAACAACGTATATAATATATTTTTTCGTCAGCAGTTGGATCGTTGATTATTATAATGCGTTTTACCATTTCGGTGTGAGGCCAAAACGGGATGCAACTCTTTCCAATTATTCATCTTACGTGCAACAGTATAAAACGGTGCGATAATTAGGGCTTGAGTTTATATTGAAAACGGAGAGGTGCCTTTACAATTGTAAACCGGTCTCGCGAAATCCAAAGCGGGTGTGTCCTTGTATAATGCAATTTACTGTTAAGTGGCTGGCGGCCGACAAATTGGTTTTGACTCACGTTCCGAAGTCGACAAGAGTTCGTCTAAAAGCGTCCTAGCGGCGGCGGACCTTGGGCCGGGCGTGTTATCAATTCCGCAGCGTGCGGTATATACGAGATAATTGAAAGGCCATGTCCGCCGTCGGCACAGCGTGTGATAACGGCCTCCCACCGTCATTGTCGCGTTTGTTATTTCATTTTTTTTTTCGGTTTGTTTTTTCACGGTTTCCGCCGTCGACGACACTGAACTCGCTGCAGATATCACTTTGCGTTCAACGTGTGACGTGCGGTGGTCTATGCGACGTGTGTCCGACAGTCTAGTGCCGCGTCCATCCGTAGTTCGTCCGCGAAATGGATCCGGCCGGGAGCGGAAGCGGCGGTGGTGGTTTTTTGGCCAACCGGCGGATCAAGTTGACAGCCGTATTCCCCATGATCATCGGTGCCCGGCACCACCGGAACATCTCCAAGTCGGACTCGGCGTCTCTGGAGAAAACGGGCCGGCCGCTACGGACCCCTTCTTCACCCAAGACATCGCCGCCGGTCGTGGAACGCGTGTCGCCGTCTGCCGTCGCGTCTGCCCGGAACAGGATGCGCCGTGGGTCCAGCCTAACCGACCTGAACAGATCCGACTCACTGGCAGGTTGTTGTAGACCGATTTCACTTGAATCAAACTAACAAACGCCGCCTGCCGTATACAAAGGTGTTGTGCGCTCGTCAACGACTTTTGGTAGTCGACTTGTTGCTTGGTTGAATGATTGGTACCTCGCGAGGCCCTTTTGACGCATAAGATATTGATTGTATGTTGTGACACCTACACAAACCTGGAAGTCTCGACTTTTTGTACGATTGCTAGTTCTTATAGAGTCTAACTCTATAGACGTTAAAGCTAATGCAAAAACATCCGCTTTCTTTTAAATATGCCAACTTAACTGTGACCGATAATAGGTAGTTAAGTGTTTTGCCATTTTCGAGTTGTGAACTACGCTGGCCGCGGAGAACAGTAATCGGTAATACTATACTCGCCTGTTCTATAAGCGCCCACGCGGGCAGTCATTCCGTGTTATCTTTTGCGCTCCGTACTTCCGCTTTCGGTGTAAACACTATTCTAAACGATAAAAACTTTAAAAAAACAATTAGGGTTTCTATTTAACCTTGTGTATAAAATATGCAATTACGAACAATAGAAATTATAATTTGTATATTTTATTAAGTGTGTAATCAATAGGTCACAAGTGTAAATATAAACAGCTTACACCATAACGTGGTATACGAACGATTAGTGTAACATTGTTGATCCTAACTATGGTATTGTACGAGAAAATGAGATAACTGTGTTAAGTATTACAGTAATTCAACTGAGGAATGGAAATAATGACGAGCAGTGGAGTTAATGTGAATTTGGAATGCTGTTCAGATGTTACGGATTTGGGAGATTAAAGATCTGTGTATGTTGTGTAAAGCACGAAACGATAAATGCATTAAAATAGTCGAGTTGAAAAGCACGTCTAAAAAGGGATATTGAAGTATATTTTTTTAGATGCTACACGACGAGATCGGTATGTTTACTGGAATTTTTTGTTCTCTTTTGAAATAATTTTGTAAAAAGATATTAAGTTTAGAGATTGGAATAACATTATGACAAAAATCTTCTAGTATTTTTTCTCCATCAAATGCTGCGGTTTTCTGTGGATGAACGTGTAACGTGTTTACATACGATTTTGTCGAGTTTTATTTCCTCAATTCGTAATAAAATCCAGACAACAAAACAAAACTAAACGGAAATGTTGGGATACAGAATAGCTAAAACAAAATATTATCGTAACGGTCGATGGATTCGCTGTTTCATTAAAGAGCCTCTGTCATTAACAGTTAGCCGAGTTAGTACAGACCATTTACGGTGGGCCCCAAACTTTTCTTCAACAGTTTTACTCGACCGAGTTCAAAACTTATTTATTCGAACTCCGAAGTTTGCTTCTTTTGTTCTCTGTGGCTTTACACAGCCCTCCTGTGTGTACTGGTTCTCTACTTCCGATGACGGACAACTTTATTGAACTAAATAGCAATGGCACAAAAGTGTGGCTCGAAGGTTATCATTTTCTGTAATAAAACTTACCTGGTTGTAAATGATTATAGGCGGCTGATGAATCTTGTGACGTATATAGGGGTGGTGTTTCTCGAATGGCCGAAAGCAAATTTTCTCATCGCTTGTCCGTTTGAAATTAATCCAATCTCGCAATAGAAGTGAGAGCGTCACAACTTTATGTTTTGTTCGAGATGTAGGCGAGAAAAAGGCATTTGTATGTGTTGAAAAAGTATTGTACTGGTTCAAACAATTGAAGAAGTTTTTCAGGGGGAGGAGGCGTAAATTGTTGGTGGTTGTAAAATATCACTGTATCGGCCGGTTTTTAATCATGTCTTGAAGATCTCTCATTTTTAGCGTTTATTTGTGTGTTGAAGAAAGAAAGTAAATCTGGCTAACAGTGTATTCTCTTTTGTTATTGATTGCGTTTAGTAAGTGTAAAACACCGCCCAAAACCGCTGGGGTAGCTTTTTCATTCTCCGAGTTAGAACCGTCGTGTCACCGCCGCCGCTATTCTGAGTTAAGTACAGGTTATGAAAAAACTCTTCTTCAAAAACAAACACACACTCACAAAATCATATTTAAAAATTTGACGGCGGTCTTGTTAGCACTTGAGAATAATAACACGACAAGAAGAGAAAACGATGTTATCTGTTAAAAACATTTTATAAACATATTTTGCTTTTTCAGTTTGATTTATATTATTATACGCTTTACTGTGGATGCAATGGGGAGAAATGAGAGTGCCCAATACCCTATTCTATATAAATAATAAAAGGTTGTTTACCTTATTATCTCGAGTGTAGAACATAAATACGCATATAAAAAAAATACAACAAATAGCGGGTACTTATTTAAAAACTATTATTTGTACTGGGAACTTCTGATAAAACGACGAGCACCAGAAAAGCTTGACCCTCAAAAAATTAATTATTGTTGTATTACATTAAATATTTTAGAATATTATAATATTTCAAAACCAAACTTCCATAACCTCTCCCCAAAAAAAAATTATCTACATTTAATGGCTTTGGTATGGTAAAGCTAAATTTTTTGCAATTTACATAGTAATAATTGCCTTTTTTTTGAAATTATGGATTTGTGGGATTAGGTAAGGTTTTCAGTCGCTATGAGCCTAATTTAAGAACAACCGCTTTCATAATATGTCATTGAAATGTATTTATTAATCAGAAGAACATTTTCTCGTGAAGTATCATGCAACCGAAATTTGTTTTTAATCAATATGATGATGTTGATTATACATTTCGGGACTAGCGGGTTCTGTTTAAGGGCACTGAATGACTTGCCCTTGGGCCATTCTCCCGTCCGTAAGTCGCGTCTTTGGTCTGAACATTTCTTTTACCGGCGGCGTTTGGTTTTTTGAGTTAGGAAAAATACAAAAATAAATAATAATAACGTTGCAACTGTTGATTGATACGCGGTTAAGGTTCAACCGGCAGTTTTGGCGATCTGATGAACCTGAAACGGTTTTACGACGATTCGTCTATCGGTTCGACCGAAAACCTCGTGGCCCGGACCGTACCTCTCTCTACGGTGTTCTGCAGCCGGCACCCTTACGGAAGTGGAGGCTTGGGTTCCGAGGAGTGCGTGACGGCCTACGAAACTGGCGCGATGACCGCACCTTGTACGCCTTCGGCTTATCACCACAGGTCGCGGTTCGACTTGCAACCCCGTCGGTATGTCACTTCGGAACATCACAGATCATCTGATCAACCGCGCATCAAACAGCAGCCTCGGGGTGACCTGACCAGCCAACAGCGAATCGAACGCATGTCCAGGATCATGAAGCAGAACAACCACAGGGCCGAACCCTCAAGGTTTCGGCACGTCATGACGTTTGTAAGTGAGACCCCGAACCTATAATAACAATACATTATATTTTATAAGTATGTATACATATATATTATAGTCGGTCCTTAATAATTATTTGGTCGGCGCTAGCCAACTGACAAATTACCACCACTACCACCACCGGCGTCGTCAATCGCCCGGAACACTAATACAGATGAACAACGCCCCGAATCCCAAAGGCGTCGTTCCCTCCCCCGTCCGTCTCTCCTACGGTACTATGTCAGCCGGGACAAGATAAACGATATCGTTGTTGATGTAAACTTCTCATGGCCGTACCTCGCGTATACGCCATCAACGCCGTATGCGCTTCGGTGTAATAAAGTTGCTTTGCGAGGGTAACAAAAAAAAAATGTGTATTATGCGCTTCTATAAGTCTTATCTAAACGCTTGGGAGCGGCAATGGGCCGAGCGAAAAATATTTGTCTTGCAGAAATAGTAATTTTATAAAACATGGCTGCAAGTTTTGCTTCGAAAATAAAAGTTTAAGACTATCGAGTAATTTTGCATCACAATGCATTTCCACAGCGACAGCTAATGATTTTCAAAAGGTCTACCGCTGTGATAAATGAAAAATGGATAAAATAGGTTCTAAGTAAAGTTTGTCGAGTGATTATTAAATTCAAGTAAACGATACTCATCGCCACACATATAAATGCTTATAATATAAATGAGAAAACCAATTTAAAAGAAAAACTACCTGATCTCTGTGGTTGAAAGCCAAAAGCTTTTGGTAAAAAGTGTACTTTTCAGAAGAGTAATTTAAAATGATTAGAGATTATACATATCATTTTAATACATTTCTGAATATCTCATTTTATATTAGAGTTATAGTTACCAAAATATATACATTTTATACCTTTAACTACTCACAACATATACAATCTTAAAATTGCATTTTACTGTCTCTGGTTGTAATATAAAGCGCTATGCGATACTTGTTACTTCTATAAAAAATGTTTAAAAAATTGTTACACTCGTTCTAAGCGCTCCGGTATGAATAAATAATGACGATAAATGATATTACCCGAAAAAAAATACATAGTTTTATACCAATAAAAATATAATTAATAAATGACTGAAAACTGAAACACTATTATGGCAGTCAATGGAAAAGGTACCATATCTTCCATTTTTCAAAGTCAGGGTTCTTAAAATTTGTTAAAGACGATTACCTGCTGATTACAACGGTGTCTCGATCAGAATGATATCTCGTTCCGTTCAAAAGTTATGAATTTTTCAACTTGAAACTCCTAATAAGTTAGTTAATTAGTAAAAAGTTAGTTTTGGCTCTACAGAACAATTTTCTCCGAAAAAATAAGGTATCTTTTCCCATGGAGGAATGAAGATCACATTTATTGAATAAATACCACTTTAAAATCTTGTTGGCTATAATAATATATTAATTATAATTCAACTCCTTATTAACATCATGAAATATGTCGAAATAACGCAGCACGTCTGGCTGGTATACCATCAGGAATGCATTAAAGTACCTACTTAAACAACAAATCAAAAGCGTCGACGTACTCAACCTTGCTCATCACTCCGTGTACTGAGGGGACTTAGGTCGTGAAGCTGCGTCTTTGCGAATTTTCAAAAGGATTTCACGGAGATAGTGTTGGCTTAATCTCCTTAGGGTTAAACTTATTCATGATATCGTCCGTCGTCGTAAACGCACATGTATGAACCGTAGCTAATAATATGCATGCAGTTAAAAAGTCTATCAAGTGTAAACACAACGCATGTTACACCTTTTACCCTATGTTTTATAGCTTTTAGGAATCATTACAAAATGTCTTTATGTTTGAATGACTGCAATTTCCTTTTTAATATTCTAATAAAATTGCATAAATTTATGTAAAAAGAATTTAAATATGCGCCTTCCAGACAATTTATTTATAATATTTGTTGTTGCCGATATTGTCAGTCTATAATTATTATTAGTCAGACGATTTTCTCGAAACAACGATTTGCCTTTAAACAATTTTAAATAGTTCCCTTTTAAAAATAATAATTCTAAGATGTATATAGAAAGTGAAGTAGCTGCTATTGAGAAAGCTCCTAATTTTGGATTTAAGCTTTTAAATGTTTAGAATAATCGATTATAAATTCATCTTAAACTGGTTACCGCTCGGTATTTTTTTAAAAGTCTTTACATAGATTTAAGTATATAATTAAAAAATATATACATCTCAATAGCTTTAGATTATTTATTGAAAACTATTATGGTTCATACTTAAAATGTCCTAAGTTGTTATGGTGTCGTATAAAAAGAAATAATAATAATAAAAACATTGGATTTTTATAAGAGTATTAGCTGATTCACGGTTGGTGTGTTGAAGTCATTTTCGTTATGATATAATTATAAGGTTTGAGTTAAATACTTTCAAAACACATAAAAAAAAATGACACTTATAATTAAGTTTATTAAACGAGTAAAAATCATAATGAAAATATTCTGACGTTAAATGTCTTAACAAGTTTAACAAGTTTGTTTATAAAAACAATTTAAAAAAAACTTTACTCCGTCGTGTAAATCATATTTTTTTATTGCATTTTCACAAAGTTTGCAAACAGTTTCTTTCGTGGAACCGTTGTAATTAATTTAACGCAAAACGATCGTTATTATGTTTGATAGTGGGTTTGATTTAATTCGATTTTAAAATTATTTAGAAATACACTTTATTTATTAGCTTTTATTTTTTTTTTCTTTAAATTGTCTAAACACGTTTAATCTTCGCGGCCAAAATAATAAAAATATAATCATAGCTATAATATTTGTTTAGTTATGGACTAATAGCTGGCCGGCCACGGCGTTGGGCAAGGGCACTAAGGCTTAAATACTGATTAAAATTAATACGTGTAGTGTTAAGCGACTCATACACCTAAGTTTAGATACTTGTTGGAAAATAACAGATCTGCTAAGGAAGCGAGTGTCCAGTGCTGCTTAACGATTAAAGTAAAACAATGGTTTAAATTAAATTTGAATGTCTAGAGGTTAGTTGGCTAAAAAGCGAGGGTCCAGTGCTTTTTAGATAACCGCCGAGGTCGCTTCTTATTTTGAAAATAGTATGAATTGTTTTGCATTTAGAAGTTGATAGGTCAAGTTAAATTAATGTTTTTAAGGCTTAACTGTTTCTAAACGTTGAAATACAAAAAAAAAAAAGAAGGCTCGCAGACTTGATCAAAACCACAACCTCTTGGTTGATGGCTTATGTAATTGACCATTACACCATCTAGACACTTTTATTGCAGTAGGTAATTCTTGGGTTTTTATCATAAAACCATTAAAATGTATAAACTTTAAGTCGTGTAACTTTAAAACTAATGATTTCCGCAACTTTTTTTTTGCGCCATCATTCTTAAACGCCATTGTTTCTTATACTTTGCCATCAACCGTATTTGACAGTGGTAACATAACATATTATTTATTAGACAGTGATAACATAGTTGACTGAGTAAAAGCAAAATTTATGGAAAATAGCGAAATTCGGTCATGGAAGAGTTGATCGCATTTTAGTAATAGTAATTAATGATGGTGTAACCTTTCAGTTATCGATCATCAAAACCAGGTTATTAAAATAATTGTGTGTTCCAACGTGGCTTTGCGAATCCCACCAGGAGTTTGTTCACGTTGACATGTCAAAGTTATTTTCAGGAATTTCAAATACCTTTGCTAAATATTCCACGTAACCCTTTTGTTCGTAACCTGACGCTCAAATTACCTATTCAATGAAAATAGTTGTTATGAAATAAATTAAACATCTTGAGCTATATGGCATATGCTGCGCCGATGACGTAGGTACACATTTCCTATAACCTTCGAAGAAAAACGCTTGTCTAATGAAATTATATTAATAATTTATAATTGGCTGGTTTTTTACGCGCTTAAATTATGTTTTTTACTTACAAAAAAAACATATGTCATACGTTTTGTTAAGTTCATGTTTTTTTTTCATGTAAGGTTAGGACTAATTTATAGCATACCTGGCTCAAAAATACTTTTAAAACATAGGCCCTGCAAATCTGAATAATTAGATCCGTAATTTTTAGGTAATATTAGTTCAATAAAATTATACGGTTTGGTAAACGGTAGTTGATGCACATAGGCATAGAGATAAATCAATATTAATTTATTTATTTGTATTATGCCAATAACATCAAACAATCAATATATATTAATCAATTATGAAAAACATCGAGTTTATTCAACTTTTTTAAATTATATGTTTATTCAATATTGTTTTTTTATTAAAACAAATTTAATTCAAAAAGAATAGCCGAAAACTATGGGTTAAATGCGTTAACTTCGATTAAATGGAATGGTTTTTGATTGTTCGTTTTATACTAAAAAGGTAATTGTGTAATCATTAACAAACCGATAAAATGTGTGGTAATTTTTTATTGGCTTTTATAGTTCGGTGTAAATTTGTAAACTTTTTATTTAATTAAAACGTCAGCTTAACTGGACCCCGATGTGGCTGCCGACGGAAGTTTTGGCAATTTAGTCTATACATATATAATGGACGTTCGAAATTAAAGAAGACGGATGGCTCGAAGAGAGTGTACACATTGTCAGTAGAAATAATGTATAAACGAAAGTTTACAAAGAAAGCATCAGTGATTGGAAATTTCGCGGAAGGGAAACTGCGCTAGTTAAATAGAATACGCTTTGTGTACTGTCCCATGAGTTTGCCGAGAGCTGCACAGTCCTGTTAAAACTTAATATAAACCATATCCATGGTAGCCAAATAAATACACCTACACATACACACACGCACACACTGCACTGGTAGACTTAGGCACGCAAGCCGCTTGTACACGTGAGTTTATGGATCGAAAACGCTTTTCTCCGCCCACCGCCGCATACACGGTATCCATTATGAATTGTATACGACGTGTTATACTTCTTAGTTCTTATAGACCATAAAGATCAGACCTGAACAAAGTAATAATAATAACAAAAACAATATTATAGTAACAATATGACGTCATCAACAGTTTTGATTTCGTTTGAATAAACCCTGTCGCAGTGTCATACATGTAATATTTGATAATAACAAATACAATATAAATTCTATTAGCAAGACGTTGAATATAAATACTGCGCGTTAATGAGCACGAGGACTGTTGTACGGTTAATGTTTGACTGGTAATTGGTAACAGCTGTTACCCGCATAACACTACTCTGCTCCCCCTTCTTAGCTTATAGATAGTCAAACGAGTTATCTTTTCACGTTACAATGTACTTATCTTAAATTCACAATGTTCTATACGTTATACACAGTTTAGAGCGGCTATACGGGTTACCTTTGGTAGACTCAACATAATGGGTCGAAAAACGTTCAATAACACCAATCCACTTAACGCGTTCTTTCCGAAATAAATTTGGCCGGATTCCAATTTACACGGTTCCTGTCGGCCACTCGATCGGCGAGCTTTAGCCGATAAAGAAGGTCGGGAAAATATTGTTTCAACCGTTGGCCATTATGTTTATCTCCGACCAGTAAACCCGACGTAATTGTTATAGAAAACAAACGGCGAAAAACAATGTTTACCGTTCATGTGCGAATACCATTTTGAGATTTATTTAAAGATAACCCAATTGTTTGTTCAGTTGTTATTTATATGCATAGGATACATACTCTATGGAAAATTATGTTTCACAAATTATTTAAATATTTTTTGTATTGAATTTCATTAAAGCGAACCATAGTTTGACGACTTATTAAAGATTGGGCTTTTCTTGACCTTCATGTAGTTGAATTCTGATCGTGGATATTACTTACAAGCCGAGGGTGTAGGCTTACAAGAAAACTAAATAAACTAACTATTTCTATTATTATAATAGTATTTTTTAACCAAACAAAATGTGCAGTACATTTTATTTTACATTATACTTAAAATACTAAGATACTTTGAGAAATTCACCGTATAACAATTATGGTACTTAGTATGTACTTTAAAAAAAAACAGAGAAAATTAATTCATATAATTAAAAGTAATATTGTTATAAATTAAGTTATTTTTTTTTAAACTATAATAAAACATATAGATATTGTAATAAGTATTATATGCACAGAGAACTTTCTGAGAGTTCTTCTAATTTGCGTCATTAGCGTTCATACTAGATCGGTATTGTTTTTATTGCTCTTACACAAAACAACTATGGGATTTTCTTTCTCGTCGCGATCCATGAATGGACTGTGTCCAGCGACGAAACTACAAATAGACTAGGAAATACTATTTTTGCCGCGTTTGTCGACTGACAAGTTACACGTTCAGTAAGTGTAAATCTAACGTGTAGACACACGGCCTGATAGGCGTTGATCTCGGTAATTGAGCCGTCGACCGAATCGCAACGGATCTAATCTGATGGCGGCCATCAGACCGTTTGATAACGGTTCAGCCGAGACAAATGACTGATCGTGTGCAGGTATGCCTTGCCGTGTACGAGGCGAGCGGGATCGTTATCTACTCGCCGGTTATGAGAACAAAACCGAGCCCGTTCCCTTTTTTGAAGGGGTGGTCGGACAAAGGGGAAATGCGTTTCTCTTTCTTTTCATCCCGGCCGCGCGATTGTTGTGTAAGTATATGGGGATTTGGCGCGTTAGGCGGTGCGCTAAGTCGGCCCATCATCGTCAGCGCGCGTGGTTCTTCCAAAAATGATGTAATTTTTCAAGTTTATCGGTCGCATTACTCGCCGAGGGCAAAACTCGAGACGTTCCCGCCCCCAGCCCGCCGCCGCTCATCCTGTCCACGACGCGTCGCTCTTAATCACGCGGCGGACTCTTCCGGTAAATATTGTCTAACCCTGGGCACCTCCCTTCGGCCGTCCACGCATTTCGGTTCGGCAACTAGGTCTTACCGTTCATTACTGCAAACGAATCGGCTTTATTATTATGCATTTCTCTCTCTCTCTCTCGCTCTCCCACTCTCTGTCGCTTTTTTACTTTTACAAAACGTCCTGCCCACGATACTGAAATTATTGACAATTATGCGCGCCAAGAGACTATAATATTATACAATAGACGTCAAATTCAACGCCAGAGCGAGACCGTTTGAAATTGTTATTCAATTAATATAACACGGTGCGGTGCGGTGAAGATTAAAGTTCATCGAGTTAATAATATTATTTTGTCCACTCCATCCGTGATTGTATTAAATGGGATTAAACGAACAGCGGCTAAGTGTAAACTCACAGCTACCTGCACCGCTCAAGGGCCGAACTCGAACGCGGGTCAGGCACACCGCGTAACATATGAGTTGGTACAATAATATTATTATTTAAGGTTGATTTTCACGGAAAAAAAACAAATACCAGCGGCTGCCCGCCGTTTACTAATCCGTCTAAATCCGGTAGGCTCCGAGACAAATTTTAATATACTTTCCACCGCCACCGGTGTCGCTAAATGCCATTTTAATTACTACGTTTTAAATTAAATAATTACATAAGATGTTAATACCACTCCACAACTCAATGGTTTTACAATGTTATTTTCTTATTACATCAAAATATTTACTATAATGCTTCTATTGTGCTTAGAAACTTGCAACCCCGTGTTTTAACTCTCAACGACATTGAAATTAGCAACGCGTCTCGACAGTCTAAATAGATGAATCATGAAAAATTTTACATAAATTATTACACACCGAATTAGTCTTAGATGAACACACTCGAAGTTTATAGTAGACACTTCTTAAAGTGAAGTTTACTTGAGAGAGCTGTTGCCTAATAGTTGGGATATTATTATGCAAGTTGTTCACGGATAGTAACTTGTCGAAAGTATCCAAAGCTATTAGCGACAAAGCCAATAGCAGCGACAAGGTTAAAGTATAAATTTTAAAGACTATTTTAATACAACCAAGGGGCAAGGACTTTAACAACGGTCATATACTAAGAGATAAATGGTTTTAATGTTCAAATATCTTCTATCGTATTCATTTTTTAGTCGAGTTGTTTTTAAAGTGTCATTTTGTACCGCATAAAAATGTAAAACATGAGTTGTAAAGTTTTTTATTTTTTAATTTTTTATAACATTTACAATCTGTACATATACAATAATCAAATATGCTAACAAAGTAAATAAATGACTGGGAGACTATGAGTAGGGATGCTATCCAGTGATAGGACCCTTATGACAGGTTACGACTAGAAATAAAACAGTAGCATTGCAATTAGAGTTGTAAAGTTGCCGATAAATTCGAAAACTATTATATTATTATAACAGCGGGTGATTTATGTATTTTTTTACCTTACCGCCTAGTAATTTTCAAAAACAAACATAAGCTAATTGAAAATAAATATTTAAATAATCCATTTAAAACAAACATTCGAAAGGAGTTCAATTATAATATTTACTTCCAACTTTTTTTTCAACGAGTTTTTCTTGACGTCGAGTTATTATTTTACTATCGATTTTACTAACTCTATGAGATATTGAGTGCCTCACGATAAGAAAATCACCCTGTATAAGATTTTAAATGTAGATAATGTATTCAGATTGCAACAAGTCCGCAAATGGGTTTTTTAAATTTGCCTGTTCTTGTCAATTGATAGTAACGCGGCTCTTGTCGAAAAAATTAAGAAGTGCCAAAGATGGTAATTGGCTAACAATAAGACACCGTCGCTACGTCTTTCATATTATAATGACTTATTTTAATATTAGCGTCCTTAAGGAAGGCCGATTTATTTATTTTATCTCATAAAACGTATTTATTCCGGTATTACCGTCAGCAAGTCTTTGTCATAGTGAACAGTTTTTCGTTTTTTGTTCAACTATGTTCCTTTTTTCTTTTTTTTTTACTTCCAAGCAATTTAATATTCAACCGAAAAAAACCACGCGCAGGATTCGCCTCTGTTGTCAAGCATTATGATGGATTGTATCATGACATTCGGGTAATACGGCAGCTCGTTCAACAACGATTTCTTTGAATATAAACTACCCGCAAAATATTTATATATTATATCAAACTGGAAAACAGAAAAACCGTTTATAATAAAACAAAGCCCCTAGTTTCAGTGTCGTTTAGTAATCGTATATTGTTTTGCGGAATAACGCGCCGAGGAACGAGGATTACACAGATAACAAAGAGAGGCTTAAAGGATTCCGTTCATTTGCATATATGTCTTGGACGGTTGGCGGCCAATGTTTGTGTTAGATGAACACATTTCCCTTTTTACGGTTACTCTAATATTTTTGTACATACTATTTTTTACACCGTAAACATTGTAGTAAAAATCTTACAATATAGTTTTCTTGTTATATGACGCGTTTAACGGTCGTGGTTATACTTTCATTTTTTTTACGTATTGATCTACATTTTTACTCCTCCGCCCGTAATTCCAGTAGAAACTGTTTAAAATGTGATCTGAGATTTCTTTATTAATCTGCAAGAGTTATAAAAACAACAAACAAGGCAAAAAGTATAATTTGCAACAAATCTTATTTGATGTTTTAACACATTTCTTAGCTTCGTTGCGTAATTGCGAAGGTATTGTTTTGACAAAGATGTGTTTTTATAGATCCATGATATTTCCTGAATCATGGAACTGATTTCTTTATGTAGCAAATTTATAGAACAGAAATCTTACTTAAAAGACACTTTATTGGGCAAAAAAAGTTCATCCATTCCCTTTTAAAGTCGAGGGATGCACCGAAACGGTAAACTCTATAGCTTATTTAAAAAAAGTCGAATAGGTTCAAAATTTGTACAGATTATTTTGTAAGCACTATTGAAAAAGCAAAAAATATCGTAAACAATATACCCTAGAAAGGGTAAAAACTTTTTATTATTTAGGGAAACCCCAAAAAATGGGTAAATTACACTTTGACCGTAGTAAATTTCCAGTTGAGTGAATTCCGTGACTGAATGAATCAAGATTCAACAGTTATTCGAAAAATATTTTTATTATGTTGTTGGTTTTTTAATAAGAATTTTTACGAACTTCAGACAACCTACCCTAATCGTACGATACATCGATATTTAATATTTCTACCATCTACAGATTCGTATCGAAACGTTTATTTAAAAGTGATTCTTTCTGTAACACTTCCAGTTATTATAATTCCCTGAAAACCTGTGACTTCCCCGATCTCAATATGATCTACCCCTATTTTTATATGTATCTAAATTATTTTTCGACAATAACTACTTGTATTTTTGCTTCATAAAGTTCTCCTTAATTCAATGAATCCACTAAAAAAAGTGTTTAAATAATAAATCGCGAATTAATAATCGTATACAGTATCATTGATCGAGTTCAATTCAACACATAAAATATGGCATACAAAAAGATTAAAGTTAATACAAAATTTGAAAATAGAGAAGTTTTTTATTTAATATCTAAGAAAAATGTATGATTTTAATTAGTTTTAAAAACGAGTCAGCTATCTAATTATGTTATAATGCTGTGCGACTTATAGTTTTTGAATTGGTGTTGTTAATTATTTTTTAAAGTTGTTTCACAATCACATTCTACAATCCATCGAAGAAACAAATTATAAGTGAAGAAATACACAATTTTATTTTGCATTCGTATATGGACTTGCTAAAATTGAAACAAAAATAGTTTAGTATGTTTTCAAAGAATATTATCGTCACAATATAGTTTATTAATTATAAATTAACGAAAAATTACAATGTAAGAGTAACTACTCAGTTATGTAAAGTGACGATCAGCATTATTTTATAATACTTAAAAATCATGAATCCTTAAGTAATCAACCAAAATAATTAAAACTTGTTTCCACTATCTCAAGATATTCTTTCGTATTATAATAAGATAAGTCAGAAAACTGAAGTTAATTTTAAAATAGTTGAAAAGGAATTTTACTTAAAAATGTTACAAACATTCATGACACTATTTATACGCCTTGCAGTTACTCCATTTGAATATCTTGACTAGTTCACCAACGTTACGAAACACTTGCATGTCCATCTTCAAGGCTCTGGTTTGATGTTACTCGTACCGCGTTCTCCCGTAGACTAGAGTTAAATTATTTATAACTACTGTTTTAATTTTTAATTGTTATACAGCTGTAGGTACTATCAAATTGCAGTTAGTTTGTTAATTGTTTCGGTTGTATATTATTTATAATAAAGGAACATTTCAATTTAATTTATCTCGCAGTCATTAATTTATTTACTCGCAAGTACATTTTATAATAAAAACACTAAACAAATAATTTCAGATTATTCAGACATTTATCAAACGTAATCTTTCTTTCTTTTATACTTTTTACAACACCGCATAAAATAGAAGACAATTTGTTTGTAAATGTGAACAACAATTTTTTTTTTATAAATTAATGTTTTATTCTATGTATCCGGATATAAATGTATCATATTCGTCTGTTGATGTTCTAACTAATTAATTTATATAATTAAATCTAGATTTAGCTCAACCATTATAATTAGGGTCGTTGGAAATGGATTTCATACTTGTCGTTCTCGCCAGCTGTGGGCGCGACAAAATCTTTTCGGGATTAGCCTGCCCAGATCACATAATAATAATATGTCCCGGCCACAGCGGCTTATACATAATATACATAATACTATCTTGACTATCTAGGGCTGGGAGTGGGGATACGCCGTGCACTTAAATAATATTATTACTGCCTTGCCTGACCGTGCGGCGTTCATACAGAACGAACGTGATCAAAGTGTTTTTTATTTAATATTTTTATTAAATTACTCATTATGCAGTATTGGGGTTGCGCACGCTCTGTTTTCGAATATTCCGTTTTTAAGGGCCTGTTAAAAAAAAATGTTCTATTTTATAGCGAGTGGAGGAGGCAAGAGTCGTTTGGATTGGATTCGGAAAGATACGGTCGGTACGCGAAAGGTCCACACAAAATCCCAGGCACGTTCACAAACCGACCGTTTTAGGAGACCCGGAAAACTCGGGTTTGTATATTTTATTCCCCCCCCCCCAAAAAAAAAATAAACAAATAAGCGTTTTTACTTTATATACAACCCCTTTTTATTTTTTCTTCGACCCCATAAGAACGTCGTACGGCTCGGTATCGTTTTTCAACATTCTCCTGGTCCCGAGAGACGAGTGTTCGTAGAAAATTAAATGCTGTGCAAGGGTTTAATGCCGTTAGCCAACAAAATAAGTACAGCAAACTAAAAATGTAATATTTCTAATAAGACAAATACTAATACGAATTTCATCTGTAGACGCACTGACTAAAATAGTAAATACTTGTTTATTCTGTTGAAATTGTACCAGGGTACTGATATTATTATAAATATTTTCAGCCAGATAAAAAAAAATGTATAATCTTTTATGACATTTATAAATAAATATCATGAACTATTCCCGAACTATTATCTTCTATTGGACTGTACAATAAAACTTGGCATGTTTTTAAAAGAAATATATCATGTAAACGAATTTTAGCAAATTGAGTTGATATTATCAATTTTGTCTATTTATTTTTTCTATTAATTTAATAATCTAACATTCCATATTGATACGTCTTGATAGGACGTGTTAACTGTATATTTAAGCATTGTGAATTTGTACAAAAGTAGCTAAATCAATATCAATGTGTTATACAAAAATTTGATCAATAAAATTAATGTTCATACATATTGATTTTTACAAGTAAAAATTATCAATTCTTAAATTTTGTTGTATTTAATTTTATAATTTTATAGTCATAATTAATCTTGTATCAAAATCCATTTCTGAATATACTTTTTACTAGTCAATGTTTTATAATAAATTGCAAAACAATTTAGAGCAGCTACTAAAGTAGTAGTTAAATACATTGTTACAGCAAATGTATGTAAGTTAATAATCAATAGTTTGTAAAGGCTTTGCATATCAAAATCTAAATTGATTTAAACTAGATAAGAGTATTTTAGTCCGAGAAAATCTTCATAAACATTTCATTGATCTAAATTCGATAAAGTATATATTTTGCATAACTGGTGCGGTGTGTTTTTGTGCCCAATTAAATTAGTTTCGAGTCACCCATTATGTTGACCAAGTATTATTGTTATCATACGGCGATCGGGTTCAATTTTGTAGGTATGACCGCGGTGCCATAGCGACGCGACGGCGGTTAATAATATATAAAATACTATTGAATAATTCGGACACTGAGGTTAGGTTGTCAACGAAATACTAAGTACTCGTGCTTTAGTTTCACTTTTTTCCGTTGGTTGCTCGAATAAAGTTCAACTAATCAACAACCGCTGCTATTAAGTACGATGGTCAAAATACTCAGTTCTGTACTACAATTTTAAATTATACACCCGTATAATATTAGCATGTATAATTTAGCTATGAGAATTTTAAAATGTCCAAAGCCCTGTCGTGGTCTTGGAGCTTTTTGAGTTGACATACGGCACATAAACACACTGACCGATTCAAACAACCTCTCCCTTTTTCATCACACACAACCTTGTCAATCTCTTTGTCTCCTAGCTCAGGCCTGGGTGGTCGTAAGTAGTCGCCCATACGTATATGTAGATATTTATTTTTAAATGTCTGGATCGGACGCAGACGCAAGGAAACTCAATGTGGATGACTTGTTTGTTCTAAGCGATCATCCCGACAATAATTCAGTAATGCCGCATGGCCAGCAAAACGTTTTGGAAGCCATCAATCAGCGTTTGTGGTGTAATATATTAGTATAATGCTATTGTTACTAAATAATATGTACCCAGTAGAAATATATTTTAGAATAATTGTTTGCTTTCCCCGAACAGTTCTGCATAATTTCCGTCGAAAATAAGACTTAAAGAGACGCGTCTGTCGTTTCGTGGTGTACTTTTAATGTAATAGGAGGCGACTGCTTCCATTTATCACCATTAGCTTTTGGAATTCGTTATGTGCTCATACTGACGAGAGAGACGTTTATGGTTTGAAAATGACCTCCGAATGTGCGTACAAACTTACTCGGTTAGGGCTGATCCTTCAGAATTTTCCACTGTATATTTTAGTATACAAAACGTCTTTATGAAACGCTCATACTGCGCCCCGCATTAAGTATACTCTCAATAATTGGTCAAAAACAACCTACAAGACAAAACAAATACTAAACAGCAACGCCAACATGCGACTTTCTACCTCTCCTCCTTTACACAACGCTGAACTTGAACGAATGACTTTGAGCGTGAATTTACCTTCCTATCAGTCGGCCCGGATTAAAACAAAATCATCCAAGTAGGGTAGATTGAAAAATAAACAAAAGCTGCTTGGCTACTCATTCCTAAGCATATTACATTTTCTTTTAATTAGCGGTGCTCAGTTAACGTTGTTATAAAGAACGAGTTCATTTATTTGTATACTATTAATTAGTTAAGTCAGTCATTTAAATATAATAATTGCTTTACAATGAAAAAAACTAAAAGAAAAAAATACGAGACGGTAAACACAAACTTTTAAAATGTTACTTCAAGTGAATGTTGTTTTTATTTATTTTAACGCCAATCCCAAGCTGTGCCAATGACAAACACTGATTTATCCGCTTAATTTATTTTCTATTTGGCGAGTAAACTCTGTTTAAATGATATATTTATACCTTTGACTTTATTTGCTTACAAAAAAAAACCTCAACGACGCGATAGCGTAGTAAAAGACTAGAACCCTATATCAATATCATTGAGATTTGCATTATAAGTTGAAACTATTAAAATATTGCATTATTTACAAATGCAATCAACTAGTATTTTTATGTAATAATAAATTTGAAAGAGGAAAAGCTAGCTGAAATAAACAATATATTTCGTGTAAAACGACTTTGTCGTTGAATTGCATTTGATAGAATAATAATAAAACGGTTACTTGAGTTTTGTCAAATTATACATACTTAAAAAAAAGGCCAGAGTTCGTATATAAATAATAAATTATCATACGAATATAGATAATACGAAAAACGACATAATTGGATGTAGATAAAAATGCAACGCCGTTGAATTCATATAAACAAGTAACCAACTCGAATTAAAAACAAGTGAAAATTTAGGGAAAGGGGGAATCGTATCTATGATTTTGTAATGGAAAGAATTGTTTAACTTGCATAGAAGCTGGGGGGGGGGTTGTCTCTCTATACTCCTATCTGTGGGCGCCTTTGCATACTAACAACGAGATACGATAGAAACAGAGCAAAAAGAAAAGTGAATATTTGTCCGAGTCAATTGTTTTTGTAAAGGCAAAATCGCGAACACAACGAATTTTCAAACGTTTCTGGCGGTTGCTGTGCACAGGTCGATCCCAACAAAAGGGCGTTGGCTCCATTTTATTTTTTTCTACCGCGTCCTTTCCACGAGTAGTCAACTGGCCGAGTTTTTTCCCTTCTAAATATGACTCTAGATAAATGGTTCTGTTGGAATTCGAGGGAGGAAAAAAATCTTCATTTTCCATCGTTAATTCGCGTCCTTGCAGTGCACAATCATTCTAGTTAAGCTTACAGAAAGGTTATACCTACATTTTTGTAAATAAAAAACATAAAATATTAGTACATACATTTCTTTGGATTGCATCCGCCTCGGTGGTGTTTCCGTTGTTAAGCTAACTGCAATAACTCTTAAGACAAAACTATATAATGACATTGAAGCAACGAGGCAGTCGTTTACGGTTGACTGGATTTCGCTTATTTCTATTTGTAAACAAAACGAAAAGGATTCTTCGAAGAACGTTGGTCGAGGAATCATATCCCCCCGATAATGGACATACGAACTTAATGAAATATTTCTTAGGTAGGCTCTATTTACATTAACTTAGGGTCTGTTTAATTTCTATCAAGTATTAATTTAATATAAAAATATGCAGTTTTTAAAAACAGGAAATCAGAATGAAAAGAAACTAAATTAACTATATTGATAACATGTAATAAACAAATCAATGGCTATTGACTTTAGAATTTAGCTTATCTCTAATATAAATTTATTTTTTAGATCCGTATCGAAGCTAAAACAAAATGCATTTGACTATCATGCCAGTGAAAAACAATTTTTTTTCAGAATTTGGATAATTAATAAATTTATTGACTAGTAATAATGTAAAAGATTTATTATATTTAATGTAATATTACAATCGTTACACTAGATATACATTTTACTAAAATTTTTTTTTATTTTAAACTTTTTCTAATGCTGCATCATTGTTATCTTAGTGCACAATGTCTTAAAGTGTCCGATAGCCATGTATTAATCGTAATTACGACTTATTTTTTTTACGTTCGGCACTTACAATCTCGGTCATCACGAATGTGGTGGATTCAGTTAGGATTTTTTTATTACCTTTTTTATTTTTATCCGGTTATAATAGTAATTGAATAAAATTACAGTTTATTGAGTTACGGTACTAGTTTTTTCATCGTAAACGTTGCAAAAAGATGGCGGCGCTATCTGATTAATCGTAAATTTCGCTCGATGGCTTTTGCTGATAATTCTTTGTTTTTTTATTTTTTTTTAAGCCGGATGAAATGAATAATTAGCAGCCAGCGCTTAGACAACGCCGAGATCAAGATAAAAGCAACGCGCTTAGATTCCGGGTTTATCGCAAAATCATTTACCGTCTCGTTCTCCTCAATAGAACTCCTCCGGTAATTCATTGTTAGTATATGGAAAACAAATTACACGTTGTGTAATAATAATACTGTTCGGGTCTTTACTGGCCCGTCGAAAGGCTCCTTTGTGCGTGTATTGTTTATCTAATACCGATTGCCGCGGTGAGCTTTTGTTTGACTTTATCCAAAATAAGTGCCGCGTCGAGAGAATAATATTTTCTCAATATATTATATATTGTTTAGGAAAATCGCCCATCCTCGGAAATGTGAGCTGGTAAAATATCCTTTATCCGTGAAATTCAATGCAAGTTACGCCCCGTTGGCGGCGTTTCCATGGCCGATGCATGTTACGGCGTAAATTGTCGGGTTTAATTCACCTCACACGATAGCTATATAATATATGTATAAAAAGTTTGAAAACTATTATCGTCACTTATCGGATTATCACGTTAAAAAGGTTTGCCCATAATAATAACCGCACTGAAGACGTAAATATTCTTCGAATCACTCGTTCGTTGTAAACAGTTTAAAATCCTTGCCGTCGCGTCGAGCCTAATAACAAAAACACAAGCTACAGCAAAAAAAAAACACATCAGCTTAAGGAATACAAATGTAAAATAAATAAATAAATGCTTGTAAAAAAATAATTCTTAATGTATTCAATGATTTTAAGCGAGTTTTTACGTTATTCCAATTTTTGTTGTATTTTTAAATTTCAAAGAAAATACTAATTATGTAAATTATATATTAGAATAGCTACGTCACGCGTTCCGAATTTCTCACTTGTCTCGAATACAAAGTATTAAAGTTGAAAAAAATACCCTTTTTTAAGGTTTCACGGAATGGTACAACATTTTTCTATTAACGTCCGAGAAATATAGTTAAATCATATTTAACTAGAAATATAGTTAAACCATATTTAAAGTTAAATATGGTTTTATCTCCCGACCATACACACTCAGGCAGAGTTTTGATTTAGTACGTTGCGATTACAGCTGACTGTCAACTTGACACTGATCAGTTTGAGAACATAGGGGGAAAGGTAGCCGGTTATTTCTCTCCCTGTCGCCAACTTGACCTGATAGTTAAATCGGCCACTATACACATTATAATACTGCCACGACATCCACTCAGCCGCGACATAAAATGCGAACCTTAAATCTAATATTTTATTTTGGCTACCTCATTCACATCGCTTGTAACAAGTTTTATTAATACAATACTGCCAGAAGGTAACTATTTTTTTCTTTGTTGTCCTTGATTCTGAATGCTATTGTTGCGATGACCCTTTGGTCTTTGCTATCATTTTTCACTATGATGCTAGTAGTGTACTACCAATCTCGGTTAAGTTAGGAGTTGTGTCTCCCAGTGGGTCCCTAGTGGGCGAAACGGTGTTGTGTAATCGGACTACGGCACTTGTAATTTCGAAATATCGAAATACATTTTTGTACTATCCCAGAAATTGAACCTATGACTGTTCGCGTCGTGGCTAACTGCATGGTACTACTCCGGCCACATATATATTTGATTTAATTAAAAGAATAGACAAGATAATTTTTAAATACAAGGTCGTGTAATAGTTTCAATTATTATTGTTGTAGCTGATATTAGTGGAGATAAATAATTTATAGAGCGGTTACGAAATGAATTGTTGATTCGTTTTTGCAGCAGTCGGTTTTCATACGTTATGATGACGGTTTTATTATTATTAGTTATAAGACGCATTTCGTTTATCTTGTCAATTACTAATAAAAAATAACTATCAATTACTAATAATAAATTCTTCAAGAAAAATACTGTTGAAAACGGTGACCTATATAGGGACAAAATACATGCGTAATCGAATATCGACAAGTGTTTAACTATAACTCGACTGAATATCTTACTTTTTAAGGCGAGTTTTATATTATATCCTTTGATGTAAGCTGTGACCATTGTGGTCGGATTGTAACAGATGGAGAAGTCTGTGGACGAACTCGAAATAGCTGGCTTGTAGAAAGCGACTCGGTGTTATCATAATACATGCCCGTGGCGATTCCAGGCGCTCAGGTGGTGACGTTTAAGTGAACGCAAGCGTGTAACATATAATAACCACGGTATGTGTATTAGAACAGATACGTCAAGCCCGCGGCGGTAGTATTTTAGGAGCTGGTAATTCACACAATACCCCAGGTCGTTTACACATAATAATATTAGAGTGTAAGTTTACCACGTATTCTTAGGTGTTGTAGAGCAGCCAGCCAATGGTTATTATATATATACACACCTTCGGTTTGTGTATGATTAACACACACACACACACACATACCAAAGGCAGCTATGCCCATGTTATATGTGCAACCCCTAGTTTGGCGCGCGTGGCGTAACAACCATTAATCTTGTCTTGTCCAAGAATTCCGGCGGTATACACAATGCAGCGTAAAAGGGGCTGACGTCTGATCAATTACCCTCCACACCCCGGAGAACTCGCACCATTACCCCCAACGCGCGCCCGTCGCCTATATACCCATCGCGCGTACGTCCTCTCGCCGGGCTTTTCCACCAGCAGAAATCATTTGCGACAAGGTGTGACGGCAGACGCGGCTACAACACCACCGCTGCCACCGCCATCGACAACAACAAAGGTCATCAATCAGAGAAAAAATTATTCCTATATAAACGGCATCGGTGGCGGCGCCGGCAACGACAACGATTTCGCGGGCTATCAATTTCCACGACGGCGGCGACCCGGTTAATGTAACACTGTCGTTTCAGGGTCTACGCGACGTTAGGTAGTTATCGGGGTTAAAACTATTGAACTTACAACTTACGCATGGGGATATTTTTTTATATAAGTGAGAAATAATTTCACGCGTTTTGACAATATTCACATCTAAAAATCAGCTGCTACGGAGAAGAGTCATAATTTTTAGTGAAAACCCTACTTAGATTATTTTTATTGTTTAAAATAATAACGATGAAAACAAGTAGGAGACATTAAACATCGACAATGTTATAAACAAACCTCCCCTTCTTTTGTCTCCACACGTTATCAGTGTTTAATATTAGTATTTTGCATGCCTCTAAAGAAAACTATTATTTATCATTCTGTAATAAGGATGTTAACACGTTGGTATCAAGCTTATGACTAGAGCCATCGTACGCTACGCAAGGGCCTTGGGGCACACAGAGTTTGGGGGTCCTTTAAGAAAACGTAAAGATGTAAATTATATTATTCGGAATCCCCATCAGAACGGCGACCCTAGGCTCGTAGGGTAAAGGTGGAACTGCTTATGTCTCATGACTCTATTCATTACTTCAGATCATCCTCGTTTTGTTAGACCATCATTATACAGACTAATATATTATTGTGAATTGGTCTGTATTAGTACTAATTCCAATAGTACATCCAATATATTATGGTTAAATATATTTACCTATATTCCCAAACCGTCACGAAATTCTGGTTAAGTTTTCCGTATGCGATTTACACGCCCTTTAATGAGTATGCGATTTATTGTTTTGATTACTCTTGTGCGTATCACACCGTCGAATTTACAGTCTTTTGGCTGTTATTGATTTAATAGTAATAATAATAATACTAATATTAGTATTGTTGTTAGAACGTACGCGTTTTCGTTTGTTTTATACCGGAATATGAGGTTGATACGCCAATTAAAAGGCGCCTTCACCGATTCCGGTGCTTTCGCATCCGGCTGAGTATCTCATGGATACCGCACACATTATATTGCCGGTGAAATTATGCATGTATATCTACGCCTTAATCGGGGTTTGCCGACGTCGACGACTTTCCGGCCACTGAAATAGCCAAACGCGAACCGGGATAACGATTATGTATGGGGAAAAAAAATACCAACAGTTTAATATTGTCTTAACCGTAAAGGTTTAATTGGTTATGTATGGACAACAGCGGCGATGGGCGATGGCGCTCGGTACAAAAACAATTACATTTTTCCCCCTCAAGTTATATTTTTTTTAATTTTTAATTAACACCGTCGACAAATGCGCATAAATATCAACCTGACCCGTATAAGCTGTTATATTATGTAATTGTACCATGACTAATTCCATTGGTATTATAGTCCGTTCAAAGCTTGGAAGGGTTTTGCGAATTCTAATTTGAATGGTCGGATCGATAAAGCCAAATTATATTGTATTGGCCGATATACCTTGTTAGCCCGTAGACGAAGTGTCCCAAATGCTCTTTTCGTTTTACCCTACAGTTGTGTACCAATTTTGGTAACTTGTTACCTACACACCAAAATTGCATTGCATTTATTTTTTTTGAGACATATTGCATATTCACTAAAATTTACATTATTATAATTTTATACGTTCTTTATACTATGAAAGGAAAATGACAATAACTATACATAAGTGCCTAAATTATTCTTTGAGAGAAAAATACAATGAATTGGCTCCATTGAGTGTAATAGTTATTATGATTAAATATATAACGAGTGGTTTACTGACACATATACGTAAGCTAATAAGCTCTGTTGAACATTTTTAACGGAATTAACATGCGTACAATCCAAACTTGAATGACAATAAGATAAATACACCGACGGTGGGCATTGACTTTTTTTAACGCGGAAAAATTCTGGTAAATCAGTGATAACATTATGCAGTTTTGCATAATTTTGTACACAAAGCAGGTGTTTCGGTTTAATCGTCGTCGCGTATATAACATATACAAGTATCGTTTGCCACTCACCGAAACAAGACTATCCGACTTGAGCGCTTGCGGAAAATGACTGCAATAATCGTTTGGCTTAAGCACCTATCCTATATAAAATAATACTGTAACGGTGTATACGGTTTTACGACAAACGATATTTCGAAGCTTTTGTAGTCGACCGGCAAACTTTTACATAACTCGAAAGTGCATGTTATACAATCAGTTACACTATGCGCTGGTCTCGTCTTCCGACTCTAGTCACAACGATTTTGTTTTTAATTTACTTTGTCTGAAGAAAAAAAATCCAATTTCATTAGTTTGACAAAACACTTCAACTTGTATAGTGTGTGTTATACGCAACTTAAGTGCTCCAGAATGGTTTGTAGTTCAACAAAATTAAAAAAAAACAAACGTGGTCGGAGCGTCTCAATTATAATATAAACAATATCCGCCAAAACCAAATCTGTTTTCAAAACTTCACATGCAATAATAAAAATAATAATTGTTCATCACCATAGCGTTTTTAATTTTAAGTCAAGAGTCATTGTGCGTTATACATTATGATAATAATAACAATATTCCTTTCTCGCCTAGAGTAGTTTTTGATTGTTTTTCGTTTTCTACGACCGAAAAAAGCGTTCTCGTACCATTAAAATGTAGTATGGACTTTTGTTATCATTGTTGTTATTTCTTTTATTCACAGAATACCTTTTTTTTCATTTTACGCTAACACACATTCTCTTTTCGTATCTCACTATAGATCTTTTAACGTAACGTATTCCTAAAAACACTATAATGGTCCGTTGTCAGAAATAAATCAAGCAATTCCCGAAGGCATCCAAAATTCGAGAACCCACCTCACAACATACATACTTGCTGTAAGAGTCGTATGGAGAAATATAAGAGAAATTATGGTAAAACAAAATAACAAAATGTAATTGACCACAAAGAGTAGACGTGATGCTGTGCACCTCGATTTTCATTTTTTATTCACACATATAATTTGATTTTTGTTCATTCGTAAAAATAATACATACAATAGATCATAACAAAAAAAACCGAATTCACAATGTGATGAAAATTATAATACTAATAATAAATATTATGGGACACCGAGCACAAATAAACAACGCAGAAAACGTAGTGGCCATCTCTTAATATTTTCTTATCATTAGAGCGTGTCGAATATATCTCACAACAAGTTAAACCACCGTACTTAACTTGGGTACTGACATACTTATACCGTAATTCGTATATATATATAATAACTAATAAGTATCAAGGGAAAACTGTGGGTGTAAACTATAAACTCGACTACATTGTTTCAGCGTCTAAGCATATAACGGCATACGTTACAAACGTGTCAATCCATTAATATTGGATCTTATAGCGATCGGTTACAGGACTTTGGCGGACCGTTTTTAATTAAAGAAGACGGATGATAGTCAAGTAGACTTCTCTAAAATATATTTTCCGGGACGACCGGCAACGACATGTCTACAAACATCCTATCGGATGTTCAATGAAATACAATAACGATTAAGACGTCTGCGTCGTAAATATTATGAGACCGACCGCCCTATATCCGAGAGCGCATTAACGCGACGCCAAGTGTATACTCGTATTGAGCCCATTTCGTTGTTTTTATTTTTATTTAATGTAATTTAAAGAATCTCTTTTTAGGTCACCAAACTACCCGGACGATATTTGTGTTACGTCTTACATTTGTCGTTTTGTATACGTTTTTAAGCTTAAGTGCTTCCGCGCGAACGCCCCGAGGTCCGTATAAACCGTTTTCTATTGCCTGTCTCGTGATCTTATTTTCCGCCCTCGTGCCCCGTACAAACGCGAGTTTTCTCAGGCCACCGCCAAAGAATTATGCACAGAATATACAACATTCTCGATATTCCTATCGCTCTCTCGACCATGCGTTTCAGACCCAGCACGCGGTATATGTGTAATTTAATACCACCGCACAAGCATATTATTGTGTAAATTGTAATTACGTGTTGTTCCACCTTGAAATACCTTGTAGTTATTATGGCCGTAAGTCGATCCTTGCGGCGGCCATTCACCAAACCTCGAAAACAAGTGATTATGTACTCATCGTATCTTTTGTGGCCTTTGCCATCGGCCCAAGGTGACCCCTTACTGCGAATCGGACCCTTAGCTGGAAAGTACCTAATATTACCGCCACGGTAACAATAATCGATTTTCGTCAGTTCGATCACCGATTTTAGGCGTAAGCCTTTCGCAGGACAACTCGTTAAAAGTTAATTCTGAAGGTCGGGCACGCGTTTGGGAAAAATTGGACACCCAATACGGCCGGGGTCAAGCCTATCAATCACCGCAGCAACACAATATCGGGCCGCCGTGTTTTCCTATATAGTATACGTAAAAGTCACACGAGTTGACTTGTTTTATTATTTAGTTTTTCGCAGAACACTCGTCACCGGGGGGGGGGGGATATATTAAGCAAAGGCGTATGTTCATCCGTATACAACATCGCAATCCAAAATTATTACTTATGCACACATACTGTCATCCTTTGTGTGAGCGGAATTTTTAATTGTGTAGGTAACGTCGCAAGCACATCAGTGACATTTATTGCATTACGACTTTAATTATGTAACAGGACTACGTAAGGGAATAACATTTGCAAGCGCACGTTTCTATGGTACACAGTGGTATTCTTGTCGCTCACAAACAAAATGTCACAATGTTCGGTATATTATTTTGAACGGTGCGACCCCACTCCCCCACATTTAGCCAACGATGAGCTTATTATTGAGCGAGAGTAGCCTAACATTATTTAATTTTGTGATAAGGATTCATATTGATAACAGGTGGACAGTTGAAATTTCGCAACAATGATTACAATATCAACTTCATTATTAATTGGAAGAATTATTAATAGTTTAATTTTTTTCTCTTTAAAATAAGATAAGTAGGTATTGTAATCTGGCTGTCTATTAATGAAGAAACTAGTTTCTCTCAATGCAGGCAATATGTTTCTTAATTTGTCTGCTATCTATGATTAAGAGAATGTCTCAAACTTAATAAATTATGATTATGATTTAGGTCTTACAAAGATGAGACGCTCAAAGTAGTAACTCTGAAGATAATGAACGCGATATGAGAATTTTGTAGCTACTTTTGGATTTCACACTTGGAAATAAAGACAACATCTTTAATTACAGGGAAAACCAATATAAAATGGTACACATACTAGTTAACAAATTCTCGGCGCATATCATCAAATCAGTAACTTATTTGTTTCTTTTAGGGTCAAGTAGGGTAACTGTAAAAAATGAGGCAAATATTGACAACTTAAATATTTGTAAATAAAGATTTTTGATTATCAGATGGTTTTGTGAATTTCACCTGGCCAAATAAAATATAAAAACTGTCGGTTTTTTCTGCCAAAGAAGTACTAATTACATTTTCTTAATGACCTTTGTCTCGTTTACATATACCGTACGTTTATTCTTCATCGTGTAAACTGCCAACTCTGAACTCTCTTAATCGTTTCATATTATGCAACGTTGATCAATAAGCTTTTTTTGCACTGTGGATTTGTGACTGTGTGTATATAAATGTTGTTATATTTTACAGAGATTTTATACAAACGGCTTGTGACAAACTGGTAGTTCGCTTCGCCATTGTCGCTGCACTGATTAATACAATAAACATTTCACACGCATTCCAATTGTGTATATTATTCAAATGGAGAATTTAATAACACTATATGTCATGAGCTACTAATATGTGTTGCATTTAATAGAGTTACTGAAATCCATAATTATGTAACAAGCCATTAAAAACTAATGTGGTCGAATCATACAACATTTGAATATCCTTTTTTCTCGTACACATGATCTGTGTACTTTTGAGTTTTCCTCCCCATGCACCTCTCCGGCTATAGATATTATCACATTATCAGTACAATACAATTAATAATCATGAATGTATAAGTTTTGATCTATACGGATTATTAAACGCAGTTTAGATAACACGAATGCGCTCAATAATGTAGTGTACGTTTAAAATATCAATAAAACACTGTCCTATAGTATAATATATTTGGATTCAATGAGTATGAAGTTTTGTCTTATGATATCATAGTTGTTTTCTCTACATTCACAAACGTATGGGTACGTGTATGAAAAAAGTTCAACAGTATAAACTTATCGAGTATTGACAGGGAATACAAATAATTGGAATTGTAAAATTATTTCCAAGTTTTTTGATAATACAACATATTTTATGACCTACGTTTATCATGGACGTTTCGAATATAAATGAATAACCACAGGAGAATGCGGACAAATGTTTTTGGCTATAGAGTGTAGTAATAACATTTAAAACTGTTTTAATCCGGCATATATTTTTACTATTCTGTAAAAAAATATTATTACCCTATGATAATCTCTATCTCTTTTTTATCATGCGCGGTTTAGAATGTTAAACGTTATACCGGCACAAAAACTGTTATTGTTTGGCAGTGATCATAGGCGGGTGTTGTGTACATATATAATATATTTTTATAATGTTGTTAATGTTTTGGGGTTATGGTAGAGATTTTATGCGCGTGTCTAAACATATTTTGGTCTTGTCGGCCATTAAAGGCTAAATAGATCAAAAATACCATTCTAGTGTCAATTATCAGTATAAAAAAATTAGGTAACTCGAATGGAACTTGAAAGTCATTAGCGACCTCGACATGCACAACCCGTTTATACGAATACGATTCATTGCTTTATAATCGTTATAGCCGTTTTACGCACATGAGTTTCATTAGTTTCCGGCAGATGGCATCGAGTTTTTTAATCTGTGAGGATATACGATTTAGGACTTAGACCGAGGGAGGCCTGAAAGAAACCGACACGCGCTTTAAAGACTTCAATGTGTTCAGAAGCGTAATTTTGTACCAACGCTGTCTAATACGTTTAGTATACTTTAAAAAAACACATTTTAATGATTTTCTATTGTTAAATAACCGGGTTGTACAATATTGTATCAAAGTAATTGGCATGCCCAAAGTTCATTATCCGTGTAGTGTACTGTTTGATTAATAGGTTACATGGGTGGTGGATTTGTTGAAATCCGAAAATCCGGAATCCGAAATCCGAAAGCATTTTATAGACAAAGTTAAGAGTTTTTTTTTAAAAATTGTTATCAACAAATTTTACTTAGGTAGACATCTTTATATTGTAATAGTATTTAACAATTATATGATTTTCAAATGACTTAAAAAGCGTTTTTTTGAAAAATCCGGATTTTCGGATTCCCATCACTAGCTGAAACACATATAGGTACGGATATTCGAGTAACATTAGGTTATAAAATAAATAAAGTTTAGATGTTTGAATCGAACAAATTCCTTAGCTTTTAGGTCGTGTTACTTTTAACTCCATAAATCTCTTATAAATTCAAAAAGGAAATATTCTTTTGATGTTGTCTTATAATAGTTAAATTGAAAATTTTCTATTCCTTTTTGTTCCAAAAAACAAATAATTATTTTCTCAAAGGATAATACTTATAGTTTCGAATTGATATTTTCCAGTTTCAACTTTTGGCAACTGTTTTCTTTTAAATACAATTACAAACTTTAAATTTGCTTTTAGGAAAAAGTATTGAAATTATTGATACTTAGTGCTATAATATGATATTACTTTTCAGCATAAAAATGTACGTTTAATACACCGCAAATCGTTTAACTGCTAGAAGTATTATTTAATTTGTTAGTTTTGCAAACGCTATGAGTAATCTAATCATTTAAATTACCTTAAGTAATAATATAATAATATTAAAATAAATAAATATAAATTCCTAGGTAGTGCAAAAGAAAAGCCCGATTGTTCAACATTTTCTTGCACGTGCCAGTTAATATTACAATAAAAAGACCGATACACTCCTGGTTATCCCATTTCTCCCACTCCTTTCCAGTAACGAGTGTTCGTGTCCGCGGGTTTTGATGTTCGACCATCCAAAAATGCCATCAAGACGAATTACAAATCATCATTAAGCCAACCTAACCTCGACCGAGTGATTTGTAAACACGCAATTGCTTATATATCACTGTCCGAGATTAATATATAATGTAAATTGTTATTTTATATTTTACGGTGAACTCTGTGTAATATTTTATATATTAGCTTTGCTTTTTTTTTTTGCTATTTACTCATAATATAGAATTATTTGGTAGACCGATAAAACCTATAGCAGCTATAGCTGTAGAACAGCTGTATAGCAACTATGTCGGGTGTAGTTTCTTGAGAGGTTTCAGTTATGATATTACCAACAATTATTATTTTCATATTGCTGCATTTGAAAAGCGTCGACAATGAAGTAGTGTTTTAAATCATTTTGGTTTACTACAAGACCGTAATAATGACCTTCAGTAAAACCGACGGTCTCTTCAGAATAATAATATTTTTAAGAAACGTAATTTTTACTTTATAGCTGACGTCGGCTTGTTCACTGGACGCGTGTGTGAGTGCACTTATAATGCCGCGTGATTTTTGAGGTAATTTCAAAATATCAGCAAGTATACACCTAGTATAAAAATACTCTAGGGAACGATCGAAACAAAACCTGTACCAGCACATGTGTCGGTGATGTCACGAGACTCTTTTTGGAATCTCTTATATAATTTCTGCTATAATAAATTCACCTTGGTGGTCGTACCTGGACAAACTAAAACAAACAATACCGCACGAGTGGACACAATATGTATTGATTGATTGAAATTCATCACTTAGGTCTTAGATCGAAACAAATTGTTATCGTGAGAAATTAATAAATAATCGACCAGTGTAGCTTGCCACCCACATGTGTACATTAATAAAGTATAATTTTCATAACCTTTGTGCACGTTTTTTTATTGTTTCCTTTGGCCATTTGCTACAGGTTTAACTGTGTTAAATTTTTTTTTATAGTCAGTTTTTTAGTTTTATTCTCAAGCTGATGTATGAAGAAAACTTGCGACAGTTACATTTAAAGTACTCGAAGGGTATCTACTCGTTTTATATCTAACGCTGTAGAAAACCGAGAGCCATTTATGCTTTATAGGTACTGATTGAATACAAAAACGGCACCAATTTATTTAGAAGCTTTAGTGACATTCAGACGGTGTAGTTTTCCTCTGGCGGTCCAAAAATCTAATTAAAAAAACAATAGAGAAAAACGCATTCGGTATTTATACGCGAATTCCGTCCCGTTTATTTTTTTTATTCCGTTTTGTATTTAATGAAAATAAACAAATTGTCAAGTGCCGGATAGTTCGAAAGAAAAACGCACTTAACGCCGTTTTATACTAGCGGTATACCGACGGGCTGGTCAATAATCGTGAAGTCTTCACTTTTTTCACTATGATTATTGTTATGTTTTATAATAAAACCGAATTTCGTTTTACCTGAACGCGTTTATACTCGGACTCAAATAATTCCCGTGTACACGAGTCCCGTTCAAATATTGCCAACGCGTATACGGACCTTATATATATAACGTACGAGTATATGGCAATAATATTATATTGTACATAAAAACGCTAAACATTGTAACGGCATGGCAGCCACCTCGAAACCGTGAACGCGAGTAAGAATCGACCACGCAGTCTTAAATGACCAATTAATTAAGTGCCGTCACGAATGTAATAATATTATATATTATAATGTAATTAATGCAACAAAAAAAAAATAATAATAAATAGGTGTTCTAATACACGCTTTACATACAAACGTGTACCCGTGTGTACAATAATTTAAACATTTTTTTATGATACACCGCACTCGGCGTTATTCTTTGTAGGTTTCTAGTTTTTTTTTTTTTTTTTAAGTACTTAGTTATATGAATAATAATACAATTAAGTCCACAACGTTGGTAGTTCTTACGGGTGATTACTTACTTATATAGTAGGTACCTGCTACCTATAGTTTTTTTTATTACAAAAAAAATATATATTTATATAGCTACGTGCATACAAATTACCTTTTGTACAGTACAGTTATTAATTGTATTTAAATATTGCGCGCGTGCACTTTCAACAATATCGGACAATAATATTATTATTATGCGTTTATCGACCTATTGTTGTGTGTTTCGAGTTGAAAAACGACACCAACGCGTTACAATATTATGTCAGGCCGACAAGTGGCGATATATTATTACAAAATAAAAGCGGCTTTTGCGGGGTTAAGTTTTGCGAAATTCGGTCGTCGCTCAGACTTACCGTTGCCGGCGGACACCTTTCGGTGACAACCCTTCAACCCTCTTTTAAACTTTCGGCCGACGCGAGTAAAGGCAATTTGTCAAACACTAATGGACCTCCAAAAAAACGAGTTTCCCTTGGATTTGGTGATTTTTTTAATGAGCATCGAAACTAATTCCCGTTGATGTACTGTTCGTGACCGGTGCCCGATCAACGCCAATGTCACTCTTACTCGCGTAGTTTAAAGTAACTGACTTTTAGGCAGTTTACTCGTCGACACGTCTTTTCTGGTCCGGGCTGGATGACATATTTATATATTAATCGGTTGAATATTTAGTATTTTTTGTGATTATAACCGTACGTCAGAATAATTACTAAAAGAAATAAATATTTTATTTTACTTATACTAATTACCAGGTAAACGGCTCAGGAGAGAAAATTACGTGTTCCGCCGCCCTCATAGGGGAAAAAACTTAGGGCATTGTTATCAACTATTAAAATATACTTGTAAAATGAAATTTTTAATATATCAGCATGTTATGATTTTATCAAAAATCGTTCTTATCGAAATATATTATATAAAGTCTTGATGTTTGCGTAGCGAACATGCTTAAGGCGGGGGGGGGGGGTATGGTATTAAAATTTTTTTTTTTGTTAACTGAATGCATAATATCTCAAGAATATTGTGTCAAAATTTCAAGTCGATCGGTACAAAATTGACGACGTTATGAGTTGTCGGAATTTTATAGCTGCCCGGCCCGAGCGCACTATCGTTAACTTTAAAGCGTTTTCCCCACAACTCACGTTTTCAAAGTCGGTGACCCTCATAACTTTAAAACTATTAAGCCGATCCTTTTGAAAATTTGAACACTATTTTTGTACATAGTTTACGAGGTAACGCTGGAGATTTTTTTTCAAATTTGTTAATATTTTTCATTTTACAATAACAAATTAGCCGATTTTTTTCGCAAAAATCGCGTTTTTCCCTTTAAAGTGTTCCCAAAAAGTGAAAAATTGAAATTTCAAAAAACCCTCCCGGCGTTACTCGAAAAAAGCAATTATCTAACAAAAGAACTTAATTTTTTTAATTTCGGATGATCCAGCATCAAGTTATGAGGGACACTGCAATTCTACTTTTTTCCGAGGCGTTTCCGAATAATTGCTGCCATTGCCGTATTTTGTAATATTTCTACATGAAAATATTACACAATATTCTTCGAATGTTATACTTTAATGTACCATTGATTTAATAAATAGATTTTAACTGTGTCATCAAAAAAAGTTCACAAAAACTCACCATTTTTTGCACGAATTAACTTTACCCCCCCCCCCCCTTAATACTAAAATAGCTTATAATATATACAAGTAAGAAAATATTAAAAGTAAAGTAAATATATTTGTATATTTACACTAATATGTAAAATGTGTATATATTATAAAATTATATCTTTATAGCTAAAAAAATAATGTATATTATTATATAATAATACCTTTTTTCCGAGAACTCTCGAGAAACTTTTCTCCATCATAATAATATTATATTTTAACAATAACAATAATTATTATTGCCCAAATACCAACAAATCGTGCATAACGTATAAAATGATAAGTTTTAAATGTTTAAATAATGTAATGCCAATGAAATAATATAGAATGATTTACGCTTTCACCACGCTGTTAAACTGAAATTAACTTTATTATTGTTTTCATTATTAACAAAATTCGTACAAGTACCCCAATACACAATGCGTTCAGTACTAACGCGCTAATGGCTTAAAGTTATTTTAACACCATGAGGTCTTAAAATAAATCTAATAAGGCTTTTTAATTTGAATTATTCTAGGTTCTAAGTATTAGAACGCTGCCACATCTCATAGGTATACTATAATGTAAAAAATATCATAGCCGTAACGTTTTAATCCCTTTTATCTAATTTTTAAGTATTATATATAGAAATACTTAGTAGTATAGCGATAATTTATTTTTTCATACACTGCTATGTCATAATATGTATATCCTGTTATACTGTTATAATAATAATTATTATTATTATTATCGTTATCATTATGTACACGTTAGTAAGGTAAATAATAGAATAAACGTTTCTTAAAGGTGGGCGGGCAAAATGGTTACCTGCATAAAAGTAAAAACGTGTATTATATGAACCGAAGCAATGTTATTTAAAGGAAATAATAGAAAAGGCCGTCGTGTAATGAAGGTGGAGCGAAGGCGCTGATGGTGGTGGCAGTGGTCTCGCGGTTGCCGTATCGACCGTCGTGGAGAACTTTTCAAAATGATTAGTAGTTGCCCCGTTATGATATTATATAATACAGTAATTATTAAACTGGCAAGGGCATGTGTACGCACTCGTACAGTAATTGAAAGCCCTTGTCCTGTAGGTAAGTACATCGACATTCAAAGGTTCACAGTTAAGTTGCATCTTTTAAAATACAAGTATCAAAAGCTAAGCATAGCGTAGTATAAAAAAAAATATTTTCATCGCCTTATACTTTCACCTTACAATAGTATTGTACTCTATACCTAATTAGGCAATCTTAGTAGTTTCTAAGGTTGAGGTTTGTCAATTATTAAGCAATCCTCGTACTACAATGACCCGAATAACGGATCAGTAGGGCAGATAAACCAAATGTTTTTTTTGAACAAAGTTTTTCGAGGATTATTATATTTTTACGAATTACGACGTGCAGTTGGTAAACTTCAAGAGTAATGTAAAGTTTTAATAAGAACGTAAGACAAATGTTTATAAGCAGTTTAGAAATTCTATTAACTTCATATCAGATACACTGGCCATAAGAAAAGTAATACACTGTTCCTTAGAGCTGATTTAAATTGTGAAAAACCCTGTTCTGATATACTTTTGTACTATTTACTATAGCCATTAATTACACTTGTATAGTAATTTTATAACTTAGTGGAGATGCCTACATTAATAATTAATTTATTTATTGTTGGTATAACCTTCATTATACCAATAATAATACCAATTATTAAAGAAATATTTAAAATTATTTATAAATACTCATTTTGGCGTGCTAAAATCAAAATTCGTCCTAACTCTATTTAATTTTGACTCATATCCTTTTTACATTAGAATTAATCAGTCCTAAAAAAATTGAGAAAAATATTAGGATCAAAAATATTTTAAATCCTAATTTTTGTAAAAATCTTACTTACTCGTTTTTACCAAGCACCTAAGGTTTATTATAAGCGTTATATATGTTTAATTATGATTTATAAAATGAAAAAACGGGACACCATCTATTGCAAATGTGTATAAATACTAAAAAAAATTGCATTTAAATATGAAACAATGAAATGAGTTTGCGAAAAACGAATAAATTTAACTTAAAACGTTATCTAAGTAGAAATATATTTTCTCAGACGCACAAAATAAACAAGAGACTGTGTAATGAACTACATAGGCATAATAATTTAGATCTAACTATTGGTTAGAATAAGGCTCTAAGATATAATAACAAACAGCTTTATAGTTAAATGCATTATTTGTAAAATGTGACAAAATATGAAGCGGATAAGAAGATTAAAGTATATACTTACCAGTAATAATTGCAAAACCCATTGTGCTTTAATAACAAACTTTATACAAATGTTTCCACTGGAAACAATAATTATTATTTTTTTGTAATCAAACTTTTGTAACGAGTACACTTTGAATGTTTTTAATCCGAGACTATTGATTACAATATTGTTAAAGTTGTAGCCTGTTGGCCATAGATATATGGTCGCTGTGGAAAACTACAGCCATAAATAACGTATAGAATTCAAATTATTCCACTACCGACTCACTGGTACGCTATAATAATTAATAGATAACGATCCCATGGCGAAAGCTCTAACGTTATATTTTTATTGCGCTCAAGAGATTTATACACAAAGTTTCACTTTATTCAAAATATTAAGAAAATTCGTTATCGATAATTTATATTATCACTTTCAGATTAATTTTACCATAATATGCATTGCAAATAGCCATCACACACATTTATTTTGCCACTAATTATTGTTGGCATTGTTTCATCAATTCAAACTAATCAAAATATAGTAAATTTCGAATAAAAAATATATTTTATAAAAATATTTTAAATAGGCAATATGATAATATTAAAAATGCAATGATATGGTTTATAGTTTATTATGATTCTCTTCAAGAGGAAAACATAAATTAATTTATTATCAAGAGCACAGAATACAATTAATTCCTACACGCGTTCAATTCACACTCGACTTCCGCGTTTCTTTAAATTTCATAAACAATAGACCAATTTTAGAGGCGCTATGACACATCCAAAACGTAACCAAAAAATAAAACTATCTTACATTCCTTTAATACTCATTTATGATGACAAATATAATACTTAATACAAAGAAAAAATAGTTCGAACAAAACATTAAAAACAAAAGTCTTGTTGTATTGTATATTAAATATTATTTAAACATAAATTTGGCTGCACTATCCAGTGCCTAATGAGCCAATCATAGTTTATAGACAATAAAATAACGTATCAACTTACAAGTATATTATAGGGAATGGATCATTTGATACACTATAAAGTATAAGGAATTAAACGGCATCTCCCATAAATTATTTGAACTTTTAGGGAAGTATACAAACTACAAAATTATAGGTTATACTTGAATTACAATAAAAACAAATAACCATTAATATTTTGTAATCAACTTATGAAACACCACCATTGGGCGGTCTCCCCGCAAGTTATTCAAGTTTGTTTATGTATATAATATCTTCTACCACAAATGCTTATTATACAATTTTTATAAATTGTATTTTTAATAAAAAAAAAAAAATCTATGAAATGAACTATATGTATTACATACACAATTTATATTGATATGTTATATCTCATAACTCATAAGTTATAACTTGTGAAACCTAAAACGTTATAAATTTCGAAAATAACCTTCAAACTTCTGCGCCGAGTGTCATAATATCGGGTTTCTCTTTACTTCGTTCTATAACGTGGCTCCATAAATATAATATAGCTCTGTCCATTTTTGCCACAGTACCAAGCTAGAAAATTGTTGTCATTATCAACGTCAATAGACATAACTGAAGAAATTATATTATTCATCATTGCGACTTGGTTATACTGATGTAAGCCTGCAGTTCATGTCCAAAATTCGTTTAAATATGAACATGTGGCATGTTGGTCCATCTTTGAATATTTTAATTGTTAAACTTTTGTTAGGTAAACTTCTTTAGAAAAACTTTTAAGTTGATTTTAATAATGAAAATATTCATAAATGAAGTTTGCCGTCGCACTTGCCGAGGAAAAAATTATTAACAAACATTTGTGAAAAAATATTTTTTGTTTGATGAGATTAATCCGGGACAGTGTACTATATTGTAATTTTATAAAATGTTCTTTACTACTATCGAATAAGGGAATATATCAATATTGTAATATTGTCTCCTTCTTCGCCTTCATTCCACTATTTGGTGTTGGCCACGCTTGTCCTAAACTTCCACTCGACAGATCTCCCACATCACCTTTGCATTCTCCAATCACTTTTTTCGGTCTTCCTCTTTCCTCCTACGTTTATTTCCATTATCATTCTTAGTACTTCCGATTCTTTTCACTTCATACCATGCCTAAACCTGCTTAGTCTGTTTGCAATAATTGTGTTTCGCTATCAAGGCCATTATGCTACTTGCACTCTAATTGGAACCTCTTATCACATAAAACACCTGACGCTTCTATCTACTTAGTTCAACTGCTATATGCAGCATCTTATGTTTTTACATTCTCTCCAAAGTCACCTTTTTTTTGTACAAAAGATTCTAAATACTTAAAACTTTCAAACTCTCAAACTCGCCTACTATGTCACCTCTTATTATCACTCCACGTCTTGTCGCGACAAATATACAGCTTTATTTCTAATTTTTAGTCTTTTTTATTTAAGTGCTATCCTTTATTTTTCAAGCCTATTGTTAACTCCTTACAGACTCCAGGTAGAACACAAGTAAGGACTGAAAGCAGAACCCTGGTGCACACCTACTCTAACCCTAAAATCTTCTGTTACTCCGTACATACTTATGAAACTCGTATTTTAACCTATAATAATATATGTATATAACATATATATATACATGTTAACCGATGTAACTTAAAGACGAGAAAAAACGTTTTCAAAAGGAAACGAATTAAAAGGGTCTCACGATTTCAATTAGTGGCGCTGTCAATCCGTCTCGTTAATCCGATTACAGCGTTTCGATTATGTGTTTGTAGTATTTTTGTCAGTTGACCCATTTATTTAACAACGGCTATATTTAAAAGCCTTAAAAAATAATTCCAAGCGCACCATCAAAATATTTTTGTTTTACGACGCTTAATATCAGCTGCACCAGCCGACGACAATCTTTCGGGTTGTGTTATTTTTTATCACTCGTTCTAGTTTTTATTAATTACAGCCCATTTTTTTATTGTTTCTCTAATCCTCACTTATTTTTTTTTCGTTTTAAAAAGATTTTTCCCGCTAAAGCGGGTGCATGACAGGTCTCAGGTGACACACATCGTGTACATATACATTTTTCATTATTATTATTAAAAAATTCCCAAAGGGAAAAAAAGCAAACTAAGTTTATGATTAAATATTATTATTTTCGTCATTCTTTCCTTATTTTTTTTTACAAAATTGATCATTAATATGTAAATAATTATAAAGCACGAAGGGCTTTGGTTCCTGAAATATAAACACATTAACATCGTACAATAATGTTGTTAATTGTTATAGAAAATATTATCACTATTATTTAAGAAAATTTTGTCATCTATAATTTTTAATGACGTAGCTTACACAGAAAATAAAACATAGTTGGTCCAACTAATATTATGGTTAATATAGAAACACAATACATTTATAATTGGAATCACAAAATAAATAGTTGGTCCAACTAAATTTTTAGTTAAAGCAACTATTTATTGTGACACTATATTACCATAATTTTAGTTGGACTAACTATACATATTTTTCCGTGTATATTGGTAGAACTGCAACCGAAATCTGCAACCGGTGATTTATGAAAAAACTATGCTTAAATTTTAAATGTATATTTTAATATCTGTTATATTGAGTGATTCTTTTTAATGTTCTCCGCTACTTTACTCTTAAAATTATTGACATTTTGTCGATATTCTTTTGGAAAACATTTTTGTTTATTGCACTGATAGACAAAATTCAAATGTTTACCTTTTTTATAGGTATTTATTAACTTTTCAAACTTAAATGGTAACATAATATATATTTTATTTAATTTGTAAATATAAAATAGTTTTCTGAAAATGTTGACTGGTCAATAACCAGTTTTGAGTAAATAGTTTTAAAGTTTAAAATTTAGGATAGGAGAACGGGTCAAGTATAGAATTCTATTATTATGTGCGCAATGCTAAACCGCACTTCACCTCCAGTATCATAAAACAAATCGCTGATCATAAAATTACTTTGACTTAAAAAATATAAAATATATTTTAAACAAAATCCTTTCTTATATTATACACAACATAGTATTACCTATACATGTTTCAATTAATAATACCCAGCAAAGTATTTTTCTGTATACGTCTGCCTCAACTCTGCCCTGCTTTGATCTCTTTTACGTTTTTTGACAACTTTGTTTTCCACTTTTCTTTTAACATTTCTCAAGATGGGATCTTATAATATAATAATAATTAAAGTGCATTCAAATAACGAGCAATTTTAAATTTATTTATTCCATTAAAATCTCGATGCTTCAAGGTAAGGGGAATAATAGTAGGTAGTAAATAATTGAACTTTTGAACTTTTTACAATTATCTCAAAGATGTCATCTTAAAATAAATTATATTATCTGGAGATTAAAATCTATGCGAACCGCTGCTGTTTCTAACGGGTTGGTTTGTTTAACTTGCTTACACAGGGAATGAAGCACTGGTACAATACTCCTTCCGTTAAAACTTTTTACTTTTTATTCAAAAGTGAGTAAAATATTAAAACACGCACTTATATTTGTATTAAAAAAATATAGTGTGTATCTAAATCAATATACCACTGTCAAACACTCAATACCATACCCTGTGAAGTGTTTTTTTTTAATTTAAATGAAACGTTTAAAATTTAATGGCATACCTATGCACATCTTTGGGAGATATTGACAGTGTCGAATTAAATGTATTATTAATACAACAGAAGAAATAAAGCCATGTAGAAAATATCATGTTTGGTGTGTCTATGATAAAAATTCCATTAAAAAAAAAAAATTAATTTCGTGCAAATATCTCTGGAAGTTTTAGTAAACATGATGATAAAATTTCAAAGATAAAACATGTTAGAACCTTGAATAGCGTAACACGCAATTTTAGTTTTTGGCTGGGGTTTATATACTTACATGGCATAAAAAAGTCGGTACTTTTTAAACGTGCGTTTTGCCCAAATTGTTATTTGTCCGTACTAAGAGACCTTGTTCAAAACTATATTTTTGTCCTTTTCGGTTTTAATTAAAAATAAAAATAAAACGAACCTTGCTACAAGATATATACCTCTGCGTAAAAGAATTTTTGGTCCACCGAAGATGGTTTTGCGCTTTGTGAATTTTCGAAATACCGCTATGTACAGGAATGTGTAACGTTATTAGTGTATATTGTATTATAATGCTATGTAAATAAATATTCGTATAAGATACACGCACTCAGGCGTACCTATCCGTGTACACCTAGCCTATACATAGATACAAAAGGAAAGTGGGTAAGTGCGGGCCTATACGTGAAAATGTGATTTGCCAGTGATACGGCTGTGTTATGACCATAGAATTGGCGATCGTGACCGGCACACAAATTATATGTGAGTCAGTAGTGTCTGCGTGTGTTATACGAGAGAAAAACCTTTAGCGAATATTGTTATTAACTGGCACGGTGTTGGCCGCGGCGCTTAATCTCGTCAATCCGCCGTGGAATACGAAAACCGAAGATGATATCGACGAAGGGAGGTTAAGACGTTAAGTAGATGTCAATTGGAAAAGGAAACACGTAAGGAGTTTCACTACTCCGCCAACACCGACTCGACTGTTTATTTTTATCGGTCTGTCCGCGACGAACGTGAGTATAGGAAAACGAGTGCGTTTCTTTTGCCAGCCCTCGGATGCTTGACAAATATACACACACACACACACACTCGTGCATAACACTTGACAATGAGGACAACAACAGCTAGAGAATAAAAAAGCCCGACACCCGTCGGTGTACGTGATCGGATCTCGATTTCTCTGTCCGGAATATCCGGATGTTTTCGCCCCGGTGTGTTATGGCCGTTTTTGAATAATATTACCATATTGTTATTCGCTAAAAATTGTAAAACTCTATAATAAAAGTAGTCCGGACAAACGTATACGCCAAAATAATGCGCGTCTATTATTATATACCTGTACTGTATACATATTATATAATGCACTGGTCCCAAAGGGCGCGACGGGGTTATTATGCTAGCGAGTCTTTTGCGATTTCGCTCCCATCATTGGCAATAAAAACTGATCGTAAAAACCTTTTGGCTGTTTGTATCGAGACACCAAGACGCGGCACGTCGGAGACAGTAGAGTATAATAACAATAATAATAATGATGGCATGTACCAAATAGGTATAATATTAAAACGTTGATTTCCGCACGCTTGAGAAATAAAAAAAAATGCACAGCTCGATTAAGGACCTAGCTCGTTTTTTTTATATTCTCCATGTTTTATATTCATGTATTTTATTTATACATATCGCGTGGTGTTTTTTGCGAAGAAAGGAATAAAAAAAAAAAAGATGGACAATTTGTCACGCCGGCACACCTAACGACCACGCTAATCCGCCTTGTTTGGATAACATGGGAAAAACCCGACGGGACTCGGGCTCTGACGCGCCATCACTCTAGTAGTAGTGGAATACCTAATTTATCAGGCCACGTCGGTATATACCTCTAAGCACGACTGTGATCGAATGGAAATTTCGGCATTACAACGGATCTCTTTATTTTGGCAGACCTATTCGGTACAGTCAATATATATATTGTGCCGACATGATTTTTCTTTTTCACTTTCAACATCTGTATAAGTGTTATTAATAATAGCAACCACGGTGGATACATATATAACCTGACGGGCCGACCGATATAATGTCATTATTGCGAAATCGTGACCTATTGTCGGAATGATATCGGAGGGAGGATTTCTTTTGCCCCGTGGCCGACCAACCAAGGGATGTGTACCGGATACTCGTACACGTCGAGCCACATAAATATACTTATATACACTTAACGGAAAACCCATTTCGAAATAGTATTCAGAATATTGTGTTGTAGAATCCACGGTCATAAAACACTATGTATTTAACTTATAAAACCGCCCCATTTAAATACGGACTCGATGCGCAGCAAAGAATCACTTTGAACCGTTTTTCCGGTCGTTGGCCAAACGAATAACATTAGTATATTATACATATATATAATTTTTTTTTAAAGCTTTTATCACAGCAATTGTTATCGCATATATTTTGATGATGATATTTTGCATTACTATTTTTTGCTCACGCAGAACATTTTGCATTGACTTCTCGATGTGTCCACGGACATTGTACGAACCAATTGTTGCTCGCGCCCATGACAAATGTATAACTATTTCCAAGCGAACCGCCATAGCATTTAGGTCGTATGTAGCACCGCCGTAGTTAAGCGTTTTATAATTTGGAAGTATGCCAGCCGATTTCGAGTTTGAGTTATCGCTCTAGTCATCTCAAACGGCTTGTTTTCCCACATAAATGGCGGCAATCGAGAAAAATAAATGGCTGCCGCACGTCAGAGACAGACCATAATAATATATACTTGATTAGAAAATTGTGTACGTCGATTTCGTTCGCATCGCCAATATTTCCTAAAGCCACCAATATTATGTCACAGTGGAACCCAAACCACCATATATGGCCGCCAAAATATCGGTGGCTTAGTGCACGAGTCCACTTCTCCCCCCAGAATAACCTTTTCTAGTTTATTGGATACAATTATTGTTATACAATAAATTGATTTTTTATTTCAATAGTCAAGTGCACGCGTATAGTGTCAAATTTAGTTTTTTGGAAAAATTGCGACATGTGTTTTTTACACAAAATTGAAGTTTTGATGTTGGAGTACTTTTGTCTACTTTTTTTTACAAATTAACATGATCATCAATGTGGTTTCATTTTTTTTATACAAGTACTCGAAAATTGAATTTTGGATGTATCGCTACTATAACTACTCCGCTCGTATGAACAACATGTGTGTCATGTGCGAGCCATCGATATGACAGTGTAGCTTGTTGCTCGCAGACTTTGTGGTTATAAAACAAAAGAAAATATTACATTATCTGTCATAATATAATATTACGTAATTAAGTTCATATCACGGTGACATATACTTCAAACGCTCTTATAACGATACCCATGGATTATCTTATATATATGTAAATATGTTTTACTCGTTTCAAAGTCGCTGTAGTTGAAAATTAAAAGATACGTACGTGCTGTACGAAGAAAATGATATAGTTGTCACTTAACGTGTGCCCTTCGTTAAGTGGTCGTCATTAATCAAAGGCGAGAATGTATGCTAAAAGCTAATTACACTAGCCGTTCGCGAGCGCTGCATGTACAGATATAAAACTGTGCTTACATCGGCGCTGTAAAGCTATTTTTAACATGAAAGCACAGATCAAACGAAATTGTATCTCGCTATATTTTGCCACGGTAATCTAATCTAAAGCCTTTTACGTTTTCGTTATATATGTAAATACCTGTTGACAAAAATATGGCCGTTCGCTTTTATCGTTCTAAAAAAACAATTATAAGACGTACCTATGTTGACCCGACCGACATCGTGCGCAGTTTGTTTTGTTTCCAATCTAAAGTTATATAAATCTGCGAGGATACTCTGAAAAACTTTACATTATAATAGAGTTTGATAATAATTGCATAATACTATTTCACGCTAACGGTGTATTAGTTTGTTAAAATTATGAGGTAATTTTGACTTATTGTTATGTTGACATATTATACGCGTAAGGCTTGAAATAACCGCAAGTCAGTTTGGGCTTTAGTGATGTTGATAAACAACAGCTCAATACCCGCCAGCCTCGCATCCAACCGTATATGTAGGAATTCATTTAGCTCGACAACGGGAACTCGTGTGTCTGTGTAAAAGATCATTTGTTTTCATTTGGTCCTGAAACAATGGTGTACGTCTTTAACGTCAATAGAGTTGTAAATGAAATTTTAGTTAATGACTCTGCGCGTAAAATGTACAATATGATTTGAAGTACAGATCATGATAACCATTCGGTTACCATAAAACAAAAATCGATATAAAACATTTTTTTTTTTAAAAACAAAATGTTGACAAACTATGTTTACTCGAAAAAACTACATAGAATATAATGTTTAATTAATGTTAAGTTAAATTTGGTAGATTCGTCTAAAATTATTGTGTTCATATCATTATAAAAAATTAACTTGCATTGTTAAGAATGATGGAATTTGAGAGATTTGTCTAATTATTAAGCGTTACCATGATACTTAAGAGTACTTGTGTATCAATATGAGGCGTACAGGCGATCTTGCCGTCTCTTAATTAAATATTCGTCAAAACCGCATACAATTGACATAATATTATGCAAGTCTTTTGACATCTGCGACTCATTGTGACTGAAAATTCTATGGTCCATGTTTATTCATGCGGCTTTATTCGGTTAATCTGTCAAAGTTCTACTGTGATAAACGTTCAAAGCGAGCAATACTTAGTTTGGAATTAGTTTGATAGCGGTTGTTTTCAAAGATGGCCCAATTAAACAATAGCTTAATAATTTTAATAATAATTATAAACTATAACAGACGCCCGATGCTTATGTAAATATATGTAAGTTAATATAACAACTGGAAAATTATAGATATTATTTTAATACTGATATTGATAAAAATGGTGACGTTCTGATAAGAAAGAATAATGTTTCCCGTTTTTGTGATTATTGCACTAATAGAAAGCATAAATTATTCTGATTATTTGTTTACGTTACTCAACAATAGTTTATAAGTTTGATAACTTATAGTAAATAATATCCATCTTTATTAGGTCGATTTTTATTTAAGAGTTGTCTTCCTACCCCCACTTGATTTAAAAAAAAAAATTTTAAGTTTGACCATACTATGAAATCTTTAATAACCCAAATCAAATTTCCGCCTGCAACGAAAGGTTTTCATTTAAAATACAAATATTTTTAAATAGGAATTTATTATTAATAAAAAAAACTGTATGTATCTAATGGCTTTACTTTCAAGTGAAATCAAATAAAAAATCTATAAGTAATTTTATATCACTTTTAGTTCGCTTTACTTGTATTATTCAGAATAAAGTTTGCGGTACCATAGAAATTAAGATTTAACCTAAATAAAATCACCCTAATAATCCAATAATTTATTCTACGGTCACTGGTCAGCAATGAGAAGAAATTACAAAAATACAATAACTGCCGAAAGTTGTAAAACAAAGAACTTTAGTTTTTAGATTTCAAAACGATACCGAAAAAATAAATATATTCAGCCAGAGAATATGCTAAAAGAAAATACCACATGCTTAAAAACTTGAAAGGGCCAGTGGGAAAAGAAAATTGATCGTCGCCGGCAAATGTGTTCATTTCCAAACAGCCGTTACTTCTCCCTGAATAAATATTACGTGGGCATAATAAGGAGGAGAAGACGGCAACTAACTCTTTTCTTCAAGTCATTACTATTCATTGGTTTTTACGTTGTAAAAGATGTAAAAGATCTTACAAAGATCTATACGCTTGATTTAAAGAGAGGAAATTATTTTTAATTGTTGACTCCTTGAGGTAGCTAAAAGGAGAATTCTGTATAAAAAAAAGTATTAGTCTTAATTAACTGTGGGATTTTTTTTAGCTTAACGGGGTTTTTTTTTTAAAACTATCGCACTTATAAAAGTCTATATTATTCTTATAAATACTTCAACACACTTTTCACCATGTATTTTACTCGTTATGACCATGAACATTTTCTTTGATAAAAAAAAGTTTTACTACAGATTTTTTGAGAAAATTATAGATGTTATAGCTCTACTCCAGATCTACTTCCAGTGTAATTTTCAGAATATTTTATCATTATGAGAATGAATATAATTAAAAAATCTTATAGAAAATCAGGTTTTTCAACAGTATTAATTTAGCAAAATACATTAATACATCATAATATTATAAGAATAACAAAACTATACTTACCTAAGGTGTTGTAATTATTGCGTTAAGACGGTTTTTTTGTGGTTTCCAAACTTTCCAAAAGTCTTATTGTTATAATATAATAGTATGACCATACGTATTTACGTTGTTTACAAGTTAAACACAAACGGAACATAAATCAAGAATGAGGAAGTACTTATGTAATCCGAGCACAGTCCAGATTGCTAACGTTGTTATTATTATACGTCTTATGAACCATAACGTAGTGGTTTGTTGTCGTTGCTTTCCGTTAAATATTTAACAAGTTATTTGGTTTATTTAGCGACTTGGCCAACAACTAGTTGCTCCGCGGATTTTCCCGGTGAGTTTGGCCAAAAAGTAGTGTGTGTGCGAACTGCAAAGTACAAAATCAATGGAAAGAGTTACCGGAATTTATGGCTGAAACTTTGTTCCACGCTAGTCGAAAGTTTACACACAGTCCATGACAAAATATACATATTTATATATATATTTGGGTTACCCGTACGTTAATGTACGGGTTTTATTTTTCTTTCTTTCACTTTTGCCGCCGGCCGTATGCAACCATTTCCCTAGACGGTCAAAAAGGGGTTGGATCATTAAAATAGGTACGTTAATATGCGTGCCAACTTGTTGAAAATCGTTGCAGTTGTGCGAGGCGAACGTTGTATACTATATTATATGCGGGAGGGAATGGGCAGGGTAGGCAAAAAACAAATCTCGAGTAGAAATCAGGTAATCAGTATAGTAGCGGTGGTGGCGGCGGCGGCAACGAAATCGATATAAACACGGTAAATGAGTAGTGGAGCAAGGAGAGACACTAGGTAATAAATACAAAACCTCATAACGAGCGGTAATAAACAGCAATATGTTTAGCGGCCGAGTTGGCATGAAACATTTCATTACAATATCTGTCATCGTACAAACATAATAATGCAGTTTATGTGATGATAATTATTGCGCCGGAGATTATATTATGACGTATACGGTCATCAATTATCTTTAAATAACAAACGAAAGGGTATTGTATGTGTTTTCATTCGTGCGAGAATTAATTATTGATAATTGAGTTGATCGCGACCACGCGGCGGACGTTACTCACGTAGTATAATGTACATATTATTTGTTTTTTATCCTCGTAAAACCTGATGTTATTTTTTTCGGCAGCTGCGGTGGAAAAATATATTATCCATTACCCGAGTTCAATGTATACCTTCGTAATCCGACTGCCGCGTGCCACGTATGTACAAGCATATAATATTACCAGTACGTTTTAAACTGTATAATATAGATATTAACACCGAAACTTTTCGGTCTCCCCCGGCGGACCATACATCTGCTATAACTGCTGAGATTCTATTTTATTTTTTACATTCATAATAATTAACATAGTTATGCTAAGAATAAAGTCATTACGCTTATCGCCGAATTCCGAGATTCTCGGTAATAAACGATTTTAAAACTATAGAGTCGAGTTGGGAGAAATGTTACGTTGGGGTAATTTGTTCAAACGGTGTAATAGAAATTACAAACGAACGGGCCACATTTTTAATAGTAGAAAAATTCGAAAATATTTGGAATTTCATCGAAACAAAACGGTTAAAAATATGTATTTTCGGATGTCTCGATTAAAACTTGTTCGCGCGGTCTTATTTTTTGCTCGACTGCGACAAATTTAAGGCTAATGTGTTTACGATACGAAAGTGTACTTGTTTATGTATATATGGTATACCTATGTCTTTAATATTGTTAACACGATCCAATATGAATCAAGGGGAGAGATTAGCCGTCTCCGGTCGTCGAATAAAAAACATTTTCTTACTTTAGTCTCGTCAGGCGCGATTACCGCGCTCATTGTTTCTCCTTACACAGGTATTGCAATTTTTTTTTTTTACCTTCGAAAATCATCAAACCGCTTTGTACGCGTTCGTTGTATTATGTATCATATTGTATACAATTATATATATATATATATTATATATAAGTACAAGTATACACGACGGTATATATGCTTCGGCCTTCTTGAACCACCGGCGTGCCGGTCGACAAACACGCGGAAGGTCTTTGGACAAATCAATAGCGGCGGCGAGGGGTGCGCAGGGCACGTCCCCGCAGACGCAACGGCGAGCTACACCCTCTCGTCACAACCGGGGGCCTTCCAGCGGGAAAGCGAGGGGAGCACCGCGCGGTAGAAGTGTTTCGCGAGCGCGGCCCCTTCCTCGACCCTCCCGGCCACGAGCGGTGGCACGTTCGCCGCGCCCCGTCACCGCCGACCGCCGGGGCGCGCTTTGCTCGCGCGAAACCGGGAAAAACCGCTCCCGAATATATGCGCCACCACGCCGAACGCGCCACCAGTGCCGGATCGTCAGCGGACGTGTGTGTGCGCGACCCGCCCGCCCACCTGAACCGCCGACCGTTAACCGACACGAGTGCGTAAGTTCGCGGCACATCACACGGAGACGCCGAATTTTTGTATGATTTTTAATTTATAGTTTAATTGAAAAAAAAACCCGTTGCCGCAGACTATCGGTCAAACGTCATCGTCAGTGTAATTTTTTTTTTAACCGATTTTGTGTACAATACATATATATATATATATATATATATGTATATATATATCTATATTTGTAGATAATTTTTTAGTGTATTTGTGTTTTGGTGCGTGAGTTCGAGTGCATTAGCAATATATCGTACTACATTTGTATTGTACCCGTGTAGAGTAATCGTGAATAGCGTGGGGAAGTGAGAGACAGCGCGACGATGGTCTCGGGTAAAGGAAGGACGGCAGAAGCGGTAGTTTCGGGTCACTTGGAAAATGTGATTGAATTTTCGGACGAGACCGTGACAACGAGACGGCTTATTTGAATGGCGCATTCTTACATCCGCAAGATTGACAGCGCCCAACAGAAACGGCTCGTTTACCGTTTGTTAAACGAATTTAAAAATAATAAAAACCAACGCCCCAACAACGACTACGAAATCGACCAATTGATTTTCCTGTCAATGTCGACTGCTTGAAAAAAAAAACAATATTATCATCTTATTGTTTTACACACACTCGCCAATATACACTGGGTTGTGTTACGCGTAGTGTAAGTGGCATACGCAAAACTATGCGTGTGAGTAAGTTTTTTGTTTTTGGTCACTCGTCAAAAGTCTGACGGCGCACATTCGGATTGTATTACGTGCGTTTTTCGCGGTTTTCCCATACAAACGATAACATCGACCACTCATTTGGTACTCTAAAACACATTGTACCGACGTGGATGACATCAAATGCCAAGACGATGGCACTTGGAGTCCGAGGTAAGACGACATAAAAAATAATATTGCGTTCCTAGGACGTTCTTTGCGGGTTCACAACAAATACCACGATCGTTTGCAACGTAAACGACCGAAAATCACGTTTTTGGCAAACTCGCCTTATCGTTGTTTCTCCTCCGCCCTGTCCAAAAACACACATTCGCTAAAGTTCATTTTACCGGTGAAAAAATATAAATTCTCGTTAGAGTTAAATCGACTTACCAGATTTTCTGTTGGCCAGTATATATATATATATATATATATATTTTATACAGTACTGTATCCACTAGTTATGGCCATGTATAAAACGATAGACCGGCAAAAGCAGTCGCGGGGGTAGGGAAAGGAAAGAACCCGAGCCTGGAGAGACGAGATAGCTTATGACAGTAATTTATCATTATCGTCTCCCGAAATACCGCCGTGGTCGATTATTTATGAAACCTAGTCATTTTACGGCGACCGCAAACTACATCGAGCTTTAGACGTTTTTAATTCGCGCCTTAATATTTATGTACACTACGGAGTTTTTCTGAAAGATTAACTTTTAAAATGCTTCCCCTCGTCATTCGTTGGGTAGATGTCAAATAAAAAAATTTTTAAAAAATAGTTACGTGATTCGACTGAGTATAAAAACACCACGTCCATATATTGACCGTCGCAAATAAGTTCGGTAACCCTTTTGCAAAGAACGTCTTTATTAACGCGGCTAACTAACTACACGCGGGCAATGAACTAATTTTGTTGTTTTCCGTTTATTCAGGAATATTATTTCGTCACCACGTGATTTCCGAAAACAGTCGGAAAACCAATGGGCTGTCATTCGCCGGAGCTCACCCGGCCTATCGGACCATGTGCCGGCTATAGCTGAACCGCTGACATGGAGCCCGAACACAACCGGAACATAGGCGGTGGCCGACCGACCGCGGCCGCCGTAAGCAGCAGCGAACAGCAAGCTGTGGAGGCGGCGCTCAATGAATTTATTGAGAAAATGACGCCCCGAATCAACGTACTCGAGAACGAACTCGGAAACGCGTGGAGATCGTTGGAGATGGTTACGGACGACTATGTTGTGCTGTGGAATCGTATAGAGAAATTGGATCAGATTGTCCATAACCAACACCTTTTCATCGAACAAATGATCACCGAATGTACGCATTATTCGACTCAAACATACGCCGCCGAACCGGCATTGAACTTCGGCGATAGGTCGTCGTTGAGCATGATTTGGGAAGAGTCGGAGGGCAGCAGCAGCAACGGAGTCAAAAAATCTTCGGAAATAATAAGTGACGGAGATTACGGGGCGTACGCGGACCGTCTGTTAGACGACGACCCGGACAAACTGGACCCCGTGGAATCGGCGAAAAATCTTTTCGAGAACATTGAACAAATGGAGCGAAACATGCGACAGTTGTACGCCGAGGCGCAGTTGGATAGTTGGAATGACGAGGCGGAAAGAGCGGCGGCTGCTCTGGACTATTATAATCCTATCGACAAACCCCTAACGGCGTCCATAAGCAACATACAACAACGAATGTTGCCGTACACATCTCCGTCCATTCGATCGCTTCCTGCTATACCCAAATATGAGCAACCTGTTGATTTCCGATCTTCGTCGTTGTTTATGGATGACGTGCAGCAAGCTTCCTCGTACGTAGACGATGGATACAGGCCTCAATCGCCGCCTAGTAGCCCACCTCCTCCGGCGCCCGAGGACCCCGTATTTTCTAACTCACTCTCGTCTGCTCTATCACTTAGTCTACGTCAGTTTCATAGTTCTACCAAGGAGTTAAACTCGTTGCGCCAATTTCATAACTCCACTAGGGAATTGCATTCTCAGCAACAGTTACAGAATTCCACCAAGGAACTCAGCTCATTGCTTCATGATTCTTCAAAAGACACGAACACTTTACACCAGTTCCACAATAATTCCTTAAAGGATTTGGACACGGTCCATCAACTTAGAACCGGTGCTATTGTTGCAACAAATAAGTCTGATTCAGGTTTGTCGTCAATGAGCGGCGGGTTACTATCAAATCTTGAAAAGTCACCATGCTCACCCGGCAAACGGGTGTTTGATCAATCTTATCAAATATCATTAGCTGGCCCGTCCGGACTAACGGTTGCGACATGCGTAACCACTGCATTCGACACGGACTTAGCGTATTATGATCGATCAACCGGTGTGTATTCTACGGCGGGTCAAGGATATAGGACGTACCCGACGTCTTCCGCACACCAGTCCATTTCAAATGTGCCTGACTTATTGGACGTGATGTCGTATAAGGACCTCCAAAGACCCATGGATCCATCGTATCCCGGAATTACGGATGCTTTGAGTTACTATCCAAGCAGTAGTAACGATACGCCATACTACGATAACACACAACACAGAGACAATAGGCCAGAGAGTTCTCAATCTCGGTATAGGTATGTAAATACTCCAAATTTTCAAATACGCTGTGAAAACGACAGAACGTTACGAGATGAAAAAGGTAAAAAAATTAAACGTAACATCATCAAATCTGCGATGAGTTCGGTGAGTAGTTCAGTGAGCAATTGGTTTCCTGACGTACATCTGCCCCAACGACATCGGTCGCATTCTTTACCGGGTGGCCTAGAAAGAGAACAAGATGAAGTATCGGTGCAAAGTGAAACGGGTGGTTCTATGAAACAACGAGGATGGCTCGTTCAAAAACAACATAATCGCAAAAAGAAAAAATCGATTGTATCCACCGTATCGGGGCTACTACACAAATCACCTAAACCTAATCGGTTTCAGAGTTCATATTCTATATCGGACCCAGAGTTTGCCGAAAACGAATGGACACGTATACAAGCGGAGTCGGCAAACCAGGACCGGCCTTTACTGCCAGAACCGCCCGCTTTACCGGAACCGAGAATCACCGTAGCAGAATCGCCTAACCAGCCACAGGACTCAAGTAATAGTGGAATTCAGTTACCGGCCGAGATGTTTAATGGGCCAACTAAGGAATTTGCAGTGTCCAGAGCTTTGAGCAAGTATAGAGAACATTTCAAACATAGTAACGGATCGTCGGAAAACGAACCTTCACCTCCTGTAGAAAAACGGAACAAATTGCTCGAAGAACCGCAACAAAATAAGTGTAACGAGGAACCAGCTGCGCCCGTGGTTAACAATGTAAGAACCTATAAAATGGCCCCTCGTCAAGCCAGTTTAGAAGTGCCATGGGCCAGTAAGGGTTCGGGAGACACGGAAGACGATAGTCGGAGTAATCACTCGTGGAGGAGCACGTCTAGAATATCTTCAAGAAGACAGAGTACCGAAGAGAGTATTGACAGCGACGACGAATGGTATTGTTACGAATTAAAACAGTTGGAAGAGTTAGAGAAAAAGACTCATTTCGAACGCGTGTTTGGTCCATCGATGGCACCTCCTCCAACCACCCGACCCGAATCGTCAGTTTTAGGATCAAAAGCTGATTTTAAGGAGAAAATGTCCAGGGCTATTGAGGACATAAGAAAACAGTCGGTGGACGAGTCGTCTAACGAAGATGCTTTCGAATCTTTCGAGCAAGAACACCCGATGCACCCGGTTTTTGAGGAAGATAAACAGCAAGTTACGGGACCCATTAAATTCAAGAAAATGAAAGTACCCGATAGCGTTGGAGGAAAAAGAGACGACCCGGAGCTGGAACTGGAACCGGAACCGGAATCGGAAGTAACCGACGAACAAATGGCCGTCGAGGAGGACGAGACTCCCGGTACGCCGTCGTTGCCCAGATTTAAATTTGATAAGAATGATTTAATAGAAAAAGAGGAAAGTGGTAGCAAGTGGAAAATCGTGAAAGCGCTCAAGGAAAAGAAACCTGAAGAACTGAATCAGGATATTGGTCCTCCTCCCACTCCTACTGCTGAGGTAAATATATATATATAATTATGTTTTGTTCAATAACATATTTTAACATTGTAATTTTTTCGAAAATTTGAGAACCGCTAACGGTTTATCATTTATTATTTTTTTGCACATTATTATTAACAACAAATAAACGTGTACACTAAAGTAGTCGACGAATTCAGCACTTCCTTGTTTTGTAATCGCCTTGCTTTAATTTTATATCAAAATGACGATAAAGTATAACATACTCAAGGTTCCAGTTCTCGAGTGTGTTTATAATTTTATCTATACGGCTGATTCAGTAAATGCATGAAAAAAATGTTATTTGTCACTTTTATTTTGTTATAAATAAACGTACGTGACCAGCTAATGCATATGAATATCGTATGGAAAATTAATTAAATGGTCATTTTATACAAATATTGGTTATTGATTCAAACCCATCATTGTTGTTATATTTCACCGTCACGAGTCCAATTGGGTCGGAAAATGTAATAAATATTTACTCAAAAGCAGTTATAATTCAGATACGGTTAAATTGAAACAAGACTGGGTCACGTTTATCGGAAATCGGATGAAAGTAGAGCCGTGCACGATCCTCGGGGTCATGGGACCATTTATATTGAATTCATTAATTAGTATAAAAGTTCATTTTTAACTATTTCATAATCTAGACTGGTCCGCGTTATCTTACTATTGCCAATATTTTTCCCGAGTTTGTTTTATTCATTTTGTAATTCAATTAATATTGTACCTTTACACAAATGTAATGTTGTTATTATTATTATTTACCGTGAAGTATGTATGTGGAAATAAGTTTACCCGCGGCGGCCGTCTTTTAACGTTTCCCTGCCGTATCGACTAATGAACCCACCAATAACTCGATACATGTAGAGAATCTTGTGTTGTATTCCACGCTAACTGGATTACGCCGGAAGTTTAATCATATTAACGTCTAATTGTGAGAAAACAAATTGCGAACGGCTGTGACAAAACACTATTGTGGAGAGCAGATAGAGCAAACCTTTGATATCATAAAAACCTTTCAAGATAGAATCGGCAAAGTAGCTTTCCAGAATATCTATCTGACGGATTTTAAAAAAATTGTTTTAACTCGTAAATTTTAATATGTTTTCTATGGGGATAAACATTTTGATTTTTACTTGTTTTTTTATGACAAATAATTTTTTTTTTTCAATGTTAAAAATAGGTTGATTATTGGCTCTTGGGCGGGTAAAACACTATAACACGGCGCTCTGTTTATGCAAAACTAATTTCATACGTGTCAAGATTCGATACCCTTGTATCACTCGATTCTTTTCACACGAGTGGCAACAGATGGGTCGAACTCGGGGTAACATTTTACTGAACTCTAAATAGCCGCTTTTATGTACAATAATAATATACTGAAAAGCCTATCCGTTAGATATCGTTATTTTTAATAATTATTCAACAAATTATCTATTATATAAACCTATTTAAATTTATGTCATTACTCGACAAGTTTTCATGAAACGAATATCTTGTTGTGCAATTTATTTCTATGGAAATTTGATGAATTTAGTACTATCACAGTCTCTACATTATTCATTCGTGCAAAACCCAATTTCCACAATATATGGATGGGTTGCGTCCTCTTAAGCAGTATGGAAAGTATGAATACATTTCACTAAAGGGATGCGACGTATAGGAATTAATTATCAAAAATAAACTGCATTTTGAACTTTTATATTTTCACGGAAGGAAATATTTAATAAAATTAATTATCCTACTTACAAATCATATTAATAAAAAAAAGATAAGGAAAACAAATCACTCTTTCTCATTCCATTTAAGAAAATACAGTATTAAAATAAAACTTGTGACGCGTTCTGTGTTGCTATATGGAAGTCATATGAAACCCGGTACAGTCAAAAAGAGCCTGAATTATTTACTCTAAAAGATAATAAATTATAATCTTGAATTAATATAAGACAAATGTGTGCTTGACTGATATTTTCTTGCTCTCTTACACTAAATGGTCGATGTTATTGAAAGACTTCAAAATGTAGCAGTTTTATATTATGTATGCGAGTCATATGTGATCGACTACTGACACATAAAAGTATAAATTTTCTATCGACTGCTGTATAATACTTAATCTTTATCGTGTCACGGTGGTTAATGCGAGACCTTTCTGTCTCTTTACATTCATCTAACATTATTTAGCTTTACGCTATCAAAGTTAACACGTCCACACAGATTTCCGTCAAACTCTCGCCCTTTAAAATGGCATGTCGTTCACAAACATGTTATCCCGGGGCATGTGTATCGAACAACTAGAATGATTGATGCATAATGTAATGTGTACATACTTTATTATCTACCATACATCAACAGTCGAGGTGACAATAATGATGATGGTTATTCTTAATAAACTCAAAGCTCTATTCTAAACGAAAAACAAGAGAAAAATCGTTGAGATCTCATTTTGTTTTTCCCTCCTGTGTGTGGGTTATTTTTGTACGAACAGTAGTCTGCGCGCCTAATCCGTTTAGTTTGTTACAACAAATGAAGACCTAACGACTTTCCTAACGCGAAAAGTCCAAAACTTTTCTCTAACAACGGGCTTTTGTCGACCCGACAGAATTTCAAATGCGTCGAGCTGGACCGGCTTTAATAAACTTTCCGGTTGGTTTCCTACCGTTTCGCATACATTTCTGTATAATAGTAGCATCATAAAAACCTTGTACAATATCATATGCGTGTATATTTATATCATTGTTACAACCACCAATTCAAATGACTTGAACGTCAAGAAGCAAAAAATAATAATAAACTCGTCGTTTCCTGGCACTTTTTACGTTTGATGTTTTTTTCTGAAAAAGTATTAAAATCTTTCATTCGTTTTTTAGTACCAGACTCTAAAAACAAACCACCTTTCTTATTAAAATTTCGAGGCAACCCCGAAAAATATGTCTATAATATAAATGCGGCTTACTATGCAGAATTGTCATAATAAGAATCTTTACAATACAAAATATAATAATGACGCGTTCAATGAATATTACTTTATGATTACATTTACTTTTAATAATAATGATACACTAGTTTATTTTTTTTTATCACTCAAAGGAATACGAATGATTTTACATACATACGGAATATTTTTAGTGAAATCTATTTTGTTTGCCATAAAAACGACCATAAATATTTTTACAATAATATAAAAATGATCATTAGCTTGAAATAATTTTCTTTTTACTCTATACTTATGATAAAATATGCATTGCAGTTTAAGGATTTTTATTTGTTAATTTTAATTACTTATATAATCGTGAAAGAATACTTAAATGAATAAAAAATATAGAATGTCTGCTTTGAACGAATATTGTATTCGACGATTATATAAAAAAGTTAATATATTGTTATAATGAGATCTAACGTTTTGTTTCTCCGTAGAATATATTATAGCTGACTTTAAATCATTTTTGAATATAATAAAACAAAAAAAAAAACAATTGGTAAATTAAAAATGTGTTGCTTTTTTGTCAGTTAATTAGTAACAATGGTTTATTTTTGTGTGTTATTATGGTTACATATTTAAATATTAAGAGTTGATCGTTACCGTTATATTTTATGTGTTCACATAAAATTTGTTACTTTTTTCTTAAATAGATATGTCTTAATAAGTCGTAGCTTGGCTTCAATGATACTTTAAGATCTAATTAAGTGTATTTTAGCTTCGATGCAAAGCGAGAAGGTATTGGTTTTACTCTGATGTGTGTTTTTTTTTTTATCTGTATACACTGTAACTTTTTTAATACTGGACCAATTACTTCGAGTAGCAACTCTATAAATCACAAATTTCATCTAGTTGATACTTTGGGGGGTAGGGGTAAAAGTTGAAAAAGTTTACTTCTTCACAGACGACATTTGAAAAAACAAAAAAAAACCCTACGAGTTATTTAAAGTTAGAACTTTTACTGGCTATAATTCCGAGAAAAAGAGTTGGATCAAGTTGAAATGTATAAGGAATAATTATTTGGTATGCCCGCACACGTCAATTGTGTCAAATTTAAACTATACCCATTTCCCACCCCCCTAGGGGGGGTACAAGTTTTTTTGTTTTTCGGGGTTTTTAGCCGTAATTTTAAGACCTTTGAGTTGAAAATTTGCCAGTAGTTGAAACTCATATGTATCCATAACATATTAAACGGAAAAAAAATTTGGCACTACAGTTTTTTTTAATTGCCGGAAAACTGTGTTTTCGCAGATTGCGTATATTTTAACAAAAACACCTAAAATCTTTAAAAAAAATTTATCAAATCATTAAAACAATTTTATGTATATCTATGCAAAATGATACTATTAAGTTTTGTGCTCAAGTACCACTTTTGACTTAAGTTTACACAAATTCAATTTTTTTTTTTTTTTTTTAACTAAAACCCGGTGAACCAGATGTGAGAAACGAACAGACACTAAAAACTATCAGTTGGTAACGTCTATCCATGTTAGGTTAGGTTAGGGCCCAATGGTCGGTATCATAATATTGTGTTTATTACATGATATTTCATTATTTTATTACTTGTTCATGAACGATAGTACTTTATTTTATGACTAGATCAAATCTCGTGAACATTTAACATCATGATACTGCTCCTATACTATTATTAAAAAAACACAATTTTTAAAATCTCCATAAAAGGTTATTGTTAAATAACAGGCAACAGCCGACCGCTAGTGGCTATACACGTTAGTAATATTTAACTAATAAGTAATATATGTAGGTAAAATTTATTGTTTTCTCCATCACAGTACCAGTATATGATTTATTTTAATTTAAATGTAAGAAAATCAATTTTTCTTTAGAAAATAACAAGAAATTAATATACAGGATGGGGCAGTAAAACGGTGATTTTCTAATGTATTTAAATGGGAAAACCCGTTTCACTATCCCACCCTTTACATTTTAAGGACCTATGAAAAGGTTTTTTTAGTTGCATTTTATTTTGTACATTGTCAATCTAGTAAAATAGAAGTATAATATTGCTTCGGAAAATATAATCTAAGAAGTATAAATAGTTTGTGTGAGATTGCTCTAACGGAAGTATATAATACATAAATATTAATTTTATTGAGAATAAGCGATTATAATTTAAACTATGGAGTACAAACGATTGAAACATGAATCGTCGACCATTCCAACAAAATATAACAAGACATTGTAAATGTGTTATTTGGTCCACTACGTTTTTGCAACAAAAAAAAACCAGTACAGTGGGGTCGGGGCATAGTGGGGACGGGAAAGTCACAGGTTTACAGGAATTTTTAAATCTGAAAGTGATAAAATCACTTTCGAAAAAACGCTTCGATGCAAATCGGTAGTTAGTATTTTCAAGCCAGTACAGTCCAAACCAAGCACAGTATAAACCAGCAAAGTTAGAAAGTTTTAAATTAAGGTTCTGTATTTACAAATGAGCATCAAAGCGTTTATTTGAAAGTGATTTTATTCAATTTTATCACTTTTATTTATAATAATTCCTGTAGACTTGTGACCTCTCCGTTTCCTTATTGCTTTGATTACATTATGCCTATACTCTACTGTACTAGTCCTCTCGGATAAAATAACTTTCAAATTAACGCTTTAATGCTCATTTGTAAATACAGAACCTTAATTTAAAACTTTCTAACTTTGCTGGTTTATACTGTGCTTGGTTTGGACTGTACTGGCTTGAAAATACTAACTACCGATTTGCATCGAAGCGTTTTTTCGAAAGTGATTTTATCACTTTCAGATTTAAAAATTCCTGTAAACCTGTGACCTCCCCGTCCCCACTATGCCCCGACCCAACTATGCTCCGTCCCCACTATGCCCCGACCCCACTGTACTGGTTTTTTTATATCAATTACTATGAACCGCACTTTTTATGTAGTACATTAATTAAAATAGCCATTACAAAGATATTTGAGAATAAGCAATAGAAACACGTTTGTTGGCTCTACAAACTACAATTTGGCTCCCCGCAGTTAATATTAGGTATATTATTATGTTTATTTAGTTGTCCCGCGTTCCGTAGCTTATACCATCTATCCCATACGTTTTGTTATGAGCATACTTAAACCGAAACCTTTCTCGAGTACTTTAATCACTTTAAATACTTCTATTATACTTCACGCAGATAAAATTTAATGATACATAGAAATTTCGCTTGAATATCATGTGTTTTCCTATAGAATCGTTGCCTTATTATCTTTTTTATGTTTATTATCGTCTTAACCTGTACATAAATTGTGCAACATTAACTTAAAGTAATGACGCGATTTTTAACACCTTTTTCGTAATCGAGAAATAGAGATAGTAAAACTGTAACTTTAAATAGACTACTATATAATCCTGCCTTGCGACTTACTATTACTAACTGAGAGTGATATTTTGTATCTTGTCAACTGCACAAAATAAAAATGTAATAAAAATAAATATATAGCTGATAGTGTTTATTTTAGTACGCGTAGTTACTATGGCTTTATAGAATATTATTACATGAAACTGGCAGCATCGAAGAAGTTGATTGACAAAATAAAAAAAAATAATATATAAAAACCCTATCCTCTATAAGAAAAGGCAACGTAGCTTTATTTCATATTTTTAAGTGTCAGTTTAGGACTAAATAAGGTCTAGAAAGTAAATTGAAGGTACCTAATCAAACTATTTTTATTAAGGAAAAACAAATTTTAAAAAAGGAAAATTACAGTAATGGTAATAAATTGAAATTGTTTGAAGGTGATTTTATCACTCAATTATAATAATTCAACAACAGAAATCTTAAAATTAAAACGTTCAATCTTTCCTCTTCAATCGAGAAACAACCAAAAAAATTACATATTTTTGAGCCTAAAATTACGACGCACTATAACTTTTATTAAAATAATCGAATTAGTTCCGACATATTATTATTTATCAATATACCTTGACAAAGAAAGGGTTAAAGCTTTTTCTTTATTTAGCTTTGTCGAGTGTAGTTTTAGGGCTGGAGTTCTGACATTTGGACTGAAGGTGATTCAAAATGTGACTATAGCCTATATCATATAAAATTTTCTCAAAAATAGTTCATTAAGAAAACCCCTCAAATAAAGAGAGGAAAATCACACTTTGGTCTTCGTTTCTAGTATCAGTTAATTTCTAAGCTATGTGAAATTGAATCAACCGTCCACATGATTTGTTGAGAAATTGTAATTGTTGAAAAAAAAACCACTATGTTATATAAGTATCGTGTACTAGATCGCTTATGTTAATCGGCCAAAATTGTTATTGACAAATTGGCAATAACAAAAAGCTCCTACCTACACTTTCTTGATACCGTTCTACCACCGCAGTTTCGGCCACATTAACCGTATTGTTGGTATCGATCGAACGAGTGCAGGCACAATGAAATATTAAAATACCGGTGAAAACGCATTAAGCTGGAATGGCGTTTATATGCCAACAATGTCGCGGATGATGATTGATACGTGTACGAGTAATTAGCACCGTCCGAAGTTAGCCATTTTTTTTTGTTTTAAGCAACAGCAAAACAAAAAAAAAACTACAATATTATATCATAATAACCTCAACTCGCTTTTAGCTGAGTTGCGGCGGCAATGGTATAATATTATGTTCAAAACTCTGCCGGGGTAGGCACGACTCGGATGAATTATGTAGCTATGCATTATTATTATTATTATTTATTTTTTAATGAAATCTCAAGAGAAGTCAAATTTAATTTTGCAAAAAGTCGAGAACGATCGATGTATGATTATTTTATTTTACCATTCCAATAGCTCAGTAATAAGCATGTTAATGTATTCATTTGTAATAACAAAAACATTTTTTTTTAATCTACCGAAGGGATGACATGGCTTATGAATGGAATAATAAAACAACTATAGTATAGTCTTCTAATACTTGGAGGGGAGAGCATTTGAAATTAAAATACGCAAAAGAATTTTTACTCACGCATTCATATTTGTGCTTAATTGTGTTCATACAATTAGATAATTAATACCTATTACTATGTAAATAACAAAAATACGTGCTAGTGCGCTATCGCTTGCCGGCTGTTTTAAGAGTTTGCTCTCTAAATAGAGAGTAAGAGAAGAAGGAATTCGTCGTGGACTGCAAGTTTGGCTTGCGGGTCGACCGACCCGCTAATTGATATGTATGTTAAACGCTAACGGCTGTTGAACAAATATATGCAAATTTCATTTTCATAATCAGTATTTACAGTGTAGTGGGCTTACTCAAATGTTTCCTATATTGTTGTACGATCAAATTATATAGGAATCGCAGGAAGGGAGAAGCATCCAATTTTTCATTTAGTGTACCGCTCGTTTTACTTCATTGATTACACCGCTACCGTCACCCCTAGTGCATGGGTCTTCCATTCGTTTTGACACACTGTCGTTGTGGCTTTGTACAATTTTCACTTATCGACACTACTCAAATATTATTAATTATTATAAACTTACATCCCGTTGGCACATCTACTGTGTTTACCAGTAAATCATATTATAATATACTATCTGTGTACTAACGAATGCTATGGTATTTTTCTTAATCGGTTATAATGTTCGCACTAAGACTAATTGACATAGCTAACGAAGTGGTTTTGTTGGGATAATAACATACCTATAGTAGGTATGTAGACACATTATAGTTTAGTTGTTCTAGCGGTAATTAAAAAAAAAGAAATCTAAAGACATAATATTATGGGTTATATTTTGTCCCTCTTAATTTATTGGTAAATCTACGCCATATTTGGTGATCGTCCAACAAAAAAAAAATTGTGAAATTTGGCACGGAGTCAGTTTTTTGAATTATCGTGTTTCCTAATGATTTTTAAAACGCTATAACGACGATATATTATTACCATGAGTATTGCCAAGTATACACATCGCAAAACATGTTTTTATCAAAGAGCACTGTACAATTGCAATCCATTTTTTAATTCACTATCCATCTACTGTTCCCCAACCTTGTATTCCAATAACTTGGCAGGATTTTATTTTAGATTCTAGTTTATCATAAATAATATAATACCATTCAAATATTTTAAAATGATGTGTGTTTGTATACATTTAAAGACGCAGTAAGTGTCATATTCTTAATGAATCACCCTGTATACATTTATAGTGAATATTCTTTAGTTTGTTTGAACGTTTGAAAACAACTAAATTGGCTCTTGGTTAAAGTTAATGTGCTATAAAAGAAAAACGTTGCACACTAAAAACAGTAATTGAAATGGACAAAAACAAAAGTAAGCGCTTTGTTTTTGTATTCCTTTGTTTAGTGGGGATAGATATAAAATTGACAGTACATTAATTATTTATTTTTCGATTGAACAAAAACAAAAACCACATCGTGACTGCGACAAACGACATCGATGAAATCGATTTGCGGTTACGTTACAGTTGGTATAGTTTGATTTTATTATTTCATTTATTTTTTTATAAGAAATATTGATTAGGGCATTATTCTTGGCGTTAGATAGAAATATTTATTATTAATTTAACCTTATGAAATTAAAATCATATTTTGCTCGAGTCAACGCACACATTTATAGTAATATTAATTTATAAAGGCTATAAAAAAAATATTCATATTTTGTATGGACTTAATTTGTAATAAACGCGCGTCAAAATAATACTATTTAAATTACCGATAAAATCTCAACTTTCTATATATTAATGATATGTGGTTTAAATCATTTAACTACAAACTTATTCCTACCTTTAAGTGAAATATGTTACTATATTATGTTAAATAGGAAGAATTTAAAATTAATAACATTATTGTAAAATTTTGATGTTAATATTTCATCTAAAATATATTTAATTGATATGAAATTCATGAAAACCCATAAAAAAAATTATATTTTATAACCGCGCCCGTTGTATAACAAAAAAAAAATGCGCAATAAAAAATATTAGTTTATTATTAGATATGATAATGTAGTTTCATAAGCAGAACCAGTATAAAATTCTTTTATTATGTAGTATAACTATTTTATGCTGAAATTAAAAACAATAAACGAATTACAAAACCATTTGTACTTTGACGTCTCTCACATTTTCTATTCGGAAACTTTAACTTCCAAACAATTCATTTTTTAATAAACATAAAGAATCAATTAAGTAACTTAAAAAAGTCTATAAAAATAAAAAAATTAATTCTTAGATCTTTGTTATACTAAATATTGCCATATAGGTTTGTCAATATAATATAAAAATGAAGAATGGAAAACGTAAGAAGTATGTTAGACGTTGTGCACTCAATAACCAAGTCAATATTGATAAACTATGGACAACTTCTTATAAAAACTACCGAAACGTAATTTCAATAGGTCTGTTCGTATGTGAATAGACAATTGAGAAATGCTTGGTTATTCCATTTTGAATTTTCATTTCACTAGGAATGCCGTGTGCGGTCGACCGACGATGAATAATTTCTATTTTTCCCCTCATGACGTGAACTATGAACGTTTTTTATGAAATACCAGGTAAACCCTATACATTTTCGGACTTTGACCTTTTTTGTCCGTTTTCAGTTTATAATTTATTCATCGCCATGGCCGAAATCGCAAACACAATATATATTTTTACGTTTTTTGAATATTATCTGTCAATCAGGCTTAAAAGTTTTAGCTATTTATTATTATTATTATTATTTATCAACTGGATACTTGAATGCAAGAATAAATATAGTGAAAACTTTTACGGTTAACGTAGAACAATTTGAGTCTCTTGTGAAACAACTTTATTGTAGACACTGCGACTAAACTGTTTGAATTACAATTAAACATGTTTTCACACAGTGTCATTTTATTATGAAAATATAATTTCAACTAATAATTTGTTTGAGAAAGGGTGTAGTTCAACCAAGAATTTGAGAAAATTTCATCAAAAAGACCAAAGACAATATATATAGTGAATATGTAAAAATAAAATTATCTCGTCAATTTAAACCATTTGGAATATATGGAACAAATGATTGTTTGTATTTTATTTTGACAATAACATCAGGATTTTTAAACCCCGTGGATCCTAATAAGTACTGCCTTACTGCTACATTGTATTGTGTGGTCTTATTACTCGTATTCTATCGGATGGGAATTTCAAACAGTCTCCAATGCTCGAGTGTCACCTTTCAATATTTGCCCAAACTAAAATTGTTAAACGATTAACTACATTATTAACTGTAAAGAAAACTCTATCTTTTATAATTTTAAGTTTAATCATTGAGCTATGTATTATAGCTAATATGTTAATATTATTTGGCATTTCCTAACCACCTATTGCTTATTATGTTAACACAATAAACACCCGCACAGGAATTTATGTGTCTTTTTAAATTTGTTTTATTAAGGATTGGTGGAAAATATTGTAAGAGTAGAAGATAGCGGACAAAATTTGAGAAAATAGACTAAAATGGTTTGGGTGTATTATGAGGAGAGCATTCGCAAGCAGTAAGAATGGTAATAAAAATAAACGTGAGAGAAAAAATGGGAACTGGAAGACCGAAAAAGGTGGTTGGACGCAATTGAGAATGATTTAAAGACTGCTGGTGTATGCGTAGATATCATAAGAGATCATGTTAAGTGGAGATTAAGAAAATGATGGCCAACCTCAAATAGTTGGTATTGAGGCGAAGGAGAAGAAGATTAAAACATTTAACATACCTACTAATATATTATTATTTCCTTCAAAAATATTTTACCAATATTAAAAATAGTGTGTCAATTATACTTGCAAGTTATACTAGTTTCAACGAAGTATAATTCAAACATGTTTATAAGTTAATCTGTATTTATAATTATAGATAAATAATTAAAATATTTGCCGTATTTTTAAAGCCGGTCCCACACGACTTGTGTACTTGACAATCATCGTCATCGCGGATGCTCGCCGAATAGTATAAAATAGTACAAACAGTATAAATAAATATAAATATCTAGTGTAGATACTAGTGTGGTATTATATGGTATTTCTTACCCAATAATGTAATTCAATCGATATTGCTAGACTTTTTTTGTTAATATATATTATAATTTTAACATAGGCATGTCGATAAAATAGTACCTAGTAAATCAAAGCTTTAATTTCACAAATATTGGTAATGAAAAACCATTGATTTAGAATCATTGTAGAACCTCTAATTTATTATTAAATAATTACTGTTTTTGACGATCGCGGTATACATAACATATTGGCCTAGTTCTAAAATAAATTACTATTTGGTATTAAATGTATAACCTTTGACGATGGCTTATAACTGTTACACACATACATATTAAATAATCGATACAGAAAAGAGTATAAAAAAAATAAAATAACGACCCTTTTTTTTCGACAGGAAGTGGGACTATAATATAATATGCACAAAATACGCATACATATTACACACATTATATATGAAAAATGTTGTTGGCAGCAACAGTTTAGTTTTTTCTGGTCGAACTTTTTGTCCACAAATAACTTTAGATAAATTATGATGAGTCGTTGAGTTAAAAAAAAGAAAAAAAGGTAGGTATATTCCAATAAAGATTTTCTGTCATATACAATACTATCATAAATAACCGTATACTTAAGTCACGTGTATAGTATAATAGTATGTATAGTGTATTATTTCTCTTGCCGTTTCCTTTTTTTTTATATCGCGTTGCAGTAGTCTGATACCCGAGCCAATTATTTTACAATACCCTCTCTGGAATGACCTCGTCTCGAGAATATAATGAGACATGGCATGTATGAAAACATAATAACCCATAATATTTATTATAGTATTTATATAATCTGCTGTGTACAGTAAATGCAGAGATGGAAATAATATACTTTTACAATTTTTATTTCAGAACGGAAGAGGAAGCGGCGAAAACCTTAGCAGAGCAAATGGGTAAGTCGACGATATCACAGTACTATTACTATTTATGTGTTTTGATAAACTCGAATGCAATGACTTTCTCAGCGTTAACCACTACCTGCAAGTCAAGATTGCAACAGAAACAAAACGTTGTTATTTTAAAATTTAAATAGATCTTAACTGCTCAAAGCTCTTTGTTTTTAAATAAAACTAACTAGTAATGCTAAATAATAGATTGTTACACAGACATTTAAGCATATCTTAGAAAAACGGTTGACCTACTAAAATGTACCATTTTTAGTAGTTAATCCGTATGAATATAATATAATATAATAATATATAATTTATATATCCGTCCATAAATCCGGGTATTTCAAACGTCACTACCGTGTTTTTTTTAAATTTTAAATACAACAAAATTACCATTTAAGGATAGAGAGGGGGATTGGTATTTATACAGAGGATGTCTCAGTAATAGTTGTTGACTTGGTCTTTATAACACTTGCGATGAAATTATTTAAAGATTAGACGTAGAGTAAAATAACGTACTAACAAATTAAAAAAATAGTTTTAATCTACGGTTCTTGTACAAAAATATTTTAAAAAGTCAATTATTTAAGGAATTTTTAAAACAAATTTCAACTGTTACTTAAAAAAAAAAACAATTTTTTCCTAAAGAATTGATGTTCGTTAAAGCCATAAAATGTATGACCAGTCCAAGAATACCAGAATTAGCACTGAGATTACTCACCAGTATCCCGTGGTTGGTTATTTAATAATGAACTAACCCAAAGACACCATAGAGACTAATGCTTCGAGGCATGAGGAATATTGAGTTTTTACTGTTAAATAATTAGTTAAGAAAAATCTTTAGCAAAACTTCCCGTTGATTTTTTGAGTAATAACTCAGTTATATATAACTTAACTATAATTAAGTAATAAAATATTAAAAAGTACCTTTCCTTACTACACTTTTCTATTGTAGCGTAAGTATACGAGTATTTCGGTAGGAATGCTATCACCATCAGCGTTTGTAACAGACCTAAAATACAATACAAAGTTTATTTTTTGTATTGATGGGTATTTTTTCAATGTTTTATTTTGTTATTAGTTAATGAAAAAGTAACCGTCTACTGAATACGTTATGATCCTTAATTACGAACCGTACACATGACGTATACATAAATGAAAAACATTTTCACCCATACTTACCTGAAAACCCAGAATGTAAGCTAAAATTTCACTGATCTTTAGATTTATTAAACGGTAATCTACTAAAATATATTTTTATTAATAGAAAATAATACTTAACGATAAATATAAAAATGAGATAAGTAGAATATATTGAGGTGGTTTGAACATGCCAAACAGGAGGAAAATAAAATAGTACAACATAAATGAGACATTTATTGAGATGGACTTCAAGTCCAAGGTAGGCCCAAGAAGAGTAGGTGGGTCCTAAAAGGTAGTTTATTTGGCCAAAAATAGAAAAAGTTTACTCCTTCCCTTCGAAATCGAGAAAAAAATCCAAAAACTTTTCTACTTTATACATTTTAGTCTAAAAATTAGTCTTAAAGTAGATATTGTGTAGGTTGTAGCGCTATAACTATATGACTTTCTTAAACATATTTTGTAGTTACAATTTATAATTTGTAAGTGGTTTTATCACTTTCACTTATTATAATTCTTAAAGACTTGTGACCAAACCGTCCCCAATATGTTCTGTTTCCGTTATGTCCCCATCCTGCTCTATCTAAGATTTAATCATTAATAGAAATTGGGTCTCTGGGTCGCAATAATCATTGAGCATTGCCGATAGTTTAAACAGCTATCTCATAAAGATTAACAAACGTACTAAGGCGTAATACGTGGTAATATTAGGCGGTACGGATACACTGTTTGTGAATTAAATATAATGTTATTTCCCCTCTTCTCGGCTTTAAGGCGATACCGGATGTACATTATATACATACGAAGAGACCCATAAGTACTAGCTTTACTATAAAGCTATTGAGTTGGCTCATTGAATTTGTGTGTCGCGAATTTGTGTGTGGTTGAAAAGGAAAACATAATAGCAGGGAAGAGTGTGTAATCCAGGAGTGCACTTTACACACGCCGAGAGAAAAGGACTTGTCTGATAACAAACATTCGATCCTTAAACAGAGTCGGGCAAAAGAAAATATTATGTTTATTTATCGTCATACTTGGTATCAAAACTATCGAGGTTGACTGAGTGAAGTAGAACAACATAATACTTTATCGGATATTTCTTGGTAGTATTAACGACAAAAAATAATATTTAAACAGCCACGCTACAGTAGGGAACTTTGTTTTTTAAACTGTAATAATGACAATTAAATATAATTAAATAATCTTTACATACACTTTAAAAAAAAAAATAGACAGCTAAATTATGTAGTTGGCTTACCTCAATAAATTGTATTTTCAAACGAAAATTTAGTCAAGTCAACTTTATTAAATTTAACTATTTTAGTAAGTGCAACTAAATTATTTTAGTGTAATATTATTATACTGTTTGGTTGTTTATATTTCATTTATTCGAAATTGTTTTGAGCTACAAGACATAGTATCATGGAAAAAATTATGCAAAGTTATACAGTTATTTGGAATATTTCTTTTTTTTTGTTATTGATAAGTACACATTATTTATAGGAAACATAATTAAAACTTATTATTATTATTACAATTATTAGTTTGTATGTAGTCATTACTATCTGTTTTTAGGCATCCCGGAGACAATCCGTTTTACAGCAATATCGACAGTATGCCCGATATTCGACCCAGGAGGAAGTCTATCCCTCTTGTTTCCGAATTGGTAAGCAAGAACAAATAATAGTTATTATTTTTTAATTATGAACTTTTTTTGCCTAATTAAGTTATTATTTGGGAATAGGTTCCCATTTATATTTTTAAAACTCAAATTAAATACTGAATATTGTTGGAAAAAAAACATAAGGTAATAGGAACATTGTGCCCGGTGATTTTGTGGGAGTGAATAATTTTGTACAAATGTTCGCTTCTAACTGTGTAATCTATACTTTTCTTCATGTGAAATGGTTTTCGCGTCCTGACTTTTTTTTTGTTGTTTTATGTGTACCCATGAATGGTTTTTTCTTTTGTTGCTAAACCATATTGTGCTCTCTTTTCACGTGTTCCTATGTAACATACTTTATTCGTTAGTAATAATCCACATGTAATATTGTTTTCAGTAACTTCTTCATTTCGCTAACCATTTGTTATTATTATTAGTTCTTACTAATTATTACTATTATTTTTAAGTGTCGAATAAAGTTACTTATATTTAGTATTACTACTAAGGAATGTTCATTTGAACAGCATAGGTTTTAAAATATTTTTTTTAACCATGTACCTAAACTAATTAATTTGTGTTATCTTGTCTGTTATTTGTGATCTTCATGCATCGATCCAGGTTCTCAAGGTATAGCGTTCTTTTCTTTTTGTTTATTTTTTTTTTTACAATTTTATTTAGAGACAAATATAGAGCACGCTAATAGATCTGGTGACATGGACTTTTATCAATTACAACACATCATATGCACATACACACGCACATAAACACACGTATAATATTACACACATTGCTTTAGCACCAACTCGTTTTATTATTTGTAACACCAATTATTTATTATAAAATAGTGTCGATTTCTTAGAAGTTCCAACAATAATATTATATTTATCTGATTAGAGGTAGTGATAGTTTAGCAATAATAAAAGTATTTATTTATAATATTTTGTGTTTTACACTATTGCTTAGTTGTTTTTCTATTTAGCTTTTGTTTGTGTTGAAACATATATTATAAATAAAATGCATATTTATTATGAACGTTTATCGTATAAGAATATATTTCATCTTAAAAATTAAATAATTGAAATTACTGTGTCTTTCAAATGTTTGTATATATGTATATTTTTTACACACAAACATAATGGGAGTAATATGTTGTAATTTTAATCTAACAACATTACGATTTGTGCATGCATGTGCTGTAAACAATTTTCGAACACATTTTAATTTAAAAAAAATAATTATTAGTTAGATTATAAAGTTGAACTAGTCTTTACATATTTTAACATTTTTTTTCTCTACTAATATTATTCGTTTTTCTATAATATTATTACCTTATCGTATGTAGAATAATTAAATGTATTTAACTACACATAACTAATAGTAGGTAATTACACTTATATGTATTTATATTTTAGAATATTACTTGTATCTGATTAATTAAATCGATTTTAGGTGGCTGATGTACAATATATCATCAATTAAATATCTGAATGCTACTAGTGAATTGATATTTTTGTTTAAAAAATAGTGCTATGCTTTTGGGGATCAACAAAAGATTTCATTAAAAAGATTTTAAAAAACAAGCACGAACGGCGGGTGTACGTTAATTAATTAATAATATTTCGTTATGCATTTTTTAACAAAAGATTAGAAATTAAATTGTATAGTAATAATGATAGCGTTAATCTTAATAATTTCTTAAAAGTTATTATGGAAACATTTATTATTAAATGGAATGAGTAGTTTAGATTTAAATATATTCATTAAAAATTAAATATGGAAAAATTTCTTTTTAAAAAAAACTATTTTTTATTGAAACTCTAAACAAAATATAAAATAAAAACCTGGCCTTTCTTATCTTTATGCATTATATATATTTTTTTTAAATAACAAGCACCAGCCGTTCAACAGGTTAAATGTAATATGTACTGAATATTCTTTGGACAAATTATTCAAAGTCAAGTATACCATACTGAATGAAATAAAGATGTTTTTTATGTAAAAAAGTAAGCAACTTTTAAAAATTATTCAATATTATCTAAGTTAAACATCAAAGTAAAAAAAATGTGTTTGTAAAAAATTACATATTTAATGGTTTTTTTTTAATTAATGTAAAATACCAATATTTTAAATAGTATTTTGAATTTTAACTATAACTACTCGACACATTCTAAATGAAACATTTATAATAAAAAATGTGTTTTTTTAAACGGTCAATCATTTCTTTACTAAAAATTTCATTGTCTTAAAAATTCGTTGTAGTGTTAGGTATAATATTATATTAGTTCCTTTAATATAACTATAACACTATAATTTAACTGCTAATTAAAATGTAAAGCTAGTTTTAGCAAATATTGAACGAAAAAATTGAGGGAGATTATTTATAATATAATGCTCACCGACAAAAATAATACTTAACATCTTTATTCCAAGCACGTATCATATAACAGTTAAATGGTTTGAGGTAAACATATATATATTTTTGCGGGGTATAACTTAATTTGTCTACATTCACGCATAGTCGCTTAACATCTCTGCTTATGGTTATAATAGCTTTATCACTGGCATCTTTCTGTTATGAAAATTATTAATTTTCCTCTGGAACTATTATGGGTGTATTTTAGACAATGGCCGCTACGAAAAGAAATGCAGGACTCGCATCGGGAGTTCCTCGACCGACACTCAACGACGAAGAGTTGGTTAGTACCAAATAAAACTCATTATATAGATATTAAAACTTTTCATTATTATTTAATAATAGTTTCCTAAAGTAAGACCATTTTTTGAAATTACCACACTATTCTTACTTACATTTAATATGCCATAGTTTTGAAACAAAGTTTTCTATGCGTCATAAAAATCCCGGACAATACAAAGACACTTTTTATGGCTTTACAGTGTTGTCTAAACAATGGAAATCCTATGGAATTCTATTTTAATGATTTTATATGAACTTATAGTACTACAATTACTGACAAATACACTTTTATTTTAACTGAAATATTTATTAATAACTGTAATTTTAACCTGTATTTTTTCAGAAAATGCACGTGTACAAAAAAGCTTTACAGGCCTTAATTTACCCAATATCGTCAACGACGCCTCATAACTTTGTTTCTTGGACTGCGACGTCACCAACGTATTGTTATGAGTGTGAAGGGCTATTATGGGGTATTGCTAGGCAAGGAGTACGGTGTACTGAATGCGGAGTCAAGTGTCATGAGAAATGCAAAGAACTCTTAAACGCCGACTGTTTGCAAAGTAAGTTTTTTGCTGAACAAAGAGAAAACATATAATAATATACACTTACCGTTAAAAATGGCATTTAAAGTGTCTTGGCGTTGTTCTGATAATCTACATTTACCTTTTACATACATTTTTGCATAAACGCATTATTTTTTTTTGGGGGGTAATGATATATTATCTAAATAATACAAAAAACATATATTATGTTCTTTTGAAATATTATTGAACAACATGTACTTGTGACTTATGTTCGACCCATGTTGATTTCGATAATACGGAATCTAAATACAAATATTTTCTGTCATAACAGGAGCAGCCGAAAAGAGTTCCAAGCACGGTGCAGAAGACAAAGCAATATCAATAATACAAGCTATGAAAGACAGAATGTTGCAACGGGAACGAGACCACCCAGAAATTTTCGAGCTTATCAGGTTAGTTTTTATTTTTATTCGACCGTTTACATTACATAAAATAAATTCATCCATCAAGGTATTATCATCCAAAAGAAACTTCAAGAAACTGGTTTTGAACAAATTATGTAATAAATTAAGCATTTAAAAGTATGAGTGTGTTTAGGACTAATAAAGAAATGTTCTATAATATATTTTAAAGTGTAAAACAAAAAGAATTATACACACATTTGGTGTCATCCAAATGAAAATCAACAGAAGCAATACTTTTACTTCTCAACTAGACAACGTTATACTGTACTATTAATTGTACTAGAACGTACATCACATTTGACAGTAATGTCAAAAACGAACATTTTAAGACTCAAAGTACAAATTTTAACGAGCGGGTCTCTATATGTGAAAATATGTCAATGTGTACCTTCAAACCGAATTAAAATGAAATGCCTACATGAAAAGCGAACAAAGTAATATTGTAATTTATCCAAGATTCGCAGATGGTAAAACTTCTTCCAATTTAATTAGTTATGATAAAAGGATAGAGATCCATAACTATTAACTTTTATCAATAAACACCGCAGACACATACAATCTAATGATTAGGAAGCGATTGGTATATAAAGTTTGTCTAAAGTGTCATTGAGTTAAAAGAAAGTACAACAACTGACGATAATGACGATGATCCATTGATCACAACAACATCACACTGCTAACAGTAATACCAGAAGACTATTTTGGATTCAAATAGCTTTTTAAATCACACAACACAGTCTATTATGGATTTATGATATGATACGGATATACTATAACGAAACTTACAGATTATTTATGGATAATTATGCAAGCACCAACCAGGCCATATGTTTTATTTGACATATTTTAGACATCCTATTAGATGATTAAAAAAAATGATTTCATGTTAATTGTTTTAAATGATATACAGATCTGTGTTCGGAGTGGAGGAGAAAAGTCATCAGGGTCATATTAAGGCGGTGAAACAATCTGTATTGGATGGCACTTGCAAGTGGTCAGCAAAAATTGCCATCACAGGTTTGTTTAAATAAAAAAAACATTGAAAATGAATTCGCCGTTGTGAGGAAATGACTTCAAAAAGCTTTGTGTGCGGCTACCTTCATTGTGCTTGAATTTGGGTTTTGTGAAAATGTTCTTGTGTGTAAATATTATATCCTTGTGTGTTTTTCAAAGCACGAGATTTCTTATGAAAATTCTTTTGAATAACGCCTGTATAGTTTTGATATATATATATATATATATTTCTGTTGTCTATTTAAACTTTGAGCATGAAATGTTTTATGTTATAATAAAAATTATATATATATATATATATATATATATATATATAGATATAAATTGTGTGTGATATTATTATTATTATTTGTTTGCTTATTTTTAATTATATATCGTCCTCTAATTATTCTGAAAAAAAAGAATTTTCATTCGTTTATATCTACGTTTTAAACTGCTATATCTATCATTCCCGTTCAAATTGTGTGTAAATATTTGTTTTTGTTGTTTTGGTTTTGCGTATCTGAAGAACTATGTTTTCTGTGGAACCTGATATGCATATCGATTCCTTGGAGCAAGCCGAAGCTATCGTTCTTGAAGGCACTTCTAAATGGTCGTGCAAAATCGAAATAACAGGTCAGCAGCTGGCGTATTAGGATTCGCATATTCACAGCTTAGAAATTTAACAAAAGCAATTAATAATGATAACGTCGTTGTCATACATTTTTCCAATTAAAAGAACAGCCACTTAATTTCACTAAACGCGTCAACATATAATGTTAGCGGTTTCAACGGTATATTTCGGTTATACGTACGATTTCATGCATGTTTTAGTGTATTCAATGTGTTCATTAGTTTGCACGTAGTAGTTGTATGTGTACAGCAAAGCTTTGAAAGTATTTATCTGATTGCGCTTTACAATTTCAAAGCTAACATTCAAAGACACCGTCGGTCAATTCTATTATACTTCATTTTAGTGAAATGCGCTCAAGGACTTATCGCAAAAGACAAAAGCGGTACGTCGGATCCCTACGTAACGGTTCAAGTAGGTAAGGTAAAAAAACGAACGAGAACCATGCCCCAAGAGCTGAATCCCGTTTGGAACGAAAAGTTCTATTTGTGAGTTACTACATTAAGTTTATTGAATCAGGTAAATGTGTACTAATTATTACTGCATTTTCAATGTAGTGAGTGCCACAATTCTTCGGATCGAATAAAAGTCAGGGTATGGGATGAAGACAACGATCTAAAATCTAGGCTTAGACAAAAATTGACGAGAGAATCGGACGATTTTTTAGGACAAACGATAATAGAAGTAAATCACCTTTTTATATTGTCTCTTAAATTACCGTACATATTTTATAAATCAAATTTGTTTTATAGGTTCGGACGTTATCGGGAGAAATGGATGTTTGGTACAATTTAGAAAAAAGGACTGATAAATCCGCTGTATCCGGTGCTATAAGATTACATATCAATGTAGAAATCAAAGGAGAGGAAAAAGTCGCTCCTTACCATATCCAGTACACGTGTCTTCACGAAAACCTTTTCCACTCGTTGTGTGAAAATAACGCTGGTATAGTTCACTTACCCCAAGCCAAAGGAGAAGACGGCTGGAAATTATATTTTGAATCGCCCGCACAAGATATTGTCGACGAGTTTGCCATGCGATACGGCATAGAATCTATATATCAAGCTATGACGTTAGTTTTATTGATTTATAATAACTATTTATTAATTATTATTATCTAATAATATCATTATTAGAAATATTTTCTAAACAAAAAAATGCACGGTTTACGATTACATCTAATTGGTTATGCCAACATTTCGGTAGCCTTTCATCTTCCGGGTTGTGTTACGAGCCGGCTAATAAGACCGCTTCAGTCTACGGTTGCGCAACCGGCACACAACACAGCCCCTAAAATAGAAGACGGGAAGCTTTCGAAACGTTGACAAAACCAATTGGTAAATATATTATATAGGTGTAACCGTAAACCAAGTAAATACTTCCAACAACATACCCTATACGAACTTCAACCGATTGTATTATATCATTACTGCTCGAAAGTAAGTAACCTTGGAAATAATCCCATTTTTCAGGCACTTCCACTGTCTTTCCACAAAATACCTCTGTCCTGGCGTTCCTGCGGTAATGAGCACACTGTTGGCCAATATCAACGCGTATTACGCACATACTACCTCTAGTTCGGCTGTCAGCGCCAGCGACCGTTTTGCTGCGTCAAACTTTGGGGTAATCACGAAAACTGACACATTAATAGATAATAAACTCCTAATAACGAATTTGTTTATGACTCGCAGAAAGAAAAATTTGTTAAGCTGCTTGATCAACTTCACAATTCTCTGAGGATAGACTTATCGATGTACAGAAATAATTTTCCAGCGTCAAGTCAGGAAAAACTGATGGATCTCAAATCTACGGTCGATCTACTGACCAGCATCACGTTTTTCAGAATGAAGGTAAACATTTAAATTGTAACAAAGTTTTTCGTTAGCCTATAACACAATATTTTACCTTGCAGGTCCAAGAGCTGTCGAGCCCTCCGAGAGCTAGTACCGTCGTAAAAGATTGCGTAAAAGCATGTCTTAGGTCGACTTATCAATTTTTGTTTGCTAATTGCTACGATTTATACGGCAGAGAATATCAGGTAACGAATATTTAATAATATTTTCCAGTTTCCTATTTAACATTATTTCTTATTTTCATTTAGACTGATCCGAACGAAAAACGAGATGAAGATACCGGGCCGAAATTAGACGACTTAGGTTTCTGGGATAAACTCGTTGCGCTCGTCGCTTCTGTGATCGAAGAAGATAGGAATAGCTACGCTCCTGTTCTAAGCCAATTCCCGGCAGAACTGAATATAGGACAGGTAATTTGTGACTTATCTATATTAACATTCAACACGTTCAAATGTATCTGAATTGTTTTTGTTTTACCGTAATGGAACTACAAACCGTTGGGGAGTAAAATGGTGGTTTTACTAAACTATAGGGTAGGATAGGGTTCTAAGTATTTGTTATGCCCTTTTAGCTGTCTGCAGCCACGATGTGGAGCTTTTTTGCTGTGGACATGAAATACGCCTTAGAAGAACATGAAACGCATAGACTATGTAAAACTTCCGCCTACATGAACCTTCATTTCAAAGTAAAATGGCTGTTTACCAATTACGTTAAGGACGCGCCGCCATACAAAGATGCGATACCAGAGTATCCATCGTGGTTTGAGCCGTTTGTAATGCAATGGCTCAACGAGAACGATGACGTGTCTCTGGAATATTTGCACGGGGCTTTTAACAGGGACAAAAAAGACGGGGTAAGTGGGCCTTTTCGCTTAAAAAAAACTTTTGTCCAGCAACTTTTACAAACTTTGTTTTGTAATTACAGTTTCAAAGAAGTTCGGAACACGCGTTGTTTTCCAACTCGGTGGTGGACGTGTTTACTCAACTTACACAATGTTTTGGAGTCATATCCAAATTGCAATGCCCCGATCCCGAAATATCCAATCGCTACATGAAACGACTTGCAAAAACTATTGTTAAAGTGTTATTAGCATATGTGGACATAGTTCAAAAAGAATTTGACGCTAAAGAATTAGATGAGAGAACAGTGAGTTTTGCAAGGCAATTCCCAAATGATAGTTACACAACCTGATTTATGATTTTTGTTGCGTAGGCATGTATACTGATGAACAATATTCAGCAGCTGAGAGTACAGCTGACAAAGATGTTCGAGTCTATGGGAGGAAAGCAACTCGAGGAAGACGCCACAGATATTTTGAACGATTTACAGACGCAGCTTTTGAAGGCGTTAGACGATCTTGCGGGCAAATTCGGAAAGAGGTAAAACTTTGAACTACAGTAATCTAATAGTTACACTCTTTAACGCACTATTACCTACAACTCTATTTTAATGTCCTATTAACAGTTTGGAACCTCAAATCAAGAAAAGTGTCAAAGAACTTGGCGAACTCCTACAAAGCATTAAAGGGGGTAGTCAAAACCCACAGCAAGTATCCATGATGGAGGTGGACGAAATTTTACGACCATTGATGGACCTTATGGATGGATCTTTATCACTATTTGCTCAAACTTGTGAAAAGCCAGTGTTGAAACGAATTCTTAGGGAGTTATGGAAACTCGTTATACGAATTTTAGAAAGATCAGTAGTGTTACCACCTATGATGGACAAAAGCGTAAGAATGACAAATTTATTAGATTATTTCTTAATTCTCGAAAAAAAAACTAAAAAATTAAGCTACTGTATGACGGTAGTAATAAATAATAATACACGTATTTTACAGATGATACTGAAAAATCTAAGTGAAAATGCAAGGTCCTTGGCGGCCAATGCAAGAATTGAAGATATGTCTAGACTGATCCGAAACCATATGGCTGGAAAACAAGACGTAAAAAATGCTTTAACTGGCGTTATGGTATGTCGATTCTTATTTTGTATGGTTTAATATTTGATATTACATTTACATAGTACATTTATCTCTTTAGGACATGGAAAAGAATTTGAACACAAAACAATGTAGAGTTTTGGAAGCTGCGTTGAAGACCATCAAAACGTATTTCCACGCCGGAGGAAACGGTCTTAAGAAAAAATACTTAGACAAAAGTTCGGACTTACTTTCTCTGTGTTATGCCCTCTCGCTGTATACCAGATCAACAGATGAATTAATCAAAACGTTTGTCTTGACACAGTTGCACCAAGGTACGAATTAGAAGGCATTACATATAATATATCATTATTCGTTTCAATGCAACGATATTTTTCTTTTGGTATTCTAGTACCACAGAAAAACGACCCCTTACCTCGACAACCATCACTTATGAGTGGCACAGAAGTTAAAGATGAAATGGACGAAATGGATTACGACGAAGATGACGAAACGGAAGAGGAAGAAGCTCTAGACGAAGCAGAAGAAGACGTCAAATCCATGGGAAGTCGTATGGAAAAACTTTTTGAAATCTCTAGAAGACCATTGCAAGGTAGCGAAAACTTTTAAGGCTAATACTAAAATGATTCCCTAGTTTTTATTATCCTTGGATGAAAAGAGTTTCTTGAATAGTACTCCCTCTGGATTAAGTATTATTTACTAAGAATATATTATAGTGGCAATGAATAATTATAAATATCTTTCGAAAACATTCGCCGGTGTTAATTATAAGCTTATGTCGCTATGATATTAAATATGGAGTTATAAATAATATTATAATTTGTATTTTTAGAAAATTACGTCTATGAAGAACCGTACGGAGAAATTTCAATTAATGTGTATATTGAAACGCATCCTACTAACAATGAATTCAAACTAACAGTAACAGGTACATTTTCATTAAAAGAATGGTATATTGAGATAAATTCAGTTGTATAAGCTACAAAAAGTAATAACACTAACACAAAGAAGTTCTTAATAAATTGATATATATATTTTTAAATAAGTCATAACGAGTGGTAGAGTGGGTAAGACATCAATGTGTTTGGTGCTCTCTGTCGTCGGTTTGACACTAGCCCCTAGGTTTTGGTTATTTTGAACAATAAAACTATAGAATTGATTTAATTTCAATGGCGTACAATGTATTAGGTCGTAAAACGTTTTATTGCAGGGCCATGAAATTATTTAGATAAATTAATGTACGGTGTTATCATTACTTATCAAGCAGATATTTGTACAAAGTTTTATTTAGCGTTTGGACGCAATACTGGTACCAAATACACAGGCAATTTATTACCGATGGTTTTTGTACCGATCCAATGAGTCTGTCTATAATAGTGCGTTTCCGTCACTTTAGATATATTCAGTCTTATTTCCAGGCCTTAAGTCCCAAAATCACACTCCTAAAATATACACATAATTTGAGGGATTTTCTCAGATTTGAAGGGAAGGGAGTAAACTTTTTAAATTTTTAGCCCAATAAAGTATCTTTCAGGTAGGATTTCTAAAGTATAGACTTGCAATATGAAAAAATCATTTTAGGAAATATTGTGGATCCAGACACGAAATAAAAAATTAAAAAATAATTTTATAAACAATACTTTCTCGGCAACTTATCGAAGCTAAAAAAGGTTCGTGGGAATAAATTATAAAAACTGGTAATAACTATTTGCGTCTAAGGATTTTATATATAATATAATGAAATGTTTTATCTTGTATAAGATAAGTAGATATATACAACTTTTATAAAAAAAACAATCAATTATTTGTAAAATTATTGGATACAATCATATAATGAGGTACAATTAATTGAATATTAATCATATGGTATTTGCTACTGTGTAAATAATAAGTACACCTGATTTGAATTGATTATTTAAATTAAGTAAATTCAAGACAAAATATATTGGAACAATTCTCTTTTCCTTCTATAATATAATAAGTGATATGTATACCTGAAAATGATTTCTTAGGATAGGATGGAGAAAATTCTGTGAATACAATGTTCTAGCTGACATGACAGATTACTGCGATACAAATTATTTTATACGGATATTTTCAACAATAATTAAAGCTCATAGCAGTGTGGATGTCAGTTTTTATTGAATTCTCTATTTTTATGTTTACAGTGGTCGCCGCTAATACTTTGGTGTGGCCAACGACCGGAATGTTTCGTCCGTTTGTCGAAGTCAACCTGATCGGACCAAGACTGGCGGACAAAAAGAGAAAGCAATCTACCAAAAGTAAATCGGGCAGTTGGAGTCCCAGATATAACGAGGCGTTCGTTTTGTAAGTAATGTTTTACTGTTTAAGTGTTGAGAAATCTATTGACGTTTGGTGTTTGTGTTTGTATTTAGCTCAATTAGCGCTTTGGAAGAACTGGAATGCTACGAATTGCACTTTTGCGTGAAAGACTACTGTTTCGCTAGGGAAGACCGACTGGTTGGAGTGGCCGTTTTGCAGATGCGTCACGTTCCCATAATGGTATGGGAATTGACCGTGATTTCATTTGAATATGTAAGCAGTTTATTTAACTTTTTGACGTTTAATAGGTCCGGACGGGCGAATGGTTAGGACTAGGTCGGCGCATACAGATGAACGAGACGGGATGGACGATTCTAAGAATATTGTCACAGAGGTATAACGACGACGTGGCTAAAGAATTCGTCAAGCTCAAATCTGAAACCAGACAAGAAGACCAATCGTCCGTGCAGGGAAATTAAAAATCTTTAAAAAAAAACCTCTCGGGGACATTCATCCTTTGGCAGTCTTCCATTTTGGTTAGATCTTCATGAACTTTTTTTAGGACAATTTTTAAGTTTAAAAAAAGATTACAATTTTTAAAAAAAACCCGTACGATGAGTTGTGAATTCGGTACGTACTGGGTGTTGTTAAATATTATTTTACATACCATGTTCAAAATTTGTCAAACCGGTAATTTTTTCTGTGAATTAAATATTTTAACAAAACTAAGTTTCGTATATAATCTTTATTATTACAACTAAATAAAATATTAAGAATATTTTTAAAAAAAAATCTAAAAACCGAATTTTCAGAGATAGTAATGAAAAATATGACTAGTCTACAAGCCAAATTATAATAAATATTTTTCGACGAACACAATACTCAAATATTTTTTTCCTTCTACACACAACACATAAACCGACTATAAACCGACATGTAACTCGAGAGTATTTATATTAGTAGGTTTTACGGTAATACAATATATAACTCTGGCAATTAAATAAGTCGCACTTTGATTATTAAATGTAACTTTCCCAGACTACGCCTTTAATTGATATTTTTATATTGAATATAAACAATTATTTTTAAAGTCTTGTTAAAATTAATTTTATATATAAACATTTTTTTAGCAAACATTGTTGTATCACATACATCATTTTACCGGTTTGTGAAATTTTGAATACCTTGCGTAACACGGAAACAATAGCACAGGTCATTTGAGTCACTTTTAAATTTTCTAACCGACGAATTCCGGGAAGAAATCCATCAAAGTACACATAAAGTATTACATAAAACGTTTTCAATTAATATTAACGGGACCATTGTAATAAAATATATTAATGAATTATTCAACATAGTTAGGCGCTGGCTCAGTTGTACAGAAGTGTATGTAGTATATTAGGCGTAATGTTAGAGGGGAGGGTTGCCTAGTAAGAAAACACCACTGTATTATAAAATATATTAATCGACCATCTATAAATTCATGATATATATTATATTATTCTAAAACTGTCCAAGTGCAGTCTACATAAAATTCATTCGTCGATAACAACCATAATAAAGATATGGACTTGAGGTGTAGCCATGTAATTTTACAAAAACTACCTTTAAAATACTAAATTGTAATTTATTGACAAACAGTATGATGCATCAATAACGGGCGTTGGCGAATAATATGTTTTCATAATTTATTTATAACCCCATTAGATTGACGATTTCTGTTTGTTTTGTTACTGGTATGGTAATCAATCGATTGAAACATTATCTGTACTGTTGTCGAAAGTTAAGAATGCAAAACAAATATCGATAGCTTGCATTGAAAAAATGTTACTAGTATGGTTGTACTCAATATATTTATCTACTCTTACCTTTTATGTTGAGTATGATTTGTATTAATAACGAAACATCTTTATACGCTATAATACATTATTCTAAATGCTTACAAATATTTCAGCAAATTTTCTCTTATATTTTTAGCTCTATATACGTGTACACAATATGTTAAATCATATTGACAAATAACGTCTTCCATTTTTATCATTTTTTTTTTATTTGTTGTATTAACTTCCTATTTTAACACATTGTTTCGCTCTCGTTTCTACTCATTGCTCGTTCTCAACATTTACTTTGAATAATCATTTGTATCCTCGTCTTCATACTTATAATTATTATTTACATTATAACCGTGAACGAAGCAGTTCTACTGGCAGTGGTACTCCTCTTCATCTCCACCGTATAGCATATAATATTATAATAAGTCAAAGTTCGGGTTTCAATTAAATAACACGTTTCGCCAATTTCTTTCCCGAGTGGCAGATACAAATTTCGGAATTTTGTGATGAAATCCTATTTTGTTCTACTTCAATTTTATTTTTTTAATACTTCCATCCCAATACCCGAAAATTATTACTATTGGCCAAAAGGGTTACACTTGTTTTGTCATTTATTTTTAGCCACAAATTCTTTATGTATTTTATTCGAATTCTTTACAAATATTGATTCGTTACTTTTACAACATTACTACAACGCATCGTCAGATAATACTTTCAAATTAATTTATACAAATGTGATAAACAACAATTCAAGATCATTCAATTTTTTTTGGTTTTTGAATATTTATGAATGCATTGTGTAAAAAAAATATTTTAATGATTTTTACTGTACGTGTATAAATTATGTATGAAAAAATAGATATTAAGCGAAACGAAATGTACTGTAATCTTTATGTGTAATGCGCTGATGACCTATACATAATGGTAAAAAACCTATTAACCTTACTATGTATTAAAATATTATTTAAAAAGTTACCTCCCTATATCCTGCCCGAAATACTCATTATGTTATTATTTATAGCTATTATTTTTTAGACCTAACCTACCGTACCATACATATCGATTGATTATTACAACTTTTCTTTTTTTTAGCTGGTTCAATATTTTTATTATTAATTTCATAATATTATCTAATCAATGTATGTAAGTTCAAATAAAGCGGTCTTTATTTTTTATATTATATACGAATATTATACATAAATATTGTGTGCACACAATATTAATAACCTAGAAATTAAATATTTTAGTCGAATCTATTAAGCTAAACGACTTTAGATTGTTGAAAAAAATGTAAAAAAAAAAAATTTACTACATCGACATTATGATTAACCAGGGTAAACGTATTAAGCAATGTGTTGTTTTTGTATTAATATTTTATTGTAATTATGCACTTATAAAAATAATTTTTTTAATTTTTTTTTTTATTTATAAATATAACATGTATACCAAAAATCGGTTTCTATGAACGTGAAAAAAAAAGTGAGACAATACGATAATATTGTTTAAACCGAAAATTAACCGTGTTACTACTGCCCTTGTAACGCCTTACTTCGACAAATTAACTTCGAAACGGTGTTTATATAATAATTATTATTAACTTGTTTATGATCCTTTATTATCTTATAGTGTACCTTCTTGAAATTATTGTTTTTGTTTTTATTTTAAACAAATAAGTTACTATATATATATTATTATTATTATTGTTATAACAAAATTGTTTTGCTACACGAAATCAACAATAATACCTAATCATTATTTATATTTAAGCTAAATAAAACGCGCTTTTTTGTTTTTATATACAACTTTATATAATTTCACTAAGTCGACATTTTTTTGTTACGGGCCGTGGTTTTGCATTATCATGTATCATACAACGGCACGGCCAGTAAATGAGGGGAGAGGGTTATAATATTCCTCTAGAGCTGTTTTATTTTTCATGTAAGCAAAGTTTTCTCCTTTTCTAACGCATTAGCTTTAGATGTACTGTTATTTAAACGTCCTAACCCCTCTTAAAAATGATCCTGGCGTTGCCACTTATTGTACAGAAATATGGTTTTATAATTCTATGATAGTATATATGCTTTTGTATTTGGTCAACACTTATAACTATGGTCTGTGAATACAATTTTAATTGATCCAAAATTGTCTTTTTTAATTCATATCTTTCATATTTTTAAAACATAATATAATATATAATAATGTGTATAAAGAAAAAATGTGTCCGTTATACCTTACTTGTTAATAAATTGAGGTTTTATTAAATTCCATGTTTTTATTTTAATTACCTAGTTTTACTTGATAGTTGATACTATTGTTTTTGTTGAAAATATCGTTTTATATAGTATTTTCTTACTTCGTATATATCTTTTCCTGGACTTTATGAGAAGTTCAAGTTTGCAGGTATTATACCAATCAAAAGTAGATTATCTATGTAAAAAAAAACACTTTATTTATTTAAGATATATCTATACAACAAATTGTCATGACTAAAAATTAGATACTAACCAAGAAAGTTGTATATCATCACTTACTTTTGTATACCACAAAATTATATCTTGTTTTTAATCACGTTTTTTGGCGGCTTCACTTGGTTACTGGACAATTAATTGTCAGGTTAATAATCTAGATTATTGTCCATATCTGTAGATCAGTACACCTCCAGTTATTGGTATTTTTGAGACACGATCAGATAGGGCCCTAGAATAATTTTTTAATCAACTAAGAAGGTTTTACTTAACTTAAACCTAATTTGGTGACTTAAGTACATGTAATATAGTTGCGTAGCCAGCTTGCTCTGGAGTCATAACACTCCATACTTCTTCTTCTTGTGGGTTACGGCCTTCAAGACCATCCCTGCAAACAAATTTTCCGCCACCTTTCTCTATCCTCTGCAACTTCTCTCCATTGTACATTTGGTTCTACTGCTTTAACATCTTTTTTGATACGATCCTCCCATCGTAAACGCGGTAAACGGTCTTTTCCCAATCGGATTTTCTTTGATAACCGCCTTAATAAAAGAGCCCTCTTTCCTCCAAGTATGCCCAGCCCACATTAATCTTTTCCTTGTAATTTCTGCAATAATGGTTTTTGAAACAAGTTCTTTAATTCATCATTGTGGCGTATCCTCCATTCCCCAGTGTCAGAATCGATACATGGTCCATAAATTCTTCTTAGAATTTTCCGTTCAAACACTGCAAGTCTTATTTCTTCTACTTTTCTTAGAGTCCATGTCTCGGAGCCATATAAAACTACTGGTCTTATCAGGGTCATGTACAATTGAATTTTTAATTTTGTTGATAATATTTTTGAGCCAAACATACTTCCTAGGCCAAAATAACATCTATTTCCCATCTTGTGTTATTATGGATCCTAGATGTTTAAAATGTGGCGCTCTTTTAAACTTATGGTGTTCTACTTCTATAAACTCTCCTTGTCGATATTCCCTACTTCTTCGCCCAATTATGACATACTCCGTTTTTTTGTCGTTGATCTTTAGACCACACTTGCCTGCTATATTTATTAGTTTTCTACAATGCTGTTTCACAATATCTAAATTATTTCCCAATAGGGCTAAGTCATCGGCGTATGCTAATAATCCTATTGTCGTGTTACCCATCGTTACTCCGTCAATAACATTTAATTCTCTGACTATTTTTTCTAACACTAGATTAAAGAGAACGGGAGAGAGAGCGTCTCATTGTCTTAAGCCCGTAGATACTCTTACTGTCTCTGATGCTGTATTCGCAATTTTAATTTTAATCGAAGTGTTTTCAAGGCTAGCCTTAATCAAGTTTACTAGCTTTAATGGGAAATTAAATTCTTTTAATATGTTGATTAAGGTTGGTCTATGGATTGAATCATAAGCTTTCTCAAAATCGATAAATAAAATGTCTAGCTCTTTGTTATATTCCCATGACTTTTAGGTAATTTGGCGAATACAAAAAATCTGATCTGTTGTAGATCAGTTAGGTCTAAAACCTCCCTGGTATTCTCCCAAAACACCTTCCGTTAAAGGTTTTATCCTATCAAGTATACAATATGCCAAAATCTTATAAGCAACGTTTATTAGAGCTATACCTCTGTAATTTCTGCAGTCTTGAGGGTCATTCTTCTTATGTATTGGACATATTAACGAAATATTCCAGTCTTCCGGGAGTATCTCATTTTCCCAGATCAGTTCTATTATCTCGTGGATTCTAGAAATCGTTTCTTCATCTACCACCCTCTTTAGAATTTCTGCCTGAATACCATTTTCTCCTGGGGACTTATGGTTTTTTTAACCATTTGATTTGTAATGCAATTTCTCGTTTAGAAGGTGTTGGGCAAGCGCTATCATTAGTTGTTATATTCATTCTTGGAAATTCTTCAGCTGGGTCATCACAATTAAGGAGTTTCTTAAAATATCCGGTCCACTTCTCCAGAAGCTTCCCTTGTTCAGTCACTAACGTTCCATCATCTTCTCTTAGAAACCTCTCTCGTTTCTTATATCCTCCTCTTGCTGCGTTTATCTTCTGATATAGTTGTCGTACATTATTTATACTGAAATTTTGTTCCGCTTCTTCTAACAGTTTTTGGGCGTACAACCGTTTTTCTCTTCTTAGTGTGTTATGTGTTTCTTTTTGGTATCGTTTATAATGTTCCTCTTTGTCTTTATTTGTAGGATCATCAAGCCATATAATCCTTAGATCTTTTCTCTGAGCTAGTGCTTTCTCGCATATCTCATTAAACCATGGCTTTTTTGTTTTTTTTTTGGTTTACCGATAACTATTTCTGATACTGACATTATTGAGTCTCTCACTTTTTTCCATTTTTCGTCAATTGACACTATGCTATCAAAACGTGTATTTCTTAACTGTTCATTTAGTCTGTTTTTAAAACACCAACTCGTCTCTTCGGCCTCTAACTTGGACACATCATATCTATCCAGAATTGTCCCAGTAGATCGAGCGCGATTTTTACAATAACAACACTCCATACTATAGATATTATAAAAAATCCTTGCTAAAAATATGTATCTTAATAAATATTTGCTTTCAAAAATATCAACTTATAAAGGGCAATCACTTGTAATTAGTTTATTTTTAATCGAAAACCTTAAAACTGGATAATATGACTTTTAATCAAATCAGTATTTTTAAGGATATTTTGATAATAAGAGCTAAAACAATTAGTTATTACGAACAAAATTTAATTTTAATTACGATAGTACATTAATTTAATGTTTTTGATAACTTTAATTTTTGTTTGGGTAATCAAGTTTTTTGGCCGAAATTGTTGTTTTGCACTAAACGACCAATAACTTGGCATCGAAATATTTTTCAATTACTTTTAGAATGATTAGATATTACAATATAAACTACTAGTGGTGACTTCCAATTACAATAACCGTAGTGGCTGATTCGACCTTAAATGTGTTGGCTTACTACCGTGCAACTATGTAAATTTTTTTTTTTTCATCCTACATACAACTTTCTCGCTTCATAAATATATAATCGTAATAAATTAAAATACACTTTATTATCATTATAAGCTTTTATTAAAGGTGGTAAGCAAATTATGTGTAATATAATATACACACTTATATTAGCGTACATCGTTATAGCCATACAAAAGCTCTAGCTTTTATATTTTACTAAACACGAGTAGGTCATTAAATACAATTTATATATTAAATTTACAATTATAAATACTCTACAAAAATTTTTTACGGAGGTTTTACTCTTTATACACGAAGAACTTCTTAAACCATTGTTCAGTAATATTTAGTTTTTCATTCGTATGACGTTACAAACTAATTACGGATTGCCTCTATTGGACATTGTTTTTGTCTATCTATTATTATAGATATAATTTGTATTATGTTTTATGGTGGTAAACAATTATTGTAATATCTGTTAAGAGGATGACACACCAACTGTGCTTTCGCCGCAATACTCGTTGTGCTGGGAACAAGGGTTTTGGGTTGTACTCGTAAAAAAATTACACTAAACAGATAAAAACTTTACCTGTATCGTAACGTTTTTATTTTTTCAATTCAACAATTCAAGTCATTTGTTAGTTTTCTTTTTTTCATTTGTTTATTAAAACTTACCAAGTATTAATATTAAAAAATAAAAACGCTAAAATACAGATAAAGCTTGCTTCTATATATTGTTTAAATTTAGTAAATTTACTGTGAATAATACTATTCTGACTAGTTTACTGTAATTTTATTTTGACCTCGTAAGTTTGTCCCTCGCAAAGCAGTTTTAATGGGAATAAAGTTATAATTTATCCTATAGAAATGACTGTGATATCTGACAAAAAAAAAAGGAGCTAATAAAAATCCTCATTACTGTATCAGTAAGTATACAATATAGTTCAAGCTCTAAATTAAGATTTTGCAAACAATTGCCTATACTTTACTCCTTATAAATGGGCGGTGTTGCTTTAAATCAAGACACGTGTATTGCCTAACTATAGTAAATGACAGGCACTGAGAGACATTATTTAACTATACATCAGAAGTATTAGGGAAATTTAACATAAATGGTCCCAATATATAGTCTAGATTAAGTAAAATATTTAACTCCTTATCTATTAGCTTAAAATAAAATCACATATTAAACTATTCTTAATTATAAAAGAAAACCCGAAATGTTAAACCATTTATCGCCATAAAACACAATTGTACCGTGTACTGACCTGTACATTTCGCTTGCTTAATTCAAATAATGTTACGCACGCATTTTAAAAAAAAAATACTAGTTTTCAGTCGTCATGTATTCATCCAAAATATATATTATAGTATCCACGAAATATCTATAGTTCTATAATAATATTGCAAAACGGTAGTTTTATGTTCTTTTTTTGGTTTTTATTCGACCTATCGGTCGAGAAATCCGTAATAATTGCAAATAATTTGTATGTGTACACGTGTGCTTAAAATAATATAATATTATACGTATATACATAGGATTCTAATTTTTGTTGTTTTTTTTTGTATCATTACCTTTTACAGCGGTGCACACGCAAAATAATGGGGCGACACCCTGTGAAAGCTCTTGGACATTAACAGTGACCCATCGGCTTTATTAGCGGTGCCGGCGAGCCTCTATAGGTCGCGTGTCGTTTTTTTTTTAATTTTACTATACAGGAATCCACATATTAAATACACCAAATAAACCCAAAAGTAGAAAACATCGTTACTTGTGACTTTTTATACAAGGCAGTCGTATGGAACACACTATAATATATTATATATGATATCGTACGCTATAATAATATAATTATTACCTAACTTAAATGTACTAGGTTATTGCATCTCTTCCCCGCCTCTCCGTCAAAATTTTCGGTTGTAAAAATAAAATGGCAGCGTAAGGGTTAGACAATCAAATCATTTGTTTTATAAAGGTATTATGTATATATTTATCAAAAACAATGATGTGCCCTTTCGCCGCTTTTTTATGAATTGATAATATTATAATAAAGTGGGGATATATTTATGACATGATTATTACTATAAAACATTAGTAACAGATGCCTATAAATATTTAAACAAGAATGTTATGCTTGAACATCTACAAAATAAACATCACGCGTGGTACTGATAAATAGGGATAATTATTTGAAAATATGTCCCATCTCGTAGTTTTTTAAATTATTCCTCATATTAATAATAATTACTGTTATGGATGTTTAACTAAAAATTTTACATTCGTTTAACGCTTACAGACACACTCACACACATAGATGTCATTAAGTTTATGTACATGATGACTACATTAATTTCGTATTCCCCAAGGATGTAAATATAAAATAATAACAAACAATCGCATGGTTATTACTAGTTTTTCTTTATAAATAATAATTTATATAATAAATGGTTTTTATAACGCATTATTATACACATTAACGATTCACGTGAAAATTAAGTCGAACTTTTCCATGCTTTTCCACAGTGATTTTTCTCTTGATAGAATCGTATGCCTGCTTAAAATCTATAAATAGCAGGTGTAATGGCTTATTGTACTCGTAATGCTTTTCAACTAACTGTCTTAGTGTAAACACATGGTCGACTGTGTATTTTCCTGGTTTTAATATTATAATATTAAATTATATTATAATAATAATTAATACAGAACACTGTAAAGAAATTTAATGTAGGCACATATTATACAGCTTTGATTTTGAGTTTCGATAATTCAACAATTTATTTCAACTTAAGTTCGTATATTTCAGTTCGCTTTAACGATTGTGTAATTTCAATATGGGGTGCTAAAGACAATGGTGTGTACATGTGCCAGATTAACTGCGGCCAAATATGCATGTCTTCGATTTTAGAGGGATGGCAAAGAACCCGAAATAATATAAAATCTCAAATTTAAGCACATCTGGAGCGCAAATCGCAGGTATGTAGTTTATTAGATTGTTTGGTGTTTAATCGAATATGTATAAAGTAACGTTTAAAGTAACTCAGGGTGAGCATTTATCCCCTTTATTATTTAATAATTTTGTTAACAAAGTTTCTCAATAAATATTATTTTTTGTCGTATAATACTTCTTTTTCGCTTATAATGCTTTGAATTATGTCACGCTGTGAGTCTAGCCCTCAACATCGACAAGGGTAAAATATGCCTTTTCTAAGTTAAGTGATTAAACTACATAATTACCATGGTATTTAAAAAAAATATATTTAATAGTAAAAATACAACAAATTAAGTACTCTATATTGTATAAGACCTAATGTCAAATTAGGAAACTAGGCAAAATAATCTCAGTGTACCCAAAATGTGTATATTCAAAAATCCAAATAAACACGATAATTTTTTTTTTGAACTTAACAACTAAACATGCCATGAGTTAAAAATGAATTTACTTAAATTGTAAACTTCAATAACACAAAAATACAAACTTCACTGTCTTATTTCCATGTGAAATTTTATAATATAAGCTTGAAACAAGTACGTATATTGCATATATATATTATTATTATTATTATTATAATATATATTATTTTTAAATACTGAAAATGTATAAATGTTATTGTAATTAATTTAAAATTAAACTAACACCAATATAAATAATTGTAAAAAATATTTAAAATGAATTTCCTTCGTAGTACTTAATTTATAACTAAATCTATGGTGTATGGAATTATGATCATACTAGTATAGCAATGAGAAACCTTTATTCTTAAATCGTAATGCACTTGTTTAATACTATTACAGCGTCATTTATACAACGTTTTTCGCTTTTTATCTATATTATATTGACCATTTATATGGTCTTATAATTGTATTTGTAGATTGTAGTATTAAGAGTATCTATTTTTGTAGAGTTTGAAAGTTGAAACACAATATTATACGAAATATGTGATTTTTTTTATGGTGTTTCAATATTTTTTTAATTAAGTAATTAAAAACAGAATAAAATCGATTTAAAAATTGTCAATCAAAATTGTGCTACTAATCATTATTAACCAAAACTGAAGAAATGTGTTTTATATTATTACATAATACTACTTTACAGGTTTCCAAGAAATGTAATACTTACTACTAACATAATAGGACGGTTGCTGATAGGCGTTGGCTGGTTTTTTAAACGATGTTCTTTCAGAAATATTTTTTTCTGTTTAAAAATACCAATTTTATTGTAACTATGTAAATACCATGTATAATACGCTAAATAATGTCTCTTACAAAACAAAACAAAGGTACAGGAAAAAATTTAACCAATCCTTTTTTAGCTTCGATATTTTTAATTGCATACTTTAATATTTTTGTGTTCATCAAAAAAAATCTTACAAATAGATAAATATAAGAATATATGAAAGTATTTTGCCATTATAATATCATAAAAAGTCTCCATTTCAAATTTGTATATGGGAAAAATATTAAATATCGATAAAAATCATGGTCAAGGCAAAAATGTGCTTAAAACTATATTTTTAGTATAAATGTGGATACCTACACTCAGGGTTGGTCGTCTGTCTTTCATTATAATTAGTTTTAAATCGACAACATATTATCAACATTTTCGTGTACGTTTCTATTATTCAAATTATAGTAATTATGTTCGACACCGTAGAAGTGTCTAAAAATAGGTTAAAAATACAGAATATGGAAATATTAATAACAGACCCGCCAACAAGGACGGCAAAACTGTTTATTAAAACATTCAACTAAGTTATGTTTTATTAGTATCATAAGAGAAAAACAATATCAATACAATATTCGACTATAATGTAACTATACAAAAAGGTGTCATTACAAAATATATATACGCATTTCTAAATAGATATGCACTATATAGTCACATAGGTACTGTATTTGTCAATGAAATACATAAACTCCATAACCTACATACTACTTATATGTAATCAGGATGGGTCATTACATTTTCTAGTTGGATCAATGTAATTTATCTATCAAATTACCTAATTTTTAACAAATCTGGTCAAAATAAAATTACCGATTACAATTTGTATTTTCAACCTTCAAAGTAAAATAGGTAAAGTAATATGTCTCGAACATATAATATTATTATTGATTATAATTAAGTATGCTAGTTGCTAAGTTGGCTTTCTTAAAACCATTTACAATTCCAAATCAAATAGATACGTTATCCATCGCATTTGTAACATTGCCACAGACACATTTTAAAATGGCTCAAATTTGAGACTTACATAAAATTATATTCCCGTTGAATTGTCCAAAACACTACCAGATCATACCTAATAACAATATGATTTCACAATCACAGTACTCGAACTAGGTGAGCTGGATGTGTCGGGTACAGTTGAAATTAATGAATATGCAAGCCGGCAAGAGAGAACACGGAAAAGACGATTTTTGTCAACCATAGATCGGTCGAAATAAAACCCCAACGCTGTTCTCGTTCACCACTCTTGGGCTGTGCGGTTCAATTTTTTAACTCGCCAAAACCGTTCGATTTAACGATAACGGCCTATTGTTATATAAAAAAATAGTAATAATAAAATTAATTTTTAAAAACCAATGTACCTTTACTTAGCATGACGGCACGCCTCCCGTCGAGGGAAGAAGGACACGCCACGTAAAGGTAAAAAAGTAATAATTTCTCTCTCTCTCTCTCTCTTTCATTCATTGCAAATTTATTTTCATACCCATATATATATATATATGTATGTATATAATATAATAAATAGATACACACACTCACTTGGCTACCGTCACGACCGACGACCGTCTTACGGCCTGTCGCGCGCTTACAGTGTGTATATATATATATATATATATATAAATGTCTACACATATATATGTATATAAATGTATACATATACATTTTTTTTACGATTATTTATTGTTGTTAAAGGTAGCGCTCTATCGTTTTAAGGTCTCCGCGTTCGCGGTTCGCTTTTGTCGGGTCAGTCAAAAGTTCGACACGACATCGTCGACAACGCCGTCGCCACTGCCGCCGCCGTCACCACACACTATACCACCGTCAGCCGCGCGCATGTATAATAATAGTTACGACCGAATACCGTTCGGCCGTACAATGATATTATAATATAAAAAAATATTTAATATTCGAGTATTCGACTGATAAACGGGTCGCGCGTACAAGAGAGAATCGCCGGCGTGTCGGACGCTGTATAATATTATTTTCTTTGAAAAAAGTTTTCGTTTTTATTTCACCGAGTCTACACACACAATCCGTAACGATGATAGCTCACTAATAAATAAAATTAGTTTTTTTTTTTAATTTGTATAGTATTTTTTAAATATTTTTTTTACTTAATATTCGCCGTCGGATTTGGATTTTTTAATTTTATTTTTTGTTTTGTTAAACTCGATGTCTCGTCGCCGTCCGCGTTTCGAACGCTATGAAAACGTCCGTCGAATGACCATAATTGTGGCGACGATTGCCGGTCGAGATGGGAGATGATAAAAAAGAAAGGTCAGAGACGGTCGTCGTTCTTCCTGCATCGTCGCGATTATCGATACCGGGACGTTTCGGTTGGGCAGGAGGACCTTTCAAGAGACAAACGTAATTATAAACTAAATTTTGACAAAAAAAAATAAACCTCGATCGCTTATTATTATTGTGATAATAATATACAAAAAAAATATTATAGTAAATGAAAGACAATTATTAATAAGGTATCTCGCGTCAGCTTATTATTACACATTATTGTTATTAAATCATGTCTAAAAATAATAATATAATAAAAAAAAAAACGTAGAGAGTGATCTCTGCTTGTCTTTTCGTTTCTTTTTTTGGCACCGCCAACGGTATCACTAGCGTTCGCGATCTGTGTGCCGACGACCCGGCCCGATTCACGTGGCAAATGTTCAAAATAAAATTTTTCTCAAATGTTATCAAAACCGATGCATGGCCCCGATATCAAACGTCCACGCGTCTGACCGTCGCCGCCTATTCATTACTATTATTATTACATACCTACATTAGTATGCCAATTATTAATATAATTTACATATTTTGGTTATCAGGTATCGCGGTCCCTATGATGCGTTTTATGCGACGGGCGCGTTACGCTCATTAAACGTGATGCCGCCGAATATCGAATTTTATCTCTGTTCGCGACATGCGACCTAAAAATAACCGACCGCCAAAAATAGTAGATCCCTCCCCATACTCCCCGTGTCAGCTTCAAAAGAAAAACCGCCGTTGTCGTCACATCCGTCGGCGCGGTTTCTAACGGACCGCAAGGCAAAATCGAAAACCGAAACTAAAAAACCGCTTATAAGACTTTTCTGAGGCCATAGCAATAATACATTTACTATAATATGTACCATGTAGTAAGTCGCGCTTACAAACTTTAAAGTTCAAACGAACACGCCACGTAAACAATACGGTGTATTCTTTCAAAAGTTCCTCTCCCCCCCCCCCTTTGAAGGGTTGCCGTAAGACTCGAAGGCAGAAGACAAGGTTTCTGGATGCGAGCTCTCGACGATCCGATGGTTTTATATGGCCATCGTTTACAGTGTTATAAATGAAAATAATCGCGGTCGTCGTATATCACAGACCACGACCCTGCTTAAGTTTAATGAATACACGCCGGCGATCAGTAGATCCTCCTGGTAGAGTACTTTCAAAATTCGGAACGGCCAGCGATTCGATTCGATAGCCCAACGTGCCAAAGACAATATCTATTAGACGTTAGATTATTGCCGTTATCGAGGGGTCAAACGCGGGTATTTCTGTTGTAAAGAACGGTATAAAAACTATTAGCCTGTAGGACTTGTATGAGAACTGGCTGTGACGATGACGAGTCCTTAGGTCTTTAAAGGTGTAATGGCACAATTTTATACCGAAGCCTTATTTGTCTTATGTCACGCTGACCACGATAGGCCTGTTTGATTTTAATTTAACACAAGTTTTACTTTTTTCTTATTTTTTCAACAAACTCGCACTACCCCGGTAGACACTTCGATCATACTAATGCATTGTATAATAATATAATATTAATCATATACAAATTGTATGGTGTTCTTGCAGTCGAGATGGACTATGACGGAAGCGAATATTCTATACTGTTCGGTATCCGTCAGGTACCGTGTGATGAATAACTCGAGCAAAAGTTTCTTCAGATGGATCATATCAGAAATATTCTGCTGCTGGAAACAACAGAACGAACTTCCCGAAAACTTGGGTAAGACGGCTTGTCGGTAACACGTCGACGACGACCATGATAGTTTTAAACGTGGTGGAAGAATAATAGTGGGTAGTTTGGATGAGAATAGGGGAGGCAAGAAGAAATTAGCCGTCGCCGCCAGCGATATGACCGTGAAACTCGTCGGCGGTGTACATAATAGTAGCGTTTTCCAAAACATAATTTCTACCACCTTTTTGACCCACATTCCTAAGCACCATGCAATCGTGTGGCCTGTGTGTGTATGTGGTTATTTAATATTTCGCATGTGTTTGGCGATAGAGTTGAACGATCGATTGGTGGCACGCCGTGTGACGGTGGTGTGTCCATTTCCAAGGTCAGCGCCACCCCTCCTCCCTTCTTGAAGGTCGCCTTCTCCACCGCCGACCGCCTCCGCACGTAATTCGTTTGCCTTAACCCCGCTGGCCAAGTTGATCGACCACCTTCTTGAATAATTTAATAAGAATCGAACATAACCTAGCAACGTTCGGCGATAAAAGGGCTATAATAAATCACTTCCACTTCTGTGGCGAAACCGATTTTCCGAAGGGCACCAAACGGCAACCAACGGTCAACCGAGGAAATCCTTGAAACCTCGATTTGGGCGGCCGAGCATCTCACAATAATTGGTCTGGTGCGATTCACTGCTGGCATACGGTTCGGTTTGCCATGCCAAAACCGGGAAAGAATATTTTCTTTTTGCTCGTCACACTCTGAAAACAAAAAATTAAACTATACAGAAGAAACCATACAATTACCGCATGAAACAAATTACGAAGGCGACAAAAACGTTTGCGATTGTGTGGTGTATATATATATATCGTCCTAATCAATATGGCTTTTTTTAGGGTTATGCACACATTTCCATTTTTCTCCTTGCCTTTAACAAGAGAAATGTCATTGACCTTGTTTACCTCCAGTAACTTATAGCGTATATATCGAATGATAGTAAATAATGATAAACAAATAGTAAAAATATACTTTTACAATCTACATACACACATACACTAATATCTAACATTCATCTATTCGTGTGCCATACCGATTCAAGTTTTAACGTTGAATGACCGTTATTGGCTTAACGCTGAGGTGCAGACATCACAGACATTTTCCATTAGTACAACCCAAGTAATTGAATTTTTCGACTATGGAACACGGATTGAAAAAAGAAAATTGCACGTCGTGCTAATTTTTAGACGTTGCGTTCTTCAAATGGGTCCACTCGATAATATAATTAAAATGTAGTGTCATTCGCTTGTAAGGAAACCAGTCTTGTCTTTATTATAAACTAATAAATATCACACTAGAATGACTTTTTTTATGTTATTTAGTATAACACTAGAATAAGAATCAATATTATACGTTTGTATGTGACTTATTGGCATAGACATACACATCTAGACGGAAAATTTGCCTCGAGGACCGGTAGGCGTGGTCGTGCCAATCGGATTAATAGAGATAGAAACGTTGTAATAACACTAGAATAAGAGTTATATTAATAGGAGAATACAGCCGAGATAACTCCTTTGTTTTTCATATGATACGACAGTCCGAAGCAAATTATGTCATCCGATCCTTGGCAAAAACTCCGCTTACCACCCACTTAACACTCACGCTTTATCATACCGAATGTTCTGTCTATTGTGTATGTCTATGCTTGTTGGCTTAACATTTTTAATTGTTGAGGTTAAAAATAAAGCGATAAGGTAGAAACGAGCACAAAAGACGATGAGGGTGTAATAACAAGATAGCCGAAGAATCGTAAATTGAAATGATTGTTCTTGATAGAGAAGAGTAACGTTTTTTTCTTAAATATCTGTGAATATCGGTATTTCTTTTAGCTTGTATTACATAACAGAAAAATCAATGGTGCAATTTTATTCTAATACCGAATCGATTGATTTATTTATTAATTAATGAAGCATTGAAATGTTGAATATTTGCGATCTCTATAACATTATATGATAAGAATGCTGGCGGGTTATCAGTTTCTAAATATTTATCAGAGTTTCTAATACAAAATTCATTAGCCTAAATATACAATGGTTCTTAAATTCTTAATATGTTTCCGATTAGGCATAAACCGAAACTTTACGGTTGCGCTTGGGGGCAACCCGACCGGGTGATGGCTCGTTTGGTATCATTTAAGAGACTTTTTATTACCTCTTTATTTTATTTATTTATTAACTCATCATTTTTACATTCCACCGTGAGATATCTCGAGAAAAATAAATTAGTAAATCATTTTAGTCTGATAACTTTTTTTTTACATAGTGTAAAGATCATATTATTATATGTGATAAAAATGGCATTGCATTTTTTGTTTATTTTCTATTGCCCTTTAAAATAATTGAAGGAAAAAAAAGTGTTTTTTTTTGTATTTTTTATTTATTCAAACTACACATTTGATACAAAAATCATAACATAACTGTTATAGTATAAGCTATATAAATATAATAAAGCCACAGATGTATTAATATGCTTTGTGCCTTTCAAACAAATTGTAGTTGACATTTGAAACGTGGCGTGTGCTTTTATGAGTCAACTGAGATGGTAGAGATTAAACACAATTCTTTGCCCGTTAAAAAAAAATTCAGTATTGCTCATTTAAGCGGTTCCAAGTAATAGCAGTGGTGTAAATATAACGGTAAACAAAATTTGTTTGGGGGGGAGGAGGGGCGTTATTTTTTAAATTTATGGTAAGGGCCCCCCGAGGTGTTTGGCTTTGCGGATCGAAATGTTCAACTCAGGCCCTAGTCGGACGATATTACATGTATTTGTAACTAAAATATGATTGTTTTGTACATGGGCAGCCGCCGTGGGTTACACGGAGTTCACGCACTCAAGTACGGCGGACGGACTACAACTGCAGCCGCTGTCGTTGAGGGACTACGTGAACACGCTGGAACCGTACAACCCCGAAGTGCACGGCTGGAGGGACACCACACCGCCCGTCATGCGGTCCGTCAAGCACGGCGGGCGGGCGACGCAGCTAGTGACGACCATCCAGACGTCGGGACTGCACGACATCGAAATACTAGGCGTGCCCGACGGCCACAGCTAACGACGGTCAGTGTAACAAAATTACCGTATTAATATTATATTATGTGGATCCGCGCTAAACCAATTTCAACCTCAAACATATAGTGTTATATAGAGTATAAAAATACCCCAAGTATTGTCCCACGCCTAAGAATAAATAAAAAAAGATCCCCATAACAGCTATAGATAAAATTTTAAAAAAATACATTGAAATAATAGGGAAATGTCTTTTTGAAATTTCGACAACGAGTAGCTCATAGTGAAGTAAGCTCAAAAATTAAGGAGCTGTTTGCTTATTGTGTAGTCTTATTGCGGAAAAGTTGCTTTGCATAATATTTGAGAAGGCTGAAATCAAAGCTCACATAATTCAAAAAATAGGAAATACTATCTAACAGGATTTTTAACGGTGAATTTGAATCTGTTACCATTTTTTTTAAACTAGAACAGACTATTATAACCTTGAAAGTAGAGGCTAGTATTAGAATTCAAAACTAACAAATACCATTGAACCATGTGAGATTTGATACTGAAGCCGATTCTTATTTTTTCTACTTTATTGTTTAACCTTCAAGCTAAATTAAAAAAGATAACCACTATAATCTTTAATTTCGACGACGTTTGATAGCCTAAATCTCATATAAGTGTAATGTATTTTGAGTTTCTTTTTTGTCCAAGAAAACCTTCTACAGTTTTTGTATTCCCTGAAAAGTGTGATTTTTGAATCATGTGAGTTGTGATTTCGGCCAATTTATTTATTAAAAATGTTCAGTATAGGTTTAGCTATAACATCATGATCTTGTAGCCTTGAAGGCCAAACGCTGCCATCATGAGATGGTATTTTTTTTCGCTATCTTGGATGGGTCGTCGCCCGACGGTCTATCGCTGGAGAGAGGGAATAAAGGGATGGCAGATCCTATTTACCAAGTAATTTATCGCCCGATAAACAGAGCTTAGCTATTATCATTTCAGGTTAAATCATCATAAACTTGTCGTATCCTAAATAACGATACAAGAAGAAAACTATAATAGTTAAGTCAAAACTCTGAAAATTAAGGTTACTTATTTGTATTATATCTCAAGAAATCTTGAGCTTATTAGCGACTGAACATAATATGTTACTTAATAGTACTTTTATATGGATTTTATATTTTATATTGATTACTCTTGAAATTTTTTTTTCTAGATTCAATACAATATAATAAATACTATGATGGTAATATGATTTCATTGATTTTTTTTTTATATTATACAAGTTTATAACGATTACATGACAATAGAATAACATAGGCACACTATTGTAATATAAAACCTTAAGCTCTATATAAAATAAAGAAGGTCAATTATTTTACAGGACTGTAGGACAGTGTTTCAGTTTGCCGTTGAGCTAATTTAAAAAAGTTAACCTCCTTTTTGTTTTTTTGTCACATAAGTGAAATTGGCCACAGTCCAATCTTCCCTACTGCATTGCTTTTTCATTTTTCTCACTTTTTTCATTATATCGTTTAATAGTCTCAGTTCTCTAATTTTTTGGTATTTTCTTAACTTTTAAACAACATTTTATAGTTTCAAGTAGGGTAATTTTAAAGAAATTAATCAATCAACTACAATCAAGTACTCTAAATTGTAATTGAAAGCGTTTGATTTTTAGATGCTTAGACGTTTTATACAACAAATGGTAATTTTTTTTAATAAACTACATTTACATATTACGTCTCATTTGTTTATAATTACTCCAGTCTCCTAATGGTCTTAAGTTTACTAGAAAATTATCCTTATTATCAAATAAAATGATTACAAAATAAAACATAAAGGAGCCAGAAGTTCTCCAGTAAATCGATCAAATATTATAAGACCTATTCAAAGATTTTTTTCATACACTTGTTTTCATATATTTTTGTATATTTTTAATTTTAACCGTTTCCAAAATTGAAATTTTATATAATGTTCAAACGTGTTTTATACATAGTAGGAATAAGATATCAAAAAAGTACGCTGACCGATCTCAAGTAAACTTCATGACGAATTCAAATCTGTTTTCAGATTACTTATCGGATCACTGGTTCAGCCTGTGCTATGGAACAAAAAATGTATATTATATTAACTAAAATGGTTTTTACTCATAGACATAATTATTTAAATTAAAAATAATACTTAGCTTATAAAAATTAACCGATAAATTAATTTATTGACATGATCGAAATTTATTAAATCCACTTTTTTCTTAAATATTGCCTATACAACACTCCTTAAAAACCAATCGCATGCAATTCCCTTAATAGTTATAATTTCTAAAACAATTAGACAAATCCTATGTATTCTAGTTTCTAGTCAGAACATTAATTCAGGTATAAAAAATAATATATTTAAAGAGAGTTTTTTTTAATGAAATTTTAAACCATATTTTTTTAACAACTTTTTCTTTTTTTGTAAACATGCCATTCATGATGCTTAAGTTCATTTAGTATTCTTTTCGGTTGGCTCCTTACAAAAACACTTTATAACTTGTTTTTCTTTAATGATTGATTTAATATTTTGTCAACCTCTAAAGATACGGCTGTTGTTGTCGGGATAGCCTTCGAATTGGTAAAAAAAACCACACACACGGCGTACACGGATAACGCCGTGGAATAATACTTGTGTCATAATAATAAGAAAATAAATGTTACAACACGTACAACAACAAAAATACCACGTACACAAGAACAAATGCTTAAACCTAACCGTAACACAAAATAATATTATACGGTTAGTCATGCGCGCTGCGGTGGCCCCGTGGGAAAAATGAAATAATTTTGTGCGAATCGCTAACAGGCGGCGCAAAGTGGGGAGTTTAGGCACATTTTATGCACATTTGACATGCAACAATAATATAGGTAGGTACGTTGCGCATAAACGTATCGAACACACACGCATCGACTAATAATACTAAATCCACCACAATGTATAGGTTAGACCCTGCAAACGAATAACACGACATGCGTGTGGCAAATAGAAATATATTTGAATCGAATAAAATGCCTTTGAATAATAATGTCATTGTACACCATAATTACAATTACACTCGTAGCCGCCGCTGTCTGACTGTTGTCAGCGCTGTGCATACACTATGATATTATATGACGTATTGTTATCATCATCGGTGTAATTTCATTGGTAATTCATCGGCCGTTCGGTTGGAACGTTTATGGAAACGAAATTTAATATTAAAAAAAAACGGTTGCCGATACCGCGAGGAGTGACGGCCGACCATGGGGCGACCGTGGAGAGAACGACTTAGGCGTCTGTGTTACCTAATAGTGTATGGTAGTCCACCGTGCACGTTTGGTCGTTTCAGGTTACCAGGGGTAAGGGTAACAGAAAATCAATAGACATTACGATTTATGCTTATTTCTTAAAAGAAAGAAAAACCTAACTTGGTAATAATTATTCGTGCCCGTCGCTCGGCCGCCATCACCCCTATTCCCCTCTCCCCACCTCTCCTCTCTCCCCCATTTAACCGGTCATTATTGTTCTTATTATTTCATTTTATAAGCCGGTAAATAAACGAAGTGTTCTGATTATTTTAAGAAAAAAAACACAAGCGAAAGTCCTCGTATTCGTGTCAGAAAACGTGCCGAATCGTTACCCGGTTACTGTATTTAAAACGTTTCGCTCAAATTCTCTTGCACTGGCGTAAACAAACACATGAGCGTATATATAATAATATGTACATATACGAGTACAAGTATTAATAATGCATTCAATCGTTGTAGACTGTCGTGTAGAATGTCTCTTTCTTTTGCACAAGTCTTAGGCAAAATGTGGTGGCAACGACGATGGTACCGTTGTCGCCGGTGAGGAAGCTCAATTGTATCACTGATTTTTAAAACTGAAATAATACATTTTAGTAAAATAAATTCGACAGGGGCAGCAGTGATGGAGTACTGAAAAGAGGCGAAAGAAGCAAATTCTAGTACGGCTCGTTAACAGACTATTCTGGGCGAAATTTGGAGTAAATTTAACGGCCAGAAGACTGAGACGAGCAAAGCAAGGATGAAACTACCTCAATATTACTCCCAAGATAAAGTGATGAAAGATATGAAATACCTTGTCACTACAAAAATCCTAATACTCTCTGCCCACCGATCCTCTCTTAGTATCGGAGTAATTTAATCGTCCAGCCAATTTGATAATTTTTGCTATAAATGGTTCTGGGTGTTCTTCCTTGTTGTGTGTGCAACTCTCATGTCTTTCAATAGCCACTATGCAGATTCAAAATTTGACCTAAAATCTTAAATAAGTTTTTCCGATTGTCTAGACTCTTAAACTAATTCAAATTTGTTGTTAATTGGAACTTAAATACTGGATGAATGTAAATACTAGCATATAGGTTAGAAGGCATATCTAAAATGTACTTAACACGGTCAAAGGTAATTTTTCTGGTTTTCTTTAATAAAAAATAAAATGACTGAGAGTCTTTGAGAAAGTTGTATATTATGTTCCAATCCAGCGCTAGACCTTTAATCTCATTTTCAGACTTCGTAAATCCACCTGTTTGTCTTAACTATATACTCTTGGGGTATCTCGCTGTATCACATATTCTAACTTAACGCCCCACACTTGATTTCAAATAAAAAGACATTGACTTATTAGAAACATCAATTCAGGTTCAAAGTCCCCGTACATATGTGAGTAATGAGTAAAGTACAGAAAAAGTTGATCGTATTGTGTGTTTAGGAGTAATAGCTTCTAGTATCAGCTTTCTGTTATATTTCAAACAATACTTTATTGTTCATAACTACCTGTCGTGGCAGTAAAGCTTCTCTGTATTTCTCAAAATAAATACAGAATATAAAATACAATTTCTTTCAATTGCAAATAATGTAGACGTATTATTTGTCTACATAGCATGCACGGCTAATGCAATTGTAATACTGTAGTTATTTTTGTGCTCCAGCGTCTAGACATTGAATGTTTTTTAATGAGTTAGCAGAATTTTGACGGCGCTTATAAATAATAGGAGTACAATATTCTCATGTGTGATATAACACACTGAGCAAAATAAATCGCTTTATGTAATTTTATATACCGAGAACTACTGAGTGTACTTTTAAAGCGCTCGCATTTAAGTCATTAAGTGCAATACTAAGAGCCAAGATACCAGATAGGTTAACTATTTTACTTGCCTAAAAGTAAATCTTAGTGAAACTTTATTATATAATATGTAATATAAACTAAAAATAGTTTATTATTATGAAGTTTTAAAGGTTAAATCGTTGCATATATCAGTACAAAAAAGTATATGGAGATAGATATTATATTATAGGCACATTTTATGTGCTTTAATTGAAAATCTTTTTTTTTTCGAATGAACCCGCTTCCTGTATATAGAAAGTAAGCGTATAAGGCAAGCATCAAAATACTAAAAAACCACAATGGCGAATGGTAAAATGTTAGTGAAATATGCACATGCGATTCTAAATGTAAACGGTTTTAGGTTTATCCGGGCTAGAGGTACAAACATATTATAATATATTTCACATAGGAGTATCGAATATAGCAATATTGAACTGTATTGGCGCGTGGGGACATATTTTTTTTTTGTTCAGACCATACATAATATTTACATTTCATTCTTTAGACACATGTATATAATTTACGTATATATATACACATATATAGGGAGTATATGGGTATTTATGTACGTCACACAGGCTATAGAGTATAGACTATTACACACACAAACACGGAGAGTTATAATACCCCAAAGCGGTTACTTATGTAAAACGTAAAGTATTATAATCATCGATTTTCGGGTAGAGCCAAACACAAGGAAGATTAATAAAAAGAAAACGGGTGTAAGGCAACTATAAAAAAAACCGTACCTACATGCTCGAAACCCGAGTGGGACATTTAACCGGAGTAGTTAACGACTACAACGGTCATTGGCCGCTGAATCGGCTACGCAAAACATTACAATTATTATTACCAATATAATATTATAGTTTACATACATAGTGCAAATTTCCCTTATGGTTAAGCTCAAAATTTTCGCTATTATAATGTATAAAAACATCATATGTAGGTTTATCGCATTAGCGCCTTTCTATGCTTTAGCTTTTTCACCTTACTTCCACTGAAAAAACCGGTCGCGAAATTTTAGTGTAAAATATAGTAATAATACAAACGAGTACAACAGTAGTACAATAAAAACGTAGAAAAAAATGCCATATCTAAAAATGTTAATTCCCATTCAAATTAAATAATCTCTAATAAAATAAATAAACATACGTATATTATTTTAATAAGACTAATTCTGAACTTTCGCCGTTCCAGAAAAAAATGTATAATACAATTTCATCGGTTTTTATTGCCTTTTATTTCTGTTCCAACATATTCTTTGATTATAATAGTTATACCAACGACGACTTAAAATAATAATTTTGATATTTGTGATTATGTAAATCTCTTTTATTTATAATAATTAAAAGCATAGAAATTGAGTTATATTATCATAATAATTAGTCGAGGCTAGTACTAAAAGAAAATTATTTCAAAAAAGTGTTAATATACAAGTATTTTAAATCATATTTTGTGACAGAAAATTAATACTTAAAAATAATATAAACAAAATGTTGTTTATACATTATTATCATTATATTTAAAAAGTTTAAACTTTATTAAAACACAATTTTCGTAAATAATTATACAACATTTTGTAAATAATATTTTTGAAATAATCTTCTACTCAAACACAATTTTTTTAATATTTAATTGTAATCACAAAATTAATGTTATATTTTATTGCATATAATATTGTTGGTAACTATAGATATCTGATATCGTGTTTTGGCGTCACTATTTTTAGTTCTGTTTTGATCTACAGCAATAGCTTTTTTCCATTAATCCGCTACTGATCATCACTGGGAGCATATATAGTAAATATTTATTTTGTAAATTTTTAATAACATAGTGTGAAAAAATTATTTTATGTGAACAAGAAATGTAACAGTTTGTAAATTGTTAAACCCATTTTAAAACGAGTAAAGTGATTGGCATGTTGTTTTTAAAACAAAATATTGTATATACATTTATTTACCGTGTGACCAGAGCACACAATATATAATACTTATAATAATAATAATTTGTATAAAATAAGTGTATATATATATATATATATTATATAAAACAATCAATAAACGTCATTTCGTGTAATGGACACACAAAAACGACCACACCCTTTAAGTATGACGGTGCGGTGTTACTTACAGTTCGGGGCAATCAAAGGGCTCGTGTTCACCGAAAATAGAACTCGCGGTGGTCGTGGTTGTTCCAAACCTGCACGTCTTTCCTTGTGCAAAAAAAAAGTAATACTAAAATCGTACCTGTAGTAGTACATCTATATCAGAAATTTCCACACGAGAAGATACCTAATAATAAAAATCATTCGAGACCCGGGACAACGACCTCGGCTTATCGTCCGCCATCGTCGACCAGAGAACGTTTGCGGGACAGGACATTATCTAGCCTGTTTGTTTCCCCGAGGGACTTAGGTATATGTACACGTGAACGGCGTTTACAATTATTAACATTGTAATATTTTTCTCATCGACCGGCCTTGTCGTCGTTCGGACCGTATAATATATTAGTATATTACCGTGATCTATGAACCGGTTAAAAAGCCTAAGAGTAGTGCATCAGCCTTACTGAAACGTCCCCTCGTTGTCCAAGGTCGATTCTTGTTTTTCTCCAAACTTTCTCATTTGTCGTTCGGCATTCGAAAATATATTTTATTCAAATAAAAGTTACCAGCCGCAAAGGTAATATACCAGGATACGATTTCTCAGAACTAATTTCAGATACCCAAGCCCTCGTCTTGAGTCTTTTCGAAAAGTTGTTAAAATGAAAAATATTTCTTTAGAAGATAGACTGTACTTCTTGGAAATAATTACAGCGTATCTCAGACCGTTTTAAAGTACAAACTTTTAAACAGAAAGTTTAATTTGCAATTAAAATTACTAATGAGCTGTTCACTTTTGTTCCCGACGCTCTAATTTTAAACATTGCCTTAGAGTTTTGACAAATTCGCCAATTTTAGTTTTAGGTACATATTTTGTCGACAAAAAAAAACAATTAAAATTATTATAAATTTCTCTCGATTTATGAAGCCCTTATGATTTATATTTTTTGAGTTTTAAAGCTTACATTGATTATTCAATGTTAGTTTGAAGATCTTTAGTCAGTTAGTCTTTACGGTTTGTACTATTTAACATACATTTAAGCCATACTTGTTGTTAATTTTTTAGAAGATGTATAGTTTTAATAATACTTATTTCTGTTTACTACGTTATATTCAATATCCTCTCCACGGTTTACACGTTCATGTCATTTATTTTTCGGTAATTTCTTATTTCTATACTACTTTTGTTAATAAAACTATTTTCGATTTAACTTAGTCTTCTGAATTACTACAAAATCGACTACATCTGTTTAAGTACATTGACTATGGATGAGACTATAATTTAGATTTCTGAAGTAGTAAACAAATAATCTGAATTTTTGGAAATCCGTAATTGATAAATCTAGAATCCGTTAAATTCGGATATTCCCACCACCCTTAAAGACATAACACCAGTAAACTCAATATGGGGTTTTATTATAGATTGTATAACAAATTTACCCGGTTCTCAAACAGTACAGCTTAGTTTAGCTTAGTTTGCGTTCTATCTAAATTCGTAAATATGGTATATTTAGTAAGTATGTATTTAAGGTCTTGTATGATTTTTAAATGCCGACGGAGCACATCATTTGGAGGTCTTTTTCGGAAATATAAACGTTAAAAATTTTAACGTGGATAAATTTGAACCACACAGAAACATTTAAGTCTTACACATAAGGTGGGCATGATATTGGCTTGAATTGGAACCAATAATAATTTTTTGTGTAAGCGTACCTCATGTATTTCTGATTACTGGTTACAAAAACTTAAATACCGTGATATCATTGTACAAAATTCAATTGAAAAGTTATAACATTTTTATAGAGTAAAATTCATTTATATTCGAAATACTGATCATAGTGCCCAATTAACTAAATAAAAAAATCATTAAACTCGGTGGTTCAAGTTAAAATTTTATTAGTGTCATATTTTAAATTAAAAAAAATAAAATCTTAAGAATCCCAAATTTATAAAAAGTAGTTTTGTAATAATCCTTTTTATATTAATTATATGTTGTAAAAGTTTGAAAATTGTCATCTAACATTTTTATAACAAAACTATTAGATATTATACAGTTGTGTTACCGGCAACTGGTAAGCACATAATGACAGAAGATTGTCATAGTATTTTCAAAAGCATCCCTCAAGAAATAACAGCGTATCCTATTTTCTTACCGAGTGCGCACAAGGTTAATGCAATTATACCTATTTATTAAGTTAGATTAATTACCCGTATAAGATATAATAGTCTGGCATTTGTAATAATAATAATGCTTTGCATTTATGTAATATACGTTTATGAAGCTCGACGTTTCTTGAACCGTTGTTCGTCGGTTAATAAACAACCGAAGCCTTAAAAGTATAAAATATAATTATTCACAATGAAACTTCAATATTAATTAGAAATTAAATAATTAGTAAACATCACGTGCGTATTAACACTTTTTTTGTTGCTGATCACGTTATACATATTGTATCTAAAGCATTTAAAAAAAATTTTAAAAGTAATTATACTACATATATGGAAACTCTATTACTGAAATTAATATACATTTATTTTGGTTGTACCTATCAAATAAAGATTAATTTAACTTTAAATTTTTAAGTAATTATTTCTTATCTTTAAGTTTATTAATATATTTATTTTTTTATAACTTTTTTTTTGTTTTTTTCTATGGCCTACCTTTTAAGTCTATAGTATCCTAGGACATTTTAATTTTTCATTAAAAAGTTGAAAAAACTTGAACACTATTTAATTTTTTTTCGATTTGAAAAAATATGTTTAAAGCTAAGTATGACATTTGAAAGTCCTTCGTGAAAAAATTGTTTTTTATAGGTTTTCAGTGTTATCAGATTTGATAGGTTATAACTTATAAATCAATAAAAATAATTTTTATTGTGAAATATCAAAGGAGGGATTTTGAAGTGTCATATTTCAACTGTTAGAATCTTTCTTAAATTTTAAAAATGTTGATCAGTTTTTAAGCTAAAATTGTTTAAATGAAAAATTAATAATAATACATATTATTAATTAATTAGACCTCATAGCGTGTAATGCTTTTAACAATATCTTGGTTATCAATGTGTACGTCAGGACGATTAGATACGATTTGTAATCCTAAAAATATAAATTACCCTAATACAATTAGTTATTGGCGTAGATAGAAGCCAAATAGCTTGCAATCTTAGTTAAGATTCTAAGACAATAAGTGCATATAAAATATACTTTTATGTAGACTGTCGAAGTCCCAGACAAACCTATATATTATGGTATTGATAGTTTTCGAATTTATTTAATACACAAACTTCACATTTCTTGTGAAAACAATTGCCCAAGTGCGAATATACATAGCAATACTAGGAAAATATAGTTAACTTACTTATTTGTATATTCATTTACTTATTATTGAAGCACTATAGACTAAACTAAGGAAATTCTTTAAAAAAAAAACAAGAGAGACTAGTTATGAGTAAAAACTCCATTTAAAAAATATTTTAACTTTTGAAAACGGAATTAATGATATTACACCATGAAGATTAATGATGCAAATAGTTTTACAACTTTTTATCTGCCCGACCACCTTTCCTCGAAATCCTTACATTCCTTTCTCGACGTTTTACAGTTCATCGAAGATTTTTGTTTATAAATGTGTTATATTATTATATATTTCACTCCAACAGTTTCGATTTTTTACTACTTCTATTACATACTATGCTTTTTTCATCGCTTCTCAGTCGTATATTTCCTATATAAGCTTGTGCTTGTAACCTCAAAATTAAACATTTAAAACGAGACTATCCGGTCACATGTTAGGTTTTCTGTTGGTGCTAATATTCATGACAACTGAAGAGTGTAACTAATAGCAGATAAACAATGTTATTACTTATTAGCATTTATAAATAATACCTACATTTATTCATCGGTATAATAGTCAATGCTTGCTCACTCAACATTCCATCAAAGCTACATTTGTATGGGCCACCTCAGTGGCTTATTTATGGGGAGGAGATTTGTTTAGAATAAATTATAAATAATAAAATACGTGCATTTTTTAAAACATTTCCAAATTATCAAATCAATATTTCAATCCACGAAAGCTTTAACATATTCATAAATACGAATTTAAATTAAAGTGACTATAGTTTCGGCGCCTTTGGGCCCATAATAAATATGTCGCCCGACATTCTGCTAGAAACTTTAAGCAAACCTAACCTAACGTATAAGCTTTTGAGAATATATAGACCCGGTATGCGGTACATCATAATATATACATTTATGTACAGTCGAGTGCGGCTGGTAATGAATTTTATGAACGATGTCGTCGCGGTGACGTCTTTCGGCGGGGTCGTGACCTAGCAAAACCAATTATCTATCTACACACACACGCGCTCAGAAAGCCGGCCCATACTTACGCTCCGAGGATGAGCATATGAAGCTGACCCGTACCCGTACACTGATGGGACATGAGGCGGTCACCGTGGTGTCTGTAATTGACTGAACGCAAGAACAAAAAAAATAAAAAAGAGGCCGCAAGACGGTGGCCGGGGCGCAATGAATAATTTAAAAATATATAATACTTATTAATATGGTCTTACGCTAGACTACTCGACCCAGTTGCTGCAGAGAGTCATTCGGCCAGTCAACAAGCTTTTGTTTATATTTTATGTTTTTGATCTCCCGAAAAAAAACACAACGGTGACGATGTACACGTTGATAGTTACAAGCGTACATAGTTCCGGCTGCACTGAGCACTAGTAAGACGTAGTAATACATTTTGAATATTTAAAAGATCGCATATTACTCGGCTCTACTATGTAAATGAATATTATATCAAAAATAATAATATGCATTGCATAAATTGCAACTGCGACTATCTATGACATAGCGAGTGGCCAGCACAATAACAACGTGCAGAGTCTGTAGTGCATGTATTATAGTCGAGGGCTAAACTATTCCACCGAGACGAGGTAGAAAATTTGTACATAATGTATATTGTGTATACTGGACACAGCACACACATCACAGGACACATCATCAAAATGTATGCTTTGCCCCCTTTTACCTACGTCATCGGACGGATCTACTATAGAGATGTGGTTTTGCTGTTCCTACGCCACTACTTATATTAATACAGATTACAGGTACATATACTATTCAAACGACAATTATTAATATTATCAATGATATTATGCATCTCTTTTGTCATTATACACGTCTAATTCTCGAGTATAGAACAACTTGTTTAATAGTGTAAAACAGGCCTCCATAGGCACCAATTATTACCGTAAAATAGGTAAGTTGAAAGTACGATTTTTGTATTTTCGGTTACTTTGAAGTTCCATTAAAAAAAAGGTTTATAAGAATTAAGATAATTATCGGAAATGAATTGTTGTTAAGTCAATTAGAGTAACATGCAACTATAATATGTAAAAAGCAGAGGCACAACATTTAACTTTTGGCTTAATTTGTATTTATGTGTTTTTGTTGCAATTCGCCTTCCATTGTTGTGAAATGGAACAGTGCTCTAAAAATGATCTATGTATTACCAATTGTAACGTTCGTGTAAGGATTGTCAAGATAAATAGTATTATTAAATAACAAAAATATACAGTTTTAATGGAGGTACAAATAATGCGCTTAAATTGTTGCGTTCTCTGTAACGTGCCCCCTTGAGCCCGTTTATAGTTTCTAGGCATCTTTGTAAAAAAATATTAAATTAATATTTTATAATACAATAAATCTAGAATACTTTTATTACTTATATTACCCAATTATAATGATTATATAGTAAATATAAGCAAGATTTATCAGAATTACATATTATATCATTATATGAAAAAACGAAAAAGTTGTAATTGATACCTACCGATTATAATAAAATATGTAAGGCTACTATAGTACTATCTATTAAACTGTTAATAAAAAATGAAATAATGATGTTGCCAAATTAATTTTTATATTATATTAAAAATTAACAACATTAGGAACATAACGTCCAAGTTTAGCATGATGTTTACTTTTTAAGTGTTATCTGGAGTAGAATGTTTAATTATAAGGAGCAAGGGCTAGATGTTGTAGTTGATGAGACGTGGAGGTAAAAATCGAACTATCTTGAAATTTTTTTTCAAGATTATATCATAAAAATATTATTCAAAAGAATATAATATTATTGTGCATTTTTTTTCACAATTATTACAGCGCCAAAAATTGAATATTTGATAATTATTTAAGATAATTATCAAACATTTATACCAAATTACCCGCTGCAAAACAACTTCCAGTTGCAGTTGTACTTTATTGGGTCATAAAATCAAAAAGTTCCCTTTTAAAATCAAGAAAAACACCCGAAAATTGTACAGATTTTTCAACTTATAATTACGGCGCGCTTTAACTTTTCGAAAAATAGTCGAATTTGTGTGGGATAGTTTTACTGTATTATCAATGTGCAGTGCAAAAAAACAGAAAATATAATTTACTTGAAGGTATAGGTAGGTAGGTATAGAAACTTTTTCTTTATTTCCCTTTTTTCAGGTACAGTTTTAGAGCCCCAGATCTAAACATTTGTAATCATGCTTTTTTATCGAAGAAAATTAAAAAAATAAAATAATACAATTATAAACACGTTTAATAAAAATATGATCTATATGATTAATTTTTGACCGACTACAGAGTACAGTTCGCGTTGAAACCGAATTATTTAAAAATGATTTTCACTTTTCGACTTTCCTCATGATATTTCTAAAGATCTCTGATCTCTCCCCCCTATTAGGTATGTTGGCTTTTTATTAACCCTTTTTTAATATTTATTTTTATTGTTTCAGGCGTTTTCCGACATCGGCCCGTTCGTTCAGACGTCGTCGTAAACCGTGTACATACGACAATGCTACCAATTGTAACGATATATTATACATTATTATTATTATTATTGTTTATTGTAATAAAAAAAACAAATCGTTTTCTCTGTTTTCTTTCCATTGGTGACGCTCGGATCACTCGGGGTTCTATTATTTTGTACATTATAAGAGAACCAAAAAGTACAAGAATATCGGTGGTGATCGAGTCGACTACATGAACAAATGTTAGCAGTGCGACAAAAGAGACTGTGCAAAATATGGGAACAGTAGACGTCATTAAAAACGCATTAACTTGTGTCGGGGAAAAAATGAAAAAAGACAAAAAAACTCGAGCATTCGGCGGTACTAATAGCTGGTGGAGATAAGCTGGCTTGCGACAGAAAATACATAAAATGCATGAAAAGCAGCGGCAACACATGTTTGACTTGTTATTTATATTTGTTTGATTTTAACAATAATAGGTATTAGGTACCCAACAAATCTATGACTAATAAAGTGAAACAGTTTTTAGCTTCGACCAGAGCTGATGAAGCCTGGCTGGCCTTGAAACTTTTATGACAATTGTGTCGTCATCACCAGTAGAGTATGTAACGGTAATATTGAAAAACATAAATAAATAACATGAAAGAGCAGAAAAAAAAATTTGATTCAAACAATTTATTTTTTGTTAGTCAAGTCCTAGTTTTTGTAAGTATATATTATTATAAGTAATATTATTCATTAGTACTCAAGCCATAATAGAACTTGTAATTTTATTACACAATATTTTTTTGGTGAAGGTTCACATTTTTACCCAGACAAAAATGCATTTATTCTATAAAAAAAACTAAACTTATCATTTTCTGATATCCGATCTAACATTTACTACGATTCTCGATAATTTCTTTTAAACAATATAATCGCCTTGATTATAATAATATTATATTAACTAAAATAAAATTGATATCTAGGACTTGATAATAGTAATTTAGAGTTTTAAGTAATTAGATGCAAAGATAATAATAATAGTAAATGAGATGGATACTAAAAACTTTTCAATAACAATAGGTATTTTTTAAATGATGAGAACAAATTTATCGTTACAACATATATTACATTAATAGCAACGAAATTAATACACTATTCAATATCACAATATAAGTATTAACTATATTATTGTTTAATCTGAAACTGAATTAGATGAATGTTTATAGTTTATAGCAAGAACTATGGAATATTAAATACTGCGTTTTAAATGGATATCAATATTTAAATATGAATAATGTATATTATAATATAATTAACATAGGATTATGTTTTAGTACACATATTAATTGGTAAAATGAAAGAATTACATAGAATGATAGTAATAATATTATACTAATCTGACATTATAATGAATACATATTCTAATCGAATCATTTTATATTATCAATTATTACATTTTGTGAAGTGAAAAACAGTTTTATAAAACAAAGATTTGACAGAATGAAAACTATTTTGTGAACCGAATTTTAATAAATTCAAAATATTACTGGAAATAGGAATTTAGTTCTCAAAAAGATAACATTTTAATGTATTATACTACATAATAATGATGGTCTAAATATAAAACCCAGTGATAATTATAAAATAATAATATTACATTTAACACTTAAAAAGACTGCCTAAATGATTTTTTTTTTTTTAATCTGTGCTAGAAACAAAAATGTGCTTGACAAATTATTCAATATTATAATTTATACACACTACACGAATGATAACTTCTATAAATTTAAATTAAAAAACTTTATTGTTATAAATTACATCAAAGTAAAACTAAATGGGAAACAATAACCATAATAAAAAAGGTTATCATTTAAGTAATCGCTTTATAAACATTATTATAACTGTGATAAATAGTATAAATAAGCAAATGTTAAAATGTATAAATGCGGAATGTCCGTTTAAATAAACCGTATTAATATTACTAATGTCTATAATTTATTTAATCTATGACAACTTTAAATTTATAATGATGATAATATAATATTAACAGTTATTATAAGTCAATAAAATAATTAATTTAATAAAATTATGTATTTAAAATAAATAACAAAACAAAAATTAATACAAATAAATTACAAATTTAATAAGATGTAGTGATGAAAAAACTGTAATAAGTAAAAAGCTTGTTTAAAAAGTGGTTTGGAGAAATTTTCTTCTCGACCAAAATGAAATACTGGCAAGCAAGGCACACCCTAATATATTATATATATATATATTTTTTTTTTTAAGTTCTAAGGTATATTTTTTTAGAAATCACGATTATTTTAAGTCTATATTAAGTAATACTTTTGAATAACAGTGTGATGCGTGGAAGAGACAGACAAGATTTACTGACTTAAGGCAGACAAATTATTTAGGAAGTCTTCTGGTGTGAGAATATGCGAGGACCCTAAGAAACAAATCATGATGTCAAATTATTTCAATGGCTTATATTATGCTTTACTATCAATAATAACAAACTTTACCTATAATGACTTCCCAGTTCTTGAACTGATTCGTAACTTCATAAGCGCACCTTATCTCAGAAAAACTGACTCCTCCAATGACAAATACGATAACTCTGGGCACGTTTTTGATTAATTGTTGTCCTTTGTCCTTATGCCAATGGCCATAGCGGGCACTAAAAGAGAGCAACATTAGACAGATGTACATAAAAAAAATAACTAGACAATTACCTAGTAGGTGCATGATATCCAGATGTTGCGGCCCGTCCAGCTAAGAACGGAAAATGTTTGGTGTCCAATTTGTCATCGATACATTCTTCCATCAGGTCCTTAATCACTGGTGTCCAACGTGACATTTGGTATGTCTGTTCGGTGATTCGTTCTTTACGTGGAATTTGGTACTGCTTTTTTCTGTTACCCTGAAAAGTCAAAGTAAAAAAAAACACAAGTTAAAAACTATTTAATAATAAATTTGCCTACAACTCGACATTTATTATACATTAGTTATTCAAATAATGTGAAGCGTCTGCTTTGCTAGTTGGCTAAGCTAAAGCTAAATGACTGTACTCCCTTAAAAATTTAATTTATCAGCATAATGTGGTTGTTGCAATAATATCATAGATTTAATATTTCACTATATTGTAGATGGATAAAACTGTTACATTTACACAACTGGATTTCAATCTCCCAAAATACCAAATTAAATTACGTGGTGTAGTTGTATGGAATACACTGTGCGTAACCGCCTTCTACTTTTCTATTTAGGCAAAAATTCAAAATAAAAATTATGTACCCTGCGATAGAGTACATGATTTTGATAAGTACACACATTGTATTCCGCCCTTAACTATACAGCACTGAAATCAATCAATACAGGAATATCTTCTTTCCTTATTATCATAGGAATAATAAATACAAATTATGCTTACATCCACAATTGTGTTGATTCCAAGTAAATTCAAATTGATAATAGCTTGTTTGTCAGCTGGCGAAAGTTGGGCGTGTTGAACAAGCTTGTTAAGGTTTTCTTCAGAAATGCCATTTTTGGACAAAACATATAATATAATGATCCTCATTTTGTCATTGCTTGAAGTATTTGGGTCCAACAGTATAGGCACAATACATCGCATGTGGTCTTTTATCTTTTCTCCTTCGGCGTCTGTACCCATAGCCAAATCTTGTTCAACTTTACAAAGCCTGTCAACGTTATCTTGATAGCACTTCATACAATCTTCAGCCAAATGCAAATGAGTGGAATATTTGCTCAGCTCTTTCTGATATTGAGGCATCTTCTTAATCATAGTAGACAAGTCTCTCATGGACGTCTTACTTTCACCAGCAGACATGCGCTTTGAATCAATAAATTTCTTCAAATTTTTGGTGACATTCCTAAAAAATATAAAATTTATAAAACACTGTTTATAAATTAAAAAATTTCACTTACGTTGAGACAACCGCAATATGCTGATGTCTGAGTTCAACCCAGAGCTCATCATTTTCGTCCAATAACACTTCCTTAAGAGGAGCACCCGCAGAAGCTTCATACCTAACAATATAAAATAATTAACTAACTATTAAGTACTACACTAAAAACAATTTACTTATAAACATCGTTTTCAATTGGCAAAAGATCATATGCCATTGCCTGAAATGTAAGCTCATGCAAGACTGGAGACACACAATCAAACCCTCTGTCCAATATAAGTAATTGGGATCGCGCTTTTTCTGGCCCTTCACCCATAGTCGGCTCATCCGCTTTATAAGCATCTAATTTCTGTTGTACAATCTGTGCCAATTCAGCATTGCGCTCAAAGTCACTTCTATAACGGACAGACGGATATTCTCCAAGAGTTGCACATACAGTAGCAATTTGTTCAGCTATGCGTTCCATGTTGGGCACACGGCTGCTAACCAATAACGGATTGTAATAGCATTGGAAAGTTTCACGAGAATCCAAAGAAAACACCTGAAACGTTCAGTCAAAGAATAAAGAAAACTATTTAAAATAATGTACATAAAATAATATTTGTATAAATGGTACAGAGAAATAACTAGAATAGCACTTTTTTCCAAATGGCATTTAAGTGATGTAAAATTTGTTTTGACTCACTACTTTTTTATTTTTTTTTTTAATGTTTTTTATATAAAAAAAAAGAAAAGACTTTTGTAGTTTTTTCCTGCATCTTTCATACATGTTATTAAATACACAAATAGCGAAACACTTTAAAAACGTTTTCTACACGCACCTGACGTTCATATGGCAGAAAAGCAATGTTAATCTCTTTGAGCGTTTTAATTTTTTTGGCAGCAATTGATTTGCAAAGCTCATTGAAAAGTTCCTCTTGGCACGCTTTTGTCACAAATGTGAAGCATTATAAAATAATTAGTATGTTAGTAATGAAGTATGAAGTCAACAACACACATTTGATAATAATTATTTGTAGCATACCCGTGTTTTGCAAGTCATTCAACACATAGTTTACAGCCTTTATTTAGTATTATAAAAAAAGAAAACCATTTATTACGTCATAGTAGATAAAAAAAGTGACAAAATAACAATCAATCCAAATATTAAAAAAATATGTTTAAACAAAGAGTTTAAGATTAATTTTGTTAGTTTTAGAAAAACGCATTAATTGTCCTAGTGTATACACTTCCACCACAAAACCGAATTAGCTTTGAAGCAATGCATATAATTTTACCTGTTGTTCATATGCAATAAACGCAATGTTAATTTCCATTAAAGTTTTGATGTATTTGGCGGCTGGGGATAAACTTAACTTGTTGAATAACTCATCGGGACATGCTGTAATATAAATAATATTGTAGGGAGAAATTCACCAGTTAGTTTTTATTTTATTATACAAATAAAATCTTTAAGAGTAAAATAATAATACAATTATTACTTTAACCCTTATGAGATGAAAACAGCATGTTTCAATTTTGGGCTCATTTACATTATTTACAAAATCTGCATTACATCCATAATAAAGAAATTGACTGGTTCGCTAATGTTTCGGAAGTATCTCTTGGGAAGTGTACGATGACGTTCAAAATCTAGGACCACAAGACCATTAGTCCATTAGTTCATTTGACTACAATGGAACGAGAAACACAAGACCTGTTCAAGAGTTCATTTCTCAAGATGTTAAGTGTAAGACTTACAAAACGTTGGCGATCATGTCAATTTGTAAATATGGCTGTATTAGTGAATTTTGTAAATAATTATCAATTAACATGTTGAGTGCCACAGTCGCCAATTATTGCACATTTCCAGTGATCTAGATTGACCAATGTTGCATAATTATGGATTTTTTTTTTCCAGGGCTATGCTCTTTTATGTAAAACCAAACAATAGCACTCAACATGCCAATAAAACATCAGTTCTACTGATATAACCCTAAAGCTTTCATATACTGTTTAAGATAACTCTGGTTTTTTCAGAAAAATATTTACTTTTTCGTTGTTTGGAAAAAATAAAGATCAATTGTTTGTATCGGACATATCTGTTTTTCAACAAAGACAAGATGATAAATAATGTTTAATAGTTAAGATATTTTTTTTTTTAACGAAATTAGAACAAATTTTCAGACATTTGTATGTTAATATTACCATTGATTATACACACTATAGAAAACTCGCTGCTATTGAAAATTTGCTATGCGATATATTACTGCTGGTATTTTACTTGCATTTAATTTACATAATAATGTACTGAAAATTGGAAATGTAGTAATAATACAATAATTAAACCTAGTTAAAAGCACTCGCCGCAATTCATGTTTTAGTGTTTATTTCATTAAAATTGGTTCTGTAGTTTTACATAAACAATGGCCTAAGTATATGAGGGGGTTTGGGGGGACTTAGCCCCTCCAAAATTTAATTAAGTCGCCCCATATTTAATCCTCATTAAGTGATCTAAGTCCCCCAAAAAATGTTGGTTATTTGCCCCTATTTGCACACAATAATTACACCTAAACACATTACCCTCCTTCTTCCGTAGTCAGGTAAAAATGTATAGGTAATAACTAATTAGAGGATAGGATATAATTATATTTACTCTAGCATTAAAACTCAAGTTTTAATTGAATTAATAAGTTGAGCAAATGAAAAAAAATTGTTTCAATTCACCTCATTTTACAGTACACAATGGGACCTTTGTAAGTCATTACTCACCGCGCCAGCTGGTGATCGTCAGTGGTTGGCGATCGCCGTTATCACGACAGTCGCCAACCATTGCGAATCTAGCGATTACAACGTTATCCGAACATACTAAATACGCGATAGCAACACTATAAAGTGGTATCCGATTTTTAAGCGCAACATATTTCTTATAGCAGTGAGTTATCTATAATATGTATAATCAATGATATTACCTATGTAATTTATGTACCTAGTATAATATTATTGTTTGTGTACTTTATATTAACAAAACAATCCCACTAAAATAAAAGGCACTTATACTAAGTGAGCATAAAACTAATCGAAACTACTATGTTTACCTCTTTGATAGGATAATGTTTCTTTCTAATTTAAACCAAACAAGGTTACCACAAACATAAATAATTAACAATTTTAAAAATATTGGAACTTCTCACCTTCTGTAAAAAATACATGTGCAGCTTTATACATCGATTTTCCTGGGCTTGAAAAGTCTCTGATCAGAGCGGCGACTGACTTCTCACTGGGCGACATCAAATAAACAGCTTCCAACGTAGCCAACGGTTCACGTTTCTTTTGTAAATCTTCAACAACTAAACAATATAAATTTTAGAACACGTTAAGTTAAAACATAAGATGAATTAAATATTAAAAAAAAACTTTACTAGTAATTCCTTCAGCAGAAATTTCATGCATTTTGCAACAGGCTGATATCATTCTCATAGCAAGTTGATCGACAACCATCACACGCCACTCAATACCTTTATCAACGCTTTTTTTAGCTCCCTTCTGTTTGATCACATCGTTCATAATTTCTAAAATCAATAGAAAATTAAAATAGGTACTATACCATTCCCGAGCCTAAATACAAGAATAACATATGCAATAGATGCGCTTATATTAAGTATATTACTTTGTCCGACGACTGCTTTCAAAGCCATATTGGTTTTTGAGGGAAACCAATAAAACAGTAAACAATAAAAACTTTCCGAAAGGAAAAGCTCAATAAATATTTTTTACACTTCAACTAGGAAACTACAACATTACGTCATCAACGAGTGTAATGTGCACTATTGATTATAGAATATAGTGGCTCCGGGCTCGCCTTATAGATTATAGTAGCTACACAGTGCACAGTTCTATTCGGTTAGAGATAAGAGTGGAGGAGTGGTGGAAATGAGGAAAATCGGTCAAGCCACAGTGCAGCCAACATTGTAATTATATTTCGTGTCGGTATGTAACACACACTCACACGCTTCAATTTAGGAACACAGATGTATATAACATTGATTAAATATACTAGTATATTTAATTAATGTATAACATGTATCATACATTATACATCAATGTATAATAACATTGATTAAATATACTAGTATATTTAATCAATGTATATAATAAACTAGATTGCTAACTAGCGATAAGAATTGAAGCCGACAGTCCGCCATTCTGGTGGGATTTATGTGTGTTATCAATGCATATAATATATATCTGTATATATTATTATATCAATAATATATATACATGTGATTGTTATAAACATATATTATTTTCGCGTGATAAGGTTCTAATTCCCACCAGGATGGCGGAAAGTGGCTGCTTCAATCTTCTCTATTGATGGTATATACAGTTAGCAATCTAGTTTATTATATAAATCTATGTTTAGAAATTTCTGCTAGTTTAGTCTTCTACTCGTTTCTTTACACTTTTTTAACACTAAGTTTTGCAGTAAAATTTTAAACGTATCATTGATATATCTACAAATATTTAATTATAATGATTTATTGTCAATTTCAAAAGACTAGTGTTTCTATACAAATATATTTTATTCCAGTATCTAAGGGTGTAGCTCGTTAAGAAATAAGGTCCCGACTTGAGATTGTTGGCAGTTCGTACTTCGTAGAGACCGTGCGATGAACGCGATATCGGAAAAGTGTAGTAGGAATTATCGTCTGAAAAACTGACTCTTGTTTAGGAGCCGGACATCTTGAATGACTGATGCTCAAGTTCGGCTGGCTTACTCTGGATACCGACCGTTTTTTCAGCTAAAACACATCGCACAGGCCGAACCAGTGATATGATAAGCAATCTAAAAAAGAATATGAATTCATCATGAAGTTTACTGGAGATCGGTCAAAGTATTTTTTTCAAACTTTAATTTGTACCGTTTCCAAATTTATTTAAAAATTTGAAATTTTATAAAATGTCCAAACGTGTTTTATGTGTAGTAGGAGTAAGATATCAAAAAAGTACGCTGACCGATCTCAAGGAAACTTCATTTTGAATTAAAATCTGTTTTCAGGTTACTTGTCGGATCACTGGTTCAGCCTGTACGATGGACAAAAAATTTACTATTGTATTAACTAAAATGGCTTTTACTCATAGATAAAATGATTTAAATTAAAAATAATACCATGAAGCTTATATAAATTAACCGGTAAATTAATTGACATGGTCGAAATTTAATAAAACCACTTTTTTCTTTAATATTGCCATACTCTATACTCTTATAGAATACTCCTTAAAAATGGTCGGTATCCAGGGGCCTTAAGAAATGGAAAAGGAACGTTTTGCCATGAAATTAGGGAAATGGCACATTTTGCTTAGAAACATTTGTTTGTCCTATGATGACATATGGGGAAAAAGTGCGTTTTGCTGCAAATTGGAAATAGTACCTTTTGAATTACATTTACACTTGGAAGAGGGAAAATATGCAAAAAACCGTTATTTTCAGTCAGCTCTTTCTTATGGAATAAGTGCGTTTAGACAAAAATTAACCACGTCATTCGATTTGCCGTCATATTTTCTGTTAGAATAATACTTGTAAAACTCAATTTTGTCAAAAAATGGAAAAGGTCCTGATCCTGGGAAAGGAATTGTAGCCCCTCAATTATGAAATATTTATTATTAGAATATTAAAATCGAAATGTTATAATATTTATATTGAAATAGTCAGTTCATAAAAGCATTGATTAAATAAGTTCTGTGGGAAATGTAAACAAATACAATGAACTATATATTTTTGAGTTAATTTATGCTATTTTAAATGGATATTTTACAATGTTTAAAATGTAAATATTATAAATTTAGATTGAAACAAAACCGGGTTTGGGGAAAGAAAATTTATTGGAAACAAAGACGACTATTCAAGAAATTTCAAACATTGTTCCTCTCCTGTCATTCCTTCTGCTGTTGTTCTTGATAATTCTTCTAGTACTAATCCTTCTGTAACTGTGGACTTTTTCTCCAAGTATTTTTCTTCTGTCTATTCTTCTTCCTTTTCATCACCTTCCTCTCATTCGCCTACTTTTCTTATTCCTTCCTTCAACCTTCCCCATATTGCTTTGTTCTCCATTGATGTACATCATGCTCTTCATTCCTTTAAAAATAACAAGTACATTGGTCCTGACGGAGTTTAAGGTGATTTCTTATTTAGACTGAGAGACACAATTGCGTGGCCTTTCTATTTACTATTTATGAAGTCCCTTCATGCCGGTGTTTTTCCCTCCATGTTAAAAATTGGTTGTATATCTCCAATTCTCAAATCAGGAAATCTTAATTTAGTAACAAATTATTGCCCTATCACCATTTTACCCCACTTATCCAAGTTACTGGAGTCTATTGTCCTAAACTCTATCCGCCCCTCACTCAATCATATCCTTGTAGATGAGCAACATGGCTTCCGACCGGGACGGTCAACGACCACATGCAACCTGTTTTTCTCTTCCTATGTATTTGATTCTTTTCGCCAACATAACCAGGTTGATGTCATTTATACAGATTTTTCCAAGGCGTTTGACAGAGTAAACCATAGTTTATTATTCAAAACTTTAAACACTCTTGGTATTGGCGATTCTTTACTCTCCTGGTTGCATTCTTATCTTGTAGATAGAATGCAATATTTTTCTGTTCATGGCTCATCCTCCTCTATTTTTGTTCCTCCTTCTGGCGTTCCTCAAGGTGCTGTTCTATACCTCTCTTCTTCTCACTCTTCATAAACACTGCCTCCTCTATTCTCCATCATGCAAAGTTGCTCATCTTCGCCGATGACATGAAATTTTTTCTCCGTATTTCTTCCATAGCCTTTTGCCTCCTTCTCCAACGCTTAGTTACTTGGGGTAAGTGTCTTGGACTTTTTTTTTATCAAATATTTTAATACTTTATAGTTTATTTGTATATGTTTTTGAACATTACTAGCAAAAACAACAAAAAAATATTTATGTTCATACGAAAATAATTCAACAAAAAAAGTGACCTGGAAAAACACATCAGAGTGCAAAAATAAACCTACATACTTTTTTCCTAGCGATTTTTCTACAATTGAGGCTTAATTATTTTTTTTAAGAATGTTATACTTAAATACATTTAAAAAAGGTTTAAAAAATACATAATAATTTTAATAGGTCAAAAAAAGAAAACATCGAAATTGTTCAATATTCAACATTTTTTTCTTCTCTTAGAACTTATTTTGCTATCCATTTGATCATTATTAGAATCATATCCTTTGAAATTTTTTAAATCATCCAGAAATAGAACCTATAACAAAATTAACATAATTAATACTATATTAGACTTTTGTTAATCAATATCTTTAATTTTTTGTTAGTGTATATTATAAATAGCCTAATAAATGTAAATTATAACAGACAATTAAATATACTAAATTCCAGCTGCAGTATTGGATTGCGAAATAATAATATTATAATGATCTCTACAAAACTTAATTGGTTCGATAAACTGGGCGATTAATCAAAAACAGTTTATCAATCTAATAAACTCCTTTGAAAGTTCTGTCTATAGCAATAGTTTAATTTTTTTAGTTTATTTAATAGAATATAATAATAAAACATATTATACAATTTTAATGACATTATTTCTTTTGAACATTATTTAGTGAACACACACACCACTATACAACACTATAATTGTATAAATTAAATCAAAGTATAAAGTTAATTCTTACTGTATGTGCCCATCCTGCATTAACCTTGAATAAAGATCTAAAGTAATCGCCAATTTCATTATAAACCCGATCAGTAACAGTTTTATACTTTTTTAAATGCGGTAAATAATTTTGACAGGCAATTTGGAATACATGAGTATCAACAGGGACTGCTTCTAGATGTTCAAGTGACATTAAACAAATGCAATCAGCTACCTACATATAAATAGCATATTTATTTGATTATTGGCTTTAAAACAATTGTAAACGTATCTGCAGTATTTGTGCAAAAGGTATAAGTTAAATTTTCGTTTGACTAAACGAGTGTAGTTTATTAGTCTTTAGCTTTAGGTTTCTTTAATGATAAACCGTAATTTAGGCGTAAAGTATTGTAACAACAAGAACCAACTACTTGGAATTCATGTTAAAAACACTTAGTTTCTTTTTTAAAATTTAAATTGAAAAATACTAATTTATCTTGGTTGCCCAAACACTACAGATAATATTGTTATGTAAGCAATATTTTGATTACTTTTGGCCCTACTCCAGGTAGCAACATTAATTCTTTTTTTGCACTGATGTAGTCCATTATTTTTAATTTGTCTATCCACTTATTACCGCCTAATTGAACAATTTTTTCAGCAGTTTGTCGTATAAATTTAGCTCTGTATCCGAATTTGGCTTTTTTTAGTTCTTCTTCGACCTTAGCTCCCATTAAAGATTCAATATTAGGAAAAGCAAAATAAGGTGTTCCACTTATATTTTCACCATAGAGACTGCACATGTTTTCGACCATAGATGAAATCCTATAGAATCCAAATAATATTAGTGATAAATTGTATAATTTTACATAGGTATTATATTGGAATTATATATTGTTATAAAAACACATTTACCTTGTAATATTATTGTTAGATGAACAAATAAATGATAATATATTTTCAACTGGCTCCTGTCTCAGCATTCTAATGCCTTTAAACTTCTTAGCAGATTTCTGAAATGTTGGATCACTCGAGCTCCATTTTTCATAATATTCAATCAAGTTTTCATCCATTCTAAGGTAATTAAATAAACTCTCTTCATCAGAGTCAGTAGACGGAACGCGTTTATACACAATATGATCGTCATTTTGTATAAGAGTCCAAAACCCACCAGCAAAAACACCAGCGTATTCATTTGGAGCAATTTCTTTCCACCTATAACAAAATATATTACTGGTATGAATCCAATGATCAATAGATAAAAATAATTCAATTGTAGAAAATAAATATCTCAATTAATAAAACTAGTTAAAAAATACAGGTAAGTCACAAAGATTTAACAGATATTATTATTAAACATATTATTAAAATACAAATCTCTAAAATATTCGAGACTAATATTGTAATTAATTCATAATTTGACGGTAATGAAAGTTACTCTATTACCTAATTTTTAACTCTATTTCTTCCATCCAATCGCTTCTTTATCTTATAACTATTAGCATGTCAGCATAGAAAATTGAAAAAAGTATTAAACCGCCATATGGTAATTACTAATTTATTACTTTCTAAACTATCAATGATAAAAAAAATATAGAAAATAGCCTAGACCAGATACAATATTTACAAGAGTGAACATCGAGGCACTATAAGGAATATACCCAGTTGTCAATCTTGTACATAGTTCTGACCAAAAAAAAAAAAAGTTTTAAGCAAATGTTGAAAAAAAATATTATTCCATGACAAAATAGATTTGTTTATTTAAATTGATTATCTATTTTGTCATACTTTATAAGAGCACAACTTAAAAAACCCATCCCTAATCTGTAACATTTAGGTAAACACTTGACTTTTGTTAAACAATTCTACTATACCTGAAACATTGACCACCTAGAAGAACACATTTTAGGTTTATCTGGTCTCTTGTACAAATAAACTTCCGCATCATACTATTATAAATATAAAAGTAAATTTAACTGTAATATTAGTATTAATTTTTCAGGTGCCGTTTACTGTTTAAATCTGCTTTCAGTTAAAGTCTATGGGCTCGTTTCGTATAAAAATGATTAAATGTTTTACTATTATTATTATAATTAAAAAAATAGTAGTTTATAAATAATTTCTTTAAAAATAAAATAATATTGTATTGTAGTTATAAAAAAAGTATAAAAATCGCGCAGTTCGCGCTTAAAGACATTGATAACTATTTATTGATAAGCGGTTGATTATAAAATCGTGATAACAAGATATCAGTTTATAAATTACTTAATATAATAACAAAAATAAAATACTGTCGTGTTCAAATTTTAAGGAAATCGCTAGTTGTAACTAATTTTTGTATGTATGTGTTAGTTTCAAGCCTAACACAAACACTTTATTATACTTTGAATTTATTATATTTTAAAGTTAAATCTACATAATATTAATATTATGGCTAATATTGTTAAGTGTGTGTTTTTAAGCACTTAATATTATTAAAATATACAAATGGTAAGTTGTCATAAGCATAATTTTTTAAAAAATATATATGGTTTGTGGACAAAATATAAGCAGATTTTGCTTTAAGCAGACAATCATTTTGTTTCAAAACTGATTACTTAATTATAATTTTTTAAAGTATCGGAAGATTATCTTTGGGGTATTTACGTACCAATTAAAATTATTATTATCCATGCTAATTTTAATAATTAATTACACGTTTTAATGTTTATAATATTTACTTATTGAACTATTTTCTTTTGACATAACTATAAGATCAAGAATTAAAAACAAATATACAACTAGGTATATATTTAATTCTCAATAAATATAAAATACTTTTTAAAATAGTATACCATTATGTACCAACATTAAGAACAATTTTTATCGTAAAAAAAAAATATATTTATAATATAAACTTATGTAAAAGAAATTTTCAAAAAATTTTATAACTAATGTAATACTGTAATAATAACCAACCCAAAAAACTGAAATAAAAAAAGTTTTCAACCTCTCTAGTTTATGATATTTTTTGGTTGTCAATGTTTATTAATAGTACTGTATCTAAATAATTTTCCATATGAAATTGGAATTTTTTTGACTATTTTAAAAAAAGTTATGGTGTGCCGTAGTTTAAAGTTTAAATATTATATAGGGATGTATTGGTTTTTTCTCGACTTTGAGGGGAAAGGGTGCACTTTTTAAATTTTTTGTCCAACAAGGTATATTTTAGGTACAATTTCTGACCTTAAGACTTACTGAATAAAGAAATCGGTACAGCGGCTTAGAATGTATCTAAAACATTGGACTGTTGATCTAGCTATAAAAAATAAAAATATGTCGTTGTTAAAACAATACTTTCTTAGCGCTGCATCAAAGCTAATGAATATTACATATAGAAATATCTAAAATTGAAATGTATTATCTATTTCTTGAACTTCATAATATTCCTCTAATTTTACTTTTAGCTTCTATGAGGAGTTGAGAAGTTATTGTTTTTACAATGAAGTGTTTTTTTTTTGTGTCTGGAATCTAGATCCTAGATAACTTTTTAACCGCTGAATGGATTTTTTAATCCAGCAAGTCTATAGATCAATTATTGAGTTGAGACTTTTAAATTTCCTTAAAAAAACACCAAAAATTATATTTTTTTTAATCTTAAAACTATGGTGCGCTAAAACTTTAACAACATTTAAACATAGTCTAAATATTTCAAATTACTATGGAATATTTTTTTAGATGCATTACTGACAAACCAAATATCATAAGGCCTTTCCTCTTGAAAGGGTGAAAACTTTTTCTCTATTTCTCTTTTAACTCACTCCGGCATTGTGCTATATCACAAAAGTTAAATTAAATTTTTAAAAAGCACAAGTACAATATTTTTCAAAAAATGATTTAAATTTAAAATTTCATATTTTGCTATTAAGGTGTTTTATTTACTATGAAATAAAATATAATTCAATACATAATATTATTCTTTTACCAGATTACACAGATGAAATAATAATGATAATCATATTATTGTTCAATTATTAATTTTCCCATCACATAAAAAAGTTATCATAGCTTGAATCTAATTAAAAGTCTTGTAGCCTGTAGGATATGTTTGAAACAATCGCTAATCAATCGGACGCAGTTCCACTATGTCCACGATACAATTTATATTTGAAGCCATCAGCAAGGCTTTTGATCTCTGTTCAGTTAAGTGGGAAAAGTCAAACAACAGTTTCCAACTGGCAGCTTATGGAACGTGTTAAAGAATGGATCGATCCAGACAAATTTTCAAAACTTTCTGTTTCAAAAATATCCGAAGAATATGTCAGGTTTGACCACAATAAAAGAGATATATAATTCATTTATTGAGTCTACCTAGTTTTTTTTATGTTCTAGGTTTGATGCAGAATTAGCAGACCGAACCCGTTTGGACACAGTATTGTTTCGGCTTTCAGATAGACGTATTAAATTGCCTGGATTTACCAATTTACTCACTGTTAAAGCTGCAGAAGTAAAACCTGATTTTCCAACACGCCATGATTGGGATTCTTTTTATCGTGACAGTAAAGACATGAACGAGCTCAAACCTGGAGAACGTCCAGATACTTTACATATACAAAATATACCGGTAGAATGGTTAACAGAACCTGGTGAAAACTTTCCATCTGAATGTATAATAAAACAGGCATTTGAAATTTATGGGGAAATAACTCAAATAGACTTGCCTGCTGCTGACCCATCAAGAGTAAGTCATGTAGCTGGGGTTTGCGATGTTTATATACAATACAAGGATTATTTAGGGTTTGCCAAAGCAATGGAAGCACTAAAAGGTTCAAAGTTAGCGTACATAACAAATACAAAAGCATTGTCTGCCAATATTAAAGTAGATTTTGACAAAACTAAGCATATGACTATAAGTTCAGTGAGTAAAAGGCTTAAAAGACGAGAAAAATTTATTGAGAAATTAAGAGCAAAACAAGACGAAGAAAAGAGAGAAAAAGAAAAGGAATTAAAAAAAATCGAGGAAGAAAGGTAAAAATGTGTTTAAAGTTTTAAAATAGAAAATTTTAATTATGTAAATTTTTTTTCCTTGATTCTCAAAGTTAATTTGTAGAATGACGACTGTTTGGTCATTAGCAAAGCTTTTTACTTTGTGTTGGTAGAAGTGAACTACCAATCTCCGATAAGACACAGAGGAAATGGTATAGTGCAATCAGACGTTGGCACATGTTTCTCAAACAATTTTTTTTAAAAGTTTGACTATAAATTTCTAAAAAAGTTATATATGTTATAGCCCCATGAACTACTTTCAATGTAATATTCTGATCTTAATGACGTTCGAAAAAGAAATAAAGAAAAGTTTTTACTTCTTCAAGGGCAAAGAGTTGATGATTTTTTTAAATTTAATTTATTAAAGTTTATCGATAGTAATCAAATTTGAATTATTGATTACATTAACCAGTAGCAAGACATGTGTTTTAGAGTCGGAGAGGCGATAAAAAAAAAATGGAATAAAAATGTATAAACAAATATTTGTTATTTATTTTAAATAAAAGTGGACTCTAAGTGGCTTTGCCACATCATGTTGTCTACTATTTTTAAAAATCTTTCAATCCCAAATTTTATTACTTATTAAATTAAAAAATGTAGTATTATTATTTATGTAGGTTTTCAGTATCGTGAATATTTTAATTTCATAACTCATTTTGTAACTTATATTCGATTAGTAATTATTTTTAGTATATGTTACGAATAAAGTACATGTTCTTATTTGTCTAGTAGGATATGTGTTCAAAAGTTAAGTTTTCAAATGATTTTGTATTAAAAAAAAAAATAGTTTAAACCATAATGTGCTTAAAACTGCTGTAAAATAAATTGTTACTTCTGTTTACTTTAGAATAAAAAAACTACATCAACTAGAAAAGAAACTGGAAAGGCGGAAACTGCGTCAAGCAAAACGTAAAGCAATATGTTTGAAACGATTAGCCGACCAACAGGCGGATACTATGAATCAACAGATTGCAACTGAAGAAAAACTTCTGTTAATTGCTCAGAGAAAACTAGAAGCTATTCATTTAATTGGGGAGTTATTACCATTACTCAAGGTTAATGTTGCTATATAAGCTATAACTTATTAAAGGGCAGCATGGCTGAGTCGAATATGATAGCATTATTGAGCATTGTAGCTAGGTTACCTCTTTGTTCCTGGCTATTGCTTTTTACTAGCAGATGACTATTTAAATAAAGATAGAGCTACTTTAACCACCTACCCAAGTCTTAAACTTTTTGGATTAACTAAATAAATAATTTCACCTTCCATTTAATTTAATTGTTTGGTTCTTTTAAAAAATTGTTTTGCCACATGCCTGTCACTCATCTCACAGTATCTCCAGTTAGTATAAACCCTTTTTGTATTTGTATATCCACTGTTGTTAATTATTTTATCTAGTAGCCTTATTTTACTCAACAAAAAGCCTTTTGACAAATAATATTGTATGTTGCAATTATGGGAGTTTCAAGTTAATTCGTTTAAAGTAAGACCACCCTTTTGCTCTTTCAGAAAGTTGATATAAAGTTTCTAAGATATTTTATGCTAGATACAGGATTGTTTTCTGCTAAGATCCCCTAATTTAATCGTATAAGGCGATCAGTCGTGGTTAGATTCACTGTACTGCAATGTAACAACTGTAATGCCAGCAGGCATTTTTTGTGTAATACAAATGTTAAATGTGAAAAAAAGAAGTAAAGGAATTTATACTAATTGAAATTTAAATATTTTTAGGTTAATCAAACTGCATCAAAAACCAATGAGAATGAGGATAAAATATTATGTAAAACTGGTAATTCTGTAAGTTATTATTTTAACATAACCATAATATGTATAAAGAACAAATAGATATAAAATCACTAGATTATATTCGTTTTTATGTAAAAAAATTGTATTCTATGATTTTAGTTTAAAGTTTGTTATCTACTTAATTTTTTTTATTTTTCTATGATTATCCATTATGAGTAATTAAAAATAGAAAATAAATTATTTTTTTAGGACACAGAATTTAAAGATATTGAATCCACTTTTAGACAAAGAATGATTGAAAAATGGAAACCAATCAAAGCTAATCGATTCGAAAGTAAGTTATAAGTGATTTTTATTATGAGTTCTGACATTAGGTACATTGTGGTGTACGGTGTCAAAATATAAAACAAAATTATGAAATTAATTATTTTTTTAATTGTATATATTTTATATGTAGCTCATATAATGTTCTTTAATTTTTCTTCAGACGCCGATTTTCGAAACATTAACAACCGTGGTCGAGGTCGTAACAATTGGCGAGGGCGTGGTAGGGGCCGTGGTGGATTACATGGTGCATACTTAATGCCACCCATATTTGATCCTATTCAGTTAGTAAAGTATGGGAATGAATACCAAAACGACATTCAAGACTACCAAGCTCAACGAAATGAGAAAAATAGAAGCCGTAGCCGCAGCAGAAGGAGACGTCGTAAACGATCAAGATCCAGTACGAGTTCTAGAAGTTACTATAGTACAAGTAGAAGTCGAAGTAGATCTAGAAGCCGAAATAGAAGAAGAAGCTGCAGTAGAAGTAGAAGTAGAAGAAAAAGTCGAAGTAAAAGTAGGAGCCGAAGTAGAAGAAGTCATAGTAGAAATAAAAGCCGGAGTAGAAGTTGGAGTAGAGACTATAGGAGATCGAGGAGTAAAAATCGTTCGAGAACTCATAGCCAGACAAGGAATAATAGAAGCAGAAGCTATTCAAGAAGTGTTAGAAGTTGGACTAGAAGTAAGAGCAAAAGCCCGGATAACACCAAGTTAAATGGTTCCGGTTTTAAACAAAAAAGAAAGAAAAGCAAAAAAAGAAAAAAGAAACACAAAAAATCAAAAAAATGATTTTCAATATTGTGTTTTTTGTAATTTGTCACTATAATTATTTACACATTATTTGTAATAATCTCAACAATTTTAAAATAGTTTAGATTATTTGTTTCATGTATTCACTCAAGGTATCATTATTGTTTTCATTTCACGAAATATAACTAATTTTATGACAAAGATGTTTTTTTCTTAAATAAATTACAAAATTAAAAAAGGTTAAGGTACTTACTCTTAACTAAAATTACATAATATATAAATAAATACTATCTAATAAATTTACAAGTAGCTTGTTTTTACTAAAAATAAAATAAATTAATCAATTAACTAACCGTTAAATATTTACAAAAGAACATTAAAAACATTTGAAACGTACAAAGCACCTTGTTTTACAATCATAATTTTTAATGTAAATATATATGTATTATATACAGAATAAGAAAAAAAAATCATAATTCCTAGAAAAAAATGTTGAGCGGATTCTTTTATTTATTTTTTTAAATATAATATATATTAATGATCACTCAGTTATTTTATATTTATTATTAAAATATTATTCTATAATGAATTAGGACTGTTTGGATTTCAGCAATTCCTCTTCTCGTACGGATTTGATAAACCGCAAAGCTTTGCGCCACGGGAATGGTGGTATAGTTCCTGCAAGTACGATCAATATACAATAATGAGTAACTTCGTTGGTTAAATTAAAAGTAACTTTTTAAAAACTCACTATCGTAACTACTCGTGTATCCCAGCGACCGAGGAGTTCTCAAAGGCCTCGCCCTTCTCTTGGTTATCGGCGCCTGGCTAGAATGCGGGGGGGCTAATGTCGACGAATAACCACCCTTAGTAACGCACATCATGCCGTACACTCGAATTCCAGGTACGCTGGCGTATGTCGGTTGATCGTGGCTCATCGGTCCTTCTGAAAAGTGTATAGGTAATAAGATAAAACTAAATATTACTTATTTTTTATCACTTTTGGTTTTACAAACTGAGAGTATAGGTACCTAGTAGACTGGTGTACGGACACCGGCATATAACCAAGTAGTGAGATTTTCCCGTACGCACGTTCTGCAAAGCTAACAAAGACCAGTCTCTCGGCGACCGGCATGTCCTCATCTCGGCTACAGGTTCGCATGTTTTGATGAGTGTCAACACCTGTAATCATTCACAAAACTTAATTTGTATTAATTACCTAAAACAGTATACATTAGCGTCATCACGCTTTTTATATATAGGTATTTAAGAACTTGTCAGTCCGATCATTGTAATGAAGCGATAAGACTTCTGAAAACCCAAAAGCCTTAGGCCCCTGGATACCAACCATTTAAAAAGAGTTTTGTATAGGCAATATTTCAGAAAAAAGTGATTTTAATAAATTTCGATCATGTCAATTAATTTACCGGTTAATTTGTATAAGCTTCATGGTATTATTTTTAATTTAAATAATTTTGTCTATGAGTAAAAGCCATTTTAGTTAATATAATATACATTTTTTGTTCTATCGCACAGGCTGAACCAGTGATCCAATAATTAATCTGAAAACAGATTTGAATTCGTTATGAAATCTACTTGAGATCGGTGGGTGTACTTTTTGGATATCTTATTTCTACTACGCATAAAACACGTTTGAATATTTTATCAAATTTCAAATTTTAAAATAAAATTTGGAAAGTTATAATTAAAAATTTTAAAAAATAATCTGACCGATCTCATGGTCAGATATCCAGGGGCCTTGAAGCTTTTGGGTACCGGCCAATTTTTATTATGAAAAAATGATGTGTTTTGGCTGAAAAAAATGGCCGTTATCGATATTTGTTGTTTAAAATTTTCTATCATAGAACAGTCGCAAACTGTAATTCAAATAGGATTTTTAGCAAGCAGCAAGGCCCTTATTGCGTCAACGACCTTTATAATAATTACCAATTATAAATTGTACACTCTCGACCAGTGCTTACGCCAATTTTAAGATCTAGATCTGGCAGAAGATGTTTTTTAAGGGATTTGGGGTGTCCTTTTAACCCCCCCCCCCCCCCGTGAAAGCCTGAGATTTGCCGCTGTTTTGCTCTCCCAAGTTGACATCATGTTTACATATTGATTTTGGATGAGTCGATTTCAGTTTGGTTAACACGTTTTGAAGTAAAATAATCATCCGAATCTAATTGAGCACGAAGTCGTTTTACTGCGATTACTATTCTGCGGATGTGTTAAACCGATATAGGCAAGTATGCCTATATAATCTTCAAATGAATTACCATGAAATAATGAGACCTCTATAACATTATTTGCCAGAGATGATTGCGATCGTTCAAATTACCCAAATTGCCGAATAGATGCCGTGGATAATCGAATATTGATATTTTTAACCGCCGGATGTTGGTTTTTTTTCTCTCGGATGATTAAACATTCGAAAACAATATTTTGACGTTATACGTTGTCGATGTCCAATTGTATACTTCTTTCGCATCTATATTGTATTCATATTATTCATTCCATTCAGTCAAGTACGCCATCAACACAGCTAGTATTCATAGTACCTATAATCTTTAGTATTGTGTATACTACCTCTATTATATGACTATCTTTTACAGGAAATAGATAGCGAAAAATTCGATTGGACAATAATCGTTTTTACTATTACAATAAGTCCGTTTACATATGGTAGTCACATTTAATATAAAGAATCCTATTCCCGTGCGATCGTCCCGACATAGTTTTCGAAGTCTTCAAACGACAGCTCATTTTTTTTTTACCTCAATTTCTCAAAAATTAGTCACGAATCAAAGCTATTTATAGTCTACCGGATCTAGTAGATTGACGTTAAGCTCTTCCAGCGGTAGACCTAGTAAGTATAGTAGCAACTGCTATACTGATTATAACAGAAGGCTTCTACTTTTTATTTTTGGAATTTATAATCCAGTGTGTGACATTAATCGCCATATTCCAGTCTATTGGAATTTGAATACTGATTGACTTTTCTACATTCAAATAAATATATCATTATGTATGTTTTATGTTTTAGGGAGGACATCCGTTAGTATTAATTTAAATTTTACTACACTTAAGTAAAGATAGATAATTTGTACAGTATCTGTTTAAACTTAGAAATTATCTCATTGCTGATATCAACTAGAAAAATCTGGGTTAAGTAATACTTAACCTCGTTAAAAACTTTTAACGACTTCAGTAAGTCCATTGTTTCCGAATTCTTCATGTTCTCTATATTAACTTAATTGTGGAAGTTATAACCGAAGGGTTATAACTTAGCTTTACCTACTTTATTTTATTTAGCTTAATCAATAAAATATATAACCAATGCTGGAATTGTAGCGTAGCCCTACTATTTTTTATAAGTGTTGTTATTTTAGAGCTGAACAAAATTCGGGGTATGCTCTTTTTTTAAGTAAAAACACCCTCCTACTATTATTTTTCCAATTCGAACACTGTATATAATATACACAACCCAACAATTCAAACCATCTTAAAACGGACACTAGTTCTTATTTGTTGTGAATAGGTTTGACATGGTCACTGTAGGCAATCAATATAATAATTGCTTGTTATTTAGTGAATTATTTGGTAAGCGGCGCCACAATACAATACAAATAGACAAAAGTTGTTAAAGCGTTTTCTTTAAAAGACATGCAGAAAGTACACAAATAGATACATACCTACTATATTATAGTATAATATGATTGAACAACGGATACTTTTAAAATGTCTAAGTGGCTTTCTTTCTCGTGCCAGACACTAGTGATGCACATACAAGAATATCTATTGGATAACCTACCTAATGGATCTTGACAATAATCATTGTACGCTCGTTTTCATTAAAAACGTATTAATAAAACGATTCGTATATGTAATAATGTAAGTAGGTACGTATAACGTATGTGTCGAGCAGACCATAATCGTTATAGGACAGACATAAAGATAAACCGGTGTCTGTTCATCTAACCGTGGACGACAGTATATTATTTTATACTGTCAGCCATATGTACAGATTTTGGTGTCATCCGTGCATTTATTTACGTTTTTTATGAATACGGGCACGAAGAAGCCGTTAAAACGGACTTGTAGAATACCTACCTGCGCAGTTAGTTTATCAAAGAATATAATCTTGAATTTTTATAAACAATAAATTGTGTATACTATTTAGTATAATGGAACATTTAGTATAATAAAACCAAGTGACTAATAGTGACCCAGTGGATAATAAGGATTAAAAATTATTTAGAGTTTAGAAAGTATATTTTTATGGCTACTAATAGAAGTTGAAGAGGACCTATCGACTTTGCAATCAATGGTACAACTGAAGATTGTGAGGTATGTGGACGGTATTTAAGAATGTTATACATAAGAGACGATAAGGTAAATCTGACAGACCAGGAAAAAAGCTATAAACTGTATAGTGTAAACTCTCTAAGCCAGCATTATACTAGTAACTAGCTGGTAACGTAACTATTATGGTAAATGTTGAATCTATTACTTAAAAAATGGTAGTTGTATTATTGAATGTAATTTATGAAATTTAGACATATAGAAAATAATTATACGTATGATTTTTTTTGGAATGTGTCTATAACGAATTTGATTTATTTTTTCCGTGTATGTAGAGCATTTCTTAAGAGCAGCGAATTGTTTCATAAGATATAATTATGTACATAATATTATGTTTTTTTTCGTTACATGGTGGTTTAGCATGCAATGTATTTTTTTAATGGTACTCGATAGACGAACGGATCTTACTGTATTTACTTCCGGCCATGAACATCACAAACTATCATTGAAAGGTCAACGATCGATTCCAAAGAAAAGAAAAAATAAATACAAATATATAGGTCTGTTTACCACAGCGTAGGTCAAGGACGTTTCTGTGTATTTTTTGTATAATTTTCATGGCGTGTATCCGTTTAAAATTAGTATAATAACTAAGACAAATGTAATGTTTTTCGTACCACTAACAAAAACACACCAACTACAAAAAAGATTACGAGAAAACATGTAGTATGTTTAATGTTTATATTAGTCTAAATAAATAAATAAACTTAATATTATCTCCTTTAAAAGGTTTTATAATTATGTACTTTTTTTAACTTCTAAAGCTCAAATGTGTTATTATAGTGTACTAAGTAACAAACACGTTGTCTAATTTTATTAAAATTAAAGCCCAGTGAGTAATCACTCATATATTAAAATTCAATAAGATCTATTAAAAACAAATGTTTATATTATTTAATTATCATATTTTACTAATTCTAATACAAAAAACTCCCCCAAAAATAAGAGAAATAACAAAAAGTTTCCATCCCTTCAAGGGAAAGGGCTATTAATAATGTTTTGTTTTCTATACGTATATCAATAGTAATATTTAAATAATGTTCTACGTCGTACATTTTTGTTGAAAAATATAAAAATTATTTTTCTCAATTTTAAAGTGAATTCGTGAACTTTAAAAATATTTTGCAGAATAATGTACCTTTTAAGTACGATTTATATGACCTAAGACTTACTATGTGAATAAAACGGTTCAGCAGTTTTGGCATTATCGTGGGTCTAAACAAAAAACACCTTATTGTAAAAATAATAGGTACTTTCTTAGCTCCACATCAAATCTAAAAGAAGCACACGTATAGTTAAAAAGGCAAAGCTATGTTAGAATTATGTTTTTCTCCAAAAAATGTGCTATGTAACTAGTTTTTTAAGTTTTCCATTTAAAAAAAACATGGATAATTAGATCAATCAAAATACAGTGTAGTATTCTACTTTTCTAGGCAATAATCCTTTTTGACCTATTTATTATGTTTCATCAATTATTAAAGTTTTCATTTATCATAGGACTTATTTACGGCTAGGTTTTGTTGATGAAATTGAAATAAGAGAAGAAAGGAGAAAATACATAAATTATGTTGTCACCTCGTTCCAAATACTTTATCCGCGGAGAATTATAATAACTATATACAGTTCACACTGTTAGTAAGTCACAATCAACAATTTATAGTATTCGAATTCTTATGCAAATGAATCGTATATATTATATTTCATATTATATTTAATGCGTAAATAGTTGAACAACAAATACTATATTTTATCATAAAGAAAAAAAAAATACTGATCAGTAATTTCTTATAAGATTACTTAAAGATCACTGCTTAGGATGTTTTGGAAATACAAGACCGAAATGTATTAAAAGAATAGTGTGAAGTTTTAGTCAAACATTTAAAAACAAACTTAACTCTTAAGTAGGTCTAAAGGCGAACCAGCGTACCAGTTAGTTATAAGCTCAGTGGCGAGGTCAATTGTTATAATCGTCAAAATAATTGTTGTGAAGTACCCTCCACTTACTTTAGCTATTAGGTTAATACATATGTCAATTTAGTTTAGACCGAGGCAGTTGTTAAAGTGGTTTGGGGAGAGATCACTCTTATATTACTATTTGCTTTAAGGGTTTTTATCTCTAAAACTTACGGCTTACCAGCAACTGTAATTAACCTTTATAGAATTTTATTAGTCCACTTTAACCACTGTCGGACAGAGTTGAACGTTATTCGCGGTTATAAATAATTAGTCTCTGTACGCGTTAAAGTTATTATTCTACGATTAATCGACGGACGTGTGAACAAGAAAAAAAATCGTTTGCTCCTAAACAGACGCTGAGACGTTAATGCCTCACGAGAGCTACGGCAACAACACAATACGATCAAATACACTAACCATCTGTCATCATCTATATTATATCTTTGGAGAATCGAGAATACCGCTTCCGATACAGTAGAAATAATAATATTATACTTTTAATGATCGGAAGAGCGGCAATAAACATAATAGCGTTAACCGTTTTTTTCTTATCTATATTTCCTATTCTCGCTTGCTACATAAGCATTTCTCTTAAATGTATATAAAAGTTATTATTTATTTTTTTCGTTCTATGTTCCTATACGTCGTATAATAAATACTGGGGCGAAATCGTGCAAGGACATTTAGGTTTATTGTCGATAATAATCGTTCCGGGGCATTGTTTTTCCCTGTTTGGCACACTTCTTCGGAATAGCACGTTTTCCTTACAGGACAGTACAACACAACCGGGTCCGGAGATTTTGCCATATTCAGAGCAAAACGATTGCACTGCGGCGTCTAATTGATATTATATTGCTATATTATTGTCTTTAAATTAGACACATTGTTTTCACTCTCTAACAATGGACAACTGGTCAACGTTGCAGATATATCAGAAAATCAGTGCTATAATGTTGCACGAATCCTCCTAGTATATATCATTAAAATATAATTAGTATTTATCTTTAAACGCAAATATACAAACTAGTTTGCTAACATTTTTTTTAAATGCAACCACCCTAAGAATTTATTATAAAATGCAAGTATTGGCAACTACCAATTGCCAGCTGATAAACCAGCTACTAGCGTGTATGTGAAACGTATACTAAAATAGAGGAATAAACAGTAGAGTAGTTGTGCTATAATGTGTAATTGCAAAAGCAATTAATAAAAAAAGAAAACAGTAGAGTAATAATAGTAATAACTACTATCTTTACGACTGGTCAACTCATAAAAACTATTTTATTGTACTCACTTTGCCAGTAGTGTCTGTGGATAGCTCAGTAGTGTGCAGGTCGTCAGCGTTTAGGGATGCCGAACATGGTTCCTTGTACCTGGACGGACAGGCGCACAGGGGCTGCGTGTAGTTCAGTCGGACGTACACGGCATTGCAAACCTGTGTTATAGAAAAACAAGTTATATTCAAATAATAACTAGAATCAATGTCTAGTGGTTAAAATACAATTTTAAGTGATGAGTACAGTATGAGTATAGTACCAAAAGAATACTGCTGTACTAAGAATACATTTTACAAAAACATGTTTTGGCCATATATTTCCCGCTTAATTTTCACACTTTCAGTTTTTTGTTTTAAAATTTGTCGTACATTGTTGAGAGAAGCTAATGAATATCGCCAATGAGAACATATTAAAGATATATTTTTTAATTCAGTTCTAAAAAAATTATAAAAATCACAAATCATTTTGATCCTCTTCGCTTCGATTTCAAAAGAAAATTTTTAATTAAAACCGTTACGGTGATTTTAGTTTCACTCTTGGTTAGAAACGACTCATGAATAATTAAGGAGGTAATCCTATTCTATTATCAGAATCCATTAGATTTTAATAACGACATTTTTTAAGCTACCAATCCAGTTCAGCATAAAATATGAAATTATGTGTCTAAAAATTCCAAAATTATAATGGCTTAATAAATTTTTTATTAGCACGAATATTATGTTTACTTTTTTGTTTTTATTCTTGCGCAATGAAGTTTCTTTTCAAAAAAAATGTTTAAGTATACACATGTACCTTACCAGGCGATTGTATATATAATCAGGAGTAGCGTAAATAATACTATAACGGTGTCCTTACCTGTTGAACAGCACATTCGGGCAATAAGTATATGTGCTGGTTATGTGGGTAATAGTGGTACTTTGTCGGCTTTAACCCTTGGTCGGACGCCGATTTATTCGATTCCTGCTGCAACATAAAGATATTTCGCATTAGTCAACATACATTTAAGTATTTTCTTTTCGAACAGTCTTTAAGAAGGTATACGAGTTGTCTTTACAATTTATTGTTTTTACCATAACCGCGCAGCGGTATATAAGTAGAGAACACTTTTAAACAAAACTCATCATTATTTTTACGGCCTCTAATATAAGCTCGCATTCTGGATTTCTCTTGGAAAACAAATATTTGTATTACTTTCAAATATGTATTCTGATCCCAAAAATAATTTTATTTTATATCAAACAATAATTATAAAATATTTTATACTGTGAAATATAATATAATGTATATAATGTATTATCCTTTTTGAATACCTAAGTCCACTTTCATCTAGTTTTTTGCTTTCGCCTGTCGTTCACACACACACACAATACCAATAACATTTTGGAAAATGAAACCTAATATACACTTACACGTACTTCAATTTTTATTATCTTCTCTTGACGGCGATACCTATACACAGTATACAGCAATCTATGTATATATAAATACATATACAATCGGGATTATACCGAAATACATCTCCGAATGTCCTCGTTACCCTTACTCAGGTCTGTTCCGTTGCTGGGTTCAGACTGTATATCGCTATTCATTCACATAGTTCTGTTAACAGACACCGTGATGTATACCGATAAACAATACCGCTGCAGCGTGTTTCGAAAACCATTCAACTAGCCGTGTCATGTATACGCGTGAAAATGCATATATATATTTTTGACACACTACCAGTGGCCCAGTTAGGTGGGCGGTTTGGCGGCACCCGGAGCTTGAACACTGTTACTGGCTACGGGTAATGCGATACGATAGCGCTGTGACAAATCTGTTGGTTATGTCCACACACGGCTATAGCAACAAGAATCAAGATCATAAAAAAACGGTCTGTTATTTTTTCCTCTGCGTCCAGACCGCACATAATGTGGTCTATCGGCGTTTACGGTTTTCTGGCCAATGATATCGAAAAGTTTTTCAAGTAGAATTGCATAAAAAAAAATAAAAAACCGTACAGCTGTAATAGGCCATGCACTCTTGGTTGCTCAGCGCTATCTTAATCCGTAATGCATTAGTTCCGGCCCGGATGCTACGATTTTTATTAATGCTAACGTCAAGGTCTAGAGTTTTTCAAATACGAGATCCCCGTACTTGAATAATGCTTTCCGAACAGTCAACGTTTTGGCTAGATCATTTTAAAAATTGTATTATCGTATGGCTTATTTTGACCGACAGTAGGCTTAAATGGTCTGAGTCTGGAGTAGTATATGGGTTCTCTCCACCAGTTTTTTTTGTACTATGGATGTTCACCAACCATTTAAACCGTACCACATTTCTTTTTTGAATATTTTAAATATTCATAGTAAAACAAACTAGTTAGTAAAAACTGAATTGTATAAATGGTTGGTGAACATCCATAGTAAAAAATAGGAGGAGAGAACCTATATTACTACTGTTGTCCGGTCGCCTCGGAGAAGAATGAAAGTCTTGCTCTTTAGACAGTCCAGAGAGATTTTACAATAATTACAATATCAAGGACGAATAACCCGTAATTCGAATAAAATTCTATTTAACTAAGTTAGTGAATAAGAGTTAATTTTTTAAAGTAAGAACAATTTATTATATATTTGTATTCTATATTTTATAACTTTAATTCTAACTAATATTACGCGTTTTTTAATTTAATATGTTTTGTTTTTTAGTTCAATACTATTAACTATTTATTAAATACAATTATTATTGTAATAAGTAAAATCAATAGGTATTTTACAACTATTTGTCAATAATTCAACAATTAAATAACATCTTTCGAATAACATAATTATTCAAATAAATATGTATTTATGAATAAAGTATACTATTTTCATATTATGTTAAATCACAAGTATATTTTGGTGCGTTAAAGTGGTGGTAAGGGAGAAAAGGTGATACGGAAAAGACTAGTCAGGGATCTTTTTTTAATTATTATGTTAAGTATACATATGAAGGGCACAGGGGGAAAACGGTAGTTGTTACATTATGGAAATTTTAGAGTATAGCAAAAACAAAGTTCGTGAATTCCTCTACCTCTTATATAAGAACAAAAAAAATCATATTAAATGCTACTCTAATAATAAATGTATTTATTTAAACAATCTATTGACATAAATAAAAAAAATTATTGGCATAAATTTAAAAAAACTATTTGAAAAAAAAAACGTCATAATGTGACTACTACCGTTTTTCCCTTGTGCCCTTCATATGTTCTCCCTATAGAAATATAATATATAATAATTCATTTTATCTATACGAGGTTCTTAAACTTAACAGACACAGACTAATAACTAATTACTTCTACGTTAATTGCACATAAATCATACCATAGGGTTATCGCTACAAACTAACCTTTGCAATTTTTACACTTTCTTGTACATGACATATCTTATAAAAAATGTGGTTTTATTATTTCATTTGACAACGGACAGTATTTTGTGATAGTTTGTAAAAGCGAAACGTGTCGTTTAGTAATTTTCAAACCAAATATAGTTAGGTAAAGCATGGGTATTTATTGTAGCGTATTAGTGGCCGCTTTACTCCCACAGTGAAACTGTGCTTGTGAAACCATGTCATTTATAATAATGTTGTGATTGTCGACTGACATACGTTGTCGCGTCTGTCGACCACCGCACCGTGTGAAATGTTTGCTGTCAACGCTGAAGTATTGCTGTAGCGCTTTGAGATTATAATGATTATTGTTTCTAAAGTGTTAACCTCCAGAGTTTAAATAATAATAAGGTTTATAGTATGGCATATTCAGGGTTTCATTAAACGTTAATTGTGTGTTTGTGTTACGTAATTGCGCAATTGCGCAAAAAATCCTTCATAGGATAAACAACTAACGAGTAAAAAAAGTACCTACTTAATCGAAATGTTGTTATTTATTATTAAAAATAAGATATAGGAGAACGGAAATGGAAAAAATTATTTCGGCTTTTCGCAGAATAATCAAGCATGTCAACTTGCTAGTTCATTAAACGTGACATGTAATACTTTGTAATTATACTTAAGTTTTTAGCTGTTACATAAGTTGGCTAGTGACTAGTTACATAATATAGGTGCCTACCGAAATTATATGGTTAAACCGTGTGACAAAAGAGTTTTCCTGGTGGTCTCAACTCTCAAGTCTCTACAACACCATTTATATTGTAATATAAATTATAATACTACTATCATAATCGTACTTCTAGTATGGTGATCTCACGGTTTTAGATTATCCGCACATCCACCGTGTGTGCTATTGAAGGGCACCGGCAATTAAGGCGTTTATATGCGGACGTGCCTGTCTCCCCGGCGCTGCAGGTTGACACGCTGAAATCGTTAACCATTTTTCTCTTGTTTCCTTGCTTCCCATTATTGTTCTAGTTGTACGATAGATTTTTTTTAATGCCATTCAATTTACTTATTATAAGTACAACGATTTTTATTTCTAATATTTTATAAAACTTGAAGAGTTTGCAAATAGTTTGGAAATTAGATCAAACATTTATATTATATAATATTTTATATAATAAACCCAGAAAAACGCTACGGTAGCTCAGTGTTAAACTTGTGCGCAAAGTGTACCTTTACTAATAAATAACATTATAAGTACATATCAAAATAATTATGGTATTTACATATTTTCCCATATCATATCACATTTTTAAGGCTTATGTTAAAACACTTCTGTTTTTTTTTTTTACTTGACAACTTACAAAGTGTTTTTATTTGGATATCAGTAGTATTTTTTATATACAGTGTGTTACGCTAGTTTTATTCTGGAACACCCTGTATAAGTTTAAATGACACGAATAATTCACTCATTATTTCATAATATAGTACTGATAGTGATTTGATTCAATAAAACATAAAAATATTATTATTATAACTAATTATAAAATTATAATTGAAATTTATAGCTGGAAATACCCTACACCTGACAACAAACCGAATTTCATTAATTTTACACAGAGTGCGCACATTGAGAGAATCACTTTAAACTGACCAACGTGAGTGATATGTATATAGCTCACTGTTAGAGTAATGGGGGAACTTATTATGGTTGGGCTCGACAAATATTATAAATTATTTGACAAGCGAAACGAATTATGGCTCTACAAGGAAGAGGAAAAATAAAAGAACTCTACTATTTCGTCGTTCTAAACTGTTCTGCGAATTAGACAAAACAAACGAGCTAATAAACAGCGTAGACAAAACACTTTCAGTGAGATTCCTCCTCAAATTTACTTTTTATGCGACCGTCAACAAAGTAAAGACCGTGAATACGTTTACCCGTAATTTGCCAAGTATTTTTATCCTATGCACACTCGATAAGGACTAAGGTTATATATAGATCTGGTATAAGCACAGAATAAAAGTGTAAAAGTGTCATATTATTCAGTATGGGTTTTCTTCACTGCATTATCTTTAAAATATCTCACAGACAAATACCATAGTAGATAATATAAAACACTTACAATATATCGTGTCATCTTGGTAAAAAATAAAATTGTTGCACCGACAACGTTATTCAATAGTAAAAGGGATTTGTTTTGCCGTTAAAAGCAAAAAATAATATAATATTTTATGTTTTCTTTGAAAATGTGACTAGAGTTTTTTTTTTAATAATATAGAATGACCATAGTTGTGTGGAACGTTCTTAATGTTTCATATGCTTCAAACACCTTACACCTACACTACAAACCCATCCGGGTTTCTACCGGTAAATAACAAGAGCGATACAGTATTTTATGTAGAGTAACCGGAATAACTGCTGTTAAGTGTATTACACATGACTACTGAATAACATAATTTCATCAACAGCATATCCATTCACCAATCATAAATGTGCTGTTGTATGTCGCGTCGATCAAATTTTATTTGGACAGCATGATTGTTTTTAGTTCAAGATCTAACTTGAAGTATACATTTTCTATACGAGCACAGAGATATGGATTAATTCAAATTTTTTGGTTGCACTGTATCTTTATTTATTACCCGTTTTACTTATTTAATAATTCAATATTCATACTATTTGACACGGTCAATTTATAAAAACAATCATCCGATGGATAAAATACTATCACGTCTAGAATATAATCGTTTTCCGTATAAATTATATAAAGTCATGACTATATTGTGGGCATGATCAAACTCAATATTTATGATCATAATATTGGGAGATTTTTGCTTTCTCGAAAGATGTTTCGGTCATCGGTGCTAGTAAAAGGTAATACAAGGAAATAGGTTGGTAGTCGAAGACTGGTTGACATTTTTAACCCACCACAAATGCAATCAAATCATCTGTGGTTTGTCAGGTTTAATTAAAGATTTTCTAAGTCTCTGCTGTTATTAAGACATCTTTGGTCATCTAAAACGATGATAACCAATTATGCTAAACTACAGCTGCTATTTAATACAGGTGCTACTATACACCGCACTGGTGGTATACGCGGCCTGAGGAAAACCTGACGATGCGGCGCGAACGGCGGCTGTGCCCTAGATCCATCAGCGGCCTGGGCTAAATCAATATAATGTTGTTTACAAGAAGCAAATCTTGTGATTTCTATATGCGCGGGCGGATGGATTTACAGCTGACCGTCAGCGCGCGTTAAGGACGACGTCTCACGGTTCTGCCACAGAATCCTAGCGATCACCGGACCGTGTAATTGGGTCAGAAGTAATTAAAAATCGGACCGTTTTCGATTTCAGTCTTGGCAACTCGCTTGCACCGAAAACTCATAACCAAAATCAATCGCGGCTATACTTTTTATTATTTTACTTTTTTTCGGCGCATTTCTTCGTTCGCCTCTACTTGTCTCGTCTACCACATCTTATTCGCATTGTTTTCGCCAACAGAAATAAATCGGGTCGAACGTCGTCCTGTCGCACTTAATGCCGCCGCCTCGCCGCCATAATACCACACGAGTATAATATAATGCACATATACACCGTTTTATTGCACATAATATACACTTACAATAGCAATATACAACAACAATATTGTATACATAGGCGACCGTTACCGAATGAGTCAATCGGAAACATTAACACTTACGGCCGTGTACGTTTTGATAATTGCACCAACCGGCCATAAGGAGACCATTTTTGTTATAATAGCAGTAAATACATTTATATATATATATTAGGTATATGCCTCGTGTAATATAATAATATAACTTGGGCGACAATAGATCCGTGAGTTGTACGGTATTTTCGAGTCGTCGCGTTAACGGAACACCATCATCTGTGTAACTCAGCCGAAAGAGTTTGGCCATAAATTAACACGCAACATAGCATACTAAAATGAGACAGGATTTGTCGTAACTATCACTACACTTAGACGTTATCCTATGACCCATGGACTAGACTCTAGAGTATGTACCTGAGTAATAAATCAGTCCCTGCGTTTTTCTCACACGCACAAGATCAATCCACTGTAGGTACATTTATACGAGTATATTATGTTTATCACAGTCATATTTCAATTCTTACACATAGTTTCAGGAAGTTTTTTTTTTGTGGAATAGCCTCTAAAATTGTGTTTTGTGTTGCACTTGACAATTTGACTTTTTTTCCCAAAAGCAGTTGTTTCACAAATTTAAAACTAAATAACTTGTTTTTTTTATAGACAAATAATATCTTAATATTTATCTTTTGTATTATTACGAACGTTTTTTTCCTATTACATTACCATACATGATTCACATAGTGTACTTCAAAAACAAAAACAAACTGAAAATTGGGTTTTCATTGATTCGGTAAATTAGTACTAAATTGATCGCATTGTTTATAGTACGACGGTAATTGCATTATTGCGCGAAACGGCTACTGCGGATTCTACGAATCGTTTCGCGGTACTTAAGGAAGTCCAAGGTCGATTTTTTCCACTAAATTGATGTTAGAATCGCGCGGCATCAAAACGATAAATTATTATTACGTGCGATCATCATAATAACCAGTTTAATTTTATAATTCGATTTATGGTGTACATCGAAAAAGTAGAACAACGCTGGATACGCCTTGCCAGTCTTAGAAGTGGTTTTAATTTTCCGGCACTAAACTCGTTGTCGCACAATCATAAGAAACATCAACACATACAATAGTGCACATCAACAACTACGAACAGTCCTTTAAGAGTTATGACACCTACAATACTCATAAACTAACACAATACCAACATATGGAATCAGATCTATAATTATTTTAGACCACGATTTTGTCTGTACTGACTTCTAAAAAATTCGGGAGAAAATTGAAATTTCTCGGTGAAATACTTATTTATGTATGATAACATGTAATATAGTAAATAATCGTGTCGTAATCATGATTCGATTCGACCGGAGTTTAATCTTAAAACGGATCTGCTACAAGGCTTATAGCTACTATAACACGGTGTGGGCCACGAGGATCTGACTTATACTTACACTTTGCACGTAAACCTGTCAAATTTTCATGATCCACAGTACACACACATGTGCCATTACATACGAGTACAAGCTATTCAGGAACGCCGTTTGCTACACAAAATTATAATGCACTATGGTTATACTGCAAACCAACATTGCAAACGCCTATTATATCGCATTTTTGTTCTACACAATAAACTGTACTTTATTTATTTAGAAATAATTGATCCAATTATCGACCGATTGCTACAATATTATTAAACACACAAACTATTATTAAGACTTCTACTAGAAATCATCGACCAAAGTCCCTCTGCTGCTTATGTGGAACAAATAGAACGGTTCGCTTGTAAAAGTTTGTCTGGAGATAATAACTATAGTCTATAGATTATCTACAACAATAGCGATTAAATCAACATTTTATTATTACCAAACTAATAGTTGCATTTTAGTTTATGCGTTAACCTGCGGGCTGACATTATAATAACCCAAGCACATATGTAGATTTTCCTCTAACGCCATCCATTAACCGATTTCAATACCATATACGTATATCTATATCACTTCTTTTGTTCAAACGTCTAAGACACTAGACTCTCTTGTTTATAGTTTTAATTTTCTAAAACAAGAACTAGTTTCACTTCGTATATTTAATTTCGATTTGGTCACATATGATAATAATTATGATTATAATTATAATATATTTATAGTATTTTTCTAATAGTTTATGCAACATCATGTCCGAAATTAAATATATGATAAGATGTGCCGGAAGGTTCTCGAGACCTTAGGCTAATCAGCTCTAAGAGTTACTTAGTTGCACTATTGAAATTAGAATAAATCTTGAATGTCCATTGATCCGGTATCAGTCTGATTTATAGAATATGATTGTTCCTATTCAGGAGTCGGGGTTCTGTTATTTTAGTAAATTGAAAGTCTCTAGCGCTTCAAAGTCTGATGTTTACAAAATAATTTATCATCCTTTATAATTTGCATACACTCATCCGATAAATGTTTCGTGTAATCTAATCATCGATCATTTGATGAAATTTAATCGTTTTCGTGGTACAGCAACAGATTTAAATTTTGAATTTCAGTGTCGATTCTTTCAAATATTCGATTTTTTATGCTCCAAATTACTCGGTTTTTGTTAAATTTTTGTGGAAAGTTTATTTGACTATACACTGCAAGTTTGAAATTTAGTCTTGTTCTGTAACACTTGGATTTCTATTATCGAGTACAAAAAGTTATAAACGTCTTACAAACACGAAATAAGTATATTATCTTATAATTTATTTGTGTTTTAAATTTGTTAATTCTTGAACTATGTCATGTTTTTCTCTAAATATATTTTTTTGAAAAAGTTAAATTATGTGGTGAAATTAGTTTTAACTTAGCTTTAAAACTTATTAATGCTCTTAACAGACTCCAAGTTGGCACTACTATAATTTTTAAGCCAAACGAAAAGTTAGGTATTTTGTTTACGTACCTAAAAAAAGTTGACATTTGTTATATTATTATGTGCTATTAGATTTAATGTGCCTTGACCTGAGAAATGAGCGATTATTGTGCATTCTAATTGATTTACACTCCTACTCCATTTTCTAATAGGAAGCTACCTACCGTAATTTTTATTATGAAACCAGGGTTGGTGCGAATGAATACTGTAGATGTAATAGAGTAGAATATTATATCGAATTGTTTTAGTCATTTTCGATCAATTATTAAAAATTAGTGGATTGAGTTCTCCAATACTTTAAAAAGCTTAAGCACAGATAAAGTTTTTTATTTACCGCAAAAATCAGATGAATTTATAACAACTCAAACTCGTAAATTAGTTGAAGTTTATATAGGGTATGTTATAAGAAAAATGTATATGGTTTTGCGGTTACACTTATATTTACAAATTGGCTTTGCCAACGTTTTGAAGGCCATTCATCTTCCATCTGTTGATTTTAGGACTGTGTTGCCTCAAAGGAGTGTAAAGTTTACAAGTAGCAGCGGAGCGAGCAACACTGTAACCACCGCAAAACATAGCCCTTTAAATATATAGGTGTAACCGTAAGCGTGTAAATATTTCTAATTCAAAGACACGTATGTTTTGATTCATCCAAATATATTTTGATGGCAAACACTTTTCTATAGAAATAACTGTGATGGTCTGAAAAACAACAACCGATAAAGACTCATTTATATTAATAATCATCTTACTGTATCATAAGTATACACAATAGTTTAAGCTCTAAATTAAAGCGAAAAATTGCCTATACTTCAGGGGCGGATAGGCATGATCTGACCAGCCCGGGAAAAATATAATCTAAAGGCCCGCAAGATCATATCCAAGATCCAACAAAATCTCTTTTTTTTTGTTAAGAAAAAATATAAATCATGATTTTACTATATCACTATATAGTGGTATTATTATATTATTTTACTATACCACTATACCAGTGGCGCACTTTGAAAACGAATTATCAAATTTTTTTTCGAAAAAATATTCCAACAGATCACTTAATTGACAAATTATTTATAATTGTAGATTTAAATATAGATTTTAGTATTATTGTATTTATTAACTATTTTATTTGTATGTATGTAAATTGTACAATATCGTCAATAACAATATTTTTCATCGGTCCATCTTCGTCAATATAAGGAGCGGCCCACCGGAAAAATCCCGGTGTCCCGGTGGGCCTATCTGTCCCTGCTATACTTTTCTCCTACGTCAATGGGTGCCGGGTGGGTAGCATCCTCTTAACCAGTCCGGATCTTAGACAGCCGTTTTTAACGTTAAAACAACTGTCTTTTCGGTTTGTTTGTTTTCTATTCGACCGGCTGCGAATCCCGTTGCTCCAGATGAACACATAGCTGTCATGGGACATTGCGTTTGTGCACAACAGGCGGTCGTGTTAAATCGGAAGAAACGGATTATCTATCTCCCATCGGACGCGATTGTACACATCGTTTTGTTCCGCAACTATTATCTAGCACATTACGTAAGCAATTCGTACGTAGGTATAAACAATCAGTCATTGTTGTTGCAGTGTTTAGTATAATGTGGTATACTTAGACCACACTACAGTGTACAAAAGTACACAGGAAAAACGTCGCGTAACGGATAATGTCCATCGCCGTCGGACCATTAACTCGAACGATCGCCAAATCGAATTATTAGCGGCAAGCCCAACCCGATGATCGACCAGAAATTAAGACGCAAGGCCAACGGTTTTTGTAGGGAATTTATATTTTATTTTTTCACCTGCTTCTTTTTCTCGAGCGAAAAAAAAAAATTATTGTAAATAAAAGAAATCTATTCCGTACACCGTTGTATTTAAACCGAAACGCACGCCCACGACCTGCATCGCGTTATGTCCATCGTTTGTGCCACCTAAATGTGTAGGTATGTATATAATATTATTGTACATATTTATGTATTATATTTGATCGCTTATAAGGATAATATTGTATTATGTACATTGTGACCGAGTGAAAAATCGTTAAATACACGACCGCGTAGATGTATGTATGTAAAAAAAAAAAATTCAGAAGACTCACAATCGGTTTGTTATGTCCGAGCATTCACTAGGCTTGTGCGGGAGTTGACCCAGTTGTCATCGTGGACAGGCCGACGGTCGTTTTAAGAAACTTAAACGAGAGGCGTATGTCAATCGTTTTTATCAATAGATTGCATATTGCGGCGAGTGCGGTATTAACATGATTTTATTTTTTAAATTGAAATTTTTTCACCACACATTGTTTGACGCCGCGCTAAATAGAAGTTCTTGTGCGGAAAGGCGGATGCATAATTTTATTACATTAATAATACCGCATTATTAAACATGTAAATTATTATATTATACTGAGAAGCCGGAAGGTGTGCCTATCAAAAAGACAGTATACGAAATTCAGACCGTTAAACGCCGCCTAAGAATTTAATTATTGAAAAATCCACACTTAATGAGTTTTGATTGTGTTACAAGGTATTTTCTAATTTATTTTTATTTTTTAATGAAACTGGTTACACCATCCGACAAACGTCTAGAGATAACGACAAGGTTTTAATGTTGTATGTTATGTATACGATTAAGTTAAACACTGTGTAGATGAGAAACGCGAGCATCTGACATCTCAGACATACTAGCGCACGTTTCAATTATAATGTTAGTAACGGCAGCATCTAGATTGATAGTATCTGATTGCTATTATTTAATATATCTATCAAGTTCAGCGGTTTATTGATTACAACTTATCTATGTCTTGTTATGGACTTAAGCTGTTCGGCATAGCTACCTTCTTACGATCGACCTAATCTAGATAATCATGGTCCTAGGACCATGCTAGCACAATCCCATAAAGAACATTTTGTAATACCTGAGTATGCATGCTCATAATTTATTAATTCGAATAATGTCTTAATTCATTTGCAATATTATGACGGTATTTTTAATTTAAAAAAAACATTTTTAAAAATAATAACATAAAATAATATAAAATTGATTGTTTTATTATTATAATTATTGTAATTAAAATCATAATTAATTATATGGGTGGGGGATAGGGGTATGAGATAAAGGGTGAGAGATAGGGGTGATAGATTGGGGTGAGAGATATGTTGTATTCACAACGATCAAATTATAACTGAAAAATAAATTCAATGTAATTTAACAGGTCATATTTCCTATAAATTGTTTAAGGCCAGATATTATGAAATCACTAAAATATAAACCAGAAACTTGATAAGTTTACTAGCCACCTTAGGATACTAGCTTGTTAATATACTATTTCATTATCTATAATTCCACCACTACATTTATTCGGTACTTCAACGCGACATGAAAATGCTCTTTCGTGGTTGCAGACTCGGCTGAAAAACTTACTTATAAATTACTAATTCTTAATTCTTAGGTTAGCGAATTCAACGAGTATTCATAATGTATAAATCTTAAGTTATAGATGACATGCTTATAATTGTATCGTGCATTTCTTTTTTACTCAATTGATGGCAATATCCTTATATACAAGTGGCAACAACTATGTCAATTGTTTTTTTTATGATTTATTTTCTATTTCGAAACGAAATCATCTCAGATCTTTTAATTATTTTTAATTTTTAACATGTACATTTCGATACTAGTAGTATAATATAATTAAACTACCTTCGGCATTACTGTTTTAGTCTGGACTGTGTCTGATAATTAGACATCGTCAAAGTAATGAATTAATTTAATTAAATGGACAGGCGGGATAGCTGGCGTTGCAAGTGTTTTTCAACTTTAATACAGAGTTCAGCCTAAGTATTATGCGTTGTTCTCAAGTACTTCCTTATCTGTGCGAATGTACGTCACCGTCGTCGTTATACCGCTCGGCAAACGCTAAATGATATTTGAACTTAGATAAAGTATTCAAACGTAGTAGACGTTTTATTTCCAACCAATGTTGTGTATTGGCATTGGCGACCGAGACGACCGCATAATTAATTCCAAACTGTTCGGGTTCAATAGGTATACCATATAAACAACAAAATTACATAAATAGTATAGTGCAGCGACCAAAGAACGACGGCGCGACGATAGCGATAATTTACCACCTAACCAGATGGTGTAATTTCCAATCACTTTGATGTAACGTTATAGTCTTTTAAAATATTCATCGACCTGAAACGGAACGCAGAAATGTGAAGTATGGGTAATTGATATTTGGAGTTCGGTCTCAGACCACAAAGTAACTTAACCATTTTAGTACAAAGGGAAAAAAATTCTCCGACTTAATGAGAGGTGTTACGGATAATTATTGTATCAGCGTTAACTTAAGTTACTTTACCTGGAATTTCGTCTCCGTTAATATATTATGGTTAAGTATTGCCAAAATTCCAGGTAAATTACCTATCGTTTAATGTTGAGATATTCTGACTAAAACCGGCTGGACATATAACTAAAAACAATGCCGTAGCAAGGGTGGATTAGTCCCCGCCCAAAAAATGTGTTATCCGTAATAATATAAGTGGCAAAGCACGTAAACTAATGACTGTTGTAAAATATATACCATCCCTTAGGCCTTAATATTAACTAGTGCCTTCTCAAAATACATTTCTGGCCATGGTATACTGACGGAAACTTATATAATATATAGTTAGTACTTAGTTCATGTAGTAGTGTTTAAACGCGAACAACCGAGTTAGTTTCCATAAGATTTCATATACGTTTCTCACCGGAAAACTTTTTGTAATTTATTGAATAGCATACCAACGGAAACAATCGACATCCATCATGGATTAGTGTCGTGCCAGGATTACACGACGAAAAATGCAAATTCTTTGCAAAGCGTTTTATAAAACGACCATCATCAGATGTGCCATGGATATCTTACAGGCGCATGTAAGTAGACAGACCGGCGCGCCGGCGGCGTTTCATTGGTGAGGTTTTACCTTTTGCCCGAGAGACCATTGCCTTACAATTTGGTATTATTATTGTTTATTTTACATTTTTGACCCAATTCCAAGCTCGAAATTTCGAGTTACGCCAACACGCGTTCATAGTCTTCGCAGTCTTCTTCTATCATGAACTACGCGTGCATGTATTATTATTATATATATATATATATATTAGTATATGTTATTATTATCATTTTGCACGTCTCTCACACACATGCGTGATACTGTCAATACCGACGAGTTTTCAATAAACTTCGCCGGCAGTATAATCATATTTTTTTCTAACCTGAATTTCACGTAGAATATTATATTTATTTTATCCGCTTGTCCGGGCGCCAAACTTATAGTAGGTATTTATACTAATAATATGTAGGTACCTATAATATATGTGCCGTGTTTCCACCGCATGGCGCATACACGTTTGGTATGACTTATTTCTCTTATTAGTGTTATTACATTTTTGTAGAATCGGCAATGCAACAAAAATACCGTATCTCAAACAAAGACTATGGCAAGGATAGGAAAATAAATACAAATTTCAAGTAAAATAAATAATAGTGATAATAATGTAATTGCATGTCAGTCACCCGCCGAGCGTTATTGCTGGACCGAAAACGAACGCTCAATGTTGTAATTCAATAGGTTTTTTTTTTTTTACGTATTATTATTAATATTATATTATTACAGTTGTTGTTATTATTGTTAAGTACTTGCTACCATATAATAATGATACGTAGAAACTATGTTGTACATTTGTGGACAATTCCACCGTTTGTTGAACTCGAAAATCGAGAGTACTAATATTTAACTATTTAGCGGAATACCTACTTCATCAAAGGCAAAGCACCAATATGTAACTGTTCGTATTGTGTACTCCGTCCAGTGGGCAGTGACACCCAGCATTATCATATTATTATACTTATTACCAACTAAATGTATTTGTTTCATCGGTCTTTCCAATGGTTTTCTACATAATTTTTCTGTATCTCCGTTACAATTTTATAATTTGCATATTTTTTTGCATTTACTCCACCAATAATACTGGCTTTTTGAATCTCTAAAACCTTCAAGGTACTCTTTTTGGACGGATAAAGAATTATCAGCTTTAACTATTTAAAGTTTTACGTTTTAGACTTTAAAATTAGGCATTCAGAAAAAATAATAGGTTACTCCGAATAAAACTATACTTTAAATATACAAGTAGTAAATGTAGCTTATGGGCCTTAGCCCTTACCCATACTTTAGTCATAATACTGTTTATATTTCGAGTAACAATGCTATCATTAAAATACTTCACTATTTCCAATAATAATAGGAGAGTATATTTATCGATTTTTCCGTGTTTCCGTCATAGTTCAAATTCAATTGCATCATTTATTTTAAGCGTCAAATGGGTATTGGTTTTTGGTGGATGATAGTTTAAATAAAAAATAAACAAAGCTAACTAAACAGTGCAGCACGTCTTACTGGTTTTCGTTAGGGAACTATATTCGATTTTTTATGAAAAAATAGTGTAAGCCACCGAACCTAGTCGAAAAAACCCGTTGTCTTTAATTTACGCACAGCCACACAACGATTTTTATCGATCTTCAATGTTTTTCCTTCAAGAGAAAGATTTTTTTTACAATATGTTTTACTTTATTAGTGTCGTTCATATTGCTTATGATGGATTATTATTTATGAATTATAATTGGCGTAATGCCGAAAAAAGCAAATATTGGAAATTTGCCTTTATTCAGAGGGAAAATAAGCGAATTGGCCGTGCAAATTTATATAGGCACCAAGATGGATCATTCTAATATAATATTTCAGAAGATTATGAACGTTTACAATATGTCCGTACTGCCGAGCAAAGTTATTCAAAAGATGAAAATAAAAAATGTTGTCGTAACTGTGGAAAATAAAATCCCTTTGTCATCGTTTCTTTCTACCCATTAAGGTATCAGATCTGATACAGTGGGAATTAAGTAAGTAAGCGCAGCTAGGCACTAAACACGATTACCTAAGTATACACTGTTTACGTTTCTCTTTTATCCAACAGACTGGGTCAGGGTTCGGACAAACTCGTTAGTGTGACTGATATTACACAGGGAATCATTTGTTTGTAGATTCCTAACATATAAATAGGATAAAAACTAGTGTATAAGTTGGCTTACCTCTTCTTCGACTATTTCCGGTCGGTCGGTAGTTGCCGGTACGACCAAATCGCCTACTTCTACTTCGTCGGCTTGACTCGCGGCCGCTGCGACCAAGGCGGCAAAGAGGGCCGCACGCAACAGAGTCCGCACGGTCATTACGGAAAAACCCCGGGGCACGTGATACCGTCACGACCGTTCCACCGACATCCGATGGTCGTCTCCCGTTTCCGGTATCTAAAATATACAAAACAAACGTACACAAACGTGAGTAGGTAATATAATTATTAATTAATAAATATATAAATCATACACGCGAGATGCAAAGTCCAGACGGTTTTGATGTTTCAACTGGACAGTTACTTGTACACCTCACACGTAGTAATCTTTAGTAAGTATGGGAGATATTATTTATTTGAATGGTAATAAAACTCACAGAACACAATCCGCGACACGACCAAAACACCGTGCCGGCAGATTAACTACTAAAAAGACGTGAACCGCACGTCTCGAGACGTTATCGCCGCTTACAAGTCCATGTGCCAGCCGAGCTACTTTTATGCAGGTATGCAAAGTGTTTTTGTAACGTTAAAAACAAAAAGACCATGCAAAAAATGTGTGTCAGATCTGCAGAAGAATCGGCTGCACACGACCCGTGCCCAATGTCCGTAGTCTATAAGACTGTACAATACCAACAGTTGTGTTCTATCCGTTTGTTTTATTATTTTAAAAAACTAACATTGAAACTTTTATAAGTGTACGTTTCCATTATTGTATTAGTACTAAAAAGAGAGAGAGAGTTCAAGGACAAGCGTCGTCGACATTGTCCTCAAAGCAGTGTACGTGCATAATATTATATTTTAACTTCTTCGGACGCGTATATTCTAAGCTTTCAGACTGTTTAGTGACGAACGTTAATGGGCTACACACAGACATAACGGTCAAAGTTCATTGTGTACAAACGATACGCCGAATGCATACGTAAACTGATGTTTTATTGTTCTCAAACGTCATCTTCTGTGTAAAGGGGGCGGCACCCGTACCTAACAGTGAACTCTCGACGAAAAAATGTTTTACTACAAATTATTTTATAGCTGAAAATAGCTATAAAATTAAAAAAAATAGCTCATAAATATTTTCAGTTACATGCCCCATACATTTAAGCAGTTGCGCGAAAAATAAAGGCTTAGTTTCTCCCCAACAAATGACTTTAAGCTGTCCTAGAAAGTAATCTAGAATTATCAAACAACCAAACCTCTGAGATTCTTCTCTGAAGTTTCAGTTCTCGACTTTTCAACTTTCGAAAAGTAGGTTCATGCGTGGTATGGTATTAATATATTTAAGTGCAAGTGTGTATTGCGACTAACGCCATGAAAATATCGCAGCCTAGCCGGTAGATTATACCTAATGTTAAAAAACACTCTTTACTTGGGGTATCTAAATTCTAAATCTTTTTAGACAAATTTTTATTCGCTATTTATATTATATACCGTACAATAATCTCGGTTAAAAGAATTCCCACCACCTAAGAGAAAAAGTCAGTATGTGTTTGAATGTGATATACCTATAATATTAAGCCTGTACTAGCTTTTTGGTTCATTGTTCATCTCGGACGTATGGCAAAAACTGTAGAGTCTAAGTCACATGCGCATTATTAAAATACATATTACTCATTAAATTAAACTACAAGTAACCAAACTCTTTTCAGTCGATACCGGAGTAATACAAAAGCACTCAAATGGGTGAATGAAGTAAACCGTAAGAGTATATTAATTTTTTTTATTGGGCGTGAGTGTTCGGTGTAAAACCGATGAGGCCTACTGTACTTATGTGTCTATATACTCGACTCGCTGACCCATAGCTACTGTTTAGGTGTTACTGTTGGCGTCTATTGTTTATTGTCATCACTGACGAGGCTACGGATTTTCAAGAATTGTATTTTGGACCCACGACCTACTTAGCATTCGCATCCGAGTGGTCAAAAAAATCATAACGACGTTCTTCGCGCGCAATAACGTACTCTACAAGCAGCGTTATCGCGGTTAAGTCCGTTTACTATTAATGTACTTTTTTTTCTCACTCAGTCGCATTACGTGTCGGCAATTCGGGACACGTCTTTTGTCACTACCGTTGCCGCCGGCCGTCGAAGTCACCGACCGTAGCGAAATCTCAGTGATCGCGTAGGATAATATATTTATATAGGTACAAGTGGTATTTTGTCACCACCGTCCGACACTGAATAGTTCTCAAATTTCAATGGATTCCACCCAGACGTCAACAAAAAACATTACTAAATGTAATACTACCGTGTACATCTTTTGCATTGAAAAATTATTAAATATAGAACATATTATACTTCCCAGAGCATTTTATTTTAGTGTTAGAGACTTGTACGGCTTGGCTTTGGTAAAATAAATAAAAATCATATTAAATAAACATATATATTGTATCTTTTTTAATTTTTAATGTTGGTAATAGTAATTTAACTGAAAATAAAAAAAATATATAGGTTAAGTGTTTTGACAATGTTATTTTCTACAATTCTAGATGAATAAGTAAAACATATTTTATAATATGCAACGATTATGAATATTTAAAGTAGTAGTCAGGCCGCGTGACTCAAATACCATAGTGTGACAAAGTCTTAATGTGATACCGTGTAAAATCGAAAAAATTGTTATTTATGATCGTTAATGACGACTCGTAACAAAATTATTTTAATGTCCCATCCCATTAAGCATCAGCTTCCACGCATTATATTATGCAGAACCGTTGTTTATAATACACCATAATACCATCTCTGTGTTTGCAATCTAACAATAATGTATTTTTTACCGCAGGATGATGTCACGCGTTAGCTTGTTAAGAAATTACTGATCTGCTAATATTACGTCAATAATCTGTATACCTGATGATTGCGAGCAGTCGTAGCGTTTATCAGTCTTGAGTTAAACAAATATAGTGCACTTGTGATATATTATTTTTGCAATTATTATCATAATAATTAAACCAACGCGCAGCACCATCTTACCACACTGAAATAAATGTATGAACTTTGATGTTTTGTGATAATTTCATTTGGTCATTCTTACAATAATCATAAATCAATTCTTATTTATATGTTTAGCTTAGGCAAATTTTAAAAGTGCTTAAAATGTATAGGTAACAAAATTATGTACACTCGTCTAGAGTCTGTGTGTGTAATAGAATACGATTGGTTTGTGTGCAAACCAAGATAGTAAATGATGGCTTTCCAAAAATTGAATATGGATTCACCTCTCTTAGATATAGGTACAGTCTCTAAGGTTGAAATGCACATGAAAAATGTATCTATGACCATTAAATACCTTATAATTTATGTAATTTTATATAATGACATATGAGATGGCTTGAGAATGTTAAAAAAAAGTAGGGAAATGAAATAGTAAATACCGGCAGAAAGATTTAGTGTTAGAGGAAGACCAAAGAAAAAGTGAGTGGACAATATAAATAAATCAACACAGAGATTAGTAAATAAATATAAGAGATTTGCGGAGAGAGGTTTCGGTTAACCAACCCCATTTGCATGGGGTTAAGCCTTAAGGTGAAAAAAAATAAGACATTTTTTATACTCGCGGAGAAAACAGTCGATTTGCACGTAGTATTTTATAGTAAAACTGTTTGAAAATTAATTTTCATAGCTTCAATGCACAACTATACCATTTCTATATTAGACAATAGTATTTGCGGGATGTTACACAGACAATATAATATCCGCACAAATCAGGCGATAAAAATCAAAGAAGAGTTCGCATGCCGCGGTTACAAGCGTTTTTCTTTTTTTCTATTTTATTTATTTTTTAATAAGTCGATCCCATGTTTTTGTTCACGCGTGCTCGTTGGATTACATCACGACCGTATACGCATTCATAACCTCGCTAGTTCGATCCCATGTACACTTTGTGTGTCAACGGCAACAACAGCTAATGTGCCCATTATATTATCCGTTATTTCCGAACACCTCGTGATTTCCTTTGCAGATTCGCCGTGTAAAATCCATAAATGCGCCTATGATATCCAATATTATAATACTTGTATAGTCGCGACACCGGCAGCCACAAATAACAATGCCAATTCGTGCAAAACACATGTAAAACAATTTACATTTTTTTCTTCATATGTGTATGTAGGTATACAAGCATAATCCTCTCGACACGATAATGCAAATTACAGAAAACACTGGGCCAGAACGCGGCTGTGGTCTTTCGCTCTTGTTTTATGTACTTCTTCAATAATCCGCATTTTTGTGTAATAATAAAACACCCGTGTGACGTTTAAAAAACATTACGGTTTATAGAAAATTATAATAATGGGCTGTTAACACTGTAAACTCTAGACTAGTGTCTGTTAATTAATAATTATTTAATGGCTGGCAAAGATGAATTAACAAGGCACGTTATGAGTATATTAAATACATAATAGACGGAAAAGACTAATTTTGGCTGGGAAACCACATAATATTTTAATTATTATTGTTATATAAGATGTCTAGTCCGTAATAATATCGAGTGTGTAATTTTATTTAGTGGTGTATAATTAAACTTGTTAATTACACAGTAGGGAATAACATGCATAGTATGTTATAATAAGATAACGTCTTAAATATTAAGTAATAAGTAAGTAATAGAACATATTCTCAGTAATAAACCATGTGCAAAGTAAAATACATTTTTTTAGCAAAAATTCACAAATTTTCTTCATCGTACAAATTACAATTTATATTATATCTCTGAAACCATTAAACATAAACAATAGGAAAGTGATAAAGTAGGGTTAAATAGGTAAAATTAAAAACGAAGACGAAAATTTATGATAAGTACAAAAACTGTAAAATAAACTCCAAAAACATAATGATTGTTGCCAGAATAAAAGTAATTACCTAAGTCTATCTTTTAAGAGAATGCACACTAGCCAAAAAATATACTATGTTAAACCTTTCTAGATAGATTTCATTATAACATCTGTTTATTTTTAAGTATATATTTTTCTTATTGCTAATTAATTTTACATAGCACCCTAGACATTTTAACTGAAAATCGATAGTTCATGTAAGCAATGTTAGCCATTTTAATCCATCCATTATTATCTTTTTTCTAAAACTTTTTATAACAAATACAACTTTAAAAAATATAAGTAATAATTAGTTTTTCAATATTTTCGACCTAAATTGATATTATTATACATTGTTATTATAGTATAAATTTCCCACGAGTGTGTATACAGAAAGGTATGTAAGTAATATACAAAAATAATAATATAAATAAGTTGTAGGCAGATTTATGCGTGACTTGCGTTTATAATGTCTGCGAAAAACTGATTGATATATTACTTTTTTGTATATCATCGCATACGATCACAAACAAAATTCTCAATAAAATATGATAAAAGTCGGAATTTCACTATTTATTTACTACATCCATACAAAAGGCTGTCCACTTTTTAAAATTATTTATTTAGAAGAATGTCGCACGTGTATTTTTATAATGTAAAATACGGATTAGTTTTTTAACCAGTTATGGGTATTCTAATAAAATCATCAATTTTCCGCCAAAAGAAAAACCAAATATTTTTTTTATGGCTTAGTTGGTTTTTAATGGCTTGCTTTATGTAAACTTAAAAAGAGAAAAAAAAACACAATATTTTTCTAACTGTTAAATTATTAAAACAATCTTTTAGGTAGGTGTTTATTTAGTTTTACTTCTAACCTATGTGCATGTACGCCTGTAACCTATATGCTAAGATGATACGTTTGTTAATAACGACTATAAAAATATGGAATTTTTATGAATCTCAATTTAAACTGTACTAACCAAAACAAAATTAAGAATTTGTCTCATTATACGCTAGTTATTTAAGTTCTTAAATGGATTTTCATTTTTGCATAAAATTTTAATTTTTCAGAGTTGGTCTTCTGTAACCTGATGTGGACCCACTGCATGAATCTTACAGTAAGCCCAGTTGGTCTTTATATAGCCTACATACTTCATATAAACAAGCTATATTTAGAATTTGGAAGTTAAACAAATATTTAACGCAAATTATTTTTCTTTACGAAGTAGACCTGTGGTAGCATGGGGAGCTTGGAGCCATTGCATTTTTACTTGGCCCGAGTTATTTTCTAGAAGTTCGGCGCCACTGATCTTACTGCCGTCGGAAAAGCACAATTCGGCGTAGGTTTTGTCGTACTCGTATAAACATATATTCATTTCACATGTTTTTTACTTCCCGGGGGCAAGCGTTAAATGTTAAGCGGTGTGTTTATGCGCGAATTCAATCGTCTTGCGGTATTTGCACGCTTACTAACCACATTTTATGTAATTTATAAGCGCACAAATGTAAATTATACATACGTTAGAATAGTATGTTTTTTTTTTATTATTCGGTACGCCGTTTGGTTGATCCGTTCCGAACGGCATAAGTGTTTACGCACGTATACCATTTTATGCGTTTAAAAAACGCGGAGAAGATAACACGCGTCATAAGGCGGCTTCCATCCCTTTCCTTTTCTTACATCTGTTACCTCTGTTCGCCCAAACGTGTAAGTCGACGGTAACGGTTTTGAACGCAACCGATTTGTCTCTATCTGTATGTATACTGTATACATAATATAAGTTTATGTGCAAACACCGCGATAACAGTAATACAAGAAATTCCGTATAACTAAACGCGAATGCCCGTAACGATAGTGGTGCAGTTTTTTTACAGGGAGAATTATTTTTAGTTTTTTAATTTGTCTCCTGCGAGTGTACGATATTAGCGGGCACCGATCAGCCGTGACGGTTTTAAGCAAACACACACATATTTAGTATCTGTATATTATTATAAACATCAGAACATAATATTGCTGTGATGAGATCATGCGGTGATGTTTACCGTTTGTCCCCAACAAGCGCACCGTGCGATACACCGCCGTGACATCTGCGGAACCGACGACCACTGTGCAATGACGTGTCACTATAGTCGAACCGTACGCTACAGCAACAACGTCAACTTAACCGTAATTACCAACACTGCCCAACAATGATTGCAGTGACCCGTGTTTACCCATCGTGTATATAATTAGGTAACATCGATTTACTAGAAGACCCAGAAGAAAAATCACCGCATATAATAACGCCTTATTTGTTTTTTTTTCATTTGCCCTTCACCTCGACGACGTGAAAGTACAGAGTTATATTATACTCATATATTACTTAGGTGTACAATTATTATCCGTGTTGAACGGACAAATATTGTGTACGACAGTCTACAGTCTGTCACGTGATATTTTTATTAGCAGCTGAAACGACTACACACCAGCAAATAGCATACGAAAATGATATGATTGCATAAATATTCGTAATGATATAGTATTATGTTTGACCGTAAAGTTAGATTACCTTTGTAGCGCTAGTGGGACGTTATAAAAAGTGATGAAATGCCGTCATTCAAATTTATTCATACGTTTAATGACATATTCTAGATAAAAAAATGCTATAGAAGAGAAAGACTTGAGGTTTCAAAGAATATTATCAAGTTCCTTTGATAGCGATTCTCGTTTTTTAAACATCACTTTTACAGTTTTTACCTAGTGTATCATTTCCTAGGAACCATACTAGTAGTCACTTCGGAGATAAATAGTAGTTCAGGGTATAAAAGGTAAATGAATCTCCTAAGGAATAGTAGTCAAGAAAACTCAGGTATAATTGCATTACGACTTATAAATTATGATTGCTTATGTATATGCACAGAATGTTGTAAGCAACACTTTTGAGTGAAAATTAATAACTTAGAATGATTATAAAATGGTCACTTCAATCAAGTAGTAGGGACAAGCGGTGAGAAAAACTAAGACAAAAATAAAACAGTTCAAAAATAATATGATTATTTATATTTTTATGTATGTATGCTTCTATCATTGACTATATTAATTGATAACCAAAATTGTGTACATCCTTGTCTACTCAATGAGGAAACGCTAGCTAGATATTTTGAATGACTCACTAGCTTCATTAGTATTCTGTGTGTTTCTCATTTTCTTAATTTTAAAACAAATTAATGACCATCACGATTCCGCGAGTTATTTGTGAGAGACTGTAACTCGTTTTGAACTGCAAAATGTCCTTGCACAGATGAATGGAATAAGTAAATAATGTAAAGTATGTTGTGTACCTTCAATGTCTATTTTACCGTTTTGTATGTGTCAAAAACCCCGATGACACGAAAACGGATTTTCAAAATGGTGTCATGCGCTTTTTAAAAACGGAAATAATCATTATGACTGTCTGACATTTACTCTTTAACTATAACACTGTGCTTTATAGATTCATAGTCGAAAAGTCAATTAATAAAGAAATGCCAAAGTATATTAGGTAACGTTGATTAATTTTTAAAATGTTCATACCATAAGAAAAGCAAACATTTTTACGTAGTAGCTAAAGGGCCAAGTTGAGCTGAACAGACAATATTAACGCATTTTCCATATTAAACGTAACAAACGTATTATCAATTATGAAAATGATCATAATCTAAATATAATAATATATTTTTTGTTATAACTTATAATTAACCTAATTTCAAAGTATCTTTAATAAACACATATTTAAATAAAGTAAATTTATGTTGTTTAATCAACTCAAATGTATATTTAATTAATATAGTTTGTTAATAGTTTAATATGTATTTAAATGGAAAGCAATATTTTTCAAACGAACGAAAAAGAAGAACTACATAAGATATAAGTAATACATTTTTAACACGCGAACGCTGGCCATGAAACGGTACTTTTGTTATATTGTAATTGGACAATCGTAGTGTGATGATTTATAGCGGAACGCGTGCACACAATTGTACTAGGTAGTAAGTCCTATGTAAGTGCTCAACATTGATTAGATCTAGATTGTTTTTTTCTACACTGACCGTAGTCCGAGTACTATAAAGCGTACCAATTTTAATTTGAACATAAAAAAACAATGCGTTTAGCCACGTTTCAGCGGGAAAGTAAATAACAAAAAAAAAATCAAATCCAAACGTATAAAAGTCTTATACGTATTTTTCACAGGCAGTTGAATAGTGTTAAGAAAATAATAACGTAAAGAATTCTCAAAGGGAAAAAAAATAAACATGTCACCCAATATTGTGAGAAAAAAATTAATCTGTTACTTATAGCTTAAGGTTTCAATTCAAGTTACAAATTGAATGTGATTATCCGGTAATATCGTATTATTATGTTATTTTATAGTTTATACACCTACCTAGTACCTACAATATAAAGTGATTATTTTTTTCAATACTTAAAAACGTTAGCTTGAGAACAAATTGGCTGATAGCGAGTGCGGCAAAACGTTAAATTACATTCTATCCACCGTGACCAAAACAAAATACGTTTTCCGGCCAGCGTAGCCGAATCCATTTGGCCAACAATAATTAATAATTTTGAACACTTATTATATAGTGTAATCTTTTTATTTTCAGCCCACCCAGCAGTCTAGAATTTCTTTGGCATTTCTAAATTACTTAACTTAACACAGTAAACCCAAAACACCCCAAAAAAAGTTTAGTCAGTAGTCTGCCTAGAAAAACTTAAGCAACACCTGTGGTTTTTTATATGGTAAACAAATATTTTGAGTTATTTCCGCCGGTTTTTAAGAAAAACAAACTTGGTCATAGAAATTGTCAAAATATTCTTATAAGACCTTAGGGATAATTTTAGTTCTTATTTGCACAACATTTTAAGTAGCATCTTAGATTTAGAGATCTAGTTTTTTCGCGGAACTATGCTTGATTCCATGATGAATTCAACACAGCCAAAAACACTCAATTCACAGGTTATTTTTTTATACTTAAGTTTTTATTTCATCAAAATCGGTTCAGTAACTTAAATCACACCTAAACAACACATTAGACTCCTTCTTCCACAGTCGGGTAAAAACGAGTGACTTCTCTATGCTCCACTGGGTTTTTTTAAAAAATATTTTATTTTTTCTAGTGTGAGAAACGAAATTTTTGTTGAAAAAAAAATAATATCGCGATATTTTACTATTGCACGTTGTACATGACGCGTATGATGCGTATGTTAGGCGGTTAACTTGTAGACTGTATTATAGACAATTCTAGTAATTTCAGTGGCTGTCGCATATTTTTCGTGTGTTGTCCGTCGAGGAACCAAATGACGGCGGACTCGTGTGAATGGGGAAAACGCTGACCGATTTTATAATTAAATTACCATTATTATTATGTGTTTTGCGCGGACAACCTACTTCGCGGGACCGTCTGAATTTCCAATTGCCGTTCAACCTACTTACCGGATGGCTCTTAATTACGGCAAAGTCCTCCTCCACGGACATATGCACGTCTTCCGCGTGTGTTTCATCGATATTATAATAATAATACGAATATATTTATATAGGTACACAATAGCGGCAGTGCACGTCGCGTATCTGCTTGCACGCAAAACACCCACGTCAACCTCGGCCGATGCCGTACGGGTCCTCGAGGGGTCAGTGGTTGCGCCGATACACGCCAAGACACATACTATTTATAATAAGAGAATAGAGAAAATAATACCTATACACGTGTTGTTTACCCGGACGTCCAACCCAACCTCGTTTCGAACACCAGAGTTATTTGTTTCCGCAACAAGAAAATTATATGATTTATAGGTACAAATTTATGTCCGCCGCGGTAACCGTGCGCACATTGTGTACACACACACACGACTGTTTTTTACTAATATATTATATTTATAATAAAATATGCGAGCCTACCTGTAATATAATATAATATAGTCTATGATCGTGCTCTTGCAGCTGGCCTACGCCGTCGGTCTTTAGTCTTTACGGTCCTAAGTATTTACTATACCTACAGCCGTTTCGTTTTTTTTATCCTGCAACGGCGTGTGACGAGCTTCGTTAATGTTGAAAAACCTCCCAGAGTTCTTTTTTTAATAACCCAAAACGATAATTTTGTACGGCTCGTAAGGTTTTACTTTCTCGCGTTTTAATCCCCGTTCCAACGGCGTAGAAAGTTTAATGACCATATATATATATATATATAAATGTATATATTTTATAATTTAAAAAACGGTCTACAAATCTGTTGGTTATTTTATAATCGAGATACTAAATTAATAGGATTAATTTGGTAACGCCCAAGCAAGCGGATACTGTTTATAGAATTCAACGAGCAAACAAACCAGACGGCTTAATAAAATCAAAGATGTACATAAAACGCGAGGCAACAATATATACATTTCACTCTGGAAAACTATTATTATTATTATTAACAAACTAAAATAATACGTGTATCTCAAAACACAACCATAGTAATTAGTAAGTATTCTGCATCTCTCTCCAGCGCACGCAAAGTAAATAACTGTCAATTTTACAACAACTTATTATGTGTCTTGTTACTAACATTAAATGCAGACAATACAATTTACCACAACCTTGCATGGAGAATAGGCAATTTTGAAAAAATATGTACATTAAGAAATAATAGTTTTAATAATGTCTAAAATTTTTAAACTTTAACTTCAAAATAATTTGTATAAAATATTTCTTTCTAACATTTTCTAAGTAAGTTGATAAAAAAATATTGCTGTTTTCAATTTTGTTGTACGATAAATTGTTGCAAAAATGAACACAAAAAAACTATTTCATATACGTTGGCACTATGCTTCGCGTTTGCTAAGAGAAAAAACATATATTATAACGGTTTCTTAAAAATTCCTTTACACATTTTATTATTGAAATAACTATTAATATACGTATATTTGAGTTGATTTGTTTGTGAGGTTATTTATAAGAAAACAAACACTAAAATGTATGAAACTGTGTTATTGTTTTTACTTAAAGCGATCGTTTACTATTTTCGTATGTAATCTATTCAAAATATAAGAAATCACTAAAATGTTAGATGATTAATTCTAAGTACTTCCTCATTCCTCGTGAATTTTTTTTTTGCATTTGATTAGCACGAGAAATTAATTTTTTTTTTTTTTTTTAATTTTAAGTTTAAAACGAAACAAAGTTTAGTATATTTCAAAAAAGATTATTAAAGCTGAAATATGACACTTCAAAATCACTCTCCATATTTAACTATCAAATTAGTTTTTATTAAGTTACAGCCCATTGGAACTGATAACTTTTTAAATAAAACTGTCATATTTTAGCTTTCAGAATACTTTTTTAAATGGAAAAAAAGTGTATTAGTTTTCAAATTAAATTTTTTTTAATGAAAAATTAAAATTTCTTTGTTGATCAAATGCAAAACAAATTCATGTGAAAGTACTTGAAGTTGAGCTAGAAATCTGAAATTTTAAAGGTTTCTTATTCGAAAAGAACTATAAATTAAAAGGGTAAGCCGCAGGAGTACCAAAAAATAAAATAAAATAAAAAACAGTATAATAAACATATTATAGGTTAATAACATATTTATGTTTTAGCTATAAATTAAGATTCGGCAATTAATCGCTTCTACAGAATGACCCAATTTATAAGTTTATTGTACATGTACTTAGCCTTTAAATTAAACTATTCAATTGTATATGATTTTGAATTGATTAATATTTTAAGATATTTAATAGATTTAATGAAATTTATACATTTATTCAGTTACAATTTCAATATTATTAGCTTGTATATTTTAATACTTTTTATTTTTAAATAATTGTAATAAAATTTGTATTTGAAATGATAATTAAAAATTAACATGTTAAGCTATAAGTTACAATCAAAATTCATTTAAATGTATTACATATTCGTAAACCGTACGTTATTCGACGAAACAGGCTATTGTGAGGGGTATAGTATAGGCAATTCGCGTGCGTTCCTGTGCTCAATTCAACAATTGAGTATAACTGTTTTAAAAATCTGATCAATTAAGCATATTGTAAAAACTAAAATTTTGGGGTGGTATATAAATATTTAAAAAAAGTGTTAAGTACAAACGAATGACCGAATTTGACGGCGCAGAAAATTCCTAAACTTTGTGTTCCATTTTTTTTTATCATTCAATTGGTTTTATAAACTAGCATCAGACACATACAAATAGAAGCTAAGACTTTTTGTTTACATATTGTACGAAAATTATATGTTTTATGGAAAGACAAATATGGACCATTAAATGCCTCTTAAGACTCTATAGTACTCTAGAAACATTCTGAAAACCTAGTTATCTATTAACCTTTATATGTTTGTTATTAAAATATTCTTCTTACAGGCGGGTTAATGTTCTTTTAACATAACATATTATTCCGTTTTCAAAATTATTGATACTAATTTATTTACGAAGTTTAAGTATCTTGTGTAGTATTATCATACAACGATTTTATCTCAAGTAATTATTTGAAAACTATTTTGACCAGTTACTTTTTTTAATTTATATATTTAATTTATTGTTTAATAATTTAAGTTTACAATTGATTGTTAAAGGTAAGCGGTAAAACCACGAGTTAGAGTTGGAAGATATTACTACAAATGTTGGTGTTTTTGAAAAAATTAAATCACAAATTAATTTAGTTTTTAGCGGTTCTTATTATTAACTATGTCATAAATCATTTGAATAACCACTTACCAACACCACATGCTTTTAGCGAACAGTTCTAATTTTTCATAATGTTAATGGTTCATAAGGTTGTGGTGTTAAACATAATTTAAAAAAAAAATTCAGACGTAGATTTGCAATTTGTTAAGACAAGGCGAGATACATAACAACGTACACGATAAGTGTTTCAACCGATTTACATAGTCTTAGATACCTTTTGATTCTTACCACTTGGGATGATAATTATTTGCACTTATTAATACTCACGTTTTGGAAGATGACTGGAGTTGAACACGAACCCGCGGTTATTATAACGGACAAAAAATGTTTTTAAAAAACCAAAAAACCTATGACCCGAACGCGTTTAAAAAACTTTTGACGATAAAAATATAAATTTTTTGTATTTTTCAATGGCACGGCTGTAGTGTGTTATTGAAAAACGCGCGACCGACGGTATATATATTTAAGTAACAGAACAAGTGTAACGTCAACACTTAACTCGGTGTACAGGTAATGCAAGCCGATAGTGCTGTAGTTTGTGTACGTTGTATGTTAAATAGGCAAATAAAATCCCGTGAGCGTTTCCAGTGTTCGGCGGTATAGTCGGCGGACGACTGCATGGGGAACACTAAGCTGAACAACAGTCGCTGGTAACACCGCTCGGACCCTCCCCCACTAAACAGTTAACGCCAACTACACAGGCAGCGCAACGCCACCGCGTTACTTGACGGTTTTCACGTAGATTATACTGTGCGCCGTGTATTTAGTACGAATTTTCATTTTTTTTTTATGACCGTCCGACTAATAATAATAAAATCAAAAATTTTATTAATTTACCATTACAATACACTCGCGGGTGGACACGTTATTTGTTAATTTTTTTTTCACATTCAAACCAATATATTGACAGTCAACGGCAAAGTAACAATATTTAGGTCACAAGCGACACTTGGATGGTAATAATTTGTTATGGAGCAGTAAAAACAAATGAATATTAAAAAAAAATTAACAAACAACAATCTCGATATTGTATATTTTGTTCATATACGAACTGAAAATATATTATAGCGGCGACCATGATCTAGAAAATCGTACGGTCGGCTAACGTATAATATAATATATTATTAATTATTTATTTATAATCGGCTTTCTTTTTTTTTGCCACCGAATTATGTCTTTTTTCTAATGTGAAATTTGAAAGAAACCATCCACCAAAACGGGATGTGTGTGTCTTTATATCGGCTAGTCGGTAAACCATAAACGCGTGGTAAACGACCAACATATCGTCGTTGCCGCGAAAAAACCTCTTAGGTGCCAATTTTATGATTTTGTGGTTTTGGTATCCCTGAATTCAGAAAAAAATAAGTTATCGCACGATAAAATCTCCTACGTGCTATCTTCATTGTAGAATAAATGAAAAATAAAAATAAAACCTCTTATGTGTTACCTACTATACATCATTTTACACATTTTAATGTCTCCTGAACAATTAGGTTTTAGCACATGGAAGTTTTTTTTACGGCAACGAATATGCCAGTAACATATTTTATTTTTATGTACTTGTAATTTTACCCAGAAACAAAAATAATTAACTTATTTTTCATAAATATTCGTTTAATATATTTTTATTACGTTATTTATTGGTAACTTTTTTAAACTGAAATATTAATAAATAAACCATTTTTTTTAATTGTGCCACAGTCGATGCCTTGAAAATGTTATAAAGAATTCAAATGTTTTTTCAAAACTTAAATCAGAGTATTCTTAGGAACAGCACGTTTGAAGTAGAATGAGTTGTTTTCGACTAAAAATACGCAGGTGTAGAGGCTCCTTAATTAAAAAAATACAATTACATACGTAATCATTTGACAATCTCAAATTAATAGGGTTTTAATCCATATGAGACGGAGTTATATTATCTATAAAAACTTAAGCAACACTTGTGGTTATATATCTGTCACAACTGTGAATAAGTGCATAAGTCGAATTTTGGTCAAAATTGACTAAGTACGCTAGGATGTAGTCCGAGGCGTCTAGCACACATTTGCAAATGTCTAACTTGTTGGACCAAGAAGAAAACCTTGAAAGAGATGTGAGTTATTGGCTAAGTAAGGATTTATGGCAGCTGGTCAAAGTTTAAAATCGGTCCCCTGTAAAATCACTGAAATGGACTTACACACTTGTTCACAGTTGTTACAGATATAGTAAAGAAATAAAATAATGAAATTTATTTAAATAAACCCTTAACCACAAAAATAATACTCTACAGAGTATACGTATGTCGGCAGTAATGTTACAATCATCACCGCACCTCAATCTGTTGTGTCTGTTTTATGCAGTCACTAGTTTTTAAAGTTGTCATCCATTCTGGTAACCTTCCATTCTGCTTTAGCTATAGCACTATAGTAACACTTATAGCTATTAACTGTAACGCTATAGTAACTATAATGCTCGCTGTGTATTGTACAAATACAATTTTTTTTTCTATTCACATTTAACTACTTCTTCCTTGGTCTCCCGCAGACCATTTTTCTTTTATTCTCATCCCACCCAACTATTATTTACTGATTTATTTTCCAAATTTTTTTTCGTAGTATATGATTTTTTCGATACATTATGTCACTGTGGCAGACTATAATATCATTTTTCCATAGAGTATTGTTATGCATTAACACATCAACATACGAGCGGTAAAGAGCGGTAACAGAAAAACGGTAAAAAATACATAATAATATATTTATATGGATATTATAAAACACTTGTCGAGATCAGTGTCGAGAGAGTTATTTTAATTTGTTTCCCAGTGAATTGTGTATATACGACACGAAATAAAATAATAACTGGGAATGTATTACCGAATCGCGGTCACGACGACTGACCGGCAGTGGGTACGCGAGCTCACTAGGTGTACAGATACTGTGAAATAATATAATACCTTATCCCCTTATATATCTTTATAGGAGATCCGCGACCGACAATCGTTGGATTTCGGCAGAACGTGTGGAATCCGTCCGATTGTCGTCTACGACGTTATTATAATATATTCTGATTATAACAATAAATAATAACACAATAAATATGGAAAAGAACCGGACAGCTACGGTGTCTTTACTTCACGCTGGCGGTGTACTATATATTTGATTATATACTACTACAACAACAGTACTTAACCGGTACCTATCGTCTCCCATTACTTGTACAATATACATTAATATATTACTATTTGTACTGAGTGTACACAGTGGTAAACGGTAAGCGAAGTATGAAGAGTTTAATGAACTTGTTATAGTTTTTTTTTTATCTTTTGTGTGTTTACACATAATTGGCCCCGTTAATTTTCTCGAAGGTGTTGATTGATTTTCGCAACGCCGGATGAGCCCGGCCGCAATCATGCACGGTTGCGTTTTTAACGGTTTGAGGTAGGTACACATAACAAATTAGGGTAATAAGGCAAAGCTGAACCTACACAGTCGATGTGTGATTTTACTTTTTGCCGAGCACAACCGTACGTTATACTATTATCAAACCAATAGCAGATTTCATAACAACAGCTATAATATTAATAGATGAAGAAAAATTAAAACGTAATTAAAATTTCCTTAAGTCTATCAAACCTAGATATAAAATAAATAAAACCACATATGTGCAAATTGTGTAGCGGGTTTTGATATAAATTGAAATAAATTTCAACTCAACGCTCATAATACTTAAGACTTAAACCTCGCGTTTAAGTCTTAAGTGTAAACAAATCTGGAAATTCCGCATGTAGTGTAAATCAGAAATTATTGTGATTTTACAAAATTGTATTGTGTTTTGTATGGTAATTAGATGTATTATACAACAAATTTAAAATTCATTAAATTATCTCTTCGACCGCTAAGGATTCTTGTAAGCGTTTACAAGTTTGGATGCAATATTAGGATTTATACAAGCCAAGTAAAGTAAACTAAGAGCAAGTTGTTATAGACAATAATTAGACAATATGAAAAGCTTAAATGTTTTTGAGTTCATATCTGTTTTTGGTGGAAAACTATTAAGCATATTATACTTAATATAAAAATTATAATAGGGAAAATATTATATATGGGAACACTGGCGACTCTGTTTATTATGATAATGTTTAATGAGCTTGTGCTTGTGGTACTGTCTTGAGTTCATTTAAATAAATATTATTTATGTAACAACTGTATACTCTCATTTTACTCAAGTATTCTTAACAGTAAACGTACACCTCAGTATTAGTATCATTAATGTTTGAAATTTTAAAAAAATGCATATAGAAGCCCACGAAACGGATTTAAATGTAAATCGAAAAAACCAAAAGAAAATTACTCGAGCGTTAAGTGTAACGTGTTCATAAAAATAATAACGACTTCATATTCAGCGGGCAAAAAAGAAAAAAATGGACTATAATTTTTAATACCGTTGTCAATGTACATGCAGCGGCTGAATCGTAAAACTAGGACGACGTTTGTTTCAGCGAGGACCACGTCCGATTGTTCAACACAATATAATTAAAAATTGTCTTCTTTAGTATAAAAAAAAAACTTGTAACATGTTAATAATAAGATAGAGAAAAAAGTTGGCATACAGTGACAATGGCTACCGTATGCGGAGTCCGCAGTATTTCAATAGCAGATTCCATTCGCACTTCAACGTCCTGCGACCACTCGATTCAATTATGTCACCTAAACGATTCAAGTGTATAACAGGAATACCAATCGCCGTTTTGTATTGTAATAGCAAACGATCGATTAAAAAAGGATGTCACCCCCACATTTCTTTTGGTGGTCTATACTGCAAAAATATATTGCGTCGACTTTTTTAAAGCCGTTTCGGTGTCTACAAAGCGTTGACAAAAATATAGTACACTTATAAAATCGTATCAACGAAGAAACCATTAAATAAGCTGTCGTGCCATTAACAATTTTAAGATTTCTGTGACCAATTATACCAGAAAAAACTAAACGTTGTAAATAATAAATTATAAAAATGTATTTACTGTTAAAGTTTATTCGTTACTTTACTATGATAAAAGTACTCTGTAGTTCCCTCTTAAGAGGGCGTCGCACCGCCCATTTTTAAGGAGTAAAGTATAGGCAATTTTTTACAAATTCGTAATTTAAAGGTTAAACTGTGACGTGTAGTTATTAGTTCAATAACTAGGAATCTATTCTGGTAGTTAATTTATTTTTTGGACTATCACAGCATCCTTGAAAGCGATTTAAAAATGTTTTTTCATCTCTACATGTTTAAGCAGACTGAAAATAACTCACTTAATTTTGATTTTATAGTAAAAGCACCCATTATACAATTTAAAGAATATTTCGGAGGGCAAGACGGTGCGCTTTTTTCATTTTTCCAAGTATAACGCTCAATACATAGTTTAGAAATAACGATTATTTTAACATTTTTAAATGACTAACTTTTCAATAAAATAATTTTTTTTTAAAAACGCACCGTCTTGCCCTTCGGAATATTGTTTTCTTTTAATTTTATAATGGAGGCTTTTACTCTAAAACCAAAATTAGGCGAGTTATTTTCAGTCTGCTTAAACATGTTTTTACCACTGAAAATCACCGGTGCGACGCCCTCTTAAGCAAATTGAAAGCAGTCGGTTTCTTGGGCGTTTTAGATGCCTACTTAGGATGGTCCGATTTCAATTCCGTAAAAATATTTGAATTAATTGTCCTTTTTTCTAAGTTGTTGTAGCCTGTAGGAATTGATTTTTGATATTTTAATTAAAATTGGGTGAACAAATTTTGGCTTTTAGGTCGAAATATTGGTTATTTCTAGGAACAAAAAGTCTTTTACTTTTAGTAAAAAAATTGTATAAGTTAAAAATAATGCTCTGGACCTTACACAACTTAACCTTAAACAATATTGACTGTCGAAAATTATTAAAACCCATTTTTCCCTTAAATATTACCTACATAAAACCTCTTAAAAACCGCCCGCTTTCAATCCCTTTTAAGAGGACGCAGCGTAAAATAATTATTGAAGCAAATTAGTGGATTCGTATTTGCACTACTACTAAGCTGATAGAATTATAGAAACGTAAATACATAAATATTATAAATGATAATAATTTGAGCCTTTAACTCGACAAGGGCAAATTTAAAAATATTTAACATAATTATGCTTATACAGAGTGATGCATTAAGGATAAGAAATTCATTTTCTCTTAAAATAATTCTCTGAAAATATCTAGCCGATTTATACTTAAGTATACAACTGTGGAGTTGTGCCAGCCAGTCTAAAATCGAAGTCATCTAACGTTCATATTGTATGATAGAAACGATACCATTCACTGCGACATGATGCTGTCTACAGTAGCAGACGAAATCAAGGAGTTTGCCAATATATATATATATATATATATATATATATAAAAAAGAATATATAAATATTCTTGATTGCTATACATGGTTAACAACGGTGATAAATTATCACAGACGATCAACCCTAACCATATCATAATAATAAAAATACTAACTAATTAAACTAAAACTTTAATCACGTTAATCATTATTGCATTTACAGTGACTGACTGAAAGTTCTACTTGAATAGAATTCTTTTAAAATAATAATGCTTAAAAATATGTTTGAGCGACTTATAAATATTAAATAAATTATTGTGTTATTTTTTTGTTGTGTGGAACGACTGGAAATGTACAAAGAATACTTCTTAATTATTTCCTTTTTTTGGACCGCAACTATTTTAATAAATGCTAGATAAGTACTTACTACCTAGATACTATATACAATTACTACTATTGAGTTATACTGATAATAATATAATTTTTTCTTTGTAATTTTTACAGTTATTCAATTTTGTAATCCAAAAAATAATAGTTGATTTATTTGTTCTATTCGCAGCATGTAGTAACATAACAATAGTAATTTGCGAAAACTTAAGGAAAGATAAATAATCAACCCGGAACACATTCCCTACTAAAAAAAACTATAAAATGTTTTACAAAAATCATTAGCGTAGCACAGTCTATAATGCTGGACAATACCGAGGTAGGTAGACGTTTTAAACTAGTTATGTCATCCGTGACAAAATATTTGTATAACATTTACTAGTTACGATAAATGTTCTACGTCTTCTCATATGCATAATAAATCATTTAAGAGTTCACTATTATAATATTAAAAACAGTTAATAATAAAGTTTTCAAATAATAAAAATATACGCTCAAGCCACTAGGACAATGCTAATTTACATATTGTTATATTATTAAAGTCTTAAGATGAGAAGACGGGGAGAACTGATAAGCTTCTCGTTTGTTTTAAGCATTGATACAATTTAATGATTGGCTTAATGAGTTATATTAAAAAATCTGTAAGTTGCAATAATAATATTAATTTTGTAATAATCAATAAATCTCCCACTAAAAAATTAAACCTAAAAATGTAGGTCTTTTGGACAATTCTTATTTATTTCAGTGATTTCAGTATGTCTAGCCTCCCCCCCATTTCCTCCTAAAATTGCACCAATGCTTTTAAGTAAGTATAAGCTTGTCTGATCTATATGAGTGACTCCAAAACTGTAAGTACATTATTTACTCGATTACAATTTAAATATTATAAAACAAAATGGATTAAAAACAGAGACTCACAAATCCGCATAAAAGATACACTGGCTTCAGCTTCACCGATTTAAATCCGTTTAAACTTAATATTTTTAATTTGTATCTATAAACCTATTTGAAATCTGATTTGAAGTCAAAATTAAATAAAAAATGTAACGCAGGCACAACTCCAGACCTGATCAAGCAAACCGGACCAGGAATAAATAGGGAAATATCCTAATTGGACACGATTAATTACTCGAATCGAATAAGAATAATATAAGGAAGGTTGGATCAGAAAATCTGGATCTGAATCCCTTCAGATATAGCTAAGACAACTTTAGATAAAGTGACCTTGGCTATACTGCATCAGTTAAAGATGGGGGAAACCTGAATGACATTTTTACCGGGGTTTATCCAGTACGTTTTAATTTATTTTAGTTTAAATAATTCTCACACATCACGTTTTAATACGACTTATGACAATTACTGAACGTTGCAAGTACAGTGCTGTACTTCAGCGCATATAAATAATGTATTTATGTCTTTTTGTATGGCCGAGACTGTGACAAAACGATCACACTCAAACGGTTGACGAACAGATTATCGCTCTACCAGCAGTTAGGTTAGACAGGCTATCTCGAGTACGATGGCTGATGATAAACTGGATATGATTATAGGCAGAAAAAAATACATTTATTATATGTTAATTGGTAGTTACGGGTGCAATTTTACAGGTATCCTCAAACGTATCACACGCTACGTGTAGCGGTAATTGGTCTGAATATAAACACACACTATGACCGGTGGTTGGGGATCTTCTGGATGCAATAGCCAATAACCACATAGTGCTGTGTATCCTGGATGGCAGGCTCGTGATGTCGACCGGCGGTATAAACGTGAGTTTCATTAGGTTATAATTATCACGGCACGACAACTCCGAGTCTGCCATCGTGGACTCGACGGACATGTGTTGTCGTACACCGGACCGACTAAACAGTTAAAAATGTATGCGTGATGTGACCATTGTCGCACAAACCGACTGTGGTTATAAAAAAAAAGGTCCCGGTAAAACAAAAAAACAAAAATCAAAAAAAGAAATAAACTATGGCGGTAAAAAAAGACAACACAGACTTGTGGCACGTTCCTCGGAATCGTCCCCGTAACCGCCCACGTTTGTACCGAACAACAGTACCACGGTCTACATTGATTACGAGCGTTATACTTTCTCCATACACACAGTTATTGGCTATGCGGAAATTATAATAATATGATATTAATACGTGCACGCGCAAAGACGGGAAAACGATCCGTATATTATTATTATAATACAATTTTTTTTCCTCCCCAGATCCTCTTCTTTTATATAGTACACGGATACCGGTATCGCCAGCGTTGACCACGTAAATTCTCCGACAAAGACGATCGTGAATGAGATCTTCGTCGTCAAATTTTTGGACATGATACTAATTGAAAATCCATGCCCTCGAATATCAGGAAAATTGTATGATCAGAATATGTTCAGATAAGACTTAAGTGTAATGTAATTGGTGTAAGCCACACCTAATCGTACGCCACTTGACTAATGCAACTCCGATGTCTCTAACTTAGCCTATATATTTTTTTACATTGTATCCTTAAAAAAATGTTTTGTTCAATGTTATACGTATTGTTTGAAGGCATACTATAATTAATCAGTACACAGGGCCTTTAGAATTTCATAGACCACATGATTTTGGATGATACACTAAAATTATTAAAAAATGACCTATGTAAAACTTTTTTGTCAAACAATAATAGTTTAAAGTGTTTGTACATTTTTCAGTCAGAAGCCAGATTTAGAGAGGGAGTATTTTTGAAACTTAAATGATAACGTGTACCATTTACTTAAGAATAATTTTCTGAAAATGTTAAATGGTCGATAACTAGTTTTAAGTCATTACTTTCAAATTTATTAGAATTTAAAATTTAAGACGGGAGGAAGGGTGGAGTGTAGTATTATTTTTATGTATCTGCACACATTACTCAATCGCATTCCACCTGAGTAAATAAAACATGAACACATACTTGAAGCAACTGGATGTAGTTTATATGTTATATAAAAATTCCTTCTTATAGATATTAGGTAACAGACTTATTCATGATCCCCCTTTTTTTACAATAATTAAGGCTTCAATAAAATCGATGATTATGCTCAAAAATTACTACAATAATAATTACATTTAATTTTAATTTTAGGGCGAGTCCGATAGTGAGTAAACTTAGAGTACTTAAGCCTTATACGTTGTTGATTAATATTAAATATTAATAGTAATTCTTAATACATTTATTCTAATAAATAGAAGAGAATTCCAATAAACTTTTTTCTATGATCGTTGTCTGGAAACTTGAATTTTTTTTAGGTATGTACTATTTTTTACAATAGTTTTGTACATAAAACCGTGATGTGTTTCTTCTAATGAAGTATTTGTATATGTGTAAAGCCGGTTCCGTTAAAAAATTTAACGATCGGCCTACGAATATCCCATGTAGTTTTTTCAACGAACCAGCTTACTGACAGTTATATATAAGACCAACAGAATCGCAGCTGTGCTAATGCTTCGAACAACAATATGTTGTATAAATTGTTTTCTGCGAATCCGAAAATAATAATTACACGTTTTGAGCTCAAACAATCGCGTAGACTTAATTTTAAAAAAATACTAAGTCCAGTAAAACATCTAATAAATAGCTGGGTGTACTTAACTATTTTAATCGGCAATACAAAATTATGATAATGCACTCGGTGTATTTGCAAACATTGTCTCTGTAGGTCATCTACCTCCGGTCTGGATTTCCCACATTAAACTACATCGATGGTTATCATGCGTTACACACGTACGAGCAGCGTGCCGCCACCGCCGCTGATATCCTTCCTTACATGGGTCCGACTTGCCAATATAATAGCGTGTGGGATCAGATGCGGGCAGTGTAGTGTGGCAACTAACATGATACGGGACTTGTAAACTCGTTCGGGCACAAAAGTGCTACGATAACAATACACTTGCAAGATAGTAGGTGGCTGGATTTCAAACGAAGGCTTTCGCTAGTGTATAGGATACATGAATAAATAAATCTAGACAAGTTTTACGGTTTAATCCGCACGTATAAACTTTTAGATATAAAAAAAAAACAATACTTGGACTTTTACAGCTCAATTATTTAGTTATTAGTTTCAGGAAATAGTCATTTATACCGCAGTTAGCACGCATCCAAATCATTTTTATTATATAATTTTGATATTTAATTCAACAACAATTTAAAGAATTGAACGAATCACGTGCATTCATCGCACAAAACATAGGTAAAATGAACCTTCACCTGAAATTCAACCGAAAATAATGAATCTTTTTGTATCATCGACTAAGGATTCCTTTAAGACTTAACTGTTCCATATCCCATAACTCTTCTACGTATAACTACTCAAACCAAACCGGCAATACATCATTGCCAACGGGGTTCTGACAAACTTTCAAACGCTAACAAAATGTTGACTTGACATTCTCTAGTCTATCGTTCGAGTATTTTCTATGGCTAATGAAAACTTGATATCCACTTTTTAATTAGATATTTCTTAAAGAACGCTTGAGAGAATTTAAGGGAATAGTTTTTCTTTGTCCGTGCTTATACTGCTCATCGCCCATATATTTATATTCATATAGTAGCATAATGATAATATGACTTAAATAATATGGCCCTAGATGATTATATAAACAACTATAGTCGATATATATTTATATAGATTCAAGGGCGCCCGCAAGTGAAAATTCAGGGGGGCCTATGATTTTGTAATAGATTTTATAAATTTGGGATATTGAATATACATTTTTTTTAAACTTGCACAGAAGCTAGGGGGGTTGCCTCCTCTGCCCCTCTCTGTGAGTGCCCTTATTTAGAGTCAGAGGACGAAATGTTTCCAATATGACAAAATATCTCTTTAAGTAGAACAATTTGATCTTCAGTTGAACCCGATATTATCACAATAGATTCTCAATAAACGTGTTAAAACCTAGACTATAACAAATCAAAAAATGTTTGACTTTTTTTTAACTGATTTCTGTTAAAATTTAAAAGAATTTACTATGCCCATTGTACTGTGATATTATATAATACTATATACCTACCTATTTAAAAATTAATTGTCATTATTGTCGGGGCACGATCTGAATGCTCAACACAAATGGACAATGTCATGTGTGATAATAGAGACCAAGATGATGTCATTTCGTAAATTGATAAATCCAAATGCATTAATAGATAATATGAAAAATTTCACGCAGACATCTGATTAAATCGATTGTGCCAGCAAATTCTATAGAATATGGACCTACGTGAATTTCGGTTGAACGGTAAAAATATTCTCATGCAATCCGAACATGGGTACTTGTAGTAAGCATAATAAAATTTCCGTCGAAAAAACCTGCAATGGTCAATCATTCTAAGTATGCGATTAGTGGCGGATTTGTACAAGTGTTAAAATATGTTAGTCAGTCAATGATTCATACGGATATTAGACTTCTAAATAAATCCTGTCGATACATCTAAAGCTATTGACTAGTGTATAGAGAAATATATTTTACTTTAATAAGTTAAAGAAAATGTTACCTATAAGGTACTAAAATATTGGCTAATGTCGTTACCATAATATTTTTCCAGTTTTAAATTTTACCTACTCAATAAGTCAGCTAATTGATAGCAATTTTTCTTTAGTGTATAATTGGAAATAAATCCTTCATGAACAACATCTAATATTTGTACAAGCAATATTTTGGAATTCTTTTCTTCTTGAACATTACACTATATCTCTCGCTTGGGACACTGTCAAAAGCTTTTCTGAAACCAATTAAAATTAAGCTAATTTTTATCCTGGGTGCTCACCTTTTAAATATGAAGCATTTATACAATTTTAAAGGTTTTTTTTATTGATCATCTTGACAAATCATATTTGTTAGTCTTGTTTCACTTTTAAATCTTATTAACTGTTGTTTCTCCTACTTTTCCATTTTAATGCATGATTCCATATGGGTGATAATAGGTCATATTTCTTTTTTCATTACTTTTTTTCACTAGGGACTAATTAATTTCAGGAATAAATAGTTCCTCTTCCAAATTAGTATTTGCAATTTGTGCAATTTTCATCGAACTTTTTTTTTTTTTTTTGTTAACAGCCCAAAGGCTGGTTGGCAGCAATTCTCCACTACTGACGCTTCTCCGCTTTTCTTTTTAATTTGCAATAAGATCTGCAGTCCATATCTCTTACTATTTGACTAATGTAGTCCAGTGGCGGTCGCCCTCTGCTGTTATTCCCTTCAATGGCACCTTCTATTATCCTGCTAAGTAGACTGTTTTGACGCAGTATGTGTCCAATTAACTTGGCTCTTCTTGTTTTTAAGGTCTTCAGAAAGCTTCTTGTTTCTCCGGATCTTCGATAAACTTCTTCATTTGTTATGTGTTCTGTCTAACTTATTCTAAGTAGTCTTCTGTAACACCATGTCTCGAACGCTAGGAGTCTTTTTTCTTCTGTTTTACCTATGGTCCATGCTCACTTTCATACAGTGAGACATGGACCTGCGAACACCTAAATCATTTCAATAATTGAAATTTTTAGATTTTTGAAAATAACAGGAAACATACCAGCTTGTCTGTTGTTTTTTTTTATGTAGTTTCAATAAATACACGCATGGCGATTTTACTTAATCAGATTGTGTACCATATTTTATAACGTAGATGTGTGTGACGAATGCGAATATTGAAATCAGAAGCAAAACGATAATAATAACTCAAGTGAGATGAAGTGTTTTTTTTCTTCTTCGGGACTTGTAGTATAGGTACTACATTGCAATAATTCGTCGATATTTTATTCATGCACTGGCGGCAGTGGTATATTATTTTTACGACCTGCACGTCGAACAACAAAAATAATAATTACATTGTTTAAAATGCGCTGTGACAGGACCAAGTGATCGACGTAGGATTTTTTTACTACGCGACGACGCGGCGTGCCAAAAGCGCCATCACGTTTTATTTTTCCCATGTCTATTCATAAGCAAAACGTATACCTATATGTGTTTGATGGACGTTTTTGATGGATGATCTCGTGTATGTGAGTGAGTGAATTTAGGTCAGTGAATAATTTTAAGCAAAATATATAATACAATTATTCGCTTCTGATAAAAAAATGCAAATATCGAATTATTAATATATTGAGACCACAGATATATATCTGGAGGGTGTAGTATATGTCTGTGATTGAGATACATGCACGTAAACAATGACAATCTCATAATCATATTTCATACTTTTCGTTAAACTGAATTATCCGTTTCATCTTATCACAATGTTTCATATTTACCGTCTTGACATAATTTAAAAAAATCTCATCAGAAAATTTTTCAGCTAAAAGTCACTTATGATTTGTTTAATGTTCTTTTAGATTTCTGTAAAACTAAGACATTTTAAAAACCAAAATTTTGAAAATTATTTTTTGTCATACAAAATAATAATAGTTAAACATTAATTAGTAACGATTTTACTAGATTTAATAAACATAGTCATAATCCGATAAGCGATTTTGGTCAGAAACAAGTTTTTTCAGTAGTTTTCATGATTCACTTATTTAGACATCTGTCAGTAGATAACTAAACAGGTGTAAAACATCAGGCATTTTCCGGATCGTTAATTTAGCCGAATGCCAAATGTAGTATGAAAACGCTATCAAATGTTTAAAATAAGTTTCGAAATTTGTTTCAATTTAATGTATAGGGAAAGTGAACGTGCTGTTTTTAATCGATTTTAGGCGAATAACAAAATAATAAAATCATCACGTTGCGTTAAAAATTCAATTATACTCCAATTGTTCTTTTCACTTTCTTTTAATTACTTATAATATAAAATACTATACTAAAGCGAATATAATATATATTTAAATATATATATTATATATAATGGCGATACGCCGATACCTGCTAGTTTTACAATATCATCGTGAAAACAAACAATGACCATTTCGAAAATCTTAAATGCCTATGCGTTCTATATTAGATATTTGTTTACAAACAGTTTGTTACATACGAGTATTATTTAAACGATAATATATTTATCATAATAAAAGTATTATTATTACGTCAATAACTAAATAGCTTTATTATAGTCGAATATTTTTCTATGAAATGGCCTTATTTTCAGATTTTATGATAGAAAAATGATTACTTATGTCTATCTATTGTGTTTCGATCTGTCCCGTTAAAGAAGTCCAAATAAAATGTTTTCAGAGAGTTTAGAATTTGAACCTAGTGTTTACAAGTTATGCAACAACAGCTCATCTCTGAAAATAAAATAAGAAATACTAGATAGTAAGTTAAAGATTCATATATTATGGAGAGCTTAGAGGGGATTAAAACAGAGATAAAATGAATCAAAGATGTTAGCCAAAAATAGATAAAGGATATAAATTGTAAATTATCGACTCATTACTAATTTTATGAGAAAATTTATAAGTATTGTTAGCTTGTTTTCAGTATGTTCCGATTTTAGATTATTGCAATCATACCATCGTACCCCACTGCATATCGATATTATTAATAAACTTGCAGTGGGTCTTTATTAAAAGGGCGTCGCACCGCCCATTTTTAAGGAGTAAAGTATAGGCAATTTTTTACAAAATCTTAATTTAAAGGTTAAACTGTGATGTGTAATTATTAGTTCAATAACTATGAATCTATTTTGGTAGTTAATTTATTTTTTGGACTATCACAGCATCCTTGAAAGGATCTACGTACGACCTACGTGTTTAAGCAGACTGAAAATAACTCGCTTAATTTTGATTTTAGAGTAAAAGAACCTATTATAAAATTAAAGAGAACAATATTCCGGAGGGCAAGACGGTGCGTTTTTTCATTATTCCAAGTATAACGCTCAATACATGGTTTAGAAATAATGACTATTTTAACATTTTTAATGACTGTAACTTATCAAAAAATGAATTTAAAAAAAACGCACCTTATAGCCCTCCAGAATATTGTTCTCTTTTAATTTTATAATGCTTTACTCTAAAACCTAAATTAAGCGAGTTATGTTCAGTCTGCTTAAACATGTTTTTACCACTGAAAATCACCGTTGCGACGCCCTCTTAAGACTATTGGTACTTTTTCCTGAAGTCAAATATTATTAGAGGTACCTGATACTTAACAATAACACTTTCTGGTAATATAATACAATGCTGATTTTGTTTCCTAAAATGGAATAGGGAATGATCCATAATAAATTTTAAACAAATATTTATTTCAACAAATTATACACCCAGTTTATACACCTAACAGGTTCATTTGATATGTAAAAAATAAAGTAAGCCGTACAATGTAGATTACATTGAGGACTTCAATACTTATCTACACAAAATTAGTCACTCATATAAACTCGTTAAACTTAACGGACTAGCTATATAGGTTACACGTTGTCACAAATGTTGTAAATCGATGCGTTTTACGGTCGATTCACGCACCAATATGTTGATTTATCTCAGTATTATTTAAATCAAAATAAACCAAACCACCGCTTTGGTCCAGTGATAGTGGCGGTTATGTCGTGACGCTGACGAAGCGGCCGATTGCCGTTACGGTGTGTAGCGGGTTTTCTCAATATTTTCTACTTTATGTATACCGACCGATAAATGAATCTTAACCTCTAGTTAGCATTGGTTTTCCATACTTCCAATTATCATTTTCCACGGTCGACACATCACGGTAAAGCCAATGTCTTAGTTGCGGTCTAAATAGATAAAATATAAGTATTGTGATTGAAACCGTTAGTTACAATATTACCACTACCGCGGATTAAGTACAAAAATAGAATGTGCATTAGTGAAAACCACAAACTGTGATATTTTATTAGAAATAATATAAGGATGTTGATTGTTGTGTCAATAGCAATGAAGTTTCGCTAACTACTTGTTAACTGGTCACGAGAGCTTGCATTTCGTTTTTAAAGACTATTTATTTCCTTTGGAGATAATAAAATATACATATAATAGCTGAATAGCCAATTTATCTATAAAGGCAGAGCTAAAGAAAGATCAAATAATTTCCATTGCTATGTTTTTATTGCGAACATTTTTGTAAAAAAATGACTACCAAAAAACTTGTGTAAACAATAATGGTTGTGCAACTACATATTTGGTTATATATACTTAGTAAGTATAGGCAGTATGAAAGGTTAAGGAGACAGAGTTAAATTTTATGGAATTTTAACGTCATTAAATTCCCAGATTGCCAAACTTCATAACGTGACGAGAATACAAAATAAAATGTCGCAGTAATAAAATTAAATTTGTTAGACATTATTACGTTTAAACTGCGAACAAAGCAGTGCCAACGAAATAGCTATATTGTAAATAATTCGGTATTCAAGGTTTCAAAAATACAATAGGCCTATTTAGACAGGACTACCGTTAATGCTGCTACACAGTTTACACGTCTAGCCGTCAATTTCAATATAAATAAACAACGACGGTCCATAGTACTAGGAACAACAAACAGTCATCATGTTATGTTCATTGCAAGATATACATACAGTATATTAGTATGGCATCGGTATATTATGTCACCGATTCATAGGAACGAATGGCGCGTCGTAGTGAATGATGAAATTATAATATAAATAATATTGTACTTGTCAGTCGTAAGACTGCGTTTTGCGTTTGATATAGTTCAATGAACGAAATTTTAATAATTAGTTAACATTTTCTGGTCTTCAGCATGGCTAAACGGTTTCGAACTCAAATACTAAACAATGTATGTTAGGGTGGACCAAAACAATTTTTTTTTGTGACATTATGTTACTTGGGGAAAAAAACAATTTTCCTATTATTTCAGAATTTTAAAATGATTTTTGAAGGTTGCGAGCATCGGAAAAAAAGGTTAGTTTTTTAATTTTTTTAAGAAGGAAAAATTATTAAACAAATTGAAAACTACAATGATAATTACTTTGCTTAAAATATTCAAATTGATGTCCAAAGTCATCATTACTCTAGAAACTAGCAATATTAATTATTATTGAACGCCATTTATAATATCATTACTAAAAAATAATTTAACTAACTAACAATCAAACTTTTTAGTTTTCTATATTTTAACTTATAGTTTTTCTGGTATTTGATAACAGCTAATGTTTCTGTTTAATATATAACAAGTCATAACTAAACGTAACAAAACATCACTTTCCCTTCTATTGTCACAAATATTACTAACTACAAACTAAATTATGTTTTTTAACGCACTCGTACTGAATTTTCCGGCTAATTTTCAAGATCATACATTAATTGATACCATACGGCAATGTAAGTACGAGACGTATTTTAATGATAATAGTATTGAATATAAAAACAGATTGTCTATCTGCGGGTGACTAGACGGCAGTACGTGCATGTCGTACACTTAAGGAATGCGAATTGAGAACGATATACATATAATAGCTCTGACTATGTGGACACGACCCGTTCGATTAGCCGTTGAAATTGTGATAGGTAATGTCATTAACTCGTTTTTCTATACGGTCATCGCGACATATATTATTGTGTTATTATAATCGGACGTCCGGTTTTCTGGCTACTGTCAGTTGTCGCCTGGAGGAGCCATTATAATGTAACGGTCACATTTAACGATCGCCTGTTAAGCTCCTCAGGCGATATAGCAAATATACAAAGGAGACTTTAGGGATATTTAAGTGTAGATACGGCCTAGCCATCCGTCCCGTCTTCGGGTCCACTAATTTAACCCTATCGACTGTCGTTTCGGCCTAGCCTAGCCAACTAGCCAAGCAACACGTTACAATAATTAGATCTCTCGATTAGTTACTTGAATTTGTGTTTTTTTAACTGAACATGAATTCTCCACGAAAATTCACGTTTCACGAACATTCGTCGTTATCATTAAAACACGGCTCGTACTTCTACCATCGTGTGGCATCAATATTTAGTGATTGATCTTGGAAATTAGCCAGAAAATTCCCTACTAGTGTGTTAAAAAAACTTAATATAATAATATTTGTGATAATAATACAAGGGAAAGTGATGTTAATATATTATGATTTGTTACTTTTAATTATTACCTACATATTAATCTGCCGTTAGCGCTGAAGATGACAACATTGTTGCTGAACTACGTGTTACACGTATTTTCGCGTACACGTGAAGTTAAAAGCTCTACATTTATTATGTACAGCGATTTAGTTTTTTGTTTTCTGCATAGATTTCCCAATAGTTGATGCACCCGTAAATTTAGTTGAAAGTTCTAAGTTCCATATTTATGCTTTACAGATTATTAGTAGGGCTCAGATTTGTATACACAAAATGGTTTCGTTATATGCACTAAATAAAAAACAGACAATATACTTTTACCTTACTAGAAAAACTCCATAAAATAATATACAAATGTTTTTAAAACAACTAAAACAACAAATGTCTGTTGTAACTTATAACATTGAGACTTGAATTCTATACTTCTAAAATCATGGAAAAAGTATATTATAATTTGAGTTTTCAAACGTGCAAATTAAAAACCATTACATTAAAATAAATTAAAACGTAAAATATGCAAAATAATCTCTATAATTATATCACTTATATATGTCTATAACCTAAACATAACACAATTTTCCAAAGTAATATGTATCTACTAGTGTATATATTATAATAACACATACAGAGCACATATTATGTGGTATTTCAATATCGATATATTATTCTGTTTGAGAGAAACCACATAAATATATATTTTTTTAAATTATTAAATACATTTTCTTTTTTATAATAGTTATTAGAATACTTGGCAATGGCTAATTTTTAAATATCAAAAATAATTAAAACAATAATACTTTTCAGGTTGGTTATTACCCCCCCCCCCTGGTATTCTATGGATGCATGTGAGGAAAAAAAAAAAAAGTTGGTTATGGAAAGTTAAACGAATAAAATGTGTGTATCCTTAAAGATACAATGTCAAGCTAAGGGTTAACCCTTGAGGTTATTTTCAATTAGAATATTTGCGAAAAAAAATAACATTGGAAATTGAATCTTTAAAAAAATTGATTGGCGCGTCGTCGGTGAACAATCATTTTGCACTGCAGCTGAAACGTGTATGTCATGTGTACTATCACGTGTGGGTTGCCGCGCTTAAAAAAAAAACGTTAGTGATCCGTAAAAATTGTCACACTTGTTCTGAAGAGCTTAACGCCACGCGAACCGCATTTGAATGGTATGTTTTAATGACGTTGTTCAAGAAGAAAAACGAATTCCGGATTCACCAACGGTGGTACTTTCATATTATGCGGCCGGCGCCGCCGACGACAGTGGTTTTTTCAAACCGCGAATTGGTAGCAAAAATATTTTCAAAAAAAAAAAAAAAAAAATGAACAAATGATAATACTGTATCATCTGTTTGCGGCCCACAAGTAATTATCAAAGAACTAGCTTTTTTTCTTCAAATATTAATAATATTGTGTATTTTGTCCACGAATGTAGAACGGACACTCGCCCCTACTTAGTTACCGTTACTGGTCTGCACTGACCACGTTAAACCGTCAATGCAAAAAGATGGCGGTTTGCACGCGAAACCGTGTTAGTACCTACTCACAATCCGAGTATTTCCCGTAAAAAAAAACACCTCAAGAGTAAGACACGGCACTGACAGCCAAGTTTACTGTTTAAGTACAACAAATTTATTTTCAAATTAATTTCTATTAGATTCGGGGTATTACTTTTAAAGTATAACATTATTTCTTAATGAGTTAAAGTCATTGTTGGTGGTTAAAAATGCGTTCATAGCGATGAAATTGTGACACTTTAGCTATTTCAATTTCAATTCTGTAAAAAGATGAATGTTTGTTGCCCTATTTACTTAATATGTCGGAAACTGTTTTTCATTTAAAAATGCAATATTTCTTGTAATATTATAAATAAAATTTGAATGAATTTTTTATTATTTGAAGCACAATTATCTAAATACAAAATACTGTTTCCATAACCTAATCTAACGAGGTAGCCAAAGAACTCATAGATGAATTTGAAAAATAATCAATATTTTACATTTTTGTATTAAATGATCAAAACAAGTTTTTAAATTTTAAACTAACATATTATTTTTAAGTTTTAGAATTTAGAGGGTAACTTTTGAAATTCACTTAGTTATAAAACCTATTTGATTTACTTATTAAAAACTACATACTTTAATGAAAATAATGACTAGTCGATAAGCTTTTAAACTAATAGTACTGGCAATGATAACTAGATAAACTGTAACATTGTTTTTACCACGTACTCTACTTAGCCGCACTTCCTTCTTTATATTAATCTTAATATAAACTAGTACATGGACTAATGGTTGTTAATCAGTCATCATTTTCGTTACATCATAATTGTTTTATTAAGTAAATTGTATATTTTATACGTTACTATATAACTATAAGAAGTTACCCTTTAAAGAATATATACACTTTAACATTAAAAATTAAGTTCGATAATTAAATAATATAATAAAGTTTTATTTACAACTTTTTATGTTAAATTAACTATTTTATAAAAATAAAATAACTGATCCATCAAATGTTGAAGATGACCCACATATATAGGATAACGGCACCAGTGATTGACATTATGATCCAGTGTTTGGCAATGCAGTGTTTTTTAAATTACATGCATTTGTTTTACAAATTTTACATTTTTTTCAATGAATATTGTTTAAAAAAATCATCTCAACGATATAAAATATTTTGATATTCTATCTGATATAAAAATTTAAAAAAACACTATATTTCCAAAAGTTGGGGTAGTGGCAATCGCTGGTGCCGTTACCCTAGGTGTAGAATGTATATAAATTATAATACACTGTATACACAGGGTGATCCAACTAACGTAAGACACTCATTTTCTCGGAAAATATGAATATTATGAGAATTTTTTTTTTTCTTAACTTTTAGGTACATATTTTACTACATTTTTCAATATTTAGAATATTTTTATCTTCAACCTTTATATGTAAAACAAGTATCGCATTTGGTTTTTCAAATGGAAACATATGTTTTTAATTCCATAAGTATGCAGACAATTTTTTTTTAAAATATGTTAGCGTTTGAATTTTCAATTTTCAACTATCTGTTCGTTTTCTGTGACTTAGTAAAGTTTTGAAATTCAAATCAATATTTGATCGGTTTTCCAGCAGTAGCACTTTTATTTGCCAGTAAATAATGATAATATTGGACCCCATCGATAATACTGTCACCGATAATGAGACATAAATAACTCTGGCACTAAGTTTTTTTTATTATTATATGGACAATCGATTTTTAATCTACCTGTTTGGAAGCAAATATACCTTACATAACCGTCATCCGTTCACATGTATTATCAGTAGACTGCGATGTGGATTTTGCCTTGAACCACTTTTACGGTATGATTATAATATATTATATTAATTTTCACTGCATTGTAAATTATATCGCAGATTGTATATTTTTAATCGTTGAGCCGTCATATTGCAAATAAAGGCTATTAAAAAAAAAAAAAAAAATTATAATATAGCGTTAATATTATTATCACAGTATCATTATAATATGGTATGAGTAAAACTTAAATTGTCAAACGACAAACAACGTGTACTCGTAATTTGTGAACAGTTTTTTTTATGTATTAAGAAGAAACTAATATTGTGTTTTAAAATGTCTAATTGTGGTTAGTGACATATATTTTACAATTTATTTTGAAACTATAATGAATGTAATGATTTCATAATTATAATTTAGTTCTCATTAGTAATAGTGAAATTTGTATTTAAGACTTGGTAAACTCAACATAACAACCAAGTTATACAATATACCTACTGTTTTATTTAATACTATACGTAACATAATATTATTATATGGCCAATTAACAGTTGTTAATTATAGTTTAACTGGAATAAATGTTGATGACTGACCGCAAGAAATCTGTAAGTGCAATATATTAAATATTAAAATTTTAATTTGTATTTTTTAGCAGGACATTTTTTAAGAAGATTACTGGAATGATAATGATGTTTTGAAACCTTAATGTACAATTTGTCACTGATTACAATAGTCGGTATTGGTTTATCAAGCTACATATCAATATGTCATTTATGATTATTCAGTTACTAGTTAGGTATGTTTCAAATATCAATATGCACTAGAGTCTAGATGTGCAATATTTTAGTATTGAAAAACTGTATATTGTGAATAATAGATATTACACTATTACTATTAGTAAATTGTTATTTTGTATATTTTCAGTTATGTCAACGTCTTCATTTTGAATTCGTCTTTTGTAGATATAACCGAAAAATGAACAAAATAAAAATAATATTGTTTTAGATTAGGCATTTTATAGAAATTAGGAGATATAAGTTAATAATTATTAAATTATTTTTTTTAGATGAAGAAAATATTGCTTTCTACTTGGAATCTTAGAAGAATAAAATATTAGCATTTAACACAACCATACTCAACCAGCGGCCCCCGGGCTGCATACAGCCCGCCGATTATTTTTATGTGGCCCAAAAAGAACTCATATTATAAATATTTAAAGGCTATAAAAAAAAATATATATTAATATAAAAAATAACAAAACAATTATATTTTGAAGATGTTTAACGTACGAGATTGCAATAAAGATGTTCAATTTTAACATCATAATTATTTGTCTCAAATAAAAACTTGTATAAGCATTTTTATTAGTACCATTTAATGTTAAAAATATTAGTTTCTTTTAGTGAAGTCACTCTATAATTATAGTTGACTATTCATATTTTTAATGTGGCTTAACAAATGAAAAAAGTTAGATTTTATGTTATGTGGTAGCTTTTGTTTTCTAGTTTCTTACATGAATGAAATCATCTTTAAAAAAAAATGTAGCAATATTTTTTTTTATCAATTAAGCAAATATATTCATATTTGGTTAATATTTTTATTTATGGTAGATCTAATGTCAGATTTAATTTAATTTAAAATTTTGTAATCTAACCCATATTTTGCATTTCTAATGCATAACGGATATTTGATTATGGAATATAAAATTAATTGAACTTGGTGTTTCACTATCATCCATACATTTTATACCAAATATTTTCTTCAAAATATTAATGATTGACAAATAAATGCATATAGGTTATAACATGCTAACAATAAATCAAACTTTTTCATTTGTCATTTAATCAAGTCAGTCAATGTACATAAATAAAAAAAGTAGTTGTATTGATTTGAAAATTCAACTGTTGATCACTTGTGCTCTTTTAATTATTATTAAACTAATGTAAATATTTTTTTTACCAATATTTATTTTGCTGTACAATATACTTTTAGTAATAATTATAATTTTAAATAGAATGTTTTAATATATACTGAGTGTCCTACAAAGACCTGATAAATGAAATATATTTTGTTTTTTTGAATATTTTTAAGATTTTGGTTTTAAATTAATGTATACTCATTTTCACTATACGCACCACATATTTTTTATTGTACTTAACTAGTGTACCTTCATTCAGAATAATTTTCAAAAAAGAAATGTTGAAACAAAATTGTATTATTATTCATCCCTTGAAAAGTTATATAATATGTATTTGAAAAAGATGAATATATTACTCCGCGTTTAATGCGGCGCCCATTTAACCATGTCATTAAATAACACTGATTGACAACTAAATATATTTACAAAATGTTTACTATTACTAGTAGAAACAAGTTTTTGCTTATGAAATCATTATGCTTATTAGTTTTCATCGTGCATTGTAGAGCAATATAAAATGTAGTCACAATTAGGGAATATATAGACACAATTGACATTACTTAAATAGTTCAATGTATTAACAAAACAAACGGCATAGGAGTATAGGACGTTTCCGGGTTCTGAATACACAATGCAAGTCACGTTGCCGGCAGCCGGTTGCACGCACTTTTTTTGGGCATGATAATATATCATAATCATACCGTGAAATATGGGTAGGTTAGGTTAGGAAAAAATTTCGTCGTAAGTGTTGTTTACTGATAAGATATGTGAACAATTGACCAGACATGTATACGGTGTCGCGGTTTCCGACAGTAGGTAAAGAACCACATCTCCATATATTATAAAAAAAAAAGTAATGAGTATTACTATTATCTGATTATCGGTTTTATCGACAGACGACGAGGTCGATAATATTATTTAATAGTGTTTAATATGCTACCTGTTTTGAAATCCCAAATAAATATGGATCAAAATTTCAAATCTTTACAACGTAATAAGTAGAAAACCGATTGATGAAAATTAGAATTTCAAACGCTAAAACTTTTTTAGAAATTTTGTCTACAGATTTATGAAATTAAAAACATACGTTCCCATTTAAAAAACCAAATGCTATACTTGTTTTACATATAAAGGTTGAAGATAAAAATATTCTAAATATTGAAAAATTTAGTTAAATATGTACCTAAAAGTTTAGAAAAAAAAAAAATTCTCAAAATATTCATTATTTTCCGAGAAAATGAGTGTCTTACGTTAGTTAGGTCACCCTGTAGTGTTGTGAATATGCTATTTGAAATCCCATAATTTTCCTAGTTTTATTCAGGTAAATTTTTGTTTATTTTATGATCTGAATAATATTATTTAAAAAAAATGTATTATTTAAAAAAAGTTGTATAATTTTGTTAGCCTTTGATGGTAAAAAAAAGTATATGAGAGTACCTCAATAACAGTTTTAATTTTATATTAACGAAAAGTTCAAGTTGCTCAAACAGCTGTTTGTATGAAAATTTTATAAAATCAATTTTGTTAGATTTACAATCACATAAAACAGCGTGTACCTCTCTTATGTTTCTGTTTAATTATTATGGAATGCAATAAAACCCTAGCATTGTTCAGACTACCTAAAAGAATACTTGAGCATTTGTCTTTATTTAATATATAATATAATATTATATTATTAATATAGTGGTCATAGTTTTCGTGGCGACGATGAACTTGAAATTAGTACTTCAGATTTCCACGCATCGTCGAACAGTTGGGTCAACTATGATTATTAAAATGTGTCTTGTATCAATAAAACATAAGTACGACTCATGATCATTATCATAATATATACACGTTAATGTGCATCCACGTGTAACGTTTTACTCTGACTGCTGACACTTTAGATATGTTCATATATTATCAACAGAGAATACAATAGCATTTTTCATTTTCAATTAAAATCTATATCGAACAATACTTGCTTAAAAATGTTATACTTCAGAGATCTGATGTATCCATTCCTAGACAAATTTCTATACAGTGAAAATTAAACATGTTATTGTTAATAGTAAAATCAGTTGAGCTTAAACTTAAAAGAGTTCATTATCCACATAGGTGTAACACTCATGTATAAAATGTATTATAAATGTATAAAAAAATATCTTCCTAAACATTCTTTCATTTTCAATAATTGAGCCGTTCTATCGAAAAGCATATTATAACATCAATAATTGGTCCTGCAATCATCGGTCTACAAATATACAATTAGAGCTTGCCTACGTGCAGACAGCATATCGAAATTTTATTTTACAATCACTGATTGACTAAAACCTGTATTCCATTTCTTTAAAGAAAGCCATAAAGTTGTCTATAATTATAATTCGACTATTTAGAGCCTAGGCCCTAAATGCCTAATAAACTATTTAATTTCACCGTTCAAATTATTTGTAATATAATAATATAATTACTAGGTATTGTTAACGGTCTCACTTTACACACGAAGATTCTTTATATTTTTATTTTTACTTTACAAAAAAAACATTAAAACCCATAATTTTTCTTGTCCCAGACATGTCTGATAAACAATGACTCCGTCTCGGTCGTCCGACAATTTAATTATTCAACATATTATTTAGTCGCAGCTACCTTTCGTCGCTTTGTTGTAAAATACACTTATCACGTTCACTGTCTGCATGTAATTATCAAATTCATTTTTTATCATTTACCAATCATGGGTCATTGGACAGTGAATGTTTTAATATTAAAAAAATATTAACCGATCAGGTTGGACGCTATTTGAGTATTCAAATCTGAACTAACATTACTATTTTATTTCCATACACTACAATATATATATATATAAACGAAGGCATTATTGACTATTTAGTTTATACATTTTGATTGTTTTTTTACTTAATGCCAAATGTTTATTATGTATAAAAAAAAATACGTAACGGTTTTATTCTATCCCGTTCCTATGCCGTCTACAAAATCGCACACTTTATTGAAAAGTAATGCATCATGATGTTCATAAAAAAGCAATCGTTTTCTTTCGATTATTTCCTATCTTTAAATCTTTTAACACTATCGTTTTTGTCCGGGGAGGAAACAGAAAATTCTCGACATATTATAACAGTGTACTTCTAGTGTATTGGTTGCCGTTTAGCTTATATTACGGATGACGACACTTAAAACTCAGTAATAAAACGTGTATAGTGAAACGATTTGTACACGGACGACAAGAGTTAAAAAAATAACCATAGCTCTACATCTAGGCTAAAAATAGAACGATTTGAGTCAGTATTTTTCGGTAACATTAACGTAAAAAAAAACTATGTCGTATAATGACGTATTAAGTACAAACGTCATTGTTTAGATATATTTTGAATCCATCTATCGATGATTTTTTTCTTCTGATCAGAACTATTTTGACCAGCTTGACAAAGTATATTCTATTAAACATAATAAAATGTATCATAGTTAACCTAACCTAATGCTATATCTCTCTAGAAGTTACAAATCCATGCAGCACAAAAAAAAATATTAATTTTTTAAAAGTGTTATTGTTTTCAACTGTTTATAAAACCCGAATATCGTCTTGTTCGAATAGCAAATAGTGTCAGCCAGTCAAATCAGCTCTTTCCACAAATATTTACCCGTTGCCATTTCTTCATCGTTTCCGCACATCTCCACGACTTTATATTTTATACTTTTTCTTAGGTCTTCCTCTACCTCTAAAATTGATGTCCCTCTACCGTGATTTCTCCAACTAGTTTTACATTTTCTCGTTACTTCTCGCAAAATGCTAACCCATCTCAATCTGTTTTGTCTCATTTTCCTGCTATGGGTGCAACCCCTCGATCTCTTATATATTTATTCCTTGTCTGGCTAACTTATCGCTTCCCACCTAAATCTCAACTTGCTTTGTTCTCGCCACTTCCATAATATTCTCTTTTCACTCTAAACAACACACAACCTGTTTTTCTACCTAATTTACTTACCTTTATTTTAATCACCACATCATCAACTTCACTTAACAGGGCGTCGCACCGGTGATTTTCAGTGGTAAAAACATGTTTAAGCAGACTGAAAATAACTCGATTAATTTTGATTTTAGAGTAAAAGCACCCATTATAAAATTAAAAGAGAACAATATTCCTAAGGGCAAGACGGTGCGTTTTTTTTTTAAATTCATTTTTTGATAAGTTACAGTCATTTAAAAATGTTAAAATAGTCGTTATTTCTAAACTATGTATTGAGCGTAATACTTGAAATAATGAAAAAAACACACCGTCTTGCCCTCCGGAATATTGTTCTATTTAAATTTTATAATGGGTGCTTTTACTCTAAAACCAAAATTAAGCAAGTTATTTTCAGTCTGCTTAAACATGTAGAGATAAAAAAAAAATTAAAACGCTTTTAAGGATGCTGTAATAGTCCGAAAAATAAATTAACTATGAAAATCCTAGAGTCCTAGTTATTGAACTAATTATTACACATCACAGTTTAACCTTTAAATTATGATTTTGTAAAAAATTGCCTATACTTTACTCCTTAAAAATAGGCGACGCCCTCATAACTAAATATTTTAGTTCCTCAACTCCCTATTTACTATATTTTGCTCTCCAAGCATAACCGGGTTTTAAAATTTCTAAAAACCACTTCATCCCAAACTTCTCTAAATGTTATGTTTCAGATCAACTCATTATGACCTAATTTTTTTGATAAATAATTTTTTTTCTTCAATAATTTCAAAATATGAATTTAAATATAAATTTACATTGTGGTGTGAATGTTTAAATGTTTAATTTTAACTGGAAAATGTTTCAAAAATATCGTTATTTGGTTAAATGTTTCACAGTGTTTTTAGTTACAAAACCTAGCTTCATAATATTAAATATTATGTCTCTAAAATTCCTGGACATAATTGGTCTATTGAACGTGTAGTATTCGTTCTACTTAGGACACTACAGCTGTGTTTTTCTCGTTTCCGTTAAAATGTTTTGTAGTCAACCCATAGCAGGACAATAATTAACCACCAAGCTTGAATATATTATCGACTTTTAAGTGTGACAATGGCAGTGGGGAAGGTACATCTCTCATTATATTATTTTATTGTACTTTGTGTTTTAAGTGATCCGGTATAGGGTTGTCACTATAAACTATATTCTTTATAAAATATCAACTTGGCAAACATTACTACTTTATGACGATTTTTTTCTACTTTCATTTTGTCGCACAGTTATTGTTACGGTCATTTGCAAGCAAGAATAGCTGAAGTTCTGAAATTTGAAGGATTGACCTCTAACAAAACCTTTGAATTACCGATTACGTAACAACTTTTGAATCTGTATAACATAACAAATACTACGGCCTATATACTTATTTATTAAATTAAAAGAGTTACTATTGTATTGTTCATACAATATAAGTAAGAAGTAAAATCTAATAAAGGGTCAAAAAATATGGTGGTTGAATATTCCTAGTGCAGTAATGTCACTTGTGTTGTCTATACTAAATGTTTTAAGGTGGTTAAATACTTGAAAAATGCAACTAGGTAATATCCCTGTAACTAGTAGATTAAAAAAGATCATTTTTATAGATCTTAATTGTTAAATGTTATTCTTTTATATTATGATTTAATAATACAACAATGTAGTATTTGAATTGTTGAATTATTTTTAATTTAAATTAAATGTTATTTGTCCGGTTTTTTTTTATCTATTTGAAAAAAGATAAAATATAGTAAATAATGTGGCGATCATTTAATAATGTCTGAACTTTTATTTTAATAAACGATCATTATCCTGTAAGAAACTAATGCATGCGTATAAATAATAAAAAAAACGTCTAAAGACAATGGACGTATTAAAAAAAAAACACATACAGATAACATCGACGGCAATGGTGCGCTAAAATGCTACGAGCTAAGTGCTTAGTTATTTCTTAAGAAATCGCCAACGCCCACGTTTCGTAATACAATAGAAGAATAAAAATATGTTTATTTTTACCAAGAAATCACAAAGTTATCAGATTATTAGGGTTGTTGGTAATCCATGTAGGCAGTCTCGTTATTTTTTTAATAATCGCACTAAAAATTACAACAATGACTGTTTACAGTATAAAAGTAAAATATAATCATAATTTAACATTCGATACAATGTTAAAGATTATTCCACCATGTTTTATACTATAAATTTAAGTTCAAAAAAAAATATCCAAACAGCTATTACATAGTGCTACCAATGACTGAGTAACTAAGTTATTAGTTTTGAGCTTCGATACGGAACTAAGTAGGTAGAAGTAGAAAGTTTTTATTTATTTTATTATTAAAATTTGTTTGAATTAGTACTTTTAGACCCATGAGATGTTTTTGAAAAACATCAAACTTAATTTTCACACCTTAAAAAACATATTTTTAATGTTGTATATTGTGTAGCCAGCATCACATATTATTAAAGAGTTATTATTTAATATGTTTTGATCCGTCTCTTTGGACATAATAATATTTAAATTTAATATTATTAAATTTAAAAACGATTATAGAAATGATAAGTTAAAAAAAATGTTGTAAAAAAACATTAGAATTGTATTTAAAAATGTATTATATTTCTTAGGTACTAAAATTTATTGTAAAAACAAATACTGGTGGTTTATGTGCATTTGCAGTATGAATAATAATAATAACATCTTTAACTGAACTCAGTGGCTAGCTGGAACCATCGTCATCTGACGTCTTTTTTGAACCTCACTCTAATAAAACATGTATTTTAATTAACATGACCGAAATGTTTTGTAACTACATTTTCTTAAATATAGCCTTATAAAACTCCATAAAATTACTTCATTTCATTTCCATTGATAAAACTTAAATGGTAACGTATACGTCAATTAAAACACTAGAATTTACCTTAACGGCTAAAAAATCCAATATATTTTAATACTGTAAAATAACATTAACTAAATTGTCTCCAAAAAGAAAGGCTACTTAATTTTAATTATTTTTAAAGAAAATAAGTGTCCTAAATCTAAAACCTTGCACACCCTAATCAATTGACCAATGAAAACTAGTTTTTATTATAAATGTTTTTATAAATTTAACCTTTGTTATTTTTTAATCAAGGAGCCGTACTTATTTTATAATTTCCATTAGTAATCATTAATCGCCTGTTGCTAAAATCCACAAGAAACCGACTTCAAATAATGCTTCATCTTAAAATACTCGTGTTGTGGCTTGACACACGTGTCAAATAACAAATACAAAAGTCGACCTAAACATATTCAATGTCTCGTGTTTAGTTATAGTCTTTGTATGATTATACAATGAATATTATAATAACTCGAGCATGATAATGTATATGAAAAGAATAAGTCGGTTTGCGTTTAAAAATATTTTAATAAAATTATTTTTTTTTATGTTCAACGTCCTTAAAATTTCGCAAAAAATAATCGATAGAATGTATTGTACAAAAATCACTCATATTTGAAAAAATAAAAATAATTATTTACATAAGATACAATAAAGGTAAAAAAATAATTTTCTGATATACAAAAAATCAAAAATAATAATAATAATAATAATAATAGTCCTAATAAAGTCTAAAAGAAAAACATTCTAAACATTTAAATAACAAGAACATCTTATAAAAAGTATATAATAATAAACCGTTATCGATGTAGTAAAATATTTACACGATAAAACATTGTTTTATTAATATTAAAATTTATCGTTATGATTTTGGTATAAAATTAATTTAAATTAATAATAATAATAAATACTTTGTGATTCCTTCTTTTTTTTTTTTTTAATGCTTTCTTTTGATTCAATAAAATAAAACAAATAGGCATTTGAAAACGAAAGCTGAATTAAAAAAATCACCACGAATCCGTTTTTCTCTTATCGTTCCTCGCTCGGGTAAAACAAAAAAAAGGTATAGAATAAAAAAAAATAATAATAGAAGACTCGTGGCCGACGCCGTCATTAGTCATCCGACGGCGATGGCATACAGTATCCGCTGTACGTCCTGATGTTCTCCTCAGAATAATTCTTGCTCTGTATAACCCCGGCGTCGGTGTGGTGAGACGGGCACGCGTGCTCCTGAGGGCACTGACACAGCGTGTTGGTGTTCACCTCGTCCACCATCTCCTGTCTCTTGCGCACCGTAAACAACCGGCAAGGTTCTTTTCGCTGGCACCGGAGTCTCTGGACAAACAAAAACAAACGTTGGTTATGGGTGGCGAATAATTAACAGCAGTCAACACGAATACAACCGCCAAAGTTCGACGGCAGCTATAAAAAAAATTGTAATGATAATTGCAAGTGCATTATAATAGTGTACTCACGCTTTGTGGAGAACAGGCAAACGAATACTGGTAGCCTATTTGTTTGGACTCGGTTTGGTACGCTTGTCGTTTCAATAGGTACGCGACGGAGCCCTTTGGACAGTGACAGTGGACCGTCTGCAGCGTACCATTGCCTTCGCTTCGCAACGTCCACGCCATGTCCCTGAAGTAACGGCATTTCGGTAACATTTTGATGGGCTCACACAACTGCGGATTATAAGAAAACCATTTAGTTAAAACAATCTGACATATTATTAAACATTTATACTCTTTCTCTCTATCTAGTAAACTAGAAAACATATGTTATTAGAAGCCATTAAGTGACGACAATACACAGTCCATATCGTCCAATGCATCAAAAAATCTTAATAACACAACCAGAATTTGTGATTTAAGTTAATTATCCAAGCGCCGACCACGAAACTATTGAGTATCGACTAAGATTAACCCAAATGAACAAACTACCTAGTCTACTGAGTTGACATGTAAACGCCAACACCAAATTTTAAGTTAGATTTTGTCGCCCTGTCCAAGATTAATGTAATTAATTTTAATGTAACCATCTCACAATGGCATTTCACAAGCCCCAACTTCAAGGCGCATTAAGCTACATGATGATGATGAAATTAATGTTAACTATCAAATTTGCCCGGGAAATTATGAATAAGGTTTAATTTTAGGAGAAAACTCCCGTTAACATCTCAAAATTCACTCATGTATACGATTAATTTAACATTATGGCACACCAGCTCGTTGTAGTGCAATTAATACGACATTATGGAGTAAGTACTCCATACTTCCAAACGGCTTTTAAATCCTTTATTTGTATTTACCTTGAACTGCCTCGTCTTGTCGGTGATGGTGTGCCCGTCAGCCGGCGACAGCATTTGCGAGCACGGCGGCACTCCCGGAGGACACCTGCACTGTCTCTCCACCCACGGCCACTGGTACATGTCCACCTTGCTGCACACCGCCCATTTTTCGCACACCGGCAACTCGTCCTCGGAGTTCTAAAAATAAAAAAACAGCGACCGTCATTGTTAGTACATAAAATAATGTTTCATACGTCCAAAAAATTACGAAATGCCGTCCGACAGTAAAGGATAAAACACAAATGAATTAAATATAATAATCAGTACGTATCAATCGTGATAGGGTCCACGCCTATTTCCTCTGCTGTTGTGCAACGCGGATCAAAACAAAAGTAAACGCCAAAACACTCCTGTTGTTCTAGGCAAAAGCTATAATATTATATATAGCTCACTCGTTCGTTCGGGTCACCGTGTATATATTGCTTTACTTTGCGACAACTGGCCGACGTTAACGATACCTACGTTTCTGTGATCTATACTTGCTTGCATATTATTAATGTTTGAAACGCTGAATAGGCTTTTCCGAAACAACAATATTACGCATACGATTCATATTCAAAGGAGGATATCTTAGTGCGCCTTACTCGTCCGTTAAGTTCAATTGAACTTAACGATGTTTCGGGTATCGAGTGTGTGTGTATGTACCTGTCTACTATATTATGGTACAATGATAATACAACAAACTGAAAAACTACCTACATAATATTATTATGTACGATGTACGGAAGACTTGTACACTACACACTTGGAGTGCATTATAGAGGTAACACAATGCACACGCGTTAACCGTACAAACAGTGCGGTATGCGTGCTTAATATTAAATGCGGACCGGGTAGACGGAAACAATTGTTATTATTGAATTCTCCGAAACGCGACCGTCCGGCGTTCTATATTATATTTTATGTTTAAGTACTTGTACTCCACTTGTTTAAGAAAAAAAAACTATAACATTATGCTCCAACACAGCCGTCGGGCATCGTCGCCGGTCGACTCTATAATATTAATTTACACTCGGCCAACACTGTGGACTCCCATGTGCTATTGATTTCGACGAATGCACATTAAAATAATAATAGTACCGCGTATATAATAAAATATTACAATAATAATAATAATTGTATTAATGGAAATGATGGTGGAAAAAAACCGCCCATCGATTGATTGTTGTCGAGTCATTTGATGTTATTCATTAATCGTGGTCCGAGTCAATATAAAATATATACTTAATAGCGTTCTCGAAACCCCTAGCTATTAATATCAATAACATACACCGCGTTCGACAGCCGTCATCGACATTACACAAAAATCTTATACAACTATGAATACGACTTCGTTCCTTTAAAAATTAAAAAATACAACCACGACCTTCTAACTGTTCGGAGGACTTTGGACAATCGGTGTTGATTTAGCTGTTATTATCATATTATTATTTTTACTGTATACTACTATATTATTGCACCGAACTTTCTTCTACTGGTGAATGAAACGTTATTTGACTTTTGAATGTTTAAAAATAAATGTCCCCCGTCGCTGCGCCTTTATAATTTTATTAGGTCAAATGGGTATTACAATTTTTCTCCAGTAAAGTAGTAATCGATATGGTTTCTAATTTTTTTTACCATTTTACTTTTATGCCATACGATACCGTGAGTCGCGACACTGTATTCTCTCCACTCTAATTCGAATATTTTGTTTATTTAAAAGATTGACACGATTATTTTTGTCTACTATGGGCCATTATTATAATGATTGAATATTATATTATAATAGAATTATTATGTGTAGACGCACGGAGATTTGGATTTTGTGAAACTACGCGTTGTATATTAACTTGACAGACACAACTATAAAATATGTCCTCGGGCCAAAAAAAAAAATTTTTGTTATTTAAAAATCTCAACGACCAATCGAGAAACGCGTATTGCAGTTGCGCTGGTAGTTGGATTTTTCACCAAACGCACGTTTTTTGTTTTAAACCATTGTGATTTAAATGTATACGTTTTGAAACGAGACTAATTTTAAAATTGCTATTGTAGACATATTTTTCGAGATAATTAACGCAAGAATAAACAATTTCAATCTTTAAAAAGTTCATATAAAAGACAGACATTATTAATTTAACGGACCAACAGATCATAGACCCTTTCATCGACGTTTTTTGATAGCCAAGATTTTAAATCCTTTTAAACCTATCTCTCTTACCCGTTTAACTGAATAGTCTCGAATTAAAAGTACCATACACCTGTAATTTGTATTTTCCTCAATTATAATATTACGTACGTTTTATTACCCTTTTGGTTGTTATTTTAAAATTAGTGCGTAGATGATTGTTATTATTATTATCAAAAACTGTAGTGGAACTCGTAGCAAATAAATGCCTACACAGCGAATGCGTTTTTGAAATGCATTCACACAGCATTTCTAAATGATGCTGACGTCGTTAAACCCTAAAGAATTTCCGCGTTGGTAAAAACGGACAAAAAAAAAAATTGAAAACAAAACAACGTAATAGGCACAGATTTGTCGGAGATTGCTTATTTGACATCAGCTGCCGGCGGTCTTTATATAATTATTTTTCTTTATTATTATGCATCGGCAAAACAAACGAGATCGATGCACTGTGTTGCACTTCCACTACAGCCTTCAGGTGCTCACTAATACTGCACCATTAACAGTTAACACGCACAATAATAATGGCGCAGCGTACAGTTTATTGCCGACGGCTAAGAAAAAAATAGCAATTGCATAACGTAGCAGCAACACAGCTGTATAATCAGTGCTCGACTTGGTAGACTTGGAGACACAGGACATCGAGTACCGTAAATATTTTTCAATTACTTACTTTGTTTTTTTTTAATTTTATTTCAATATTATAGTACCACACTAAAAGTTGTACAGAGGCCTTCAAAAAAAATGCGACCCCAAATTAACCATAATTTTACTTGTTCCATAATTAACTTGCCTTACCGCCTACATTCAATATAATAAGTTAGAAAGGCGTGGAGAAGCTATTTCTTTATAAATGTTAAAAATGATTTCTTCCTCGAGTCACTGGACGATGGATCCACAAATACGGTCATCAATGCATTAAAAAATGACGGAAGAATATTTAGCACAGTCACGCATATAGATAGTAATGGTAAGCTGTTGTATAGTAAGGACGTTAATAAAAAAAAACATAAAAACAAATCGGTTTTTTTTTAGTGGGTTCTAGTTTTAACGCGTTATCATCCCGGGTTATATTTTAATAATATATTCTAGGGCACGTTCCGGTTAATCACATTGCGTAAGTCGTAACGTCGTCGCATTGTCAAACACACTAAAATCCAACAAAATAATAATGTACGTCACTGCGACTTCGGCATACCACGAGGCGACGTTACCGATTGCCATATAAAATATAACCTACAAAGAACAAACGAGATAACTTCTGGATTTTTAGTAATCGCTTTCAACCGGCAACCCGACCTTTCGTATTTTTATCATTATTTTTTGTTACATTATTTGTACATACGACGTTCGTTATGTAATTGCCATGTGATAACAATTATTACAAGTATTATCCATTTTTTTGTTTAGATTCGACGCATAGATGATCATCGTGTTATTATGTAATTTGTGTTCTCCGGCACGGCACAGCTCATATGTTTCCAGCCGATGGATTGGAAATCGTTCCCGACTACAGATTCGAATTAAACGATGTTTATAAGCTATAAGTTATAACAAAAGTCGTAGGTGGATACCCCTCACCTCACTTCGTTTCCGAGAACGAATTCAGAAGACGATTCCAAAAACAATATTTCAAACTGGCCCAACGCGCAGAGGTCGCCGCCACCAACCAGACTGTGCTGACGCTCTTTTTACATATAATAATATATACACGGCCCTCTATCCGAAAACGTGACGAATTCGAGGCTAAAGGATTGGAACTAAGTATATACCTATAATAATCTTTGGGAATCGACTTTTTCGTCGGTAAATAAAACAATAAAAACAACAAAATATTACTCTAGTCGAGTTAAACGACCGCCGCACGTGGGTATTATTATTTTAGGCGTTGTTTATTATAATACATTATTGTTGTTATACCTAAACAACGATTAGACCAGTCACACAAAGTCGTTATCTTACTAAACGGACATAGAGTAAGAAAAAAAACACTTAATCTCGCGTATATTATTATTATTAGTCATCTGATCGGTGAGTCGATTAAAACAAAAAAAAAAAAAAAAATGTTTTTAAAAATTATTCGTGCAAGACTGTAGTTGCTGCAAGGATATTAAATACGTGTGTATGTACTTATACGAAAGTAGAAGTGTGGAGAGAGGTAGGGCGGAAATAGCGTATATAATAATAATAATTGTCCGTGTTGCGAGAGACGATGAAAAATACCGACGGCGACGGACAAAGGGTAAAAAATTAATCAAGTATAAAAATATAATAATAATATAATTATGATAAAAAACAACAACGCGTTCTCGAGAATATTCTACGGCGGCGGCGCACGTATATTGAATCGTCGTTGTCCTTAAAGTAGAATTCATTGATGACAGCGGTAAAGAGCGTTTCTGTGAATGGGCATGTGTAAAACTACTACGGTATGGCAACGGGCAGACGGGCGAGAGGAGGGAACGCGCGCAGCGGAGGGGTGGAAACCGTCGGTCCGTGACACGATGGACGGAGCGAGGAAGAGATGGGTACGGATCGAGTGAGAAAGAGATAGAGATGCTGTTGTGGATCGCACGTGACATTCCATTCACCAAACGACCGCGCGCGATCCGTCTTGACCGGTTTGTGGAGCGCGGGAAGAGAGCGGCACGAAGGGTTTCCGTGCGGGCCGCCGCGTTTATAGAAGACAACTAGTTTGCCGCCCCTACCATAATAATATTATTATGAAAAATACGAAAAAAAAACCGTATTGAGAATGATAATAATTATAAAAACAGCTGTACGACGACGATGATGATGATAATAATAATATCATCATCATCATCTGCATCATCGGTGTACAAGTATTGAAATATCGTTCATACACATTACAGGCCGAAAAAAACATTTAAGACCACAAACGCGGCGGTTACGGTCGGAGACGCGTGCGCTCTCCCCGTCAACCAAAAACGAGACGACCAGACGGTTACCCACTTGTGGCAGTTTCCGACCATTTTTAAAACGCCGACCCTACCATTTAATTTAAGTGTTATTTCTTCGGTTCTGCCATTGTCGTAATTAGGTTTCCGCAACGACCTAGTCTCGCCGAATAAAATCCAAGTTAAATGTTCACAGTCCCACAAACGGGGTTGTTGCACGGCCAGAAAGAAAACAGATATGTTTATCATGTTTAATTGATCGAATAACCAAATTTCATCAACACCGTTATGCATTAGACATTTAGTGGCCCCCAAATGATATTTACTTTTTTTATAAAATAAAATGTATCTTTTTTGTAGTGAAAAACGTCGTTAACGACCCAGATTTAAAAATAAAAATTCCGACCCGCAGTAATTTATTATACATACGTATACACCCAATATAACCCGTTTTTAACTAAACATCCGCTGGGCTTAAACAAAAAAAACCCACTGACGGGTTAGTTTGGGTTTGGGGGTTCTTTTGGAAAATTCAGCTTTATAACTCACCAGAAGTAATTATTATTTAATTATACAATACACTCACAAATAATAATTTACTAGACATTTTTTTAAGCATTATAGGCTTTTACATCAGATTTCGTAAAGTTAAGTCAGGTTAGTTTTTATTTCCATTTCATTTTTTAAATAATTTTACGGGATCGTCTGCATCGTATATTGTTTAGGTATTTTAACACACAGTTTTTCGACTTACTATAGCGTTTACTTTAACGCAGCGTCGTCTGAATATTATAACCGTCGACCGGTTAACAGCGGACAGAAGTTTTTGCATAATGCGCGCGCCATCGAGTGCAGCTACTCGTACAATCGTCAAGTATACAATCTATATCTACTGCTTGGCGATAATCCGTTTTGGAAGCAGGTACACAATAGGATCGTATGGATTGTATAAATACATAACATAATGTACATAATAATATGTGAAGGGACACCGTGGGAGAGTTTATCGGGCAAACAACGGCGGGAAGATCCGACGGAAACGAACGACAAACGCTATTCATCCGGCACAATACACGGGTAAAGGAGTGATTTAGTTGGGGGGAGGGGGGAAGCACAGGACTACAGTGTTCTAAAAACTCGGATTTCCCCTTTTTTTAAGCAACACACACAGTGTACTGAGAGCCAACTTACACGTGGCCAACGCGCGTGTACACGTGCTGAGGCCGCCTACTTACCGAGTTACTTGCCGATTTTTAAGTCAACGACGATTGGATGGGATTACTTAATGCTTCAATTCGTATCTGAGGAGGTTTAGTTTTTACAATGATGTTTTTTAAAATTAATTTTGTATTTAACCCAAGATATTCCAAAACTGATTACTTCATGTAGCAAATCTATACATCAGAAATCATACTCTATACTTTATACTTTATAGGGCCAAACACTTAAGAAATTGACCCCTTCAAATTTGAGAAAAACATCCAAAAAATTTACTGAAAATAAGACTGATGGTAGCTCGAGTGTCAGGCTATAACACACCTAATATGATATTCAATTTTCTCAAAATTTTGAAAAACATTCTTATTATATTATTGACAACGATATATGGGTGTCAACGGCAACATATTATTCGGATAGACCGACGATTTACCCCAATCGTATCTATCCTATACTATAATTCTTAAATTATAGTACCAGATAAATAATAATATATTTATATTTAATAAAAGCATCCATCTACAAAATCGCATTGGAGCGGTTTTTTATGTTGTTAACCTAACCGTCCCAATGTGTTGGTTTTTTTTTAATTACATTAATCACGACGACGGGTTAGATAAGTTCGGTTCATCAACACAAAAAAAATTAACTCTATCGTTACTCTCCTTGACGAGGCGCGGACAGGGATTATTTGAAATAATAATACTCGTAGTAATAATAACATTATTATTATAAACGGGGCTATAGTATAATAGTTATATTTTAGAGATCCCTAGCTATTCCTTATGTCAAGTCTAGTCGAATTTGCGGGCTCTATAGTCTATACTAGCCAAGTCGACTACATAATATGGCGCCAGCAGCCGTCGCTCATATATTATTATTATTACGTACCGGTACGTTTCACCACGCTCTTCTCCGGTGCAATTTAAAACGACTTGTGAAAGACAAGACACGGCCAACCAGCTCGAAGCCAGCTTATGCTATACACAATATAAACACGCACGCACATATTGTAATGATATAGTTATACCTAATGTCCGTCTTATTTTATAAACAATTTTTTATTGATGCAGTTTCTTTTGGCCCACTTTGTGCTCACTTTTTGTAGACCCAAAGTACTGTATTATGGCTATTATACGTATAATATTATATACCATCACTTATGTAACGAACCGTGGGTGGATCTGTCAGTTACAATACTCGCTCCGAGGCATCACATATAATAGAATATTAAATTTCTTCAGTATATTATATATATAAATTGACAACGCTTATAAATAAATATTAGCAACACAATTTTTGTGGGTAGAAAGGCCGCGTATAGAACGGATTTCATAATATCGTAAACTACTTAACATTACAACGTGTGTACTATAAGCAACAAATTTCTTAGATTGATAAAATATTTCCCTATACCTACATAGTTTTTATATTTTTATAACGCTAAATTATTAATGTAGGATTTAACAAATTTTGATGCGCGCACAGGGTTAGCAATGCGTGTAACAAGAGGTTAAATTATTCAATGATGGCCATTTTTAGTAATAATTTTAAAGTATCAAATATATACATATTTGATAATTGCATTACATTTGCGGCCGATGCGCGCCGAAAATAATTTTAACGTAGGTACATGCACGGTCAATACATTACATTATTGTACTGATTACCAAAGCTGACGACGTTACCATAACATTAATCGTTCTCTCTTGTCGTTAAATATAATAATACCTATCTCAGCACGACAGAATACATAAAATGAATGAGAAACTTTGTGTGTGTCGCTAAGACATTTCTAACAGTTTCTTCTTAGTTGTCGCGGGTAGGAAAATCGTCTACAAAATATGCCCTTGCCCGAGGACACGTCCTTGGCGAATGAGCGCACAATGGTTTTTTTTTTCATTACAATCGCGTACATAATGGGTTGAAGAACGGGGGAAGAGTGTGGCATAATAATAATTATTATCATTACTTATTATTGTATTATAACCCGACAAAGGAAATGCGAGACCCGTTCATTGACGCGAACGCGCGCGGGCTTTTACGACTCTCATACAAAATATTCACATGTATATGCTATGAACTGTGTGTGTGTGTGTGAATTCGCTTTGTTTTTAGGGTGCTGGGAAGAAAGTGGTAGAGGAGAAGTAGGAAAAAACAGTATTCAGCATCGAGCATTCCGATGGTCTTGATCGTTCCTTTTGTGAACGAGCGCAAGAGAAGATAATCACGAAATAGTTGCCCCCCAAGGTGCCGAACGACTTCGTTATTATTATATTAATATTGAAATCCACTAGTAAATCAATATCGACGGCCTCTCACACTTGTATAACATACGGGATGTTACACTAATCATACGGTCAATCATTAAGACCAAGTTTTATCCACAGTTCTAACGATTTTAAAAATATCAAAATTAATTTCTATTGTCTATTTAACGTCGATACTTCTGCGATTTCGTCCGAGTAGTATTCCAAAACTTGGTGAAAAAATGTATTCTATTTCCCTCTCTCAACACCTTACCAGCCAAAACCAATCATTGGCAAGGAGAACGAGCCAAGTAATATATTTTCAAGATACCGATAGTGTAACACGCGATACACATGCTCGTTGTTCTTCGAAAATTGTATTGAACATTATACATAAATTCGAGGCTTACCGGAGAAGGAACGATCGTTCGGTTCATACTATTAATATTCTAAAAAATAAAACATACCTGAAGATACAATGAAATATCATTAATGATATTTTAATTTATTTAAAAACCACATAAGAAAGAAAAGTCTCGTTGCATACCTCGGCATCAACATGGAATGCAAAAGACGTTTTTATTTTAAAATAATATTTTATTCATAGTTTATAAAATATATATACAAATTAAAGTGTGTGGTTGTTTATGATTACATGACCAATAGCCGAGATGCTCGTTTATTTATGTAATAATAACCAATACTCCTAGATATAAATCCTGTCTCGGTATTTATGTTATTGCGGATGACTGGAATACACAAATTTAATTGTTTTGCCAATTCAAACGAGTTATGAACACTCGACACTCAGGAACGGATAAGGTTCTTGGTCTTATTTATTTTTGTAAAAAATGATAATACTATGTGCGAAGTTGGGGGTCATGAATGATATTACATGATGTATTATTGGAATTATATTAGTACACGGAAGAAGTGTATCGTTAAGTGAGATTAGAATAGTATACACATTTCACCCCCGCTGCCCTCTAGGGCATTTGTAGATATTATGAACGAAACGTGTTTTGTATGAAGGGAAAAAACACGAAGTCAGCTCACGACTTATATACGTCATGTGATAAGGATAGTTTTTTCCTGTGTAATTGAAGGGGGTAAGGAAAAAAAGTCGGACTACATGACGTGTGAACTACATCCGAGTTCTTCTCCTCGGGCTGTAACGATAATGCGCTATCTCGACAAGAGTGCACACGGTGCGTCGGTGGTTAAAAATGACAAAAATCCCCGGGGGTGCGCGCATGTACCCAATAATAATGAAAATATAATTTGTATGTATTATACACACATACGAGGATGCGCCGCCGCCAAGACGGTGGGTGTGTGGTACGCATAGTCGGCCCCGCCACAGAGGTCTTAACGCGCATTTGTGTGTGTAAACGGAACAGGCGACGGCTGGACCTTTCCGCCGAAAGGGACGGGGTATTTATCCTCTTGTGTAATGGATCCGGGACCGGCATTCTGACCAGACCGGAAGCGCGGATCAAAAACTCACACTGGCAATAATAATAATAATAATAATAACACCGGTGCACACGGCGGGCCGGCACGATCGCCAACTCATGACGGCGCGACCACAACGGCAACTACACCGCACTCCGCCCCGTTCGTCCTTATACACAAAAAAACCCATTGACCCTATCCGCAGCAAGGACCGGATGTTCCTTATCGCTCGCGCCTATCCTAGAACCGCATTCCTCCAACGCGACGGCGGGCGTCGTCGTCGGTCGTGGACGACAAAAATGCGCCGTGTCTGTGCGTATGCCCATAGGATAAAACGCATTTTATTCTTATATGTATTTATTTTTCTGTTTTTTTTCCAGCTCTAACTTCCGTTCTACCAGATTTGGCCGGGAAATTAACCGGAACGATGATTTTTTCCCCTTCTTTCCTTCCTTCTTTTCTTTCTCTGTCGTCAACGGCCGGTCGGATAGCGCGTACATCCCGAGTGAGTGACCACAATAATATATAATATAAAAACTGCTGAGTATATGTGTGTACATACTACATACATACATATATAGACATCGTATAGTTTTAGTTACATATTATAGAAGTCAGCGGTAAAAAAAAATTAGAAAATCATCGCGAGGCTTTAACAATAATATACATATACGGGTAATTTTAAAGCTACACTAATAATAATATTATTCCTTCTCCGTACACCACACGTCCGAGACAATCTTCTTGTTTTTTTTAACACCCTCTCTAGACCGACCACAACCGAAAAAACCGGTAGCCGTCGCGCATTAGCAGACGAGAAAAGCAATAACAACAAAAACAACAACGACAAAAAAAATTATCCCTTATGACCAGCACAGTAGCTACTATAATATAACGTATATATATTATATTCTACAGCCACCGCAATGCGCAGACAAGCCGTGCGGCGAATGCGTAATCGACGGTGGTCGGTGAAAGAGAGACGCGGTATTATTATTATTATGGAATAAAAATATAATAATGATAAAAAAATCATATAGAACTCACCGAGGGAAGACAATTTTATTCGAACCGGAAGTGTCCGTATATATAATATGTAGTATTATTATAGATCACGATTATCTTACCGTATACCTATATGTATCACGTGGAAAAAAAATATTATTTTTACCTTTACATACCTGTCCGGCTGTCACGACGACGTACCGCACTGTGCTTTTTTTTGTACCGTACAGGAAGTGGCGATCGAGAAAAAAAAAGTTGTGAAATTGATTTATGCGTATATTATTTGTATATTTTTTTATTGGTTTGCTATTATTATTATTACTATTTGGTAGTTAAGTTTATTTTTAATTGCCGCCATTCAGGTGTACGATTTCGTCTGGATCTCGCCGCCGCACCAGGAAATGCAAACGCGGCGGTAGCGTTACGAAATTAAGTGGCGTTATTTGTAATTGCACAACCTGTTCCGGTCGCGTTTGGGGTAGTAGCAGTAGTATAGAATAAGAATAAAAAGAACCGGAAGAAGACTAGAATAACAACGACAATAATAGTGGTACCTATATTAGTCACAGGCACACAGCACGTGGACACGTCCACGTGTTAATATTATTGTAGCAAAAACTCTTATAACACGACCTATATTTCGGTATGTATGCATTTAACTGCTACGTATTCTGTGAATATCCCACGCAAATAATAAGTATAATGATAAAATACATTTATGTATTTACGTGCTTCAGTTGTGCGAAAGTATGCTGTCAAATTCCACGATCTCACCAATGCTCATTGCGATTATGTGTATATATATAAAATTAATATTTAATTCTATATTTTATTTGAACTGACTTACTGTTGGCGATCAATTAATTGGCATCACATTATACAAATTAAGTCGAGCAGGCTAAGGAGAACCTAAGTAAGCCCCTTAGTTCCTCCTCCCGAATCCGGAGTTAAACCCATTTATTGTGCCGCGCACAAAATAATTAAAAATATATATTATGTTCACTTTTTACGTGTATACGGTACACCATGTAAACCCGTCTAGGAGGGAAAAACTATTTCAGTACTACAGCAGCACACTGCACAACGGAAATGTGATAATTATCAAATAGAATTCATTGCGTTGATTGAATATCGTTGAAGTGTATTCATAACAAATTTTAGCGTATCTTCCTATTGGTTTTGAAATATTCGCCTCGAGGTTATACAATCGCGCTTTAAGTTGTATTATTATAATATTGTTATTATTATTTTGTTTTCATTAATATCTACGTATAACAAAAGGTTAGGTTTCCATACTATGTTATTATTCTTTTTTACTCCTGCCTACCGGTAGACTGCTACCGGGTTTTTTCCCTTCATTATTATAATTAAATATTCGAATGTTCCAGTTGGATTATGTGTTTTTTTAGTTATTAATTTTTAATACAAGAACGGTGCTTTTAATATTATGTAGTCGTATTTTTTTTCAAAAACCTCCAGCGTCGTCGTATATTCTAATATACCTTCCGCGCTACATACTACTAATATTAAATTTATTATTATTTCGACGGTTTTCGATTATAGGTCTGAAAGTGACGATGGACTAAACAACACAAACGCCCGCGTAGTCGGTAGTCCTTCGTTTATAAAAACAGTTTATATAGCCATCAACCGGACCTACTCGAAAACAGCGTGCCCTCGGGGTGCACATGTCGGGACTCCCGTTTTCAATTCGTTTTCGAACGGCCGCCATTTGGGTACAAGCCACTGGGATTGAGGTTTTTTGTTTATTACATATTACCCGATCATGTTGAAACGGTTTTCTGGCAGTCTACTTATTATAAGTGAACACTTGTCGAAAACAAACTTTCATAAAAATTTGTTGTGTACATTTGTTTTACAATCATACGACATGTATTAGCTACTTTAAAGTGTATAGTAGTACACATTTTTTGTTTTTTGACATCCAAGAATAATTGTCGATACTTATTCATAATACAAATCTGTACAACGCGTGGAAGGCGCAGATCGCGAAACTCGTTATCCGCTGTGAATTCCACAACGACGGCGACAAGGTGGGTCAAGGTTAAACAATTTCGACTAAAACGATACATAAAAAAATAATAATAGTAATAATAGGTGTGTAACGTAGTAGTTAAAAGTAAATAATAATTAATGGAGACAAACCGCCTGGCGCCAGAAAATCGCGCTGGTGTTAGCAAATTCGAACGGGACGTACAAGTAAGCATTTCTATTATTATTGTAATAGTGTCTAACGACCGCGGCGACGCGACGATTTAAAGTTTTAACGAAACAAAATATCGTATGACACTCGAGTACTTTTTACAACAACCGAACTTGACCGGAAGTCTGATCGACAACCAAGACGAGATATACCACATACCGCAGTTCATGTAGTGTACAAATAATAGTAGCACAATAGTAAACTCTTTGCGGGTATTGTAAATAAAAAGTTTTACTTCGTGATTCGTATAATTTAAAAACCGTTCAGCGAGGCATTTTGATGACTGAAAATATCTTTAATTGTCAATTGACCCGAGATTAGAAAAAAACAAAAAAATGAATTCTAAAAAAATTCAAGCCGTGCGGGTTTTAGCGATTGGTATATTATTTGGTGAAAAATACATTTAAGAAAAAAATCTGCTAGGACTTTTAAACTTTGGACAGGTACAGCTGTATAATAAAAATGACATTTTGAAAATTAAAAATAAGAACTTGAATACTAGAATAAAAAATATTTTTAACTTAGACCTTTTTCAATAAATGCACCTGTATATTTATGATTAGATACGGTTTTTTCCTCTGGAAAACCTTTAGAGACCATTATAGGAGCTATCAATGCGGATTAACTTTTTACTTCTGAGAAACTCATTCGATTACAAACGTCACAATTCCGTTTTTAGCTTGCACGACGCGCTTAAAAAAGGGGGATTTTTCAAGTGTCACTATTTGAGATTGTTTTTGAAATAATAGACTCGTAAATCGTGATAAGTATATTATTCTACAGCTATATTTTTTTTGTTTTTGTAAATTATCCACCACTGACTTATTCGCTTAATCTGCAAATTACCAGCGCCAATAAATAACGTCGGCCAATACGTATAATCATATTTTGTTATTCTTTATGTACGTATAAATGTATAAATAATGAAATATTCCATGAAGCCTCGGGTAAAATATTGGAAACCGTACACATTAAATTTACATTTCCGACAGGAATTGCCGTCGTTGCTCCCGGGGAACCCCCCTCGAGATATTATTATACACACGCATATATATATAAATATATTTATATATCACAATGTATCTGTTATCCGTAATATGCACGGGATCCGGTCAAACCAGCTTCCTCGAGCCGCGGCCTATACCACCAATCTGGTTTAGTTTAGCCGTACATATATACACGTGCATACAAATACGGACACGCGCAATAATAATAATAATAGAAAGAAAAAAACACACATATCGGTCTGTATAATCTCTCGGAGTGGCGCCTGTCCGCGCGCGCACGACAAAGTTGAGGCGCCTAGTTGGCGATCTATGCTGCCCGCGGGGCTCAAACGCGCGCTCCAGTGGTACTTAAAATGTAATCAATTTTTAATACTATACCACATTAAACACACACCCAGGATTATAATTTATATATATATATAACATTTATAAACGCGTTAAGAGGCTTTTCGGTATCGAGGCTCTCTATACGATTTTCCATGTTTTTAAGAAGTTGTTATGTATGTATTATTATATTGTTACTTGAAAATTTTTCAGTCGAGTATATCTCTATAATAATGATAAAAAAAACACATGTGGGCACTTACCCCGATCTGATAGAGGACCCGTACGGAAGAAGCCTCGTGCCGGAACCGCCTGTGCTGCGACAACAATTGTTCTTGATGCAGTACTTGTTGATCAGCAGACGCCGCCACCGCCGACATTATCCTCGTCAATGATTGTTGTCGGTTGTTGTTGTCGCTCTTGAGCTCGGCCGGCGGCTTGGCTTCCGCCGCGGTCATTGTCGTTTCCGTCGTCGCGGCCGCCGCCAGTACCCCAGCGTAAAACACCACCGTTAACGCGCGCGGTCCGACCATCACGCATCACCGGCCCCCTAAAAATGTTACTTGTATTTTGTTTTTACGCGTCAAACTAAGGGTAGGTACGTCCGACGGGAGCAACGCGAACACCTGTGATAGGAATAAACAATTATTAATAACCAACGATCAATAAGATAAAACATTTTGCAAACGTTTCGCGGTAAAAAAGGAAAATAAATTGTTACACTTACTTGTTGGACATGTACGACGACTTGCAAAAATGACGCACGAGAGATTTACGAATTTATTTATGTATACTTATCGTACAGTTAACAACAAAACATAATAAAAATATGCCGTCAACACTCGACGCGTTCGAACGTAAAAAATTGTTTTGCGCGAAAAAATAATAATTTTACGTTACAATACTAATAATAATACGATAATACAAATCGGTATATGTTGGTTGTATGAAACGCACGAGTATAAAAAATTACGATGTTATAAAAACGAAGTCCGCACTAATACTTCACTAAATTGATGCTAAGTGACGAACGTGACCCGTGACACCAAAGTGTGACGGTTGCCGTTCGCGGTCGGTGTGTGAACGTCGTTGCCTCGCGCGCGCGTTTTCCCCATTCAAGAAATGTGGAGAGGCCTTCGACACGCACGCACGCACGCACTCACCGCTGCTACCGCCAATCCAAAGTAGTAGGGATGTTTTTATGAATGAACGGCTGAACGGTAGGCGGGCCGGTAGGTGGTGGGGTGCGCGCGCGACGACGGTGGACGGATGCGATGCGGTGTGGCTCGCGGGCGACGGCATGGTGCGGACCGAACACGGCGGCGGTGATGATGATGACGGCGTGGAAGGGAGGGTGACTGCGCGCACCTGGTCCTCGAGTCCAGACTCCGACCACATCCTGCCCGGTCCACTAATTACCGGCGAGGTCGCTTCCCCTGCTGCCCGCTCGCCCGCAGGCCGACGACGGTGTGCACAGGTGCGGCGGCGGTCCACCTTCGTCGTTGACCGGCGGCACCAGCAACCGCACACGGCTCGACCAAAACGGAACTCCGGTTACTACGCATAAAACCCATTACTCGCGACATTACATCAGGTTGTCGTTTGTTGTTTTTTCTACTCCTTCGTCTCCGGGGCTCCTTCTCGTTTTACGCCCCTTCTCTTCGTCTCCTGCCGCCGCCGTTACAACGACAATGTCCTGTATCCACGGCATTAAGAATTTCCACAGTGGTCTACATGTACGTGTACTACACTCTTGGAAATACATAAAAATTACAACGATATTGCTACCCCGCTAAGCACGCGAAACCCGACACTTGTGAGTGTGACCGAAATGAAATTACACGCACGCCGCATATATTATGTTTGCTGACCGTGGCGGCCGAGGGGTTTGCTCGAGTTTTAGTTTCAGTTTTTACCACCGATTCCAATGTCTTTACACGCATAATAAATAATACTTATGTGTAAATACCTATGATCGACTCGACAATGGACACGCACCGGAATGACGGACGGCATTCGGTGCTGTCGGTTTAGGATTTGGTGTCGAGGCCCGAGACATAGGCGCATATTCGTAGTAACACACACACGCACATGTTTCGATGAGAGCTGTTTTTTACTTGAGTTCACTGGAAAAACAAAACCATCAAACGCAATCGAATCAATTCATTGCTCTTGATAATAATTGAATCATCAACCGGTTTGTTAATAGGGAATATAGTTAGATCTAATGCCTATAGGATTTTGTAATATTAATATAACATTGTTGGGAATTTAATTTGTGTCTATTGGATACATTTTAGATTGTGACTAAATGTCATTTTGAAAAAAATTACTTCTATAGGATCGTTCTATTCGATTTCCGTTTCCTCCAATTTACCTGTTACAGGTTAAAAAATGCTAAAATTAATGCCAGTCCTGGTCTTAGGTAGTTGATAAAGATCAGCGGGATCTCTTCATCGGGCCTCGGATTTGGTTTGAAATATTAGGCCTCCAGTGTAAATTTGTATTAATCAACCGCCACGTGGTATACATATATACAATATACAAATTAGTTACACAGACCACAGTGTATGTTTATGAATAAAATATAAACCTCACATACAAATTAGCAGTTAGCACAGTCTTCGTTTTACCCTAAAGATGTAAAAATTTGATGAAAAATTTTAAATTAGGTATATTTTCCAACAATGTAGCCCTTTCCCGTATGGGTTGAAACTAGAGATTTTTAATGGTAGAGTAAACATTATTTTAACATTTAAATTACGAATGATTGCTGGAAATTTTGACTGATCGATAACCAGCTTTAAATTGCTGCAGGTGAATTGCGGCCCGAGGTGATGTTTACGATGTCAGAGACCGGTGAATTGGGGCCAGTCAATTTTCGATGGACATATGAGTTGCGACCCGTGCAACCTTTTTTATCTTGAAACTTTTATCGATAATTTTGTTATAGAGAATGATTTTTTTTTAAGAGATCCACTCAATATCTTATCGGATTTGATATAATTTTTAAAATTTTTATTTTTCGCATTGTTTTTATACTATGTGATCTCGTAACTTTTAAAGTTGTTAATGTTTAATGTTTAGGACAGACAATTTTTTTCAGTTGAGTAACGCGCACAGATAAAAATAGTACTACACTCCACCCTTTAAAAAGTTAATTAAATGTAAACCTTACCATTTAATCAGCCTGTTCATATTGTTTTAAGATACACATGATGAGATTATACTTTTGAAAAATGTATGCAAATTTGGCGAACTATTAATTATGAAAATATAAAAAATAATAACTTTTAAAAATCAAATATTTTCTAAGATATTTACTAGGTTAATCAATCGTATAGTTAAACTTTAAATTTTGGCAAATTAGCTGTTTAATATGCCGTATACGATATGTACGGTGTAATTAAAATGTTAGTTTAACAAAATGCTGATATTGATTCAGGATATTTTTTTAAAAAATGCATTAATGAAAAAGTCACAAGATAAACTTATCTGAAGTCCATACCGTGATCATTAATAATATTTATGTCTGTTGTACAACACTCAACAGTATAATACATGTATTATTAATGTACACTGTACACAATATTCCAAGCTACATAATCAGTAATACGTCTTAGCTATTAGATATGAACTATGATAAAGATGTTTTGAGAATATTCAAATACAGTAAAAAAAAACATATTTTATTAAAAATTCACGGTATTTTGAAAGAAAAAAAAAATTTTATTCTAGGAATTTAGTACTTAGTTATGATAAACGGTCCGTTCTGTGAAATTTGTAAATTTCAATTAAGGCATTGCTATCAGATAGACATTTTTTTTTACTGGTTTCACCAAAGCCGGCAATCATAAGCATTTCTAGTTTTGATGCGAATCTTAAAAGGTATTTTTTTAGATATAATATAATAATACTATTGAATATTGATCTATGTTGACAAACCAAAAAAGTATCATATATCTTCCACTAGAAGGGATAAAAACTTTTTTATTTTTTCACTTTTTCAGTTGTAGTTTTGGGATCAATGGTCTGAAAATTATTCTTAAAAATCTGTAAAATATTTTTTACTATTAAAAAAAACAATTAAAACTTAAGATTACACTTTGACTGTGCTATATTTCCAAGACAACACAGTCAACTTGTATCAGAAAAATATGTTTATAATACTGTTAATTACGATGGTAACAACAATAACAAATTATTATAGACAGACGATCAACTCTAATACTTAAAATACAATTTTAAACCCATTATTGCATTTACATACATTTTTATCGATATTTAATATTTGTATCCTATGTACAGATTCCACATGCCCCAACCTCATTGTACTGTTTTTTTTCTTCAATTCTACCATTTATTTTATCTAAAATGTTAGATTATTAAGGTAAAGCCAAATTCGAAAGCGCACTTTTCTCACGTTACCCAGCCCAGCGCTACACAGACAAGGTACTGATAAAATGAGGACACATGAAAACAATACTCCTCTCCACCACAAATTTAAAAAAACAATTTTCGAATCAACTTAAAGAAAACAATTTTAATGTGCATACATAATAATATGATATTTGTATTGTATATTATGGCATTACGATACAGATTGTTTACATGTAAAATAGAAAATATTATGTCACTGATATAACTTGTAAGCGACTAGTTTAACTAGGCAATAACGTTTTCTCGGTTTGTTTATTATTTCACACTCGATTGAAGACGCTGATTGTGACCTGTGCACTGTACTGTGGGCGATTTAATTGTTCAGTCACAGATATGAATAAATACAACATGATAATATTCCAATAATTTGAACTGCTGACACGGTAGCATTACACAACCAATAAAAGTTTTCCAAACGATATTAACGCGAATCAAAATTAATAAAAGTATCTTGTGCTTACGCCAAAAAAAATGTATATATATATATATGTAGGTATATACATAAATAAAAAAATGTATATATATATATATACACACGTAAACATTTTTGAGAACAACTATTGTCGTTGTTGAACGTGTGAATAAATAATTTGATAGGTATAAACTATAAACCTAAAAACCGTAGAGTATATTTTTTAGAATCTGTTTTCTGTCTAAATAGCCCAGTTTGCATTTTGCGGACGGGAATATGAATTTGTGTCTTTTGATTGAATGATTTCGAGTAATGTTCAGTCTTGGAGAAGTTTTGTTTTTTTCACGGAATATAGCCAAACGATTCCAATTATTGTCATACCTACAAACAATATTTACTTATTACCAAAATAACTACGCTACCAATATTCTAAATCACAATAATAATTGTACAATACAGGTATTCTAAAAACATATTATTATGGTGTAGAAACGAGTATGACATGATGTAGCAACGCGTTTTGAACTCAACACCTGCGGAGTTATTGTTAACCTGTATGGCTAATGATAATTGATGACTATTTATGAAAATAGATGTGTACACTAAGTGTGCAATATACGGTTTTTTTTGTACAATTTCCCGTTAATTACAGCCGGATGCATTATAATAATTGTCAATATATTGAAAATATTTATTTATTATATTTAAATAAACGGTGTAAACAGCGTGTAACATAATTTTGTTGGGATAATTGAGCGCGAGAAAATGTAACGTAGCGACAATAGAGCGCCAAATATTCATAAAATTAGAACACCGGGAATCAATAGTTTTCCAGTCAGTTCCATCTAAACTCTAGGCCCCCGGCCTGATGGGGGTCTCGAATAATACAATTTACATCTTGATGTTTTTTTTAGTATTCTTAGAGTACCCAAACACAGTGTTTCCAAGGCCCCCCCCTACATAGCCTAAGACGGCCCTGTTTCCAATAGATTCGCTTTACATTTATCGTATTGTTTTATACATTTCATAAACCGGTAGACCCGATATCTTATATTTATATATCATATCAGACAATGATTTTTGCCAGTGTACTTATTTGTGCAAATAAAAAAAATATTCATCATAGAACCTACCCATAAGACACGAGACATAATAATATATACTCTATAATCAAAAGCTGGGAGCGTTCCACTGAGCATTTGCCCACTTGCCCCGTCACAGTCTCCCCTTGAACGTAAGCTACTAATTTTATAATCTGAGATTCTATGCTTTTGTAAGACAATTCAATAGCCTCGTTACCCCGCAGAGTCTCTGATTATACATATCAGTATTGATGAATTGCGGCCCAACCCCTAAATCAAGTATGAATTACGGTCACATAATAATTACTACTTCGTTAGTGGTACCTAAGAGACACCACGGGGAGGTTGGTTTAGTCGTCTCTTGTTTTTTTATCAAGCTTTTCTAGTCCCAGTTTATAAAATTATAACATTCCTGATGAGTGGTTGAAATTTTTTTCAGATTGTTGGTATGACAAAAACTAAAGACTTAATGACTTAACAAAATAAAACGGCCATATTTTTTTTTGTTCAAGCTTTTGTCATCTGCTCTCTAAGAAACAATTCTTTTTCACAAAACCCTATCTATGATATTGTATAAAACATAACAAAACGTGTAGTGTACCGTGGTTGTCATATTTTATGCTATGGTGTTGTAGCAGTCAAAGTGGCCCCACGTTCCCTTTTGAGAAAAAAAAAAGCCAACACAGGTGTTTTCGCGGTATAGCCTATTTCGACTGACACGGCTACAGTTGCATGGTGCAGTACGACCGAAGAGACCCGAAAAGAGGAGGTTAAGGGATGATACTACGGCGTAAAGGTTAAGTGATAATCAAATGTGTAAAAGTTAACGACGACGTTGTACCGTTCTCAACGTAGGAGGATACTAATTAATTTTTTTTTATTAAAAATAACGGCGCGTAAAAAAAAAAATACATTAAACCCTCGTCTAAGTCTATCCGCATCGTGTTAACGGATATATATATATATATGTATAGGAGAGAAAAGGTTAGTTCCGTAACTCTCCCAAAACGGGATACGACACGCCGTCGTTATCCGTTCGTATAAATCGTATTACGCTCTTGTCTGACATCTGTTATTAGCCGGTAGCGTAGCACTCGTGTAAATACAATATGGGAACGGATTTAAATGAATGCAATTAAGTATGTACGTGTTAAAAAATGCTTTATCGACTTCCTCTCGTTAAAAAATTTAAAAAAACTGAAAATAAAATAAAATCAAGACCGCAAAGCCGGAACTAAAGCATAAAGACACTCCGGCCGCTGTTTTGGGAACCATCATTGGTTTTTATTACTTTTTCCAGTGATATCGGGGCACCCAATAACATTGAAATCCCCCAAGACACGAATTTTCATTATTCCAATCGTGAGTCCATGAAAGATTTTATTCAGTTATCTTTTTGACCATAAGGGCGCTATAAATGTATTCTCGGGTTTACTCATAATATTAGATAAATATTGGAAGTCGGCATTCAATTCTTAATAATGTTTATTACTATCTTCACTGTTGTGATCAACTTTCTGTGCCTAATTGCACAATAACGTAAATAATTTGACAATGAAAACATTTACCTTTGAACAAAAATATTATATTCCCTAAACGTCCGCTTTAAACATTTCAAATGAAATTTAAATATCTTCCGACCTTATCTTCTAAAGGCCTTTGTCTGTACCAAGAAACAGAAAGGGTTACAGTTATTTTCTTACAGGCATAAATCAATTAATAATTACTATAGAACTTCCGGCACCCCAAAAATATATTGAAATGTTCCTTATTATTATTGATAATAAAGTTCTAAAGGATTGTAACTAGAAAAACCTGTTTAAAGGTATGTTAAAAGGCGTAACTAGAACTACATTTTAGGAGGTGCTAAAATTATGCATACCTGACTGAACGTAACTCTCATCTTCAAACCATTACATATAAAATAAAATGTTAAGAAAAATATTCTTTAAAAAAAAAAAAAAAATTTACTATCTGTACATATACAATAAGTATAAAATAGGCAATTATGCTAACAAAGTAAATAAATGACTGGCAGTCTATGAGTAGGGAAGCTATCCAGTGATAGGACCCTTATGACAGGTTTCGGCTAGAAATCAAACAGTAGCATTGCAATTTAGAAGATCACAATACCAACGTCTTTTAAGACGGCGGGGGGAGGGTTGTCCGAAATAGTGGCTGTGTGCTGGCTTGCTATTAATGGATTTGAGTGGAGAAGTAATCTTTAGTGGAACTTTTTATAATGAGTATTAATTAAACTTTCCAGTGATTCGATGTGATTATGAAAACTACAATGAGCGGACGTGATTATACGGAGGGAAATCGATTGGAAAGCTTCTATTCTTTTTAGTTGGGATGGTTTACCACAACCCCATAACTGAGCTCCATATAACCAAATTGGTCTTAACATTGACTTATAAATAAGAATTCTGTAATGAAGCGGGAGTTTGGACTTTAGTACAGGACGTAATAAGTGCGAACGAGTATTTAGTGACTTTCTTTTTAATTTTAGGTGGGGGCCCCAGGTTAGTCTTTTACCTAAATAATACCTAGATATTTGACTTGAGACAAGGAGGAGAGGATAGAATCTTCTTGGAAGGTGAGAATAGGCGTATTATTTTTTGTTAAGAGTAAAAGAGACATGTACAGATTTTTCTGCATTGATTTTAATTTTTCAGTTTAAGGACCATTTTCCAATTTGATCAAGGTGTTGTTGAAGAGCATTAAATGCTTCAGTAGGGTCACTATTGGAGGATAGAATAGCTGTGTCGTCGGTGTAGGTGTCAAGAATAGTGTTTTGGGGGTGAGGGATGTCTGAAATAAAAAAAAAATGTAAGCAGAGTATGAACATTATTAAAATTGTGTGCGTACAAGTCAAGGATTGGTGCTCAATTTTTGGTGATGCTAATTTTGAGTCTAGGGGTGCTAAAGTCCCCCTAGCTAGCACCACCCTAGTTATGCCTATGTGTATGTTAACGACAAACGGTGTCGGTGAACTTACAATATTATTTATGAGATTGGTTGATCAATAAGAATACAAAAAAATAAATAACATATTACCGTACACATAAACCAATTTGATCTCAGTTTGTCATTTAAGGCTGAAGCTAAATATGTTGTCTACTCTTAAAAATATTTAAAGAGATAATCATTTTCGGATGTCCTTGTACTAGTCGCGCGTATTGTCCTTTTCCGGGGAACGCGCCTGGACAAGGATAACGACGCTTGGCGGTTTCTGTTTGTGCGCCGCCGCCAGATTAGGATTTAGGATGTGTTTTATTGTGAGACCGCGTTCGCCGTATCTAGACAAGACCATAATGACAGCGACTACGATGATAATAAAAATAACAAACCCGCGAGATCTAAGTACGTCTTAAAAAAAAAAATAATAACAACGCGTTTACAATATTCGTAGGCGCTAGCGAGGGGATTATCGTTATTAAGAAAAGCCGTTTCCGAGAAAATATACAGATAATATAACGAGCTCTCGGTACAGGTGGAATAACAATAATAATATTATGTTGTTATGAGGCAAATATATCTCTAACGCTCGGTAAACACATTTTTTTGCAGCAGCAAGTTTAATCATCAAAGCGATCAGATCAGTTCGATTTTTATACCTATAGGCTATACCTGTCCGTAGGCTAGACCTAGGATAGGTCCGATTGAAACCGTCCGGCCGACCAGATTTCGTTGTGTTGACGGGGCGAAATTAGGCTCGTATCTGCGATGAATACTAAGTGTAATTAATTTTTTTTTTGGAAATTCAAACAAAATATATACAACGAATCCGCTGTGTGCGTTTCACAAGCCCACGCCGATCTGTCTGAACCCGAACAACGTGCTCACCATTAAACAAATAATTATTATAATATGTGTTTGTGTGTGTGTGTAATACAACACCGAAAACGGTGTACTGTAGTATGTACGCGATACCACCTCGTTTTTCTCACCGTTAAGACTTATACGGTACGTTATTTGAATAAATAGGTTAGTAGGAGTAAACGATAAAACGGTTAATACTATGGGTACAGGCCGGCCGTGATAAATATGTATGTTTTGTATTATTATTTGCTGGTAAATCTCACGCGAGGGCGGAAGAGTTTATATTATAAAATATGCACGCGAGATAAAATAGAATGTGTAACCGTATGTTTTTTTTTTTACTACAAAACCCTGTGCGCGTTTTTTTAATATGTATTCAAGAAAAAAAAACGTATACTACAAGGCGTCCACGTACGACGCGACAGCCACTACATATGTATAATACGACGACAACAACAACAACAACAGACTATAAAAATATATACTATATTATAGTATATGTACACTGTATATATAGTATAATATGTGGCCGTTGATTCTGATCGGACTGTCCCACACACCAGCATTACCGCGTGCCCGGTCACAAGTAAACAAAACGAGAAGAACCCTATAGCCTATATTTGTGTGTGTGTTATGTGTAGTTTGTAAATGCGCGTGGCCCAGCCGCCGTCCACGTCACATATTATATATACACGCGCACAGGTGCTCGGCTCGGAAGGCTCCCGTCTTACGCAATCCGTATCACTACAGCAGCAGCAACAGCAGCGTCAGCATCAGCACCGAGTGTATGTGTTTACGAGGAAGGACCGTCGAGGTATACATATGTACCATTATACTTATATATATATATATATATATATATATATATATTTAAGAGACGAGATGGAGGAAGCTGGTGGCCCGCGACGGCGCGAGAGATGGTTTTTTTTCTCACCACCTGCCCGCTTTTCCCACGCTTCTCTCTCGCGCGCCGCACCGTACACGTCCGCCCTCACGGCTCTCTATGTGTGTTAGTATATATACCAGATGGCCTACGCCCTGTAATTAAATCGGACACACCATCTGCAACCCTTAATAATAATAATCTTCGTCGTCGTCGTCATCGTTGTACGCACGTATATAATACCCCGACTGCCTGGCATTACAATAATAATAATATGATCTACAATCTCGGTGCACGCACGCTCTTCTACACCTCGGTCCGTCCGGCAAAAGGGGAAACGCGGGGATGGCCGGACGAAAGTGATCCGACGACACGGAAAGATGACAGTCGCTGAGACGACAACGTCCGCAAAACCTGATTCCCGAGGAGTCAGGTTGAAGGCTGGTCCGAAGGGTATAACATTTCGAAATTGCAACGAAATCAAACTAGATGTGTGTAGTATATCGAGGGTCTTGAGCAGTGTTGGGAATTATCTAGATAAATTATCTAGATAAAAAAAAGTAAATCATCTTATTATCTTATTTAGATAAACAAATCGGTTATCTGAGGTAATTAATCTAGATAGAAATTGTAACTATTTTTAAAGTTATTTATTCGTGGGTTATACAAAAACAGGTTTCGGGATCCGACGAAACGCATAATGTAGTCCTAGCCTAAAAATATTAATATACCTAGGTCCTAATGAATAGTGATTAGTGATATAAGAATATATTATTAATACATTGGGGTTGGCTTGTTAGACAAGTCCAATATTCCATTGTAATCCAATGTATTTTAGTCGATTATACAAAACGTCTTTTACCTATTTTTAATAGGTAGAAGTAGATAAGAGTTATATATGTATTATCTTATAATTTATTATTTATATTCGTAGTTCTCGACTACAGTGCTCAGTTTTTGTTTAATGTTGATAATTTTTTTCCCAGTACTCTCGAAATAATTACTAGAGCTATATAAAACGTGTTTATAAGAATTTTTACGATAATAATTTCAAGATTAACATTGACCAAAATCCCAACAAAAAAAATGGTCGAAAGTGCAGGTGTTTATTTGAGCAGAATGGTTATAAAATATATTTTACAAATATATATACATGTCAGGCGAGTCCTGTATCAGTAACTACATATAGGGTAAAGAGTAAAGACTATAAAAGTAAAATAGTAAATAGTAATACAAGTCCAATAAACAATGAGCCGTTTCCAAAAAGTTATTTGTATTTTCAATCAAAATAAAATAACAAAACCTTGTAATAAACATTTTAAACATAATGTGGGCTCTCCGTAGTCCGTAGACCGTATGTGGCCAAAACGATAGTTAAGCCTCAAAAAAGAACAATATGTTTAAAAATAGTTTCAACCGATAATGAAATGTCCCGTCATCGATTATCGAGTTTGATAAACTCGTATTTACTTTTTATACCTATTTATACTATTACTGTTGCCTACATAAAAGATGACATAAACAGAGTACATGAAAATAATAAATGACAAATGAACAGAGTAACCATAAATCACGAAATCGAATATAAGGAAAATTTGCTCTTTGACGTAACTGTCCATTTCTTAGTACCTACGTCTTATTGGTTATTAAATTATTCTGTAATCTGTGAAAATACTTTGTTTCACTCAAACATTTTCGTATAACATTTTATGAAGGTTAAAATTTAATTTATCTATTTTTCATCTAGATAAAATTGTATTTATCTTTATCTTTTAGCTAAATAAATGTTAAATGAATAATTTAATATCTTATCTAGATGATATATTACTCAATTATCCGTTATCTTATCTAGATAACTTTATAGTTATCTTTTCCCAACACTGGTCTTGAGGAGGATTTTTGTTGGACTAATTTGATCAGCACTTCAATCGATCAGAAATCATACCTTTTTATTTGTTGGTTTTGAGGTTTTAGCATTTGGAAAAATCCGTCCCTCCAGTATGTAAAGACATCAATCAATCACCAGGGGTGAGACCACAAAAGTTTAACCCTATACAAATCGTATTAATACTTATTTGAGATACAATTTGTACGTATATATGTCAGCTGAAAAAGTCATTAAAAGTTTTGATTCCTCATTCGCACACCCGGTGTTTTTTCCTCTGTTCGGGTTTGCCCAAGGTTTAGGACTGTGGATCAGCATAAAATTTGAGGGACCTCTTTATTGTGTACTATCAAATAAGAAACCAAAAATATTTCGTATGCAAACCATACTACCATACATTTATTTTAATTTTTTTTATTCATTATTTTAAAAGTTACACAACTTGCTCACTTTAATTATTAAAATTAAGATATAGATTGTATATTTTGTTTAAAACAAATTTACATTTGTTTTTCTCTAGCAAATCTCATGTATTTTATTAAATGCTTCCGGGACCCAAACACGGCTAGGGCCTCTAAAGTAAGTCGTAAAAAACCGATGGGTCAGCTGGCCACCACCCAGCTGGGTGAACATTTTTTAAAAGCCAAATTCCCACAAACTATTCATGAAAAAAAAATTATTTTCTCTTGCTGATCATAAACAAATCGGTATGCACAACCCGTAATTTCTCATGTTTCGTCGTCATCAGACTTCTGGATCTAATTAACTAAGTATTATTTTTTAACCAACTAATAGTTCTAGGGTCAGGTGCCTCGTTTATTTCGGAGGAAACCCATTCGGCCAAACGACTAGAACCCTTTTGGCCTCTTCAATTTAAACACCAAGCCAATAATACATAAACATATCAATTTTACGGAAATATCAATAGTAGACATATTGGAACGTTTATCATTTGTATTGATATTATCATAATATGCCGTGTTGCTTTGATATTTTTATTCCATTTCTCCTGTTACCTATTAAAATGTGTACCTTAGTAATTTATACATTTATTATTATTGATTAACTTTTTTCGTTTTTAAATAAGCTTATTTCCGATTTACTGGCTTAAGATTTCAGTCTTACCTTTGTACTAGTGTGTACGTCCGAAGTCCGTTTTGTGTGTGGTGCGCCTTTTGACCGCCATCAAAAAATATTTGTGTTCTTTCTAACCATAACAAATTCCGGCGTACGCCCATAAAGTAATTGATAACTCTGTTTTACGATTTCCTTTACCGGTTTTGTAAATTCAATTTCCCCATTTTAGTCCCTTGCGCTGCAGTGTGTTTGTATATATACGAATGTATGTATACATAATAACCGGTCAGGTGTAAAAGTATAGGACTGCGATTTTCTATTGCATTTAGTGTAATAAATATAACGATATTTTTTACACTTAACACGTTCAACTGCTCGACAATAATAAATAAATAAGGAAAACAGGAAGTGCGTTCTAAAATGTACTGAATAAGTAAGGAATTTTAATAATTATGCTGGCGTTATTAAATCAGAAATACACATCGTTATTCGACCGAAACACGAATATTGTAAAAAACGTATACTCCACACATACATACATTTATTCATTATAAAATGGGTTCAATTAATGGACGATTCTCCACGTTTTTCTTTTCCTGGCCGTCTTGCCAATAGTTCAAATTATCGTTATGCCCGTTAATTAGTGTTCATTAAGCTATGAATCATATAAATTTGTACCACTGTAACTTGTAAAAACTATAATGTACTACTATGTAGTTTGTGTCGACTATAATAGATGTCGTAATTCTTTGTACCTAACAACACGATACATAATATATAGTATACCTATACGATGCATCGTTTATTATGTACTCCAAGATATCACTTCTACAATATTTATGAAAATCATGACACAACAAATTTTTTCGTCCAAACACATTATTATTTTCATATTATTAAATAGACACAGTTTTTTAAATTTAAAAATTAAAATTAAAAGGCAGTTATGTTTTAGGGATTTATTATGTAAACAAAAATTGACGTGTGTTTATAATACACCATGGGAGATTGTTAAATTTCTACTTCAATTATTGTAGTATAATGTAGTATAGAAATATTGGGACGAGGGACAAAAGTCACAAGCAGTATTGAAATGTAAAGTATATTTTTTATAAATTGTAGTATTTGAGTAATCTGAAAACGTTTAACCAACAAATATATATTATTCAATAGCGTTGTCGATAACAACAGCTACTTTGGTGTATTTATTACTGTGGACTTATCCCAGTATCTGTGAGATGCTTAATCTTTGTATCTTTAATCGTATGTTAGATAAGTACCTAGATTGAGGTATGATGTTGTGATATAATTTTTTACGGTGCATGCTATTCAACGATAGATGCACAGTAACGATTTCAATTAGTAACCTCATCTGACAAGTGAACCGTATAAACCGCATGCTTTTATCTATGATATTGAAAACAAAATATAACACTCTGTCTGAGTCTGTCTTTGCGACGTAAGATGAGAAGAGTTTAGGAAAGCAGTAAAGTAAAAAAACCGTTAAATATTGTTTACTATGGGTGAATAATTAGAAAAACATCCAACAATTTACGTGTTTCTCAACATACATGATATAACTCCGACGCGCTATAATTTTTTTATAAATAGCCAAAATTAATCAAAACTTCTATGGGATATTGAATTATATTTAGTTAAAGAATATCATTATTTACTGTCAACACATATTGACAAACCAAAAAAAAAGCACACACCCTTTCTCTTAGAAGGGCTAAGAATATAATTGTATGTATATTATTGTCTTTACAACACTTTTATTGATATTTCATATTTCTATTGACTACAGATTCGAATCGAAGCATTTATTTTGAAGTGATTTTATCACTTTCAGTTACAACAATTCATAAAACCTGTAAATTCCCTAATATGTTCTGTCCCCATTGGTACTATTAATGAAACTAAATACACTTAATTTAAAATTAAGTGGATACATTATTCATTTTTTTAAATTTATTGATTAATTAGTACCGATTATTATTATTATTATCAATACTCAACAACTAGACAAAACTGAATTATTTTTTTTAAATTAGAAAAAAAAATTGCAAGTTCTATGAGTAGGTAATGGGTATTTTATTTACAACTACAGATAATTTACAACTAACACTATACCTAGCTTCGCAATACTGCATTGTCAGGTCGATTGAGTTATACAGCACAACGTTAATGTTGGTAAATACTTACCTGCTCACTAACACTTATACATAACATATATAATTCTCTTATAAAATAAGGAATGGTGTTTAAGTACCACAAAATAAAATATACTTTCATAAATTAAAATATAATCGGTAATACTAGAAATTATACTTTAGTCTGTATAAAATGCATATACAGTACAATATTACTACGAGTCCTTAGCTATTAATTTGTAATATTTCATGTTTTTTAAAACATTTTTTACGTGAATATAAAATGTGTTTAATATGCTTAATTAGTTTTGTGTATAATGTATAATTTACACACTTCGCCCTATGTAAAATGAATAATAAATAATAATCAATGGTTAAGTTTCATTGATGTGATTGTTCCTATCTTTTTTGTTTGTTCAAGTTACAGACGTCAATATTTACTAAGATAGGTAATGAGTATACTATTAAAAAATATAATCAAATCTTTTCGTTCAAACGTTTATGAATTTAATCAGGGTCTCGGGCTGCCCCAATCATAGTTTAATCACAATACCTCGATTTATTTACCAATGAGAATCTTACGAAGCAGTGATTAAAATATCAACACATGTATAAAGTTTACACATAATTAAATGATTTATTTTAGCACTGTAAACTAAATCATTTAATAATTGGTATTATTTGGCTGGACATTTTTCAAATGTATTGGTGTTCACTTTTATAATGCAGTTATAAATACATTAAAAATATAAGTATATGTTACATGGATATTACATGATGTTAAAAATGGCTTTTAATACCTATTTAAGTAACGTATATTTGACACCTGAAAAAACAATGAAAATCTAATTCCACGCAATAGGCAAGTGTAAAATCGATTTACACTTTTGTGGGTTCAAAACTAACTGAAAAAAACTGGTTTTAATTTTATGTTGTATATACAATACACGTATTATAGAAATCTTCGGGTTCTTATGAACACAGTTGACCAGTTGGCCCTGAAGAAGATATCAAGAGTAGACGAAGAAACGAATGCGGTTTATACGCATTTAAGTGGTTAAAAAGGATTGGGTTTCTAAAAAAAATAAAACGCAAAGGCCTCTATGATATCAATATAAGTATCCAATTTCGTCACAGTCTTTCCTAAAAAAACTCAGTTTATAATAATTTTAAACTATTGTACTACGTTTCATACTTAGAGCAATGATTTAAAATGTACAAAATAAAATGATAATACATGGAATGCTTAACAATACCCGGTTGTACTTAGAAATCGCGAGTGGATTGCCGCACGCCGTTGTCCAATTCTTGGTAATAATTATTAATTTCCCTAAAAAGTTATGAGTCAGTCTCTAAAACAATTATTGAGAATTAAAAGAGTAAGAAAGGCCAAATTAATTATATTACTACTAGTGACAAACGTTTTTATGGTGCGAATAGACATATTTTTGTTATGTTAAATTTATGACACATAACCTGTATTCACCTACGTACAGTATTTTCTTTAATAATAATATAATTTTGTTTATTAAATTCGAACTAATTTATATATTTTTCCATTTATAAATACGAAAAAGAACACAAAAAAAATAATATTAATCATAACTACATCTTTTTTTAAATTTATTATTTGTATTTTACTTGGGGAAGGGTTATTTGCTTTTGAACTATAGCTATCATATTATAACACGACTAAATAATGCGATTTATTCACTTCATGTTTAACATTATGTTGTTCGGTGTAGGTAGTAGTCGGGTATTTTATCAGATAATATTATTGTCGGTTTAATAATTAAGGAGATATTAACACGGATTGACCCTTTTATACAATAATAACAGTGATTATCCGATCAAAGCGGAGGGACATAAAGGATACAATGAATACACTACACTTAATTGGCAAATGACATATGTACCTATAGGTTTTTTTACCCCTGGCTAATCAAAACATGATTTTCAGTTCGCAGCTGTTATTTATCTACTTCAAATCGGTGAACGTGGCGATCGTCCGAAGGCCACGAGAGTGGAGGTTTGGCATACTATGATTTTCACACGATAGTATGTTAAATGTGTGCAATGAATGAAAACACATCCTATCCTGGCGTTTTGGCGTCAACCTATAACAAGGCATAAACTTGCTATTTTCGTTGCTATTCAACGAGTATTAATTTAAGAATTTGTTATCCCATTATGGTACGCTATAACTTTCCGAAAAATATGCTTTATAGTTACAATATATTTTTTAAATGTTCTTTGTAGATCTTCATTTCTAATTTAATTTTTAATATTTAGTAAAAGTATTTAGTATTTTCTTTTAGAAAATCCCAAAAAACTAATAACATAGTTATGAAAACGACTCGTCAACTATTTATTTAAAATACATTGATAAAAGTCTCTTTATCGCTACTACTACTTAAGCATTTTTAACGGATATAGTGTGTTATCATAACTGTATTAACAATTATCATGTTGAAAATTAATGTTTTAATTATATGCTTTTATTTGAAATTTATGTTATTTAATTTATCATTTTTTTGGCAGATATCAAATTGGCCAGTTCGTAACCGTTGAGATGACATTGTATCTACATTTCCGGTTTCGTTAGCATATTATTATTATTATCATAGGAAAGGAAATTCAACCTTATAATTTTTTCTTAAATTTGGGTGCATTGAACCTTTTTTTGTGACTTTTAAAACAGAATTTCACTTATTATTTCTAACGAAATAAACCGTCCTCTCTCGGTGTCCGGGTAAGGCGATCACTTTGAACGGTGCGGTCAATCGACGCCTAAGATTTTCCTTTAAGACTATTGTTAATAAAGGACACGCACGCCAGAAGATCACTATAAGATACACGGTATTAGTGTTAGCGGACAGCAACAGGGATCCACGAAGGTCAGAAATACAAAATAGTTGTACGTCAAGTTTGTTGCGCAATTTTGATATGTAGGTACAATGGACGCAGGTAGGGACGTTGCGTAAGCAGGAGATCAACATTATAATAACAACAATGAGACCCCGGGTATAATGATAATAATGTTACGTGTAGGATATTATAATAATGTACGCTGTATAAACACTGCAAACCGAACGCGGGTCTAAGGGCGAGAACGGACAAACAGCAGAAAAAAGAACGCCAAATCTGTGATTGAATTCCGATTCCTTGGATGACCGACACTCGTCGAATTGTGCTTTGTTATTTCTGAATTACAGCATCCAGACCGAAAAAAGGGCTTTAGTAAATTTAGTAGGTAACTTTAATAGATTTATGGGGGAAAATTTACATGAAGATGATTTAAAAATAATAAAATGTAAAATGAGTCAGAAGGATAACTGAGTTTACTCAGTTTTCTCGAAATCGTTCTTTAAACGATAGCAACGTTAAAATATGATAATACAGTATAGGATTGTCTTAATTTTATTTTGTGGCCAAATGATTTTTAATATTTGGCCTTAATTGGTTTATTGGTAACAATCACCTGGTCAGTTATTTTGGATAAATTTAACCATTTATTTAATTGTGCTCGTTCTGAAAATATAAAAATTTAAATAAAATTTAGCAATCAATACTCAAGTACCGATGGGATCGAAAAAAATGTACCGGGCGATAGACTAATAACAAACTATAATACACTAACTACTAATAATCATCCTCCATAATAATTCCATCCTCCCACTGGTACACTTAACGGATAACGGACAAATTTTCAGAAATGACCCCCAGCCATAAGACATATCAATGTCAATAATATATTTATGCTTAACGTTGGTAAAATTCATTATTTTTCTTAACATGTATTGTTCTTGCAAAAAAAAAAATTATAATACATTTTTAAAACGAAATTTGAAAAATTCAAGTTTTACAACTCTCAGTAAAAATAAATCTCTGTCACCAGATCTCCGTCACTTTTACCAGATGTTTTGTACACTTATAAGCAAGTGTTGTACAAATTTCAGAATTTTTGGTTGTAGTCCTAAGGAGTATATAGACTTTCAAATATAACACTTTTTAGTAAAATACCAGCCTTTAAAAATATTTATAGATCAAAAAAAAAAAATTTTCCAAAAAAAGTTTTGCCGTTAAAGCGTAGATTATGATGTCAGAATAAAAAGAACTTCGACCTTGAGTTTATAGAAAAATGTAATAAAATGAATACAATTTGGAATTTGTTTTTAAATTTTTATCTATTTAAAAATATGGAGAAAAAAATGTTTAATGATATTATGAAAAGAACACTTAAATTCTTGAACGAGTGAATGTTCTTGGCGCCCATGAAAAAAACGGTACAGCCTTCAAACGAATACCGTTGGCCAATCCTTTCAACCCCTACCTACTCAACTCAATTATGGTTTGTAGCCCGACACAAAGAAGAATATTTTTAAAAAAAATATTGTTGAATGTGTAACAGTGACAGTTTTACTGTACACTAGTTTTATACTGAAAATTCGCTATAGTTAATAGAGAAATGTAGACTGGAAAAACGATTGCTTGCAAATTAAAATCCATATACTCTTAAAAAAAATTTACATAATTAAAATGCGCTGCAGAATAATTTTTGTCAAATATTGCCTATATTTTAACCCTTTAAAAAATAACCGTATTCAACGTTATAGTCTAAAAATCACTGAATTGTTTGTTAATTGTTTTATTTCTTATGCCAGCGGGTTTGTTTATCCTAATGCAACAAGTTTTAATGAAATACATGTGGCGCGATCTATGAACACGTGGAGCGAGTAACTTATAACGCGTATGCTCGTTGATAGACTGCATTGTAATACAAATCTGGTAACAAGTAAATATAAATAAGTACAAGTATTAGGTATTTCGGTGTGAATTTAAAAATGTATATTTAATGATTATTGCTAGTTAATTTAAAAGTATATATTTTTCCATAGAAGTGCCAGTAGAGATTTTCAGCGTATTTGTCAATAGTACTGAGGGACGATAATTATAATTGCTGAACTATATATTTTATGAACAAAATATGATAGTCGTAATCATATAGAAAATCTAATCAAATTTATTGAAATAAATAGCAAAATGTAATAATATATCCTTAGAATCATAGAAAACGTACTAATATTTATTACATTTTCATTGACTGGCGAAAAAATAAACAAACCAACTTATCAAACTGTCCATTTTACAAGTGGAAAATCAAGTAATAGAACCAGGATTAATGGTTAAAATTAATTTTTCATAAAGAAAAGTTCTGTGAGTAATTGATAACGCGACCAAATAATTTTCATCGTGTATTGTTCTTTTTCGTTGGCTGCTTGCGCCATCTAAAAATATAAAAGTATAAATTTAATTTTAAAGTAATTTGTGTTTTTTTTTTTAAATATTAAAAATGTAAATCGTTTTTAATGTTATTTTCGTTTTGGTCATTTGTACCGTTTACTTATATTAATATACCTGTTAAATACACAAGCTCCACCCCAGGTACATAAGCACACGCTCATAATCAATACTACGCATATTCTAACCATTATTATTGGTGAATTGACTTTCCAAAATATCATTTTTATCATGGGGTCTTGCATTAACCGCGTCCACGCAGTCGACGGACCTATAACTATGTATAATATTTCGTTAAGGATGAATATTATGTAATCCGTTTAGGTGAGCGTTTCGTATACGTGTATCCTTAAGTATACAAAATACACCGCGTGTTTTACTTTTAATATATCTTATTTCAGTCGTCCAAGTGCTGTTCATTTTCGCGTGTCGGACAACGCAAGTCCAAGTGCCTTGGAAATTCAGTTTTTCTACGGTTATGGTGTCTACGTCGACCTTTTACAATTATAATATCATATAATATGTATATATAGTACATATGTATAAAATTATTTTGTTTGTTTGTTTAAAATGTACACATTATTCTACACTTACAACCGCTAATGTAGTAATTCCATAGTCTTTGATTATAAAACTATCGTTCAGTATCCATTGTTGGGACAAACCCCCGAAAAAATATCCTAACGTGACTGCATTGCACTGCACTTGAATTTTATCTCCCAGATAGACTGACGTGGGTTTTTGTTTGATAGTCACTGCAAACAATTTTAAGACGACTATTTGCGACTCGGGTGGCTGTACTGTAAACGCGTACACTCCAGCATTTTTATACGAGCATTTTGGAATCACTGAAAAAAATATCATACTTACAGATGCGTTTTTGTAAAACAGGGATCCGCCTCATTGAACTGCATATTTTGGAGAGGCAAATAAAAGACTCCAATAATAGATCTCTATACCATTAGTTAGCCAAGTGCTTCGCAAAATAATCTCATGTGAACCTTACCTAGTTTACAGCTTTCGCGATCTTCGACCATTTTCTTATTACCAGCCAACAGTCTACCGTTCTTAAGCCACTTGAATTTGGGATTTACCAAGTCTCTTTTGACGATCTCGACGATATGCTTATCACACGACAACGACAACGTGTCGCCCTCGATGGCCCTCACGTTGTGTGTTTGATTCCTTAGCCTATCGTTCACCGCCTTGATAGCTTTTTCGGATAACTGACCGCACTCGTGCACGTTACACTGGCCTTTCGATACGGACGGCCCGGTACAGGGTTTTCCAAACATATTTGGCTTAGGTTGATTGCATTGTCTACTTCGGGTTCCCATCCCGGTGCCACACGTCTTGGAGCAATACTGCCATTCGCTCCACTCACTCCATCCGCCGTCTCTGGGCTTTCCATCTATTTCGGGTGGGTCACAGTTGACGGTCCACGTGGTTCGACCATTCCGGTTGGCTATTGAGAAGTACCGGACCAACAGCGGGGCCGAATCCGCCGGCAAAGTCCAAATTCGCAAACCTACGTAACATTTGAACCGCAAGGTTGATTCGGTCCACCTTTAACACATTGTAAAACGTAAAATCTATTAAAAAAAATGTTTTGACCTAATTCGTGTTTTACTTTAAATCAATATCGCTCCACGAGTTATGTTTGATCACGTCGGATTCGAATTCATGTACTCCCAATACTTTTGGTGGCACGTCTTTGGACCACCACGAAAACGTGACTCTGTTGCTTTGGATTTCCAGTTCATAACGCCTGTCCAATCGCTGTTGTATCAGCGCTATTCGTGTTGTTCCTGTGTAAATAAAATAACGGCTGGTTCACTATTAGTGTATTGAATTAAAGATTACTTAATAATAATAATAAATTAACCATAGTAAAACCCAACACGTTCGACATGTCGGCTAACATATGCAATAATTATAAATGGTTGTCCCTATACCTTTGTTGCTTAGTTTAATTCAATATTGTTGAAAAACAAAATTTAAATAATTATGTGCGGTTACGGCCATTTTCTCCCAATTTCGATAAAGTGCAAAGTGGCAAGTCCCATCAATAAGTATAAGTTTTATGCTTGAATCCCTCAATTTAATCCCTCAATTTAAAACTGCAAAATTCACCTTGGTGTCTCATGTAAAAATTAATTTTGTTTTCAGCTTCTCCGAGACTCGCGGCCGAATGAAAGTTAATCGGTAAGTAAACGGAAAACTCTTCGGATGTCGAAATATGAGTCAAACAATCTGTAAAAATATTGAAGTAAAAAAAAAAAAATCGCAAATCCAGGAGAACATCTTGTGACAAATCTTAAATGTATATTATCTGATGTTACTTAGTAGGAAAATATAAAATTATTATTCATTATTTTCTCAAAAATGTTATTTTGGCGGTAATAGGTCAATTCTTTATCACTTAATGTTGGTTAAAAGCAACAATCTATCTAGTGGATCTATATGCGAGAAACCTTCGCTGACGAATCTTACGCCGACATAACCCTCATCAATGGATGATACTCCGACAAACACGATGCGTTTGTTCTTTGAGGGCAAGTGATCGTCCCTCGACCATTGCATTATTGTCGCCTCGTCGTCTTCCGAACGCATTTCCACCGAACCGGATGCGTCCATGTTAAACCGGAACTCTCTCCATTTTCCGGCCAACAACAAGTGCGGAAACACCTGTTCTTTTACTCGACTCCTATCACCCGATCCGTCCGTCTTGTAAAGTTTGAGCTTTTCGTTTTTTTCGGCACCCAATTCAAGGACATCGTATCCAGCAGCCTCGTCAAAACTCTTGAAGTAAAGCGCTACTCCTTCGTATACGGTTGGCATCCAATACTTAAGTCGAACTCGCATTCCCGTTACCCTCCATTCGGGCATCACGTATATCCAGTGCACGTTCCTACCGGCCTCACCGCCAACCAACAACGCTTCAGAATCGTCGACCGTACAACTGGGTACGTCGCACAGATCCGTCTCAGCATTGTCTCCGGTGTAACACCAAACTCCGGTGGGTTCTCTCGTTGGATTCCGACAATAGTTGGACGCGTCCTTTGTAGATCTATCTGGGAAAAAATATTTCAAATTGGCCCTCTTGGTCTAAAACAAACCAAAATCCAAAAGTACTCTATTACTAAGTTATCCTTATAAAGGATCCAAAGTTAAATTGTCGATTTTGGAATTTATTATTTTTTTTGTACCACCCATAGAAAACTGGTAAAATTAATTAATTTTTTTAATAGTAATTTTATACTACCTATAAGATTAATATAACAGTTACAATTAATTGAAAACGATATTGAAAAAACTAATCTGTAAACCCGAATCTTATTAATTCAGTGCAATATAATCATTAATACTAATGGGTTGTCGGAATTTGGGTTATTAAAACTGACGGAGACAGTCAGTGTTTGTATTACTGATTAAATATGTAAAAGTAATACTAGGTATATCGTTTCTTTTTTGTATTACTAGGTTTATCATTAATCATAAGTCCATTTGAAAAATTGAAACGTACCCACTTCAAACACGTGCGGTTCGATATGGTCTTATTCAAAGTGCCGACGTAGTCGGTAGCCACTCCAGCGACGTGACATTCTTACCAACGGGCAACAATAGTTCACGGTTAAAATTTTTAAGTAAATAACAACGTTGTATTATACACCACGGCTGTTTACCCGTATTTCTGCACTTCCGAATCCGACACTGTCGTTTCAGCACTATAGTCCCTGCGGTGGCCACGTAACAGTACGGACCTTTGGGGTCATTAGTCGGATTCCGACAATAGTTCTTGGCCGCCGCATAACTGCCGTCCACCAATTGCTTTTCTTTTACTTTCTGTCGCGTAAGGAATTACAAAATGACTTTTTATTCGTATAGAAATTAACAGCTGATGTCTTACTTTTCGCACAGAAGTGATGTTCCAAGGAAGACACTGTTGACCGTCTTCGGTGATCCACTTAGATCCTCTGTACTCGCTAGCCATTTCCGAAATCGTACATTCCGGTAACTCGGCCACGGGCAAAGGGTAGTCTGTGTGGTGATTAACGCAATTTAAAATCCTCGTCCCGTTTTTTGTTGGCAAATCGACAACACTCACTCCCGGGTCCGCTGCAATAAAGTGTCCAGTGTGCTACGGTCTTTGAGCCGATACCGAACCAGTGGAAAAATTGAAATTTGTAATCTGTTATGCTTAACAACGTAATCGTTTTGTTATGTTTGTTTAGCTTTTGAACTTGCAACTTTTTATCTAAAATACTAAAACAAAACAAAGTTTAGTACTTGGTGTATGTCCGATGTAATATTTCAAACTATTAGTAATTTTAATTTTTATATAACGAACAGCAATTCATAATATGTTTTAAATGGTTTAATTTAAAATAAATCAGCATTTATTTTTAAATACATTTATTATTAAAAACGTGCAGTTAAATCAACACAACTGTGTGCACTGTGCATACATTGTACTACATAATGTATTGTTGTAAAATTCCTATTGTATTCGATTGCAATGAAAATGGCATTACACAGAAAATGCGTACACTCTGCTTCAGAAGTAGTTTTTTTATCAATTTTATTAAACCGTAATTGAATGGGGTGAAGATATATTGTATACATATATTACATAAAATAAACGAGAATGCAAACATAGCCGTCGGGCAACGGAGTAGCCATTGTTATTTAAACCCATTTTACATTTATATCTCCCGAATTCGAGTTAACTCAAACATGGGCGAATATACAAAGTAATATTTTATTTAAGTACCGGTAATCAGATGTAGTTTGTTAAAAGCAAATATAAGTCGATTATTATCGCAATAATGGTATATTTATGGATAGGAGTATTATAAATTATAATCATCGAACCAAGCTAAAACAGTGAACACTGTACATGTATTAATTTAAAATGCACTTCATAAAAATAACTTATAAGACTAAAGAAATACTCGATGAATCAACTTCAATTGTTTTAACGGGTAGCATAAGTTCTAACTGTAGTTTAATTTTATTAAATCGGGTTATTTTAATGCACTCCATCTTTAGGCTTCACTGTTTCAGTCATCCGTATAGCACACCGTTTCATATTCGTACACATCGTTAGCAAGTTAATCGATGTCACAATTTATTTCTATAAAAAAATCACCTCTTAGTTCTTACGTGATTGTATATTGATGCCATGTCCAATAAGAAAAGATTCGCTCAGCGTCTAAAGATTGTCGATACACTTCTTGTTCTTCACCTGTCGTTGTTTCCAAGTAAGAAATAATTATTTGACTTAAAGGTCGAGCCTGTAGAGTGATCTGTAATTTATTTTGTTGATATTAAATACATCCTATCTACATACACAGAGATCTTAAAATAAGTTATACTATTGCCTGCGAGTAATAAATGACAGCATATGTGGTCATGTGGAACAGAGTACAGTAAAATGACAGGATTCTCGTCGAAGTTAGATAGTTGAAAATTTTGGAATATTTAAGAGAAACTATAAAGTCACTAACCTTACATGATTGCGCCTACACCTACAACTAATTTTACTTACATTAAGCCTCGGCACATGTTTTGAAGGAGCTGTATAATAAGTAATGGACGCCGACAGCACAGCGCGGATGGAGAATATTAGTTCAGTACCGAAAAATTCTGTTCTTCTCAAAGGCCAAATTCTATAATTTCCTTCGTTGTTAGTTACGTGTTCTTCACATCCTAAATCAAATGCAGTAAGTAAACACCAAGTATAATGTATAAATCAAACTAATTAAGTAATTTTGTACTTAGCTGTATATTTATATTTTTAGTCTTGACTTAACAATTTATTACAAAAACTAAATAAATAAATCGTTTTTGGAGTATTAATTTCACTGTTTTCGAATATTAACAATTTAAAAAAAAATATTAGTACGTTACTTTACTAGATATTTTTTTACTACATTAAACTTAAATTATTAGCTTATAAATTAATTTAATAAATATTTAACTAAATTCAATGTTGTCAATTTTAAAAATATATTTAATTTTTTCAAAACACAAATCTAGTTGTAAAAAAATGGAATAAAATTACTTTTTTCCAAATGTACTTGAGTTAAGTTGTGAATTGATATTAACTATTGGCTACACTATTGTATGACGACCACAACCACTATATTATGGTAGACAAAGCTATAGGTACAATTTCAAAATCATGATATGAGTATTATTTTGTATTATTTATTATTATTTGTCTGGGTTAAAAAATATAATTTTTCTTTAATATAAAAAATTGTATGGAGAATAGAATCAATTCCTTAAATTATGTCTGATGAAAAATATAAGTGGTATAAAGTAGAATTATGTTAGAAAATTGTATTGAAGGAAACTTATTACAGCTCATACAGCTGACTTATCATATCTCTACGGCTATTCAAACTGTATAATGTCTTACCGGCTGTACAATGAGGATATCCGACGACGGCCGCCACACCGGAAATACTCAGGTACGAGATGGGCAATAGCGGTAGTGTGGTGGCGTCTAGCTCTTGGCTGAACACTTCCTTGGTGTGTCCGCCGGCAGTGGCCGTGAGCACGACGAACCCGTTGTTCCACGATAAATCCATGTAGACAGGACTGGCCGCGGTAAACGCAGTAGCTGGCACTACCACTTCGAACCCGGTTCCCTGCATGGCCTTTTCCGCGGTCGACGGATACTCGACCAGGGCCAGTCGGACGGTGCGGCCCGAACGGTCAGTCGGATCCCATGCTTTCAACACAAAACGCAAGTAACCGTCTTTGACGCCTGTCAGACCGGCCGTCGAGTAATGGCCGTGAGTCGCGTCGCTGCTGTGACCGTAACCACTAACGTACGTCGCACAACCCGACAGGTCACAATCCACGGCATCGCAGTAATCTTTTACAACGGTTCCGTCCACTTTAGCGTAACACCAGGGCCCGCCCGGGTCTCCGTTCGGATTCCGACACCTGTTATTGGCGGCCATCAAACTGCGTTCGGGAAACGCCGAGCTTGCGGACCGGTCATCCGGCACTTCGGCCCATCTCACGCACGAGTGACCCGTTTTGGTGGTGTTAACCCGCCCGCCATACTCAACGCCCGGACCCGTCATCTTGCATTCTACGCAAAGGTCAAAAACTAGTCAGGAAATATTAAATATTATTTTTAAAAATTCAATTGATGAAAATGTTTGAACGACGTTTAATATATCATTTATCAATATTTCAACTAAAAGTTTTAAAAATGAAACTTTATAAAATAGTTGTAAAATTAAATTGAATCTTTAAAGAAATTGTCTGACAAGTAGGTATATGATATGAAAACATCTAAACAAGTTAATTTAGTAGACATGACGTGTAATTGAAAATTCCAAATAAAATCAGTTTCAAGACAACAGCTCGATTCGGCATTCGTATACTGAACATAATGTATTTTTAATAAGATAAAAATCTAACTTTTGGAATTGCATAAGTGCACAGCGCACGATTCCACCGGCGAATCTTGATTGAATGTGTAGCACCAGAGATCCGGCCTGGTCCCGTTAGGATTACGGCAGTAGTTTTTCGCTAACCTCTTGGACCCGTCCATGAACTGTTCATCCAATTCCATCTACAGATGTACTTATTTTAATTACTTACACTTCTAGCGAGATAAATCATTAATTAGACGTACTATATTATTATAGTAACTAAGCAAAATTATGAAAAGTACATTTTCTCCAATAAATTAAATTTAAAATTAGCACAAGTTTATAACTAGCACATTAAACAAATATGTTACAAAACTTAATCAATGTAATACTGTCTCAACAAGACAATACGTTATTTCTTTATTCATTCCACACGCACACACCGTCTATATTATCTATTATATCATCTATTCACTTCTAGGTCATATCAATAATATAATAATATAATTCTAGGCTCTAGCGCTACGCAGCGTTTTGTTTTTTTACCAAGTTTTTGAAAATACATGTTTTTATTACTAAGTACACAGAGTTGCAACGAATCATGGTATACACAGGTGCCCAACCGTGTTCCATCCAGTCTACTTTTTATTTGATAAATTTATTTTAAATCCGTTTTTTCTACACAATATTTTAGCTATTAAAAAAAAATTAATTGCTTATAAATTTGTTTTATTTGGTCTAAAAATCAGAATATTGGTAGGCTATAATTTAGAAATAGAAAAGATGCAAGATATGTATTGATTTAAGACGATAGACTTGTAAACTAGTTAACATCAAAACGACTAATTTGTGTATTGTATTTGTTAATGTTGTGATTATAACGTAGTTGATAGTATATTTTAAGAATCGGTTGACACTAGTTTTTTTTATCATATTCTTCGAACGAGAACAACGACAATACATTAGTAATGAACTTTGTGCGAACGTGCGTTATCGTGTGTGTTCTTCGGTTTTGTGAAGCAAAGGCGCCTCTGAAAGAGGTCAACGACGAAACTAGACGGTATTTGATCAGTACAATCGAAACCGAAGTGAAACTTATGAAGCTGGTGTTAAATGGCGGCACATCCTATACAGATTTCGACAAGCCTTGCGTTAGTGCACCGACAACTATTGCGGACGGCACCAGATTCAAAATACCGCCGTTTCCGGACTTACCCGAGGGTTGTGGTGTTTTACAAATTGGCGTGGACCAAACCGATAGTTATACGGCCTACAGAACGGGCAGATACACCGTCGATACCGCCGGCAGACGATTGCGAGACGTAGTAGAGGATTGCATGAAGAACGGTGACGACTTCGAGGGGTATGTCCGGGTTACAAACGCCGTCGAGAGTGCAGGTATCACGGCTATACATAGATTCTGTCATTTGACCATCGAAATACTAAATAAACCCGAGGCGAAAATGGATGACGCTGCGTATGTTTGGTTCGAGGCGTTGTTGGCTCACATGCGTAATAAATATGCAAAATATCACATAACGACAAGGCCGATTGAACAGATAAGAGCCGCCGTCGGTATACTAAAAGACAAAAGTGATAATATATTGAATAGAATGATATTTTTCATGGACACGTGCACGGAACTTTCTCAGCGGTACCGCAATATGATCGGCTTCTTGACGCCAGGCATTTATTCGACTGAAGCTATTTACGGAAAGAGCGAATTGTCGATGCAAAAAGAATTACAACGCAATATTTTCAATGCAATAAATTACTTTAAACCAAAAGTAGAGCAATAGTTTATTTATTATAATTGTGTTTTACTTTTAAGCTGGAATTTGTTTTGTTTTAGATTTCAATTATGAAATAACAATAAAACAATACCACATGGCAACTTTTTTTTTTATTAAAAATTAAAAATATATTTACAATCTGTAATATTAAAAACAATGAAAAAATTGTTGAACAATTTACAATGGCAGTGACACTACTTTAAACATGTCAATTTAAATTATTTTTATAACGATATTAGATTATAACTTTTTAGTAGCTGGACCTACCTTAATATTATTTTTCTAGACCTTTAATGAGAAATTTGATTAATTTGAAACTAAAGAAAAAGTCGAAAAAATTGTATTTACTGCCTAAAACATACTGTAATGGCAGTTTGCACCAGCCACTAACTATACATTAAATGTTGCTTAACCTGAAACTACTGAACTACTGAAAACTTTAGGTTAAATTATACTTAAGTTTTAAGAATGATTAGTGCAATCGGCCATAACAATAATGTTAGAATGAACATTTATAAAAATAAATAATTAGAAAATACATAATTCAAAATCTGGACTAGTATAAACGTATGCTATAAAAAGTATAATTTGTTTTTTAAAATTTGTTAAAATATCAAAGCGTCTTTCATAGATTTTCCATTCTCTTTTATTACTTTCAAAAGTTGTAGCTACCCTAAACGAGTCATCTGGAATATTATCACATCAGGGGGTTATTTGAATTAATCAACTGTTAGTTGAGTAGCCTTTATAGATTGCACTTGGGTTCAGGGTTAACCTATTACGTTTTTTGATCCCTGAGAAACAATAATTATCAGATCCTTCTTTTTAAAACTTTTTATTAGCATTAAGAACCACATTAAATTAAAACCAAATATTTTAAGTAATCATAAGCCGCTATGATTACAGTACCATATTCTAATAAATATATGAGACGACGCGACGTCTTAAGACATTTTTTTCCTAATTTGGCTAGTTACGGTTTCGCAATTCAAATCTAAATTAACGATAGTTTTCATTTCTTAATTACACTGTTTATATGTTTTTAATTTTATAAATCATTACTTAGCGACGTGGTTGTTTATTTATTTGTCATGATTATGGCTTACTCCCATCGAAATCCACGACCGACATAGAGATTTTGATTCGGTGACGAACACATTGCCCCTGTACTCGACTCCAGAATGCGACAACTTACACTTGCGCAAGTTCGGCACCTCCGCTCGGATTCTGACGATCCAAAATAACGCACTTAAAAAACGAAAATCATAAATCATATTAGCCGACACGACGAACGCTCGTTGCTATAGGTCGTAATAATAGAAATAATAATTATCATTATTTATGTAATATACAGTTCAACGGATATAGATTTAGATTAGTTTGTTTAGAATGTTATCGTGGTTATTTACTACGCCCGTTGCGATGAATTTTAACTGTGAATATTATATCACAAAAACATAATATAGTTTACTTACATGATAATCATCTACAAGATAGTTAGGTTTAAATAATAAACAAGAAATGAACCCCCGAGTTAATACTGTTTAAAGAGAGCCGGATAACAGCAAATGTGCATCTCTCAGGCAATGAACAAACAACACATTTTTAACAATCTAGTCTTATACGGCGTGTAAATATATTAGTTAAATAATCACAATAGACTATTAAATTGTTGATTGTTCGATTAACGTGCCGGCAGCTCTTTGAGTGAAACGCTAACGGGCCGGTCAATTTAGTTCACCCCTCGTTCACAACGTTCTACCCTATTATTTATGTTTGTTATTCATATTCCCTGTTGGCCGGGCTATTAACATTAGAAACGTTTAATGATTACTGAATCAACAATAATAAATCAGTTAGTGGAAAATCTTTTTTTTTTTTAGAAAAACAATCTGTACAAAATAAATTTACAATAATTTTTTTATTTTTATTTTCAATTACATAGCATTAGTAGGGTTATAGGAAAACACCTATTTGTATCACCTCAATTAGTCTTAGTTAAAGTTGTATTTTAGTTATGATTTTATAGCTGTCGTTATTTTGTTACGTCAAAAGGTCTCGGTTCGAGAACATTATTTATGAAGGACAACAATTTTTATTTTTAGATTTGATAAATCTGACTAATAATTTGTGTATGCAATTTAAACCCATGCAACCGTATAACCGTATAACCGTTTGTGCATGAAATATTTCTAAAATGTTAGTTTAGAATATGTAAACTACATTTCCAAAATAAAATAATGTTTTTGTGTTGTGTATGGAAAATATTCAGGGCAAAATTACTACTCTTTGCATGATGAAAAGTCTTAGAAAGCTGCCACTTATCTTTTTCAGTTTTTTTGCTCGGAATCATATTATTATTGTGTCCGCACGTCCGGCGTTTCGCGGTCGTCAGACACATCAGTAATTCTTCAAAGGATTATACCTACTTGGACGCTGAATCCCGGTAAAAACATAGTAAAGGATAATAGCGGAAGAAACATATTATTTATAGGCGCGTGCACGTGTTCGGGTATAAATAATAACCTTAATTTAACGGTATGAGAGACACCGGATTCAAGGAGTAAAAAAAACTTTGTTCTCGTTACGCGATAAACAACTACAATCAATTGAAAAGTTGCTGTTTCCTCTACAGGCGCACGGCCGTTATTGCTCCCCCGGGTAACATCCGCGGATCCCCTCGCGTCCGACACCCTCTCCCGTTCATCCTTCGTTTCTCCTAACTGGCACACAGCACGTTATACTTACACGCGTTTATTACGGACCCGGACCACGTCTGTTATTGGCCATCAACAGAGTCGGTCGGATACCGGTGCCGGTCGTACGTCTACGGAAGGCGACCCAATAACACGGCTGATCGAACGCGTGTCCCCGGACGAGGAAAACACGACGTGAAGGAATGAGAGAGGGGGGGGGGGTAAGAAAAGAAATCACGACCGATCGCTATGTGTACATACATACACACACACACACGATGAATACCCTGCACAATAGAAAGCCCATACGTGACGTTACTTAAGTGGCAAATATATAACTATTGTACAAAACCCGTTCGGGCGACCGGGGAAAATTTCACCAGTTGTAATTCGTGTTGTTTTTATGTGAGTATAGTGTTTGAGGGTATTTGTAGAGGGCGACATTTCTACCTGCGGTCTTGTTAGAATAATAATAAAATGCGCCTGGTGCTGCCGAGGCGTTACGGTCCGTCCGGAAAGGGCGCGCGTTTTAATTTGGATTAATGTTTTGCCGGCAAAGACAAGATGGTACTGGGTAAATATTAAATAACGCGATAATAACAATAATGACATAGTCCGGTGGGTCATTCTTCGGCCGGTGATGTCCTTGATCGATGTCGATCGTCTTGGCGTCACGGTAATAACATAACATTATAATAAAGGGGAAAATTCGTGTTGTTTGTTTGCATTGGCTAAACAAAGAGCGCCAACGGCCATTACATGATTACCTTAAACACACAAACCAAACGATACGGTCCACGGGTTATGTATTATAATTTATAACGTGTCCTATATATGGAATTCCTTTTACAGAAACGGTAATTTTTCCGTGTAAAGAAGTAGTGTCCGCGTAAAAAAAAACACACCCCGCGTTAATAATTGACGCGAAGCCTGATGACTGGATTTAAGTTATAACCGTCAACGCGACGTCGCTCGACGCCCACTTTCGAATTCACTACCGGTCAACAAGTCCACCCCGTATACACTGTGTATGGTAATTGTATTTGTACGGGGTATCAAATAGAATAACAGTGTTACCCGTATCTATTGTTGACATCTACTCGCGAAACGAAACCGAATGATTAAAGTACCTCGAGGTGTCCAAAGGCTAACTATTATTGTTGTAGTAATTAAACAAATAAACGCTGTACAACTAACAACAATCACTTATACGATGGACAATAAATAATAATTGTACTTTCTTCTGTCCAAAATTAGTTTGCAGGGGCAGCTCCAGAGACTTGGTTGGGGGGGGGGGCTAAGTCATAATTTTCAAAAAACTTAACAAAAAAACAACAATTTTTACAACATAATATAGTAAATATGTTATATGTAATTTTGTTTTTAAACAATTTTTTTAAATACGGGCCAGGGGGCCCGGCCCCTAAAGCCCCCCCTGGAGCTGCCACTGCCTTAATGTGTAGGTGAAAGACTTAAAACTGTAAGTGTCGGTGTAGAGTCTTTAAATGAATATATTTTTTGTATGTAATAAAAACATTTTTTTTAATATATTCTCTTAAAAGTATTTCAGGTAAAAAAAAAATTATTTCGGTATTTTTCAGATAACGGCACTACCAAAAGGGTCTTGGACTATAAAAATCTATAGTTAACTTCTTTTTTTTTAGGAAAAACCAAAAAAAGAGGAAATAAGCAGTAAAATTCTAGATTGCTACCTGAGAGTAATGAACAGTCATAGGTCAACTGGTACTTATCCGAATATATATTTTCAATATATTGTTGATTTGTCTATCAGTAACAATGGTAACGGATAATTAGGAAATACAAATGACCAACCCTAATCATGTCTACCCTATAACTAAAGTCTAAAATTATAAACATTTCTTTGCTTTTACAATGCTTTTCTCGATATTTAGTATTCTACCGTCTACAGAATCACATTAAAGCGATTACATGAAAGTGATTGAAATAATTCCTGAAACTCTGGGACCTGACCCCGCTGTGCTGGCTTATAGGTGTAAGTAAGGGAGTTCACCTAATTTTTAAATAATAAATAAATAAAAAAACTTCGTTCCAACAAATAATAATTGAATAATTTGTTTTCCTATATACAAAGTGATAATTTGATCGTGAACCACTCAATATCTCATAAAGTTTAATAAGAAATTAAAAACGTTTTTTTGACCTAGATATGTCTTATGGCTAAGGGTCATTCTGAAAACTTCGACATGTTAAGTGTCACAGTGCTGACATCATTATCATTACATCATGAAGGAAGATTATAAAGGGATTATGGAGGGTCATTCTGAAAATAAAGTTAAGAGTATCCACACTTCATACAGATACACTAATTGTAGGATATATATTATATATAAGGATAGTCAAATTAATTTGTTAGGTAAGCTGCTTACTTACTGGCGAACCACGAAAATTGATTTATGAGAAATTTTAAATAATGATAAATGATGTCAGTAAATCGATTAAGGCCAGATATTATAAAACTACTAAAAAACGTTTGGTCAGAACATATAATTAAGACTATACTATCGTCATAAATCGCAAGGAGATTATAGATCGGAAATAATCATATAATTATCAGGATATAGCCATGTATTGATGTATCTGCATGAAGTGTGGAAACTCTTAACTTTTAAAAAAAGCTCGTGGGTTTTTTGAAACCTACCCTGTAGCGTAGGTAAACTAAATATATATATTTCGTAATGATTTTGTAAAATGTAAACTTAATTTTTCACAATTTTTTTTGTTCTTACACTCTTACCCCTCTCCAAACTTAGTTTTTTTGTAATAACTTTTGTAACTTAAATGGTAACCCATACATTTTATTAACTTTTTAAATTGGAACTAAAGGACTAAGATTTTTGACTAGTCGATAACCAGTTCTGGACAACTATTTTTGAAGTTATTTAGGTTTCAAGTTTAGGACAGGAGGAAAGGTAGAGTGTAGTATTATTTTATCCTAAATTTAAAAAATTTAATAAAATTTATGCGTTATCATTTAAGTTTCAAATGTTGATATCAAAAAAACTAAGTTTGGAGGGGGGAAGAACAAAACAAGATTGGTGAAAAATTGAGATTACATTATATAAAATCATTATGAAAAAAATAATTTAATTTCTTATTTAAGCCTATAAGATATTGAGTGGTTCGCGATAAAATTATCACCCTGTATACTAGTTTTAATGTAGTCAACTGTAAATGTAGTATATATTATAATTACACGAAATGTTTTAAAATATAATTACTTAAAAATAACACTTTTTAAATAATTTATTTAAAAATTATTCGAATACTTTTACCAAAATAATGTATTTTCTAGAAGATTATTTAGATAACATTTTATTCAAATGAGGAATAACTGAACAAAATTGTAAAAACAACATCATCAAAGCTAAAATTCATATTATCATAAATTTCATATTTTGGTCTAATGATAAATTATGTGTGAGTTGATTAAAATATTTACCAAATAAATAATTTTAAAAATACAAGTTTTGGCAACTATACTTTTGTTCTTTTTTGGCATCAGATATCCAAATGGGACCCTCTGGAGAAGTTCCCATTGGCGCAACATATAACTAATCATCAAGGATCATATAAGTTGCCTCAATATATGAATTGTACTGGTTAAGTTGTAACCACTACTGATGCAAATTGCACACTGTAATCGGCTTCTATTTGTGTTGCGTTCAGTCCGGTAATGAATAAGAGGGAATGTCGGAAGCGATACGCTTTTTTATCTTTTTCCGGGTGTCCCATCGTTAATTAGCCCTTTTCCCGGCATAGGTTTATAGCTTAATTCAGTGTTGTATGGAAAGTTTACATCCGTACAAAAGGCCTTTAATTAAGAAATACCAATCGATCCGTGCGATCGGCCGCCTACGTTTAAATTAAGTTGCATCAGCGCCATCTACTGACATGCTCGACAGTTGTGCCATCTGTAGGGCCTTCTGTTTTCTACATCGTCTCCGTCGGCCACCGCACTATCTGCCACGCGCATGTAACTATCATAATATAATAAAATTACTAAATAATATTGAAATAATTTATCAATTTTGTATACTGTACACGGTAGTGTACAAAAATATAATACTATTACATATATTGACATTTTCATGTTTTCGCTCTGGCACATAACCGAAAAAAGCGTAACGAATCAGTATCTCAGTGGGAGATAGGGGGTAGGAGATAGGGGTGGGAGATAGGGGTAAGAGATAGGAGGTAGGAGATAGGGTGGAATATAGGGGGTAGGGGATAGGGGTATGAGATAAGGGATATGTTGTACGTTCAACGTTCAAATTAGAACTAAATAATAAATTCAAAATAAATGAAGGACCCAAATTCTCTATGAATTGTTTTAAGCCAGATATTAAACACTACAATATTAGCCAGAAACTTTATATTTTTATATACTAGTTTGTTACTGCTTCTGAATATACTATATCATTAATCATTATCTATAATTCCACCACTACTCTAAATTTATTCGGTACTTCAACGAGACATGAAAATGCTCTTTTGTGGTTGCAGACTCGGCTGAAAAACTTTTTTTTAACATTTTATACAGTAAACAAATAGTTTAAAATTATAATATTTTATAGTGATTTGATTAAATAATAATATTTTTAATTTTTAAAATAATTTTATTTACTTTTTCTTATTTCTAAAGTATTAGTTGAAAAAAAAATTATATAAAACTATTATTGCTAATAAAGTCAAACGCTTATTTGACTACTGCAATATTGTTTTGTTCCTAATAATACCTAATAATTAAAAAAAAATTATACCAATCTTAACCTTGAAGCAAGACACTGGATCATGAATATGTTTTATGATCAGCTAAATTGTCTGTCTCTTATTAATCATCTTTTATCAGCTGCTTCTCTCTGTTTTTAGTTATAATAAAAATAACCATTAATTAAAATATTATTGATTGTTGTATCATTTATACATTAAAGTGTTTTAAAGATGCAGTTTCAATTTTAGTGAATCCAATTCTGCCTATGACAACTATTTAATAGCGGCTAAATTTCCTAAAGTGTGTACAGCTTGTCTTTTTTGTTAATACCTTTTACAGAAGCAACTACAGAGCGAAGCTTTTAAAATTATAAAATTAGAATGATTTGCCGTGTAATATAAATAGGTATATAGTATTAGTTTTATATTACATAAAGTGTATTATCTTTTTAAGATTTTAACTGTTATGCGCTCCGACATTAATTATGTATTTAAATAAAGTCTAAATGACAACTGAGTGAGAAACAAAAAATAAACATCATAACAGTCATGGAAGTGATGTTTAACTTTAAATATTTATTTTAACTTTCGAAGTTATTTTTAATGCACTATGTCCACTAACCCCAACTCAGTCGGTATTCGTTTATTGTTACAGAAGGAAGGACCCGTGGATATTTTCGTGTTTTCAAATTCTGAAGTCACCACTGATCTAAGCGATAAAAATATGTATCGTGTGTGATGTGTGACAAATCTGTTTATTTTCCACTTAGCCTTCAACTCGATAGTCCAACATAAAATTGCACGAATTGAATACAAAATTAAAACAATATACGACGAAATCGCCGCTTAATAAACAACATGGACTCTTAAGGTGCCTACGAATTGCCTGTGGTTAAAATATTTTCTAATAAAATTATTTTCTTCTACATTATTTTCAGACAAAACCCAGTTCACTTTTTGTATACGTTTCGAAAACCACACATTTCGGTGTAAACATTTTTCGAAGAGAAAATATTGTGCTTTTGTAGTTTTACTGTGCATTTTTTAATAATTTATATATAATATTATGTGTTAATGTAATTTTCTGTAATTTGCTTACACTATATTTTTAATACGGCCGTGATGAACATACATTTATATATTATTTGGGGCTGACTACTAGATCGAATAGTCCGACTGGCAAGTAGCAGATGTCGTGTAAAAACCGATAGCCACAGACCACACGCACTGCGGGTGTAAAAAGTTAACAATTCAATTGCGCTGTTGCGAATAATGTGCGCTTCGGTTGACTAACATAAAAACAAGACGTGAAATACGATTACAATCATTAGATTTGCTCGGCCGCGGCCGATGACAATATATATTATTGTTACTCGATGAGATTGCGTTGTGCGCAACGCTGAGCTTAATGAACTCAATTTCGACAGCATAAAAACCCAACAGCAGCACCGTTAAAATCATACCGGAAAAAAAAATATACCTTTTTTTATTTATTTTTTACATGCCAGTTGTTCATCGGTATAATAAAAGCTCAGACTGCTGCCTTCGGGTATTTTATACTGCATACACAACTTGCAACCGAACAAACAGGTGGCCACGATGACACTATTCATTATACAACAACCGTACATTCAAGAAACGCCTCTCGCTTCGCATCACACCGCGGAAATTAAATGCAAACACAACTAACAACTGTTATTATTGCAAACCGAATTAAAGACTAATTTCAAAATCCGCGCTCTGAGCTATAATTGAATGCACGGGTTGTACGAAATTACCGACATATCTGATACCGCAATCGTAGTGTTATTGAAATCATATGATGTTAATGTTCATATTGTACTATAATTCGCATTACATAAGTTATTTAAAATCGACACGAATGTTTTTGAAAGTTTTGTTCGCTTTGTACGTCTGTTGTTCGATGTCGATATGAACGAAAAAACAAATATTTTGTACATTGTTACGCAATTCAATAGTTCTAACATTATAACTGTATTCGTAGCCAAATTATATAATTAATTAATATACTCGTGAGATTTTATTTTTCCATATGTTTTAGTTTTTAGATCAATGTAAGATGTCGTAAACTACCCAAATATCTCTTGTTAGTTGTTACATCACTTACACATTTATAATATTAGATTATTTATTGATTGTGGTAGGTATAAAAAAAAACAATTAGGCTTAACTGGCCAAATTCGAGAATGTATTTAACTACAAAAAAATCTAGATTTTTTTTAAATAATAATCGTGTTTCACCTTATTGTAGTTGGCCGAACTGAAATCGAACCTTTTTAGTAGAGTGAACGAAAAACTGGCGCGGTCAACAAAATTCAAAATTATAAAAAACTGTACACGTTATTAATTATTATGGTGGTCAGGTCAGTTATCGAAGCCATCGTTGATCGTACCCGATTAGAAAAAACAGCTCTAAGAATACGGATGAAATTAAGGTTTACCTATAAACAAAACAACCAATTATACCTATGATTTTGTTTTCGTTAATTTTATTAACTTTACATAATATATATGTGCCCACTATTAAACATCGTTTTCCAAAACCCTTAGCCACATTTTGAACCTTTGCGTTTCGTTCAAGCTTCCCCGACTCGTTAAATCAATAGAAGCGATTGCCTAAAGCGGTTGGTTGAAGAAAAACGTAGCTACATAAATTACATGTGTATTTGGTTGACTACACATGGACTTTGGCGACGTTAGACTCATTAGCCGTCAGGCACGCGACGAGATAATTATTTTAGAGTTCTGAGTATGCAACCGTTTGTTACAATTAAACAGTACCTGTGTGGAGTATAATATAGTATATAGACGACGTTTACACCGCAAAGGGATAAGGGGGATGAAGACACGCTGATTATTGTGTTACAACACAATGCGCGGCCACCCTTCACCGTGTAAACGGTAACAGTCCGTTGTAAACTGCTGCCGTGTAGTAGTAGGTATACATACATATTATTATTGTATAATAATGCGATGAGCATCTCGGCGTGTACATTGTAATATGTTTTATACACATAATGTATATGTATATAAATACCCTTTTGTGTAATTGACTTGCCAAAACAATCAATTTAATCCGTCGGCCCCGCCATTATGCGCATTGTCGGAGGCGGAACAAAGGGCGGCTGCAGGTCCTTTCGGCAAAGGCCATTAATGCATAATAGTTAATGACTGCGCATAGATTTTTTTTTCGTCATATTTACACGGACCTTTAACAACCTTTAACGACGAGCACTATACTTCATCAACTTCATGTCTGCCGTTGTCGACACCTTTTCGTCCCAAGTATGGTATAGACACAATTACTGCTTAATCGCCACCGTTAAGTATAAAGCTATTTCTAAAGCGAACAATGTAGATGCGGAAAAAAGTAACCTGTATATATGTATACATTTATTCAGAGTGATCTATTTATTGTAAGACACTCATTTTCTCTGAAAATGATTACAATTTTATAGTTTTTCTTTTTAGAGACATTTTAGTTAATAGTATTTGACAGTATTAAATAATATTCACATTTTTATATTTTTATGAATTCTAGAATTCTATCAACTTTTAAAACTTAAAGGGTAGAGTATATATTTAAAAAATTTTAAAAATATTATTAAAATGTTGACTGATCGAAAACCAGTTTTGAATAATTATTTTTAAAATTGTCAACAATACGACATATTTTTATTCGGTGAAACGTTATTGTTGTAATTTTTGTGAATAATATGTGATAAAAAAAGCTTGCTGACCAAATTTCCCTGCTAACCCTATACAAATTACAATAACAATAATTATAGTCAAAGTACACGATAAATATACTTTTAAAAGTTATAGAAAGTTACTGTAAGAACTCTAAATCACCTGTACGCTAAGATTTAAATAAAAAAGAGATTAAAACTTTTGTTAGAATCGACGTTTTGGGACCCATTGTCAGTAGTATAATCAACTTCTTTTAAATATAATTGCGTTTTTTTTTGTCTTTTACCCTTAAAGTATTTTGCTGCTACTCTGCGCGTTTGACACAATTAAAACACCAACATCTGTGTGTCAGTAAAATAATCCCCGGGGAATCGCCGCCGGACTGCTCTACCCGGTTGACAAAACAGGGACTTGTACAACAATGTAACTCTTCTCAGCGGTGTCCGCTTTGCCCGGAGCCAATCACGGTTATCAGCTCGGATTACCATCTCATATACAACACTCGTACAGTCATAATAATATTGCCTTAGCTGCATTGATCTCGATGTCGAAAATTAATTTGTGCCCAAAAATAAAACCACACGGAGACCTTTTTCCCTTGTGCTTTTCATCTGTAACTTGTGCGGCCATCATATAAATATTTTGAACGCAGAAACTCCAACGCATTACTGGTTGGCTACTGTGTTGTATAATAATATATTATACTGTTATGTGGGCGTGTGTGAATGAAACGTGATTTTTTTTTCTTACTGTTTGTTATTTATTTTGCCCGACAAAAACGTTATGCGATTAACGAACACCCTTAAATCCGTACTGGCAAGTGGAAATAATATTTCGGTACTAGTTTTGCGGTCACTAGTTGTGTTTATAACGATCCGAAATTGGTAATTTGATCCCTCGGGTACCGTTGCCGGTTCTCGCTTATTTATCACATTATAATACAATGGCCACAGCTCGTTACGATCGACCAGCGGCTAGGGGTTTTGCGGCGTTTGATCACGTACACGTCGAATTATTTCAAATAAATATGTTTACGGCAAATGTCAACCACTGGCCACCTCGTATAAGTCAAGACGTTAATTTGTTGACAAGGTCGTTTAAAATAACCTACAAAAACATATTGGTTACTATTCAAAGTTAATATTATTGTTCATTTTATTAATATTTGAGTGAAAAGATAGCTTGACGAACGTCGAAAACCCTCTCTGATCTAGGACAGCTCGACTCACAGAGGGTTTCCATCTTTTCACTCAGTTATAATTCCCATCCCACACTAAAATTGACATATTTCATAATAAATAAGTAGAGCTTTCCATCTATTCACTTTTCAAAAATATCAAAATAGTCGCAAGAGCCTAAAATTTCAAAAATATTTTTCAAATTGATTTACTTTGGAGTAAGAAATGGTTTGACGTTAAATACAAATATTATTATTGTAAAGTACGAACACATTTCTAAGAAACTCTATTCTTCAATCCTAAGCGACCAATTTTCATTTGTTTAAATTTTAACCCTATTTATAGGGCTGCATTGTGGCAAATACCTGGGCGACAAAAGGTTAAGCCATGGATTTATTTTTTAAAAATTAAATAATAATAAATTATTATTTGCAACCGAAATTCGTTTTGGCCAAACATTTGTGTTCAAGTTTATTTTGAACGGAATCGGTTTTGGACGATGTCCGTATTGTTATTTAATTTTTGCTATCCGATCATCAAGGAAACAATTAAAATTTACATTAATTACTAGTACTATAATAACACTCGACAAATAACAATATAAATTACGATAAAACGCAATTAAGATAATCTTCTTATTCGCACGCACAAGTGGAAAATTAATTAATAGATAATACGATGTCGCTTTAAAATACATAAAACGTGAACTCGTTGAACGCAGAGTCTATTGTTATTAAACGGAGTTCCTATAATATTGAATATGAAGTAATTTGATAGGTTTTAAACGTATGCGTGTCGACCGCGCCTCGCTTCGAATCGACTAGGGGGATGTTCCCGGGGGACTCCTCTTGCGCTGCAGGGATTATCAATGACCTAACCCGGGAGCATTAAGTACGTGTGTACCGCATATTGTACGTACGTTTTAACTCGGTGGAATCACTGCTCTTAAACTATCTAAATGGATAGGAATAAAAGGTAAACTATTAAGATTTGCATGATTCCCCTTTGGCGTCGAACGAGCAAAACGTTTTCGATAAACGAACCGGAACATCAGTGACTGCGATTTCGGTCCAAACAAGTACCTACACTAGTAGACGCTAGGTCTTTTTAGGGACTCTCCTCCCCTCCCCCCACAACATCAGTGTAGTTATATATTGTGATATGCATATTACGTATGATAATAATTTAAACTTGATAAGCCTACGTAAAATTTCAATTTTCAGTGTAGACATAGATTCAGAATAATGCTATTTTGATTCCTTGATTTGGGTAACACTGTTGTTGAGGGGCAAATTCTAAGTCGATACAAATTAACATTGACTTTCCGGTATTATCATTTATAGTATTAAATATTAATATAACAAGGTATGCGGTTTATGTTATTACATTATTGTTAATCTATAAACGCCCGCCCGTTAACCCATGCGTGCGACCCTAATCCTTATAATATTATTGTTAAATGTAACGTATAATACTATAGAGTATAGCGGCTCGTAGATTTTTCAATATTACTGAGTTTAATGCGAAAATAATAATTATTCTGGTGTATTGTTTTATTATACGAATGCGTAGCATAAATTCCTATGGCTTATGCACCAGGAACGCGCACCACGGAAAACAAGATACAAAATCAGCAACATTTTATTACACACATGGCACAGCGGTTAGACATTATGAGACTTAATCTGTTTACATTGGCTGTCGGGCGAGAGCAAAGTCGATTTGTTGGCGTTTTCCGGTAATACGTTAAACGCGCATGTATGTTTGTGTTTTACTCTTTTTTTCTTCTTTATGGTTTTTTTTTGCGTGTTTACGAAAATTGTGGAATTCAATTTCACGGGCCGCTGGATGTGGATTCAATTTTTTCTTCGAGTTAAATGAAAACTCCCCTCGTCGCCCCCCCCCCCGACCCACTTCCGCCCATACGCGATACACACACCCGTGAAAGGGGTGATCGGTTGTTAATAAAAACGTTAAAGCCAAATTGGTGTTTCCATGACTACAGCTAGATTATCTGGTTCGCTCATTGACTAAAGAACTTAAGTCCACCCCTCGACCCGCGACCACCGAACCACCTCCACAGACTTTTCTGCGTCTATCCCGCCACCGGTTTAGTGTTATTATTTATCTTGTCGTTTTTTTTTTTGGACTTTTGTAATTACTACCTACCTACTTTTTTCGGAGACGAGATACGCCAACAACGTCCCGGGAGTAGCGGGTCTGGCAGATTAGAGTCATTGCGGTGGAGAGAGAGAGATAGAAAGAGTAAAATCGAAAGCGTAAACTACTCCAGTAACGTGTGTTTTAAGTGAACTAAACGAATGATTAACAACCGCGGCCCGGGCGTTCTGAAAAACAATTGACGGTGCCTTAATCGAAAAACACACAACTAGAATAAAGTTAAATTCATATAAAAACACTTCACTTGCTATTTGATCGTCTTACGCGAAAGTTACTTTTTTTAAAAATCTATTTATGATGTCATATCAACTCTATAATTTATCTCAATCGAAACAGTACAAAATCTTGATTTTAAAAACTTCGAAACTAAATTAAATCAAATAGATTTTAAAAATGTTTTTGGTAACCCAAAAGTTTTATTTGAAAGCATTGATACGCCGTTTGCAAATTATGGAATTCAATTGGTGAATCGCCAAGCAACAGCTGATAAAAATGTCATATAACATAAAATTATTAATACAACACTGCAATGGGGTAATAAAATAATATGTAATTACCCCAAACGCATAAAAGTAGACTAAAATCGCCGTTAAGAATAAATAAAATAATGTAAAACAATACGAAAACCGTACGCTTGATTCTTAACTTATTTTATAATGCCAAACGTTATTAAATTATTTAAACTACTTTAAATAAATCTGGTGGTTCTACAGAGCAACAAAAAATTTTAATCTTTTTTTTTTAACGAGCTTTTTTTACCGAGTAGCGTTTTCAATTTAAATCAATTCGAAAAAAAAGATTCGAGGAAAATAATTTAGTATTTAAATTGAAATGGCATTTTCGGTAGGCGACCAAAACTGATTCAACATTAGTGTTCTCGGTGAAATACTTAAAAACTCATAAAAGCACTTGAATAATACGCTGAATTCCATTTAATTAATAAATAACAAAATCATATTTGTTTGTATTTCAAACAGAGCGTTAACACAAAATCGAATTTAAACAATAACATAATATTCGATGGAACCGAATTAAAACGTGTTATAAAAACACAAGGTACAAATAGTTCAACCCCCCTAAACGCAAGTCTCAAACGTCATATAAAATCGTTTTTGCACCCCGTTAAAAAGAACACAACAATAGATAACACAAACATAATATATATTTGTGATCAAATATCACGGTGATTGATTGACACACATTTTATGTTTTGTTTTCGTGTCAGTTATTAAATAATAATTTTAGTAATGCGTGTTACCTCGATCGCCGTTCAACATAATATATCATCGAGTCAAACTATTTGAGCTTCATATAGGTATATCATTCATATATTGATACCACTCTAAAAATTACTCTACTCTATTAAGACTTACCCTTAAGAGAGATAATTAACACTATAATAATATTATTAAGACCCGGATACTCTAGGTCTCCGTCAATTCAACATAACTTAGTCATATCTGATGTCCTACCGAATAAATATCGTTCAAATACATTTCATTGAATCGCGTGTTACCTAATTTGATGTTTACTTGAAATATTTTTCGGATTAGAATTTTTACTAAAATGGCGGTCAAGTTTTGTTTCATTGGCAGTTCGCAATATCGAAAATAACCTACTCACTCATTTTGTCAAATTATCGCACACTCGTCAATCATCACTCTTGGAGAATATGCAGTATACAGTGGCATTGTTTTTCGAAAAACGATTCCTCGACGATGCACTTGCACGTGTAATACACATATAATATAGCATAATAATTATCGATGGAGAAACGAGAAAGTCGGTACGACGAGGTGTATGCATTGACGGGGGTCCGATGCCGCTTAAAAGCTCGACGTCCTTCGATTGGTAAATAGTCATGAAAAACAAATGTCAATTTAAACGGCGACAAGACTCGGTGCAAAGAAAAACGGCCCTTTCTTCTGCGTTGGGCTCATAAAATATTCACGTTCTCGCTGGCACGATTAAACTTGCAAACGAATAATTACAATGATTGTATTCATTGGACTGCGTTCAAATGGAACCCGGACGAACAAGCATACACGCGAAACCCAAGTCCCGGCCGGCAATTTTTCATTAATTATTACCGTTTTCCGTTTGCTCGAAGCAGAACATTGTACACACCGCACACAACTCTCTCTCTCTAATTCCTTTAGCACACACTTTGGCTTCTATTAAGTAGAAGCGTATCAGACAAAGGCCATGCCCTACAGGGGTTTTCTCGTACCGGTTATATTTACCTGATCCGTGTCTTCCCCGCAGGAACATACGTTAACTTTGTTTGGAATCCACATATACATTTCACTCATACTCATTGCGGCCCACGAGTAAAGTTTTCTTTTTAAATTTATTACGGTTTTAAAATCGGGCGTTTTACACGAGTAATAATTATATATTAACATTTTAAAACAATACAAAAAAAATGATATTTGGTTGTTGGGTATAGTTCTAGCCAACGCAGCGGTATGTGATCATACAAATATTTGTAACCGATCTGAGAAAATAACTGCACAACGACAGTTGGATTTAAATGTTTTTTATTAGGCAAATACAACGTCTACACATATATTTATTTGTGCTATATATTTTAAGTCAGTGTAATTATTGACATAACCCCTTTTCACGAGCACTCAAGTTATAATCATGTCCTCGAAAAAGAACAGTAATACGTATTCATGTAAGTAAATAAGTGTGGTTGTAACTCTAACTACGACCTGATATTTTTTTATATAAATGATTTTATAATTGACTCCATACTAAATAGCTACATAGTTGTTTTGACTAAACTTTTCATTATGTCTTAAGACAATTTTATTTGAAATAATCTCACTTATAATTTATTTTAAAAAAAACTATGTATCTAATAGTCTAAAAGTCTACTGTAAAATTAGACTGTCACTGTGTTAAACCACACGTTTTCCCCTGTGTAAATAACAACTAAAATCTAACAGATGTACCTTTTCAATATTTTAAACGTAGATACTTTAAATATAGCCTTTGTTGTCCGCCATATTGAAAATCTTCGCAATTAAAAGTTAAGATAAGTCTACTTTTATTTACATCGGTGTGTTTTCGTGTACTAGTCATCGGCTGTGAAAGTACACCGACAACAAAGAAATAATACAAGTCGTTAAAAGACAAATTCCAATTTCTGCGTAATATCAACAGAGGGTTCGTAGGAGAATCATTCAATATAGAGGAAACCATATTATCGTATACGTCGGAGACCACAGTAGAAAGCTGTTTGAAAGAAGCCTACGAGAAAGTACATTATATCTACGTGTTCAGCTCTTTCATCTTTGGTACATATGCATCTTACTAAGTTGTACGTGACACATCCGGTAACGTAAAAGAACCTAACCGAGAAGGACTTGGCGACAATCGAATTCGCGGAAGAAGCTACGTGCTACTAGCAATCTTGAACAACGATAACCACGAGAATATTGGAAACGTCTCAAGGAAGCCATGTGGGTATTTAATGTATACGCCGAAAGAGTGGCAGAGCTCTACTAAACCACTCCTCTCCTATAGTTTTGAATACCAATAACTGAAAAAGTATTTATTCAAAACCAGGTTCAACAATTGGTTATTATTTGTATTATATTATTCTGCTTCCATTAACAAATTAAATATAGAGGTCGCTGTTATAAAGTTATTCCTTTCAATATTAGTTAGGTACTACTCTTATTAATAGTTATAACTTTGTAAGTAACAATTGTATTGTTGGTTCGCGAAATGTCCAATACTTTGTGCACTCACACTTGACATATTATACTATCTTATTAACAGTAATGTAGTAACATAATGTTTAAATGCGTGTGTTGCTCGTCCGGGACCGTTTCCGATTCGCTTTGAAAGCGACGTTTAAAATGGTTTTTGCAAAATGTCAACCGTTGACCTTAAGCCCGGTCCCTCGGGAACCGTCTTTTAATTATACGACACGTCGGTCTCGGATTTCTCCTTTACACTACAATCGCCGCCCCTCGACAGCTCACGCAGGGCTTGCAGAGGTTAACTGTTTTTCATTTGTTTAAATAACATGATATACAATATACCCACCACGGTGCTCCTGGGCCCGGCGTTCTTCAAGCCGTTTTTTAAATTAAAAAAAACCATTATTCATTTATTACATATTAATATTTATTAAAACATTTTTAAAATAGGGAATTGTAATTGTGCGTGAATGGATGGGCTCAACAAAAGCAGCGTTAATAATGGTTAAAGTTGAACTTTACGTTATTATGGTCTAGATGATGGCATTTAAACAAATAATTGTGTTGTGCTCTGGCTCTAAGGATAATAATCAAATTGCAAACTCAATAAAAATAGTTTGTAAAAAAAACCTTTTTTTTTCTTACTTTACAAAAATGCTTTTATATTATGATCTGCAAAAAAAAAATATATTGATGTACAAATTACAATTTATTACTCAATAATGTTGTTGCGTTATAGTAGATACATTGTTTATTATTATAACAATATAACGTAACATATTTTTTCTATGACGATAGAACAGAGATCGTTAATATGGCTAGACAAAATTACTAACTGATAATTATAATAACTTATTAATTTTTATTGAAATGTATAACATAAAAAACACATTCAAAGTGCATTGTTTATTAAAAAAAACTAAATTACTGTATACAAAAATAATATTAGTAATTATTACAACAATAATAAAATATAATAATAAATCAAAAGCGTGCAATCTACAGAGTTGTTAGAAAAAAAATAAGAACTTACGTTTATTATTATTAGCTAAGGTTTACTAACTGATTGTATTAATTATTAAAAATTAATAACATCAGTGGGAATTAAATAAATTATTTACACTACGAGGGTGATATAGGTACGTACCCATCTAGTCTTAATCTATTATAACACATAACAACATGTACGTTAAGAAGCAGTTCTTAATATTTTTTTCGATTTTATCATAACTATATCAACTTTTAATATTAATTTTACTAATTACTATTTATTACACAGGCACTGATTTATATGTAGATAAATATAAATAAAAATATTTAATTTTAGTAAGATCTGATAAAACAAATTTATATATAATGGTCAAAATGCATAACGCTAGCACAGTACCTATACAATTTATAGATTTTTTTTTACGATAACACTTCACAATAATTATATCGATCCAAACGACTGTCAAGGCTGTGATAACGATAATCGCTCGCCCTATTTCACCATCGAGCACAAGCCGTCGTCTAGCATATTACGAATCCTGTTCGTCGGGACACGTTTCGATATCGATCTCGTCGTCGTCGTCGTCGTCTTCGCCGCCGCCGTTTTTGTCGGCCGCAAGACGTCCGCAACCGACTTCGTCTTCGTCGGCCATTGTGACTGGATAGATAGGCCGAAACGCTGACGAATAATCGACGGCCGCACCGCGGTTGGCCAGCGCGCTGTGCGGGTCCAGTTCGAGCTTGGGAAGCCAACACGGCAATCCGCCGCCGGCCGAATACGCGGCCGCGGCTGCAGCAGCTACCGCAAACGGGTTGGCCCGTTGCTGCCAAACGTAGTCGACCATGGCTTGGTGCAGAGGCATGGACGGCACCGGTACGGACGGCTGTTGTAGCGAGACGGCCATATGCTGTTTTTTTACATCGTGCTGGTGGGCCGACGGTGGCGGCAAGGCGGCAGACACCGGCTGCGGAAGCTGTGGTGATCGCGTCGGCGGCGGTTGCGGCGCGGACGAACCGGTAGGTTGCGGCGAAGGCCTGGACGGCACGGCCCGTTTGCGCGTACCGCCGTTAAACATGGCCTTGACGTCTTCCCAGGCGTGCACCACGTGGTCCGGCGGGTCGTCGCTTAGTTTCATGTGCCGACGCCACGAATTGAAGTTCGCGGCGTCCGGTTGTACGTAACGTGCACCGACGCCCGTCCGGTGAGAGTGGAATATGAACTTGTTGGGAGAGAAGAATAGTCCACAGATCGTACAACGGATGCACTTGGCGCGGGACGAGTTGTACCGGGACGGCAGAAACGAGCCGCGACAACCCCACGCGCATTCATGGTGGACGGCGAACGCGAAGTCGTCGGGCAATCGAGGTGGCGTGTTGTCGCCCAAGAACGAGTTGCACAGCCGTTCAGCTTCTCGCCTAGTGATCATGCCGCACCGACGCGACGACACCGGCATGGCGCCCGCCCGACGCAGCATTTCCAACTGGACTGGCGTACACTGCACGCAAGTGATGCCCAACGCTACCCGCCGGTTGTGAATTTCGTTGTAGCTGAACCGGTGCAGAAGCGTGTTGCTGATCTGGGCTAAACACAGCCGCTCTTGGTTGTCCATCTGCAGCGAAACGATTGGCACGCCGTATAGGACGACCGTGCCTACCTGCAGGTTCAACAGACAAAATAAAACCTACTCAAATGTTTTTTCACTGTTCTATAACACTACAATACCTATTATAATTTATCTTAATTATGTTTACATAAGTTCGTAAGTGGCTTAGGGGTGGGCACAAGGGGTATTAGGCATTAGCCCTCCTCCCAGTTGAGTTGTGTTAAAGTTTGTAAGGACCAATACTGGTTTTAACATGACAGGAACTCATGCGTCTCAAGAAAATAAATAATATTAATAAATTGTTTGATATAAAAGTCTAAGTCCCCGATGCTTATATTATATTTGATCAAATAATCATCCAAATTTTACGTGGTCAACTTTGAAAAAAAAATATTATGCAGTATGGTCGGAAACTCAATTTCGCACTATGTGGGTAGTAAAAATAGATGGTTTAAAATAAAATTTGGCATTTTCTTGGGTTTCTCACAAGATAATGATGAAACAAGAAATAAATTATTCCACGTTAATTCCTGCAAAACCCTCCTGTGCAATCATCAATATCGGATTGACATTTAACATTTTGACGGGGTTAAAAAAAAACGTTTTCTCCACCCCGTAAACTATGGCAAATTGGGGAGGAATCATTCCAAAATGTTTTCTTCCCCAAAACACACCTCATAAATATTAGAAATAAATGATTAGGATTTATAATAGAACGACCACAGTGGATTATTAGGAAATTATTTTTAATTAACGCTATTTGAGGGCTTATACATTGACACAAGGAAATATTTAACCATTACTAATGCCAATGGAATTTATTTGTCATTTTTGTTTTTGTGTGTAATTATTATTTGAAACGTTCGTGTGATTGAAAAAAATAATAGCTTGTCCTAACCACAATTTACTCTATATGATCCTGCTTTCGGCTCACAATAATTAAGAAGTATTTCCACTTACTTTGTTCGGTTTCGAATTGTTGGTCACCGGATTAAGCGCCCTGGGAGATTCGATTTGTTTGTCGTCCCTGTGATGACCGATCAACTGGAATCTCTGATCCATTTTTGTTAACGTCATCTTTCTGTAACACATGAGAAAATATAACAATTAATTACTAAAATAATAACGACGACAATACAGACATACGCGAGAGTATTTTTATACTGTAACAACTGTTACTACGATATAAAAATTAAAATGTATGTACTTTATTTAAACTATTTATTTTTTGTAGCGTGTGAAATTAATGATTTTCTTCAATTTATTTTATTTATTTATTTATGTTTTAAACGGGTCAAGCCCAGTTATTAAATTATAGAAGATAATAAAAACAATCATCGTGAACAATTGTATGATAAAAAATAGAATAAGATTTTGTTTGACCTGTTAATGTGACAGTCAAATTTAAGTTTAGGGTCGAAAAGAATACTAAGGTCCTTAATAAGCCCCATAGTCCTATGTAGTATTTCACCATTGATATGGTAATAATTAAAGTACCCAAACTTTTTTTTTTTACCGAATACCGCCTTCTATATATATACCACTGATTAAATACAATGTACAACTAAACCAAGCGAACATATTATTATTATTTCTATATAAGCATAATATTCTGATGGCGGGTTTTGTCGATATGATTAAAAAATGGATAAAAACAATTAGGATCCGCCGTTTTCGCGTATTACAGTCATAATAATTACAAGTACACGCGCATTCGTTAGCGGTCTTGGAAATGGCGAAATTGATTAAACCGAGAACCGTTTGAGACGGGTAAACCGACGTGGGCGAACAAAAGGGTGATGTGGGGTGGTCGGGGGATAGATCGGTTTTGACTGGCATTCAACGGTGAGGACAACGTGTCTGGTTGAAGTGGTTGCCGCCGAGGGATGAACGGCTACAACACAATTGCACAGAAGCGGCAGGGAGAGTTAATCTGACCCCGGTCGGAGAGGTGGGGAGGCGGAGAGCCGAGGTCGTAATCCGTCGATAATTACTCGTTACGTTTCGCCAAAAGAGCCGAGCGTTTTTCCAATGGCTAACGAAGTGATGCGTGTACAACATGAAGGAGCTGGCAGTGAAGGGGAGGCAGAAGGTGGGTATTAAACCTGGCGTTCGCCTTTAAATACGTCTTCGACCCTCCCCTGTCCCCTCCGTGTAGGTGCGCCCCATGTCTGTTCACGGTCGGCGGCGGGTTGGCTCTAATTAAAACTAACTACGATCGAAACATAAAAATTAAAATTAAAAACCTCTCGGTAGTTGTATAGGTCAAAGACGTTTTAAATAATTTAAATGTCGCGCCGTAGCGATAAATGCACCTTCCCCTCCCACTCGCCGCCCAATAACATAACCATTCTAAACCGTGCAGTGCCGGTACAAAGTTTCTATTTCAACGCCATCATGACATGAGTATTCACCTAGAAGCCAAATGACCGGAACCATTCGTGTGGTGTACGTACAATTTGTTTAACTGTATGAGATAATTGAAAATATCTAGTACTTGTCCACGAGTACTTATACTGACCGTCATCTTTTGTATCTAAGCACAATAATATATTTATACATTATTAGAAAATGTACAATAACATTGGCATTGGTGAAAATTAATTTAAGATTCGAAGGGCTGAAGAATAAAATAATATGTTCTTAAATGTCTTACTTTTCGAAATAATATGATTAACTGTAAATAAAACTGCAAGCTTTTAGGGGCTATTAAAATTCCTAAGATCCCCCCTCCTCTCTATTCTGTCTATGCGTTTTGTCAAGAAAGTTACAAAAGCAAAAAACAAATGAATATGTATAGGACTGACTAACTCTTGATAAGAAGACGTTTGTTTGACTTATGCTGAGTTGAGAAAAAAAACAACATTATGTCTTTGAATTTTTTAATAATTATTTATTAAGAGTTTTTGATTAAGAAAAATGTAAATTATTTTATTTTATTTTTTGTAGAGTTATTTTTCTTTTTGATAACTGTTTTTTTCACTTAATAGAAAGTGAAGAATAACTTTTTAATGTTGAGAAGAGATAATGATGGTCTAACACTTGAAACATACTTTATATTACATATTTGTAATAATCGTTTTTACTAAAAATAAAGTACGTCCTTGCTTAATAACGTATAAAGGGGTGAGTCGACTATATTATGATTTGATTTTTAATAACATGCGTGTAAGAGTTAACGAATAGTTTATCGCGCCATTTTAAATTATTTCGTTTTAATAAATATTAAAAATCAAATTATTTTTTAATCAGTCAAGGTATTCGCGTTTACGATAGTAATATTTTAATGGATATTTATAGATTTTTTAATAGGTATCAACTATCATTCAATCGGCATATTATTATAATGAACAATTGAGGGAATCACACGAGTGAAGAAGTTTTTGAATATCCATTTCAAACAAATAATGATATAATCAGTATAAAATAAATAACTGTGTTTATAATTTACAATTTGAACAAAAAAAATCAAATGTTTAAGTCCACCATTTTTTAATACTTGGTGTCATGATTATTTAAATTCTGTCTTTGGGCTCCAGAAATTAACATTGATTTTGTTAATGATATAAATTTGATTTAAAATTCCTTTTTTTTTTTGTTTTAAAAGTTAAATTATTGAAAAAGTTTAACTGTATTAGAATCGATTAGGGAAATATATATCTTGAAAATTATTGGATATTAACAAAAATTTCGGTTTATTTGTACTGCAGTCAGCTGAGGAAACGCACAAAAACAATAAATACATGACCAATATATATATAATATACTAGAAAAATATATTGAACAGCGGGGATTTATTCGATCAACGAGCGAAGCGTACAGAGAAACGGTAATGTAATTTTCCGGACCACAAAAATCTAATCGCGTTTTCATCGTTACAATTTTAACCGAACGCTGCACAATAATAATATAATAATAATATGTACTATAATTATGATTGTTATTAAATAATTGTTGTGTAATATTGTGACGGGTACAGCAATAATTACGATGGGGCGTAATGCGATCGAGCTCCCTATAAGCCTTTGGGCAGGGCGGGACAGGTACCTGATGTTGTATACATCCCTAACAATCCATTACAAATTGATTCGCAACATTCAATTATTACCAGAATTGCTGAATTCATCATCGTTTTATATACAAATCAATGTATTTAGATACAAACCCATTATTATTATTGAATTAATACCGGTGTTATTACTTAAGTCAATGTTGCAAGATAATTTAAATAACGTCCTTCGTGAATACCTAGTCAACTTCCAAACGCAAGAGGCGTAGAAGTTAAGTTTATATAAACGTATTATGGCGATTGTCTAAAACGGAATATGATTTCACGGACAAACCCATAAACAATGGTTGAACGTTAGAAAATTAATGATAAAACAATAAATTCGTTGTAGCAATTTAAAATAATAAATTATTGTTGACAACAAATTATTTTTTGACATGAGTAGTTTTAAGAGTTATTTTTTAAATTCGAACGATAATTAATGTATTTTATTTGGTTGTTAATAAAACGACAATAGCTTGGTTATGAAATCAACTTTTATTTAACCTTATTTCTTGTTAATTATTTTTGAAGTTCTGAATACAGAAAAGTGTAAGCTTAGATGATAGTGTAATCTTACTAAACCTTTCGTCTTCTTATCCTGCCTGTCAGTCAATGTTAATAATCCAAAATTAGTTTTAATACAATTTCAATAGATATTTAATTACTACGAGTAGTACTTAAAGTAAATTAAATAATACTATAAATATAGTACTTCAATTTTAGTTCTATAATTTAGTGTGTAAAACAACTATTATGTAAGTTCTGGTCAAACTTCAAAGCTAAGTAAAATTATTGTCCCAATTGTGATTATTGTTTAAAAGAATTTTTTGAACTTAAATATTTTAAACTTATAACGAAAATTACCAAATATTTGAGTTAACACTTAATCAGCAACCAAGTTTTGTTGGTTCACAATTAAGAAAACTATTCTTTAACTGAATTTAAAAAATTGTTTTATGTGCGATGTTTTTACAAAACATAAAAAATATAATGGCCCTCAAATTTTTAAATACATCCTTATTGATCTTCTTTATAACAAACTAATTAAAAATCTATTCACTAGAATTGTTCCTTCGCCGTGTCTTAAAATTAAATGTTTTGCAAATATTGAATATAACAGCTAGGTTATAATGTTTTCTTAATCTTCATTTGGATAAATTAATTTTTTTTTTTAAATCTATTAGAAAATAATATGAAGTTTGGCTATAATATGATCATAGAAATGATCGAGTATGGATGTACTCTGTGATCTTAAAACGCAAAAATTTAAAAACATGCGTTTAATTTAGAGCTAAAACGACAACTAAAAATAATTTAACTTTCTAAGAATACTTAACACCTGTTCGAACAATGACCAAGAGGATACAATTTTAATACATTTTCAGTGAACAATCATTACCCATCGATTAATATCATAAACTTATATTTATTTTTCATCTATTAATAATTTTGTATTGTATTAGTATTCTATACCTTCTGGCCGTAAATTGCAACGGGCGTTAATTTTATTAGAGTCTGCTACGTTGGATAATATTAATTTTTTAAAAAAAAACTAGTGGTGTTATTTTCTATTTTAATCTGGTTTTTGTTTAAGTAATCGTAACGAATGCTATATTTACGTACAGTTGTTAAGTATAATATAATTGCGAGGTACAGTTACCATTCCGTTTTTTCTGCAATAATAACAATTATTATAAAATATTAAAATGTAGAATTTCCTTTCACACACGAAATCATCATGTATTGTATTCAAACAATTATTATTATCATTATTATTACTACTACCTACTCGATGAACACGAGCAAATTATATTATATGTCTGACAATATGGTCAGGTTCACACGGCATAAAATATTCCTAGTTAAAAAAAACCACCAGCCGTTCGAGGGCTGTGTGCGATACCTTTAATCGATTACCGAGTACCTATATGATTACCAGCAATATAATTGTGCTTGGGTTTGTCTATACGTTATTTAATGAACACGTGCATATTTCCACGCACACACCGTATTATGTAAAGCCAACTTAATTCTGATGTGGTTTCGGTTAGGGCCTATGATTCCACAGTAGGACCTGAACGTGTAACCCTTTAAATTCAATTAAAGCACATTTTTTGCACTGTAAAAGTGTTCAATGAATTGTTATAGTATAATCATAGAATTATATAGAATCATATAATTATAAATGATCATATACATACAGCATACTCCTAATAAAGTACTGTTTTGTATCCTATCATTCAAATGTATCAGATTAATAACTTGGAATTTCGCATTTTCAATACATTTTAAGCGTAGGTACTTCGAGTAAGTACCTACCTACTCAAAAATGGTTTAGCTTCTATGTTATGCTGTAAAGATATGTTTTGTTTTATAACAGCATATACTATTTATTTTCATCTAGGTTTATTCGCTTAAGATAAAATAGAAAAGAAGCAATTGTTCGATAAAATGTGTCCTAATTTTTGATTTGTGTCCGAATTTTTGATTGAAAGGCTAATTTGTACTTACAAAGCTGGATGACTTGAACGAATAGTGTCCATTGATACTACTTCAGAAAAATGTGTACTTACAAATTATATCACTCCAGCGATATAAAAAAATAATTTCAAAAGAAAAGTTAATAGAAGGGAATATTTAAATTAAATAAAAAATCTCTATTTTAGTTTAAACTCTAAACGCAAGTTAATATTTGTACCATTAACCTAAATCAAATGTAATTTATACTCATTTTGGCAATAGCGTTAATGTGTTAAGCACTGGTATAAGCTTTACTGACATATTATTAATTCATAAATAAACATTTTAAAGTTTAAAGTTTCTGCTGTGTATAGCCTACACAATAATTATGAAAATCTCCATGTGACAACACGATTTGATTATATTATGATAATAATAATAATAATTTATTCACATTCGTTTTTTTAATTAAATTGTTTTTTAAAATAAAATATAAATATTTATGCCGTGAACCTTTCAATTTTTTTAAAATATTATACAATGAATATAAATAATTTTTCAAGTATAAATAAAATCTACAAAAAAAATTATTTCCTTAATTCCTTCAACTAAAGCGAGTTAAACGAAACTTTTGGACTCTGGTCACCTATGTTCTACAATTTAAACTCTTTCCATATGAATATTATTTTGTGTCTGTTAAGTTTGTGCTTTCTTACATATAGACGTAGAAATGCAAGTTTGCTCTGTTTTCAGAATCTCTGTAAGGCCACTGATTGCACACTATTAGTGGTAGTTAATTTTTATGTACCCGGGAGTTTATCCCGTACTTAGGTCCTATTAGTTCTCTAGGAAATGCTTATAGAATAGTATTATGTAAGTAAGTTGAGTAATTTTGCAAGATAATGTTTTCACGCTTTTTACATAAATAAAAACGGTTGTCAGTTACCGCATTACTGCTAAAATATTAATATTTTTTTACTGTTGAGCTAATAAGGGAGTTTTTAAGGAAGATATCGCAGGTCGCAGCCATTCGTAGGTCCTCCTCCTATGTTGATTTATAATGTAATCTAAATTAATTTTGGATGCTCATGCATTTTGAGAAAGAGGGAGGTATTTAAGATGTTTGGAAGGAAGGGCAAGGTTAATCGCGTTATTTATTTTGTTTTGCGCCACTATCCACTACTGGCTACCCTATTAAAAATGTTGCCCTTAGTGAGAAAACTGCCTGAACTTTTTAGCTTGGTACTTTAAACATTACTTATAATCTAACACAAACAACGCAATTTTTTTAATGTTTGAAAAAATTAATTATAACTAGCTAGTAGGATTTTAACTAGCTAATTATGAATGTTCAACAAATTTATAGGTACAGTAATCGTCAACTACTTTAATATTTGTAAAGGCATTTAAATTATACATCGTTTCACATTTTATATATTTATGGTGTCTTCTTAAGCCATAGTATTTCACAATTAAAACAAACAATTTTAACTTCAACTTAAAATGTTAAACAAAATAATAACAAATAGCTACATTCTATTCTATCTATTAAAAAAGTTGTTTTAAAAAGTAATTCAAATTAATAGCCATTTAAATAACTGAATAGTTAAGTAATTCGCACTTAAGGTGATTGAAAGCAGACGAGTTTTAGTGAGTTTTTTATAAATAATAATTAAAAAAAGAGGGTTTTAATACATTTGGACCATCTTAATTTATTAACAAATTAATTTGTATAAGCTTTAAAGTATTATTTTTAACTTTTTCCATTTTTTTAATGAGTCAACTTCATTTTTATTTAAAAAGTTCAGTTTCTTGTAATTAAATAAATTAAATTTGAAGACATTTGTAACATTAAAAAACATTTTTTTTCCCTAAAATAAGCAAAAAATCCGTCTCCTACATAACATAGTAAAGTAGCCAAAGAACTCAAAGATCTTTACAGTTGAAGTTGGACCATCCAAGTAAGTAAGTAGTCGAAATTTTGTCTAGCCTTATGGTTTAAAATAAGCCAAAATGACTTTTAGAGTTTTACTCATTGAAAAATTTATATAAATTGAAAATAATACCTCGAAGCTTATACACATTAACCGGAAAATTAATTAACATGTTCGAAATATATTAAAACATTTTTTTTTCACAAATATTGCCTAGTGAAAACTCCTTAAAAACAGACCGCTTTTAATTCCCTTAACTTGACATAGTATTTTTAAAGATTTTTTGTTATTTAAAAATGTATTCTTGCCAATTTAAAGAATTGAAATTAAAAAATTAAAGTATCAGTGAAATAAAACAAATTATTTTTATTAAAAACGTATAGAAAGAACGTTATGGACAAACATTTTAAAATGTTGGTGTTATAAACCTAAATTCTTGATTAGGAGCTGCAAAAGTATATTGTCCTAGACTAGAGACGTATACCGCACTTCACTCCTACTGTTATGGATTCAGCATTATGATGCGAAAACCGTCTGATTTTTTTCCTATTCCAAGTGCTATATATAATAGTATATTTACTGAACGATAACCTCTGAAATATTATTCGTACCTAGGTACACTGCGAGAATATTGAATATTGTGTTTACTTACCAGATGTCGCCCAGCTTGAACGTCGAAAGCGTTGCTGTGAGTTGCCTTAAGTACGATAACAGCTACAGTAAACGTCCTGCGACCGCACCGACCGAAGGATGAGAATAAACGCTTTCGGCGAAATACCACGACCCCAAGTTCAGCCGCGAGTGTGTGCATTCTTACTAGGGGGTGGTCCCGTCGATCGGACCAATCAACGCATCCCGTGCTTTTGTTCAACACGATCCCTTACGCTTTGCGGCTTATGCGTCTGCGCGAGTCTCGGCCAGCGGGTGGACCTTAAATACCGCTACTGTGGGCCCCCTACAAAAAAACCCCTAGTAAGGACAGCCCTTTCCGTTTTACTCAGACGACCCTTTGCACGTGGTGGAATGTTCTTGGACACAAACACTTACACACACTTAAGGAACCGCACCGCCTCGAAGTACAACCTATTCATTATTAAGAATAACAATATTATATTATGTAAAATACTTTTGCAAATCCGCTTTGCCCGTTCTTTCAACAGTTCGACCGCTCGGAGAAACACCTATTCGGTCAATATTTTATAATTACAATCATGAATTATTATTGGCCGGCATAGCGTTTTACAGTAAAACGTGTTTTAATTATAATTCCCTCGTAATTAAAGACAAGCCACTTGAACACAAATACGATTAAAATTAATAAAAAGAAAATACAAATAAATATATATTAAAAAAATTATCAGCAAATATATTAGTAAGATAACAATAAAATTAAAAGTATCCACACTTCAAGCGGATACATAGGCACATGTATATGTCTTTTGACCGAGTAAATGTCAATTTAAGTATACCTACATTTTTAATTTTTAACATTTTTTTTGGTTGGCCAAAAGTTTTTTTAGTAGTTTTTTAATATTTGGCCTTAATTGATTTATTTATTTATTTTGAATAAATTTAACCATTCATTCAAGTTAACTGGTCGGAACCAGGAATACCGTAGCTGAAATATACGGCAAAGAAATCAAGCCCATCTCTATCTCCAACTCCATCCTCGTTCCCAATCTTCAACTCAATCCCCACATTATGGTTACCACAGTTACATTCCAAGTGTTATCTCCAAGTATCTCTTATCTCTGAAAACATTAGTGGTTTTGGCAGGGGAAAAACAGTTTTACATAGTCAAAACTCAAAGTCAAAACATTTAAAAGCAGTTTTTTTATTTATTTATTTATTTTTTAAATAACATTTACAATCTGTACATACAAAATATACAATAAGAAAATAACTAACAATGTAATAAATGACTTGTAGACTATGAGTAGGGAAGCTATCCAGTGATAGGACCCTATGACAGGTTTCGGCTAGAAATTAAACGGTAGCATTACAATTTAGGAGGTCTTTTAAGACGACGAGGGGGGTTGTCCTGAATAGTAGCTGTGTGCTGGATTGCTATTAATGGATTCGAGTGGAGGAGTAATCTAGAGTGGATTTTTTTATAATGAGTCTTAACTAAATTTTCAACTGATTCGATGTGTAAGTCATTGTGAAGGGTGAGGTTGGAAACATACCATGGAGCGGACGTGATTGTACGGAGGGAAATCGATTGGAAAGCTTCTATTCTTTTTAGTTGGGATGGTTTACCACAACCCCATATTTGAGCTCCGTATGACCAAATTAGTCTTAACATTGACTTATAAATAAGAATTTTGTAATGAAGCGGAAGTTTGGATTTCAGTATAGGATGTAGTAAGTGCGAACGAGTAAAAGCAGTTAAATGTAGATAAAGGTACAAAATATTTTTTATGGATTTACCCTACCTAGATGACAGCCGAGAAAAAATCCCCGATAACAATACTTTTTTATTATGTATACAAATTTACTAGCTGGTGCATATGAATATTACTTAGATCATTTACATATATACGATATAAGGAACACTATTATTACTTAAGTAGATATATAATACTAAAAAATACCTATCGCTATAAAATACGATACACTTTTCATTTACCAATAGTAGCGTATAGGTATTTCGGTATTTCAGTGTTGTGGACGCTGATGATAAATTTGCGAAAAATAAATTTTGGTGGTAAAATGTATTTTCAATACTTTTTATTTTTATTACTCACTGTATATAACCACAAGTTTTACTCAGTTTTTTATTATTTATACTATTATTACTTATTACTCGTCTATATGCAGATTAATCAAATATACCGTATACGTAAACCTATATAAGAACTAAGAGCCATATACCAGACATAATACATATATTTTATAGTATTAACTTCTCGTTTAATTTCAACTAATAAGAACTTAAATATTACAAAACGTATGTTTTTTTACAGTTTCCAAAGTTTTTAAAAAGCACCATTTGTGTAATATGTACTGTATTCTTAGTACAAAAATCAACAAAATTTGTTTTAATTATCTATCATATCATTATTCATTTGGAGGCCGTCTTTTGTCTTTATTTATTTACATTTTTCTTTCTTCGTTTATATTACATTAAGAAATCTAATATTATAAGATCAATTTTAAAAAATGACGTAATGATGTTTAATCTGCACTATTTTATTTTCATTGATTATGTAATTTATTCATTATGGATTTAGATATTCTCAACATTGTGCGTATAAAAACACACTTCAATATACCATTTTTTAAGCCAGACACCAAATGTTGACTATTATAAATATTGTCAAAGAGGTACCTCTTTCTAGGCACGTAGGTAAGATTGTCATGAATCATCTTTAATTTTTGTAATGGGTGGTTAGGTCTACTGTCTAAGCCTAACTGCTAAGTCATATTAATATTATTGGAAAGGCGGTATTGGCTTTTTCGTATACTTCAAGTGTTTCAACACATTCTACCAAGGACACTACGCCTAACATATTTTTCGTTTTTCCAATATTTCTGCATAGACAATTACAGTATTTTTGCAAATTAAGTATAAATAGGGGTCTTTGCATGTTATTTTTTTTTTTAGTCTATCATAGCGTCGTTTCTAACGTTTTTCTTTTAATTTTTATCATAATTATAGTTGAGTTATTAACTGTTCTATTTTGCCTATAGATGGTCAACATTTTAGTTGCACTTAGATTTACCATTTACACTATTACTCGAGGAGCTTTATTTTGTTAGTGCTTCAACAATTTTTTTATTGAAGTTTATACAGGCAACTATAACAAAATATTTGGTACACCTTATTTAAGATAACCGCCTAAACATAATATTAGGTATTTTTATTTTTTACTTATTATTAATTAATTGCACCTAAAATTAATATTGCAAGTTCAAACAACTGTCTAGTACTTCAAATTAAAAATAGATTTATTAATGCAATGGAAATTCTGAAAATACCAATAAACTCTCCGACATGTGATAAGTAAATATGATTATGATAAACATCCGTTAAAATAACGGAAGTTCATAGCCCATTTGTTATAAAAGTATAAACGTTCCTTCACAAATAAACGACAAACTTTATACAATTGTTTTATTTATAATATTAACATACTTTTTACATATTATAATAAATAATGAGGCATAAAGGGCACAGATCTACAGTAATTATTATAAAGTCACTTTGAAATCAACAAAAATGTGAATTTTTAGACAAAATACCTGTCAACAATTTTTACTAGCTTTTCATGATCAGTATTTTATTATTTTATTACTGGCCGGTACCCATTCGCCTTAAAATAATTTGTTTGATCTACTTTAACCAAGCCAACTATTGTAGTTGCTAGGCATAGACATCCATGTTAATTTAAGTCTAGTTCAACAAAATAAAACTGTTTTTAAAACCTCAACCCGTATATGTGAGGTAAAAGAGACCAGAAAAGTTTTGAGTTATTCCAAATTCTGAACATTTTGTGATCAGAATCGTTCTTCTATCTTGAAAATTAGCCGAGTTATATAATATTAGTTTGAATTTACTTCCGGAAAATTGTTTTTTGAATAAAAAAACTCTTTATTTTATATACATAATGAATGAAACTTAAACAAAAAATTAAAATAAAGTGCCCTTAAGAGGACGCCACACTGGCCATTTCTAACGAGTAAAGTATAGGCAATTTTTCGAAAAATCTTAATTTAGTTTGAACTAAAATATATACTTATTAATTCAGTATCGAGGAAACTTTGTTGATTGCCATTTTTTTTGTCAGACTATCATTCATTTCTATAGGATAAAATACAATTTTTTTGCCATCAAAACTGCTTTGCGCAGATTAATTTTTCTCAAATAGTTCTAAATAGTTAAGGAAAGAAATTCATACATATTATTTATGACAAAATGTTCTGTGTTCCATTATCCGTATTTTTCGATATACCTAATAAAAACAACGCTATATCATTTTTAAAAAAGTCCTTTCTTAATTAATTATTCATCAACTGGTTGAAATATTAAAAAAGGGGCGATTGTAGAACACAGACAATGTTGTCTACATTATGTAAAAATTTGGTTTCTTAGTTTTCATTATAGCCTTTGTAAAATTAATCCGCATAATGTTTTGGCCTCTCCTACAATTTGGATTCTGGCGACATGAGGTCTCTTTCCCTTTCCATCTCGCATATTAATTATTATGAATACTTAATCCATCCAATGACCACTAGAAAAACCCACTAGCCAAAACCGTGATGTTGGAAGTCTGGTAAAACGGAATACTTTGTATTCATGTCAAACTCCACAAGAACATTGCTGAAACTTTCCAATACAAATGTATAAAGAAAAACCTAACATATTAGTGTATGCAAATGGAAATAACTCAACGATTTAAACCAAACACATAAAATAAAAAATAAAATATTTTTTTGTTTTTAAATGTTTTATATTTGTCATACATTAAACCATAACTATTCATGCATCAGCTTTTCTTTTTGTCTCGCCAACTTCTTTTTTGAAACTTTTTTCTTTTCAGCCTCATCCTTGGGCACTTTTGCAACAAACTTCTGCTTTTCAGCTAATATAACTTCAATATGACAAGGTGAGCTCATGTAAGCTATAAATAAAATAAAAACAAATAAATAAGTAGTTTTAATATAGTTTACGCCGTTATTGTGATTAAACTATTAACTGAGAAGTTCTTTTAACGCCTTAAGTTTTCTCTTAAAATAATTGATATTTGGTAGATTTTCTTTTTGAAAAAATGTCTGTTATGCTATATTACAATATTCAAATTTTTATTTATTTTATAGCTTTGTGAACTTTGGAAACTTAATTAGAACAATACATATTTTATTAACTTTATAAATTAAGAATAATTTCTGAAAGTGATGATTAGTCGATAACCAGTTTTGATTGAACAGTTAATAAGTTTTAAATTTAGAACGTGAGGAAGGGTGAAATGTAGTTTTTTTTATTTGCACACATTATTAAACTGCCCTCCACTTACTGTCATAAATTTTGAACTTAAATAACTTTAAAAATAATTATTCAAAACTGATTATAGTTCAGGAAAAGTTTAAGTAAATTAATCTTAATTTAAAAATTCATTTAAATAAATTTGTTACCATTTACAAGTTTCAAAAGTTAATAAAGCTCTAGCAAATACTAAAAGAGATAAAAATTGTAATATTGTAATATTCTATTAGAACATAAATAAAAATGTTTTCAAAAAGAAACACTACAAAATTACAGTTATTTTGTAATGACCACTATAATGTTTACTAGTTAGATTATAGTATTATACCTCTGTTCAAAACTACAAACACTTAACATATTTTCAACAAATATGTACGCAAGGATTTTGTCTTCTGTAATTATAATGTTTTTTTTTTAAATAAATTATACCTGGGTGATTTTTTAAGTTATTGCAGTTTTGAATTAAGGCATTGATACGCTTCATTGGACAAAAGTTAAACAAAAAATAAATTATTTGAAGAATAATTGATGTCATCTAAAAATGAATTTAAAAACTTGAAAATTTATTTTAGACAAACAAATTTTTGAACTAACTGAAACGGTTGGGGGATTGCCATCACTACTATGGTTTGGCAAATACCCTGACTGCTATTAACGACTGTATGTCGTAAATTTCCTAATCGCCCATTTATCAGAACCCTGATTAGTGACAATTGCTGCCAAGTGACATAATACCTGTATGAAAAATGTAGTACTTAAAAAGGTTAACATTTAAAAAGTATAAAAACCTGAAGGAAAAATGTTACAAAATCTTTCAATTACTAAAATTTATAACGTAATAAAAATTCTTTAATGTTTGTCTTTTTTCGTCAGATTATCAGTCATTCCTAATAAAAATTGTTTTTCCATCAAAACCAATGAGTTTTGGAATTGTTGTAAAATAACCAAATTTTTTTTAATTCAATAGAGAAAAACAATCTGTTCTTAAGCTTTTTTTAATTTTCAACAACTCAACCTACTAAATTTTAATTTTTAATTAACCCTTTCATTATTGACATCCTTATACGAGGATTTAATTTAAAAAATCGAATAAAATATTAACAAAGTAATATCATCATCAAAAATGTCTTTAAACACAAATTTTAGTATAGATTGAATATAAAAAAATCAAACAGCTATAATGATAATCAATATCAGTCCAATAAGTAAAAAATTTTTTGATTTTTTTAAAAAATCCCAGAAACGAAAGGGTTCAGAAATACTACTGGATTTTTATTATACATATTGTTTGTATTTTTCTACGAAAATTTGGAAAATTTTAAAGTAACACCACAGCCTTTAGGTTATTAATATACACAAACCCAATTTTCACACTACAAATTAGTGGGCATTCTCTTATAATATTTATTTTAATCAATACATTTCTTTGTTTGTTGAAATTAAGTTAGGAAAAAATTATGCATTATTATAGTCAGTTACAAATTTAAAAAAATATATAATAATTAAGATAATAATTAAATTCTTTATTTTGTTATGCTATGCTCAAAATTTCACACCATATAACCTATTAATGAGTAAATACATTTTTGGAACTTTTTTTAAAAAACTTGAAATTGAATGATTTAATGTATAAATATATATATATATATATGTGTGATGGGAATCCGAAAATGCTATTTAAGCTACTTAAAAATCATATAAGTGGTAAATAATTGTATTAAATAAATTATTTATATACACGGTTTAATAATTATTCAACAAAAACAAATCTAAGAAAACGCATCTTTTTGAGGGATTTTGCATTTAAGTTGCTTTATTTTATATAAAAGTACACCTACCTATACAAAATAAAATCAACTTTTTATTACAACCCTGACTTAGGATCTTTTTGATAGAATTGTTATCAACAGAACTATGACATTTAAGAAATGGTCAGTTTTGTAACTTTTTATTTTTTATAAATCATCCAAAACTTTTATGCTTAGTTTTTAAATCAATCAAAACACATTTTAAATGCAGAAACTAAAGTAGTGCAGCACTTTTATTATGAAATTATATCATACAAAAAATGTTTAAGCATGCCGATAAGATTATTTCATTATGTGACTGAATACGAAACTAATATCAGTTGAGTACTAAATAAAAAAAATTTATTTTTTTGTTGCCTACTCGTAAAACTCAAAACGTTATTATTTAATTTGCAAACATAATAAAACAAAGAGATATTTGAATCAACTCAAACAATTCACAAATAATGCATGACGATACAATGGTGTTTTGTATAAAATGTATGCATTGCTAGTCATTGAAATTTTTAAAATTAATTTTTACTTATATTGTAGTTATTTATATCCAAATTTCGCTATTTTATTAAAATAAAATTTAACTTACGGTTAATTCGACCGTGAGCTCTGTATGTACGTCTCCTCAAGCAAGGAGCACGATTTATTTGAATGTGTTCAACAAACAAACGATCTATATCTAATCCTTTAATGTCAGCATTAGATTCAGCATTCCTCAAAAGTTGTAACAAAAACTCTGCAGACTTTTCGGGCCAGCGTCCCTGAGTCATACCCCATTGCTTGGCCTAAAAACCAAACAAAGAGTTAATTTAGGTTCTTCAATTTTAACAGCACTCCAATATATACTTGTGCACAACGGCCTACACCGCCATTGAACCTTCTGAACGGTACACATTCTTTCTTATCCTTCACATTTTTCAAAAATTGTACAGCACGACGGAGAGGCATCTTCTTGATGGTCTTGGCCGTCTCTCTCGTGTTCTATATAATTATTCACTTAGTTAGAATAGTAAAAAACAACATGGTCTATATTATATTCGTTTACCTTGAAGTGAACTCGCAAATTTGAGCCCCTAGCCTTACACGACTTAGTCGGGTTTTTCGGTTCCTTAGCATACTTACCCATGATTGGGCCTAAGTAAAAAAAAAATAATAGAAATATTAACCAAACAAGTAAATGAAATACGTATTAATTGTAAAGATGTATCGATTAATATTAATAATGTTGTTAATGAAAAAAGACTTAAACGGATTAAAACGGATAAATTTTACGTGCTTACCTTATAAAGACGGGAACGGAAAAGACTAACACATTAAAGTCTCAACAAAACTGTCTGTTTCAGTTTGTCAACAAAATGTACGCATATCAATTTTAGGTTACCTATCAGTGTAGCCAAAATGATATTTTACAACAAATATTCAATGATAATAACTCCTACCTGAAAATTTAGTTTTTGTAGAGTACGGAGTTGGCAAATGCAGCAGCTGATAAGTGATAACCTGAATCAAGAATCTATTGAGAAATCCATGAACCATGGTTGCTCTAAATGGCCCAAATAAGGAGTATATGGCTAGAAAAGTTTTAACCCATAGATACTCCTTCGGGCTTTTGAAAAATGTTTGATTAGTCACCATGCATAGGCCTAAGTAACATTTTCAGCTTACCAAAATTCTGAGGGAGATTTAATAGTTTTTAAAGAGTGAACTTGCTTACTTGCCTAACCTCCCCTTCTAGTTGCGTCAAATGTCAATGGTCATCCTAGTTTTATACTTAAACTCTGTCGATTAACCTAACGGCTAACACTTAATTATTATTTACCTATCTACTACTAGTAGGTTTATGACTGTCAGATCTTTCTCGCACACATTACCTCGTAACATCATTATGTTCTGTCCAAGGTGGATTTATAAATCCACCTTGGTTCTGTCATAATATAATAAATAGTATCCTGTTTTTCAATAAAATTATAGTTTTTAATATATTTAAAATGCTAAAAATATGTTGTTCCGTTTTAACTATAGAAACTGCATATATAACAATTTTTCTAATTCGAATTAAGTGTTGATTCAAAACCGTACGTCCAATTTTCACTAGAAATTGACACAAAACAAAATTCAAAACTCTATTGTGTTTAGTGTTAATTCTATAATAGCCATGATAAATAATTACAACCATAACAGATTATCATTTATCATATTATAACTTTTTCGATTTACATTCTTGATCTCTAAACCATTGTGTTGGATTACCTGTAAGCAAGTTGGCAGTTGTGCTACACAAGCCCTGTACGACAAAATATCAATAGTGCTTTTTTTTTCACTGATTACTGATTATAATAAATAATATAATTGCATACCATTTATTAACCAATTGATATAACTTATATCTATTTATTATCGGGATTAACAGATTAACTGTTCAGTTAAGAAGAAAATTAATAATAATATACTATAATGGCAAATCATTTTCGCATTCGTGAAAAAGTGAAGGAAACTATAAATCCGTGTTAATGTATTGCAATGTGTTTAAGTACTTTATTTAGTGATTTTGAATTATTTTTCATTAGTAGTAACATAGAGGTTAGACAGTTATCAGTTTTTCCATTTTTGTCGCTCGATGTTATTATATAATCGTGTAAGAAATTGTTTTGTGTGTTTCTCTTGTCTCTTATCATTTTATTGAATTGTTTTGAGCGTTCAACAATACTGATTTCCTCTTGACCGGGATTTAATAAACTAATAACTATAGAACATAGACGGTGGTAGGCGTTCTTCTACCAATACCGTCGTTGTTACATTAAAAAAATGTCCAAGAATAAATTAAACCTGACTCTGCCTCCTGGCGTAACCGACAATCCACACCCGGTGTCACCGTCCGCTCCCTTGTCAGCAGCTTCTGACACAGGGTATATTAAATTTTGTATTTGACAAGTAAAAAAAAATGTCAACTTATTTATGTATTTGGTTTACAGATGTGACAAATTGAGTGTAGCAAGTCTACAAGAACAATTGGATCGCGTTGGAATGGATGACGAACAACGTAAGCGAATGGAATTGTTTTTGTGTCAGAAAGAAAAGATAGGCGGAGAATTGAGCGATGCTGACTTTGAAAAAATGAAAGACGGTGAACTTGGTGCTGGCAATGGAGGTGTGGTCATGAAAGTCAAACACAAGTCTAGCGGTTTGATAATGGCCAGAAAAGTAAAAAATCTCCTTTTGTAAATCTTAACTTCTGTATTATTCATTGGTGTGTTTATTTAGCTTATTCACTTGGAAGTTAAACCAGCCATAAAGAAACAAATAATAAGGGAACTTAAAATCTTACATGAATGTAATCATGCTCATATAGTTGGTTTTTATGGAGCATTTTACAGGTAAAGTTGTACTTGTAATTAGATAATCTAACTAAAAATAGTAGACTATAAAGTTTAAACTGTAATTTGTCAATTATTACAGTGATGGGGAAATAAGTATTTGCATGGAATACATGGATGGCGGCTCATTAGATCTCATATTACAAAAAACACGAATACCTGAACCTATACTTGGGACAATAACAGCAGCTGTACGTATAATATTAGTTATATTATAAAATATAATAATCTGATTACATTACCTAATGTATATTGATTATATAGGTTGTCAAGGGTCTAATATATTTGCGAGAACAACATTCAATCATTCATAGGGACGTCAAGCCTAGTAATATTTTAGTAAACAGCGCAGGTGAAATTAAAATTTGCGATTTTGGTGTTTCTGGTCAACTTATAGATTCCATGGCAAATTCATTTGTCGGTACTAGGTCATATATGTCTGTAAGTAATTCAGATTGTGTAATTATCTCAGCTTGAATATAACATTATAATAACCTAAACGTATTCATAATATTTGCATAACCAAAAACAAGTAAATAAAAGCCCGCTCTTAGGACGTGTGATTTTTTCAATTAATCAATTAAATTAGTTTTAATCGTTTATATTAATTTAGTTCTAGAATTTAAAAAAAAATTGATTACCTACATTTAATTCAAATGTAGTATAATCAATTTATTTTATTACTGGTTACACTAAGACTGTCGATGACATGGATTTTACATCCGATGCTAACTGATTTGTAATAAATCAATTAAAATATATATATATATATACTAGCTATTCAAATCTATATATATTTTTTTTCTATCAATTAATCTATAATATAAAATGTATTAGCTAATTGTTTTTTTCAATTAAATTCATAAAATCACAACTATTTTGATAAATATATCTTCGCATAGCCCTAGCCCACATTGTTAATAAAACGTGATTAACTAAACTATTTTTTACGAGCTCTGGAAATAATATACATATACTCTATTCAGAATAAGAACAGGCTTCGGCGGCCGACTTGTGCGCATAGGCGTAGCTTCACTACGAGTAACGGACCTTGAACACTGCCGCCGGTGGGGGCTACAGACGAAATGTAAAATTTGTAATGCCTGACCGCCGCCCGAAGAAAACTGGTCGGTCGCCGAAGCCTGTTCTTATTCTGTATAGAGTATGAATTATGTATGTTTATAACGATCATTTTGATTTAACTTATATTTCATTTGATTTTATTTAAAGCCTGAACGACTTCAGGGTACCCAGTATACATTACAAAGTGATATTTGGTCCTTGGGCTTATCTTTGGTTGAAATGGCAATAGGTATGTATCCAATACCAGCGCCCGATGCTAAAACATTAGCTTCTATATTCGGACCTAGATCTCAAACGACTGAAAACATAGACAATTCAGAAGGCGATGTATTTGGTAAGTTTACTTAACTGATGGCTTTTTAACTGACAGTATTTTTTTTATTGTTTCATTATTCATATGCCAAATTAATTTTAGCTAATGGTAACGGCCCTAGACCGATGGCCATTTTCGAGCTACTCGATTACATTGTAAATGAACCTCCACCAACTCTGCCTGCTGGTATCTTTTCGGATGCTTTTAAAGACTTTGTAGATAGATGTTTAAAAAAGAATCCAATTGAAAGAGGAGACTTTAAAATGCTAATGGTAAGTTGCTTTTGTGTAGCATGGGTATACATTGTGTGTACAATGTACTTATAATAAAATTGTGTAACTGCTGATAGAGTTTAGAGAACAAGATTTGTTATGAGTACAGTGTACCCGCATACACAGAATGGTATACAAAATGACTACACTGCTGCTATGTTGTAACAAAATAAAGTCAACAGATTTTTATAGTCTACTAATAAATTATATCTTGTTGTTTTTAGGATCACCAATGGATAAAAAAAGCTGAAAGTGAACCGGTTGATATTGCCGGTTGGGTTTGCAAAATAAAAGGCTTGACACCAACTACTCCTACGAGGATGGCATCAAACTCAGCCTCATGAGTCTGCTCTCTGCTCCTAATACAACGGCTCACTGCTGCGGACTCCTATGTGGACAGAAATGTCTAAAAAGATGCGCCTCCCAAGCTTCATAGTATAATCGCTTCTGCCAAGTTATTATTTTTTTTTTTTATGTAGCCTTTAATTGGGTGCTAACAACAATGTAATTTGTATTAAGAGTTGTAATTTATATTATAAGTTTTAATTTATATAAAGAGTTATCAGGGATTAATTCTGATTACCAATGAGTATAATTTTGCTTTTAAATACACGTTGTGTGATAATCACTGTTTGTTAATATTTGTTTGATGATCACTAGTGTGATATTATTTAAAGAAAAATAAGTTTAGTAATTCCATTAAACTCTGTTGCTTGTTTCCTCTGTTTGTGATAAAAATAATATTTTTTTATAAAATATTGGATTTTACTCTTATTAAGTGGTTTTTTTCACATCCTATTTCTAAATAATTTGTAATTATGGTTTTGAAGAAAATTTACAAAAATCGTAAATCTTTGCATGATTATGGTAAGTACACGGTGTTATTTTTTTGTCAACAAGGTTTTATTTATTTTCATAAATTTAAACCTAATTTGAGTATAAATTAATTATTCTTTCTTATTGTTTATTGTTGTGTTAATTACTAATTTTAAGCTTATTAATATTTCGTATACTTAATTAAAAGTCCTGTTTATTTTGTAAATATTTTTTAGCCATTAAGCTTTTTAATAATTATTATTACATACATATACTAAATATACATAGATAGTTCACGAGCATATAATATATAGCTATGTTATATTATAACAAAATGGACGAATACAAGGTTAATATAGGGTTTGCGTCCAAAATTGGATTGCCAAAAAAGTATGTGGTGGGTTTATCTATGTATATTTAGTCTATATTATTATGTGTAATCACAAGTTGTTCCTGCCACTGCACATTTCTTTCTTTACTTATAATTTTTTCCCATTATTTTTTTTTACTTCCTTATCACTCTTTTCTATGTGTTACATCAGCATTCATTATTACTCAGTAGAACAATAATGTAACCATTTTTTTTAACTTTTATGTGTTCTGTTCTACTGTAATTTAATGTAATTTGTTATCTTTAATATTCGTATTTTTTAAAATGTAAAATAATCAAAATGACATTGATTGTCTTGGCATATCATTAGGCCAGTGGGAGCCTTAGTAGCGGGAGCAGCAAAACTATGTATTTATTACATTATATAAATAAATTTATATACACTATAATATTTTTTAATAGAATTGTATGTGATTCAAATATTAACATTAGTTTTGACATTTAAGATAATTTAAACATTAATTATTATTGTTAGTATTTATATAAAACACTGTCTTATAGTTAAATTTATTAATAAATTTAATTTGTACTTTATGTAAAAAAACATGTGTTGTACACTATTTAGTAGTCAACGTAAACATTATTTCACATACTTAAATATTATTAATATTCAGCTGTTTTTCTTAATAGAATAGTTTACTTAAATTTCTTATTTGTATCATTCTTTTATTTACCCTAGTTATTTTGTCAATGGCACATAGTAAGTCCATTATATATAAACCTTGAACAAATCTACCTAAATTAAATAAAGTAGAATTATAAAAAAAAAATTATATTTTAAAATCCTTGAAAGTTTGAAAAAAAATTTAACAATATTCAAGGTTTAAAGTGTGTCTAATCTGTCGTCTGGCTACATAAAATGTTTTATATTATAATAGACCTAATCCATTGTAGTAAAAGGCCAGTATAACCTAAACCTAATTTAAAGATCACAATGAACAGTATAGATCGAGTTGCTATGTAGATAGATCTAAGATATTGGTGTATCAATAATTGAGACACACAAATTATACATATAAAATCCTTGAAAATTTCCTCAGTCAACACAAAGAAATTATATATAAAAAATAATGTGAAATATATATTTTTAATAATTTGTACTTAACTTACCAAATTAATTCTTAACCCTTCACTGCACAATTTTTCATAATTGGAATAATTCAAAACCTAAATTGATAGATATTAAAAGCAAAATTCAGCAGAATACAAGATGCCAATTTTAAATGTAGTAAGATTGTGTTGAATATCTTAGTTTATAGAATAGCCAAAAAATAATTTTAGACTACATACTTATTAAAAATAAATTATTGTTCTTAAATTACAGTATAGATAAATTCAAATACAATTAATTACGTATTTACATGTGCGATGTGGCCTGTAACTATTGACTTCTATATATTAAATTACCAATCTAAGAAAGTATTTATTGGTGTTAATATATATTTATCATTTTTAACTAATAGAACAAAAATGCAGAGTAATTTTAATTTATTTAAGTAACAAATATTTGAATAGACATTTTTATTTGTACGGTCATTTTTTAATCTTCTCTCTGTCTTAGGTTCTCCGACAATGCAAAAATGTCTTAGTATATCCATTAAAAATATTTGCCTATAGCTATGTATATTCCTCATTTAAGGGGATTGCATGCGGTCGGTTTTTTCAGTCAAAACACACCATTTTTATTCCATTGCACAGACCGAACCAGTGATCCGATAAACAATCTAAAAACAGATTTGAATTCGCCATGAAGTTTACTTATGATCGGTCAGGGTACTTTTTAAAATTTTTTTTTAACCCTTTCCAAATTTGATTTCAAAATTTGACATTTCATATAATGTTTAAACGTCTTTGATACATAGTAGGAATAAGATATCAAAAAAGTACCCTGACCGATCATAAGTAAACTTCAAAAAGAATTCAAATCTGTTTTCAGATTACTTATCGGATCACTGGTTTAGCCTGTGCGATGGAACAAAAAATGTATGTTATGTTAACTAAAATGGTTTTTACTCATAGACATAATAATTTAAATTAAAAATAATACCATGAAGCTTATACAAATTAACCGGTAAATTAATTGACATGATCGAAATTTATTAAAACCACTTTTTTCTTAAATATTGCCTATACAAAACTCCTTAAAAATCAACCGCATGCAATCCCCTTAACTATAAAATAACACTTTAAGGGGATTACCTTGCGGTCAGTTCTTAGGGAGTTTTGTATAGGCAATATTTAAGAAAAATTAGGTTTCAATAGATTTTCCACTTTTTTTAGTCAATTAACTAACCGGTTAATTTGCATAAGCTTCAAGATATTATTTTTAATTTAAATATTTTTTTCAGACAAAATTTCAATTACATAAAATGGTCCAATTTCAATAGATTCGAGTTCTTTAGCTACTTTACTATGTTATGTAGGAAAAGTCGATTTTCATTTTTAAATGTCAGTTTCTTGTAATTAAATAAATAAAATTTGCAATTTTTTTAATATTTTCTTAACCCAATTTTTTTACATAAAATAAGCAAATAATCAAAAATCTGTTTTCTTGATATCAGATTATCCTAAGTAGTCGAAAATTTGTCTAAATTTTTGTTTAAAACGTCAAAAATACCGACCGCATGCAATTTCCTTAAATAAGAAGACAAATGAATTTATAACATTAGACACATTGTTTGGTTAAAATACTATGGTACCTATGAGTAAATACAAAATTTCAAAAAAATATAATTAAAATTCTCAAATTGTATCATATACTGTGCACACGGGTCACGGTGGCTACATAAGCTAAGTAACTGTGACCATAGAGCATAAGACAGGGGTCTAAAGCTGGCACCTGGTATCTACAATGATTACAAACAGCTTTCAAATGTACTGGGCTTGTTAATGTTCTCGAGCGCTATTCTGTCAAATGTTTTCCTTGCTAAATAATGATTATAATTATTTTAGTAGTAATCTGAAATGTATTCATCAGACATCGGCCATTACATCTTGCTCGTCAGTACTCAGTTGTCACACGAAGGAAATCGGCTGACGTCGATTGTTTTGAGTTGTGCCGCCGCGCCGCGTCGTTGACATTGACCCCGGGTACATGTCGGGTACATGTTATTCTAACCACGTTACCAATAACCATTCACACAACATAAAATAAGCAGAAAAAAATCAACAGTTATGAAAATCTGACGAATAAAATAGCTATTAAGTGGTAACGCCATTTTTAATGAGGATGGCATGTAGAAGTATTGTATTATTTAAAGTTACCGTGAGTAAAAAGTATAATACACATTTAGGTAGTAGGTATTAGAGTTTATTTCAGGTTCGCGTTGACCTATGAACTTGAAGTACAAAGTGTAATTGCTTGATCCATACCGGTATTTTTTGTTGTTATCATTAAGTCTTTAGTCTTTACTGAGAAACAAAACGATTGTTAGTTTATTTCAACGCATAATACGGCATAGGTAACTGTTTGATTATATCGATTTATACAATTTCTTAATTTATTTATTAAAAATGAAAGTTGTAACTAAACAAATTCCGAGGCGTAAGAAATCAAACGGGTAATTGTAATAACAATAATTAATTATTTTTAATTTATTTATGTAACTGTATTATTCTTATATACATATTTACGTAAATATAACGTATTTATTAAATAATTGTACCTATTAAATAGTATATTATAGATAAATTTCTATTAAATCATATTTTTCTGTTTTTTAGTGTATGTGGAAAAATGAAAGTACCTGAAAATAAAACGATTTTCGCCCCATAACTGGGTAAGTACCTAAATTGTGTTTATTAATTTATTATTATTTATATACATATATATTTTAGACTGTCTAAAAAAAATTGTTTTACCTCCCCCCTCCCCCAATTGATAGTATCCTATTAAAATTAAAAATCCCTAGCGTGTTTCCTAATGAATACAATAGGAAATTTTAATTTTTCATTAAAAATATTCTAACATGAAATCTTAATAAATATTTTTAAAATATAAAAAATGATTCATAAAGTGGAAATATGTCACTTTTAAAACACTCTCTTAATATTTCACGATAAAAATGGTTTTTATCAAGTTACAGCTCATTTAAACTGATAAAACCATGGATAATAAAATAATGGATTGACCATCAAACTTATCGCCTGAGAATAAATGTATAACAATAAGGGGTCTCAACGTCATACAGCTATACAACAGATAACCCCTTGTCAGAAAGGGACCTAGATGGAAAAAGAACTGTTTTTCTCTCTTCTCCATTCCGGAACGTGACCTCTTTTTGCCAATTGAGCCTATAGTCATTCTTTTATTACCAATATATGGATAAAAAAGACAACTTAACAACTAGCTAAAAAAAAATATATCATTAAGTATCGCAAAAAAGATTTGCAAGTGTCATATTTAAATATGATTATAATTTAGCTTTAAGAATTTTTTTTTATTACTTTTCAAGTTGGAATTGTTTAAATGAAAAATAAAAATTTTCTTTGTTAGTCAAATGCAAAAATAGGTAATCTATTGACTAAAAGGGTAAACCGTAGGGAAAATAAAAAAAAAACAATATTTTATATATATTTTTTTTGCTAAACGGCTTAATAAATAACAAATTAATTAAAAATACATTACTATAATGCACTGTTAGACTGGGTTGTTAGCAAGATGCATCATTTAGTTAGTTGTCAGTGGTACGTTCTTAGTAAAGTTTGTTTGATTGACTGTTGTTAGAAAAAAAATGTTCATTTGTTATTAAAAGTTGTATTTAAGATTTTGATTTTCTTACAGCTTTATCTCGTTAATCTTACTCCATAACAATGGAAGTTAGGCATTGTATTGTTAATTTAAGTAATCGATAAAACAATAATAACTATAAATAAGCTAATGTCAATAATTTTGTAATCGCTATGGCCTATGCCCCATTTATTAAACGCACCATTATCTTTTAACTAATTTTCAAAGGGTTCTTATAATATTAGTTAACTGTTAATTACGACTAACGATAGACACTGACATTGATTGTAATTTATACCTAAATAGAATAACTTATCAACGAAATTTTTTTAACGAAACTTACATGTCATCAGTTATTAATTACATAGAAAAGCTATTATTATTATACAACTCCATATCTTCATACTTGATTAACGATCATTCTAATTGACGTTAAATATAAACAACATAGTTAATTTTGTTTGCATCAAGCTAAATACTTATTAACCGGCTTTATTTTCCCTCTGATATATTACCTTTATTATGACGTGATATGTGATGACTGATGACTAATGAATATCTTGAAAACAAACAAACATCTTTACAAACAGGGTTGGCACGTATCGTACTTAAATGTATAATTGGTGTATTAAACATCTATATTTTATACATCAGTTATCATTCATGTATATAAAATTATAAAATACTATTTTGTTGGTAACTGTTCACAATAGGCGTGCGCAGACATATGGTTTTGAGGTGTGTTGAACATTTTTATTCGAATGCTTTTTATTTTTAATTTCTATTTTAACACTTAAAATTAAAAGCAACATGCCAGTTTTACAAACTGAACTCTTTGTTATGTATAACATGTATTAATATATTCTTTATTGAAATATTCAATGATAAACTAATTAAATAATGTTAAATATTAATATTTATTTATTTTAATAACTTGATTATTAACTACTGATAATAAAAATAAAAAATTGATTTTATACGATATAAAAAGTATTATACAGTAAGTATAATACGTTGCGATGTACCTATAAAACTTATTTACACAATTTTGCCCAACCCTGGGCCTATGGATACCAGTTGAAATACCTATTCTCAGAGTTTTTGCAGTATTCGTTGTAAGAAATTAAATAAAAACTATTAAATAGTGGTTTATTTAATAGTTTATAGACTGAATTAGGACTCTAACTATAGAAGGAGATGTTCCAGCTATTTTTATTTAAAAATATGTCAGGGAAGTTTTTGATCTTTCTGTTTCGAACAAAACTGACTGTAACCAGTAAAATCATGATTCATGTTATTTTGATTAGTAATCGACAATCGTACAACCAGAAACCGTTACCCGCTTGTGCTTTTACAAAAACCTATTTATTTTATGATAAAAAAAATATATCAAAACTTGTTTTTAAATTTTATACTTTGTAAAATGAATACAATTTAACTATGTAATAAATACTTAACAATTTGTATGTAACCTTAAAGCCTTTGGGAGGACTAAAATCAAAACTGGGGACTAAGCTTCTTATCCCCACCCTTTCCTAGTTACGCCAATGTTTATAGAATCAATACACTTTTTTTGAATCTATCAGCGTTTACATAATTCACGATAGCTCGTAGTGTAGTAATATATTACTACACTACGAGCTATCGTGAAACGACGATTATTGATATTTTATCACTCATCAACTTTACGATGTTAGGTACGCCTCTAAATTAATTTTTCATAAGGAGATAAATTTTCATTTTAGATATCAGAAGGAATAATTTTACGTCTAAAATTGCCTTATCCACTAGTCATATACCTATATTTTTTAACTATTTGTAGGCTACCAGCTACCAGGGATATCCTGAAATGAAAATAGGGGGGGCTTGAACAAAAAATTCACTTAAAATACATATAAGCAATAGTCATAGAGTTAAAGTTTACATAGTAAAAGCAAAACCTATTTTAACATATTATATTATAAAAAAGTTACAGTCTACTTAAAGCCTAACGGCTAAAAATTAAAATTATAAAACATGCTTTAGCCTGCTGGTGGCTCCTGAATAGTGAATATTTCTGATCTATAATCTTATGCGATTTATGACGATAGTATAGTCTTAATTATATGTTTTGGCCAAAACGTTTGCATGACGACAACGACTCGTTTTATTATACGTTTAAAGTAGACGCGCTACTTAAGTGACGCTATTTCGTGTCGTTTTCGAGCTGAGAATCCAAGACATCAACATGGTCCATGCTAAAAATAATTTTTAATGCATACAATTTAAGAAAACAAGGGCTTCATAGCTTCCCCTTAATTTATCATAGTGTTGCTTAGTGGTGAATACACATTAGGGTGGACCAAAAAAAATTTTTTCCTGTTTTTTTTGTTCTTCTCTTGACATCATGTTACTTGGGGTAAAATAATATTTCCCTATTTTTTCAGATTTTTAAAATTATTTTTAGAGGTTGCGAGCATCAGTTTTCCAAAAAAAAATATTTTAGGGTATTAATAAGGGTATATATATATCAATGTTTTCGCAAATTTGACATTCTAAAGCCAAAATTAGTTGGATAGTAGTTTTTTTTGTCAAAAAAAAAAAGTACTGGTGTATTCCTCTTTTTCTAATGATAATTTTGTATACAGTAACATTTTGTTTAAAATTGATATTTATACCTTAAAAAAAATTAAAACTAAAAAAAATTTTTTTTTGGAAAACTGATGCTCGAACCTCTAAAAATAATTTTAAAAATCTGAAAAAAATAGGGAAATATTATTTTACCCCAAGGAACATAATGCCAAGAGAAGAACAAAAAAAACAAGAAAACATTTTTTTTGGTCCACCCTAATACACATGTTATGTAATTTACTTACTAGGCTCTGTATATTATTATAATATTTAGGTCGGACTTCTCAAGAGAAGTCCTATGTTGTAAAGAGTTTTATTAATGTTGTTACTGTGCAGTGCGGTGAGTGCCCTTTTGCTCTTTGAGCGGTTATATACATTTATAAAGAGTCTCTAGGGATATGTTAGGGTAGATACAGGGTAGCTTCCTGTTCCGGCTAAGGTCCCTTAATTTAACCCTAGAAGGCGGTCAGTCGTGAGTGTGATCCACTTACCGTACTGCGCCATAACAATGTTAACAGTTAAATTATATTTTATTTACAAAACTATCTTTATGAATAAACGGATTAGGCTACACCATTTCTCTTTGCTCCTTTACGGGCTTTACGCGACCAATTGATTTTTAAAATTTTCATTTGAACTATACGACTATAGCAAAATATTAAATATATTTTATGTTTCAATAGTTGAATTATACAATTTGCATATTTTAAGTCAACATTAAAAATGAAAAATATAAAAAAAAAATTGTATTTAGTATTTTATCTATTTTTAATAATAATAGCTTATTACGTATTAACTCATATCTTATAATGATTAGCTATATAATAAAATAACACGTGAGAAAACATACATTTCAATTGGTAACATTATTACAGTTTTTAATTTGTTAGATTGTATTAATATTATGATAAATTATTTTGTTTTTTACTACTATTACAATGTTTTTTTCACTGTCATAGTAGTGAACAACCAGCTTTAAAAATTATAATATAAATTGAAAATGGTGTGAAAACAATAATTCTTTTTAAAATTACTCGACTTACCATTATCTATTTTGATAAGTTACTGCTGTCCGTTTCCCTCCTAAACACACCATATTTGTGACTGATACTGCTTTGAATTTATAAACACGCCACACTCGTCAATCACACGAGCGTCATTCTTTATAATTATGCAAAAGAGCCTAATTTTTCGGTTTCATTTTAATTCTTAACGTCCCTTCTTATAAGCAGAACATTTATGTGATGGGACGCATATTGCCTGTTTCGCAATGTGTTGAAGCTATGCCACACACATGGACAATCAAACGTGTAATGATTCATTAAAATATACCTAATGGCTAATGACCATTATTACTAGTTTGGCATGAAATTTTAAGTATAGTTAGCCTATGGTTTTAATATTGTAAGACTGGAATTAATTGTTTAACCTGAACTGGTAAAACAGAAATAGACATACTAAATTAAAGTAATTAAGTTTTCTTTTGTTTAAAATTAATCAATAATTCTTTTGAAACAAAAATTAAAACTGTTATAAAATAATCTTTATAAGAGGACGCTACACCTATAATTATTAAATAGTATTGATCAATATTTAATGACTATCCAGGGGTGTTTTAAGCACTCCACTGGGTGATCTTGTTGAATTTGGAAGTAAAAATAATGTTTAGAAAATTTTGACTGGTCAGTGGTCCTTAACCAGCTATGAATAATTATTTATTAATGTATAGGGTGTTCCAGAAAGCAGCCAAATTTTGAAAATTCTATAACTTTTTTAATATTTGCACAAAAAAAAAATAACACATACCATTGGGTTTAGGAGGTCCTGAGGTTTATGTGTGGAACATAATATCGGGCATATGCCTGATAACGCCCTATATTAAAGCTTAAAATTTAGGACGGAAAGAAGTGGGCGGTAAAGTAATTAGAGATAAAAATAATACTATATTCCACTATTCTTTTCATCCTAAATTAAAAACTGGATAGACCTGGTACCTAAAAGGGGCCCTTCCAAATAATATTTTATTTTTACATTTTACATAATGTCAATTGTTTTCCCTAGCCAATATTGTGTATAAATGCCTGGGCTTCCAAGGCTTCCAATGCCCTAACAGTTAGGGGCCCAGATGACATTGCGACTTGGCATTGGCGTATTTCATTTTTTATTTCAGTTTGTTTTAAACATAATCCAGTATTATTGTCAGAAAGTCGTAATGCTTTGCTAAGAAAGCAATTATTTACTCCCATCTCGTATTTCACACTTAAGAAGTAATATATTTTACTAACGTACCTCTTAATGAATGTATGTATTTTTATTATACACGTTATATAAAGAATAGTGTTGATACGAATGTTGATTATTTCTCTGCGGTTATTCGAATGGTAGTTACTAATTCTACATCAAATTATTACAACTATAAAGTATTGTATTATGACGTACGACATTTAACAGTGGCTTCTCTGATCTCTTTCATATTAAGGCGTTTTAGTAGCACCATGGACTCAAAGTCCTTTTCCTGATTAGCAATTGCTGTTTTCGTTCTTGTCAACCGGTGGTCACTACCTTATAAACAAATCTGATATGATATAAAAATATCAAAAATGCATCGCATACAATATATAATTTTTTATGTTAATGAAACTAATTCGTTGTTTTCTTGAATCTATAAGGATACAGTTATGTTATTATGAATGCTCAATGCGCGGAAAAACTATAGTTGGGACTACCATAATTAAAGTTAATATAAGACACAATAGATATTCTAGTTGGAAAAACTAAATAAATAGTTGGACCAACTATATTTATAGTAAATGCAACTATACATTTAGTTTGGTCAAGTGTCAACTAAATGTTTAGTTGGGTCGACTATTTATTTAGTTATTCCAAAACTCGAATATTTATTGTGTCGTATATTAACCATAAATTGTTTTCCCAACAATATAGTTTTTTCCGTGTGACTGTTGACGCGAAAAACGGGTTGATTTTAAATTATATTAAATTTTTAATTTGACTTGTGTATACGAATTTAATAAATTTGTAATTTATTAGTTATTTCAATCTTAGTACTACTCTAACTTCATGAGCCCTGAGAATTATTTAAACCTAACAGACAATAGTCAAGTCAATAAAAAATAAATAAGTATAAATATATTGACATAAGGATATAACCAGGAATCTAAAATTTCAAAACATTTCATGGTTAAAACAAGAATTATATTTTCACCGGACTTTTACGTGTTTAGAACACTTTGCGAAAGCGTTGCTTTGATAGGATCCTTCGGCCGAGCGCTATAAACTAACATTTTCCTTGATTTTGTAACGATGGTACTAATGGCAAGTCATTATTTACGAAAGTGTACATTGTTATTTATTTGCCTTCTCCAACTATTGTATTTTAGTCTCGTTATTATGCCATTATTTTTAGCTTTGGTTGTTTCAGAGCTTGTTTTGCGATATAACATATAAGTCGTAAATATTGTATGGCAGACATATTCATTGTACATTATATTTCATTGGATTCAAAACCATGGAAGTTGGATCGCTACATTTTAATTTTTAATTATAATATATGTTTGTATCACTTTAAAAAGTGTTTTTAACTTTAAGATTCGGCCTCCTTTCCCGATAATGCTCCCAGAAGATTAAAGAGAAGAGAGCCTAGAGATCTACTACAATAACTACAATCAATAATAATATAATGAAAAATAATTTTTTTTTCTACTTCCTAGCCCGGTGACGCTGCTGAGTGTCTTCCCATAACTGTTAATTTTTCATTGTCATGTATATAATATCTTTCATTTAATTTGCTTAATGTACTCACTGTATAGATTGTAAATATATTTTCAGATAATAAAAAATAAATGCTATTTAAGCCGCTAAAAAATTGTATAAATATTAAATATTATTACAATATAAAGCTGTATACCTAAGTTAAATGTTTTGGTGAAAATAAAAAATAAAAATACTTAACTATGACAATAAATTGATTTCGGATTCCAGATTTCAGATTTAAAAAAATCTTAAATCCAAAAGCAATTCATTTTTTTGGTGTTGTTTTTTATTTTTACATTTTTACCAAACAATTTTTAGTCAGGTACACAGCTTTATATTATACTAATATTGAATACTTAAGATATTTAGTTGGCTTAAATACAGTTTTTGGTGAAAATCTAGATTTTCAAATTCCCATCACTACTATACAGTACTTATGGAACCCTTAATCCCATTTACCCAAGTAGAATACCAATCTACCTGAAATATGTAGTACTCAAAAGTTCTCGGGGGTCAAAAGTTAAGTCAAAATGCTTTTACCTTCAGATAGGGAAGTATTATTAGCTTCGATGTAAAGCTGAGAAAAGTATTTTCATTTTTAGATTTTAAGCTACAGTTCCTTTTATACTATTATTTTGACGCATTAAAAAAGTTAACAATAAATATGACCCAGAAAAAATAACGGTCGTGTGAACATGATTTAAATGATACGGCGGTTTTTAAAGAATAATCCAAAGAAAGCTATACAATAGGCAATCGTCAGTTATTACTATATGTGTTGATATGGACGACGCAAAAAGGGTATTGTTAAATGGGGGCCCTGTCTTCGTGGCCAAGGAGAAATCGGGTGCGTTCAAACCCGTAGGCATCCTGAAATTTTATAGAAAATTTAAATTAACCCTGTAATTTTTTCTGTTTTTTCAATACTCGACTAAAAAAACGAAACATAATATAATGGTAAACAAGAAAACAAATAATTATTTCTAGGACCAGGTGTATCTATTTAGATTAAAAAATATTGCCTCCCTCTTATCAATATTCCAAATAAAAATTAGTAAAAATCTAGTGATCTCAAAATAAATTGTCAATCAATTGAAAACAAACTACCTCGACGACTTATTTTAATATGGATAAAGCGATAAACATTTTCGAAAAGTTTCTCATTCGGCTATAGATAAAGTATAGTTGGTAGATAGATGGACAACGTCCGTATACGGAATTGACATCCTGTAAAACCCTGAATACAGAAAAAAGATGAAAGGTTAAAATAGTGTACAGCCGATTCTTACATTAGCATTGCCTATCTACTTTTGAATATTTTGTTGTAGTATCCGTTGTTAATTATCAATGTTTAAACATAAATTCGGACTCGTCTGAAATACAATACAGTCTAACTGCAGTTAAAATTTTTGTTTTGAAAGTATTGAAACAACAATATTATTATTATAGATTGATTGCTATTTTACAACACCCTGTAACTTGTGTGGACGACGACACAAAGTGTGCATTGCAACCAGTATATACGATACATCATAAACGTGCACACGCGCGAGCAGCTGTTTATTTAAATATATCGAATTATATATTAATCCCGGGTTTGTTACACTCGACGGCGGTTCGGCCATAAATTATTTATAATTTATAAATTTTCGATTCGTAAACAAGCTATGAATTTGTAGGTATATTTTCTAGTAGGTACATGGCTAATGCTTGTATAGTGGACAGCTAGCTTAAACAATCAAGCTAAGCGAAAATCTGTGAGCCGGATTAATGTATTAACTATAAAGAATATTGTTGGGCCTGATGCATTACATCGAATAAACTGTGTATACGGATTTCATTTTTAAGATTAATGCGTTAATTTGATGCATGTTGTGTTATTTTAATAATAACCATGTTAGTTAACCAAACTGGTTGTCATCCATCACTACGTCTTACGATTTTTGTAAGTTTTTCCCGGAAGAATTGTATCACCCATGACCCGACAGACGGTGTGGTGTAGTATTTTCGTTGTTATAGGCCGTTGTGATCGTGTATCGCATTGTACGGTCCAAACGGTGGCAACAACCGGATGGAATGAATTTGCAGCCAAGGTCAAAATATGGAGAAATACACACCGTGTTACCTCTACCCTTCCCCCCGAAACCACCGTTGTTGTAGGAATTTAGGCAAAGGCGAACGTTCCCCTTTTCCTTGTAGATCTTTCAGTAATTGTATATTTTTATATTCGCTATTCGGTAGTTACCCCGATACATCATTACTCATTACAACTACAAGGGAAAAGGTATAATTTTATTATACTTAATTATTATCTTTGCAATTGATTTAATATCTTTACATTACTAATGTAATTTGTTATAATTATGTATTTATTCACTGGCATGTGTTAAGAAACAAATATTCAAAAATAAATTTAAAAAATGGAAATGCAGTGAAATTGTATACCTAAGTATTTATGTAATGCTTCTTTAGGTTAAAGAATGAAATGAAAAGAGCAGAGGCATAACAAAAAAGTAAAAGCCAGTACAGTGGGATCGGGGCATATTGGGGGGGGGGGGCGGAGAAGTATCAGGTTTATAAGAATTATTATTATGATTTATAACTAATAAATAAATATGTAGTTGGTAGGAACACGAACATCGATAAAAGCATTGTAAAAGCTACAAGAGTTGCTATATGTTTATGCTACTATAATGAACGGCTTAGAAAATATCTTGGATGTACACACAAAAAAATATAGCATTATAAAAACAATACTTTATCAGATACGCATCCAAACCAAAACACATTATAAGAACATATAATTTTTTTCTTTATTTCACTTTTTCAAGCAAAGTTTTAGAGATTTAAATCTGAAAATTAGACCGAGGGTAGATCTAAAATGGAACTATAACATATACAATTTTCTCAAGAATCTATTGTCAAATTTCTTTATTATTAAGGAAAAACACCAAAAATAGGGTAAATTTACACTTTGGCCGTAGTCAGTTTCTAGGTTGCTATGTGTGAGTGAACCAACAGTGAACAGTTAATGAAAATATTTTCATTATATTGTTAATTACGATATATGGGTAACTATGGCAGTACATTTTTATAGACAGACGATCAACCCTTATCGTATCCACCCTGCACAATACTAAATATTACATTTTAAGTACATTATTCCTGGTCCCACGATATCTTCTAAACCGCTATAACTTGTTTGAACATACTATCAACAGATTCGCATGGAAGCGTTTATTTAAAAGTGATTTTATCACTTTCAGTCATAATAAAATCTATAGACCAATGACCTCTCCGTCCCCATTATGCCCCGACCCCACTGTACTGGCTTTTTTTTGTTATATATAAATATTTTAATTTTGAAGCTTAAATTTATATTATAAGCTATCTATTACATACCTTTAAACATAGGCGTATATAGGATTTTCTTGAGGAGAGGGATATTAAATATTTTTTTTTGGAGCGTAACTTTTCCTTAAGTATCATAGACTTTTTAAGTTTTTCAGGGGCAAGGTATCCCAAAACTAATAATAGTCCTCCGAAAATTTGTAAAATGCACTAAATGCTGAATTAGATTAGTATGTCGCCTAACTGCTAACAGAATACAGAATACGGGATCTGTTCTGTGTATACTAGTCTTTAAAAAAAAAGGGCAAGGGAGTAGATCTATCCCCCATATCCTTATTCCCCCTCCATAAATACGCCACTGCCTTTGAAGGTAATGCTCCTATTTTATGTTAAAAAAACGTTTCTTCGTTAACTTGAAAGAGGGTAGCTCTTTATAGAATATAAAAAAGTTGAATGACATGAAATTATTAAACTTCGAACTACCTATACATGACGTCATGATAAATTATCTGTTGACCTTTTTTTAATCAGAAGTAAAATTATGTCTAAAACACATGGTATTTGAAGTATCCAGTAAAACTTCGCTCCCTAAATTTTTTCATTTCATTTTAGGTTAGATGCGAAGATGAGAATATATTGTTTTTGTAATGATGTGTCGGGACCACGATATCTATTTTACTACCACACTCACGCCCTAAATTTTAAACTTCAGTAAAAATTAATAGTTATTATCCAAAACTGGTTATGAGTTATGACCAGCCAATTATTTAGTGTATTATTTTTTATTTAAAAAGTTAATTAAATATATTCGTTACCAATTACTATTTAAGTTTTAAAAGTGGATAGAGCTTTAAAAGAAATTTAAATTTGAATATTGTCTTGTATTTATTATAATAAATAAAAAACTAGTATTTGAAAAATGAAAAACTACAAAACTGCATTTATTTTGAGCGAAAAAGAATGGCTTAAATGAATCACTCTGTATAGGCGCTATACTAAAGGTATATATATTCAAGTTTTTTACGAGTTACAGTTTTTTAGCCCTTGAAAAAAATCGATTTTGTTTTTTCATACCTTTTAATATATCGTATTGAAATTTAAAATAATAATAATATTAAGTATGTGTTAAAAATTTAAGTTATTAGGCTGGTATAAATTAAAAAAATTATATGCATATTTAATTTGTTCTCCATTAAAAAAACTTAACAATATAATATTTAAGTATTAATTAGACCGTATAGAAACTGGAACAGTATATGATATTAATTACTGAAACTACAAAAACACACGAAATAAAAATGTTTTTTATGGTAATAATTATTGTTTCAAATAACGAATGAAAATTATAGTAACCATAACTTAACATGTTTTATCTACAGCTTAGCTAAAGTTTCTATACAATTAACACTCAAATGAAAGAAATTGTTGTGAATGACAATGGTGTTACGTGTAAAGATTGAGGTTTAATTATTCTACTGTTTTGTATTTCGTAAATATTTAAAAATTTTAAGTGTTTTGTATATTATGGGAGCTCGAAAATATGCGATTTTTGAGCTCCCGGGGGTCTAGGATTAAGCAGTAGATAGTTTACAAAATGTTTTATTCTTAATCTAATAACAAATATTATGATTTATACATGTTATTATTATCGATATTGCTAATTATTATTGTCACTGTGGTATGTGGTAATATTTATTTCTGTGGTATAGTCATAGGCGTGCGCAGACTTCAATTTCCGGTCGAGCTTTGAACAATATTAGCGCCCCAATACTTGGACAGTGCCCCTACATTTATTTTAATAGTAAGCATACATTCTAACTGTAAATTAAAAACTGGTTAATGTACATACAACATATTTTTATTTTTAGACGCATGTTTTTAAAAGTTAAATACAAATTTTTAAATCCTTTAAAATCATACAACATAAATATAAATATGTTAAAAAATAAAAAAATAAAACATTACCCAAAATGAAAGTAAATGTTAATTATTAAACCAATAAATAATTAAAAATGAAATATACGTATACATGATACATTATACATATAAAAATATTTATTGATGTATTATTATTATAATAAATGAAGAATTATAAATAACACTAAAAAGTGGCATTATCTTCACAATTTAAACAGACGACAAGAAGTAACTCTAACCCGAGTGAGAATCGGACATTCCTCTTTGACACATACTTTCTTAATCAGCAAAGATGCACCACCCATATGTAATAAATGCCAAGAAGACCTAACCATCCAACACATCATTCTAGACTGCCCAGACCTACAAAACATCCGAAGTACTTTATCAATACCCAACAACTTAGAAGAAGCTCTCCATGAAGACAACACCATAACAATTTTAAATTTCCTTACAAAAATTAACGTTGTAAACAATATCTAATCAACACTTTTGTATTTCATTATTCTTATTCAAAAAATATTGTAACCTTTGATATTTAATTATTAATGTAACTTACACAAAACATGTATACAATGGCTAATAACCACAGATGTTGAAGCCTCTTAAAATAAAAAAAAAATTAAAAAAAATTATAAATAAATTCTTCTATTTTCCATAGCTTTGAATTCGTCAATCACCATGTCAATGTCGATATTAGATGTTAGATCTGGTTCAGTAAACATTAATAATAAATCATTTAGCTAGTCTTGGAGCATAGTACTCCTCAATTTATTTTTTACTATTGTTAATTTTGAAAAAACTCTTTCGCAGGAACAAGTGGTAACTGGTATTACAGTAAATAATTTTAGTACGGTGTAAAATCCATTATATGAGTTTGTGTAATTGTTTGATTTTATCCAATCGAGCCATTCATTATTATTAGTATTAATATCTGGTTTATTTTTAGTTTTATTACACTATCACAAGTTACAACAAATAAAATGCGTATTATCTTCACGAACATATTATTATACAATATGGATTTTAGTAAAATGTATACGCAAATTTAACTATACAAAAAAAAAAATTGGCCCCCTACAAAATTTCCGGTTGAGCCCGTGCGCACGCCTATGAGTATAGTTTATTGGTTCGATAAAAAATTCACTTCAATTTATAATTAGTTTTTACAGATTTACACCAAAGCGTTTCTCATAAAGGTATTTTTATAGCTTTCATACATATTACTATCTACAAATTAGAAATTACTCGTTTAGGTTAATACATTAAATTTCATGTAAAGATAATATTTTTTTTGTAAGAAATAAGAAGGTGGTTTGATACATTTTACTTAGCATTGAAGTACTTTAAATATTGGCAATAAAAAATCCAGTACAGTGAAGTCGGGAAGTAGCATATTGGAGAAGGGGAGGTGACATGTCTACAGAAATTATTATTACTGAAAGTGATTTTATCACTTTCAATAGACGCTTCGATGCGAATCTGTAATGATATCAATACAAATATCGATAAAACGATTGTAATGACAATAATGTGATTAAAAATGTATTTTTAGTATTGAAGTGGATACGATTATAGTTGATTGTCTGTCTTAACTATTTTTTTGCTGTTGCCACCCATATGTATTGTATTTTTTATATTTTATAGCCTCATTCTATGTCTACCAGCGGTATTATTTTTTGACCTTAAGCCCTTAAATTTCACATAAAAATAAAGAAAAGTTCCCTTTTCTTCTACGGGAAAGGATTTATGATATTTTTTTGGTTTGTCAATGTTTATCGGTAGTATTATGTCTAATGAATATTTCATACAAAGGAACCAAATCTACTACTTTACAAAAGTTATAGCACGCCATAATTTTAAGTTAAAAATATGGGGGTTTTACATTTTTTAGGGGTTTTACGGTTATATAGGGGAACAGTATCTTACAGATACGGGTTCTGAACTAAAGACTTGCTACATGAAGAAACTGGTTCTGCAATTTTTAAATTATATCGTGAGTCCCGACACACAAAAAAAAAAGAAATTGTAAAAACAATACCTTTTTAGCTCCGCATTTAAGCTAAAAAAATGCTTGGGTCAAATATAAAAAAAGCCTGATCAATGTTTTGGCCTCTCCTGCAATTTGGATTCTCGGGAAAAGAGGTCTCATTTCCCCTCGCCATATATATGTATATATATATATATATATACAGATAGTACAGTGTACACATAATATTAAAACATATGTTTTAAAATATTAGCAGTAATGTCATAGCATACAAATTATTTAAAATGTTATTGTTCTTTAATTTAAAAAATCAACTCAACTAACGCATATTCAATAACAGTTTTATGCACTTTTAGCTGAGTAATATTGCAAATGTGCCTGTGGGCTGCGCTCTGCAATCGTTTTTAATTCACGCAAAAACAGTTGAGTTTACAAAATTCTAATGGTAATACGTTCAATTTTCTAGACGTTGAAAAAATGAAACAAAATGAGATAGAGTAGGCAAATGGAATTTTTATAATAAAATGTATAAATAGCAATTTATTGCGATCACGTGAAGAAATAAACCGGAAAATTAATAATCGTCCATATAATATGCAATGTACATGCATACAAACAACGTAGGTACAATAATGTGCAATGTGTACATATTATTCATATTATTATCTTTGTTGTAAATAAGTAATAACTATTAATGTCAGGACTAGAGAAACTGCTGGTTTATGAATAATGACTTCCTCCGACCTCCAGCCGATATTTATCATTTATCAATCATAAGCAGATTTCTGGATTTCCAAAAAAAATCTCGTTTGCTGGACGAGGAATGGTGGGCAGAACATCAAATGACGGTTTATTGGGGCCTGACTACGGTTATCTAACGTTTATAACCGTGGGCTCGACTCTAGTTACGACTTGCACCGATCATTCTTGATAAGTATACGTCCATTTGAACCCGTTAATGTGTTCAATAAAACCAAAGGGCAAAAACAGGGAGAAGGGCAAAAAAGATTTACCTGACACATCTCTTCTGAAGACGGGAAATGCAAACAGTATTGTTTTATTTATATGACCGTAAAGTTGTTCCTCTTATAAGTTCATAAGAATATTTTTAATTTTCAAAAAAGATATCATTAAAATTTTAATTGGATTTTGATTTCGTCTCACCCTAGTAATTTACTATACGAACACCAATACTACACAAATATGAGTTCATTATTAATAAAATAACGTGTTTTCAGTAGGATTAGTAATTTTTATCGGGAACGTTCTATTTGTGCTTGATTCATTTACTTAAAAATAAATAGAATAGACAAAAAATAATAATAACCGGCTATAAACCCGTAAGGGCAGACAGTATTTACTATTTATAGACCGTGTCCGTTGATATTGTTGTTATTATATGACACGCGGGTATAAGCGGTGACCGATGGACATGGCGGGCGTTTTTATCACATTTTATTATCCGACCGGTCAACGGATTGCACATCGGCATATACGCGGATAGGTTTCTTCTCTATTCTCAGCACACAGATACACAAGACCACTAAATATTACATACAACACTGCCACACAAATCAAAATAAATCGTCATGCGTTTCAAACACGCGCACCCCACTGCTAACCCTTCTTTGTTATTATAATAATAAATAATAATAACAATACAATACTAGTATAATAATGTTATTTGTTATTTAATATCCATTTCACTTTTAACTCGTGTCGTCGTGGTCTCGACGGACGACGACCGACGATGGGAGACGACGAAGGGCGGTTGTTGGCCGTTGACATTTATTGGTAAAAATATATAATAAATATACTAATATTTTCTAAATTGAAACGAAATCTAGACAGGGTTGTCGATGGTCGTGAATGAGTGTTTACTCAAAAGAAAAAAAAGTATTGACCGATTAGATAGCGCCGTAGAGAGAAGAAATAATCGAAATATTTTTAATCGACAAAAAAAATAGTGGGGAACGACGGGCCGCGGACGCGATACGTGCAGACGTACACAGTGCGACGTTCTCGGTTGTCCAAACACTTACGCGGCTCGCGTACCCTGGACGTTTTCGTTCCGTCATCGTGTTTTCATGATTATCATTGACATGTAAATTTTTTTTTAATTTTCTTTTAAAATTATTTTCAACACTCTTTGAAACTTGTTGAGTTGCAAAACACGAGCGAGAAGTTGCACCACACTGTGTCGCGTATACAGCAGATCTGACGTTCGCCCGGCGACAAGTTCGACGTACTTCTCGCTTGTTCATAAATCAAATAATAGTATTATAAAAGTGATTTTTTAATTTTTTGTTTTTCATATAAACCGTTCGTCAAAAGCTCACGGTCAGGATACATATATGTATATTTTTTTATTTCGAGAAAGTCTTGTTTGATTTTTTTGCGAGTGCTTTGCCGTTCTCATCTACAAGTCCTCTTCAGGCGCACACGCCGCTCGGAGTGCAACTTACCACTGTCGCCGTCGACGCACGTCTACTATAGCCGGGCAAGGTACGCTCAGTCGCTGTGCACTGGTAAATGTATTCAAACATTATCATAACATATAAACTTAACAATAACGCGCTAATTAATTGTTATTTGTTTCGGGGGATATCATTTTTTTTTACACGTTTGCCGGCGTAGTGATAATAATGAATAACGACAGGTGATCGTCGACCACTGCGGGGAAGACTCGGTGTCGTCGTATATAGTAGCCGGTCTCTCGCGATAGCCGTGAGGTCCAAGGGCAAATATCTGGCCCGTTCAAGGACGCCACTTCAAGGCCACAACCGTCGCCCCCCTCGCTCTCGCCCTCCTTCTCCCCCTAGGTTTTGGCTACAGCGCGCGATCATAGTACCGGGTTATCCGATGTACCACATCGTAATGCGTACTCGACAACCAAGCACCCCGCAAACCGCTCGTTCGTTTTGCCATAAGTCCTCACCAACAAACGCGCACCTTGAGAGGAGAAAAAGAAATCCAATTGTTTGGGCTGAAGTACGTTTTATGCGTTTCGATTGGCAAAAAACGTAACTGCCGTATTGCCACAAGCTAATCTGCACAAGCTTAATGTGTCGGCCGTGAGCCGTTAGGTAGGCATTATGCGGACCCTAGTTATCGTCGTTCGGCGAGTCCAAAATTAATAATAAATATCATTGGCCATTATTATTCACAATTATTATAACGACAGGTAAAAAAGACTTGTCTTTTTGGGTACAATCGCGTGTGACATTCAGTTTGTTTGCGACTTGCGTTATCACTTGTCTGCGATGTGATATTTTAGTATTATCTAGTTCCCACGTTTAAGTGTTTATCGGCCTTTTTTTTCGGGGTTTGGGTTTTTTCCAGTTGACCATTTTTTAAGGCATATTTCATTTAAATTACTAACTACTTACTGTTCTGTACGTAATTTAAGTTTTTATTTAATTTACCTGCTATTTTGGGTCCATCTCATGTGATCCGATAAAAATTGTATTAACAAAAATTAAAATAAAACTGTTTATTTACAAAACTATTATATAATTCAAAATTAATAAAACTTAATTTATAATTAAAAATAAATTTGGTAACATTCACAGTTATTCAAGAGTTTTTAGAGGTTATCGGTGTTTTAAAAAATGTAATTGGATTAAGGTTTTTATCTAAAATACAGGTGTCGTGGTTCGTTCTAAACTCCTCTGGCTTACGATGTACACCCATTTTTCGAATATAATTTATTAATTTTATCGTTCTACCCCCTAACTAGAGTAGCATAGGAGGGGGAAGTGGGAACAACGACTGTTTTGCAGAGTAATTACTCGAAACCTTTAGTTCGACGCCAGTTTTATAGCTTTCAGTTTTATAAGATTAATTTAAGCGATAACCTACTTTTTTAAAACTTTTTAAGACCTAGACGATATGACGCAAATACTACTAGGCAGTACTAAAAAATATTCAAAAAACGTGTGTGCATAGTATTGTTAGGTTAATCAAATTGAAGTATTACGTAGAATAATAAAAAACTTAAAAATGCTATTAATACAACGATGTTCTAATAACCATATAAGTACTGCCGTCAACATTTGGTTTAGTTTCAATGTTTCAAAGTCGAAGGCATTACATAATGCATAGTTGTTGAACAAATTTAAAACAATGTGAACCACATATTTGTTTCTTAACACATATACTTAGGATTTTTAATGCAGGATAATAATATAGTACACTGTTCGTGTCGACTCTTGTTGTCTTTTTTAAGTATCTAAATAACTTTCAAATAAATTAAAGAAAAATTAAGCGGTAAATTTAAGAAGTCTTCTACGCGAAAAACATTTTTTTATACGCCAAATCTATTTTTGTATGAACGTAGTCAAAATTGTACGTTACCTTTACACGTACATCTTAAGATAATCCAGTAACGTTAAAAATAAATAAATAAACGTCATGCGTTACCACTGTTTTGGATTATTAGACCAATAAGATATTATATTGTGCATTTAATTGTGTAATTTATGAATTGTTTTATTTATGTTGAAAAGTTACCCAAGGCTGCGTCTTTAGAAAATACATATTTAATTTTCTTTCACCATCTGATTGTACCAATGGCAACTTTGATAGGCCGACCAAATAGTGTGTTGATTTTTTTTATTATACATCTGTGAGTATTTTAATGGTATAATAATGTTTTGTTGCTGCGTAGTCATGTTAATTTATGAAAAAAAAAAAAAAATTGCGTGGAAGTCATTGTTGCTGTGGCGAACACAGTTCGTTTTATCTCACAAAAATATTTTAAGTGTTCAACGAAGGGGAGAACTGAAGTAATTTTTGCAGCGCAGTTCGCCTCCCTGTGGTGGTCTTAAAAAGGAGGTACTATTACAGCCTCTGAAATGCACGTGCACCAAACAATAGCTGGTCCTCTGTTGTACCCTTGCCCTGTCATAACCTACCTCACTATACTTGTACGCGGAAGGGAAAAAACAATAATAACATTACTATTGTTATTATTTTTTTATATATAAGTGTTGGGGTTCTTCGTAAATAATAATAAAAGAAAAACGTTTTGTTTGAAAAAGAACATATATATAGTCCTCCATTTTACGTATGGTGTTGTTCGCTTCGTATTTTACCTATTTTATAACACTGTAATGTGTATAATATAATAGTAATATATTGTTTGTATATTATGTAAACTATTGTCTCGTTTAGATTTTTGTCATTTCTGTTTTGTTTTCTAATATTCTTGGCCATTTATTAATTTTATCAGTTAATTACTTTTTGTTTGGGAAATTCGAGTACAAACTACAGACTTTTTATAACGTAGCACTTGCTATAATTTTTGTTCGCCTGTCTTTCCAAAACTTTGTATTATATAATTATTCTAAATAGTATTTATGTATACATGTAATACTACCGCATGCATTATTTCGTATGTTTTTTTTAACATTTTATAGATTTAGATTATTTAATTTTAATATAAAAATAAAAATGCATTTACTTTTATTTTTAACGATGAACGTAAAAACAAATAGTGACAATACATGTACGTAATTTTTATTTTTTGTATTATAATTTATATTATCATATCAAATAGATTTAATTCACTTAATTTTGATTCTATGATAAACTATAAATATTCAAACATCTTCTGAAATAATTAAATTGAATACCTCATTAGTTGTCATATGTTTTAATTACCAGTTAATTTGATACATTACAGTGTAATTATGCTATTATCGGTACATCAATTGATCGTCAAATGTAATAAAATTTAATGTTTTCTGATACAAAATATTTATCTTCTAGTTCATTAGATGGATTTTACTATATTTGAAATAGTTTCTATCGCATTTCCTAATTATTCGTGAATTTAACGCATGGAAATGCTAAGCATGTCTTTAAATTGAAAAAAATTAATACTTAGATTGATTTTGTTGTTTTTTACGATGTTATTTTTCGAAATCATGAAGTATTATAATGCAATATTTAAAAAAAAAATTCAATATCCAAATTTATCGCTTACTTTTCCTTGTTCACGTTTTCTGTTCATATTTTATTTGTTTAAACTAATAGAAAACTTTTATATAAGATTAAAATAATAATAGATACTGCTTTGTTGTAGTCCTGTAAATTAATATTGACGTTACGTCTTTTCAGTTTTTTTTCCACGTAGTACGTAATTAGTATTTTCCTTTCAAAATGATCTATATAAAAAACTCACTGATTTGGGTGTAAAAAAATATGTGTTTTAAAGTGTAATCTGACGAATGAACATAACTAATCGTTCATACTTATAAAACCGCAAAAGGATAAGAAGAAAGTTTAGGGAATTATGCAATTTGTATACCTCTAAAATAAAATACATATATAAAATAATAATATACCTATATAAAATATAATATATTATATAATAATAAGTTCTGACTGATTCATAATCAACGCACAGCCTAAACTATTATAACTAGCGACTTGAAGTTTTCAGGGTATGTTTGTATTATAGTTTAGGCGTGCAATAAGAAAGGATTTTGAACAATTTTTATTTTAAGGGGTTGAAATGGGCAAAAAACAAAATTGAAGTAGCTGAATGTTGTTGTTGAGTACACTCCCGCGAAGGTTTCTGGCATAATACTTTTTGAAAATTCTACCTTTAAGGGTGGCCTCAAACACGACTTTTGTACTTTTAACACGAAATTTTTTTCGTTGCTAATCCAAAATTAACACTTGATTTGTACCATGGTAACCACGGTACTCGATTGAATGGCAGGTGATTATGTACACATGTATGTAGATCCAAAAAAAAGCTGAGACAGGGTATGCTAAAGTTTTATAATATAACCTGGAATACTGACTTTTATTTATCTTATTTGTAATTATTTTACTCAGTCCTGGTAAAATAAATCCCAGGTAACGCCGGGTCGGGCAGCTTGTAGTATATATTATAATATGGAGGTTATAGTGTAAATATTGTTTAATATTTACTATGGAATTGTGTTGTCGAGTTTTTTGTTAGATCAGAAATCGTACTAAATAATTCTTTGTTGATTTAGTAAGACGTGTGGTTTGATCATTTTGGATTATACCAATATTTTTTAACTAGTTTTGTGGTTAACTGACTTAGTAGTTGATGCAAAGTACTTCTACTTAAGTGTTAGAACTTAAAAAAGAAGCGTAAAGAACTTTTACTAACGGTGCTTTTTCAGTATAAACTGGCGAAACTTAAAATCAATAGTCTCGTTTCAAACAGTATATTTGATATATTATATACTCGGATATGTCGTATGGTAGACTTGACGTACCCATTCTGCCGTCACGTGTAGTTACGGCAATCCTAATGAGTAATGATAATTTCGAACATAGAAAAAATTATTAGGGTTTGGGTTATTATGATTTAAAAAGTGAATAAACAACCGAACTATACAAACCTTGTTTAACATTTTAAATCCCAACTCTAATCGACTAAATAAGTTGTTTATGATAATAAATTAGAATATATTATAACATATAAATGCCCTTTAAGCCTTTTTGTGACTGTTTATAAATCCTAACTTTTGGGCTATACATTTTTTATATATTTATATACAGAGATGGGCAGAATTATTAATCCCGGATTACTTGGATTAAAAATAATCCGTTATTCCAATATATTAAAATTATGGATTACAAATAATCCAATACGGATTACAATTATTCCATCGTGGATTACAAGTAATCCCGGATTACTAAATTATTTTTTAATTAATCCAAGTAATCCGTTATTCAAAATTGCGGGTTTATGGATTACAAATAATAATCAATTAGTATACTCTGCCCTAGTAGGTACTTTAACAAAGCTCAAGTTTATCTAGCTTAAACACATTTTATATAACAACACTTTTTTGTTAATTTTTTAAATAAATTATTTTGTTATTATTGTTTAATTTTATTATCTGAAAAAAATGATATCATACTATAATCAAGTTAACATTTTACATTTAAAATTTTGAAATCTTTAGACTTTTGTATGCAGAAATCGGCTCATCGGTTTAGTTTTACTCCTAGTAAAAATAAAACACATTATTGTAAAAACAATACCTTCCAGCTCCGCATAAAAGAAAAAAATGATTTAAATACATTTAAATTTAAAAAAATATTATTTAAGTCCAATGTTTTGGATTACTGGAATGAAAAAAAAAACAGTTATCTTTAAGTTTGGGTTATTGGAATAAAACAAAAATCCTAAATTAATAATGTAATCCGTATACTAGGGATTACTGGATTAATAATGTAATCCGTATACTAGGGATTACTGGATTAATAGTGTAACCCGTATACTAGGGATTCTTCTTCTTCTTCTTCTTCCGGCCTTCATAACTCTCGAAGAGTTTTTGCCGCCATCACTAAATCACCCCACTTATCTCGATCCTGCACGATCTCTCTCCAATTCTGTGCTCCAAGGTCCTCCAAATCTTTTTCCACGACATCCATCTTTTCCGAGGACGACCCCGTGGCCTTCTTTCTTCCGGCTTCCAATTTAATACTACCTTGGTTAATGCATCTGTGTTACGCCGCATAACATGCCCTAGCCATTTTATCCTTTGACTCTATGAATCCATTAATTGTAACTATATTTAGTTCTTCCTTTAATTCTTGGTTGAACTTCCTGCACCATTGACCGGTCCTCGGATCCCTGATCGGACCACATATTCTTCTCCATATCTTATTTTCAAAAGTCCTCAGTCTTCGCTGTGTTACACTTGTAGTAGTCCATACTTCACAACCATATGTTAGTATCGGCCTTATTATTGATGTATAAAGTCTTGTTTTTGTTCGCTTGGAGAAGAGTTTAGATTTAGAGAACTTTAATAAGGTAAAAAACGCTCTCTCTGCTTTTGTTATTCTTGACCCTATTTCACGAGACCAATCATTTTTCGTACTTAGTAGTGTACCCAGACACTGAAACTCTTCAACTTTCTCATAGGGTATCGTTTCCATCACATCCGGCGATATTTCGCTACTCAAGAGTTCCATTAATTTTGTTTTGTCTGTGTTTATCTGTAGTCCTATTCGTTCTGCTGCACGTTCTAGTATTTCAGTGGCTCTCACTGTATCATCCAAAGAGTCACCTAGGATATTGAGGCCATCTGCAAACCCTAGCACTTTAATTTGATATTCATCCACGTTTAGTCCCCTAGCTTCGTTTTGTAGTACTCTTACTGCCTTTTCTAAGGCTATATTAAATAATAATGGGGAAAGTGCGTTTTAGTCCTGTTTCGACGATGAACGCTTCCGACTAGGGATACTAGGAATTACTGGATTAATAAAGTAATCCGTAATCCGAAACTCGGGATTACTGAAATAAAATAATCCAAACTTTTTTAATTCTGGATTAATAATGTAATCCGTAATCCGTATACTAGGGATTATTGGATTAATAATGTAATCCGAATCCGTTAACTAAGAATTACTAGATTAAATGTAATCCAGTTTTTTTATTAATCGTGGATTACGAGTAATCCATTTTGCCCATCTCTGTATATATATATATATATATATATAATTTTATAATATTAATGGTTTTAATCAAAATTATTTTTAAAAAAACTATAGCTCATTGACAAATACATTTAAAACCAAAGGAATAGACTTTTTTTTGTCAAATATTGAAAATGTTTTACTCCTTAACCCTTCACTGCACAATGTTCCATATATGGAACAATTGTATTTATTATTTATATTTGCTCATGCTATACATCTTTGATGTACAATGTTCAATATTTAGTATAATTCTTTAATTAGCGTTAAAAAGCAAATCTCAAAAAAAATTTATTTTTATTTTTTTAAGTTGTATTAAGTACATTTATAGCATATGGTTAAAAAAAAATGTCATGCAGTGAAGGGTTAAATAAAACGTATTTTAATTTATCATATAACTTACATACATGTAGCTATATATTTATACACTGATAACTGCAGCGGTAAACGGATATATAACTTGGGAAAAATCGTTAGATAGTATTAATATATATATTTTATACAACTAATATATATATTAGTTATATATATCCCAAGTTATATATCCGTTTACCGCTGCAGTTATCAGTGTATAAATATATAGCTACATGTATGTAAGTTATATGATAAATTAAAATACGTTTTATTTAACCCTTCACTGCATGACATTTTTTTTTAACCATATGCTATAAATGTACTTAATACAACTTAAAAAAATAAAAATAAATTTTTTTTGAGATTTGCTTTTTAACGCTAATTAAAGAATTATACTAAATATGGAACATTGTACATCAAAGATGTATAGCATGAGCAGATATAAATAATAAATACAATTGTTCCATATATGGAACATTGTGCAGTGAAGGGTTAAGGAGTAAAACATTTTCAATATTTGACAAAAAAAAGTCTATTCCTTTGGTTTTAAATGTATTTGTCAATGAGCTATAGTTTTTTTAAAAATAATTTTGATTAAAATCATTAATATTATAAAATTGATAAAGGTTTGTATTACGGATTGTGTAGTATTCCTTTTTCGTCAAAGAACGTTCCAAAAAAGTTTCAAATAGGATACTGATTACTTGGTAATAACTTTAGGTACTTATTATTATTTGATTTTTGCGCGGAGGGGTTAAATCATCTAAATGAACTTTTAAATAATGTTTTTATGTTTAAAAGCAAAATGTATAAGTTTTTAATGCGTTTTAATATCGTATTATTGTTATTATCTATTTGATTATTAAGATCAGTTTATTTACAGAATAATTATATTTACTAGAAAAAAGATTAGTTTTACTACTTAAATGTTTTTCATTTAACAAAACAATCCTGAATATGCCAAATGATAAGAAACGTGTTTTTTAGATTGATGCCTTGAATACGTATATAATATAATTTATCAATAATGTTCATATCAGAAGTTATTTTGAGTGTTGTGTTGATTTGGTTTTTGTGTTAATAAATAATAAATTTGATTGCAGATCAGGAAAGGTATGTCTAAAACGCCCCTCAACAAATTTAAAACTGATTTATTTTTATAAAGTTATTATTGAGTGTCGTATTTCAAAAATATTAAATATGTAATTGTTTTTAAAATAAGTTGCAACATAAGGAAATCTTAAAAAATTATATTTAATTAGTTTATGACTAGTCGTACTCGTCAAAAATGATAGCTAGTAATAATACATTAATACATGTAATTAATTAATATTTTTTTCAAAAAACAATTTTATTCCAAAATGTTGTGAATGAAATTAATGAAATGAATATGGAGAAAATAAACAGCTGGTGTCCCAGCGTTAGTTTAGCTGTAAAATCTATTATGAGCAATCGTGACTGTCATAATCCGGATAACTTAATTGTATGCATATGAACAATTCGCGTTATAACTAACACAACTCACAAACGAACGTGAAAATTTAAAATCCGGCTTCGAGGAGTATTTGTATGCCTTGCGTCTACTTAAGCCAACATTTCTGATAATTTCGTGCAGTAGATTGGGGCACTATGTTTTATACAATTATAAATGGAATATCCATTGCCATTGACTATTGTAAAATACTATTTATTGTTTAGTATTTATAAATTATAACCAATGCTATTATGTTAAATTAAAATGGACGACATTAATTATCAGAATGGAACCAGTCCACATGTAATTTGATCTGAGTAATTGAGGTCAAAATTTAATCGTTCTGCAAACCTGAATGTCTTTAAATAAGTTTTACATATTTTTTCTACACAAACTTTATTTTATTTCGCATATTTTTCATTCTAAAATATATTCTAGCTATAAATACCTATTTGAAACGTCTTTTGTGGACTAGTTCTTTTTTGATAAATGCTGTTTAAATATGTTGGTATCAAAGCAAATACTTATCAATATTTATTAATATTAACATAAACCCCTATTTTTATCTTCAAATATTTAATTATAATTTTCCCAATAACTTGATATGATAGTCACGTAGTTTGATTTAGAAGCAAAACATTTCATAATTTTTAGGAGACACTTTTTGTTATGTGTATAATAAGAAATATATAAATAATTTATTGCGGTCACATGCAAATTAATAATAATTTATGCACACGCCGTATAATATGCGATGTGTACATATAATTAATTACTATAAATGTTTTTATATTGTATGTATTATACTTGTCTTACGCGTATAAATTGTCTCAAATTATATGTTGCGAATAATTATTATTATTATCTTGTTGACCCTTGTTAAATTACCGTTTTATCACGTCATGCTCCTGTTCGTCAATCCATTAATTGTTTTGGAATTTCCTAAAATATATAATATATTATTATTAATATTATAGTTTTAATATTTTTATCTCAATCCCTTTTAAACATGTTTAATGTTTTTTTACGAAATGGTTATCATTTGTATTAGGTTATCATTGTTTAAATAAGCTATTAAAAGTAAAATTGCTATGCAAGGCTGCTTAAGCTAATATTTTATGTAGATAACGTTAAACAAATCTGTGCATATTTATTGGTCGTTAAAACATAATGCTGACCCAAATCCAACAGTTCGTTGATTATGTAAAACAATGTTTTAGTAGAACTCTGCAATAAATTCCTTCTTGACAATCAAAAGTTGTGTATTTTGTTAAAGTCGATAAAGGACATCAGTTGTATTTAAAAAAAAAAAAACAATTGTTATAAGTAATTAGTGTCCGTATACTTAAGTTAATTTGTCCATTATAAAAATCATAGGGGTTTCTTTTTTTGGCAAGATAATTCGATTAAAATTACCTTTAAACCGTTTCTCTTTTAGATTGGTGATCGTTGCAAACGAACTAGCTATAATGTGATTACCGTTTAATAATAGCATTTATCGATATTTTGAAAAAAAGTGATCGTTGTATCATAAGTAAATTTAGGGGTTTACACAAGAATGCAGCAATTGCACTATATTGTACTAAAATGTGACACAAAATAAATAAATTTATAATACATATATTTTTTGATTTATTAGAGAATATTTTTTAGTGGAGGGGAAATTATTTATTTATATGTCCATGATTATGTTCCTATAAATCAAGTACTCAAGCTTGAGTCTTTGGACCAACGACGCAAGAAATTCGGGATTAATTTTATACATAAATTATTGAATGGCGATATTGATGCTCCGTGTTTACTGGAACGACTCAATATACTTGTACCCAGCAATACTAGACTTCAAAGTCAATTTTATTTACCGTTGAGCAGAACGAATTTTGCTAAAAATGCCCCCCTAATTAGGATGATGCGTGAATACAATGACACTGTATAGTTTTGTACGGAGGCTTCTGATTTATTTTTATTGTTAGTAGTAGTTTTTTTTTTGTATTATTTTTTTCCTTTTATACTGTTATAATATGTACCTACTTATTTGTATTATTTTAAAAAAGCCGATTGCCGTTAATTTATAAATAAAAAAATATCCTAAAAATACAAAAAAAAAAATAGAAAAGTTAACTAAGCATTAATTTACAATGGTAACTTATAAACTAACTAAATAGTATGAAAATAGCTCGGCTAATACATGTTTGTATTATATAATACAATTTATAAACTTTAATTGTTTTGTAGATGTTAAATGACATTGATTATTATTTCTTTAAACTTAATTTACTTCCCATTTATATATCTTTACAATATATATATATATATATATATATATATATATATATATATATATATATATATATATATATATATATATATATAGAAGTATATTTTTTTGTCAATATAAAATTAAATTTGTAGCAAACATTTGAATCGTTTAATTAATATTTGTGTTAATGCTTATTCTAGCATATTCTATATTGTATAGAATTACTTCTACTAGTTACATAGTAATTTTTTAAAAAAACATCCAAAAGATTAAATGGCGCTATAACTTGTTATTATGGTTTTAAAGTAATTAATTAATAAATTTCATTCGTTGAAAAATATGATTACAATTTAACATTTATTAATCAAAGGATTTGTAAATAAATAATAGAATAAAAATAACACTGCATTTTTAAAGCAAATTAACACAACTGTTGGTTACAAGACTAATAGAAATTAGAATAAGACACGGATCATTAGAAACTGGAAAATCCATAAACTGAAATATGTAAACTTATTATTTCAGAAATACTTGTTTGTATACAATAATAGCGTTCGTGTTTTATATCCATAGCCCTCTACAAAAATATATTATATTAAATTAGTATATTTTATAAATACATCCTGCAGTTCCGCCTATGTTTATTTGAATATTTACTTAACACGACCTTGTAATTTTTTTATCAGTAGTAAAAAGTGCAACATTTATTTGTTGAGTATTTTTTTTAATGTACCTTGATTTTCGGGTGGGTCCTTGACAGTGTGAGCGCTTCCCATTCACACTTTGTAATGTATTATACTATTATATGATCGGAAACGGTGACAGTTTTTTTTTTGTGACAATCATCGAACGGAAATAAATGGAGGGTAATCTGGGACCGTTGTATGTATTAAATGGAAAAACGGACGTCCTTATAATGTAGTACATGTGCATTTAATTTATATGTGCATTGACCATTGTTACTCAATTTGTGGAATTTAATATGGTTTACGGGTTAACACGACAAAATGACCGTGTTTCCCAGTAATTGACATCTAAGTGTACGCTTATGTGTCTTTAAACGACGCCCCCTGCATAACTTTTTGTTAGGTTGTTATTTTAGGAATCATGTCATCCAAATAGTTAAACACGACGATTATTTTATCATATTTCACTGACAAAATTTACTAATATAGAATTTTTTAACAATAACTAGTCTTGAATCAGGGGCGGAATGATTTTTTTTTAAAGGCGCTAATCATGGTAATATAAATCATTGATCACTAATCATTGATTCATTAGCATAAAATCAAACTTTGGATCCCTGAAATTGACGAAGGGCCTCTTTGTTACCACCAACAAAAAAACCTAACTAAACTAATATATTCATAAAAAATGGTTATTTGCCGACGACGGGGTGGATATACCATATCATATATATGTGAGGTGGAAGAAGTTGATGGTTCACGAAATCCACCATATACAGGGTGATAAATTTAACGTAAGACCCTCATTTCTTAAAATTATTGGAATTTTGTAGTTTTTCCTTTTGGAAACACTTAAGCTAATGTTATTTTACAATATTAGACAATTTACAAATTGTATTTTTTTTCCAGAGATCTATCAACTTTTAAATCTTATGTGGTCACGAATATATTTAATTTACTATATACATTAAGATTGAAAATGTTGACTGATTGATAACCAGTTTTGAAAAATGTATTTTTTATGTATTAAATTTAGGCCGAGAGGAAGCGTGGAGTAGTATTGTTTGATGTTTTCATCAATAACATCAATTTTTTTACAAGTCGTCAATTTCGGGTTTATTATTGTCTGCATGGTCTACATGAAATGTGATTTCCCCTGTCATTGCCACAGTCATTATAATAATTGTATTATTATTACCTTTGTCGTTTGATAACTGTGGACGCATTGGGGCTATTGAATAAAAGTGTTGTTTAAAGACTGCGGACGCACTCTGGCTATTGAATAAAATGTTGATAAATAACTGCGGACGCACTCAGGCTATGAAAAAGGTAAGAATTTTAAACGAGACGCACTCGGGAAACTCCCATAAAAAACCCACTAACTAATACTGGTTGTCGACCAGTCAACATTGTCAATAAATTATTCATAAATTATAAAGTAAATTAAATATTTGAAGTAGTGTTACTGGACATCCCCCTTCTTTCACGTTGTCCTGTCATTGTATTATATATTTTTTTTCAAATTTACTTATTGTAACTAATATTACAGATTGTAAATATATTTTTAATAAATAAATAAAAAAAAAAATTAAATATACCATTTAAGTTTCAAAAGTTAATGCAGTTCTAAAACATACTAAAAAGGGAAATAATTAGTAATTTTATAATATTTTAAACTAACACAAAATACAAATACCTGTTTGTTAAAAAAGAAAAACTACAAAATTGCAAATATACTTACAGAAAATGAGTATTACGTTAAATTTATTCATTTGCCATTTTGTACTAGCATAATTTGTTTGTTTTAATTATAAACAATTTAATTGTTATTTATGTAAGTATTGCCGTATCATTGTATTCATTATACAATATAATATCATATGATATTAATATAATATTATTACGTAATTATATTATGCCGCACGTCGTATCTGGTCTAGAAAGAATAATTGAACACTTTTAAGTATTTAATCACAACCAATCTTTGAAATTGTATTTCATAAACCTAGAATCTAAGTTTTGTAAGTTATGAATTAAAACAGCGTTGGATGATTAGAATAATATAAAAACAAAAGTAGAAACATTAGTCTTAATCAAATACAATACGTTGTTGTTAAATACATACTATTAAAATAGTTGATATTGTTGTTATTATTTAATATAAACATTATACAATTTTACAATGAAATCCATATCCATATTTACAGATTACTGACCCAAACATAATACATTTTTTATTTAGTATATTCATTTTTAATATTTATAATAGATTATATTATTTCTTTCTATATGTTTTATATTTAAGTTGTATCACTACAATCTACTAAATTTAAACATAAAATACATATAGGTACTCGTATCTTGTTGTGTACCAAATTTATTTTTAACGCAATCACACAGTGTGGATTATGAGTATTTTGTTTAGTAAATAGTAACAAAATACATATTCAGTTTAAGGTGACAGTTATTAATGTTGCTTTATAGTATTTTAATTTTTATTAATTAATATTTTTAACAGTTTGATATAAATATATGTGTTTTTATTTCTATAAATATAATCAAGTATTGATGGCTTTTCAGAAAAAACAAACGAATTACATAAAAATAAATTTGCAGTTAATTAAAATTCGTCATTGAGATTATAACACTAACACACCGCACCCGTATTGTTTGTAGCACTTAAGTAACGCTTTAAAATTTGATTGTATCGCAAATTTATTCAAACAGGATTTCCCATGTTTTTGTATGTAGTAAAAACAGTTATTAACAACCCAATTAATTACATCCGGACAATAGATGTTCATTAATGAGTGCGATGAGAAGGTACTAATACCGTTCGCCTGTTGAATATTAATTTGACTTAAATGAAACAAAACCATCCAGCTGCGTCCATAAAATCCTTGGGTGTAGATCATGTAGTTTTTTGTAAGTAAAGAATATTATCTACGTCTTAAGTTCTAGAATTTTTTTTAAATTCGAAAAAAACTATTTGTGTACAACGTGGTTTTATTTGTTCAGAAATCATAGGCCGGAACATAAAACTGCATGATGTTGACAGTTTTTTTTTTATAACTATCCATGCTCAACTTAATTTTGATAATTGATGTGTTTACTATTTATTATTATAATATTATTGATACAATAAATATTTCCTAGTGTCGTAAGAATATTCGAATTGTATTAATTTTTTTTTATTATTTCCCTCGGCGGCAAAGGCCATTGGGTTACATTAAATTAAATTTGAATTGTATTAATGTCGCGTTTGAATAGTTGAACTCTCTTTTTGAAAATGATTGTAGCGGTTAATATGTGAAGGGTACGGGGAAAAAAACGGTTGTCACTTTTTTCTAAGAAAAACGTGTTTAATAATGTGTTTAATAACGTGTTGTAATAATAAAAAATGTTTTAAAAAACTTTAAAACTGTTAAAAATACTCAATTTTTGTTCTTAATCATGTTTATAATTAAAGAAAGATAATTTTTGTATTTATTCGTTTTGAACAAGATTTGTATCGAGAACAAAATAAGAAGAGAACATAACACGCATAAAAAGTTTGGTCAAATAATACACTATGTTGAAGTATACAAAACAATTTTGCTTCATTATTTTACAATGACGTGTTTATTTAAATTTAAAAAATACCAACTTTTATAATTGTGTTATTTGTATTTACATTAGTAATGCACTAAGGTTTTGCCAGGAATAAAACAACTATTCTGTTTTTCTCTTACGTCCTTCGTTTGATGTAAGTATTATTCAATGTATACATTATATACAGTTTCTTTGTTTTATGTATTGTTGTATATTACAGTAATTTCCAAAGATAAAACTGAACGCGTCACAATTTTTCATGTTTATCTAGTAACCAAGGTAATAAAAACGTGTTAAAACTGTTAATAAATGTACCTAATAGTCGATAACCATTTTGAAAACTTCTTAGTACTCTTGCTGTTAAAACACAGTTTTTACTTACTTTAACAGTAAGAATATAGCAATGTTCGGAAATTCTTTGCCTAGTATTACGAATTCACAATTTATAGAACATGCGTTGTCATTCGATAGTGTTCAGTAAAGTGATACGAAACCTAGGATAGTCTAGAACACATTGTTGCTATGGTTAAGTCTATGTTGAGATCTTTTGGCAATTTATTTGACGTAGAATGAACTCTATAAAATATGCATTAATTTATATAACACCATAAAGTGCCTTCAGTTCAATCTTTTGTTAGTGTTTATGTACACACACACACACACATACATATATATATGACCACGCGCTGCTGCATGTGAAGACGAACATGCAAAAGATAATAGTGTTTGTAACATGTTCAGTTAATCAGAAAATCAAAATACCCGTATGTTGATTAATGAGTAATGGAGGGACACTTTTAATATTAATAACTATACACATTGCACAGCATACACTATATATTTGTACATAGTTTTTTGTATAAAATTGGCGGTCTATTACTCATTAAAAAAACTACAGGTATTTTTATTTTCTAAATCAACTGAACAATGAACATGTTAAAAACACACATTATCTTTTGCGTGTTCGTTCACCACATGCATAACAATACATTGCATTGTGTAAAAAATGGGATTTTGCGCAACTTACTTATTGGTTTAATAGTCTGCGAAAGACGCGCTGCAATAAACTATTACTTATATTGTAGTTTAAGTAATGGTTTTTTAATATTAGTATATGTTTCTAAGTATTGAAAACATTTTTTAGCTTCGATACGATGCTGAGTAAGCTGAGTAAAACACAGGTATTGTTTTTTCCCTATTTTTGTGTTTGCACTACGATATTTCCTAAATCGAAATACCGATTTTTTTCATTTAGCAAATACTATCAATATACAATGATTAATCTAAATATTATAAACCCTTTCCATGGAGTGAAAACTTTTTTAAGCGTTATTTTAGGAATTGAGTACTGAAAATTAGACTGAATGTAAATCTAATGTGGCCTTATATCATTTACAATGTTCTTAAAAATCTGTTGTCAAAATCCGCCTTGGACTACTATTTAGACTACTGGACAAACTTACTGTTATAGATTATAAAAAAACCCGAATCCTCATGGGCGCTATTGACGGACATAAAAACTGCACAGACGCGAGGAACAAACACATACACGGACAGAATGCCAATTTGTTATATTTTCGATGAGAACTCGTATGGTCTTACTTTATTATAAGAAAAAAATGTTTCCATGGAACCATATCTTTCTTTGATGAAGCAAGTGAAGTGGAACAACTAATAAACTTTGGTCGTACCAAATTTCCCGCTGCTATGTGTGAATGGCTGTAGGTGAGTTGCTGCGGCCCGAGGTGTTGTTTACAATGCCTGAGACCGGTGAATTGCGGCCCAGCAGCTTTCGATGGACGTATGAGTTGCGGTCCGTAAAACCTTTTTTATCTTGAAACTTTTATCGCCAACTTAGTTATACAGAATGATTTTTTTAAAGAGATCCACTCAATATCTTATAGCCTATAGGATTTAATTAGTTTTTAAATTTTTATTTTCGCATTGTTTTTTTATATAATGTGATCTCATTACTTTTGAAGTTATTTGAGTGTCAAAGTTAGGACAGATGAATTTTTGTCAACTCAATAATGTAAAAAAAACTAAAATGACAACGACGAAACTGCTCATCGACAAATAACATGAACTTAACTTGACCAAAAAACACATTTTTGGGAGATACTTCAGCCAACCTCTCTGTGGTGTCTCCTGGATAGCGCTAATAGGCTAATATAAAGTGGTAATTATTATGTGGCCGCAACTCATACGTCTCTCTCCTAAACCCGGGCCGCAACTCGTACTTGATTTAGGGATTTGGCTGCAACTCACCAACACCGTTGTGAATAAATCACAATTATCTAAATAATATTTTCGTTACAACGAAAACAAATCAACTATATAACAATACATCTCATCCCACATGTAATAATATTAATTTCTTTTTATACGCGTTATGTTTATATTGGCTAAAAACACAATCACAAACAAAATCAACTTTTGTAATTTTATATAAAAATCTGTTTACATGTAAGTCTCCACTCCTAACTATTATATACTGTAAAAAAATAAATAACAAATATAATTGACGGTAAAAAATGTTTGTTTATTTTATAAAAAAATTGGTAGTATTTAATGACAATATTTGTATGTTATAAAGTAGTTTTTTATTGTATTCGATTGCTTAGTTTTTCATTTCATATTCGGTTTAATATCGTTATGATGTGTTTATTTATAATGTATAATAATGTATAACGATGTATTTTTCCTTGTATCATTTTCTAATACTTGAGTGTATAGTGTACTTTAGTGTAGTTAAGTTGTCTCAATGCCATCGCTTCAAAATGTTTGGAAATATTTACTTTTGTGATTTAAGCTAAACGTATACGTAGCATCAAGAAGTTGCATTTTTACGTTTATTTGAAAGAACTCGTCGACACTAACATTATTTTAGCTAATAAAATTACGTTAGCGATACAGGATACTACATAATGTATCTAATCATTAATATATGCAATTCTAAGTATTATATTCGCTAGTTATGAAGAACGTCTGATACACTACGTCTAGTTAAAAATGCCTTTAACCTTTAATTACGTATCTAAGGGTGTTCTAAACACCCCCCACTGCGCTCTAATATTGAAAAATTAAAAAAAAGGCGACATATTTTTACTTACCTAGGTATGGTATGTACATTTTTATCGCATACCTAGGATTAAGGAAACGCCATCTCCTCCGTATGACAATTTTTTTGTCGTGTAATGCCTACATGTGCTATCACAAACTACACTAATAAATTGCCATTTTGCAGATTTTTCTGTTTATAAGATGACAATGTAAGTTCAAATATCTTTATCCTATTAATACATTCTTAAACTCGTATGACGTCAAAATCACATTTTGAAAAGTAAACAAAAATTATATCCAAGTGCGTCTTTCAAAACAAAATAATAATCAGCAATTATTTCGAGCAAATTGTACGTATTTAATGCGCCGCGTAAGCTGCTGGAATATTATTTTGTAGTTTTTTTTTATCGTATAATTTTTTATTTGCCGGTGATCTGGTGGATCTATTTACAACAATGGTGGCCTAATCGCAGGAAACGCGTAAATTATTATTTTTATTCTTGTAAATTCGTGTTGACGGGGAATGGTTTTGATAAAATTGAGCTTGTCCGTTTGCTACACGTATACTCATTACATTTACATACATATAAAAGTATAGTACGGGTATAAATATATATGGCTTATAATTGATCACAAAGTACCGCTGTTAACATGCAAATTGCAGAAAATAACGTTTTCATATAATTATTTTTTCACCGATCCGTTTAGGCGTCCGTAATATAATATTCAGGGACAATTTCATTATGCTTTTTTTTAAAGGCATATATCTTTTTAAGTCGTACGAAATTTAGATTAAATCCATATTGTTCTGTGCATGTTGAATAATCGTAATGAATAATGATAATTTAACTAAAAAGTTAAAAATAAAGTTGAAAATTTAAAAGAAGCAGTTATTCATAGTTAGATGATTCTTTCATTAGCTTTTAAATTTAACTAAACATAATAATTTATTTGGTAATTGTCACTATAAGCTATCTTTTGTATTATGTTGTTTACAAAATATTTACTGCTATTGTACATACTACGTTGATTGCTTCACTATTGTTGTTTATTTGTGCTAAATGCTAATACTTGAATAATTTTGTAATAAATAAAGAATTATTTTTAAATATTGTCGAAATAAGCCTAAAATTATAAATGCATGTTATTTTCCTTTGGTGAAATTGTTGTTTTAAAAAAATAACCGGAAGGAATTTTTGGATATTTGATTGCATAACGTTGGTATCAAGATTTAAATTCTTAACCTTAATGTATTCAAACGACTAGAAACCTAAAACAATTTTGTAAATTGTAATTTATTTTTGGATTTATTTGTTATATGCCAAGAAATGTCTTTACTGCATAAATAATTTCAACGATTATCATGTTTTGTTAGTTCATCAAAATTTATTTTTTACAATAGACTGTTGAGTATATTATATTGTGAAGAATCGTAGTTAATAATTAGATCAATAAAATCAATAGAAATGAAGACTACTTAGGAGTAAGACGTTTATATTAAGAAAATATCGATTCATTCAACTTAATGACACTATTGACAATTTTATTTTGTTTTCAAACTTTTCAGTTCATCCGCCCATAGAAGTCGGTGTAGCATATCTTACAGTGTTATTTCTTTTATTATTTTTATTAACCTATATTGTGACTCGTTGGTTATTAAACAATAATTTGTTGTTACTAAATATATTCAATAAGATTAAAATTATTGACAATTAAAACAGTACGAAACTATATAATATTGATCAGTACCAATATCAGAATATTAATATACCAACAATAAGTAAAAACAATTATACTATACTAAATGCAACATCCAACGCTCAGATGGAAAGAGAGTATGTCTGTGACCATTAATAACGTGGATTGCAGTTAGGAAAAGCGTAAATACTTATTTTATTGTATTGGTGTCCTTTTTTGTGGATATTTGTATAGATGTTTCTAATCTGGATTATTAAACAATTAAACCTAATAATTATTATAATAACAAGATCAGAAGTTATCGTGACGCAATTGACTTAATGAATCCGAGGCGACAGAAAGTAAATTTCTATAAAAAATAATTCTTTAAATTATATTGTTTGTTTTATAATATAATTTATAACTTCTTTTAAGGGTCTATATAGTTAGTTTCTACAAATTCGACTTTCCGTTGTTCGGTTTGATTCTCGTGTTCGATAAATAGTTATACTTCAACTTGTCCGTGAAGCTAAAATTGTATTTTGTATTATTTTATTAATCACAAGCTGTCCCGCCCCGCGTTGCCTGGGATTTAGTTTGCCAGGGCTGTGTAAAATAATTACAAATAAGATAAATAAAAGTCAGTATTCCAGGCTATATTATAAAACTTTAGCATACCCTGTCTCGGCTTTTTTTTTTAATCTACATACATGTGTACATAACATTATATTGGTTATGTCCCCCTCTTACTCAAGGGTCTCAGTCCCAGGTCCATTTTCAATCGTGAAAATGTTTAATAGCGTCCCCAGAATCGTGGTACTTAGAATCGGCCTGTTTCTTTAAACATCACCTACCATTCGCTCGAGTATCGTGGTTACCATGGTTACAAACCAAGTGTTTATTTTGGGTTAGTAGCGAAAAAATATTTCTCATTTAAAGTAAAAAATTCATGTTTGATGCCACCCTTTGGGGTGGAATTTTCAAAAAGTACTATGCCAGAAACCTTCGTGGGAGTGTACTCAACAACTTCCCAAAGTTTCATGGCGATCGATGAATGCAGAATGGTGTACTAATGCAATGTTAGACACACACACATACATCATTTTTATATGTATAGATAGATTATCAATGTAGTGACAAGAATCAAAAAAAGGGTACAAGTGATAACGAATTGAAGTAAAAATGTTTGATACTATTAAATTTACCTGCGAAATATTTTTTTATTTGTTAGTTTCACCCACGTGAGCATGTTAAAATATAATTTTAATTTTGTTTTTCTGTAAAAATTTGTAAAATTGATTTGTATCAAATATTTGACGGTCTCTTTGAAATGTTGTCTGCCTGATGCACAGTTATATATAATAAACTAGATTGCTAACTTTATATACCACCAACAGAGAAGATTGAAGCAGCCACTTTCCGCCATCCTGGTGGGAATTAGAACCTTATCACGCGAGAATAATATATACGTTTATAACAATCACATGTATATATATTATTGATATAATAATATATAAAGATATTATAAAGATATTTGTATGCATTAATAACACACATAAATCCATCCCGCCAGAATGGCGGACCGTCGGCTTCAATTCTTATCGCTAGTTAGCAATCTAGTTTATTATATATATCTGTGGTCTGATGACCGTCGCCCGATAAAGACCATAAACCATGGTGTAAAAAATGCGTAGGCTTGCTGCTATCATCTCTGGCCCGTTTATCCCTTCATTCAACCGGCGGTGAGATAATTAATAAATCTAAATCGTCAATAAAAAAACATGCGTGGAGCCATTAGCCGTGTTATTGTTATTATCCATGAAGTTCGATTGACAATCTCATTTTCATACGAGGCCCGGGGCGGCTGTCCATTTCAAGGTCTGCACACTCCACTCTCCTGTGTGTGTTTGTATGTGTGTAAAACAAATCTCGTTTCGCTGCAGCTCTTCGCCACAGCCTTTCATTCTACATTCTAATAAACCCGGCTGGTGGACGGACGCATGTTGTTTTGATACGTACAACCTATAGATCACTCGTCGGCTTAAATATATTTGATTTTCTTGTTATTATTATTATTATTATTTTTTTTTTTTATTATTTAACATTTTGTCGGACTCGTAAGGTGAGGGCAATTGACGTCTGCAGTAGTAGTAGTAGTAGTAGTAGTCGTTGTAGTCTCTAGGTGCGCGCGCGGGATGTACACAAAACTATTAGTGGGTTTAGTGTTGCATTTTTCTCTCTTTATCCATCTATCTATTTATCTATCTCTCTCTCTCTCGCCCTCTCGTACACCATTATAATCCTAGACGTTTGTGTGACCGTATTTTGCAGATGAAATCGACGTTGCCTCCAGAAAAACTCTCATCTACACGACCGGTTAGAGATAAGTTATGATACCAGTTTTATGATACCTGAAAAACACAAACGAAACCTAAGTGGGTCCGGTTTGCACTGACCAATAACACTACAATGGTGGTAGATCATAGTGGACCCAACAACAGTCCAGGTAAAAATGTTTTTTTAAAATTATTTTTATTTATACATTATTTTAAATATTTTTATTGTCTATAACGTTCGCTCGTTGTATTAATCAAACGGTGTGTTTTTTTATTTTATTTTTAATTGACGCGCAATTTACCAGTAGCATTTTTTTCCGTACCGTTTTGTCGCGGTCATACGATACATTGTATATCCGCTGTTTTGCGTTTTGTTGGTGACTAAGACTGTATAGTAGAAGTTGCTGAGATTGTGTTGTGGTTAACAATTTCCGATTGTTAACAATGAATTTTTTGGACGGTAAAATAACTCGTACGTCGCTAACAATTACGCACGTATCACCTATGTTAACAGTATTGACATTATATTAAATCGAATAAAATAATGTGCATAATGTTTGTTTGATCGGTCGTGTCGTAACAATAACGTTTTGATAATATATATTTTATTATAATATATATACCGTTGTGTGTTTATTATTTAAGCTTCTTAAATTTACAAAATATAGTATAATATCCTTTAATCGTCTAAAATCTCGAATTACAGCGGTGCCGGCTAACACAACTGTCTAGTTTTAAAAACACAACCACAGTTGTTTAAAACGCCTTTTTATTATTATTATATAAAAGAAAAAATCAACAAACAAAGTAGGCACCTTCAAACCGGGTTTTTTTTTGACACATGACGCTTATTTAATTCTTAATTTTATGTTGTGAACCATTCGGATACGGCGTGAGATCTTTTAACTCGGTCGGTTCATAATCGAGAATAAACAAATCGCGCGATTGTACGTTTTTATTAATAGGTGCATAGAGTAAAATACAATGGTATTGTATTGGTGGAGGCTATCTCTCTCACTCTCTCATATTAATATAAGATATTATTGTTGTGTCTAAGAGAGCGTTCGTAGTTGGTCCGCGTTTGTTCACGGAGAATATGTTATCAAAATAATTGTAAATAATAGTTCTCGTGAGATTTTTTTGGCAAGCTACAACGACATCGATTAGTTTTGTTAAATAAACAACGTTAAACAAATAGTTAACTTTCGCCTTCAATAGTTACCGGTTCAGCTTAGAACTTTTTCAGCTAATTTATAGTAAACAAATATGTACGTATACATATTATATAGAGATCAACGGGGATATTAAATTCTTGTTGGTCTTGTATTTTTGTCAATTCGCCATTTCGCCTTGTGTGTGTATACCTACTACTCGTATACGACATGAACTTTGCCCAACAATGCTCGCTCCGAGTAGTGTACAGTATATAAATATAAATCACCGGCAGCAGAAAGCGTTAAATGTGTTTTGCATGTGTGTAAGTGTATGTATGTGATGATGTCACCGGCGATATTGCCTCCACTACACACGGTTGTTGATGAATTCGGCCTTTGAATTCGACGACGGCACGCCGGAAAGTGATTCCCGTGTGTATACTATGACTATTATACACACATCTACAACGGTCGCGTATAAGTCATTCCCTCATGTGTGTGCTGTAAACCTTTGTACGTTTACGAGGTACCTATTGAAACGTATCATTGTTTTGTCTCCATATTGATTCTGCTAATTATATTTCACGTGTAAATCGCTGTAAGACCAGTACTTGTTATATAATATAGCGCCTAGCTGACGGTTTTAAGCGAAAAAAAAAATACGTTTACCTAACTAAATACTAAAACGCATTTTCCTCGGACCGACGGCAGTGATGCCGTTTACGAGTTATAGTTAGACTTTTAAGTAGATAAATAATAGTACTAAATAAAACGACTACTGCGACTCGACAATCGTGTGACTAACCTTGCATTATACTGTTACACACATAATTACGATTGGAATTATTCCATTAAAAAGTAAACAGCAAACACTTAGCGTTATGGTTTATAGGTGTACCTACACATAATATTGTGTAGTCAATAGAAAATGTTCCCGACTCCATGGTTATTTTATAACTATTTTATTCGTTTATATGCGGCATTTATATATACGACGCGGTTGGCGTGTCCGTCATTTTTAAAAAAAAATTTTAGATCATAAAAATTCTACCAGTACGCTACTGAAACGTAGTAGGCTAAATACCCATTTGAAATAAAATAATTTGAAAAAGTTAATTGTCGCGATCGTCTTTTAAGTTTTGAACGTCATATTTTTGGTTTCATTCGCCTCGATTTTTTAAAATATATCATTATTATTCTACTCGCAAAGAAAAGGTAATGGAGCACAGTGGTGTATTTGGAGAAGTTATTTTTTGTAAATGAGAACTTTCCAAGGTCATATTAAATTTTAAAGCGTTTAATCACAACAAAAAAATATTTCCGTTGAAAAATCTATAATTAACGTTAAAATAAAGTAGCTATAATAACAGAATAATTTTTTTTAGAAACAACACATTGACCACCTACCAAACCCAGTAGCCTTAATTTTGCTGACCGTTTTTTATTTGTAGACAACGTAGTAAATCACATTTTCATTAGGCAACGTTTTTTACTTGTAATCCCACAAATGAAGCGGTGAGAGCTAAAATAGCATATACAATTTTACTTGAGATAAAATTCTAGTCAGCAGAATAATAAAATGTTTTCATAATGTTATCGCGAATATTTTTAACATTTTTAAATATTTTATAATATTATTTTAGCCAGCAATTTAAAATCCTACGAATATTATTTACAAAATGTTATTCAAATATCTAGAAATAGACATAAGTTTAATCATTTTCAATATTTTAATAATATAATTACAAAATATTAATTACAAGAAACATTGGCGTTTTTCACTACTTTCTTAAACATTTTCTTAAATAAGGCGATAGAAAATAATAAAACAAACACAGATAGAAAAAGTGTTTATTGACGAAGTATAATTGTGATCATCCATGGGAAAGGTACCCTTCCCGAAGCAAATTGTTCAGTAGAGCCAAAACTAACTTTGTACTAACTAGGTAACTTACTAGGGAGTTCCAACTTAAAAACTTCATAACTTTTGAACAGATCGAGATATCATTGTGATCAAGACACAGACTTTAACAAAATTCAAAAATCCTGATTTTGAAAAATAAAAGATAAGATACCTTTTACTATGGACGGTCACAATTTATAGTTAAAGGCTCATTTTTGTAAAGATTATTTATAATTATAAATATTGCGGAATATTCACAATATTCATGTACTACATTTTTAGACGTTGCACTAAATATTACCATTCAAATTATGTTTTTTGGAAATCCTCATTAAGTATTCGTAAAATGACGATTGTAAAAAATGGCATTGAAAATGTAATATGCCATTGGGTATATTACGGCCCACTAGCTTTTAATCTAAATTTTCATTTTTTTGAATACTACAAAACTAAAGTGCTCCAAAAAATAATGTAATTGCATTATTATAAGTAAAACCATATGAGTTCCCATTGTAGAACATAATTTAAACTCTAATGCATAATAATGCTGTTTATTTTTTATGCAGAACATGTATTTATTGTGTTTTTTATCCGTTACAGATATAAAATTTAACAATGGCAGAGTAAAGAATCAAGAATCCATTGACCTTAAAACTAAAGGTATTTAAAATTTCATTTGAGTAGTGAATACTTAATTGGTTGTTAGAGTATATGAGGCATCTTGTTTCAAAACCATCCCTAAGACATTTTGACAACGTGTTTGTTTTTTAAGTGACCATAATGTATTACATGTTATGTAAAACTGTTATTTGAATATCAAATAAAGAATATAACTAATTCTAGCTGTGTTTTTTTGAAAATTTTGGTTGGTTCTATCTAAAGAAACTATTTGTTGTTTTGTGAAAATTTTCAAAAATTGTATAGCTGGTTTTGAAACTAGGCGCCTCATATGTAGGTAATGATATTAAACTATATGATTTGTTCCTATAGGCGGAACGATAGACCAAATCGATAAAAAATTGGATGCTATTGAAAATGGTTCATTCCAAAGCAAAGAAGTTGCAGACTTCGAGCATGCAATTGAACTTACTGGTAATTCGACATTACTTTACGACTTAACATTATTAAAATATTCGTATTTTTAGGCTATGGAAAATTTCATTATTTGCTTTTGGTCGTGTGTGGTTTTGTCAGCACCAGTGAAGAAATGGACGTCATATGCATGTCATTTATTTTGCCGTCCGCACAGTGTGACCTTCAGCTGAACACGTCTTCCAAAGGATGGCTAAATTCGATTATTTTTATAGGTTTGCATAAAAAATTGACATAATCTAATGAAACACAATAAGACTGGTAAAAATTATTAAAAAAATAATTCGTATTAGGTATGATGGCTGGAGCCTACATATGGGGCTCCCTAGCAGATGCACTGGGCCGTCGTAAAGTCCTAATTGTCATTAGTTTTATGAATGCCTTGTGCATAGTGGCGTCCACATTTGCCCAGTCATATGGCGTCTTTATGTTCTTTAGATTTTTAAACGGAGCGGCGTAAGTATTTTATGCATTTCTGATCTGACATGCTAATTTTCGCCATGTCGTTTAACTTGTGCACGACAGGTTGGGAGGTAGTGGTCCAGTTATATGGTCATATTTTGCCGAATTTCAACCAAAGTACAAACGTGGCTCCATGTTGAGTTCAATGGCAGCATTTTGGACACTTGGCAATTTATTTGTTGCTAGTAAGCCAATTGACACTACTGTTAAGATTATTTTGCTTAGACCTAATGTGATTTGTAATATCTAGGTTTGGCTTGGATAATTATACCGCAAGACATTGGAATAAGATCTCCAATGTTTTTGTACAATTCTTGGAGAATATTTTTGGCTATTTGTTCCATTCCGAGTGTGCTTGTTGCTGTGTTTCTATTATTCTTGCCGGAGAGTCCAAAATTTTTACTGACACGGAACAACCATGCAGAAGCATTGGAAGTATTCAAAAAGATCTACGCCGTCAATACTGGAAATGACCCAGAAATGTACCCAGTAAGTTTTTTTTAGACTTGAGAAATTTTTATTTAGGTAAATAATGATTTTCAAATAATTTATTTCTTAAGTAAAAAACCAAAAAAAATTGTATTGTAATACATTTTTATTTGACTTTATTTCCATTCATATTTAAATAAAAAAATTGTTGAGTTCATTATTGAAATATTATTTATTATTTGAATTTGTATTTCAATAAAAATGTATTTAAATAATTCCCAGGTCTGGTTTTTTAAGCTTGCATGTTTGCCCTTAATAGTTTAATATATTTTGTGGTTTTTAGGTGAAAACTTTAATAACTAAAGGGAATAGTTTAGAGCAAGATTGTATAAAAAAGAAGTCTTTTAAAAGTATGACAAATGAAGTAGCTCAAAACACAAAGATGATATTTATGCCTCCCATATTACAGTACACCTGGATATCGATAGTAATAAACCTTAGCTTTCATATTGGGTATGTGTGCAATTTATTTTTAGCCTAATATATTTATAATAGAAATTTATTTTTTTTCAAGCTATTATGGTCTCATGATGTGGTTTCCAGAGCTATTTCATAGATTCGATGAGTTTGCCCGTGCTCATAACGGTAGCGAAAACGCACTTGTTTGTCAGGTAATAAAATGATAGTTATAAAACGAAAATCAAAATGTATTAACTTAACATGATACTCTAGGTGACAGATTTTGTCGTACAAAGCGGGTCACATTCACATGTTGAGTTGTGTTCAGATAAAATTGAAAGCGGTGTGTTTCTCGAATCATTTATTACAGTAGCAGCTGCTATACCCAGTAATATTCTTGCAGTATTGGGAATGGACACGTTGGGCAGAAAATTCTTTTTAGGTGATCATTTTCACCTGTTATGAAATAATAACCCTTCCATTTGTTGTAATTTTAATAATGTTATTAAATTTGTATATTTAAATGGGAAGTGTTCAGCACAATGGCATCTGGTATTTGTGCGGTCGGCATGTCATTTGTCACAAATAAACGGCAAAACCTAATTATATCCGCTATATTTAGTAGTGTCATTAGCTGTGGTAACGCTGCATTAGATTGTTTAATTACAGAAATTTTCCCAACAAATTTAAGGTGAGCATTTTTGAAATTTGTTTTTTTATAAGACGTAATTGTATATATTTTATGTTTTAACAAGTAAAAATCATTTAAAAAAATATATATGTTAATTATAGAGCTACAGGAATGGCCATATCTATGGTAGCTGCTCGCCTTGGAGGTATTATTGGCAACATAGTAATTGCCACGTTATTGGATCTTTATTGTCCGTTGCCTACATACATTGTAGCAGTGCTCCTTATTGGTTTGTTATATAAAAAACATTTTTTTTTATTGTTGATTGAAAGTGATGCACTGCCTAGTATCTAAGCTCTCAATCACCAACAGTAGTGTTGTCGTAGTCTCAGGAGTATACACATGTACTCAGAAAAGTGGGGCTACGCCACTGATTGTTGTTATTATCATTATTAAATACATATTTTTAATTTTCAGGAGGCGGACTGCTATGTCTTATGTTGCCAAACACTACGAGGGAACCATTGACGTGACCTTCATCAGAACACAAAATAAGAAAAATACAATTTTTTTTTAGATTAGTAGTATACTTTAGTTTGATAGACAAACATATTTTGTGCTACTTTAAATATATTTGCACTAACAATATATGCACATTTCATCAAAAAAATCTTATTTAATATTATGCATCCTTTACTCATTATTATTATGTATCATATGTATAACTTAATGCGTAAGCTTGTATAGTTATATATATTCTAGACAAAATTTTAGATATAATGCTTTTTTTTGACTGTGAATTTATTGTGAATATACCATTTATATATATATATATATATATATATATATATATATATATATATATATATATATATATTATTAATAGTTAAACACTGGTATTTGGAACCTAGTTATTGTTTATTATAATTTTTATATTATAAAGAAAGAGACTTTAAAACTAGTTACACTTCAGTTATTTTGATATTATCACGATAAATTATTTTTTGTATTATATTATTACAATTAAAATAAAAATTGATGGTGTAATTCCTAAACTTGATCTGTAGTCTGTTAGTCCCTTTAAGGTTTGTTCATAAGAAGACAAATTATTTTGATATACTTGTAACTTGTAAAATTTAATAATTTATATAAAATTAACTAAATAATAATAAAAAAATAATAGAACATATTCTATTCATGTATATATATTATATTAAACGATGTTATTATTTTGGAAATAATTCATACTAACAGTATTTTATTTTTATTGCTTTAAAATCTGATACATATCTAAGATAAATAACAAAATCATTTTTGATATACTTAGATTTTTTTTTTATTTTCTCAAAAATATTAAGGTACAATTTTTTTTTTTTAATTTTAATTTGTTATACTTTTTACCATGTATTTTATGTGTTGTTTATAAAGGGATTTTTTTAATTTAATAGTTTTTGACATTCCAGTATTATAAGTAAAATATAATAGAGATAATTAGTTTGTAATAATCTTCAATGAAATGTTTTTGTAGAATTCTGCTTTTATGTGTAATTATACAGGATTAATGAGCTATACATTTTGTTTTGTTTTTTTTTAAAATAAGAATGTTTGTATTTCAATATTGAAATGTTGATTGTATAAAAATATACTTTAAGTAAAAAAAATACCCTTATCTAGAATATTATATTCCTACTCCCAAATATCATACAGTTACACTCTTATGTCATAAGTAATTGTTTAAAGAGTTATTTTTTATGTGTATAACCACTGATTATAAATATTTATAATCAATGGTATTACTGAACACCAACCTATTTATTCGAGATAATTATATGTTATTATATTCATTTTTTCTCTGTCAAATATATTTAGAGCCAGTGGCGTCATTTTAGTTTTTGAAAGGGAGTGGTGATTTGCGTTTGACCCACAAATTAACATTTATGATATTAGTGGCCTATACTTGGTGGACATTATTCCTAGAGACCTAACCTAACCAATGTTTGTTTGATTGCGATAAATTGCAGTAAATTCTTGTAGTGTTTAGGAACTGTAAACAAATTGTGCAAGTGTAGTAAAAATGGTTGGCCATTAAAATAAACATATTTCTTTAATCCAGACATCCTAATATAACTGCATAGACTTATGTACTTTCCAAAATTGAAATGAATTTGGCATCTTGTCTGATGATCAGCTACATTAGCTGTATGATTACCATTGCTGTTTTATTATATTAGTGATCGGCCGATGTCATTAGTAGATAAAACTAGTAAATTAATCAGTAATTTAAATTTCGATAATGCGTTCTTCAATCTTATTGTAACTTCCAATATGCTTATGAGTAAAAAATTGGGCTTCGCTTCAAGTGACTATTGTTCATCAATATGTAATTTTTGGCGGTAGAAAATGTGTGTTTTAACAAAATATATTGTAAAAAATACTTACAATGAATTTGTACTTACAAACGAATTTGATATAATCTAAAAGCATCAATTTCAACAAATTAATTTTTTGAAATCTCGAATGGCGGTAATCTGTATAAGCTGTATCATGCGAGCGCGGTTAAAATTCGGTTACCGATATTTAGTTTTTAGTTGTTGGTAGCACTGATGTGGTATCAGTGTACTTATCAGCTGTAGACGGTTGGCCGAGGTGTCCCGGTTATCAATATTGCAGTTTTTCAATATTTTCATAATTAAAATTTACAAGTTAGAGTTACAAGAGATTCTCATTCTTTCAAGACTTGATCTAGTGTTCAAATTTTATTTAAATTTTGTAGATTTAATTCGTGGTTTTAAACAACTATTTGATTTTACAATCATTTTTCAGTATGTTTATGCGTTAAGTTATGTTTGCACGCACTCATTGACTCAGTATTCATTTTTAAGTACATTGATTGTAAGTACCAATATTTTCCATTTGATTATTTTGAAATATTTATGTTAGATTTGATCATGTTTTGAAGTCCTAATGATAACGTATTTAAAGTAATTTATCTACAGCTTAGTAGTGAACAATATAAACATATGAAATAAATGTGTAAATCAACTATGAATCACTTTTGAGGGTTTGAAATCGCTAAATTTTTAATAGTTTTGTCAAACTCACGATTAACATTGATGCAGGCTTTTTATATTGTGCATTTCAACTGGTTACACTAAGTTGTATGTTTATGTTTGTACTGACTATACATAACAATTTTCAAGCAGATGTTCCGTTAAATGTTAATATTCCAGTCATAGTGTCACAAAATACAGATTTTGACAGAATCCTCCTAATGTTAAATTAAACTTCTATAGGTTAATAGTTGTCTGGGGGGAAGTAATTCCTCACAGGGCGCGTCCCCCCCCAGTGTTCTATGGGTGCATGTGGAAAAAAAAAAAAAAAAAAAAAAAAAAAGGTTAATAGTTGTAGTTTGTTCAAGAAATAAAATGGGGAAAAACTAAAATAAAATGGGTATTAATTTTAAAAAGTATAAATTATTAAACAATAATTTTGCTATGAAATATTATTATTTATTTGTCAAAAAAAAAAAACAAAAAAAATGGTATGTAAAGTTTAAACTATATTTTTTATTTATTATTATGAGTATAATTAATAACTATGTATAAATGGTTAGTATTGTACTTAATTGTCAGCACTCTTTTTTAGTTTTTTCTTTGATTTCATTATTTTATTAAAGAGTCGGATTTACATAATATGAAATGTTTGGTAACCTTGATTATGATTTAACATGATTATTCAATAATATGTATTCTTATGGATGTCTCCAATCTCCAGAGTAGATTAAATGTATAATTACTATTGGTATTGAAATTATACCGTTTAATTATAAACATATAGTTTTTTTTGCATGATAACATTAGTACACCCCAATAATTTTTTTTTCTAAAAAAAAAACTGTATTTAAAACTAATTTAATTTTTTTCTTAGTTATTAAGATTTTTTAATAAAGAAAATTAAAGAAGTATTTTTTTTTTTTAAAACCCACAAATGAAACAAATTTTATGAACAAAATAACTGTCAACTTTTTTTTTATTTATCTGATAATACTAATTTATGTTACACCATAATTATCTACTTTCAAAAAAAACATCTTTCATTTTGACATTATTTTGTTGGTACTTTTAGATTAACGAAATTAAAAAAAATAAAAATATGCTGTTAATTAAAAAAAAATGTATAGATTATTTGTAACAATGCAAAATATAAAAAAATTTGAATTGATTATATAGAATGCATTTTAAGAGTTTGTAGCACATCTAGATATTAAACCATTCAGTAACAACGCAAATGCATGAACTTTCAGGCTCTAGTAATTATTAAAAGATTGTATAGGTACATTTATAGATAGCATTTAGCTCTTTTATAAATTTCACATTAATTAATTTAGATTGTTGAAGGACATTGGCTGTTGTATTTCATGTTATTTCTTATTACGAAAGACTATACGAATATATATTTTGATCTTTGACATCACTTTAGTTTTTTTACAACTGTTATTAAATTTAATTGAACAGAGAACCAAGTATTTTTTAACCACGGAAATTGTTTGTGAGGCTTTTAAAATATTTTACTTTGTAAGTATTTATTAAATTGTATCATGATAATACAGTTTATCAACTGGATAATCTGTTTGTTGTAAAAGCATGTATAGTAGGATGCTTATACTCAATAATTTGTGAGAATCTATTATTGCAGGATAAGCGAACATTTTTTGACCAGATATTTTCTTTTAGAATATAATTAATTAATTGAGTTCCAGGTATTGGATGGAATATAGTAAGGTCATTCGTTAATAATATTCCTACAGCTATATTTCTCGGGAATCCCAAATCATTCAGCGAAACATATTTTCGATTTACTGTTCTGGCTGTTCATTTATGGTGTTATCAGTTTTGCATGGTGGTTTCCGTTTTCCTCCAAAATGACTCGACTGTTTTCGCCATGTCTGTTTTCCGGCAAAATATATACAAATTTTGTACTTAAATTGTTCAAGAACCCCTGAACTTAAATCTATACAATCTTACGCTACAAGCAAGTTAGATGTAGAGGCTATATTCTAATTACCTAGTTATTCAAAATTATATTTTGTGTTTTATTATAAATAAGTTATAATTATGTTTTAAATGTTATTAAAAATTGTATGGCTAATTATAAATGTTAGCCATATATTTTTCTATTACCCCTCCGCTGAATTAAAAAAAGTTGCCAAGTTAATGTAGTGACGAACACTACACTTTGACCTTTAAATGTACTTTTAAAAACCTTTATTCGAATTTATTAATTGATAGGTGTCTGCGTAATTATTAAAAAAAACACTATTTTTAAACCCACCTGTTCATGTCATGACGTTATAATTAATGACATTAGAAAGTCTTTAGCGTATTAAAGGATGGAGAAAATTTTTTTATGAATTTAATATGTGTAATGTTTTAAAGTTTTAGCACATTAATTATTTAAATTAATACTTAATTATTATGTCTACCTGGAAATGTGCGCAAGCAATTATATTTACCTGAAAATAGGGTTTCTATTATTCATAGTTTTTTACTCGAATAAGTTATGATTTTGTGCGTAAAAAAATTGTTTTTTAAGTAAATGTGCGCAAAGTGGATGTAGTCGTGTAGAGAGATATTAATTGGCTTACTAATCTCATCCTATTTTAATTGACTTTATTATTATATTTATCAATATATTATGATGATTATTTGTCACATTTCTAAGTTTTAAAAAATTGGTTTTTGTAGTCTGTTGTTGTCAAAATAACAATATGGTAAACTAATAAAGAAATATTTTCCGAAATTATGTTTTCTTAGAATTTATATATTATTAAAAAATATATAAAAATAATTTGAAATTGTTATAATATAATTTAATAGTTGTAACAAACATGGATTTAATAATTTTCAAACCCCGTTTGTACTTTAAAAAAAAAGCCAATAAAAACACTTTAAAGTTAAGTAATGTTTTTTAGAACGGTATTAAATAATTTCCTAGGAACGAAACGTTTTTATTGTTCCAAACGGTATAATCTAAATATTATAAAAATATGCTTTTTATAGACTTTTTTTTTTTACAAGTTAAAACTCTGTAAGCTATCAGATTTATCATAGGTTATAACAGTTATAACATACATTTTTAGCTACCACTGACCTGGCGCACACGCTAAAATGTTTTAATCATTTTTAACACCCCAATAATAGTTGACATTTTGAATGTAGGTTGAAAAAAAATAAAGCCCTCCCTTCCTATTGAATCGTTAATAATTAGACACAGATAGACTATATCGATACCTTAAAGCACACAAGTGCTATGTCTAAAGTCTAATGTATCGATTTATAGTCCATAGCAAATTGGCGATCGCCGACGACGCGCTATTAGGCGGATGCGAGGGTGGAAAAGTTCTTTTTTTAATCGTCCCTACGGGCTACGGTATCGACGCGAGTAACACAATTATATTCATAACAAAAAAAAGGAAAAAGATCGTTTCTACTGTTTTACAAGTGTAACTACTGTTTTATTTACACTTGTATAGGTTTATATTTATGTGCTTGCGATTTTGTCGTCATAATGAGCTGTTTCAGGGTACTTTTTCAAACTTTATTTTATCGCCTTCAGTATATTAACGGTATTATTGTTTGATGTAATAAAAATACACGCACACACAAATATGTATTAAAGCCGAAAATCCGACAGGCGTTGTTGGCTGAAGTGTGTGCGCGCGCGCCCGTTAATGATGTTGGCAGCCGCCGGCCGAGCGCTTGCGCCCAGCGATGTTAAAAAAAAAAGCCTACGAACTTTGAGCGAGCAATATCAGTGCTAAAAGAAGACGACGCCGCGTTGTAGTGTCACCGTAATCCCGAGACGCGCACGCAATTCTCAACCCCCCGCTTGCCGCCGCCTAAGGTAAAACAAATTAATATAATTTAATACAACCTCTTCCCACCATTGGAGAAACTCGAATCGGCATCACTGCATTTCCCCAAACTGACCGCGTTTACAATATAACCGCAAGCGCCGAGTAATTATAATACTGTGTAAACGGTACCTAATAGCCCCCTCCCCCCCAAAAAAAAAACAGTAATGACATTAATTAAACGCCCGTTGTCTTTTTTTGGTTCTCTGTTTGTTTTCAGGTGATAGCCGAGGTCGAACTGACGATACCCAAAGAATCTACAAAATGGCGTTCGCCGGGCTCAAAAAACAAATAAACAAAGCGAATCAGGTAAATAAAATTTATTATTCTATATTTTTTGTCGTAGATGTACAAGAAAAGTGTTTTCAATTTTCATTTGTATTTCATGTCATAATGCCGATCATCGTTGCTTTCGTTTTTTATATTTATACTGAGTAAACGCCTATCGTTTAACGAAATTCTCTTCGGGTTTTTAAAATCATTTATATCGAAGGGGAGAATAATTCTGTAAAATATTGGGCATGATTTAAGACAACACCACCATGACCAGATTATCAATTTGTCATAATAAATGTTACCAACTAGGTCTCCGGGGAAACGAGCGTTGTGATCATTAATAATATATTTTTCAACAATTCCACTGGTTTGAAGACGGCGTTTTACTTATGCAATATCGATGCGTCTGTACGTATTATGGTTTTTGTTTTTCGTTTAAGGAACCCGTGTAGATCGATTAGTTATGTTTGTTTTTTTTCGGACCGCTAACGTCGTTTAGTAGGTAACGCCCTGGTCTCTCTCAAAGAAAAAGAAAAATTCTAGAGATCATTATCGTGGTCTCCTGGAATATATGAAAACGTAAAAAGTACATGTATAGACTTTTTCAGTTGACCGAAAATTAATAAAGGATAAAATTATTATTGATCGGAAATCCTTTTATTCGTATACGGTTTTTGAAACGTACACGTTGTAGTTAGCCTAAGAAATCAGTTCGAAATGTAAAATCCGCGTACAAAAATAATATGGTGGTAATCGAAACCTTATAAGGTCGTACACTAATTTATATACGCCATCATTGTCTGTGTCTACTTTGTCACGTGACCATTTTAGAGTTGATCTCTATTGACAAAAATATCATCTTTACAAGAGATAGCCGATCTTAACGGATATGTCTCAAACGGGACAAACACATTATTTTGGCCGACTTATTATCAACTTAATGCAATTTTAAAGTTAACGAATGCTGTCCACGCGGTGTCGAAGCCACAACGGAACGGGCATGTTTCGTTGTTCCAAAAAAACCTAGTTGCTGTTTTAATAGGTGTTGTGATTCCTGTTCGCGTTACTCGTAGTGACAGAATAAAATATCGTTTGTGTTGATAAAGAAAAAAAAGTCGCTATTTCTTTTTTTGAACGTTTGCGGTAGTTTTAAATTTTTTTGATTTCGTAATGCCCACGTGTATCGACTAGCGTACACGGTAAACGGTACATATGACGCACTGAAGGCTCACCGAGATATATATTTTTTTTTATTTCCCTGCCGCATTTTGTACTTACAAAGGGGCGGAAGGAGTGGTTGTCGAGTCAAAAATTAGGCCAAGAGAGCGTTGCTTGTGGTGGTAGTGTGTGTTACGGTGCTTGTGCGTGTGTATGCAAGCGTCGCGAGAGAACTTTATTGATCAACAAAGCTCTGCCCGTTCGCTCTGCTGTATACCGGCTGCCGTCGCCAGCCGTTGGGGCTATAATAGCGGATCGCGAGGCCGCGGCGAAGGGGGACCGGAGCACGAGGGTAAGACTGTGAGGGGGACGGCGGTTGTACGATCTTTATCTGTTAGCACTCATCGACCACGTCCCCCTCGATCGAGTTAAGACTGCATGAAAAATTAAAGTACGACACGAATAATATGTGTGCACGTTCGCATTATTAGTTCGATTATTGTACGTACGTACCATCAGTGCCGAATTAAACTGTATTGCCGCCCCTAGGAAAAATAAATTTGCCGCCACTAAAAACTGTTTTTTTTCTTCAACAATGGGCGCAATTAAATACCATTCAATTTAAAGCTAACATTCATTTTTTACATGCTCTATTACCTTGATTTTAAACGGAAATTGTTTGTATAATATCTGACCAATTAATAGATTTAAGTAATAATTCGTGTTCAATATTTAAAATTAAAAGATATATCACCTTTTTTGTTAGATAAAGATCTCCTTAAAACACTTTTCTGGTTCATCTACACTTTTTGCCCATTATCCATTAATTCCGTATTCGTCTCTAATTTATGTAAAATAAATTATTATTTAATATTAGTAGTACATATTTACATGGGTTAATGTTTAAAATATAAATTGGTATAATATAATCATATATATTCTCAAAATTTGTAACAGTAAAAAAATTATCAAAACCTTTTTTATATACCTTTTTTTTTGCACCTGTTGGTTCCCAAAAAATTGTCCCCTCCCCCAAACACCATAAAATTTGCCGCCTAAGACAATTGCCTCCCTTGCGCCCCGTTAAACACGGCTCTGTGTACTCACAACTGTTTTGAACTAAATATAAATTGTAATACATACATATAAAACGACGATGTAGCACAGTCATACAATCTTAATGACCACTCGCGTTGGGTATTAAGATTAGAGCCTAGTGTCTATGATTTTGTGCTTGTATTTACTGTATATACGTGTGTGTTTACAAATACACGTGTTTTTTTACAAAAGTTTTAGTTCGTTTACTGAATACGCGTAGTTAAAAAAAAAACGAATACATAAATGTTATTATACTTATAATTAAAATATTACTATAATTTTGAAAACTAACCTTATATTAAAGGCTAGTTGAGGTTAGTAGGCTAGTAAAGGCTAGTAGGCTGATATCATTTTTTGACTGATCTAAACTCTAAAGTCTAATCATATTTCGTCGAATAGTATTAATTGTAGTGTAATAGCTGTTTTTGTACACAAATTATGGCTCAAATTTTACAGGGATATTAATTGTCCGTTCACACAATTCTCTGTAGACACCTGGATTTTTTTTACCGAGATTTTTAATTTTTTTAATTTTACATAATACATATTTTAAGTTAAGCAAGAAAATATTGTTAAACGCGCCCAACATTAGTGATTCGCCGAAAACGGCGGTGTGCTAGTTAAGAACAAAATAATCGCTTCTCGGGTACTCTTAAACCTACCATATTATGTCTTTGCTGTTGTATATCCACTTGGGTTAAAACGGTAAGTCAACGGACTCGTCGTTATTTCAAGAAATTATTACTTAACTTAAAGCCCCTGTGTATTTTCTGTCTTTTTAAAAGCAAACAAGAAAACACAAACGCGTTTTATCTCGCGGTATCGATTATGTATATTTGTTTACCGCCGCCTACACGTACGATTTATTGCGCATTGAAACTTTGAAAAAGGTCTCTGCAACAATAAACGTAATAACTTTATTATTTGCTTTGTTTTCAGTACATGACTGAGAAAATCGGCGGAGTCGAAGGTACCAAACTCGATGTCGATTTCGTGGACATGGAAAGGGTGAGTGGAGTTATCTACGCTCATATCGATCGCGTGTACTTGTATAATAAGTGTGTTATGATTTAGAAAACCGACGTTACCTACGAACTGGTCGAAGAACTACAGCTGAAAACCAAAGAATTCTTACAGCCCAACCCCACTGCCAGGGCCAAGATGGCTGCCGTTAAGGGAATATCAAAACTGAGCGGACAGGCCAAAGCGTCCACGTATCCGCAAGCCGAAGGTACGCTCGGTGACTGCCTGCTCTTATACGGCAAGAAACTCGGCGACGACAGCCTGTTCGGTCAAGCGTTACAGGAAATGGGCGAGGCGCTCAAGCAAATGGCCGACGTCAAATACGCCTTGGACGACAACACCAAACAGAACTTCCTCGAGCCTCTACATCACTTACAGACAAAAGACTTAAAAGAAGTTATGGTAATTATCGGCTAAAACACCGCTAACCAAACCCTGTATTGATTTGTTTTTTATTTACTTATTTACGCGTTCAGCATCACAGAAAGAAGTTGCAAGGAAGGAGATTGGACTACGATTGCAAGCGAAGAAAACAAGCTAAAGGTAAACTCATAATTTCATATTCCTAACTGTGGATTAATGACGGAGGTGGGAAAATTACTAAAATTTATTTAATAACAAATTACGTAACCGAATTACAAGTATTTATGAATTCAAATTTTGTTTGTAGCCAAACGCAAAAGAACACTTGAAAATTCTGATTTTTATTTTAATAAGTTTTTACAACATTAGAGATGATTTCAAAAAAAACAGACGCTCGGGAAAAAGTATTGAGACCAGATTCGAATTCAGAAAAAAAGTTTAGGAAATGTACGAGTCATTATTTAAGTAATTTAATTAAAATCATTAGAATACTGCCCACCCCTGGTCAGTGGGCGGGGGTGGGGTATAAAAATGACGTATCAAAATAAAAAATATGGAAATGATTATCCGAAGATCTCAAGTAGATCCTTAAATTTTGTTGGGTTATTTATTCGTATACATTGTGGGCGCCAATCAAAGTGAAAACCGTAGGTACAGAGTGCCTCCGGATACGCCAGATTCTTGGGCGTTCTAATGGTTTGTACCATTTATTTTTTATAGGTTCACACGTGAGTGACGAAGAACTAAAACAGGCCGAGGAAAAATTTGCCGAGTCTTTGCATAGCGCTCAGATAGGAATGTTCAACTTGCTCGACAACGACGTTAGTATTGCCACTGTCTGCGCTTTGGGTCTAAAATGTCTGCACTCTACATCCTCACACGTGTCCGTGGTCTAAACTTCAACGTTAAAACTATTGCTCCCTTGCCTAAAACCCTATAAACGTAAGCCTTTTTAGACCCAAAGTGTTAGGCGTTCCTTTAAAAAGTGCATAATGTTAACGAATTTAATACACGGATTTTACACTCACTCCTCAGGTGGAACAAATCTCGCAGTTGACTACTTTCGCCGAATCTCTACTCGAGTACCATCAACAGTGTTCTGAAATTTTGAAATTAGCCTTTATGGAAATCCAGGAAAAGTGAGTAGTGCGACAGTCAAAGATAAAAAACAACTACACTGTTGTCGTGACATCATCGTGTGTGTGTGTGATTTATACTTTTTACAGGCGTGACCAGGCAGCCAGTCGGCCGAAATTAGAATTTGTGCCCAAAACCCTTAACGACCTGCACCCGGTGGACGTGATCTCAGACGACATCAACGGTAAGTACTAAGTGGTCAACTCTTGGAACTATAATGTCGAACCCAGATCAAAATAATAATAATAATACATATTATTATTATTATGCTGTGCCGCTAAATCATGTTTGTCCTGTAACCTAGCACGGTTACTCTGTTAAAAAAATAAATAAAGTGTCTTATGCTGGATGTTGTTAGTTGGAATAATATGTACCGTTTGCCCCGTGGGCGGTATTTGCTACTTAGTATTTGCAAACGGAGTACATTTTTTTTTACCTACACTTAACGATTTCGTTTCAGACGAGTATGAGTTGATGGAACCACGACTCGCACACGTCAAAGGTAAAATAAAAATATAAACACAAACTGTAAACTAAATGATCGCGTGTAGAACAGTTTTTTTGGGATTTAACTAACATTCGTATTTTGTTGTTCAATAGCTTTAATTAACCTAATCGATTACATATAATTAAAGTTTATACCCGACCATTTTAGTTGTATAAATATAATTAACCCCCAAACGTATTATTGTACCTATGATATACTTATTTTTTATATATTTTTCGATACTTACCAAACGTTAGCTGGACTTAAACAAGGAGAAAAAATCAAATTAAAAACAATTTAAATTCTGAGTATTTAAAGTCAGGCTTAACGATTCACCGGCTTCCATTGAACAATGATTGTTTATTGAGAAGGAGAATCGCCTTGCTGAATTAGGGTTCCACCAACATTGTTCTCAGACAATTAATTGTTTTTAAAAAGTTAGGTATGAAAAGGCTTTCGGTAATTTCCAGTAGTTTTAGTCGATAAAATATGTATTTTCATTTCATGTACAACACATCCAATGGTCATTTACACACTTTGCAAAATCTTTATCTTTCTAGTCCGTATTCCACACATACGAGTCTATATTATTATTATACTTAAGCTATAGCTGTTGTTTTCAACTAACATAAATTGCTTTTTACATAATACATTGTACTGAAATCAATATACCGTATTAGGTAGTTCGCGAGCTTCGTCCCCGACGCACTCGAAGTCGGATTTCACCTCGGGATCGAACCATCACGATAACCAGCATCAACAGCCACATCACAATGGTACCTATTGTTGTTTTGGGCATTTTAGATTTACTAATTGTTTTTTAGTAACTAAACTGTAGTTGCCGCTTTTATTTTGTGAATATTATATAATATATACCGCTTTGCATTCATATTACATATCTACATTGTCGTTTACATCAGAGTTGGCCGTAACTCGGATTTATAAAATAAAAGCCGACCCAGTTAAGTTTTTTCGGACATGCATAAACCTAGTAAAATCCATATTTTTGGGTAAATACCAAACATTTACTAAGCTTAAGCTAAAACACCTAGTTGGATTTTTTTTGCTTTGATTTGGGTTGGTTTTGTTTTGCCAACTCTCGTTTACACCATAATAATTGTAAACTATTGTCTGTACCAGTCAAGAAAACGAGTGTCTTATGTTAAATGGATAAGCCTGTATACAATTATATATTTGTTTCTCATTTAATCGTAAGGGATCGTTGTTAAATAGTTAAATTTATAGTATTAACTTCGATGCGAAGCTAAGAAAATGCATGTATGTTGGCCATATTAGACAGTGGTGTAGACTTCTTAGAGGGGGTGGCTCCATGTCGAGACTTATATCAGCCACTTTGTAACTAAATTTTTATTTGTCCAATTCTGAAATAAAGTGGGCCGATTGCGTCAGTTTAATTTGATTTCTCACAGTTTCGACATTTATGTTAGACATGAAGTATTCGATTTAATATGAATTGTAAGAATGTTTTTAAAGAACATAGTAGTTAGTAAAAGTACTAATAATATATTTATATTTTTTTGTATGATAATTTAATATAATATATGTAGTTGCTTTGCCGATTTTATTTTATTTTAATAGATGAAAAAATGTAATATTTTAGTATAAACTCAGAATAAATCGTCAAAATAAACTTTGAACGATGACAAGCTATCAGATCAACAACCGGGCGTGTGTGTGTCCAATCGAACAAACACTGGATGACAACGACTAATACCAGCTTAGAATTGAAACGGCGTTAAATTAATCAGGACAATAAATTGGGCTTGTCCGGTTGTTGATATACCGCGGGATTCCTTTAATAGTTGCCTACAAGAAAATTAAAACCACTAGAAACGCGTAGACGCATGTCGATTCGAATTTCGATCGGATCTTTATATAGACTGACATGATTTGCCTTTTTTCTCGTTCGCAAAGAATGAGAAAAAAAAGTACACCAAAGTGAAATTTGTAAAATTCCTGTCACTATTTATGTGAACGTCGACGGCAGAGATGTTTCCAAAGGGTTTATTCACGAACAACTGCATTTTTTTTTTTACTAAAAATAATTTTGTATTAACCGTTAACTCCACTAATATAATCATGCATTACGTGCCATTTAGGATTTATCGTTTTGAAAACTATTAAAATGTATACTTTGCTCGTGCTTAGAGTGTAGTTACTTGGATGTGTGCAAACGTACTAAAATATCGTTCTATAGCTGATCATTTATATGATGTTCGATTGGTGTAATTTTGTTATTATTTGTTGCAAACTATAAACGATGTTTATTGGGAGAATTTTATTGAATTACCCGATTGCACGCTGATGTATTTGATATTTCGCTTAGCATGTTAAAGTAGACTGTAGAAATAGTATGTATCGCGTGTTGCCGGTAATAGATAATTTTTTGAAAACATAATATTTTGTGTTATGTGTTGTCTGCCTAAATGTAAGTATGTTTAACTCGTCTGGTATTTTTATATAGCGTCTCCAGTGTCTTCTCCAGTCAAGTCTGTTCAACGGCAAATACCACGTAATTCGCCTTGCTGTACCGCTCTGTATGATTTCGAGGCTGAAAATCCGGGAGAACTCGGATTCAAGGTTAGCATAAAATCACCTCATCCTATTACAAAATTATAATCATATGTCAGGGTGTGGTTACCCAGAACACTTATCTTAAGAGTTACGAACAAAAAGTTAACTTTCGTAATTTTTTTTTAATGCAAACATGTAAAATAGTAGTACCTAATTTTTACTATTCTGATTAATTATTCACTCCTAAGATTTTGTTGAAAAAAAATTCTCTTTATATTTTTACTTTTTAAATTATGAGTCGGACAACATTTTTATATTTTTTCAGAATTATTTAATTATGCCCAAATATAAATGTCAGCCTTTATGACGTTTTTTTATACTGTAAACTTATATTAAATTAATTATCATGCCTCCAAGTGTTCTTACAGAAAAATGAAATGATAATAAAAAGGTATAGTTAGTTATTTATCGAGGAAAAGTTCCGCCCAAACTTTTAGCGTTTTCATGAGTTGGTAACATTTTCGAGTCATAATTAAAATTATTTGTTATAACTACAACACATTTTGATTGAATTGTATAATATTCCAATAAATTAACTGATTTTGCTCTTGTAAAAAAAAAATTCAATTAAAACCATTATAAAGTTGAGTCATGCCTTGTGGAACAATATATACATTATAATTGTATAACTTAACTTTAAATTTTAAAACAAAATCGACCAATTTAATAATACAATACATACAAATTGATGTATCTGTTTTTTCATTACAGGAAGGCGAAACGATTATACTGTTAAACAGGGTGGACGAGAATTGGTTCGAAGGCAGCACAAACGGCCGCACTGGATACTTCCCGGTCACATACGTACAAGTCGTCGTTCCATTGCCATAGTTCTCTCTATAAATGTTTTTTTTCAAACAGTCGTTTATACATATATATGATTTAATACTAAATTTAACCTTAACTTAAAAAAAAAACCTTCATAGAGAAAACTTAAATCTATTTATAACACTATATCTACATACTATTTTCATTATTTTTAAATTATAAGTTCCGTTTTCGTTGTATGGACATTGTTACTAATAATAATAGTAGTGGAAAGACAACAAACATACGTTTTTCGTGAGCTTGCCCAAGTGTTATATAATTATAATTAAATATTATAAAATAAACTCGAAATTTTGTTTTTAAATTCAAAATTGTTTGTGTAGTCGATAAAAAAAAATGTATTGTTATTGGAGTGTTGTGGGTGAGCAAATTCTGTAATTGGCATATCTCCTTTCTATATTTAACCTTTTACACACGAGTTATGACTTCGAGTTTTTACCTACAGGTTACATTTTGCGCTTAGAATTTTAAACGGTTTCTTAAATTATTTGTAACATTTTTTAGTACATTCGTTTGTCTTTATTTCCTATTGGCTTTAAGATATATTAGGTACCTATTTCTTCTTCATACTAGTATACTAGATATTTAATATAAATATACTTAAAGTTTGTTACCATTTGCTTACACGAAAGGTCTCTGTATCTTTAGACAATAAATATTCCTTAAAAGCAATTTCAAACAAATTTAACTCGTATGCGATAATTATGTTGCTATTTTTATAGTAATCCATTATATACATTATAATATATTATAACTATCGTAAATGTCTTCATCTGTGTGTATTTTTAGATATTTAAGGAAAAAAAAATTATCTTAACTTATAAATTATTCTATTAAAAACATAAATATTTTACTCTAAATCTTTGTTATAAAACAAAATTCAATAAAATACATTTTTTTTTAAAGATACAAATTGTTACTCAAGACATTTAACCTAAACTATATTATATTCTTGTTCTCATACATATGTATATGACTATTTATGTATAAAATAAATGTTACTCCATAAAAAAAAAAAAAGAAATGTTAATCAACACTTTCTTGAGTTTTGCTATGTCTGAAAGAATTAGACGTTTTAAAAGTATTTGGTATGAACGCGGTGGTGTTATCAATTGACTTATGTTATAACATTAGTTGCAAGTGTACATATATACTTACTGATTTACTTGTATAATAAAATATTTTCAAAAGAAAAATAATAAAAAATATCTCGTTCATTTGTTGTAAGAATGTGAACGTGTCAATTTTTAAAAAAATGAATGTGAACGCAGTTAGTTTATTTTACAATGAACGTAAATCCATACGAGTTTATTATTTAAGTATTGTGTTGAAGACTGAGAAATAAAGTACCTTTAGTGTGTTTTAAAAGATAAATGCTTAATTTGCCTAAATTATAAATACACTAGAATTAGAAAAATTCAATTATTACTGATTGCTATGATTTCTGTTTATAAATCATGAGGACATATAAAATTCAAATTTATTTCATTAGAATAGCCAATGATATTGTTTACAATTTTTGATACATAAATTTGAACAATTCTAGCATTAATGTATATTTTAAGTGCGTGGATAAAAAATTGAGCAGTTAACAGTCAGTTGATAGCCTTTTTAACCAAAATTAAGTAAAATACCAGTGTGTATTTTAATAATAATTAAGATTGTACTGTGAGACACTTTTAAATATAATAAAAGGTCTTTATCGACTTGTGAAAATGTAAAACCATAAATAATACGTGACATTCTATTTTAGTTGCTATAAACTAAGTTCATTATTTCATTACAATAATCATACCGAGCAAAGCCATTGTAATGCAAAACAAGGTAGAGACATTTTATTAGTACAAAATATGAACTGACTAAACAAATATCAATACAATATTATTATCTTATTGATACTTGATTACCCTTATTATATGATCCGATAATATATAAACTTTTTTACCTCACTTAACTATAAAAAAAAAAATATAATTTTATACAAAAATGAAAAAATCAGTTTATTTTATAAAAAAAAGAATATTAACCCTTAACTAGTTTACATATATTATATAAAAAAAAGTTTAGATGCTTTTAGTAACTTTTCATGTTGTGTTAAGTATTTAAAAAAATGGTTTTAATGAAAAGCTTCTGAATATTTCAAAAATTAATAATTTAAAGGTATGTCACGGCACTAGTAAAGGCTTTATACTTTGTAAACATTTTTCTTAATAATATTACAATGATATATTAGGCACTTAAGAACTACACTTAGAAATTGTAAAAACATATAAAACATAGACTGAATAAAAAAAGTACATCTCTTAATGGATTACCATATAGAATAGTTAAATAATGACGTGCTAATGGGTATTTAAAAAAAAATTTAAGTTTTGGCAAAGCAAAAATAAACCATTGCACAAAGATCATCAGTTGGCTTATAGTACATAAAGAAATGGAAAATGAAGTTAATTTAATTGATTTAATTTTAATTGATATTTAAATATTGTTATTGTAGTGTTGTTAAAGTATGATATTGGTATTAAAAAGCTAATTGTATTCTTAAAAACAATTGACATTTGTATTTAAAATTTAAAAAATAGCTCAATTACAAAACACTACTGTTTTATTTTACCAATAACACTAACATAATCCATTAATTTAAATTGTTTTCCATAAACACATAAGTTACATACATATACTTAAGAAAGTGGAAGGTGAGTTTTGTCACAAGTACATAAGTACATGTGTTTATAAGGAATTGTGTAGGAATTTTGATATCTTATAAATATTAAATATTGAGATCCTAAAACTGAATAGTTTAAACGATTAATTGATTCAAACTTTATTTATCTTTGATTGTCGTTTGATGGTACAATTTGAGCAAATTCAATGCGTCTTGAGCTTCTCTTTTTTCATAAAGAAATCTTCCGCTGGCCTCTTTAATCTGCTCCACAAATGACCTGCAATTATAATTTTTTAAAAATCAACTAGTTTCTAAATGTATTGTTTTCATCTAAATAAATAATAACCTATCAATTGCCTGATCAGTGACATCTTCGGGATTCATGTCAGCTAGTAATTCAAGATCACAACCACCCAATAATGCGATTTGACCAGAGTCGCTTTTCAAACGATCAATTAAACAATTTATACTTTGTTTACCATCTACATCATCTTTTGATAGTTGAATACTGAAAAAATTAAATTATTTGTATTAACAACTTATATTCAAAACGAATTAGACATATTATGGATACAAACTTTATGCTACTGTATGGAGACCATTTTTCATCTTTTTTAAGTATCATAAACAAAGTGTTTTTTTCCAAAGTATCAAAGTAGTCGTTTTCATCCACTTCTGTGCCATCTAATTCTAAAACTACTTTAACCGGTTCCTCAATTTTGAATTTTTGTTGAGCTGTAAAAGGTTACAATTTATTTTTACATGATTTTTATTATTATTATTATTATCAGAGTTCTGTAATGTTACAAAATATAACATGAACACAATAATTTTGTACATTAAATTAATAACAGGTTATAACATGATATTAGAATAGTTTCGGAGATAATGAATAGCGTTATAATTTTTTCACTACTGAGGAATAACAACAAAAATTGTTATACATTTATATACCTTAAGAGCATTTACCCAAATAACTTGTATCATATTTTTATATTCTAAATTTGCAGGCAATTTATTATTTATTTATTACAAGATACATTTAAAAATTGGTCAATTAATTTATTTTTTGGTTCTCTGAATTCAAATTTAAAAAACAAATAAATTTGATACACCATTCATTAGAACACTCTTGGTGGGAAATTTTTTCCATTATGTTTTTGTAATAAATAAATATATTATGTTATAACATTTTTGGAATTAATAGTTTACAACATTATTTCTATTTTATGTTTATTAACATAATTTTGGATTGAACAAATAAAACTGTTAACGGAATTCTGATTATTATCAAAACTTTAATATAACTTATTATGTAGTAAAAATAATGTAAATTTATTTTTTAAATACCTTTAGCAATAAGATCAGATAACGATTCTGCGACTATACCTATTTTATGTTCTCTTTTGGAATCAACAATTTTGTAAGGCATTCCATTTCTATTATTTTTGTGTTCCAATTGTGTATTTTCCATGATAAATCTAAAGTAGACAAAATATATATTAATTTTATAATATGTAAAAACTACAACAGAAATAGTTTCAAAATTATACTCACATATAAACAATATTTTTAAACAATATGTAATAGACCCGTTAGTTACTTTAAATATTTTATAGATAAGACAATTTATATGACGCACCTCTTGTAAAAAAGCCCAGTAAAAATAAAGTTTAATCCGAAAGTTGTATTCCCACTCATATTTTTAACACATGGTTTGCATACAATTTAATATACTTTTAAATGTTTTATACATAAAATTAGTATTGTTAAAAATTAAGTTTTGTAAAATCAAATAAACAAAGAAAATTTGATTAGAAAAGTAGAAAAGTTGTCTATTTATATTTATATCGAACATATGTAGTGAAAAATTAATTTTAATATCGCCAATACAAAATTTGTATATTGTCGTGGCTGTAAATCGGGGTGCGGTACACGTTATTGTAATTTATATTATTCAATTTGAATTACTATAATAAGCACATTTGTGATTTAATAAAAATATGAAGATGAATCCAATATGAAATATTAAATGAGTTATGCTTACTCTGTAAGACGATGTAGTCCAGTCACTCCAGAGGGTCTAAGTGAATGGGGAATTAAAAAAAAATCAAGCTTAACGTTAAAGATATGGTTTCTTAAAATATTTACAGTGTATAAAATGTAAATGCTAAAGTCGAGACTTAAGAACAGTAAACACTAAAGGCTGAAGCAATTAAGTTGAATTCTGCGAAGAATTATTCAGTTTTATGGAGTATCCAATGGGTATTTACGCATTTGGAATTATTTTTACATTTGTTCGATATTATCAAGTCAATTATCAAAATTTGGCATGGTCAATTCGACCACTTGTAACCAAAATCGACCAGTGTAAAAGTGTCGTTACAAAGATATTGCAAAAAATCTATATGATAGGTTTTATCGTACATGATAAGTGAGATTGTTTACAAAATAAATTAATCAAATTTTCGGCGTGTTCGAGTCTGTTCATAACAGACATTTCAATAGTTATTTTCATGTTCCCTACATTATTATTGTCAAATTTATAAACTTCTTAAAATATTAAGGAACGTTACTCTAGAACGGTACACAAGTATTTGGATTTTCTGTTGATTTGTACAAATTTACCAGGTAATAACAAAAGTGTATGGGTAATATTTTTAAACTACTAACACCCAAAAATCTAATTTCAATTTGTACAGAATCGTTCATTTTTGTATCATGAACATCTTCTTTTTCTTCTTCCGTGACTTCAGCCTTCAAGACCATGTCGTCCAACAAATTTGCCTCCAACGCTAACTCCTTCCAATCCATCCCTGGTTTCACTTTCTCTATGTCTTCTTGACCCTATCTTCCCAGCGTAATCTCGGCCTTCCAAGTGGTCGTTTTCCTTGTGGTACATTCTCCTGTACTATTTTTATCAATGATCCTGTTTTTCGCTAAGAATGACCTGCCCACTTCACTCTTCTTTTGGTAATATCTTCTTTAATGCTTGGCCTTTGATACAAATCCTGAAGTTCCTTGTTTTTACGTATTCTCCATTCACCTGTAGATTCGTCTTTATATGGTCCATACCTTTTTCTCAGTACCTTTCTTTCAAACACTAATAGAGCATTTTCATCTATTTTCCTTAAGGTCCAAGTTTCCGAACCATATATCACAACTGGCTTGATAAGTGTCTGATATATTTGGGACTTCAGTTTTCTAGAGATTAATCTAAATCTTGATAACTTTGTCAGACCAAAATAACATTTATTGGATGCTTGTATTCTCGCTTTTATTTCCATACCTACTTCATTCTGCTATGTTATTAGTGCGCCAAGGTATTTAAACTGCTGTACTCTTTTGAACTTGTAGTTTTCGACTTCTAGGCACTCATTGCGGCGATCTATTTGCTCGTGTCTTTGAACTACCATATATTCAGTTTTCTTAGAGTTAATCTCTAGGCCTATACGTTTTGCAGTATCATGAACATTTGTAAACAAAATTATATTCTTTTTAAATTAGTTTTTTAAATTGAATTATCAATAATAAATAAGTATCTAAATAATTATCAGACTGATGCACAATATTTTGGTTGATATAATCTATTTAAAGCTGTTAGGTGTTAAAATAATTATATTTTTGAATAATATAATTTATGTAAATTGGGATTAAAAGTTATATTCATTTTTAGTTAATCTATAAAAAATGGATGAAGAAACTGAAGTTAAAGAATATCGCTGGGAAGGAGGATATGAGAAAACATGGGAAGAAGTCAAAGAAGACGAAGGCGGAAATGTAGAGTGGTCAGTTAAAGAAATAATAGAGAAATCCAAGCGGTCGTTAGGAACACGTCAGCCCAATGTTCGTCTTGGTATGATGCGACATTTGTATGTTATTATAGACTGTTCAAATTCAATGTTTGAAAAAGATTTGAAACCTACTAGACAAATGTGTACCTATAAATTACTTCAAGATTTTATACAGGATTATTTTGATCAAAATCCAATCAGTCAACTAGGCGTTATAACAACGCGTAATTCATCTGCAGAACGAGTGACTGAGTTGTCTGGTAATAGAAAATATCACCTGGACGAACTAAAAAAAACATTTGGAGATTTTAATTATTGTAATGGACTCATGTCAGTTCAAAATTCATTGGACTTGGCTTTGTCTTTTATGAAAATGTTACCATCACATACTAGTCGAGAAATACTCATTATAGGCTCCAGTTTAAGTTCTTGTGATCCTGGAGAAATTAACACCACTCTAGAGGCTCTCAAAACCAACAATATCCGAGTTTCTATCATACATTTAGCTGCTGAGGTACACATGTTTCGACATCTGTGCAACGAAACAAAGGGCAAACATAATGTTATTGTCGACGACGTACATTTTAAACATGTACTTTGGTCATTAGTTGAACCAGTTCCTCTGCCTAATTCTGTGGATGCTTCTTGCGTTAAAATGGGATTTCCTCAAGAACTAGAACAAAAGCCTCCATTCACCACTTGTTCTTGTCATCTGAGCGAAGGTGGTAAATTGAACGCTAAAGGTTTTTTTTGTCCTCAGTGTAATAGCAAATACTGTGAATTACCAGTAGAATGCAAATGCTGCGGGTTAATTTTGGTGTCTTCGTTGCATTTGGCTCGTTCTTTACATCATTTGGTTCCTATAAAGCAATTTGTAAAAATCGAGCTCGAAGAAGGCGCAAGCGCTTATTGTTACGGTTGTAGAAAAAGAATACGTATTCCAGCAGAATCAGTGTATTTGTGCGAGTCTTGTAAAAAACACTACTGCGACGGCTGTGATATTTACATACACAACACATTGCATGTTTGTCCCGGTTGTGCTGTGAAGCGTGATGAAAAAAGATAACAGCAGTATAAAATTAACAAATTATAAATGTATGTATACATACATATATTGTGTTTTTTATTGTAATTTTACTTAGATATGTAGAATAAAATTAATTCAATATAAATCTTTATATTGTTATTAAGTATGTACAAAATACATTTTTTTTATACATTTTTCTGTAATTAAAAATATTGCTTTGGTCTTTTTAAACAATCGCTACAATTTGTTTCATTTACGTGGAAGTCAAGAAATTTGTATACTAAAACTGATCTGTAATCTACTGAACAATGAGTTACTAGGGCTTTACTCTTGAATCAAATTAATTTAATAAAAACCTATTTTTTAAATAAATTGTGTTTATCGAAAAAATACATATAAATTACTTATATAAAAACCTTAATAACTAAATTCACATTAAAACAACATTGTGTTGGAAAAGTTCCTTTTTAAAATTTGTTTAATTTTTGTAAATATTATTTTAACAAAATTAATTGAAAACAAGGAACTATTTTGAGTGTAGTGACTATACTGGAAAACGTCATACAGCATACCGGTAGTCACATGAACACACATGAACATCACAAATGATACAGTTAACGATGATTCTGATCAGCAGTTAAAAACGAAACGAAATTTGAAGTTACTGATTTAAAGTCACCATTACTGACAATCGATTACAGATTAACTATTAAATACATTTTTTATAAATATAATATTATTTATGGAAATGTATGCAAACAAAATTATTACTAACACTATAAGTTAAAACAACTAATTTCCGTTCACGTTATTAAAAAAAAAATTCTTTCCTGTTCCTTGTTCCTTTATTTCAAAACAAAACAGAATTTAAATTTGTGTTGTTTTGCAATAAAACGCGAAACAGAACGTACGGCATTATAACATGTTTTTAATTCCTGTACAAAATACTTGGAATAATGGAAAAATTATTATCAAATACTATAATTGAATGATAAAATCATTTAAAAAGGATTTTTGGTATTGTAGTTGACTTGTTAACGTATATCGATAATACTTTATCAAAAGAACACCTAGCCAATATATATGTGTAACTATTTAAAAAAAATTTACGGTTGGATGTAAAGGACAAAGATTCAATTTTTAAAGACTTAAACGATTATCAATTACAATATAATTACACAGCGATCACTGTTCTGTGTAGGAGTTAAATAATGGAGTAATGTTTGTGCTTTAAAGAATAATGTTAATAGCTAACGTTATTTTGTACTAAAAAGTACCTCGTTAAGTTAAAAGTTACTGAAAAAGTAATTTTTTACTTTTTTACTCGTTATCTTTGACATTATATCTATTGGCTATTTTATTCGAGGATTAAGAAAACAAACATTTTGGGGAAACAGTGTAAACAATTTAAGTTTAAACGGTAGGTGAAATAAAAATGACCAGTTACCTATAAATTTCGACTTTCTAGCGTTCAGATAAGTTTACAATTACGTTGACAAAATCAGCATAATATGTATACTTTTATTTTTACTCAAGACTAACATTCTGAAACCTTATCGAAATTAGTGACCCCATTGACATGACCATCCCTTGTAACAATTAAATTATAATAAACCAATTTAAGTTTTTAGGTAGGTAGGTAAAATTATACGTAGACCGAATAAATCATTTTTTAGGAACGAGTTATTTAATGTACACAATATACATATCTAGTCAATTTATTTAAGCAAATTCACATAACTGGAAAGAGTTAAACACATTTTCCTTGGTTTATTACTTTAGTTTTACATGTAAATAAAATATATCTTACACAAGTTTGGAACTAATTAAAACTATTTTTCATAAAATTGTAGCATGCTATTGTGTACTTTCTAGGGTGTTGTTTTCAATTTTGAATGTAAATGGAAAAACTGTATTTATAGTTTGTCTTGTAAATTAAATGAAAGGTTGTTAAGTTCAAAAAAACCATAAAAGATAATCGAAATTAAGAACGCTTGACAGTCGAGTAGACAACAGTTTTATTATAAACGCAATGTAAAACAACAAATACTAACGAACAAGATTAGATCCTATTAGACGGCAACTTAAAAATTAAACTGATTTATTATATTATACTTTATATTATAATGTAAATATACAGCTTATATAACCGCCAGAATATAGAACGCAGATTGAAGTGGCCCTGGCTGCACGACCTTTTTGGACATCACTGACTATCGAAGCGAAAACAAATCGCTATGGTTTTAACTGCATTCTATCGAATTATCTTACAAATATATTGCACTATAAGAATTCAGGCAATTTGATGAGCTTGGATTTGATTAAAACCACAAACCTTACATTTATATTAAACTATCTATAGATATTAGATTCACATGGAAACGTAAATTGTTGAGAGTGATATTATCACTCAGTTATAATAATTTCCTAAGACTTGTGACTTAATTTCTCCTATGCTTAATTATTTATTTAATTTTTGTTTCATTATTTAAAAATTGTACTTATGAATGTTGTAGGTGAACATTGAGATAATTGCATGTAAAGAATTTTATACTGACTGCGTGAATCTCAGATCATTTCAAGTTGTACATAACTGTGATAGCATAAAAGCACTTCTCCATTTTATCGAAATAGATTATTTTAGCCGTGAACCTGAATGTCTATTTGAAGTCAGTATAAGGTTAGTACCTATAAATAGCCTACTATTTTTACTTATTATTTATATTTATTTTTTTCTAAGTGAAATTATTAGTAAAACCCATTGATAATTGATTTAAAATATACAATATTTTACAATCCATTTATATTATTGTTACCCGAGTAAAATATTAAAAGTATTGTTATAAAACTATAAATTTTAATAATTAATAATTTCTGTTATTTTATAGGGAGAATGGGTTCTAAAGAATTGTACATTAAATGTTGACCAAGGCTTACATCTATTTTATGGACCAACAGAAAAATGGTAGGATGGCTGTTTAAAAACTACTTCGTAAAAGGCGACTAACGCGACGTAGAGCCCTTCGACAAGTGGCCTTCTGACAGGTCACTTCTTTTTTTGACACACCTTCTCCGGCTCGCAATTAGCACCCACTGCTACTAGTCGGTCCGCAGTCGTAGGGGATCCCCTTCGGGGCTAACCACTAAAGCCAAGGAACATCTGATTAAAAACAACTGTTAAATTCCATAATAAACAAAATCAACTGGTTGCAACTTTTCGGTTACATAATTGTTTTTTGACGTACAGAGAAAAAAAGCGCACATTATTGTAATACTTGATTTTTGAAATACATTTTTATATTGGTGTGGAGATATTGTCTTTTTTAAACTCAATATTTATACAATATTTGATATACGTTCACGTTGTAATATTATAATTTATAATAATGGTATAATATGAACAATATTGTACAATTTTAAATATTATGGTATAATATACAATGTAATGTAACTTAGTATGTCATTTATAAGTGTGTGGGCCTTATAAAACTTTTTTTTTAACTAACTGTTTATTGTTTAAATTTGAATTTCAACAAACCTTGTTTTAAGATGCGAGACAGGATCTATTTTTCTGTATATTGTGTTATAGTACTGTTTCTGATTTCTTGATGACTGGCTCTACTAAAGCATATCATGAGAAAATATTTTATTTCTATCGTCATAATTATAAAAACACTGTGTATTTTATTATGTATGTAATAACAAAGCGACTATCGCATAGATTTATCAAATAATGTGGGAAATATTAGAACAATAATTCCGGAAATATTGCAGCAATTATGGTGAATACATAAATATTAAATATATTTTAAAGTTGAGCAAAATCAACAAAGACAAGGACGTAAATAAAGTCAAAGTATACAAATCCCGAGGAATGAATACTCGTTAACGTAGTGCATAGAAGATAATATTATTTTGTAACTCGCATTACATTTTATGATGTTATTAAACTGCCATTTGTACATATCGAGCATTGCTTGTATGTATTATGTATATTTATCCAATCCAATAATGTGAAGCCTACTTTGTACGATGATAGAGTTAGAATTTTTATTACTGTGATTTTAACAATTAGGTTTACTGTATCGTTTTCTTAAGCAACTTATACATTCAAAATACATACATCGAATTCTGAATATTGCATTAATGACAATAGAAGGTATATGTATTCTGAATGTATGTCAATAAACTATACTTGCATAGTAAGCGCTTAGGAATAGGTAATTATTATGTAAATAAATAAACAAGGGACATTTGAAACGACCGAACAAGTATCGCTTTTATTATTATTGTACTTGCAGTGCTCGCATGTTTCTATTTGCAGAAAATAAATGTTAATTTGAAATTTATTATTAGTAGATATTTAAATAGTTGAGTCTTCAGACAACAGCAGCGGAATTTATTCATTTGCTGCCATCGACAGCGTTGGTTTTTATTTCTTCGGATGAAAAATAAAACGGAAACGTTAACTCGTTATGTTTAATTTCATCGAGAAGCAGTTATATGCATATTGTATGACATCACTGACAAAATATATAGAGCTGTTAAATGAGTTACCATACGAAGCGTACACACTAAATGTCATGTTTGGAATTACAATAACAATTTTATTCAACGTCGATAAATATTCAAACATGTATATGTAATCACAATAAAACAACGGTGTGTTTAAAATAAGTATGCGATTTTATATGAATTATTAAAAAGAAACCCGATAAAAATCGTGCTTTCACAGACGGCCAACATTAAAAAAATATAAACCACCAAACTAAAATTATAATATAATTAATAATAATAACAAAAAAAGTAGGAGATACACAACAATGAGTATGTACCTCGATTTATACTAATTGTATAAAAATAATACAATAATTATTTAAATAACAATAACATAGGTCCCGCCAATTTAACTATTGTTTAACAGGTATGTAGGAAAAATTAGAAATCGATACATTTAAAATTAAAAATAAATTATACTTCAAAACGAACATAATAATAACAAGGGCAATATTATCATCTTGGATGTAAAATAAAAAAAAGGTTCACCGTTACATTTATTGTCATGTATAACTTTAATAATAATTAGTTTTATCTGAACGTCCGTTATATACAATACAAAAAACATGAACCGAAGGCCAATATCATATTTTATGTTTATTAAAACAAGTTTTATATTTTATTCCATTTGAAATAATTAATAAGTATTGGTTTAGTTAGTCATGTACAAAGTGATCTATTATAATAACGTTAGTTTAGCATTATATTACTATCTAATGAGTTGCAATTTTTTAGTTTTTCTTTCTCAAAACATATTTATGTGTTATTTTACAATATTACAAGATAAAAAAATTATAGAGCTCTGGAACTTACTAAACATTTGAATATTGTAAAAAACGTAAACTAAAATGTCTTAAAAAAGCCTATAAAAGTGTAATTATTTCCCAAAAAAATTAGTTTTACTTTTAATAGACCACCCTACATAATGAAATCAGCGAACCACACGGCCATGTTTTATGGAAAATTGAATAGCATTTAAATTGTAGTACAAAAAATATACCGTAATTATTTTTATTTTATCATCAAAGTATTAATAATAATTATGATTTTTTGAAAATTTCCGTTGAGTGTGAAGAACAGTTTTGGCAGTTGGCTAACGGTTGTTTTCCCATTGATATTTTCTTTTATATGTATATAAGTTATATTTTATTTATTTAGTCGGTCAATAATGCTGTATAGTGTTTGCCCTATGTCTTATTTTTTGCTCACATCAGTCACATGGATAGTATTATTACCTTATACATAATACATTTTCATAATTTCTCTATGTATGACTTCTCAAAATCCAGTAACACATTTAATAATTAATAAAATATACAAATTTCAACGCGCTTCGATAAATCTATAAATTAATAAATAAATAAATATTTTGTTCACTTTGCAAATCTTACGTGTACATATTTTAATTTAAATTTACAATATTTATAAGATTGTAGAAAAACCATAACGGCATATCCCCCATTACGTATGTACACTTTTCATTTTACAAATAAACTAAATACATATAATTAATATTATACATACATTATATAGATTCTTATATTATACGTTTATAATAGCTGTGTCCCAGACAATAAATTACTATAAATAGTAGTTTCTAGAATAATTTAAATAACACATTTACATAATAAAGTTTTTCCATTAAAAAAACTAGATAAATCTATAGACCTTAAGTAAAAAAAGTTCGATAAAAGTTTACATTAAACACATTTAGCATAACATGTTTTCATCTAATTTTAACTAGTAATAATTGATTACCCAGTATATAATTATGTGTAACTTAATATTTATTGCTAATTTATTTTTCAGCGTCACCAGTGATTCATTGATTTGTGAGCTTTAAATAATATATAAAAGTAATACTGTTTGATATTAATTATTGTACATACAATTTGTAAGTAAGATCCACAGGTAATGGCAGTCAAATGCTTTCGATATTTTCTCGTCCAAGTGCTTTTAAAACGTTTTAGGGTTTAAACGGTTTATTTCTACTTTCAAAGTTTATATAATTTGGGTCAAAACGGTTAGGATATCACGACGATATTTGAACCTTTTAAATATTTTTTTAATATATTTCACAACAACGAATGTTAATTGTTATAATTTATTCTACAGCAGTAGCCAGTACTTGTATATTAAAGTATACATTTGTTTTAAGTAAAAAGAATAGGGAAAAAATAATTTTATTTTATTAAAATTTGTATTTTAAAATTATTATTTCATATTTATTGTACGTACAATGTATTATTGTGTATGAACTACGAAGGCGCTAATATATTTTTCAAAGGGAGTATACTCTAAAGCCCAAATTGTATTTTAGATATAGAATTACAACTTTATATACTTTAATTTTTATAAAAGTATTTTACCCCCCCCCCCCAATTCTCTTCAAGTAGAATTTAAACCTCGGGTGATAATTCTAAGAGAGTTTTTTTTTGTAAATTAAGTTAGTCAATGATTAATAATAAATATAATAAATAGTTTGCACATTGAATATAATTAAAAATTACCACAATAATCGATTACTAAAGGCAGTTTGGGAACTTTTGTTTTACGAATAAAATGAACACATATTTTGTATAACAAATAGTAATAATTGTTACAATATAAATATAAAATAGCTTTATACACTTCAAACCGAAGCTTCGTCGATGACTGTTATTAGCCGACTGTTGGGACCGGCCACCAGCCGCCACTTGCCACCCTTGGACGTTTCCTCTTCGGCTTGTTTTGCCAACGACCACCGTCGCCCCTTGCGGTCCATGATCACAGGCATTTCGGCGATCAGGTTGTTCTCGAACTCGCTGAGCATCAGGTAGTTTTCCACCTTGTTGCACGACGTTATGCAGTCGCCGATGTAGTCGAGGTCGTCGAGCAGGTTGTCCGGCAAGTCCATGTCGGCGATGCCCTCTTCGGATATGCACGTCAGCTCGGGCTTGTCGTTGGGTCCACCGGGACCCATCATGCCAGCTCCCATGGTGCCGCCAAGGAGGCCGCCGCCGAGTCCCTGCATGTTTAGTGGCGGTTCGACCACCACCACCTCTTCAGGTTCCACGGTGAACGACAGCTTTCGTCGCTGCGGACAAGAGTTGGACACGCAAAGCTGTTTGGCGCCGGACTCGCCGTGTTTGTGCCTGGCTACGTTCCTTCGGTGTAAGTCGATGAAGAACATGGTCAGACTGCCCAGCAGCACGCATGCGGAACTGAAATAGTAACCGGATTTGCCGCCGTAACCGATGTTTATGTAACCTGCACGGTAGAAAAACAGGAATCGTTAACGAACCGTGTAAAAATATCAATTTTACCACTAATAAATCACGCAAAAGCTTAATAAAGGACTTAGTATTAAAATTATTATTATTAACATTTCCAAGGGTAGCTAAATGTTTATATTCATAATTATTAACGGTCACTGATTCTTTGGTGAAACCTTCGCGCTATTCCGTTTTGAACAAGAATTAATTTTTGGAAGCCGATCCCAGTTAAAAAAAAAACTGCGAGTCGTGTGATTTTGAAACATGAACCAAACACGTGTAATTTACAGGCTTTTTGCTAAATAATGCAATACTGCATTTAAGATCCTGTAACGCGTAAAAACAAATTTTTTTCCATAGAAGGTCATAAAGAACTGATTAGGGTATTTGTTCAACTTGTCAAGTTATATTGTTTATAAAACAGCATGCAGTAAAGTTGAGAGTTGAGGTCACGAGTGTTCGAGCGATCAAATAGACGCTGTAGAGAAAATTTAAAACCAAATACGGATTTAGCGGGTAAACAAATATAAGCACATTTTGGTACATGCTATAACAAAAAAGGGAAATTTTGTTATATATCAAAATATTATTGGGCGAACGAATAACCAGACTAATTTTAGGTCGGCTACATTAGGAAAATATAATATTTGAAATAATAAAATCACATATTTGAATCATGAATATTTCAAACGAAGGAAATTTTATATACTTAACTCTCGTTGGTTTCAATAAATTTAGTTGGCCAATCAATTCTATCAAAGTTTTTATAAAATTTAAGTCATATTGAGTCGGTCTCACACTAGTAGTTTGGGACGCTGCATCAGTGAAATCGAAATTGACAAAATCAATAGGTATTCACAATGATAATACTGTGGCGTTGGCGTGTATTACCACGGTTGGCGAGTATAGTACGTTTTGAGAATAGTTACCGGAAATTGGTACGCCCAGTGCGATGGGTATGGCTTGCGAGCACTGCACGAATCCCCAGGTTCGAGCGAAATTCCGGGCTCGGACCCGCTCGTAAGTGTACATCTTCAGCGAATAATGGTATCCGCCGCAGAACATGCCGTACACCCAAGCAAACATGACATACCCCTGGCGGTCACCTTGCACCGTGGTCAGTGCCAGTATGGAAACGCCGCACATGAATACCGAAGCTTGACACAAATACTGTCGGGCGATGCGGCACTCCACCGAGTTCCTGACGACAATCAGACCGAAAGCCATACACCCAACGGTCCACGCCAATCCCATGTGAACTTGCAACATAAGAGCTGAGTCGGGAAACCCGTCTTCTTCGGCTTGATGAGCCTGCAACGAAAGTTCCGCATTGATATAACATATACCTGTGTATTAATTGTAGCTATCGAGACAATACAGTATACAGTTGAATAGCTAGGTAGTTAGATACCTATAAATCAATATCGTAAATACCAAAAAACAACCTAGGCTTATGTTCTGGTGGTGTATTTATCGGTTATTTTCTTGAAGTAATGCTCGAAATTAATTGAAAAGTGTTTTAGGTATACCATTTCTAATAAATGGTGGATTATGTATACATTTGTGTTTGAGACGAGTCCGAAAAAGAAGCGTATGAATGTTGTTATAGATATAGATATCGTGAAGTGAATAACAAAATAGTGATGAATAGAGATTTGTGGATTAAGAGTATTCGTCGCCTCTATTTGTATGAGATTAGGTAAAATCAACAATCATAGTAATAATAATATTAAAAAAATGTGATCTGTATAGTCCAAGGATAGTAGAAACCCTTTAAAATAGATTGATAAGGTATTGAGTTTAAGATAAGGGTAATAAAATATCATTAGTTTATGTAGGCAAAGTTTAAAGAAAAAGTTGGAAACATTTGTATTTAAATAATATATTATTAATTAAATTGTACTCGAATAATGTCCAACTCGGGATTGATATCATAATAAAGAATATGATTTGGGTTAAGATATTGCAACTAAAAGATTGACAAGGATTATAATTTAACTAATTAATCAATTCCAATATATATAATATTTGCATAAAATACTACCGCTGTCGCTTGAGTAATCGTATGGCATTCTTAAAAACTTTAAGTTAGTTAAAAATATGCAGTTCATTTACTCGAATTATAGTTCAGTTTTTGTAGTACTGCTGGGTTTTAGCTTTAGAAGATAAAAATGTATTTTCACTTAGACAGCTCATTAAAATATTTCAAATGTCCAGTCGTAAAGAGAACAATGAGTTTATACAGCTAAAGTTTTATAAAAAAAAAAAAAACAATCAACCGCTCGGTACTATTAAACGCAGTATTTATTTTATAAGTTTTAAAAAAATAAAGAAAACTTTTGTTAGCTTAACATAAATTAACGCTTCTTCAGATTTCCGCTAAAGATATCACACAAGAATATTTTTATTCGCAAAAAAATCATGTTAAACTCGTTTAACGTATTATTTCACATTTTCAATCCTCGATTTTCAGAGATGTCATTCGCCTCTACTATAGTCTTAAGTCGTATTATCTTAAACAGAGTTAACTCGCACCGATCGTCGTTAATCGTGTTTATCTTTATTAGCGCAATGCTTCTGATCTTCAGTTTGAACGAATCGTAAAAAAGAAAAAAAAAACATTTACTACCGTCCTTGGTAAATTAATTTTACGTCTCTCGTTTTGTTTATCCGGATTTCTTTATAGCTGTTTATATTATACTGGAAACTACTTTTTTGACGTTTAATAGTCGAACAATTTTCTATATTCTAAAAAAACCGTTATACAAGTTCAGTTGGACAATTATTGCACCAGCAGAAAACCATGAACTGAAATCGATATTAGGTTTTTTTGTCCGTCCACCTACGGGAAACGTGTCGCGTCGATAACAGCTGATGGCACCTTACCAAGTAAAATATCGGTGTGTTTATGCCAAAGGCGCTGATGCCGGTGGATATCAGTAAGATCCGGACCGTCTTACTCCGGAGTGTAGTGAAGTCGAGGAACGGCGGTCGGTCGTCGTGCCGGTTTTTGTCTTTGATTTTGCGTTTTTGATTTTTCAAATGGAGTATGGCCCGTCTCTGGGGATGGTACAGCGAGGCTGACCTGTAGCACGTGCCCAACAAGAAAGTGGTGAACACTGTGGCTGTGACCAACTGCAGTCCAAGTCTCCATCCGATCGCGCTAAGATAGAGAAACCGCGTTTGTTTGTTAGTAATTCCTTTGGTACAGACATTCGGTTTAAGGCGTGTCGTTCACCAACACCTACCTTATGGCTCCTTTGATAAAACTCGACATGACGGCAATGCCCAGCCCGCTGCCGGACACGATGAATATCTCGACGAATTCGCGTTTGCGTTTAAAGTACTGCGCCACCATCAGAGTAGAACAATCCCTGGTCATCCCTACGCCGATTCCTGCAATAATTATACACGTTTAATTGATTATAATTGTTGTGCCTTTTTTTTTTACACGATAGCAGTAATTATTTACCGATTATGAGAATAAACGTAAACTAAAAAATAGGTACAGAGAAAGGTCCCAAAAAGATTGTAAGAGGTATAATAAGGCTAGAATGGCCAACGTATAGATGAGGGTGGTGGAAAGGAAATAAACGATTGTCTTTTATCATAAACGCACGTTAAATAATTCCTCTGAACTCATCGTGGAATCTGTTTAAACTTAAGTGTGGTATGAAAGTTTTGTTTAATAACAAAATAAGCGCATGGCATCGTTTGAAAGTTTAATAGGCAACGTAAATTATGTTCGTCCCGGCAAATATTTAAGACTATCATCATAACAACTGCTTGAATACCAGTTGATAACCGCAGTGAACTATATTATTTTGTAATGCTCGTGCAATAATTATTGTTGTATCATATTAAGCTTATTTGGTAATTATACGGAAAGAGGCTAAAAGTTACCCAACGAAATTGGTATAAAACTTCTATAACATAAAGTTTCCTATAATAAAACGAATAAACCTACCGTCTGTATGAATACGCAATTTAAACTACCGAAATCATATAAACTTAGCCGAATCATTGAGCTGATTCAAATAATAAAAATTAATTAAAATATTTGTATCATAATAAAAAATATTATATTCAATTTAATATGACATAGTTGCCGATAGTTTTTCAATATTCAGCTATCGACAACAATTTTCAAAACTTTTATAATATATTGTTGTGTACTCAAAGGTCGTGAGGGTATGGGACAAAACACGAGATCACATAGTCGTTAAACGACTTAAGTTTTCATGCCAACAGCCGTAACGTAACGGTGTAAACGATTAATGTACACTTAACTTGTTTTCTTTAGAGTGGATTTTTCGGTCAGAGCTAACGTACGTGCAACACTTTTCAAGCGTTAAAAACATGGGAATTATTATACAACATATTATTTAATATTTGTTAAGGTTTAACCACTTTAAATATTACTCATTGAATACATTTATTAGCAGAAGGTCAATAATTATTTTACGCAGTGATGCCTACTTGGTTTTTTGTAAGCTAATAATTGTTATTGATCGAGTAATTGTTTGTGCGATTGAAGTACTCGTTTAGTTCTTCTAAAAAGCATCGTTTTGATTCTCCTAATAGCACCGATAATTGAATTAATTTTCATAAAAGCGAAATAAAAGGATATGTCTACTACGTTGTTATAGCGGAACAAACTTTGTTTTTTGGCCAAGTATGGTCTTTGTACTGTTCTACCACAAAAACACGCTATTTTTAAAAACACTATGGTTTTTCCACAGCGTTGTAACGATTGTTGGCTAAAGTTCAACCTTGGGTTTATAAAACACAAAGTTTTGAAAAGCCAATTAATGAGATTCTACCTTTTTTTTTTAGTACCATTTCATTTGTTATAAATAAAAACCAAACAATGGACCACGGTTGTCTGTATGAAATATTTGAAATCGAGCCTATTATAACTATAAGAAACATAATCTGATTCAATAAATAATTGAACGTTTTTTCTAATACGGAATATTGATTATCAAAATTTAGTCGTAAGTTAAGATAAAGGATAATAATTTGGAACTAACAGTATAAATATAATACAAAAGGGAACATAGAATGTATTGTAGCAATAGCAGATTCTATTAATTTTAGGAAAAAATAAACATAAAAAGTTTAGCAGCATAACCTAAACAGAATGGGATTTAAATAATAATACGATTGTTTCAACATGCTTAAAATCCGGAATCCCACGTGACCTAAATTAATTGTCATCTCCGCAAACTCCGTCGGACCCTTTAAATTTCATCCAAAAGATACTTCAACGAGGAGTTATACGTTTTGCGAATACTATAGCTACTCGTGTTCACTATTGAATTCTATTTACATTTGTTTTGTCATTAATTTTACGGATCACTACTCAAAAGTTGTATCCCAGTAATAAACTCTCTAGATTTAATACCAAATTATTTAAATGCGTTTGAATTATATTGTTTAATTATTAACGATTATAGCTACAATTACATTTTATAATAAAATAGCATACTTTTCCAATCCTTGTATAAAAAAAATCTTCGTTTTCATGTTGTATAATTTTGAGTGTATATGTTATGTTTACAAAATTTAGTTGCTTTCTATTACAATTTTAAAGATTTAAAATTTTTTTTCAAAACACAATCATAAGGACTGGTGTATAATATTGTTGAAGCCCGAAAGATCTGAAACTTTTTTAAAAAGTTTTATTTAAAAATGATAAAAGAATTTCAGTAATAAAAGTTTTAAAATAACAGATATCCAGGAGCTTTTATTTTTTAACACTAAAAATAAACTTTCTAAAAGATTTTTTTTTTTAAACAAAAGAATTCTAAAATTGTTGGCTTGGTATTGTTCATAATTATTTATAAATTATAAATATACATTTTTATTCAATAAAATCACAATAATTTATTTGAAAAAAATAATTTTAATAAAAAACTAAATATATTTTACTGTACTTATTTTGTATTATTTATAAATATAATTCAATGGTGAACGTTTTTTAAATAAACTCTTACTATTTTAATTTAAAATCAGATATAGTGGGTTCAAAAAATTATCAAATATAAATAATTACATTTGTATAGGCAATTAAATTAATTGTCTCTGCACTATAATTTAAAATAAAAAAAATGAATATTCAAAATCCTTGTTGATAGTTTAATAAAAAAACACATAACTTATAAAACTGGTTGAGTGAACTTACAATATCATCTTTATACATATTTATAAATACCTACTCAAAATATTAATAATAATTATATTAATTTAAATTGTGTGCTGTTTGATAATAAACATAATTCATTTTACTGGATTTAGTCAGTCGAATATTATTTCTTTAAATATATTTTAAGTATTCGAACATTTTCAGAAGAAATAAGTACTATTATACTCTAAAGATGAATTTGTATTGTTTTTCGTCGTTTACTAATTATCGTGAAAATGAGACTTTACAAATTTATTTTTTATAAGTGAAACATATAGGTTTGTTCTCATGATAGATTATGTATCATCAATACTTTTCAGTTGATTTAACAGTCCCTATGATGTAATAATAGAGAATTTTTGAGATATTAATTGATTTGTTTCCTATATGACGAACACTACTTACGTAAGGTATTATTGAACATAAAGATCACCTTACTATTTGTGTAGATATTTAATTTAATTTTAGCTATTTGGACAATTTTTAACGGTCGTTTGTTTTTATTGGTATTGTAAATGTTCGTTTAACCAAAGTATTACTATCCCACTTCTGTATGGCGTATGCAGTTTTTCGTTTTACTATATCAGCTAGTATCTTGAGTCCGATTTTATGCTATCTTTAGTAACATCTTAATAACAACGAGGAAACAAATATTTGGGACAGGTTCCGGCAAAATTTACATTTTATTCTTTCAGTAAAAAAATATATATTTTTAAATTGCACCAGTATAATAATATATTTATATAAATACTTAAATATATTTTTATATAATTAATGAAAAAGCAATTTGGTATCCAGTCCGGTGTAACTGGTTTCGTATTAAATTACACGGGTGGTTTTGAGTGTAAAGGCATAACCAACAAATATTATTTGAAATATGTAATTTTAAAACCAATCAATTTTTCCTCCATTGAAAAACTAGTTACAGATTCGATTGAAGTCTAGTATTAATTGTTAACCAGGTGTTTTACATTTGAAATATTTTGGAAGCCTAGGTATAGCAACCGTATACTGGGTAACGTATATCGTAAAAATGTATTAAAATATAATTTTTTTTCATAAACTGTTCAAAATATTTGTATAACATCTTAAATATTTTTTTTTAAATGTACGGGTAAACATTTTAAATACTATTCACTTTTCCGTTTTTTTATTTCAATATTATCAGTTAATAGTAAACAAAAGTCAAATTTTAATATTCCTTTAATGATTTTAAGCAAATATGTTATACAGTAATTATACAGTATTTTATAATAACTGTAAGTACCGTTAAATTTCATAGTAGATAAAAAGTAAAAAAAAAATTAGAAGGATTGGCTCGTAAAAATCCTTTTTGATGTAATAACTTGTCGTTCGACATTTTTATACTTCATTTCAATGTAATAAAAAAAAGTGCTGTTGATCACGTGCGTTTTACTTTTGAAATTTACATGAGAAACAAATATATATTTAAGACCATTAGGAGGCGTAATGGCAAATAAAAACAGGCCGAAACGATTTTCCAAATGAAACTCGAATAAAAGTACTCCTTTTGAATTTTACAATAAAGTGTTTTAGGTTAACATTTGTTTTTAATCAGACAATAATTAATCAATTAATTAGATTTTTAGGTAAAATAAAGGAAGCGAATTTAATTTTAATGTAATCCACACTAATTATCATAGTTAATCCTGGAACAGTTTTTGTCTCAGGCATCATGAACGTCCAGATTTCAACGATTCTTTAACGTTCACTGATTTATTAAACTTTCAAAAGTGTGTTAATGCTTTTACATTAATTAAAGGAACTTGACATTACTTTTTAGTATTTATTATTAACAAATTTACTTATTATTATTACATTCAAATTTGTGCTCAGTACTTATTTGTGTGTGTTTAATGTTTCTGCATTTTTATTTAACTATGCATTTATTATTATTATTGTTATGTTATTTATTGACACCCAAAGGGTAAAGTATATAGATGTATATTTTATTAATATATAGATAACAAGACATAACATAAATACATTGGCATTAAAACAAAAAATACAAATTTACAATAACAAACTTTGATTTTTAACTGTTGAAGTGATTCATAAAAGAAATCATAATCAACAATTTTATTTGCAGAGGAGAGATGTCGAAATAAAGGGCTCTGGGCTGTATAGTTATTTTTATTTACTTGGTACTGAAAAGGGGTGCTTGTTCTTGTAATGATATTAGGAACTTTAAATTTTACTAATATAAGTAATTCTGGACAGTCAATATTGCCATTAATTATTTTGTGAAGAAAAGCTACATCAATATAAAACCGCCTAGATTTCAAAGATTCTATATTTAACCTACATGAAACATTCTTAATATCTTGACCTATCATATTGAATCTGCATGCTATCGAACGGAGAAATCTTCGCTGTACCTTATCTAGTTGGTCCACCATACCTATTTGATTTGGTTTCCAGATTAAGGATCCAAACTCAAGTATAGAACGAATTAAGAAGCAATAGAGTACTTTTATACATGTGTAATCTTTAAAATCACTGCACACCCTATTTACCCTATAATAATGGGAAAACGTCATTTTAGACTCAATTCCATCCATCTTCTTAATTGCTATTCTTTTCTTGCCTGTTACTTCGCAAATTTTTTAGGATTTTGTGTATGATACTGACTTACGTTTCAACCGATATTGTTATTCGCTAAAGTTTCTTAGTTTATCTTCAGAAGTGTATAGTTACAGAAGTCAGACCTTACCTGAATACATTACAATACCTACATTTCTGAAGACGGATTTTAAGAAGTAAACGACAGCTGAAAAACTTAACACGTGGATACATTTGTAAGTATTTAAAATTGTTTTAAAATCTACAAAAGCTTTAATACATATTAAACCTTATTAATATCTTCTATTCTAGTCAAGACAAGACATCCTCACTTTCAACGGCCATTTACAATGATTTATGGTCATTTAAGCGTTATCACTCTTATTTGCTCTTCATGTCTCACTTTTAAGGGCATGTTCAATCAACTGTTTTTTTTAGCATAAAAAATACAAGCTTTGATAAGACTTTGGTTGTACAAACGTATCACGTAGATGTTTTCAAGACTTATATTATTGTATTCAAACAAATTCTGAGTGCACTAATTTTATTTGATCATAAGGTACGTGTGGTGATCAACATAATCATTACATTGCAGTCACGCATTGCCACGTTACATTACTTCAACTGGGAATTGTCCTGTGCCTGAAATGCGTTTGCAGTTCGTTAGGTTGCTTTAAACAATTGTATGCCTACGTTGTTTTTTATAAAATAATTTTGAACAATTTTTATTAAATCTTCGGCAGTCTAACAACTGTTTAAATAATATAGATAATAGATATAATTACCAGTTACTCTATCATAATATTATTGCGACAACGATAATACCGTGTAGACACTTACCGATAACGGTGCCGTAGCTGAAGAACAATTGATGGAATTGCGTTGCAAAACTGGTGAAGAGACATCCCAGCGCTGTGATTAGGCCGCCCATGACGGCAGTCAGTCTTGTGGATTTCCGCCGGCAAAACGCAATCGTTACCGGTGACAGTAACAGAGCCACTCCCGTGGACATCGCACCCAGCCATCCTGCACACACCATCGATACACATCTCATTAGTCATTAATATCATATTGTATTCAAATCACAGCCGTTAGGTTTATGTGTGTAATGTTATATGAATATTTAAGTATATGATTCGATAATAGTGATAGATGTGCCTGACCGACGAAAAAAAATAATTCATAAAAGCGACGAACAAGTATAATGATTAGTATTGGGAGACTTTTAAATATAGGAAAGAAAAAAATTAACCATCGGTTTCACAACCTCTTGTGGAAGATTCAGCATTCAATTCTTAGGCATTCATTTTGTGAGAAGTCCTGAAGGCTTGGTGATTCGGTCATTATTCAGTCAACTACTCAAACTCCAAATACTTGTGCAGAACTAGATTTCTGTCCGAAGCAAGCTCAAGACATGAAATGTACTCATAGAATTCTTCTCAATTGATACACGTTTGCTTTGAGTTTTAGAGCAAACATTTAATTTAAATGTGCAACAGTTATCCTAAATGTTTATTATGGTATATAAACATATCAAATTTAATCAGTTAGAAACCCGTGACGAACCTGATTGGACATGCAATTCCGATTATGAGGTTTAAATTTCTTAACTCGGGCAAATTAAGAAGATATTAAAATAAATTATTAGTCTTAAATGATAAATAAACCATTTTTCTTACAAGACTAAATTAAGCAGCGTCTGTCTCATCCTACTACTTATTTAAATTAGTTACCTTAGTTTCTCACCTCAATAATTTAGTCACAATTAAGTTGTTACATTTGTTTTGTAATTATTTGCCTATTGTCTTATTTTGCCTCATTGTTCTGTTGAAATTTATGCACATTCACGACTAATATTAAGTTATATGCGATAAATAAATTTACATTTTCAAGCACTTTTTAATCCGTCTAGACACGAGTTTCACTAAAATGAAAAGTCTATTTAACGGGGTTTCTAATGGGCATGTCATAAAAAGTTTATACAACGAGGGAATTAGTGTAAGATTGTTTTATTTGCTAACAGATAATTGTGTTGTTTTTTTGTTACATTTCCTATTAAATTCATGCTATGTCTAAAAAACAATAGAGCTGGGGTTTATGATTTAACAGCATTGTTGTCAAATTTTATGACTTTATAAACCTATAACTTAACCTAACTTTATCACATTACTCTTTTTATTTAACATCCAAAGTCTAACGCCAATACGAAATGTTTACTTGGTTTAATAAGCGCTTAAAGTTATAACTTATAAGAGTAATGCAAGTTATAATTTTTTATTTGTTTAAAAAAAGTTCTAAATAAATTAGTTTAAAAAGCAACCAAAAGAAGACTATAATAGAAAACTATCAAAAAAAGAAGTATGCATGTATATTTTGAAACAAGATAAAGGATTGTAGAGAGGATGGTGGCAGATACGTATAAATATTAAAGTAGATAAAGAGGATTAAGATCTGCCTTACTTATGAGGGATAAAACGAGAGGAAGTAAAACAAATAGATGTCCAGTCAAATACCAATGCGATATGAAATCCCATAAAAGAACATTTATTTTAATCAAGAAGCAATCGATAATCAGATTATACACATATGCTGATTGTATCTATGTAAATATGATTTCTTCGGTGTACGAGAAGTTCATTGTTTAGTAATGTATGGTGTTATTTAAACTAAAACAATATAATTTATGTATATCCTTTTGTATAATCCTAATACAATAGACCTACTCCAAATATTGTTTTAGATATCAGACTTATGCGAACGCAACTTGTGATTATTCGTTTTGTATTACATTTTTCTAGTCATAGAATAATATAAATAAATAGGTATTATAGATTATTATTTATACAATTATAAGAGCTTGTCGGGTCTAGACAAATTACAGTAATATATTTTCATCTATAATCGATACACTCCGTTTTACCTATTTTAATTTTTGTTTATTAGAAAATCGGTCTAGTATGGATTAGTATAAGTAATAGACAGATTAATACCACTATACTTATAATTTGTACTAGTTGTACTTGATCGAATTATTTGTATCTGAAAAGGATTTAAAGGCATTGTTCAAAAAAATATTATTTTTTTTAACAAAAGTTAAAATGCACTCGTTTTTTTATTTTCTATTTTATATCCTCGAAGAGTGCATTAAATAAGAATAATATTGTGATCTTCTTTAAGTGATTCTAGCGTAGACAAATAAAAACACAATTGCGCCCCGTGCCGATAAACTGTATTGCAAGTAGTAAAATAGATTTTTATTGTACTACTATTGTGCTTTTGTGGGTAAAAAAATTGAAAATAAAATCGGCTTTTTTCTGATAATATCTTACACCACTTCAGCCAGCAGATGGTCGACTGAACCCGAGAGTAGGAGATAAACGGGCATGGAACTATGGAATTCGAGAAGAGTACATGTTTACGACCACGACGTTTGGCTTCAACACTTTAATACCAGAAACTCTTTCGTGTTGACCCGAAATTTATGGATCGTGAGGTTTTGCCAAAATCTCTGGCGACATTGCCGCCTTATAACTTATCTACTACTGACCGTTCTTCGTCAGTGGCCATCTCAGAACATTATTTAATTTAGGCGGTTCATAACGACCGAAATGTACGACGTACGGCGCTTACAGAAACTTAACTGCGCGTTAAAAGTCGACCATTACTTATTCGAGTGTTATAAGACTATTTGGTATGATTATCAACGGTGTACTATATATATGAATAGTGACGATGGTATCAAACATTAAAAACCTTGTGTTTTTACAAATTTATTATGCTCTATTTTTGTTCACACGGACCTATAAAATACGCGTACTAAAATAATGCTGTTAAATTGATTTTTTATGGGCTGTTAAAAATACTTGGAAAACTTGTAAGTATAGCATTTTTTCACTTAAACAGATCACACTTATTGTTTGAACCAGGGCCGGCGTGAGGGTAAGGCGACTCAGGCGGTCGCCTAGGGCGCCGAAATTGCTTTTTAAAATTGTACACATTCTTTTTGTTGTATGAAAAAGGCACCAGTTGGCATTTTGGCCTGAGGCGTCATTTAGCCTTGCGCCGGCCCTGATTTGAACTTCTGTCGTTATGTGGAAAATTGAAATTAACAATTCATCAAACTCAAATTCAAATTTAAAGCACTCGGGTTCGCAGTTAAATAATACATTTATTATAAATATAGCTAATTGATTATAATTACTCTCATATTATGAGTTCATACTATTTAATGAAAATAGATTACACATAAGCTCAATTATAACAAATGATCATCAGCACACATTCAAATTTTGAAAATCGCTTTATCCGTTAGGGCGTTGTGCATAAGCCATTATAAACCGAATTTATTTCTGTCAGTATTTTTTAAACGATAATCGATAAGCGACCAAATTACCTGGAAACGATTACATCTCGTTTATGGAATTTCCTCAGTAACTTAACGTACGAGTTGTGGTTAAATTGAAATTGTCTGTTTACCAACAATATTTAAACTGCAATTAGGTAATGTATTTATCGTGGCTAATGATAAAAAAAAAACAGAGCAAAATTAATGTAAAATATATTAATTTGTACATAACGTTACTAAATGTTAAATGTAAAAAGTAGGATTGTTTTTCTTCCTTTTAATATCCTTATCCTCTCTTCCTACATTTATCTGTTTGTTCCATTTATTTTTCTACTCCACACAACTTCATGCTATTATTTTTAATAGCCAATCTCTTTTCTCCAGTTTGTCTCTAAATATTCCAACACTAATCTTTCTCACCCGTAATTAAACTACTTGTTATAATAGCATGTAATTACACTTTCCTTCTTTTACCGTGGTCCCTCATTTTTTCTACTATTAAGTCAATTTCCTGACAAAAAACTACCTTAATTCTTAGTCCTATCTAACTTATCAACTTTACGCATCTATCTCTTTAATTGACTGTCGGTTAACTTTCACGTTCATACATCATTATTGTTGATCTAAAATTTTGTCAAATTGTCTTGTTAATTATTTAGTTTGATCCAATATTATTTGCTATTAAATATCACATTTTCCATGGGATACAATTTGTTTTACAAAGTATAGTGTTTACACAATAGACAAAATTCCTTGAAAAAGAAACCCCAAACGAGGTTCGGAAACAAACAAAAAGTTTAGATACTTATACAATCTACATATAATATAATACGTGGACAAATTATGTTTTTAAGGACAAAACAATCTACAGAACGTCGATGTACTTTAACCGAACGCTGCAAAAGGCAATAAATAAAACGCATAGCTTCCTAAATTACTGGGAAAAATACACTTTCATAAACGCAGACAAGTGGGGAGAAAGATTAAGAGGGTTTCTTTCGCTGCACTCCGTTTTATCGTCGTTGTCATATAGTAGTTCTTCGAAAACAGAAATTTCCTTTTTGCACACTAAAACTGATGACTAATGTTGGTTTTCCGCAAAGTCCTACTGCCAGATTCGGTGCACGCGAATTTATGTCCTAATGGCAATAATAACCCGTTGACCGGTCATAGAACTATAATATAATACAGATACATTACAGACTATGGTTTTTAAAAGCAAAGACGGTAATTTTAGTGCGTATAGGACAAGAGGTCATCACGAATCTAGACCCAAAGACATAAAAGTAAAAACTTAAGCGATATTCGAAAACTTGATCGATTATGCTTTAGATCATGTCGAAAACTTGTATTTTTTCTAACTCGCATAAATAATATTGTGATTAATTTAACATAATATATACTACTACAAAATCTAAACAAGTTGGCGTTCTTTTATTTATCTCGGTACATGTGTCAGATATTCGGTCGATAACAAATTACTAATTAAAAAGAAAAAACGATTTGTCGACCGTTATGATACTTAGAATGTATTCGTTATAATTAAGAACATGTTTTTGCCTATAACTGAGCTTACGTACGAAGCTTATTACCACCGAACGTCTGCTGTAGGCTAGTCTTGTACGCCTGTAGCGTGGGTATATCATAATAATTTGATTTTATTATAGGTAGTAGGTACCTGTTTTTTATCACGTGTACCGTCACCGTTTGATCTTTGGTTCTACTAGAGATGTCGGTATTTCTTTTTACACAAGTATGACTTCACACATTAATGGCACCATCAAATAATAGAATAAAAATAATACTACCTGAGCTATAAAAACCAAAAGTTGATTTAAGACACCACGCGTTATAGAAATATAAGTTTTTTCCTTTCAAATAAAATTGCAGAAATGCCGAGTTTTGAGAAATACAAAAACCGTTGTTAAAATCGTATTATAGTTATTTATTTTTTATTGTTTACACGCATTTCGTCTTATCCTCTGTCTCCCTCTCTCTTTCTCACGCATATTCATTCTCTTCTAGTATCTTAGTGTAAAGCAATTCAATCTTTTATAGGCGGCTGAAAAAGTTTTGGGACGAAAAGTACACGGTACGACAACACGCATCCAATCCATTAAGGATTTCATTTTTGACCTTACTATAAGCTTCTTTCGTTTTAATCAACTGCGTTTTCTCACTTCTGGATAAAAACCAGAATATTGCCTAAAGTGTAATGCTTGTTACACATAACACAATTCGGGCAGAAGAAATAACTTTTATGCCCTACACGCATTCGACATTCAGACTAGGACTATGCTCAATCTGTTAAAATTGGACACTCTGATCTTAAAAAATCCCCCGCAACGATCCATTATATTCAATGCGAACTCTAAATTAATTATATATTCATGATTTAAAAAAAATACATTATTAATAATTTTAACGCAGCTATTAGTGAAATAAAAGCCCCACTCCCCGTTCAGTTGCAACTCCTGAACAATATAGTATAACGACTATGAAACTGATTACAGTATTGACAAATGATGTTTACATTCAATTTCTGGTTTATCTTAACATTAAGAACTGGGTTGTGTTAATCAACGAGTCAAACGAATGACAAATTATGATGCAATTCAAATATTATAAGACATGATATACCTACTTTGTGTATCAACCGATACGATCAGAGTGATTAATTTTTTTTTGTAGTACATTCATGGCTGTTCGCAGTGTAAGGTAAGGTAAACGGTAGAACGCAATTCCACGACTATTAGCTGTTGGTGTTGAAATTAAACCAACTATCGGATTATAATATGTTGTTTGGATTTATTCGGTGTTTTGACAAGTATAATATAGTAATATTTAAATTCGACACGTGTTCAATTAACACCGAGAGCGATAATGATCGGTTCGGCGAAAACCCGTTTCCGTGGCGTTAAGGTTTCAAACATTTCAAATCGTGCTCTGTACATAAGAGTAAAATATCAATTCCGACAACGAAATCGTGGATCGTTTATCTTCAGTGTGTCTTGTATCGACGGCAGTGGCGATGCAAACCGTTGATTATATTATATAGTTTAATATGTTTGTATCACATTATAATATATGTGGGTATGTATAATATAATAAGTATATATATACAAACGGGACACAATAACGACGTTAGATTTCTCGACTCGACTACCCCGAAGCTGACATCAACAATGGGCACGTGCAAAGAGGTCGACGTTATTATTATTATTGTTTTTTGTTTTAAAATTGTTTTATGATTGTTCCAAAAAATATTATACATACCTATATGTTACATCGTACGTTATAAATTATAATAAAAACGCCCCGAAGGCTAGACATTCGCGAACAATGTGTGTAGTGTAAGTTTTATTATTTTAATATTTACATAAGTATGTATTATTTCGCATTCGTCGTTCCGCATACACACATACAACATACATATATGTGTCGAAAAATTGTCTCATACCGACATAAAATAGGGCAAAGTGCAAACCCGGAAACGCGTACCATTTTTAGGTCCATTTCCTCCCTGCATTTTCAACAGGAAATAGAAATCTGTTATCGGGTAACGTTCACTCGTCGTAATGAAAAAGACAAATCGTTGTTGTTTTTGTGTCTTTTGCTTTTTTTCTTCTTTTTCTATCAGATCATTTCACGCCCAAGCGATGAAACAAAACGACTTCCCAAAAATGTCTACATGTATATTTTGGATCACGATAAAATTACCGAATCTTTTTTTCTCGAACATACAGATATAAACGTTTATTCTGCATCATGCATCGGTCACGTAAAAAAAAATTTCACACCACGAGATAAACTTTTTGATTTTAAAACGGTTTTACGTGGCCAGCAACCATTAGATATATCGTACGTTAGATGGAATTACACTAGTAATCATCAATAGTACTTAAATATGATCTTTGACTTAGAAATTTAATGAATAACTATATATTATATGTATATAACTATACATTACTCAATAGTTATAACTATTATAGTAACTGACTATTAAAACTAACTTAACTGTTGTCTGTTTATAACTATTTGATTTGAATGTATAAATAAATAAATACCATTTTGAATGACCATAAATATACTTTTTGTACGGTTCAGCTAGTAAAGTAATCAAAATGTACATAAATTCGACTGTCCCAGAATAAATATGTTTTTGTCTACCCCTTAAATAGGGTTTTTTTGTCAAAAAAAAAAAAAATTATTAAAATTTCAGCCATTTAGAACAATTCTAAGTGGTTTTTATAGAGCCATATTTTTCCAATTTGGTTAACACGTAAAAACCTGTTTTCGTTAAAATCGTCATAACTTCAAAAACTATAAAAATCTTCTAATTAAAAAAAAAAATTCTAAAAATTCACATTTTTACCTATACAATGCTTTTCTAGACATTTGATCTTGTTTAATTTTTGTTGATAGAAACAATGGTTTAAAGATAAATATAAATACATTTTTAGTCGTTGTTTATTGTTAAGCTGAATAACTTCAAGTAATTGTTATGTGTAACTAATTAAAAAGCGGAGAAAAAACTACAAATGTGTATAAATATTTTAAAGCTACAAATTTCAGCTTTTAGAATCTTTTTGAAGGTTTAACGATTTTAATGAAACAGATTTTTTTATGTGTTAATAAAATGGGAAAATATGCCTCTATAGGAACCACTTACAATTGACCTAGGAGGCTGAAATTTTAAAAAAACTTTTCTTTTTGAAAAATAAAACGATTCAGGGGGTAGCAAAACAATTTTTTTGGTCAGTCTAATATATATATTAGTTTTTACCCTTCGCATAGCATTTTCCAAGTTACCCGGGAACTTCAACTATTTTTGCTCGGAGATAGGTTGGCTTAGAACATTTTTTACTTATAGCTTCGTAAAAAAACGTATAGGTAAAAACGTCAATGGTCACCGCTGTGGAGGTGGAAGGTCGCAAGTAAGAGTTGTTCAAAAAAATACCGAGCGCGGAAGCTGTCTTTTGATTTTATCTTTTTCGATTTATGACGTTTATTTCGGTGTCCTTTTTTGGTTTTTCCTTTTTTTCTGTTCTTTTTCTTCTAGTTTGACGTCCACTGTTCCGTAACGGCCAAATCATACGAATATAATAATTTTTACCCGAAACGCCGCCGTTAAAAGTTTCTTCGGTTCGACGGCGGAATAGTGTCAAAAAACGAATTTGTTGATTTATATTTATAAAATATTTTCTCTTACTATCCTCTCACAGAATAAAAACCTTTCCTGTGGGGAAAAATACAAATATGCAGACCTTTTATCCACGTACGTACATAAACGTTTTACATATTATACTACATGTAAGTATGTACATTTATTATATTATAACATATTTACATGCATAAAGAGTTATGTGTCAATGCCGTTTTAAAGGTAACGTATAATATAATAATACACAGACGTATGAAAAACGTCAGAATTATGGATAATTTATCAGAGAAAAATAAAACTAAGTGTATTATTGTTTCGTTTTTTACTTTTGACTTTTTTTGCCAGCTAAAAGGATCGTGTCGGTGTTTTTATGATGATATAATATAAACCAGAGTAATCTTGATGGAACTAACAGCGACAGTTGTCGAGTTGGGCGTGTTACCACCGCGCTATCCTAACGACAGTAATAACTGTGTTGTATGAGATGACTTCGGCCCAAAAATATGATAAATTTCTTCGTCTGACCGTTTCAGAGTTGTCGAAGCGCTTGCGAAGGAATTGCCACGACGATCATCATTTATCAGGCGACGTTCGGCCAACTGCTGCAGTTAAGTGAATATGTCACAAGATTTTTTTTTCTGAGAACAATTTAGTTTCCATCTTAGATGTATTCAACGCAATCCTAAAAAGCATAAACCTTTGGCTTTACCAGGAATAATCAATTTTTTTATCTTTTTAAGCGACTTGGAAGTTATTTTTTTATGTCCGGCTGCATTCTATGTAAGAACAACAAAAAAATATTATATATTTTTAAAAATGTTTATACAAAATGTTCACAATATTTTTTAAATATTAACTTAATATTTTTTATCTGGAAAAAAAGGTAAAACGATATAAATTCAAAACAGCCGTTGTTCTTCTCTCTTAATTATGCCGTTAAGCTGACCAAGAACCCAATGAGGTATCAGACTTAACGGATGCGGGACGCATCTAAACGTGCGAAGCTTATAATATGAAAAACTCAAAAGAAACAATTACAGAACAAATCGGTCATTTTTCTATTTTATCAAATGGCAACGAATGTTACTACCATTAAAAAGAAGAGTTAATTAGGAAAATGATACAATATTTTTAGTTAAATTACTTCACATTTTTCAGCAGGTAAATATATTACATTAGTTAAACGAAAACAAATAATATCACTTTAACTTGGTTAAGTTAAAAGCATTATTTTTAAATGAATGAATTAATTCAAACTTCGTGATAATTAAAGACCAAAATACATTTATAAAAATTTTAATTTACGAACAAATTACTTTTAATAAAACAACTAACCAAGTTAAAATGTTTTTTGTATTAACAGTCTGCACTCAGTCTTTTTTTGTAGACACATTGACTCCGAGTGTTAGATATTTTATTATTTTCACAGTTAGGTAGAAATTAATAAAACATAGTAGAAAAAAACAAACCCAATGTTTTAGCAACTAACTGTTGTGTTTTATGATAATTGCACATGTGTGTGTTTTGTATGCAGAATGAAAAATTTTACAGCTTTAACGTATAACCTGATCTGGTACATTGTAAAATAAAAAAAACCGAAGTAAAAATAACTGTACACACATTTTAGCGTTAAGCGCATTCTAAATACATTTTAATGTTATAAAATGTTTCACTCGAAAACAAGTATTATTCAAAACATCAAGCTGCTTAATCTAAGTGACACAAGCACTTAGACACAGCATGTAATATCTTAGAGCTTTCGATTTGCATAACAGTTTCGATTTAATTTTCTACACACTCGCCATGAGTATAATTATTATTATGCTTACCTATATATATTTTATTCTGTAACGTACCCTATAATATAATAACGCGTGTTTATTGAATTTCGCAATTTAATGTCAATATTTTTGACGCACTGAGTTGTGCTTTTGAAATGTGTTTTTTTTTGACGTGAACTCCTGTCCTCGCATGTAATCACATTTTAGGGTTTCCTGGGAAATTTCGATTCGAGATTCGTAATGCCCTTCATGTGCGTCTATTAAAATTTTACCGTTTTCCACCAGACTGAGTTTCTTTACACTGAGCTTCAGCTGTGCAATTGTTGTTTGCCGAGCACCGAAGACGTTTTATTAGAATTCCCCGGCAAAGCGGTTATTTACCGCAGCGGTACGTTTTTGCTTTGCACGGTTTCAAGTCTGTAGCCATCCAACGGGATATTGCGTTCGGCTACCGCGTATATAATATAATGTGGCAGTCACAAATTTATCGCACAATTATAATTTAGGACACAGACATAATTGGACCCATCCGTGTCTCGCTAATACCTCTAAATGCTAAAATACACGCTGCTCGCTCTTATAATATCGTTGCCGATATGCATTGTATTTTGTCCCATAAAATTGGCAATACCTGTACCCTAAACCAATTTAGAATGTCTAGAAATAAAAGACGAAAATATTTGAAGCAAAATTGTGTTTTGATCCCGCATACATAATCGTATTTTACTTCAGTGTTGACAGTTAATTAAAACAAAATAAGAAAAACAAATGTATGTAAATTGTACTCATTTTTTTAAAAATTATTTACTCACAACTATTTTAATATTTTAAAATAATATAATGTGATTAAATAGTAAATAGATACTAGATAATAGAAATTAATTTAAATATTTTAAACTAATTTCTTTGATATTAGCTAAATAAATACGATTAGAAAGTTAAAAACAACAGCGCCATAAACATAAAACTAACAATACTTAACTCGTACAACTATTCGTCAAAATTTCAATATGTATTTATTTAATACAGCGACAAATCTACTTTATTATTTTTATTAAATGTTCATGAGAGATATGTGAAAAACAAAAACATTTCTTAAAATACATTCACAATTGTTATTTAAACGTTACATAGCAAAGTAAGTTTTATAAAAGAAAATTCGTTTTTAAGAGCTGAAAAGTCAGAAAGGGAGACAAAGTGCAGTTGAGTAATGCACGCAGTTAAATATGATACAAAGCACTTGTTCTAAATTTTTAACTTTAATAAAATTGGTTATCGACCAGTTAAAATGTTTTTTTTATTATTCTTAATTTTAAAAAGTTAATAAACAAGAATAATACATTTGTGAGGGGGTTATAAACATAAAAGTTTGTGAAAAATTGAGATCACGTCGTACAAAAAGGTTATGAAAAAAATATATAAAATTACTGATAAACTTTATGAGATATTAAGTAGATCACTATACAAATATTACCCTTTGTTCATACTTATAATTATTTTTATTGTTATTTGTTTAAACAAATAAATAAGACGTGTAATTAAGAGAGAAATTAGTATTTTTAATGCGTGTCGATAGTAATAATAATATTACTGTACGACTTCCGACAACGACTGTGCCAAAAGTTGGCGGAAAGTATTCAGTCAATGTCATTTGCACTCATTCGCGCATACACACTCACACACAGTTTTATGATCACAGTATATAATATTATTATAATGATGACTAGACTTTCCAGGGCACACGCTCCCGCACCACTTGGGTCTGTTATATCAGTAAATCGATAACGACCGCAGCTGTCTCGCTATGTCGCACAAACGGCCAACAGCTTTGTGTAATATCATTATTTACCGAAACGCTTAACCTTAATATCCGGTTTCGAGTTCCAAATCCAAATAACGTTTTATGTAAACGACTATAGCGAAAACATAATAATATTACCGCATCGCCTGGGTAGCGGCGGCGGTTTTGAAATTGACCCGAGATCGTTAGGTGCTTCCATTTTTGATTCGTGAAAGTTATGATCATAAACGGATACCAATATTCGAATATCTCAACATGCAATGACGGACGTTACACACATACTTCCCCGACCGGTGTCGAACCTCTGCGATAACGATAATGTGGTTTGATTCGGCACAACAGATGTTTTTTTTTTCGATACAACAATATGCAAAAAGAGAGATCCGATGATAACACTACGATTGTGTCGAACCCGCGGCTACGAAACACGGTGCATGCGAGGAGTAATCACATATATTTGTAATAGACACAATATGGGAGGAGATCGTTGTTAAAATATGGTAGTCGGAATTTCACCGTAGCTTGTGATCATATCGATCGTACACAGCACTTAACGATGGACATAGATCATGACCGGCAGCAACGTTCTCGGTGATACCGTTTGACCAACAAGTGCCGTCGTTTTTTTTCGCGGTTGAGATCAGACGTATAACGTCAATACTTTTTCATTATTACTGTAGTTAAATATCGTACAAAAAAAAACGGTGGCTTTAATGAGGATAAGAAACATAAGATTATGTGCGGTCGGATCAAGTGGAGAGAAGCGTCAGGTGTATAATGTGACAGGATAGTTCCAATGAGATTTAAAGATAAGTTCTACAAGAGTGTGGTGACTGATGAGACCGACTATGTTGTGTTGGGCGGTGCACAGGAAAATATAACAGAGAATGAGTGTAGCGGAGATGAGAATGCTTAAGTGGATGAGTGGAGAGACGAGAGAAAATTGAATAAGGAAGTAATACAAATGAGGTAGAATAGGCCTCGATAGCGGACAAAATAAGAGAAAATAGATTGAGATCTTCGGTCGCGGAGCCGATCGCTTCAGTCTACAGACAGCAACAGAGCGAACAACACAAAACTAGTGCGTAACACGGCCCTGAAGACGAAAGGCCTCTAAAACGTCGGCAAAGCCAATTTGTAAATATAGGTGAAATTATAAACCATTTAAATATTTGAAAAACCCTCTACAAACCCAACCAATATATATATATTTTTCACTTCTATAGTATTGAAACGTATGCAGGGAAATCTTTTTTTTTTTTTTAACATTTACAATCTGTACATACAAAATATACAATAAGCAAATATGTTAACAATGTAAATATGTGACTTGGAGACTTTGGGTAGGGAAACTATCCAGTGATAGGACCCTATGACATGTTTCGGCTAGAAATTAAACGGTAGCATTACAATTTAGGAGGTCTCGACACCAACGTCTTTTAAGACGACGAGGGGGGTTGTCCGGGATAGTAGCTTTGTGCTGGCTTGCTATTAATGGATTCGAGTGGAGGAGTAATCTAGAGTGGAATTTTTTATAATGAGTCTTAACTAAATTTTCAACTGATTCGACGTGTAAGTCATTGTGGAGGGTGAGGTTAGAAACATACCATGGAGCGGACGTGATTGTACGGAGGGGAATCGATTGGAAAGCTTCTATTCTTTTTAGTTGGGATGGTTTGGCACAACCCCATATTTGAGCTCCGTATGACCAAATTGGTCTTAACATTGACTTATAAATAAGAATTTTGTTATGAAGCGGGAGTTTGGATTTCAGTATAGGACGTAGTAAGTGCGAACGAGTATTTAGAGACTTCCTTTTTGATTTTAGGTGGGGGCCCCAGGTTAGTCTTTTATCTAAAATAGTACCTATATATTTGTCTTGAGACAAGGAGGGGATAGGAACTTCTTGGAGGGTGAGAATAGGCGTATTTTTTTTGTTGAGTGTAAAAGAAACGTACAGAATTTTCAGCATTAACTTTAATTTTCCAGTTTGAGGACCATTTTCCAATTTGATCGAGGTGTTGTTGAAGAGCATTAAATGCTTCGGTGGGGTCTCTGTTGGAGGATAGAATAGCTGTGTCATCGGCGTAGGTGGCTAGAATAATGTTTTGGGTGTGAGGGATGTCTGAAGTGAAAATGTTGTAGAGGTCAGGCGAAAGATCACTTCCCTGAGGAACTCCTGCTAATATAGGAAAGAGGGAGGAAAAGGCATTATCATGACGAATTTAAATGTACGATTTTCAAGGTATGATCGAATTAGTAAATAAAGAGGGACAGGGAGGAATAGCAGGGAAATCTAAAAAAATTTACTGAATATTGGTTTTTTGACTTGGATTGGAGGAAATATTTTTAAAATTTGTTTTTCCTACTTTAGGTTAGTGTACAATAAGACGCCAATTTTTAGGAGATATTATGAAAACAATTTTAATTGTGAAGACAATTGTCTTCACAGTTAAAAAGGTGGTTGAATACGATTGATAATGATATTATGCGGATTGCTAGTGTGTGTAAAGATGATGTGGGAGATCGTGTTTAGGACAAGAGTGGCCAACCTCAATTAGTTGGAGGCGAAGGAGAAGAAGAAGAAATGTTAAATACCGTCGAAGAAGTAGGCGTAAAACCATTTTAACAGGTATACTGAGAATATAACCCCTCAGTAACCAATAGTTAATAACAATAACAATAATAATAATAATGGTAGCAACGACTGCAAGCGTCCATCGAGAGCATCTGTGCCTTAACGGCGATAAAAAATCTAAGCAAAGCAACGGTATCGATCTAATGTGATATTGATGGTTTATCGTTATTCGAATTCTCAAATCGAGACTGGAAATACAGAGGCTCGGAAAAAATAAAAATAATATTATATAGTTTAGGACTAGAGCAAGCCGAGTCATACTACAACCAAGGTTATGTTTACCCGAACCGTGAACTTAATTGAATTTAAAATGCATAGGTTTTTATTTACCTGGAGTAAAACTAGCTTATTAATACAACATTAAAAGTTTATCCTGCTAATTTATGTATTTTCTATATTGATGAGAACAATGAAAATAAAAAGCCATATAGTGGCGTTTTACTATTCACTTTTTGTACATTAAATGGGCAAAAGGAAATAATTTATTTAAGCTATGAATGAATCTAAAACCATTATAAAACATTTTGTATTTCAGTTCGACATTCACACTGTCAATGAGTCAAGCATTTTATAAATAGGACTTAATTCAATTCAATAAACTGGTTAAATAGCGATAACAATTTGAAGTTTGAAATATTATGCATTTTCTAAATAATTTCTCCATGACCGCCATACGGGATTTTATTAATGCAAAACATAATATTCAATATTATTGTAGGTAATTATCATGCGTGCTGACGGTTCTGGTTTAAAATACGAGTATTTGTTTTTCACGCGCTTCATCGACTGTTTAGAATATGTAATTTGTACTAAGTGAGCTAAATTAATTAACTGGACAACGTCGCCGTTAATGCCGCGCCGACCCGACATAATGACCGCTGTCAATCGACGACTACGACCACGGTATATGGGATAATAATATCTATCCCTTAAGCGATTTTCGGTAGGTATTATACACAAATAACATAGTACACATTAAACGGGTTGCGGTATCATTTTTTTGTTCTCCGACTAACGATCCGCGCTCGTTAGTCCGACGAACAAATAAGAAATAATTACTCCGAACGTTTTAATATATCCACTAGTGTTTTTCTCTCTCTAAATTTCCTTTTTTTTTTTACAAACGGCTACAACTTGTCTTACTCCACAACAGTTTTTGCTCGCCTGTAATATATTTTATGCATTTTATAGTGCATTATATGTGCAGCCGCGGGTCGCCGCCCCAGTGGAAGTCTCCCAACGGTTTTCAAGTCACGTATCAGCAATAGGTGAAACGAAAGAATGGGGCAAACAAGGGAGTGTCCAGAGCACGTTTACAGCACATACACACACACACACACCGCGTTATTATCCTTATTCGGAGACAGAAGGGTATAGCGTGAGGCGACCGACGAAGGAGGATCGAGAATTGCAGCAGGGAAATATTCCAATTATTGTCGGTACGGAGCGGTCGAGTTAAGTACGAAAATATTTATTTTCATTATTATTATATGGAATATATTTGAGCTGTACCTACTTAGATAACGAACTAGATGTAGGCTGCTGATAGTTGACACCGTGTCATATTATGAACTACATGTATCTGTTGAGCACAACAAAGAATAAACTGGTCTATCCCGGGGGGATAATTATTTGCTTCTGGACGACCGGGACTTCGGGGTTTTTTTTTTTTCATTTCTTTTAACCGCTGTCGACACCGAGCTCTGTGACGAAACGTTTATCGCGCTACCATCGTGACGTGCGTACAATCGCCGACATTAACGAGGGACACTGTTTTTGTAAGGTTAAATTTTAATAAGCCAGCTATACTAATTACCGGAGACTGTCTTTCGTCCGTCTAGTCTGTCGGATCGCGGTCTGATTTTTGTCACGTTCAAGCATTTTATCGTTGACAACACACGCATTTGTAACTCGTAGATAATAAAACTCAGCCGCCGGTTGCCATTAAAACGATCACTTATTATAAGCCAATAATCGAACAAAGGCCTGTCAGTCGTATTTAAATATAATAGTTTTTTTAAGGGCAAGGCATACTATAATATTTTTTTATTTTGCACTATCGGTACTATGTAAGAGCTTTTTTTAATATATTGTTTTCGAGCGCTTCCCCTATCACTAATAGGTTTTATGTTTAAGCAATAGAAAAAAGTACTTTTTTCACGTCGCCCGTGTAGGTAACAATTCCATTGTGGTTGGTTAATTAAACGCATGCAAAAACTGTAATCGTGACAAGCGTTTTTTTTTTGATACTTTTTTTAGATATTTCCTAGTAAGTTTGTTTGGTAATTAGATGCTAACAGTTTAATATTATATAACAACGCTCTGCCTGGAAACTGTAGAAAATGTAAATTAGAAAAATATTATGCAAAAATGAATAGGTCCTATGGTAATATGCACGGCAGTTAACGAGCTTTAATATTCTACTACTTGTCCTGGAGCGCTAAATATAATGCGGTGATAGTAATTTATCAGGCTTTAGAATTGTTAAAACGCTTTTAGCCGATTACAAACTCATTTAACGGAGGTATTAATAAAGTTACTTTATTACATTATATGACTTTGATTTTACATAAATTTGAACGCTAAACTTTGGCGAACTCTTTTAACGTTTTCCTATTTTGTTATATTTTATTACAGTGACTATAATATTTTATCGGTAGCCGTACACCGTTTTTAATCGACAGTTTTTCCTAATATTTTTTTGATAACTTACGAAACGGCCAACGAGAAACGGTCGATTCGAAATGGTGTAGCATTTTAACTCCGATAATAACGCGCCCTGTCTGTAGAATGATTATTGCTACTCGGCTTTTCTCTCACCCGTCTCGCAATAATGGTTTATTGTTGTGTTTCAAAACTGTCGTTTAATCCGAAGTTTTTATGATAGACATAAATTCTGGCGGAGCGTTTATTTTTCATGGGTCCCTAATAATTATTTCTATATATAAACAGGAAAATTCAAATCTTCGCCACTCTAGTTACGTTGTCTCTGTTATTATTGTTATTACTTTTTATTTTTAACAAGAAAAGAACAATTAAAATCCGTCTTTCGTTTACTATTAACGTACCGGCTGTGTGATTTGTAAACGCGTTTGCAGTTGATTTCGAGGCTGTTTGATAATTGTACCTAGTCGGACAACACTCGTATGTTATTCCGCATAAGAGAAGATGCAGGCGAACAGGAGATTCTCGCGCACGAAACTTATTATATACGTCCTACGCCATTATTTTTTTTATTGCTTTCCAACGTTTGACTTATTTTCTTTAGGTTCTATATAGGTGCGTATATTATACACACACCCTCCGCGATCGGATCATCGACCATGGTCGTAACCCCTAGAGGATACGCCGACCATATAATTTTGTTTGGGAATGCGATATGATGTTTTTTTTCTATCTTAATACGTATTGCGTACTCGCATAAACATACACAGTGAGAATGCGGAAGAGTTTTGTATCAAACGGTCGGGCATTACAAGCATGATACATGTTTATACATTTCATACACTTTATATCTTTTGGTGCAAGGGCGTAGACGGTACAGTGCAAGTAGTAGTATAAGTAGCAGGAGTATACAATTGTAGTAGGGAAGAGCACACATCGCAAATCATCGTTTCTGCTTCTGGCCCATAGCCCGATATCTTTTAAATTATTAGAAGGACGGCAGGACGTGACACAGCACGAAAGAGGACAAAACCTTTTGGATTCAGTGGATTTTTCTAACCTCTGTTATCTCTTATAAGTATATATATTAATATACTTGAAATAATACGTTATACGACGGTTGTTGCATTATTATATATAATATTATTTCAGCAAAGATATGGCGTGGGTTGCCAAAATCAGCCAATTTATTTCCTTTTCCAATAAAAGCACCCGTAAAGCCATGTCGACGACCAAACAGAGAGCTAGTTATCTAAACGCCTACAGACGATATCGTACATACTATTATAATTGTACAATGTTGTTGCCTTACAAAGAGGGTCTTTTGGTGCGTTTAAAATGAAAATGAAATAATGACAGCATTTGCAGTCGACAAAATATTAAGCTTTGTGGTAAAATATTAATTGTTTTACTTTTAAAGCTATAATTGATCAAGTCAAATCAGACAAGGTCAGACATATCATACTAAATTAAAAAAATATATATATTTATTTATGGGATTGAAAGCGATCGGGTATTAAGGAGTTTTATGTATGCACCACCTCAATGTATTAACAGATTAATGTGTAAAAGCTTCAAAGTATTATTTTTAATTCGTGCAGTTTTTCCAATGAATAAACGCCCTTTTGGTGGTATTTTAGACATAAAAGCCAGACAAAATTACGTTAAGATAGTCCGATTTTAATTCTATACTACTAAGTCTAAAACTAACTTTGTGAAAAAGAAACTGTTTAATTTTGTTAAGTTCTATTTTTTATACATTTATTTATGCGACAAGTTTTAATTTACATTTTACGAGTTCAAGATCTAGGAAATTTGTATTTTTTGTTGTGGCTTTGTCGTGGAATAATAAACAAAACAAAACTGCAGTTAGCTTTTCGCCTAGGCGAGAAAAACAGTTTTACTTTCCAAAATCGTAAATCATTAGCAGCTGTAGTTGAGTCCACAAAAAAATTCTATCGAGAACGGCCATCGATAACACCCACAATTCGTGAAAGTGACATTTCAGCACATTGTGAACAGCCCAAAGAGATAAGTTTGACGTGAACTAATATCGAAATAATTCCAAAACATTCGAGGCAAGCGAATGATTTTGACACGCGCTTGAAAATAATTAAATGTAAACAAAAAACTTCCATTTACTTTATACAAGAATTCGTCCGATGTAACTATGAAAATAAGGCACGCAGTTTTCATTGTCGCTTTTGAATCTAATTTCAATATGAATGGAAAAATCCGTTTCGTAAACAATATGTTAAATAAAAGTTCTGTAAGAATTAATTTGTTGAAACAATAAGAAAAAAAATCCGGCAACTTTCCTGAATGGCAGTATGAAACGAAAGTGTGTTAAATAAGTCTCTAGATATGTGTGGGACGTCTCTTAAGTTTTAATTTTTTATACGTTTCTCGGTGTACTGACCACCTAATCTATTATGAAATGTTTTCGTTAGTTATTCTAAGTAATTCCCAACCAGCAAGTCGAACAGCAACACGCCTTTTACAATTTTAAAGTATAATTTAAGGCTACCTTGAATAATAATAATTATTGTTATTATCGAGCCACTTTATTATAATGTTGTTGTCTTCTAGTTCATCTTGGCGATGGGCGTGATCGCTCACACAAAATAAATCACTCAACCAAAAAAACTACTATTGGTAGATCGATCCATCGAATATTTAATAATGTTTTAATAGAATTTTATTAATTACTATACATTTTTTTCCAACAAAGTTTAGTTTCGACCAGTAATAATAATGTCATTTATTTTCTCATACACACTTCAAAACAGCTCATCACTCAAACATTAAACCGGCGACCGTCTCCTACTCTTTCTACGTTGCTAATATCGGGATATGTTTATAGTCGATATCCGGAAATTCGTTTCATTTCCTGAGCTCTAACCCGCTAATCGCTATACTTATACAGGTATGATTAATATTATTACACTTTAAAACGGACAACCTGTGCTTTATAATTCAAACCCATTACAATTTATTGATATTTCTATTCTGGGGGTCTACTAATCAAACGAATCTCGACTCCGTGAAATAAGGTGATATAACCTAAAGCTAACCTAAAATTATTTTTATGGCATTTTTGCACGAACAACAGCAATCAGATCGTATTCGAATTTCGTGTGGTCTCTTTTTAAGTATAGACACTAGTTACCGCGAAACGCATAATTCAAATTCCAAACACGTATACACATTTCCCAGCAGGTAAAGAACAGCATCACAGGGGGTTCGTATATTGGCTGTGGGCCCGTGAAGTGTCATTTTCTTGAACACATAATTTCATGTATATATATATATATATATATATTTATATTTATAAAAATTCAGTGTCATTATGAGATATAGGAGTAGGCGTTATATCGGCGAACGAAAAAAGGTGACGCAACTTAATTCTCTAAACCGCCTTTTATGGCCCTATATAGTTTGTTAAAGCGTATCCAAATTCGATATGAAATCCCATTCAAGACCAACCACAGTGTTTATAAATTAAGTCAAATGTATAATTTCATACTGTTAATTTGTCTATAAATTATAGTATTTTCTCAAATTGATCAATTTTAAATCTGAATTTATATCGTTCAACCTTTTTTTTAATGTTGTAAACTGTATGACACATTCTCACGGTATTTTTTAAATATTAATTGTATACTTTGCGTCTGGGTCGGGAAAGCAATACGTTAACGAAACTCTGATATAGATTATTTAGTTGTCATGTATAAAAAAACATACAATTATCTATTTACAAATAAGCTATAAATCTATAGACTTATAGATAGTCTATATCTATAGTCCAATTCCTCAAGAATTATGAAGCGTTCATAATAATGGATAAATGTCAAAATGGTTCAAGTACAGTTTTACATTAATTATAATATTCATATACAAGACCTTCAAAATATCACAAATAAGTATATTTTTTGTCAAATATTACTAGTGTTAAGATGTCTGTGAAAAATCTCTAAAATAAGATGTAAACAAGATATGCAGCTGTATTTGCGTATTTAACGCAAGGGAAAACATATTTTTAACATACTTTTATCATTTTGAACTGAATAGCTACAAATAATATAGTTTAGTCAAACCGTGGTAGCAATTCGTTTATCCTATACGAAATTATTATATTGATTTCAATATGCTATTAATTATTATTCTATCGAGTATTACATAGTACCGTGTAAGGTTGCGATTCGTACTGATGCAATTCCATTACCTACATTGAAGCTTGCCGCGGAAAAAAAAAAATTATACGACGTTTTTGTTAGGAAAATATATCCAAAAATTCACAGAACTAAGAGAAATATTTCAATATAAATCTTCAAAAAAAAAGTAGTATACATAGTCTGCACTCAACGTTAGTTCGAATATTATTGCCAGTCAAAAGTTTTTATACCGCCGGGTTTTTGGTGAATTAACTTTTGTTTTGTCTAAGTGCAAAGCCTTCTAATACTAAAAACCGAGGACACTTTTCGGTAATGCGGTTAACGAACGGCTTCACGCCCTTAGTCAAGCCGATTACCGTTCTTAACGAACTCCTCTATTCCCAAGTCTATTATCCCGTACTTTGTATGAGAGTGCGATCACGTATTGTAGACACCAACCGGTCGAAGCAATTTTCTTTTAAACACACATTATAGGTATTAAACAAAGCCATATGTAGTTTTAAGCTGCTCAAATGATACTGAGATTAACGTAATTATTTTAGCTGATTTTCCGTCTTAAATCAAGTAAGACGTAAAAAATGCATGAACTATCTGAGTAATATTTTCCATTACTTATACTTTATATGTAGTATAATACTAACATTATCCTACTGTCAACTTGTAGAACGCGTACCCACATATATTTTCTTATATCCCAGACAGAAACAATTGAAATTAATATTTCCAAAATATCGTTAAATTTGTTGTAAGATATAAATAATATAATTTTGTATCCGGTTTTTAGTTTATTATTCGGTATTTGACTTAACATTTGATGTCGAAAAGAGTAGTTTTTTCAGGAATAGTTACAAAAATAGAAAACACATCCTCCAAAAATGTATCGTCTTTCGATTCACAATAGTGTTACTGCATAAGCCTATCGTAGAGCGAGGTTTTCCGTAGTAAGTAGTAAGTTTTTACACTAGAAAATTGCGAGTATAATGCACTAAAAAAATCGACCATAGACGTTGTATCCAAAAATACACAATAATAATATTCTTTTATATGTGACGGTTTATTGACCTACAGTAGGTGCCAGAATAATTTACCAGACGAACTGCATTTGTTTTTATACCGATGAATAAATACAAATCAATCTTCGTTAAGCTGTACATTTTTTACAAAAACAAACCGACGACGCGACGGTGAAATAAATACAAACACTAAAATCAGTACCCGTTACGGATGAACATGGGAGTTTATCGTGTGCATGTTTTTACAGCCGGGCTAAGGGACAACGATGATATTATAATTTATATATATATACACAACGATATTTATGAAAATAAAATCTCACCACTTGTTATTAGGTGACGTACACGGAATGGGCCATTTGTTTTAATGTTATGTCATCGCTCTTGTGTTTAATAAGCGTTTCGTCGGTCTATTACCAGTTTCCTGGCTGTCAACGCTGTAGTAACTGATGTTAGTAGCAGCCGCAGATGATGATGGACTTACGCCGGTAGTCGACAATTTATAGATGGGAACAATCATCACCGCATGCCACGGTGGTCATGTGGGTTTTGTGCGATCAAGTCGTCTCAATCATACCGCAGAAGTTGATCGAGTACCGCTTTAGCCATTAGTTATTTTGTCACTACCGTTGCTACCGAATACATTAATAATAATTATAGTTAAGTGATTCGTCAAATATTAGAGCATAATTAGTAAACAACATTTCAAACTGTTTAAACGACAACTAGATCAGTAATTGGTTATACTAAAATGTAAGCCAGAGAAGGCAACAAGGGTGGGCAAAGGCGGAAAAATTCCCATACAAAAACTCCAGTGCTGGGCAAGTGGGCTGTGCAATGTCTCATATTCATCAGTTTTTATTAAAAATAAACTTATTTTAAAATTAATTCTTATAATCTAATTTTCGACAAATTATTTTTCTAATTAAATAGGCATTTTATGAAAATCGAAGACATGTTAAATGACCAAGTGGGTTTAATCCTGAGCTGATATTGATTCTTACGACTTTGTACAATAACAATATTTTTACATAAAAAGAAAAGACCATAATTATTGTGACGTTTTAACATGGGGAATATTTGCGAGAACCATTGCAAGGAAATTTACAAGCACAAGATGTATTCTCATTGCACAATTTAACGCTTAGAACATTGCTTGGGCCTTTCAAAAAGTGACAAGCCAGTTTGCTCGAATAACTGTGGATATATTTATGCAGTTAAATAACTACAGCACGATGGGTGAATCCGTACGTATTACTTTAAAATCATTCCACAAAAATTATTTATAAAACTTGTTTCAAACACGAGAGAAAACATAATGTTTTTTATATAATGTTTGTTTTTATTATGTAGTGAAAATAATTTAATATACACACCATTATTTTATAGCTTTTTAAAACTATTTAATTGCCTGTCTCCGACATTCTAACAATATAGCAATATATACTGCAGTAAGTTCAGCTAAAATAAGAATACAAAATAAATACCTAGCTATATAAAATATAATAAGTATGTTTTACCAATGTGATACAGTTTAAACATTCAGCTTAAGTATCATGAGAAAATATAGCCATCGAATATTAGATAATATGTTTAATATACTTAAACCGTACTTTCAATATCCTACTAAAATCTCCATGGCTAGTGTTAAAAAGTACAACTGTAATTAAAAAATATATAGCAATTTAAAATGAGACTTAACAAAGGGTTTATTCCTCTTTACGGCTGTTTTTTAAATAAATACATATAAAATAAAGAAATATATTCAATTAATTTTTTTATAAAAATTACAATGAACAACAAAACAATTTTCCAAATAAAATGACTATGGTCTTGTCTCTTGTTCTATATAGTTAATTTTTATACAAATTGTAAGATTATAAAATATGTTCTATTATTATTGCTTTTAAAATAAGATACCTATCAAACAGGAAATCGATAATTATTAGTTATTATTCTGATTTCGATATTTTATATCTAGCTAGACCACGATCAAGGACGTCGACGACATTAAATCTTTTAGTGTGAGGAGTTCAAAATCATGGCCCATCTGCCGCTTAAATACGTTCCGCGTTCGAAAAAGTTTTTCAATCTGAAGGTTAAAAAATTGGTAATTTAAATCTATTTCACAGCCAATAAATAATATACATATTACATAACTAACCCATCTACAAAGAATGAATTTGCAAATAACAAATTTGTATTCATTATTTAATGCGTTAATGAAAATAGTTTGCATAAATATAAGAATTTTTGTATTATAACATATAAAACTCGTATGACATTAAATGTTTCATTCATAACAATACTGTCATTTTTAGATTGCACTCGTTAAAAATATTTCCCCGAAAAAAAATTTAAAAAACGATACCTAAAACTTTTCTGTATTACTTGAGCCAATAGAATGAAACAAAGTAGATTTACCAGAAAAACGTTTTGGTGTTATTTCAAATATCAAAAGCAAATTTTTCTCTTTTTACATTTATTTGGAAAGGAATCGTTTTAACAATACGATACAATATAATATCGTACTTACGAATTGTTAATTCGTATTTTTATTTTTTTATTTACTTCTAAAACGATTTTAATTTTTTTTCTCGTTTAAAAATATTATTAGATTTGGTGTTTGTGTATCATAAAATAAATTGTCTGTTTTTTGAAAAATAAACATATTATACCGTGTATTAAAATTTAATATTTAACATTTAATGTTCCCATTCGCTGATTTATGATCTCGTTTTGGTAGTCACTAGTCACGAAGTTAGGTACACATGTAATAAACGCCTACTTTAAGCAAAAATTAGCTAATTTCCCGCGGCTATCGAATTAGTATAGCTCATAAATAAAACGTTGACTTAATGCCGTATAGTTCTATCTGATATAAATGTCTATCTGATATTTGTATTTAACTATCGGCTCATTTAAACGGATATCTTGAGTTGAACATCATGAGGCATGCCTCGTTTACACTGCGTTAAGCGAAGTTCGAGTCGTGATTTTGTCTTTGACCGCCTCAATGGGATTTGTTTTTGCTGATTTTACGGCGTCTCGCTTTTTTTCCAAAACAACAGACACAAGCGACGGATTTTCAAAAGTAAAGTTCAAGGCCGGAGAGACGGTCTCGGTCGTGTCTTTTCTCACGCATCTAGTGTCACGTACTTTCCGTAATGTAATATTTTATATTAAATTCACCAGTTTCGGCGTCCGCCTATGTGTACACGTGAACATGATTTGATCATGTTTGGACGTCGTGATGGCAGATTGTACACCGACAAAAAAAACACTACTGACAGCAACTGGCACGAAGTAATGGAATAAAATAACCAAATATAATAATTCATAGAAGTTACAGGTTACTACTGAGTATTAAAGCTTGTGGCTTTCGGTTTTTAGTCACAATTAATAGAATGTTCTCGAACGATGCACTATAAACATATTTCAACCAAGGTAAACACCAATTTTGACGCCGTTTCAATCATTAATTTGTAAAAATATTGCCGCAATTTGTAAAATGCCACCCTAGAATATACCCATGTTCCTTATGCTTTGCACAGGCCCTGGCGATAAATAATCATACTTTTAAAACGATTCAAAGAGGATTGATTTACCTATAAAAATGTAAAATAATTATTGTCAAGTATACTTGTTAGTAAATTAAAATAAGCCATGCGTACTTTCAGTGTCTAACCGTACAATATATTCATACACAATGCCACCATCTAATTAAAAATACCGAACTAACCCCTTGTTAAATTATGACGGTGCTTTATTAACAGCCCTCTCTAGTAGGCTGAAAGTGATTTTCGGCTGGTGACAATGATGTGGTAAAAACATAAAGAAATAATGAGTACCTAACCCTATGTGGCGCCAACGCAAACTACCGGGATCTATGCACATTGCACAAGCACATTTAGCGAACTTTAGTCTAGTTTATCCAAGACAAAAGTCAATTGTTTTGTATACATAACAAACTAAATGACTTTTTGAATAAAAATTTTCCTTTCCGAGTAATACTAGCTTTTTGTGGATTTGGGATTAAAAAAATTCAAAGAACGTGTACTGTTTTGAACTGAACGTCAATCGCATCACTTACAAATTCTTGTCCAATTTGACTATCGACCCAGAAAAAAGTTATTGCTTTTAAAACATTTATTTTTTAATAATTTAAAAATAGAATCAAACAAAACATGTTTTACCTTGTTAATTTTACCGTTTTTATTTAACTTTTTCAAGAAACATATCTTTATCTAAGAGGAGATTCTAACGATATAATGAAATAATTATAAATGATATATAATTTAATTATTATCAAAATATATCATTGATTAATAACTTGCTCTTTTTATAAAACTCTCTATACCTAATTAAGTTTCGGAACAAATTAACCGATAAAGCAATAAAATGTATATTCGTTTGTGAGCATTGAAAGCACAAATAAAAACATCATGTGTATTTTTTCATCAGCACAAAAATGTAAAATACAATATTCTGTATATTAGTTCGAAAGTCAAAACTCCAAAAGAACAACAAATAATACTTAGACTTGTATCTGAAAGTTCATTCAGAGGGGACGATTATACAAATAGTGGCATTAAGTACATAATTTTATTATATTTACAATAAATATCATAAATGCAAATACACGCATCCATGTATGCAATTATACACGAATTGTAATTCTTTAGTTTCTTTTACATCTTTAATAAATTCCATTATGTTACGTTATTGTATACAAATATTGTGTTACTGTGTCGTTTGACACTTTGAACGACTAGCAGTCCTCTCAAAGTTTAATAATCTCTGAACCTCGGCTGCTAGTGATCACACAATATAATAACAATGTTCATTTTTTCAATGTGTTAATTATTACTATAATAATTATTTATATCAATTATTACTATTACGGTAGCTCGGTAGATATTAATTTGGTAACAAAATAATATAATGACATAACAAGATGCTAGAAATAATTATAAAACATTACATTCGAATATATTTGATTGTTGTTCGAACCTTTACGTAATTAGGAGTCTGAAATGTATAGATTGCTGCGCTTTTAATTAGTTAAATAAATAAACTTGCATTATAGGTCTCCTCTGACTATATACAGACAATGTTACCAGGTGACGACTGCTGGCTACGCTGTTGTTTAATTGCAATTTTATTTTACCGTCGCGTTTATTAATTAAGAACAACATGGCCAGATATATTATACAGATAGGCACGCGTTAAGTGTATAATCGATAAAATAAATCTAAGCATTAGCGGATTTCTGTGCGTTCGTTATTTACTATAACGAAAAACGTTGGCACACGTCGCCATCCATTAGGAAGACGTTGTTATTGTCATCGGCCGAGGAAATATATTATACGATTCGAACTCGGGGTGGTCACAAGTTCCAAAGCGTCAACTTGTAAATTCCTAGAAATGTTTACTGCACTTGAACGCACTGTGTTGGATGGTGGTTTTTGTGGGGATTATACACAAGCAGTGTCTCTTTTCTTTATATCATATAAAATAATATTACCACGATACACGGCGAAGGACTCGTGAACGATTCTATGGATTTATATCTTTTTCCGATTTTCTATAAACAATGGACAGACTTTGTCGGTAAAAAAGGATTTTTTTTGTACTTACTCACAACGCGTTTCCACAATATTGTGTTGTTAGTTTGACAACGACCGACCGTGCTACGGCTTGCGGTCGTGTTGATCAAAGTTGTCGATAACGATCGGCCGCAATCGTGATCGCGGTAGTTACTGCAACAGATCCATACACTTATATGTTCTGCCAATTCAATTGTTATCGGCGGCGGTCCTCAGGGGTTTTCGCTAAGTGTGTAGAACAGAACATTTTCCTTAACGAATGATCGCAGGCCGGCGCAATATCATAAAGTAAAAGTAAAATAAAAAGCCAAACAAAAACTAGCAGCCTTTTTGCCTTTGTTCGAGCGCTTATAGAGTTAATTGTATAGTTGCTTAAATGGTAACCGTTGTTGTTTTTGTGAACGTATCGACTTGCCAGAGATGTTCTCGGTTTTCTATACAATAGGAAAATTTCAATTTCCAGTAAAACATATGGAGGATATTTTAGTTAGTTATTACTTATTGTTAATGTCATAGCACCATATTCAGTAGCTGTAGTCACAGCGAGTGTTTTACTACTAAATTATCTCAACGGTCTATACCACAAAGACAAGCTCGGTGAATATCGAAGAGGATATGTTCACTTGAAAGACTGACGTAGGATGCTAAGTAATGATAATAATAATTATGAAACTGCTGTATTAGGAAAACTCTTAAGGACTAAAATATCAAATACATATTTTACCATGATTGCACACGACTCTCACCCGTAAATAAGATAATTTACATTTAGATAGAGTAGGTGACATTATAATTACTACTTAGTTTATTAGCGGTACTTCCATTTTTTAATCTTTTTCAACCACGGCGGACGGCAACGAATAATTATAAAATGTACTTAATAATTCCTTAGCTAAACATATAAGTACTATGTTCAATGTAGTACAATGTAAAATCACTCAATTTTTCAATAGTTATTGAATACCAATGGACTTAAGGACAAAAAAACGTGTAGTTAAAGTATATATATATATATGTATATAATATATATAATATATAAATATAAACTATATGTGTATATAATTATAACTGATAATAACTAATGTTTAAGATAGGATTAAATCTAACTACTAGATATCGATTTCGTTTGTTATCTCTTATAACCGCTAAGAAGAATTATTAAAAAGTTAATTCGTAAAAGGCCTATCGTTATTTAACGTTTAATTTGGTGGTTTGTATACTTTTTCCTGCTAAAGCGCCTAAAAGTAATGTTAACGTGAAGTTAGGTCGCAATGTATGTTTATCTTGTCTTCTTACTGCGAATGACGAGTACTTGAGTTCTAACGATACTGTCTTTAAAATTATTCATTCAAACGAATGCATATTTTATCACGCAGTATTTGCCATTTAGCATTAAAGGACTAAAAGCAAGTATTAAGGTTTTAATTTTTCTCCTCTTAATTTAAAACTCTCCAAAGGATATTACTAAATTCTGAAATAAAATATACAATATTTAAATATATATTTTATTTCAGAATTCGGTATATATTATTATAAGACCACTAAATTATATGAGGTTACTTCTGTTTGTGTATATTACATTGTAATTGGAGGAAATCGAAAAGGCCATCCGGTGAATAGAAGTGGGTACAGTTATTAGTTTTGAGACTTTCTTATTATTTTAAGCGACAATTCAGAGATCGGTACTTAAAAACCCTATTATTGTGTATTTTACGTCAAAACTATTTTCATACAATTTTAACTTATAGTCGTTATTTCGGTTATTTTATTTTTAAAATATCTTATTTCCATATTCTGATTATCGCCATTTTACTAGTTTTATTTTCAATGTAATAATTTTATATTGAATTAAATGATATGTTAATCAAACATATCATTAGCCTATACGTTTAAATAAAAAAAAACGGATAAGTAAGTAAGCTTTAAAATAATTTCATTTTTTTTTTATTTTACTTTGTCAGCTACCAACAATACCGTTACGGAAGACAAATAGTAATATATGTAGACACGTCACCGCGTGCGAGCTGCGGTCTTATAATGAGAATTAATACCCGTATATTTCTTACTTCTCTGGTTAATTTTCGTATTTTTTTGTTTCCTGTGAAAAGCGGTATATCACGACTTAGAAAACGTTAATTCCCCGTCGTTCTAACCGTAACGTATAAAATGTAACAAACGGATACCGAAAAACAAAATTAATAGAAACGTTTTTTGTTCACTATTTTTTTACCTACGCGGCGTGAGTGTTTGTAAACATGAGATATGAGAAATAGCCTGGGGTACAGGATATGGAAATTTTATAAACGGTTTTGGTACAGCGGTATATAAATATATATAATATATAATATTGGTCAGTGCAAAATAAAACGAAAAAAAAAGTATATAATGTTATGTGTGTGTGTGTAAGCAAAATGCGGTACTATTGATTTATAGTTTTCGATAGATTTGTTGGCATTGAAAAAAAAAATCCCCGAATGTATATATAAAACAAACGGCGATCCTCTATAGTCTTTTTGGAGTCTATGCGTAGGAAGACGTCATTAAAATATATGGACTTGTCTGTCCACTGTTTTATATAATAATCGGGTCTAACTGTCTATCAGGTCGGCCTGCTGTCTTAATCTTGGACCGATCTATCTATTGTTGTTTGTACTCGACAGTAAACTTATAAGCGTCTTAGTCTTGGTCCTACCCACCTCTTACTAGAAACAAAGAAGAAGTTTTTACAATTAATAATTAATATTATGAATATATACTCTTATTATTATTATTATTATTAGTAGTAGTAGTACTATTACTCCTACTGCTACTACTACTGTTACTACTACTACTACTACTACTCCTACAATTACTACTATTACTATATCTACTACATATCTCAACACGATAATAATAACACACGCAAAACTAATACTTGTTCATCATTAATTTTCACTTTGACGTATCAATATAGAGAACGGAAACGTATATTAAAATATTATTTCAATAAATTATAACATAATACACTACTTATATACGGCCTTTTAAATGTTGCACGGTAGATGTTTTGTTGCAATGCACCTATAAATTATATTCACGTGCAGTTTAAGAATAATTATATCTGGTGCCGGTACCGGTTTGCTGGGACAGTCTACGTGACAGTGAATGCAGCGGCTAACCGTTTATACTACCGAGATGCGACCACGACGGCGGGAGTAAGTGTAAAAAGTAGGTACACTCCGTTAAAAAATCATTTTTAAAAACTTTTGATTTTATCCAGTTAAGGATAATTAACGCAAATTTGTTTTGGACTGTTAATATCTGGTATATCATTACTTTTGTCTAAACCAAAAAGGGCAAAGTACTATTATAAATATTTATCCAGAATAACCCACCACGCAACGGGACGACTTTGATATGTGGTTTTAATTTATCCGACGGCTGGGAGCTGATATAAATCAAAAATCGTACAGCTTGTGGTGTTCTTGCATAGCGGGACGATGTACCTTTCCGTAAATATTATAATACCTAACGAAGAAAAAATGTCGAATTTCCAAACCGGTTGAAAAGGACACCGGCCCCGGCGGTGCACATTATACACGCTATTATACATATTTTTTTATTATCATTTGTTAACGTGCAGTCAATTGCGTCCAGAAAAATTGAACACAAATCATCGTGAGGTTTTTTATAATGACACAATAAGAAAAAAAATGATACATAATAATAATTAAAGATACAGTGGCTGCGCAAGATATATTTTTATTAATTAGACAAGTCGGTCACAAATTGCCTTCAAAGAGAAAGATAAAATAAATATATATATATTTTTAAATATATTAATTTATTATATTTTTGATAGGACGACCCGACTTGGGTAGCGAATTCGTCACCACCACCCTGGGAGAAGGTAGCGTTACGTATGTTTCGTCTAATATAAATGGGCTGCTGTTTTCAATTTTTATACCTAATATTTTCGATTTTGAATATACTGGTGTAGTACTGCAAGGGTAGAGTCAAAATAGAGACGGTATAGGGACACTTATGTTATGAGGTTTTATGTTGTAAAAATGTTATTACTTTTATTTTGTATTTTTATTTTAAATCATAATTAATATTTTAAAAAATTGTCTTAAATGACACAGAAAAACATACATAGTTGGTCCAACAAAAATTATGGTTAATATAGGGACACATTTTATTTCTATTTTGAATAACTAAATATACAGTTGGTCAAACTAAATATAGTTATATATATAGTTCCTCTAACTAAATATTTGGTAGGCTCAACTATACATTTATCGTGTCCCTATATTAACCATATTTTAGTTGAACCAACTATAAAATTGTTTTCTATATAGTTAATATTATATTATTGTATTTGTTTTATTTTATAAATTAAATTCGGGCTCCGGCTGCTATTGTCTTTTATATATTACACTATTATGTGTTTAGTGAACTAGAAATAGATATTTTTGATCATGTATCATAATATAATGTATATACTTACTTATAAGTAATAATTATAATTAAAAATGTTTGCTGTTCGATTTTTATTTTAAAATTTTTCATTTTTGCCAAGATAATTTATAAATAACTGCGCAGTCTAATTAATAATTTAATAGTAGGCAGCATAAATGCTTATTTTGGTTCTTTATTCGTTTATAAACATTTATTAACTGAAATATATTGTTTTATTGGCACAGAAGAAACTTTGTAATTTATTGGTTAACTTGTAATCATTCGGAAAAGATATGCAATAAAATTACTTGGTTGTTAATAATGTACAATCTAAGCATCGTTATTTCTAAGCGAGGATTTCGTAATGAAGATTGGATAATATTTATTTTCTAGTTGTTTTTCAATATTGTATATGTACAATTTAAATAAAATCTATACCACATATTATGAGAGTTCAGTTCTTCGAGATTTTCAAGTTTTGATAAAATAAAAAATTCGGTACAGTGGCTTGGTAAAAACGATCATCAAACGTAACGACTATCTGGAGTCAGCTAAGTTGTCCTACTAAAAGGGGTCGTTATTTTGGGTTAACACGTATACTCACTGAAACTTCCGCACGACCTAGAAGAATATATTGGTGTTTACTTCGTGGAAATCGGTTTAGCCATGAACACAGATTGGTAAACGCACACGACCGCCCTTTGCACGGTCAGCTAGATAAAAACTTAATAACAATTGACGTTACACTGACTGCGTGTGGGACTGCTTTCGTTAAGTGCATGCACAATATCAGGGCCGTTGCGGATGGGTGTCGAAAGCGACAGTTTTTAACGCGGCAAAATCCGTATTAATGTGCTTGTAAAATCGCATCCAGAATACTAAGACCTAACGCAATTTAAAAGTAATAAAAAAAAAAAAAACAATGTACGATATTAAGATGGCGAAGTCGCTTGGCGAATACAAATCGGCCCCATTACGTTTACCGTGAAGATTGAAAAAATGAATTATAGAGAAAATTACCATACCGACTATAAACTACACACACACACGAGTTATGCAAAAACATATAGCGATTTGAATGTATAGGAACGGTACACATTAATTGCTGATGCGAGATTAAAAAAAAACTGTACACGACCTACGAACAAAATAAAAAAATAAACCATAATATACTTGAATTTACCTTACATACACACCATTGGAAAATCAGATTAATTACAAAAACCCGTGTAGTCCGGATTAAATGCGAGAAACGTGATATAACAATCATTGCTAGAATTCAGTAAACTTTTTTCCATAAAATAATTACCGTTTCTTCGCGCTTATAGCATACAACATTGAATAGAACTTCAAATGTATACTAATTGTTCACTACACCGCTTGAACAATCTGCAGACGCGTGCATGTTGTATTTTAATTAGGCTTGTGTCATTCATCAACGCCTATGTGTTCCGACTCGGGACAATGGAATAAAAAAACAAAGAGTTGTTTTCACTTGGCAACACGTAGATATAAAGGTACAGCGTACCTACACACATATGGCTTTGGTCAGGGAACGTCACAAGAGTTCAGTTGCACAATAATTATTATAATTTTAGTGTAACGATAAAAACAAAATTCAAATATTTAGTATACTCAAATCGAGGAAATAAATGAGACGAAAAAAATATATTAAATGAAAAACAAACACTAAATTATTGGGAATTTGAATAAATAATAAACGATTTAGTTTAAATAACAACACTCAGTTAAGCTTAGAATTTAAATATTGTTAAAATTTAAAAACTCTAAAAAACTATATGTACATAACAACTGGTACATACGTACAAACGGTGAAAACGGTTATTAGATAAAGTTGATACGTAATAAGTATAACCTAACTCGAGTTAATAATTAATAAAACAAAAAAATTTCCATTTTTTTTATATTGCATTTTGATTTATTACAAAAAAAAACGATCATCGTTTATTTAGTTAATTTAAACGCTTTAAGGTTAATATTATCCGAAAATTAATATTAATCAGAATTCCGATAAATTAGCTAGCTAAACATTAATTACAAAGTTAAACTTAATAAGATTTTTGAAGGCCTCAAATTTACTATCACGTTCATGTCTAGAAGTAGGAATTTTAACAACTTTCATTATTTCGTTAAGTTGACGAGACTAGCAAAATTCTTAAGACATGTTTTTTTTAATTGAAATCAAACGTCACGTCACAACACTGCAAATGGGTTTACTAGGCCCGTAAAATCTTAAAAAAACATATTTTTTGGGCATGTTGCTATGGTGCGGCAAATGTGTTCTTTATCGTCGCATTATCACCGCCTAAAACCATATAATTACATCCAAATCAAACAAACGGTTTCTTAATGGACGGTCTTCATCGCCGTTACTTCAGACACGCACTTTACGGTCTCACACGTCCTAGTGGGCCGATAAAGTTTAAGTACATTTCGGTTTCTTGGAAAATCATCATAACCGAACAATAGAAAGTTTCCGGTACGGAGGAAAACAAAGTTGTAAAATAAACGATAAATTTAATAAAGTTCAAGGCGGTCGTTAAAAAGATAGCAGTCAGCAGTAGTCAGTAACCTGTAGGTGCACCTATATGGTAAGTATTTGTATAGTATTATATATACTATACAAATACTTAACGTTTCTGTGGTGACGTCATCGAAACTTAAAACCTCTTTTGGCGTATGGGTGTTATAGGGATCGGGCAAAAGTATCGTATTAACCTAAGACCGACCTGTCGATAGATACCAAGCAATTATCCAGAAGAGGATAATAATTTAGAACGTAAACCAACACTATACATACAAATCACGTCCCAAAACGTAAACCGTATTATACCGAAATAACGTTGTCGAGCAAAATAATGACAACTATATCGTGGAAACGGCAAAAGAGTATCACACGATTCGACTAAAACCTATTGTTAAAAGATAATTTTTTTTGTTTTAGAAAACCGCCAATAAGTCGACTCAATCATAGGTATTGCGGCTAAATGATTAGTATTATTATTGTTTACAAAACAGTGCCAAAAGACGGTTTTAGAATTCGTTAAATAAAATAGGTTTACAATCGAATTCGCGTTCAGTTAGCACTAAAACTAATTAATTCCCAAACGAAAGAGAGTTAAAAAAAAAAAAAAGAAGACAATATACAATAACTAATAGGGTTCGAACTTCGACATCCGGGTGACTATTGATTTATTTTATAATGTAGTATATACTGTATAATATACATTGTATATATTATTCTTACCACGAATAATGTAAAAATAATAGCGTCTGATGAATTAAAAAAAAATACACATGAGTTCAAAATCGCTTTTCGCTGAAATGGTATCTTATACGCTCCGTTTGGAACGAATTAATAATAGGTGGCTCCAAAAACATACACCCATTTTTATTTAATATTATTTTTATGCAAATCTGTTCGGTAACATAGTTACCATTACCATAATAGCAAATTTTGAATATTGTTATTATATTAGATCGCCAGGAGTATAATATATTGCACGTGACGTACAATCCTAATTATTAATAAAGTTAAATCGAACATTTCAAAAACGACATAAGTCATTTTTTTTGCAAAAATTAATGAAAATATCTCCCATAAGAAAATTGAGTGACTGCAAAAACAACGTATTATATGTGTTATTTTTTTTCAAAAATTATTATATAAATGATAGTACGAATTTTATTATTTAAAATTTGTTGTATGTTTAATAGTTAAAGCATTTTAGACTTCTAGTCTGTAGTTATGGTATTTACTGATAATTAATGCACCTTTAATAATTATTTTGGATATAATAAAACACAAATTTGTGCAATGTGAAGCTATGAATTATGAATACCAAATCAAAACATGATTTTATAAATAGGTGAAAGAGAAAAATAAGTTCAATTTCTGGAGTGATTAAGTTATTTATGGTCAGTGTAAAATTGCAGTTTTACGACTTATGATGTTTTTGAAATGACTGATTCAGTTGTCAGATGTATTATAATTTTTTTTTTGTTTTGTAATAATAAAAATAATGTAAGGTAATTATAGTTAATAATAGGTAAATGCTGAGCGTCGCTTAATTTTTTCATAATAATAATAACATAATTAAGCTAAGACGGCGCACGTCATGATCAAAACTCAAGATTACACTAATATAATAATATAACACGTGTTATAAGTGTACACTGTTGTATTGAAGCTCCGTGATGTTCGTTACCAAAGAACACGAGTGTGTGACGTACCTATTAACCGATTTCACCGAACCACACAAGCCGTCATTGGTTTGTTCCTATAACGGTTTCATAAGAGAGTTTGCAATTAAATGTTTTCATCACTCTTCGTCGGTCGGTTATTTCATTACAAATTTATTTCTACAATTGAATTGTATTATATATTGAATAGTTTCTTTGCGCACAAGTGATTTTTGAATAGTAAAAATTAAAACAAAAATGAAAATAAAATAAAAGAACAAAACTATTATACTATTGTGTTTGTTTAAAGAGTTTTCGTTATCATCTATAAATTTTCTGCAAAAATTAATTTTCTAAGAACACTCATTATTTTAAGTTTAAATATTACTTTTGTATGATCGTATTTTTTTTTTTATCCACAAACCGTACTTTGAAAGTTTCAAGCACTCAAAGGATTTTTACATTTCGGTTATCATAAAAAAAAAAACTAATTTTAAAACTGTACAACACATTTTAGCGAAATTGTTTCCTAATACATTGTTCATACTGTATACCTATGTTTATATTGTACTAAATCTCATAATGTGAATGGAAAATTATCGTTGATACTTCTTTTTTTTATAAATTATTTTTTTTTTTACATTCTGCAAAAGCTTTTAGATTTTTGATGAAAATAAAATTGTTTCTTAACGGTTTAGGCGGTAAACTGAACGCGAATGACAACGGTAACGGGTAACAGTGTTAAAGATGTATACATCTTTCTTTAAACTGTGTTGTTGAAGTTTTTTGTATAAACACGTTACATTTTTTTTTGTCTGTTCAATAAACCTCAACGTCTCTACTATTGGCTCTCGGTCTTTTATATTGTTACCCAATAACCTAGACAGACTTTTTCGACTTGTAAGTCGATTCACGTTAAAGTAAATTGCGATAAATATTATATGATGAACTCATACTCATAGACGCGTACTCGCAGTTAATATTTAATTTTATTTTCTATACATTTTATGAAATGCGCGAGTTGTAATTGGCTGACCGAGACATATTTTTTATTACTGTACTCTAGGCGTTTGAACGTTCTGGTTAAGACATTAAATCATGATTACACAGATGTTATTTTTGTATTCTAACTGTTCATTAACCTGCGGATCCTAGGCCGGAGCGGGGAAACTGACGCACGATGATCGGCGTGAACACCCCCGACGACATGTGTAGTCCCTGGTTGAGCACGTGCACGGCAAACGACACCGCCACCACGATCCATCCCCATCCTCCTTCCGGGTAGTAGTGCTGCTTGAGCGTGGGCACTTCCGTTTTGACCACCACCGGGCATAGCACTTCGCTGCAGCTGGGCAAATCGCTGCAAGTGGCCAGCCCGGAGTCTAGGTCGGCTTCCATGGTGGTGCGGCTACTGCAACTGTCGACCGCCGCCGATGATCACTAACAGCACCGACCGAGGACACCGCAGCCGCATCCGCGTACGCAACACCGGCCACCGTCGTCGTCTTCGCTGTAAAGTTAACGCTTTACAGGTTCGGTAGGCAAAAAAATTGTGCGCAACGACTAGGGGGACCACCCGACTTATGCGATTGAAACGTTACGATGAATGCGCCCCCGGCCCCCGTTTATTTTCAAACCTGTTTAGCGTCCGTTTTGAGGCACAGACCAATTTTTGAAAAAATACTATTTAATTTCACCGCGACCGTGAGTTGTATGTGCACTTGCCGCCGAAATGGTTTCGAAAAAATAACACTCGCCAATTTTGATTTATGAATATCGAAAGCGTCCGGCGGATATCTTAGTCTGCAAATGGGGAAATAAACCAAAATATAATACGAATACGCTGCTCAACGCTTAAGTCGATATAAATAATACACTTCTAAGAAAATACTGAATGTGCGTTGACTGTTTTTTTTTCAATTAATCTCAAAAGTTAAGTCCAAAGGAACATTAAACAATATCTTTTACGGCGAAATCAAAACTTCAGAAGGTTCAAAATAACTACATAAAATTGAAAACTTTTTACAACGATTTTAACGGAAAATTTCAAATAAAACCAATACATGTATTGTCAGAAAACGTTATTAGTAAATGTACATATCGACTGAAAAAGTATAAGTTTAAATAATTAAACTTTGGCGATAAACATGACCGTCATGGAATGAAAAACAGATAAAATATTAGAAAACGTTAAGCCACTAAAATGAGCTGGAAAATTTGAAGCGCTTCGGCGGGCTTCGAAATGATTGTTTTTGTGAATTGTGTGAGAAACTTTCAAAACCAGATTCTCCAAACCGGGTTACAGCGGTGTATGATTTGGAAATAATAATAAAAAAAAATCAATTCTATACATTAATTACCGTGTTTATTGGTAGGTCGTTGGCAAAAAAAAAATTAAATAAACGAGCACCGATGATGGCTAACGAGATGGCAATAATTAGACGACCACATAAACCGGATTAAACGTTGTACGGGGCATAGGAAATGGAGAAAAAAAAATCGGGATGAATAAAAAACTTAATCGTGTTTATGTTTGTATTTGGAACACGTGGTACCCGTCCACCGTGCGCACTGTGTACATCAATCAGCTCAGAAACATTTTTTTTTTTAATAGGTCTGTTTTATTATAATCTCAGGAACAATTTTGGCAATATTAAATATAATAAAATATTATACATTATACACGGTTTATAAACAAACATGTATATATACATAAATTATTACTTTATAAACATTGATCGTTACTTCATAGGTGCTATTAAATTTAACGGAAAACCTCAAGTTTGGAAAATCGTAGCATTTTTTTTGTCGCACTAAACCTAGAATAACTTTTTCAAAACGACAACGGTTGAGCGCGGTCTGTTAGCACAATAAAAAAACGGTGTTTTTTTTAATTTTAAAATTTTAATATTATTAATATTTCGTACTCGAACTACTCGGAACGTGCGACGGCCACAAACACCGTGCGGAGGTCCGACCAACGCTTTGACTGTGAAACCGAGACTGATGTGTGTGTGCGCGCTGTGTTCACTGGTTGCCGCGACGGCGAGCTTCGGCACAACCCTCACCATTGCGCCGATGTACAATACAACATTATAATAATAATAATAATAATAGTAATAAGGTTAATACTTAAACTATTCATAATAATAATAATGATATGAGCTTGATCTGCCGGCCGGTTTTAGCCCGGAGGAGTGGCCAACAACACACAACCGTGTTACATACTTATAATTATCGGGTGCCGCGGTTTGTCTAGAGTGACTGTAACGTTAAATGCAAGCACACATATTATAATAAATAGGATGTAAGATGATAATAATAATAATAATAATAAAAAATAAGTAGATACACGTGTGCAAACGTCACGACGCTGTGTATCCATAATCGCAAGGGTAGAGTATAGAATTTACCGATATAATTATTCCACCTTTGTTGCCTGTGCGTGAAGTCAGTGTATATATATATATATATATATATATACTTAAACACGTACCTAGTAATTTTCTGAGTGTTTTTAATGCCACCCACCCTCTTACCACCTAGACCAGGTGATCGTTATTGTGTTATTACAGCTGTAAGTACTTGTTGTAGCCTTTCGACACAACAGAAAATTGTTCAACTATTGTCTCCGTCGTAAACCCAAAAAAGTTAACCAATCGAATATTTTCCGGTTATTTTGACCAAAAAATATTTTATCGAATTTTTGCCCTGACAGACGTTTGTATACTTTAACGCCCTACCAAGCCTCCCACGCACACGTTCCGATGCACGGTTAATGTCCTTTAGTAAGTTAGTAGATATATAAGAAAAAAAAACACCGCGGTATTCTTTAATAACGTTTGTTTAAAACCCACCGCGAAGAAACTAAGAACAATATTTATTTGTCGGTTTTCATATTAAAATTTTGCTTAAATGTATTATTATATTTATATATTCGTATTACTATTTATAGAAACGTTCGTCATTTTAACTTAATTTTAATTTAATAAAAACCAACGGCTGAATACAAAAATAATTTACGAGTTCCATTTAAACGGTTAACCGCAGTATTTTAGGAGAAAATACTATCTTAGAACGATTATATTAAATAACTTGTGGGTTTAATATAAAAAAATCAAGAACGTTTCGTTTATGACGTTACTTTTAATCGTTTATTCATGTTCTTTTCATCGCGAATATAGTCTCGTTAAGGACCTTTAAGTATTTGAAGTTTAGAATCAGAAGTTTCTACTGTCTATAGATGTAATATATAAATAAAATCATATTTCTTTAAAATGACAGTTTTTTTTTATCAAGAATCTCTTCTCCGTTGATCTTAAATGCACACTTCATCTAAGTGGATTTAATATAGGTATTGGCGTCTGGGAGTTACGGCACTTAAATAGCTTCAACTGAAGCATGAACAATTCTATCTCGGTTGAATATGGTAAGTGATAACGATTTATACTAGTGCCTGTGATTTTAAACGTGTAATTTAAATACACGTGTACACGAACCCCGTGTAATTAACATACACGTGTATTATAATTACACGTGTTTAAAAATGTATTTTGTCAAAAATGTTAGTTTGAGTTAACGTATTTACACAATTATACTTGTTATTGAGTTCGTATGATTAAATAGACGTGATATTAAACGTGAAACTAAAATTAATAACAAAACAATTTTTTTTTTAATACACGTGTATTTATAATTACACGGGTTTCATGTGTAATCGAATACACGTGTAATAAGGACCTCTAATTTATACACATGTCACTTCACAGATGTGACGAAGATTTGTTAAGCTCCTTCGGTCCCTAGTTTTTTACACGTTATTAATATTTTATCAATTACTTCTACTGTAACAGTCACATTTCGCTTGACCGTTACTTCGCGTAAACAACAGCACGACTATAGGTAAATCGACACACAGGACAATGCACGTCGCGTATCATCGAATTAACCAGTTGACTTTACCATCACGGACAGCCAATATCCTCGACCTTGCGCTCTATATTTTTGCCGTTTTACTACAAGCCGCCCATCCGACTATCTTTTGTGTGCGTCCGTTTCAACTCCGCTTTGACCAACCATTTCATCGTCCAACCCAGGTCAGAGTGTATATATATTGTATAATTTTTTATTTTATTTAGAAACCCTAATTTAGAATAAAACATCTTGTAGCCTGCAGCTGAGAGTTAGATTATTTAACAGTGTGACCGCCCGTTCTAGCTCCTCGGGCGATATATTAAGTTAATAAGGGAGACTTTAAGGCCAATTAGACGTAGACAACGGCCTAGCCAACCGTTTTCCCGTGGGGATCCGTCTATTTTAGCTTTATCGACGGCCACTTTGCCTAGTCTAGCCAGCTAGACAAGTAGGTCCGTTACACTACTAACACTAAATATAATACAAAATGAACATTTTTGTAACAACCAAATTTAACTTGTAAAATAGAAGTCATTACTAATTATTATCTCGAGTTTATTTTAATGACACAATGCAGTAGGTAATTAACAATTAGTTAAATTTATGATAACCCAAATATTAACAACCCAAAAAATAGTTGTTTGAGTTAAAAGCTAATTAAATTTAATAAAAAACTCAGTATATATATATTTTTTTTACATGTAACTTTTTGTTAGTGTACCTTTCATCAATCACCATATTTTATTTTATAGCACACAGATAAGTAATCCTATTGTTAAATATAAATTAGGCATTCGAGAAGGATAAACATAAGGAAGTGAACTTGCACACCTACATTTACCCCTCTTGAATGCAGTTTAGGTCCACCACTTTTAACATTAGGCTGGCTTATCTACATTATACTTGTGTACATAATAAAACCATTGGTATCGTCAATGCTATTTGACTGTTTCAGATTATAACTACCATTTTCACGTGGGATTTTTCAAATTTCGTTTATTCTTTTTTTTTTTTTTTTAACATATTTTTTTTAAAAATCATGTTAAATAAAAAATACTTACTGAAGCTGAACATTTGTACATATACGATAATATTTATTTGTCTAAATGTACTTGCTATTACACACTTATAAATTTTGTTAATTATTATTCAAGTAAATATTCTTTGTGTTTTTTGAGCGATGAATTTGAATGTTGTATTAATTTTAATGCATCAAAGACATGGGCGAAAAATGTATATACATTTTAGAACGGCAAAATTGTAAACACAAATCACTTTTTCGCTTAATACGTATTAATTACGACGCTATTCTGTTACAAATACATTGGCTACAACTTTACCAAACCGTACTTACACGTGTATTATGTTTTGGCTCCTCTTTTGAATTTCAAGTGTGTATTAGTTTATGTTGAAGTCATGTCAATAGTTAATGAATAATTCCAGCGTATTGTAAATGAATAACCGTCGAGGTGTATGTACTATCGTGTACACGGCCTATACCTAGAGTGTGAGCTGTACCAGAGGTAATTTTTGTACTTCCCTGTCGTCACTAAGCCTCCGGTCCCGTACCGTGTAAGGAGAGGAATGAATTATCCACGTGAACACCTATGTAGAAAATTCATAATTGGCTTTAATTGCAATGCCTTTTCATGCACGATCAACATGAGTAGTCAACTGTTGGTTGGGGTGTGCAGAATTGAGTAATTATAAGATAAAAAAAGATTTGCGTGGAAACGTCGACGTAGCCGACAGGAAGCATTTAAAACGATTATTTCGATATAACAACCAATGTAAAATATTATACTTAAATTCCTCACATACACAGAAAATTACACAGTTGGTCCGACTAAAATTATGGTTAATATAGGGACACGATAAATTTCTAGTTGGAATAACTAAATAAATAGTTGATCCAACTAAATATCTAGTTATAGAAACTATATACGTTCAGTTCGGCCAACTAATTGTTTAGTTATTCCAACTATAAATGTATTGTGATCCTATATTAACCATAATTTTATAGTTGGAACAACTATGTATTTTTTCCCGTGTATTATTATGACTGCAATAGCGACTCTGGGCCACGAGAAGCTTCTTTAAACAAGGGCGCGCACGTGAAAGTTGAATAATGTATCGTTATATTGTTTGACAGTTTTAGTTCTGCGTTATTAAAAAAAATGGATAGCGCGCGCGCCTCAAAAAATACTCACTCGAAACACAAACATGACATACTACTAGATTTATGCCCGCGACTGCCGTCGTAAACGCTAATTCGGGAAATTATTCAACCCAAAATATCTGTCATGGAGCCAACAGCACATAGACATATACGCCTAAAACTTTTTTTTTTATATACACGGTGTCTGTTGATACCCGAGAAATCGCATAGACCGTAAAGCGAACATAGTTCCTTTAATATGCATATCATTCATATGTATATATATATATATGTATATATTCTATTTGCGATACTATATTGCCGCACAGAACTTGGTTGTTTAGAAACATGGTGTTCGAGTGTAAAGTAAATATTATAGCTTTTAATCTTGAGTGAGTTTGCGATTTATAACGTATTTTTTTTTTACTTTTGTTTTTAAACGTTTTGATATAGACAAAGCAAATTTAGCAATTTTAGTCGCCGCAACAGCGGTAACTCGTCAAAAGCCATTAGCGGTATTCTGACGGGACCAAACAATTTTACATCAGCCGAATAGTATAATGTTTATGACCGAGAAACTTTGATCGCCGAGTGGACATTTTTGCGAATTGGACGTAACAGGCGGTGACTTAAACAAGCCAAACGTTTGGCCCTAAAAAGAGTTCGCGTGTGCGGTGGTGACCCCCGTTTAATTGTTGCTAACAACATACCATGGCAATAATTAGTAACGAATAATAATCCTAATGAAAGAAAATTCAAAAAGCTTTGACCCCGTTGGGAGTTATGTTCTTTCTTTATTATAATCGTTTATATTCTATCAGTTAAGCACGATTTTTTTTATGAGTGTAAAAAAATTGTAATTATTATAATAGTTATTATTAAGTAACCTTGGCGATTTCAACGGCGGTTTTATACTACACTAAAATCTTATTCTAGGAAACTAGAAACGGCGTTTTTTTTTGTTGTGTAACGGTTATAGCAGTTATTCTTAATAATTATACCCTGACCACTTGATTTCACTACATAGTGTCTATATTATATCGTTTAATGAATATTGAATATTTTTGCACTATTAAGTATTTATCTTACAGAATGTAATAATTTTATATGTTTTTAAAATAAATTCTACGTTTATGCTTATAGAAATATACAGCAGATTGACCTTTGTAAAATGTATGTTTGAGAACGATAAATAAATAAAACGCATTTTCTGTTTCGTTTCGTTCAAAAACAAATTGTTAATTATAAGCATCGACCAACAACTGCATTATTTAAAAAGTAGATAAATTATTTACTTTTAATAATATAATATAACAAAGTATCATTAATAACAATTCCCAATCTTAAATATTTGATAATGAACGATTGAATCATTAATAAAGAGCTGGCTCATATATTTAATTTATTTAAATATTATTATTTGTTAAACTACAAAAAGCAGTAGTTTTATACATATTTTGTTAAACTACTCATCATGATATTTTACACTTTACTTACAACGATACAGCTATCAACTTGACAGCTGAAATACTGAAGTCAAATTAAGGCAGTTTGGACATGCTAGTTGGAATTCTTCCAACGAAATCAAAACGGTCTCGGTCCATTATTGCAATAAATATAAACGTACAAAAAAGTACCTACAATATTATTTAAAGAGAAACAAACGAGTTAGCCAAATGGTTCACCATTTGTTTTCTTAATGTTGACCGATAGTATATGGTTTAAATGCAAATTACATTTCTATTTTCTTAGTCGAGTTAACGCATTGTTTTAATATAAATTGAAATACTATATTTAGTGTGTCTTATTTGTTGTTAAACCAATAATTATTTAATACCATCCAATTCCTAACGGTATTAACTATTAAAATTTATGTTACGACTTAACACGGCTAAGAGAAAATAAGCGAACTGTGTGTATTAATTTTAATTCGCATTGAAAACTGGAAGAAACGGGAATGTACGACTAGACGTTGTTGTTAAAATCAACAAACGTTCTCTGTTTTGTTCCAAACATAATTATTCCGAAACCATTAAACTCTACCGCGACGATACGGTTCCCTTTTAGCTAAGGAATTTTGCACGAGGACCTAATTATATTTTAAATTAAATTCTGAACTCGACGATTGGGTTCGATTGTGTATTTTTCAACTAGTGCAGCTGTCGAATTTCTCACCTATAATTTAAATGTTTGCGAAGGACCCTGTTTAAATAAATGTAGTGAGCGCCGTGTAACGAAGACATTCCCTTGTTAAGTTAGGATTTCTCGTTTATATTGTGTATTTTTTACACAAAGCAAACATTTTCCCGATGCACCAGAGATACCAACGCAAGAAAAATAATACATTATTTTTGTATAGTGTCAAATTATATTTTTTCTTCATAAGATAAAACTATACAAATAAAACAGAATTTTAAAAGACCAGCTATAAATAACATACACAAATTATTTCACAACCAGCAGAGTCCAATATTTTAATTTTAATTTTTTTTTTAACTAAAAAGAAAAAGTTTTATTTATTTATTGCTAATTAGCATGAACGTGTGAGGCATACTTGTACATTAATAATTATCGTTGTTTATGATATTTCAAATAAAACTAGAAGATTTTAATACTATAGGTTATAGGTTTTAGCACATTATACGATTTCTGAACATTTTTTTTATGGACATATTATTGAGAATTCTTGGGAAACCTGAGTATTTTATGATATTATCATGCTAGAACGTGTACAACTATGTAATAAAAATACTACCAGTTGATTTGTTATTTTCGTGAAATCTCACAGTTTTGACTTAACTTGAAAATGTATCACCTGTATGTATTCTTGCAATAATCCACTCACCTGAAATCAAAATAAAATAAATTAGTTGAATAATATACGATTTACAAAGTATACGACTTATTTATTGGCTACTTGAATTTTCCATGTTAACAATGAGTTCTAACACTTAAAAATGTTGCATTAATGATAATTTCAGGGCCAAACGCCAGTCGAGGTTTAAGGTATAAAGTGAGTGTGTAGGCGTTTAACAAAAAAATATATATCGATTGAGCACTTTATTTGTCGCCATTAATCGGCAGCATTTTCATCGCGCAAACCGTATCAGAACAAAACATAAATTACACGGCTGTTACTCAAGTAGACACTTCAATTTTGAACCTCGGCGATTATTGAAGCAAGTCTTTTGTTTTTCTAAAAGCTGACACACGAAACGACTACACTTTATATTATGGGTTTAGTTACATTAACGAATCGGCATCATTTTTTGAGTTAATAGAAAACGACAAATAGGCATTTTTTGCCGCTTGGGCAAATAAACAATAGTAATATTACTGTAACCAGAAAAAAAACCATTAAACGTTTTTTTTAACTCATATAATAGTATTATTTATTTTATGTATATTATACTATATTTGGTTATCCAGAATAGAGAAATGAGATTATTTTGATCACTATAATGCTCGCAAAATTATTATTGTCGTATACTCATAAAAATCTATATTTTTATTTTATCGCAAAAAATATTATTTTTATTTTTGCACAAGGCGTTTTTTTTTGACAAACAGCTTTTCTAAAAAACGCCGTCAATAAAAGGTATATTTAAATGGAAAAATTGGAAAAAAAAACTTGCAAACGGCATATTTTTCAGAAAAACTTATTTCACTTTCTGAATTTATCAGGCATTTTAAAAGAACATCAATAAGACAAGAAATCGCTTTAGTTTCTTTATGACAGCATGCGTACGATTATAGACTATAGTATACATCGTCACAAATATTATTAAAATATATGAACTGGAATAATTTTAAACATACAAGGCGCTTTATAAATTTATAAGTTTTTAATTTTTATCTAATAACTAGACTAGATTATACTGGCTATATTAAATTCATTTCTATTGTTAAACAATAACTTATAAAATATATTAAAGTTATGTTAACTTAAACAAGTAATTAATAACACCAACTCAGATAAAATTAGTATTATAATACAAATAATTATTACAAATCTTTGTTCATAAAAATAGATGACACCATTTATAAGTAAATATAGAAAATATATAAATTATATTCGTGGATATTTATTTATTTGTTTATTCAAGGACATGAAAAGATATTCTGATTTTTGATAAATAATTTATAGAGATACACTCTATTGGAATAATTTATAGTATGATTTAATAAACGATGTTTAGGATTCAGCTATACATATTTTATTTATTTATTTAATGTATATATTATATTAAGCATGTTTACTTGAGTTCATACAATTATCGATATACCTACAAGATAAATACAAGAAGTAATATTAATTGGTATTTGTGTTTATAGCTTATAAGTAATGGACTGTTAACAGAAATGTAGTTTTTTTAATGAATTTTTCGTACATGACAGACCATTAATCTCTACCGTCGCACATAAACTATTAAAGTGAAAAAAAACTTGTGCGACAGTTTGTATAATCGAAAGTTTAAAAATAAATTGTATCGATATGCGGTAAGCTCACTTTAAAACAAAAATTGTTTGGTAACTATAAAATAATTTTAAAACCATCTACAATTTAAGGGGCTTATTATTTTTTAATTATTTACTTGATATTCATAGATGAATCAAGTTGTAATATAATTTATTTTTATATCACACATAATAATATATTAGGGTCATGTGGGGTAGTTGTAAGCAAATAGGCCAATTTATTTGTTTGTATAGAAGAACTACAAGTTTTTATGTTTTATTACATTTTATTATCTTACAAAACATTATAATTGAACGTTTTCAATTAAAATGAAAAAAATATTGATTCTCCTAATGGAAAATTTGTATTTACATTCGCCTTATTTGTTTAAATTCCACCATATAGTTTTTTATCCAACATTGGTAAATTAATTTGCGTCCAATAACGAAGAATTGAAAAAGTCGATGCAGAAAAAATATAATGATCATTATTTCTTCTGAGAAACGTGTTCCTATAATAAATCAATAATTATATTTAGCGCAGAAATGCATTCAAAATGTGCGAGTGCAAGTCACGACTTACATACCTATTAAATAACTCTCTGGGTATAGTAAAGTACGGATGACTAACAAGTAATACGTTTACCGATGTTTAATAAGCCGAAAAGATTAACATTCGTGTAGTTATTATCATACGTTTATCGGGCTCGAAAATTAATACCTACACAGAGGTATGTTGGCGACTGTTAATATGGACGAGTTCAATGTCAGTTACAAAACGACGTTTCCCTTTGTGTATTGCATACTATAAACGTTGACTGTTTACATAATCATTATTGGAATTATGAACTTGTCAGCTAATATGATTGTATTAGTGATGTGACCAAGAGAGCGACAGGGGCCGATGCCCCTCTCTAGTTAATTTTAATAGTTCACAAACGCATTCTTACCACAACCTAAAGGTTTTTAGTGTAATTCCAGAATAGGAATAAGAAGTTTTTTTCTTTTCTTAGTTTTTTTATTCAAACAGAAATAATCGGCTAAAGATAATAGTGGTATACTTTTATGTACTTTTACCGTTATACATGTCTGGAAATAAAAACAGTGGATGTCTAGCATACTCAAATTGTTAAGTAGAAATGAGCTTAAATATAAAAGTGTGCCATGCAGAGTAACTAAAAGACTATTGATCAATATTTTTACAGTAGACAAGCATAACTCATAATGTAAACGCATTTCGGTACACTGATTAATGAAAATATTTATACCAGAGTGCAGAAGCTGTAGAATAATAATTAAAATCAGTTTCTTACACATATCTAAATGTTGTTTGTACACAAGATACTGTTCATCACTCTACGGGGTGTCAAAAAAAAAAATAACTTGTTTACTACTGTCCAGCGTTAACGCCAAAACGTTAATACAGTGCGAGGCGTTTTCACTTGTCTTGCATGATTAGACACAATATGATAGTAAATGTTGAGCATTCGTTAAGGACGCTATCTGATGCTCTGGTTTTATGTATCTTAATGATTGAGTTTTAAAAGCATTTACAAACGTCATGGAAACCGTTTATTATAAATAGTTTTTAACTGCTGCGTATGATAATATTATATAAAAATGTTGACCGGCATTTAGGTCAAGCGGTAGCGAAGTGACGAACACCAACATGATGGTGATGGCCAATTAATGTGGCTTAAGGCGAAAGGCAAATTCCAGTTCAACGTTATTAATATATGAAAAAAAAATGTGTTCACGACGAGAATACTCGACACGCGGTCAGATTTATATTCGGCCTGTCGCCGTGATAGCTGTTGTAAATGATTTTAATAATCTCAACAACTTGAAAAATAGCCAGCTGTAAATAATTAACACTTCGGGGGAAGGGGGAACGTATGCAAATGTGATTTATTGTGTGTGGTCAAACTGAAATAGCTATCGCTTAAAAGGTGGCGCCCAACAACCACGTGGTACATACTATAATAATATATTCTTTACCGATCGCGATCCCATACGAAAATCCCTGTTGTTAATTTAAAAACAACACATCAATTAAAAAAAATACTTGGATTCGAACTAACGTACCTGACTTTTACAATCATATATACCACTAATCACACTCGGACATCAGAGGGTTAAAGTATTCACAACTGACAACACACAATTCGAAAAGTCTCCGGTTCAGATCCTACCCCTATATTACATTTTCAGTAGAGTTCTTTTCAACTATACTTTTTCCTCGTTTATAGCGGTTACTAAAAATCAAGACTAGTTTCTTGGTGTACATAAATTATATTTAAAGAGGCGGATTTAAGAGGATTTATCAAAACCCATACAAAAAATCAATGAAAAATGTTATACCTTTGTTAAGAGTTCATCTAATTAAAATGTTTGAAAATTGACCGCCTTCATATGAAAGACTTCTGGATGCGTCACTTAATAGTTATTACAAAAATTATATTTGGTGTCTACATACGGATACTTATAGAAGAGTTACATTTTTTATTGTTTCAAAAAATACTTGCTGACTCACTTGACACCACCTGGTTGGGTATTAAAACGTGTACTTTAGAACGAGTCAGGCAAACAACAACAATAATATAACATAATTGTTGTTATAAGTGTAATAAACTAGTATTCCGCGGCTTTTGTCATAGAACCTTTTTAACGTTGGACTCGTTCCAGAAAGTTTCGACGCTCGCACGCGAGTAAAATAACCATAAAACAATATATAAAATATATATTAATACGGCATTTAAGACCATTATCCCTCCCCCCCCCCACATCAGCCGCTTCCTATTAAAAAACACGTCCTCGACGTACACGGCGGCGGTCGATTGCGCATCCAAAAAAGAAGGTTGTTTTCAGTAGACAAACGAGACCGGATCCTTTGCCAAATTCGATTCTAGAGCTTAAAAACCCAAGGCAGACGGTTACGCCGAACAATGTGTATTGCAATTGTGTGTGTGAAACGAGCAATAATATTTCATCGCCAGTTCAATCTGTAGACGACCCGTCAAAGAGCAAAAAAAAAAAAATCGAAACGAAACGAAAATCGTTTAAACTCTGTCGGTGGCAGTCGATCAACCGCTCGTGTTTAATAGACTTTTAATACTTCACTATTAATAATAATTACCTCGCTAAAACCCCACACGGCGATTTGCGTGTCCGGTTTATTATTTTTCCTATCAAAAGCGTGACGAGTTGTTTTCAATCATCCGTCAACGTATAAATTATAAACTTGCGTGGGTAAGGTATTGACTGGTAGATGTTTTAGGTTAATTCGACTTGATATTAATATTTTTACACTAGACTTACATGCTGCATAACGTGTATAATGTTAAACGTTTGATATAGTGTAACGCTTTACGGTAACGGGACTACCTCCATGAATGACTTCCAAATAATTCGTCTGTGCTATTGTAGATCTCGAACTAGGTTTCGTAAAAAAAAACACAGTCATTGTAAAAAACGAATTAAGTGATTTATATAATGTGATTATAATATAAACGGAACATCTCTTTGGCGCAATTGGAAAAATATTTGTAATCAAAATTAAAATATTTAAAATTTATTTAGTCAATTTTCGGGATGGATATGAATTATAATAATACTTTATCGCTCACCAACAGAATGTTATGATTACCCCCCCCCCCCACCCCGTAATGCCATCGTCTATCCAATTATTCAAGTACATTAGTTTATGAAGTTTATCAAAATTTCTAAAACTTAAAGGCCCGAATAACGTTTAAAACGCCAACAACGATTTTTTAAATATCGAGTTTAAAGCGACAAACGCGTTGGTTGAGTGATATTGCTTAATTTATGTTGCTCTAATTTGAAAAGTTTTTTAAGTACCGATATTAATCTTAAAACTGTCGCTTGCATTAACCGTTCATGATGCATTTTATGGCGTTATAAATTTACAACGTGTCGGAAACGGCGCGAAGGAAGTTATTAATTTACATGAAATATATTTGCCATCAAACCGTTTATTCCTTTTTTCCGTAGACGGCATAATATAGGGCAAAAAGAAATACCCACGACAATGATTGTAGTTCAGATCACAGCCCGTACAATAATAGTTATAGCTGTTTTTTTTTTGCATTGAATTAATGTGTATAGCTCACGTCAATACCAATATTTATTGGAAATTTACTTAGTCTCTTTGGTGTTTTCCCGTCGTACCCGACAACAAAGTATGAGAAAACTAATTTTTAAACGCCAAAGCGAGGCCAAACCTAACCTAACCGAGACAACGTCGCACAATTATTACAGTATTCAAAACACTATCGCCGGACTACTCTGTCGGTAAATCACCGGTACCGTGTCAGCAGACAACCCACCGACGGTATGGAGCATCCGCTGACATTATATTTTCCGTTTCTCTCTCGTGTACGCAACAACAATAATAATAACTCTCCCTTTCTGTTCCCAGCCACCTCCCCTACTTTCCCACACGAGATAGACCTATGTACCGTACTCCACCCGTGTGCCCTAGGGTCCCATTAATCCGATACCGTGCGTATAACAGTGGCTCCCGCACCGCGTTACAGAAGTCCCAATCCGTCACAATAAACATAGTCCGCTGAATAGGATATAGTAGGTAAAGGCGCCGGAGCTGTTAGATAATAATATATTTTATTAGCCTCTTCATAACATTATTTTGATCGTGCACAGTGAAAAATCGTGGCGACAGAGGGAATGGCAATAAAGTTGGCTGAATTTATTATTGCGGTTCGTATTATTATATCCGTAGGTATACAACATGATTCCGGTGCGAAATTCGGGTCGGTCGTTAATTGGCGGCTATGTAATAATAAAGTACTGTTTTCCGTCTTGTAGTACATACTGCACTTAGGTCGTAGTAGACAGGTTGTACCGTACCTATAAAGTTGTAAAATAACAACCAGTAGCAACAGTTATTAAATAGCGAATTTAAAATACCGTTATAGCTAGTCGGACGGTGTTCCAAAGTAACGATGGGATTTAATTTACGCGTGTTTTGTAATAATAAATACAGCTTAAACACCAATTAGTAATTAGCAAGTGTGAGGACAAAGTTCCCAAGGGTTAGTATAAAACACACTACCTCAATTATACCAATGTTTTAATTATACAATTATTGTCTGTCGACACATTTCGAACATAGTTCACCATATCATGTTTTTTTTTCAATTTAGTGATTTTATCGCATTACGTTGCTTAGCCTAACTTTCAAATAAAAAAAAAATGAAAAAATTGATTAAACCGTGAGAAAGTCTTGGTTTACAATGGCAAAAAACGGTTGACTTTTTTTAAGCATCAAAATATCACATTTTTCGATTTGTTTGTTTGTTTTTAGACTAGCATAGCTAGCTATATTGGGCAAGACATTTACTTTTTACCGTATATGAAACCCGCATAATGATGTTTCTATTAAGGTACCACCAACGTTGAGTCATAAGTGTATAGCTTTTCTTTTGATTAATTTATTAGACGAACCGTGTATTAGGACAACAGTATTAACTTTTCTGATTGTTTTTTAAAAATCATTCACTAAAAAATTAAACTTGTATTCATGAGTATCAATAACGTGTGTCGTATGTCTACATCAATTGTATATTATGTTTCTATAAAAAATTAAATAATAATTTATGTAAAATTATTGTTTCATTAATGATGTTTTTTTAAAGTATACAAATATGTTGTAATGGGATCAAATATTTACATTCGATCTTTTAATACATGCTATTATTACTTTATTTATTCTTACTTACTTACATTAAATTTAGTGCCGAAATATTTCTTTCTTCTATTATAACATATTATACCTAATGTGTTTAAATTGAAAGTATAATTTCTAGACTTTTAAGTAACTACTCTTATTTTGTTAGCGTTTTTGATTATTGTCTATTATGTTTTATTTTACTATGTTAGATTTGTTTAACGCTTTGCTATATTCATTATTTACAGTATTTTCTTAATCAGACCTTATTGGTTCTGTTAGTGTATAATGTATTCGTTTATTTCATTTTTTTAGCCGCGTCGTTCATAGACATAATTTGTATTTAAATTCAAAAGCTTTATACCAAAAAAATTACTATTTGGCCTCACCAACTAACACTAACACCAACCAACAATATACTTTGTACATTATCTTCAACGGTCTAGCCCCACATAAACTATATTATATGTTAAAAATATAGTTTATGTGATGTTCTACCGTATTAGGCATAACATATAACTTTACATAGGCATAAGTAATTTATGCGGATGTGCATAACTTAAGAGTTAATTACTGTATACACAACAAATCCAGTGTGGCACTTTCCATTTTTCAAATGCGTACGGCCCGGGATCAATAGCAACGCCAAAACCGTAATTAGGCTTACACGTTGCACAACACCCGCGGTTGTGGTCTCACGTGTGCGATCCTTTCGCTCCTTTTTGTAAACCACAAACACGTGATTTTTTTTAAGATAGCGAAATAGTGTAAAGTCTAATGTAAATTCTAATAGATATTCTTCTTTACGAGTTTCTCAACACAAGTCCGTTAAAAAAAAAAACAATAATTATTGTTGTGTTAGTTAACCTCAAACGTAATTGTATTTTATATAAAGGATATTATTATAAGGATTATCCTTCCAAAAGGATCACGAACATCTCGTCGTGTCAGACGAGCGAGCTATTGCGATGCAACGAAATATGAAATCGGAAGGTCGATCAATATTTCTCGTCGGATGGTATACATTTGTATAATATAACATTTTGATTAAAGTAGCAACCAATGGAGTTTAAACAACAAAATAAGCGTGTGTAAGTTATGAAATAACAATATGTTATAAACTGATTTTATCTGATGATGGGGGAGGGAGGTAGGAGAGTATAACGGACAAGAGTTCCCAATGCAGTCTAAACGCTATACTACTATGCTATGGGACTTCATGAATTATGCACTGTTTTCGGTGCGGTCGACCACCTGGTATTTTGCTCGTTTTTGTTCTCCGATACAAACAAAATACATGCATGTATTTGTACAGCCATATTATATTATTAAACGTACAAGACAACGGTACACGGTGGTAAGTCGTATATATTCGTGTCTGTGCTGCACCCGAGACTTCGGAGGCGGTGACAGCGTTGACGACCAGACGGACTTGATGGGTGCACGGGTCTTATTAACCACACACCGACCACAGCACACACACATACACACATTTAATGGTTTACCACTATACATAGTACTGAGTGCAAGGAAAAAGGATTCGGACGCTTTCAGAACGGTCTCTAATAGCTGTCAGACGGTAAATTGACGTTAGTCATCCGGAGGACGTTTCCACTATAATTCTTTTTACTAATATACTATATATATATATTAGGATGGCCCTTTAATTTAACATGGCGTTGTATGTCCGTAATTTGGCTCCAAATATTGAAAAAACATTTCTCTAATTTTTATTTCATTCTCTTAGTTTCCCTGTTTGCACATCAAATGTACACTGACACTTTGCCCGGCGGGTGTATACATTTGATGTGCAAACAGGAAGATCAAAGGAATAAAATAAAAGTCTGAAAAATTAGAGAAACGTTTTTTTCAATATTTGGAGCCGTATGACGGCCGTCCAACGCTATGTCAAATTTAAGGACCACCCAAATATACATATATATGTATGGACCAATATTGGTCAGCTATGGCACTAATAACCACTAAAGTGGACAAATTATAGTATACGCATATCCTTAGCAATATTTAGAAGAGCAATAGTATGTTTTTGAATAATTGTTAAGATAATATGTTTATATTATTTTTGGCAGGAAATAAAAAGGAAAATCCAACGTTTCAATAATATTTTTTAACTATTGCGAATTTTTGCACATACATTATTTTCTGCACCTCAAACAATTGTACAATATCTAATATTTTCTAGCAAACATTTCAGTACATACTTATATTTTTGAATTATTGCGTGGGACCATAACGTTAGGTTACTTTGTAAACGCTGTTTACCGTCCAACGCAAGTTTGAATATGATCGAAATCATGACCAACCCGTGCACGTACCTACGTAGATAATATAGTATGTATTTTTAAAATCGATTTTTCACCGTCATCGCGGTCGCCGGATCATATATCCACTCACAATAATCATACAAATAAATTATACCCAAGATAATCCATTATTTTAAATTATCAAAAAACATAAATCATAAACGCACACATCATAATATTGTATTATCATTTGAAAATAATAATATGTCTTATACATAGAGTGATTGTCCATAAGTCAAGTCTTATCACAGCGCTACGAAACGCAGAAGGTATTGAGGTTTTACAATGTTGTGTTTTCTTTGTCTAATAAATATAAGAATTAAAGTATCAGATATTAAATATCATATTATAGAAACTGAATGTAATCCTTTTTGTCCGAATCACAGGCTGTATTGATAATCGAACCCAAAATCTTATTGCGAGGTTGGCACTAAATTTTAGTGACTAAAAGGTGAATTTATGATATAAAATTAAATATTAAACTCCAAAATGTCTACCCCTTCTTTTTTGACTTGCTATAATCGATTTTACAAAATGTAATTGTTGGACAGAGTTGTGTCTTTTTTGAAATTATCAATATTATTGATATATTGTTGAATTATTTTCAATAAAACTTAACAAGTATTTGGTCCCGATTCTCGGACAAATAAACAATTAACAATATTTAGGCGTGTGTTAGGGAGATGATTCCAAGGGTGGGGGTAGTGGTGATTATTTAACAATACCATTGTATTGAGACATTGAGTACGTATAATTTTAATATAATATTGTACTCGATGATAAGCTCATTTTGTGTTATGTTTGCAAACAAATGTGTATTATAATGTTTATTACACGTTTAAGCTCGAAAACAAACACACATTATATTTTTTATTATAAATTTATGTTTGGAAGCGATAAGTAAATAAAACTTATTTGTTTTGTCTGTTCCGTTGCATTGAAAAACAAAATTTTTATGTTTTTAACATTGATAAGATCGGTCTTCTGCTGAGAATTGCTACTGTTGGTGTGTATGCAAAAATAGAAAAGTAGGTTTATTAAGTTTGATTTATTATTCGTGTTTTGATTATAGTTTAAACCTTAATGTCGGTTAAAATGTCTACTAGATTAATACAGAGTATTTACATATTTCCATACTATACAGCCACACCCAGAGTAAAAAAAAAACTTAAGTTAAACTATATTCTTATTTATTATGAGTTATTCAAGGAGAAATGAACACTGATTTATATGATCCAGCTACCTGAATTTTCTCTTTCCTATAACGACTAACATTAATACTGTGTATACACCGAGTTTTGTACCTACGTGAAATTTATGTATTTTATCCAAGCCAAAGTAATAGTATCATTGTTACATATAGGGTTTTCGAGAAGTTCTATGTACACAACGTGCGTCTAATAGTATTATCCAGGGAATATTATATTTTCATATCAAAACTTTATATCGACTTTTTCAAATCCCACGAGGCGTAATGACCCAATTATTATTTGTTTTATCAAAAGCTTTTGTTCATAGTCGGATCGGGTTTTTTACTTAGATGAAATGTTTGGTTATTTTTATATTAAGCTGCAAGGCATATAGTAGTACTCTAGTATAAATAACACACTGAGTCTACACAATGTCTAAGAGTAGGTAAACAGCATAAGGAAACAACTTACAAATTGAAATACATGTAATCCTCATTTGTTACAGGACTTCGTGTTTTCACCAGGATCTATTAGAATTCGGGAATAAAAAAAGCACTATATAAAAAGTTAACATGTTAGAAATATATCATGTTGAACATTCAGTGGAAATTCAAAGAATAAGCTTTTTACTAGAAAAATAATATGTGTAAGATAGAATGGCTCACTTGCAATCTATTATGCCAAAAAAAAAACTAAATGTCCTGTTTATTTTTTCTTTCATATGAAACGTGAGTAATACCGAAAAGCTATCTGGAAGCAAATTTTTTTTATTTTCCTATAAAATGACGTTTTCTTAGAAATATAATCGACGTTTTTGTGTATCACACAACATAATGTGCTTTTTTCTTTTCAACTACGAATGTAGAAAATGTAATAAATATTTTTATTTGAGTTGCTTTGAAAAATAGTCGAAACATCTAGTTGTTTTGCAAGGTCTTTCAACCATTGGAACTTAGTAGTTGATTTTAAAAACTAGATAACGGACCATGACTTTATATTTTTAAGTACTTAACAATACAATTAAGAATAGGTTACGCACTAAAATATGTTGTGTAAGATTGTTACACTCACTATTTGGGTGTATAAGAATAACATTTTATAAATTTAAATTAAAAGTTATTTTTTTCGTTAGACTTCGGTTCTATTTAAAAAAATAATCATGAACTAAAATAATTGAATTAACAAATATTTGTTTAAAATCTCATTAAAGCTCATAGAACGAGTAAAAAGGGCAAAACAGAGAAAATGTTTTTTCACTAGTTTCGTCCAAACACCATGTGCACTCTCTGTACTTATAGTTGAACAACGAAAGTACATGGGTTGCTCTCTAGCGGTACTTCGCGCAGATCCAAAATTTCTAAGTTGAGAATAATTTGTAATCCTCCGACTTTCTCAGATTATACATTCAAATAGAACAACAAGTTTACCTAAAAGTTTTCGTGTCCGTTAGAATCGACTAATTTGAATAAAGGATTATTCGGCGAAACAACGCTAGACCTAATGTAAATAAGCCTACAGTTTACATTTGTTTTCGCTATTATGGTAATTTGAGGAATTATATAAAGGGTTCATCCAATGGCAAATCGCTGAATATAATCCACTTTCGCATAATGTAAGATGCGCGTCACTTTAGTGTGCCCGAAATTCATGATTATATAACCAAAATAACGTTGGAAATACCACACTAATATTATTTTGGATTTAAATGTCTAATTATCAAAAATATTTAAATGTTTTTGAAACTATCATGCGATTAAAGGCTAAAGATAAAACACGTTTTTAGGTGCTTATCCATTTTATAATACTACACTAACTGCTAAAAAAATAATACATATTTAGCAAAATCATAACAATAGCTGTAAAATGCTAATAAATCACATAGTTCAAAAACGAAATAATTAACAATACCTGGCATTTAAAAAACCATTGATTTGGATTTGACATTTTAACATCGACCAAAAGTACATGTTATACTAAAGAGACTTCGTTAGACGTGCACCAAACGCAAGGCACCTTAGACGAAATGAAATTCGTTGTTGAACGGTTTTGTGTGGTCCCGGCAGATTTCTATTATTTTAAACGTGACAAAATTCAACAAACAAGACATATTTTAATCGAATATGTTTGTATGTCCGATGAATCTTTGATGCCTTCGAAACAATTGACAGATACTAAAAACAAGATAATATGAATTATTCCCTAAAGTTAATGCAGTAGGTAATTTTACTGTAGTTCAGTTTCAGTGTTAATCAAATACTGTAATATACCTCTACTGGCTCCAAAAAATCCATTGAAACCTTATGCGTCATATTTGTATTATATTATGGTACATTCATTAAATGCTAATAATGATTTAAAATTTATCTTGTTTAGATTTAATAATATAGACTTGACTTTGTAAGAGTTGCACACATTTGATATACCGGACACTATTGTTGTTGTTATCAAACACATATTTTTAAATATTTTAGATCACTCATATCAAGCTCTAAAACCATTTTTAAGACCAAAGTATTAATATAGTTTGGAAAAAATAAAAAGGAAAAAACTTTCTCAAATAAAAGGGTTTTTTCGGCAAATGTTTTACAAAAAGTTCTTCATAAAATAAAAACAAATTCACTATGGAATTATATTGTCTATTCAATATACTATTATTCCACTCATGACGTATAACAAATGCAAACAACTTCCGAAGTATATAAGGTAAGAGGGGTTAAATCTATAACATAATATTTGTACGTGTTAGTTTGGTTGCATTAAAAATCAATTCAGGTGTTCATACTCTTATAATACCAGTATAATTTCTTTTACACATATCATATTTATTTTGAATTGTAGAAGGATATTACAAACAAGTACACGTTGTAATAAGAGAAATTTGTTTTCTATAAACTATAGAACAAATACAGCTAATAATATGTCAACTTAGTTTATATAAAAATCGTATATTATTCATAGTCTGTCATACCACGAGCCTTTGTCTGTTCATCTATCGCATTTTTTTTAATACTAAATTTTACTTATTATACTATCATGAAATCAGGTTTATACATTTACTGTATAAAGTCAATTTGTGTAGGCATTTATTAGTCAAAATCCGTCCAAACCACCGACGGAGGATTTTGACGCAAGAAAGCACACATTTTGTAAAAAAATCCACAAACTGAGGTAATGAAACGTAAAAAGCGCGCAGGAACTTACTTGAATTGGACTCGAGATTGTTGGAAGATAAACAAAAAAAAAGTAATAATCTAAAGCACAAATTACTTGTCGCGTCGAATTACGTGCGTGCGGTAATCCTTGTACTTTAAATGGGTATTTGATAAATGTATATATTATTATAAGCGTTTCGAGCCAATTTCCTTGAAATCTTATACGGGTGGTCATGTGGAGTAAGGGGTTGAGTATGTGTATACTTAAAATCGCATTTACCATACAACTGAACGCTTAACCGTCACCGCCACTGCCGGTTTCCATGTTTCATAATATTGTATACTTTTATTTTCAACGCCATAAAATAGTATTACTAAAATCGACAAAAATGGATTATATATGTTTTTGCTTCATAACATAACAATTTGAATATTTACATAACCTTATAATGTCGTTAAATGTAACGTGGGCAAATAATTGTTTCGTTTAAAATATTAAATGGTTTAACATTTATTTATCCGATGGCAATCATTTAATTTATAGAGAAATAATGCTATGCCATGCTCGTCATATACAATGTATTTTTGTATTTAACATACCAATTACAATAGCAGCTAAAACATATAATAGTATAATATTAAGTTTACCTATATACCTCTTCCTGCAAGTATAATGAGGCTATTAATATTTTTTATTTCAATTTTTAATAGTCTATTATTATGGAATATATTTTAACGATTTTTTTATAATAACATTTCCTTCAGGGTTTTTTCGGATGGAAGGTGCTGTGTGATTGTTCTACATACTGCAGTACTCAACTCTATATTTTGATTGGTAAATACTTAACCGTGGTGTAGGCCTTTTAATTGTTGTACACATGAATTGTTTATTTTTACAATTTTTACCGTGACCGACCTTGTCAAATAGTAAAATGTACCAAGCTCTAAATGTTTTAAACGAGTACAAATGGTAACATTATTCTTATCTAAAGTGTATAACGGGTACCATACCGTTATTACACAATTGTGTGTTCGGTTTACTACCTTCATTGGCAGATGAAAAATGAACGAAAACCAGACGGGAAATGCACTTTCAAGCTAAATTGATTTCGTTTTCAAATTGTATTTTTATATTCTTGTGTGGATGCAATTCGGTTGTCCGGCGGTAATAAATAAAGCACTGCATATAACAATATATCGGATTAGTATTTATTGTTTTCGTGTTATAAATCATGTTTATTACTTTTATTTTTTTTAATTTATGACGTATTATTATTGTACACAGTTGAAATGATAACATTAATAGCGTGTAATGCAGAAAATATACGGTCGTTGCGACCACATGACGGCGGACTACTGTTTTCCATACAGATGGATCTGTCGATCAGAAGTAACTTGTGTTTGTTAACTGTTTTTACGACCTGTCGTTAAAAATCCAACGTTTGTTATAGCATAATTCAAAATGGCCATTTACGCGAGAATGAATATTATTAATTAGAAGTATTATGATTAAACTATTAATAGTAAAATAATAGAATTACATTTGAACATTTTGGTTGTAAATAAAAACAAAGGAATTGTAACCAGTAACTTTAATACGTATTTAAAGTAACTTTCCCAAAACTCGGTAGCATAGTTTACTGAATGGGAATTTTACGTTGGTCCCGCCCAATCACTAGTGGCCGCGAGATGAACCAGTGAATGTGCATTACCAAACATTACGAATATATTATAATATGCATTATGTATTAGCAATGCAGATATTTGTACTATTCGACCCCCGTCCTCCACTTTATTTAGGAAATTAAAGTTATTTAGAATTTATGATCCGCTTTGTACACTTTTATTGTTAAAAAAAAGTCTATTTTAATAATCAATTTAATTAAAAAAGGAAAAAAAATAAATGTTCTATTTCTAAAGTTCATTTCAAATGAAAAGAGTTCATTGGAAACTAATGAGAAATAGTTAATAAAACATCCTTTCAAATAAAATTATCTAAACTTTTAAATGACGTGTCTGCTACGTCGATAAAAATTCTGTTAACATGTTTTTTATACTTTTAATACAGTTATTATACCAATATGTTAACAATCGACATATAACAACAATGCATTTTTACATATTACGTTAATGTAGTATGTATTGGTGTTAAATGTAATCTTATTTTTAATTTTTTTGTTTTCATAACCAACTGTAGGGTATACGTACACAAAAAAGCATTGGAAATAAAAGCAACAAAATTCAAGGAGTTTATAATGGTATTTGACTGAAGACATACAAGCAGCAAAATTGCCTATCTTGTGCTCCGTTCAATTTGTAATACAAAATACAAAGTTTATCATATATTACTTAACTTTCCAGCGTATTAATATATTTAGTCTTAACAAAAAAACAGACTTTTCGGAGTTAACATTTTGTTTATTTACCTAGAAAATATTTCACTTAAAACTCATTAAACAGTCCATTCTGCAGCTTAGAAACAAAATAAAAAGTACGAAACAAATAAAAGGGGTTTAATTTTAGTTATAAAAAATGTAATACTTTATTTTTTCCCAACTAATTTTACATTGGTACACAGTACACACGTAAAAGTACTTTGTTTGGACAATTTATTTAATGTTTATACGTTTTACACTAAATTGGAGTTTAAAAACGTTTTCGTTAACATCTAAAAGTTATTAAAATATAGTTATTAAGTAAAACTGGCTTAAAACACATTTTAACGTACTAAACATTAATGCTTTTATACATTTAAAAAATAATATTTAATTTTTATGAATATCGCTTTCAAGCAATATATATATATTTAAAATTTAAATTACTAAACCTATCATCTGTTTACTCTATGGGAATTATAAGGACAAACAAATATTTTATATTATAATATTAACAATTGTAAAATACAATTATTTTCATTTAAATATGTGTTTAAGAATAATATATTCTTGTGAAAATCAACATAATTTTAAGGAAGAATAGGTTTTATATTCCACTGCGATTTTTCGACTTATACAAAGTGGGTTTTCTCTTGAAACATTTCTAAGCTCATTTATAAATTACTGAAATGTCATCCAGTAAAGTTACCATAAGGTAATACATTTGTATTGTTTACCTTGATTATAATTAAAAGTCAATCTTATTTTTATTGAGCGAAAAATAATTATAGTATTTATAGTAATTTCCTAAAAAAAACTTTAATTTTGGCTTACTGATTAAGTAGATAAACGTTATTTGTAAATCATCTAAAAATTTTACTTTTAAGCTAATAAGGCCTATGAACAAGTCAATTTACCAATACTACCGAAATACAAATTAATTAATTGACCTCTCTGGGGCCAACTTGTTTGGTAGCGTTAGGTCGGCGCCAGCTATAAGCCAAAAAATGCCAAATCTAAACCCTGATTGGTGGGAATAATGAACGTTAAACGTAAGAGAGTGAGAGAGACTGGAATACAAATTAAGCGCAAGGTTTACGTAACAATTACATTTTTAATTGTAAAGGAAAAGTGTTTATATTATATTTATACAATATAATGATACTCTTATATGTTCTAAATATGAATTCTTAGACAATAAAGAAAGAAAGATTTTTTTACACCAAAAATACTGAGGGAAACGAATACGATATGTATACTTCATTTTCGTACTCTATATATATATGTATGACCATTTCGGCTTACCGGCTTCACTGCAGACAGTTATGTAAAACAAACGGAAACGACATTTACAAACCAAATGCGGGACTATGATAAATGAAAGTACCAAGCTCATTTTTAGGTGTCATTTTTGTTTTTACCATTTTATGCAATGCAATCCTTTTGGATCTCCAAACATTCTTTGACGATTCCACTTGTTTAACGGATTGGGATTAAAATTAATTCGCTTTAAGTAACATTTGAAATAAACGTATAATATACCGTTAATATTTAATGGGATGTCTGAATAACTAAACGATTTTATAGTTATGGATTTTTAATTGTTGTACTGATGGTATACAATAAAGGTATTCTGTTTAATTATTATAAAACACGACGATGTGATATTTTTTTTTTAACTATTTAATGAAAAAAATAACGAGTAAAAGATAACGTAACGTCTAATGCGGGCAATAAAAATACTAAAACGATATGCATTAAAAAAAAATCCAGATGCGTAATCCCGTCGTGGTAAGTATGCATAATGCAAAAGGAATACATAGTATATAAATAGAGGGACAAGAAAACTTGGTGGACCAAAGGGTAACAAGTTTTTTTGACACCTCCTGTTTTGCAACAGGAAAAAAAATGGATGATGAGGTTTACCGCGCAAGAGTTGTTGGTGATTAATTACCGATTACCGAAATGGCAGCTCAGGCGATGCTTGCGGTTATTGATTTGCAATTTGTCATACGTTTTCTAACAACCTACCAGCGAATGAAGACGACATGGCTCGGTTATTCATTATGGATACAAGACGGAAAAAAATGTAAAGGTGCTTTCAGTACTACCCTGAACGAATACAGCGAATTAATGTATAATATAATGTTTAGGGCTATAGAAGCAACGATATAAGATTTACGTTATAAATTAAATAAAGACATCCTTAACACTTTAGTTGTATTTAAAATATACAATATTTTATAAATTGCACTTAACATATATATGTCAACGTCGCATGCTAATAAAATTGTTTTTTCACAATATTATATTTATTAGTATCTTAAATCTCGAAATTCGATTATAACATTACAGTGATCAACTCTCAGTTTTACCTATGATAATAAATAGTCGTAGGCAAAACTTGACTATTTCTTATTATTGAAGTAAGAAAATATAAGTTTAATAATAATTTTGAAATAAACAAAACTCCAACAGGCTATTTAAGATTTACCGTATTGTACCTGAATAGTTTTTGCCCGTGTCTTCATTCTCAATATCACTGGGTTGAATGTGGTTTAATTAAAAACAAATATGTGATGGGAACCCGAGATTAAAGCCGGACTTGTGTAAGACGATCGACACACCTAATACCATAATAACTAATCTTGTGTAAATAGATTATACATAAATAAAACCCCGAATAAGATCAAGGGAGTACATATAATTCGTACTATCAATCATTTTAAGTTAGTGAGGTAACAAATATTAAAGTCTAGCAAATTATTTAATTCAGTTGTTATATTATGCGGTTTATTACAAATCACTACCGCAGACTTTAGTAATAAGATTTCATAATACAATAAAAAAATAAACATCACCAACATAGCTGATCGATTGAGATGTTTGTGGGGTATTCTTAAAGCGGCAACGAAAAACGACAGCGGGAATACCACCAAAGCTCATCTGACGGTAGGGAGACATTGCTGAGAAAATAATCCAGTCATTAGTACCAGGACTAGGGTGAGGTGGAACGACTAATGATGTTTTAGAACGGATAATTACGAGTTTTAAAATAAATTCATTCGGAAACCTATGGTTGATTATTCAGCAGCGCCAAAAACCGTTTTCATTTTAAATACACCAATTGCAATTACGTTTATTTATACTGACATCAAAGAAAAAAAAATGCGCGATTTTTTCCCATCTACAAATTGGCCACCATCGCCTGAAAACTATTAATTCAATGCACCATTAATTAATCACACGCTAACAAGTTTTAAATTGGGTTCGTTTTTTCCGTCGAGATTTGCATAAAAAAAATTACCAAATCCTTCTTTCAAATTACACGGTGTTTGATAATAAACGGCGATGTCACTAAGGCGGACAATCGAATTTTTTTGCGGTGTTTTAAGCCTATACAACTAATCCGGATAATATAATATTTAATTAAAATCCATATACGAGAATAGGACTGCGTAGGAGATGAACAAATATATTTCGGTTGTCTGACAAAGCATTATATTGTTATGCCGGCGCAATAGATTAGATATAATTCCGTGATCTGTATTTACACACACCAGAAACACACATTTCGAATGAGGCAATCTTAAAATGACAGAAATAATAATTATTTTATAATGTGCGTTGGCAACAAGGCGAAGTTGCAGCGGCGCGGCGGTCTGTCGGTCGTGTATGAATACTATAGCTTTCACATCAATGCTATAGTATTCTTTTCAAAACAAATAACGCGTCAACACGCTTAACCTTGATCGTTTTCAAAGCGCTATAATATATTATTACGTTGCCAAAACGAATAGCCCCACCGTGGTGTCAACCACAACAACGAAACCCCAAAATATTACATTTCCGATCTTCAGTTTATGATTTGATACATTTTTTTTCTGGTGAGAGAGGGAGAGAAAATGAGAATTTAAATAGCCAATATCGACCTGAGGTTTTATAAAATGGTCGGTACCCTTTTTGCCTGACCAAAACTATACCTCATGGGAAGTATTAAACGCGGTCAACATTTGTGAGGACTCTTCCGATCGATTTCCGATGTAAGAACATTATCCTTTAGGCTTTAGTTTTTATTGACTTTAAAATGGTTTTGGAGATAAAACCATCCTACGCGCATCGTGTAGCTTTAACAAAACAAAATACGAGTAAGTATCTTAAATTCTTAAGCACGTTAAAAAAAAATCACAGTTGTGCATTATTATTATTATACATTAAAATATATAATATACGAAGGATTAAATGAATAAATCTTACGATCTTAAATAAATAAATGAACAATACCCTGAAACATTTGTCTTTTTAATCATACTTTGTTAAAAACTCCTTGCTTTTATTTCAGTTGATCATTAATGAGGTGTCTATGGTAAGCCAACTAGAGTTATCGTTTTTTATACGATTTCTTTTATAAATATTTAACTTTGTATAAAATATGATTTTATAAGAGCAGGTAAACAAATATCGTTTAAGTGCTATTTGCTTTCACGGCAATAAGCTGGAGAATACTTAATATAAAAACGAGCACAAATAGGTGGAATTGAACGCAATATTTCATTGACTTGTTCAAAGTTCAAGAGCTATTGCCGGTGTAAACAGAGGTCCTATAACTTAAGCATTAAATCATGTTTTAGAAAGAGAAATAAAACCACACCTGTATCCAACCCTACATAGTAGTATGCGGGTGGTGTCATTTTAATGGACATTTAATATAGCTAAGATATACAATATTAGTTACGTCTGCTACAAATCTATTCGTTGTCAATTAAAACTGACAATAAACAAATTTGTAGACAAAAGCAGTCACAACAGCTGTAGCGACCGGTTGCAAGGAATAAAATACTATAAAAGTAAATACATCACATATAGGTATGTATATGTATTGTTCGTGACGGTTGCTGTTTACGCGTTCATTATCGACGAGGCTAATAGGATTTCGTTAAATGGAATACCAATGAGATCGTGGTGGCGCAAAACACTATAACAACTGCAGCAGACCCCATTTGCGGTCCGTCAGAACCGTTTGCGCACAATCAGTAGATGCGATTAATTAAACCTATTTTACCTTAGTGTGCAGATACTCTCAAGTAGTCCGACATCCTTCGGTACACTCTAGTTAAGGCTATAAAAAGATTGAACATACGCGGATAAAGCTGGACAGTTGTATATCGCCTTCGATCGGTCGAAGGATGCACATAAAGCAACTGTTTTTGTAAACATTGATCTGTCTAATAAAAACAGTAACGGTATAATTGTTGGAGAGTTCGAGAGTACTTCTAAAAAATTACTATTTATAAAAAAAAAAATCCTAACGAGATTTTTTTGTTTCAGTTATAATAATTGAGCAATTCCAATACAAATTTAACTGATACATTTGTTTTGCTCGATAATTTTACCGTTATGATTATGACATATGATTAGGTACACATTCGATATACTTGCTTGGAACGAGTCGGATTAGAACATTTCCTTAACATAACTTAACACGGATGCTTAGACCGCGTGGAATAGGTGAACTTTTTGACACAGACAAGATAAACTTTCACCGACAATCCCTATTATCGTTCTCGTTATCGTCACTAGAAATCCTATACAAACATTTGTGTGTGCATTCATATAATCGTGGTTCGAATTAATGAAACATTTGAATTACGTCGTCTAATAATTCCGTGGCCCATGACGATGCAGTCATGTCCATCACATGACTATACTATATATACATTATACATAATATGTAGGAGTGAAAGAAAAAATGCATACGCTTTAGCGATGGGATTAAAATAATAATTAAAACCACCAGTAATAAATAACCGCGTTTGGAATTCGGTATGCAGTTGAACAATTTTGATTAATGTGTCGTTGTATGATTAAACAGTAGAAAAAAAAATAGAAACTAGTTCATAATATTAATTAGTTTGCTGGTGGAATTTGAAATATAAAACGAACGTCTCGATCCACACAATCAATACGCAGCTAGACTGAGGTAAATTTCGAAATTTTAGAACCATATATTATTTAATACTGTCGATTGAAAGTTTCTTAAGTGGTAGGATATATCGGTTACACTCATTTCACCATAAAAATTACTTAAGGAAAATCAACTTGATAATCTTAAATTAAAACTGTATAAAGAGATTAATCGTGCATCTGAATCCTTCACTTGGTTAATCTACTCAAAAACTATTTATAGAAAAAAATTGATGTATACAATATAAAATAAATAAATAAAAAATGTATTCATACAATTTTGTAGAGCTTATATAGAAAATAACATTGAACCGATCACGTTTAAATGTTTATTACATTCGAAAAAAGGAAGCGAACCGCAGTCGTATAAATAAATAAAATAATATATGTTTTCACGGACAACGAATATGTTACATCATAATAAAAAATATAATACATCATTATATGTAGTATAGTATATTAGTCGTATAGCATTTGATTGTGGGCATTAAAAATGGCAATCTTAATAAAATATATAACTATAATTCCTAGAGTTTATACTGAAAAGTCTGGTGACTTACTTTTTTATTTTATAGCCGATTATATGAAAATGGTTAATTATATATTCCGCGCGCTATAGTCTTTATTTCACGGACATAATATTTTAATAACTCGGAACACTAATTACCATTGCGATGAGTAATTCGGTCGCTACCATAGGGATTTTATTAACAGTAGTAACTTTCGGTTTTCTTATGATCGCCGCAACTTCATGTCGGACCATAAAAATCCAACCGAGGGAAATATTTAAGAATTCGAATTGCTCAAGGTGCTCCTACGTCCGTTATATTCCGGGAATTTCGAGTAAAAAGTGACAGGCCTATAAACGCAGTTTTCTTTAAGCTGGTTTGGTTTTCTAGACTACCTCAAAAACCTCAGAGTTATAACTTAAGGAATACTTAGAAAGTCACTGTATAGGAAAAAAAAGTCATGGAAGTTTGTATAAAGCTGTGCAACACTTCATTCAACGTTCACGTCGAAATGATAGATTAATATTATTTTTTTAGAACTCTTTAACTTTTATAAATATTGTACACCGGTCGTCGTTTTAACGCAGAATACATTAAATTCAATCTGTTCTGTGGTTTCAAATTTATTGGCGCGGTTATGCCATTCAGTTTTTACAACCATTCAATATTTTTGAAAAGACTTAATAGCATACCTCAACGCATTATATTATAGAGTTTAGGCGTTAAAAGTGACAATAAACATCTATAATAGCTAAATTGTTATTATTATGTACATAATATAATACTAAAAAACGACAAAAACTTAGGATCAACCGTCTATTATAAATTGAATATTAAACTGCAGCGTATCGGCGGACCATAAGTATTTATCGTTTTCGAAAAATCCCTCGAAAATATTTATACTCCCCAAAGGCTCATTGAAAAGTTGCCCCGGCCTCAAGAATATTATTACGCCTATCGATTGGCCCCAGAAAGTTTTCGATGGAAAATTTCTTCTTTTTTTTTTTACTCTTATTTTCGTACTTTATATCCCCAAAAGTGTAGTAAACATTTTGTTCGAAGAACTCGATGGCAGTCGACTTAGCAACGAAAAGTTTCCTTTTAATCATTGAACTACAATTGTTAGAAAACCGAGATTATTTTTTAATACTCCTTTGACATTTACAAAATGCATAAAAACGCCTCGGCCGAGAGATTTTTTTTCATACAGATAAACAAAACAAGGTGTTATAAAATTTTATATTACTCACAAGTTATATTATACAACATATATTATGGAATAATGTTTAACAATTCAACCTAGTTTTAATAAATGTTCTAATATATATATATATATATATATATATATTCCCTATAGTCGGGATTATTTATTTTGGTTTCTGCTAGTTCACGGTACTCAACACAAAATTAGCATGTATTTAAATTGTAAATAATGTTATACTTCTGCTTAGTATAAGATAATATTTATTGAAATAAATAGGAAAGTATAATATACGAGGTCTGGTGTAGTGTTTCTAATATACTTAAAAAAGATATACATATATCTCAACGAATTGAACCGTTAGAATACATATTATTATTATTACATTATAATATTATGTTATTGTATCAGAACTCACGACTATCGAGTATGGTAAACACGGACCGAGTAGAGGTGAACAATATAAACGTGCATCCTCTATGGATAAGCCGCAGCTAAATCGAAAAATGTACATGTGTGTGTGAGTGCGAAACAAGTTTTTTTTCTTATAATCTTTTTTGTCTTGTCAAACAGCGCTTGGCAGTTGACTACTCAGACGAGCAGTAAGAAAATCGGTCAAGTCGACAATAAAACAGCCGCGGCCGGTCCTGGGTAAACATGCCCACAGAGACCACAAGCGTCTGCGCTCAACATTTACACTATTTTTACAAACCTAGTACACATTACACATACATGGTCTTGGGTATACAACCCGACATATAGAGCAAACCCTCTAGTGGTTTTATTTTTACACATAAACATAAATATTTACAAGTTAAGCTTGACTGATCTGGAAGACAATACGTCCTTAACGTCTGGTCGGGTGCCGTATTGTTTTTACCCCATTCACCTCCCACGGCGTAGTAATATTTATTTGTACACAAAAATATATATAAATATTGATCTGTGTCTAATAAAAATATTGTCTTTTTTACTCCCCCGCTCTAATTAATAGTAGCATATTAAAATAAGATAAGAAAAAATTTCAAGTTTTAAATATATAAAATAGTATTTTTTGTTGTGGTAATTTACTGTAGTTTTCATTTTATAGTCAAAATAATATTTAATTCCTTAACGCATTGTTTATTTTCTTTCTTCCAGAATGGTTCAATATTTTGTGATAAGATTTATTTGTACTGAGACCTCTACACGGTTTTTTTTTAGATAATTACTGATTTTCTGACGATGGAAGATGTCAGCAGGTCTGACTAAACGTGTAACTTCTTTTTAATAAAACGTAGACGTGTCAAGATAAAAAAAAATAATATACCAACAACTTGTGTATAAAGACACATAACAGTAGAATTTTAATAGTTTTTTTAGTGTAAGTACACTTGCAGACTTGCAACATTTAATAAAAAAACTGTTAAACATTTCATTAACCTTCTTTCCCTCGAATTTTATTTTTATTCTTATTAATAAAGTTGGGTTACAATAAAAATAAACAAACTTAAAATACAAAATTTAATAAAATTGTGATGTTTTGCAAGTGACTTAGTCCGACGTAAGTGCGGTATTTCTTCACGTTAGATATAAACCTATTTAATCGTTTCCACAAAATAAAAATGTACAAAGACATGCAAAAATCTGAAGAAAAAATTAATTTAGGGGTTAAAAAACTGGCTGTTAATTGTTAGGTTAGATCCAAATTTATAATTTTATTATCTTACTTTATCAAAATAATAAAAAAGTCAATCCTCAGATCTTTCTCTACTAGCTATCAGTCCATTTCTTTATAGGTATATAACTTTGACCCACCTCGATCTTTATACTCTGTACGCCTACCAGGTTTATTATTATTTTAATAGTGAGTCAATGGAATCGGAATTGTTATTGATTGTTATCTCAACATTGCGCTGGGGCCGTGGATTATTTCGCGTTAACCGCAAACGCCATATGGTTACGACTGATGACGACAACGATTGGAATATTATGTCAGTTCATTAGGTACAAGTTGAAATATCACGACCGAAAAATTGTTTTGGCTGTGTACGTCGAACTGTTATGGTGAACGTGAAAATGCATCTGGAAAAATGCATCTGTTTCACCAAACTACAGTTTGTTTGGTGTAATACTATTTGTGTTTTTCAATTAAACGTCTCGGATAAATCGTCCAGTCAAAGAATCTGGTTCGTTTGAAGTATTATATATATAGTATATATATATAGTTTAACCCGTCATAACAAATTTATGTCGTCCTTATGGGATATAAACGGCTTTGCCGTGTAATAACTGTAGGACTAGCTTTCTTCGGCTCGTTTGTTTGTTCGTGTGATTTCAAACTTGACTTTTCTTTCTTCCTCCCGCCATCTCTCTCTCTCTCTCTCTCTCAATCGAATTACTTATCAACAAACCAGTTTTTCGCGCGTCACGGGATAAAGATATATATTATATTTTTTATTGTAGCGAAATGTGACTCAAACCGCGTGGCGGTTATACCCGCAATATTATATAATATTCAGCTATATATATATATTATAAATACATATATCTTCTGAGATTGTAAAGATGCCGGAATTGGACTACAGTGCCGCAGACGTTAGACATTTTTCGGCATACCCGAAATAATTTATTGTCGAATTATAAAGTTCGTTCATTGTTACCGTCGTCTGGCCTAACTCACCAAAGGGGTGCATAATGCGCAAATTTATACGTTATAGACGACTACCGTTTATGTCGCATAATAATGTACCAGTAACTATATCTGTGTTCATGTTGACACACACACACACTAACACGCACACATACTCGTTTTTGATTATCCATTTAACCAGTAAACTCGACGAGAGGTGCTTACTATGGCTATTAATGTAGTAAATATAAACTACAATAATTAAGTAGCATTCGGTTTCACTCGCATAAAAAAAAATCAAAACGTTTTTGTATAAAGCCTGAAAACGGGTCAATTCGTCTGTGTTTAATCGGTTCGATGCGTCGACAATAGTTAAGGCTGCCCGGAAATAGAAGGACGCGTTTTTAGGGAATAATGTAAATAGTACCTACGCTGTCGTTTGTAGGCTATCGTACTTAAACCACGGTCGTTTGAATTATAAAAACCCACAGGGACCTTCAAAGTTATATAGTAGGAAGATTAGATGTAGGTAAAATAACAAAACAATACTATCGAGTACATATTATTCTTTAGATTTAACTTTTTAGAGAAAACAAATCGTTAAGCTCGATACTATTATCGCCCGTTGAAATGTTTTTACGGCGTGTACCCGTTATATATTTTTCTAGTTAATAATTTTATGATAAAATCCAATATTTTTTAAAGTATAGTGCAGTTGAGTCGTGAGCGAATACCTCGATCGCCGTTGAACGTACTTGCCTACGCGTTTATGTGATAATGTATTTTTAAACGAGTTTTGAATTTTTTTTTTTTACATAATGTACACGATTGATATTATTACGATGTCAGTCATTGATTGTGTTTTGATTGTTGTACGATTTTTAACGGCATTTCAAATTAGATTACCAGCCAAGTCGTGACTATACAAACTCTCGATGGCACATTAACAAAACCATTCAGGCGAAACGTGCGAACGAGTGCATTTAATACTATGCGAAACGGTTCGCTACAGATTTTTTTATTGTTATCGAATTAAGTTCGCATCGTTTACAAGCGTCGTCATTTAATTTTTAGCCCAAGAATATAAAACGCATTTACTTATTGAAATCCAATGGGCTACACAGTGAATTCAACAATCAACAAAATGTCCATCTAGTTCGGCCAATATCAAGAGTAATTATGAAAAATCAGCTCGAGGATTGTTTAAGATCTAGTGTTGAGCAAACACCCTTGTCTTTTTACTTCTATCAAATGTAGGTTTTTGTTTTTAAACAAACTATAAGCCATACTTCATTATTTCGACAAGTCGCGACTGTATTTCATATAATAAACGTTTAAATACATTTCATATTATTATTTCACAGGTTATCACACAAAATTGTGTTCATAGTTAAATTAAGATAGGTAGGCTTCCATAAGATGAGGTAACCTAAACACACATCATACTACAACTAGTTTATATTAATTATGGGGGGAAACGTCAACGGTTTAATTTAATCATAGTAACAAAATATTTAACAATATAACATAGAGTTTGAACGATTACCATAGCTTAACGACAAATTAAATTATAATTTAATCGAGTTTAAGTTTCTCTTCTGTGTGGTTGCGTTGAAAAAAATTCACCTATATTAAGTCGCCGGCGGTTAGTAAAACCGAAATAGCAGCGCGGACGACAATGAAACGCTTACGGTTTAAGTACACATACAGACTTCTCCGACCCGATACGAATTGTTTATAGTATCGTCTCTTATTACCGAACCGGTTAACATACTGCGGAGGACGGTTAATGATGTTTGCACATGCGACACCTTTATTTATTAATACCCCTACGGTTCGGCAAACATCAGATGCATTTTGCGAAAAGAGAAAAAGATTAATAAGTACAAGTTGGTATAATATATGCTTTGAATGAAAAACGAAATCATATTATTTGTTTTGCTATCGGCTCTCACGACGCAGCAGTGAACTTTGATATTTTGATAGTTGCTTTAGAGTAATTAAATTGATTAAAAATTAAATTCAGGTGGAAAGTAAACGCAGTATGTTTTGTAATCGATGGACGCCGCAAAATAATGTCATTATAATGAATAAAACAATAATAAATTGTTAAATAAAAAACTTTTTAATCTTTCTTAATCCACCAAAGTTCTTGAAGATACGTTAAATTTGCAAAATATTTGTAATTGTATCCGGAAATTATTATTAACATTTTTAATACAACATAATATAAATTGTATGATTGAGTAGCAGAATAAGAACATGGTATTCCATAGTACTATTGAGCTCCGTGTCAAGGCCGGTCTTGAGACGTGGCTGGAATTATTTACATTATTGCGTGACAAAGGATTATAGGAGGAAATAAAACCATATTAAATCAGACTTCTTAATACGTTTCGGTAGTTAATGACTTAGGTGAGTACGCCTCGAATTAGAATGTTATACGCATTAGCACTGTGGCCGGTTCGATGAAAGCTATACGGTATAATGCGTTATGATAGCAACAGTAACATTGTATGGTATTGTGTTCAGATCGTGTTTTTCGAAAATTAGTTTGTCTAATGTGTTCTGCACAAATTCACAGCGGGAATAACGAGACAGGGCAGCTTAGGTGGCTCGTAAACTTATCTGTCTCGCGGTGAACGCGGTCACAGCTACTTTTTTCGACTCGGTTTACACGCAAAGCAATAAAAACCAACAAATAAGCATGCGTGCGTCCAAAGAAACAGATAAATTCAAAATGTCCATCGACAGGGTAAACACTACATGACACGTAGTATTAATTTGTTGTACGTTTGCCTGAGCAAACACTGCCTTAGGCGGTACATTGTGCGACAAGTAGTACTTTTTTTCATCGTTATTGTCATTAATATTACAACAACAGACTTTATACCCTGACAAAATGACATATTATGCATACGATGGTCGCTGGAATCGGAATTAATATGCGTTTGGCCTATATAGTCACTGTTGCAATTTTATATATGTGACCATATTAAACGTTAAAACGGGTTAAGCTTGATAGAATAATAACAACAGTCGAATCTGTGGCGATCGCATTTTATTGCGGTAAAGCCGACTTGTTCAATCACATAGTAGTACAAAAAAATTGAGTATGGACTTACTACCGCCTTGAAGAGTTAGAAGACATTTTTTTGTAACTCTTGCAAAACTGAAATTCACTCACCTGAAAGCAAAAGAAAAAACTTCATTAGTAAAACAGTCAAATCACATATTGCAACATGGTGACCTGTTTGGTGTCCACGTTGTTTTTATTTTTTTTTAATTGGTATGTACCATTTCTATGTACTTTTGTCAAACACACTTCATATTATATAAATATATTTAAACAATTTTTTTTATTTAATTACTTAATGTAAAAGGATAAATTATACTGTCATAACAATTGAGAAGTAAATATAGAGACCATATTATGTTGATCCTGTTCCGTTTATAATGATTATATAAAAAAATACAAAAATAACATCATTATAATGGCAAATTAATTATAAAAAATGTAGAAGGTAAATTGGTATAGGTCATTGTGGATGGTAGTGCTAGATGAATGAAATTGTGTACTGGTTTTCATGGCAGTTGAGTTGTTAAGTATATTGAATCAATTGAGTAAGTTTCGGATATATCCACGTCATATGTTTTATGCCAACGTTTCGGACTCTTTGTGAAACTTTCTTGGATATATCCGAAACTTACCCAGTTGATATATCAATCCACAAAAATTTTAACGCATTCATATATTGAATCAGTTATAATTATGTAGATAATGGTTATTGTGAGTGACACCGAGTTCTTCCAATAGTACTCAGGCTAAAGTAGTGGTCCTTTGGTATAGAAAATTGAAATAGCTGTTATTGATAATTTTAAAAATGTCTCCGGTCAATGGCCTAACCTAACCTAACGTAGAGACTGCAGTCGCTGATTATTGTTGATCATTTTCTCTGGTCCCGGTTCAAGACATTACTGGATTCTATCTATATCGAAATAATTTTCAACAGCCTTTATTAGTTATTGCGCGTGTGCATGTTTATGTTTGTTTGTTGTAATACATATAATGGTAGTAGGAATTATATTGCTCTTTTATCTAGAGGTACAAGGTGTCTCAAAACAAAAAAACTGACGCGTTTGCAAGGAGCATTACATTGTAGTCATTAATTTTTGTAAGGTAACCTACATAATAGTTTTGTTGTCACTGTATATATTTTCATGACTTTAAATCGTTTCGGGTTAGGCCTACGTTTGTAATTCATTCAGCCTTCAAGCCGGCAATCATTTTATTTCGTTTCTGTATTAAAACTGTTCATGCCTAATGATAATTATTAGCGCTGAAAATAAACATTAGTACTTCTTTAATGTTGCAGGCTCGACTCGGGTCTTTTTGTTTATATTTTTCTATTTTCTATATTTCTATTTTTCTATTTTTCTAATATTGACAATATAAAACGATGCAATAATTTAATTTTTGTTGGTGGTTTCAATAAAATAATATTTTTTAAATATGCTGCTATTAAAACACTACTATTTCTGCACAGAAATTTTGCGGTTAGTTGGTATAACATTTTTATATATTTGGATACAACAAATTATCGAATTTTCTCGAGGCTTATAAGATTGAGTTATATAACTGCCAAGTTGGACGTTTCTTTATGTGTATGTGTCAATAACTAAAATGTTTAATAAATCGAGGCATCTATTATTTTACATTATAATAGTAATAAAAGTGTATGTCCCCGTAGCGTATACCCGCATTAAATTATATAAATTCCTTAAACACAATGCCCTGGATAAAACTCTGCGCGACGTGCGAATACTGATTGAGGAGGCTCTTAGTTTCTGTCGACTGGTTTTCGTTCATCTCTACTAAAAATGTATTATTCACCAAACATCATATACAACTGCAATAATATTAATATTTATTATTAAATAGATAATATATTTTTTTTTTGTTGGTTTCATAACTGGAAATCAATACACGATCTCCGAGGATCCTTTGTAAACTCCTACGGATATGAGTGAAAAAAACTCCTTGAAAGGAAACAACTCTCGAGAAAATAATCGAAACAGACATTTTTATAGGTACATAAAACGGGAAAGTATCATATATTTTAAAAATAAATGGGGTGGATTACACGGTAGGTAGTCTATCTTTCGTTTAACAATGTACTCGCGTGGTTTTATTGAGTGCAAAGACAATCGATTTGCACACCAATTTGTGTATATTAAAATATGGTTAACCCTTATAACCATAGGCAGAAATGTCCATGGCGGTAGTTAGAATTAATTTACAGTAAACAGTAGTGTAGGACTAGAATCGCAGTATTATTCATCCACGTTGCCATTTGTAATCTGTTTAGAATCTTTTAGTTTCATACAATTTCAGAGATGTTAAAAAATCTAAATTGTTTAGCAGTAGGCAAATAGTTCATATAACATGGTGCTTTGGCTGACTCTTTTGATTATACTAAAAACTGTTACTCGGAGAACTTGGAGCATATCTACCAAATAAAGTTGTGTTGTTAAAAAAATAAAATAAAAAGCTATGAAAATATATGATATATTTATGTGTTATACAACGATCCAATTACTGTAACACGAACGCAATGAAATGATCGTCAACCACGTGTTGATTTAGTCTTTTAGGTCAAAAAGATGCTACTCTACATTCACCGACAGCAAACCATGCATTGGCTCATTAACTTCGTCATATTATGCAAAACTCTTTGCTAACGCGCCAGCTGATTGCAGATTTACGGTCATACATTTATATTCAACGTGACAAGCACATTGCGATTGTTAAAGACTTGTTTAACAGTCCTCGTGCTCTTCCGAGCGCAAATAACGCACACAAAACAAATAGTATAGTCAATACCACTTCTACCACTTAGATGATATACTTCATACATATTTTAAACCAAACTACTAAACACTTTAATGTATTAATTATTGTACATAATAAAATACAACTGTTTCGTCAGGAAATACATTAATCTTCATATTTATGCAAATACTAGCCTTACTAGCCAAACAGGAATAAGAGCTTAAAAGATTCTTAAACTATATTATATTATAATGTCAAAAATTCGATTTGATCCTCGGATTTGAAGTCCGATTAATGTTTAGATTTTTGCTTAAGTACACTTATAAATCTTCAGTCAAGAGAGCTAATTGATTACTCCATATAAACAGTTCGGATCACTTAACTCGAACATTATAGATGCAATATTCTTAATGATGAAATAACTTTGATAACACTTTGAATTCCAACACCGTTTGAGGTTTTCAAATATATGAATATATTATTATATTAAACCTTAAGCTCAAGACTTTGATGTACGCACCAAAATTTGTATAATTTATGTCATACTTTCATATAGGTAATATCAATATTAACTATCTTTTATTTTTAGTTATTAATTATCGTTATTATTTGACAAAATATTTACAGTCATACAAAAATTTGCACAATAAGTAAATTGGTTAGCTACATAAGTAGGGAATCTCACAGTTGAGAAACCTAAACATATTAAGTATCTATGGCCGAAACTGTAAACTGTAAAACTACTTTACTACTAACTACTATTGATAATATTATTATAATTTGAAGAGACTTAAAGGTCAGCTTTAATTCATTTACATGATAATTGCCTATTGCATGTACACGTGACCACGCAACTGTAGTGCATTTGCAAAAATATAGTTCTTCCTATTGAAACTTTTGCTTTTATGGTTGGTGGATACACAACTATATAAGTAATATTATATGTAGTTATGTTACCGAAATACGTCGTATACGCGGAGAGTATATAATTTGTATGGTTGAGGGTTTTTAATATTAATTTATTACATGTATTATAAATGAGATTTTTTATCGTAGTTATAAAATATAATACAGAAAAATCGAACGCGCAAAAAATATTTTATATTCCATAAAAAATTACGTTTTGATCAAGACAGTTGGGTATTTTGACAATAATCATACTAGCAAAATTCTAGTGATGGTTGTTTTTGCTGACCAAAATTGCCTACACTACATTTTAGACAAACGTTCTTGATGTGGCCGTGACGATGCCCTTTTCTCTCGTTTTCATTGGTCAACCCTTAACTATACGCTTCCGGACAACGTTCATTGTTTTATACCGCGTACAGTACGGATGCGGCGACCGTCTAGACATAATCCTATAGCAGCAGATAAAACCAACCTCCAAAAATCAAGAACCCCAATCAAACATTATAAACATCATTTTAATGCTGTACGTTTTATAACGGCGGCCGTTAGTAAAATAATGGACCACCGATAAGTAACGTAGGCTGTCGACGGATCATTAAGAATAGACCGGGTTTAATGACTATTTTGCTCTGTCAAAAGTGAATCGTAAGAAGCCGCTTTCATTTATCTTCATAGACGATCCAGCGATTCCAGTGCCTTGCACTAACACTCACCGTCGATTTTTTGACCGCCCGCTGGCGATTCATCAATTCTTCGTTTGTACCCAGAGTGTTCATTGTCTAGAAACCCTGACCCCACTAAGTCTGGAAAGCGACATACAGCGATCGGCCTTTCGATTAATGGATTCTCTGATACAAACTCTTTGACAGTCCGTCCGGTTATAGTTAGTAGAAAAACAATTTGGGAAATAGGGTAAAATTTTCTGAACACAATATAGTCCGATGGTTTAGCGCACAGATGTGTTAAGTGACATTTTTGGCGCAAATTAGTTATAAGTATTCTATAAAAATGTTCATGTTTTTTTTCATATGATGCACAAATGTTGTATGTGAATTGTTTAAAAATTTAATCCACTAGATTGTTGTTTGAGATATGTACTGTAGTTTATTTAAATGCAAACTTTCCAATGCTTCTACTAATAGAAGACTATAATGTTAGTGCTGGACATATCCGGATTTCTAAAATCCCAATCATCCTCATTTAACTACTCCGGATTTATCGAACAACTCATTAATAAATAAGTCCATTAATAAGCTTAAGGACCTAATGGAAATATTGTTTAACGAGAAATAATGCATATAATTGTAATGACTAAATAAATAGGTAGTCGCTTTAACTAAACATTTAGATGGCCGAACTATTTCATTAATTATTCCAACTATAAATGTATTGTGTTAACCATAATTTTAATTAATCCAACTACATTTTTTTTTCCTCCGTAGTTCATTGTCGCTTTTGATTTTATACAACATAGTACGTAGCATAATTAAACCCTATGATGTCGAGTTTGAGCCAACAAACTATACTTATACAGCTTATATCGTACTCACCCGAATATAGGGCGTATTTAGCCGTCGGCAAACAAACAAAAGCATACACTCCTGTGCGGTATGACTTCAACAATAAATATAATATAACGTGTTGTTGATCGTGACCGACGAAAAATAAAAATTTATATCAAGGCATTGAAATCACAGTTCAGCACCACATAAAAATGTTCGGATACTGATGGGCAAACTAAGTGCGTGAATACACCCAGTAAAATCTGAATTCGTATAGACTCGACAAAAGTTCGTTGTCAAAAAAGAGCTTACATTGTTGGCCGGGGAGATTTTATTTTTTTAGCTAGAAAAATAAAAAATAAAAAAATGTTTTACTGTCGACCCATTGCACGGGCTCGCAAATCTTGTAACCTCCAAGTAACCGAATTTCTGATCTTTCCCAATTGTCATAAAATTGGTTCTGATATTTGGCTCTCTAATGTTTATTTGACCTACTCGGTGTAGGAACGTGACATTTTTAAAAGAAATATTAATCGAAAAATCCTCATTGTGTAATAGCGTCTTTGTGGGAAGATTAAATATTTGCTCTTGAAAAACGGTATTTTTCACCGCGATGCGATAGAATGTGTTTACGTGGGACTCAAAGGAACTGTCAAAAAGAACCTTTGAGTCGAGCCATCGCGCTGGTGATGGGAGCTTTTGACAATAGTAGAACTATTAAATATATGAATTTGTTCGTTATATCGTATCCATTAAATAAAATCGACCGGGGTTTTATTACTACTTTTGTACATTTTGACAAAAGAAACATAGCTAGATGAGAGTACCCCATGATAAACGATTACAAATGTCAAATTATTATGAAAATAAATTGCCTTTGGAATCATATTAATAATGTCATTAACTCAAAATAATAATCTTTTAATACTATTCGATTACTTAATGTTCTTGTCGCATAGTTGTAGGCGCGACTAGAATAAAATGTTCGAGATAGCTAGAATGCTGTAAATCAATGTGAAAGTAGGGGCTTCTTTCCTTCACAACCTAAGACTTTTCCGTTAAATTATTGATACATTATACTTCATTGTAATTATTATATTAACATTTCTAAAGTAACACAAAGAAAGATAAAATCACACGTTGAAAAAAATAATTACACATGACATCATTTTTTTCGTTTTCAATCATCTTATATATTTTTTCCATTTGACACAAGTTTCAGAATGGATGTTTTCAAAAAGTCGATGTTGTCAACAAAAAATTTCAACCATTGCAATAGACATTCTAAATTTCTAAGGCAGTATAATATTATTATGTCATACGTCAGAAGACCTATTGGGTAAACAATAATAGAACTAATTAAACCAATGAAATAATTTCAGAAGTGTAGTAGTAATTTTAATCTTTACTTTGATCATAAAACCATGAATTACTATGGGGATACTATCAAAGTATGGCTGGATTTGTCTGTAACGTGAAGGTATTTCTGTATACACAAGCTGTTGCAGAGTTGTCTAGCCATAAGCTACTATGACTATATAACGATGGTAATAACAGTAATAGTAATAGTACGGTGTCGATAGATTCGTGTTATCGTTTCCGATCAAGTCCGGACGGTGCCGACGACAGCACGTATCGTCCCAGAGATGAGTATGGCCAAGAGATTTGCTGGAGATTAGAGACTTGCGTTTCCGGTGTATGCTTTTGACTTCGGCAAGCAATAGCAGTAGCTGTATAATAATAATAATATATGTATACAGCAACTTACTGGAACCGTATATACGAGATTCCACGGAAGCAAAGTACAGGAGCGCGGAAGTAGACCTTAATCGTTTCAGACGACAAATGAGTTGACGCTAAGAATCCGACGTTATAAGATTGGGAAAAATTAATTTCGTTTTACGTCGGCGATTAAACGGCAACTAATTCTCGGGCTATTATTATTATTATCATTATCATCATTATATTTACAGTGCGTTTGCGTTAAGGGCTATATATACGGGATTGGGGACCGATTATATTAATGTACAAGCAGCGCACGGTGTTAGCCGTGGCGAGAGAGAAAAAAGGCAAATCCGTCTTGGAATTTAATTCCGTTTGACGACGACGACCTCAACGAAGACCCATGGGGGCGAGAAGTGCGACAATAAATCAAATCTAACCGAGATGGTTGCCCCGTTAAAGGCTGTGTGTATTTTGAAAATTGAACTTGTCGCTTAACGCCGGTGATGGACGACGAGCTGGCCAGATATATAAACTCCTTCATTATTTCGTTGCCTCGCGAGGTATCACGTCTTTTTCATAAACTTCTCACCTCGCTCAAGAATTTCTTTTTATTTATAATATCACACTTTCTGTTTGTCTTTTGAACACTGTGTATCGTGGTAGTACAACAAACCAACAAACGATGACGTCCATTGTTTTTAGACGTTAACCGCGAGTCTAACACCTAACCGCGTCATACAACCGACAACAATGCGGGCGTGCTGCGTTTATAAGTTCACACAAAAGGCTGAAACGGCCAATCAAATAGCGTTATCAGTTAATCCTTAGGTATGTGCACGGTGCTTGGTTTACAAAAACTGAGCTTACTCAAAACACGTTGACTAGCGATAAATCACGTGCGCTTTTAGCCAATAGGTAGGTACGATTAATTGTCTGCAGACCGTCAAAATAAAACCGGATAACCGTCCAAATCGGATGCACACGACTTACCCCACGAGGGTCGGTTCCGGTGTCGGCTTGTCATGTCCTGGTCGATTTCACTATTCTTACTATATTATGTAAACGGATCAGTGATATGCCTTTTAAACGCGATTACCTTCCAAGTCACCCGGGCCAACGGTCATAAATCATTTTACGAGAGGCAGCTTACTAAACAAAAATTGTATTTTAACGTAAAAACAATTTAAAGGCGTCGGCGAGTAAATGCGGAGTTTTTGTCACTATATAAAAAAAATACAAGTTATTAAAAAGAAGTCGTAAACCGCAATAAATCACAGGCGCGTTGGTTTTTTTTCTTCTTCGCTTTATGTGAAACCCATATAGGCCGTCGCTGTTGCTTGCGCATTGCTCGAGTGTAACCACACCACACAATCTGATTATGAACGATTTTTCACAGTTCAGACTTGCACCAGAATATTGAAAAGCAGAAAACTGCCGTTTAAGAGAGATGTTAGGTACAACGGTTGCGTTTACCATATACGATCACATTTAATTAGAAAAATACATAGTAACAGTTTGAATCAATGATAGATGATCATCGTCTAAATTATAAACGTATTTTCAATGTAAATTAACTTAAAAAATAAATTAAATAATTAAATTTTTGTACCTCGTATCAATGCAAACCTGCGTCTAAAAAGTAAAAAGAGAAAGATAACATATTTTGTGCTACACAAATCTGCAATTAAATATAATAATAGTTTGTCTCAAGAAATTAAGCTATTATTCTTATATTATGCTTTGCCACTGATTAGTGAGCTGCAATATTATCCACTATATAAGAGACATTTCTTGTATATATATATTTTTTTAATATGTTTTTTGTTTCTATTTTTCTGATCGCATTGTTTTGCAGAATAAGTTACAAGCTCTCGGTTCACACGTTATTTTTATACCGTACGTGTTGACTACAAGTGTAATCGAAATCGTTAGGGTCCAAAGTTATTTTAACGACTTTATGTGTTACATTATTTCCTCGCGCTGACATTGATTTAAAACTTTACAATATAGTTGTGCGCTTAGTTTTTAGAAAAGATACGCGTGTGGTATGGCCATAAATCTCAGCTTACAAACATATATTTGTTTTCGAAAACTGCTTCAAGGATTCAATAATATTGTATATCAAAGCAACATCAATAAAACATTTTATACGTTCCCTTTTGTTTGTAACTGTAACAAACCTTCTGTGCCGTTTTAAATTGTCATCGTAAGATAAACACGTGAAACGTTTTGTTGTAGTATTCAGTGTACTTGGTAGTTGGTATACCTGATAAACACAATTACAATTTTATAAATAACTATATTACAAGTTTGATAATTAGTTGTTTTAGTATATTAGCAAAAATAAAATAAAATTGCAAATAGTTGTTTAAAATTATTAGTAAAATAATGTGATATAAAAACAACTTGTGGAGGACTAAAAAGAAACCGAGAAAACATGTATCTTATCAATTGGATAAGTTTCTGCGAATACTGCACTGATTTAACTACATTTAAATTAGGTACAACAGTGGTGAGAATTAACGACATCATCAAATAGCATTAAGTATAGCTAAATTGCATGTAATTATTCATCAAAACAATTTGTTATAGTTTTTTCTCGGTTTCGCCCGAATTAAAATCAAAACAGACATTGCAAAAATAATAAATTAAAGCCCATCTAAAAAATTCAAAATTGATCGGAACAGTGACTGTTATAAATGATCTTTAATACATCACACCCGATGTATGATTTTCACCGAAACCTTACTCGAGTGGGAATATTAATTTATTTTTATTTAAAACTAAACCAGTTATTCTAGTCGTGTCCACTACCACTAACAACAGACTACCGCGCGACGTCGACACCACGCTCGTTAAACGCCTGTGATCCACATACATAAAGATTCATCTCTGTAACATTATGAAATTATTTATATAGTATTATTTATATACCTAGTATAGCTGATTGACTTATTGAAGGACACCGCTTATTAACACCTTTCTCGGTAGGTTAGGTACTCTTAGTTACCTTAGGTTAGGTACCTTTTGCGTTGTTCTTTGGTCGAACTCACAATATACAATATAAGCTCACTGCTACAGAACAATATAATTATAACTTTTTAATATTTTAAAAGATAGGTATTTTCTAAAATTATTTCTTTTGTAACACTCTATGTCTTGGAATCCATGGGAATTGGACTGAAACACTGCTTCAGTCATCCTGGAACTCAAGGCTTCAAAGTACGGACTACAGCACATATTAATTACCGTACCACGCACACACTATGTTACCTTTTCTCCGGTATTTCTTTACTGTAATATTTTTTAATTTTCGACTAAAGTTGCTGCGGCTATAATCAATTGGATAACCTATACGCAGCGTTGATGATTTTGTCGCCTCCGGCATGACCGTGCGAATTTACCTTAGGCCCGTGTGACCTAATGACTACGACGGTTAACCTTAATGTAACCTTAAGGTGGGCCCCAATTCAACGATATTACTATTTATTAAGCGCGTTCACCGGCAGTGCCCACAACTCCGTCGGGACTGCTATTTTGTTTTTACGACCATTGTTATTAAGTGTGACCAAATAAAGAAACCAAATATTTGCCACCAAAAACAAATCTGCTCATCATCATCATCATCTTCGCAGCCGTTTTTCATACTATAAAATAATTGGACGTTATAGCTCCGGGACAGAAATAAAACGGCATGAAACTTACCAAAACCAAAATAATAACAGTAATTCTAAGGCCAAATTACCCGACTCATACTAGGTAGTGTATACCGCGACACGGCGGTAGCATTACATGACCGTTAGGTGAAATGAAACCCCATACAAAATGTTTAAGATTTCGTTCACTGTTTTTTCTTTCCGGGTGCTGCAGCTGGGTTATGATTAATTTAAAAGGATTCATGAGCACAAACGGTCATGCGAGCACGGACTACCATAATCCCGTGATGTTTGCAAATAAAACGGCTGTACGCCCGTTTTCTTATATTCTGCCGTGTATTATAAACTTATTAGAAACGCACAACGTTCTATTACGTCTAGCTTTATAGTATCATAGCCGAAAAAAAAATCTTTAACCACACGTAGATAAATATAATACGTTGTACTGTCTGTTTCGTACAGGTCAACGTACCGAGTAACGTCAGTCTAGAATATCCATAGTGGCTATAAAATGCAGTGATGTTAATGTTAGCACGCCTGTGATAAACGAAGCAGCAGATAATAACTATCACTATAGTTTTCCGTTAAGAAATGAATTCTAAAATTTTTACAAAAAAACTATTGGAAATTAAAAAAAATAAACGTTGCTGTTGATAATGAAGCGTTATTAAAGTTTTTCACCTAAAAAAAGTGTAATAAGCCACTTAAAAATCGTATAAATATTAAATATTGTACAATATAAAGCAGTGTACCTAAGTAAAATGTTTCAATGAAAATAAAAATAAAACGCTTAAGTTTGACTATAAATTGTTTTCGGTTTTCAACAAATCCGAAATCCAAAAGCAATTTATCTGGTATTGCATTTTTGTTTTACATTTTCATAACAAATATTTTGTTTAGATACACAACATTATAGTGTACAAATATTTAATACTTATACGATTGTTAAGTGGCTTAAATAGCGTTTTTTTGTGAAAATCCCCATTTTCAGATTCCCGTCATTAATAAAATGTAATACTATACGCTTTAAGATTTTTTGCATTCCTTGATGATTTGGCTTAAAAAATACAGTAACCAAACATAGCAAAAATCCAATATTGTAATACTAGAGTTAAAATAAATATTATGTAAAAAATTTAAATTATTTAATTTTTATATTTATCTGTCATATCATAGTGGTCCTTATTTTAGTGTTAAGTAAAAATCATTTAGACTCTTTTTTTTTATTATTATACTATACATAATTTATAATTTACACAATCTGTAAACAATTATTTTTATAAAAAGTGTATAAGGGATAATTGATAAGTTTTAAGTGGGCGGGTGTTTCGGTGGAAGAAACCGTCCATTGATAGAACTTCATGACCAGACTCGTTGACAATACAAACTTACACGGTTGACGCTGTTGCTTAAACGTCTAAATCATTTCAATTACTGTAAGCGTATTGTGCACGCGGTGTGTGGGTGCGCTATTGTCTTGGCCGACAACCGGCAGCGCGGACCGGTTGTCTAACGACCGCTGACCGAAAGCACATAAATCATGGCCAGGGTCATTTGGTATTATTCCATTGAATGTACAGGTCGAAAATCGAAATGAAAACAACAACAACGCCGTCGGTAATTTTTTTTATAAATATTTACATGTATATTTTACAAAAGACATCACCGAAATCCGACGATCGTGCTAATCCGTCAAACCGTCCGTTTTGACTTGACTCCAAAATGTCGTTCCAAGATTAGAGTTGTGGCTGATTATTACTACGATAATGTCTTGTCTTTCACAAAAATCCCTACCCCCGACCTCCGAGAAATCTGAATGATATTCGGATCGACCGTTTCAATGCGAAACACTGTCTGTTTAAAACTCTTGATTTTTCAATTATTATTATACTGTGATAGAGACCACCATTATTAGTACCGTCATTTTTCATTACCGGCACTCGTCAATAACTTATTACCGGTAATCAAGTACGCTAAACAAAAATAAATTACAACTCTTAACTGTCTAACGGCTGCCATGGAAGTCGTCGAGTCGTCGAGAGAAAAATGCTCGGTTTATTATATTATTTAGTTTCGATAAAAACACAAACGAGTCATTATTTATGGTGATTTATTATTTAGACTACTTATAATTGAGAATACAGGCAGTTATCGACGCTTCTTTAACCGGATGATATCGGTAGATCTTAATAAACGTAGTCGACTCGAATGTTCAGTTTGCTCTATTGTGTATAATCCTATGTGACAATATTATTAAACGTCTAAAAGAGATGAAAAATCACAAAGTTCTCTTCACCATTTACTCGTTTACTTTAGGTTGTCCGTTAAGTTCGCAATTGACTTTAAACGAACACATATCTGTGGAATCGTTAATAGTTTAGCACAAAGAAAATAATGCGGCTGATTTAATTGCTAGCACACGAATTAATAAATCACAATAACCCAAGTGGAACGGTTACCAGTTTGTTTTCGTTATAAATTGATTTCTATGTATAAAATATGTTTGTTTTTAAGTTTACGCGATTATGAACTTTATGTAATAATAACACACATAGATCATTAATGTAAGTCACATATCAGACGTATAAGGAAACACAAGTAGCCCCAACGTGCGTTGATCGAATTCCACATAAATAGTAACACATACACACACGCGTCACAAGTAAAAATATAATAATAATAAATCCGGTAGAAATAATGAAAGTATTAAACTGATTTGTTTTTGTCGTCTTGGTGAATCAGCTTCATCTAATTCAACAATAAATAATAATACACATACATTGGCACCAAGTTTAAAGTATATTAATTAATTAATGTAACATACCCATAAAAGTTTTTTTTAATTCGTGAAACGTGAAAACATTAGTAAATTCAATTAATATCTGATTATTAACAATAAAAACTGAACGACATCTTTCAGAAATGTGTTGCCGTAAACGCCATTTTTGTGACTTACCGCAGGTGCGATCAAGCAGTTTTTGTTTTTCTAATGTTCTACGAGTTATTGCCAGAAGCACAACCATTAAAAGTCACCCGTTAAGGACCAGAATAACAATAATAATAATAATATGTAGGTCGTTTCTTTAAAGTCACTCCGTATGTCACAAGTCGTTTGGATTTTTAATGGCATTTGTCAAAACTATTTCCACAAGTATTGCATTTTTTTACGTCATTGGATTACATGTCGTTAGTTATTTAAACTATCCTTGCGATTTGGAAATTCAAACTTTGAACAACATTAAATTGATTTGCTGCCAAACGGTTGTCATTGATAGTACAAAAAATATGAGCATTCATATTGCATATCAAAGAAACAAACAAAAGAAACAAGTTCTCAAATAAAAATTGTATAAAGTGTGTATCTTATAATAAACACATTTATTTCTTTGCTTGATATTTAACGTGATTATTACCTAAAATGTATTTTTGGTATATTTTATTTAATTACCTTTTAAATTTTTTATGGCAAGTTCAAATATAAATTTGGGTATGTTTTTCCTCTCTGGTATAGCGTGCGATGCACTACAAAATAATACAAAACTACAGAAGTGTACCAAAGCGTATTCAGTTAATTTGGTTTGGAACAATTAAACGCAAATGTTGCTAGAAGGGTACTGGGATGGGTTAATGCAGTCCAACCACAAAATGTATGTTGCTTTTTTTCAGGTTGGTCGTTTATTAGACTTTCAAGGCAAATTTTGTAGTTTATATAGCTTCAATAAAAATTAATTGGCCTAGATTTTACACTACTCACCAAACAAATCGGGTAAGCTCGAACACAAAATATAACTAACTGCGGTTTATTTTTAAACCTTAAGCAAAATAATAATGAGAAAAAATTTCAAATTTTGAAATGGTTCATTAAAATCACTAGAAATTAAATTATTAAGCACAAAAAAAGTTTCTACTGGATAAAAAAAATACAAAGAACATAACCATCTTACAACAGTAATAAACAAATAGTTTTCCTAATGCTTATAACGTCACATGGTGTTCGCACAAGTGGCACAACCTTTATAAATAATATGATATCGAAGCCGATAGTAATAACAATAAAAAATATCAGATTTCTATTGTTTTTGTTATTGGTAAATTATATAATTTAACTTTAATATTTTATTCTTGGCCTTTTGTTGCTTTCCTAGTTATAAGTACTGAGTTTTATGATAAACATAACCAAGTAATGTCAAATTTTTATTTTTATTTTTTTATTTTTTAAAAATCATTTACAATCTGTACATAAAAAAAAAGTATACAATAAGCAAATATGTTAAAAATGTAAATATGTGACTTGAAGGTAGGGAAACTATCCAGCGATAGGACCCTATATGTCAAATTTATACTTTTGTTTTTATATTTTAATAAAATGCTATATTTTTCTAAATTTGCACGTGTAGGAATTGTAATTTACAATTTACATAATATGTTTTACAATATAAATTTGTTTAAAAAAAAAAGAATGTAATACAATTAGCTTGTTGTCATACAATTTTGTTTGTTAACCTTACAATGGTATGCATATTTTTTAACCATGTTGTAAATAAAGTACTGTTATCATTATTATAAAATGCCAAAAGCAGAAGCATTTTCATGTAATGTTCGTGCAAAAAAATGTTCTAGCATATTTTTTTTTATAGTAAAAGTGAAAATTTTACGATTTTTAATACATTGGTACCTATTTTTAAATATTTTAGTGCATAAATTCATACATATATAGGTTTTTTTAATGCGAAAATATCCGAGCCCTAATTATATTATCCTACATATCCAATTATCATTCTGATTGCAATAATAATATGTTAGTGATCAGGTTCGATAACGTGTAGTTTATGAATTTGATTTTTGTTCAGCTATAGTGCTAATACTTACCGCTTTTTCTCTACAGTATTTTACTACGAATATTAAATTAACTATTATTAGAATTGTCAAAGATAACTCACCTGCGGGTATCACTTTGTCCTGTCCGAACTTTTGCACCAGAATCTGCACGAACATCCCTGCCGACAAGTGTAAGCCGTGCGTGAGGAGATGAGCGGTCACGGCGACGGCGGCAACCACCCAGCCCCATCCACCTTCCGGATAATAGTGCTGCTTGAGGGTGACCAATTGCCGGATGTCGCCGAGCACCGACAAACCAATAGGTTGCGATTTGCTGCAGTGGCCTGGCAAAGGGACACCGACTCCACCGTTTAGCGGGCCACTGTCCGGACATCCGCCATCGCTGAAACTTCCACCTACGCCAGAGTCATTGCCCAACAAGTGCGGTAGGCTCCTGGAACGGAACAGCCCGGGTCCGCCACTACCACCGTTGCATATAGCGCCGTTGCCCACCACTACCGCGCCGCTGTATACACATTAATTGTCATCATTTTACCTTTGTATTTAATATTTGCCTAAAATACCAATTTACGGTCTATTCACTCGGAAACGATTTTGGTCCAATGCCAAAACGGTATAACCGTAGCACTTATATAATGAGTCCACGGGTTAAATATAAGCCAAGAGGTATATTTGGTTTTACATGGTGGGATACATTCTATACATTATAAAAAAAAAAAAGACATAACACTAAAATCAATATCTCGCGAGCTTCACGCACTAATAATGTTAAAAAATCATAATAATTTTTATTGATGATCACACGCTACGATAGTGTAAATCGATTAGACGGTGTCCTAATTAAAATGTTCAATGAAAAATTAATTTCGGAAAACAAAAAAATTGGATTCGGATGAGCCAAATCACAATCATTTATTGTTAAGCTATGATTTTTAATTATAACATTTGCATAAAAATAATACCGACATCTTGCTCATCATCCATTTAGTAGCGCTTTTTAGCAAATATTATTTTGTTCTACTCTTGTATAGTTTAAATGATATTATATGCAGTATTAAAAAGCAAGAATTTAAATAATGACTACATCTACTTTTCTGCGAAGGACCGTATTTTTAAATTACATTTCTGGTTTTGCTGTGCACTTTTATAAATCTCTCGGTTTCTATACGACATTTAGCTAACAAAGCTGTCCGCTGGGGTATTAAATCAACTTATAGCTTACAAAATGTGACATCGCCAGAACCGATGAACGACAAATGGAGAAAATTTGTAATTTTAAAATTTTGCTATAAACATTGAAAGTCTATAAACTATTCCTAAGACAATAACGAAAATGGTGAACTTGCCAGCAAGTTCACTGTCCAATGAAATTCGACAATTTATTTTATACGATAGCAATCAAAACCGTCGTAAAAATCAGTTGGTTTTATTCCAATTTTTAAGCCGGTAAATACAACTTTTACTCCTTATATGTTATCATAAATACATATGCAATTTTTTAAAGCTGCATTTTTTTTTTACTAAAGATTATTAAAAACATAATTTTAGTTAACATTTGAAAAATGGATAAAAAACGTTTGTAGTCGTCGACTGGGTTAATATATATTATATTAAATGAATCAAGAAAACATATCCAAACTATTTAGGTACTTAATTTGATTGTTATTTTGCAAAAATACTACTTTGTTAATTGTTGTTTTTACATTTTGATTTTCCAAAAATAGTCGAATGATAAAGACAATTTTAACATGTATGAAAAAAAATTGCCGATATTTTTTAATATCATAAACTAGTACTAAACCTATCCTCTCACATCTATAAGAGGCCAGTTAGATGGCGTGTTAGAGCTGAGACTAAGAGGATATGAAACGGCCATTTTACTTTTGATATTCGACTTGACTTGGTGTTTCTTATTGACTTAAAATCTCATGTAACATACTTAAATGAATATAGTTCTATGCATGCACGTCCGAAGAACACTTAACGTTTTTATTAAACACCGTAATAAAAATATAGTATACCTATTCACATTAACATACTATATTATTATCTACTGCTAGCAAAATGCACGTGCGACTATCGTTCTAATATGGGCGTAATTATTGATTTTATCGAAGCACAAAACGATTGGTTTTTTTTTTTGCTGTATAACAGCCAATTGTTCGTGTGGGTACAAGAAATATTATAATCCTTACAATGTTATATTTTAGCTTCTCACCTAAATTCGTGGTAAGCATTAGTCATAACGAGGCGTTTAAATGTCGATATCGAATGGCAATCAGTAAAAATGACTAGAATAACAATTTAGAAAAAAAATGTTTGTCGTTAAGTATTAAGCACTGCTGGGCCAGTTTTGACTTGACGCGCTTAGGAGATCTGGCACATTATGAAATTCGTGAGTAGAATATGTTTTCAATGTCTGATTCAGCGTTATTATTATTATTATTATTGGTGTGTTTTTAAATACGCGCTCCGCTGTTTGCGCCGAAAATACAGACGACCGTTGAAAATTCTCCAATTCTAACAGTAGACCCGAGAATATTTTTTTTGTGCCGAATTAATAACTTATAAACGTCATGGCTTTTACACATATAATACCATATACTATAATATGATAATATAAATAATAATAATAATGTATACGGATATGGTTTCACGAAGACAAAAATGTCGTTTGAATTTCCTCGATTATATTGTCGATCCCTAGCTAAGAGTGTACACATATTTTCCACTTCCTTCAACACGCGAAGAAAATAAAAACATAGTACACAAATTTTCTCACAGTGCTTATTCCTGTAGATTGTAAATAAAATATTTCTATGTACAACTATTATTTTGTTTTTCATTTCGGTATTTACAAAATATTTCACTAACAGCACCCCTTGTACGCACATATCAAGTGCGATACGGACGAGTGTGCCAGTAATGGACATTTTGTAGAAAAATTAACATCAAATAACATACAGTACGGTTCCATGAGTGCTATTGTAAATGTATAAATGATAAAATATGAATCGACAATTTTCGGAAATTAGTAAAACTATATCCGAATTAAATTTTCAAAAACAAACCTTAATTTTTTTTTTTTTTTTATAAACACACAAAAAGTACAAATTTGGCATAAATATTTGTGAAAAAGTAGTCTTTGAATATCATCCAATATCTACCCATACTGTATATACACTCACTGATAACTGATTTTGTTTGTAACTCCATATAATATTCAAATACAAATTTAAAAAAATTAGTTTTGGAACTAGAAATTTGTTTACTAAATGAGAAATTCAATTTAAAATAATTTGAACATTAGTTGGTATTAGTTTATAAGCGTGGTTTAATGTTAGGTACCTATTTGATGAAATTACTTCAAAATTGTGTAATTAATTATTTTTTATAAACGTTACATCTACCATGGTCAACCGAAATCAGTACAGCTACCACATTTTATATCATAACCCTCATATTTAACAATTTTTAAGTAATACGTTTTTCATTTATTTACCTATGCATTTTTACTTGATGAATTTATTTATTTTTAAAGTTAATTATATTATTATAATTATTAACTTTAAAAATTAAAAAAAAACTACTTTATTTACATAGAAATATTATTATAATTAAATTACTACTAAATATATACCGTTGTATACATAATCTTATGTATTATTTTCTCAATCTTCAGAATATATAGTTAAATAAAACTGAGGCTCTATAGCGAGTGAAGGATTTATAATATACATTATACATACTACTATTGCCTACATTCGGACTAATTTATTGTCATTCCAGTTTTGGAGTATAAGGCGGTTATAGATAATTATTGTTTGCGGTTACTTTTCTAAACCCTCGAGTCATTTGTATTTATTATATTTTAGTACGTTTCGACTATAGATGTAGTGTCTCCTGCGCGTATAAGACCAATTAACTAACTATTATTTTTCTATGTCTGCTGCCTGTATAGAATTAGGGAAGTAGACAATTGCTGGCGGCTGTGCCAGTTCTCCCGGTTTAATTTATTACTAATCTGGGACATAATTATCCGGTAGCTGCAGCGCTAGTTAATGATTTATATACTCAATCAAATTGCAATCGCTTACCGTCAATAGACGATACTTCGCCGAATATTAATCGGTTGCTCTTATTATATTATTGTGGGCGCGCATGTATTTTTTGGTACGGTCCTATTCGATTAATTTCTCGGTTATAATTTGTTATGAAATGTACATTTATAATATTTTATCAAATACCCACCAACCACACGTGAAACCTGGTCGACCGGATCGATTAAATACTTTTCTTTAGAACCGCCGAAATTCGATTTAAATTTTTGTTTACATGCATTGTAGCGGTATTAGTTGACTAAATAATAGACCACTGAACATTAGCCACTGAAGACATATTACATGCATTTTAATCCGCGCTTGGCACAACGACAGCCTATTTCATTTAGTACAGAAGTGTATAATGAAAGTTTAATAATTATATACTTTAACCGTTAAAGTAAAACTATAATATTAACATAATAAATAACGAACAAGATCTGGAGGACATAACGTTAAACGTTGGACATTCATTAATGGTGCCGAAACCATAACGATTCTTGGAAGTGAATCGGAAGTATCACTTCGGATTAAAGTCTAAAAATGATTGAAAATGATAGTTTTTATATTGTAAGCAAAATGTACCGTGATGGTAAAGATCATTATTTTTTATCTACATAAAAGACAACAGCTGTACTTAGATTAATCTCGAATAAAGTGAAAATAAGAAAATTTGAATCAAATATCAATATTGGTAAATAAAAAAGAATGACTGAGTCATGTTAAATGATAAGTCAACTTAACTGTTATCTGTAGAATGTCATGTTTTGATAGTTTTATCTAGGTAAGTTCCACGTCTCGGGTCTATCAATAATTAATTTAAATGTCTCGACTGTATATTGTGCGCTGTTGGTATGACTGGTTAAGCTTTTGTAGATCTATACGCCTCATAATAAATTATATAATATAATATCGCGTTCTTCAGAAAATTTCATAAAAAAAACGTCGTTTTGACATTTCCATAATATTTGTTTTAATTTTACAGGTAATAAATAATTCAATAGGATACATCAAGGTAAAAAAAAAAAAACTACAGAGGTGCGAATTTGCGATTCTGTCGAGCGTTTGTGTATGTCTGCTCGTGTAGAAAGTGACTGGGGGGCACCGTTACAAAATGTGATCCATCCTAACCACATAGATCACGTATGAAACCCGTTATGCGTCTGCTGTCGGATCCATATTTTACGACCACCGCATATATTGACCCTGTTTTTATTAATGAACGCAAGATTGCATTTTTTATAATGTGCGAGCATCGACGGTGTCGCAATGTTTGTTATTAAATTGATTTCACTGTAAACTAATGCCAGGCGAATAATAAAATAGTAAATTATACTCTAAGTACGCGAAAACTGTTACATTATAATATTAGAATTTATTTTGCAAACATGTACACGACACCGTTTGAAATTTACTTTCGAGAGCAATGAAACAATTCAACATAGCGCCACGTGACGGGATACAATTTTTCGACGATTCACAAAATGTATTTACTGGTTTAGACGGACAAGGCCAATGCTTAAGTCTACTATAGTTTTATTTTTGTTAAGCGACTGGACATCAGTTGTGTTTAATCAGAAGTCAAATTACTATCAACTCAATTTCAATTTTAATGGTAGAATTTTTACTACAACGACGAAGATCAGATAACATTGATTTTTAGTTACAGAAAATGTTTAGTTTATTGCACTGAAGTATAGTAATGGAGTAAATTTATATGAATTTATTGTGTATTTAATCGAAAATTCTACTTGATTTCGCTTCCAACTTTTTACATTAGACGAGCCATTACTAATTTATATTATCTACTTCTAGTTTGCACATACATTTTATTCAGATAAAAATTTGGGTGATAAACAATAAAAATAGTATTATTATCAAATATGTGACAAGATTAGTAATTAATTAAAAGTGTGATTGTTAAATAAACTTATGGGAAATTAAATTTTAAAAAGCGCTAGCTTAATAACGGTAACAAATCATTTGCAATAGGGTTGAGCGGAGGTCAACCGTTTTTAAGAATTTTGTAGCTAAAAGTTTTATCACTCAAAAAACATTTCGATGCGTTTCTGTGGACCAAACAAATAAGGTCACTATTTTGATAATAAATGTGATTCTAAAAAAATGTACATGCTATAAGTACACAAGGTCTAACTTTTTCTAACTTTTGAGAGCTTTAGACCAAAAAATATTGCAAAAAATATTAAATACAAAACAATTTCAACCCTTACCCTTAATAAATTTACAAATCTGTTCCTTTTAATTCGTTATTTTTTAGTTTGTTTCAAATACTTAGACGAATAAAATAATCATTGTGTTAATTTAAAAAAAAAACGCGTTTCCTAAAAATCATTCATTCATTCTGTTAGGAGCATTGTTGTTATTGATTCAAACAGATTATTTTGTTTTTTTCATTAATGTGTTTTTGATTTGAAGTGTCTTTAAAACGACGTCGTAATAGTTTTAAATGTTGTTTTAAAGTTTAAAAATTTAATTGAACAACCGTATTATCTAAAACCAAACAAGTCAAAATCGCAATGAATAACTAAACAGTCTAACAATTTTAATAGTAAATTAATACAATCGACGCACTGTACGAAACAGAGAATTGTTTTGGTTGTCCTAACACAACACAAAGTAAGAAAGTACAGATATTATTTTAGGTGGAATGCCTCATTACAAAACAATAAGCCAAAAAACAATATTAGGCTATTAAATGTTGACCAACATTAAAAAAATAAGATATGATCTAGTAATTATTTAAATAGAGGGTGGAAGAAATGTAAACGTTATGCAAATATATTGTAAACAAACGCCACTGACCAAGACGCCAAGGCGTAGGTACATCTATTACATTTCGTTAAACAAACGTTATTAAAAAACTGTAAGCAATTATAAACTACTTAATTTTTGGAAGTCTATTTAAAACCAGACGTGGTTAAGACTCAAGACTCGGTAGCGTCTTATGTGTTGCTATTAGTTACAACTGTTAGTGTATAATAACTGTATAATATTTATGTTGCAGGGCATAGACGGTATGGGGGACTAGTATTTCTACCGTTAGGGTAACAATTATTATACGGCTATAATTTGTACCATTTTGAAACGACCAGTTTGTCATAGAAAGCGATTATGCTAAAGCTTTTTAAGAGATGGGTAGACTGACGTAACACGACCGTTTCCGAGTGAATCGCCAAGAAAAATACGGTTAATAGCTTATATAATATTTTCATCTTGGCTATGTTGTGTAAGAGTTCTGTAGCCAAACGGTGAAACCGTATAGGAATCCGCGGTCCAAGTTCAACGGCAGACGAAAGAGACGAAAGAGACGGAAGCGTAAACATGCATTTTTTTTTTTTCAAAAAATCGGTCGAGATGAAAATATTATATACAACTCTGTTGAGAAAACTGACCTGCTGGAGTCATCGTCGCCGATGGCCATGGCCGTTGATGGTAGCGCGGACCCGACGGCAAGCGCATATCACTCGAAATCGAACGGACTCACATGCCTTTCCGACTTTGCAAACGAGCGTTTGTGAGATTTAGGTGAAATACATATATATTTAAAAAAATTTGTTTTTCTTTCAATTTTTTTTACAGTGTGTTTCGCTCGGGCTCGGTCGACGACGACAGGACACGATTGTTCGACAAAAACGAAACGCGTGCAACGTGTAAGATAGGTATGTGCTAGTGTGTACTTATGGTGTACGCGCTCCAGCGATGCCGACAAGCGACTGCAGTGAGTAACCGTGTATCATAGTAACATGGACCCCGTCGAAGCTTGTTGCGTACCTCCCGAAGCACGTGTGTGCGCCGCGCAGTGACGCGTGGTGAAATCATATTTTTCGTCCACACAATAAAAAAAAAACACTATGTATTTACACTTCATGATGAGGTAGTGACTGTAATGACGGCATTCGCGAGAAATCAGACACATTTAATTATACAGGGGTAAAAAATGTTAATTGTTAATACCGGTCTAAACTAAGATTAAGGCGCCAATTCGATTAAAAAAAATACTTCTCAACGGTTTCAGAGCAATCGTGTTGACCGACGCTAAACAAAAACCAAATTTTTTTTTTACTCTACGGAAAAAACAAAGAATGATGAATATGTTTAAGCATCACGATCAAATGTTTTGACATGACTACTAAGATACAGTACGGTACCTTATGATACAGAAAATACATTTTATGATATTATTAAACTGTCCATATTTTTTTTTGTGTTGAACAAAATAACGAAAACAAATTTATAACTTATTTGACGGTTAAAATTCCAAAAACCACTAGAAAATTAAAGTTTAATAGAAATTAATTTATAGAACGCAGGCACCGATCCCTTTTCTATTCCAATCCCCTCCTTTTTGGTGAAAACCTACATATTACCGTCATAATATGTTGGTAATGTCGGTCAGGTCACGGCCACAGTTGTGTTGCCCCCCCCCCCCACAGAAGCCTCAGAGACCCCAGGGTAAAATTGTGTGTTCGGCCATGGCATAATTGACACAATATTATACCTATTTAAGTATAATGGGTTCATTTTTATTCGTTTTTTATACGGCTTACCATTTTAATTGATAGTAGCTCATTCAAATAAAAATCCCTAAATTTCAGATAAATAGCTCAACTTTAAATACATTCTCAATTTTTAAGTTACCGTTGATTAACATGGTAAATTCAGTTTTTTTTTTTAAAAATTAATCAAAATTATTTCAATTTGAAAAAAAAATTTTAAAGCTAAAGTATGATACTTGAATATCCTTCTTTTAATGTTTCTTGATAAAAATATTTTTTAGCAAGTTATCAACTTACGCTAGACGAGTTTTAATGGACTGTAATTTGATAAGAACAAATTTTATCGTGAAAAATCAAGAGAGTAATTTTGTTTAAAAGATATCCTTATTACGAAATCGAATTCAATTATCGAAACTCAATGCTGCAGACGGGTGCCTTTATTATTCCTTGTTGTTCTTAGAAATTTCACTCTCGCTTACTTTTAAGTCTTTTCAACAAAAGATTCAAATTACAGTACCCGACGATTGCTCTATTCAATTTCGTTATTTTAAGGGAATGTATTTTAAGCAATATTTTTTTAGGTTAATTAATATTTGTATTTTACATTTTTTTTTTTTAGAACTATATGGAAGGGTTTTAACTAGAATTTTAATTAGGAGTTCACATAATCAAATTTTCGCAGTTGTATACGAAACAAACTTGGTCAAAGAAATGGTCAAAATATTCATAAGCATTTAGGATCTTTTTAGTTTTTATTTTAACAAAATTGGTTAAATGGGTTGGATAAAATTTGATAATATTCGATCGAAAAAGTTAAGATTCACGGCCAGGGATGGAAATCTCTTATCTCAGTCTTAAGAATTAGTTCCTTAGATTTAGAACTCTAGTTTTTTAAATATGCGGAACTATACATAATCCTACGATAATTAAATCTAGTTAAGAATACTCCCGGGAATTCACAGAGTATTTTAGATTTTATTTCATCAAAATCGGGTTAGTAGTTCAAGCGAAAATGGGAACATACACACATACATTATACCTCAAAACATTACCCTCTTTCTCCCTTTTTCATTAGTTATGTAGTTAAATAGTAATAATCGTTTCGTTTAAATTTTCTTAGCTTATTGATTTTATTTACAAGATAATTTAATTTTAATTTTAATGAACTCTTATCAGGTACTGTGATATTTTCGACTTGACTAAAATTTTCTTACCGGTTAATATTTTTAGTCTGAAAATGTCGGTTGGATATGAAAATAAAAACGAGAGGGCATAATATAGTAACTGCCGTCCTACAATATATGTCACGAGACCTTAGTAATAAATTTCAACTACTGCGCTCAATTCGGCGATTGGAGCATTTTAGCCTACCCTATTAAATGGAGTTCTCGTCCTTATTATACGGCGTAAACGAATTCAGGGAATTCTAAATGGTATTTATCGTCGGATCGGAATAGAATATCGGTTCCTTTGTCAGAAAGGGAAAGGTTCATATGCGCAATAACATTATAGTGATTTGACGGATAAGAGAACCGCGGTGCCCTATATTATTTCGAGTACATCAAGAAACACAACAGAAGTTCTCGCATGCATTCCGGGTCAAGTGTTATTACTTACAATTATATGAATTATTATCGTTTCCGTTAGTGAACCGATCGATTGTCGATCAAACCGCTCCGTTTAACGAAAAATTCCAACGACTTCCGTTTGGTTTCAGTATTAACATACGCGAAAGCACTTTAAGCGCGACCACGAATTTAACAAAATGAAGCAAAACGATCGTTATAGTCTTTTTAAAATATGTGGCTAATGCGTACACAATAAATTTTATGCAAAGTGCAAACCATGTTATATGAATAACATTAAAAGCGATTGATGACTTTTGAGCAAGGTTTTACTAATATCAATTTATGTGGCTGGTCACTTTTTTTTTTTACCATGACATAAATTTCCCAGAGTAGTGTATTTCATGCAAGTATGTTTAGTATAGGTATGCGTTTGAAGCTCATTTATTACAATTTTACAAATAAATAAACAAATATATAAAAAAATAATTTCTTCTTCTTGGTTTTCTACAGGCTATTTAGGTCCATTGCCGCAACTACCAAATTCTTCCATCTATTCCTATCATTCACTAATAATTGTTCTCGATTTTCTACTTCTAACAGTGATAAGTCTTGTGTGAATCTATCATTCCATCATTGCCGCCCTCTTGGTTGTTTTGTGGCCAACCCATTATGGCCTTTTGATCTCCATACATGACCATCTTAGCCTTCTACTTCTATGGACTCCAATTATATTTGTTTACTCTGCACATTTTTTCTATTTCTCAATTTATTCTTATCTCCTTGTAAGTTTGTTTGTTTAAATACAAATATTTTCCTAAGGATCGCTTAAAAGTAGCTAATTTATTTTCATCTACCTTGTTGTTGTCCATGCGCTATATACATGGTAATACATGCATATATACGGTTATTAGTCTCACCAGAAACTGACTTTAATAGAATTATTAGTCCAAAAAATCAAATATTTTCTGAAAATAACCTTAGTTATGTTTCTTTGTGGCCGTTGGTGTTCTCGTTGATGTTTATCCTTAAGTTGTTGAAATTTGCTACCCTTTCAAAACTATAATAAATAAAAATGATGTACATCCACTACATCCTAATGTCTTGCTCACGGTTATGTTTTGAAACTATCGTGAACTTTGTTTTTTACTTGTTAAGCGTTAACCCATTATTTTTTTTGACTTGTTCCATCAATTTGCTCGTAGTTTTCTTTATGTCTCCTACATTATTCGCCATTATTGTTACATCATCCACGTATCCTGCCACTAAAAGTTGCTGGTCATTTCCTGTTTTGATTCCTGCTGCCACCGACGCGACAACGCCTCTCCCATGACTAGATCTAACCTAACCTAACCTCTCATCAATCTAAAATAAATCGACACCCCTGGGAAAATTCGAATTTGTCTTATTCGTGATTAATGATGAGCGATCCCGGTAAATTATCTTGGCAGAAATTCATCTATGGAAATAGACATCTATTGTGATCCTAAAGTTCAAAGCGAAATATAAGACAGATCATTTTTTAGATATAAGGGTAAAATTTAACAGAGAAAGGGTTATAAAATGAACAATTTTCAAAATCAGCAAAATGTCTGGACATTGTCTGCGGTTATTGTAATCGATAAAAAAATTAGTGAGTTACTTTGATGCATTGGGGCATTTAATAAATATAATAAAACGTTCCATGGTATTTGATAGATAATGGACTTTTAAATTGTTTAATGCAATTTACTTAATGTTTCGGGAGGTTTATTTTTTGTCAATTTCTGTTATTTTTTTTTCACTCGAATTGTAGTCACGGGTGTATAATGTATATGCTTTATAACTAATGGCCGCTAAGAAATTGAAAGAGAATATCGGTTTGATGTTGATGTCGTGTCTCGTAGACTTTTCAAACTTAACGTTTTACGAATCACGATATTGTATTATTTATAGAAACTTTGGTTGTGCTCACAAAACTCACACATTTTCACATCTTGCGTGCCCATAACGACAGCTATAATAATATTATGGCGTGTACAATTTATTATGAACGCTTTACACTAGATGGGCAGTGGTGGCGGTGTCGTAGGCTTTTATGATTCCATTACGACCACTCGGTCAACCAAATGGCACACAGTGCGTTATACATCATATCGACGGCAGCCAACGACAGCAGCCTGAGAAAGTTGTTATTTTCATCGAGAACTAGCTGCGAGCTATGGTGGTGTAAATCTCCGAATCGTATATATAATATTATATACCCATAAAAGCCGTCGACGGTTGTAATATGATCACGATCAACCATTTTACTCTACATACTCGACCATGTCGTATAATACATGTGCGCATAATGTATTACAGTTTTGTGGGCTTAGAAACTAAAGGTACTATTGCATAACTTTGCAATATTTTGGAAAAGCAATTTTATTAGTTTTTGATCATAGTTTTTCCGTACTTGACCATCGAAAAATCTTTCTATCCTAATTTATAATTGTTTGAATTGGAAACACTGCGTTGTACTTGACTAATATTTCTGTAGGAAATTGTAGCGAAAAGGGATATGCGGAGAGAGACGGTTTGACTGAATTTATTTATGTAGTGAAAAAGAAAGAAAAAATAATTTAATTTAATTTAAAATAATTAAAAAGGTAAAGATAAGTGCAATATACTTTTGGAATGGGGGATGTTTTTTTTTATTCTGGGTTTATTTTAATTGAATTAATTAGGTGAGCAGAGAACCGAGTGAATCAAATAATATTCTTTGCTATGTACGAATCAGTAGAAAACTTGTTCAATATTACATTTTTAAGAATCTTGTTTTTTTAAGTTATATAATTGTAGTAATACAATTTTATGAAATACGTTCATCGCTTAAATGATAATATGTAGAATAATACATACTAGTTTTACAAAAACTATCAATATTACATATTGTGTATTTTTGACTTACTATCAAATATATTATAACCCCTAGTAATGTAGAGTTTTCTTATATATTTTTTAATATTATTCCAGTTTCCAGTTATTATCGAACGGAAAAATAAAAAAGCTATTTAAATAATCAGTTTAAAACAATTGTTTTAAAGACTGTAAGTTGCACAAAAACAGTAATACAGATAGTTTTTTCAGACTGAATTTTGACGAAAGTCGTTTATTGGCCTTTGGACTTGTTCCCTTCGTCCACTCTGTTTGTTTATCAAAAACAAAATCACTGTTTTGTTTTTTCTCGCCATGCCGTGCCGTTTAGATTAAGGCTTGAGTTCATCCCTCTTTCATACCCATGGTTCTACAGCCAAATATTAACTTTTGGAATGTTTTTGTTATTTTATCTTCCCAGCGTCTCGTCTTGAACGAACACGCTTTTCAAGTAAAAAGTCGGTCAGACGCTCAAAACATAAAAATATATTCGTTGTCTTATAATTAACGACGACAGCAGTCGTAAAAAAAACAATGAATAGGTAGACAAAATGATGAAACAGGGAGATACAAAGTACAAGAATTTTAAACATTAACTGTGTAAGTGTGTAACTGTATACTATGGTGTAAACTAATGTTGATTAGCTAAATATGTGCACCACGTGCAAAAAACATTATACAAATTTAGGTTTAACAGAACATTTTTTTAAAAATTATGAATATTATCAAAAACCGACAACTGACAATTATTAAAATGTATTTAATAATTAATTCATTTAAAATAAAACATAATTTCTACAATTTTACAGTGAAATGTTTAGTTTTAGTAAGACTTTGTAAAAAAAAAAAAAATTCCATTTGTAATATGAATTTATTTATATCTGATATATACACTAATTTTTTACACTAATAGCATTTTTATCCGAAGCTCGTTAATTATTGGTCTGAAAAATTCTATTGATACATATTCTTCTGAATTCCCTACAAAAAAACAACTTTGTAAATTTTCGTCAAACAAGCCATTTCCATGAAAATCGAGACTTGAAAATTTAACTGTTTTTTAAATTTTGTTTTTTTTTTAGTTTGGATTTTTGTGACTACCACAAATATCAATATTTCCATGGAAACGGCTTGTTTGACGACAATTTACAAAGATAGCTTTTTTTTGTAGGGAATTCAATTTCCTTCAAGAATATGTATCAATAGAATATTTCAGGCCAATAATTTACGAGTTTCGGATAAAAATGTCATCAGTGTAAAACCGTCAGTCGTCATGATAGGTATCCTTATATTAATATTAAGGGCTCTAACTTTCACCATAATTATTTTTTATCATCACGAACAATATTTTCATAGTACAGTTCAAAAAAAGTTGTTCGGTTTTTTTGGCCCAGTCTAATATATATATATATATAATTATACTATGGTATTTTAAGTATTCATGTTCAAGTTTCTAAAAAATACATTGACTGCAAACTTAAAACTTAAATTTGTATTATTTTTTACAGAGTTCAGAAAAGTGTATTTTCAAAACGTCGTGCGCTGACTAATTACAAATAATTTATCAGCCACAATATAATTTATTCAAGAAATATAATGAATTGAGTCATATTTTAAAATTTTAAGTAATAGGTATTTTACGGTGGCGAATATAAATTCAAGATAGTATAAATAAATGTAAACTAATCAATTACATCTAATTTATTACAAAATATAATTTAATACTAAATGTAAATTAATTAATAGCAGTCATTAGAGTAAATGTGGCAAGTTTTACTTAAATGAACATGATGTAAAGGCAACCTCCACATTACGTGACTGTTATATTATTGTTAACTTTGACGCTTAGCTGAGAAGGTATTATTCTTTTAAACATTTGTGTGTCTTGAGTCCACGATATCCTAAACCGCTAAACCGATTTCTTTATGTAGCAAGTCTATAATTCAGATATCGTACTCTATTTCTTTATTTGATAAAAATTGTAAGTACAATTAATTTCTCCGCTACGCGGAAACATATAGAAAGACCTAATCGTACCTACTGAGTAATATAATACCAAAAATAGCAATTTTAAGCACCTTGCTTTTACAATGCTTTTTTCGACATCTAATATTTCTACTATTTACAGATTCACTTCGAAACCTTTAATTTTATATTTTCTTAAATTTTAATTTTACCTCTAGTTGTTACTTTTTAACCTCTAGTTTTAATAATTTCCGAAGACCTGTTACCTCCTCTATCCCAACATTGTTCTTCACCCCAATTTCCATGTACCAATGTGTTGTTTTTTTAATTTTATACATTTCTATTTTTGTCCGCACTATAAAACTGCTTATTTAAAATATGATTCATTAACCTCATGATGGCAGCGTTGGGCCTTCATGGCCCGTTAAGCTACATGATGATATATATATATATATATATATATACTGAAATATGTTTTTAATGAAAAGATGTAACATTAACGTTATGACAGAGAATATTATTACAATTAATATTTGTAAAATCAAGTGTACCTACATATTATTTCGTACTATGTTAGTGTAAAATTAAACGTTAAAAACGTATAAGTACAGCTAAACGAGAAATTTTCAGCGGTGCATCTTTTCAGATTGACCAATGCATTGAAATTAAGTTCGATGATATTTAACTACGATAATTGTACATTGTCATTTATCATACGGTTCATACGTTGACGTTAGGTTCATATAATTATGATGTGTTCAAGGCTAAAACTCTTTTTTGGATCTCATAATCATAAATTATTATGCTGTGCCGCCTATTAGTCGTTGTTTCATAAAACAAGACTTCATAATGGCATCTATGTCAATTGATTTATCGATGATGATTTACTAGTTCAAATATTATAGTCATAGCAATATTGAGATTTATAAAATTCCGGGTTTTTAAAATAATTTACAATTGTTTTTAATTTGTCTAAGTTGATTTTGATATACTTTTGACTACTGACAAATACAATTCATTTTTAATGATAATGAATTAAAACGTACCATGTATCATTTTTCTCAAATTGAAATTATTTAATTTTAGAAGATCCGACGACTTCCTACCAAGTCAAATTTTGGTACAAACTTGTACTATTGATATTTTAATAATTATGGAGTTATTTACAATCGTCTAATTTATCCTACAGACAAAAGAAAAATGTGTGCAGCTTTGTAACTTGTGGATAATTTGAATTTTTAAACGAATCCCATATTTAGGTATGTTATATGTATATTATACCGCAACATTGCATATCATTGTGTTAATAATTTATAGTACTATACTTATTCTAAATTAAAATTTCTAATTTAACGCATAATCGACTGTCATTAATTTATTAGTTTTTAACCCCCCCGGGTAATAGGTAAATATGTATAAATAAAATTACAACTTTGTGATTATTTCTAAAAGATTATTCGGTCGTCGAGTTTAGGTATAAGCAAAAACATTATAATATTTCTTTAAAAAAATATTGTGTCCTTATCGTGCGCAACTTTATTTCTTATGTGGACAAAATAATATTTATGGCGTGTCTCGTATTGAATTTACCGTCGCCGCTGTTCTTCGAATAGCATATAAAAGGAAATGTTATACAGATAAAACTGAACACGAGCTGTGGTTTCAGTATTGACAATATTTCCCATATACTCCCCTATGCTATCTGAATCAGGAGGGGGGGGGGTGTACGACGTGATACGTGAACATGATAAATGACCGCTAGTGGTTGACCGGTCAGCCCCGACCCGACTCAAACGGAAATTGTTGTAGTTGTTCCGGTCGACTGATTGTATAAAAACAAATTATTCAGATACCAAAAAAATCAATAAAAATATATATAATACCAATTTTATGAACTGTCAAAAACCTAACCTTGATAGAAAATCATTATTGAATCAATCGAGAATCATTTAAAATTTAGATAACGTTATTGTCTATCGATTATATTATTATAATACTAAATAATTAACAATTATTTATTTGTATTATCATTGAAAAGTTATGACTTAACCTCCCTGATTAATATGTCGTATACAATCAATTAAGAGCACACAGTCACACAATCATATACGATTATTGTATAGTTGCGCACAAGTGTCCATCAACACCTTGTTTCCAGTTTGGTAAACAAAAGCCTGATATGTTAGTTGTTTCGCTAAATTGTCCGACTATTTCACGATAAGGTTTTTCTTCCTGATTTTTTTTTAAATACAAACAAATTCCGACGCAACTTATAAACAAAAACGAAGTGCTCCGTCACGTTTTGGGTGATTACACCACTTAGTAGAGTGTAGATAAAGATTGTGTATCGAAGGCGTTAAGATCATTGTTCGGGGTAGCTTACATTAGTCTCTACTCTGTAACGAGACTCAAAAAGTAATATCGTGCTTCCAGAGACGTTATCTCAGACACCGGCAAAAGGTAGTAATAATAATAATGTTTCCTCGTTGCGTTGACAGGAAGCAGACGGGACGACGACGCGAGGTAAGCTTTCATAAATAACCACAATAACGACGCGTGCAAGTACACCGACATAATCGTCAATGCCCTCTTAGTCACGCGTACATGGTTATGAAAACAAACTAGAATCTTCGCGAATAGACATTTAGGTATAATATATTATTATTACTGGTATAGTACAAAATATACTACGGCTACTGTTTACTAAACGCGTCCGACAACGAGATTGACATATTGTTATATTATATCTTAAAATCTCACACGCTATGTTTGGAATATATTGCACATCTGGTCCTCGAATACGACTCTCTGTGGGGCTTTGAATTTGATGTTGCTCAATCTAATATGATATATTGGTACATTGATTTTTATGAGAATTAATATTGTGTTCTTCGACAATAGTCGGGTCAATGGCGAAATGCTGCCGTTTAACTTAAATACCTAGTCACTGCCTCATATCAATAGAAAAACTATGCAAAAACAACTTAAATTCTAAAAAGACATGTTAATATGAAATTTTCCAAAAAACAATAATCGCATAATTAAACCATTAAATGTGTCAAGCCAAAGGGTTCGCAAAATGTTGATTTTACCACTAAGTACCGCTGTAAAATAGTTTATTGCCTAAAATGATTTAATCTACAATTATATATTTATTATAAATAATTAATACACAATATGTATTCGTTAGACAGCTGTATAAAATTTGAGGCACTTAAAACAGCCGCTTCTCCTTCTCCCATGTGACACGACAATGGTTTTATTCTTTTAAATCGCAAAAATATTTAACATAATACAAGAAAATAACGCGAATAATCAATAACTGCAAAATTAACGATAATACTTTGAAACTGATTTGCCAAGACAACAAGGCACGAACATACTTATGTAACATAATATGATTATATCTTTGGTTGCGATCCACTAAATGCCAATGATATAATACGTAATTTGTGCGATACTCATGAGAAGTTTTACAAAAGTTGTAAAAGGATAATTTTGGATCAGTACAAAGGTCACGACTGTACCATTTTGGCGTCCGTATTCGTTAGACAGGCAGCCGGTCTGGCATTGCACGAGGCAAGATAACCAGAGCAATAATCTAGATCGAAGGACAGTGGATGTTACTGGACAGTGCATGTGTTCATTTTATGAATTACCGTGAGGACATTTCGTTTTGAAAACATAATTTCCATTAAACTCGCATAAAACTGCGAACCTCGCTAGTCAAAGCAATTCGGTCTGTAATTCAGTCTTTCTTAACCACAACTTATCCCAACCGCAATTCAATTGTACAGGCAATTAGGTCTTATTGATTTCTGCTTGCAGATATTATGATTAAATTGCGTGGCATGTACAGACGGCCATAACGATATCTATAACTCAAACGCTTATTATAATTGACCGGTTTAACTGTATTTATGGACACGTCCGACTCTATAGTTAATTGAAAACACTGTCGTTTTAAAAATTGGTTTTGTATATGCGTTTTCTATTCCCGTTATATATTAGTGTTCCTTCGCCAGAATAATGTAATGGCCGATCGTTAAAATTCAAATTTTAATGAAACCGTTATTTTCTGTGGATTTGTTATTTTTCTAGATTTACTCGTTTATCCAAGTTGTCGTGGACCGTTTTTGTAAAATCGTTCTGGTAGTCGAAATGGAGCATTTGGCACGTAGCTCTAACACAAAACTTCCTTAAACGTGTAATTAAGTATAATAATTGATATTATACTGTGATCATGTAAAGCTTATTAACGGAAATTATCTATAATTATTATGATATGATAATTATGATTATACAATATTATATTGCTTAAGTCTAAACTGCGTGGAATGTTAGTGGTCCGCATTAGTAGTGTCATAATAATTAGGGATGATCTTTTCTACGTATACTTAAATAATCCCTGTGATACAAACCACACCTTACCATCAATCACCATATTTATTTGTTAGAATATAAATCAGTATATTTTGTACTTAAAATATCTATACATAATATATTCAGTACTACGATTATCATTAAAACTATTTAGTTTTTATACAAAACCTTTTCTACTCGTCCAACTTAGAAATATCTTCTATATTTGTGATGCAAAAAAGGATGTGTGACCTCTTGTCGCGAGAATTCAAATCGCAGGAAACGCCAAAACATCAATCAGGGTCAGAAACATATTTAAGAAAAAAAATGATGTCATCTGCTTATGAGCATTTTTATTTTAACTTTTGATTAAGTTTCATTACTTAAGAATGTAAAATAAAAAGTTAACAATATTTCAAAACAAGCGTTTTTTTTTCAAAAAAATAATTTTCCAAAACATAAATTCAACCAAATATAACTCGGCAAATTATCTTCAAAATAAGAGAACTATTCTGATCTCAAAATGTCTAGAATTTAGTTTAGAATTTGGTATAACCAATAACTCTTAATTTGATTTTTGTGACGAGGTCCCTTTTCCCTTTTTGTCTCAAATTTATAAAAATGTATTTCTGTGTGTACGTTTCGGCATAACACTCTGGAACGCCTGGAGCAATTTCACCCAAACTTGGTAACATATGACTTAAGATCTAGAAAAAATATATTGCTAGGATAAGACACTGTTAGCACCCCTAGGGTATGAGGTAGGATGGAAAAGGGTGACAGGTAATTATAATCGACGATATCCGATATTATAGTGATATTCGTTGGTTTGGGCAACGATGGGAAACACATTGTTTACTATTAGGTAAGTGATGCTTACTGATTTAAAACTGTCAATAGTGCTACTTTTTAAATGTTTCCGTGTTGTTGTTTTTTGTTATGAAGCATTTACTTAAAACCAGAGTGTAAAGAAAATCGTTAGAAACTTATAGTAGTCTACTCATCGCAGTGCTTCGTTCGCTTAGGTTCCACATTAAGCCATTGTGCTCAAACGGCTTTTGCGTTTCTTAATTCTTGCAAATCTCTCAAATGGGTTTGGGAATGACATTTTTCGAAAACCAAACGGTAATCGCATCGATGTTCGGTATAACAATAACCGAACACTAATCTTTAGAGTTAACCGAACAAACCGCAAAGACATGCACTATTGTCGTTATTATCCTTGAACTGCTGCTCGTGGAGCTTTCAACAAAATATGTACAATAACGATTATTACTAAACGACACGCTGCACGGGCGTTAAGTTTGAACGACTTACGCATTTGGAATACAATATCTTTCCGCGTTTATAAGCCTTGTCACTGGCTAATATAGATTGATAACCGCACGTCTTGTGCACACATCTAGTCTTGCTGTACACATTATTATTTGCTACCACGATGCGATGCCGGCGACAATGACCGCGCGCCGGTGTTAAAGAAATGCCCACCGCCTGCCGGTCTAGGGCGAAAACTGCTGCCATCCGGACAGTGACGGATGAGCGTTCGGTTTTGCCGTTGATATTTTCACAGCGGATGGCCACTTGCCGGCAGCCCATATACACCTATAAACTCACCTCGACCTCCCGGTGACGATACCTGATAACGGACAGGGAGTTTTTTCTTCGCATAGGATTTTTTCGGCCATGCCCCTTCGTGATTGATGATACTTTTTGGGCATACCTACCAAGAATATGGGTGACAACAGCGTCAGCGGCGACCAGATTTTTTTATGAAATTACTGTCAAACAACGCTCGTGTTACCTACGGGTCACAGCAAATAAATGATATACACGTTGAAGACCGGTAATCGCCATGTTGAAATTACACAGTGCATCGAAATGATACATACTTTTTATACATATTTTATGAACGACTTTTAGTAAACACTGTTCGACACATGTCCGAATTTTAGGGGCTCTATCTTTCAAGCTTCTCTTAGCGGCGCGGTGTTAAAAAATTAATGTGGTCCTATTTTCGAGACACAATCGGTGTTGTGTTTTGTGTTGATAAGTGGTAACAATACCGAGTGACTAAGAATTTTAAGTAAATATGTCGGCGCTTAGAATCGGTACTTAAAGCTCATAAATAAAAACATTTTCGTTTTACTTTATGTTTGATGTTTTCAAGGACCAAAATGACACATGTACTGTATTATTATAAATCTCCAAAGTGATTCTTGTAAACTAAGCATAAACGTTCACACGCGTCGACACAAATTTATTTCCTCGCATTTAAATAAAACCGCCTACAAAGATAGTATATAGTACAAACTCTCAATCACACGAGTGTAGATAGTTTTTTTTTTCAATAAGTATTGGCGATTCTGTGGCGCCTATTTTTTTTATCTTCTTCCACCAATCGATGGACTTAATGCGAGTAATTTACACGGAGATAATGAGACGAACGTTTGTTAGATTTCATTATATAGACCCGCCGAATAGGTTGTTGAACGACCGTGGTATAAGAAGGGTTGGGCGTGGAATGCTTAAGTGAAAAACCTGAAACATTAGCTATATGATTAATTGTTGCAAAGTGCTGGTTAGCGTTTCAGTGAAAATTGGAATATATATATATAATATAACTCGCAGACGCCTATGGTCACGTGTGCGGATGAAATTCTTTCGAGTGAGAATGAGAATTATTATCATTTCTCGAAACGGATTACCGTACAGGTCTAAATGTATCATGCGCCGCAAATAATAAAGGTTAAGCTTCAGAGTTAAGTCGGCGGTACGCGCGGTTTCCTATGGTAATTTACCGAAACCGACACAGAAAGTGCTCACTTAAAACGTCTGCAAAAAAAACCCTCATCCTGTAATACGCTTGTGTATATGTATAATATTGTCGTCGTCGACATAAGAGCGACGGCATTATATATTTTTTTTAAATCCACAAATCGAGCTCGTTTCGGTAATTTATAACAAATCCTGTTACGTTCAGGTTCAACTCCGACCTCGTCCTGAGAAATAATGATTAATAATAGCCATAGCGATAGCTAACGCCGAATACACTTAAGTACTTTAAAAATTAACTGGATTATAGTATTATTATTGTTGTAAATTATATGTAAATAGGTATAATATTAAAATATAAAACGAAACGGATCTCGTCTAGCTTGCAGTATCCACAAGAGTGTATTTCCAACCAACGTTCGACTATTTGCATAAATTAGCAATCAAATCAGTTTTGGCGCACAAAAACTATCATTCTAAACAGTAGTGCAATTTTCCCATAGCGTGGTCTGAGAGTTAGATTGGTTGGCGTGTTCAATAAGTTCGTTTCCAATATTATTTGAAAATAATTTCTAAATCGATAATTTAAACTTTTCTTTGGATATAGGTAAAATTAGTAAAATTCCGCATTTATGTTTCTCAGTTGATTTATTCATTATTTCACGGATTATTTAACTACATACGTATTGAAAAGAGTAATTAATCTCATAGAACTCGGCTACGAAACTACTAACATAAGATAATGAACATTCTGAGAGTGATGTAATTGTGTTTAAAATTATAAACACCGTATTTGTTTTTGATTAGTTTCGTTGTAAAACGTACTCTATTGATTAAACCTATTAAATTGAGCGACGCTGGAATGCTCTAACATATTCACAGTTTCGCTATTTGGCCAACTTAAAGTATGTAAAAACTCATATTAGTATATAGTGTAATCGTTTTAATTTTACATCGTGAAACGAATTACGTTTAAACACATTAACCTTTATTCTTCCATGATATAATGTTATTTGAACGATTATGGCGGGTCAGTAAAGTGACGGCAAAAGTGATTGTACTCTTAATCCGATTAATAACTTGTAATTACTTTCTCTCGCAGCGAGTTTGTTATTTAGTCATTTTGGAGAAAAGAAGATTGATAGTTAGTTTTATTTTATATAAGTTTTAAAAAAAATTTGATTACCTAATATTCTTATTAACTTGAGTAGTAGTATTTGGTACATTTTTTAATTATCTGATGTATACCCACGCCACGGTTGTGGAACATTTTTTCATAAATTCTTGAAATGGACTGTAATTTTACCAATTAAACACAATTTATATCAGGAAATTTTATGATTATTTTTCAAAAATGTAATATAATTTTATTACCTGAAGTCGTTAAATCAGCTTTACTTGTGTGTACTACTTTATTCACTGATTGACCGGAATGTGATAACGTCTTAAAGCACAACAAATCATGCTGGCTACGTGAGGAGGATTTGTTATTGTATCGAACGAGCCACTGTAATGCCGCCAATCGAAATAGAACATCATTGGAGTTAACTAGTTAGTTTTTACAATAATATGTCGTCTAGTAGTGGTTTGGTTGAACGTCAAGCATTCCCACGAACCCGCCGTTTTCTTTAGCTGCGCACTGACCGTCTCAATAATTGAAGTTAAGCGGATAACTAACGCAGTATTGTTGAAGACTTTACGACCACCGCCGTTCTTAGAAAACAATTGATGTACAACAAAATAGGGAAGGTATTTAAATTACCGTATTATCTTAAGAGATAATACAAGCTGATAATATGAGAAAAATGAAGTATTATTTACGTTCCACTGTAATTAAGTTTAGTTATAGTAAAAAGCAAAAAAAATTCGAGCCAGAAAAAAAAAACTATTTAATAAACTTGTTGTTTGATAATAATATTATGGTGTTAATATTATACTGGTTAATATTTATGTAAATTATAATAATTAATATTAGGTTATTTTTCATAAATTTACATTAAAATAATATTTAAAAAATTGACCTTAACTCTGATAATATGTTGGTATTAACTATATACTTACACTATTTTTTATACTATGTTATGCACCCAATCCTAGTGTGAAAATTTAACGTTGTTACTGATTTAGATTTTCAGAATGAGTTGACCGTTTAAAGGTTATTTCTGTTGTAAGGTTTACTAGAATAATATCGGGTTTAGTCGTATTTTTTACGATTTTCTAAAGCACTCTCGTCTAGTTTAAATATTGTTGGAATGGGATTGGAGTTCTGGTGTCGGTCCTGGTAAGTTATAATTAGACTAGCAAAAAAAATTCTCATTTCAAATTTTGTTCTTTAATTACATTACGGAGATTCTACATTTAATATTATTTTAATTTTACCGATTTTTATCATAGAGGACTTACCTTATCTGTCCCACGTCAGGTATTTGAAAAAAAAATTGGCTAACTACTAAAAAATGTAATAAAAACAAATGTTTCTATTCGCATTATCAGCTTATATAAGTTTATATTATAGACCGAACGTACTTACATCAGATATTATGATGGAATTTTTGATATTTAGTCTAATGTCGTGGATCATTTAACCATAAAACGTACAATCAATTTTGGATACAAAGTGAGGTTAATCCTATTAGTTCAAAGTACAGATAAGGTAGAATATTTATTTGCGTACATCGGTGTTACTGAGACGACTAAGTAACTTAGTGTTCTAAATGAAACCGCAGGTGCGTTTAAAATATACTGTCCGAAACAATAATTTAAAAGAAAAACATTGCCAAACATAAGTGTATAAAACAAAATATGATTTTATTTATATGAAACTCGTTATGGCAATTAGTTTCGGTAACCTCCGAGTTGAATATGCAATTACGCGTTGGAATATTCAATTTTTTTTTTTTTTTATAGTTTAGTATCACTTTTCGGGTGCGTTTTACGGTGTTTAGGAAAATATAAATTGCAAAGTTGTCCATGCAGAAAAACGGTCGGTCATTGCCGTTTGGGAAATACGATTTCCCAAAATGGTGTTCGCCCAACCGTTTTGCAGGAAACACGCACATACGCATCTCCCTTACCCCTCTCTTCCCCTTCGTTGTACAGGTTTCTCGACAACTCGCTAACCAATGCTTTTGCCGTGAGAAGTTCAACGTATACCGTTTATAGCCCTTAATTTGTAACGTGTCGACCCGGAGCTCATAATGCATTCGGCCGACCACTACAATATAACATGTAATTTGGCCGAAATTTTGCTTTTTTCTTTATTACTCAGTTTCTTTCAGGCCATTTAACAAAAACCGTCTTTGCCCGACACAAGCGTGTATACACCGCCGTTCAAGGGTGCCGATCCGGGGTCTTTTAGCACCACCATCGCCGACGGTATCAGTCACTTCTTGACATCTGGTTCACCCCACCCCGACGAAGCCGTCTCTCCCATTCAACGCTTGCAAATCTGCGCTTAAATAGTTGTGAGGCGATTTATCTCTAGGTCATTCCCCTTCGATTACCGCCAAAATATTCTTTTCTACGAATGTCTATATTTTTATTCGGACGTATAAAATAAAACTGCTATGAGTCGCGTGATTCACAAAAAATTATACAGACCACCATTTGGGCAGTCATGACGTATAGGTTTGTCGGTAAATTTAAAATTCTATTTTTTAAGGCTTTTATTATTTTAGGTACTATAGTAACGTCGTAAAGCGAACAAGTTAAAACAATAAAAGGTAAAAATAGCCCTCAAACACGAACCTATAAAAATATAATAACTATGTTGAACCTTACATAGAATTTTGTTAAGACATTAAATTACTTAAAAAGTATTTTTTGTTACTGTTTATACTGTATGTAGAGTTGTATACCGGTGATAATAACCACTGGAAATAATTAGTACAGAACAATATTTCAAAAATCTTGAGTATTTTTTTATAATATCTTAGGTGATCTTCATTGATCTTTTTCAATTTCTTTTATCGTAATTATTTCAAATGAGAACATAAGTATATTTACTTTTATAGAACGATATAGCCAAGCAGTCGAACTTTTTAAAAACGCTTATTAACATTTATATTATTATTCAATTAAATCATTATTACCTTCCACGGATTTAATATTAATATTTCTAGTAATAATAACATGTGTGTACAGGTAGAGCAGCGGAACGACAATTCCGTTCAATCGACGCTTGTTGGCTACGTCGACAGATGGCGTTACGGTCATGATTTTAAACAACTCTAATCTGAAACGTTCTAACCAGAAACATTTGCTGTTCAAACTTCAATGTGTACTTTTTTATTACCAACAACTGTTTTCTTACAAACCATGTTTTCCTCAAAATAACAAAATTTTTCTTTTTCCGATTGTCTTTCACTGCTTAGCAGTCTTTAGTTTTGATACGAAGCATCAATTTTGGCGTAGTCAATGTTAAATAATTTAGTTGTTAAGAAAAAAATGCTTATTGCATAAACATGACCATGTAAATACGATTGAAAAATTCTCCAAAAAAATGTATATCATATGATTGGTCTGTTTTCGATGAACGAAACGGAAACGGCTTAGCCATGAAGGATCATCGCTGGTTGTTTTCATTGAACAAATATAATTGCTTTGTTGTACGAAGCCATTAAAAAAAATGATATCTAGTTTGGGAATCAAGATCAATCTTATAAAAATAATAACATAATTGTCTACTCCGATTATTTGAAAACAATGAGCACACATTACACGAATTATTACAATGCAATGTCTCCCACAGTAGTGTACAAAAGTTTGTTTATTAGGTACCTAAAAGGTTTTTGAAGCTGTATATATACTAAATAGTAAATTATCGAAGTTTGCTTATAAAAATGACTTTAAGATACTGTGCATTATTACTGCTCGTCGTCAACTACTTTTCTATTAAAATATTGTCCGTAAGTACTTTTATATAAATATATTTAAACTGTGTAATGTACGGTAAAAAAAATTGTTTTAATTTATAAAAATTCTCTATTACCATCTTATTTTCATTATGACTACTCATTTCAGTTTAATCCATTATTAACATACAGCGTACGTTTTATGCCATTTATTTTGTATCCTAACATCAGTGGTGAGTTTTCTATTTCACAGTATAAGGATAAACAATATGTATCTGGAAATGTTACAATCGATACGCCGCTGGTCATAGATAACGTGAGTCAATAACATATAAATGCATTACTTGATTTCATATAAATTTTGTTTTATACACACGTCCATATAGTTTTTTGGGGAGGGATACAGGTTAAATTTAATTAAAAAACTAAGAAAAAATGATTAAAAGTTGATGTCCAAAACTGGAATGTTTTTGAATATTTGTACATTTCCAGAAGTTGGGTTAATCCTGAAAACGTCCAATTTTATACAGCTTTTTCTTAAATAATTATTACAACCAAAAATAACATAACTAGCACAGTCCACACCAAGCACAAAATATATACTTCTCTATGTAATACAAAACATTTCCACAGAAGTGTATAAAATATTAATAATTCTTTTAATAAATAATACAATCGAAACAAATATTATATTTTATAATTTTGATTTATTAGAATTCGTTTATCTAACATATTATACCCGAATGACTGCAATCACGTCATAATTGTGTAAGATTAGAATTCTTTTACGTAAAATGAGACGCTTCTCACATTAAAATTAAAAAAATTAAATGATCATCATTCCGCTGAAATATTTCATAATAATATGTTATTTAGATGGTAACACTATTTTACCGCTGTGATGCAGAGGGCATTAATTGCGAATATTTTCAAACGTGGATTGTTAAAGACATATGCTCCAAAGTGAATCAAAAAAATCAAATATGGTCAAGTTGGTACGGTGCATTTGATCCTGAAATAACTTGCCCAATAAGCAAAGTAATTTATACATAAATACTATTAATAAGTAGTAGATATTCCATTTATAAATATGAGATATCAGCATCTTAAGTCACTGAAGTCATATACTACTTACTACTTATTAGGTACTGCAAAAAATGTGTGGTTCCAATAATACTCAGACAATATTAACAGATAATCCGTTACTGTTTTAAGAATAATTACTTTATTAGGAGGGACTTTAATAAAGGGCCTACATGTTCTATAATTTATTTATCGTTGGCTATAATGACATAACAGGAGTATAGTTAGCCAATCACCTGTCAAAATATATTATAATCACCAAATTAGGAAAAAAATATTGCGCTATATGAATAAAATACATTGTACTGTTTTCAGAGCAATTTCCTACTGAAAAATGCAACTATTGAAATAGGACCACTGCTGGCTTTATATAGTGAGGTAACATTTTATCAGTGGAAAGTAACTCAAAAAATGTACTCTGGCTTATCGTTTATTGGGTCTTATACAATGCATATTAATATATTCGGTTATAGAAAGAAATTTAAAAATATAATAAAACACGGTCCTGAAAGTGTTCTGGACATTTTTCAAAAAGCTGTACTTTGATATTTTATGTTCAATATTTAGCTTTTAATAAGTTTTTTTATAGTTGTTATTATTGATCTTGTACAATCTATTGAATTTCAATTTATATACAATTTTGCTTAGATTAAATATAAAGTAATTTTGATACTAACATATTTTCAAAAAACAATACCTTCACCAATTTTGCAATATTCTGATATCTCACATCAAATAATTTAAAACGGTTTGAAGGTAAAACCGAGATATTATTTCCACAAATTATATGGGAATTATCAAGCTGTACACGCTACTCACGCAAAATGACATTCTAATTTTACTTTTTTAATGAGCAAATACAAATGAATAAACATAGGTAGATTCTGTTTCAATATGCAGCCTAACCTGACCAAAATTATATCATAGTAGTAAGGACATTTATTTTTGTTTGTTTGTTTGTTTATTTACTACACAATAAACTAGTTTATAATTAACTATTCAACAATAACTAAGTATTTTTTTTTGTATTATTATTTACGAGATACCGAATCAACACAACCTTGGATATTTATGTTTTAATGAATCAATAAACATTTACGTTAAAGGAATTTTAACGTTCCCTAAAATAATGGGAAATAAACTAATCAAATTGTTTTTTGTTCAAGTTGTCAACAAAAAAAAGTAAATACTATTATATATACTATTTTTACATGAATTATTTATTAACAATTTAAATACTTTGTGGTTTAAAAAAAGAAACTGATTTTAGTTTTGTATTTACCTTTTGTATATGTTTCTTGATTTTAACTTACCTGAAACAAATAAAAATGTCTCGATCAGTATAAAATAATTTAAAGTCATGATTATTTTACAAATAAATTCGTAATGAGTAGTCATCATAGGCGTTTGCAGCTCAGTTTCTTTAGCCTTCTCGACGTAGCACTTACACATTTAATTATGTTTATTCTTCGTACCCCAATTGCCTTTAAAAAAAAAACTTATTTATTTTTTTACACTTAGAACCTAATAATAGATATTGATACTATTTGCAAAATATAATTTTGAACTAATAAATCAGGTAAGAACTTAAAGTAACTCAATATTCAATATTCAACTAATTCAATTTTATTGTACCATTCAATATACTATATAACGTCTTATGTCACTTTATACAATTAATTTAATATTTCTAATAGTATAAAGGTATACAGTGAGTTGCTGTAAAGGACATTTCTGTCCAAATGACGTTGGCTGGTTTCGTCGACAGATGGCGTCATGAACATGAATTAGGGACAGTGCAACTCGGCTAGCATTCGCTTTAAAAGGCCCAAAATCGTTAAACTTCTAACCCAAAACATTTTGCGTTTGAATCCTTTGAATATAAGATTATAAGATAGGTTAGGTTCTCCTTTAACCGAACACTTTTCACTGCTTAGCTTTTCTGAGCATTAATGCAAAACTACAAAAAACTGAAGATATTACTTTTAAAGTGTTTTATTTTACTTTAGGTGTTCAAAAATTAGGTTAGAAACAGATTTATACATAGTGACTTGTTTTGATATTCAAATAATTTTCCCATCTAATGATTATCATCAAAGTGTTTTTTTTTATGTAATTTTTATTATTTTCAGTTTTAAAAATGTAATATTTCCTTCAATTTGCATCACTGAACTGAATATATTCCTACTGATGTGTAGAACGTAAAGCAAACATAATAAATATTAGTTCAGAGCTGTTTATTGAGATTCCAAAGAACAAACATATTTTAAATTAAAAATATTGTCTATAGGTCATTTAATTAAATTAATTGAAATAAGTTGCATAAAATGTCGGTCATATTTCATAAGATTAAAAATTTGGGGAAGCCGAATTAAGACAGAAAAAAGCGGAAATGGGTTGTGGTCCTTTGGATAATATGTTATACGTGTAAGTATTACTGGAAAAGTCAAATCTTCCTTAGACGATATTTTTGTTTGGCGTTAAATCGCTTTTACTGTATCAGTTAAATAGAAAAAGTCAGTTACAATCTCTGGTGAGCGTCGACTATGGTAAACTTTACTGTCGAAAGTGTTTTGTCAACGAAACAGAAACTTTAGAAAGATTACAGAAAATCATTAAGTAATTTATTGGTTTTTTTATAATGAATATATTTTTCGGGTACCCGTTGATTGTTGATTTACACATAGCAACCTAGAAATTGAGTACAAAAGTGTAATTTTCCCCTTTAATTTTTAATTTTTTCTACCGTCATAACCCATGTGTAGACTGTAAAGTGTGTTATTTTTAGTTAATGGATATTTTTAATATTTCAGAAAATTAATTTTAATGTTTATGCATCGGTAATGAACATATTTTAATAATTGTTTCTGCTAGTATACCGACTTAGTGTGCATTTATAATATAATACGTCAAAGCGATGATCGTACTCTATCCGACTGTGATAAATGTATGATAGCGAAAATGCTAAGCATTTGACCGGAGGTTATTTCACGCGGTTATTTGTATGTATATACTGTAATTTACATGCACGTCTAATAGAGTGAAATAATTGTCAAAATTGGAATTCCTCGTCGTTCTACCCAATGTACTTTTCATTCGTCGCCAAGATGGTGAATATAGTGCAACTGGTATTGTGCCAACGACGTGACATCGGTTTCGGAACGATCTTAGGGTCGGATTACGAGAGAGTAACGTTTTAGCTGTGCCATGTACTTCGTCTCCGCCGAAATGAAACATTCTCCCTGGAAACATTTTCAACCTGACGATAGATCCGTTTCCAATCTAAATGCTTTGGCGGCTATCCGAAACTGGGACTTTGTCGCGCAGGTCATTACAATTGGGTAACGACTAACGAGCACCCTCTTTAAAATTCTGTGCAGTTGCAATCCGGTTAAAGGGTACCTATCGGCCTAATTGGCCGATATTCGCCAGCATTTCCGTGTATAGTTCTAAATCTTTTCGACAATAATGGTCCAGAGCGAATTTCAATTCGGAACTGAAACTCAAAGTTTAAGCTGAATATTATTATAATATACCAACTTGTTGGCTATTTTAAAAAAAAAGTGATAACTTTCAAAAATAAATACTTTGAGTATTGAAAGTTTTTACATTACGGAAACAGACAATAGTATGATTCCGACGGACAAATGTTACAGAAAAAAATACTTTTAATATACCTAACAATATTTAGTATTTACTAAAATACTTGGTAGTATCAACTTATCACTACTCCAATTAGATCAATCTTGTTAATGCGGCACCAAAGAACAGTATACATTTAAAATCAAGTATGAAATTATTAATTTAATCAGTTGTCCATATTATATTATATTTTTTTTCTAGGTAAACTAATTATGTCCTTTTAGACATAATCATTTTTGTTTTTTATCTGATAAACATTGTTTACATGGTTTTTTTAGAAAAAAGGTGTAATCCACCCTTAAAAATAATAGTAAAAGATTAAATTTATTAGAAGCCAATGGTCCGAACAAAAATTGTTCTTCTAAAGCATTTGAAAATGATATATGTAAAAAATTGCGGCAGCATAAAAAATGGCAATTTGCAAAAAAAAATCATTTAAAAAACTGTATTTTTTGTTAAGGATACACTATTAAAAATTAAAACTAAATTTTTTAAAGGGTTGAAATTATTTGGATAAGAAAAAATGAATTCATCTTTTCCAATCCATGACGTTTCGTGTCATTGTGCAAGTATTTGAAATAAAAAAAATAATATCCTCACGTTGACAATGTATTTTTTCGTGAGCTGTGTTTTTTAATATTATTATAAAATACACTAATCGTTTACTGTGGGAAAAAAAAAATCGTTTTTTCTGTTGCACATGAATGTGGGCTTATATATTATATCTGCATGTTAAGCGACCGCAACCGGAACGTATAGCTTTTATTTTCGCATAACGCAATGAAATTCTAATTTCGAACAAACGTTTTTAAATTCAAAATAATAGCGCGGTCATTTTTCTTCCGTCACAATACGAGTGTACCGAACCGTTTATTTTCCAATAGCAGCGTTATAGTAATACAATATAAAAATAAAAAAATTCCAGTCCCGTTGTCGTAACCATAGATATTATTGTTTGAACGTCAAAAAAAAAGTAATAAAAATCAGTCTCTCAGGCAAAAGGACGGAGGCTATTCTTTATAATATTATGAACATGATGGACCGTCGGCTTGTCTGCGAACGAAACACAAACAAACCGTTTTTCATCCATTTAAATTATTATCGCCAACAGAATTCCACATACACCGCCGCCAGTGTGTGTTGTCACTGTCATTTGTTTCTTTCCGTTGTCCAAGTATCCAACGATTTCTCATTCGCCTTATCTATTCGGTTAGGTTAGGTTCGACTCCAAAGTGACCGTGTCCGCGGCTCCGGCCGGGTGTTAAATCGCCAAAGGGAGATAACACTTGACACCGTTAATCGCACACACACACCGCAACGACCGCAGCGATTTACATGTAGTACTTATAAGATGTCCTTACCAGGACTGGAAAGACGACAATATTATTATTTTTATCGTGGTCATCATCATTATTGTACAAGTCGTTTTGTTTCGCATCCGCAGACACATGAATGTTGAAACGACTCGGGTAAGGCGACGGAATAGTCGAGTCACCGTATGCTCGCGTCGATAAGAGACGATTTTATAAAAACCTGGATAATATTGAATAGATAATATATTTTTTTAAATTCAACACCAAATTACCGAACAAAAATTTTGAAAAGCGCCAAGCGGTAAAATACACGATTACATAAAGTATAAACACAGTGTCTGGAGATGCATTTATGCGATATATCGGTCAATATTATATAAGTACGAAACAAATTTTTAAAAAGACTAGCACAATATAGAGTCAGAGAGTTTATAGACTTATAGGTTCATAGAGAGGACAGGCAGGTCACGGGTATTTATGAACAATTAAATTTGAAAGTGGTGAGATCAACTATATATAATATAATAAACTTAAAGTCTATAAACTACTATATACGAGAATAGATAGATGATATTTTCTTGATTTTTATAGAATACTCCACAAAAATTTAGAACTCAGTCAACAATTTTGTTTAAAATTTATATTTTTAGCTTTATGAAGAAATCGATTCGGCGGTTAAAAAGAGATTGTGGGTTCAGATAAGTAAAAAAATCTATAAAAACACATTATTGTATAATAATGTATATAATATCTTCCCACTCTACATTGAAGCTAACAAATATATACACTACTATTTTTCCAATGTATAAGGCTTTTTAGTTTGTCGTTAAAACGCAGTAATAAGGTTCAAATTGCAGCATATCTGGTGACACGCTGAGCGTTAAAATTTTAAAAAGATCTTTGAGAATTCGATCGAGGTATATTTACCTGACCGCTCTACATTAAAATGATCGATTTTTCCCTTGGGTCCGTCGTAAAGAAAATGTCTATTGGTACTTTTAACATGATAAAAAAAAACAAATTCATTTCATAATAGTGTTTTGCTCGACAAAATACACAAATAAAGAAAACTACAAAGAATCGAGTGCTGTTGACGTTCGATTGGGATTGCATAGTTAGTTACGGTTATGGCAACTGAGATTAGCTCTCCTTATTAGTGTTCTTATAAGTTCTTCATAGTCCTAAATTCTGTGAAACTTTCAGTGAAATGGTAACGTTTTAGACTTATGAGAGTTTTTAAATTCTTTTAATGAACTCCGTCGACAGCTTGTTGAATTAAGAGAAAGCATGTAGCATGTGTACTGATAAGCGGCTTTTATTATTTTATAGAATGAGAGAAAACCATTATTATTTAAATAACTTGTATTTGATATGTTACACTAAATAATATGGACACAAAAATGTCAGGTGGGGTTTCTGCCCACACAGTTATCGAGTTACCTCAAGTATTAATGGTCGGTAAGATAAGTTGGAAATAAAGGATAATGCATATGCAGATATGCTACTATTAACAAATATTAGTTATTGTTGCATTTAAAGTAGGTATTCAAATATTATCGATTGATCACTATCCGTAGTAAACAATAATAGTAAATAATACTTGATACATTGCACTGTTTACACTTGCCAACACTGAAATATAATATCTAAATAGGTACCAACAGAAAAATGCAAAATGCATCGCCTTCGGCCTATCACCCTTATAACTATTAACTTAAGAGGAAACTACACAAGAAAAATAACAATTGGATTGAAATTAATGAAACATAACAATTTTCTGTAAAACAAAAAAACTTGTGACAGCAGCGGTTTTTTGCACATAATCATAAATTGAATTTCCTCCCAATAATAACTAATTTATCAAAAATATGAGAATTTATTATACTTAGATTTTAATTTGTTTTATGTTTTTTTGTTAATTAAAACATGTATTATATAGACATAGAATCGTTAAGTGTTTATCATAAAATCTACTAAAGCAAATAAATCTAATTACAAAAGAAAAATATTTTATACTGCCAATTCTCGAGATGAAATTTTATATAAATACAATAACAAACAAATTCTTCTCGATTATACCTATCAGAAGTTACAAAGATGTAAAAAAAGTGTACAAGTTATATATTCAGAGATAAAAAAGTCTCACAATTGGAAAATCTTTCGTGAAACGTTTAGTATTCACGATTTTTTTTTCAAAATAACTTTGCAGGTGTAGGTAATATTGGATGATGACAGTCATGGGTAAATCTTTTTATGACTTTTGGTTTAGCATATCTAGACTAAAGTTTCTTTAATACGTTATTTATTACACACATAAGCATTCCAACAATATGTTTTTTCCGGAACTGTAAATAAATGTCAATCAAACATGATATTATATAAACGACTGTTTAAGGTAATAATGATCTTCAATCACCCAAAAATACAATTTGTAATTAATTATTGTTTCAGCTTATGATTATCAAATATAGTAAACATGACATTTTCCCAATTTTATTTTTTAATTAAACAATTTGATTTTAACTGTTTTTATTTTGTAGCTTAACTTACTGGTTTTATTTTATTCTTAGATAAACAATTTAGTGTATTCTCTGTTTTATTTTTTTTCTGTTGTCTTTGTGTACTTTTCATTTGGTAAAATACAGTTATTGTATTGTGTCATTTTCCAGTAGAACTCAGTTTTTGCACTATACGTTTATATTTTATTATAATAAATTATAGTTTATAAAAGTAACTTCTGTTAAGAGTAAGCGTCACATATTCAATGTATCCAAATCGTATTATTTTTCTAGAAGCCCAAAATAACAGTTGGTGTTTAAAGCTTAGATTATGTACTTCAGTAATTCAAAATGTTATAGAAATAACAGTACAAAAAAATAATTTACGTTAGTAATAAATTAACCTCATAACTAATGTTATTATTACATTTACAATTGTTGGCAAAAGTACTACATAGAACGGTATTAAAGGATTATAAAATATATTTTAAGCATTTAAAATTATGCCATGCTCTATAAACACTAATTTTAAATATAATATTGGAAAAATAAAAAGCTAATCAATTTGTCGTGTGATTTATATTTAAACATAATTATAAATTATATAGTGATAATTACTTGTACTAGAACTTAATACCTGTGGTAATCTTTATTTGAACATGGATTCAGTTCTACATGACATAATTACAACGTTATTGTATAAAAAAGTACAAGTATAGGACATAGGTTGAAACAATAGGTTGTAAAACATTTTTTAAAAATTATCCATTTTAACAGAACAATAAAACTGAATTAAGTCAAACAAGAAAAAAATAGTACAAACTGTACAAGTACTTAATTAGGTTTTGACTAAACACCTTTGATATATAATATCCATTTATTATAACTCTTAATAAAGTTGTCTAAATATGTAATGAACATTTTTTCCAAACACAATTTTTAAGTATTCCTAACTTTAAATAACTGTTGTTTTAGAACTTTTGTAAAGACTGTAATGAAGCTTTTTAATATTAATTTACAAGATACTGGTTTGAGGATCCAGTCTATTCGATAATACGGGATAATATCTCACCACTGCTGCAAATGTTATGCATGTCGGCCCACACTTAGATTGTTGATGAGAAATGAGAGTACCAAATCGTACAATAAGATAAATAATTTATTATGTTGATAGTTAACTAAATTAATGTAGTTACTATTGATCAATTTTTTCTAAACCCTAAGTTAACATCAGTCACAAATAGAGCACCTGCGAAGCAGATTAAGCTTTACATATCCATATCACACTTTCCTAGTTTAAATACTAACCATTCCGTTTTAATATGCAACATTTTCGAACTACTAACCTACTAACCTAATCTATTCTAACCATGAACGCGTTTTGTATAATTACAACAGCTCTAATATAAAATATAATAACAGTTTAATAATGAGAAATTTGTGAACGACATTTTTCATTTAAACAAAGTTTAATTAGAATTTTCTTTAACCACTAACTAAATTTAAAATGTATCATTAGAAAGAATATTAGAATTTATTTTATGGTTTTTTATTTTTTAAATTACTTAACGGGTTCTTTCGCTTATTTTTCCTCTTTCCGTTTTTTTATCGACTATGTTACAATATTCTAAATTGACATGTCTACAGAGTCAACAGAAGAATACGAATCGTTTTAAGTATTAGGTATGTAAACCGTCGAAGCATTCGAAAAGTGCACGAGCTATTATCGTAAACGGGTTATTATACTAAAGCACGCATGCCGAACGCATTTGAGTACCTTCAGTATAATATAGTGAAGTAGTCACGGGGATAACTACCTGATGATTGTGATCTGAAATCGGTATACTATAGTCTATGTGCCGTCGCTTGTTTTATTTTTTGTTTTTATCAATCGTGACTAAGAGAAGAAGTATAGAATATTAAAAAAAATAAAAACAGAAAAATCTACACATAACAACCGTTATCGTTGGTTATAAATCCGAACCGCGTGCCGCCAGAGAAGTCCATGTACGGCCAACAATGTGCTCCGTTAAACGATTTTAAATAACTATAGGTATACCTAGCGGCCAATGGATAGTCAATTTTTTTTCGTCTCATTTTCTTTGTTGTTTTGGCTTGCGAGTTTTTCAGAACAAAACTCGCCTCAGATAATTCCATTACGTTTTGCCCGGAGTCCCGGACGCAATTTATCCTTGTCATAAAATACCAATCGTTATGAGTGTTTTAGACATCCAATAGAGAAGCTAACCGACATGTGCACCTAACAAATTTGAAACAGTGCCAAATATTTTACACGCAAAATTAGAAAAATAGGTAAATTTTATGTCTGACGCCAACACATTACTAAGGTGTATACTAATTTTTTTAATGTTCCACACATTAAACTTAACCGTGCATGACGCTATAAAAAAAACACTAAATTTTGTGTTATATATTTACGGAAACACGCTTTTTACCCTGATAAAAATAACATATATATTACAGGTAAGTAATAAGTAAATTGAAGAGATAAAAATATTTACAATTGTTCCAATTGAATTAATTGTTAATTTTGTTAAAAGCCTTTTTTGAAAGATGTAAAATTTCCGCATAAATATTAGAATTTAATTTGTAAATGGAATAGTTAAATTTAAGTAGATATTTGTCTTAAGAATAATATTAGATGTCCCATTAATATACTACTAATATTCTCGATGTAATATTGTCAATCAAATGCATGAGATAAAAGATTGTCAAAAACTCTTAAATACCTCCAATAAATTCTAACAAGCGTATATTAATAAATCAAAGACCAGTGAACTGGAAAATCATTTGAGAAGATAAAAAAGTTTCAGGAATTCGTATACTATGACCAAATACAAATGGGGTAGTAGTTATTTTCTGACCATAAGTGTTTATGCGATTAAAAATAAATACATTTAAATGTTGCATTGGTATCCCGAGATTAACCTCGTTTCGGTCGAGTTCATATTATCCACATCGGATTCGGTCGAATGGATTTATAATTTTTATTATTTTAAACCAACGGATGCACTATTACCCGTCGAGGTAACCGGAATAGACATTACTGACGGTGCCATAAAATAAACGGGTCAAAAGGGACAAAAAACCCGAGAAAAAATGATATCCCAAACGTTCATAAAGTGCATCTACATTTGATTTTCTTTTTTTCCTCTTTTTCATACATATTTATATATATTTCTTTTAGTACGTCGTTTACCGCATTGTGATGCAATACTAAGCTTGGTCGAGAACGGTAGGAAAAAAAATTGTATCTAAGTGCACGCTTTTTTTCTTTCGTTTATAGATTTTGTGATTGAAATGTTTATTTGTGTGTTTATAACTCATAAAACACTGGTTTTGGTGATACATTATGAATGATGACAATTCAAAACCACATAAGACTTAATATTATCGTTATGTATTGCGGAACATAATAATGCAATAAAGTATTTTTTAATTTACCCAGGAGTTTGAAAATTATTTTCAAACACTAACTGCGTTCGTATTGTCTAACAAAAACCGTCAGACCGGTGCGGATGATTAAACTAATAAAGAAAAACTACAATGCCACAATTCCTTATTTCGAAAGAATAAAATATATATATGTAACTCCCGGGAGACTTCTTATTTATAAATATTAATAAAGGCTTATATACTTGTATATTATTTATTCGGTTAAGAAATGTAAAGAGTTGTACTATTATAATCAATAATTCATCGTGTAACAGTTTGATTACATATCTATTCAAATTGTAATCCAAAATATTTGTTTACTAAACATTCTGTAATATTTTATTTATAAATTTCATGTAACACTTATGGTTTTACACATAAATAATATAGTATGAATAAAAAATGTAAGTTTTATAGTGCTATCAACACTAATACCTAATCCTTTTAGTGGCTGCCAGCATTTTCTAGTATTTGGCAGATGTGTGTAGGCAGTAGAACAATATTAAACTGAAAAAAATATCAGTTTATTTCAGTTTTATTAAAGTCGTTCTTTCTCTTCGCCTTATTCCATGCAAACAAAGACAGTTACTCTAAACCTTCTTTTAATTCAAAATATGTTATCCGCTAATCTCCTAAGGTTTCGTTATCGCTTTATTTTCCGTTACAAAGTGTCCAAACCCCTTCCGACAACTATTCAATTATAATTCCTGCTATTTCAAACGAAACTAACAACAACCAATTAAATATACGAATTCAGCGTTAGATATATACACAATTGTTTTAGAATGCACGGATAAAAAGTTCTGGATAAAAACCCCTAGGAAAAAGTCATAAAAAGCTAAAACATAAAGTATAGTATACGAATAAAATATACAAAGTTATATTTCTTTAGTTAGGTGAAGTATGGTTTTGATTGCAGTTGGGTTTTTAGGGCAAACTTTATTTTTGCTTTCGGCAGAATAAATTAGTCTTTCCTTCTCATCAAAGGTGATTTGTCTCGCAACAGTTCAAACTTTGTAAATGTTTGAACCATTACGACGAACGTCTCACTGCCAAACAGATGTCGACGTCTGTAGTTCTCCCTTATGTATTTCCGGGTGTCTTTGTATAATTTTGGGACTTAGACGCTGCATAATATTTTCTCCACGCGAATTCTGATGAATACATCATTGTTTTTTTTTTGTATCTCTTACTACGCTATTGCTATTATATGTGGGGTAGAGTCGCTCTCTTACAATATACAACAACGAACAACTCAAAAGACGACAGAAGAACCTCGATCTCTGATTTTCTATCAATAAACCCGACAACCCTTTTGCGGTCACCACGAAAATGTATAGCGGTCAAATGAAGCGGAAAATATAGTTTCGGAGTAGAAAGTTTTCTTTTCTTTGACAAATAAGCTCTGTTAGAGTGTTTTCCTTTGCAGCTCTCGCGATTCTCGGCGTACCATATTTAAAGTCTATTATTATTATTAGTACCATGCAGTGCCGGCTGCGCATTGTGACTGTAAAATAAGCTCTGGTTGGAAATATTCATATTTCCTGTATTATTAGTATTATTCATTTTAGCTTTGATGCGTAGCTGTGATATTTTTCTTTTTTTGTGTCTGTAAACACGATAACTTTTTTTCCTGTTGATCAAATTACTCGTGTGGCTTTAGATCCGAAATCATATGCGATTAGTGGGTCAAAAGCGAAAAAGTAAACTTCTTCACCCCAGAAAAAAATTTTTTTTTTAAACTTAAAAGCCGGATTTAAAACTTTTAGCTTCCAATAATTTGGTATAAATTAGTGAAAAACGGTCGGATATAGTCGAAATTTTAATAGAACATTGATAATGCATGCCTTTGTCCACACATGCCCTCAAACCCAAATTTTGACAAACTCCCGCCCCATGGGGGGGGGGGGTCGAAAGTTTTTTTTAATATTAGGCGCAATTTAAGACTTAGAGATGAAAACTAGACATTTTTAAACATACAATATTACCATATTTCCAATATATTTCATATAGGGATCTATTTTGATAATTAATTTTTTTTCAACTTTAAAACGCATATAGGATCTATTTGTGTACAAAAACATGTGTTTTTATTTCAAACGTATTGTTCCTAAGAATTCTTCGATTTAAGTTTTGAAAAAACATTTAAATTCTTCATAACATTAAACATTTTCATGCAATGACTGTGGAACAATTTTTAAATTATTTTTAGTTAATTATTTATTTCGTTGTAAAAAACTGCAATTTTAAATTTTTGAACTAACTGAAATAATTAGTTAACAAAAAATAATTTTTAAATTGTGCTACAGCCATTGAAAATGTTATTAAGAATTCAAATGTTCTTTCAAAACTTAAATTGGAGTATTCTTAGGAACAGTACGTTTGAAGTAGAATGAGTTGTTTTCGACCAAATATACGCAGATGGTGAGGCCCTTTAAAGGGAAAACACTAAAAATCTTAAAATTTGGATTTTAAAAGCTATATTGGGCTTAGAAACTAATTTTTTTTAAATTTTTTTAATGGAATAGTAATAAAATATCGGAACATAAATATTTACAGCACAAAATATAATATTTTTTTTTTTTTAGTTTTGAAGTGCCCAGGTTTATTAAATTTCCAAAAAAATTTTCTCAGTAATTTTAATATTATCTATATTGTAAAACAGTTCACAATGGACTTCTTAATATAAATTTAATGTGGTATTTTAAAAATATGATCAAATGCGCATAACGCGACTTTTTCTAAGAAAAAGAATAATCTAAATCGAGAAAACTACTTGTCTAAATAAATAATTGGTCTAATATTAGTAGTGCTAATCAGTAATATCTGTAGGGAAGAAGAAAAGATTGGTTCTTATAGCAAAAACACATTCATGTTAAATGTACATAATATCCAATGTTCACACTAAAATCGTACGAAAAAATATTTAAAAAACCTATTAAAATATTTTTCTAAATTGAATCTTATAGTACTTATTACTTACATAGATTAGACATTACCACCTACCACGTATAGAAAATTGCAGCGCAGTTGAATTGAGTATACTTGTTTTGATAACTGAAGCTACGTAGCCTTAAAAAGAGCACATTATTTTTGTATTATTATAGCTCTACCCCACTTGCTTTGAAGCCATTACACGCATATTAAGTTAAGTCAATGATAATTGTCTGAGAGCCGAATCTTGTAATATTATAATCTTATAATATTTGATGTTATAATTTTGAATAATATCGATTATTTTCCGAATAACAAATTAAACGGAAATACATTTAGACAGTGTCTTTAATATGGTGTGATGGTGAATCATTAGTTTGCTATCGAGTTGCGGAGGGGGACTGGTAAGGAAAAAACAAACGATTATTTTTTTTCTCCACTATTCGCTTAGTTTGTTTTATTTTGTTGGAAAAAAGTTGAAGGACTCATTAAGGTAATGGAGTGAAATAAATAGAAAGACTTTCTTAATCTTCTTATGTGACTTAATCCGATTTGTCTTTTAATTCATTGATAATGATAGTTAATGAAGATAAATAATTTTTTTCTCAATGTTTTTAGTTACCACAAAGACATTTTAGACTTGAAGGTTCGTTATAACTTCGTTTGATAAAAATAGATGCCATAGAACATAAACATTTTTTAAAATTTAAGATTTCAAAAAAATGTATCTTTTAACATCATTTATCTTATGTTACACTCTAGGCGTGATATATTGACTAATTCTTGAAATAGACAAACCACACAAAATAACTATATTAATGTAATATAGGCGGAGACCACATTAATGGCTAATTTATTTTATTTTATTTTCCATCGTAGCATACGTAATATGTTCTATTTTTGATTTTTTAACCTATAAATAACACATTTCTTGTTAACACAGAGGAATATGTTCTGTTAAATCTCTTAAAAACAAATTAAAAATAAATTATTACTAATTTTAACAGTTTCCGTTGTTTTTATATGGTTTTCAAAATAGTGTGAGTTCTAGTCTCAATGCAAATTTTTGGAAACATTCCAAAATATTTTACAAGAAGCGATAAACTAGTATTAAATGTTCCCACAATAAAGTAAACTGCAGTTATTAGTATCTGTTAGTTCAATTTAACCGCTTTTAAGTTACCATTTAAAACATTAGTATTATTTCACACCTACTCGTTAGTTAGAAAATACCTTTATAAGTAGGTTGTTGACTGTTGTTGATGTGGTATCATTTAAAAAACGTGTTTTTATATATTTGTAATGCAATTTCTTAGTAAAAGTTTTGCAGCCGGTGCGCGAAAACAATTGGCCAAACAACGTACTTAGCCGTAATCCACTCGTAAGTTTTACCGAACTTTCAATGTAAGTCGACGGTTGGCAAGTAAAGGATAAGAATGAAATCGCAGAAATGTAGCCGCCTCATAAACAACGCGGTAATCGGATTTTGATTACCGAAAATTAAGAGGGGAATAAACACGAGTTTCCGGTTGAAACGGCTACATAAGTGACGACTGGCCCGGAGGAGGGACTTAGGGTTAATGAGCCGTCGTCGAGTCATTACTAATTGTACCGTTGGCCTGTTTATATTCAAATATGTATGCTATAAAATGTACTATATTATGGTATTAATTATTATAATCATATACGAATTATTAAACTATACTACTAATTATATTATTTGTATAATACAATTTATTCTACAGCCGGCTGCATCATGTCTGACCGTCGTCGTTCGATGATCGATTTCCTTCCTCCTCTCGAAATCCGATTATAATACTGTCATTTTTTTTCCGTTCAATCTGTATATGGTCTAAAGAGTCGTTCGTTTAACGTCCGATAGACCATACATTATCATCAACAATACCTGCGGAATCTCTGTCGGTTGATTTATTGGCTGAGTTTTGCCATTCTCACGGGCGGCGTTGTCAGACAACAAGTAGTCGCACAGCAGCTACGGTCGAAGCCTTAATCAAATTTCATTCTGCAGCTTCCCTGTACAGTACGGGCTGCGTTATCGGTATTTCGGACATAGTCAGTCATCGAGTTGTTCGCACTCGGACGAGCTCTTTTACCCGCCTACACAGTTAATTACCCACACGTCTATCATTTCAGGTTAAAAATTATCCGCTCGATAAAAAAAAGAAATATTATCAATTTTGTCGGTCTCGTCTTTGCTGTGACTAAATTATTAGTGATAAAATTCCGGATTTTCAAAAAAAAAATATCTCTATTTAAGCCACTTATTAAGTACAAGTATACTAATAAGTATCAAATATTTTAACACCATAAAGTGATAAAGCTGTGTACCTAAGAAAAATACTTTTGATGAAAATAAAACGCGACACCAAAAAGAAAACTGCTTTTGGATTTGTTGAAATCCGAAAATTCGGAATCCGAAATTCAAAAGCAACTTATAATCAAAGATAAATGTTTTTTTTTTCTTTAATTTTTCATCAAAATATATTACTTAGTTATATAGCTTTATATTGCAATAATACGTAAAAGATTTTTAAGTGGCTTAAATAGCGTTTTTTTTAAATCGTGATGTTTGGATTCACATCACTACTATTTACTATAAATCCGACTAAATATAATATTAAGATCGGGTTTACAAAACATAAAACAATTTTTTGATAAAAATAAACCTTAAAACCTAATGTTTCAATATTGTTTTTGTAGAGTCAATGATTTAAAATTTCGAATTTTGGATTTTGAATTAATGATTTTGGCTTTTTAATTAAAAACTCGCAATTAAACAATTTCAACTAATAATATATTTAGATTTCATAAGCGTACTTAGACGGATTATAGGAGGCTTTTGAACCCCCAAACTAAAAATTGGCACCTCATTTTTGGAAAAATGGACGATTTACAGTTCCTTTTTACAAGTGTATAATTTAAATTTTGTAATTTTAAGTAAAACTAACAAATAGCAAAATATTTGCTATTGTTAATGATTTTAATAAGTATTAAAACAGTTTATACTATTTCAGGACATTGTATATGTAGGTGTTTCATACATTGCTCATAAAAACAAAGAAAATTGTCACAAAATCATCGTCGCTCGCGCGCGCTCTTTTCTTATTATTTAGCTCTGCGCTAAATATAAATGGCAAATCAACATAACTAACATTCAAGTAATCAAAAAAGCCATTTAAAAGTCAAGACGCCTAGCCTCGAGTGTGTTGCTAACAAAACGCATACATGTATTTTATCCAATATCCATATTATGTTAATCAAGACAAGCGCAATATGTCATTTCGATTTTATGTACCTACATAATATACGCAGCTTTCAAAAAACACTGAAGGCATTGTGTAACCTATAGGTTATCGGTACAGGTATCGTTTAAACAGACTGCTTATATTTCCCATACTGTCTTCTCCTATCAGCGACACCTCAGACTGGTTGCCGTAAATAATTGTACTTCAAAGCAAACTGTTTAAACGATAAATAATGTTGAAACCGGGGATTTACATTTCGATAGCCACCAGAGATTTAAAGGAAAGCTACTACGTTGAAAACTTGGCTATACAGACTTATACGGTGCGCAAACAAATTTTCAAAAATTCACGAAAGGAATAAAACAGTTAGTGCGAAGATCGAGCGGGTTCTTAAACGGGGTTAACGTGAGTTCGCCGTGCGGTTGAGACCCAATTAATCTTGTAAAATAACAGATGTTTTAAATTAATCAAAACGCGTCGACAAGGAGGTTAAAGGAAAACGGTTTTTTATACCAACCGTTCATTATGGAAATTACTGCATTATTATAATGCACTTAAAAGCTAAACGCTCCATGATTCTATATGTACAGGGTGTATCGCGATTATATGGCGGTTTTAAATCCAATTTGTATGTTAATCTGTTAAATCATAGTGTTAGCACACTCTATTATAAATACATTTCGTGGGACATATGTGTGTGTGTGTGCATATAGAGTGTGAAGGCGATATACGATTATTTAAAGTTAAAATGACGTTAGACGTACAAACGATGTTCGGACGGGGTCGATGCGCGTACGTAGGGTACCGTAGGTATCGACCTACGCCTTTGGGATCAAGGCACTTGACGTGAAACGTCAGTCAGCAGACGTTAATGTATGCAGAGTCCTATGACCCGTTTGAGAACAGGATTATAACGCACAATATAAGTATCTGGTGACGACAGCAGTATGGGCCGACAAGACTCCGGCGTTATCTCCCGGAGAGTCGCGCACAGAGATAACGACAAAACCGTAGGTAGATATTATTCTATACCGAAGGAATGCAACAACGCTGTGTACGACCAACCAGCAACAATAGCGGTCGACGGCCAATTAAATTCCAAAAAAAAAACCAGACTTGTATAAAACGCTAAGCGTTACCCTAGTAGAACGTACGAGGGATAAGAAATGCCTACTATAAACACTGCAGTGGGTGGAAAAAACACAGGCACGACTGTTCTGCAAGCAAAAAATCGTACATGACTTACACGGCCGGAGGGAGGTAAAGATGCCGGTTTAAAGACATACATAATAATATTATCTATATAAGGCTTGGATAACATTTTTATTGTCTACAGCTGTACCGTTTGTAGGTAGACCTTACGTGTAGACCTTGTTCGTCTCATCCTCGCACCCAGCAGTAGTATAGTATTTATCCCCTCGGGGGATCCGCTACGGGCTATAACTAATGAATCATTTTTGTGCGCCACAGCTATAAGACGTCAAAGGTTAACAGTAAATAATTCAATATAACTCCCCATTGAAATATCACATGGTAATTATGGAAAACAACGTACATAGAATAGTTATAGAAAATAGCATGTTCACTAGCCGTAAGAAAAATAAGTTTAGAAAATTATAAAAAATTGTCAACATTAAGAGGACACTACCCACCCGTAATTTATCAACGAAAAATGGTTTTGCGGGGGACAAGAATGTGAGAGCGGTATTTAGAGTAGCCGTATATAATTTTTATAATAGATAGAAAAGAACTTTATCTACGGGGTAGCGTTTTTAGTTTTTTGATAACTTAAGCAAAATCAAAATTATTCATTCGTAAATATTCATTCTTGTTTTCCTTTTTTAATTTGCTTATAAAATAATATTAAGTATAGATATCGAAAAAATTAAAACGCTACCCAATGGATAAAGTTCTTCTCTATACATTGTGAAAATTTGGTAAATTTACTGTTACGAGTAATACTGGCCTCACATACTTGTCCCGCGCAAAGCAGTTTTGATAGAAAAAAAACGTAATTTATCCTATATAAGTGACTGTAATAGCCTGACAAAAAAATGGCAATCAACAGAGTGTCCTCATTACTGTATTAATAAGTATACATTATAGTTCAAACTCTAATTTAAGATTTTTCGAAAAATTGCTTATACTTTACTCCTTAGAAATGGCCTGGGTAGCGTCGTCTTAAAATGTCTTTACAACTTTAACTGTGCAATATTAATCTCAGTGATTTACGACTTGCAAGGTAACCAGCTTACTTATTATCTTAGGTACCTCATTTTACGATATTCATAATGCATGTATGACTCACAAAACTTTAAGGCTATAAACACGATCGTTGTAGACAGACAAACTAGATCTACATTTTAATATATAATTTGTCTGTAAACAAATGCTGAGGTTTTTAAACGTCGGGTCATAATAAAATCAAGCCCTGGTACTAGGAATTGATTTTCATTGAATTTACAAAGACGGTGAGAAATCAGAGATGTCAATCGTACTATCATCGCAATGGCTAATGAAATGAAGCTTAAAAATTCATTAACGCTCAAAGTAATATAAACGATTTCGGCGGTCTTCCGTGGACCTTCCATGACACTGATGTGCCAATTGAAATGCGCGTGCCGCTTTATTTTTGTGTACTGGCTCAGTTAAATATAACTTGTAGTATTTACAAACGTGTTTGGCTTTTTCCATACTAGATGAAAATAGTACGATTGTTACGGTGCAATTGCGTGCATGTGAAAATGTTATAGTCGCTCAATATCATTTTATAATCCTCGCACGATGCAATAGTCTTACGGTACAATGCATAATAATATACTGTGTTTACATTTCAATGTAATGGTATGGTTTTTAATTTACGAAAATAAGTAATTTACATTTAAGCTTTGCGGAGTAGTTTTGCTATAAAAAATATATGATCAAATAAAATCGTACATTAAATTACCAACGAGCAGCATTTCACTGTTGGCTTGCAATTTACGCTTGCAGACGCTAAACCTATTTACATATTATATATTTTCGTTGTTTTATGTCACGCTAGAATACCCCAACGGTTATAATATAGTTTGTAGTAATTAACATTTAAAAGGTTATTACAGTATTTTTTTTATCGTTAAAAAAAATGATACAGCCTGCAAAAATCCGTTCCCGGAGGTGGCGTTGTCTGTATTGCTGCAAATAAACGCAATTTTTATTATGCTTCCTAGTGAGAGACAAGTATAAAGTTGAATTTCTATTAATCGTTACTTAATTTAATTAGCCTTATTATCTGAGACCTCATTTGTTTACGTTCATTGAATATTAGTCCTAATACAAAGGTAGAAGATTAGTGATGTTTTATACCCTATGCATGTTATTACTTATTATTACCAACTTTTCCAATTGAGCTACTTTGAGAAAGGTGATCCGTGAATATGTCTATTGTGTTGTTAGGGTCATCGTTATATGTGTCTTTTATAAAAAAAATTTGTTTTAATTTGATGTTCGTCTACGAGAATGCCCGGAGATTGAAGTATTCAGTAATAAGATGTTTAACTGCTAGTGCAGACATCAATCAGAGTTTGAAAAATAATCCAAGCCCAAAAAACCAGCCGGTTTCACATATTTTTATACCTACCATAAAATGTAATGTTTTATGGGGGTTTATTGTGTTAGTGTATGGTGTATACTAAAAACCCTTAGTTGGGATGGACTTTAATAATAAAAAAAACGGATTTATCGCAAACTCTGCATTAAATGAATATGACTTTTGTGTGGTTTAACAAATTATTAGCGGCCCATGGGTATTTAATATGTTTACAGAAGTTTATAGAGTTTAGGACCATGCTATTCTAAGACTGTTAAATGTTTATTGTACTTTAGATTGTTTTATCTTGTTGAACATTATTTCTGGTTCATTACATCAAATACGTGTTCGAAATTCTTTACGGATATCTCCATTGCAATCAAATTGAAATACGTTTCTCTCTGTTTTCATCCATACTTCTTCGATGGCTGTATCTGTTTTTTTTTGTATTGTTCAATTAATAATTTTCTAAAAATCATATTAAGTTAATTTTTTTAAATTTTATCTTTTTGAAGAAAAGAACAAGTTTTGAATGTAGCTAACAGGCTTTGACGACTTAAAGCTCCTATTGTGATATGATGGTTTTTTTATTATTGTTTTTATGGTAATAACGTAATTATTATTTTACTACGATTCGTTAATAAACGTTTATAAGTAAAAAAGCGTCATACCACTCATAGGTAAGGGTTGATGAGAAGGGAAAGGGGTCACGACATTTTTAAATACTGATGAAAAGTTATGTCACTTAATTACTGTTAAAAACTATTAATTTTAATAGTGTGTGTAATAAATAAGCAAAATACATTCATTTAAATACATGCCATGTCATTGTTGTTAAAACTGGGATTTGAGTATAAAAATTAGAAATTATTATTTCTATAAATAATAATAATAATATTTATTTTATTTTTAAATATAACGTTTTTATCGTGTAAATTTTAATAATACTATTTCTACAGCGAGGTTTTTTTTTATGGATATGAATTTATGTAATACAGCTAGCTTATGCAATGGACAAAAACTCCGTTAACCGCGTCAAACCGGAGTGTTGTTAAATTTTATAACACAATCGGTAAATAATTGTATGGGACAAAAAATAATTTTACGCTTCGTCGCTGGTAAATTCAATAACGTTGTAGAAGCTTCTACAAGCCGAAATCGATAAAATATGAATACTAGAACACATTTCGTTTAATTGACTGAATGCGCAATTCGATCGGTTACATTTTATTTTTTTATCAAGCTCGGTTATTCACACGCCTAGTGTATCGTTATGGTTTTACAACGACTGAATTATCTACATAAATTATTCAATATTAAAAAAGGTATAACGATTGTGCAGGCATTTGTAACATGTACCTCATTATTTATAGGATAAAGCGTTTAGTGTATAGTTAAGATTCATAGTAAAGAATTAAAAAGTAAAATATTTAAAAAATCCTTCACCAAAAACTGACCAAAGACTATGTTGTTTCTTAAATAATTAATATTTTATCATTCGATGCCTTGATCGTTTTACTGGGGTCTGGGTAAATATAATGTTGGCCAATTAATATTATTCTGGTAAAGTTGTCAGACGTTAAGTACAATTCATAATTCATTCACTAGTCAGGAGTTTTTTTTTTATATAGTATATACAGTAAAATAAAATGGTCTTGGTGCGGTGAAAATACTTTTGCACTTGTTATGTGTACATAACAGCTATATACATATATATATATATATATATAAGTTAAACGTAAAAAATTATTTTATATTTATCACTTAGAAACACTCTTGTATAAATGCACGTCATTAGTCGGAGTTTCGAACAACATTACACCGCGGTAGACTAATAATAATAGCGTTCGGTTTACCGTCCGAAACGAACCGTATGGCGAGAAAGACCAATGCTAAGTTTCAGTAGTACGTACACACCCTACCCAACCGTAGCAGTGAGTTTTCCACATGTTTTGTATATCGGAAAGTCGAACACATTGCGGCTGGCCGTTTAAACCGTGTCCATGTAAAAATCTCCATTTCCGACAGTAGTGTATATTTTGTTTAACCTCATCCGTTCAGGAAGTGAATAAAAAAAAAAGATACTTGGCAAACGGTGCATTATACTGTTTTAGCTCCGGCGCGTCTCTCTCGTACTCCATAATCCTTTGAACCCAAAAACAGTCTAGGCTTAACTAACTCTAACTATAAACTACAGTCCACGTGCCACGCACCCCGGACCTAAACGTCTTACAAAATATTTATAGAAATTATTCACCGTCGAAAAGACGACTCCAACCGGTGATAATTAAATATGATGAACCGTTGCTGTGCGTGCACGCGTCTTGCTGGTCAAAACATGTTTATTATTAATAATTAGTATTTAGTATACGTGCTCGTTGACTTATAATTACCTAGAAACCCGTCCATATTGGTAGACAAAAAAAAAACAAAATTTACCAACAAACTATTTTGCGCTGAAAAAACTAAACAGATCGCTCGCGTTAAACATAACTCGCAATTGTTTTTCTTTCCTCTTATTTATTTTTATTTTTTACAACAAAGTTTGCCAATGTCTGTTACTTGGTACAAATGTAAATGTGTTACCAATCGATACTGAAAATCGTTTAGACGTCTATAGAAACACACGACCGTCGTGGAAGTGTAGTATTGCCTTTAAATCAAATTCAAAGCGTTAAATTGGAGAAAGAAAACCCATAATCGATATTAATGTGTAATACTAAAATCTCAACACACGATAAACAATAAAAACGTCTCTATACGGCTATAAAAACAAAATATACAAGACAAACAAGAGCATTTCCAGTATAATACTAATATGCCCTATACTCCTATACATCTACAAACACCTAAAAAAATAAATATCACTTTATAGACTAGAAAAATTCGTTTGGCCCTAATAATATTATTACGGTGATTATTAGAATCTACTGAACGTTAAAGATAAATTACATTAGTATCTAATAGTATGCCCGCGGTTAATGTTGTCTGTATGTCCGGCCGTGTTAAATCATTAATTGTATGGCAAAAACTTATAAGGATTTTGCTGTAACACAGATACAACATCTATGTAGAAAATCGGCGCATTCTCTCTGTTTGTAAGTCCTCGGTTAGTGTTAACGGACTAGTTCTACTATAAACATCCGGACAGTTAAAAATAACCCTTCAGCTAGATTATTAATCTTCATGAAAGTTGATTACGGTGACCATGCAGGCAAGTTGGCAAAATATTTTTCTAAATAATAATCTACACATTTTAACCAATTAAGTATAAAATATTTAAAAAAGGGTATCGAAAAGGATAAATGTCTTATATAGACCAATGAACCTGATTAAAATATTTATGGCACTATCCCACGGAGCACCTTATTAGTAAATGAGGATTTACTATCTAGTACGGTAGCTCAGGTAAATTAAATCATAAATAATTTATACATTTTATTTATTATGAACATGGATATATTATTATAAGAATTCAATTTATAAATTATCTGAGTGTTGGTTTGATTCAGTCTAAGAAAATCATTCGCTGTAGTGGAAACCAGGTAAACGGACAAGACAAAAATGCTTCAATACGAATTTGTTAATTGAAGAAAACTACCTTATTTTCCTTAATAAGTTAGGTAAGAAAGTACACTATCCTGCAGTCGTTGAAGAGTTTAAAGTCGTTTAAGTAGTTAAAAGCTGTAAACGATTTACAAAGTCTTAAATTTTTACAAGCTCTTTCTCAATTTTGTATTACAATTGATTAAATTCAAGAAAAAAACACAAATATGTACCGTCCTTACACTTTATCTTTATACTAAGAAGTATGGTTTAAAACGTTAATTGTATCGCAGAAAATGATTATTATATAAACAAAGGGCCTTTTTCAAACATCCCTCTGGAGTTGAGCTAAAGCTAAATCGTTGATCATTTACCTTAATGGTCAAAAGACACTTGACGCAGTATTCTCCAAGTTAACAGCATTCACTGACAAAAAAATACTTATTTTGTCATTTTAGTTAGTATAGTGAAAATAATCGACAGTTTAAGCTGTAGAATGAGTAAGAATAGTTGTAAAATTTTTTAAAAAACAATCGACCGCAATGTTTTTGATAATCGGATTATGTTACATAGTTCTTGGTATTCGTCAGACATTTAACAGCTGTTGCACAGGTTTGACGAATTATTTAACAAAAAAAATATTTGTCAAGAAGTAAATGTATTAATCTTTACAAAACGATTACCGCGCGTGGACGACATCCAGACCGATTTGTAATAATACCGTTACCACGGTTGAACTTTGCAACATAACCGTCGCATGCACTTTGCTATTTGCGAAAACTTTTCCAAAACACCGGAACAAGTCGCCGAAACTTTATACCAAAATTAAATGTCATCCGAGTAGATGTTCGCGGTGCGCCCGCAATGCACCGCGTAAATAATAATTGCCCCGTGGAAACTTTTCTACTTGGGACTGGTATCTGTTTTTACATATAATATGGAACTGCAATCGTAATTTGTAACAAAATGTTTAATCAAAAAATACCCGACCGCCGACCCGGATATACCGACCAACTTTAATAATTGGTGAGCATCATTGATAGCAGAAATGGGATATTATATTATTGTGTATAACACACACACACGCGCGCGGAAGGACGGACGGTCAGCGGATAACAGCTATACAGACTTATATAAGAACAACAGCTTTATATTATTCTTTACACAAGTTGCCGAGTTGAATACGTCAACTGATTACAGCGGATGTAAACAGTATCCGTACTGCGATGCAAGGCAAATTTATTGTTTTCCACTGTACTGTGGAAATCTGAAACAAACGACGAAATCAGATGCTCCAATTAAAGCAGACATTCATAAACGTAATATTGTGTTATTGCCGTTTCTATACTGCACCGTGTCATCGCATTACAAGCGACGAGATCAAGTACAAAAAGTCAACAACGCCAGGCGCGAAGAAATAAAAAAACAGTCTGTACGATTATCAAAAACTTTTTCCACATTAATATTCAATGATTATTCATTACAGTATTCCGATCAGATATAGAGAAATACTGGTGGAAAAGTCGTTTCTAAGAAATATTCATTTACTTTATCGATCAAAGCGATCGTTTGAATAATTATTTATAAATAGGTACTTACTAATTGAAGAAAACCAAAAGAGTAAACGTGCAGAAAAACAGATTGAATCTAACAGGATTCTTATGTTGTTAATCACTAGTCTTTCAGTGCGTGCTTTTTCATAAATTAAAGAAATCATAAAACAAGTACAATAATATTACGTATACTATAAATAGTTCTTTAATATTATTACTAAATGAATAAGGTTTTGTATTAATAATCTTCTTGTTCATAGGGAAATATAGATTAAAACGTTTAACTAGTCTAGTCTCGAAAATCGTTCGATGTGACAGCAGAGTAATATTTTAGAAGATAATGTAAAATTGGTATTTTTTTTTTAATATCTAACCAACAAAAAAAAGGTAAAATAAATTCTGTTAAACGAATCAACAGAACCAAGAAATAGTACTTATAGTACAAACACATCTACCTCACACATTCACTTGGTGGCTTGGCGCTAAAGTCGACCCGACTGTACCCGGTATCGCTAATGGATCAGATGACATTAAAGTTCTACCGTACACTTCAAAAAACTCCGGCATGTCTCGAGAGACCTTGATGAATTTGTAAATTAATTATTATTTCGAAAATCTATGATGGTGTTTTATGATTTAATTTAGTCATCTGTAATAGTAACCATTAGATTATACTTCAGTCAAACTATCCAAGTCTGCCAAATATATTATGATAAATGCATGAGTCATGAAACTTTCAGCATTGTTTCAAATAAACTAGAACTTATAAAACAAAAAAATGCACCAAGTTTTTTTTAATGTTTCAAGCTTTTGAATTTACTAACACGAAATAAACGGAAAGGCTATAATTTATTAACTACAACAATTTGTTGTTTTTCAATGTATTTTATTCGGTTATACGCAAATACACTGAATTCCAGGCCAATGTTAGCGTGTAATTATTTCTTCTTACGTGACAATATCGTGACAAACAAATAAATAGTAACTTAGAGAACGAGTAAAAGAGTCTATTTTAAAAACTATTAAAAACCAAATATATATACAGATGCAATTTACAAAACTATCTTCGTTTGTCTGTTAATACTCGTATATACTTCTATGACCTTTTTGTCATATAAAAAACATAAGTTTACAAACTTTTAAAATCATGAACCTAAAAAGCTTTTAATTTCGTAACTACTTATCCTGATATAATTTAAATTATTGATTATAGGATCACATTGATAAATAAAGATTTTAGATTTTCTTGTTCTAGCAGTTTTTATAAACAGACTCTTCATGCATATCTTCGTCGTTATCGATATGAACGCAGGGAGTTCAATTTTTACATAAAATTCAACAAAAATGTTAAGCCGCTAAGGGAATTCTAGTGTCGCAAATTACATTTTAGATGATTTGCATAAGGCTGTAGTGTTAGTTGTAAGACATAGGAATATTATGAAATTGTCTTGATTTTAAAGTATAAGGCTTTCAAAACGTTCAATGTCTATCATAGATTGATTTTTTCTTGTAGGTATACCTAAAATAGGTAAAATGTTGAATCTACATTGTCCCTATCAATTAACACTTATTGTTAGTTACAATGAAAAACATACATGAAAAACGGTTTGGCGGGAATATACTTCATCTTAAACAATTTTCCGATTTATTCGAGGTCCATTTTATTTGTTATTCGTTTGACCGCCATTTTGAAGTATTATATTTGGGTCGAAAACCAAATTAGACGAAAAAATAAAAACCCACCTGTTCCTAAGAAAGCTGCGTCCCGAAACTCATGGCGTACATGCACTTGGAGAGCGCCAAAAGACAGTTGGAGTCCGTGGTTGAGCAAGTGTACCATACAGGCGCAAGTCACTACCACCCAACCCCAACCGGCTTCCGGGTAGTAGTGCCGGCGGAGGAGCCTGCCTAAGTTGGCGGCCGGAACAGGCGGTGGCTGCGGCTGTGGCTGTTTGACTTTTACCGGCTGTTCCGGTCCGGGACCGGGTCCGGACACGCCGGCGCCGCTTTCTTCTTCCAACACCGTGAACAGCATCGGCCACGACCTAGACCTGGTCACATTACCCCCAGCAATCCTCTCGCACGCACACGTCATCGTCGAAGAAAAACACCTCCGGTTCCTCGATCATACAACACTCGGACGATAAATTATTTTTTTCCGTGTTTTCCCTTTGTTTAACCCATTTGCAAGACGTTATCCTCCAAGCGATTGTTTCGGGTATATGCTGTGGTCACGGACGGCCGCACGATTCTAGCAGTCGCGGCGCGTACACCACGTGGACGACTGATGGTACTGCACGCAAGTCGAAGAAACGATATACTGGTCGCCGTGCGGTGACGGAGGCGGCGCGACGACAACGACCTACCGCAACGGTTGTGCAGTTGAGCGCACGTGTGTTTTGGGTAAACAGAGCGTCCGCCGCCCGCCGCTGTGGCCGGCAATATGTAGGTGCAGCCGAACGACGACGAGTAAACGCATATTTTTATAATACGTAACCAATAATAATAATATCTCTCTCTCTCTCTCTCTATATATATATATATATATACACACATTTTTTTAAAAAGTTTTGCCCTTAATGTTCTTTGTAGTATAACGAAAAAAATTTTAAAAAAAAATGTTTGACCTATCCCAAGCCAATTTACTATTTACTTAGGAAGTGAGAGCAAAACTTTAAAAAAAATTAAAAAAATTCTAGTCCACCTTAATATGCATTGCCTGCAAGGAAAAATTCAGAGGGGTCTGCTTTCATTTTCATTAAAAATCAAAAACACTATATTATTAATACGTGTCTTTTCAAAAATAATAGTATCATAACTGTATAGGTATTATATTATATTACATTATTACATTTACTAATTAAACAAATTGAACACTAAATACTTTTTAGAAAACAGTAAAAATAATTAAAAGTATGTTTTATACACTTCTCTTTTAGAAATTAGCCAAATCACTTGAGTGAAATGTTGAAGTATGTTTGAATTCGTTTTCATAATAATAGATTTTCAATAAACGTGTGTTGTATTTTGTAAGCACGAGAATATACACAACTGCAATACTGGCAACGCTGTTAGATAACTCATCCAAGAGCTATCTTAGCTATTACTATAATTGTTTCTATTAGACTTAACCATTATGTACTATTTTGTTACCTAAACATCCAGATAATATATATAGCAGAACCAAAGCGGTAAATTCGATTAACAGTTAATGGAAAACATAAATGTTTACGTATAACTACGGTCTACGACCCTCTTTTTTGAATAATTTAAATCATAAAATGACATAATTAAAAAAAGATAATATTACACTATATTACCTTTACTTTTGAATGCGTTTCATAAATATAAAGTGCTATACAGTTTGTATAGAATGCACAAAGTGTATAGCAGACAACGGTTGTATGATTTATTTCGTTGTTTAAGTATAATTTTATAAAACCTCGAGTCGAAAACAAAACCTTAAGAAAATATTCATACTTGAAACATTTACAATTAATCTATAAGCAATAAAATACATTCGGACAAGCATTTTCTTCGATAAAAATATATCAACATAAACAGCAAAAAAAAACTAAAACATGTTAACATAATATTTTATACTCGGAATTGTTATTAATATTTACTGAAAACTCATATTTAATAAAATGTATAGTACTGGATAAACTGCAGAATTATTCATTCGTGCCCGTTCTCTCTAACTTAACATAATCATGTATTAAACAGCAAAATATATAATACATTAATGCATACAATACGTGCACATATTAAGTTTGTAATTCTATACAACTAATATGATCAGAGAAAACTAAACTAAGTTAATTTTTTTATAATTTAAACAACTATTTTAATTTTTTAAATATGTATGCATTTGTTGACAAATTTTCCAGGTTTTTTAAGAAGGCGATTTTCAATTTTTTTCTTTTGAAGACCTCCAAAATTATTTTTTATTATTTTTGAAAATTCAGTGATAATTCCCGAATTACATTTGAATTTATTTTAGGCATACCAAATTTTGAATCGAAAATCGGCTTTCTAAAAAACCTAAACAATTTGTCAACAATACCATACTTACTTTAAAAATTAAAATCCAACATTGGGACGTATGTTAGCACCGCTTATTAGTCTAAAACGCATGAAAACTAGTTGTGCTCCAATTCCCTTAAGGGGTAGATTTACCAAATTCTCACAATGTATAGAGGAAAACTTTATTAATGGGGTGGCGTTTTTATTTTTTTGATATCTATACTTAATATTTTTTTGTAAAAACCATGCTGCTGCCCCCTTAATATATTATTCGTTTGAGTGAGGTCTTCTTACACATGTCAAAACAAATAAATAACCGAGTTCTGAATATCCACTTTACTCTTACATAATATAATCGACTAACCGTGTACAGCAATACATTTGTAGCGATAAATACATAAGGCCGTGACATTATTTTCTTACATATATCATTTTACGGTTATTCATTATCAACAAGTCTTGAAAAATCGATTTTATTTCTAGTTATTAGACAACGCCAAATGTCAAACACTGGATTATTGACAATTATTAATTACTGCCAACGTTCTGTGTACTTTATTTTTTCAGAACAAAACGCAATAAATATATCAGTAGGTATAACAAATAATATTATTATGCGTTATACGACGTATTGGCTTTATAATAAATTGATAAACGTGATTTGAATGTAAAGAAAAACTCTGTTCAAAAAAAATTATTATAATGTCTGTAACGGGTACATTCGGCGTCCTATTACCAGACCAGACGCTCGATCTACTTATTTAATCCTATCGGGTTTATTGTATTATAAAAATAATTGTATTTATAATTCATAATAAAAAACAAATATTTTTAATATAGTTTTTTTTATATCATTTCTCGGAAAATAATTACAATTTTTTATTTTTTCTGTTTGGAAAAAAATGTTAGCTTCGATGCAGAGTTCAGAATGTTTAGTTTTCACAATTATGTGTTTTTATTTTTTATGCCTGGATCTACAATATCTTGTCAACCGCTGAAACGATTTCACCATGTAATAAGTAATAACTATATAGTGCAAAATTAACCTTTAAAGGTATTTTATTGCGCTAACAATTAGAAAAGTTCACCCCTTCCCCTTCAAAATTGGAAAAACACCCAACAAATTAACATATTTTTTCACTTAAAAATACGAGTCGCTATAACTTCTTTTAAAATAGTCCCAAATCCGAATCAATTCCAAATGTCTAATATTCAAAATATAATTTTATTCACATAATAGCTTTTACAATGCTTTTATCGATACTTATATGTCTGTCAATTATACAATCGCATGGAAGCGATTGCGACAACTAGATAAAGTAAACCGTGCGTACGCAGTCATGGATCCGCCATAAATACATAGTCGTTCTGTTTACTGCAATAATTCATGCGTGTTTCTGGGGTAACCGAATCTCCATCGTATTTAAATAAATTATTATTCTAGTAGTATATCGTTCGAAATTGAAATTATATGCAATAAACACACAGTTCTTAAAACATAAAAAAATGTATCCTGCTTAAATCACTTTGTCACGCCCTTAACAGTGATTTGAACCCTTTTTCGGTTATATTAATTCCTGTAGATCTGTGACCCTCCCTCTTCTATTTACTTATGTTACTGTATAATATTATACCTATTAAATATTTACCTTTTTAGATTTTCCAGATCATCCTTTACAATTTAAGCGAGACCTTGTATATTTAATTAACTTTCTGAAATAAAAATATAATTTTTCAATTAAACCTTTATTTTAAATACATTTTTAACGGTTATTTAAACGTACAGAATAGTAATACCTATGCTGTAAGTGCCACAAAACTGTATCTTTTCATAAATTTGGAATAGAATAAAAAAATAACGACGGACTAGAGAAATTTATCCGGATTGAAGGCGAAAAAAACAACAAATTCTACTTATCAGTTATTACTTATTTCGGTTCTTATTCTAAACATGCTAAATTTTATTGTACAGTTTAATTAGAATTAGGCATAATTGTATTTATAAATACGAATACGAATTTATTCATATAGTGATTTTTATGTGAATATGAATACAAATTTATTTATACTACACTTATTGACATTTTCATTTCTTAGCTCTGGCACATAACCGAAAAAAGCGTTACCTAAAAAGCGTTACCAAAAAGGCGTAACGAAAAAATAAATGGGGATGAAGATGAAGTTGGGGGTGGGAGATAAGGGGTAGGGGTGGGAATGGGGTTGGGGTTGGGGACAGGAGATAGGGGTGGGAGATAGGGGTGGGAGATAGGGGTGGGAGATAGGGGGGAGATAGGGGTGGGAGATAGGGATGGGAGATAAGGGTGAGAGATAGGGGTGAGTGATAGGGACGGGAGATAGTGGGTAGGGGAGAGGGGTAAGATATAGTAGATAAGAGATATGTTGTACGTTCAACGTTCAAATTAGAACTAAATAATAAATTCAAAATAGTTTAATTCTCTATGTTAAGTTACTTTTGGCCAGATAATAAACACTACAATTTTAGCCAGAAACTTGATTGTACATCATTTTTTTATCTCCTTGGCCTTATGCTGTAATTGGAAGTTCCATATAATTTTTTTTTTTTAATTATAATTCCACACCTAATCTAAATTTATTCGGTACTTCAACGAGACATGAAAATGCTCTTTCGTGGTTGCAGACTCGGCTGAAAAACTTTTTGTAAATACGATTACAAATAAATTCGTATTACAATACGTGTGAATACGAATTTACTTGTATTCACAAAAAATGTGAACATTCACACAAAAACCTGTGAATACAAAAAAATGTACGAAATAAGTTATGATAAAATCAGTCTGTACTGTTATTTGATTAAAAAAAAATTCAAGACTATTATATTAGATTATATTAATTTACACCAAAAGTGAGTTCATACGTATTTTGAGAGAAAACATTGCGTCAAGAAAATAAATTTTCTCACGAAAAGTCATTTTTCAAATATTACATTAAAAATACGAAACAATATCGTGAATTCGATTTTAATTTATCTTAAATATGCGAAAATTCACAACTCATTTTGTGAATTTTTCGTATTTTTAATGTGATATTTGAAACACAACTTTTTATGATAAAATGTATTTTCTTGACGCAATGTTTTCTCTCAAAATACGTAAGAACTCACTTTTGGTATAAATTCTAATATAATTGTCTTGAATTTGATTTTAATCAAATATCAGTACAGACTGAGTTTTCTGTTATTGTCGTAAATACGAACAAATTCACAACTTATTTTGTGTATTTTTGTATTCACAGATTTTAATGTAAATGTTTTTTTTATCCACAGGTGTTTGTGTGAATATTTACAATTTTTCTTATGAATTTATTTGTATTTACAGGAAAGTTTTTAAATACAATTGTATTTGTATTCACGCATGTATATGAATACAAATTAGTGAAGTATAAATAAATAAATTCGTATTCGTATTTATAAATTCAATTATGCCCAACTCTGAGCGTAATTAATAATTATTACGAATATGACAACATCAAATTATTGGCATTGCATACCGTCAAACGGTATATGCGCATGTATTATCATTTTTAAAAAAAATACTAATTGTATTTTGTGCCCATTTATTTACATGTGTCTAGGTACAAATATATTTTTATTTTTATTTTTGCTTCTCTCACTTCTGTTAGCTCTATGCATACAGGTACAAACTGTTAAGCTTCAAATACTTTATAGTACCCAATGAGAATGTTTACAGTTTAATGGCTCAGTCCGTTTTTATGCGGCCCTCTCGTAAGTTTTGATGGTTTTTCTTAACGGCCATCCGAAAAATTATTTTCTTAAGAGTCTTAAGAAATCCTTCTTCTCCGCATCCGATGTTTATACTCTGCGATCATCGGCACAACTGTAGAAACATTGGCCCGTTCTCGCCGGCAGCACCCAATAAATATGGGAATTATAGTTGTATAGATAATACCATTGATTTTAGAATATACTATTCTAAAATCAATGATAATACGTACATATTATTATGTTTTATAATGTATACAAAGACGACAACAAAAACAACGCCGTGTCCATATATAAGAAACGGGCAGGCAGTTTCAGAGCCGACAAAGCCATAAGAGAAGAAGAACGTGACATTTTATCCGACCGGAGACTTTGTCGATAAATGCGTTCAATAAAATTAGAAATTCAAATTATTTCATAGCGGTAGAAGAAAACGCGTATATTTGCCTTGCAGCGGCGCGGTAGCAGAGTAATACCTACCCTACCGTTTCCCAACTTTTTATTATACGGCGTCGTTGTATGCGGGATCATAATTCGTTTCTCGGTTATTTAAAATATTAATAAAGACAACAATTTCAATGTAAAAAAAAAGCACTTCAGTGATCCTACTAAAACGCAGTTTACGTTATTTCCAGTGTCGCTGGACTCGCCGGCGAGGAAGAGGAGAAGATCTCGATGCTAAGTGTTGTTGTATAATAGTTATTTTAGATCGCATTTATTTTAAATTTCCATTACCTTTATGCATTTTCCATGACGTGCATCTGTTCGATATTGATTTCACAAAAGAAAAAAAATTGCTAATTTTTTTTTTTTACAATCGTTTTTATTGTTGCTCGTTTTGAATAGTTTATTCCGTTCGAGACTAGAGTGCATAAATATATGGTAAATCCAACATAAACCGTTGCACCTCCCGTCCTTACTGAAAAACGTTGTAATGTGTATGGAAATGCCTGTTTTAAATTATGCCGGACGATATATTTAATTCTTAACCGTGATCGAACAAAAGATTACAAAAAAAAGTTTCTGAAAAATGAATTTAGCCAACACTAAAATATTTAAACGACAATAATAATACAAATTAACAGGCAAATTTGGTTGTATATGTGACAACTAAACGCTTTCTAGTTGATCTTACCTAACATTAAGAGTTAAGACTAAATTAAAATTGACTAAACTAAATTTTCTCTAATTTTTACTATTAATTACCGATGTCAACTACAGAATTTTGATTGGCACTGTTTTTTTTTCAGTGTACTAGAAATAAAGCGGTAAGTAATAAGTAATATATAACAATATGTAAACGGTCGAAAAAATATTATACTAAAAATTATATTTATTCTAATAGTATTTTTTATAGTATTTTATAGCATTTTATTATATTTATTACTATTTTGTAGTAATTATTGATCTTTATTTACACTAAGAACATTAGAACTGCACGACTAAAATGTTTTAATTCAAGTTCGAAACTATTAATTCATTTTACAAAAATACATTTATTTTGACTATTTCTTTGCCAAAAAAAAGGATCGCTTTATTATACTGTAAAAAGTGTGGCTTAATAACATTAAACTAATATTAAAATTTAAATAGTATACTTCAATAATAACTAATGACTATCGAATGGGTACACTGTATATTATATTCATTTTTTACCGTCGATTGAAAATCAATCGTGGAATAGATTATGAGCGTAAACACTTTTGTGGTAGTATTTTAGTAAGATATGATGATGATAAATCGGTGGAATAATATTGTAGCTCGGAACCCTAGTTGGACACTATAAGGATGCAACATATATCAAGACCCGTCCAATCATTTCACTATCGATTAAAATATAAACTGTCGTTCGTGCTCCAATTTTTATACTTAATAAATGTATTTTTCAATAATAGAATATCAAAAGTACAAGCTATTACAATTATACATCAGTTTTTAAAACGCCCTGACTTAAATTTAATGGGCAAAACTAATTCTGGATCAAAACAACTTTTGGCCGTTATAAATCTTAACATTTCGACCCATTTGTCGGTTATCATCATAACCGAAGAAAATCGCCTGCCAATATAATATCAAATAACAGCAGGTCTTCCAAACCCTTCGGTACTTATTTATACATTTTGTTTTTGCATTTTACAAATATATCAACAAAAAAAAAAATAATTATAATATTTATTTGGCATGAAATCATTACAAAGATGTAGTTAATGTCAATTATTGGCATGATATATTATGTATATTAATAACAAAAATCAAGCCACCACAGGATCGAAGCGAGTGAAAAATCACTTTCAAATAAACGGTATAAATGGTATAAATATTAAATATAGATAAAATTCACTTTTAAGACAAAATTGTGTTTTAAATTTTATGTATATTATTACGGTAGATAAGATTAGGGTTGACCGTCTGCCTTTCCTAATATTTCGTCGTCTTTGTTATCAATAGGCATATCGTCAACGTAATGAACATTTTTTTCGGGCACCCGTTGACTGTTGATTCACTGTCGCATAACAACCTAAAAATTAACTACAGTCAAAGTGTAATATCCCTCTTTTTTTGGGGTTAGTCTTAATAAAAAAAAAAAAGAATGACAAAGCATTCAAAGTGACACGCGCTTTTAGGAAAAAGTAATTAAATTTGTTATTGAGATTTGGCAAAATGTAATACAATATTATGTAATGAAATAGGAAATTAAAAGCTGATGTCTGAATGACGGATAGCCAGTACAAAATAATCAAAATGTTATCCCTTCCGGTTCGTGTTGTTATATCACAAACAATAACAATGGATAGACAATGAGTTAATGGTGTGAGACTCGAGGCAACAAAAGCAGCATTCGGTAAATATTTTTATTTTAGTGCGATGAACCTAAGTCGTCGACTAACGTCATGTACGCCTATAGGACGTCATAGAAAATGATCATTTATATTATTATGATGTGTTCTAAAATGTCAGGAGAAATGTGCCAAGTCGCATAGTACACAATGCGAGACATTAATCACGGTTCCAGGGGCGACGGGCAGTTATATTAAATTTTCAATAGTTTCATAATATTATATATTTCGGACTAGTCTACGCATGGAATGATACGAAAAGTAGGCGCGGAAAAAATGAAAAACGATCCGATTGTCTCCTAAATGGATCATCACACTGGATACACCGGTGTAGACGATGGATCTTTATAATATCAGTATTCATTGACAAAACAGCTTGTGTAATCACACAAAACATCCTGCATTACATTATTCTTTATATTTATGACAACCGCATTACCAAATTCATTTACGGTTACAAAATAACATTATTTGACAATAATTAATCAATTGTAATAAAACGCTTTATTAATATTAGCTATTACTCTGATTATGAATAATAAATCTTGAAATCGTATGGACTAATATTATAGATTTTAAACTTAGCCTGGGAGGATTTCAGAACTTAATTCCAAGTCAAAATACGTTTGGCAAAATGTGCATTTTAGAAAAGCTGCAGAGTTTGGCAAAATGTAAGAATTTATATTATATCGTAGACACATAATCTAAATTCTTTGAAATAGTATATTAAAAATCTAAATCTATTTTTTAATTTAAAATGTTATTTTAACATTATTAAAGTCTTAAATTGGCTTAACTTTGAAAAGCAGTATAGCATTTTACCATTGGCAACTTTGAGAGAGGTGGCCCAATTTCCGACTACAGTGAACCTATACTAAAAATTAAAATTCCTCAACTATTACACCAAGTAATAATGTCCAAACGTGCACTTTTATAAATTAAAAGTCAATACGGTTGCATTAGCAGTTATCAATAATAATAAATACAATATTAGCGAAAATAAAATTCCAGCAACCGTGGGTTCAATGGCTGCGAATGACAAATATATAACAATTTGCAAACTATACATTAAAAAAACAAACATATTTCCAAGATTTAAACAAACTTGTTTATATTTTAAAGTTGTATTTTAGAAAAAAATGCTTAAAGTATAATTCAACAAAATGTTAAATATTAAAATAAAAATGTAATACTTATAAAATATAAGTGATTTATTAGAAATATTTTCATATTTCTCAAAAAAAACGTTTTATAAACAATTTCTTTGAAACATTTTATTTCCTGCCAAACATAATTTTAGAATATTAATGATTTTCTAGGCAACCTTTCCAAACATTAATTTTTATTTTCTGTACAGGAAAATCAACCTTCAAGTCATTAAAACGTTTCAGCTTTGGTACTAAACTAACAATAAGTAGATTGGTTAGTAACATACATTTTTAGTCTCGTCTCTTGATTACTTTTTAGCTGCTGGACCGATTTCTTTATTTGAGCAGTTTAATATATGTAAACCATTAAAGATACTTTTAAGTTCGTCACTTTCCATTCAAAATCAGTATCTTCTTCTTCTGGGCTTTTACAGGCCTTTAAGGTCCATCGCCGCAACAACATATTGTCTCTCTATCGTTTGCACATTCTTCTGCGTTCCTTACGTTCAGAAGTTTCAAGTCTTCTTGTACTCAAATATCATTTATTATTCAAAATTAGTATCAGACATTTTTATTATGAAACAGTTATTTTAGCTAAAAAAACCTGGTTATTGACCATTCAATATTTTTTTATTTTTTAGTTACATTATTTTTGGCAAAAACTTAATTTAAAACATCAAGTGATGAAGGTTCTTTATTAGTGGTTATTTTTTTTAGACTATCACAATACATGTTTATTAAACATATTCCAATTATATTTCATTAAAACTGTTAAAAAATGTTTAATACATAATAAGTATGATAACTTGTCTATGATAAATTATCTGAGTCCAAGCTTTTTTATTTATTTATTTATTTGATTTCAATACTCACTAATTTATAATAAACAAAATTAAATAAAGGAATGAATAATTTGGACTATGTAATGTTTAATAAATAAACGCTATGACACGGATAAAATTATTTTCTATAACACGTAACAATTCGGTAAGGCAACTACAAATACTCTGTCTATAAGTTTATATCGTGCAAAATAATTCCACAGATTAATCACAGGTGGTTCAGCGTCCTCTCAAGTATGTTTTGGAAACTAAAACGCTATCTAGTTGTAACTGCAATTCAAAAGCATTTGTTTGAGATTACTTCGTCTAGAAGCAGCACTTGCGTACGTTGAAAGACTAAAATATATAAAATGTAATACTGAAGACTAAAAAGTATACTTACTTAACAGTTTTGAAAGAACAAAATAAACAATATATACCGGTTATAAACTATAGCAAACATATCATGTATTCTAAAATTATTTTTTATATTATGTACGAAACGTTATACATTTTTTATTTATAAAATCCAGATAAAAATGTTAAAATATTGAATGTAGTTCTTAAAATAACTACTACTCATTTGAACCTACTGCGCAAAACAATAATTTTCTTGCTGTGTCTTTCTAAACTACATTAAATAAATTACTCAACAATTGATTGACATTTTAGGCGTAAGAACAAGAATAATTGCTGATAAAGGGACGCTGGCACGCTGGGATATTCTCGGTGCCCAGTAGGTACCATCTACTCAGGGTCGAATACAGAAAATATAATCTTAGTCATAAACATAATTAAATAACAACAGGGATCCAGTTTCGTTTACTTTGTTGGCAATCTAAACAGAAAAAAAGTACAACTATAGCACGATGTCTGGGGTTTGCTTAACAAAATGTCAGTAAATTTCAGGTTTTTTTTAGAATATACTTTTTGTTTTTTTTTATTTAAATTAAAAGTATAAGTACGACGTAAAATATATTTACAATCTTGCCATTAAAAATTAAAACAAAGAAATAAATAAATACCTTAATATTATATTAAGGTATTTATTGATATATTTTTTATTCTATCGTTAATTATTATTTTTGGAGTCTTGAAGAAAACCATGTAAATACAATATGAACCTTTTACATTTTTAATTATTATACCAGCCATTGGAGTTCCATAATTAGATAGTATCTTTAAATACGCCATACGCAGCTAATATACCTTTCTTATCGTAATGCCATATGCTTATTGTACTAATTTTTGAACTGTACAGATGGTATATTTTTCTAGTAAAAAAAAAAAATGATTAATAATTAAGTAAGAAAGTCATATTGTTAATAATACTTCGCTGTATTGATTTGTTCTACAAAAATTACTTTGACTCCTTGTTAACTGAATAGTATTAATTTAAAACTAATATATTATTAAAACCTCTAAATATTTGAACGACGAAATATTATTTTAAAGAATGGTTCGATAATCGGTATTTTTTTTATACATTATTATTTATAATTGTTAATTTGTTAGAATGACTGAAATTTTATAAAAGCTATTTAAAATCGAGTTATTGTTTACTAAAATATTTAATGTACAAGTCACCAAAGATATTATACAAAATACAAACTTTTTAGAATTTAAAACAAATTTATGTAATATTTTGTTTAATTATATTAGTTTTTACTCGAACGTTTTTAAACCGATAACTGAACTTTCCACATTATGTATTTCTAATCTTACAAAAAACTGGTAATTACAATCTTATATATTACAAATAAGAAATCACCAGTTATAATTGAATAATACATAATATCATAAAACAGTAGTAATAATTAGATTAAGAATTATTTATAGGTGCATATTTTTTCCTAAACACAAATCTAATACAAAAATTAAAATTATCCTCAAAGCGTTTTCACAATAGCTAATATTTTGATGTATAGTTTACAAACTTAACAGTAGTAATACTATAAAACTGCAGTGAAGCGAGTAGTGATTTATGGATTTTAGTGCTGAATCAGAGAGATTAAAGAAAAATAGAAGTAATTTAAATAAAAATGTTGAGACAATGTGTAGAATGATCAGGTTTAGTAAATTAAACTAATTAGGAAAAAGCATAAAAAAGGTAGTTAGGAAATCGTGTGGTATACGAGAATATAGCAAGACAAATTAAAAAAAAAACAGATCGTGATGATTTAAGACTGTTGAAAGAAAGAGGGCATAATAAAACGGGCAATATGGATATGTGCAGAGAGATTGTATTTTCTTATTCAATTTAGACTTAATTTAATTAAATTATTAATAAATTAAATAATGTTTTCTAACTATAATGTTTTTGTGAAAAATATTTAATGGGATGTAGTTGGAATTATATGCCGTTAAAAAATGTTTAACGATATCCGAATACTTTGTTAGTTAATTTAAAAATATTGCTAGATTTAGGTCCTGCGTTTCATTCGTTTGTGTAAATGGATCTCGTCCATTGGTAAATAATATAGTTTCATTATTTATGGCTGTTGTCTGTCTCTGAGAAAATGGTATAACGTTACACTGTGACGGCACAACAATGGACCACAAATAGAAGACACATATAACACACAAATGGTAATAATATATTACATACGACATGACCGTCATTGTCTTTTGGTTGAGTACAAAAATCGACTACGTCTTGTTCTGAACCGCACCGAAAAGGGTGATTAGAAAATATAATTTCACACAAAAGAGTAAAAAAAATCAGTCGGCAATTAATTATGGATTGATCTATATAACATTTAGATTCACACATCATGTGTACAATTTCCATTTTGAATCATTAACAATAATGTCAAAAATCAAAATATAAAATTAATGATAAAATGCTGTTCCGTTATGCGTGTCATTCGAATGTTAATCCGTTTTCCCTTAGGAAATAAAGTCTTAGGGTAGTTCATGTGGTACAATTCATCTCTGTTTTCAGTTGATAATCAAGATGCAATTAAGAACTACCTAACTCACTTAAGGCGATTATATATATATATATATATATATATATATCAATAGCAATACCGTTTTTGAAATTAAATTTTGAATGAATAAATTATAACTTACAAGTATTAGTAACTCAAATTACAAATTAGTGTACATAATGATATTACAGCATTTCTAACGAATAATTGACATTTTCGAGCTTGTAATGGCATTATGTTTATAGCTCCACAATTACTATCAGTATAAAAAAAATAAAGAAACTTTTTTAAAAACATGATTTTCTAAAAAAACAATAGTAAAAAGTGAACTAAAAAGTAAAAAATAATTTTATTACAAGAACAATTTAACAATCAATTGTAGCATATTTTATTTAAAATGTCTATTACTTTGAAAACAACCGAAAATTAACTCAAGTTATTTATTTTCTGTAATTATTAAACGGAGAAAGTATGACTAAAAATTATTTTTTACTATATATGAGTTGAAAAATCATAGACCCTATAAAAAATTGTTAACAGGGAACCAATAAAATAGAACTTTCATTTCTACAAATTTAACAATATTAAATATACAAATAAAAAAGAATTAAAAACCGATGGACGTATTTATTGAAAGCTGTTATGCATGTGAACTCTTCATTCGTGTCAAGTTTTATAGGTCAACTTGATGTATTATTTTAATATATAAAGAGACTTATACAAAATGTGAATTATATTTATTGCCGTTCCTTTGTTTAATTAAATAATCAACGCGCACATGAGTTTTGATGAATTAATATAATACAATTAATACCATACGACGGAAACGGATTAATTTGTTTCATAGCCTGTTATTCCAAGAGTCAACATATTATATTTTCCAGCTCCGCTTGAAGTTTTAATTTTAATACATTTGAATAATATATTTTGAAATCGAATACGTGTCCAAGAAATTGGAAACTGAGCTGTTATATTTACAAAACAATATTTTTTGTCACTTAAGTATTGGAGGTTAATTGAAGTCCTATCGGTAATAATGTCGGACAAAATATATTAAAAATGTATTTAATGTGTAATAGCCAAGTTAAATTTGTTGAGTTTGCACTTTGCAACCGAAACCACAGCTATAATGATATGTATAATGTACATAATATTTTCTCATTACAGTATAATACTATATTTTTAAATTAAAACTATTATATGCAACATAAGAAAAACAGACTGTCATTTATTTTATACTTAACAATTAGAATTTTGAGAATTGATCGGACTAAGCTATTAGTCTTAATAATGTATAAAAACTTTAAGGCTGTAGTCACTCCGAATAATCAAATTTGACAAGAAAGTTTTAAAGTTAAATTAAACCATGAGTCATACACGCATAACTTCAAAGCTTATTACCATTTTATAGTGTTTTACACAACTTATGTGCGAAATCAACGAAAGAGAAAATATATATTATATGTGCGTATTCCAGATATTATCCACTCCAGTTATACCTGACACTACAGCAAATCTTATACTTAAGAACGGTATATTACCAAAAAAAGTTCTTAATCTGTTTAACAGTATGTGGAAAATGGACATAGATAAATGTGCACTTAACGTGTAAGCCTAAATTCGCTTAAGACTGTTTGTACGTGTACAATCTATTCTAGGCCGTAAATAAATGTGTATACAATATAATTTCCCCTATAGCTTTGTATTTAGGAAGTAGACAATATAATATATCATTCAGACGCCCAAAAATAAGATCTTACATTTTATCATGCTTACATAGGTACTACAACAGTAACTTTTATTAGAGTCTTATACTTAAACAATGGTCATAAACATGTTCACTGTAAAAATTCGTACAATCCACCAATTGTGTAGTACTCAACCATTTTAAATAAAGCAAATTTGGAGGTTAGCATATGAATATTCAAAAGTAAAATTGTACTATTTTTTTTTATGATTAGCTTTAATAAAATAAAATGTAAATTGACAGTCAATATATGCAATATATAGTACGAATAAATACAATACAAATTTAAAATGTTTTAATTTGATGTAAAATAATGGTCATAAACTAATTTTAAAGAGATAAAATAAGATATAAGAATGTTTATAATACGTCGGTAAAAATCACTGTACAGATAATATTGATTTACATTTCGTAAAACTATTTTTAGCTTTAATTTGATTTTTAATTGTACGGCGCATCGACTATGCAAATCAGCTACACGAAAGCAATCGATGAAATATCAGTTGAAATTATTTAAAATAACAATAAAATATTGAGTTTTATTGGATCCTCCACTCAAGGAGTATAAATAAGTATTTCTAAATAATCAATATTTTATGCTTATCTAGTTAAATTTGTAGATAGATATTATATATTCACTTTGTTCGTGTATATAATTTATTATTAATCAACTATTAAGAAAATCACAATGCGAAATCAACTAAAACAAACCATCGTCTATTAACGGTTAGGTCATGTGTACTCTTAGAGGTATTATATACATTATTCAAAAGCTCTTAACGTCTTGTCGGCGAATTCTGTTAGTTATCATTTTAATAAATTTATAAATGTTAGTAATATGTATATCAAAATCTAGTTTATTTAGGTTTGTTTATTGAAATAAATTGTTTGTAGATAAAATGTTTTGTTGGAGTCTAATACTTTTAGTCCCTTTTTTGTCTTTTTTTTGGAAGTAAGGATTAGTCACAAAAATTATACTTAAGTGACCGTAACTGAACACGATTTTTAAATTTTATATAGTTTGTTATGTAAACTTCAAGAAAATGAATATAATTATAAATAATGCGACGACCGTGTAATATTAGACCGAGAGAGTAATAATAATATTGTACTAGTTATACATATTATACAAATTTTTTTTTAACAAAAAAGCATTTTCATACATTTTGGTTTTTTTTTATGTTAGGTTGAATCAATGTAATGAGCTACTTTAAAATCAATAGAACACTATTGGTATAATACTAGAAGTAACTAGATAATTGAAATTCTTCGATTTTGATTAAAGCCCCAAATTTTTATATTAATATTGATAATACCTTATGCCACACGAGTATTTAAACCGTATAGTTACCGTGTGACAACTTTTTTAGAACAAACGCTAAGAGCTACAAACTAGAAAGATTTTATTTTTCAACTCTAAACACTTTATCAACGTGAAAGTATTACGACTGGGTAACAGGATAAATCGAATGTTGCCTATGTGCATTTACCGAATGAACTTGTTGTGTAAACATGACGACAGAAATAAAGGCTCAAAGTATTTTCTAAAAATAAACATTGAGTAACTGTGTGTGTGTGTATAGGTTTTGATAATATCGAGGAAATCCAACTCTTTATGCTAGTTTCATTTATATCGGTTAATTAACTTAATTACTGAACAAAACTATAATAATATGTTGTAAATTAACAAATTTTTTGGGAGATGTATCTTGTAAAGTTATCCCATATAAGACTAATTGTGAGTACATTAATCTTTAGCCTGTTGAATACCAAGCGAGATAAATATTATATACATAACGATAATCGCATAGTCCAGCCCACTCACAAAGTTGTCAGGTACAGAAGAAAACCCAAAGGCACACATACCTACACACACTTGTGTGAAACTTTATACAAGTGTAATGCAATTGTTTAAGACACTCGATTGAAGTTTTATTTTCCTCTTAAACTAATCAGTTTACGATGTCATCACGAACGTTGGCTCGTTAAAATGCAAGAGACGTGTGTCAAAGTTTTAACTATTCGTCGTAGATAGAAAACCGTTTACACCTCATGACAAAACAAATTAATTCAACTAAAACAAAACGAACATATTAAAAACAAGCGTAATCCACTATAATCTTAAGCGTGATGTTGAGAAATTATTGAATTATATAAATAACTAACACATTTAATTCATATGAAAACCATAACGTTATATTAAAACTAGAAAAAAATATGCTATACTGGGATTTTATATGATTGTTATGACAATTTAACGAGAAATACACATTCAACGCGATAGTCGGAAATATTATTTCAGCATTTCTGCTGTAAATTACTTTGAAAATTATAAAAATATAAAATATTTGCCTCTTTCTAAAGAGGTTTTTTTGCTTTTCTTGCTATCGTCCATAATATATGTAGGCATATTTAAAAAAATAAAAAATAAATATTGTGAAATAATTTCGGTAATTTTTTCTAGAAGACGCTAAAAATATAACTTTTAATCCGATCGAACTGTCAACTATACATAAATTTTATACTAAATGTTGGACACAAAAATGGATTCCTAAATAATTGCAGCTTTTTCAGTAGCTCATCGATTACTTCGAGATTTTTTAATCACCGTATTCGACAAATATAAGTTATAACAAATACATATTATCTAAAATTAACTGGTTTAAACTAAGATGTCACGCTCAAATGTCATCACGGCCGCCACTGTGATACATAAGCTAATATTATTAAGATTTCAACATTTATATTATATGTATATGAATTTAAATTTCTAAGCCGAATTGTTGAAGCCATATTTTATTCTAGCGATACTACGAGTACATTGTAATGATGTCTACTGTTACAATGTGTCTTTCGTCAGTCAGAGTGACGATCTTGATTACTGTAATCCTCCTTCGTTTTATCCGCCCTGTTTATAAACATAAAGGAGGGTTAGATACCGAATAGGGTAAACGATGTTTCATTATTAATATTATATAATAATAACATTTCTGTGGTGTACGTTGCATAGTCATATAATCATTAGTCATAAAGGTTGTATATTGACATTTTGGATGTCGAATACCCGCTAATGGGATTTTGGCAATAACCTGCAGTGCACACAACAAGAGTAATAATTTTCTACCATAACAAAAACAAACCAGTGTAATTCGATAGCCATTTTTTCTGTGCTTATATAATGTTTACATTTCTCTGATTACATGGAACGAAAACAATGTTATATCAATCATTTTATTAAGAGTATAATATTTCACTTGGCAGTGTTAAAATTTCGAAAGAAATATACAACGAACAAAAAAATATTAATTTTTTTTTAATGTAATTGAAATAATTTATTATTAATAATGGGTTACAACCCAATAACCGCATAATTGTTTTCCAATCCATTATTATAAGTACTCAATTTAAAAATATAAGAAAAAGTTGTTCAGCACACCTGTGTACAACAACTTCGAAATGAAAAATGAGTACTTCAGATTAAGCGATTGTTTTCCTACTTCAAATAAGGATATAAAAATGTGTATAATATTAAATTAAATTTTATCCAATGATGTATTAAACTTAATAGTTCATAACGAAACCCATAAGCTTTTAATGACTTTTCTCTTAAATAATTAACGACGGACATTTATTGAAAAAATATCTTTTATTTATTCACAACGGAGTAGACAAATTATAATAATTTTTTTATGTTCATTTTGTAAAAGAAATGGAAATAAGGACCAGTTCAGAGTATTTTTTAGTTATTAGCATAAAATGTCTAAAGAATAAGTTACGTCGAGACTTATAATACTTATAAAGAAATATAAAGAAATAATATTACTTTGTCATTCTTCGTCGTCTACAATTTAAAATGCTTTTAACGCCGATATTAAATATTTAAAACCTTTGTCAACAAAACATTTCTTTTGGTAAACCGTCGTTCTCTTTTAATTAATAATTTCAAGAATTATCCTACAAACATAACCGTTAAATATTGTTTATTAAAAATCATTCTGTATTCAACAAGTCCTAAACTTGATTGCATCCTTAGATATATCTAAGGGATGATAATGGCAAATTAGCATAATCTGGGAATTAATTTTTGAAACCGCTTAGAAATGGTTTTCATTTTTAACGCCAATGTATATCGAATATGAAGAGACATTTTGAAACTATTGAAAATCAGTTCATCATGATGGAATGGTTACCTGCCAATCGAGCGATTTAAACCACAATAAATGGTTCCCTTATGCAGTAAACATTCTGATCATTTGTACTTTGCTATTTTAAAGATTGTCCATTTAAACAACAATAACTATATCGTTAATCATTTGATGTCGTTTCGAGGGTTTTCGTCGACGTTGTCGGTAACGAGTCATGCCAGAAATCGAAATTTGGGTCATCCCTAGCCCATCGGGATAATGGTGTGTATGTGCAAGTATGTGCACACTCGCTACCGTACTAGTCGCCTTATTGAAAAATAAAGAAAACTAAATGAAACTTCAACTGTTACAAATACATACTTGGGGGTTACTGGAAAAAAATAATGAAACATTTTTGGTCCTAATGAATGTGTAGAATTTCGCCGCATGGAACGAGGATACACCGTCGTGACGCGCTTAGGCTACTCGCCGCCAAAGGGGTACCAACCTTTTTATTGTATTTTTACGCTATTTTAATGCACCCGAGGGACACGAGTATGTGTAACTGGAAACTTATTCAAATTATTGTTTTTTGATATTGTGCCACTAAAACAATATTTCCTTCGAGATTTTCAAAAACTAACAACGTAATTCTATAAGGTGTACGTTTTTAGGTGTAAAGGCGCACTGAATAACTTGACGTAATTCCATAAGTTCCCGGGGGAACGAACTTAACTCACAAAATTAAGTTTAAGTAGGACGTCCGTAAATATAATTATTTACCACCGTGTTCCAGGTAGTTTTATTTAATGCGGACAGGAGGTTACTGTCGACAGCATGTGTATGGCTTTTCGTTGTAAATAAACAAGAAATTCAACGTTGGCAACAGCCTTCTTTATTTTAAAATTATAATCTCTGTAATTGTTTCAATTAAAAATACAAACGTAGTTACCTAAATGTTACAGCTCATGATACAATATTATAAATAAAAACATCTCATCTATAGAGCTTAAGTTTACTGAATAATTAAAAACAGTTTTTGTTTGGTACTAGGTAAATTTGGAATTTAGGTATAGTCGGATGTATAACTTTAATAAAAACCATATTATACAGTAACTGAAATCTGGACGAAATGTTTAAGTGCACTCATAAAAACATTCGTATAACAATGCATGCATTTTTATTGCTATATTTTAGTACAAAGCTTGTGTTAAGGTACTAGTAGGCGCCATCCTATTTAACAATAACTAACGTAACATGATGGTTAAATAAAATATACAAATTTTAGGGTATTTTTAAATTTATTTCAAAGTGGAAAGGGTGAACTTTTCCCGCTTGCGCAGTGTGCTCCTGTTGTTCAAATAGAAAATAATAATAGTATCGATATTCTAAAATATAGTAAACATATTTTTCTAGTATAAAAATTAAGACGGTACACATTGGTTAGTTATCTTGGTAGATAACTTTGGTACACGATTTCTGATTTATAACATACGAAGAAATCGGCCCAAAATGTACAAGTTATTTGGGATAGGGTAAAATAAATTTCATTATTAAACTATGATTAATAATAAAACATTTAATACTTAAGAATACATTTTGCCGAAAAACTATAATTGTATTTTCCCGAACGTTGAAAAAAGGAACATATCGGCTTCTGACATCCAACTAAAGATTTTAAGTTACTGTGTATATAATTAAGGAATTCGACATAATTTAAGGTTTCAAGGTTTTTTGTTTTTGTTTGTTTACAGATAGTAAATATTTTCTTTATTGTAATAGTAATAAAAATAAGGTTTCAATTTCAATATTAAAACATAGCAATAATTCCAATAAATGTCGGTAAGTATACTATTATTTCTTGTTGTCGATACTCTATCATAACTTTAATTATCTCTATCTATAAATTACCATTGTAGTCGAGTCTGATATAACTGATAGATAGTGAACAAAAGACGGCTGATACTTTGCTTTGAAACATTGTTCGACGGAAACAAGTTTTATTGAATTTGTTGGCGAAAAATAAGCGCTTTCTTTTGGTCTCTTTAAGTGCGTAGTCGATTTGCCCATCGAACCTTAATAATACACATTGTCGCCCAAACGAGAAATGTCGAGTCTAAACTACATGGAAATCGAAACGAGTCGTAGGATATAATACAGAATAGGCCTTATTTTGTATTGTCGGTCAATTTCGATTTTTAGCTGGTGACGGCTATGGCGGTGGTGGTGATGGACTGGTACATAAGCGGAAGCAAGATAGTATAGTTTTGGTATAACTTTTAAAAATATTAATCAAACGCAATCGGCCACTCAAAATGTATACGGCTGAATAGGTCAATGTACGACGGCCGATCGTTTAGCTGAAAAATTAACTCGGCAAATGTCGTCGTTTCTTTTTTTCCTGAATGCCAACTGCCCAATTGATGCGGTGTACATATTGTACACCTACACGTGAACGATCCGAATCAATCATCCCAAAGATTTGATGGATGATGACAAAATTTTCACAATCGATATTGAAACGGACATTTGGGCAAACAACAGTGTACAGTTTTATTTAAAAATGAACATTAAGCTTTACGTGTAAAATCGACGCGACGGACTAGGATAACGCCGTTATAAATAACCATCGTTCAAACCGTTAATACTGAAAATAATGGGTTGTACTGGAGAGGAAAAGAATATTTAACCACAAGTCTATTAATTATTTCACTCTAGATTTTAACAACCGTTATTAATCGGTGGTCGTCGGTCGATATACCGGAAACTCGACAGTAGTTGTGACGTCGCAAAAAGCGATTAAAATAATGTCATTTACATAATATTTTAACGTTCAATAAGGACATGTAAAAAAAAAATGATTGAAACGAAAAATTAACCGATAAAAAAACATATTATAATGTTTTATGTTGGAAATTAAAAACTATCTACGCCCTCCATCAAAATCCGGTACGTCTGTTATTGAAACGGCCATCACTTAAAAGAAAATATTTAATTCTTAATTAGGTTTTCACAAATTTTAAGTACAAAGAAACTAGCACCATAATATCGTACAGTTGCGTTGTATTGACAGTTGCGTTTTGTTATTCGAAGTATAAATTTATTGCATCTAGATGTTTGTCAACAAACTTTATTTTGCCAACTTGTACGAACGTGACAGTATAAAAACACGGAATTCAACTTGTCAGAAACGCTAACGTTCGATACGGTTAACAGCAGCTATGTACTAGTTGAATCCATTTTGCAAACAAATTCACAAGACATAATATTATGGACAAATGGACTACATCCTAATATTGATGAGAGAAATTACCAGTGGCTAAACTTTGTTTGCCACATTGTTCACTACGGGTTCCTAAATACTAGTAATAATAAAAAAAAAGATTTTTCGGCCGTAACCCCTGTGTAAATTGTATTTATGAGCGAAAATAAAATGGTCATATAGTATAATAGTTCGCTGTATTTTATATGGAATCCAATACCATACTTATTTATTTGCATAATAAAAGTTCGCTAGAACATAAAAACGAATCGCCGTCCACGACGATTTACAGCAGTCAAAATTAATGTAGTTTAGGCGGGAATAGGCATTACAATTTTATGGTTTATGATCACACAAATCGTATGAGGTCAACTTGTCAAAAACATAAACAACGACGAAATATGACTTGAACAATTGTATTCAAAATTCTTCGTATTTTTCTCAACCTAACTATATGGAGTTTACTCGACTTAGACCTCGTCTCATTATTCTATACAGTTTGTCACAACTTTCACACCCATATCAGACCGCTTTGTATCGTTTACAATAGTCTCCGAATACCTTTCTTTTATCATCATCTGCCCTATTTTTTGCTTCCTCGTATACCGCTATTTCCACTTTTACTATTTTGTCTTCATCCTAACATAGTTGCTATCTCACAAGTCACAACAACAGTCCAACACATTAATCTGATTGACAATCTCTTACTTTAATATAACTTTTGTTTCTCTCAATACAACCACTTTCTTATTCATTTTGATTAAGCTTTATCTTATCTAAACTAAAATATATAATGTCCATAAACCATGGATTGAATTGCACGCATCTGTTTATCTTTCATAGTAATAATCATGATTCAAGAGAACTAAAAAGGTCTAAAATTTAACAGTTGGAATTTTCTGTTCTTAAATAAATATATTTTAATGTAGTATAGAATATTTTAAAAACTTCCAATCCTTAGTTTGGTGTTAAATAAAGTGTTTAAAATGTTTAAATGAAAGTAAATGTGTTTTACAATGTACATAGGTACATAACATCAGTGTTACATATCATAACTTCATTTCATAATGATGTGTTTTGATTAACTAAATGACATCTGTTTGAATAATTATTTATGTTTAATGTCGCTTAGTACTGCGTACATAGTTACAATTGTAATAGTTGTTTTTAAAGCTTTTATACAAGGTCATTGATCAACACACTTTACATTTAGTATAATCGAATTTCAGGTACGGCGACTGTGTTTTCCACGTGCCATGGTTAAGTACACCACAGCTCATTGAGCACAAAAGCCAGTGCTTCAACATTAGTAAAAAAACAACATGTAGGCCGGTAAGCGAAGTTTGATTACTTGCTGTATCCAACCGAAATACCCGTTTTAATACCAAAACAAGTTTTAAATCGAATTTAATTCAAAACAAAACCCGAACAACATTCTGTTTGATAATATATAATTTCACCAATTTAATTCGTCCGTGAAGACAACAACCGATAATTACACGAACTTTTTATTCAACTTTTTGTACTGCAACTATTTAAAATGTTCACTGTAAAGACTGATCATATTTGATGGTATATTTTTAATTATTCAATAACAATTTTTGTACTGTTTTAATCTGAAAAAGATAATATGGCAAGCCTTATTGTAAAACGTAGGTAACAACATAGGTACCACAATTTTCAAAGAACACCGTTTTCATTTTAGTCGAGCTCGTATTTCGCATTCTTAAAAAAACAGTACATAAAAAACGCAAATGGAATACACGATATCCAAACTTAAATACAATAAAAGATGTACAACGGTGTACATTTATAGGAAAAATATAAACTTGTACATAACATGATTTAGCCCAGAAACACGGTTTATTATAAATGACGGGTACGTCTCATTGAATGTTTTTAGAATATGTTTTCTACTTTCTAGTTAAACTTTAAGCTTTCAACCACGAACATTTTTTTTATCAACTTCAACTTTCTGGTAAACGGTATATACTATAATGTATTCGTTCTCTGCGCAGAAATGTAAATTTATAAAAAAACTTATTATAGTTTAACCGATATATATATATATATATGTATAGTCCGTGATCGCCTCACACGAGCATGCTTTCTAGGAGGGCGTTACAAATTAAAATACATGGAATGTACAAGTTGTGTTACTAACCCTTTTCGTGTGTATACCCCTCATATTTGACAAATATCCCTCATGGAGAAATAAGCTTATGATTATTTTTATTTTTGTCCACGTTTATCGATGGTGCTTTATCTAACAAATTTTCTATACACATTTGTAACTATTTCTAAAGCAGTTTTTATAATTAATAAGTAATTTTAAGTTAAAAAATATAGATGTTTTAGAGTTTTTCTTTGCATTGAATAATGAGGAATGGGTGGTTTTTTAATTTTTGGGCCAGTAAGGTACATTTTAGCAACAATTACTGATCGCTTTATGAAGTCGGTTCAGCGGTTAAGAAGATATCGTCGGTGCAGACACAAAATAAATATAAAAACCCATAATTGTAAATACGCATTGAAGCTAAAACAATGTAATTTTAAACACACAAATATATATTGTATAATGACATTTATATATATACATATATTGTTTTAAATTAATAAAATAATTTATATGTACATATATGAAGTATATTTAACATTATCGCCTAAAAATCGCCAAAAAAACAACATAAATCGACTAAAATCGCCAAAAACCAAAAAAAATCGCCATGAACCGCCAGATTATGTGTTTTTATTTTTATTTTTTTATTTTTGTGTCTGGACTCAAGATATCACGTAAACCGCTGAACCATTTCTTCGTGTAGCAACTCTATAGTTAGGAATTCATACCTGGAAGGTACTTTATTTAATCGCGTAAAAAATAGCCTCAATTATATACATTTCTACCCTTGTCTCTAAACGCCCAAATTTTATTATAACGCCATATGTTATGGTCTTCGACATCCAAGTATAAGTATCGCCACTTTTTGGTAAAAAAAAAAAAAGAATACATGAACCCTTTCAATTCCGAATTATGATCCACACAAAAATAAGGTGTTTAAAAAATGGTAAGTATTGGTAAGTATGATTTTTCCAAGTTTGATACATTTCTTACTTTTACATATGTCTTTTAAATCAAAAGCGTTATAATCCTATACATGAGCTATCTATGTATACTTAATCAATGGTCGAATGATACATACGAGTGCTTTTTGACAAACCTACGAGTTTGGTTGGATTGAAATACATAACGTTTAAGTCGTGAGAAAAAAAACAATTTTAAATACAAAATAAATAAATAGTGTTTACCTATTTACATTCCGTTTCGAGAAGTATGTAGGTAGATCTGTTATATATTCTAAATTGTTTGCATTTGGGTATAAAGAGACGGACAGGCCTACGAGAAGAAAAGTATTTTCTTTTTTGTATTGTGACGTCGCTTTATTTCTCTTGACATTTGAAACAAAATTAGACTTATGTTTACGGATAAAAAAATTTCCGATATACTCAATAAGCTTTAAGATAACGATTATAGTATCATTAATAATATTCATTACACAGAATAAAAAATTCTACAAATATATATCACCACGGGTAAACTAAGTTGTACTAGATTTACAGACAATACATCAAGCCCTTTATAATTGGGAATACATAGTTACTCACCACATTACATAATATATGAACAACCGGTTGTGAATTGTTCAATAATCTATTAAATTAAAGTGTACTTTCGGTACTAGGATGAAATTGTCAGAATGTCGAAGGTGCTAATTGCAAATTGAAAGTCAATCAATTTGGTATGAAAAGCATAAAAATTTCAGTGCTGCTTTTAAACAATTTTTTGTCCAGATTTAAAATTGTCAGCAGCCAAAATAATCAGATATCGCGAGAAAGATAATTTGTTTTGATCTGTAAACCGATTTGTAAAAAACTTCACTAGATTTGCAGTGAAACTTTGTTAGTATTTCGTGTTAAGTTTCTCAGAAACGGAATGTAAATGTCCTCGGTCTAAGTTAAAATAATGTTAACATTGCTAGATTTATTTTATTCTGTTTATTCCAAAAACTTTTAAGTGATATAAATTGATTTCTTTTTTTAATCCAGTCAAACTTGTTCAAGATTCTGATAAATTTTACTATATGTGATGTGGATAGCAAAAAGGACCTCTGTCGACATTTAAAAAAAATGAGTTAGTCCTATTTTCTAAATCTTGCTTGATTTTTGAACAATGTAAAAGCTGGTACTTCTTTTTAGCTTAAAAACATACTAATTTATTGCATTTTGAAGTTTGCGAGTAGTAATACTTTTCGTATCTTTTGTCGTTTTCACAAAATCGATATTGCCGGCCATACGTCTCTTTTCGCATCAAATATATATGTATAATTTTCTCTGTTCGGATATAGGTATAGTTTCTAAATAAATTATCAACTATAAATTAATAACAAGTTTAACTACCTTTATTTGTACATCCAGGTAATTTCTAAAAACCCAGTTAGGTGACCTTTGTGAACTTTTGTGAGAAGACAAGACATTTTTACTGGTTTCTTTATTCGATACTTAACTAGTTGAGAGAGTAGGGGAGGGGGTGTTATAAGGTTCATGTTTCTAAAAAAATAATTATATTTCTACTTGAAGTTTAGAACTATGAAAACATTTCAAATACTTAGTTGTGTATATTTTTATCACATATGTAATTAAAGACTAGATACCAAAATAAGCGAATTGGAAAACAATCGACACAATCGCAGCTTCGTTTTTTATCACAATATCTAAAGAAATCAAAGAAACCTCAAACTAAAATTAGTTTAACTATAGAAAATTAATAATTCATTATATAAAATAAATATGTTACAACAAATAATATTAAAAATATTAATTTTATATTTGGCTGTCTGGGCTTTTAACAATAAGTTTCGTTAATCAAGGGTTACGTTGTAATTCTAATTCAGGCCAAAATTATAAATTGCTTTTGTTTAGGTATCTCTTTATGATGTCATCTCCAGGGAAATATAAGTATTCATTTTTTGCAGAAAATATTTTTAATGCATTCGAAAGCTCAGCTTTTTTTTTTTTTTTTACTATATAACACAAATTAAAAACTCAACAAAAAGTGAGGTATATAACGTACACACGTTATATACACGCAGCTGTTTTTAGAATGTCTTTATTTATTCAAAACAATAGATTTTAATATTGTATCTATAATGATAGTAAATAAAGGCACTGCTATTAATATTTATATTAATTTTTTTATACAACATTTCTAAAGTATTTCCGTTCTTACTTACGGTTTTATTAAAATTATAATTCTCTTAGATCAACTAAGCTTATTAGAACTTCATAACCTAATCAATTTACTTCATAATAACTAATAAAATATGTTTATTGCACATAACAAATCTATAATTATAGATCCAAAGCGTTTAAACTTGATACTTTTGAAAACATCAGACACAAATGTGTAGAAATTGCTAGTTATATGAAAAAAATGTTCATTCTAAGTAATATTATTTCATAAAAAGTTACAGAATCATAAGAACTTTGGGTCGTTTTTTTTTATTTGCAAACCAAAGATTTCATTTTGTACTAGATTTGCGTCAAGTATAATATATCTTACTAATTTATCTTAATCATAGTATAAAATTTACGGCTATTAATGCTTGTTATATTTGCCTGCCATTTGATACACGATTAAATTTTTCAGTGTCAAAATCACAAGGCAGAAGGCTATTCTTAAACAACCACCGTAACGCTATTTTCTTGAAAAATAGTTCAAACTCAACATTCCTCTAGATAATATTTGTCATCACTTAACTGTTAACAATCTTGTTATAATTAAGTAAATAAATTCAGTGTCGTTATAAAAATAGTTTTCTTGTAGTATGTCTTACACACTATAAAAAAACAATATTTTGTAAGGATTTTTAAAAGTTATGTACTCATAAATAAACAAGTAAATAAGTCCTACAAATGTCAGATCATTTATTTCAAGTTAAAGTATTTGGCTTCATATTTTTTTTATGCAAAATAATTGTTTAGGCTTACTTTATTTCAGATAAAATGTACACAATTTTGGCAAACATTGCTCGTTATGCGTATAACGTACACACATAGTAGGACTTACAAATCCTTATAAAATATTTGCTTTTTGTAGCATGTAAGACATGGTACAAGCAAACTATTTCCATAACTACACTGAATTTATTTACTTAATTATAACAAGAATGTTGACCCAGGATTCTGTAATTTTTTCGGTTAGCTTTTTATGAAAACATATTACTTTAGAATGAACATTTTTTTCATATTACTAGCAAATTCTACACATTTTTTACCGTGTTGTGTCTGATGTTTCCAAATGTATCTGGTTTAAACGCCCCGAATCTATAATTATTATAGATTTACTATCTACACTAAACATATTTTTTTAGTTAATATGAAATAAATTGATTAGGTTATGAAGTTCTAATAAACTTAGTTGATCTAAGGGATTTCCAATTATAATAAAAGTACATGTTGTATAAAAAATGAATATAAATATTACCTAATGGTAATGCCTTTATTCACTCATTAACAATACTATATTCAAATCTATTATTTTGAATAAATGAAGAGATATTCTAAAAACAGCTACGGTAAACAAATGATTTATTGTTTCATGTGTCTGTTTATCTTCTAGTAAACTTTTTTTCCTAAAAGTTTAAACCGGAAGTATCGCATATTTTACTTTAGAATAAACACATAATAAATTTAATTAATGCAAAAATATTGTAGTTGACCTATTATTCGATGCTCTAAACATAAACGTATAAATCATGCAATTTTTTTTGATATCTCGTTACTTACGAACAAAATTAGTTTTTACGTTATTTACGACGTTTTAGAGTAGCTAACAAATTGCAGTGAGTACAAAATGAAAAAAATAAAAACTAATTACAAAATTACAGATTTTTTCTAAAACAATAATAATTATAGGGTATCATCGTATCGGTCAGTATAATAAAAAAAAATGTCACCACTCGTTCATTAATTTCCTCTTAAGAAGACGCAACCCACCCGTAATTTATCCACGAAAAATGGTTTTGCGGGAGACAAAAATAAGAGGACGGACGATAGTTAGAGTAGCCATATACAATTTTTATAATGGATAGAAAAGAACTTTATCTACGGGGTAGCGTTTTTAGTTTTTTGATAACTTAAGCAATATCAAAATTATTCATTCGTAAATATTCATTCTTTTTTTCCTTTTTTAATTTGTTTATAAAATAATATTAATTATAGATATCGAAAAAATTAAAACGCTACCCCATGGATAAAGTTCTTCTCTATACATTGTGAAAATTTGGTAAATTTACTGTTACGAATAATACTGGCCACACATACTTATCCCGCACAAAGCAGTTTTGATGGGGAAAAAATTGTAATTTATCCTATAGAAGTGACTATGATAGCCTGACAAAAAAATGACAAGCAACAAAGTATCCTCATTACTGTATTAATAAGTATACATTATAGTTCAAACTCTAATTTAAGATTTTTTGAAAAATTGCCTATCCTTTACTCCTTAGAAATGGCCTGGGTAGCGTCCTCTTAAGATACATTAGTAAATCATTTTTTCTAGTAATAAGTTTCAGCGGTAAAACATTAGTATGTTATTTTGTGAACTAGAGAACAATAATTTTTTTTATTATTAGTATCACTTATTTAAAATAGAGTGAGCTGTTTATCACAAAGGTTGCCAAAATGACACAGCTGCTTTTCAGACAGACTTTATGCAAGTACATATGTAATATGTTCAGTTTGTTATATTTTCAAATAACAAACAATTAATAGACATTTTGACTCATATGAAGTATATTATTTTAGTGATTATCTAATTAAATTAGTGTTGTTGTGAGATTGGATAAGTTGAAATATTTATATATCTGTCCAAAAATTCAGTGTCTACCACTATTTTTATTAGTGAATTTTCATATAGTTATGTATTACTAATCTAATTATTCGTCGAAAACAAGGTAATGTAAATTTATTGATATTTCTTATACCCGAACTGCGGGTAAACCAATAGAATTTTTTAAAAGTTATTACAACTTTATAGAAACTCTCATACTAATCGCTAACAGTTTGGCCCACATTATCGTAGGTAAATAAATAAATATCGGTCTTATTCCCAAAATACATGAACTATTTTTAAAATTGGAATTATATTTTTATAACATATTCTATAACAGAGTAACTGGTATTATAATATTTAACTATATTATAAGTTAAAATTTTAAAGACCCTTTAACCAAAAAATAAAAAACTATAAAAATTGGTAAATGAAAAAATTGCTATTTTTTTATCTAGACAATCGTTTGTCAAAAGAGGAAAGCCGCTAAAAGTAAAAAATGATAGACTATTTTGTATAATATATTACGATGCATACTACTTGCGACCGAGATTATTATCAGTAGGTGAGTTTTTTTGGGACGCAAGCAGTATGCAGCTATATTATATTATCATACGATTATTGTACGATTTTGCCTTTGAACATGTTCAAAATATGTACGTGTCCTATTAAATACTTTGACTAATTTAAAAATATTTGAATATATCCGTGGGCTTATGGCGCGTGTAAACCTTTGTTTTGCAAAAGTCAAAAAGAAAAATATTATGACGGTGAAGTTTTATTTAATTGCGCATTGAAAAGTAGATATTATGAAAACCTTTTAGTGTGAATCAACCTAAGCAGCGAAAACAGTAATTGGCAGTTAGCAGTTGGCAACAGTAAAAACACGGACTATTGTAATTATAAAATGCGGACAACATATGTGAAAACAGCGTTTATATTAGAATAGATTCGTTTAATACGCGGTCCGTGCAATTTGTGACAATTTTTTACCCAACATACTTTATACAGACTCCTGCCTAGTAGGTTCGAATAATATATTATCACTGTCGAACCCACAATGGCGCCATTTATGTGTAGATTTTTTTTTTATTATTATTTAACGACTGTTTGCTTACGCGTTAACAGGCCGTGCTGCGTTTTAATTTGATAGTACCCGTACAGACAGGGCAAATAATCAGGCGCGGACTGGCTGGAATGAGATCACATCCTTTACCAGTTTAAAAAACTAGTGGCTTACGTACTAAAAAATGATAGATACAAAAATCAATTTTTATGTTTTTTTTCCACATAGTTAGTAGGAAAAATGTTTGCCCTAAGACGACAAACCCAGAGCTCATCTACAATAATAACATCTCTCCACATAAGTGTACTGTTTGCACATTTAAAAGTCCTATTTACAGCCATCTATTGTGGTCCACTGCACAATCAATAACTGGCCATTCGATCACAGTTTAAAAAAACGAAAAATCAATTAATCATTGAAGTATAGTACTCGAACAAGAAACTGCAGGAAGATGTATTCTGTTTCTGGTGTCGAAGGAGAATAGCGAAATGCGCGATCGGCGATACACGATTACAGTATAATATATAATACGGTTTAGGATCTAAATAACTCATCAGGCCGTTATAGTACACACCAAAGATAGCTCTTTTGTCGATAGACAAAATGTATGATAGCAAAACACGAATTTATATAATATATCAGTATCCGTTTAGTTTGACTGACTTAAGTAATATACAATAAAAATAAAATATGCTTCGGCATGTAACCATACCGGCAATGGTAAATCATCATGATCCTGGAGAGATTAATCAATTGTAGTCCAATCATATGTAGATTGCCTGTATAATTTGCATACTAATTATAAAAAAGCAGCACAGCGGAAGTGAATACGTATCATAGTGGCGACGAGGAGGCCACAAATCTTCAGGAATAATTTGTATAACTAAAATCACTAACCAATAAACGCTTTGATGCGAAACTATAGATGTTACAAACTATAAACTGTAAAATATAAAAATAAAATATTTTATAGACAATAAAAAATGTGTTGTAGTCGGCTTATTTGATTTTTAAAGTTTTTCTCAATAAAAAATCGTGACTATATTTTTGAACTTGAAGTCGACAATAATCTATTGAAAATTTGGAATTGTCGATTGTAAAATTGTTAATATTTTACAAAAAATCAACAAATCTACTTACACATATTAACAAAAGAAAAATTAAGAAATAGAAAATTACTATTTCCGACAACTGTACGCCGGAAAAAAAACATCAACAAAAACTCACAATAGTAGATAAATATAAACAGGTAATAATATTACATTATATAACAACTTTTTTATACATTTTTAGGGTGTTTTTCTCAATTTTGAAGAGCAAAAGGTAAACTTTAAAGAAAACAAAAACAAATATGTCGTAAAATGTAACACTAATATGCAAGTTATTTGAATGGACAATGTATAGTCATACTTTGTGCAGTGACGAAAAACGGTTTTTTTTTTGGTTTCTCTTAATATAAACGTCGAAAATTGGTCTTTGTATTTGTTTAAATACAAATAATGGTGTAACATAAATTTAAAAAAATAACAAAAATACTCACATATTATCTTTTGCAATGTCGATTTACGAAATAATAGGTCAATCGATATAATTGTTTTTTTTTTCATTCAAATACGGCATAATATATTATTATTAGCGACAATTTCCCTTTTCCGTGGGATACCGCATACTCTTGTTTTTGTTATTTTATAAAAATATTGAAAAAAAATATGTTTCGGCCGTCAAATATGTGTATTAAATGGTAAAAACATAACAATTCTATAATAATTAAAGTAATAAAAAAATGCATACAAATTATTTTATTTGTCAATTACTTAAATCTACCTCTTCGTCTTAGTGAACTCTTTTCATCTATTTCGCTTATTTTTTTGACTACGTGTACATCTAACATATTATATTTAACAGTTCGCGCTTGGCCGCCGGTATAGTATTGCTTATCTGTCATCCATTATTTATGAAGGAAATTATTACAAGTCTCCTAGTCCGTTATCAATATATAGTATTACAGTGCGAGCAAAAAATTACAATGTGGTCAAATAAAACTCTGTTTGGATTGTTTTACCAACAAGATAATTTTTATAAAATATGTAATATAATAATTTTATTTCTCATATATACCTTTCTTAATAATTTATTTAAAGAACTAACAGTTATGCTTACATCTGATATTTATTGGGCTTTTAGCTTTGATGCGAAGTTGAGTTGATTGTTTTTTTTAATACAAAAGTAATGATCGGTAAGACGTATATTATTGCACTCGTAAAATATTTTTGCAAATAAGAATTTTTAAATTAAGGAGATTCATAAGCAAAAACCCCATATTTTACGTATAGTGAACTGTAGTCCGGATGTGAGTATAACATTTTTGTTTGGCGAGTAAAAATTATTTATCCGTTACAGTGAAAACGATATTGGACTTCCTGGCGGTCTTTTAAAAACTATGGTGGAAACTTAGCTTCTTGGAAACCTGATTATTATTAATGTTTATTACTATAGTATGGTGTGAGACAAAACTCAAAGGATAAAGCCGATTGGATCAAAACCGCATACGCATAACCTAACCGGAAGTTTGCAAGTAATGTTAAAATCGTAACTCAACCCTTATAAATTTGTAGCGTGGAACCTAAAAGTATGGTTTTGTCGTTTTCTTCAGAGAGGAAGTATAATATTGTCACTGAACTAAAAATATGAAACGCTTATATTATCTGATCTACCTAAGATATTACCTGTTGTGCAATTTTATGAAGATACAAGAAGCCGTAATGTTGATGTGGAAAGTCATTTTTAAACATGGTGACTACCCAAATTTCTGATAAATCTGATCCTACGGCGAAATTGATACTCATGACTATTAGCGATTATGGTCAAATATATTTTTCATAAAATGTTTTCCGGTACGGCGGTCGCCTGTCTGTACGTTTCGGTTCGACTAATATCAGATACGTCGTTCTGGTACTGACATTTTAGCTAATCAACACACGTGTAAGGTATTAAAAAATATAATCTAAAAACGTTGTCGTTTATAATAATTAACGAGTAGGCTGTCGCGTGACCCGGCAACTTTTTTTTTTCACCGCACTCGCAATAACGCGACGAATCGCCTTCGTCGCCAACGAAGTATTTTTCCTAAAAGGTTTTCCTCTACTCCTTTCAAAACTAATAAAAGAGAATATATTTTGATTGATAATCCGTTAAAATGAACAGCGAAAAAAATCGATATCACATTTTCGGTATACTCATCAATTTATCCGCAGTCGGTGTCAATGCTTCCGCAGTTAAAACGGAAGTACTGCATTAGAGGCTACGGAAGCAATCACTTTTGCCACAACGGCAAACAGAAACAAATAATTGTACTATAAAAATAACAATTAAAATACTATTTTTGGGTACCCCATACTCGTGCTTGATTTTTTTGACCGAAAACTCCTTATTTAAATACTAACTTGCCGGTACAATATTACGGATATCTAAATTCACGTTTACCATTTTCAGTTTTTGCCGTTGTTTTAAGTAAAAAAATATAGCACAGTCAGCAATATTAGAATGTACTAAGATTCCTGATTACAAACTATTTTACTAGGCGTGTTGTTAATAATTATTTATAATTTCAAAAACTGTGTCAATAATCGAGATAAAAGTTTATAACTAATTAAAAAAACAAATTATTTATTGTTGTTGGAAAGGGGTGCCTTAATATATGTATCGTAAATGGCTAGGCGGTGATAATAAATTGTTACAACTTCATGAAAAACGTAGTACATTTTAGTAACACGGCGAATGGTGTATGCAAAAATAGTACATTGCCGTCAATAAACTCGTGTTTTAAAATTGTAGTAAAATATAATTGTTGGATAAAAGAAAGTTGTATTTAATAATACCTGCATTAATAGTAAAATAATGTATTTAATAGTTAAACTATATTATATCGATTAAATAATAAAAATAAAAATATTTTGATATAAAAACGAATTTAGTTAAATAGTAATTCTACAATAGAGAATAATTACTTGTAATAAGACAAGTTACATACAAAAATCGATGAAATATAACAAATTTCATAGATTAATTTTACTAGAGTTTTCTGATCAAATTTAGTATCTACTGATTAAAATTGAATAGATGTCATTTCTTCTCCGATATAGTACTTGTATTGTTCGCCAGTTTTTATCGATATTACACAAGCATTTGATGGTATGTGCTATATGAGGGACTTTATATAAATAAATAAAACTCTCCGTTTCCTATTTTCTTCTTATAATATTTAGTAGATCGTTTTTTCGTATATCGTCAAAACTGTAACTATTCCCAACAGTTTCCTATTAAGGCTAGAATTCCTCTGGGAAGTAATTTAGAACGAAGCCTACATATTATCTTTATATATGTGTGTAAAATATACTTTTATACATCCATTATCCAAAACTCACTTCACCACTTTATAGGTACATACTTTGGCAATACCATTATAAAACATAAACTTTAGTCCTATCTAATTTTTTGAAAGGCTTAGCTACAAACAATGTGCTGAAAGGTATACGTATAATCCAACAACAGTTCAAATTTGTAGCTGGATTGTCAGAGCCCTAAATAGATCATAATATAATTATCAATATAAGAAAACACCAATGAAAACATCACAACAACAGGCATATCAAAAACAAATTGGAGTATTACTAGCCATTTTACAACGGTAAAATGTTGTAGGAGTAATTATAAACAGAGGTATAAAAATATATCAGCAATGAGGCAAGCTTAAAACTTAATAGAAAATTTGTTCAATAATGGCGATTAATAGGAATCCATTTCATTTATTATATAATCATGTAATAATATATGTACATAATGATTATATCGTAAAGATGGTATAATATATCAAGGCACTATCCCACACAAGCGGTTCCGATAAAAAACAAACGAAGAGAGGAAATGACTAAAACTACGATTACTAAGCTTGCAAAAATATGGAAGGATCCTGATATTAACAAAAGAACCCATATGTATCTGACAAAGCCACTGATATTTCCTATATGTCGTGTGGTTCCGAACTCTGGATAAATACATCATGACTTAGGAGAATAGAAGCATTTGAAATGACTACTTTTAAAAGAATTTTACGAAGCTCATGGACTGACCTGAGAACTAGTGCTTTGTAAAACAGGAGCTGAACATTCAAGTCCAAACAAGACTGCTGCCCGCAATTTAGTAACAAATTCCTTTTTTGGTAGCAATTGAATTATTATTAACGCAATCCGTATAAGCTGACGGTTTATTTTAATCTAAATATTTATACTCTGTGGTACTATTGAGTTTAAAAATAAATAATGCAACAACAATAATGAAATCATTTTCAAATTTTAACTGAAATTTAAACGACTTTTATTATATTAATTTTACTGTATCCTTTTACAAGTTTTTGTTTTGCAAAAATGTATAGCCATTTCAGAATGTTCTACAAAACATCTAAGTAATTTAAAGTATGCTTTTCATAAGTCAAACACTTATCATTTATCACGTGTTTTATAAAACAATTCGAACAATATTCTTGTTTTATAATTAAATTATAAAGTAAATGAAAAGTAAATTTTACTTTTCATGAAATAAACAATTATGTACTTAAAAATAGAATATTACGAAAAATATTATTCAAGGATAAGTTTTAGTATATTCCAAACGTTTATTAATAACAAAGTTTCAACATAACCGCAGCGTGTAAGTGTTTTCATAAACATTGTACATTAAAATATAAAATTTAAATCCTAAATCAGTTTTTTTAAATAATTTGAGACCTGGATTATCTCTGTAATTACAAAAAAAATTAGTATGGTATTGAACTTTGAAGTTTTAGTAGAAATAGTTGCGAATATTTTAGCGTTTTACTATACAAAAAGGTCCCTGTTCGCTTTCCGCATCACAAAATATTGTTTATTAGGTCGAAAGTAGAAAAACTATAATCAGACTTAAATTTGGATTTTTTTATGACTATTTTGATGTGTACACATTATGTGCCTTTATTGGTAAAGGTACTATTTAGATTACATTATGGTATTTACTTTTTTTTAATTTGTGACAACTTATATTGAACTAATAAAAAATTATAAATAAAAGAATATGAGTACAAATATTTTTGTTAGGAAATCATTTTTTATACATAAAGGTAGAAGTGACCGAAGAATTTACTCAATATTTTGCAAGTAAAATTAATATAATAAAAAAGTATGTTTTTATTATTATTATTAAATTGCTTTTGTGATTATACACATTATAGCACAACAAACATGTTATTATTAACAATAATATTATATAATAATAATTAAATTCTGTTCGCTCATAATAGTTGGTCACTATTATGACACACAAGGGTAAAATTTACATAAGTTAAAGCGAAATGATCTGCTTCGTGCGTATGATTTATGACGTGTTTGCAAAAATTGTAATATATAAAGAAGGCTTAATTTAATAATGTAATGCATATAATGTAGATAACGCTTTTCATCAGATAATTAAAAAAATTTACATTGTACAATTACAGGCTGATATCAGATTATTGTGACTAAAATAAAAATATAAACTAGGTTTATCGTTTAAAAGGGTTTTAAAAGGAAAAAACAAAGATAATAGTATATTTTAACAGTTATACACAAGTTATTCAATAGTCGTATTTCATTAGTAATTTAAATTCGCTTCATTACTAGTCATCAAAATCATGCTGTTTTAATTAAATCAAATAATTGATTGGAAATTTCCATTCCAAATTAATTTGTTTTTAATAGTCATTAAATAAAATAAATGTTTTGTGTCAAGGTAAACAAACGTTATCAAAATGTTATTAGTATTATTTACTTCAGCAATTTCACGAATTTACGCTTAAAATGTTCTGGTCCTTAACAAAGTCTGTAAGCATAGAATAAATTTGTCAATCTCTAGTTTATTGAAGCTTGATATCGTTTTGACGTGGTTTTGATAAATGTTAAATGTAACGAAGTTACATGCATGAATATCTTAACAAATAGAAGTTTGGCTCTATCAATGGCTTTAAGATACAATATGTTGAACATACACTAGATAAATAAATTATGACAATTACTTTCTCAAAGTTTTGTTTGGAGCTATATATGTAGAAGCTTCCAATTGATAAATTCATATTATTATCATCGACTAGTTGCAAATAATAAACATTTAAAACTAGTTTCGTTTCACTTTTCATATGAATAATTCAATAGTCATTAACTAACCGAACCAATAGTTATTATTTAACTACAATTACTTTATTCAATTAAGCGTTAGGTCAGAAATTGTTTTGAAAGCCCTAGTATTATAAATAATAATATATCTGAGCGCACGGCGGTGCGCCAGGCTAAGTTCCAGCAATGTCACACGAACCAATTCACCCAGTTTTTCTAACCCGCATATCTCTATTTCCTCTTAAGATAATCTTTTGAAAATTGAAACATAGATTAAGCTTGAGTAGCTTATGATACTGTACAAAATGGAGCCCTTAAGTAAGCTTTCTCAAAAGGGGAGAATATCAAAGTTTTCATTTTTGTTACTGACTCACTCACTAACTCACTCACTAACTCACTTATCATCATAATTGTAAAACACTTCCCGTATAGTTAGAAACTTAAAATTTGGCACAATGACAGATCTTATAGTGTAACTAAAGGGAAAAATCTGAAAGTTGCAATTTTCTTAATATTAATGCCGCCTAAGGGAGTGTAGTTGTAAATACATGATGTGACGCGAATGAATATTGCTTGATAAGATTAGCGCAGGTTTTTGTTATTTAATCACAGATTCCCACGCCGTCGAAACAAACGTTCTCTTTCGGTGTTACAATATGACAATAAGTAATTGTTTGTAATTGACAATAAGTACTTATCAAACATAATGTTTTCTGGATAAAGCATAAAACATCATTATCAAATGTACTCACTTAGGAGTTATGTGGGTGATAGGAAAAAGATAACTCAGAAGAAAAGGAAAAAGGTTCAGATCCCCTCTCAAAAAAGTCAGCCAATCAAAGAAGTGGTATCTACATTGCGACCAAGTCTGTTATATGCCTCATTCAGAAAGGTCATGTTTCATTCGGAACTGGCCAAGTGTAAGCAATACAAATAAAAGAGCAGTGTTGCTCATGCAAGTACGAGTGAAGTGAGATTATAAACTAAAGAAATAGCAGACTTGACCACAATGTAGATATCACTACTTTGATAGGCTGACTTTTTTGGGAGGGGGTCTGAAACTTGGCCCTTTTTCACTGTTAGGTTTTTGTTGGATACCACTTACATTTTTAAGAACACCTAGTTACATTTGTAGACCAAGGGAAAATGAATAAACCATTTGACTACTACATTTAATCATTCATCAAAAATATGTTTACAACATAAGGCAAAATTGAGTACACTACCTTAGCTTGATACTGAAATTATCTGTTTATTTGACATTATAATGTACCATTTACATGTCTTAGTGACACGGTAACATTACTCCGCCTGTCTCTATATAATAATCGACTAGTTAATGTGCCAAATTAATTTCACAGATGACTCACAACAATGTTAAATTAGACGACAACATTTTGAATTGATGTGTTTCCGTCCGAAGTGGTCCGCACCGTTTCAATACTCGTTTGCTATAAGCTGATGGGCTTTTATTTAATCAATAAATAGTATTTGTATATCCACTAGAAAAATGACACTGTACAGAGGATGCTGCTTGTATTATTCATTGTAAATGTTCAACCAATCTCAAGATACTGAAAAATACTCAACTAACTAATTATTTGTGTATTTAAAATGTTTAAAAAAAATTATTATACCATAATCACAACTGCTGTCATTAATGATTATTTTTTTTTATATAAATTTGTTTTAAATAAAACAAATGCTTTTAAACAAAACAAATTATTTATTATAATATTTATTTTTCAATTAAGTTGATTCATTTTATAATTAGTATTGCCTAAATAGAAAATGTATAATAGTTCACCTGATTAGGACGGTCATTTTTAGGTTTAAAAATTATAATGTATATAGATAATACAGATAAACAGTATTTCATGATTTAACTATAATTTAACTATAATATAAGATAACAATATATTTTAACACTAGCGGAAACCCTTAAAAAATGTTTAATTAAATACACGAAGTCTTGCATTATAACACCCTTTAAACATGCCAGTCTGATTTTTTTATACATTCTAAAATGGTTACATCACGTATGTTTAAATGTTGCGCACGCTAAAGTTTTCTCTTAATTTTATGGTCACCTAATATTACTTCCATTTGAAGTATAAGTACGTCGTTTGGGTCGAATTGTTAAATTCGACACCGACATTCATTCTCAGAACAAAGCCCACAACGGGGTCCTACGGGGAACCTTTTGTAAGGAAACCTCTTGGAAATATGTTGACTATTTACTCCGGGTTCGATGTGTCTAATCTCATCCGAGACTAAAAAAAAAAGACGAATCGTTTCAACATTACGGTCTTAGCCGTTCGATTTAAGTTTCGGTGTAATAAAAGTATCTCATCACTCAACATGTTTCCCTGCTAATATATCTGATATATTTTTTCGCTGGAAATATGAAAAGCTTTTGTACACACACCCTGCACGTATATAGTGATGCAAATGCTTGCAAAAAGAGAGCCCACTAAAGTATTGTCATAAATGGCTGACGGTACATAATACGTGTAGCTTATACATATATATCCGAAAATGGACGTGAGTTTGTTGCATAAAATTGATTGATGTCCTGATTTACGGTTCAATTACCTCAATGAATCATACATAGAGCATACATGAGTGGTTATCGCATAAAAAAAACCGTGAATATTTTTTTTCCAATATTTTTTTAAAAATGTCACACACGAATCAAAATACGTGCAAATTTAAAAAGAAAGTTTGAGTGGCGATGCTATAAACCACTCTGGGCAATGATTTTTTTTTTAATTCCATAAACTTGTACACAATTTATAAAAAAAAGAAACGGATCAATACTTAGACCCTTATGTGTAAAATACTCAATATTTCCTTTGACACAACTTTTTTTTAACACTCCAGAACAAATTTAAGACACAATATAATATTATACTGATTATTACAAACATAAGCAAATATAAATTAAAACAATTGTATCGTCCAAACCGATTATATAAAATAATTGGAGCGCTTTCATTCATACATTTATAACATAGATAATAAAAGAAAAACTCTAAAAGCAAACTTTTCATTCTAATAATATAAATATATTTATTAATACATTTTTTATTAACAACTTTAACGAACCCGTGAATAATATGTTTTGTCCGATTGTTAGACACCGCAAATTAAAATGGATGTATTTCAAGTTTAAAAAACGTAGGTAATAGCCATAGTATATTAGCCTTATAGTTGTACTTTAATTCAACATATAAAGTCACGGGCCATAGGTTTTAAGTGTTTTAAGTTAACATGCATAAATATAAATCGTGACTTATGGTTGTAAAACATGTGACCTAAATTAATTTTATTGCCACAATACTGAATAAAAATAAATTATTTACAGAACAAACTATGTGTGGTCTATGCTATTAATAACTGTTATAAAAATTAATATTACAATTTTCAATATAACTAATATCTACTACAAACTTAATATACTACACGTATAATTTTGTTAAACACACTTTTGCAGTATAAAAAACATTTTGTTTTGGAAATATAGACATTTTATCCCAAACTAATTATATCATGAATAAAGAAAAACATGTTGATTATACATTTTAAATTTCTTGTGATTACTAGTCATTAAAGTTCTTTTGATGCAACAACCTTCATGAAACTTAAGCGCTGTCAAAACCGTATTATTATTTCCCCAAAATATTATAAGGGCGAAAATTATTTTATGCAATAAAAATTCGGGCGATTACATAAATACTATTTTCACACGCTTCAAATTGTAATGATAACTTTGTATTAATTTGCAATAAATAAATATTGAAAAAATCTACGAGATCAATCGCTTGCTATTATTTGTTTATTGCAATAAGGACATTTTTTTCAAAGCGTCTGCCTAAATAAATTCAACCGAAGGCTGACACGTGTACTCAACTGTGTATGTGATATAAGAGGCTTAATGGCGAATGATCACCGTGTATATGGTAGAAATATAATAGGCCTAAATGGTATTTTTACCGTTTTCACTAGTAATGTGTTATCATAACAGTATATTATATTATGCGCTACCGCTATGATACCGTAATGAAATTAAATACAGTAGGACGAGTTAGGTGACATCCATTCCCATTCGTTTCCATTTCAATAAACGAGGCAAGGGAATTATTAGTAATATACGGCCCGTATTTGTACGTGACGCTTTTTTTCACAATTGTATTATCTTAATAATTTTGCAAACGTTATTTTGGTCTCTGGAAGTTACAGGTATGCAAGAAAGTCGTTTTTAACTCAATCCTGTCACGCCTCCGCGACACCGTGACAAGTTGTTATTAATGCACAATACGGTAAGTTTACTTAACCATTTACTTCCCAGACCTTATAGAGTACAATACCGATAAACAAAAATCCGGCTTTTTTATTTTTTAAATGACCGAACGATGTATACTCGGGCGTTAATCCAAACGGTTACTCGAAGGTATTGTTTTAGTTATTATGATATTTATTTTATTATTAATAGTCGTTGGAAATAGATTAGTCTTGTCGAATTTATTTACAGAACAACCTATACCATATTTCGAAGGGGAGAATATATTGAGCATTATAATAACTACGCCTGTGTATAAAGCATTTGGATTCACCATACCAACAACAGCGTGTATAGCAACTAAGTCTGATAAATGACTCAAACCCTTCATGATTTTGCCTACTCGGAAAGCTGTTAACTGGCAATGTGGATAGTCATATGAAATGGTAGTTGAATGCAAGGAAGTTGAATTTAAAAAATGAATATTCAAATAATTGCAATTCATTTTAAAAATAACAACATCGGTGGACATATTATATAATAAGAATAATATGTTGTTTGCCTGTAGACATTATTTCTGTACATTTTCCTATTTTATTATCACCTCTTTTATTTCCAATGGTATACTCGAGAACTGGCATTCAAATAATGTTTGAGTTTTCGATACGTTTTTCGAATATTTTCCATCAAAATATATTTAAGTACACTATAAATAATTCATTATTTTTTTAGTAAATACATTTTTGGTTGCCATGAAAAGAGAGGACGAGAGAAAACTTTCATAAAATTTAAAACTGTTAGAAGCTACTTTAGTAATGTTATAATATTTAAATAATTGAGCTTAAATATACAATACAACGAAAGAAGTGTTATGAATTTATTATTGTACTTCAAACATATGCACATCATCTTGAACTCGAATTCCTATAAAAAGTCATGCTTATCAAATATGAAGTAAAAGTATTTCTATATAAACAATATCATGATTTATTACACACCAAATATGTATATTTATTTATCATACTAACATAATATATAGTAAATTGTAGGTACATTTGACATTTAAGTGTGATGCACTTAAACCCCACTACACATTGTATCTTTATAGCGAATAAATAATCGTTAACTCTTTGTTTAAAATTGGATAAAGAAAAAGTCGTTAAAAAAAGTCAAGGTTTTTTAATCTTACTCTTCCGCTCCCGAGTTCACATCCTTTTAAACTTAAATTCTTTCAAGTTGAAAACAAAATTACTTATTTCTTTACAAAACAACATTTATCCTAATTAATGTATGGATTTAAATATTTTGAACTATCTAATATTAACGTAAAGCTGGTCTAAATTATATGATTATAGGCGAATGACACTGATTCTAGAATACCATTTTAGTATGTGGTTTAATTAATTTTAAACTGTATATTTTTTACGTTTAACAAGAATAAAAATTGTGATAATATTCCAACTCGACTGCCGTTGTCTGACAGTTTAATTTTTTCCAGTGTTATTTATTGTTGAACCTGCTTTTATGATAACTATATGTCTCTAATGTTAAAATATATATACAACTTTTCATGTTGTAAATGTGATTCTATCTCTGTCGACAGTCTACACAAAAAACAGAGAAAATTAATTATAAATAGGTACAATGGGTTTATATATATAAAACCTACCGATAAAATACCCGATATTTTATGTTATAGACTAATAATTAACAAAAAATAATAATGACTCTAGAAAAACTATTTTCCTTGATAAAAAAATGAATACATGAATGTATAGTAGAATAGAATTGCAGAATTTTAGTTTGTAATAACGTTGTAATGTGGCAAATAATTAAAAAAAAAATGAAGATGAATGACTGTAATATAAAAAAATATATTAAAACAATTACAGCATTTAATACAATACCTTAAAAAACGACTTTGTTCCGGTAAGTACACTCCAAATGTAGCCTGCTTGAACATTGAACTGCTAACTTACAGTATAAAAATTAATTTTTTATTATGCTTAACATTTTTTAACGCAGTATTTTACTAACGACAAATGATAGAAATAATTAAACCTTTTTTAAATAAGATAAAGAAATATTTGTTTAGTTTTTTTTAACATGTATAATGTATATGTTTTATGGCTGGGGGGTCAGATTCTAAAAAATTTGTCTGAAACGTAACGCTGGATGTCACACTCGGCGACTGCGGAGATTAGAGATAACAGATACGATTTTAGAGATACTAGATTAAAGATAAAATAGAGATAATGTATTAAAGATAAGAGATTATAGATAAAATGTCTCCCATGGTTGCGGACTCGTACGCAAGCTATTGTAAAGGGATTGGGGTGGGGATGGAGATGGAGTTGGAGATGGGCTTGATTTCTTAACCGTATATGTCTGCTACGGTGTTCCTGGTTCCGACCAGTTAACTTGAATGAATGGTTAAATTGATTCAAAATAACTAACCAAGTGAATGTTGCCAACAAATCAATTAAGGTTAAATATTAAAAAACTACTAGAAAACTTTTAGCCAGTAAAAAGAATTTTAAAAATTAGAAATATAGGTATACCTAAATTGACATTTACTCGGTCATAAGACATATACATGTGCCTATGTATCCGCTTGTAGTGTAGATACTTTGAATTTTTTTAATACTTAACTTAATAGTTAAACCGAGTACTACATAGTACATACGGCAAACTTTATGCCTTAAATATTTATACTTTACCGAGGACAATAATAAAGTGCTACAGTAAGCTAAACTTACATTAAAACGACGGCTTGTGTTTATATAAAACAGTAAGCAATGTCTGCCACTTCAGGTACATAAATATTATATAATAGCAGAGAATATGTTTTTGCCAATCATGCATCCAATTGCACTGCAGATAGGATATGTAAAACTTGTAAAATAAGAAGTAGTGTTAAACTAATTTATTTAATAAATAATATTTTAAAAGTTCCCGAGTGATTTATTTTTCTAACGTTGTTTGTACTTAATAATAATGTACATTTTGTTTCTTATAAAAGAAAATCCTAAGAACGTTTTGTAGTTTTGAGGGGGAATACATCACGATAGAAAAAACATATGATGAGAATTCGATACAAACTGGTCTCATAGGGCGTCTAAACGATGGGTATCCCAAAAACAAAGCATGCCATTTCGGTTTTTTGGCAACAGGAAGGGCGAGGAAAGAAGGAAAAAAATAATGTGTATATAATATTGTATGTTATATACGTGTATACCTACTTGTATACAACAATATACATATAAACACGAGTCTATAAATATATTTTTTTCAAACAGAACGCCTCCGTGAGGGATCCATGTAATGTATGAAGTTGCCTTGGAGACGAAAGGCAGATGGATGTTAAAAGCATACAAACAATCCATGAGAACCGCAGAGAGGCCTTTCGCGCTCGCTCTTAAAGTGTTGGACACGGCACACTCAACGTTTAAGGGTGCTCTCAAACGGCTGAGCAAAAGCAAGCACTTACACGTTCTTTTGGCAATTAATATCGCCTGACCAATATAATATAAAACACACACTATAAAAGTCTGGGTGTTGTTGTTGATTTATTTTTATTCTGTAAATCGTTTACGATTATCACACTTATTTCGTTTGTTCATTACACAAAAGATTACCGTTGACGATTTACAACAGTAATTTATTTTTTATTTGAGATTTTATTTAATTCAAGTTGATAACTAAGAACCCAATGTGGAACCGTTTGAATTTTGTACAGATTCAATGCTGTGAAATTTAACTTAGATCAGAATATTTTCATAGTTATAAAATACATGCCATTTCATCGTTTATTCAAATAATTTTTGAATGGTTTTCTATTTTTTACTTCCTGTATTTCTTATATAATATTGTCTACCACTAAACATAATAGCATGTTTTTTATACAAAACATTTAATTTCATTGCATATTGTAAGAAAATGTGTAAATTAAGTCGAAATTATGGAAAATAGTAATGAATGATTCAACAATTCAAAATTATATGTTCATATTTTAAATAAAAACAATGTCATACATCGACCCCCCAAACAACTAAGTATAATCTGATATCAATTTATACCAGATAATAAAATATAAATAAAAAAAAGGTTATTGTGAAGCTGGAATGATCATCTAAACAACAGACATTAATAATATTAGTGGTGTTAGTTTTATTTCTAGTTCATAATTTCACAAACGAAAAAATTCTCCAACGTAGTGTTTGCAAATACTCTATAGCCTATGCAATAAATTGTCAGTAGGGAGTAGAGTTTTATACTGATGTTTCCTTAACAAAAATAATCTACCACAGTGAAAAGTTTTATCACGTGTGGGACATTTATTATTCTAAACAAATTTCAACATATTACCTTCGACCGGAGGCCGGATGAATTTCTAAATTATAACATAGGAAACTATTTCGCATACAATTATTATTCTCAAGTACTCTTGAACTGGCTCGACAGCTCTTGTTTTTTATCTTACCGTTTTTCAAATTTGTGCTTCGAAAATACTGTATTATTACGTTACATTACAAAAGGTAATATTAACTAATTATTATAAAAACTGTAATTACAAAACAAAAAAAATACTTAAAATAATTGAATAGTAATAGTAAACTAAATAGTTTAAGATATATACTTGATAAATTGTGTTGATAATTAATACACAAGACGTTCATAAAAAAATCAATACCATAAATACATCATTGTAATATCAATACTTTCTCAGTTTTTAATCTAAAATAGTTAATCATTAAAATAAAAAAAACTTTTTAGTTTGAACGAGGAAGTAAAACAGACAAATGCATCATCGCATTAGTAGTATATTTGCATAATACCATTATAACCATTAAGGTTTTAACACTTCATAGGCGTAAGAATCTAAGAACTTTGCGAAAAGTAAAACGGAAAGAAATTTTTATAAAATATCACCTAATCTTTACGAGAGCAAAGTTTTTTAATGGCAAAACATAATCTTCGTAAAAACAAACTTCGTATGAAAAATCTGTTTACTACCGTTAAACACATACAATTTGCACCTCCTCAATAATTCAGATCATTTTTGCTTCCCTGCTCACAAGATACGAGAGCTACCGCTGATAGAAGATATTATTAATGTATTAATAACATATCCGTGTATTTGCATATTATAGAGGTGACGATGATAGCTGGTAAAGGAAATTATAGTGGCCAAACCCGTTTGCGTGAGATTATTCCAAAAGATTTATTTGCATTTGTAATGATTTTCGAGAAACCACATAACAGTATTACAATATTATTTGTTATAGAGAAACTAAATAACCTAACGTGACTCCTAAAACATGTAATACGCGCCCGAGGCTTTTAGCATTTGCAATACTAGTAAAAAGAAATGCCTTTTTTTCCCTCAAGCATTCAGTGGAATTTACATAATTTCAAGAAAACCAACGGAGAACGCCGGAGGGCCTTGTGATGATCTGTTTCAGATGTAGTGCGTAACGCGGAAAAGATCATTTCAACATTTTCGTTCGTCGTAGGTCCTACTGTTGTATTACAATTTATAACCATACAAATCCCGGCGAGAAATACCTATACAGTATACTGTATACACATTGTATGTACACAATAATGCAGAAATCCGACATCCGACCGTTCATCAGCGAGAGCAGCCATTTAATAAGCTCGTCTAATCCGCATTGGTCGATCTAAACGTTTACCCGTTACTGCCATAAACATCATTACGAGTTCACATTACCATTGATTTTCAATCACAGTTCGCCTTCGGTCGTTGTTGATATCATCCATTTGTACGGATCATATCAAAGTGTTTTGAATGGAGCCGTTTCAAATATAATATACAACCGCGGTTTCAAAATTAAGTGTCGTTCGGTTAGATTTACAAACAAAAAAGGCGGGCATAGTGGGGACGAAGAGGTCATAGGTGAATCAGGGCTCTTCACTCTTCAGGAATTATTATAGTAATAAAATAACTTTTAAAAAAACGCACTTATGAGAATAATTACTGAAAAAGTTCCCTGGTAGATTAAATATTTAAAATAATGTAAAATAAATAACAAAATTGAAACAAAAAGTACTTATAGATTTTTTTTATACTTTATACTATTTCAAAAAAATAGCGCATTTTACGAATGAGTTAAAACTTTCATGGAATAAAATATGAATTTAATAATTTTCGGATATATCCATGTCTGGATTTGCTGGCAATACACTGATCACCCTTTATATAAAGTTGATATTTTTTTTAAAAATTGTATCAAATGTTAACAATTTTTTTCGTTTATAAAATATTAAAAAATCCCTTCCATATAAATCCTAGTGCCCCTTAAAATGTAATAATTTTACAGTTGGTTAAACGTTGTTCTCACTTTACAAATTTGAAAACCATTAACGGATATGTTACATAATAGTATTGTTATAGTTTATACAAATAATAATAATAAAATTATTGCCACGGTTCATTGAAAGTTATACAACTTACAAAATATTTATTAAAACTGTATTTTTATGCATTTATTTGTTTTTATAAAATACTTAAAAATAATTAGTTATTCTTATTTTTAATTACATAATATAACTTAAGAGAAATTCGTAATTTTAGAGCCGTTCAGTTTAATTACATAAATAAATAACATAATTCTAAAGTAGCCAATGGGCGATAAAACTACCGACGAAGACTTGAATAGGCCTGAAATGATAATAATTGTCTTGAGCGTTTTCAGCATGTAAGAGGACCGTAAAATATATTACGTTAAGTGTGCTACAACGTCGTCCACGACAATACATTTCCTACCAATAAACACTCCGAGCGAAACTACAGCGTATCTTCAAAATTAATTTAGTCAAAACAATTATTCTGAAAACAGTTATTATATGTGTTTAAATTAAAAAGACGACTAAAAGTATTTTGTAAATTATGTTACTTGGGACGTCAAAACAATAAAACATGTAATTAACAGCAGCTATAATTATTATTCTATTACTATTGCTTTACAACGAAAATGCTCGGTATTTTCTATGAATTTTTAATAGAAATAAAAATGTGTTTTGAATTTTGATGCCCTTTAAAAACCTGGAGTTTGCTTAAACATCCTCGGAGTACTAACCGTTAACGTCATGATACGCCGAATGGTCTTAAGTATTTTAATTTGACTCATAACGTTCCCCAGGCGTTCAAACGTTAAAAAAAAATTCACTTGAAATTAATTTGAAATTTAAATCTTTTCTTCACTTTTATTACAATGAATATTATCCAGCTGGCAATTTAATATAAAATTCAATCGACCTGCCGTTTGTATGAAGCCACACAGTTTTAAATTGGCTGTGAAAATTAATACTTTAAAGTATCCTGTATCCATTACAAAACGAACAGGTTAGAATCGAATTTCTCATCTTAATTAATATGATAAAACACACAAGTTACTTCCCGAATCTTGTGACAGGGATGTTTAGTATGACGGGTCATCCCATTGTTGTATCGCGTCGTTTGCAAATATTCTGTACTGTGTGTGTTCTCTCTCTCTTTCCCAGTTATTTGATATTCTACTATCCCCTGTGGAGATTCTATACGTTTATACGGTATTTCACGCACGTGCTTTATTTCATTATAAATTCAAACTTATGTTGTCACTGATGTTACACGACACAAGTGTTGATACAGATCGATGTAGCCGATATAACTAATAGCCGCTCCTACTATACAATAGTGGTAGCAACTAACACTAACAACTTTAGTAGTATCATTTTTACACAACATATTATTATTATTATTACAATAGAGCTGTTAGTCTCGTAAAACGATACAATGAAATTTTAAAAAGTGATGAAGAAAAACAGTATGCTTTAAGGATATTGGGAGAATACAGAAACCAATACGGTAATTTAACAAAATTAATCATTAATCATTAATGCAAAACAAAGTCAAAAAAGATGTTTTAAAGCTTAAAGTCTATGTTTCATACAAAATATCCAAAAACACAAAGACATTGGAACCCGTTCTTATCTGTTTGAATTAAACCTCAATTTAAAAACTTATACCAAAAAAACGCCTATGAAGCAAAACACTCCCACCGATGACCTAGGATAATAAAATGCCAAAATAATATCTTAATATCATTGATCAATGCGACGTGTCTTGCAGTATTATTACTGTAATATGTATAATTCATAGCAAGTACATTTTATATTTCCTTGGGTACTAGTTTGGCCGAAACGTTATTTACGCTCATAGAATGATAATTGTAAGAAATTAGCCACTCAAAAAACTTAGGAATATCGTTATCTCTAAAATTAATCTAAGCCACTGGTTATTCAAAAATACCAGACTGGACTTCAATAGCACACACTACGTCCAAAAATGGTTCTGTATTCATAATTCACATGCAGCGACGAAGAGTCCCATTATCAAGATTTAAATAATATTATTATTAACTTTGTTCAAAAATCAGAAGGAACAACCTGATAGTATAAACCAGTGTTTTCTCTAACTCATAATATATAACGAGTTTCACATACATTTCATAAAATCATCATCAGCTTAACGGGCCTTTAAAGCTCAACGCTGCCATCGTGAGATGATGGTTTCAAGAAGGATTCGCTGTCGCTGATGAAATATATATTATAATTTATCAAATATAAAATAAGTTAGTTACATGCGACACAATTTCTAGTTCGCGACATTTTGTTAAGGTTTTAAATACACATTTTTATTGGTCATAAACTTTTTTTGCAATCTATTAATCATTGTGTAATGATCCATGGAAAAATTAATGAGCCGTTTAACTGGGTGCCAATTAGCGACAAAATACCAAGAACTATACAATAATATTACCCAGCAAAACTTTTTTTGTCCTAAAACAAACACACTAACATGTACACTTATTTTTATAATTATTTCAATAATGTTAATAACTTTAAACTTTGAAGTATTTAAACTTAAGACTTGTTCACAAGTATGAATAGTGTGAATTTATATTTTCTAAAAAAATCTTAAATGTAATATAACATTTAAGATTTTTTAGTATTTGACTCATTGATAATTTTTCATTAATGATTCTTTATTAGTGAACGGCTATTTAAACATAAAAATTTCATGACGAAAATAAAATTGATGTACAAATTTCATAATATTATTTCATATATTTGAAATTCAATTGCACTTTATTCGACCTTAAACTATACAGTACTAGACAATACTAGAACGAGAAATATTATATACCTATTTATATACAATAATATAGCTAATCAGTCTATTTTAAGGAGAAAGTTGGCTGTATACACCAATTTCATTAAGATGAATTTAAACCCCATATAAGAGTTTGCTATAGGTACATTTTTGCAAAATCTTAATATACTGTAAACTGTTTTTTTAATAAACTAATGTGTATTTAGTTATTAGTAATTTTTATTAGTTTAGTAATTAGGACTCTTTTTTGGTAGTTAATTTGTTTTTCGTAGACATTTTAAAGATAATTTTCCTTTTAACATAGATATGCAGAATGGGGTTTAAGTAGTCAGTGATAGTTTTAAAGCAAAAAACAAATATTATAAAATCGAAAGATGATAACATTATTGAAACAGTGACACATTTTTTTTTTATTTAAAAGAATGGGGAGGGAAAAGATTCTTTCAATGTATCGATTTGAAACGTTTCATTTGTTTTTCGTCAAATACATAAATAAAAAGTAAGAATGGGTTAATTTTCGACCTTATTAACATAACAACCAAATCAATTTTAAGGTCATAATTTTGAAATAATTCCTAATACCTTCATCGTTGAGTCAGAATATCACTTACCACCATACTGTCATAGTATATTATTACAATCTACCAGTAAACACTTGGTAATTATTGAACAATTAAACAATTGGTGGAATATTTTTACCACTAGTTTAATACTTCAGCAAATGCCTTAAATAGAGTGATAAAACAATAAATCTGAAAAAATGTCTTTTACGACAATATGTGTGGTTTGAGGGAAGTGCTTTCAGGAAAATAACGACGTGAAAATGTTTTCTTAGGTAATACAAAATAAAGCTTCTGAAATCTACAACCTTAATAGGTCGCACGTGGTACAGAGCCATAGGCGAAAAAAATACAGCAACACTTTGGAATATATCTTAGGATTATGCAAGACGTGACCCGAAGGTAGCGGTAGGTCGGTAAAGGAATAAAATAACTTTTAACTTGTGTTACCTGTGTTGACGATGGGTTGACCGTACTTGTCGGCGGCCGGCTTGAGCATTACCGCATTTGACAGTTGCATTCCGTGGTTGAGAAAGTGAACAACCACGGCCGTGAACAATATCACCCAGCCCCATCCGCCCTCGGGGTAGTAGTGTCGCTGCAGCGTTGCTCTCTTCCGGGCTGAAAGTGGAGCCAGCGGACACCCATCCAAGTCATCCGTCACGGTGATCACTTCCGACGGCCTGTTTTCAATTATATGATTCCCGTTTTGTTCTAACCGGACCACTACAACGGGCCACGTGTTGCTCCGGGTCATCACGTTCATGTTTCCATCCAACTCCATGACCGGAAAACCAATTAGTCTAACTGCAATTCCGTCATCAAAATGTTAACTACTATTATTTAATACAAATTAATTATTATTTATGATTATTGCTTTTGAAATAAAATATGTGAAACTAAATTAAGACCTAAAATATTATACATTTAAACTAATTTTTAATCCAAAACTTTGTAGCCAATTTCCATAATATACATTGTGCTTTTTATTGTATAAACTACTAAAAAAGGTGTTATTAAATAAATTAAATAAAAAATAATCATCAGGTAAATGACATAATAGCAAAAATAATTGTATTTTGTGTATTACAGCTATTCATGAAATTATAATTTTTCAATATATGTCAAATGCAAACTAATTTATCTCATAATATATTTTTTTCTATAACCATTAGTATATTATAATTTATAATACTATAACGTATAGTTAAAAAAATAACTGCTTTTATAATTATTGGTATCCATTTTTAACATTGTACATGCATATTGATTTTTTCGTTTAATGAAAAAAATACTTTTAAGTAGTGTTTCACACAACTATTAATTATTCGTATTAAGAGTACTGTCAACGTTTTGAACTTAAATAATTCCCAAAGTAGGGTAAATATTGTTATTTTTGCGTCTTCAATTTTTTTTATTAATTAATATTAAAATAATTTAATATTATCATTGTGATTTAATTTATTGTAACAATTGATGTGAAGTACAGCGAATCTTACACAACAGTGGCACTAACAATTCTCTAAGAAGTTAAAGAAAAGAGAACGAAAAATTAAACGTGACCTATGATAAGAATACTTTTAGCTTTTAATTAAATTCTTGTATAGAATTTGCCCCAGTTTTTATGTGAATCAAACTTAGTTTGATAAAAATTAATAAGAGACTACCATTTCCATATTAATTGTCGTAGCGTCTAAATTCAGCTATCGAGTGTTTTCCAGAATTGTATTTGTAAATATTAAAATGTATTGAAATAATCGATAGGTGATAAGATTATTTAAACTAACAGTAAAAAAACATACTTAATTATGGCGTAACAAACATCTAGCCGACAAACTAGCCGTATAAAACAATAAAAACATACATTATTGCTTAATAGGATTACATCGTGTTCACTCAACTATTAAAACATTAATAATCACACAAAACATTGTAAATAACACATATAAATCATGAACAGTAATCAGTCAGAAGTATGATTTTATATTTGTTTTAAAGTTCTACGTATAATATGTAATAATAATTATTTACCTACCTAATAAATGATAAACCAAATTAACTCCAAAAACTTTTCAAATAAATGATGAATAAAGGAAGGTATTTTTATTAAATCAAAGTTCTAAATCGTACATATTCAATGGTATTACTTTCTGTATTTTGGAAGAAATATTTGTAGGCGTTTAACTTTAACACCAGTTTTTGTTGTTTTGCAACTTGTCTGTAAGGGAATTTGCATTTATGCAAATTTACCTGCCTAACAACGAAAAAACATCATGTCGTTCAATCCTTTAAAATACTACTTAATATAAGCCTAAAAAAATACATTACAAAATATAAAACTATTGTTACACTGAAGTTATTTTAAAAACAAACTTTGTAATAGTTATTTTTTAATTAGGTAAAAACCAAATATATTTTTTAATAATAATAGCCACGATACCAAAACTGGTTATGATCTTATAAAATCAGTCAAACAAAATTCCTTTAGTGTCGCTTAGTGAAAAATTAAAGACTTTTATCTATATTTTATTATAGTTTAAATATTTAAATCATTTTAGATGAAATGACATTCTTTCTATTAAATTCGTATATTACAAATTTAATGACATTCATTTTTCCATTCAATTTAATTTTAGAAATTGGCATAGAGGATAATATAAAATACTCTACTAGTAATGTATAATCAGAAGAACATTAAAAATAACAATAATACAATTATAACATTCATTTCTGTTGTATTTAAAGTATATAAGCTGTTTTTGCGAAAATTGCATGAAGGATTACTGACAAATATTTAAGTATCAATAAATCCAAAAATGCTAAAGCTTTTATCTAACGTTCTAGATCGATGTTTATATATTTATATATATAAGTTTATAAGTTATTTTAATTGTTTGTTATTTTACTGGAAAAAGTGTATCTTTATTTTTTTTTTGTTTAAACTGATTTAATTTACCTCGTATATATTAACACTAAAGTTTGTTTGTACACGCAGAAACGCATCTCAAAAACTATTTTTTAATAATTTTTGTTTACTTATTATAGCTAAATTTTAAGGTTTTTAAAAATATAACTTATTATATAGTAAACTCTATTGTATAATGTAAATTACCAAAACTATCTGATCTAAGTTCGATCAATATTATATATATATATATAGACAGATACTAACAAAAAGTCAAAAGATACTTCTTAATTTTGAGGTTAGACTAGCTGTTAACTATAACGTAAATTTCTGTTGAAACTATCGATTAAAAGTAAATTGTATTTTACAATAATGTCTGTGTTTGTATCATTATGTCAGAAGAAACGATACAATGTTTTTGATGGATCGATTGGTTTGATGATACAGCTACTTTTGTTTGTTCGCAAGTTTTATTAAAAAAAGTACTAGACAGTAGTATATACTTAATTAAGTATTATATTTTAGGATTTATAAAAAAAAATTGGCGGATTTTTATGAGAAGAGGCATTTTACATAATAAGTATGGACCTTAGCGATTAGGTTGAACCATTTATGGAAATAATATTATAAATAAATGGTATACAGAAAACTGAGGCTACTAAACTTATTCAAAAATGAATGTGAATTTTACATAATAATATCTTTACTATTGAGTTTAGAGAAAAAAATGAAAACTGTATTCAACATTTAGGACCTTATTATAATGGTTGAGACTTTTAAATATGGGTGCCTATAAAAATAATGTATAGGTGTATATAAAAAAACAGTTGGCTCACTTATTTGTATTCTTGCGACCTATCACATATTTGGGGATACGTCCGACGGTCAAAGCCGCCGCCGCTGTGCGGTAGCGATATTAAGTACTCAAAGGTGGCACGTGTCACGATGACTATTGTTTTTCTTAACGTCGGCAAACACTTAGAAACGAACTGCGAGTTATGCAAAACGGATTACGCAAAATCTAAATAAAAGTATTTCGGTTGAATGTTTTTTTTTTGCGGGTCACAATTTTATAGTCCAATCACGTTTGGTGCTACCCGGTAAGGTATCGTACGCGGCACCACAGTACATTTCTCCGTAACCGAATACCCGAGGTCGAACTGGCAAACGAAATTCAATAGTATAAAAAAAATGTAAGAACCAATTTTTTTTTTACCGTTTTCTATTGCGATCAGATTTTTAGGCGAAAGCGGGCGGCAACGCGTGCGAACACGACGGCGGCACGTTGACCACTAAACTGCCTCAACGGTGCACTTGTTGAGTGGTAGCGACAACGCTGCCACGTGCCCCATAACACATTAAAATACATTTCAAAATACTGTGTTTTGAAAAATATCATATAGAACGGGTTTTCACCGAAATAAAAAAAATTTAAATGGCAACCAACGTTATAAAACACAACAATTCAAATCGCGAAAGAAACGTAACAATGGAAAAGTTTATCAGCGATGCTGAATTTGAGCACAGCTATTAAATCAAGAAATTTGATATATTTAAATGTTTGGTAACACTGTACAACACAATTTTGGAACTTAAAACCAAACTAAATAGATTTTTTTCTTTCGCTAAATCAGAATCTGGTCTCAATGATTTACTTTAGCACGTAAACTTTATAAAGTTTTGAATAGCTTAAAAAAAACAAAACTGACATTTTCGTTTTCTTTTGGGCATTAAATAAAAATACAAACTATACATTAATGCTGAAACCCGTTATAAATTCATCAAAGAAATTATAATAAAAACTTCAATTTCAAATTCATTTTTTAACCGTACAGAACTCCCAAAAGGACCACAAAACGGTGATTTTGATAACTAGGGCCGATTTTAATTATAACTAGACAATCTAGATAAATTCTAGTGCGGTTCTTGTTCGTAGAAAAAAATTAAAATTTGTTCGTACAGTGTAATTATAGTAGTATAATAAATTTTAATAAATCATTTCGATTGATCTGACCATTTTTCACATAGTATGTTCCGCCCTAAAAAAAAATACTAGTAATGCAGACTATTTTGATATTAAATATGTTACATTCATATATTAATCTTATGTTCATCTCTTCATTCCTAAAATCTAAAATATATAAATAATATTCCTTCCAAGACAGTGAAAATGATTTTATTAAATTACGGATTTTAGGCTGTAATTTTATAGGGGCAAAGTCTTCAATATATTTGAACATTTTCATAAGCAAAATCAGAATTGAAAAATTTAGCCAATGAAGCCAAATAATAAAAAAATGTGTCCACTTTTGACACCCATAGTATCTCTCATGGATACAATTCATATACTACTCGAGTTAATCGGTCCAACAGTTCTAAAGTTTTTATGGGGCGCCAGGGGCAGACAAGACAAAACCACATCATTGTAAAATCAATACTTTCAAAGATTCGCATCGAAGCTAAAAAGTAAAGTATCTCAAACCGTGTACAAATATTTACTAAGTACCCATATTGAGTTCTATTCTTTGGTTATCGTGATTATTAAAAACATCATATTATGTAGGTGTTTGTGAATTGTGATAGTTCCATTATTAAAAAGCATTATAGTCGCAAGATGTGCGTTTTACCTAAAGACAACATAGACTCAAACGACTATACAGGGTAATCAAATTTTTATGTTAAAGAGATTTTTTTTAATAAAATAATTATTTAAACTATGCAATTTTCAAGTAAATGCCTTATAATCTGTAATTGATATTCAAAAGTTATATTTAATATTTTAGTTAAAATATTGTTTTAAAAGAGTACTTTCTAAGCGGTAACTTTTAAAAATAAAATACCAACCTATATACCTACTAGATTTAATAATGAGAAGCAGCATGAAGTAATAAAATAAGTAAGTGGTCCGTCACTACTTTGGATAATTGTTTCTTATATCTTTATTGATCGTTTTTAACACGTTTTTCTTACAAAAATACCACATATGCATTATTTTAGTTTTTTGCGAAGTGCTTAGTTTAAACTCTCGAATAATTAAAATTTACATTAAATTATTAACAAAATAATACTGTAACAAACAATAAATAAATTATTATAGACTGTTGTTAAATAACCGTTTATCTATTAATCATAATATCAACAAATCTATTGATATAATAGCAACGCGACCACAGGCTACACTTTAAAGGTATTACATTTCTATATAGTATATTGACCATGTGTATGACCGGTTATGAATAAATAGTTTTCAAGTTACTAATGTTTAAATTTTAGAATAGGGGTAAGGGTAGACGGATAAGTTATTTTTATCTGCGTGCATTTCTCAATCGCACTCCACCCCCAGTCCTAAGTTTTAAACTTGAATAACTTTAAAAATAATTATTAAAAACTGGTTATTGACCAGTCAAAATTTTCAGTAAATTATTGTTAGTTTAAAAATCCAATTAAATATATATATTACTATTAAAGTTTTAAGAATTGATAAAGCTCTAACAAATACTAAAAGAGATAAACAATTTAATACTGTCTAATATTGTACTATAACATAAATACAATTTTTTTTAAAAAGAAACATTACAAAATTGAAATTATTTTAAAAGTTAACTAGTATAGGGCGTTAAAAGAATCACCTGGTATTATATTATATTTTGTTTCGATGGGCATTTAAGTATAAACTAACTTGTTTGTAAAAACGTTATTGAAAAATCTGGAATTATGCATTTTTATCCCACGAGCACTTGAATTGCCTACACATTGCGCCGGTTACGCGAAAACTTGCAAAATGCTGTAGAGGGGTGGAAAATAATTTACACATTTTTTACCTGGTACAATTACCAGGTTACAATTACTTACAAATTGATATCTATGAATTACAAGTTGTCTGGGACTATTTGGGCAGAATAAGGTAGGTTTTTATTTTTAATTGGGTTTTTCTCAGAAAGTAAGAATTTACAAACTATAAAAACCTGGTTACAACTACTAACAATTTATTTGGACCGATTTTGATAATATGGGGGGTCTGACTTGACACGAACCCTTATTAAACCTTTCTGACAAGGAAAAAGATGTTTAACGTTAAGTATTCATATGCCAGTCAGGACTAAAAGTAAGGCATTGCAATAAATAACATATTATACCTCCATCATCTAGGACTTTCTTGTTATCATAGCTACCAAGATAATTTTTAGACTTCTTAAACGCTACAAAATTACAATCTTAATATCCAATTTTTTTTTCATTTAGCCTATCATAATGACGAGAAAAATATTGTGTTTTACTATATATTAACTATTATAAGTTGATGGAGGAAGCTATTGAGTCTTATACCCACGAAAAAAATATATGAACGACATGTTAAAATAGGAAATGCTAAACGAGGTAAGTATGCAATATTTTATAAAAATAAAAAACAATTTTTTGAAAGTACCTACAATGTGAAACACCACTTGCAAAAGTTAACAAGCGCGTTTCTTCCTACCTTGCTCCTCAATACATTTTACGTCCTTATATTTTGTATATGTTGAATAAAAAAAAAATAATTTACTACCTATTTTTATATTATATTAATTAAAAATATAATAAATAATTAATATTATTTAAATCATACCTCGTAAGCTGTTGATAAAAGAAATTTCAATAAAATTAGGGAAGCATTTTTAATAAGACTAATAAGAGTAAAGTCAAATGGTGAACAACTTGGCACACTACATTTACCTAGTAAATTTTGTATGACTATTCACAAAAAAAAAAATGTTAAGAGATAAATTGCTTTGACAAGTTAGCTAAAGTAAAACCGGCACGTGCAAGTTTTTTTGTCCATTGTCACAGACTAGTTTCCATTTTTTTAACCGATCAAATATTTTGTCGGAAATAGGTTTCCGCTCATTACTGTTTTCCGAATCGATAATTTACCCGTTTTTTTTTGCATGATGCAACTGTTTGCTTGTTGAAGGGTAACAGTAAATAATATAGTGAAAATTAAACCTTGCAGACTAACGTGGTCGAAGACATAATAAGAAAAACGTTTTTATCATTGTCGAATATTATACCAACTGAAGGTCGTTTGTGTTATTTTTCTTGTTTTGATAAATGTTCATCGAAGGGGACAATTTTAAAACTGAAATTCTACTAATAGAACGCATATAATAAATGTATGGTTGTGCAAGTGACATGTAAAAATAAATCGCAGACAGTAAAATACGACTGCAAAAACCTACTGAACACTTGGAAAAAGTGTAAATGTCGTCGAGTGAAAATGACAATGGTCTTTGGACACGCCATCACCGCGAGAATACACTTCTATCGATCAATATTTATGAAAAATTAAAAACTTGTACTCAAGCGTAGCATCTTTGCAAAAAAAAAATAGGATTTTAGAGGCGAAATTAGTTTGATGATAGATCTATGTGTATAAAAGTACAAATCTATAATAATAATTTTTTATTATGAAAAAACCAAAACCCTTCTAGACTCAAACCCAATAAATGTGGATTTAAAGGATATTATGGGTTGACAAACTTAAAATTTAGTATTTGGTCTATCATACGATCACAAAATAAGTATATTATGTTTAAAAAAATACTAAGCATCAACTTTATTGGTAACGCGTACTAAATAATAGAATATGAAAGTTTGAACAATCGCATTCCGGTCAGGGAGTACGGCCGCAGTGACCGCAGGCTAACATAAATCTGTCAGCTGGACTTAATCGCCTTTTGGTCCTTTTCCAACGACCTGGTCTTGGCCAGACTATACAAAAGCCTGTGGTGATATCCTTTGAGGATATCAGAAACTGACACATTAACGTCTGATGTTAGTGTCCACATCAGTACAGTTTCCGGTGCTTCTGTCGACTTCCTTGTACGTGGTAGGATTGGTGGTGGTGATTACTTCGGACCACATAAATTATAATATCTTCGACGGTGGTCAGCAAAGATTACTGGTCATCGACATTGGAGTCGGCCAAATGGAAAGGCAATTGTTGGAATAGACCTAGAGGACTAGCAAGTCATCGTAGTATGTTGCGTTCGTCTCGCTACCCATACCACCTCGAGGTCTAAAAAAGTCTACCCTGGCCAAGAGGGTTTTTAAAAGTAAAATCAATAACAGTTTAAATAATAAATATTAAGGACCAACATAGTGGTAGTATAATAATTATTAAAACTAAAAAGTGAAAAAATTGCTTGTAAATAAACGTTTCTATGTAAAAAAAAACTCCCAACTATGAAATACAAATATAAATCGTTTTATGGCCAATAAATGTGTTTGTGATCATGTTATTTGGTAAAAGTGACTACAATTTGTTTTAATTTCAAAAAAATGTTAACGTATGTAACGTTTTAAGTAGATAATAGTCTATTAAAAATATCAACTGTCGATTGGAAAATGAATAATTCTGTGAAAAAATAGCAAAAATAATAATTTTTAAAAAATACGATTTTAAAGATTTATATAAAATTGTATATGTTTTAACTCCACTTTAGATCAATTTACTTTCATTTTAATTTTCAGATCTTAAGTCCCAACTACGCTCGAAAAAGTGAAATAAAGAAAAAGTTTCCACCCCTTTACTAAATACATTATATATTCTCTTATTTTAATTTTTACATACATACGTGTACATTACATTTTTACATTCATTCGTGAAAATTCATTTTATTTTATTATTCTATTGAAAACTTAAAAAGGTACCGTTGGTTTTTTTTATAAAGCAATATTGAACATTTTTAACTCGAGAAATAGAATATTAATCAAAAATTATTTTAGTAAGTCAGGTGGACTTGTACATAAAATGTTATTGATAATTTATATTTCCTGCAAAATAAACAACATTATATAGGTAGGCGTCGTGTGAATTATCATCTTAATGAGAAATTTTCATTTTCGACACTCCGGTATATTCAAATCGAATAAATAACCCATTCACCATTATCAATGAATAATTTAATACATTAAAACTTTTATTTGAGCACATGGCTTAAATTTTCATCGGTAGTATAAAGCTGTTTTGAGGTAAAATGTAAATTAAGTAAAATTGTTTTGTACATATTATATTCGTTTTATTAGTCAAATATTAACATATTATTTAATTTAATTAATGATTTAAACAAGTCACTTACCTTTTTTGAATACTTAATACTTTGTGCTTGTGGAAATAAAATGATCCTTGTTATTTTCTCCCAAAAGATTTGTTAAAAAACAATAAAATTTACATTCTTGTAATTTATCTAGTTGTTTTTTCTTTGGTCTTATCCACCATACAGCACGGCCTCAGAAGATTTCACACATCATATTATATAGACGCATAGAAAAGAGAATAGGAACTATCAGTAACCAACACACAAATTTTAATGTTTTTAAAATAGTTCTTAACACTTATACTAATATTTCGAAATTTATTTTTTAACTAGAAAATGTATTTAATTTTGTTTAATACTACACAAAATGTATCATAGATGTATGTATATCACTTTTTATGATTTTAGACCATGTAGTGTAAAAATGGAAAACATTTATATTAAAACAAATAAATGTCAAATAAATTGGTAATAAGATTTTGCGGGAAGACCCGTGGAATAATTTTTTTTTTTTGTTTACGGCATTAATTTAGAAAAAATCAAATTTTTTAGATAGAAAATATTTGTGAGACATTAAAATGTTGGTGAATATTCAATTGTAGTATTAATTTAATGTATAAAAAAGTACCTACATATAGCTGGTTAATTTTACCTTATCTAGAATTATGTAAATATCTTTCTTATACTTTACTTAGTTTATTACCATAAACTAAGATTATAACTGAATCGGTCATTTCAAAACGATATAAGTCACCGATTTATCAAAAATTACTTTTTGTCAAATTTTATAATTATATAGTTAGTTACGTATTCTGTGTGAAATCTAAGTTTGTCAGACTCATATTTAATACAAATGTTGAGTACAAGAAATTAGAATCACTGGATAAACTAGTTATGAAGTTATGAAATTTTTTGTGGCTAGTGTAAAATTTCAATTTTGTGATTTGTGTCATATTTGAAATGACCGATTCAAATTTATTATTAATCTTATTTTGTTATTTTAAAAAATCTTTATCTTTCACATTAGGTTAATTAATGAGATCTTACTTCAAATAAATATTATATTTCAATTTTCAGTTTAATATTTAACAAAATCAGTTTTAATATTTGTAACTTAGATTTATCATCAATTATAGGTTAACCAACAGTTTTGACTAATTGACATTCTTACACCTGAAACTTACTAACAAAAATTATAATAATTATTCTAATTAATTATAATAATATAATACTCCATATACATTTTTAAAAAATGGAGAGATGTTATTTTTAACTATATTAGATGTTGTTTAAAACAAAAATCAGACTTGTTATTTCTAGCGAATGAATACAGTTAGGATATATATTACTCTAGATTAACATTTTTAGTCTGCAAAGAATTAATAAATAATAACAGATGTAATCGAATCATAAGTGAAAATTTAAAAACATGTTGTTTATTCTAAATTTTATTAACTCAATATTTTACATAATGTATTGACTCTGTTACAGGTGTGAATAACATAAAGATCATTGACAATCAATCGATTTTGACGGTGGTATAGATTTTACGCACAAACGCATTGGCTCCAACATATCCTATAGTGCCGCACATGATTCCCAGCGCTAAACTAAATAATGCCATGTATCCAAAATAAAAAGCTGTTTGAAAGAGACCATACATCCTGTAAAAATAAAGAAACATATTATAAAAAATGATTGAACTATTACAACTTCTAATGAAACTTACTTTGTTTTAAATAAAAAGTAGTAGACCGAGTACAAATAAACATAAGACGCGGTTGATCCAGCGGCCGCAAAACTAGTCCATTGCCTGAAAAATAACAAAACAAATTATTGTAGTATGTGTTTACTGGATAATAGTATGAATGGTGTAGTCGTAAGGGTATACACAGTGTATATCCACCCTACAACTATGCCACCGACTAATTTTCAATCAAATTACCATCTATAATCTTCTGCATTGAGCAAAAAGTATGTACACACAATCGTCACGCAAACTGTGACTACCATAAGTATCAAAACGACCAAAAGCATAAATCCATAGACGTAATAAATTTTGTAAGCCCAAAATGATGTAAATATGAAGTACCTGTGTAATAATTGTTAACACAAATTAAACATATGGTACGTGGTAAAACAAACCCTGAAATAACATCAATACGTACATTTCAATAAATATTGATCCAAAAGGTAAAATTCCGCCGAGCAAAGTGATAATTAAAGGTTCCATAAACCATTTTTTCTCTGGAATCGGTCGTGGAACAGCGTTCACTCGGCAAGGATAATCTGGTTGTCCTGATAGGTTGCGACCGAGCAAGGTCCCAACCAATGTGAGGGGTAATATCACAAATACGCAAATGCAAATTACGGCAACCTTAAAAAAAAAGAAAAATTATATTCAAACCCTAGGTTAAATACAACAAAACTCGTGTTTACCATCGAACCAAACGGAATCGCACGAGTGGCGTGATAGTAAATGGCGATAAAATTTATAAGGAACGCCACGCCGCTCACAGAAAATGGCATTAAGAAAGCTGATAATAACATCTGGCGAATCCAAATACGTCCACCCATTTTGGCGTAGAGAGCCCCTCCAAAGTATCCGTTAACAGGCGATGTTAAGGCATAAACAAATATAGATGTACTTAACAATGAGCCTCGTCTAAAAAACATACATACTTTAATAACAGCTAATAGGTAGGTATAATAATATAAGGTTGTCGTCGTGTTAATAAGTTTCTTACTCCGTGTATAGATCGCCAATAATTGTGAATGTGATAACAACGAGAGTGACTAGAGTTATGTGGTGACCACATCCGATTATGGCCGAGAACAACATAGGATACGAAACGGGACGGAAAACATCGCCGTGAACTTGTTTCCAACCGTATTCGTCCCCCAAGTCTTTTTCCTAAAATCAATAATATGTTAAGTATGAACAAACTAATAAGTCAACTCTGAAAGAGTAATAAATAAACACGTACCATGAGGTCTACTTCTTCATCTTGGCTGTAACGAGCATAATCTTTGCGCACAGTTCTCAAAAGAATCATAGATACAAGACCAACTAAGAATATGACCATCATGAAACTGTTGAAAATACTGAACCAATGGATCTAGAGAAATAAAATGAGTAAAAACATAAAGTTGAACATTGCATTTAATATAACGGCTTACTCGGTGTTGGAAGAACTTTGGATCTAAATACTTGTTGAAACGATCTTTGAATGTAATCGGCGATTGTTTCCAATTCACTTCGTAGGTAAACTCAATATTTGTATTGACTTTTAGTTCTACTTTTGCTTCAGATGAAAGATTTACATCGACTATATGCTTTCCGTTATAGCCAATGTCAAATTTCTTGTGAGTCCATATATAATACTTGTTGTTAGTTTCATCCATTTCACCAACAATTCCTAAAAATAAATAATTCCATATTGTACTCAAACATTTTCTACAGTTGCTCTGATAGTGGTATACTTTCTACTGCAAAAATAGTAATAATATTTTAACAATTCAAATTAAATAAAAACCGCAAAAATAAAACAAAAAAAAAAATAAAAATAAATAAATGTTGGGTTTTAAACTCTAAAGGTAGAATTTAGGAATGGCCACAACATATGAAATTCCTCACCCAATGTGAAATTTTAATTAAGGGCGTTGCACCCATGTTTTTTTAAAGTTTTAACATTTAGACCAATAAGCTAGATAAAACTACAGGTACAACAAATTAATTTTATATTTATTTCTGTAAGTGCACTGAATAAAAATCTCAGACCCATTCTTTTATGTTGCATTGGTATTTTACGAACTGTGCCCTCCCCTTGTCAGTTAGGGTTTTAAGTTATTATTTAAAATGCAATATTTTGTTAAGCTTGCAAAAAAAGTTTTTCAATGTACATCAAATAGCCAAATCATTTTAATTTACCCCAAATTGGAAGATCATCAATGTACATTTGATACCAGTAATGATTTTTAACTGCATACACAAACGCTTTTAGTTTTTCTTCATTTAATATGATCTGGCAATAAGGCATTTTGGCTTCCTCAGCTGAAATTTAAAAAATTAAAATACATTAAGAGCCCATATAGTTTAATGTTTATTGGTATAAATAGAAATTCATTCAACCTTTGTAACGTATGTCGAGTCCACTGTATACGAGTTCGACACCTTGTAATGCTTCGCCAAGTGTTTCATGATAATGGCTTATCGATTCTTTAGTTCCCGCACAAAATGGCAGACTAAAATAAGTGTAGGTCTCTTGTCGATTGTGGTATGGACCCACAGTGTTCATCCATAATACCACTTCTTCATTATCTTCATACTAAATTATAAATAAAAATAATAGGCATTTTCGGTCTAATCAACAAAAACTTTATATTGTGTTATATGCTTGCATTCAAAAAAAATTACACCTATATTTATTGTTCTAAAAGATTTTACTCATAGTCAGCCAACCATGGACCCTTGTAAAAAAATAAAAACCGTTACTGAATGTGTGATAAGCTCTTTAAGATACGATACACATACAAATTTAAAACTAATTGAAATCAATCTTAACACACTAGGTAGAAAGAATAACATTAAAAACGGATACCATCATAATGCACTATACAACTTTCCAAAAGATTTAAGGTGCATTTCTTTTACAATCTTAAACTATTATGTTATTGTTAAAACATAAAACAAGATGCCACGTTAAAAACTGCGACCTGACAACTGAAAAATTTGCCACTTTTAAAAGCCTATACATGATGACATCATCAAAAATACTATAGCTATTTATTTACTTCCTTACAGTAAAAGTAATCAATAGCCGTTTTATTGTTGAAGAAATTGTATATAGTTACCAAATGATTGTGTTCGTCGGAATACACAAAACACGACAACTGCAAGACGAACAACGCGACCAAAATTATCTTGTTCATCGCGGATCTATGCGAGATCATAATATTCTTATAACTTAGCTGTCCATTTTCATCAATCTGATAAATATCGGTGTTATATTTGTTAGGGGAGGCCAAAATTAAAGTATTAACCGAAGGAGTTTTGCCCCAAAATTCAAATTATGGACGATGTTCGTCTTTAATTTTCTTTTTTGGTAAGTACGATGTATTACGACTGCATATTATTAATTTATTATTATTATCATTGATCAAATGAAACTATGCGACGTCTACCGCGGTCTGTGACTTTTTAATCTTGTTTGTGATAACATTCTTTTCCGAGATAAAATACGTAAATGACATTACCTTAAACTTGGTAATAGTACGTATAACCACGTTAATAGTATCATCCGACTCTTTCCACCACAGCCGCGATCGCATCTCAGTAGCAGCTCTCAATAATTATTCTAATAGACCTCCTAGGTAAGATTTTAGAATTTAGATAGAAAATGAACCATTTCTTGAAATCTTGAACGCGTTTCTTTGGAACTAAGGCCGTAGGCTCGACTACATTTTTACTTTTTAGGGGTTTCAAATATTTATGGTATGACGCATTATTAGAAATTATTGTGATTTTATATAATTGAGGGAAGAAAACTTATCGAAGAGTTTGGATCCCCAAAACCACATCAAATATGGACTTGTTTCGAAGTATCGTTCCTATTTCTGATCTACATTCTCATTTCAGCTACTTATGCTACCACCGTATAATTTGTTTTATTTATTGTCCAAGGACCTATAAACACTATTGCATTATTGCTGATCTGAGTTCTGAAAATATGTGGTTTTTATAAAATAACCGAGCTTTGAACAATTCAATAATTTAATTTTAATTTTTATCGATTTTTGGATAATCGACTTGTTTATTGGATCGGTTTTTATATTTTCCATCGCCAATCGGTCCGCGTGTGTTCCTCTATACTATTGTTGATGTTGATTATGCGACGCGACGGTGACGCCGCCCGGCGGTTTAAATAAACACCAACAACACACCCGCGAGGCGGCGCCGCGCGAACACACCAGCGTGCGAGTATTGAGTTGTGAGTTGTGACGCATTCGTTTTCCAGCCATTACCGCAACGGCATTCTCTGCCGTCAGAATTGATCTCGTTGTTTTCTTTCTCTCTATCACTGTTGTTATTTATGTTTAATTAATATTACACACTGCCGACTGCGATTAAGATAATACCACTGTCATTTTCGTTTGAATGAGACGAAAATCCGTTGGTCGACGTCAAAACAAAGTACAATAAATACAGGTGACTATTTACACATTAAACGTTTGATAATAATAATAATAATAGTATAGTAAATAATAATATAGTGAACACACAAACACCACGCGCTGAGCCTAATGCGCAATACACGTTTTTTTTATTTATCAACAACCGAAAACGCACGTTGGGTTTTCCTCAAGTGTGATAAATATTAAATAATTTTTTGCACGTGTTGAAGTTAAAAATCGTATGTTGAATCCGACAGTTTTTATTATAATTAGCTAGACGTTTTTTTACGCCTTTGTAAATTTTGTCTGTGACGAATTTCCAGCAGGTAATCCAGAATGTTGTAATAGTTTATTTTAAATTACTATTAATTATTGTTGTTGAAAAAGGTCTATGAGCCACATCGTTGTTTTACCTGATTTGTGTTTCATGACTCATGTTGTGACCTGTCCGACAGCCAATACTGACCCATGTACCATTTATTATAATAATTGTAGGTGGTTGTGCGAATTTTATGAGTCACCTTAGGTCATCTTAAAGTACCTAAAGAGTTTAATATGTTCAGTATCGTATCGTTTTTTGTCCGTTACAGTTGTTTTATTTTATTTTATTTATAATGCTCATTTAGTCTAATAATTTTTGTGTCGCCATTCTTATTTACTAAGACTTATGGCTATTACTGGCATGTAAGTGTATTTTTTTAATTAACCTATTATAGTCTATCTCCAGTCAATTCAATCTGACCTGTAAGTGTTTTTATATTATTTAAGTGCTACGTTTTGACAATCAATGATGGACCCTTTAACTAAAACAACTTTTTCTCTGAGGCCAATCCTATTTATTATTTTAAGTTGAGTACCAACTACCTAACTAAATGTACTATAGTACTATCAATACTAAAACCTTTGTAAATTGACATCAATTTTTTTTCTTTTAAAAAATATCTAGTTGAAATTATAATTATTATTATTTTAAAAGTTTAGCTCTGATGTACAGGTAACGCTTTAAAAGTATTGGTTTTACAATGAAGCTTTTATTTTTTTTTTCTGTGTTGGGTCACATAAACTTTTAAAACACAACACAAATGTATTTATGTAGCAAATCTATAGATTGAAAATACACAGTACCTAAAAAGGTACTTTTATGGACCAAAAGCTGATTTTTATTCCAAATGAAAAAATGTGTATACACACTAATATTACCTGTTGATAGTTACTTATTGTAATTATTTCATTGCTTATAGTTGATATTTTTTACTTGTATACAGGATTATCAATTAAACATAATATCTATTATTTTTTGAAATGATAGTATTTTTTTTGTTTTTAACTCTTTAATATCTAAGAAAACCTAAAAAAAATCAAATGAAATAATATAATACCTAATTACAATTATTAGGTATAAAATTATTTTTTTTAATTTCTTACCATGTAACATAATTTTATTAATTTTTTTAGTTTGTTTCTTAATAACATTTTATAATATTATCAATGTCGAGATCTAAAAACTTATCAAAAAATAATTATTTTGATATAAAGTAAAATATGTTCAGCTAAACCTAACTGTGTACCTTACATATGTAATACAACTAGATAGTGTACTCTGTGTTGAAGTTTTATAAACTTTGTGTTAGCAGTGAAGTTTAACCACCGTATACCTACTAACAGGGCAATAATTTTTTTTTTTGCATTCTTGCATTTTTTTGGCATCTGGTGGCAACAATTCATTCATGAGATTTAAATTAGCTGTCTAGTTGTTTTATATATCTATGATATAATTTGCCTTTAAATGTATGTAATTTTAGCATATCAACTGCTAACAGGCAATTATACCATGCGCTTGGGTTTAAAGGGGATCGCAAAGAACATTATTGTGTGTACATTTCTAATTTTCAAACAAAATTTACTGCAACAAGTGCTATATAACATAAAGTTAAAATACAAAACAATGTATAATTCTTTATGAATTAAATTAAATTAATATTGATGAATAATAACTTTATATTGTATATTGTTTATAAGAAAATAAAATAGCCATAAATGAAAAGCATATTACTTAAGAAACCATTATTAATGAACATGTTCAAACAAATGTTGCCTGTGTTGATGTATAAACAAGAATTAGTTTCTAAAAAACTGTCTATATTTTATGTAGGTACTAACTTGATTTATTGTTTACACTACTAGTTATGTGTTGTACACAGTATTTCTGTTTTTAACTTAGTTCAAGTTGTACATCATGTTTAATCATAAAACATCTTCTTTGCCTTCATTCCAACTATTTGGGGTTGACCACATATATTTATAAATAGTAGTATTCTATATAGTTAAATTATTTTAGTAGTAAATACACTATTACTGTTGAGATTTATGAATGAGATCTTATGTTATATCTCCAAAGAAAAAGAATAACAAATATAACCTTCTTTATTTAATTGTTTATTAGACAGGTAGGAAAGAATTGTTAACATATTTGTGTATTAATGGACATTTCCATTTACGGTTATCGTTTATAGAAGTATTAGCAAACAGTAATTTTTCATATCAATAATGTAAAAGTTATTTTTTTTATTTTTTATTTCAGTGGTTGTGTTCTTATAAAAAAATTGAAATGAGTAATTTAAACTTTGATTCAGAAGTCGATATAAAACCTGATCTTAAAAAACTATCCCTAAAAGAACTGCGTAAACTTAAAGAAGAAGTTGGCAATGAGATATATCGTAACAGTATAAAAAAAACAGGAAAACTAACTCCTCGTCTTAAAACTGTCAAGCGGGATAATAAAAATAGACCATCAGAAGTATCATCTAAGATAGAACCTTCTTTAACTGTTAAAAAAGATAAACCTCAAATTGAACCTGAAGTTAGACAACCGATTGATCCTCGGTTTGATTCTTTGTATGGTGAATTCAATAGGCGTGCCTTTGAAAGAGACTACGGTTTTCTAAGAGATATCCAGTCCAAAGAAAAGAAAAAACTTCAGAAAAAATTAAAAAGTAAAGAGCCAGCAGAGAAAAAAGCTGATATTAAATTTTTGCTGCAAAGAATAGAAAACCAGGAACGTGAAAAACAAAAACAAGATGCACAAGATAATGTATTATCTGAACAAAAGAAGAAACGATTACAAGATTTGAAGGAAGGCAAAAAGCCACAATTTTTAAAGAAGAGTGAAACTAAGATTTTACAGCTGGTTAGCCAGTATGAGGATCTCAAGACGACAGGAAAACTTAACAAGCATATCAAGCAGAAGAGAGTCAGGGCGCATGGTAATGAGAAGAAAAAAATGTTTGCAAATAATGCCGAGTAATAGCTATTAATTATTATTGTAAATTCATACTATTCTAGCATTTTTAGTTTACTCATATCGTATTTCTTGATATTTCAATGGTAATTATGTATATTATATTATTATGAGACACTTAAATAAAACATAATTCTGTAGTTTGTCAATTTTGTACTGTTTTTTTGTCAAGTTCAGAAAAAGTACTAGTGATATTTATTTACCAATCATTAAATTATTATTTCTATTTTTCTTAACATATTATGATAATAAATAATGTATCATCAATAGGTTTGCAGTTAAGGGTTAATATGCTGATAACTTTTAAATACATAATGTGGATGAGTATAAATAGAATGAAACGTTAATAATTTTACTAGGATAAAAATAATAAACCTACTGTTAAGAGTTAAGACCATGTAGTAGTATTACCGAACCAAAATTTTTTGACTCGTCCCGTTTTGTTCATAAGGTTTGAGTCCAAATTTTGTTGCGTCTCAAAAACCGTATTTTTAGGTAAATACAAAATTTTTGTTGGGCATTTGTTTTGGTTTTTTGCCTACTCGGTAATTATATTTCACTCCATTTCGAGGAAAATTATAGGAAATAAATTGGTTGAAGTTTAAGAAAAATAATTATGTACATTTAATTTGATTGAATACATATAGTATAACATTATAATAATATATTATTCTACTATTTGGAAGTGTATTTTTATCTACATTTGTTAGCTTATTGTGAATTTTATCGTGTAAGTCCCCACGTGGACATTGAAGAATTATTATTTTCCTTGGTCTTGAGAATTTTTTTTATCATATTAAACAATTGGTATGGCGACGTTTGGCTTACAATTCACACGAATGCGATTTGCGAAAAAAAAACAAAGGATTAATTGTTTTACAACTGAGCATATTGTGTGCGACTGATGCGTTGATAGTGTTGTAATAATTGCTGGTAATTGACACAAACAGTTTTGTGACAAACGCGTTTAAAAATTATAGGAGGGGAAGTCAGGACACAATATGATGTCATCATGGCACCGACTTCGATGGAAACATTGAAATCATCATTGAGTAAATTCGGTTATTTCCAACGAGCTTATTTAAAAAAATTATGATAATAATAAAAGCTTGTTCAAAATAGGTTTGAACAAATCTCCTCGACATAATTTATTATTAGAACGGTTAAGTTCTACACAAAATATGTGTACCTTTACAAAATGAACGCGTCACTGTCGAGTGTGTGGTTTTTGTGACATAATATCCAAACTAATACTTTTAACAGTATGTCTTTCGGACTAAGTTTTAGGGGTGTAACACAGAACTCTTATAAGTTGGCAATAACCTATTTTTTGTTTAAAAATAAACCGACCTAGTTAAATTTTTAGGTATGCATTAATCCCTATAAATTCCTATTTTATTGTTCTGGTCCAACTATTGATTAAAAATATAAAACAACTAACTTTATGGAGGCACTTAGATTTTTTCAAAAATGTACACTTGTTCATAAATAAATAAAAATGTCTGCAACCGTTAAATTACCATCGTTATTTCCAAGAGCCGTATTTTTTTTGTTGAAGTAAATTATGTAAGTTTTGTTTTAAATATATATTAATAGGTGGGCGAATATCAGTATCGTATGATACGAACATAATACAATTTTAAGTATTACACCAAAGGAGGATAAGAAATAACGAATTGGACAATAACACATGTAGTATGTTAGTTCTTCTAAAAAATATACGTTGTCTAGAAATGGGTCATTTATAGTCGTTACGCTTTAATTATTAGTAATACAACAATATTATGCAGATCAATAAACATTGATTAAATTAGTTACTATCGAGTATCGCCAAAGGTTGGATAATTAAGTTAGGAATGTATAATTTACGGCTTATAATAATTTAATATTATACTAAATAGTAGATAACGAGTTTTTAATTTCTATTGGTAACACAGTTTGTTCTTATCGCTATTCTTTTACTATATAACATCATTTACCAAGTAATTTTAAGATAAAAAAAATGTATCAACAAACAACCTGTTAATAGCTATTTCTTGACAACTGGAAGGGTAATTGCCCTCGTCCTCCTGTCTCCGCCTCTATATTAATTTTGTTAGATTAAATAATCATTTAGACTATGAATATTAATGAAACGTTTTATGATCGTAATTTAAATATTTACATATTATAAAAAAACGATACGAGTAATATTGAGTACAAACATGAAGTTAATTATTATAATTTTGTTAATTGGGTAGTAGAAATAACACATTTCTCTATTAAACCCTTAGACATATAATTCTTAAAACATCTTCACGCACAGGTGTTACAAATTAATTAGGTATGTCCGAACCCAATCAGCGAATCGTATTATTGGGAATATGAATATTACTATTTTTTTTTTTAGTTTTTTATGTAGTCGTTTGCTTTTATGTTGATCTTACATTGGATTAGTGTATTACTATTATTATAATATCACATTTTTAATGTTAACGACCGAACCAGAGAATTGGTGGGTAGATGTTAAAAATAAACACACGGATGTGTGGGAGAGAGAGACCAGAGGATTTGGTTGAACAACTTTAATTTGTTAGGAAGAACTATAGTCTAGTAAGAAACTAATATTTTTAATTTATTTTCTTTTGTTATTGTGATGATATAACATTGATGCACTAATTCGTTATATTGTTGCAATAATACTTCATTCATTTATAATATTTTTAAAAACCTTAACCGTGTGTAAAGGGGGAGTGGTGGCCTTATGGGCTTTGTCAAGTTGAAAATATGTTACCTACTTTTTTTCGAGGAGAGTCGCGTTTCCATTGCCTAAGTAAACCCGTTTCTGGATTTTTTTCCATTTTTTATTATACCATGATGTGTATTGTAATGTGATAGTTAATAGTGAACGACCGATGATGATAATAGGTTCGACGTGAGAACATTAAGAATAATGTTAGAGACCTTGCACCGGTCCGATGGAAAGAGCAACCCTTTGTAATCTTGACAGATGTTGGAAAGTGTATTAAACATCGGTTGTAAGGCCGAAGGGACATAAAACGGGGCGCAGGTCGTGTTTAACTGATAAAACCTTAAACAAATCGGAACTCCAAAACAACACTAGGCTGTTTTTAATTTTATCCTTGTACACATTTACGGTGAAACGGGTTGGCGTTGGAAGACGAACGGAAATTTATGGATTTTTTTGTACGCAAAACATTGTTTTTCGTACTTAATACTAGTCTTTGTGTTTTCCTCCTCGTCAATTCTCAGTAGAACCGATCGATAGGTGTGTCCGGGGATAAGGCTGGAAAACGTTCTTTGTGTTTTTTGTTGTTAAGTTTTTTGTAAATAGGTTTTTTTTTTCACAGTCTGCGTTCTACGTTCTACCCAATTGCCTTCTGTCGGACCTAGGTTTCGTCCAATGATAATTTCTTTAGTAATCTGAGGTCTCGCGTCCATACTGCTGCTATTAACGGACCGTCGTTAATCTGTTTGGTAAATAATAATACAAATCACGTAAATAAAAGATAAAAATTAATTTTTATATTTATATGAACATTGTATGTCTCAGAAATGATAGTAATAGTGAACCTAGTGTATAATATTATTCGTTTTTAAAATCCTTAACATTTGGAAAAACTGTATAGAAATTGTATTTTGATTTTTAGTAATTGTTGTATAGATTTAAACACAAAACTTAATCTTTGATAATAGTTAATGTAAAAACTGTAAACGGTTCTAATTTCAAAACTATTAAACATTTATAATTTAATATTTATAAATATTAAAAAGCGTGATTTTAACAAAATACGGGGTTAAATTATTTAAATTAAATTGATATTAATATCCTCTAGAAAACACCTGAGCAAAACTTGTGGATTTGTTTATATAATTTATATAAGTAATAAAATATTAAAAAATATTCTTAATTACCAAAAGTAACACATTTTTCAGTTGTAGCGTAGCGTATACGTGCCTTTAAAAAAAAACATAATTTTAGCAATTTAAAGGCTAAAGAAATACCATCTATTAATTATTATATAGAGATGTATCCAAATATAAAAAGTATTTTATAATCCGTTTAAAAGATCCTATATTAAAATTAAATTTGGATTTAACAATTTTATCCATTTGGTTTCCTTTTTAAAATATTTTTCTCGTATAAAATGTCTCTAATTAGTGTTTATAACGTAAATATAGATGTATGTAATTAATATTGAACGTTTTCAAGCGCAAGTAGGACTTTATTTTTAACATTTCAGATTTTCCTACGTATTTTATTAATAAAAGACTTTAGTCATTATTTAAGATTAAATTTTTTGGTGGGAGTAGTGCACAGATGTTGCTTATACAGACAAATTTAAGTAATGAAAGAGTGAATAAAAATATTGGAAGACTCCTAGGTTTGCCGGTTAGGACTTAATTTATTAAACACACTTAATGACATGGCATTATACATTTTTAAACACCGTTCCTGTAAAATTTAAAAGTTGGTATCTCTATAGTGTTACATCGTTTTGTAGTTCTTTGTATCTATAAAAAGAAATTGTAATTTTTTCTTTTTGACTCGTGGATATTGTGTATAGTAGGTAGTTTAAACGTCAACAGTCGTTCTCGGGACATGCGTTTTAATTTAATGAATATATTTTTTTCTATCTCTCTTGGTTTTGCTGTATGAGTCTCTCGGTACACACACAAACAGCCTCAGGGTTCCCCACCCTGACCGCACACGCCTACTTCGCTACCGCTTGGAAGTGCACCTGCGTCTTGGACGTCTACGACGGTGTTGCATCTATACCTCCTCTCCCCTTCCCCTTCGTCGGTTGCTCTCACTTGTATACCTTAACAATAATAATAATACTGCGCCGTTGTGTAGTGGTCTCGAATCGTGTATACTACCCACCTTACTGTAGGCCTCAGCATAATATTATACTTGTAACCGAAGTTGCGCAAAACCGTTAATGCTGAACTGTTGAAAAATAAAAAAAACCGCTTTTGGGGTCATGCTATGGTGAGGTACGCGGAGGTCATGGGTACTTAGAAATTATTATAATTGAAAGTTATTTCATCACTTTCAAATAACAATTTTATCGTTACAGTACGAAATTAGTATAAACTGCTATACATGTTAAAAATTATTTAAATATATGTATATAATTCATTTTATTGACAATAAATGTAATGAATGATCACCATAATAGTGTTATTTAAGTTTTTAATGATAGAATTTTTTATTCATTAACTTTTTAAGTTATTGATCACCCTGTTTATATGACGCGTTTACATAAAAAATCACAATGATAATTATTATCAACGGGTAACAGTAATGATTTTTATAAAATATCTTTATATTGTTATCGGGCTTCTAGGATTTTACTTTTTTCTTAATAAAATAAATTTGAACAAATTATGTTATAGGGCCAAACTAGGGCTACTTTCAGTCTAAACTATACCTAAAAAAGGGAAATAAATGAAGTGTTCATATCTTATAATAAGTTTCTTGAGCTTTCATTGTATATCAGTAGTACTATATCTAAAGAATATATCGCACATATTTCTATATGTTCAAAAAGCAATCGATTCGGCGATTTAAAAGATTCAGGCACAACAATTAAATAACAATTTATTGTAGAAAACGATACCTCTTTAGCTACGCATCGAAGCTAAAACTTAATAATACTAATATTATTATTATTATAGGAGGTGCGTGTTTCGTCAGAGCTGCTGTAGCTGTGAGTTGTGACATGACAAAATGACACATGTGTCGTATCGTGTAGTAGACGAACGTCTATAGCGATTGAATTAGGAATTGAAGGTGGTGGTAGTGGTAAATGCAGAGGAGGAGACTACCAGTGTTTTTTTTTTCTAAATCAGTTTTGTGCGCGTTTAATAGCCTTCGTTCTTGTAACATCCGCGTGCAAGTGTGTGTGCATTATAACTGTAATATGTATATAATTGTGTGCTATGAACTCGCGCGCGTGTCGACTGTCTAAGGTCTTATCGACAGTATAAATAATTATAACTGTATTTTTATATATAAATATATTTTGTTTTCGGTTTTGAGGTCATCACTTCTCCAGGGAATAGAGATCGTCCGCTTAGTTAGTCAGACAGGTTGAGGGTTTTTAGAAGAAAAACAAAATGTTATTTCTAAATTCTGGGTACAAACCGCTCGAATGAAAAACAACCCAAAAGGCGTCTTAGCCTAGCAGCTTATGCTTATCTCAGGGCGAACATTACTCTCGAGTACAATATGATATTGTTTACATAATATCTCTGTGCTGTATGCAGCAGCAGCAGCAGTCCTTGTGTAGAGTGCTGCAGTGCAGTATAGTAAATAATAATATTGTGTCGACTCGAAGGATAAACACCACTACGGTAGTGTCTCTAGTCTCCACTCGGTCGTGTTTTTGGTCGTTCGGTTGTTATTATTTTATGGTCCCGTTTTATTTTAAATATATTTATTTTTGTTTCTACGCGCTTCCTTCGACTACTGGGTTTTTTTACACGTACATTGTATAATGTATATTATATTATTATAGTCGCTGGAAACCAGTATTATTATTAGTGGTATCGCCTATCAACCGGACGAGACCCGTCGCCGTTCACGGTTAGTGTTTTTACACACACACACATTACTAATATTATATATTATTTTTATTTATCATTATTGAATAATAGTAGTTATAATATTATTATGATTATTAGTAATAGTAGTAAAGTAGTAGCAACAACCTCTCTGTTTAGGTATAGAATGATGTCGTTAGTTCGTCGCGTATCACCCTAGTTTGTATGTGTTCATTGATTGCGTTTTGAGAAGTTATTGCGCCTTTTTTTTTTTTTTAGTAGTAGTTTGAGTTTTAAGCTTGTCATTGTGCTACCATAATAAATAATAATACATAGTATTAAACAGGTCAGAAAGCGCATTCAATTTTTTATTCACCAATTATTATTATTTATGCATCAAATGTTATAAATACACAAAGACATAAGCCGATTTATTTAACCTATCATTGGGTTATCCTTCTTAACATAAAGAATTGCGTGTTGAATTATAAACCCTAATTTTTGTTTTTGACCATTTCTTCTATCACTTTGACTTCATTTAAAATTGTAAAATTTATTTCGATCGCTTGAAAAATAATATCAAAAATGTTAAAAACATTTTACAGATCAGTATGGAATTATCCGGAGAAGAAGAAGAAATTTCGTTAAACATTTGCTCAACCACTAAGGAAGAAGAATATCTGTTGTCGGTATCCACTGGGTTTTACGAAGAAGAATTTGACGACGACGAAGTCTTTTTGGACGACTCTACGAGTACCGACATGGAATCGTCCGAAGTGTCAACTACACGCATACGACGAACATCGGACGTGATCGATTGTGTTGGTGGGTCAATGTCTCCTGCTCACATCAAACGACACAGTTTTCCTTCAACGTCCAGCGAATCTGTGTATTCAGCCACATCGAAGGCTACCAACATCAGGGACTTAAACAAGTCTAGGCATAACGAACTTACAACAGAATCTCTTGACCTCGGCTACAGTAGCCCTGGTGCTCAGTCATCGGGCCGATCGTATAAGGGAACTTGGTTTAGGTTCAGCACCAGCAATGATGCAGATTCTGTCGATGCCCGACCCACTCACGCTATCGTTCAAGAGCAATCGACTAATTCCCCCAACACTAATAAGTAAATTATATTATATTTACTCCACTTAAAATCTAAATCATGAAATAGTTTTTTTATAAGTATTAAATGTTTTATATTTATACATTAGTAGTAAACTTAGCCCAAGTTACAAAAAACCCAGCGAAGTCACCAAAATGCCCGTTGCCAAGGACTCTACCAGCTACAACATGGAACATGAATTTCGAGGCACAGCAGTTATCATTAATAACGATGTGTTTGAAGGCTCAGCCCAGAGCTTACCTGAACGTAGTGGTTCGTGGAAAGATGTAGAAGAGCTGAAAATCATGTTTTATCGTTTGGATTTTCGAGTGGTGGTTTGGAATAATTTGTACCACGAAGAATTGGAATACCGCATTAATAAATGTAATGGCTGTTTACAAATCTGAAGCAATTGTAAGGGGATCCGCTGGTACAAAATACTCATTTAAACACAAACAGAAAAGTGTGAAGTATATACTCCCAGCGTATACCTTACGGCTACATTATGATTTATATAATTTAATTAATTAATTTAGTGTCTATTTAAATTTTAGTATCAAATGACGATCATACTGATAACGATTGTCTTGCTATTGTTGTTTTAACTCATGGAATCAATTCTTCATTCATTTACGCTAAAGACAATCCATATCCGGTCGAATTTTTGTGGAATTCATTTACTGCTGACAAATGTCCTACTCTGGCTGGTAAGCCAAAAATATTTTTCATTCAGGTAATATTCTGCATTTGAATTATTTTATTATAATTGTTATTGTTATTAATTTCTGTTATTTCAGGCCTGTCGGGGTGAAAAACTTGATTCAGGTGTAACTTTAAAAAGAGAAAGTAAAACCGAAGTCGATTCTTCTACTGCTGCTTACAAAATACCGAAACACGCAGATTTCTTAATTGCATTTAGTACTTATGATGGTTTGTTAATATTTGATTTTTTCAACAATTTACTCTTATTGTAAAAATTGTATTGTTTTATTTTTAGGCTATTATTCATTCAGACATCCAGAGAACGGAACTTGGTTCATTCAGAGCCTGTGCATTGAAATGAACAAACACAGTCTCGATTCAATTGACTTGTTGGCCATCATGACTCGTGTATCGAGAAGAGTAGCATTAGACCATGAATCGTACAATCCTGAATACCCATGGCTACACAGGCAAAAGCAAATACCAACCATACATTCAATGCTTATTAGAGATGTATTTTTCAAACCCAAGAAAAAACCACCACCCGAACCTGAAATTTTGTAAACTGGTAAACGATAGATTTATGTTACTAAATCAAATAACATGAATTTGTATATTTTTACTATTTGGTCGGGGTATTTAACAGTATTGTTTTGAATATTTTTTTGTTTTATTATATTGGAATCGAAGACTGGGAATGACACCGATTGTGGTCATTTTACATCCAAGCTCCCCATCATTTTATTAACAACATTACCCTACAAATAAAATAAAATAAAATGATTTTATACAGAGTTCAAAATAAGGCGCCCATACTCTACCATCATATGGACTTTGGCCACATTACTAAAACTGTTTAGTTTCAATTGGGTCGCCTACTTAACGCTTTTTCTTTCTTTATTATAACCTCATGAAGATAAAAAACTTTAATTTTAGTAGAAGTATGTAAATTATCAGTACCTAAATGTTGTGCTTTTTTGATTCTGAGTTAGACTTACATTGAATATTGAGAATATAAAAAAAAAATTGGTGTTATCGATAATCATTAAGAATTTTTTTACTTTGATTCAATTAATATATCCCCAATACTATTACATTATATATTTTTTACTATTAAAATAATTGCTCGTATTAAGTCTTAGGCTGTCTTCTTAAATAAATGTTACAAAGCAAAATATATTATTTGTGTACTTACTATGTTCTATTCAAAGTACAAGAATATTTTGCTAAATAAATTCTTCGATATCCAAAGACTTTTCTTTTATTAAGATGTAGTCTATTTCACCTTAGGTACAAATAATTTGGTTTGCAGAATTTAACTGTGTACATCTAAGTTAATGCAAAATTACATTTGTGTACTTACAATGTTCTGTTTAAAGTACAAGAATATTTTGCTAAATAAATTCTTCGATATCCAAAGACTTTTCTGTTATTCAGATATAGTCTATTTCACCTTAGGTACAAACAATTTTATTTGCAGGATTTAGCTGTGTACATCATAGTTTATGCAAAATTACATTTGTGTACTTACAATGTTCTGTTTAAAGTACAAGAATTTTTTGCTAAATAAATTCTTCGATATCCAAAGACTTTTCTGTTATTCAGATGTAGTCTATTTCACCTTAGGTACAAATAATTTGATTTGCAGAATTTAACTGTGTACATCTAAGTTAATGCAAAATTACATTTGTGTACTTACAATGTTCTGTTTAAAGTACAAGAATATTTTGCTAAATAAATTCTTCGATATCCAAAGACTTTTCTGTTATTCAGATATAGTCTATTTCACCTTAGGTACAAACAATTTTATTTGCAGGATTTAGCTGTGTATATCATAGTTTATGCAAAATTACATTTGTGTACTTACAATGTTCTGTTTAAAGTACAAGAATTGTTTGCTAAATAAATTCTTCGATATCCAAAGACTTTTCTGTTATTCAGATATAGTCTATTTCACCTTAGGTACAAACAATTTTATTTGCAGGATTTAGCTGTGTACATCATAGTTTATGCAAAATTACATTTGTGTACTTACAATGTTCTGTTTAAAGTACAAGAATTTTTTGCTAAATAAATTCTTCGATATCCAAAGACTTTTCTGTTATTCAGATATAGTCTATTTCACCTTAGATACATAAAATGCTGTTTAATAGCTTTATTTTAACAAAAAAATTATCCAAAATGTTAAAAGTAATGATAAATAACATCAGCTTTCAGTATTTATGTTATTTTCAAATGAATGAATAATTAAAATAGGATAGTTTTTTTTTAAATTACACTTGTATTTTTTTTTTTTTTTTAGTGATGCAAACAAAAGATGCCCGGAAAGTCAAGATAAAAAGCCAAGATAAGACAAAAAAAAAAAAAATATATTTATCTATATCAGTATTTCTTCTTAACAGTACCGCAAATATTGCAATATAAATTGTTTGATCAGTGTGTTTTAATATTAAGTACCTAGCAGTGTTCAATAAAAACAGTACGTCTAAATTAGTTTTCTAAATTATTGTGATAAAAATAATTTATAACTCTTTCGAGACTGATTTAATTTCTCGGCTATATAAATATTTTTGTAATCATAATTTTCTTATAATAGTCTATCATTTCAATGACAATCGATAATAGAAATTTAAACCATCTTATTATTCGCACTCATATTTTCAGTTTATTCTATTATAAACTCAAAAATATTATTTAGTTTTAATTAAAAAACGTTTTACTAAAAAATTTGAACAAATTCATATGTTAATTTTCTACAATTTTTACGGTTGTAAAATAAGTTTTTATATTTAGACGTTTTAGTTATTTTTACTGTTATTTTAGGCTTTCTACCTGCCCACATTGCTTATGTCTTTCATAATATTAATGTTTTTATTAGTCTTTCATATATTATATTATGTGTTTACTCTTAAATACAATTAAGATAAATAAAAAAATGAATGTGATATGTCGCATTTAGTAAATTTATATATTATTAAAAGCCATTTTGTTAGTAGGTACAATCGTTAGTATGTACAAAAATACTGCATTTAGTTGCTTCAACTTAGCATGTTAATTATTATTAACTTTTTTTTTTGTTAGCTAATACGTACATGTGGCGTACTTGGTAAGGGTATATGCTTTATGTGTGAGGTGGGTACATCTCTCTTGTTTTCTTAGTACACATATTGCGGTGAGTCTACACGGCCTATACGATTACATTAACCGCATGTTATATTATATTAGTGTTTTTTTTTTCTTTCTGTTATTGTTTTTTATAATTTCTTTGAATCATTATTACGAATATCTTTTTGATATATTTTGTTGTTTGTCCGACAGTAATAATTTTGAAAACGAAGTTGTAAATCTAGGACTAAATTTTTTTGTATGCATAACTCGATTTGGGAACTGAAAAATGTAGTGTTTGTCTTTGAAATTCTATAGCAAACGCTTTATTTTACGATTTATTGATCTCTCCCCATCTAGTTCAAGTATATATTACATGATATCATAATATATAAGTATATAAAGTTATATATATTTTTTATTTTACTGCACATTCAAACAGACATTGAGAGAAATATTAAATCAAACTTTCTAGTTAGCTGTAAAGAAAACAAATGTCTATTCTCCTTATATTATATATTAGTTGAAGCTGAAAAAACATGCCCATGCATTAAGTGTTAAGTTGTCTTTGTTTGTACTTGTGTTGTGTACAAATGGCATAACTTGATAAAAACTAATTTCCTGTATAATCTCATATATTTAATCATAAATATACATTTGTATTATTATATTGTATTCATTTTAATTTATATTATTACGTATTCAATTATTTTTACATAATTATTTTTTCTTATCTTTTTTTTGTATGAAGATTTAATTTTTAAATTTTAAGTATTACATCTATAATATATATTTATATTATAATAATTTAAGGGATATTGAGACGTTTTTACCAGTTGAGTAAACCTGGCCAGAGTAATGGTACATTTTGCAACCATCTGGCCATGTTTATGTATAATATATATATTTTTCTACCATAAATACAAATTTGTATTATTTAGTAATAATATTATATGATTCCAGAATGTTTTATTATTATGGTATTACATTTTTGTTTGTATTTGATTGAAAATTGTATTGTCCTATTTTAGAATCGAGTAAATGTGTTTTATGACAAACTAACATTATTTTTTTTTACACAGCCTTATTAGTTTAATATTATTAAAGTCTTAAATTAAAAGCGGTTAAACAGAAAATGGAAAAATCATTTAAAAATAATTAATTGTTTTAATGGTTATGTACTACATTTGCATTATTCATTAAAAACGAAATGTTTTTAAATTGTTGACGAGTACGAGTATATGGGTATCATTATCCTTGAAAGAGGCAAAACGCTGTACCCGCTTCATTTTTAATTTGAATAATGACTTAAACATTTTTTTTTTAAATTCCATTAACAAACTATCTACTCGCGAGGTGTAGAATGAACGCCAACCTATTGTGTATGTTTGTGGTGACGTTTATGATTGTGTCTTTATTGAACTTCAATCTTCATTTCTTCAAAACAAAGAGGTTGATGATGAATAGATTTTTTTCTTTGGATATCATTAACTTTGAAAGGAGGAGTAGAAACAATTTTTTTTATTCGGAAAAATAACGTTTATTGTTGGTAAAAGTTGAAAAACTAAATATTTCATTGCCTCATTAAACTTTGGGCTAAACGGAGTATTTTTATTAAAAATCCCATTAATTTTATTTACGACCGGTGGTATCTAAAATTGTTCGATAAATTATAGTAAGAATTAACATTTATGTCACATACAATTTTCATCGACTTGCATCGTTATTATTGTGTTTATTGTAAGAAACCAATACCCAGTATGTTAACAAAATGGACTTTTTAGGCGCTCTACTGAAAGAACTTGTCGTTTACGATAATTCCGATAAACACGTATCTGTGTTAACAATCTGTATTAATTATTATTATTGTTAATAAAAAAAAACTATCTTTGAGTAATTATTATTATTAATATTAAATAAATCACCTATAGTCCTCTCGCAACCGGAACAAAAGTATGTTTTTTCACAGTAAGCCATTTAATTAAAATACCTTATATTTTTACGGATGGTTTAAGGAAAACAATTGAAGCGCACAGGGAAAAAACAGTAGTATTCACATTATGAAAATTTTAGAGTACAGCAAAAACAAAATTCGTAAATTCCTCTCCCTCATACATAAGAACAAAATAAATCACATTAAATGTTATTCTAATAAAAAATGTATTTATTTAAACAATCTATTGACATAAATAAAAAAAAAATTATGGCATAAACTGAAAAAGATAAATTAAAAAAACTAGAAAAGTTTTTCTAATATTTCTAGTTTTTCTATCTTTTCTAGTAAACTAGAAAATCCTAAAAACTAGAAAAACCAGGAAAACTAGAATAACTTTTCTAATTTGTCTATTTTTTCTAGTTTTCTAGTTTTTCTGGTATTTCTAGCTTTTCTAGTTTTTCCAGTTTTTCTAGTTTTTGTATCTTTTCTAGAAAAACTAGAAAAACCTAAAGAAAACAAGAAAAACTAAAAAATCCTGAAAAACTGGAAAAACTAATAAAACTAGAAAAGATATAAAAACTAGAAAAACTTTTCTAATTTTTCTTGTTTTTCTATCTTCTAAACCTAGAAAAACTAGAAAAGTTTCTCTAGTTTTTCTAGTTTTTCTAATTTTCTTAGTTATTCTAGTTTTTCTGGTTATTCTAGTTTTTCTAGTTGTTCTAATTTGTCTAGTTTTTCTATCTTTATATCTTCTAAACCTAGAAAAACTAGAAACGATAGGAAAACTATAAAAACTGGAAAACTAGAAAAATTAGAAAAACTAGAATAACTTTTCTAATTTGTCTATTTTTTCTAGTTTTTCTGGTATTTCTAGCTTTTCTAGTTTTTCCAGTTTTTCTAGTTTTTGTATCTTTTCTAGAAAAACTAGAAAAACCTAAAAAACAAGAAAAACTAAAAAATCTGAAAAACTGAAAAACTAATAAAACGAGAAAAATTAGAAAAACTTTTCTAATTTTTCTAGTTTTTCTTGTTTTTCTATCTTCTAAACCTAGAAAAACTAGAAAAGTTTCTCTAGTTTTTCTAATTTTCTTAGTTATTCTAGTTTTTCTGGTTTTTCTAGTTTTTCTAGTTCTAATTTGTCTAGTTTTTCTATCTTTATATCTTCTAAACCTAGAAAAACTAGAAACGATAGGAAAACTATAAAACTGGAAAACTAGAAAAACTAGAATAACTTTTCTAATTTGTCTATTTTTTCTAGTTTTTCTAGTTTTTCTGGTATTTCTAGCTTTTCTAGTTTTTCCAGTTTTTCTAGTTTTTGTATCTTTTCTAGAAAAACTAGAAAAACTAAGAAAAACTAAAAAATCCTGAAAAACTGGAAATATACGAGAAAAATTAGAAAAACTTTTCTAATTTTTCTAGTTTTTCTTGTTTTTCTATCTTCTAAACCTAGAAAAACTAGAAAAGTTTCTCTAGTTTTTCTAATTTTCTTAGTTATTCTAGTTTTTCTGGTTTATCTAGTTTTTCTAGTTGTTCTAATTTGTCTAGTTTTTCTATCTTTATATTTTCTAAACCTAGAAAAACTAGAAACGATAGGAAAACTATAAAAACTTTTCTAATTTTTCTAGTTTTTTTAGTTTTTCTGGTTTTTCTAGTTTTTATAGTTGTTCTAATTTTTCTAGTTTATCTACTTTCTATATTCTAAACCTAGAAAAACCAGAAAAACTAGAAAAGATAGAAAAACTAGACAAACTAGAAAATATAGAAAAACTAGAAAAACTTTTCTAATTTTTCTAGTTTTTCTTGTTTTCTATCTTTCTATCTTCTAAGCCTAGAAAAACTAGAAAAGTTTTTCTAGTTTTTTTAGTTTTTCTAATTTTCTGAGTTATTCTAGTTTTTCTGGTTTTTCTAGTTTTTCTAGTTGTTCTAATTTTTCTAGTTTTTTTATCTTTCTATCTTCTAAACCTAGAAAAACCAGAAAAACTAGAAAAGATAGAAAAACTAGAAAAACCAGAAAAACTAGAAAAATTAGAAAAGCTAGAAAAACCAGGAAAACTAGAAAAACTAGAAAAATTAGAAAAACTAGAAAAGTTTTTTTTAAATTGAAAAAAAAAAATTCATAATGTGACTACTACCGTTTTCCCCTGTGCTCTTCAATTGACAATATTAAAACATTTTTTTAGTTAAAGTTTAAACCAAAAACTCAAATACGGGAAACACGTGTTTAAAAAGAAAACTAAATTTTGGTACACGAAAATATTTGGCTATAACCAACCTAATATACCTTATTTATTTATAGCTCATAAAAGTTAAATCCTAATAGTGTCACTAATATTAATAATTTGAATACACTTTTTAAAAGTAAAATAAGAATTATTGTTTATTTATTGTAAAAGCATTTTTAGTAAAAGTGAGAAAGTTTACTCCATTTGAAGAATTTTCGAGTAATTGCAGCAAGTTAGTGAAATTTAAAAAAATTAATCGTGTGTCTAATTTAAAAAGAGAGTAATGTCTAATGAACTTATTCAACTTTGAACCCAGTCGTAAAATACATGGCCTTTCTTAGGTCATTCGGTGCCTAGGGCAGCTAAAAACTCGGACAAAACTACACAATTAAAAACAAATCAGATTTTATTTAACGCGTCTAGTTAGTTTTTAAAATTGCATCATGTTGTAAAAATAACATTTTTTATTGTTTTCATCTTGTTCTGTCCGTATAAAATTTTAAGCTAAGAAGAACCTTATTATACAATACTATATATACTAATTATAAATTATAATGCATTGTCACATCTTTTTAACGTTTTACTAAACTGTAAAAATAATACAATGTTAACGTTTCTTAAATATATGTTGTATAAATCGAGCTGTACAGTAAAAATCAACATGATGTAAATTAACACAGTACAACAAAAATAACAAAAAGTAAAAAACTAGACCAGTAAAATTAAATACCTACTGTAAAATCTATCATAGTCTAAACCAGAACAGTATAAATCTAAACCTCGTACAGCATAAACCATTAGGTATAGTAAGAAGTTAGGAAAATGGGATAAAGTCAAAATATATTAAATCTGAAAGTGATTTTATCGCAATCAAACTCTTCGTTGGGAATTTGTGAATAGTAAAAGCCAGCACAATAATAAAACTAGCTAAGGAAAAACTAAAAAGTGAAGTAGAAAACTAAGCCGAGAACATCATAACTAAGCACCGTATAATTCAATACCTACAAAAGAAGTCGGCAAAGTTGAGTAAAATTATTATTAAATATGAATGTGAAATATAACACAATAAAATTAACGTAAACGTAAACATTAACATAACGCTTTGATGCAAATCTGCAAATAGTAAGAACCCAGGACAGTGTTAACCAACATAGCTCAAACTAATTACAATACAAACGAAGTATTGACTAAACCAGCAAAGCCTGAATCAAGCACAGCGAGGAAAAATTACCAGCGGGGTCCAGTATGCACAGATTCACATCGAAGCGTTCGTATGCGATGAAATCACGTTAATATTTAATAATTAGTTCATCCGAACTTTTCTAACTTCATCTATATCGATTTTTACGTTATTAAATTTGTACTAGGTTGGTTTAGACTGATTGGTTTGGACTGTGTTGGTTTTTTAAAAATGTATTTGAAATAGAGTTTTTTAATGATCAACCAGCAGTCTATGCACTCTGCATTACCTTAATTAACAGTAATTATAATATTGCGCTTTAAAATTTAATATTTCGATTTTTTTATAAATAGTTAAAAAATGTACCTAAATAATTTATGAGGTAAGATTGTGCCATCCCTAAGACTTGCCGCTCCGGGCTCTGTACGCCTTTTCTCATTACTTTAAAGTACTACTTTATAGTTAAATTATTGTCTAATTAAAAATGTATTCAATATTTAAAGTATTTGGATATTTAATTAACCAATGACTTGAATTTTACGAATATTAAAATTAAAAAATAAAGTATTCAAATTTGAATCACAACCCAGAATCCTATTTAAAAACGAAATCCCCTAAGTAGAGGAAACGTTAAACACATGCATTCGTTTTATTATAGGTAATCATTAAAAATAAATGTTTAACATGGACGGATTATTTTTTGTATTATACAATCATATTTTTTGCTGTTTTTATTACAGATTTTGCACATTCTTGGTAACATTGGAAAATCAAAATGATCCGAATTCATCTATCCACGCTTGGTATTTTTCGATATCTTGGTTGGTTACAGTCTTTCGACACCTTTGTATTGCTTCGTTGAAATCTTGTACAGTTACCGGCAAGTCGATGTCAGCTCGTTTAATATTTTTGATTTGATCCGGTGTTTGGCCGACAATTTTTCGTCGCATACCCATCATGGCCGCATCCCTACAGACATTGGCAATGTCCGACCCAGTGTAACCCCTTAACTTGTTCACTACATATCGATAGTCAAACGATTCATCGAGATCCACGCCTTCCAGGCATAACTTCAATAATGCCATTCTAGACTCATCTGTAATAAATATATTATAAAATTATATCAGTTTGGCATGTGTTAGGAGAAATTGACGAGTCACCATAAAATGTAATCAAATTACTATACCGTTTGGTAAAGGCAAGTATATTCTTTTTTCGAAACGTCTTCTAAAAGCGTCATCGATATCCCAAGGGTGATTAGTAGCTGCCAAAACCATTATAGACGGACTGTTTTCTTCTTCACTATGGAACAATAATTACACATTAATACAACGTACAATCGGAATCATAACCTAACCAATCTGAGACGCCAACGGTATTGTTTAGAGAGTTAAATAAGGATTAAAGAAAACGATAAATAAATAAATATATTGTTTATTAGTGTCTTGCATTTAAAAAAAACACTAAAATATTAAATATAACCCTTAATAAACGGAGACAAAAATCATGATGGTACATGACCGAATATTTTCTTAATTATAATTAACTGAAACGGAAAGCCCCCCTTTTCTGTCTTTATAAAACACTATTCAGATGAGTTTGTTACACTATAGTGTTTTACCTAATTGAATTTAAACCGTCCATGTGTATAAGGAGTTCTGCTTTGAATCTCCTTGATGCTTCATGTTCACCTTCGGATCCCCGTAAGGAGCAAAGGGAATCGACTTCATCTATGAATATAGTAGACGGAGAATGCACTCTCGCCATCTCAAACAATAGTCTAACTAGTTTTTCTGATTCTCCTCTATACTTCGAAGTCATTGTTGACGACGAAACATTAAAAAACGTCGTTCCACATTCAGTGGCTACCGCCTTGGCTAGCATTGTTTTGCCTGTACCTGGTGGTCCAACCATCAAAACACCCTTCCAAGGTCTCCGAATGCCCTATAACATTTTCTGGTTATTAATCACGTTTATAGAGTTATTTCATTATGCGTTAATCTAATAATTTAAAATTGAGCAGTAAAAGAAATGCAATAAATACGATCGATAGTGGTAGGTATTACAGAGAAAGGTTCAAAATCCGAATTTCTCAGTTTATTTTCCAGATTTGACAAATTAGCCGGATTTTCGAATCTATTTTACTTTTTTTTAATCTAAGTTAAATAATAAAAAACTGTTACAAAATATGAGAATGCATAAGTTTATAACGTTTATTTAAAACGAATTTATTATTATTATTTAACTTAGGTCTTTGAAAAAAAAAAAATAATCATTCATGGAAATATCATAAGTGCATAATTTAACCTTTTTGAGCATGTGTGCAAGCCACTATGAATTACGGTTCACTTAAGTTAACACATATTTTACACTTGAATCACTCGATCACTTAAAATTGTAGAAAGGAGTGAATAAGGAGTCGGGACTCGGGCGGTTTAGAAGGAATACGATACGACGATGCATCATTATTGTATACTAAACAACAAATATGTCACAGTATCACACGTTGTATACTTGTAAATGTAATATTAGGTAAGTAATATTATGCATTTCATTAACATAGTTTAATTTCCTTGTCTTCGTATTCATTTTATGTATAGTAAAACTGTTATACATAGCAATATAATATATCGCCTGTCTACACGCACCTTGAAAAAATCAGGCATTAGCATCGGCAAAACCATAGCTTCCTGCAGTAAATTTTTTGCGTGCTTTAATCCCGCTATTCGGTCCCATTGTACGTTTGGGTTCCTTTGTAAAATGTCTTTTTCGATTATATCTATTAAATGGGCCTCATAGCCTATGAGTGCTTTGGATTTTTGGATTTGTTTTTTTTGATCGGCTTGTCGAGCTGTAGATGGTGCTTGTGAGTTTAACGGAGGTATCACTGGTTTTGTTCTATATCCACCGGGATGTGAACAACACCTAATTGAAAACAACAACGAAACAATAAGAGGATATATATTATACTTTTTACTAAACGCTTATGATTAGAATTTTTACCTATCTCTCCTCGTTGTTATAGCCGGCAGTAATTCTGGATCACTTCTTCTTAATGTTGCAGCCCACTTTTCTGATGGTCCGTTCGATCTTCGTTGCTGATGATTGTCTAAATTATCGAAGTTTATTCAATTAAACGGTAAATATTAAAACTAACACAAAGAGTTAAAAAAATAGGTGTTTTTTCGGTATGATTAATGAGTGCAATGTTAACAAATATTTCAATACCGTGGTTAGATCGATTTATATTAGGTGTTGAGTTCTGCATTGTTTGTGTTTGTTGAGACGACGATCTGTATAGATGAGATCTTTTTGAAGATTGGTTTGTTCGTCGTACAGGTTTGGAAAATGATGCGAATGATGAAAATGGATCCAATAACGAATCCATCATTCGAGCTACTTCTTGTTGCACTATCCATCCTGTTGGTCTATTATTAGACGATCTAATTAACAAAACAAGTATCTTTCTTTACTAATTTTAAGGTTTGGTTTGTAAATAAAAATATATTCATTCAGATGTATGAAAATGCACTTAATAGTTAATAATTCTAACATAGAAGAAGTAGGTACTTTCAGATACTTGTTTACATATATTTCGTGGGGCTTTCAAAGTATGTATAATTATTGAAAAAAAATAATAAATTGTTATTTTAGTAAATAAGAGTGCGGCTATAAAAACAACTAAATTAATGATTTATTTACAAAAATATTTAAATTGTATTCATTACGCCGTAAAATGAAATGCATATAAATATATGTATAACTATCAACTATTAATAGTTAACTCTTTTCGAACTTATTTAATAAATTGAATTAATTTTTACAATTTAAATACTTAAAATTAATAGGAATAGGAATTATTTAATAATGAAATTATGAATTACTTAGTAAGAAGTTGATATTATAAGATTAGTAAGTAATGATACTAGCAAGTACTCACTGAAAAAACGGATCGCTCAAAAAAGAATTATTAGATAGCCATGACATTTTAAATGTAAAAATAATATATTATCACAACCTTAATTATTAATCAAAATAATGACTATAATATAAGTAAATAATAAAATATGCTTAGTTTGTGGTAGGATGTTGTTTGTTGTAATATGAAATTTTAACGTTTCTAAGTATATTAAAAAACAAGTATCCATGGAAACGGCTCGTAAATACAAGTTGTGACATATAGCTAAAAATGAAATGTTGATATTATTTATTACAGTGATATGTATTTTTTATTTTTATTGAATATTATGTATATTGTATGGTTTCAAGTTTGGAAACACAATCTGTACCTTGTCTGAAAAAGCCAAGTTCCATTTATGAACAAAGGTATTAACTCATTTTTGTATACATTGTAATCCAGTTTATCTTCTCTAAAAAACCATGTTTCTAAGCAATTAATTAAGGGGCTAAATATGTTCTTATGGAAATAAAAATGTTAATGTTTATTTGCCAAAAGCTATTGTAAATGTGAGTATTATAATTGGTTATTTTAGACCCAAGGTACAGATTTATTTGAAAAATTATTCGTATAATAATAAAAAAACATATATGTAGTAACTACTAACTAGTTATATAGTGTAACCTACATCATCTGGACATACAATTAATTTATACATTGCCCATAACAATTAACATTTGAAGGGCACAGAGAGAAAAGGGAAGTAGTTTATCATCTACAACCGGAAACTTTTCTCCGGAAACCATGGTCCCACAGATGTTAGAGTCGGAGGAGAAATGGAACGCGACGGCCAGCTTCTTTCAAGAGGTTTTGAAGAAAAAAGAAGCGGATCAAAGGGAGAGGCAAAATTTGGAAGCAGGATTTGTTTTAAAAACCTAATTGTATTTTGTTAACATTGTTTTATTAAACGATAGGGCCTTGGGGGGTGAATGGGTGAACTTATGGACATAAGTTTTCATTTTTGTTTAATATGAATCTATATTTTAGTGAACAAATTTGATAAAAAAAAACTTTGTGGTGGTGTCCATATTAAATTTTATAATGTAGTGTTATAGTCAAAACTAACATTGCCACGGTTGACAAAAACTCGTGATAAAAACCTTAAGTTGAGCAAGCTGGTTTTAAGGTTACATAAGGTTGCCTAAAATGACAGAGTATACCAATCACAATGCAATAAATTAAAGCTCTAAAAATACATTTTCTATAATATTATTTTCAAATAACTATATCCTCAGAATTAAGACATTAAATAATAAGTAATTAGTAATTAATTTTAAAATAAACGTAATATCAGTGTAAGAACTTTGTTTTAATTTTACAAAACAATTGAATAATAAATTATAATATTATTTTGTATATAATTTTTGTTGAATATCAACGACCTAAATACATTTTTAAAAAAATTATATTTCTTATAAGTAGCATTTTCAAATCTTAATTTGACATAAATAAATCTAACATTATGATAAAATGAGTCGAAAATCAGTTGTCACGCAAGCCTTTACAACGTGGTAAAAGTATACCTAGACAGACGATAAGCATATTAAAAACATCAGAAATAAAGCAAAAAGAAAATACCAAAATTAGCTGTAAGCGTGTTTGTAATTCCATTGACCTTTGCCCCCAAACTCGATCGATAAACATAGCATGTTTTCTTTTAGGTAAAAATCCTACCTTTTATAATAAAGTTGTATTGTACCTTTGTGTTATTCCATCTAAGTAGTAAAAAAAATATTTGATAATTTATCCGCTTTTTTTCGGGGTTCCTTAACATTATTTTATGAGGTGCCTAGACCACAAGTAACTAAGAATAATATAATTATTGTACTCCTATTTTATAATTAGTACATATTGTACATAAGTGTAAGTCATTGTACAAATTATTTGAATACGCATACAAATGTTATGCAGATATTACTGCTATTTACTCAAAAATGTAATAAAGACTTAGCTTTCGTGTTAAGAAATATATAACTTTATATAGTACGAGTAAATGGTAAAATATAAAGCTGCACTGCGGTGTACAGTTCTCTATTAAGTTCAAGCGATTATTGTAATTCTATAATTGTTAAAGTATGTAGTATAAAATGTATTGTTTACTGTTGACGATTGACGCATTTTTAAAGCTTTTTTTTATTTTCCTGCATGGCTTTCATATTCTGCATTTTAGGAATAAAAAATCTAAAATCCAGAATTACAAAAAATAAGTAGTTGGTACTATTTTTAAGTTTTGAAAAATTAGAAATAGTGCTAACAGTAGACTACAGTCGTCAAAATACGCATTCGAGTTCAAGTGAAATATTTTTGTGGATAGGGCTTTTTATTTAATAATAAACTTAGTTTCAACATAAGGAAAAGCCAAGAAGATTGAAGAATCAATGCCTGAGTTGTGTAAGCAGGTGGAAGTGGTTCCATTTAATATCGTGAACAAAAAAATGAAGATAAGAGTTAAGACACTACATTCCGTACTTGAGAATATAAACAAGATCAGTATCTTGTTTATAACTGATAAAGCTTTTTGCGACCTATGCAGAGGCTAGGTACTCAGATTGCAAATTCCCATTTACCAGACATCAGAGTTAGTGGAAGCGGCAAAAAGGCTACCATCTGGTAAAACACTTGAGTCAATTAAGGTAGTTAAGATTATATTTGGGATTAAACCTAATATCATATTAGGTTTATACAGCCATTGCTTAATGGTGAGCTTTTTACCCAAAAAATTAAAAACATGAAAACTGGTCTTACTGGGACCGCTTCTGTAGATTACGATGTACGACGGCTTGCTGATGATAGTACACGTTGGTTCAGCGAAGACAAGTTCCGATCACCAGAAAAACACAAATTTATCAATGAAACTTATTACAAACTGGTTGAAAAATAATGGCCTGAACTTTGCCACCCATAAAACCGAGGCAGTAATGCTGATGCCTGACTGTCAAACGAGCATATAGCATTCCAAAGCTATGTAAAAATGATTACAAGATTATTAAGAAGTCAATCAGGTACCATAAATACGATACCGTCAATTGACATCAGACAAAGCAATGAGGATTGTTTTTGTCGGTGTTGGTGAGTTGCGGCCCGGGTTTATGAGAGGGACGTATGAGTTGCGGCCACATAATAATTACATCTTTATATCAGCCTATTAGCGTTACCCAGGAGACACCACGTTGAGGTTGGCTGAGTTGTCTCCCAAAAATGTGTTTTTTGGTCAAGTTAAGGTCAAGTTTGGTCATGTTATTTACCAATGAGCGTTCCGTCGTTGTCATTTTGGTTATTTTTGTATTATTGAGAGAATTTAAAACTTAAAGTTTTGACAAATTCAAACTGTCCGATTTCTTTGTTTTCTAGCTTTGTTATTTGTTCTCTAATAAACGCTTCTTTCTCGCTTTACTTCTAAATTGTATGTACGTTTCGGATTGAATTTCAAGTAGCACATCAATGAAGTTATAGATATTTGGATGGCTAGTATAGAATGAACCGTTAAATTTTGAATGTAAACTTTCACAGCTGTTTGTGGTACGGTTGTAGCTGGCAGTTAACTGTGCCCAAATGTTGGGGGGGAGGGAACGTCGCGTCTGGTGAAATGTAGTTAAACAAATAAAATCCTATAGGATATTGAGTGGATCTCTTTAAAAAAATCACCTGTATAACTAAATTGGCGATAAAAATTTCAAGATAAAATAGGTTGCACGGGCCGCAACTCATACGTCTATCGAAAACTGCCGGGCCGCAATTATCCGGTCTCCGACATTGTAAACAACACCTCGGGCCGCAACTCACCTACAGCCGTTTCCGTTTTAGCCAGAATAATGTCTAGAATAGTAGGACCAGGCGATGGAAAGAGTAGATTTTTAGTCATTGTGATCGATAGTAGATTGCTATATGCCGCACTAGTATGGGTCGATGTACTCAAATACGAAAAACAAGGTAAAAGCTAAACGAGACCCAAAGAAGAATTATCCTCAGGATAGGGGAAGATCATATAAAACTGTCACTGAAGATGCCATCAAAATAATTACTATTTTCCCCCGGCAAAAGTACTTAAGTCGGAAAGATACAGAATTTACAATTTGAGAACGGAAGTCAAATCGATGCAGGAGGCCAAAACACAAAAGGTATATTAATGGTCATATTAAGTAATACGTCCAGCTCATAAACATGGACGTTTATCATTCCACTTAACCTAAGTTATTATATGGTATGAGTTCTTTAAGCAGTATAACTCTAGAAGAAAAATTATTCATAGAAAAATAAGACTATTTCAATAATACGTTTTAAATTGTTCTTTTTGTCAGCCTATCATTTCTTTAGGATAAAATACAAATTGTTTCCCATCACAACTGCTTTGCACGAGCTAGTATTAAAATAAGATTAACCAAATGTTCACAATGTATAGAGAAGAACTTTAATTATGTCTTAACGTTTTATTTTTTTATGTCTATACTTAATCTTTTTTTATAGACAAATTGTAAAATGTAAAAATAATTCATGTTTACGATTAAATAATTTTGTTAGTGTTTAAGCTACTAAAAAAATAAAAACGTTACGGCATATTCTTCTCTATCCATTAAAAAAATTATATACGATTACTGTATACCACATACGTACCATACTTGTCCCTCGCAAAACCATTTTTCCTGGGTAAATTACGGGTGTGTAGCGTTTTCTTAAATAATAATAACTTTTGTGTTTATAATCATTCAACAAATGAAAGAGGTTCTTTATAAAATGTTCCCAATATTAAATTTTTAATAAAAGTCGAATAATTGTTAAAAATAATTAAAACTAAGTATATTTAAAATAACTAGCTATGTATAACTAAAAAAAGTATCTACTTATAATAAGTTAACTAATGGTAATTAGTAGTTAAACGATTTATTTGTGATACTATAAAAGTAATTATTGCAATCCATCAATTTATAGTAAATCCTATATACTATATTATCTTAACATTGGTAATATTTCTTAGCAGTGAATGTAAGGGTGAATCTTTATTTATATTTAATACTGTATTATATTTTTATCTTGGTCGGCGTTTTCGATATGCAATTTAGCTACATCAGTGTATTTTTGCTTTCTCATTTTTTTTTATTTATGTATTTAGATGTAATTTTTTGCTTTCTTGAAATTTAATTAAAGGTAATAACTTAAAGATAATACGTGGTTGCTGTCAACATACCCGGATGGAAGTTTGTACAAATGCCTCGTGGTGACCGGAACGGTCATTTGTATTTCGAACTCGACGTTTCGGCTACTTTCGGACATGGCGTTGTTGTGGCGACTGAGGGTATAACAGCTAGTATATGCTATTATAGAGGGGAGTGTAATCGATGTTTGGACATCGGTCATTGTCGGAAAACGTAAAATATAATAACTGATGTACGCGACCATGTACTCAGAATAGCACGAGGGACATTGCCCCTCAGAAAGTTTAACATGCAAATATTATTATAAGCACCTGAATGAAATTAATTTGTGAATATATCACAAAATAAAATCTTTCATAAGGTCAATGGTACGCAACATAGAAATCAATCGGAATTATTATTATTAATAAGCAAATGTTTTTTCACACGAAGGTCATTTTGTATTTTCTTTATTATTATTATTCGATTTCGACAAAACTGAACGCTGAACTTTTTATTTGTTTATGAATTTGGGTTGATCCATTTGAGTATTGTTACTGCCAAAATTTCGAAGTAGTTTTTTCTCAAATTGTATACTGTTTAAAGTAGATAGTGCCTAGTGGATGTGAGTTATAAGTTAGCTAAAAGGAATCGGGGATAAACACTTTATGCAGTGCTACAGAAGAATGTTAAAAATAAGTTTGACCAAAAGTTTAAAAACAGCTTGCTTAATTGAAATAGAAAAAAACCAAAAGAGTATAAGTTTTTTTATAAGTTTATAATAGAGTAAGTTCAAATCTATACTATATTGTGTTCTTATGGGCAATATTAAATACTTCTCTTCTGTATATCTTTCAAAAAATAAGGAATAACTATAAACTAATATACGTAGAAAAGAGTTTATTGACAACTTAAAAATAAAACTTATTTAAAAAAATATATATTAATTGTACCCCTTTCTATTTGCATTGGATACGAATAAATGGTACTGATTGTAATTTTGATGTTTGGAACGTGTAAAGCAATCAATAATTACCAAGCAGTAGTGATAAAAAGTTGTAGCAATGTAAAAAGTAACAAATTAGTGGGGTCATTTGGAAGATGGCTAACGAGACACTCCCTCCTCCCTACTATTAAAAGAGCCGGTCACTCAGATCCCCTTCCCCTTTCAAAAACTGAAATAACGCCACTGAAAAAAAATAGAATATACAGGTCTTATATATTAAATTAGAATAATTAAAATAACAGCTATTACCAATTATTATCTTGAGCGAAATTAGCCAATCTAATATAAACTATAAATTACTAAGTAATAACTAGTTGTATCTTTTAAGAGTATCTTTAGTCCTTACCTTTCGCTGATCGAAGGAAGAACTAGCCCTGACGTTTCTCCACTTGCAATAGTGAACGAATGAGGATGTTGTTTTAAAAAAGATAAGATTTTACGTTTGTGTTTTGCATCTTGTTCACCCGCTACCATTTTCATGTTGTGTTTGACAGTAAGTTGTTGTTAGAATAAACATTAACAAAAAAAAAAAAAAGGTTTGGCAGTCGAACGGAAGAAAATTACATTTAATCATAAGGTGCAATGAACTTGTTGTAAATGATGAATAGGAGGGAGTAAGTGAATTATTAATACACAACATCGACAAAAATAACTGGGACAACAACCTAGTTCATGGCACTATAAAGTTTGGAAGAGGTAGGTACAATTTTTTTTTTTTGAATCGATATTCTTAACAAATACATGAGCTTCTAGTATGAAGTTTTTATATTTTCTTTGTAAAATATAATTTAACGTACGTATCTTATATTATATTCAACAATTGATACTTAAATTAATAAGCCACATCTTGAACAAAGTATCATTTTACTAATAATTACTTAGATGTAAATATGTATTATGTATTCAAATTAAAAAAAATGTGTCTACGAAGTACAAATAGACAATAGTATTTTATTGTTTTATAGATCCCGTCTACGGTTGATAATTGTTGTACGATTCACGAATATCGTTAGCCTGTTCTACAAATACCTATCAATAGATTATATTAATTAATTATACGTCATGTACTAATGGACAAGATTGTCCTGAAGTTTTTTTCTTCTAAAAAATATATCCATCAAAAAAATTATTACTTTTATACCCAGGATTTCTTTTATATGTTGCAAAGAAGAAACGAAGGTAAAAATATTTAGCCTAATGCTTCAACCTCAGGTGATTCTCATAGAGCGATATTTTTCATAAAAATATTAATAACTTATTGATATTTTTTAGATTTGGAAAGAGATTCTGAAAGCTGACACTTTCACCTTCAAAATGCCTCATTTATAATTTTGTTCATTTTTAAATTAGTAATAATAGTGCGAAACTTATATCACAATTATTAAAGTATTTTTATAAAAACTGTATTAATACCTATAAATACGTTAATAATAACCCATTTTTATTAAAATGATCAAAAATCGTACTTTGTAGAAATCTACTCCACCGCAATATATTTTATCACTATAATAAGTAAACACTAAACAGTAACAACACGTTATATAAATATAAGTGATATATTTTTGTTTATATGTTTCGTAGAAAAAGTGTAAAAATCTACTGCACAGTTGTTTAAATCTTAAATTCACATAAAAACAAAATCCATGATAATTTGTTTTCTAAAATAAATAGTATTAATTACAACTTACCAAAAGACAAGGTCATGAAAAGACATTGTATTCGATATGGTATTTGTTTTAAACAACTTCCTGTGGAATATTCACAATAACCAGTATCCATAAAAAAATGTCCAAAACAAACCAATATTGAAAACAAATTGACTATTGTTTTACATTAAAATAAAATAAATTCTATAGTAGTAAAAACATTTTTTTACTTTAATAAATTACGAGTGACTTTTATTTTTACAATATGTATAATTACTGTCTTAAATAAATTATACAAATTATTCATAAAAACAGTATATGTACTTTATAAATCACAATAAGGCCTTAACAGTTAATTCTTAACCGATGGAATTAGAAAATTAATTATCTAAAAAGTGCAAAACAATTTTTGCTGAACATATATAATATTGAATACAGCATTTCATTGTCTAAAATAATCAGGTAATTAAATTAGAGAAAATGAAATAATCAGGCATAAAAATACTTTTAAGGGTGTTCAAAAACATTTTGATTTTTACAAAAATGGCAAGAATATAAATTTATTTTTAAGTATGTTTAATAAATCTATGTTATAGCTTTTTTCTTAATAATATTAAAATTAAATATTTTACCTTTAACACAAATAAAAAGAAAAAACTGAAACATAAATTAACCCTTTCAGTTTTTTTTTTTTAAGTAGGGTTCGTTGTGAGCATTTATAATTCAAAAGCAAAACACAGCCATAAGTTATAACTATAATCTCGGATTCTAGGGTTTCTAGGATGAAAAAAAAAAATAAGTACACATTTCGGCAAACAAAATAAATACAGTTAGGTAACTGCCATTAGGTTTCAGGAAGACCCAAATTCGTTCATCCATTTTTCATATTTAGCCAAATCGTCGGACGATACACTTTTATTACACTTTGCAATAGCTTCATAAAAATCTTGAAAAGAAACAGGTAAATCAACTTCCTCTTTAGCCAATTGTCGAATTTGATCTGGTTTTAAACCTGCTATCTTACGTCGCATTGACATCATAGATGCATCCCTAAATATTATAATTACAATAAAATATATATTTATTGATACTTAATATTATAATTAAAATAAAATATATATTTATTGATACCTAATATTATAATTTAAGATTTCATTAATTATTTAATATTATTTGGTATAATCATTGATTATAAATTTTATAGATAGCCCACTGAGACAAACTTTAATTCTGGACGTTGACACGGGACGGGCGCTAGTAGTATCGTTTTTCATGAAATTGATACTACTAGCGCCAATCCAGTGTCAACGTCCAGAACTTAAATTTGTCTCAGTGTGCTATCTATAATATTTATAATCAAAGATATAATATAAAAAAGTATGTTTACCTGCACACATTTGTAATATCAGCGCCAGAATATCCTTTAAGCTTAGTCGCTATTTCTGATAAACTGACATCAGGCTCCACTTTCACATCCCTTAGGTTTATTTTTAGTAGCGCTTCTCGACCAGCGCCTAAAAAGCAATCGATAGTTTAATACATTTTACAATACATAATAAAACTTTTAGATTTAAATTAATACTTACTATTAGGTAAAGGAATGTATATACGCTTTTCTAGTCTTCGTCTAAGTGCTTCATCTATATCCCATGGGAAGTTAGTAGCAGCTAAAACCATTACAATACGGCTTGCACCTGATTCTTCTTCAGTTGAGGTATCACTTAACCCATCCATCTGAACGAGAAGCTCAGATTTAACTCTCCTAGATGCTTCATGTTCAGATTCTGAACCTCTTCGAGAGCAAAGTGAGTCAATTTCATCAATAAAAATTGTTGATGGAGCATGAAACCGAGCCTACAACAAATTTGTTTCATAAACATAACTAATAAATATTTTGTCGCTTAGAAATGTATTATTTTTTACATAGCCCTGCTTTTAATGATGACAATTTGTTATTTTAACTGGCTATGGAGATTTATTTTTACTTTGATGCAGAGTTGACAAAGTATTAATTTTACATTATGTGTTTTTATTTTTTCATTAAATAATATGCAATGGTTTTATCACAATAACAAACTATACCTAAATGCAAATTTTATCATGTAGGGATACACATCGAAACGTCTTTTTGAAAATAAAAATGTTTGAGTATATAAATTTCAGTGATAATATTTCCTATGATTATGCTGAGTTTTTTTTATAAATGTATACATGTTTAAACCTTATTAAACCTTTATAACTATTTAACACTAAAATTAATGATGCTTATATTCGTAATGAAACTGCCCTAATAATACTTAAATTATAAAACTCCAAAAGATAAATTACTTGTGTGTAAAAAATTAATGAGTGTATCAAGTATACATTTTACACTTTTAACTTATAAACTAGGGACAGTCTGAATAAAATTATGTTTTTCAATGCCCCAAATATGTTCTACTATATGTCTAACTTCTACAGCAACGATTTATAATGAAAATAATGTAGGTTTGTGTAAGGAATATCAGTACTAATTACAATAACTTACCATTTCAAATAACAGCCTGACAAGTTTTTCAGATTCTCCTCTATATTTGGATGTAAGAGTAGACGAGGAAACATTAAAAAAGGTGGTTTTGCATTCTGTAGCTACAGCTTTGGCTAACATTGTTTTTCCTGTACCAGGAGGTCCAACCATCAGAACCCCTTTCCAAGGTCTTCGAATTCCCTTTAAAATTATTTATAATTTTAGTAATGATAATTTCAACTTACTTATTAGTGTTTATGATAAATATTAGCTACTATTATTTTTACCTTAAAAAAATCAGGCATCCACATAGGGAGTACTACTGCTTCTTCTAAAAGGCGTTTAGCTTCATCTAATTCAGCTATATCAGTCCATCTGATATTAGGATTTTTTTGTACAATATCTCTTTCTAAAAAGAAAAAAATATAATAAATATATTTTGTTGTAATAAAAAATAGCATATGTATCGCCAATTGCAGAAAAGAGGCCCCCTCTTTTCCTGACCTGCCCCAGGTCCAATTTTATCAAATTTGCTAGTTTTTAGTCTGCACTAAGCACGAGCAGGCGAGTGACGGAGTGAGATAAGGTGACAGTGTACCAACGCATGGACGCAGGTTCGAATCTTGGCCATTGGGGATTTGTTCCTCTGGACGGACAACTGTGTGGGGGGAAAATTGGCCACCTGCACCTCTCTCAGGGACCAGCTTGCTTGATAGCGTTAGGTCAGTAGCTAAAAACTATAAGCCCAAAAAATGCCAAATCTAAACTGTCTAAATCCCGATCGGTGGAAATAACAGATGTTAAACGTAAGAGATAGTCTGTACAGCTTTCAACCAGTAAATAAAGTAATAAAAAGCCACATTACCTAACATATCAACAAGATCTTGATCATAGGAGGAACAATCAAATCGTTTTTCTTCTTGTTTTATTTCTTCTTTTTCATCTTTATCTTTTTCACTTTTATCACTCTGTAATTATTTACATTATTTATAAAACATCATAAAATTAATTTTATATTATATATATATTAAGATTACCATTCCATTTGTATGACCATTGGTTTCTTTTTTAGAACTCTTTTTAATATCTTCACCTTTCTTAGATATCTGAGATTTAGAAGCACTGTTGCGACTGTTAGTTAGTCCAACTTTTTGGGTTTTATTAGCCATACGTGAAGATTCGTTGCGGCGGGAATTTTTTTGGGGTCTAACTTGAGGTGCTGGTTTATGTTCTACGGGTGATGGAGGTGGCCACACATCAGGATCATTATTATTGGCTGGTGGCCACTCAAGTGATCCACTACCATTTACTTGTTGACGAGTAGTTCCAAACCATGATACACCATCAACTGGTGATAAATCTTCATTTCTATTATTTCTATTCACTAGAGAAATCATTTTAATATCGTAAATATGCATTGGATAATTATCAGCCTTTTTTATTTAGAAGTTTATTTGTTTTAAATAGGTGGCTTTTACCAAAAATGCTCAAAAATTAAAATATAATACAAAACTTTAAAATTTATTTTAATTTTCAAGTATAAATAATTTTTGGATTGAAAACAAGATATATAATATATTTTATAAATTGTCTGATAAAAGTAAGCAATAAAACATACTTTATTAGTTTTTTAAATTTTAGTAAAAGGAAAAATGTCTTACATGCTTGACTAGATGTGTTTAATGGCCTCTCGTTTCTTTCAAATTCATTACTCCGTACTTGCTTTAATTTATTTAAAGTATTCGTATAAGCTTTTAATTGATCATACTCATCATTGATTTGCCGCTGGATCTAGAAAAAAAACAATTCCATTGAAATTGTAGCTGGGTTATAGAAACTAAATCATAAAAATAAATACATACATTGCGCCATGACTCTCGTCGAGATTGACTATCAATTGTAGACAAAAATCGTCCCAGCTGCAATTTGGCGCCTTCATAATAGACTAATGACGATTCATAATTGCCTGTCAGTGCCATTTCTCGTGCCATGTTGATGCTTTCACGTATTTCATCAATCGATACTGCCATTACGGTCATCACAGCTTTATTAAAATTACAAAAACAATGATACTTGGAAAATTATTAACTTTGTAAATGTTTAATATTTTATAAAGGGTCTTACCTTCAATTAAGTAAACTGGAGCCCAGGAATATATAACTTAATTGAACAATTTATTTGTTCCATGTAAAAGGTACTTTACTAGCACCCATTTTCAAAAACTGAGGGCCTTGGGGAAAAAAGAAACATTACTCATAAGACATAACGTACAAAATAAATAATAATTTCGAAAAATAATTTGTAAATAAAATTAAGTTTGGTAGTCCGTAGTGGTTGTTACTCGTACAAAATAAAACGTATGTTATCAACTTCAAATTAGGTCTACTGCAGTTTATAAGTCTTATTATTATGATTTTTAAAAATAGTGTAATAAAAACCGTGTTTCAAGTTTCAGGTGGGCATTGTCATGGTTTTAATTTCGTTTTTCGTAGGCATAACATTACTTTATCAAAACGAATTATTTTGTGGTACACTTACGGGTTTGAATAATATGATGTTACAAACGGCCTTATCATTTATCAAATATCATTATTGACTTCAGGTATAATAAAAGCGGGGGAACAGAAGAATTTAAACAATATGCAATATCTACCTATCTACAATTAGATTGTAATTCGTATATTTCATAGTTTTATGAATTATAATATTATAGTTTATACTTTATACATAAAAATGTTGACTACAAAATGTTTACAAAAACTTGTGACGACAAATTGTTAACATTTTCAGTATGGCGATTGGCCAATGTGATATTTCGTAAAATTTTAAGTTGTAAGTAATATAGGTATTATTTTATCCATCGTGTCAATATTTTACAATAATTTTTTTTTTTAAAAATATCACGTATTTTTAAATGTAGTAGTTTTTAATGATTTATATAAATTTCAAACATTATGAATTATAAAAGAAAATCCAAAAACCCTTTTCTTCATCGAAAAAAGTAAAAATGTTTGTTTTGTAATTGAAACCCCTTGTTACTAATTGATGATTAGCTTAGGTATGTTACTGCTAGAATAATTTAGTTAATAAGATATAACTAGGTATATGCTAATATATTAATGCACATTTTCTGCACTCTGCAGATAATATTATAGTTTAACGATTTGTACGATTAGTACACGTCGTTGTGATGTCAATTGTCAAAAACAGATTGCTCAATTTAAAATGTGTGCAAACGTCAACGAAGAGTCATTGGAGCAACATTCTAGCATTGTTTTCGCTACTTTAAAATGTAGAATTAAAAAGAACAGGTTTCTTTTGTCCATAGAAGCGCAAGGCGTGTTAACTTTCTTTTTCTTCCATTTATATGTATGTTGTAGAAGTGAGCTTTTTAAAAGTATTTTTTTATTAAACGTCGAATATAATATTGTTAATACTCCATGCCTAACATAGTGACAGTTCACAGTTGTATTACTATAACTCCGTGTTATTATATTACAATATAAAAACTAGGGATTGGTGACTACAAACGTAACTGGTTATTTTTTTTCAAAAAGTTCTTTATAAATTTACAAATTTTTTTTTACTTTAAATAATGTTTTATAAATAGGAACATTATTTAGTACTTAAGTTCCGTAGAACGAAACTAATATGTATATTCACACTGACACTTAATTTTAGAAATATTCCTCAATCAAATATTAGTATAAACATTTTTTTTTTCAAATGCCATCTGAAAAACGTGAAAATTAATGAAAATACTATTCACTACTATTCATTTATTACTTCTTATAAAAAAAATACTTTGTAACGCATTCAGATGGTTCGTCAATGCTCGAATAGCATACCCACCAGCTACGTCAGAAGGTCCAGTATATTTACAACACTTACATAGACAACGTTACCATAAAAGAGCAACGAAAATTATTATTGATGTATATATACACCTCCATGCCGTAACCTTGCCTTGCTCATTGTTAAAACAGCTAAGGCACCATGTTAGACATATTATATGAATTACTGGTTATTTCAATGTATTTTATTAGTCAAAACTTAAGATTATGTTTTTAATTCGAAAAATTGCTTTTGGTAAGAGAAAGTTCTAATTGAAAAAGTAACATTCGCAGATTCAGCAAAATACATAAAATGTCAAATAATGAATAAACAAACCAGTTGGACAGTAAATTGTAAATTATAAATAAAGAATTAAAAACAAAGGCGTGGTCAAAAAAAGATCTTCCCGAGGAAACTAGAAAACGCATTTTCAAATTGACATTTCGGTTAATAATATGTAAATAAACGTGAACAATAGAAAATGTTGTATACAAAATTTTAACTGATTTGGGACCTATCCTTGTTTGTTTGTTTTCACTTTTCATAGCGCTTAACGTTTCAACACGATATCGGTTGAATGAAATGGATGAAATGTCACGTAGGTAGTTTAACACGTGCCAATTTAGTGTTTAATTTACTATTTGCTATCCATAACTACAGTATAATAATTATTGCTTTATGTACATTGGTATTATGAAATTCGATTACGAAAGGTATAAAAAAAAAAAAAATACTATAGGAAAGATATTTTTGATGCGTTATTCTTTATTATATTTCTTTCTTTGAGACAAAATTACAATTCAATACGATCGAACGACGCAAATGAAAATTATAAAGTAATACGGAAACGATGACTTCCCACGTGTTTTGGCAATTGCAAAACTTTTGAGATTATCAATATCCTTTCGTTATTTGAATTAGGTTAACTATATACTATACATAAATATTCCACTATAGTAAATCAAATGACACCAAAATCTTGTGCTATGGTAATTTACTCCAGTCCGGTGTTATATTTTAATTTTGAATAACAATTTTAACAATTTTCTCTGGTCGTTATACTAAATAGTACTAAAATCCTTTGTTATAATATTAATACATATTAAATCGGAAAATCAATGACTAAACTGTTGTTGAGTCTTTTAGGGGTTTCATAAATAATAAAAAGTTTTACTACAGATACTTTGGAAATTTGTTATGTATTATATAGATGTATATATAAATATTTAGGTGGAAAGAGTTGTTGACTATATCTAAAGTAAACCCAATTTAAATTCAAAGTTATTTCATGATTTTTTTTTAAGTTGAAAAATATAGCATACTTTTTAGAGTCCTTTTCCATTTAAAAAATACTTTAAAATTCTCTTTCATTTTTTGGCCTTATAAAGTAACTTTTGGGTAAAATTTTTGATCAATTCAGTATTGTTATGTGAAGCAATCCGCGGGGTGGTTAAAAAATTAGCGTATATCTAGACACAAAAACAGAAAACTAGAAATACTTGTTTTAACTTCAAAGTTAAAATCAATATATAATAGCAGTTATATTTCAAAGTCAAAGTCAATCGAAGGGTGCATACAAACGATTAGTATTATATAATGGTATGATAGGTTGATATAGTTCTATACAAACCTAAGAGGCGCCGGCCGCCGTCTAGTCATGTGTATAAAGTAGGTACACCGCGTTGTCAATTACGTTCCTGTGTACATACTACACAACGCCACCCTTACAGTTTATAATAATCGGACGTGAGCCCTCCTACCGAGACACTGCTCTAGCTATATATTAATAATCATATTTTTATCATTATATATTAGTACTATCATTATAATGTTTATAGTCTCGCCTTGCGCTTGGTATATTATTTTTACTGTTAGGGTTATGAATGAATTTTTTTAGAAGGTATACAAGGCATAATGATGATCAAGATGTGTAGTGTGTATACACACTTAAACTATTTCTTATTTGTATTGCTACTACTACTTTTGTTTGTCTATTGAGCGTTACCTACTATAACAACTTTGTACGGGTATGGTGCAGATGTTAGATAAGGACAAACGAAAATATTTACCTACAGACGTAGGAGTGACACTCCCGTATCACAGGCAGTAGGCTAATATTATATTGGAGTAGGTACACAGTGTGATGCAGACGCGTCGGTGGACGGCAAAGAAACGGCTTGAGCTCGGCTTGTAACAACGATGACAAATATAATTAATACAATATGTATAGATACAAACTCACATACACAAACAACCGGTCCAAAGCACAGGCAATAGACGTACGGCGTCAACGCAACTCGAGACGCGATTGAGGCAGCGATGCTGCGAGGCGGTCTACTTGGTAAAAAAAAAATGGAAATCAAATAAAAATATATTAAATCCCCACGAAGGATTCCCTATGTGTTTGGGCACGCACGATGTACCGGCCTCTCAACTTACATACAATGTATTGGCCCTCAATCTACGTCTTATAAAAAATGTATATAATTACATAATTATACATACACACATATATTTTTATGTTATAAACCGTAAAACTAATCTAAGTATATGATTATTATTTTTAAATTGATTATTCGTTAGTTATTCATTTGCAAGGTATGAGTGCAAATTAACTAACAACTCACAATTAGTAAATCACCCAGTACCGTATGTTAAGAGTGCCGTTATAGTAATAAATGTTAAAAAAATATAATGTGAAGATGTGTACAGTGTGCGTCTAAACAAAGTTGAATTAAAACTTTGTATTTAAGTATGTCGAAGCATACTTATATACTTATATACTTAAACATTTAGATAGAGTTATACTTTTGTTTAAAATATGAAAAAATTAGTTTAACAGTACTATTGTGTTTATTTTTATTCGTAGATAATCATTTGATGTTTAGTTAACTGTTCAGAAGTTCTAAGCCAAATGAAGCGTTTCGGGACAAAGTGATCTCAATGACAAAAATTCGAAATTTTTTTTTCATGCAGTGATGTAGAATCAACCGCTAATGCAACTCACTCTTATCTGAGTTCTTCTAACTTTTATTTGTATTTCAAAAGCGATGGCAACCATAGACCAACCATCCTAACCATTAAGTTGGCCAAAACTATCAGTTTTTTTTTTCATTTCCCATCACAATTTTTTTTACACTTGACCAAATTGTCCATATAAGTTTTAAATGTAGTTTGGACCTAACGACTCTAATGATAGTCAGAATCTGGCTGTCAAATTATTATATGTAGGATACGAATAAACGATTGTTGAATGAGATGAATACAGAAAAAAAAAAAGTGAAAGCACTTAAATAGGATAAAATAAACAAAAATAAAAATAATAATAGTATTGGTAATAATTAGATGGCGGAGGTGACCGTCGTAGAACATGCACATTACACACTGAGTATTAATGCTTTACCTTTCCAATCCCATAATAGGATGTTTGTGCACGTAAACAAGGCTGAGGCTGAGCGGCGCGGCGGCGGCAACAGCGACGACCAGACGTGCTGGACTATCTTCTCAATGACATGAGCTCGGTGTCATATCACGCGAAAAGATTATATTACTTATAAGAATATTAATAATTGTAAATAATGTATCACTTTTTCTTATCAGTAAAACAAAAAACCAGCAAATTATAATACACACAAGCCACCCGTCCAAGATGTGAAAACCTCTAACGCGCTTATAATAATTACTATAAAAAAAATTACTTAAATATTATAAAAAAAAAACTAAACAAGCAGGATGTTGTAAAAAAATGTACTTCAACTATCATTTAAAAAAAATAATCTGGACCCGAATCCCGATTTTGAACCGCGTGATTGAATAAAACGACTGCTTTTCACTGAAAAAAAAATGTTGAAGCCGAGAAGTAGTTTTTTGTTTGAAACTGTAGACTTCTAAATGAATAGTTTTGTTTTTGTTTATTGCTGTTTACAAATTACAAAAATTTCTACAATTAACTAAATTCACCCTTGTCAAAATTTCGATAAAAGTTATAAATCTTTAACTTTGCATACATATACTTGCTAAAACTGTTAAATTTTCTAACTGAAAACGAAAATTTAACTTATCAAACGTACATTTAAAACAAATGTTTTTTCTTGTTATAAATAGTAAAATGAATAATTCAAAATGTGCTATAGAGGTGTGTAGATTACACACCTTTATTTGTGAGTCATTTATAATTAATAATAATTATGGGAGCTACCTACGCACAGTTGCAGATATACATTTTCTCTTGTAAGAATTGGGCACTGACAAATTTGCAATAACTACATAAATAAATAAAATATGTTAGCATAAATCCTTGAAGACGTAATTATTATGAATAATAGAGTAGGGTGAATCCAATGATGTAGATTGCTGTTAACCGTTCTATTTTAATTTATCTTGCATCGAACACATTGTTTAAGAATTATTCATCTTGTTAAAACAATAGGGATATATTAATTTTTAATTAAACATTTTAAAACTATTTTTCGAATATTATTAGTATTTTTTTTTTTTAATGATGTTATTCTATAATTCTATTTATAAAAAAATTGCCTATTTAAATAATTAAATTTAAAACACATTTTATAAAAGCCTTTTTAGTGTTTTGTTATCATATAATTCTATAGGACTACGTTTTTTATAGAAATCTGGGTGATAAAAACCTACTGTCACGTATGTACCAACGCGGACTACATCGACACTTATCTAAAACCCATGTGACTTCATATCGGTCTTACCCAAAAAAGACCTATGTATGACCTATGACCAAGAATGGTACAGAGTAATTTAAGAGGGCTTGCTTTAGAAAAAGTTAACCGAACGCAAAGTATTAATAAACAAAAGAAACTATTAACACTAAATTATTTATATTACATTATTTACACTAAATAATTTCCATTTAAATATTTAAATTGATTGTATACGGATTTTTTTTTGTCATTTTAGACCAAAAACAAAAAGCCATACAAAATTTCGACTCTTTAGGATGGTCTGATTTCAATTCTGTAAATATTTATGACTTACGAGTTCTTTAGAAACTTTCCTAGGTTATGTAGGAAACAGATTTTTGATTTGTTTATGTTTTTATCTAAAAAAATTGGGTTTTAATATTGAATAAATTTCAAATTTAAGTTATTTTATCACAAGACTGATATTTTGAAATAAAAATCGGCTTCCTACATAACCTAGTAAAGTAGCCAAAAACCTCGAACTTTTTTACAGAGTTGAAATTGGATCATCCCAGGTAGTCGACATTTTGTCTGGCTTTTTGGTCTAAAATGAACCAAAATAGCTTTTTTATAGAAAAAAAATATTTAAAATAAAAATAATACCTTGAAGCTTGTACAAATTAAACGGTAAATTTATGGTTTTAATTTATTAAAACCATTTTTTTTCTTAAATATTGCCTATACAAAACTCCTTAAAAACAGACCGCATGCTATCCCCTCAAGTGAGATACACGACGTGCGCTGAACTGAATTCACTATTGAGTGAAAGAATGAATTGATGAACGATAGCATCGGCTTTTATACTGTCGTCGATTTATCTAGAATTATCTAGATTATGATATCCGTCACAAAGTTGCCAGAACATTCCATATGTAGTCACTACAAGTACGTACCGATGCACTGTGCGGAGAGGGCTTGTCGAAAGAAGAGGATGGGTTCAATGATTATTTAAATTAAAGCCGAGTGAATATCACTCTGATCATTTCTCCTACAAAAAATATTGATTTTTTAATATATCTGGTGTCGAATTTATATCGGCAATATGTATCGGAATATCGGGTATCGGTAAAAAGTGGTATCGGCCCATCCTATTTACAAATCCTACACATCATATTTACTATCTACTATTTACATATTTTTCGGCTACTTCCATATGAACAGATTGACTTGTCTGCCTAATATTAAAAGTTGTCAGTAGTAGCCAACGGGTTTTAACAAAAATTCTATAATTTATTTAAGTTTCTATGACAATAATAGAAAATTGATTATTTTTAATAATGGTAACCATATTCCATTTCTCATGCTTAAATTTTTACATGATAAAATATCTAACTAACACAAAAATTACAATATTTGAACATGCCTTTTGTATCTACAAACTGCAAGAAATAATTCAATTTCAATGATTTACTAGTGACGACTGACAAGCTAATGTAATGAACACAGATCACGAGAGACTTGATACCGATATCTTACTTGGATCACCAGATTGTTGTAAAATTCGATTCTACCAATTTCATTTGGAGGTATTTATTTATTCAATTTATCTTTAAACCTAGCCTAACAGCCAACAGGCATACATGCATGTAAAAATGATGGAAGATCTAACAATATTAATTCGAGGTAGGTAGACTTAGCATATTTATTTTATGCTGATTACTCAATGTCAATTAAAAACATTTGTTCTACGATCCCAAAATTCTTTAAATATACAAAGTACGAAAATGTGTTATCTTTATATATTAGGCACATATATTATACGATATACTTCCCAATAAACATCAAATTATGAAAAATTCGTCTACATGGTCTTTGTATGTTTTACGCGCGACGAAGACAACACGTTGAACCGTGTAGTGTACCTTGGTCGTCTAAACTCTAAATACATTATAAATTATAATACTACATAATATATTACACCTAGCCGCACCGAGCATTAATTTCGAACACAATATATTTGTAACTAATCTCGTTTATTTCTTTAAATTAGTTGTATGTAGATTTGCGGTCGTCGTGTTTGGATTCAGTTTCTAATATAGTCACGGTTACCTTCTACGACATGGGAATCGTTGTGGTCTTACAGAAAGAATACGCGGAGAAAATACAAGGACCGGAAAAAGTGACCAATAAAGATTCAAGAAAAACCATTACAATTGAGATTCCTCTACCCAAGGCCATCAAACCAGACCCTAGAAATAGTATGCGGGTCTCGCCTGAAGGTTATTTAGAAATCGCCGTGGCATGGAAATAAAATTGTATTTAATATAAATTATTTATAATAAATACATTTTTCCATTAAAAAAAACCATTGTCAAATTTTAGTAATATTTAATATTAATATTTTTTTAGTCTTAAAGAGTTGTAATCGACTACTATTTTTAATGAAAATAAATTAACTAAATTGCAAAAATTCTCTTAAATTAGTAAAATTAAAATTTAACGTAAACGATAGAGTCAATCTATAACAATTTTATTGTCGATTAATGTAATTTTGTTGAAAATCCGTAAATCATAAAGTTTGGGTTTTTTTTTAATGTCGTGTATAAATTATGTGGAGGACGGTGATGCGACTCTCCGACGCTGACAAATGAACTTCTTTTTTTGAATCTTGGTTTAATATAGTTGGTATATAGTATCTATTAATATAGCATTCGAACCAAGTATAATATACGACGTAGTCGTTGCACTGGCACGCTTAGCATCATCAACCCGTGCACCAGCCACGCACACTCGGCTTGCTTACGGCTAAACGAATGCAATATAAATTCAGTCCAAACAGTAATAGCTTCAAAGCAAGTCGTTGGACAGCAGCAAACACACCGACACTGGAGATATATCGATTTATCAACCCCGTCGCCCACGTGGCGACCACACGCCAACTACCCGCTGCCGGTAAGTCGGATACCTTAATATTAGCCTTTAGGTTTTCTTTTCGCGCATTTTAGTTTGCAGCTAAATAATTTGTGTGATCCATAGCACTTAATTGGTTTTCCTCCAAAATTTTGGTTGCAAAACTCAACCGATTTAAATACTTTGTTTTTGTTTTTAACTATACAAATTATCTTTAATAAAAGCTTATTTCTAATTGTTTTTTTATTATTTTAAATATGTAAAAATGTTAAAAAATATGCTTACAGAAGCGCTGTACCTTGTACAACACTAGTAACAAGTTAAAATTATATCGTGATTGTTGTCACTACTATAGTTATTTCTCGACTTGACACAAATTGAGATATTCCTTATGTACATGCTACAAAAAAAATTACAAACAAAATAATAAGCTCTCTTCATAAAATTCTGAGTACTTTGTGACAAAGAATGAAGACGAGGTTGCTGTATAACAGAAAGGAACTAGAGAAATATGTCACATTTTCGGTAATTACATATTTTAACGCCAATTCATAATTAAGCATATCTACAGAAGATGAATGAAAAGATATCGAATCAAATTTGGCATTTACAACAAAAGTGGGTTTAAAACAAAGGAACTGTTATAAGAGGAAGCATTTAAGTTTCTCATTCGAAAGCTAATGCTTCTCTCATTAGCCAGAAAGGGTAATTTTTAAATATTTAGGAATAACATAAACTATAAAGTCTCAGAGATAAAGAAAGAAATTAAGCTTAAAAGAGGACAAGCTTAAGATAATGGTTTAAAGCATAACCGGCTGACAGATCTAGAACTGAACTTCGGTGGACAGTACAAAATTAACTTATTTTGCCTTTATACTAGGTGGGAGTTGTAAGCACAGTTATAAAATATACTTCCACCGCGTTGTAAAGCAAATATTCCTTCGGTCTAAAGGTCTAAGGACGTTTTTAATATATTGTTAAGGTAGCTTGCGTTGTAATTTTGTTGTAAAACTACCGGAAGGCACGAAACCAAGGGATCGATTATCGTTCTATTATTTTTTTTACGTGAACCCTTTATCGTTTTAATTTTTGGCACAATTTCGATTCTGTTTAAAATTGTAATCCTGACCGTCGGTCGGTTAGCATTTAATACCCGTAAAGAATCGTTTCTTAGTGATTGTCTCAAAATACGGTATTGGTTTTTAAAAGTCAGTCATAAAAAATAAAACCCATAATAAAAAGAATAATGGATACTTTTGATTCCGTGACGCGAGTACATTAACCTCGCCGCCGCCACTGCCATGCACTTGGTAACCGACCTCGGTTGTGTATAACAATATATCAACATTTTTTTTTTATCATTTCTGTAGTTTGGGTCGAACAAATAAAGTTTTACTCACGACGGTCGCGTTGAAATTATCGGGTGTGACTTCGCGAGCGATCAAATGAGGCTCATAACAGAGTAAAAAATATAAATTATTTAAATTATAACCATTATTTATTAGCCCTTTCTTACTGTCTTTGCGCGTTGGTTTCGTGGGGGGATGTTCGTGACACGACTGACCGCGGTCACTGGCAATTCGTGTAACAGGCCATTAGGTCAAATATCAATCGATCGAGGAAGTATCACACAGTTTGCCTTAAAACCTTACACGCTCAAGTCAAAACTTCTACATAGGTTGTCGTTTGCCCGCAGTATGGCCCGGTCGTTACTCGTTATCACGTTTTGATTTCCAGGCCTTCCAGCGGTTTTATAAATACTCACTTAGTTGTTCGTCGCACACATCTGGTCGTGGCTCGTAACACAAACAATCAAGCCGATTCTATGAAATAAAAATAAACAAAACCGCTTACATAAAACAATATTATATCTATCGTCCCAGACGCTTTAGAAATTACATTTAACAACGGTAAGAACAGCTGTTACGCGTTCATAAGAATGTATACGAGTTTTTTGTTTAACTCATTTTCCTCTAAAAACCCTATTGTGAAAATCGATGGTATATAATAATTTCATTTTTTATCATAAAATTGATAGCAAAAATTGATCTTAATAAGGAAATATTCCGCGTTAACCTTCGATTAATAGCCAACAGCGAAACATTGATCATCAACCATAATATTCAAGTCTTTATTTAATTATTTGGAGTTAGTATTCAATTAAATAAGTACCTAGAATGTATTCTTTGTGTATTTTATATATTTGATGTGTTTGTTCCCTTTTATTTTGTTATATCTATTTTATGACTTGTTATTTTCTTGACATTTTAGCAAAAGTAAAATCTAAAAATAGGTAATTATTAATCGACCATTGTTAATTTTGAAATAAATTGATCACAACATAAGATTTTTGAGGGAATATTAACAACCCCCTTGACTTGTTCATGTCTCCGCTAATTAGATTTTAAATTTAAATCTCCATTTGCTTGTGATTTCAGGACGTTATGGGTGGAGTTGGTGATGGTCGTCCGTTTCGCAAAACTCATCATCGATGCATTTCCTTGGAAAGGTAAATTTGTTCAACACTTAAAACTATAAAAAATGTTTCCTGCCGTCACAAAACAATATATTTTTTAAAATTAGGTTAATAATAATAAAATGAATATTGTACTGGTACACTAGAAATCATCCTGTATATTGACATATCCTGACTTATCCTGACATATTACTAATTACTTACACAATATACTGTTATCACCTGAAATTCCTGAAACCTCCCTTCCTTCAATACATTCAAATTATATTTTTACTCCACAAATTATCTATGTACCTTATGCGACCTTATTAAGCTTTTAAGCAATAATTTTATTACTCTATAATATATTGTGCTCTCGGTTGACTTCTAAGTAGTTAAACATTTTTTAATTTTTACTTATATAAAATGCTGCCTAAAAATTAAACTCAAGATAATACAAAAGAAAAGCAATTGTCAGAATTGCGTAAGGCACCGTAAAAATTACTTATAATAATACACGTGTTAGTTGTTTCTATTGTCTTTCAGTGGGCAGTCGAAGACGGAGATTCCCAAGTATTGGGGCCGGAGAAATTCTACTCCAGAGTTGGCTATGAGAAAACAAGCGCTCAAGCACTATCGTAATGGCACCGGCATGGTCGACGGCGGCTGCGAACAATACTTGTCGAACAAATCGTGTCAAACAGACATGTTGGGGCTGGATAAGTATTTGTGGAGGTCGACAAACGGTGGAAGCGACAGTAGTATAACAACAAAACCGCATAAAAAGCTTTTGAAACGGCCAAAGGTCCGATCGGTGGCCGTGCACTGCGAGAGGCGTCGACAATCTTTTACCGCGTTCAAAGGCTGTCAGAAGTTCAAGCACGTTTACAAGAGAAAGATATCATTGCCGGTGCGATCGTCCGCCGGCGAGCCGGAGTGGTTGCTACCCAAATTGCGGCCGGACCGGACGGCGGCGGGCGGTAAACCCATTAAAACTGAATCGGCCGTTCGATTGCCGAAAATACCGACGAGAGACCTGAAACCGGAATGGGACTCGATCGACACAAAAGCAGTCAAGTTGGCAGCAGTCAGGTCTATGTCAGCGGGAGCAGAAAAGCCAGACAACAATTCGGCCGACTACCAGACAGGTTCTGCGCAGAAAACACAACCGACTCGGTACTACGATGGATCGGACCGCGATGGTGGATCTTCGCCGGATTCCAGCGATACGGCAAACACCGCGTTGGACATGACGTTGTTGCGACCTCGATCTAACAAGAGCGGCGACACAGCGTCAGTCAGAAACACCAGAAACGCGTCCACGACCACCACGTTTCCGATTGAACCCGGGTTTCCTATAGTATTCAGCTGCGAAAGCGTGCTCCGGCATCCCGTCGACGGCGGTTATGTGTCACATACTGAAAGTCACCGGTTCAGCGTTCACTACGTGCCGACCGTTGACGCCGGACCGATAACTGATGCAAGAACGCCGACGTTGATGTTCACGTCGGGCGACGCCTTTCAAGACCATAAGTGTTTGACGTCTGATTTGATATCCATGTCGTCGAGCAGAGCCGAGACACCGGTCGAATCTAGCAACAGTACCGCGACAAATGAACGCAATCCAGTCGTCAGACATACCACAAACGAAAATACTCCGTCCGAAAACGTTTTGACCGATGCGACGAACAAAGACGGTGACAATGATAGTGGTTTGGAAAAACTACTCCGGGATGGCCGGTCACCGGAAACCGAATGTGACTCGATCAACAGCAGCGTTTCCCAAGACATTTTAAAACAAAATATTGCTTCTAGTCCGGATCTGTGTTTGTTTCAAGAAAACACGACCGATTTGTTAGTACCGGTCATTAGGATAGAAGAACAGGAACACGTCGCACGGCTTGAATCGAAACAGACGTTTGCCGGTGAAACGCCATTACAATTAGAAAAACGAGAACAAAAAGTAGAATTGATGGAAAACAAACAAGAAGCGACAACGAACAGTATCGACCACAATACTTCAATGATAGCTCATCAAACTGAAACTAACGCTTTTGGTTTGTCTACAGAAAAAAGCGATCCAGAGAAGGACAGTGATTGTGCGTTACGGAAAAATCTAAACGTTCTCGAAGTACCTCAGAGTGACGTCGTCGAAAACTACAACAACTACAACTTACTTACTATGCCAGTAAAAGAACTAATCGGTAGAGCACCGATTCCTGTATACAACAACGATAGAGTCTTGGAAGAGGTATCGAACGCAGCCGAAAGTCTTTCCGGTGGATTCGTTGTTGAAAAGACAGCAGAATGTGATTCAAATGGTGTACAATGCCTAAACGAACCGGTACCAGAGAAGAAAAAACGAGCATACCAAACGGTAAGACAATCGATCGTGGGCGAGTTTTCAAAGAATGATAATAATACACTTATGTCAGTGACACTGGTCGATGATGGTGATGGAAAATCGACCCGGGAAGATCTTGAGCCACCTACATTAAAAATCTGTTCGAATATTGACGAAAAACATGTCGACAGCGAGAACGGAACGACTATGTCGGTAAACGATAACTGCAGTTCCAAAGACCTATCTCTAACTGCAGACAAAGCGAAAACACAACGAACGTTAGACGCGTCGCAACGGCCAGACGGAAACATCCAGAAAGGAATTTTAAACGGCAGTCAACGAAAAGGAAAAGGAGGTTACAAACTCAGAGACTACCTAGACAGACCAAAGGACTGTAACTATAGCAAAAACTGTTTATACGATAGTGAAAGATGTCGATGCCTAGATTCGAGTGGACGTCCAACCGATCGTTCTGTTGAACAAGAATCGATTCGTGTTTCGGAAGAATATATTGGCGGATTCCTATTCGGCGACACTTACTACGCAAAACAACAGCCGCCATCGAATACCGAATCGGACGACAGACGCCATCGTAAGGTGAACTATGAAAATTTAGTTAACCCAACGACCAACAGACGTCGATGGATCAACGATCGTTACGACTATTATCAAGACATGTGTTTGAATACTGGCTTAGAGGACTGCACTGTTTTTGGCGGTGCTGAACAAACGGCCATCCGACCGGTTGCTTCGTACTATTCACAACTAAACCGAGAAGAAAAGAATACGGACAGCGACGAAAGCTTAACGGACAGCCTTGAAGATGGCAAGAACGAAGGAACAGCCGTTTCATACTTTCTGACGTTGAACGGACAACAGTCAGCGGCGGTAACATTTACACTGAAATTACCGGGCACGCTCGAAACCCGTCTGAATCGCCGGCAGAGCCAACTCAAAAAACACTTGCACTCGTTCACAATAGCCAAGAAAGCCACCACGCGTGTCCGAGTCCGCCACAAGAGTTGTCAGACGTTGTGGACGGCCGAAAAAGGTGTACAAGCGCAGGGTGGATCCGCAAAAGTGGTTGATGACCACGAAGTACTGGAAACGTTGCTGGCGGGTATGGACAAACAGCGCAAAGTGTCCGAACACCAGATACGCGTTGTGGACGGTCGAAAATTGGTGTCTGAGGGTAATCAGACGGATCACCAAGCAACCAGCGACTGTAAGCCATCAGCACAACAGCCGACGGCAATGAAGGATTTCGGTACAGACAATGCATTATTAGTTGGAGTAGTCAGACAGAAAAAATACAAGGGCAAAGAGGCGTTGGAAGGTGCCAAAAATGATAGACTTCTCACGTTGTCAAAGGGATGGATCAATTTTTATACGCTCAGGTCAGACAGTACAGATACGGAATCTTATGGTAAATATTTTTTCATATTACTACAATATCAATAATTTAATGACGTATTAATACGTGGCGACTGGTTTTGAACTAGTACCTAATACATTTAGGTATGAGCGACAAAATCACTATTTAAGGCCGATCCCACACGACTGGTCTATTTGGCCAACATTGGCCACTACACTAGAATAGCGATAAATAATCAGTAACAATACTTTCAAGTATATAAAATGTTGTACTGCTAAGTTCAATGTTTTTTAAAAAAAATGTGGCCAATACAAGTTTAAGAGGATGATATAACATGAGTGAAAACATTTATACATGAAACAAAGTTGTGACTATCCAAAACATATAGATACCCAAAATATGGATCTAAATTGTTAATATTGATATTAATATCACCTGTTATATTATCATTATTAGATGGCTTATGCCTACCTTTTTATTTATTTTAATAAGCTATAGAAATTAGGAAGCATCAATCTAATCCTAGTATAATTAAAATATTAGCAATTAGAGAATTTAATTTGTACCTATACAAAAACTTAATATAGTTACTTTATATTATGCAAACTTTATAGGTAGTATTGAATTGTGTTTATTTTATAAGCATTATTTTTATATTTTTTTTATTACACAAGAAAAGTATGCATTCCTTAGTAAATCTAATGCAGGCAGAATTAAATAGAGAAAAGTCAATAATTTTCAACAACTAATGTATTCTATATATAATATCACCGCTATAAAAAACAAGTATAATTAGTACTAATTAGCAGTTGAATTTCATTTCTACATAAAAAAAAAACGAGGTAAAAGATAATTATTTGCTAAGTCATCACCGGAAAAATATTTTTTTACTTTTCAGTTTTTACAACATTAGGTACTTTAGAAATTGAATTGTACTATATTTTGGAAGGGTGCAATACCAAAAAACTTTCTCGTAAATCATTTAAACATATATTTGTAAAAATAAAAATAAATTACCCCTTGTTTTCGCAACTTAAATCATCGTTCCAAATCGATAGTGAGTATTTATATGTTGTCAAGTCGTTAAGTTATGTGACGGGGACGGAGTAGCTGAGAGAGGTCTAAAGCATACATGGTCCATACATAATATACAAACTAAATTATCAAACAGAGCGGTTAAGTAATTCATCACGTGTTTGTGAAGTTAGTTTAATCAATTGTTTTTCTCATCTGAATAGGCTCCATATGTTACATCTAAATTTTAACTACTTTTAAAATAGCAATTCTTATATGAAAATTGATTAGGTCCAGAATATCCTTAATCCTTTTTGTATCTAAACTAAACATTAAACAATACAATTATTTATTTGAAAATTATTGATTCGGTCAAAGTTAATTTTATTTGATACTAAAATACTCGTATACACTAGAGTAGTAAGACAAAAAGAAATGAAATGGAACCACTAGACTTTTGATGTACACTGGTGAACACTGGTACAAGAGTAAAACGGATTGCTGTCCGGGTTCTTCGCGAATGTCGAAGAGCCATTGTTTATACTGGATTAAAAATAATTAGAGAATTGGAAAGGATAGGTACAAGGTGCGAACGAATCGCAAGACACGAGTACCTAAGGAAATGTAAGCACACACGGTGCGAACGAATTGCAAGACACGTGTGTGTGTGGAGAGGAAAGTATAATGTGCGAACGAATCGCAAGACACGAATACTTGGAAAGATGAAGGAAGGATAAGGTACTTTAAGAAAGGAATGTGCACTGTGCGAACGAATCGCAAGACAAGTGCACAAGGAAAGAGGATAGACTACTAGGTGATAATGAACGAACTCTCGAACTTAAACCTTGTAGACGGACAGGACAGCGACAACCGAGTACTCTTGACTGATGACATATAGGTCTGGTAAAATCGACTGACGAAATATTATTGATCTGATTGACTTTTATATAGTTTTACAATTTACAATTCAGCGTTCTTGTTAATTTAATCGTTTGGTCATCAGTCTCAAGTCGCCGGAAGCACTGCCCGCATTTATTTAAAAAACATGTAACCTATATTGATGACGTGGTCATCATATAACATTTACTAAAATATTTAATTAAGTACTCAAACATTTAAAAATATTACTTTTAGTGTATGTTGTCGTTTTAATTTTTCTTTCAATAATTGACCACCCCCATTTTGTACCATGTCCATTTCAGTCCATAATTTCCTTTTTTTTTCGTATTAAAAAATTAATCTGTCTGTAAAAAAAAAGTATTCATTAACGCATTCAAAAAAAAAGTAGTTATATTTACAATTTTTCTAATAGTGAAATTGATTTTTCTACTCACAAGTTTTCAACATACAACATTTGGATAGTTTATATTTATTTTATACAACAAATCTGTTCCATTTAAATCATAATTATAATTTAAAATTAGGCAATCCCTCCTTTGATGCTCACCAAAATCAAAATGACACTTATTTCATAAGTCTTTAAGTTTAGAACGTAGGTTTCGTGTGGGAGATTTTACTTGTACAATTGCTGGTTTAGTGATTAGGCTAGTGCCTGTACCGGTCGATTGTTGGTTAATGTATCACAAGTTAATGGAATCATCTGTAAGCCAAATAGACTAGTCGTGTGGAATAGCCTTAATAGATTATAACTTAAATAACATGGATCACTTCCAGTGTCAGTCCCTCTCAATACACTCAAATCCCATGTATTGCTTTTGTTTTATGTATTCACAAATTACTACGTTTATTATAAATTATAAGACCGGTTTAAAAATTAAGCCTTAATTAAGGGGTGGTAATTTTAAGTGGTTTAATTATATTATGTACCTATTTTGTAATCAACTAAAATCGACTTAATTATAAAACTGGTTAGTTTATATGCACGTAAACTTTAAAAAAAAAATTTTTTTTATTAGAGTGATACCATTCATTAAAAGCTCTTTACAACAATTTTATTATTTTTAAAATAACTGCAATTATAATATTTTCCAGAAATAATACACATAAACAAGTCATTATGCCTTAGAAGTGGACTCAACAACTGTTAAATCAGTTAAATTTTAAAATAGTTTTTATAATTACTTTAAATGTAGCAAATAGTGTACCTAGTTGTACGTTTTAAAATATTTAATATGTACTCTATTTTTTATCAATTGACTTTTTACAAACAGAATTACTCGACAATGACGAAGAAGCCAATTTAGGAAACGCCAATCAACAGTACACGGTTCATGTACAAGCCACCCCTGAGCCCGTGGCTTTGCCTGTAGTACACGTTCCAAACAGGAATACGCTGCAAGCTACAAATAATAATCGTTCTGCCACCAAACATTTGCCAAAAATCGTACAAACCCCTGAACCACATCATCACCGATGTACTGCTCATTCCGGTAAAATTATTTGAAATTCGATTTACACTTTGTATAAACTATAAAGTACATTATTACATAAATTCTGTAAAATAATTAATATTATAGTGTACAAAATTTCATATTTTTCATTTTTTTTTTAAATAAGTATCAAGTATAGAAAGTATAATTTATTTTTATTTTGTACTATACACTAGTATATATTATACACATATTATATTTATTATAATATGCACTAATACCACATAATAGATAATACAGTACACTCTATAGGTACACCGCGATTTTGGTATAAACCCCAAAATACGATTTTCTCTAGCACGTCGTTATTTTTTAATCGCTTCCACTTATAAAAAAAACACCGTTTTATGGTATTTTCAGCGCGTTCTGCATGTTTAAATCATTTTCTAAATATAATTTTATATTATTTTTTATTTTCATTTCAGAATTCAAAAGTAATTTTAGTGTTAATGTAAAATTTTTAGTTTATTTAAACAAAGGAAAATTCTAACTTTTGTTTTATAAGTTAGGTATACACTTATACCACATATTATATGAAAACAGATCACTTAGCCCTAGAACAATAAAAACACAAGCGTGTGCTCTGATTGCTTAGCTATAAATTTGAAGTTCAATTTCTTTTTAACAAATGGCTTTAAGTTGATATTAGTTTTAGGGATTTCCTATACCGACACATAATATAATTTGAATACCTAATCATATAATATTATACGAAAATTATCTGTAATTATAGATTAATAGTAATACGTAATTTTTTTATAATTACACGTATACAATTATTAATTACTAATCATATTATATTTAATTATTTTATGTACATTATCTCAATTAAAAAAAAGTTTATATTAATAAATTCGTATAAAAGTTTACTACTATGAAGATTATAAAACTGGTAAAAATTAATTTAAATATTATTTCAATATTTTATTACAAATTTACAATTTTTTTCTTTTTCTCATCCATACATATTAACATATAATCAAATTTATATAGTAAGACAACACATTTTTATACGGCTAAGAACTATAATATTACACTTCAATAATATTTATTTTAATAAACATAATTAAAAATTAATTATTAAACTAAATTATAATTGTGTTAACAATATTTACTCATATAAAATACGATTTAGAGTTTATCTATAAATACTGTATTATAGCAAGTTTTCTAATTGTTTAAAATTTTTAAACACTAGGTTTTTACACATTTTTTTCATGTAATCTGTGGTTATACTATGGAGGCAATATAAAAAACAAAGAATGTGTAAGAAGAAATCTGAAACTAGATTTGGATTAAAAAAAAAAAAATAGATATATTTCGTTATTTACTTCTTGCTCTAAAAAAAAAAGGGTCTAATTGTGTTATACAATGTGGTTTATCAATTATCAGTTTACAAAAATATTTTTTTTAACAGCGAATGGTTGGTGTGTTAGCGTGAACGGACCGAATAACATGCACATGAAGGTATCACTGTTGCCAGATAAACAAGACACGCATCCATCAGAGAATTTTAATGGTAAAAAAAATAATACGTCAGAAAATCACTATTTTTCTGTTGGTTATGTATTAATTTTCAGAAGAGAGTAGAATTGAGACTAAAAAAGTAGCATTACAAAAGAGAAACAATAACTACTTGCGCAGACCATACAGAAATATTAGGAGAACACAGTCGACAGTAAAAATATATTTTTCACATTAAACTCAGAAAAGCAATTTTAGATTATAAATAATTTTAATATTGTTAAATAGCCGCGAGGACTATTATCTACTGACGTGTCCAGAGCCGAAACTGTGATGTCAGCTGAAAGCAAATACATTGAAACCATCGACACTCACTTGTTGATTCATAAGGCTCGCAGGTAATGGACCATCTTTGGCCGGTGGCTCAAATATTACTATATGCGCTTTTGGAGTAGGCGATTAAGTCAAGAATGGGATACAGTAGCTCAAAACAGAGGTGTAGCTGAATGCGTTCAACTAGTCGTTACAGGTAATTCTGTGTCCAACAAATCTCCTCAACACTATGCGACCAGAGGACATCAACATTGCTCATTCAGACGACAATCACGAAGAATTTAAAGTTCTTATCAAAATTATCCCAAAAATGTAATATTAGATTGTAGACAATATAATTAAAAATCAACAATGAACCATCAATACATTATTACATATTCAAATATAGAAACCAGTTGAATGTTTTAATTAAAATTTCTTTTTATGTTGTTTAGGTATAATAATTATAATTATTTATAGACTGATCTTATTTCACTTAATGCAATATTTTTCTAGTTATAAAATATACAAATTTCAATAAAACATTTATTTTTATTTTTAATAAATTAAATAATTATATTATTGTTTTGGTTGGCCAATTTCAAATTTAATTTTCTTTTCTTGTGGTTCGTCTTCGGATTGTTCAAGAACAGCTTTTGGTTGTGTTTTAGCATATGCAGGTGTTACCCAGTATGGATTCTCTGCCGCGTCCTTAGCATATTTCAAAATAGCTTCTCTAGGATCCTGATCGTCTTCAACTCGTTTGCTTAATCCCAAATTACGAATAACATAAGAGCTTAACGTACTACCTGATGCAGCAACACGGCCACCTTGTCCTGACTTAATTGGTAAATCAGGTCTTTTTGATTTTACCGGATCCAACCTGTCTTTATCATTTCGCTTTTTCAACGATTTATTTCTATCTTGTCTAAACATAGGTAAAGCATGGGGTGTTATAATCTGCTGCGTTGGTACCATTTCCATTTGTTTTGTCTTGGTTCGAGTTTTCGAAGCACACAACATAGCACCCCTTTGGCTATTAACTTGATCATAAAATACTTTCACAGTACCATCTCCACAACCAGCAAATAACTGTTTAAGTTTAGGATGCCAGTAAACTTTAATACAATGTGATTCAGATACTTTTATTTTTTCACGAAGTTCAAACGTATCTGTACTATAGAACATTAGATGACCTCCTGCTTCCTTTGGTCGCACCGAATGACCTGTTACTATAATTGAATCATCTGGACTAAAACAACAGTCTGTGGTAGAATACCTATTAAATATGTACATAAACATTAGTAAATTAGTGTATAAGTTGAATAAAAATATGATAATTTGAAAATAAAAAACAATGGCATACCTTGAATACAATCCATCCACAATATGAATAGGTTTCTTGAAAGCTCTTATATCCCAGAGTTTCATAGTTTCGTCAATACCTTCACCACGTGTACATATCAAATGATCTCTATAGGAAAATACAATTGAGGATGTATCAGAATTATTTAGATGAGCATCTCGTATTGTGAACGTAGCATTCACAAAACTTGGTTTTCTAGTATCATAAACTAAAACTGAACCATCTCTGCAAGCACACGCAACTAATTTTCCATCGTTGCTATAATTACAAGTTGTCGGAACAGTTCTTAATCCATTTTTTGCTCTACACTTGATAATACTTTTGTGCTTTTCCTGTTTAGTCATATCCCAAATACGACAAGATCCATCCTCAGAGCTAGTCAAAAATTCTTCTTTAATCCTAGGATGCCAAGATCCACAAGTCAACGGAGATGTGTGTCCTTTAGTCCTCACCTAAAAAGTACCACATAACATTTCAATTTAAAAAATGTATTTAATTAGATATCTAATACAAATAAACTATTAAGAGTACAAAGAAAAAATTACCATGTCTGATATATACTGATCACCTTTGACACATTCCCAAAGTTCATGACCATCTCTATCCAAAACTTTAGCCTGAGACATTCCAGATATCACTAATAATCTATCACCAGTTGGAGAATATTTAAGACATTTGATTGGATGATTTCCACAAGGAATTAATGTGCGAAAACTTTGTAGAGTTTGATCCATACCAGCAAAATCCCATAAACGGACATCATAGTCAACCGAACCACTAGCTAATCGGACTCCAGGAGGATCAACGCACAAGGCAGAAACTGATTTAACACCATGATTTAATGAAACGTGGCTCTCAATCGGCAACTTAATTTCTTTTGCATCATCTTCATCACCGTCATCACTTAAATCATCATCACTATCATAATCTGTACATGTTGTTTTTTGAGTATCATTCTCATTTTGTTTAATTTGTTCATTGCTTATATCTTTTTGAATGATTTTATCCGAAGATGTTAAATTAGAAGGAATGGGCGGTCCAACATAATCATCGTCTTCTAAATTATTTTTTTGCAATTCTGTTTGTATTTCACCAATATTTGTTACCTGCATACCGTTTTCAGTACTTGATTTTCCAGTTTCAGTATCTGCATTTGCTGATTGTTCCGATTCCTGGTTATTTTTTGTAACTGAATCAACTGTATCAATTAATGTTAAGTTGTCAGGTATAGGAGGACCAATAAATTCTTCATCACTAGACATTTTCCATAAATCTAAAATAATATTTTGACTTGAATTAAAGCACAGTAGCAATTTGTAAACATAACAAAATAATTGTATTAAAAAATGTAGTTTTTTTTTTAGTAGAATAAATAATATTTTCTTTAAATATTTTAAATCGAAAATAAATAGTATGCCTTATGTTTATTATGAGGAGGGGTGGGAATCAAGTCTAAAAATTTTAATTATTAGAATAATTCTAACAATTTAAATAAGGACAATTATGTCTTTCTAAGATTTGATCCAAAATCCTCTCTGGCTTTCCTCTATGCTTTACGAATTTAAAATTGATATTCAAATAAAAATAAAAACTGAATTCTAGAATTAGAATAAAACCAAAAATCTAAATACCTAGTTTGAGTTTTTAAGATAAACAATTTGAATTCTAGTCCTAACAATATTTTTCAGCATTAATGCAAAAGTCAAAACTTTCCATTCTTTGTATTTTGAATTAATACAAATGGTAACTAAACTACTAAGCACAACTGAATTGCAAACAATACATTTTTGAAATAGACTTCTCACTAATTATTTCTTTAAATTTAAAAACTATATAAATGGTAAATTCTTACTTACTAAAAGGTAATAGAAATGGTTATGAAATTTTATCCCATTAGAAAATTTTTGGTATTATCATACCAATTAATACTCACTAATAATCCGTACAGTTAAAACACAATAAACTAAGTCTAGCCATTTACAATTCTAATTGCAAAAACGATAATTTAAAAATATTTATTTATTTTTATTAAAATGTAATACAAACTAAAATGCTTAACTTACTTGTTAATTTGTTCAAATTATCAGTTGATAAAAAGTTAATTAGAATATCTGTATTCTGTTGTAGTAGTACTGTTGGATTGAAATTCGAAATTTAAAATGTAAATAAATAATAATGTAATCAATTTTCGACGAAGACCACGGCCTTAGATGATAAGGCCCGTTTTTCCATCGTTATCAGTTGCCCGCTTAATGAGGCAAAAACATTTACGGAATACACCACTTTAACGTCGAGCGCTGCTGTAACAGTAGCCTATAGCTTTGTGAGGTTATATTATGAAATATACTCTATGGCGGAAATCTTATAAGCTATATCCAAATCAAAACTCGAAGGAGTAAGGACAATATTCAGCTTACTAAACAATTAAATTTATTACTATTTTCGACTATGGGGTATTGACGCCAGCAGCTGTGTGCAACAGGCTAAATGGCTGTATTGTAACAGGCAACTGGCAAGGTAACTGCGTTTTGACCCCCTCCCCCTCCACTCAATCAAATTTTCGTAATAATAAAATAGAACGTATATAAGTTTTAAGCGTAAAAAGCATTTATTATGAATCTAATTAAAAAAATTATATTCTGCTAATATAATAACATTATGTTGAGCGGAATTTTTTGTTGCTAGGCGCCATAGACCTATAAAGATATGGACTGCGCCTCCCACACACCCCGCCTATGCTGCCGCGTTATGAACAACGTTAGAAAGAGATAGATGGTTGTTAGGTTGACCATGGAATAAAAATTGAAAAGACATGGAATAATAATAATTTAAATATATATATGACAATCATAGACCTATAAAGATATAAGTCTATGCTAGGCGCTGACAACAGTAAACGGCAATCGGCATCTAGTGGATTATTTAATGTTATTCGTAAGGTAATCATTTGATGTTAGAACCGTTTATAACCACAGCTGTAGATGTTGACGGTAACATTTGATACATAACCTAAAAATATTAACTCGGAGTTATTAAAAAGTCACTACTTGGTAGTTCTGTACTTTTACCGAATGCCGATTAACCAACTTAAAATCTTGAAAATTACATTAACACTTTCCCACTCAAGTTTTTATAAGTATTTTTTCATGTAGGAACTAAAAATATATTTTTATTTGTGAATTGCGAAACGCTATTATTTTAATTGATCTACACTTCTAAAGTATTACACTTTTTAAGGGAGATACCTATTTGTATTGTAAGTACCGCCTACTTTTTTACTTAAAAAAACCTTCAACAAAGTTAAAATAATATTAGTATTGAGAAATAAAAGTCATTGATGTTGTTGGTGTTAGTTAATATGTTTTAAACATATTCTGAGATAGGTCATTTAATAATCTTAACATCGCCACTTTATTAATTAATAGTAAAAAGTATCTACCAAAAAAAACAAATGTTTAAATCAACTTTTAATAACTAATATTTATCAGATAATAAATTGACAATTCATATACCTTCAAATTGTGTATAGACTTCAAGCCCATAATACTATTACTTATTGGTATTCATATCATACTTTTCAATCTGTACTTAGAGTATAATAATAATAATTTATAATTATAATTGTAATGTTAATGCCCATATTTACTTCAAATCTTTGTATTTGAGTCCCAAATTTAGGATGGCTCCTTATCCCCATTTTAAAGTTTCCATATAAAAAATGTATATTATTCAATTGTCTCAGACGAACGTTAGGGTTCAACTACTTTCATCAAATCTGGGACTGAGTTTGTCCTCAACTATGCTACCTCATTGTGTGGTACTTTGTATTCTATGTTTCATTGCTTCCTTTTGATTAAATGGCCCATCTAACTGTTTAAATATTTCTTATAACCACAACAAATTTTGATTAAAATTATTAATAATAAATGATACTCTAATAGCTTAAATGATTTTAAATTTGTAAAAAAAAAAGATTTAGTTAAAGCATTTTAAAGTCAGTATAGCCTTTTAGAACAATATAAAAGTTTTTTTATAGAACCAATATTTTATGTTTTTTTATTAGATATCTTAAAAATATTTTTTATTGACTTTAATTTTTTTACAAGTCCAAATTCAGTTTAACTCATATTGTACTATTAATAATTTTAATCAACATTTATTGTATTTATGGCAAATATTGTAAATTTTGGTTGGGTAACATTTTCAATCCCTGATAGGTTTTTATAAGATTTATATAATTTCAATTAAGTACTAAACAAGGCAAACAATTTTGCCTATTATTAATTTCTTATTAAATGTAGCCTGTATTATAGATTTTTGATGAAGGTTGATGGACGATCTACGCTTTGGAGAGTAATAAACCAAACGATAATGCAATTGATGTGTCATTTGTAGAGCATTATATTATTTTATTTTTACTTTGCTTTTTGTTACATAATAATTTATATTTTTGTGGTGAATTTTGTTCAATTTGTGTAAGAGTAGTTTATTATATTTAGCTTATAATATTGTGTTTTTTTCACAAATAATTTTATGTCATTCTAAATATTGATTCTTTTAACATATTACTTAAACATTATTCTCAAACAAACACTTAATACTTTTATAAAAAAGTTCATTGAGCAACACTCACTTAATTTTTTTCGAAGAAGTTTATGGTTGTTTTTTTTTGTCTTTAGAAAAATGGCTGCACAGCTTCTCAACCGTATCGGTCAACTTGGGCTTGGCTTAACAATAGCAGGCAGTATTGCTAATACTGCTTTATTTAACGTTGATGGTGGTCATCGAGCTGTTATTTTCGACCGTTTCTCTGGAATTAAAAATACTGTGGTCGGAGAAGGCACTCATTTTTTAATCCCTTGGGTACAGAAACCTATTATTTTTGATGTTAGATCACGCCCCAGAAACGTTCCTGTCATAACTGGAAGCAAAGACCTACAAAATGTAAACATCACTCTTAGAATATTGTTCAGACCAGTACCTGAACAATTGCCAAAAATTTACACTATCCTTGGTGTAGATTATGATGAACGTGTGTTGCCTTCGATAACAACTGAAGTTTTAAAAGCTGTAGTTGCACAATTTGATGCTGGGGAATTAATTACACAGAGAGAAAATGTTTCACGCACGGTAATAAATAATATAGTATAATAAATTTGTAAGGATTGTCATATAGCTGTTAATTGACAAAATGTTTTATTTTAGGTTAGTGAAACACTGATAGAACGTGCTGGACAATTTGGTGTTGTATTGGATGACATATCCATTACGCATTTAACTTTTGGTAAAGAATTCACCCAAGCTGTTGAATTGAAACAAGTAGCTCAACAAGATGCGGAGAGAGCTAAATATTTAGTAGAAAAAGCGGAGCAACAGAAACAAGCATCTATCATATCGGCTCAAGGTGATTCTGAAGCTGCATCAATGTTGGCAAAATCTTTTGGCGATGCTGGTGAAGGTCTTGTTGAACTTAGGAGAATCGAAGCTGCTGAAGATATAGCCTATCAATTATCGAGATCGAGACAAGTGTCATACCTACCATCGGGACAGAACATTTTACTTAATGTACCTACCCAATAATTTCCAGTTTTCATTTCACTTTTTAAATGTTTAGAATTAACTATATAGAATTTGTCTTTTTCATATTGTTCTATAATTTAGTTTATAAAATACAAAGCTTAGACTTTTTTATTTTTATTATTTATATCTGTTAGACAGTATAAAATATCAGATTTTATTTACACTGAAATCAGCAAAGTAGGAACGGGTATTTAAATTAAAAAAATAATAAATCTTGTATATATTTTTGTTTGTTACAATATAGTAATATCAAAACAAATGCTAATGAGGCTAAATAGTTTATTTATCTCAAAGCGTAATGCAAATAATATCTTTGTTAGTGAAACACATGCTACTTTGAGTCATGTATTCGCTAGAGTTGTCATTATATGTTTATTTAAAAATTAAATAAATACAAAAAAAATTCAACAGTTTTTTTTTTTTTTATATAAAATAAAAAATATTACACATTTTTTGATGAAAAGATTTTAAATTGTTCTTTTTGTATATAATATATTTATATATAATAATAATATAATTTATAATACAACTCTTAGAAATTAAAAACAAACAATTAAATAGGTTTTTTTGTAAACAAAAATTAAAAACAAAATCCTTATAATCTATTAATAAATTAGAAAAATTCATCTAGGGAAAGTAAACATATTTCGTCGATATATTTATTATATTGTTGTAATGCTGTTGCTTTCTCTGAATAGACTAGAATGGGTTTTCGACAGCCGCAATGTCTGGTTTACAAATAAATAAAATATACGTATGGAGTACATATACCGTATTTTATAATTATATTTTATTTCTTCCCCAAAAAGTCGACCATCTGGTTGTACTGAGTTTCTTCCGTTAGCAGTTGAAGAGACTCCAAACAAGCCTTAAAGTATACCGTATTAAAGCATGTAGATCTGTAAAAAAAAAAATTACGACATGTCGGCGTTAATAACATACTATAAAGAATATTAATCAGTACCCTTATTATTATGTTAGATTAAATAATTGTGAATTGTTGATAAAGGTGTTAAGGGTACAAAATACAAAAGTGGTAAAAACAGAGCTATTTAATCGCGATTAAAAAACTGTTTTATTTAAAAAATAATAACTTAAGGAATAAATGAATTTTGATATTGTAAAACCTCGTTTCCTATGATAAACCCGTTCCTTGCTGCTTCAGTGATAGTTAATTACGCAACATTTTTTTATAAGCCAACTTATCACATCACTCCTTTGTACGATTCGCTCTAAATTAATTTACAAAATTGTAAATACTAGCCAATTAATAATTTATAAATACTATCGTTTTAATCTTAGCTTTATACTCTAAATTTTTATAAAATAAATTTTCCATTCAGTAACTCGTCTCAATGTTAATCAATGATAAATAGGTAACAGTTAAGCAAATGTAATAGATATAACACCAAAAAAGGAAAAGCGATTCTTTTTATTTTTATACAAGTAAATGAGAATCAAAATAATCAAATGCGTTAGAATAAAAACTGAAAGTTAATATAACGTGTACCCTGTGTGTAAGTAAGGAATGGGAACAGGCAAAGAACAAATAAAACAAAACAACTTAAAAATAATAATAATAATCTATAAAATAATAATAAACGAAAGAAAAAAGAAAAATACCTAAACCCCAGCCCCGACAGGATCAGCCCCGTGCAACTGTTTAATCCACTTCTGTATATTATCCACTTCGTCCTCAAGCAGGAGCACGTCCAGACATCCTTTGAAAAAATCTGTCGTGAAGCAATTTTTCCTGGAAAACCAACTGATCGTTAGGCATGTAGGTGGTCGTCTCGCCGACAGCACATTAATTTTAAAAACCGCGTCCAGGGGACAGGGAGGGTATATAATAATAACACTTATTAGTTATTACCTAAATTATCTCTGTACACTGCGACAAGAGCTGAAACCGTTTTATTCTCTCATAGATATTTTATAAATTTTAAAAAATATAGAATAAAAAAAAATCAACAAATTTCATTCAATAAAACAAAATACAACTTTTCTATAGAAAACCCTTACTAACTGATAATGATTGTACAGTTTTTTTTTAATATTATAAATATTTGAATTAAGTCGATTTTTAAAAACATTCCTACAGTAAATTATTGGTCATGGACCAATTGCCTCTTAATTAAAGACTGACAACTAAGTGTTCCTACCTTCTAATAATTAAATTGAACTACTTAATTCATATTGTATGACATTATAAAGTTGTGGGCAAATCAGTATCCGAGTAATATAGATTTGATACGAATTTTTGTTACGAAAGTCAAATTCTTATAAGCTAAACAACTTAAAAATAAATTGTATAGGGTATAACTTTAAAAAGTTTTTATGCATTTTTAGAATGTTAGTTTAAAATACCAACATTTTTTATAATAAATGTAAGTTTAAAACATTTTACATGTAAAATTATTAAAAAAGGTAATATAATGTTTAATCTCTTATTGTCGTCCATCTTTTAGCTAATAATTACAATTTCGCATTGTACTCGTGTCTCGTAATCTTTTCTTTATCGTTTTAACTTTAAGCGATCTATCTGATACACTTGGTTATACAAGGAGAATACATAGCCATAATTAAGTACCTACTGAAGCGTAAGCATTATACCCACACGGTCTTACAATGCTGTGTGGAAGTTAATAGTAATAATCATCATATTAATAATTATAAATAATATCTATAGGTAAGACAAAGAACTAATAATTAATGTGGTTTCTGTCGAGAATTTACAAAAATAACGTTTCATATTATTCTTTCGTTTTCTTTTAAATTGATAGGACTGTGACATTTAATTATCTATAATGATTATAATAAATACTTAACCATCCACATGCCTAATAGTCAACATAAAAAGAGTTAAATAGTGGCATGTTAAAACCCTTTAATAGGTACTCAGGTTACAATACGACAAAACATAAAAACATTCACCGTCAAGCCCGAAGGACATGTATATATGCATTAATGAAGATGTATTCACTCCAGCGTAAAGTCAATGAACCTCTAAAGTTAATTTGTTTAACATTTTTTTAATAACGGTTGTTTTAATGTAAATACATCTTATTATTGTTTATAACAGTATTTTTTATTAGTTTAAAAAAATGGCAACCCTGAATTTGTCACGCTATTTAGAGTACTTATGTAGGTACAATGTTTAAAGTAAAATTAATTGATAGTCTGCTATGAGACAGTTATAAAAACTGAAATCCAATTCAATTTTCCATTTTTTTTGCAGTTAATTTAATGTCTCAGCTGTTTAAAATACATTAGGTTTAGGTTTAAAAAATCGAATGTGTGTCGCCACGATTAAGAATTAAGGCTATTTTAACAGATTTTAATTTTTTAATAATTTTAATTATTACTGATCCGTCATGATCAGACAAATTAAGCTACATATTAGGTAACAATCGCCACGGTAACAATATATTTTGTTAATCGTGTTATCTAAGTCTATCGACCGTGTAGCGTTCAAAGACAAAACCGTATTTAACAATTAATGGTATGAGTGTTTCATTATCAATGTGTCATAATTTATAATAATGAAACGATAACCATATAACACTTGTAGTGATGCCTATTTGGTCAAAGCAAAATTTACCTCCAACCAAATTTATAGATGAGCTATTTATAATAAATAATATGATATGTTCGATGTACAATGTATATGGTGAAACAAAGAAGTAATAACTAAATAAACATATGATTATTAAGTTTGTACTAATATTTCAATAAAAAAAAAAAAAACTATATTATTATCTAATTAAAGAATTTGGAACAACGGCACGGTCTATAGGAATAAATTTAGTTAATAATGACGGAGCTCTCCTTTCAGTCATTTTTTCTTAAAGTAAACTAAAACTTGATTGTACCTACAATTTCATGTGAGTAAACACTGATAAATCTAGGGTTATAAAAAAATGTTAATGGTTATAACTGTTTATTTATTTTATCTTTACTTTAATCTATAACTAGCAATGATTCACGGAAAAAATATACAGTTAACAAGAGGACAGATTAAAATTCATAAATGAAATAACTAAATAAATAGTTGCTCTATTTTGCTATAGTTTAGTAGGCCAAACTATTTATTTAGTTATTCCAACTATAAATATATCGACCTCTATATTAATTCTACTCTAGTTGAATGGCGTTATATAGAAAGTATCCATCCCTCAAAACCATACAAAATGAGATTTTGATACTACTTGATACAAAATGTCTTTTGGCGCATTTTGCAAAATGCATTCAGAAAACTTTAACTATATAGTTATTTATGATTTATCAATGTTTTAAAAACTAACATAATATGAATTAAAAAAAAAAATTTTAAACATAAAATTATTCCCAATTAATGATTTTTGGGAGGCTGCTTTCTATTTAACGCAATTCAGTTGGTCCAACTCATTTTTTCCATGTATAAATACATTAACTTCTAACTTATTTTTTATACATTAATTGAACTTCATTAATTATGCTAATAATATTATCATCGACAAGTAAAACAGTAAATATTTTTCTGACTTTAATAATGATTTAATAATTCTTTTTGACCTCTGTGTTATATTTAGAATAAATTATACAAGTTAGTAAGTTTCTTGTTATTATCTGTCGTTTGCTTGTAATAATTTGTTTTACTTGGTCAGCTGCTAAAATTTATAAAAATAAACAGGTAATGAAATTTTAGTAAAAATTTTAGTAATTGCAAGTAGACAATAGTAATTGCTAACTTTAGAGAAGTTAAAAAACCCTATATATTAATATATATAGCCATTAACAAAACGAATAACATAACTACTCGGCGTGTGCAATGCTGTTTTTTTAAGCTACGACAGACAGAAAAAGATAACAAATTGTAAAATATATTATATTATCTTTTATGATAATACAATATTTATTACTGATTATTACACATTATTTGCAAATGAACTTTACCACATCGAACTACCAATTTATATTGTGGAAGCACAAGCCAAATTTGTTGTGGCTTATGCAAGTAATACAGTTATTACGTTATTCGTAAAGTATATTGAAACGTGTAACAAAAATACAAAGGCGTCATGAACGTGTTCGGTATCGGGCTAAGGAAGGTTTACAACTTAAATTAGCTTGTGGTAATCATTAAAAAAAAATAAAACCTATTAAAGATTAAATAGGTTAGTTTAAGTTATTTTTAAAATAACAATAAATAACGAACTTGGTTTAATCGTGGTAGGTCTAATCTAAGATTACGCCAGATGTCCATTATTTAAGGTGTAAAACTATTTTTTTCTATTGTTTTTTAGGTAGCAGGTATGAGAGGGGTAGCAAGGGCTATATAAAAATAAAATTAGTAGTTGGAAGACAACTCAAACAAAGACTCATTAAGAGAATACCTGTTGGATACTATCATGTTAACTAAGCGGTACCACAAAGACAGAGAGAAAGAGAGAGCGAGAATAATTATACGTTACACAGGTCAAAGGCCAAAGGCGTATAAAAGATGGTGGTGGTGACGTCGGTGGGATTAGTTTACAAACCTGCACAGAGAATGGAGCTGTGGTTCCCGGAACAAATTGTAACAGTCTTCGCACACCCTGTCCAGCCTTGCGAAAATCGTCTTGTCGTACACGCCTTTGCATTGGATGTCGAAAAACGACCGTTTGCTGAGTGGGTGCTCGATGCCGGACGACGAACCGGCGCCCATCCGGTGTCCATGGTGGTGCAAGTGGTGTGCGGCCGGTACGGCTACCACGGACACGGCCATGATGGCTACTAGCGTGGCCACCAACACAAGGGCCGGTTCAAATCCGAAACCACCGCCGTACTTTGGCATCTGCGAACACAACCGAAAAATATATGTTAAAAAAATATAAGTGGATTTGTACTTGATACTTAAATTTACGTTTTCTTTTGTAAGCATTATTCGTATTTAAAACCATTAACTGAATATTGATGCATGATATGCATCTTATGTATACACTATATGAGTAAATTAGTAATTGAAATTGCAAATCCTTCGTCTTGCCCCTCTCTATATCGATTATATTACTTTTCTTTGTCGGCATTACTTTTTAAGAAAAAAATATTTATTTTTTAATAAACAAATAAATAACCAATTTGAAACATTTTTGTTGTTATTTTTTCAAGCTAAAATAAATGCGTCTCTTGGCCACGATCAACAAATTACATGTTTTTCAAGATCAGTAGGAAAATAATCCAAGCGCGCTGCAGTTGGCACTGACCTGTGTATACTGTATATGTGCATAAATCTAATTCTATTCACAAGTCTCGCACGCAAACATTACGCATTGTAGTTTATACATTATGTTATAGAATAACCGTTGTAGCGTTCAACTCTCCATTGTTCGCGTTCAATCAAAATCCAAACAATTGAAGCATTACTTCTAAAGTTTTACAAAAATAATCTTTAAAAAATATATATGTACATTATATACACGTATAACAGAGTTTCAACATTGGATTGACAGTTGTACGTCGTGACATTTAATGTTTTAAGGATAATTTTATTTTTTATATTTGAAAACCGAGGCACTATACAATAATGGCCTATAGTATCCTTATATTTTATAAACATAACAGTACTGTTAGGTATTGTTAAATTTCTCAAATCTCCAAAGTAAAAAAAATGTATCCTACATTTTAAATTAGCTGTTTTAATCGATTTAGAATTACTCGACCATATGGTTTTGAATAATAAACGGGAAACAAGGTTTTGGGATATGTAGGTGTCCTCTACGGCTACAAATAACGAATGAAAACTGTATTAGATAAGACACGGGAGTCCGGAGTCGTTGGATGTAAAACAATAGTGAAGATTAATTTCCATTAAAATATTATTATGGTGTTACTCGACCTTCCGTTGAATAGAGTCCTTCGATTTAAACTCTGTCAATTGACACACTCACTCTGGTAAAATCCAAAATGTCTATAAAACATATCCAACAGGTATAAATTATATTCAACTTATGTCTTATTCGTGTACAACATTTTTTTACTACGACTATACCTACTATTAATAATACAGATAAACGGTATGATTCTAAGAAGTGTAGAGATAAGTATTTTTTACGTTTAATTTTTGCATAATGTAAATATAATACGCCGATAAAATGAAAAATATTCAGAGTACCAGATAAGAAAAAAAGTTAGTATAACTACAGCTATTCATAATGACTGAGTTTTTCTTTTCCTTATTTGTGCTTGAAATCGCCAAATTCAAAACGGTTTTTTTTCTGTGAAACCATATCCCACCACAACATTGTACACTAACGGTAGTTAGTGATCGAGAGCACTATAGAATGTTTTGGCGTTAAAATAATGTAACGACGGTTATTTCAGAAGTGGACGAGTCTAGAATAATGTTAAACATAATAATCAAACACTTTGGCCAATTACAATTTTTTGGTGTCGGAATTATGAGTTTTGTTTGTTGAAAAAATATTACGCATGCGACCTCTACTATAAGATGAATGCAATAAAATTGCGTCGCGACATAAGAACTCAATAAAAAACGACAAGAAAAAAAGTGAGTAGAAATTGTATAAAAAAAAAATAGCAATAAATCGCAAAATTAAATGGAACTATTTTTATGGCGAGCCGTCTGTTAAATGCCGTGGAGACCTTGAATTTAGCGGTCAATTTTTAACCCGAATCGGGGGCCCTGTCATTTAGTCTTGGAATGAAGTATTTTTAGCATATAAAAATTAATCATACAGTGTACCGCTGTACCGCGGATAATGTCTGCTGCTGCTACAGAAATTACTATTTTGGACCAGCACCCCGCCAAGTCAGCCAACTCTAATATCGTTGAATTTATTATATTATGCATAGGTGGCAAGCGATTATTGCACGGTAATTTTATTATCGTGCACGATTGTCTGGTGTAGGTTTTTTTCAATTGAAATGGCACAACACAAAATGACACACAGGGCCCACAGCCTTGACCTAGATCGGTGGACACGTATCATAAACGCGAAGGAAACACGTCAGTAGTTTGACACATTCCAGGGCGCACATACATACTTGACTTGCACACACATGCGTGAAAAACACACATGCAGGCATTAGTAAAATAATATATAATTATAAGCTCGACACACACATACACGAGTAAAATATTCCCGGGGAGGGTCATTGGACTTGTCGCGGCGTCTCGCTTATATATAAATTATTATGTTTCGGAATACAACAACAATAATCATTATGATTATACAAGTCGGAATAGAGCTAATGTGAAATACTTAACTGGTTTCGTATAAGCTCTGTCGTGTACTCGATACCTAAACAAATCCTATTGTAAACGGTTAAGAGGAATTTAAACTCCATATTTATATTAAGAAGTTATATAGTATTTTAAGAGTAATTTTAAGCTAGAAAACAATGTTGGACATTACGATGCGAAGCAGAGAAGCTATAGTGATTTTATAACGAGTTTGTGTTTTGTGTCTGAAGATAAGCTATCTTCTTGCGAACTCATTTACTCTGGTACCGGGTACGAGGTAGCATCTCTATCAATCAGTACTTTGGTACCATACTTAACGATTGGTACTTCGTATTTTGGTGGATGAGAAGTAGAAAAACTCAACTCTTTCAACCTTAAAACCGGAAAACCCGCAAACAAATTTGACCGGTTTTTTAACCTTCAACTTTGATTCCTTAAAACTTAGCAAATAACGGTCAGATCGAGTCGAATTTTTTACAGGACAATTAAAAATTTAAATACCATCAAAAATATTTAATATTTTATTCGAATAATTTGTTTATCTTTTATTCTAGATTATTCACGACACTGCTAGAAAATTAAAGATACAATGTCCTCTGAATAATAACTAAAAACATACATAATCTAGGAATTTTTCTCCCAACCAGATTTCTAGAAAACTTGCTGTTGGTTGTCCTACACTTATTACAGTTAATGTATGTAACCTTCGCGAATTAAAACCGCTTATTTACCTGAAATAAAACAAAAATAGGAATAACGAAAGTAACAACTGTAATTACTCTTTTAAAGCAGATTTGTAATTTTAAAATAATAAAATGTATGGGATTGATTTTGTATGTACATATATTTTTTCAGTGTTATGGAAAAAAACATAAAGCAATCGAATTGTATGTGAAAGACTTTAAGCAGTGCAGCGAAGAGACTCAAGTCCAATAGTATCCATCCAGTAGTAGTTCAGTGTGGGCGACATAGGTCAGTGACACGAGCGGCGGGTGACAGCTGCCAAAGCATAATGTTCCATGTATAAATGTAAAATTTATGTCGGCTTATAAACCGAATAAAAATACCATTGCCAAATGAGCCACATGTGTATAAAACAAATATATATAATATATATATGTTAACCAATCGTACATAATCAAAAGTCTTACGAAATAATCGAAAGATTTAAAAATAATTGTTTTACACAAACAAAACTTTATGGTTTATTAAAGGAACCCAAGCTTTAATGACCAAAACGGTGGTACATCATAATATGTTAGTATAAAGGGGATAATCCGCAGAGATATAAAAAGTAATCTATTAACTTTAATTTCATCAATAAAACAATTTCTGCTCACTTATACCCGATAGTTAGTAGCTCCCGTGTTTTTCATCTCGACGGGTCGCTTACACAAGTTACAATGTTGTAAAAATGTCTTATTTATAGATGTCGATGCGTTATCATAATTTGTTTTTAGACCGTAATTTAATATTATAATAGCACATATTATGTAGCGACTAGCGCACGATTTCCATTTGGGTAGGGGGCTCTAACCGGCAACCATACGTTTTATCTTGATCACTTATAATTATAATTTAAACATTTTATACTTCGGAAATAGCTTAATCAGCCCATGTAGAATCACCGCTGTACCCTCTTAGGGAGTAGGTTTTCTGACGGATTCGCTTATAATTCTATACTTACACGTTACCAGTTACATTATAGCCAATCATAATTATATAAATACTGGCTACTTGTTGACCTCGGGGAGTTCATTAAATCTAATCATATTATAGTAATCTTAAACACTAAATTCACAACTCATTGCATATATCGTTTTATAAATAGATTATCTCTTAAAGCGATCGGCACACCCACACGTTATTCAATACAATAATCTTAAGCAGTATTGGTATTAATGCTTGGTAAAATAATAATGTTAATAATAATAATTATAATAATGACGCGTGTTGTTCTGTCCAAATGCAAGTGGTATTTTTCGATTTTTTGGCACTGATCTGCGATCTCACGCTACGTTTGACGTCAGATGACAAAAAATAACGTCGTATGTTTTAATAATATTTTCTGCAAAACACCGACAGCCAAAAAAACCTTACACTACAATATTATGTGTGTACTACTATAATATAATATTATGCTCTCCTTCGTTTTCACACTCTCATATTGATTATTTTGTACAGCCGTGACATACGAAAATGTTACATAATATAGTTTTATACTGTTCCATGATGATTACAGCCTTCGTCAGCCCATTTGTCTTAAGGACCAGTGAAATCCATTCGTTTTACAAGACATTTGCACGGAATGGTATAGTATAAAAATTAATTGTTATTGTTTATTTAAATAATGTCGTTGTTGTGCAGAACAAATAGGGACCAGGGAGGTCGCGGGTCTACAGGAATTATAACAACTAAAAGTGATAAAAATCACTTTTAATTAAACGCTTCGATGCAAATCTATAGATGGTAGTGATGGATATCGATAAAAACATTAAAAAGATAATAATGTGATTAAAATTGTATTTTTTAGGATTAGGGTGGATACAAATAGGCTGATTCGTGATCGTCTTTTTATGATAATTTGTTGCCGTTGTTATTCGTATATCGTAAATCGTAATCAACAATATAATAAAAATCTAGAAATTTACTACGGCCAGTGTCATTCTTCCCTTTTGGGAAGTTTCCCTTGTTTAACAAAAATACCGTCAGTGATAATCAGTTGACCATTGTGAGTTGTGACTTACAACTCACGAATACTGCAACTGCAAGACTACACAGAGCATTCACTCTTAAACGCGAACACGTTTCTATAAATCCTTATCAATTTCAACTTATAACTTGTTATAAATGACTTTTGCCCTCCATGCACGACAATCCGATGGCGGTTTTTTTAAAACATCGTTATCTGTTATTGCATAGATTTTATGACTTTTTTAATAATTAAGCCGCGTTATTTAAAACGTATGTTGTAGGTTACCGGGATAACGCGGTTAAAGCCCAAGGCCGGTATTTGTACCACGTCGATTATTTCCACCGGGAATACAATATAATAATAACAACAATATAAACATTGTATATTATTATGAATACGGCTGGCGTGTTTTTATGTTGTTTGTAAACGGTTTTTGTTTACAAATAATAATGATACGTTTTTCTCGTCTCTCGAAAATCCGTCGTCTATCGAAAACAAATTATTTAATATTAAAATTTTAGATTTAATGAAAACTTGAAACATTAAATGCTTCATTAGAGTATAATAGACCAACCAATAAACGTTTAAGGGTCGTAAACCATTTAAAGTTCGTGTAACTTGGCAAAAGAATGAGATAGTACACCATCAACGAGAGAGTATTTCAACTTGTAAGGCCTGTTAAACTCTGATGTAAAACAAAACCGCTGTTTTAACGTAGAGCATGCTCTGTGACAATTTTGAATTTGAAAAATACATCTTTACATATGGCATTCAATACATATGATTATCATTGACAATATATTATCATTTATTCGCCCAAATTTATCGAAGGATGAATATAGTAATTCTTTATTATTATTGACATAATATCTTCTCCGCTCATTACAATTAATCAGAAAACCCCTCAAGAGCTGTTCGTTTAATCTCAACAGAGTCTCTGTATCCAATTCATAGAGTACAATAATGTAAACTAAACTGTACACCAACATACCAATAATTATCTCTTGTTTATTCGATATTATTATAGGTATTCTCCATTTTAAAATTATTCCCCTATCACACATATCGTACTCTATTTAGAATAAGAATGATAAACAAGTGGGTCAAGTAGATTTTAGCAATATATACAAGTTTAATCTTACATATAATAGATATACACAACACACGATTTACAAAGGGTTTTTTACTTTAGGGATACTTGAGCACAGCAGCAATGAAAATACCACATTGAAGGTGGTCGACCGTATGTGACAGAACGTGAGTTTTTTTTACCATGGGTCCTATAAGATCAATGCTGTCCGATTACACGCAAAAGGAATAATTATTACAACAGCGACAATAGCATGAAAGACGAGGCACAAAGAAGAAGAAAATAGATAAAAAGCGTCACAATATATTTTATATTCCGCAGGCGGTCGTTTTCCTCTCACCGAATTCCACGGACTCGCCTAATACGATAACTATAATGGTAGGTTAATGTTAACAAAAACGGCGGACGAACGGAGAAAGAGAAGAAAATAGCGAAAGAGGCGTAAACGCAGGAGAGCGAATTCCGAGCGTTTTTGGAATTTTGATTTTTTGGTTAAAATGACCGGCGGCTACTGACCGCGTGTTTAGCCTAAAGGCATAAAAAATAACAACAGTAGGTTTCCCTTGGCTGTGTTGGTTATTATCGTGTAAACGATGTGCTAGGTAGAGTTATGTAGAGCCGACGACGACGACGAAAGCGAAACCGGATATAATATAAGAAAACTCATGTTTGCCATTTACTATGGGCTCTGCACATGTGATCCACATACCATTCTGTATATGGTGCTGTGGTCATCGTTATTACACCACCCTGCCAAGTATTCTGTTTGAGACCTAATAACAGCGATAGAGCGATAACGACGACAAACACACAGTGTTTCGCACAAATTGTTCATCACCAAGTGCAGTACGGAGAAAGAAAATAAATTATAGCACAAGTTCTCTGTACCACCCTTGCCTCGAAAACTATCAAATTGGCTGGTAGTGAAAAACGATAAAACATAGATTTACAACAATTGATTTAGTCATAACGAGTGTAATAGAATGCTACGCTACGACTGCAATTTTGTTTTCTCTGTAAGATCCGCTTATAGCAAGTACTCAAGAAAAAAAAGAGAAAATCTCTACCCTTTGACACCGGTCACGACTAATATACTAACACAATACTGTTTTGCGTACGAACTACGAACACACAACCAGACATTATTAATGTTTGAGTCCGAGGACAGATATTATTTCTTTAAGAAAAAAATCGCCATATACTTTAAATAAGACTGCACAAACTAAATTCCTAGTTATACTGGAGTACGCGGTGTTTGGTTTTCTTCCGTTACCGCCAGCGGTGAAACCGTGTACGTTGTCGAAACTATTATAATGTAATACCAATCAAATTATATTCGTCGAACGCTAAGCAATAATTACATTGATATTAATAGTAGTATATAATCATTGATTACCACACGGCGGTGTACCCGGAAGTCAGTTTGCGTTGTACTGATTTGAAAGTGATTACTCATAGGTACAGGATACATATTTTATTAGTTACACAAAATAATACGTATGAGATTTACTTCCTAGCAAAAAATCGCATCTAAAAAAAAAACTGATACTGGACTTTTTCTAAATAAACTGGTTTACTTTTTTAGCCAAAAGCTATTGCCAAAGAGTGGGGCGACTTACTGTGGACAAATATAAAGTATTTTGATTTAAAATATCCCTGTTCGTTTGTGAACATTCAACGCGCCAAAACGATAAAATGTAGACGCAACCGCATTCAAGCTGCTAATATTACCGTATGGACCTTAACAGTTCAACGAACCACAGATAACCGATTAGGTAAACGCAACAGCAACAATTATTAAATTTATTATTAATTATTACATTCGATATTTGGCAATTTTAAACGGCCTGGCAAAAACATCCGGAGCAGCAGTGTCTGATTTTCTCAAAGTCAAGTGCCCGTTTCCTTATATTGTCTACCGATAGCTATGAAGAAACCCGTAAATAAACGCCAAACCACCCTGCATAATAATATTTATTAATATGATAATAGGACGATGATAATAAGATGATGATAATAGGATGATGTATGCAGCAATTATAGACAATGACCTAACCACGGTTAAATGCGAGTGTTGCCGCTCACCGCGGAAAGAAAGAATCAAGAAAAAAAATGGTCTACTAAGATTAATTTACTTACATTTTTACATCAAAGCACGGATATACTATTATTGGACCATTTTTTTTTTTAAATATTTATTTAATACTCTTAATTTATTTGAGTAACATTAGTTATTGGAGGAAAACAAATTGAGTTTATATTCAGTAATTTCAACTTTTCTTGACTGGCGGAACTTTTTAGTTGGCCGCAAGAATCAAAAATCTGTATAAACCCAAAACATATTTTCGGTCACAAAGTCGTTTCTTGGCGACCGATTCATACGTTCTGCTGTGTAAGAGGATGTTAAAACTTAAAAGGTAGGTAATCACTAATTAGGTAACCCGTTTTTTTTAATTATTGTAAAATAGCAACACATTCGCATAATATAAACTGCGAAATTTTAAATTAACATTAATTATAGTTTAGGTATGTTTTAATTATTGATAAATATGTTGATAACGGTTTAAAAAAGCTTGACCTTTGAGAAAAAAAATAATACATTCAAATAAATGTCCTGGTTTTGTTTACAAGAAATATTAATGATAATTTTATAATCCTATTGAAATGTTTTTCAATTCGCAATTTTACTCCCTCTGAACCCACCCTTGAACGTCATCAGTAGTCATTACAAGAATATAGAAACATTTAACATAACTCTCGGGTCTCTTGTCGGATTATATTAACATAATAAATTGAATAACTTCCAAAAAGAGTGATCGTTAACAATTATCGTTAAGCGATTTCTTCGATGTCAATGACCTACGAATTGTCCATTATTGAACCGTAATAAATGAAAAAATGTTTTCAAAGAAAACGAGTGATTATCATTTATCTAAATATTAAGTATTAATAGTTATGCGAGTGCGACAATGCTAAGGGGGAACGACGGACGGACATGTAGTTGTAAATACATATACGTTTAAAAATACAGTAATACTAACTTGGGATGCAAAAGTATTATAATTTGAGCGATGATGGCTAAGGTGAGGTAAGCAATACTTGTACATTATTTTTATTATTGAATGTTGGCTTAACTACAAAAATGAACTGTGATGAAAAACGGAAAGTTCAACGCTCCTAAAACAAACCTGAGACAGGCCCGTTAATATGTAGATTTGAATGTTAAATTTTATGATTTTGCTGTGCAAATCGACGCCGCAAGTGACTTTAACCTGGTTTTAAGTAAAGGTCGAACCCCTTTAGCCGAGGACAAGAAGGCTATGACCCGAGTTAGCGGTTTCCGGTGCGATAAAATTTAGTTATTTTTGTCTTTAACGCGAAGAAACCGATAATAACAATAATAATATTAATACTATGGGCACACTATTCGCAATTCGCGTTAGTGTGTATTTTTAGACCATAATAACATTAATTAAAGAGACTGTTGGTTGTTTTAACCACGTCGGCAAGATATTTTATTTTGAATGAAAAACATAAAAGCGAAAAGCCGCATTGAGAGTAAAAGACAACCGGTTTTCTGGTTTTCATACCGGACTTAGTAATATACTCTATTGATTTGTGTATGCGTGTGTGCCCGCACAAATAAAATAATATACAACTACTATTAATAGTAATTGTGTGTATGTGTTTGTCATCGTCAGACGTCATCGTCTTCTCATGCGCAGTACACTTAGATGTATACTAGAAAGGCCTATTAAACAGATTCCCACGACGATGGTGCTGCTGTTCGGCACAGCTGTGTAGACGAGACGGACAGGGACAAATATGTAATGATGATTATGTCGACAACAACCTTATACGGTCTAATTGGGACCGACGCAGCGATTATATTACTATTATATACATGTATACATTATAAGGTCATGACGCCGGCAGTAGCGGAGAAGAAATTCCACTGTAGGTCTAAAAAAAAAGTAAATCAAAGAAGAAAATTCGAGAAAAAAACGAAACATACATATATGTACGTTATATAAACGCGTCTAGCATGCACCGCAGCAGCATCATTATCATCATCATCATCAAAACGACATACATATAATATAATGTATAGTATTGTTATGATGATATCTTGCGGTCCCTCTAAACGGAAACCGGCGATAAAAATCTTACAACGGCGGGGTCGACCGCTAAATAGAAAAGAATTATTCGAGCCGACCGCCGGCTATTTCGGACACAATGACCGTTTTATATTTATTTTCATCGCCGTTACCTATTTATGCCCAGTGCCAGCCTCTCTCACACGCTCATGTAATATCGGGTACGACACCGACCACGAGAGCCTTTCACCATAAGCGTGATTAAATTATCGGGGGCGCTAAAACATTAAACGGACCGAAGTGTGGACGAGTCACAAATTCATTCGCCAAGAAAGTCACCAAGTATGACAAAATATGCCACACTGTCGTCAAAATGTCTGTTAGAAAATCGGTTTATATTTGCACTTCATTATACATTGCACTTCTTAAGTTGTACGTAACATTTTTGTTAAATAAGACGGTCAATGAGAAACAGCATGTCGATCTTACTGGTAAGACTCATTCGTTTTTTTTAATATTTCCATTACTTATATTGTTGACTTTATGGTGTAGAAAAAACTTTATTTTGTAAGAAAAACAATAGTATTAAAACCAAAAAACCTATAAACAAATATTATATTATATTATTATAATTTTATAATATTATATACGTAATGATTATAGTATTATGGTATATTATGCCACTATAGTATGATAAAAGAAATATATATATATATTTCGTCTGCCAAATGGTTATTTAAGACAAGCTTAAGCGAGATGAGAGGTCGAGTGCAATTTACCTTTATAAGGACTATTAATTAAGAAACAATAACTATTAATTATAATTGAAAACTGGTTAGCTAACAGACATTATGTTACAACATTTTTGTATTAATTAAGAGTAAAAAGTATTGCATACTATTATGTAAATCGTTATTTCGAAATACAAATCAAATGTTATTATTCAAATGTGTTCAATTTAAAACGTGTCTTTGTAAAATCACTTAACGTCAGTTGTCAACAAAAGTATTATTATTACAATTTTGTATTAATTAAACTGTCAAAATAATTTTTCCTTTTTAGCCATATTTGTCGGTCAAATAGCTTAGGAAATCAACCGAAACAAAATTCTTCTTCTCTAAAGATACAACACTGATGTGGGACATTTTACGGATAAGTAGGTCGCTTTTTAAAGTGTCGCACATGAAACGTCGGCTCGCGGCCGTTAGGCGTTAACATTGATTATTGTATTAATTATTATTGTCCGAGATAAAAATGAACGAAAATAGAAAACTCAGATTTATTAATACTATTACTATTATAATTATTAACGCCGACGCTGACCTTTGCACTCGCGTACTTCTGGACACAGAATAGAAGGGACGAGAAGGGGCTGGTGTTGCTTTTTTTTATCTCGACCTCAAGGTTAAACATAAACAGCGATTACAATGTAATTGCATAGGTATGTTATAAATAATTCAAACGATAATAGAAAAAAATAGAACCATTATATTTGTTTTACTAATTATCATATTTGATTAGTTATTAAAACCATAACACATATAGAGTTGTGCGATTTAGCGCCAAATAAACGAGTCTCTCGTTCATAAACATATAATTTAAACACGCCTAGTTAAACACGGCTTGTAATCTCAAAAAAGCGATTTAAGAAAATTAAAGAAACGTTTTTTCGGTCAAACATCGCGCGAGCTTAGAGGAATTGCGTATAATTACACAACGATCACAATATGAAAACGAATATTATTGTTGTTATAAATTAGAAACCGATTAAGCAACTGCGATTCTAACCCAATCTGTTATATGTTATCAGCGGACCGACTGAAGTGGACGCGTCATATTGTATTATCGTTATTTTTTTTTTTGTTTTACCTATACCTATTGTTGTAATCAGCAAAGTATTAACGAGTGGTGTGTTCATGGAAACGAAGGGAGAAATGTTAATGATGTCAGTTTTAGGTACAGCGCCTTAGGTTAAGAACGACGGCAGTCGGTAATACATAATGAAAGCCACTTGTTGAACCCCATGGAATATCAGAAACGTGTGCCGCGTTTAAAATAATACAAATTTATCTACTGACATGGTACAATGAGGAGCTGATAAGTTATAAGTCTCAAGACAAAAAATTAGGAGGTTAACTCTTAACTATTTTATTTTTATAATTGATTAACATTTTTTTATAACACTTAAGTTACTATAGGCTATTATTTATTATTTTTTTTTTAATATCAGCGGCTTTAAGAATATTAGTTTGGTAAAAATAGCAACTATTTTAATACTACAATCTCTAGTATATAAGTACTAGTCTCTAATTAATATAAGTATTAAAACAGATAACTGATAAGTAAGGTCGGGTATAATACAGATAGTTCTGTTCTCAGTTCTATAGAAAATAATAAGTTTTATTTTTATACGAAAACGATAGCTAACGACCGACGAGTGTTGTAAAGACACTGATGGTAGCAAAGTAATGACGCGTGCCGAAGATACTGACCTAGGTCACCGTTTGTCGTTGGCCGGTTGCTCTTAGGCAAAGCCGGACCGAGTACCAGGGTAAGGCAAATCCTCTGAACGCAAAAAAAAAAGCTTAAGAAACTTGGCAGTTTGTTAGCTTTTTTAAAACTTGAGTTCACATAGGTATAGCGCGTGTACCATGTTTTTGTTGGTAAGCCTTTTTGAGCCAGACCGACTCTGTAACACGTGTCATTTTCGCTGACGGTTAGTTTATTAGTTAGCGCCCATCTTATACACATGAACGATGATAAACAATATAAAAGTTTACTGCTAGCGCAATAGTGTTATAGTTCTATCGACTATAAGACATTATTTTTATTAGGCGACGATGGTAGTCGTTGTAGCCTGTAGGACGTAGGAGGTTGTTTACACACACTTACATTTTAGTCATGGACCTATTAACGGATGGACGCGTCGCATTTGACCTTATCATGTCGGACTATACGAAAGTGTTAAATTTTATATGTCGGACGTTTGTTTTCGCCCGTTAAATTTGTAATTTATATACTCGGTTTCATTATTACGGTTAAACATTTTATAGAAGAAAAGGTTTTAATGACTCGGTAAGGGGTGGGCTTAAATTAGTTTTTTCAAGCTCCAAGCTTTTATATTAGTTTATGTATAAAAGCCGTTGTGACGGTATTATTAACGTACAAAGTCATGCACTTTATACACGATGTTAAACCTATTTTTTTGTATTTATTCCAATTAATATTACTTAAATAGTAATATTTAACGTTACAGGGTATAACCTATTAATTAATCGACATGTGGGTGTGGGTACTTACGATGACACGGGTGGCGGTAGAGGCGGCGACGTCGGTTCGCCCAACGGCGGACGTACTTGAGACTGTAGTGGCTACTGAGGTCTTCTTCCGGGGCGGAAGGACCGGCGAAGACGTCCTCGGCGAAGCGATGACGGCGTTGGCGGCAGTAGCGGAGGCGGCAGAAACGGACCGGCGCAAGATAAGGGCGGTGTTTGCGTTTGTTTTCGGTACGATTTGGTAAAAAAAAACAAACAAACAGCACCGTCAACGTGGGAGTAGAAAAGTTGTTTTCTTTTGCTTTTAGTGGGTACGTTTGTTTTTTTGGCGCGAACTCACACCGGGTCGAACGAACGTGATAGTAATATTATTATCAAGTCTTGGAGTGGTTCAGCACGAATATGTACTCGACTAAACTGTTTCCGGACGGATTACCGGTACTGTAAGCCGGTATCATCTTGTGGCCGCTGCAGCCATCGTTTTGGTCGCTTCTCACCGGGGCGAACGGACGGACCCACACACACACACTAAACACGTTTACGCGCGCACAAAATCACACGCGTCCGCACGACAATACCGCGTTAATTGAACAATTTTTTAATATTTGTTTTTTATTAAATAGTTGAGGAAGCAAAAAAAAAATTACCTCCGATTATCTCTAATGGATTTGTCAAAAATGTACTTAAATTCCAAAAAAAAAAATATATATATATACAGGTATATATAATATATATTCCGTGTGATAACACACACACAGACACACAACAACGGCGGAACGACGTGTTGTATAACTATAATTGACGGCGACTCGTTTGTTACTAAGAACAAGACGGACGGGCGTTGCACGTTTATGCGCTAAACCGAGATCCACTACTCTACTACGGACCCACCGCCGCCGCTGTCGGACACGGTTCCCTCTCTTCGTCGTCGTCGCTACCACTGTCGACGCCATTTGGCTCGGTTCCACCGTACGTCAGCGGCCACGAGAGAGCCGCCTTACCGTTTTGTGTGTGCATAGGGTATTTTTTTTTTTATAATCATCACAATTCCCATAGTATACACCTGTTTCAATCGCGTGTCTTTAAACGACGGCGATTCACGCTCGACATCGTCGCCCGCTTGTCTCCTGGCGTCGTCGCCGCCTCACCCGCCCCCGCCCGCCGTACCAATAATGTTCACTACTCGATACTGTCTGTTCCCGTGAGTATTTTTTTTGTCACCCCGAAGATGACGTGTATAGTAGTGGTTGCGAATGCCAAATATACTGGCACGTGGCCTCCTCTTTCGTAGTCAAGTTCGCCTACACTTCTGTCGGTGTCGGTCGGGCCGAGAAAACCGAACGGTTATCTGACAATTTGGCAAACATAATTGATCATCACCCGCGAACGGCGGCTCACCTGGTCGTACGCTAACTCTAAACCGACGTCGCCATTCATGAGTCTTAATATAATCCTTGTTTGTTCAGTTTCTTCACCGTATAACTAATAACGGTTCTTCACTGCTTTTTCAATAGCGAAGCAAATACTCAAAGAAGGTGAAGTCACGCTCTGTTTAGGATTTTTTTAAAACTGAATAATTTTTAATATACGTATCTTAATAGAATCTTCTTCTTTTCTACTTCGTCTTCGCCTTACACTCCCAACTACATGGGGTCGGCCACCCTATAATCCTACACTTCCATAGAGCTCGATCTCCTACATCTCGTTCAAACACCCCAGTTATCGTTATATCACTCTCTATTCTGTCTATCCATATTTTATTCTAATAGAAATATAATTATTTGTAACAATTGTACTAGGAGGGAGGATGATGTTGCCAATTAAGGGTCGAAGCCCCCATATCTTTCTTTGGTGTAAAATAAGTTAGCCCCCATAAATATTTAATGAATTTCAACCGGTGCTGCATAATCACTGTTTGGAGGGTTTGCTTTCAATTTTATCTTTCAGTAAAATATTGGTTTTCGTGTTTCCAATTACAACCAACGTAATTTATGTTTTATATGGCGTCTTTCGCCGAAGACAAAGAACCGAAACAAATTTAATGTTTAGAGTAATTATTTCAGAAACAAATATCTATTGTTCTAAGTAATTAAAAAAATTATTTATAAATGATTCGCTTGTCACGTTGTATTATAGTAAGACAAAGATTCGACTAAAAATTGTTTAAAATGTTTAGTGGCATTTCTTTTTAACAACTGACGTTTTCAGAGTTTAACAATTTTCGTCTCTATAATGTAATATTTGACTACAATTTGTTGGATTATGTTTTGCTGACATCCTAATCCACAAAGTTCTAGAAAATAATACGGCTGCGTCTTGATAAATTGCTTTGTAACTTAACAAACAATTAACCATAAGTTGAATTATGACAATGAAAACACGAAAAGAGTATTCTAGTAGAATTATTATCAACATGAATAGTTTATTTCGCAATGCATGATTAATAGTCAAGAGTGTAAAAGTCATCGTTAAACGCTGAGAACTTAAAAAATCTACCGCAAAAGCGTTTTCAAGAAAAGTTTTAATGTATTATAAGTAAGGTCCGGATAAATATTCTTTTAAAACACCTAAAATATGATTCTAATATTCTCTAAAAAACCTACAAATATTCTCTTAAAAATTAGATAAATAAACAAAAATAATGAATGAAAATCAATATTTCCTTTATTGAAATTGAATATTTACTAAATATTCTTCTAAATTTAATTCTGACTTGAATTAAATTGAAGTACAATTTAAATTACTTACCACTTATTTAAATTTTATTATATGAGTTAATAATTATGTATTCCTCGATATTCTCTGGGCTCATGTTAGTTCTTCTATCGCTTAAAAGTGTTTGTAGAGGCTAAATAAACGTTCAACATCAACTGATGTTAAAGGAGCAAATTTCATATCAGCAACTACACTAGGGGTGAAATGCTCTGGGAGATTTTCATTGTTTCCAGATAAAATGTTCCCAACTTTTCCTAACATTTGGTAACCTTTATTTTTTTCACATAATTGAGTCACTTTGGTTTTTATAATGTTACCCTTTTCACCAGGTTATTGGTAATTTTGTAAATTTTTGTTGTTCTTATCAGCATGAAAACGATGCAGTATGCAGGTTAGCCACCATGTTTGGTAAACAGCACGGCACGACGCGGCGACTTAATAGTAATATCACTGCGTGTATTTTTTTTATGAAAATATTAATTGTAATAATTTTAAAATTAAAATTAATTATTATGTTTTTCTCACAATTTACAAAATATTCCAAAATATGCTAAATAAGCTAAATATTCCCTAAACCATGAAATATTCTCAAATATGCAAAAAAAACTTTTTCCTATGAACTCTGTGATGAATGAATCGTCCACATTTTTTACCCTCATAAGACTGCATATACTCAGTAACAATATGTAAAAACATATAAATCCGGACTTTAATTATAAGATTAAAATAACTCGCTGCTCATGTATGAGATGAAATTGAAACTAAATGAACTTTCTTCTTGAGATATTAAGTTCTAGTTTACTTAAAGAAATAAAATAATATAATTAATGGATAAACCATACATTTAATTCAATTAGTCTAAAATCATTTTAAGCTGTTGCAAATGCTATACCGTCGATTCTATTAATATTTACTTATTCCTACTTAAGTTGTAACCTTTTTTTTAATTTAAGTTAAAAATATAAACGAAATTAAAAAATTAATCCAAAAATAACGTTTTTAAGCGCCTTTAAAAGTATAAAATACACCTCCGGGGGTCTTGATAACCAAATAGGACTGGTGAACTAGACAAACGTGAGCGAAAAACAAATTTTGCATTTTAAATTCGTGGTGCGGTGAAAATATCTTTATTGTTTATTCTCGACTCTCGAGTCCAGATCTATGTTAGAATACACGTCATAGAAATATACAATTAAGTTTACGGTATACGTATTGTTAATTAATAATTATTATCCCTACTTAAATAGGAACATTATCGAGCGGAATCAGAAATTTCGCATTTCCTTGAAGTTGTTTGCGCCAAGATATTGAGAACCGGCCAAATGTGCCATTGATCATATGCACACTCATAAATTGTATACACACAAAACAAACAGTTTATAAACTGATATATAGATATATTATAATTAACATTAAAAGATAATATGCGAGTGTGAATTCAATCAAGAAAAATCGAGGTCATCCACAGCTGTTGTTCGGATATCAGTAGGTACAATCTCAGTATGCAGAACAATAATTAGGTGTATTATTTTAACAACAATACAATAACTTTATTACATTGCGTAAAAATAAATCTGTTGGAAATTACATTATAAATCGTTTAGCGTTTCGTTATCGCGTCAGGCTTCAATGTCGCTGGCGCGGCGGGGCTCTTTTTCTATATTCAATTATGATTTTTACAAAAAACGACTGTGTTGATACAATGTTTTTTTTTATTTAAAAGTGTATAATTAATATTTTATGTATTAATATTTTAAATATTTATCGAGGAATCTTGGCCTTCTAGCACCCCTAATTTTCCCACTATGGTAAGTAAGTACTTATAATTCGTATATTATAAAGTGTGGATCATATTATAATGCAGTGAGAAGACGTCGAAAAATACGGTAGTTGATGCAACAGAACTCTGTATTTTCGTATTGCCAATTAGTATACTAATAGATGTGAGAGAACGGACCATAAAAGAGTTTATTAATAGACATTAGAGTATTCTAATAAAATGTCCATCCGACAACCAATATCGATTTTAAACATTTCACTAATTTTATTATACGTGTAGGTCGTAGCAATCTTTTATATTTAGACAATCCGAAGGAGTAGGTTCAATTACGAACAATGTTTGTATTAATAAATTCCACTGACCGCGCTTAAAATTTTCCAAATTTTCAACGAATCTGAATCATCACTAAGTATATAAGTATTATTACATGTAAGTCATCAATGGTTCTCACTCAAAATATATTATCTCGAATTGTGTGAAAGCGAATGTCGAGTAATTGCCAATTTTTACAGACAGGAAAGGCGAAACACGTCCGGTTAAGCAAATGCATTCGCTATATTATTTTATTGTTTTTATCTTAAAGTTGGCACGCGAACTACATGTTTTATTATGATCATGTGAAACGATCCGTGCAGTTGTTACATTGCAATTTTTACAATCTAGTATCTACCAGACTGTTTGTACAGTATACACATCATACATACGATTTATACTTTTATAATTATTCCTAGGGAAAGCAGTAGGTGCCGTCTCGCTCGCCTCGGGCTCCTATGCCAAGTCTTTTCCGTAAAAAAATTATTCATCACGCCTTCTTTTACCGCCATGTTCTGCGCACGCTACTATTGATTTATATTTCAGTATTGACATTTAATAGATACTTATCGTTTTATGTGCTCACGTTTTTCTAATATATAGTTTATACGACCGTACCATGTGTGAAAATACATTAATACTATAATACATTTATAGTTCTTCGTTCACACAAAATAATATAATGCTCGTTTATTATACAGTCGTCGGCTGTTATCGGCATCGATAAATTTCGGGAAGCATAAAAAACATTTTGTATCAACTTTAACATTATAAGGGAACGGCCATACTCAAACTGTACAAATACTTAATTATTATTATAAAAATGACTGGATACCTTCGTTTTCGATAATTAAATATTTATTTTTCATAATAAGTATTCATGTTGTTATGAATTATGACAATAGCTGATTCAGATCACTGGCCTTAACTATAATACCTAATTAATAATTGCTTTGTTTCGTACCTACATACATTACAATATACAGCTAAACGAATTACAGTCTTTCTTCCGTAATCGGCTAACAGGCTAAACTTATAGTCAATGAAGATTTCGCACATGTGTTTCAAAAGTGACACAAATCAAAAATGAATAGTTTGAGAAAATTGCAATTAACTCTTATGTGAGTCCAGTGGGGTACATTCAACTTTCTAATAGGGAGGATTTAGGGATTTAAATGACACATTAATATATTGAAGGGCTTTTTGTGACGTGTTTATATTTTATTGCCTATTGACTATTTAAATACTGTTTTTTTTTTGGTTATGTGGGGGATTTATCCTACCCCCCCCCCCTATGTACGCCACTAAGTGAGTCTATCATGAAGAATTTACATAACTAATCATATTTTCTAAATTGTATGTGTACTAGGAAAAAGTGATTCAATTTAATTATTGTACACTTGGAGGACTTGGTGATTACTAAAAATTACGATTTGTTTTATTTATTATGTCACTTTTGGAACACAATACGTGCGATGTATCTCTTACTATCACTTAGCACGCCACATCCGATTGATACCATTGAAAAATACTAGTATTTTGAATCAATGTAAATAGGTGCCATCATTTTAGTTTTCACATTATTTACTACTAGGTCGTTTGTCGTCTGACCGCCAAATCGCGTTTATAACAAGTGTTATTCCAATATTTTATACTACAAGTCCAAAGGTTAAACGGACAGCTCGACTTTAGCTTACTAAAAGTTTGTGAAAGAAATTCGAAAAATATTATTCGTGAAAACTACGTGCTTAAGTGCTCGCATTCTTGGCGTTCTTCGGCTTGCCTGGTTTCGATAAATACAAGTAGATGTTTATTCGCTAAAATTAAAATTAAACTCGTAATTACTTACACTAAAAATATAATAATAATAAAACTGGTCTTCAAAAACAAAAATTGGATACCAGACAACAAAAAACAATAATATTCATATTTATTGCACAATAAAATGCATTTGTGTTCTATATCAAATAATTTCCTCGTAAATTTCTCAATTTGTATGATATCTATGTTTTTTTTTGTAACGACGAGGTAAAAAGTCAAAGTTGAGTGCTAACTATATTTAACTATAATACAAAATTATTCGTATTGTAATATTGTAAGCCAATTAACAGTTGTCGGTAGGTACTATACAATATATAATCATAAATTACGATTAGATAGATAGATAGTCCAATGGCATATGACAATCGGTAAACTGTAAATGAAATGAACACAACAATACATACATCGACTACCTCAGCGAAGAAAGTCGTAACTGGATTTTTATTAATTTGGAGTTGATAACAAAAACAATTTGTTCTCCATCTCCGAAGAAAACAATATTCTCGATAATCGGCCTGGGAGTATAGGAAACCTGAATAAGAATACATAAAATATTAGAATAAGTGATCAAAATTGGAGATTTGTTTTTGCTCTCCTCAAAAGTTGCAAAAATTTAAGTTACGTTTTTCTTCGATGCGGCAGTTGACAAGGTTAATATAGGTTTGCGTCCAATTGGGTTGCCACCAAGACGTCATAGCGTGATTTATTTATGTAATTGAATCTATGATATTATGATTTCAGTATAGTATACTCTTCGCGATAACCGTTTTATTTATAACTAAAACTACACAGCGTTTTACAATCGTACAATCGATTTTTTAAAAACGTGTGTAGATTTCAATTAACCCCATCATATATACATTATTATTAGTATGCTGTGTTATAAGTATTTACTTTAACGGTTGAATATTATCCTCTGTTGAATTACTCTTTTACACTTGCAGCACTTCTACTGTACAAATTATAAATAATACCATTTATTATAAAATATAAATATTAATATTCATTTGAAATAATAATATAATTATTATACTCATTGCCTAGAAATTAGAATGTAGATTTAAATTAAAATGTTTAACTATTTAATTTTCAGCCATAAAAATGATTAAGGTTTTTAACTTATTACCTATACAAAATAAATGTTATTTAAAAAATATTTTTGTATTTTATATTAAAAAATAAATAATATTTTCATCTTTCGTTAATCATTATTCATCATATATTCATATATAAGTATAAACTAAAACAAAACATATTTTAGTGAGTTGTGATTAATAATTTTAATAATAATAATACCTAATAATTAATTAACAAAAATATTTATTAAGTACAAGTATTTTGTTGATTTTTTAAAATACTGGTTTTTAGTCACCCTTATTAGAAAAATAATGGTATAGTTTAAATCAGAGTTGATAATATACACGTATAAAATGTTACGTATAAAACGTATAAAACGTAGAATATGTTTTTGTTTTGAAATTCATTCTAAAAAAATGGATATATGACCAGTTAGAAAACACTCTTTCTAACTGGGCAGTAGATGCTGGTAAATTAAGTAATTTATTTGCCAATCCTTGTAATTCTTGATGCTTACTTTTAGCAAAAGACCAAAATGCAGTTGTTGATAATGTTTGTTTGTCAAATAAAATTTTAAATAGCCCAGTTTTTTCCTTGTACTTAATAAAACTGGTTAAGCTTTCCGAACTAATTTCACCAGAACTTAAAATAAAATCTTCAATAATATTTTTATGTTCTGGTATCATTTTTTTTCCTTGATATTTTGGATGAAGGAAATTTGCTGTTAATAAATATTTATTCAATGCATAATTTTGTCGTTTTTTTTTTATTGAATCAAATCCTTCAATTTAAACTTTAAATGACAAAAAAAAATGTGTAGTATAATATTATTTTATACACAATGTTATAGCCAAAATTTGTATAATTGCATGCAAATATGTATTTATTAAATCTAGTTAATTAATGAAACACAAAATAAATTATCCTAATAATTTTAATATGTTATGTAATTATTTTTAATACCTAATAAGGTCTAAAATGATAACAGGTGCATAGATAATATTATGTTAATTAGTATAACGTTGTTATTGGTAATGCTATAATTATCAGTTAGTTCGTTAAAGATAAACAACGAATTCGGGTAATCGTCGGGCCGTTTAGCTGCAATGATTTCAACGGTAGATAAATAATAAAACGGTAATTTATGCATTTGGTTGCACAGAAAAATAATCATTGTGATAAAATGGTCGTTATTTTAACGTTCATCTTATAGCTATCCCTGACGTCTATGATATTGATTATGATTAATGTTTATTGATTGATGGTACACGCGGGATAAGCTAGAAACATTTTTTAAAAGTATAAGTCGTTTTATAATTGTACTGTAATTATAATCATAATCAATTTTAAAACAAAAACTAGTTGTCGCAAATATATTTATTTTTGCATGTATGCCGACTGTCGTCACAATCATGTTTATTTTTTTATGGTATTTTTAAAACAAACTTTTTAGTTTCAAACGGTATCCTAGATAATTTGAATATTATATAATATATTAAATAAATAAAAAAAATCATCTGCTTAAATAAACTGATCAATAAATCATTTTTTTTTGTTCGGTTGTGTAGTGCTTGCAGGTTATTACATAAAAATATACATATAGCAATAATAATAATAATGGTACTGTGGTGCGTCATTTTCACCGTCTACACGTTCAAATGAGTCTAAAAATAATTGTATAAGACCGGTTGCAGAATAGCAATTTTTGATTTAACAAGATGTGTTCAAAATACATGTTACTGTTTTTGAATTTCCAAAAATAAAAAAGTGTGTTATGACTTATTCTTAGTGAAATAACTATATTACTTTATACAGAAGTAGAATCTACGAATCACGTCCACTCACTGGGCCATAGGTCGAGACCAATAATTATTGTTTGTATAATAATAGACAACCGTGAACTGAGTACCGACTATAGGAACAAATCGCAATAAGCGTTTTAATTTAGTAATAATAACCCGAAGGTAATAGGGGCCCGTTAGGGCCTGCAAAAATTGCCTATGCGGACAGTGTTTCATGTCCACATGGCGGGGTATTGGTTAAAGTTTTCAACTAGCAATAATCGCACCTCGGATGGACCTCATTGGTTACGATATCGCCACTGCGCAAAGCTAAATAAAAGGTTGAAATCGAGGTGTATAAGTGCGGTCGTCGTCTGCCGGTCACGGGCGGCCGTCCCGTCGAACGGTGTTCCCATATTTGGGCTCCGGCCCACCGAACGTGCTGCTGAGCTGGTTGAAGACGACGTGCCGGGTGTTGGTCGAACTTTGCTAAGTCATTGCGTTCGACATGTGTTTACGGAAACTTGGTCAGACTCGAGCGTTACAGCCGCGGTTTGTCGATGGTAAGTCGCGTTCCCAGATTACGGCATCTAGTGGCACCAAACGCGCACTACAGCAACAGTCCGCCGCGTCAAAGGTTATCGCCGCCGCCACGGGTCGCGTTTTTCCCTTTGAACGACGGACCCGCAATGTTTATCTGACCGCGCGCGTTTTTTATTTTTTTATTATTTATTAATATTATTGTGATGATTATTTAATAATTGTTTGTTTACATCGAGGCGTAATGATAATGCACGTACAGCGCATAAACGACAAACATTTATTGAGTTTTTTCTAAAATTGTACAAGCATGTATGTCCCAGTTCATAAAATGTAAGCCAAAATAAAAGGTGTTTTTTTTTCTGATATGTATTTGCAATTGTGCAATACGAAATTTTTGAACGGCTGAAATTGAAAAACGTTATAATAAAACCACTTAACAACCACAAAAGAGAATTATCATAATGTCAAAAACAAAATAATTCTCAGTGGCGTACCCAGGATTTTTCAATGGGGGGTGCTACCGTAAAAAATAAACTGTCATTAAATATTCTTGTAGGAATTGTAATATAATACAACGTGATCAACTTGAAATTACATTTTTCTTTACATAGTGTTTTTATGAAATGTGATCTCAATTTTTCACCATTGTTTTAGCTTTGATGCGATAGCTGAGCAGGTATTGTATTTACAATGATGTACTTTTTTTTTATGTTTTTATATTTTTATATTTTTGTGTCTTTAATACCCACGATATCTTTTAATCCTCTGAAATTATTTCTTCGTGTAGCAGCTCTTAAGACCATTAATAATAAATCAAAAATAACGAACATAAATGGTAACGTATATATTTTATTAAATTTTTAAATTAAGAAAACATTATTTTAAAACCAGGTGTACATAAGTCAGAACACCAACCAAATTAGCTTTAATCAACTGCTAGAAAAGAAATAAAAAATAACACAAAGGTAACATAAGAAAAAAAAATGACTAAAATGTTACATGTGTATTATTGACATACTATTTTATGCTAAAAATCTATAAAAGTATCTGTCTGCACAATTCTTGGAATCATTAAAAGTGTACAATGATTTAAAGTTTCCGTTGTTCCGGCGATAACGCGGTAGCGCGTGCAAATGCTAGTGCAGTTCGCTTGATTGCGTGCGAGTGGAACATTTCAGAACTTATAACTAAATTTACTAAATATTAAATTGTATTGTACAACATATACATAATTAGATATATTATAAATAGATATATTAATACACCTATGTTGCAGTTGTCAATTATATTAGCACACGTTTAGTCTTTAGATTCAATGCTGAGCTGAGTTTAGAAGAGTTTATAATAATTTGTTTTCAGTTTTCACTTTTATTTATGTCTGACTAATTAATAATTTTTTGAATAATTTAATGATTTCTTTATGTATTCAATTTGTGTACATCAGTAATAATACTTTAATAATTTCATTTCTAAAAACCAAAATAAGAAAAAAGTTATCGTTAAAAACAAATTGGAATATTCATTAATAAAATATCAATATAAAAATTAAAAACGTTAACTTTTTATAAATGTTTAAAATCAAAATCGGAAAAGTCCAATGGTATACGGTTTGATGTGGATTACAGAGTATGTAAGGCTTTCTACTACATACTACACATTTTATCAATATTGTAATAATATGCGATATTTCGTTACCAATCAAATTAATTGCTTGCATTTTATTAAGGTATACAAGTGCTTATAGAAACAAAGATTATGTATATGAATCGAGAATGTTTAAAAAATTATACATTAAAGATACTACAGGAATATTAAAGTGTGCGACCTTATCTTAATTGCCATACATAATTTATTTTTGTTCACGTGGACACTTTGAAATCTGAGCATACACGTTGTTGTCCGCTGATAGAGATTGCGGGTGTCGACGGTCGTTCAAAGAGTAAACATTACAAAGCCACACTGGGTCACACTAGTCACTACAAATACATAATATATATACTATAAAAATACAAATCTTATAGATTTGAACCAAAGTAGTTTTTAAAATTGTATAAAAATGGCGAGATCAAACACTTTGAAATAAACGCCATTTTTTATCCTCTGGAATACAATTCAATTTCAATTTCAGGTCCATCCAGAGGTAGGGAAGCTGTATGTTTTATTAATGATATTAAATTAAAAATAATTAGTAATTTAAGACTTTTTGTTATGTGTTACACCCGGCATTGGAATATTTAGGTCTTATTATAATGAGTCAAGTTTCCCTTATACCAGTGCAGGTTGATTATATTTAAATGAAAACATAATTATCCCCATAATAGCATGATTTAAAAAAAAATTTGGACGGTCAAGCCATGTCATTTGTGTACTTTTTGAAAACAATTTATACAAAAGCAGATTTAGCTATTTGCCTGTTATAACATAAATGTCTATAAATAAGTGTGAGCGATTTAAGATATTATTATGAAGTAAAAACCTCAAAGCTTGACCGCCATGCCACGCCGCTTGTCGCAAATCTGGGCCTAATTCATAATGGGAAACAGAAAGACCTATTATTAAAGGTAATAGGATAGACAATTTTAAAGAAAAAAAATTGATCTAGTAGTCATTTTAAATATATCGACTAATCTTAATATAAAATAATATTTCGATTTTCTAATAATACAACTTTTATTTTGTCCGAGTTATGGTGAAAGTTTGATGAAAAAGTTTTTCAGTTCTGAAAAACTTGAGTTTTTGTGGTTGCAGAGTCTGCAACCACGAAAGAGCATTTTCATGTATCGTTGAAGTACCGAATAAATTTAGAGTAGTGGTGGAATTATAGATAATGATATAGTATTTTAAGAAGCAGTAACAAGCTAGTATACTAAAACATTAAATTTCTGGCTAATATTGTAGTGTTTAATATCTGGCTTAAAACAATTCATAGAGAATTTGGGCCCTTAAACTATTTTTAATTTATTATTTAGTTCTAATTTGAACGTTGAACGTACAAATATCTCTTATCTCTTATCTCTTATCTCCTATCTCCCGCCCCCTATCCCCTATCTTCCACCCCAACCCCATCCCCATTCTTACTCCTCAACCCTATCTCCGTATGGTAACGCTTTTTTGGTTATGTGCCAGAGCTAAGACATAAAAATAACAAAATGATTTGTGTAGAAGTCTTTTACTGGCGTATCTATTGGGCATCTATTTATTGATTTTATTTTTAATCTGATGCTTGCTATTTTTTATATGGGGGTCCAAAGGTCGAATTTTGATTTAGCTATTAGAAAATGAGTAAGATTTATTAGAAAAAACTTTACAAAAGTAAAAATATAAACGCTTATTATACAAATTAGAAAAACTAAAATAAAAATTTGACCTTTTAAAACAATATTTTTAAATCGGTTCGGTAGACAATTCAGAAAGTATAAAATTTATGACTGTAAAAAAGGTAAAGTGAAGTATTATTTTTATCTGCGCGCATGACTTTACTGCACTCCAATCCTAAATTTGTTACTTAACTAACTAAAAATAATTATCCAAAACTGGTTATCGATCAGTCAAAATGTTCAGTAAATAATTCTTATTTTAAAAAGTTAATTAAATATATACATTACCTACCATTTAAGTTTCAAAAGTTGACAGAGCTCTGGAAAATACTAAAAAAAGGTAATATTTGAATTTTGATTATTATAAATTATCGAACTATAGAGTTGTAAATGTTTTTCGAGAAAATGGTTATTATTACCTGATTGTTGTCATTAACTTGTATTATAAATGTTCACATACGGTTGGCGAATTTCTCAAGTGGCCGTCTTTTTTATTGGACTAAACGGCAATTGTAGTGTAAAAAGTGATAAGACTGATTTGAAAAATGGCTATAATATTCTTCTTTATATTTTTTTAATGAAATTGTTAATATATCTATGGATCATCTTAATTCACAGAAATATGTATAATATATACATGCACATTTTATATCTATAACTGAAACCCTAGAAAGCATTATTGGTAGCAATAACCTCTATATTAGTAGTTTCAGGTCATGTTATTTGATTAGATTTTAAGTATATACTAATGATAGTCGTTGGATGTATAAATCACTTAATAATGTTTATTTTTTCCGGATTTTTATGAGAACAACATTGATATACATATGTTGTTTAACTATTTTGTTGTTGGTTTAACTTTTATGGATTTATGAATACCATTCGATTCGATTTAGTAGAAAAATATAAATATTTTTTAATGCTTCTGAACCGTGTAAATTATTCGACGTTATATATTTCTAACGGTGGAGGATGTATAACAACATACTAAAGGATTGTACGATAAGAATATATACTGTTTTTAATATTGTTTTAACATAAACTCAGCTTGTATTTGTATATTGTAATGAATGTACAACCTAACTAATATATCTTGAAAAGAAAAGCTGTAAGTTTTCAGGTCTTAAATCATACTATACACGTATATACGCCTGAAAATGTATAATTAATTATATAATATTTTTTAGCTTTTATATTTCATTTTTGAATAAAAAATTAAATAAAATTCACTATACCAAATTTTGTATTAAACAATATTCTTGAGACCGATTTTATTTTATTATAATCAACTATATATTTTACAGTTTAAGTTAAATGCTGGAGAATATTAATTAACTTATATGCAGCATTTTTAGGCTTTTTTGTTTGTTTAAACTTTAAATGTTTTTAACGTTGTGTAACATAATATAAGTTTTTGCTATTTTATCTTGAATAAAAAAACTGTTTTTTTGGCTATTTTTTCTGATGAATAATTTAGAACCGGTCTCAGAATTTAATTTTTATACAAGATATTTTTTTTATAGTGAGCCTACACAATTATAATTATAATAAATCACTCGTTATGGCACATCATTATTACTGATATAGAAAATTTTGTATAACATTAAAATATTAAAACGAACAAAGCAACCACGTGGTTATTTTTTTTTTTAAACGTTTCTAAATACTTTATTAGTTCACACACTAAGTTTTAAATATAAAAAAAACGCATCGAGCGTTTAGCAATTTATATGCAATTGTTAAATCGTTTACATTATACTTATGTGAGTAATTTCCACCTGCAACTGTCAAGATTTCGCTCAACGGAAGTATACAATTAATATGAAATTAACTTCTCCATAATCTATTATATTGCATGTATTCAGTATATAACATGATGTGCTCGGATTGCTGTTGAACTGGCACTCGTTTAAGGAAAGTCAATGATATACAATAACATGTCAATGTGACACCGGTATAAAGGATTATTGTAATGACTATTATTATTATTAACTGCATAAGATGCTTAATGCAACGAGTTGTCTATTGTAATGTCGCAGGTATGTAACAATATTGTATCAATAGACTAAAGACTGATTGTGTGGAAAAGTATTGTTCCATGTTCATATTATTTATCACAAATTAACAATTACAATGTACTAAATGTCGTGTACAAAATTGTTTAGCAAAATGAATGGGAACTGATGAGAAAATAGAGACGAGTACACGAATCAAGAAGAAAATTCGGAACTTTAAAATACACACAATAACAATATGTAAGAAAAACAGCAATTATGATATATCTGCTATGCTACACTGTCCATTGTAATCATTTGACAATGCACTCAACGAAAAATAATCAATTTGAATATACATTACTTATCACCCATAAAGGCTAACCACGTATTCATATAAAAATAATACGATAAAAAAAAGTATTACCTTGATATAAATTTTATTAAATTGATAAACAAACAAATTGTTTTTATACCTTATTATTGATACAATGTATATTTCGATTGCTGCGGTAAAATGTTTGTTAAAACAAAAATGCGTTATCATGCTGATAAAACATTTATGGGGTCAATAGCAATAAAGTATTTATCAAATTAGTCTACATTTTTATTGAATATAACGTTATTTTTCGTTCAGTATGATACTCATTATGATATTTTATAAGTGATCGCTATGAAACAAGGAAATCTCATTGTTTTTAACACTTGTCATCATGTGATAGACAATCATACGTTATACTTTATAGCTTTATAGAACTTGTAGTGACGGGTACCAGTATTTAATAGTGAAAATTATCTAACATAAAACCTTGAGCAATCCAGAATTCAGATATCTTGTTTTATTTTCGTTTCAAATTACATATGACGTCGCTTACCAGCAAGGCTAAGGATGTGTAGACTCCTAGACTACAGGGGCGTCTGGAACTTCCTCCATTAAAAAGATGGAACCCTCCCCAAAAAGGTTTTTAAAATTAACCAGCAAGAATTGCATTTTAGATAATTTCTCTAACTAAACTCTTAAAAATAATAATTTTTAGTTAACTGTTGAATTGTAAAACATTTAACAAACGTTTCAGAGACGTTTCATTTCAAGTACGGCAGTCGTATCTCTAAAAGCGTTTTAAAATTGTAATACTTAGTGTCTTAATATAATATGGCTCGGACATAGACATTTGGGATGGATAGGTAAATTAAGTTTTATACAAAATTCTAATTAAGAAAATAGACTATTCGCCAATTGTATAGTTGTTATTTGTCCATTAAACGTCAACCATTTCGAATATTTAAAGATTATTCACAAATTGAATATTTAAAATTTGTATAAATTGTAATATAAACGATTACTGCAATTGTTTGTAAACTAGAACTCACTGTATCAAACTATCATGCTTATTAAACAATATTTACATAAAGTGTAAACAACCGTTTTGGAAACTTATCGCACCATTTTCTGCAGATATGTTTACTCGAAAAGTTTGGTTTATTAAGTATAAACATCAATTTCGGTGTTCTCGGATGACGAATTAAGCCTATACATAGGTCGTCCATACCTAAGTGGGCTTTGTAAACAGTCCTCTAGGAAATCAAACGTGGAGCGCAGTGTCAATATAAATAACTGACTACCTAGGCCATATTTGAATACTGTAATAACGTTCCGAAAACATAACGTTGACGTCATTCATGATATATTTTAGTCGCCAGTCGGCGTAGAATTATGATGACTGGAATGCGCAAAATAAGTGATTTATTATATTTGTTGTTTAACTTTTTGCGGCTGTGGATGCACTCATGTGCTACCATCAATAATAATGTATCAGCGACTTTATCAATCGCAGTATTTGTTTCAGATCACGTTTCTCTTCATGGAATTCGAATGTGTCATTGTTACTGTGTCGCAGGAAAGCCGACGCGATAGACCTACCGCACAGTTCCAAGTGTAATACCGTCACGTGGATATGAGAAGGTATTCCACGCTTAATTAATTGTTAACAAATTTAATTTGCGCGCATTATCTTTGTGTACTATCTAAACACATATTCATACGATGACTCTTCATGTCAAAAATTCCTCAGAGCGTTTCACATCGAACGAGCCGTCAATTTGCAAGCGAATCACGCTTAAGTTACTCAAAATAAGATAAAATGGATCGACGAAAGAGTGGTTTCATGACGATTTCAAGTATATAGAATAGTTTAATAAAAAAAGTTAGATTCACATTTTCGAAAACATTTTCATACTGGATCATGCATTTTAAATCCTTAATATTTACAATATTTTTTTTAAAATATGTGATAAAAAACGGATCATAAGCTACAAAAAAGAAATAATTATTATGTATATGCACAAATTTTTTTGTAATAACAAATTATTGGTGTGCTTTAAACATATTACGTAAATGGTCATTAAACTCATTACCTTTGAGGAGTTTATTAAATGTAATATAAAGGTTCATTAAGAAATGAGATCGGATTGAACGCGGACTTAAATTTCTCAATTCACTTACGTGCGTATGATGTAGAACATAATTATTTGTAGAGAGGGTTACTCATTGGTTAGAAGGTTTTTTTTACCCTGAATCTTAATTACATATTTTCTGAATTGAAAGAAAACCGCTTAAGGCCTCTTGAAGCCTTGACACTCCCTTATTTGTAGTTCTCGCCGTAGCCTATGGGCCGTACATTGTATACACTTAGGTGTAAGATCGTTTTTCGTTAATGACTCTTGTTCGTTGTGTAAAACTTAGCGAAAAGTGATTCATTACCTGGAAGAGAGCGTAAAAATTCCACTGCGGTTAGGGAATTACCGATAAAAAATATGGACAGACGTAGGGAATTTTCGTAATGTAATGATTTTTTTGGTCGTGATCAAAACCTTGAAAAATATTCAAAACGATGATGTGTGGTAGACTAGGGCCGCGAGACGCGAAACTCCATAACTTAAGATACCATCGAAAACCGCACATTGTACAGTTTATAGCTGTAGCTATCAATTATATAGGGTTTAGATACATAATAAAGATTAGTTCGATTAATTCTATATTGTCTGAAACGTTTTTTTTCATAGATTATTTGTCCATGTCACTTATCAGATAGACAGGGTATCCGGGTAAAAACCTTGAAAACCCGATCACGCGGAATCTACATGATTACACTGTCCATAAACGTTAAACAAGTAAAATGGTCCCGTAAAAATATTTTGCATTGATGAATGTTAGAAGATGTCTGATCGTGAGTACAATAACTTGAGTTTAATGTTAGTTGTAAAAATTATCTCTGCCGACAAGGCGCGTCTCAATAAACGATTCTAAATGTTCTTATAAAAATATGTATTGAAAAATCGTGAAAGTAGATTTTTAAGATGAAATCATGACTCATGCTAAAAAACGACTTGAAAATTTAATATGGTCTACGTATAATAATTAGGTTATAGCCCATAGGTGTACATACAAACCGCATAAAAAGTAAAATAAGTAACTTCAGAAGTTCTCTTCTTAAAATGACTCAAATTATTATTATATGGTATGCAAATCCAACATGGTAGCTCACACGACTACACGTTATATCCACTAACCAGTTTGTTTTGCTCCCGGCTCATATCAAGGGCTATATTTATACTTTGGATTGAGTCTTTAGTGATTTTTACCTCTTAAACAGAAATGTATGCACTTAAGTATGACTTATGTTAGGCTAAGGAATCGTAGGAGATACGTTCTTTTATTATAAATGTAAAAACCCCGTCGCCCTGTCTCCTTGAACGTATAGGCCTAAGGGTCCCCCAGGCTCATACCAGATCTCATGAGACATTTAATATACCTTCTTTTCGTTCTAATTTCTTAATGAATGATTCCTTAATCAGATCTATACGCTCCTTAAATTATAATAATTTTGATTTCTTGCCTTAAATTGTTTTTGTATACTTTTAAACTGTTGTTACCTTTATATATATAACCCTTTATATATATATGTATATATATATTGTTTTTTTTTGTTTTTATCATGTTATTGTATTACTGTTTAATTATTAGCTCTTGTAAAAGCCGACTGGCGTTTATATAAATAAAAAAATAAAAAACATAGCAAAATAGATACCTACTGGGAAATTAAAATACTAGAAATGGTAGTTACTAACTTCATACCAATATAATTAAATGCCATTTTTACAATTTACCCAAACCATAAACCAACTTATTTCTGTGAATCGCTTACCAAATGGTCCTAACATTTAAAAAAACATTAATTATTTAAAAAAATAGAAATTCAGATCGGGCATTCACGTTATATATACCTATAAATTAAAAAAATAACAACTGCGGTAATAATAAAGCAAATCGGCTGACTCCTAATCGATATTCTAGTTAACTGTGAAAACATGATTTATTAACACATACGTTCTAGTTTAGCTTGGTTCTTGTTGATTTGTTTGTCTTTTATAACAAGAAAAAATAATTTGATTATACTAAAAACAATAATTAATTAGTTCAAAAAAAACTATAGCCGTGCAGAATGTACATAATTTTAAAAATCAGGTTTAAATAAACGTGGCGCAACAACTTAAAACCTAAACAATTGGTGGGATAACTAATTTCCTTATGTGGATAGGTGCCACAAGATTGTGAATTCGAAAAAAATCGTCTGCTCTCATTTATAATAAAAGACTGATAATAACAATACAAATGATTGTGCAATGCGTTATGCAATTGAAGGGGTCCGTGCAAAAACGAGACAACTCCATTTTTTTAAACTTTTCAAGAAACAAAAAAAACTATTTTAAAAATATTGAGTTTAAGGTAAAACTAATGTTAATATCAATTAATATATATTAGACCATGATGAAAAAGATGACGTAGTACGTGATTTGATTAAGGTTTTTGATTTAAGATGTGAGCTAAAATTAACCCAAAATTGTTGGAGCTATCTTGTTTTTTGACCCGAACTTTGTATTTATTATTTCAATTTTTTTTTTTATCAAAAAATTATTAATATTATTTATTCTTACTTTAAGACAGCTGATTTTAGTGTAGACAACATTCGGCGTAAAAACCAGATAACTCCAGAGCTATCTGGTTTTTCAATGGAAAAAAAAAACCAGACAGCTCCAGTTCCATTATATTTCCTATACCGGTGGTCGGATTTGTCTCGTTCTTACACAGATATACTCGTCAAATTTTTCTTAATTGGAAACGGCCAAAAACCCATTTTCGCCAAAATTGGAGTTGTCTCGTTTTTGCACGGACCCCTTCAATTGCATACATTGGATTGATGTATACACCATTAGGGTGGTTCTTATTTATGAACTTTTAAAACTTTAATGGGCTACCCCACCATTTTGTTCATTACTATGAAAAAAAAATTTGGGTAGAATTTGGTTTTGATAACTCACCCCCTTCACGTGCCGCAAGGGGGTTGAAAAATGACCAAATGGGGTAGTTTTATAGTTTTTCGGGTTTAAGTAGAAAGCTATTGCATTTAGCATAAAATTACAAATTAACTTTATGATAGATCATTAAATTCTCTATAAAAAAGATTCCTATACATTTTTCAAAAAATGCATTATTGTCCAAGAAAAAAAATAAAACATACCTTTTTTCATTTATTTGGAAAAACTGGTTTTCTACGGTTATTTAAATATGTTTGATGAACGATTGGAATAGAGTAAAACGCTTTCAATTCATTTTATACAAAATAGATTATTAGAAAAAATTTCATACGATCAACCATTTTTTATTTAAAGATCGTTTAAACAAATATATTGTGAAAAACGAAAATTATCGTTAGACAAAAAATACAGAAATCGACCCGGGAACAAAATAAAATAATCATATTTTTCCTATTATTTAAAAAAAAAACAAATACATTTTAGCTAATATTTATTTTATTGTACACATCACATATAATGTTATTTTGTTAAAATTAAATTTAATATATCTATATAATTTCAATATTTTATTTGAATAATTAAATTAAAGCATTATCCAAGTTAATATTCATTTTCTAATGTTTTTCGTTTAGCATCAGGAAACCGTCGACGATAATCATATATGGTTTGCATTAAAAATTGTTTCTGATTCTCATCTTTTGTTAACACTTTGTTGTAGTCACTTATTAATTTCTTCTGAAGTTCACAAAGGTAATTACAATTATTAAATAAGAATTACTTTACGGCATCAACGACGAAACCCGTCTGGTTCAAATTCAGTAAATGATGTCGTTGCACGTAAAATAATATCTTATCGATGGAACCTTTACGAAGATTATAAGCAAGTTGTAGCAATCATTAGTATTACACTAAATGCTACCTTGTCTAATATCGATTGATGAAAGTCCAAGCGTTAGATCAACAAGTATCGTCACCATAATACAATACCGACATTGTCAGGCTATATGTATTTCAAAACTTATTTATATAAAATATATGTACTAAATAAGTTATATTATAAATAGCACCTAGCCACCGGCCAGTAAGTACTTGAAGAGACAAACATTTTTTTATAGGAAAAAATATGATTATTTTATTTTGTTCCCGGGTCGATTTCTGTATTTTTTTTCTAACGATAATTTTCGTTTTTCACAATATATTTGTTTAAACGATCTTTAAATAAAAAATGGTGGATCGTATGACATTTTTCCTAATAATCTATTTTGTAGGAAATTTAATTTTGTATAAAATGAATTAAAAGCGTTTTACTCTATTTCCAATCGTTCATCAAACATATTTAAATAACCGTAGAAAACCAGTTTTTCCAAATAAATGAAAAAAGGTATGTTTTATTTTTTTCTTGGACAATAATGCATTTTTTGAAAAATGTATAGGAATCTTTTTTATAGAGAATTTAATGATCTATCATAAAGTTAATTTGTAATTTTATGCTAAATGCAATAGCTTTCTACTTAAACCCGAAAAACTATAAAACTACCCCATTTGGTCATTTTTCAACCCCTTGCGGCACGTGATGGGGGTGAGTTATCAAAATCAAATTCTACCCAAATTTTTTTTTCATATTGATGAACAAAATGGTGGGGTAGCCCAATGAAAAACTTTTTAAAAAAATTCTTTATCTATAACTAAGGACCACCCTAATACACCATACATCAATCCAGAGATGGGCAGAATTATTAATCCCGGATTACTGGATTATTTTTTTATTAATCCAAGTAATCCCGGATTACTGGATTAAAAATAATCCGTTATTCCAATACATTAAAATTATGGATTACAAATAATCCAATACGGATTACAATTATTCCATCATGGATTACAAGTAATCCAGTAATCCGGGATTACTGGGTTATTTTTTAATTAATCGAAGTAATCCGTTATTCAAAATGGCGGATTTATGGATTACAAATAATAAATAATTAGTATACTCTGCCTTAGTAGGTACTTTAACAAAGCTCAAGTTTATCTAGCTTTAACATATTTTATATAACAACAATTTTTTGTCAATTTGTTAAATTTTTTAAATAAATTATTTTGTTATTATTGTTTAATTTTATGATCTGAAAAATATGATATCAAGTTAACATTTTACATTTAAAGTTTTGAAATCTTTAGACTTTTGTATGCAGAAATCGACTCAGCGGTTTAGTTTTACTTCTAGTAAAAATAAAACCCATTATTGTAAAAACAATACCTCCCAGCTCCGCATAAAAGAAAAAAATGATTTAAATATATTTTAATTAAAAACAAATATTATTTAAGTACAATGTTTTGGATTACTGGAATGAAAAAAAAACAGTAATCTTTAAATTTGGGTTATTGGAACAAAACAAAAATCCTAAATTAATAATGTAATCCGTAATCCGTTAACTAAGGATTACTGGAGTAAATTTAATCCTTAATTCAAAAATGTAGGATTACTGAAATAAATGTAATCCAGTTTTTTTATTAATCGTGGATTACGAGTAATCCGTAATCCGTCTATAATCGATTACGGATTGTAATCCATTTTGTCCATCTCTGCATCAATCATACACGTTCGCTTGCTGGACGATTATAGTACAGTTTGTTTTTACTTTTTGGCGAGAAAACAATCTCAATTGTTTTTTAAAAATTCCAAATTTTACAGTCTACATTAACGAATATTTTCATAATATCAACAGTTGACGTGCCACAAGTAATCTTAGAGGTTGGTTTAATTTTTTGTTTAAAAGACAATCACCAAATTTGGCGTCTTGGTAAATTAGGTAAAAGAGATAATAGAAAATGACCGTTCGTTAAAAATAGGTTACATTCGGTTTTTGAGTAATAACAAGGGTTTAACAACGGTTTCATAGGTATGACTTTTTCAAACTATCGGGCACAACTTTGGAAGATTATATTGTTATAAAAATGTAATATTATTATAAAGAGTAGGCTAGACGTATCACGTAGGTACCTTTTTATTGGCTATAATTGTATGATATGGTGATATATTATCTATTGGTTAATCAAAATCACACTTACACTTTATCCACGTAAGATCAAGGCAATGTTAATAAAAATATAATGTTATTATATAAGTTGTGGTAAAAACCTTTTTTTTAAATATTTTTTTCGGGTTTTTAAGTTATTAAATATTTGTTTATTGAAAATATTCAGTGTCGGTGCATAGTAGTCTAAAATCCAAAAAACTCGATTGAAAATCAATATTTTTAACCTAAGTTGGGTCGAACCTAAAATGGTCGAAGAATTTGTATTAAGAGGTTAAGTATAAACGATAAAATGTACCTGTATAAAGTATAAACATGACTAAACTTCTGTATTATTATCATACTAAAATTTTATATTGTAAAAACAAGATTATGTTGAAACAATTAAAGTATAATAAATAAAAAAAAAAAATACTAAAATTTCTAGACTATTGATTTTGAGTTAGGTGAGAAAGGACGTGTTGGTGATTGGTCAGGAAAAAAATACAGTATAATTTGCATAATAATATTTTTCTAAATTAAAAATAGTAGAGCGTAATTATTTTAACTTGATACAAACCATAAAATATTGACTTTTTGAAATGTTATAGTTTTTAGTTTTAAGACTTTTTTAGTGTCTGTTATGCAGTATGTACATCCGTCAGGCGTGTACATTCTGTTTACAAACTTCTAATAACTTCAAAAATACATAGTTACAACAGGTTTTATAATGAAAAAAATTAATTGTATCGCATGCAACGAACACTGAACAGTCCAAAATTATAATAATTTAATATATGCTTTAGGTTTATCAACCCGTACTATCAAGTTCCTGTTTTAATATTTAAAAAAATAGTTAGCACATTTTTTCAATCAGAGTTTAAAAAGAATAGTAACCAGAATTAATTCAAGGAAAACTTGTTTTAATAAAAATATAATTTTGAACGATGTAGATACTTAACATTTTTTTTTAGGTTAGCATTAAAACTTGGTTATCTACTACGAATACGTTTAAGATGTAGTCTTATAAGCAACATGTTACTCTCAATTTAATTTTGAATTGCATAGTGCAATATACTTAATTTTATTTTTACTATGACTAAAAGGGACTAGAGTTATTGTAGTATTCGTTTAAAATATATTATCTACTTTGTATAAGTGTATCATAAATTACTAGGCGGTATCTAGTTACTCGCTTTTGTATAGTACATTTGTATTAGTACTTTATTGATGAAAAGCAAAAAGATCAAATTAATTTAATAAAATGATTATTCCTAATCAAAATACAAGTATTGTACAACAAGCAATTTATGTGCCAGAACTGGATGATGCGAGCGCCTAATAGAGCTGGTAATTACCAACTTAAGTAGCAGTAATGCTTCTTTACCACTGGTATACGTTTTACATGACAACTCTTTTCTGTAATGACTATTGAACGCTGTGCCCTTTCACCTATAGGGCACTAACAGTGAAACAATTAAGTTGTAATTAATTAAGCGTGTTTAACGTAGCAAAGAATCATATCAAATGGTGTTTGAGGTAATGTTGAACTTGTTTTTTTATAAAATAACACCGACATTTTTCTCATGTACCAAATGTACTTAGAATAATATTATGACGACGATTCCGCCTTGAAAACAGAATTTTAAACGTTTCTATACGTCACATTACTATCCGGATAAAACTTACTATTCACACAAGTACTACGGCACCCATTGTTTTATATTGGTCACATAAAGATAGGTTATAAATATTAATGAACAATATTTATGTTGCTATTTCATTTTAATTGTTTTTTATTCTATTAAGCTACAAGGCACACGACGCGACTGCGTACAAAATATAATAATGGTTGACTCATAATCTAATATAAATAGTATACTTTTTATTGTTCAGTTGTAAATAGGCTCATTAAAACTGAATTGTAATTAGATACTGGCTACTTGTTCGCAATAAAAAATTGAAAATTATATAAATAAATCGTTCAATCGTACATTTTATTATAATTATTTTTACTGACTTAACAAGTGACCTCTAAACCAGTCTTGTAAAATGTTTTTCATTTTGAAATGATATGTCTTATGGCGGGGGCTAACGAAAATATACGCGATGCTTTTATGATACAACAGGGAAGGGGGTAGGATAGTAATATGTATAAATAATATGGAGATGAGATGGTGATAAGGGAAAATCGATAATTCCTAGATAACTGATACGAATGTATATAAGTAATAAGCTTATAAACCATTAAAGTTAAGGGAAAGAAAACCAGCTGGACATTTTCATGATCTATTGTCCTTCCTTCCAGAAATTAAGCAATCATATTTGTATTATTGATGTTTAAATCGAATAGCAGTCTCCAGGCAAATTGATTGACATTTAATTTGAAAGTTAAGAAAATAAAGTAAATGATTTTTTCGTTAAACGATTTCCTCGTGTTAATAACTGTGTCCATAGAATTATTAATATAATATTCGAGAACAATGGGGTAACTGGTTTTTAATTAAACGAAATCCAATATATCTGTATTTTTATCATTATCGAGACCCGGAGCTATAATACAGTAATGTAGGACTCTTCTAAAAACCTAGTTGTTATTATACTATAAACATAGTATAGTATTTATGAGTAGGCTGAAATCAAAAATTACATAACTCAAAAATCAATATTTTCAGAAAAATTCAAAGAATAATTGGAATTTAAAACAATTTTTATACTAACAACAACTTTCAAGGCTATACATCTAATTTGATCTGATTTGTTTTGAAACAAACCGATAATAGATTCGGACTCGCCGTCAAAAATCCTAAATATTATTGTCAACTTATTTTCTTATTTTTTAGATAACGCGAGTTTTGATTGGACTGGGCCCTCAAGGTCTCTAAATCATATAGCATGATGATGATGAGTTTTGATTTCAGACTACTCATATACACTAGTGATGAGAGTCAATATCCTTTTGTCCATTATTTTTTTTATAAATATTAACTATAGATACTCAGATTTCTTTCATGCAGCGCCAATCGATAAGAATACTGTGTTTTAACTTCTTACATAGGATAGAAAATATGTATTATAATGTGCAAATACAAATATAATAAGCAACAAAACTATAGACTTCTTAAGTTTTTCTTTTAGAAAGAGTGTTAGAAAATCAATTGAAACGTGATGACTGATAAAGATTGAACACGGCGTGCAAGTAGTAAAATAAGGTTTTTGAACAGTCCAGTAGGCAGCATGACTGTCACAATGTTGGTGACAAGGTCTGAGTAAAATGGAAACTGTGATCAACTGGTTCAAACAATAACAGTAATAATTTTATCTAAACATATATTTGTATTGACTTTTTTATCCATCCAAATATCAAGTTTTCACTTTTTAAGATAACAATACTGTTGAGTAATCACCTTCATACATACTTCCGTTTATATAACACTCGAAAGATGTGAAAATCTTCAATTATATACGTTTTATAAAATTTTACGTAGCCATCAAAGTCATAAGTTCATACCTAACCTGACTTTCTATAATAAAACTTTACATACTATATGGGATCTTTTTCGCCAATATTTAAGTTTAGGAAAGCATGCGATAGATTATGTATGGTGAATATTTGATAGTTATAAGTGCAAAATATTATAATCTGAAGGTCTGCCCTCTGAGAATCTTATAATACTATAAAAAAATCTGGGAGATCTACGCTAGATTGTTTGCTAAATTCTTAGGCGTGCTTAAAGAAGTTTTGGTGGAAATATGAGCCAGTAATTTGCGTTAATGTCAATGGTAGTTTACCGTCTCTCCCCAAAGATTAGTCATGGTAATTTCTAGATTTTTCCATTAGCCTTCGAGGGAGTACTTGCGTTACCTGATGGGCGATGAAAAAGCGCTGACATGGCACGCCAGAGAAAGCAGCTTTCGACCACACCCTTGACATGTTTATAATGATATCGGGTATAGATTGTTAATCGCCATACAAAGCGATCATTGAGATAGGCCAAGTTAGAATCAACTATGTTTTTTATACGCATTACTCATTCGCATTATATTCGTTTTATCGATAGTATAAAACAAGGCGAGTGAGTGATATAAGTAGTAAATTAATTGAGTATAGAATTGTATAGCTTAACATAATTGGTCCGCGAGTCTAGAAAGGACGAAAAGAAGCAAAGAGGAATACAAGATACTTTTCAAAAGCTCTCCAAAAAATTCAGCTATTTTTTAAATTCAAATCTAATATTATTTAAACTCTAATGCGGTGCTATGTTGGCAATATAATAATACGACTCATCAGCTCAAAAACTAGGATCTGATAATGCTACAACCGACAACGTTGATTTTTGTTGTATATTAGTTTTATATCTATATCTGGTCTCCATATACGTTACTTGTTGTCTCCTATATGTTGTTTGTCACCCTATCTGCCAAATTCAATTAGCTTTAAAGAATAAGTAAATCTATCTGTTATCGCTTTAATTTTATTCCCGTTTGTTGTACTTTATTCTAAAAAGAATCCAGAACAATGGAGCCAGGGAGGTCATAGGTATTTAGGAATTTATTATAACTCCTTCGAAAAAATTATTAAATGCGAATCTACGATGGGTCCTAACTCCCACCCCACAAGGTTTTACTAATTTAAATATCTCCTAGGAAAATCAAGAATTTTCTATTATGTTTTTTTCTCAATTATTTATAGACGACTTCTCCCGGATAGCGAATTCGTCAAGAAACTATCTCATGATGGCAGCGTTGGGCCTTCAAGGACTATTGTATATTAAGCTACATGATGAAGTGTATAATTATGTGTATTGCATACTATTTATATAACAGATCTAATATATGAGTAATAATTGTTGTGTTTATTTTAAATTAAAAAAAAATTAAAACACCGTTATAACCACAATACAATCTACAAGTGTAGTGAGTTTTATTTAATATTTTTTTTTATGTATCGGCCTTCATAGTTTTTATTCACTTTCAATCATAATAGTTTATTAGTTTCTACAAATTTCGCTTTAAAGCACTTTATTTTGTATACAATTTATTACTACCGACAAGTAGCCGCCGCGCCGTCATCAAATTCTGTTAACATAGTTTTATATTTTAATAAGAAAACCTAATCGTTAACCTCCTCATTTATAATAGGTTATTTGCACCTACGGCCGCTACATTTTGTAGAAATGTTAAGTTGTTTTTGCAACAGTTTAATACCGCAGGAGTGACTATCGACCAAAATCGTCTTGGGAGCCTCGGGGTGATTTTAAGTATAGATGTACGCACACATTATTATTATGATCGTTAGGCGGTAATATCATTATTACAGTGGTCGCAGTTTTGTACCACAGACCAGTCAAGGACTGCGGAGAGCCGGTCCGAAACAATTATAATTTGCATTGCCGTTTATAAACTACAATGATTAACAGCTTGTACAACATTTTTCGACTATCGTGTACGCGATACAAATTCTGGTCGTGACGTAATAAGCACCAAGCAGATTGGCATGTTTTCTCTGATCGCGTCTATCATATTATTAATCCTGTGTTAGTGCGTGACTCATTATCCAAACACGGCGTGGCGTGGAATAGGAGATCGCGCGATACGGAACAGACCTACTGGCGACGGTTAAATAAGAACCGGTATGCCTTGGAAGAGCCGCAACACCTTTATTGTTGTACGCGGCTTATAAGGATATATACAGTGTTACAAAAGGAATTCATTACAGCTGTACCGAAATGACAATCTAGTTGTCGTATTATTCCCAAATAGGAAGAGAACTCTAGACGATTTGTTAACTATGACAAAGCTGTTGTATTCACATTTTGTTACGTCTAAAGCTTTAACAGACTAGCCGGTTTAGTCGGATAAAATATCCAAATAGGATAAAACATTTATCAAAAGCGTTAAAAAACTATTACGATTACAGCTACGACGCGACATCCCTTATATTACATGATGGACTGATTTTTAGGTTTTTGTAAGTTTAACAACTTAGTTTTCATGGGATAAAGTATGATATCTCACTAACTCGACAAGACAAAAATTACTAGGTGTACTAGAACATAAATCATTTTCTACGCCTTTTCTGAGATCGATCGGCCAAATCCTCTTTTCTCATGAAGGATATCGTATAAATTCCAGCTACTTTCAATTCCTTTTTATGTTCCTTAGTCATTCCCCAAATTTCACTCCTATTTCTTCAATACTGGCCTCACTAGTCACTACCGTTTCATACAATTTGCCTTTCGTTGTAAATGACACTTTGTCACATGACTCCACCTAATCATTATTTCCAACCACACATTATTATACATTTTCCAATTTAACACTTCTAACTTCTTTAGGTCCTGCTCCGGCATCCATATCCATCATATTCATGGTCGTCCTTTCGGCCTCTTTCCCACTAGTCTCCATTTCAATGCTGCTCTATTAGGCTTTATGTTTCTGGTTCACCTTTCTCGCTATATCCGATTGATTGTATCACCTATTGAGCTCATCATTTGGTTCTTCGCTCGTACTCGTTAGTCTCCATATTCTTTTCGGGGGCAAAACTTTGTCCACGAACTCTTCACAAGCACACTCAACCCCGACTTTTTTCAAAACCAATTTAGCCATCTATGTAGCTTCGGCGAATTAGAGTTAATGATAACTTTAGCTGCCCTAGCTACCTGATTTTTTCCGAACCCCCTACAGTTAATTGTATATTAAATCAAATCGAGATCTTTCTTTTGTAAAATTTGTATAGTTTATTATCCCCGGAATATTGTAGATGATCGGCATATTTATTTGGGCCAAATTGTCACAACATATTTCCTCCCTGTGATAACTAACACGTAAATAATAATCAATAAAAAGTAACGTGATATCGTAATCAAGTGTTTATTTATTCACGCCACGGTGTAGCATCAAGCGGCCCATATCAGCCGAAATATATTGTTTTTATATTATATGGTAATAAATAAATTATATTTATTCTTAATAAACAAATGGAGATGATATAGGTTTTCGGTTCAATGTCTGTGCTTTATAAATTATCGACGATGTGCCATTAAATTAAAAAATGTTTTTTTTTTTAACTTTAGTTATTCTCTTCGGAACAAATACAACTTATCTATCATTAAATTTTGGAATTTTTATATTATGATAATTACAGTAATAACATAGTAACGATAATATACTCTTTTCAAGGTAAAAACACACCGCCCTGTCGCGCCGCATCCAAATGATCGCCGGAGTGACGTCCAAACCGCCTGTATAAAAACTATATAAAAGTAAAAATGTACACGTACAATAATATTAATAATGATTAAGTTTATCAAAGTTAGTTTTTTAGTCTTTATAGAGGGAATTTGCTATAACACTGAATAAATGTAATGAGAATGAACACTGATAATAATTTACACGCGAGCCAGTAGGTATATATGAAACGACTTTTAAGCATGGCAGCATCATTGTGCTTACATCTGAAAATTGGAAGTGATTTAATTTATTTTGTGGTTACAGATGGACCTTAGAAAGGGATTTACCTACGCGTTCTAGTACTTAAATTTTATAATATTTATATTTTTGCGTTTAAAATGAGTTTAATTCCTTAAAATTTATATTTTGAATTCATACAGACTAGGTTCAACACCACCAACTAATAATGATTTTGTGTTCGAGTTCAATGACATAGTGAATATTGGATTAAACGCCCACGTTTGTCTTAAACAAAAAGCTCGAACAATATGAGATAAATATAAATGCGTAGATATCAGGACGCTCATACTATGATATGCAATTTTGGTTAGGGGTAAAAGCAAAAGCAATAGTAACTAGTAAAATATTTTCGTTAGTATTTATTAACACTTTTATGGTATTAATCGGTGGTTATCCCGGAATCTTCGGAATTAAAGGTCTCGCGGCCAAGTCGTTTTTCATTTTAACTTATCAGTTTGTTGGCTACATAAAAAACAATTATTATTGTGTTGATGTGTCATGTAACTATGATTGTGTGTAACTTAGACATGTGACATTAGATTATTAAATATTATTGCAAAAATAATGACTGTATATTGTGTGGTAACCCCTAATGCACCGAGTTTCACTTGTGTTCACTGTCTACATATAAGTGAATAAATAACTCGACACAATATAAAAAGAGAAATAAACTTTTTTTTTTTTAATTGAATTTACATCCGAGACGAAGAAGGTGACGTCACCCGGGTTAGTATTACGTCAATGAAATCCGTCTGCCATACAATTTTCTCCAACTTAAAATAAAAATATCATAATATGTAAATTTATAAAACACCCGAGTAACCTGATCGCTCGGGGACGGGTTGTTTTTTTACTCTGTCTCCGTAAGTAAGCGAGTCGGTAGGAATTTTAATCAGATCTAAATAAAAGCAAGTTCTGACATACTAGTATAAAATAGAAAAAAAACTTTAAAGCTGAGATAAAATGTACTTGGAGTGAATAATATATGTGATATATTAAAAAAGGATGTGACATGTATAGGTTAGAAAAATGGTTAAAAACGTTGCTAAGGGAATTGTGATGATCTGATAAAATAATTAATTAGGTACCAATAAAGAATCGTCATGACAATACTAATATGTTTTAAGCTTTAGTAAGGGGATTGTAAGCTAATGGTTTTTTTGGACATTTAAGAGCTAAAATTCTGACAAATTTACGCCTACTTAGGATAGTCTCAGATTTCAATTCTGGAAAAATATTTGAGTTAATCAGCCTTTTTTATAGGTTATTGTGGTAATCGATTTTTTATATTTCAATTAAAATTGTGTTTAAATCCTATTTGGATTTCTCAAATTTTTAGTATTCACTTCATCGGGTTTTTTTAAGTAAATGAAAAGTTATTCAAAAATCGACTTTTACAACAACCGGAAAACCGCTAGATGAGCTTACAGAACTAAAATCCGATCATTCTAAGTGGACGTAATTTTGTCAGGCTTTTAGGTCTAAATTGGTTTCTTGCAAGAACAAAATGGTCATTACTCGTAGAAAAAATTATATAAGGTAAAAATTATACCTTGAAGCTTATTACTTATTTAAGTACAAATTAACCTGAAAATAAATTGACATTGTCGAATTTATCAAAATTAATTTTTTCTTAAATATTGCCTACATAAAACTCCTTAAAAACCGCCAACTTTTAATATTGTTAAGCTTTCAATTAATATTTCGCAACAAAATTGCCTATAAAGTACTCTTTAATAAATTAATAACGTCGTCTTAAAGGTTTAGATGAAGGATAAAGTTTAACTATATGACAATACTATGTATAACATAAATATTATTATTTCATCTTGAGATGCGATGTCAGTTTAAAGGGTTTTATTAATTTCTGTCGTATTGGTTTTCGTATACATTCGAAATAGGGTGCATAGGAATAAAAATGGCTGAGGCGTCTCAATTAAGATGACAAAAGTTAGGATTCTTATCCTCTTTTTTTAATCGTCCGAGGCTATGACGTATAATCAGTTATCTCGCGTTGACCCTGTCTAATGTAGTCTTCAACGTAAGTTATTATCAAGTATGTATAAATTCATACATATTATAAAGTATTTATCAACATGCCTAAATAAGTGTAATAAAGAAGAAAGTTTATATTTTCTTGATTTTTGGCTAGAGAAAAAATACTCTTAAAATTGTTAGTTATCGGCTATCGCCAATCGACTCCATGTTAGAATATGTTTTAAATACCTTGCCTAATATACATTAGTTTTGCATATAACATACGTACCTTAGACATCGTACGCTCCTAGACAAACTGTCCTACTACAAATCAATATTTAAGTTAGAAGGTGAAAAGAAAGACGATTTTTACATATTTATGGCGCATATCATGTATTATTTTTACCACGACAATAAAGATTTTCAAGAAAATACAATATTATAACGCGTGGAGCAGATAAAATTAATGTTCCTAGACTACTTGTCGCAGCATTTTTAATCTCAAATTTAAATTAATTTGTGTTAATTTTTTTTTTAATATGACATTTTTATGGTATTTTTATATAATTTAAACTTAGTTTTTACGACTATTAGCGATGACATACAGAAAGGGAAACGTTATGACATATGTTATAATGTTTAATACGTGTTTCTGAAATTAAAATTGTCTAGCATGGATCTAGTGCACTGTGTTTTTATTTTTACGCAGAACTGTTCAATTTACAAACTGTTAATAAATTAACGAAAAATAATATTTGTTTAAATACATTTAACACTTAGCTAAATATATGTTTAAAGACTATAGCTGCAGAACACATTAAATCACTATAATTTAGTCTTTAGTAAAGATTAAAACAATTACGTTTTGGAATCTAGTGCTTTAATACTATTAGTACAAAAGGCTTGGACTAGGGTAATTCAGAATTGGTGAACCATAACAATATTATTGTTTGGTAAATATAAAAATAGCTATGAAAAATAAAATTGACGATTTTAAAGGTTATGACTTAGAATACACTAAAATGCTCTTAAAAATATAGATAGAAAATATTATTATTAATTAGAAAGAATATACCAATTGAGATAAGTAGAAGATATTTATAAAGTATTATGATGGTAATTTACTATAAATAGGTCGTGTCCGGAGTCACGGTTTTAGTCTTTTTGGTGCGTTTAGTACTTAAAAATCTTCAGCGTTAAATTTAAATTAATTTACTATATGCACCTAGTAAGTTACTAATATGTACTAACTATTTGTAATAATTTATAGCGTTTTTATTAGGCAATACAAACCTTAATACATTTCAGTGTATTTTTAAACATTTGTCTTTAATTTCCAGGATAACCCATTGTTATTAATTGTATACTTGGCATAATGAAAATTTAATGAAATTGGAATGACACGTTTTATTAATTTAAAACACAGATGTATCATAAAGATAAAAAATAACTTAAATAATAAAGACCAAAATCATTTGAATATTGTTTTTGATGGAGATAGAAAAATCGACTTCAATCGACTTTCTTCGCATTGGCAGTCAATAAGAAGGAATCAGTTCAGTAGTTTAGGAAATGTCGCGTGAGTCCGGATACACAAATAGAAGAATAAAACCACATCATTGTAAAAACAATACTATACAGTAATACAATGGTATAAACTATTTTGAAATTCCCGATATTCTTACTCATAATCAGTGAAAAATTATTTTAAAAGTTTATGATATAAATTGGTTAAAATGTATTACTGGTATAATATTTGAGTAGTATACAAAATTGTCAGTTACACCTATTTTTTTACACATTGACTTTAGTGATATTTCGGTTGCCATCTTCCATCTTTAGGGCTATGTTTCTATGCTAAATTAGATGGTACATGATCTACTACTGTCCGTAAACTGAAACGATCTCAAAAACCTGGTCTTAAACTACTTAAGAGTTTTTAGCTCCAAAATAACTAAGAAGAGACAACGATACTTTAGAACTGAAAGCAGATAAAGAAAACGCAGTAATTTTTTATAATTTAGACTACAACCTCAAGATCCAGGAACTTCTGAAAGAAGCAAATTATTGTCAGCCACATAGCTCTGAAAATAGAAGATGTAAGGCTTTCGAAATGTTAGCAAACCAATATACAAATATGGCCTATAAGTGTTTTATAGGCGTAACCGATAAAATAGTAAATAATTTAGTTACAACTTGTTGTTAAATATTCCCTATTCCCTAATACGTATTTGATGAATAAGTAACAAAATTCAAGAATAAAAAATGAGAGTATGGCTATTTTTTTTTTTTTTTATCTCTGAATTTAACAGACTAGGAGGGGAACGCTTTCGCTTTTATTAAGAAATAAAATAAATGCAATGTTTGAAAAATATTTTTATGTCAAAATTTAGTTTAGTTACGCAATGTTTTATTACATTTCTCTCTCAAGTTAATACTTAAAGACATACTTTCAAAAATTTAGTAGAAGCTAGTTCTAACGTATGCTTAGATCATTATAAGCGATTTTTTTTTTAAATCTGTAATCAAATAATTTTGTTTTTTGATTGAAACTCATAATAAGTATTTCAGGATAAGCTTTTTTATATTTTGAGTATAATAGTATTAGTCATAGAATTCATGATAACTATTTATAACTTCTGCATGCGCCATACATTTTGTCGCGTACAACGTACGTACTTAAAAGTTATAGGTTTATTAATAACATTAAAAAATTCCGATTTAATTTGTTTTTTTTCATTCAAATAATCAAACTTAAGAACAGTCATAACTTTTCGCGTTATAAACTAGTTTTACTTTTATAAACATGCGTAATGCTTTTCAGTGTTCTCCATAGCAAGATTGAGGTTCGAAAAAGTTAAATTCAGAATTTCAATGCCAAGACCACGAAATATCATGTTCAGGTTATGGTTACTAAATGTAGTCAGTATTCTAGAAGGTAAAATAAGTTGTCTGAGATTATTTGTGTATATTTTTGATAACCTAGATTTTCGTTATTGTGATAGCGACAAGTATATTATACATTTTTAACTAAGTAAAACATAGTGGCTGTGTACCGATTATTTTTTTCGCTTTTATATACTTATCCTAACATTTAAACATTTTAAATACTATATTTTTACTCAGGTACAGATTTGACAATCAACAAAATAAAAATATCAACATGGTGGTGCATCGGAATTGGTGGCTGGTGCTGAACGAAAAGGGTTAGATTATATATTTATGGACAAAATTTATAGTTGGATCAATTAAAATTATGGTTAATATAGATTTTAGCGACATAATAAAATGTATTTATTAAATTTACATTTAATGTAATTGAAATAACTAAATAAATAGTTAAACTATTTATTTAGTTATGTTAGTTAAACATTTAATTGACCGAACTATTGGTTTAGTTATTCCAACAATATTTTTTTTTGTGTACACTCGTATATGTAAAGACTGACGAACCTAATAAGCATGACCAACATACCGTTTTGAAGTGTAAAATCCACTGTTTCAAAGTCTATATGTTGATCAAAATACCTGTTGAGAGGACACGCGGTACATTATATAATATTTTTCCAATTCAGACAAGACTTACGGCTCTTAACACAAAAGCTTAAAGACACTTGTAAAGGTTTAAATATATTTGAAAAAATGTCTTTTTATCTAGTTGTAATTGTTTGTAACATTTAAAAAAACCGTGACGCGTGATGTACATGTGCGGCTTTACTAGACCTGATTTAAAATCATAGGTATACAAAGTAAACGTGTGTCGTCTATAATATCATGTTTTCCTACGGACATGTACAGTGTAATTAACGTGGTTAATAGTTTAATGTTTAAACAATATAGTTAAAAGTCTATATAACATGTCTAAGTGATAATTTATGCTTAAACAATCTATTATCAGAATAAGTTTGTGTTTCGTCATTACTCATTACATTGAACGTAGATAGAAGTTCAATAATGCAGTTTACTGTAATAAGATAATGTATTTGTTACACACTTAAAAGGACGCTATTCGCCCAATTTGTTTGGCCTTAAAACATATCTATACCGAATGCGTTATACTTGCTCTGTAATGATTTTGGAGCAAAAATACCCGTTACGAATACGAAAGATGAAAACATTTTGGAGACAATGTCATATCCTTTCTTTGATAAACCTAATATTTAACATTTAAAATCACATATTTTACTTTTTAAAAATAATTTGGGGTTTTTTTTACATTATTATTTTCAAAATCATGTTCTTTGGAACTTATGTAAATATATATGAAAGACTACATACTCGTATCATACGATGACAATTATAGAGTATTGTGGTCAATAACACACAAAACGGTTTTATCGATATAGAAAAACAGTAATATTAAATGTCATAGTCTGAAGAAAAAATTTGCAATTGACTTAAGCAGCATAAAAAACATGACACTTAAGTTCTTCTGAGTAAAACAATAAAAAAAAATACTCTATTCAAGTATGACGTAACTGATACCAAAGTAAAAATGTTTAACATTATCATAGATACTCAAAAGTTATTAACTGAAAATAGTAATTATCTATTTATCTATAGGCAAACCATTTTAGGTTGGTCCGGGCATACCTAGGTTCGTTCAAAAGCCACTATTGACAATAAAAATATTATTACAGACACGTGAATTATTGGTTGATCCTCACAACGGTTGATATACTAGTAGTTGCTCTCTAAAGGTACTCGATATTTAAAACTATTATTGCGTAAGTAAAAGGAAAAAGAGGTGGAGTGTCAGAGTGAGTGAGGCGGCAGTGTGTTAGCACTGACTGTCACCGGTTCGACCACTCGGTCACGGGCGCTCCGTTTGTCGAACGAGCAATGGCAAAGCGCCATTCCCCCCTCCGGCGACGGACTGACCACCGGTCCCGGACAGCGAATTATTTGTCAATCATCTCATGGTGGCAGCTTTGGATTTTAAATGCCTGTTAAAAGCTACATGGTGATGATTGCGTAGGTACGCTTCGAGCTATTGATTGATACGGAAAAGAAATGCGAAAAAATAAGCAAATGTGAATGCGGTCAATTGAACATGGAGATACTCATTAGTCATTAGTAAAAACTATTGAAACAGACATGGGTAAATATGCGCATTATCGTAGGTAGTATATACGGCGCGTATAGAATTTTTATGGGTACTTCATTTACAAGGTTAAAGTGTTAGGTCATATGTATTAGTACAATATACTATAGGTCTATTATAGGATAGTGGCGCACAGATTAAAAACGATAAAGTCAAGGAAACCATACGGTTAAAGCAAAAATGCACTCAAGTTTTATTTATTATTCAGAACTGGCGGTCACGCATCAAGTTTGATCTAAACAAGTTCGGAGTGTGATCCAAAATTATAGCACACAATGTGTTATATCCATTAACTAAATTTCACTTGGATTGACCTTGGTTCTTAAGCCAATTTATCCTTGGAACAAAATTACATATATAAGTATAATCTTCCATACTCACTCGTGTCTCGCCTAGAAAACATCTAGAAGACTTATGATTTTCTGTGTATCACAGGGGGGAAATGATTATTGACTTACAAAGAACGTTTAAGACGGAAGAGGTGTGCAACGTTTCTTGGATGCGTAAATTTGTAATACACTTTTAAAATCCAAATACCTACATCTTGTCTTATTGACCCTCTTCAGTGTCGTAGAAAAAAAAGAAGGGGGTTCAAGAGGCTATATCTTGTATTTTCTTGAAATAATATTTTTATTATTTTCTTCTAATTTTTTAACTCGTCTATGGTAAGTGCTTGAATTTTTATTTTTATTAATGTTTTCTACAAAGTATATTTAAAACACTTTAAACCTGTATTAAGTTTTAGGCGATAAAATAATTGACAATAGTGCATTAAAAAAATGACAATAAAAATTCGATATTTTTATGTAGAAAATTGGATTATAAGAAAATACCTGTTGGATTTTATAGAATAGCTTCAACTACAGTAGCTGCTGAAAAACAATATAATTAAAAAAATAAATTGTAAGGTATTGTCTTAAGATAGAATTCCCATGCTTTAATTACTTAATAGAACTTTATGGATTTTTAATAATGTCCTTTGAAGAACTTCAATATGATATAAGTTTTCAATCATGAATCAAAAATCGGACTATGCGGGCTGTTGTAAGTCTATAAATTTCAAGCAAAAAATGTATCATAATACCAAAATGATTACGAAACGTCATGGGTTTTTCCCATAATGTATTTTTATGTGGAAAAGATTGACTGCGTGCTAGTTTTTTTTAAATAATACTGCGGCAACACCTACAAGCTACATAATAGTAGTTTAGTATTCATCATTGTGCATGAATACTATTTTACAAAACAGTATAATTACGATAATAGTATAATAGTATACTCTATTTTGTATGATAGGTATATTAAACAATTATCTGGATGCCGATTCATTATGCGAATTTAAAGCCAATTGGGAATTTAGCGATGGATAATTTCCGGTCCAAAGTGTACAAGATAATATGTAATATAATGTATTATGCAATGTGCAAATACAATTAATAGTTAATATGGTTTGGTTAATTTTATAAATAAAACGCAGTTAAATTTATTTTAGCTAATCGACACAGCAATTCTAAATTGTACGCAAATAACTTTAATGATCTAAATAATTTCTGAACACAAAAATGAAAACACCTAAATTTGCAAACTAGGCGCAATGACGGTTGTCTGAGTGTCTGACCCATTTATAGACGTCCTTATTTGTTTAAAAACATAATGCCAATCGCAATAACAACAACTATTTATAAAGGGAAAAAAATATAATTTAAAAATCTCAAGTTAATCAACAAAGGTCGATGGATAATTGTTGTTACTTTGTTAATACCTAGAATTCGACAATCTAATAACCAATAAATGTTTGGGAATATAAACTACTAGCCTGTTTTCATTCTGTCGAGTGGTTTAGACTTCAGTCTTAAAATAATTACAAGCAAAAGTTGTATGGGTTTTCTAAGTCTTAGAAACTTTATACAATTAGAATGTATTCTTAGGTTGAATCTTGAAGTAACGCCAAAACACGCCATTAATCATTTACTTGTATTTTCGCTGTTTAAATTAGCTGTTCTTGGGTTCTAACAGTTTTTATTTTTTTAACGCCGAAATAAATAAAAAAAAAACAAAGATTTTACTGCAACGTATAATGTGTAGGGTGTATAACATTTAATAATGTATGGCATTTATTATACTTTGAAACGAGTTCCCTATCAAATATAATATTATTATAATCTTGAAATATAAACACGTTGAAATCTGTAAAATATACATTTATTAATAATTCTTATATTAGTTCAAACGTGTCACTCCCTACTTCACTTAAAATTATGGTTTAAAGGCATAGGGTAGGTTATCTAACGCACAGTTTTATAATTTTTGACACAATAAAATATAAAGTTACCTAAGATGGAAAATGTACATATTTGAAATGCCTCCATGTTAATTAAAAGTTAAAATGATATTATTCATGTAACAACATGCATGCTGTTACTAATTATTATTATATGAATACTTAGATATGATTCGTTTTAACACAAAACAATGAATTTAGATTTAAACGAAATACTTCCGTACAAATCTGAAAATGGCAAAAAAGTAGGCATGTTCCCTATAAAAAACATAATATTTAAAACGATTTTGGCACAAGAACCATAATACACGTAACTTTATGATGATGTGCGATGGCGTCAGAAAATAAAGTACGGTCGCGGATTTTGTTATTCTTGTAAATTTGTCTAATAAGTAAAAATGAGTTTAATAAAAAAATCATTATGGTTTTTTATTCAACACCTCGGAAGCGGTTCCGCAACCCGCCCTCAAACCGGTTGCGCTGACCTTACAGTCTGCCAAGTCTCACAAGTACATAGCACCCACGCTCTCACTTGGATTATTTCCCACCGTATAACAGCCGGATCGCCTTCGTGCCACGACCGGCTATTTATAGACTGATTTAGTAGCGGTAAAAAGCAAAAAAATCTCCATCGAAAAAACAGGAGTACGTAATTATTGTTGAATGAATGCAGATTGAATAAATGTAAGAGTCACCTGTTAATTCGCAGTTGTTCGCTTAGCTTCGTATGTTAGCCGCCGGTAAGCAAATACAGTGCTTCACGTGTTAGTCGATTAAGAATATCCTTTTCTTTAATACTGAATACTTAGTGGGTATAGATAAAAAAAACCTGCTGACGACGCGCACGGTTCTCCGTGGTGTACTGTAGCCGTCGGTGCACCCTCTTGGACGGACGCTGGCCGGTCACTTTGAGAAAGCGTACGGTATAATATGATTAGTTATTATTTATACATACATACATATTATATACATGTATATAATATGTAACTTTATCGTATAGTCCGCCCACGGTCGTCGCATAACGAGCTGGTTTGGTACAAATCACATAGCGTCGCCGTACACCAATCCCTACCAAACCCCTAAACGATTGCTGTTATAGAGACACATTTATAAATTATATACTCATCCTCGTTTTTACCCCGGACGACAAAAAATAATTTATTTAAAAGGATATGCTCGGCCAAAGGTTTCCGGTATCCCGCGCGCGTCATCACCCATAACCTTTATAAAATATATAAAAACACACATAATAATATCTATAGGACTTTCCTCAGAAAAAGCCTTTTAAAAAAACCAATGCCTACACATTGAAAAACAGAATCGAAATAATGCTATCGAAAATGTAATTTTTCTTCGAATTGAAGAAAAATAAATAATAATGAGATGGTTTGAACATTTTCGTATAGGAAACTGCAAAGAGGATGATGAAGGTCTAAATCATGTAGGAGAGAATGAAATAGGCCTATATATAAAAAAGAAAATGTTGACAAACAAAACATGAACTAAAATCAAGTAAAGCAGCAAGTGTGGATGTCATACAAGCCGAGTTTTTAACAATATAGGAGACTAAGCCAGTTTCATCCTTTTCAGAATGGTAGAGAAAATATTTAAAAGAGGTACAGTTCCTGAGGAAGCAAAACTATCTTGATTTCCAAAAAAGGCAATCCCACAGATAGAGTTGGGCATTATTTAGATATTTTTTTATCTAAATAATTATTTAAACAATTTTTTTATTCGAATAATTCATTCAAATTATTCAAATAAAAAAATTCAGTAACAGAGAAATGCCTAACATGAAAAAATTGATAGAAGTCACCAATGTTAATAGAAATATTTTTAGTAATAAATTATTACTAATAATTTTATAGACGTAAGAAGTTGACCTCTTGCGATGATTATTCTACGTCCAAATTGTACAGCACGAGTTACCTAATGTTTTGTTGTTATGTTTTTGAAATACTTTACACAATATTTATATTTTTATTGATTTGTTAACATTTCAATAAGTATTCCTATTTTGTTTATTGGCCATTTTCCTGTACAAAATATAATTAATAAATGGTTACATCGTATTCACCGTTATCACATAAGATTTCTGACAAGAAGTTTTATTACAATAGCACAAGATTATGTTTTTTAATACGTACCTAGTACATAATATTACAAACTTGCACAAACGATTTTTCGATAAAAACAAATGTCCAACTAATAGCAAAGATAACTCATAATTGGTCTACCTTTATTTAACAATTATTATTTTTTATTCCATATCGTAAAAAGTTAAAAATGAAATATTATTACATGTACTAACATTCTCAAAAAGTAGAATATTATATTACATCAGTAGATATAATATAGTAATTTTGTTTAACTTTTTTTCCCCAAGTAATCGCTTCCTCCAGTAATTTTATCTAACTGTTACAGTGTTTATGTATGATTCTAGGTGTTATTTAACATACTCCTAGACTGCCACAGCAATAATCTAGCTTTTCGATCAAATACGTAACAAAATATTAAATACGTCAATTTGAATGTTTACACAAGAACAGCGTCTGTAGGTTTTGAATTTGATAAATTCATAAATAGAGTATAAAATATAAACTATTGATTATAATTAATTTTTGTATAATTAGTATTTATAAACAATATACAAATATATCATAATTTTAAATTTGAATAAAAACATTAACCGTATAATATAAGTTAGGTATAACTATTATAACAAGAGTACTTTATTGAAAGGCTTCAGATATATTATTATTACATGGTACAATTTTTTACTGTACCACACTTTAAATTAAGTCTTAAGAAATATTACCTTGTTGTTTAATAGAAAAGGCAATATGGGGGTGTTTTTAAAGGAAATAACGAAAATAGGCCTATTTTTCGTTTTTATTAGCATATGTCAGAGTATTCCCTATTGTTCCCATTTGTAATATAACTATAGATCTATTTCCTACATTTGTTCACTGAAAGCTACTGGAGTAAGATTTCCCCGAATTTATTTTAAAATATTTAAAAAATTGAAATATTATTAGAAGACTGCGGTTAGGATAAGGCTCTATTTTCGAAAATATAAATGAGACCCAACAACTCATAAGGCATATACCTAATATTGTAAACATTAATAATACTCCACACATATATATATAAATATACATATATATATTTGTATTGTTCGATTCCATAACATCATTTATACATTATATATACTACTATATATCTAATACTTATAGTAGGATGTATATCCTACTTGTAAGTTGTAATACATGTAGAGAAAACCCCTTCATTATAACATATTATGATATTATTATAGTTGTTAGTTGTTACTACATACTGCTGATGCTACGTTCATCCACGTGGGTATATTATGTAGTTGGTTTACTAAAAAGTTTTTAGTAAAAACTCACGGCATTGTACCTTATCAGCAACGTTCGACTCACTATATATATTATCATTCCCCCCCCCTTCTCTCTCACTCAAAATTGTGCAAAACATATTATGCCTTTAGATACCAATACAGTATAGAAACAAATGCATACCACGGGGTAGGGGGGCACAGATCTCTCCATAGTCAATCAGTACCACATTATTATATTGACCCCAGAAAGGGATTTTATATTGATTAGGGTTATTGAATGTGATTGAATAATCGTGATATTCATACAAGAGTATAGCTGTTGTAATTCAATTATTTTTTATTATCATTGACATAAATTGTTTCTAATTAATTTGTTCTTCTTCTTGGCATTCCATTATGACAAAATAGGCCAGCCAAATCCTCTCGATTGTTTTTATTCGTCAACATAAAACACATTTCTTTAGCTATTCACACACGGCCATGGTTTTCATATCCACTTAAGTCCCAAAGTTGTTTTTTCACTGAACGACTACTCCTCTCATGTCTTTGGTGTCATTAAATTTAGATAAATAAATTGTAGTGCACGTTGCTAAGGTGTGAAAATCTAGTTATATTCAAACAGATCATGTGAACCTCATCACATAATCATAAAAACCCATGATGACGATCACCGTAACTTTAATATTATTAAGTAATAGCTTTGGATATACATATTTTTTCTTAATAGCTCAGCATGCCCTACGGTGACGGTCTCTCGATGACTCAATATGGAAATGTTCTTGTGTCGAATTTTATATACTTATAACTTACATGTTTTTTTTTAGTCACGAACATTGTAATTTGTCTAAAGTGCACTTGGATATTATTATACAACTATAAAAACTGAAGCTGCAACTATATTCCCTGTAAACAATATCTTGCCAAGTGAAGTGTAACCTAGAAAATAATCCAAATGTTTTCACACAACGTTTAAACGACCGGAAATTCGGATAGCACAATAAAAATAGCGAATTATTAGTGTGATTGAATAGTCTACTAAAAACTTACAGGCCAAGCTGGTCAAAATCTGTACTTACATGATCACGGAACTATTTCCTACCGTCTTGCTAATTTGTTAGTTTTTTTTTTTTTGGCATAATACAATTTATCAAATTATTATAAAACAAACGTAGTTTATTATTTACTACACGAATTCTGCAATAAAATATTGAACTATGGTATTATATTTAGTTATTTTACGTCAATTGAATCTTATTGTATAATTTCTATTAAGGTTTTTAAGGTTTACTTTCCCCAATTTTCATAAAATTACAACATTTTCAGTTTCTATACATTTTATATCATATTATACACTCTAAATTCTAAAAAACCGGAATTATTTTATTTCAAATTAGGCTGTATAGGACATTACATTTGACGAAGATAGAACATAATTAAATAAACTGTTAACACATATTTTTGAAAAGTGAGGGGATGGACCTATTTGTTGTAAAAAAAACAAAAGACTAGATAGAGATCGACTTTATAGACCGTTTTTACAGGAACGAATCGAAACCTTCAGCTTAACGATATCGTTCAGTTCGCTTAATGAACGCCAAGTGCTGTTTGTCCTTCGACAGATTACGCATGGTATTATTTTTTTCCCGTCATAATAAACCAACGATTCCTCATTAAATTACATACGCACACATATTTACCATAAAATACGTGAACTGGCAGCCAGTATCGCAAACTCCATAATAATATATGTGATTGGTGGCTGCTTCCTTGTCGTTTACGCCGTTAGTACAACTTAAGTTTGCTCACTTGTCAGTGCCTGTACTGAGAACGCGTTTAAAATACACAGTATAATAAGTATTGCAAGTGCCGTCACACCTGACCTCAATTCAAGGTCATTAATGGGATCCCAGTCCAGCAGCGATACCCGTTCAAAGGATTTTCGTCCATACAAAAGCAGTACCCACACAAAACGATTTTTATAACGTTTTTATGAACTCACAATCTCGTTTGTCGTTCCGGGTGGAATCTTGCAACTCAAATGTCGAGCACTTCCCGGTTAGCTATCCGGCTGAAACTTTTAGGGTAGCTCACAATTCGATGGCAATGCATTGTTAATCCACAAGAGGTTGAAAATTCCACCCCTAAGGGGGTTAAAATAATGTCGATTTCTAATCCGTTCGGCTAGAGAGGCAGCATTATAAGAGACAACTTAATGCATTAGCATGAAAGCTTAGATTTTAATATCTAAGTAGAAAGATGCGCCCCACGTTTTTCTAGTTCACCTGTCCTATTTGGTTATCAAGACCCCCGGAGGGTTATTTTATATTTTTAAAGACGCATAAAAACGTTATTTTTAGATTAATTTTTTAATCTACTTTATTTATTCTGCATTCAGCTACTGCATCTTAAATGGTTCCCTGTCTACTCATCGACTTCCAAAACGTTTTCCTTTTGTCGCGGCTTTTTGAATTTTGATGTTCAATTAAAAGAAAACTATTTGCGATGTCGTTGATAGTTGATACAAACGTGACATCGTATGTTCATTCGTTTTAATTTAATAATAACATTAAACGTTTATCTTGTTATTGTATTCCCGAGGTTTTGACGAATATGAATTGTTTGTTTTATAAGAAATTTAATAAGTATTAGAATAATAATTTCTTCGTTTTTATTCCCCTTTGCATACCTTTTATGGGTAGAAGTTCTTTTAATATTTCCATTATATTCAATACGACGTCGGTAAACAGATTCGCAATGACTCTTATATGCCCTACAATTTATTACGGGCGAATGTAAATTTATTACAAGTGTCTATTACCATATGGCTTATACCCATTTATTGTATACAAATGAGAACATGAATTTTGTTATACGCTCGAGAGCGAGTGATTACGTGATTTATTCCTTCTGGATTTAACTATGCTTGTACCATATTTGAGGGAAATCTCAAAACGACGTTGGCTTATACTTCAATATGAATATGACTATATGCAGACTTACAGTAGTGTTCTGTGTTTGTAATATTATTAGTACGACAATCAACATATACACGCATCATAGGCGTGTGCACATTATTCACATAGTAAACCTACATGTAGAGTACGTAGCTAAATAGCTTACGAGTTACGACTTGAGAAAGAAATCCAAAAGGGAGCTATAACTTATAGGGAAAATAGGGAATTAGCTTAACATGTTTAAATGTTTCTAAAGTTGTAGACGGGAAATTGTTAGGGAAACTACACATTTAAGTGGGGCATACATACCTTCATGTTCCAACCTCTTATTGTCCAAATTGCATTCGTCTCTTGGTCAGTTGTTAAAAAACGACAACCTATTGTTAGGGGCCCATTTAATTTTTTGACAAAACCTTGTACGCCTATTACATAAAATACTTCTTATTTAGTTAGTAGTTGTATTTATATCGTGTTCTTGTACCGAAATATATAAAAAAAATCTAATACTTCATAACATGTGATTTCAAAGCTCTGAATTAACATTTTTTTTTAAAACAAGTAGTAATCTTGTAGAGGAATAGTAAGGTGATATTTCTCAATACACACTCATGAAATTGACTTCATAGCATACAGACACCTTAAACCAAATGCTATATAATTGAAAAAAAAATCTATACATCACATGCATTATTACTGTAAAACTGGACATTACAAATTAATTAGACGAAAGAAAAATTAAATATTAATTAAATTCCCCTAAGATCGACTTTCTGATCACTGCGTGTGTATGGGGAAAAACTAAAAAGCGAGGATGCTAAAAAAGTTCCTGGCAAAAATCTCTTGAATTTTTATAATTTATAATTACCCGTAAAATAAAATGCTTTTTTTTATTCTAACAATCATTCTAGAGACATAGGAAAAATAAATGTAAATCAAATAGTTTTTTGACTGAGTTAGGCTCTCCGGTACACTACCAGAATAAAATTAAAATTATTTTCTGAATAGTATACGTGACAAATAAAACCATTAAACAGTGGTGGCATCCCCATTTATTAAGGAGTAAACTGTAAAGTATAGGTATTTTTCGTAAAATTTGAATTTATAACTTTAACTATAGTGTTTCACTATATCTATCATGCGCGTGATTTCCAGTCACGCTTTAATAAAGTGTGACTTAGGTAAACTTTTCACGTTAGTTACACAACTATATTATGTGACTGGGGTAAAATTTTACCCCGCGCGCGTTACCAAGGGTTACAGTATTGACTATTGAGGATTATTTATTGGTTGATCATTTCTATACAAATAATTAGAATTTTGTTTGTTGTCAAAACTGCTTTGCATGGGGCAAACTTGCGAGGACAGTTTCCCCAATAGATTTACCAAATTTTTAAAATACACAGAAGTAGAACTTTATTACTGTCAACTGTGCCATAGCGTTTTCATTTTTTAATTAATAGTAACTAGTTTCTAATAAACAAATAAAAGAAAGAAAACAATTATTCTTTACGAATAATAAATTTGATTCCTTTTAAGATAACAAACAAATATTAACGCTACGGTACAAGTAAAATTCTTGACTGTGTAACTGTAAACATTTTTAAATTCTACGAGTATTATAGCCAAAACATGGATGGTGAGGTTTCCTCTTAAAGAATTAAATCCTAACTCATTAAAAAAAAACCTTCTCGCAGCTCCCATCAAACCGTACTACTTTTCTGAAAGCTCTTGGTTTGTGTATAAAATTGTTAAATTTAAAAAACAGTAAATCGTTAGTTTATTTAAAATATGGAAAGCTAGATAAGAAAAATTACTTAACCAACTTTCATTTCTAGTAAAGAGGCTACATAGTACATATTTATATAAATTTGTCAGCACTGTTGTATAGCCCATGCTGTATACTTTACTGTAGCCTGTCGATTAATCCTTGAAAATGTTCACTTATTGATGGTGTTTTAAAAATTGTAAAAAATAAAAATACATTTTTTGTACATGACACATATTAGTTTTTAGCTAGGCTAGGTATTATTTACCCTAATGATAAAAATTATACATAATACATGTATATATATTTAACTATATTCAAATTAGTTCTTTGATTTTCGATGGCATACAATAACACATTGTTAAAAAATACACAATATATTTTATTACAATTTAACAGTTTTCATATAGTATATTATTATTTATTACACCTACTTCTTCTTTAAATATAATATTCCAACATACAGTAAGTTATTTTTTAAAATTTATTTAAAATTTTACACACGCTTATAGGAAATGATAAATTGCATATTAGTAATTTATGCATTATGTAGAATTGGAAAAAATTAATCTGAACGGGTTATAAGTAATCAACAGTTTAAGATACTCATAGTATCAAATGGTTGGCCAATAGTTATAGTTTATTACCTAAATGATGAACAAAAACAACTTGATATCATTTTATTTTAAACGTTATTCACAATTTATTTAGTACTGAAAAAATGATATAAATTTATCTATCATGAATCGTCTCAATTACTTTTAGTTTAACTGAAGATTCTCTTGCAATTGTTGAAAACAAATTGTATTGTCAATATGTTATTATTATTATAGAAATTTAGTATATTGTGCCTTTTAATAATTTCTAGTAACATTGTGTTTAAAATTAGCTTGACGTTTTAGGTAAAACGGAACATGGTAATATAATAAACATTGTCTTACTATTTTTTTTAGAGTGACTTGCAGCATATTTTCTTCAAATTATTTATTAGTTTTTTGTAAATTGGTTTTCTTTTAAAACTAAAAAGATACACAGGATAAATGTGTTATTTCAATAATACAAAAAAAAATATATAGATTATGTATGATTCATCAAGTCGCAGCATATTTGTAACACTTAACTGAGATCTTAATAGTATTATAGTAATAAAAAAAAAAATATATATATATATATATATATATCAATGTATACACAGACTTAATTATTATTGTAATCATAAATTAAAAAATACAATACATTATATAGAGGCTATTGTTTTATAATCTAGTCACTGAAAATGGGACAGGTGAACACTGTTTCTGACTTAATACATTTTAAAGCGCAATTACATTTGCTATGGTACCTAGTCCACAATGGGACTTAATATATAAATTATGTTAGTACAAAAAGTTATATTCAATATAAATTTAAATAAATGGGTATCAGTCAATAAAATAGTATCGTTTATTCTCCTTTTTTTCTTAACTATTATAATTTATTACTTCTACTAGCTACTTCTAAGACTCCTTAATTTATGATTTTTAATGCAAAAAAGTTATACTTAATCGACATAATGGTGTATGTATACCGGGTACCATAGCGACAACTATCTTAATAATAAATTATATAGGTGGGCTGTTGTTCATTTAACATTGATTGAAAGTAATTTAACATGTTTCAATGTAACATTTGAGATAATACTTTTTCATTTTACACGAGTAATAATAGTATATCCAAATAAAATGTTATCTAATTGAGCAAAATTAAAAAAAAAAATGAATAAAAGAATATATTATATTGAAAATTACACGCTGGTAATAAAATAAACACAAAAAGTCAATTTTTCTCTTACAAAATTAGGCCTAATATTATTAGGTAACCTAGTTTTGTACAACTGATATCTTTTTTATCATTTTGATATACATTTTTGTTTGTCATTGCTTATTATTAAAATTTATATTTTATACAAATTGGTCTTACAAAATATATGTATTTATTTTTATCATTAAATCTTTCATTTTAAAATTCTGTACAAAAATGTACAATTTTTTAAACTACAATAATTAGAAAAAATAGATTATTTCTATATCTAGTAAGTAGACTACAATCTAAAAAAACTAAATATAACGTGGGATTAGTTTTGAATAAAGAAAATTTTTAGTTTGCATATTAAATATTATTATCGTAAAAATACAAAAAAATATTACTACACTAAAAAAATACAATTCAACAGTCTTAAGTCATAATATAAATAAAAAGAAAAAAATATAAATTCATATTTGATTAATATTATTTATTACTATTATAATATTGCTTTGATGGATATAATATTATATTATGGGAATTATGTGTTCATTTTTGGAACAAAGACTTTTTCTCTTATTTTTAATAATGATTAATAACATTGTTATCAATTTTGCCCTTATGCAGGGCGTCAGTTTAAGAAAAATATTTTTTTTAATCACACGTTACTTAAAAAAAAACACTCACGCAAAAACACGCAAAAAGTAATTTCAAAAAAAAAAATAATAACAATAATAATAATAATAATAAAAAAAATAGATTCAGATTGCACAAATACAAAGGGGTAACATACACATAATATGTATACTTAAATGTAAATTGTACAAGCATACGTAAAAAAAAAAAAAATATTAATAATAAAACTCATTCAATACATAGCAATGAAGAATACAAACTACATACATGTATATTATTACACAAAAGTATAATGATGCACTATAATACTAAAAAACTAAAATAAAATCGGAGACCAGTTTTTTGTTTTGTATAAATAAAAAACGGTTGTAGTTACATGAGCGAATACGTAATGTAGTTTGCACATACTTTTGGTAATTGTACAAAATACAATACAGAATCGGTTTTTTTCCATTATGTAAAACTAAAACTGATAGGAAATTATAAAAGTACCAAACAAACTTAACATTACTCATAAAAGTAGTTATTTGAAAAAAAAATATTTATGAAAAAAATCATAATAAATACAAGTTTTGTTAGAATAAAAACTTAGATGACATTGCTCGAGTTTGTTTGATCCAATCACAGTCAACAATTATTAAATAAAATAATTACAAATAAAAATAATAATCATTAGTGTTTAAATTTCTAGAAATAATTATTATATTTGGTCATACCCATTATACTTAGAATAAAAAAAAAAAGAGAATAGTGTGGATATTTTCCCCCTATACGGCTTACAATTGGTTGTCATGGAAAATGTTTATTTACAGGTAAAATGAGTCATCTGTAAAAATATGTATATGTATCATACTCAGATGGTAACTCAACAGGTTACCTGAATTAAAAATGGGTAAAGTAAATGTAGACACAAATAGATCAAATTAAAAAGAAGTTCATAGGTTGTTGTTTCTTTTATACATAAATATATATATATATATTAGGTAACTTCACCGATGACTTCAGTTAAGCGCGGTGTCTTATACTTTGTCTAACCGAGTAATATGTATGAATACACTTCATCTGCGGAAAGGCGTCACCGCGCTGTGTCCTAGTCACCCGAAGCGCTCCTTGACCAGGAACATAAGTTTCTTTTTGCCTTTGTATGCCAGCTTCATGTTGTCCAGCAACTGTGCAAATTGTGCATGGCCATCATGAGCCAATAGAAAAGTGTCCCTTGCCTTGCCTAAGAACTCGATGAAGTCAGCGTAGTGTCGAGGGGATATGTGTGTTAGCCTTGAATGGGTGGTGTTAACGTAAGCCGCAACGGCCGCTTCCAACAGTATACGCAATGGGGCGCGTTCATAGGATAGACCTTTCATCATGCTACAACGAGAAGAACTGTTACCATTGTTGCGATGGTGATGGTGGTGATGATGGTGATGATGGTGGTGGTGGTGATGTTTACCTGAAAAAAAAATCCCACGTTATCTATAACATCCATTGCCACTATTAAGGTAAGCCTTGTCGTTTCTAATCATGTGAGTCAAAGCAGAGATGCACATTGATACAATAAGTAAATAAGGCAGGGCAAGTCATTTAAATATAATAATTTTGTTAAGTGAAATATTATTAGTTAAGTTAAAGTTTAAGAGGACGATACACTCCCTATTTGTTAAGGAGATTGTAATGGCTTTTTTTAGGAAATATTAATTAGTTGTTAATTATTTCATCAAACCATTACAGGCATATAAATTAAAGTCTTTAAATCTTTAAAAGAATAGATTGAATTTTTAACAACACGGCATAACATGTTTTTTAATCTCATCTTAACTTTTTTAATACGGGATGGGTAAGCCGGTAAGTAATTCTGACTGATCAACCAATAGGGTTGTACTTACTGTCGGGTGGCGGCAAGGTGTGAGCACAAGTCATTCCCGGAGGAGTCATTGAACAACGACGCAAAATGTCTGATAATACGGTGGCACACTGAACGTTCTTAACCAGCAATGGTATCATGGTGGCAAGTTCATTTTTGCCCAACGAGTGGCTGAGTGCGCAAGCCCAGTGTATATCATTGATGGCCGGATGGGTGTCCTGTATTGGAATCACAAAAAATACTTTAAGTTAGGCAAAAGAAAGAGGTACTATAACCAAATGTGTTGTAAACAAATTCGGTAGTTTTCTGACCTGATTGTATGCTAAATGGACGTTTTTCATAGCCAACATTGCAAGTTTGTATGCTCTGTTAGGGTACCCGCGGTGTTCCATGTATCTGGCTATGGTGAACAGTTGAGAGGAAGTCATTATGTGAGAAGCGGCATCCAACACGATTTGATAAGCCGCTTCAAACGCAGTTGCGTCATTCTCACACAATGTCAACGCGTTCAGAGCACAGTTAGGAGGGTCCTGAGAAAACGAAAAACAAAATACTACATTAGAATACAACGGCCGTATAAAGCAACATTATTCAAAGACCTCATTTAACCGTTAACAGTAAAGTTTTGTCAAAGTAAAAGGGTTACACTTTTTCCTCTTAAACTCAGGGCCGGACTTAGAGGGGGTGTGGGGGGGATGACACTCCACCAGAGATATTCTCGATATAATTGATTTTGAAGAAAGAACAAGGAAATAGTCCGCATTAAAAAAAACGCCATATTAAAGTTTAACTTTTAAAGGTTTTTTTATTATCTAAATTTGTTTGTATTATTAATACTTAAAAAAATAATAATTCAAAGTTAAAAAAAAAATAATTTTCAACAATTATTAATTCCCATTAATTTTAGCAAAAAATTGTGACTTGTGTTGTAAAATGTCATAAAATATTTAAGAAAGTACCCAAATATTTTAGTCGGCAATTAAAATTTTAAAATCGGCATCTTCATTTTGACACCCCCCCTTGCATATTTCTTAGCACCGGCCCTGCTTAAACTACTTTATAATGTACATACATAGTGTATCTATATAGTACAACTATTATTGTTCTTACTTTAGAAGCGCACTGAAGAGCCAATGTACGAGCGTAGCTAGATAACTGTTCTTGTTGTTCAAATGATAAATTCAACCGCATCATAGTGCTGTGAGACATGATGGTCGTGGCAACGGGTCCTGGGACATTTAATCAAGAACATATTAGCCTTAATAAGCATTATTCGCGTATCGAGAAAAGTCTCATTTTACCTGTAGCTTCCGTGGGCGTAAACAGTTGGAACCAATTTTGCATGACCGACGTTAAAGCATCCATGCCCACTTCAGTGGCACAAGTGACCAACCATCGAACCATCTCACGTCTTCTCCAATTCAAAGACGCCAAGGTAATTCGCATAACCTGTGCAATACAAAATCAATTTTAAGTCTATAAGAAGATTCCTAAATAAGGAAAACAAAAAAACAGTTGTAACGATGCTGGAGAGCTTTTTGTGCGACATCAAGGCAGATGTTGTGATAGCATAAAAACTTTTTGTTGCATTTAGCTTAGGTTTGGCTACATACTTGCAGTCCCAGTTCGAAGGCGACGGTCAACAGAGGAGGGTGTCTGGGTCCATTCTCAGGAGTTGCAAATCGAAAAGCGTCTTGGGCCAGTTTGAACAAGTGCGACGAACTGTGTATGTGTCTTTGCGCCGATTCCAATACCGTTCTCAGTCGGAGTAGTTCCCCTATAGATAAGTAAAAGAAAGTATTTTTTTTTTTATAAAAATACTATTCACACCGGACGTGCAGGCTATTCGAACTCACCTTTGGCAGCACTCAGCATGGTCGAAGCTAAAGTACACTGTTGAGTTTCGATGTGACCCAGAGTGAACCAGCGAGGGTAGCGGTTCAACATCACCGACGACGGATTGCCGTTTGGATTGTCCGAATCTTCATGGTCTTCTAAGATGGGCAACCTAAATACGTTGGACGAGGACACAAGGCGATGTTAAACAAATACAGGCCACGAATACAGGACGGTAGAAGTATAAACATACCTCATGGCGCGCAGACCGACTTCATAGGCCAAGTCCGGATAGTAGTCGAGCAAAGCGACGAACAAGAATCTGGCGAACGTATGCATGGGTATGCTGTCTCTGTGCACGCCCAAACCCAAGCCACTGGTAGGACCGCCGTCCAAAAGAACGATGGCTTGTCTCCTAAGCACACCGACCAGGTTCGTATCCATATCGAGCTCTTGGAGTTTTGCTATCAGTCTGTCTTCTTGTTTGCATGCTTTTTCCTACGCAAGAAAGTAAAACATCAAAACTGGTAACCACATAAAAATTGAATACACAGCGACTTTCCTGGTTTTTTTTTTAAATTTATTTATGACTAACAATACGGGACAAGCTCATACGTGGCAATATGTATTAGTGTACGCTGTACATCCTAACAGTATGAAGAAGAACAAATTATGTTTTAACGCTTTTAAAACAAAAAAGTAGACGTTCCATATTGATATATAGGTCACTATGACTGAAAGGATTATGGAAATGGGGGCCACATTTGCGAGAATTGTTTGTAGCTGTTATGAGTGATTTCTTGAATTGAACAGGATATTAATTGTACGTTTAAAACGGCTAATAATTTTATAAAAAAAAAACGTCCAAGGTCATGTAAACTGGAGTAGATTTACTTCGAAATTTCACAATTGACGCCGCACATAATACATAATATGTATCCCTAATACCCACAACGACCTTATTTTTAATTGACGGTTATTATTCGCACACGTGAGTTTCGATTCAAACGTTTCAGCGCGGCCATTTTAATGAGCAAGCAGAAAAACAAAAATTGAAACCAACGAGTTTATAGAAAAACGGTAATTATGCACAAATAAAAAATTATAATTTTAAATATACCAGACACCGAATAGGTACATGTTTGCGTCTCGCAGAAACGCAATATTTTAGTTGTTTTTTGAAAACGTTTGTATTTTTTTTTTAGCGCGTGCGTGCGTAGTATGCACTTTCGGTCTCGGCCATCTACGTGAACTTGAAATACATATTATAAATAGGTCATCGCCATTTTCATAACACAAACAATAATTACAATAATTGATAAGCGATTGTAGCTCGAGGGGCAGCCTTCGATTTTGAGGGCACATCGAGCTCGTAACAAACTTGCTTGAGAAAAATCCGAAATTATAACCATACAAGATCACTAAGAGTTCACCAGTCTATTATGTATATTACTATCTGGCATCTTCTCAGTTGAACAATATTTACAAATAGTTTATGAACAGGTACCATTATGGACTATTGTTCTATTTCTACCTAGCTTGCGTTTAATGATAAAAAGGTAAATCGCGTTTTGAATTTATATTACTAACCCCACTTAAAAATAAAGGCTAATTTAATATCGGATATCTTTATCTCCGTGAAACCCCTATGCCTATTGTCTTTTAAGAAAGGAAATCTTGTTAGAATTTGTTTATTTAACTAACATTTCCTCCTCTTCGAGTTTAACCATATGAGTCACAAATATTATGTTTTTATGTGTACATGCATTACAGGTCAACGATGGGGCCGATTTATCCTTATTGAAAAGCGTTATCCCCCCCCCTCGTCCATAATACATATTGAAAAATTAGTGAAGTCTTATTTCGTGATGACGCCAAAAGAGTACCTAATTGCAAAGATGGCCGCCACGTTTTTTGCTTTGCTTTAGTATGTTTTCCGCGTTTAACAGCCGCCGTGGTCGGTCATAAAAACGGACTCGTTGTTAACGCTACTGGTGGATCGCAGGTTTGACGGGTCGGAGGAGCTGGTACACCGCATGTTTTATTTAGAAGAAAAAAAACAGGTTGAGTAAGCGTTACACGGATAACGGGTCACCGGTCAGCCGTATATTGTAGTGGACTAAATCGCCCGAGCGGACCCATCGGCGGCCTAAGGGGTAGCTAGCTGCAGAGGGGACGACCTACCGCGGTTGTTTTTTGGTCAACAGAAAAAAAACATTTTGGCCGGAGGAGTGGCAGCGAGACTTTCACCGCGAAAATTAAAGAAACTGAACTCGAACAAGAAACAGCCTGTACGGGAGAGCCAGAGTCCAGACATAAGACGTATTGTGCAACCGATGCGCCGGCAAAACCACTATTGCAATCGAGCACGGCCGTGTGGACCTCGGTGACCTTTTGGACGAAATAATTCGATGGTAACCGTGAACTTTGAGACCCGTTCACGGGCGCAGTAGTCGACCGAATAAAAAAAAACTGACCGTTTTTTAAGGATAACACGGCAACTGGGCCACGACCGACGAAAATAAATAAATTACACAAGCCGATTTCTATAATATAAAAAGCGAGACGCCATTATATGCTCGGCTACTGACAAGGGTCCCCGGGCTTAACGACAACAACGTATAAAATAAAATACATTTGATTTGATTTTCGGACCATCCACCAGGCTCGGACAATGTGCGCACCGACTGGCGTCGTTGAGTGTACTTGTTATTTAAAAAAAAAACAGCCAAAAAATCGGTTAGGGTCGCCAGCAGCACGCTGTGCGACTGGACGGCAAAATAAAAGAAAATATAATAAACGGCCAGCAATAAATACAAAATGAATAGAAATCGCATCGGCCATATAATATAATATGTTACAGCTCACGTCGAATTTTACAATTTATATCTAATAACAATATAATAGAAGGTGTGTGTTCCTCCGACACGCCTACAAAAAGAGAACTCGCTAAAAATTACAAAGACACGCTGGCGACTTGGAAAACCGAATGCTCTAGTCCTAACAAAAAAAAAACGACCGTACTAAATAGAAATTGCCTTTAAGTGTTTATAATTTGCCAATGACAAATGAACCATGTCAACAGGGTCGAGTCTCACATAACATATTTTTTAACTAGTGGACTTTAAGACGATTCTAGGCGAAGATGCGTTTAATTTATTAGAGATAATCCGACGATGACTAGTCCAAAAATGACGGTCTGTGGGTGGATGTTTACCAGGAATCAGGATCGTCCTCGTTTAATTCGAGTTTTATATATACCCACGACCATACAACGTTGAATTCTATCGAATACATACAACATTGAAATTGCATAATAACGACATGTTAATAATGATGTCTAAACCAATCTAATATTTTTTTCAAATCACCAAAGCCGCCGAATTATAAGCGAATAGTGTAAACAATCCTATAGGAAAAAAACGCATAATGTACGGTGTAATGTTATATTATAACATTATTATAGATACGACAAACCCATCACCTCTGTATGGAATTTACAACGCGGTCCTAAATAATCATTTTGAACCCATAAGTGGAACTATGCCTACAAATTATGGTGGGCCAATAAGATAAACCCCATTTAAAAACCCTTCACTATGTAATGTATTGAAATTGTATTTATTGAACATATTTTGTAAATACAATAAATTGACAATTTGTCTTTAAATAAGACAAGACCAATCGTGGATAATCCAATTTTTTCCCCTCATTTCTTTATCTTGAAGACCATAACGATTATATTTTAATGAAAAAAAAAATTCTAAATTAGCATTAGTAAAAAGAAACCTAAATTATGAGATTGGACGAAACAAATAAAACCGCCGAGTTAGATAAATATGTCTTGTTTTTGTAAAAATAAAAACACAATTTTTCCAAATACAAAGTTTTGAGTTAAATCAAGATCAACGAACCTCAAATTAATATTCTATTTAATTATAATGTACATAAATATCGAGGAAGTTAATGTAACTCATTAACCGGCCGAAGTTCGATCCAGTTTATTTAATGTATATTGTACGCACATGTCCAAAACATACCTGAGCGTATAGTCCGGGTGGCATGTTACGCTGTTGGCCAAGTCCGATGAGGGCCACTTCGACGGCCAGCGAGAGATAAGTTTCAGATCGATCTTGAGAACCGAGCACCGGTATGTGAGTGAGACGGGGGGTGGGACGTAGGCTGCCTCCTTCTTCTGACGTGTTGGCGTCTGAAACGAACGAAATGGCGTTGAGTGTGACGTTTTCTACTGTATCGGAGGGAAGGTCTGTGGAGGACTGACCGAAAAACGACGACGAATGAGGCACATTTGGATCAGGAACTATAGAAGCATCAGTCAGTGTGTCGAACAGACAGCCGATCGGATCCATGGGATGACCGACCCATCCTTCCGTCCAGCTGTTGTGCAACACGTTTTGGTTAGAATTGCTCCGCGAGCCGTTACGGCTGTTGGTACGTTCCGGGTACCGGTAGCCCGACCCGGAAGACGGGCCCGGCGTCCGCGGGTGATTGTCGTAGTACGTGCAGTAGCTGTTGCAACGGGGCGCGGTGCACAAGTTGGGCCTAGGCGAGTCCGCAAACGCCGTGCACCTGTAACTGGTGCAGCCGGCGTTAGCGTATCCGGAACGAGACGAGCCGGAGTCGTTGTAGCCGCACCGTGACAAGTTGCACGACGACGACGGCGAAGACGCGGACGAAGGAGACGACAGCCTGTCGTAGCCGACCATCGGGCAGGGTGCGCACCGCGAAGAACAAGGCCTAGTCTGTGAGTAAGTGTCGTACGAACACGACTGCGCCGGCCGCAGCTCGTAGCACCGGGTCGGCGGGTTTGAGTGTCGCGACGGACACCGAGGCGGTGGTTTTTGGCTCTCCTGCCACCGCCGTTGCGCGTCCAGTTGTTGCTGTTTCATTGTACGCACCACGCATACGGCTAATCTCAGGGCGGCCGCGTGGTGGCCGTGAGACCTCAAAGCGTCCACACGCGAAGCGCACGTGGCCAACGGTTCGTGCCACAAGGGTTGACCCAACGAGTTGAAACTGCCAGATTGTGTGCTGTCCGGTATGTGACTGCTGTACGTGTCGCTGGATAAAATGTTCTTCAGGTGTATGTTGTCCCAGGACATGCCTACCGCGTCCAGAGCCCTGCATGAACAACGCAAACCGTTTGTATTATAATTACACTACGCGGTTTAAAACTAGAATGACTTGTTAAAGCTCAATTAGGTTAAAATACCATCGTAATTTAAAACCCTTTTGGCTTTTGTATGTTTCCATTATCCGGTGAACACTTATAATCGGGTAATTAACATTTATTCATAAAATTAGATAAACTGCTATGTTGTACTAACCTATGGAATATCGTTCGGTTTATTCGTTGGCTCGTGCTTGGATAACTGCTCCTGTACCTTGGACTCGATCTACTCGACCTGGACGATGGTCTGTAATTGGCATTGTCCACGTCGTCATCGGATGCGTTTTCTGCCGGTGCATGGTGGTTGTTTCTCTGTGTATACAAAACGTTTTACATTACATTACACAATGATAATAATAATAATACAAAATGGGCCACAAATCGCAGTCAGAAGCCCGTTTATGCTGTACAAGACTTCCCTGTGTTCGACCGTTAATTGGTAACGTTATACATTACTTTGGCCAATTAACAATTCGTTAATTTATAATAGTATTACAACTTGGTATGACGTGAGTACTAATTAGAGAGCCGACCCTAAATAATCGACCGACACAAAAAACGCCATGAGCAAATTGATCATTAAAAAATGCATTCACAAAGATTTAAATAACGACAACCGAAATTTAGTTCACAATTCTTTATACGCAGATAAAGATATAAGACGCATCCCTGTACATAATAAACACGATAGCATGAAGAACAGACGATGAAGAGTTAACTTTAGACTAATTCGAGTTATTTGTGTGTATACTCACATCGTTAAAAGCCGGAGGTAGTGCCAACATGTCGGGGTCTTCAGGTGGACAAATGTCCACGTGCGTCCACTTCTCCAGCAGCGTCTTCCACTGGCTCTTGTCCTGGTTGGTGCAATGTGGGTTCAACACGATACACACCCATAGGGCGCCCAGCTGGTCCCAGAGCTGCCGGCATTTGTCCGTGATGGGAGTGCCCTGCGACTTCCATAAGGCCAGCCGGGGATCGCACAAGAACTGTTCGGTGATCAGGGTCAACATGCGAGCGCCGTTGGAATCTTGGGCCCGCAACATTTCACGTACCTTGGCGAACAGGGAATTGAGCTGCTTGTTGGCATTATAGTAGCTTCCGTGGGTCAGGTACGACTTGACTTGTTCGCATACTTGTTCCTCATCCAGGTGCCACGTATGTTCGTCGTCGGCGCTCGGTCCAGCAGTTGGGTCGGGTGCTCCTGAAAAACAACAAAACAAAACGATCAGCCAACATTTAAAGTAATATTCATCATGATCTTTCCTAGTCTATAGTGGTAACACCTATGTAATTGTTTAGTGACAGTGGGTGAACGCTAGAGCCATAAACTGTTACCCTATAACGCTTCTTGCGGGAATTGATTCTTTAAGGTTTACTAGATTACAGTACTTTAGAGGTTTTAGCGCAAACCAAAGGATTCTAACAGGTTAAGTCAACCGAAAATTTCCACATAATATAACGTAATATAAATCAGTTTTGTGGGGTTTTGAGTTTGTAATTTACTTGTACTTCCATCTGTGTTTGAAGAGCGGCATTGCAATTTTCGCTTTAGGGTGGAAAATATCTAACGACGGCCTTGTTAATAAGGACTCTATATTTTTTAATCTTCTGTCATAATTCAAAGCATATAATACATTTTTTAGGGGCGATTTCTGAATGGACAAAATTAAAAAAAACGGACACAGCACAACGGAATACAATATATTGACAGACGACCCTAATTACTAAAACGTTATTACTGCCAACACAGGTGACGTTTAGCCGGCTTCTCAAATTAAATATATTTTTTTACCTCAATCATGGGCCGGGTTGGATTTTGCGAAACGTTTGGCTTCTGTTATACATACGTGTTTTAGTCGTCGTCTGTAAATTATGCACAATGTTCTTTCCCGATCAACACAAAGAAATTGTCGCATTTGTCGGAGGATCAGGGGAAACCCAGAGGCAGAAATTCGCAGAAACTCGTACAACATAAATACCCGCGGTGCCTAATCCGTAAGTGTAATGCACCGGTGATCATTATTGTTATTACGATGATACACACTACATACACTGCATACACGGCATAGAAGAATTCGACGGGAACGCGGTCGTATTCTGGGTGGGGTACGTTACTTTTCGCCGGTCGTTAATTAAATCTTAAACGTAATTCCTTGTGTGAGCGCGTTAATTGAGTTTTATCTTCCCAGACGATACAACGAGCACACACACCAGAGGTTATCACAATAAATCAAGAGGCCACGAAAATCCGGGCACAACCCCCTTAGTCACGGTGATTTATATTATATATACACATATATTTTTTTTTACAAACGACTCGGCGTCGGCAGCAGTAATCGATTTCCGAAAAACGATCCCACGGTTTTGTCTCGGTGCCTGTTTGGTTGCCTATACGCGCACCCTGTGGTTCGTTGACAAATACATTTTTAATTATTTCGTTCCAACACTAAAATAGTATCGGTAACCTCTTTTTGTAATAATTTTCAAAAATGAGAAAAAGAAATCTGGTAATATTTCTACTAAGTAGTCGTGGGATCGACGGCTTGTATTATGCATGCCTTCGGGTCGATAAAAACCAAACCGGTTTGATTTTATTGAATAAAAACTCTTCGGCTCAAAAAAAAAAAATCCTATTCAATCGTCAAATAATATACCTATAGATTATAGGTATAAGTATAAGCATACCTACGTACCGTTGGAAACCAACAAATATTGATTAAAAATAAATGCCGACATACTGCTTGACACCAAAGTGTTCACAAAACCTATTTTTAACAAATTGGAAAAACGCGTTCAACCCGTTTATGCGTAATTATTTTTCAATCGGAGTGGACAGGTAAGTTTGTAATTAGCATATACATATTATACCTTTTTTTACGGCCGTGTAAGATCTACTACTATATTATTTAATGTATTATTATTATTGCATTGAAGAAAACTGACACTATAATAAACCGGAGGAATAGTAATATTATTTTAGCGACCGGTTCCGGTGCCAAGATTAGTGTGGAAAACAATGGAACAGCACACCGGATATTACAGTTAGTGCAATTGCTTGTTAGAGTGTATGAAGAGCGCGAGGTTCGTTTGTGTGTGTGTGTGTAATATTATATTATTATTATACTACATGTTATTATTTACGTGTAGCATTCGGCGGAGACCCCATTCACTCAGTAGGCGGCCATACTTTACTAAACACAGTTCAATTTACATTGCATAAGCCGAGTACACACACGCACCACAGAGTACATACCACTGCATATATACGCACAGTAGTCGCACTGAAGTGCAGCAGCTGGCGTGGAACACGGAGGAAATGGCGTCGACAAAAATCACTTTTTCCTCTGTCTGTCTACCTCCTCTCTTTCGTACACGCAAACATACTTGCTCAGATAGACTGTACCAATCAAATAGAAAGTGTAACAAATTTTACCGCCGCCGCTCTGGTTGGGAGATAAGTGTACCGAAAAAAACCTAGTGGATTCTGTTGACCAGAGTTTAATGCCGACCAGACGGGAAAACAATACTATACATAAAAGTTTTTTTTTCATAAATTATAAAAAAGGTGTTTTCGCATTGTTAGCTCGATTCTTCGAGACACCGTACGATTTCCATTACATCACTGGAGGGCAGGCAAGCCGGAAAGATCGTCTGTGCCCGTACGTGATGACGACGGGTTACCAACGGTTTCTTCTCAACGACCTTGTCCGGCCGTACGCGCTTTGTCCCTTCATAGTTCATTCGTCAATATTCGGTTTCTCGACGGTTTCGACTAACACTGGACTGTGGTCCGACAACAGCTAACATTCTAACCTAACCGTGTGACGATTCTTTAAAAAACTACACGTGTTCAGTGTTCACCTTGGTTGAAAAATTTAACAAAAACATTGTCAACAGAAATAATAATAATAATAATGATGATAAAAATAATTTTTTTTAATCGTGATTTGCAATAATTATTATTTAAAAAGTACAACCGTCAGTTGGTGTGCATGGAAAGTTTTTTAATTCAATATTAAACGGCTATGGAAATACAATTATATAACAATATATTTTATCGTCCGCTTTGGCTCTCTAACAAATATTTGTTTTTAATCGAATAAAAATATCATAAGCAACGGGGGACAAATATTGTTTTAAACGCCACCGCAACGTTTCTGAGTCACAAGGTCTATACTCTATATTGTAGAGTCTATAACAATAACATACCGCAGTTTAAAGTAAAAATAAATATTAAAACTGTATAAGTTTAACATCTGGGATGCTAACGAAAACGAAAAAAATATTATTATTTTTTTGAATTTTTATCAAATTAGAATCGAATGCGAATAGTTAATAAATTACCGAGTAACGTTAAGGCAAACCGAATTAGTTTTTCAGCCAAGTGGACATACTATGAATTTATAATTTAACAATTATACATACGGTTTTTTTTTGTTTTTTTTTTTTTAATGCTGAACACACGCATTTGCCACTAACTAATAGACAATACGTCAAAAAACCAACAGCCAAAAAAAACACTTTCAAGGAAAATGAATTTTTATGAAACTGTTTATTTAATATTTGTATTATAATGACGAATAATCTTTTTTAACGTTAATGCGTATAGTTTGAACAATCGATTCCTCAGTCATTACAATGTTTTTTCTTAGTAGTCAAATCAATAAAAGGTATATAGTTACACTAAAATAATACACGTTCGTAAACAGCGAATGTTTAAGAAAAAAAAAATTGATAACGGAATTTGTATGTATCCACATCGGATTCTGTACATAATTGACCATTAATAACAATTATTTCTATAAGGAACTCTGATAGGTATTCCAATGAGTCCGACTGCGTACTAACTACTACCCCACATAGTCATAATGACTTAGAGCGTTGTAGTAATTCTTATCCCACTCAAACATTTGAAATAAAACTTTTTTTTAAATGTTTTGATGAGGTTTGGCAGAAAGTATTATTTATTTGTTCGTAGAAGGCTTAGAAAATAACTTATGTATAATATTTGGAACCTTTTTTTATTAGTATTTAATTTCTTGCCAAAATATATAATTATACATATTATTATACTTCGCATTAAAATGTTTTTTTCAAATACATTATTTATTATTGCTGTGTAGAATCCTTTTAATAATAATTTGTTATCTCTAGATGGCTTGAAAATCTTGATCATGGCACGGTTAAATTAGGTATTATTTTGTAATATTGTAGAACAATAATCACAGAATGGGTTAGAGTGACTAAAAGTTTTCTCGACTTAAAAACTGTACGGTTTTAATGACGTACCATAATAACATTGTAAGCATTATTATTTTATTTAGTAAAACGTCCCCCACGGGCCACGGTTAGTTAAAAAATACCAGTTTCATATACCCCATCAGGTGGAAATTTTGGAGCACGACTCCAAAATTTCTCCAAAATTTGAGTGAAAAAACTGAAATTTAATCGACATCCCGATCAATAATAACAAATACAGATAATAGTAGTAATTTTGGAAGTTATTATGACAGGTATTGTCGTGACACCAATTTTTTAGTTCAACACAAATGCGGCGTAGAGGATGTATTATATACTTGCAGGCGTATAATGGAACACAATGTATCGACTGGTCTATCGATTTTACAAGAACAACAAAAAACTTATTTTGTAATTTATTTTCTACTTTATTGTACTATACTAGCATACATACTGTACATACACATTGTACAGACTATTAAATAAAATTATTTTATCATCCAAGTAATATACAGTGTTCATTGGCTCCTAGCACATAAATTTAAAAAATATTTACACTCTTGGACACTTTTTTCTTTTGCTGACCATCGAAGGATTTATTGAAAAGTATTGCTCCCTCTAAACCAGTGATCGCCCTAGTCCAGGCTTTGATAATGGACACGCGGCCGTGTGCAGCTTTCGACAAATTGTTTTTTTAGAAAATGCCTACGCTTCCGGCTACTCACTGTATATGTGTTGGCTAATAGCGTTAAACAGTAACCGCACTATGGCTGTATATACGGTGCACCGGCCAATCATAATATACAACGCTTACATGAGCTCATTTATAATATTATTATGCTCGGAGCAATTTGATTATCCGTCGTGCAGTATTACATATTATAAATTACAATATCATTATTATTAGTATGCCCACTGTGGAGGTCAACACTGACACGATATAATGTGCGTTGAGCGGGCAAATTTTTATTTCTATAGATGTATAATACAATATACAATATTATACATAATATGGTATACTTATTGCTACAAACGTATTAGTACAAATACGTATTAGCGCACGTAACGCAATGGCTGCGCTAAGTAGGTTAAACACGCAGACAGACGGTTCACATTCGGCGTGTATCAAACAGATATACCTCGACCAGTTGGTATCAAGTATAATATAATATATTAATAATAAAAAACGGCTTAATATTCGAATACAAACGAATATTAACATGCATTTCGCACGAACTTAACCCGATAACGGTTCGTTTAAGTTGATACGACCAAAGACAAATATGAAAAAACGATTTTTTTCTTTTTGTAAATAGTAATTCTACGATAATATAGATAACATAACCCAATAGTAGATCATACCGCATATTAATTATGGTATAATAGCAATTTCATTTGCGCCACGATATAATACAAGCAATTCTACATAAGTATACAATAGTATAATTAAGATTAAATGTTATTCGTTAATGACGGGTTGTTAATTATTTATTAAGCAGTGTGTAAAGTACTTATTATTATAAACGATATGTAGCAAAAAAACATCATTTAATCGGTTACTTTAATAATATGAGCTTTTACTCGATTTTACAATTCATTTTGAGCATGCATATTATGTGAATAGCGTGTATAATTGTCATGTAATCCGGCAGATGACCCCTCGCCCACGGAACCCCGGATCTAGTTCGAAAGACAAATTATAAGCCCTATTCAAGAATATTTTTTAAATTTCATCTAAACCACAATTATTTATACATGATGCCACGTGCCGTGTCATCTTTTTTTTTATTTATCCAAACTATTCTATTCGCCAGATGCTCCATTAAATAAACTATGTCATCCCAATAATCACAGCAGCAGACACCGATTCATGTGTTTTTTTGTGTAAATTAAATTTTACATAGAAACTGGTGCAGTAGTAAAAAGTGCACAATTTTATTTTAGATATCTGAAGTTACGTATCCTAAAAAAGCACAAATAATATCATAGCCAACAATAGCACTTTCCGTAGTAATCGGCAAATTATTTTTTATACATTTATTAATTTTTGTCTCTTTGGATGAAAAGATCCTTAATATGCACATACCTGGTGCCCCCACCCACTTGCTTCGAAGCCACAAGTCACATTGATTATCAACATTTGTGCTGACTAGATTTCAATCAAAGATTTTGTTTCTTAAAGTCTATGATATCAGAATCTGGCTAGGTTCGCACGCATGCCATTATAATGGATCCTTTCATACGAAAAGACAGTCGTTGTTTAGTAAACGTCTTTCAAAATGTAAAAACGGTTCACAAAAATATTTAATATTGAGACCGTGAGAGTATTTCCCACAAAACGTCATTTTAATAAAATTTTATGGCGTACCCTGTCCTTCAATAGAATCACACAACTGTGCTCATTTAGGTTGTACTATAAAAAGGCTGGGGTTTTCATGCTCTTTTGACACTACCAATCTATGGTGGTTTGGTCTGAGACTTGGGTAACTCTTTCAGGAAACATATAAACGATAAAGAAATATGTTATACAGAGGAATGGGCATTTGTAATAGTTTTTATCTAAAACGGAATATTATGTATTAATACACATAGACAAATTACTTATAATCAACTTAGATTAGATTATATTTTATATTGTATTATAAATGGAATTGTTATGTATCCTGTATCATAAAATACACGATGAAATTGTTTTTAATAAAATATTAATGTTTTGGTAAATTACATTATAATTAAGAACATCAGAATTTAGATAATTTAATAAGCGATCGAAGATTATGGTCATTCATCAAACAATTTTTTTACTATGTTACATTATTGCTCTCCCTTCGAATTTACTTTTGGTACGTTCACTTGATCGTTTAAAGTGTTATTTAAAATAGCCAAAAGAGAACAAAGTGTTATTTGATAATAAAGTAAATAATGATATCGATAATCGCGATGGTTGAAGCATTAAAAACCATTGCACACTAGCCATGCGTTGCAAAAACGATAATAAGAGAAAACGTCGCCTACGTTATTATTGTTATCTATAAACTGGCCGGAAATTTGAATTGAATGTTTAGAAAACAAAAAATTAGAATAAAATTACTCTTTTATCTAAATGTAATAATAAAAAATTCATAATTGAAAATATTTAAACTGCGACTATTGTCAAGGGACAATAATAAAAAAAAAAAGATTCACACAATAAATATGAATTTGTCTAGTACATACGACTATTCGTATCAATGCATTAAGTGTTCTTTGCTGCTTCAAAAAAGTTTGTGTGGAGACTGGAGAGGGGTACAAAGAGTGGTGTAGAAGAAAATATCGACTTAAGTAATGACTCATTCTTACAGTGCAGCCACATTTGATAAACCCCATTTTTATACGTTGATTATTTATTAATTTTGGTGACACTACGTCATGAACATTTTGACTGATCGATAACCAGTTTTGGATAATTACTTTTTAAGTTATTGAAGATTAAAGTTCGGGACGGAAAGAAGGTTATTAGGCACATACCATATTACACAGCTCAAGCGTTCGATATTAACCCAAATAATGGCAAACAGTTTTTTTAATTTTATTAATACTGAAATGGATAGCTCGTTTGAATTGTACTTGAACTCATTTTAACTACAAATTTAAATGGACCCAAAAAGTGCAAAATTAATACAATAGAAGTTATTTCAGTCGTCATTGCGGTTTCCTACCATTTTGGGTAAGTAAAGCGATAAACACCTTTCAACATCAAAACGAAACATTCAAATACAACCATAATCCATTTACATACACTTTGTAGAATACATAGGTATTATTGGGGCTGGGGTAAAATTAGGTAAACAAAATAATAAAACCGTACACAATATATATTATTATGTATATTGTGGTAAATGGTAGGACCGGTTGAGTTCCGTCGGTTTACAATTATTGTCCTATTATGGCAAATATTTTTTTGCCGGTTATCCACGTTTATCGTTTAATTATAAAAAAAAACGATATTCGTTGTGCGACAGGCGGCAGCGTTATACCGTGAGGTTAACCGGACGAAGGAATGAACGTCATAAAAACATAATATTTTTATTTAGTCGGGAGAGAAGAAAACACACAAAGATGAAACACGATAACGTCCGTCCGTGTGTTTATATACGATTACCGTTATGGTGAAGCCGTTTGATATCGTTAAGGGCGTGGGTAGTTATTACCCTGTGGATGCCGTGAGCAGAATACAAATGGTCTGGCAAATAAAAATCCTATAATATAGGATCTGAGCGGGTTTTCGTTTGTGGTGGCGGTGACGATGATCCGAGAGAGGTACGCTGAGGGATCTCTGACTAACGCGCGCGGCAGAACAATAATAATAATAAAAAAAACCATTGTTACATAGTTTTTTTTTCGTGTTTGTTTAAATACATTATTCACGGCTGACAGGTGGTGTCAGACTAAATGGAACTCTCCCCCTTTGGTGCGATACGGCTCAACTCGCGCGCCGACCATTAAAGTTCTTCGTTTTGGTATTTTTTTTCAAAACGATTTCGTCTCTCCACATGGTGTTCTCTATTATAATATGATAAATATTATAATAATATTACATACATATTAATATTATTTTCGTATGATGGGACGTACCGGGGAAGGTGTCGTTAAAGAGGCATAATATATTTATTCCTTACCGGCTATCTGATTGATTTCCGAACGCTGCTGTAGGATTTCATCGGCCAGCTTTTGAGCAGTCGGCAAAACTTCGGTGTGGTGTTCCGAAATCAGGTACTGGACGAATTTTTGCAGCTGTTGTCTGTCCATTTGCAACAGGGTTTCTAAACGAGTACATTTAAATTAAAATAGGTATTAACAACAATCACATCTCAGCACCGTTTACAGTCATATTATTTTTGACTGCAAAGGAAGTGGTTTTGATTTCAAGCGCTCGGTTGACGTTGATCTATCGCAAGGGTTTTATGTTTCTGTTTTGTAAACTCTTCTAAAAAACCTCACCTACACGGTCTTTGGGTTTGAGGGGAATACAGAAAAAACCAAAAATATTTATAACCACGACCGCCGTTTCGTTTTGGTCCCGTGACCAATCTATTTTCAATCCGATGGAAACGAGTATAATATAATGAAAGAGAAAAAAACTTCACTGGTGAAAACATATCGAGGTTATAACCACCGTACCATTGAAGTCCCCCGAGAACACCTAACTCGTAAAAACTATAAATTGGATAAAGATATATGTATACACAACTACAAACAGAGGCAGCGCGTTACGCCATGTGTCTGGCTGGAAGTCTTTACGCAATTGGCAAAGAGCACCGAACTGAAACGTTCTTAAGGTGAAAAACAAAAAAACAAAAAAATGGAAATTTAAAGGCTCGTTTTGGCGCAGTTGATATTATTATTATTAGTGGTAACTGGTATTATTGCGTAATATTCGAATTTCGCTAAGGATTTTTTTCCTTTTTTTTTTACAGGTTAAGAAAATTAAACCTCCACGCTGTATTAAACTCACCGTAAATGATTTTTTGAAAATATCTGCAATGCATATACTATAAAAACGTTGTGTATTATTGTAGCAAGTGAAATTTTATTTGTTAAAGTTTTTTTTGCAATTAATGGATACATTTTATTTTTTAGCATAATGTACCTAAAAGCACGGCGAAAATATATAGCTGCGTCAACACAATATATTTATAGTTGGAAAAACTAAAGAAAAAGTTTGGCTAGCTAAATGTTCAGTCAAATCACCATTTAACATTTAGTTTGGCCAGATAAATGTTTACAACTATTTATTTAGTTATTCCAAACTACATAATTATTGTGTCCTTAAAATAACCATAATTTTAGTTGATCCAACTATGTATTTTTTTTCGTGAGATAAAACATTTAAAAAAAATAATGTCTTTGTACTACTTTATAGTAGCAATAGCCTGCGCCCACGTTATAGAAATGAATAAAGCCTTTCAGCACAATAATTGCGTGAGTATCATTCGAATTAAGAGTTAAGAGGACATGTAATTTTCGCACAAGGTCACTAGTTTCCTTTAAGTTTGGACGCACTAAGAACACAGGTATTCTAAAAAAAACTACTAAATTAATGAGTGTAAATTGCTATAAAATATTATACAGCAACTGTATTCTGTATTATTCGTTCGATAAATAGCAATTTAGTTTGTATACCACTGAGTAGAACGTGTTAGGGAAATGAGTACCTAATAAAAATATAAATCCGAGGTAAACTTTGAATATTTATTTTCTACAGTCAAAAACCGGAAAATAAATGCGTAGCTCGTGCATATTTCCAGAGAAATCAATTTTAACGATTGCTATATCATTGGTGTTTAAGTCGACGTTCTGTAAATAACTAACCTGCCGAAAACGAAGAAACATTTAGTTTTTTATTGCCCAAAATCCAATCCCGTATAATATTAAAAGAAGTTGTGTACATCACTAAACATACGATTTAAACTACATAAATAGTATACTGATCTAAGATACACAAGTCGATTTTCGTAAAACACAATAGTTGTTATCTGTTGCAGTTGTCTCAGGAGGCATCAGTAATATATCATGTATATATTATATCTATCATTAACTATAAATTATTATTTGATTCATAACCACATTTCACTACAAAAAATATACAATTTATTGTTTCAGATATTTTAGGATTCTGGATGTAAAATGATTAATGATCGTCTAATAGTATACTGGGAAAGGCTAAGATAAGATATAAAACCATTATTAATTACAGAGTTGAGATAAAGTAGCTTTTACTCTCATAAGTATTAGTTTTGCTAAGGAAACTATGACCAGTTTGGTATTGGACACATCTGCTTTATTTTATACATAATATTATACACACAGCCATACCAAAACGTGAGTCTACCACATAATGACAAACTCAAAACAAGATAACAATTTTAAATTAATAATAAGATATGAACTGGTGTGACAAGTATAGAGTATAGTAAAAAACGAATTATAAAATATTACATTGACAATTTCTGCGAAATATGCTCAATAAGAAGGCTAATGTTTACATGATAGTTTGTATTAAGTACAACTTTTGTACAGTATATAAATACAAATTTTGTATGTATAACGAGTATTATATATTATTATCTGAACGGCGGCCGCCGATGGAGAATTTTCTTATTTGTCTACAAAACTTATATTATAATGTATATTATAACTCTTTTAAATGAAGAGGAACAATAAGGATATCATTCTCGAGATTCGCTGAGGCTATATATTCAAATTTAATTAACATCCCAATTCAAACAATAATCTAAGCTTAAATATTAGGTCAACAACAAAGGAAGGCAACTAACCATAAATGCACGTCTGCTTGAATTGGTTTTGATTTTATTTTGCCAGAAAGTACAATATTGTACACAATCACGCACACATGTTTAACAATGTATAATACTATATGTTTGTGTTAATATTTACCTGATATCGGGACCCTGAGCCTGACACTGTCCGCGTTTCGTATCCTGTACAAGGACAAGGCCACTACGTGGGGGCACCAAAATATGTCTTTCGTATCGCAGCTGCATGTCACCGACGTTATCTTACACCTGCACATACCAAGGTAAAAATAAGGTAAGTAATAAACACAATTATTACTATTCTCCATCATAATCATTGTATACACAAATATACAAATGCAAACACTATATACATTTATCGACCATCACATAATATGATGTAAATCTTAACTGCACGAGGAAAAAACCTAGTGACTTTTATGGTTTCAAAATGGTCAAGCGATATTGTATTTTTTTTTTTTTAATTCTATCTTATGCTAATGTTTTACAACACGTGTATTCGGAATCTAATACAAGCTCAATATATTATATTTCTTAATTCTCGGTCTTAACGTCAATATCAATAACACTGATGGACACATCTAAACATAAATAATCGATTGTTTAAGCTTTCAATTCATTAAGCTTGTTTAAGGTTTATGACTGATAAATCAACAGCAATTTGTTTGAAAAATTTTAATTGTTTCTAGATTATTTTACCGCAAAATTAGATTCGTTATGTAGTGTTTGGACCAAAAGATTTAGTTCTTTTGAGAATCATTAACTGATTGCCAGTCTTTAACATTTGACTAGTGTAAAAAAAAATTCATATCGTCTTACCTGTCAAAACTGACTGACACTTTGTGCTTTTTGTTCTCTTGATCAGGATGATTAAACTGCGGTGAACCCGGCCTTTGATTCCAAACGACACCGCTCAAATGGAACCCTGTAAGACAAAGAAAAAACACTTGTTAATATTAAGTATTTTACAAAGCCTAAATCGGAAATTATAGGGAAAAAACGAATGTACGTTAAACAAACACACGCACATAAGAGAAGAGGGAGACTGTAGCCATTAAAAAACAAATAGCTTGCCTATAGAACAGATATCCTATTTAAGCCAATTTCAATGGCATATATTATAATAATATAATTTAATGTACCGTGCGCTCGCGTTTCCACATGCATTTGTTGTCTGGGGATTTGTGTGACGCGGGGCAAACCCAGGAGAGAACTATATAATACTTTATTGATCCGGCATTGTAAATTATTCGGCCCTCAGTATAATAAAAGCAAGAGAAAAGAGGAGAACCAGAGACATTAAATTTGTATCGTTTATTTTAGGACTTAAAAAAATAAAATAAAAAAAGGCGCGTTAGTTTTAATACTGGAATTATAAAAACAATACAAAGATTGATACCGCCCGCTTTTCATTCGGGGTGAACACGAGACCCAGTCGCTACAATAGAATAAAATTATGGCTGTGCTATGCGTGTTAACTCTGCATCAGTCGCGTGGTTAATATCACACGAGTAGTCGCGCGTAAAACAATTACAATTTTGCTAATTAAAATGTATTATTGCAACATAAATTAATGATTTGACCACATTATTTAGTTCTCATATTTATTCTATATTTTGTATCATAGTTGTACAATATTAATTAATTTAATACATACAAAAAAGAAATGTAACAATTTAAAGGAGAATAAAAAAAAAAATATTATTAAAATATATATTTATAATGTATGTGTATCTATATATCATTTAAAGGTAATATAATTACCATTGTGATGAGGAAATCCTAAAACCATTTAAAATAAAATGTATTATCGGTGTACTACAGTAGTAGAACGCGCGACTGATGCAGAGTTAATCAATTTTCGTAACAATTTCAAACAAGTTATTATTTTATAGTACGTTTATCCATAAAATATTCTAGTCATAGACTCTAATTAGTAATTACTAATTACTAATATACTGCTATAATTAAAGTATAAGTCGAATCAATTATGGATTTTGTCAACCGGCTTTAAAAAACTCTCACATCTAATTTGTGAAAAGATTTTTAATCTTCAAAAGCCTAGTACATACATTTTTTCAACGTGTCATGTATCAGTAATATTTAAAGAAAAAAACAATCACATTTTATTTATTGAAAAATCCAAATATTTATGTTTATTATACAATATAATACATTGTTTCTACTATTAATAATAACTTCAACAATAACGATTACCCTTCACAAGCACCGAAAAATTACAACCCAAGCGTGGTCGATGGAAAAAAAATAACATAATATTTCGAGGAACGTGAGTGTGACTGCAGATGTTTGGGGATTAGGTCAAAACACACACAGCTGGCTAGTTTGGTTCGGTGTAATAATTAGGATCCACTAAACAAAAATACAAGTTACCAACCCCAGAAAATAAAAAGTTTTGATCAATTTTAGGTTTAGCCATGGCGAGTTATAATTTATCTTTTTTTTTTTTTTAAATAAATCCATTTGAAAATAATGATTAGAGAATTTTCACTTTATTAATTTAAAATTCACCTTTTTAACATAACATAATTATAAATGCTTTTTTAACAAAACCAAAATTATGAAAGTTAGTTTATAAGAAAATAATTGAAGGTTTAAACATTTTTAGTGTAATATTTGTTCCTGCTTGTTTAAAATAAGTTTTTTGTATTTTTGGGTCCAATGACGTTATTGCAAGATGGAGAGTTTTATTGGTTAATAAAATAAAAATGCAAATAATGTCCAGATTTTTCTGCGAACCACTAGTTGGCGACCGCTGCTATATTTTATTTTTTTTTAAATATATTTTACATATTTTTATTTTAAGACATCAACTTGATTTGTACATAATATATATGTGTATATATATATATACACCTAGTATATATATGTATAAAGTATAATACTATATACTCGATAAGTATAACCTATTTAAAGATATTATAGATATATTGTTTTTTTTTTTAACTACATTAGTACTGGAAATTGGAAAATCGTCATTGGATGTTTTGTTAACGCGCTATCGATGACGTTCTATATAAAAATATTAATTTATTGTTACACAAAATATATAGGTATGAATCACAGCATACAGCCGAACGGTGGTGTTGAACGGAAAAAACCACAACACAACTGTGACGTCACTGATGTGTCGTCGTCGACGACGGCGGCGGCGGACAGGTTCAGTGGCCGTGTTGCCGTGTCAAGGCCATCGTAGTACCCCCTCCGCCCGGACCTCACCCACCGACCGACGAACGCCCGCAACAGACGGCGGCGCCACGCCGTGCCGGTGTATGTGTGTGTTTAGGGTCCGTTCACGCCATACGCACGGCAACGTCGCACCGTTGCGGTACTCGTAGCTACATGTAGCTGCCGCTTCCTCGGCCGAAGACCCAGAGTTACCTGTGTGTGTGTATAATATATACAACAATAATAATATACCATTATATTACATGATACGGCGAAGAGCGTTGTAGAAAAAAAAAAGAAATAAAAGATGTGTTCGAGCGCGCGATGGGTTATATTTTCATTATTATTACTCTTTTTTTTTCCTATCTACTCTTTAGACGGCTGAGGACAAAAAAAAACCTTTGTTCAAAGACCCAAACACGCGTAACTAACCGACCGAATGCGAGTAGGGGGCGACTGCAGGCACGGCGGAAAAAAAGAGACGACGCGTCATACGCGTTTTTGGTGCGTATTGATCTCGGAGTCCGAGGGGCGGCGCGATGCGGCCCGCTTGCCAGCAGGCACTTATGGGATTCATCGGGGACGCCGCGGCCGCGTGCACATACATACATACACACACACACATCTGGGTGCACACCGCTGTGTAATATTATGTAATTTTGTTTTATTATCAACGCCACCCCGCTTTGCACCGATCGTAGTGAGTACCCCTAAGGTCTCGTGATAGATTTAATAAATAAAAACCGTACGAAGACAAAAACGTAGGGCATAGACGTTTTTATCCGATTACTATTAAACTACGAATACGATTACAGTACGCGCATACGATTAAAAACAATAACGTTTACTTATTTATCATGAATGAACCGATAAGACTCTTGTATGTAGTATGTATATAGTACGCATTTATTTATATACACACATGTATATGTATATATATATATGTCTGTGTATAAATTTATATATATATATATATATATATATATATATATATATATAATGTACTGTTGGGACTGAATGAAAACCGTGTCAAGGTGAGAGCGGCGGCAGCGGAGGCGGTGTCGGGGAGGAAGCGTTGTCCGTATTACGGCGAGGTCATGCGAACCGACGAGGAGCGGCGGCGGGAGAGGCGAGACTGGCAGTAGCGAGGTTGGCGCGGCGTCGGCGTTGGTTGCCGAGGGAGAGAGGAAGGGGAAGTGTAGTAAGAGTCGACGACGGTTTGTTTTCGTTCTCTTCCGCGGTTTCTCATCTCTCCTTCCGTTTCCGGGATACACGGACTTTCCCCACCAATACCCCTACTGTTATGCTTGTACGCTCACTCACTCTCCCTCTCGCCCCAAAAACGGACGCCGGTGTTTAGAATTTAACGAAATCACGACGCACGTGTGTTTCTTTTGCCACCCATGTGATAATAATGTTATCACACGAATTTTCTAGTAATAAATAATAATAATAACCGGTAAGCATTGAAAAAAACGTATTACCACATGAATTATGCACGGCGTTGAAAAGGAGACGAATACCTTGAATGTTATCCTGTAGAAACAGAAGTTATCACGTTTATTATAACGTTGCGAACTATAATTCACCGGAAAACAATAATTGTTAATATTTCTCCTTCAATTGGGGTAAATAATAATCGGTCCTTCCTATTCGATATGCCTGTAACGAATATTTGTGAGCAAGGTACGTGGAACGTGTAAACCATTTCTTAAAAATACACCTTTATAAAAAACTACTTTTGCCGGCACTCGAACGCTGTTCCAAACGCATATCGGGCCAACAATCATATATAAAACCTTCTACCCTACGTCCCAGAGTGCCAAATTTGAGTTCTTATCTGGGAACACTCCTGGAGCTGCCAAAGTTCGTAATCGTCGAATTGCCAAACGACGTGGCCCTTGCGCCCAACGCACCGTGGCACCACCATCACCCCTTCTGGCCACTTTTCAATAATAACATCGTTGCCAGCGTTTTCTGGCCAAATTTACAAAGTCCGCCGCCCCCTCCCCGCTCGTGACAGCCAGGACCCGTGTTCGTTTTTAAACGGAAACCTCGGATATTCGGGCCAACACCCGATGCCAAATATTCACAAAGTATGTCTGGAATAAGAGCCAAAAAGCTTAAAATATATACGGGCAGTCCTCTATATTTGCTTTTGATCGGGCATTTACAGTCGCGAATGATATTAAACAAACGCATCTCTCCCCCCTCATTTTTTCCTGATGAATTTAATACCATTTCACACTATATTGTCCAACGGAAAACAATTATAATAACAAAACTCATGTTCAGTACAGCGTATAATAGTATTATATTATATATTATATATTATTATTATTATTATTATTATTATTATTATTATTATTATAAGTCCGCTCTGTAGCTTAATAATTGTATAAGTTTTAACTATTTTCGCTGTTATCAGTCAACTTATTACATACCTAAACTTTGAGCCCCTGATAAGATATTTTTTTTTATCTATGTTAGTATGGCAACCGAAAATCAAAATAATATTGAAATTTCAAAACCAAAACTATTGAGGAAGTTATGTGCCTATTTCTTGGTAATGGTTTTATATTATTATTATGAGACACAGTCATCCGATCTAACAGATATTTTATACAAATTGTTTGTCTCGCTCTTGTTAGAAACTCATCGTTTAATCGTTGTTTCACAAAGTGGAAAAATAATTATTGCTTCGATTTTCATAACGTCCGTACCATTAGATAACGCGTTTATGTTACATTGTTGTAGATAAAAATTTAACCACGGCGGAACGCTCTGTACATTACGTTTTAGCATTCTAAGATCAGATTAAGTCAGAAAATTTAGATAGCCGAAAAGATTACTGCGCGATTGTATTTTACTTGTCTTTTCCGGTATAATATTATACTTATCAGTTATCTCTTTGAAACCGTCATTTTGGGCCAAACCCGTGATTATTCGAGATTGTATTGTTATACAATACGAGTTCCGGATAAAATCTGTGGAGAGATTTTCTTAATACATTAATCTGGTTTTGCAACAACGAACGGGTTTGATTGGCACGTAAAGGGCCGGCGAAAGGCTTAACGACTACCTTAGAGGGAAGAGCAGCTTGTACTCCCTACGACAAGATAATCAATCCGAAAATCGATTATAACTCGACCGGACACTACACCATATAGTAAACAAGGAACAGCCGGCTGTGATCCCATTTTCCTAGGGGAACTCGCGTGGTTGCATGATCTCCTCGCTCGGTTATCGCCGGCAAACATATGGTGCTATATAGGAGAAGGAGTAAAGAGTTTATAAGAGTGATGGCGACGGATCGATAAACGGCAGTGAGCCGAACCATCTCGGGCGCGGCACGTTTCGCTAGTATTATAATAATAATAATAACAATAATGAAAAAAGTCAAACCGGCCTGTCGCGCACATAGAAAGAAAACAAAAAAAAATATATATATATATACATAATAACGACAACACACGAGGTGCCCTCGGGATGAAACTACAACAATGATGCGATCGACGGTCGTTGGCGATAAATTAGAAATGACTATTAGGGCTCGGGGCTGAAATTTACATGAAAATTGTTCGAGCCCCGCGTGTGCATTTGGAACGGATCGATATGCAGCACCACCGTGTATGTTTAAATGTGTATATAATTTAGCCAGCGAGGGGATGAATCACCACGGTGTTTCGCAGAGGACATGACCGCGATACGAGCGAGGAGGAGGAAAAATAAAAGGAATAAAGGTCGTTGAACGCACGCGCCAATATCACTACTGCGGCGGGTCCCGCTTTGGCCAGGCGTTACCATAATATTACATATACAAACAAGGCGGCAGTCGTGCGCCTGCATATAATACCATAGGGAGACCGATATATTGTTTTTTCGACAAACGACAAATGTTCATCGAAAAAACTTGTTCAGTTATACTTCAAAAACAGTCGCCTGAAGTTTTCGAAGAATTGCCAAGCGACTGCAATAACTATACCGGTTTACTAATTAAAAAAATGCGATAGTCATAAACGTGGGCTATGGAACGGTCGAGGAAAAATGTTGGTCGCGTATTTACTGGGCTCTATCCTAGTACGCGCACGACACAGCTATAAAGGACGACGAGACATTAATTAATCGGCCGATATTATAAGTTACTAATTTGATCGATAAAGAAACACCGTTGAGTATAATATATGGTCATAGCTTATGCAATCCCCGACATGGTGATAATCAGTTGAAAACGCAATTAGCTCCTTAAAATCGGTTGCGTAAACTTTGTGCCGTTCAAATCTGATAAAGAGACGCGACGGATTAGATTCGCGCAGAGAAAATGAAGAGAAAAAAATAGTCACAAAAAAAAAAAAAAATTCGGTCTACTCCGTTTAAATTAGTGTAATAATAATTGTACTGTTGCAAACGAGTACGTTAAAGATACGCTTTCTACGCACGTCGCCAAAAACACCAAAACAGTAGTAGTATTGTAACTGTGCCATTATTACATCACGGGTTGAGGGTAAGCAGCAACGGGAAAATTGTGTGGCGGCGAAAAGTACACAGTTCTGTACTATTAAACATTCGGTGTAAACCAGTTAATTTATACATTTTTTACACGAGCAATACACGATTTGTAACGTTTCGGTTTCAAAAGTAGAACGCGCGTTCAACAATTTAAGCCAATTATTTATTATATATGAAATTTGCTCCGGGAACAGATCACAAATAGTTCAACGATACAAACGATTGAGTAGAAAAGTTGTAAGATGATTTTGTCTCAAAGTTATAAATACTAGATTAGGTTGATATTTTCTTTGACTGGAGCTGCTGTTGTACGTCGTTAGCACTTCAATAAAACATACAATTTGATATTACAACAATTTCAAACACAATCGTTAAAAAAAAAACAATATTGTTCATTACGCATACGACAGTCATGCATACACAATAATATTATGACAACTGATTAAGGTGATAATATTGTATATATGCCTTTATATCTATAATATTTCTATAGTGTATAAAAATTCTATCACGAGCCGTACGATAGTAACTACAATTTCCACGCTGAATAACGCATTTCATTATATTGAACGCGATTACATCCAACTCCTTGTTGTGTATACGATTTTATTTTTTATTCTTTTCAAATTTCTTCACCGTCGAAGCGTATGATTAAAAAAAAATGCCAATTGCGCACAGTGTCAACATCGGCGTAGCGTCGTCAATCAAGTATAATAGTATTATGTTGGCGTTGTTATATAGTCACAAATTTGAATTTCAAACTGTTTATGGCAATTACAAACGTATCTCCGCCGCCGTGGATGTTAAAATCAAATAAAACTATTAATTACAAAATACTCGTGCACAATTTAACTATAATTCGTATTTGTTTTGTCAGAAAACGTCGAGGTAAATTACATTGCATAATGGATCTCGTGTGCAAGCGGTGACGGTTGATAGATAACGCGTTACCATCCGATTACCATACAGAACAGTGAGGAGTGTGTAAAAAATTCAAACTAACAACTTAGGTGTTAGGCTATAGGAAGTTTTCGACAAACGGACGTGTTAAAGCCATAAAACTAAGGGGGGAGAAAACTTCAACGCATTCGTATACGTGCGATAGTTGTTTGAAAAAGAAAAAACAAAGAGAATTCGCTGAACTACTTTGCGGCTAATTACACCTAAAACCAAAACAGAACTACACACACATGCGGTGAACGTATATTTTATCCGAAACAACGCCACACTCGTCATCATAATAATACTGTTCAACAAAAAAACATTTAATTGAACTAAACCCATTTATCGTACACGCGTATATTAATATAAGATGGCGGACTGAAAACGGGTAATTACCATAATTTACACAATAATTTCACGTGCGTTTTAAATAATGGCAATAATAATTACCATACGGCTATTCGCCGAGGTTTCCGGTGTTCGCGGCCATTACGGCCTGCTGCTGATTAATATTACAATAAAAAACACATGATACAATATGTATACAACAGCCCCTAGAAATGTTCTACGCTTCCCGTGCCGAATATAGCGCAGTTGGCGTTTTGTTGTTCAGAACGGTCTGTGAAACAATTGCTCACACAAACAATATCAATTCGATTGGACTGCTCCGTCCGTCGGTACAAATTCGAAAACAAAATTAATAATAATGACTGTTAAAAAAATGTTACTTCTCCCGTATTAAGGAAACGGCGCGCCGACGGAATGTGTTCGAATGAAATAATACACACAAAAAATATTAATAATAAAAGTACTTTTTTTGTTGTTCTTTATACAAATTATAAGAATTTATTCTGGGGTACAACGTCGTTGCAGTTTGGATGAGAATGTATGTATACCCTACTCACTATAAACCGAGTACCGTACAATGAAAATAATAATAATATAAATGGAAGTTTCCATTATAAGTGCTAAAGCCGTGCAAACACATACACACACACACACACACGATTATAATGGTCTGGTTTATGTTAATGACGCGACGACGGCGGGCAATAGTGTCTTTTTCTCTCTCGCTCGCGCGCTCGCTCCCTATCTTAATGCTTAAATAATAATAATAATAATAATAGTAATACATTATATTATATACTCGCCAGTCGCCAGTACAACTCGTGTGTGTGTGTAAAAATAATATTGTTAAACAAAAAGAACCGGTCCCACGGCTGCACAGCCGAAGCAACAGCTTGTCTGAATGCCACGGTTGCCGGTTGCGCCAGGTTCCGGTTATGTGTAGTATTAATGTGTATGTGCGAGTATAACGGATTTTGCTTGACGTATAAAAAAAAATTCGTATTTTTTATTATCCGGAAACGGATGTGTTACTATCGTTTTAAATGTATATATTTTACTAACGTTCCAATAATTATCGTGACTATATGTCTATGTTTAAATATACAGACAGGAGTGTTCAAAACACTTAGTCCTCTCCATTACTGTGAATTAATATTGTAATTTGTATGCGACATTTGTTCACCCAAAACCGACGGGTCACATTAGACACGGGTAGCGGTAAAAAAAATTATTATAATTCATACGTCATAAGTTCAAATAGATGCTTGTTATTGAGCCTGTCGAAATTTAGTAAGAGTGAGGAGGAGAGTGACTATTCTTAACAAATTGTACAGATATTTATACAATTATTTCTATCAATACACATAATCGATAAATTCCGTTTTATTTCTTTCTGTAGTACATTAACAATATATATTATGATTATAAGTTTTCAGCAAATTAAAAAATTTGTTGATAATTTTTGTAAAAAAAAATTGGTATTCAACAAATTAAAAATAATAAGGTTTAAAAATATATAATGTACTTTTGGCCGTTAATGTTTTTTTAACTAATTCCAATTAACTTAAGATATTTCATTAAGGCTATACAACTGCTACTGTACACACCCAAGCAGAAATTTACCAAGGGCGCAGTACTGCCCTAGTACTTAACCAGTACTGATAATCGGTACCGATTTTACGTTGGTAGAATAATGGCTCAGTAATGCCAGCACTGCGCCAGTATTCAGTCAAACGCTTGGCACAAGTCTGCAGAGCCCGGGCTATCCAGTACTATAGTTTTTGTAATGCCAATGCTGCGTCAGTACTGGCGTAACGTTGGCAACCAATACTGGCCAACCAGTACTGGATCAGTACTAAGACAATGCTTCAGCCGGTACTACGCCAGCACGGACTAGCCGACTGTCGGTAGTCAGTACAGTCGCAGTACTGCACCTGTCGTTAATACTGGCATAGAACAGAAATTTTTGCTTGGGCATTTTTATTAGCTAATGTATAACAGAAAATGTGTTTTGTAAGCACTTAATACTTTTCGTTCTATGCTGTCAAACAAAATTCTTTGAGTACATGTGTAGTAACGGAAACACGTCATACACAATTGGCTGTATAATAATTATTACTGTACTTACATGACTAACTAATGGAAATAGTAATTTAATTAGACTGATGCAAACCCCATTATAATAATAATTTTTTTCTGAGTAGTGCCAATCGTACATTGAAGAGTTTTAAGTGATAGTGCCGCGGCTTATAAGTTAGTGAGGAAGATAAAATTTCTGTTTTAAAAGAAATTGTAATAACCTAACTCAACAGTGAATACGTTATCAATAAGACTAATTGACAAATCAAAATAATCATATTGTTTTTTTTCTCTATGAAATGCTTTTGTTACTTTTTATTACTGTAATACATCATATCTTTTATTATGCTATATGTTAGTGACGACATTTTTGTTCGTCTAAAAATCTTGTGTTGTAATTTTCTTTGTACACTTCAATTCACTTTTTCCATTTAAGACTTTACAGCATTTTTAGATTATAATTGGCGACACTTGAGCACTTTAAATACATCAAGGTTTTTTTTTGTTATAAGAAATTGCTTCGCCTAATTGTTTATGTGCTGGAAAACATGTATATTATATGAGATATTTTTTTAATGGATTGTTTTTTTTGTTAACGGATTATTGCCTTGTATAGAGCCAAGAGGAGAGCAGAAACTGACCGATAACAGGCGCTATAAGTAAGGCGTATATTACAATAATGAAGAAAATTGTAAACGTCACACGTAGTCTTAGGACTTAGGAAATAGATTTTCTGTGGAACAATTTGAATAATTTGAATTTTGAACTATGTAATATGTTAGGTGGTTCGCTAATACTTTTAGTGCAACATAAATATTCAAAGTTCATTTACATTCAATGCTATTCGGTTTGTGTCAGCATATTTTTTTGTTTAAACTATTTTCTCTACTGCTGTCGAAACGAAAGACCGACGCAAGAGTATTGCGGTATTCTAGAATTATCACTTATATTGGATACTTGTGGGAAGCAAAAAAAAAATGTTTAAAATGAAAACTGTGTGCTGGATTTGTATTCTTTATTGATTTTGATATTATGTTCATGTGGATTTTCAAACCTACAGCTAGAATATCGTGTTCGTATTTAAACGGGGTTTTCCAATTGTAAACAAAATTACCTACGTAGGTGTCTTCTTGTCAACCTTGGGTTAGCATAGATTAATAATGTACATTAGGTCCGAGCATTTTAATATAAAAAAACCCTATTGGCCAATTGATAATTATTGTAAACGTTTTATAATTATTTAAACGCCACGTTGACTTGATTATTATTGTATAAAAATACAGTGGGGTCGGGGCATATTTTATGGATACATACGAGTTCTACTACTGACCAATTTTCAACTTTAAGGTCTTAAAATTACGACTAAGAAATCCAAAAAACAAAAAAAAACTTGCACCCCCTCCCCCTAGGGGGAGGGAAATGGGAATAATTAAAATTTGATACAATTGGCGTGTGCGGGTATACCAAATAAATATTCATTATAAATTTCAAATAGATCAGACTCTTTTTCTTGAAATTATAGCCAGTAAAAATTCCAACTTAAAAACTTGTATGGTTTTTTTTTTCAAATTTTAACTGTGAAAAAGTAAACTTTTTCAACTTTTACCCCCCAAAGTACCAACTAGATGAAATTTGTGATTTATAGAGTTGCTACTCTAAGGAATTGGTCCAGTGTTAAAAAAGTTACAGTCTATACAGATACAAAAAAAGCCCACATCATAGGAAAACCAATACCTTCTCTGCTTTGCATCGTAGCTAAAATGTATTATAATTTACCTACTATAAAATATTTATTGTATAGGGCTATATGTGACGCAATACAACTTTCAGGGCTTTTAGGGTTTCTTCGCGGATGCTTTGATTAAACTACCGGTAGACCTATTTATGCGTTTGAACAGATTTTCGAAATTACCCATTACTAACGAACAAATATCGACACACATGTCAGAACGTTTTCTACCAACAGAGTAGCGCAATGCTGTTATTTACCCAGTCCTTGAAGACGCTATTATACTTGAACAAACGCCGTTCGTGCTAACAAATTCATTCTATATTAACACATATTTGATATAAAGAAAAAACACTAACTAAAATCTATTTAAAATTCCGAGGTCGTGGTATCCTGTATTCGTGGTCTTTAACAATGAAATTCCATCTCTAGGCCGTTTGATAAGAGACATACAGGAGAATTTTAGCAAATACCAAATGCGTATTCTAATCTACACCTCAGCGTTTAAAAATTCGTCGGTCCAAGGCGAAGACACGGTTTTTAAATGTTATGTACGTCGCCAATATCCAAAGGTTATTTATAGAAACCGACGAAAGGCTATCTGGCGCTGCCTACAAACGACCATCTGGGTTAGTTTACCAATAAGACACTACAAGAATGAGGGCTTGCCTGGGAATAGTTTGTCGCCCTATATTCGTCCGTTAAGTAAGATAATTAACTAAAGACCATTAACCAACATCATATTAAATTAAAATACGGAGTGGCAGTTAAGTCGTCGTCCGTCGATTCCCCTTAGAAAAATTGTAAATGAAAAGAAAATATGTTTAAGAAAAACGCTATTTGTAGAAAACGTTTGCAAACTATACATATAGAACCTTTTATTTTTTATTTTAGCGATTTAACTATTTCAGGTTTAAATTAATCATGATTTTAATTAGAAACTAATAGCGGTTATTTGCAATTACTTTAGGACCGACATTAACGTAAGAATCTAAATGTTAAACATTATTCTATACAGGACGGACTTATGCGGCAAAGTGATTACTGAATCACTTTCGTGAAACACGTCTTTTCGACAAAAAAAGGACCCCCGAATATAACGAGAAAACCTATTCCTAACCGGTTCAATCGCCTAAGCTCTATAAAAACTTAACTTATCGATTACGTTCTTAGATAATAATATAGTGGTATAGGTGAAGGTCGGGTTTCACGTTCGAACTCGTAGATAAACAGCAAGGCTTCATTCACTTGGATATTATCTGAGCTTACAACGATTGCATCTAATGATAATGCTGTTAATACTATGGTGTAATGTAATCGGGATTTTCAAGCTTTACGTACATTCATTTTTAAACTGTCTGTGTTCACTTCCAAAGCTAAAGAAAATTTAAGATAAATACAAGTCACTTCGCCCCCAAAACGATTACTGGACTACTCGTGGCCATCTCCGAACGCAAATAATATTGGTTCGACGACCGGCAGAATATACGTAAGATAAAAAAACAACAAAATAAATTGTACAGAACAAGTTCGACGACATTGAAATAATGCATGATTTTTTTTGGGTTTGAAAATCAACAAGAACAAGTCTAATGCATGTTTCTGTTCGGCCTTCGTCTCCCGCAAACACGTCTGGCGCGAGCGTTCCGTGTAGTTTCTCACACATGTCTCGGTGTGTATGTGTGTGTGAGTGTGTGTGTGTGTGCTGTGGCGACGGTGACTGCGCACCACCGCGGACGGTAATAATAATAATAATAATAAAAGACACCACGCCGCCGCCTTGGTGGTGCGTCGGCCGTTTTGGTAGGGGGATACACGGATAAGAGGACTGTACAGAGATTACCCCGCACGCACGCACAACACAACGCCGACGCCGCGAACCGCGACGACGGCCTGCAAGCACGGGCGCCGCAGCGGAGGAGGAGTCTGCCCCTGAACCTACGTATAGAGTACACATTACATGTCGCCGCCGCCGTGTGTTTCAATCTCGTTTTCGTGGCCGGGGTCTCTTTCTCTGCGTGTGGACGTGCGCCGTGCGTGTGCATATGTGTGCGTACCGCTCCGGCGGCGTCGAGTGGTTGCCACGTTGCCGGTGCGGACCGGGCAGACAGGTCTGAATAGTATTGAAAATATAGTATGGTATATCTCGCCCCGCGCCGATATGAGACAGGCATATCGCCGACTGTTCTCGCACGCTGAGCACCCCTGAGACGCGCCAAGGCGGCCGGCCAGGTGATTGCTTTGCAACGGGTCAGCTGCGAATATGTACATCATTGTTGTTACTATTGAAATGGAAAATAAATAGACACGTCCCAGACGAGCATGGCGATTGTATTATTAATAACAAATATTTACAAATGACCACAATTTATTCGAACTGTACAGATTTCATTTGCGTATACGCCTAACAAGTATCCCAATATTGTTGACCATCATTCGTGTTGGCCATTGTAACGCTTTACTGATATTTTTCGACGTAATCGACAATTGATAAAAATCACTAGCCCAAAATAGCTCCCAGGGCGTCCTCGTAGTAGGGGTGGAAGGAAGGCACGAAGGGCGCCACTGATGTCCTCGAGCGTGCCACGGACTTACTTACACCGGAGAGGAGCAACTGCAGGAAAAAAATAATACACCTGACGGTATTAGTAGTGATGTACCTGAGATACCTATACTACTGTTATAGCCTTGATAGCCTGCTAAAACCACATTTTTGAACCCATGCGGTTTGTAGAACGCGCCCGGCAGTCCGAAGAGGGTTAGCCCGTTTGGAAATTGCTTTTTGTCCGATGACGTAGTGGGCGGCGGCGATAGCGGTCGAGGAAACAAAACCTACAAAAAAATCTCAAAAAAAAAAAAAAAAAGGCTATACTCCTTCTAAATATTAAGCGGCCTGCCAAGTATACTATGCACCACACGACTGTCGGCGTTTTCGGGTTTGTTATTATTATTGTATTATTATAGTTAATGGCTGGGACTTGACGTGGGGGGTTCGCCAAGATATAGAGACAAAGGCCTTCTACGTGGATAGCGGGAGACTTAAAAAGAATAAATAAATTATGTCGGCCGTGTGTAATTTTCGCGTGGCGACATACCGACCGAAACTGCGATTAGAGCAACTCAGTCGCCCAGAAAGTCTTGTCCACACTAATCGAATGATCGCAATTCTTTTTTCATAATGATATGCTGCCGAAATGTAAAATTTGGCATTGCCATCAGACACGCTTTACTCGTTTGTCAGTCCTCAGACTACAGTTGACATTTTAACCGATCAAACGAGAAAAACTACACTACCATAATAATATTGTTTTTGAATAGTAATTCAGGCTTTTAAGAATAATAAAATTAATGTTTTTAGGCTCGTCTAACGCGATCTGCATAAAAATACACTAACATAAAAGAGAGTAATAATGGTAATTTTTTTTTAAATGTTCACTTCAAAAAGTGGTCGAGCTATAGCTCAAAACTCCTCAGATAATTTTATCGAGCAGTATAAAAATAGTATTAGTCGGTAACAGGTTTAAACCAATTTGCGAGCTTGTATGTTATTAAAGGGTAGGTTATATTATTATACTATATATAATTTATCATATTACCAAATGATACTATATTTTAGGTTAATATAGGCTCAAAGGAAATACGGAAATTTTCAAAATCGGAGGCACATTCCCAGAGCTCATGTATTCCATTAATATCATTATGATTTCAATCAATCGAGAAAATACAATTACTCGGCGTTTTTTTTTTTCTATCGACGGAGTTTCCCATTCGATTTCCCGCATAGGACAGTTTCATAATTCATTTTACCTTTTATTGCGCCATTTTATTAATCGTCCATCCGGCCAGACCCAAGTCGAACGTAATATCCGGACGAATCTCGACATTAAACATATTAAGCAAAATAATAATAGCCGACGATACAGCGTAACATGAAAACAATACGGGCTTCCTATACTTAAGAGGGCTGGCAAGGACAAAAAATAAACGGTTTTTTAAAAATGTTGCTATGGGACAATCGTTCAACATTATTCACGATCCAAGAAAGATAGGAAGTCTAATTTTTTCATTTTAGTGGGAGAAGGAATGTGAACGTTTACAAACTAAGTCCAAGCTTTTCTTGCACTGAGACGCAAAAACTGTATTTTTCTCATAGACTTTTGATAATAAAACGGGACAGCGCATATCGTCGACGGACAATGACGCACAATGATGAATCAAACACTACATATACTATGGGACAGAGACAGCTAGTTTGGGCAAACTGATAAGATTAAAACCTAGACTCAACTCAATTCTTTTCGCACATAACAACTATGACAACGAATGGAAAACAGCTCCCTTAAAAATGGTACACGCGACGTGAATTTCTACAGCCGTAATAATAATAATAATAATAATTCTGGCCGGTCGTTCAGCTGCTTTCATAACACGGTATACGATGGTAGTACGGGTTCTTGGTGTAATATAAAACATCCCTGTAGAATAACAGCAGCAGCACACACGAACCGTTTCTTTGTCCTACTCTTTATACTTGTGCTGACGATGCTGCTCTGCCGCCATCTTGTACGAAATAATAATATAACACTGTACCACAGGTACGGACTAACCCACCCTCACAAGCTGCCCAAATGGGCAAAAATAAATTATATCCAATATGAAATATTAATACTAATACTATAGCTCAGGACAGATATTGGGGAGGAGGGGGGGGAGCTATTTATACACCCCACACGTTGTACAAATTTGCCAGTGATTAATAAATATAACGATGTAACAAATAGAAAAAATTCACTTTCTCAAATTTTAAATAGATTTTACTATTTTGAACACCGAACACGATACAAGTTATAACTATAATGTGAGTTATAACTTAAACTATGATTATAGGACCAGGCATTTAAGTATTTTAATACAGAAAGGTTCGCGGGCCAAATCACAAATTGATATTTTTCGATGAAAGTACTAGTGTTTATTTTATTGATTACTCTCGATAAATCAATAATGTCTCGTAGACTACAGTTGTGTTACCGGTTTGATAAGTGGGAATATTATAATTTGAATACATTAAAAAACAAAAAAATCATGGAATAGATATATCTCGCACGTGTGGTTTGGTTTTTTTTGTTTGTTATAATACCAACGCAAACCGACGACCACGACGAGTGTGTGTGTATACCGATCGCAGCCAAGACTTAAAGCCAAGTCACGCGCGGACGTCGATTTGATCTCTAATAATAAAACTGCCACCGCGGGTACAAGGCACAGTAATAAAATAATTTTAAAATAAAAAAAATACTTTTGAAAACATAATGTAATTATCTGCGGGACACGAGCTTTTTCGGAGGGCACAACGGCGGTTCCGGTTGGTCCGTCGAATGGGGCATATAGTTAAATAACCTTTAGGTGTGTACGTTTTCATCAGATATATATATTATGTGCGACCCGCAGTAGAAATGCGGGCGGTTGTTTGTTTACTGCCGTTAACATAATAACCGACGAGAACCTATTTCATAAAAGAGAGAGACGGACCCTCCACTCAGATACGGGAAAAAATATTTGTTCAGGTTTGGCCGGTACAAGGGCGTAGAGGCCCCGGCACTTCTGTAGTGGAGCTTGACGATAGTTACCCCCTTTGGGAGTATAACAGACGTTCCGGTAAAATTCTAACTAGATTATCATTGTATTGTAAGAGCGAAAAAATAATTCCACAGTAACGTAACTACTCGGTTTGAACAGCGCATCAGCGCCGTGACCAAACGTAGTCCAGTGAAATAACAGGCAGGTTTAGGGTCTAAAATAATAGTAATTGGTAATAATATAATGCGAGTGGCGAAAGCGAATTTTATTTTCTCGTCCGACTAGAAACGTTTTTGGCAGTTTTCTTCTTTTTGCGTAAATGCGAGTTTTTCCACTTAAAATATGCACGAGGTAAGTACGTTGCTACAATATACGGCTCGTGTGAATATCAAATATCTTTTAAAATAAATAATATATTACAGTGTAAATAACGTTATTCGTTTCCGGTCCAGGTGCAGGCTAGCCGATTGTCAAACCGCGTCCGATAATACCCCTGGGGGACCTGAATATATTTTCAATAAAATATAAAACAAGAATAACGCTATATTATGTAGGACCATTGATAGATGTATAAAGATATATTATTGTTATTATATGTACTGCGCTTGAAAAAAGAAAACTGGTTTCATCTTTCAGCGACAGCAGTATACTACAACGATCAAGGAAATAAGATTACATTTTTTGTTCATGAAAATTTCGATTTTATTGCCGTACAACGGTTAACGAAAAATTTCCACGTTAAAACTGGTCAAAAATGGTCTTCGGAAATGAGTAGTTCACTAGTGTCTTGTATTGGGAACATAAGCGTGTATAGCCTTAAATACCTAGCTTAGTAGTAGCTGAGGTAATATTATAGAAATTTGACTTTGTAACCGTAAAATTGAAAACTCGCATTTTGTGCATTACCTATAGAACTAGTTTAAACATGGTCTTCGCAATTATTTTAAAAAGATTTTAACGTGGATCTTTAGTATGTGCACAGAGTTTTATAATGTATTTGCTAATAATACAAGTAACTAATATGAAAATTGAAATTGTATTGAATTTGTCCATGTGCCCATGGAATTCTGCACAATCGTGGTTTGATTGAGGCATGCCGCATGACTGTCAGACAATAAGGCAAAATGATTTTACTTTATATTGAAATGATCCTACCCTTTATTTCGAAATGTACCCTAATACAGCAGATATTAGGGACGTTTTTACTTGGTTTTTGAGGCAAAGACTTCTAGAAAGGGTTTTTAGGAAGAAGAATAACATTCCGCGTCTTTTGAATTTATATCGGTAAAAATATATGAAATATATGGGGACCTTGGCGAAAATGCCATTATCGTAAAACAAATACTTTGCAGCTGCGCGTCGATGCTAATAAATATACATTGAGATAATATGAGTTATTCTAATTTATTTTAATTTCATTCCGCCGGGAGACACCCCACCTTTTCCGATAACAATTATTATAATTATCATTATTAGTATTCTTAGAGCCGCCGTCACCTTCTCTGGCCGATGTTTTCCATAGTGTTACTGAATAATGCATGGCCGCCCGAAACACCTGGCGGACATGATGTTTTTTTTCTATTTTGTTATATTTAATTTATTTATTTTTCGCTCCCCAACGCCAGAGCCTTTACCGTCTTTACCAAGCGCCCCCGTTGGCTTACATTTGCTTTTTTTTTTAGGAAAATCCATACGAACCGAGGGTGCCGGGCTAATAAGAATTTGAAATGAGCTTCCTCGGGGTCTGAATTTACCCGGACGTGCCCCGCATGCATTTTACATAATTCCGCCAGCTATTAGATCGATAACACTGTGGCGGTAACGGCGGTGGCAGTACGTATACATCCCTTTGCGCCCTCAATTATGACACATCTTCAATCGACATCATTACCGAACGAATAAGTTAACATACGAAAGGGTTTTTATTTAAACACCGGTTTTGGCCGTTGAAAATCTGATAGTACACCGTACCGGGGAATCCTATACATGGTTAATCCATCGTCACAAACAATTGTCGTTCTCTTTCGAAATACCCTATCACGTTTAGATGAGCCGGGCCCTAGAACAAATAATCCTTCACAAAATTCCTTCTCAGTTTGGATCGAAGCTGTGAAACTGCCTACGTTTTGGTTCCTTGACCATTTTGGGGACCATTTAGGACCCACTCAGCGGCAGCTGAATGATTTTTTTCCCAAGTTCACACAATTTTAACAGATACAATCCACCCGACAATTGGACCGTACGGATAAAATTATATCTATGAAAATCCTTTGGCGTATGGAAAGCCATGCCGGCGGTACTAAGAAGATATTGTGACTTACCGACTTGGAGCACACGATCGACGCAACCGCTCTCTAGGAGTTTGAGGCCCTTGTAGAACGACAGGTTACTCTGTTCCGAGGTCTGCGACGACGAACTGGCCTGGGACACGCGTATCAGCGACGAATACATGAATATGTCACGTTCGTTGCGCGGAAACGACCAGTAGATGATCTGTCGCTGCACCGGTTCCGGTATGCGGCTGTACCGTTCCTCGATCCGCTGGAACGGTATGTTCTCGGCCACTATCCGGGCGGTGATGTCCAACAGCGAGTCGGCCGACTGCCGCGTGCCGGAGCCGCCGGCCGCCCCGGACGACGACGATGGGCCGCCGCCGTCGTCTCGGCAGCACGGACGCTTGTTGGCGACACCGCGGCTGCAGCACGGCCGTTTGCACGACGTCATTGTTGCGGCGGCGCTACGACGGCGTTAACGCGACCACTACGGTACGACGACTGCTGCTGGTGCTGACTGCGGTAGACGCTTTCCGGGCACGCATCACACGCACGCATGCACTGGGTACACTGATATACTATGGTACAATAATATGATTTATAAAAAAAAAAAAAATTATAATAATATTAACGCGGCGCGCACCACACCACCTACTAGCGATTTACCACTTGCACACACAAACACTCAACACACGCGTTAACACTGGCCACACCGCGCACCACGAACAGCCGCACCCGTATCTCGTTGTACACTGAACGGTGTCGGCGCTCCGTTTGGACGTTCCCCTCCACAATCGCACTGTGCGTGTGCACCGTGCATGCGACGCGGCCACTATCGATAGTCGTCCACATCGATAGTAGTCGTATTCCACAACCAATAACCTACTTATTACAGATGTTACTTAACGCTTACCCTGTGTCCGTTACAAACGGCCGAGCCGGGCGAGCACCAAGTGTGTAATATGTATGTTGCTAGTTTTGCACTGACGACGCCCGGCGGGTCAGCGTTTTTGACCGGTCCAAAAAAATTATTTCGATTTTATTAACATTCTATCGTTTGCATTTTGCAATAATACACATGACTTAAGTCGTCAGACCCGTTAACATAATACATCAGAGTGTTAACAAATAAATTAGACTTACATAAATTACATTGTGCTGGAAAACAAATAAGATCGGGGAGCAGAAATATTTACCACTTGGACCTAAAATATAGTACGGGCTCAATATAAGTGGTCAAAATCTGAAATTAGTTAACAGGCGCTGAGCCTCAAGCGCAAATCAATTAATAAATTGAGTGTTATATTTTGTAGCTTTGATAAGTCAAATAAAATCAATATAATGGTAAAATGATCTACGAAATAATTAGCAAACTAACTGGGCATAAAAGACACAGTAATAAGCTTGACCTGAAAAATATGTCTGCTCATTCTTTTTCGTCTCAATATATATTACTGTTTGAATACAACTCGTAGAGCTCGTTTTTGAAAAAAATGACAAATTGTAAATACTCAAAATGATGACCAACAAAAATTTTAATGATTTTTTTTAACAGAGATTGGAGATCCTTACTTCTTTGTAAACGTTATTTTATCACTAATGCTTTTATGAAGTCAAAACGTGCACTCTTGAGTCTAAAAAATATCAGGTATAGAACATCAGCAACCAAATTTAATTTTAGAAACGCAGGCCGATATTTTTTGTACCAGCAAAATCTTATACTTTTGATTTTGCTGTTGGTGATTTTATAAAAGGGAGCGACAGACAACAAAGGTAAACGCTGTCATAAACACAATTGGCTCCCGGCGAGAAAAACGTTTTCTGGCGTGTGAGTATGACAGGCTGGCGTAAAAGAGTTGTAAATGTGAATGTTTGTCACCCGCTTATCGATTAACTGTAGACGTCGACTAAGCTCCTATTGAATAATTTAATTTTAGTTGGTTTTTTTTATTTCTATTTCGTTTCCGTTGCATACAACAACTCCGAACTGTGACGACGCGATAGTCTATAGAAATCGTATCTGAAAGGTACTTTATCGGGGCAAGCATTTTAAAAGTTCACCCTTTCCCCTTCAAAATCGAGAAAATATTTTGAAAAATACACATTTTTTAATTTTTCAACTTAACCCCAATATTTGCAAAAACTGTTTTTTGTTTTGTAACATGTTTAAATGTTGGAGGACATTAAAAAAATCTAAGGCCAGATTCGAATTCGGTTAAAAAAGATTGTTAAAAGTTTAGATATAGTTAGTGGAAATTAAAAGTAAATTTGTCAAAAAAGAAATACTGTTTAAACGGGAAACTAATAAACACATTATGTGATTATCAAAATATATTAAATATATTATAGATATTGTAATGAAGTATACAAACGATAATACATTTTGTAGTACTTTTATAAGGAACAAGTAACAACTACTGCGCTGGTTGCTAAAATAACGACCGAGATTTGAGAAATATAATCATAATAGTATTGAGTACAACAGTTGTATGATATCATACAGCGCATAATCGTATGTCATCTGGAACGTCATGGGGCCATTACTAACTCATTTGGCCTGTACCCATCAAAAACTATTATTAATATTTTTTACCAGCTATAGACGCCAAATTATTTAGATTGAATGTGTACAGTGAACACCGCCTTAAGTGTTCAATTTGAATTTTGAACTCTTGAGCAAGCGTGCTAAGTGAAAACTTAATGTCAGACAAATGTAATTAAATTATTTTAATTTATTAAATTTAAACCACTTCAATGTCTAGCCTCTACGTTTCAATTATAATACCATCAAAGCCGACACATAAAGCGCAGAGTATAGTTACAGACTAATATACCTTTACAATAATAATGTAAACAATATGAATGGAGAAAATGTACAAAAAAATTGTGGTTTTTTTAGGCAAACAGATATATTTGTAAAACTTATGGTGAACATACTACATAAGTGCCGGTTTTGAGAAAAGCAGTAAGTTTTATACTATTCACCTAAATTATAATTACACAATTATTATACAATATTTTTAATGTGTATTATATTTGGCTAAAAAAAAAATATTAATATATCAAATATTTTCTGAAAAAACTTAACGGTTGCTAAGTACTTTTCAAACACATATTTTAATTTTGTTTAAAATTATTCCACCATACCTCACAAAACATATATTTTGTAAATTGCTCTACAGGTCGTGATTTACAAATCGAATTACAAACATAAAGAGCTCTTTTTGTATCCATAAGAGTTTTGAATTATAATACATAACTATTGAGTAAAACATAATCTAGTATAGTTGCGGTTAAGCGCACAGTTGGTAATGTTCATACTATAAGAAAGTCAATTTGTTTTTCGAACCGGAAAATACGTTGTATTGTCGAGTTTATCTTATTGTTACCCCTACGGCGCAGCACAGGGAAAAGACACTTGGAGAGCAAATGAACATTCTCACGATCGGTGGCTGAGCACAATAGGGTCTTTAAATGGCGCACGAGTAATCGAAACGTACCAAAAGAGGTTGTACTTAGAATTTGACGAATAATAGAACAAAAAAATTACCCATTGGTTTGATTATGACTTGTGAATTCACCGATATCGTCGCGTTTGCAATCAATTTCGGTATGAACATATTGTTTGTCAAATATTGCCTATATTTGGACTCTTATAAACAGTATTACAGGTAAATATAATATTATATATATATATAATGATAACTGACAAATAATGTGCACGCGCGGTATAGTTTTCATGGATTGTAATATTAATTTGATAATGTTAAGATGTACCCGAAAATATATGGTACATTTTGAATCAATAAAGCAATGGAGGAACGTTATCGTTAGAACGAAGTGCATTTGTATATTGTTCTACATGAAGAAAACTTCATTTTATTGATGACCCTCTCCCGTATAGCGTTAAATACTTTCGAACTGGAAAAGTGAAAAAATCCGGCTTGATAAACGTTATGGGAATAAAAGCAGTAAATCAGATTTGATAACCACCGTTGCCTGTTGTGACGTCCTAATAAAGATAACTTTTATTCGACGGTTTTAATTACTTGTAATGTAATAATATATAATTATAGGATGTCAATAAATTCAAGTGAATCGTTATATTTACTGCAAAAAGAAAATGTAAAACAAAAAAAACCAGCACATTGAGGTTGGGGTATAGTAGTAAAAAAGAATATCGAGCGGAGATCATAGGTCTTCAGAAAGTTTTATAACGCATCCATGCGAATCTGTAGATGGTAGAAGTATAAATATCGATAAAAGCAATATAATGACAATAATAAGGATAAAATGATATTATTTTTAGGATGGATACGATTAGGATTGATCGTCAGTCTGTAATAATTTGTTGCCATCGTTACTCGTGGGCCTTGTATCGTAATTAACAATACAATACAAATATTTTTCAGATACCAGTGACTGTTGATTCAATCACATACAGATATTCACCACGGTCAAAATGTAATTTTTCCTTTTTTTTTTAGTTTTTCTTTAATAAACAAAATTTGACTACAAGTATTTAAGATAATCGTGTATAGTCCGCTATAGAATATTTATAATTTAATCTTCAGAAATATATTGTATTTCAGTGCCGCAACTACCATTATAGAGGCCCCGGTGCAGGCTGATTTTAGAGGCCCCTATTTACTATAATGCTCACCCAAAGTTTTGTAGGGTCCCCAATTATAAAACTAAAGTTAAACCCTATTTAATACTTACTTAATCTTAATAAGAGCTGAACTATAATTGGCAGGTAGCTTCAACTTAAACGCTTGAATACTTTTTTTTTTAATTACCTTTATACTTGTTACATACGTGTATAAATCAGTTTATTACAAAAACAAAAAAATCTTGAAACATATTATGATTTAAATATGTGTATAAGTTATAACATGTCAAAAAAAAAAAATGTATGTAACAATAATTATAATTCAATTTTGGTTTATTTAAGAAAATTTTGTTTTCTTGCTTTTTTAGTAGCAAATATTTGAATTATTTTGTTTATATCCAATTCTTTTGTTCTTCCTCGTTCAATATTTAAAATACTTATGTTTATCAGGCGATCTTGAGACATTGAATTTCTTAAGTAGTTTTTTATGATTTTTAATTTTGAAAACGATCTTTTTGCATTGGCTACAGTAACTGGCAATGTTATAAATATGATACATGCACTAAAAATATCATTGTACATAGAGGCCATATCATTTTCTAAAATACATTGTAAAAGGTGTTTAATACAATGTAAATTTTTTAATGAATCCTTTAATATAGATTTAAGGGATAGAATTTGCCTTGTTATATCACTACTTAAATCATGTTTGTAAAATATTTGAAAGTCCTAAGATGCTTTTGTGATATCTTCTTCACTAAATGATAATATATTATGCGGTACCAGAAATTCAAATCTTTTAGTAACCTCAAATAATCCTTTAAAAAATAATTCTTTGAATCTTTCTTGAAGTTGTAAAATTGCTGTATCTATAACTGGTAAAAAAACCATCACACGAAGATTGTCTTCAGAACTATCGAATCTTCTATCACCGGCAACATCACCAAAAATCTTTTTTGAATACACACGGCGACGAATAGTTTTTTGGATTGGTATATTCCACTTATTACATTGCTCACTTGCAGAAGCAACTAGCTCTTTATAATGATCCCTTAAACTTATAATAGAAGAAGAAGCCTCCTTTAAAAATGTACATGCATCATGAAGATTTGTATTTGGGCTCCGTAATTTTTTAGATACTAAATGGAAGTTCCTTAATATATTTTCCCAGATTGTTAGTAATAAAATAAACTCAAATGATTCAATTTTTTTTTTAGTCCAATAGATGTGCAGCGGCTGGGTGCGGGCGCGTAGATAGTATTATAATACAATAAATCTATATATAGTTTTGGAAACTTATCACTCCTGTTATTAGATAATACATGGAAATAAATGGAATAGTTTTTTTTCTTAAATAAGGTGGTTATCTGTGTTTGGTCTCCATTTAATTTTTATATAAATATTTATAGCCTTTATTTATACGACACGCGTTTGGCTATCGAGTGGTCATATAATCATAATATCGATAACTACAGAAACAAAATAAAATTTATCAATTTTAAATCCAATGGCCAATGTAGATATTCAAGTGTCATCATTAAAAATACACAATCGAATACTAAAAATTGTTTAAACCTTGTTTTAAGAAATGAATGTTTAGACTTAAATTGTTATGTCTTCATAAATATGAGGCCCCTTAAACATAACCTGGAGGCTTGTCTGGCGGTGCGATGCACCGCCTGCACCGGCGGTAGTTGCGGCACTGTTGTATTTACTATTAAACGCAACAAGTTAATTTTTAAGTAATAAGCACTTAAATCTACGCCAGAGGTACAAAAGTATAAGAAAAACAGAAAGCCGTGACGAGAATTAAGAATTATAAATTTAAAATCTTTACTCAGAAGATAAGAACTAGAACAGACTAAAATAATTGTGAAAAAAAGAAAATTTATTAGTTTCTACTTTCTACAATATAATTGAGTTCGAAGTAAGAGAAAAGCTGGGTAAAGCTAGTTTAAACAATTTTCTCAGAATTTTCCTTTTAAAAATCATAAAATTATTCTGCTAAATCTTATGTTGATGAACGTCCACGAACAACTAGGGCTGTACTCAGCTTTGCCGGGCCCCGGGAAAACTAAATCTGGACCCCTTTTATTTGTAGGCCCGGGCCCCTTAAAAACAGGCTTAGGGCCGGGTCCGTGACATATGATCCGAGAAAACCGGTCTGAATACGGCCCTGGGTACAACGCTGCTTTTTCGACAGAATTATTAATTTAAAAAATGTATTTAGCCATTTTTATTCTGTGACTTTGTTTAAAAACGGTCAATGACTTTCTTTGGATAAAATAAATAAATTGTATTGGTTTCATTAGTTGACTCAAAGATTTTTTATAATTATTAAATTAAAAAAAAATTGTTATTGATAAATGAGATACTGCAAGTACATCCTTACAGAGTTAATGCTATTGCACATTAAAATAATAAGTAAAAAGGATGCCATAATATATTTTGAATTTTCTATTTCCAGACAAAACACTCTTAAACAAAAAGTGTGATTACCCTTTTTCTCATAAAATGTTTAATATATATGAACCGTTTGTGCTGTTTTTAAAGTTAATTTCAAACATGGATTATGCAGCTACCTTTCCCGTAAGTATGCACTGACATCGTTGTGCGACGTAATATGTAACTGGTAATACAGCGTTTATTACTTTTTTTTTATTCCAACGAGCAACAATGTGTGTACGTACCAGTGTAGCCCTTGTAAGGGTAGTGTACTGAAATCGCGCCCCGCCTAAATAATTTATTTACGCGATAACGCAGAGTTTCATTCGCTTATAAACAATGTAATATACCAAACCCTCTAGATTCTTTTGCTGTACCAAATGTAGACTTCAACCGCACCTCCTTGGTCCGCGTATAAGAACTTAGTTGCGCAATTAGAGAGGTTTGGCGGGTTATCACAAGAGGGGTGCTACTTTTAACGTCTTACCCTCTCCTAAAAATGGATAACTCCCGAACGGCGGGGCACTGTAAGCCATTTGGACAGTCGTACTCGTGCTCGAATTTTCGACTGATGAAATCGAATATTATAATATAGTATAATAATATTACACAACCGACCCCGACGGCCCCTCGCGATTTAAAATTATAATAATATGTGTATACATGCAACCTACTCTGGACCAAAGGGTTTCCATTTTGCGTAACTACTCGGTTTAAAAAAAACGCCTAATCTCCTCGGTGGCAGCGATAGGAGATGCGGACAAAATCAATAGACCCTACGCCTCCGTTAATATCATTATCGCTGTCGCCCGGACACACGGCGTATGCGTATGTGTGTATATGTACGCGTTGTAGCAATAAGAGACGCACAACATGTCAAACAAGGGTCTTGTACCCTGTGTATTCCACGGACCACCGTCTTTCCACGCCTATCGTGTCAGTGGCATTGCACGTTGTACGTACATTTACTAGAACAAGATAAGAATTTGTATAGATAGTATGTCGGATACCCTAACGGGTTCGGGGAAGAAAAAAACAGCGTTATGTACTCTAATGCGATTATAATAGGTCGACATTATAAAATATAGAATTTGGTATTGCCCGTCGACTGAAGACAAAAATATTACCTTCAAACCCTGTGTACGTTACAATAAAATATAACTACTGCTAGTACTTGGGTTTATTAGTTGATTACAATTTGAAATACCCATATTAATGGACAGGACGGTTTGACAGTAATTTTGTCCATAGACGCTGTTCGAGTGTAATTCTATTTCATTTTAAAAATTGGCAAAGTTGAGTGAGTGATGAGTAGGTTCAAGACCTATTTAACAGACATCATACTGTGTAAACTAGGTCTATAATATGTACTAGGTTTTTGCAAATTAAGCCCGTTGGGTACCTTTAGTTTCTAGACCGACCGCATACCTGAGGTCAATCGCGATTACACGGCAATACTTAATATGTCTGAGCGGTTAATTGATAAGTAAAATAATATAATTTATATCGTATCCATAATAATTTAATCGTAGGTACTAGGGAGTGTAACGCATAAGCATTTTAAACCGTTATATGGATTATGGAAAAAACATCGTTGGTTGTACTGAAAATATGGGGGCATTTACATATATTATGTATATATTACAGTATAGTACTCTAGCCAGAAATTTCATTTTGTTTAGGGAGGGGGGCTATTTTACAGCATCGCGTGCTCATCTGCAATTTATTAAATTTGATTTGGGAAAAGCACTTGTCCCTAGTGCTTGTGTTAATAATATGATCTTCTAAACTATCTTCCAAATTGTTTATACAATTTTAAATTTACTAACTTATTCCTTTTGGAATTATAGTAAAGAGTGTAGAGTCGAGTGTTCTCTATAAATTCAAAGAGAATAACTAAGTAAAATTATTTTTAAAACAATTTATGGGACGACCGATGAGATGAGATGCTACTGAAATGTATTTGAATGGATGGAGAGGTCCCTTTTTTGCGCCATTCAATGTGTTTTTTACCGACAAAAACATAAATCTTTTTTAAAGTAAAAATTTGAATTTTGGCTAGCGTTCACGAAGCTTTGGTAATTGTATTATGATAACAATTGCTGTTCGATATTATTTAATTTTTTATCCATTATAATACGTATATTTTTGCGAGAAACACGTGTAATAAAAATATAATATAAATACATCTTTTCCTAGGCGAAAGTTACTGCACGACAAAACCGCGTAGCGCGACAGGAAATCGACTTCCCTTTGTCACCGTAGTCCGTACTCCACCCGTTCCATGGGTATTCGATTAAATCACACCCGGTTGCCTTTTTGTCGTATTTATTATTATTATTTTTTTTATTATTATGACGACAAACTGATGAGACGCGGTGAAGGGGATATTATAATAATACTAAAAAAAAAAGGAAAAATAGGAGAAATTAAAAATCGATACCAAATAAATCGATAGTTACGTGTGCCCCACCGGATTCTAGACGAGCATGCGTGCCACCGGCGCGGCGGTGTTTCTCCGTACAATGTAAATCACATTTTTGTTATCCTCCGGGGCGGCCGCCGCCGCGGGTCGCGCTGCCAACGCGACCATTGACGGTCCGACCAGATGAGCCGCGGCAGAGGAGAGCCGGTGTTGGGAGTCCGGAGACCACAGCTGACGGCCGCCGCCACCGTCACCCGCCGAACCTTTGAGGACGAACCGCGCACGGTCGATTCTTTCGTGATCATAACACACACGCATCACCTCCTCCTCCTCACCCTCAACACACATACGCACACAATCGTTTTGTTTATGTTCTCATGCCCCGCCCACCCTTGCGCTCCAACGGATGCAAGCAAGGTGCATCACCGCCGCCGTCGCAGCCGCTTCTCGGCCTACACGACCCACACGCAATCACCGAGTTGGCCGTGTGTCGCTATATCGACACCGTAGACCGCGCACAGATGAGTTGTTTCATTTTTTTTTTTTTTTTTTGAGGTAACGACGCTGATAGTTTGTTGTCTTTCGTTTCTGAGAGTAATAGCACAGAACAAACCACACTAGAATGCGTTACCGATGTACACTAACTTGTATAAATAGTATAAACTAATAATATTTATGAAACGCTCACTAAATTTTAATATTTTGTGTTTTGACAAATATGCGTGTTCATTATAAATTTACCGATATAGAAAATTTACACTTAATTCCTAACCTACATGACTTATTTAAAATGTTGATTTTCCAGTACCAGGAACGCAAATTTTCTGAAATAATTGTGGTTGCTGGCGAGGATGCCGACATTAATAGAAAGAACCCACCATACATATTTTAACGCTACCAAATTCGGAGGTGGTTATTTCAAAACTAGCATCTGGGTTTTTAGTAGTATTTAACTGATAAAAAACGATATTTAGCCGCCGGTTAAGTCTGTCAGGTGGATTTTCCGTTTTTCAGTCGAAGAAATTGCTTATAAATTGGATAAAGTAATGGTCAAAATTTCCGGTACTTTTTTGCTGGTTAACACTGGTTTAACTGGTGCATAATACAATCATAATATGGTAATTGGTAACATAAAGCGCTCAATTTTTTTTTGTTATTATTTTATCTTGAATATAACTTGTAAGATATTCAAGATATTCCAAGTTACATTGTGCATTTTTAAAAACTTTTATTTATATAGATCATGTCGAAGTTAGTAATTTATATAATGACAATGACTTTATACTGTTCGACAAAAAACATAAAATTAAAAAAATCTAATCTCATATCAGTAGTTAAATATATTCAAATATCCCTCAAATTATATTTTCTAACTTGCTGCGAATACAAGTATAAAACAATTAAAAGAACTCTATACATACATATTTCCGGACAAAGCAATGTTAAGCCTTGTCCAAACTTAAGCAATATTTGTCGCTGACATAGTTTTATTGTCGACTTTGAAATTTACCGTCGAAACAAGCAGCAATGTTGGCAACTTCGTCTGGGCAGAGCTTTAACATTGTATAGATCGGGTTACATACTTATCATAAATACATGATACTAACACTAAAATTATTTATAACTATTTTTGCGATAATACTGAAGATAAACAAACCAAAAATTATTAGTAAATTTGTTTTACTTAAGTGTGAATATTTTGTTAGTAATATAAGACGATCAGATTTGGTTTTAGGCTATGTGACAACTCGCTAAATTGCTCCTTAAGAACTACTCTTTGGTTGTCGTATCTTACAATTTTACACTAGACATTGATAAAGACTATTTTTCCTATTTTATTATTTACATTGCTAAGGACCTGTTTACATTGTCGCAGTCAAATGCATCAATCATGGTAGAATGACAGCGCCGATTTTGATGTTTTTACTTTTTTGAAATTAATAGATTGCGTACACATTTGATAATAGACTAAGTAACAATTTGTTAATCACCCCTAATCCTTTGTGTAAGAACACATTACAGTCTCAAGCGTCAACTTTATTTAAAATCAATTTTAGGCTTTTAAGAAGTTCAATCAATTAAGCTTAATAGTTTAAGTATCCCATTATATTACCCTTTGTTTATTTAAGTAAAATAATATTATTTAGCTACACGGATCTAAAAACATTGGACAAGGAATTAGAATAATACTAAATTGAAATATTAATAAAAGGATTCTATAACACACTTCTGTTTTGGTGTATGGATATAAATATACGGAAGTTACGGAAATTTTTTGTAAAATGTTTATACCCACTTATTGATTATACTTTCTTACAACTAATCAAATCGCACAAAACGGTCAGAGTCACAATTAGAACGCTTCCAAGTCCAACGAATGTATATTGCTTGATTGTATATTGTCGATTCCGAGCGCAAATACGAAAGGGCTTAGCCTCGAAGGAACAGGGGAGGTCATGTGACCAACAGTCCCACCTTATTGTAGAAAAAAAAACTAAAAAGTCTCAAAGGAACGATAACAGAACGCCATTCAAACATACAATCATTCCAAACAAAGGGTAGGTATGTCAGATAATTAAAAGCGTCTCTCCATAATCTTTAGATTTTAGCTAAGATACGTTTGTAGACTACTCAATCTGTAGCAATATAAACCACAGGAATATTGAAAAGAAAACCATATATTCACACAAATTAATATATTTTAATATTATGAATGATTTGTGTTTATTTGCAGTTACAGAAAGCTGACAACCATTGATTAAAAAGAGTATCAGTATTTATAATCAATGTTATAACGTATAATTAACACTGGAACACCCTCTTGAAAAATATTCTCAGATTGTATACTTTTGAGACATATGACAAATTGTATTTTTGTAAATAATAACGTTTAATCAACTTTCTAGAGAATTGAAGTCAATAGTATAACTATATACCTACAGTAATAACAAGTGATGAGTGTTGCGATAACTTGTTAGTATGTAGGTACTTTGATTTACTAACATAGGGATATACAATTCTCAAGACATGTTAATATAAGAATTAATTTTGTTCAAGAAAATATAAAAAATAAATCAGGACAAATTTATATCATGATGATTGTCTACTATAATATTTGTCATATTATTGCCAATGTTTTTAGGCAGTTTCGGAGTAGTTTTTTTATTTAGAGATGATTCATATTTTACAATGTATACTAACCCGCTTACATTAGGATAACCCTCAAATGTGTGTGGTTTGGTGATAATGTTGCATATTACTCATCTTTGAAAATCATTGGCTGTTATATTATTAAATAGAAAATATTATTAAAAGAATAATCGGTTGTATATTTAAAGTAAAACTCTTTAAACAATTAATTTTGGTATGATGTCAGTGAGTATTTGTTTTTATACAAAATACATGTAAGTCATAAAATATAGGTAATGCATTTATTGTTTTGGAAAAAATGTAGGTATATCAGACAGCACTGGGAACGTTTGAAAAATGTTTAAACCAAGTGATGGTTTTTACTTCTTGCTCTTTCAACTTGAAAGAATTTCACGGTTGCTGCCCGCAGCTAAGCTCCTCGTGCGCACATACACATCATTATGGTTATGTGGTGGCACAGAACCGTGCTCGCTCAAAGAGTCCAATGTGCTCGCTTACATAATTATACCTATTACAAATTGTGTTTATACCACATTTAATGGTTCTACAGTGTGTTGAGTATAATAATTTCTCTGTCCCTCAGAAAATATAAAATATTATGTTGTAGCTTGTAATATATATGTTATATAATGCTCAAGATTTTTTTGTTTGGCTTTTGCAGTCACTGTCCGATAACTGCTACTGTACCAACTTCGATTTTTAACCTTTTACTAATCGCCGTGACAAATTTGAAAAACGTATACAAGGGGGAAAAGGGCACTTTTTATAGGTACCCCAAAGCGACAACGACGACATATATTATTATAATGCCAGCTGTGTGTATGTGTGTTTCATGGTCTGGCAGCGATAAAGAAAAAAGCGCAATCCGATCCCTAAGGGATTTACCGCTAGAAGAAGTAGTAGCTGTTCGCGCAGCAACTGGCGTACACCGAACACGCGCAATTCTCTCACTCCCTCTTTACACATGTGTTTTAGATTCGCGCACCCCATTTTTGGTTAGGAAAGCTTATAGTCCCCCTTCCAACCGTGAACGGTATATTCGGAAAACTTCAATCGCAGTTCCTGGTCTGCTAAAACGACAAAGACTTCGTACAAAAAAAAACTAAAATTATATGGATTACTTTTTAACACAGTTGTTTCTTATTTATTATTTGCTTTAAATTCTACGACAATTCATTTTACGACAATTGCTTTTTTAGGACAATTCATATTCGACATTTTCATGTATTTTAATATTTAATAGCCGCTCTTAGTCATCATCAGTAATATATTATATAGCCATAGTTTATAGTACAGTTAGCTTTCTGTTTAACAATATATATTTATTAAATTGATTTACTTATTTATTCTTATGGCGAAAAAATAAATATAATACGTTAATATATTTTTAACTTGAACGTTACAAATTATTTTGGTAATTTAATAATAAATATATTACAAATTTAAAACTTTGTTTTAGCTAAAATACTTCATCATAAACAAAAATATTATCGTTAAAAAATATTATAATTTAAAAACGGTCGTAAGTAATCGATCTCAGTCCTCAATTTACTATAGTTTAATTTTGACATTTTTTCATACGAGCCTTTAATCATTTGTATACTATTATTACTATATATATTTTTTTTTAATAAAAAAACATGTATTATCTTTTTATATATTAGGCATCAACATATTATCTATTTGTATAAGCACACTTGGGCGTGCCCATCCTATTTAGAATGACATCGGCACACGTCATGTTTTTCAATTTCCTTGTGTTTTATAATGTATATTGAAGACCACTTCGTGTAGTATTCGTTGTGTCGTACGAACAACTGATAAACTCGGTAATGGGAGAGCCAAAAATTAGTATTTATAAATCTGTATTACAGACTACTGACTACTCACTGCAATATGAAAACAGATAGATCACTGCATGTAAACAAAACCCATAACATCACATGACTCAAAATGAAATCAGTGTGACCGCAGATTCGAGCATAACATTTTATAATAATATTACAGATTATATAAAAAGACATTTTTTAATTAATACAATAATTTATACTAATTCATGCGACTACGCTTCGCGAGTCCATAATGAATCTTGTCTGTATCTACCAGTCTGTGTACCATTCTAATCGTTTTGTTGGCGAAGGGTACTAAGGCAGACGCGTACAGTTAAAAGATTTTATTGTGCGCATTTTAGACTATAATATTCCGGTAGTCCTGGGCGTAAATTACCATACTAATATTTTGACCCAAATAATGATAAGCGCTGTTTACGTATTAACCCGTATTGTACTACCTGTAAACTATGGGCACAATTTACATTAGCCGATAGAGTAAATATTTATAGAGCTGTTACACCATAATAATATAGTGCCCGCTATACTCAGTAACGAAGTAATCAAGAAGGCAAGCAACAGTGTGACCACTGTAAAGACAAACAAATACATTTGTTTTTAAATTGTTAAACACTGCACAGTATAATCCTTATTAACTATACAGTCATACAGATAAATAGAGTAATTTGAATTTTATATAATAATATGAACTAGAGAAATGTAATTTTGTCATTCTGGCTACACTGCAGCTATTACTTCATAATATTTTACTTATTGCGACCGCCTGCAATAGCCCGAGTATTTACCACTCCTCAGTCCTCATCCTTAAAGGAAATATTGGTCTACTCAAGTTAACACACTAAAGTTTAACAACTAATGTCAATAATTCATATATTAGGAATTTGAATTTAAGCATTTTGTATGTTTAGTACTGTTAAAATTAGTAATTCTATACAAAAAAATAGAGATCTATGTTTGTTAGCTATAGAATGTCTTTATTTTCAGATAACAAAAGTTATGAAAATGACAATATCGGAATACTCTCCGCTTTTATCAACAAAATATTGATGTTAAAATAATATACTACGTTGGTATTAGGTTATTTATATATCATATAAAACGTGTCAAACGTTATTTTTTTTCGTTATTATAATACCTATATAATTTGATTGCTTTACAAAAACACGACAAGCGTCTGTTCAAATATTAACTATTAACTATTATTCTTTATTGTTAGAAAATAGTTGTACTGCACGCGACTGTTATGATCTTTTGTTGTAGAAATGTATTTTAAACAACTTATTTGTATACAGTATACTCGTAAATTTGCTTGTAGTTATTGCCGTATATAAGGTTGGGAGAATTCTAGTGTTACTAGAATTTAGTTTTTACACATTTTAGTAACACCAAATCACTGGTACCTAAAAAAGTATATAGGTATTTAATACTGATAACCTAACAATCTAAACTCATACATTTTATTCGAGATCAAAACACCTGTGCTGGTTGTTTACGATAACCCCCACGTTCATACGGACAAAAAGCTTCCTAAAATGATTTATTAGGATTGCACATAAGATTTAACTCGACGGATTGGAGAATTTTTTTTAAAACGCTCGTCGGTAAAGATTATACCTATAGATTTTAGCAAGATAAATACATATTTGTTTATCCTGCCACTACGATGTGAATCGTAATACAATGCAATGCAACAATAACAAAATATAAAAACCTTTGAAGTAGGTTTGATCATGTTATAAATGTCAGATTACAATTTTTTACCGTAAAACGAATAAAATAACATCAGTTTGCTTACGTTTTAGTTTCGGTGTGGACTTGATGGATTCAAATTTTTGCATGGAATACTTCACATATGTATTTTACTTATTATTATTAAAAGGATACGAGTATAAATCAGTCATCAGGGCCAAAAGGTGTTAAAACACAAGAATCGTTGACAACACAGACAAATCAAAAAATCATCCGTAAAAATAATCCCAATAATCACCAAAATGTATTCAGTTCAATTGGATAACTAAACAATCATACCGGTAAAATGTTAGAGAAAAATTAAAAGTCACATATTATGCGTTATCGACCGATGCATATACGAATAGAAGGACAGAATGCCAAGTTGTCCTAGTTTCGATAAGTCCCATCCCGAGATAGGAAAAAAATCAAGGTAACCGTAACTTCCCCTTTGAGTTAGCAAAACTACTCAAAATAACTAAAAACATGACAATAATGTAATACATTATAAGTATAATCATTAATCACTTTACAGAAAACTTATTGATACAAATCTGTAAATAGTAAAATATTGTATAGGTAGTACCTACAGTTTTGTAAGTGTTTCTCGACAAAAACAAGCTGTGACTGCAGATTTTTTCATAAATTGCATATAAATGTCTGTATTGACTGTAGCCAATTGCTTACTCATATCTAATTGTATATTTTATAGGTTCAGCTTAGACTGACTTCGAGTTTAAAGTATAAAAACTGCGTCAAGAGAAAAAAGAAATGTCCGCCGCGTCCTAGGAAAATAATTAACGGGGTTCTTCTTGTTAACTGTAATTTAAAACAGATAAACTCAGTTCAACAGAACAATATTTAGTAAATACCTCCCAAAAAAGTACACACCGCATAGTTCAATTTAAGGCTTTATAATTTTTAGAGTTCTATAGAAAAAAATTCAAGAAAACAATCTGTAGATATGATATTTTGTTACTTTTCCATTTTTCAATTCCATTGCTAAAGATAATGTGTACAACACCTTAGTATTGTTAGTACTATTTTTACAATCACACACGCACATTATAATTAAGTTAGAGTTAAATAATTATGAGATCCAAAAATTAAGTATATTATAGGATAGCGTATATTTTTACATCCGAGAGTGTATTTCGAACACTGACAAATGCGTTTCATTAAAATATATCATTTTAGCTTATCACAGAATACAGATAATACAATTTAACAATATTAATAACTTGTTTGATGCTACAATAATTATTTCTGGAGAACCAAATGAGAATCATTTCAAAAATAGTGATTTTTATTTTATTTTCAACTCTTAAACAGTATAAAAATGTTAACGTATATTTTTTGCTGTACCAGAGTAAACGCTGCTTAGGTATTTTATTAAATCCCTGTGTGTTCGTGTGTCGATGCCCGATGGGTACAATAAGTCTTTTGTTACTACAACGCCATCTTTTCGCCCCACTGTATTGTACAACCAAACATACTATTCAAGGCCTAAGCTGAAGTGTACATTTTTATAACGACCTTCGAACACTCGCTATTTTTTCTTTGTCGACGTACATTTTCTATACCTATAGGCAAATCCCTTGGACTAATGTTTGTAATGACCGCGGGGGTCTAAATTGAAAATCGACCACTACATTTCAAAAAAATAATATATAGGATAAATACACAGTGAAGTCTTACATCCGTCGCACCGTTCGGCCGTGCCTTTAACAAAATAACTAATAACTAATAAGCCAAAATGTTGTTGAGTGATTGAGCAGTGAAGGATTAAAAATAATAATATTAATAAACGTTGAGTTGGCTGCCTAGGTGTATATTATTAATTATATGTATGCAATATTATAATACATAATTAATGTATGCAATCTTTGTTTTTAGAAAAAAATTCTTATATTATTCTTATTTTGCCTTGCTGAGCCAAATCCATACATAAATCATAACTTTTTTTTGGTATGCTTTGAACCTTAAGTAGTAAAAACTAAGCAATTAATAAATTAATACATATTAATTTACTAAAACTGAGGTGTATAAATAATAATTATTAATTACTGCTATTATTACTTCAATAATAATTTTAATCATATTAAATTTTCCATTTTTTTTACAATATAATACATTTATTTCATGTGAATTAATTTAAATTTCTTTAAATAACAATTAATTTAATACATAATTATTCAAATTAATTACTTCTATTGTTTGTGTATTACTTTATGTTTAACATAGTTTTATATAATTTGTTTGGTTTTGAAATTATAATTAATAAGTAATAACTATAAGTGTTAGTTATTGTATAAGTGTTTTTATAAGTGTTATATCTATAAATTCATGTATGGTTTCCACAACATTATAGTAACGGACTACTTTCAGAAATTTTACTTTTTTCAAAATAGTGATTTTGGTGTCCCGTGTCACAAAATTAGTTTTGAGTTTTGACGTACTGTCTATTTTTAAAACATGTTAAAATATGTTTTCGTTGATAAAAAAAAGTGTTATTTCTGGGTTTTGTCCTGCACCATTCGTGTATAATATATAACAATAATTAAAAAAGTAAAAACATCAATTACCTTATTTAACTCTTGTTTGCCAAGTATTAATGCATACTGTGACTTTTAGTTATTAGACAGTTAAGTGAGACAACTTGTTTGAATAAGAAAAAAAAGAAAGAAGTATTTAAATTTGTTTGTTACAAGGATTAAGGAAAATATATAATCCTTTTTTGTCACTAGACTGTGCATGTTGTGGTGGGACAACATGAATCTAAATGACCGTTTGTGCAAACCGAAGCCTTCGACAAAACGGCAGCAACGAACTTTGTGAACATTATGTTTTGAGTGTTGGCTGTTATATTATAATTTTTTTTTTTTTTGGCTAACAAGTTTATGAGCCGTGCCAATAGATAGCTGTGTGGTAGTTTTATGGGTATAAAAGCATTATAGACTGCATTGTCCGAAAATAAGCTTTTTCGTGTTTGTACATTGTAATATATAACCTTAATACCAAAACGAATATAACGTGTTATAATTATAATGGCACATCTAGATTATACATACATTTATATTATTAACTACAGCACACGTTTATTAGAAGATTCGTTATTTTAACGATCTACGCTAATGCGTTAGCCAACTCTAACTGCTAGACCATAATATTCACAGAGTGCTCTATGGGATATACATATTTTAATAAACGACTTCAAGAAAAGAATTTAGAGACGTTGAAGTACCGTTTTGTTCTTAATATTGTCATCGTCGTGACGGTCCCTAGTACCAATCTTCCTTCCCTATACACACTCTAACTGTAGTAATATGGTAATTTGATTTTTCGTTCGTTTTTTACTACCTATAGGCTATATTGTATACATTTTGACGCCTATATAACCGTGAAAACATATACCCGGGTATAAAGATTTTGATGGGGAAAAAAAATAATAGTAATAAATACAATTTACCGGGTCCCCAGACGTATAACGGGCGTATAGACATGGATTTTTATTTTTGAAACGCGATAGGTGTACCTCGCAAATGCCGTGTTTACCCGGTAAAAATAATATAATTTTTTGAATTATATTAAAAAAGGACCTGTTATTTTTAAGTCGGTTCGTAGGAGGAGTGGAGTTATATATCAGAGAGACCAAAACGACGAAGTCGAGTGCGGCGTACCCCTATAGGACGGAATCGTAGGGCGGTTACGGATTGAGGAACCGGCGTAAACAGATTTTAATCGAATCCATCTAAAAGGCTTGTCATGAACATACACCAGTCGGATATCTGGCAACAACGCATACAAAAGTAAAAATCTAATATACTATATTATAAACTATAAAGTAAATAAAACTTAAACGTGGAATATAAGCTATTCACGTGTTGAAATTTTATGGTAGTGGATACTAAGGTTCCCTGGAAAGTTGGCTTTTCGAAAATCTGGGTAAATGTAAGACCATAATGTTATATATTCTTATTGAAAAATAGAACAACTAATTGTCATTCTGTCATTCCGCATTCGTGTATGTGTGTGTATGTGTTCGTCTGTAAAATGTCTAAGTCCGCCGATAGCGACTATGCGGATTTGATTTCTACCAGAAGTTTTACCAGAATATTTGTCCGATTGTCTAGATGAACTGATTAACATTTGGTGATGATGATTGGGTTTAAATTTTATGTGATTTTTGTCTTGCTAATCTATTCGACCTGGACTTCTGAAATGTCCACAATTTATGTGGTAGGTTGAAACAGATTGTGTTTATTTTTGCTGTTATCAGTCAAACTTACCTTCTACTTTTTGACTCTGATAAGGGTTTTTTTTGGTTAGAAGATGGGTTTTCTTTTGGTTTTCTCGTTATTTAATTTTTAGCATAAGTAGAATTCGGTTTTGAGAAATTTAGGTATGTGCCAATAATTTGGCAGCATTTTTTTTGTGTGTTTTAAGTTTAAATATCATCTCAGCTTCGCATCATAGCTAAAACATTGTCATGACAACCCAAGATACTATAAATTATATAGTATAGAATACTATGTATTATATCAAGTTAAATCCAATGCCCAACGACATAGTTACCATTACATAAAGGTAATATGCTAACATTTTCCTAATGGCATACAGAACAAATATTATACTTTTTGATACTTAAGTGTTAAAAAATAATGATTGCATCTATTTCGTAGAGTAATTATTAATGGAAATCGGAAGAATTCTTTTTTTTTAAAACGAATTTAACCTTAACGCACATTTTAATTTCAAGGTATCTTTACCATACTAGTTCATAATTTTTAATATTTTAAAACTACGAGTATATATACCCAATTAAGTATCTACCGAAAATAGTATTATTATTTGTTACTTATAGGGCAGTATGCGGTATTTTAGCTAAAAAATTGCGAGAGAGGAGCATTTCCGAATCATTCAAGTTTTCTAGCACCATATTTTGTTCATCACTTAACTACATGCCTATTTTACATAGGCGCAAATACGGGGGGAGGGGTGGGGGGCTAGGGTGGGCTTAGCCCCACCAAAAAAATTAAGTTATGCATACAATTTTAAAATACAAAAATATATTTTTTAAAAATGTCCACCCCTCCCCGAGTTAAATTGAAATTTGAAATTATTGAAAGCGGCTATGCTATTTTACCTAAATCGCATAGTAGGTCTTTCGGAGCTGGCTGACCCTACGCTATAGACTTAGACTGTTTATTGTAGCCTACTCACTACTCAGTGTACGCCTTAATATGGGACCGCTATATAAGTAATGATAATTTGTACAAAACATAATATACAATGGTTAACTACAAACTAGTTTTTCGGATAACTATAATATATACCTGTATAGTATAATATACCTATCTATAATACTTATTTACTAATATTAATATACTAATAGTATTTTAACTATACTAACTACTAACCACAGCCAATAATAAATATTTTGTTCGACTTGCATAAAACTAATCTATCAATGTTCAATATTGCCTAAACCGTTCATCTATTTCATGTATAAAGTTAAAAAAAACACTATGATTTACGTCCCAATAGTCTGCTATTTGACGTCGTCGTCGCTATTGGACACAATGTAAATTCTACGTCTACGAATAAACTTCCATTTTCATTCATGAGGTCAACATAAAAAAAACGTCGAACAGTGTTATAAACTATGTGCATATACTTTACAGTAAACATATTATAATCTACCATTTCATTACAATTTTAACTGATGTTATAAGATAGACGATGGCCACTTATAATGTTTTTTTCATCATAAAAACTATGTAATAACTATATATTAAGAAGTTTTTGTTTGTCGACAATCATTCGTATTGTGTTATTGCTAACCAATTTTTATTTTTTCCGAAGTAGGTATAACTAGAATAAAATTAAAAATAATTGGACGAGAAATTTTAAGTAGTAGTAATACATTATGAAGTCATATTTAAAAGGTCGATGTAGATTATATTGTGTTAAATAGTTTTTCAATGAGCTACTCGAATAAAATACTTGTATTTCAATAATCAATATAATACTATAAATTATGTATATATAATAGTCAATATATATTATATATACATAAATTGAGGTAAGTAAAATAAAAAATAAATGAGCTAATTAACTCCACAAGTGAGAGACTATAATAATTTCTATAATACATGAGTCCTATTTTTTTTAATGAAATTTATTATTATATTATTAACATATTTTTAATTAATGTTTATTCGTTTGTTTGGTATGTCCAGTGCGTATGCAATTAATAACATACAATTTTCATAACATAATTTTTTAAAGAACCAAACTCGTAAATAAATGTCATGACCTTTTTTTTCAGTTTTTGCTTACTATAAATGATTTATTTATTTTAACGTGTAAAAATATACAGCCATATGTTTTTCTATTAAAATTATATTAATTATTATATAATTTTAATTTACACCCTAGTTTACCAATTACATGTAGTAAGATCGTACATTGAATTATATAAATGTCCTTCTGCGTTGTATACCTAATATGTGTTATTGGTCATACGTAGAATGAACGTGGATAGTACTATAAGCAGAATGCTATTGAATATTTTGTTCAATAGCATACGTTCAAGTTTTTCGTGTAGTTTTAGTTGCTGTTTAATTAATTTAGGGCGTTTGGATTTTTTTTATGGAATCTAAATATAACACGGTCATGTTTTAAGTTATCCAACAAACAACAAATTCATTAATTTACACTCAACTGCATAATACAGTTATGTCGGCTTGCATTTGAAGTTGCTTAAGGAATCATAATCATTATAATTAAAGTTATTGACAAGAAATTTGTATTATACAATAATGTATTAAACTATAATAATAAATGTATATATTTAAAACCCATTTTTCCTAACTAGTTGTATAGTATATTGCAATAAATTGTTCAGCATAGATCAATAGATGTGCACACTGTGCTACCCCTGCGTAAACACGGCAATATGATAACAGTTAATTTTTATTGTGTTAAAGAATAGAATAAATCTAAAAAACAGATATCAGACTCAGGTTTTCTCAAAAAAAAAAAAATAATAATAATAATAATAATAATAATAGAATAACTTAAAATGAAATGTAGTCATGTTAAGCCGGGTCCACACTAGGAAACATTGTGCGCGCACATGTTGGCGCACACTGTGTTGGGCAACAATGTTCGTTGCGTGTGGACGTGTTTGCTCGTTGTACGCGCACACTGTTTCGATGTTCGCTCTAAAGGCGGTATTTGAGCGAACACTCAAAGGGATTGTTGGACAACACTATTTTAGTGTGGACGTGTTCGGCAACAACTTAAGCAACAAAATTACATACCCTATTAAAATAAAATATTTATTTAAAATAATTATGGTAAATAAAAAATGGTCTATTCTGATGCTCATTTTAATTGTAGAGATAATTGAAGATATGGAAATATGATATAATTACTAGTAATTATTGTTAGTCTTGTATACTATATAAACTGAAATATGCCAAGGGAGGTAATCACTACAGCGCCTCCTCGGAAATACTTCACTGGCTACATCACTGTATAATGAAATATAATGTTACCAAACGTCAATGTTCTATAAATTATCATAATATTGTTAGAAATAATATTATGATGTGGTGTTATAATTTACATATCAATTAACACAAATCTGTTTGACTACTTATTTATAATAAAATCGTACATGTTAATTCCCGCTTAAATCTACCTAAGTCTAATTTTTAGACCTTAAGCTATAAAAACTTTGCTCAATGTGGAGAAATGAAGCAAAAATGTCTACACTTTTTAGGTTAAAGGGCTTATGATATTTATATTGTTTGTCAAGGTTGATCGATAGTACTTAATAAGTAATATTGAAGAAATATTCCATACAAATTTTAATCTAATTAACTATGTTTAAAAATGTTGTAGTGAGCCGTAATATCTGATAGCTGTTTCATTCACAACTTATAGGAACCTAAATCATTTTTTTTTTAGTTTTCATTAGTAAAAACAAATGTTGACGACAGATTTTTATGAAAAATCCTTTAAAATATTATGTCGAGGTCGTATTACCTAAAAACATACCAACCAACGCGAAAACAATTTTTTGTTTTCAGAAAAAAACCAATAAAATATAGAGTAGGTACACTACACAGTTATGCTCGTGATAATGTTTAAAAATCCCAATATTTGAAGTGACATTTATTTTTATATTGTTACACAATTGTGTATAAAAACATAGTAAGTCACTCCCATTGTACCGCGGTCTACTATTAAAAATTGCTCTTTGCCACAACAGGCGCTTTTTAGTTTTAGATTTTTGTTTTTTTAAGGCTAATTTAGTACAAAGAAACGCCGCACTAGCTACAATAACATCTTCGTCACTCATATTTAAAAGGAAAAAAACTTATAATATTAAAATACAGATAATTTTCTTATCGGCACACTAGTACACTACACCAACGACTGATTGAATTGTGCTACATTACACCTATGGATGCACAAGTTCGCCAACACCGGGCAACATTTCGTCGAACAAGTGCGCGCACAATGTTTCCTAGTGTGGACCCGGCTTTAGGATTAATATTATTCATTGTTCATCTTAGATAATATACTATATTATAATAATAGAAAGTATACTATAAACACTAATGCAGTAAAATTCTAATCCTCGCGTTTAGCTAAATTTCAATAACATTTTGATGTTGTCAATATTTAATACCGAACTTCTTCGTAAATTGGAGGGGATATAACGCCGTCTTGGTTGTATTGCTTTAAATTTAAACAAAAATATTTCCTGGATCTACTCTAGTCTTATTTAAAATGAACAAATATTAAGTAAAGAGAGAATCAGCTTTATTTTTTTTTAATATGAAACGTATTACCCAATGAATGGTTTGTCTTACGACTCAGTATACTGATGAGTACAATAATTAGTACATAGAAGATATTTTAGCTAAGTGATAATGATATAATAATAGTAATAATTAAGGGGGGGGGGCATATTTGCTATGGTATTATTTGCAATAATAATAATAGTTATACGGTTAATGCGGGGGAGGGAGGGGGAATTAATTAATTGATAATAATACAAAATAAATATCAAAGAGTATTAACGATAATTTATAATTATTATAAATATTTTGTGATAGACACAGTTTTCATATTTTTAGTTGGACCGAAAAATATCGTGTACAATTTATACAAATGCTGTTTGAGTTTCCTAAATGTTCCTAGCAATGTGGCTAACGGTCAAAACAACAATTAATTTTTTTCACACGGTCATCGTTTACTTTATTTTGTTCACTAGCCGTACACTCGATTTCGAGTACATTTTGTGTGCCGTTGAAACAAAAGTCGCTGCCACCGTCTTTTAGCTTTGTAATTGACACCCTCGAGGTCTCTCCATATTGTCATTGAGCTTTGCCTCCATCATTCAGTAGCCCCGCAAGAGGCATATTATTAGTGTAAATTTTAACACTACTATATACCGTTCAAATCAATACACACGTCACTCGACCGGGGTTGCAGCTGTATGAGCGCTTAGGCCTCGCTAGATTTTGTATACTTAAGGTCTTGACTGCAGCAATGAGTTATACCTACGCAGTTCTATACTCGGTTAATGCGATTCCTAAGTGGTCGGTCGAGGCGGCCACCGAAAAGCCGCCGCATTACACCCGTCTGGTTGCCTGAGGCGGTAATAATTTTTCACCCGAGTGCATTTTGAAAACTCAAACATAATGAAAATAAATTCTAGGTTTCATAATGATTTACACACAGCTATAACCACGAGTCTAGCTGCGGCTAACGCCACTGGCGATGTGGATAGCCAACAAAAATCGGGGTTGGCAGCCATTTAGCTACACCTATAATTTGTGTGGGTAGGTACGTAAAAAATAAATTAATTAATTGATCAATTACCACTAACATTATTACTAGGTCAGGTTGTTACCGGAAAATAATAAACCCAACGTTAATTTAACGGCGACCCTATTATATTATTGGATTTTATGGTACTCACTTATTTCGGTCTTTAGACATTCTAGGCTACCTTGCGACCCTAGATTACTTCCAACACTGAAGTGTATGATTAAAAGTCGAAATTTTGTTTTATCGAAAGAAAAAAAATTATTTGAATCTATTTCACGATAGCCAAACATAAAACAAACAAAACTTCTAAAATTGAAGTAGTAAGTTTATTTCAGCATAACATTACAACATTACATGTTTTATAATAAAAAAATAATTTATAATTAAATACTAGTTTTTGTTATAACGTTTTAAGGTTATATAAAAAATAATTACAGTAGGATTGGGACATAGCTAGAACGGAGCACGGTAATCGGTATTCTATTGAATATTCAATTATGAAACGCATTTTTTTAATAAACTTCATAATCAAAATGTAAATATTCTTTGTGTGAACTTATTATTTATTTAGTTTTTAGGTTTATTGTAAAAAATGCATGTATATAATTAGCATTTAGCTATGAGAAATAAAAAAAAAGCCAGTACAGTTGAGTTGCAGCATAGTGGGAACGAAACATATTGGAGCGGGGGAGGTCCACGTCTACAGGAATTATTGTTGCATCTAAAAGGCGATAAAGTCATTTTTAAATAAATTTAAATTTGATTAAAAACAAATGAGGCAAATCCAAATACAATCGACAATATACATTTTTTTTGTAAATTAGGATTCTATAGCTAAAAGCTTTTAATCAAAAAACAATTTTACTTTGAAAAAATGTCATTTAAATTTACTTGTTTTTCTCGTAAGTACCCCTTTTTGGAACCAAACCATCATCATCACATCAAGCTTAACGGGCCTTTAAGGCCCAACGCTGCCATCATGAGATGGTTTCTTGACGAATTCGCTTCCGGGACGGGTCGTCAATCCGTCGCCGGAGAGGGGGATGGCGGTTCCTTTTTACCGGACGATTGCTTGCCCAGCAAACGGAGTGCCTGTGACCGAGTGTCGAACCGGCGACAGTGAGCGCTAACACACTGCCGCCTTACCCACTCGGCCACTCCTCCTCCTTTTGGAACCAAATAGGAACGGAAATTATATAATTGAACGTTTTGTTTTCTATTTTGTTAATTTTGCAACGGAACAATGTATAAAACGGTTCTCTTTATTTAAGGAACCGACCCACTACTTACTTCGGTGTATTTCCTACATCTAAATCCATACACACGAAACTCTTGTAAGTCAAACATACAATACGGTACTTTTCTGGAATCAATTTTAATAAAACAAAATGTATTTTGAGAAATTCTTCAAAATACTGGTTACTTCAGTATACTTTATACTATAGATAGTTGTACAGTTGCCCATTCATTTTAAGAATTTGAATGTTTATGGATCATAGATTTTGACTGTTCGAAGATAGTTGTTTAACTCATCTTATTAAATATATTTAGTATGATCTATAATATTTTGTATACATGTTTTAAAGTAACTTGCAAAAAATTGCCATATCACAAACTTATTAGACTATATATCATACTATATTTTCATCTTAACATCTTTTATACCTAACAAACTATATTATCTACCTTAGTAGAGATAAGTCCTGAATTTGACTTTCTGCATACGATTTTTTTTTGTAATTGAATGATAATCCATAACTTTTATTATCGTATGTATTCAAAATCTGACTGATTTTCAAATAAGCCCAAATTCTCTATAAAAAATTTGTATTTTTATATAATTTAGAAATAACTGAACAATACTTAAAAAATATTTATTAACAAAAGTATAATACCTATTTCTATTCTATCGTTATGAGTATTAGTGTATCCTATTGTTGTAGTATAGTTTTGGTGGTATATGTATTGAAATTTATGAGGTTTTATTGTATCATACTTCCCTGCAACCATTATTTCCGATCTATCTATTTAATGATAATGGAATGTATTTTGTGTCGTGTCAACTGTTTGCTCCTTAAAATATATTTAAATATAAAATCATGTTATCACTAATTTGAATTAGTTGTTCAACACTTATACATAGTGTCTGATTTGAATAGGACGGTTATTTGGTTTTCTTCAAATATTATGCTCACACATTTGTTATACCTTCAAATTACATTATTAAATATACTTTATTTAAGAGAAACGGAAAGCGTCAAATTATATACAAATAAAAACTAAAACAAGAAGTTACTTTTTGAAGTGTCTACCGAAAAGATTTCAAATTGTTTTTATTAAGTATAACATCTTCTCTATGGGGGCTGAAAAGGTCGATTTTTTATTTATATTTTCAAAATTTTACTATAAGCGTTTATATTTTTACTTTTTAGGTTTTTCCTAATAAATCTAACTAATTTACTGATAGCTAAAAAAAAAATCTATCTTTAAGTCCCCATAGAGAAAGTAGTAAGCTTTAAAAAAAAAAAAAATCTATCCAATAGATACGCCAGAAAATGACTTCTACGAAAGTCTTTTTTTATCAAACTTTTGCTAAAACTCGGAGAAAAATAACTTTGAAAGTTTTATAACTAGAAAAACTTAATATTTTTTACATTCAAATTAATCAGCATACTTAAAAGGGTTACTAGATCCATTTTTGTCAAATATTGCATATTGCGCAATTCTTACATTCTTAGATATGTCTTGAAAATAATTGTGACCCAATTCAGCTACTTTAAATCCTTTGGTTATAGCGGCACCAATGTTAGAAACTAATCATTAATATTGTTTAGTAATATCAACATATTTAACTATTTGTTCACTTACAGTCTTTCCGTTGCAATGAACCTATCACGCGTTTAACATTATTCTTATTTTGTATGTTAGCGGTAATTATACAGTCTTTTTCAGTAACATCCGTTGTAAGAATGGCTTCGTTATCACTTATCGTCAGAACCTAAAACTAAAAGTTCAATTCGTATGTAATTATAATCAACTATAACATTTACCTGAGCGTATTGCCAATAAATGATTAATGAGAAATGGTCTTCGGGATTAATTTCGGTTATAATCCTATTCATAGCGTTTTTCATTTGTTCTATAATTCTTCCGCGCATTAATGCGCTTATGGGGAATGGAAAGCGCTATTTATTAAGGGGCAATGGATAGGCAATATTTAACAAAAATGTATCTAATAGCCATTTTTTATATGCCTACTAATTTCAAGGTGAACACATATTACAATTTTCTAATTATAATACTTTAAAAGTTATTTTTCTTCGAGTTGTGACGAAAGTTTGATGAAAAATGACTTTCGCAGAAGTCATTTTCTGGCGTATCTATTGGACAGGTTTCAAGTTTTTTTTTATGCGAAGCTTACTTTTTTTTCTATAGGGGGTAAAAGGCCGATTTTTGATTTAGCGATTAAAAAAGTAGTAAGATTCATTAGAAAAAACTACAAAAAAGTAAGTATAAAAATGCTTATAAATATTTTTTGAAAACAAAAATAAAAAATCGGCCTTTTAGCTCCCATAGAGAAGATGTTAAACTATAAAACAAACAAAAAGTTATTGAAATCGGTTCGGTAGACACTTTAGAAAGTGACCCGCGTTTTAGTCTTACTTGTAAAAAAATTGACGATTTCCGTTCCCCTTATGTCTAACACAAAAATTGAATGAGTTCTGATATATTTGTTGTACTTAAGAGATGCGTCGAATAAAACAAAGTATAAAACCTGCCCCCCCCCACTATAAATAAAACCAAGTATAAAAAAATAAATCTCATTTTATTGTGATGTACAAAGATTTTTGAACTAAGATTCATAAACCAAGATTCATGATCGTACAATGTGACAATGTGTAAGTGTAAATAGTGTAAACGTATTATTAAATTCTTAATAATGCAAAAAAAAAAACAAAGAGAAACGTTTTTTAAAGTTAGAAAGCCAGCAGTTGGGTCTACAAGGACATTCATTACCTAATCATAAGACAATAATTACTAAAAATATTGTAAAAGGCGTTACAAAAAAAAATTAAAAATATTAAACCTTAATTATTTCAAGGGAAAAAGAGGTCATATCTGTATAATGTATATGGGTCACAACACTAAATATGAATGATGAAACGGACCGACCCCCGCCGATATTTTTGAAAATTACACTGCATATCTGGTACGATAAAAATAATGTTCTCTAAATTTTTTGGATTTTTTTAAAATTATTATGGTCGTAGAAAGTGTTTTGAGTTTTTGACTTGATGCTACTTTTTATCGTTTTTTTATGGTATTTTGGGCCATCAAAAAAATGAATAAAAATCAGTTTCCTTTGTTAAAAAATCACAGAAATTTTTTTTTATTCATTACAATTAAGTTTATAATCAAAAAAGTTAATTTTTTGTGTTGTCCAAATTTGATAATTTTTTTTCGGAAGTATGAATTTACATAAATAATGTAAATATAATATTATATTGATAATGTAAGTTATGTAAATATAATACATTATGTTACATAATGTAAATTTCAAATTGGGTTTTCCATAAAAACAAAAACAAGAGTGACATAACATAGAATTGTCGAAATACCACAAATTATCTTATTTGTACACATAATTATTTGAACTATTTTGATTACTGTAGTCGTTTTTTAGACACGTCAATCATCAAACGGTTCTCAATATTAGTTGCGGCATGTCCCCACTACACTGGCATACCTAATATTTTTAGTTTATTTTGGAGCGGCAGGCCGACCGAATTTGTAGCGGACAGCTCTAGTAATGGTGGGAACTTCCCACATTATTATAATTTTATTAATATATTTTTTTTTATTAATTTTTGTTAATAATTATATTATTAAAAATATATTTAACTATTCTATTGACTAATATAACTTTTTATACACAACTTCACCCCAATCAACTGACAACTCGCATAGTGTGATCAGTTCTGTCCTACCATTCGGTCACATTTATTGGTCTATAAAAAGGAAAATTTTAAATAGGAATGCTCGGATTCGTGTGTAGTATACAGTAAACACGGTCTAGAGTGCTAAGGTTTTTCATTTGTCACTTAGCTCCGCGACACTATTAGCGTGTTGCTGGATAATATGATTATTAATTATTTTAATGTAGTTTCTTGGCCTATACCTTCGCCGTAGACGTTAAGTAAAAGTAATCGGAATGTACTGTAGTCTGTATACATCAATTTATATAATTTCCATCGTACGATGCTACATAAAATACAACTAAAATAAATGTTTGTTTTAAAAAATTGTCTTTACAATTTACTGCATTTTAATTTTTTGCCTATTTTCCAACAATAAGTCGAGCTAAATAGTTTATTATATGAAATATGATGTATATTTTAGCTATGTACATGTCATGCCAAATTTGTATAAATATCAGTCAAATATAATTAATACATTATTATGAGTAGATAAGAGGAAAAAAATCTAAAACTAGTTTTTGACTTATTCGACTATCACTAATAAACTATCATTTCATTTTGGATTATTTTTTTAATGCTAAAAACCATATTAGCTGTAAAATTTAGACAAATATAAAAATGCTTGTTGTTTTAAAAGAACGACTTAAAATCCTTCGCGAATTAATCTAGTCCATTAATTGAAAAACCGGTGTACACTGTACACCTGGATTAGTTAACATACGGAATAATGGTTTTGTGTTTTTTTTGTTTAAAGCTGATTTAATGTCTGGCGCTAGAAACGCGTTAAAAAAAACAACATTGAATATCATTCATATTAGCTGATATATATAATAACTGACATTCACGAAGGTCAACGAGAGTTAACCGTTTGCTGTCGATAACCGTAAGTTGTTTCTCGATTAGTAGCTGAACCGCAGCAACGGCTGTTACACCGGTTATATTAAGTTCGATAAAGATAGTGTTTCGTTTTTGAATTGCCATTAAGAAAAAAAAATGGTAAAGGCGAAAAAATTCATTTTGGATAAATCGTTTGCCGGGGCTCCTAAAGAAGATAATTTTAAACTAGTCGAAGAACAGCTTGGAGAATTAAAAAAAGGAGGTAAATACTTGTTTTTAATGATGATATGTATAAAATAATCGTTATCTATAAACAATAATTTCATTATATAATAATTTAATTAAAACCGTATGGTGTTTATAACGCGGTTGGCTTAATAAATTATACTTATCGTATTCGATTTACTTGAAGTTGCGGACGTATTTTTATTTTCGTTAGAATGAAAAAATACAAAGAATCACATTCAATGGTATTAAAATAACCGACATGTTAAAAATAACTTAATTTTTATGTATTAAACAAGAATAGGTAATCTATATAAATATGTATTATATACATATAAAAATAAGCTATTTTCTGTATAATAACATCCACTATGCCTAAATACTACGATGAAGATGTTTAATAAAAGGTACAAAATATAAGAAGTGATTTTTAAATAAAATATTAAAGTTGATGTTTAAACAGTTAAGCGTTATTACAGAGTTTATGATTGGCTGTACTTTCCATTTTTTTTTACCAACCAATGTATGCAGTTATATATAAAACATTTTTTTATGTCTTACTAATATTATAATTTTTTATTTTAGAAATATTGGTGGAAGCTATTTGGATTAGTGTCGACCCATATATTAGGTAATAGTTAAAAATATATATGTATATTTGTAATTATTCATCAGCATAAGGAAGTAAACAAAAGTTGTGTTTTAATGCATTGTTCTTCACGTCATAATTTATTATTTTAGACCTTATTCTAACCATGTACCGGCAGGAACTACAGTTATGGGCTCACAAATTGCCAAGTAAGTTCGATTAATTACTAAATAGATGTATAGGAATTCATAATTAATTATGTATTAAAAAAAAAGACCTGTCATTTGCATTGTATAATGTAGATTTTGTTAAATAATTAGGTGACCCTTGATATTTTACATCCATTTATTCAGATTATAGTGTTGAATTTTAAAACGTAGACATAACGTTTAATGACCCACGACAAGTTAAAAGCCAAGTGATTACATTTTACGATATCACTGTATGCTAATATTCATATTATATTAGAATGAAAAACTAAATTGTTAAAATATTACATAAGTAGTATTCATAGTAGTTATTCGTTGTATAGTATAATAATATATAACAATAAAAATGTATTTCATCAACTATTAAAACGAATTTTATCACAGACTCTCGTCTATCGATACAATGATTTTATCCATAGTGATAGACGATGGAGTTTAAATTTTTAAATTCATATATTGTATATTGTATGTGAATTTAAATACTGTTAAGTTAATAAATAATAATAATAAATTATTATACATGTATTACTTCAGATTGTTTTAAGTATTTGTCTAATATTTTTTCCCGAATAAACGGTTAATAAAAATGTTGCTTTAACCTAGATCTTTTTTTTTTTTTTAATTTGTATTTTAAATAACATTTATAATCTGTACATATACAATAAATATACAATAGACAAATTAACAAAGTAAATAAATTACTGGGATACTCAGTAGGGAAGCTATCCAGTGACTTATGACAAGTTTCGGCAAGAAATTAAACAGTACCATTACAATTTAAAAGATCACGACACCAACGTCTTTTAAGACGGCGAGGGGGGTTGTCCGGAATAATGTCTGTGTGCTGACATGCTATTAATGGATTCGAGTGGAGAGGTAATTTTGAGTGGAACTTTTTATATTGAGTCTTAACTAAACTTTCAACTGATTACCATGAAGCGGACGTGATTATACGGAGGGAAATGTATTGGAAAGCTTCAATTCTTTTTAGTTAGGATGGTTTAGCACAACCCCATATTTGAGCTCCTTATGACCAAATTGATCTTAATACTGACTTATAAATAAGAATTTTGTTATGGAGCGGGAGTTTGGATTTTGGTACAGGACGTAGTAAGTGCGAACGAGTATTTAGTAGATTTTCTTTTTGGTTTTAGGTGGGGGTACCTAGATCTTCAAAAAAAAAAAAAAGAATCGTTAACTATAATTTATAATTGAGATTTTATCAAATGACGCTACAAAATGATTTTTTATGTGATATCAGGAAAAACTATTTAATTAGCAATGTTCAATACAAATTATATTATTTAACTGAAATAGGGTCTTAAAGAAGACAGTTAATCGAGTCTTTCTGTACGTATGTATTATCTTAATTTAATTGAAAATATAATCGAATATTCTACATAAACCATATTTAGATAAGAAATATTTAAAACAACAATTCCAAAATGTGAAAAGTTTTAAAATAACTTTATAAGAATGAAGTTGATACATTTTAAATGCAAATGTATGGATATTATATTGCTTGTAAATTAGTGTTGTTAAAAATTTTAACTGTTTGTATATTTGTAAACAATAATAAATAATCACACTTTTATTTAATGTTCACAACTCTGTTGTGAACATTAAAAACACAAAAGCCGTTAGGAATCAATTGCTATACATAACTCAAATTACCAAAAAATGCACATATCACATGCATTATGTTATTTATTTATTTGAGTAAACCAATATCTACAACATGAAAGAGTTTTTGTTTTCTTTTTTTTATAATACTACACTCCACCCTCCCTAGCTCCTAAATTAAGTACTTTAATTACTTTAAAGTTAATTATCCAAAACTAGTTAACAACATAAGCAGAAATCCTATTTAACATTGGGGGGGCTTAAATTTTTTAATTTTAGGTGTAGCAAACAGACCAGCGAAGACTTCGCCCCCACACCACCAGAGAAAAGTTTAGTTATAAAATATTTTACCACAACATACTTATTTGGTGAATGAATTAAAATAATTGTTAAATATTATAAATGTATTATTCTATTACATTTTTTAGAAAATGCATTTAAGATCGTTATGGTATTTAAATATTTTTTTAAAATCTTATTTCTGATTGTACAAAGTTGTAAAATATTCTTTTAATATAGCGATTAAAAAAAAAAGGGAAAAAATTTTTTTTTTAAATGCTAAAAACCACTAGTTTTTATAATATTTTTTTGGGGGGGGGGCTTCAGCTGTGTATTAATTATTTTAATCGTACATATTTTATGAAAAATAATTTTAACTGTTTAATTTGTTGTATTTTAAGATAAGTTAAAATAACTTTAGTGTTAAATTTATTACAAACTATACTTGTTAAATGTTAAAGTTTAGTCTAATTAGTAATTATAGTATTCAAGTGTTTTTAAGACCTACAATAATTAACTACGTTATTTTTTTCTAGAGTTATTTCATCAAATAATGAAAATTTCGCTGAGGGTCAATTAGTATTCTGTTCGACCGGCTGGAAGACTCATAGTATTATTAATCCTAGTCTATTGGAAAAAGATATAATGCCTAGATTTTATGCATTGCCTAACTTTGGAAATTTATCTTCATCATTGGGACTTGGAGTACTTGGAATGCCTGGGTAATTTTAAATGAAGTATATATATAGTTTTTTTAATATGCTATTTCTGTACTTGATATTTTTAGTATCTGGTATAAGGTTCTTAATTAGTTATATTTTACAAGAATAATAATTATTATTACAGACTAAAAAAAAATGGGTTTTTTAGTTTAAAGGTATATCAAAGAAAATTAAAAAGCTTTACACGATATAAATTATAAATAAACTGAATTTTGAACAACTGAATGGATTATTTGAAAAAGGGAACATTTTAAACAGTTGAAATTTTACAAAAAAGAAAAACTAATATATAATATAAAATAGCATGCATGATGCATGTAAAAAATTACACGTATGGCTGTTACTTTATGAATACTTGGATGTGTTTCGTTTTAACACCAAACGATGAATTCTGATCCAAATAAGATACTTCTTAAAAAAAATTAAAATTGGACGTGTTTCTTTTTCCAAGTAATCCATATAAGAAAAGTTTTAATGGCTTTTTTTATAGTGCAAGAAACCATTTTTATGTTAAGTTATTTTAAAACGATACTTAATATACAATTTTAATTATCCATATTTTTTTTTTTAATAACTTAATAAGGGAGTATTTTTAATCTACTTGTCTTTGAATTATTATTTATTACATCCTTTTTGTATTTATAAACTACTGTAAGACTTAATAAGGTAGGTCTAAGGTAGGTATTCACTAGTTTTCAGAGCGAGTTTCCTTGTCTAGAAGAAAAACACGTTAGAATATTCAATAATCAAGGCGACATTTTTAATGTAGTGAAGCTAGGATATTTAACTAAAAAATCAATATTATTTAAATAATTTCCTAAAGTGGATGTTACAAATTGTATAATTTGCTGTTCTTGCATTTGTATAGGTAGTCATCTATGTTCTAGAACGCAATGGAGAAACGACAGAGTAGATTACATATTTTAATATAATATAAACTAAGAAAATAGTAGAAACCTTCAAATATAAATATTATTCTAGGATATGAATTATAAATAGTACAACACAATTATGAAATGAAGGAAACCGATCAACAGGTTTTTTTATTCTTATTTTCTAAATACCTGTCCGTTGTCCCATAACAATCGATATATTAGACCTTAAGCATAATATATTTAATATAAATATATACTATACTATTTTAAATAACACGATATCATACTAAATGCGTTTGCATAATGTCTCTGGAACGAGAATTGATTGACTCGAAGAATCGAGTGCATCCATTCTTCATGCACATGGATACATAATATTATGTACATTTTATTTTAAAAAATTATTTTTATTTCTAACGTCCATTCAAAAAAGCTGAGCTTGTACGGGGGGGGGGGGGCAAATAAGATGTGCTTTGTAGTGCTTCGGAAATAAAAAAAAAACAACTATTAGGATTATCAATCAATACCGACGACATAGGGCGTATATAGTATTTGTTTACTATGTGTTTCCAAAATTCCAAACATTTAGTAAGGTATACTTGTTATGAAAACAGGTACAAGATGTAAATCAATAAACAATAAAAACAATTATAAATATAAGTTGGCAGTTACTAGAGTTTTCAATGAGCGAACGGACAAGAGTACACAGGAGTAACGAGTTTTGGTTTCTGTGCAGGCCCGTTCACTTGTTGGACATACAAAATAGTTCCAACTACAGTACAATTTTTACTATAACATATCTATGAGTAACCTATGAGGTATGAGAAGGTGCCTTGTAGGTGATCGTAAGTAATAATAATGGGTAGGTAATAGGTATGTTCTGGTGATAAATCGAAAAATAGGAAAAAATATTAAATATGTATTTTTTTTAAATACTCAAACAATTAGTTGGAGTTCAAAAAATTAGGAAAAATTGATGTATAAAAAATTATAATAAGTATATGGAAATAAGTATAATTAAAAATGGAAACCGTGCAGTTATTCAGTGTTCTGGCAAGAGTTTTAATGATTTTATATAAAATAGTAAACATAATAACTTTTGCGTTTGATTAATTATAATGTTTATATTTTATGATTTTAGAAATACTGCTTTATTCGGTTTTCTGAATATATGCGACCCTAAACCAGGAGAAACCGTCGTGATTAGCGCCGCAGCCGGTGCAGTTGGAAGTCATGTAGGACAAATCGCTAAAGACTTGGGGTGTTACGTCATAGGTTTTGCTGGATCTGATGACAAAGTCAAGTGGTTAAAAGAAACTCTCAAGTTTGATGCGGCATTTAATTACAAAACAAAAGATGTAACTGCAGCACTTTTAGAAGCGGCCCCGCAGGGCGTAGACTGTTATTTTGATAACGTAAGAAATATAATAAAATATAAATTATTTGTTAATAAAATAAGATTATTTACTTCGAAGTTTTTTATACTTCAAGACTTAAATCAACATTAGTCATTAGATATAATTAATTATATCTTATATTATAAGAACATAATTTATTAATTACCATGTGTAACATGGGGTACTAAAAACACTATCAAACATATAATACTGGAGTGTCGACAATATGATGAAACAAGAGATGAACTCAAAATGACGATTAGCTTACAAGAAGTGCTAGGAAACCAATCCCACAACGTATCAAACTAATTGAATTTTTTTAAATAATAAAACTGTACAACAAAATGTAATAATTATTTTCTATGTATACTATGGCCCTTATTTAATCATGTATACAGAATTATTGTAAAATGTATAGCTAATGACTCCAGAAGTCGAGGCCCTTATTATAATTTAAAAAAAAATGTATTAATTATTAATAGGACGACTACTTACGTAATATATTTTTATTTATTACCAACAATAGTTTCACTAATTGTTATATATAAATCTACGGTAACTGATAATTACACAATTTTTTGTTTTAAAACATACCTATAAATTACTCACGCTATAATTAAAAAAATTACAATATCTTCTTATCACAATCAACTTGTGTCATTTCAACATAGAAATTATAAATTACGTAATTTAACAGTATTTAAGGGCGGTATGTATTACTCTAACTAGAAAATATTATTAACAAATAATCTCATTAAAAGTTAATTTAAAATAAGTCAATAATTTATATGTTATTCATTACTTATGTATAATGTACATTAGGTTGGAGGAGAATTTAGTAGTGCAGTTATATATCGAATGAACAATAGTGGGCGCGTATCTGTATGCGGATCAATTTCATCGTACAACGCCAATACAAAAGAATTGCCAAAAGGTATACCTTTAACTTTAATCCTTATAAAAGTTGTAATATAACCATTTGAATGTATCTCTTTAGTACCTATGTTACAACCAGCAATTGTTTTTAAGCAATTAAAAATTGAAGGCTTCATTGTAAGCAGATGGGGTGATAAATGGATGAGTGGTATCGAACGAAATTTAAATCTCATCAAAGAGGTGAGTTTAATTAAAAACATGTTCATTCAATTATTAATATTTTTAATGAATTGATAATACGTAAGACTGCGGATTTACATTTAAACCATTAGTTTATATTAATTTTTAATTAATAAAATTGACTATTAAAAAAAATGTTGTTCTTTGCAGGGTAAACTTATTTATCCAGAACACATCACCGCAGGATTCGAAAATCTACCTCAAGCTTTTATGGGCATGTTGAAAGGAGAAAATATAGGAAAAGCATTAGTAAAAGTATAAAAAAAAATATTTCAACAAATAATATATTATTTTATATAATTGTTGATTAGGCATTGATATAATTTTTAATATTTTTTGTTTGTGTTCGCGTACACTTTATTTTTACTTATTAAAATGTATTTTATATTTTGTATACATTCTGTACTTAAAATGCTGATTTTATAGCAACATAATACACAATAGCATTATTACGTTTGCATTACCTATATACTAGTGATAAGAATCCGGAAATTCGGAATTTCCCTAAAGAACGCTATTTAAGTCACTTAAAAATCATAGTTACAAGTATCAAATGTTATTATAATATAAAGCCGTGTATCTAAGTTAAATATTTTAGAGGAAAACACGAGTCAACACACTAAAAATAAAAATTGTTGAAATCCGAAAATCCAGAATTAGAAATCCGAAAGCAATTTACTGTAAAAAAATGGAGCGTTTTTTTTAAAAATTTTTATTAGAACATTTTGCTTAGATACCTACACTTCATACTATAAAAATATTTAATGTTTATAAATTATAAAGTTTTTAATGGGCTTAAAATTTAAATAGCATTTTTATTTTATTTTGAAAAGCCGGTTTTTTAGATTCCCATCACTATTATATACAATATAAATAATATGTTTAAGCCTATTAAGTCAATTAATATATCATATTCAATGTACAGTGGCATATTTAGAAATTTATCATGAACGGGAAAGAGATAATATAATTCCATAGACTATTAGGACCACACTAGTTCGATTTTATACCTCATTGTTTATATCTTTATATTTCTACTATAATGTATTTTTAAAAATTATCTTCATTGAGATTTAAAATAAATAATCAAAATTTAATCACAATAAGAAAGGAGGGGATTGATTTACAATATACAAATACTATTTAGATGTTTAAATCTCGATTAACTAAATCATTAGCGGTTTAATATTTTTTGTTTATTATTATTTTTATATTTAAAACTAAAGCCTTCTTAGGCTATGCAGGTACCATTAAAACACAGAGTTTGAAGCTCTTTAAGAAAACAAAAAAAAAAACGAAGATTTACAATGTTTTTTTGTAAATTGTATTATTCGGAGTCCACACCAAGCCGAGATAGCACTGAAAACTAATATTAGTTAGAGGTCATCACACTGCACACACCCATTATTTTCTTCAAAAAACCCGGCTTGTGCGGATTCATTTTACAAAGGCTATAATCAAAACTAAGAAAACAAATTTTTACATAATATAAACAACAACATTATCTGTGTTCTACCATCGCCCTTTTTTTAATATTTCAACCAGTTAATGAATAATTAATTAATTAAGAAAGGACTTTTTTAAAAATGATATAGCGTTGTTTGTATTAGGTATATCGAAAAAAATACGGATAATAGAACACAGATAATTTTGTCATAAATAATATGTATGAATTTCTTTTCTTAACTATATATGAAGCCTGAGAAAAATTAATCCGCGCAAAGCAGTTTTGATGGCAAAAAAATTGTATTTTATCCTATAGAAATTACTGTGATAGTCTGACAAAAAAAATGGCAATCAACAAAGTGTCCTCAATACTGTATTAATCCTATAATAAGTATACATTAAAGTTCAAACTCTAAATTAAGGTTTTTCGAAAAATTGCCTATACTTTACTCCTTAGAAATGGCCGGTGTGTCGTCCTCTTAATATAAAGTATAAACTATAACAATAGTCCTGCAATTTTTAAATTAAACACAGCATCAATTTTTCAGGGTCTCATTTTAAGTTTATCAATATATTCTTCCATATCAACACGAATAAAAAAAATCTAAGCCTAATGGAAGCTATTTATATGAAAACTTTAAAATAATAGTTCCATTCATAAGTTATAAAAAAAAGTTATTTGAACAAGTTTTTGAAATAAAAGTTGGGGTACCACTTACCTACGATACTTTATAAGGTACTAAAAAGGTACTAATAATAATAATAGACTAATAATTTCACGCTTTCCCTTCGAAATTAAGGAAAAATTCCATCAAATTTATCAAGTATATCATATTTGTAATAAAAATTAAAATTTTAGTGCTTTTTTGTTCGTAAGTTCAAAGTCGTGCCACGGGGAGAGTTCCCATGGAAGATAACCTTAGGGAGGCCCCACTTCTATAATCATGGTGATGAAGAAGGGAGGAAAATGTAGGTTTAGAAGGGGATGTAAATCGAAGTATCTCAGGGATATCTTTAATCGTTATCAGGCCGCCATGCTATTGTTTCTAACATTTTAAAATCATAATATTATTCTTTAACAGACCCAAACACAAAATAAAATAACAATATTTTAATAAATTTAATTATTATTAATGTAAGAACGTATGTATAAATAAAAGAAATCGATTCAGTTGTTTTCGGAAATAAAAATAAAATAATAAAAATTGTAATATCAGTAAAAAATTATACATTTTTAATTTTGCGTCAAAACTTGTATTTTAAAATAAACTGAATATCATTAATATATTGTGTTAATTATTGCACATTTTTTACTTTTTCGAATGAAGATGTGCTAGTGAATGTGTACTAGCGAAAGGAAGTAGAAATATAATATAGATTATAGCGGGTGAAGGAACAGATATCTATAACAAGCGCTATTAACGCATCATACAAATAATGTTATGGTAAAATGATTAAAATATGTTAAATAAGTTGGTAAAATTAATATTGTTATCTATTAAGAATTAAATGATGTTTTATACATTTGCATGGATCTGCACTCATCATGGATTACCTATCAGTTTCTAATTTCTACGACCAACATAGACTAGATGGAGCATGCATGTAGTTCCAGCGAACCGACGTGCCTGCACTGACGGCTAGACCTGATGACGTCACCAGGTCTACTGCTCACGCGCATTTGAGTTCGTATATACGTACATGACATGTGATTGTGTATGTATATACGACAATAGCCGAGCTCGTTCCCAACCCACCCGCATCTCGCCCGGATGCTCCGTCTAGTAGTATAAGTCTATGGCGGCCAATGACAGCTCCAATTTTTAAACTCTTTGGCAATAATTTTATTCTCTTAGCTTCTACCACGGTTGCGGTATTGTTAAACACCTGATTGATAAAACATTTTTTTGTTGTTTTAGCTTTATCTGTTTAATTGATTACGATTATACAATCCTTAATGGTAAATGGTTTCAGTATTTGGTAAAATATAAGGTGGTGTGTTAAATTACTTTTCGATATGTGTTTTGATGAAGTGTGGTGGTCCCGTGCATTTTTAATTGAGTTTTAGTAATAACGATAATATCTTATCATTTATATTCATATTTTGTGAATCGTCAATATTAGCATGTTAAGGAGAAGCCTGAAAAACTCAAAGAGGCTTTTGAACCACCCGACTACACTGCGCACCATCATATGTCAAAGGTCGCCCAGGAAAAAATATGGTTAGTAATTAAAACGTTGTTGGCTTTTGCAATTATATTGAGTGTAACGATTTATACATAATAACATACAATTTAAATTATTGCACTATTGTAATATTGGCAGAATGTTATCTCTTCTAGTTAAGATTTATTAAAGATTGTTTAGTTTACCATAATATCATCTATTAACTTTATCATGACGAGAATAATAAGGTAAATTGATTGTATGGCAAGTATGGTGAATTCATCCATTCAATCAAGTGAGTAATACATATAATTTTTTAGTCCTCTATAGCGATTCAAATCAACAAGGCTTTTTTTATATTTAATAATTTAATTTTCTTAACAATAATTTTGTCACAGTTTAAGCTAGTCGAGCCCAGGTCCAATTAAATATTTCAGTTAAAAGCTTATAATTTATAAATGCCTTGGTCTAAAATGGGCATTTGCCACATTGTATGCTGTTATGTCTAAACTTAAACTCTAAAAATAATTTCTAAAGCTAAATAAACTGTTATTTTATCAATAATAGCCCAGATTATTTAGAGATCTATGTTTCTTAAATAACAATAAATATCACTTATTCCTAAGGTTTAATATGTTGTGACAACCCTATCGTCTTTAGCAACATTTTCCATATTGAATTAGTGGTAATAACTAATACAACAATATAGAGAATATTAGGAATATAGTTCCGATAAAAAACAAAAAGTTTACATATTTTAAAGTTTAAAAGCTTTATGTTAGGTTATTTTTGTATTAACATTTAATATAAACATTTAAAATGTTTGATACACAAAAATTAGATAAAATGATTTGTTTTTAACTCCAGTACTATTTATAAGAAATTCTTATGTTTATACACAAGTACAATTAAAACTGTATATGCTAATCATTATGGTGTGCGGGTTTCTAGTGGCTGCATAGTATCTATAGAACAGATAAGAAAGTTAAAGTGATAAATGAGTATAATTTTTACATTCCTAATTTTTCTTACAATTAGATATTATACTTATTTATTAGAAATTCTAATTGAAACCCCCATTATTATGGAAAATGGTAGGAATGATATATTATAAATTATAATATACATAATTTAAAAAATATACAGTTTAAACAAATAATGGCGGTAAAATGCCTCAAGCCTTAAGTAGCCAATGTCCATTTGATTACTGATTTTTGTTTGTAGAGGGTTTTATCCACAGTGTGTAGGTTGTAGGAAATGAGAATTCAAGAAATGGATGTTATTACGTTAATAGTAAATATATTTGAAATAAAAACTTTCTAATATTGGGAATTCTCGGATACCTATGTATCGTACATAATTATTTATTAGCATATAATCAATGATTCATTTGTTTGATGTTATTATGTATTACGAGTGATAAATGTTTTTGAGAATACAGGTTAGGTTATCTTCAGCATTTATTTACTTGTAGTACAGGTTTTTTTAAAAGTCATGTGATGCATAAATACTGTCGAGATTTTTGTTGCTTGTGGATACTTTGATTTCCAGTTGCGACTTTAAAACAATAAGGACCCTGTACATAATGGCCCCTTTTTTCATAGGAATTAAATCAAATTAATAATTATTTAAATTATAACTATAATTTTTTTACATTATTATATCTTAATCGGATATGACATTGTATCCGAAATCTTGTTATCTTTCGAATTTATAATAAGTGTTTTTGCTCTAGACCCACTATGGACTAAGTAAAATGCATTCTGCGTAGCTATGTTAGGATGAAATTTTTTTTTAAAAAGTTGTCAAGAAATTTACGCAAATTTACACATCACAATTTAACCATTAAATTAAGATTTTGCAAAAAAGTGCCTATACCTAACTGTTTAATAGATATGAGGTGTAATGTTTTCTTAAACAGTTTTTCTAAATACTTTTATTAATAAATTTTACACATAAAAAAAAAAATTTGAGAGTCTAGTGTAAAATTTGCTGGGAACTTCATTCGAACCTTATTTTGGTATTGAAATTATTGCAGTGGTCTGTTAAATAGTATATAAAAGTAAATTATTATTTCATTAAGCAACTTCTAGAAAAAAGGTGACTATTATGCTCTATTTCTATTAAGACAAAATTTTAAATATTGTTTTTATAAGTATCTTAAATAAACAGAGCTAGATGTTAGATGTTTAAAAAATTATAATTAAAATTATGATGGATAATTATAATTAATAAATAATATGATTGTGACGAAAAGAGGTAAGAAGAGGAATGACGTGATTGGTAAAAGCAAAGAAAATTAATAATTTCATCAAATTTTTTGTTTTACATGATGCCAGATGTTATTTTATTATAATTAAAAAATGGCAAATTAATAATTTCTACAGTTAACTTAAAATTATATGAAGTATTATTTTTTAATTAACAGAAAATTATTTCTATTTATTTATCGATACACAAAGTAAAAATGTAAGTAATGCTATATATATATTATATATTATACATTATAAGTATATATGTAAAAATCTAATAAATATTTGCATTATTATTTATAAACCTTTTAATTGTATATAGAATAACCATTGGCTTAGCATGTAGGGTTTGCTGCAACATGCCAACTCTGGACTTTTGGGTCGATTTAGTAATATATAAATACTATTTCTACCTATTTTGTATGAACACTGAACATATTTTTCTGCCTCCATCTATGACACCATTTATGTTATAATACTTGTATTTGTGTGTTTATTGAATGTGCAACGTGTCTCAAAATATTTTCTGTTAAATTAACATAACATTTCTGAGTAAAATTTGTAAAAGTAAAAATCGCGTGTAAATTTCGTAATTTTTATTTTTAAGCATCATATTACTAACATTTTTAACTAATGAATTATTATTTAAAAATTGAAAATTTTTTGAAGTTCTAGATGCGAGTATTGTTGTTTATATTCTTCTTATAGTATTGTCTGATCTTTAATTTTTGTTATACGACTCGTTCGATACAAAAGGTTTGTATTATGATGAGAAACAATCATCGTTTCCAATTGGCTTACGATTAATAGTCACGCGATCGAATGATCAGACATAAAGAATGATTACATTGCACTTATCCATCTTTTAAATAGACTTTGTTTTATTAAAATTATTCTATTAACAATTTAAAACTAAACGGCTGAAAATAAGAGAGTTTATATCATGTTGTTTGTACTTATAATCGTGACATTTATCAGTAAGTACCTTAGTACAACGACTCACAGTTGCACGAAAATAATTTTTTTTCTTGGTAAATTAGCATGTATTATGTATTAACTAATAAATTACATTTGAATTTAATTTGATAAAAAAAATGATTTGATGTATTTGTATTGCCTGTTGAATACATTTGTCAAGAAATAAAATACTTATTGAATTCATTTATTTTCTGGTTGTCATTAGCATTTAAATGTTTAAATGTAATTTTTTTTTGTATTAATTGTTATGATTTCCGATTGTTGATAAAAATTACTTTATTGGAAAAGGAGCGATTAAGATTTGGTCAACCTTTTTTTCTAAAGGAGAGTTAACAGGACGCATTGGCCACCAATTTCGTATTCAGCTTAAAAAAAATATTAAATTTTAACGCCGAAAATGTGTTATATTAAAACTCTCATTTTAAAAATTAGGATTTTTGAAATTTGGAGATTACTACTCGGAAACCTTATCTATTAAACTGAACATTTTACCATTTTAAAAGGCATCATCTTTTTCTTTAAGACATATTTTTGAAAAAAAACATGCTATATACACTAGATATACATTTATTTAACTTGCAGAGAAGCTAGAGAGGGAGTTGTCCTCCTGCCCCCCTCCCTGTGGGTGCCATCAGGGATGTGCGATTATTTATCAACGAACACAATTTAAAAATACGCTTGTTTATTCATAAAATGAATTATTCAAAATTCAAAACAGGGAATAATTCGAGTTATTTATTCAATTCAATTAACGAAATAAAAAAAATTATAATAATAATGAAAAAATCTATTACTTTGTTTGTTTTATGTATAACATGAAATTCTATACAAGTATGTATTGGGACTTTACGAATATTTTTCATTTTTATAATCCTGCATTTCGTAATCTGGCACCATTGGAATAATTAGTATATTATTTTACAGTACACATATTCATATTTAGGTTTATTTAAAAAAAAATTAAACTTCTGGGAGGTTTAATTTGAGTTAAACTAAAATATTTAAACTACAAAAAAATAATCATATCTGATTTTTATACAGTAATACTTACTCATATTGTGTATTTATATATATATTACCTAAATGTTAACCGTTATTATAGCAATATTCCAATTTCCAGACTGTAATAATTATTTTATTGTTTTACTAGTGGTTTTAAATATATTATTAATATTTGTACCATTTTTTTTAATACTCTATTACTCATGTCTCTAATATTTTTGTTATTACATAGAAGGTGTATCTAAGCGTTGCCATTATAAATTAAATCGTGTACGAAGGATATTTTTTTATTTTCAAGCAAACGCCTAACGGTTTGCGCGTCGTTAATAGAGTTTAATTGTATGCAACAGCTACAGCTGACACTACCCGCTACCGGTATGTGATAAAACGCAGACTTAGTAGACCATAGTTGACTGGTATATCAGCATTTTAATAAAAACCATACCAGTTTATCGTAGTACAACTATACTAACTGTAATCTCTTCGCCAATTATGAAATGTAAATCATTAGACTATATTTATGTAAAAATGGTATTATGTAGGTATTATGCAATATACCTAACCCAATATTTTGATTTACTCATTTTTATCAGAGATAGCGAGGACATTTTAAGACCCATTCCTTTTTTAATACATAATTATTAAGTAATTTAAAAAAATAATTTATTTTATATCCTTCTCGAGCTTTTCATGTCTTATTCGTTAACCCTTATGTTATATCAGTTTAAGAAACGAGTAGTTGGCTACCGAAATCTCACTATCTATATGATATTAGGGTTTATAATATAACAAAGTATTTTAAATGTCCGTATAAGTAACGTGGTATTACTGATAATGAAATCAGGTTTTTGGAAATAATGCTATTAAAACCATTGACTTCGAAAGATATATTAAAAGGACCACCTTCTCAGCATTTTCCAAAATCAAATTAATGCTATTTTCTAAATCTTGATTGATTTTTAAATAACTTGAAATCTGATTAATCTTTATAGCTAAGAAAATGACTAAGCTATGTGACTTTGTAATCGGCCGACAAGAGGTCTCATTTCCTGTGATCGATTTATACTTATATATTTCGATGTGATGTTTTGACCTATATCCTAATCCTAGAGACTCTAAGGTACAATTGAGCCGACGCGGCAAGAGGAAAAGTAGTGTAAGTCACATGTTCACACGATCTGAAATAACACCGCCAGGCGATAATTCTACCTTATATTGCCTGCGAAAGTGATGCTAGTCCTGATTTGCTTATTTTCCGCAAGATGTGGAAAAGAACTTTTAAGTTCTCGAAAAAAAGTAAACATCATTTCTATTTTTACCTTTCGTTTCTCAGCTTTGAACTTTCGTGACTTACACCATTGTTGCTCTCGATGGTTCAATTATGGATGCTTATAATAAGAAATTGATACTTTGGTTCTTAATTGATGTTTTGGCGTTTGTTACGGAATCAACTTTTCTGCAAAGGTTTTTTCGCTTTCCGCATCAGAAATATAAAATAGAGTAACAGATACATTTAAAAATTAATTCCAAACCCCTAATTAAAACTACTTCAGAATAAATGTATTTATATTATTTGTTATTTAATGTTACATAATATACAATATTTATTATTATTTATTTACTTACACGAATGATTTTTAAATCTTTTTTGTTTAATATATTATATTAAACATATAAGTTTTGCTTATTTCACTGATCAGAAACATCGAAGTCCCAAAAATAGTCAACAATATTTGATCCGAAATTGATTTAATATACTATCCAAGTTAACCTCGTTGATTTATAAACATTTTTTAATTATATGTTGACATTGTGAAAAACATGAATTTTTATTAAAACCACCATAGGTTTTCCACCTCTGTCGCTGACACAATATTACTTTTATAATTATAAGTTATAAGTGTAAGTGTAAAATTTCTTAATTATTTTAACTGAAATTGGTTTTATGCGTATAATGGAATATTATAAATATGTTAGTTTATAAATCTGTGGCTTGGAGCAAGAAGGACCAATGTCAATTTTGTGCGTAAACGAGTTAGTCCGCTAATTGTAAAAATTGAATCATTCTTTATATACTGAGAAAAAATCACACTCTGAGGCCAAACAATGAATTACTCATGAAGAGTTTGATAAAAAAATTAACATAGAGCCTAATAGAAAATAAAAAAAGTGACATTGGCCCTTCTTGCTTCAAGCCACAGAAATATATTAGGAATTTGATAAAATTATAAAAAATATCTTTTAAAGTAAATTGAACTAATAAACGTTATTATTGACGCGTAACGTTTTATTTTAATGATTGTGAACTGTCCACCAATTGTTTTTTTATATACTTATTGTAAGTATACGCAAGTTCATATTGAACATAGTATAATTTTGTAATTGATTTGTCGGTTATAATTTTAAAGCCGGCTATAGATCGAGTAACCGAAGTTTAGAGTTCAAATATCTTCATTATTAAATTCGTGATAACAATCTGTACACAATTAAAAATGTGTTATCGGTAATATTTCGCAAAGCTCGATCAGTCTAATGGTTAAAAAAAACTATTCAACCTAGGATTGCCAACTTTCAAATTGTGTAATGTAGGACAATATTTTTCCATGTATGTCCAAGGGGTCAAAAGGGAGGAATAATTATATTTTTCATATTTCTTAGTGATTTCTAGATGTTTTCTGGGCTGAGACACTTGAAGTTATAAAGTCTTTGAGTTATATTATTCTTTCTATTGAGTATACTTATTTAAAAAAATGTATTTCAGGGATTATAGGGAACTGGATCCGAATAACAAATCCGGCCTTAAACCAACAGAATATAATATAATGAATAGAATATATGTATACTTTTAGTAAATAATCGTATACATTTTATTTATATCACCTTTATTGAATCTTATTTATACTTTTGACTCGGAGGATTTAACTTCGACTATTATATATCGTGTAAATGAACAGTTACTAAATTTTTAAGTATTTATAAATGTATAGCAATTGGATGTTCGCCACTCTAATAAAATCTTAAATATACACTTATATACATCGGATACAGAATTGGAATAAAAAAATTTAACAAATCTGATATAAGTGGTTAAGCTAAATAATTGATAAAATTAAATATAATAATAACGAAATATAAATAAGTATTTTTTTTAATTTTTGATAGACTTTACCCTAAAGTATAATAAGGACATAACTGTCGTATAGGATTGTCCTACAAAAAATTTAAAGCTTTGTTGGACATAGGACAAATCATACAAATGTAGGACTGTCCTGCCCAAAGAAGGACGGTTGGCAACCCTAATTCAACCTTATCTTTCAGATAGAAAAAAATCATTAATGCCGTTTTTAAACTTAATTATTTGTTCTGGAATATGGACATTATATTGTGACATTTATAATTTAAAAAGTTTTGTTATAGTGCTGCTAAAAAAATAGTTGTCATAGCCAAGGGCGCCCCCAGGTGAAAACTCAGGAGGGGGGCTGCCTATGGTTTTGTAATAGATTTTACAAATTTGGGATATTCTATATAGGTTTTTTTAACTTGCAAAGAAGATAAAATCTTGTAAAGCAGAAATCTTGTAAAATCTCCCATGATCTAAATAAAATTAATTATTGACCTTGGTTTCGACGTGTTGTACAGTAAACTATTATTATAATTTTTTGCCAACTGAATACAGTTGTTTGCAGTAGTTATCAGTACCGTATTTGATGATTATTATATTAAACGCTTAATGGTTAATTATTTTGTTAACTTTGCTATGCGGCAATTAATTTTCCTTTTACATCAGGTGTGCATTGTAGTAAAATGTTGATAATGCAGCGCTGCCGTGAACGTTTTTATGTCGGTTTTATTGATAAGTGTATATGCATATATTATAATAATATAATGGCGTTAACCGAAAATGTATAGAGTAATTATCGTTTAATTTGACTATGGGTATACTTTTACATGTAAATATGTATGAATATTTATTAGTATATGACGTATTACGGGGATAGCAATAGTTAGACAAAGGAACTTATTACGGGATCTACTCCTCCATCTAAGTTTTAGTTTTACAGATTAAAAGAACTGAGAAGCATAGTATTGTTTTTTTTAAATCGCTTTATGCTAAATTAATAATTATGACATTTATTTTATGGTATCGAACGAATTTCCTGCATTAAAATGCATAATGTTTCGTTGCCTACCGTTGAGAGTTATTTTAATAAAACCATGTCCAGGGAGATATCCGTTTTCGGTCAACAACTGGGCATTTCAGTCAATACGCCTTTTAAAGCCGTGAAGTTATAATATGGCTAAGACAAATTATGATAATATTACTAGAAATTTATCACTTAAATTTAATTAGTTTGTTGGGTAGCTTATATTTTGTATTTTAATCGGAAATTATCTGACAATGGATCACACAATTTTAACGGACCGTTCACGTATTTTTCCGTATAAACGTTTCCGACAAGGTTACAATCGACGGCTATTTTGCCATTTTTCGACAAAAAAAAACAATTCTATGAGTTAAAAATAATACGGTAAATTAATGAAAACAGTTTAATAATTAAAAACGGTTGTTGATTGTAATAAATATACCCGGTGATTGTTTATCGAACTAACCGTTGCCTTAGTCCATGTTTCAATCCTCGCCGTCTGTATTTTATATTTTTGTGGAATTTCGGATTTCCTTATCCGTTTATGTTACCGCTATACATTACAGGGTTTATTAATATGTATTATGTATGTATATATGTAAAAAGTGTGATAAGATAACTGGTTATTGGAAAAAATATATTTGCATTTTATATTTATCTGTGCGTGTATTTAAGTACAACGTTCTAAGCTGGGTTCGCAAATTTTTGCCAGGTCGTCAAAGGTCGATTTAATCAATTAGAACGCGGTGAAAATAAAAAAATATTGTAGAGGCAACACACGGACCACCGTTCTAATAATAAAAAAAAGTATACTGCAAATACATATATAATATTATATAAATGTAACGTATTCACTCTTTTCACTCGTAAAGTACGACCTATTCGATATAATCGTTGCCGGGTTTATATAATAATAATAATAAAAATATTATTATTATTAGTTAACAGTATGTAATGTGTATTGATTATGTCGCAATATGAAGAGAGTAATTGCGTATAGTGTCTTATGACCGAAGAAAGCCGTCGTCCGTGTTGTCGGATATTGATAGTAATTAAATTAAAACAAAATTGCTGCGAAAATTCATACTCAACATTCGATGGTTAAACACGAGCGAGATTCGTTTTGTGTGAGTTTAATGATTAAGGTTACACGCGTCGCGCCGACTGATTTGCTCTAAACCTTTTAGCCATCACGCCATCGCACGGGCAAACACTCGGTCGGCGCTGGTTCGCTCACATCAAATTTTTTTCACGCTCCATTATAACATTATTATAGACCATACATACACACACATTTACTTGGCAGTATTATTACATTGTGTTGTTGTTTAAACGCATTTGCACGCGGACGCGCGTCATGGACGAACCGTGGGTTCTGCTAACATACTGTTGCGGTCTGGCCGACATACTGTTTTCGCAATATTTTCTAAACGCATGTGTGTACATACATAATGTATATCTTTTTTTTTTATCTTTATTTTATTGTTTTTCTCTCGCACGTTACGTTGATTAATATTTTTTCCCTCCCTTCGAAAATTATAATTGAGGAATCGAAAATAATTATACTTGGATAGAGAATACATTTTACAACGTTGGATAATTACGTGTGGGGTTTTTGTTTTATAATATTGTAGTTCATACGTTTGGGATTATGTATGCATGTATGTATAAAATTAATTATTTTATCCTGTAATCGGCCGAGGAAAAAACAATATCCAACGTTTAGAGTATTTGTTATTATTACTAGGTATATTTATATATTTGGTCTTGTTTGTTTTGTATTCCCCAGGTACTACCGCCACCGGAGAACCAGGCGATTCGGGAATCAAGGAGGCCGCGACGAAAAATTCGCGATGGTGGAGTTGGTCGAACCTCATATACCCCATACCAACAGGCGTGGGGTTGACGTTGCTGGCCGTGTTGCAATGGCGCCGGTTGAATAAACAACAGCAGGACGGCGACCAACAACCGGTGTACACCCAAAATCTCAGGGTAAACCCATTCTCGAGCACCTACAATACAAAAAGCCTTGTCCACGCCTAAACGACATTTCCATCAAAATTATGTCACACACGCGACATTTGTACCAGGCTCCGTTTTAATAGCAGTAAATATCAAAAAAAGGCCATTCGACATCAAAGTTCCCGAAAATGTTGCTGATGCGTGGACAGGGTTTCAGAATTTCAACATATTATTATCGTTATGTAATTCATATCATCTTTAGCCTTCCGGGCAGCCGCCAAAGGTCAATTGATAGTTTGATAAAATGAAAAGTGCAGGAATGGTTTTGGGATAAAAATGTGAAACTTATGCGCGAATATTAGACGCCTCGTTATGTCTGGAAATATTTTTATGTTTATTTTTTTTAATTTAAATTAACAATTCAATGTTCGCAATTTTGTAGTATTCGTGCAAAAGGGGATAAGTTGAAATTAGATATATTTATTTTCTTTTGTCTAAATTAGTATTTAACTTTAAACTTATTAGCCTATAACTTTACTTTTCACTAATGTTAAACTGTAGCTTAAGTGCAAATATACATAACGAACAGAACTAGCATATTCGTAATTCGTAATTGACGTTGGGAAATTTGTGGATTGAACATACATAGTTACTGTATAGTCTACTGGCATATGAAGTACGGCAATTATAACACAATGGACGCAACGAATCATGGTCAGTATAGATTTGCGTCCAAAAATGTGTATGGCCTGGCTTATCTATGTATTTTTAATCTGTAGGGAAGTGGAAAACTTTTCTTATCACAAATTTTAACCAAAAGAAACATAATTTTGATATCCGTTTTTGCCTGAACACCACACATTTATTGTCATCGTAAAAACCCTAAAGTTTAATAAAAAAGTATTAGAAAAAAAGGGACGCGCTGTCCATCTACCATTTTTTTTATCAGAATTTTTTAATGTGAATGACATCCACAAGGCTCTACCCCTTGCTTGCTAATCATAAAAAAAATGCCCTAACTGCAACCCTAAGCCATTTATAAAATGTAAAATAAATTATATCGTAATTTTTAAATAATTGAATAGTTAGTAAATATAGCAATATATACAATTGTAGATCGTAGATAATATATACTTCTTAGATGTTATTTATAAGTTAAAACATATAGAGCTGATTTTTAATAATTAATTTTCTAAACTTAATTGGTCGCCTCAGAAAAAATTGTTTAATTACCAAGACTACCACCCTGAGAATAATAATATAATCCCCTTCCCCTGGATATTACATTTTTCCTACGACTTAAGTAAACACCAGAAGAAACTCTTCTGGTCAGTGGTCATAACCCATATTCATTCAGCTCAACGATATTTGTATTGAATAAACGAATTGCTGTTTGCATTACGTTAAATAATATTCAGCAAAACCTTTTCTAAAAAAGTTTTCAAAACTTTTGCGCGTATTAACGTGCACAGTGCACGCACATTAATATTAGTATTACATTATTGTACTGTAATCACAATCCACACACTTGCACACGCATAAACATCTGACGTTGTGACATTGAACCAAATGAAGATAAAAAAAATTTTGATAATGACGTGTATGTTATTTATGTAGTTTAAGTATTTTTTCAAATTATGGGAACTACTTTTTAACAGGGTCTTACTAAACATACAATTTCTACTTATTTAGGAAGCGTTTTATAATTAGTAGCATTATAATATTAAATTCTTTCTCTGTTTTCTACACTGGTTTTTTTCTAAAAAAAACCACGTTTTTATTCCAATAGTAAACCGCCACGCGAACAAAAAAATATTTTCTATTAAAGAAAAATAAATTACTTGATTTTACTATGATAAATTAGGATTTGATTAAACCTAATTTTTTTGTTTTCCCTTTATAAATATAAAATTTTTAAATAAATTGTAATTCAAATTGTTTCATTTAAATATCTGTAAAGCGTAAACAGCCATCAACATGATTGTTATATCTGGTTCATTACAAGTGCGTTCATACGAGTTGGAACTTTTTACTTCATTACTTCATCTGTGACACATTTTCCCAGCTGTATAAGTTATTATTATTATTATTATAGTCAACTCAAATAAACGTCGTTAATATGCATAAAATAAAATTAATGAACCTACTAAACAATTTACATTTGAGAGTTAACTAGTTTTGTTTATTTATCATATAATACATACAATCTTACTTTGCATAATAAAAAATTTTAAATGTCACGTTGGGAATGATATATTTAAGCATTTGACTTTAGTATTTTCTGTCTGTGAGTTATGTTTTTATGTTAAAGGTTTTTCTAAAGATGTAAACTTTTTAGTACTTTTAACATATAATAATTTTGTTTTATTTTAGTTGTCATTCTACAAAGCTATTCCATTAAGAGCAATGTCCCGATTTTGGGGCTATATTGCTGATTTTTACATTCCTCGACCATTGCGTTATTGGCTATTTACTGCGTATTCCAAACTATTTGGGGTTAGCGTGGAGGAAGTAGAACTACCGATGGAATCTTACAAGAGTTTGGCAGAATTTTTCGCTAGAAGACTTAAAGATGGAGCCAGACCTATTAGCCACGATCAACCAGTGGTAAAAATACGTTTGATAAATATTTGCATACAAATATTTTATCAAACCAAATTTGCCAATTTCAGGTTTCTCCAGCGGATGGTACTATTGTAACGGCTGGTCGGGTGACTTCTTGTCAAGTAGAACAAGTCAAAGGTGTTACTTATACTATCAAGTCATTTTTAGGTACCCCAACTTGGCTGGAAGATATGAGCTCCTTAAAATTAGAAACTTCGCCACTAGTGACAAATAATACTGTAAAAGCCGATCTGATGAAACGAGATACGACATCGAACAATTACAGTGGTGGTGGCTGGTCCATCAACTCCACCTTTTTGTTTTATCATTACGGTCTACTCACTATGCATATGTACTGCATCAACTTTATATTCAATTTCCTTTACCAAGGAGTTAGCTTCTTTAGCTTGTCATTTAAAAAACAGGACGTCGTTTTATCTGATTCAACATCAGAAAAAACGATATCGGTTGAACGGAAGGAAAAAAATGATGACGATGAATGTGAAACGTTTGATCCTCACTGGAATGAGTATAAATCCAAGCTTTTACGTAATCCTAATAATGATTTATATCAGATGGTCATCTATTTGGCTCCCGGAGATTATCATCGGTTTCACTCTCCAGTTCAGTGGACAGTCAAATTCCGAAGACATTTCCAAGGTATAACAATGATATGCAATTCATTAGTAAATATATGATTTTTTTTTTAACAAATTAATGTAAAACACAATCTATTTTCTTAAGGCGAGTTATTAAGTGTAAATCCAAAAGTTGCAAAGTTTTTACCAGATCTGTTTGTATTAAACGAAAGAGCGGTGTATGTTGGAGAATGGAAGCACGGTTTCTTTTCAATGACAGCTGTAGGTGCCACAAATGTAGGATCTATTCGTGTATATTCTGATAAGGTAAAATATAATACATTTAAAACAATTATGGTATATGTTATTGAAATTTTTGCTGTTGTTTATAGGGTTTGCAAACTAATGTGCGCTGCCGCCGTAGAGATTTCAATCAACATGACCGTTCACTAGAGACTCAGTGGTCTAAGGGACAAGAAGTAGGAGAATTTCGAATGGGTTCGACTGTAGTGCTGTTGTTCGAAGCACCTAAAGACTTTTTGTTTGACGTCGAGGTTGGACAGAAAATAAAAATGGGGCAAGTTGTTGGAAGAATAGGTGGTGTTACAAGTGACTTGGCTAGTTCTAAATAGTTTTCATAAAATAACATAACAATATCACCCTATTGTCTTGAAATCAATTTGAGTTGCATTCTTCTACCGACTACCTAAAGGCTGACTAAATTTTTAATTAAATTATATATTAATAATCATTAATTAACTATTTAGTTTTTATTATTTAATAATAACGTGTGGCAACTTGATAATTTTTAACTCGACCAATCTATGGTGCATACCTTATATAATTCCTAATTATGTGGATCCGTAGAGGAGAGTTTAAAAGGGAAAATAAAATATATATTTCAAAAAGATAGATAGAGTATGATGAACATGAATAAAAAATTGTTTTGTTTCGAAATCAAAAATGACTACAAGCTTATTCTGATATATTATTTTAATATTTATTGTATCGTTTTGTTTTATATTATTTTCAATTTTAATTATTTAATTCCCTCGACACTCAACAAGTTGTACTGTGTGTGTGTGTGTGTGTGTGTGATATGTAAAAAGTTTTAAATTATGTTAACTAGTATTTTATATTGGTAAGATTCGAGTTTTTATTAAATGTTTAGTCTTTATCTAAATGACACAATTGTTACGAATACAAAATAATTGTTATCATTAAATAGTCAACTACTAGTTATTGGTCTTTTTTTACATAAAAAACTATTATTTTACTATTTTTTAGTTTTTTGGTAGTACGAGTATAACATCATAGATTATTGTCAATTACCATTAGCCTTTAAATATTATTATTCCAACAAGTAATAATGAAACATAATTTATTATATTTATTAAAAAATTGTCTAAAAAACTATTTACATAGATACATATTTATAAATTTAAGTATTACATCATATAATACAATAAATTTATATTAGTAAAATTATAAATTACATTTAATAACTATCACAAGTGTTGTATTCGATAGTATCGAAAAAAAATATATCATTTAAATTTATTTTCTAAATGTATAATGTAACAAATATATCTTGCAGATCATTGTGTTACTAAAATCACAAATTAATAAACATAATTAAAATATCAAATTTTAAATCTTTAAGTTTGTCACCGCGTTTTCTGGTTGCTGCGAATTTTACGCTGATTCACTGAGATTGGTTATTCTTTTTCCAGAACATGGTTTGTTTAGCGATATTAGATGATTGAAACATTTTCACCATTTTGGGTTTTAAATCGTGTGTTAAACTGCTACTGTTCCCACTGGAAAAAAAAATGATTTAATCAATACTCGCTACTTTTAAACTCATTTTAAAGTATTCTTATTTGTTCAATAAACACACAAATAAGCAGTACTTTTTTAGAAACCGCAACCGATTTTATGTGGGTTTCCATTCGCAAAATGACGTACCCCTACGATGAGGAGACTGGCTCACGACTGTGGAAAACAGCATAAAATCGGCTGAGCATTGTACAATGTACACAGTTCTATTTATTACACTGTATACAGAGTGATATGTAGTCATGAGAGTATACACTTCATCTGTCTTTCACTTTTCTATGTATACATGTACTCTGAGAAGTAGGTGGGTATATGCAGGTACTCGTATTGCTGATAATCTATCAATGGCTAAGACCATTCTATTATATAGATAAGTATCAGGTAACTACGTTTGTGAGATACACTATGACTACATTGCTTAGCTGTATATGGTACAACAAATGGTATTAGTGTAAACAGCTATAGCTACCTTTCTGCTTGTGGCAGTAGTTTGGATTCGGCTTCTTTTATCAGCATGACAGATAACTCTTTTTGGGGTAAACTTATTTTGTTACAAAGGTCTTCTAAACATCTAATAAAATAAATGTGTTTGATTACATATTGTTTGAGTACTACACAATATTAGCTGAACACACCTTAAACTAGGTAACAGCGATAACGTAATTGCACTTTGTGATAATGTACATTCATATAGGACAGTGCTAAAAGCGTCTAACAATACTCGAGTCAGTTCGATTTTTCTGGACATATCTGTAGTACGCACAGCTACACCGGAATACATGTTGAGTTGTACCATTATTACTGCAAAAACATAATATTACTATTTACAACTATTATTATTGTTATAATATATTATGGACAGCCTAGTGCTAGAGAGTGCATTTTTTTAATTAAAAAAGCGACAATTATTATCTAACCATCTTCCCTGTACGTTTGTTCTAATCTTGGAGCCATTTTGCCAAACGCGTTTATAAGTTCAGTTGCAAATACAGGGTTATCTGTCAAAGAACGATCTTCCATGAGACTCTTCATTTGTAAACGACATTTTTCTATTGTATCTTTATTATTTGTCGACGTCATTAATTCACCAATAACTGGAACCAATGCTATTTTTACATCACTATAATAAAAAAATTATTAAAATTAAATTCAGATAGATACTCTGTAGTGTTGTAATTATTGTACATAACATAGTAATTATAGAAGGTACATCTCAAAAATGTCTCCTCTGAAATATTAAGTTACCTTTAAATTCTTTTTAGTTTATCAATATTTCAAAATTTTATAATACTATTATGATTTTTCTCACCTATTTGCATCGTTTGATAGCGTTATTAAGGCTGGCACAATTCGATTAATTATATTCACATCGGACAAGTGAAACATTACAGATAAAAAAAGTTTGGTAACAGTCAGACGAACAGTTTCTTTTTGGCTAATAACGCCTGTTGAAAATTATAGTACCAAAAATAATAAAATACCTAGCAATAAAATAGGTGGTTTTAGTTATGATTTACCTTCCCAAAGCGATGCCAATATTATGTTGTGTAAACGGGTATGATTGAGTGCTAGTTGATTAATAGTAAATTGCAAAACATCGATAGGTACGCCACACAAAGGTAATGTACAAATATATTTTTTAAGAGCTGCTTCTAATTCGTTTTCTTCAGTCTGTAATTACTTATTGTTATTATATTTTACATTAGCCAAGAATGGAAAATATATTTACCTCTATTGGAGCTAATACCGTACACAAGTATATACAAATAATTGATAGTGATGGCAGTGCATTGCTAACATTAGCAAATGATTTTTCTACTTCTTGTATTTTCTTTAAGAACAGTGGCTTTACCTATTCAAGTACTAATATAAATGTAACAGCAGTATAATAAAATATGTCATATTAATATTACTCTGCTGAGTGTAAATTTCGATCCAAATCCACTACAAAACGATTGAAACAAATTTACAAGCGATTGCAGAAGTTTTTTATTCCCGACTGACACTAGAGTAGTTGAATTTATCAAATTCGGTAAACTATAAAAATAAATATTAAAATCCATATATTATGTCCTTGCATTTATGTATTTATAATATGTATGAACTATGAAATGTATTTATTAATTTGTTCTATGACCACATAACATACAAATTATCAAGAAGCCAATCAAGTCTTGTACATGATATTTCTGCCCTTTCCATTGCCAAGTCAAAAGTACACATCACAACACCGATTTTATAATTTGCATTGCTGTAAAATATTGTCGGATTACATAATCCAGTGCATATATCAGCAAACCCAGTTCCTGTAACAATGTGTGTTAGCTTAAAGTTGGAGAAAATAGATAAAATTTTTACTTTTTAATTAAATAGCTTACGTAATTCTCCTCTTGGCATATTATCGTTTCTCAACGCAAGACACTCGGGAGCAGACGCTACGTACAATACTAGGTATGGAAGAATAGACCGTACAGCACTTACCATGGCACAACAGTTGTTTTCCAATTGTTCAACTTTTTGGCTTTTCCTTTGAGAATCAAGAGCCTTAAATACAATTTATAACTCTTCTTAATTACAAAACAATAATATTAACATTTTCAATACCAAAGTTACATTAACATTTATTACCTCTATTTGAGTGTTCAGAGAATTAATTAAACGAGTAAAACAATGAGACTGTAATCGTTCAGATTCAAATGCCCACTTAGCTAAAACGGGCAACAAAATTCCAACAGTGACTTCAAAAACATGTTTACACGCATCTTTCAAGCCAACAAATAAAAGTTCTTCGACCTGAAAAATAATTTTTAGGCCCGTATCTTAAGTGTATGAAAATATATAATTCAAATAGTTATATTTCACATAAAGACGTATGATAAGCACGCTATTTTGAAATAGACATTCGGCTCGTTGGTCTAAATTCATACATAGGGCAATGAAAAAACATATAAACTATATGTGTTCAGTGTGAAACAGGCCTTAAAATAGTATTCTAAATTTATGTTTTATTAATTAATTATATATTAGATAATAAATCATAATATCTTTAATAACATTTTTTTTAACATTTATGCTCATTATCTTTAGGAAAAATAAATGTAAAAATAAGTCTGTACCTGAGTATATTTATCAGTATCAAAAATGTTAACTGCATTGACTGCTATACTTTTAATAGTAGCGGCACGAACCGAATCATCAGCATCTTCGATTAAAATTTGTTGCAAAACAGACAATAAAGATTGCCTTGCCTCGCACTAAAAATATCCGTATTATTAAAACAAGCAATACAAATATATTAATGATTTTCATATTTTTAACTCACATTTATAAGAGTGGTAAAACACGAACAACCTTCTGCAACTAATAATCTTTTTTCAACATATTTATCATTGAGCAAAACCCATAGCTGTGGTAGTAATAGTTTTTCAAAAAATCGTTTATTTGAATATTTTAAAAACCACGATAAACCTATATAACAACAATATATTAACTCATTTATTTTAAAATGAAAATGAAATTAGTGTACCTCCAATAATTAAAGATCTTTCTTTTTTACTAGGTTTTTTTTTCATATTAAGTAATGAGCACAATAGTTTTTCTACCTCATCTTCATCCGGATGTATATGCATCAACAATACACTTAAAATAACGAAATCCTGCAAATAACGATCTTTTTTTAATTAAAGAAAAAGATTTGGACCTAACCATTTTTCTTGAAACGGTTGTATACTTCTTGTTTATCAGTTTCAGAGGAATTATCTATATTTTGGTTACGAATTCTTTGATTTTCAAGTACTCGGAGCAATGGATATAAATTTAATTCTACATGATCATGTAAATTAACATTTATCTCAACATCCAAATTTAATAATGTTAGCTGTTGATCCGGCCAACATTTCTCCATCAACATATCATTAAATACAGGTGGTAAGTTAATGGTAACGTAATCATGTGTAACATTCATCTGGCACGGCCTTAACCATTTTTCTTTTGGCGTATCATTGATAATATTAGTTTTCTGTGAAGTATTTTTGAGCCTATTTATTAAAAATAAGTCATTCACAAAGTCAAAAATATATTTTAGCGATAGAGTTAAAACACTAACATTTGTAGTTGAGAAATTAGGTTTTCATTAGTCTCTTCTAGCTCCAAGATTTTTTTTACTAGGTCACTGCAATTATCTTCAGTCTAAAATAAAGTTATATGTATAAAAATTAAACTTGTATTCTTGTTATTAAAACTATTAGTTGTTACTTGAGTCGAAACGTCCGCACATTCAATTTTGTCACACTGGCAGGATTCGTCTGTTTTTAGGTAACTCTTAGCTCGATCTCTATACAAAGATAACAAGTGAGGCGGCCTTGAAATATTCAGACCGACATCATCCCAGATTTCAAAATCCTTCAGCCAAATTTATTTTATTAATACAAAAAAAATTCATAAATATAAATAATTGTTTTTAGCCATTTACTTGGTTTTCATTTTCATCTGCAAATGTAATTGAAGTTAATTTATAATTATGTTGCATCAGGTATTCATTAACTAAAAAATTAAGTACTCTCTGTTCGTGTGGTTTGATTCGATCATCATACCGTTTACTCTGAACATTGTCCCTATTAAATTCATCTGATTCTACAACACATCAAGTGAAGTCAGTATTAATTTTATTTATAAATGTAAAAAAATAAATAACAATAACAATTTAGAATGGCTCAGTATACGAGTACTGTCTTAAACCAGGCTGCACTAATTTTTTTACTTGCCATTAGGTAAAACTAACTTTATGAGAAATGCACCCCTGACCAGAATGATGCGTAATTGCAATAATTACCCGAGTACTTAGACCATATGTGTTGATTATATTTTTGTTAGATTAAAAACTTACCCATGTATTTAATTATTACGTTCAATTTGTTCAATAATATGTATAAAAGCCGTTTGGCGTTAATTATGTAAAATAAAATAACAATACCTTTACAATAATTAAATACAGGAGTATAGTATGTCTACTGTAAGCCCACCCCACAATATTTTGTAAGAATAAGTTCAACATTATTTGTTTAAAACTGTTATTTAAAATGGTTTAAGTAAAGTGATAATAGCAATTGTAAGTAAGTTATTTACAAGAATAAAACGAGATTTAGGTTAAAAAAAAAAAGTGTCCCTTTTAAATACAATTGTATACAATTTGTGAACCCACTAAAATGACTAGGTAATCTGTTGATAGTCAAAGTATTATAATTAACTTTGAGGTTATAATTATTTACCCACAGCCGCAACGGTCAAGTTAGTTCTGAGCGCATTAATAGTGTCCTTGGCTTTTCGCAGTTCAAACTCAAGAACAGCAACTCTTTCATTGATCATTTTGTCGCCATCCTCTGAATATCGCGTCATCTCTAACGAGTCTAATGTGGCCTGACTTGAAGACCGAGCTACGTGAGATTACAGTTATGGTTATAAATATTATAGTAAAATACTGACATACTGCATAATATAGCAGACATACTGGTCAAAACGTACCCATACTCAATGTAATACTGATGTTGTCGTTTTGAGTTATGGTGTGCTCAAAATTTGAAGGGTTTGAGAAGAACTCTCGGAGGCCGGGCAACTCTTTGCCAGCCTCTACTAACTCACAATGGAGTTCCAGGGCAGTCAACAGCAGGCGATCGTTGAGTAGCTTCCTGGCTATGTCGCTGTAGCTTAAGTTAGGCGGTTGTGGGGCCGCAACGTCTTCGACGGCCGCCATTTAGGCTTGGGAGAGGCGATCGGGACAAAAGCACCGCCTAGCAACGCTCAAATTACAAACGCAACAGAGCACCACATAAAAGTAATATCAGTACTTTTAAAATCTAAAACTAGTAAACACTATTCAATATTTTGTTTTGAAATGATTTTATCATATTATTTGCTTATCTACGTGGTCGTGAAAATGATAAGGCGGATCGATGGTCCACAGGTGTCAATGGCGACAAAGGGTTGGCCGACCTGTACTGGCTGGTAATTTCACTCCGGCCACCGCGGCCGCACTGTGGTCTCGTAAAATTCTCTCGGTGCGCCGTGCGCTTCGGAATGTGGAATGCGGCGGCGTCGGCGGCGGAGGATCAAGATTACGTTACGTCGACTCTCGCCACTGTCAGCAAGCAGAGGGTAATCACTAATCACGTAGCGTAGTACGCTGTACAGCACTACTCGCTGTACACTCCCAACGGGCTAAGGATGCCAATAGTTAGTTGCGCCGCACATCACGACTGTTGCTCCGCGTTCTCTTGATTATTATGGCACCGTGATTATATAGGCATCGCCGCCCACGCAAACGGTTTGTTGTGTACACCGTTAAACGTCATCGTACGTGCGACCGCCGAATCCGATAATTACTCGTTTTTGTTTTAATTATAATTTTAATACACCAAAGCAGATCCTGTCGAGTCGACCTTAACTGTAGTTTTTGGTTTAGTTTTAATAAAATTTTCAATTTCGTTTTTATTGTGTTCACTGCGACATGGTCAATCCTTGATCGTGAAAGAAAAAATACATTTCTTTAAAATTATTTCACTCTTTTGGATAGTACCAGCAGACCACTTTATGTCATCGACAAACTGATCGACGTAGTCGTTGACCATGTTTCGTTGCATACCAATATTCAAAGGCTGCAACAGGCAGGTCGAGTGTGTGGACAAGAGGCACAGCTCGTTGAGTTCAGTACCCGAAGAAATCCTCAGATATGCCAGAAGTCTCGAGGAATTGCTGCTCGATGCCAATCATCTACGTGAACTGCCAAAGGTACTGTTACCACCAAATAGTTTAATCCTATACTTATTTTAGTACATAGATTTTGTCGTATTAAAAAATGTGAGATTTGTCTTACAGAGAACTTGTTTTATAATTATTACCTCTGGTTATCAGTAGTTATGCTTAAATTTTTTAATTTGCCATTAGTATTTAATGAGATTTCAGCGATATTTTATGCATATCGGTAGGAAGATGTTATTTGGTTTTTCTTTGATATAAAGCAAATTTTAAAAAATTCACTCTAAAACAATTTTTCCCTTTATTTACATAATTTAAGTACATACTTCTATGTTGCCCACCTTAAAACTATCAGTTATAATAAGGACTGACATCTACATAAATATCCCTTCGGTTATCATTAATTAATTTTATGAGTTTAAAGATGAATGTTATTGTTTTTGATAATGTTTTTACTCCTTTAACAAAGTATAGAAAACAAATTACCATGTATACTTTTTATGAATGTTCTTGTCAGATTGGCTTGACATTTAAGTAAATCTGTTTACTATTCATAATTTTTAAGCTAAATTGTTGAGAATAGAAACTAGTTGTAGGTGACCAGTTTATTTGTTTACCTATTATTTAGCTTGCAAATCAATACTCATAATATTTTAATAGAAAAAATAGTTTTTGTTCAATTCATAGACCTACTTATATTTCAAAAATGTTACTAATTAATATATTTATTTAGTACAAGAATTTTTTCTAACTATTCTTTCACTTAGTTTATTTTATTTCCGGAAAATTTATGTTTTAAATATTTTAATAAAAGTCAAATTTTGTTGTACATAGTTTGTGCTGATTTAGCTATTTGAAACAATTAAATCATTTTAAAAAAACTACTTACAATCAAAATACCTATCCGTTTAAAAAATAGTGAGTAAGTTTGCATTTGTAATTTGAAGCGTGTTTTGATTTTTTTATCAATAGTGTTTGCTACATATGTCATATGTTACCAATATTATGTTGTTTGTTATGGTATTAACTTAATATCATACCACTGCCTATCAAAATAAACAAGATTGAACTCCATGTTGACATTAAAGTGTATTAACTTATTAGGGTATTGCGATTGAAAAGTATTTGGTTAATGTGAATTGTTTTTTATGTTATATGTAATCATATGCCATTGAAAATTAATCAGTTAACTGTTGACATAATATAAAAGTTATTGAATTAATATAACTATAATTAGATAAATACTTTTATGACATTTGATTACCAAATTAAATAACTAATTTTTGAAAGACATTATAATAGGTAAATAATACATTTTAAATTAAATTATCCAGTGTTAACATTTTAAATAAAAAGTTAAGTATTTTTATTAAGTATACTATTTTATATGACGGATTTATAATGATTCTTGTGGATCTGTGACTCCCCCGCTCCAATATGCTTCGTCTCCACTGTAATGGCTTTTATATAATTATATTTTATTATGAACAAATTTTTTATTTCTAAGTTGGGTATGGTTTTTGTGAACTATATTGCATTGTACTTTTTATCATTTTAATACTAAAATTTGTTTGTGAGGGTTATTTTTCTTAATTTGTCTGTTCCTATTAAGTATCATTTAAAATTAACATAATACCTATACCTACCACTTATGTCGCTCATAAATGTGGGTTTGTTTATGCATGTATGTGGTGTGTTACCAACAGCAACAGTTAGTAACCACACCCTACTTTATTGGTAACTAGGCATTGTCCAGTTTTATACCAAGGTCTTAAATATGGTTACATTAGTCAACCTACCATAATACGTGTGTCATTTAATGACCTTACCTTGTGAACAAATTAATTTCTTTTCATTATTATTTTTTCTTATAAATTATAATTTAATATTAAAAAATTAGTTTTATGTATATTTAGAATATATTTTGATAATAATAATGTAAATCGCATTTGTACTAATTTTTAACGGGGTCTTTTATGTATACTTTTTAATTACTATTAAAAATAGTTCAAATGTATTTAAGAAGTATTTATTTGTATTAATTGTGTGCCTTAAATTTTATCACGTTGAACGTACTGACCAAAAAGAAACGCTGTACTTTTTATAAAGAATTATTTGTTATTAACAAGTTTATTATCATTTGTCTTTATTTAGCATTTACAATTATTGTACTCCTATCCATTGTATGTGACGTGATAAAACGTTAGGTAATGGCGCTGGGTGCATTGATGTGACGTGTATATTCGTCATATGTTATATTACCTGTATACTAAGATCTTATCTATTTACGACGTTGCATTTAATTTGCAACTTATATTTTCGATTATAATATTAATTTGATTATGCTTTATTCACGTTCATGACGTATAACAATATATTATCAAAGATAATTTTTAACGTTTTTTCATTCTCCTTATTCAGGAAAGGAAATATCTTAAATATTCATTCAGCTCCCTGCGTATGCGTTATTCATCCTGTTGCCGACCTCGTCATGTTTAGGTGTTTTATTTGTATCGCCTTTGGCCTTGGCCAATGATAGAGTTCACGACTAGCTTTTATCTTCAATAATAATATAATATTTAATATATGTATCTTTAACGCTCGCTACAAAGATGACGTATCGATGATCAAAATCGACTTGTCTGCATACAATTCAGCTAATAGATATCACAATTTCTTTGTTTTCATTTTAGTTGTTAATTATTATTAGTAATAAAAACATAAAATATGCAATCGGTATTGCTTTAGTTGACTAAAAATAGCAGCATTCAATTTGCCTATCTTATAATAGACGACGCCAGAAAAAGGCAACGAATTGTAATTATTATTTATTATCATTTTGTAAAGGAGTGACGACGACATTGTACGTGACGTCGGTAAACTGGTTTTTAAACGATGCTAATTTCTTACTGTTTGTTGACTAGGAAGTCAAGTATAATTATAGAAACTACTCATAATGCATCTAGTATCTACAATGTCATCATGAAAATCAAAATAACTATTTAACGTACTTTCTCGTCTATCAAATTACTGATCTACCTTACCTAACCTCTATTGATTTTGGCACCATTGTTAAAAATATATTTTTTAACGTTTGTGTGCTGGTAGGTATCGTAAGTTTTTCTAAAAGCTTAGAAATCGGGGAAAGTTTTTCTATTGGTCTATAATTACATATTATAGATTTATATTAGCATCCCGAATATACAGTAAAAATACGACCGGACCTTATTAACAAGAGCATTAATGATTTAAAATTGAAATAATATTAATCGGTGTTTACCTGAAGGGCTCCCTTAAAAAATGGTACGGAATCTAATATAGTTGAAAAATTAACATAGTTTGCGCTGACCCGATGGGCGATTTGAGTTGCGAGAATGTTTCTGTACTGGGAATCCGTATAATTTTATTATTTTATATTCTGTTATTGTAAAATTTTAAAAAGAGTACTTTAGAGGAAAACCATTAAAACGTTTATTTAATCCTGTTCGAATGACTCATGTACACAATGGTCTATTATCTCGTATGGATATTTCATATTATACATGAATTAATTTTATACAATTAACCTCAATTTCGCGTATGTCAATCTTTATTTAATATCGCCGTATATATTTTTATCGTAATATTTTAATGTTGTTTTTTTTTCAGAACTTTTTTCGTCTTCAACGACTACGCAAGCTCGGCTTGAGCGACAACGAGATACATCGTCTGCCGCCCGAAATTCAGTTCTTTGAAAACTTGGTCGAGTTAGACGTCTCCCGAAACGGTGAGTGCGTCATGATAATTGTTGTAAATAGTAATCGCCGTAGTGTAATAATAGACGGCCATACCTATATGTGAGAATGTAAGTGCATGTGTATTGTATATATAGATATAGATGTCTGTCGTTACACGGTCTTCGCGGGAGCAAAAACGCGATTTTACGCGTGATTTGGCTCGTATGCCGTTTGAGCGTTTTATCATATTGTCACGTAAAGGCACGTCCTTCTTCAGTATACTGTATAACAACGGTAAAACAAGTATACCGTACATAATAACTAAACAATAATAATATTATTCAACCGCGGTGTCCAAATATTTACTATAAAAAAAAAAATCAAGGAGAACACGTTACCTTATTCTCTGTGTCCGTTGAACAGCAAACAAATTTATTAATAGTGATAAATAATACGTATACACGTTTAAGCTCGCCAGTGACGTTCGGTCGCTGTTTGCATAAACGGGTTAGGACGTAGTAAGATAAAATATTGTTTTGTTTGTTGGACCCGTTAAAACGTTAAATAAATAATGATAATAATGCAGTTCGACGAAATCCAAAAACACATAAAACGCGCTGTAACGGTTGTAATAACAACATTACGCATAAAATGGGTCATTGGATAAACGCACCAATTTATCTATGATAATAGAAATATTAATACAATACACCGTTTTTGACTAAGGAATATTGTAGTGGGTTAACTCAGAAAGAAGAGTAATTTCTTGATCATTGACGAAAACTTAAAAGAATTATACCAAGTTGTTGCAAATAGCTCGATTTGTTTTAAACACATAAATAATAATAATTTAGTAATTACTTCTACAATTTTCATAATTATTCATTACAAATACAAAAGTACATAGGTACTATGTACTAAATATTTACACCCTAATTACGTCCCTCAATATGCTAGAAGCCATGAAGTATACTTTTAGTAGCATTGGATAGGTTTTTGCCGGCTTCCGACGCACAGTAAAAAATAATGTATGCGTCTTGTCCGTTAAACGCTTAAGACGCGCTTTGTATAATATTCTACTATTAAAATCATGATTATTCGGTAATTATATTTTTGGCCACGGTCCTACTCATGTGGTGTATTTTTTAAGCAATTGATGTGTATTATCGTGTAAATATGTGTAGTGCGTTTTTCCATAATTTTAACGCCTGAAAATTGTTCACCGAACAGCAACAATATTGTATGATAATTATCGCCTATTAAGATAACGACTAAAAACAAAACGCCTGTTTTCCATCAATACTCTATTTAACACATGTTTCCCCCCGTTGAGGTTTTCCTATTCCTAAAGGAAATCGTCCTTGTAACAATTTATTATTATTTGTTGTTTGTCACCATTTCGTTCACTTTTTATAAATATTTTAGCTTCGATGTTTTTGTTAGATCATATTATGTTAGTTGTTACACGTTCAGCGTTTCTGCGATTTACCAACATATTATAATTATTATTACACTATCATCATCACATTTTTACATTAGAAACTGCATAGCTGTATGCATTCGAAATATCTAATCATTAAAGAATGACGTCTGGAAATATTTCCCAAATGGAATCGTTTTGAACTCTACTAGTCGAGACCAGTTCCACAGCCATTTAAATATTGGATATACTGCTCGATAATAATAATAACTAATGAGAAACAACTTATAACACATAATTGAGCGTTTCAAAGGCTAATCCAATCCTTTTATTTAACCTTTGCCTGTTTTTAATGATTAAAGTATAACTATTGGTAATGATTCACAATAACCGTAAACGTAATTATATATTTTAAGTCCGTCTAGATAATGCCCCCTACTACAGTATATTTAGAGAACATACTTTACGTTATTATTATCTTAAGCTACACTCCTTAATTCTTATAAATACTCGTGACGCGGTATGGTGCATGATTTTATAGATTTTCACTGGTGATAGAAACACATTTTTTTATAGTGACACGAACGCTGTCCTGATAATAGCATTGTTCTCGCATAAACTAATAACAATTCTAATTGCTGTTATTAAAACGACTAATTATTGTAATAATATGTATAAACACTGTAGTGGCGTTATTGTAAATGAAATGTTGTTAACTACGACAAATACAGTTATAACTTAACTTATATTAACTTAGTTGTTGAAAAATAAGTAATAACATTTGTTGTTTTATAAATTAAATTTAAAACATCGAAGTAAAAAATAATTTACTTTCATATATTATACAAGTTTAATGGTCTGCACATTTTTTTCTGTAAAAATGTATTATTATCTTCTAATAATGAATATCTTATATTTAGATGTTATATCTGTATCTATCTATAGTTTTTTTTTAAATTACGATGAGTACGATTAGTATAGGCTCTTGCCAGACTACCCACTTCAGCTAATATGTAAATAGTTTAACAATATTTTAATTTTGTCAATTGTCATAATCAAATGCGTTGAAATAATATCTATACCATTTCGGTGTGTGGCTCGCCAATATGCACTTCAGAGTCTTTAATTAGAAGTTGACATGACGTGTACCGGTTCTCTCTTTTACGGGGTATACAACTTTCGAAGTACAATTGCTTAATACTAAAATGCGTACACGTACTTCACGTACACGTACGTAGTCATATATTCAATTATTTACTATCGTACATGTACCGATTTAATATTTTTAATATTTGAAACTGCGAATGGGGTCAAAACGCTTCCGGCTACATGAGATCGTCGCGGTTACAAAATCATATAAATAATGAAATTTTGGCTTATATTTTAAAACGGGTATGAGTATTTTAGTTTTATTTCATTCTCGAGTATGTAAACGATTACAGCGTATAGTACCTCCCATCGTCCGCGTGTGAACCCATGCATACATCCTAGCCGTAAACCATCAGCACTGCCATCGTATACCGTATACGAAGGACGTGCAGGACCTGACTGTAATACATGTAGTGCTTCAGGTCATTTGCCCTCGTGTACATTTATGTTTTTAAAAAACTCAACTCGGGTACCACTCAATCTAATTATGTTTTTGAATTTACATACTACGAAGAAAAAAAGTACAACAGTTAATACTACAAACTATAAAATCGCCGTCTAAACGACAAACAAACGTGATCCCGTGACATTAATTCAAACTCTCCCTAAAGTTGTGGTATCATTTTGCACGTGCCTTAGGAATTATTATTACAACCAATACAGTCATGTATTATGTTTATGTATTCAAAACTACTTGACTAATGTGTTGTTTTGTGTTTCGGTGTTCTCATTTCGTTTTGTTCCCACGTATTGTATACCTGTTTTTTTTTGTATGTATTCTGGGAGTTTTTAGGAGGCATCTATTATTGTAATATTTGGTCGATAAGAATATAAACAAAAAAGGGTCCAAATTTCATAATTGTGCAATTAAATCAATCGACCGCTTATTCTAGGCTGATAACGCTCAGAAATAGACATTAGTACAACACATTTACACATCGTTTAATAATAATTTCCTATTTGCTTTTAATATTTTCAAAATGTGTAATAATATTTCGAATTAAATTACCGTAATTTGGATTGTATTTAGTCAATTTTTCATTAGTTATACTTATTGATACTTATCGGTATTATTTTCTATACTTTTTATTAGTAATATACCTATTGGTTTAATTTTGTCCATTTCGCTGCTCGAGTTTTAATTATTATAGGAGTACACTAAATTGATTTTTGCGGGCTTTAAAAACTATTGTTACTATTTTCTGAGATTCGCACATTAACGCTTATGCAAAGAAACATAATAGTAACTTAAATTAAATTCGGCGTTTTTTCTAGTGCATGACAAATAATCATTTATTAAGTAAATTAAAAACAAATAGACGCGAAGGGTAATATCACTAAATCTAAATAGTAATAAAATTGCTATTTTAGCGGTAATAAAACTGCTGCTGGTAAAGTAGAGGTGTGGTTTGATGAATCCTACTCATATATTAAAAAATATATACATTTTATTACAGTATTGATAGCGCACTAAAAAAACAAATGGTGTAACTACTATTACAAACAGACATCATGTTAACATGCTGCTATTGATTGTATTTTCCTTTCTCCTAAGTCGTACTTAAAAAAAAGATAAATATTACTGTTTAGTTTTAATAGGTTCGAGTTTATAATAATTTCATAATTTGTTTCAATCATATTAAAAAATATTTATACATTTGTTTTTTTAATTAAATAAGTAGTTGAATTTTCTATAATACAAATTAAACGAAGTTTTTGTTTCCACTTGTTAAGTTTGTGGCCGCTTTCCATTCTGTGCTCTCCTTAACATATTATTACGTATTCATCAAATACAATGTTACTTTTCGTTTATTATCTTAAGCTTGTCTTTTAAAATTTTTATACCGTGGAAAAGTAAATTCGTAATGAAATATGTTGATGTTAATGGAGAGTCTAGTTTAAACTTTGCTACTTCACGACAATGATTATTATTTAAATATATACCTATTATTAAGCCCGATCCAGACTAAGGTAACATTCGTTAGTTGCTACATGATTCGCTATTTATCGAAACAAAATAATAGGAAGCATTGCAATACAGTAAGTACTAAGTTGCTATGGGTTGCTTTTTATTAGTATGGATCGGGCTTTAGTCTTTATTGTTCCACACAAATCGCATTCCATACTTCCAATAGTACATGGCAGTATGGACGTCATACGCAGAATAAAATATAAAATGTAATAAATCGTTAACCAATTCCCACTGGGCTTACCACTTGTAAAAGTGGTTATTTTCAATTGGAACTGTGTTGTTGTCTTAATTTCTGTCGTTATAACTTATATACTCAAATGTAATGTTAAAATTTCTTTGACATTATAATAACAAGTTACAAGTATTATTGTAACGAGTTACCAAAAAGGGTTACAATTTATTTATTTAGCTGTCCGACAATAATAATACTAGGAAAAAAGTTTGCTGGAAATCCGGTAAAAAAAACAATAGATTATGTATTAAAGTTTCTAGGATTAAAGGGTTTTTTTTTACCGGTTACGCATTTGATATAATATAGTAAATACCTTTAGTTATATCTTGTACTTAAGTAGATATGCCTATACCTATTAGCAGTAGCCAACATCCTACACCACCGAACAAACAACTAACTATATAGCAACTACCTATTGTGTTACCCTTCCCAATAAGCCTTCGAGGTACTCTTAATATTACATTCATGGCGCATCCATAAATATTTTGTTCGATTTGTATAGTTGCTATTATTATGGTTGGATATCAGTTGTTCTTTTTATTTGGTTCGCGCTATTCAATAACTGGACCGTGGTAATAACCTTCACATGCAGCACACTGCATTATTCGTTTGATTGGTAATTCGACTAGACTGTCTGTATTTATCCAGCAGTATGCTTTACTCATCCTTGTCAGTGGCTGTAAACTGGTTTTAGTTATTACTTATTATGTAGTGGTCGAATCCTCTAACGCTAGGAAGGTCAATCACCTCGTTTTACCTATGTAATAAATAATAATAATAATAGGCCGTTGGCAAAAAAAAAATATAATTTTAAGATATTATAATTGTTTGACATAATCTGACATACTGATGAGTGATGACAGTGTCTTTATTCTAGATTTATACCTTTTTTTTTTTTAATGGTGAGTATATGGCTTGTATCAAAAATCTAAATATAAGCATAATAAAAATCATAGTCTGGTTTAAATTTCGATGATAAGTCATTTTGCTTACATTATCTAATCATACACTTTTTACGGCTGGCCAAAAATCGGACGATGTCACTATGTTAGCGGTTTTATAAAACTGGTAATAAAATTGTAAACAATATATAAAATGTATACTATTACAATGTATGTAATTTCATTTTACGTTACCGTTTTTGAACTTTAAAGGCCATTTAGACGAAGCCCATCAAGTAGGCTACACACATCTATCTTAACTCGTTTTATGTTTAACACTATCAAACAATTTGTACTTAGGTTTCCGCGTGTCTTTTCCCATCCAGAACATTTCAATTTTAAAGATTTAAAATTTGTAATTAAAAATATATACAGGAAGATTTTTTTATTATAGGCCACTCAATATCTCAGGGTTTAATAAGAAATTGAAATATGGTTTTTATACAATGTGATCTCAATTTTTCTAAACTTTTTTTGTTTTTACCACCCTCCCTACTTAGTTTTTTTGACAGCTACTTTTAAAGTTTTAATGGTAACGTATATATTTTATTAACTTTTTAAATTGAGAATAATGTACTAAAAATGTTGACTGGTCGATAACCAGTTTCGGATGACTATTTTTGAAGTTATTGAAGTTTCAAGTTTAGGGCAGGAAGAAAGGTAAAGTGTAGTATTATTTTTATCTGTGCACATTTCCCAACCGCACTTCCACTCCCATCCTAACTTTTAAACTCTTTTAACTTTATAAATATTTGTCCAAACCTGGTTATCAACCAGTCATAATTTTTAATTAAAAAAGTTAAATAAAATATATGTGTTACCATTCAAATTTCAAAAGTTGCTATTAAAAAAAGTTAGGAAGGGGTAAAAACAATACAAATTGTGAAAAATTGAAATCATATTGTATAAAAACAACATGAAAAATAAATTTAATTTCTTATTAAACCCTATGAGATATTAAGGGCTCATGATAAAAGAATCACTCTGTATATATTTAAATTAGGCTGTGTATTGTACTGTCTACTTACGATTCCATGCCTGTGAAACTTTAAATTTTGTTTTTTATTTGCCTTTTAAAGGTTATTTTTTACTTGTCTGTTATTTGTTCACGTTATCTTAATTCACATTATTCTTAAATGTTTCATAAAGTATAAACAAAGTAATGCGTTGTTGTTTTAGGCTTGCGATAGACTTAACTTATGAAATCCTAAAACACTCGTAAATCGTAATATTATAATAGTATTTTTGTACTTCATAAATCATATGTTATTTTTCTAAATATAATTAGATTAATACATATAGATTAAATTAACTGCTAATACGTTTTATTGCGTTATTATTTGACTATTTAATGGACATAATTATTAATGTCTTATTAATTATAATAATTTTTAGATATACCTGATATACCAGATGAAATCAGAAGTCTCAGGCTTTTGCAAGTCGCAGATTTTAGTAGTAACCCAATACCAAAGTAAGTTTCGTAAACTGAAATATAGTTATTAATTCAAAGTTATTAATTACATACTATCTATTTTTTAATTCATTAATTTAATTTTTAGATTGCCATCGGGATTTTCACAATTACATAATCTAACTACTTTAGGACTTAATGATATGTCTCTAAGTAATCTACCAGCAGATTTTGGACTGTAAGTAAAAATATACAAATTTTAAGAACAATTTCATTCTATCTCCCTAATTTTTTTAAATAAAAATTTAAAATACACTAAAATTATAATAGATGAAATAATTTTGTGTCTTTTTGTCCAATATATTATATAAGATGTAATTATACTTTTGTATGTGTGTTTTTAAGGTTGGTAAATTTAAAATCACTAGAATTACGAGAAAACCTATTGACTTCTCTACCTATATCTTTGTCACAATTAACACGCTTAGAACGATTAGATTTAGGTGACAATGAAATAGATCATCTAGTAAGTACATTTTAATCGAAGAAGGAGAATTATTTACTAAGAATTGTTTATTTATCCTCATTTCAGCCACATCACATTGGTAATCTTCCAGTTCTTCAGGAACTATGGTTGGATCATAATCACTTACAACATTTACCAGCGGTAACGACTTAAAATTTGTTTTACCTAATTTGAATATTAAATTTTTAATAAATTGACAGGAAATATAAAAAACAGTAATTATCTACTATATAATTATTTATACAATTTCCAGGAAATTGGTAACCTAAAACAGTTGACATGTTTAGATGTCTCTGAAAATCGATTAGAAGACATTCCAGAAGAAATAGGAGGATTGGAATGTCTTACTGATCTACATTTATCGCAAAATGTGATTGAAATCCTTCCAAACGGTGTTGGTGAACTTACTCGTCTTATGATTCTCAAAGTAGATCAAAACCGACTAACCATGCTAAATGACCGAATTGGATGGTAGGAGCTGTATATTTGTTATCTAAAACAAAACATTAAACTTGATCTTCTATTAATACATACATTTTTTTACTTATAATAATTTAAATTTTAAACATATCAGTCACAAACATTTGATTAATAAGGTCTAATAATAAAATTTACTTTACTGGACACTTTTTTTCAATTATTTTGTAACCTAGTCCTTTTAATACTGATTACGAAAAAGTAAAAATTTTGCTCTGCTCGCAATTAGTTTAGAAGTTACACATCATTTACAATTAAATATTATTGATAGCCCGTATGTTATCGCAAATTTTCCCCTAAAGAAATGCGACCGGTTAAATAGATTTGCTGTGTTTTTAAATCCTATTGATCAAAAGTTAAATGTGTTTATCTTATAAATAGCTGCACATGTAAATAAAATTGTTAATGATTTTGCATCTGTTCTTTTCAGTTGTAAAAATCTTCAGGAGCTTATACTGACAGAAAACTTTTTAGTTGAGTTACCATCATCCATTGGCAAACTAGTTAATTTAACAAATCTTAATGTCGACCGTAACAGTCTTCATAGCTTGCCATCTGAAATTGGAAATTTGATCCAATTAGGTATTTTGTCATTACGTGATAATAAATTGCAATATCTGCCGAACGAAGTTGGAAACTGTTATGAATTACATGTATTAGATGTTTCTGGGAACAAGTAATATACATTATTAAATATTGTTTTTTAGTTTTGAAACATGAGTTATTTTTTTAAAATGACATTATTATGTTCTAGTTTACAATATTTACCATTTTCTTTGGCCAGTTTGAATTTAAAAGCAGTTTGGCTATCCAAAAACCAAGCCCAACCAATGCTCAATTTTCAAACAGACGAAGATGAGAAAACCGGAGAACAGGTTCTCACATGTTTTTTGTTACCTCAACTTGAAATCAGAGGCGAAACAAATGGTATACATTATATCATATATTTGTTTTTACATAAATAAATGTATTATTGGTTTACATGTGTTACTGCACGAATTTTCTTTCTTCTTTTAAAGTTCAAAACTCGAGATTTTGAACTCTTATTATAGTCATTCACTAAGTAATTTTCTTTTATACTTACAAAAACATATTTTTATCATTATTATTGAACATAAGTATTATACTTTGGCTCGTTTCACACCTGCCCGTACAATATGCGTATTTTTATATACGGCGTATGAAAATACCTTGCTCATTCATCTATGTGTATAATACACATGTTTGTTGAAATCCATACGTAATTGTTGTTTTCGCGACCTATGCAAGATTTATGAAAAAATATGTGTACCTCGCATTAGGTATGAAACAGGCCTTATGTAGGTACTTAAATAGTAACAAAAACTTCTGTAGGTATTATTACTTTATAAATGTACACTTTTTTGCAGAAATGTACCTAATTTCTTTGTTATATTGTCTATTATGTTGTAATAGTATTTTTACTAAGAATAATTATTTCCAACTCTTTTTCACCTAGTTGTATTTGTTATAATTCTATTTTAAATTAAAATTTTTTTAATTAATTTGCTGATCTGTATAATATTGTGCTACTATTTACACATTTAAATAACTAATACGTTCATAAGTATAAGCACACACTATGCTTGACTACAATTTTGGCGCATGGCATGCACATTCTTTGTAGGCTTGATCACTGGTGACTATGACCAATCATTGTGCTCGCCACCAGATGATGAGCCCCCCAGTGAAAACGAAGAAAATGAGTGGGAAAATAAAGCCAATTCAAGAACTACGTCTGTTCAATTCACTGGAGATATAAAGACTGAACCAAACACAAACGTAAGTACCAAAAATTTAAAATAATGCATTTTAATTTTGAAAATAAAAAAAAATGTATACTGTATAAATAAATGTAAAAAGTATAACTTTATATTTACTTTAACTCTAACTTTTATATACTTCTACTAAAAATATTAATTAGTAATTATCTACAGACTTTTGAAAAAATTATGTATATTATAGGGCTTTGCTATATCTACCTACAGTCTAATTTTTGGACTATCAGTCCTAAAATTACACATTAAGAGGGCGCCGCACCAGTGATTTTCAGTGGTGAAAACACGTTTACGCCAACTGAAAGTAACTCGCTTAACTTTGGTTTTAAAGTAAAAGCACCCATTATAAAGTTAAAAGAGAACAATATTACGTAGGGCAAGACAGTGCATTTTTTAAAAAAAATACATTATTTTAAAAGTTAAAAATGTTAAAATAGTCGTTATTTCTAAACTATGTATTGAGCGTTATACTTAAAATAATGAAAAAAAGGCACCGTCTTGCCCTTGGGAATATTGTTCTCTTTTAATTTTATAATGGGTGCTTTTACTCTAAAACCAAAATTAAGTTAATAGTTAGTGAGTTATTTTCCGTCTGTTTAAACATGTAGAGATGAAAAAACATTTTTAAATCGCTTTCAATGATGCTGTGATAGTACAAAAAATTAATTAACTACCAAAATAGGGTTCTAGTTATTGAACTAATAATTACACATCACAGTTTAACCTTTAATTAAGATTTTGTAAAAAATTGCCTATACTTTACTCCTTAAAAATGGGCGGTGCGGCGCCCTCTTAAAAAAACGAACTAAAGAAAAAGTTTCCAAATCTTTTGAGAGGGAGGGGGAATGTTAACGATATTTTCTTGTTTTTTACTGTATTTAGGTAGTTATATTACCTAAAGAATATTCCCCACAAGGAGTAATTTTTTTTTAATTTTGGCCTTCTTTCACTGATATGACTTACCACTTAGAGAAATCAGTCCAGCAATTTAAAAGATGTTGTGGCCCAGACACTAAAAAATAACCTCTTTGTAAAAAGTAATTGTTTACAATTTTATAACCCTAGATAGTACCTTTTAGTTCTACAGTATTGTATTTTTTAAACAATAGATATGTATTGTGTTAATATTTTGATTTTATAAGGACTTAAGTAAAATACAGATTGTTCTACTCTTATTACTAAATAAACACAATATTATGTTTATGTTGTCTTTACTCAAATAATTTTTCCATATTATGTTTTTTATTATAACAATAAACAATCATAACAAAATGACAGAATAAATATAATATATGCATGACTATGATAAAACTAGTAATGAGTACAGCGTAGAGTGTACAAATTATGAATTGGTCAATTAACTTCTATTCATTAACTATTGACCTTGTCCCACTCAAACTGTCACCAGAAGACACAATATATTATCTCTAATAATCAAAGTTCCTAAATGTTAATGATTGTTATTTTCAGACTTCCTTTGTGCGACATAACACTCCACATCCCAGAGAGCTGAAAGCCAAAGCCACTAAGCTATTTGGCAAGACTAAAAGCAATGAAAGCAGTTTAACAGATAGCCAAAGAGGCGATGATTCAACTGTAATAAAATGTTATATATTCAGTATTATGTTGAATTATTGCAATAAATATATTTTTTATTTGATCATCAGGAAAAAAGCAATGGAAACGAAGTTGTGAATGATAAATATTCAGAAGAAATTGAATCAATAGTGGAGACAAATAGTGTTTTAGAAGAAGAAAATAACTACGAGGTAAGCTATTAATTGATTTTGACTTTTTATGTTTTTACATATTTTTATTGAAACTGCAGTACAATTTGGGTTAGAGGCTTCTTGGTGTTTCATTTGACTACAAATGTTTATGGAAAATGTTACTCATTAAAAAACATATTTGGATGGATCATAATGTAATATGATACAAAACTACATATTTTGGCAATATTTCTTTTATTCTAACAAAACATTTTTTTACAACTTTTACATTAATCAAAGTTGTGTGATACAATTTATAAGATTAAATTTTAGTGACAATGTTTGATAATAGTGGTTTTATTTTTAACATAAGATTACTAAAGATTTTACTAAAAATAAATATTGTATTAAATACTCAATGTAACATTTATTTGATGAGATAACTATTGAAAAAAAATTGTTAAACATAACTAGTAATTTAATTTTTTTTGAAAATTATAATTAATAATTTGAAAATAAATTGTAATGTAACTATAAAGTTTAAAACTTTATTAAGACAATTAAATCCGGATTCAAGTTATACATATGATATATCAATGAGTTTTAATTTTTTGACGTTTTAGTTAATATAACTATCATATCTGCTTTGTATGTAAATATATTTGAAATTAAAGTTGATTGATATAAATTTACTTAGGAAAAAAGTGTAGTTTTCCATCCATCTTCAAATTTTGAGGCAGATATTCAAAATAGACCAATGAAATTGCACAGGAGAGATACTCCACATCATCTAAAAAACAAAAGAATTACAATAGATGCCAATTTAATTGAACAACAGGTACTGACAATTAAAATTGAAAAAGGTTTTTAGTGTCATTGTTAATGGGTTTACAGTTTTATCTGCACTGTGTATTATTTACTAAGCAAATTGTTTTCAAGTGTATTTGTTTAAATTCCTTCTAATATTATATTTTTTTATTACCATAGGAAGCACAATTAGTTAATAACGAAAACACGTCAAATTCCTTATCTGAAGATAAAAGTGCTGTGCTGTTTCCCACTCCACCAGAGTCTTTAACTGATCAAGCTGTTCTTGGTAAATAATCATGTATATAATATTCATTCTTTAGCTTAGTTGGGTTTCATATTAAACAAAATGAAGTCTATATTTTTGTCGTCTGTAAAATGTATACCGAATAGCAAAAAAAAATTGTATCCTAAAAGAGTGAGAATATTAACTTATAAAAAGTGTGGTCTGTAATTGTGTTAACGACTTATTATTAAATATACTTTAATACTAGTAATAAAATACTTTTTTTTTTTTGTTCTTATAGATGGTGAAATGGTTGGCAAAGAAGAACTAATGGAGGTTCATATTGAAAGGACATCGGCTGGTTTAGGATTATCAATAGCCGGTGGCAGAAATTCTACGCCTTTTAAAGGAAATGACGAAGGAATATTTGTATCCAGACTCACTCCAGATGGACCAGCCGATTTAGCAGGACTACGAGTATATACATTGTTTAGCTGTACATTGTAACTTAGAAAATTTCATGAGACTATTTATACACTTTATCATTTAGGTCGGAGATAAAGTTCTTACAGCAAATGGGCATTCACTAATCGATGTTGACCATTACACTGCAGTTGAAGTTTTAAGATCTTGTGGGTCAGTTTTAGTTCTTCAAACACTCCGAGAAACTCATCCACACCCAAGAGAATGGGCCATTCATGTCCCTGGAGAATCTACATCATCTAGCGTGAGCAATAGTAGAGCTCCTAGTGTTATTTCACATCACAATAATTATGAAAATACAAATGGTCACACGCTTGACAGAGTGAGTAAAAACGACTTATAATATTTCATTATTGTGCTGACATTTTATTACATTATTATTTTTCAATTTAACCAGAATCGTAAAACTCCCGATCCATTAAAAGATCTGGACATGACAAAAAAACAATTGATTTATACGACTTTAATTAGAGATCAAAACGGCCTTGGGTTTAGCATTGCTGGAGGTAAAGGATGTACACCGTTCAAAGATAATTCCGAGGTAATTATAATTTTATTGTCATAAAAACTACAGTATGTTTTTTATTTATTTATTGCTTTTTAGGCAATTTTCATATCGCGAATCACAGAAGGCGGCGCTGCTGAAAGAGATGGGAAACTACAAATGGGAGATCGTGTTATTTCAGTAAAACATTAAACTACTATTTAACAAACCTGAGCATTTTTTATTTAAATGACAAATAATGTTTTAATTAAATACATTTTTATTTTATTGTTTAACTTTTTGTCACGCGCGCGTTTTCCAGTCACACTACAATAAAGTGTGATTTAGGTAAACTTTTCACGTTGTCACAAAACTATATTTTGTAAATTAGGTAAATTTTTACCCCGCGCGTGGTACCAAAGGTTAAAATACTCTGTCATATTAATTCATTTTTTAAAGACAAATTTATTGAATTATATTGTTTATATATAAAATTATTTAGTTGAATTTAAAAGTTTATTCGCATATTTGTGAAAATTAAATTAAAATTGTATTTATTGTTTTGAATTTTTTATTTAAATAATGTTCAGGTTTGATATCAGAATATATTTGTGTGTGTGTGTGTGTGTATATATATTAAATAGTAATTTATTAATATTTTGATGTGTTTTTTTAAGATTAATGGTGTTGATGTAGCTGGTGCCCGCCATGATCAAGCTGTATCTATGTTAACTGGGCTAGAACGCTTTGTTCGTCTTGTTTGCGAGCGTACAGTTGATGCTCGATGTTCGGATTCAGAGTCTCATACTTCAGTGTCTCCGAGTAGTGCTTCTACCAAATCACGCTCATACATGTCTCCGAAAACCCCTCCACCAGCGCCACCTCAGACTCCACCCAAACCCGCGCCCAGAAAATTAGCTTCACAGTCTTCTATAGGTTCAGATTCTGAAACCGTACAAGTAATTTTATATATTTTTTCAATTGGTTTAATATGCTTACATCAGAATTGACACACAAACAATGCTATAGTTACTTTGCACATATATATATATTTATATATGTATATATATATATATATATATATATATATATATATATATATATATATATCTGTATAAATTATATATTTAAAGTGTTAACTAATAAATTGTTGTCTTGGGATACATTTATCACTATTGTATAATATAGCCTAAGCCGTTAACCAATGAAGATTTTGAAGCAATGATTCCACAACGTTTTCTAAAGATTAATAGAAAACAGGTTGATGTAGAGCAACCAGTTGCTGCCGTTGTTACTACATTGACAATAAAAAAGCCTTCCAATTTGAATGGAATAGAGTTCAAGGAAAGTCCTACTACTTTGGGCCGTGTCACTGAAACTATAACCAAAAGTACATTTACTGAAACTGTTGTGACTAGGGTGACGGATAATACTTTGGCGGAATCGATTATTATCGAGGTTAGTACATTACATTTCCAATAAAAATTAACATACAATCAAAATGCATCATGGTAAAATTTCATTTTAACTTTGAAAATGAAAAAGTGTTAATAAGCTTTGAGCATGAAATAAAGTCTAATAAAAAAAAACCTGCATGCTATTTGCTATAAATAAATAAATATTAGTGTATTTTAAAGCATAATGCTGTATACAAATATTTTATGTCAAACATGTATATTGGTTTGTTTAAATTGCATGAAATTTCTTGCAAATCTTTTTTTAAAAAATAAAGACAATTTTAAATTAATATTTTATTTTAAAAATGCCATTACATATATAATACAGTTTTTTTTTGACACACAAACATGAGTTTTTAAAACTTATTCTTGTCACTTATAACTGCATGAAATCTTTTTTCTTAGATCCACATTATTAGTTTTTAATATTAGTATGCTTTTGTATTGGCATAATATTATGAATGCAATGACCAGTGTGTACATAACTTATTATTAATATATTACTAACTTAATTGTTAATTAAAAAAAAAAAACATTTTTGTGTTGTGAACAGTTTTAATTTTGTAAATAATAATGTATACATAAAACATATGTGTACACTATTGATGTGTGCATATTTTGTAATTTAATTAAATCAACATTATTTCTTGATGATGATTCTGCTTGTGAACATAATATGCTGACATTGCTACTATTGTAAACAAATCATTAATCTAAATGTACATTGTCTTCTGCAAATTTGCAATGAATGTAATAATCGAGAATTAGGTCATGAATTCTTGTATTATTTAAACACCTTTTTATATAGAACTATTATGATAATCAATTGATTTTAAACTCATGCAATAGATAATAACCACTTAAAAAATAACACCCATTCACTTTATATACTCAAGTTCTTATTAAAAAATATTGGGTCTGTAAATAAATTAGTTGTTTAATTTAAATCTTAACTTAAATATTAATATCACAATAACTAACGTTTTAATTAATACTTAATAATTCACCTATCAATTAGTAAATTATGTATTAAGAAATAAATTAATATGTTTTTATAATTGCCTAAACTCAAGAATTATTTTAATAAAATCCTTAAAAAACTACTTCTTAGTCTTATAAATTTCACAAATGAACATAATTTATATTCTTGTCTTTAAAATTTTGTGATGTTTCATTTTTAATGAAATATTTGTTGCGGCTATAAAAGTTTCATGTACAATTTCTATTATATTAAGTGATCAAAATTAATTTTTATTGTTTAAGTAAAAAAACTATTTTTGAATGGTGATAATTTCAGAGAGAAATTTTTAAATATATTTTTACTGAACAATAAAAATTATTTTAAATTATTAAATAAATTAAAGATTTTATATGAAACATTTTTAGTTAAAACATTATTACATAAAAAAAATACTGTATCATTAAATTTTGAATACCTTGTATACTCTAGGTGTATAATATTTGTGATTAAATTATTTTAAATATCATAGTTAATGAATATAGTGATCATGTTTTGTTCAATAAAAGACTTGTTAAAGAAATAGACATTTTTGAAAACTGGGAAAAACTGTTGAACTGATATATAACTATTTTTTATATTATCCGCTACAATATGTAACTAAAATAACATTATGGCATGTGGCACATCATTTTGGCGTAGGAATGTTGAATTGTGTTACTATAAAAACAATTTTTTATATTTAGTAGTTTCTACCATTTAGAAGTTATTGCATTTTTTTTTATTAAAATTATTTGATATTTTTGAATTTACCATTAGTGAACACCAACACCTCTTACAAAAACTAACATTTGATTTTTTCAGACGCAAATTCACATTTTTTCACATGTATATTCATATTGATAAACGTGTTAGTTTGGAAAAAAATAATCATGTTAGTCTTTGTAAGGAAATTTAAACGGTTAGTTATTGTAATGAGCATCAATATGATCACTATTTTCCCTTAACATTGATATTTAAACAAATTTAACATTATGTAACATATATTCAGGGAATCCTGAAAGCTCATTCGAAGCTTGGTGAAATCTTACAGACTGTACTTACGAAAATATATACAAATATACATATATGATTAATTAATTAACAAATCAAAATTAAATTCTAAAATTAAGCATGATTTTTATTTTACTTATTTTTTCACAGGTACTTAATGTTATTATTATCATACAATTTTTCTGATTAAGTAACTTTTCCTTGTAAAATATTTTAAAAATATTTTTTATCTTGATATTTTTATTTTAAACATGCCAGCACGGTGAAGGTTTTGTGGAAGAACCCAGGTAGGTATTATCACGTAGATTTTTAAACGAATTATGACTAAAACTATGTTATAAGCAAATGTTTGTGTGTCAATTTACTTAATCATATGCGTTGTCGATAGAAGTAGTTAACATAACAATCCAACTTTTTAGTCATTTTTCGATTGATTTGTGTGTTAATTCCATGCTATTTCTATGATAGGACGTCACTTTAGTTAAAGAAGGCGGTTCTTGGGGCTTCAGCATTATTGGTGGTACTGATCATCCGTGTATACCATTTGGCCAACAAGAACATGGCATATTTATCTCTCACGTAAGCATATTATGGTTGGTCCACACTTGCGAATAAAACCTAAAAATCCAACTGATATACACTTGGAATTTGTTAAAATACTGACATTAGGCGGAAAAAAGAATGTTGCAATAACAAGTGTAATCGTGTAGCAGTTCGCTAGCGTGGACGAGGCTCTAATTTTATTTTTATTCTATCAAATACTATAAATACAGTCAATATATTTTATGTTGCTAATGACATTTTTAGATTGTTCGAAATGGAATCGCAGAATGTTCAGGAAAGTTACGCATGGGTGATCGCATATTAAAAGTTAATTGCGAAGATGTTACTAAAATGACACATCAAGAAGCTGTTCTTACTCTTTTAAAACCTACTGAAGAAATTACTTTAACAGTCCAACATGATCCACTTCCAGAAAATTTCCAGGTCTTTAATTATTTGATCAGTCCTCTTTACATATAGATGATTTTTATTTGAACAATATTAACTTTTAATTGCTAATAAATGTATAGGAGCTGACCATAGTTCGAGAAGCTAACGAAAAACTTGGAATGCACATAAAAGGTGGTCTTAGAGGACATCGAGGAAATCCTTTGGATAAAAGTGATGAAGGTGTATTCATATCAAAAATTAATTCTGGTGGAGCTGCTAAAAGAGATGGTCGATTGAAGGTAATCATTTTTTATTCACTTTTCTAATTTTGTCTTAGAATTAAAATAATATTGAAACCGTGAGTTTTTTGACATTTTCATGTCTTAGCTCTGGCACATAACCGAAAAAAGCGTTACCAACAAAGAAATGGGGTTGAAGATGAGGTGGGTATGGGAAAGGGGTGGAATTAGCTATGGCAAATTACCGAAAAAAAGCGTAACGAAAAAAGCGTTACCACACGGAGATGGGTTGGAGGTGTAAATAGGGGTAGGAGATAAGGGGTGGGGGTGGGATTGGGGTTGGGGACAGGAGATAGGGGTGAGAAATAGGAGTGGGAGATAGAAGTGAGTGATAGGGAGGGATGTAGGGGGGAGAGATTAGGGAGTAGGGATAGAGTGGGAGATAGGGGTGAGTGATAGGGACGGGAGATAGTGGGTAGGGGAGAGGGGTAAGATATAGTAGATAAGAGATATGTTGTACGTTTAACGTTAAAATTAGAACTAAATAATAAATTCAAAATAGTTTAATTCTCTATGTTAAGTTTCTTTTGGCCAGATAATAAACACTACAATTTTAGCCAGAAACTTGTCGTTTTAATATACTAGCTTGTTAATATACTATATCATTATCTATAATTCCACCACTACTCTAAATTTATTCGGTATTTCAACGAGACATGAAAATGCTCTTTCGTGGTTGCAGACTCGGCTGAAAAACTTTTTTGTTAAGTAATTTTTTATAAACTAATAGTAAAAAATAGATTAAAAAGCTAAAAAAATATCTACAAATTCATGTTCATTAACCTTTAAATAAATTGGTCATAACTAAATTTAGTCATTAAATCATTTTTGTCAAATAACGTCTATATTTTACTGTTTACTATAACTGTACTCGTTTATCTTTATCTAACCATAACTTTAAAATTATTACTAATGACTGATATTATGTTTAGGTTGGCATGCGTCTTTTAGAAGTAAATGATGTATCATTGTTGGGAGTTACCCATCAAGAAGCTGTTAACTGTTTACGAACAGCTGGCCAACAGATACACATGATTGTATGCAAAGGATATGATAAATCAGAAATCGATAGGTTAGTCAATGAAGGAAAACTCAGACGGGACAGTAGATCCATTTCTCAGAGCGTTTCTAGCCTGGATAGAGACGATGAAGATTCCGAAGTCATTAAGCAAGAAATGGAAATAAAAAAAGAATTAGCTGAATGGGAAAACCAAGAAAAACTAATTAAAGAAGAGCTAGAAGAAAGCATGGAAATTATTGAAGTTAAAGAAAAAACTACTCAAGAAAAAGTAATTTTCTTAAGATTAATTAATTAAATATTTAAAACATTTTTGTGTTTCTATAGTCATTAATTTATTTACTTTAAGGTTTTGGATGTAGTAAGAGCTGCAGAAATGTTGACTCTCAATTCAACTGAATCAAATACAGTCAAACCTAAATCACCTGGCGGACCAAAATCAGGCGACAGCTTAAAAACTACCACCGTTGTAATGAGTAAACATACTTTAGCCCCACAAGCCGATCAAGTGAGTACATAACCGTTTATGTATAAATAAAAAATATTAAAACTGAATATGAAGTCTGGTTTTGATTTTTGCTTAGTAGATTTATTTGATATTTTACATGGCGTGAAAATATAGCTTCTTAAAAACATTTTAATTGCGTAGCATGTGCTTATTTTGGCTGTTAATATTTTTCTCAATATATTTTTTATGTATATAACTAAATGTTATAAAGCATTATTTTATTTTGTTCTGCTCTGCGACATTTGCAAAAATACCTTTTTGTAGAAACTAAATATAACTTTTATTTTTTTTTAACTATACATTATTATTTAATGCATTTATAATTTTACAAATACTTTTTGAATGTTCTTGAAGTTGTATAAATAACGAAATAATTAATTATTTTTTTGTTTATACTTTATATTTTATTTTGTGTACAGATAATACCGTAACAAACTGTAATTTTATTTTACAAAATACAATATAATATAAAAATTTGTATTTATTGATATTTTAAGATATATTTTATAGAGTAAATATACTTAAAACATAAATTAATATTCTTATTATTAAATCTGCACTAAACATAATAAGCCTTTATGTTCTTAGTCACTTTTATCATTTTATTTATTATACTTAATAATTAAATTTCTCTATGTATATATATTCTTATGTAATTACTTTTGGCTTAATTTAGTCCTCAAATATCCAAAAAAATAGTATTTATCATTCCAATTGATTATTTCATCTTTGAATACTCATTAATATCTCAGTTATTACCATCGGCATGATATACTATTAGTCCAAAATAACTATTTTCTATACTCTCGTTAGTTTATTTATTTATATTTTATATACCTGCTCACATTATATTTTTATAAATTATATTATTATTATTATTCTTGTTGGAAGATTCATGTTATGTTTATTTATTGTTATCATTATAATTTTGCATGGACTTTTATTTATGCATCTTCGCCTAAAAAGTTTAGTACTTGGTACTTTTTATTTTTCTTTGTTTACACTAATTAATAAAAAAAAAAACAAATTGACATTGTTTATTTAAAATTTTCAAAAATAAATAAATAATAATGCTAAATTATGTACAGATTTTCTTAAATATTCAAGTTTTTTTAAAATTTTAATAATATTTATAAAAAAATTATATATATATATATATATATATATATATATATATATATATATATTGAACTGCTGTTTAATAAACTAAAGCATAAATCATAACTATTACCATTGAGTATACTCGATGCTATTACTTTCTTGAATTTTAAAACAATATTCTTTAATAAATATATATAATATATTCTGTGTAAAATCATATGTAATGAAATGTACATTAAAATTTTTGTAAAAATGTAACTTAACTTGTTTCAATAATTTTATAAAAAATATTTCATTTAATAATACTAAACCCGTTACACAATACTTATATAATAGATATTTGTTTGATAAGAATAAAATGTTACATACTTGTATAAACAAAATTATGTCTCAAAATGATCATCTGTAGTTTTTATTGCATTGTAAATAATATATGAATTTTAAAGAAAGAAGAATGACATTTATCATTTATTCGTGGCATGTCCTTGCCCCTATATTTTATATCATAATAATTTTAATTAAATTCGATTTTTACATCAAGAAAATACAATGACGATTATTTGTTATTCCACGTTTTATGTGTTCTAAAAAAGTGTACAATTTGTTATTTTCAGTGTGCCATTAATTCTGTCACCGGATTATAACATCACATATATAACACTGAAGCATTATTTTAGTTACAAATTTTATTTTATTTTATTAATTACAATTTTTTAAATTTAGCTAATTATTAAAATAACATAAAATATGTACAAACTAGTAATAACTGCAAGAAACAAATTCTTATTTTTTGTTGTATACTTAATTTTTTTATAATTAATATTAAGGAAATTTGTGATCACAATTTATCTAGTTTATGTATTAATCTAAAAATTGTCTTTTGTATTAATATTATTATTATTATCATTATGTTATGTTAGTTATACTTATTAAAGTCCTATGCCTTATTAATAACAGTTACTACAAGTAAATAACCATTTTAAAACACCTTGAGGACCATTATAGATAATATAATTATATAATAAAATAACACTAATAACTATTGATATTTATTAATAATTTTGTTATTTTTTCTGTCTATCAAACATATTATATTATATATGGTGTATTATATGTATACTTTTTACATTTTTTTTTTTTCATTTTTTATAATTGGTTATTACTTATAAATTATATGCCTGAATAATAACTATTTCTGTTAAAGTCGTTAAATGATAATTAGTTTTATATTCAAGTAAAAATTACAATACTTTTAACCTATAATAGTTTAGCTTTAAAATTCATTATAGTTTATCAAAATAGTTGAAAGATAAGCACATACTACTGTTACTAAAAAAAAAAAAAAATCAATTATTAAAACTATGAATACATTATAATGCATGTAATGTGGTTTGGACATATTGGTGCATAACAAAACCTGAGGATATATTTTCGCCATTGGACTGAACAAAGTATGCAGCCAAAATACACTAACATTGCTCTTATTTGTTGCATGAACTATTAACAGGTAGTTGTTCAGAAACGGCCTAATACATGTCCTTCAAAAACTATATTATCTCCCAAAACATTATCTTCATCCAAACCCTCTGTCCTACATTCGCCTACAAAACACATACATTTCCAAGAGACTCCATCTTTTCACTCTGAAGTCGCTCCTCTGCGTACACTCGTTGTCGAACGTCCTTCACCCACTCGTGTAGAAATGGTTCCTTATGTTACTGAAGTGAACACAATACCTGTTCAACATTTTTATACTCCTGTCTTAACAGACATTGAAAGTAGTTCATCTCTGGAAACTATGCAGTCGTTAGACCCCCCTCCTGTAGATTATTCTACTTATCCATACTTAGAATCCTCTCCTCATTGGTTGGACGTTTTTAATGATACCCCGTCGCTTTTGACTTATTACAATGCAGCTAACCTCAGCGAGGTATGATCTTCTTAATACTGTTTAGTGTTTATAAAATAATTTATTATCTTTAATTAGTAATAACTACCTAGCTTTTATTTTAGTTAATAGAATGCAATATTTTTAGTCATTATTAAAATAAGTATTTAAATTGTTTGTCATTATAAACTGTTATTTTATTAACTCACCCATTTTAGCAAACCGCTGATGCCAAAGCTTCTGTTAGTGATAAAAAAAAGTTTTTCGAAAAAGCAATGGAAGAACATCATAATCCTAGTCCAAAACCTGGTATGTTATAACATACAATTTTATAAATTTATAAATAAATTATATTATTTGAGTCACTTGTAAATTTATTTACATCTTTTTTTTTTTTTAGAACGAGTATTTAGTTTTTTAAGTCAAGACGAAGTTGAGAAAATGAAACAGGAAGAAGGTATTAATTTTATTATTATGTAACTTCAAATTTAGTATTATGCATTAATAAATAACACATAATACTTGCAGAGCAAAAAATGGGGACGTTAATAAAACAAAAAATGAATCCACATGAAAAATTCATTGAAGAAGATGACGATTTTGATGAGGATGACGGAGCATTAGTTTTTGAAAATACGTATGTTCATCAATTTAATAAAGAAATAAAAAAGTTATGTATTAATCCTACATTTTATACTATTTTAGTAGTATTGGATCACATAAAAATTTGAATGCTGACGTGTGTGTCCGCACAGCAAAAGCTGAAAAAAGATTAAAGGAGCGACTCAATCACGATGTATGATTTTATATATTAGTTAAATTTTAAAACTCCCTTTTTTTAAACTATATATGTTTTTAGGGTATTTTTTCTCATGAAGAAAATAAAGAATTATCTCCTGCCGAACAGCGTGCACTTAATGCTGAAAAGAAAGCTGCGTGGCGGCAAGCCAGATTAAAATCTTTAGAACAAGTAAATAATATATAAGATTACATTAATTAAAACCATAAAATAAATATTTTAAAATTAATTCATCATTTTATAACTGTACAAAATGATTTCAGGATACTTTGCAAGCTCAAATAGTAATAAGAGAATTGAGTGAAATAACTGAAAACAAGTCGACTAATGGCGATCCCGATTGTGAAAACACTATGCCATTAAATAATGAAGTTCTTGAAAATAAACCATTAGAGGTAATTTATAGTCAATAATAATTTGATATAATGAAATCATGAAATCTATTATGATATCACTCAAACAGCTTTTAATTTTTTTAACACTAAAAATCATACCATCGGGGTTGCTAACAATTTGTTTTGTTATTGGTTTTTTTTTTATAACAAAATTTGTTTTGTTAATCTAATATTTGTTTTATAACACTTGATTTAAATATTCAAAGTTTTACTCGGCATGCTATAATACAGTCATGTGTTTATTACAAAACTGACAATTAATATATCATCATAATAACATTATAATTAATTGGCCTTTGGTGGTGGCTAATTAGTGCTTACGACCGACAAGTGAGGATTTTCCTCGTCTACGCCTGCGCGAGTCCCCTGTCCAGACGAAGGTATCCGAACGAGAGACAGTCGTCGGCGAGAGTGTATCGTTGCGCACCGAGCAGTATGTTGACCATTCCGGTCAACTGAAAGTCAGAACCATCGAAATTGTTGAAAAAGTCATTGAAAAAGAGGTACTATACAATATTGTACCTCCCTTCTGAATTTCGCACTTTATTTCGTTCTGCCGTCACAGTAAAACTGTTTTATTTTTGCCGCATGTTGCATGGTAGTCAATAAAAACTAGCCAAGATATTAAGATTAATATTTATTAGTTGTAAATGTCTTCCTTATTTTTTACTCTTGCCTATCATTATCTTTTTATTTATTTGAAATTGAGATTTATCATAGTTTTCTTTAGATATTCACAGTACTTTTGCATGTCTGCAAGTAATGGTAAATAGAGATATTAAATATTTATTATCTAGGTTTTATTTGAGGTTAATACTATAAATTTATCTTGTATCACCGACTATGATTGTTTAATGTATTAAAGGTGGAGACTACAAAAGAAAAAATAGTGTCATTGGAGTTAAGTACACCTGAAGCTGAATTTTCTCCAGAGATTCTTGGTGAAGATCCCGAAGAAGAAACGACTGAGAAGAAAACGCCAACCAACACTTCTAGCAAGAAGAGGCGCAGAAAGCGTACAAAGTCAACTGACAAACAGTCGTCATAGTAAAAGCCAAAATCACATTTTCTATTTATATATATGTATTTGTAATATATAAATAATTTCTCATTCCTACACTATACTATAGTATTACTAAGCGTAACAAATTGTGATTACTATTTTTATTTTTTCATTCTGTTGTCACTTTTCAACCATCAGCATTTCTTTACATGGACCAACTTTTGTTTTATATTGCTGTTTTAATTAATTAGTGACAAAGCTTTACTTTTGTTTACTATTTTAAACAATGCCACAAATTACTCATTTTTAAATGTTTACCTTTAAGAGTGTTTTACTTTTATTTTTGATATAATTTTTGTAAATAAATCAGCAAGACAGTATTCATAACTTTGGAAAATGTATGAAAAAAAATAACAAATTTATTTATTCTATCAAAACAATATTTTTATTGATAAACCCACTTAATTATAATTATTAGAAATTAAAATAATTGAAGTGTATTTTGTTTAATATATTTTGTAAATAATCAACAACATATAATAACTGTAATTTTCAATTAAGTTAGCCTTTTTGATGCAATAATCAATTCCAATTGAACCTATACAAAAATGTCAATACTCAATTGGATTTGATCACAATTTGTTTTATGTATTAAGTTTTATTATCAAATAAATAAGAAATAATAAAAACATTATATTTTACAAGTTAACTATTTTATTAAAACCTTTAAGAATAAATTTAAAAAAAAATCTTTACGGAAGATATATTTTTGTTTACATTAAAATAATTGATAAGAAAAAGACTCATAACTCCTTGCTAAGGTGTTCCTTCAGATGGTGTAATGTTGCAAAAAAAATATAACTGCTCTATACTTTCAAATTTTAGCTCCAATGCAGATATGAGGGAAGTTATTGTATTTACAATGGTGCGGTTTTTTTTTGTTTGGAATTTTAACCCATATGTTTTGTGTATATATATTGTTTATATATTATAGCAACCTATTATCATATAAAGGTTTAAGTTAATCGGAATAAATTAATCGGATGTATGATATCACTACCTTTACTTTATAGTACTGTTGTAATTTGTAAAATATACAACAGGTTAGGTTACACAGGTTAGGACTACACATGTTAAAGCAAATAGCGCCCGCTGGAAGGTTAAATTGAATTCAGTTAGTAAACAATTGTATAAAACATACATAACATTGTATACAATATATTGAGCATAATACAAATTGTATTTGCTTTATAACAGAATATCCAGTACTATTTTCTATAAATTTACAAATAAAAATAAATGGCTGTATATTTCAGCTGGTGAGACTATTTTTATGGCCTGTGGGGATCGTCCCGCAGAGCGGATACAATTAGAAAATAATGGGATACTAAGTTTAAACTCTTCTTGTAGAGCCTACAGTGATCAAGATGTATTAATACCAGGAAAAGAAATTATTTCTGAAGGGTATAATGATTTTATTGCTAATATCACTATGCCGGAACCAACATATTTGAGTTCAAGGTTTAATAACCACTTTTTAAATGCCTTTCACACACAAGCTCGTTCAATTAGTGATCTTTTAACTAACGGGAAGTCAACAAGACAACTCGAAGCAGAAGCCGATATTTTTCATGTACCATTTATACAAAGTATATATGAATACGTTTTGTTAGGTCTCAGCATAGCTAACTTAATAATAATTCTAGTAGTATTATATATAAACGATATACTACAGTATAACCGCTTAAGACGAGCACGAGCCAATAGGATTGGACAAGCCGTGCGCGCAGGAGAGGAAATACCTTTATAAAATATTAAGTAACAAAATAACAAGTAGCAAGTAGAGATATATAAATATTTAAATATATATATATGAAAAATCATGGTGAAGGACGACTAATATACGTATGGTGTTATATCTGTAGTAATGTAATGAAACCTGTTTTAGCGCAAACATAAAGATCATAGTAGCCGATTTCGAGTTTCTGCCGAAAGCCCACAGTGAATATGTCACTGTGTCGGGCTGCCTGTTGTCAACGCACAAGAATAATGACCCAGTGAAGCTATCGGGACATCCGGTAGTGGTAACCACGAATTGTGCGCCACGACAGGCTACAGCACAGGAACTCAGATCGCTTACTCGCCAGTGCAATAGATTTAAGGCAACGAAACCAGCGTTTGGCTCGTTATTAAACGAGCTAAATAAGGGACTGTGTCAAAAGGGACCCTCAACGATGAATTTATCCTCCATCTCAAAGTATATCCACAAAGGTTCAAGGAAACCCATCGTAGTATTTTGGAACGGTAACCATGACTATAAAATATTACAGCAAATAGGACTGAAAAATGTCTATAAATACTTGAATATGACCGCCTGGGATAATAACAATGACGGGCGGTTCAATTTGAAGTTGATAAACATGGTGACCGGAAAAATCTATTACGACGAGTTTCTAGGGGAGGTAAAAAAGGGGGAAGGGATCTGAACCTAAGGGAAGCTCACGAATTAACGTGTACAGAAACACACCCCCCCCCACATGAATTACCACAATCCGGTTTTTGACACGGTTGCTTCTCGCTGTGTTTTGAACTATATTATTAGAAAGTTAAGGCCGATTAGATTTTACAGATTAATTAAGGACATGCCTAGTTTAAGGAAAAAGAAAAACAAAAAAAAGAAAAAAAAAACATAACTAACATTACGAAATAAGTAGCATAAGTATTACTAACATTTAAATTCTAAAAATATATGTTTTAATGTTCTAGGTGAATGGAAAACTTTCCTACTTACATTAGCATTAATACATTAGACATAATGAGTACGAGCAATCCCCGTGTAGTCTTTATGAAAAAAATCATAAATCATGCTTTAAACAATTGCACTAACCATCTTGCACCCAGACACACATTGAAAACCATAATAGCTGAAGTAAATTCAGAATTAATTATAAAATTTGATAAACAGTATTTGAAAACCATTGAAAAAGATATTGCAAATTTAATGAGGGAACTTTATGGGTCGTTACGACCATATAACATCTCAATGGCACTCGTTATCGCGGCCATAGAGGGGGATAACCTATTAGATACAATTTTTGAACATGAAAATGCAACAGATAGAGCAAAGTATTTTACTAGGGTACTGAGAATAGCCTTTGAAAACTGCACTATTTATAAAAGAAGACGAACACTTTGGGATATATTGGTAGAGGCTAATACAGTCAATTTTCCCAATAGTTTCCTTAAACGTACCGAAAAACAAGTTAAAACTACATTTAGAGAACGTTTTAGTAATTTACGACCCTACAACGTTAGCATGGCAATAGTCATAGCTGTCCAAGACAGAAACTATTTAATATCACAAATTACGGGGGAACTACCTAATATGGATTATGAAGTGGACGAAATCATAGACTAGGCTATGCCTAAAAAGTTCTAAGGGGGACAGGACTTGTCTCTCTTCACACCGAACTGGTATGGCCCTGTCTTGATTAAGTCCACCCTTCCTTATTTATTTAAAGAAAATTGCTCGTACCTCATTTAATGAAGACGAAAGTGTTGTTCCCCATGGTTCTAGGAAAGGCAGGACTTGTCTTTTCTCACACCGAGCTCAAGGACACACACCGACGTCAGGTAGATTGTGATTAATAATAATTAATAAGATTATAACTCAATCAAAATTATAAAGAGAAAAAGATGCTTTTATCATAGATTCTAAATTAACTGAAGATATTATCTAAGGTAATAAATTGTAATTGTATTTTAAAAATATTATAATGTCAATTTAAAAAAAAAATATATTGTGCTATGAAAAAAAAATATATATTGTATTGTACTTTGATGAAAAAAAAATATATTGTAATTGTAATTGAAAAAATAATAAGAAATAAAATATATTGTAATACTAACCTATATACTAACCACTAATTTTGAATGTTTTAAAAAACTAAACTATATGTAAAACTAACTATTAACTTATATATTCACTATGTATCCAAATGTATAACCATATAATGTATAACTTTTAAAAAACCCATTGTAATTTTAACGATATGTAATGATACACAGGCATGTAATTGAGTATTGTCAAAGATGTTTTATCCATAAATGTACAAAACATCTTTTTTAGGGGAGAGAAGTGTAATGGGTTACTAAGTCCAGCCATGTTTACGTCATGACCGATTTCTCCTTGAATACTAATATGTGTACGACCGAAAGGAGTTATTCTATACTTTGTATATAACCAAAATGTAAACAACGTCATAAATTGTAAAATCCAAATTATAAATTGTAAAAGCCAATTTATTTATGCAAATCATATACTTTGTACAACTGAAAGATTGTAAAAACGCACAAACAAACACATAAATTGTATCTATCCGACAATGTTAGGCACTTAGCAGAAGACAACTTGGCCATTCACCAACAACCCGGATTAACGCTTGCACAACTGAGAAAAGGTCACCGAGGCGGGGATCCGAAGGACTCCCTCCACTGGAACCGGATGGACATTTTGCGTAAATACCAGCCGTTTCACCACAGCACCTTCAGAAGTGTTCTTGGCTGTGTATTATGACATACCTGCAACAAGCACTCATTTTCATTATCTGTGTATCAACTTAATGCTTATATTGTAATACATATATTACCTATTTTTAATTGAAAGTATTAACTTTATTTACGAAACATCCATCTTCCTTCTTCAACCATTTGTGTGTTAAGTATCCAAAGGCCACAGACTGCTGGAACTTTACACTATCATCTTCTTTTGAAGTCTTAAGCGGCTTATAATTGTCTTAATCATCATATTTTTGAAGCATACTGAACTTATGCTATTAACTGTTTGTCGTTGTACATGTTTTATAAGTATATTAAATTAAATGTTTGTGATTTACTCTGAAGTTATTCTATTAAATATCTAAAAACCTATCACCACGATTGTGACAACACTCAAACAGCCTGCAATACATACGTACAGGGCTACAGGGTTGCTACAATAGATAATATATACTATGGTCAATGTATACTATAGATATGTACTATATTTTCAATTTTGCCCACCTGTCAAAACTACAACTTCTTCGATAAGAAGCCTTTTTACAATGTATTGTTTTCACAATGATATTTTTATTTTTGTGTCTGAAATTCAGATCAACTCTAAGTGATTTTTGCTTACTTTTTACTTGCATATAATCATATATTATTATTAAGAGAAATTTTAATTTTTAACTTAAAAAATTCTACTTGATAACTAATTACAATTTTTAAAAAGAAATATTACACTTGAAAATCCTTCTTTTGATATTTCGGGATACAAATACTTTTTATCACATTAGAGCTCATTGACACTGATAAAACTCATAATTCGATATTTTGACAAAAAAAATGTTATTACAAAATACTAAATAGGATAGGTACAAAAGAAGGATTTTCAAGTATCATATTTCAGCTTAAATCTTTTTTTCAAATTGTAAAAATGTTGATTAGTTTTCAAGTTAGAATTATATTAATTAATTATTAAAATGTCCCTTGTGTTAATCAAATAGGAAAATAAAAATTCATGTAAAGTAGGTACTCGAGAGTTGAGCTATGGGTCTGAAATTTTGGGGCCTTCTTATTGAATAGACTACAATCAATATGAGGGGGGGGGGGTAAGCCTTAGAAAAATCCAAAATAAAAACAGTGGGACGTGGGTCAAGGCCCAGTGGGAACGGAGCATATTGAAATACAGAAAAACTTCCAAACTGTACATTGTTATACACTTCTAACAGTTCTAACATGGTACGACGTTACAACTTTTTTTGTATTTTTTAAATAGGTAAAGTTGTCTGTTATCTGTTCGTTGATATATTTCATAATAATAATTAGGGAGATCTTAGAAACGTCTATTTTAAAATTTTGAGCATTTACTCGGAACTTGTGTTTATGCAACTCTATAAGTTGTGCATGACCAATTTAAAAAAAACACTGAAATATTAATAACATCTATAACAAACATTTTTATAATTCAATATTCATAGATAAAAATACAATTTAAAAAATACTTATAAACATTAGTTGAGTAAAGACAATAACTTAGTTTTTATTAAATTAATAAATAGGTAGCAAAAAATATTACAAAAAAATAATCGATAACAGTTTTAACAATTAATTTTTAACAAAATGTATCTACAAACAAAATAATTACTCATAAGTCACAAATAAAACAATATACATATTATATACAGAGTGATTCTTTTATCATGAACCACTCAATATCTCGAAGGGTTTAATATGAAATTTAATATTTTTTTTTTCACATTGTTGTTATACAATGTGATCTCTATTTTTCACAATTTTTTTGTTTTTACCCCCTCCCAACTTAGTTTTTTCGATAGCAACTTTTGAAACTTAAATGTTAACGTATATATTTTATTAACTTTTTAATTTATAATAATGTACTAAACATTTTGACTGGTCGATAACCAGTTTCGGATAACTATTTTTCATGTTATAAGAGTTTTAAAGTTAGGATGGGAGGGGAAGTGCGGTTGGGAAATGCGCGCAGATAAAAATAATACTACACTCAACCTTTTCTCCTGCCCTAAACTTGAAACTTCAATAACTTCAACTGTCTAATTCTATTTAACAATAGTGACATGAAAATAAATTCTATTTGACCTATGAATAAAAATAACTTTTTTTTTATTTCAGAAAGGATAACTACAATAAGTTTAATATCTAGTATCTTTCAAATCCAATATAATCAATTATCAAATTGTGTATATTATTTTTCAAAAAACCAAAATGATATATTTCACTAAATTATAATAAACTTTTACTATTTGGTTAATTTTGAAATATTATGTTTTTCGTTAATTACACCTACTACACCACAGATTTATTTACTTGTTTTGCATAGCGGTTTTAGTATTGAAGAGACTAATACAATGGAAACATGCAATAATGTTTACCGTAATAGGTCGCGTTAACTAACTTAAATCAGAATTTGATATGAAGCGTTTGCGGATTGAAAGTCAAACGAAGCAAATACTATTAAATTAAAATTGTCGATAGTGTTTAAGAAATGTTTTTAAATAGCAATAATTGCCATCAAAATAATTAGGATTAGAGGAAAGAAAAATGAAAGAAGTTAAGAATTGTGAATAAGCTCAGTCACTGAAGCGTTGACTGAGCTCATTCACAAATCTAAAACAAAAATCAGTGCAAACTAATCACAAAAAAATGGCTAGATGATAAAATCGCTTAAAAAAAACCCAGCACAGTACGAACATTGTATATTATACAATTTTATATTAGGTAGATGCAGAATGAGACTATAACATATATATTTTTCTCAAAAATCGGCAGACAAATTTTTTTTTAAGGAAAACCTAAAAATAAAAATTAGACTTTGGCATTATTAGTTTATGAGGTATCTATGTAGTAAACATGAATGAACAATTTACAGTTATCAGATTAATATTTTAATTTTATGTGTGTACAGTATTTTGTGTGGTAGAGGGAGTAGGGAGACATAATAGTAGAATATATTATAAGCATTTACATCTCATTTAATTCTATGCGGTATGCACGGGCGGACTGGAATACAATTTTGGCTTCGGCGATTATACAAATAGTAACACAGGTGTCATTGGATAAATTATTTAGAATCAATAGACCACGAGCTCAAGTGACCCAAGCCCTCGCCTCGGAGGCCCAGGGAACGATCGCCATGCGGTTCAATCCGCCACTGGCGGTGTGCCTACTGATGTTATTAAATTGCAAATTCATTTTTTTAGAGACAAAATACTATATTTGTTTCATAAATAAAATAATAACAGACGATATTTTTTTAAAGGTAAAAATAATGTTAAATGTTTGCAACCGTCGATATCGAAAATTTAATTATGTTGACCATCAATGTTCAATCGAAGCATCCAATTACCAATGTGAAGTAGACTGTAGATCATAACTATTCTAACGGTTTTATTAATACTACGGTTTTATTAATAATATAATCACCAATTATTTCTAGACAAAAAATCTTAATAATATATAATAATTAATAACACTCGGTGTTAGGCATGAAAAGTTAGAAAAATGTTAAACTTTTCTTATCACAAAGAACCGAAAAACGTAATTTTGATCTTTCTCCTTCTGCTCAAACACCACACAGTTATTTATTTTATTACTATAGTGTGTAATAAATTCAATGTATCTAAATCTAAGTGATTCTGCGTTATCTTAAAATAAAAACAAGGACGACTTTTTTCCACAAAAATGAGTAATAAGCAGTTCTTACTGTTTGGTAAACTAAGCGCATTATTTTTTTAACTGCAGAATTGCATAAAACGTGTGGTGTGCGTGGTCGTTGATTTAATGATATTCTGTTTATCGGTGAAAAAAACATAATAGTAATTTAAAAAATAGCTGTTGGCTAATAAGTAATGACAATTGCTTAGGCCTTATTGTAGTCGCAAAAAGGGACTATTATAGTTGTATATTGTGACGAACAATAACACTGTATTCAAAACCAATAAAGACGTATTTTACAGTCGGTATCTAAAATCATAGGGAATGACCCATGATGTGGATTTTAGTAGCGTTCAGCAAAAACAATTAAATTTTGAATATTAAAATCAATCAAACTACAATTGAATATAATAAATTAAAAATGGAATATACAAAATATATATTTTGGCAGATTGCGATACTAGAAAAGCTTTATGAGTTTTCAGTAGAAAATATTCATATTTTAAATACAAATAATAACTAATTCATTTTAAACATGTAAAATTTGATCTTGTATCTACTTTTATTTTTTACTGAAAATGTATTTAAGATTTTGTACCTGTGTAATTTAGATAAGGAATCTAGTTTGTTTGGAATTTGGACTAAAAATGCTTATATTCACCTTGGAAATATATTTATAACGTCTTTCATTAATCACGCATATTTACCAATAAAGACTGCTAGTACTGGAAAAATGAAAAAAAATTTGTATGACATTCATTTATGAGTAGGGTACCTACATGAAAAGGCATAGTCCATAATCATAAGCCCTGTTACTTATGTCCCACGCCCACTATATCACATTTTGTCTAGTTTTTTTTTCGGCAGTGAAATTAATACAAAAGTATAAATTATTATTTTATTTTCTTGATTAAATGGGAGTGCATACTCCTCCCTTCCATACCAGCTACCAAATTGACTAATAATTCTAATGAAATTATAAAGTCACTTTTATTTAAGCTTATATTGTTTTTTTTAACGGGTGGTTCTATAGTGCTCCTCTTTGAGCTTCTGGCTTGTGCATTCACTTATGAATGTTGTGGATGTTGATTGTTGACGGTGGTGTTTTTTTAATTGGCAGAAAAGTTCAATTACTAATTCGTTTTTTATCAACCTCATACGTATTGTTACCTAATTAATAGAACCGACGACTTTTTTAAGCAGTGGTTGCTTAGACGTTTATTAAACTATTTGATGTTTGTTTCAAACACGTACAATTTATAGTTTTTTTTTTAATTTTTGTGTTGCAAACCAGATTTTCATTGGTGTTCACAAATGGTAAACAGCTTTAGAAATATTCGAAATGCCGACAGTAAAAGCAGCTATAGAAGCCAGGAGTCTAATAAGAGTCTTGCTTACCAAATCGTCTGGTTAATGGAGAACTCGTGGTATGACGGCAGATATGTGGAAGTGTACCGAGATGCGTTGGACGACGTTGTTCAAAACGATGTGCTGCTTATCGATCGTGACCGATTGCACAACATGCTGGCCGATGTAAGTGTCATTTCCAATGATTCAAACAGGCTATACCGACAGTTTTATGACCGGGCCAGAAGTTCTTATGACAGCAGCGACAACCTGGTACCTCCGGGCGCTGTGGTGTGGTTGATTCGACAGTTTATCTCCATCGCTTTAGACGAATACCAAAAGCCTCTGAGCGTAGTATTAACAGGCTTTTTTGACTTTGATTTGTTGTGCACTATTACAGATACATTGCGATTGGACGCTATTGTCCGTTTAAGTTGCGGCGGTGTATGCCGACTTCGAGATAAGTTTGTGACGGCTGCGACCAAAGCTAAACGTTCGGCTATAGATGTCGAGATCCAGACTTTCTGGCAGCGCCTGGACAAAGAGCTGGGTTCAACACGCTCGGAAATAGCTGACAGGTTTAAACACACAGTATTCATGACCTACAAGTCCAATTACAATGCACGGTTGGAACCGCCCGATCCCGACCAAATAGTGGACATTTCTAGGAAGTACGTATTGCGCGAAATGGCCACCGTATTCGAACAGTTATTCCATGTCCGATCGGACTACGAAAAGTACTCTAGAACCGTAACAACTATCTACGTTTCGTCAGCAGTAGAGACAGATGAAAGTAGACTCTTCGAAGTTTACCGGCGTACCTACCAAAGAAGTCGGCTGTGTCCGGAAGAAGCCGTTGACGTGTCGGTAGTATTGGCTGCCATGATAAAAGCGCTAGAAACGCCAGAACAAGACAGACCCGATGACACCAATGATGTAGACGATTATGGGGATTCTTTGAGTGCGATGTTGATTCCTAAACGGTTGCGTTATCCCTTATGCGTTCCCTACGGCAATCGTTATGGATCGGTAATAAAACGTCATGATCTCACAGCTATCAGAGACCTGTTCGATGACGCGGTAAAAATGTTAAGCAACAAATGGGCCCAAACGCTGTGGCCATCTAACATCACTGCTCGGCAGATCGGAGGTTGTGCTGTAAACCTCACGTTATGTGTTTTGGCGCTAAACCGACTACGGACCAACTTGGACGTGTTCAGAGGAGAAGTTATGTACGACTTGTCGTCAGTCGTGGTCTCGGCGAACCATGCAGTTTTGATGCGTCCCAATTTCGTAGAGCCTTTGGGACGTCTGACTATGGCACAGATATTAGAAAAGGCATCAGAAAGGTACTCAAAAGTGTGTTACGTTTATTTTCAGCCAGAAGACGTCATGCTTGTGGCTTTTTACGACTTTGAAAAATTCGCTCCGACCCGAAAATGTTCGACCGAGATCACCATTCATTCGGATCCTATTTACTTGAAAGACTATTACGATTATGTCCACGGCAGACGCCTGCCACAGCATCACTACAACATGAGTGCGAACGAGTGCGTCAGCTATAAGGAACACACGGTCGAAGTATGTTTTAGATACGGCGACGGGCTGACTGTGTTGAAGAGGAATTGGAGGTTTCATGAAGAAATCGTAATGTTTATCTACAAATGCGCAAGTTTTACCATGGTCAGCCACGTCATGAACAACATACTCGATTTTAGGTTTACTATGGAAGAACTTACTCAAATCTACGTAAACCGTATTGTCGAGAGTGGTTGTCTCGCAATGACATGTACCGGCTTGAACGGTACTTCTGTTGATATTGAATTTTCACAGGACGACATTTCGTCACCCATCATACGATTGAATTATCCCATCGACGAAACGAATACCTACGGTGTTATGGTCGCTCGCCGTCGCCTGTATTACGCCAAACACGTCAAACTGATCACAGTGGAATATGTGGACGGTACTACAATGATATATTCGGCAAATGGTACTTTCGTAAGGCGACGTCATTCCATGGATGCATCCTCGACAACAAAGAAGTCGTTGGAACTTCGAGAAGAGAACGCTTCGAGCGTAGAGTACTCCGACGGCGGTCTTCAGCAAACAGTGAAATATGCGGATGGTACCGAAATCGTCACGTACATGGCAGAAATCATGCAAGATGACGATTGGATTTTACTGGACGTAATCAGCTACAAGTTCCGTCATGGCAAATACCAAATCTTGGTAAGCGATCCGCGGTCCAGGCGAGTGAGCCTGGCAGTTGGTGGTGTGATAGTTGAAGCGGCTGACGGCGGTGCTTGTACGCTTAGATTGGATAAGCAATCACGAGTTGAAATATCCAGCGAATCTGTCGTAATAATACCGGCCGTGGGAAAGCCAAAAAGTTTTTATTGGGAACAACGATCCGACGACCTTCTGTTCTACTTCCAAGATTCGTATCAAACGGTAAAGGTCCACAACGCATTAAAAAAATACGATTGCGAATACTACGCCAAAAAACCATTGGACATGGGTTCGGACGTTGAATATTATGTGGTCAAGAGGAACATGTCCGGATATCGCGTGCCCACCACAGACCAATACGAACGATTTAAACAGCAAGTGCTATCAAAAAAACACTCGGTGATCCAGGAAAACAGCAGCCGAGTGGTAATGTTGTTCGGCGAGGACGACGCCGAGAAAGAACCGAATGCCTTAACTTCCATGAGGTACGACTGGTTTGACGTTATTTCAGCCGACGCGTCATTAATTAAATCTATACCAAACGTGCCCTTGGTATCCAGAATTTTTCATAAGTTAAACGCGGACTATGATGGTGCGATCAGAGCTTTACAACAGCAGACACCGCAAATTGATGTCCAAACACAAAGGCATACCCTAGATTTCCGGTCGACCGTAACGAACGTAGCCGAGGTAAAATCAATGTACGCTGGAGGGAACAAGTTTTGGGACGATCCGGACGGCGGCAATTACGTGAAGTACTTATTGAATTCTATAGTCAACACCTCGTTTAAGCGCGCCGTCAGAAAATCCGTTCAAAAAAATTTACGGGAGGCCAGAATGCATTTGAAACAAAAAACATTCATTCCTTACTATCGTCGATGTTATTATGAACCGTTTAAAAATCATCAAAACTCTGGTAGCCCATCAAGCAAGGTAGCGAGTGTCGGTAGCGAAGCCTTATCTTGTGCTCGGATACCAAAAAATCTGATGAACGATTACTGGCTTATAGAAAATGGCCAGTTTCTCAAATATACCTTTCCACCAGGAAATCCCTGTCAGTAGCAAATAGCAATGATTCGTTTTCAAAAATCGAGTAATAAATATATAAAATATATAATTAATAATTATATTATTGACTATGTAAGGACACATAATATGTTAACAGTACTAAAGTTTCAACAGTAATGTGAAAAAAAAAATTTGTCCTCTATATTTGGGTACAGTAATAAAATATTATTTAACAACTAGGTAGAATACTGATTAAACAAAACGCCATTAACAAGTAAAATATTTTCTCGTGCTCTGTAATTATAATATAAATAGAAACTACACACAAAATTGACTCGCTACATTTTGTCATTAGTAGTAATATATTTTATTTAGGCAGTGGAATTGTATGGTGCAGTGTACGTGCTTCGTGTTTCAATAAGGTAGCGTCGGGCGAAGGATCTTGAGCTATTTTAGTTAACGATTTGTCAAGAGCTTGTCGCAATGCCATAGCCTCACGACTAGCTTTGGCTGTTTTGTTAATGTACGCTTGACGCCTTTTAGTTTCTTCAGCCAACTGATCCCTCAACATTGCTACCTAAAATGTTCATGTATCATCATCATCATGTAGCTTAACAGGCCATGAGGAAGATGGCGGCTCCTTTTTACCAGACGATTTCTCGCCGAGCAAATGGAGCGCCCGTGACCGAGTGTCAAACCAGCAACAGTGAGCAGTTGAGCACTAACACACTGCCGCCTTACCCACTCAGCCATTCTTCATCCTCTGTTCATGAATCACTAATATAAAATTTGTGAAAAACTCGTAAACTTTGTTAATCAAATTATCATTACTTGATTCTCCAATCTGTGTATTTGTTGTCTGTGCGATTGCTCACGCGCTTCTAACATTCGCTCAGCTTGCAACTGTCCAGCACGATAACGCTCCAAATCTGTATGTTTTACAGGTATATTGGAACTAGAACGATACAATAAAATGATTTAGATAAACGATTATAGTTTAATAAAATATAATTTATAGATAGCATACCAGTAGTCCATAGCAGACATTTTTAAATTTTTCAATTCTTGTTCTTTTTCATACAACCTTCTTTCCAGTTCATCACATTTGTTTTTTAAATCTCGGTGTTCGTCATAAAAACGACCGCTATGACTGTATTTTCCATCATAATCCACCCTTTCAAAACTTTTGCTCCTAGAGAGCGCCTTTTTTTCCAGACTTCGTTTTTCTGACTCGAGCAAACGAACCTGAAAAAAATATTAATAAACATTTTTTTGTCGCTTAAAATGATAATTTTTCATTAATCATACTTTATCATTTAATGATTGAAGCTTGAATTTAAGATCAGAACTCTCGTCATATAGATCTTTGTTTGATTGTCTTGGCAATGATTTGTTTCCTAACGCTCTGAGTTGAGCTTCTAAATGAGATTTTTGTACTTCCTTGTTTTCTAAGTCCAGTTGCAGTCTTAAGATAGAATCGTTGACCGATTGCTGATCACGACGACAATCGGCTAAATTGTGCTGAGCTATTTCCAGGCGTTCTAAAGCGATTTTTTTTTCATTTTCACATGCTTGTAATGCTCTTTGTAGCTAAACAATAAAATTAGAAGCATTTGTAAATTAAATTAATTGATACCTAATAGTTACTGTTATATAATAACTGTATAATTCGTTACAACTACATTGTTTGCAAATAAACCTAATCCATAACCGATTTCACACGATAGATGTTTAACTCACCTGTTTGTACTTATCGCTGTGGGATGCAGAGCTAATAGAAGCATCGTGCAATGACCTCTGGAGTGCTTGGATTTGAGCTTTTAAATCACATTCATTAGCAGTAGCTTGTGCTAATGAAGCATTCAGACGCTCAATCGCAGCACTTAACGAAACGCATCTTTCCTCGAGTGTAGCAGTAGCTTTTGAATGGCTTTCGCACTTTTCTTCGAGTTTCTAGCGATAAATTATTAATAATTTATTTATGTACACTACAAATAATAATTATTATTGTTACATTAGAATTATTATTACTTGTATGATGCCATCTTTTTCCTGCAACATCATTTGTAGCCGTTGTAAATCCCCGTCTATTCCTATTCTTATTATTTCTAATTTTGTAGCTTTTGATTCAGTAAGAGTTAGTTCGTCTTGCAAATGTCTTTTTTCTGCTTCTAACTGGCTCAAATGAACTTTAAGCTTCTCCAAACGCTCTTTCAATTGAATTTTTTCGTTTTTGTCAGCATGCATAATGGTTTCTTGGCTGTTTAACAATTCTTTGTTTTTCTTTAACTCATCTACCTTATCTTTTATTTCTGCTGCCTAAACAAATTATAAATATTAATTAGTTTAGCATTTTTTTAAATAATAACTCAATTAATACTTGGGAAGAAACTATAGCCTGTTTTTGTCCAAGTTTTGATTCCAATTCAACTTTTTCGTCTTGAAGTCTCCTTAATAATTGGATTGTTGAGTTAAGCTTGCTGTCAGTTTTTTTACGTAAATCTTCAATTTCTTCAAGTTGTCTACTCATATTTGCTATTTGAGACTTATAATTATCTTTTTCTCGATCTACTTGTGCCACCTGTTGCATTAAATTGCGTACACCTTTTTTAATTACTTCGGGATCAACCATTTTACCGTCTGAACGGATAGATTCAGAAGGTCCATCCAACACTGAAAAATAAATACACCATAATATAGATATTATTATTATTATAAATATTATGCACACAAATTCACCTCTACTGGGACTCCATTTTCTTATTCTTACAGATCCATCTGCTTGCATACCCACCACACGTTTAAGCGTAGACCATATAGTGCCCAATCGATTTTCTACCTCATGTTTATTTCGCTCTAAATCAGCATACTGAGTATCAGATGATCGTAATCGACCTTCTGCTGCACTTAATTTACATTTTAGGTCTTGGATCTGAGCATTCTGATCCGACAAACAAACTTCCAGATTATGTTTTTGGTCTTCTAGTTTCCTTTCATGGTTAATTTCATCTTCAAGCCGGTCAATTAATTCCTGTTCACGACTCTTCCAGCGTAATTCATCTTCATCTACACGATGACGTAAACGCATAACTTCTTGTTCGTATCCATCCAAAATTCCTTCTAGTTCGTTTACCTAAAACATAAAATAGTTATAGAAACAAAATCCATATTTTAATATTATTTTTCTCAATACTTTTTTCCTTAATTGCTGCACAAGCTCACAAGCCCTTTCTCGTTCTTCTGATTCTGCATCTAGTTTCGTTTGGAGTTGTTTTTGTTCATTTCTACGAGATTCACCAGTTATAGCTGCTCGCTGTAGGTCCTCCTGGAGTGCTTTACAAGTTTTTTCCGTTTCTTCGAGTCTTCGGCAAGCTTCTTTACATTCAGCACTTAAACGTATGCGTTCACTTTCTATCTGACTACATTTGTCATCTAATAAAGTTATCTTTTGAATTGCTTCCTCTAAACTTCTTCCTTGTTCACGTTTATCCATTTCAGACTTTTTAATATGTTCTCGGAGCTCTCTGTTGGATAATTGGTATTTCTCTTTTTCAATGCTAGTCTCATTTAAATTTCTTCTTGTTTCCATTAATTCTTTTCGAATATGTTCAGCTATAGAATCAGCTAATAATAAAACAAAAAATAATCATAAATTAGCTCAAAACAAAACTATTAAAATATATAACAAACACTTACATTCTTTTAGTTTTCTGTTAGTGTCATTCAAATGGGAATGTAAATTATCTAATTTATCTTCTGCTATGGCCAGTTGAGATTTAACTTCCATACATTCTTGCATGTGTTTGTCTCGATCTGCTTGGATTTCATCCAATTGACCAATTAGCTGGCATTTATCGCTATCAGATTGTATACGTAGCTCATTAAGTTCATTCCTTATTTTCGCCAACTGTTCACGTAATGAGTTTACCATCCCTTTTTCATTTTCTAGTTTGCCACGAGTTTCTCTCAACAAACGTTCATAGCTTTCTTTTTCACCTTCTAACTCTTTCTTGACACATTCTAGTTTACTAACAATTGCTTTTTGGTCACGGTGAACTAAACAACACAAAACACATATTAACAATCAGGAAGTATTATTTATTTAAGAAATTATTATAAATTAAAATGTAATGTAGATACCAAGTAGCAGAGTTTGTTGTTTTTCATTTTCAGCCCTTAATAGTGCTTCATCGTGTTGCTGTGTTATTGTATCAATATTCTTCTGCAGTACATCTAATTTTTGTTTCAATTTTTCTATCTCACTATCTTTGTTTTTTCCTAGCCGATTTAATTCATCTTGCATTTTTCTTTCGTAGTTTACTTTAAGAGCTTCCTGCAATATTCAGAGATTATTAAATTTAATATCATATGCTGTATTATTATGGTAAATTACTTTCTCGTTAGACAATTTTTGAATATTGTCTTCAGCCTGTTTCTTCATCCCATCAACAGTCTGCTGGAACTCTGTTTCCAGAGTCCTAGACTGAAGTAGAAGTTCAGCTTTAGTATTGTTTGCTGCATGCTCACAATTTTCAATATCCTTACACAAACGATATATTTCACCCCTCATTGATTCCTAAAATCATAATATTATAAAGACATTTATATTTATTTTAGTTTTAACCATTTAATTCTATACTTGTTTTATTAATAGTTCTTGCTTCTCTCGTTCTACTTGCTTGCACCGATTTTCTGATATTTCTAAGTTATTTTGAACATCAAATAACATGGCTTCGAGATTCTCTTTTTCTCCATTAAGCGTAAAGAGCTTTCTTTCTAAACTATCCAGTTGTTTTAAGCATCCATCAAGTGCAATCTTAATAACAATTAAATACAAATATATTACACGGCATGTTATGTAAGTGTTTATGTTATTTTTAAGAAATATGAGTTTAGAAAAAGTGTATGAACAGAGTTACCTGTTTATCTTCGTTTTCTTTGATAACATTCTGAAATTGGTTATTTATTCTAGTATTATTATCCATTGTATGGTCAAGTTTTTGATTCAACCTTATCAGCTCTTCATTAAGTGATTTTCTCTTATGTTTCTCATTTAGCAATTGGTCTTCTAAGTGTGATCTATCCTTTAATATGTCTTCCAATTCATTTTCCAACTAATAACAGTTGCATAAGAATCAATATTGATAAGCTTTTTCTTATTTATTTGTAAATGTTTTTATATTATGATTTTTAACAATGTATTTCAAAAGTAAACTAGTAGAACAATTTATTTATAAATTATATAACTACTTTTTCTTTTTCTAACAACAATGTTTTCCATTTTTCTGTAGAAATTGATCGTTCTGTTTCTAAGTCCTGTTTGTCTTGCTCCATTTGCAACAATTCTTTCCTTAGCGCTACTAAATCCCCAGACAAGTCATCTACTTGATCCTGAAGCTTTTTCTTATCTTCTAATAATTTTTCCTGTTCTTTTTGTAATGTTTTTTTTTCTGTTGTCCCATCTAGTAGAAGTGATTCGGCCTTTGCTAATGATTCTTGACAATCGGTTCGATCCAAAGCAGTTTTTTCCAGTTCAGATTCAAGATCTCCTAAAAAACATGTTATATTATTTTATTTTTTAATCATCTTCTTAAATGTTATAATTTTAAAATAAAAACCTTTAATTTTTTCCATTTTTGCTTGTAACAGTTCAAATTCGAGACACCGCTGTTCCAAAAGGTCTTTGTCCAGATACACTTGATTTAATTCTTCTTTTACACTAATTAACTCTTCTTTTAAGCAACTACACCTATCTTGATTTTCATTTTCTGACAAAATTCTTATGTCAATTTCTTTTAATAGTCTATCAATTTCTCCCTGTTGGAACATTTTTTCATCTTCTAATGTATCATTTAATTTTTGAAGTTTAGTGTTGGTTTTTTGTACTTTATCATAATCTGAATTCATATTTTCAACCTTTAAAATATAGAATAAGATAAATTATTAAACACAATTTTGATACTTTAATAGAAATTATTTATAATTTTAAAATTATAGTTTAGACTTGTGGTTAAGCTTAATTAATAGTTAATAAGTACATTACCACAGTGCTAACATGCATTCGGTTTTGTTGTAATGCTTGAGCTTCGTTTCGAAGTCTTTCAATTGTTTCAGCTAATGCATCACGTTCGTGACCTAATCTAGTATTGACTGAACGACACTCATCTAGTTCTTTACTGAGATCTTCAATTTTGACTTGTAAGTCTTTTTCTAACACTTCTAGTTGTTCACAATGTTTTTTTGTTTCTGACATTTTGTCCACGCATGATGACAGTTGTACTTGCAACTCATGAATATTTGTCTGATACCTATAAATAATAGTTTGGACAGCCGATAGAGTGCTATCGACAAAACTGCTGGTTGCTGAAATTGGTTTAATCTTTGGTTCGGCTTTAATAATTCCAGAACTAAGATGAAGATGTGGCGGAGGTGGAGGTCTAATATAATCACCAAGGATATCTTTATCTTGTTGCAAGACTCTGACTATTTCTTGCATTCCGTTCATTAACACCTCAATATCAACGCGTAAATGATTAGCGTCGACTTCATTCTTGTTGGCGTCATTATATTTTTCTTCCTATATAAATAATTGCAACACCATAAAAAACTATAATATAATCATAATAACCGCAACACTTACGATTTCTGAAAAGTTTGTCTTGAGGTCTTCGAGTTGCATTTCTTTTTGACGCAATTGCGAGCTTATAGTGTCGTAGTCGTTTTGCAACCTTTCTAATTTGTTTTGTAATGTCGTATTTTCCTTTACAACTTTCTCATATTGTTTTTCCTAAAACGAAAATTAATTTTTTATAAAACCCTTGCAGGTTGGAAAATATTAATCATTACTTCGGCGAATGTTGACCGTTTAACGGCATTCACAAGTCCATTACAAGTGTTAACCATATCGTTTGATGCTAGAGATAATTCACCTCGAATTTTGTTAAGATCCTGTTGAGTTGATGATTTCATATCGGTAAACATGCGTTTGACCTGAGCGACATCCTGCCAGAGGTTAGCCATTCGCCCGTGTTCTAGGGAACAATAATCATTAAACATTTTTTCTTCTTCTTTCCATTCGTCTTCTTTAGCATTCATTTCATCCCTCATTTTTTCCCAGTCGCTCGTCAGTTTCTGCAAATCCGCCGTTAGAGTTTCGTTATTTGCTTGAGCGTCGTCTAATTGCTCCCTCAACGTAGAGTTCAATTCCATGATTTTCTCAGACCTGCAAATACCCGACAATACATAAATGATTATACGAACATAAATTATTTATTATTTTAATGATCTATTTTTTTAGTTCCCCGACAAGTGCATTTACTTTGATCTTTCTTGCTCTAGAGCGCGTAGAGCAGAGTCCAAATCCATCGACTGGTAGTCCCTTACCGAATCGCGATAGCTCCTGACATTGTCGATGGCCGGTACGCTGTTGCGCATTTCTCTCTCCAGCTCGGCACACCTTTCTCTGTACTGCATTACCTGCACAATGCACGAAACCGCGTCAATAAAGCATAACCGAGACGCGCTATCGTATACTGTACTTACCTTTGACTGGAGTCTGCTAACGAGCACGGCTTGTCTTTGCTGAGCCAATTTGTACGTATCTAAACGTCTATCGTACCGGGCCGACTCTTCCCGCAGGCGCTCGTGCAAAGCCTGGTTCTCCCTCGCCAAGTCCATCGGTTCGGACTTGGGTGCTGCGCGACTCGACGACGGCAACCTCAAGCTCGCCCGACCTACGTCCAATCGCACTATACCGCCGTCGGTGCCCATCGCCTTTGGGACGCCTCTGGATTTTGACGGCGTCGAGCTTTCCTTTTTGGAGAACTGATTAAGAACGGCCAACAAACGTTATTAGCAGATAAAAAAGTACAGACAAAGATATACACACGTGTGTATTGTAAAAATGTACTGTATATTATGCATTCGGCGATAAGTGTGTACTAATAAGCGTCTATCACCGCGGTGCAGTTTTTGCAAAAGAAATCGCGCTTAGCCCCCGCCAGAAAGTTTATAGTCTAGATAGCGAAAACTTTCTAAACCGATTAATCACGAAAACAATTCTACATACCGAAAAAGTTAAAATCAACAGAGGTAACAGTAAAAAACTTATAGTAATTACTCGGCGGTTTAAATTTTCGTTTGACCGTTTTAACTTTAAAGCGTGCCCCACCAGATGGAAATAAAAAAATAACTAATAGTTTAACAAACTGGGCACACTTACCCTAGGCATTTTGGCAACGGCCCTGCGGAACTTTTCGATCGGCCTCAGAGACACCACTTCGACGACGAGCGTCTTTTGAGACTGCTGTTCGATTACAGGGGATTCAGGTGCCAGTGCCATCTCCACGGCGGCGTCTTCGGGTAGGCAAAGGGGTAACCGTGATCTCGCCGACAGATACGGAGACAAATCGCTCTCGTCACGTGACCCTTGCGATTCCATGACACACGACAGTAAACCCTATAGGCGGAGTTACGGATCGCATGACTTATGCATATTTCGACGGGACATTAAATCATAACGTTTTCCCGTGTCATTGATTGTTTTCTTTTGGTTCGGGCGGGCGGGCGATTAAGGCAAAATATTATGACGATATAATAAACAAGGGCGATTAAACGAACAGATAAAATCCTTTGATGTAACGGTATTTATATAATGGATGTTTGTGCGCGCACGAGCGTTTGAAATATATTAAGGGTGGCACTGAAGACTACAAACGTGATTTCATAACTGGCAAAGTCATACTGGCACTAGCTTTTCTTTTGCTCGTTAAAAAAATAAGGGTGAAACGATTTTAGCTTTTCAACGGGTATCGTATTATTAATCACAAAAGTTTTGAAAGTTGACAGCAGGAAGCGATTACGAAATAAAGCATTAGAAATTGCATTACGCGTGCAACAATAAGTATAAATAATAACAATAAAAATAACGCCCATGTGAAAACAACCAATATTAGACGGTAGTGCAGCTTTAGTATAACTAGTAGACATTTTTTATTAATTTTAGTTTTTTGTTGTAATAATGGCATTGTTTGTTAAATTACCTTAAGTCACCTTCATTCATTTTTGAAATAGTCTAAAACAAACAAAAAAAACATTACTTAATTAACATTTAATTACCTATACGAATCGAGAGAAAATATAACTTACAAATATAAACAAAAACAATTGTGTATTATTTTATTTCATTGCAAAGAATCAACGTGTAATCTGGCTTAAATGTGTAACGTCTACCTAAATCCCAGTTGGATTTATTGTTAAAATAACTAGATTTCTAGCTTTTATTTATTCTTTTGGAATACGCCTTTTACAATAATGCATTTTTTGTCATTTATATCGATCATGAGAATTGTTTTTTATCAGTGACCCGTTCTCAGTTGACAACCAGTTTTAAAAGTTATACTTGAAAATATTGTAAACCAACCACTGGTTGTAACTTTAAGTACGCTTGAATCAGAAATAGGTATCAAACAAAACTACGAAGACAATAATTTAAAAGGTCTCCTACATTTAAAAAATAGAAAATGTCGACAATACAAACTGTACATAATGTAATAGTGTATTGTTTTATCGTACAAAGTTGCGTATTTTGAATTTTTTTATAAAAGCTAGAACTACAAAAGTATTTAAAATTTCGTTCTAAAACTAGGCCCTTCCTCCCATCCTAATTTTTAAACTTAAATAACTTTAAGAATAATTATCCAAAACTGGTTATTACGCAGTTAAATGTTCAGTAAATTAGTCTTAATTTAAAAAGTTAATAAAATATGTACGATACTATTTAAGTTTCAAAAGTCAATATAAAAATGAACTAATTTGGGAGGGCATTAAAAACATAAAAGTTTGTGAAAAATTTAAATCACATTATATAAAAATACTACAGAAAAATAATTCAATATCTGATTAAACCCTATAAGATATTAAGTGGATAACTTTGAAAAAATCATCTGTTTATTTCTTAATGCAATGCAGTCATATTTTACAAGTTCCAAGCTTGTATATTACCTAGTCTCAGCATTCCGGGATCTATTTTTTTTTTTAGAAGTATTCAGATTCTACTCAATATATTTTTTAGCTTTGATATAAAGCTAAAAAATATTTGTTCACGAGTTCGCCTATCATCCACTAGTTTTGTGGTCTCTATCTATATATCTATACATACATATAAATAAATGTATGTCTGTCTGTGTGTCCTTTATGCATTAGTACACCATTCATCCGATCGCCATGAAACTTTGGGAAGTTGTTGAGTACACTCCCGCGAAGGTTACTGGCATAGTACTTTTTGAAAATTCCATCTATAAGGGTGGCCTCAAACACGAATTTTGTATTTTAAATACGAAATATTTTTCGTTGCTAACCCAAAATAAACACTTGGTTTGTAACCATGGTAACCACGGTACTCGAGCGAATGATAGGTGATGATTAAAGGAACAGGCCGATTCTATGTATCACGATTCTGGGGACGCTTTTTACGATTGGAACTGAATCTGGGTCTGGGACCCTTGAGTAATAGGGGGACATAATCAATATAATGTAATGTACATATGTAGATCCAAAAAAAGCCGAGACGGTGTATGCTGAAGCTTTACAATATACAGCCTGGAGTACTGACTTTTTTATTTTATTTGTAATTATTTTACTCAGCCCTGGCAAACTAAATCCCGGGCAACGTCGGGTCGGGACAGCTTGTTTCTTTCATAATTCTCTATGCTTTGATTTTTTTTTTTTTTAACTATAATCAATTCTACATTTTACTTTGTCTTTCTAATTTACTCTCTTCTCTAAAATTACTTCATTTTTATTTAAATTGTATAAGTATATATTGCGTAAATATATTATTTACAATTTCATTTGTTCGACGACGTTGTAAAATATGGGCGCCCTCCAAATTATTTATTGCCCAAATTGAAGCTTATAGTAAGATAAAATTGTTTCACGTAGAACTAATTAGGTATAATAATATAAGTGTTTATAAGTTAAAAGTTGTAAATGTTTACAGCGCGTTGCATTGGATGCAATGGATAATTATTTCTATTGTTAGTATAGTCTAGATTCTAGACTTAAGAAGTATAAAACCTATTTATTTTATATTCTTCTTCTTCTTCCAGCTTTAAAGGCTATTAAGGCCCATCGCTGCAAAACAAATCTCCTTCCATCTGTCTCTGTTCAGAGCTGCTTCAATAATATTGTCTATTCCAAGTTGATTTAGTTCTTTTTTATTTTTGTCCATCCACCTCTGTTTCGGTCTTCCAATCGGCCTTCTTCCCTGAGGAATCCAGCTTAATACATCATTTGATATTGACTTAGCCCTTAGAACATGTCCAAGCCAACTAAGTCTCTTGTGGCGTATTTCCGCTATTATGTCTGGTTTTCCGAATAATTCCTGAAGTTCTCTGTTAGACCTAATTTCGTATGTTTGGTCTTCGTTTCTTTTTGGTCCGTAAATCCTCCTAAGGAATTTCCTCTCCATGATAGCTAGTCTATTCTCATCTCCTTGGGTCGTGGGCCATGTCTCACATGCATACATTATCACTGGTCTAGCTAGTACTATGTAAAGTCGTTCTTTTAATTTTTTTGACAGTAGCTTCGACCCCAATAACCCCGAGAGGGCGTAAAATCATTTGTTTCCCGATGTAATGCGTTTTTTTATTTCTTCGTGGTTGTCGTTTGTGCTACTTAAGTTAGTGCCTAAATATTTAAAATCATCTACCTCCTCAAACATATATCCTCCGACCTGTAGTCCAGCTGCATTTCTCATCTGACCTTTGTTCCTACCGATTCGCATGTATTTTGTTTTAGTCTCGTTAATGTTGAGTCCCCGTTTTTTTGCACTTCGTATCAGCACACATTCCACTTGACTAATCTAACTAGAAAAATTATTATTTGGTTGTGATACTAGAACGCCATTCGACGCCCTCATACTAAATAATAATGATGTTTTTGGTGTTTATAGCGACAACTAACCCTCCTAAATTAATCAAAACGGAAATCGTCAACACGATATGCGAATCGTCGACACAGTAAGCGGTTCGTGACTACCATACTATAAAAAATAAATCGGCAAAGGGACAGTGTAAAGAGCGTTAAGGGCATTGCATGCGGTCTATTTTTAAGGAGTTTTGTACAGGCAAAATTCAAGAAAAGAGGTTTTAATAAATTTCGACTATGTCAATTTATTTACCGGTTAATTGGTATAAGCTTCAAGGTATTATTTTTAATTTAAATAATTTTTTCTATGAGTAAAAGCCATTTTGGTTTATTAGGCTAAAAATCCAGACAAAATTTCGACTATATAGGACTGTCCAATTTCAATTATGTAAGGTTATTCGAATTATTTAGCTACTTTACTATGCTATGTAGGAAGCCAGAGAGGCCACGACTCATTATGATAATTTATTATTTTTAATTTGTTCATCGATGTTGTAAATAAGGATACATCCACTAATTATTTAATTAATATAAACAAACCTCCATAAAACTTTAACAAAGTTTTTTATATACTATACATTCTATATAGGTATATAGGGGTGGGACTTTTAAATACATTTTTTCATTCAGTTTTGACTTTCATTAGTTAGTTTTAAACGTATAAAATAACAAAATTAACAAACAAACGCAAGGTAAAAACTAAAAAATCAACACTTATCAAAAAAAAATTATGATTTAAATTATGTAAATTAATTTAAGTTTTGTATAACTAAATGTTATGACTGTGGTTTACTATTATTATAACCATTGCAATATCTATAATAAATACACTATAAAAAACAGTATGAATAAAATTAAACTGATAAATATATTAAGGCCTGTACAGAGTTCAAACTACAATTGTTGTTACAACTCGGACAATCAAATAACTATATAATATTTTCTACACATGGTTGTCTTAAAAAAACAATACTTATAGTGTACACGATGGGAACGTCGTGATTAACATCACGTCTAAACAAAATAATCAAACACGGTAGTAACGAATGCAACATAAGCCAAACCTTATTTATTCGACCTTTATTATTAAGACAATAATACTATTATATATAAATAATTAATAATTGTATGAAATTGTTGTTGAAGTGTCTTAAGCGTATGACAACTGGAAACAGTCCGACAATGATTATCACAAAAGAATAATAATGTAATGTAGTGCAATTCATTGTAATAGCGTTTTTTCTTCATTCATAATGCTGGCGATGATTGGGCTTATTAAGTTAAGAACGGAATATGTTAGGTTTTTTTTTTAGATCGACAGTGGCCTATTATTATATTATATTACAGTCTCTGTATATATTGTTGCAAATCAAAGGTTACGAGTGTAAGCGATCCATTAAAACCGATAATAACAATTCATTACAACAGTTGGTCAGAACTTTGACCAACCATTCCATACACTGAACGTTAGACTCAGTCCTCGTTTGCATGTCCGTCGCGATGCCCGACAACGTCCGTCAAGCGCCTATTACTGACGACCGCCACCGGAGCAGTGTCGACTCGGGTAGCGGTTCTTCGTCGCCGGCCATTTCGCCGTCGCACAGCTTCAAAAGATCCAAGTCCACGTTTTACCTGTTGGACCGGCGAACGTCGCCACCGCCCGGCCGACTTTTGCCGCAGCCCCAAAATGTGACGGTCGACACCGTCGCATGGTGTCCCGCGTTTTTCTGGCGGCTGCTGAAGTCAATCTTTTTTCTGCCGCCCATCAACTTGTTACTGCTGCGAATACCGCTCATTTGGACGGCTCTGTGGATTCGACTGACTTGGGCGTGCGTGCGCATACCTTTGGTGTTCTCGAAGTTCGCTATCCGGGCGTGCTTTATGAGGAAGTACAGCAAGGGCGACCGGACGGTGCTGATAAACGGCGGAAGCACCATTCAAGCATTGTACCTGGCCAGAAATTTTTACGCGGCTGGCATCAGGGTGATCGTGTGCGAGGTTGAAGGCTGTGCGGAGTTAGCGTCGTTTTCAGTAGCCGTCGATAGCTACTACACCGTGCCCAGACCTAACGAAGATAACTGTATACAGTACGTGGACGCGTTGAGAGTGATCGTCGAGAAGGAACGCGTCGGGTTATACGTACCCACTGGTACAACTGTGCTAGCATATTACGACGCAGTAGCCAAGTCACATTTGGAACTATTGGGTTGCAAATGTTGCACACCCAGTCTGGAAGGTGTATCGTTCCTGAACGATTTGTCCGAGGTGTTTGACAAGTGCCAGGCCGAGGGCTTATCGGTGCCCAAGCACTTGAAAGTTTACTCCAAAGAAGATATAGTCAAACTGTACGACAACGTGTCATTCCGGGCCGATAAACATTTCATCGTCAATGTTGGATTTTACGGGTGTAAAATCAAGCACTGTCTTCAATTGCCAGAGTCCCGAAAGAATCTAACGCTTCCTGGCCCTGTTTCCGAAGACTGCCCCTGGCTATTGGTGCAGAACTGCCCGGGTTCGTATTACGCGACGTGCACCACCGTACATAATGGCAAAATGATTGGAAACGTCACGTGCAGTGCGAGAACTGGTAAACCCACGAGAAACGAACTGGTCGACGACTGGGTAACGCACTTTTTGTCAACCTTGTCATTTGCGTTTGACGGCTACCTGTCGTTTAAGGTCTGCATATCACCTTCGAGGAACGTGTTCCCCATGGGCTGTCAGATAGGCGTGCCCCTATCCTATGTAAATTTCACTAGTCATTTTGAGAAAATACTATACCCTCCCCGCAACGCGCACCATACGCATCATCACCAAGCCGTACCTCCTGAAATGGAATTAGTCGAAAGATATTGTCTACCAAAACTCATATATGACGCGGTTACAAGAATGTCTCTAAAAAACACGCTGACCGTGGTTTTAGAAAACCGTGAAATGGTATTAACTTATTGGGACCCTATGCCCGCCTTCGTATACTATAACTTCCAACTGCTCTCGGTCTCTATCGACAACGTTCTGAAAAAGGTAAAACCCTACAGCCACAAAAATAAATACACCACGTTTTAATAAAGGAAAACGACATGAATACAACTTAATTCATTCCACATGCTATGCCGTAAGCGTTAATATGCAGTACAGCTAGTATTCAATTAATTCCTACATTTTAAGACATTTATTATTACTGTTCTTTTTTATATACGCCGCCATGGTCGTTGACGAGTTTTATTGACAACGAATGAACACGAGACTTTTTTGTAAGTGCTTCTTTTACGTTTTAGTCGTTTACGAGAAATAAAAGCCATGTTACGCGGCCTATGAGATATAAGAAACTGTGTTATAGGGTAAATTGTAAATGTATATAGATATACACGAATAAAGATTCGGTGCAAGGAGGTAACTGTCACGGAATACATCTAGCAAATCGTAAACGGTCGTTATGATGATATGGGTCATAGAAAACGAAACAGTCACTCGAACATGTAACAAATAATGCAGCCGACTACAGTCTATAAGAAAATGAGTTTCCAAAATTTCAACCGCCGAATTAGGTATCATTATGCCGACATCACGTACAACTAAAATTATGCAAATTATTTTATATTTTTATCATTTTACGCATATATTTGGTATAGTTTGCAAAACGATAAATGAAGCTATATTATAATGTTTAAAAATAATTTGACAATATATTATTATATTGTACAGTAAACCCTCTAAGTAATAATACTCATAATGTATTATTACTCAATTGGTTTAATCAAAATTTAAACTATAATATTAATACTACTATCTAGGTAACTATTTTGAAGTGTACACATAAAGTATTTAATATTTACTAAGAACGGATTACTCATCAATTATTTTAGTTTATTCGGCGGTATTGTACCCAGACGATGACCTACATGAAAATGTTCCTAATAATCGTTTAAATAATATTATGTTATCGTAGGTGTAAATTAAGTAATAAATAAATATGAATTTCCACAATTCTTTAAAATATATATGAATCATTTAAATAATGGAATGTAGTTCAATTTTTATTTTAAGAAAGACCTAAAATATGAATACAATTTTTTAGATCTTGATAGGAAAAAAATCGATGTACAATAAAAAGTAAGTGAATTATAGCAGAACAAAGATAAAGTGAACTTCAAAGTAACAGAGAACAAAATAGACTTGAAAATGGTTGGATCCAGAAAGTTAAAAACGTACTTAATTTGTATAAAGAAATGTGTAGAGGAGATAAAGAATAATGAAGGAAAATATAAGTCTACCTCACTATTAAAATACATAAAAAGAAAAAATAATTAAAATCGTAAATATTTAACCCAATACTTTAGTTGAGTTTACCCCACATAAATATTTTGTGACACCTCTAACTTGGTATTTATTTTACCCATTCACCATTATACATATTTTTTTTTAAACATCATGAAAGTAAGGTTACATGTCTTAGATGTTAATTGAAATTGATAAAAAATGTATAGACCAAACAAATAAAATAAAAATAGTTATCAATTTTATTATAGCACAATTATTAAAACCAGAGAATGACGCAGTCTTCTTTAATTATATATACCTATAACTTATTTTTAGTTTATATATATAAATGTAAAAACACTATCTTCTTATTAAAAAATAAAACTAAAAATAAATTTTAATTACATATTATTAATAGTACCTACATATTTTATACATAATGATAGTTACACATTAAAGTTAACAATTTTTGCCTTCTTTTGTATGTTAGTAATAATAATATAACAGTAAATTTATTGAAATTATATAGAAATTAAATCAATTTTATTAAAAAATATATTATGTATTGATATGCAATTACTCAGTTTTTTTCTTTATTCTCTTTAGTAATGGTGCCCATAAATATTTTATTAAGGGGCCTCTACACTAGCATTTATTAAGGCGCATTGTATAGGCAATTTTTCACTAAAATGTTTAAACAAAAATATTGCCATAAGAAAGAAGAATCTATTTTGATAATTAATTTTTTTTCAACTCTTATAATAACCCATATAGGATCTACTTTTATAAAAAAACATATGTTCCTATACATTTTCAAGGCATTGACTGTGTCACAATTTTAAAATTATTTTTAGTAAATTAATTATTTCAATGTAAACAACAGCAATTTTTAACTTTTTTAAACTGAAATAATTAAAGAAAACAAAAAAAAACCCACTACAAGAAACTGATTTTTTTAAATAAAAATCGTTTTTCTACATAACTTAGTATAGTAAAGTAATCAAAGAACTCTTCAATCAAATCACTTTACAGAATTGAAAACGGATCATCTTAAGAATGCCTAATTTTGTCAGGCTTTTAGGTCTAAAATAGTGTTTACTCATTTAAAAAAATAACTGTGTTATTAATACAAACTGTTTAATAACACAGTTATTTTGTGTTAAATGTTTATTTCAGTTACTATTTAAATTGAAATAGGCATGCATACTGGGTTTAGTGAACACACCCATCTATTGCGTGCACTTTTCCTAGGACCAAATACTGACTGATCAAATATAGATATAATTTATAAAAGCTAATCAAACTATTTTCATCCACCACACAATAACTACTAAAACTTAAATTACATTGCAAAAAAAAATTGTGTCTGCATACTAATAGATCCCCAGTGTGCATTCTATTTAGTATTTTATGGAACTTTTATAGGGTACAAAAAAATATTTTACCCTCAGCGTATAGACTGTAATTTTTTTTGCCACTGCACATCACACAAAATTCTCTGCGAATTATTCAAGTTATTGATAGAAATCGGGTTTTAGTGATTTAGATTTTTTAATTATTTTGGTTAATTAGAAAATTATGGATTTTTTCCATTCTGTTTTAAAAGCATCTCTAATAAAATGTTGACTATAATGTTGTCATTATAGGACTATTGGTCATAGACGTCACGTTAAAATGTATACTCAGTTAATATTTTACAGAGTATAAATATAAATCTTAGATATACAACTTCATTTAGATTTCAACTTTGTAACTTTTTCACTCCTAAATGTCTTAGTTTTGTTTACAATAAAAAATTATTATTTTTGAAAAAGGTATAATTTAAGTGGTGAAGCGTTATAGGAAATAATGAAACAATGTATAGGCACTTCTATTTATTATAAACAACATTTTTTTTTAAATTTACAGTTTTATATATTTTTATTTGTCAACCCAATAAGTCTTACTTCTGCTACTATACCTATCAATTAAAAATTATTTCCTTACATAATCTGCTCTTTCTTACTTAAAAAAAAAAAAAAGTAGATTATAAATTAAATAAGCTCACACATTAAAATTTAGATACTCAAAGTACTTACTATATTATGTTCTTTAGATGCAAAAAAAAATAAATTGTATATTTTCCAATAAAGAAATTTGAAAAATTGTTTTGCTAACCAAAAATATTAACTAGAATAATAGACAAATATTTATTTATTTTTTTTTTTTTATATAAACTAAAATGATTAAGAATAGGTTTTGTAATTTAAGTATTTTGTATAAATATTTTTGATATAAAACACATAATTTCAAACAAACTGTTTATTATTTTCTTATTACTGACGCTTATTATTGCTAAAACATCAGTATCTAAAATGCAGTAATGTTCTTCGTATTTAATTTCCAAGAACTCGTAATTTTAAAAGAACTATCAGTATGTATATTAAAAAAATATATATTATGAAATAATGTGAACATTTACAAACATATTATAACATGAAATCGTAATAATTACTAATAATTGTAATAATTAAACATCCATGAAAATTGTATTACCATGAGAACGATTTGAATTACTATGTTTAAAGTTTTTAATTCTGTATTACTATGGTAAACTTAAATAATCAATGAATTTAATGTGCAGTGTGCACTACTTACTTTGATAAATAATATGTATTCCAAATAAATGACCAATAATGATACAATATTAAACAATTATTTCAAAAAAAAGGTTATAGTTATTGGTAAATTATTATAATATTAGCTTTTAGTAAATTGAATATACATGTTGTATTATTTTATAATTATTTAGAAGTTCGAAGTATTACGAGAATTCATTTTTCGAAAAACGTTTCAATAGTTATAAGTTATTAGTTTGCATTTTGCTCAATAGTCTATACCTATATGCTGCAATCCGATGATTACATGTTTGTTATCAGTTGACAGCGTAACGTTTAATGTCGAGCGGTGCATTTAATTGTAAACGCTGGAGAGTTTTTTTAAGATAACGCCAAACAAATGTTTGATAAATAAATAAAATAATTGATAAGTACAATATTTTATAGTCGAGTTTTTATTTACTTTTTATTTTCCAACAATCATCGTACTAATTAAAATTAATTAAAATGTCTGACCGTTTTATCTTGGGTTTCTGTAATTACCAATAAAACTGTATAAAGAAGATTAGAAGATTTTTGTATACTGTTTTCTAAAGAATAATCTAGCACATTGGCCTTTTTTTAAACATAGTATACTTTGTTTTAAAATGTCGGCGGGCAGACCAATAAAATGTGTAGTTGTCGGAGATGGCACTGTTGGAAAAACTTGCATGCTAATATCGTATACTACAGACAGCTTTCCTGGAGAATATGTGCCTACAGTGTAAGTTATTCATGACAGTTGTATAACATTAATTCAGATGGTGCCATTTTTATAATATGCTAAATTATATAATAGATTCGATAATTACTCTGCGCCAATGGTAGTAGACAGCATTCCTGTGAGTCTTGGACTTTGGGATACAGCCGGACAGGAGGATTATGACAGACTTAGACCTCTTTCGTATCCACAGGTAACATATAATATTTTATATTTCTGTATTATAACTTATAATTAACAATTTATACAAAATTATATTATTATGCTGTTTCTCTTGGTCCCTTATGGTAAGCAGCTTATTTGAATAAAGTTCTACCTTTTAAGTTAAGAATTATTTTATTTTTTTCTATTCTTAAATATTTTATCTAATAATTTTATAATACCTACTGTAACTTGTTTTGTTTCAGACCGATGTTTTTCTTGTATGCTTTAGTGTTGCTAGTCCATCTTCATTTGAAAATGTAGTTTCTAAATGGTATCCTGAAATCAAACATCATTGTCCAGACGCGCCTATGATTTTAGTCGGTACAAAAATAGATTTAAGAGAAGACAAAGAGACATTAAATATTTTATCTGAGCAAGGACTGTCTCCAATAAAACGCGAACAGGGTCAAAAACTGGCAAATAAAATCAGAGCTGTCAAATATTTAGAATGTTCTGCATTGACACAACGAGGATTAAAATTGGTTAGTTAAATATTAATTATTGTCTTGGCTTATCATCAATATTAACGAATTCCATGTAATGTAGTTTTTTCACAGAATTAGTTTGGCAAAATAAATATTGTGTTATAATTGTTTTAGGTTTTTGATGAAGCAGTAAGAGCTGTACTGCGACCTGTTCCACTTAAACACCAACAAAGAAAATGCATTATTGCTTAGTAAATTAGACTGATTGCAGCAGCGGTAATTCTACTTTTGTACAAAATTAAAAAGGGTTGTTTCAGACACTATGTTCTTCAATTTTATTTTTTTATTTATGCATTCAATCATATTAATGAGTCGTGTTTTACATGTTACCTATCTCCAAACATAAAACAAAATCAATGCCATTTAGCCTAATATTGTTTACCAAAGATATGTAAAAATATATTGCCATTAAATGGCTTTTTTTTTTAATTTAAATGCCACGCATGACTAAAATTAATAGTACAAAAATTAATAAGTCTTCCGCTTTTAAAGTTACAGTGCCTGTTCTTTTTTCAATTATATATTTATTTATTTTAATTATATTCATTGCACTATTAACATTAGACGTATTATAGTAGTTTTACTCATATTGGACTTAAATTATTTTGTTCTGTTTTTTTGCTCATTACTAATTTTACACAAGAACAAAAGTCATGAATCTCTATATTTTTTATGTTTATTATTTATATATATATTATTTTTTTTTTACATCTAGTCATGCAAATGTTTAGTTAATAAATTAAAAAGGCAGCTTAGTTTAGGTTGTAAACAATTTGGCTAGCCGACGACATGTATCATACTTGGATTTAAAATAAATGTCTCAAAAATTATTCATATTTGTAACTATTAAAATTATTATATATTGAATTTTTTTAAATTTAATAAATGTGTTTTTTATTACATAAAGCGCCCTTATTTTTGTATGTAATTATTATGCACATTATATTATTTTTTTTTTAGAAAATTTTATTAAAAAAAAATATATATAATATTTGTACTTTTCTTTGCATGTTCATAATAACTACCGTTAAATGTTTCATTTGCCCTACGGAATATTATACTATAATTAGTTTTAAAAAAATTTAGTATATTTTGTTTTATGCCCCGAATAATAATAATAATATGTTTCGCTTACCCCATAAAACTTATACATTTAAGAATTTTTTGAAAATATTGTTTCACCTAATAAAACCCCTATTGAATCAAAATATGTACAACTATTCATGAATAAACAAAACATACTACTTTTTATCCTAAGATTTATAACGAGAGAAGTAAAATGGTAAACTGAAAAGTAAAAATGGTAGTAGGTGTAAAATGTTATATTTACAATAAAATAGTTAATTTTTTTTTTTTTTTTTATTCCTAATCTGTCAATTTATAAAAACTTTAGTTTTGGTAGTCTATAAACGTAATTTATTTATTTCAATTGATTATTGACAATATTGCGAGTGATGCGACTTTAAAAGATATCTGCACTTTGACAAAATCGATTTCTTTTGTTTAATAGTATCTAGTAAGGAAAACCAAAATAATTTATTTATAAGGCATGATTACAAGGATATTCAAATACATGAAGGTATCAGTGTAATTAATAAACAGTAAACACTGGTATTTTTTATGGCACACAGGTATAGCTTAATACCGGGGTCACAAATGGGCATTTATTATTTAAGTTGAAAGTTAAGGCTATTAGGTACCGCCAATTTTTTCGTCAAAAACTACCCATTTAACTTCAATCGGTCCGATCATTGTACTGAAGCGATAAGACTTCTGAAAATGTATATGAATTCGCCATGAAGTCTACTTGAGATCGGCCAGATTACATTTTTTAATTTTGTCCTCAAAATTCCATACATTTCAATTAATTTTTTTGTAAAATATTAAATCTTTTTTTTTTTTAAATATTATTAAATAAAACTGAAAAAGTGGCCTGAGTCCTGACCGATCTCAAGACTTCACGCTGAACTCAAATTAATTTTCAAAAGTGTTATCGCATCAATAAAACGATCGGACTGATTGAAGTAAAATCAGTAGTTTTTGCAGCGTAAGTTGTATGAATCCTGAACAGTAGCCGTTTAAACGGACTTGTGCGTGTGCATACGAGAGTCAAGTGTCAACAATGAATTAGACAGGTGCGAGGACGGTAGGGTGTAAGATAACAACACTCACACTAATGTTCTTTTACTATGCACACAACGACAACGCGTAACAGAGAAAAACCAGAAATTGCCTACCTAAAACGCCTTAATTAAGGCCGATATCCAATCGCCTTAATTCGATGACTAAATATTTTAGTCATTACATAAAGTTAACTTTTTAATTATGATTAATTTAATCATATAATAATAAATAAAATTAATCATGAATACATATTTCAACTTTGAAGTACGATTAAATTAGTCTTGATTGAAACATTTAATCATGGGTAATAGTTAAATTATTTATTTATTTAGCGTATGGTTTATGGTTACCTACATTAGAATAATTATAATATGGTAACGTACAGTAAATTGAATTAGTGTATAACAGATGAATAAAAAAAAAACAAAAATAGGGTATTTAGTAGTATGGGTAACAGTGAGTAATATTAATAAGGTAACAAAATAGTATATTTGGTATTAGAGTTTAGTTCTAGTTCCTCCAGCCATTTAATAAATGTAGGAGGGGTTGTGAGACAGTCGATTCTGGGACCTCGATAGGCGTGGATAGGACATACAAAAGCTATGTGGTAGATGGTCTGCTTCTCCGCTCCACAGTCACATTCTGGAGAGTTTCTCATGCCCCATTTGTGCAAGGAATCTGCACATCTACCGTGCGAAGTTCGTATTCTATTAAGTGTGCACCACAGATTGCGCTGTAGGTCAAATCCTGTGGGTATATGTCCTGGTGATAAGTTACCTAGGATGTTGTCGTTCTCTACCGTGGCTGCCCATGTTTGTTTCCAGTTCATCATCATATCGAAGTTTGTGTTGATTAGGTCCTTAGCTGTTTTTGATGAGGGGTTTCTAGGCTTCAATCGTGTTTTGGTCGCATCATAAATACAATTATTAATGGGCAGTTCGTGATTGAGATTTATTTTTGAGAATTATTTAACTATAGTTAAATTAATCGCGAATAATATTTAAATTAGTCATGATTGAAAAAGTTAATCATGGGCTATCAATAGTTAATTTAATCATTATTCATAATAGTGCCGTATTTCCCAGTAAACACTATAAGCTAGTGCTTAGGGCGGCAAATAATTTTTAATATAAAACTTTTTTTATTTGTAACTAGAACCGAATGAAATGAAACTAGCTACACACTTTTTAGATCAACGGGATTGTGGTAATATTTATTATTAATATTTATTGTTATAAGGGGATTTTCAATTTCAAAATCATAGAATAAATTATCCTATTAGCATTGCTCCATTATTATTAAATTTGCCACTGTCATGTTGTATTTATGACTTGACAACAGACAACAGGATACGACGATCATAAAATAATATATTGGTAATAAATTAGAAAAACATAGCATGGTTTGACGATTGTGTGTTTATCTTTTATCATGAAATCAATTTTTATTTTTAAGTCTACAATATGTTAATATCACAAAATATAAAATTTAATAAAAACCTAATCATAAGACGATGCGATCGCGAATGGGCGAATGCGTCATAGTAATGCACGTGTTCGATGTTTAAGTTTTTAGTGTAGATGAAAAGTTAATGTCCTAATTTGTATGAATATCTAATTTTTTTTTCGTGATTTGTGACTTTTTTAATAAAAGCTCTAGTAAAATGAGTGACGGTCGATCACGCCTGAGTGGGTATCGGTATAAAAAAATCGCGGGGAAAAAAATAAACTAATAACTTAGTGCGAAAAACCCCTAAAATATTTTCTTTTTATAATCTAAGTATTTGTATAAATTAAGTTGAAACTATACGAGAAACGTTCACTATTTGTTCAAACTCGGATACTTATACTACGGACATCACTGTTATTCAAAACGTTACTTCCTCAGAAAGTTTTTCAAATACAATTAATGAAAAAGAGAATGTACCAATAGTCGATTTAATTATCATTGTGGTTTATATCATATGATTCGTATGGTTATTTGTGGTTACACGAATAATCAACTTTTATTTGAAAAATTATTTAAATAAAATATTAACTAAATAATGCCCAACTTTGACCAGGGTTTTATACCTCGATACTTATCTTTTTTTTTTAATGTTACACGTTTTTTTAAAAAAAAAAATTTTTATAGCCTTCATTAATAAAAGTATTCTGTATTTGGCTCAACAATTAGACACTAAAAATAAGTAAAATGGAAATGTAAAATTACATTATTACTTATTAGTAATGACATGATTTTAAGCGACAATATAAAATACTAGAAAACAAAACAAAAGGAAGAAAAACAATCAGAGAGTGCGTAAAACTAAATTTACATTGATAATATTACACGTTTAAAACCGTAAACCATAATTGTCATACTTATCATTAATAGTTAATACCTACACTTATTTTTGCACTAAATTGTAAATGTTATCTTGTAACCTAATTCGGTTTCAAATTCTCATGAAAAATATTTTGATGTTCCATCACAAGTTAATAGCCGTATTTAATAGTAAATTGTAATTGTTTTACATGTAATTTCGATTTATAAATGTTAATCTTTTATAAATTTGTAATTTGTAATTTTTTTTTAATGTGTTTAATTTGTAGATAGGAGAAGTAACTAGGTATACGATACGTGCTGGAGTTTAATACAAAAAAAATATTTCTCAGCAAGAATAAAAACATTTTCATTAAATAGGTTTGTCATTATAGTCTTCATGGTTGTATTTTAAATTAACAGAGGGCAACTGCAAATTACATTTTGGTCACCATATTTACTGTCAATACGCCCAACACTAGGCCACACTTTTTGACGATATCCCTGAAAAAGAGAGTATAATTAATTTTGTAGTTTGTATTAACTGAATAGCTGTATTAAAATAAAAATACCATAGGATAAGCAGCCGATTCTCTGGAATACGGCCTACTCCAATTATCTTTACAAATTTGTTTTAGTGTATGTGGTGCCAGTTTCAAAAGGTTTTGTTGTTGATCTGCTTTGTTGTTTTCTATTTGTCTTATTTCTTCTCTTATATCTGTAAATTTGTTATTATATCTTAAAGACTATCTGTTTAAATACGAATCAATATTATAAGAAATTACCTATTTGTGTTTTGTATTGGTAATAATAACTTAAAAGTTATAACTTATAATATATTACTGTTGATAAAATCGATTGATAGATAATAATTATCCTACATTATATTATATTTAACTTATGCTATTACATATTTTATTTTACGACACATAATAATATAACCTACAACCGTAGAGTTCAGAGACTATAGTTTTAGAAAATTAGAAATTAGTCTACACTCAATAGGCAGCAGTGCAGCAGAGAAACGAACATCATAACTAGCACGTAACACAGCTCTAAAGATGAAAGGCTTCCGAAACGTTGGCAAAACTAATATGTATATATAGGTACAACTGAAATTGAAAACTTTGTAAATATTTTAAAAAAACACACCCCTAATACCATTGATTATAAATACTGGTGTTAATAATCAGTAATGATAACTATATATAATGATGAATGATCTATTCTGACTTATTAGTTGCAAATTTTATTATCATGACTTATTAGTTAATGAAATTTGCAAATGGATTTGATTAGAGTCTTTATTATTTAAAACTATAAATAGTCATATACATACTAATTAAAGCATTACAAAACCGGTCCAACTCTTCTTTACTTTCTGATTCTGTCGGTTCTATCATCAATGTTCCAGCTACTGGCCATGACATAGTAGGAGCGTGGAACCCTAAGTATGTAACAATTTTACGTTTAATACATTAATAATAATCATTCAAAACTGAAAATTGTTGCAAACGTAAGCATTAAGTCATTGAGGTGTACCATAATCAATCAATCGTTTGGCAATATCTGTAGCATCAATATTGGCAGTATTCTTTAATTCTCGAGTGTCTATTATAAATTCGTGTGCTACCAACTGATTTTTGGTACCCACAAATAATGTTTGGTAATGACTACTTAATTTTTTACTCATATAATTAGCGTTTAATATGGCTACTTGAGTAGCTTTTCTGAGACCTTCGGAGCCCATTAGCTGTAAAAAAGACGATAGTATATTAAAATGAGTTTTTATGTTTTCATCGATATCAAAACCATACTTTAACATAAGCCCAAGAAATAGGTATAATGGATGCTGAACCATATGGAGCCGCACTAACAGTACCCAAACTCAGCTCGTTCCCATTTTTTATGACTGGATGAGATGGTAAATACGGTATCAAATGTGACTTCCTAAAATAATTAAAAATGCGAGTCTCTAAAAAAATTGTAATTGTTTATATTGTATTATATGTTATTATTACACTGCTATCGGTCCCATTCCAGGGCCACCTCCACCATGTGGTATACAAAACGTTTTGTGCAAGTTTAAATGAGAAACGTCTGCACCAATATCGCCGGGTCGGCAAAGCCCAACTTGTGCATTCATGTTAGCTCCATCCATGTAAACCTATAAATTATTAATGTAACGTTAAATTGTTTGATTTGTTTGGTTTGCGATTAAAAATGTGTGCTAAATGGTGTACTTGTCCTCCGTTTAAATGAACAAGTTCACAAATATCTTTCACAGATTCTTCAAATACTCCATTAGTAGAAGGATACGTGATCATTATGCAAGATAATTGGCTTTTATGCTTTTTGACCTAATTTAGAAGTATACAAATTTCTAATAGTTACAATTATAGTAACAATAGTTATTATTTTACTTTGTCTTTGAGATCCTGTAAATCGATACAACCGTCTTTCGATGTATTGATTGTCTGTATATCCATGCCTGCCATTTGGGCTGATGCTGGATTTGTACCGTGTGCCGACGTCGGTATTAAACACACTTTTCGGTCGTTATCGCTCCGTTGCTTATGATATTTCATTATGGCACAAAGACCAGCGAATTCTCCTTGAGCACCGCTAAATCAAAAATTATTATTATAAATGTATCATATCACGAATCTATTTATTAGGTACCTGTTGGGTTGAAAAGATACTTTATCGAAACCCGTCAACTGACAAAGGTCATGTTCCAAATCCTGAAGAATATATTGGTATCCTAACGCTTGTTCCGAGGGTACAAAGGGGTGTATATTTATGAATCCTGGTTCTGAAAGCGGTAACAATTCAACTGTCGCATTCAACTTCATCGTACATGAGCCCTTAGTATAAGATAAAAACCATAAAATTAAGTATAAATAACAAATGTGTACTGATAAATCGTCATTTACTCACTAAAGGAATCATGGAATGGACTAGCGAAATGTCCTTATTTTCCAGCTGTTTTATGTATCGAACGATTTTAGTTTCAGATTTATGAGTATTGAATACCGGATGCTGTAAATACTGTGAAGTTCGCTTGAATATCGAATTACTCACTTGTTCTTGAAGTTCGTTTTTCGATATGATCTAAGCAAAAAATCAACTCAAAGCAGCTCAACAAAAGTTAAAAATGTCTAATTCTTACTTGATTTATACCATTTTTATAACCAAAGATCCATAATAAATTATCAAGGTCTTCAGTTGTGACGGTCTCGTCCATAGAAATTCCAAACTGTAAACAAAGTAAACTTAAAATATTTCTAAAACCCTTACTTGGACACTACAAATACTTAAAATCAAAATCATGCACTTACAGATCGATCATCGTACCATCTAATATTGATCATTTTTTCTCTACATTTGCTTAAAATATCTTTATGTGAAATGTTGCTCCTAACTTGAACCGTATCAAAAATACTACCACTATTCGTTTGATAGCCCAATTCGTCCAGAGCTGTTTTCAGTAGTATGGCACTATGGTGCACTTTTTTAGCTATATTCTTTAGTCCATTGGGTCCATGGTACACGGCATACATAGCTGACAAGTTCGCCAGTAGAGCTTGAGCCGTGCATATGTTACTAGTGGCTCGTTCACGCCGTATGTGCTGTTCGCGGGTCTGTAATGTCAACCTGTATGCTTGATCGCCATCAGTGTCTCTATAAAATTATATCATAAAAAAATATAAAGCCATCAGATGCAAAATATAAAAAAAATATATAAAATATAAATTTTGTTGATGTAAAAAGTAGACGATAAGTAGAAAAATATAAAAGCATCAAGATTATAATATGTGCCTACCTTGTAACACCGACCATCCTGCCAGGTATAAGTCTCATGAGTTTCTTTTTGCAAGCGATAAACGCAGCATGAGGTCCTCCGTAACCCAGAGGTGTACCAAACCGCTGACTGGTTCCAACCGATATATCGACGCCGAATTCACCTGGAGTTTTTATTAAAGTAAGCGAAAGCAGATCCGTCGCGCACACGACCAGCGTCTAGAGAGAAACGAGCGTCTGAGAGTTATAGTGATATAAAATAAACACTGCGTTCAGACAAACCTCACTACTGTGAGCCTTGTGCACGATCTCTTCGTAATCTAATAAATACCCATAAGTATCTGGGTACTGCAGTAAAATGCCGCTGTACGGCCTGAAGTCTACATGACCGGGATCACCAACGTGAACTTCAATGCCAAGCGCTTCGGCTCTTGTGCGGACCACCGCTATCGTTTGTGGGTGTACGTTGTTGGCTAAAAACCATTGCTTACGTTTGTTGTGCCGAAATGTCATGGCTAGAGCTTCGGAGGCGGCCGTGGCTTCGTCCAGCAGAGATGCATTTGCCACGTCCATGCTTGTGAGGTCTATAATCATGGTTTGGAAATTCAATAGGCCTTCTAGCCGACCCTGACCGATTTCTTCTTGATAGGGTGTGTAAGGGGTCAGCCTGATGAAAATACGATCATAAATTTAGCAAACAGTTAGGGTCAAATTACGGTAAATCGGAAAATTACCATCCTGGATTTTCTAGCATGTTCCTTTTGATGACATGTGGTATGTGACAGTTGTAATAACCCATTCCTATATAGCTTTTCCATGTCTGATTTTTATTGGCAATAGATTTAATCAATTCAGCCAAAGTGTGCTCATCTATCGACACATACACACATTGAAGTATAGCTTATAATTAAAGTGATTAACAAACTTAATTAATCTAAGAAACCCATCAATCTCACAAATGCCAGTTAAAGAAAGCGGAGTAGTTTAAACCTATAGTATTATATTGAATAGTGCAACGTGCACGTCCCAATTTCTATGTAGCAACAACAATATAACACCTAGCTCAGCTGTACCTTTTGCATAATTGCAAATACTTCAATAAATATACGTCCATCGATAGACGCAGTTATTAACAAAATATTTGTAAAATTACATATTGCCATGACCTTTAAAGGTTATCAGTTCTTATAGATATCATACCTATAACGGCTGATTTTAAACAAGGTGACTTTTCGAGGTAAACACTATCTGGGATCACGGCCTTACTTAGTTCTTCCAGATCCTGAAAAAATATGTATAAATGTTTTACGTAAGTAACATGGGTAGACAATAGTATGTTTTATTATAACATAAATATTTGTCGAAATCATCCGTTTGACAGTCAAATGATAATCGTTTTGTACAACAAATACCTACACTCCAGATTAGTTTTAAGACAAATATGTAAACAATAACTGAAAAAAGATAAATACAGTTTTGAAAAATGATTGGAATTCATTATAAATTAAGAAATCGTTTGAAAAATTCGTTACACCTTTAACTACCTACGTAAATAAAACTTATAATGTATTTGGTTAGTAAATATGAAATTAATACATTCTAGTTATATTCAAGTATAAAATATAACAATGTAAGTACGTCAAACTACAATTAATCTTACAATATAGTTGGCCAACTCAGTTTGACCATGAAAAATTTTAAATTAAGTTATCATTCAATCATTCATTTTTAGCGTACTAGGAGAAAACTATTTAATTATACTCTTATTATTAATAAAAATGTGCTCGTGTTGTTAAGTACACAGTACATCTTATAGAATACTGGAATTTATTTGATTATAAAATGATCCAAGTTCAAAATAAACTTCTTGTTCAAAATTCGTTTTTTTTACGTAGAATTTCTATCCATATTATACAGGTATAAATATAATTTAAAATTTTAAAATAATTTCTATCTCTCTAATCACAAATGCGATTTAACTACAAAATAGATTATTAAATATAAAGTATATGAACCATTTTATAAGTACGAACAATATGTAAAACATTGTTTAAAAATGTTATTATAATTTGTTGGATACAAAATTGGCTAACATTGCTACACGTTAAACGCTAAAGGATTCAATCTTTTTAACACTTCTATTCTTCGATTCAGTTAATATTACTATAGGTTTCCAGTGGCTTTCTATCACCACACTCGTTTTTTTATGTGGTCCTAAAAAGTATACAAAACAGTTAATTTGACAATATTTTGTGATCTTTGAACACTTGACTTTTAATTTAAATGTTAACCAAGACAACTTATGAGCTTAATGCTAATCAAATTTAAATAGAATAATTTACAATGCCTAGACTAGTTAACCTAGATTATTATAAATAAATATTAAAGAACACGTGGCTTAATTATTCTAAGTCGTCAGTTTCATGATTAAAAATAAACTAGGTGTTTTTTTAGTTATTCTATTTAAATTTGATTAGCACTAAGCTAATAAGCTGGTTAATATTTCGAATAGTCTAGTAGGGCGATTGCCTGAAAATCAACATGGAAATCGGCGCAACTATATTTATAGAGTGACGTGTTAAGTGTTAACAAATATGGTGGCTGGGGGCAGATTTTTAAATTTCACCCTTTACTACTTGCTATCCATTACAAAAATAAATAATATTTTATAATATGTAAGTTGTATAATATATATTATAAAATTGTATGAATATTATGGATATAAATTAAAAGATGTTTATAAAAATATTTTTCTTTTAAGTTCACTCATTTTAAAACATTATAATATGTAACTTGTAATCAGTTTTTTCGAAAATGTGTGTGCTAAGAGAGACAATAACGGTTACATTTTTAAAACCTAATAAAATACTCTTTAAAATGAGAACGTTAAATTAACCTCCGTTTCTATTAAACACTAAAATTTCCACAAACATTGTATTTTTATAGCTAATAGCAAAGAATATATTACATTAAATAAATATTTAGTTAACTTATGACCGTTTGCACCAATTATGCTTAGAAATTAAGGGTATTCTTACAATACTGAAACTATACGTTAAACTCTTTTAAAATGTATGTAGTTGGCGCAAACGGCCATTAGTCTTTGTATAATATTATTATTGAATCATAAATGCGTACCTACCTGGTATCCAAGTTCTTTAAGCATCTGCTCCTGCTCGACATCGTTTGGACCAATATGTCTGCAAGTGAAAGACTCGCGGTCGAACACGGTTTTTGAAACCCCGGATGAGTAAAAGCGCCGAGTACTGCTTAAGCAATTCAAACGGTGATACATGACTGAATGCTATACAAACGTAATACTATCTATATAAAAACGGGCCGTTTAATAAATACATGTGCGTAGTGTGTACACATAGACAATAGCCTAATCATTGTCCGCCTTTGATTACACACTAAGCATTATAATTGTGTTTTTATATGTACATTCATCTGGTTCTTATTATGTTATATAGCTGATGTAATATGATAATATTTTAAATAGGTTACCTACTCCCAAACATAGTAAACTATATTGCAAATCAAATACATAATTGTATTTTTATGTGTTAATGTTTGGTTATTATTTCTCCGAGAAAATGAATGTGACGCGTTAAATTGATTCCTGAAGATCTGCCATCTCTCGACTACTCATATGCCTTTACCCTACTGCAGGGGCGCATTTATGGGGGGGGGGGCTGAGGGGCTTCAGCCCCCCCCCCCCCCCGAAATTTCAGGACATTTTTTTAAGTCTGCCTAAGCGGCATGAGCTATACCCTATATCTATAGGATATAAATTGTAGAAGTTCAATATTGTCGTTTTAAAAATAATAAATTGCTATTTACGATTTTTTTTTATAACACAACGACTGAAGTTGTTATTATTATATTTTGGGCGGCCGACTTACGGGCGCCAACTGTTTTCAGTCTTGTGGCAAAACGTAGGGATAGGAGTGATCATCGTCATAATATTTTGCTTTATTCCGCGATACATACAGTGTACACTACTATTGTAGAGATATTGTAAATAAATACAAACAATTAAACATCAGTAGTATATTTTATATTGGGGAAAAAATGTCAACGATATAAAAAAAAGATTGCTATAGCCTGTATACATATATACCTACTTATATCAATAACAAATCGCAGATGTTATAGAAATACTAGAATAATATTTATGTTATATAAAAATAAAGCAAAAACGAAATGTTTTTATTTGTTTTTTGTATGCTATGTTAAGAATTGGGGGGTTTGGCATGCTTAGAAATATTATCGAATTCATAGTATATTTTACTAATAAGTAATAACGTGTGTAACGTGTGTACAATGTTCTGTGTTTCTCTTGAATAAAATTAATTTTATTAAAATAATATAATGAAACGAACTCAGTAATTGTTGACCTTTTTTAAAAAATCTAAACAGTCAACCGATGATACTGTTCCATCTTTATCAAATGTTTTCCTAGATGAAGACACTGTGGCATCTGAAACAAAACAAGCCGCTTCAAGTGTAGAAGTTATTTCTCCGGTAATTAAACATATTTTCGATTCTAAGTTTGATATAGGAGCTTGCGTTGAGTGTTAACAAAATTTAAGTGACGAAAAAAAGGTTTCTATTTTACAAAACGTATGGACCCCTGATTGTAAGTTTGATTTTCCATATGATACTACTGGAAAATATAAACGTACATTTCAAATTAAAATGCTTGAAACTTTTAAATGGTTGGCTTATTCAAAATTAAGAGAAGGTTCTTTTTGTAAATACTGTGTATTGTTTTTAATTCAAGTCAGGCTGGTAAGGATTCTCATGAGCAGTTAGGCAAACTTGTTTTAAAAACCCTTGACGAAATTGGAAGAGTTCAGAAATCACGAAAAAAATAATCATTATAAAAATTCGTTGCTTACCGCTGATAACATAAAGGCTATTTTAGATAAAAAACAAGATAATATATTAGTACAATTAAATAATAAACGAAAGGATGAAATTTTAAAAAATCGCGAAAAACTTAAACCAATTATTCAAACAGTTAGGTTATGTGGCAGACAGCAACTATAGCGTTAAGGGGACATGAGGATTCTGGTCAAATCTTATTAGATAACGATGGTAATTTCCGTTGTTTGCTCCGATATCGCGCAAAAAATGGTGATAACGTACCTATTAAAGAACATTTAGAAACTAGTGGTGGTAAATCTATGTATTGTGGTAATGTATCTATTGAATTAATTCAATTAAAAATACTTGAAAAAGTATCAAAAACAAATTTTTATACAATACTAGCAGATGAAACCACTGACATATCTCAAGTCAAACAATTTTCCTTATGTATTCGTTATGTTGACGAGGAAATTTTAAATAGTGAAATTATAAAAGTGATTTACCTGGGCTAAACGACATTATAGAAGCAGAGTATGAAATTTGGCAGGCTAAATGGAAAAATATTGAAGAAAACTTAAGACCTGCAACTGCTATAGAAGCTCTAAGAGCCTATGATCGTTTGATGTACCCTTACATATTTAAATTACTAAAAATACTAGCTATAATTCCAGTATCCACCGCTACGGCTGAACGCAGCTTTTCGACTCTTAGAAGACTTAAAACATATTTAAGAAATACAACTTCTGAGTCCAGGCTAGTAGGACTAGCACTTTTATCCATTCACTGAGACATTGATATAAATGATGATATGGTATTAGACAAAATTGCCAACAGTGGTAGAGAGAAATTTGAATTTAATATAATTTGTTTTACTGATATTGTAATTAGTATTAATGAGTATGAATTATAATTTCTATTTTATTATATATTTTGTAAGACATAAGATTTCCTAACTTGAGATTTTGTAACTAATACTAATTGTATCAGAATTATAATATTAAAATTTTACACTTAATTTCGAAGTCTTGTTTTTAATGGGTAAGTTTGGCCAAATTTTTAAGGTTTATTTCTGGATCAGAATTAAAAAATAACTCTTTACACAGCTCTTTTACTTAATGCCCCCCCCCCCCCCGAAAAAAATATCTAAATACGCCCCTGCCCTACTGTGCTTTGTATTTTACAGTAATTTAATGATATTTATATTTTACTAAATTGACCGGATACGGCAAATCTGGTGTAGTCCGACCCAATTCGCAAAAACTTTGGTGGAGGGGTCGTTAGAAATTAAAATAACTAGAAAAATATGTAGCTTTTTTATCCAAGGGCGTTCTTGAGTGGTGAGTATGAATAAATATAATAGGTATTGATTTTAATATTTTTATTTTATTATGGTGTGTTAATACTTTCGTGTCTTTATCTATATCTCTGTAACCACTAGACAATTTGTTTAGTGTAGCAAGTCTATAGAACAGAAATCATAGCTGAAAAGTACTTTGTCTAAGACCAAAAATTAATAAATTTAACCCCATCTAAGTTGAGAAAACATCCTAATCGTTTATACATTTTAACACTGTTCTGGTTTATTTTTTCAGTGTCTTACAGTTCGTAATTTAGAGCGTTGATTTGGCTTTCATAGGTAATTTACTTAACACTCAAGTAGCCTAGTAGACATGAGATATTTCAACTAATAAATAATTATTATTGATCAACTAAGCTAATAGTATTAAACGTGTTAGTATATTTACCTATTTTTTTTTTAGTAGCATTTAATATTTTTTATATTTTTATCAAGCCTTTATCTTATTTACCCTCAATTTAAAAACACTGACGTCTGACAGTGTTTTTATTACTGGTTATCGCTTACAATATTTGCGTGTTACCATAATGTGTATTTATACGTACTATGTAATCAGTGTTTTTTAATTAAATAAACTGTAAAGTGATAATTTGGATTTCATTGATAATATTCAAAAGTATTATGGAAATTCAAATGTAGTGAATTTCTAACTCGATATAGTGTATTTAATTGGACTACGAACTATATTCTTCAGTCTTGATTCGATTGTAATATTAAAACAAATATAATTTTAACCACATAAAATCTAGTATACATACTATGGACCTTTTTAAATACTTCAATACATAGAATATTATATATATTCTATGTAGTGATGAGTATTCGAATACGAATAATTTTACTGTTGTCTATTTGATTATGTTAACTTAAATAACAATTCTAATACAAATTTACCTAACCAGGTTAACCAAAAACAACTGTACAACGCATATGTGCTTAGAGTACCTTATTCATCCTCGGTCCTCCAACCCTCAGTTAATTCAAATTTTTCATAGATGTTAGCGGTAAGACGGGTGTTTAAAAAGACATCATACATCCAATTTTCCAACGTTAAAACATACCTACGCAGAATACGTTTTACTAGCTTTATGATGATTTTAGAGCAAAAATACTTATTATTATTTTTTTTTTTATTAAATCATAAAACATTTGCATTACAAAAAAATACATATGAAATAAATCGATTTATCTATCTCTCAAAAGCAAATGCTTGTGTCGGAGATAGAGAGTTGTACATGTATTGTATTTTTTTAAAAAAGCAACAAAATGAATTTATAAATTAAATTAATCTCTTAAGCCCTTAAGCTAAAAACATACAGAGTTTTTATATAGCGTGATCTTAATTTTTTTTTATAAATTTAAGTATATGTTTTTAACCTCCAAAATTAATTATTTTTATAACAACTATTAAAAATTAAATTATATCATCCATGATGTGTAACGGTTACTTTAGCTACAACATTCTCTAGCGTGAAAACATACCTACGCAGAATGAGTTTTACTTGCTCCATGATTGAAATCCAATTTTTTTTTCTTCACGCGCCATTTAGTGGCTTCGCAGCTTCTACCAGAGCCCTCCAAACTTATTGATCCTCAGCATCCTCAATATTCGCTCCATTTCTAAATCTCTTAAGTCATCCTTAACTCGGTCCATCCACTGTTATCTTGGTCTTCCCACAGGTCGTTTTTTAACACTGATTTAACAAATCAATTTTTATTGAACTTTCATTTTAGTTTTGACAATAACTTTTACTTTGTAATTTATATAAAACTGTTAAAAAATATATATATATATAACTTTTCTTTTTTTTTGAAAAAAATGTGTTGTTTGTTAAATTCAAGCACAGTAAAAAATATATAAGTTCAATGAATGATTGTTAAATAAAAAATATGTTTTAAAGTCTACAGGTATATAATATGTGATATGTATTATATTATAAAATAGTAAATAAATTCTAACCAAAACAATAAAAATCAGGGTCTGAAAGATAAGTTAATTATTAACAATTATCTTATAATACAGGGTGACCACAAAAACACTTAACATTTTCAAAAAGGCAAAAAGATATTAATTTTATTATATTAATTACATTAATTATATATTATACTATAAAACAAGCCTATCAGTATTCTTCAAATATCACTCATGTTAAAAAACAATACAAGCAACTATAAATACTAGGTTTACTAGCATTAAGCATACTATTATTATATTATAGCGTATATGGTTGCCCTCATGAGTATGTTTAAAGTTTTTTAAGTAACATCAACTGCACATGATATGAACAGTGAACTTAGTTTATTTTAATTTAGTATAATTGTACATTAATAATATTTAAGTGAATAATTAGAATATCCTTTTTACTCACTAATAATAATGTAAACTTACATAATAGTAAAGACATAATCATAATACTTTCTTCTAGTGGTTATATGTTCGTTATTAAGAGTCTCAAGATTTTAATTTATATTAGTGAATAGTTATTACATTTCGATAACATATTTATATTGTTTAACATGTTTACCATTTTTTAAAATATTTTATCTCAAATGTTATAATACAAGAACCTCACAAATAGAGAAAAAAATACAATTTCAAAAAAAAAGCCTTAAATATGAGAGTTTTGTTTTGCTTGTTATGTATGGTTAAAACCAAGGGTCTGGATAAAGTTGTGAGCAAAATTTATATTTTAGCATGTATGAAATAAAATATTTTCTAAAATAAAAAAATTGATGGAATTACAATAAAAAATGTGGTTAGCTGACATGCTATTGATCTCATAAATTGTTTTTTAAAGTGTTGAGCAATATGATCAGTAGGCAGTTTTGGGAATAATAAGTTACACAGTAACAATAACTTGTAAAAGAATTTAGAAGAGTTTCAAAAGTATTAATCACCTTATCACCTTAATCTTTATACAACTAAATTAAGTCATATTTAATCATCTTACAGTTGTACCGAAAATTATTTTAATTATCTTTAATTTTACATTATACATGCCTATTACAAGTCTTTCACAATATTTCCTTGTTAAAGAAACAGTCATTCCTTAACATCATGTATAAGTGTAATTGTATATACTACAGCATTATTGATTGGTAAATGAAAATTCTTTAACACTAACATAGGTATCAAACTAATGTCTAATTAAAAGCAAAATATAATTTTCCTGTTTTAGTTAATATCCAAACAAATGACACATTCTTTTTTTTAATGTTTATAGCTATAAAATTCAAATATTTTAAACTTCTAATTTCTGAATGATTTCATAACTTACAGTGGCATAAACAGGAGAAGTTTGCATTAGCTTAAAATTTTTAATTAATTACATATTACTGATCACATAAGAACTAACCCATGTTTGCTTTGAATACAAGAATATGTTTTAAACTTATTGGATTATGTTGGTGCATGAAATACAAATATAGGTATTTTCAAAAAAATTACATATTTAGTTATAACTTATTTAAATAAAAATATTTGTTACATACAATATCATTGAAAATTATTATTTAAAAATTTTTTCAAGTAGGTACTCTTTAGTGGTCCTCTTTATATTTTTTTGTTTGTATGGAAATAGTTGGTTTTAATAACAATATCTCCAAACACCTAAGGTGATTTTATTTTTCATTAATCATTAGTTATTATTATTTATGAATACAAATAACATTATTGTTAAATAATAATTGCTATATATATACTCACATAAAAGGGACACATAATTAAATTACATAAAAAAATATTTTTTAATTAAATATCCATTATTGGTATGCAAAATAAAAATGTACTTTAACAATATTTTATGAACTAGTAAAGTATTACTTAAATTAATTTAATTTTAATCACTAAAAATTGTTTATATTAATTATAAATTATTTCTTTTAAGAATGTATACTAATAGCATCTACAAACTAAGATAAAATTAAGCTACAGAATTAAGATTATATCCATTACATTGTCCATGTTCTAAATGGGAATTTACATGATCTTTTAACTGTTCGTCAGAGTCAAAAGACATATCACATTCGTGACATAAAAATATCACTTGTTCAGGCTTGTTTATCATGTTGTAAATACACTCACTACACCTTGCAGCATATTTTAAATGCATTTTCATGTGTTGGACGTAATCATACCATGTATTAGATTCAGATAAACATTCTTTACAAAAAAATGGGGGATTTTCTTTGTGTTGCTCAGACTTGTGCTTATTCAATGTCGTTTCATTTTTCATCATAAAACAGCTTGAGCATGGAGGGGTAGAAGGTGTTATGTTACTGTCATTACACTTAGGCAATCTACAATAGTTAAAACAAATGTTAATTTAGATAATAATAAACATTAATAAAATTTAATTTAATTTATGATATATTTCAAATATTTAATATATTTGAAGACCACTTTTCTTATTTTATCAATAGTGTTTACTATTTTTTATGCCGATTCTGAATCTGAAAAAATTCTTCGCCTTTGCAATTTATTTTGAAGTTTTAATGATTAAACTTTAAAATACGCAGATTGCTAACATTTAGCAGTTTATTAATGATCTGCATTTGCGGACATTTTACTGCGATTACTGCAGTCATGACCCATTCCCCTGCTCTTCGTGGTTATTTTTATTGAATCTGTTGTTTAGTTATCTTAAGAAATTAATTTATTACAGGATTAAAAATTCATCAGTATATTAGGTATTATTTTGGGATTTATTTCGACGCTACCATACACATAAACTTAGAATGTATAACATCTAAATTAATTGCAAGTGGCACAACATTTTTTGCATATTTAAAATATGCATAAATAGATTTGTTTCCATTATTGATTGCACAAGTAAATTATTGATCTATCATTCACTATTCTTTTTTTGAAAGATGATATTTGTTTGTTAATTTAACTGTGAGTTGGAAAGCACCATTTTATAATAAAATTTTGTTGGCGAATTATTAGTGACCAAAAATCAAAAGCCAATTTATTATCATTATTTAATTTTTTAATGTAAAAGTAGTATTTAAACATTACCTGGCAAAACATTTTCTACAAGACACACATTCAGTAACTCTTAATTGACTTTGAAACTGTACAGGAAGTATATACTCTTCTACTAAACCAGCCTTAATTAGAGCATTTTTCCAAAATAGAGGTCCAATTAGTTTTGCTTCATTGATTTGACCAGTAGAATTTTTCTCATCTACTAAACTTTCTATAAGTTTTTGGTATTCTTCAGTGTTATAATCAATTAAATGTTGCTTTCTTTTTCTAAGCATATTTTGAATATCAATCCTTGAATTTTCAATAGCTTCTTGAACTGCATCTCTTTCAGTTTTTTGTTTTTCAATCTAAAAAAAAAAAAGTTTTATAATTTTAGTTTTACATTAAATTATAATACGTTTAAATATATATATACGTCTGAGTCATCATGTTCAAATTGACGTTGTTTTTTTTCCCATGCTTTTTTAGCAAAAAGAGGCCCAAATGGTTCACTATCCTTTGGAGTTTTTCCATTACGTACATTAACTTTTTTTTTTTTGTAATAGGATATCTTTGGATTAAAATCTTCATCACTGTCAGATGAACTACTCTGATATGGACGAGGCTGTCGAACAGCCATTTTGTTATGGACATCCATGTAATGGATGTAATAATTCTTTTCTCCCACAATAGTTTTGCAGCAAAGAGAACAAACTAAATGTCTTACATTATTGTGACTTTTCAAATGTGTTCTGAAATTAGCTATGTGACGAAATTTTCGGTCACAAACACGACAGTGATGTGGTTTTTCTCCAGTATGTGTTAACATGTGTTCATTGTAAGACAACTGACTTTTGCATAATTTGAAGCATTCATTACATCTTAAGTATTTAGATGGTCGTATAGACTCTTGTGGTAAAGGTTCACTAATGCTGTTAATATTACTATGATGAAATGTTTCATCATCATTATGCGATCGCAAATGTTCATCTAATTCAAATTGAGTATCATAAGATATATTACACATAAAACAGGAGTAACATTCATCATATATTTCATCTGTTTCACTCTCAGATTGTATGGATTCTGATGGATATATTGTAGTGATTTTCTGTTCAGTCTGTAAATAAAAAAATAATGTTTGAAGTTAGTTTCAATAGCTTTGGCCTAAATTCAATAAGATTAGATGTGATAAGAACTTGAACTCCTCAAATAATAGTACTAATTAAAATGTAAACAACTATAACTTTCCAAGGAAAATAGAGTACGCCATCAAATTAAGCATATAACTGAACATACAAGAATTTCAAAAATTAAACAATATTGAGAAAATATCACAAAATTGTAATTATACCAAATATGTTTTGTGAACACGGGTATAATACAACTAATGTAGATATTGAATTCATACTTGCAACTACTACGCAATATAAATTCAATTAATATTTAATTTATAAATAAATACAATGTACTCAGTAAAATAACTAATTTTAAATGGACTTAGTATGTAGGTATTATGGTTACCTAGATTTTAATGAACTGTAAAAAGTAAAATTGTATTACCGATAGCTCATCTTGTAATTTGGATGTTTTGAACCCAGACATGTGTTCTTCATATTCATTATGAATTTCTTCAGCATAATTATCGTGTTTTAGTTCAAAACTATTTCCATTTGTATAACTTTCTTTTCTTTCGAGAATCATATCATCCATAGTAATAATTAAAACTTAATATATATTTTAATTTAACAAAAATTACCTACATTTGAATTAGGTATCTGTTAAGATATTAGTTATTACAGAATGAAGACAATAATTACAAAGAAATACTATTGAATATTGATTATAATTATCAGGCCGCATGCGGCATTCTTAATCATGTGATTTGTGATAAGCTAAAAACCGAAATTTTGTAAACTCCTGTTATACTTATTACATGAGCTTTAAGCATAAAATAATTATTAAGTAACTCAAAAAGTAAATCAGAAATTTAGAAAAAGAACTGAAAAAAGATATGAATTCCAAAGTTTGTAACTCACGGCAATGACTAGAGGCCCTTAGATTTCAGGAATTGAAAATCCGTATTCAATTCCGGCAGTTTTTTATAATTACTCCTTGGACGTCCAAAGAGTATAAAATACAAAAGCATGATAATGGAAATTTAGTTGTTAACGATCACAGACATATACATATATATATATATATATATATATATATATATATATATATATGTGTGTGTGTGTGTGTTAACAATAGTAATTGTACACGTACCTATACTCTATTCTTATTCCGAACAGAGTATATGACGCAAATCGCAGTCAGCAATGGCCAATGTGATAAATTCACAATATTGAAAAGTATTTTACTAGCTGAAACGCTGCCTCTTTTTTATTCGTTCATACAACAGTCGGTCTTATTACCTTCTTGTAAAACTTACCTTTAAGTCTAATTAAAATTCTCTATCTCATAAAACACCTGATGTTTCTCTCCACTTAACCCAACCACACTTAATCCTGTTTCATATCCTTATCAAAGCCACCGTTTTGTTTTATACAAAAGTTACTAAATACTTAAAATTCCCAACCTCGCCTACTACGTGACCGCAAATTGTCATTTCTTGTTCAGTCAACCTCTTGTCCTCTTGTTTTATTTCTCTATAATTTCCACATTATAAACTGTTTCATCATTTGCCTTCAAATAGAGAGGTACTACAGATCTCTTCCTCCACTTTTCTGGTATTTTCCCCTCTACTAGAACTTGATTAAACAATCTTTTAACCAGTCTACGCTGGTTGTTAAAATATTTTTGCATTTTAGCATAAAGAAATTGTTTTTATTATTATAACATTATTAATATATTAATATTATACCCATAGAAAGTTAAATTTAGTATTATACTACATTATATACCATAATTAATTTGTATAATTAAATATAATGAGACACCTTAAGCAGAGCAAAAAAAGTCCAAAGAATTTACATAAAATAAAAATTACCTAGTATGTACAATTTATGCTTTTAGGTATTTAACCTTTGATTAAAATACATAATGATGTATTAAATAGGTATGTGTAGGTAACAATAAATAATATACAAAGCTTCGGTGTGTACAATTTTAACAAAAATAAATAATTTAATTATATTTCAACTACATTTTACCATTTCAGTCAGTTAAGTAATGATATTCAATTTTTTAGGTTGCCTATAACTTCTGACAAAATTTAAATTAATTTTTTTTTTTTTTTTAATGTATTATACATCACAAATTATAACTACATACAGATCAGTATAATACTTAAGTAGAAGTAGATTAATGAATTTATAAATATACTCATATTGTAAGGTATACAGTATACTATTAGATTATTATTCATAAGAATATCAATATTTTAGAAATAAAGATATCATTTTTTAGGAAAGTTGACCATGGCCTTTGACTTATTTGGTAAATTGTAGTCACAAATTTTTGATATTACATTTTAAATGCTTGGTTATATTTGTATTATTATTTTATACAAAACTAATCTGTAGCAATTTTATAATTACAATAAAAATTACTATATTATATTGTCAAGAGTTTGTAAGGAATGCATGATTATACATAAAACAATTAATTATAGTTACTGTTTAACTCATTAATTATTAATCTAGAGTAAATATTCTTGCGGAAATGTCACTGACCATCCAGTTAATTCCTTCTAGTAAATTTTCACCAGTATATGCACTGCAACGAATTATTTTCCAATGATGGGTTTTTATACGGTCTAATTGCAGAACCTAAAACATCAACATAATGTCAAGACAATATTTATACTGTGTTTGTAATTTGTATAAGCTTATTAGAAAGTATTAATAATATCTAAAAAAAGCAGTTTCTTACTTCTTTTATTTCTTCAGCGGATAATGCTCCCGGTAAATCTTGTTTGTTGGCAAAAATTAGTAAAGTAGCTCCTGCCAACCTCTAAAAGTAATGTCCATATTAATTATTATAAACTATTTCTATTAATGTTTTTAACTATTATAAATTATATAAATCAACTATTCAAGTAAAATAATTTTTAACATAATATACAGACTACAGTGTATAACCATGATTTCTTTGATTTACAAAAATATTAAACATATGCAATTTTTCAGATAGTTTTGAATAAAATTACCTCTTCTTCAATTAGACTATGTAGTTCAGCAGTACAGTCATTCAATCGTCTTTTGTCTGCACTATCAACTACCCATATAAGACCATCAGTACTCTCAAAATAGTTTCTCCAATATGACCTTAAAGACTTTTGACCACCAACATCCCAGACATTTAATTTATAACTAAAATTATCATAATTTATATTATTAGTTATATTATATAATATGAGGGCATAATTCTAGTTTAGCTAACTTTCGATATTTTTGAATTTGTTTCTTTCAAAATGTGTGTTTTTGCATGCTTAATTAAAATCTGTAATCAGAAATTGTCGGACTTGTATAGTTCAAAAGTTACAGCTATTTGAAGTTACAGTATATCGTTGCGCATGGCACCCACGGCGCGGTGCGGCGAGCGGCAGACCTGTCGATGCGCGGCGACGCGAATCGCAGTTTGTGTTTTTTCTTAATTTTTTAACTTATTCAACATTTAATTTGACTTTACTTTAAACCTGTTACCTCCTTCTAGACTGTAGCCTGCAAACCTAGGATTTTTTAGTTTAGCGGAGCGAAGCGACGGCGCAGAGCGAGCGCAGCGAGCGAGTGCCAAAATACTCGGTGACCTGCCTTACAATAATAGATCAGCAATATAAGGTGTAAGCCCCCATCCCAAGTAGCTTTTAAATACTTAACGTAAAAGTTTAAAAATTAAGAAAAAAACACGAACTGCGATTTGCGTCGCCGCGCATCGACAGGTCTTCTGCTCGCCGCACCGCGCCGCGCAGTGCCATGCCCAACGGTATACTGTAACTTCAAACAGCTGTAACTTTTGAACTATACGAGTCCGACAATTTCTGATTACAGATTTTAACTAAGCATGCAAAAACACACATATTGAAAGAAACAAATTCAAAAATATCGAAAGTTAGCTAAACTAGAATTGTTCCAATATGAGTAATGGTATTATAGTATGTAATTATACAATAATAAGCAGAGTTTGAATTTTATAGCATTTCTACAATATTTGTTTGCTAATATAAGTATTTTTAATGCATATTATAGTATGTCATTCTATTTTTAGAAATTCTATTAACTACAATAATCAAGGTGCTATCATATTCAAGCCCTGAATACAAGTAAAGAAATAATTTTACTGTTACTTTTTATGATCTAATGTTTTTATGTTGAAACCCAATGTTGGCTCAATTGTGTTGGTAGGTTCTCCGTTATACTTTTTCAAAATAGTTGTTTTTCCAGCATTATCTAAACCTCTAAAGAAGTATAAATGTTAAAGAATTATAACTTTCAATTGTTTGCGCCACCTTATGATAATATAGTGAAAACATTGAATTTGATTGCAAACTTTTATGTTGACTACTTTCAATATTAAAAAATGGTATTATTTATTGTTTATACTTCCACAATTAAAACAACGTATAATATATTGACTGCATACTATAAAACTTGTTTTACAAAACTCAATAAATTTTAAAATAAGGCCTGAATTAACAATATTTACTTTACCTCTTGTTGTTGTAACTACCATAATCATACTTTACAAAATATGGTCAAAAGGATACAGTATTAAGATTCTCATTTCTTTTTCCTTCTGTTTCATCTTCTTTAAAACTGTCATCAACCCCATTTTGACCGTACTTAAAATAAAGTTAAAATATAAACTATTTTAATAATTTTAAGTATAATAAATAGAACAACAATAATACGGTTAGTAAAATATAATTTGATTCAAAATAAATAATTTAATTTTTACCATATCTAGTGAATTTAGTAATTTATTTACATTTTACGCTCTTCACTCTTGATAATGTTATCTAATTTTTCTTTATTGTTATCAAAATAAATATTTTTAACCTAAAAATGAAAACAATATTCATTTGATAGTTGATACTGCCTACTGATCTGAAGTTAGTATGATATTTATAACAACGCTAATGACAGTTTTTATTTCTTTCACTCCATATATGGACTGGAGCCTTATCTAAGTATTCAGTAATCAGTATTAGCGCTTATATAGCAATTAGCAGTTCTCACAGCACACTACACAGTTACCACTTTGCTCAAGCCACTATAACTCTCGAATAGCGCAACGACAAATAATTTTTTTAAATATTAATTTATTGTTAATTTTTTAATAACATTAATTATGCAGGTATGTTTATGTATTCTCTAATTGTTTTTATATAAATTATTAATTCATAAAAGTAAAAACTGTTTTGTAAATAAATAATTTTATTAGAATCCTAATGAGGACACGGAATGGAACGATATTTTGCGAGCCAAAGGAATATTACCCCCAAAAAAAGAAAAAGAAATAACTGAAGATGATGTCATAAACCTAGTAGAACAGACTGTTCGAGAAAAACAAAATGGTATTTTTTAAGAGAAATTTTTTTTTAAAATTATAAATTAAAAATAATGTTAAGTATTTGGGTATAGAAAATTGTCTATAATATTATTTTTCCAGGAGTGAAGAAAGATATGGGTGATATGTCTCTTGATGAATTAGATGAGCTGGAAGATGATGAAGATGAAAGAGTTTTGGAAGAATATCGTCGACGTAGGATTTCTGAATTAAAAGAACAAGCTAAAAAAGATGTTTTTGGTGAAGTTATAGAAATCAATGGTCAAGATTTTGTAAATCAAATTAATAAGGCAGGATCAGGAATTTGGGTGGTTTTACTTTTATACAAACAAGGGTAAGTATCGGGGATAAAACCTCAATAAATAGGATTATTTCAAAATTATTGATTTTACTGTTTTAAATGTAATACTTAATTAAGTAGATATCTAAATAAGGACATTGTCTAAACACATTATTTTTTAATTCACTATTTGAGAAAAAAAATGTTGGGAGTAACAAAATTATTTAAATTTTGTTTTGTTCTAAAAAAAATGTGTTGTATAAAATATTTTTTAGACACTTGTTTTTAAATGAAACATTTGTAAGATCTATAAGGACCAGATTAATGGTTTTTATGATCCAATTATTAAACATACTATCCCTGGTAACCTTGCAAAATTCACTTTTTGACTTTTTTTTGTGAAATTTGAATTTAAACTAAATTATTTATTTGTTTATTACAGTATTCCAACTTGTGCATTGATGAATGAATATCTAAATCATTTAGCTCGTAAATTCCCAGCAACAAAATTTGTCAAGAGTATTTCAACAACATGTATCCCAAATTATCCTGATAGTAATTTACCTACTATTTTCATCTATTTTGAGGGTGATATGAAACATCAGTTTATTGGACCTCGAATGTTCTCGTTAACAACAACTCAAGATGGTAATTATATTAATGTGTTAACACTTTCATCATTCATGGATTGAACTATTAGTATGGTAATTTTCGGATCTATGTTATCATTAGCTTAAATTTCAAACCCATTGAAGGTTCTATATTCAGAGTCTCTAAATCAGAGCAAAGAAATAGGTATTGTCGTGACTATACTTAGTGGTACACTGAGTATTATCGCGGCAGTATTTCTCTGAAAATGAACTCTGCAATGGGTTCGAATTGTTAACTAACTAATGACAACATAGGTAGATTTGACAAAGATTCAACTAATGGTAACTATATTGATTATATTCTTATTGACTATATGTAATAATTATTGAGTTATATTTTTCTGTAGTATAATACATTTTTTTTTTTTAGAATTTGAATGGATGTTAGGTCAAGCTGGAGCAGTAAAGACTGCTATTAAAGAAAATCCCAGACCAAAGGCCAGAGATGTTATGTTTGATAATTTACTCTCAAATATGTAGCTGACTAAATTATAAATTATCTTTAAGCAATGTTACTTATATTTTTCAGATCAATAAATAGTTGATAAATGATGATTGTCAAGATATTAAGTATTTTATTTGTTTATATTATTTAATTCTACTCAATTGAAATGAGAAATCTTTTTGGTTTTTGTCCATTTAATATGTATATTTTTCTTTTAATTTGTTTTTTGTTAAAAACAATTATAAAAAATAATTTATTAAGCATAATATTTTTTAAATTTAATTCATGATGAAGATACAATTTTTTAAGTACAACTTTAAAACATTAAAAATGTTGATTAAGTGTGAACAATTTTTAACGCAAAAAAAAAATGATACTTATTTAATTGTAACATAATATGCTGGTATGAAGATGTATTATGTATAAATTTATGTATACCAATACATATGCAATTGTAAGCGTTTAGATGTATGGTCAAGGTAATCAAACACTTTTCGTCCGATTTTCATAGAAATTATGTCAAAAGATTTATCAGGTTCTGCTAAGTGTCATAGGCTATTTTTAATTTTTTTTTCCATGCTTTAATCCAATAAATATATTAATTAACAACCATAATAGATATATTTAACAACATAAAAACAAATGTATATATGTGTGAATTTCTTAGTTTATTGTTTCCAATTAATTTAAACTTGATTTTGTGTATTTATTATAATAATAATAATAATAATATTCTATATTACGGAATCAACTCCATTTACAAAAATAGTATAATATATATAATAATAATAAATAGTATAATAATAACAGGTAGTATAATATAATAAATAATGAATAACATATGCTACAATAATTTAAAAATAATATGCATTTATAAGTCTTAACTAATTATCTATTTGACTTTAAATATGACTTGAGTGTATCAGTATTGACAAAATTAAAAAAATCAATATCGGCTGTATTACTTGCTGCCATTAATATGTTTATAGGCGAAGATTTAAATAATTTTTTGGGGGGCTGGCGTTATTCTTCCTAAAATAACCCACAAGGGCTTCACACCACCGCATCATTACTTTGATGAGTGATCAAATAATTTTGGGTGGCTAAGCCCGCTCTCCAAGCACCCCCCAATCTCCGTCTAGGGTATTTACCTCCATTTTTCATTGTCTACCATTTATTTTCAATTGATGTTCCTATTGGCTATTACAATTAATTATTATTTATTGTCATAGAAAAAATTAAATAAGTCAATAAAGAAATGTGTAATGCTTGCAAACAAATTCGTTAACAAAGAAGTCGAGCTCATTCTGCAATATAGTAAAATAAAAATAATTACTCTCAATCAAAATAATATTGCATCACGAGAAATCCTAAATTTACCACACTCTCCTTGGCAGCCTAAAAAATGTCCATATTTATAAATAGGACGCTTTAATTGATTATGTAAATGATGCTCATGCTTATATTGACAATATGGTATAATTAGTAAATATTGTCTGGCAATAAAATGGTCAAGCCCCCGGCCTTTGATGTGCAGGAGGAAAAGTTTTGTTGGGCGAAATTGCTGAGTAATCGGAACCCTTGAAAAGTCTCAGTGGTACTCATTATCATTGTAAACTTTTTCTCCATAATATACGGAAGTATAATTCTTCTTTCCAAATGGCGTCATTCGATGCCACAGAAGTAAAACACATGCCTACATTTTAAATTCAAGGTCAACGTTATCATGCAGTTGGTTTGGTTCCCTATTACCAAGCAATCATGAAGAACCAATATTTTTACAAATATATTTTATGGAAAATTGAGAACTAGAAAGACTGTTTTCTATGTCTCTTTATATCAACAAAAATTCTATATAATTTACAAGCACCTCTACAAAATATAAATTCATATGTGCAAGGCTCCAAAACTGCTATTGAATCAATATCACTGAACTCCACTGACATTAAGGTGATCATTAGAGCTGATTGAGTACCATCTGCTTGGCAGCACAGAAGTCGTTTAAATGCGCCACAATCTGATGAAGTAGCGGTACGGATTGTTGTTCAAGAATTCAATAAAAGAGACATTGTACTTCGAGCAAGAGACAATATACCCTTGAACGTCGTTCTTTCAATATTCCACACGCTCATCCTTCTAATCCTAGTTCGTACTGATATTTTCACGTGAAAACACATATTAAACACATAAATAATTTTTGGAAATGTTGCCTACTTAACACTCTTTGATTTGGAGAACGTTATATTCCCAAATGTATAGCATTATAAACTGACTACGCAGAATTTTTTTATCTAGCCTTGTTGGTTTTAAATCAAAATAATTTTCTAACATAAACATGAAAAGGACAACATATTGGAAACAGTGGCATATTTTCTAGAAACTTATAACGGATTTAAAAAAATGATAAATACCTTTTTCGAACAGCAAGTATTAATAGAATATTTAGTAAAAGCAACTTTACATTTAGTGGGTCAAACTATTGTTTTATAGTTATTCAAAATATATATTTTATTATGCCCTATTTTAACTATTCATTTTTTCTATGCAATAATTGATAAATAAGTAGGTTCCAATTTTGTAATTTATTAACAACTTTTTAACACAAGACCTTTTCTTTTATTATTACTATTTGAGAACAAAGTGATGTAAGAATCGAGAATGAATACATTAATTTTAATTTTTGACTTATAATAACCTCCTCCCACTCTAAAAAAATATATAGTTGCTCTCACTTGTACATGGTATTTAACATTTTAATTTTTAATACGAGATTTATTATAAAACTCAATGACAGTTTCATCGTTATTAAATATTAACCCATATAGTTTGAACTTTGAAGACAATACCAGACAGGATAATTATGTATTTAAATGCAGTATAGATGTTAAAAAACTTGTATCTTAATTATCTATATAGATAATTAATATACAACACATGCATTATAATTTAATACGTAATGTATAAGTATTACCAAGGACATTTTATAGTTTGGTACTACAGGTAATAACTAATGGATTATGAGCATCATAATGTTCACTCATCATTCTTAATAGCGCTTTACAGTTAACCGTTTATTCTCTTTCAATATCAAGGTACCTATATGTCTTTGGAGGTATTATTTTATTTTAACGGTGGCAATTTAACATTATATCTATTGGAATGAAAACAATACTCGACATATTTTGCATCCTATAGCAATATATTACCAATAGATTAAAGAGTCATGCCTTGTTTAACATAAAAAAAAAATTATGATTTTAAGTTTTGTCTTTTTATACATTAAGTATTAAATCGACACCAGTTCGTAATACATTTCCACTTTTCATTGCGAAAAATTGTTTGTTTGTCTTCATCGCATTTAGGTTTGGTACGTTAAAATTTAAGTTTGTCTTGCCATGATATTATGATAATAATTACATTATAAGATAAAAACTAATTTTTGCGAGAAGAACAAAACAATTTTTTGATGTGACACGCAGATGTGTAACTTTACGAAGGGGTAAGTTAAACGTTCTACCTACTAACAATGGTTGTTGAAATAATCCCTGAAATGTTCAAATAACCTTGACAATTATTAACAGTTACAACTTCAATAGTTAAACGCATTTATCTCAAAAATATATTTTCAAGGTCGGGTGACGACGACCACGATGTGTCAATAACAAATCAACTGATTGACTTCATACATTGCATTATTATTGACATTATTTATTTCATTGTATTATATACATGTAAATTGTAAAATAATCAGTGTTTGGCAATGAAATTTTGTTTTTAACATTGATACGTTTTTGGGCTGGGGTCAGTTGTAAATTTGCGTGATGATTTTATGTTAATTCGAAAAATGTAATGTGGATATCAATAAACATAATTCGGTAGCTGCATAGCAACAATATTCACATTTTACGTTCAGTCCTTACAAGCTCATTCGGATGATATCGCTACTGACTTTGTTCTACCCAATTGTAAGATGATGGCATTAACGGAAACCTGAATTGAAAATGATTATCAGTTATCACTTAATTGACATACCAAGATTCCATCCTACGTCGCAATTTAAATGCAATTCAGTCAGAGCGGTTGGAGTAGGTATACTACAGAAAGACAATGTTGCATTCGAAATTCGAATCCTCAGAACACGAGCTCTTGAAATTTGCTGAAGAACAAAATTCGATATTTTAAACTTTAAAGCACACAAATGCTGTCTATTTTTTTTTTTCAAAATCGTGATTTTGGGTGTCCCTGAATTCGTGATAAAAAACTGAACCGAATGAATACCAGTGATATTTCCAAAGATCATAAATAATTGTTTAACTACAAATAACCGTAAAGTTGTATGTCTTTTGTGGATTTTATTTTTAAGAGCTCGCAAGAGTTAAACTCTATATCTCAAAACCATATAAAGTGGACAAAGCACTTGTGTGCTTAAACGTATCGAAATGAAAGTGAAGCTTATGCCGACTATGCATGATGGAATAGGTGATATTTCCGCGATTCAAACAACCAATAATTGTTTAAATAATTTTTAATTAAATGACAAAAAAGCTCTATTGGTTGCAGTGTATTACATATACTAGCTTACAGTTATGAACTTGTTGGTTTGATGGAAGAATTAAACGAACTGAAATTGAATACTATGCCACTCATACTTGTTGGTGATTTTAATGTAGACTTAAAGAGTGCTGATGGAGCTCAGTTAGTCAATTTCATGCAATAAACCTCCACCCTTTAACTAAACAATGATCCATCCATCTCAATTACTAGAAATGGTACATGCATCGATGCATGTATTCACCCGTCAAGTTGAGCACTGACAAACTCGAAACTACGGTTCATATTTTTCACATCATAAGCCTTCATTAAGAATTACTGATAAAATAACGACAGAGTCTGTCGTGAGCGCTGAAGATGACAACATTGTTGCCGAAATACGACGTATTCGCGGAGAGTATATAATTTTTATGGTTAAGGGTTTTTATTATTATTTTATTACATATAAGTATATAACCATAAGTGCTTAAGTTTTTTCTAGAATTACTGATGTTGAATTTACACTAATTTCTCTCTTTTTTTTTTTTTTCAACCTATATTAGGTTGGTTTACAACGTTTTTAACTTCGCTCTCCATTTATCACGATCTTCAGCAAGTCTTTTTAATCCGGCGTAAGTATCAATCCCTGCGTCATTTTTCAGTTGAGATATGTACGAGTTTCTTGGTCTTCCTGGTGGTTTTCGTCCTTCAATTGCACCTTCTATTATAGTATGATGCAATTCTTCGTCATAGCGTAAAACGTGTCCCATCATGTCCCATCGTCGTCGCTTTATGGCTTTAATTATAGATCTTGTTTCTCCAACTTGGGTCAGTACATCTTCATTTGCTACTCTTTCTGTCCAGTTTATTTTCTCCATACGTCTCCAACACCACATTTCGAATGCTTCAAGGGATCTTTTTTCCTTTTCATTAATGACCCATGTCTCGCAGCCGTATAAAGGTACACTCCATACAAACGTTCTTAAAAATGTCTTCTTAATTTCTCTGCTAATTTTTTGCGAAACCAAAATTTTCTTTTTCTTGATAAAAGCTGCCTTTGCTTGCCCGATTCTTTGTTTAATTTCCTGCGAGCTTTTTCCGTCTGATGTTATTAAACTTCCCAAGTATTTAAAACTAAAAACTTGGGAAATAAGTTGGTTTTCTAAATAAATATTTGCGTTAATTGTGGGTTCACGTGCACAAACCAGAATTTTTGTTTTACCTGAATTTATACGCATTTGATACTTATTTATAATTATTTGCATTTCTGCCAGGGCTCTCTGAAGGTCGTGCTCTGTTTCTGCTAATAATACGATGTCGTCTGCAAACCGGATCATTGGAATCAATATACCACCTACTTTGATTCCAATCCCAAGTCTGTTAAGTTTATCTTTAACTTCCGTTATACTTTTTTCTATGTAGCAGTTGAATAATAATGGTGAAAGTGGGCACCCTTGTCTTACCCTTGTTAATTTCTCTATGACGAATAAATATATATTTCTCAATCACTATACCTATTATATTACAATTAACATCAAATAACTTCCAAAATCGTAATTACTATTTAAAACTACCTATTTAAATATATAATAAATTTAAAAATCTTTAATAAAGCACTGATTATTTTCTTATACCTACATGCCATCCGGTACGAGTTTAGATTTTAATATTAAATATTGCAACCAAGTATGTTCAAACTAAAAGTAGGTAATAGTAAATTTATGTTGTTGCAAAACAAAAAAAAATGTATAATTTACAACAACAAAACATTTAAATTTATATGATATGGTTTTCAATTTCAAATAATCCATTTATTCTTTTTATCCGAAAATACTTGTAGTTTGTAGTTTATCGTTTTCTTAATAATTTGTTAAAACCTATTTGGTATTTTTAATATATTTATATTAACTTATGAAGCTTAAATGGTAACATGTATATTTTAAACATTTTTTTTTAAAAAGGTAATTATCTGAAAATTATAATATGTCGAATTTCAAAAATCAATTCTGAATAATTTTTTTTGAGTCACTACATTTAATAGTTTAGGCTGGACAAGAAGGACTGTTATGTGTTATATTTTTGTTCGTATACATTATTCAAATGCACTTTCCCTCTTTTTTTAAGAGACGTTTTATTAATTTCAATTTTAGTAATTCCTAATGATTATTGACCCGTGACCGCTCGACTCCACTTCTTCCCCCCAATTTCCCGACCTCATTGGTTCAAACATTTTTTCAGGTTTAAAAAAGTGATTTATCTTGTTTCTTGCTGTACCTTTCGTACGTATTAAAAGTACTGAGGTCTGAGCTGTTTTTATTATAAATATATTATTTTTAAAATACTCGGTAGACAGAAAATTATATATTACTTGACTCTTAACAACTATAAATGTTGCAGTATATGAATATTGATGAGCACGATCCGCTGTAGGCAAATAAAACCGATTTCATAATACTTTTAAATATATTACTTTCAATCTCCAATATCTGCGGAAATATTAAATGAATAAAAATAGAATAACAAAACATGATTTTTTTTGTTATGCTAAATAATATGTAAGTTTTAGTTATATAATTGTTTTAAAAAAAAATAATAGTAAGTTAGTGATTATGTATGCGTAGATTATATTTACCTACAGGCTATAAGCTATTCATTAAGACATATTTACAGCACAATATTGTTATAAATAATTTGCGGTTTTAGCTTTGATGCGAGCTGCGAAACTTCTAAATATATAGGTATTTATTTATATTTGATTATTCTCTAGCTATAGCTTAATTATAAAAATACTGGGTTGAATTCTTCGATTTATAAATTTACAGAAAACAAAATAATCGAAAACTATCCATTATGCAACTGACCTTATAAGGTAAGCATGAGGAAATATTCATTATAAAGTTTAACTTTAAGTATTTGCTAAATTGCAATGTATGTATTGTTATTAGCCAAAATAATGGAATTATTATTGTTACATAATGTTAAGTATCAATCCGTTCTGTTTGATACAAACCTTGTTTTTATGTTTAACTTAAACTCAGGTTACAGGAGAGAGGTCACCTAAAACTCAGCGTCTGAATTTTATAGGGTTCATAGGATCAGGAATAAACACCCGGCCAGCTCGAAAATTAAATCCTGGAACTTGATTGGTTTACTCTAACAAAAGTAGTTAAATATCCTTTCTCTCTCATTTGAAAACAGTACGTTTAAGGCTTAAATTGTATTTATTTAAATGTTTTTTATACACCAAAATCCTCTCATATCCCACCTATCAACACTTACACTACCTGACAACCCCCCTCGTCGCCTTAAAAGGCGCTGGTGTCGAGATCTTTTATAAATTATAAAAATCAACAAATTAAATTAATTTAGTCTGAAGGGTCCTATCATTGGATGGCCTCCCTTATCATGCCATTCTGTTATTTATATTATATTATATTATTGTTTTGTTGTACATATCATCTCATTTACCTATTGTGTTAACTAATACAAATTGTAAATTTTCAATAAAAAAAAAAAAAATGATTTTACATTATCAATTATAATTCCTTAAAGGTTGAAACTTTGGTGAAAATAAATATTTAATAGGCACCTCCTTTATTACCTTCTTACTGTACATGTGTCATCATATAAATATATAATAAGGTACGTTAGCCATGTTTCAAGTGTAAAAATGTTTCGATAGTTTTAACGAAAAACCGTTGCATGGTGTTGTGCAAATAAAAATATTATACATGAATAATTCATCAAAACTCCTCAGAGATTGCGTTTATCGTTCTATATTATTTATACACAACACGCATGAAATATTCATAATAATGTTAAAAACCATACATATAAAAACTGTGTGCTTTGAAGTAGCATAAATTTGTTTTCACTAAATCTTTATTTATTTAAAAGAAAACCGTTTAAACAAATTGAAATGAGGTAAGGTATTTGAATTTTGTTTACAATTATGAGATGCTGTTTTATAATATTCTCGGATTTTATATCTAAACTATTTTTTCCGCTTGGATTATGCACATTATTAATATGACGTCATATATATTTTCCGAGTTGTCCTTGGCGAGTGAAAGGCGTATGGTTTATTTATCCATGTGTAGAAAGGGTAGGAGAAGTTTTTTGAGGGAAAAAGGGGTCATCGTTACTCTCTTGTTGCGTGCTCAGGCATACATGCATCTGCTACAGAGCTGTGAATACATGTGCAGTATTTAGTATAATGGATAGGTAAGTCAACATAATTTATTCATTGTATTGCTGGTGTAGGTTTTAATTTTAGTAGGTACTGTAGTATAATTATTTTCACTGATATTATTACGCTGCATGCTTTTATTAATGAAAGGTAGGAGATATTTAATAAAGAAAGTTAGAAATTGCCATACTCTCATTCGCCTAATTATTAACAGACGACGCTCATAAAGAAATTGGTCTATATGTGACAATAGGTACCCATTTAAACTATATTACGTCTAACAACATTTATCATTTTTAGAAACTCATCTCAGGACGTTCTGTACTCAACTTGTTTTGTAGTATTTTAATAAAACTAATGTGTGGTACTTCAATGTGTAAATACAAAATGTGTAGACAATTTATTTAATTATCTTCTATAATAGTTAAATGATAGCTAAATAATTAATACGGTAATATATTTGAAATTTGTATACAAAAGTTTGTTCATTCTTTAATTTATAAAAAGTATTATTTATAATATGAGCTCTTAAAAATACTTTATAATTTATCTGTGCACTTTAAAATACAGCTAAATAATTGTTATAAGGATATTTTTTATTGAATATTTTTTTTATCTATTTAACAATTGATAGTTATAATTAATTTGTGTCATCGAATAAATAATGTCAATTACTTTCAAGTTAGTACAAACTTGTTTTCAACCAAATAAAGAAATTTTAGATAAATGCTCTAATAAATATCTGTATATTGTATGTACTTAATTTAATGAACGCCATTAGCCTATTGCCTACTCTGCTTTCTACTATTAACAAATTAAGAAAATAGACTAGTCAGTAAAATTAATAAACCGGTTTTTTTTAAATCTATATTAAACCTTTAGTTAATCTGATATTTAAGTTAAAATACAGTTTAGAGATTTGAATATGCAATAATTAGTTTAGCATACATTTTAGGTAATTTTAATATAATAAAGAAGTTGCTATGATTTTCTGGCTCAATGGATAATCTAGTTAGAGAAATTGGGTGGTTGAGGATTACAACTTTCTCCCCCCTCCCCTCAAAAATTAATTTTTATTTTTGAAACAGCTATACTTGATATTTAAATTTAGTTTTACTATATTGTTCATAAACCCCAAAAAAATCTTGGTTGATTTATTAATTCTGATTATTATTAATGAAAATCAACATCAATCAAGATCCTAGAAACCAAGGGATAAAAATTAATATTTGAAAATGTTCAGGAAAGATGTTAATAAATGTATTATGCCACATCATTACGTGTAATAAACTTCTATGTTCTATAACAGTAAAATTATAAATCTCTAGGCTTCCAATAAAAAGTTAAAATCTTATTAAATTTATTTTAATGAAATTTGACAATATGCTTGTAGAATGTAGATTAAAAATCTTAGATGAAAAAGTTTTTAAAAAGCCAAAACTGAATAAAAAAATCAATAAAGTTTAAAAAATTAGAATAATTAAAATTTTTCCAATTCCATCGATAAATAATATACCACTTTTTCAAAAATTGCCTTCTCTTGTACGGTGGTATATATTTATTACCACCTTCATAATCATTTTCAGAGAGAATCAGAGAAAAAAAATGCTGTGCTTCTAAGGGTTAAACTAAATAATTGATTTGTATTAAATTTATATTTTGATATTTGTTTATTAATATTACATTTTTTTAAACTCAAAATAATAGTATCCATCGTTTTTGGGGTGTCTAGATTTTGAAAGTTCCACTTCTATTGCTATACATAACTCAATTTCTTCAAAAAGTGGACCTATATACCTAGCGTCTAGAGTTCTCAACTATTTTATAATATTAAACTACAACTATAAATGAACTTTAATGTAAATTGTTTTATTATTTTTTTAAACTGTATTTCTAAAAATATCGATTTTATTAAGTATAGTGTTATGTAGGTAATTTTCGTATTTAATTATTTATTCTTATATCATAATTTGTAGATGCCATTAAAAGTATGGATGTCATAAGTTATAGAAAAAATCTTGAGTCTTCTTACTAAGAGTTCATTTGCATGATGCTTCCGCGGACGTAGACAGTTTTTTTTATAATTTACCAACATAAATAATTTGAAGTAAACAAAATTTAAATTGGCTTGTTACTATGTGATATTATTGATTATTATTTTTTTTATATCAATAATAGGTTCAACGATAGTTGAATATAGAAGCAATAAAAAACCATGCACACACATTTATTTCAAATAATTAAACTTTGTAAGATTTACAAAGCTTGTATATAAAATATAATTTTTTAAACAGTTTTTAAATATGCATAGACCATATGAAAAAATACAAACATTTCTTTTATTTCAAGATTCGTATACAAAAATTGAATAATATAAATCATTCTAAAGCTCGTTTAGTATTATTTATACTTCTTGATATCTACCTTAGAGTTCTGGTTTCAAACTACTTTCTCCACAATAAATCGATATTAAAGTGTGTACGGATTTCATTTTTGGCCTAAAGAAATCCTGAAACAACTAATATTTTTTGTTTTACAGTAAATCGCCTTATACAACATCTTTAATTTTAACCTAAAAATAATATTATCTTAATAAAGATAAATAAAACAGAACATTTTAAAGAATATTTTGTTTGATTGACCTATGAATCAGATATTCTATTGACACAATACAAATTACAAGAATAAAATAAAATATTAAGTTGTAAATAACTCACATTTTTTTTATCATGGTTATATAAAATAATATATACAAATTTAAAAATATAAGCAAAATTGTATTATTATTGAGTTTTTAGTTTAGTTAAATTTGTATTATTGAGTAAACATCTACATTATTTGTATATTAAGTATTCAAAATAGTTTTTTGTAAATCACTTAGCTAAATTCAACTTATCAATGAACCTACAAAATATTTATTGTTATACGAGATCAATAAATGATGATTTTAACTTTTTTCCCTGTGGAACTTGTATTTTTTTATTTTACCCAAGTCAAAATTTACCATACAGAAAACGGGCAATATAAAAGAATAATGTATTTCGCCATAACTGGATAATAATAATAATAATAATGAACATAATTTCTGCTACTTTCTCCGCAGATGGACAATAATTATATGGCTATGCTTACAATGTTATTACGCTAGCTGCGTAAAACCATATGTTTTATATTAAAATTATATAAACCTAAATTCTTGAGGTCACCTAATTTCTTGATAATGTTTTTTTACTAAATAACTATTATCAGTTTGGTTTGGAAATTAGTAACGTGTTTTCTTCTAGGTACTTTCATTATATTTCAGTTATTTTTTTAATTATCGGAATTCGAAATTAAGAATTTTTGTGAAATTAGAAAATGGTTGTCACGATTATATGAAAAAATAGTAATAGGAGTTTGTAACAGAAAGTCTTTCCTATTATTTTTGGTGTTGCTATTCAAACATCTTTAACGTTTATATTCTACATATAAAAAACAAAAACAGCTAAAGCAGTCCATGTAGGGCTACCCACCTAGGGAGTAGGTTTCCTGGTAGGTTCGCTATCCGGGACGGATCGACAGTCCGTCATTGCCTTTATAGATATGTATACTGTAATCTTAATAATAATTAATAATATGATTTTTATTGTAAAGTTTAGTATAGTTTTTAAAAAAGATTCACACATAAGGTTTCAATTGTATTTTTAAAAAAGTAATTATTTAAATTAGACTTGTTAGGTATGGTCATGTAGGTATTCAATAGGGCATAAACACTGGCCTCCGTGCGATGGTAAATATGTTATTAATTGTTCTTACGTTAGTGAAAGTGTGGGTGAGTTTATAAACATCGCACAACGTTTTGTATTTAAATATTCAAGGAGCGTAAAACCATATGTGAGTGTAGATTTTGATAGCATTATGAATGCAGCTTTATTGTCTATATATTTATTTATGGTATTAAGCGTTTTTATTAATGTCTTATCTCTATGTAAAATGTAATTTTTAGTTAATAATAAAATAAAAATAAGTCGTAACTCATAATATATGAATAAGTAGCAAAATTATATAAATAAACATTTATCAGTTATCACAGTATCGTATCGAAAAGATTTTAATAAAATCACTTTCACATTCATACCTTTAACAGTTAGTTTTATTATTGAACATGTTGAACATATCGAACGTCTAAAATTAATAATTTTTTTTTATTATCGAACTAAAATTTTTTACAATTAAGTTTAGCTAGCTGCTAGACAAAAAAAATGAACTGTAAAATCTGTTAATGGCATTTTAAATTAAAAAGAAAACTTAAAAAATATTTTAGTTATATTTTTTTATTAAAATATTTTAAATTTTCATAAAAATCATGTAATTTTTTAATTTAACTATCAAAACGTACGGTCAATTAAAAACAATATCACAAATGTATGCAGCTGTCTTTTTTTTTGTTTTACGTTTTTTTTAAGTGGATTCATCAAAGTTGTAAATTTTGAGTTATTTCAATATGCGGGTTTCTAATTTCGAAGTGTCGCGTGAAAGGTAATAGTTAGACGTTTGAACCACCCTTTTTTAATGCGGCTTGTCTGGAAATTCACAATAAAATGTGAAAGCATACTTGAAATTAAATTATATTTGTTACTCACCTTGACATTGATTCCATTTTAGATCTTGACAATATGCTTCCCAATTATTATTATTTTATTTTAACGTTTTACAAAAAGATGTCAATATTTGTATTAAGCGTTTGTTTTTAGCGATTTATATTTCTTTTTTTCAAAAAAATAAAGCTGTATTAATAATTAATGGATATTTATGTGCAAACACTTATGTAATATGATATTGTGACATATACAGTTTTGAACAAGAAGATTTAGCTGATTTTTAAACTCATAAATATGTGAATGTACATTGTACTAAATTCCAGTACATTAAACTAGGTAATAGGCAATGTACTAGTAGTTTTAACGTGCCTATGAATTATTAAAATCTTTTAATTATACATTTTTTTGATAACGTTTAAAATACAAAAAAAGTTGAAAACCAAAATAAAAATAAAGTATTTACGAAACTCGTACACAATTATTTGTTTAAACTTTATTTATACATTATAGTAATATAAATATTATTGTAATTGTACAATTATAAATGTATTTAAAGTGATACATAATAAGTTCATTCCCATGAACAAAGATTAAATATACTTTTTTATAATAAACTATGCTATGCAAATTTGTGCATTCGATTATCTACAGTTTTTAAATTGGAATGTGTTTTATTTTATTTTTCTAGAATACTTTTAAACGTCAGTATTATACTGACGATTTGTTTTTTCGGGCTTAGTCAATCTTTTGACGGTGATTGTGCATTACATTTAACTGGACCAGGAAGAACTAGCTTTTTTGACTTTAACAGTAATACACTGAGAGGAGGACCGCAGTGAGTATATCATCATTAAAATTATATATTTTTCAATTTTTTTTTTAATAGTAAGATGTATAGTTATTACCTACATATTTTTCTATACAATAATGGTTTACTCACAAATAGTAATAATTGAGAATATACAAATTTACATATTTAATGGTAATATTTTTATATAGACAAAATAAAATGCAATTGAGTAGGTTTCGGATATATATATAAATAAATATATATCAAGTTGATTAATATTTAAACAATATAATATAAATGCACTTATTTTAACAGTAAACAAATGAGTAGGTAGTTTGCGTGTTACATTGTTGTTTATTATTACGTTAAATAAACTCAACGAACAACACGAGGTAACTGGTAGATTATTTTCTATTGTTAATTACTCAGCTGGGTATTTTATTGTTGTTGGATTGTTCGATAATACAATTAAAAAGTTTATATACCATCGGAACGTAATATGTAGGTTATATTATTTAATATTTTTCTAGATCAGCGTTTGTAAATAGGACGATAAAGAGGTTTATCAGTATTGATATATAAATGTAAATTTAAATAAAGTAAAAAAAAAAAAATTTACATAAAACATTCATCTTAGATATTAATAGTTCAAAACACTCTACTAATCCCAGATATTTAAGTTACAATTCATATAGATTTATTTATTTTAGCGGATTCGGTCAACCTGGTCAATGCATCACTTATGAAGCGATCAATCAAGCTTACATAGATGCCAGGAAACGTATTAGTGAGTATACCAAGAGAAAAATAATCATTAAATCTGTACCTCAGAAGTAGACGAATGTAAATCACATTATGCCAACTTTTCATTACAGCATAAAAACGTTAATTTTCAAGCATACGCTGTTATGAGAACTTAAGTTCACCCGTGTAACCCTTGTAAGTTCTAAAAGGAAATTTTTTAAGGGAATTCCGAAATTATGGCTAGATGCAAACCCAGATTCTACATGCTAAATTATAATTATCTAAAAATCGCTATTTTCGGATATAGTTCGTTTAGTTCTGAGGTACAAAAATAATGATATGCAGTCAGATGTTTATAAGAGGAAGTTTAATCACTTGAGCGTTGCATAATATTAATATACATGTCTGGCAATAATCACACGTATACTGCGTTTAATCTAAATAATGGCCTAAGTGCGTTTTTCTAATCGCTTTCATCGATAAAGTGATTTTCCTATTATAGTGATGCGTGTGTACAAATATTTATATAATATATTATAATATTGAGATTCAATGTAAGCGAACGAGGATACGCATGTGATAATAATATAATATGTTAAAGCTGCGATGATGTCGGTGCTGTTGATGGTGAAAGGTGACCTCTACACAGTTTTCGCGACCGGTTCTATCGGTCTGCTGCCGTCGGAGTATTTATTTTTTTTTCATGAAGAAACCGTTACGAAATTTAATTGCCTCTAGAAAGATTCTTAAGATTATAATGTATTATCAGAAGTTTTTAAAATAAAAAAATGCAACGATATAAGTCTGCGATAACAATAGTCTGGGAATGGCAACCGCGGTTAGGTTAACAATTTTTTATTTTTCATCGTCAGTGCTATTGAAATAAGGACGTCACGTTTTAGCGCGAGTGCAGGATCGTCTACTGCTGGAACTCGTTCTTCTCCTCGTTTTTATGCTCGTGGTTGAATAATTACAACCTCTTTTTTTTTGCCTCGTAGACGTCGTGTCGGACAACAAAGAAAAATACACTGCCGAAGAAATAGCTTCCGTTGGCGAACTGCTTTTAGACATTTCCATTCAACTAACAAAAAAGTACACAAGATTATTATTTAGCGCGAAACACATTTACGGTGTAAAATTAATGCAACTTTTCTTCTTACGCTTAGCTACGGACTTTCGTATGAAGAAGTGGAAAAAGGCTTGCCCCAAATCGACACCTCGCGCACCCTGATCAAAGAGATATGTCCCGCTTTCTTGTCCAACGTCGAGTGCAGACCCGGCAAGTATAGAAGATATGACGGGCTATGCAATAACGTGAAACACCCTACGTGGGGCGCCACTAACACGCCGTTCTCCAGGCTGGTCGGTCCGCTCTTTTCCGACGGCATGAGCGCGCCAAAAGTCAGCATGCTTAGCAGTAAGCGACTGCCGCCTGCCAGAGTGGTATCCCGTACAATGCACCCCGACGAAGGTTACCATGAACACGCGGCCACGCTCATGTTGGTGGCTTTCGGTCAGTTTTTGGACCATGATTTCACGCTGATGGGGACGCCCTCAGGTAAGATACCGGTTTAGATTCATTTTAAAAGGTCAATTAAAGCATATTGTTGATTTTTTTATTTATAACAAAACCGTGAATCTTAACCTCTAATACACAGACCCGATAACCAAGAATGAACCCGAAGAATGTTGCAACCGACCTCCACACTTGAAAAATCCTTACTGTAACGAAATAGTCATACCGGATGACGATTACTTTTTCAAAAAATTTAAAGTCAAATGTTTGGATTTCGTAAGAGCTTTCCCTTCCGTCAGACCAGGATGTCGTCTAGGTAAGAAAATCGTTTTTATGTTGAACCTAGCTAAAAACATACCTCGAGACTAAAAAAATATTTAAAGATTTTCTTGTCATTAGAAAAATTGTAATTGAATGAAAAGAAATCGAGTTATGAATTACTAATAAATTATTAAATGAATAAATAATTAGAAATTATAACTTTAAGATGAAAGTGCTATTCCTAAATAATGCTTAAAGGTTAAATATTTTATACTGCAAATAATCAGATACGGATATACATATTTATATTTATATATACATACGTGTAAGGTAATTGATTTGTTTATTTATCGTACCAGGAAGTATTACCCCTTAAATAGTTTGTGAGACAACCAAACAATCATAACACTGTATGTATGTGTTATGTTCAATGTTAAGAAATGCAAATTTATAGGGTTAAATTTGCATTTAATAGACATTTTTAAAAATTCCTAAAAAGTAATATATGTTGAATGTTTTATACGAATTCATTTAACTTAGGTTTATTTATTTTGTGATTATATTTTACTTCATTTTATCCCGTTTTTTACTTATTATTGATTTTGAATATTTGTATTTTTTAATTATGGTCATATACAGCATTAGATTTCAACCAAAATATAGGTTTAAGAAATTAGACATTTTCATGACCATATCATGTTTATGAATGGTTAAGTTTTGATGAGAATTGGTTTAAAAAAAAGTACTGTTGTGAAAGCATAAAAAAATCCGTAAATTTACAAAATTATTGTAATTGCATAGTTTTTGGTATTAGCCCTATGCATTTATTTACTGTTCAGTAATTTGTATTGAGAGCATAAAAGTATTATTGTTATAATTTTGTTTTGCTATAATGTGTAATCACAAAAGCAATAAATTAAAAAAAAAAAAAAAAAAATTGTTTACCACATTTGATATAAGATGTATAACATGTAACATATTCATTTTTTGTTGTAATTTTAGGTTCAAGAGTACCTTTCAACACTTTAACAGGCGTACTCGACGCTAACACCGTATACGGTGTCACCGAAGATTATGCTAGGTATTAAAAAATTATTTTATTATATTCCTAGTTTCAAGACGAATGGTCTAGGCAAAGTGGTATACAATAAATAGTTAGTATAGTAACCAACGCCTACATGTATTCTTTAAAAAAGTCGATTTAATCTTAAGAATACAATAGTTCTGAGTAATAAGTTGAAAATGTTTGTTTTGTTTAGACATTTGAGAACCGGTTACCGTGGTTTGTTAAGAATGAATCCAGCATTTTCTGAGTTTGGTTTAAAAGATTTGCTACCAATGAGAACTATAGATCCCGATGAAGGGTGCACCAGAGTTAATCGATCACAGTTCTGTTTCGACGCAGGTAACTATGGAGATATTTTGATTTTTGACTGTTGAAGTAAGGAAAATCAGCAAGGTACAAGTGATCATTTTTTTTTTAACAGGTTTTCTTTATCTTACATTATTTACAATGAAAAATTTGGTTTAACTACTATCTACTGGTTTAAATTTTTATTTTTATTTTAGAAATAGTTATTGAAAAAAAAAAATATTACACATCACCTTATAAACAATATCGAAAATATAATTTTCATTTGGCTTTCCAATAATATTTTACACAAATAAATTATAACTACTGATTCTTTTTGCTTCAGTTGTTATTCATACAATTGTTATACTAATTATTAAACACGATTTTTTTAGGCGAAGTACGCGTTAATGAACAACTCGTATTGGCATCCATGCACACATTGTGGGCTAGAGAACATAATAGAATAGCCCAGGAGTTGGGTCAGATTAATCCACATTGGGACGACGAAACTGTTTTCCAAGAGAGCAGACGTATTGTTATTGCAAAAATTCAACATGTAACATATAATGAATTCTTGCCAACCTTACTCGGAAAGGGAGTCATGGAAAAGTTTGGACTTCTTCTCCAAAAAGAAGTAATAATAACTGTTGAATTTATATAGTTAAAACTTGAATATTTAAAGTATAATGGACATGAAATTGGTGGTTTTCGTTGCAATTTAAGACTTGTTTACAAAAAGAATAATTATTACAAGATAAAACATGTAATAAATTTATCGTTTAGGCAACTGATATACACATAAGAAATATAAGTAATCTATCAAAAAATTGTGGATTCAAGATAGGTTTTTAAAAATGTTATTTTTCAAATGATAGAGTAATGTTTTTATCTTGAGCTCTGTTTACAGCTAACATAAGTTATTATATATTATTATATTATTGATAAATTATAATTATAAATAAAAATAAAACCTAACATTGTTTAAATATAAGAGGTATTTTGATTATTCTTCTTTAACACTAAAGCTGTGGTTAAACCGTTTATCTTTTGTTAAGGATTTCTATTAGCCATTAAAAACTATTAGACAAATGTGATTTAGCTAATTAGAAGATCAATTTTATAAAAACACATTACAAAATATTCAAAGAAAAATATAGGGTATATAAGAAAATGAGTAGTATTATGGCACACAGTGAATTTACAAGCTTGAGTGTATGGGCGGTTTTCGAGACCCACCCTTTAACAAATTAAGTGTAGTACAGATAGATAACACTTGTAGATTTGACGTTTCTTTTTTCTGATTTGATAATAGTTTTATCTTTAAACATAGCGAAGTATAAAAATGCGGGAAATAAGCGCTGTTGGTTATTACATTAGCGTTGTCTATCAAAGTATATATTTTAATACTATAGACATTGAATATTTTTAATGAATAGACGTTTTTTTAGGGTTATTGGGATGGTTACGATCCTGAGGTCAATCCTAATATACTTTCTGAGTTTTCATCAGCCGCCTTTAGAATTGGACACACGTTTTTACCGAGTTCCGTTGAAAGATGGAGCAAGGCACACAAGTTTATTGGTAATAATAAAAAAAATCTATTACATTTTTACAAAACTATTTGTCTTATATAGTCTAAAGAACGTACTCGTATGCATTATGCACTTAAGTACTCTCAATTAAAGAATCATATAGAGTTATTTTCCATTGCATGACCAAGAATTAATTTCTCTATTGTTTTTTTTAGCATCAAAAAAATTATCCGATTTGATTCGTCGACCGTATGACTTGTATAGAGCTGGAGTTTTTGATGAGTACATAATGGGATTGGCAAATCAAGTTGCCCAGGCCATGGACGACTCTATCACTCAAGAAGTAACAAATAAATTATTGAAGAAACCAGGTCAGCAGTTTGGTTTTGATCTGGTATCATTTAATATACAAAGAGGACGTGATTTCGGATTGCCAGGATTTATGGAATACAGGTTAGAATAATAGGGCATTTCGGTCTTTCTCTAATCATACCATACACTGACATTGAAAAGGTTACTTTGTGACAAAATTAAAAGCAAAAAGAAAGGAAAACAAAACTAAAAATCATACTTGAAATTTAAAAGATCTGGTTTATTTCAACTATGATCATTTCTCTGTTAAAACTAACACCTTAGTCTTAATAATAGATATTGGATGTTGTTTGAATAATATAATTTAATAGATTTTCATAGATTTTTGAACAGTTGTCTAGATCTTACATAGATCTATAACATGTATAGTTTTCACTTTTCTTACAACATTGATGTACATAGTATTGCGCGACGTGGTGTTTTAATTAGAGTCATTACTGTTGTAATTACATTATAAAATAACGTGTAAATTTTTAAACAATAACAAAACAATTACATTCAGTTTTTAGGGTTTTTTTACATAATCTGAACTGGCCTGAGATTTTTAGCACGTCTGTTTTTTTTAATCGCCTGATTATAACAATATTTTACAATCTCTTTTTATTTTGCGTTAAAAAACTAATGTAGTACATGAATTTTGATTTCTGAGACCAATTTTTGAATTCAACAAAGGAAATAGATTAAGAAACTCTTTTAAAATTAAATTAAAAACGTCTATATACAAAACACGCTTAAAATATCATAAAACACCGTTTTACCTTTTTAAAGGCGATAAAAAACCCAGACAACAAATGCTCGCAGGAATGTAATTATTTCAAAAATCGTAGACATTTTGATACATTAATTTTTTTGTAATATGAACAATTTTACTTAAATTATTCACGATTAGATCACATAAGTAACTTTTTCTAAATATTTAGTCTCTATAAATTAGTTGGCGCTAGAAAGAGATCGTTCATTTATTAAAACGACTTTACATAAACTTCTGTTTTCCCAAAGGATAAACTAAGTTGTAAACTGTTCATTAAAGTCTTTAATACTATTATTTTTTAAAACATTTTCATTAACTATGTAGCCTCGTAAAATGTATGTAAAACGATTTTCAATTTACGTTTATTTCTATTTGAGATAATGTGTTATTACTTAATATTTATACAATATTTTGCAGGAAGTTTTGTGGTCTTCCCGCGTCAGATTCTTTCGACGGGTTATCTGGAGCCATGCCAAATTCGACGGTCAATAGATATTCGACCCTATACGAGTGAGTAATTTGTTAACAAGTGTTATTCACATAATTTCATTAACCGATAACATTTTATGTTAAACGTTTTGATCGTGTTTTTTACAGTTCGCCGGATGACGTAGACCTGTGGTCTGGAGGAGTGTCCGAAAAACCATTGCCAGGAAGCATGGCTGGTCCTGTATTCTCTTGTATATTGGCCACGCAGTTTAGCTACGCCAGAAGGGGAGATCGTTTTTGGTACGAATTGCCAAACCAGCCGTCCTCATTCACACCAGGTATGCGTCACATTTGTTTTCTACAGAACCATTTTTCTGATTGCTATTGGAATATATTTCTTTAATTTTCCTTAGAACAACTTCACGAGATTCGTAAAACTAGATTGGCTCGAGTAATATGCGACAACACCGATTTAATCGATACCATTCAGCTTTGGCCAATTGTTCTGCCAGATCACGAAATGTAAGTTTTATGTTCATTATTTATGAAAAGTAAACGGAAATACTATTGCATTCGAGACCCCATTTTTGAGTGTATATTTTTTTGGATCTTGCTTAATTTAAAAAAAATACCATAATTAAATATGGATTTTCATTCTCTCCGACCACTGATCGGAAAGTTATAGTGTGACGTTTATAAATATTTAATTTCATACGTTGGTAATATGTCAATTAGTCGGGGTGTTTTCTTGACTTGGAACCTAAACTATGGAAAAAAATTCACCTAATTACTCGACCGCCACCAAAATTTAATCAGCTCGTATACACAGCTGAACAAACATAATAGTAAACTTTTAAGGAAAAACTCGTAACCGCTTAAGCGCTAGAGATAGACATAGGACTTGCACAGACGTAGAGTACATAGTATTGCTCCCATTCACAGTGCGCAGAAATAACATTAAAATACAAAAGTGGCCAAAAGTGTTTTCTCAAAATATTTTGAGTTTGAGCATGGCTTTATTGAATAATAATTTCGATACCATTAACTTATTTTTAGTATTTACAATTAAAATAATGATAAACATGTTAAATTTGAGGTCTGCACAACAGATATACAGGGTGATCCATTCCACGTTAGACCTCATTTTTTCGGAAGTTTCCGTTTTCCGTCAAAGGTTATAATCTAATTTTTTACCAAAACAATTTAAAATGTATTACCTTACATTTGTAAAGAGCCCCTGACTCTAAATCTAAAAATTCTAATACTAGCTGTACTCTATGGACAAAGTGTTCCACCTCGTAAAGTCAGCGCTCCATGTTGGGTTTTTTAATGCAAGTATTATAAGACATAATACTCCATCAAAAACAAGTTTGCGAATAACATTATTTTTGCCGTAGCACCTTCATCGTGTAATGCCATTTTAAGATATACATATTGTATATTGTATAGGCACGCAAAAATGTTTTAAATTTCTGTGAAATAGCAACTATATAATTAATTAAAAAATAAAATAAATAATTGTTTAATTATTTGTAATGAATGTTTAAGGTTAACAGAATAAATATTGATCTGGGATATTTAATTAGAGATAGTTTTCAACAAGTGCATAAATAAAATTTAGAGCAAAAAAAAATAAGGGGTTCTTAAAAAATATTAGGTAACAAATTTTAATTTATTTTGGTGGAAATTGGATTATAAACTTTGGTGGAAAATGGAAAATTAGATCTTTGAGGAAGTAAAAATTATTATTATTAATCCAATACTTCCTCAGATCTGCATCGAAGTTAATATAATTGAAAAATATTATTAAATGTCAGCATAGTTTATAGTTTTAATTATATTTTACAACTGATTGCATATGAATTTATCAGAATGATTTATATAAGTGAAAATTTCAAATAACCAAATTAACATTGTATCTTACACAAACCCGTAAAAATGTTGTTAACTGCAATGATCATTTTCTACAAAACTAACCTAGCATTTTTCTTTTTTTTTTGTATAGAAATCCTCGGGTGCCTTGTCGAAGTGGAATAATCCCTTCGACAGACCTAAGAAAATGGGCTGACTCACCAGTTTCGGCTTCTCATGTGGACCCATTTATTTTTGAGCATCCGCCAGTAACAATATTTTGAGGAACAACACTTGAAATAAAAATAATCAAAGAAAATTGGTTTTGAACCAAATCACTATTATCTTATAGTTGTTGAAACATCCACGACTTCTTGTTTTTATTGCTACCAAAAACGAGGTAAATTCAAAATAAAACAAAAGATGGTATGTAAATATTTTTTGAACATCTGTTTATTGAGTTAAATTCAACATACTATTATAATATTGATGAGTAAACATATGTTTCGTTTTTTTAAATGCTTTAAAATGTTGATAAAGTTATACGATTTTTATTTTATTTGTTATTTTGTTAAATGTAGAAATTTGTATAATATTACAATATCATACTTTTTTTTATGATTTTATGTAATTTTTTTTTTTGTACGTTGTTTTAAACCGTCAAAGCGTTATTTATCTTAGACTAAAAACTATCGTAATTGTTTAAATATTGTACTATTATTATTATGATTATTATTATTATTATTAAAGTTTTATACATATTTTGTTTACTTTGTATTTTTGCAAGTATTATTTTCAGTTTTCAATTATCGCTTCCGATTCCCACCAGTTTTGCATTAATTTGCCAGTTAATTATAATTATTATTACCGACGACGTTAACGAAAGATGCGTTTCCATGTTTTCACAAAAAAAAATGTAACTAATATAATCATCACTATCACATCGATCTAAATATTACAACCAATCCAAGGTTAATTATTGTTTAACGAGATATCTTTACTCGCTACGGCGTGATCTTAGTATAGGGATGAGAGAGGTAGGGCAATGCAACCTTGACGAAAGCATGGAAGCACCCAGCATGTTTATTAGTGTTTGCTGCGCTCCGACGCTTCAGTTCGAGTTCGCAGAAGGCACCGACAATTCAGCCACTTGTTAGGGTAAGTTGATTTTTATTTTATAAATGTTTTTTATTTATTACATTTATTTTACTTCGCATACAACTCTTTTATTACCAATTATATTTTGTTAATTAAAAAACATTATTTTTTAAAAAAATCAGCTGTAAAATTATAACCGGGAGATTTTTTTTAATAAACCTATTGTTGAGTAATAAGTGAAACCTTATAATAGTTGGGGCCAACGGTTCTGTGTAGAATTTTAAATTGCCGTTTTTAGAACGTCTACCGCACGGCCACGTACAAGACCGGCGTTTTTAATTGTTTTTATCGTAATGGTTGGTATAAGTCTACAAGTTAGCCGCATACAAAATTAATGTTGGATAAAATAATAGAAATTTGTATTATCTATTATCGACGTTACCTGTACACGCGGAGTTCTAACAGTATTTAGGGCTTGTGTTTATTTTAAAATATATTCAAGTTTGAAATTTGCAGTAAAATCTTATAAATAGGTTAATTTAAAACTATTACAAAAACATATACGAAAGATATTTTTGTAAAACGTAGAACTTGATTTTTTAAATATTAAAATGTTACTATCATATCGCTGTTGTTTAGGACCGGTATTGTATTATTGGACCATTATACAGTATACTAGCACACCATAAGTAATTGTATTGTACAACAATAATCGTTGTAAATGTATTGCCATTAACCAAAGTGCGTCTGTCAAATTTTAACTATTTTAATTACTATATTTCTATTTTGATTTCATAATGTTTCTGTTAGTGGTTCATTAATAGACGCAATGTTATATTCCCATCGGGTCTGAATTATTTAAGACGGCCCGTCCGTGTTGAACAGGTTTTAAACGCGTAAGCGCCTTACTCGTATGTATTATTACAATTATAATTATTTTAAAATAACCATAACTATTTTATAGTAATTGATGCTAACAATGTATCTACAAAAAAATACATATTTAAATACTGCATGTTAAAATGTAAACCCGAATTTTCTGCCAAAGCCACTTTTCGATAGTGTTTAAATCCCGATTTAATTTTTTTATCCGACACCCTAAAATTGCATACACAAAACGCCGTCTTAGCAAATTATCTGAAAATCCAATATCCGGACACTTTGTTTTCAACGGATTTATAGACTGGAAAATAATCGTTGCAAAGGCGAATCAAAAGTTTTACCAGTAACGTTCGTGTTCGGGGCCGTTTTTGACTGCGGTCATTGTGAAGTGAAAGTAGAAACATCTTTTTAACGATTTACAGTAATCCTAATAATAATAAAATGACCTCCAAGGACGCGCGGCGTCCGGCGATGGCCACCGCCGGTTGCATAATTGCGATCACACGTAAAATAAAAGCCCATTAACAAACCTATAATGTACAGCGCACCGACCCCTCGCTCGGTCACGCTTGTTGAGCCTACAATAATAATAATAATAATAACATACCAGCTAATACACAACTGCTTAAATATAAACGCGACCAAAAGCTCGTGTAATCGTAGACGGTTGCGCAAGAATATCGTTGCGGCTGACAGACTAAAAAGCGAACGCTAATGTTAATATGATATTATTATAAATGGGTGCGCTTGTATTGCCGGCGCCACACGGCTACAACTCTGGGGTTGTGTGGCCGACACCAAAGCCGTGAAAGTCGCATATACTTACAAAGTCCCCGTCTTAAGCCTAGCAGTTAGCAAATCCGTATGGACGGATTTAAAAACAAATTATAAATGTGCAATTGGTAATTATTTTTTTATTTTCGTGGTGTTAGACTTTTCAAGGTCCCTCGGGTCCGGTTTCGTCCGACATTTCCAACCGTGTCCCAACAAAAATATTTACGACAATAATAATATTTACTATGTGTTTGTGTTTTCATCCGTTTCAAACTCTCGGGTGTTTCGAATTTGAAAAGTCGTATCGAACCTTCGGCCGACGGTCGCCTAACGGAGGCCGTCGTTATTCGGGACATCGCATCGTATCAATTATATATGATTATAATAACTGGAGAGCGGATTTAGAGGTTTTCACTTGTATTTACTGTCTACATAGAACTTGACGGGGTCAACAATTTAGGACGAAATATCGATTAAATTCGTTGAAAAAAACATGTTGTCCATGTAAGAGTATATTTAAGGGATAAGAGAGTATTTTCAATTGATTATGAAGATTTTCATAACATAGAGATAATTTAAATAATATCTGTAAAAAAAAATATTTGTGTCCAGTTTCATTACTTTTTAGCTTTGATAGAATGAAATCATAAAGATAAAATAGTGATTATAGTAATATTTTAAAGTTCCGTATTTAATTTTAATTTTATGTAATAAAATAGTTCATATTAGTAATATTATCTAATATTTTTCGTGTGCCCTAATAAATCCGCTTGGAATCTTATAGATATTAGTTAACCAAATACAAATACTCAATCCAGAGTTAGGGTGTTTTTAAAACTCTCAACAACTATTTAAATTTTTAATTTAGGTGTCGAACTTTTGTTAATTTGCCTTATTAGTATTTTAAAACTTCGGTGCAACTATCTAAGCTTAGGTTTTGTTTTATTTTCCTTATACTCGTATTTAAAGATATATTACAGAAATATTATAAGGTTTTATTAGTGCGCATTATTCAATAAAACCTTAAATAGTTCTATCTCTTGGTCTATAACTGCAGTAAAAGTATAGTAAAAACGGGAAGTTCCATTTATCATTATAATTTCCTGGTTCTATTAAAGCATCATGTGTTTCGCTGAATAACTACTGAAATAATTTTAATGTCCTTTGATTTTATTATATACAGATGAGCGGTGTACGAAAACGGTAACCGATTTTATGCGGGATCCCTACAGTCGAAAAAGGGATTCTTCTATTCGCTCGTCAATAAATGATGACAAAAGCTCCTCTATTGACGGCGGGAATCCTACATAAAATCGTTCCCCGTTCTTGTGTAGAACATAGCTTATCTGTATATTTTAGAATCAATGGTATGGCTTTTAAATCTTAAGCGCAAATATTTGTTCAAGTCAACGCAGCTTATCCTACAAAAAAACATAATATATAAAGTTTACCTACAGTACACTTCATAGTAATCACTAAATTCTCAGTTATGGAAATCATTAGCTACTATCATGTTGTACATATTATGCTAAGCGACCGCTGAAAATACTATACTTTAGTGATTAGTGTCTAACGGGTAGCAGATCCGACGACTTCCGGGTTTCTTTGCGATTCATATATTGGAATTACCCGACCGTGACTCAGACGTGTATATAAGAATTTCCTACCCGATTATAGAGATTAACACATACATAGATGAACCACATCATATACTTTTTTGGCAATTTTTGACATAGGCCATATTAACCATGTATTTGTGCCGAAAATTTCGTTATCATAACGGTTGTCGTATTGCACATTATGACAGTGACATATGTATGTGTATATTTTAATCTATGCCCGAAGTCAACACGATTTACTCTGATGACATTTACATATTATAATATAGTTGTACATTGCACTACTCGTACTTATATTATATTAAAATAATATGTGATAGTTCGTTGTATTTATCCGTGTGTTCGGTTTGTCGGAATCTATCCAAGTTAGATTTATTGTTTAATTCATAAATCAATGTCTATATAGCGTTGTGAGAAAAACAACGATATTATGGATGGCGGTCCGCCTTATTACGTGATGCCGTTGTGGTATTTCATAAGTTTCCGTTGTTGATCTTGAATCGGTTATGATGGCTTTTTGTACACGCGACACCACGTTTGATGATGATGATTAGTAGTAGTATGATGCACTCGTATGGGAAGTTCGGTTACCACGACCACTTGTTGGACTTAAACCACATAATATAAGCGCAAGTCACGCGGTCGCTTTAATATGTCTAATATAAAACAACGGGTCGACCTAGACCTTAAACTCGGCTCGACAGATAATTTATAAAAAAAGACTTACGCAACTGAGTTTTAAAAAAAACCAGTTGGTCGCACTCGTTACGTTAATATTTCTGATTCGTTCATAAAATAGAAATATCAATAGATATATAAAGATACATCGATTACATAACGTTATTTAATAACCGTGACATTGAAATTGCCAACAATAATGTAATATAGGAGCAGGGTATGTAAAATGATAAAAACGAACTATCTATAAATGATCCTACTCCGATTTATTTACCCGATAGCTGATAATTGTGTAACCAAGTAGCTGTATAAATATTGTTAAAGATTGTTTAGCCTTGATCGACACGGATCCGCCAAAATTGTAATAACAAATAATAATTAACGTATTTCCTCATAACTGAGATAGATTTTTGTGTGTAGGACGTAGGTTATTTACGACTGAATCAAATTATAATAATAATTCTAACCTGGTATATTTTACTGACAGTCTAAAAAAACAAGCGAATGATTATAAACGAATAACATGTTGTTTCATTTATTATAGTTATTTTTATTATTGATTTGTTATAATTATCAAATAATAATTAGTTTAAGACAAAAGGAAACTGTTTTTGACTTTTAAGGAGTATAATACGTTTTTAGATCGTTAATAAGCTATAATAGACATTTTTAACTAGATTAGCAAAGCTGGGCAAAGGACAATGGGCATTTTACACAACTTTTTGCTTCCACCGTTTTTTTTTACTATAAATTCTGATATTTTTGATTACTTGAATTACAGATGGGGAATTGCAAGTGCAAAACTAAGTCACTTGTTTTACCACTCCCCAGCATAACACCGTTTCTGATTATACTGTGTGCTTTTTACAAGTCTTGTTATCCGATGTATAACAGATCTTTTTATTTGAATTAAATGCAAGATAGGAATATAGAATTGTAATTCGCATTGTTATTCAGTCATATCATTATAATAAATTGATATCTATCCAAGCTCGACATCGTGTACATTTTACTGGACTACTCTGAGCAATACAACACAACAACTGCAGTCGTATGTGTTGGCATAATCTGTTTTTATGCGACTTAACTACATAAGATATATGGCGATATATTGTTAACATTTTTTCGCAACAAGCATCGTTTGAACGGAGCAGGTACGGGCGTTTTTGGCACGTTATAGATATATTAAATAATTGAGTAATAGATAATAATATAATAATAACGATGATATAAGAGGTTCGAATAATAAACTATATAGATACTCTTTAGGTTGTAGAGTGTCCCACAAAGATTTGACAAATGAAATAACTTTTGTTCTAGCGAATATTTGTTTTGTTTAAATTAATTAATATTCATTTGCGCTATAAACATCACGTTTTTCTTGCACTTGACCGTTTTACTTTTTTAAATTATTTTTTTATATTTTTATAAATTTAAGATAGCCATTCCATTCAGAATTAACATTTTAGATAGTTACTTTTAAAGTTATTTAAGTTTAAAGTTTATGATGGGAGGTGGAGTGTAGTAGAGTAATGCGTGCAGATAAAAATATCTCTACTATCCACCCTTCCTCCTAAACTTAAACAACTAAAACTAAGTATTCAAAACTGGTTATCGACCAGTCAACGTTTTCAGCAAATTATTCTTAATTTAAAAAGTTAATCAAATATATACGTTATCATTTAAGTTACTAGAAAATAATAAAAAAAAACTACAAAATACAATTATTTTAAGAAAAAAACTGGTGTAGGACGTTAAAAGAATCACCCGGTATATATATATTTAGTTTCATATTAAAACTCACGAAGGTACATGCGTAGAACGTGTGTACCAAAAGGCAATTGGTAATACTAACGCTGTACTCTTGTCTAGTTAAGAGTAGCGAGCTCGAGTACCGAGTGACTTGTATATGAAACGAAATAAATTGTAAATAATAATTTAAAATATAATATTAAACATTTGATTAAAACAGGATGATGAACGGCTGGTGATTTATTGCGTTGTTTACCTACGCGGCCAGTATATGCCAGCTGCAGGTTACGCACTAAAAGTCAAATTAATTGGATCGAATTCCGCGAACGTTACTGTAATCTTAATTAATCGAAAATGCGCACATATTTCGCACTATAATATTATTATAATAAATTAGATTAATTTTATAATTAGGGCTTGGAAGTTCACGCATTTGCATGTTTTTACTCAGTGATACATATCATAGTTAGGTGAGCTACACCCTACGAAGTCCAAATTCAATGTAGAAATACATAAAAAGTTATATTTGTTTAAGCTTTTAAATAATAATGATGTATTTTTATAAAAACTTTTTTAAATGAAAAAACTAAAAAGCTTTAAAAAAATTGATAGATATCATATATAAATTAGTATACCTATTTATTTCTATATACGAGGAGGAGTGACCGAGTGGGTAAGACGTTAGTGTATTTGGCGCTAACTGTCGCCGGTTCAATACTTGGTCACGGGCCGGGCGCTCCGTTTGCCGGTCGAGAAATTGTCAGGTAAAAATAAGCCAGAATTCTCCTCTCTGGTGACGGACTTAACGACCCGTCCTGGATAGTGAATTCGTCGAGAAATCATCTCATGTGGCAGCGTTGGGCCTTCATGTCCCGTTAAGCTACATGATGATGACATTTATATATATATATCGTTTATATTTATACTCATTAGTCATTTAGCAGTCCGACCTCAACCAAAGGTGAAAAATTATGTAGCTTTGCATTAAACATACATGTCTATTTATAAAACAATATTTTCAGTTCGATGGTCGACATTTCACATTAGTTGTTTTTTTGTAATATATTCTTGCAGAATAACAAAAATAGTAAAATTTAATAAACATTTCTCGTATGCACCCGTGCATACCTTTCATGACCTTTTTGGTCATAGAACACGACGAAAATCTTATCGGGATCACGTTATGACTCGATTTAAGTAAAATGATGTGGATTTCTTATTTGTTTATAAATAAGTTGGTTTATTTGTTATCTATAAAAATAGATAACAAATGAACTTTCAGAATTATATGCAAGGAAATTAATGAAAGTAAGCGTGTGATTTGTGAATATTCTTTAGTTTTACACAACTCACCCCTTCATTATAAATATCCAACACAAAGGTTTAATAATACATTTCTTTATTCTATACAAATATCGTTTTCAGGCTAAAATGGTAACTGAAAAAACACTTTTTAGATACGCTTAGCATTGTTTAAATAGTTTGCATGCATAATTTATTGTTTTATTACGCGGGTCAATGGCCAAGTTAAATATTGATAAAAATGACTTAAAGGGCTAGAGCAGTTTATTTGCTAACATTATGTGTGGGCTTAACATTTTTTAGTTTTAACACTCCAAGAACCCGTTATTTGCACCAATCCTACAAAAGTCCAATCTACAAATCTAGCCCAATCTAGCCCAATGCATCTACATATTTATGTTATGTCTGTTATCGTACAATATAACAATAATATGCAGACCGTATAGAACTTTTGTACTATCTGCGGGTTGTTAATAAGGTCAAGAAACCCGATTAAGTAACATTATGAGCGTTAACAACAATAGTAATAATTTAAGACCGAGTATAAATCGGTTATTATTGATTCAACGGGAAAAAAATACCTATTGTATATTATAGGTAAACGATGCCTTATCCGTTATCGTGTCCTCGTAAGTTAAAATATTTCACGTAAACTTTAACCTTATTTTAAAATATTCGTGCGATAAACTACAAAACATATAGATATATATATATATATAAACTAATTGTATGCAATAAAAATGAAAATATAAAACCGAAAGACTTTTGAGCCAATGCGTAGTGTAGTGCATGAATGGCATAGTGTATTCATAATATGATCGCAAGTAGTGACCCAATGTTGTTACTGACGTTTTTTTTGTTTTTATTTTATTTAATTGGAATCGTCGGCAAGCCTTGTACGTTTATCGCTCATCGTTATTATTTTTTTTCTCATTCTTCGTTTGTAAGATTATAATTATTATTATTTTTTCTTATTTATAAGTATACCATATATATATACGTATGTATATAAATTAATATCACTGCGCACACTTTAGGGTCATCAGATAGGTATATTGTACGGCAGCACAGCCTTGTGTCAGTTTTATATTATTTATTTATTATTATAATAATACGTACATTATGCGCATTTTTTCTCTCGTCGTAGCCGTTTTTTATACAATTTTAATGCGTTTTACACGTATACGCATAACACTGTTGTCCTCAATGTTCAGCAACCGTGAACCAAAAACCGGAATAAATCAGACGGACGCTTTCGATGCTAGAGGTATTATGCGAGCGCAAATTTACAAAGCTAAGCGTAGACCGTAGTTACAGGTGAACCTGGACCGTATCCCTTTGTGCGTCATTCAAACAGCGTTCGCAGTAAATATCTGTAAAAGTACTATAGGAACGGCTACGTCATAATTGACTATAGGAGAAATGGCCGCGAATAGCAAGGTCCGATTTGGATTTTTTTGGCAATGGAAACAAAAATAACGTATTTAACAAAATTCCCATAGTAATTTATGATCCGGTTAAAGTATGTCGGCAAAGCGGCAATGTCGTTGACCCTGAAAATTTTTCCGCTCAAATAGATGCACCAACAAAATATATCTAACCAAAAATATCTAAACCTGAAACACTAAAGTCTGATGAGTACTTGGCTGTTTTAACTACAGCCGATGCATAATATTACTATAAACGAGACGGTCAAGTGTCATTACTCATTAGCGAAGGCAATCTACTTAATCGTACAGAACGCGCGAAATCTCCGAGGATGTATCTACTTTTAACCAGTAGCGTATCCAGAGGTCATCTGGGAAAGGGTTATTTTAATTAGATACTTATCGAGGGTAAAAAATGTTTTTTTCCGTTTTTGTTATTCGCCAAGATAATATGATCTAAACACTGCATTTTCCCTTCTACAAAAACCTCATCGCTTCTGACAATGCCTATGAAGCAACATGAAGTTATAGTTGGCTTTGACCTTAACGAGAATAAACAATTTTTAGATATTATCCGTTCTGGATTTCAAAAGTTATCGCTGTGAACCGTTAAAATGTTGAATAGACAGTCAACAAAAATATGATATGTTTCATTAAACATATACGCGGTTCATTGACGTACATTCTGCGTTCGGTTTCTTATTGTTTTCGCTTTCGTTAATTAAATACATCAGAAAAACATCACTCGAGTACGATGCTCGATGGGCGATGGCCCTTTCTGCGTTTTTTTTATTTCTTATATTATCGACTATTCGCCTGTAATATGATAAATGATGTACCTATTAATCGTTATTGTTAATTATGCAATAATACTTATTCTCTTTAGGCAGTTACTAATGCTCTCGAAAACATGACAATAAATTACATTAGGTATATTCTTTATATACAACAATATAAACTTAATAAATAATATTATACAAAATCCCGATAAAAAAAAACAATAATATTATAAAAACTATTCATAGTTGTGGTTTATTTAATTTCGGCTTTTATCTCTTCTATATTTTTTGAGTTAATGATTCACTATGTGTGTTCAACTATTTTTGTAAACTATTCTTTAAACCAGTTTGAATTTGTACAATGGGTTTTTTTATAATAACTTTGACTAATTTTAAATTGAAATAGTTCATACCCTTATTATAATTTAAATGAATTAATAAGATTTTGACCAATATATTCCATTATTACTTTAAAGTTCTCAACAGCAAAAAAACGGTACACAATTTAAAATTATTTAGCACATGCTTCGTAATAATTTAAAGATCTCGAATAAATTGCGTTTATGAAAAAAAACATTTCTTAAAACGAAATTAAATACAATTATATTAATTTTAATTTTTAGTACACTGTATTTTTAGTAAATTATCAAAATATTCTTAATCACATTCATTACATATAAAAAACTTCCCTCCTACTTTTTACTACTACCTCTATATCTAAATTCAGTGTATTTAAAAATAAAAACAATATATTTTACGTGTAACTTCGTAAATCTACAAGCGTATGACTATGCCCTATGGCCTAGTCTATACTGAATACTGATTTAAAAAATATTTTTCCAGAGCACTTATTTTCCTTTCTAGCAAAATATAAACTTCATTGGTTTATTAGTATTTGTTTGACAAGCGCAGTCCGTGTATCGTTACTAATATTTTTTCTATGCATAACACGATCATAATTATTTATTTTGAATTACATTTTAATTCAAGGAGATACGTCCGAATATTTTGAAGAAACATCGAATACGCACCTTCTTATCATTTGTGTGTTTATTTATTATATTATTAATGCATGAATAATCAAATAAAAATAATAATACATTTTTATACACTGCAACGCGGTAGTGCGAAACAAAAATAACGACGCTTTTTCTACACAACGTAGAGCGTCAAGGCGATTTGCGCAAGCATATTATTAAAATCAAATTCGTCCAATCATTTGTTTCTCAAAAATTGAAAAAAACATCATGACTCTAGTTAGGAAGTAACGAGATACGTGCCGTTAGTGTGTGAATAAAATACGAATTGTATGTCACTGTGTCAGTGACAGAATATGTATTTACATACCTACTATTTATTTGTTTTAACCACTTTTTAAAATAATAAAAAAACTCATAATCTAAGACCCGATCCTAAAAAATGAACGACAAATGCTATCCCCGGGGAACCGCCCTTGACGCATCCAGCATAATATTATTATCCCATTTAGCAAGTCATTTGGCAAGAACCTCGAGTATAATATAGTCGCCCGTGACGCATTTAAGTTATTTTTTCATCGACCACTGTTCCGTCATTGATTTTATAACCTTAGTATCAACTATCAAGATATATCTATACAACAATAATAACGTTATTATTATTATTGTTGTTGTTACTAATTATTTTACGATAAATAATAAACAGTAGCCCTCCAAAAAAACGGAAGCGCCGTTACGATTTGTCGGAGTTTCGCTTGCGTCATTGATTATACTTTTGTTCCAATGACGATTAGTGTATGGGCCTTTGGTCGCGACGGCTACCTATGGCGTTTAGGTCAATCGAACGTCGACTGCATTCTGAACCGCTCGACGACCGCGTACGCGCTTAATTCGTCTGCATCTAGATACGATATAACTATTGCCTACATTTTTACAAGGTAAGTTCATTTACTTCTATAATTTTTGTTTCTTGGACAATCGTTTAAATACAATTTTGCAAACGCTCGTTAGGTAGAAGTGCATAGAGTAGGTGGCCGGCCGCGATCATTTCCGTATCGGTGAAGTCGAACAGTGGAGGAAGCGGTCGACCGCCCGGTAGTCGAAAGCCCGCACGTCGCAGCTCGTCGTAACATTTGTGGGCACATGCAACCAAGGCCGTCGGTCTGCGCGAGGCCGTCAGCCTTAACGTCCAATCCACTAACCGAGCCGCTTCGGGTGGCGCCGTCGCGGTAAGCGTTTCTCGTGGTAGTCGGGTAACTAGGGTTCGCTGTTCTTCGGTGGTGGAACCCGGAAACGCGGGCTCGCCAATCATCAACTCGGCGTAAACGCACCCTGCGCTCCATACGTCTACTGCGCTCGTGTAGCCGGTGGCGCCGAACAGCAGCTCGGGTGCCCTATAGTGTCGGGAACATATGTATGAGGCGTTCGGCCGACCGTCTGTCAAGTCTTTGGCGCTGCCGAAATCACACAGTTTTAACGCACCCGTTTCTGGATAAACCAAAAGATTGCGGGGCTTTACATCTCTGTGACACAAGCCCATCGCGTGAACATGTCCTAGCGCTCTAAAAAGTTGGTACGTGTACAGTTTGGCGTAAGTCGAGTCAATCGTCAAGCCGACGTCAGCGTATTGGCGGATTACTCTGTGCATGTTGGTCGGCGCGTATTCCATGCCCAAGTTTAATCGGACGTCCGGAACTTTCCCTGCGTTTAACCACCGCCGTTTATTTAAGATTAATAACATTTGCCGCGACCTGTACCCCCCATAGCAAACGGTGGTGACAAAGGTTTTTGTCGCTGACCCGAATAGTAAAAGAACAACAGCTGGATCACGTTTGGGTGCCGCCCTAGACGCTTGTGCGCTTCGAGCTCGCGGATCCTGTCGTACTTGCCGGCCAACGGAATTTGCTTGACGGCCGCCACCCGGTTTGCATTGTCTAGCCGCACTAGGTACACGGTGCCGTGAGTGCCAGCGTCCAAAACGGTGGCTCGACCAGACGACATGCGGTAGTCGATTTCGGAAGATTCGCGATCAGAAACGTCCAACGAATGTATTGGCGGCTCGCGGGGCCTAATGAATCCGTTCATTTCCTACGGACAAATTCTAATAGTTGTTGTTGATTTTTTTTTTTTTTGAAAGCGACACGTGGTCGTTGTCAGGCAGATGTATTGTTATTGTCGGTCGGACGTCTCTCAAGTACACTTGCACTGCTGACCGATTTTTCGCCGAGCACATTGACCTTCAATAGCACGCACGTAACAACATGTGCTGCTTGTTTTTTTAAGCTGTTCACTAATACCAAATAAGATACTGCTTTAATAATATGAAGGGCACAGGGGAAGAAGGGTAGTAATCCTTTTATGAACATTTTTTTTCAATGTAATATGCCATCAATTTTTTTTATTTATGTCAATGGATTGTTTAAATAAATACATTTTTAGTAGAATAGCACTTAATGTGGTTTTTTTTGTTCTTATGTAAGAGGAAGAGGAATTCAAGAACTTTGTTTTTGCTATACTCTAAAATTTTTATACATGGACTACTACCCTTCTTCCACCGTGCCCTTCATATATTCAGTGTGTTTTTTTCTCATACTATAACAAACACGACAATAAATAACATAAATAGAATTCCCCCTTTAAAATTTTAGACCCTTTAATTTTATAGACTACAACTACAGTTAACAGTCGGAAGACGAATATATTATATCTAATAATAATCATTGTTTTATGCACGTCTAATATGCTATAGGTACGTACATATTTACCACAAATAAGTGCTCAGGACACAATTATTCTAGAAATATAAAATAAATTAAAAAGAAAAAGTAATTTCCGTATTAACAAATAACTAAATATAATATAATAGTTATTGATGTTGAATCTTAAATCTACATAGGTATTAAATAATAATAATTATTCTAGGACTGACTGGTCTATGTTTCAAACATAATATCCGTTATTGTTATTAACCGGAGAGCTATAACAGTTACTGATAAGTGATAAATAATAATAATTGGTTCTTCGATTGATTGCCGAACAACACAAAAACATTCAATAATAAATTTTTACATACCTAATAAATTAATTAAGTTACATCATTTGCATAATAATTTGATAGCTGACAAATAGATTTTATAACCTATTCCCGTTTTATGCATAACAATTCGTTTCTTTCTATATTAATTATTTATCATAGGTTAAAAATATTACATCATTTAAAATGACTGATTCTATTATCATCATATAGATGTATTAAATATTTATCATATATTACAATTTGATGTTTGGCTATTTGCAACAGTTATGCTGTAAATATAGCAAAAGTAGTTGTTTTTATATTTTGTTTTATCATATTATAATCGATGTCAATATATATTGTGTTACTAAGTTAAATGTAACCTTTAAATTAGTTGCTTACGTGATATTTCTTTGAAATCTATCACCTGTGTCGCAACATTGAGTTAAACGGTTTTCACCACTCGCTATATTATAGTTACAAGATAGGTTAAGGATTTATAGACACTAATCATTATAGTGACCAATATCGATATAATTGTTGACACGAAAAACTAGTATTTTACCGATTCAAGCAATAATAACTGACCTTTGTTTAATTAGTTTAAAATATGTCATAAATTAATATTAATAAATGATATTTATAACTATTATCATAGAACGACGATATGTGAACAAAATGTAAATAATCTACAACCATTACGAAATTCGAATCTTTGAATATTATTTATAAATTTAATGGCGTTATGCAGAAAGCAACCATCCCAAAAATGTACTTTTTGGATATAGTTGAATGGCGTTATGCTAAAAGTAATTATCCATCAAAGTTATGAAAAACGAGAGTTTAGTAGAACGAGGTAGACAATTTTAGATTACGTATTTTACAAAATACAACCAAACCAACATTGAAGTGGAGTGCTATCTATCATTGTTTTAAAATTATATCCAAAAAGTACATTGCCTATATATAAATGTATATATTTATGTTATTTTATTTTACATTTCATCGTAATTAATGTACCTATAATTACTACATACTATACTAGACTATAATATTGACATATTATAGTCAATAGTGTATTATTTTCATCGATTAGGATTTCATGCAGAGCTGTGTTATCTTTAACTATCAAAAGTTTATTTAACACATTTTATGTATTTTTAGCTCATAAATGTTGAGATATTTTATATATTTTTGTATGGTATTTTTCATACGATTACTATTGTTTTCATTTTCCAATATATTTTTAAATTATGCATTATCATGAGATAGTTATTATAATATTATCATTAAGAAGTATAATATGCTATAATGAAGTTTGTTCTATTAGGCAATGTTTGTATGTCAATATTGTAAATGCCTTAAACACATTAGAATAATTGACTGTTAATATATTATACAAATAGACAAGTTCATTTTTAATTTTATTATCATATAACATCAACAAGTCAAACTAATAAATTAACAACTTAAAATACTTAGATGTAAGCGATATTTCAATGACATACGATTACTTATTTATAATATTTATAGTAGTCAACTATTGACAACATTTACTTTTCTCAGATACATAGAAGCAATATAATAAGATCACTGGTCAGAGGTTTTATTATCAAATATGGTAGTACCTCGTTAGTTATGATAAAGCGCTATATTTAAATAGGTATTTATACTTTTTTTTTGTATTAATCGCAAATAATACTCGCAGTTTCTTTTAATTATTAATACATTCAATATTACTAACTATACATAAAATAAAAACTGCTGAAAATCAGCTCGTAATCGTTCGTTGTAAATTATTATCTATAAAGAGATAGGTCGTATGATCAAATATGATCCGGATGCATGAAACAGTCTAATGGGTACGATAAACAAGTTTATATTTAATATTCATATAACTACTTAATAGTTAGAAATTAAATTTTTTTTTTAACGTACCTATAATTTGTGTTATGCATTGAAATTGATTTAATAGTTGTTAATAGCTATTATTAACTAATAATTAATTATCAATTAATAGTTTGTACTGTTGATATAAATACATGTGATAGATATATAAATAGCTTTGTAGGCTATGGGACTTCTTAAACCTTTTGTTTATTTCCATGGTTAAAGGAATCATACAGTTAGTTGACTTACATTTTTGGACATTTTAAATCGGAGAATGGACGGTTTTCTTTTGAGGGTTAAAATACATTTTTCTCGATCTTGGGGCTTTAAGGTTGAAACAACTTTTAAAGGACAGCATTGATTTTAAAATATATGTTAAAACAACGTTAATAGAAACGATAAATATTATATATATAATGTATATAAAGTTGAAAAGCATTCACACTTCCTGCACATATATGGAACGACTATTTATAATTAATCTTCGCACGTCCGGCGCGTCTGACCCTTAAGCGTTTACAGTATGAATACATAACAAACATTTTTCATGTAACGAAATCGTACGTATAATTTACATAGTAGATTTTCCTAGTAATAATAACTGTATAGGTCTGTTGGTAGCTCTAACAGTAATTACTATAAAGTGAGTAGGTTAATCTTTCACCGACTTTAAATTATAGTAATTAATAACTGTGTACTAAACAACTCACTCGATAGTATTAATGGCCGTTGGCCATGCGTTACCGATCGCCTATGACAATATAACTAAATCTGCAGGGAATGCGACGACCACCGCAGTTATCCTTGAAAAACCCCGGATGCGAATTTGTTCACTATTACACCGTTCTTCCGTCAAACAAGTACCTACGTCAACGAGTTCTCACTTATCAATAAAGCCAAAGAGGCATCTTCCTCTGTTGCGTCATAGTACAGTACCGACAACAATTGAAAAACTAATGCATATCTTAGAAAACTATTTAAAAGAGCGAGCATAACGAGGTAGGTGAAGTTGCAGGGCTGCGGGAATTAAAATGCTAAATGCGAATCTGTAGATAGTAAAAATATTAAATATCCATACAAATCATTGTAAAAGCAATAAAGTGTTCAAAATGGATTAGGGTTAATTGTCTATAATAATTTGTTACTGTTGTTACTCAAGACTACCGCATTATACAAGGAAGACATTGCATTTCTCCGTAGCAGATTCCCTACGGCCCTTGTAGTGTTGTTTTCTTTAAATTATTCAAATTATTATAATTATACATTATTAAGTTTCAGTACAAATGATTCATACTCGAGTTACCTAAATATGCCTTATTATATTATAAGTTGTATAAGCACACAGGTTAATCGATAATTATTTCAAGGAAATTACAAAATGTAAACAATCTAATTAAGTTTATTATTCATTTTTGGCATACATATCGGATATAAATGCTTGTATTGCATATATTTTGTAAAAAAAAAACCCCAGTTCCGGCTATTTATTAAGGGGCAAAATATAGGCATAATTTGATAGACTTATAGTGGTTACAGCCGTACAGGGTTAATATTAGGTAATTATTACAGGATTTTCGGTTATACGTGTATTTACATATTGGCTTTGCTAACGTTTTGGAAGCCTTTCGTTTTCTATCTTCAGGGCTGTGTTGCGTGCTAGGTTCTATGTTACTCGTTGCAACCTACAGGTATCAGCGGAACGAGTATCATCAAACCTAGCACGCAAAACTGCCCTAAGGATGGAAGATGAAAGGCTTTTGGAATGTTGACAAAGCCAATATGTAAATACACGTGTAACTGAAAATCCTGTAAATAATTTATATGTAGTGTTCTTGAAGACCCTTTAACTATATTAACAGTATAATATAACAGAGTATCCAAAATATATACTAAATTATACAGTAATACTGATGATCTATACTATAGATCATCTTTACATCTTGCATAATGTAATATCTATAGATATTACATTACGAAAGATGACCAGTTGCAAATTTTTTTTTACAATTTACTACACGAGAAAAGAGACCCGACTTGTAAAACCGTAACTTTTTGTTTAAATTTGGTTATATTTTACAGTTGTCAAATTTGATTAAAATAATTACAACCTCAGAAAAGTTCCTTTTAAGTAAACCATAATAATTTTAGTTTTAAAAGGTTATTATAGCATTGGAAATAGTAGTTTTGAAAATCGGTAAATCGTGAACTGTAGTTTGTAACATATTATCGAAATTTCCATTTAGGTGGAGTATGTTTTGTAGCAAAAATGACACCGAGACCGGTCGCCTTAATTTATTTTTTCCTCTAGTCCACTATTTTATTCCAATTTCCATTAATAGTGTACCTCGGTGTTATTCAATATTATTGCTTAGTATATTTATTTGGAACAAATTCATACAATACCAAAGTGTATCTAATGTATATAGTTTATTACTTACACACAATATAGTGCGTTATAATCATCTGTATGCAACATGAATAAATGTATAAACATTTTTTTATATAATTTTTTTTTAGCTTTTATTAGCAAATTAATTATTTTAATAACTATGAAATCAGACGGGGGTACTTTGTGATTTTTTTCACCATGGTTTTTAAATTTTATTTTGCAGATATAATACGAGTACATTCAAGGCCGTCCCATTGCGTATAAAGTAGAAGTACGTGTCGTATTCAGTCTTTGTCTAAAGGATCTTAAATAGTTGTCTTGAACACATATACAGCTAACAGCTGTAGATAATTGATCATCGATCGCAAACAAGTCATAAGATAAAGAAGACCGATTAAGTAATAATATATTGCACGTGTATAATAGCCAGCCAGGTCGGTGAGCTGTTCTTACGCGGGAAAACCTACACTCAATAATTATACAGGTAAAATATTATAATGGCCACGTGCAGCGATAGTGGTTTTTACGGGTTAAAGAATATCAGGCAAATGCAAGTGCTGTGGTCGATGCCTAGTAATTAGTATTCACTAAAAATAGATAAAATATATGCTAAAAATACATAACAATAGGAATTAATTGGCAATTATTTTTTAGCAAAAATGGTGAAAACCAAGACGAGACGACTATTGAATTGATAATCAACCATCGTTTAAAATTTGTAAATCTATATGAAAATTATATAGTATGCCAAATAATGTTAATAGTCTATACACTGTTTGATTTTTTTTTATGAATTTGATTAAAAAAATTGAATCCTTTTAATTTGTACAATGAAAGTAGTTCAATAATTAGGGACGTTAAGTAATTTTTGAACAATTTTTCTGGTTATTTTATTGTATAAATATATTCAATTAATTTGTATATGTGTTTGTTAATAGAATAAATGCATAATAGTAATTTACACATTATACATTTAATTATTCAAATTAAAATCATTGGCCTTTTAATTTATATGACACTAAATAGTAAATTGCCTATACTATGTATTTATTAATGATTTATCGAAACTAACGTCTAGCTATTTGATCTAAATATCTATTTCCATTTATATATTTTAATAAAAAAATAGAATTGAACACAAATATTTGTATACATACATTCGTATGCCATTGACAGTTGATGTTTTTTTAATTAAAATAAACGTTACATTGGATATATGTCTATAGTCTGTATTAGTTATTTTTGTCAAAATTGAAAATAATATATTTAATGCTTATTCGTCCTTTTATTATTTAAGGTGCTGTACAAGTATAATTTGTATTAATCATTCAAGAAATGAAAGCTCTCCAACATTTTTTTAAAAATATGTTCAAGATTTTACTTATTATTATTTCTTAACAATTTGTCCTGTCTAACTTCTTATTTAATATTAAACGAATATTATAGAAAAACAGAACAAATATGTATGAGGTGAGTTAACTCATCATCGTTATGTATAATAAAATGATAAGTATCAACCATTTATTGACATTAGTAAAATTAGGTAGGTACTGTATATTTTGTAATTATTATAATCATATGACGCTGAAAATAGCGTACACAACTGTTTCTTTGTAATGAGAAATTATGATCATTTTTAGAGATTAGCAGGTTATAGTCACACGGACTGAGTTGCTGACAAAAAGGATTCTTTGTGGAATAGTTTAATGAATTAAAAGTTTAATACTACGTAACTTAAGTTAAAGTTTCTTTATTATTATTTTTGTTACATTTTTAAGATAAACCTAATTTATTTTTAATGCTCGGCTCATAAAAAATAAGTTTGAGTTCTCTAAATGCCTTGAGTCTTAATAAAATAATTAATGTACCTATTCATTTAATTCACAAACAATTTATTTTTTCAGTCAAGTTTAGTGGGTTAGAAGTGCATTAATCTGCTTCAGTCAGTCACTGTAGTCCATGTTTCATAAGAGTATAATTTAAAACAAATTTTGTTCTAAATAATGTACTGTAAATAAATTGGAAATCGGTTAAGAAAATGTTGTAGAAAGTATGGAAGTTCTCGGTTAACGGAACTACTATTATACAACATACCTATTGGTTATCAAGACTACTGTACAAACCGTGTATGCCATTAACATTTTGTACAATTACGAAGTATTAAAATATAAAATAAAACCGTAAAAAAAAAAATCATCATCATTTAAAAAAAAAAATAATTTATTTAAAGCGGATATTGAATTAATATGGTATTATTAAATGTTAACATTAGCAGAACATGAATTGGTCGAAGTATGACTAATTAATGATACTAGCCGACTCACTAAATTGTTTTTAAACACTGTCCGTTTCCATGATTCCTCAATATTTTGTGTATGATCACCTGTATTTAGGTCCACATAATGACAAAAGTATAGGAATGATACACAACCTAATAATGTCTCACAATAATTGTGCTATTATAATCTTTGGTATATGCAGATTGTAAATATAGATTCTGTATTGATTGTTGTTGTTATTTATTGTCTTTTACAAAATACAGTTATTTTTATAAAAACTTTAATAATTTTCAAAGATTAAAATATTTTTTGTACATGACGTGATCGATTTAATAGTTAATAAAACTAAATATTCGAGTAAATTGTTTTTAGGCGGCTATAAGCTCCCATAAATTCTCCCTAGATTTATGCCAATGCCATATGGCACTATTCCTTGAAAATATAACTACTGGGTGTTATTTGCAAACAATTCATCTAGGCACACGCATGCACGCAATCTTACAAAAAATCCACAACTTGAGCACATGATTTTACTTATTAATTTAAAAGAACCTTCGAACCATTATTGTTTTTTTTTTCGAAAAAGAGCTATTATATGGGCAAGTCAAGGACTTGTCCAGTGCAAAATACCTACCTATAGTTTACAATCACGCACAGACCATCTGTATATTCAGCATTAGCGTTGCTTATTTAATGTGTTTAAAATTGTATCGATTAGCTAAAATCTAAGTAGGTACTTGCTTATCCCGATAGAACAATATTAATGTACTTACATAGTACTATTGTAGACAATAAAACTAAAGAGTCTATAAACATAAATTCTTTATTATAGACACTAAACATATGGTTAGGTACTGATAAAAACGTGTGTAACTATTTTATATATAATATTATTATTGTAAATACATACCTATTTATAAAGTTTTAGTAAGGTACGACTAACGCCTACACAAATTCTACCTACTCTTACTAAAAAAAGTATAAAATAAACGTCAAGCTTATACTTATGTCATATTAGCTTTTTAAATAGTAGAAAATTGTTTAATTTCTTCCAATTATACAGGTTGAGTTGGGATTTATAGTTATAATGACAACTATAATTGTATCGTCTAGTCTAAATTCTAAACTATCTTAATTGGAATTATGTTTAATCCTTACGTTTTTCTTTAGCTTAATTCGTTTTGAAAGGAGATGAAAATAGAAGAAAAATGAAATCACCCTACACGTTGGTACTGTTATCGTTGGTCTTGCAGTTGACGTTGACCATCGTCATTGCACAGTGGGACCGGCAGGTCCATCCTTGCGAGAGAGAATGTGTTGTAAACGGACTGTCCAAATTATGCGAATACCATTTCAAAGTTGAATGGTACTACACAATGAGCAAGGCGTGTTACGACTGTCCGTTCAACATGACGGACTGTTACAGGGCCGACTGTGTGCCGGCTGATGGCGTTGGGAAACCGATTATTGTCATTAATAGAAGTCTCCCAGGACCTTCAATACAAGTAAATAAATTGTGTACGCTCAAAATCACGCCAACTGTTGTTTTTCCCACGTCCAAAAAAAAAAACAAATTAGCTTACATTTTTCGGTTGAAAAGCTTTATCTAATGTCAACGACGATAGACAATCCATAATGTAACCCGTGCACGATCAATGGTTGTATCGCCGGAGTCCAACGTGGAACGACCGGTGTCATTGATATAGAACGCGTAATTGGGTTTTCAACAATGGACGAGCGTTCTTTGTTTAAAATAGCTTTACTTTGAAAATTTGAATACGAGCATATTGCAAATAAGTTTACATTGAAAAAGTTTTGATACAATTTGAACACGCTAGCACATAATTAATATGTCTATTTCAAGGAGGAATATCATACCTAATCATTCATCCATTGCCAATAACTCTTTATGATAACTCTTCCTTGTTAATAAGCTTCATTAGTTACACTATTGAGTATTGACTATGTTAAAATCGGTTACGGTGCACACAGTACAATGACAGGATGGGCTTTTCCGCAATGTTCGTGTACTGTTCAATACCTGTATCGTTGAATGTGCGGTGAACTTGAATTTTCTTTACGTAGTAGCTACTGTATAGATGGATTGCCTTCAACCATTGTTGACTTCTTTTGAAACCGTACAAATAAATTAATTTGTATAAGGAAGTGTCCAATTATACTGGCCGAACACCAATTAATTTACTAAAGCATAATAACCAATGACCAAATAGATTTTTCGTAAAATAAAATTTGCAAATAATAATGTATTTTAAAATATTTTGTATCTAAAATTTCAAAATTTAACATCCTACTACGTGAAACTAGACAGGTGTAGATATATGCGTTCTAACCTATCACCTATATCCTAGTATGTAGTGCGAATCATAATGTATTCGCCTAATAAAACGGTTACCGATGACATATTTTAGGTGTGTTTGGGAGATACTGTAGCGGTGACAGTAGAAAACGCGATGATGGAGGAATCTACATCGATTCACTGGCACGGTCACCATCAAAGAAACTCGCCGTATATGGACGGCGTACCGTACGTGACGCAGTGTCCGGTGCCACCGCATTCGTCGTTCCGGTACTCGTACGTGGCCGATAATGAAGGCACACACTTTTGGCACTCGCATTCTGGGTGCCAGCGGGGTGATGGCGTTTTTGGATCGTTCATCGTTCGCGGACCCAAGGAGCGCGATACGCACAAGGATATGTACGACATAGATGAGCATGTGATCACCATTGTCGATTGGGTGCACGAGTTGGGCATACGCAAGTTCTTGGCGCATCACCATGGATCGGGCGACAACAAGCCTGACACATTGTTGATAAACGGACATGGACGGAAAGGGTGGTTTGAAGACGATGTACGTACGCCCCTGGAGAAGTTCGACGTAACCAGAGTGAGTCTTCTTCTTCTTTCTTATAACAGAGACAATGAGCGCACTGCGCATGTGATGCTATTATAATAAAACAAATAAAGCAACCGAACATTTTAAACCTACATAGTAGTAACATAAATTATTTGATGAGTCGCATGACGCCAGAAAAGCCTAACCCACAAATCTATTATTCAAGAAAAAGCCAATTATAATTTTTTAAATGCTAATTCCAAAACAAAATTCTGTCATTTAGCGGATCAATTTTCTTTAAGGTTTTAATATATACCTACATATGTTTGTCTGACTTTTAGGCATTAGTACACCATTCATCCGATCGCCATAAAACTTTTGGAAGTTGAGTACACTCCCTCGAAGATTTCTGGCATAGTACTTTTCGAAAATTCTACCCCTAAGGGTGGCCTCATACACGAATTTTGTACTTTAAATACCTACGAAATATTTTTAGTTGCTAATCCAAAATAAACACTTCGTTTGTATCCATGGTAACCATGGTACTTGAGCAAATGGTAGAGGATGATTAAAGGAACAGGCAGATTCTATGTACCACAATTCTGAGGACGCTATTAAACATTTTCACGATTGGAACTGGATCTGGGACTGGACTGGGACTGGGACTGGGACCCTTGTTAACCCAAAATAAAAATTTGGTATGTAACCATGGTAACCACGGTACTCGAGCGAATGGTAGGTGATGATTAAAGAAAAAAGTTTTTCAGCCGAGTATGCAACCACGAAAGAGCATTTTCATGTCTCGTTGAAGTACCGAATAAATTTATATTAGTTGTAGAATTATAATTAAAAAAAAAATATATATATGGAGCTTCCAGTTACAGCATAAGGCCAAGGAGATTAAAAAATTATGTACAATCAAGTTTCTAGCTAAAATTGTAGTATTTATTATCTGGCCAAAAGTAACTTAACATAGAGAATTCAACTATTTTGAATTTATTATTTAGTTATATTTTGAACGTTGAACGTACAACATATGTTATCTTATCTCATATCAGATAACAGCGTAACGCTTTTTTCGGTAACACTTTTTTTCGGTTATGTACCGGCTAGTTCTCACCCCTATCTCCCGTCCCCAACCTCATCTCCGTGTGGTAACGCTTTTTTCGGTTATTTGCCAGGGTTATGTGCCAGAGCTAAGACATGCAAATGTCAACAGACAGATTCTGGGGACGCTATTAAACATTTTCACGATCGGAACTGGGACCCTTGAGTAATAGGGGGACATAATTAATATAATGTAATGTACATATGAAGATCTTAAAAAAAACCGAGACGGGGTATGCTAAAGTTTACTATTTACAACCTAAAATGGAGTACTGACTTTTTTAAAATCTTATTTGTAATTATTTTACTAAGCCCTGGCAACGCCGGGTCGGGACAGCTTGTATATTATATAAATTAATGCAATAACACGAAATTACATTTTTTGTGGTTTAAGCTATTCTGGCCTTAAGCCCTCATTTGTATGATTATTACAGTAAAATTAAGCTTTCTCAGTCTTAAACTAGACTAGAACAATACTCAACTAAACTGATCGGTGTTACTCTGTCTTACTGAAGTGAGGTTCAAAAAACTAAAAATGTTGAATTTATAATAAAAAGCTCAACTGTACTTTTACATTACTTTTATGATTTTGGATTTCAGGGAAAACGATACAGGTTCAGAGTGATAAACGCCGGATTCTTAAATTGTCCAATCGTAATGAGCATAGATAATCATACATTCACAGTTATTGCCACAGACGGGTATAACATTCGGCCAGTCGTAGGTAATTCAATCAACATTAAACAAAATGATAGTTTTATAACAGCACTATATTTCATTCAACACAAAAAAGACTAACAATATTATAATATGTACATAATTTCAGTTGACTCATTTGTCAGCTATGCCGGCGAACGTTGGGACTTTGTATTAGAAGCCACATCCGAAATTGGAAACTATTGGATGCGTTTTAGAGGTCTGATGGACTGTGATGAACGGTTTAACAGCGCATTTGAAGTGGCTATTTTACACTATGAAGGAGCTGATGACGATGAACCTCCTGGTGAACCTACATACGAGAATTCTGAGAACCCTGGAATCGTAAGTATTACAAGTTATTCACATTACAAAAATATTTCTTAAGATTAAGTAAATTTGTGCTTAAAACTGTTATTATAGCAACTGAACGCATTAAATAAAGGACCCGGTTTAATGGACTCTGCTACTGTGTCAGAATTAGAAGATGCAACAGAATTGGTAAATGATCGTCGACTAGTGTTAAAACCAGATGTAACGCTATATATGTCTTATGATTTTTATTCCATTGATAATCCACACTACCATAAGCCAATGTTATATGGATTTAAACAAGGTAAATGTGGAATTAAGAGAGTACTGTATAATATGATTACCTATATATATATATATATATATATAATTGGAATGTTTGTTTTTGTTAGTTTTACATAAATCAGAACGTCTTTATACCCCACAAATAAATAAAATGACTTTTAAATTACAATCATTCCCATTACTATCTCAAAGAGAAATGATAAAACCTGATATGAGCTGTGACAATATAAAGAAAAATTGTTCAAGGGAATTTTGCGAATGCACTAATATAATTAAGGTGCCTTTGGGATCAGTTGTTGAATTGTTTCTTATAGATAAAGGTAAATAAAAGGGAACAAAAGTTATTAATATTTTTAACACATTGTTATTACTTTACGATTTTATTTTAGGAGTTACATTCAATGCAAACCATCCATTTCATTTACATGGACATCCATTTAGGGTTATTGCGATAGATAGAGTAGGAAACCATACTTCTGCTGAAGAAATAGAAAAATTGGACAAAGCAGGAAAAATTATGCGAAATTTACGTAATGCTCCTCTTAAAGATACAGTAACAGTACCTGATGGCGGATTCACAATAGTACGGTTCATAGCCGATAATCCTGGTAATGTATTTATATGAAATAATAATTATGAAAATTTTAATTTATTTTATGACTTCTCGTAATTTTAGGTTATTGGTTATTTCATTGCCATATAGAATTTCATGTTGAAGTAGGAATGGCAACTGTATTTAAAATTGGTGAAGACTCCGATATGCCTCCACCACCTCCAGGATATCCAAAATGTGGAAATTATGATGCAAACGAATTCCTTTCATTTTCAGATATTGATAATAATGTGCCATCTAAATCAGATATAAATAAATATAACCATAGTAATGATTTAGGAGAAGGAATCAAAGTAAATTCTAGTGATGAGGACATAATAAGTACGTTAGATAAATGGTGGCCATTTGTAGGTGGAGCACATCCATACGTATCGAGTAATAGTCGTACTAATACACCACTCGTTAGTAGTTTAATAGGTTTTTTTATATTATTATTTTTTTATTATAACCAACATTTATGATATATATATATATATTGTACTTATAAATTTTGAATTATAATTTTCTGTGATAGATGTAAATAAAACAAACTATGTACTTATTATTTATTTGTAATATCGTTTTCAGTAGATGTTTGACCTTCTATCCTTTTATCGTGTTCCACCAACACAGTAGGTCGATCATATTGGAATACAATAGACTCTTTTGCTTCTTTAATGAAAAATCTGAAAAAGAAAATCCAATTATTAGGTAACAACTATAATTTTTAAATTGAGTTAAATTTAAAAATACTTACGCTTCTCTTTCTTTCTCAGATTGGTTTTGCCATTCTTTTAGTTCTTCCATGCTTAAAGGAGAAAATTTTAACAATAATAAAGTAGTCCATCCAACTATTATGCCCAAAAAACCTCCTGTAATGAATAATATTTAATAGGTATTAGTTATAATATAAATTAGTTATAACCATGATTGAAATATACAAGGTTATTGCACATATACCCCTTCTTCATCAAATATGTTAGCGTAACAGGCTGACAATCAAAATCAAGTATATAAGTACACGGTAAAATATACAGTAGTAGTAAAGTATATAGGCAAGGGTATAAGCATACCCTTGGTTTAAGCAGTTCACCCCGAAGGGCTCCCATACGACCGCGGACCAACTAGTAGCGCTGTGCGCTAATTGCGGGCCGGGGAAAGGTGTGTCTCAAGTGAAGTGGTCCTGTAAAAAGGCCATTTAGCGTTCGGCTTCAACATAACTTTAGTCGCCTTTTACGACAGGTGTGAGACACTTGGAAGAATTCTTTCTCCCTTATCCACAGGGATGGTAAAATTTATAGTAAAATTGATATCCGTTATACTGCTATTTTATTTCAGAAAATGTAAAACAGTTTGAGATAATGTGCAATGGCCTGTATATATCTACCATAGTTATAACTTATAAATAATTATTCTTTATTTTTTCATTAATAATGATATTTATGTATGTAAATGCAGAATACTAAAAATGCATACAAATTATACTACACCATAGTAATTGTTCCTAGCAGATATTAATACAGAAACAATAAATAATTTTTGTGTTCTATATTATAATGTAATTTTATTTATTTCAAGAATATAACTTGATAAGATAAAATAAGTGGAAAATTGTTCTATAAATATTTTTTTAATCTTAAAAAAATCACATATAAAAAAATAATTTACCCAATGTGGATCCAATAATTAAACCTCTGATCCCTAAACTTATTCTAGCGACTCCACCAATAATAACTCCAGCAGTTAAATAGCTAAGAGCTGATACATCATTTAAGTAGGCATTCATGACAGTTACAATGGTCCTGAAATACACATAGTAAAAATCAATATAATGTGTAATATTATATTAAATATTTGTTATTAGAACCATTCATAAGAATTTGATTATCAAGATTATAGCTAAATTTGTTTTTGATAGTTAATTTAATTTTCAACAGTGAACAATTGGTAATGCTTACACAAAACAACCACAAAATATACCAATTCTTGTTCCCCATTTAAATATGCCTCTTGCCATAGCTAAACTAACAGCAGATTGAAGTTTTGCCTAAAAATAAAAAATTAATATAGTATGAGTTAATTCTGGATTATTTGATTAACAATTAATCAAAATTTTAATATTATAATTATACATAGGTGATGGTGTCTTTTTGCTTTTAAAACATGCTCTACGGAAATAAGGAATTCCTGATTTGTAGAGATCGGATTTATATCATTTTTTTAAAAATTATATTAGGTATACTATAGGAATTTTATTTGTATAGAGAATTAAATAAATTAATATAGTTTTAGTATTATTGTAGTTTTAATTTTATTACTTTCGCTTCAAATTGATTTTGAAAGAGGGTTGCTTGATTTTTGGCAAAAAAATCATCATATGCTCGTTTACTATATGAAAAACTTCCGTACACACCACCTAATAATGCACTATAACATATCGTTGATGTTATAGCTCTAATATCTGCAGATGGATTTCCATCATCACTAAAAATAAGATATATATTTTATTAAATAAAGTAGTGTTTTAAAAAATAAATAGATGATATTAAATCTTTACTCGTGTTTGAAGGCATTTTTTACACCCTGCCAGCCGCCTACTTTCTTGTTGTTTAAAATTCCAGTTCCAGCTACATCGTGCACATTTTTATCAAAAAAAATTGCAGGTAAGAAACATCGAGTATAAGTAAACCTCCAATTTAACTTATACATAATTTACTCTGTTACTTATAACATAAGAAAATAGTTTATAAATAATTTACTACTCGGAAACAATAAAATAGTTTACAAACTACAACTGTATAACATAGACAGAAATCAGCCACTAAAATATATCAGAAATAAGCGACTTAAGTATAAATATTAAATTATTTATTATTATAAGGATTAGAGTAAATTGTAAAAAGTTTAAATTGTTATCAATTATAAAACTGTTATCATTAATTTTTAAAAATTTGGTCAACTTGAAGAATTTTGGGTTATAATTCATGGAGATATATTTGTTTTCCATACCATGCCACCGGTTTATATTATCTAGAATTTGAAAAAAATTAACATTTAATTATCATTTTTTACAATCAAGTATTTAACGTATTGGTCAAGGTGGATTTATTTAGAAGTATGTGTAGTATTATTATAGTATGTTGTCATAGATACGTATAAGGTCACTAGGTAATAAATAATAATACTCTGTATAAGTTATACTCAATGGTATAAGGTATAATATGTAAAAGATCTATGTACGTTGCCCAAAAAAAAAAAAAACTATTTACGCCTGCAAGGTTATTAATTTTTCAATTTTATTTTAATCATCATATGTTGAAAGTTCATATTCGTAGAAACGGCTTTTAATTAATGTTTGGACAATTTTGATATATTATATATAGTGTATCTGTGTGCACCTACCATAGACCTATAAAGATACCCGACAAAATAATGAAATACATATCCTTAAATGCTTTACAACTTCGTATAACACAATGATAAATAATAATTAAATATGATTTAATTATTATATATTTCCATTTGGTGTATTGTCATATATATAAAAATTATTATTATTCCATGTCTTTTTAATTTTTATTCCATGGACAACCTTACAACTCTATCTATCTCTTTCTAACGTTGTTCATAACGCGGCAGTATAGGCGGTGTGTGTGGGAGGCGCAGTCCATATCTTTATAGATCTATGGTACCTACTTGCGATTAATGGAAAATCTTTATCATTATTCTTATCATTATTTAAAATAATAAATTATTTTTTATCAGTGTCCGGGGCCTGGTAATATGTTGTTTAGCGTATTATTAAATATTTTATATATATGTAGGTTAATGTATTAAGTTGGTTGTAGTCTGCTGTAGAAATAAACAGCTATTAAAATTATAATTTTTTTTAATGTTTTTAATCATAATTTTTTACTTATTTATTAAGAAAAATGTCCAACCAAGAAGAAATTATCCATACATTTTTCGTGCATTTATCTCAATCTAATTACGATAGAGCAAAAGACTTTATGGTATTTAATATTTATTTATACATTTATATTTATGTATGTACAGGGTCTATTGTTTTCATTATGTTTAAAGAGTGAAGAGGGGAGTGTAGTATCAAATTTGTATGATCATAATTTAATCTACCGAAAATCCTTAATATTCTAACGGCCCTATACTTACATGTTTGCATTGTATTATTTATTACTAATATACAATTACTTATCTAATTCAAGGAAAAGCAGCGTACTATGTTACTAAGTTATACTTGGCCAAAGTCATTGTTTGATATTTTATGTGATTTTGCTTTAGCGGAAAAGAATTATTCCGATACCAATTTTGTACCATCAAAGAGCAAAATGTTTGTTCGAAGAGATGATGAAGTATTTTGTATTATAAATATTACACTTGTATTTGGATGAAAAAACCTATTTTAATAATTCAATATTTGCAGAATTATCTTAGATTTGTGTACAAAACTTTAATTCAAGACTTGGAAAAACTGAAACTGCTAGTAACCAATGGCCATGTGATACAATTAATTACATCTCTTCTGTATTATATGTCTGTCAGACTTAAACTTCTTGAATTGTATGATAAAATATACACCATTGGATCTGCAAACACTTTCATAGATTTTAGTGAGCTAACAGAAAAGGCTGAACTAATTCAAAATCATTATAACCATCAATCTCCAATAGACGACATTCTGAAAATTTTACAGTAAATAAGTGAAGTGTTTTTATTGTTTCTGTTTGTTTAAAGAAAATACTTTATAGACTTTTATTTGTAGGTATGAACATGATTGTCTAAAATATTTATTCAAATGTCATGATAATTTAGAAAACTGGAGGTATATAGAAGCATTAATAAATTTAAAAAGAGGTTGTGATATATTTTATGTATGGGAAAAATGCTTTCAAAATAAGGAGGTAAAAATTAATTAAATACAATAAAAACAGTAAAATTAAGATATTAATAAAAGGTCACAAATAAAAACAAATTTGTATAAATTAAAATTCATCCTAAAATTTTTTTTTACATAACATCTACAATATTATGATTTGACTTATTTTAGTGTATTATAGACATAGGTGCAATTAGAGGGGGTGCTGGGGAAGTTAAATCCTTCTAATTTCGTTCAGGGTCTAAAAAAATGTCAGCAGCCAAACGGACACAACCCTTGAGTATGGTTTATAATTTTTTCTAAAATTCTAAGGGAGCTTTTAGACTTTTTTTAAAAGATTAACTTCTTCAGCACCCACTCTAGTTGCATCAATGATCATAGGCGCAATTTCAATTTTTAATTTGGGGGGGCTAGACATTTTTTTATAATATATATATAAGTAAATATATTTTTGTATTTCAAAATTGTATGCATAACCTAATTTTTTTGGGGGGGCTAAGCCCACCCTAGCCCCCCCGTATTTGCGCCTATGCCAATGATTATAATGTATGTCTATGTTCCCTGGGCTAAGTTTAATATATTAAGTATATTATATATTTTTTAAACATTTTGTGTATCTACTATTGCTATTTTGAGAGGGATGAGATTTAAATCATACATGTTCTGGCTTAATCTTATGCTACAAGAAAGTGTAACTAATGATAATTATTATACTATTCTAAGCTTAAAATAATTTTTAGACATGGCGATTTGGTTCATCATTTTTAAACAAAAATACATTTCCAGCATTATTTTTATGGCATAAAAAATTTAAACATTTAACACTTTCAAAATTTACTTTGTATTTCTACGCAATACTTTTGCAACAAAGCACCTTACAAGACATGAAAAACTTGTGTAACACACACAATGTTCATTTTTTTTCCAAGTACGTAAATATATTTTTAAGTTAAACAAATTTTAAAGATTTTGAACGTTTCAGAATGCAACAGTTACAAAAAAAATCTGAAGCACAAGCTGTGATATTAGTATTTAGTTCTTTTGGTTTAACAGACTATAGAGGTCCTGGTTATTGTAGTCCTACTAAGGAACCATTAGATCCATACATTAAACACCAAGTAATGCTCAGTTATCCAAAGGTATAGTATTGTATCTAAAATGTATGAAGTTTTTTGTAAATAAATCATTTATGTGTATATTAATTAAAGAATTTTGTTGAATAGGTTCCTGTTCATTTAGATACTATTGAACAACTAATATCAGATAAAATTGATGCAGATAAGTCATTCAATAAGGTCATATGGGCAAATTTTTCGACTGTAAGTTTTAAATATTTTTTTAACACACTTTTGACATTCCCATTGATTTGGCTTTACACTTTAGTATAGATAATATTTTATGCATTGTTAAACTGTGTTTCATTTTTAAACTAAACTGGTAAGAATGGAATATGGCAGATCAAAAGACGCATACATGAGATTGATAGCTTATAATAGCTAACTAATAAAAACTTGGAGTATATTTGAATGTATGTGGTTAAGTATAGGATACCCTTCACTATTAAAATTATAATATTTTTTGTAATATGTAGTATTATTTTGTATATAGTAGTATACGCGTTTTACGGTAGCAAGATTAGCGCTCGTAACAGACAGATAACCCTCAGTATGTTGTTAGTGTGATCACGCTAATTTGAAACTCATTCTTTTCTTTAATGCCTTCTAATGTTTGTTATGTTAACATAAATATATTATAATGTGTCTTAAGCCGATGGTCTGTGGTGTTAACGCAGAGATTAATTGGTAAAAAAAGCCTAATAATAATGTGCCTTATAATTAATTTTGTAATTTCGTTTCAGGGTGCATATTTGTTAGCTGCTGTTGATTTGAGAGTGACTTTAGTGATGTTGTATGAACGTCGGCCTAGAAGTGAAGAACGTGATAAAGTAAATGTTAGTGACTTTGTATCACAACTACGTTGTCACAGGCATTTCCTAACTATTTACAAGTAAAAGTAATGCTGTGTCAATTAATTTATCTCATGTTTGTGTCTTCCTTTTTCAAATAATAATGATGTTTAATATTTGACAATGCCTTTCCCATGGCTTATTGTGTAACTACATTGTATATTACCTATGTTCAAATCTTTTGAATAATTTATTTATTAACACTAATTTAGAACCAAAGAATAATATCTTTTTAAATTTATTGATTATTATTATGAAACAATTTTTAAAAATAAATATGACTGACTATTAATTGTTAATAATGTGTACATATTTAAAAAAAACAATATTTGTTTCTTGATTGCAATTCTAAAGGTCTTTTTTCAAATTTTATACAAGAAAACTTATTTTATTTGGCTATTAAACTTCATCGAGTTCATCAAAATCAGATTTTGTTCTGTACTTTTTGGCACAACAAATAATATAGTCGACAAAATGTCTATCACGGTTTTCTTTTATGTACGCCTCTGCATTTTCACAGCTTTCTGGGTAACCTATATAATAAAATATGTATATTAATCTATTTTTAATCTTGTTAACAACATAATATTATATTGTAATTTACATACCTGTATGGTCATGTAAAAATTTTACTGTCAAACTGCTTTGTATTCTCAACACCTTTGTAGAGTTCATTTTATTCCACATAAACGGACCTAACCAGTAACCCCAAATGTAAGGTGAATCTGTGTGGTTTTCATGTGAGGTGTTTTTAATTGTGTACAACTCTCGTATTCCTTCGGAATAAAAGTACTTGCGAAGCATGGCTACGTTTGATGGCAAGTGAAACGTTTGTGAATTAAGAAACAATATGGGTTGTTTTATGCTCATAAGTGGTACACATTTTAATGGAGACATCCAGCCGTCAACAATAATAGCAGCTCTGTAAATATTTAAGAATAAAAAAGTTAAATACGATTATCTAGATACCAGAATACTATACATCACTCTATTTAAAAACATGAATTATCAGTAAATAATTTACTGTCAAAAAATTATTTATGTAATACTGAAATTTATAAAAATTACGTATTATTTTGTTATAGTAAATTGACTATAGAGTGATCAATTTATAGAAGTCCACTCATTTTCTAAGATAATAGTATTATAAATAGATAATAGTAAGATAATTAGATAATAGTAAGATATAGTGAACTTAGTAGTTTATTTTATCAAAAATATTCTAGTTTATATTCTTTAAGTTTTATTTTACATTGTTTTTTAATGATTACTTTTTCCTGAATTGTATTGACTTTTTAAACTCAAATGGAAACAAATATTATTTATTACATTAAAAAATCAAGGAAAATCAAGGTACTTACTGAAAATCTTGACTGGTTATGTCCAGTTTTAAATTATTTTTGTGAATCTTAGTACTATAGATGCCGCATTAGTATTAGTATTCAAAATTTAAGGGGTGAAAGGGAGGTTTTAATAAATTACAAATTAAAGTAAATATAACGAGTATTCAATACTAAATACTTTGTTTTGTTATTAATAGAGAAATATTATGTTAAATTGATTTCCCTGAAGACTGAAGAGTGTACCATATATAATTATAATTTATATAACTAATGTTGTTCCAAAGTGTATTACTTATCAGAGTATACTTTTTACATATTTCTTAATTTTTTTACTTTAAGTTACAAAAAACTTGATTGGTTTTATAAACCGTTATTTTACTATCGTAATTGATCCAAAACCCGGTTTATAGACCCAATAAAATAATTTCCATCAAGGGTCTATTCTTGAATATTTTAGCATAGGACCATATATATAATGTATATATGGTACATATTGTAAAAATAGTCAAGTTTGTGAGCCCGTCTCGCGAAGAGGGAAACGGGATTTTAATTCCATAAATATAATATCTTATTATATTGAATAGATAGTATTAGATGGTTTGAACGAATGTCTATTTTTTCGAACTTTCCGTCTTTGCCCCTTACGTTATGATGTTAATATACATAAGCTGATACTTACTTTATGCGGTTGTCATTGGCCGCAGCGTATATCGATGTCATTCCGCCAAAAGAAAACCCTGACATAACTATATTTTCTATACTCAGTTTACCCTGTATATACACATGTTGCAATAATTCAAATTTTCTTTTTATATTTTAGTTAAGTTTTTGTTCCTACTTTAAACTGTGTCAAATCGAACGGCGAATTTAGTATATTTGTAACATGGTCGCCATTGTTCATTTCAGACAAGATATCCAGGACTTTACAAATTTCTTTGCATCTGATTTTTACCTAAAAACATTAGTTCCCGATATCAAGTTATATTATTTTGACCCGTAATCAAAAATGTCCTACGAACTTGGCTATTTCTGATTATATGACGGTGTACGTCATAGGTTTTGTACAAAGACTCGTACTTTATCCACGTTTCACTCTTATTCAGTACGCTCTCTGGTGAATCGTAATAGTATGTGGCGGCTGCAGACTTATCTCTAAATTAAGGATAATGTTTAATGTTATTAGTCGATGAATGACGATGAGTTTGTATTAACCTTTATTATATTATCATGACACATTTTAAATTACAATACTAAATAGAAATCTATCCCACATATACGGTATACCTCATATTTTCTAAATATTTTGTTTAGATTCTGCAAACCTTGAATAAGTGAAGGTATACATTTCTGTTAAGGATATATAATTGAATTACCTATGTCGTTATAAGAAAATATGAGATTGAGACTAATATTTTGGGGTAGGAAATTCATATAAAAATTAAAAATTAATTATATTCAATAAAGTATACAACTGGTAAATTAACAACGAATGAACAGGAAAAATGCCTCTTTAATGCAAAACTACTTTTGAATAGTTCATAATTGTTTTACTATAATTAGCTGATTTAGTTTAATTTTACAATTTTATCATTTTAAGATGAGAAATTAATCAAAATATAATATGTTGTTTTTAGTAATTAGTATTGATCATGTAGCTGATATAGAAATTATTTCATGTTTACCTGTGTTCAACTGCGGCCACTACAAAGCCATAGGATGCTATTGAATTACAATATTCTGAGCACAAGAATTTAGTGGCTGCATATCCATGGGAAAATATAAACAAAGGATACGATTTTTGTGCTTGTGATAATGGTGCATTACTAATAGTCGGAATAAAATACGGTTCTAGAAATAAAATAAAAATTTCGATTAGAAATAATGTGAATTATATAATCCTCTGTATAATCCTTATTACTAACATCGTTTCTTGTATTTTTAATAATTAAATTATTGATGACTTAATTAAACAAATGTCGAATCTACAAAATTAAGACTTTACAGAAAACTATTTAAAAGTTTTTTCTTTAAATTTGTTTACAGTATTTGATACGATTTTTAGCGTTATAAATATGAATTAATTTAGTTCCGTGTTTTTAAAAACCTTCCTATTCTTTATCAGATTATACAGTAAACACATTTTCACTAAAAATGTTCTTACAACATTTTTCAATTAGGATATATTAATTTTAAATAAATAATACATTAGACAACAATTTTAGTTAAAGTATCTTTTATATCATTTCTCTTTGTTCTGGTTATAAACTGAGTGAAAAAAATCAAGAAATAGGAGGTTAATACTTGATGCTATTATTTTTGGAACCTTAGTGAAGGGTAAGTTAGACTAATGTCTCGAAACGAGGTTTAAGAAGGGAATTAAACTGTTCTTGTTTGGGGTTTTGGATACTTAACGATGAGAAATATTGTTGTTTGTTATCGAGTAATGAACTATGTACAATAATATACATTGTATATTATGCAAGGCAACCATTGAAACTGGATGTGATATTTAGAGCAAAAGGCTCGTTTGATTGGGGACTTAACCTGATATTATAAGCGTATTAATGTATTTAATTTATTTACATCGAGATGTAAGGACTTTTAGCCGCAAATTTTAATTGTTTGACTTCTTAAATATATCATTTTATAGATAATAATTCATATTTTTTGATCTTGCTACAAAATGTTATTAAGAATTTTATATAATACTTTATTTTTACTTTGTCTTATTAAAGTTTGGCCGTGTTTATATATGAAGAACGGTGTTTTGTTCGCATTAGCAAATCCTTTTAAATACATTTCATGCGGCATCCATGGTACCCATTTGTCCGAGTATTTCTAAATATAACAGTTATTCAGTATTATTGAGTTTCATAAATACCATACATTGAACATTTATATTGTTTGTGTGTAAGTCTATAGAATTAAAAATGTCTTATAATGATAAACTTATTTAAAGTGAATCGTGAATAAGCTACAAACATCCTAACAGCAGAAAAAAGCGATCTTAAAGATAGCTGAGATAGTTTTATATGAGCAGTCAATAAGGTATTTAATGTGTTGCCGGCCAATACAAGGATGAAAATGGTTTAAAATGTCTAAAGTAACAGCTGTCTTATTATTAGAGATCCTAAATGCGTGACCTGAATTAATTTAAATTTAAGTTGATTTCTTAAATGAGAAGGGAAATACAATATTATTATATCTAGCTGGTAACAATGTTATTTTACCTTTTCTCTCGAAAATCGAATATTTCTCCTAAATATTTAGATAATCTAGACAACGAGAATCAAGATTTATAGTTTTTTAAGAACTATTTAAAAATTTGTACTATTAAAAACTGACTACACTGTTTTGTTTTACAAGCTATTAAAATATTAGTGAAACTTGTTAATAGGTTGTATTAAAATAAATATATACATAACGTCGAAACAAAAATGAATACTTACGTCTAACTTTTCAGGGGAGATGTCTATGGGATAGAATATCCTGAAGAAGCACCCTTCAGGACTATATTCCGTCATCAGTTCAACACTGCCTGTAGCGTAAGGGCCTAAAATGTATTTGAGTATGTATTTGTAATGTAATTGAGTACAAAATATAATATACTAGGTATAAATTAATAATAATAATTCTTAACTATATATAATATGTAATTGTGTAATACGATTAAATAGTAAACTCTTTGTAGGTATGTATGTATTATTTTAGAAATTGAATAATCTATGAGGTGTATAAACATTTTTTCTTGATACCTACTGGTTTCTTGATAATTCATGTACTTACCCAAAGGATAAGGCAAATGGCGTTTATTCATTTTTTTCGCTTCCGTAAATTCAGCAATAAAGGACTTCACTTATTAACTGTATTCGACAAGACAAACTAAGCAGTTTACATGCTTTACGTTTTTTTGTCATTTGTTTTGGCTTAGTAGAGGTCATACATATTTATACAAAGATGTGCCTATAGTATGCTAATTACTAAATATATTCGTGTATACATTTTAAAATTAAAAGTCGTGGGTTTTTACAACAGCTTATAATTTAGGTACGAAAACGACATTCTCAGATTTGCATTTGAAATGTTGACAGGGAATTTAATATTTTTGTCGTTTCAAAAGTTTTACGTTATCATTAGTTTGGCTATATTAGCTACAACGGTGATATTTAGGTTGAAATAAATAAAAACAAATGTATCGTGTCGCGAAGATTTTAAAATTTAAGATTTATATTTATATAAAAACAGTCGTTCCATACTGCGTAACTCATCAATTACAACAAGTAGCAAGTATGCGAAATATTTACATAATATGCCCTCGAAGAGGCAAGAGCCAAAATTGTGAAAAATACCCTTTTAGTTCTTTTATAATGTTCAAAGTTTTAGATATATTCGAAATAAATGTAAAATTGTTTAATTCTACTTGGGGTGCCAAATGACCCATTTAGAGTACTAATTTTTTAATACTCTAAATCTAAAACTATACTAATATAAGCGATTTAAAAATTCATTTTTTTAAATTAAATATATTATAGTAAATTATTCATTTTTTCTTAAGGGAGATCTAAATGTTTACTTCAATAATTATAAGGGGATTTGTATATACTCATATATTCTTATACATTAAATACAATAACCTAGGTACATTGTATCACTATAGACTATAATATAAAATATTCTAACGAGGAATAGTGACTAGTAAATAGTATTTGGCGCATAGAATAATTAAGAATAAAAAGTTACATTTAGTAACTAATTAAAGTAATATATTTTATAATATGATTGGTAAAAATAATTTAAAAGCCTTATTGATATTTTAAGTATACATTTTAGTATAAGTAAGTATTCATTCTAGTTATAAGTATAAATTCTTCAGTAGATACTTTAAATGTTTTATGATTACAAATTATTTTATAAGTTTTTATGGTTTATTTTAGATCTAAAGTATGATAACTGGGCTTTGGAAAATATGTCTAGACTCTACTAATAGAATGATATTTTTTTAATACAATAATTCAGTAGCTCGGTAATGTTTTTACTAAAAAACTACCTCAAATAATGCGTAGTGGTTTTGATTGTTTATCGGAAAGTAATAGCGTGTTGAATTTGAAATACATAGAATATACCAGTTTTCGTCGAATTTTATTGAAGGGCAATGGAAACTTTTAAATTAGAAAATAGAGTTGATGTTATTTTTAAATCACATCAATATCTTTTAGTTCTGCATTGAAACTAAAAATGTCATGGGCAAACAAATATAATGTCCTCACAGTATGTATGACAATAATTATACATGACTTATGTAATTTTTTTTAAATATGTTAATTTACTTATTTACTAATGGAAAAATCTCGTTTTGTCAAACTATATGGTAATTAATTTTATAATTACTTAAGATTATGGGTATCAACGTTCAAAAACATACTTAAGTCCATGTATTATCGTGTTTCAAGAACCTTGGCTTTGAGTTTTTGAAAGTATTACTTAACATCGTCAACAAATTAAAAAAAAAATTGATTTGATAAATTATGTGGTAGTAAGATATTTTTTGTTAACAATTATAATATTAAATTACTGTGAATGTAATGTATAACATACATATGAAGGGCTGCGGAGAAAAAAGATCAATGTCAATTTTTTAACATTCTGAGAAAATCATGTTTTTAATTTTAAAACGTAATACATTTTGCCTGTATGCCTAAACTTCTGGTGGTCGTTACTCTCGACTAATCTATTTTTTCCCTGATTCGAGCGCATAAAAGATACAATACGTCAATACAAAGAGTTTGATACCAAAATCTCATTTTCAAAAAAAAATTTACATTGATCTTTTTTCCCCGCAGCCCTTCATATATTATATTAATTAAAAAGATATAATAAAATAAATTCTTATGTTCTAGATTTAATTATTTCGATGAATTTTAAAATATGGATCAATTTAGATCAGATCTTCCTAAAATCGTACAAAAATATTCTTTGTATACTATTATAATTACTAATTAGATACTTTATAATACTATCCAGCTTTCCTGTGTCTACAAATTTTTTATCATCTTTATATTATAGTGTTTGTTAAAAACCTCCAAAAAAATGTTAATACACCGGCAGCTGTGATTTGGGTCATATTGGAAAAAAATCTAGAGCCAGCCGAGTATAAGTATTTAGGATATGTGAAGTGACAGAATGGTGCAATTAAAGATTATGGCAACTAGATTGGTAAATGGTATTTTATGTACGTAGGCGGACGATTGACACTCGCCTGTGCTGTGTTTCACTCAATAAATGCCATTATTATTATAATAAACAATTAGATAAATATGAATAATTGCTAAAACTTGTTAAATTTAAATCCTGATAACATTATAGATGGTTTTTTTTGTTAACACTAAAATTGTATTCAATATTATATTTTACTTTATATTTTTTGAATTTGAGATTATATAATAATTAAATGCAATAAGGAGCCAATAATGTTGAGTGACGAATTCCCAAGTTCATTTAGATAAAAGTGTGCTTGGATGAGATAGATTAAAACAACTGAAATGTTTTACAATATGTAATTAGAGTATGTAAGACAATTTTTGTAAACCTAATAGAGAATAGGTTGGATAGAATTAGGAATGGGTTTATATTGATGGTAGTTTGAGATTTGTGCCTATTGCAGAAAAATTAAGGAGAGTATATGAGATGGTATGGACATGATGGATGAAAATTGAGAATGATAAGATAGACTCATACAGAAGTAGGTGGATGCTAAAAATGAATGACAAATAATTAATAAAAAATATGAAGGGAGAGGATTAGGATGACCGATCTTGTATTATTATTTTATGCAAGGCATGGAAGAAGATAATTAAGAAACTCATAATGCTTAAAAAGTTAAAACATTTATTAGTTATAGAAGTTATAGAACGGGGAAGAAGAGGGAAATGGATCCGAATTATTTTTTTGACAGTTCCCTAAAAAGACACAATAATATTAATACACATAGGTTATATACATAACCCTTAATATTTTTTACCGAGTCAATTTGGTCGCGGCCGCCACGGATAATAGGTTGTCAACAACCGGGCATTATCCATCTATATTTTTGTTAGATAGGGTCGTGCCTAATAAATAACCCATAAAAACATTTATAGGTTCACCGTTCAGCCATTCTTTTACGACGTTAAAAACGTGTCAAATGTGCAATCAGAATAATCGGCTAAGTTAGTTTCTGAATTTCCCCAATTTAAAAACGGAAGGAGTAACATTTTTAAAATTTTGACCATTCTGTATAGATATTTTCATTCATAACCATGGTAATTAATTATTTAGAATTTAGATTGTAGATAAGTGGTAGGTACCTATTATAATTACAAAAATTACAACTAAAATTTTCAACAATACAATATGTCCCGCAACGCTAATGAATTAACTTTGAGTATTATTTTCAAAATACAAAATGTTGTATAGTTAACACAGTTTATAAATAAGTACATAATAATTATTTACAATGAACATTTGATGTACTACAGAATTCAATTTATGTATCGTTATTGATTTAAAAAAAAAGGATCAATAAATTAAATAATAATCCGCTTAATAAAAATAATTTTATATCTATTTATAGGTAGTTTTTTATTATTATTAATAACCAAATAATTTTTTAAAATTAAACTGGTCTTCATCAATATATTAAAAAAAATAAGCAGGTTAAAAAACAAAAACTATTTATATTATTACATATTTAAATATACCATTTCTTTTCTAATTAAATGTTACGGTGATTAATTTAAACGCTTCTTAGGCAATAGGTGCAAAGTTATTCAAGAATAAAAAAAACCCAAAATAAATGGAGAGGTATAACAATGAGATAGCTAGGCAAAGATGTATGCAAGTCCATTGTAATTGTGAATGTTTTATTATATATTATTCGAACATGATTAAAATATTTAGTTATTGAAATAATTTCACGCCAGGGGAACATTATGTGGACAAAAGAACTTTTAGATTAGATAATAAATATTGTTTTTTTTGTTTTAAGTATAGGTTAGTACTCAAAATTATACTAATTAATTATGAAATATATAATATTTTTAAATTTACAAGTGTAAATATACGTGTATTGGATACACAAACACGATACACGTGTACAAACTAATATTACACGTGTACTTAATTAATTACATGGACCAAATCGTAGCCTCTACTATAAACCAGTCACCTTGACCAGTCACCTCGACTCTACTATGTTAGCTGTTCACTATATTTTAAAAAGCTAACATAGTAGTGTCGGGGCGTTCCTAAGAGAATAAATTACAATTTGTACTTCACAGTTCATTTTAATTACGACAAAAACTTAACTATTTAACAATTTTATATGCAAATGAAGTATATATTTATCGTATAAATGAGTTCATATTTATCACATCAAGTTAATAATTACACCATTGTCAAAATAATAGGTTAAAATAATTTGACTTCCACGGGAATTCACCAGAAAATGCCCATTTTTCTTTTTATCGTTTTCGTGTAACTGATAAAATCGTCAGTTATGTCGTCGCTGTGTTCCTTTAAGTATATTTGCGCACTGTCGGCATTTGTCGGATAACCTTTGGGAAAATAATTCCAATGACGGTATATACATATTTTGAACATTTTTTTTAATTAAAAATTACTTATACGTACCGGCGTGATCTCGTAAAAATCGTATTGTCAAGTAGCTTTGTATTTTCAACGCAGTTTCCGGATCCAATTTTTTCCACATGATTATATCTAACCAATAACCCCAAATGTAGGGAGTATCCGTATGGCTCTCATGAGTAGTATTCTTCAACGTGTACAACTGACGAATTCCTTTGGAATTAAAATACTTTCGAAGTACGGATATGTTTGAAGGTATATGAAATGTTTGAGAGTTAATGAATAGAATAGGTTGATCAATATTCAAAAACGGTTCAGATTTGATCGGGAACATCCAACCATCAATAATAACAGCGGTCCTGGTAACACACAAATTATTCACATGATTTTTTCTTAACTACTCATGTATGTGATACATTTTACATGGGGTCTATAATGATCATTCTTAGAATTTTTACAAGGACGTATTGTCTTAAGTTAACAATTTTAACGTGATTATATATTTAACATATCAGAAAAATTAAAACGTATGTTGAACAAGGTGAAATATTTTACCTTGTGTATGGTAATTCCTATAATATATTGAATAATTTTACCAAAAGGGGGGGGGGGGGCGAAAGGCGTTTATTTTTTTCAGTTGTAAAGTAAAAATATACCATTTTCAACTATTAGTGGTGGTCACTTGGATCTAGATACTCACTTAATACGTTTGTCGTTCGCTGCAGTGTACATAGCGGTAGATCCGCCGAATGAATATCCCGCCACAATAACTTTGTTGAAATTCAGTTTACCCTGAAGAAATTAAAAATAATTTTGTAGTAAAACACAATGAGTATTAATATGTTTCGAATTTTGTTTTGAATATTACTTTGAACTGTTCTAAGTCGAAGCTATAATTAATTATATTTTCAACAGGAGCACCGTTATTGATTTCAGAAAGTGTGTCTAAAAGTTTTTCCATTTCCTTGAATCTGTATTTTAACTAGAACACACAGATTATCGATTGTATGATTGATTAATGTAAACCAAGTTGAAGTGTACATATAAAGTTCTAGTATTGACGTTACTGACGCAGTGTAACTTTAATAAGGTGCGGGAGTTTTGCAATCCAAACAATATAAGTTTTAAATAATATCTAAAAGTATAATTTTTTGGCAAATTAATGAACGATGTGGTGGAGTGGGATATTTGGGATGTGTTGTTACACATGGGTTTGAATGGTATTATACAAATGTTGCGAAGCCTACCTAAGCATACGAGGATGACAGTTTATGTTCGTAGGGTCAAGGCTGTAGGTAAAGTTTTGAATTAAGTCATCTATTACAAAACATTGAAAATAGTAGTAAGAAAGAATAATCTCCGTTACGTTCTGTCGCTAGTTCAATTGTCGATCACAAGACAGTTTTGAAAAACGGGCGGCCGACTGTAAAAAAAAAAGAAATAGCTAGGTCCCAAACTTGTTTGGTCTGTATTAGCCAGCAACCCGAATCAAATCTCTGTCTGACAGGATATCATATTATGTATAATATTATAGGCATTCAGCACTGTGACATTGGGCATTCTCGAACATATTGTCAATATTAAAATATGAAATCGTTACTTGTTTATTTCGCAATAGGTAATGATCGTTATCGCATATTTGGTGCAAGTGTACGTGGTCCACCCACGTGCATTGGTCGTTTTTTACGCTCTCTGGAGAATCATAGTAGAACGTAGCTGGCGCTGATGTATCCCTAAACAAACGATATAACTTATGGGTAATAGACAGATTTCCCAAGTACAACATACAAATGCAATTCGGTGTGCAATTACGCCGGTTACCTGTGTTCGATGGCGACAACGATAAAACCGTGAGACGCTATCGAGTTACAGTACTCCGAGCAAACGAATCTGGTAGCTGCGAATCCATGGGAAAACACTAGCAAGGGATAGGACTCGAGAGCTTTGGACAACGGCGCGTCGCAAATGGTGGGTATATAGTGAGGTTCTGAAATCAAAAACATGTTATCATTAAATCCAATTGCCTTTTTCTGTATCGTTGAAAACACTTTTGCCTAACTATGTAGTAGATACGTAACTTGAATGGTGCACACTGCACGTAAATGTCGTTAACGTAAAACGTACTATAATACATGTATAATTGCTTACTAACTAAAACGATTACTAATATTGTTATTTTAACTTAATAAAGTGTTTAAGTCGGTCATAAGGATAAAGTGGGAATGTCTTTCTCGCCGGATCACGGACATCGCGGCAGCGGCCGATTTATAATATAAGTCGCCTTGATTAGGTACCGGCAACTTTACTGTAATAAATTAATAAAATAATATACTATTGATTCCCCAGACTAATGTTAAATCCTATTAACGTGTCATGTCCGTGTATTTACAATAACATGTTATTTTATGGCACCCATCTGTTTTACTTTTATATATTCGTATAAAACATCCTTGAAATAACTAATTATGTGCTTTAAATATAATTTAAATAAATATAATTGCCGTATAAAATATATAGTATGACGACTTTATTTTTCTACATTGTTCTTAAAAACATGTTGTAAAACCATCAACAATAATTTTCATACCCCAAGATAAAATAACTAGATAACTAAAAAAAAAGGAGTTTAAACGCATTCTGGAAGAAAGGATCGATAATATTTTGTTAAGTTACGGCTTTATATCTGCAGTAAAATATTTAAGGAATACTTTATTTCAATTTGGAAGTCATTTGAAATTTTTTTTTTAAGTAATAGCGTGGCACATATGATTTTGTTAATCTTTGGCTTAAAGATAATGATTTAATGTACAATTTCTGAATAAATATAATTAATAATTTGTATAGGAAAATAATTAAAATTGTATAAATTTTCTTTTTGCTATTGTTAAGAATCCTACGCCCCTATCAACTTTTAAAACTTAAATGGCAATGTATGTATTTTATATAATTTTATAATTGAGAATAATCTACTGAACATTTTAACTTGTTAGATTTGGAAATTGAATAATATTATAAAATAACAAACAAAAATAAACCCAAAATAATATTAATACAATTTTTCCTCCTCCAAAATTGTGTACAAACATAAGTAAAATAAAAATCATATTAACTAAGTTTCAACAGGTAATAATTAAATTTTGTAAAAAGAATTGTGTTTGTAATCAATATTATTTTTTAGTTTTTCCTTAATAAACCAAAAAAGTAACTACAGATTTTTAAAAAGTTGTTTACTAAATCATACTATGTCTACCTTATGTCAAATGGCTGATACTCTAATCTTCAGATCTTAAGTCTAAAAATACACTATGCCTACAATATAAAAAGACGTTTTTAGTTCCTCTCAATAATTTTATACGTACACTAATATAATGTTTGATGCAACAGTTATGGTTGATAAAAATGTAATTGAAAAAATATAACCTTTTTTTAATTTTAAATATATTTTCCAAAGTATTAGCGTGTAAATGTATGTAACTCTCTGAAACATGAATATTGAAAATATTCACCATCCCTTAATTAAAACTAAAATGTATAACCTTTTTAAAAGATCAATAATTTTAAAACATAATTAATTCTTGAAAAAGAAGGGCAAATTTATAAATTAGTTGACCGATTACATTGCATGCACTTCTCAGTGGCTGTTACCTATATCAGTAATAACATGTGCCTAGGCCATAAACACTAACACATAAGAAACCAGTTAATCGAGTACAATAACTAAAAAGGTATTTTCACTTTTCCCAAACCCCTAATAAAACTTATTTTAGCTCGCGTTTATTTTGGCGGTTAATCGATAATGATGTATTCGTAATACAGAAACGCTGTCAAAATTAAAATAATATTTTAAATATGTACAATTTAAAAACAAATGTCTAAACGTCGACATACATTGTTTATTTTGTTACTCTGTCCGCGAGTACCGCTTGGAACCTGTTTTATAATGAGCCCCTCTTAAGGATTCAATGTAATACTGTATACAATAAGTATACAACACGACTTCGTAATAAGAAGCAAAAGATATTAAATATTTCTTGTTTTAGACGTTAAATTTGATTCCAGTCTAAAATGATTGTAGGACATCTAGTTATTTTTAAATTGCTCCTAACATATTATATTATTATACACATTCAATTTCAGTTGACTATCCAAAATCTGCTTCAAATTAATTTTTTTGCATCGTGTTTAATCAAGGATAATGTCGCACACCTGAAATTGATCTTTTTAATACAATTATTAAGTTATTAGCATTATTAATTTATTAATTAATTACTTTATTAAGATAATAAACTATTAAGAGTTAATATTAAATATAAAATTTTTAAAAAATTATAACGATTTTTGTAATAAAAAAAAAAATGTTAATATAATACAAATATTGAAAAATCATATGATATACATATTATATTGTAATAATTGTGTACAAAATTAATACAATTAATTATTTTAATTATTACAATGGGTGGTTATTACATTAATTAATATAGTATACAAGTTGTCCCGACCCTGCGTTGCCCGGGATTTAGTTTGCCAGGGCTGAGTAAGATAATTCAAATAAGATTAAAAAAAAGTCAGTACTCCATTTTAGGTTTTAAACATATTTGAATTTGAGTTTCGTTTATACGTGTATTACCGTTTTTATTACTTTTCTATTTAAGCTTGGGCTGAAATTAGGTATTAGGTTTTATTTATACTATATGTTTTATTTTTTGTGTCAATTCAGTGATATCTTTTTATCTACTGAACCAATTTATTCGTGTAGCAGATATTGCATGATATCCGAATAGTACGTTAATAGGTTGAAAATTAAAAAAAGGAACTCCATCATTAAAATCTAGACACAACGCCTTAAAAATTACACATTAAAATTACTGCACGTTATAACGTTGTGAAAAGTATTATAATATATACTATACCTTTAGGTAGTGATATTTTTTTTGTTCAAAAATGAAATAATAACATGACAACAAACACAATACTTTTAACTTTTTATTAAATTTAATATTGCTAGCTGTTGATATACGTATTATGACATTTTTTGTTATTTATTATTTTATCATGCCGAGTGTCACACAAATCTAATGATTTTTTTTTTAATCATTAACAAAACATTCCACATAAATTTCCGGAATCTATCTAATTTTGGAGAGGAGTTATGTCTAGTACTTAAATTTTTATTCTTCAATTTTTTATATGATGCAATTGTAAAGTACCATAGGGAAAAATATATTTTACTTTGTCTTATCAAATACGGTCCGTATTTGAACACGAAAAAGGGTATCCGGAGGCTGCTCGCAAATCCTCTTAAATATGTCTCGTTCGGCATCCATGGCATCCATTTATCCGAATATTCCTAAAAAGATAAAGATGTCACATTAAATCCAGTAGAACTGAAAAATTCACTAACATTTGGGAGAAAATATATTTTAAACCCACCCACCCAAAATATATTACTCATAACATACAAATATTATTAAATTTAATCCTATAATATGACCTTATACTAAGTATTCTGCTAAGTATAGATCAACCATCCACCTCAACCATTAAATCAATGAGGTATTTATCCCGCCAGACACTTGTGTTTGGTGCCACTAATTAAATCTATTCGTTATCTCCACTGAAAAACCGACAAAATTGTTTTTCAAATATCCGGTTGGCGTTTTTTTAACTACACACAATTTAAGAGGAAGTTAAAGTACAGAAAATAGGCATACGATTTTGACGAATGTAAATAATTGTTTACTATAAAATAAATAAGTAATGTACTATAATATTTTACTATCATAAACCATTGTAATATTAGTTAACGCACAAATCGTGGTTCCAACGCTTAACGCAATAAAGACAAAGACTATACACCATAGCTATTTTTTTAAAATTTATTTTGGCACACATCCACCTATGTGTTCTTTTTACATTACTATTTTTATTGTCAATCCAATTATTGGACCGTAAAGCATGGTGAATATATTTATTTTTATTTCTAGAGCTTATAAAAAATATTAGGCCGACACACCAACAAATAAGGACTATAACGCTGATACTAACGTTTATCTGTTCGGATGGAATATCTGTCGGGTAAAATATCCTTGCAAAACATCCTTCCGGGCTGTACTCAGTCATTAGGTCAATACATCCCGTCGCAAAAGGACCTGTAAAAAAACGAATTTGTACAATAATTATCTATTGTAGTAAAAACGAATTATAATAATTAATAACCCAATCAAAACATTGCAATGCATTAATTGACCAATCAACGTCCTCGAACACGTCTTATAGACATTATGGACCATAATGGTAAATAACATAGCTATGTTTAAAGTTGGGATGGGAGGAAATAATAATAATCTTTGAATATTTACCCGTTATTTAGTTTCAAACGGTGGTCATGGGGGTTTCATCCTTAATACTAACATTAAATTACAATTACTTAAGTATTTAGAACAGATATTATTTTTCCGACCTCGTCGCACGCTTATAGTGTTATGCAAACAAGGAAACACACGCAGCAGTTGGATTTTAAAGTGATCGTATGGGTACATTTAATGTCTATGTATAAACATACTGGTTTGATCTCTACAGAATTGCCGATCCAATGTCCATTACTTTGTGCCTTGTGGTTTATATAGAATTGATTTTACCGATAAAAACTAAATTGATGTATGTGCACTGGCCTTGTACAGTATAAATGGGCGCATACTAGTTGCCTCCCATTTCCAGGTAGTCATCAAAATGATGTGCTAGTTGGCAGTTGCCTCCCAAATATCTGAATTCCCTCCGGTGACCTTTATTTATTTTTGTAGCATTCTGGGTCAAAAAGTACTAGTTGTCTCCTATTACAAGTAGTCAACATATTTCATCCGAGTTGCCTTTAAAAGATATCCAAATTCCCTCCCAACGATCCCTCCTAAGGAGCCTGCGCGCGACCTGCTTGAAGTCTTCCTCTTTCCAACAAAAACAATTGTTTGTAATCTGACTAATATACGAGGTGTGAGCATTTTTTTTGTAACGTATGTTTTCACCACTAAAAAGAACTCTAACTTAGTAACAAAAAATGTAGGTTAAAAATTGTATTTAGTAGGTAATACAAATAAAGCTAAAAATAAGTGAAAATAATCGAAATCAAAAAATTTACCATAGTTTGGGACTTAGCAATTTTCGCGCGTAGGGCCTTTAAGCTAGGTAAGCAGTATGACGATTGACGTATATTTATTTTTTTATAATTTTACTAATATAATTGCAATCTGCAGCTACCAAATTATTCATTATTTTAGAATAATTAATCATAGTGTGTATTTTTCAATAGATAACTGATAGTATGATAGTAGCAATTGTGTATATTGTTATCAAAAAAAAAACATTAATTGGAATTATCAGTTGTTGTATTTAAGCGATAATAATATATACCTCATGTCATAAGTAACAAAGTTCAATGGGATTCGATGTACACGCAGAATTGTATATCAGTATTACGTTATTGTCATCGCATTTATTTAGTAATCAATAGTATCTACAGTTTGGTTCTTGTTAATTTTACAGTATTTATTTTAAGTTAATCGTGCTATGTTTTACAATTTATTTGAAAATCATATATTCTTGGGAGGAAATTCGAATAAATAGTATTAATTATCTGGGATGCAACTAGTAGTTTATGACCCTTAGTTAGACTAGTAGTTATTAATTTGTAAGGATTACACTTTTTTAATTACACTAACCAATGTTTCTTTGAACATATTTGTGGCAAACAATAATATTTCTATTTAGACAAGTTTGTTATTTAAATTACACATTCGTTAAATTTGTAAATAGTAGGACATGTTGTTTTTTTAAAAGTCTTAGCCCTATATTAGCCTATTATTAGTAAAACTACTTTCGTTTCAGAAATTAACTACTAAATATTATTTTTTAAGATTTAATTATGAAAAAATAATAATAGGTTTATTACTTAGTCAATGGAATCTAACTTTAAAACAAGGAAAAATAGAATAATTCAAAAAAATATAATTAAATATTAAACCGGTTTATTTTACATGAGATGATTATTTAAAAGGTGAACCGGCGTATGGTCATGGAGTTGTATTTTTTCTCGAAAAAGGAAACCGCAGTAATATCAAAACCTAATTATAGACAAAAATTATAAATATTAGGTTCTTTTAAGATTTTTTTATTCCATAAACTACTTATTTTACTATAATTATTAATAAGGTCTGGAAAAATATTGTTTATACAAATTATATCATGATATAATATGTATATAGGTGTATAATAAATAGAAAATGTATATTCATATTAAAAGTTACTTACGTTATTCGACATACAATTTATAAATGGATGAACTGCGAAACCTTAGAAATAGCCTTAGAGGTCCTACATTTTTAAAACTACTAAATTAATTTAAAAGTATCTTAAGATTTTATATCAATATATTATAAAAACAGAGATGTGAAATGTTACGTTTTTACAAACTTGACACTATTAATTTAAACTTAATACTTCTTTTAAAAAATATTTAAATTTTCAACCACAACCGAGAAGAACAAACTATTCAATGGATGACCAAACATAGGGATCACACAATGTTTTAAAATTAATTTTTAGCCAGAAATGTAAAGTCTTACAAATATTTTTAATTAAATGTTGTTTAAATATTTTATGAACATTTATAGTAATTAATATATGTACAAATATTTTGTAAGAAAATAAAATATTATATTATATAGATATTATATAATGAAAGTAATGTTTAACGTTTTGCAGCTAGGTATAGCAACCAGCTCTAAAGCGATAACGGGAAACAATTTTCTTTTCCTCGCACTGATAATAAAATAGATACTGTGATGTGCTGGATCGAATATATTTTAACTGTCAAATCAATACATCCGAGTTTCTATAATTTTTAAGAGAGGAATGATTCTTCTCAAGAATTTTAAAACTTTATTATTAGATACCTACTTTATTATAAATTTCTTCTAACTTCTAAAAATATGGTTATCAATTTTATACTTAGCTGTGATCCTAATTTTACCAAGTTGAGTGCTTAATTCTAATAAGATAAATAAAGGTTCTTGATATTATATTTATTGATACTAACCGCGTACCTAGGAAGCGGGCAAGTCGTATAGCTACTTCCCTAAAAATTACAAATAGATGTATAATTGAAATGCTGAATAGCGAGTTGTTTGAAGGTCACAGTTTTGTACGACAGTGGATTATCAATAAATATTATATTTTAGCTAGGTTTGTCGTTTCTGGTGTGTTTTCAAATGATTATTTAAAGTTTATTAAACGGCTAGGATCTTAACAAATTGACATTGTGGAATTGACTAACTCCGTTAGATTGGAAAACGTATTGGCCCGATTTTACGAGCTCAGATTTTTAGCTAATTTTTTTTCGTGTTATCGAAAACACATTTTGAATCTAATCAATAATCATGTATTGAATTTTGCATATTTAAATACGAAATATTATGTTTTGATACATTAGGATTAAGTAGCCAGTTAAAATTTGGCTAATAAGCTCCGTGTCACCAAATTGTCCAATATAGTTTTTAGAATTTGATTTCAGGTTAACTTTATGCTGTGTCTAAAAAACAATTTTTTTTACATACCCTTCTCAGTCAATTAAAAAAGGAACTTGTTTTTATCAAGTTGCAGTCATCTAAGGACTAATGTGTATAAAGTGTATACAAGGTGATTCATTGAGATTCTTATAAGACACTCGTTTATCTTAATATTAAACAATATTCAAATTTTTACATCTATTATTTTTTTCCAGGGCTCTTAACTTTTAAAACTTAAGGGTAACGTGTTATGTTTAATTAACATTTTAAATTGAGAATAATCAGCTGAAAATTATGACTGGTCTATAAGTAGTTTTGGATGATTACTTTTAAAGTTACTAAAGTTCAACATTTAGGACGAGAGGTGGAGTGCGGTAGATTAGTGCACGCAGTAAAGATAATATTACACTCCACCTTTCTTCCCGTCATATATTTAAATTCTAATTACTTTAAATGAACTATCCAAAACTAGTTATCAATTAAAGTTTTCAGTAAATTTTTGTTATTTAAAAAATTAATGAAACATGTATTATATAGAATTTAAGTTTCGTAAGTTGATAGAGCTCTGGAAAATACATAATAATAAAATTCGTAAAATAGCTATTTTTTGAATAATGGATTTTTCGTATTATTATTGACTGTTTACATACCTAGGATAAATGTATAACGAATGTATCTTGGTTCATAGTTTTAAGTAAGTTAGACAATTAGTAGCCCTAATATTGGTTTTCTATAGACAGTAAGATAAGACTCACCCGAAGGGTATGGTAGGTGACATTTTTCCGAATCGTTTACTTCCATGGTTTTATTTTTATTTTATGTACGGACACCATATAATAAATGTTGTTACACTTTTTTTCTTGGCGAGATTAACGCGTATTGTAGGCACTTGGTGAGATTGCCGACTGACCGGCTTTCGTGATCATAGTACGGATAAACGGTTGCGGTTTGTTGCGTTTAGTGGGGGACGAGGAGTATAGTTTTTACGCGTTGGCGTTAAAAAACCAAATATTATTTACAAGTATACATAGATAAATAATTATAGTAATGACTTTTAATCACCATAATACAAAATACGGCAGTACAGATAAAAAAGTGATTATTAATTTATATAATTATAACATTATATTATTATCACTGTTGTCATTTATTTTACATCCCCGGGTACAAATTATAATACCATAATTCTAGTTTTGGATTCAATTGACTTTATGGCGATGTGCCTATAAGCTTAAAAGTTATAATAATAATAAAATGTAGATAATTTATGATTATATTTTTTAAAATGGAGAAATTATACTTAGGCCGTATTAAATTGTATAACAGGTATTATAAAAACATAATATGGCTAAATGTTGCTATATGTGAATAAATAAACATATTTTTTCATTATGTGAAGTATAAAAAGAATTATTATTTTGGTCCATTTACGTGAAAATTTATCAAGAACTGCCTTGGTTAACAGACTTTTTATACTTCAGATATTTATTATTATAAAGTGTTTAAAACAATGCTTCTATAAAGTAATACATTTTCATTTTCATTCTTTGAATGAAAAAAGAAAAATTGTTAAAAAAAATCATATTTACATTCGACCAAAAATGGAATGGACGTAAATAATAAATATTGCAATACTAGTTATTAAAGTAAACTAATATTTAAAAATTAGGATGTCTATTTTAATTATATATAACTGTGTATAATTAATTATTAATATAATATTAGTATTATATTATATAATATATAATAATATAATAATATAATTAATTATTTTTAATTATGTATATATTTCTTGACGTTGTTACCCAAAATCATAATTAATTAATAATATTATACATTTTGATACCAATTTTCCTTTTTATACACAATGAATGAAAATGAGAATGTATTAGATTTAAAGGTTGTTTCAAACACTATGTAATATTAAATAGCTGAAGTATAAAAAGGTCTGCTAACTAAGGTAGTTCTTAATCAATATTCACGTAAATGGACCAAAATAATAATTACTTTTTATGCTTCACATAATATAAAAATAATACGTTAGTACCTAAAAAAAGGTTATTTTAGAGCATTATTAAATTGTACTCGCCTAACTCTTTATTTTTTTGTTTTTGTTGGGGAAGGAATATATTGGAGAAAATTATGGAATGACGTTATACTATATGATTCAGGAAAATAAATCACTAGAACAATAAACTGATATTGGGACATATATTATTGATATAGCTTGATATGACACTGATATTATTGTTTTATCTTTTTTTCCCTAGACACTGCCGTTCATTTTTGATAATTGTCCTTGGCAATTAAAGTGTTATTTGTCAAAAAATATAAAAAAATTATTAAAAAAAATTCTGACTAGAAAAATTGGTACATTTGAATGAATTGACAATTAAATGAAAAGTCTGGCACTAAACAAGTATAAAGTAATCCTTTTGAATTTATTGTCGATTTTTATTTTTTGGTCAAATGGTCTCTTTGGAACTTGTACTCTACTAGAACTAAATATTAATGGTTTGCACAAATTTCAAAACTTTATTAAGTTTTGATGTTGGCGCAACTGAAACCCTATAATGATTCCCCCCTCCATTGATATTTTTATTTATATATATAATAAATATTAATATTCAGTTCTTGTATATTATTAACTTAACCAAAAACCCTCCCCTTTAAAAACATTTGACCAAAACAACAACAAGAAATTAAAAAAATATATTTATACTTTTTTTAGTGCCAGACTTTTCATTTAACTGTAAATTCACTTCAAATGTACCAATTTTTTTGAAGTCAGTTTTTTTTGTATAATTTTATTTTAGGCTTCTGAGTGGTAAGGATAATAGTTGAATATTAAAGAAATATTTTTATTATTCATTTATTAATGCGGTCGATATTTTATAATTCTGTTTTAATAGTTTATTTTCATATTTTAGTATCGCAATAATAAATAGATAATAGAGTTAACTTAAGGAATTGTATTTCTAAAATAAGAGTGGCGCATACTGAATTGATTGTATACTTTTATAATATAACCTTACTTTTGCTGATGACGTCAGAAGAAATTAACGCATATAAATTAACGACTTTGAATATTCAACCCAGGAATTAGGTATTATGTAATTTTAATAACTATATTGAGGTTTATAACCTAAAAACATTTTTGTTACTAAAAAATTGCGTTTTGTTTTACATACATTGTTTAAAATATATGTTGGTAACTAACTACTCTTTATAATGAACATTTCGTGTGAAACATTGAAAACCATTTGTAGTACGTATTCAGTATACTTTTATATTCAAGGACCACAACTATGTATTAATGTAACGCCACAATGCTAGCGATCCAACTTTCAGTAGGTAATCAGCAAATTAGCACTAAAATAATATTAAAAATACAATTAATTGTTTATACGTCTTAATTTTTATTAGTTCGTGTAAATTCACTGTTTTTGTTGTTGTTAATATACGTGTGACTCTATAGTTTATGTAACTAGTTATTTATCATTGATCCAATGCTTACTTGTACTTGAGTGGACACGTTTCCACAATGACAATCGATAACCTGTTATATTACCATCAATCGGAAGCTGCTGTTCTGTCGCTTTTTTTTAGTGCTTGAACATTGGTACAAGGATATTGAAAAAAAAATTTTTAAAAGAGTTTTATACAATTCCCTTTTATTTTTATTTTAGTCAACTTTTTTTGGAATGATAATATTTGGTAAAAAAGTTAACATAAAAATCTAGAACAATTGTTTAGTATTGTTTTTACAATAATTTGTTTTTAATTAGCTTTTAAATTTATATTTGTGTCTGGACAAACGATATATTTCAAGCCGCTGGATTGATTGACTTCATTGAGCCTAAAATTAAAAAACACTCACCAACTCTCCCAACGCCCAAAAAATAACATTTAGTTTACAAGATTTTTAACTTAAAATTACAGCTCACTATAATTTTTATAAAAAAGTTTAATTAGATCGAAATTTGTATGGAGTATTCTTAAGATTTTTTTTATGTTACGTTTTGAGATTTACATTTCATTCCAAAAGACACAAGTCTACACAGCACATATGCCACGCAGACCTATTATAGTTATATAAACACAATATGTAAAACTATAACATACTTGTAAATATGAGTTTATGATGTATATTGTTTGTTTAAGGGGGGGGGGGTAAGATAACTAAAACACAATCAATTTTATTTCATAAAGTTGCAAAGGGGAAATTATAATATTTACACTATACTAGAGTATGACAGCTAGAGAAAATATTGTAATTATAAGTTTTCCCTTATTACTTTTTATAGTCGATTTGTTTGTTTAAACTTGAGAAATGGTATGTTTACGGAAGCGGTTACAATTGTTATACTGTTGTGCATTCTTTGTCGAATACATTGTGCGCATAGGTAAACTATAATAATATACTCCACAAGACTTTCGCTTTTGTTTATTGACAATGGTATGGTGCAAACTGTACAGCAGTCATAGCATATTATACATTTGGTGTTCGTGTATTTTTTGTGGCAGCACAAAAATTATATTTACCTGATTCGTGTTCTGCTTGCATTGTGATATAGGTGTCACAATCTTAAATAATATACAAGCGTAATAATAATAATATGGAATTTGGTTTGTCACTCCAAATTATAAATATATATAATCATAAAAGAAGAAGAAGTTTTATAAAGTTACTTTGAAAATTAACATAGTAATAGCTATAATTTAATTAATTTGTTTAATGAACGTCGTATTACTTTAAATGCAAGCTATAATTATACACGGACAACACAATTTGAGTTATAATTTTATACTTAATTAGAATCTCCTTGGCAACTCTTCATTTGGTTACGTATATAATACGAGTATATTTAGTTATGTTTAGGAAATCTTACTCAAAGGAAATGTTCGTGCATGTAATGTTCATAAAGTACATAAGAACCGTTTTTGTTATAATCAAGACATGACATAAATCTTAATAGTGATTGTTTTTTTAAATAAAAACGTCGGCTTAGGTAATTTTATGAATAATAGTATTGACACGAAAGCATAATTTATATTAAAAGTACAAAGTGCATAAGACATAACAATATTGAAATTCATGGCTAGACAAGGAATCGGTACACCGTACAACGGACAAAGTCCGCGATCAAATTATTAAGTCATGATCAAGTAACTTAATTTCTGAGAAAATTACACGTTTTAATGTATAACAAACAATGCAGGGTATATACACAAGTTATAAAAATAAAAATAAAATTGTATTCGATATTACTCACTCACTTCTTAATATTTATCTAATCGGAGGATTCTGTAGTGACGGGCCTGTTGTCTACCGAATTGTCATCCGAAATAATCTGCACGTTTCTGACAGGCGTGGACTGAGTGGTACGCCTGAACATCGAACGTGGAGCAGTCTGTTCTTCGACGTCGACATCGGTGTTACCAGAGTACCTAGGACTTGTGGTCAACAGCATTCGGATCAGACCGTCTTTGAATGTCTGCGTGACTCGGGGCGATCGGGTAAGGCTGTCCTGCTGACCGGAAAATTGCACGTTGCCCGCGGCAAGGGGCCTGGGTTGCAATCGCGGGCCTTGATAATAATTGGGCACGTAGTAAGGCTGTTGGTACGGCAAGGGATACGGCTGATAGGGTCCGCCTAAGCCGCCGCCGCCGCCAACGTTGCCGAGTGGTAACTGTGAAATGCGCGTTTGCACTAAAGTCAATATGAGTTCCATGAGGTCATCGCGGAGCGCTATCAGCGTATTAGGGTTAAACGAATATGGATTCATCACCGGGTACACGGGTTGTGGATATTGTAATGGGTACGACTGTTGGTATTGGAGCGGCACGGGTTGGTATTGTGTAGATGAGGGCAGCGGCGTTTGACCGGCCGGCGCGGTTACCGGTTCATTGACATCGTTGTCGTCGTCCTCGTCAATAGGTCGACCCATTCGTTCGTGTTCTTCATACTTGGCCCGCTGGAAAGGCGCTGTCTGTCCAGCTTTGTTATAAACCGACGGTGGGGGCCTGTATTGGACGCGTACAGGATCCAGTTCGGACATCAGGGCTGATATGACCGGTGACACTGGCGCCGACTGCAGGCTGGACCTTCCGTGCACACCGTACACGTCTGGAGAGTCATTTTCATTTCGGGGCAATTGCCGGCGAAGATCGTTGCCCTCCCGCCGCCCGTTCGTCTGTTCGTTTACTGGCCGTTTGGACACCAGTATCTTTTTTAACCCGCTCGTTTTGGGTTCCTCTTCTTTATTCGGTATGACCTGCACGGTAGACGGCTTACCGGTAGACGCCGTTTCGTAGTCCGCAGGTGTCGTCGACGCGCCGCTCGTTTGGAACCCGGACGAATTGCTGGCGGAGTAGGACACCCGTTTTAACTGTCCCGTCTCGTCCACGAATCCAAACATGCCCTTAACGTTGCCCGCCACGTCCCGAGTTTCCACTTTAAAGCTACCGTCGGACGCCTCGTAACCGAACGTATACGAACCGTCGTCGTTCACTTTGTTGATCTGCTTAAGGATGGATACGTCCGCCGGCAGAGTGTTGGGCGGCGTGGCCGGAACGTCCGGCTCCAGTTTCTTGACCGGCGACGCCGTGGCCGCCGTCACTTGTTGTTCGCCGTCTTCGGCCGCCACTCGCAGAGCTAGACATATTAAAAACACCTGAAAGCCAACAAATCTCTATTACCGTAATCATTCAGAATATATTATGTTATCACATTGAAAACTAACAATCGGATACTGTGTATATTACATTATTGTTATTATAACGTTGATTGCCATACCTGCCGGATGATGTTTAACGGACCCATAGCTAAGAACGAATTGACGACGAGACGACGTTGCTGGTCTACTAAATAGATTATGGCTGGACAGGGAGTCGACGGTACAAGGCACGCGAAAGCCATGGAAAACTCACACGGTGTTGAGTAACCGCTGGGTTCGCATAGGTACTCTGTGAGAACGGTAAAGTTTCAACAGACTTATTGTTAATTGTCGCGTCCGTCGAGTGCCCTGGAAAATCAAATAGACCCCATCGGTGTGAACTTACTCGGAACAAGGTCGTCGAAGGTCGCTGACACTTATTTTTACCCGTAACAACAAAGTTTTCATCTATTTTTTCGGTTCAAAAATTGCTCCTAGTCACAATAGGTAGGCAGTTTTCCGACGGGCTATTAAGCAATTTAATGTGTTATAATCCGATTGCGTCACTCGGGCCAACATCAGTGACAATAGGCATAGTAGTATACATTTTTTTAAATTTGTATCTCCCACCCTAGTCTTATTATGTTTATTGTTTTAGACTATACGAGAAATGCTAACGTATTTCAGTGTAATATTATTACATTTTCGGTATTCTCTTCTTACCGTGACTTAAGACCTTTGAAAAAAAAGGCGAAACTACTTACGATCCTTAGTTATTTTTTATGTCTTGAGTAGGCTCATAATGACTACTCGATTCGTGGTAGATACCAATCTACAATAATAACAATAGTTATATTTGGGTACTCATAGAATAATTGAAATCATAACGTGTGTAAATAAAAATGTATTAATTTAAGTTATGTAAAATAAATAAAATATAATGAACGGCGTTCGTAAAAAAAGATATATTTCGGTAATTTGGACAAATATTATACATATATTTAATAATTGAAATAAACCTACTTTAGAATATTTTTATGTCCTATGAAAACTACTTAGACAAAATATTGACTTATACCCTTTTTTACAAACATCGTCCTAAACTTTACAAAAATATTCTACATTGCTGCGTTTTCAATACAAAAATAATATAACGTACGTTTTAAATTAGTGTCACTATAGAGTGAAAGAGTTCAGGTTTTTCTTACTCAACTTCCAACGTTCACTGCACGTAATTACTATCCGCTTTACTAGATAATAGTAAACGTATTAAACAGTTTCGCAAATAAAATGGACTTAACAGAGAACTGTCATAAAGATATGAACAATATTTTTAATATTACACAGAAATAATAACAATGACTTATTAAGATTTAATGGCTTGTAATTTTGTTACTAATACGTGACATAAGTATAGGTTTAATACGTATAGGGAAAATAACGGTTCTTTACAATTTTTTTAACCATTACTTTTTGTAAATTTACTCATAATTGCCACTTAGCTATAACTTATAACTTTGTATATATCATATAAGTTAACACCCTCGTATTGGCAGTCGTCCTCTTGCATCGGTACATGTATAAATACCTGAATGCATCAGAAACCTACGTCCTAACACGTTTGCATAATAGCAAAAAAGGTAAAATAACTTTCGTTCTAGAGCCAGATCCTAGTCAGAACCATAAGTATATTTCAACAAACGTATGCATCTAAAGTTAGAAGTAGTAGTGTTAGATTTAACAAAGAAATGCATACAGGGTGATTTTTTTATCATGAGCCACTTAATATCTCATAGGGCTTAATAAGAAATTACATTTTTTTTCCATATTGTTTTTATACAATGTGATCTCAATTTTTTCCCATTTTTTTTTGTTTTTACCCCCCTTCCAACTTAGTTTTTTTGATAGCTACTTTTGAAACTTAAATGGTAACGTATATATTTTATTAACTACTAAAGTTAAAAATAATGTATTACAAATTTTGATTGGTCGGTAACCAGTTTCGGATAATTATTTTTGAAGTTATTGAAGTTTCAAGTTTAAGGCAGGAGGAAAGATGGAGTGTAGTATTATTTTTATCTGCGCGCATTCCCCAACCACACTTCTCCTCCCATCATAACTTTAAAACTCTTATAACTTTAAAAAAAGTTATCCGAAACTGGTTATCGACCAGTCAACATTTTTAGTACATTATTTTCAAGTTAAAATTTGGAAGGGGGGTAAAAACAAAAAAAAAAAATTAAGATCACATTATATAAAAAAAAATTTTAATTACTTATTAAGCCCTATGAGATATTGAGTGGCTCATGATAAAAAAATCATCCTGTATAATAATAAAATTAGTTATTATGATATGAGCGTAAAATAGTAATTTAAAAGATAATGAAAAACGCGTTTCAAAATGCAGTAACAGCTATAACAATGTTGAACATAATTTTTATAGGTAATGCAAATTATTATTTTTTTTATTCTAATAAATAAAATATTTTTTTTCAAAGACGTTGGGCTTCAAAAAATGCATATATTTTTGTCTACATTTATTATTGCGTTTTTAAAATTATTTTAATATTGCATGTTTTTATTTAACTACGTACATTAAGTCAAATCTCAAGGTTATAATTGTCTCTTAAAAACCTGTAGTTAATGATTTAACTACATTTATTATGCATTTTTATTGATAATATTTGTCGGATTTTGGACTTGTCAGTTATTATTATAGTTATTTCGTTGGATATAAGCGAATAGTACTGCAAGGACGTCAGTATAAATATTTATGTTTTGTAAAGCGGTGCATACTCTTCCACTTCCCCATTAGTAATTAACGAATGTAGAACGCTAAAACATTTAGTATACAATATTGTATTTACCGTCACTTTGAAAAATTAATGCAATATCAAACCGCAGAAGGTCGACAACTTTGATTATAATTTCCAATGAAATACAAACGAATACCCGACTGCCAGACTTGTTATAATTAGCATAGAAAACTTTAACAATATAATTTAATCATTATTCATTTGTTTATTGGTTTACGTACCGAGTCCGGTTGTTAAAATAATATAGTTAGTCATGAAGAATTTAGAAATAAACAAAAAAGTGAAATACCTAATGAAGAATACCAATAATGGTATTTTCATAAACAATCATTGTCCAGGATGCTATAGTTTACAAATCATCTAAAACCACACTGATTGGACAAATGTAATGTATTTATATCATGGCCGCATTCAGCATATTTTTTTCTAGATGTGATACAAATATTGATGGTTTGTCTTGATAAAAACCAAAAATTAGTCTCTGGTTAACTAGGTACATTTCGGGCAGAGGAGGCGTCGAGTACTGAAAATTGTCATGATTTATATAACACAGAGATTGCAATGTTACCAAAACTACACGAGAAACAATATTATATGCTTTTTGTTTAAATGTATTTTGGATAACTTAATTCGTGTTAAAAACAAAAAAAAAACATGTATACATACAGGGTGTAACAGTGCAATTAAAACAACGCGTCATTCTATACTAGTACGTTATTGTTATTCATATTTACAAATGTTATACGTTAAGGAAGATGGTAAATGGCAAAAATTCATTATTTTTGCTTTGGTATTATAATTAGCAAAATGAGTAATGGCTAGGTAGAGCACAAACGCCAAGTGCAAACCAAGTGAGCGTGTGTTTTTGTTAAGCAAAATTGCACATGTTCGTCTTCCCTTGAGTGTCATTATTTTGAAAATATAATGAATATTATGTTACTTCGGTTGGGATATCATAACGTTTCAAAGTTGAAAAGACTTATAAAAGAGATATTCGAGTGAATATACAGAACAGCATATGTTGCACGTTATGTGAAGTTATAAAACGTGTCTGCATTGAGTATAGATAGTAGGTACAATGTTAACTTAATGGTATATAATATGTAATGAATTTACAATAAAGGATATTTTACACTGTTATAGAAGTCGATAAAAAAATTATTGATTTCCTTTACATTATTTTGTTGCCATGTATTTACTATCTAAATTAGCGCTTTCTTACTAATCAGTAATCATCGTTCTTGTCATTATCATTTATTTTATCATAAAGTTTAGGCGGAATTATAATCGAAGAAAACATATTATTCTATGTTAAAACTGATCTGTGACCTCTGTATTATATTTTAACAGACAACAGATCATGTATTGTAGTGGTTTTGATGTTTGAATTGCATCCAATGTCGACCTAACTTTATAGTACAACTTGTAATTATGTTGAATACAAGTGGCGTGGCGAATACGTTTGACAAGCGTACAAAACACATATGTGTTTATGCATATTAACGAGTACCAACGACCCGTTGAAAACAGTGTCACGCAACAATTATTATATTACTTCATTATTACATTGAAAAAAACACATACACATACATATTTACGTGTACCTGTGGGTGCTAAGTAGAATATAGTTCAAGCCGTTTACATATTGTTATGTATTACACAGTCCTATGAGAACGGTACCCTCGTGACCCCTTTTCGTGTACGAGCGTCCGGCGCGGCTGGCGTGTTAACTAGAACTATATTTCTTTTCTTCGGCGTCGTTGCAATAATTACTATTTTTTTTCAATTTTTAATACTGAGAAAAAATATTTCGTTTAACGACCAGTTGGTTGCTTAACACGCCGATTGTGTTTTGAAAAAATAAACATTAATGTAGAATCCGGTAATTATCAATTTGTCGTCTACCTTTTTTGTTTCTTTCATACAGCTGATGTGATCAACTCTGTTAATTACTACCTCTAAATTAGTCACCAAAATTAAATTGCAAGCTCTTTGCAATTTAGTCTATAATAATATTAATTAAAAATACGAAGGCGCACGTTTAAAAAAATACATTCCATCAATTATCATTAGTTAAAATATTTAGGAAATGACTGACTATACATCTGAGTAGGCAGTTTAGCCGCTTCACGTTACAAATATGTCTTTGTGTGTTTGCTTAATTGATTAATAATGCACGGCTATTCATTTAATAATATTATGTTGTTTTTAAGGTAAAAAATAATTAGTGTGTGACTGACGTCGTGTCGTATACGGACGTGTAGTTCTGTATACCACCTGACGAATGATTGTTTACCACAGTTTTAAACGGTTTCTAAAAATCAAAATTAAGAAGGCCGCGTTTTGGTAATTAAAACTATTGACGTTATATTTTAGGGTTCTTATAAATCGTTTACTGAGATCTCGACCTTCAAAATATATGTAAACATATGCTTTTATAATGTCATACAATGTGCGATATATAGGTAGTAATTCAAATAACAAATTAATACTTAACGCTTAAATTACGATTTGACAGGTAAAAGGTGGACTTTTAAACTGAGTCGGCCTGAGAACTCAATTAATGATAAAAATGTTGCAAATTTGGGGATTATTAGTTATTATAAATTAAACCTCAAAATATAAACAACAATTAATCCATCTAAATAAGGATATAATTGATTGTATGCATTTAAATTAATATCTATAAATAATAAACCAAAAATGGCAATTTATCAATTTTTATATTTTTACTATTAGTTTATACACGACGTATATTATGTGTTAGCCACATATTCTCTAGCTATACAATAAATATTTATTTTTTTATTGATGATTCATTTATCCCTAGATTATTAATTTTGTAAAAATGAATTATGGAGACTTATTTACGGACAGACATACTTTACTGATAGAAGTATGCAACTGAAGTTAACAATGCAGTGCTCTAATATTAAAATAAAAAGAAAATAATAATATTTTTATTATATAGAGTGTGGGGAAATTGTAAAACAAACGGAGATAGAAAAAAGGTTTATTAGCAAATATATATATATTTTTTTTTATATAGCCTTTATTATAAATTTAACAGCTCAACAATTACACAGATTAGAGATAGTATATACAAACTAAAATAATAATAGAGAGAGAAAAAAAAAAAAATAAATAAATAAATAAAATATTTATATACAAAAAATTGTACATCTTTTTTAACAAGTTGTCATGCGTAAAATTTTGGTTCTAATTACCTACTTAAGTCTTGAATAATTAACGAATAATAAGGTTAGCTTTAATTTATTTGATCATACATATCACATGAAAATTAAAACAGCATTCGTTTAGCAGGGGACCTACCAGAAAAACAGTGCCTACCAATATATTAATGATGACCTGCATGTTAAGAAATAATACATTATTATTATTGTATATCGCAATTAGCGCCTAGCGCTACTAGTCGGTCCGTGGTCTTAGGGGACTCTTTCGGGGAGAACCACAAAAGCCAAGGTACGCTTGTACATAAACAAATATTATTTATTTTAGATGATTAAAACATTTTTAAATTGTGTATATTTTCTTAATAATACAAATTCACATTTAATAATTTTGAATGAGTCATTTATTACAATTTACTCAATATATTTTTCTAATGTCAGCTAAAAATGATAACAATTCGGTATTTTTTTTTTTTAAGTGACTTATACCATGCTCCAATCATATGTCGAGGCAAAATATTTGAGCGGTACGGCAGTGTGTCAGGTCAAGTTTGAGCCTTTAATAGTAAGCCTTTTTAAAAGGGAAGAAATTTCAAAGTTTTCATTTTTGTTACTGACTGACTGACTCACTCATCATCAAAATTATAAAACACTTCCCGTATAGGTAGAAACGTAAATTTTAGCACAAAGGCAGGTTAATTAATGCCGCTTTAGGGAGTATAGTTCTAAATGCAAGATGTGACGCGCATAAATATTGTTTCATTAGATTAGCACAGGTTTTTATTAATTAATTACTGATTCCCGCGCTGCCGAAACAAACGTTCTCATTTAGTGTTACAATATGGCAATAAGCAATTGTTTGTAATTTACAGTAAATTTTTATCAAACATAAAGTTTTTATAAGTTTATTGCATTTTATTTAATTTATCGGTCATCAAATACAGAATATTTTAATAATCGTAATAATATCATTATTTAATTAAGTCTATTTACTTTATACCCATGTTATTCTTCGTCGGAGAATTTGTTCGTTCGTTCGTAAGTATAAAAAAAATAGCAAGGCCACTTTTCTAAAAAAAATTGTATTAAGCAAAATCTTCGAGGCGGTCGCGTGAATCAAAAGTTTCAAATGTCTCTGTTCCCAATTTTAAAAATGCCCCCCTCCCCCCAATGTCTCGTAAAAAATTTAACACGTTGATCGCCACCCTGAAGCCAGCAAAAAGGAATGATATCTCCAACAAAAACCTAACAGCGAAAAAGGGCTAAGTTCTAGATCTCCTCCCAAAAAGTGAGCCAATCAAAGTAGTGGTATCTACATAGCGGCCAATTCTGTTTTATGTCTCATTCAGAAACAGAACAAGTGTTAAGCAATACAAATAAAAGAGCAGTGTTGCTCATGATAGTAAGAGTTAGGTGAGGTTATGAACTAAAGAAAGAGCAGACTTCGCCACAATGTAGATATCACTATTTTGATAAGTTGACTTTTTTAGGAGGGGTTGGAACTTGGTCCTTTTTCTCAGTTAGGTTTTTGTTGATCTGAATTTTCTTCAAACCATTTTCATATTTTATCCGGACCACGTGGAATCAATTGTTGCATAGGCCATATCACATCTAACTATTTGTGTATACCGGTTTACATATCGGTTACAGGGCGATAAAAAAATAGTCAATACATTTAACAATACAATTAACATAAAAATGTAATAATAATTTACTATAAAAACAAGTGTCGGTAGGTCACCTGCTAAACAAATGCCATTAAATCTTCAAAATTTAGTTAATGTTTTTGCTTTAAAGTTATTTTAAACTCAAAGCGACAAACGAGGGAGTTAAAATCATAGTGGTATAAGTCACATTAATCTTAATTAGATAAAAACAAGGTTTAATAAAAAACGTACTGTACTGTGCTTGTATTATAATATTTTATAAGCTTGTATTTTGCTGCCATTTGGTGGTAGAGGTTATGAATTACGAATTAATTCACTTTGCCTTTCGATAAATTGACTTCTTAAGATATGCTTACAATACTTAACTCGACTCTTACAAAAAAATGATATACACCACTACGGCTTTAACTACCTCAAATTTCATAAACTTTATTCGCTATTGTGTGTTTAATTTATGTCTTACAAAGAACATAATATTGTAACTGACCTTCATTAATAATTTTTGACGAGAATTTAATTAGCTTAGTACAATAATCTGTTATGATGTAAACTATGTTACTAGAGGCTTTTTCTCTCGAGAAAAAAATAATTTTATCATAATTGAATATTATGTAATTCTATGTAGATTGTCGTAGACTAATTACTGTAATGATGTTAAAATGATAATCATGTAGCTCAAATTCCTAAAATTTAAATTTAAATTATATATTCAATATTTAATTCAAAGAATAGTTTATATTTTAGAATTATACAGTATGACGCACGAGGATTTGACAATAAGTTAAATTAGATAGTGATTGAAAGAGTGAGGGGTTTTTAACAATGTTGACTAGTTAATAACTAGTTTAAAATATACTTTTAAAGTTATCAACGTTTTTTAATTCGAGAAAGGTGAATGTGTTAAGTTTTGCGCACATATATAAATAATATTTTCCCGCACCTCACCATTTCGCCACACATTGTAAAACTTATTTAATGAGACTCATTTAATTATTTTAAGGAACGTAAAATTATGTTTATTCATATAGTAAAGCAAACATGGATTAAACACATTAAACTACATGATTTCTGCAGGCGAGGATTCTAAGTGTAATATTAAAAAAATATACATAATTTTTTTTATCAGTAAATTTGAATTCAACTACACGTTGCAAACTACTATGTTACTAGTATGCAGTAAAAGGTTAAAGAACAAAACAATTACATGATAAGGAAGAGGAAATTTACGTAAACGCAGGCATTTTCAGCTAGTTTGAGTCAGGTCAGCATTTGTTCCGTATAGTTGTTATCTTGATAAGCTTATAATAAGTATACAATGAGTAGCGCATTTGTTTTGGTTTTTTACATATGCATATATTTGTTGGTGATTATATTTTAGTCAATAAGAGTGTAGAAAAGTTTTAGGTAGAAGGAAATAATTGACCATAGGGAAGTTCTCTATACATATTAAGCATGTTGTTATAAGAAAATTAAAACGCTTAAATACAAAATGTAATTATCATAGTCCAGTTTAATAAATCGCTTAATTGATTTATCAGGGATAAACAGAGATGGGGTAGGACAAAATCTACAATTATTAAACACGAAGGATTTTACTAGTTTTAATTCTTGAAAACATGCAATATTATTTGTCTAAATAGAAACATGGTTCGACAAGTTGTTTAAAAACAAAACTGACCAAGACAATTGAAACAATTACAACCAATAAGTTTTGAGTCCAGTTTATAAATTTAAGTGAAAAAGATAGTGTAGTCGAGTCGAAGTTGAATAATGAATGTTATAAATTATTCTCATTTGATGACAGTGTTAACAAAAAAAGGGAAGATTATTATTGATAATTATTATACATTTAACATAGATAGCACAAATATATTAAGAGCCAGGCGTTGAAGGATACAACTATTACAGCGTGTATGAGAATTTATTCACAAGCCTAAAAAATAACCAGGCTGAATGTGATCTAGATTTTTTTTATCTAAAATCAACGGCAGATAGCATATCGCTGTCATGGCCTAGATTTTTTAATTAATTTTTGGTTTTAGTTTTTGAGTTAATTTTTTTAACAAAAACAAATATTTAAATTAGAAAAATATGTATTTACAGATACATAGGTATGGATGCTTAAATATATTCAAATATCATACAGCTACTCTCTCGATAGAACACGCAACAGCACCTCCCTCCCCAAGGTAATTGGTTAGGGAAAGTTCATGGAAGTCGTAAACCACCTTTGAGAGGACTATACCCATACGTTAATTAAGGAGTAAAGTATAGGCAATTTTTCGCAAAATCTTTATTTAGATCTTAAGCTACTTAATTCAATCTACAAATTTTTAATAAATTAAAGACCTACACTTTAAAAACTCACAGAAAAAAATGCCACGGTTAAGCATAGGTATTATACTAATAGTGAAATTAGAATTATCACAGCAATTACAGTATTCATTCATATGTAAACTATGTTTTCACACAACAAATTACTGATGGGTCCTGTTAACGATTAGTCTCTATTATAAATTATATAATGTATATAATGCATTGATGTAAGTAATCTGTGTTCAACAGAATTGTGTATTGAACGAGGATTGAAATAAATATGTTAATACATAATTAAACTTTATAATTTTTTTATAAATTATACGTCAAAAACATAGACTTCTATGCCTATAGTATTGTGTACTATTTACGCCTGGTTATAAATATAAACAGTTGCATGCAAATTGGCGAGGAGATTGTTAAAATGATAGTTAGACCACAAAGTTGATGAATCTTTAGACGTTTGCCTTAAGAAAAGTTGCTCCGGAGGCACCACGTAACTAGAAGTGATCTATCAGTACAACCCAAATTTCAGATAAGAACGGTATCGGTGGAGAGGACAGGACACTATCTCAAAATAATAACCCTTGGTCATACCCATAGGTTTTCAGAAGCCTATGATGAACGTAGATGTACAGAATTACTTTATAAATAGGGCATAGTAAACTCTCCAGAATGTGACTATTGCGCAGAAGACTGTTAACTACAATACTTTAAATGCTCAGTTCGCTTCTACCAGATACCTACAATCGACTGCCTCATAATTCTTACTACATTTAACCTAATCGACTAGGTTCGGTGTAGGCAAATTTTGTTCATATCTTAATTTGAAGGTAAAACCTTAGTTAAGTTTTATTAGTATAATAATGTGGAAGCATTGCGAGTAATAATTTTTTTTATTAGACTACCAAAGCGACTGTTTCCAAAGCTTTTTACTATTTTTTTTCAGTAGTCATAGTAAGTGATTTTGATGGCACTAAAAGAAAAATATTGTATGACATACACTGTCAACTTTTTTTTTTTTTAAGTCTGATAATTTTTTATTGAAGAAATTAAAATTTAGAAAAAAATCTTTAAAAAATAACTCTATTAGAGGCATTAACAAAAAACGACATATGATGTAAGTACCTAATTTCATGTTTCTAAAATTTAAAAATTATGATTACTACAAACATGTTATTAGGATATACATTGATGACACATCAATATATTTAAAAATAATTAGTTAGGAGCTAGACTTGTAATAGTAAAATAGTCGCGTATACATCTATAAATTTTAATTATGAAATAAATTGTTTAACCTAGTATAAAACCTACTTGAGAAATTTCATTTTACACTGTTCAGCTACATAACATTCAACGATAGTTTATTTGATTTCACTATCATCTAACGAACCTTATAAAGAGATGTTTGTAAAGCTACATCATAATTGTAAAGAAGGCATTTACTAACATTCGATAAATAGTAAGGAAGACTTCTCTTAATCTCTATTCCTATCTTTTTTATCTTAATTAAATCTTTAAACAATACCTACCTACTTATTGTATAACTACAATCAATGCAGTAATTGTGGTATACTAATATTAAGGGAAGCATGTACATGGGAGTGGGGGAAATTAAAAATGATTAGGAATCTATAGAAATGTTTTCTTTGTTATGGGAAGATCTATAAGATTGTTTGTATTCAATACTGGTTGTTTAATTACTTTTTTTCCGACTATATGCAATTCCTTGTGAATAATCATTTATTTATAGTTTTATCCTTTACCTTGAATTATTAGTACTCTTATCAGGTGATACAAATGTATGTGTGCTTAAGAAAAAAAAAGTGGGTTTTTTTAAAAAAAGTTTCCAAGACAATTGACAAATTGTAATTTGAAAAGTAAGAACTGAAAACCCTTCTACTTACTTACAAATTGAAGGTAGTATATTGCTAAAAACCAACATGTTTTTTAAAGTTTTATTTAAAATTTAAATGACGTTAACTTTTTAAAATTTTTAAAATATATTCCAAGTTTGCCTGTTTTTTTAATGAGCCTATCAATAGACCGTAAGATTAAGACTCAAATTAATAATTCTAAAAATATTCCCACGCTCGATGGAAGGGTAAAAGATTATTTTTTTAAATTTTACTTAATACAATTGGTTTTAAGACTCTAGTTCCGTTATTAAAAAAGAACTACTAAAAACTCATCGTTGATAACCTTAATGCTTACAGCCGCATGCAACTAAGAAAAATTAATCAAAATTAAATTAATACCTGTAATAATATCGCGTTATACATTTTTAAACTGATGTTCCTTGGCTTTAGTGGTTTGCCCCGAAGGGATCCCCAACGACTGCGGACCGACTATACATTTTTAAACTATGTACTATGCCATCGATATTGTTATTCTAAATCCCACGATGTTTTTAAACATATTGATTGTTATTAATGTATCTTCGATGCGTAGCTGAGTTGGTATTCTTTGTTTTTACAATAATGTGTTTTTTTGGGTGTCTGGACCTACGTTATATTTAAACCCACTAAACTGATTTCTTCATGCAACTCTATAGATTAGAAAACGTACTCAAAAGGGCCAACAATTTAAAGAGTTCTCCTCCTTTCTTTCAAAATCGAGAAAATACACAAAAAAAATTGTTTTTTCATTATAAAATTACGGCACGCTAAAAATTTTAAGAAAAATAGTCAAATTAGTTTCAAATTTGTATATACTTTTATTTAAACAGAGTATCGTCAATATACACGTTGCAAAACCAAAACAATTTTCCTTTCTGGGAGGGAAAATTTTTCATTATTTTGCTTTATTATTATTTATATGTGCGGTTGTTGCTTAAATTCTGAAAATTAGACAAAAGGTAGATCTATAACGGGTCTATAAGATAAACAATTTTCTCAAAAAATTTTCTTGATTGGGAGTGAAGTTTAGGGACTTGAGGTTTAAAAATTAGACCGAAGATAGATCTAAAATAAAGGATTTTTTTTTTCTTAGGTTGTTTTAATGAGTAAAAAACACGATAATAAAAATAAGTTATTCGCTTAGTGTTTTATTGCTTAAGCTTCGTAAGATGAATTTGATGAGCTAGTTATAGTGAATTAATAAAAATAGATAGCGTACACATTAAACATCTTCGCTGCATTTAAAATACTCGTGCATTATACATACTCAAAGCGTATACGTTTCAGTGTTGGTTAGAAAATTGCATTTTAGTCTTATCAGTCGTTTGATATTAATGATATGAATCCGGAAGTTTCTTTTATTCGACGTCGTATAACGGATCAACTGAAAATTATATAACACCTCAAATAATTGGCTTTGTTAATCAATGTTAAACAACGTACTAAAATGTATGTAATTTACTACTTATAAAAATGAAATACAAATTTAAATTTAAATAGTCTGTAGTCTGTGAAGTTGGAAGCTTGTAATAACTGTTACACAAAACATTATATGCATATTTATCTACGTAACACTAATTCCCCTTAGGAAAACTTTTTGCGTTGTACACGCACAATTTATTAATGCTTGTGATGTAATTTCGACTATTCAAATAATAACCATAATTAAAATTCTGTGAACGGACTAAAACGCACACGGTTTTTGGAAGCAGGAAATGGAACAATTATTTGAATGTAGCACTTTGAGAAAGTTTTGATTTGTAACAATTGATAGTCTTATAATCTAATTAGATAGTAGCCCGCTAATTGAGATCATTGAACGGTGTGTGCGGCTAAAAATGAATTAGTCAAAATGTACTACTGTTGGAAAATGAACTCTAAGATTTTTCTTTCCATCAATCTCTTTTTTGAATTTTTTACAAAACGTCATAAATTATTTAACTTTTATCGTGATAATGCCATTTTTTACACAACGTTAAGGCTATATTAATTTACATGTTTATTTAAGTAGGAATAATGGTATATTGGTAATAATGGTTGTTTTAATTAAAAATACTAATTTAAACTACTTGGGAGTTGTAACAAACTCATAACTGTTCATAGTTCTTTATTTGTATTACATTTGATAACTGTTAAGTATGATTATTTTTGTTTGTTTCAAAACAACTAAAAACTGACAATCAATATTATTTTCAAAAATTCATAGATTATAAAATTAATTATATTTTTCCACCAACATTGAACTAAAAAAAAACATTTGTTTTTCGCAATAGATTTTATGGCAGCATTACTTTTCTATTAAAAAACATATGAAATATAAGTGAACATTATAAGTGAACAGCTCTTGAAATTAAAAAAAAATTTCCATATAGCGCAACAAAGAACGAGCCGTCTTTAAAAACAATAGGCTGCCGCATACAAAATAAAAGTGATGATCCGAATGAAAAAAACGGTATAAATAAAATAATAATGGCATGACCCCATACACCTGTAACAGTGTGATTACTATAGTAATATATACATGTATTGTGATGAATTCGGCACGGGCTGTACACGTATATAATAATATTATATACGTATACATGCTTATTGAACATAAAATGTCATTAATATATTATTAAGGCATTGGCGCAACTAGAGGGGATGCTGAGGAAGTTCAGACGTTTTTAAAACTCTGAAAGCTCCCTCAGAATTTCAGTAAAAATTAAAAACCTTACTCGGGTGATGCGTCTGTTTTGTTGTTGACATTATTTTAGAGCCTGAACGAATTAGAAGGATTTGACCTTTCTCAGCACCCCCTCTAGTTGCGCCAATGTATTAAGGTCTCCACTAGGTTTTAATTTTAAAAGCTATATACCTACAATGTAAGATGTACGTATACAATATAGTGTAATACTCAGACAACGAACGTTTTCCTTAAAAACCTAAAAAAATTGCGTTTAAGTTTCTTTGATTTTTCTTAATGAATAACAAATTGTTAGCGTTTATTATTTTTTTTTGTAAAACGTTAATTGAATTTTATACAACTTTGAAGATATATTTTCATACTTAATTATCAATTTTAACCAAAACTAGTATACAATAGCGTATGTACCATTTAGCATGGAATCAGTACTTATTTATTCTACACACACTGTCGTCCGAAATGTCAGTGGACATCAGAATTATTATTTCAATAGTTTTGATCAGTTTCATCAGCATAAAATATAATTTTCATGACATCACTTTGAATTGTTTTAAATTTACCGTTTGTTCGTGACACACATTTCTAAATTCATATTACCTAAATTGTATTATTGGTAATATTACATTATTATAGTAATCTACTTGTATCATCTAAGAACATGATAAAAATTATTGAACATTTTATAATTACCTGCCAAACATTTGAAAATGTGAGCTTTATTAGCCGCGTTCATTTTATTTTAACGGTAAAATAAAATTTAAGGTTAATTTTATCTTTCTACAACTGTAACAGTGTAGAGATTGTATTACACATTTGGAAAGTAGAAAGGGACTGAAGAAGTGCAAGAGATTTCCTTTGACTCTAGGCGTCTATTGTATAAGTATTATATAATTGGGGGTAGTTGAATTTAAATGTTATTTTTAACTTCCCAGGCCTAGATCAGGTTTTTGTGCAAATACTTGTAAAATTGTTGTGAACGTTAACTATTATTTTTTTATATTGTACTTAGAGGAAGTTTTATGTTTCTGAGTAGATATTATGCGTTTAGTATTGTACAGCACAGTTGGTATTGTATGCATTAAGCGATAGAAGAAGGAGCTAATCACAATATTATTAAATCATTTGTTTTGGCCATTTCAGCAGCCGTGCCTTATAGCCCTAAGTATTAGTACATAATACTATAACGTAATTCTTGAGCTGAATATTCGTGTCTAATGCAACATTAACTTGAGGTGTAGTAGGTACAAATATTTCTTATGTAGTGGCTGTACCGGATTAATGATATTTAGACGCAATCTGTCAACTTCCGAAACGCAAAGCGGAGAAAGCTGAGATAAACCAGATGTCTAGCCAAGTTATCGAATATCCTCATTCCACGTTTGAATGGGTGTGTCCTCTATAACCTATTAAAAACTGGTTCAATCATTTGTTTACGTAATTTTTTATGGTCACCATATCGGTGAGAGCTGAGACAGTGTCCAAATGGAGGTCAATATTTAGACCATTAGTCGAATATTGAATAATAACATCTATGAAATAAATTGTTTATCCAAAAACTGTATAAAATAATTTTCAAAGAAACGTTTCGAAGAAAATCTATACATGATAGAAGTACAAATACGGACAAAAGACAATAATGTGCTTAAAATTGTATTTTTAGTGTCAGGGTGTATACGATGAAGTTTGATCGTTTGTCTGTGATTAATTGTTTACATTGTCGCCCATATCAAACTACTATAAATATAAATTTTAAACAAAATGTTGCTTGTATACAAAATCATCATTAAAAAAAGAGGAATAAACCAGTATTTTTTTTTTTTACAAAAAAAGCTACTATTTAACTAATTTAGGCCTTAGAATGTAAAATTTGCGAAAACATTGATATATATATATATATATATATATATATACCCTTAATAGTACCCTAAAATATTTTTTTTTAGGGGTGTAAAATATTTTAAACTTATTCCTCATTTAGTTGCAAAGAATTTTGATATACTTACATAACACATTATTCTAACGATAGATCAGAAAAAAACAAAAAACAAGTTTATACTTTAATATTTATATCTTAAAAAAATTAAAAACTGAAAACAATTTTTTTTTGGAAAACTGATGCTCGCAACCTCTAAAAATAATTTAAAAAATCTGAAAAAAATAGGAAATATTATTTTATCCCAAGGAACATAATGTCAAGAGCAGAACAAAAAAAAAATTGTTTTGGCCCACCCTATTATACATATTTTAATTATAAGATACAACTACTGTTTACGGTCGAGATACTAATAAGTAATAAGTAATAAATCAATTAGTTACACATTTATAATTTTGATTGGATAAAAAAATAGGACTACGATATAATCGTCTGCTGTTTATAGACATATTACAGTTTACCTTATGTAAATATTATAAATATCACTATGGTTATAAATTTAAAAAAAATTGTAAGTATGTAATCGATTTCTAATTAATTGCTAGCCACGGTAATGTAGTATTAAAATCCGTTTGCTGTGTTACTTTAGCCAAACTAATTAAGCTAATTTTCGTATCACATGTACCGTATAATGTTATACAATTACATGTTAATATGTTATGTCCTATGGCATGATAATAATTTATACTAAGAATTAGTAAAACCATTTATTTTATTATACAAATTAATTATTATTTGTTTAGATTTGATTTCCTACTTTATAAAGGATTATAATATCTACAATAACGGTGTGTCACATTACATGATGTAAATACAAAAATACATTTCAAACTTCAATATAATTTTAAAGCAGATATTCTTTAGAGGCGTCAGTACGTACATTATTTAGTAACTTAACTCCTCTAGTTGCATAAACAATTGACATGCGAGTAAATCCTTTGAATATAATAGTATATGCCTACAGTATGCTTAACTGTAAAACTTTAATGGACTTTTTTTTCGTCGTCTTAGTATGTACCGCGAGTGCACATAGGTCTATTTTTAACTGGACTGCGGAAGGAGAGCTATGTGTTTTGTTTAGTATTATACTTTAAAATAATTAGTAATAATCGGGAATGACCCAGCAATATTTACAACGATTTTTCATTTTGGTTTAAGTATACAAAAATACAATGTTAGACCGAATATAAACGTATCGGTCGACCGGAAACCGTGTAATTACTGTACTATTTATTAGTTACTACTTATTGTATGTTATGTACGGTTCGGTTCCACGATTTAAGGCTATGTAGGTGTATAAAGTTGCGATCGTGACATCTTTCCGGGCCTGTTTGTGGCAACATCGAACGAAGCACAAAGACCACGATCAGTCGACTATATACCAAATCCATACATTGGGAAACTTGTGGATTATGTCACCACAGCGTTGTTATTTCGTACCCGATAGGCAGAACAGCAGCCACATAATAACGACCCGTGGGTACACTGTACCCGTTATATTATAACTGGTATTATTATTATTATTATTATAGTGTTTTATTCATCGGCGACGGCGTTTGAAATTAGGTCACCGGGGCACGTAAGAAAAATGATCAATTAAAGACTCGTGAAGGAACGACCGCTTGCGTCATCTAGACTAAAACCGGGTTTGCATCGGAAGCGGTCTGTATGAAAGTGAAAATCGAGCTACATACGACTAAAAGTAGAGGTGTACCGCAATTTTTTTGACATGTGATTTATTTTCATGCAAAGTAAACATTGATAAAAACAAATACAAAATACATATAAGATTTTTAAGTATTTACAAATTGTTCGACATGTTTGAGCACATAATTATTTTTGGAACATAAAATTACACGAATGTGTAAAGAAAAACATCCTTAATTATTTGATAACATATTATAAAATAACATATTTAGCAAAGTGACGTCGTTAATGGCTTTCACCTTCGGCAAGTGAAAACGCTGGCTCAACCGGTGTGAATTATACATTTATAATATACTATACTATATATATATATATTAATCGTACAAAATAATGATAATAACAATACGTGTTGCAAATTCTTAATTAGTAGCTTACACAAAAATAAGGTACTCTATAATACAGTTATAAAATAGATAGACTCTTACTATGTACATAGTTATAATAATAATTAAGTAGAAATTAAATTATTCCGTTTAGAGTTGTACGTTGTGGCCTCTTAGAAACGCGTCTATTTGGCCGGCGGCCAGACTTTGCTGGGCGGTTGTCCGTCCGGGTTGAACGAGCACAAACTGCTGTTGATGAGCTTCCGGTTGAGGTTCAAAACGCTGTTGTTTAGGTTGTTGGGGGAATCGTGGCTGTTCGGCGAAACGCTGAGCTGGTGGCGGTGGCGGGAAAAATTGCACCGATTGGAAGGGTTGTTGGGCGGCGAACTGTTGTTGCGCGGGGAACGGTTGGATCAATTGTTTTTGCTGTTGCTGTTGTTGTTGTTGCTGTTGTCTAAACAAATTTTGCGATTGTTGGAACATCGTCGCCTGTTGTTGTTGGACGAACTGCTGTTGGGCAACGGGTCCCGAAAACGAAGCCGGCCTCTGGAAGTTGAAGTCGGACCTCGTCGGAGGGAATTCGGGTTGGAACTGTTGGGCGAGCGCAGATGGCCGGAAAGCGGCCGGCGGTTGAGGTTGAGTGTCGAATTGTTGACTCGGGGGCGCCAACGGTAAACGCTGTTTAAGGCTAATACCTGCATGTTGCTTGGGTACCTGTTGGTAGATGACAGTGTTATATTGTCCGGTGGCCGGGTTGAACACCAATTCGGTCGTGTAAAGGGGTTGGTTAGATCCGGTCGGGATGGCGTTTTGTTGGGGCGGTTGAGGTAAAGCGCGGAATGCCGATTCTAGACTTTCGGACGGTCTGAACGCGGGTGGTGCCGCCGTAGACGATGGCCGGTCGGAGGTAGGAGAAATCTGGGGGGCCCTGGGAGCGTCGGAAAACTGACGGCCCGGTTGACGGGGGGTCGTGGACGGCTGCTCAAAATCGCCGAATTGTTGTTGGAACAGGGTGGTCGTCGGACGGTTCTTCTTAGGCTTCGGTTTGGGCACGTTCGCTGGTATGTTCTCTTCTTCGTCGGGTTTGGTCGGTTGCTGGTCTTCTTGGTCGTCGTTTACCGCATTCGGGTCGCACGGGTTGCCCTGAACATAAGAGAACTCTCTTTTGTTGCCGTCCGGGTCGACGTAACCGTATTTGCCTCTGACTACGCAGTCGGTGCCGCGAGTCTCCTCTTTAAAACTGCCGTCGTCCGCTTCATAACCGAAAGTGAACGAACCGTCGTCGTTGAGCTTGTTGTAATTTCTGATTGTCTGAGCGGTGGGCTCTTTCTTCTCTGGTTGCGGTTCCTTCAGTCTCTGTTGCAAGAACTGTTGTTGAGACGGCGGCGCCCGCTGTTGTTGCAGCGATCTACCGGGCTGTCTGATGGCGATGGCGGGCGGCTGTTGGTCCGGGTCTTCTTCTTCTTCGGCGGCGGCCGGTCTCTGCTGCAGCAGCTGTTGTCTGGGCGCTTGGCGGACGATCACCACCGGCTGCCGTTCGGTTTCCGCATCGGCCAACGGCCTCAACGGCCTCCTAGACACCAGCACGGGCTTCAGCTGTTGTGGCCTGTCGTCCTCGAGCCGCTCGTCTTCGACTTCGTCGGCCGCTTTCACATTCACTCTTCGGCATTCCACCACCGTGGACGCGGTTAACAGTGTCGCAAACAACACGCCCTGTAAACATAAACAATAGCTAGTGAGTAAAAAGTAGATAAATAAATCACGTCGTAATAAATCATGTCGATCACGGTAGACCGCGTGCGAACGGATAGCAAATACATTCGTTTGGATAGAATAAAATGAATCATTCCCACGAGTTGCAGCGTGTTGCACCTAACCTACCCGAAATGGCCCACAATATACACGAGGCCGTCGAATCACGACCGCCCATCTTTACAAACCGCTAGATCTGTAGCGGAGGTCATCGATTGGTCAATGTCGGATTGAAAAATAATTGAAATTACCCACTTAAAATGTCTACCGTTGCTTGCGAGTAGTGTGAGTTAAGTTCTACTACAGTAGTAAACACCTACACAAAAAGCATCTATGTTCAATTAGGTCAAAATTGCATCATTTAGTGACATAACTCAATGAATAGTAACTTAAACCTTGCTAATTTATTAGTAAAAAGACATGAACAGTTAAATGCTAATGAAACGTTCTCTTTAAACAAAAAGAATTTTCTACACATCTCTTCTGATCTTAAACAACAATGACCACAGGGTTATTATCAATGCCTGCTTATTTTAATTAAACGTATCTTAAGAAGTTATTATAACTGTGTGTTAAAATTACTTTTAAATAAACGTTTCGATGTAAATCTGTAGAATGGTAGAAATATAAATTTTGACAAAGGCATTGTAATGATAGTAATGTGCTTAAAATGGTATTATTAGTATTAGGGTGAATACGATTGATACATTTGATTGTCTGTATCATATATTATTTTTTTACCGTTGTTATACCTATAAATCGTAATACAAATATTATGAAATTATTTTACTGATACCTGTTGATTGTTGATTCATTATTACGTGCCAAGAAATTTAATATGGTCAAAGTGAAATTATCCCTTTTTTTGGTTTTTCCTCTATAAAAAAAAATTTGACTACAGATTTAAAAAAAAATTGCCATGTTTTAACTAACTTCACTCTAGATTTTCGGTAGAAATTTTCAAACCTTAAGTCTTAAAACTTAAAAAAGGAGAAATAAAGAAAAAGTTCCTATCCCTTCTGAGGTCAAAGGATTATGATATTTTTTTAGTATAACAATAGTACATTATCTTAAGAATATTCCATTCTAATTCTACTATTTTTAATGAAGTTATAGAGCACTGAAATTTTAAGTGGATAAATAAGTAAATTTGTGGAGTGCTTTTATAGATTTTGAAGGGAAAGGGGTGAACTTTATAAATTTTCGACCACAATAAGTACCTTTCTGGTACGATTACTGATGTATACAGTTGCCACATGAAGATTTTATGTTTTCTATATCGACGGCGCCTTGCTTCTCGTCTTTTCTTTATGGCCGAACAAAATTGCTAGTGAACAACAACCGAGTAGAAAAATGTGAGAACCTTATGCGCTGGTTACGGAGCCTTGTTTTGCAATTATTATTACCATTATTATTATTATTATTATTATTGTATAACGGTAATATTGTTAAGCGCGATGACGACTGAAGATAAGCGAACTACTAGATAACGATTAGTGAAAGCCAGTGCGCGCGCTCTCATACACATACACAAGCGGATACATAAAGATTATTTTTCTTAAATTTGTATGTTGGACTGTACGCGTTAATAATGAACTATTTAGGAAACCGAATTTTTCACCTCCAATACATGAGCTGCACACGATTTCAGTATTGCGCAACGAAATCTATTATTTTATTCTGTTATATTATTTTGCTCTTCGCCAGACGATTTTTTGACTACAACATGTGGATTGAGATCTCAAGGTCTTTATAAATGGTTTTTTTTTCTTTTCAACCAAATCTTCAAAAAAATAGAACATGCTGAGTAACGACGGCCAGTCAGCGAGGGGATTGACAACTACAGTACGGGGTGATTCGTACGGCTAACACAAAGCGATCGGACGTTTGATGATTATGTATATCAAGGTTTATCGTTCGTGCGTCCGAGCGAGTGTGTCTAATTGTCTTATCAGATTTATATTTTTACAAATAATACACTTTGGCGTTATGCGGTCGCTTTCGATCTCACTCGTCTTTACCGCGTCCTCGAGTGTCTTCGAGTGAATCCACACGCGGTCCGAGTATATTATAACAATAATAATAATAATAATATATCCATTGTTAAGTCACCTTACGCACGCACGGTCAAGTAAAAACGAATAACTTCCAAACGGAAACACGGACAACAGGTATTAATTCGTAACGGTTGTTTAAATTAACACGCGAGATAGTTAGGTAATAAAAAATAACAACGATAGGTAGTGGCTAAATAACCAAACATAGTATCAAAGTTGAGAATTTATAACGTGAAATTAATTAACGCATATACGAATAAAAGAGGAAATTGTATCGAAAATAATTGTTTACCAAATGCTCTTATACCCAGTTTTGACTAATCCCGTAGTTGCTCAAAGAATTGTTTATGGAATACCAACGTTTTGTACATCTCAGCCTGCGTCTCTCCGCTCAGAAAACCCATCCATGCTCTTTAATGCGGCGCAGGGAACTATGTTAACCCTATTTGGAGTCTATTCTAATCTATATAGATATCACCAATGGGAAATTTCCTCTCTTATGTCTATTCTATCCTAAATTCAGCGTTTACATATTTTATCATACAACCCTCTAAATATATCTTCCTCATTTCACCAAGTAGTGTTTATTAAAAAGCATAAAAAACTTCGCTGTTTGTGGTATAAAATAATTTCGAGTAATTTAAAATAATAGACTCGAGCACAACTTCTTGCTCTTTCCATACTATTTATTTCTTCTTCAACGACTGTCCGTTCTGGCCTCGGTCGTCATTAAGATTTATCTTCAATATATCTATCTTATTATATCCCTTGCTAGCCTCGTTTCGTTTAAAACTTTAAATATACTTTTATTATTACTTATAATTAACTTTCAAGGCATTATAATTGTTGCTTATAATTTTTAATTAAGAACTTATAACTAATAAAACAAAACAATTTAGTTGTATAAACAAATTTTAATTTAATAAGGTTCAACCGGCTAAATGACCTTTTCCGTAGTTGTACCGAGAGTATATCATATTGTTTTGTATACAATAATGATAGATTTAGATAAAACGAATTCATATCATTTTTTCTATCATAAATTGTATCTTATCATTTGATACATTTGTATTTTTCATTTCTGTAATAATTTGGTTATAAATAAAACAATACGGATTTTCTCTCCCCACTATGATATTTTTTTGTTGCCCATCTATGCAATACAAAGTAGAAAGCTCTATAAGGAATTTAATTAAAATTTCACTACTCAGTTTTCTTGAATACACGTATATTGATCAAGGATTTAAAATGTATTATAATGACAGTTGACAGAAAAGGGCTTAAAGCGATTTTTGAATACAGTTATATTGTAATATATAATATTATATAGTTACATTATTGTATTATTATAGTTAGATTATACTATATAGTTTATCGACAATTAAGTAGGCAATTTAAATTTTGAGAGACCAAAATTTGACATAGAGAACAGCCCTTTACTAATTCAAATTAATTGGGGGGGTTGATTGATTCTAAAACCTCCAGCTAGATACGCCACTGCAAACGAATCATAAAACTTTTATGTTTCATTGAGTTGAAAAATATGAGCTAGTCAAAGTTCACGGTTGAATTATGTTCTTATTTCTAATAACAGACAAAGAAAACACGTGTTTTGGACTGGATGAAGCGAATAAGAATAATATGCAGATATATGTGAAGTACTCAAAGTATAGGTTTTATTCACTAACTTTTTCATGTCATGAAATTGAATTTCACATTCTAAAATAAATACAAATAATGTCTTTAAAGTAAAAAAAAAATGACGTCCCATATGTATGGGATACCAAGACTGCAAGAGTTAATCATTTAGACCACCTTTTTTCGACCCAACTTGTTAATTGTAAAGATTAAAATTAACTGTACGGAGTTGGACAAAATAGTTAAATCCGTAATATACAAATAGAACAATATAATTTTGTAATAAATAACAAAACCTCTTCGACTTACCCATAGAGATTTGATATGCATAATGGCACCGGACGGCTGTAATAATATGCACAAGTAGTCGATACGATTATTTTTATAAATTCTATGTACGAATTAAAAAAAAACGCATACTACGATACGAATGGCCGTGTGCAATCGCGAATGTGTCTTAAGCGTTTGAAACAAAATTCCGCGTTGTGGTACACTGGCCGGTGCACAGGTCTTCTGGTTCGTTTTATAACTTTCCCCCGCCTCGCCTGGTCTTTCACGCACAACATCGAACAGCGTGGCTTCTGCCGAATTCTCGCAGAACTCTCCCGCTCGACCACGGACGTCACGTTAATACACCACCGTCCTCGCCCTGCAAAATAAAAAAATAAATAAATAATAGAATAGAATTTTAAAAGATTAAGTACCTAGTAGTTACATCAGTAGATCGCGGATTTGGATGAATCATATAGGAATTCATTTTCAGGCAAACAAAATAAACTCGTGCACAACATGTTTGTCCAACAGTTAAAATTTTATAAGGCGAAAATCGTGTTTTTATAAATATAGGTGATCGATAATTTAGAAAAATGAATAATATTTATTCGATAACAAACATAAATGAAAATACGCAGAAAACATGAGGCTTGAACGTAGTATATTGACTTAATTATATAGCTAACCAAACAATATTTTTTTTTACAAATAATATAATAACAAAAAACATTAAAAGTACATAACACAGTCAGATCGTCAATTTCGTTTACTAAAATATTCACAATGACCAATGTACATAATATACTTAAAAACAGCTAGCAAATGTCAAATTTTGTCTGAAATTTAATTCCTATACGATTCATTCAAATCCGTGCGATCCACTGATGTGACGTCTTCTTATTAAAGGCAATTTATTGACGGGTTTGAATTATAATTTTTTCTTTAGAGAATAGCACAGTCTGGCGCAAAAGGGTTTTGTAATATTATTCTGATATTATGTTCACAGGGTCGTACGGTACATAAGGTCCGTCTACAAAGGTCCACGACACTTTGGATTCGGTTCGATGGTTCTTGTATTGGGACCGACAAAAGGGTCGTGGAAGCCCACTAACGATTGCATACAAATAACATAGGTATAATAATATTATTATTATAGTCGCCGAAATTCGATGTAGGCCGTGTCGTGTTATTGTTGTTGGCGTTTTACAGTCGCCATCGGAGTACGATTGTTATCTTCGTCAAATACATTATGACTTATAATGAACACTGTACAACATCTTACATTTGTAACCGGTAAGCGTGTTATTGTACATACACTCTAGACGATAATATCATTTCGATTGCGAGGCCCGCGGGACTCGTGGCATCGCGATTATCCGAGTCTACTGCACGCATATATAAGTAATATACCCAATATTAGGTAGGTACATAGTATACTACATGTATATAGTATACTGCATACCGTGACGGGCCCTAACATCGAGCTCGGTCGGCGATTTTCAAGTTAGTCCAACAGTCGATCCATTGTTTTTTTTTTCGTTTGCAAACGCCGACACAAACACAACAAGTCTTGCGGTGGCGCAACAACAACGTTCGGGTATGATCCGAGGAAAAATAACATTGTATTGTGTGTCACTTATAACAAAAGCTCCAAGCTATATAACCGTGTGTGAGGTTTAAAAATTAATACAGCGCAAACTTCTCCCGGGCTAAACATAAGAACCACTTTCAGTCATTCGTTGCCTGGCGCGGCGTTTTATCTTCGTTTATCGGTCCATTGTAACTCGTTAGTATGACTGTACACAACACTATCATTATTATTATGGTCTCCCGAGTTTTAATTGTCATCGTGTTTGACTCCGAATCGATTACACGCTATGGCTCAGTACTATAGTAATAAAGTATATAGTATGTAACCGATTATAAAATCCGGTGCATTGCCTGGTAAGATATGTTGTTGCCCTCGGATCGTAGGTGGATAATAAAGTTAATCTAAATATAATAAAATACTAAACAATTTTACTGTAGTAATTCTCAGTCTTAATAATGCGAAAAATCGTTCAAGATAGAATGCATGCATGATGAAATGTTTGTTAGTACTTGATTTATTTTTTTATTAATTGTCTGTAAAATTATAAGCGTTTTCCTACACAGACATTGAAACGCAACACAATAAATTACAAAACATTTCAAATTACAAACAATGTTAACAAACACTCATCATCCATACTCGACTGGATAATTATTGAAGGGCGTTAGGTATACTATTTGAACTTGTCGCTCTAGTTCTTAATGCCCAACCTCGACAAGAAGAAGTTTTTTAATCTCCGAGTCCACAACAGTCGTTTTATTAACTATATCGAATACCTCTATCCATTTTTTTTTTGCATATCTCAATATTTAATGTTTAAGGAAAGCATTAAATACTTGAAGTCATTAAGATTCGATGTATATGTAACTTTTTAGTAACTGTTCGTCAAATGTATTTTATTTAAATTTAATTACATTTATACATTTATTAGTGTTCAATGTTTATAATATATAGTCAATTATACTTTACTGGTGGAGAGTTCAAGAAACAATACCTTAGATATAAAAATTGCACGCGAAAGTAAACAGTGGCCGTATTGAAAAACTGTAGCCACGTGCCAACAGCTTTCAAGTGTGAAAATAAAATATAACTGTTACTTTCATGCCGGCGTAGCCTCTCGCATTATAACGTTTTGTTTTCGTAGTTATCGCTTAATTGATGCATTCTTCGTTAATTAAATGATATTATTAGTTTGTATACCGTAAAAATCACAAATGCTTGGCGTCTTCGTGTTTTATGGTCCTGTCTATCGCCTGTCAAACACCTAATAAAATAACCTAACGCTTTAAAGTATTAAATATTTACGACAACGTTATGAGTTCAAGATGTCGACCTTATTGCGTTATCTATGGCCTAAGCATATCTTAACTCGATGTATAATAAATTAACCGTCTCTGGTTCAAAAATTAATACATTTTTGTCATACACGGTCAAAGAAATTGGTTTTTAATAGCTATTTGGACTTAAAACCCAAGCACCATAACAAATAACAATAAACGGTATTGCAATACATGTAATCGTTTTGTAATTCAATCCAAACATAACTGGCAGTTCGTTAATTGCGTTTTAACTAATTGTATTGTTCCCACGCACCTTTGCCGCTGTCGAGTGAAAATACAATTTTTCATCGGATATTGCTCTTTGCCGCGTTTCTTTTAACCATTCAAATTTGTGTGCAATACTTGAACGCGCCGAACAGCTAACAATAAGACTTGTATATGTCATGTCGCTTTTTGCCAAATCTTTTTTACGTTTGACCCGGCAAGTATAGTTGGACAACTTGAAATGGTCTATTGTATTCGACAGTATACCTACACAGGCACCCACACAAAATATTAAGTCCACGCACGGGGTATTCGTATAATATAATTTGTCATTGGCCTCAGCTTAAGTTGGTACACGGTCGTTCATTTGACCGACTGTTGCACAAACTGAGCACAACCCGAATCCTATATAGTAAATTCTGTACGGTTTCATAATTCATTCAAATCTCACCGGTCAGACGTGAGAAATGAAAAACATATATTTTACCAAAATAATAATAGGTATCGTTAACGTATCCAGTCTATTCAACATACTGGCTAAATCACTCCGATCTTCATAATATGTTTTACTTAACCCGTAGGCTTTATGAAGACAAAAAGAGTTGTTAATTAAAAAAAAAAAAACTTTCTCACAATATGAACATCGTAGTCAATTATAATTCAATAAAATGTCCCCTGCGCGTTACCTTGTAGGTTGCGGTAATGACATGAAGTGACTAATCAGTGCGCAAGAAAAAAAAAATTAATAGAAACGTTATTAAGTGTAGACAAATATTTTTAATAATATCCGGTCGTTAGCAATTAGTACACCATTTAGAACGTAATGATGTCTTTTGTTGTTGACTCTTACTTAATACAATTCTGCCAGCTACATTTTGAATTAATATAAAATAAGGTAAATTCATAATTTTTTTCATAATTAAGTCCAACGATCATGTACTAAAGTATGTATGAAACTGTAGATGCTGCGATAGTACTAAACACATACAATTTTTAAAGAAATAAAATATTTCTATTCTTATTTTAAAAATAGAAGAGAATGTTTTCTTCGCAAAAGCATGGTTTATTTTCAATAGATCAAATAACTTTCTTTCCATGAAATTTTAAAGTTAAGAATTTTAGTATTTTTTAGATTATAAAATTTAGTGGATTGAATCACCGAAAATCTAAAATCGTTTAAGCTAAGATAAAATTCTTTTCTATTTATTTTGAAAATTTGGTGAACTTACCTTAATTTCAAGACACTTTGGTTTTGTTTCACGCAAAATTATTTTGATGGAAAGAACTGTTATTTTTTCTATAGAAATTACTGTGATAGTCTAGCAAAAAAAAAACAATAAGAGTGATTCTTACTGCATTACAATTATACACTATAGACTATGGTTTAAGCTCTAAATTAAGATTTCACGAAAAATCGCATATACTCTCCTCCTTAATAAATTTATGGGTAGCGTCTTCTTAAATGACAACATTATAGTAGTCCAGCAGGCTACTATTAACCCTTAACTGTTATCCTTATTTTGAGCAACACAACTGGTATTGTAGGGTCAAAAAAGACCCGTACTTAACCCCACATTGGTCGCGTGGATTACAATAGTAATCTATATATTCTTTTTTTTTTTAAACTGGATTCACGTTGAGTTAAAAAAATTGAATTAGGGGAAGGTATTTATTACAGTATGCAAAAAAATGGCTTTAATAAAATAGAAAAAGCTTAATACTGTTTACTTCGTTGTAACAATTTGTATAGTACATCAATAGTCTCATGTGAGTAGTCGCGCGGCACAGAACTATAATCCAATTGATTTTAATTATAGATAAGGAGACATGCGACGCCGATAACTTTCGATATAAAACTTATATTAAGTAATAATAGTTAATACGTACTACGTAGTCACTCTAGTGTTGTTAAGATACAAAGCTATCCGAGACAAAATAGGTTCTGTTAAGAATAATAAATAGTTTTAAATGTTTTTGTTATTTCACATAGTATGGTTGTATTGTGACGTGACTTTAAAGTAAAGTAGAAAAGACAAATGTAGCTGTCGGTCGTATAGGCTTCCCTCCAAGATGATGCTAACTAACGGTGACCTTAAACTTGTGTTTATACAACAGAATGTCTTTTCTGGTCCAACTTTTTCGTTGTTACCACTTACGATCACACTATCCTTATCCTATAAAAATGAGGTAGGTAGGTCAGCCCATCCATTTCTTTTCACAAATCTATTTATATTTATCCATCTATCTATCTTTCTCTATCCATCACCATTTCTTTATTCTAAAAAAAATTACTATTATTATATTTCGAGTTGCGATTTGAAGTCATTATTTGATCAATTTTGGCAAATTAAGAGTGTTTATTCGTAGATAGGTTTCAATAATTCAAGGTTAGACACTTATAGAAATACTACACAATAATTGAGTAATAGATATAAAGTTAAAACAACTTTAAGTCTTCGAGCGGGACTAGCTGATCAGACGTCAAATGTTTTACTTATTGTATCCTTAGATGAGACTGGACTGTCGCAAAATCAAATAACAAGTATTACAAGTATACCATACTTTAAATAATTGATTTAAGGTATTAACTGAGATGTGACCAACGTGACTGCCCATCGACAGTCCGGCCGGTCCATTGGCTCTTGAAACCTCGTTCTAGACTATAAATAAACCGCTACAGAACACAGGTTGTATAAAGGCACGGCGCGAGCACGTTGAGATTTCATCAGGCTATTTGGACATCACGATTGCGAGCCCAGAATGGTTAATGTCTGTATTGTTTCAGTTTTCACCGGTCGTCCGCCGTTATACCCAAACCGTTGCACCATGACGATGGTCATAATAATAAAATAAAATATGTTATGTTTCATTCATACCGAATGGATCAAATACACACACACACACAAAAAGGAAACATAAGTCACCGGTGGTTTCACAACGTCAACTGTAGAAGTCTAAACATTTACATTGTTTAACGGAGTCGGTTGCCGTCCAAATGTGGATGTAAAGAATTCGTGTTATTACTACACACGTTGATATCGTATCCACACCTAATATGCCTAATACGGTAGCCGTTATAGATGGTCAGCGTACGACGATCAATCAATGATTCAAAACACTATGGCGTCACACAACACGCTTTTAGACTACGTCCAGTAGCGAGTAGGATCATTTTTTGATAGATTAAATAGCACAGCTAAAAATTGTATTAACAAAATTTAATACTTGTTCATTTACGCTTATAGCGCAGCGCCCGCTACCAAATGTACACCTAATATACATAATAGTTTTGAATAGTTTGGATGCTGATTGATATTATACATGCGAAAGTCAGTGTTTTTTCGGCCAACATCGGGTGTTAGCAAAGTACTATGGCGGCGCGCATAATAATATATTTTATTAATCTGGGTTTGAAAAAAAACATAAGTTTGACTCGTGATGCTACTTTTTATTCGTATATTTTTGTTTAAAAATGTTTTTTTCGTTAAAAATGTCTTGAAGTTTAAATGTTCTTATTAAATTAGATCCGTACAAAATATAGGGACGGTCAACGAATCATCTCTATACAGAAATATCAATCAGTCACTATTTCTTGATTCACTCCACGTTTTTCCGTGTCCGTATTTATAACCGCCCACTTCTTTTTCGGTTTATTTCTACCGCTGAATCGTCTACTATGTGTCCCCTCTCTTATTATTTTATTTTCCCCCCTTTCTTTCCGGTTTCACTTGCCCAAACTGTGGTAATCTACTATTTTTTTCATTAAAGGTTATTTCGATAATTAGAGTTTAGATTATGAACACAGTGACCTAAATAGGTAATATTCATTCAATACTTGACCAATACTTTATATTATATACTTCTGTTCTTACGCATAAGTTAAGATAGGTTAACTAGGTAAGTGTAAGTAGAGATCATACATTTTATTACGAAATGTCTATTTAAATGAATACAATAATCAAATGATGAAATACCGGAAAATTACAATATAATATGCTCATGGTGTCTTATACTGTTTTGATAAATATACATAGAAATTCAAATGATAATTTGTCAGAATTACATGAAAAACCAAAAATATTTACTAGTACCATTGCGAATATTATACAAAATAATATATATTATTAAATCAACGTTACAGTATCTACTAAACGCAAATATGTGTAATGCCGTTAGTAGTAAAACAAGATTTTAATTTATACTACATAATCGCTTTGAATTATATTATATATCACTATTGTTATATAACTAAACATTAATTACTGTATTAATGGTTTATTGAAACGAAACTAGATCATAGCATCGATGGTCGGTCATTGTGCAGTTCCCGTTTGTGTTATGATCCAACAAGAGTGAAGGTATGCAGCTGATGTGTTGACTCAGGTGTATAATATGTTTGTTCAGGTGGGTCTTGTATTAACATTAGGTCAAGTCGGCGATTCGCCTTTGGGTAACTCGTAACGCTTGACCAGCAGATCTAGATCAACCACGGCCGATTGCATTCTCCTCCCAACGGATCGCAAACGGCTTCCCGGGTGAAGGGATCGTTCGTCTGGAACACCCAGGTGGTGTTACACAATCGTTTATTTTGAGACGGACATGCAGACGGATCATTCATATATTTTGTCATACCACAGCGCCAAGTGTCAACCATTACTACAATTAATAATTGTAGGATAAAACTTGGGGTTTTCAGAATGGAAGATTTTATAGATATTTGATACTAAACAATTGTGTTTTTATGATCTTTCCGTTTTTAACGTGTTTTCATCGTGATGTTAATTGCGATTATCAATCCAATGAAATTACTCAGGGCTCCACGATTTGCACAAGTCCTGTGAGATTTCAGGGACGCCAACTGTGTGGATTCGTTTTTCGGGCGAGGCACACTTGAAGACTTTTTTTAGAAAAAAAAGATATTCCGTCATTGTTTCCCACGAGACCGTTCCCAGTGTTATGATTTCCGTACAGGAAGTATTGTTGAATAATAATAATAGGTAAACCGATTACGGACGTTAGATTCTACTATAAAATACAAGTTGCGTCACTAGTGTGTACGTTTTATCAAGTCTAGCAAAATATAAATACATGTAGGTACATATGTATTTTAACAATGTTGTAGTTTTTATACAAGCACACAATGTGTGTGTGTGTTTGTTAAATATTATTTTTTTACAAAGTGTTAAAACTGTGGGAACGACAATGGAAAAAAACAGAAAGTTATAAATTCTATAAAATATTTCTTAGGAGCTATTTAAGTTAATTAGCGCGTGTTTGAAAAGATATATTTTACATACTAGTTCTTGAGAACAAGCATAGCCGCAACTCCAACTTAAAATTTGAAGGTGCCTAAGAATAATATATATAAAGTAGACTTTTATCTACAATAGTCATATGTAAATGAATAAGATACATTTTTTTGTAAAACGTGTTATTGCTAAGCACCTTTGAGATTTGCACTTATGCGCATAGCTTAATAAAGACAATACTTTTTTAGAAAAAAATATTTTGCAACACATAAAACAATATTTTAGTAAAGTAATATTTTTTTATTTCAAATACTACGAATTTAGAATGAAACGTAGAGACATAAATATTATAGCGTTTGAAAGATGATAGTTGATAAGTTTCAAAGGTCGCTACATATTACACCGCCATTTTTAGTACTAAAATACCTAAGAGTTAGGAAAGATCTCTAAATATGTTTATCATATAAACTTTTTTTCTAAGTTGTTTTTATGCCTTAAAAATGAATATGTACATGACCTCTTTAAACATTTATTGAATAAAATGTTGGTTTAGTGTCTTAAAAAGTTAAATAAAACGATTTATAATCTACAAAATATTTTTAGTTATTAAATAGTTTTTAACGTCCACAGTTTTGCTTAGAATCGTTAATTTGAAAGTGATTTTGTCACTTTCAGTTATGATAATTTTTTAAGGCTAGTGACCTCGATGTCTCTCTTATACAACGACTATGATGGCTTTTTGTTATATTTTTTTAAACGTTTAAAATCATCTTAAACCTGACAAAATATAGAATAAAATTGTTGTCGTTGAGTATGAGCGGTGGAGGTTAGTTATGCGTTGCTCGGGCGTAAAAAGTGTTTTTGTATTATGCAACGCCTAAATATGATATCAATATTATATCATAACAATTCATTTGTATCCATAATCCTATTAAATACAATCATCATCACCGGAATAACGATTTTGATCGTGGCGAGAATTCTATTATGTAGGATTCTGATTTGATTGTTATTATTATGATTATCTATATCTAAAAAACGCAGTGCACAAAATCACACATACTTATCTATTCATTGAATAAGTTTGCAACTAACTCGTTGTCGCCTTTTCCTGCGTACATAATTTTCACGGATTCACAGTTTTTAATATAAATACAATTATTAGTGCTTGTAAAATTGTCTGATACATATTATTACTTCTTATAGCAATTAAATTGAATGTTTTAGCACCCATGCAAAGTTGAGAAAATAATGGTCTTATATGCGTTTTTATTTTTTGTTCTTATTGTTAGTGGGAAAAGAAATTACCCACCGAGAACTAGGCCGTAGGTGCTTCCAATTTTATTAGGCTGTTGAAGTAAAGACTTATTTTGATTTGTTAGATAAATGCAACGCAGAGCCGAAAGTAATTTTTTTTATTTCCTATTTTGGACTACTACGAACATTTAATTAGTTTAAAGTACTTTTCAATATATATCTTAAGAATACATATTGAATGTTAGCAAACAGAAATTTGAATTGTTAGTGTACACATGCATTAATTACTGATATAAATTAAAAAAATAGTTTATAATTAAAAATATTTATTTATACTTAGAAATTATAATATAATAACTGATTACATTAGTTAAACTATAAAATATAAAAATAAAACCAAAATTAGTAAAATCGTGGTGTTTATAGAGTTATGTTCATAGTAAACTAGAATTTATCATTTTAAGCAGAATACAAATATTTTAAAGTTTTTATTTCAGTATAGTTAAAATATTCAGAATAATTCATAATAAATCGTTTGACTTGATGGGGATGGACATTTCTAGATCTTATGGTTTTTGATTACAGACTATACTTTACTACCTATCAGATATAATAGAATACATATGTATCTCTATAAAATATAATAATGTGAGTTAGCAACGCCTGTGTGTGTCTTTGCTCTATACACATATGTATGAAAGTAGCCAGTCTTTAACTCCTTCTATTTGTAGCTATCAGGTTTTGTTTGCTATAACATTATTCAACAGCGGATAATGTACATGTGGAGCTAAATTAAAACTTTATACATGTAAACAAATAGTATAACATTCAAAGAATCATTTTTACAAATAAAAGGTTAGTAAAAAACAAATTATCATTGAAAAATTCAAGGGGTGGCCTATAGGCAAAATATAGTATCATAATTTTATATCTAATATAAATTATGAAACATTCACATTATTAATTAATTTATAAAACGATATAATATTTACTAGTTTAGTTATTTAGATTTTAAGTTATTACTTATTTAGATGTTATTTAGAAAGATTTTGGTTTTATAACAATTAATTTGTTGCTTTATATTATTACACTTAACGTATAATACAACACAATTAAAAAAAAAATGATTGAGAAGGCTTTTCTAAATTAATTATAACATATGAAAAATAGTATACATAATAGTTAAGTAAAGTGTTGTTTATGAGTAAAAAATGTTTTAACTATACAACCTGAAATTTATGTAACACAACTAGGAAACTATAAAGCTACTAATTAAAACTACTATATTGAATCGGGCGTACTTTTTAACTGAACTCAATTGGCAGCTCAAATTGTAATGAAAATTAAAAAGTTGCTACTCTCAATTAAATCTACGCATCGTAATCAATATGAATACTTAAATTGTACTGAAATATAACATGTGCCAATACAATTACTATGGTAAGTTATGGTGTTTAAATAAATTCGTCCATAAGGTTAGTAAGTACTTAGTTGTAACTTGTAAAACGCTTTTCAATGAATGATATGATAGGTGGCCAAACCATTTTAAATTCTGAGTGAATTCGCTTTTTGATAAATTTTCATTTGGTTGTAAATTTTCAAATGATTGTTTGTGCGTTCAAATAATGTCAATGACAAAATGTTGAATTCATTAAACTATGAATTCGTTTTGGTTGTATCCTAGATTTCTACTATACTCAGACTTTGGATTTAGCAGTATATATAGCACTTATTCATAGCCTGCTAATATCTTTAATTATACTTTTTGACCGCTTGTACAAAGGTAAGCTAATTTTAACTTTGGGAAGCTCCATATTATTATGTCTGTAAAAGCTCAACAAATTAATAGTCAATATCTAATCCTCTCCAATCGTGTTTAAGTAGAATATCAGTTTTGATTAGAAATGGATGGATCTCCGACACCGATATCTTCTAACGCTGGTTCTATGGGGTCGTTGTTTGGTCGTTACCTAACCGCAGACCGTTTTTGACCGATGGACGACTCGCATCATATAAGCCCGACAGCGCCGATTATAATTATCTGATGTATATTATATATTTATAATTTTAATCAATACACGCGTGTAATTGCGGGCGCATTTAATTTTCCGGACACAAAAGGACCGGCGTATGTGTAATAATACTTTATACCACTGCTTGGCGTCCAGGACCTCCCGCGTACGCTTCAGTCGATTAATCTCACAATGGGCTTTTTCCCGATCGTGAGAATCAGACGATATCATACTACTATTATTATTGTTGTAATCCCGAGGTCGCATACACCGAGTGTCAAAACAATGGTCGAGGCAAATAACCTCAAAGGGCCTCGGGCTAAGACGTGTGTGCGCCGGAAGTAATGAGAAACCGGACAATGATCTGCAAGATCTTCTCCGCGGTGGATTTCGAAGAAAAAACACACCGGACTTAAGAAATCGCCCGTTGATTTGCACTTTAAGACTCACCGGTGACTCGAATAACAAACGCGGTTTTATTTGTATGTATAGATATAATATGTATGCGTTATGAGTACATATTGTATTATGTTAGTTGCCAAGCTTAATAAAAGCGTTCTAAACAAATTAAAGCATAGATGTCTATTATAGTGTACAACTACAATTACATACATACCGTGTGCACTGTACCAACACTTTTTAAGGGTTTAGTGCAAGCAATGCCTCGATTATACCTACCATATTATAATTAAAAACTGTTTCATTTTTTTCCAACAAAAATAATAGTGTTGGGCGTCTTAATCTAATGTACATTGAACATATCACATTTATTAACTCTTTCATGATGTTCCCTCACGTAATTTAAATTAAAACTGATGTTATCTTAACACGAAACTGTTATGGTTGATTTATAAGAGCTCACTTAAGCAAAATATGAAAAAAATTGTCACACAACTACAGTCATGTTTTTTTATTTTTAAGAGATATCTCGTGAAAGACTTTTTAACGGTTCGTTTAATATCGTCTTTCGTCTAAAGACATACCGACTCGTTTTTACTGTCTCAAGCTAGTCGAGGGGAAGATCTGTGCGGAGATCATTTTTGGTCACACACTATATAATTATGTATATTTTTTTTTAGCTGAATACCAAGGGTTGGCGTTGTCACTACTCAACAGTTGTAGGAAACATATTAAATATTTTTTTGTTGTTAATATCGATCAAGGCAAATAGCAACGTACAAATACGTTTGAAATTTTTAATTATTCTGACACACTGTGTTGTTTTTCTTTGACTGTTAAATATTGTATTTCATGTGTCGCATACTTAATAATTATTATTATTGGACAAGCGACCGGGGTGGCGCAATTTGTACACAACATTTATATAACGTTAAACAACGTATGATTTTATTATATATATATAAAAAATAATAATATATATCTAAAAAATTAAAAAAAAAAAATCAACTATTCGAATATGAATAATAATTGTATAATATAATCAGTTGCCCGTGTAGGACAATGCGAATGATCCCGTCAAGGGATCAAAATGTTGGATGGACGGATGGTTCTGGTACTGCAGTTTACTATCGGCGGACCTGGATTTCTGGCCACTGTTCCAGGACGGTTGCTGCTGATGTAGTTGATGTTGCTGTTGTTGTTGCTGTTGCTGTTGTTGGTGGAGTTGCTGTTGCTGTTGGTGCAGCTGCTGCTGTTGGGCAAACCGTTGTTGTTGCAAAGCGTATTGCTGTTGTTGTAAGGCCAATTGTTGTTGTTGGACGGCCGGCAGTGGCTTTTGTTGTTGTTGCTGTTGTTCGGACCTATAGTAAATGCTGGGATCCTCGTGGTACTGCCCGTCGTCGTAGTCGTCCTGCTGCTGAGACTGATCCCTGGCATGGACGTCGTTGGATTCGACGGCCGACACCGGCGGCGGCACAGTAATGCCGGTGCCCACCGGTTCGAAGCCACGAGCCGAAGACGCCCCGTATTCGACGGTTCGCAACTTGCCGGTCTCGTCCACGTAGCCGTACTTGCCGTAAACCTCGCCGGTCGGGTACTTGGTCTCGATTTTGAATGTGCCGTCCGCGTTTTCAAACCCGTAACTGTAAGACCCGTCTTCGTTCTGTCGGTTCACCTGTTTCAGGATTGGAACGGGTTGACCGGTTGGTACGGCCGGCGCGGCTAGGGCGCCACAAACGCAAAGTGCGACTAACGTCTGAAATGTATAAAAAATATATAAGCATTTAATATAACCACCATAAAATAACAACTTACAAGTGTTTGTTTCTTATGACTTTACTTATATACGTTGGTAAAATATTTTAAAGTTCAGTCTTAAAAAATAACTAGTATAGCTTTAACGTAAAAGATTCGATTGGCAAAAACGAAGAAAAAACTGTATCAATTATGAACAATTTATGTCTCAAGTTAAGCAAAAACTTTACTATATTTTATTTTTATCTACAACTTGCAAGCACGTCTGCTCATTGCCTCCACTACACATTCTATTACTTATAGTCAAAGCAAACCAAATAATTTATCAAAGCTATTTATCAGTCGCTTGAAAAAACACTTATTAAAATACCTAAATAAGCATATAGAATTCTGTGTTAAAACCAATCCTTAATTGCAAAAAAATCGGTATCGGAAAAAAGAAAAAATGCTGAAAGATTAAGATTATTTCGATTTAGAAAAACAATTTACAAAAATAAATAATTACAAATAAAAAACGTCTTCATAGGAATTAGCTGAGTTAGCAAACCACACTGTGTTAATATCTTTAAAATTGTTAATTTTTTATTTATTTTAGTTACAATACGAGTAATTTTTATAGTTTTATAATGTTATAAATTTTCTATACAATAACTATAAATGAACTATGCAGTTATACATTTTTCATGATAAATATCAGTTTTGAAGATCGAGTGAAAAGAACCAATAGATTTTTACAACATTTAATTTGATTCTATACACAACAAATATATGTAAGAAACCAATTTTCAAAATAAATTATCATATATCTTAACTGCAATACGAAGCTGATAAAAGCGAAATACAAGTAAAATAAACATAAGTATTCACATTATATTATTTTTTAACAATATAACCAAATTGATTATAAAAGTTTCAAGTTCACGAACTGCAAGTTGAAGTGTACACAATGGTCGATTATGTACATGAATAAATAAAGAAAAAATACACTTTAATAGTTAATAATAATAGAATTGATATAATAAAAATGTTCTTTAGTTTTTATTTTAATTGATGTATTCATTTTGTTTTAAATTGACACAATAATTAATAACTTACAAAAAAACTTACTGTTAATACTTTACAACTGCTCATGGTGACGATCTTCGATATGCGTACGATCAAGTTGAACGTCTTCATCGACTGTGGAACTGATCGGCTGTTGGTTAAATAGTCACCGTTCGTTTTCTCCACCCATTGTCCATCGCAAAAATGAATACGACCTCTACCGAACGAGCATCAACTAGTTTTTTTTTTGTATAGCGATGCACCACACGAGGGAGGTATTCCAATTGATTTTTTCAAGTCAAGATTTAGCCTTGAGCAATAGAAAAATAACATTATTAACCGCCACCAATAAGTAATCTGGTAATTAGGCAATAGTTGATATATGCATATCACTTAATATTCATTATTCATAATAATACCATCCACACGGTTCGGATTAATTTGTTTGTAATATGTTTTTTTAACTACCTAGAGATAATACAATTAATACTCTTTATTAAAATTGTCAAAGTAGTAATATTTGAAGTATAAGGCTGTATTTATAATATGTAGGTATATTGATTAAATATTAACTAGGACGAGAGTATTTTCAGCTTATAAGTGAATTCATATTTATTCATTAATGTATTAATTAATAATTTGTTAGATTTTAATCATTATAGTATTAGAGCTCAACAAAATGGCTAGTAGCAATACTCATACTTATGCTACGTTTATAAAATAATATTTAAAAAAAAAATGTATATCAAGAACCTTAGTCATTTTCGATGCAAATCTGAGATGAAACTAATTTAATTATGATGATAAATGTGTTATTCGTTTCGTTGCGGCGACGTGTAAAATGAACAAATTATGTTTTTTTTTTTTGCTCTCGATATTTTTTTGTTCGCTGTGACGATGTTTTAATACCTATTTCATACATCACAAATCGTTCACTAGAGGTACTTTAGTCTTTAGAAGGCCAAAAGTTCACCCCCTTCTTCCTCAATATTGAAGAAAATTGCCAAAATATGTACATATTTGTACACGTAAAACACAGCAGGCAATAGCTATATAAAAAATGGTCTAATTAGTTACAAAATTTGTTTGGGTATTTTTTAGATATCGCACACTTACGCTTCATTATAAAATTACCAAAAAATATCATTAATCCTTTCCTACTTACATTTATAATAATGTTGGTACTTATACAATGAAAAACCATGACTCTACTATACAAATATGCTCCAAAAAGAGTTCTTTTATTTCTTAAATAATATTTATTAAATTCATTATAGTTATTTTATTGTTACATTATTTTTATATTGATCCGTATGTTTATATGTCCCTAAGTCCCCTCATTTCTAAATGTATCCCTGTACCAAAAGTTCACGAGACATTTTAAAGAAAATTATACTCAAATATCCAAAAGCGAAGCCTTTGCTAATCAAAAGCCTCGAAGAAGTTAGGAAAATGCGTGAAAAAAATTAAATGATCAAATCACGTTGCAAAAGAAATACTGATATATTTTTTGTTTTATTTAATTCAAACGTTTTTGAGATGGAAATTCTTATTTTGTGAAAAAAAGAGAGGCAATTAAATGAATTAATAAAACACTAAAAAGTTAGGACAGAAGTATGCTATTACGTGGGTTTGTAGGAGGAAAAATATAATATTTTAATTTAGCGCATAACGTTATCTATAGCTATACTATACGCTCGTGTCCCAAATTCAAAATCATTAAAATGTACCGCACACGTTTGCAACAATTAAAACGGTCGATGCCTTTACAAAAAACGGACTGGACGCTGACTTAATACATGCGTAAAAAAAGTGGGCTTTATTATTAATCGCGTAAACCCCATTTTGTATATGGTTTTTGCTGTGAAACTATTTGAAGCGTGTTAAGACAATAGTATGCATTTCTCGTTTGCTTAAGTCGAAACAAGCCCTTTCATGAGAGAATTAAAAAAAAAATCATCGGATTGATACTATAACCGTGTGCAATCACGACTTATGTAACTCTCTCGCTTTTTCCTTCCAAAGAAATGCAAGCGATAATGAATGCTAAACTCGTGCGATGTCCTTACACACCGGACGAACATTGAATGACAAACTAACCGAAAGCGATACAATTTTTGCTATAACGCAACGCATCAATTAAGACATTACATATTTTTGATATAAGACTGTACAGTGAAAAAAAAACCCAGATCGGTGCATAGTAGATGTGCGTACAATTTCTATGTTTAACAGCAAAAGACAATATAAGAATCAGACAACCAGTTAAAAAGGTGTCCAATGTTCAACACGACACACGAAAAACACATTCGAGTAATTATTATAAATCCGATATGTTTTTTCTGTAAAATTTTTCCCTAAGTATCTTACATGACTTACAAAGATAACCATTTATTTCACAGGATTTTCATTACACGATCTTGAATATTTTCTTATTCCCCAATTGGCCAAATGACATCTGTTAATTTGTCATACCCTTACTTGCCTCCTTAGTTCTACAGTTTAAACCCCTTACTAAAAGACATTCCTTATTTTTTCTGTTAAAAATGTAGCCATATTAAATTTTGTTCATATGTCTTTCAACACGAACTCTAATTGCTCTTCAACTCAATTAAACAAAGAAGTCGCTAAATTGATAATTTCCCGTTTTTCCCATTTTATTCTATTCCATAGTCCTCTTAATTTCCTTTTAATACCTTCCATAGTTGCTATGTCAATGTCGTTTGGGCTATTGCATTTTTTTTTAGTTATTTTTTATCCCTTCAACGTATTCTCGTAATATCTCACCATGATGTTTCAAAGTGAAATATTATACTAAAAATGTAATAATATCCTCTTAGATTTATAAAATAACTGTAAATGTCATGGAAACCATGGTGTACGGTAGATTATACGCGTGTTAGTTTTTGTTTAGCGTTTATTTTGATTTTTACTATTGTATTTACCCGGTTGACCATTATGAGTACATCTCGTCGGCGAGAGTACGAAAACTCGTTTGAAAACGATGTATGTATGAATCAAAAACAAACCAGAAAGTTGTACGATTCTATATTTTGTTTGGGCGGAAGTGTAGATGCCAATAGCGCAGAATTACTGACAACAGAATGGTATGACAACGAGACGAAAAACAGTATACCGAAAGAGATGCGCAAGAACGTAGAAAATCACCGTCCACCTCAAGAACTGCAGGATTCGCTATGGTCGACGGATCCGAAAAACGATTACCGTAGTCTCACAGGTAAATTTCTATCTACTATCTCGGAGGACGCCAGAGAGATTGACCCTACCGGGACTAGTCGTGATCAAACTGCTAGGAAAGTCACAAAGACGAAGACGGACAAATACAGAGCCAGTGATAAAATACATCGGCCGAACAACGTTAAACCATCAGCGAGTAAAGTTACTATTGAAGGTACCACTCCTGGTAAAGGAATTAAATCGGTCCATCGGTCGCGATTGGACCGTTCTGATCGAAAAAATATTAAAGACATGATCAACGTTTTAACGGCGCCTATTTGGATGAAAAGGGACCAAACTAAACCATTAGTGTACATGGCAGATAACATCGGATCGGATGCCGAAGACAAGCCCAGTCCGGAAAAGGATGCAATACCAGAAGACAAGACCAGTCCGGACAATGATGCCATAGCGGAAGACAAGCCTAGTCCGGAAGACGATGCAGTAATGGAAGACAACCCTAGTCTTGAAGACGATACGGTGATAGACAAACCTAGTCCTGAAGACGATGCGGTAGCAGAAGACAATCCTAGTCCTGAAGACGATGCGATAGCGGAAGACAAACTTAGCCCGGAAGGCTATGCAAAAACAGAGGACGCTTCTGGTTTGGAAGACGATGGGGTAGTGGAAGACGAAGGGTATCTTGACGAGGCAGCGTGGAAGCGTCGGTGGTCGAGAGATGTGGTCAAGTCGTTAAGAATGATGGAACACATTGACGAAGACTTGTCGGAGGACGAAGAGGACAATTGGGGGAAAAGTAAGAAAGAGTCGACCGTTTTGCCTCACGCAGCCATCGTGGACGCAGTAGAAGTTAGATCCGACGAAGAGTACGAGTATTTGGATACCGAGGGAAAACCCGAATACCATTATGCGATATACGTGGAACGACCAGATCAGCCGACTGATCAGGATACTTCTGGACCTCAACCGGTAGTGGACGAAGAAAACGCCAAATCCTTATCGCTCATACAACCGTTAACCGAATCTAACAGCGAAGATGAGTTCAACGAAGACAAGTTGTCGTCTCAACAGTGGGAAAACGAACAATCTGATGATTTAGATAAAGAACATTTTGACGAACAACATTTCAAGTACTGGTTACTGTCTCGTTTATTTGGGAAGGGTAGTATATTTGACAATTTGACACTACAATTTTCGACTTTATGCTATTTAATCGAGTCTCATAGTAAATAGACTGTTGTGTATGTGTTGGGATTCTATGAACAAATATCTTGACAACTAAAATATCTGCTTTACTTATCCAAAAGTTGCAAGTCAAAGTTTTTTTATATAGTAATTAAATTAATTTATATAAAGTCTAATCATTCTCATATCGTTATCAATTTCCCTACTTTACACTATTGGAGTATTATCTAACCCATTTATCTTTTAAGTTAGCTGTCATTAGATTGAATCGCATGTTTATTTTATTCCCATATGTTTCAATACATAACTAAATTATCTCTTCTAATTTAACTCGAATTTCGTTGTTAAAAATATTTGTTGAAGAAAGACTCAGGCATGTTCACAAAATAATAGACGACGAATATAAATGTATATTATTTGTCTATAGTGACTTATTATATAATAAAATAGGTCTAGGTTTCGATTTTTAAAAATTATTAAATTTCTAGGTAATTTGTTTCTTGTTTCAAAATTTAACTTGATTACTCTGGAAAATTCGCGGCCATGTTTAATATTTTCTATACATTTAAGTCCAATTATCATAATACTTGAAAAAAAAATTAATTTCTTCCTTTTAGTATAAAACATACGGTTAAGCTAATATATCAAAATGGTTTTACAGATTCAAAATCAGTAAGGTTGTGAATTAGTGTGGCTTATTGGCGTAAAGTGGTAAACAACTATTAGGTTTGCATCTTCTTGATTTTCATTTTAATCCCTTATATCACTTAATATATTTTTATGCTTTTTTTAAATACTATGATTTGACTATTTTTTACTGTTGTTGAACGTTATCAAAGTTGATACGGGATGATCAGCTGTTAACGATGAATTTCTAAATAAACAAATAATTAAAAGATAAGAGACTATTTGTTAATTGTTGATAAGAAAGTAATAGCTAATATTGAATAAAAAGAGAAAGAAAAAAATTCAATTACTTTTTCCTTTATGGTATTAATTTAAACAAAACTTATCAAGTTACGCTTATGTATATGTGCGTATTATTCTTAAATAGGGGGCATTTGAGAGACTGGGAAGTTCCCATTGAACCATTTCAACCAACTCCTCAATTGTCTTCCAACGAGATGAGCATAGGAAGCGCGATAAGACGACGATTGCATCCCGGATTCTATAATGTCACCAATAAATGTAAGAAGAGACTAGATTATGTTACTTTTTATGTTATTTTTACCGTTTTTTTTATTACAGGGGTATCGATGGGCCATTCGGAAGTTGTCGAAACTTCTGAAAAATCGTCAACGTCATTAAGCACTAATGAAATGGTTCAAACTGCTCGTCAGCTCAAATCACGTGAGCAACTATTAAATTTGTCAACATTTTTTTTATTTTACAAAAAAGATGCTATCGTTTAATCTAGACGCGACTGTGAGAATCGCCGACGACGTGCCGCCCAGTCAGTTATCTGAAACGGCTATGTTCGAAAAAACCGTAAACTCGTTGGGTATTTACCTGGTCGAAGGACTGCAAGAAACGTCTAAACGAGGCCGGTCAGATCCATTCCTATTTCTAGGTCGGTGGCTTTTGAATCATGCCGATTTACGAGACCGCATGGAACAAGACTTACTGAGTTCCAATGTTGATGATAATTAATAAAATATATTGATATATATATACTATATGTATAGATATAGATATATAATTAAAATATTTGTGATTGGCTTGATATAATAGAAGTAATACGAAAATTATTGTAAGTATATTAACGAGACGCTTAGGCACGATTTTGTCATTATAGTTACACGGGTTAGACATACTCGTATTGGTGAATTTTTAAAATTTATATTTATGTTGTAAATAAAGAGGGGAAAAAGACAAATAAAAGTAATTGTATTGTATTTGTTGTAAGTTAAACTATACATTTAATTCCTGACTACGTGTTTGGCGAGTTGTTTTATTCTGGGCGAGCACCGTGCTTTGAGCGCTTTCGGATTCACCTGGAACGCATCTGTTCTGACGTCATTGGCTTCGGCAATTCTTTTAACTGTCGGCGTGGCTAGTTCTTTAATCCTTTCGGTGGCTGCAACAATTTGTTTTTTTTTTTTGTGTTTATATTCAAATAAATAGATCAAGGACAAGGTGATGTAATTAAATGGAACCATAGAGAAAAGTCGTATACCTTAAAACAACATAGTCGCTCTAAAACCAACTGTCGGTACTTACACTTGTATGTGAAATGACAGAACATACAATATAAAACGTAGTTTTTAACAATATGTTTTTTCGGGTAGTTTTACATAGTATAATGCTAACAAATTACAAAATATAACCCATCGACAATAATATTATCAGACAATTAGGAAAGATTTACTAGTAAGAGAGAACTAGAGGAAACATAATAAAAATAATAAAATGGAGAGTGGGCAGTAAGTACATAGTTGTAGTAGACGTGTTGTGTTTTAAATTATTTGTGGTACCTATATTTTTCTTAATATAAAAACAAAAAACGATTTCAACGTTTGGAAGAGATATTAATTTAGAACTGTCGTTTTGTAATGACTGATCTATGAAATATATTCCCTGAAATACTATTTTTTGCCTAAGTTATAGCATCCCAAATTTTAACTTTAAAATACTGTAAAATTTATTACTATTTTCTACTATGAAAGATAAATTGTTTAACGTTTGGCCTTATAAAAGATTCCGATCTAAAGACAGAGTTGTTCGAATCATTCGAATAATTTTCAAACATATTATTTAAATAGTTTTTTAAGTATATACATTTTAAAACGTTATCTTATTTTTATATAAATTTCTTCTGTCCGTGTGTAAGTATGAAAACTCCTCCTGAACGGCTGGACAGATATTTATGAATTTTTGCGATTAAGTTGATTCGAGAAAGGTTTAGATTCACAATTTGATCCGATATAACATGTTTTTAATTTTAAATTAATTAAAATGATTAAATATGATTATCAATCGTATCAATAGTTATCAATACATCTCATCGTTTTTCATATCACAGGGATACAGTGATCCGATCAGCTGATTGTGTGTCTATTCTAATACACGGGCAACGCCGGGTCAGGACAGCTGGTTTCATATAAATATAATAAATACAACTTTTACAAAATGTGTAAGACCGTATATGTATATAGGAAAACAATTTTTTACACAAATAAAATGTAAGCAAATTATTCTAATAAGAATTTAAACAACTCTGTCTGCTGATTATATGTTACCATGTAATAGTTAATATACAAATAAACCGGTTTAGCGGTTAAAAAGATATCGTGGATCCACAAAAACACACAAAAATTGTTTGTAAATCTAAGTACATTATAATAGCTATATAACATTTACTGTTTCTATAGTACAGACCTTTATATTTTTTGGCAGCTAACAGCTTGTCACGCGGGTCGTAATTAATATCCATCAGAGTGGTTTCGTTTAACGGTTTTGGCTGAGACAGTTTTTGGATTCGATCACTTGCAATGTATTTAAGATTTGACGGTTTTATCTAAAGTACAAAGCTGTTCTAATATGTATTAATCTACGTTAAATATAATATTTGGGTGAATTGTATGTCAGTCATCAAATTACGGTGTAAATTTCTTCGTAAGTCTTTTCGTTATTGTTTGGCGGTCGATAAGCCGGTGTGGCCAAGTGTCGCAAATGCATAATTAATGTACTCAACGGTCTTTTCTCTCTTATCTGCAAAACTCAAAATATTATATTATTATTTTTACTATACTAATGGGTTTGTTTATAATAACTAATATTTTATTCACGGGCTCCGGTGAAGACGGCGGAGACTTTCTTGCTGCGGCCAATGTCTTCAACCTGGCTTTATGAGCTAACCATTCTTTTTCAGTTTTAAAACTTTTTCTCTTGATATTCTCTTCATTTATACTAAAACAGGCCTGTATGCTTTCTAAATTGCGTACAACCAAATCGCTTTATAGTATTTTTAAGAACTTACAAGTCGTCGTATGGTTTTGGCGTTGCCAACAGATTCAGTCGCGGGCTAATTTTTGCAACGTCCTTATTGACATTATTTTTAGGCAATTCGTCTAATCTGTTTTCCGAGTAGCATTTTTCGCAGAGAGCGTGTCCTTTTCGTGGCATTGCTAGAAAATCCAAACGATCGGTCATTTTGGCTTTAAGGGCTGCTTTAGGAACTGCCCATGGATCCTACGAATGTTAACAACCAACTATGACATTACAGAATCGTCGATTCTTCATTTAGAAATAATAAAACTATGTTATAATTATATATATCATACCCCAGCTGTTGCAATGGTTATAACTAAAAGCGATTATTTATTAATTTTATAAATGTATTTGAAGTTTAAAAAACAGTATTTTTCCTATCTTTTTAAACGCTTAAAGCAAAAAAATGGCTGTGCTTTGAACAAACGTTGGTAATGAAGAGTTTTTTCTTATAATAAACGTATAAAACATGTATAAATGTATAATGTATAAAACCCAATACGTGAAAAAAAGTTCATGGGAAAAACCTCCTAACAATGTTTTACATTAGACAGAGTCCAATGTTGTAAGCACGTTGAGATGCATTCAAAAACTTAATAGTAAATAAAAAATGTCCATAATTTTTACTCTATAGTAGATTTATAGCTAACAAAGTCCAAAGCACATAATAATTTAGAGTCGATGACTTGATGAATTTAGTAAGTACCTAATTTATTTTATTGATATACTTAACCTTTGTGCTTGGATTATGCATACGCCGGCACAGTGGTCTAGTAAGAAGTTCTCTGTGAACCATTTTATATAATGGATCGGTCTTTTTCTTATTGTTCTTTTTAGATTTTATTTTCACTGCTGCCACCATCGTTTTAGACTTAAAACAATTTTTTTATAACATGTTGATTTAAATACTTGTTGATTAGTAATAATTTTATAGTCAAAATAACATTATCAGCTTAACAATTATCTGGCAAACCTATTGAGCGTAAAACTATACAAAAATCACTACTACTAATTTTCTGTTACTAAATTATCTAAATTATCTGTTGTAAAGAACGCCATACTTTTTATACTAGATTGTAACTAATAAACTTATGTTCCAATAAAGCCCGACCATCAAAAGTTTTAGGTCTCGGGGAAAATAAACAAGGTAATTAGGAATTGAAACTAACTAAGCAATTCAAATTTTTTCTAAAAAACGATATTCTAGCCACAAAAATCATATTATATAAAAATATTTACTAAAAAATGATTAAAAAATAAAAATTTACAAAAAAGGATATAAAAAAAACAATAGGTACAAACAATTTAGAAAATAGTCTTTGAATTAAATTTTGTATGAAATAAGAGACTAGTATAATATTCGACCGTTTTTTTGGCTAAAAATCTACTGTCCTACTTAGACAATTAATTTATACTTGATTTGTCATGATATCATCTTGAGCGTTCATTAAAGCTTTCATAAGAAGCGTATTCGGATCTTCTTCGATAGCGTAAAACATATTTTTCAACTAATAAAAAACTTTAAAAACTTAAATTACTTAAACTCTTTACTTTAAAATGCACTCTTTTGTATTATTACATTTTTTACATGAAATATACTAAGATCGTTTCTGAGCAACGCACAAGTAATATATTTTATAAAACGTATGTGTTATTGTATAAAAATACATGAAATAAATTAAATTAAATTAAGGATAAATGTAAAATCTTAATGTGATTACGATTTAAATAATTTGTTTAGGATGTAATACAACTTTTGAAAACTCTATAGTAAGGAAGAGATGCAATAGGTCTTTCACAATTTGCTTCGCCAAAGTAATGTAGTCGAACGTAGTCATCGCAGGAAATCACACCGTCCCGGTTACAATCCTGGAAGAATGACGCTTGTAAGTAAAATAAAAAAATGTATATTGATGTATTTAGATGTTTTGTATAATTTCTTCATTTCATATTTTCATTGATATCATAACAAATTATATCGCTATATCATGTTATTGGTGTGAAATTGTACAATCTGTACTGTTAAATATTATAATATGGAATGTTGTCTATTTCATAATATGGAAATGTTTTAAGTTCATCGCTTTGCATTACCTTTGCATATCGTTGGATGTACTGGTTTACTGCTCTGGCAGCACAATACGGATCTCGTACACAGCGCTCAAAAGCTAAAAAACATAACGAAGTTGTTAGACATAATATCATTAAGTAGCATGACCTCTCGTTCAATTACCTCCAATTCGAGATGGGTCATCTCCTAAAAGAACGGGTGTTCCGGCATCTTGCCAATAAATGTCACTTAGCAAAAACACACCACAGTACTTGACGTCGTTCTGCTCGATACACTCGAGTGTTTGGTTGCATCCTGATGAAGCTTCACATATACAACCGATGCATTTCTCTGTCCATCCTGGTGGCCATTCATCTGCAAAATGCATTATATTTTAGTTAAAGACAAATATAATAAAAACGTATAATTGAAGCCGGTGATGTAAAAGTATTCTAGTACGTATTTTAAATTTAAAAAAAAACTGTATTTTAATAAAAAATAAAAAAAGCTTAACAAGTAGTATATTATGAATATCACGAAATGAAAACGTTACCAAGCCAAAAATTATTATTTATTATAACTACAACAATAATATTGATTAATAATAATTAATTTGTACCCTTTAGGGCAATAGAGTGTAGTTATTCCCTTTAGAATGATATTAAATATTGTTCTAGGATCGACGCGTTTACATCGTTCCAAAAGGCATAACTAACTTTAAAATACTTGCAAGTTCTAAATCCGTTAAGCAGAATATCTTACAATAGTAAAATAAAATTAATAACATATCCGTTCTACTAGAGCTAATTGAAACATACCTATGTTATTTTTTGACTTGCCCCTCCCTCGCCCTGTGAGTAAAATAAAATAAATTCTTAAAAGAAAGCCACATCGCCTTATTATTAAAAGCTAAAGTAAAGGTAGTTTTTCGATAAGACTTCAAATAAAGCTACAATTTTCTAGGTCATATAATATAAACATATAAAAAAAAATTCACATTGATTTAATATTTGTTTCCAAATCTTACAACGCAGTTGCTTAGCCATTATTGTATCAAAACATGTCTTCTAGCTTCTATATGATATGTAAGATGTTTCCATTTTTGTTTTTATTATTTTTATAACGACCTCATAGGCATACACATATTTCAATACCCTTGTACTTGTACAGTTGGAAACTAACTGGTACCCGGTACTCAACAATAGATTAATTATTATAAAATAATGCCTATACGATCAAAAAAAAAAAGCTGAATCATCATAGTGTCAGCTACGCTATACTCTTATTTGTTTGAATGTAAAAATGTGAAGTTGATAAAAAGGAGAAAGAAATGTAACGTGCAATATAATTTACTCGAACAAAATTATAGTTTTAATACTCAGGCGGTTTAATTTATTTTAAAAGAAAATCTAAGTACGCACTATAGTCAGTAATCACTAGCTAAATACAAAACTAAATTACAACTTCGTACAAGTTGTTAAACTCGGAAAGAGTTGGTCATCATAAAAGTTGTTGAAGAATTTTCAATTAAAATAGAATGAAAAACTGTTTCACTTCCAATAACTGAGATAAACCAATCAAGAAGATACGGGCATAAAGAAGGGAGAATTCCGTGATGTCGTTAACTTAATGGCATGCCATTTTGTAAACCCTGAAGCAGTTTTTCTGAGAAAAATACTATTGTAGAAATGCCAATGTATTATTCATTAAAAAAAACTTAAATGTATAAAGCTAAAGGAACAAATAATAATGCTTTGTCTTTGCTTGTTTAGTAAACTCACGTAATATGTTGAGCCGTTAGAATATGTATAAAATATTATTTGATATTGCATACATACAGAGTGATTCTTTTAACTTTAAGAGTTAAGTGTCTTTTGTTAAATGAATATGCACGTATTGTGTGGAGGATCTTTTCAAAATTAAAGGTTTTTAAATAGAAATATACAAATGCAAAAAAAAACGAAATAACATAATTTCAGTTAAATTGTTTTTATGGTAATAATACAGTAATCGTATTGAAATAAACAAATCTATTATTTAGAATGCTACCTTTCGCTATTTTAAACCCTGCATAGTCATACCATAACAGGAATATGTCACACCCATTTTTTATTATATGAAATACTGCGCTTTTTGCTATGTTTCTATTGCACGTTACTCTGTAATAAAGATCTGCTAAGAGCGGTTAAGTAACATTGCGTTTTTATAGAGAATTAATAATTGTTTTAAATTTCAGTATGCTTAAAAATGTGTACCTTAAATTACTATCCCTTTACAATTTTAAGAAGTGTTTGAATTACTTTTTCTGTACTTTTCAAATAATACACATTTCTACTGTCTTAGATACTATTTTTTTTTTTATTAATAATAAAATGTTTTCTAAAATTTATATTATTATAATATACCGAATATGTATCTATATTCTGCATAACGTAATTTGTTCATATCGAACACACGTTTTTTAGACGTCACCGAGTTCCTTACAGGTTAAGTATATGATGGCTAATTTCGCTCGGGATCGACGCACTGTATGATTCACCTGTATGGCGAACAGTCATCCGCCTGTGTAGGTACAACATATTATTAGCCGTTAGTAAATCAATTATCGCCAACGATTATAGAGTTAAACAGGCAGAGACGTCAGTTGTCCAGTGTAAATTACAGTTCCGAGCGAATAACAACCGTTTTGTGTATAACATTATCTTCTGGACCAATTAATGGAAACGTTTGTCCGTCGACCCTTGCCACGTTTACTTTACCGTTGCCACGATAGCTGTTCTTGTTTTGGGGATCACAACGGACAAATACGACGAACCTTTTTAAGTCTTTGAGTCGCGTTAAATAACAAACAAACTGTACACGCGATAACGGCGCAACTAATCTGGGCAACTTTTTGAATAATGTTTATTTGGTTTATTTCAACAAGACAGCCATAACATAGGCGTCCGGCAGTTAATCGCCAGATATCCTTGTATAGCGACGTTTACTCATAGCTACAGGTGATTTCGCAATAACGTGTAGGATAATATTATAATATTCTCGCGGGCGCTGTGGGACAAACCGACTGTCCGAAATGCTTCCCACAAATTATTATAGGATACATAGCATTATTATTTTCATTATTTTATCAGAAGCGGAATGCTGGTGCCACTATACTATAATAATATGTGACGCATGCGATAGCCCGCATACGCTAATGAAGTTAGCGAAATCATGCGTCAAATGGTCACCATTAAGATCGTAACAAAGGTAAATGTGCAATGACCGATGTGCTTTGGCGAAAATTTATCAAACCATTCGCATTCATTTGAATATTTAATGAACTAATACATCACAGAAATATACACAAATGTATGATATATAATATGTATGTTTATTGTATCATAGTTTGGAAATGAATTTATATTCCGGATACCTGCTGAAAAACCCATATACATGACGTACTATATCAAAAATAATATGTTTATAGCGCAACATAATATTATAATTCAGTATATTGAGTTTCAACTAATCACCAACAGCAAATAATAAGTATAATTAAAAAACAATCCTTAACTAAATTAATTCCTCAATTAATTTTATAAAATATTAATGCATTAATTAATATACATTTTTTTAAAAAACAATCATTTTGAGTGTAAAAATAAGTCATACTATGACACAAAACATCTTTATTGCTTTCAGGTGTTTTAAATTTGATAATTATGCATACATTTTTTTTTAATACTTCACATTTTTTTAATTTTATATAGGTTTTTTGTTAGTAGTGAGGGGAGCAAATTTATTAGACCAATGATGTTATAACTTTATTTTACATTATTTGATGTTATAAATAAAACAAATAATTTAAGCAATAAATTATACAAGCAATACTTAATATACATCGTATTGTTATATTTTCAACGATTTAAGTATCACAACTTTCCTATGAGTTTCTATATGCTACTTTTAAAAGTAAAGTAAAAATAACACATAGGTTTATATATGATTCAATAAATATATATACATACACAAAATGAAGATAAATTAAGCAAAATAATTATTTTTGATAATAACATTTAATTATGATTTGACCTTGAAAAAACGAAACGAATTTCATGACATAAAAAGTACCTATTAATTATTCCCCAAAAGTTAAGATCTAATTTACAAATTGTTTAGCTCACTCTATTTTAAAAACACGAAGGAACGATTGAAAACGATTAGGTGTTTTACCATTGGGTACTTGATATATAATAAATGATTTCAAGTTTGATAAATATTATGCAATTTTATGTAATAATAACAATTATTCATTAAAAATAAAAAAAAATAATAATTATTCATTAATAATAAACAATAATAATAATTATACTGTATAAATAATTAATATTTACTATATAGGTTAAGAAAATAAAGGATAATAATTGACCGACTGTGCTATAATCCGAGATAATACCACACTGATATAATTATGATTTTACAAAGGTATATAATAATATATATATATATCTAAACGGTAGCAAGTATCATTTTTAAATAGTTACCAAACGTGTACGAAATAAGACGTAAAAGCACTTTAAATACAATAAATACATTTATTATTGTTAATTCATAAATAAATGTGGACGTTATTCGATTTGCATGAGCCAACAGTTAACATAAAATGACAATAAAAATAAAATGTTAATTATTTGAGATCATTTTTTTCGTGATTGTTAGATACTAAACTTAATGAGGAATTATATCACAGGAAAAATAATAGCGTGATTTATACACGACGCGCATTAAAGTAGTTCCTGTTGTAGTAAAACAAATCAACAATAGGTAAATTCAATTAAATTAATTATAACGTACTGTATAAAGAATAATTAAGTTAATTTTTTAATTTTGCATCTTAATACTTTATCTAAATTTTTTAAAAAAAAAACGTTTATTTTTGTAAAAAAAAAGTTTTATTACAAAATATATAAAATAACTTTAATGTCGGAAAATGTTTTATAAATACATAATTTCAATTTTCCTTTGAATTATATTAAAAAATGTAAATAAACATCATAATTATTGCAATTAAACAATAATATGGCAAGGTACGTTTGCATAAAAATCCTACTGTTCATCGACTAGAACATAAAATGAAACCTACTTTGTTTACTTCAAACTACAAAACGTATGATTTAAAATTTTTAACAAACTCCTGGTCTATTACTTTTAAAAGTGTCCCTAAAAACGTGTATTATTTTGATTTAAATTAAAGATCACTCAAGATACAAACTTAAACGACATTAATAAAAGGTACCTAAATGTCCCAAACGATTAGTTTTTCTTATTTATAATTGTGGTCACGATAGGAACATATTATTCAGAATTAGATATTTTTTATTATGAGTTTAAAAGGTCGGTTTTGTTTTGTAAAACCAAAAAGCAATGATATAGAGCAAAAAAAATCTAATTTTAGAGTTAATCACAAGCGGCTACGGATATTTTAAAAGGTCTTACATCTGTTACAAGCGTTCCCTCAATGCACAAAATTTATTAAATAATACTGATAGTACAAAACGACACAAATACCTTGCAAATCATTTTGAGAGAAAACCAACGCCGCGCACAACACAGCCGCCAACAAAAATCTAAGTAGCACGCCCATGACTTCCAACTGGTCCGACGGATTTCTGCACAATGAATGTGAACACACAGGGTAGATGCTTCTTCCTATACCTAAAATAGCTGGTGCCCGCAAGTTGACGCTACAAAACCGACCTAGGTGTTCTCAAATTTCCCCCACTTTGCATTCACACATGACACTACATTACGATATAATGTATAGCGTTGTCGTCGACGGACCGGATGCGGTTTCCCCTACAAATACAAGAAAATTAATTTTTTCACAGTCTGTTAGAAACTACATGGGGAAAAAAGCGATAGTTTGTTACAAAAAGTGTCCTAAAGGTTTAAAACTCACAATAGGTTAAATTAGTGTACAGTTAAGAATAGTTAAGATCATTTGTGTATCAACAGTTCGGCATGTCCTATACGGAAAGGCTAGGATCAAAATTAAAGCTAAATTTGAAAACAAAATTTACCTATCGCATTTGTTCACTGTACTGTTCAGTAACTAATAAATAAACTAAAAAGTTTTACCATAGTAAATTTGCACGAAAATTAGTTTAAAAAAAAAAAATTAACCTATTAAGTATAACGGTGCTACGGTCGTGACCGGTTTTCGACAAAACGCTTACCGACAGTATTTCGAAAAATACTATACAATAATAATTATGGGTCATTACATAAATTAATAACTATTTTATCATTTAGACTCTGAATAATGATAAAATAGTTATCCTCTGAGAACCTCTGAATTTCAGAGGTTCTCGTCAGTTGAACAATTAACAGATTTGCTCTAACTTAACCGACATGTGTCCAAATCACACCTTATAATATAAAATAGAATAAAAAATATACTCGATTTACAAATCGGTTTTTTGATTGTAATATTTGTATTATTATGGTAGCCCTTACATAAATTGTGAACATACAGACTTGTGGTGTAATATAACAGAACTTTACGTTAAATTTTTGTTTTAGTCGCCGGCGTAATTTCAAGTCATTCGTGCAAGGATTGAGGAAATACAAAAACAAAAGGTTTTAATTAATTTCATTACGCAGAAGTAACTTCTGGTTAGTTAACAATAACGAGTACGTCATCAAGGATTTAAGAAAGCCTTTAGCGGTGCCATTGTTATTATGACATGTACTAGGTATACACTAGTGAAATTAAATTGTTTTTTTTTACAGGCCAAGATCAATAGGTATGCACAAAAAAATATTTAAGGATTAACAATAGAAATGGGTCATACAATGATTGTATAGTAAATAGTAAATACATACATATATATATACATATTATGTATCCATATATTATTATGTATTATATGATAAGTTATTAAACGTATTATAAAAATTTAATATTGATTATCATAAAATAGTAGGCAGTTAAAAAATAAATAATAATTGTGTCCAAGGATTAATTGATTTGTTATGCTACTGCTGGATTTTGTGGGAAGATTATGTTTTCGTTGGCTTGCTGTGTAATGGGAGATCCCGACAGTTCGTTCACTGATTTCTGACAGGTTTCAAATTTATTTTTGAAATTTTGACTTAACGGCGCCCTGCACCCGTAACCACCCAGTATGTGGATGGAAGCGTAATCCCAACAATCGACTTGGCCGTCGCCATTGCAGTCCTGAAAAAAAACTCATGGGATAAAGCAAAACGCATTCAACGTTGTTTCGAGTAATCCTGTTTTTACCTGAGCGAATCTGGACGTGTAAGCCAAAACCGTTTGTTTGGAACACACCAAATCGTTGGCACACCTGGCAAACGCTAAAAATAAAAATAAAACAATTTGATAAATTTATCCAATATGCTAAATAAATCGTTTTTAAATTTAAACCCAACAAAAAAGCTACATAATATAACAAATTAATAACAAATGTCCTTCTAGAGGTATACATCGATTTAAAAAAGTATTATAATATTGCGGGCTGACTTACCTAACCCGTTTCGAATTATATACTTTGTTTAATTCTTAATTGTATTTTATGTATTAACATTTATTATACATACTAGTAAGTATAATCAGTAGTATTATTCAAATAAATATTGTCTTTGTACCTACATTTGGTTATAATTCATTAAATAAATGTAATTTAAATACTTGTTCAAATATCCGATTTTAATACATCTGAATCCATGTACTTTAAAAATATGTTTTCGACTAGCTTAAATAGGTTAATAGGTTAAGGCTATAATAGATTAAATTGTTTTTTGAATAGTCCAGTGATAAACATGTTTTCGTTTATGAAAACATAGAAACTAAATTATCAGTTTTTATCAGTATAAAGTGTTAGTTCTTTGACCCCGGTCGTTAATAACAAAAATCGTTAAAAAAATGTAAATGTTATTAGTTAAAATATAATATGACTTAATAAATCAGTAAGTACAACGGAGACTAACATTTATATCAATCACGCGTATTGTATACAGCAGTATAGATTGGAATGGTCATGATTAATTGTGAATAAGTATTCAAACATTAAAAATAAAAGCCAGCACAGTGGGGTCGGGGCATAGTGGGGACGGAGAGGTCACAGGTCTACAGATTTTATTATAACTAAAAGTGATAAAATCACTTTTAAATAAACGTTTCGATGCGAATCTTTGGATTGTATGTTTAAACCAGTTATGGTGGTTTAGAAAATATCGTGGGACTAGCAATAATGTACTTAAAATTTAACATTTAGTCTTGTGCAGGGTGGATACGATAAGGGTTGATCGTCTGTCTATAAAAATGTACTGTCATAGTTACCCATACATCGCAATTAACAATATAATGAAAATATTTCATTACCTGTTGACTGTTGATTCACTCACACATAGCAACCTAGAAACTGACTACGGCCAAAGTGTAAATTTACCCTACTTTTGGTGTTTTTCCTCAATAAAAAAAAAATTTGACTACAGATTTTTGAGAAAATTGTATATGTTATAGTTCCATTTTAGATCTACCTTCGGTCTAATTTTCAGATCTAAATCTCTAAAACTTTGCTTGAAAAAGTGAAATAAAGAAAAAAGTTGAAAAATTTGTAAACTTTTTAGGTGTTTTTCTCGAGTTTGATGGGGAAGGGGTGACTTTTTTTAATTTTTGGCCTAATAAAGTACCTTCCAGGTATGATTCATAGAGTTGCTACACGAAGAAATCGGTTCAGCGGTTTACGAGATATCGTGGGTCCAGACACAAAAAAAAAAAAAATACAAAATAAAAACACATCATTGTAAAAACAATACCTTCTCAGCTCCGCACTAAAGCTAAAACATTATAATTTTAACTCGCCTAAATTATGAATACGATTGTTATTAAATAATAATTAATTTACACTAATAAATTTAAGGATTATAGGTTCTCACCTTAATTGCATTAATGAAATTACCAAAAACCTATTCCATAGTCTTTTATACCATTTATCATATATATATATAAAAATATAAATCGATGATTGCAGAAACAACATGAGTCACTTTTTTTATGAAATGGAGTTTTTAGTAGAAACACGTTCTAGTCATGTGTTTCTATTTGTTTTTATCAATTATTTAAAAGTTTTAAAAACTCGACTCGTGTCTATATATATATATATATATATATATATTGTATTTTTTTGGAGTTATTATACAAACAAATTTTAAGTAGGTAACACCACCCACACACACACACTTAAATGACTTTTGAAATGATTATCGCCACATACGATTCCGTTAATAGATACAATTTTGTTTAACATTTTTTTATAATAGTTATGCGACCGACATGAAATCATTTCAGACTAGTGCTTTTAGTTATTGTTTATTAAGGTTAAATAAAACGAATGTCAATTTGGCACCGACAGACATGCATGGATGTCCAGAGCATACGTACACTACAGTTTACACATGTTTTCCTACAACTTTATGATATTATACCAATGTAATGCGGTCTTACCTTGTCCATCGTTCGGGTTATCCCCATACAAAACCGGTTTTCCGGCGTCCGACCAATACGCCCACGTGATGCGGAACGGGCCGCATACATCTCCTTCGCACGTTAAGCTGCGATTGCACGACGACATAGCTTCGCAAATACATGCTAAACAAACCTCCGTTATGCGCACAAACTTAGGCGACTGCTGTTGTAGCTGTTCTTTTAGCAGCAGTTCTTGTTGATTTTGCTGTTGGACTTGAGCCTGGAAACGCTGTTCGTTTTGTTGCTGGACATCTAACGGTTGAGGTTGCTGTTGCAGTTTATGTTCGGGCTGTAATTGCTGCTGAATAAACATTTGTGACGAACCCGGTTGGCTCTGTTCTTGGATGTACAGCTGTTGTGACTGCAAGGGTTGTGCTTGCTGTTGGATTTGCTGCTGTGATTGGGCTTGTTGCGACGGTATCGACTGTGATATCTTTTGGTGCGGCTGTAGCAGTAAAATTTGTTGTTGTATCAGCTGTTGTTGGTGGAGTTTTTCTTGGATTTCTTCCTGCAGTTTGATCTGTTGCAATTGTAGTCGATCATAATCCGATTCTGGAACTAAACAAACCATTTCTCACGATTGATATATTATAAAACTAACGTATCGCAAATCAGTGATCATATGAGGAAAAAAATAGTTCATCGTACACGTTATTTAAAAATTTTAAACGAATCAATAGATATTTAAGGTTTCTCAAACATCAATTATTAGCAATATAGCTAAAAAATATCAAACAACTATGATTGGATATAAATCGAAGTTCTTGTGTTGCAATTGTTTAATTTGAAAACGTTTAAGTAAATGTCTAAAACTTAAAAAATTAATAGTTGTTATTTATTATTAAATATTTTATTTTTTAGCTTGTCGATATTATTAGTCGTGCATGACAAAAAGTATTTTTAAAAACCACTGTTGACGTATAGAAAGGAGACCGTCATGTTAAATAAAATTGTACTCTACTAACGATTGAATATTAAGAGTTATCAATTAATCGCATAATATCAATCAATTTAATAGCAGTATAATAATCACTCAACAGTGAATTTATTAAACGAATATTTGTATAATAAATATGTATTTAGTATTGAAATAAAAAACTACTTACAACCGACGACCAGACGAGAAGAAAGGGCGACAGCGCATACTAACGCAATGACTTTTGCCTTAATAAAACAATTGGAAACCATTTTCGGGTTTCCTTAGTTGCGCCGAACTCGACTTGATCGGAGTTCGTGAAAGAATAACAACGATTACCAATGCAATTGCCGTTTATAATGTAGCAGTCTCTTCGGGTAACCTCCACAACACGTTTTTATAACGTAGAGTTAATAGTGGATGATTTGTGTCCGCGTATCGTGACGCTTTAAACACGTCATATACATATTATAATATCTCATGGCAATGGTCATTCCCATAATAGTCGCATAACATTACTCGGACTTAGGATGACAAATAGTACTGTTAACCAGTTGTAATTTTGAAACGACGTTTGACTCATCGTCTAGCTGTAGGTGCATGCGTAGGTCAAGCTCTTGGCTGAATTTTAAACGCATATATCATTTAAATATTATATTTATATTTATTGTTTTAAAATAATTGTTTACGGATGAATAAAAAATAGTATTATTTACATTATATGTCAATGTTCTCATTCATTGAATTTCGACGTGGCATTTGGATACTTTATTATGACTGCAGGAAGTAACTATTAATCGCATAGACAATTATTAATGTGTAAAAATTAATCATTTGTCTAAAATTTAAATCTTCCCAAAATAAATTCCATACATTTTCTTTATCATAAATAAACCTACACATCTTCAAGACTATTCACGAGAACTCGAGGAAAATTATTCATTTTTATCATAATTTGTTATTTTGACGTTTTCTAAATGAAATCCCGCGGATTATTTACATAGTTTATGATTATTATTATTATTTTTTTAAATAGCTATATTCCTACTTTCGCTGTTTAAATAATATAAGTAACGACTCAAACAACAGACAAAATGTATGTTATAATGTAAAAATATATAGGCGTTATTTGTTCACTTTTATTCATTTACAGATGTTAAGCGCTAAGTATACACCAGTCTGTTTAACAAACGCACTATTAACCGCTTAAAATAAATATTTGCTCTTATCAAATGCAAGAAAATAAAGAATCCTAATGTTGAAGTTGTTTCGAACGATTAAGAAACTGTACGGTTATAATTTTTAAATGTACAGTATGTAGCTTTTTTCTAGCCTCAATAATATGATATGCGGAACCTACAGAAAGAGCGTTTTTTCTCTTTGGTATAATTATTATTATTAATAAAAGTTAACGAATGTGTTATTTTATATAATATGATACTGTCAGATGGACTAAAATCAACAAGATCTTAAATAAAGGCCCGTTTAAAAGTTTTCGTAAAATCCTGACGAATGAGAGCAGAAGTCAATTAGTCAGGGTTTTGTCTTTTGATGAGGGTATAGGTGTTCGGACAGTTACTGTTGTCAGGGGAGACATACACAAGTGCGTCAAAAACTCTAACTAATAACAGTACATGCAACATAATAATACTTTATTCTCCTAACCAGTAGATCAATTGCATCCATTATTCTGCTGTTGCTCCACACGTCGACACGCCTGGCGAAAACCAGAAGTCCCGCTGCCGAACAGTAGTCTTTATTTGTCGTTCCGTTTACAGTAGTAAAATTACCGTATGGTGTATAATTTTTGTGAACATTTACACAGCATATACATTATATTATTATGGTTTTCCATTGTCACGGCCGTTCGGTAATTGTTATTTTACGAGCTACTACCCACTACCGCGTATCTAAATGCATATTAGGTATAATATACTGTAATGTCTCGAAAACCGCCGCTACTGTAGGCATCCTACGTTGGTTATACGCGTATACAGTGTATACTATACACTATAATATAACATTATGAGATATCTATACATATGTATTATTATTATTATGAAAAATTCTAAACAACCTTGGCCGTTATCGGACCGTCGGCGACCGGATTCCATCGGCGAACTTACCTCCTCCCGGTGAGAATAGTTTGTCGTCACGCCGCCTTCACCTCTGCGTCCTGCTTCTCTAGGTCTTCTCCGCCGGCTGTTGCCCGTTTGACCCGGCCGCGCATTATCAGATAAAAAATATAGCCTACGTCCCACCATTATCGGTATATTGGCAAATGAATTCCCGGTGCCATAAGACGTACACAACAAACCGAGCAAAGTTATCATCCGTTGCCGATAAGACCTGTACAACTGCTGTAGTCGCTATGCGGTTTTTGTCGTGCGCAAAACCTGATATTATTACAGTAGTGGTAGTACCTAGCGGGCAGCTGTTCGGTGTAACAATACAGATAGCCTGCTGGTGTACTATTTAATATGTGATAACGTGCGGCGGTCTTCACGACACAACATCAGCAACAGCCAACAGGTATAGTGTTAATACAGCCGTAGTACCGCCATGTCGCACGACTCGTTCAGACACTGTTTTCTCACGTGCGCTGCATTGTTGATGATTGCGGCTTGGATGACCACGGCCACTACCGGCGGTAAGTACCTACCTATACCTAGCCGTGCCCCGTAGCAGTACATTATTATGTTGTTTAGTGTTTTGTTTTATTGTTTTATCCCGCAGGCAAATACGTGTCGAACCTGGACTCGACGTGCGTCCGGTGTCTGTGTCACGCGTCCACCCTGTGCAATTCGTCCTTTGGATGTTCCAGAGGTTTCTGCGGTCCTTTTTTCTTGCACCGCGAATACTGGAAGGACGCGGGTCAACTAGTGTTGCAGGACGACGACCCGGACCGGGACATGGCGTTCGTCGACTGCGCCCAGGACTTGGTGTGCGCTCAAAAAGTGGTGGAGAGTTACATGGCCAAGTGGGGAAAGGTGAGTTTTTTGTCGATTTCATGTTATTATTAATGACGTCTTGTCACAAACAGCAGCTTCGGGAATACAGTTTAAATATTTGTATGCGCCATGTGTTTACTCAGGATTTCGGACTAAACGTATAATATTTTTCTACAAAATCCGAATTAATACATCGCAGCTACATAAAACTACGTTGTAACTTGTACTGACCGTAGACTGTTTTGAAAATGATTCCCGTGTTCGCGTCGTCTTTGCTGAAAAAAAACTAAACGTGCATAGCCAATCCTACAACTCGCAATAACAACAATGCACTGTTTAATCGTCACCGATTCGTGGAATGTATTGAATATATATTTTTGTTTGAATAATTTTACATAATTTATCAATGAAAATACGTAATAGCACAAGCAAAATACCCAATATTTATTTATACATTAAGAGCTTGTTGGATTTAAATAAAAATTATCTTTTGATAATAATACAAATTGCATGTATAAAGAGAAACCAATAACAATTGTACAACGAATAACAATACATATTAATTGAGAAAGAAACAATTTATAATAATACAAATTTCAAATCAGGTAGTTACAAACATAAAATGGATATTATCCATGTATTTAAAAATCTTAATATAATGCTTTGTACTAGGTAGTAGCATTGACTACCGTATGAAATCCGTCTGTGTATTAATTTTAGGTAATTATTGGAATAATGCTTGTTATCCAAGGCGGTCGACTAATTTTAATTACTCGGCACTTAACCTTAGAAATTCAAGGTATAACACAGACCGCAAAAATACTTTTTGGGCTTTATACAGTTCAAAGCATTGTTAATAACAAATCAGCCATCTATTTGAAATATAATTTTTTCTTTGTTCTACATAGTAAAGACTAAAAGATCCATGTATTGGTTCCAAACACTTTCAGAATCGTATGCAGCTTTTATAAGTTATTATTCATAAAATATAATAGCCGATCGATAGTATAGAGTTTTCAACGCAACTCGTTTAGTTATAATCTATTGCAATTTAGATTGGAATCATTCACGGTTAGGTATAAACAAATATTACTCTGAATATATTTGTATTATTTAGAAAAAAAAAAAATATATATATATATATATGTACAGGTAATCCACTTATCGCGAACCACTCAATATCTCATAGGGTTTAATAATAAATTAAAATTGTTCACATTGCATAAACAAAATATAAAAAAACAATTTTAATTTATTATTAATCCCTATAAGATATTGAGTGGTTCACGATAAGTGTATCACCCTGTATATAAAAATTTATTTATAGCTAACCCATCATTTTATATGTCTCGTTCATTTTTTTTAAATTTAAATCAATAATCCAAAGACCAAAGTACCTGAATTAAAAATATATGTTTTTATTAATATAAACTCCAATACATTTTACACTAACCATTTGCCAATACACATTATATATATATATATATATATATATATATATCTTAATCAATAATCCAAAGATTATTGATTAAATTTAAAAAAACAGCACGAGGCATTTTACATTGATGTGTTAGCTATAAATACATTTTGATGGCACGATACCCTAGATGTAAAATAATTATCTATCTCTCAATTTATTGGGCCATTATATTATGTTTAAAATATCTGATGAGTTATCGGAATACAAAGTCTATTACAGATATTATTTTATTAATTGTTAGCTTCCATGCGTAGATGGAAAATTATTGTTTTTACAATGGTGTGTTTTTAGATAATTTTTTTTTGTCTGAACCCACAAAATCTTCTAATCCGTTGAACCAATTTTTTATGTAGCAACTCTATAGATCAGAAATCGTACACGAAAAATACTTTATTGAGCCAAATACTGCAAAAGCTTACCCGTTTCCCTTCAAAATTGGGAAAAGCACCGCCAAAATGTACATATATTTCAAATTAAAACTACCGTGCGCAATAACTTTTTTAAAAATAGTCGAATTAGATCTAAATTTATATGGAATATTTTTTAGAAAAAGTATTATCCATTTTCGTTGACAAACTAAACGAAATTCAAAAACACTTTTCCCCTGAAGGAGAGGAAACTTTTTCTTTATTTTGCTAAATTTGTTCTAAAAAGGTCATTTTTGTATTTAAAACTACCATTGTTGTTCTCAACATATATTAAATATAGAAATAATGGCATAGTTGTAATTTAAATATAATAAACTATATTTGATTAACACAAATTAACTGTGCAAAACAGTAGTTAAAAAAAATTGTAAATCTGTGCCACTTTAGTATTTAGATGTAACACATTCAAACCTCACTCCGAGTTGATGTGCGCTATTTATGAATTGATGTTAATAATATGTTATCAGAAGGGATCTTCAAACATAAAAAATATACAGTTATAGTTTAATTAACGAATGAAGTCATCGAAACAAGGTAGTGTTTTTCTAACAAACAGTTGTGAAATTGAATAGAATATAGCAAAATGGCAAAATTTCATTAATGTATTGAATGTATATTGTGCATAATGTTGCTAATGGAATTACTTATTTTTATTATTATTATTAAAAAATAATTATAGTGCGATTTGAATCAAAACAAAATGTGGATAACATAAAAATGAATACACAATACAATAAAAAATTATATAAAATAGCTTTTGTAGCATTTGCCTAGTTCTTGAGTTTATATAGGTTTTAAAATTCACTCTTAGTTTTTTATTATTTTTGCTATTATTGAATACGGATGATTTATTGTCTTTTAAAACTGTTCCTGATCGCGTTTTTTTCTAACCGTTTTGATTTTTTAATAATAATAATATGTTGTGAGTTGTAACACACATTCGCCTAGATATACTTATAGAGCACGTTAAGTCACATTAACTGTATGGTATTTGTATACAATACAACTATATTATATGCCCAAAATAGTCGAGGGCTCTTGGAAGGGGGGGGGTGGTATGTGTTTCAATATTTATATAATATTAACAAATTTTGTTATATTTAAAATGATTATTAATTTATTTAATATATTTTTACTCAGGACTGTAATCAAGATGGCGTGACCGACTGTGACGACTACGCCAGAACGCACTTTAGCGGACGCGAAGACTGTTCGCCAATCGACAGGACTAACTTCTGGAGGCGATACGAAACGTGCCGGCCTGGCGCCAAAGGTGAAAATCTAGTGCATTAAAACTATGAAATAAGGAAATGCAAAAAGCTATTTCTCTTTTAAGTCGAGTCGTTAAACAGTTTCCTTAATATATAGGGTACTTTTTCAATTTTATTGGCCTTGGAGGTTGCCCTTTTTGTGTCGATTGTGATTTTACAGTATTATATTTTACGTTTCTTTCTTTGTGTACTGTGCTTTATATTTGAGTACTTGTATGATAGTACTGGAGAACGCGATGGTCGTGACAGACTATAATTATTTTACCAATTAAATATACACGAATCCTATTGAGGAATAACTGAACGTTTTTAATGAAAATAAGTATTGTTGATGTTGGGTATTTTCCCGGGAAAAATATCAAAAAAACAAATTAAACTTAACCCTAATAATTTAAGCAAGGAGTGGCTAAGTGAATTTAAGGCGTAGTTGGACAATTTATTATATTATTAGTGACCCTGGCACGCGCCAGGTTTTCAGACGAATATAGTCTACTTTTATAGATTATATAATAATTAAATACAAAATTCTGATCTTAAGTAAAAGTTTAAGGTATCTATTTTTATAACTTATAATTACTCGAGATTGGCCTATTCATTTTTTTGTTCAACGCCGCTAAGTATTGTTTTACAAAAAAAAAACATAAAGTGAACCGCTGGGAAATTATATGTTGATGCGTAGGACAGTTTGGCAGCGGGAAAAAGAGATATCTGGTGCACGACCAAAAGATACGTCATCATTGATTCGCGTCGAGGCAACTGTGTGACGTGGAATGTGTTTCAATTAAGAATATTAGTATCCCACAAGTAGACCTAAATCAGTAGATTACACGAGTTGCAGTTGTATAGCTATAGTTGTTCCTCAATAGCCGAGGTAACTAAATTGTACGTTTTAATTTTTTTTTTTCATTGTGTTTGTGTGCTAAATAACTATATTATTCTATACTTCTAACACGGTTTACACGTTAATATTAATAATACAAAAATAATTGTCACATACGAAACGTAAATATATAAATAAATCTGAAAATAATATTGTCCGGTACAGAACATTTAAGATGAGATAATTAGACAAAAAAACGGTCTTTATTAACTTTTTATTTATTACAAATTCAAGTACTAAAAGGTTTACTATTATTATAACATACATTACGTAATAGATTATACAGTTTTATAAATAACTGATACCTTAAGACTGTATTAATGTTACGTTGTCGGGGTACATAATGATCGTTTGACATGTCTATAATATTATATAATATAAAATTGGTCGTTTTGCTAAAAAAGGAACATTATCAGACTTTATTCGCCAAACTAATCCTTAATACAATGACAACTCCATAAAAACTACTAACACTGCTCACTACATGTATATGTTCACAGTACACGCGTTAATCACAGAAGTGAGGGGATTTATAGAAAAATCTAGTGGAAGCCTTTTAAAATTATATTGTTATAAATGTAATAAGTAATAGCTAAAAGTATAACATTAATAATGATAAAACATAACTTCGTCCCACAATACAATTAATTCAACGTTTTAAGATTAAAATTATTTTAATAACAATTATTTGAAAGTTTTTTTTTTAAATGTTAACTGTTTCACTAGAGCTTGTATCTTGTCTTAGCTTAAGTCTTGGCCAATAAATTAATTACGATCACGTTTTGCATGAATTTTCCGTTTTCTGTTAATTTTATTGTTTACTTATTATTTGTTTTTTTTGGTTTCAGGAACTTTGGACTGAAAACTTGAACATTTTATGAACTGCTTTATTTTACTTTATCATTTATTATTATTATTTTTATTATCTCTATTATTTTATCACAAGATTTATTTTTTTATTTATATTTTTAATAATTTGAATATGACGTTGATTGCGCGCTGAAAATAATAAACAAAAAGTCATATTTATTTAAACTGTAATACTATAACTTTGTGCTAGCAGTCTATCTTTTTTTTTTTAATAATAGATGTAGCGAATTCTTGTTCGAACAAAAGGAATTCGATAGAGGCGTTTCGCAGTTCCAGAATTTAATAATAACCAATCCGTACTTATTATTTGACCAGTGTTTACTACAATTTTGCAGTTTTGAAGCGGAGATATGTCCAAAATTTGAATTTTCCAAATACTTTTTTCAGACCGGTTTTAGATTGGTCGTTACACTTCTGTTGAATATTGGTCTTTTTGTTCGATTTCCTGAAAGATAAAATATTATTTAAAAGAATAATTTTTAAGTTAAAACTATTATATTCTACCACATTTGTACTGCCGTTATTTAAATATTTTTTGGTTAACTAGGTATAAGTATGAATACGTTTTCGTATGTACATTATATTAAATGTTGGTTGCTTATAAATTATAATTTGTAGACATCACAACGTTATACGAATAAAATATGGTTTCGCTGTGCATGCAGCTTAAAAATAAAGCCTTGTAGTATTTAGGAAGTCTGCTTTAAGGTTGGGTAATGAACAGAGTTATTTTGTTTTAAATGTCTGCTTAGTGCGATAAGCTTCCTATTAATAGTGCGGTTTTTTGGCGTCGCTATTTGTGCAGAAAAAGAGATTATAAAAAGAGTTAATTATTTTAATACAATTTGATATTGCCTAGGCCCTAGACGGTGCCGACGTTTGCGTGTTGTTGACACGTTTTGCTCCTTTTTTTTTTTTAGTTAATCGCATTTAAGTTTATCGCATGCGTTACACACAAATAATAATTATTACTGCCAGGACAGCATGCAAATGAGTTTTTATACTTGTACTCTGCGCGTTGGCTGTCGACTTCTGTGGTGGCCTGGAGTGCTCCTTCGGGCCAACTACAGACTCCGGGTCGGTTTTGACCTGTGTTGTGCGATTGTCGCCCGACCGTCGCCGTGGATCTTCTTACTGTCTTGTCTGGTCCGACAGATCGAGACCGTAAGTTCAAAGCTACCTCCGGGGCACGTCTCCTCAACTTAGCCGGCAAGCTGTGAGAACGCCCTACCTCGTCTCTGGAAAAGCCCTGGATCTGTTGATCCGACGACCTTTTCAGTCTTAATACCCTGGATCGGCACACCACGCATCGCAAAGGCAACGACCGACGGGACACGGCCATCTGAATGGTCCGTACCAAACATTTACGGCACACTACTCTGTGTCCACAAGGCCAAGTCTGCATAGTCGCCTTCGAATTTACGCATATAACGCACTGGAAATACAAAAAAAAATAAGCTAAACAAATGTATTTGTAATATTACTATATTGTGTCTAATATGTATATAGGTATTCTGTATTTCTGAACAGCCGAAATTTCTGTACAAAAATCTGTAAGGAACGGCTGGATTGGACGCTTGACAAAGCAAGGAGAAAGAAAAGCTAGTCTTTTGTTAATATAAAAAAATTAAAAATCTGGAATAATAAAAATAAGTTTTGTCATAAGAGAACACAGACCCGTAATACAGCGCTAGAATGAGAATATAGCTTAGCAATATTGTGTAGGCTATAGGCTAATGTTAATGATAAAATAAACCATCGACAAGACGGATACAATCTTTTTTTGTGACGCTAGATTAAGAGATTATGAGAGTTTTGTGCCACACTATACTCTACTATATAATGTAATGAAAATAAAGAAAAGGTCGTTGTAATCTATATAAAAGTTGTCTACTCAAATTTTTTGATATTTTGGGTTAAATTGAAACTCATAGGTACTTGTATAGTTGTATGGTGTTTTTATACATAGTGTAAAGGATATAGTATGCTATTAATATTCATATTAATAAAAGTTTTTCTAATTCGAGTTTATTTGTAAGTTTATTTTTTAATAATAATGTTTTAATAGTGTAATTAATGTCGAAGACTGTTTCGGAACCAATGCTTTTTACTCTATATACAGCTGTTCGTTTAACTCTTGTTAACAACCTTAACGATTAATAATTAGCACCGTCTAGTCTATTTAGAAATGCATTATGAATAATAGTCTCCTAGTCATTATTCATAAGCTTAGCACCGATAGTATTTTAACGGGTACACAGAATTGTAGACACAATGCCGGAATAGCGTGCCATCGCTTCGTATTTTACCAAGCCGATTGTTTGTTACCCCATTGGTAAATTTCATACACGTATGTACATATTATAATATATATAAAAGCAATATTTTTATTACTATCAAATCATATTTTGTATTCATATATTGTATTAAGTCACGTTCGAGTGTAAACACGTATTTCAGAAATGTATTGACTTTGGTTAGGTTTTCAAATAATAATAATAATAATATAAGCAGGGAAACGCCTGCAGATAAAGGAAAATTAACCGCATAGACGGTAGACAAGAGACCGCCATTTATAATAGGTGTCGTAAGTATGCAAACGGGTAAGTATAAAGTAACTACCGCAATAAATAACTTCGAACCGATTTCGTTATCTTCCTTTTAGGTTTCTAGCAGGAAATGTGATTTAAAAAAAAAATCTATTAAAGCTTCGCTATTCTTTCCAATATAATGTTAAAAATTGTAACTATAATTTAAGTAAGTACGTAATAAAATCGGTCACGAATCACGATTAGGTACTATTTATAGTGCACATTAAATTAGTGAAAAACAGATTGTCAAATAAATTGTTTTATAATATCATGGATCACGCTTCGCCGCTCCAGGAACTAATGTGATTTTTTTTCAAAAATCGTTAATTGTCATTTTGTACAATACTACGTCAAATAAGGTCAAACAGTCAAACAAATGACTTGTGTCTCGACGCAGTAGCAGCTAGCACATAACTGGTCTGTTATTCATAATTACTGTTTTTATAATTATATGAAAATGTTTTCAATGTCATTAACAAGAAAATATGACTAATCGTTGTAACTATTGATAGTAGTTTGTAAGTTACACTTATAAAAATGAAACTGTTTGAAATATATTCATACGTTGTAATGTCAATAACATTTTGTTTCGATTTGACGTTTAAAGCTTCGATGCAATTAATTTGTTTTAGAAAATTATTCATAGATTCGTACTTATATAGTTAAACTTTTTTTTTAATTGGTATAAGTATATACAGTGTGATTCTTTTATCATGAACCAGTCAATAACTTACTGGGTTTAATTAATAATTGAATTTTTTCATATTGTTTTTATACAATGTGATCTCAATTTTTCACAATTTTTTTTGTTTTTACCGCCCTCCCTACTTAGATTTTTTGATAGCAACTTTTGAAACTTAAATGGTAACGTATATATTTTATTACCTTTTTAAATAGAGAATAATGTATTACAAATTTTAACTGGTCGATAACCAGTTTCGGATAACTATTTTTGAAGTTTTAAGAGTTTAATAGTTAGGATGGGAGGGGAGTGCGGTTGGGAAATGCGCGCAGATAAAAATAATACTAAACTCCACTTCCACTCCCATCCTAATTTAAAAACTCTTATAACTTTAAAAATAGTTATCCGAAACTGGTTATCGACTAGTCAACATTTTTAGTACATTATTCTCAATTTAAAAAGTTGATAAAATATATACAGTGGGTAAAAAAAGTCTCCGTACACTGTTGTCAAATTTTTTCAAAAACATAAAATGATAATTTAAAAGTTGATTAACTTCATATTTTTAACACACTTTTATTCAGAAACATATTAATATTTGTTTTTAGAAAAATAGAGCATATATATTAATTAGTTTATTTTATACATGTATATATGTACAACAACTTTGGAAAATAACAGCAAAAAAGTCTCCGTACATTTATTGATGTGTATGAATAACAGATAAAAATAGTACCGGAATAGGAAAAATCCGTAAGGACTGAGAGTTCTACATATCAACGAGCATGTTATTATTGTTTTTGTAGCCATTAAGAACGATAGACATACGCTTAGTCCGTTTTATTCAATTCATATACATTGAACAATGGAGATACCAATTGCTATTCGTAAATTAGTAGTTAAACTAAGAGAAGATGGTAATTCTCTCAGAAATATTGCACAAACAATAAATAAATTGCACTCGACTGTACAATATATTATAAACCGATACAACGAAACTGATTCTTTTGAAGATCGAAAACGTACTGGTCGTCCCCAAAAATTGAAATCACACCAAAAGAGGGCCATTCTAAGGACAATTGTGACGGAACCAAAAACCAGTGCACCTAAACTGGCTGGTATGATTGATACTGACTATAATGTGAAAGTTGTGCCTCAAACCATTCGTAATGTTATTAGAAACGCAGGATATAAAGGTTGTGTAGCTAGGAAAAACCCCTTTATCAGTCAAATAAATAAAAGGAAACGTTTAGATTTTGCGAAGGCACACATTCATAAGGGAAATGATTTTTGGAAATCTGTATTATTTAGTGACGAAAGCAAGTTTAATATTTTTGGTTCAGATGGGCGAGTTATGGTGTGGAGAAAACCTAATAAGCAGATGGATTGCAAAAATTTGTGCCCAACGGTAAAGCATGGGGGCGGTAATGTACTAGTTTGGGGTTGTATGAGCGCTGCAGGTGTTGGTAATTTGGTATTTATCGATGGTATTATGGATCAACATGTTTATTTAAACATTTTGAGAAATAACTTACATGCAAGTGCTGAAAAACTAAATATTGGCAATTCGTTTATATTCCAACAAGGTAACGACCCAAAACATACCGCGAAAAAAGTTAAAGAATGGTTGTTATACCGAGTACCAAAACAACTTAACACACCTCCACAATCACCAGACATGAACCCTATAGAACATTTATGGGAGGAAATAGGTAGACGTCTTAAAAATTACCAAACTCGAAACAAAGAACAATTAAAAAATGCAATACTAGAAGTATGGAACAGTATTGATTCTACTGTTACGACAAAATTAGTAGAATTAATGGGAGAACGAATGCACGAAGTTGTTATAGCTAGAGGAGGGCCAACTGACCATTAATAACGATAATTATTACAATATATCATGTTAAAAATATTTATGTTATTTTGTACGGAGACTTTTTTTGCTGTTATTTTCCAAAGTTGTTGTATATATATACATGTATAAAATAAACTAATTAATATATATGCTCTATTTTTCTAAAAACAAATATTAATATGTTTCTGAATAAATGTGTGTTAAAAATATGAAGTCAATCAACTTTTAAATTATCATTTTATGTTTTTGAAAAAAATTGACAACAGTGTACGGAGACTTTTTTTATCCACTGTACGTTACCATTAAAGTTTCAAAAGTTGCTATCAAAAAAAACTAAGTTGAGAGGTGTCTAAAAACAAAAAAAAAATTGAAAAATTGAGATCACATTGTATAAGAACAATATGAAAAAAAAATTTTAATTTCTTATTAAACCCTATGAGATATTGAGTGGTTCATGATAAAAGAATTACCCTGTATAGTTTCCACTACCGGGTAACTTTGTACAATGAAATTTAAAGCCGATGTACAAACAAGCCAGTGGATTTAAAGAATTATAAAATCACTTTCAAGAAAAATCATAGATATCTTCCTTCATAACCGTTGACCGTAGGTACCAATCATCACATCGAAGCGTTTAAACAATGATTATAGTGTTTAGCGTTTACATTTTGTGATTACCGAGTCAAGTCAGTCAAACTTTGTTAACTTCTTACTATGTTTGTCTTTTTATCATCTAATATTTAATTTATATAACCTTGAATTTTTTTTCAATGTTACAAATTTAGTGAACGAATAATTTTATAACATAGGATTAATATATTCAATGTGTATGAAATTCGATCGGACAAATTAAACTTGTATGGTATATCTTTCCTATTTTTTAATCAAAGTATGATTACTTAGAATTTAGATTATTGACGTAAAATGAGAATTTGGTTTTGAAGAAATATATATATACTTAATACCTATACTTTCATAATAAGCTGCACGCAACAGAAATAATAAATGACCAACAGTATATTATGTTTATGCTATATGGGGAAAATATATAGATATTGTGTGTTAAAATATCAAACACCATTAAGGTTAGGACGTTTTGTTTGAGTAAAATAGGTTTCTGTTCTAAAGTAGACAAAATGTTCTTTGTAAGTAATATCGAAATATTATGAAGTTTAACTATAATGAGAAAGTTATGTAAGATTGTTAATAGGCTCTATACTAGTGGAGGTAGGCTGTAATATTAATATTTAGAGTAAATTTACTACCATAGTGCTAGTTTAAAAAAAAAAAGAAAAAAGGAAGTTAGTATGAAATAGGAGGCACTGTAAAAATAAAGAAGCTATACTTCGGTAGTTAAAAATACAAATAAATTGATTACTGGACTTGAACACATTTTTATCTAAAACATTTTTATTGGAAAAACTGTAAATGTATAATATTACATAACTCTGATTTAAGGGGGAAATTCAGATCACGTAGTTTAAAAGTTATGTGGGACATTACAAAATTAGGCTTTTTAAAAATGTTTAATTGAATAATGATTGCTTAGAAATATTATATTATGTAATGTTAAAATTATGACCATGTATTATTTTAACAAATTTTATTTGAAAATTCAGCTGTGAGTTATGGTATCTGCAATGTACTCGTATATTATATATTAAATATTTTGTAGAGAAGTATAGCAATTTTGTTTATTTATATATTTGAGATATGTAAAAAGTATATATGTTCCTACCTTGGTACATCGTTTTACATTTATTCACTTTTATCGTTACTTGTTAGTTCATAAAATTGCTCAATGACTGATTCTATTGATTTATACTATATATATATTGTTTTCGATTAATTTTAATTAATACATCTGTTTATTAATATTTATATATGTACACTTTTCTTTATTTTTGTTTAATTTAAATGCGGTTTTACAACAAAACAATTATTCATTACTTTTCCCATGTGTTATTTATTTATACAACACTACACGACCGCTGTATAGTTTTCACAATGTTATGACAATGTAACAGGCAAACATTTTGTAATTTTCGTACTTTTCAACAGACTCCATTGTACTCGGAAACATTGAATAGTCGGTGACAGTCAACTCGACAATGATAATATGCATGTACACTATAAAGTATGAGAACTAAAGTACGTTTTGAAAGGGTTTTTTTTAGAAAAAAAAAAGATTAAATAAACTAGCAAGTATTTTTTTATGTTAATGATTAATGGATAAGTAATACCGAGTTACTGAATAAGTATAAATAATGTGTTTTAGTACATCTATTCTTTTTTGCACTAAAATTTAAAGCACATTTTTGTGTTATGTTTATGAAATAGTTATTTTCAATACAACACATTACTTTAAAAATGTTAAAATTATTGTACATTTTATCCAATTTTGCTGTTTAAAAACCGTCAGTCATTAACCAAAATATTGTATTAACATTTAACATGTATGTATTTAGAATTACATTATCAAAATAAATGTTAATAACCTTGATATTATCAATTATTCAAACGGTATAAACTAAAGCTATGTTGCATACACGTGTGTATATGTATGTTATTATGCATTGGATTGGCTTCCAGTGTAAAATGTCATCCAAAGGGTGAACGGCTGCATACTGTTGACCATTAACAATGTTATTTTAATTCACTTCTAACACAGAAAAGAATAACACTGTAAAATAGAAACAGTTAAACAAACGGACAATTAATCGGCATTCAATTATTTTTATACTGACAAAAATCGATATGGTTCATGATTGCGTCATCTAAGAAATTACTTTAAGAATGGCGTTTACAGTAGTGTGTGTGTGTATCCTGCAAATTACATTTTTTTACGAAGTTAAATGTCAAACGCTTACTTTAGCTATTTGGTCAATAAGTAGGGCTTAGCAGTTGGCTTTTGGCCGCACCAATTTGTGGAACAAGTTAAAAGATTTAATTATTATTTGTGTTGCATAGACAATAATTTGTAAAACTGGCACCATTAAATATTTAGCCCAATAAATTTCATTCATAATGTGTTAGTCAGTTTTTTATTATTGCATACGGCTATTATTAACCGGGAGTACGTTTTAAGCACTAGTTCAGTCGCTTAAGAGAAGGATATGGCCTTACCCACACGGTCACTCATCCTCCATGCATTACTATAGGTCAGATATATATTTTTCGTTATTTAATAAGTGTAATGTTATTGCATAAAGGATAGTTTTTAAAGAGGATTAGTAAATTGTTACATTGTCTATTGTTAAATTTGATCAGAAATCAAACAATTAATAAAAAAACATATTCTTTACACAGGGATATTACTGTTGCGTGAAAAAAAAACTATATATTTTTTATGTTATAGAGCTAAATAATATAATCTATTAATTATTACACACAATTTATCATTCGGGTTCTATTGTAGAAAAAATAAATAAATCCTGATATATTATTTATTACAAGGTGCAGTATATGCAACACATATTACAAGCTGGAGTGCAAAATGCGTAGAGTCCAATTAAGCTTAACTGGTGAGAACGGTTATCAGTATTTTAAATAATCCACTATCGTATTTCATAGTTCATAAATTAATGGTTTAATTGAAAATAAGTAAAATTACATATTCGATCAAAATTAGTTTATGGCATTATCTGATTAAGAATAGCAAGGGTTTTTTGTTAAGGCCCCTGGATACCAGCAATTTGTTTTAGACAAAACACATTATTTTTTGTCCATCGCACAAGCCGAACCAATGATCCAATAAGCAACCTAAAAACAGATATGAATTCGTCATGAAGTTTACTGGAGATCAGTCAGAGTATTTTTTCAATTTTTAATTTTAACCCTTTTCAAATTTTATTTTAAATTTTTTTTAAATGTTCAAACGTCTTTTATGCGTAGTAGGGATAAGATATCAAAAAAGTACCCTGATCGATTATAAGTAAACTTCATAAAGAATTCAAATCTGTTTTCAGATTACTTATCGGATCACTGGTTTAGCCTGTGCGATTGACAAAAAATGTACTATTATATTAACTAAAATGGCTTTTACTCATAGACAAAATGATTTAAATTAAAAATAATACCATGAAGCTTATACAAATTAACCGGTAAACTAATTGACTTTTTCGACATTTATTCAAGCCACTTTTTTCATAAATATTGCCTATACAAAACTCCTTAAAAATGGTCGGTATCCAGGGGCCTTAACAAAACTTGGTAAAATGTAAAATTCGTAGTTACTGTTAAAAAAAAGGAAAAACTTCAAACTGACCTTCTGTGAAATCGTCATTTTGTACCAACAACATATCTGGTTAAACCATCGATTAGCAGTTGTAGAAGATTTTTTAAATAATACTATAAAAACAGTAAGCGGTTAACAGTGCGGAGGTAAATAATTTTTAAAATAAAACCAAAGTTTACCGTTCGCTTAACTCAAACTGATGGAACAAATATTTTATCAGGGACGTTACATCATTACCCAAGAGATCTTACAATAGAAACTCCGAAATGTATCATACAGTGTATAGTACAATATTCTATTTGAGCAGAAGCCATGGATTACTCAGTGTAATAGAATTCGTGAGATGTATTTTAATGTGAATCCCTAAAGGAATTTATAGCTCTCAATATTCAATTATATTTTAAAAAATTGTTTTATTTTTTTTTTAACAATTTTAAAGTCCAGTGAAAGTTTAATGTTTCTCGAGACTTAAATCAAAACGTAATACAAACTTTAAAAGCGGAGAAGGCCACGACATACCATATAAATAATAGGCCAGCTGAATCTCCAAACGTACTCAGGATTCCGAAAAAAAGTAACCTCTAATTTAAAACCCAGATATAAAATGTATTTGTTTATATGTTTATAAAAAAAAACCTAGTTGGCCTATGTTTAAGCAGGGTAATTGAAAATGAGCAGACATTTGAAAAAAATATTAATTATCCCCATAAAATTTTTAATTTAATTATTTCTATAAAGTTAATTAATAGCAGCTTTATTGTTAATAACATATTTTATTAATATAATATAAATAAATAGTTTGTACTTGCTTTACTATGATGAAGGTACAACACATTTTTGCAATATGTTTGAAATAAAATGCGAAGTATATCTACACGTTTTATATATTTTTTTTTTTTGCTGAATCCGAATCTAGTCTCAAACAATTTATAACACATACAATTTTTGATTTAATATCCTTAAAAACGGTAAGCAACTTAAAAAGGAAAATCAGAATTTTTAATTTTCTTTTTTACATAAACTACCAATTAAATTCTCCATTAGTTATGACTTATGTTACTAACTCTAAATTTATCAAAGAGGATAGAATAACAAACCCCTATTTTAAATACATTTAAGAAACAATTTAACTTAAAACTAAACATGACTAGACGTGCTTAAAAAATTTGAGGTTAGATTCAGAGTTATAAAATAATAGGATACACCTATCTTGGTTTTTGTATCAATACTGTGCTATACTGTGTAATTAACTACAATAAAAACACATAAAAATAATTAGTTTAAACGATGAACATTTGCATTAAATGGAAATGATAAAGCCACTTAAATACAACTCTGCCACGGCGTTCCCTGTCCCGTCGTTTCACCCCCTCTCCGTTGACTTTTCTTCCTCTTCTCCGCTCCCTTTCCCATCACTTCTCTCAATGTTTCTCCGTAAAATGTTTAGTGTCATCTGGCTATAGTAATACGTAAGACTAAAAATATAAATTTTCATATAAAGTTTATTTCTTTAAATTAAATTAAATATATATTATTATTGTCGTACGTTTAACCGTTTATAGTTTTGCTCTGAGTTTTGCTAAATAAAATTATAAATAAAAAAAATATATTTCATAACCTTTAAACGTTTATTTACAAGTGTCTTTTATTTCAATACAATGCAATTTTTTTCTATTTAAACTATATAGTAATGATACTTGATATTTTGTTTGAAATTTTTAACGCTGTTTTTATTTAACGACACGCCAGTTAAAATTTCATTGATTACTGTTTGTTATTATCAACGGACCGTTGTTATTATTTTATTTTTCAAAGTGTCAATGTAAATTGTTCATTCCATTGTTAGCAGCTAAGTATTTAAAAAACATAGCTTGACGTTTTGTGTTAACTAAATCGAGATTTACAAAACTTTAAATAAATAGTTACATGGGACAGATAATGCTTTCACGTAATACCTGTATAATAAACAAGATTAAAGTGAAACTGTATCCTAAATATTATACCAAGATAATTCCTGAAACAACCACTTTGCCTATTGCGCAAACACATAACTTAATGATAATTTCACTTACGCGAATTTTCAGCTCACTATATTATGTGCTATTTTGTATACTCAATACCATGCACGAGTTATTCTCAATACCTACTATTAATAATATCTGTACGTGCAAAGCAGCTCAACACTATAGAATTTATAAAAATAACGTTCGCACTTGAAGTTGGGCAGTTCAAAAGAGTACTTTTATAAGGACACGAGAATCGGTTTTGAGGGTTTTTAGAGTATAATAATAAAACCTATAATATTAATGCGAAAAATAGTGTATGGATGAGATACTAACCTCTTCTTCTGGCGTTTTAGCTTCATCTTGTTCTTTCTCGTCCAATTTGTTTAACAACTTGTCCTGCAAATGAACACGATCAAAATTTGATTATTATATTATATTTAGAGGAAGTAATGTGACCAACACTTCCCCCTCATTGGGTTTGTATATATAAAAAAAAGCGATTATTATTATTTCATATTATTAATTTTAATGTTATTTCGTACAAGTATTGTAATGAATATGATTAGACTACGGTATTGTCGTTGTAAGTGGACTATAGCCAATACCCGTTTTGTATAAAACAAAAAAAACTATGTTTTTCAGTCTAATATTATCCGATCACAATTATTAAAATTGCAAATTATTGGCGTTGATGTTTCTAATACTTATGATTGTATTAACAATTTCCTATAATACTTTAAATGTACGGACTTTTTGCGATGTAAGTTTACCGTTGGTTAAAGAAATGCTTAGACCCTTTATAAAAGTAAAACTAAATATAATACTAAATAGTATTTTTACTTTTAAATGTGTTCTCTCTAAGTAGTATTTGTGTATAAAGTTTAAATCATTTTTAACATTTTTGTACAATACTTTTTTAATGTTATTTTCACGACGGAGGATAACGTTAAGCAACTTCAACTACTGGCTACGGCCGCTGCGTTACTCAACACCACAGAGAATCGCTAAGGAACCGTAGGTACACGCCTTTCGTTTGGTGTCGATAATGAAATCGTTATCGAAAAATAAAACTCCACACTAACTTACAATTAGACACTCCTACGACTAGGGATCCGGATAAAGTTCTGATCATAATTTACATGTTAAACTACAACCAAAATATTTCTTTTGAACTTAAAAAAAAAATTTACTAAAATGTGAAATCAATTTTCTCATCATTAAAAGGTTTAGTATAAAATAAAATCTGTTTGTAAATAAACGAGACAAAATTGAAAATTTAATTATCTTTTTCCAAATTTTGACTTTAGAAATACTTACTGATGTTAGCTCGATGCAATTTATTATTAATTAAATCCAACATTCGATACAAGGCTAGGTTATTTTAGGTAAGCTAACATAATTGTTGACATTACGATAGGACACATTTAAGTTGTGTATATTAGCTGTCCGGTTCCATAACCGGGAAAATCTTATTGTATTTGGGACACGTTTAACTGCTGCTGTGTGTGTATACGTTTACCACATCGCCGACAATGACTAAAAAGAAAATTAAACTGTTTTTTTGGTGGGGTTCAGCATATACAGGCGGCAAACTGGCCAAAATCGATCCGACAGCAGTAGTAATTATTATCATTATTGACCATTCAATGGGCATATATTGTGCACAGGTATATTCGCACGTGTCCCATAACAATACGCGTAATATACAAGTGTGTATATAATAACATGTATTAATAAATTCTCGTATGTAAAAATTTGTATCGAATGTCAATAACGAGCGTTTTCGATGTTGAAACACGACCGCGGCCGTGACAAATTAATTGCAGCCGCGATTCGGAAGCGTTATTATTTATACCGTGTTAAACAATAATGAAACGTTATGTACGACGTTGGTGGATTGGCACCGTCATCGTTAAACATTCACGTGTGTGCAGAGCTCCTAGCCGGCCCAAGAAAATATTATGAAAAGTGAAAAATAAAATAAATATATTTGACCCTATTCGCTCCAAGGACGCGTCGCGTGCCGCAGTTGGAGAGATCAAAAATTCGCACTGTCAAAACAATAAACAAGGAAAAAACCTCAAGTATGCCGTCTCCGGTGTTGTTAAACCCGGTTTTTGTTTACTACCCGCATGTCTGGAGTTCATCGCCGCTAGCCAGAGTGTATACCGACTACACACAGTTACACGTCATGCATATGACTTGTATCCGTTTAATATTAGACTTTAGCTGCCCTTAACCACTACATTATTATTTGCCATACGACAAAAATCGTACGGCCGCCGATATTGTTGTGTTAGAGTCCGGTTACGGTGTTCAATATTATACGCGTTAGCCACGACCGTTTAGTAACAGACAGTCTGCCATACAGAGTCGGCGTCTGCTATTAAACGGTGACGTTAAAAAACAGCTGCCGTCGTACGTAACCCACCGTCTGATTAGTGAACACAATTTTAGTCTACGGGCCAAGGACAATAATATATAGAGTAATGCAAAATATGTTTATTATTAAGCTCAATAAAAATCGCGGTTTCCATCAGACGACTTGAGTAGGTAAACAATTCATAGCACCATTTAAAATAACTACAATCCAGACGGACAGTTGTATAATTAGATAATAATAATTATCAATAATTACCAATTTAAGAGCCAGGTTACGGATAGAAGCAACCGTTTATTTAAAAACCGCGGTCTCTTTGACTTTCAAGTTGCCCAATAACACTGTATACTATATTTAGTGTTTGGTACATGTCATCTTAGTAATAATACCTCATAGTAGTCATAAATGAAAATTTAAAAAGTTCAAAACACATAAAAAAAAGCATAATATGGAAATGAATAGGAAATACAATTTAAAAATAAATAAATATACATACATATTTAAAACTATACATATATACGAACTATAAAAATGATGGGTAGTGCAAAACTTTATTTGTTAAATCGTATTTGGACCAATCACAATGCTCTAATAAGGGTTTATGGAGCCAATAAAGTTTTGTGTAATCAAGCATACTATAATGTACAATAAAATAGTATTTACAACACTTGCGTATGGTACACACACTATAACACGATCGGATAATCCATGATGATCATAATATCTTGTCGTTATATCTGTATATTATATTCAACATGGGTTTTATTTGGGGAAAATAACTTATGTGCATGGTTTATATTGAATACTTAATTATAATATAAACTTATAAAAAAAAATGTTGTCAACCTGTGTTATGGGTAAAGTGTTGAACTTGATGTAAAATTTACATAAGGGCCTTATTTCTCCGGTTCATCAACAGAGATAAACTGTGCGTGAAAAATTAAATAAAGAAAAAGTCTCCACCGGTAGTGGCAAAACGAAGTCATGTATTTTTGGTTTTAATAGGTAAGTTTAAAACAAAAGAATTTCCCGGCAAAATTTGGAATGATTTCGACTCTTTTTGGAAAGTTTTGGGGTACTTTTTTAAGAACTAAAATATACTTTATCAGTTTCGAAAGTGTTTTATTCTCGATTTCGATTGAGAAATAAAAATGAGTGAATTATTTAACCCTTAATATGGAATGGAATGTGTCCAATAACTGTTGACATGCGCCCAGACCTAGTTTTAAAAATAAAGTCTTATGTTTATTGTTATTCTTGTGTTTAATTGTTATTTATTTTCTATTTTAAAAAATAATTATTAATAATTTCGTGGCAATAAAAGCGTACATTTTCTCTCCGTTTAAAATGATTAACTAAATAGAGAAACAAACTTAAATTGTAAATTTTAAAGTATTATAAATTATATACCCCTACAATACTACTATTGCTAAATATGATATAATCCAATTAATCAGATATAATAATTATCGATTAATAATAAACGTTCTAAACCAATTATAAAAATAATGGGTTTTCTTACACGTTTATTTTAAATACATAATAATATATAGAATGACGGGTTGTGAAATTTTGTTTAACACGTTGGGTAAATTTGTATACAGCATAAGATGCATTGCGGTTTCAAATGATTCGCTATTGTAACAAAAAAAAATGTAAGTATATTTTAAAATTATCATGAGACTTGGGTGCAAACCAGCCAAGTGGCGGGGAGACCAAACAAATATACATTCGCAAACCCTGTGGCCGCTGAGACTGTTTAGTTGTGTTTTCCATTCAAACAACGCGTAATCTGTGTCAGGTGTTCGCATAACGTTGCACTAATTTCGCCGGCATGTTTTCGCGTTAGGCGCGTGATCGCATAAAATATTACAAAATTGAATGAAAAAATTGTTTTTATAAAACCCCGGTCTCTCGAGATGTTTTGTGATGCTAATTAAACATTATGGTAGCAGCCTTAGGTGCGTTAGCGTGCATGACGTTCACGTTTTTTATGGGTAAGCACGGTTTGCGAATCGTATTAAAACAATAACAATATAATATGTATATTATACTTCCAAACCTTGTATAGGGTATCTTCATAGTTTAAATAACTTGAGGAGAATTATATTAACTGGTGCACCAATGTTTGGAAGCCTAGTATCTTCTAGGACTGTGGCTCTGGCTCAATATTTTTCATATTGCTGTTTGAGGATAGAAGATAGTATGTCAAACCAGAACCACAGTCATAAAAATGGAAATATCTGGCTGTACCTATATAATATTATACAAAGAAGTACTGTTAAGCGACTTTAATAATATATAATAACAACACAAATTAAGTACTTAAATTTATATGTTTATGTCAATTTGCTGTGTCCACAGCCAACACAAAATATGTGCAGCTTACTTTATATTTATTATTTTTTTAAATAAAGTTGTTTATATTATATACTATTACGATATTAATTTATTAGTTTTGTAATAAGTTAGGTTGGTTTAGGCTAGTCATTCACCCTAGATACGCAATAATTATATAAAAAAATTGATTTAATTGTCACACAAGTTCTTTAGTAGATTAGTTATAACTTTGTACTTAGTTTTCTATAAATATATACTTATACATATATATATATATATATATAATTATTCAATAATAGGTAAAATGTGAATTTTGAAAATGCGTTATTTGTTTACTAGTTTACTGTTGACTATAATGATATATCGTTGATAATATAGGTAAAAACCCGTTTTCCGCTACTATGACACCCAAAGGGCAATGCGAAAACTGCTGTCCGATCGATATCAGGGAAGACATCGCGTTTTTCTCCTATTCGAGGTGCGTACAAGTGAGGACTTGAGTATGAACACTTACATAGTTTTCGTACCTAATATGCTCAACAGACTACGCTGTGTTGTCGTGGTGGTGGTTCACCTATAAAGTAGAACAATAATATATAATTACATAAAAAAATACCGATTAAACATTTAGGAAAAACCCAATTCGGCCACACCGGATATTTATCGGCAACGATGAATCACTGCGAAGAACTCACATGCACAGGAACATGACTACAGTGATATACGTACATGGATTCACGGAACAGGGAAACTCAAAGGGAGCGACTACCATTAAAAAAGGTACACTGATGACATAAAGCTCTGTGTGTGTTATAGTCACAATCGATTCTACGGTTATATGTGTGATTCCACAGCGTACTTGTACCGAGGCGGAGTGAACATCATAATCGTAGACTGGAGCCCGTTGTGTGCGTTCCCATGGTATAGTCACGCAGTGATAAATACCAGAGCAGCTGGCCAGTACGTAGCTAGGTTCATCGAATACTTAGTGTCCCGAGGGTTCATGTTGTCTAAAATCCACTTGATCGGTTTTAGCCTGGGCGCCGAGATCGCCGGGTTCACCGGCAAGAACCTTAGAATCGGAAAGCTTCCCAGAATAACAGGTCAGCATGATAAATCAATTTCAATAGTGTTTAATTTTCCTCCAAAATGATATTTTAATAAATCCGTTATTGACGAGTAATAGATAATAAAAAAAAAGTGATAATTTCCTGTTTTGTTCCTTTCTAAATACACGATTTGTTTTTTGTTTTCTTAATAGAAATATTTCAATATTGCTAATAGTTTAAATAAATTTAAATTTATTCATAATATACACCCAGTCGATAATGTGAACAATACTGACGCCATACTGTAAGATATCATGCATTTAGCTAGACTCATTTGAACGGATTTAATAGATTCTTGTCGTCGAGTCGAAAATTTCAAAGCAACCGACCATGTAAATGGCTGTTACCAAAATAAATAATATTACTACTATAGTCATTATGCGAAAATTGGTCTATTGTAAGTACGCACAATGTTATTCATACCATAGCATAAGCAAATTTGTCGACACATAATAGTGTGTAATAGTTATATTATATTACAGACAAAATTTCTCATTAAAGTATTCTTCTTTTATTATTATCACGTCGCATCTATAAAATTCTCAATTTTCCATACACGATACGGTATTGTAATATAAACACATATACCTAGTTCTTATTAAAACTGGCGTTGTATCAATGACCGTATAGGCAAGACGGTGTACTTTATTAAAATAAAAGAAAACTTAAATAAATATTTTTCTAGTTACGATAAGTAATCAAAAACAATGTTTTGAGGTGCCATCATGGGGACGTTAGGAAAAGTTCCAATGCAATAGTGTTTTCGAATTTGAATGAATGGTAAACGACCACCCATTTTTTATCCAATTTTCGACACTAACATTATTGAACGTACTCATGTGTCGTTGTCTTATGTCGATTTTGTAATATACATTGTTATGCAGGCCCACAATAAGGTGTAGGAGAAATGTAAACAAGAATGTCTTCTCCATTCTCGAACACAAACCCGTTTAAAGGTTTAAAGGTTTAGCAACGGCGCTTTGCCCTTTTTCTTACGAGCACCTTTCCGAAACGACTTGAGACGACACCTGCGCCTCGACGACCGATATTAATAAGGGAAAAGAAAGGGAACGGGTAGTTGGAAAGGGGTAGGTGGAGACGCGAGTGCGTTGAACGCGAAAAGGTTAGGTCAGGATATAATGTAATACAGAAATGGGTATAAAATATACTAACTACTATGACACGTAAATTATTCAATATGTATACCCTAATTATTAGGTGTATTATTATTAACCCGCTACTCAAAATGCATATGGATTTATTGTACGGCATTAAAGCTTTGTGTTTCCTTGTATATATAGGACTCGACCCAGCGTTTCCATTGTACATGTGGACCGGCAAGAAAGGTCATCTGGCGCCATCGGACGCCGAGTTCGTGGACGTGATACACACCGATGCCGGAGTGTTTGGATTCCCAGTGCCGTTGGGCCATGCTGACTTCTTTCCTAACGGCGGATTTCCTGTCCAACCCGGTTGTTCAATTCGAGAACTCACGGAGACCAACCTTATCACCAGACTCAGTGGGTACTCGATCGACTGAATGATAAAACGCAAGGGGGGGGGGGTGCAATGTAAATTTCGATTTTCTTTTGACCTGATCGACAGCGAAAAATTAATAAAAATTATTAACCGCAAAATATTTCAAATTATAATTTTAAAATGGAACATGCTTTAGCCTTGGCCCCCGCCCGAAAACGACACTATATTGCGATACTTAAGTAGCGCAATAACTAAGCAACAAGATTATTGTTTATTTGGCCCGAACATATAATTAAGACTATACTATCATCATAAATCGCAAGAAGATTATAAATCAGAAATAATCACTATTCAGGAGCCAGTAGGCTTAAAGCATGTTTTATAATTTTAGCCGTTAGGCTTTAAGTAAACTGTAAATTTTTTATTACTATCTTTATTACATCAGTATACACGTTCAATAAAAACTATGATCGCCTTTTTTAAAACATTTCTACAACAATGTCTCGATCATGCCCTGGGTTTTATAAAGTTAACACTTGTGTTAACTTTTCAACATTTAAATCATAAACTTTGGCGATAATGGTTTAGTGGAAAGAACAATTGGTCGATAATCAGTTTTAATTGTAGATACATTTTTATTTAATCAATGTAGTTCATACAAAAATTAAATCGTAGCTTATAGGTTAGGCTTGTACTGTAACAAAACAATTTTTGTAAAAAACAAATTTCAAAATGGATTTTACATCAAAAATATTTTGTTCTAAAACATACTCGTAAATCTTACTATTTTATTTTATTAAATTTTCTAGTAGAACTATTATCACATTTTATCGAACGGATAACTAAATTTTCGTTCATGCTTTGGATTAGATAATTGATAGTCACCTAGTTTGTTGTATGAAAAGTGAAAACCAAAAGATCATTGTAATAATTATTAATATTTTATCTTATAAGTAAGTAAGGAAGGGGATGTGTAGATAAATAATTGAATAACTTCTAACGTTATACGCTTTGTTAGGACGATTTAATGTTGTAAAGGGAAGGTTTTAATTCCTAAGAAATTTGTTAGAAAAATAAACTGACGTATAGTTGATGAACCACTCTGTACAAAATGTCCAAAGCATATACTGTATGAGTAATAACAATGAAATTAATTTCATGTTCACATGACAGTGTCTGTAAGTCAAAAGCTATACAATGAACTCAGTTCATAAATAATATCTAAGCTATTGCCAGTCAAGTTCATCTTGAGCCAGTCTGACTTCGTGCGTGACGACAAGTTAGGGGTTCAAAAACACAGTATTGGAAAATCAATGTTTCCAATACTCGTGCATAATTTTTGATCTTATGATATATATCTTACACGTAAAAAAAAACAATTTATTAGTTTGATCGTAATAGTTTTTGTAACTTGTGTTTGTTTAAATTTAAATCTGCATATTATATCAATTACATAGTCCTGTATAGTATACGTATATTTAGTGGCTTGTGAAATAATATAAAAATAATTTATTTGAACACAGTACATGCTCAATGGGAATAATTATAAAAAAAAATAGCACAAACAATGTATACGGAATTAGTAAATTTTATGAATTATATTTGTGCTTCATTTTTCAGCGTAGGTATAAAATTAGTGATCTAAACTAGCGTTAGGCTATATCAATGTAATTTTATTATTAACTATAGGCGGTTGTAGTTTTTCTCACTTTCATTTTTGATAAAATTGAAAGTAATTTTTTTCTTCTTACTAATCTATTTCCCAGAAGTTATTTTATTCATTAATTCCTTAACCGCGACTAGTGCTTATAAGTTACATTCCCTTGAGTCCAAGTCTAGAAAATGCTCTAAAATAATCAGCTTGATGTACCCTGGCGTGCGTTTACAAATTACGATAGACCTGGCAATGGACTGCTCTCTTAAATTAACAATAACAATTAGTAAGATATTGTTGATTTTATGATATCGATTTTTTTTTTGTCTATGGCCCAACGTTGGTTATATTTATTTTTTGTAAAATAAAATATAATATTATACTATATAAAACTATAACATACTGGTTGACCCCGTTTTTATTATTTTTCATCGCCAACAAACAATGTTACTTTTGAACAACTTTAAATTATAACATTATAACATTTATAACATTTAAACAATTATAACATTAAATTATAAGACTGTGCGGTCTATCCGATTTTTGATAAATAGTTACAAGTACAAAGTATAAGACAACTTTAGTAAAACTATGCAGATGATTGAATGATAAAACTTATATATATTAAATATATAAATAAAATAAAATATATTTTATATATTAAATATATTTTACAAAATTAATAATTACTAAATTACTCGATTTTGTGCTTATGGTAAAAGAACAAAGCCTAAAGTTAATAATTTCGGCGTTTGTATTGGAAACTAGACCGCCAGTAGTTATAAATAAGTTGTAAGTAAAGTTGTAATCTTAGTCCTAATGTTTGTTTTTAAAAAAATGTGCCAACTCCTATATATTTTCCTGCTACGCTTTATTGTCGTTGATAGCGACCGTGATGTTTTTCGGGTTTTGATAAATCTGACATCAGCTTAAACTACTTGGAACAATTTTTACCTTGACGCGTCTCGAAAAAAAAATGTAAAACAAATAAATGAACTTATGTTTCTTTTTTAGTGGCCTGTAGTCACGACAGAGCATGGGAATATTTCGCAGAATCCGTGGTCAACCCTGTTGGTTTCCCATCGTTGAGATGTGATTCTTACGAGTCGTTCACAGACGGTACTTGTTTTAAGGAGTATGCGTACGGCAAGGACCATTACACTCAGTACATGGGTTTGGGTGTCAACAAAAAGTAATTGCTGTAAAATCGATTATGCAAACGTTTGGTGTCTAATGAGTAATGAGTCTGATATTACAATGTTACAGGATCAAAGGACATTTCTATTTAGCTACCAGACCCAAAGCACCGTTTGCGTACAATAAGATCTATAAACCGTAGCTGCCATAACAATAATGTCATATTAAGTTTTCGTTACGTTTTGTTATCGACTATGATGCTAAATTATTATAGTAAAATTTGTTTATTGTATATATTTATAAATAATAATAATTAGTCATAATTACATTTTTTATACATTATATATAAATCATTTGAAAATATTGTAATTTCTAACATGTAACCGATGAAATTTTCAAGTGGCTGTATAAAAAAAATAGCTATAACTAATGTCCAGCTACATAAAGTACTTGATAAGATTTTCTATAATACTTTTCGTAGTACAATTTTTATAAAACACAACCGAGTAGAGTAATAAACTAATCATCGGGTATATATATTAACTATTATTATTATTGCCACCAGCAATTTAAAAAATCCTGGTGTATGCTTTTCAATACTCATAAACTATTAAAAGATCATTTTTTTTAAAAATATTAATGCATTCTACTTTCATCAGTTTTTTATAACCTCAACCCTTATAAGAAATTTTGATATAAATTTAAGACCCTTAAATAACAAACTCTATAGCTAAGTAGGTAACTGGACGAACTATTTTTTTAGTTATTCCAACCAGTGTTGAAAAATAAACAATTTTTTTTTTTTAAATATATTACATACTTAATAAATACTTACCGATTCCGGATAATATTTTTTTTAATTCTAGTTGATTATTTAATCAGATATTTACTCTTTAGAAATAAACAATAGTTCCGTGTAAATAGTTCTAGAGACAGCTACACAGCAAACCCTTGGGAACATTTCTTAGTTTTCTGTATACATACAAATAATACATATTTGATACTAAATATTATACTATGCCTTAAAATCTGAATTCTGCGTGCTTCAACAAATACAAATTAATTACTTAAATTAAAATAACAACCATATATATATGATTTATAACATATTACTAAATATTATTACAAGTATTGTAAAAATTATGAAATAAATGTAATTATATAGTAAACTTAAAACGTTAAAACAATACCGTTTGTTTAAAACACTCTGCAACTCTGATTCCAACAAGATATATACATTTATTATGTCCCTTATAAAGAATAATCTTAGTTAATCCAACTCTACCTACATTTTTCCCTGTGTAAGCATGACGATTCTTTATTGGTAAATTTTTGTTCAGAGCATCACTGTGCCCTTGGCAACATTTATAATTGTTTTTCTATACCTAACCATATATAGCTACGCATAATTGCGTTTTTCTCGGTCTATGATGGTCTTAGAGCATAAAAATATACCTATTATCAAATGGAAAGACTCTAACGTTTAATGACTAACGGAAAAGAATCGTGATGGTTTGTGTAAGAATAGCACTTACTATTTTCGTGTTGAGATTCCTGAGTTGGCTTTCGGCGTACCGGAAATCGCGTTTGGACTTGTTGTGGCGGTCCGTGGGTTTTGTCGCGTCCATGTCCCCGGCGTAACTACCGACCGTTTTCGATGACTGTGGCCCTTGTTGTTTTAAAGGCAACGACTGTGGTACTCGGTTGGGGCTTGCGCGGTAACCGCTTGGCGGTACACGAGGATTTTACGGTTATTAAAATTCAGGCAGCGCGTTTATTCCCCCCTTTGGCGAAGGCCAGGGAAGACCTGACCGGGAGACCGCCGTACTATTCTTCGTCCACAAAGAGCTGATAATGATTAAACTTTCTATTATTATGACTGCGTGGACGTGCATTTAATAAACTGTCTCCATTCTTTGATTATCTAAAAATATCACGGTTAGTGCGGTAAATTGAAACATGAACTTATCAGTCGTCTCAACACATATCAATGTTTGACGAGCATTCATTTTGCACTTTGAAGACTAGAGCGGCTCATTTTATCTACGGTTAATGCCAAATTTTAATATTAACAACGCTACCATCTTATTGGTCATTAATGTAATGTACATTTCATTTGTCTCACTAGAGAATATACCATATTTATTAAAATTTATTGAATGCTGTGTTGTTAAAAACTTTCTACCTTAGTGTCGATTTGGGTGGTTTGAAGGGGGGGGTTTTTATGGAGAAGTTGGTAATTAGGTTTTGTGGTGGTGTAGGTGGGGATAAATTGTAATTAATTTGATAATTATTAGAGTTTAAGAACAGGGATCTATCATTAGGTAAATTGTTGTGATTTTTGAGTAGTTGTTGTAAGTTTTTTTTTATTAGGTGGTATCTGTAGGGAATTTCATAGTTTGATTAGTTTTGTGGTATAGGATTAATTTAAATATTAAAATTTTAATAATTTGTTTATTAAATTTTTATAATTTTGACAGAAATAAAAAAAATTTTTAGTATTTGTGGTTTTGGGTAAAATAAATAGGATTTTGAAGTAATTTTTAATGAGATTGATTGGTTCAGGCAGGAAGCATTGGAAGGTTGTATTGTAGGGGTGGTTTTGGTGAATAAGATGTGAATTTTTTTCACGCCTATACCAACCATATCTCCTAATCGGCTAAACCGTTTTTTTTCATACAGCAAGTCTATAAGATCAGAAATCGTACTAGAGAGTTACTTTATTGGGAAAAAGGTTGACATAACTTTCAAATCGAGGAAAGCATCTAAAATATTTACATTTTTCAACCTAAATCAAGAGCGTGCTATAATTTTTTAAAATAATATTCAAATTAATTTCAAATTTGTTCTCCTCTCTCGCCAGAGAAGACAAATCGGAATGACCCGTTCTGGATGGCAAATTCGTCAAGAAACCATCTCAAGCAATGTAAGCGTTGGGCCTTCAAGTCCTGTTAAGCTACATGACTTTGATGAAGAGTTCCAAATTTGTATAGAGTACTACCTACGTACAGTACTATTGATCTATGCTGACAAACCAAACAAACATCAAAAACCCTTTTTGAGAAATCTTTTAGATAGCAGATCTATATTAAGACTATAACATATAACATATGCATTTTTAACAAGGCAACCACCGGAAAACTGGAGGAACGATAAATATTGATAATTACTGAAAGTGATAAAATCAAATACAGTTTAATAAATTACTGAAAACATATTATGACCTCCAAGATGTCCCATCATTAAATGCATTGTGCTGACATTTTTATTTTTTTTGATAAATTTAAAATAATTTGATTAACCCTTTTGCCCCTAGTAAAATATAATATTATGGTTATTATGTAAAAAAAAAAAGATAGTACTATATAGTAGGAAATTTAAAAAAAAGTCGTTTCAATATTTATCGACGAACATTGAATCCGATTGAATCTTAACTTTATTGTTTGAGCGAAAACCCTTATATTCATACGCATGTGTTTAAGTTAACTAATAATAAGCCTGATGGTCAATCGCACCTTTCAAATAAATTTAATAATAATTTCTATTTAAAAAACTGCTATTAATTTGGAATGTGGGATTGACATTAGGGACAAGGAACCCCCTTCTTCTCTCCGCATCTCAACATTGTAGGTACTTTATTGGCATTTATCATTAATTATTATAAAATAGAAAAACAAAACATTACACTAAATCGTTGCTCACAGAAAAAACTACACTATGAATTGAAAAATATAACTAGTCTATAATTGTAAGATAATCAAAACACAAATCATATAAAATATAATTGACAATTTATAATACGTTCGGTTTAATATTGAATAATATAAACTATAGAATTACCATAATAAATCTCGTTGTTAAATGAATATTACACCTTAGTTATTTCAATGTAACACACACTTGAAAAAATAAAGGAACTTTTTTTATTCGACCTAAAATAGTAAAATACATTATGTGAAATAATCAAATATACTTCACTTGTGACATCGTACAGAACTTTATACAATATTAAATTTTAAACCTAAAAAACATGAAATAATAGTCATAACATTAACTTTATTATAGTATAATATAACCGATTGAGAAATGATAATTTTTTTTTTTAATTAATAAAATTTTTACTGATTTTTTTATTTCTTAAGCATCATGACATCAATAGTTCTGCAAATATATTAATGTCGGAATTAAAAAAAAATTGTTGTATACTTAATTATATAATAATATAACCACATAAGTTACTGCGCCGTAAATACTTATATTTTTTTACTTTCTGGGTTCTTTAGTATTGTACATTAATACACCTATCGAATATTGCATGAGAGTAAATTGTTTTTAATAAAAACCGATACATTAATACTTAGCACATGTCATGCTTTAAACTCCATTTTAAAGATATTACAAAATATTAATTTACAATAAAAATAAAAAAACTTTGATAGTTATACCATTTATTTTTTCATTAATAATTTGTTTTATAAAATTTGCCATAGCAATAAAAAAGAAAAAGTTTTGCGTCGCGTTGCAAAATTAGATTTTTGTGTTTGAAAAAACTAGTTACAATATATTTGATTGTACTAGTAAAGTTCAATATTAAAACAAATTTTATTAACAAAAAATAATGATTATGATTTAGGAATATTATTTGGTGTTAATTAATAATAATTGTTCTGTTTATATTTGACGACTTATAAAAGTTAGACAAAAAAAAGGTGATCGCGTTGATAAAACAATAATAATATTTATTGTGTGTAATAATAAATAATAGTTATCATAAATTGTTGAACCACAATAATTTTAATATCTGGACAAGGTACAGATAAAAAAGCGAGGTTTGATAACAACGATACAATTAATAATATTAATAACACATGTAATTTAATAGTTGGTGAGAATAAAATAATTATGCGACAACAACACCATCAAGATATGCTGTTTGATAAAAGGGAGATAATAATATCATTTGATTAAGCTAAAACAAAAACAAATCGATATAGTACAAAATAATAATGACTTAATTCCAATTATCCATCGTACAAATATTTTTAAAAAAAGTTCAATATAACAACAACAACAACAAAATAACATTTGTACATGACTGTGATAATTATTACTATTTCGTTCGTATAACAAACAAGCAACATAACTTTAATCATTATAGTTACAGCGTACCTAAAATATAAATTATATTAAATGTCGAAGCCAATTCTGTCTAAAAAATATTTTCGATGTTCGTATAGCATAGGCTAAAATAAAACTTCCTCCCCCTACCAAATGAAAACAAATATTGTATGTTTTAAAAACTCCTTATAAAAAATCTGTAGTCTTTTATATGTTTTTTCTCAGAGTATAAAAACCGTAATTAAGTATTAACAAAAAAAACGCTTAATAAACATTACCCTCCCAATATACAAATGTGTGTGTTGTAGATCGAGCGCAAATCTCTAAATTGTGACTTAAAAAATTATAAAAAAAACAATAGATAAATACAACAAGCTCGTAAATTGTCAGCCTTCGGTCACATAAGTGGGAGGGATGACGACAGGGGCTACAAACCGGTCCCCTGTTGGTGTGGCTGATGCGATGGACTGGTGGTTGTACTACTCGCATGACTTTGCGTCTCGGACGTATCCTAAAAAAAAAATAGTATTTTAATTTAAACGTAAAAAATAATTAAAGTAAGTGTAAGATACACATAGTTAAAACATGTATTAATTGTATTTTTATGTTATTTAATTAGATTTAGATTGTATATTATATTGTAGATTAGATTAGTATTCAATTTAGATACAGTACATGTAAACAGCAATAAAAATATCTTAATAATTTAGGTAACTTTAAATAACTTGTTGACTTTTTCATTATAAGCATTTCCACTTTGAACAGTAACTCATTTTGACTAAATATAGCTTTGACACGATTGAAAATAGTTTACATTTAGTCACGTCTATCACATACTACTTACTAGCAGTGGTTTTTTGAATATTGCTAATAATAAATAATCAATATTATGTAGACATTATATTATATTCATTATATTAATTAATGGATTTTTAGCTAGTATACTATAACTTATATTCTATAAGTAAAAAAAACGACAAGACAAAGATGGTTGTACGCTAAAAAGGATCAGAAAATTAAAATAATCAGTAAAAGACATTATGGATAGAGAGGAATAGGCATAAGTTGGGAAACAAATGTAAACATGAAGTTTTTGGCAAAGGTAAAATATAAATAAAATGTTTTTAGTTGTCCAAATTAAAATCATTACAAATTTGTTAGGTTTGTTATGTTTTAAATTGTTTTGTTAATTGTTGGATTGTTATTGATATTAAATAATGTTTAGTCATAGTACAGTCATTATTAAATTATTTAAACTGGGCGCAAGCTTGTTCTTACGAAAATAAATTTAATACTTAATAAGAAAAAAAAATTCTTAATAAATTATTATTATTAATCGTCGGCCGCATACTAGTTTATCGATTTGTTTTTCAAATAATAACTTACAATTAGAAAGAAAACCGCGTATTTTTAATGCTCTAAGGGAGCACGACAGTATAACTGTGTGTACATACCATTTCGTGAAGAGAATCTAGCCTGGCTAAAGGCGCTAAAGGCGCCAAAGGTGTAAACTCTATAACGTTGCCTTCGTCGCTGGAATTATAGCTGGTCGTACACCGTAGACTGGCAAATTGCTGTCGTTTCTGGGTGGCGGCAGCAGTGTCCAATCCGGTAGAAGTCGAACTAATATTAGATACCAAATATTTAGCTATTATATTGTGTATTATACTATATAGTATCGATATAGTTTTAAATTTGATAAAATTAAGCTGAAAAACTGACTGATTCGGAGGCCTCAAACCTTGGCACTCATCAACCGCTATAGATCAACAGATTTAGAAGTCGGATTAATATGATGCTTAAAAGTATTACTGCGTAGTTTTTCACATAATAATAAACGTGATTATCGCAGAAAAAATGTTAAGCGAAAATAATCGGGTGATCATAGCTGTAGATATGGAAAATTAACGTAACTATAAAAATCATAATGAATAATACCTTACCTCGACGCGTCGAAGAGATTATCGGTTGGAATTTCTCGAGAATAACGACTTTGTTGGGTCTATAACATAATTAATAAATTTACTTAGACTATATTTTTTAATCACTATTGGTAAATTGATGGTGTTTATAGACGGCCATAGAAAAAAAAGTTGATACAGTTAAAAAGAGGACAGCTTTAACTCGTCGATACTTTAAGGTAACTTAAATTTTACCTAACTTTCAAGTGCTTGCATTTAATAAGCACTTAAAAAAAAAAAAAAAAACCTGTTAACAGTTTAATAGAACCAAAAAAAGCCGACGAGAGAACCTAGATAAAGTTCTTATTGTTTTAAAAATGTAAAAAAAATGTCTACGATTATAATTTAGCCAATAATAAAAAATGTGCGTAGATATGTTTAGATGAAAACAATTGTATAAATCACTGTCAAAGTTGCTGTGATAGTCCAAAACATAAATTAACTACAAAAAAAGAGTTCTAATTACTTAACTAATAATTACACATCACAGTTTAAGCATTAAATTAAGATTTTACAAAAAATTGCTTATACCAAACACCTTAATTAATAGGGGACATAATCTCTCAAATACAATTTTGGCATTTGTTTTTATGGACTTGATCTTCAATTAAGTTTTAGAATACGACGTAAGTATCAGATTGTAAGTAAACACAGATTAACTTGTTAAGTACTAACTATTAAGTTACTCAAAACTATTATTGGATCCTATATTTAGGTTTTTTAAACTGCTCGTTTCCAATAACTGGAACTATAGCTTTTTTTTTACTCAATATTTTCCTGCAGGCTTATAATTTATATTATAATTTTTTTTTTTAGTAGTTTATAATAAAATATATTTTGTCTCGAATATATTTATCAGTAGGGCAAAATCTGATCGTCGATTCATTGATCATTATTTAAATGAGTTTTTACATAACTTCTTTTTGAATTAATTAATTTTTTGTTATTATACAACCTACAGAAAATAAAAGTACACAACATATTAATGTACTATAACAGCCGTTTGCAGAGGGCTCGGATTATACATATTTTATGACGGCATGGCATGGCGGAGCACGTGTGCTATACGACAATAACTTTAACAGAGACATATTGCTGACAATCTAAATAAGCACCATATGTGTGTGTAAAAATAGCACCATCGTAAACGCAACCCTTATTGAATAAATATTTTGGTCACGGAGAATTAATCAATTGCATATGCGGTGGCTCAGTAGCCCAACCAATGTATATTTAACCATAAAATTAGTTGAAATCATATTTTACAACCAACAAAAATGTGCGATCTTCTGTAAGCATAATAAGTATTATACTATACTATTTGTTTTACAATAACGGCTTCGGGAACCGTTACCGTCTTAGGTTGACCTTAGGCGTGTTGTATGCACTACTACACATACCGGGGATACATTGACGACATAATAGACAGGTAGGGTAGAAGGTGACCAAAATTAAAATCGTTGGAGTGCTTAAGGATGGCCCATGCTTAGCTGTCGTTTTGCTGCTACATATATGCGATCAACACACACCAAGACAAATAAACAACGGCCAAGCAACGCCACCACCACCACCCGACCAAAACGTAAGCCGTTATGTGTACTCACTATACTATGGAATATTACGGACGATCAATAATCGTAGCCGCCGTTAAGAATCACAAAAGTATGTACAAAAGAAAAAGGGGTCAGGTAGTGCGAGCGTTTTTATTTGTTTGTATTTACCCCTACCTCCACTCGTCGTTTTTGTTATTATTTGTTGTTATTACAAATTAAACGAGTAAATCAATTACAAAACAATATTACTAGTTCACGTCAAAGAATAGTGTACCAGCTGATGGTACTTACAACTAATTATTATTCAAGAAGCTTATAAAAGTGAGACTTGCAAAAATTAATAAATAAAACCGTCAATCTAGCACGCTTAATCTACTATTCCATTATAATTCTACCGTCGCTATGGTTGCCACATTAGGGTTGCAAATCGACAATGATATGATTAAATTACACCGAAGTGAAGTGAGTAAAGTTCATTGTTAAAACGGTTTCTTCAAGTACAATACATACGATATCCTCGTTACCCAGCCACAATTCGTTAATAATTATATTTATTCTCTATATTAGTAACCTTTCCCGCAAGGGGTGCCTTAATTGTTATCGGGTGTGACAAGCCCGCAGACCTCAGTCATTGGCGTAGGGAAAGTGGTGTCCCCATCACCTAATATACCATGGTATATTGCAGTAACCATACCCTGGCCTTAACTGGTTAGGGTAATCTGGTCTTCTAGGTTGGGGGTTGGGCGCAGGGCTAACGACCCTACCTTTTAAAAATATTTTCGTTCAGGTTTCCCAACAAGCCTCGGATATGGCAAGGCTGTATTTCGAGATGGTCCTAGTGGCCGATTTATCTAATAAAAAGAAGAACTAATGCTAATGTCTACAAAGTTGCACGAACCAACAAAATAGATTTATTGATATCTTGAGTATTCTCCAATATAGATAGCGATTTGGGTACTTTTCGTTCCTTTCGAATAACGTGGCATGACAATACATTTTTCGACATTCCTCATAATATAATTTTGATCAAATTATGTGATTTATTAGACATTTTTTTATTTCGCTGCCCACTTTCTGAGTGTCCTTTCTTGGTCGTTCACTTTAACAGTCTGGTCAGGGCTCGAGAACTGTACTATAGGAAGAACAGTGGACCATAGCTGTGAAAATGGCTTCCTCCTCCAAATCTTTCAATGGTATATTATACTATATTTTCCCCTAAATAACATATTTTAGGCTACATGACGACCTTCAATATAGCGAGACGAACTCGCCCAACCCGGGTCTGATGACAGTAGATTTTTCCCTATTATTTTTTTACTGCCGTCGCACGTTTTTTAGTGACGTCACTATTAGAATAATTATGACCCAGAAATTTACAATGCACTCGAAAAATATCCCTAGATACTCCAGTCGTTCTAGTATGCTTTTGAGTTTTTGAAAACCGGCACGTTTACATTGCGTGTATTTTGTATTGTTTGGTGAGGGTTTTTGAATGTCGCAGAATAATTATCCGCTTATGTAGATGTTGAAAGAAATGCAACTATAATACAATATGAAACTACATATTTTTTTAAAAGAATGGTAAAATGGACATGTGGTAAAGAATTAGAATATGCAGTTTATGACTGATAATTTGATTTCCGCACACTCAATTCAAATACCTTAATTAATATGTACATATTATGTATCTTTAGGTATGAGAGCTAACCTTCACATTCGTACAAATGAATCATATATGTAGATTTTTAAAAATGACCTCGATAAAGATGCGGATGGTAGTTAATAGAAAGCTTATATAATAAAATAGCGGTAATGTTTGATCCAGTTATGTTTTTATACTGAAATCTATTCAAATTTTCTTTAGATCATATATGGTGGTCCACGAAGTTGTAATAACACCCATTGCCCCTTCTAATAATGTCGGTTCTCTAGTTGGTAATTGGTATAAGTGCGAATATTTGTAACAGACTATTTTTAATGAATGTTAAGAACTAGAGTTGCCGAAATAAAATAGCTAACAGTGATGAGGAAAATAAAGAGCTCCGCGTATCTACTTTAAAAAATGGTGCGTTTTTAACATTTCACCAGCCCATTCCATTTTTGCTAAAAGGGAAAATCAATATCTCATAAATTTATTTGTTTTTATTAAATCGTGACTGCGTTAACGTTTTAGATGAAAATGATAATTATAATTTCTAGAAGAACCATCATATTATCCAATAAAGGCTATTAAAAAAAAAAATAATAATAATAATGATTTCTAGAAAAAACTAAAGCAACGCTTGTCTTTATATATTATAAAATAATTAAATATTTAAGTATTTTATACAATTTTTAACCTGACAGAGATCGTGAGGCTGGGAGTAACTCCGCCTTGGAATGGTGATGATAGTGGTGGATTGTGGGTCAGACGATTGACGCATCGAAGACGCTTGCTGTCGACACCGGCTCTCGCTTTTCATTTCGTCTTGCGACGAGCTCCTGTCGAGGTAAAAAACACAAAATAATTAAAAAATACTAATTATGTCATCGAGTAACCACCGTACCTGAACTTCACCGCTAACGTCGGTCTGGGAAGGTGCTCGCTCGAGGTTTTCTTAACGGGCGACGGTCTCAACCTGTACCCGTCCGGTCGAGTCTAGAAATATATTGTACAGATTATCATTATGTTCTACAGATGACGAGTCAGACAACAATTGTCATCTGGACGGTACTAACTTCCGGCCCCTGGATATCTCCGCTTTGGTGTTTTAGTATACGCAGTATCGTTTTAATGTCGTTCGATACGGACTGCTCCAAATATTCGAACTGCTTAGACAGCCTATCTATTCGATAATGCACGTCGACATTGCCACACTGCGAACACGAAGCAATTGCACGTTGCGGTGACGGGGGCGTTATCACAGTCGTATTATCAGCGATCACAGACACTGCAAGCAAAACCGTGATATGGTATGATTGGTTGACTGTAACTTAGCTGGGAAAACACACTCTACCGTACAGCGTGGAATACAAGATTTTGTGGTATCGTACAAAACCTGCTCGGAATAAGAGAAATTGTATGTACTTACTGGATGGGTTGGGGAAAGGTGAGGTTTGTGCTTTACAAGTGGAATGTAAGGGGCTTTGGGCCGTCGGGGTGCCGTAATGCGATGACGCGGTCGTACTGAATCCGGCAGCCGACATGTTTTGCACGCTGGCTTGGTCACTGCTGTTGCTGTCCTTGCACTGTTGATGGTGCAGCGCGGACGACTCGGAAACTAAAGGCCGAATATACACCAGTGAAAATCCAGGATTATGTTGTTGTATAATTTAAATATTAAATTAATTAAACCGGATAAGTAATATAATTTTTATACAACAAAGTTATCAGATAAATTATTTAACCGTCTAACAAATACCAATTTGATTAATAAAAAATAAAAAAATTTAGAATATAAGTTACTATTATTTTTATATGTTAGCTAAATGGCTTTAAGTACGAGTATTATTCATAGAAGGATACAAATATTTCATTATAATTGCAATTAATAGCCAAATTATGTTAAAATCATCGATACACTACACTAACACTATTAACTAAACAAATTAATAAGTACGAATTATTGTAATACATAATATACGTGCGTTATTAGTATTTATTTGTTTGTTAAATTTAATTAAAACTAATAAATTAGTACTTCTACTATTTCATTAAAATCTTGGTTGCAGGAAATAGGTAATAAACAATTTTTCTTACTTGGTAATTGGTGATCAAGAAGCGGCTGGTTCTCATTACATTGAGACGCGAACAGATGTTTATGAGACGTCGAACACTTCAATCCGCCGGAATTACCTAGATAAGTGGACAGAGAAAAAAATATTTTCGTATTTGTTCAACGAATGAAAAACAATTAAATGCCCATTTATTTACCAAGTTTCCCATTTTCCTCTTCCCTGCCATGTTGCTTTTGCGATAGGCCATGCAAGCGAATGTCAGTCACACTACGTTTGAGTTGGCTGAACATGCCTGAACCCGACCAAACAGTAAAAAATAACGAATAATCAAACACCAATACAACAAACGCTATTTTCATGTTGTCGGGGTTCAAAGCGCCATTACAAAGCATGGGATGTTTTCCCGATAGCTGCTAATCCGTTTTAGATATATTTTACAAGCCGGTTAATATTATAAAATATACAATTGTCGTGGTATTATGGTAATAATAACACCGACAGGAGAAAAATAGGTTCTAATAACGTACTCTGCCGGTTCCGGCTCTATACACCCGCCATTCGACGCTAATCTGTGTACATATTTTTTTTATATTAACCGTTAACGTCTTCGCAACCGACGAGAAAAACGCATAATTTCTAAGACTATGAATAAGTACGCTGATGTAAAGCAAACGAATGGTATTTACCAGAGATTGAGTTTAACGCCGTGTTCCGGTTTTGTACGATTTCGTCTTCGAACTTGAGATTCATCGGCGTCACGTCTTGGCCGGCTTTGTCGGTGGAAAACTCCAGGATACCGTGACCGTCGGCGTATTTCTCGCTGTCCAAAAGTAGAATAACAAATAATTGGACCCAAGGTTAAACTAAATATAAATTTGCTCTCTAGTACCCGTTGTTAAACTCCGACATGACGTTGTCGTTGTCATTCATGTCGTCTCTCAGCGGCTCCGACGGTCCTATACAGCTTTCCGACACGCCCCTGTGAAAGCTGTGATAGTAATGCTTTGTCGCCCCAATGTTGGCAGTACCGCCAATCGGTTCCTGCGAACTTGACCTCGACCGGATCTTCCTGCTGTACCTGCCGGCTCTCGGATCCACGCCAACTTGCGTTTCCTAGTTGCAACGAGCAAACACGGTCATGAGAGCACAATATCATTCTACTGTGTAAGGTGTTTGATGTCACTCACGTCCCGCATATAATAAGTTATTTCTAGATTCTCCTTGAACGAATGATAGAACTCCGGGTACAGGTCCAGCACCTCGAGCAAATCACTCCTGTCGATTTTGTGCAAGTCACAATACGTGAGTGCCCGCACATTGCAACAAGATTTGCCGATAGTGGCGTGCTTACACGGATTCTCTCCGAATATGTCATTTTTGCCTGCGAACAATTTCACCTTTAACACATAGTCGTATGATCTTTTCGTCTCGTTAGAAAGCATAAACACTTACTCAGTATGGCCATGACCACGTTATCTTTCAGTATCTCGATGGAACCTCGTGATATGAAGTAAAGTGACGTTAGCACATCGCCCTGGTGTACCAACGTATCGCCAGGAGGCGCGTGCGTGGTTCGGAATTTCAACGATAGAGCCCTAAAAAACAGAAATAAGCAAAACCGTTAAGCCGATATTTATGGACGGCTATTTATAGGTGGAAACGTGGCCGGTAATAACCTTAAACATCCCGGTGAGGCGCCGTTGAAAGCCGAACAATTTTTCAACAGATTCCTGTTGAGGTGAAGGCAAATGTCGGCTTGCAAACATTCCGGAAACCCCTTGAGCACACTGTTCATGTCGATTCCGTTCGTGTACGTCCAGGCATGCTACAAAATACAATAATTATGACGATATAAAACTATTCCGGTACAGGAACAACATTTACTCATTCAATAAGATGATATTGTATAGGTACTTGAAAGTATTCCTCCAGCCTTTGTCGCAGAGGATTCGGTATCTGATGGAATCTGATGAACTCTCGAACTCTGAGCATTTGGGTGTGATACCGGGCTGTGCCCGAATACAACCTTTGAATTATCGCCGAAACATTACCAAATATACTGGCGTACATCAAAGCTAAAATTTTCAAACGATTCCAAATATGTAATAACCAATTGAAACCTATTGTAGCAGTTTCTCATGAATTTCACTTTGAAAATTTATGATTTCATCCTTCAATTTGGATAATAATAATATCATTAACATAAATATTGTATAATAACGTTTGAAACTAAAGTAGGAAAATACCATTTTTCATAAATAACTTAATGCAATATAACTTACATCCGACCAGCATCACGCATATGGTGAATGCTTTTTCTGCATCTGTGTTGGGCGCGACGTTTCCAAACCCCACCGATGTCAACGAACTAAACGTGAAATACAACGCTGTGATGTATCTCGACTGTAAGCAAAAACAGACAACATTAAATAATTGTAGGATTCATTTATACCCACTTTCCCAGGATAGCAACTCTTGTCTCTTGTAGAGCAAGAGTTGTGCATTTGACCTAAGAAGGTCACAAATAAATAAAAAAGGGTTCATTTATCAGGTGTAGCTAGTATCTAGAGTTATTTACTGTTATTGCGATATTATTATTGTTATTATTGCTATTATTTGTATATTGCGACTAAGATGGGTTTAAAATAATTACTATGTTCCGCATAAAATTAAATTCATAAACTTAATTTCGTTTTGCATCATATTTTGCATATTCAGTGGGTGGAAACATTTGTGTTCTTTAAAGTCAATAGAACTTGTACTCAGTATTTACGTCTATAATAAATCATTAGATAAATAACAAAAAAACAAAAACGAAATGACTATAAAACGCTTTTACATTTACTACAATATAACGTGTATACGCCGGAATGCATGAACGATCATTAAAACCTTAACGAATCGTTAGAGGTCCTTTAAACATGAAATAATGACATGTCATTATTGTGGTCCATTGAATTTTAACGACCCTTTTAATTTATTAACTTTTTTTTGTATAACCTTGCGTTAAAACCCTATTAATGATAACGAAAAATGGTATTAGCTATACTATTATTTTCTATCGCCTATACTATAATGCGCATTCCAGTTTAGCGCACTTGTGCGTTTGCATCATATTCGACACTTTTTAGTACATATGATTCCGACTCTAGCTGATTTTAGACCCTAGCTGTTATATATTGTTAATGACTGTTCTCGCCGGTTCGGCTAAACTTTTTAATATAGCTTAGGATTTTGTTTAAACTAACTTCGTTTTTAAGCTAATCTGTCAAGAACGGCCATAAAAAAATCTTAGTGAATTTCTCCGCTCCGTGGAAAACATTGAAACGTAGATAAGTTTTTTGCATTACGGGTCATAGGCTCTCGGTCACGATTTTGTCAATTTACGAATTTAGGTATTATAGGGAATGTGTTATAAGACATTCTTCTACATTACCACCACCCCTGTCTCAAAGGAACGAAGTGACGTAATACAGCCGAGTACACACAGTAGCTGTGGGCAAAGTGTAACGGGTGGAGGCAATGTAAATGTATGTCATATAGTACACTTCACCCTAGTACCGAAATTCATAAATTGACAAAATCGTGACACGAAATTCCAAGTGAATTTTTAAATGACCCCTAGCGGTCATTATCCATGTCAAATTAAAAGTCCTCATTGTACTCACCCGGATACTAGGGCCGCCCGTGTTGTTGTGAGAATAGAACTGGTGTGTGTCGTTGGCAAGAATGTCCAGCCATCCCACTTTGCTGGCTAAATGGGGCCGTTCCGCGTTGCCTATTGCGTACCATATACAAGCCAGCCAATGGGCGATCAACGCAAACGTGGCCATCAACAGCAGTAGAACAGCCGCACCGTACTCCGAGTACCGGTCGATCTTCCTGGCCACCCGGACTAGCCTCAACAGCCTGGCGGTCTTCAGCAGGCCGATGAGTGTTGTAGTCTGCGAATATTCGAAAATCGCAAACGTTAGGCCGGCCGGTGACTTTCGACTTCCATACAATAAGTATACAGCCGTAATTAAAGCGATAAGTGTTCTAACTTAAGGGGGGAAAACCGATATACACTCCAACTCGGCTACAACTACGGGTTAATCAATACCATGTGCAACTAAAATGACGCAATTAACGCAACGACGTTTTTCTACGATTATAATATATTATTGTGTTTATCTTGAAGCTACAAAGCTACGGGAGAAAAAAACAAAAAAACTAACAATACAAGGTTGTCCCACAGAGATTTGACAAATTAAATTACTTTTGCTTAGTAGGTATGTTTAAGATTTTTTAAATTAATTTATACTCATTTGTGCTATAAACATCACGGTTTGAATTGCACTTAACTGTTTTACTTTTTTTATAAATTTAAGACAGCTGTTTTATTGAAAACCGTTTTGGATAATTTTTGGATAACTTTTAAAAGTTTAGGATGGGAGGTGAAGTGCGGTAGAGTAATGCACGCAGATAAAAATAACTCTACGCACTAAATTAGTATAACTTAATTAAAAAATCTTGTCAAATCTTTGTGGGACATCCTGTATACAAGGCTATCTTACCAACTTCGAACCAATTTGCATGTTGTTTGTTGTAAATTGACTCGGTGGATTGAATGGAGAACTTCAAAAGTAAAGTGATGCATTCAAAATAAGTACTTCCTTCACTTGTGCATTCATCGATGAATCATTTAAACGTTCCTGTTCGTGATCAATTTCATTTAATTAACTTAAGGAATGGTATCACTTCACTTTTGAAGAGCCCTATACAGAAAAGATTAATTTTCGCGATTCAATCAACTACGGTATACATTCTATAAGTCGTATCTACGTCTACATAAGACCTACGTTCTACGCTAAATTATTTTTTGTTCAGTCTCACAAACCTCTTCGGTCTTCTGTTGAGTTTCCAAAGACAACTGAAACGATTATCAAACTAATATTAAGGACTGTCTATAATTTAACACGGCGTCGCTTGCGCTAACGCCCTAATCCTATTGCACACTTTATATCCAATCTAATTTACTATTTTAAACTATAGTATAAATATATTGTGTTTGATTTATAATAATATATTATTTATAAAATATACAATCACACGACTATAATATTAAAGTATATTAGTAATATAAACAGATACTATATAAAGAAAATCTAAAAAGGGATAAAACATCAAGAATGCTTATCGAATATAAAATATTAGTAAAATTTATGAAAACCAAATTATATTAAACTTAGGCGGAGCCAGATTGAATACACCAAAGTCCTATTTTCGTTTAAGTAAATACTTAATATAGTCTATTACTTTAAAACATACTACAGATCCCTTATTTTTTTTTTTTACTGTTACTAAGTATTAACAAATTCAAATATTACTTTTTTATTTTCACCCCATGAAGAGTTGGTAGTTTTGGGTTAGATACAGGTATGTTTTGGAAATATGACTTGGCTTTAAACACAGCTTCTGGCTTCACCTATGATTTTAAGGCACTGACTGTAATTATCAAATAATTGTTCTTTAGGCAAGGTTCTATAATTGGTTAAAGGGTTAAAGACTTTTTACGAGGATGAAAACAGAAAAATAAAAAATTGCATAAGTACGGGTGATATAAATTATAGGTTTAAAGACAACAGTTGTGATCAGTAAGTAAAATCATAGCACGGGTATTACATATTAGTTGTTATTGACGCATTTTTTACTTAATCAAAATCTAGTACGTTTAATTTATTTCAAGAATAGAATATTTGCATACTATCCGACTGACAAGGCCAAGTATAATATGTACCAACAAAGGTATGTCAATGCTTAACATGATATCATTGGAGATTCGTGACTTAATTCCGAGTTTGCTCTGATTTTCACAGCAGCGTTAACAAGTTAATTTATACTGATAAAATACAATTCTTTATGACATTGAAGTGACATTTCTTAAACAATAATTTTTTTTTTTCAGTTGATTTTACCAGACTGAACCTACTTTTAGAATCCAAAACGGCGCAGCCCGTTATAAGGTGCCGACATAGGTATACCTTGTCAGAAATATTACGTCACGGCCAAATGTTTATAATAATGCGAACCGTATAAGTACATATAAATAACACATAATAATATAACACTTTAGTATAAACGAATTTACCTCGTCTGTTTCAGCCGACGACCCGGCGATCATCAGATCGAACGGGATGGCGGCGACCAAGTCTATCAGAAACCATCCCCGGAAATAGTGCCGCGCTATCTTGCTGGGCGCCGACACCACCTCGTCATTCTTGTTCACGTAGGTGGTCCGAAAATTAATAGCTATGTCGATAATGAATGTGATATCCACTGCACACAAGAGTAATAATGTAATCGAAACGATCGACGTGTATTTTCCTCTGTACAGCTACCGTGTTGGGGTAAAAAAAAAAACTCACCGAAAAAATCCACTACCACCAGGGGATCTTCGAAGCTGAATCTCAACGGTCTGGGGCCTTTGAAGTGAGGCTCGTTAAGCAAAAACGCCGCAAAGTACGGTGTGAAAATCGCAGTGTAGATGACCAGCAACAAGATGATCCAGTCCCATACCGCCTTGAAAGGGCTGTAATGCAGTATCGTCCACTTGTGGATTCTAGGAGACTGCAACTTGTACTCGGGTAGAATGTCGGCGCCCAAAGATAATACCTTGGTACAAACAAAACAAAAACCGTTTAGTTATTTTACACTACAATAATATATAATAACCATGTGAGATATGTTAAGGGCCACAAGACTTAAGGGTGCGTACAGTGATTATCGGCGAGATCGGCTGATCCATGGTACGTTAATAATCACAAAAGCTCTGCAAGCTGTATATGTGGTTAGTGTATTAACAAACGAGAAGTGTGTCTCCTCGGCCGAGATTCGATCAGCACTAAGTAGAGAACGGTATAATATGCTGAGGGGCCATGACGTGTGGGCAACGAGACTACAGTCAAATATATATTACAAAATCCCTGTAGTACAACAACAGCAGCTGACTCCTACCGGGCGCTGGTAAACATGGTAAACACATGTGTGTAGCACATATCTATCAGTATTTCTTGCGCGCTGCTGCCGGCCTTAATGTATGGTATACGGGCGCACTTAACCGGTGTCTATAGACATAATATGATGATGGTTTATATACAAACGAGCGTAACTCGCATCATATTATTATTACTATCATAGATTTCCCGAGCAAGCCATGAGAAAAATTGCACAACGATTTGGCGTTCCAATAATAATATGTTGTTTTGGTTATCAAAAGGTTATATTCGTTCCGGCTACCGCCCGCGGTATAAAATAATATAGTATCGAATAATATATGTTTAACGAGTGCGTTTTTTATGTTTTACAAATTCGCGTAGGGTTTTTGGACAAGTCATTCACTGGTTAATAGGCCATAAAAAAAACCGTTAAACGTTCGATGTCTACTCATAAGCGTTGCACACGAAAACGTTTGTTTTATAATTATTGCTATTGCGGTTTCCCGTATAGCAATAAACGAAATCATAGGTAGGGCAATACAGGGTTAACAGTCCATAAATTCCATACACCTGAATTACGCGAAGAAATCGCCGATTAAACGTAATAGCCGTTATGTTGCAAAACAGATAGAAGTCCTCGTTTTAATAAATAAATTGTATTTGCGCCCGACGGACGTCCATCGTGTTGAAAACCCAATGTAATACAAATTAACCCTTTAGGGTTTTTTTACATCGAGGTTATATATCATGCGAACTCACGATTGATATTTCGGTGAGATGGGACCCTGACAACGTTTTTTGAGCAATGCTGATTTTATATACATAAAAAAAAAGCTATAAACTATTTATGGCCACACGATCTTTTTCCAGTGAACCCTGCCCGAAAAAATCATCCTGAATTCGGTTTGTACAAACAAAACGACACCCAAAAGAATAAAAGTGTCCGTTACGCATTTTTTTCAAATTAACCAAAAGCCAAAATAGGAAATGGTATTTTGTAAATAAAAAAATATCACTACGATAAACACAAGAGGAAACGCACGTCTTTAAAAAATATATTAGGCCAAACGTCGTTGCTTTAGCCACTTTTGAATTTATTATCTTCGATACAAAACTGAACAGACATTTATTTATTTTACATATTTAGAATAAAACTTTATTATGAAAAAGTAGGTTTATTACCCAAATCCCTTGACATATTACTTACATAAAACATTTTAAAAGTAGCGATCTCAGCGCTTTAGCATAATTCCTAATTTTAACCATATCCTTTTGGAGGGAGAACCTATCTTTAAGTCTCATTGGTATTCTGTTGTCACATAAAACGCCTGACGCTTCTCTCAACTTGATCAATCGCAATTAATTTTGTTTCACATTCTCATCAAAGCCACCGTTATTTTATACTTGAAACTCTCAACTACGCCTCCTATGTTACCGCTTATTAAAATTACTTACCACCATTCGCCAAATTCTTCTTCACGTCCTTTACTTACTACATTTACACTTAAGTGCTTTTAAAATGCAAAAGCATACATTTTAAAAGTAATTGTATTAATATAGTTTCAATTTATCCAATCTAATAGTAGTAATATTATGATTTGACAACATAAATATTAAGTTTATAAAAGTTTTATCAAGTAATATTCATTATCCGTTATTATTATGTAAACGCATACGGATAATATAATATTATGATTTATACAGCGGAGAAATTTTAATTATAAATCCACTGCCTTGCTAATTTGTTTAGCCTACATATTATTTAAATAAAATCTTCTTACAATGATATATCCGAGTTCGAGTCAACACGAACGGCGTTATTCATTAATCAGATAAAAATATAAACTTATTTTCTTATCTGTTCAATGAATAAAAACTGTATAGAACTAATGAAAGACAATACGAGAGAGCAAGACTTTTGTAGGCCAGACGAATTATAATCGCTATTTTCCGGCAAGTCTCTTAATCTTTGAAAACTCGGATAAATTAATTCGTTACAAGTGCCTATGGTACGCAATATTCACTGATGCATTAACAACTAATTTAAGACATTCGAGCTCGGTAAGAAACTTAAGAAGGATTTATTAAATTTTGGATTCAAAATTATAATTACTAAACATTAACCTTTCCTCGTGATTTTATATTCTAAAGTATAAACCCTTTCAGACACCGCATGAACACTATAATTTACATTACAATTATTTATAATATAATTCCGATGATAACTCCCGTTGTTTTAATGTTAGAACAGTGATACAAACACCAAAACACACAAAAATTCCAATAAATAAATATTCCATCACATTTTTTGTAGTGTCAATATTTTCTCTGTTTTTTATTGCTCTGAATATCGATGTACAGTCTAATTCCATAACGCAAAAATTGGTTTCATTTATCTCTTCAAACGAACAGAAAAAAATTGGATCTGAAAGGGAAGGCCTACTTGACCATGTCACAGAAACAGATTTTCGAAATTTCTAAGTATTCTTAGAATGACATATATATAAGAATATAAGAATGACAAGTCACTTTAACAATATTATTAAATCGTAACAACTCGAGTCAAAAGTGATGTTTCGTTTTACAGGAGTTGTGTTTGTATAAAACGCAGACATAATTTTACTGCGATATTTTATTATTACAGAAAATTAATGAAAATATTAAGCATGCATGTTCAAAGTCTACTAGTACCGACTTTGGTCGAACGAGAAGACAGTTTGAATTTATATTTTATTGCAGTTGTAGTTTATACGATTCGGTATAGTTTTAAGGGCACACTTAAAACATGTGAACAAATTCTGCCAAAATCAAAATAGTTGTAAAACAAAATACACAAGTTTGTGAAGAAAAATAAACCACATGTGTGTTTAACTTGGACTGTAAAACGTACACAATTCTACGCATGTGCAAAAATAACATAACTGGTATTATCATGTAGGTATAGCGTATAGAAAAAAGAACTTGTACTTATTTTAAGGGTTAAAACAAATCCAAGATACGAGTTTCTCGTATCACAGCTATATGTACATCGTAATGACAGTCAACGGAGATAAATTATACAGCTATAACACACTTACGGAAAAACTTCGATATCACATAAAATATGCATAAATAAAAATATATTAAGGATTGACCTCTTTTTGGCAAAGCGATGAGGTGCACCGCCTTCGAGTGTTCGGTGTGACTCGAGTTGTTCCAATAAAATACAAACATATGAGCACATAATACTATTGAAACGTCGATTTATCATCACAACTTGATACTCCCTGTACAACCTTTATTGGCCCGTTCTCTTATTAACATTATATACATATATGTTTGCCAATCCATTAGTACAGGTACATTTAATATATTATTATTATCCACTACCGATCGTGATTGATGAAGACTACAACTCGAATGGGCCAATAATTATTATAATATACGTACTTCTACTAAGTTGTAAACACATTTTAACTTTCATCGTTCCTACAATGATGTATACTTGAATAATACTTCATTAAACTCAGAGTTGTAGTATTTTATAATAATCGTCAACATATTTTTAGTAAAACGTTTGCATTTAAACGTAGCTCGTGAGTACTCATAATTCACTAATTATACAATGTTGGTGAAAAAGGACATAAGTAAATTTTGACCCTTTTGTGTTAAGTCAATATAAGTGTTTGGTTTTCTGGGAAAAAGGGTACAAGTAAATATTTTTTTACGCAAAAAAACATAAAGGTCATTATATATTTGATACGAACAATATTAAAATAAAAATATGAAGTTGAGAAAGTATATTGACTTATTTGTAAAACAATTGTATAGGATTAACACAATTTTGCTAAAAAAAAAATAACACATAGAATATGGAATGTTTTTTGAGTATTGAAAAATAGCCAAAATGTATTTGTTCTCTCTTTTGTCTCTTTTCATTTAAACCGTTCATATGTACGTTCATAGTATACGCATGAATTATTTTGAGTATATAACCGGATATTATACTTGTAAGATAATTATTGTATGAATATTGATTCTGTATACTTCTAAGTGCTGAGTAGATTAAACAATTAAACAATTCAACATAACATAATATGTTTGTGTTGAAATATTAGAGGGAAAATCTGGAACTAGTAAACGCTGGCTTAAAGTTTCCTATACGATTAATAAATTCATATAGTTTTACCTTCTATCCTGCAGCTAAAATTATAAAGATATAGAAGTTGTGTTTAGATTTCATCCGGTATATCATTCCAAGTGTTCGTGAATTGATTAATTGAGCGACTCCAATATTATTTAATTATTCCAAAGGAAATTTACAAAAACCCTATAAATGAATACAGGTAAGAAAATTTTCATTTTTATGTATTTTTTAATACCTTTTGAAAAGCGGGAAATCGGAGGTCATGGACCCCCCCCCCCCCCGGGTGGCGATTTATGTCTGCCAATGTTTAAAAAAAATTGGTTGAAAACCCCACTTTTAAATTATTTCAATAATATGTTTGAACGATTTTCAAATAATTTTCACTTAAATTATTTGTTAACTAGGTAGATGATTATTTACAAGCATCTCTATTCAAATAACGCACTGATTTTTTTTTTATGTTATTATGGTACACTAAATAATGGTCGAGAAATAAAAATGTATCAATTATTGTTTTTGGGTAAACGTTAAAACGCGGATTGAGACAAGTTGAAACGGAATTATCGATTGAAATGGCAAAGCCTAGTGAGTAAAGTAAAAGTGCAACTCGACAAAACTTCTTACACTATGTTTGTGAGACGCCTAGTATAATGTATATATAAAGTGTATACACCGTGTGTATTATGAGAAATGTGCAACAGAAGAACAGGACTAAATAACGTGCAAACGAGATGATGAGAGAAAACAGAACTTCACACATCTGACGTCTCGTGTAAGTTGATATAGCTATTTCATTACCAGCAGCCGTACACTAGGGTAATCTTGTTTTGTCTCCACAATAATAAATTATCGCAACAAAAATAATCGAACAGAGAATGCTGCTGCCCCGTACGCCGATGTATTTTTTTAGAAATATCGTTTTAATTGAATTTATATTTTGTTATTTATAACGAGTCCAACTCAAACGCTAATTGGGGAAAAAAATTCACTAACGATAGTGCGTCCGATCCGTAAAAAAAAATCAAATGGAAACAATAAATTAAACGCAATTTGAAACTTTCCTCTTATTGTAATAATTGTATACTATGTTGGCGTTATCCAATTTGTTTCGAATGTTTTCGCGACGAGCGTTAATATAGTATATAAAACGACTTTATTAGAAAAAGACAGTGACTGACTTGTGCGGATCTGAGATCTACATAATATAATAAAGAAACGCCCTCGCCACATTATTACTGTCGATTGTCTGTTTTTTATGTTTAAACTTTCAACATTGTGATGAATGACTTAAATTTACCAAAATCATTGTTACTGCGGTTACTACACTTCTATGCTCAGCATCTACAGTCGGTGGCCTTTATATACATATTTGACTACAAATTACTAAAATCCTTAATATTCAATTTTAGTGCCTCTTTTAAGTGCTTGCTATCTTTGATATTAAAACCGATGGTAATCTCATTTGAAACACAATATATGGCAGTGAAAATATTTAATGACAGAACAAGATAAGTCAGTACAACAAATGGCAACATTAAGAACAACAACTTAAGCTATATACAACCGTTAAAAGTATAAAGTCTGATAACGATTTAAATGTTTTTAGTATTTTATGGTACCGTGTGCATAATACATTTTAATATTTGACGAATATTTTGGCCAATAATTGATATTTTAAAGAAACATTCACAAAATGGCGTTATTAGAATAATATGAAAGCACCATTTTTTTTTAAAAATACAAAAACGTATTTATGTTATTATTTTTGATAACATTCTAATGCTTGACAGTATTTAAAAATAACTATTGGATAAATATTATTAAAAGCCATTATTTCCCGAATAGTTTGATAACATTTCAGCACAACTATATTATATATAGCGGGTTTAAAGTTACAATTTCTTTTTATTAGTGTAATAATGTACTTTTTAATGATTAAACGTAGTGTTAATACTATTTTCCGGTAGGATGCTAAAAAAAATAAAAACGAAATATTATTGAAAGTTCGTGGTCATCTAAGCGTACTATTTCAACTCAACTGTGACGGCCTACAAACACAGTGCTAAGGGCTGTACAGGTTGATGCATAAATTTTATCGCTATCAAAACCGATATTTATAATATAAAGGAGTTCAAAGAAACTGTTGGGAGTATTCGATTGAATTTGGAATTTTTCACCGAGGAGCAATAATGCACGACGCCCTTTGATTTGTCACAGTAATGGGAAACCCTGACAGTCTACGCGGTCTCGCCGCTATTGAACTGATTAATTAGAGTTGCATTGTCTTTAGAGCTTTATATATTCTTTCTTTTTTTTACAACCGATCGACGTTTAAATTATGTTCACCGCAATTCATCCTTCCGCATCTCTATATTACCAGGTCGCACATTGTGATACGTTTGTCCTTTTTCTCTATTTCGATTTGTCTCTCTTTTTCTCCATTTCTACACACTGTTTAGTTTTGCTCTTTTTTTGACAGTCACGTCATCGTCTCGGTCGAATGCGGCCGTCGACGTCGGGGTCTGCTTGTTTGGGGTAAACGTTGCAGATAATCAAAGCCATTTGCTAGACGGCATAACACACTGGGCGATTGGACCACACAATACATACTTAACAATATTATATAGATGGGCAAATAAGTAGCTCGTGTCACGTATCGTTTGAATTATGTATTCCGATTATAATATTTGAAACCGAAACCATTATTTCACATATTTAACTAGAACCGTTAACTATTAAGGGTACAGAATCGTTTTCTTATGATCAAATTGACACCGGCATCGATTCGAAACCTTTATTTAAAAGATGTTCAAGAACCAGAACGTAAGTCGAGGAAAAAATATAAAAATATTAATGATGAATTACAACCGAAACGAAACCACCGATTAAACCAGATCCGTGTACTGTAATATACTGGATAGTCTAAATCCTGATCTTAAACCGACCGAATCTAAAAGCCATTTGAGGTAAGCATACGACCGGAACCGTAGTAATAGTCGTAGAAAGACAACTTGCGGATTTAAAGGTCGCTTATACGATCCGTCACGTGACAAAACGATCTGTCATCCGAAACTCAACGGGTACAACGAGGGCGGTCAACTAGTGGTGACATTTTGTTGGCATAAGAAAATATAATATTGGTGTTTGTAGCTTTGCAATAATATTAACACTACGGCAGCAACAAAGAACCTACGAATAACGTTAGACGATGCCACAGAAGAGATGAAATACTCGATATATTATTGTTATACTCACCGCCTCGACCGCGTACGCCCCGTGCGCCGTGGCCGCGGGGGCTATGCAACACAAACTACGCCCCGCCCACTCTTGCCCCGGTCGCTACGCAATCGATACAGATATAATATTATATTAATCCGTAAGAATTACACGCCGTATGAGCGCGTACGCGATTACGTTAGTTATGGCAAACGAGATTACAACGTAATTGCCGCGCGCGTAACGGTCGTGTAATAACCGAACGATCGGGACAAAGGTGGCGGACGGTTTGGATCCGCGTGATTTCAAAACGCGTCCAAATTGGACGGGCCGCGATTTGTAAATCCGTACCTGTGCCGAAGCCCTGCCGGACACGGTGGAATGCGCCGATTTGGACGGCGACTTGATGGCGAATCCCCCGTTGGCCGAACTCGTTTTCATCCTGCTCAAACGGCCGTCGCCACCGACACCGCCGGAAGACGACGACGACGACGACGACGGTTGTCTGATAAGCCGCATGCTGGGCGACTTGTACGCGGAACCGGAACGGCCCGACACGGTCACCACCACGGACGCTTTGGGCCGTTCATTCGACATCAACGGCATCTCCAGATCGCGGTCCCCCATGTTCCCGGGCTTCTGGGGGGAGGGGGGGGAACCGGCACTTGCTTATCACCGCAGGACTACGGTCATTGTGTTTTAGTTTTGATAGCTACCGTTAAAAGGATGATGGGGGGGGGGGCGGGCGGGCTCGGCCGGTTGACCAAATACAGAGGTCTGGCACGACACGACGACGGCGGAGTAAGCGCTCGCAGCCGGGTCGGCACGGCAGACGAGACGGCACTCGCAATTCAACGCCGCCGAACGGAATGTGCGAGTAACGGCGGGCCATGTAGCGCACGCGAGACGCGCCCCAGTGTGGCCACGGTTGTCGGCGCGCACGGTAATCGATTCGTCTGCGCGCCGCTTTTTAGCCGCTTACACAGCATCTGTGGTTGACCAATAGTTGAATTATTCACTCATTGGTTGGCCGTGCGAGTATAGACAATTTGTTTTATCTGCCCGTCCATCAGTCACACGGGGTAGAATGTACCACAGTCACGCTTTATTTAAATGTGATCGAAAACCAGATGACTAACGGTATGACGGATGATTTGAAAAGTGCTGAATTCATCGAGTCGAGAAAACTGTGACTTGAACTAAATTATGATTGCAAACTGTGTCAGCCTAATACTATACCGTTGTACTCCATAGTACTATGTATATATACTCATTTTGACTTATGGTTTCGCTTTTTTTTTTTAAATAAACTTCAAAGATAAATTGTAACCCCGAAAGTGTTCATAAACGTTTATCAAATACAATGAACAATTTCAAAGATAATTTCTACCCTACAAAACTTTCTCAGAACACGATCAACGTCGATTATCTAAAGGTATATGAAGTGTTTTGTAGAATTACAAAGCCATTGTTGCATTTGCTCAAAAAATTAAATCATTCAATACCGTTTTTTCATTAAATCCATTTAAACCAAAAACGGCTATTAGGAAATCCGAAATAGGAACATTGTTTTTATAAAACAGTAATAGAGTTTGATGGTGAAAAATAAAAACTATCGCTACATAAAATGTGCGCACAATTCCGGATGGCAGAGATGTTGGAATTAAGGGGATTGTACAAGAAATATTTAGGAAAAAAATGTTTTTTTTTTAGTTTTATTTGTATAAACTTCAGAATGTATTATTTTTAACGTAAACAATTTTTTCACATCATTAAAGCAATACATAAAAAATCCGTTTCCATCATAACCTAGTAAAGTAGCCAACGAACTCGTTCATTGTTACAGAACTGAAATCAGACCATCCTCTAATGATCCCAAACCTATGTCAAGTTTTATAGTTTAAAACGTCAAAAAACCACTGTGCTGGGCTTATTTTTGTATTGTATATTAATTTATCCGCTTGTAGTATTATATAACTTTTAAATCAGTCTAGTTACAATTCAGTTAAATAATTGTAAATACCATTCCGCGTATAAGCTAATAAGTTTTCAACTTCCGTGTTTTAAAACTTTTTTGTTATCGTTTCTAAATCGAATCAAAAGTTTTAACTTAATACCAGGTAGTTATATATAACTATCATCCCTCAAGTCGCAAGTCACAACCCTTTTAGGACTCAAATCCCAATGGCAAAATTATGAGAGAAGAGTCATACCCTGTTAGTATAATCAATCATTGTAAACGTTGACGGCCACAATGCTCTTTTATTTATTCAAAAATCTCATAATGTCGAATCAAATCAACATGTTTAATACATTACACAATTAATCGGCGACACACATTCCAGTTTAATTGCATCATTGTAGGTACCTTGCCGATGATACAGTTTATTGTTTTTAACAAGTAAAAAAAAACCGACCGTGTGTTTTTTAGCACTTACTTCCAACTTAATACCACTCTATATATTGCCACAACTTTACAAAAATTAAACAGGAAAAAACAGTGCCATTTTGAATCTATATTCACAAAAAAACAGTTTATTTATGCTTAAATAGGTCATTTTTTTATAATATTATATCAAAACATACTTACTTATAAATCAATGTAAGGAGTTTCAATACAAATGTAAAATATTTCTGAGGTAACTTGTTTAGTATAATACATTTATCTTTTGTATCTCTATCAATATATGTTTTACGGTAACATTGGACTTCGATTTAAAAAAATTTTGACGACATAATGAAAATTTGAGTAAGAACATTTTTACCCATTTTTGTTGTTGTTTTTTTTTTTGGTTATGTTATTGAAAGCCGAGATCCAAAACATCCTCCTCCTTCAAAAATATACGTCAACAAATAAAAAATAAGTTCACATAATCAAAATTCAGAAATTTCCAGTAGTACGCGACTACAATTTTATCAATTGGACCCTAAATGGTTAAACTTATTTCAATAGAGTTTTCTGATTTAATCAAATATAATATATTCCGCTGTTGTATTTATAAGTTTATTAAACGATTACTGAAAACTTTATAGAAAGAGAAAAGCCACTTGGAACAAATCTGAAACTTTGGATAGTATAAAACGCTTTTTAACTCCAAAATGATTTTTAATGCGTTAATCTCAAATGCTGTTGACTTTTTTTTAAATCTTATAATAATTAAAGTACTGAACAACACTGAAATCTGTAATTTGACAGCCGTATAAAGAAGCTAATCGATTGGCAATTTTTTTAATTATACAGGGTGATCCAATTAACATAAGCTGCGTATTTTCTCAGATAATAATATTTTAGTTAATGCATTTTTCATTAATAATCAGCATGCAAAACGTTGTAACAATGTTATATTTAATAAGCGGTGAACTTCTTTCGATTGAAAACAACCCTTATTAAAGCTGAAAACGTCGTAATAAACTTAAAAATGCATACAAATTAGCTCATCGACAAAAACTAAAAAAGTAATTTGTATTATGGTATCATTTACTAAATACTAATATAAAGTTATATAATAATATTAGTATAATATAAGTTTTAACATAATACAGTATATATAATTTGAAATTGAGTCCGTTGGGATGACGGTCTAAAAATAAAAACTACAAAATTGTAACTATTCAAAAAAAAAACGGTGGTTACAATCAAATGTATTACTCTTATAATAAGTTTACTAGCTAAACCAATTACAATCAGTCCCTCTTTTCAATAAGTAACCGAGTCTGAATGACTTGAGGAAGATATTATTTTGGTTAAGAATAAGTAACCTTTTTTTTTATTTAGCTACTTATGAACAATATTGTAAACGGTAGCAGATATGTTTTAAAAGTTTTACAAAACCCGAATGAAGAAAAGAGGTAAGAAGAACAATACCGAACAGAAATTATATCAGGTGGTTTTACTAACTATTTATTTTCAAACATTCTCAATAATATCCTTCAGCGTATCTAGATTTGCCTATACGAAACGCCGTTGTAACGATTTTAATGCCAATCGATTTTACATTCTTTCCTAATTTCTGCAAAAATGTTATTTTATTAATTTATCTAGTTACATCTAAGATGTGAATTATCATATATTCTATATGTTCGTACTTATACATCCCTCAATCATAACGCACTTAATTGGATTCAACTTTGTTGTTATAATTAACATAAACAATTACAATTTCGATTGTCAATTTCAATTTTGGATATTCAATCGATAAATGTAATATAATTTTTACTTTTTTGAATTTTGCTCGTCAATTATTATGAATCATGAGTAGCGTTCAATATTTTTGTTTGTTGTTTATTCAATCTTTAGTTTCAAATGAAGTTTGATTTAAAAATAGATGCTTCTATATACAGTAAGTTTTAGCAGTTATCGTACGATACAATTACTAACAAATGGTACAGTGCTTTTTTATTTGAACGGAAAACACCAGCTCCCTCAGTCGTTTTCGCCGGCTGCTTGAATGACGGTTGAATCGGCTAACGGACAGGTGACGCCTCTGTATACGTTTCTCGATTGAGAAATTTATTGTTATTACATTAAGCAAACTTAGCCGATGACCACAATGTAGCCGAAGGGACAATGACTTTTTTTTTATGCCGACGAAGGACATAAATATATCAAGCCATAAACCAACAAACAGAGACAAAATCTTTAGACCTTTTCTTTTGCAATAAATACTCTTTTATTTTTATTATTGATTTATGAACAAATGGAAATTTCTAAAAAACACGATATTTAAAAATTGTGTTGTACTGTAAAAGCATTTCAAATGGAATAAAAACATTTTTGCTGTCATTTTACATTAATCAATATAATATAGCCTATTACATAATATGTATTATTATGTAAGTAACAATAATAATTGTATATTATGTATATCATTATTATATTTTATAGCGTGATTATATAATAATCGAGACGCTGTTGGCCGAAATCAATATTTCAACATGGTTAATATAATTTTCAGTCAATCTCCCTTCTAATAGTACCATATCATAACTTGCGAGAAAAACATTTTTTTTTCAACAAAATTACTTTATATTAATATGTCCGAATATCAAAGTGCGGTATACCTCTAACGGCGCATAATTTTATGATTTAAACATTTGTTAAATTAAATAAAATACAATTGAAAATTGTAAATAAATTCTATTTTTAGTTATCAAATGCATGCGGTTAGATATGATTTGTCATGATCATCAAACTATTAACGTTAAACACTTTTTAGTGTAAGAGCAATTGTTATTCTTTACACGTAAACTTTGCGTTGATTTACTTTGTTGGACAGCCAACAAAAGCATAGGTATAATCCAACATACGACGTGTTAAGGATTAGGTGTCCGTAGAAATAATATAATTATTACACGCATGACTATGTGTATGCATTAAAATGTATTTCCGTCGAGCACGGATCGGTCAATTAAATGTCTTAGAGTCGAAACAAAAGAATTTTAGCTAACTCATTCGGGTTAAGGCTACGCAATCGGAATTTACAACAAACTTACCCAAAACGTATACATTAATTTTCTAACTTTGCGGCGACGTTTCAATTTTTAACGATTCTACCGCACGAAATGAGTTTTAATTTTTTTAACAACGACGACTAGTTAAATTTATGTGTTCTTTTTACTGTAATGCTATCATAGAATTATGAACTTGAGCAAAATTTCAAAAGTCGCGAATACAAAAAACAATTTGTTACTATGTACGTAGTATAATATATTATGTATAAAGATTAAACCGAAGAACGTATGTATATATATAAGTAGAAATCTAATTCAGAGGCTGTTAACTGTTTTTGTATAGACACCCATATAGCCAGGTTTGCGCAGAAAGCGATAAAAGTTTACTCGAAAAAGCTCGACGTCACAAAACCCATCGGTTGACAATAATATTATAATAACATAGCATCATCGCAATGGAGTTTATTCGCAATAGACAGTAAAAATATATAATAATAACAAAGTCATATTTACAATGTCGTGTGATAATATAAAAACGTACAAATAACGTGTCCTCGTTTTATCTGTTTTATTTGTATTGATCACACAAAAGAACCGAAAAGGAAACCCCGATAAGTATATTATAGTCTGAATATTAATACTAATAATTCTGTTTAATGTTAATATACGTGGGTAATATATTATATTTTACCTGTGCCACTTTTTCGCCCATGTTCGGCGTATGCAGTGCGCCTTGGAAGAATTTTGCCGACCCATTGTCTTGGATGGAATACTAAAACAATACAAATACAAAGTTACTCCAAGTTATTGATTCGGTCGTAAGTCGAAAAACTATAAATATATATTTTTATTTGCTTTTTGACACGTTGCAATGATGCGAAAGACATTGCTATACCTGCGACCTATCCTTATTCTCGTAGAAATCATATAATTCAGAAAACAAAATAATATCAAATAAATGGATAATTAGTTACTTTGATTGCTTCTACATATATACAGAGCATTCTGCACGACATTGTTAAGTTTCATTTTTACAATATCCATATAATACAAAATAATACAATATTTTTATTAATACCTTGATATTAATTTAATGACCTTTAAAATACCATTTCTCCTGTATTAATAATAATAGATGTTAGCTAACAATCTATTACTATGTTTTTTTGTTTCTTGATCCTCTAAGGTATTAACAAATTTTAGACTTTCTTCTTGAATCACAAATCTAGTAAATTATTAAATTAATTTAGTAGTTTTACACTTTAATTAGGGTAATAAAAAAAACCTATTGATACTTACAAAATACGTATAGTTATAGAGTAGTTAGTCACCCTTAATATTATTATTATAAGAAACGTTATATTAATACCAAGGTCTATAAAAATAACGCAACATACTCGATAAACGTGATGAAAAAATGTGACATTTAGAATTTTAATATCGCGTTATTAAAAGGTGTATGTACTGTTGTATACTGTAGTCTGTAACACGCCTTTAGAGTACATATTCTATATTCTAACAATAGTATCCCATTCTTATTTTATAATATAATATGAATAATCAATAAAAGTTTCGTGGTTTTTTCGAAAACAATTCTGCCTTGTTTCCTCAAAAACATCCTCGCGTTTATATCATATTTGAATACAAACCTTTTATAAAATAGCTATTTTTTATTTTATTTTACAATATTTTATATTTTATTTTATACGTTTTTTTTTTTATTGGCGATATATGTAAATTCTTTCTTGATATATTACTTTTATTTTGACTTATGAATAGAAATACATGTTTTTATATCCGAATCAGTCCAAACAAACCCTATTGGACATTGTGTCCAACATTAAATGCAAGGGTAAGAGGAAATTGAAATGACTAAGAGAAAGAAACGAAGAAGACAACTGAATAATAAAAAAAGTTTCAAATCGCGATTGTGAAAGGCGGGTGATTATATGATTATATTTTGGCAGCGGTCCAAAATTACAGAGTAACCCCGTTCATTAGGCCGTTCGTGAATCGATATCATTGTTAAGTAAAATACAAGTAAAATGTTTACATTTTGACTTTTGTACGCTCATTTATTTATAATAATCAGCATGACGTGATATCTGCAATCTAATGTATTTTCCACCGTGGACTCGCTGTATAATGGCGTTCATTGGATTTTTTAAACTCATCTTATAACTTTAAAGTTACTAGGTATAATATAATATATTATATTTACCATATAGGCTATATAGGTATATAAGTATGATATATAGGCTCTCTAGCTTAGCGTTTAAACCTGGATTACCTATGTATAACAGCACCAGCTATATTCCATAACTTAAAATTTACCGGATATATTTGCATCGACGTTTACGGGCAACAACGGCGGAACGGATAATATATCTTTCCATAAACGTCGTTCCACCTACGAACCACAACAGTGAGTCCTTTACTTAACCCTCAGTTTCGGCCAACTCGATAAAACATGTACAGGAGGTATATATATATATATATACCACATTTAAATGTAAATCATTTTTCTAAACTAATTTTCGTGGCTTTTATTTCACGGAGAGTTTGGCGCAATAAAACTGTATAGAGCCAATGCCGGCTGTTGGCTATGGCGTATACGTGCACGCAAATTGAATATTGCTGTGCTGGCGACTTTACAGGACGGTTAACGGCTTCTGAACCTTACACCGAACACGCTTATATTATACGCCTATGTATACTGTATAAGTATATATACAACCGGGAAATCCGTACTTGACGCGCGAGGTGACGTGCAGTATAAACGTACTTTGTATTTGAGACTTTCCGATGCCAGGTTGCCCAGTGATGTCGAATGGTCCCATAACGCGGACGTGTTGAATTTTTGTAAGTCCGTTTCAGACGACGTGTCCGGAAAACTTTTCCCGGTAAAATGACTCCTGTAAGCTGTAAAACGACCGTTTATTAAAATCGGTTTGTCACGAAACGACAGTTATAATAATAGCACGACGATTGATGTTTGGCGACGATAAGGCCGAAGGGCATAATGCAACAAACACTATGCTATAATAATTTGTATTGTTACACGGACAGCGAAAATCGCATGTACTAATTCACCAACTATATACCACTCAATGACTCGGAAGATGATAAACTTTTTTTTATTATTATTTTTTATACATTTTATAGTCAGTAGTTCAACCAATTTTAATTTATTTTTCAGAAATAAAACCCCACCCCGTATGTGTTAAAAACGTATGAACTTATTTACTTGTACTTTTTATGAAATTGTATCCGATATTTGGGTGATAACTAGAATATCAATTTGTTCGAATTCTACACTAGTGAAGTCTCTCTAATAAATAATATAAATTATTTCATTGAGCTCAAAATTCCCAATTTTTGACAAACGTCGTTCACTAAACAAAAAAATGTTTTTAACTGTATATGTATTATAAATGAAAAATTTCACAAGCATAAATACACACACATGTATATACACCTAATCCAATTCTTTGTTATCTTTTAGTATGCTACATTTCAACTGAATTAAATCATTTTGTTAGGGCATATCAATGCCCTAACAAAATGATTTAATTCAAAATCATTTATTTAATTATCAAATTAAATAATTAGCTACTTTCTTCTGTATTATTGTTTTCAATAGGAGTATAGAATTTAACTTTCGAGAAACATGCCACGGAGTAATGCTTACAACAGTATACAAATTACTTAGCATAGTTCGAAAAATTGAGTAACATCGGATTGTCATAACAAATTGTAGTAATTGTTTGTACAACGAAAATAAAATAAAATTATTGTTCACCAGATAACAACCGTAATTTTACGTGTAACATACTATATTAGCATTATTATGATCGGTAAATTACAAAATTTGATTTTTTAATTTCCGATGTTAAAATTGTATGTAAATGTAATAACTGATTTGCATAACTATTGGCTTAAGTTTAACTAACTTAACTAGCCTAATTATAGCCGTAACTAGGCTATATTTTGATAATATTATTTTGTTATCTTCAACATCGTTGAAAAATGTAATATTTTATTGTCTCCGAGCAAGCCGAATAAACAGAAAGCAAGCAATAAGTTATGAACTAATTAAAAAAAAACAATTTATTTAATGTGACACAATAAAAGACTTGAAACTAATAAATATAAACCAATAAAAGAAAACTTAAACCTTAACTTTGTATGCCAATATATTTTTATCTTAAAACTTTAACAACAAATGCGAATAACATGCAACTTTTACGTCATGCTTACGGGCATATAAATATATTTATTTTTTTTAAATAAAAAGCTCGTTTTTTTAGCAGTATCGTTAAAAAACATTGTTTTTTGTAGTACAAACAATTTAAAATATTAACATTAATATGAAAAAAATATATCAAATTACTGTGATTTTTAGCTTTAAATTACACAATTTTAAAGCAACTTTTATACGTCAAATTACATAACAGATCTTGAAAAATCTTTTAAACTCAGCTATATTAATAGAAGCGCTAAAACGCATACTTCAGTTCAAAATACTTATTGTTTAAAACAAACTAAATGGCGAAATAAATCATGATCATCCATTAAATAAATTGTGAATTATAATTAGTCAGAGTAATTTTTAAAAATAAATTTATCTTAATATTAAAAAGTACCTATAGTTTAATAAATTATGATAATTGTATATCCTACTGTATGAAATATATATACTATTGTATTTTACAATTTTTATATGTAAATGTTGAAAAAAGCGTTTTACATAAAATTGAAGTACAATTGATCAGAAAAAGTATTTCTTTAAACAGAAGTGGACTGATGATACAGATATTAGATAGACGTCCGCTATGCTATTACTTCTAAAATTCAAAACTTAACTATAAATGTATATACTATATAGAATTAGGTACACTACTGATTTCTATCAAATAAAAGCTTGTTATACATTTAAATAGCCGCAAATAGTATTGCATTTTTTTTGTTATACAAATACAACAAGCCGTCATATGTTTTAGCCTTAAGGTATTTAACAAAATAATATTTAGTAGACGACACTACATATTATGCTAATAATTATTGTGAATCAAAAATATTATTTAAAAAAAGTATATTTAGATAAAATTGGGGTAAAGATTATTTGGTATTTTGCAAGTCAATACCTTCAGTAATGTTTTCGATAGTATGTGGACGTGTTGGTCTTTGAAATTGATCCTTTTCAACGTACGACGACACTATAGCGGCAAATCATGCGAAGAATAAAAAAACAGACGAATACGAAATAGACACAAGAAGAAAAATTGTAACACAAGTTAAATAAAAAAAAACAACGCACCCAACCAAAATTACGGGTTTCTCTAAAACACAAACGTACTTACATACAGAGTCGGTGTTAGACCGTACAGGGGGACTTCCGAACGACTGGTGTCGCTCTGGTGATTTATCTTGTGTTTTTAAAGGGTAAGGAGCTTCTGGTGTTCTGTGTGATTGATAAATCTAAATAAATACACATCGATATTACTTCAAGTTTACATGTACTTAATATATTATATAAAGTACACTTATACGTATATATAAGCGTATTAAAAAATCTTTGTAATTTTTTATAATTTCAACTATACAATCTTACGTTATTGACGGAGTACTAGGTAAAAACACTACCCACCCCACAAGCCCTATCCAAGTATCAAATTTAATAAGTAGCTATTTATGCAATAATCAGTTTTGAATATGTAAAAAAGTCACAACACATCCATTAATAGTATAAATTATCAAAAGCTTGTCATACGTTCTTAAATAAAGACTAAAAAATATATTATAATTACCTACATATTTTAACATGGAGTTAGTTAATATTTGTATAATCTAAATTGATAAAAAAAAAACAATAATTTTAGAGAAATTAAAATTTTTTAATAATCAGTTGTAACAGCAAAATTGTAGACACTAAGTGACCTATATAGAACGCGATCCTCAAAGTTATTATTTTTTAATTATTACTTAAAACAAGATGGGAACTTAATAGGTTTAAAAAATATTTGTTTTTATTCTGCTCAATATACAATAGGCGAGTTTGCCTCGAGGGTCAATCTATATGATCTCTAGGGCTCTCTAGGGGAACGTTGAATATTACATCCCCCGGGGTGTCAAAGGTTAGTACAACGATGAACTTTATTTGCAATCTCAAAAACAGCTTTATCCATTGTTTGTAAAGTGAAAAAAAAGGAAACAAAACAAACTTTTATCTCCGGGAAATTCTCAAAATCTTTTCAATACAATTTATTAGAACCAAGTTAATTGTAAAGATAGAATTAAAAAAAAAAGTTTTACATCACTTTATGACTTTAGTACCGCTATTCGAAAGCATTCTACCTGATCGGCTTCTCGTACTATATTTAAGGAGCGGAGATGATTCTTGGAAACTGAGCCAAGTCTAACATTAGCATTGTGTTGGGGTGTTTATGTAATTATGTCCGTCTTGCTAAAAAAAACTGACGCTACCAAAAAAAAAAAAATAATGTATATTTATTAATATTAATATTTCAAAAAGAACAATAATCTCAAAAGCCCTTTAAATGTCGGCTTAAACACACCTATTATTTTTAATTTTAATACTGGAATATTGTGCAAGGTATATTATTTATTCGAGTTAATTTTAAAAGGGTGACCACTTCTTCAACAGTCTTTAAAATATTAAGTTTTTATAGGCCAGAGTATTAAAGAACCCTTTGCGCATGCATGGATAAAATATAAGAATGATTATAGTGCTATAAAGATCTAAAAAAAATAATATGTTAGTAATATATAAGTTTATATCGTTTTTATAATAAAATGTATTAATATAATAACGATATTGTTTAAATTCAATAGCAATATTTAGAAGCTTTTAATTATATGCTGTCATTGATACATTAAATAAATAACTCAAAAATTAACAGAGCGAAAAGTAAACCTTAAAATAATTTTGATGTTTCATAAACACGTATTTTTCCATAATTCATTCTGTATTTCTATTGGCTATGATAATATTTTTGATGATAAAACATATTTTTATAGTCCAACTATATTTTTAAATCATATCCTACGTTTTTACGACTGTATATTATTTGTGTCGGATAAAAACAAATTCAAATGAATACAATGTGTACCTAACCTGTTATACGTGTAACACCTACGTGGATTTTTTCAGGGATATCGTATAAGAAGAGACCGGATAACAGCCTCACCGGGTTTTGGCGTCCCCACTAAATAGCTTTTCCAGCTTTATATTGCAATTGCCTCACAACTCGTATAAAAAACAGTTGGAAATGATTGCAAGCATTAGCATAAACACTAAAAAAACCACCGGCATGCCACAGCAGATAAAAATAAACCAAACCAAACAAATAATTTATTTTCAAAGGTTTGGAAAATAAAATCGAATATTGTGGCAAAAATACACACATTTTTTTTTCGCGGATTTTGAAAGTCTCATTACGTTATATCGATAACTGATAAGGCACTTGTTTTTTACATTAATCTGTTAAAGTAGTTCAAAATAGGGGTTTATTATAAATCCATTAACAATCTTACTTCTCTCGAGCTAAGGACGGCTCCAACCGAAAATAAATTATATTTAGAAGTCGTATCGCAATGAGAAACGTTTAGCTGTTCACAGAGTTTACAATATTTCCACAGAAGTATATTTTGGATAAAATTAATCAGAAATAAATGTCAATGGTGTACTTACTCAAAAATAGTCTACATGTATTTTATAAACGGTATCTTAATCCCTTCAAACCGAAACCACTTTGTTTTAATTAGTTTCAGTATATTTTAACATTTTTGTCAGTTCAAGTTTTAAGAGTACCAATCACTAGCCTCACCTATATAAACAGCATTTTTCTAACTTGGCTATCTATAATATAGTAGACGTTAAATTGAAAGACATTACTTTTTATATTACACAGGAGAAAGCCAATACAAAAAAAATAGTACATTTTTCTTTTAATTGGTCTTTATTTAGCATCAACTTAGCGATCAATAATAGTTAAATTAATATTGCCACCCCCTCCTTTCTTCCTTGTTGTCGCGATAAAAAATATATAATAATAAGAATTCCTATCAATATTATTTACTTATATTTTATATTTTCCTTATGTTCTTTACATTATACGATTTTTTTTTATTACATTTTTTTTAACGCTTTTTAAGAGCCAGTACTTGTTTTTTAGTAATACTTTTTATTCCTTAGATAAAACATGTTAAGAAGTTTTGCCTAATATTCATAAATAATAAATTATAGTGTTATTACACAAATCAAATGAAAAATGAAAAATAATTTAATTTTATAATAGACGTTAAGCGTTATAGCGTTAAGTGGGTTAATTGTATACAAATAGGACAAATTTAATAAAATATGAAAGATTCACTATAATCGTAAACATAAATCATTATCAACAACTCTTTGTTTTTGTTGGAAATTACTTCTAGTAGAAAGTATTTCTTCTGTATTAACATAATATCATAGACATAAAATACAATATTTTTCTGTTTATTTATATAAAAATAATTGGGTTAACATTTTTCCCCATTTGTTTACAACTATTGCTTGACCCTAAGTGAGTAACTTAAGAACTATACATTAACTATTATTATTGCTACACTCCTCAAAAGGAATTCAGACAAATTTTAGAATTTAATAAAATAGGTTAAAAGTTAACGTACTTGGTGTTCGGATGGTATGTACAAGTTACCAGGTACATGTGAACTGGCGGAAGAGCTGGCTGCTGCAGCGGCGACCTCGTCCTCGATTCGAGCAGAAGTCGTGGACGTGATCACACTTTCGGCTGCTGCCGTCTTCAAACTGTAAACAACATGTGTTTACAGTGACCAACTTGGAAATAAAGTTATACGATAAGATGACGTAATACCCCTATATTTATTAGGGATTCGGTGTGGGAAATTGGAGTAGGTACAACAAAAACTCGCCTTAATGAATCCGCTTTGGGCGACGAGGGTGTTTTCAGTTCACCGGCGGTTGTGCTGCTCTCTTCGTCATACTCATCATCGTGGGGCAACGGTGTAAGTCGACCAGTTTGTCTTGTGTTTCGGCCTCGGAATGAGCTCATCCGCAGCGACTGCCGGAACGACTGTCTTGCCCTATCGACTGTATATCGATTGATAAACAACCAAACGACAAAATACTACCATGTTAAATGTTCTCTAACGTCTGTACTAAAATAGTAATCAAGAATAAAATGGAAAAGAATTTATTTTTAATTTTTTTTATAGTAAAATAAGAAAATAGGGTATGTAAGGGTTTATTCTGCAATAAAATCAAAATATAAAAGTATAGGGTAAGTGCAGTAACCTAACTAAATATTAACTTTTTTTCAAAATGTTGGTTTTTTCAAAATACATATTTTTTACCCTTAAAATGATGTTGAATACATAAATTTGTAAAATGCATTTAAACGCCTTTAATACTCTCTTCAAGGTCTGGTGTAACCCTGGAACCACAGAGGTTGCCTAACTTAGCCTATGTGCGGTAATTAAAAAAAAAAAGTAGGGTGGGTAATTTATCTAAGACACTACGCACATACAACATAGTAAATACACAAAACAACACAGTTTGATAATATAATATGTAAGTTAAATAAATTGTATAATAATTGTATTACATTTACTCAGTCTGGATGTCGGGTCTGGCTGGTCGACCGGCGATTGTGGCGCCGTTAGGTCTTCAAAGTTGATTATGTAAAGGCATATGTCATCTACTTCGCTCTTCACCGGGGCGATGACCTCACTGCACAGGAACTTGGAACCTAAGTACAAAAACGGTAGACACATCAAATTAATTATACATATACATATATAAATACATTACACCGGTACTCGGTTTAAGTGGTTCGCCATTTTCGTATAGTGTGCGTTTTATTATAGACAATAACGATTGACATTATATTATTAGCTATACTGTAATATTCCTAGAAATGGAGGATTCGGCCAATACAATTATTTTGTATAATTGTCTTGGCACCGACCGTAAAGGTCACTAGCAAATAAATCTCAGACGGGCGACCTTTCGACAAAAGTGCGCGACCGCAAGCAAAAATGACAAAAAAAAATCCTCTTTTTTAACGCAATACTGTTAATGGTAACTACTCTGTTTATTTAGTTTTGTTGGCACACGACACACGTAAGCTACGAATTAAATATCTTTGCAATTGCAACCGGCGGCTATAAATCCAATCAGCGTCTCGATTATTGACCGTCGTAAATTCATTACCGATCGCCATTGGGCCCAAAAGAAATCCAGTTTTTAATAAAAAAATATAATAGCAAATCTTTTTTTATTTTTCAACACTATTGACTATGAATTTACGTTTAATAATAGGCAATAATATGTACTTTGCGCGCTCGACCATATTTAGAAAACAATAAAATAATAATTGTATTTACTCAATTATGGGCTGCTATATTTCTATACCTAATATTATTATTGTTGACCTGAAAAAAAACTAGACCACGAACGTTATCAGAATGTACCGTAGCCCAGCAATAAGCATCAGCTTCTTAGTAAATCTATAAATTCATAAGCCGGTAAGACCCAAATAACGCAGTTAACTAAAAGACAATTTTTTAATCGAAATTACACTATATTTAGTTACATTTATTTAGTTACACTGTATTTAGTTACATTAAATTACACTATATTGTCAGGTTTTTTTTAAAGTAATATGTAATAGAAATTAAACTTGTCGTGCAACTTTAACATTGCTTATATTAATATAATAATAATTTATTTTTTCCAGCAGAACAAAATCGTAAATAGATATCATTAATAAAAAGTAACCAAGGAAATGCAATTATTTCATTAAAATGATTGATAAAACTACTTCCAAATACAAAATTAAAAACCTAATAAAGAAGACCATTTACGTTTTTAATATATTATTGAATTTGTACATAAAATTGAAACTAAATAAATATTTATTACATTAAATTGCAATATTTCAAAAATGTGTAATAGCCACAACGTGTTTACACGGTTTTTTACATAAGTCCTAAAAAACAGTTTGCTTACTATTAAAGACCTCCAAAAAAAACGCAAATGCCTAAAACAAAAAAAAAAGCAGATGCATCATAAAAAGAATTATGAAAATTATCAACGACATGTAAATGAATAAACAAAAAATACAATTTTCCAGATGTAACATTCTAGACTTTTATTCATATGAATATGTTGAAATGTCTTTGTGTTTTATTACTTTTTATTTTTGTATTCTCTTTAAAAGTAAAATAAAACTAACAGAAATAAGTTTAAATTTCGCATTCGCAATTTTATTGATGTGTATAGTATTTGTTTAAATAATAGTAAATACATAAAATGCTGACGTCATTTTTATAAACAAACAAATAAGATATTAGTTTTATTGGAGCATAAAGTGGTGGGTAACGGTTTTACCCTAATTACCCGTTTACTAAACGGCAAATGATTAGCTTGTTTTACATGCCGTGGCTGGTCTCCCGCATTTTTAGTATTTTTATCCCCAGTTTTAGCAATCAAAAACATTTATTTCGTCATTAGATTATACATATGTAGATGGATGCCTGTAAAGTACAAATTAATTAACACACACTTACTTCCAACCAGTGGTCATTGATAGCCACTATCTAGCGTATTACTTGGAACACTTGCCTACCCTTCAATACCCACTCACCTATATACAACAATTTCCAATTCTCAGAGTATTATGTTACCCACAAAATCACGCTTAACACGCCATTGATTTCAACGTTTTTCAGTAAAGTTAAGGTAAAGTATACCTTTTAGAATTATTAAATCCTTTTATTTTGCTATTAAAAATTACTTCTATTCTGGAAACAATTAATATAATTTTTTTTAATGTAACAAGTTCAGATTAAAAAAAAATACTAATAAATCTTGTTTTATATAAATTTAAAGGGGAAATGTAAATCAAATTCAACTTTCTTGTCACACAAACCGCAATCGTGCTCTCTCCAAAAGAGTATTGTACTGTATTTCCGAGTCTCGGAACCAAGCACATTTAAAATATGTTGAATTGCATATTCAATTATTGTATGTAACTTTATGATTTAAAGCTAAAATAAAAACAATTCTTAATAATTTGGTTTTATTAGTTTGTTAAGTAAAAATTAATTTCTCGCCTTTGAATAACTTCTTTAACTAATTTATTGTATATACAATTTTTGCATTTTTCATATTCATAAATAAATTGTGTGCGTGTGTGCATGTTCGTGCACAGACAAAAGAAAATACATCGTCAAAACCTCATTCGTATCCTAACAATAAATTGAAAAGCTCAACTTTTTAATTAACAAATCGATTTGCATCGTATTGTTGTGAATTGGCTCAGAGTCTTATGTTTTAAGACAAACCCATCGCCGGCACTAACGCTTATTGTGTTCACAATTTTCCTCTTGCGCATAAGAAATTATTAAAAACAAACTTGGTGTGGTGAAACGTCGACGTTTTAAAACTTGACACATTACAACTGTAGAACGCACAAGTGAATCTCATAAACTAAGCAAAAACATTTAATTTAACACTAAATTAAACAACTAACATTAATATTAAATGTTAATAGTATAATTATTATTATCATTATTGAACATTTTTTAGGTTGAAATTTGGACGTTGCTAAATGAAAGGCTTTTCAATGAAGTAAATGTTTTTATTACATTTTTCGTCATTCGTATATCTATACGTAATTTTGATATTTGTTTGAAAATTAAAAAGGGTTTGGGCTTGTTTTAATACCTTCGTATTAAAGCAAAGTTTCAATAAACGATCGCCATAAATTGTGTTTCTTCGCGCCAGGAAACCACAGTCGCGGTTGGCTTCCGGAAAGTCGGTAATATTTTTTCCGTTCGCTCACATGAAATAAAACGAGATCAATTATCTCGATGGAATGCGATCAAGCAAAGTATGAAATTTAGACCAGCCGGATTTCCGGACGCACAAGTCACATTTTCAAAATTAGAAACGCGATGCACCTGGTTTTCCACCAGGTTGCAAATTGTCGTTTTCATCGAGGCTATCTTCATAAGGAACCGTTCAATTAGTTTCCTTTGATCAAATGAGCGCCCTAACCGTAAACACCAATTTTAGGTCAGCGAACGTCTCGAGTTTTTATGTGGGTAGGTAATAAAAATAACAAAAAATCCACAAAATGTCGGACGGTGGCGCCAAAAGAGCAAATCGATAACTCGACATTACATGCAAATTGGTCGGCTAGAGGGTGCAGGGTTGATTTTGTATTCGAGTTTTATGTGGGGCAATACGATTAAGGGATGTAGAAACGGGAGTGGTGGTAAATTAAGAAAAAAACATTTTAAGTTGCAATACTGAAAGGCTGTCGGTCGCTAGAGTTTTTGTAACCTACGATTATATATTTTGGTTGTATCCAACTCTTGAACAAAGCTTAGTATTTTTTGTCTCATACGAGACATACTATTTATCGAAAAACATTTCATTTAACATTAAATTACAGATTCGCATTTAGTAAATCGACACCAAACTAACACAATAGAACCTAAATATTGGTTTAAATTATAATAGTGATAATTTGTTTGTTATCTAACAACTTCTATTTGCTGGACCCATTTCATTAATCGTATCCTATTAATGTAAGCTAACATTAGAATACCACAATTTGTAAAACTCAACTCATCCTATAAAAAAAAAAACCAGAAACCTTCTAAAAAACATATAGCAATTTCAAGTTTTAACATTAAAATATTTTCGTAGGAGTGATCCTTCTATCCAACTTTAAACTATAAGTATCAAAAATCCTGCCTCTACGATGAAGGATATGTTTGCAGTTTTTAAGCTTCACTTCAAAGAGTATAGTATTAGAAGTAGTCAAGAAGCAGATTTATTTAGAGCCTCAAAAAAATGTCACATAATATCGCTTAAATGCAGGATGACTAAAACACTAAGGTTAAATTGATAGTAAAAATGAAACATTAATGACGAAAACCTTTTAACTTGTTGAAATAAATCATACTGACAAATTGAAGACAGTCCTGTAAGACTAATGTTTGATATAAAAAATTAAATAAAAACTTCTATACTACATGTATAAGGGAGAAAGTCATGTTTACCGTAGGAAAAATAGAACTCAAAAAATTTTTTACTTACACTGTCTTGCGTAACAAAAGCGTTGTTATTATAATTGTTTTGTCATTATTATTATTAAAAAAAATTCGATCTTTGTTGTTCGAAAATATAGTGTCGTACGAACGAAGGCGGTTTTTTACCTCTCCCCAACACAAAAAATGTTTGGCTTGACGCCAACTGGGACGATTGGTTTTTTCGATGTGCTATTTTTGCATTGACAATCACGAAACCTCTCTGTCAACTCGGACTACCCATCACGTCAGGCCGGTCAAGAAGCATGCACTTTGAGTCAAAAGTCTTAGCCTTTTGTACTAGATAAATTCCATATTTTCATTATTTACGAGTAACACAACACCGTCGCAGTCGAACAAACAAATAAATCTGTGATCAATTTGTGCAAACACGGTGGCCAATATAGACCACATTTAGATTTAACGTCCTGTTTTATTATTGTTACGTACATAGAACGTTATTTTCTGGCGAGGTAATAAAATAAATAAATGTTTCTGATAAAAAGGGTAGTTAAAATTTAAGTTTTTTTCATAATCTTTTTTGCTATTATACACCAAGACATTGCTATTTAGACTATAAATACATATTAGAGATTATTGTGTTTGTGTTTCGATATTTTTGTCTTTTAGATTATTTCATGGTTAGACTTTTGTATCATGGACCAATTATAAAAATTAATATTTGTATATAAACTTTGGTTTTTAGACATTTTTAGTTGGGCGCATACGAATTAGCTCCATTTTGTAACTTTTAAGGTCACACACTACTTGTTGTCTTCTAAGGAAATCAGAGTACCCTCCCGAAGATCCATTTTAGGCCAAGTAAGGTATATATATATATTTTTTTATAGTTGCATATACACTGTAAGGGTTGTCAAAAGACTGTCGAAAAAACAAATAATAGACATTCCTTTAGGCCGACCGCGTCTACACACGATATATGTTGCTCTGTCGTTACAATTGCGAAATATCAATATAACTTATGTACTACTCTAACTAATACTAAATATTTTGGGGTTTCATAACAACATACTTAAAGTCCGTCTACTCCCAAATTTTACATTATTAAATAATAATGCATGATAGTGTGTATTTGCACTGAGGATGCAATAGACAACTAGTTTCATCGTTGAATATCATTTACAAGTTTTTTTATAAACTAAATATGTAGCATTCCTGATTCTTAAAAAGCCAACACAGTGGTGTTCGGGCATAGTAGGGAACTGAGCACTGATCAAGGGGTCATAGGTTTTTTGAGAATTTTATCACTGAAAATGATAAAATCACTATATTATTCGATCCTCAGTGCGAAACTGTAGATAGTAAACATACAATTATTACAGTTAATTTATTATCTTGATTTTTTTTTTCATAATACCACTTACTAGTGTTATTTATACATAATTTACTGTTGTAATGCAGTTTGTGTGGCTCTTGATTTATGGTCGACAAAAATTGCCCTAACAATAAACTTAGTTTGGTAACTTCCAAATACAGTAGAAACTGATATTCAAAAAAAGTGAACAGATAATATAACTATAACTATTCAACACAGAAAACATTGGAGAATTAATTCTTGAAAACAGTATCTATAGTAGACATTTTTTATAAGAATAGTATCGAAAGGACGGTAAATACGTATATTATTTTAAAATTATGTTTAAGTAAATAAGTTGTAAATCGGCGTTACTTTCATTTACGACATTAACAATGGATAGAGGTTTTTGTGGTATTTCGAAGACTTTTTTTGGCTAATTGATCTATAATAAATTATTATTTATATAGCTTTTTTCCCCGAACAATTTATTTCTTTTTTGTTTTTTTTTTACGTCTAGATAGTACATAGCATAAACATTTATTTAACTGCAAAGATATATTAAGAACAAAACAAATAATTCTAAAAACGATTGATGAAGCATGCTAATATCTAGTTAAAAATATTATTAGATTTTAAAAAAAAAATTTTTAATTTAATTATTTTATTAGAGTAATAGATATTTTAATATTGAAGAATCTATAAGGGAATTTTCTTGCTTTGTGGAGTAGTCAGATTTCGGACCACTCCAGAGTGCAGACGATATGGTGCGTTCTACTTTTATTGGAATCACATTACAAAAAAAAAAGCCGTTCATAAAAAATGGTTAGTTATAAAATATAGCGTTAACAAATTATAGTTAATGAAACCCAATGAGCCTTTTAGGAATTCTTCCTCTATTAAATAAAAAAAAAATGTTCAAAAGCACTCAAGACGCAATAGTTATATTACCGTGAGTTCGCAGGCCATTTAAGTGGCTCCATATACTATTTTTAATGGATTGCGTTTCAGAAATTTAAAATATTGTTGGATTATTCCGAAGGCGTCAGATGCTTTAAGACCCCTGGATACCGACCATTTTTATGGAGTTTTGTATAGACAATATTTAAGAAAAAAGTGGTTTTAATAAATTTCGAAAATGTCAATTAATTTACTGGTTAATTTATATAAGCCATTATACATAATAATGTATTATTATTTTTAATTTAAATAATTTTGTCTATGAGTAAAAACCATTTTAGTTAATATAATAGTACATTTTTTGTTTATCGCACTGCGCACAGGCTGAACCAGTGATCCGATAAGTAATCTGAAAACAGATTTGAATTTGCCATGAAGTTTACTTGAGATCGGTCAGCTTACTTTTTTGATATCTTATCCTTACTACGCATAAAACACGTTTGAACATTTTATTAAATTTAAAATTTTTAAATAAAATTTGGAAAGGGTTAAAATTAAAAATTGTAAAAAATACTCTGACCGATCTCAAGTAAACTTCATGACGAATTCATATCTGTTTTTAGGTTGCTTATTAGATCACTGGTTCGGCCTGTGCAATGGACAACAAATTACGTGTTTTGGCTTAAAAAAACTGTCGGTATCCAGGGGTCTTAAGCGCATAAGAAGCCATATTATCTAGTTTAACCTTTAACTAGATAGGAAGCCACCTCACTTGAGGTGAGTTCTTCGCACTTGTGCTCAGTACATAATGTATCTGAATTTATACAGATTGATTTGAAAGTGATTTTATTACATTTAACTATAATAATTACTGAAGACCTCTGACCACCCCAAAATGCTCCGTCCCCACTGTACAAAATCTGGGGATATAAACTAAACGATTACTGCATTTGCTACAAAAAGTACCATGTGAATTTACTTCCAAGTATTACAAAATTAATTTTTATGTAGAACTGTACATTTTTGTTCAAAAACTTTTAGTTTATTATTAATTGTGCAATGGTAGTTTGCAAAGTTGATGAATGTTGTATTTTATAAGTAGTATTTTTGTTAATGTTATTTGTTGTTAAATTTATTTTAGGTACTTAAGCCGGTTTAATCTAGACATTATATTAAACATAAAATAAACGCAGTAAAAGCTCGACAAGTATAATGTGTACTTAAAAAATATTGTTTTGAAAAATATATTATATTATTTTAAACTATATGTATCGTTAAAAATCTAGAAATTTTCCTCTTTTGTTTTCTTAAATACAATAGATTTTTATTTTCGTCGAACATTTTGATATACTTGTATATTATATGTGTAAGCACCGTAATACACTTTCAGTATCACAACGTAGATTTTAATTTTTCTAGAATTTTATTTAAATCGCTTGTTAACATCTAAAATAAAACTTATTATAGACTTAAAATTGTTGCAAATTTCAAATTAAAAGTGTTACTATTTTTACAACTAATTTTTAGTGCTAGTGGCAAAATGTTGTGTAGTATATTTAACAATATGACCCTAATAATGTCCTTTTTGTATTTTTAAAATTCACATTGTATTCAGACATGTTATGTTGCGTCTATATTATATTTGTTTAACAAGTCAGATTCCATAACGTGAGTACTTATCGAATAGTATAATTCTGTTTTTGTAATATTAGTTATAACATAAAAAAACTCTAGTAGTTGTAATAAAAAAACACGCATACAGTGTAGTATACTGTATAATGTAATAACTTGAAGAATCATAATACTCTGCTTTACTGTAGTAAAATGTGATATGGATTATTCATTTGTCCCAGTCTCTAAACGCCCGTGGGTATATGGGTAGGTTTTTAAATATGAAATAAAAAGCGCTAAGAAACAATGCCGTACTCGTGTGTGTATGTTTTAGCAAGCGTGTGTTAGTGTATAATACTGTACATTTATTTAAACTGGGAAAAATTCGCCGTCAATTTGTATTGAATTCGTGACTATATTAATACACATACCGTCTTAGCGTGTCTAATGCCCGTACAATTATTTTCAAGGAAAATTACTACACCTCATCACGCTATTACCTGAACAACATAATATTATACCATCCCGTTCCTAAAAAAAACAGGGTCAAAAGGCCAAGACTTCCGTGAGTAGAATATGCCGCATTATGTTAAAATAGTAGAAACATTCTAAACAATTTTATTAAATAACTTTTTTCAATGTCCGTAAAATTACATACATTCCAAGTTACCTACACCGGTTTTTAATTTTTATTGGTGTTTCCAGTAGTGGTTATCGAAAATTAATTTCCCATTCGTCTACTTAGAATTACGTTCAAAATACTCTATTAAAACGTACAACAATGACAACTGTTAAACGTCAGAATTTTAAGAGTGAAATACAAAACCCCAAAAAAGGGGAAAAATTTACTATGACCGTAGTTAATTTCTAGGTTAATATGTGTGAGTGAATCATAAGGCAATGAAAATATTTTCATTATAATGTTAATTACGATATAACTATAGCAATACATTTTTCATAGGCGATCAACCCTAATCGTATCTACTCTAAAACTAAAAATTAATTTGTATGCACATAATTGTCATTAGGTACAATACTTCTATCGATATTATTATTTTTATCTGTGAACACTGGACCTCCCTTACTTACTCACTACTAATTACTAGACACTAGTACTACTTACTACTACTACTCACTTACGTATACTTTCTTATCGTGCTGGTCTGAACCTACTATCCACAGATTCCCATCGAAGCGTTTATTTCAAACCGATTTTATGACTCAGTTATAATAATTGCTGTACGACTTTTGTTTATTTAAAATGACTGTCATAATTTGTACACAAAACGATGCCATTTCACTTATTTTTCTTTATTATCATTTGGGTTTGTGTTTTTATGTTAATTAAAAATATGACAAATTAAAATCGCGAGAAAAGAACTTATTTAGGTTTTAAAAAAAACGAGTAATAAAGACAACAGTTTCGAAGTTAAGAAATTCTTTGTTTACAAAATAATTATTATTATTTTGGCAACCATTTTTATTTTTCAATGCCATTCATCACAGTCACTTCAAAAGGGAGAAAATGTATTAAACCGTTTAGTCACAAAACGTTATTATTGACACCATGATGATGATCAAATTAACACTATTATTACTATTACAGTTATGATTATTCAAATAGCTGCTGTTGGTATAGCAATTAGTTAACTTTTTCTATAATTAAAATTATATTTTGACATTTATAAAAAAAAACGCGACCAGTTTGGAAAACACTTTAACTTTACGACCACTTAGTTAGCCAACAAATTTAATACGCCGAAAAGTACCGTACGCCATACATTTTTTTCATATTAGGTTAAGTATTTTTAGTAGAAAAAATATTATAGCATAACAATTACCTACTAAATATGGGAATAACGAATAAACAAATTATTAAATTTTGAACACAGCTTTTAAACTGTTTTTTTATTTATAATTTAAGAAAAAAAGTGATTATAACTATCATTATTATGTAGTTTAAAATCGTCAATAATAATAACAATTAGGTACTCGGGGTTTAAACGATTACAATGGACTTGTAAAAACCTTCTATTCAAACCTGTGTCAGCTTCAAGAGCTGGCTTTTAATGACGTATTTTTTAAGTTTTTCATATTTGCCGTTATATTTTTTTAGATCAGGCATGGGACATAAAAAGCAAACATTTTATTTAACAATATTATGTTTATTTTCGAATACTATAATTTTTTTATTGGGATAAAAGTTTGAATTTATTATGATTGATAAACTCCAGGGATCCTAAAGTAACAACGCACTACTCTGCATTTGTTTACCACACATGCGTACGGAAATGTGTTCAATACATTAACATCTTTATTTTGGAAAGTTTGAGTCACTGCTTGACATTGAACTAGAGTGTTGCTTAATTAAAACGTTATGGACAAATACAAAAATTACGAATATTTTCATTAACTGTATTGCTATATAACTGGCAAATGAACATACGGGTTTATTTAAAAGTTGTATTTTTTTTATTTTACAGCCAATCTTTATCACTGAGGAAATGTGGTCATTTTTAAGGTATACGAGCATAATTGTTTACCTTCTTTAAAAGTATATTATACAAAATGTAGTATCGGTGTATTGTTGCGATTTTACGGTCGATGACGTGCACTATTTCCAAAATAATTTTTAAAAAAAATCTATTTCATTTGATCGTGTTTTTGGTGGGTTTTTTTTCTTGTGTCGCAAGATCAAGTAACGTATGACTTAATGATTGATGTGTATATATATGTAGGTATAATATAGGTATTTATAGGGAAAACGACTGCGTTAAACTCCAATGGCAATTCTGAGACGATCAATCAATCATCAATACAAGTATACGCCATATTCTTAATTCTTTATGCATATGCAATGCGTCAGTCACAGATAAAAAAAGGCTGAAGGCGGTTATTCTAACGGCAGATCTGACGTCGCCGGAATGCTTGTACTTATATAATATATAGTATGAAAAATCAAAAAGAAAAACCGCCTCAGCAATGGCGGCGTTGTGCTATAATGTATTTTCATTATTTTGTCACAATCTCCAAGTCGCTGGCTTTCTCTATGCATGCCTGTTCCGAGACTAATTATATATACTGGTATACTTAATTTCATTGGCCGTCGCGCGATAAATATAAGCGAACATATACATTACCATAAATGTCCATTGAAGGAACAGGAATGTTGCGTCTCGATTGTGTCTCAAATACAATTTATAACAATATATTGTGAATTATACATTATAATATTTCGGGCTTGATAACGCTGCCGATAATAACGTTAAATTATGTAAATAATATTGTCATCGGCTCTTTCTACCCTTAGCGCGGTGTCCCACAGTCACATCGACCCACCAGCTCCATTATAACAGACCATTACCACGCTGTAAAGACTACCGACCAAAATAAAACAAAATAGTTTTACATAGTATAACAGCCGTAAAGCGCAAAAAGAAGTTAAACCGCGTTGGTTTTATTATAATTTCGTTTGTTGAATAGCTAGCGTTCCTTTTTTTTTTAATTCTAGGCAGTTAGCAGAGGATCTGCCTGAAGTTCATGGATTTTGCCATTATTATATTTTTACAGATCAATTTTGTCATTACTATTTAGTATTTAATATTACAATTCTCGCAGTTTTTTTATTATATTCTTTCACCACGAATACTTTACTGTATCGATCGTTCTTTTTCGTTTGATCGTTTTATATACAACTTCCATGTATTAGTTTTATAAATTATTAAGTTTGGCGATCAGTTAAGCTTATAACAGATCTCGTAGACCATTGTTTACACAATTATTATTTGCATTATCATTTAGTAGGCAACACTTTCAATAATACGGTTTAAAGTCTTTATTTTTTACGATAATACTTTAAAATATACAGCATGATTTTAAGCCTTTAAGCTTAGAGAAGTTTCACATTATATAGGTCAAATGGACACTTAAATATCCGAATAATTATTTCGTTATACGTCTTATTCCTTCTTAAACGTAAATCTAATTTATTACGAAGTTTTAAGTGGTTCCTTACTGAAATGGGTAGAAATTGTATTTTTATTGTATTTGTAAATTGAAATAATTGAATTTTTATTTATAAATATTAATCTGTTAATTTTTTGACTAAACAAATTAATATATTCTAAAATACAATTTTTTTCTGTATAACTTGTAATTATTTATTTATTTAGTCAAAAAAAATCTATACTTTGTCTATCCCGGGTTCTATATGAGAGATAAGTGAACATTGTCAAAGAAATATATTGAAGTCAACTATTTTCCTTTAATAGTCATTGTTTTGAATTTTTAAAACCTCCACAACATCTGATTTAAAAACTTTACTAAACTACCTACCTATCAAAAATAATATTATTTACATACAACGTACTAAAACCCACGTAGTCAATGTCTTTTCGGTCGATAACATATAAAGTTGGAGCTTAACACGGTTTCTTGTGAATATTAATTTATACCTATACGTCATAATATAATATGTTGTACGACAAAAGTTAATATTTAGAGGTTTTCTCGTATGGTGCCGTGAGTAAGAAGGGCGTGATACACGTTATTAGCCCCCTCCCCCTCAGGTCGAAATGGATTCGAGTGGTTTCAGACTATACGACCGTGTAGACAGAAATAATGTAAAGAAAAGGCTTCGAGTAATTTCTCTACAGGGACATTTTTATTTTCATTTATATAGTAAAAAGAAAACGCTATTAATCATAATTCGCAACACGAGTCGTGCGAATCATATGACGACGCTACAGCGTGTGTGCGACCTTACTTAAAAAAAACAATTAATTATGTATTATTATGTGATGCGGATCGTTTTGGTGAATAATTTTTGCAAAGGAAAACCATGATATTATTTTTTATTTTACAGTTGTTCCGGTCGAGTTTATTTATATTCGTTTTAGTGTTGTCTTCGGCCCGAGCATTTCTAGAAGAATGCGTTCACCGTACAGCAGCCACTACGTTGTGCCACGTGTCCTCTTTTTAGCCGCTCTATCTTTCCCCCTTTTCAACATTTGTTTCTTATTCCTGGCCCGTAACAACCGGGACTTACGGGTCGGCGGTGACGTCACTTGGCTAGATGACGGCACCTATGACGTCATTCTTCCGACGAGGCCGTTGACACTCGACGTTAAACGTCTCCCGACAAATCCCTAGATGCGCACTGCAAGTAAAACTTTTAACATAAGCGTTATAGTAAACCACAGAAACTCAACGGAGACTGTACACAATAATACATATATTATCCCCCTATCGACTTGATCTTTTTACATAAAAACTTGATATATCCTGTCACATTAAGGTCACCAAATGTATGAAATCGAAGCGTCGATATTACATATATCATTCTATTTGAAGTATAGTCCGTATACAAGTATCTTGTCCGTCGGAACATTTCAACACTTTTCCCTGATTTTAACGCCAAGTTTTTTGAAAAATATCACACAACTATAATGTTTGAAGCCAAAATTATACGAATGGAAAAAATGTAACGGTACAATGGTCGAGAGAGATAAGTGTGGGTGGAATTACAAGTAAGAGGTATTCCGAAGAAGAAGTAAATGGAGATGATATAAAAAAGATACAAATCGAGATAAATTGAGTAAATAGAGAAATGGTGACAGAGAAACTTGAAAAAAGAGGATTTGGCTGGCTGACCCCATTTGTAAAGGATAAGCCGAAAAGAATAAATGAAGGACTTTCCTTAAACATCGGCTTAATTTATCTTACACATTTGTCTATGGAGCAACACCTATACCCCCTTGCCCATCTCGTCCATTATCTTAATAAAATATACAATTAACGTTCGTGGCCACGTTTCGTATGTTGCCAGCGGGATGCGATTACCGAGTTTTATCGTTTCCGGTTTAACCGTAGTATAACGTCCCTATAGTTCGCACAACATGGTTTATGTGCAGAACATCATTGTTGTTATACACGATTTGTGGATTTGCAGGCAACACGCGAACGCTTCAGAAATCGCCGCGGTAAATCGTTAAATACATGTTTTCGTCTTGCCAGCTTGTCGATAAACAAATACCGTACACACCACGCCGTCATATCATTAAGCGAGTACCACAGTCAAGTGCATACGGTTTTCGGCGGCTGTTTAAAAGCTTCATATACGAGACCGCGTATCGCGCGTCCATTGTGCACGTCGACACGTTGCTATTGATTTTCCTAAACGCGTAACGCGCTGGTGAGAGCCACCGAGGTATAATATAACGCTAAAATTATAATACGAAACTGAATTGGTAGCGCTTGTATGGAGTACATCGAAAAATAAGTTCCACACTCGGAGTATCCTCGAAAAACCTAACCTGCCCGACCGTTGTGTGATGGAAACGCATTATTGCTTAATATATTATTTAGCGTTGCCCGGGGGTTGGAATCGAGTTGAAAAAAATCTCTACAAACAGGTTATCCCTATGAAAATATTACCGATTTTTTTTATATAATTTTGAGAACCGGATCCTTTAGTTTAATACAGTGGAGTAACTAGATACTTAAGCGTCCAGGAGCAAGATATTTTATTTCGCCCTATATTGCATGTTAACGTGTATAGTAAACAATACAAAATAACAGTATTAATTATAATATCAGTATATTTACACTTCAACCCAAACCAGGCGTTGTTTTCAATATTTTATAGAACCACAATTCGGAACCAGAATGTTTCAGTATTATTTATTTTAATAAAACTAATTGAGATTTCTATCTAAAAAACCTCATGAGTCCAACCAAACTTCCTGTTATTTATTTTAGCCTTTATTAATAGGGTATATTGCATTTTACAAACCAGCTAAAAAGTACGAAAACGGCGATTATTACACATTTAAAAATAATAGAAACAATAGAAAACATAATAATAAAAATTAATTAATCAACTGTTAGGTACTAGAAAATAAAAAGAATAAGAAAGATTTTGTCTGTTTTAGGAGCGTGGAGATTAACATTTTTTTCTGGACTTGTCAATTGATATGAAAGTTAGCTCTACATTGTCCAAAGATTCGCAACGGAGCTAAAATGGATAGACAAAAAAAAAATAATAATTTTAGACATTTTTCACTATTTAATTTTAGTCCTTTCAGTTTAAAATGTTTGTAAATATTATAATAGTTATAATGCATAGTGATTGTCATTTTTTTAAAGTTATTATTTTGATAATTTAGCTATTATCAATCAGTTACCAATGTAATTCTACTTCCACTAAACTATTGCTACAAAATTAATTCTTCATCTTCTTCTCAGCTTACCGGTCCATTAAGGACCATTGCTGCCTTCAACAGGTCTCTCCATCTCTCTCTATTGTAAGTCAACTCATGTCACATTCTGGTCTATGGCTTTCAAATCCTTGGCAACTACATCGATCCACCGAGTCCTGGGTCTTCCTAGGGGTCTTTTTTTGTTCTTTTTTTCCACGAGTACTTTTTTTATTAGTTGACCATCCGCTCTCCAAATGTGTCCAAACCACTCTAGTCTTTTATTCCTGATAAAGGCTAGAATGTTTGGTCTTTTGTATAATTTCTGTAACTCTTCATTTTTTCTTCTGTCAAACATGTTTGTTTCTCAGTTAAAGCGTAGTCCAAATATATTCCGGAGTATTTTTCTTTCAAATATTATCAGCTTTCTCTCATCGCCTTTTGTTAATGACCAACAAAATTAATTAGCAAAATAAAAAATTTCGTATGATAATTATTGTTCTTTTTTAATGAACTTCAAAAAAAAAATAGCCACGAAATATGTTTTTTTTTTTATCATTATTTTGAACATATTTTTGCGTATGAATTATAAACGACTTTTGTCTTAGCTAATCTGATTAGTTTTTTTGATTAATAGCAATTGAAAATGCAATTTTACCTACATACAAATAGGATTGTTAACATTATGGTACATTACGAACTCGTGATTAGATGACTAAGATATTACATGTAATTATTCATTTTCTAATTAAAATTATAACTTGCAAGTCACCATGTTATTAAAACAATTTGAAGAATACATTACTCCGCATCTCTAGAGATCATCTGCATAGTAAATTATTAATACGATCTGGCGCTTGAGATGACGGTAACCCTGATAGTTTATTAAATTATTATTATTTGATTAAACCCGTCTGTTTGCCCGCAATAACGCTTTAATTTAAAAACCTGTGTTGTCCGTACCTATTTATCGCCGAGTGTATGAATGTAGGTCATCTGATCATACCCATCAGGAATATGAGAAGTTTTATAGAAATTTGATAAAAGAAAATTGATCATATAAGGTGACTAGCCATGCAGATAATACAATATTGTTTTAGTTCGAAAAGTAACGCTATGATGTTACTAACGCACGACTTTACGCATTGTTACTTGAACTCAATTCGATGAACTATATTGAAACACTCCACCGCTGGATTTTTACCACTCATTCCAATCATTAGGACGATTGAAGACACCTATACGATTTACTGGTAATCAACTAATAATAATTGAAAAAAAATATATAAAACTTTTTACTAGATATTTAAAAATATTATATTAGGTATACAATTACCCAAAATTGTATTATTACTGATGTTTCAGCTTCAGACGGTAACTTATTTATTCATACTATTTTTTGTCGTGTTTCAAGATACTATTTTAATCACTGAGCTGATTTTATTAAATTTCCAGACTGTGGAAACCATTGGTTGTACTTAAGTCAATAAGTTTAAAATTCTCCCCGTACATAATATATTCAGAATTCTAATTTGTACAGTGCCCTCGCATAAATAGTCAAATTTGGTTGGTGTATGTATTGCTATGATAAAGACCTAGTAAAAGTCAATCGAAAACTAGAAAAATATGATTATCATTTTCTTTAAGACTAAAAACTCGTATTCATAGATTCAAATGTTATGTACCTACTTACCGAGGAAATATTAAAATCCTAAATTACAATTTTATTGATTGAAAATGACCCAAGGAAACTAATAATATAATATTAAAACTTCAATATTTCATAATGGCCTTCAATGATAATTATTAAAACATTTTAATGGTTCAATATTTTCACACGATACCACACCATCGGCTGTCGCGACTAGATTATGCATCGTTCCCATTATTCAAAACTGTGTTCCAAATTTATATAATATTATATAGTACGAACAATCAATAGTCTGTAAGTTGAAGAGACTCGCTGATCATGTACAGAACTTCAATACATCGTAATTATATCGTTGTGTACATAATTAACATGATGTCAAAAAATACAACTTTATTATTGGTTCTGTGTCTTAAGTACCAATATTGTACACATTCCGTTCATGGTTTATACAATCAATTTTCCACCCCGTACTGCATAAATGTACATTTGGTGCCAGTAAACTTTCACCCTCTACACCGCTTTACAATTTATGAGCTCCCGGTCAGTTGTTTCAAGACCAGAAAACGGATATTAACTGCAGCCGGACTCTCGCTTGTCCATGGCCAAAAGTATATGGTATATAGGCTATAAAAAAATACAGTTTAGTCGGAATTTTAATGCCCGTCTTCGGATACTATAAATGGGGTCACCCGCCACCGAGACCAAACTTATTCACTACGATACAATAATAGACATAACTCATATTTTCTTACAAATATAATATTCTTACCGTCCTTTCTGTAATAGAGAATTTCAAAATGCCTCTCTATGCCAGCAGCCAAGGCTTCTTTAACGACGGCCACAGCCTGCTGTGACGTCATTGGTCCCTGGAGGAACTCGCATATTGCTGGGCTCTGCATTACCTCAGCTCGGCTGTACCCTGTCATATGACAGAAACCGTCCGAGCAGTAGATTATGTTACAGCCAGATTGCTGGGCATTGGCCACCAAAAAACTACGATCTGAAAATTATTTATGAACACAAAACTGTTAATACTTATGTGTAAATTAAAACACACAGAGCAGACAAATTAAATACTAATATATATTACTTTTATTAGAATGTATATTTGTTTTATTTATTAGAATCAGCAAAGCAAAAACTAAGAATCTGCTGTATATGTATGTCAGATACAATGTTCCCAACTCTTTTCAAACAACGCGCATAATAAATGTTTTAATATTGTACAACTCATACGATAATGATAAAATATATTCATACCGTAAACCAATTGTGTTGTTAAATTCAATTTTTTTTTTACTATATACCTATGTATCTAGAACATGTTATAATGTCAACAAGCTAGATTTACAATGTTAAATAACTTTTTATTGATAATAATATTTTAAGGTTGTAACGATATGACCACATACCAGCAGTTCAACTGTTAATAAATCTATAGATACTCATTCATTGTGAAAATAATTACATTCTAGAAAATCAATGTTACATTAATTAAAGCATTAAATTATATTTTTACTATGAGACAAATTTAAGCGTAATACTCATAAAACTCGGTTATCATATAATATTAACTATTCTTCAAGCCGAAATTTGTCGAGCAATATTAAAAAAAATATAGTTCTCAACGTTTACTACGCCCTGTTCTTATTTCCACTTCCGAAAAATGTTTAACAAAAGTCGTTCTTCACTTATTTCCTATGGAATACAAAATACTATAATGCATACAAAATACCCAATGTTTTTTAAAACCAATTCAACACTTAAGCGCACTAAATCATAAATTAAAATATTATAAAGTATTTTGATAAATAAAAATTGTTTACTTGCTACCATGTTTGTCAGCAAACAATTCCAAGTATTTGCACGTTCAATTATAGTTAGTCATACTTATTTAGAATTATTATACTAAAATAATTTATTTTTCCTGGATTTCTTTTAGGGTCAGATAGTATTTTAGGTGGAATTTTTAAATATTCTTTCCTGGTAATAGATTGAGAAATGTTTCTTGATTGTACAACCGAATTTCCAAGAAGTGATTTGTGCAAATACGTGTTTTTATTCGAGAGAATGAAAAAGACGTTTTAAATATTGTTAAAAAAAGTGGTTTATAAAATAAAAAACATTTAAGGACCCTCCCCCCCCCCTATACCGTGCGACCCAAACCATTTGCCCGAGAATGTACAAATTCGTATCGCCGATTTTCATAATCCTTTAATCTTGATATACATTTTACAATAATACATTATATAGTATAGAAAATACGAAAGGACACGCCTTCGACCGTCCTTTTTTTTTCTTGTGACATGCGGAAAACGAACCTTTCCCGTCTCTATGGTCGAATTAAAAATAAATCGAAACCTGTATTATTTATTCGAGCGCGGAGCTTCTATGTGGTAAGTTCATGCGTGTTGTTTATATATAGTATATACTATACATATAGTTGGCGGAGATCCTAAAAAATTCTCTATACAGGTAGTTCCTAAAATAGAACAATATATTTTAGATGACACTCGAACGATGACATAATTTTTCTAACTCGTCGTCGCCATACGGGAAAAATGACGACATCGGGGTCTTTCTATTTGTAAAAGGCGTATCGCCAACGTAAAATGTTTTATCTAAGCAGACTTGAAATTGACAGAGTTCTGTTTTTTTATAGTTTTTCCTATGATAATAATAATTATAGACGCCAGACACACTTTGTCCCGACGCCGAATCCCATATCTAAATCCGTCGTCGTCTCTATAAAAACATTTTAAAATGCCGACGTTGTCAATACATCTTTGTAATGTACAATACATAAATCCGTGCTCGATTCTCGCTGGTTTTGCTACTATTTTGAAGAAAAAAAACAAAATATTTACCACTAAATAAAAATTATAGACCACATTAAAACTAAAATCTTGTACGATCACAGCTGTTATAATAGTATAGAAACAAGCGTGTTCGTGTGTGATGGCTGATGTACATGGTGTAATTTACATTGTACATTAATCATGTCTATTGTATAGGAAGGACCATTTTTCTTTAACGCACTAGATTACAAGCACTTGAAATAGTCATAAGTCAATCGTAAAAAAAATACATTAAAAGTCCAAATAAAGATATATATTTTTTTTTAATTATTATAACTATTTTTTGGTAAGTCAATTTTTTTAAATTTGAAGAAGAGTTAAATTTAGGGCTTTATAATTTGTAATTACTTTCTAGTCTATAGACCTAATATTTATGAAGACATCGATCCGACCGTTAAAAAAAAATTACTCAGTTTCTCGTTGAGGCTAAATGATGGAAAAATAAACTAAAACTAATACCGATCGAATAGAAGCCTCGGTTAATAGTGTTATAACGTCTTATTAAGTAATGATTCGCGTATAAGGTTTCCACGAACAAACACAGTAAAGTTAGGGCGTAAGGCGTACTACGAAACCTGCTAAATTCCCGGTCGAATCAATTGACCGTACACATGATTGTTGGTAAAACGTTTTCCAAATCCATTATTATACGGTTGAAAAATTAGAGTGTACACTTTAAACAACTCATGCCGCTAATTGTCGTCGATCGGCTAGTAATCATAAAATGGCGTTGGCGTTTAAAACGCCGAACAAAGTAGAAGGAATGAGAAGGGTGAAATGAGAGACTGGAAAATATATTTTTTCCAAAAGCTAAGCGCCTTGATCTGTTCGGGGTACATAAAATATAGGTATAGTGTGTATTTTCTTCCGCCTTTTGCACTACCAATCATCGTGAACCATTGTAAGCGTTGAGAGGAATGTGATTAATGACGCGACACGAACTAAAGCCAACGGAGGAAAATAAAATAAAAAGCATACGGCTTACGAATTAGTGTATTAAAAAAAATAAAAAAGATTATATTGATTCCATAGTCTGATAAAATATTGGACAGATTACGGCCGATAAATAATAATGATTATAACTTAACATAATATCTAAATAGCATCACTAGGATTTTATAAAGTGCACATTTATGCTTTTAGCACGGACGCAAAAGAGAACGGAAAACAAAGATGTTTCGCTTGTTACGACAGGTAGAAATAGAATATCTCAGAGTCACTTTCCAATTTACTAGCAAAGTTAAAGTTTCGGTTAGAAATTAATATTTATCAACGTCCGAGTGTAACATTGAAGAGCTCAGTAAATACTTCACCGCGCATTTTTATAATTTATTATAAACCATTAAATATGTAGTGATTGGTTTATAATATTATGCTACCCATCAAAGCAGTAAATTCATAGCTCCTTCCATTAATATTAGTTAATGAACTGTTTCTTTATCGAGCTTTCAAAATGTTCCATAAGCCATCATCGCATCCTGTATAACCTGCACAATCATTTCATCATGATCTTTCTCGACTGCACATGACAACGAAGTATGAGGTCTAAAAAACGGTATTGAACAATTTTCACCATAAGCACAAATAGCTTAAATGATCTGTCTAAGCCACCTTGGGAGACAATTCGAGTCTGCATTTGCTGTCTGATCACAGGTTATTTCCGAGTTTGGCTTGAAAAAGTATTGAGGAAATAAGCCTTCTAATCCTTCTCCTTCAATTTACGCCATTGTTGGTAGAGAATTTATTAGTACATGTTTATAACATAATATAAGTCATAATTATAAAACACACATCGTGCGCATTACGATATTAATAAACGAAACGTATATATATATAGTAATTGTAATATAATACAAATTATTAAATATAGTAATTATTATATGATCTAATGCGTTCTTATATTAACGTTGGTCTAAATTCTAAAAATATTAAGTTTTACATTATGTATACATTATTATAATGATTAGAAAACAGAATAGTGATCTCATTTTATATTAATTAATTGCCACTGTTTATAGTGGCCACGCAGTAAACGTTGAATAAAAGACGGATGACTACGCAGAAGTCGATAAGTTGTCGAGTGACCTATAAATCGGTTTTTAAGAATAAAACGGCAAGAGCATTGCCCATGGACCAACACGTCATTTCCTTGGCGACGAAGCGACGTTTAAAAAAAAGCAAGAAACAATTCGAGCCGTACGGATACTCTATCATACACAACTTTCATGACTTAATACCGACAAATGTTTGAAATATTGCACGGTTTCATACTTAAAACCAATGCATGCCTATAATTGTTATCATGTACGGGGCTACAAAATCCAATAAATAATATCATATTATATTTCACATCATAGTTCTTGTTCTTGTAGCGAGGTATCTTAATTTTTTTTAGATAATAATTTTTTAACGAATGAAAGAAGAAATTTGTGGAAGACGTCACTGAAAAAACTTCCAAAAAAAAGTGCATCTAAAACAGAATGATTAACACTTTCATAATTTTTAATCAAAGTAATGTATCATCAACGCAGTTCGGAAGAAGCTGGCGACAGGGACAAAACTAGCTGCGGTGAATGATAAACTAAAAGGCTACAGCAAGAAAATAATAGGGGGCGAGGGTAGAACACGCTTCGACATATAATATGACCTTAATATGATCGTTTCAGTCTATAGGCAGCAGCAGAACGAATAATATGGTAACCAGCACGCAACACAGCCATGAAGGTGTAAGATGAAATTCTTCCGGAACGTCAGCAAAGCGAATATATGAATAATGGTGTAACTGAAATTCTGTAAATATTTCACTCTAAAAGAGTCCAAACACATTTTATTATCATTAAAATAATATATTAATAATAATAACATATTATAATCTTAATAACAATATTGTGATAACAGTAGTACATGATTGATACACGTGCTTTAACATACGATCGTTAACTTTATCACAAATTGAATACACAATTAACAACAGACTACTTGCATATTTAAAAATAATATATAATAATTATAAATATATGACATTTTTTTTAAAACTTATTTTGTTTGACAAAGGGATTATGGGGATTATTTTAATAAAATATACGTATGCAAAATTATTCTTTTATGATTTACTCAGACCAAAAAATTGTGTTTCCACGCCCGTCACCTTATTTAAAATTTTACATTCTAAATTAATTCCTCTCGGTTATTACTTTTAAGATTACAAGATCCCTTGTTAATAATTTCTATTTAGAAGAAAGGCGCGCGTTAGGTAAAATTAACGTTAGAACGTTATTTCTATATTAAAATACAGACCTACTTTCCAACAATCCTGAGACTTCTTATAGCAAAAACTGGCTGCAAACTTGTAAGCTGTTTGACAATAGTTTTGTAGTTATCATGTTCGTATTAGCAAATCGCCTCGAGACCCGTGCATGGCAATAATAGCTATGTATAGTAATCCCGTTAAACTGTAGTATTTTACTTGGTAATAGTTATGTAAATAATTTTCGAGAATGATATCATTCACAACTGAACATTAAATCGGTGTTGATGGAGGTTTTTAAATATTAAAGAGCTTATAATACCTAGCTACTGTAGTCTTTATAGATTATTATCTCCCTAAAATATTGTCGATAAATGGAGCGACAGTGAAGCAGATATTTCTAAAACTACAGACTTTAACGCTTGACATTTTTTAAACACACAAATTTAACCATACGTTTTAAATAAAACAAAGTTTAGGTGCCTATAAATGAAACCAACACGTAGGTAAATTATACTCTATATAAATATACAGAATTTAAAAAGTATTTAAAGACAAACAACTTTGTCTAGTATTTTAACAAATTAAATCTCCATGATCTTCGACAACACTTTATTTTGAAAAAACTAAAGCAATACTACTTACCACGTACAATAATATTGGCTGTAGTCCAAATTGTCTAAATGAAACGAAGGTAAAGTACTGATAAGCGTGCTAAAACCTTTAGAAATAATAAATAACTCCAAGATTAATCATAATTTTTATTTTAAAAATGGTGCGTTTTTTTAAAAAAAAAATCATTTTTTGAAAAGTTACAGTCGTTTAAAAATGTTAAAATAGTCGTTATTTCTAAACTATGTATTGAGCGCTATACTTAGAATAATAAAAAAAAACCACCGTCTTGGCCTCCAAAATATTGTTCTCTTTTAATTTTATAATGGGTGATTTTACTCTAAATCCAAAATTAAGCGAGTTATTTTCAGTCTGCTTAAACAAATAGAGGTGAAAAAACATTTTTAAACCGCTTTTTTCAAGGATGCTGTGATAGTCTAAAAAATAAATTAACTACTAAAATAGAGTCTTAGTTATTGAACTAATAATTACACATTACAATTTAACCTTTAAATTAAGATTTTGTAAAAAACTGCCTATACTTTACTCCTTAAAAATTGGCGGTGCGACGCCCTCTTAATCCTAACAACAACAGGATACCTTTCCTTCTTAATTCATATGCATATAATATATAAAAACGAAACATATATTAAGGCTAGCATCCTGATGATTACCAGTAAATTCTCTTTTTTTGGGAAACAATATAAGTTTATGGCTGAAAAGTGCTACGGACACTTCGTTAAATCGGCTGAGTTTAGTTTATCTTCTATTCTAATAAGTCTGGAATTTGTTTGGGAAAAATAGAGGTGGAAATTCTCTTCTAGACACCGTTAATCTGTATGATGCTGTAAAGGAGAGTAGTAGTGATGTTGCTTAACTATCTTGCATTTTACTTCTATCTTTTCCTACTCAAGTTCTGACTATATTTTCTTTACGACTCCTCATTTATTTTATGATTTTTCTGGTAACGGTTATTTCGATGTCAAGGATGATAAAGAAAGCCTTATAGATCCGAATGGTATGGAGCCAGCTGACCTGATTGACTTTCTGGTTAACTCTTGTATACAATTTTTTCCACTTAACGTTCCCTTCCTCGCTTTTGTTTTATAAATTTCTTAACTTGAGAGTCTATTCGAATGTAATTAAGCTTTGTTCTATAGCACCAATTATTAAATATGTTCAATAATTATAGACCAATCATTAAATTGAGTCATATTGCAAAACTTTGCAACTAAAATTTATCTCTATCATGATCGATGAACCGCAATGCTTCCGTCCAGGTCGTTCAAGGACTTACTGCAACCTAGTATTTGCTAATTATGTGTCTGGTTCTTTTGCTAGTCAGAATCAAGTCGATGTATCTATACTAATTTGCAAAATAATTTGATAGAGTGAACCATAAAGTATCGGTTAGAATTGTAAAGCTCTGAGTTCGGTTAGCCTTTGTTATCATGACCCATCTTCTCTACCTTAATAGTTAGTAGAATGATGTACAGATGTTGTGTTATAAATATAATTTAGTTATACAATTATAATTATGTTGTATTTTTTAATAATTAAATAAATGTACCTAGGCTATAACCGGTTTTTAATAAAAATAAATAAATGAATCAATTTATACGTTATATATTTTGAAGCGCTGCGCCGTTCTAATCCAGCCCATGTCAACGTAAGGGGGTTAGGTCAGGTTAAAAATGATAATAAATTGTAGACATTTAAAAAAAACTAAATTGGAGATAATTTAATAATATATCAGAACCAAGCTCAAGTATGATGATTTTAAAAATATATATCTAGGTAGATTAAGTTTCAGTAGAGCTATCGCTCTACTGAAACTTAATTCTACTTAGATCTTAACTGTATATAGTTTTACGATTAGATGTACAATAAAAACAATTATTATAAAAATTAAGTTCAGCGTTTAAAATTTAAATAATTTGTACAATTGGATCACCGGCTAACTTTTAATAGACATTTTTTACTATAAAATGTTTAACTGTCATATTTTATAGTTCATCATTAAAGTTTAAGATTAACTAAAAACATGTATATTTTATAGCTTTTATTTCGTTTTTTAGAGGTAATTTAAAGCAAAATCTCATAACATTTCGTCTTTAGTTTGGCAAATCTATTTTTATAAATGGTAAATCTTAAAATGTTTCATTTTTTAATAAAACAGCTAGTACTTTGATCTCTCAGTTTCAAATAAAATATGTAGACGTTTGATCAGTGTGTAGAGAACACGTCATAATTTTTACAACAATTATTTCACCAACATTAAATGTTGTTTATTTTAATTACTGTTAGGGATACAATAAATATCAATATTAAATTGATAACAGTTAAACTAGATGCTAAACTGAAAAATGTATAACGTTATGTCGTTATAAGGGGACTTTTCTAAATTATAAAATAATTAAGCGAGATGTTAATATATAAAGATGTATTAAAACCTAAGTTGTGTTATCCCAAAAAAGTTGAAAAAACTGAAATATTGAGAGACGAATTTCGTTTATTTTAATTTTCAGCCGTTTTAAAGAGAACTTTGAACTTAGTAACATTGCTAATTATTTTATACCCTTCATTGCGTGACATATTATTAATCATCTTTTCTGACAGGTAACAACACTTAGCTCTTCTATAGAGAAGATTAAATTCTGAGTATCTTAATTCTGTAGAATACTAACAAGCCTCCTTTTGCGTTACACTACAATTAATGAAGTATAATATTATGTTAAATATATAGGTAGACATGATGCCACATTGCGCCCTCACCTCGTATTAAGTTCCCGAGTATTGAATTCGATGGGAATATTCAATTACCTCGTTGAATATTTAACAGTATTAAGAACCTGTTGTTTTGAGATTAGTTTGCATTATGTCTGAATCAATGGATTTAATTACACAAGTGCTTATGCTATTTTCATTAGTTTATTTTTAGTATTTTTTATCAAACCCATTTACATTACCTACCTCTATTTTCTACTACTACCCAATTACGAGTATATTATGTTCCAACAAAAGAAAAATATTTATTTTGTCATTGTTTTCTACATTCTAATTGGTAAACTTTATTACATTTTATAACATTCCAATTTATAGCGTTTTGGATGCTCGAAATTTGTAATAAATATCCCATTTTTCATAAAAACCCAACATTGTCATAAAAGTAATTATTTGCGCCCACATGGGAGTAATATTTGTTTTTCGATAAGTAATCTGATTACGATGATAATAAACGATCATTAGTCATCACAAAAATATCCCCGAACTGTCAACATGATTTTAAAATTGAATTAGTATAAAAAGGATCTCGGACAAGTAAAAAGTATAATTGAATAACAATTTAAGCTTCGTTGCAGTATGCAGAGCTGAGGAGGTATTGTATTTACAATGATCTGTTTTTATTTAATTTTTTTTTGTCTGGATCCATATTATCTGTTGAACTGCTGGACCCATTTCTTCGTTTAGCCACTCTATAGATCAGAAATGTACCTAAAGGTAAAAAATTAGGCCGAAAATTTACCCCTTCCACTTCAAAATGGAGAAAAACACCCAAAAAATTTCTATATTTTTCAACTTAAAATTACGATGCTCTATAACATTTTTAAAAATAGTGGAATTAGTTCCAAATTAATGTAAAATATTCTTTAAACATAGTACTACCGATAAACATTTACAAACCAAAAAAATAGCATAAACTCTTTCCTTTAGAAGGGTTAGACATTTTTTCTTTACTTTACATTACAGTGTTTGGACTGTACTGGTTTAAATCTACTATCCACAGATTCGCAATGAAGCATTTATTTAAAAATGATTTTATCACTTTCGGTTAAAATAATTTCCATAGACCTCTCCGTCCCCACTATGCCCAACCTCACTGTACTGACTTTTTTTGTTTACTTACATACAAATAATTCCTAAATTTTGTTAAAATTATTTATACATCAAGTTATATTTTTTAAAAAAAAGGAACAACTTTTTATATAACTTGAATGCAAGATTTTTTATTAAGAACTTGTTTTGCTTTCGTGCGTATGAAAGTTTTTTATGACGGACAAAACCTTATAAAAAAAACTATGTTTCACTTTTAGTTTGTACGTTCCTATCTACTAGTTACTATTAGCAAGTGTCGGTTTGGCCAGAGATCCGAAAAAATCATTGTAAATAATTAAATTTATGAAATTTTACGGTCATTAAACAGCGGGTAGCTTTGTGCCGCAACTTTGCTGACGTTGTTAAATTAAATATAAAACCCAGATTGCTGTGTAATTTATAACGAAACACATGACACATAGTAATATATAACTGGACTTCAGTTGAAATTACGCCTAGAACAGCGATTTATGGTTTATTTTCCCTCCATATATCGAAGGCGCCTTTCAGTAATAAACAATTATCCTTATGACAAGAATCAATCAACTCAGGCTGGTCTAATAGAAAAATAAAACTAAAAACTATTGTGCTCAATCAAAAGACTACCTCAAATAAGCCGCAATGGTTAACTTACTACACATACTAGCTATACTATTTACAGACTACAGACTAGGCAATTTCGACTGCTTAATCATAATTAACACACCTACAATACTTGTTTCGTTGGAATAGATATTAATTAAACAAGTTCTCTTTTCCTTAACTATAATTAAAATTGGTTTTGATAAATATTAACTTCTCTATTATATTTAATATAATTACAATTAATACAACGTTGTAGTTAATGATGTATCAAATTTTATATTCAGTCATAATTTTTTGTATAATTTATATGAATATGTACAAAGATAGTATAGAATTATAAGTAGAATATATTATATTAAAAAATCTAGGTATTGAGATTGTACTATCAAAGAAATCTTAAAACTGAAGGGACTATATTTCATTGGTTATAAAGAAGAGCTGTAGGGATTTTATCTAAACTGTTTTTTTTTTTTTTTTTTAAACCACTTACGTCTCACTAGACTAAAAAAATATTATATTTTAAAATAAATAAGCTTAAAAATGTAGGTGTTGTTAAACTACAGGAGTTATCAAATTTTACGCTTATAAACTTTCATCAAACGTTAATCAACGCATACTTCACGCAGGGAAATAACAGTTTTTTTTCAACTAATTATAAAATAATATTAAGTATATGAAAATTCAAGTACTGTTCAACCCTTAGTCTACACAGTTAATGGAAATAAGATTAACAAAGTTGTTGTTATCATTTATCGTCTTCTGCCGTTGATGATTTTACCCCATTGGCAAATAGATAATATAACATGCAAACAATGCGATTAGATTTTATATACATTAATATTATGCATTTGATAAAACGAATTCGTATCGAATTTTCTGATATGTGCTTGACTGAGAAATTATACAAATACTATCAATTGCTGTGTCTTGCCATCTAATGAACATTCCACAGTCAAGACTACTCACGACGGATGGATTGAAACGACAAACTTTGATGTAAGAAGTCATTACTAAAGTCCCCGTTATATTAATATTATAATTACGCAATATTGTAGATAGTTCGCATTAAAAAAAAAAACATTTATAACAACGTTTCGCGGTTTAACGAACTATAAATGTCTCTACGGTGTTAAACAAGATTTTTTACAACTTTAACCTGTACGTGATCGTGTGGAGTTTCGAATATGGGCTCATGCCAAAAAACAAAAAAAGAGTGAAATCTCTTGTACTACACACAAACATTCCTGAACATATCTTTCGGCGTAATTACTTCCGCTCTTCGAAGCGTCACCAATTAAATGTATCAAGGCAATATTAACAACGCCACGATAAACTTAATTATACTTCTGCGTTATGTCCAGTAAAATTTTTGTCTATAGGTATTTGCGTCAAAAGTATTTTCTTTTAAACGGGCGGCTTTAACATCTATATGGTAGTATTAATCTATATATTAAAAAATATGAAAGTACTTGACCCGGCCCTAAAAATAAATCAAGCATCATTATTATATATATAAACATGTGTATTTAATCTTTCAGGTCTTTTGTCCAATAGTTTGGTATCGTTTGTTTGGATTCGTCTCTAAGCCACACGATAAAAAAACCGAGGTTGCATTTATATGAGCTGAATCCACGTTTTATAATTTCGTCACTACTAAGCCGATACGGATCTTCAAATGAAGATCCGTAATCACTTGTAGCGCAGGCAAAAACTGAAGAGTTATACCTAACCTCTACCGCGACGTTTTTTTTTTAGTGTCCATACTTTCACCTACCTTAACACATAGGTCACTTCTTTGGTCGTCCTCGAAAGTAATCCTTGATCATCACACATAAGCGGCACTATCTTGCTACTAATTATTACAAAACTTATCATTCTACGATATTTTTCCAATAAACCAAATAAAATTTTTAATTCCAAATCATGTCACACCTACTCGTAGTTCTTTTGAAGTATTATTAATCTTATAGATATATCTATTATTTATGTACCTATCGTGTATTTCTCTAAGTTTTAGTATATTTAATTGTTAAGCTTGCATAGGTAAAAATAGTTTAAATCACTTATAAAAATGAAAAGCAGTCGTTGCAATATAGAGATGATGATACTAATATAAGATTCGTCTGACCTGTAGTAAATAATAATATGTACGTCGGAAAACAATTTCTTCCTACTCAAAACAAACGATAAAAGCGAAAAGTTATTTATTTATTTTTATTAGACTTTCAACGATCCCAATAAAAATCGTTTTGTATAGTACACTATAAGTCTGCTGTAGACTATAGGCGGCCGTACCGATTTTGAGGAGTGATGGTGGTGGGGTCTGTAGAGGAAAGAGTGTGATGCTCGCGTGCCATTTAAATATAGAAGTCGGTCCATTCGTTCGCCAAGCGATATTCAAAAAACACACACACAATATCATCGAAATGCATTTTTATATAATAAACGTTCGGCCACGCCGCCTTTTAAACCGTGTGTTTGTACATGCCCGCGCGCCCTATAGAGCAACGACTATGTGTGTGTGTGCGTATACCACATTCGTTTACTATACATAATCTGTACGATTACACGCAAAAACAAATACAAACAGACACACACACACACGCACACACACATAGACAGACATACACAGAAATACAATTACTGGCGCCACCGCCGCCTTCACAAACATCGGTGGATTAAAACTGTAATCCGGACGGTCGGCTTATAGTAAAAGCTCTATACGGCCAAATGCCACTCAAAAAACAACAAAGAAAAAAAAGTTTCCAATGAAATCCACCTGTGCGGAGAGTGACTTACGACCGGCAACGTCAACGGTCGCCCTTGAAGGGATGTACAAAATAGTAGAACGGGTCTTCGACGGCATAACAACGCGTTACACGGTAAACGGTCGTGTAGCAACCGCCACTGCCGCCTTGTTGGATCGATGATGGGCGATTACTAGAATCGTGATAAGACCGCCTGATGAGTTTTTCGATCGCGTAAAAGCGATTATTAGTGCGTTTGACAAAAATAAAAAGCCAAAATCGCACCTCTAGAACAAGACTGCCACAACTCAAAATTGACCACTTTCGTGTAGCAAAAATCAGCTCTATTAAATGGAAGAACGCCGCATTCAATAATATTTTCAATTTTGCTACTAGAAACATGTGTCAGTATAGAATTTTTAGCTAATTTTCAAAGCAACGGAGCCATATTTACTTTGTGACACTGTAGAGCTCATACTTTAAACCGATTATTCGGAAACCCGATTAACGGTTTATCGGTTTGAATCGGTTGTAACGATGGGTAGTCGATTAAATAGGTTTTCCGGTTTTGGTTAACCAATTAACCGGTTAATCGATAAATCGTAAAAATCAGTTATTTAAATAATAAAGTTAATTAACTAATAAAATGTTATTTTGAATTATAAATATGTATTTCAATTATATTAGAGATAACTAACACTAAAGCAAAAGCCTTAGAAAGTGCGGCAACGAAAAATTATCAGCAGACAATAGTACAAAAAGCCTAACGTACTGTTAATCAAAATATTTTTATAGGACACCAATATTTCTAATTAAGTTCGTTTTAAGTCCCTAATTAGTAAAAACATTTCTCCATGTTACGGGCCTTCTATTTATTTATATATATATAATATGGTGGTTCTTAAATGAGTCATGGCTTTAGATGGCCGTCCTTCGCCACAAAACGTTAAAAAAAATTTTCCCCAATTTGTTCAGTTTTTTATTTATAATAAATGTCGTCAGCCTATATTTTAGCAATGGAAGTAACTATAAAATACCATAAAATACTTAATTTCTAATATATTTTATTTCATTAGCAATTGCTTCGTCCTATGCTAAATAGGCGGATGATATATATATATATATATATATATGTATTATATTTATAATATTATAATAGCCTTCTGCGTTATAGAGACGAGAAGGATAAGCCAATCACGTCGTTGTAGTCTTGTCTTTGTCTGGGCGTTTTTTATCTCTTATGTATTTAGTAGTAACTTCCAATCAGTAATTCCGAAAACACGTGATAATACTGGGATACTGGGATTAAAAGTTAAAACTTAACAACGGCACTGCGGTTCTTATTGTTCAGTCGAATTAACCGAAGCGATAAAGTGTCACTGATAATAATACAATAGGTAAGAGACAGTGAAAACCGGCAGAATCGCAATGGAAATTGTATAGAGAAAGAGCCGTCAACAAATGTAAAATATCTTTAGAATATTTTCTGAAATTTGTACCTCAACCTAGCTTTATGCGGAAATTATCCGTCAATTGACTTCAGAAATTTAATTTATCGAAATGTTTTTCAGAAATAGAAGAAAAACCTCTCCGTAACCGTAAGACCAATTATAATAACTTTTGAGCATCGATTAAAAGCGCAACTAAAATGCAACGACGCTGACTATTACCACGCAAACTTTAACCATTGCTCTGTGGTGCGTAATGCTTATCGATCAGTATAATGAGGAAAAAACTAATACTGCGCGATGACGTCTTGTTCATTCGATATCCGATACTAAGGCCTAAAGACAATATCGTTTGTTAAGGCCCCTGGGGCCTGGATACCGACAGTTTTTTTTAGCCAAAACACATAATGTTTTGTCCATCGCATAGACCGAACCAGTGATCCAATAAGCAACCTAAAAACAGTTATGAATTCGTCATGAAGTTTACTTGAGATCGGTCAGACTATTTTTCCAATTTTTAATTTAACCCTTTCCAAATTTTATTTTAAAATTTGAAATTTTATAAAATGTTCAAACGTATTTTATGCGTAGTAGGGATAAGATATCAAAAAGTAAGCTGACCGATCTCAAGTAAACTTCATGGCAAATTCAAATCTGTTTTCAGATTACTTATCGGATCACTGGTTCAGCCTGTGCGCAGTGCGATAAACAAAAAAATGTACTATTATATTAACTAAAATGGCTTTAATTCATAGACAAAATGGTTTAAATTAAAAATAATACCATGACATTTTTTAAATTTATTAAAACCACGTTTTTCTTAAATATTGCCTATACAAAATTCCTTAAAAATGGTCGGTATCCAGGGGTCTTAACGTTAAATGATAAAAAAAAACATTGATTTTTGTACAAATTTTACAACATTAAAACAGTACCTAATTGTTCGCTCTTATTTTTAAGATAATCTCGACGTTTTTCTTTTCCCGCAGCTTTTCTTAGGGCGAGATGTATATTATATTATTGATCAAGCGACATTGCCAATACTCGCAACGATACGTTTTCTGACCACTTAAGGGTTTTTTTTAACCATTCTAAAGGTACAAAACACAGGTTGGTCGTGTAAACAGTGTTTTTCCGGACAATGTAACGTCCGCGCCGTTGTTGGATATATCGTTTTAACGTCCAAATAAGTCTTCCTTTTCTAGATAGGTCGGTTCGCCCTTGTGATATACGATCGTAACGCGCTGTATTAACGTCCGGTTGGCCGTCGGGTGACGAATGAAAGACCCTACGAGCCGTATAATATCAGCAGCTTTATTATTATACATATATATATATATATATTACCACAACGGTCTATTTTGCGTCCACGAAAATATGTGGGCGCCATCCAAATAGATATATTGGCTACGCATTGAAAACGTCCGTGTTGCCTCCTATTGCAGTTTTTGTGCGTGTGCTAACCTTGTAAGCACTAGAGAAATAACGCTTGTTAGTCGAAATTATTATGCTAAACAAGACGGTAATTATATTATTCGACCAAGACGACTGACGAGCAACCGTATACATTCAAAATTACACGGCGCGGTAGCTAAAGGCCGCATTTTGACGATTTCGTCGCCCGATATCTGTGTTTTCTATAATGTATACATATAGTGTAGCTCACGAGGAGTCAACAGTTTTATTTATAAACCGTATGCAAATCTTTCGAATCCGCATGACCCACAATACATGTTAACAAAAATAAAAGCCTGTTTGTACGTTTGTTTATTACCATAGAATGGATACGGTTGATAGATAGTAACTTTTTAATGGTACCAAGCGAACAAAAAACATACTTTCCGTGGATTATCCGAATTATATTAACGTAAAATATGTTTCTAACTCATCTCAACTCTACATAATAATAGCCCATTTTCCAAATCACAATGAAATATAATTTTAATAGTAAAATCGCAGGTTTAGTAGAAAATAAGTAAAACTAAACAATCGGAGTTTTATTGACTTGAAATCTAAAGGATTATAGTGTGGCGCAAAAACTTTAATTTGTAAAAGTTGAACCGATGAAAACATATGCAAGTGACTTATGAGACGTATTCTATCTCAGGTATAGAAGAACGTTAAGCAGTCTAATATGACTTTTATGAATCAACAAATTTAATTTCAGAAACTATAATAGTTCGATAACCCTAGAAACCAACAAATTCGGTTCATTCACTAAATTCTAGTTTAGATAACCGAATAATTTTAATATTCGGGTTGTTGTTGTACCGTTTTTATTTGGTTTTAATAACATTGTCATTGTCTATATTAAAGGGATTTATCTGCCGAAAACTTAAAGCACTGATTTTGAATTAAACCATTTCCAGTTCTATTCTTTAAACGATTCGTATTGTCCGAGCGCAGAAAATTAAGCATGAGACAATTTGGCGCTGACAATTGAGCGCAAGAACATTTAGGAATCGTCGCTCTGGTTAGTTTGTCATATGATGAATACGGTGTGTGCTCTTTTTATTGTATACGTGTAGTTTGTGCGCACAACACACTTATGCAATACATAATTGTGTCCCACTTATGTGTCTCAAGTATATAGCGTTGCAAGGAAACAATAGGTATATGGAAAATCAGTACACACTCGCTGATGACAACGCGACGAAGCAGGTCGTCCGATACAATATCGAATAGCTTATCCCTAATATATACCTTTTGGCTTTCTCAGATTTAGTAACAATAAACAATATATTATACCGTTTGTGTGTCGAGACCGGAGCCGATAAAGCCATTTAATACATACTAAACAGTCGCCCAAACTTTGAAATCAGAATTTTGGTATTGCGGTTTTTTTTCATCAGTGACATGGATGAGCAGTTATAACTAGAACGGGATGATTTATTACCCACGCGAAAACGATTTTGTTCGCGCTCGCGACCGATAAAGATAACCAAAAACCCATTTGGGATCAGTTGGATCCTTCCAGAAAAGTTCAAAAACGTGTCTCGCTCACTCAACTTACCATCAAAAACAAGTTAGCTTTTTCGACAAAAAAAAACTACCTACTGTGGACATTACGGCCAGTTGAATTAGCTACTTAATAAATAAAATTACAACTATTAACTATACACAGTTAATAGTTAATATAGTTCAGTTAAATAACGTACACGTTTTGCAGCACTAGGTATAATATTAATGTTGAACACAATTTTACGGCAAAATTAAACTAAATGCAGATTGCTGAACTATTGATTAGTGCATCGTGTCGATTAAAGAATTATCAATGTAAGTCGCTCTATTCTTTCCTGAAAATAATTGCTATTCTGTAATTTTTTTTTTCGAAAATTTTTTTGTTTACGATATCATAAAATTTCTAAATATATAAACTTTTGAAACTTAAATATTTCATTAACTTTTAATTAGACGGGAGGTAAAATGTGGTTGAGTAATGCACCTACATATTATAGAAAAATAATACTAAATTTCAATATATCTTCACTCTAAACTTTTAAACTGTAATAGTTTAAAAGTAATTATTCAAAACTGGTTCTCGACAGTCATTATTATTAATAAATTATTCTTGATTTAAAAAGTTAATGATTTATTTTATACGCTAACATTTAGTGTTTAAAATAGCGATGAAATATGAAATTTTAATTATTTTTTGAGAAACGAATGTATCACTTAAATCAATTTGTATGCGCGCATTACTCAATTACAATACCAATCCCGTTTAATTTGTTTAAACGATAACAACTAAAAAAATAGCACAAGGGAAATAGAAGTACCCATTGAGTTCCTTCGGCTGTATGCGTAGTTGTAGACATTTTTTTTTAATATTAAAAAATATATATGATATAATTGAGTTTTGAAAGTGGACACAGCTCAGAATATATTAAAAAAGCAAAAAGCGGGATATTTTAAAATAAATTACACAAAAACCTAACTCATTTTAAATATTATCCAAAAAATGTAGCGTCTTACGTCAAATTGATCATCGAAAAAACGGGAAAAACGATCACAGTAATCAAAATAGTTGAAATAATTGTGTGTAAAAAATAGATAATTTTCCGTTTTTTCGACTTTTCTGTGATACGTTTAATCGCTGCGATTAGTGCCAATATCTAAGTGCAACTAACAACACTATATAATAAATTATTAATATTATACAAAAATTCAGCCATTGGTAACAATAATCGAATGTAATATAGCGAATACATAAACATTAGTTATTATTGTTCTCACTTTTTCGCGCATATTCCTTTCGTTTATAGAAATCCAATGGCATTGCAGCTATAAAGTATCGCATAGCATACACCGTGTAGGTCTGATCGTTTCGCCGGAAACCATGCCTATAATAAGTAATTAGAAACAAAAAACAAATAATTGACACTTTGACTTATTTAACTTAGTATATAAAAACAGGGTGTATAGTATTAAAATCGCCCTAGGTGGAATTCCACCTAACGAAGACTACTTAATTTATTTTTACTGAACATTAAAAATTGTTTTTTAAGTTATAAAATAACTTTTAAATCACCTTATAATACAAGAAGACGAGTCATTCAAAAGTCGAGACAAAATTGTAAAACACACTAGCAATGGTATTATAGCTGGATAAATTTAAGAACAGCATTTTTCGCCTTTACGGTCACATGTCATTATTTAACTTGAGACTAAACAATTTTAAAATTCCTTTCAAGTTATACGTGACTATGTCTGAACACTTTAAAGAAAATTCCGTGGAATAATTTGTACACTATTTTTTTATGGTATCTGGGTCAGTCGCTTTGGGTATTTTTTATAACTCTGTGTTTGTGGTTAAGTACTGCTTGACGGGATAAGAAGGTGGTTTTTTTTAGACTGTAAACGATCAACCCGCGTCAAAAACTGACGGAAATTGCAACTGCATTTTATGTAGTCTCGTATGGATTATTTTCCATCGCCCAGTAAGTAAATCCAACGGGGTAGACTGATGAAGTCTGGACGAAATATAGTTGGTATTGGGTGTAGATTTTGAGAATTCAACGTTGTATAGCATTTGAACAATATTTGTACTTGAGACGGCGTCCGACGTTTTCCATGAACTTAAAACGTTTCCGGGCAACTGTTGTTTGTTCCAGATTTCAATAACGAATCTTCTGTTTTGGAGATTATTATTTAAATCACCAAAACGTACCTACCTACCACGTAGACTTAAAAGGAGAAAAACATTAAAAACCGTCCATACACCGTCTGTGCGAGCCTTTTCCGCTTTGTACAGATTTTTGATTGATTATTATTATAATACTCGAAACAACGTTTATTATTACCGTTCGACGCTTCACACAGTCAGTAGAATGGTGGGCGGCTTTCAATGGTATGATACATTTTGTTTTGTTTTGGCCATTCAACTATATATGCTTAAACCCAAAAGCTTTGAAAGTTTTACCCTTATGATATTACTCAACATTTATACACACACATAGCCTAGCTCTACAAGTAAAACTCCACAGCACCGCTGTGGTAATGATAATTAGTCGACTACCATGTTTTTGTCCAACAATAAGTATTGCCGGGCTTAGTACTATACAATCGTTAGCTAGAGTTCAGACTTTAGTGTATACAATGTACATAAATATATCTACTGAACAAACATGCGGCTTAGTGCAAAAAGGACAAATTACTTTTTTTTAGTTGCAAGAGGTATTGTATTATATATTTAACTTGCACAAATATATTACACCTCTACGATTTAAATTTAAAATATTCACTAAAATAGTTCACGGTATAATGTATCCTTTGAGCTGCGGACAATAAAAACTTTTTTATAATCTATAATATGTCAAAAGTCGCAAAATGTGACATTGGTCCCTTTTGTTCTAAGCCGTTGTATTTAATTAGTTTTATTTAATAATTCGTATAATATTTGTATAGAATATAATGGTATTATTATGATATGTACCTTATAGTTTACGCTCAGAGGCGAACCTAGGAATAAAATAAAAGAGGGAATTCACTACAAACATAAGCAATAGTCATATAATTAAAAATTACATAGTAAGATAAATTCATATTATATTATAACAAAATAAACATAAGAAAACACTTTTAATGCATCAAATTTAAATACATAAGAGAGGGGTTTCAGCCCCCATAGACCACCTGTATCAGCCCCTTTTTACGCTTGCTATTGGTGTCAGAGTTGATGATCGCATATGTCAGGGCTCCTAATACATTGAATGTTGTAACAGGGATTAATTAATTAATGTTAAAACTGAAAGTTAGACCAAACGTCTAAATTAAGTCAAAACACTACCGATTATCGTATAAAAGTAAAAAAGTTGCCCTTTCAATTTTCAAGCAGTCTACTCTCAATGGTAGTTGGTACAATATTGATATTAGAGCAAAGATTTTCTGAGCGAGGAAGTTGATAATTTTAGCTACTACGGTGATTTCTTTTAAAGGCTTTTTTACAATTTATATTAACAATAGCGCTCAGAAACGCGTTTTATTTTCGAAATACTCATCGATTAAGTTAATTATTTTTTAGTTCCACTCGTGTTTGACGCTTTAGCGAAGACATATAATATTTTCAAATTTTTCGTGGTGGACACTAACATACCCGAAGTAAAATAACAAAAATAAGGAGCAACTCTACTCAATTATTGTTAGTTTTTCTTTTAAAGGTGTGTATTGTATAAAGTATTAACTTTTTAAACTAAGTACTTGTAGAATTGAAATAAACCATCACATGAATCTTTGTTATGAACTTTTTTTCGATCCTTCAGAACTCTACCCTCTACTGTTAATTGCTTTAGTCGAATGACAACTTTAGCATTGGAACATTGTAGTAGGGTAAACATTCTACATTAGTACTCAAGCGTTTAATTGTTGTGAAAAAAATCTGGAGCTTAACAGTCAGCCGTTTTTTGCGGTTTTTTCTTTTAGTTTTAACCATTAAATTTCCAATTTTATTTTTAACTTTTTTATTAATTTGTAATTGTTGAGCAGTCATATTGTATTAATAAAGGAAAAAAAAAATATTTACTATACTTATCATCAAAATTAAAAATATCGTATTGGTATGAAATTAATTACAAAACAAAATTGTTTAGATTCAAAAATATTTGTTTACTACTTAAATGCTTTACATATTTTAGTTGACTTTCAAATAACGAACTATACTAAATTAATAATAAGTCAATATGGTACAACGAAAATTTAACTTTAAGATGATTATTAGTTGACAAAACTTTGAAACGGTATAATATGCTGTTGATGTTAAACCCGTTACAAACTTTACATCAGTTAACAGCTGAAATGTCTCACGCTTACTTAATTCGAGATGAACAAAAAATAATGTTTCGAGATTTTAAAATAACTTGCAATTTTAAACATTCGGAGAGTTTTTTAAGACTTCTTGCAACATACATGTTGTCTAACATACGATTGTTTCGTTTTTATATTGCCTCGAATTTTTTAAGCATTATCTGCTTCGGTTGAACGTCTGTACGTATCTCTAACATTTATATAATGGATTTGGACAGGATTATTATTTGGTCGGAAAGAATAATAACTGTCTAATCAGTTTACCCATAACTAAACAAGTTTGACGCTGTGAAAAGGAAAATGTCTAATTCCTTTTCTACACAGCCATTTGGTTAGCAAAACATATTGACTGAGATTAAGAGTCGCACTGATTGCTTTTTGCCTTATTTTACCCGGTCTCAACGTTTTTATTAAACTTATTTGTTGTCCAATCGTCTTGGGTTTGGCATAAAGCATAATGTTAAGACGATGTTAGTGGTTACATTACTCGAATAGTGATAGTATATAACATTATTTTGTAATAAAAAAAAAAAATGAAGGAAGTTTATTATTCGAGCTGTGAGCACAGATATTGTCTTGCTCAGATGATTATCACAATTATCGAGTTTGAGTTGCAAAACGACAGTTGCTGCGGCACTGATGGTCGTTTGCGCAAACAATAGTTGAAATTTGAGGGTGAAATTTTACGGTGCACCGGTAATTCATCTTCCCGGCACCGCGCATTGCGTAATACTTACTGTGCGTATCGAACTTCTTGATGATGGTCTCTATGACAGTGGTGCGCTGGGTGACATGTCCTCGGCGTATTGGCATGCCGTAACAGGCGGGGTTACCCACCGGGCGAGCCCACCATACAGTCACGTTTCTGGCCACGCTGATGTGGCGGGACGCGTGTGCGGGCGGCCGACGGCACTGGCCACCAGCATAACACACTTGCGGCCGTGTGGCAAGCGAGTAATCTCGTCGTAGTCGGAGTCGACGGCGCCTAAAGCGGACGGCCGCTGGTCACCACTAACGTTCGTTGTGGTCACGCGGCGGTTCACTGTACGAACGACGCGGGTAACGTGTGCAAGCTCTCGACTCGAGCGTGTGTTGGCGTTGCACGGCACCGCTTCTCTGTCGGCGGAATACTGGCAGCGCCTCAACGCCGGCACGTTATTGAAGAGTCGCGATGAGCCCCGACCCTCGCCGACGGCAACAACCAGCCATTTGAAACTACTGCATTACATTTTTTTTCATGAGTTTTATAAAGGTATTTTGTTATCTTTAAAAAGTGCACTGTTTTTCGGTGTGTATTCCTACCCCCGATTTTTCGTTTGCCCGTTACGTTCCGTCGTTGGATTAACGGGATAAAACTGTTCTTGCCGTCAATCGGTAAAAGTAAATCAGTCTTATGAAAATACAATTTTAAATAAAACAATCGCAACACGTTAAACAGCCACACTTACAGACTCTCAATCGGTAACGTCAACTGTTGTTAGTACTTACTCCGTAAGTAACGTAACAGTTATAGACTCTTAAATATAGCACTTTTTAGTAAAATACCACACTTTAAAATTAATTATACATCATAAAAAAAAATTGTCCAAAAAATGTTATTAATAAAAGAGTAGAGAATGATGTGTCAGAATAAAGTAAAAAATGTTTGAAACTTTGACCTTAAGTAAGTATACAAATTTAATGAATTTTATAAAATTTCGAATTTGTTTTTTAATTTTAATCTATTAAGAAATTTGAAAAAAAAAATTTAAGGATATTCTGAAAAAGTACACTTAAATTAAGTAGTGTAATTTTACAACAAATTTACAAAATATAACATCCTAAGTAAAAAAAAAATTTTTAATTTTTACACTACAGGGTCCGGCAGAAAGATCTCCCTGATTTTGGTGACGTGTTGCTTTAGATGTGAAGGGGGTACAGTAGTGGGGACCACGGCTTTGTTTTTGTTGACACATGCCGGTTTTAGTAAACAACATGATATGGTCAAGAGAACATCGCGCTTTTGTCGCTGAAGAATTTATTAAAAATGGCGAATCACCGATCAAAACACAGCGGTTTTTTCGCATACGATTTGCGATACGTCGGCAAGATCCAGTTCCAGACACCAAAACAATAAAAAATTGGGTATCCAACTTCGGGACAACTGGTAATGTATTAAATAGAAAATCTTCTGGGTGACCTAGGACTGTTACGGGACCAGAAAATATGACTGCAATGATAGCATGCGTTTCGCAGTCTCCAAGACGCTCTGCACGAAAAAACGCGGCTAGTCTGAAGTGATCTCTGATCGAAGTGTTCGAAGAATTTTGCATAAAGAGCTGAAAATGCATCCCTTTAAAATAGTGTTCACACGAGAATTGAGTGTAAGAGACTTGAAACTCGTGTAACAACCAGTCAAGATCTCCTTTAAAACATCAGCAGCCACGTGTTTTCGTGCAGAGCGCCTTGGAGATTGCGCAGTCAGACGGCGAAGTATTCGAGAATGTGGAGGAGGAGGAATAAGATGCTGATGAAGACGAAATTAACGTAACATCTGATTTCACTGAGCTAACGCCATCAACATCAACCGATACCGCGTTTAAAGACCCAGCTACTAGTAATAAAAAGAAACGTAAAATAAATGTCACTGAAAAAATGGACGAAGCTTATTATTTTTTTGAAAAAATATTAGAAAAGACGGAAAAGCCTAGCCGTGAGTCTCTTGGCGTATGTTTAGCTCAAAAATTACGGACACTAAATGAAAATACTCGCGGGAGAAAACTATGCTAGAAATTGATAACCTGTTATCAACTTGGTATAAAAAATGGGGATTCAAAATCAACGAGTCTAAATCCATCCACTGCACATTTACTCTAAATCGGACAGACTGCCCACATATCTACCTCAATAACATACCCCTTCCAACCGCTCAAAATGTCAGATACCTGGGCCTATACCTAGACCGCCGCCTTACTTGGGCAACTCATATCCATGCCAAACGTCTCGTCTTAAACAATCGCTCCCGTCAATTGCGTTTCCTTCTCACATCACAACACCTCAATCTCAAAAACAAGCTCCTCATGTACAAACTACTCCTCAAACCAATTTGGACCTATGGCATCCAGCTTTGGGGACCTGCCAAATCATCCAACATTAATAAAATACAAACCTTCCAAAACAAATGCCTCCGCCAAATAACAAAAGCCCCATTTTACGTCTCCAATGATACCCTCCATAATGATCTCTCCATCCCAACAGTTCAAAAAACTGCCAAAACATTTTACAAGCGCCTACACTCCAAAACATTCAACCATCAAAACCCCCTGATCTCTGAACTATCCGTCCATACTATCCCTGGTGACCCCAGAAGGCGCCTAAAGCGAACGTGGTGTCGCGACCTATTGGTTGACTAATCTGCGATTTCACATGTCATGAAGTACCAGCACTGGCTGGCCCCTTCTATCAAGCCTACTGTCTCAATATATTATTATATATCTGTTTACTTCAAAATCATCTTTTATGCTTATTGTAATTAAATATATTACAGATTGTATAATTTCTAAATAAAAAAATAAATAAAAAATAAATTGATCAAATCGTGTATCGTGTAAAATAAACTTTGCTGAATCTCAATCACACAACAATAACTTTACACAACAAAGGCAACACGGTTCAATAAATTATTTAAATCAAAACGCACTGCCAACGTATTATGAATATCCCATAATATATAATAACGTAACACCGAATAATACCCAAAATAACAATCAGACTCATTTTTTACGTATCCAAGATCATATTTGTATTATTATAATTGTGTCATTTATACCTGAGCATTTTGTATAAAACAATATTTTTTATATTATTTTTTAATTTTTATCAAGTTAATAAAATTATTAAAGTTGTATTTTAAGTTTAACATATTTTGTTTTAACCTCTTTAAATAGTTTTTATTTTGCTTGTTTTATAAATGTTAGCATCTTTACTTTTTAAAATATATTATTATACTACAAGATTGAAAATATCATTTTTATTATATTGCTTCTATTTTCAAATTAAAAATATATGATACCTTTATTTCATCTTTAAGCTCTTTGATAAGAGCTGCACAAACATCTGAAATGCATCTCGACACGGTTTGTGGAGAGAATTTGAACAAATATGAAAGACTTCTTGAAAACTATCTCCACTGGTTAAGGATCGCCATTCTCTCTTGTACCTAATTATTTTTGGAAACTATCTCCACTGGTTAAGGATCGCCATTCTCTCTTGTACCTAATTACAATTTTGCACAAAAGATACTCAAAGATAATCGGCAAAAATTTCCAAAACTTATAGGGCAATCAACCCTTAAGTCATGCAGCATGTTTGTTGCGTTGTATCTACAAAACAGGTGCAGTACCAATGTTAGTAATGCATTTTACACAAAATTAAGTGTTTGTACGTAAATATAATTACCCCAATATATGAAATTAAATAAAAAGTCCAAATATATTATACATTTGTGTGTGTTATAGTAGTGTACTATTTTAATATTGTCAGTTGTCAATTTGATATAATATTTTTTATGCTTAGTATTTGTATTTTTTATGATCGATGTGAAATATGTTTACTAATATTGTGTTTCTGCGCAATGCCGACTGTCCACCTGTCTCGCTCAACAATAAAGTAATACCCGCAGAAAATGAAGTCAAGTACCTGGGGCTAACGTTTAATAAACGTCTTACATGGAGCTCGCATTTAAAACAATAACGCAAATCGGTCAACTCTAGATTGCACTTCTTAAGACCAATTTTAAAATTCAAATTGACCCTATCAAATAAGCTAACTATATAAGTCAATAATTCGTCCAGCCTGGCTCTACGGTATCCAACTATGGGGGACTGCTAAGCCGTCCAACACCAAAACCCTCCAAGCGTTCCAGTCAATCTGCCTACGAATAATTACCTCTGCCCCTAGGTATGTAACAAACAATAAACTCCATAAAGACTTAAAACTACCAACCCTCAACGAACTGGCCAAATCCCACTATTCCAAATTTTACTCTAAAGTACATTCCCATTCCAATCCTCTAATTAAAAAATTATCCTCTGTCTCACTTATTCCTAGAAGGCTAAAAAGGCAATGCCCAGGGACCTGCTTAACGCATAAATATTAATTTTTCCGGTCAGGTGGCACTGCTGAGAGCGTTCCTATTCACACATTATGTCATTATATCGTTGTCATCAGACTTGCTGATTATACATATTTTGTATAGATTGTAAATAAATAAAAAAAAAAAGTAAAAAAATATTGTGTTTAAAAAAAAATGAATTGAAAACCCCTCACAAATTAATCACTATTTATAATATTTAGTTAATTAAAAAAAATATATATTTTTAAAAAAAATGGAAATTAGTTTTCTAATAATTTAGAGTTGGTATACTTAGGTTCACTTGCAGTGAAAAAATAATTATACTACATGTGAATGCAGTGTGGTGGTAGTGCGGCGGTGGCGCGAAAGTGGTAAGCCACACGAACCGGACGTGCGTTGGTGGTGTTTTCGTTGCACACCGCACGTGGTGTGGTAAATCAAATCTAGATTTTTGAAATATGAATATTATAAGGTATTAATTATGAATGTATATTTTATATTTTTACGAGGTTTTTTAAACTTTACCCATAAAAAATTAAAAATAAATTAATGTAGGTTGCATAATGCATACTTATTATTAATAAAAAGTTATAGGCTATTCAATATAGCAATATCACATGAATCAAAGGAGTTAAGTTTGATGTATTAAAATAAAATAAAGTTATTCGACACTTGACCTTGAGACTTATTTTTACTGAGATCTGTAAGAAAATTATTTTTTCAAATTTCGTTGTATAGTGCTATATTGAAGAGCCTATAACTTCTTAGGACTCTGAAATTTGTACAAGTAATTCATATCATTTGTATAAGTTTAAGGTATTTAGAAAATCCACTCGCACACACATCAGGTGGCATGGAATGACCCAATTATATAATTGCAGGACTATTACAGTTTATTAAGAAATAATGAAAACATGTAAAACCTAAAATTAAATGTCCTATACATGTATTATACAATGATTACTTTTTGAAAGAAGAAAAAATTTTGTTGTAATAGTTATATGTATATAAATCAGCACAGTCCAAATTAAGCACAGTAAGAAATTAGCAATGGGGTCTAGTATCCACAGCTTCGCATCAAAGCGTTTTCTTGAATGTGATTTTATTATTACCTTTAAATTACAGGTCAAGAAAAACTGAATAATATACCTAAAGGCTAAACTAGTTTTATATAATTTAGCACCTGTGACAAAAGGATCTATAAATAGGTACCAACTACCAGTTTTTAATCTTGTAGCTCGTTTATAAACTAACATAATAATAACCTGTAATAATAAATAAGACCTGTGATTTAGAGGTAGTAATAAAATCACATTTAAGAAAACGCTTCGATGCGAAATCCGAATCAGTGGACCTCACTTTGGAAATTTCTTATTGTGCTGGTTCGGACTGTGCTGGCTTATACTGTAAAGTGTAATACAATGAGTTATTTTATCTCATTGTATTGTACCTTGGTGTAAGTGCAAATTTTTTACTTTTTTACTTTAGTACGATAACATTCATTTTATCGAGTAAAACAATGGCATAAGTGTAATACCTATTATTGACTGCTAGAGAGCAGTTTTGTCGTTTACCATCGTGTACAGTTACCATTACACTAAAATTTTAAATCACGTTTTCTGAAGAACAATTAAATTTGCACTTACACCATTGTTAGACCGGAGAAGCGATATATCATTGATGTAATAATCTTATAAGGACATATTACATATTGCACGTTAGTAGGTACCTGTTTGCCGCTTCATTTCTTTTGAGAGTAGCCAAAAAGCCTATTTAAATTTTATTTTCACATTTCCTTTTGCTACAATTATTATAAATCATAATATGAAATTAACAGATTTATTTATAAGTAACTCAGGTAGAGGTCGACGCTATGGTATGAAACCATTTATTTAATAATACAAAGACAAAACCATTCTAAAACTTAAAAAATATATTTGTTTAAATTATAATTGGCCTCAGCCCTCATGATGGCTTCAAAATGGTCATTGGCGAAAATCGTGATCGTAGAGACCGACGATGTACTGCAAGACTAAATAAAAAAAAAAAAGATTTCTTGATTTAGTTTAATTTAATTTTGTTTTATTATATAAAAAAAAAGAGAATATATTATAATCAAATATTACATATTGTGAGTAAAATTCTTTAATTTATACTTAAATAAAAAAATTATATTATAAATGTTTATTAACATAAGTCAGTTTTTAGTGGTCGGCATCAAAGGAGGGGATGGGTGGCTTAGATTGAGAGTGAAAAAGAGTGTATTATTCTACGCTTATTTTATTAGAAGTGCGGTGATTATGACCATTCTGTACGGTAGCATTATTTTCAAACGCTGGCAACGCTGTCATGGGCCTCGGCAGTCCGCTATCGCAAGATTCTTATCAAATATTCGAATTCTATAATATACCTACTTTATTGTGGAACTTATTATATAATTATAATTTATAAATACTAAACAATTGTAATCATTAATCAGTTGCAGTCGCAGTTTTGCCATTTACTGTCTGTACTCGTGTACTCGTTAGTATACTTGTCTATACTCGTTGCTGGCTACTTTACTCAGGCAAAGTAACTTTACGGCCTCGCTCATACCATTCTAGTCGGCAATCAAACAAAATATATTTTAGTTTCCTGCTCTGTATTAATAATGTTTAACGTATCCATCGTCCGAGCAGCTTTCCACGAAGCTATGATTCACGACGAAGACGTAGACATTAGAAATTATATAATAGCTTATAAGGAACTTTCCAAGTGAGTATCGTAACTTTGATCTGGTTCTCCCTTGTACTAAAATTCTATTGTTGGTTTTTACTTAGGTTTTGTTCTCAGCTCGGTACAATATTCAATTTTGTCGTCAAAGACATAGAAGACAAGCTCTGGCGGCTCAATGAATTGATGAGGCAAGATAATAGTAACTTTGTAACTGTTAAAGCAATGATTCTTTACGAAAGATCGAATGGCGAGTTGGCTCACAATTCAGGCTGTATTACATTATTGCGATTACATCGTGGACTAGGTATAGTTAATCAAAATAACAATATAATATGTATATCAAAATATTAGGACAATTTTGTTCTATATTCTCTTGATTTCAATAGATTTTATCGTACAATTTATGACAAAGCTGTGTCAACTAGAACCCAAGGATAGTACATCTTCATCTGCCATAGAAGCGTATGATATTACATTAGCTAAACATCATTCATGGTTGATACGCACTGGTGCACGAATGGCGATGAAATTTCTACCAAATCAAGAAACTCTTTACCACCAAGTGAGTATTTTATTATAATTCTTATTACTTAGTTTTTAATTCTGTAGTTTGCTTAGAAATTAATTAATGTATATGGTATAACCTAACTGAGTTTCTTATTATTGCAGGCAGTTGGCGAAAGCAACCACGAAACATCTAACACAATGCCGGATATGATATCTAAAGCATCATTGGTTCACCATAGAGTCAACAGACTTTTTTTAGATTATGAAATTTTGCATTTACCCTAAGTATTCAATCAATTCCCAATTGCCATTTAGTAATATCATGCAATTTGTTTAATTGCTCTGAATTATTATTAGTATAATTATTGTATTATTTTATTTCTGATTATAGCTCAATGTGTACCATTTAATAATTGGAACACAAGTCCTCGGTTGTCTCAAACTTCTACTGTGATTTTAGTGTTCTATATGAATATGTGATTATACCGAGTAATTGTGAATTCAAAAGATTCTTAACTATATTTAATATTTATCGTGATTTAAATTTTAAGGATCCTTTTTTTAATATTTTTAGTTTTTTTTTTTTTGTTTAATTATATTTAGTTTTGTGATAATTAAAAAAATTAACTTTATTTTCACAAATATTTATTTAAAAAAGTAATTAATTTAATTCTACTTAAACCTTTTATGAAATTATTTTAACCATAATTATTTTTAGCAATAGCACAACAGCTTAAACAAGTTCAACGTTTTTCTTGTATTATAAATTATCTTGTTTTTTTAATTTTTTAGATTATTGTAATTATTATGTGGGGTTTTTATTATTAAATATTCAACACTCACATTCCATTTAATGAAAACAACAAATTAATAATTAATTCTCATGAAATACATTTTTGTATGTATTTCTTTATTATGTTTCATGTTTAAAGTTTAAGTTTGAGTGGCAAAATTAAAATTTACAAATCAGCTATCGATTCTAAGCAAATTTCATATTTTATTAATATTTTATTTATTAATTAAATATAACTATAATGCATGATAAAAATTTACATATTGGTTATTTATTAAAATTGTCATTTTTCGTTACAAATGAAAAATGTAAATATTGTTCAATTTATTATTAACATGCGACAAATTATGTAGGTATGTAACAATTTTATTATTATTACAAATTACAATACTTTTTTAAGAATTGTGCGTTAAGAATTTTATATTGTAAAAAAATAACTTAATTAAATTAAAACAATATCATTAACATTAAACTACCAATTTGACAAAATTTCTCCACGGCAAGTCATATTTGTAATTATTTAAGTCTTAACACTTAACTTGGCACTGCAGCTTTAAAGATTCATACATTTGATTTGTACATTTCCAGGACCAGCTTAATAAATATTAGTTTATATAATGTTTAATAAATACAAATTGGCTTTTGCCAAGAAAAGAGAAAAAGAATAAAAATGTTAAGACTATGTAGTGATTACTGACCTAAGCTACCCAATGGTGATTACTATATACCCCATGCCAATTGTTATATTATCAACAAATCAACAAGCAGGCTTTTTTTTCTCAAAGTCCTTTTATTATTATTTTTTTTAATTACATATAAATTATACTTTAGTATAGAAAGCCATGGTAACAGATAAAAAAAAAAATTACTAGGTTTCATTTTTTAAATAACAGATAACGGATTAGATTTGCACATATTTATCCAAAACCATAAGTCAGGTATTTTTATAAATTATGATTATTATTACATTAATATTAAAATTGTAAATAATTTAAAAACAATTAAATGAATACTAGAAAAAGTTATATACAAAATTTACAATTGATAGTTAATTATTATGCATGCTATTAAATTTTAAACCCAAATGTTAAAAACAGCGTAGGACTTAAGTCAAAAATACTGTTTAACTGAACATTTAAAGTATTAGTGAAAAATTGCCTATACAATGCGCCTTTATGAATGCTAGCGTAACTAAATCATAAACATCAATTTTAAAATTCAACTTCTTTTGGTTATACTGTAAAATTGTGGTTTTTTATACACTGTAGCATTAATCAATAAACATCAGTAAATTTATTTTTAATGATATAGGTACTACTACAATTATTAAACATGGGAATTATTTATTCTATAAATTAAACCGATTATATTAAAACCGTCTAAGATTGAAAAAAATATTTTTTGGTTTTAACTTTAAACCTGATGTGTTTGTATGTTTGTGTCAATATTACCTTTAGATAAGACCATTGGATTACCAAAAGCTACAGATGAACTATTTCATGAGTGGTTCAATTAAGTTATATTTTTAAAAATTTACAAATAATTTTATTGTTTACAAGCCTCTTAATACTCAAAATAAAATTGAGATATTATTATAGTCTTCTACAAGTGTATTAATCATTGTCAGTCAAAAATAATTTTACAAAACAACAATATTGTTATGATTCACAATTGAGTCGTGCATATTTAAGGTTCTTATAAGCACATGAGATAATGAAGTTTTACATAGTATATTATTTTTTATAATATACATAACACATTTTGGATGTATTTGGATCTACTTGTTTGATGTTTTACTTTTTACCATATCTCTAAACTGAGTAAGGATTTTGTTTTCTCGTTTCTGTCTTTCTTCTTTACTAAACATAGCCAATGCTCGTTTCTCATCTGCTGAATAAATTTGATTTTCTTTTCGAATACGTACAGCTTCCATTCTTCGGTGACGACTTCCACTCATTACAAAACCAACAGATTCATAGGAAGCAATTTCATCTGAAGTCAATCCGATTTCACCACGACGTGGTATACGTTTTCCATCTTGCACATAAGCTGCCATAGCTGCACCTTCTCCGGGTAATAAGGCTCTTCCATATTCCTTTTGTGTTAAAGTAACATTTGGTTTTGGTAATGGACCAACAGTGTCATCCACGCTTAACTCTACAGTAGCTACAAAATACATACAATTCATTAAAAATTGAAAAATTGAAATATTTTTATTACAATATTCTTCCCTACCTTTTTTTTCAATCCATTCATCCAGTTCTCCGTCACTATCTGAACTACTAGAACTATCGGATGAAACTTTTTTCTTTTTTTTCTTTTTGCTTGACTCCTTATGCTTTTTGGATTTTTTAGACTTTTTAGATTTCTAAGATAATTTTTAATAAATTAAAAATGGTCACATATTGTTGTGGGAGTCACAAAAATGGTTGTAATAAGGAATGAATAAGTAAAGGACAATGACTAAGGATAGTGCTCATCACCAAAAAGATAACTGAAGCCCTAGTTAAGATAGCAAGAAGAGAGAAAGTGAGCCAGTGGAAAAAAAAAACTGATGGACTGAGTATGTGGTGATATCACTCACAAGATACAATGGACGGAAAAGCAGACCTATAGATGGGAAACTAAAGGAGAAGGAAAAAGGTCACATATTATTAATAAATTATAACTAAAAACAAATATTTGAAACACATTATAGTACCTTTGACTTTTCTTTTTGCTTTTTTCGTTTTTTATGCCATTTGACAGGATTAATCATCAAATTATTTTGATTATGAATACCATCGTTATCTGAGTCAGAACTAAAATTAAAATAATACATAATGAACATTTACTTTTTTTAGTAAGTTTTATAGCAATAATTTATGTTTGAACACTTTTAGTACCCAAAATAAAAAATTATACTTTCATATACTTGACAACTGGTCTGTATAGTGTGTAAAGAATACCCCAATAAATTTTAAACAAAATTGATTAATATTTAGAAAAATATATCACTTTTGAGGTTGTTGCTCTTGAGTTTGACTAAAAAGGGGTAAACTTTCTTAACTTTGGTTTTAGGAAGTAGCTTTTGGTGAAAAATGCTCCATTTGTTACAAAATTATTCTGGGTCCAAAGACCAACATTACAAAAACGTAATATTTTAGAATGTAAGCCATTTTTCTATATTTTACAAACAAATTGAAATAAACAATTTATTCTTTATCCATTCAGAATTGGTTGGGTGCTCAATCATTTTATTTGTTCTCATTTTATTTTAAAAGGAATAACCCCTTTAATAAAAACTTAATTTTTACTTAATAATAAATTGTTATTTTAATTATTCGACAGCATAGTGTTTATATATTTGGATACCAATATATATTATATGAATACTGATAAACATAACATTTGTTTATTTTACGAGTATAATGAGTATTATTGCCTAGAATAATTCAAAAATTCCTGTTTATAGTAAACTATATATTCAAAATAAAGAAAGATTTTGTATTATTTACTGCAGTATTTTCTTTAAAAAATTACTGACTAAGTAATTATATAAATCTATGAAGTGTAAACATTAGAAAATTAGATTCATTTGTTTAGACATAAATAAAAGTACTTGCTAATATAGTTTATTAAAATTATAAATAATTTAAAAGAATATTACTCTTTTACTGGTTGTGGAGGAGATCTCTCCCATACTTCAGACACGCCAATTAATCCAATATCTTCACGCTGCTTTCGTCTTCGTTCACTAGAACTTGACATTTTGTTTAAATTAGAACAACGGTATTTTGTAAATCATTAGTTTCAATTTTTATTGGAGGATCTTATTGATTATTATAACGTTTTTTTATTATTATTATTTTAAATCATTAATATTTTAAAATTTAAATTCCTAATATTTTACATTATGTTTACATCTCAGATAACTCATAACAGGTACGTTATGCTAAGTTTTTTCGTTATCTTTTCATATTTCTTCGTGGTTAATATGATAAGGTCAAGTTTTTACCCATAGATATATATAATAATAGATTAATAAAATAATAGATAATAGAAATTCAGTAACCTGGTATATTTAAATCATGGGCAGATAAGTATTAATTATTTTGCTATAATATAAAATAGTTTTAGTTACGTCTTAAGTACACATTTTTTTTGGTCAACAAGTTCGCAATTAAATTTAAATCAACTAAATGTTGAAATAGTTAAATCAATTAAAATCGTCATTAAATAATTTACAGCAGTAATACTATTGCTTTTAAATTCGTAATAGGTTTTTGTAATAATTTAACTACACATCATAATATATTCATATTATTTATTTTTAATAACCAAAAAAAACATTGTTAAAAATGAACAAAATAGTCATGTTAAAATGTTCACGTCATATATTTTCTCCATTTGATCTCAAAATGTTTCATTCAAACTGTATTTTAATGAACCACATGCAAAAACCTAGTAAATTACTACATAGTAAGTTGACTATTATCATAACTAATTATATAATTATTTTATTGGTAGTATAGATTAGATAAGATAATTGATTATCGAGTACTTTAAAATGTCGTCTTACAACACATACTAATTTTCTTGAACAGGTTCTAGACTGTTGGTTACACATAATATATCTACAAAGACCACGCCAATTATGAATAATATAGATTTTGACAAATTGTTAGTGCTGATTAATTTGAGTACATTAATAATTGATGTTCGTGAAAAAAAAGAATTAGCTGAAACTGGTGTATTGCCAAATAGCATAAATATACCATGTAAGTACAATTAATAAATATATTAGTGTGTTTGGCTTTATTTACTCAAATGGTTGGTTTAAATGCACTTTACCAGCACCCTTTTTTTACTATCTTTGGCTTAAATCGACTTTACCACCCCATGCCCGAATATTGTTTTTTTTTTCAATCGATTCGTTTTTCAATTTTAAAAACGATGGTGCAAAAAAAAATTAATAAGAAATAGAGAAGTCTGCCAATTTGTTAACTTCAGATTCGTAATCAGCATAAAAAGTACTACAAAATAGTTTTAAAAAAAGGTATCCGGTAAGTGCATATATGCTAAAATTTCAATGAAGATATGAAATCATCATAAAATATACACTATAGTCATAATAATGATAATTTATATTTGTTTTTAGGTTTATGAGTTTAGTGGGCATCCAATTTTCTGTCATTAAAATATACGTACACAAAATACGTTTTACTTGCTCCATGATGATTTTAGAGCAAAAATACCTAAAACAAAAGATACATGATTTTGGAGATATTGTCATATCCCTTTTTAAATATTAAACATTATATAAAAAATCACATTTTTTTCCTTTTTTTAAATAACTAACGTTAAGTATGTTATTATTTTTAATATTAAAATGACATTGTCTCCAAAACATTGTTATTTTTTGATTTTATAATAGGTGTTTTTGCTCTAAAACAACTATGGACCAAGTAAAACGCATTCTGCGTAGTTATGTTCAGGATAATTTTTTTTTAAATCGCTGTCAAAAATAAATGCTGTGGTAGTCCAAGAAATCTTTAAAACTATATATATGACCCAATATTTAAAGATATAAGGTACCAATTTATAAACAGTTATTATCTTTTCATATTAATCTGAATTTTTCTGTTGTATTTTGAAATTTAAAAAACGAACTGGATGTAATAAGTGTTTTGATAAATCCATTAGTGTCATAGTCATGTTACGAAAAGTATGTTAAGCGCTATATGCAAAATTCTAACCTGTGTTTTTGCAAAAAAAAAAACTACAGATAATGTCCTTTTGAGATTTTAAATGAAGACCATCTTATAGCCATTTTTTTTCAATATAAGTATTAAACATTGAGAGAATTAAAATGGCTACTTTTTATTCTTTTCTAATACATTTTGCTCAATTATATTTATTCCATTTTCCTACTCTTTCTACAACTGTTCCCTTGGCAAAATATACTTTTATGTTTAACTTGGTATCTCTCATTATAATGTCTAATTAGCTAGAAAACAATTATAATAATTATAAACTAATGTAAATAAACACTACTTTATGTTTTTAGTGAGTGATGTAAGTAATGCATTATTACTTCCAGCTTCAGAATTTGAAAAACTGTATAAAATTCCAAAACCAGATCCTGAGAAAAGTGAAATTGTGTTTTCATGCCTTGCAGGAGTTAGAAGTCAAAAAGCAGTTACTCTAGCTCAAAAAGTTGGATATAAAAAGTAGGTTCTATAATATAGAACCATATTCAACCATATTATGCTTAATATCATATTAACACATTTTAATTAAGGATACTCAGAGAAATCCATTCAAAATAATCAGTCTGCATAAATCTTGAAAGATAAGCACTTTTCTAAAATGCAATTCAGTTAATTTTTTCTATAAATTATGTATAGTAAAAATAGTATAGATCAATTTTTTTAGGGAGAAAATTATTGAATTATTTGAAATTCCAACCCACAAAAACTACTCTCTATGATTGAGGACCAAGTTTGTCTCGGACAAACCTAGGCATTATTTATTTATTTCTATAACAAATAATAAGTTATTTAAAAAATGAAATACATTTTTATTTATTGTCACAAAAATGTATTATAACATGTAGAACTTTTTAATATAATTTTAATTTTAAACATTCTATTATATTAAATAGTTTTAAAGTTTGTAAATAGTTATATTTAAAATGACATGGCAGGATAAACACAGAAGCACAACTACCAACAAAACGTGACTGCTTAAAGATTAAGTCAGCAATAATTTAGCACAAAACTTCTTTTTATGTAGTTTTATCACTTTAAAGTATATTACTTGCTCGAAATCATTACTCATTTGTTTGGTTGCTCTTAAGTACATTTTACTCTTGATAATTCAGACTTTTAATTCAATATGAATAGGTATTAGCTGAATCATTTGTTAGTTGTTACTAATACCACTGAGTATATAATATTCAATATATTATATTCGTTGCTATAATGTTATTTTATACATTTTAACAGAAATATTATGTTTTTAATTTTAGGGTTTACAATTACATAGGTGGTTGGAGTGAATGGGCTGAAAAAAATTTGGACACGTTAAAAAAAATATAAGTAATGTATGATTCTGCTTGTATGGAATTTAAATCTGGTAATTCTTCTTGATATATCAAATAATTAAATTTATTACACATTTTATAACTGGGGACAAAGGATTTAAGTTCCATATAATTAATTACTTTTTCTAAATTTTGTAATAATTTGAACTAATTGTCTACAGTTTTCGATCGTGTGTAATTAACCCCAATGAAGTCTACAATACACTTAGAAGTTGAGTCATTAAGAAATTATGAATTTTGATAAAAGGATATTTTTAAACTACTATTATATTTTATAGTACTGTTTTAAAGAATATATTTTATTTTGTTATAAAGTATATAATTTTACGAATGTGTTATTTTTTTTCACATGAAAATTAATTTTAATCAAATTAATATATCAAATCATTTTTTGTGATGGTTATGAATTATGATCCTTCAATACATACATATTTTGTACTTTAATTGCCATTTTTGTAGTATTGTATGCAACAGTAATCAGCATCATCCAACAATGGTGGACAGTTTTAAATTGACTTAATTAAGAGGGCGTTACCCAAGGGCCAGGCCATTTCTAAAGTTTTCATAGTAAGTAAGGTATAGGCAAAGTAAAGTAGTAAAGTATAAGCAATTTTTCGCAAAATCTTAAACTAGAATTTGACCTATAATGCATACTTATTAATACAGTAATGAGGATACTTTGTTGATTGCCATTTTTTTTGTCAGCCTATCACAGTCATTTCTATACGATAAATTACAATCTAAACTGCTTTGCGCGGGACAAGTATGTGAGGCCAGTATTAACAGTAAATATACCAAATTATCCCAATGTAATATGTATATAGAAGAACTTTATCCATGGGGTAGCGTTTAATTTGTTCGATATCTATACTTTTATAAAAAAATTAAAAAAGAAAAAAAAATGAATATTTACGAATAAATAATTTTAATTGTGTTTAAGTTACTAAAAATCTAAAAACGCTACCTCGTAGATAGTTTTTTTCTATCCATTGTAAAAATTTTATACAGCTACTCTAAATACCACCCTCGCATTCTTGTCCCCCGCAAAACCATTTTTTGTAGATTAATTACAGGTGGGTAGTGACCTCTTAATAGCAGATTTAATTTCATTTCGGAGTTAAGGTTGATTGTTGCAACATGGTAATTAAGACATAAATAACATTATCAAACTAACATCTAAAATATCTAAATCTATTAGGTATAATTATTTTTTATTTATAACAAATTTATACAATCGATTTAAAAATTATCAGTCACTAATACATTTTATTACCTTTATAATATTTCAATATAATGGAGTGTTGTCTTAATATTAATACAATTAATTTATATTACTTAAAAATAATAGCTATGATTTTTTAACTGATGAAAAATTAAATACAAATTACTTCTAAACATTTGTTTTACTAACCATTTAAACATTTATCTATGCACAAGATATGACTTACATTTCTGTGATAAAACATTTTAACTGACAAAGTTTGTAAATAGTATTTTATTATACATTAAACAATTTTTGTTGACAATTAATACCGTTAATGTAAATACAATACATTATTTTACTTATGATGATTTTGCTTAATTAATTGGAGGAATCAATATGTAATAATCATTTTCATAGTCACAATCTAATAATTCAAAAAAGATTTCTTGAGCAGTTTGTTTTTTAAAAATTTCTATATGTCTTTGTTCTCCTTTGCCATAACTTCTTGTTTTCAAACCCATATTTTGACTGAGCCTGTTACAATTATTAATTTAAATACTTATAAATAAATATATAAAGAAAAAATGTATATGACACTTGTGGTTATACATTATAAAATAAAATATTTAAATAAACCCTTAACCACAAAAAAAATACTCTATAGAATATACCTGTTTCGGCAGCAATTTTACCATCTAAAGTACGTATACGCTATAGAGTATTATTTTTGTAGTTAAGGGTTGATTAAAAATATTTTGTTATTTTATAGATACATATACGGCCGGGAGAGTGACGGTATAAATTTTATGTGCAAACAATGAGACCAAGAAAATTAAATAAAAATTTGAAAAAATTAGAGAAATATTTTTTCAATATTTGCAGTTGAATGATGGCCATCCAATGCCATGTCAAACTTAAAGACCCCCAAATGTATAAATTTATATATAGAAATTAAATAATATAATAAAGCAAACTTTACATATGTACAGCTTTCCGTTCTTCAATGGTGAATTCAGTTGAAAAAACAATTCTCTTTTTAGAACTTTTTTTGAATTCTAACAAGTGTTTCTTGATTTCTCTTTTCAAAGCAAACATTATTTTTTGTTTTGCACTTTCAGCAACATTGGTTTTATGACCAAGTCCCAAATTTTTTGGTAGTTGAACAATGCTAAAATGTTATCAAAGTACAACATAAGTGCAGCTGAAAGTTGAAACAGTGGTAATGTTGTTTTTTTCAATGAAAGTACTAAGTAGAATTAAGATTGATGTACCAGAAAAAACAAGTAAATATGAGTGTCATACATTTACAACTTTCATTGGCAATAAAAATAAAAAATATTGTTATTTTAATTTTTATAGAATTCATTCTAAGCGTTAAAACTTTTGTGGATTGATTATCAATTGAGTAAGTTTCGGATACATCCACGTCACATGTTTTATGCCGACGTATCGGACTCTTTGCAGAGTCCATCTTCAGGGCAATAGTGGTCTTAACTGTTCAAATCAGTATGGTCACGGCATTTAAACAGTCGAGACCACTATTGCCCTGAAGATGGACTCTGCAAAGAGTCCGAAACGTCGGCATAAAACATGTGACGAGGATATATCTGAAACTTACTCAATTAAGAATTCATTCTGTTACTTGTAATTTAGTGATTATAGTTTTAATTTTTTTTAATTATTAACAACAAATTTTTATACTTTTTCTAGGAAATTACTTAAATTTCTAATTTTTATACTAATACATTTATTTAGACCTTCATTAGCGCCTGATGTTTACTACTGATAATAACTTTATACCTGATAATTAATGGCGTTTACACTAAATATTTAAACATTACTATTTATACATAAAATAAAGTTAACTATATGAGAGTTGGTTAAATCAATAGAGAATCGACGGCGTTGACACATGCAGATAAATTTTGTAGCTCGACAAGATTTATTATTAACTACTTTAATTTTGTTAAGCTAACAACTACCTTCGAAAAATTATGAATAGAGTGATTCTCTTACAAGTATATAACTAATATTATTGACAAATAAGTATTTGGTGTTTATAAATTATGATTTTGTACAAAATGCATTTAATTATACAATTTTTTTTTAATTTCGTTTTAAAAATTTTGTTTTTTTAATTTTTTAAATGTAGGTATTATATTAGTTCACTTTTTCGCAAAAGGGTGCTATCAATAAGCTACAGGAGACAACTTTATTTAGACAGCAGGTCCATTCATAGTGTAACCATCAATTTTAAAATATACAGATAATCGGTTATGTACACAAGGATGGTGATTGATTTTATATGGGATTTTGCTGTTGTTGTATATTGTTATACTGTATATTGTTATATTTATAATATGGTTATTCAGATAACACTAATTAATGTGTACGCAGTGGGGACTGTTCACGGCGTACGCTAATATTGAAAATAATTACTTGTCATTGCTGTTATAGCGTTTCATAATAAACATATTTTATTAATCCTAAAGTTCAGTTGTATTCTTTAACAATTAAGTATACAACAGCTGTCAACAGAAGTAACCTCGTCATAAGTTTAAGGGCCGGTAAATGGTAAGCTATGACGAGCGAGGGTACCTCTTGACAGTGGGAATCCCACATAAACAATTTTAACGGTTGATTACTATTTCATATCAAAAATTCTTTATGTAATAATGTTTTGACAATAAAACCATTTTATAAATTTCAATTTTGATACAAGATGGGATACTCCTTAACGAATACTTATCAATATTATTGGGATACGTTATAGAGTTACAGAGTTGATATGCTGGCCAGCTGCCTAACCTAATTTTTCATGTTCACTGTTCAAAACCAGCATATACTCTTATAAAAAAATAACACACATACCATTGTGTTCAGGAGGTTCTGAGGTTTATGTGTGGAATATAACATCGGGCATAAGCCTGCCTCTGCTCGCCTTACAGGCCATCAATTCAACAGATTTTGACGTTTAGATCACTCGCCTGATGATCGTGGCCTGACCCCCAGCAACATTTTCTTATGAGGGTACGTAAAGTCAAGAAAAATTTGCAGGAGGTCAGGTCACAACACCGTGGTGGCCACGGAAATCAGGCGAGTGATGGGTGACCTAGACATCGAAATCTGCAAACGCGTCATCCGAAATTTCATAGACGTTAAATGGCCTGTAGGAGAAGCAAGGGGGGTCATATACCCAATGTTATGTTCCACATATAAACCTCAGGACCTCCTGAACACAATGGTATGTGTTATTTTTATTTTGGACGAATATTAAAAGTTATAGAATTTTCAAAATGTGGCTGCTTTCTGGAACACCCTATACTATAGGGCCTATAGAATAAATAAAATATAGTACAATGTTTTAATAAAATGTTGAACTTACTCTACTGGTTCTTGACGACCTTGACCTTCTTTTCCTAGTCCACCACCCTTCCAACCCATCATTTTAAGTAATTTATTCCCGACATTATCATCAGATAATTTTTTTTCTACATTATCATCATTAGTATTATTTGTAGTGACTACTTTTGACACATCATTAAGAAAAGCAGCCTTACTAACTTGATGTTCAGAATCTTCCACTTTTTTCTATAAATAATATACAAATATTAATATGAACAATTTGTAAAATATATTTAGTGCTATAAAATAAAAACTTGGAATTACTTTAATGGTAAAACAAGTATTTTTTAATTTTTCTAAAGCGGAGTTGCACACATTTTTTCGAGCCGTTTTCTCCGATTCACCAAAAGCGGAAGCTATTACTTTTTGCTGCATATAAAGGGTTGCTTGGCTAAAATGTAATTAAAAAACATGATTATGTTTGGAAAAAAAAGGAACTTAATAATTTTAAAATAATTACATATTTGTAGGGTTTTCTGTACTATATTTAATATCTGGCTTGGGTATTTGACAAAAGTCACAAGATCGAAATATTACTTCAAATGAATTTGAACAGTTAGCATCAAGTAGTATAAAATGTGGTAGTATGTAGTCTGGATGATAGGGTGTAATTGTTAAATTTTTGAAAGATTTTTTATTAGTGACTGACATAGAAACTTGGCGATTTCCTGCAAATAAATAAAATATCAATATGGTTTAACAATTTTTGTTTATCAGACCTCTTTTATTTTGCAAATTGTATTCTTTTTTTATCTTGAATACAATATCAAAAAATCTCTAGAGGGTCAAAAGTTATAATTGAACTTTGGAAATGCAGAAATTCATTTTAGCTATTTATGAAATTATATTTCAAAATTGATAAGCGCATAAAAAAAATAATATACCACTGAGGGAAAAATGTATAATATGCATCATGCATACACCAAGAATTGTTGTTTTACACTGGCATCGACGTACGATATCATCTGCATAGTATTTTTGCTTATTTGTTAACAATAATCTTTAAAGTTCTATTACCTATAACTTTTGAATCTGTAGATTTTTTATTACTGATTAAAAGCAACATAAAAAACACTTTAATTTAACAAAATAAATTTGAAAGGTGGTTCTGGAGTCAATTTATACCAAAAAATTATATAAATTATAATCAAAAACTAATAAATATCCTGTTTTATATAATTAACATGTTGACTCACAGCGTGTACCTTTAGCCCTAGCTTCAGCTGCATCTGAAGCAGCAACAAAGGTCCTTTGTAATTTACCCTTTCGCTTTTCCCTTAGATCATCGGCTAAACCTTCAGAAAGTTGTTCTATAAGGGCCATTGTTTTTTCTGGGTACCTTCAAAAAGTAAAACTGTGATACAAAATATTTTTGCTAATAAGCTTAGTAAATAACTTAATACACTTACTTGCATCCTAAAAACTCAACATTAAAAAAGACTTGAGCCAAACACACCAATCTATTTTCTGGAAATTTGTCTTTATGTTCAACTAAAAACTGACGTCGAAATTGCCAATGTTCTTCATATTCAAATTCGGACTTATGCTTATCGACATCCCATGTTGTATCAAAACTCATTTTAACTACTAATAGCTTAGAAATAAAAATATATAAATGGTTTTAATACTAAAACAATATTCGTTGTATAAAACCATACCTTTAAGTATATATAATGTTCAAAACAGTGCACTATAGATAATTTATCTAATTTCGTCAATTTAAAATTTTATAAAACGTTATTTCAATTTTGGCGTTTGTGTATTATAACTATGGATATAGCTTAATGACTTGTACTTTATACTTAAATTCAATTACTACGCAACCGAGTACTTACATACTATGTTTATAAAAAAGTAAAAAAACATCCCTCAATCCTCATTCACACTTAACATTTTGCATTAAACCAAGTAAATGGTAATAAATATAATTGAAAAATGAATGATGAATAATATTATCAATTATTATTTATTCCGTATATTTCGCGTTTTATACATTATAGAACTGCAATTTCTAACCTCCAAATTACAAATGTAAGCAAAATCCCTTTTTTTATTTATGCTTAAGGGGTATACACTGTAAATTTGAATTACTTTTCCATGAATCACATGTTTCTTACATTTTTTCTTTTCAGTTTTATCAAGGTTATACATTTTCAGAAATCGAAGTTACTGTCTATCATAATATATAATTCGTATTTCGCACAATGTACTAATTGTCTTCAAGAAAGGAGTACAAACGAAGTTAAATATTTGCATTTGATTTGGATTCCTAATTAAAGGTAATTACCAAAAACCATTGAACATTTTAAACTATTTATATTAGTACCCAATTATTTAATTTAATATTTAAGTATGTAATAGTTTTTTTGTCAAATCAACAGAAAAAATAAGGTAAATCATGACTAATGCTGAAACTAACATTAATTAATTATTGTCCAAATCCGATTACTTTTTGTTGAAAGTTGTCTTTAATTTAAAATTTGTAATTTGATGTTTTTACTGTGCTAGTTGTACACCTTAACCCTTGCATCGCATCGGCAACAGTGTAGTCAGAGACTGTCAATCCATCCTAGTTTTTTTAATAAAAGGCACTATGCGAAAACTATTATTATAATATATGGTATAAGTAATGTAGCTATTAAATAATTTTCAATTTTTAGAGCCATCTTCTTTATAATATTTCTAGAACACTGGTAGGGTTAGAAGCTTATTCCGAAAGTAAATAGCAGGGTCGTGTTATATCTAAGCATACTTGAATACCAAGTAACATTTAGATAAATGGGAAATATATGGGTTGCTTATTTAGGTTCTTAGTGTAACCCTTAATATTCTGCCCATGTTATTCATTTTTCAGGTGATTTTTATAAAGATATGACAGATATACAACAGTATATTTTTACACTCATAGCAAGTGTGTATAATGTATATTTGTCTGTGTAGTCACATAAAATAAATAATTATCAAGTTGACTTTTTTGTTTTAATAAATATAAGTGGAAAATGATTTACTTTTAATAGGCTCAGGCATATATTTTAGCTGAAAAGGTTTTAATTTTAGGTATATTTTTGCTTCATAATAAAATAATAATTATAAATTGAATATTTGCTATATATACTAGTAGTTGGACATTAAAAAAAAAATGGTGTTACGTGACTTAACAGGGGGACTGTGCCCCTCGGACTCCCTGTATTATATTTTATGTATACTGTAAAAAATGTTCAAAAATGATTAACTAAATGGCATAAATGTCAATTAACAACACAATGATCGTCGAAAACTGTGGCGAGCGATAACAAGACCAGCGATGCACGGTGATAGGTGATACCAAAACAATAATATGAACACCGAGACATGTCTCATAGAGCAACGATAGCCCCCCCTCCGTCGTTTTCCAATTCCCCCTGCATGTCGTGCCCAGCAGAAGAGACAAGTTTGAAATTGTCTCATTTATTTTTATACTACATTAGGATAGACCCGGCAGCGTGAGCGCCCGCCTATCTGCGTCCACAACTACACTATTCTAAGAATACTATTACAAAAATATTATTTTTACATTAAAATTAGTAAAAAAAATTGTATTTACCTATAACACAACCATATCATTTGTACGTATTTTAAGTGGGTAGATATTGTCTCTTTTTCTCCTATGACACTTCGTCGCTGAGTTGGTAATCATGAAAATGTTAAGAAATATTCTAAAAACCTTTTGATTGCCTTGCCGATCGAGTATAGTAGAGGATAAGTGTTACTACCTATTAGACTTATTTTTGTAATAATTATGTTATTTAACAGTATTTGGCTTTTAGATCAAGAAAATGGCATCCCGCAATATCTCGAGCGTAACAAAAATGGTAATTAGAAGTATCCACAAAAGCCACCCTCTTCAAGAAGACGCCCGCTTGGCAAATATTAAGAAATGGCAAAAACATTTTCAACAACCCGATGGTGTACCTGTATACCTAAAAAGAGGAACCAGTGATCGTATTTTGTTTGGTCTTATTTGCATTGGAACAGTTATTGGAACAGTTAACTCTTTTAATTTCTTGTATGAAGAAGTCAAAAAACCATGAATAGAATACAGAAATATACTCGTACTTTCAATAAATCTAGTTCTTATGTATAGAGTATAAATATAGCAACTAAACTACAGTTTTGTGTAATTCAATTGTCCTTATTGTTAATAAAAACATTTTCCCAAAATTAATTGTTTTTTTTTATAAAAAAAATAATGTTACATTAGTTGCTGGTTTTTAATAGAAACTCTGTTTAAACTTAAATAATGTATACTAAAACTTTAAAAAAATTTTTTTAAAATAGTGCTGTTCATAATAATGAATACATATTATAGTATTGAATAATAATTATGAAGTAAGAGGTACTGTTGCGGGTGATGATTGTGGAGGTTGATTATTGGTTATAATAATTTTCTGCAAGGCAGCAAATATTATTCCTGTGACTCCTAAAATTCCAAATGCAATAAGTGTGACTGAAAACCAAGCTGGTATTCCCAATGATTCTGTGAACAAAATATTTATTATAATTATTTTTTATTCTTCTATCATGTTGGTAACAACATAATATTTTATTTTGATTTTTTATGTATTTGGATTATACTCCACATTTTGATGTAATTAAAATTTACAAAAAAAAATAGTAATGATTAAAATAAAATGTATAGTGTATATGCATAAATACTTATAGTATATAGTTAATACTTAATATGTTATTTATTTGATTAAAATTCTAAGTTATCCACTTAACATTTTAAATATAAAATGCATTAGAAATTGATTTAAAAAAATCAACAAAATGAATGTTCTTTAATTTTTTTTTTTTTTGCAAAGTATTTGATAAGCTGATAAGTTAAACTTTTGTTACCAAATATATATTTTTTTTTTTAATCCAAAGCTACTAAATTTTAGTACACGAGACTGACTCGTGGAACGCTTCGCTCTGCACACCCTTTCTTTTTATACCTTACACTAAATGTATTCATTTTCATTATTTTTATCATACACATTTAATACATTTCTTTTGAATTAGAGATTATTTAACAATTGGTTAGGTCCTTGGGTATATTTTCTTGTGAGTAGCGGATACTTTATAGTATATAAATGTAGAAAATACTTAGAAAAGAGCCTAACAAGATTTTCCCGGTATCTCGTTGGGCCTATCTGCCTATGCAATTTAAACAGAAACAAGTCTTGTCTTCAAGATAAAATTAAGGGTTTTAATTTCTAGTTAACTAAGGTTAAACCTTAAGTGACTACAGTTATAAGGGGATTTAAAGTTAGTCCAATTTATGACATTTTATACCAAAAAGCCTGAAAACTTTTTGACTACTTAGGATGATCTGATTTAAATTCTGTAAAGATACACAAGTTCTTTGGCTACTTTACAAGATTATGTAGGAAGCAGATTTTTTTTTTTTTTATGTAAAAAAATTGTTCCTTAATATTAATTTATGTAAAAATGTAATTTATTTAATTAATTAGAAGAAACTAAATTTGTTTAATAAAAATTGGTTTTCTACATAACCTAATAAATAAAATAATCAGAAAACTCTAATCTCTACAAAATTTAAATCTGATTATTTATAGAAGGCGTAATTTTGTCGGGCTTTTAGGTCTAAAATACTACCAAAATGGAGATTACTCATTGAAAAAATAGTACAACTTTAAAATAATAATTTAAAACTTATAAAAATTAATCTGTTAATAAATTGCCACGGTCGAAATGTTTTAAAAACCGTCTGCTTTCAATATCCTTAAGTATTATTATTTTGATGGGTTATGTTAGTAGTGATCATTGTTCAAGTAGTTTACATCTATAACTTTACATAAAAAAGTAGTAATGTTTTATTTAATATTTATTTCCTTAAAAACATTTTTTATTTTAAGATTTATTGCAAAGAAATATTTATCTTAACAATTCCTTAAAAACATTAGTTCCGTCAAAAAAAAAAATGAATTTTAGGTACAATTACTACTATAAAAGTCAATAAGTTAACATTTGGTTTTGTAGACAATAATTTAATGAAAAGACTTTCAACGAATAGGCTTTTTGAGGAGAACTATTCTCATTAAAGCAAAATGTATACATATCGTAATTAGTTATGTTAGTTGTGTCCTTATCAAAATATATAGCTCTAAGCAAAGATGGGCCAAGTCTAAACTATATTTAACTGATTGATTGATGATTATACAAATATTAATAGGTGTTGTTAAAAATAAGTATAATTTAATTATGTCAGCCAGGTTCTTAGTTAAAAATATTTGTATTATTGGTATAAAATATAAACAACTAAATGTTTAGTCTTGTATTGCCTTATTTCCATGGAATAATTATTACCTTAAATTGTTACATACTTATATAATTAATTTTAATTAATAAAATAAAACTTACTATAGTATGTTCTGGTGATGGTCTTACGACCTCTCAGGATTTTTCTTCTTCCTTCAGTCTCATTTAAAAATGAGACAATTACTTAGAATAAAAAAATTTTCAAATATGTTAAAAAAAAAAAACTAAAAACAAATAGCAATTTACTTACCAATGACCACAAACAAAAACAAAGTAGAAAAACGCATTTTGCTTAGTGCAACTTTTGGTTTTGATAAAATATTTCTGTTTAAATTGTTCAAACTTGATTTTGCTATACGTGTAAGAAGGAAAATATGTATTTGTCTATTGGGCGGGAACATATTTGTATAGTATCTTATCTCCTTTGGAATTTCATTAGTCATTTTTAGGGCTAGGTAACGATATCTTATGTAAATAGTTAATCATACATACAAAGTTTTTATGACACATATTTATTAATACATTAATAATATAAATACAAATTAATTAATTTTTATATTTTTATGTATGTCAATTTGCTATGATCAATATTTTCTTCAGCAACCATCTCTACATCATTTTCTTGCTGTTCTTCTAGTAGTTTTTCTTCAGTAGCTAAACGTTGTTTAAGTCCTAAAAAATAAATGTACAATAATACTATTTAATAATATGGATTCAAACGAACTTCAACTGGTAACTGTTTAAAATTTTTTAAGAAATTTGGTTAACATCTAAATTCAATTACTAATGGTTTTATAATAACTAGATAATAATACAATTTTAAAAAGTAAGTAAAGATTGGTTACTATATTCTATTCAGTTTAAGTTTGCCCACGCATGCATACTGATCCCTCAGTACGTTCGGACCTCTCAACCGAAGTCAGGCTGCTCTTTGATTGGCCAGCAGTGGTTGAACACTGCTGTCACTCTTCGCGATCACCGGCTGCCATCGTGTGTATACAGATGGTAATAAAAACATTATAAAAAGATAACATATTGACGGACCGTTTACTTTGTAATTCACTTTCTATTGACAACTCTATATATTATTACCTAAATTGAGGGTACGGATTGATATTGTCAGGGGATTTTAGTTTTCGTTTGAGAGGAATCGCAGTGCGCTCGATCCAACTGGTATGATAGTACAGCTCACTGAGTATACACTTTATGGGCCGCAATGATCCACACCCGTACCCACTGTCGGCAGCATTTATGCGTGCACGCGACCAATTTAGTGAACAAACTTAAACTGAACAGAGTAGTCATTTATTTTTACAAGGTAGTTATTTTATAAATTTGTCACATACTAATTAATAAATGTGATGGAAATAGGCAGAACTTTAAATTATTATTATAATATTTATTCAACAATAAAATTACAAAATAAAAAATGCCATTAAACATTACACTTAACTTTTTAAAATTTATTTGGAAAATGTTTAGTCACGCTAAGTTATTGCTTAAAAGTTTTAATCTTTAATTAAAAATTATTTGAATTATAACTAAGAAATAAAATATATTAAATTTAGGCAATTGAACAACTACACTTATAATATCACGTTTCATAAAATAAAATTTATAAAATTATCTAGTTATAATCCTTAATAACTAGTTAAAATTCTGGATTTTAACAATCTTAATAAAAACATACCTGCTGCAGGTGATCGAATTAATGACATATCTCTCTGTACTTCTCTAATATCTCTATGTTGCTCGACTTCACGTCCTTTACGTAACCGTTGCATAACATAAGTGGATTGCCGTTTTTGTTGAATCTCTGTCACTTTTTTAATAGCTTCCACTAATAATAAAAAATAATAAAATAAATGTACTATCTTTGTGATAATGATAGCGTTATTTAATAAAAAAAACATACTCGACATTTGCCAAAATTCGCGATCATATTTCATAGGTATGTTACGACGTTTCTCAATTTCAAATGATGGATCGACAGCCAATTCTTTTCCAACAGTTTTACGGTAGGCCTTGGTCCATCTCACACGTCTTGGATTCTTCTTCTTTTGGAATGCTCTGTGACATTTTGAGCGGCAAAATTTAAAAACCTAGAATTAAGCATTTTAATTGAAATATAATAATAATTTGTAAGATTATTACAATAAAATATTTATCATACTTTACAATCATTTCTCACAAAATGCATGCCATGCCCAGGATACATTTTAGACGAACAAAAATAACAAGTATCGATACGCATTTTATAACTAAATTATTTTTTTAAAAACTAGACAAAACTTTAAATACATTAACTATGAATAGTTATTTAAACGATCCTTCTCTCCTTCCTTCTAAAAATAAAAGGAACATGAACTACCTCCTTGTCAATGGCCTACGGTTGTATTCTTATACTATTTTGTTAAATTATCAATTATTATTAAAAAGCACATGGATAGCTGCTGAATGCCGACGTGAATTAATACTTTTTTTTTTTTATACACCTATTTTACCTTATTGAAAACAAAAACAAATGTCATGGAATAAAAACTATAAGTTACATGATAACCAAAGGGAGGACACTGATAAAAATTAACAAGGAAACGCAGATATATTGCATGGGACCTATGACCGATTGCCGACACGACACTCGGCAGACGACGCGCAGCTCATAAACGGTTACACAACGGTATTGCTATAGGCCGTTGTTTATTAATTTATTATATAAATAATAAATCTGTGGGGTTATACCATTGATAAAAAAAATATTTATTGATCCGTGGATTGAAATGGAAGAAAAACATTAAGTCAGCTGATATTTTCTTTTTTTTTGTCGTATGATAACGTTTGACGTCACGAACTGCGTCGTAAGCTACACTAAAGGTATAACATTATAACAATAACAAGTCTCATCTCATCAAAAAGGTAGTTACTTTGCTTCCTACTAAAAAAATTTCTTCATTTCCTATCTTAAATGGCCGTGTCAATTGATCTGTGTTTGAAATGTGACGATACTAATGACCAGATACATGCCGGGACTTAGTGATTCGACAGACAGTATTAGCTAAGACATTTAGTCATGTAATTACTTATAATTTTTAAATTATAAAATATACCTACAAGTGTGATATTAATGTTACGACGTAATTTTGTTAATAATTTAAAAAACAATTAGAAATACACGTTATTTTTTTAAAGTTTTAAGACCACATTGTATTGTGCTGGACTAATTAAATAAAAAAATTGACGTGTTCATCTTTATTGAGTGCGCACATATTATATGTAACGTACCTGTATCGGCTCAAAGTATGATCATCGAAATGAAGCCAGTTACTTTAAAGAAAGATGACCAACAGCAGCAGCAAAAACAAATGAAACTGACTAAGGAAATTCTGGATGACCTTAGTTGGTTTGTATAACAGTTATAATTGATTTGAAGTAAGCTGAAATGTAATTGGCTCTTTTATATTTTTCAGTCGCTTCATTATAAATGTTCCTGAAGAAGAGCGACAAAATTTAATAAGAATATGTTTTCAAATTGAATTGGCCCATTGGTTTTACTTAGATTTCTATTGTAGTGAACAAAACTTAAAACCATACGGTATCAACCAATTTGCAATACATATGTTCCGGGTAAATATTATGGAAATTATTTTATTAATACAATTTTTAAGCAACCTTGCAGTTTGATAAAGTTAGAAATTTAAATAGGTAAATTTGTCTTTAATTATATTATTCTTAAAATGATTATCTAGTTCTTTTCCTTTGATTTCCTTATGGTCACTATTGTAAAATGTCATTATTTATATTGGCAAACTAAATTTACCCATTATTAATTAGTGCTTATTTGATATATGTATTGATTTATTAATAGACTGATAACTAATAATAATCAATTCCGATGTTAACCGTCTGTTAGTCACACTATAATTGGCCTCACCTAAATAAATCAGACAGTTGCCCGCCCAGAGGAACAAACCGCCAGTGGCCAAGATTCGAACCAGCGACCCTGTGTTGATACACTGCAATCTTATCTCATTTATTAGCCATGCACCTGCACTGTTACTTAATCTTAATTAAATATTTTATATTAAAAGTCTTATTAACCCCATCTCACCCTATTATATCTTAAGCTGGTCCTCACTGCTGTGCATAACGTTTGTCAACTATATGGCTTTTTGTGTGCATTCCCATGAATATTTCTTTGAGGTACATATTTATTTAGAAGCACTCCTGCAAAAATGTTCATAAATATTTTCCATGACAGTGTAGACTTGGTTTTTTATGAAAATTGGTACACTATATAATAAAATGGAATAACTCGGAAAGTTGCCTGTTAAGTTATGTATTTGGTGCCTATGATCATAACAATTATTTAGATTAAGTATTTATTTGAACTTGTTTGCAATGAAATGTATAACTAACTTTTTAGTTTAATGCTATTTTGACGAATGATTTTTATTTTTTGTTATTAGCATATACCATTTTTAAGGAGTCGCGAATCACAAGTTTTGGATGTCCTTAAAAAATGGCGTGAATACAAAAGATCGGTACCCACGTATGGTGCTATTCTGTTAAATGAGGATATGACACAAGTATTATTGGTCCAGAGTTTTTGGACCAAAACGTCTTGGGGATTTCCAAAAGGAAAAATTAATCAAGATGAGGATCCTTTAAACTGTGCCGTTAGAGAAGTAAAAAAATATTAATAAGTCACTTAGAAGTAAACAAATTCAATTTTTTTTTTTTTTATAATCTATAGGTTTATGAAGAAATTGGATTTGATATTGGAAATATGATTAAAAAGGATGATTATATTCAGATAGTGTTAAATGATCAAATAAATAGACTATATATCGTTCCTGGAGTTAGTATGCAAACAAAATTTACTCCCCAGACTCGCAATGAGATTGGGTCGATTTCATGGTTCCCATTAGACAAACTGCCGTCAAACAGAAAAGATCATTTAGCTGCTAGGAATCAAAATAAGAAACATTCCTATTCTTTTTATATGATACTGCCATTCATCAGGTAACATAATTCTATGAAATGTTTTATTATTAAACAATTTTTTTAATCTTGTTAAGAAAATAGCGTCTACATCTTAAATGAAAGACTTATTTATCTTAAATGACATGTACAGTACCATACCACATAGTCGTGTGCGCTGCATAATTATTTTCTATTCAAATAAAAACTTTTTTTTTTCATAATTCAACAAATTGAAAATTATTCACTATTATATTATAAAGTATATTTTTTATTTTTAAAAATTATTGAGATTATAACATAAATAATTATTATTATACCACTATAATACAAATATTATTATTGTATTTGTAATTGTATAAATTGTTATTGTATAAAAGCAAAAAAATGTTGTAAGTATGCAAGGTAAATTTTTGCTAACAAACAGAACCACATTCATAAACAATTTCCCACATGAGCGTTAGTAACCAACAAAATAATTTAGAGCAGAATAAAAATAGACTTGGGTAAATAATTACCCTGTTACTTAGGTTTAGCTGCAATAGTATGTTTAGTTTTTAGAATATTGATTCATATGCAATGATCACTTTTAATAATAGTTAAAACTTAAAACCAGGTGCCACTCGCTCATATTTAGGAGAATGTAACTTATAGCTCCAATTGGTTAACACATCAGATATTTATATCCCTTAATAAGATATGACACTAATATATATATATATATATATATATATATATATATATATATAAAAGAAACTCAATTTAAACTTTTTATAATTAGGTAAATTTTATTTTATTAATATGTATGTTAGAGAGGTGTTATGAATAGTTTATTTTATTTAAGTCAATTTTAGTTGATTAAACCATACATAATTAAATCACTTTCATTTTTAGACTGTTTATCTGTATATATGAACTAAACATAATAAATGCCTGATAGCTTTAATCATACTTGTCTGTTTTTAATAGACAATTGAAGAATTGGGTAACTAAAAATAAGGTTAAAGGAAAATCAAATGTTAAATTGAACAAGAAACAAAAATCTATATCATTAGATATTAAAAACACTACTCCTATCGTATCTATACCTGATCGAAAAAAAGACAACTCAAATGAACTTGTAAGTATTATTAGTAAATTAAATTAATTAATTACATATTTTCCAACTGAATATTTCATGTTTATAAATTGCAGACTTCTCAAACACAAGAATTCTTTGCCATGTTTCCTGAAAGATACAGTTCTCCAAAAACGTCTATTGTGACATCTAGTCGAAGTAGCCCTACACAACAGCCTCTACCTACAAACGTTACTGAAACTAATGCCATATCGGTAAGTATGCCTTCCTTTTAGTATGGCATTACTATTACTTTGTTATGTAACTGAGAGCATATCAAATTTAATTTTAGGAAACTAAGCTTAAGGAATTCTTTGCCATGTTTCCGCAATGTTTGGATGTTTCTAAATCACATAATATGCAAACCGACACTGTCGTTACTACTAAGGTGACTGATAATTTCAAAGGCAATCGAAATTGTGTTAAGAAGACCAACCCTTGGCCAGAGTTCAAATTTAATAAAGCTGAAATTATGAAATATTTTTAAATACTTGACTTTATCTTCCCCTCCTTCATCCTCATAAATTACACATAAATTATTGTCGTTTACAGTTTTTTTTTTAACAACATTTTTATTTTAACAACTCAAATTTCATCCTCCCTCATAATAATTTTTTGTTTAAATAGTTTTTCTCTTTAAAGCTAAAGTGACATTTACTATATGTATTTTCTTTTTTTTTATACATATTATCATTTCATTTTGATAAGCTATCATTTATTTTTACAATAGTGTAATTGGTATAACTCGTACAAACACATAGTTATATATAACATTTTTTTTTTTGTATACATATTATTTGAAACCTTTTTCCTATTATTGGCCAAATATATATGTTTAATATTTTTGTTCTGTAAGTTAATTTCATACAATTTTTTTTTTCATTGTATTCATTGATTTATTGTCACAAAAAATTATTCTTTTTTTAGATGAAACCAATAAACCTAAGTTCTATCCCCAAATTTTACATATGTATTTTATTTATATACCTTAATAGTTTATATTCAGATGCGTTATAAAATATAATTCAATTTTGATAAATTGGAACATTCAACGTCGTAACATATACTATAATATTATGTATCGATTTGGTATAGTGCCGAGGTAAATTAATTAATGATGGAAACGTAATTTTTTAGTTATTTAGTGTAATATCGGCATTGAGGAAAAACATGAATTCACTAATAGTCTTAATAACTGAATAGATATGTAGTGAACACTTATTTTCATGTTCATTGTCTTTGTTACTCAGACAAATAGGAAGGGTCTAATAGGCTAGCTGAACATAAGTTGACCACAACATAATGCCAATCACGTTTGGAACCTATTTCTCTTATAAGACGTTTATTAACCCGAATAAATAAGGGTAGTAACCTAATAGTGTAAACAGCCCTGTTCCACTTGCCTGTCATCTTCCCAAGACTGACTGTGTACATAAAACTAAAATTGTAAACGGAGAAAAATAAAAACAAATATTGACAAAACACTAAGACTATATTAAAATAAAAATTATGTGTTATACAAATAATCACATTCTTAAAAGTTTTACTAAACTATGAAAAAAAAATCAGTTTTTCCATGTATTATATTATTGAAATTAATTAAAAATGTAACTGTTGTCAAAACTGCAGTCCTTGTTCTAAACATTTATCAAAAAAAAATCTTTAACTAGATGGATAACATACAATTTAATAGCTACTTTTTTTTTCTCATTGAGTCTGATCAATAAATAATGAATATTGTAATTATGTACTATACATAAAGAATTATACATCTACGCATAGATTTCTTAAAGAAATAGTAGATAACATTTATTCGTACATATATTAATGTGTATATATTCAATATTTAAAACAAAAAACAAAAATGTAACAAAACATCATTTTCAATATATGTAGCAATTATAAATATTAAATAATTAGAGAAAAAAAACAAATTTAATTTTCTTAAACAATAAAACTATAAAAAATCTGATTTAAAAAAATTCAATAAAAAAAGGCATCATTTCTAGAATTATTTTCGTTTTTCTCTAACTCTAAGCACTCGACTGGGTATAGTTTCTGAATCTGTTTCTATTAATTTAGTGTTTCTGGAAAATAAAAATTATGATAATTTACATATCATTTACGTGTTTTGGGCTACTCTATAAATCAATTTTATATAATGTACAGCTGAATATAAATAGAAAATGTAATATAATTAAATTTAAAAAATATATATATTACCGAGTTGTTTTCTTTGGTCTGGGTGATATTGACTTTGTATCTACATTCCTAGAGAAAAAAAAGTAAAATTTAATCAATACTTTTACATTTTTATAACTATGATATTTTAAGTATATAAAATGTAAAAAAAATGCCTACTTGTTAAATCTCACTCTAGTACTTATATTAGGTTCAGTATCGTCAGTATCAGTACTTTGAGCTTTGGTTGATTTAGTTGAGCTTAAAGATGCATTATTTTTTTTAACTTCCAGTTCCTTGTTATCTGCTAATGCTTTTCTAGTTATTTTTTTGGCAATAGGAGCTGAGTCAACAGAAGAATCATGTGGATTTAATTCTCGCTTTTTAGCTCTGGCTCTTTCAGTAGACTTTGGTTTATCTTTCTTAACTTCATTTGTTATTGGCAAAGAAGTATCAGATACTAAAACAACAGTAGTTTTGGATGTGTTACGTGTTCTCTTGCTAGTTGTAGGTGAGGTATTTTCTTTTGGAGGTGTTGATTCAAGAGTAACTGCAGATTTTGGCTTATCTTTTTTTATTTCATTTGTTGTTAACAAAGAAATGTCGGATGCCAGAACTTTTGTTTTAGATGTATTACGTGTTCTCTTGCTAGTTGTAGGTGAGGTATTTTCTTTTGGAGGTGTTGATTCAAGAGTTACTGCAGATTTTGGCTTATCTTTTTTTATTTCATTTGTTGTTAACAAAGAAATGTCGGATGCCAGAACTTTTGTTTTAGATGTATTACGTGTTCTCTTGCTAGTTGTAGGTGAGGTATTTTCTTTTAAAGACGTTGACTCGAAGGTAACTGCAGATTTCAATTTATCTTTCTTAATTTCATTTGTTGTTGGCAAAGAAATGTTGGAAGCCAGAACTTTTGTTTTAGATGTGTTACGTGTTCTCTTGGTAGTAAGTTCTTTTGGGGAAATTGATTTACGAGTAACTGCAGACTTCGTCTTTTCTTTCTTAACTTCATTTGTTATTTGCAAAGAAATGTCAGAACCTGGAATAATTTTTGTTTTGGATGTGTTACGTGTTCTCTTAATAGTGGTAGGTGAGGATTTTTCTTTTGTAGATATCAATTCACAATTCATTGTAGTGTTAGCTACTTTGGACGTATGATCCCGTTTGCGACCTTTAGCTTTAGGCTGTGAAATTGCAGATGTGTCCGCAGCACGTTTTCGACTTCCTTTACCCGATTGAGTCACTGTAGCAGAAGTTTCAGTAATTTTTTCCTTTAACTTTTTGGATGGTGCTATAACAAGAGTAGTTTTTTTTTGTATTTTGGTCACTGTTGGAGATGGTGAAAGTTTTTGGATGCTTTCGTCAATTTCACTCGTTGTCTCATACTCTGAAGTTTCACTTAATTTATTATTACTAATTTGCTTTGGGGGTTGAATACGTTTAGCTAGCTGCTGCTTTTTATTGGCCTTTACTACAGAAGATTTCTTAATTTGAATTTTTTTCACACCTTTGGTATTTTTATATTTAATTGGACTAGGAGTTTTATTTTTATTTATTATTGGCAAATTAGTTTCAGTTAATGTAGTATTACTGCGTGTAATGCGGGCTCTAGGTTGGACAGCACTAGTTTTAACATTTTGTGTTGTTTTGGTTTTTTCATGTTTTTGAGATTTGTCTTTACCAGCTTTAGAGTTATTTTTTATATCTTTATTAGAAGTATGAATGTCATTGTTGAATGGTATTTCTTTGCCAACATCATCATTAGTCAAGTCAATAATAATTTCATTTTCTACAGTTATTTTCTCCATAGTTTTTAATGATTGTGGTTTTTTCTCCTGTAATTTTTGTCCAGAGATCTTTTGTGCATTTCTTGAGTGGTTTTGATCAGAGTCACTGTCTGCTGAAGTTCCAACAGATGTTCCTCCAGAATCTATCTTATTTACTTTTTGCTTTTGAACAGACATTCTAGTCTCATTTCTATTTGCTCTTGTGCGCAAATTTCTTCTTGTTTTAGTTACTACTGGACTAAAAGTTTGAAATATACTATTATTACTTTTATTCCTATTCGATACTTGAGATGAGCTAGAATCAATTTTTGAATCAGTTAAATCCATTTCAGAATCTGATTTAGTGGTCTCAGAGTCTGTATCAGTTGTACTTTCTAAAATAATTATTTTGTTTTTCATTGGTCGATTCATAACTTTAGATGGAGATTTTGATTCACAGATGTTTTTGAACGAATTTTGTTCTTTATTCATTATTGAGCTTTCATTATCTACTTCACTGCTATGTTGTTCAGCTAAATGTGTAGCATTCATAGACACTGTCAGCTTTTTTTCATTGATATGCGTATCAGAAGAAGTTTCATTAACTATGGATTTAGACTTACGAGAACTTCTTAAACTTAAGGTATTGTTGTCTACTGATTCATCCTCGCTCTTAGTATTAATTTGGGGACTTTTAGCTTTAACAGATTTATTTTTTGTCGACATTGACTGTATAACCTTATTTTCTAATTCAGTTGATGTTTTTTCAGGTGATTTATTGTGAGATCTAGTTGTGCGTTTATTTCCTATCAAGACCTGATCAAAGGCTATTGTTGTACTGTTAGGGGAACAAGTTGTGATAGTTGGACATTGTATAACACTATTTGTTTTTGAAAGTCTTCCCTTTACACTTTTTGGCACAGAAGATTCATGTTCAGGTAGTTCTTTTGAGATGTTTTGATTGCTTTCACTAAACAATACTTTACTACTGGGTTTAGCATTAATATTACTCGTTTCTGAAACTGAAGCTTTTTTAACAGATTCATTGAAATCCTTCATTCTTTGTGACCATAAATCAGGATCAAAGAGTGGCATGGAAATACCCTTTTTCTTTTGTTTACTATTATCTTCAGAAACATCATCTTGAATAGTATTTTTAGACTCTTCTATGTCTGTAGTTGAATTAAATGGAAGTTTTGAATTTTTAGACCAGTTCCAAGGAGTAGATTCATACTGAGGTTTACCAATAGAAGTATTTAAAGTTTGTTCAAAATGTTTGTCTGTAGTATTCAAATTTTCAATATCTTCTTCCAATTCTTCATCACTCTCGTTAAATGTTTTTGTTAGTTCTACAAGATTATTTAGATTACAATTTCCTATATCATTTTCCAAAATATGTTTTGTGCTTTTTTTAGATGTAGACATTTGTGCCTGGAGAGTCTGTTTTATATTAGGTTCTATGTTACTAACTGACTCCACAAAATGAATTGAAGGTTCTACATTACCAACTGTATCTGTAAGATTAATTGGAGATGCTGCTTTTATACAGATGTTAGAAGTTTTTTCACTTATATCTTGAACATTTTCAGTGTGATATACATCATTGTCTACTGTAGTAACAGTACTGGCTTCATTACATATTAGATAGACTTTAGAATCATCATTTTTAACGCTTTTATCAACAGTGTTAACATCTATTATTACAACTTCAGAAGCATTTTGTGTCTTATTGTGATCAATATCCTCTCTAGTAGTTGGCTGTTCATTAATATTAAGTGTAACTTTGTTAGAAATATTACCAAGAGAGTTTTCTTTATCAGAATTTGATGTGTCAATGCCATTGTGTATAATATTAAGTTGGCTTTCAATAGAATCAATAAGTTTTTCATTTAAATTTTCCATGGGTGAAAGAACATAGTTGTTTGATGATGATTCACTTGTGGTTTTTTTTGAAATGTCATCACTTTTATTAAGGTCAAGTTCTTCACAATTTTTTTCAACTGACTTATTCGCAGCATTTTCTTCAATTAGCGCAGAACAATCTTCATTAGAATTTGTGTCCTCGAGTTTATCAAAAGTGACATTACCCATTTCTGACATAACCGCTTTATCACTAATGTGTGTTTTAGAATGGAAAGCGTTATGATCATTTTGGACTATTTCTAAATTATCCAAATGCTCAATGCTTTCAGTAAAATCTTCTTGTACGCCATTATTTGTTTTATTAGTATCATCATTTTTTTGGGAAAGCTTGGAAGAATCTTTACATTTATCATTTTCAGCAATACTATTTTCTATGATATTTGATAAGTCTGCATTTTCAATGGTTTTATCTCGAGCACTCTTGTTTGTATTTTCATCTGATGAAGTTTCAATTATTTTAGAATTATTATGGTTCAGTTGTTGGCTTTTGAACACAGGTGTTTTCTCAATAATTTCATTCACTTGTGATGCATTATTTTCTGTTGTATTGATCATTTCACAAATACTATTTTCTTTTTCACTGAAAGAATTTTGATTTACCCAATTGACAGCAGCATCTGTATCACACAAATAATTTCCAGGATTCATATTTAGAGGAGAAGCAAATGCAAATTCTTCTTCAGGACTGTCAACAATTACTTTAACAGAGCTTTGATTATAATCCGAAATCTTAACATCATCCAATATTGTCTCAGTTTCAAACGTATTTTCTAAAATCTTACTAGAATCTAGTTTACCCACAGACGATTCTTTAGAAATTGTATTATCCAATGTTTCAGTGTTTTGTGTAGAATTTAAGTTTATACCTTCAATCATTGATTTATCTTCAGAATCTTGTAAAGAATTTTTCATAGAATCTTCTGCAACAAACATATCTTCCAAGTTAATTCTTCTTAATGAAGTAGACGACTTCTGCAATATACTTGTAGTAGTATCTTCGGGGGATTTATTTGAAGAAGCTTCTTCGTTTCTTGATACATTCATATTTAGTAGGTCTGATGCTTTTAAATTTTGTATAGGACTTCCATAAGTACGTTTCTCAAATGAACTTATTAGACTCATTACTTTATTACCTCTAGATCCTCTTTTAGAAGATGATTTGTTTAAAGTCACCTGATCTAGAATTGGTGAACTCATTAAAGATGACACACTGGTATCTAACGGCCGTACACCATCTAAATCATCAGTCTCAGTATCTTCAATATTAAAGCTTTTGTCTTTTTGGTTGACTTGAGAATGGTCATTATCAGCAGATTTGTCATCAATAACAGTGAAGGAGTTACCAGAATAAAATTTTGTACTTTTAATTTTGCTGTCAGTTTTGGGTAAGCGAGCAAACTGCACCATTCGATTATTTGACCTAGAACGACATGTTTTGGCCGTTTTTGAACACTTTAATATGGATCGCCTTGGTGCAGGAGTACTATTTTGTTCAATTACTTTTGGTGCATCTTCAATAGAATATGTTTCTCTCCTAGAAATGCTAGGTGTTGATTCTGGTAAATTCAAATTTAAATTTGAATCGACGGCAATACTGCTGCTAGGTTGCCAATTAACATTGTTGCCGTCAACATCATTATCATTATTTAATATTTGTTCAGACATTTTACTAGAATCAACTCCAGTCACGTTGGTGTTCACACTCTCTTCAAATAAATCTTCTTGATCACATATCGGTATCGGTGAATCATATTCCACTTCTTCATCTAAAAAGCGATAGCTTGTATTCATTTCAGGAGTAACGTCTCTTTTTTTTCTATCAGATGACAGAATGTCTAATATACGTGCAGAACTTGAAGACATATTGCTTGTCTTCCATGATTTTCGAGGTGTCTTAGAGTTGTTTAAAACCTAAAAATATGAAAGTAATTAACAAATTATCTAAATAATTACATTTTTTTTATAACATTTCTCATACATGGTATACATTTTTAAGCACTTTACTAATATTTAGGTGGACATCATTAGGATATACTGCAAAAATGTGCCTCATCGTCTGTTATTTATTATTTCAAAAATCAAAGACTATGCCCAATTAAGAGATCAAAACCCCATTTATTAAGGAGTTAGGTATAGACAATTTTTTGTAAAATATTTATTTAAAGGTTAAACTAACTGTGATGTGTAATTATTAATTCAGTAATTAGGACTTCTTTTTTTATTTTCCCGACTATAGCATTCTTGAAAAATATTTTTTTTTTAAATGTCATCGAACATAGTTAAACATATTCTCTATTATTGACTAAACAATAATTGTAGAACATTTTTTTTTTTTATGTTTATTAAAATAATAAGAACTTTATCTAGGTTTTCTTGTCGGCTTTGTTATATATTAATAAATAATAACTAAGCAATCAAAATTTATAATTGATCTTTTATATTTTTTTAATTCTTTAAGTGCTTATATTTATAGTAAAATTTAAGTTTTCTAAAAGACCGACGAGAGAACCTAGTTTAAGTTCTTTTCTTTTTAATGGTATCAACTCTTTTATCTATGACCAACACGCTTTTCCATAAACACCTATTTACTATTTTTTTTATAAGTGTCGTCTTTTTAAAAAGTGTGACATCTTAAGTTCAAAAATGAGCTGCAAGTGCCTTGTTAAACTGTGGCGAGATAAATTTTAGAAATAATATTTTGCACAGATTAACAGACACACACAATTAATTTGTACATGGAACCTAATATATTTTCTTTAATATTTTATGATATATCAATTTATATGCAGGACGAGGACCTTTATTGAACACTTCACATATTCTACCAATATATTGGTGTAGTTAGTTGAGTAAATACCCTGTATAAATATGAATGCAAACAATATCATTCTACTAATAAAATATATACATATATATATATATATATATATATATATATATATATATATATATATATAAACAACAAGTCTACTATTTAAAATACATTTTTATTAGTTAATTAACTTTGAATAAAAATTATGTTACCGGTATATTTTGACCAGATGTAACAGAAAACGATTTTATCAGCTCTGGTTTTGTTTTGTTAGCTGGAAAAAAAATATTAAAACTTTGTTCTGTTATAACAATCAAAACAAACATTGCTTAGGAAAAAAAAAGTAAAAAAATAAAACTACAATTAAATTATTATACGTACATAGAACTTCATCACAAGGTTTTTTTTTTAATTCTTCAAAAGACTCATTAGATATATGATTATTTGTTTCGACACTGCAATAATATCATAATAATAACACATTTATACATATTACTATATAAGTTTTATACATACTATACTACATAATCTATTATACTATATTATACATTATACACAAACTTACATAGGAGTTCTAGGTGGATGCACACTTCTTTTTGAAGGCGTCGGTGTAATAGTTTTAGAAGGTGTTTGCTGTTTTTTACTATTAACCTATAAGAGTAAAACTTAATATTAACACAGTTTTTAACTAGAAATAAAAATAAAATATTAGTTTCATTACTATACTATTATTAGTGTTCTATTACTATACTAGCAAATATACATTATAATTTTAGTTTTTATTAAGATTAAGCAAAAATGACCTACAACTCCTTAATAAAGGGTAGGTGAGGGGTCCTCTTAATAGAAGTACAACTATTTTAATGTAGGTACTTATCGATTCATCTAAGCTGAGTAGTAGAAAAAAAATTAACAGTATTGTCTACTACCTTAATATTATTTGTTGTCACTTTTTATTTATTATAAATAAATAAAAACAAAAATTGTGAATACAAACTCTATCATGGCAATCTAATAAAATTGCTTGTTTTTCATGCAAGATTAATTATCAAACAAATGTTGAGTTTTAGCATATCGACAACACTAATTTGTAATACTGTGATTTTGAATCCCTGACTTGTTGTCACATGTAATGTTTTCAAAAAGAAAAACTATAAAATTGTAATTATTTTTTAAGAAAATGTGTCTTACATTTATTTGATCACTCAGTATATGCAGGGTGTTGCGAAGCCGACTGACGAGTTTTGAGGGGCTATAAATAATGAACAGTAAAACTTGGAAACTTTGGCATGGAAAATCATTTGTAAACTTCAGAGATCGCATATAGCAATGTATTCCTGCTGACAACCGCCATCTTGCAGATATAATTTTCAAAACTTAATTTAAAACATAGAATTTCCTACTAATTTTTATAAAAGAAACTGCTTATCTCCAAGTTTTACTTTTCATTATTTATAACAAAACTTGTCAGTGGGTTCCGCCCAACCCTGTATATAAACTTATAAGTCAGGAGACTTGAATCTTAATTTTTATACTTTATTTACCAATGGACTGCTGATCTGAGTTCTTAAGGAAGTACAATCTGTTCTGATCCATGACGTCTTAGATGAAAGACTACAAATAATACATACAGATATTAGACAATATTTGTTAAGAACTACAAATGTTTAATTTGTTACCTTACCTTGCATAATTAAATATTAATTTTCTATCAGAAATATCAATTTCATCAGACTCTCTTAAAAGAAAATTATTTCGACCAATTTTTTTACCATTTACTTTTGTAGATCCTGCTTTACTTCTATCTCGTATATATGCCTAAACAGTAGAGATATACATAAATGAATTATCAATGTTAAGAAGCTACTGACTGATATCAAGTGACAATTAATATTTATTATAGAACCATTTTTGTCACATACATTAACCTTTAATTATGCTCCTTAAAAATTGAATTAACATAAATTAGTTTAACAAGTGTTGACATATTTTAAGAGTTAACAAATGCAGTTAAGCTTAATCCAGTTAAGCTACCAATGACAAATAGCTACCTATTGGTACTTAGGGTTGGAAGTCATACTATAAAAATAACAGAAATATGCACGCATTAAAAATAGCCTATTTGTGCAATAAAAAAAATTCAAATATGCACATTTTTAAAAAAACCCAATATGAAACAGATACCACGTTTTAAAAACGGACTAAAAAATATATAATAGTTTCTCCTAGTCCTGTACATATTTATAACTCCATACAGATTATCCTGAAAGTTTGTGGTTATGAATTTATAGTAGTTATGAAAATACTCGGTAAGATTTAAAACAAAAATGTGGGGTGCATGCATTAGATAATGGTAAGGAGTGTAGAGTAGCTGTCGTTGACAAAATTCAACAACAGCTCAAATCATTTGCAGAGCAATAGAATTGTTAGTGCCCTATGTGAACTATTCATAGAACAGGTATAACCAACTACCATCAATTTATGCATCAATTGAGGAGCTAGGAGAAATTATTTATTTTTTTTAGTCCATTTTAAAATGTAGTAAATTTAAAAAAGTTTTTATTTAATTAATTTATACTTAGTAATTATTGTATGAATGCAAATTTGTCATTAATAACATTACATTAAATATAAAGAAAATATAACAACAACTTTAACACATTTAGTGTAGTCTTTATTGTTATACAACTATTATAATAGTTATATATATTTACCTTATTGTCAACAAATAATATTGAACAATGATTATTTGATACACTGTCCAAATATATTCTAATATCATTATTAGAACTACGCCCAATATTAAATTCTTTTGATATAATTGGGCAACGGCTTGAAATTGAACCATTTTTCTTCAATATAGTTATAAAACCAAAATATTTTGTGTCCATATCTACAATCAAAATTATACATAATCGAGTTACTCAATCATATCTAGTATAGATTTATGTATCAATTATAAATTTAAGCTGAGTACTCAGTGCCTTGGTTACATTACACAAATATATCTTTTAATAAATTATATTTTTAAAATTTTACTAATGACGACATTTGGCATACTCACCATTCCACTATTGTGACTATACTACTGTACTAGTCAGTATAGTTGCTAGATAAGTATAGCATAGTAGTAGTAAATTTATTTCAACAATTGTATTTATTAACACTGCATCTAAATTAGTAACAGTACATTATGACTGGTATAAAAAGGTTTTACAACTTAATTATTAAAACTAAGTAACCTGAAGACTAACATATCGAAAGTGTTAATTAAATTACATAATTTCTATATGAGTAAACAAAATAAAAGATAGCACAGATGAAATCATAATAATATTGATTGGTTGTATAGGTACAATACATAGAAATTAATAAATTGAATAAAACATAGTTTGTAAAAAATCCATAATTGTTTATTTTTCACCCATGCAGAACTATATTATAATAGTTTTTAAATATATAAGTAGATCGAAAGACTTAAAAGTAGTAACAAATATATTTGTAAAATTAACTAGCATCATTGAGTAATTGGATCAGTTCATGCATCAAGTTGCTAATATTAAAATATAATAACGCCATGTCGTAAATGTAACGTAATAAACATACCGGTAAATAAGTCTTCCTTCGAATCTTAAACACAACAAATATGCGTTAGCGATAAGTTAAATAAATAAAAATACATTAATAAATAATGTTCACGATACAATTAAAAAGGGATCATTGTCGGTCAATAATATACACCATGCAAATGTCACATTCAAGTTTCAACGATCATAAAACGTAATATATACACTATAGTCTTATAAACATAAAGGCGCGCGCAAAACTTATTACTGAACTCGTAGAAACAATATTTAGATTTTAGTCAATTGTGAACTGACAAAAGCCAAAACTACGAAGATCACCACTGACCACAATGGTTATGAACGGTCTTAAGAATCGGTTATCCGTTACAAACAGCTTTCATTTTATCCGTTAGGTGCATTCTAGTCTTAGAGAAATAAATAATTTCATGGAACAATAAACCACTACGCCCAGACTTTTAAATCATAAAATGTAAATTTTAATATTAATTAATATATCAATTGCCAAAGAGTAGCAATAATAAAGTGAATATTAATTCATTAATATAAATTACATAATACAAATATGAATATAATAATATATTTCAATGTTCAACTTATTACAACAATATTCGCGAGACAGTGGCGGACGTCCTCTCATTAACCCTTCGGTGGGCGTGTGGCAGCACTGAGTGCTATTATCTCATTGTTTTCTTGTGATAACCAAAAAAGCGCGCCCACCAGAGGGTTAAGTGAAATAAATAAAAAAGGAGGACCATGGTAATTATCTCGGAAAACATGTCTTTTAGTAACACAAAAACGGATCCCGATTATGTATAGTGAAATGAATCGTAAATTCGCCTTATTGAATATCAAAAAACACTAATTTATGGCGCTAATGAAAACTAAACCAAAAATTTGATACTCAAAAAATATACATATTAATTAGAAACATACATAATGCTGTTTTTAATTATTTGGTTTTTAATAAAATACCACTCGGCTGGTGGTCTCTGTTGGTGATATATTGATTCAGAGGCGCTTTGGGCAGTTGTCCTTAACTTTGAGCAACGTTTTTGGTGGAATAACAGCAACTCCCTGGAATATTGCCTCCTTGAGAGCTGCCAAAGTTACCTTGTCTTTAAAGTAGGCTCGGAGGGTTTCAGATCTCGATGAAAAATTATGCGAACACTGATCGTAAATTCGCAAGGCAGCCGCGTCTTTCCCTGCAGAACGCCTCGGCGACAGTCCTAGGTCGTTCAGGAGGTTTGTTTTTTAATGCGTTAAACCTATTGCCCTAGACACCCAGTTTTTAAATGATTTGGTATTTGGAACGGGATCTTGACGCCCGAGGATAAAGTATATGCGAATGGCCCTGTGTTGTGGTCGGTGACCCATCAATTATAATACATTTTTCGATGACAAAAGTGCGATGCTCTTCTGATTTCTGACAACGCCATATTGTTTCCTAAAAACGGCAAATATCAACAAAAATAAAGACGTGGTCCCCACTACTGTACCCCCTTCACACCTAAAGTTGTCCATCACCAAACTCAAAGAGTTCTTTCTGCCGGACCCTGTATTATCATAAGTAATAGGGAATAGAGATGACAACGCTAAAAATATTTAACTACTTGATTACAATTGTTTTATTTATTATTCCAACCAATAATATAAATATTAAAACATTAGATAAAAATGTGAGTTTTGTTTCTAATCATCAGTTATTGGCTAATGTACTTAACAACAAAGCCAATATGTGTATTGGACCTATATTAAATATTACAAGTCATAATGAATCTATTTTAGAAATAAAAATGTATACCATATCGTCATTGTAATCATATAGTGACTGTTTATAAACAATTAGTTTGAATAGATGCTTCTTAATTGCACACAAATATATGAATCAATAGAATTTTAACTTTTTATTAATTACTGTGTGGATTGATCATATATATTTTTTTAAATTTATAATACAATTTGCAAAATGGTCAGGAATTCATAAAAATTAACGTATATTTCTAAAAAAGACTACCAAACAAATCAACCAGATTTTAATAATCACCTCAGTTGATTAATTATTACTTTATTAATTATATTACAATGTAGAAAAAATTGCAATGAAAAATAATTATAAATTGAATAATATTGACAGAAGTAATTTACCTTTAACCTTTAAATAATTTAATGGATGCCAATTTCAATATTAAAAAGTATATATATATATATAATAAAAAAAACACATAAAATATTGAACTGAAATGTCAAGTGTTTGATTTACTATTTTCTAAATGAAGACATAAAGGAATGATCATTTGCTGCTGTTAAAAATCTAGAATGTTCTTCGTTGACTTCTGATACCATTGTACTTAAATTTTCAGCATTATGTTCTATATATTGTAAAGCAGTCATATGGCAATTAAGAATACGGCAAATTGTATCTAGCTGAAACATAAATAGAATACATATTACAAAAAATTCAAAAAACAAATTTGACTATTTAGTCCCTAAAGGTGTAGAGTATAGAACATTGTGTAAATAGTACACCTTTATGGAATTAACGACTACAATTATTAAAAGAACTAAGCTGTTTCTTTGCGAACTTACATCGTCATCTGAATCTTTTTTTGAATTTGCTTTATTTAAATTATTCACAATTTCTTTAATATCACCAGACATTTGTTTTACTTGATTATCAATTTCTTGTGCAGCTTTATATCTAAAACAGAAAAAAAAATCAAAAATTAATTCTACAACCAATTGATTATTTTATTATTATGTTGATACAATTTATCTATTTATCTTTTTTTACAAAATATTATAATCCAAAAGTGACATTATGATTTGCAATTTTTAACTCTTTGTTTAGAACTGCTCTTTAGTTCCATTGGGCACAGTTTAAGAACTGTTATTTTCGGGTTATTGTTTAACCGATATTTTAAGGATTCATCGCTAATTATAGATTTTTATTTAAATGTTTTTCTATAAAGTGATTCTAAATATATTGATTCAAATGTATCACGAGAACATGTTAAGTTATATAGTTATTAGTAAGTATTTGGTTGTTTACTTGGTAAAGCCACGAAAAGGGCTGTGTGTGCCTGAGTAATGCCACTTATAACATATTATTATTACAACAATGATTTAAATGAACTGAGATAATTTAGCATGCTAAGTTAAATTAATTATCTTAAATAAATTAATTTCGCTTGAAAAAATTGTGTTAAAAAAATAGAATATCTATTGTACTCATCCATATGGAAAGTAGAATTTTTTTAAATATAAAAATAATCAAACGTTTTAAATTGTCATGGAAAATTATGTTAAAAAGATTTAAATCTTAAAATATACACTGTTAAGTTTGGGGTAATTATAAAACAACTTACATAGGTTCTCTTTCATTGTTCATGCTACTTAATACTTCAGCAGATTGTATTTCTTGTTCCAGTGGAACTAAACAATCTTCTAGTTCTTTCTGTTGCGATAATAGAAAATCTAATTCATTTTCAATATCTACTTGTTCCTTTTCTTTACGTTCTAAAATATCATAAAGTTTCACCAGCTGAAATTTTTTTTTTAAATTGTTATATTAGCTATGATACGCAACAAAGAAGGTATTTTTATTATTATTTTAATTAACTATTAGATATGTATGCTACCTTAGCTGACTGATTTGTAAGCATATTGTCCCATACAGTTATCTCATTTGCTTGATTTAAAAATTGCTTTTCTTGATTTTCCAAACTAACCGTCCAGTTGTTTATCAAATCAACTAATTGCTGAAAATTTGCAGGTTGAGCGGCACTACTTTGACTAGTAGACCTGAAGTTAAAATAAATGCTCAGTAATTATGCATTAAAAAGATACTAATATGAAATATTATAGAATTTACTGTGTTGAAACAACGGCTTGAGTAGTAATTCCTGATGTTGCTGGAACTGTTGAAGTTTGTGAAGTAGATATATTAGAAGCACCTAATGAAAATCCTGTTGCACTCGTTGTGTTGCCTAATGAAAAGCCAGTAGACGGTTGACTTATCCCACCCAAAGAGGAGCCAGTAGATGGTTGACTTGTACCACCCAAAGAGAAACCAGTAGATGGTTGACTGGAACTGCCCAAAGAGAAACCAGTAGATGGTTGACTTGTACCGCCTAAAGAGAAACTAGTAGATGGTTGAGTTGTGTTAGAACTTCCTAATGAAAAGCTGGTAGATGCCAGTGTTGTGCCAATAGAGGCTTGTGTTGTTGCTCCAAATGAAAAACCAGTTGAAACATTTTTTGTTATTGTATTTCCTAATGAAAAACCAGTTGATGCTTGAGTTGTACCTCCTATGGAAAAACTTGGAGTAGCACTAGTTGTTGAAGTTTGGGGAGCAGATAAAGTCGAAAGTGTAAAGCCAGTTGTAACTGAAGTTTTAGCGGGTACAGTAGAACTGCTTGGAAATTGAATACTAGCAGATGTGGTGGATGTCGATAAACCAAAACTAGAAGTAGGTCCAAGTGAAAATGCTGGTTTATTCATAGCTCCTAAATTAAAAGCTGATTTTGATGTTGCGGGTGCTACTGGTGTACTGGTTGATAATGATGAAGAAGCTCCAAATGCCGGCATGCTTGATGGCAATGAAAAGACTGGTGCTGTAAATTTAAAATACAATTTTATAAATATATATAATAATAATTTACTAATATCGTAAACTGGATACAATAAAAAAAGTGTATAAAATTGTTATACACCAGAAGTTCAAACAATTCATAAGTTTTAAATACTAATAACCAAAAGTCTAATGATAATAGGGGGCTTAAGAGGTCTGGATTAGGTCTAAATACTAGTCAATATAAAAAGTATTATTAAGTTAATACTATTAAATTATTAATTTTTAAATATAATAAAAAACAAATAAAATCATATGAATTTTAATTATCTTATAAGTTACAAATTACAATACTGAATAGTTTGTAATGTCATGTATGCTTGTATTGTCTATTGTCTGTCTCCTATCCTGTTGCGGGCTACATTTACCTCTGGTACCTACATCAAAATATATGTCAGCTAATATTTAGTAAATCATACCTGAAGGTTGGGTAGTAGTAGTAGCAGCACCGAAAATTCCCATCTGCGTTTGCCCACCTAAACAAAAAAAAATGATTTACCACAGCACCCGGTCTAAAAATATTCGTGAAATATACCAAACCAAGTTCCTCACAATATAAACAAATTTAAGTTATTTAAGACGAAAAAACGCTAATATTATACTCACTAGGAGCGGTTGCAGGAGAACTCATTGAAAACATAGGCGGTGGACCGGTAGTTTTTGGAGTTCCAAAGTTAAAATTCATGATGTACGATAATTTTTATTGCTGTCTCTGAAACTAATAAAAAACAAAGAATTTGAAACAAAAACGGATAAATCGTATTTATTTAATAGTTTTAATTTGCGCAGCGACACAGCGTGCAATCTAGCATCGTTATTTCTTTTGATAACTGATAACAAAAGCCGAGGTACATAATGGTTAATACTCATAAAACGACAATAAGCCGATTGTAATTTAGAACGAAAAAAACGTATTATCATCTTGTCCCATAAACAAAAAAACCAGGGAACCAATGACAGCTTACCCATAAATCCCATAAAAATGGCGGATGACTTCCATTCTTATCACTAGGTGCAATATAGTTTATTTCAGATAAACATCTGTGCAGAAAGGTTCTAATTACCACCAAGATGGCAGAAAATGGTAACACAGATTATATAATCTGTGATGGTAACTTAAATTATCGTTAATAGCGGCATGTACACCTAGGCAATCTAGTTTATGAAATATTATGTGTACATATGCGTTTCTGTTTGTTCTGTGGTGTTATCATCACTTAACCTAACATTTTAATATGTATCAGTTATCACTGAAAAGTAACGTAGAATTTTACTTTTCATAAAATTTGTACACAAAATGACTGCCTCCTCCCAGGGGGCGGGTAATATTTGTTCCACAAATTTGATCTCCCAATGAACATTTATTTCAAATATTTTGTGAACCAAAAGTCTATTGGGACATAGATGTATGGTACAATATTGTTATTTGGATTTGGAACAAATATTTTGGGAACAAAAATTGTAAAACCATAACAGTACTGCGGAACAATCGTTCATGGAAGTTGATAACATTTTCAAGAAAAAGATAATTGTCACAAAATATTTTCTTAACAAGAAAAAATAAACGTTGGATTAAGTATTCCAAACATTTTTGTTAAAAAAAAAAAAACTTCCAATATAAACTATAACCAAAATATATTATAATTTATAAATAATACATATATATATATATCATTATTCACATACATAATATATTTGTAGGTAATATATATTATGATTTATGTTATATAACGATTTAAACTTCAAGTATACTTACTAAGGTATAATTGTACAGAAAGAATAATTAATGATTTTTATAAAAAAAAATATTTATAAGAAGTAAAAATTAATCAAATACATTGGAAAAGTAGTTTTGATTTATATTAGGTACTCTTTTGCACACAAACCCGTTTATGATTTAATAATTTTATTTATGAAGGGGCTAAGTAACTAGTTTTTATATAAAAAAGGGTTAAATTATTACATTTAATTAAATCCCCTTTTTGTTGGTTGAACAATTGTTATTAACAAAATTATATAAGTATAATGCATCAGAGTTAAAGAATTATTTTTATAATTGTTTTTCAGGTAAACAGATTTTTTTTATTTTTCCAAAAGTATCACCTACATTTTGGACAAACCCCCTTTCATAAATAATCGATTCATCTATTATTTTGTCTTTTTAGCGATTACTAGAAAAAATGTAGGTTCAAACCAGTACAGTCTAAACTAAGCACAGTAAGAAAGTATTACACATAAGTGAGTAGTAGTAGTAAGTGAGTAGGTAATGGAGGTCCAGTGTTCACAGATAAAAATACAAATATCAATAAAAGCATTTTACCTAATGACAATTATGTGCTTAAAATAAATTTTCAGTATTAGGGTGGATATGATTAGGGTTGATCGTCTCTGTTTTGAGGTCGTTTTTATAAAAATGTAATGCCATAGTTACTCATATATTGTAGTTAAATATTTTCATTACCTGTTGATTCACTCACATATATCATTATATGACATAGCAACTTGGAAATCGGTAGACGGTAGTACTACGTTTAAAGAATATTCCATACAAATTTGGAACTACTTCGACTATTTTTAAAAAATGTTTAGAGAGCATAGTAATTTTAAGTTGAAAAATATGTAATTTTATTGGGTGTTTTAGATAAGAGCAGCATAGTGATCTCTAAAAAGCATAGTGATCGTAATAATACTTTCAAATTTATAAGATGTTGACTGTTGTACTATTAAGTTCAATGCTTTTAACAAAACTGTGGTCAATACAAATGTGAGAGGATGATATAACATAATATATACACGAGTGAAAACATTTATACATGAAAAAAAGTTGTGACTAGCCAAAACATACAGATACCCAAAATATGGATCTAAATTGTTAATATTGATATTAATATCACCTGTCATAATATTATCATTAGTAGACGCCTACCTTTATATTTATTTTAATAAGCTACAGAAATTAGAGAATTTCATTTTTATACAAAAACTTTATATAGTTATTTTATATGTAAGCTTTATAGATTCAATTGTGTCTATTTTATATGCATTATTTATATATTTTTTTTATAATATAAGAAAAATATACATTTCTTAGTAAATGTAATTCAGACAGAATTAAATACAAAAATCATATCACAAATCTATATCTTTATATATCACTTCTATAAAAAACAAATATAATTAGTACTAATTAACAGTTGAATTTAATTTCTATATAGAACAAATCGAGGTAAAAGATAATTTGCTAAGTCTTCGCCGGAAATATATTTTTTTACTTTTCAGTTTTTACAACATAACTTTAGAAATTGAATTCTAGTACTGTTTGAAAGTGTGCAATACCAAAAAACTTTCTCAAATAATTTAAACATATATTTGTAAAAATAAAAATAAATTACCCCTTGTTTTGGAAACTTCAATTATCGTTCCGAAATTGATAGTACCTATAATGTTGTGAAATCGTGAAGATCGTCACAGGTGTCGAGTGGCCGAGTGGATTATAGCGGCGATAAGTCCTCGCAGTCCCCGGTTCGAATCCCGAGAGTCTAAATCTATATTTAAAAAAAAAATATACCAAACCTTCTCTTTGTATTTTCTTCCAGTCCTCTGATTGGTAAAACACTTGCGTGAATCTGTCCGATCGTGGAATGACTGTACTGAACCGATTTTGAGACTGTGTGCACTTCTCTGTAAACTCCTAAACATCAGAATAAAAATAATTTTTTATAATACTACAGTTGGACTGGCCAATAGTTCACACGTGCAACCGTGTGGGGTCTTTTCGTCTTTTAGATTTCATTTCATTTTAGTAAATTTTATTTCCCAACTTATTGTTGTAGTAAAAGCACCTAGACAGTGTTTAAATTAATAATTACAAATATATTTTGTAATTAAAATGTTTGTGTATTTGAAGTGAATATTTCAGTAAAAAGCCGTGAATCCAAAAAGGGTACGGTTTTAAAATTGCCTTTTAACACGATTAAATATGATATTAGTTGATTGTTTTTGCTTGCTAGTTTATTGCCAATTGAAAGTTGTTAAATAAAGATTATGTAAAAACATTGTAAAGACTACCGTTTCTTGCACACCGAGTTTGATGACCCGTATACACGACTGCGGCACACACGTCCGATCCGGGTCTGTTCCGACTCCGATTTAATGGGCGCCAGGCGCACACCAGTTGCCTCCCAAAAACACGAATTGCCTCCCTTGCTTATCGTAACTTTTAGGGTAAAAAAATACTAGTTGCCTCCCGTATCAGGTACTTAATATTTTTCATCCGAATTTCCTCCGAATTATATCTGATTTCAAAAAATTTGTGTCAATAATTTGTTTTAATACAATAATAGTATTTTATGCTGTAATAATTTTTAACTCGTCAACGATTGACGGCTATCGATATAGTTATTATCTGTGGGTATCCCGATATCAATGTTATTAGAGATTAAAGTAGTCTGTGGTGTCTAAAAAGCGGTAATTACCTTTTTAGCAAAACGATTGCGAACAAGTGTCGGTAGATCAAAGAAAAGCTATTTTACACCCAAAAATCAAACGATTGCGAACGATTTTCCGTGCAACGTTGTCAAATTATAAAATAATAATTATAGGTGGCTCTATTTCGGTCAAAATACACCAAAAGTTTTATATAAATACAGGGTAATTTTTTAATCGATCGACGTAATATCTCACTGGGTTAACCAGTGTTAATAATTATTTTTAAAGCAACTAGAATTTGAAAGTTAGGATAGGAGGGGAAGTGAGGTTGAGCAATGCGCACAGTTAAACAAATTTAAATGTATATAATGTAACTATAACTATTAATTTATATGATTGACGAATTATTATTAATTATTTTTTCTACACCTAATTTTTTTTAAATAATAATTATATATTTCCTATTTTAAATATTTTACTTCAATTAAAATAAATTTGTATCTACAGTATCATCTTCACTAACCTTTTTTTAAATTTGTTTTTTTATTTCTTCACAATCTAAAGTACTATAATGTTGGGAAATTTTAAATAATTAAATAATTGTATAAAATAAATTTCGTATTAAAAAACATACAACCGATTACTAATTATGGTAAACACTAACTAAAATCTAAATGAAAGTTTGTACACATTAAGTAAGAGTCTATTTTACCGTTGATAGTGACAAAATTATATTTAAAAACCAAAGTTTATGTACCAAAATATTATGATAAGAAATAAAGGTCACCGGAGGGAATTCAGATATTCTTGGGAGGCAACTTGTATATAATTTTGACGACTACCTGACTAACTAGTGTGCGCCCGATTTAATTTCTAACGTTCAGATTAGTTTCAGGGAATTGAATTCATACTCATCTGGACCGATTCCGTAAGTTTTAACTTTTAAAATCCACTGCACATTCTAGTTTTTTTTTTTATAATTTTTAAAATGGCTAAATTTTATTAATGAAGAATTAATTATTAAAGCCGTGCTTCTCGACGAAGAAGAAAACAATAAATTTAAAAAATGTAAAAACAAATAACTATGGGTTTACGATCTGTGGAAAAAATAAAAACGGAAGGTGATGTTTTGAATTTGTATAATGGACTGGTGGACGATTAGCAAAATATAAAGTATGTACTTAAAGCGTTAGATCATAAATATTTAAATAGACATCTAGATAGGTACTTAATTTGATACTAAATTATTCTGGAAGTCATTTGTTGAGTAATCTAAAATTTTAAAAAAATGTAAGAACTCGAGCCTTGTGGAAGAAGAAATTTAGATGGATTTTAGTTTAAACTATCCGCTTAAATATGAAAAGTTTGACGGTTTTTGTGTTGTATGGTATGTTAAAATTGGCGTCTCCTGATTTTGGGCCTAAAATGATGAGAATAGATTTTTTTTACTTCAAAAGTTGAAAAAATCTTTAAAAGTTTTAAATCACAAATTATAAATTAGATGCTGTTTGTTATATAGGTGCTGAGAACTCACAAAAGTCGTCACTTTAACTATTCTAATTTTATCACGAGTAGTCAAATAAAAAAAAATATTTTAAAAACAATACTATACCTTCTAAGTAAAATTCAAAGGGAAAAACGCAGCCGAGTTTTAATATAAATAAGTACTACTGATGACCGCGGCCGTTTTGTCATGGGTTTTCATTGAACTTACGATAAACATAGGTACTTAAATATAACATAAAGTATAAATTCCATATTGCACCATCATTATTCTGGTTCGTTGTTATCTTATCGTCAGTACAGTATAGATGGGAAAATACCGGACAATGTACGTTTTGTTGCGAATCTCACTATGCTTGAGGTACAGTTGTACATTTCCCAACCCGCTGCGACTCACTGCGTACTCTGTCCGCGCCGTCTTCTATCTCATATTTCGATACGAATACTTTAGAATCGCGCCAATAACGGTGAACATTTTTCGAATTTAAAGCAATCATAACACTACTCTATACTCAAACACCATGGCCGTGGCGTCTGAAAACGGCAGTGAAAAAAGCCAAGAGACCAAGGACTTGATGTGCTTGAACCGCGTCACTACCGAAATCCCAGTGGTCAAAATCGGTTACAAATTTGTCACTCACGTGATTAACGGACTTAAGGTAAATTCCAAACGAATTCATTTTATAAACGCAGAAACGACAATGTATTATTATTATTTTGTTTAACAGGATTCGTCCTTTCTGGTGCAATGGAGCTTGGACAAAGTCAGCAGTAGCGCGGAACAAGCGGTCAAATATCCGCTGTCGTACGGGTATGTCAAACAGCCGTTATTAGCCGTAGATCGAATACTTTGCAGTACGTTGGATTTGGCTGAACATACCTTGCCCGTGATCACCAAAACTCCGGAACAAGTATATATTTCAATCAAATAATAATATTTCATATATTTTTAAAATAATTACCCAATTACCCACTCGAAATAGTAATATTGTATAAATGCGTCGTTATATATAAAACAAAAAAACTTAAATCTAAGTAAGCCTAACCCAATCTAAATCCCTATAAAATAGTACTAGAAACTAAAAATATTGATTTATTTTTAATTAGTGTAAAAAATACACAACAAATAGTCACATTTACCTTGAAAAAAAATATTTATTTTCCTTAGAAATAAAATTAGTCTTACTATAGTATTATAGAATATTAATTATTATGAATATGTTTTGTTAAATAAATATTGAAGAGACGCAGTGGCGCAAATAGGGAAAAATCTCATAGGGGAGTGGTTCAAGTTCCCCTTACTTATGTACATGCAATTAATAATTGTAATATTTACTCAATGCGGTTACTTTTTTTTAATGAAAATACTTTAACTAATTTGGTTTTTATTTGAAATTAACTTAACTTACTAGTTAAAAAAAAGCAACTTAGTCCAGCTTTGATAATACAAATATTTTACCAAGAAATTATTAATTATTACATCTTAACAAACACAAATAAAATCTTAAAAGCAATTAGTAGTTGAAATATTGTTTTAAAAAAAATATATTAATGTGTATCTTAACTACCTTGGTTTTTATATTACTTTTAGTTTATTGTTTATTTAATTAAATTTTGTTTTACCTCTTTATTGGCCGTCCATGAGTTATCATGTAAATGTAATGTACTAAGGATAGGACTTTCTAATTAGAATTTCTTACAAAAAAGGTAGATGCTATTATTTTTATTTCTTGAACAAATGCAATGTAAATAAAAAAATGCAATAAACTGATGTCTATAAAGAAGCATTGTATAATATTTTTAAAATACAATAGGTGACAAAAGACAATAATTTGAATATTTCGAAGTTTTAAAATTTATATCATGTTCTTAATAGTTTTAAATTTTTAATAACTTTTACAGAAAATTGTATTAATTTAGATAAATAAACATTTTATGTAAAATATGTATGTATTTTATGACAATGATTCTCATTTTTTACTTAATATTAACAGTTCTATCAAGTGAAAAATTCAAGTTACTCTTCAAATACTACATTTATATGTAGTTGCTTATGCACATTAACTTAACACGCATAAGTTAATGCGCAAAAGTGTACGGGCTTATCTTGTAAATATTAGGATGTAGCTCCTATAAAATACAAATTAATTCCAATGTTTTATGTTCAAAGATAAAAAAGGAATGTCGTTCTTTATCCCATGGTTTTTGGAATATTATATTATTTTTATTACTTTTATATTTTTTAATACCGGAGTAATTTGACAAATTGAATTAACTTTTTAATGTCCATTTAATACACGTTTATATGCACCTAGTTACCGAATCACCTCAATGCGCATTAGCGACTGAATGTAAACGTAATGACAAAGCTATGAATTTACCTTTACATATTTTTGTTTGACTTGTCGAAAATTTCGGGCTAACAGCGGTAAAATTTAATGAAACGTACTAATATTTTATGTAGAAAGTGTATTGATGATTTTTTCTTTTTGGTATGAAGGGTTCTACTTTAATAGTTAGAAGTATTATTAAGTAAAGTTAGGAAATGTGAAATGTAGCTTGTGAGAAATAATAATTCAAAACTGGTTATTAACAGTCATAGTTTTTAGTTTTACATTGTGAATGTAAAACTATATACTGTGCTATATAGTTTGCTAGGTCGTAGTTAGCCAATCACCCGTTATTTCAATGCGCTATTATTAAGTACAAAAATTACATTACAACAAAATTCCCCAACGCTATACCTCACTATTTTTATTATACCAATAAATCGTTACTGGAAAATTTATTATTGTTAACCATAGATTCAATATTACAATGTCATTGACTCATGAAATAAATCTGTGATTTGACAATACAAGTATAAAAAAAAAGTAGGGGATTTTTATTAAGTGATTACATAGATTATACTATATAGTATATTCAATCTATGGTGATACTCAAATTACATCAATTGCCTTTTTGACTAACTAAATTCAAAGAGTATATATCTAAGTAGAAGTTTACTACATTTATAACTACAACGTTCTATGTTATATTATATACAACAGTCAACCACTATCAAGTTTATAATTTTGTGTGCTCATATTATATATACACAGGGTGTCCCCCAAAGATTCGACAAATGAAATAATTTTTGTACTAATAAATAAGATTTTTTTTAAAAATAATTTATACTTATTTGGGCTATCAACACTACGTTATTTAATGCACTAAACTGTTTTTCTTTAATTAATTATTTTTTGTTACCTATTTTTATGAGCCATTTTATCGTTTTATTCAAAAGAATTTGCTGAACATTTTAACTGGTCAACAACCACTTATGGTTCATTAATTTTAAGTTATTTAAGTTTAAATTTTAGGATGGAAGGAGGAGTGCGGTAGATAATTCGTACATACAAATGAGTATAAATTAATTTAATAAAAAACAAATCTTAAATATATTCATTAGAACAAAAGTTATTTAATTTGTCAAATATTCGTGGTACATTCTGTATACATGTACATGTTAAATTTAATTAATTTTAATAATAATGTCATTTGGGGGGGGGGGAAACATTAGATATGTACCCCTATATTTTTATTCTAGTTTTGGATACTAACAACTATAAAAACCGTAAATTGCCTTGTTATCGATTACTGTACATTTTATTAGAGTAGCCTGTTAGCCATACGTCTAATAATAATAAATGGACTCGCGAGTCTTTTATGTGGCACCCTAGTATGGCGCCGATAGTATACACATAATCTGATAAAAAAATTTTAAAAATTAGAAAAGGGTTGTCATCTGAGTCCCCGTAGGGTTCATCAATTAATTTCGTAAAACATGTACTCAGTAAAGCGTAGATATCATTTTAAAATCTAACTTAAAAAAAAAGATAAATTTTTAAAATAAAAAATGCTAATGTCATTTAATTCAAAATACATAATCAGTTTTTGATTAGGTACTAGGTACATTATTGCAAAAATTATATTCCACAATGTCATTTGTACTTAATGAAAATAAATTTAAAAAATGTATGAATTTCATGAATCTAATAAGTAATAATTAAATATGACTACTACAAAATGTAGGATTAGTTTTAAGTTAGTTTGTTATAACTATAACAAAAATTATGAAATGTAAATAAGGATCCATGACAATAGATGGAGTGATAATTTATAAGTATCTAAATAATACTACATTTCTATATTTTTAAAAATTTAATAACATTTTACAATAAATCAACTAAACCTAGTAAATAAGCATAGGTGCAACTAGAGAGGTGCTTGGGGGACACTTTAGCACCCCCAAAAATTGAAACCCCAGTCCTTGATTTGTACGCATACAGGTTTAATAATCTACATAGGTACTCTGTTTAAATTTTTTTATTTTAGAATATTTTTGTTGAAAAAAGTAAAACGTTTCAGTATCTATCAAATATTTTCTCAGCGCTCTCAATGCAAGTCATTATGGACCTAAACGATGGATTTAAATATATTTTTATCCATTTTTCCTAATTAAATTCAAACAAATGTACATAGTTCGAATTCAAATGTACTTTCTTTAGGTATACTCAAATATTAAAATAATAAAAAATATTCAAATGACTCATAAAATTATTTAAATTACTTTTCTTATTGCTATTTGTATCATAAAATGTATTAATCTTATTCTTATTGGATATTTGGATGCCACTGTTATTTTATAGTATACTACTTTTTTCTCATGGTATATTAAATATGTATAGGTACAGTTCAATATTTATTAAACTTTTTCACTCTTGCACAAGAAACTTAACCATGTTTTTTTCTTCTTTAGGTGTACGACGACAGTGTTAAATATGTAATGGGAGTGGTGACACCAATAACGGAATGGGTAGACGTAGAGCTGATGCCTCCTGCTGAATACTACGTGGACTATTTCTTACCAGAGTTAGAGTCTGGAGACGCCAAAAGTTAGTTTATTATAGCATTATAAATTAGTGTTGTCCTGTCATGACGAACATTTGGACTTGGGGTTTAGACTTATCTTTATCAGAAAAGAAGCTGGTGAACGTGTGATGAAATATTACTGTAAAATGATTTAATGTTAGACATCTTGGGCTAAAAAACGTCGTCTGAGAGGTATTACAATGCATAATTTTTGGTGTGAGGTGGAGGGGAGGTGGAGCTGCAAAGTTCTTATAATAAAAAAATAATAGTACCGAGTGATTGGTTAACTATGGACCAGTCAATAACTTAGAAGATTTAGACTTTTTTTAATTATTTTTTTTTATAATTTTATAGTTATTAGTTGGGACAAATTTGATATATTTTCGAAAAATGTAACCCCATCCCTTATATGTTAAAACCGTATGAACTTAAAAATTTTAAATGGTAACGTATATATTTTATTAACTTTTTAAAATAAGAAAAATTTGCTGAACATTTTGATTGTCGATAACTAGTTTTGGATAATTAGTTTTCAAGTTTAAAATTTATGATGGGAGGGGAAGGGTAGTTGAGTAATGCGTGCAGATAAAAACATCTCTACCTTTCCCCTTTCGTCACAAATTTTAAAATTGAATATCTTGAAAACTAATTATCCAAAACTGTTAAATACCAGTCAAAATATTCAGCAAATTATTCTTAAGAAGGTGTCGCACCGGTGATTTTCAGTGGTAAAAACATGTTTAAGCAGACTGAAAATAACTCGCTTAATTTTTGATTTAGAGTAAAAGCACCCATTATAAAATTAAAAGAGAACAATATTCCAGAGGTCAAGACAGTACGTATTTAAAAAAAAATCATTTTTTGAAAAGTTAGTCATTTAAAAATGTTAAAACAGTCGTTATTTCTAAACTTTGTATTGAGCGTTATACTTAGAATAATGAAAAAACGTACGGTCTTGCCCTCCAGAATATTGTTCTCCTTTAATTTTATATTGGGTGCTTTTACTCTAAAACCAAAATTAAGCGAGTTATTTTCAGTCTGCTTAAACATGTAGAGATGAAAAAACATTTTTAAATCACTTTCAAGGATGCTGCGATAGTTCAAAAAATAAGTTAACTACCAAAATAGAGTCCTAGTTATTGAACTTATGATTACACATCACAGTTTAACCTTTAAATTAAGATTTTGTAAAAAATTGCCTATACTTTACTTCTTAAAAATGGGCGGTGCGACACCCTCTTAATTCAAAAAGTTAATCCAATATATACGTTACTATTTAAAAAACTCAATTTTATAAGATTTTAACATATAAGGGACGGAGTTATAATATCAAAAAATATATTAAATTTGTCCTAACTAATAATTATAAAATATAAACAAAAATAACTAATAAAAGTCTAATATCTTTTAAATTATTGACTGGTCCATAGTTAACCAATCACCCCGTATAGCCGATGTCGGATGTAAATAATCTATAATAAAAATTAAAAAAACTGACCACGTTTTCTCATGCGCCAGAAGAATGATCGGAGGGACGGCCGTTGTTTTTAGAATTAGTGTTGGCTGCTAATGTATTTATATTGTATTTAAACCGTTAACCGTTTTCAGGCGACGACAGCGACAAGAAGTCGAAGGTACTCCGACTGGCCAAGACGGTAGTGCGACGAACCGTACAGCACGCCTACGCCGAACCCAAATACCTGGTGCTGCTGACATTCGGTGCATGCCAACAGTCGTTTACCATGTTGAAGCTGGTGAGTGTTAACAACTAAACATACTAAAAATTATGAATAGTAGATGACCCGAGGCTGTTGTCTATAACCGGCTGTTTGTTGTATGCGCGCATTTTTTATTAATTGCTTTTAAGCTTTAAACCATCTTTAAACGAGAAAAGAATAATAACACAAACGGTCACTTTAAACAAATGTAAACAACAATTATAGCCATCAGTTAGAGGATATGATCAAAACCGTATGCAACAATAAATGATTACTTCTACGAGTTATCTGAGATAAATCACGGACTATTATGTGCAAGAATAATGAAAAACGTACACTTTAGTCTTTACAGTGCGTGGGCCATGAGAATTTGACAGATTTAATTAATATCAATTAAATTAATTTCAAATCTCGTCGCACTCAAGGGAGAACGAAGTTTCGGACAGATTGTAGCCCCTGTGGTATAAACAAAAAAAACAATTTATTACATTTTAAATCTATAAATACAGAACTGTCATGCGTTTTAATATTTCTTTAACGGATTTGAATCACATTAAAAATAATGTGTGATAATGTTTAGCTCGTTTTGGACTTACTAGTTTATTAAACAAATTACAAATACCTAACGAAACAAAAGTTTGTTATATAAAATTCACCAAGTATTCACTAAAATTCTTGGGCAATCTTCTCGTATACGATTTTGTAGTCCAAAAATACTACGTGTAAATTAACTTTAGGTTAGGTCTTGTGGTCGTAAAACGATTTTACTCATACCGAGTGTTTTCAATTTTTCGTTGCAGCTGATTGTCGACCAAAAACTGTTGTTGAAGACATTCCAAGAGAATTGGAAGAAACTCGGCGACGGCGTGACGGCTGAAGAGGCGGCTAAGAGTAAATTGTTAGTAGAAATGGGCTGTATTAGGCTGACGAACGGTGCTTCGGTAGTTGTCAAGACAGTAGAAATCTCTGCAGCCATGGCCAAAATGTACATAGACATGTTTTTAGAATATGTGCGATTAGCCAAAGATGTGAGTAGCAAACGACAAAATACCGTTTCATAATAAGAGATAATAAAACTTAAATATTGTCTTCGTGCGTTTTCGTCTGTGGATATTTAAGCAAATAATTAGATTTGTGTTTTTTTTACCGCTCCTCTTTGATAAGGGCAAACTTCTATTTACCGCAAAAAGAACCGTGACACGCTTGACGGGCAAAATTTAAATTTAAACAACAAGGTCTGTTGTATCGCTTCACGCTATTTGCTTAAACCAATATATAGTCTATATAAAGCATGTATACATAAGATATTTTACATTTAGTAATCGTAGTATTTATCTTATTTATGTTTATCGTGGATTTGTGCAGGCTTTAGAGTTTAGTAGATTTAGTGCAGGCGCGTGGCGGAGTGAGATAAAGCGGCAGTGTATCAACGCACGGTTGTCGGTTCGAATCTCGACCACTAGCGGTTTGTTTCTTCGGGCAGGCAACTGTCAGGGGGAAAAAATGGCCACCTGCACCTCTCACTATGGCCAACTTGTTTGGTAGCGTTAGGTCGGCAGCCAGCTCTAAGTCCAAAAAATTCCAAATCTTAACCATCTAAGCCCCAAGTCAAGTCTAAGCGGGAATAAGGGACGTTAAACGCAAGAGTGAGATGTTAATCGTGATTCGTGGATTTCTCACCGCTGGTTAAATAGTAAAATATTGGCCTTTAGGTTTAAGAGATTTGTAAACAATTCAACTTGGAGCCTTACGGGAAATAATAACTTTTTCATTTGACAAAGTTTATTTGTTAAACGTACAAAAAGTGAAATTAAATTAGACTCAATTAGGTATAGCAAAAATAATTATTTTCTTAATTTAGGTCTAAATCTAATATGTGTAAACCTCAATTTTGGTTCAACTTGTCAAAAGTTGCTAAGTATGAGCTAGTCCGTATTTTTAGGCTTCAAGTAGAGTTGTACTCATAATAAATAATATCATCAATTTACAGGATTAAAGCTATTATAAAAGTTTTGATTTATTAACAACTTTTGATTTTAGGGTGTGATTGATACCATATCGAGAATTGTGAAACCCTCGTCAAAACCAAGGAAAACACCACCCGCCACCCCACCAAAAAATAAGAAAGAAGATACCGCCAGTCAACCTAGCGAATCCTCTGGTCAGCCCACCAGTAAACCTAATGAATCGACAAGTGAATCTTCTGATCAATCCACCAGTCAACCAAGTCAATCGACTAATGAATCATCTGATCAATCCACCAGTCAACCAAGTCAATCGACTAATGAATCCTCTGATCAATCCACCAGTCAACCAAGTCAATCGACTAGTGAATCCTCTGGTCAATCCACCAGTCAGTAGGAAACTGCTCAGATGTAACTTCGGCATAACACTTAATTTATTAATTTAAATTTGAGGTTGCCATTTAAAATTCTTTTATACCATTTAATATTTATACAAAATGTATTTTTTTATTAAAAATTATTTATTTTTTAGATATTTTATATATTACCATATTTTTGCCTGTAAGTTTTACTGAGATCTAATTATTTTGATATTAATATTATACATGTTAAAAAATGTTTTAAGTTTTAAACGAATAACACTCGTGCGTTATTATACATAGTTTTGGAAATTATTTTTTATGTGATTATTTCAAGTTCTATAGAACATAATTTTGTTGGCAACTATTATTTCAAGTGAATGATTTCCTCTAATATTACCTTTCATTAAAGTTTAATGAAAGTAAATTATATTTCTTATATTGTTAAACTGTTTGGAGTTCATTAAAAAAACACTATATCTAAAGAAAAATGTGCTTTTATAGAAATCATATACAACCGATAAAAGTGCTGGTAAATAATAAATAAATTTACTTTATAATTTATAATAATAGTATAATTTGTTATAAGGAAACAAATCAATTCATATTTTGATATATGATATATGTATAAATTGACAACACTCGTCATATTTTTTTATTATTAATCATATTGAATACCATACATGAACGCTGCAGTGTTTAATAAACTACTTGATACTACGAATATAAACTTTACGAATTGCGTCGGTATTAAAATGTAAATATTTTATTAGGTAGGCTAGTTGCACAGAAAACAAAGTTATTTCCTATTTAACTCATGCTACAGTGTTGAAAAGAAAATACATTCCAATTTTTATATTTATATATATATATATATATATATACAAATGTATATGTCCACTTCATTGTGTATGCCTGAAGGATTAACTCATTCTCTTTACATTTAAGATACAGTTAGGTAGTTAAAAAATAAGTTGAGGAACACTTGGTTGTTTTGGTTTATCAGTATGTAAATAATTATAAACAAAAAAATAGTAAATAAACTTATTAGTAATATATAATTATATATAAAATAAATATTTGAAATTCAACAGTATGCCGACGTCAATGGTGATATAGTGTAAAAATACATGTAAAATAATTAATCTGAAATTGGGGGTTTCCTTAAGAATAACTTTCAAAAACTTATTGATAGGAGCGTTGAATCCACTAATTTAAAATTTAAATAATATTGCAAAAACTAAAATTATAACGTGTAGACTAATTCATTTATAGTGTTATTTTTACTTAGAATATCCGCTCTAAATCGTGACATAATATTATAATATATTGCTTGACTAGTGACTTAAACGTTTACAATATTAATAATAATAATACATTTAACGCGATGCGAAACGTTTAACAAAATATCTAATTACAGATGAATATACATGTTAACAGTGTACATTTTGGGCTATAAACGAAAATAACTTTAAAAATATAATATTACCTTTGGTATACAAAATAAAATGTAATTGTGTTTTTTTTTTGGTTTTTTAAGGAAAGGAAGTGACAAGCGGACGAGGACGAATCATACACTGCGTTGGACGTAGTTGCCGGGGAAAGTGCCGAAGCATCCTGTTCGTTTGCTGGACCCCACATACCATCCGTCATCGCATTTCTCCATAACGAAAACCACATCGCCTTCCCTAAGCTCCAGCTCGTCATTGTTTTGCGGTTTGTAGTTGTACAATGCCCTATAACTGTCGACGACAACAATTAACTAGGTGGTCGGCATAGTAAGACCAGAGCCCCGTAAAAGCTCCTCGTGCTGTCTTAATATTACTTTCGTTTGATTAATAATAAATAATAATGTTTAAACTGTGGTCTGTGTATTTAAAACAGTTCAAGAAGCCCAGTCTCACGAGGATAGTGATTCAGTTAAAAACGATCCGTTTATTTTCATCGAGATATTGAGCACGTCAAGACGTTTCATGCCAAACGTCAATAATAATGGTTTAACTTTATTATTATTTATTACATTTGTCTATTTGTCATAGTTGGAATTTTTATGTTAATTTTGATCCGCACACGTATACATACGGGGGACATAAACTTAACACCCGACCGGAAATCCGACGTAAATAACTCTTTTTCCATTACAGGCAATCACGCTGTTCAGTACAATATTATGGCTAATGCATACGATATGAGAGTTACACATGCGTTCAAAAAATTAATATCGATTTGCTAGTTTGAAGAATGGAGTCGTTAACTTGTATTATAATAATGACGATAAGTGTGACCTTTTATAAGCTGAAATACATGTATTTACGATCGCGTTCCTACTTATAATCGACAGATTTTTAAACAGCTGTTGTAACTTGTATTGTTTTGATAAATACAGCAAAAATGTTAAATATATACCTTGTTTAAAGGTTAAACAGCCAGTGGCGCCTAAGCATATTTTGAGGTATGAACGTGGCTATACTATTCACATTCTATTATTATAAATATTATAATATGAATGAATCCCCAGGGTCAAGAATACTTAAGTAGATTAAGAGGTAAAGAGTACCTACCCATATTTCATTGATTCCTTCATCATGAAGAATATCGTTCGTTAATTTTATACACTATTATTAAAGTATAACATAAGAATCAACTCATAAAAGCGAATAGGATATCGAATATTATTAAAAATTCTAATATATACATATTATATGAGTTATGTATTATATGTATATAAATTGTTATCTATAACAATTCTTAAAAACCTTAGTCTCTACACTCTCTAACTAAAAAAATAAATATAAATGTTAAAAAAAATAATAGTTTTATAAATTGTATTACTTAATACCTAATATATAAAGTGTCCGGTTATAATTAAATAACTATCAATAATTATGTATTATATTATTTACTTATACGCTTTTAATAGGTATACATTGTATTTTGTTAGTTTCTTATATATTTTTTATTCATACGCCTTATCTGAAATTGGTATTGGAAAATATTAAGTAAAATTTTGAAATTCGTGAGTGCATATTGAGGGGTGTGAGACTTTACTCCATACGACAGTAAAGTCTCAACGAGTTTTTTTGAAACATTTTTTAGTGTGGGTTGGTTGTGATTAAGCGTTGCTTTAGAGTAGGTAGTTCAAAATTACTCGAGCGCCAGTCTCCACTGTAAACAACCGACAAGCGGCAAGCCGCTATATTATATTACAAGAACATCCAGTTTTTTATTTAAAATATTATACGTACAAAATATAATATGTATACTTACGGTATGGGCTCCGAGTGTACATCGACATGAAGAGTTTCGCTCATATTATTATTTGCAAGTTTTTTGGTTTGCGTCCCAGAGGTCCTCGTCGGCTATAATTAATATCATTGACAACTATTATACGAGGTTCTCTAAAATGTACATTATATAAACACAATTTGTTTCATGATAAGACGTTCCGATACCATTGACGAATAGCTATCCGGCTGGTAAGTGTGCTGCGTGTTCGGTGGGTTACTTGTGATGAGGGAGTGTGATGCTGGAGACGCTACGGGTTTGGCCGACGCGCTCATCGATGAACCTATATAACAATAACTTGAATGTAGATGTAAACAACAAGAATGCTACACGTAGATTCAAAAATGAGATCTAGTGATAGAGACATTTTCAGTATTTATATTGTCATTATTACTAGGAGCGTCTCCGGGTTCCACTAAAACCGTGACGTATGAAACGGGGAAGATGCCTTTCCTGCTGCCGATTCTGCCTTCGTACCAATTGTTGTCGACGCGTCTCGTCAACACGACCAATTCTCCTGCATAACGAGAACGGTCGTACTATTATACAAATACTACAACTGATGTTTTACACGGAGTGTACACGCACGTATTTGGGGTAACCGTAATAATTATATTTCGGCGGAAATCAGATAACTGTCACGTGAGGTGACCGCGAGTGTCTAAAAAAATGTATTTTTTTACCTTTAACTAATGATAGTTCCATGTTGGTTTGTGCCAGGAAATTGAATTTAGCCCTCGCTTGGCCCTCGTAGGGTCTGTGAGGCGTCGTTCTCACTCCGTCATATGGGATTACCTGTGTGCCGAAACATACAAAATACACGGTACGTTACACCGCTGTCGTTTGGATCGCGTGAGTTCTATGAACCGTGATAATAATAAAAATAAAAAAAAATAAACAATACCTCGACATAGTTAAAAGGGAACAACCCGACCATGGCGTTGTGCTCCCCTTCGTACCAGTTCTTGTCGATTTGTTTCCGGACGAATATGATGTCACCTTTCCGGAACGACAACTCTCTGTACAGCACGAACCACAACATTACAACCATTTCCAGTGGTAGTAGGTACGGCGGATTTTGTTTAGTTTTATAACGACAGTGTTGTTAGAAATAATTACCTGGACGTCTGACCGATGAAATTATACAATGCTCTGGCCACCAACTTTGGCTCCGGGGTACGACTCCTCGGCGGCTGCGGACTCTCGTCCAGGAAATCGTCATACCGGTTCAGAGCTATAGGAGATTTCTGCGATGGCCTGTGCAAGAAACAAACGACGTTAATACATGCAACCACATTCAAACACACGGGCCGTATGCTCACAGCAAGTTGTCGGCGTGTCGTCGGTTCGACATGTCCTGGAGCTCTTGCAGGTACTTTCGTCTCCTCTCTTCCTGGTAGATCCTCCTCATGGCCTCCGCCTGCTTCATGGCCAATTCTTCTTCGGACCATTCTTCTTTGATCTCGTTCCGCACGGGGCGACGGTACTGTAGCGTCACTTCCGATTCCGCATACTTGTGTGGCGAATCTATGTAAATAATATTTAGGCACAGTCAGTTTCATAGATACATTTATCATAAACAGTCTCTAAATTACATACACCGATACACGCCAAAGGGTAGCACAAACGTCGATTATAAAATCATTGGCGAGACCTTAAAAACACAACAGTTGTGTCTCTTGCGCACCGGATAATGTTTTAATACGAAAAACCGTTTGCGGATCTACTATGGAATTTTGAAAATCCGTTTATTGTTTAAGATCCGGTTATTCGCTGTCCCAATGACGCTTTGTCGTAACCAAAATGTCGGTTATGGCGGGTCGTCCCTAATGTAAGCTTGTCTAAATTAGGAATCGAACGCCATGGGGACACCGCGAACAACAAAATAAAGGATGGCAAAATCAACAATGAACACAATGCACTGTTCACGTCGCAAGTTTTTCATTCTTTGATTCTATGCTACGCCCCCCCCCCTCCCTCCAGTAACGATTCGCCCGTGGTTTACAGAAAAAAAATATGACAAACAATATTCGATATGATGACTAAACACGAAAGGAAAAAAAACAACCACGGTCCTTTCATACGTTCCTACGCCTACGTTTATTTGACTTAGTTATGCTGTTTCTATTCCGTATATTATATATATATATATATTTTTTTTTGCACCGTCGAAACGCAGCTTAACAGCTAATAGACCTTCGGTATAGGGTCTTCGAACACGTGCCACCGCAGTGAATGGAAGATCAACGTAACACGGATCGTTAAACACGTCCCAAACTACGATATAATTATCGGTTTCACTTCTTTTGACAATGAGTTGTACTGGTAGGAATTTCATAGATTTTTTTTAGATTTTTACTACTCCGTATCAAAGCAAATACAAGTTACTAAGAAATACATAGGCGTGCACAGATAGTTTTCCACGAGGGACACAAATAAAACCATCGAGCAACAAAGATAAAGAAAATCACTAAACGCAATAAGCGACCAAATGTCGGAATTAAGATATGAAACACCCTAATTCGCGGTGCTCATGTAGACATTTAACTAAACATAAACTATTTGAGGTGCTTCAAAATATACTATCATAATAACTATAAAAGAAAAACAAGGGCTTTGTACTCATACAAATACCGTACAGACCATACATTTTTAAAAATTGGTTGCATTCGCAGTGGCCTATAGGTTTTTTATTCAAAACTCGCGACCAAGCTTTGCCTGTAAATTGTATTGCCCTTAGAATAATTTAGGGGTTTAGAAATGATTTGTCTCGGGATTGTAAAATCTCTCTTTTTTTTTTTTTTAATTAAAGAATATTTACAATCTATGCTGCAAGGCATAATAAGCAAATAGTAACATTGTTATATGTACTAAAAAAAAAAATAATATAAAATAAAAACGGCAATGTTAAATGAGGAGGGAAGCTATCCAGTGATAGAACCCAACGTAAAATCTCTTAACCTAATTAAATAGGACCGAGCATAAAATTGATTATTAAAAATAAAAAAATCCACTATTTTGATTCAGCACTGAGTATCTATAATCCATATAAACAACATGGATCCAAAACCCTGTTTAAAATCAAAGCTTAGGGCGAATTAAATTTTAGGCCATAGTTGTTAAAAACACTAAACACTTCCAACAACATCCCCTACTTGGCACGTTTAAAATATAGACAGATGGTTTAAAAGTAAATGTATTTAGATCTTTCGGGTGTGCATTTATGCCATTGGTGGGTTTGTATTATTTGCTGCGCTCCTGAAACAAAAATGTGATTTGGAATAATATTAAAAATAGACACGATTTTGGGTCAGAAAAAACAGATGCTGGAGCGTGCCGTTCGGTCTGTGAAATATTAGTCAACGATTATTTTGATTTTGATTGATGTTGCATCATCGGATTTACAGCGATATTGGTTATTTATATTTTTTTATAAGAAGTCACGATCCGAAGACAGAATTAAATATGATCGGATAATAATTATTGTTTATTGCGATTTCTTTTCGTCGGTACTTTCTATGTTATTCTCTATTGAAGTAAACCATTCGCATGTAACCGCGATCAAAATAAGTATAATAACATTAAAAAAAAAAAAACTATGACTAGCTGACAGCTGTCGTACCTATGCAAATTATTTATGGAAAATACAGACAAATTACCTGTCCAAGGAAAAAACGACAGTTTATGAACTACGTTAGTGACGGTAAAGAAAAATACGGCATGACGACAACAATAAGAATACATGATTTTCTCTAGAAAGCGGGGTTTCGTCAGAAATCGAGGCACCCTGTACAAAAAAGTCTATTACAGCTGTAGTAGTGATCTATCCGGTTTGTCGATAATAGCGTGCTCATGTATGTGTGCAGTCGGCCGTTTCTTTTGATCGGGCAGCTGCCGGTTGTATGACGGGCACTGTAACTACTGATTAAACAACTATGCCACATTTCAGTCATTGACAATATTCTAATATTTACTATTTATAAGCACTCGGAACGCGAGTGAGACTCGACTCTTAAAAGCGCATGCGAGGAGACTGATCGTAAACAAACCGTCCTGTATAATATTTATCACTCAAACCGAATTTTACGACCGACCAGAGTCAAAAGGAAACAAAGTACGGACGGGGGGTAAAATAACCAAGTACGGTAATCTGATTTACGATCGGCGGCGCCACGGTGACCTTCAATAGGGTGAAAGGGGTCGGTGGGCGTTGGTGATGGTGGCGACGGAATGACACGACGGGAGCTAAGGGATAGCCTAAGCACTGTAAGTTTTCAAAGTGGGCGTAACGATTTGACCTATAACGTTTATGTAGTTTGAGCTTGCTCCGCTATCCGAAAACAATGCTTTGAAATAACAACAAATTATAAATTATTGTAATCGTATCGTCGTCGGCCAGGTGCTGTGCGTGTCCGGCCATGGCATTGTGGAAGAGCACGGTGGTCGTTAATTCGACAGCAGCACACAAAAACGATCGGTTTACACACAATAATGTAGGTCGTGGGCGGCACACGCATTACAATATTCTCTGTCCGGGACTTCTTAGCGATAGGTAAATTAGATATATTAAATGGGCTGGAAAAGTAATGACAAAGTCACCGTAGTTCCTTAATGTGCAATTTACGTTTATACGCTAATCAATATTAATGACATAAGTCATAACACACCAGTGGATAACAGTTTTACTATTTCAATGAACAACAACAATAACGTGTATCTAGCAAATTGCCAAGTCGCCTAGTAAACTAGGGTTATCTTACCGAGTTAACTAATAACAGAATCATAATTATATCTTAGTGATTTAATCGTGTTAGTCATTTCAAACAAGTCAATGTTTAAGTAAAAACAAATAATAATTAGTTGTACAGAATTTTCTTAAAATGACGTATGCGTAATTATTCATAATATACAAAACGATGTATCAGGTATTTTTTGTTTTTTAAACATAATACATACAAGTATATTATATCATGTACAATATAATTACGGAGTGGTTTGTAACAAACTGTTGGTGAATATAAGGTTTTTTTCGAGTAATTTCAATAGCGAGAAATCGACACAATAGCTAAAGCTATTAAGTATAATTTGTGATGATTCGCGATTCGCGCTAATACCCATTGTTTTTTGTTTCTGTTCGACCTCGAGGCCTTTAGATAAAGAAGTTTACTTTTACCGATCATTTCGTTTGACTAAAAAAAATACCTACACAATCAACAAACACCATTCACAAAAAAAAAAAAACACAAATAATAACGTCAGCATACAAGTTATCTGTCAACTTTCCTGGATGAGTAGTAAGTAAATGCGAATTTGCTCGCTCGTATGGTTTTGACGGATTCTGTCTCACAATAATGAAGTATGGTAAAATAGAAACTATTGGTGGTCCAGGACTTTCCGGAAAACGGCTAGAGTAGTCGGACAAACTATTTGCCGGTAACAGTGTAACGAATATAATGACCATTATTATGATATTTTCGACCGGAATAACGAGTCGGTTAGCCGGTAGCTTAATTACTCAATAATACGATTCGTACGAGAAATACGATAATTGGGTTTTACTTTTTTTAATTTTTGCCTACTTACACCCTCCATTGACGACGATCCTCCGGAGACTGACAGTCCTGGAAGGCAACAAGAGTGGTTTTTTCATTTCGCCGGTGGCCATAACAGCGACCCGACAGACGGGACCGACGTAAGTATAGTATATATTAAACAGACACACACAGCCGAACCGTGATAGCTATTGGTTGCCTTAACGGGTAAGTCAACCCATGACCCGACGAACGATTGCACCCGGAGCCGAATAGACACTGCCTAGCTGCTAGCACTAGCCACCACATGTCCATGGCGGCAAAAAAAAAAGTGGTCGTTCCCGCCGACAGCAGCGCACTCGTTCGGCGGTTTTTGATCTAAGGAAGTAAACCGTCGTATGTGTTGCCTCTACATAGTACATAACACTGTAGTGTTAGTGTGGTAATCGGGGTCAGCAGCGTGGAAGAATGTCACACGCCGCGCTAATGTATTCGTTTAAACGGGAATTCGGAAATAGTCGATCCCACACCTGGGCGCAGGCCCCACCGGATGGCCGTGAACCCCATCAAGGTTAATGGATTAATATATATATATTTTTGTTTTGTTCTTCGCCGCGAAACGGAAAGTATAATGTACAGATAGACAGGGCGATACAGCGGTAGAGGTGGGCGCTCGACTTTCCTAAAGACCTTCGGGTTAGTTAAAAAAATTAACCGTCACGGATCGTAATTAAAACGATTGCTTTGCCGGCACGGGAGTATATATTGTAATAAATTACCATAATGCCAACACGTCCTATATATCAACCGGTCGGCTCTTTATTGTCACTGTTCGGGTGCGGCTACTAGAGTTACGTACCGGACGGTAACAGGGTGGTCCCGCCGTCATTAATCTAATACATTTAAATCGTTATGTCATCCAATCAATAATCAACTTTCCTACTGTCACGTTACATCACCGTGACATCAGTTTTTCGGTGTACCTTTTTTTTTTTTTAATGTTTAAAGGACTACTAACCTAAGCGCACAACAAAACCAACTCGTTATTTGTTATTAATATTATTTCATTTTTTTTTTAAATGAATTTATGGCATACGATGGGGTTTTGTAAAATATGTCATCATTAAAATGTAAGTGTATCGTTTTGTATTTTACGCGTGAGGAAATCGTGTAAATTTGGCACCTTTAAATTTGACGACTGACGGTTTGGGCGGTAGAGTGGGTTGTTGGGTCCACACGCCGTTCCATACTGGCGTCCACCGGTATTTCGGTCGGTGAGCCTCCGGGTTGTAGGGTTGACTCAGAAATCCGTCTTGTTTTGGCTGCTTTAAGATGGAAGGATGGTGATGGTTTTTCTTACTGCACCTAACTGGAGAAGCTGATTTTGGTCTTATTCTGGATCTAGGCGCAGGCTCTGGTTCGGGGTATCTGTGAGCCATCCAGCTGCAGTCCAAAAACGGTATCATCTTCCTGGCCTCCCTTAGGTCAGGTGTAGAAGTGTAAAACTGACCTAGCATAAACACCCGGTTCTTATTCTCGAACATACGTCTTATCCGGTCAACCTCGCCCCTGGCTAATCTGTCCTGTAAACACGCTAGCTTGCTAATGATGTTTATGCGAGGCATGAGTCGATTGTCGGGTCGCAGAGGGCATTTTGGCACTGGACTCCTAGAGCGTTCGTATTTGCTCTTGAGGTTTTGCACATCGCCGTATTCGTGGTATTTAATTACGTTCCTGTGCATTTCCGGATCGCTTTTATACTTTTTCAATGCATTCGGCGTGAATTCGTTTTGAAAAGATCGAAGATCGTCGAAGCTCTCAAATCTTCTACACAATTTCCTCACCGCCCCGTACTCGACCGATCTAGAATTCTGACTGAACCGATCCGGCGAAGGCGACAGTACCCTTCGCATTCCTTCTCTTTCGCCAAACATTGATTTCATTGTTGTAAAACTTTGAGAAGAATGCAGAGTCGTCTTCTTCGGTCCAAGGTGTATTACCGTAGAAGCGGACGAACTGGACTCACTATAATTATTAGTGCCATTCGCCCAATCGGTTACCATTTTTTTCTTGTCTTCATTGTCGGCTAACACTAAAACGTAATTGTTCTTTTCGAAATGTTTCGCCGTCGATTCTTCTTCGGAAACGTCAATAGAATAACATGTCCTCGGCGAAACGCATTCTGAACCGGCAGTTTTGCACTTTACTGCTGCGACCGCCCCTAAAGTTTCTTTAGGTATTACCACGTTGGTGGAAAGCTTTTTATTTTTTTTTTCTAACACTTCGTTACTAATACATTTTGAAATTTTTTTCTTTTCACTTTCGGTCAGGCACACCGAACCTATAGAGTCAGCTCTCCTAATGCAATGCTCCAGTTCTTCTTTTTTCCTACGCGGCCCCATAGAACTAGACCGCACGTATAACGAAGAACTCGCATTCGATCTCTTCACTCTTCCACTCACTTCAATTTCATAGTCATTTTTACTCTCGACTTTCTCGACCGATTTTGTACACTTATCCCGCCTAAGATCCGATAAAGTGCTATAGACTTCGTTGAGCTGTTTTTTTAGTCTGTTTAATTGCTCCATGGACAAACTACTCCATATTCGGCAACCTATGTTGGCGGGACTACGGGAACGCGGTTTCCTCGTCGGTATAGATGTGCGGCTCCGCTCTCTATCTTCAGAAATGGGACGTCCTCTTTTCGATGACGTCGTGTATTTTAACGAATTGGCGACATCTTGGACTGAAGATCCTCTCCATAGAGGCATGTAAACGTTTAATTCGGGTTTGCGGTATGTTTCATTGCCTATAGCGTGGAATTTTCTTTTCAAATCTTCAACCGATGACTCGCGATTTCTCAGGCCACGGTCCATATTTCTTTTCCATCGTATTTCAGCAGGATCTTTAGTTTTGAACAAAACGTCCTTTGACTTTTGTATATTCTCCAGATTAGCTTGTAACGATTTTATCTCGGTCTCCGCCCTCTCTTTAACTCTGATAGTCTTCCATTTGTCAAAATCAATTAAACTTCCGCGAGATCTCACTTTGTTATTAGCCTTTTCAGCAGATTTCTCAAGCTCTCCTAATCTTTCTAGACTGCAATAAAAATTGTGGAGATCTTTAAAACGTTCTGATTTTTTACTAGAGTGTCTCAGTTCCTTGACGTAAGTTTGATACTCATAATCTATAGCAGCATTTCTCGCCCGCTCCATTGGCTCATCTGCACTTTTAGAGCGGCGACATCTTCGGACACCCGTGACACTCTCGATCAATTTTACAGGAGTATGAAAACTTCTGATGCGACGTGACGATGGAGATCTAGATGGAGGCTCACTGGCACTTCTTCCCTTCAAATAATTACTGGCGTCCTCGCTTAGTTGTTCCCATTCCGACGCGTCTGAACTGAATTTGTCATACGACTTAAATCTTGATTGAGAAACTGGTTTTTTGCTCGTCAAATACACATCTAATTTGCTTTCTCTGCGCTTTAAAACCGAGACGGTATCTTTCTTTTTTAACTGAGATGCTGGCGACTTTTGGTCATTTGTCTCTTTACTAATGAGTAATTGCTGAAAGAATTCCTCTCCAAATTGACTGTCTGGTTCTTTTGATTCTAATTTTTTACTATTACTTAAACTGGGTTTAATTGTAGCCTTGTCATCGGATTTTTTAATAACTTTTTTACTACTATTGGATTTTACTAATGTAGTTTTTGGAATCTTTTCTTTTGAAATTATTTTTTGAGAACTTTTTGAAGTCACAGAGATTTTTGACGGTATTGACAAAGATTTAGTTCTTTTAGGAATTGATGATTCTGAAGAGTTTGTTGATGATGTAGCAGATCTCTTTAACTCTCTTCCTTTGGTGGATACGGCAACAGTAACTTTGAGAGTTTTTTCTTTTTCCTTTTTTGAATCACTTTTACATAATTTTGTACTACTCTTTAAACTCAAACTTTTCGACCTCTTTTCATTTTCTGATTTCGGTTTAAGTACTTTGACTTCAACGTTAGATTCTACATCAGCTCCCTTGCTCCATCGTTCCAGTCTTGAATTTTTTCGTGATGAGTCACGACGAGGAGGAGTTGGAGGTGAACCTGAAGAACTTGCTGACGATTTAGCTGTTCTTTTAAAAGTAGAAAATACTGGGTAGCAAGTCACTTCCTTCCAAGGATGGTGGAATACTTGATCATCATATTTCGTTACATGAATTCGTGTCAGATGCGATGTGATTGGTAAATAATCCATCTCCAAATCTACACATCAAATTAATTATTATACTAAAATTTGAGATCTCTGAAGCTAATGCAATTTTTAGCGCCTTGCATAGTATTTTTAGTCCGTTACCGTACCACATTTTCCTCGAACTTTCGGTGCTGCCATTATTTTCTGTCACAGTTGCTCAATCGCGTTAAGGTGAAATGCTGCGTTTTGTGTAGCCATATATATTTTAGTGACAAAGAAATGTGAATCATTAATAAGTGATGCGTGATTAATTTATCGAACAACTAAAAAATGATATTATAATTTCTTCATTAGACATTGTTTTGGAACAGTGTAATTAAATATTAACCAAGCAATTCCAACCAATGTAATCTTAGTGTTTTTAGTAGTATTTATATTATTTTTTGTGTACCAATAACTGTTATGATATGATATTTAAGTGATTTGTGTTTAAATTAGTATAAAGTATAAACTTAACTTTTGAGTTATACATTGTTTTGAATAATAATTTCTCAAAACTAATAATAGACCTCATACTAATAATATTGTTTTACTAAAAATATTCAAATGGATCCTTCGGTTTGACAATTTGCAATAATAGCTAAGTGTTATCTTAAATTAATATTACAAATTGTAATCCTTAATAGATATGTAACGCATAAACGTGTTAGGTAAATTGGACACAAGGAGAGACATAGTTTGAAAAATTAACAATTTTATATTCTTTATTATATTTTGCCCATTTAGAAAAATATTTTTCCAGCTTTGCCTCATCGATGCAAAATATCTGGCGGAGTCACTGTGTGCAAAACGACGCTGTATGTTTTTCCTTTCCCCTTAGTCACCATCCAAAAAATAGCTATACTATTACTACAAGGTCTAGAAGATCATAAATAGAAATATCATTTGTTTTAAAAGTGTAACATGTGCATTTTATAACCATGCATATTTTTATATTAGCTATTATTATATTATTATTATATTTATATTAGGCTGATCCTAAATAAATTGAATTTGTCATTTTTATAAATTATAAGTGCATATGGACAGTGAAAGTTTTTTTAACATCATAACTATCAAATTAATGTTTAAATGATGTTTATACTTTACAAACTAGTATAAAAATAATAAAAGTCTATTTTAAAACAAATTAATAATTAATTTGTTAACATTTTGTTAGGTGGTATTGTTTAATATTGAATCGTTTAGAATTTGTAAATATCACTAATTTTAAATCATAATAAGATATTATAACAATCGAATTGGTGACAGTTTTTAACTGCATTTTAAATAGTGTTTTTGTTTTCAAAATTTATAATAAAAATAAGACTTTTATTGTTTACCCTTAGCTCTAAAATAATTGTAATTGGTTTTTTAAATGTATGAACCTTTTGGTCGTTCTGGAGCAGCTTTTCGCAATCCTTGAAATGGTACTTCACCACCATTTTGAATCATCTTGTAAGCGGTTTTTTGTTCAGTTGGTGATAGACACTGAGGTTGATTTTCTCCTCTCCTAAATACTAATGTAGAGTCACTATCGTATCCCGATTCTTTTAACGCTCTAAAATAATAATGTTTAATTAGCGTTAAAAATATAAATAATTTATTTTTTACTTACTGAGCTAAATTTGATTTTTTGGAGGACGATCGATTATGAGGCAGTGGTATTTTTTGTTCAACGTGCTAGACATAAAAATTGGTATTATTATTTTCTCATGTTGTATACTTCGTATTGTAGTCTGTAAGAAATTGTATAAAAAGTTTACTTCGTCAAATGCATTTATCGCCTCATCCCACCATTGTCTGGTTTCTTTCTCTGCAATCGAAGAATGTCCTGGTTCATAGTTTTCAATTGGTCTTGGCTGATTTTTGTACCGGTCTTGGCCACTTTTCACTGGCGATAATCTACAAATAAATTTTAAAACATTTTATAAATGATCAGACCGAGACTGGGATATAATAGTAAAGACGTCTGAATGATCTCAATACTAATGGAAACAAACCTCGAGTATTCATCATCGTACGATTCATAGCCTCTTTCTGGTTCTGACAAGTATCCATTAGTGTTCCTAGATTTTGGCTCTAGAAATCAAACGTTAATATAGTTCATATTATAAATCATATTACGTTTCATGTCTAAATGTATGCGTTATCAATGTTAGAGCGTATGTTATTTGCATGTTGTGTAAAGTAACCGACTAAATATAACATGATTGTTTTTGTGTTGAACTTGGTTAATGTTAATAAGCAACATAAAATCAGAGTTTTACAGTTATTTGATTAAAGACCGCAACGTTGTTACAAGTTTTCGATTTGCTATTTTTTTCTATTATGATAGAATACAAATGCATCTAAGGTAATTCTCTACACTCTTTGTTAAACTTTAAACTTTAACAACCTAAGCTCGAAGGCTTTTATGTTACGGTCATAGTGTAGAATTATTAAAACTTAATATCTTGGGTTATATTATTGCAAAATATATGTATTTTTTAATTAAAGCTAAGCGTTGCTTTAGCATTAATATATTGCAATGTATTTAGATGAATATTATTTTTAATATTGTCACCTCGAGTTATAGTTCTGTATCGAACCGTTACACCGTCATCTGTAATATTAGTAATTTTACATATAAAGAGTAATATTTGATTTAAATAAGTGATCACCACATTTAGTAGAGGTTCAAAATCTTTTTTAATAATAATACAAATTATGCGGCTTAAAATTTAAATATTTCTAGTAGACACTAACCATCAGTTTGGAATTTGTGTAGCGATTCGTACATTTGTTTGTACCACTTCTGTTGATCAGGTTCTTTAACTTCCTGTAATAATTAGTTGTGCGTTTTTTTTTTTTTTGTACAAACATTAAACTAATTAATATACGTACCGATCTTAAGACGATAGGTACACCTTCCTTAGTCGTTGGACCTATGCCGTCGTATTTTTTTGGGCTGGTCTCGAGCATCTTTCTTTGTTTCTTTTCTTCTGACCCGCTAGCATAATCGCGCCTTGCGGTGAAGTCTAAACACAAATTAAAGACATCAATTAACGAATCGATATACTGAACCGATTTTATATTTTTTCTCAATAGACTTAAAGGGAACATTCGTTTCATTAACGCGCTACCATGAATAGTGTTCTCTCTGTTAGTTTTAATTGTAGACAAGGCTTATCTTAATCGTTTCACGTGAACATATTACTTATTGATAATTTTAACAGCGTTGTATTTAACGAATCTCGGTATCTCGTTGTTAAGATTTATTGTTCAAGTATTTCATTGATAAAAAAAAATTAACAATAATAATATTAAACTTAATAGTCAAAGCCAACAAACAATCTTACTTATTGTTTTAGTATCGACATTACGTTTTCCAGACGAGCCTTTATTTTTGTTTTCTTTATTCATGTTCGACTCTTCTGGATCGAGGTACGCTGAACCCCGTGGCAGCTGTCCTTCTGCAAATGAAATAGTGATTTATAGTTAAGGTAGATAAATATAAGGACTAAAGGACAGACTAAACAAGCATATTGTTACTTTGTTCGTGTTTTAAATTCTAAAATTAATCAAAGAAATCTTAAGATAATTAGTTAATAAGCATGAAGCAAATGATATAATATTTCTTTTTCTCTGCTGCTACAAATTATTTTGGATAAGCCATCCCAGTTCTAAATTCTCAATCTACACTTAACATGGTTTCCTAGTTCCTACGGCTTAACACCAGTCACATATTATTTTCATTTCTCTCCTTTCTTTTTGATTAGTCTTCTCTCTATTATACATTCAGCCTCGTTGCCTCCTTAAATATTTTAATATCGTCACTCCGCTCTTCTCATGATATACCCACATTACCATATTTTATGTTTCAGTGGCGGCTTTGGTTCTTTACCCAGGAGGGGGGGCAATATTTTTTGATATGCATAAATGTGTACTTATTTAAGTTTTCACGTTCCGATGCAGGAGCGACAACCAAATCAAATATTTTCAAGGGTCACCTTTTTTTTTAAACTCCAAACTAACCGAATGACGACAACGCGTGCTGTCAAAAATAAAAATGTAAAATGTCTAGGAGGGCCATGGCCACTATGCCCCCCTCTAAACGGTGGCCCTGTTATTTTTCCTCTAGTTCATACCTATTATACTACTTCCACTACACAACACACGTCCTTTATTTTATTTTCTATCCCACTAGCAATTGGATCTGTACATAGAGTCGGTCTCACAACTGTCGTTTAGAAGCTACTTTAAGTATACTCGCTATAAATTCATCACAAGTCATTCATATAAAATGACAAAAAAGCTTATTAAAGTCTATACTGTTTAAAGTTCAATATTTCCGTACATCACGTAAGACGGGTCAGTTTTAAAAAGTAACAACATTAATACAGTTGCGTGCAAATTATATACATATTGTGTGCAATTTGTTTGTGTATACCTCTGGCTTTTTGCAGGAGCGTTATGGTGGGGCTTTGAACGCGCGGCAGCCTCCTCTCCGTGCCTCGATGAGCGTTATCATCGCCTTTACCGTGATAATAATAACAGTAGTAGTATAAGTGTAACGTGCATAAATATCGGTATGGATGTCATTAATGCTGTCAAGTGCTTACCTTGTGAATTTTGCGACAATAGAGGCGGCGCAGGTGGATACGGTGAACTCAGTACATGCAAATCTGACGGTTTTTTTGGGCCTACCTAAAAAGAAAAAATTAAAAAATCTTATGCGGGACTAACAATCACGTGTGTCGACATACCTTTTGAGTGTCCCCGTTAATCTGTTTTCTGGATAATGTCGGCGATTCAAACCGGACCGGCTTGTAAGCTTTTCTCTCGGGCGTCGGACTCGAGTTGGGCGTCCATACGGGTGGAAGTTCCGACGACGGGGTCGGTGGTTTTTTCTCAGTTTTCCTACTGACAGCGTTCTCCAAGTTTAACGTCCTGTGTTTTACCTCCGGTGACCAAACACCTGCGCAAACACGAAAACGATTATTACAATTGGGACGCAGCTTCAACAACAACAGCGAGATCAGGTCTAAAAAGTCACACACAATGCACATGCTCAGAGTACAAGTCGACCACTACACTACACTATTGTATGTTACATACCGTCGATGATGGCGTTTTCTGTGAAAATACTAGTTGTGTTTTTTTATTCATAGCCGAGTCAACACTGCAACGCACATATGTGGCGCGTGCGATTTTGGGACACAGGTGTGTATTTTTTATTATTATATCATTGTTTTTTTTTAGACTAGGTATATATATATATATATATATATATATTGTACGCATGTCACACAATATTTGACGCGAATATTTTAGACGCGCTGCTAGTGGAATATGTTACTTCCTAATACTATAATTTAATTTATAACTAAATTATTACCCACTTAAGTCGTACACAGTCAGTTATTTTTTGTAGAAAGTACGAACACAAAATAAAAACATCAGGATGGTATATTATATGTTAATGGTATTTATAGCATTATGCTAATCATTTTTTTTTAGTTAAAGCATAAAAGAGTATTGTAAATTATTTAAAGAGAACTGGTGTATGTGGATAGATCATTTTATAATATTATGTATATTACAGAGGTAAATTTACTAAAAGAAAACGTTTTACGAATAGGATTTAATGGAAAGTAGCAGAAAAAATGAAATAAAGATGGTTTTTGATAAATAAACACAAAGACTTAAGTTTTTGAAAACCATTCTATACAAAGTACTGAGTTTTAATTTTTTTTTTCTACATTATAACCATCAATAAGGCAATAATTAAAATTTTGTTTTATCAGTGAATAGACAGCAACCTTTTTTTACATAGTAAAGCGGTACTAATTTGAACGGCTTAAAATCTCATAAAAATAAGTTTTAGTCGCGCAACTTCTCTGGATTATAATTTATAACCAAACACTAAATAAAACAGTGTTCGGTTTTTAGTTGAATAGGTTACAATATAACTAAATGCACTTCAAAATATGTATCTGGTTTGTATCTAAGGATAACAAAATTATAGTTAATTAATAATACATCGAGTATGAGTGACGGAAGCGCTCGAAGCTTGCGCCACGAGTTGTATTATAATAAATGCTGTTATAAATTATACATTGTGCATGTGTTGGCCTGGGTGCGTTTAAGCCTGAGGTGCAAACACCCACCCAAACAAATTTTTGAGAGATGCACTGCATTTGGCAATAGCCGAATAATAAGAAGGATATGGAAAAAAACAGATTCAGACAAACTTATGTGCAAACTGAAAAAAGAAACGGACGTTGGCAACCGGTCAAAGCGCCGGACCGGTGCCAGATGCTGTAATATACCGTACAGTACACAATATATACATATATAAATAATATGTATAACATTATTTTTAAAAAACATATATCGGCCTAGACAAACCAATAATAACAAAATCATAATTACTTCTCGGTGATTTCGTTAACGGGGTCAAGAGTAATTTGAAAATATCTGAATAGTTACCGAACGTTGACATCACCCGCTTAACCACCACATATTATTATTCTTATAATCATTGATAGTTTTGATCTACTGGCACACGGTTTGTGCTTTGACACCGCCAACATTTTTACGGTTTAACGCGTGTGTTTGTATAATTTATTTATTTAACCGAGACTGTGTAAAAGAGGTAAAGCAATAAACGTAACATCCAACAAATTATGCGAAACAAACAATCGTTGAAACCCATGCAGCGGTGGTTTAGGGTTACAACTGTTGAAAGGAAAGCGAAACCGTCTATCTCAGACGGAATACTATAGACAAAAATAAATTTCCGTTAAACGCAATGGAGTAGACGGATTTCAGTTGAGAATTAGCATAGTTCGGCGAGACCATTACACATGTTTTTATTTTTTTATTTATGTGTGTAATATATTTTTAAAATAAAAAAAATAACTAAAGGCATTTTAACACGTTAACAGATTAACTAAAATTGATCATAAGTTGACAATTTATAGTCTAGATTATGAACTTAATCAAATAGAATTTAAAGCAATTTAATTATTGGGCATTATTTTTTTCGTTGAAAAACATGGTGTAATTTAAAGTCAAGGATAATTTTGAGAAATAAATGAGAGGAGATAATAGTCAATCTAAACAAAATTTAGATTCTCCCCTAGATTAGATTTCTTTTTTGTTTTATGTGTATACAGCAATGGTTTTCAGCTGACCATCAATACATAATAACGTTATACATTTGTTGTAAAGGCATATGATTCGAAAATAAAAAACGATTCACCGCTATATTTTTAAAATTTTCTACATAAAAATGTGTACATGTCGATTTCAAGGACAATTTTAATTATATCGGTACAGAGAATAACCGTTGTTTTTTTTTATATTCTTGGCACCAACCCGAATTTTACTCGCAAGATTTGAAGCATTACTCAATTTGAAAATTTCATTCAATTTAACAAAGAAATACAATTTACAATTAGTAATTTATTAAAATAATTTATTAAATATGTTGTTAAATAATTTTAATAACATTTTGCGATTGACAACAAATTAAAGTTTAATAATTAATTTTGTAACTCCAGTTATAAATGCGTCATTGACAATCGTTACATGTTTTATAATAATAGTTTTGTTTGATCATATTTTTGATTTTACAGAAAAAACGTTTATGAATTATAGTTTATAAGGAAAAAATTGTATAGAGAATTATTATTTTTCTTAAAAAATAAAACAGGAAATATGTCCGAAAGAAATGTTATAGTTTAAGTAAAAACCATTTTCATATTTATGTAACTACAGTAGTTATTCTTTGCTGGATAACCGTCGGCGGTCGTTGAATATAAAATGATTCTGGGGATACTCATTAGAACACTAATTATATATCATAAATAATTTTGTTGTACTTCTTTGGTAAAAAAAGATGGCTTGTTAAAAAGAAACGGCTATTCTTCTTAGGTATTATCTATCTGTTGCCATGAAATCATACACTTTAAAAATTTTAAAATTACACTAAATGTAAAAGTGATGTTACTTAGGCAGTTTATTTAGTTAAAAGCTACGTTTAGAGTTCAGGCCAAAAACGGTTGAAACAACGAAAATAAATACTAAAAAAAAATCCGTATACCAACCTGCTTTTTTGATATCTGCTTTGAATTGTGGACCTATCTTACTCTTTTCCCGCATCATTGAATCACATGTACTTGGTGGACGCGTGCAAATAAAAATGTGTATTATTAAAAAATTAAAAAACCGGAAACGGAACGGAACTTTTTGTGCGTTCGATGACTGTTTGGGTTTTGGCCACGCGTGCGAATTGGCGTCAGTTTGAACGGAGTATGCGTTAAAAAGTATACAAGTATTTTTTTTTAATACTGCGGGAAACCTCGGCACTGGCCGCGTGCTTCTGGTGGGAGTAAAAATGGGCATAAAAATATACTATATAAATAAAAATAAAGAAGAAAAAAATATTGGCTAATGATCTCTGAAACGGTTCCACTGTGGCCGACATTCTGGCGGCACCTGTTTTATTATTAGACTTACCGGAGACTTATGACTTCAAATTTTATTTTGTTGTTATTCTTTTTTTTACTCAGTAAGACGGCTAAAAAATGAAAGCATCCGTAACTCTAGCCATTAATAAATTGAAAAATAAGTCGTAGGATAATATTACACTAACTTATTCTTTGTCATTCAGTTGATAATTGCTAGGGCTTTGGATTTTGAGCTGTACAATATTGTAATTTAGATTATCTATAGCTATCACAATTCACACAGAAGTAAAAACATGCAGACTACAAATTAATCAACATACAATTTTCCAACGTTTGCATACAAATTATAGGACTAAACCGGGCCTTTTTCCCGGTTTAAGTGGACTAATCAATATTTCATACGGTATTTATAGGTAGTCTAGACTCTAGATTAATATACATGTATAATGTATATAGACAATTACAGTCGTTTTTGTATACTATTAGATCATACTATAATTGCATTGTTTACTGTGAGGTATATCATTAAAAATTTAAAAAATAAATACACAACTCAAATTTTCGATGCAACTCAAGACATCCAAACAATGATTGTTTGACAACGGTTTAAAGGGGTTTTTCATTACATCCAATTCATAGAACACGAGACAATACAATTAAAAACATACAATTCGGACAAGGTAGCATCGTGCAAGCGACAAACCTATGTTCCTTCTAGATAAAAATCCGCCGAAAACCCAGTCGATTTCATCAAAAAGCGAACAGTCGGAAGTTCTCTGTTTATTATCTTTTCTGCAAACCGTTCTAGCTGTATAGGGAAAAGTAGACATAATAATAAATAAATTTTATAACATTTTATAGGATTATGTTTGAAACATTTTTTTTAAAAAGTTTTGATATTTTATTTTATTTTAAAAGTGCTAGGTTCAAGTGAGCATTGTCAGAGCTTGTTTGGAAATTTAGGAATATTTTGATTTCTACAAAAACAATGATGGTTTTGTTGTCCATTTTCACTAATACGGCAAATTGTTATAGCTTTATATTACATTCGTTGATGCAATATTTTCATATAGTTCATAATTTGACCAGGATTTAAGTTTAATTGTTTTGATGATATTCATTTAAAAAATTATTTAAAGGACGTGGAACTGTTTGCTATAGTAACTTTTTAGCAAAATCAGACAGTTACACACGCGTGATTCTTCGATGACTGCTTTGGTAATATCGTTATTGTCTAAACTATAGACAATAACTTAATTATATAATTTAAATTACAGTCCCGCGTTCAAAGTCTCTATGAAAGTGAATGGTAGAAAAGATCCTCTGACACCCTGTACTCGCACTTCTTCATTGAATAACAGATTAATCATAATTTACTTTTATTTTATTTGGCCATCCCGAAAATCACTCTTAAGGTACGACTTACGCAAATGACAACCTTTGTTAGAATTTGTCTTTTATTTTGATTTAAAAAAGTGTTTGAATAGCCTAATACCAACATCGAATTACCAATATATTACTAGCATGGATCAAATATAATATAAATGGAGAACTCCCTTATATAAATTTGACGCTTTTGTTTTCGAAATCCATAGTAGTTTTAACTTTTCAACACAATAAAATTCGAAAAAGCCAGTAAAATTGTGTTGTTCTTACTTATCTAATCTATGTTATCTAGTATGTGTTGCTAGTGTAATATCATTGCATTTGCCGTGAGCTCAAATTTTCACGACGTACACAGAAATATAGTGTAGGGTTTCGCCTCACCTCTCTCTACTGTGTTATAATTATAGAATCACAATTCGGTCTGTCCAGTAACCGACCAACGTGTCGCTTGTACCGTTTATAAAAATAGTAAGCGCTCGGCCGAATGTGTGCGCTCGCGCTCGCGTAAACACGGTCTTGGACAAATTGTATCAGCTGTTCGCGTGACAGACGACGCCGATCGTGTATATAAACGTGTGTATAAACAAAAAAAATGGCTTTAAGGTATCCTGAATGATGGACTTCCGTTTAGCTATTTCGGATACTTCCGCCGCTGGCCGGTCCGGAATACCGTATTTAGACGCATCTTGGCCACACTGCAAAAACAGCGCGTGTTAGTGATAAAAAAATAAACACAAAAATTACAAAAACCAAAACGAGTTAACGATAAACGCAAAATTAACTCTCTCTCGGTCCATTACACACTCACCGCTCATTCGCACTTCTTCGATGCAAACCTCGTCTTCGGGCACGATGTCCATCAGGTGTCTGGGATAACCGTTTTGATCGTGTTTGGGCTCCACGAATTCCATATCGGTCGTGTCCACGCCCAATTTTTCCAATCTCTCTCTGGCCTTGGCCACGAACTCGGCGTCCACGTCCAGTTGGGTACCGTAAGACGACGACAGCGGCCGGCCTGGTCTCGTTATCCTTATCACTTTATTGTTAAGCCGACGCTCTCTCTCCTTCACCTTCTCCATGTACTCGGCGTACATGAGCTCCCGAGTCTGATTGTCCGGCACCGACAGCGTGTCGATAAACGTACAATTATCATTATTATTATTATTATTGCTATCCGTCATCGTTGGCGGCCGATCGATAGCGACTGTAGACGCCGATCGATCGGATCGCCGGCACTCCTGTTGGATCACATTCAATAATCTGCTAGATCTGGTCTCTTGGTATTTACGCAGCGACACCAAACGGTGAGCGTCCGACAAAGGCTCGTCGCTGGTGCCGCACATCCGGCACGCTTCGTCTATAACTTCAGCGCTGTACGTCGGGCACGTCGGGGACGACGGTGGCGGGCCGTATCCGAGGATTTCCACGAGGTCGTCAACCGTGGTCGAGCGACACGGGTTCGGGATTTTCGCCCGGTCCGAAAACTTCTTGTGCAGCTCAATGATATCGGACGCCTCCGAGGCGGTGGATGGCGCGCGGCTTTGTTGGCTCGGGGACAGACACAACGATCTGGACGACTCACCTTCGTCGGACAACGTGTAACTCAACCAATCGCTGTCAGTGTCAAGGTCGGACGGGCCGCCGGACACCGTCCTGTAAGACGTTGTGTCTTCGTAGTCGTCCGTGTCGTCCCGAATGAGCCGAGCAACGGCTCTCAGCTTTTCGTACACCGACCGGACGTCAATTTGCCGTCGTCCGCGGTCAGTTCTCGCGTGGTGCTTGACGCGCGCGCGTACCTCGTAGTCTTTCACGGTGCTGTCGTCCGACGAGTATTGGTACGGTCCCAAACGGTGTCTATCGTGAGCTCCGTAGCCGTCGTGGCCAACAGTCTCAAGGAATTCCTTGCCTCGAGGATGTGCGGCCGTAAGGCGTCCGTTCACTACCGCCGCAACATCTCGGACACCCACCTCTTTGTAGTCCTGTTCTTCACTCTGCGATTCCATTATTGGAAACATGTCGGTTATCAAACGCTGTTGTTCCTCGTTATAGCTATCGTATTCATCAAACTTGTCAAGAACGACGTTGTCGTCTTGTAAAATGTCGTTTAATTTCATAAAACCGTTGGCGTAGTTTTCGGATTTCGTGGTAACCGTCCAAGAAGAACAATTAACAGCGGTGCTTTCTCGTTTGACGCAGTCCATTTCTTTTACCGTGACATCATCGTCCGAGTCGATTTGTTCTACAAAGGTAGCGTCGTCGTTTTTAGTAGGAACCTGCGATTCGGCGTACCTAAGCTCTTGGGATTTTCTAACCAACGAAGGAGATTCGAGCTTCGTCTCTGGTTCACCGACGGACCGACAAACGCTTTCTGATATCGAATCAACCTGAACCGAGTCACCGTTTTTGTTTTCTACCATTTCGACAGGGTCGATTCCATTTGAAGACGGTCCTTCGGGCATTGTCGGGCGTTCTCGTTTGGGGTCTTCGTCGCTAGCACTGGCGCTGGTCTCTTCATTGATCACGTCCAAATGACAGCAGTCCGGCAAGATCTGACAGTACTCCGGCCGAGACGGTGTGATTTTCTCCACTCTGACCAACACCTGAATAGGCGAACCAGCTTGTCGACGAGTTTCTAGTTCGGATATTAGAAGCGCCTCGTTGTTCTTGATCCATTCTAGTTCGTCCACTCGTAGATCCGAAGACGCGGAAACGATTTCTATTTTGGGAAGACTCTTGGTAACTTGCTCGACAATCTTAACTGGTCCCGCATTCGATTGTTGACCGTCTTCTGGACTATTGATTCGATTCGCGGGTTTCTTTTTTCTCCTACGTTTCCGAACTTTTTTACCTAAGCAATTACTATACTCGTCAGCATTGTCACGAGCCAACTACTAATATTTAACTCTATTATAATTATAATGCATTATTGTCCACGGGTCAGTGCCGAATAAATCAGGGATACGATAGACAAGAGCCACCTCATATTGGTAGTTTACAAAGCACGAGACATTGATTTTAGTTTGATTAGTTTTATTATATATTGATTTTATTGATTAGTTGATTGAACCTTGTGTCTTGAAAATGTTGTTTACCTCTATGCTTCAAAGTGTCATTTTACGTTACTGCATGAGATGCAAATTGATAAAAAAATAATTTCAAAAGACTGTGTAAAGCTCAGTTCACAAATTTTAATTTTTGCAACAAATATATTAAATGTTTTATAATAATAATAGTTAGTAAACGAAGTGTCCTTTCATTTCAACTCATACACATAATCTAAAATGCAATTAGAACGTCCATATTTTTTGAAATTAAATACTGCTTGTATCACTACTAGTTAATTAGTAAGCCTGATAAAATATTAAAGAGAGCTTTAAAAAAAAACGCTTAAAACAAAAGATATTAGTATTCATTACAATTAACATTATTTAAATTATATTATATGTATACCTATCGGACGTTAATTCATTGAAACATATACCAACAAAATAGCACCTAGTGATGCAAATAAAAAAACAGAATAACTGATATGTGTTGCAATACGACTATTTTTGTAATGCAAATAAATAATTATCTACAGAGGTGGTTTTACCTTATAACAATTAACTTAAATACAAATGCACGTTAAATTTACAATCGATTTACAAACATTTTAATGTAAGATCGATCGAATAAAATTCACTATTGTTAGCCACGACTAATAACTAATTGAATACGATGGCGGTCACCTGTAACCGCGTGTTTCATAATAGTTTTACCGCAAAAAAAGAACAATAAATCAATATAATTATACAGACATAATTTATCCATTGTATGTAATAATAATTATGAATGAAACAAATTATGGTAAGTCAGCAACTAGTGATTGCCGAAATATGAACAACCGTATATTGCTTATTAATGAACTATTCCGGTTGTTAAACTACCATGAAAATAGAAAACACGTGTTGCAGACACATACCAGGTATATTCTATGGCAAACTAATGCAACGGCTGATTCAAAGCTTCAACTTGAACACCTACGTAAAGTTTAACAACATACATTCAAAAGTCCTTACCTTTTTTATTACCAGTCTGTCCTTCTGTCTCGTTAACCGGTTTGTTCTTGTCGACGGTAGCTTTGACTTCTATAAAAAAATAAAAACAATCGATAATATTTTCCTCAGTACATTAACAACAAAATTGAAAATGTTTTAAGCTTATGTACACATGGCCGACGAGACCAAAGGTAAGTGATGTTTGTTCAATAGTGTTCAGCATTATCGACTGACTGCGGCAGATCCGCTGCATGAGCACATATTGGTAAGGGCACACCCGAACAGAGGAAGTCGCATACAACATCCAAAACCGGAGATGGCTTAACACACACACGAACTCATTATTTTTCAAACTCATTTTATGTATACACACACACACACACACACACACACACACACACACACACACACACAGTATTCATTAGTGTATGTGTGTGTTTTTGTCAACAGACAACAACACATGCGCACAATGAAAACGATGACAGACGAATAGACACGGGTCAATGGAACACATGTTTTCGGGGTAGCTAATATTGGATCATAGTATTTTTTAGTTTTTACTATACATAGTGTATAATATTATTCATTCTGTTTAAATAAACATTGAAGTCCTATTATAATATTTTTTATTAATGAAAACGGTAACATCCATACGGTTCGATCGTCATGGAAAACAAATTGACAAATTTATATCGACTGTTTATCTATTTAACTGTTAAAAATATTGACTTTTATTAATGGGCTATACTAGGGTCGTCTATTACACGTGTATTTAAGAACAGTAATGTAATCTGTGAACATGTAGATAAAAGTACTGATTTAAGTCTTTAGATAAATAAATGGTGATAACAAAATGGTTAGGTTTAGGTAATGACCACTCAACACCATTTGGCCTGGCGACGTTTGCGATGCGGAGCAGAAGACGTGATTGAATAATAATAGAATTAATATTAAAATTACGTATTGTGTTTTTCTTTTGTTAATAACTGTAATTGATTTTACAATAAACAGATTCTAACAGCGAAAAAAAAGGTTAGGTTTAGGTTTTTGTTAAGTTTGATGGACACTGAAAAATAATAATAATTCGCGATCATTTTTACCTATTAATAAAATATCCATCAACAAATAAAAAAATAGTTTTAAAAAATTATAATAAAAAAAATTATAATATAAAATATACATTTCTGTTTTATTCCATTTTACTCGTATTAATTGAATTAAGCTTTTTTTCTTTTATTCTTATAAGTCATAAGATTATTTTCAATAACGGATTATAATTTATTTCAAAAGCATACAAATTATAGTTATGAATCTAAACTAAATTAAAAGCTACAAAGGAGGTCGAGACTTTTTAGGATGAAATAATTAATTATTTTTCCAAGCCAGGTTAAGATACGTTAGGGCCAACCACTTAAGTATGATAAAATATTGACACAAATGTTTTAATATAATAGGTACCCAAGTTCCCGATTTTTAAATACACGGGTATTGCCAACTGTAAGTCCGGATATGAAAATTCTGGGTATACGTATATCCTTATTACACGTTTTAAACCGTGAGTCCTGTCTATACCTGCTAACAGTTATGCGAATAAAACATATTTTTATTTAGCAATTGGTCGACTCCACAGTAATTGGGAAAAACAATGACTCACATCTAGAAATCACTTATGATGACACTTCTAAATAGCAACCTACAAATTTTATTTACAGGATGCAGGATAATTTAATGACAAAAATTATTGGTCGATATCCCGTTTAAAATAAATACTTTTTAATTTATTATCATTAAGCTTATCAAGTTTAAGAGGAGAAGTGCGAGCGAATTGTGCGTCCGGATATAAATAAAACTACCTCGCCTCCAGCCTACATCATAAAACGCCAAAAACTTTAAAATTATTTTATCAAAAATGGTTATCGACCAGTCATATTTTTCATTATTATTTATTTCATACTGATTTTTAAAGGCAAAACATATGCATATTGCCATTTGACTTTTAAAAACTACCCACTAAATTAACTAAGCCTTTAATATAATATTTTCAACTTGAACAACAAAAACTATTTTTGATAATTTCATGTTATAGTAACGATTTAATTAGAACCTTTTTTGCTAAAACACTTTTTTTATAGATAAAATTACAGTAATAATGGTGTTTTACTACCAACTAAACTACTATAGTAGAACATTATGCAAATACAACTATTTAAAAACAGACATTATAAACACAAATTAATAATGTATTTCGATAAATGAGTTATGGCTACTGTCACAATACAGAAGGCTTAGAAACTTGAGTACTTAATACTTCTAATTTAGCTGACTCTCGAACACAACATATTTGTATATTAGAAACAAAAATATAGGACGATCTTTGTAGAATCTAAATTTATGTAGACCATGAATTTAGATTCTAAACGATTCTATCATACGTTTGATACACATAGGTATACTGATATCATTTAAATTTTTAACAATGGTTTTGTTGAAACGGTTAAATTACAAATCGTAAGTTTTTTTTAAAGATTACTGATATTTATTAATTACGATACAAAACCCTGGTACGATTTAATAAAAAAACAAAGTTTTTTTGAAAGTAATGATAATATATTATGTAATCCTTATTCAATTTACGTACCTACGTTTTATTTGACACAAAAAAAAAGCAACAACAATATAATTCGCTTAACTATTTTTGGATTTCGAATTTGTACACTATTGAGACTAATCGTGCAATTATGGACAGGATGGGTGTAGTTCCTGTGGGTGGGGTGACGCGCAAGGCCTATTTTTATATACAAGCTCTCGTATAAACTACGCCACGAGTTCCTCAATTAAAAGCGGTTATTCCTGTTTTATTGGTTTAATAAATGGCATACACGCCGTACAGGAATTCTAACAGTATGTCATACAAGAAAAAAATGTAATTATTAAATAATTATTATTCAATTGGTAAACTTGTATAAAAATTAATATGTCAAATTAAAAAAATGTCTTTTGAACCGTATGTGTATTTTTGTATTCTTTTATTTTTAATAGATACATCTTAATAATAAAATAAAAACTAATAAAACATAAAGTGTAATAAATGTGTCATAATATGGCGTACACTTTTTAGAATTTGTACTTCTATAATACACATGTCAATTTTAAAGCCTCTTACCTTTTTTGACCCCAAGTTTATTTGGCCTATGGTATTTGTCTTTTAATCTTGATTTCTTCTTAATTTCTAGCTCGGGCATTGGTGTATCGGTTGACCGAAAGAAACAAAAGCTAAGATGGACGTACCAAAGTTTAAACAATACGGTCCGCATGCTCGTCTAAGTTACCACAGGACACATGTACACTGAACTGATCTATTTCGTTGGTAAAAAATGTCTGAAGAAACACGATGGTGCTTGAGAAACCCGACATCTCTCTGGTGGGGTGTTACGGTCGACTGAATTGTCGATAAAAACAGTAAAACACTAGCCGAAAATTCGGCCACATCGGTATTAGGCAAGGTTGGTTTTTTCCTCAGGACCTAATTCCGAAAAGACACGTTGCGGCCTACATATATGATAACAGTGAAAAGCGTTTCAAGCGTTTAAAAATTATACAAATTTATAAAAAAAGTATCTATACGTCAATTAGCTTTACCATTCAAACTATTCATTCATTGACATTTGATGCTGTAAAAAATAAGCAATTCAATATTTCTATAGTACCCAATAATAATTATCAATTTTCAGTTTCAATGAATCGAATTAATTAATTGCTTTCTAATCTCTTTTTTATTTTTATTTTTACTCGGTCTCCCTAGAATTAAGACTAAATAGAAATGATAGCCATCATATCGACTTTTCTGTCTTCTCAGTCATTATTATGATTTTTTCGGGAAAATATTTTTTAATATTAAAAGAGGCAATCTTCAAAATAAATCGCTTTCATATAAAAAAAGCAATTTTTTAACGACTAATGAAAGTAGTTTTTTTTAATGTTTCATCTCAAATAAAATAATGTGTTAATCATGAATTAGCTTACATTAGCAACTACTTCATATATATTTCAAATACCTACATATTAGACATTAGTCATAAGATATTTCATCTTTATAATTTCCAACTTTTCCGCTATGAAACGTGCGTTTAAAATTAAAATTAGAAATTTATCTTTCTTTAAAGATTTATTTTTCACTTTGTTTTACTGCCGTTTCTTTGTATCCAAATAAATTTACATGTTGCCTGTATATAAAAGGTTGTTTATATAAAAGGTAGGTTAGGTATAAAAGCTAAATATAAGAAAAGATTTAGAAAAGCTAAAAACAATGTGAATATAAAAGTGCATAATCCTTTTTCTAATTTAACTAAAATCATATAATATGCGCGGATTAAACTACAATGAAAATAATTTTCATAGTCGTATTTTCCAATGTTTGATAAAAAATAAAGTGTCAAAAAGAAACGGGCGTGCGCTATATATAAAGACATCAGTGAAAGGAAATAAAAAAAATTGCACGTACTCACAGATAAATAAGTAATAACCAATTTATTTATACATCTAGATACTCTAGTTTTAGCATAAAAAAAAATATTGCGTTACATGCATATAAATATTAAAAAAATCTTACCGACTTTTCGGTGCTGGTCATTCTGCACAGCATCATGAGATTTTGTCTGTCTAAAATACATAAAAAAAACAGCGATCGGACCAAATAACTTTTCAAGTTAATAACAAAAGAAATATATAAAACAAATTATATTTGTTCACTTGTTTAATATAACACACAAACAGAAAGATCATGGGAAACCTATAGGTTCTTTTTAGATAATACAAATACAAATGGTAATATTTTAATAACACGGGTAGAACAAATCAGTAATTCATATAATTACCATGTTTAGATAACTATATTGAGTTTATAATGTGCAGATTAATAAGTCTATAAGGACGCGGGCGTTCCTCTGCGGGTATGTATGATTTTCGGATTTCTATGTCGTCTGGTGTTTGTTTTGTCCAGATGAATTCAATGTCAAATGCGTTTGATACAATATTACAATTTTAATATATGTCATGGGCTCATTCATAACATGCGTGTATTTTTTATTATTCATCAAACCGACGTTACTTGTGTGCGTTAAAATAATCCCGGTACACGCATGTAGGTGGTATACAGCTATAGTTAGAAGGTGATCATTGCACCGTGTATCCTCGTTTCCAATCAGTTTCCTATGGACTATGTACACTTTATAGGTACACCAATTTTAACTGTACATAAACAACTATCAATGCGTATAGATTTCGCACTTGACGCACACGCGATTGTATTATATATATATATAAATATGTTTCACAACACAAAATATGTGCTTTAACCTTTGCTACATTTTGATTCACTTTGTTGCCGTCGGGGCGTTTATCACTATTTTGCAATCGTATTTATCTGCATAATTAGCCATTTAAATATTCTTAAAGGGGCGTAATTTGTAGTTTGAAAACTGAGTTTGTGCGAATAAATACTGTAGAGTCCTTGATAACCAACATTTTCATAGAAAAAAAAAAAGATATGTGATATATCCTCTCCAACACCCTAACCCCATTAATGTCATCAATTCTTTATCCGTATCTATCTTGGCTCGATATTGTAATTAGTATAAATTAACATCTCCACGGAGTTTATAACATATAAACTATAAAACTTATAAATAATAAAAAAATATATATTAAACATTTGTGGTAAATTATTGTTGATTGTGATATGTTTTTCCACATTTATGTATTTTATAAATGCTTATTTTGGTTATTAACGAGATGTAAATATCAATGTTTTTCTGAATTCTGAGGCCCGCGTTTAGGGTCAATAGGGCGTGCCTTGCTAAAGCATGGAGATTTATCGTCATTATACAGTGATTTTATTGTAATGCACAGGATGGGCGTGATGGTTTAACCGTCCAGAACGCATTTGGTCGACACCCAAAGTCATTTAAAATTTTATTTTAGAAATTGTACTCGTTAAAATGTCACAAAAGCTCACACATCATTTAACGACAGGTAAAGGACAAATTCGAGCATAGTGTTTAAAGTCCTAATTCTCGTAGCCCACATACAAATGTCTAACTCGGCTTAAAATTAAATGGATATATTGTTAAAATCTGGAGAAACGTTAGTTTTTTATAGCAGTTTTATTTTATACCACAAAAATAAGCAAGTAATAATATTTTTGGTGAATCGGCTCGCAAGCTGTTTATACTAAACGTCTATAATTGTGAATGCATTTTTGTTTATGAGAATCGCATTATAATGAATTAATAAATAAACACGATTAAAAAGTATTATTGCTATACACATTTTCTTTTACGTTATGATTTCATAAACAAATTGGCGCCCTGAATTTTAATGATTCTTCGAACTAAAACAAACAAGATAAGAGTTCAATATAGTTTAATTTAACGAACAAAAATTGTACATGATGGTTCCCACTATAATATGAATCCACGTAAAACAAATATACAATTTAAAACTGAAATATGAGATTTCAAACTGTAGTTGTAAAGACTAAATTAATTTACATTACAAAATACTTATCATATACTGAATTTAAACGAACTCTCTTTATGAAACCTCTTTCTGAAAAATTTACCAATGTTGATATAAGAGCTAAACTTAAAAAAACAATCACAATTTATTATAGTTTTGTAGGATCTAGTATTTTTACTATTAGATAGTTTTCATAAAACCGTTCTAAAATTGAAATACGGCGCAGGGTGTCCTTTTACATGTGCAATGTGTTGCGTTTAACATTTTTTAGGCGCTAAATTGTACATCAATATTTTAGTTTTTTACGTAGTGTTTTCCTAACCTTCTTCTCATGACTGAATTGTTTACTTAAACAATCAATGGTGTAGCTTAACGCTTATAAGAAAAATGACTGTCAGTAAAATATTTCTTTACATTAAATATTATTGTAAGAATACCTACCCTAACTTAATCCTTACCTACGTTTTCCGTACCAAATACATAATTTGTTAGCATTCGAAAAATAAAGTGGAAGCATTTACAGCCATTTTAAATTTGAATTTATGACGACAAAATGAAAGTATATCTGCAATAATATAGTATATTTAAGTCATGAAACATTTTCTTTAAAATGCCAACACCCCATGAAGACATGTTAATAAATAAAGAACAATTGCAAAAGCCTCCTATTCGGTTTCCATAGATTTTAAACACTGATTATTTATAAGCAAATTCGGATTCTCTATTACTTTTTGGGTCTTCCATTTAACCATCGGAAGCTTTCCTTCCTGTGTGTCTTATAGCTTACAACTATATACTCCGTATGCCGTGTGCCTAAGTCTATATTCAATATTATTACGAATACACTGTACATGCATTATATCATAGTACTAATTTATTGTATTTTAACAATAATCAATCAAGAACTTTTTTTTGCATTTAGTTTTAATAATGTAACTAGGCTCTAGTTCAAGACAATATAGGTAATTTTACGATTATATGGATAATATGGTGTACAAAAACACAAGATACTATAAGTCTATACCGCTTCATGCCGGTGTAGACTGTGTACAGGAAAAAACGCTAGCACTATTACAAGATATTATGTAAAACATAATAAAACGTAATTATTCCTCAATAGAATATTTATGTTTTAAAATATAAACACTAAATAATAGTGTTTAGTCACAAACCTATTAATTCCAAGTGCCAAGGTACTACTAGAATTTCTGACGAGAGCTTGAGCTTCGCTAGAAGTGAGATGATCGACGGGTGCCGAATTTATAGTGTTGATGAGACATCCTTCTTGGATTCCGGCTTTGTCCGCTTTTCCTTCACTGTTTACCTGTAATATTAAAAACTGTGTTATTCTATTGATATATGTTTCCATTCACTATGATATAATAAACGATTTCGAATCGTGAAACAGTTTGAATAGTTTTTATTAGCCGTAACGTTAGCACCGAACTTGAACTGATTCCACTGTGTAACTTCGTCTAATGGCCTATAGGACCAATCAATATCTTTTCAACACAATGTTTCGGAGGCCTGACTTTATTTACACTATTCATAGTATTATTATACATAACCAATAATCGACTGAGGTCACGCCACATTTAGGAATAAACGAAAAATACCTTTTTCAAAAAAAAAAGCTGTAGTAAATAATACTCAGTAAAATATTGGTATTTAATAGCCGATAGCGGTTAGTGGTATCTGGACATTTAAGTATAAACCGTCCAGTACTCAGGCAATGGTGATTTTAGCTTACAGTAAGTTTTAATTTTATAAGCATTTTACCCTGCCTATATTTTACATTTTAGTAGTTAAATAACGATTGGCTAAATACGGTAAACCAAGACATTTTTTTTTTAAATTTAATATTATTTATTAACAATCAAAAATAACGTTACAATACCCAATGCACTCTACAATGTTCTTTTTTATTCCGAAATTTGAGCATAGTGAATTTTCGCGCCTTTGGATCCGATGAATGCAGTATAACGACGATCGGCCTAGATTCCGTTTGCGGATGTATTTTGATAGATGAGGTAACCGAATCGTACAACAATGGAATAAAAAATACAGTTAATTCGAAACACGGCTGACCAACTTGTATTATATACTTATATATATATATATATATATATATAAATATATGTTTGATATTTTATTATTACTCGTTGACAAAGATGGAACAGAACTAAAAGTATGCCACTATAGTATTCTACCATTATATTCGGATATCACGTTTATTATTATTGTGACATTAGACAGATTCCCGGAGACGCCCATTCCCTATATACATACCTATAATAATATTATGACAGTTAACGTAATAGAATGGAACTTATGATGCATATGCAATAGAAACAAAAAATGCATCCGCTACATAGTATATTGAAACATAATTATTTTGGAAGTATATTTTCATTTATATAATGCACTAAATCTACCCTCCCAAAATGCTAGTGTACATTATTCTAGACTAGTTAATATAATGAGGACACTGTTTTTGTTAAAAACCTAATTAAACTACAGAATTACATAGGGATTTCAAAATTTAAAAGCGCTTGGGTGAAAACTAATATGTTGATAATTTAATACAAAAAATGTTCAACTGTTTGATTCTTACAGATTTTCTAAATCGTCAATAAAAATGCAAAATAATAAATACTATTAACCCAAATATAGTGTACTTTTTCAGTTTATAGTGGTGCGGAATTCAAAAATCCAATGTTTTCTAACAATAACGTCATTAGTTAAAAGGTTCACATTTGTAAATAGTTTTGTTGAATGCATAAATACTTGCACATCAATTGTACAAAGTAAAATGAAACTTGAAAACATAGAAATCATAAAATAGTTGTCACAATAACCATTTCTTCATTTTTTTTTAAATACTTCATAGTGCATACTAATTAGCGAAAGGTAATTCAAATAAGTTTTTTGTCTCCGTTTGTATTAAAGCAACTTATTAAAACCTATATTTAAAATAATATTTTTCTAGGACTATTCGTAGAATACTAGATATAGATTATAAGCAAATTTAGTTTTAAATCAAATAGAGGTAATAAATTATTTAAACAAAATTAAAATCTGTCTAGATAAATAGAACCGAAAACCTTTACTAACATAACTCGTGTATTGTTGTTGCAAACGTAATGACCTTTTTTTAAAATACTTTCAAATGCCAAAGTTTAAGAGAAATTAAGATATTAAAAAATGTTAAGAGAAAATTTTCCAAATAATAATAAATAACTACTAAAAAATATGTAGAACCAAAATAACTAATAAGTAAGCATTTTAGTTTTTAACCCGATGTCAAACATTGAAATTTAAGTAAGCAACTTAAAAGAAGATAAGTACTTATCCTACTAAATTTAACTGCATTAAATATTTATACAACCAGCAAACAAATCTCTTCACTACTTTTGATTTTATTGTGAAAATTAATATATATCAAAATTAAATATAAGTCTGAATGTCAAGTTCTGAATTATAGTATCATCTTGAAATCTGAGAGTCTTCGGAAACTTTGGCTAAATTTAAGTGTTTTTTTGTATGTTAAATGTTGATAATTGTCACTGTTACAGTTATTTATCTGTGTAAAAACATTTGATTATTGTACTTTAGTACAGATTGTATAAATATCTAAATAAAAGTATTTTTTTTATTAAAAAAAAAATTGTTAATTTCAGATTTTTTTTTGTAGCAGTCTTCAGCTCTGGGACTGCTCGGACCGACGGTGAAGTATGAAGAGCACACGCGTAAAATGCAGGATAAAAATAACTTAGTACCTGATCTTTTTTGTTTTGGCTCGCCAATATGTTGGCCAGTAGCACGTCCCTGAACCTCCTGGCGGAATAATGGAAGTGCACGTGTGCATCTGACACCGTCTCGACGAGCATTTTTTTTTCAGTGGCGAATTTCAAACGCGATATTACATCACCGAACACACAGACATCGAACAGCTATTTGAAATTATATTTCGAATAATGTTAACTGTTATTATTATTATATAAGATCGACAGGCGTGGGCGATGCTCGTGGAGATCTCGACCGAACTGATACGGAAGAAGAGCGCATGGTGTGCAGATGCAGCCGGCCGGGTCTTTCAGGCGGTGGGCTGACCCACGGGCACGGTTGTAAAAAGAAAACCCGTATAATAATGATATTGTAATAGCCGGTGTAGCATTCATCTCTTAAGGCGTATATAATGACCGGAGCGACGGATCGTTTTGGGCAAATGAACCGCCGTGGAATGCGACCGGCAGTCCTTGAAAGACTCGTGTAACGCGTAATCGCACCGGAGCAAGGACACGATCGCCGAAGACATTACCGGTAAACTCTCTTCCCGTTTAGGTTCTTTCATGAGATTTCTATTTTTTTTGTCATGCAAATTTTCAAAGTGACCCGAACCCATTTACGGAATGCGCTTGCACGCCTCCACCAACGCGTCGATCGCTCATTTCCATACGAAACGGGATCAGGTAAATTCATTCACAGCGATAGTGATATAGACATATAGTTCTATTTAAACATTAGAGTCTCGAATACCGGCTCATTTAAATGAATCGATTTTATCGAATGTTAATAACGCAGTTTAAAAAAATTATATTATGTTTGTAAAAAAGTTAATTTATAACGGGATAACAGACGAACAAGTTCGTTCAAAAAATATGACCAACACACAATGTCATAAACTTTAATCGGTGGATTAGGTTCAAATTGAATAGGTTACATGATAATGTAAAATATTGAGTGCATCTTAGAGGCATACATACAAGTAGTTGAACAAAAAGTATCAATAAAAATTAGAAATTACCCTTTAAGCATTTATAATATTTATTTTGTTTAAAGTCAAACTAAACAGATTGGGTTCACCTAAACAATTAAAGACAAAAAGGGCCACAGTTTGCTAACCTCGTTCTGAACAACAAGGTTGATTTCCACATGCACAAAGAAAACCGCACGCTCTGGAAATCACAACTATGATAGTGCCTAAACCTACTATTATGGTGAACGACTCAGGAGTTTATCGCACCCGCGTGCTTAGTTCTCGGACACTGCTGCTGCTCCCCGAGCATAAGAGTACTTACACACGATTTTACAACGCAGTGGGAGGTCTATACTGAACGAAAGAGTTTATAACTTTAATGATTACCCGAAAAGAAACGTTCCCTCTTACCTTTGGGAAACACGCGGTTCTCGATTACCGATACTGTTCTCTGTTTCTTATTGTATAAGAGCGATTATCGTTAGTTCTTTGGCTTAAGTCACTAATCTTTTTTCTTAATGGTTTCAATTTTTAACAAGCAAAGACAATGTAGTTATTTTCGATTTGTAAATTTGATGAAATTTTTAAATAAAATAGTTTTGTATATTTTGCGTACAAGTTCTTTTACGATTAATTATTTATTACCATTAAAACACAGAAATAGTTATTATTTTCTTCTTGTCTTTGCTTTTAACAAAAAACTATATTAAGTTTAAGAACTCTATTTATGAATCCTACTGGAAGATTGTGTTATACACAATATACTCACAGTTATATCATTTTTATAAATAAATTAGTATTAAAGATAGACAGAAATGACAATTCTTTGTTCTAGTCGACTTTTTACTTAATCAATAATGTAAAGCTAATTTAGATACTTTGTTATACCTGTTATTTGATTTGTTATAGTAACATTATAATAAATACGCAAAATTTAGTAGGACAAATTAGAAATTTATAGACAAAGGATTTAACAAGAAAGATGAAAAATAAATACTGCATGTACAGAAACTTTAAAACAGAGTCTACCTAAAAATTAATAACCACTAATAAACAAATAAATAAAATATAAAAAAGGGTTGATCGTCTATCTATAAAAATGTACTGTCATAGTTACCCATTTATCGTAATTAACAATATAAATAAAATATTTTCATTACCTGTTGACTGTTGATTCACTCACACATAGCAACCTAGAAACTGACTACGGCCAAAGTGTAAATTTACCCTATTTTTGGTGTTTTTCTTTAATAAAAAAAAATTATACTACAGATTTCTGAGAAAATTGTAAATGTTATAGTTCCATTTTAAATCTAACTTCGGTCTATTTTTCAGATCTAAATCTCTAAAACTTTGCTTGAAAAAGGGAAATAAAGAAAAAAATTCTATCCCTTCTAGGGGAAAGGGTTTATGATATTTTTTTGCTTTGTTAATGTTTATCGATGGTAATATCTTTGAAAAACAATTCGTATAAATTTGAAACTTTTTCGACTATTTTTAAAAAAGTTATAGAGCATCGTTATTTTTAAGTTGAAAAATGTGTACATTTTTTGGTCGTTTTTCTCGATTTTGATGGGTGACTTTTTTTTTAACTTTTAGCCCAATAAAGTACCTTCCAGGTATGTTTTCTGATCTATAGAGTTGCTACACAAAGAAATCGGTTTAGCGGTTTACGAGATATTGTGGGTCCAGACACAAAAAATAAAAACACATCATTGTAAAAACAAAAGTCAGTACAGTGAAGTGGGGGCATAGTGGAAACGGAACATATATTTGAGAATTAAATAATTCTCAATAATTAGTCGTACGGGGTTTAACAATGTTTATTATTCATTTCAGCAGATTAAAAAATAGTAATTCGAATAAATTCTTTTACTTTTTTAGTATTCAATAATCCTTAAATAGTAATTTTTAACCTTATTTACAATCAAATAATTTTAGGATAGGCAAAAATAACTAACAATTATGAAAAACTTTCATTCCTACTAATTTTCTAATAATATCTGTAGTATCTCTTTTTATGAGGAAAAACTGCTAAAACACGATTTCAAATACAATTTGAAATTTAGTTGCAAAGTCTGCAATTTGGCACACATTTATTTCATAAGGGTTACACTGTTACCTTACTATTTAGCGTTAAAATGACGTACATCCAGTTTTCTAAAACATCCGTGACGCACACTTTTTAAACTACAAACGGCAAGTTTAATATTTAAAAATAAAAGCTTTTAAAACACAATATGAACGAACAATATACAAATGGATTATGTAAGAACAACAACTGCAACTGTATTAAACGTACTACACCTCTTCAAAATAAATAGCATGCATGATGGACCGGTTCTAATCAAAGTGTATTACTTACGTTTTTACAAGTGTTAATTTTATTATTATTCCCAACACTGGCCATAGTTAAATTATGTATTAAATGCGAGAACTCTTCACGCCAGCAGTCCATTAACTTCAATTAATTTCTTCCAAAACTTTTTTTATATATCGTCACCTAAGTCAAATCAAAAACAGTTGCGTGCAAAAATTAATGTGTTTTTAACGTCAATGAATTTATCGAATAAATAATTTTAATTTGCTTAATATGTTTGGTAGCTACCAGACAATTTGAAAATACAAATTTTCCCAATTACTATATATTTTAACATATTTATAAAGACCTAAAAAATAGAAAAACAATTCGCCTAGAAATTGCTTAGCGCACTGAGTTAACTAAAAAAAATTTCATTAGAATGGCCAACATAATTATATTTATAATATATTATTACATATTATGTGGCGTACATAAATTGCTGACGGCAATCTAAATTTAACTTGCTTATTATAATTAAGTTGGTGTCACAAACATGCAGAAATGCAAGTATTATACTATAAATATACCAAATTCTAAACAGCACATTACAAAAATATATGTTATATTAATTGTATATATTAGAGTTGTTTTAGATGAAGTAGTGAACAGTTCACATTTTATTACGATAAAGAATTTTATATTGGTTATCGGAAATTCAACTTACTCGAAAATCAGTCAATAATACGTTTTTTCATATAAACTACTAAATGAATATTTTTTTAAACATTTTAATTTATATTAACTTGTATTTTTTTTAATTAATGCAAATTTTATTATTTACACAATTTATTAGCTAATAAAAGATTTAATCTCTAATTATTTCTTACGATTTCACAGTATTAGTTTTAAAATCCAACGATTTGGATGTAATTAATAGGTTCCAACTTCCATAAAATTTGAATCAAGAAAACATCTACTAATGCATCCCCTCTACCTGTAAAGAGGCAGCTGTGTAACATTATGAACGAAAATAATATTATGTGTACCTCAATTGTCTACACTTATCGTTAAGACAGGTTCTGCAGATTCTGGGGAGGACCATCAATCAGTTGCTCTAAACGGAACGTTAAAACCAGGCCACAAAGCCAGAGAATTCGCAAAAAAAAATTGTTTTGTTAATAAGACGAAAAGAGTAAACCCGGCAGGATGTAAAATGGCAGGATGTAGTCAAGCCTCCATAAAAGACATCAACACCAACATAGAGGTCAGAGAACTACAAATAAGTCTTAATACGTGTAGAGAGCTTCGTGACCTCATAATTAAGACATCGCCTGACGTTAGGGCTGACATTTGGACTGTTAGTGAGCCTAATAAGTACCAAAAGCCACCTGGACAAATAGTGTAATGGATATTAGTTCTGACAAAACATGTGCAGTTGCGACATTTCTCTAGATCATTCAAGACACTCGAAGGGAAACATTTGTATACTTCGTAGCGACACTTCGTATATTCTAAATGCGACAACATGCAATAAGGGGACGTTGCCGACGTTTAGACGTGGATAGTGAGTTGGTAAAAGACGTCATGTTGACCATCTAGTGTTTCTAGGCTAGACGATCTTCAAAAACTGTTCACTCTGTAACCACATGTACATGTACGTGACGTTACGAGTATCCTACGGGACAACACATTGGGAAATAGCTGAGGACTCGGATCTGGGCTGCCAGAAGATCGATATTAAAAACTTGCAAACATTCCTAAGAAAAAACACAATGGTTACACCTACAAAAACATTGATTTGTGATTATGATTTATCGACCGACTACTTCTACAAAAACATGTCCGGCTTATGGCCTTATACAATCATGGTGGACTATATGTCACTAAACTCCACCATGCAATTTTTTACTGCTTTCCCTTTTTAACATTTAAATTACATCTTAACATTTCTAACGATTTCTGGGATGTTATATTATATCAGGTTTTAAGTAATCCAAACTGTATCACAGAATTGTATCACATAATTCAATTTTATATTTGACCGCAACCAGTACTATTCGACGTAATAACGAGTAAGTACATCACAGTTGGCTGAAATGAAACCTTTTGTTAAACATTGTCCAACTCGGAACTATATAATTGCACAAAACGGTTGTGTTCACATCATGTCTCGATGGACTTAAAAAATACACGTCTTATACGGTTAATTATAGGCTTTGGCTCAACGGTTCTCATCAATTGTGCATTGCGGTCACGCACGCAGGGCTCTTTTTTCATCCAGTCAAATAAAAAATACTTTATGAGTTTAGACAATCAATTTTCATTTCTGAGCTATACAGCTGTTGACGGTGATTGATAGTCACGAGATATGATCAACTATATCAAGTCAAAAAGTATTAAAGACCATATTACATAGCAAGTAATAACTTGACGATAACTGATAATCATAAACTAAAAATTAATTAAAATAATTGTATTGTACAAAAATTAATAGGTTTACTGTTTTCGGGACAGTAATTATTAGCTGGAAATAAAAGATAACCGTCCAATGCTGAATGCGAATTTTACAGTCTACAACTGAAGCTGTAAGTTATCTTTAACCTAAAATTATTAATAATTAATTGTGTTTTTCAACGTTAATCTCAGTTCCACTTCAAAGCTAAACAACTTTAATATAGATAATAAAAATAATCTATTATTTATATTTTGTTTATTTTTAAATTTAATATGGCAGTGTGATTTTTTCTTCTTTTTGGACTTTCCTTAATAAAAAAAATGTGTATATTTTAGACCTATAACAAATTATAAATTGAGACTGATACAATTTTAAAAACATTTTTACCTTTACAATGATTTTTTTTAAGGAAAAGATGTTTTAAAACTTAAAATAATTGCTATTTATATTTTTCCCAAAACTAAGCTGAAAAAAATAAAATAAAGAAAAAACTTCCAACCCCTTTAGTAGAAAGTGTTTCTGATATTTTGTTTTTTTTTGTCAACAGTACTATACCTAAAGAATATCTTACACAAATAATTAGACTATTAATGAAAAATATGTAAAGTTTTACGATGTTTTCCGAAGGATGAACTTTTAAAACTGTTGGTCCTGTTGCTCCATAGACTTACTACATGCATAATTTAGTGCAGTAAATTAAGAGATATCGTGGGTCCAGACACAAAAATAAATAAAAAACATAATTGTAAAAACAAAATATTTAGGTCCACATCGAAGATAAAATAGATTACACAAATATAAATATAATAAAATGCAACAACAATGTATTAAACGTCAAAAAAGTATATATATAGTATACCATTATTGTGCCAGCAACAATTTAAATAACGTGTTAATAATCAAGCGGGAGAGCGGTAGAAAACGGTAAGAATCTCAAGTGGTCAATAATTTAGGAGGGCATGTGTTTAACGTCCGAGCCTGCATAGTAATTTGCGCATGACGTTCACGGCCATTATCAGTGCAGGGCTTATTGTCAATATTCCAACCTAAAGTATAGTGTAGTCTGTTGGGACTGTGGTGACCGAGCAAAATAATCCTTTCTCCAATTGGGAGATAAAAATAGAGCTCTGCGAGTGCTCTGACCGACGTGGACTCGAGGCCAATGGGAAACGGACGCGGAAAAAATTATCACAGAGTTCCTACAACGACGGCATCCATAACTATCCTAGGCAGGTCGCTATCCGGAAAGTAGCTCGGTCTAATGCCGCAACAGAGCTAGACGGTGGGAGACCACGGTATTATCATTTATTTCAGTAACATCTACCAACCACTGTTTGTGAGTGCGAGTGTATATGTGTGACAACCGACTATTGTAGGGTGCCAACGCGGGTCTTGCTGAAAATCGATCACGATGATTCATCAGCCTACTGAAGATGTGAACGGTGTAAAATGTAAAAATATGTCACAATATAAATTACAAAAAAATTGTGTATTTGGCACCACATTTAAATAATTAATACTAGACGGTAGACAACCTATTTTATTTTTGATACAAATTACGCCGCTGCTTAAAAAACAAATATATGGACATGGGCCAGTATTTACTACTAAACAACAAATAAAAAGCCAGCAGTGTGGGGTAGGGCATAGTGGAGATGAAGTTTAGTGGGTTCGGGAAAGTCACAGGTCATCGGAAACGATTAAATAAACGCATCGTAGCGATGATTTTGTAGGTGGTATAAATATTATTATTTTTATCACGGCACAATACTCGATTTTAAAAACTTGTCGGCCCGTCTATTTTGAATGATAGTTAAAACTAAACGAGCTGTAAGGAATTGAAAAATCAATGCAATAACAAATAGTGTCATCTGATAGACGTGCCAAATCGTATTCAATAACCAAATTATACAAAAAGTACATGAACTATCTCATTCTTGTCTCTCATTCCAGAAGCTTGTGTACCTAACTTTGTGCTGTACAGTTTACTATTGCAATGTATACTAAACTACTAAAATAGTATGTATTTTAGTGTTTAAAATGTGTAGTAATGATTAACGAACTAGGGAAAACACTGGCACGGGACTTATCAATTTTAACCGTATTCATAACATATTTTGTAATAAAACATAGAATGTTTTAGGCTTCATTACAAGAAAATGTTGGGAATTAAAAAAAAATCATGCCTAAAAATATATTACGCCACGTTAGTACGTTCAATTATTTATATAGTTCTATCACAGGGGATTCCAAAAAAAAATTGATCACTAATAAGTTAGAAAAAGTACAAAACAACTTCGAAAAATTTGTATTATACAAAAAAAAAAATGATTTTGCAGTAAAACGTATCGAAGAAAAAAATCTCAACTCTTTGGATCTTTGGATTTTCTATTTACCTTTTCTTTAGTCTGTACTCAAAGAGGCGTATAAATAAAATTATTAGATAGAGATAGAGACCTAATATTTACAACGAAATTTATTTAATATGGTTCGATACGAAGTACTCAAATTAAAATGATAGCTGTAACACGTTTAGGTATTATAGTTTCTTGAATTTAGAATAGGCGTCTTGAAGACAAAATTATTTCTTAGCTTTCCAATAAGTCCTATTTGTTGTTAAAGTGTTATTCTAAATTATCTAGCAACACAAAGAATCATGTCTAGCAAGAGAAACTTTAAAAATATTTACATTAATAAAAAAATTTACCTTTGATATTGTTAAGGGTGAACCAGTGTTACTGCCTCCAACCAGTCGAAATCCCCACGGTGGTCCTTCGGTTAACACAACCACTTCATCTGACAACATCCTGAAACGTCCAAATCATCATCGTTATCTTATTAGTTATTCGAAATGTTTAATTAACAAATAGATCACAATAAGAAATATATTAAATAAAATACATGTTTGTGAACATATGTAGGTAATAATTAATAACCGAATTTGTTTAGAAGTCGCTCTTAACTAATGAGGAAACGAATGGAACATTTCACGTTCATCGTTTATTTATAGACGTCTTATGCTAATATATATTTTATTGTCTTCAAGTAGTTACTTGTAAGCGAACATGACAAATAATTTTACCTAAATTTTACCAGTTGGTAAAATGTAGGGTTGTAGTTACATAATAGACAACACACTCCGTTGAAACCAGTAACGTACCTAAATAACTGAATAACGTATACCTACCTACTTCGCATTCTTTGAATTCGGTTACAAAAATGCAAAAGAAAATTTCTAACTGCGTTCTCGTTTAATTGTATCAATTTACTATACAATGTGTGTTACTATAATACAAACGTACATAACTAACAACAATCAGTCGCGTTTGTTAAGTGTGAAATAATATTACAATGTTATCAAATATTAATGCTGAATAAAAACATTTTGACAGACGTCAAATATAACTGTAAAATATATCCTTATTTACTATTTAAATAAGTAGACTGCAGGCCATTTTAAAGCATAATCAAATTTTATCGGTTGTCGAGCATAATATGATTAAACACGAAATGTAATTAATAATAATTTACTGATATTGTAAAATCGTTTACAATAATTTGATGTTTGAAGATAATTATACTCAAACCTTTGTCTATCTAAGTACATTATATTTAATATTGTGTTTCTTTCTCGGAGAAATTCACTTTTTCGTATAAGCAAAAGCGTTAAATGTTGGGAACTCAAAGTGACCTTTGTAATATCAAAACTGTTACGCTGACCTTTACCAGACACGATATTCATTTTAATAATAAAGTGCCATGCAGTGGGTGGTTATCGACTTTGCCCGTAAAATACCTACATATATGATCAAAAAAATAGACATAAAATAGGAATCATGATCAAAATAATAATTGTGTACCATAGAGATATAGTTTAAAATTCATAGTATTACGAGTAATGAAAAATGATTTTATTATATAGCACAATAACAATATATTATTAGTTATCACATAAATAGTTATATATACGTTGGATGAGAATTTGTTGTTCTGTGGTTTTCTGTCAAAAAAAAAAATATATATGTAAACACATAATATAAGAGTACAGCAAGATTGCACAAATAAAATGTTATTTCGCATAACATATTATTTTTAGTCCAATAAATTATTATTAGACAGTAACTACCTTAATAGATTCAATTTTTTTTTTTGGCTATAAAGCGTACCGAGCACGTGTTCAAACACCCCCCAAAATGCTTTGTATTTTGTATGGTTATTTACTTATTTAATTTTAATGTTATATTATACTTTTATAGGTATATAAAACAACCCCCAAAACTTTTTTCTGCGTACGTCCCTGAAGCGTACTACTGTAAAATTATCTTTTAAATAACGTTCAAAACTTTAAGTACAATAATTATTCATTGTTTGTCGTATAATAATTGGCTATTGCAAGTCAACCGTTTAGTACGTGTATTGCATTTCGAAGAGATGAAATACACATAACTATTGTTTGAAAATACTCTTCAAAGAGTAGACATCATACTATATTAACATGTTTTTGTATGAATGATAGACGCTCTTAATTCTAAGGAAAAAAAATAAAAATGTTCCTAAAAATATCGCATACTTTCTAAGACTTCAGCGCTGTGACAAACGTCTAATCTAATAAGCGTTTATACTGTGTATTCGTTTTATGACCGCTGTTATGACTTATAGGCTTTAGTAATTTAAAAAAAAAACAGAACTGCATATTACTTGTTTGAATAATATACGTTATAACACTTTAAATTTAATTAGGTGTCGAAAATAAAATACATACCACGTTGAAAATAAAATGAATGTGGTTTGTAAAAATAATTAAAATTAGTGCGTTTTGTATAACATTCGAAATATTTTACAGCAAAGAGTAGCCTCGAAACCACTGATGGGTTTTGATCGTTCTTGGCTAAAAGTTATTTAAAAAGAAGGAATAAACAATTAACCAGTCTAAGTTCAGTGCTTACAAAAAAAATCAATACTCCCCAACTATTTTACTATTAAATAAGATATTTTAAGAGACAACTTGTGAACTTCAAACCCGCCTTATTTTTACAGATAACGCCCCACAATACAATATTGTTGTGTAGTAATTTTCAATTGAATGATGAATTTGACAAATTATATTTTTATAATTTATTATACAGAAAGACGATAATAACCATATTAGAAGGTCCTTATTGCAGTAATGTTTTTTTTTACAAATTTACTATTTTTATCTTATTAATCTTATCATTTTATAAAAAAAACAGATTAAAAAAAATAATTAAAACCTTATTACAAGATACTAATATTTTGTTTACACACCGTTACTGAATCTTTATTTTAGTTCAATACAAAAAAAAAACATCTATTACTTTTTTCATAAAAATAAATAATAACTTTTATAATACGAAATTCACCTGTTTATTCACCTAATATTATAATAAATGTAATTTGTTTATTTAAAAATGATGAATTATCTGAGATATCTTTATCTCAGTTTTAGCTAAAATAAATGACAATATTGTTATGCGCTTCACCATATTTAAAAATAAATATGTATACTTTTATTATTATTTATTACACATCAATTTTACAGTAAACTTGTACCCATGGGCCCGTATAGAGAATACCATTTTTTAAATACTTATTTGCAAAAAATTATAAGCCTTGTTAGATACTGAAATATAAAAGTAAAAGTTCATAACAAATGGCATGTAGTGATATGATCTATTATAAAATAATACGAAACGTATAAACTTTTTTCACTTTTGCCTCCATCTATTTATAGTTAAAATTTAATTTTAAGACCATGAAGGTATTTATGTTTTTTCCATTTTATATTACGGTGTTATGGGTACTTTTTTTAAGAAAAACAAGATTAATAATATTTAAAACGAGTAAGACAACATAAAAATGAAGATGAAAACTTACCCCGACCGTGGACAGCTCTAGGACCCTATCGAGCTGGGTTTTCAACGCGGTTATTCCTTAGCTGTGTCGTCGGTCGCGGTCGTTTGCGCACAAAATTCACGTTTGTCCCGTAATGCAGTGAACTGCGTTTCTTTGGACTCGGTCCCAGAAAGCCGTGGCCGACGCCGCTGACGCCACACAGCTGACTCGGCGCCGTCGTCCCCTCCACCCGGTCGCCAAGTTTAAGGGCTGCAAGGCAACGCGAAACAAGTCTCCCACCCCAGCACGTGGTCCCACCGAGAACACAATAAAGCGCCGTCACTATCATAACAATAATACTGTCGTTCTTCTCCCTTTTAGATCACAATGTCGATGATATGATAAGGGACCAGTGATTAGAATGAGCTTTCTTTAGGTACCTATACGCAGGTATTTAATGGTAGACTTAACGCAGCAAAACTAGACTATTGCGGGCTGAGTCCCTGTTCACGTGAAACCTCTGATCTTAGCCTCCACAATATATATATTTTTTTAATAAAAGTCAATACATGTATAGAGAAATGTCATTAAAAGTATTATAACTAGAAAATCTTAATATTTTTTCTCCTTAAAATTAGTCGGCATATTCAAAATGGTTACTAGATCAATTTTTGTCAAATATTGCCTATCCTTTGCCCCTAATATAGCGCTTACCGTTCATCAGAATAAAATACAAAATTTGGGTTGGATCTGTCTTCAAATATGGCGAAGAAATTGGACCGAAAACAAAGCATAAAATAGCAAAATATACTATGATGTAGCCAACGGGGGAGGGGGGCCCTACCGCCCCTCCCTGAATCCGCGCCTGATCGTTGTATTGATGCGATAAGACTTCTGAAAATCAATTTGAGTTCAGCGTGAAGTCTACTTGAGATTGGTCAGGCCACTTTTCCAGTTTCATTTAATAGTATTTTTTAAACACTACTACAAGATTTAACATTTTTCAAAAAATTTAAATCAAACTTGTGGAATTTTGAGGGCAAAATTTAAAAATGTTAGCTGACTGGTCTCAAGTAGACTTCACGCCGAATTCATATATATTTTCAGAAGTCTTATCGCATCAATACCACGATCGGACTGATTGAAGTAAAATGGGTAGTTTTTGACGGAAAAATTGGCCGGTACCCAATGGCCTTCTTAAGTTGATGATTCTAAGTAAGTCCGGTTTCTCTCGAGTCTCGAATATACCAGTCGTAATTTCAAAAACAATTCTGTGGTGCTCGGGCAAAGGGGGATAAGTGTAAAATCGCAACTTTTGGAATCACTGAAACTAAATCACTTCAGTTACATTTAATCCCATTTTTCACGTGTGAATACTAATACATAGGGCATAGGACATAGGATGATATTTTAATATTAGTATTCACACGTAAAAAATGGGATTAAATGTAACTGAAATGATTTAGTTTCAGTGATTCCAAAAGTTGCGATTTTACACTTATCCCCCTTTGCCCGAACACCACAGAATTATAAAATTTTAAACAAATGCAACTATTATTAAATCCGGGTTAATATTAATCTAAGTAGGAAGTAATATTAAATATTATTACTCATATCCTTAAATTTGTAATTGCCGTTACATTGTTAATTGCTATCATAGCATACCATAAAACTATCACGATAATCCAATTTCCAACGACAAGGACGCCACAGGTATACTTGTGACTAGTTCATTAGGTTTATGAAAAAAAAACACACACTATTTACTATATAAATTATATGCATTTAAACTAAGAACATGTATTATAATAAACCGTACCTTAGGCAAACAAATATCAATAACAACGTTGTTGCGATCCACTTCCTTGCTGTTTCGATGTCGAGAACATTATCTTGATTTTTGAGTGTATTATTCTCAGATTAGATCATCATGTATGCTATATTTCAACCCCTGCAACAGTCCCACAACCACATGCCACTACTAAACAGTTAACATTTTACACAAAACTGTTCAAAGACATTTTACTAAACACGTTTTTACCACATGTGCACAAATAGTGCCGGATTTAACCATTGTGCCGCTGTAAGCACTAAACAAATTGCCGCCTTATAATATAAATATTTTCTAATTCTAAAAAATGTTATTAAAGCATACAAATATAGATGTTTCCTTTATTACTAAACAATTTAATGATGTAAAATAAAATTATACAGCTGTTATAAAAACCATACATACATTTCATATGAAAAACTTAATGATAAAAATATTATACAAATCACAATGATAATTAAATGGACTATTGGTACATCCTCTTTTTCATTAATTTCATTTGAAAAACTTTCTGAGGAAGTAACGTTTTGAATAAAAGTGATGTCCGTAGTATTAGTACCCGAGTTTGAACAATTAGCGAACGTTTCTCGTGTAGTGTCAAATTAATTTATAATAATTTTTAGTTTATAAAAAAACTATTTTTGGGGTTTTTCGCAATAAGTTATTTAGTTTATTTGTTTTTCTCCCGCAATTTTTTTATACTCATACCCACTCAGACGTGATTGACCGTAACTCATTTTACTAGAGCTTTTATTAAAAGTCACAAATCACAATAAAAAAAAAATTAAATATTCATACACTAAAAAAATAAACACCGAACACGTTAGTCGTTACTATGAAACATCTGAACATGCGCCCGTTCGCGATCGCATCGTCTTATGATTAGGTTTTTATTAAATATTATATTTTATGATATTAACATATTGTAGACATGAAAATAAAAGCTGATTTCATGATAAAATATAAACACACAATCGTCAACCCATGCTATGTTTTTTTAATTTATTACCAATATCTTATTTTATGATCGTCGAATCCTGGTGTTTGCTGTCAAGTCATAAATACAACATGGCAATGGCAAATAATAATAATGCAGCAATGCTAATAGGACGATTTATTCTATGATTTTGAAATTGAAAATCTCCTTATAACAATAAATATTACCACAATCCCGTTGGTCTAAAAAAAATGTAAAACTAGTTTCATTTCATTCAGCTCTAGTTACAAATAAAAAAAAATAATATTAAAAATTATTTGCCGCCCCTGAGAAATTGCCGTCCTGAGCACTAGCTTATAGTGTTTACTGAGAAATACGGCACTGTGACAGCACAATAAATACGTACAAAGTGACAAATTAAAAATAACTTTTGAGTGGAAGCAAATTAAAAAAATATATTTTTTATGTATGCACTTCAATATTGCAACTAATGCGATGCTTAAAAGATTTAAATATTATCAGCAGATACAAAATTAGAAGGAACATTTTAATTTCTTTATTCTCTTTTCTTTTTTGTTATTATAGATCAATCCCATAAAGACTAATATTATACTTTGTGTTTTACGACATTAGCAACGATTACAAACGATGCATATCGTTAAGAAGGACGCGATGGACTTGTGTAAATATAATAAAATTGCTGTACCCAAAAACCGCACATTTTATAATGATGTATAAATTATTATTTATTATTTATATATTTATTCAAAAAAAATATTTAAGGTACAATTTAAGTATTGAAACATTTTAAATATAAAATTTAAAAAAATGATCAAAATTGTATTGGCTACTAAAAATAAACCCAATTTAATTAAAAATGATGTATTAAAACTATTAATATGTGCCTATTAACTAACTTGTTTTTATTTTTCAATTGGACAGACAATATTTTTAATTCCCTTATAGTACTGGTTCATACGTGTTAATGTACCGATATGAATATTTCGTAAGACATAAATAACCATAAATACAGATCGATTCGGAGTGCAAAATTCAGAGTAAAATCTTTCAGCTCCATTTGTAGTCCTTGTAGTTATAATAATTAACTGGATGTACCCAATTTCCGCCGAATGTACAACTAATAAGTAACAAATTATTTTAAAATTATAAATATAACGTAAACGTGCGGTTTTTACCCAATAATAGGTGTGCGGTATTTGGCTTTATAATGTTGCGACTTTTTTGGGGTTGAAATCATATGTGTGTAGCTTTTGGCTGCAACAAAATACAAAATACATTATTATTACCTAAGCTTAGTAAAAAAAGAAAAACAATTATACTGAAACCTGAGTGCATTTACATAAAATAAATGACTACACAATTTGCAACACGGTGTACTTTTAAATTGATTTATTTAATTGGTCAAGGTATCATGTTTACTCGGATCAAACCATAATTTTGTTTGGCTATAAGTTGTCGTTTCTTCGCTCTTGATGACGAATTCAGTTTTTTACAGACATTAGGAACACGCAATCATTCGTTACTGTTGGCATTTGGAACACTGTACTACTGAATAACGCCTCCATAATTATGCATATAAGTCCTAATTTGTACCTATTCAACTCGAGCACAGTTAACAAGTATATTAATAACGCAACTGACAGCAGTATCGTTCCGACATGTAGTTAAAATCTAAGTATAGATAGTTTTTGATATTGATTTACCAGCTATTGTTTTTCTTGTTGCAGTAAAAGCCTAGTGACAAACGTGTACTTTGTACTTTTGCATTTGGAACACTTTCCACGAAATCTGGGTTTTCTGTTCCCAGTCATTAGCAAAGTCATCGTATACCAAAAAATACTTACACTTATATTAGTATGTGTTGTCTTCACAGACGGTGTTTTGGTAATAATTACCTTAGTACGCGAAATTGATTTTACAATAATTGAACTACAATTATTATACTATTATTGTAAAATTACTTCAACCAAACTCGTATATTTTATATTTTACATTTTCCCCCTTGAATCATGAATATAATATATTTTGGTACACCAAAATGCGTCGTCAAAATAATATTAAAATACACAATTTGAATTTTATAAAAAAAAAGTTACAGTCCACTTAAAGCCTAACGGCCAAAGTTATTAAACATGGAACATGCTTTAGCCTGCTGGCTCCTGAATAGTGATAATTTCTGATCTTTAATCTCCTTGCAATTTATAACGATAGAATAATCTTAATTATATTATGTTCTGGCCAAAACATTTGCATAACGACGACGACGATTCGTTATTATTTCGAAGGCATCTTAAACGTTATGACGATATTTTGATGTTAGATGCGTAATGACTAATGATTTCCTAGATTCGTTCAGTATATTTATGTTTGATAAAAATTGTTTTTAAGATTATAATTTTGTATTCCATGATAATGCTAAATGTTGAATAATTAGGACAGTCCACTAATTTTGTGATCAACAAGTTTGAAATGTTATAAATCATTTTTTTTCTTTGGTTATTGTATTTTCGATTTAATAAATATAACATAATAATAGGCAATAATAAAATGTATTACCATTTGATACCAAATCAATAATTTATTGAAAAAATTAATTGTATTGTTTAATGCTTTATCACGATAATAACAGCATTCAGAGCATTCTGGTTGAACATAATTCCTATTCTAAAAAAGCTATTTTACAAGTTATGGAGCTTATGCAGATGAGAAAAAAAATGGAATAAACAAACTTCACGAACACCAGATGAATTATTTAACCGTAACTTACATGCCTAATTTACTGTAACTTACTCAAACTAATACATAATTATAATTAGGCTTTAATTTATAATATAATTTTTGAATTTAACAATGAAAAAAAATCATTACCAAAGAAATTGAAGATTTTTAAAAAAAAAAGATATATTTGTAAGAAATGAGTACGTTTTGTATACAGATTACAGTATGGCAAATTTAAACCTGTGCTCCTGCATGGATTGCAATTTGCGTTTTTTTTTATTTAGGACAATGTTAGTTTTTCCGTTTGCCTTAAAAAGGTGCATGCAAAGAGGTATAGTATAGTCAATTAGCAACTCTAATTACAATACATACTAGTCAATGCATCAATACAGTACAAATTCATTTCAATTTCCAGTCAAAACTTAAAAAGACCTGTATTTAAGTTATAAAATGTATTTGTAGCTTTCCGGCCATAATAATAACTATTTTATTAATTTTTATTAATAGTAATAAATTATAAAACATATAATGAAATATCAAATCAGCATATAAGGACATCACTACAATTAAAAAAATTACAAAAGTAAAACGAATGCCTTCTCAGATCGGCATCGAAGTTAAAATATGTTCTTTAATTTCCATATTTAAGTACGTACCTACCAGGAACATGATAGTTTCAATTCATATTTGCTGCATATTCATTGGCTGCTAATACTAATCATGGTTAATACAAACGTATAAAACAATTTTCATTTGTATGCAAAATATTTTTTTAAACATAACAACAATTATTGCATCAATATAAATTAAATAATAAATATCTTTGAAAAAAAAACTTGCAAACTTGCAACACTTATGTATTATAAAATAATTAAATATTTAAATAAACCTTTAACCACAAAAATAATACTAGCTCAGTCTATTCCGTGCTGATGATTGTAACATTGCTGCCGAAATACGTATACACTATAGAGTACTATTTTTGTGGTTAAGAGTTTATATAAATATTCAATTATTTTATAATAAACAACCTTAATTACTTAAGTGTAAATGCTTATTTTAAAAATATTCGAATACACGCAAATAATATGTTGCATTTTAAATAGTTAATAACACTTGGCATAATATTTATACAATGAATTAATTAAAAACATTTATAGTTTTAAATGTTAGGATTTTCAAGAGCTCAAAACTGCTTAATATTAGGACTAATAATCGACCCAGTCTTTAGGTATACAGTATAATTATCAATTTACAATCATTTCTAATCTACAGAAAATTATTACAAACCAGTTATATATAGTATAATAATATTCATTTATCTAGCATTTGTTTTAATAAAAGTTGAACTTTAAATGACAATTGTTCCGCTTATGTATTCAAAATTTTGGCAATCCACCCGATATTCGATTCTCAATACCGCATTCGTTGTTACCTCTTTTTATTTTAAACATGCCTCCCATGCCCCAATAACGACCCCAAGTGTTGGCTGCTAACCAGTACAAAACTCCGTTCTCTTGGCCCCATCCTAACAGTTTAACAGCGTGTTCTCCTTTTGGTGAACCAGTCGTGTACTGATAGATTCCTAAACACAAAATTATTATTTATAAATAGTATTGTGTATTTGCATATCATCAACCAATTAAAATTCAGCGCAACACGATAAGCTTGAAGTTCTAAAACTAGTAAAATATAATTAGAGTTTAGACCAAATGTATTGTTTAGTGGCTATAAATCTATAGCTAGATACTAGCTAGCTTTATATCAACAAACGTGTCTAGAACTAAACAATACTCGGATAATGAATTATATTATTTGATAAATGTTTTGATAAATAGTAATTAATTATTTTAGGAGAAAAGAAAACAAATTAGCTGTAGCGTTAAAAAAAGTTTTAGTTTAATCGTGTTACATTCGACAAAATTACCAATTTCCATATCTTACCGCTTTTATAATGCAAGAAATCTTCGTAAGTTTTCATCGCTGCCACAACAGGACCGTTATTATAGACCTCGTGCATGATTGCTTTCATTTTAGGCTTAACAGTATATACCTTGCTAGCTGTAATAGTGACATCAATCGATTAGACAATCATATACATAGGTCACATAATATTTTACTACACATTCCTTAAAATAAAATTATAAACATTTAACTACCAAAGTATAAATCTTCTTTTAACGATGTTGTATAATTGAAATTACTACACGCCAGGTAACATTTAGGAGTGTCCGCGCTAGGCTCCGAATAACTTGAGCCGCTACACGGAGCTATACTGTAAGGTTGACAGCCCTAAAACATGATACTATTAAATAATAACTCTCATTAAATGCAGAATAGTTAAAACTTAATTTAACGCTTAAAAAAACATAGCTGGCCGAATTTTTCAATTAATTTCAATACGGATAAGTATAATTTTTTTAAATTACAATTCATGCTAATCAAATAATAATAACACTTAACATATATATGAATTACTTCGAGAGTCCCGACAAGACAAGATCTTGATGAGGCACACACACACTGTAATAAACGTACACGTAAACATATTTTTCTATGGTCCAAACTGTGACTCATAAAAACCCGTGATATTTACCTATTTTTTTCAGGCCTGATTTTTTGGCTGGGTGATCAAATAAAAGGTGAAATTTGGTCGTATAATGGAATTATTTGAGTGTAAACTAAGTATATCTATATGATTGTATTCAAATACAGTAGAAACAATATTTGGCGTCGTCCTTTTTAAAACAAAATCCAAAATATAGGTATACATATTTAAGGGAATTTTTCAATAAATCCGAATCTACCCTCTGAATTTCTCTAGAACGTTTAGCTGTTATTCTAAATCACTCCAAAGTTGTGAGTAACTTGCAAAACAAAAATTAAAATTTTTCAATTTTCGTGTGTATACCTTAAAAAAACTACATTAATTTTGAGTTTAGTTCCGAATTCAGCAAAGATAATATAATTTAAAATACATTTTAGACAATTATTTAAACCTATAAAACAAGCTGAACATATCACTTAAGTGTGTTTCTTACAACTTTGAAGGTGATTTCAAAAATAACTAGACGTACAGAACAATGCTGAGGTCAAAATTGGATTCAGCAAAAGACATATATTATGCAATTTTATCTTGTCTAGTTTTTTAATCTTGTTTCAAATGCGTGTTGTAAAGTGTAATTTTTAGAGGAAATTGGTTATGAGTTATGATCGTTTATCGAAGAATTATTTTTATTTATTTTAAAAAAAAACCAGAATAATTACTATTACAATATAATTAACTATTTTGACTGTATGTTTTTCTATGAATTTAAACACTTAAAGTTAAAATCGAATTAAATAATTATGTACATTGCAATCTATTGACTGACCTCGCCGGAACCAAAGTCGCCTCCTGTGCATATTCCGTTGTTCTTAATAAACTTCCATGCTTTTTCCGGATGTCCGCCGTCACATCCTCTACCGCACTTGCCATTACAACAATCCATTAAGAACTCACCGGACAGGTTTAAATCGACAGAGCCGTTCGTTCCTATACAAACGCGATCACTAAACACTGAAGCCGTTGACAGTGCCTAAACATATTTAGTAATAAACCATATATTATATGAATATATTGTTACTTAAAATAATTGTGTAAGCACAGCCGATAGGTAATCAAATTAAATCACTAACCCAGCACGATCCGCAATTCGATTGGTCTTTAATTGATGTGATGGATTTACACAAAGGCCATTGTTTCGAGGCGTCGTAACTTTCCGGGAGGATTTCGGCTTTGTCTAGTTCTTTATCCATTATATTATGATAAAGCGAACTACCCAACTCCTCTATTGGAAGCACCCCCATTAAGTCTTCGACGTCCCTCATGTAATTTAAACTCGTGCTCAATCCTGCCTAGTTAAAACAATAATTACATTTGTCGACCGTTAAACAAACGTACCTGACACCTACTAACGAATCCGTTCAGTATTTTTAACAAATAAAATATTAAATGATTACTTACCTTCCACGTAGTCTTAGAAATGTTATTCACATGATCGATGATGTCGCCGACATTATTTTTTACTCTCACTACAGACCTAGTCAAGACTTCATGGTTAAATAATAACAAAAACAAAATAATTACACAGGAATTGCACATTGTTCTAATAAACATTATTACCACTACACGGTGTGTAAATAATTAAAAAAACTGTCAAGACCGATCGGTCTTTATGTAAAATAGTAAGTGATCCTCATTCCTCGATCAAGTGCAAATGAGTTATTTATTGCAACTAGATAAGACAGCTGATACTATAATACTTGTAATTCCGAAAAAAATATTGTTCCGTGCAAATAGGTACTACTAATAGACAATTGAAAATTATGTATACTAGTTTATCTTATCTATTAACATATTATTACTAAAATAATTTCCATGTAATCACTTTACATTAAGCATTAGTCATTGAATCTTGTATAAATTCCAAGTAAGTCTGTATAAGTAATAGTAATAGTACCTATGTATTTGTGGAAAAAGCCAACCAATATTTTATAAATTAAGAGCCTAATAGAAATTAATTCACATTTTATTGTACCTATCCTCAAAGTAGTAATTAGTATTTGGAGTTTTCTAGTGAATTTCATAACTTGTCAATACCGCTTGTAATTTATAACAATGATCTAATTCGCTTTTTTGGGTTATACCTATATTTTATTAATTTTTAGTTTAAATTGTACTAAATTTTACAATAAGTAGACCGGATATGTATCTCCCATACACATTTCGTACAACAGGTCTTGAATTCAAATATTTTAATCATTACCAACTGCTTTGATGCGAATTTGTAAAGAATCTGTAAAAAAGGCCAAGTTCCAGACCCCCCTCCCAAAAATGTCATCCTATCAAAGTAGTCTCTACATATATAAACATTGTGGTCAAGTCTGCTATTTCTTTAGTTCATAACCACACTTCACTCCTACTTTCATGAGCAACACTGCTCTTTTATTTGTATTGCTTAACACTTGCCCAGTTTGTGAATGAAACATGACCTTTCTGAATGAGGCATAAAACAGACTTTTTCGCAATGTTGATACCACTACTTTGATTGGTTGACTTTTTCCAGAGGGGATCTGAACCTTTTTCTTTTTTTCTGAGTTCTCTTCTTCTCATCACACACATAACTCCTAAGTGAGTACATTTGATATGATGTTTCATGCTTAATTCAGAAACTGGCCAAGTGTTAAGCAATACAAATAAAAGAGCAGTGTTGCTCATGAAAGTAGGAGTGAAGTGTGGTTATGAACTAAAGAAATAGCAGACTTGCCACAATGTAGATACTTGTAGAGACACAGTGTAGAGACTACTTTGATAGGCTGACATTTTTGGGAGGGGGGTCTGGAACTTGGCCTTTTTCACTGTTAGGTTTTTGACGGGGATACTTTATACTGTTAAAAAGAAAAGAACATTAACTCGGTTTTCTCACCGTTTAAAATTTACCTTAAATATAGCACTTTAAAAAAGTAAAAAAAGGTCGGAATAAAAATATAAACTGTTAATGTTGGGTTACAAAATATTTTAAAAAAACCGATGAAAGAACCTAAATAAAGTTCTCATTATTTTAAATATGTAAAAAAAATGTCTACGATTATTTTTTAGTCAATAATAGACAATATGCGTAGCTCTATTTAGATGACATTTTGTTTTAATCGCTGTCAAAGATTCTGTGATAGAAATATAAGTTTTTGTACGAAAATAGATCCTACATGCGTTATAAAAATTGAAGAAAAAAAATTTTAATATCAAAATAAATACTTCTTTCCTATGGAAATATGTTTATAAATTTTAGCTCAATGTTAAGTTTTAGTGAAAAATTGCATATACAATGCGCTTTAATAAGTTCTAGGGTAGAGGCCCCTTAAGTATAGATATCAAAAAAAAATCCTCACCTGTTGATAAAGTTATTCTCTATACATAGTGAAAATTTGGTAAAGTAAATCTTCAGTTAATACTGGCCTCACATACTTGTTCCTCGTAAATCAGTTTTGATGAGAAAAAAATTGTAATTTATCCTGTAGAAATGACTGTGATAGTCTGACAAAAAAACGACAATCAATAAAGTATCATCATTACTGTATTAATAAATATACATTACAGTTCAATCTCTAAATTAAGATTTTTCGAAAATTGCTAATACTTTATTCTTTATAAATGGCCTAGGTTTTTTTAAACATTTTTTTTTAAAAATGTCTACACCCTGGAATCACTTAATTACAAAATAATATTACACAAAACATATAAGTAGGTATTTTAATACATTTGAATTAATTAAAATGATATTCAAACGTACCCCTACTTCTTTTTTAAAGGGGGACGCATGGGACGGGTTGTTATTTAGTCTTGCCTATATTTACAAAGTTGCTCAATTTAAATTTTTGTGTTAAATATATAAATCTTACAAAATATTCTAATATTTACAAAATGTATTGATATCTCATATCTGATATGTATATTTTATTTTACTATCAATATTCATCCATACACTTTCTCATGAGACATCACGCAAAACACGTTAACTTTTGGCGAGTCTCTTAAGTGTTCCAGGGTTGTGTGTCGATTTTGTTCACCCCAAATTATCCTAGCGGTAACCTAACCCAACTTGAGGTTATAGCGGTCATTTTAAGAGGTCGTGCAGCTTGACCGTTTAGAAAATACAGATTTTTGAAACCTACTTATTCTTTTGTTACCACCCTGTACAATTGTATTTATATTTACATTTAATCAATGGTACCGTGGAATCTTTTAAATGAAGATTGAAGATTTTTAAAAATGAAAAATGATTAAATTATATAAAAAAAAAATTGTAACTGTTAAGACAAGTTATACCTAGATAATTATTATATTATTCGGTTTTGTTACGTTTTGTTTAATTGTTTTTTATTAATGCTTCTTAGGGCACCGTTAAAGGGGTTGTGGGGGCGAAGCCCCCCGCTGTAACGAGAGGGATATTAAAATGTTATGGACGATACTTTTTTTAAAGTATCTAGAGTATCTCTACTACTTTTTTCTCAAGTCAAGCACTGATTATATATTATAATATTTAATACAAATTTTATTTTAATTTATATAAAATAATGTTTTACGATAACAAAAACGCCGATGCGGCGGCAACGGCTGCCCCCCCTCCTCTTCCCACCAATTGGATTCACCTATTTTATTAAAAAAAATTAATAAAATTTCGAATGAAAAAAAGAACGGAGCGTTTAAAAATTTAAAAAAAAAGCGGTGATTTAACGAACGTCGTACTCTTTTATCTATTTTGTGCTCTTCCATGACGTATACAACGCACTCGGTACCATTAATTTTAGAAATCGATGTATATTCTAAAATCAATGTCGGTACTAAACACTAACATAGATTAATCTATGACACTGTAGCGAATGCAGGCAAAAGGCTGCCCGGCCGGTGTCCGAAGACATTGGACGGGAAGTTGTCGTGTGCGCATTTATATGTGCGCTTTGGGTGACTTTGATCACATGCGAGAAGTTCGCCACAATTCGTCACAACTACCGAGATCTAGGCGATCTGACCACGTGTTGAGGCGGTATCAATGCCGACAGCTAGATTGCGCTAGCTGTGGCGCCTCGTAGCCATGCATCCGCCACAGTGCTGTATGTGAGGCCGGTGGCCCGCCACAACACTATTTACCACTATAACTCCTGGAAGACTGTTTTGTTTTTTATTATCTGACATTTGTTATCATTTTTTATCAATAATTATTAAATTAAATGTTTGGATTTAAATACTTCTCGGATCATATTATTATTCTAGTTTGACATTACGAAACACTTGTTGTCCGTTCATTTGCCCTCTAGGTAAACTGAATGACCATTAAGCATTAACCTTGATTTAAGTCTTATCTAGTTATTTCAAATAAAAGAAGTCTTCAATTATTTTTTCGTACTTTTCTACATTGTCGTCAAAATATTCAAACTCCACTAGAAATATGTCTGTTGTTTATAAAGCTTTAATCTCAACTGCCGACAAAGTGGTACCGAAGGGTTTGAGGCCACTCTGGGAACATCCTGCTGGTGATAAATATTCTTTTCTACTTTTCTTAATTCAATTAAATAAATATTTGATTGACAATACAATATACTAATACTAATTTTTATGTTGTAGGTCCTAAAACTGTGTTCTTTTGGGCACCCGCATTCAAATGGGTAAATAATGAAATAGATAGGCAAACTCCTGTGTTTTTAATGCATCGTCTTTGTTAAATTTTAAGGGTTTGGTAATAGCTGGCATAGGCGATATATCACGACCAGCAGATAAGATAAGTACATCACAATGTACTGCATTAGCTGCCACGGGAGTAATTTGGTCTCGATATTCTTTAGTCATTATTCCCAAAAACTGGAGTTTGTTCAGTGTTAATGTTTTTGTGGGCGCCACTAATATTTACCAACTGGTCAGAGCATTTATGTAAGTATTAATTATTTATATATCATTCTAAAATGTCTATACACTACTAAATTAATAGCTTAAATTTAGTCTTTATTTAATATTCTAAACTATAAGGTTGTTAACCGTTATTTTTTAAATGCTAACAGACAATAGTATAATGTATTTAAATGATGAGAAAGTTTAAGCTTTATTATGAAACTTTGATACATAAAACCTTTATCTATTACAAAATTATATACTTTTAAAATATAGTCATAAGACATACTAGTCTTATAAAATTATAAACTTGCAAAATACTATTAGTGAAAAAACAAAATCTATTAGCAACAAAATGTTCATTAATTTAAAAACTACACCTATGTTACCTTTAAGTTGTAATTTAGTGTGTTAATTTATTGGCAGGTCAGTAGATGTAATTTTAGGTACATTGGAAATATTTTGTTGCCTTTTATTTTTAAATAACATCTACAACCAATTCTTTGCTTTCTACTATGATTTTTTACAAAAAATGTCAAGAACCCTTTTTTTTACATTATGCATTTTTGAAATGAAATTTATTTTTAAATCAGTATTAAACCCAAGTTGGAGCAGTTATATATTTTTTTTTTTCAATAAAGTTTGAAATCCATTTTTTAATATTTGTAATGTAATTAACTGGCCGTTTCTTTAGCTAGACGGGCAACCGAGAGAGAAATGGCCACTCGACTGTTGTGGAAAGCAATGGGAAACCACAACAACCTAACCCACTTCCCCAAGATGGCAACTCTTGTCTATTACTCTTATAGAGCAAGAGTTGTCTGACCTACCTAAAAAGGTCGTAGACTAAAAAAAAGTATATAAATGTGTGTAAAAGTATCATTAGTGTAGTTAGTCCATTTTCCATTACTTTCTAATTTTTAAGATACATAAACACACCAAATGATAATAATACTATTAATTTATGTTTTAGGTTTCAACAACAACAAAAAGCAATAACAAATGGAACTAAATAATTTCATTTTTTGTGAAATAAACAATTATTATGATTGTGAACTATCAAATTATATATTATATTGTAAAGATGTGTATGTTGAATGTTTTTTTTTTTTTTTTTACAAGAAAGCAATATTTGTTTTTTAAATAATCTCTACAGCTTATACAGAATTTTGAATGATAAATTTAGGTGAAGTTTATAATACACAGTAAATTGTAATTTATTATGATACATACAATAAATTGTTGTTACAAAAAACGAACTAATCAAAATGTTATTTGTAGTATTAAAAAAATGTGACAATTTATGTCTTCAAGTCTTAGATGTACAAAAAATATTGAAAAATTAGTAAGGTCCTCTACTTCTGTATCCGCCACCAAATCCTCGGTTGTTACCAAATCCTCTATTGAAACCTTGTATTTAATTATAAAAACATGTTAAAACAACATTATTCACCTTGTAAAATTTCAGTTTTCATCTTAAAATATTGAATACACTATCTGGCTACTAACTAAGTGAAATAGGTAAACTTTTACAAGTTCACATAAATACATTTATGAATAAAAAATTTTCTCTTTTAATTACCTCTTCCAAAGTTTCCACGTCTCGGACTAAAATTTCCCCTGTTATTATAACGCTGATTATGAAAAGTACCTCTGCCATAAGCATTGTTACTTTGATCAAACTTTAGGTTGTTGGAAAACATTATTTTGGAATCCGGTGCACCCAAGTTAAAGTCATCACTCATTGGTCTTTTACGGAATGAACTACCACTAATAGTATAAAAAAAAAATGTTTTAAAAATTAAACGTTTTAACTATTTTAAAACATGTATTATTATCCTTTACCTGTTATTAGCAAATGATATAGGTGAAAGGTTATATCTTCCTGTATTAAAATTACACAATTCTTTCAGAGTATTTAAAAGTTTTACATTAGTCTCATCCATAGTCAATATAAATTCTGGGTTTTCAGAAATGTTAATAATTAGTCCTTCGATGGCTGGACGTAAAGCTACAATAGCAGCAGCAGAGTTGACATCCATTTTTAAATTTATCCTACAAACCAAACCTTTTTAATATAATTTTGTTTATAATGTAATAATTATGATCAATACAAGTTTACAACAAACCAATTATCAAGACAAATATAATTGTTGGTGTACTCAATTTTTCTGGCTCCAAATAACAAGAGGTGAATAGGTGTGACCATAGTCATTTGTTTGCATGACACCGCTCTAGTTCGTACCTAAAAGCATAGAAAACTATTTTTATAAATACACAAATATTAAACCTAGAACATTTAAAAAATTACATTGTTATTGTAAATACAAAAAAACCAGTACAGTGGGGACGGTGAGGTCAAAGGTTTACATTAATTTTTCAATCTAAAAGTGATAAAATCACTTTCGAATAAACGCTTTGATGCAAATCAGTAGTAAGTATTTTCAAGCTAGTACAGTCCAAACCACGCACAGTGTAAGCCAGCAAAGTTAGAAAGTATTAAATTGAAGCAGTCATTTCAAAAACGACTTAAGTCACCAATTTTTGAAATAAGACTTTTTATAAAATTTGATAATTATATACTTAGTTACGTATTCAGTGTGAAAATTAAATTTGTCAGACTCGTATGTAATAAAATGTTGAATACAAGAAATTAGAACCACTGCAAAAACTATTTATGAAGTTATGAAGTTTTTTGTGGCTAGTGTACAATTTCAAATGACCGATAAAATTACAAAATAGAAGCATCAAAGCGTAATTTGAAAGTGATTTTATCCGAGAAGCCTAGTACAGCAGAATATAGGCATAATGGAATCAAAGCAACGAGACGACATAGAGGTCACAGGTCTACAGGAATTATTATAAATAAAAGTGATAAAGTTGAATAAAATCACTTTCAAATAAACGCTTTGATGCTTCTATTTTATATATTTATCGGTCATTTCAAAAACGACACAAGTCACAAATTTGAAATTTTACAAGAGCCACAAAAAACTTCATAAACAGTTTTTTCTAGCTAACATTTTTCTGGATTTTTGTGTAAAACACTTCAAAAGTGATCAAATTATACGTTTTTGTGGTTGGTGATTACGAATTTAATATCGAAGCTAAAACTAATGAACATTACTATAATATATTATTATAATAATATTATTAAACATTTATTTATCAATTTCAGCAATTGAAAAATTAATTATTACTTTTTCAGTGAACACAAAAAATGGTGATGGAAAAGATCCAGACATGAAATTTGTGCAGTTGACAGAAGATTTATGAATAAGTGCGGGTTTTCCTTCAGTTGTATATACCTGAAAATAACAATTTAATAATTTTAGAAATTAAAAAAAATATATGTAAATATTTTTTTATTGCCTTTCGTTTTTCTTTATGATAGCAGACATTTGGATAAAACGCCATAGTTAAGATTGCAGAAATAACATCCAATAATGGCTCGTCGTATACACCAAATTTACCGAAATCAAAACGTTGTGTTTCAAAACATTCTTCAGGAAATCCAAGTTTGATAAAAAGATCTCTTAGCTGATCCTATTTAGGTATATGGAATAACAATACAGTTAGTAAGAGTGATTTGATCTATGTTTACGCTAATGAGAAATGAGAATTACTTTAACGTCTGCTGTAGTTGTCAGTGAGGGCTGAGATAACATTTTACGTGCACAATATTCAGTTGTGTCAATGTTACGTTGGTACAATGACTCCCACTGTTGAAAAGCATTCAATACGGTTAAATGATCTGAACAGCGATTTCCCGATAGTGCCCGCTGAGCTGGTGTCATTCTATGATCTAAAAAAACAAGTACAAAAATTATTACAGAACACTAAAATACCGTAAATGTGTGAATAATTAATTTTTATAACATACCAAATTCAAAAACGTCTGACATATTAGAACACACAGCGGCTATTATAGAAATGGGATTACCGAGCATTAAAGCGTTGCCTAAAATCATCATACGGCCGATTTGAGGTTCAATGGGTAATTTTGCTAGGATACAGCCAAGCGGTGTAAGTTCATCATTACTTCCCAAACATTTCATTTCTAAATATTTACACACGTATTACAAAAATGTATTTATACATTTTCAAAATTTACATTTGTAGGTTATTAATTTTTATGAACATTTTAAAATAGAATTAAAATCTTACTGAAAATTCAGTAAGATTCAGTAAAAAATTACTGAAATCTTACATAATTAAGACATTTTTTATTGAGATTTCACCATATAAGTAAAATATTACACCCATCTAGATTCTAACAACAATCTACATTAGGTACACTACAATAGTGTTTAACATAAAATTAAAATTAACATTCTGCCTATCTTTGGTGTTCAAATAAAAACAATTCATTTTTAGTTCTTTAGAACGGTTTGAGTAGCATAAACCGAACCAAAGTAGTTTATTACATGATTATATACTCTATTTAAAATAAAAGTACACCAAGCTCTCAGTAGTGAATATTTTAAGTATTTAATGCTTCTGGTCCTACATTTAATAATCACTGCCAAAAACTCAGTGTACTCTTATTCTTAATGTAGTGTAATTCTATTTGTCGTTTTCACTATTTGTAAAACACAATTAATGTCTTTTTGATATTGTAGTGTTGCTCAAAGTGTGATCATTTTGTATTTTTTTTTTTTTATTTGAACACCAAAGAGACAGCATTTTACCTTTGAGCATCACTTGAGCCTCAATAACAGCATCAATAGGAGGTGGTTCAATAGCTTTGCTAAGAAACTGTCCAATATCTCCGAGGCGTAATAATTTTATAGCTAAACCGATTTCGTGCAAAGGTGTACGAAATATTTCTGGTACTATATGGTCATCAAGTTTATCATAACGAGCCTTAAAAATGTTATGAATAAAAATCATTTTATTACAGAAAAAAAAAACTTTCCAAAATTAAATTTATGTAAAAAAGCTTAACTAACTAATTTATAAAAATAATTAAAGTTAAATCCAAGTAATTTGTAAACACAAGGGAACTATAGTCAGTGCATTTACAAATTACAAGTTAGTAAATTAAATTTAGTGTAGGTAGATACTGCGCAGGCGGGAGTAACACGTTTTAGTTTCTTCGCTGGTGTCTTTTGGAACGCAGTATATGTATATAAAAACAACTAAAAAGAAACTAATACCTTTGTAAACAAATGAAAACAGTAGCCTGGTTTTACACGGCCTGCACGACCCTTTCTCTGTTGCATATTGGTTTTAGAAGCCCATACAGTAGCATAATGGGTCATATTATTATGTGTGGTAAATAATTTTATTTTCGCTTTGCCACAGTTAACTACGAAAACTACATCATTTATAGTTATTGATGTTTCAGCTATATTTGTGGACAAAATTACCTGGCAAATATAACACCACTATTATTAGTAAACTTTTATAAGTGATTTTATAAGTGATAAACATTCAAGAGTAGGCAACTTGTAGACACATAAACTGGGTTTATTTTAAGCCACAATTGAGTGCAGCAATATTTTTTTTTGTATAGTACCGTGCAATCTTGTTTGCTAAAGATTGAAGTATGGGCTCAATTGCCATTTAACACTTAAATAATTGATTAGTGATTTTAAACAAAATAATAATGTAAGATATGATTTCATTAGAAATTAAAAAAAGGAAAAATATTTTATTTGTTATTATTGTGATTGTAATAGATAATATTAGAGTATTAAGAAATTTTGAAAACTAAAATAAATTGCCTGTGTTTATAAATAGATTTTCTAGATAATCAATTTTAACTGCCTTATTACATTAGATTAAAATTATGAAGTAAAACCTCACAGACATAAAAACTTGTAGTACATTTTGTAAAATATTATTTTCTAGGATCTTTATTATACATTATTTATCTTACCTTTCGTACACCAGGAGGAACAGGTGCAAAAACTTTCCTTTGATCAGCACAAGGAATTTGCGAATGAAGTGGTAAAATACAAAACTTTCCAGATGCTAAAATCAAAATACTGTAAATATGAATAAATATTTTTTTAAATAAAATGCATACCGTAAAAAGGTTTTTGAGACAAGTATTTGTTCAGTGCAAAAATCAAATTCCATCCTGGCAAAAATATTAAAACGGCACCTGGTACCTTCATATTATTTTCAATGTGCATTAGTAAGGCCTGTGAAATTATTAATTAATTAAATTTAATCATAAACTATCTATCAATTATTTGTTTTAACGCAGGGCAATTTTTTTTGGACTATTTTGTTGAAAACTCACTTCTACAATATCAAAATCAATGTCCTTTTCACTCATTATCGCTACATTTGCTCGTACATCAGCAGAATACTGTTCGGGCACAACCAAATTACAATTCTCTTCTTGTTCTTGTCCCGCTACAATAGTTTCTTCTTCTTTGTCTTTATTTTTATCTTTTCTATTGTACGGAACTGGCTTATAATTTAATACCTCCACAATATCTTCCAAGAAGTACTCTGTAATAAATGAACACATAAATAATGAAGTATTAGAAAATAATTTATATATATATATACAGGTACATACCCTTAACAGGAAAACAACTCCCTTCCACATCAATGACTGGACAATTATTAAAATACTTAGTAAACAAATTGGTGTTAATAGTAGCGGACATAAATATAACTCTGAGATCAGGATAATTATAAACCATATCCTTCAGCACAACCATGAGAAAATCGCTATTAACATCACGCTCGTGAATTTCGTCAACAATTATATGTGATATACCTCGCATACCAGCTTCCAGCTTACGTAACAATACACCTAAGTAATTCATTCATTTGTATTTTTAAAAAAGTGTAACATATCGTAAATACAAAAATATACCATACCGACTGTACAAAACAAAATTGCACCATATGGTCGAGGGAATACACTATCGAACCGAACACTATATCCAACACTTTGACCAATATCTTCTACTCTTTCAGAAGCCACACGGTCAGCAACAGAAATAGCTGAAATTTTCCTCGGTTGTGTGCATATAATATTACAGTCTGAACCCTGACGACTCGTAATATATTCATCAAGAATAAATTGACAAACCTTAAAAATTATAATTGCCTCTTTTACAAATAATTTAAGGTTACCAGTAATAAACCTAAGACAAAATTATTTACCTGGGTAGTTTTTCCACAACCTGTACTTCCTTGTATAATAACAATTGAATTATTTTTTATAGTGTTCAAGATTTGGTTTTTGTTAGCATACACTGGTAGCGCACTACGCTCCTCAATACTTTCTTTTAAGCCGCACAAAGAATCAAATTTTTCAAAATGATCTTTAGCCATTTCTTCACTCAGTTGTTTTAATGTGGCCTAAATAGAATTACATTGCAAAATATTAAAATAAAAAAATTCCCATTATCAAAAAGTGAAAAACCGAATTGTTACTGTTGCTAGAGGGCCTTCATCAATGTTAATCGCTAACCAAGGATTCCAGTTGGGTTGTGGCGGTGACCACGGTATAACTCCACTTGCCCTAAATGGTTTAGGTTCTTGAAAATCGAAGAGCACTTGATTGGTAATAAGTGACATAGCATCTCCAGGTTGAACATCGTTATCATTCTGGAAATATTACTTTATACTTAACTAGTTTCAAACATTAAAATTTTAAGTCATTACTTAGTTGAATACAAACTATAACAATTATAGATATTTGTTTTACTTCTAACTTTTTACCTTAATAACTGAAATGGGTTCAATTTTAAACTCCTGCAATACATCATTAACATTGTTAATTATACCTGGATCGACATTAACTTCATAGGGTTCAATTAACTGATTAACACTTTTTTTTAGTGTACCAGTAAACGCTTCAATCACTCCCAAATGATATAACTGTCGAACCAAAGATAGAGCGCAACTCTTAGATGCCGATTGTTTATTTGAACCACTCTCGCGAGCAGTTACATCTAGCAAAATGAATACATTAAACAAAATTATAAATATTACGACTCTTAAAATACCATACTTCTTCTAAGTTTGGCCACAAATATTGACATTTCAGCAACAAAACTTCTACAAAAATATTAAAAACAAAAATTATATTAGTTTTTTATTATATCATAAGTAAAACAATGATTTTACGTACTTTCCCATAAAACTGTACTTGTAATCTAGTTCTTTTAACTTGTTTGTTTGTATATACTGATTTAAGCGTGATTTAGCATTATCGATAGTCCAATTTCCATGTACAGCAGCATTTACGTCTAAACTCTCTGCCTATAAAACATACAAAAGTTATTTAATAAAAATATTGCATTTTGTTAAATTTAAATACATAATCTTATTAGTTGTCCATGACACCTTGATGTGGTCATTAAAGGAAAATACAATATTAATAAACCATGGTTAGTACCTCTTCAACTTTTTGGCCTTGGTTAAGTAAGAAGTCTTTAAACTGAAAATCTTCTCTTCCAATAGGTCTATACGCTTCACCTAACATATTAGGAGTCTGCCCTTGTTGATACACTGATCTTTCTGGTATATTACTCATTAGCCGTGAAGTAAAAGTAGCTGACGTATTACCCATAGGAGCACTATTTATAATGTTCTAATAATTTAAAAAAATATACATATTATAAGTTTTGTAAATAAGGAATCTACAAAAACATAAAAAAAAACAAAAGTTACTAACACCTGGAAGTGAATCAGCACTGATGGCTCCTTGACGAATCAAAAATTGAAGAAAATCTTTTGATGCATTTGCTTGAGCATCTTTTTTATTGGTAGAATTTCCGGCTCCAACATAATTATAGCCCGGTACCGAAAGTTCACAAATAAAACGCTGACCAAATTTATTGCCTAAAGATGAAATTTAATTTAACATACTAATATCATATAAATTATAGGGTCGTCCTTATTAGACTTGGGTTTAGTAGAATGTAAATAGACGCTCTAAATATATGATATATATTTATATATGAATAGTAAATAATTGAAAAAATTATTAAAACAATATCAAAATCTCTACATAGGTTAATTAAAAAATAATAGCTATGCCCAAGAGAGCTATGGCTATAGGATAGTAAAGAAAGAAATGTTTCAATGTTTAACTAATTATCTTTTGGCTCACCAGATTGTTTGACTTCAAATTGTGGTTCCAACGATTTTTTTGAACACCATTCATGTAAATATGCTTTTGGGTTAGCCATAGTACTTTTTTATTCTTTAAATATTCTGTTAATACAGTTGATTTTTCAAAATATACTTCAATCAATTACTTAGTAGTTATTCAGTATTATCACTTTTACTTATTATTAAACAGTAAGTTTGAAAGACTAAAGAGGAACTGTTATGCTAGACAAAACCAAAAAATTTTTAAATGTTAAATGTGATGTTTTAAAAAGAAAAATGAACCAACATGTCAACAATTGTCTTATCAGTTGATTAAAATACATACACCAGTTAAAAACACCACCAGAGGCGCTGTCTACCCGATGAGGGCTCAAAACTGTAGTATGTACACGCGCCGCATAGTTGAAATAACTAAATAATTGAATGAAAATGTTTGAACAGTAAATGGACAACTAGACCCTTGCATTGACAATATATTAAGATGTAAAAAAATTATAAATTATTACATAAATTTAGTGAAACGGAAAGAACTATTTATTAAGGGGTCAATGAAAGACAATATTTGACAAAAATTAATCTATATGCTATTTTAAGTATGCCAACTAATTTGAGTCAAATAAAAATTAGAATTGATAAAATCGTCTAACCGTGTTATAATGAGAATACTTCATACAGGCAATTTAATGTATAGGTTGGCGACATAGCCCAAAAATTCATAGATAATGCCCCTTATTTTTTAAACAAACGCAAAGTACATTTCATATATAGTTTTTAAGGAATTTTAAGTAGGCAAAATCTCAAACTTTTCCGAGAAATTTTACAAATTTAAAATATTTGCTACCATAATTTTTCAACTGTGTAAGATAATTCATAATTATTCATTATTATTTAAAAAATTGTTATGCAACATGACAACATTAAATTTGATTTTTTTAAATTTAATCATTAAATTCATTTATAGCTTTAAGAGTTAACTTTAGGTTAATGCCAAGCTGACTCACAATCAAACATATATGAGGGTATACACTATACAGTAATCGAAAAGATACCAAAAGCATGATTATACTTGCATTCTTTATATTATATAATATAAAACACCATTATCTGGGCGAAAAATAGTCTGGTAAACCGGATCCGACATTTCCCTTTCCAGGAAAAGACTGACGACCCGTTTTATAGATAGCAAATCCGTCAAGAATCCTCTTACCCAGGTAAGGCTAGTAATAGCCCTAAATGGGCTGCTTAAACTGTTCTGTTATTATTGTTATTATTTGATAACGAAATATAGAAATATAAATTGTACTGCAATTCGATCGTGAGGAATATTGTTTAACCCAAATATATATAGTTTTTTTATTTTATTTAAAAGTGTCTAATGACTATAGTACATCGATGATTCTGGAGTGATCACCGTCAACAGTCAAATTTCAGCACAAAATACGAGATTATTATCAATTGGTGAGCACGCAAAAATGTGTAATGAGTTTTAAGTTGCCAATTAGTTCAAAATTCATTGAAATTCTACGAGTTTGCTGTATTAGTAGGAAAAAATAACTATTATTTAAATATAATATAAGTTCATTTATAATGATATTATATGAACTGTCAAAAGCACAAATCAAAGCTAAAATAATAAATAACGTGTTTTCGCGTAAATTATAAATAATATAATGTTGATTTGGTTACCTATTACTCTGCCCCTTAATAATTAAATTAAAAATTAAAAAACCTATTAGTATTATTTAACAATGTTATGTATAGATATGTTATTTTTTTAATTGAAATTGTTAGTAAACAAAGATATTTAACTTTTAATATAAAGGTATACATTATTTTTTGCTTCGTGACGTGTGTGACAAGTATATACTATGTGAAATAAATAAAAAAAGCCAGCACATTGAGTTCGGTGCAAAGACTGACCAGGATTGGTCTTTTATGAATAATTATAACTGAAAGTAATAAAAATCTACATATTCTCGAATCTCGAGAACGTATAAATTCACACTAGGTCTACCTTCTGTATTATATGTATGCAGTTCATAAGTCGCAACACTACACCCCAAAAAATTGCATAAAGAAAAATATTCTACCTCATCTAGAGAAAAAGGTTTATGTGTTTTTTTTATTTGGGGGGGGGGGGGATTTACTGTAAATTGCTGGTACTCTATCTAAATAATATTCTACGCAAATTTGAAAATTATTCGTCTATTTTTTCAAAAAGTTATAACGTGTCTTAATTTTAAGTTGAAAAATGTCTACATTTTTGCTGTGTTTTTCTTGATTTTGAAGGGGGAGGGGTACAATTTTTTCATTTATAACCTAAGAGTCCAACTGCCAGCGGTTTTAGAGATATGGTGGGTGGGTCATAACACAAAAATAAAAGCAAATATATAAAAACGTGTAATTGTAAGACTAAAACCAATTTCTTCTTGTTCCGCATCAAAGCTAAAAAACAAATATAAAGACTTAAGTAAGTAATAACAAAATATATGTATCCATCATCCATGTCTTCAGTTACCGATAAGTGATAACCGATAAGAAGGTTTGTAAATTTATTTATAGTTTAATGTTAAATTTAAATTTAGGAAACACTATTTAGTACCATTATACCATACCATTTATTGTTTATTCTCTCTTGAAATCTGGTGAAAAACATATTTAATTTAGAAAAAAAATTGTAGTTTTGAAATAGATTAAAATTTAAAATGTTGTTTTTCCAAGAATTTTATCCGGACCCTTGTCGCCAACCATAAATCACAACATTAATGTAATAAATAAATTATATATTATGTTAGTTACGGTCATTGGCCTATGTAATAAAATATATAATACAGTGGGCACAGATAATTTTAAAAAATGATAACGCCTGAGTATAAAAATTATAAAACAATTTGTTTTCATACGGTTGAATTATTTTAATATAGGACCTACGTTAAGGTATATCCAATGATCGATTCACAAATGATATTCTTCCGGTTGTAGCATAACTAAAAGTGTCTGTAAACACACATCCTTATTATACCGGTTGTCGATTCGAAAGACTTGACCGGATCCGCCTTCCATTACAAATAAAACTGACAGCGGAAAATAATAAATATTACAGAGAATAATATAATGTGTATAAGAGCATCGAAGAAGATCCAATGTAATTTATATGCCAATGGGCGTAGTGATTCAAAACCGACTTACACTTTTGGGGTCTACGCTTTAGTAAATATACTCATTGTACAAAATATATTATAATTTATATGTTTATATGTATGCATACATACCTACACACACACACACACACATATATATATATATGTGTGTGTGTGTGTATGTATGTAGTCTCGCCTGGGACTTTCTATAACGATCTATTACTCTTGTTATAATCTCGTTTTTATAAAATGTAAGTTTGACAAAATCTACTAGACAATTATCAGCTCAACCACTCAAAGTGAAATATTATTACTTGTTAATTACTCCATTACACTAATTAAACACGTTTATTTTATTTTATTGCAATTTATAATTAACTCTTTACCGTTCAATTTGCACCTCAAACTGTTACGCCAAAAATGAATGTCCATTAATAAACTATGTGGTTTGTTCTAAACTTCTAAGTGGTTTATGATCCGCCAATCCTGTAACGATATTTTTTATTTATAATAGTAAATGACATGAGATGGTTATTTAAGTTGAATCAGCGCCAATGCATTTTTTTACTTATATTATACCTACATACAAATAGAAAATCCATAAAAAATAAAGCTTAATTCGACATATCATATTATTTTAATAATCTAAACATGTAATGTGTATACAGTAAGAATTAAGGAAGACCCGTCCAAGATGAATTGATAAAAGTATTTGTTCTACAGAATAAACAATAAAGAGCCTCTAATTAAAATCGATTTATGTATTATTACTTATAACATCTGTTTTACATCTTACACACAAAAAGTAAGTTTTTATTATTTAATTACTGTCACAACCGACAAGTTTTGTTATAATTTCCATTGCTTAGATATTATTTATTACTTGTACGATTACATGTATCAACAATATAGGTTTTAGTTTTGGTTTAAAATGTTGAAACACTTTTGTAGTGTTTATACTAGATACTTCAAGCATTTTTGAAAGCTCAATATTCATTTAAAGTCAATTTTATAAAATACGAATAGGTGTTTCCTGGGAAAATCGTGTACAAGCACACATAAACGGGTTATTATTTAAATTCGAATCTTTTAATAATTATTACATATTCCGTCAAACATAGTTCATAGTTTTTCGAATAAATGCAAATTTTGGACATCTTTTGATCAGCCACTGAGTTATAAATGGATTAGTAATTTTGTTTTATACCTATGCTTATGATAAGAATATAATATATTAACACCGGTTCTTGTTCATACTTGTTTTCTAGTAGGTGTTTATGTCTGGTAACAACTACTACAACTGGTTAATTGAGTATTTGTGTACCTATCAATTTATACATTTCAAAATTTAAACTGTTTTTAAGTAAAGAGAATTTTGTATCGTAAATATAAATTTAGATTATTATTACAACAGTTCTAAGTTCCTATTAATGTTAATTTATTAGGATATATTATCGTTAGAGTCTGACTACTGAATACTTTTATTATGATAATTTAATGTTTTTATTTGTCAAAATGAATTAAAAGAGAAGTGAAAGCATGTCGACAGGTGTATTGTAAAATATGTTTAATATACGGTTTAACGTGTTTTATTTATTATCTTATTAATAAACTATTTACTTACAAAAATGTATGCAAAAAAATAAACACCAAATCTTAACTAATTTTTTTTTTTTAAGAATTACTTAATTCAATTTTTATATTAATTTACATCCTTATTATTATTTTAACATCGACATTAATTTTTAATTTGCATATATTTATGTTATAAAAAATAAAACCGGAATTTTAGAGTCACATATATATTATATATATTAACTCATAAATATATATATATATTGTTTTAAGAAAACACTCATTTGCATTGAAGTATCGCTTAAATTGATTAGTAATTAAAAAATATAATTAATCAAATTTCTACTTTATTTGGTTTGAAATGGTTACCTAAAAAAAAACCAGTACATTGGGGTTGTGCCGTTGTGGTATAGTGGGGATGGAGCATATCGGTGTGGGGGAGGTCACAGATTTACATGAATTATTATAACTAAAATTGATAAAATCACTCGCAAATATACGCTTCGTTGCGAATGTGTAGCTGGTAAAAATACAAATCTTCAGCGTATTCAACACACTTTTGTATTATTTGTAGTATTATTTTTGTGGTTAAGGTTTTTTTTAAATATTTTAATATATAACCACAAGCGTTGCTTAAGTTTTTTCTAGATTCATATTAAGTATGCCTTTTTATATGGTATTATACTTTATAGCACAATTCACAAGTGACAAAGTTACCCTTAAACGCCATAACTAAATACCAATTTCAGAAATATTTTATGATAACAAAAAAAATAGTGTACCACCTACCTATGCACAGTATAAGCTCTAGTGTACGAAATTAAAAGGCAGCAAATGCAATAGTATATATTATTGTTATTAATTATTTATTAGACATGTAATAAATAGTTTTGTACAAGAAAATATTTTGGTGGCCGTGGCCGGTGGGACTTTATTGTGTTTTATTTTAGTCATCTATTTCAACGCCACTGATTAAAGAATCGTCAAATTCCAATTAGTAATTAAATAACAATACTGTATACATACATACAGATACAAATACAACAATATTACTATTTACAAATGTAAACAAATAGTAAAGAATTTTGTTTATATAGTTTATAGATCAAATCAAATGATTCAATGTATTTTAAAATTTGAAATGATTGAAAATTCAACACAAATATTATACAATATCATAACGCTTTTCTAATAAGTATAATTATTCAAACATTTTTTTTTTATATGATTGCGCAACGTTCCGATTTTATTAAATATTAATGTTGTTGTTGGCTAATAATAATGTTTGATTTAATGGGTGGACTGTATGGAGTTTGTAAATGAACAAAACGTTGGTGTTATTCTTTAAAAACTACTTCACTATTGAATTTCTTAAAATCTCTAACAGTACTAACTGGCCAGTGCTTACTTACTAAGGAGACAATAATATTGGTGTATAAACTTATTAACGAATAGCTATAATAAAAAAACATAAGTATAATTAATATAAATCTGGCCAGAAATCCGGTGGTATTGCGGTGATTCACTCGCTCGTAAACGGTTGATTTCAGACGACGGTGAAATAACAACATAAAAACAATATTAATAAAAGGCCGTGTTAATTAACGGTGAGCTCAATAGAGAAATTCATATATTCCCCATATTGACAAAAATATACGGTACCGGTAAAACAAATTAATTAAATTCCAATAAATTATACACGCGTATTTTCTTTCTTTGGCGATCGGTCAATATCGATAGAACAGAACTCACTTCAATACTGATTAAGAAAACAATATCTCGACCCATAGATAGATAAGTTATAAGTAGTACGGGTGGCGCTCTCATCTTTTACCTAACAAATAATTTGCAAAAACTTTTATTATGGAAACTATTATAGGTATTCATATTTGCCTTTTATCAAATTATTTTAAAGCAATAACAAACATTCTATGCTATTTTCCCCTATTAAATATTTTTTTAATCCCAATCTACTGAGTTACTGATTTAACATAGTATACTTCAGTTAATTTTAAAATCATTATATTGATGATCTTATGATTTGGCAAGATTCGTTGGACGCGTACCTCTGTACTCGCGATTGCTAAAAATGAACCATCAGTCAGCACATAATATTATCTGTGTGGGCATTGCATTTTAATCGTTTTAAAAAAATTTCAATACATGCCGATTGTGGGCAATTTAAAAAACGTGATAAAAATTCTTACTAGCTTGTTCGCCAATTTGTATATTCCAGATATTATAATAATGGGGGAAGTAATGCCCCACCAGGCTAGTTCCCCCCCCCGGGGCTCAATGGATACATGTAAAAAAAAAAAAAAGATATTATAATAATAATAAAATTAATAATCGAATGGCAATCGGCATAATATATGTTTTAAGAATGTTCAGTGGGAAATAAAAGTGAGATTTGTGACTCTTAAGTATGTTCAGCTGACCTCTGTCCAACCTTTTAACTAGTACTCACTTACTAGTCAATATTAATTAATTAATCAAATCGGGTTTATTTATTTAGTATTTTTTCCATGGAATATTAGACAATTTTTATTCACAACAGATTAGATTCCAACGAATCATTTAAGTGTGCACATAATGTAGGTATGTATTGTATTTTTTGGGTAAATAACTAAAATACGTTAAAAATTCGAATGAAATTAAAAATCAAACTCACGACCAACCAGATATTTTTGATCTGGTTTGATAGTTCTTTTGTAAAGAAAAATTTGAAAATCATATTATCATAACAGTCGATTACATGCCAAATTTATGTTTACTGTATTATTATAAACATGTATGTACCTATTGAATAAAACATTTTATTAATATGGTTACATATTGGCAGTACTAAAATATACAACATTTTTTACTTAATAATACAATTATTATTAAATTTAATAATAGCCTTTTTTCAGGCGGTACAGAAGTACCTATCTAAGATATTTTCATGTGCAAAAGTGTTGGACGTTATGTTATTATGTAGTTTTTCTGCTGATCATATTTTACCGACGGGCGACGGCGACCCTAAAAAATCACTAATATAAATTATAATAGGGACGATAAATAATATTATTATACGTATACATGTATATAATAGACATAAGCGTATAAATAAACGTATATTGGGAATCCCTGCGCATTAACTCGTGTGTGTGTGTGTTTGTGTACTGCGTTTTATGTGTGTATACGATCGCCCGCGTGCGTGTGCGATGCATTTCACGGCGGGCGGCGTGGGGGCCTGCGGGGGAGGTTATCCGCGTGTCGATTGGTCGACTCCCTGCTCTGCCCCGTGTGGTATGCGGCCGACCGAACGAGTCGACAAGTCCGCCGCGCGTGTTCCTGTCGTCGTCCGTCGACGTTTAGTCCGACCGAAACGCACGTAGCCCGTGTCTGCTGTTACCGCGCGCGTTGTTCAACCACAACCGCATCACATCTATACTCATACCCACACGCTCAGACAGTGGTCTGACCGAGAAACAAGCCGACGACAACGGGCCCAGTGATACCGAGTGCGCGCTAACAAGTGTCATCACGTATTATAATTATAATTATTATCATTATCGATATCGGCTGTCGGTAAACAAGAGTGTCCGGTCGCTTATTATTTATCTATATATAGTTATATGTACAAATATTTATTATAATATTATTGTTAATTTTTATTTTCGCTTCCTCTCCCGATCGATTCGGTTTATTGGCAATCTCGTTTTATTCGGAACACGAAAGCCGCGCCGATAATAATATTATTCAGTGATGGTGCGTTATCGGCGAGCCGCGGCCAAAGGTAGCGTTCCGGCGGCGCCGGCTACCGTACGCCGGCCGCCGCGATAAGCGGTGGCGGCGGTGTGCGCCCCGACGAATATTATGCGCCGATAGTCCCGACGGCGGATATCTGTGCAGATTTGCTGTGTTCTTTTTCGATATTATATTTACTTAACTCGGCGAGTGCAATCATCTACCCCCGACCACACGGTAACCGCCGCTCAAGCCGCCGAGGCGATGCCGCACGCCAGCGAAGACGGAGTCGCGGCCGCCGGCGAGGACGCGTGCAGCTCGGACGAGCTGATCGTGTTCAAGGACGAGGACGGCGGCGAAGACGTAGTCAAACGATCCTCGGACAAAGTGACCGAGGAGAAGTCCGACCTGATCGACTTATCAGAGACTGAGGTAAACAAAAACAAAACCTATACCGACGCGCGATAGTCGTGACGATTCTCTCCCCGTCAGTGGTGTTATTATTATTATGTGATGATATTCGGATGGCGTTAATTGGTAAAAAAAAGTCGGTCGGAGCCGAGGATTATCGTTATTGTATGTATTTTGTCCGCGGCGAGTCCAATTATAATCGGGCGAGGGGTTGTTTCACGTTGAACAGGTGAAAACAGGTGTGTAACACCATTGTTAGACCCCTCCGGCCTCCGCCGCCGCCGACCCGTCCGAACCCGTGATTATAATAATAGCCCTGCTTCGTTGAATACACATACACACACTCTCACGCATTAACTAGGCGTAAAAAAATAATAATAATTCATATTCGATCGTTTTTCTCACTCTGGTGTGTTTGTTTGTGTTTTCGAACAGTGTGTGTAAGCGAGAATGAGACAGATAATATTTTGCGCGGCAGACCGAGACGATGTTAATTATCCGGCAGGATTGTCGTGTAGACTGTAGTGTGTGGAGAGAGAGAGAGAGAGAAAGATGGCTACGGGTATCGCATTACCCATCGGCTCCGTCGTCGCACCGTAATGAATTCAATTAACTGTGTACGGAATAATTTACACAAGTTAGTGGTAGGTAGTTGCACGCAAACATGCACACTTGTCGACACCTAGACGCGCCCCGTCAATCATCATCATGACTATATTATTATTATAAACGCATTTAATCGGGCGACAACTAAACCGCCACCGGCGCGAGGTCGTTAATTAAAAAAAATTATTATTATTTTCCTTAATAACCGGGTACGTTTTCACACCGGAGCACGTGCGTTTACGCGTTCATTAACAAACCGCCGGTAAGAGGTATATAATACTAAAAATAGCGGAATAGAGCTGATGTTTTTTTTCGCAACGTTTAAGCCATTGTCAGTCGTTATAATAATAATAATTGTCGAGCCTTCCCGATGGCGCGCAATCCACGGAGTAACAACATTTTACTTTCATAAAATAGCGACGATAAATATAAAAATTAGTTTTATAACTTTTTAACAGACATTGTCACATGAAATGATTAAAATCATTGGATTGTCCTAAAATTATCGTTTGGACGGCAGTGGCGTTCTACGTACACTGAACATGCGGTCTGCTCCGCTGAAGCCATAATAGTAATAATCATATAATATTAAAAAAGAAGAAACAGTTCAGGATAAATCCCAAACTAACTCGACGCAATGGCAAAATATGCTGTAATGTCTTAGTGTCGACGTCGCCGTCGATGATTTTGACTTGACAATAAAATAGAAACCCTCGCGATATTCAATAGACGGTAGATAGTATTTACATATAAATATATTATAATAATTTGTGTACAATGCAAGATTTTCGGAAAAACGCCTAAAAAGAACTCAAAACGGCCCCGTTATTATCGCAACTCGTCCGAATATACGAGATGTGCTAAATACACAACAATAGCAACATTGCTCAGAGGTGTCATTGTGTGTGTGTGTGTGTGTTTCTCTTATTAAACCGACCTAGGCCCCCGGACGATCGGGTATTTTTTCCTCAGAAATCGGAATAATAATTGTCGGTTTACTTTTGTGTGCCGCGTTCTCGTTTTTATCACCCCAAGAGTATAATAATATATTCGTCACAATAGTAAACACGCCGAACTGGCGAACAATAAAAAGGCGAGCACCTTGTTCTGGGATTGAGAGATCCGCCGTGGTCCTGTTTAATAATATTTTGTGCGGTCACAAAAAGAAATTACAGAAAAGGGACGGACAGAGACGAAAAAACGTTGTTGAACACACACACACACATAATATACACACAAAGAAAAATGCCGAGGAAATATAACATCAACCCTAACGCGCCCGTTTTGTTGTGTTCGACGAACCTGTTCCATTTGTGTGTGCACAGGGATTATACGACGGATCTCTGCGGGTACATTGTGTGTATGGTGTGTCCTTCGTCCTGCCCTCATCTACCATGGTGTCAAGGAATTACACGATAAATTATTATCGCGACCTATCTTTTTTTTTTTTTTTACATTATAAGAATTGCACCACCCACGCCAATAAGGGAATCATAGGTTTTCGGGGAAACAAACGAAAGCCGGTAAACTTCGCGGTATCGTTATAGCTCTAATAATAATAATAATAGACCGATAAGTAGTCGTACCGGGTCTGTCGGAGAGGCGGTGGCCGACGGGTGTGACCACTCTGGTTAAGGGGGTTTTTTTTTTACTCGCGTACAAACAATAACCGGTACCATTAGAGCACACGGTGGCTAATAATAAGAGTATTCGTCGATGATTGATAGTAATCGCGAGCACCGCGATGATAATAATAATAATAATAATAATAATAATAGTAATATGATGCGGAGACGATGATTGGCGCGCGCTTTAATGACTGGCGGCGGTGGCTTGTAATCTCTGTAGGATTGCATCATTCTAAGAAAACGGTGTCGGACCGAAGAAAATGAAGATTCGATTAAATAAAAAAGAAAAATTCCTTTACGGGAAATGTCCATACCGGGGAACGGGACAGGTTGTAGTTTTTTCCCCCATACCGGAATTTCCAACTCCTCCGAAGACAATCCTTTCCCGGCGCAGTCTTCGTTGTCTCCGAATTGAAATTCAACTTTGAAAATTCTCGACCGGTTTGAATAATGATAATAATGATACAATTATTGGCGACGTCCCAGGTACAAAACGGGGAGGATCGCAACGGTTACCGGGCTCTCCGTGGGGGCGCTTGGGTCCGTCGAATTGTATTAGGCGCCAGCAGCTCAGCAGGAAGAAGAAACGCGATAATATTTTGTCTAACTTGGGCGCTTCGCCTTCGCCATATTAGCACATATATCATTGTCGTAATACACACACATACACAAGTCCTTCCTCGCCACCTCCCATCTACTCCCAGAATACGTTGTGTAAATGTACCCCAATGAATCTATCTAACGCTCTTTGTTTTGTTTTTACAGAAAGTCAGTTCGAATCATCGGTGTTCGCCTGTGAAAACCAACAGTTCTACACCTGATCTCAACCGAAGTAAGTATTGAAACTAGGCTTATATTATTTTTTATGTTTGACATCCCGGTGGCCGGCTTACTTGCAATAGTATTTCGTTACAACATAGTTTGTAAAACATTAAAAACAGCGGCGCCTATCGGGACAATATTTATGAGGGGAGGCGTGTATTTTTATAATTTTTTTTTTAATATGGAGATTCAAATTTTATTTTTCTAGGGTCAAAACGTCTTTAAATCTTTTTGAATTTTTGAAAATAAATTTATACTTTATTTTTTTAATGACAACTACGACGAATGTTTTAGGAATGACCAAAATGATTATGGTCAATCTGTTGAATTGCGTTACTTCTTCAGTCGAAGACACTTTATCCGCTTTCATTCATGTTTACCTCACACAGTTAGAAAAACAAACTTTTTTTAAACACACACACGGTGTAATACAGCAATTAGAGGCCCATCGCGACCGTGGAGCCGCCGGTCCAGGCCTGTAATTAGGTACGCCGAGACGGCAGCCGCGAGCGACAACAATACTGCGGGCCCGGCACCTTGTTTCTTCGGCCCACTCGTTAGTCGTTATTGGCGCGCGCGCTCTCGCATAGGCATAAAAACACGGCCCGACCGGATAACCGGTGTAAATTTACATGATTTTCCTATATTATTTTAAAGACCGTGTCTAAATTATCGTGCTGGTCAAGCATTAACGAGACCGGGTGAACCGTCAAATGTGTGTGTATAGAAAATACATTTAAATAAAAGCGACGCGTCAATGATAAATAATAATAGCGAAAAAAATACCGGGAAAAAATAAAAACCAGTGAAAATATTCCATTAAACGGTTCATCGTCGGGCAAAGACAAAAGTGTACGCTGCCACCACGTGGTCCTGTTGGCCGTTGCGTGTTGTATGTGCGTATTTATTTAATATAATTTTGACTAGCGAGGGAAAAAAACCCCAAATCCTCCTTGCACAGGTACACGTCGCGCACTCCAAACATGTGTTGAACACTCTCGACGGGTGGCGGTTCTCGGAATCTGACCGAAAGAATGTCATTCTGGGTGGCTATGGTGGTATAGTATGGTGGTGGTGGAGATGGCGGTGGCGACGACGACCACGATGGGCGAGGCGAGGGACGGACGCGAAAAATATAAAAATCTCTTTTTCTCCCATTCTTTCTTGTTTGTACTCTACATAAATATGACCTTGAACGTTATTGTCCATCGACAAACGCATAATGACAGAAGAGCTAATAATAATAATAATAATAAAAGAGAGGTAGTCGAACCGAGCGCATTATAATAACCCGTGAGCGAGGAGTACCACCGGAGAGCGAGAGAGACGAAAGATGTGCCTGTAATAATTCTCCAGTGTGAGTATGTGTGCATGTACATACAATATATATTATATAAAATATATATGTATATACCGGTCTATACGTATAAACAACGCGCCTATACACGGCCAGTCTGGTCGGGCAGGGCTGCGCCGGGGCGGGGTTCCACAAGGCTTCCTAAACGAGGCTCGTTTTGTTTTTTGACACCGGACCCCTCCCCGCTCCCACCGATGCCTCAGCAGCAACAGCAGCAGTACTACAACAGCAATAGAGGTTTTACGCTTTCTTTACACCCCCTCCGCCGCCGGCCGCCCCGCGTGCCGACTTCCCGACGACGACGACGACGATGGGATCTTAGTGTTCACCATAATATAGCCTGTGCGGTGGTGCTCCGCTGACCGGCTATCTCAAGCAGCGCTCGTTAACCAAAACTATACACGACTACCGCACACACACACACAAATACACATTAGATGGAGTGCCGCCGTTGCGGTGTTGCCAGGTCATCGCCGACCGACCGACAAGAGAATCTTTAGAGATTTATTATATTGTATATAATAATAACAATATAATTACCCAACGCACACGATGGGGTGTTGTGTATATGTATATATTATTGTCACATGGTCTTTCCCGTGTTGCGACGACGTCACACGTTGAATGGAGTTGGGCAGTGAGAGGAGAGTGGAGACAGACAACAGGGACAAAACAAAAAATTTGGCGGAAAAAAAATTAACCATCGGGCGGTCATCGGGGTACATATCTTGTTTGAATACAAAAAAAAATCAACTAGGAGTTGTAAAACAACAATAATAAAAATACTGGTTGGTAGCTATTCGAAATCAAATATAATTTTCTCGCATAACCAAAGGAACGATCAATATTTGCATAATAAAGTATAATATATTACCTATATGTAGTATTGGTATAGCGGCCACAGTAAACTATATTTATATTATAATATTATGTAAGCGATGCGCTTCGGGACAGCAAAATTTATTTATGATTTATTTACACAAATTCGATCGCGGTCCGAATGAAAATGTAAATTTATTAAGTCTAGTTAAAAAAATAATTATGACGACTGTTGCGAATTTAACCGGTTGTTTCTCGTCGAATAAATAATATAAATAAATAAAAAGCAAACGTTTAATATATTATTTTCCTCGTTAGCGTGTATTATATGTATATATTGGCGCGTAATGAAAAACCTATTTGAATACACATTAACGTCGAAAGCGATGCGTAAATTATAGTTCTCGGAAAACAAGGTCGTCTGAATAATTGAATCCAATGCGTTTGATAATCAGACGTGCCAGTGGTTTGTGTGTGTATGCACGTTACTCAGTGTAAGCTACAGGTTTTTATTTCCATGTCTCGGTAAAGATTTGGCCGTAGGTTTATAATGTTTTTTTTAACACACTGTTTAATAATAAAAAAAAAAGTAAAATGATTACCCTGGGTTTGAGTATTATAATATTTTCTGTTGTTTTAAGATGGAAAATAACCGAAATTAGTTAATTACAATTTACGAATACAAATTCTTGTTTATAACTATTATTGTTTCAAATTGAAAGGCTCCGAACAACAACCGGGTAATTCATTTGTGTCAACATTTGCTTTTTCGTGGAAAAATGTCCATAAAAAATGTTATCTACGATTTGGAGCCACAAACTATTACTAACAAAGATATTATCACAAAAGGCGTTTTTCCCGTCTGTTGCAGTGAATGGGATAGATAATTATTCCCCTTCGGTCGTCCTGGAAAAGAATTTTACATTGTGAATTTATCTGAATGTTGCTCCAAGTCTATCAATTAGGTATGTCCCTTTGTCTATACCAAAACCTGTTAATTGTAATTAAAGAACACTTATTAGTCACAACTTTTAATTACCCCAAACAAAAAAGAAATGGGGAAAAAAGTGTACATTAATCAAAGTCTATCGATTTTAGTTTTATTTCGTTTGCTCGATTTTTCCCTTTCCAAAAAAAAATTGTATTTATATTTTTTCCGTCAAGGATGAATTCCTTTTAGTCCATTTTGTGGTGAATAGTAACTAACACTCTTTACCGCGTATGTAAAAATGCTTAACCTATTCGTATTGTTTGAAAACTCAAGACGTGTATAATATATAGTAGTACAGTACTTAGTGGTCTCTCGAGTATTTTTTTTATGTAGTTCTCTTGAGGATAATTAGGTTCTTCACCGCCACCGTCGCAATATGTATACTTACACTAGCTCTCTTATTCGTTTCACTCCCCGACCAGTCGTCATGGCTGTTGGGCTTATTTTTATGTAGGCTTAAAATTTAAAAAAAAATGTATACTCTATTATGTGTACTCGAGTTATGCTGACATTGTGCGTTAATAAGGGGAAAAAAAAAGAGTTTACTTTTGACGCCTGTCATTCTACAGTTTGCGTTTTTTTTTTTTTTTTATATACCGGTCTTGTGTATTTGGAAGCTGCGATCGATATACAACCGATTATTGTTTTTTACGGTATTAATATTTTTGTTCATTAAAATATCATTGTTTGTTTCAGGTAAACCAGGTCCAACTCCCCACCCGCCTGCTTTCAATATGGGTTATCTCGTCGCACCATACCCATCGCCCTACACGAATGGCACTACGTCTGTGTCAATGGTAAGTACCGAGTTTCAGTCACAATCAATTAAATTAATTAACAGTCATTAAGACATTAAATTGCATGCCAAAGTACACCGCGTATTATACCTTATTTATGTATAAGTCATCAGATTAGTTCATGATAATATATCGTAATCGTCCAACGTTGTTGGGTTTGAGGTGGTAAACCAATGACTTTTTCAGGCTGACCGTCTTCTCGACGGTTTAAAGAACATTAGGTCGTAGGCGGTTAAGTTAGGGCCAAGAAGATGTTCCCTCAGCTTATATGGAAACAAAAGGGTATAGGGTATGTAAAGTGTAAATGGACAATTACAGATGAGTACATGAAGTTGCTCCCATCGTTTAAAATTTGTCAACAAATAAATTTAATACCCGAAAAAAAAAAATTGTTCATATTTTATCAAATTAAAATAAAGCTAAACCACAAGATTTACCTCTAACGGCTTATCAAAGCTTGTCGATGAACAATGTTCAGCGATTGTACGACATTGTGTAATATTATATAGTTTCAGTTAATCGAGATGGATTGTATTAAAAAAAAACATAGTTACCTCGTTTTAATTGCCTTTAATCTTTGGCACTCCCATTTTTTGATAACAGTTGTCGGTTATTTTTCGTTGCTTATGATAACAACAGAGTAGACCTATCACTCGTGATTTGACCCGGAGAAGATGGTTTTGTTCTTTTTATACTATTCTTATTATTAGTGCGTTATTGAGGTGAGAGGTGTTCTATAATCGGTCGTGATCTCGACGCTTCTTTTATATATTTTATTACAATTTAATTTATTTTTTGCGTTGATGTTGGACTAGGTAAACAACATTGTAAGGAGATAAGCAGTCGGGGCCGTCTTAGGCTATGCAGGGACCCTTGGACCCCTTGGACACACATAGTTTGAGAAAACTAATGATAAATAAATTTAAAAAAACGTAATGATGTAATTGGGGGCCTCGAATAATAATTCGAGGTCCCCATCAGGCCGTGGACCCTGGCCTCATGCCCAACTCGCCTTTAGGATAAAGGTGGAACTGTTAGCAGTTTCGGGTTTTGCCCTGCAAAACTGCAAAACCGTCCAAAGCTATACGATAATATACATGTTATAAAATTAAGCGTTGAAGGGTTTTGTGTACACATTTAATACGGTTTTTGAATAGACGCCCGTGTGTTTTTTTTTTTAACAACTCGCCTCGTGCATTAGCAAATTATGGTAATTCCTGTGAAAGAATCAAGTACAATAGCGCGGAGTGGCGTTGTTGTTTCCTATACAACAAAAAAAAACTTAAGTTTGCCTCCTCAATCGTAACCATTATTTTACCTAAAAATATGCCCAAAGGTATGCGTCGTTACGCAATCGCCGCGGTCTAACGTGCCGGTGACTACAATCCTTAACTACGTGTTACTTATCATCAGCGCTGTTTAAGACATACATGGTGTAAATATTAAATTTGTTCCAAGCAAGAGAGACGGAGAGGAGATAAAAATAATTTTACGACAATCCAGTGGGCGGAGGGGAATTTCTGTATGAAGCATAGGGGCTGTCCTTGCATTCACCTACTAATAATTAATAGCTTTTATTTGCATTTTATTATTTAATATTATTAGGGGACAAGTTAACTACCGAGATTCGTCATTTTGTACAACAGCTATATTTTAACCCCGAGCAGACCCTTGGATTAAACAAATAATGTGTTCTTATAATTATTTTACTCCCACGGGTCAATAGTCTGAATGCGCATTTGTACTTGGTCGTTTTCGGACGGTAAGCCATATACAAAGGTACCCATCGGTCACCAATTACATTAAAAGATCACTCCTTAATTATTTTCCTGGATAATGTGGGTTCTCCATTCTACGTATTTTTTTTCTCTGGTCAGACTTGTAGAGAGTATTCGATGTGTGTGTCAAATCGTTGTATTCTGTTTTTTCTTTGAATAAACCGATTATTTTATTATTTGTATAAATCGCACGTTTGCATAATATTATAGCATTATAATATTAGCGGCACAACAATGGCAACGTCCGTTTTATTTTAATAATCCGCTATTATTATTGACTTGGCGGTTATCGATTATGTTTTTTTTTTATTCTTATAGATATAATAAAAATAATAAGCATTATTATTATGTAATTTTTTTTAAAATTATAATAGTAACCGATAACGGCTTTACATTAATTATTATTTCATCCGGCGGCGGCTAGTTTATGTTTGCGGAGCGCGCGCGCCCGTAGTCTGGACTCTGGTTAACGCGGTAACGGAGGCGGCGGGCGAGTTCGGTATCGTGAGCTACAAACAAGGCGGGTAATTTGCCGATGACAAGAGGCCACCGGTGGCGGGCGGGGCGGCGGCGGCGCTTGACACACACACACATACGCGCGCGCGCACAGCCGCCACGTCTTGCGTGTCCCCGACTAAACACAACACAATACAGCTCCGTGTATTGCCTACCCTCCCCCTACTTTACCTTCCCCTACGACCGCCGTCGTCCCCACCATGGTATGACGATAATCTAAAACCGCGGTCGGCACCCGCTGCATAAGCCGACGCGGGACAAAAACTGGTTTGCTCGTCGCAGCCCGCCGCCGTCGTCGCGTCGCGGGTATGGCCGCCGTGTACGTGTATGAGTCGACTTACGGTAAGATTCGTCGGGGTGGACGACACTGGTTTTTCGGATCGGACAGACTGGACGCGCGGCGCGAGGTGTGGCATACCTGTTGAGTACGCGCGCTATATAGCCTTGAAGAAGAACAACCGGCGGCGGCGTCGTCGTCGTCCACTTATAGCTATTGTGTGTGTGTGTGCGTGTATGTGTGTATTGAACGGTGTTGCCGGACTTCCGACAACCCGGGCTAACTATGTTACTCGCGCGCGCACACACCGCACCTCGTTGCAGCGTAATCGGACGTGATTGACCCGAACTTGGACTTGTTCTCTATGTGGCGGCGGCGGACGCTATTATAATATTAACAAGCAAGTAATCGTGTACGGTCCATGGAAACGATTTGTTATGAGAAACGAGCATGGCGTGAGAACGACGGAGAGCCGCTAAAATAATAATATATTTAATACTTAATAATATCAACAATAACATAATGTACGGATGACTGGGTAATGCGTTCTGTGAGCGACTATCACAATATTATTGTTGCGCTTGCTAGGATCATTTATGTACTAATTTAAACGGTATTAACCGAAAATAAGTATACTTAATCTTGTTCTGCACTTAAGTATAGGTATAAGTAGTCGGGTTAAAAGTTGATATATGTTAGTCACGGAGTTGTTTGGATTGAGTTAAGATCTGATAGGGAGTTGATCGACTTAGTAAGGTGTTGTAGAATCTTATGCTGTCAACTACTTGTGATACCAAATACATAATAATGCAATTAATTATTGCACTACCTAGACATTTTTAACAACAGTGATTCAATTTTTTTTTTTATGTATCATAATTTATAAAGAATGAATTTTTTTGTCGGTAGCCATCCCTGATTTTCATTCTGTTATACCAAGTAAAATTGGATTAAAATAGTCGAATTGGACGTGACATAAACTGAAGTTATTTCTGTTTTTCCGATTATTACTTTTGTTCTTCTGTTATTGTTGTTTAACTGCAGACATCGCGTCAAGGGCTACTACATTGTCTATTTAAAATTAAAATACATATTGTATAATGTATTATACTTTTAGTTCACAAGATATTGTTCGCCTAAATAACATAAATAGTTACCATCTAGTTACTGTTCGAAACGTTTAATACAGGTGAAACTTTAATGAAAAGCGTTTAACGTTTGGTTATTCCTATAAATAATTTATAATTTGGCGTTTTTTTTTGTATATAAAAAGTATCGAAAGGTTACATCCTATGCGTCGGATGTCCTAAAACGTGACCAGAGTTTTTTTTACCGTTTTTACCTTGTCTTAGCATAATATAATCTGTGTGAGAAAAATGACGTTATGTTTAACTCGGTGAGAATTGGCAATTTTTACTTTTCAAAAGTATGCAAAGAGTTCAATTGTGTTATTACATCCGAGTTATCCAATTAGCTTAAACTAATTGTTTGATAATCTATTTAAAATTTCGAAGTATTATTATCGTGATTCGTACTGATTCGTGCATCAAAACTACTCAAAATTGTCGTCGAAAATAATAGATAAACACTCGACCAAAATTACCTTTGTATTAAACCTTTTTTTGAACTATAAAGTCTGTTAGAATCCACAGAGTTGTTCTTAACGGAAGCACTAAATCCATCTCTAGGAAAAAATAATAAGTAAGCGCACCGAAAACAAGTAGTAATTTTACACGCGCATTATTGCAACCATGATAACATTTATTACTACTATTATTAATAAAACTTGTTTTATAATTATTATTATGTTCAGTTCGAATCTGCCGATTATTATATGGCGCTCCGAGCTAAACTACATTAAAAAAAAAATGTATACATCTATAGAATTTTCTTTTAACGCTCCAGTGGAACGGGAAGACCCTATTGGGATATCCTTTAAAAAAACACAATGCAAAAACTACACAACCGGCGTTTAACAATTTGTAAATAAAAAAATCTATTGAATGGTTACTGTCGTCGATACGGTGCGGTAATGCGAATATACCAGTTCGCCGTCAATTTTTGTAATTATTATTTTAATAATAATAATATGTTGGACGAGATTGGTCAGGATGCCTATATAACCAGTTTAGTCACAGCTGTCGATGTTGTTCAAACACTTACTATAAAATATGAAATTCGCTTTAGCCGTTTAAAATAATGTTGTTAAGTCATTTGGGGCCGACGTGTTTACGACATTGACCTTGTCCCATCCCTTTTAGTGTGTACACACAAAATATACATAAAAAATCCCCTTGATACCCAAATCAAACAGTTTGGTAGGTCTTATTTTATTACCATGCAGTATGCATTATAAGATTTTGTCCGTAAAAATGATTTTCAGATATAAGCGGATTACAATTTACATCCAAATAAATATATTTTAGGGTATCCCGAGTTCCAGCTCTCGCCACTCACCGAAAAAAGGATTTTTGCGACAGTCTTCACGTTTTTAAGTCTATTCTGTCGACCCTTGCGTGACCGTCGACATACACTATACGTTAGTATACCTATAATGCCGACCGGTTAACCAGAAATTTGACATTTCCGTAACCCATTATTCGGTGTACCTACGCCCAGGGGTATAGTAAGAAAAGAAAAAAAATCAAACACACGTAAGCGTAAACCCATTAAACGCACACAAAATTATCGAGTTTGCTTTTTCAATTGTATCGCGCACAAGGCAAATACGGACAGGTGTGTCCCGTTGTGTGTTAAAGGGTCCAGATTGTATGAGAGTAGAAACGCCTTTATTGTATATTATAGAATGTATATCGTCCGTGTGTTGTGGCGTAATGGTTTACAGTCGAATGCCGCTAATGCCAATAAAAACGATGTAAATAACCAAGGGGAAGAAAAATACAGCAGTAGTAAAATTCGGCCTGGTAAATTGCCTCCACAGATGGCTTTAAATCTTTAGTCAAAAGTTTGTAACTTTAATCTAAAAGTCCACGATTTTTAAATATAATAATGTGTTAAAAAATCATATCGTCAAATACATGATAACTCTATATAAGATCTTTGAAAAACTACCGATACATGTATAAAACCATTCATCATTTGGTCATTGGAAAACCTAAATGCCAATTTCCCCAAAATTACTAAATAGTTAATCGATCTGAGCTAAATCTCAGTCGTAATGTACATTTTTTCGTATTATCTGACTGCGGTGATATGCAGTGACTTGTATATACTAAAAAAAAACAACAATATTTCTCTAACCATATAATAATATTTTTATCATGAGTGAGCTCTTCGCGTAACTTCCTGTTCCAACAAAATACTTGTATTTTTGCACGCGCGCCGACGATAACGCGTTGATAAGGATTATGACTAAAATACAAAGATATAATATAATTATTGTGTTCTCTAGGTTACAGTAGTAAAAATATGCGTAGGCGCACTCAAACGGTGTATAAGTGTCTTGTTGACGTTTTTCTCAGTAGTTTCTCTGCCGAATCCTAAAACAACGGCGGTACACCACCCGAGGCCGTTTTAATTAATATGCACGGAAACCGTGCTTAAGGCTCCTTTGCCGTTATGTTATTGTTGTTTTTCATTTTCTTCGACTGCCCCCTTAAGGTGGTTGCCTGCCTATGCCGTTTCCTCCGCCCGGGTATGTTTTAGCGATATAAAGCCCATCATCCCTTATTCCCCTGCCTCGCTGCTATTATTATTATTATTATTACACATACCGCATCCCGACAGACTTTCAATGGTTTCCAATTCTTCTATATGTATATATTTATATTATATTATCCTCCCCTGCAGACTACACGGCAGAATTTCATGTACACACACACGACACTACCTATTGATCGTTTTGTGTCTCCCGTTTTTTTAATCTTCAATTTTTTTCCTTCGTTAATTTCACGGATCAACGTTGAATCCCCTTTCTCTCTTGTTCTTTTTTTGTTTTTTCGTTATCGGCCGTGTCACAATATTGATAAGCACCTGCGACGCTCTCGGATTACGGCGACTTGGGATCCGGTTTTATGTTCCGTTCCAATGTGTATGGGTGTTTCATTACAACGGATCAATTCCAATTGTTGTTTGGTATAATGTGTGCGCTCTACTGATAAATAAAAAATTATCATTTTTCTTAATTTGTTCGCGATGAACTCTTCTTAAACGTTTGCGAAAATCACATACCTCCCACGCTCAAACAGCACATACCCCGCCGGTCGCAATCGACAACAATAAAAATGAGAGGGAGGGAGGGCCGTGTGTCGATTTACACATATCGATCACGTACTTACATTCTACAATATATATAATACTAAATGGCACTCACGTTTAGGCTATAATAGCGCCCATATTGAAGACGAGGTTATCCAAAACTTTGATGTTTCAAGTAATTTGTAATCCTATACATGGCATTGTTGTTCAGCATCAACATTATCTATAAAAATAACAAACGAGCAATTGCTAACTCAGCTTAATAACGTGATACAATTTGGCGTTAGATTGAAATAGTCGATTTTTAATAATAATATATATATATATTAGTATAATATTTTTTGGGGGATTTTGTATATTGATTATTAGTGTTGTATTGATAATTTACTATTAAGTAGGTATATAGTTTATATTTCCTCATATGAATGCTTTAATTTAAGAAACAATAAAGACTGTAAAATGATTATCCAAAATACTATAAGTATAGGTATCATTAACACCGTGAGGGTGGTCTTATAAAGCTGTAAGTGTAATTCTACACTTTTACACTTACAATTAGTTTAACTAAAAAAAAAGAAAAACTAGCAGTTACATGCAAAAAACTATTTTCTATTAGAAAATCTCGGTTCTCGTGGTGTTAAAATTTTAGATGAAGTTTTGTGATTTTTTTTATAGAACAACGCATTCGGTTTTAATATGATTGACTAAAGGCAAATAAGTCCGGCGAAAACTCTTAGTCTTTTGTTTATCGATATCGCGTTTTTCTGTACTTGACAGTTTGACATTGTATCAATTTCCTCGCGTGCACGTCCAATAATAATAACTGTCGCTCGCCGTATTGAAGTTTTTTTTTTTGGGAGGATTGCCTTATCAATTAAACAAATAGAAATACTTGTTTGTCGAGAGCTGAACGAAACGCTGATCTTACTGAACTCTTTGTGTGCCGGCGGTGGCGGTATAAATACCAACGCAATCCGCTTATGTTTGTTCATTCAAGTTACGTCTTGTAATGTAGGTAATGACGAATTGTCTATTCGCGTTGCATATGCCATTAATTGGTTGCGTGTACAGGTAGGTGGTAGTGGTTGGTGTATTATGAATGTTGTGTACACACTTTTCAGAAGAACGGTCTCGTTTAATTCGATAGAAATTTAACGTTTGTTCGCTTATGTAGAGGAATGACATCCCTTTTTTTTTTTGTAAAGAACAAATAACATAAAAAAATAACATGTATTACAGATGTATTATGTAGCATTCCGATTTACGATGTGTTTTTGATTTTCTCTCTCTCTCTCTCTCTCTCTCTCTCTCTCCCTCGTTGTGTATTTTGAAGTGGTCGGTCGGGTCAGTTGTTTTTTTTCTCGGGGGGTTGTTTCTCCGTTGGGGGTGTAACCGACCTCTTTTCTAATATTTGTTCTCCTCCTACGGATCGCCGAACCCGTATAATATATATTGTTCACAACGGCCACTCGTGCGGTTTATTGTGTTACACAGCAAATACTACACGCGGACATCGGGTAAAGTTTATTTTGCGATTTTCCCAAACCTAAGTGTATACTGTTTGTCGTATACCAGTACTCGATCGTTACTAATTCTACACACACATACACAGTACCTTTTGTGTTGAATTATTATCATACCAAATCCGTATCGCGCTGTTTGCCCGAGATAAACTCTCGCCGTCTTGGCACACAAAGGTCCCGACGACAAATTAAAACCCGATTCTTGGCTCGACGCGCTATGATAACCCTTATGGTTTTTATTTGCAATTACTGTTCTCGCGCATATTTTTAATAAGTCTAGAGAGAAAAAAAGCCGTACAATATATACATACACACATTAATACTATTAAAAACGCGCTGCAGCTACAAAATCGTTTTCACCCGTAACCCATAAAATAATCGTTCAAAAATACATAATATATCCTTGAGTTCCTATATATATATATATATATTTATATACAAACGATGCGTCTGTTCTTTTTTCCATAATCGTTTGTAGTATAAAAATAAAACACAGCCTGCGAATAATATTGGAGTTATTTATTTTCATAGAATATCGCGCCGTGTTTTTCCTTGAGGTTTTTTTTTCGCAGACTTACAAATGCAATCTCATACGGCACACATACTCACTCCAGACCGGCAGATAGCGACTGTATAATAGATATAATACGCGTAATATATATTATTGTGTTGTAGTGGAATCGTCTTGAAATCTGTGTGACTCACAACGACGCCTACAACCACCACCACCACTACCATCTCCGGATACCAATGTGCTCGCGAGACATATTTTTTCAAGCTCTGTTTAAGTTCCATTTAAATTCCAACAGGCCAGCGCAGTCAAAATAGCGAATGAAAAAAATAAACCAGTATAAACACGATCATAAACAATCCGGCGTTTGTAATAGTAAGCGGGGACCGGTCGTTAAAAATGTGAATAAAAAAGTAAAATAAAAATACTTAGAACGCGCCCAGTAGCAGTTACAAAACAAAAAAAAAACCCCATATAACTATAAAACAAATACACTATTAACAGAGAAACCAGTTTGAAAGAAAACTATTAGGATACGTTTTTTGTTTCGTTCTTATCTACCCTCGTCCTTATATTATAGTCTATAAGAGATCATAATCGAAAAATCTAAATTTCTGGTACGATAATAAGCATAAAATTATCGTCGACCACCGTTCGTGTCGCCGTTTATAACCCGACGTATGTAATTGTCTTTAAAAATGCATGTGGCTATTTTTTATCAGTAGGTTAAGTGCCCGGCCGGTCACGCGAACCATCCTGCGTTGTTCTTTTATTCTCCTTCCGATTGTAATAGGTGTGTAATAATATTATAATGATATGATTAATAATAACTGCCGCCGATTTATACCTTGCCTAGCATGCGATCCACGCCAGTCACTCCGAATACTCTTATTTGTTTTATCCGCGGTAGACATGTGTTGGTTTATTTAATCGACGCTATTTACTCGGATGGTAATTTGGAATACACCGAGTAATTTTTGAAAATTTCACTATTTTGCGTATACCTTTTTTTTACAAGTATATTTACTTAAGGTATTTACTATTCAGACACCATAACGTTGTCTACTTAAACATTACGTTATAAAACCAAGAACTTCTGGACTTCGCAGACAAAAGCATCGAAGCTAAAACATTATTAATTAATCATTACTAATTTGATAGTCAGTTTTGGTCATGATACGAACACTGTATATCAGCTTTGTGCGCGATCGATATTATGTAATTCTGATGCTGTCAATCGTTGACAATATTTGTCAGATACCTTGATACAAATCTGAGTTTTATGATGTTTGTTCAATAGGTACTTGCTCTGTGATACTACTGTTTGTGGTTTTGTGTTATTTAACGGTAGGATTTTTGTATTAGTGATGGTGTGACGGTGCCGGGCATTGGCGGCATAACGGCGGGGTTTGCTTGCTACAACAGGAGGCACGCACAGAAAACGCCGTGTACTGTTGGATTACATGCCCGGCGCAGGTAAACGCATAATCGGGGTGTGGCAACCTGCAGTGTTAAGAAATGAAGAATTCGTATGTTATGTACACATTAATTATCTTGAGATTTATACGCGTTCACGGCTGTACGGACAAGTGTGTCTCATTAGACAAACATCGACCGGTAAATATTGAACTTCTTCGATGGATATTGGAATCAGTCTAGAGAAGAAAAAGATACAGACAGTTTCTCAATAAGAACTTACACCCCTTATATTTTTAAGAAGATACCTGACAATAGTCAATCGTTTACATAAACTATGTCAAACTAAAATTATAGCGTACGTATACATAAATGAGGATTCATTAATATTTATTGAAAGTTAATTTTTTTGTCAGACAGAGCGTTTATCGCAAATTAAATTTAATGTATTTAATGCAGTTATAATTAAACTTCAGTTTTAATTCAAACTAACGAAATATTATAAAATCCGTTTTAAAATATTTTGTATGTTTTTTACACACTGTGTACACTTAACTGTGATATTTTTGAGAACCTGAGATATTTTTAGGGGTTGCAAGTACACCATTCTCTACTGATTGCGTAAAACAAAAATATATACTTCAAGGGATTACAGTAATAAGTTGTTTTTTTTTTAGATGTAAAAATCATATTTTTGTATTAATTACGTGGAACCGTCAACCACTGTGCCTATGAAGCCAACTCACGTTTTTTCACCGTTAATTGAACGTGTGCCGTTCTCTTGAGAACCTATTGTGCTATTAATAACGCTTTCCATTAATTGCATTTGTTAGTTTATTAATCGTGTGCTAGTAAGAATAGTTGTTTTAGATGATCCATATTAAACGATAACTATTATTTACAACACTGTTGTTTATTCCAAATCTGAACACTTCACGGCCGATGCGGTTGGTAAGTTTTTGCCTATTTACAGTAAGCCGATAAGGACTTACCGACTTGTTATTGACAAAACGGAAGCCCCGTGGGCCTTTATAAGTTTAAAGGGGGAGTTTTATCCAAGGTAATCTATTATGAAGGAAGTTCTTGTTATTTTATTTTTCCAATGTGACAATAACGACACTTGGGCGGCGATGGACGTTTTTCGTGGTCTGTCATTAACCGTATAGTCGATGGTATCCTAGTGTTTTGCTCGCGTATTCGGTGTTTAGCCGTTTAGAGCAAAAAAAAAACTGCTAAAAAGAGGGTTTGCATTATTTATTTGCAGCTCACCTCCCGCCGGCGTTTTCTCCATATCAAATATTCTGTTTGCGCCGCATCGCCCGTCCGTCTTGCACACATATACACAGCTAGCATAGTATAACGTACTAGTAGCTGCGGTGTGACCGTCGCCTGTACACGTCGCACACACATGGTAAGTGGCATGCTAAACAGGGTACTTCACCACGAAGGCGGCTATACAGAATATAAAAAAAAAAACGGAGAGAGAGAGAGACCGTAGGCGTCGTTGTCTCGAAATTGGACGCGATGTGTGCGTGCGCGCCTGTGTATATATTTTTATGCACGAAAATATCGTTTTGATTTTTTTTTTCACTTCTTTTTATTCTTTATTACCGTATTATACCTCTAGTTTATATATACATGTGTATGTACCAAAAACCGGTACCAATCTGTGGACGGTATTGTGTCCGCGTTTTCATTATTAACCGTGAAATATTCTCACGTTTTTTTTATTATAGTAAAAAAAGTGAAATAAATAAATAACGCGAACAATCTTTATCGCTTCTCCTCTTCTATTGACCGTAGACGTTCGTATAAACTGTAACTATATAAATACGTGGTGTGTCCAAATTATTATTACCAAGTCTTTGGTTTTTTTTCTTATTTAATATATATTCCTATATAGATAATATAATATTATCGTTTGACGTGTGTGGTGGATGTGCCCGGTTAAAAGGATGTTGTTGTTATTTTATAATAATAAATATATCAATTGACAATTTCACTTGCCGCCGCGTTAAACGACCAGGGCGATAATTATGCCGTGTGGGGGAAAGCGGACCCGTCGGCAACATTATTGTTCACACCCTGTGTCAAGTGTCAAAACGTTTAAGGGATCATAATGTGTGCGTGTAATTCCCCGCGTTGATACATGATAATTCGGCGTTTACCAAAACCAAAACAAACGGATTACGGTGATACGCCTACTGCGATTATTTTTTTTTTCTTTTAGCTCTTGTGCTTGTTCGACAAATGTGTTTGTATTCCCTACTGGTATATGGGAAAAATATGCGCGTGAGCACAATAAAACAATATATTTTTTTATTTTTTACAAACATAATGGAACGGCCGTCTGTTTGAATATTAATTTCGGAGCAAAGAAACTGAGCCCTTCGGGTTTGAAATCGTAAAATATATTATTATTACTATGCGAAACGATTTTAATAAATAAAAAACGGGGTTCGTTTGTTTAAAGTTATTATGGTCCTCTACTATAATATACACCTTCGATCCACATGCTGAGCCTAACTATTAAAACAAAAAACAGCATCCTCTTCCGTTGCTTCGTCATGAACATGTGGTCGGCGCACCAGACTTTATAAAAGTGTAAATTTAGATTTTGAAAACATTCCAAGTCCGACAAACTGGCCAGATATACAATTTTTGAAAATATTAATATTACAATAAAAAACCCTTTACACTATTTTTGCGTTTCCGTTTAACAATGTCAACTCCTCCGGTGTTAAGTTTAATGTACCGCCAAACCGTTTAAAAGAAACTTATACATTTCTTCTTATTTATTCTGTTGAACGATGTAATGATAGTATACACAATGATAGATATATAATTATAACTGAATGATATCAGAATACATGTTAATCTTAGTTGTGACAAAACAATTTTTAGATGTAATTTTGATTTTCTAAATTTAAACAAAAAAAATCTTTATTATTTGGTTATGGATTTAAAACCCATTGCATAACTACCAATTCGCTCTTAATTCAATTTTGCTATTATGGTTGTTTATGAGTTATGCTATAACATACAGTACTTTAAAATACACCGGTTTAATTTTATTTTGGTAGGTAAATAAAATAAATGGACTCCTAATTAAATAAAACTTAATTGGTAACATAATTTCCCATTATAAATAATTTATAGATATACATATTTAAATTTTATATTTATACACAATAGGTTGTTTTAGTAAATAATATTTTTTTATTTATACATTAATCATTTTATCACATTCAACCATTATCAAGTAAATATTTAATAACGTTTTATCACAAAGTTTTTCGAAAAAAATTAGTCAAATAAACTATACTGTACAAAAGTCTATAGTATAATCAGTTTCTTATCAGTCATAATCTTCTTTGTCGGTGTCCGAATTAGTGTAGTCTGTAGAGTCGTTATCGGTCAAAGCGGCGGTTTCTTCTGCTTGGGCGAACAACTCTGAAGGCTTAACCATACGAAACACCTTTTCAAAATCCTCTTTTTGCCATGGAGCTATGGCTTCGTCCAAGGGATCCATAAACAAAAGCATTTCGTAGCGACTCAGGTAATCTGCTGGTATGGGAATAAGATAAAATACACGGGAAAACGTAGCAAAAAAGGATGATAGGTAAAAGAACAAAAATAGGGCAACGTTTTACAGAATTATTGAGAGTATTAATTATTTTAAGAAATTAATTATTGGTGTTTTATTACTAACCATTGTGGGCTACAGCCGTGCCGGACGTGTCTATGCACGACAATGGTTGCGTGATGAATTTCCGCCTTTTTGGCGCTGGTTTCGGAGGCTTGGGCTTTTTTCGGTATTTGCGCTTCGGCTTTTCATCGGCCACGCATCTTTTCGATGTGAAACATTCGTATAGACATTTATCCCACAACGACTTAAGGGTTTCCCTCTCGCCCAAATACGTACACTTCGAACAGTCAACGACTTCTCCTCCTTCTCCTTCTTTGTAATCCTCCGACGGTTCTTCCACCGATGACCCATCGCTGTTATCGGTTTTGGTTAACGGTTCAAATACTAACGGCAATGACTTTCTGTATTTTCGGGGACCTTTTCCTCCTGCCTTCTTTACTGACGAATTATCGCTATACTCTGAACTCCCAGTATTACTAGTTAGGGCGGTTTCGCTTTTTATCGTTATTGTTCTTTTCGCCGGTTTCGTTTTGTTTTGTTTAGTTTTCGGTAGTTTACGGCGTTCAGACGGTGTTTCAACGCTAGTGTTTAGGTCGACATATTCTTGTTTTATTGCAACGACCTTTTCGTTTTTGCACGCCTTCTTACGGCCCGCTGTTGACTGGACTCCTACAAATAAATAAACACACATTATATTATAAAACTAATATCACTTTCCTCTTGACCCGTTTTCAATATGAATTAGTCGATCTAGATAGGGATATTTTGGTAAAATTCATACAAATATTTTTTTTTTTGGTCGGTATTATTTTTACACGAAAACTGATAACAACTGAATGTTTTCGGCGTATTAATTTTATACACCAAAACGTATATTAAAATGTTTGTGTGTCTCGACTAACGACTTTTTTAAAAGTATTTTAGAGAATATTGAGTAAATTCTAAAATGTTTTACTCTCTGGTGTACGTAAAGCACCATCATAATTGCAAACTAGTTCAAAGTACAACTTTGTTTTAAATAAATTCCCTTGTAATTATTATATATCATGCATTTTGCTAGTGTCAATTTTCTTGAATTATAATAAATTATTATTTTTATATGTTTAAAACAGATTTAATCTATTGGCTGTATCAAAAAATATTTATTGAAGTACTAAAAATTAATTATGACATTCGTATTTATAGTTAGTAATTTCCAAAAAAATAGATTTTCCAGGTTCTAAACTGTATCAATTGTTAGTGACATTTTGGAGTTTCGTTTGTGAATGGGAAAAAATATAGTTGGATCAAATAAAATTGTGGTTAATATTTTCTAGTTGATATAAATAGTTCGGCCAACGAAATGTTTTAGTTAAGGCAACTATTTATTTAGTTATTCTAACTACTGCGTCCCTATATTAACCATATTTTTCATGTTTAGTTGATCCGACTAAATGTTTTTCCGTGTTCCGTTATTAATAAAATAATCTTACATAATCTAGTATTATTTGTCACTCAGGAAATTATTTTCTACTGTGGTACAAGTAGTGTTTAAAAATGTCAAAAAGTATACATTTTGATACATTTCACTGCAACAATATGTCATATTATTTTATTAACTTAAATTTTTCTTCTATAGTTTATTGTATATTTACCAAATTTTTTTATACAAATAAACTATAAATTAGATAGTCAACATCAAAGGAGATAAGAGAGGATTTTTTTAAGCTAATAAAATTGTATAAAAGAGAAGTTATAAATGTATACATATTTTATTACTGTATTTAAATTATCTTAAACGTTGTATACAATCCTGCAATGTATTTATTTCTGTACCTTTCTTAAAATTATAAACATTTGAAACTTTTTACTACTGCATATACTATAAAAATTAGTAAATTATTAATTTATAAATTATTGATAACTATTGAATAACAAATAAAATATGTCACCTAATTTTAATACATTAATCACGGCACAACATTATTAACATACTAATAAATTTAGTATTTTACAAGATGAAATATTATTATTTCATTATTATAAATTCTAGACATTTTAATGTGAAAATACCCATTTCACATTAAATTATACGATACTATAAACAAGTAATATTACCTCTTTTGTTTGTACCTAGACGCGGAACTCTGGAAGTCTTCAACGACTTTGGAGTCGATGAATTACTTTTGTTCATTATTTTTATTTATTATTTCGGTATTTGTTTTTGTAATTAAAACACAAATGTTCGTGAAGTATAACAAACCGTTCGACCGCAATTGTCTGAAGCCGTTTACAATTAATTTGTTATCGTTAATATAGTATAGTAATAAAGTATAGCGTTAAAAATTATAAAATAAACTATAATAATAAAACAAAATGCCACACAATAAGTTGATCTTCGGTTCAATAACGAAAATGTTTCCTTTTTTATCGTTCTGCCGACCAAAAGAGTTTGAGAACCGAGTAATTGATAATGATTCAGGAATTAAGTTTAATGGTTATGTTCCACGGAGAACACAATCAATGGCCGGTTGATACGGCCATGATTTATTTTGTTTCGTACGATAAGACAAACGCGCGCTAGTTTGAATGTTTGAGAAACAAATCTTTACATTATTTTATTAAAATTTTTTTTTTTTACAAATCCGAAAAAAAAACATTCTGCCACAAAGAATATTTGTTTTGTTTTTAGTTGGTATTCGACGAAATAATAATATAACATATTATTATATTGACTGGCGGCAAAACAAAATTACGTGAAAATTGTTTCGCTTTGTTGACTTTCTTATTTTTCGAAAATAATCATCGTCTGTCTACCGATAACGTTAGAACGACGCGAAATGCAATATTTCGACTTGACTCGTCACAATATGACGTTAACTACACTTTTTAACGTTTAAATATACAAGATATTTTATTTGATTACATACGAATAACTGGATTCGCAATAGTGTGAAACGCTTTTACACAATAACATCACTAATAAAAGCGCATGCTGTTTCCCCCCAGCTGTACTGTTAAACATTTCACTTTAAACATTAAGTTCACCGAGCGTTAAGAGGATATTAACAACGTATTTGTTTTTGTTTCAGATGAGTTCCTATCTCGAATCTCAAAGGGATCCTTTAACCGTAAGTTAACTAAAGTTATGTTTATATTCCTGTATTATTTTGCGCAACGAATATCATCTTGTCGGGCAAACGGTGGTTTTAATCTCTATGTTTGTTTCACTCGGCGTCTCTCCGCGCGTGTGTGCCGGGTAATAGTCGCTGGAGATATATAAAGAGGGGCACGGTCGGTCGGCGGGGCCTATAGGGGAGCGGTCGTTGTCGTCCATCTTGAAATCGATGGTGAAAACTCTGGTCGAGGGGTGGGCGAAAGAGGTTTTCCATTTTGGCGCACGCGCCCGAGCCCATCGAAATTCCCAAAACCTAATCAACATACTCGGCCGAACCCTTTTGCGCACAGCATCGGTGCCGGTGACACTTCGAGATCAATACCACCACCGTATTTATTTTAGCCGTGCCTATTTTGTTAAATAATAATAAAAAAAAAAAGTTCCGATACTATATCGTGTGTGATGGCACTATAGCAAAGTGCTTATTATCTATCTCTCCCGAGATAACTCGTGTTATACGTGTGAGAGTAACGGAAATAACGTCGAAACAGTTTATCGAGTCGTCTTTATGAAGGTCTCAATATATATATATATATATATATTGTATATGTGTCTGTGTGTATACAATATAGATTATATGGCGGTGGGATATATAGCGGCGTAGGGAAAGTTGGGAAGCAAACAAAAAGGGCGTTATTTTAAGGTAAATTCTCGGTTCAAAACAAAGGAACGACGAGAGGGTGCATGGTGTGGTGTTGACGCAATATCGTCGCGAGATCAAAGGCATCCGCTTAGTTTTTTTACTGTGGAAAAGCAAACCCCCCGTGTTTCCAAGGGTGCAAATCAAATTTTCGCTTCAATTCCCCGGCGACCGAACTCCCGATAAAATTCCATCTTCAAACATTTTTTCCCCGAAATTAAAGAAAAAAAATGAAAATGCGATATAAAGTGAATTATGTAAAAACGCGATTCATCGATATTGTTAATAATCTCTCTTGGTATAGATTATTGAAATTGGATAGTAAGACTGCATTAATGCTTTTATTAAAATTCATTTAGGTAAACTCTGTTAAACTTGAACAAGTATTAATTGAAAAATCCTAATTGCACCAGGAAGTTAGGCGTATAACTGATAAAGAGTAGTTCACGTTATCTTCCCGGCATTAAATGGGAGGTCTTGAGGCACAACTGCCGAATGTCCATAGTTAGAAAGTACTTAATTATGGGCATTTGGCATGTTGGAGTGGCCTATTGGGCATTGGCGTCCCATTTTATACCGAGAACATAATATCTGAAACTGAAACATTTTTATCTTTAACCATTTAATTTAGTTTTTTTTTTTAAAAAGTTCCATTCCTTGAATATAATAATAGTATAATTATTTATTATGGTATTCTTATTTTTGTACCAGTAGTATTTGTAGGTAATTATGAGTTAATAATATTTTTATGCAAAACGAAAAATAATTGCAAACCAGTTATAATAAGTTATTTAAATTCCTTAAATTAATTAAAATACTTATAAAACCAACAATCTATCTGAGGTATTAAAGGTATATTTTATTTCTGTAAATTCGACCTCTAATTTGATCGGATTTTGTAAATTAATTCATTCTGCTCGTTAGAAATGTTTTTTGTCGTATTGATTTATTTTATTTAACTAAGCATACTTGAATTGTATTGTAATCACTTGAAAGATTATCTACAAAATCAGTTAATGGACAGCTGTAGGTCTGCTAAAATTTTTCTGCTGAGAATTTGTTTTAAAATCATAAGTCTGCCGGATATTAGTCTAAGTTATTATGTGTACTTAGAATTCTGGTCTACATAAAAGGAAACTTAGTCCAACGGCTTTCTTAGATTTTATTGCTTAAACTATAAAATCTAGAATCAAAAGAAATAACGTTTTTGATATAATCGTTAAGGTGAACACTAAAGAAATAAAAGTCATGAAAAATATCAAATTTGTCATAACTTAAGTCTTTTTTTAATGCTCTAATCAGAACTTTAAAAATAAGGCCTCTTTTTACATGAACTCTAAATGTTTTCAAAATTTAATTAAATTTTTTTATTTTTTATTTCACCGAGCTATACTTACTGTTATAGCTGATGCCTGGTTCCCGGCAAGTATATTATAATATATATACATATACATGTAAGAGATTTGTAGGCTATAGAATGAATGATGTTGTTCATCTAAATAATATATATTATCAATATGAATAGATATCAGATACTATAAGATATTAGTAAACTTTATATTTTGATATACTTACACGAGTTACGACCAAAAATTGTTGTAAACTTTTTTCAATTATATTTATCGAAGACCAAAATCAAAATGAATAAATCTAGTTGATGCAACAGTAGACCTACTGTACAGAAAAATATAAAATTATCACGTTGTTTTTTACTTGTTTAGTTAACGATATTACAACGTTTTAAATTATAATATTGTTATACTAAATATTGTGCACGTCAGCTTGTCGACAATTTTTAATTAACTAAAACCCACACACGAAACTACTCTATAATGTCCAGTTGCAAATGTCACGTACCTACAATTTCAAAAGGCCTTTTGTTCGGGGGCTGTGGGTCGAAAGGGGGTGACAAATTGCCGTTGTCAACCCTTTATCCCATGCCCGTTATAGTCGTGTCCCCACGTACCTCCCTTGGACACCACGCACTATTTAAACCTAACAATCGGCGGCTCCCCGTCAGATTAAAATCTATTAGTACACACGACGTTCTAGTGTAATCTAATGATATTTTTTTTGTGCTCCTTTTTTTAACGTGTACACACCATGAAGTACCAATGACAATGGGGGATAGTCGATGAGCAAATATTGGTATACTGGATGATGCCGTACAGTTTCGATTACTACCACCGGTTCCGAATTAGTTACGGACGAGCAAAGGTGAATAAGAATCGGGGACGAAATAAATATGAAAAGCAAATATGGATTCACGATTAGGGTAGACATGGGATGGGTTTATCTGACACTGACTATTCTGAGAAATAAAATAAACCGAGCACATCAGTCATTTTGGACGTTTTTGTTAAAATTTTGCACAAAAAAAAATGTATTTATATGATAATCACAATTACTTGTATTTATTGTTTTCAACAAACATGCCTAGTAGGAATCTTGCTGTACTATGTCCATAGAGCGAAAACGTATTGAATTTTAGGTAAAACTCAGAAACATACAGTGTTAGGATCAACTATCATCCCGGGCGTTTGTATGCCGTTACTGGAACATTAGAATTATTATTATAGACCCTCAATTATGTGTTCACACACAGTAATAAAGTACTGTTTTTTTTTTTTTGTTAAACCCGGCTATTGTTATCTTGCAGTTTTGTTAAATCCGTAGCGATTTCCTTGGTACGTATTTTGGGTTTTCTTATTCTTAAGTCGTCGAGAAATTTGTTTTTCGCAACCACTTACAAACGCATTCGTAAGCTTGACTTGGTCGTTTAGTATCGCTTGTGGCTAAAGTTTTATGAATAATAATTGTTCCCACAGTAGTAGTCCCCAGGCCGCGGTCAAATTACAAACCTATTGGTGCAATTACAATAAATCTATTAACCAACCCTTTTCCAATACCCTCCTCCCCCCCCGTGTCGCTGATCATAATCCATATTTCACGGCCTGTCGAGCTTGTAAACCACTTACGGCGGTCATTCCCTCTGCTGTGTTTGCACTCCGGTCGGTGTACAACTCGCACTTGACTTTTTTTTTTTGTTCTTCATACGAAGCCCATTTTTCGCGTTATTTCTCTTTTTCCTTGTACTTGCTTGCACGGTTTTATCCCCACTTTTTTTTTCTTCCACGCGTCTCGGATAAGCCGGTAAACGCTCTCGAGACGCAGAAACTGGGCCGTGGAGGCGAGTCCGTAACCGGATTAAGGGAGACATCAAAGGGATGAAAATTGCACTCGTCAGTGTCCCAAGCCTAACTATGCACGTCATTAACATACAAATGCCCAGGGGAGGGATAGTCATCATATTCGGTCCACTTGTCTTGTAACCAATCAACCCTATCCCATTACATCCCTCTGATCACAGTGCCCGACGATCGAGGCGAATGCGCTCGCCTTTTTAGTTGATAAACAACGTTTTAATAATACTCTACTATTTTTGTGTGTGTCTGTCTAATACGCATGTATTTGTCATACGTATGATAATTATAATAATTTTGCAATCTTTAAGAAATGTGATGTTCCGAAAAAGCGTGTCGTGTAATTTAGACAAAAGTTTGTATTTAATGGAAAATAATATATAGTTGCGTCAACTATAACTATAGTTAATATATACGCACAATAAATTCATAGTTGGAATAACTAAATAGTTGAACCAACTTTAGCTTAAGCAAAAAACTATACATTTAGTTAGTTGGCTAAAGCGTTTATTTAGTTATTTGAACTACAAATTTTGTGCCCCTACTTAAGTATATATTTTTTTTATGCTGTTTTTCGTAATGCTTATCTCAGGCCTATATTTCTACCCCTATTCTCTTATATATTTATTTTTTATCCCACTAGCTACTAAGTTTTCCTTTTATACTCGACAATGAAAAGAAATCGCGTTATTATCCTGTAGTGTTCGCTCCCCCGAGCATTAGCAAAATGAAAAAAAAAACGATTGTGAGGATAAGGACTAAAAGAAAAAAAAAGCTCGCATAGAATCCTATTTACAGTCATTTCTAAAATCCTCTTTTGTGTGGGATATACCGAACCAAGACAACTGTTTTTATTACAATTGTTTTTAATTAATAAATTTGCGGTTAAAAAAATTCTTGAAATGTTATATATTCTAGGAATAATATAGACATTATTATAGAAAATGTGAATAGGAGACTGTAGAATTTAGGGGTTTTGCAATATTCGCCAAAAAGATAAAAATATCCGTTTTTTAATAATATTCTTTTACATACCTTCACATAGTATACATAAGTCAGTCTTTGAACCATTAATAACAACGGGTTCTTATAGAAAAAAAAGTATTCCTTTTTTCCGCACAAAGGGTTCTTTTTTTCCCTATAGACCGGACATATTAATTCCCGTCCTTCTACAAAAAATAAAAAAAATGACTGCTCATGCAAAAAAGGCAAGCGGCTTTTCTACGTACTATCGATCGTTTTCGTTGTTTATTCATTATACGATTCAAAAAATTGAGTAATGATCTTGGGTATATTTTCGTCCTCATGAGTGCTTACGGCTGTCGAGTGTGCCCGTGACGACGTCCAATTATAAATATTCGAAAATAAAAACTTTAAGCTAACTGCACGTCAAGTGTTCGGTGAAAGGTATGATAACGAACTTGCTAATTCAAGTACTGGCAAGAGGACAAAAATAACATAAACCCCCATAACGACGTCAATGCGTGGTAATTGTCGTGCATTCGCTTTGCAATTACAGTGTTCCATTTGAGTTGAATGCTAGTTTTTATTTTGTTTCCTCTTGTAAAACCCATAGTAATTTTATTAAATAATTATAATCTTGTTTTGCCGTTCGTCTGTGTTTTATCTTCAAAATAAAGTCTCTCTTTTAACATGATTACTTAGGAAAAATTAAATTATACTGTATCACACTCTATAATGATGTTACTCATCAAAACAATATTGTATTGTTCTTGTTGACGAGCTTTGTTATTGATATAATTTATAGCGAATACATTTTTATATTTTACAATATGATATATTTATCCATAATATAATAATACAATTTTCTCTTACAATTCCAATGTTAATATCAAATGATTTTGCTCGTTATATTAGACAACGTTATACGACAACATCAGCAACCGAAATTTAGAATATTTATTTTACTAATTACTATATTTAAAGCATTTTTACGTTGTTTATGTATGTTTAGCTAATTTATTAGAACCCTTCGTTACTTATCGTTAGCAAACATGTAATTTTCGGTATTTTCATTAATTTTAGGTTACGCATGTTTTGATCGACAGCGCGTTTTTGATCATGGGGGTCTGTATACAATCTAGATTTATCCCGAGTTTTGACAAAGCACTTAGCCGTCTCATTACTCGCATAAATGATAAGAATCGCCATGCATATGGGTCCTATATTTTAATACTGCGTCCCCATATTATCCAACCCTCTCTATTGTGGAACTTTCCGCCAAGATATTCATCGGTCCGCATTGTTCGTGGAAACCTTTTACTGATTTGCAATCAGATCCCGATTGAAAAGCGAGTAGGAGTGGTTAAACGGCTTTAAAAAATATGCATGTTATTGTGATATTATTTTGGTGTATTATATGGCTTGTTTTGCCCTCTTACTATTTTTGGGGTCTATATTTGTATTATTATTTTTTTAGAAACAACACAAAAGGCGCATAAATACGTTGTCACACGGATTTTGGCATGTCCCCCATTAATGTGTCTATTATTTAAGGATTAGTTTTATAGATAATGGTAATGTTATTCTACGCATAGAGAGGACTTTGGTGTAAATCCTCGCAGCGGGACCACTCTGACCGCGGGGAGTCCTAATGTTATTCTAATGAGGCGCTGTATAAAAAATACTCAAGTTGGTGTTAAAGTATATTTATATAGTTAAATAATATGCGGTTGGACGTAATCCGAAAATATCCATTCGTTAGTGTAATTGCAACCGTATCATCTACCGCCTACGAAACTTTATAAATTAGGTAGATATTGTGTTGGAAATACATTATGGACAAAATCGAAACAAAGGCGTATTTTGAACACGCGCGTGCCGTGTAAATTCAACTGTAACTGACAGGATGTATGACAAAATTTTAATATCGATACACTGTATTATACAATAAGCAGGTTTATAGAATATATCAACGGAAAATAGAGTGAACCCTTATTATTTTGTGTGCTCATTCATGTTGAGGCGCGCGTGCCATCCAAAATATGAGAATTATAAAACATTGATAGGGGGATGATGATGACAAGATAAAAGGGACTTCACAATTGCGTTTAAAAAAAAAGAGAGGTCGTCCCCTCTATAAATCACTAAATCCCATGCTAGTGTGTACAATGACAACATTGCACAAATTAATATGTAATATAGTTCATTCGGGGCAGAAGCGAGTATGCAGTTTGTGGACACAGTAGACCTAATAATGAATTGTTTAAAAAACAGGAAATAATAACAAAATAAATATAGGCATTCAAATATTAATAGTACGTCCTAGCTCCCAGCTTATATACTATTTTCATATCACACACATGGACGAACTCCTTTTTAACATTGATCATGTTTAATGAGTAATTGTATTAGTTGAATTACTATCTGTGTTCTAACTGTAAATAAGTTCTCACTTAAAATAATGAAATCTGCGTTTAAGAGAGGATACGCCATGTGGCCGTACTGCCGAAAATTGCTCAACGCAGTGTAAAAACGATGAAACTTCCGGAAAGCTCTATTAGGGTCTCGAAACTTAATTAAAAGACCCCGATTGGTTTTCGTAAAGTCGAAGTTATTGAGTTAGAGAACTCCGCGAAGCATATCGATCGCGTGGTAGGCATTCCGGTCGAATTAAATTTAACACTAAAATCGGATCTTTTTGTTTAATGAAATCTAGTTTTATTCTATTAGGTAATTCATTATGAATTATCCGTAATATTGCACCTTGAATAGTTACTTTGATTTGTAGTTCAAACATGAACCGTGTATGGACGTTTAGCTATATTTAAAAGAGAGTCAACGTTGTTGTACAACATATAACTCTTTAAAGTTTTAAAATTATAATCGTTATTAAAAGCGAATCAAATATGCCTTTGAGTGAAAGAGCCCTTTGTAACAGGGTATGTAAAGTGCATTTACCCGTTAGGGCGGCAGTATTGCAACATCAAAGAGACAAACATCAAAGGTCGTGTTCGCTCTCACTATGATGTATATAATGTGGTGCCGACTGGATGGAGTTTTCCTTTAAAGTTGCTTTGTTCTTTGGCCTTTTCCATTGCTATCTCTGTTGTTGAGCTTTGATGTCCGCCTATCTCCTTTTATACTTATATATTATTTGGAGTGAGCAACCCGCCAGTTTCAGTCGCATCACAGTCGTCGCCCGTGCGATATGTCCGCTGCTGGGAAAAGACCGAGGAAGATGAAAACCAAAAAACAGGGTTTACTAAAAAAAACTAACAAATTGCGTATCTTGAGCGAAGCAGACGTTATCAAAAAACTCGACGTTTGGTACTCGCGATGGACCCGGAACCTTGGACGACCACTAACGCCTCTTAACCTGAAGAAAAAAACTGTTACCATATTAAAATCGCTAAAAGTCTCGCCGAACGTCGTATCTTTAATAACACTGGATTGGATAAAGACGTTTATGAAAAGCCATGGCCGTTTGGACGGTTATAATGATGACGAAATATATGCAGGTCTATTAATACCTTTCGACATCAATGGACTACCGGACAAAACTTTAGACACCGCTGCCAATCCGGATCGATACGTATGGCTTCTCATGGCAGGCAACAAAAGCGGAAGGCACAGGACCAGAGTTTTGGTGATAGGTAAGAGATGGAGACCTCCTTGTATAGAAACGGTAAACATGCTGGGACAACCAGTGATTTACGCCGGTGGAGGTGGTGGTTATCCTACGCAAGATTTGTTTAAATGGTGGTTTGAGACAGAATTTTGTCCAGCTGCGTTGTCTATCAATTCAAAAGCTGTGTTGTTCATGGACAAAGCTCCCTACGTGTCAGAGCAACATGACTTTAAAGGAGTTTCCTTAAAGCATTGCGATAAAAATTTCGTATCTAAATCATCGTTGTTCGTCGATTTCAAAATTATGTACACTTCCTTGTTGCTCGCTCAGATTTCGTTAGATCAACTCGGCGAAGGATCCATACAACGATTTTTTGATAGTTACACGTTGAAAGACGCATTCATTCTATTACATCGAGCGTGGCTACAAGTAACTTCCGAATCCTTTTCGAAGTGCTGGAAAAATGCTACCGGGTCGTTGGCTCTGAAGAGTGCTATTTCAGGAGTTCAGTCGTTAATCCATGATCTTGGAATGGAATTGTCGAGTGATGATATGCTGGTTTGGGTGCTATCCAATCCTGCTGAAGTAGCCGTGCCGGAAAATTTATCTATAGATTTTGAAGACGTCGAAACTCCACCACTTGCTTCTCAAGCGATTGATTATCTAAAGAAAGCGCTACTGTGGGTCGAAACACAACCACTCGAACCTACGTTTGTTATCACGATAAGGGACTTAATAACTTATGCTAAACAGGCACGTATTGTATGCGCTCTATCGAGAGATCTTATATTCTTATAGCTTAAGGAACAGGCGAAAAATAGTTTTTTTTTTGCCGCGTATGTCGTCTTTTGTTAATTGTATACTCCTCGGCTACGCATTTATACCAATCTCGAATTATAAACATATTGTTGTTTATCATTCGTTAATATTGTTATTTGTTGATAACATTGTTTTGTTTCTTTATTGCAGGCAAGCAAAATCGGTTTAGGACCAGCCCACCCATTCTTCTGCCACAACGGCGAGCAGCTGGGTACCCAGCCTCCTCCCGCCCACATGGGCATTCCTCCTTACCAGCTTGACAAAGCACCCGGTAAGTACATTTTTTTTAATATCGATTTTTTCCTCGCCCCTTAAAGCTATAGAAGTATTAGAACCCCTAAAATATATGAATGCTTGTAGACATTGACGAAGCCAATCCCTCTAAAAAGCCTGCGGTGAAAACAATACCGTTGTACCATGATAATTATGGTGACACAAAAGGGGTATGGAAAAAAGAGTCCTCGACTCTAACAATTATTTTGCTCACCCCCGTAGGCTGTATGTGTATAATGAACCTCCTACTCTAATTTTTAATCGACCTCTCATTTGTACGGTTTATATTTTTTTATTTTATTTTAAGTAAAGTCCTCTATGAGGGTTCACTATTTTTTCTTGTGTATTGAGTCAATTATTTTGATTTAAAAATGTATATCGTGGCTAAGATGACATACTATGTTCTACTATATAAATCGCTTACCCTTTTTTTATAACAGAATATTTGGAATTCCCATTTTGATAATAAGACACTTTCATTATGATTACATTTCCCGCTATAACTACTTAACAAGTGGTACAAAAATATTGGGAACTTTTCCCATGAGTTTATGTAAACGTACCAACCATTACTGCAAACTTAAAATGTCTGTGACCATATTTTTAAAGGTATGTCTTATCACATTCTTCTACATGTAGGTTGAAAAACAAAGGTGTTCCAGTTAAAATTGTTTACTTTTTAATTAGAATACATTTGTTGCCCAACCTACTCGTAGAAGTAATTGAATGTTTGTTGTCATTTAAAAACAAACGCATGCGATTGTACATAATATTGTATTATAATAATTATGTACAGCATTTTTATTTGTTATTATTTTTTTTCTTTCTGAAATTAGTATAGAAAACATTGAGACTTAAAAGTATAAAAAAATGCAAAAATTATTATTTTTTATCGTTATACAAGGCTTTTATATGATATTGAAACAATTTTATAATTTCAATAATGTTGTAATATCCAAAAGTATTAAATTATAAAAATTTGGAACTCTCGTTTATTTTACACTTTTACTGCCCGACTTAGGTACTCGTAGAAGTAGTTGACTTAAATCGCTTATAACTTGGTAAAAAATAAGTTTTGATTTCTAAAACTTTGTAAACATGATTTAGGACTAATTGAACATTTTTTTTTTGTAAAATAAAATTCTGGAACCAAAAGGGTTAATATTTTAACTTAAAATACATACATTTTTTATACATAAAAACACTTAAACCTAGTTAAAGATATACTAAACAAATTGATGTTTTCCGAGAAATGACATATTATTAACATACGATTGATCAGAACATGATTACTATAGTATTATCGGTGAGAAGAATAGTAACTATATATTTTATTAATAGAAAAACATTTTTAAAGATTATTATAGGTTCGGTAAACATTTACTTTTCATTTATATGGTCTCGTCCTTATGAGATGTTGTAGATTGTATAGTTTTGAAATGTTAACATTTCCCTCCCAGAAAATGTGTAATGAACAAAATCGATACCTTTTGTCTTTAGTCGAGTGCTCTTTTAAAATGTTTTAACATAGTTCAAGTCACCCTTTCATTTACTCCGCCTGAGTGGGGTTTCTATTATCTCGGAGGTCCGGATACGAGCAAATGGTACACTTTATTTGTTCAGTTCAGCAGAACTAAAGAGATGTATAAAATTCAATATCGATTTCGGTTTACTCGAACGTGAATATGAATTCTAATTACTGTTATAATTTGTTTTCAGGACTTCCAAGGCCCTCCATGTACCCTTTCCCAACAGGCCAATACCCATATCCGTTGTTAAGTCCGGATATGTCACAAGTTGCAGCCTCGTGGTAAGTGTGTTTTATATTAGATTTGTATTTTTATATATTTTATTAGATACGTGAATATACTTCATTGTAAGAATCAAAAAACCTGGATGGTTTTTTATATATTTATTAATTAATTATTATCTAGTATTATAGCGAGTCCATTATTACAAAAAATGGACAGAAGTATATTGTTTAGAAGTGTTTTTTTTTTCAACTCGTTTGGTCTTATTGTTTAGTTTCGGTTAATAATTGTCGATTGATCAGTTTATAAGGCCAGCTTATAGTGAATGATTTAATTGAATGATACTGCAACCAGCTATCAAAAAGCTATAAAGTGGGGTGTGGTCAGTTGACACCCAAAGACAACCTCTAATCTAGTTTGTCTTTTACTGACCCTTGTTTGTTCTTATTCCGGTCAATTTGTTGGCTGGAAAAAGCGTATTTCTCCCCTATTTTTCTCAGCTTTGGTAATCTTTACTACCCTCACAAAAACTTATCCAAGCCGCTTTTCTTCCTCTTTTCATTTCCTGTCCGTCTAATCTTTTCTCCCTTCAGACCATAAAGACTTGCTGCCTGGCAAACCACTTTTCTGTCACCTTTGTTTAAAACGTTATATCATTGTGTTTTCTTTTTATAGGCACACACCAGCTAGTATGTACCATCAGATCTCATCGGCTGGAACTGGTTTTCGAGGATCCTACCCACCTTCTTTGGCGACAAGCCTTACTAGGTAAGTGCACATATACATGAAATACGGTATTATTTATTACACATACACATTTAACGTGTATAAAGTTTTGAATCGGGCGTTAATTGTATTATATACTTACCATTACATTGTAATTCATGATGTTTGATCCAAAAAATAGTTTTTCGATACGTTAAGCTTATGTTCCACAGTCTCATTGACTGCAAGTACAAAATCGTTTGAGTTTCCACAATAAAGAGCGGCATCGTTATTCATCTTTAAACTTTTTTTTTTTTTAATGTGTTAATATATCGAGTTTCATTTAATATTTATTCATAAAATAAAATAATATACAGTGTGGTTTATTAACAGCTTTGAGTGAGTTTATGTATTTAATATAAAGCTTATATGCTAATATAGCAAAAGATTTTAAACGTCAAGCTTATATAATCATATCTATAAATAAATATAATGTATATATAATCATATCTATAAAAAAATCTGGTCTACTATTGACCATAACATTGGTTAATTTAATATATATCCAGTAATTATGTCACCGCGTTGAGTATAGATCATATTTTAAAAGCGATCCACTCATAACATTTCTAAGGCAAGGATCTTAATGGTGGGTTATAGAGCTTCAGCCCTATCGCCGTCTTGTTTTTATTCAAAGAATAATACATTTTATTTAATACCTTTGATGTTTTAATAAACATACTTAAATTTGGTCCTACTTAAGTATTGGCTGATTTTTTTATTACTTTTAAATTCCTTTTATGTAGAGTGTACAAAAATGGTATCAGATCCATTAAATAATAATGTTATACTCTAACCTAACGTCTCCCATTTGTAATTTCTATAGTTCCGTGCCAGAATATTATTATGGAAACTGTTTCCAAACAATGTGGTATAAGCTAGTTAATGAACCACACTGTTTATTAGTGTTGTTGTGACATGTTTGGCATGTGACTCATAGTTGTATTTTCTGTAAATCGCGCATTGGTCTAAAATAAATGATTTAATTTTTTGTGTTTAGCGACCTGTATAGGTTTTCACCAACGGGCCTGATGAGTGGTCCTTCGCCCCACCACCATTTATCACATCATACCCATCACTCTCATCCGGCAATCGTTACGCCGGGAGTGAGGCAAGACCTGCATGCGGATTCCAACCACAGGTACAACTCAATGTGAGTAAACGATTTTCACTTATTACTATTTATTCGAAATGGAAATATAAAGTGGAATTTACCTCTAACGTAAAACCCCGGGCCTTCGTATCGAGGGTCGATAGCTGTGTTGATTGGATGAGCCCTTTAATTGCCGACCCTAGTCCGTATTCGTAACTTGGGAAGGGGGGGAATAATTTACATTGGGCTTACAAACTTCATACGTTTATAAATATGTATATATAAATTTGTATGTGTGTGCGTGTGTAGGAAGAGCTTTATTCCCCGCGTTCTATCATTGGTGATTTTCCGGGCCACGGTATCCATGGTAACGCATTTATTGAACGCGCCCCTCGTGTTTTCATCCAGGGATTCTCCGTTCGCGTATATTCACCCTATTTTGTTTTTATTATTTATTTAAATTTATGTACACGTTATTATCACGTCCTATATTTTTATGGTTTCGTGTCTTACAAGATAAAAATATCTAATACCTATTACTTTTTTTTGCATATCTCTTATCTCTACTCTCTATAGTCTACAAGGTAGTTTAAATGTTCGAAACTAACATTCTCAAAAGTATTATTATTATTTTTATTGTTAATAAGTGTAAGCGGCTATATTATGTTTTTTTATTTTACAATTGTTTACAGCAAATTGACACACTTTAAGTTTGCACAAATTATCGACTGTTTGAGTTTTAAATCTTTGTTGATTTGTTAAACTGTTTTGTCTTTTGTAAACTTATTCGGACTTCAGCAAAAGTCATACATAGTTGTCGTTTCGTTATTTTTTCCTTTTTGAAATTTAATTAATAAAAACATTTATTTCAACGTGTTCATCAATATGGTTCGTTGCACATAACATCGAAATCGCACCAGGGTGTATGAGCATGTGCGTTTATACTATTACAAAAATTAATAACCGCTGACTAATTATCTAAAATATTTTTATTCTATTGGCATTCGACTGCTTTGTTTAATTTAAATATTTTTAACACAACCGTTGCTGCTGCACCCATTTCTTCATATAGCAAGTTTATAGATCAGAAATCATATTTAAAAGGTACTTTACTGGGCCAAAATTAAAAACGATCACTCCTTCCTATTCAAAATCGAGTAAAACTCCCTAAAAAACTTAACATATTTTTCATATAACTTTTATTACAAACAGTCAAATATTAAAGATCCTTTCCGCCAGAATAGGGGGAAACTTTTTCTTTATTTAGATTTTTTAGGTTTAGGCGTAAGGCGTAAAGTGAAAAAATAGACTGAAGGTAGATCTAAAGTGGTGTATCTTCTCAAAAATCTGTAGAATTACAGACTACTGCAAAAGGAAAGCCAGCACAGTAAGGTTGAGCCAATATTGGGAAATGGGAAAGGGGAGTTAACTAGTTTTTAAGAATTATTATAATTGATAGTGATAAAGTTTCTTTAAAATAAAAGCTTCGATTCGAATCTGTACATGGTAAAAGTACAAATAGCGATAATAGCAATATAATGACACTAATGTACTTAAAATAATCCAATTCAAGTATTAGGGTTGATTAATATTAAGAGTTTTAGGGCTCTACGAAGGGATTAAGGGTTTTATTAATATTAATATTTCACCATATACTGATATACTTTTGAAATTGGAATAAAAAAATCTGTGATATTTTTTGAAATGTTTAAATAAATTAGGTCATGTAAACGAATGACCTTTTTACCTGACCAAAAAGATAATAACGATAATAAAATCGTTAATTGGTACTCACCTACAAAATTGTTATCCACCCTATTATTTCCTACCTGTCCATATCGACAAAGTATTTTTCGATATAATCGTATCGTTATCATACTACGATGATATTGAAGAATGCTTCAAGCGCTTAGTGTTTGATTTAATGGCAAATAAACCATCGAATGATAATGTTATCATTTATGATTTTTGTTATTTATTTATGATAATATTGTCATCTTTCGTTTTTGTTGTAAGTATTTTTGCTTTAAAACCATCATGGAGCGATTAAAACAATTCTGCTTAGGTATTGTTTAACGCTAGAAAATTGAGTGTATAACGTCCTCTTAAAATAGTTTTTATCATCAACATCCTAATCTTCAATTAGTTATAATGTCCAAAAAAAAATACATATTGAAACATGCATAAATATAAGTATGGTACACAAACCGAAGAGAAATTAAAACAATTTCAATTTACATATTTTTTATCTATGTATTATTATTAACAAGTTGTCCTGACTTGTTTGTATTATAAATATTTAAAAAAAAAATTATATTTTTAAATTTGAATAATTATAGTTTTTTTTTTAATTAAATTTTTTTAAGTTAACTTTTTATCTAGTAAGTAAGTTAAAATGCAGTAAACAATACTATTAATTATAGGGGCTCACCGCCCTCCCTTAAATGGATAACCAGGCCAGTATTGCATTTTGACGTAAACAACATATAAAAACACATATACGCGTGCCATCTATTGACGACCCAACTAATTCGTCAACGACGTGAGTCGCCATCTCGTGTGTTGTTATTGACTCCGAATGTAACTCACGCTCTCTGGCCTCTACGTCGATTTGTTTTTTTCTCGGCATTGGACTATCTATAATTAAATTATAAAAAATGCTTCTATAACAAATTAAGATTCGTAATTCAACTGATAATTGCGTTTAAGTTTGATTTTGCGGTGCAAACAAATTAAACATAAACAATAATTAGAAACGTTTTTTCGTTAATTTGGTATACCGCGTTTATGGTCGGTGGTGGTGAAAAGGGTATGATGGAGGTAGAGAGGCAATGCTTTCCTAAACAAAGTGGGGTGGTACGAATGACGTAATGCAGCCGTCGGCGGCATTCTATCATTATTGACGTTTATGGAAGAGCCCAGCGACCCCGCGCGGGGGTTGAAAAGGCGTTAGGAAGGGTAGTGGACGGACGGCGCGGCGTGGTGGCCACGGAGATGAAAGCTGTGGCGCGGCGGCGGCGGGGAGACTACGCAAAAATAATATCTATCGTTTTTATTACGTTCCGGGAATGCTTGTCGCTTACCATCGTCGTAACGGTGTCCGCCGCTCGATATCAGCTGCAATTTAGTGTGTTACGCCGTCGTTTTTCGCGTAAACCGTCTAAAATGGATTTGCATCGCTCTCCGCGTTACAATTGTTGTGCTCAATGTCGTCGGTTGCGCGTTACCGTTTTTCGCAACGCCGCCCGTGCGTCGTCCACCACCGTCGCCGTGGTCGTCGGCTAGGGTTGACGCGTATCATCGTGCGTTACCATTAGTGTAATATTGTTTTTTGATACTTCATAATTCATTACTCGTATTATTATGGAACCGCTAAACCTAGTAAAACGCAAGAACCGACCGGTGGCCGTAGTCGCCCCGTCTTCTGTGGTATCGCCTCCCGCCGCCACCGCGGTGACGACTCCTGTGTTCCCTTCAAGCCTGTTGTCCAGCCTGTACATGAACAGCGTGCTCAACGACCAACTGTTCCAAAGAGCCGCGGCGGCCGCACAGTACGGCGCGCCGTCGTCGTTCTGGACACCGGCCAACAGGTTTTGGCAGGTTATGCACCAGCAGCACAACTCGGCGGCTCAGCAGTACGCGGCCGCCGCGTCCGCTGCTGCAGCCGCAGCCGCCGTAACCGCGGCCACCGCATCACCGGACAAGGATGATGATAAGAGAATGTCGGTCTCGCCTCCGGCCACGACGGCAACGGCCGCCACTAGTGCTGACCCTACCACCAATTCGTCAACGCGGTCGGTTGGCCTTAAAGTTTAATATTAATTGTTAAAAATACTATAAAATATTTAGTTTTTTTTTAATACAATTATCCGGACAAATCCTTTAGAGGGACTTTCAAACACTTTATATTTCCAAATACCATTTAAAGCCAGTTAGGCTACAATAGTTATATGTGACATGTTGTTTTCAGGCCACAAAACGACCATAGTAAAAACTCTACGTGTTCCGATGGCTCCAAGCATCAAGATGCTGTTCAGAACAGCAATAACCAAGGTAAGTACCTGCGCTTTTGTGTGTGTATGTTTGTGAGCACGCGTGTATAAGACAATAATATATTATCACGTCCGTTTCCGTATTGGTACAGATAAAAAGAAGCCTCACATTAAAAAACCCCTGAACGCGTTCATGTTGTACATGAAAGAGATGAGGGCTAAAGTAGTGGCCGAGTGCACGCTTAAGGAAAGTGCGGCCATCAACCAGATATTGGGACGACGGGTAAGTGTTTTTGCAGGTTAAATTATATTGTTTTGTTTTTTTTTTCCATAACCCTTAAGTATATATATATATATATATATCTATCTATATATACATATATATATATTTATATTTATATAAAACAATAAATTGTGTGTATACGGAAGGGACTGTGAGAAACTTAATGATATATATATATAATATTATTCAAATAATTATTATTTTGAAGAAATTTTAATAGTAATAATTAAACATTGGGGACGAATAAAAACTGAAAAAGTGGTTTTGTGTGTATTATAATACAGTGGCACTCTCTGTCGCGAGACGAGCAGGCCAAGTACTACGAGAAAGCGCGCCAGGAACGACAACTCCATATGGAACTGTATCCTGGTTGGAGCGCTCGGGATAACTATGGATACGGAGCCAAGAAGAAGAAACGGAAGAAAGAGCGCGTACCGGTCATAGATGCTGGCTCAGGAGGTAGTCCCTCGATGATAATATTTAATTAAAATTTTTTTTTTGTTTTTTCGTGTCCACGTGCAATTAAAAAAATAGCAGCATGCAGTACCGATCCAGGCTAAAGATTTTATTCTAACCTAACCGCCATTTAATATCATATTTGTAGTTTTTTTAATTTACTCTTACGATAAAAACGGTTCTTACCTCTATAATTGAGCGTCTCTTCTCAAGCTCGTGTAACGATGAAATTTTTTTAAATTACTTTTATTTTAATGTTGCGCATTTTGGTATATATTGCTTGACTTGGCAAAAAATAGGAGAACTCCGAAATATATATAAAAAAAAAAATAGACACCATAGATCCCCAAAATTCTTTCAAGTCACGTCAATATTTTATTATCAGTTATGTTAATATTACAGAGTCTTGAACCAGGTGGAATGCTGGTTCATACAATTGATTTGCATCAATAGCCTAACCTCTCCTTACTTTACCACATTCTGTATTTCATTATTTCTCAAGAGGTTATGCCTCCCCATTTCTAGTATTGGTAAAAACTGCTGAACGTTATGAAGACAACTCATAATCCTCGACATAGATACTTACCTACTGTTACATTTTATCTCTGTAGTTTTCGGTCAGTTTATTTCCACTCTGTCATTAACGAACAGTCATTTTTCGATTCAATTTGTCTCATCGATACACCGTTTTTACCCTTATTGTTAATCCAGAGATACTTAAATCATTCAAAAGGACGTACTACTTGGGATCAATATTCTCTAAAACTGTTGGTATACTCAGTCCACGCCGAGTAAAAAATATTTTATATCCAAGTTCAATATACATTTACAGTCGCATGCCATCACGTGTTGATAGTGTTCACAGTATTCATGTTAATTAATTATAAGAATTTGAATGTTCTGATAAAAATGTAGTAAAAACTCGATTCAAATTATTATTTTTTCTTATAACATTTTTTGTCTGGAACAATTTAATTAAAACAATTTCTAATCTATAACAATACTTTTTGTAATACTTGTATTTAGTCGTTTAAGTTATTGCAAGAATATTTCAGTTCAAATAATTACATTTTTTCTCAGAACAAGTTGGGTTTTTTTTTAATAATTAACGTATTAAAAAAAAGTCGATTAAAAATTTGTGTCTGTACGTCCGCCTCTCTAACCCTTCTAAGCGACATAATAATTTATGTTTTTTTTATTCGCATTTTGTTGTAACTATTTTTTATGTTAAATCGTTACTAACTAAACACACTACTTAATTAACAATCTTATAGCCTGGTCGTAGCTCGAGCATATAATAATATTTTATTACATGAATATTGTATGTATGTGGTGTATCACGGTACCACGCTGATCATATATGGTAGTGATACACTCAGTTTACATACAGTATGCAAAACTATTATGTATGGTTAAAAAAAACGTGCTTGCGGTGGTCGTGCACCAAAAAGATATATAGTTTGGGATGTTTTTTTATTTTATTTTATTATTTATTAAAAAAAAAAAAAAATTTTGGTAGCTTGCTTTTAACGTTTGTTTTATTTAATTACGAGAAATCAAAATGATATTATAGAATATTGATGATAATATTTTTCGCAACAAATTTAGCCGTACAAACACTCGTTTGGCTCCAATAATTATTTTATTTTTATAAAATACAAAATTAATAAATCTAAGAGTGGCTGTAGAGATGTGTTATGACTTATGACTTATGACAAACAGCCTATAAGTTACTTATCCCTTGTTAGGTCGGGGAAATGACGGGATTTTTCGACAACTTGTAGATTACAAAAATAATCAAATTAGTAGTTATTATAAAATATTATACTCTTTCTTCCGTTGATTCTTGGTGTTTTCAGTCAATTAGTCGGTGTATATATTGCTGTACCTAGTGTTTTTAATTATTATTATTATTATTATCATTACAGTTTATTAATTAATCATTATTTTTCAATTACACTCATATTATGCAAAAAAAAAAACAAAGCAAAAACGAATCATTTTTTTTTTCATATAAAACATTTGTGTATCTGTATGTGTGTGTGTGTGGCAATATAGTGGCACGCGTTAGGTCGCGAAGAACAGGCCAAGTACTATGAGCTGGCGCGCCGCGAGAGACAGATACACATGCAGCTCTATCCGGACTGGTCGTCGCGCACTAATGCGACGCGGGCCAAGAAGAGGAAACGCAAACAAGAGACCCATGACGGAGGTAGAACCCAAAAAAACAAAATAAAATAAACAAAGTTATATTATATATATATTTATAAAAAAAAATTTGATAAATCAACAATTTTCTAAAAGGAAACTGCGACGGACGGATAAAAAATTATACAAAATATATTTTTATCCGTTTGTTTTCATTATTATATTGATTTGTTTTCCTTTTTTTATTTTACGCTAACGCGTTCGTTTCCTGAACATTAGATGCTTTTTTATATACAAATAAATATTAAACTTTTTTTTTTTTTTTAAATGCACGTTCCCTGCCCTGAGAAAATACTAAAAACATCAATAAAAAGAAAAGAAAGCGAAGGCAAAGTTTAATTTTATCCGATTTCTTTTCTTTTTTAATTTAATTTTTATGGAGTTTAACGGGTTGTTTGACTGGCGCAATGTTGTTATTGTTGTTACTATTATTGTTATTGACATTACTCTATTTGCATGATATTTTATCATTTTGGTGACCCATAAAGACCAAGGTGCGGCCGGTGACGCGCGGTGGTTTTCTTTTTTTTCTGCTTTTGAACGCTATCATACTGCTTATACTTGTGTATATATTTACTTTTTTTCCTATGTTATAATATAAAACAATTTTTTGCAATTTTTAGGTAATAACAGCATGAAAAAATGTAGAGCCAGATATGGACTCGATCAACAGAGCCAATGGTGTAAGCCTTGCAGGTAATTATGGTGCATACAATATTTTGTATTATTTTACAAAATATGTTTTTTTTGCTAATTATTAAATTGTAATACTACAACATAAAGTGAATTCGATAGGATTTTTGGCTCCCCTCATGATATAATAAAATGTACTCTGAACCGAATTTGGTTCCTTTGAAAACGGGTACAGAGTGTAATTTTTATTTCCTATGTGTACAACTCAGACAAAGCTAGACAAATTACAGTTTTTTAATTTTTTGTACTTATTATAAAATAAATATTTTTGGGTGGTTGAATAATATTTGTTATCTACCAATTAGCTTTAATTGTACCAACTAATAAAATATAAACTAATCTCAGAATAATAAAAGTAGACGATTATTAAATATATTTTATAACAAAGTTAAAAATATAATAAATGAAAACTGATTATCAGTTTAAAAAAAAAAGTGTGATAAAAAACCAACAATCTTATGCTACAAAGATTATCATGATTTTAGTGCCACCAAAAATACTTTAGCTGTGCCATACATAATAAAAACAATTCTCAAATACAAATGTAAAATGTCAAAAGTGTGATGTGTATAATAACAATCTAAATAGTTGCCGCCGCAAACCTATTCAGAAAATGTGTCATGCCAGATGAAAGTAATCTTAACGGCAAGCTTTAAGCCTATAGCTTAATCCATAATTAATTAATACAAACGCTGCTTTTATTTTATTTACTTTTTAATTTTTTTAATGTTAACCATATCAGTCTGAATCACGAAATTACAATACTCGCCCTTCGTTGAAAGATTAAAACATTTTCTAACCACCTTAATGAAAGTAATTATAAAGCATGTAGACACATTTTCTGAATTAGCATGGAAACCAATTTGGCATATTTCTAACCCTATTACTATTATTACTGTTATTGTTATTATTATCCTTACTATAATTGAGGGACGCCAGTAAGAGTAGATATAATACTTTCTAGGCGATTGAGTTATTTATGTTTTTTTTTTCGTACAGATACTGTACTGTACGTAATATGTATCTTATTTTTTTAACATATTTTTATTCTAAAATATATATTATTGTGTGTATGACGACTGATATGGTTTGTAGCCCTGACGGAACAGGCGGAGGAAGCATCTTGACACAACACGTTCACGGCCCTTCCAACGCCGCTTCCCCACAGGGACCCACATATGTTAATCTGTAAAAAAAAAAACCAAAAAAAAAAAATTCACTTCACAAAATATCTAAATATATAAAGCACTCCCAAAAAAATCAGCAGTCTCGTGAGTTAATTTACCCTATATTAATGTGTGTGTTTGCTGTGTGAAATTCACCCATTAGTTTTTTAATTTCAGTTGATTTTTTTCACTTTTCATTGCATTACATATGATTCTAATAATAATTTGTAAGCTACAAGTTTTTAGTTGTTGGATTAGTTTTATATTTATTTAATACTTAGATTTTTTTATATTATTAGCTTAGAGTAGTTGTGTTTTGTTTTTTGTGTGTGAAACCATTTAAATGTTTTATTTGATATTTCGATATAGTATAAAATTCCTCTCATCGTTTTATAACATTACTTATAAATTAAACAGACCACCTATTGGCTATTAGCATCTAACTATATTGTAACATTCTTTGTTTTTAAGTATTATGAGCCCTTTTAAGTCATTGTAGTTTGTGTAAAACTCATCATATTTGAATTCAAGAATAAAAAAATTAGATGAGGGGAATTTAGTTTTGTTTTTTACTTTATAGTTTTAAACCCACATTTTCTGAGGGGTGTGTGCGTTTTTATGATTTTATTTCAGTTATTTAATTTTGTATTAGCACAAAATACTAGTAATAACATATAAATATAAGACTTGTAATTTAATTTTCTAGGCGTAAAAAACGTTGCATTCGGTACATTGAGAGTGGTGGTGACTCTGGTAATCAGTCAGACGATAACCAATCTAATGGCAGCCTGGGACACTCAGACAATGAGGACGCTGACTCTGTGTCCAGTCCTGGAGGGTTGAGCGCCTTGTCCAGCCTAACCAGCCCTGGCATGTTAACACAGGCCAGCCTATCTCCGGCTACTCCTCTTACCCCGCACGTGTCTGACTACGATTGTCCAATGGCCGTACGCATGCCATTAGCCGTAGTTGTGCCCACCAGACACCATCAACCAGTTGGCACAAACCCGCACGACATCAATAACCCGTTGAGCGTGAACCAGTTGACTGGTGGTATGAACAAGTGCCATCCCAAGGAACAAAGTGATCTGAAAACCGGTGTCACCCAACAACAACAACAGTCTGATCACCCCAATAGGGCCCTGCCTGCCATTAGTGTAACGTAGCGTACATAACGCGAAGCAATAGTTGACCCGCTCAATTACTATAATTTATTATTATAATATTATATTATATAAATAATACAAATCAACATTAGTAACAAGTATGTAGTGTATGTCAAGTATAATGAAACAGATACGCCATTTGACTTCTCTAACCATAAAAAGTAAATATTGTAATAATATAATTGCCATTTTTTTATCTTTAGGAGTCTCTGTCATACTTTAAAAGACTAAAATAATTGTTTTCAATTAGTTCTTAATTATTTTTGTGTGAATTTCATAAAAAATGTATGTCGTTTTTCACTAAAAACAAATTATTGCTTTGTTACTACAATTTTTTTTTCTTACAAACAAAAAAGAGACTACTGAATAATTATTTACACAATTAGTAGTTTTGTATTATTTCGCAAAATTGAAACATATTAGTTAATTTGCATTATGTTTATTAAGGCTGTGTATTAATATAGGTAAAATACACCTAGCATACAGCCCTAATATTGTATTTTCTACCTCTATTGTACTAGTTCAAAAAAAATTTCATTTATAAAAATACAAAGCATAATCTATAATGCCTATATAAAATAAAAACCATCAGGTAATTAGTGAGTAATAATTATTCAGATTCAAATATGTACTTATAGAAACGTCTTAAGTTATTTATATACATACAGCTGTATGTATAATAATGAACACATTATTATATACCTTTTTTTTTTTTGTGGCAAAAAGCTAGTCATTTTTGCCAGATTTTTTTACTATATTTTTTTTTAACGTACAGAACTCACTTATAAACATTATTGTTTCAATTTGAAATGAGACTGAAATCAGTTAAGATAATTTTATTTCAGTTATTAAATTTAAATTGTATGTTTTTATATGTGTGTATATGTAAATATATATATACACCTATAAATATATAAATTATAATTTTATTTTATGTGCCAAATTATCATGATTTTATGTTTGTATTGCCATAAATAACACATAATTATCATAATTGTAAATTTTTTGATTTAACGAAAATTATAAAGCACATTCCAAAATTGTCTACCAGATATGATTATCGTTAAGTTTTTTTTCTATATTTTGATTTCCTGTGAATAAAACAAAAACAATTTGGAACTGTTACTGTTGAGAATATTAATTTGTAATATTTTAAAACTATCTAGATACATAACATATATATAATATATTATTATACATTATAATAATAAGATTTATGTCTATAAAATTGTTTTTATACTTAATTTTATTTAAAGAAAAAATGTGCAATTTGTTTTATATAATTTTATTTGTTTTCGTATCTTGAGATTTATCCCTCCAAAATGATGTTCATTTCAACAACTTTGTACACATTTTTTTGTTGTTTTATCGTCTTTTTTTTTTTACTTTAAGTGTTTTAGTGAACTTGAACAAAAAATACTGTTGATTCTGATTTCCTTTGTAATATAGTTACAAACATTTTATGTATAAAAATAAAAGAGTGTTTGATTTAGTTTTAATTTTCCGAACCTAGTCACACTGCAGTGCCAACTGTGTCAAAGAGAACTATTTAGTGTTGCATGATAAATGTAATGGTAATTTGCCGCCATTAACATGGTTTAATATTGGACCCTATAAAACTGATAAAGATTTTTCTCACGAAACAGGTAGTCTGACTTTCGTTATTAGTTACTAGGAACTGTGCAGTAAATCATATTTGGATCATTTACAATGGACGAGCATATTGTAAGTACATCTCGTTTTAGTAAAGGTTTTTAATTTGTATTGTGGCTAGTATGGTCGCATTAAAATAAATTATTTATAATTGTGGATTTACTTTTGCATGTAGCAGCAATATTTAAATTTTAAGTAGGTACTCGTATGGATAACTAACTGCACCTACAAATTTTAGATATCACATATTATAATCGTATGGTTAATACTTTAAAAGATAAGGACTTCATATTTTATGTGGCTGTAATAATACATATAATATAATACAAAAATTAACCGAGCAATTTGTAAAAAAAATCATATTGCCTGTTGACACGTTACTTAAAAAATATCATAGTCTATTAAAATATTAAATAATTAATTTTTGTTGAGTCTACGACAAAGCATTTTTAAAGCTGTCGTATTTTAGTGTTTTCGGTAATTTTGTTTATTCCAATTATAAAACTTTCGTATTGGAGTCAATAATTTAAATTAAAGACGGTTATACTTGTTTTTATTTCATCAATTAGAATAAAAACGTACGTCTACTTTTAAAAACTTAGAACCATTTGGTTGAATTGAATGATTTGCTATTGAACATACAATATACCTATACACCTATATATACTCTCATTAATCAATAAAATTTGAATTATCATTCATCATCATTGATCGACCATGGAACGACAATATAAATGTTCAAAACTACATTAGTACAATTAGAAATTAGAATTGTACATTTGTACCAAAGCGATGGACAATATTGTCATGTCAATTTAGTTGGCGAGATTTTGATTCGTTGTCACGTCTCAAAATAGCTTGGCGTCCGCTAACAAAACTGATTTATTACTTGGAATTTTTCGTTACTAATAATTATGTCTATATAAATATTATTACCCTCTTACTGTTACTATCGATTTGGTCTTTGTTCGCTAAAATAATATATTAATTAACGCACCTAAACTGGAGATCAAAGATCCTGATATTATTGATTCGTATTATCTATTGATAAAAACGAGATTTTATTTACACATTTTTACGCGCTAATGAAATATCAGTAGCTACTAGGTTGTATTTAAATTGTATAATATTGTATTCTAACGTAGTCTTGTCATCAATAAACGGTGCCGGGAACACAGGGGAAGTAATACTGTAAGGTAATCGATCCCCCTTGTGTTCTTATGGACTTGTAATAAAAAAAAAGGTACTAGGTAGTAATCGACTATGGAGTTTATTGCATATTACCATATCGATTAGAAAAAAAGTGTGATATTTCGTCAGTGACCTTTACGAGACCCGCACTTGGCCCGTGCGTTATCGTTTTGTCTTTTGTCGAGATTAAGATTTAGACAAAATACAAAAGAAAAGATTAAAACATTATTTCAATATTATTATTCTTACCGATTAGGGTTTACGTTAAAATAAATTTCCGGTGCTATTTATTCGGAAAATAACCTAACCTAAATAACACTACTCAATAGTCAATACTATTATCTTTTAGGATTTAGGTGGGGGCGAGCAGTATTTTCTCAGTTGGCGATTGTCCCGGCACGCACTGCTTTTATTATCTGCTCGCAATTATGGCGCCCTCGTGATTTGTACTTTTAACCCGTAACGATGATAAGTGGAAATAAGATTATAATAATACTAAATATATAATATATTTTGTTTAAATGTAAATGCACATAAAAAAAAATTGTTATACAATAGTGAACACATAATATATATATATATATATACACATACACACTCATACTAGTCAAATAACAGATTACAATATTATATTAATTCACGTGCGTGCCGAGACGAATCGCTCACTCACGACAGTATCGCGCTCGCCGCTCAGTTCGTTTCCCGCTGCCGTTGTTCTGACTTATACTCATTCTGTTTATTATGACAATTGACAACTGCCGTTTCATTAGGTTTAGTTAAGTTCAGCTCGGTAAAGCTGTGGTGATGACGGCCGGTCAGATTCGGCTAAAATCGAACAGCGGGATCCTCTGACAGTAAGATTAATGATATAAAATATATTATATTATTTACAATCTGTTCAAACACCATATAAATTTTTTTCAATTTTGTCAAAACATATTTTGTTATATAGGTAGACTAGCAAGTTGAATGTATGATTTTATATTCATGAATTCACCTTTTCTTATTGATATGTATTACTTATATGGTTATAAGAGGATTCTTAAATAGAATTTAAATTTCCAACTAAAGTCTGAATGTCTAGCTGATCGCACTATATTTTGTTTCACCAAATATATATTTTTAACCATTTACTTATTTATTCAGTGTTATTTAGTTATAGGCTTCGTTTTTTTCTCGAAATTCAACAACACTTTAATTCTTTCTATTCTGACACTACTGTATAGAACGATTTATAGGTATAAATTATATGAGTAAAATTGGCGATCACATAATTTAACAAACCAGTAATGTTTGACTGTTATGTGTCGATTGAAAATTGTACCATATCTTAAAGCATTCCACCCTTTATTTTAATTTAAATTCAAAATAATCATTGTAAGAAGAGCCAAAACGATAAATAATAAACGAGTGGAATATCTCTATAACCACAATAACTATAATCGTTGATTAAATTTAAAAAAAAATTTTATTGACATACTCTCAAATATACCTATAAAAAACCTATATGATTACAATATAATGTGTAACTCTATTGCTTTTATAATTAAAGCCACTCTTAATTCTTACTTATTTTTTGGAAGTGGAATATGCATTAAAATGGAGTACAAAAAAAATGTGTGTTTACATAAAATCTACTATGGCACTTCTTCATTCTTGCCCATAATACTATTTTTTTAAATATATAATTATTGGTCTATCATTTGGCTGAAAAAATCAAAATAATCTATTTTCTTCACAATTGGACTGATATAGTACAATTATTACATACAATCTTAGCTCTTAAGAGACTCAATTTGTCAGTTATGATCAGCCAATACATTAATGTAGTACATGAGATATTATGTAGTATTGTCTGACATATTGTAAAAAGTGCTGCTAAGTTGTCACAGTAAACAAGTCATTCAGGGGAAAATGTGTTATTTTCTTACAAAAAAAAATATGTGTATATATAGCCGACGAGTCGGGTGTCTATTTATACCCAACCATCAAAATTACATACACACATGTGCGGGAGCATAAAAAATGACCACGATGAAGTAATTGTTATCAATGGTAATGACAATAAAATCTAAAAAAAAATGTGATTAATTTTGAAATTGCTTTTACTGTAATTATTTTGTTTTATTAATCTATAGTGTTTAGATTTGCATTGAAATATAGAAATTGGAAACAATTTAATTGTTTACTACTATATAACTTTTTTTTTACGATTAGGTTGTGTTCTTAAATGGTTAAAATGTTAATAGGACACGGGGTTTAGGTTAGGGGCATTGCATTATTGTTAAAAGTCCTTTATGAATTTATTATTATTATTTAATATAATAATCACACATACAACTTAATAAAATTATCTGTTATATGCCCCAACTTAACCCTTCAATGCGCGAATTTTTAAATTTAAAAAAAAAAAAATGTTCCCTGTGTATTTTGAGTCGTAGATTACGAAAAAAATTCTTACTCCAATATTTTCCTGAAAAATAAACAATTTTCAGATTATTGCCTATTGCAACATCGCGCATAAAAATGTCACTATATTCGATAAAACAATCAACCTTTATTGTTTCTTTTATATTACAAGTCTAATTTATTTATTACAAACCAAAACAATTTTTTTTTTATTAAATATGCAAATATTAATAAACTTATAAAACTTTTAAATTAAGAGAAACCGGGAAAAATATTGATTAGGTCTTACTCATTTTTAAACAACAGCAGCGGCTGATAACGGAACTATCAGCTGATCTGACATTTTTTTTAATATCAAAAACTTCACGATTTATCCGCTAGTTAGCACTAGTAAGATGAAAAATAACAAATTAAATAAAGAAAAAGGAAAAAAAGATTGTTGCAAATAAGCAACATGGCGCATTGAAGGGTTAAAACTTTTTTTTATGAAAATACAACAATTTATGTAATTGTTACTTAGTAATTAGAATAACTAATTTATTAAAGCAAAATAATGTACAACTATTTTTTATTTGATTTGTGTGGGAGATAATATGATATAAATATGGAAGAGACAAAAGAATACTTTGAAGCTGATTTAAAACTAATAAACCATATTTATCCTGATCCAGCATTAAATAAATATAAATAAATCTAGCTGTATGTGAATGTTAGTATAGAGGTGTTGATTAATTATAGGTTAGATATAATTAGGAATGATTATCTAAGAGATAGTTTAGAATTTGTGCCAATAACAAAAAAAATATAAATAAGAAGAATAGGATAAAAATGTTTAAACTTGTTGAAATAAGGGTGAATAATATAATATAATATACCCCTATTTCTACATATAATGTAGAAATGCAAATATTTTTGGCAAAAATTATTTGCAATTCACAGGTAAGAGGAATGTGATAAAGAGAGTAAAGGGATTGGGTTATACCAGTTTTATAATTACTGCAGAATTCTTAAAACAGAGTATGGAACAGAATGATTTTTAGGTACACTAAAGAAGTAATAGATAAATGTTTCGAATAAAGACATTAAGGTGTATATTTCAGATAGAAGAATGTGAAGGGATAGAGATTTAGAGAGGATTAGAACAGCTAACCTCACTAGCAGTGACATATTAACCAATTTATGTAGGAAATGGATAAAAAATAGAAGTATTTCACAGACCTGTTAGGACCCACACCCTGTTACTATTTTATTGCATATCATACAGGTTTCGATGTTAACATTACATTTGTTAGTAACTACTTAATAGGTGTGGAGGAAGTACAGGTCAAAGGTAATTTATTTTAATTATTTATAAATTCATATTTACTTAAAATGTCACATCAAAATAAAATTATCTAGTGAATAAAGCTAGTTAATCTATAAGTAATAACTTTGTCTATATATTACCATTAATAATAAATACTTGTATAATCATTGATAAAAAAAAATGGATCTTAATAGTATTAATTCTTAAACATGTTTAATATAGTTTAATCAAATATGTCACCTGGAATTATCTTTAAAAAATATTTTGAATAAAAGATCTGATCTGATCACAAAATCTTTTTGAATTCATTAAATAATTTTAGACAATACTGGTAGTTAGTAGGCATGTCACTTATGTCGATGCACAATAGACCTTTAGGGTAATTAAAATTTTCGGAATTAACTGCACATTTTAGTCAATAACGTATTACATGAATGTCAATACTCTTGTTATACAAGAAATTGTAATTAAAAAAAAATATTATTTACTACAAAATATATTTATTTATTTAGGTTATGTAACTAAATATGTCTGTACAAAATAAATAATAGTTCATTATATTATAAGATGATTTATTTTTAACATATTGTAATGTAAATTTATAATTATGTATTACCTGACCAAGTAATGTTTGTCATTAATACATTGTTGGTCGTGTTATAATAGTAGAATTCTCGTTAATACAATAACAGTGTTATTCAAAAAAAAAAAATGATTAGGAGAAAATATGATTTTGTTATACAATTGTAATTTATTTTAGGCAGAAGTGGTCATGGAAAATTTTATAACCAATACTAATTCAGTTTTTGGCTTAGGCCATGTTACAAACATCATGAAGTTTCATAAAACATATTTCGAAACTTTCCTTGGACTGCAAGAGTTTATCATTTATGGTGAAGGCCCGTTGCCTATACAGTATCGTCATTATATTGCAATTATGGTAAAGTATTATGATTTATTTTGTTTACTATTAAGAGAATATGCATTATCTTAGTTTGATTAACCTCCTGTCCTTAAATATAAGGACAATATATATTTCATTACTTTAAACATATATTTTATATGATATATTTAATATACATATATTGAATATTTTACAAGTTAATTTAATTGAATCGTCTGTTTTAGATTTATTTGTATTATTATTTTAATTTAGTGCTCGCTTGTTTTCAAAATTGTTATGCTTCAATTTTATTGTTTCAGGCTTCCGGTCGTCATAAATGTACATATCTTATAAACTTTCATAAAAAGCAATTTTTAGAACATGATGGTGATCCTAACTGGTTAAATGGTCTCTCTCATGTTCCTCGAAAACTTCGAAATTTGTATGAAATAAATAAAATTTTGGCCCATCGACCATGGCTCATTACCAAGGAAGATATAAAAGTATTTATACGTGTTATATATCATTAAAAAAAGCGTTAAGTCTATTTACTACACAAATTTTTGTATTTTGTGTTTCAGAAAGTAGTGAAAGGTCCTAACTCGTGGTCTATGTCAGATTTGGCTCATGCTGTTATACTACTTGTACATTTTCATAGTTTATGTAGTTTTGTATTCGCGTGCAACTTAAACGATGAAATACCACGAGCTCCAAAAGTAGCTAATTATAGACGTACCAGCAAGACATGCTTTCAGGGTATGTTTCATTTTAAAGACTATTTTGTTTTTCCATTATGAACATAATTTTTACATTAATATTTTATAGTATGATAATACCAATTATACTATCTATACTTTAATCTGTCTAGTCTTAGTAAGTAGTGTATACAAATGTTTAGTCTTACCGTGTATTTGTCTATGATATCAGTTTTTTAAGAATTACTTTTTATTTTCAAAGATTGTACTGATGAAAAGCTCTCTGATGATGAAGGTTTAGAACCAATTATGGAAAGAATGAAGAAGTTAAGCGAAGTGTTGCCAGCTTCAGAACAAGAACGTATACAACGCTTTGAACTCTTACAAAGTCAATTATGTGACAGTGATACTTCTGCTGATAATAGTTTAGAACCAACTCTTAAACCTTTTGTTGAAGATTCTGGATATTCTTATTTAGATTGTTCACGAAGGCAATATGCTCAACAATCGTTGTTTATACTACAGGTATTTTCAAATATCAATATGTTTTTATGTGCTGTATATGAGGTGTTTTTTTTTGTATTCTATTGGTTATATCAGTTTATATCAATATTTGGAAAGGTATTAACCAAGTTAAAAAATAATTATAGTAGATTCTTTCACTTTTAAGAAATTCATTAGATTATGGACCTTTTTTATTGGTACTTTCGGTTTTTACTTTGTTAATAGTGAGTTGAACATGCAGCTTAAAAAGTCATCCATATTGGATGAAAAGTAAGAAGTTGTAAAAATATACAAAGGCCTTTAGAACATAAGAATTTCAATTTCACTGTGATAAATTACAGGTCAAATCCTCGTAGGACACGAACAGTAATATCTAGTAAAATATGTTTTCAGCTTTACCATCAAAGCTCTCAAACTAGATACTAAGTAGGGATTGCAGCTTCAGAGAGTGCTAAATTACATTACAAAATCATTCAATTATTTTGAATACGAATCATTCAGTTCAACTTTTTTCCGATTAACTTCCTTATAATAATGTGCTTCAATGTATTCAAATACTAAATTTTAATAGTTTATTTATTTTTAAGGAATTTTCTTGGGACCATCATGGGTTTTCATTAATAAATCGATTGTTCAATGATATCGGGTTATTGCTGGATAAAAAATTCAAGACTGCTTATAACATGACATACTATACAATGGGAGGTCGTCATGATATAGATACAACAAGATTTCGCAGAGCAATTTGGAATTATATTTATTGCATTTATGGAATGAGGAACGATGATTATGACTATGAAGAAGTTACACAATTGCTTACAAACCCGTTAAGAGTTTTCGTCAAAACGGCTGCATGTTATCCCGAAAGATTAAATATTATTCCCTCAGAAAACGCTCTAAAGCACTTTGAATTGAGTGAAAAAGTAATTATGAAATATATTTATTAGAAATAATTACAATTTTCAAAAATACTATTTCTTCTTTGTTGTTTTCTCGTCTATTTGTGTCTTGGCTTCCCACATCATTCTGTCCATTGCATCTAAAAATAAATACCATTTCTATTTCATGATATTTACTTACAACTGCTGAAAATGCATTACTTGTTTTTTAAATTTATTTACAAACGGTTTTTTTGTACTTTAGTCATAATATAATACTTGTTTTTAAGACAAACAGACAATCAGCATATTATTTTATCATTAATAAACCATTACTACGACTAAAAACTATTACTATGATCTAAATATTATCATACAAATTCCAAATGATACACTGTTTGTTTTGAGTGTTTAATTATCTGGTTTTTGCTATTTCCTATATTATTAAGAAATTTTTTCTTGTCGCTTGATTATGAAATGGTAGTGTTATAGAAAATTTACCAGTACTGCTATATAGGTTATTGATAACAAAGACTTGAATCACTTTATTGAAACTCAAAATAATTACATTTTAAGTAAAAATTGTTTTTAAAAACTATTTTTAGAGATAAAATGAGATTTGTCAAACTTAAAATGAAAGAAAGTGAACATTTCTAAATCATTATATTATTTACTTTATTTACACACCTTGTAATTACTCTCACTTGAATAGATTGACTGGTCTTTCAAAGTTAATCTGTTAAAGTAAGATTAACCACAAGATGTTTAAATAGTGTAAATCTAATACCTCACACAAGCTTCAATAGTTGTGTATTGCATTATGTTTTAAATCTAAACTTACATAACCAATTGTTATCAAATCTTTCAGATTCACATAAATCTTATGATAATGGAAGCACGGATGCAATCTGAATTGTTATTCGCATTACGAGCAATCATGAATTATATGCTATAAATAATAGGCAATTATGTTATTATTTTATTTTTTAATTGTTATAATTTTTTTTTAACGTGTATACAATTGTTGGTTATACGATTTTTGTTTTTAAACTTATATGGTATATTTTTTTTTCACTTAACTGTTTTGTCAACTCAACTCAAACTATCAAGTGTTCAACATATTTTCTAGTTTATAAATATTTATTATTATTGTTGATTTTATTTATGATTTTTAACTGTGATTATTTTCCAGTTTTATTGTGATAAACCTGAACTATTGTTAATGTTGTACCTTTTTTTTTTTTGTGTGTGTAAAATGACTAACATTTTAAATTCTATGTTATTGTTAATGAGATTTTGACTATTAAAACACTTATTTTTGTACTATTTTAATTTTAGAATTTAAATGTATAGTTTAGTTTTATTGTTTTTTTTTTTTTTTTTACTAATATTTTTATTTGTAATTACGTTTATGATTGACATTACTTTTTTTATTACCTGTTAAAATTATTGAACTGATAATCAAATTGACTAGTTACCCAATTATTAAAACTGATGTGTAATACTTATAACAGTACAAAAATTAATATTTGAATTCAGACTTGAACAATTATTTTGTAATATGATTAAATTTATATAGTTTTATTATATTTATAATTCTGTTAGATATTCAAATGTATATTATTTAGTATCTGTATGTGTATGAATTTACAATTAATTTTATTAATGCTCTTGGTAGTGATTTATAAGTAATTAATTCTAAATAATTTTCTGCTCAGCATTTTTTTTCCTGATATTTATTACAACATTGTACAATTATAATTGAAGAATGAATTAAATTATAATATTAATCTAATTTTATGTAATAAAAATAATATTGTTACCTTTACATGCATAAATACACTTATAATTGTTGTAACTTAATGTGTTTTATACAACAGGAGAATTTGATATAATTTAATTAACTACTATAACTTTTGATACATTTTTTATTAAATATTTGCGTAACACATAAATAGAGCAAACTTGGGGAACTGTTTATTATACATTACACTTCTAAGTAGCAGTATTATATGTTTAGTTAAATGTTGTTCTCGTAGTTAAAAAATGTTTACACTGCAATATTAAGGTGACAAATTAACACTAGAAGTGGCACAATAATTTAAATATTTTATTTTTACTGCCCTGAATTTGAGATAATTGATTTCAATTTGATGAACTATTTATTTAATTTGGCCTAATATGTAATCAAATTAAAAATGGAAACTTAATCTTTGTAGTAGTTACTAGTTTCAACAAATGTTTATATTGGTTTACAATATACATAGTTTATATTGTAAAATTGTTTTTGGAAGTCTTCATATTTAACTGGCAAATAAAAATAACTATATTATGAAAATGTTAAGGTGTGCCGTAGATACAAATATTCTAGCGTTTATATATATATATATAATATACCTATACCTTATTCATTCCTCCAAATTAAGTAAACATTGTAAGTGGTAGAAGTAAATATCTGCTTTATAATAAGCAGGAGTAATTCAACTGAATCAAGATTGATGCCCTACATCACTATGTTAATTATATTAATGGCCAACTAGTTGTATACTCAGTTAGTTAACTGAATTAAAATATTTAAAACATTTATTTTAATTTGCCTAATGGAAGATTTATATATATAGACGTATATAATATTACAATTTTGACATGGTTTTTACTTTTTATTGAATACTTATAACACAATGTACACAAGTAATAGTTATACAAATATAAGTAACTTTCTAAATTATTAAAATGATCTGACCATAACAATATTAGCATTATTGTAATATTAATTATTAAATACTCGTCTTCTAATCCATTAGGGATATTATTTTAAACAGTTAAAATATCACAGCCATTTTCAGTAATTAAAACAGTATGTTCAAATTGAGCTCCTCTTGAATCATCTAATGTTGCAATACTCCATCCGTCATCTAATATAGCTATATCGCTACTAGTTCCTTGAATAACTACTGGTTCGATAGTGAATATCATACCAGGCTCCATTAAACCTGGGTATGTGTTCTGAGTGGTATGAAAAATTGTGGGAGGCCCATGAAAAAATGTACCTATTCCATGGCCAGTTATACAAGGAATAACTCTGTGTTCATTGTTATAAGCATACAATTCAATGGCTTTGCTAATTTCTGAGAAACTTTTCCCTGGTTTACATACGTTGATACCATTATACATACATTGTTCTGCTATGCTTACTAACTTTTTGCCTTGTTCATCTACATCGCCAACACAATATGTTGCAGCACAATCTCCATGAAATCCGTTTAAATAGACTGAAACATCAACAGATATGATATCACCATCATGAAGTGGTCGATTATCAGGTACACCATGGCACAAAATGTTATTTATTGAAGTGCATACAGATTTCATAAAACCCTTATAGTTTAGAGGTGACGGATAGGCGTTATTATTAATAATTAAGTCATGTACAAACTCGTCGATTTCATCAGTAGTGATACCAGTTTTGATTTGACTGCGGGCACTGTCCAATACAAACTTAGCTAACTTACAGCTTTGTCTCATCATTTCAATTTGGCCTTTGGTTTTTATCTCTGGAGAACAATCATCATTTGATTCCGGTTCATCCGTAACAATTCCTGTTTCAGCATATGAAGGTAACGTTAAATATTGTGGCACTGCTCTTGGTGGACTTACATCACCTAAACTCACTATATCGTACACTCCATAGGTCTGTTTAGATTTTGACCAAAAATAACGAGCACACAAGGAATTGAGCAGCTTTTGTTGAAAAGCAGTTTTAAACAAAATCATGCTTTGTTTTGTCAAATGTTTATACTGGCGTTGATAATTTAAAAATATATGATATTATATCATATTAAATATAAACGATTTTAATAATAAGGTTATAGTATAATTCCTTACGAAATGTTTTAACTAAATATTTATTATTTTTGTAATTATATATAATAATATTGTAATCGCTAATCAAACATAAGTGATCACTACATAGAAAATTGCTGTTAACAGGATTCAAAATAACGAAGTCGGAAGAAAGAACAATGTGTACCACAAAAATTAATTAAATAATATTATAAAAATATATAAATATTTAAAAACTGGTACCTATCTCAAAAGTTTTAAGTTTATTCAACGATAGGGCTTAATGAGTTTATTACCGTCAATTTATTAACCAATAAAATTGTTTGAAGCAGTGAAAGCTCACAGCTGATCAGTAGCGTCAACCTAACCAATCACCTATTTACAAAATAAATGTCAAATAATAATTGATAATTATTTTTGTAATTTGTATTTTATTATGCATTATTATAAGTTATAACATATATTATTATAGGAGATTATGTCTATGCTGAAAACTATATTATAATTTAAATATTATACAAAAAAAAAAAATTATTATAACTTTTTTACAAGATATTCTTCTTTATAATTTAACTTAATTTGATAGAAATTACGTTAAATTAGTAATGTAGCCTTTGTTTTGTGGTGGACTAAGGGCTATTATTCCGATATTTGTATTATGCTCACTAACTGTTCCGCGTTTAAGACATCATCGAGCTATTATTTTTAAAATTATAACAATGAGACTAGCAATATTACTAGGTAATGTTATAGCCAAAAAATAATTTAATAATGAATACTTTAATGTTATTTAATAATATTTTAATAATGAGCTAACAGCTAACTGCTAACGTACTATAGATTTGTTGAGTTAGGTGTATAGTCATAACTATTACTAAATCAACAATTTTTCTTTTTGCACTATATGTATAAATTAACTTTAAAAATGTAGGTTTTTATTGCGTGTTTTTAAAGAGTGTGTTGTAATTATGTTCAATGGTCCATAAATAATTATTTATACTAATGACCTAATGGGAAAAAGCCCCACTGGATGTGCATGGTGCGCACACATTTCTCTTTAACAACGGTTCCCTTAAATCATAAAATGTAAGGGAAGAAAATACGAATCTGTATAAAGCTGTCAACCCACGTTCTGTAAATTTAAGTAAATGAATCAATAAATGTTTAATGACTAAATTTTGGCCTATTGGCGTACTCCAAATTAGATGGTCCTAATGACATTATTAAGTTATACTTATTATACCAACATTTATGAATTAAGTTGTTTCAAGGGTAATTTAATAGAGTAATTTTGGTCAGAAGAAATGCTGATTAAGTGGAACAATACACATTCCTTCATTAAGCAAGAACTCTTAACACTTTTTAAGGATCAGGGTTTCTAATTCCGATTTGTTAAGTATATTAAAGATACAGAATCGAATTTGTCGTTTTGTAGCAATTTTCTAAAAGTATTTTTCAAGATCTAGAAATTTGCTTTCAAACAACAAAATCGGTACAGTATAGAATTGTTTGGAAACGTTTTAACTGGCTAACTGACGTCTATGTCACTTTTCCGTTCTCATAATTGGAAATTGGAAAATACAAATTTCTATATTATATTATCTCACTGCCAGCCATCAGGATAAACATTAAAATTAATAAAACTTGTCGATTTGCCGTCGTAAACCCTGCATGCGTTATCGTTGATATCGCACCGTTGGCATTATTGGTCGAGTATTTGGTTGGGCACACTGTGCGTGAATAGACGCCGAAGGGTCGCGGGACTAGCGATCGTACCCGAATATTACCGATCATGGTCTTGCCGAGGGGTATTTTTTTTTTGTTATGTTTTAAGTAGATTTCTTTACGGGTAACTCGTTGAATTTTTCACTTAAATTTTTATCGGTTTCGAAGCAAAATTTTCGCTCTTGTCTCATAATTTGTTTGGACGCGTGTGCGTGTTGTTAGCGTCTGTTCATTTTTTACCATAACAACTCGGCTAACGCCGCTGCGACCGTCCACATCGTTATCTTGGCAAGACATTTTTTTTAACTTTCTTTGTTTGTAAACATTTGGCGCCGTTTTCGGCTTCATTGAGACCCCGTGGTTCGTCAAGTCTGTATACAGTAAGTATTCAAGTCGTAAACAACGAATAGGATTTTCCTCGCGCAACTGTATAAAGTGCCGGCGCGTATTTCAACACGCTAACGTGACTAGCAATCACGTTTATCTTAATGTTTAATTGTAGCTTTCCAAGGTCTTCCTATCTAATGAATTGCCGATTTGTCACGGCGTGCTTTAACAACTGTCCATTGATCCTATTCCGGGTTTTGGCCTCTCTTTTTTCACTAGGAAACTTTTAATGCGGCGTCTTAGTAACTACCATTGTCCATTAAGCGATAAGTAACTAATGTACTAACCGCAGCAGTCGACCTATTATTATACATTGATAAAAAGGAAGCAATAGTGATTTTTGAACTTGTTCATTACTTTCGGTTTTATGTTCAATCAAACGGTAAACTAAAGTGATTGCAAATCTCATGGTCTAGAGTAGTTTTTAGCTTATCTCAATATCAAGTACACCCAAGACTATTGTTATGTATAATACATACACTAACATAATAAAGTCACAACTTAATCATCTTTGGTTATTTCAATTTTTTTTAGAAGGTATTTCATACAAAAATGTAAGTCTCAACATGTTACTTTTAATAGGTTTGTTTGTTTAACAAAAAGTGTATACTTTCTTACAACAAGTGTACACCAAAGGGTTTGTTAAATGTATTTTGATTTGGTATATACATTTTCCACGCCAGTATAAATGGAGGTTTTGTATCAAATTTTCGGTGTAAAGCCTAAAACACCAATAACGTCTGTTTTGTTTTAATACACCCTACACATTCTCTAATACACTACGCTATTAGTGCATAAACCATTTTTTTTAAATAAACAAACCAATAAAACAACCACCTGCTTTAATAGTTTAGTAGTAATATACATTCAAATTTATATATTCTTTTTTAAACTACCTATCAATTTTAAGTCAAAACATTTATATTAGTTTATTAGTTCTTTCATTTTGTATCTTATTACTAAAATATTTTTTTTATTATAAAATGTTTTGAAGCTTTTTTTTATTAATATTTTTCTATTTTGCACAGTTTTATTATTTTTAAATACCAATTATAAAATATTTCATTAACTTATAATTGACCTCAAGAATTGTTATTGTTATTTTAATAGCTTAACTAAAATACTTAAGGATTGCTTGAGCTAGGCTTAGCCTAGAGTTGGCCCGGCCCGACCAGGTTTTGGCCAGGGTCGGAATAATAAAATAATGATCCGGGCTGAGCCAAGCTTAGATATAAAATCTACATAGTGATTTGGGAATAGCTAAGTTCATTGAAATCTAGTTTGAACCAAGCAAGTTTCAAATTGAAATGTATTGACTGATTAAATTAATCCTTGTTCTGTAAAGAAAAGTAACCTTTGGATACAGATATACAAATGTCCCAAAAAAAACACTTTTTTTGAAATTTGCTAAAAAACACTTTATTTATCAAATAAATTAAAAAAATTACATGAGCAGTTTTAGCATTGTTTATAAATAATATAGATAGCCCACTGGCATGTATTTTTTGCTGCGCCGACATTGTTGCCATTGTAGAGCGCTTTCTACTGTTTCTATTTATGGTGGTAGATACCGTGAGCGCTGACAATCAACGCACAGGCACACTACAGCCAGGATTGACGTAGTGCAGCTGCGCGGTGATCGTTAGCGCTCACTGAACCTACCGCCATAACTAAAAACAGTGTAAAGCCCTCTACAACGGCAACAATTTACGCGCAGCAAAAATTTTAGTATTACCAAAATATATATAAAATATATTATATATAATTTATAATATATTATGTATATAAAGATATAATATATAATATTATATCTAAAATAATAAATAATAATTATTTTAGTATTGGTTTTAGTATGACCTCCGGTTTAGGTATCAAAAATAATATCATATAATGACCCCTCTTGGCTTGTTGATAGGCTGTAATGCGAGGAGTCGGGTGCTTGGCTTAGAGTACAAAGCGCCCACGGGCACCCAAGTCAGTTGAGGGTAGCATTTGAATGATATTTTTCATACCTAAACTGGAGGTCATACTAAAACTGTTCATGTCATTTTTTTGTATTTGTTTAAAAAATAAAGTGTTAGCCAATTTTTTTTTAAAACAAAGCGTTCTTTTTGGAACACCCTGTATATGTTTGTTAGATTTTCATTTCTAGTTTATATTGTCCCCTCCAAATAACCAGAGCTAAGAAGAACATTGATTTGTACCTAATATGACAGTTTTCGTTCGAGCCGTAAACCTAACCAAAGCACGTTGTGGTGCTAGGCGGGAGATGCGTGCCACCAAACTTAACCGGTTGCCACCCGGTATGTTTTTTTTGGAATGCAGTATAACCCTTATAAACCTACTCCTGGTCAATAATAGTCATATGGAATAATAATAGTTTCGTGAAAATGCAATTTGAAATTTTTTTTATGATATTGGCATAATTTGGTTTAGGTATTATATTTAATATTAGGTATATTTAATTTATTAAATAAATTTATAATTAATTATATAATAAATTGTATTCTAAATTTATTAAATAATTAAACTTATTTATTATATTTAATTAAGGCTTTAGAAAATAATAATGCTAGTACCTACAATCTGTGGAATTAGTTCAATTATAAATATTAGTTTTAATATTATGTAATGTTTTAATTTTGTTTATAAATTGCCATTAATATTTTATTGTAGTTGAAGTCTAAACTACATACTACTTATTTCTATAAACATTTTAATTAAATTTATCAGCCTTATTTAAGTATAAATGTGTGTTTTTATTTTAGACTGAATTATAAAAATTTGATGCTCAACTACATTTGAGTTCCAAAAGAATTAAAATATGGTTGCCGACAGTTGCCCAAACCCACAGAGTGTGGGCCGTGAATTTGTTCGTCAGTACTATACTATGTTGAATCAGTCTCCACATTACTTGCATAGGTAATACATTTTTTCAGGAAATGGAAATGTTATCAAGTGAAAGTTTACATTATTTTTTATAGCTACAACAAATGTTGATTTAAATAACTAATAGATAAATTAAATTAATGATATTATGATAGTTTAACTGACTGAGCATTTTAAAGTTGCGTTATACCTTTTGGAACAACACAAAATATTGCTTGTATACTCCGTTCACCAAGAAAATGCATTTGATTGCTGATAAAATCTCATCCATTCTTACATATCTCGTAAAGAAAACATGCTCAGCGTATCCCACCAAAACACATTGCATGCTATTGGAGCGCTTAGTTTTCGGGCATATGTTTGTATGTCGATATTAGAAAATTTGACTTTGAGTAAACACAGTAAGTCATTTTGATGCATCAAGTAAGTAGGATGCAATTTCTCGGTGAAAGAAACTATTCAAAAGGTATGACATGACTTCAAAATGTTTTTATTTTTGCTTTTTATAATTTTAAAATCAGTTAAGATATCATTAACTTTTTTAATTACGACTTGTTATTTGCAATGTTATAATGTAAATTTTGTCTTAGTAACATTTTTTAGCCTATTATTATATGTTATATTATGAAACGGATTTAATTTAAATTAACATTTATGTTCTCTATTGCAAAACTCATTACGAAAACATTTAAAAAATACTATTGAAAACTAAAGCTTTTTTTACTTTCTGACAGTAAGCGTATTTTCGCGGTGCTACCGAAAGCAAACATTTACTGATATGTGCTGAAAATGTTTAGATTGAGAAGGATTGTTTGCTCAAGACCAAAATGATTTTGCAGTATCATAGGTACCAAACATTCCTAACCGCTAGTAAAGCTGTTTACTGATAGGAGCAAACAGTTTGCTTTCGATACCCTCGCGAAAATAAACTTGACGACAAACACATTTTTTTCCCCGGTGAAAACTGATAATTTTTATTGTATAAAACTGAAGAAAAAAAAACAAGCAATTATAATAGAACTTAGTATTTGAACATTTAAAATGATTATTTAAATATTTAAATTTAAAACAATCCTAGTGTAAAAACTAAAAATAGAGTATATTATGTATATATTTTTAGATTCTACAGTAGTGAATCATATTTTGTGCATGGTGGTTTGGAACCATACAGCCGAGATATGACACCTAGTATTGGTCAGAAGGAAATCCACAAGAGAGTTCAAGAGTTGAATTTCCGTGACTGTCATGCAAAGATTCTTCAGGTCGATTCACAAAATACTCTTGGAAGTGGAGTTGTTGTTCATGTTACTGGCGAGTTGTCCAACTGTGGGCAACCAATGCGTCGTTTTGCACAAACATTTGTGTTGGCAGCTCAGTCGCCTAAAAAGTATTATGTTCATAATGACATTTTTCGTTATCAGGTACTCATTTATAGGTGTAAAATAAACATTTAACAAAGATCTAGTTCTAATGTTGCTTTTTTTTAGGATGTTATGTTGAACGATGAAGATGTCAACGAAGAAGTAGATTCTGGACAGTCTGATGGAGAAGAAAACGTAGAAGTTGAGCAGACTCAAGTTATTCAACAGCCACAACATCAAGTCAACTATTACAACAATCCAAATCAAGGGCAGACTTTGAATGGAGGAGCTTTGAATGTGTTACCGACATCTGTTCCTGTTCAACAGTTGCCACCTGAACAGATTCCAGTTCAAGTACAGCAACATATAGTAAGTTATTTTTAAAAAATTTTAATATTTCTAGTATTGTTAATAAAACAATAAATGTATTTAAAATATTTACATTCAAATTACACTTATCAACATTGTAAATCAATAAGAACTTTTAACACCTAAGGTACTAATTAATTTTTAAGACCATATTTAGGAAAAATATCTTACAATATAGTTAGGTTAAGAATAACTTTTGATAGTTGAGGCATTCTCTAGACAAAGAGTCTATGTGTAAAATTACTGTTTTGTGAAAAAACCAAATAAAAGTTTTCAATACTTCAATTGTGTAATATTTTTACTTCAAATATCTTTTTAAGCAAGTTTCTATCGGAAAGTAACATCAAAATTATGAAATATTTTACTATAGATTAATTTTATTATTTAAAATGATTCATTTGTTCTAAGAACACCATTTTTTTTATCACCCGAATAGCTATAGTCTGATTATTATTATGTTATAACTTAACTCGATGATGTCGCAAGAAAAAACAATTTTTACCTCACATATTTCATTATGACGATTCATTTAAAGCAATCTCCAAGAAAATTTAATAGATGGGTGATTTATAGGACTCCTGACTATAGAGAACTCCTGTTTGTTAGAAAAAAAAAACGTTAATAACGTAATTTTATAGTATCATATAGTATGATATATGTTATCAACTATACTCTATTCAGAATAAGAACAGGCTTAGGCGGCCAGGCACCGTCCATTTCACATTTTGTCTGTAGCCCCACCGGCAACAGTGTTCGAGGTCCGTTGCTCGTAGTGAAGCCCGCCCATGCGCATAAGTCGGCCGCCGAAGCCTGTTCTTATTCTGAATAGAGTATATAGTATCATTTTTTTCTAAACAAAAAATATAAGAATAGAAATAGTTACACTAAGTATTAATTTTATACTAAATGTGCTTTTAAATTTAGCCAACTGTTACTGCTCCTGTGCAACATTCGGCTCCCGTTATCTCACCCAACAGTAATGTGTCTCGAACTCAACCAGCATACAATCAGAATCAACCGTCAATAGTGGAACAACAACCCACCAAAGTCCAGAAACCAGAAGAGCCTACTACTAACCATGTGGAAACAAAAGAAATCCAAGAGCCTGTTAAGAAGGAAGCTTCAAACACTGAAAGTATGTGGTTTTTTCTTTTTGTAATACGAAAAATATGTGAGCTAGGCGGTTTTTGATTACAAAATAATTGAAAAAAGTTATTATCCAGCAAATACAACTGTTTGTTTAGCTATTTATAATAATTACTTAATTAGCAGTTATTTTTATCTGCATATAGTAATACATTCACCTATGTGTCATTGAATATGGAGAACCTCTCCTTAATCACAAATTTAGAACTGGTGAACAATTTTATTTGTAATATATTCTAAAGTATGTATACTCTATGCTAGTTGCTACCCGGGTACCCAGATATTATAAAGTGTTATAACCCCGATTATTTATTTACAACCCTTGTAAATCATAACTTGTAGTTCGGTACTTGTAAAAATGTTAAGTATACTTTGTTTTTCAACTTTAAAATGTGTTAGATCAATTATATCAAGTAGCACATCATTTGGTCAGAATTATTTGTTGAAGTTTTTTGGACATGGCTTAAAACTTTGAAATTGCGTCCTTAAAACTCGAGAATGGGAGGCGGGAGCCCTCATCCGTAAAACATTGGCTATTTTTTAATTTTTAGTTGTAGTTTTAGAATTTTAAAATTGAAAAGTCAATATTTTCCAACAAGAGTGTCTCAAGGTTTAAATAGTTTGAAATACCTCCTAAGATAGTTATGAGTTAAAAATTGTTATTTTATAAATACATAATTTTTTTATTAATAGAAAATTTGTATAATCTAATTTACATAATAAAATACTATAAGTAAATAGTTATTTACAAGTATACTCCATTAACTAAATTTCACTAACCTCTTTAATCAAATTTATGTTTTAAGATAATAAAATATGTTCAATAATATTATTTTTTTAAATATTTTGTTCATTAGACACCTCATTTGGCATTCTTGTCTTTTGCTTTATCTCGGTAGACCAATTTACTCGATCAGCATTCAGCATAAAGTAGCCTTAATTTCAAATTTTGGCAAACCACATTGCTCATTTAATAATGATGAATTAATAAGTAAAAAAATTAACTATTTAGATAATTTTTTCTTGTGTTATAATTTTAAAAATTTGCTGGTTTTTAAAAATGTGTAATTTAAAAATAAACATGGGCTTAACAATTAAAATTGCTAAATTTTAAAAAATATACCAAAGAAAATTTGTATTATCTCTTATGTACTTAACAGAATTACCTAAATCATTTAAGCATTACATTGGATTAATAGGAGACAAATTTTCAATTTCACAATATAGAAGCCTTAGGTATAAAAATGATATAGATGATATAATTATAAAAACACTAAAAGTGAAATAGAAAATAAAAACATTTTAGTGAACATTTATTTAACAATGCCGCGGTACAAGCTATACTTAAGTATAATTCACATTTTTAATTTTTAGATGTTTCTCCTGGAGATCAACCTAAGCCATTGTACGCCCAGTTGTTTAAATCTGGTGGAAGACCTTCAGAAACAACACACACTGAGAGTCCTCAATCTATGCCAGTTCCAGTTCAGCCATATTCATCACCAGCTCTGCCTAAAGCAACATCCCCTGTATGTTGTTATAAAAAATAATATCCATTTTTAATGACAGCTATCTTATAATCCCATTATGTAACAATACTTGCAAAAAATAGGGCTGTAACTTCATTTTTCAAAAAACAATTTTTTAAACATTAGTATTTTTTATTACTGGTAAAGACTGAAAATGGCAGTATTTCAATTATTATGTATTAGAGTTGGTGCATTTTTACTGGTAATACATAAAATTTGTAGTATCTGTTAAAAAATATGTAGAAAAATTCAGTTGCTACCCTCTTTGTTGCAGGTATTGATATATATTACCATAGTAAATCATGTGCATAGTGCTAGAAAAGCTTAGCTTAAAAAAAATTGAATTTTGTTTTATTATATTTAACATAATTTTAGAGTTGTATAGTGTCAAAACCAAAATGATAGGCTTTTTCTTTTAATAATGGATTTGTCAGTTAAGCTTTTCTGGCGCTATGCGCCTCATATATTACGATATGATCGAAATGAGAATTGGTACTAAGATGTTCTTACCATTCGGTGGTGTGCACTGAAGTTCTTAGGCACAACATCGTGTATTGATAAAGAGGTGAAAATTGATTATAGTAAAAAACTGTCCCTTGACTGGCTACACATAATACATTGATTTAGGATAATTACAATGGAAAATTAATAAATTAAAATATAATCTTTGCTTTTAGGTTCGAAACAATGAGTATTCAAGTAGCTCATTTGGTAATAATCAGTATGAACAGAGAAACAATATGAATAGGAACGTTAGGAGCAACAACAACTACACCAGTAGAGGTGGTGTTGGCGGTAGAAATAATATGAACGAAAGATCGAACCGTAACACTTTCAACAGTCGTGATAACGGTTTGTTTTATAGTTCTTAAGTATTTTTATTTATTGTAATTCACCAGAATAATAATGACAATGATATTAATAATATTAATCCCACTAATTATTATAAATTAAATTTTGTGTAGGGTATAACAATGGACCTAGTGACTCTAGAGTTAACAGAGGAGGAGGTAATCAGGTAGGATCTTACAACGGTATGTTCCAATCAGACGATCAGCAACTTTTCATTGGAAAAATTCCTCCCGAAGTCCAAGAAAATGATTTGAGGGTTTGTGTTTAAATAAATTAATTTTTTGAAATTACAGAATATGATAAGTGACAAAATTATTTTTTTCAGACTTTGTTTGAGAAATTCGGTAACCTTCTGGATGTACGAATAATGAAAGGTGGCAGCAAGACAGGTGATCCATCTATGAATGGCAACTTTGGATTTGTTATTTTTGAGAGTACAGAAACTGCTCAAAAAGTACTAAAAAGCCGGGTAAGTGTTTTGTTCAAATATGTCATAGCTAATACTACTGTCTACTTCGTATAGTCATGACCAAATGAATATGGAGTTGGTGACTGCTATATTTTTCGGGCAGCCAATAGGGAGCCTTTTTTTTAGATAACGTTCACACACCAAAAATGCGTGAATATATATCTCACTAACAGCTGTCGCTCTGTTGTGTGGTATCGCTTTGTGGTAGGTAAAGTCAGCAACCACATATTCATTTGGTAATGTATATTTGAGATTAAAAAAGGTAATTACTTTTGACTTCATTTTGATCTTGTTAAATTTACTACATAACAAGAGTCCTAAAATTTGTTAAATAAACTATAATTTATAATATATACGTATAATAAAGTCAGACAACCTTTTTATTTCGGAATATACAATTTTAGGGGTTTGGAACTGAAATTTTTTTATTTTGACTTTATGGGAAAAATAGTAATTTAGATAAGATTGGTTGTTGGTGTGAAAGGAATACAATAAGACAGTAAGATATCCCAGTAATACAATTCATATTTAATAAATATATGTAAAAAAATATAATTTATTTTATATTATTTGAATAAGTTTATTACAATATTTGTAAATTACAGAATTTACAATTGATTGTATAGTAATCGCAAGCAAAGATGGTAAACATCTATTAAAATCTATATCTTAAAGCATTAATTTAAGAATGACTAGACCATTGATTTGTGTTAATTTGTATAGCTATAGATGTTATTATATTTTTTTGTCTGTACCCAGAGCTGCATTAAGCTAAACTGCCACCTTGGGCAAAACACATTTCGCCACTCTATAAACAATGCTCCTATGTTTGTTCCCAAATATTTTCTTCACCCCTCCCCTTTGGCTACAGGTTCCTTTTTTTAGCATAGTTTTAGGACTAAAAAGACTGAAGGTATCTAGAGTTGGGTTATATTGCTTTTTTTTACATATGATTAGTTTAAACAAAAATGTATAAATGGAATACTGTATGTAATCCTTCATTCTGCTATTTTATGTTGTCTTGTCTCAAAATACTAAAAAGTATTTTTCATGTCTAGCCGATCATGTTTCCTGATGGTATTAAGTTGAATGTCGAGGAGAAGAAAAACAAGTCTAGAAGTTCAATGGTGAATTCAGACAGTACTGGTGTTGGCAGAGGCGGTATGCGTACAGGAAGTGGCCGTGGAAGTTTCAATAGGAACCAGAACGATGGACCTAGAAACAATTTCAGGCGTCAAAACTAAATATTACATCTTTTAATAAAACAAACAATTTTGAAAAATCATCAAGCTGACCAGAATAATTTCCTACTAATGAGAGACACTGTTCAAAATTCAAGAAAGACTTTAATTTTATACACTATTTTTTTTTCTAGATAGCTAAAATGTTTATTTCCCTGCATTTATAATTATTATTCCTTAATAAATTATGTATCCATTTGTATAATGCTTTACCTCCAAAGTTGGTGTTCATCGTATAAATCTTACATCGTGATGATTATCGATTACTAGTCAAGCGAAGGAAATTTAATTTTCCCCAATCCACGTATTCTTATCTTTTAATTTATAATAAGTAAATTCCTCGCCTAAAATATTATTCTTATTATAATATATTATGTTATGTAAAAAAACATTGAACAGTTTATATATAATAAGCAGCGTGATTTTAACGTTTTTAACTGTTTTTTTTTTTATTCACGGAAGTTATTTTCAATCTTTCTGTACCAATAATAACATGTTTTCTAAAATTACCCACTTAATTTTGATCTTTTTAAAATATACTAAACATTATAATTAAGTTGTATTTACATGTACATAAGTGTCTGAAATAAGGCAAAAATGCTTAAGTACTATACCCGATTATTTAATATTACAAATATAAAATAGGATAATATGAAATTATTGGTAGGGCTTCCTTCGATTAATAGGAATAGCATTAATGAAACTTCTGTATCAGTATAATTTACGGTTTGTAGTCTTTAACTTGCTTTTTTATTTAAATCATATTTATTTTTAAAATAAACAAGTGGAAACATAATTTTTTTTTTTAATGTGTATTTAATTCTAGATATTTTGTTTCCCTTTTGTTGTAAATGTCAGTTATTGATTTAATTTTATGTGAAATACAGTAACGTATATTGTATCGATAAAAATGTTGAAGTATAAAGTCTACAAACTGTATAAAACAGCATTTGTAATCGTTCCTAAAAGCTAATAAATGTAAGAAAAAAAAAAATGTGTAATGAACGATGTGCGTCAATAAATGAAAGGATTTTTATGAATTTTTACCTAATATTTATGTTTGGAATTTATTTAATTTTATTTAAACCGATGGACTGGAAAATATAGTACAATATTACAATCTGCTAACACAACATGAGCTGCTGAAGCTCAATAGTAGTTACATTATAAGATTAATGGTTCTGTGGAAGAGCGTCTTTTCATTTATTTGTTCCTTTCACGTGTATTGTGAGTCCCGGACTATTTCAGTAGTTCGATATGTTCATCTAAAATCTACGGGGTTATAAACTATATACTATATGAAGATGCATAATATATTATTTTCCTACAAATTTTTAATTTATCAAGACCCAATGATAAATGAGTTTTATTATAATTATAAAATAAAAAAGATCTTGGTTGTAATTCAATGAACGTATAGATTAATAAAAAAATAATTAGAAGACCACACGGAAAAAGTCTGATGCCATAAGAAGTAACTAATCAAATTTATCTAAAACGCTTTATTTTTATTATCAAATTGTATCAACATTTATGATATTAAATACTCGTTTTATTGTAAACAATTATTACAAGACAAAATGATAAAATATAAATTTATTTTATTTTACTTTTTTTTTAACCTTCTTTGTGAGTAAATTAAAATAATGCATTTGATGTATGTGTTTCATAGGCTGGGGGTCTTCGTTGATGATTTGCTTGTATTTGCCGTCAGATCTCGATAGAGAGAGCTGTTGCTATACTTACTATTATGAAATTGTTACACTAAATTACTGCAATGTCTACTAAGTTTCGAATGCGGAAAGTGTTATTCCGCTGATACAGTCCTTAATTTCTACATAGACATCTTGAACCACAAATAAAAAAGGTAAGTTGTTAATATATTTATTAAAAATACTTTTAAAGTCGTTAAAATGTAAAAAAATATTTTATGATGAGTGTTTAAACATTAATTTGTGGTACTTAAATACTATATTTAAGAGAGAAATTATACGGTTAAAGTATTTATACAATTAATACCTTGGATTCGAAGTTGATTAAATTGATACATTTATTTGCCATAAATTACATTTGAACAAATTATAAAAAAATTACATATTTATTAATTAAAATTCTTTAAAAATGAATAATATGATACGAAACTATTAAAAATAGTTAATTGAAAATTGTTTTTAATATTATAAATGGTTATTTTAAAATCCAGGCCGAGGAATGGATAAGGATGGAAGATGGTAAACGTATACCTACCTTTTTTTGATTTGCTTTTGACTTAAGAGGGCGTCGCACCGCCAATTTTTAAAGAGTAAAGTATAGGCAATTTTTTACAAAATCTTAATTTAAAGATTAAACTGTGACGTGTAATTATTAGTTCAATAACTAGGACTCTATTTTGGTAGTTAATTTATTTTTTAGACTACCACAGCATCCTGAAAGCGATTTAAAAATGTTTTTTTTATCTCTATATGTTTAAGCAGACTGAAAATAACTCGCTTAATTTTGGTTTTAGAGTAAAAGCACCCATTATAAAATAAAAAGAGAACAATATTCCGGAGGGCAAGTTTTTTCATTATTCCAAGTAATAACGCTCGATATATAGTTTAGAAATAACGACTATTTTAACATTTTTAAATGACTGTAACTTTTCAAAAAATGGATTAAAAAAAAAAAAAGTACGGTCTTGCCCTCCGGAATATTGTTCTCTTTCAATTTTATAATGGATGCTTTTACTCTAAAACCAAAATCAAGCGAGTTATTTTCAGTCTGCTTAAATACGTTTTTACCATTGAAAATCACCGGTGCGACGCGACGCCCTCTTAAAAGTAATTGTAACTAGGTATTAGATGATTTGCTTATTATTTGTAATAATTGTATCGAATTTAAAATGTGTATATTTTTGTGATTTTCAACACAAAGGTCACTGCGCGTTCAAATGTATAGTATCTAAAGCATAATATGTTTTTTTTTATTCATAATCAATAAAATATTTATTTAAAATACATTTGTCCAAGGTTGAAAAGCCCGAGGACTCGTCTATATTTCTCTGTATAATAAATACTAACTAACCTCACTGAGGTTAGTGCATAGTAGTGTTTATAACGAATATTGTATGAAAAATACCTATTCTAATATGTATCCCGTAGCATGTAAATTGTAATTGTCAAAACAAGTTAAGCAAACTATTACAAAATATTTTTTAAAGAATAATGTTCGATGAAAGTGCAAATGTTGAACATAATGGTTTTACGTTATTTGGACGGCTGTAATATTTATATGTTAAAGTCATAATTGAACAAAGAAACAGTGATAACTTTTTCCGGTAGGTCACACAGATAAACTTTTATCTAGAATAAAAAATGTAGTTATTGCTACTATGTTGTTCCGGTGCCTGGCTATAATATAATTTTTATTTTTTGAGTAATCAGCATAATATTAAACATATCCGGGGTAACGGGTGTTTATATTAAAAAGAAAAAAACACAAAGCTATAGCCATAATGATTTTAAACTGTCTACCTATCCAATACATAGTGATAAAACCCCTAACAAATAAACGTTTTAGTTCTTATCCGTAGGGCGTAGATGGTAAAATTACAAATATCTATAAAAGCATTGTAATAGTAATGTTCTTAAAATTGTATTTATAGCAATTAGTATTAGGGTAGTGCTGATCGTCCGTCTATAATAGTTATTATTTGTTCAGTAGTTTTCTATCGTCGTAATTAATAACCTAATGAAAATATTTTTCTCATACCTGTTGGTTGTTGAATGTTGATTCACTCACACATTGCAACCTAGAAATTTATAACTGTCAAAGTATAATTACCCCATTTTTTTTTTTTTTTTTGTTTTTCTTTAATAAAAAAGTTTGACAACAGATTTTTAAGAAAATCTATTTGAATTTTAAAAGTTAAATTAGTTTAATATTTTTAACTCGAATATCACAAATCATTTTTAACTTAAGAGGGCGTCGCACCACCCATTTTTAAGGAGTAAAGTATAGGCAATTTTTTACAAAATCTTAATTTAAAGATTAAACTGTGACGTGTAATTATTAGTTCAATAACTAGGACTCTATTTTGGTAGTTAATTTATTTTTTAGACTACCACAGCATCCTGAAAGCGATTTAAAAATGTTTTTTTTATCTCTATATGTTTAAGCAGACTGAAAATAACTCGCTTAATTTTGGTTTTAGAGTAAAAGCACCCATTATAAAATAAAAAGAGAACAATATTCCGGAGGGCAAGTTTTTTCATTATTCCAAGTAATAACGCTCGATATATAGTTTAGAAATAACGACTATTTTAACATTTTTAAATGACTGTAACTTTTAAAAAAATGAATTAAAAAATAAAACGTACCGTCTTGCCCTCCGGAATATTGTTCTCTTTCAATTTTATAATGGGTGCTTTTACTCTAAAACTAAAATTAAGTTAGTTATTTTCAGTCTGCTTAAACATGTTTTTACCACTGAAAATCACCGGTGCGACGCCCTCTTAAGAATTAAGATGCAACACCTCATATCTCGCTTTTTAGCCAAAATGAGTTAACAATACTGTTTTACACTATTTACACAGCTTGCGGTTAATCCCACTTAAGTAGTTTAACTGGTCTGCCAACGTTTTGGAATACTTGCACATTCCATCTTCAAGGCTGTGCAAGTAATCCGAAAAATTGGCAGATTAGTCCAAACTACTCAAGTGGGAGTAACCACAAGTTGTGTAAATAAAATACCCCCCCCCCCTCTAAGTGTAAATAAAATTCCCCAATAGTGTAAATATTTATGATAAAAAAAGCTGGAGAAAAGTGAGATATGTGGATTTACATTTTAAGCGACAATATGTATTATACAGGTCGTGTATTTGGCTATTAAGTAAATAAACGATTACCATTACAATTTGAAATAATTGTGTCGTGGAAAAAAATATTTAAAAAAAACGTCGGATAATTTGAGTCTAAACCTCAACGTACAATGTATATTAATAAATAAGTTTTTTTTTTTTAATCACACATTTCTTTATTTGAAAATTTTTGGTGCAATTAATTTTCCCAGAGCGGTTGGAATCCCTTACAAATATCCCTTATAAATACTTGTTTTTGTTTTTAATAATTAGGTAATTTATTTATTTAGCAAATTATAATTAAAAAAATAAAATAACTGACATAACTAGTCCAAATTGGGACTTTTACAATTTTTTTATCAAAATACAAAAATGTTTTTTAATAAAATTTAAAAAATGTTCAGGTAAAGGAAGTAGGGACAGCCTGGTGTAAAGCTGTTGCCTATTAAGCCATTTATGCAAAGATAATAATTATTTTTTTGGGTGGGTAGCTATAAAATATATATTCACAGTGGGTTTGGGGCCATCGACTACTGACGATCTATCAAAAAAGTGATATGCCCCAATAAAAAACTGGCCAAGCGTTTAGTAATAAAAATACAAAAAAAAACGTGGCTCATGAAAGTAGGAGTGAAGTGAGGTTACTAAAGAAAGAGCAGACTTAGCGATAATGTATGTATCACTACTTCGATAGACTGATTTTTAACATAACATTCCTTTTTGCTGGTTTCAGCATTGTGGCACTCGCTTTTTTTTTATACTTAGCTCTACTTACTGACGAAAAATAACAGGTATAGAGGATAGATTGAGCTAAATGATATTATTACGATTATTAAATTATTCTGTATTCGATGACCGATAAAAATAAGATGTATTAGAAACTACCATTCCTAAAGCGGCACTTATTTTGATAAAATAATAATTTTTCTTTTGTTTACACTATAAGACACCTGTGTTTGTGCCAAATTTCACGTTTCTTCCTATACGGGAAGTGCCTTATAATTTTGATGATCAGCGAGTCAGTAACAAAAATGCAAACTTTTAAGTTCTCCCCTTTTGAAAAGGCTTAATATTAAGGGCTCAATTTATTACCTTGTTCTAAGCTCCTTAGGCTTAATCTATGTATCAAATTTCGAAAGCCCGTCATAAGGGAAAGCAGAGAATTGAGAGTTAGGAAAACTGAGTGAATTGGTTCGTGTAAAAATACACTGGCATTGCTGGAATTTGGCCTGCGTTCTGCCGTGCGCTCAGATAATAAATCTATTTTCCCGAATTAATGAGAATTTGTTTTTAGACAGCAAGCAAGGATCAGGGTTTGGTCCAAGTTTTTTTAGAGGTAAGAGACACAAAAGAAAACTTGAGTTGTTGAAAACACGTTATCGTGTTTATATAATGTGCTAGCCCATAAGCTCTCGTCGTTACGAGTTACAATGAAATAGTGCAGAATTAATTAACCCAATTAAGAATGATGATCATTCAGCAATAGAATAATAACTGTATACGCCATATATTAGTAATTATGTGCGTGCAAACACTATTTAAATTTCTTATGTATGTACGCATGTACGAATATTTTATGTTCAGTTGTATTTTTCAATGATAACAAAAGAATTGTCTACACGACTTGGTACCTTCATAATGTATTTAATCTAATTTCAATATTTTTCAGGTCATATAGAAATAAAAATGGTCTCCTTTAAAGCTCTTATTACTGGCTCTTTTGTGCTTTTGGTCCTTTGCGAATGTGTCTTAACATCTGAAGAAAAACCGGTATGTACACAAATAATAATCCAGATAAATTCGAAAAAAATCAATAACTATTGTATACAAACTCACGAATACATCAAACAGTTTTGAAAAAAAAGATTAGCTTGTCATAAAAAAATTGTTTTATAACATTTTACAAATACTTGGCTATTTTACATATCATGAAATAGTAATAGTAAAAAAATTATCTTAGTTGTAAACTAACCGTATTTGTAAATAATATTTAATAATGGGAAAAATCTGAATTTGTCGAAGTTAAAAGACCTAGTTTATTTAGGGGAAAATTGTGGATGACCCAGGTAATAAGATGGTAAATTATTTAGTTTGAATTTGTTGTTAGAGGAAGTATAAAAAATTTAAGAATAAAGCAGAAAACTTGTCAAAAAAGAACGCGGAAGAAATTTTAGAAAAAGCTTTGGGTAAGGAAGAAGGGCCATCACAGGTTCAAATACAAAACTTAGAAGTTGTCGAAAATTCAAAAAAACTTGAAGGTAACTCATATCTAAAACTTAAATTTTGTATTAATCTTAGTTTTTTAAACAAATTAGCTTTCATTTTTAATCTGCACGTCACATGCTTCCTTACATACATATCCTCCCTTTTGACTTTTAATATATCCCTTGCTTTATTTTCATGTTTTAATATGTACACTTATATTTTTTAATGTGATGCATTTAACATTAGGAAAATCATGTACTTACCACCTCAATCATACCATTGATTAAATACATAAATCTATAAATGTATTTAAATTAAGTATTTTTTATGGCAAGGGTGTCAACTAGAAATGGGATTTTTAAATCCGGGCTTACAAAAATAATTGATGCTGCTATTTTTAAGTCTAGAAAAAATAGAATATGAATAAACACGTCTAAATAGAAATATTGGTCAAAAGTTTTTATTATACAAATATTTGGTTCTGTACATCATTATTTAAGATAAGCATTAACGCTAAATAACATTTTGATAGTTCAAGTATAATTACTTTGAGTAAAACGGTTTATTTATATTTTCCAAAAGTTTGACTTTTTATACTTGTCACATTTAATAAATAAACAATATTTATACATTTTTTTACAAATCACTATTAATTCTAAATATATATTTTTATTCTCTACTGGAGTTCCATTTGTAGTAGTCATGGGAGATTATTTGAATATATGAATCTGAATACTTGCTATTGGAGTAATAACATTTTTGTTAGAACATTTTATTTTGATTGATACGAGTAATAATTAGCTGAACTAATTTAACAGTTGACCTAATTATACAATTTTAAATTAAACCCCTAACTACTATATAGTAAGTACTAATATATTAATAAAATTCTTTAGTTCCTTTTCATTTTGCATGAAATACCATCAGTTTTATTTATTGATAGATATATTTTTATCGATAATAATTATAGTGCATAATTATAATATACTAAATACTCTATACAAGAACTTTAGAACTAAGTATAAACACAAATTTAGTTAATTATAGTTATAAAACATAACTATTTTTTATGTTGTATATTCTAACATATATTTTATAAAAATAAATTGTCATTTTATTGTTTATCAACAGAACTGGACAATTATTTAACTTTGATAAGAATGTATATATATATATATATATATATTACAAATTCAAAAATGAATTAATAAACAATTAGTTTGATAAAATATATTAATTAAAAATAACTCCTTAATTTTTAATTTTATAAATATTATACAAATTTAGGTTTCATTAAAATTAAAAAAATAATTAAGTCAATATGATGTCAATTATTATACAATATTTAACAAAAAAATGTACGTAATAAAATTTAGGATAACATACAATTTTAACACAAATAATAGTTGGTCATAAATTAAAAAAAACATTTTAGTTTTTTAAATGTTCATCGGTTATCCAAACACTTTTAATTGCATCTTCAGGCTTTGAACTTAGGACAGCTTGAGCACCTTTTGGAAACTTGTATATTAAAAAACCGTCTAATATTATGCATCCCTCTTCACAATGATTTTCAACATTTGCTCGTTTCATTTTGTCAGACCTAATTAAATCATCAGCCAGCCACAATAATCTGCCCGTTGGTTCTCTTATTGTATATTGTAGTTTATCAGATGAAGGGTTGTATACAAGGCTTTTATTGTATTTTATAACCATACTTTCACATTCTTCTTTCGACATATTCACTTTGCTATAATTTAAAAGCCTTCGGACTTGTTCAATGCTAATCTTGTTTAAAGCATAACTCCATGCACTAGATCCAGTTCCCGTACTTATGCAAAGGCCGGATGATTTAACTTTAATTGGATCATTATTATCAAACTTACATTCTAGTTCAGATGTACGTCCTGGCATTCTGTCACCTATAAAAACTTCATTGAGAGCCAACATGTCTTGTGTAGAATGTGAATCTGGTCTTATTTTCACAAAATCTTGATACATATTGATGGGGGGCTCAATTTTTTCTAAAAACAAAAACTTATTAAAAATGCATACTGAAAAAAAGAAATAATAAATTTATATTTTTATTCAAAAGTAAAATATATACTTCATACTTTCAGTACATTTCATAGAAACTCTAATTCTAGTCCTGTTTATGTATGAGAACTTTTGTTTTTCAAGCGTGTCAAATGTTTTCTGAATATTTTGGGAGCAAACTGCTGGTAAACATAAATAACCAAGTGATGAACTTGGGTTAGAATTAATTCCTACAACTTCTTTATTATGGTCCTGAACGTAACTGGACATGACCAAGTATGTACCGTCACCGCCAATAGCTATAAGAACATCAGCCCACGAGATCGCTGAAGTATTAATGTCCTTAAAAATTGAATTAAATTAACTAGTTATGATAAATATATAATTATTTAAATTATACTTTACCTTCAAACTTATTATTTTTGACTCAACGTCCAAATGTTTAACTGCAGCTCTCACTTCTTTGACAATGTTATAATGTTCATAGTGAGTATTCAACACAGTTTTTAAGTTAACACCTTGAGCACTCAACTGATCCAATAGTTGTTTTTCAGGAATATTTTGATTTTCTAGTTGTTCACGTTCCACTCTTGAGTACTTTGCAACTAATAAGACTTTTTTGCCTCTCCATAGTTGCATGTATCTGCGCCCTACACTAAATTGTTTAAATGTCTTTTTGATAATCATTTAGACCCTTGCCGTAAGAAACACTGTGGAGCTGGACGTGTGTGCAAACTAACTGAAGATGGAGAAGCACAATGCGTTTGTATTACAGACTGTCCTACTGAAACAGATATAAGAAGAAAAGTAAAGATAATAAAACAATTATAATTTTATTATCACAGAACAAAAAAAAAAAGTTTCATAGATAATTTAATTAGGTATGTTCAAATCACAATCAAACTTGGGGTTCAGACTGCGAAGTTCACAGGATGAGATGTTATTGTGAAGAGAAGTCAGAAAAGTGCAAAAATCCAGAGTTCAGTCACTTGCACGTAGAATATTATGGTACATGTAAACAATTACCCGTATGTTTGATGGTTTATATTTAATTAATTTTAGACATGAATTAAAAGCAAATTAAATTATTTATAATTTAATTTAATAAATATAGGAGTGTTTGGATTCTGAATTGGCAGATTTTCCAAGGAGGATGAGAGAATGGCTGTTTAACATAATGCAAGATTTAGCCGATAGGGAAGAGTTGAGTTCTCACTTTACCAAATTGGCAAAAGAAGCAGAAACTAATATGACAAAACGTTGGGCAAATGCTGCAGTATGGAAATGGTGTGATTTAGATGACTATCCACATGACAAGTATTATAATTTAGGGCATTTTAACAAGTAGTGTAGAATATAAACAAAATAAGATTTTGTATTATAGAGCTATATCGAGACATGAGTTGTTCCCAATTAGAGCACCACTAATGTACTTGGAACACTGTATTGCTCCATTTTTAAACAAATGTGATTCTGATGATGATCACATGATTACTCTTGATGAATGGGCAAAATGCTTGGACATACCAAAAGTAAGCAATGCTTGTAAGATATTTTTTATTTTCATTGATGCATATTATCTTTAATTACAGGAATCAATTGAAGCCGAGTGTGATGATCTTCGAGACGATCTTAGTATTTGAATACTGACTATGCCATGCGTCTAGTTACTGGTTTAAATAAAATTATGAAATTTATTTATTTTTCATTAATTATAAAGTTAAACAAATAATATCTTTCACAGTATAAGTTTTATTATTTTATTTTCAGTTTACTTATAACTAATTATATTTTAATATATTATTATTTGCACCTACCTAAATTAATATCTACTTTAATTATGTTAATAAATTAAAATTTACAAAAACCAAGACGGTAGTTTACCGTTTTAGAACACAAAGACTATGATATACAGGTTAAATATTAACACTAAAATAACAGGATTATTATCCGGTTGATGGAATATTGTAAAAGTGTACTTGCACATAAAATCATAAGAAATGCATAGGATGATAAATATATACATTTCTTTTAGTATTTACTTAATTGAACAACAGATTAAATTATAAGTATAGTTGCCAGTTTTTATTCGGTAAATATTGCCAATTATAACATGGATGTTTATTGTTAGTTATGGTTAAATGCACCATTAGCTTAACAGTTATTTATAATTTCAACAATATTGAGATAACTATGTCAACAAGTAATCATACAAAATAGTTAAAAAGTAGTTTATTTGTATTGTGATTAATAGGATTAAAATTGGAATTTGCATACTTCAATTTAAATTAAATAAAAGCATTTTACTAATTAATTATGTAGTGTAACCAATATTATGCTATTTAGTATGTGTACAAAGGAAAATATTAATAAAACGATAAAACGTCATTGATTCGAGAATACCAAAAAAATTGAAGTAAAAAGTTCAATGAAAAACCTGATTAAAGACAAAAGGCCTCTCCATATTATACCGAAATGAAATATAATAATACATAGGATTAATTTTTCGTTAAGTATACTCGTATTGATGATTTGTGTATTTAGGCTTGGGTAAAAGCGCGATTTATCTCAGGATCGCCGGTAAATGCCTAATTAAACATACCTATTCGCGGTTAAAGGTAAATCTGAAAAGGCCCTGTCGAGCGTTAGCAAAGGGAAATTTTACGTTGCGTGGGGGGTGACACTGTTTATCGTGGAAATATTTGTTTTATACGTAATAGAACGAAATAGGTTATCTACCGATATTCAAAAGTCAAAACCCACTACCCATCGTCTTCACGGGATTACAGATATATGATAACAACTAAACAATATTAAATAACAATACAACGTCGTTCTATAATGATAATATAAACGGAGTAATACAAGTGTATGGGTACCTACATAATATCCTTAAACTCACTCTAGTAAAGTCTAGGCGCAAAATAAGCCGAGCTTACCATCGCAGTTGTGGCAAAAAAAAAACCGTACGTAAGTAAAAATCGATTGGCTTACGTTCAGTGTAAATATTAATATAACAAATAATAATACTATATTTAGTTAGTAGTTAAATGTAGTGTAAGCGTTTTCGTGCGATTTAATACGTTTTTGTTATCCATATTATTTCGGTTAAAACATGTTGGTTTAATCGCTTATCGCAAACGCGTCGCATGGGCTTCGTTCACGGATGATAATAACAGTAATAATCATAATTTTAATTATTATCGTTATAAATATATTTATAATATTCCAACGTCTTACTTCTATTGTTCAACGTAGTCGGCGTTTTCGGTTATCCTGGATAATTGCCGGGTCTCAATGCACTTGAGAAAAATTATAGTTAACAGCAAACGTCGTCGTTATCAGTAGAACGGTCGCGTGTGTTTCAATATTTTGCAAGATGGAAAGGACAAAGCGCTATTTAGTGAAAGTGCTCGTTGCAGGCCGCCGGTGCATAATATATTATCAAGTGTGTATTGTTGTTTTTCAAATACAGCTATGCGCCTTATCAACAGTTGATCAGGTGATGCGGCCATATAGTTTCGTTATCAATTATTCCGTTCTACCGCGAGTACCGCTAACCGCCATACGATAGTAGCAGCTGCAGCTTTAGGATGCACTCATGCACCATACATTTTGATAGTCAAACAAATGGTTTATACTTCTTTACCGTTCTCTATAAATATCATTTATCTAACTAATGATAAAAGTGCCAATTTCTTTATTGGAACTAAACCATTTAATTTGTTTTTACTACAATGTCAAATTTCATTGATTCATTGAAATTTGTAATAACGTATCACTGATTCGATTTCTATGATTAAACTAATTACTAGAATAAAAAAAAATAACACTTTTAGGTTTAACTATTTTCTTACATTAGTTTTCACTATTAGCAACTACTGAAAATAAATCTCAGTATACCTTTATTAAATTATATTCTCAAATTATAAATTCGATAAAAACCTCCATTTACAGAAATAAAGAACTAATCCGATAAACTCTAATATTGCGATAGCTACTATTTACTTATTTCTTAACTAAATAATTGTTTTAGTTTGGGCTAGTTAATGAGCTATAAATATTAAATATTTAGTAAACATAATTCAGATACAATTTTGTGAAATGGTTTAAATAACCTTACAATATTGTCGTAGAGTATAATTTATATGTAATATATGTTATAATAAATTATAGCCATAGCTCATAGATTTGTATTATTTAAAAATGTTTATCTACTCGAACAACTCCAGTAAACTATATTTTATTCTCTAATTTTCGTTTTACAAGTTCTACTGTGTAGAAATTATTATAACTATAAATTATTTTGATATTTTTTAAAGTTAGTGGTAATAATATGGATTTTGTTAAACTATTTTACATCGAAAGTTTGAATTTATTATTGATGTAGTGTTTGTAAAAGTTCTGCAACTAATTGATATCAAATAACGATAGAGTGCAGATTTTCTATTTAATTTCTAAACAATGATTTTAGTAACACTGGGACAGTGTAGGTAGGTTCCTCCCGAAAGCAACTCATTAAGTAATCGTCTCCTGATCTTCAAGGTTATGATGATGAGACAAAGTAGGTATTTCTGTAAATATTTACTATACATGTATAATACACTTGTATTTTAAGTGTACCGTGTACTAACATTTTCATTTATATATCAACAGGAAAATAGATTCATATTGATATATAAGACTGTTTTTCAAATCTTACAACGCAGCAATAGCGTTAATCTGCAAACATTCGGGGGTGACACGCCCTTTATTTTAAAAGTAATTAACATTTTTTCAAAATATTTATAGAAATCTCAACATGCATTTAAAACGCTTTGTTGTACAAAAACATAACAATCAAAATAACACGTTATGATTACTTTTAGTAGAAACTTTAGCTTAGATTATTTTTTTTTATAAAAATTCAAAACAAAAGTTAATAAAATGTAAAACAATACGCCTACAGGCTACATTAAAGATGGTAATTATTAAATAATTAAAACCAGGTCATCCCAGGTGTAGTAAAACACTATGTATTTTGTTTAATAAATTTAATACTGCTTTGTAGACATTTTCCAAGTCAGGCGCGTGTGGTTTATTTTGACAGGTTGAAGGTAAAAAATAAACAGAAAAATGCCAGGAAGGGAGTTTTATTAAAAATCGTTTACATTAAACTTTAGATAACGTTTTGATCTTAACTTCACGTAAAAACCGCTCAGTTCTTCATAAACGTGCAACTGCCCAGGCATTTTTTACACGCTAATATAAATGGTGTGGTGCCCTCTTAATTCGATAAAAACGTATTAATATTCCATAGAATACCTGAAACTAAACTACTGATTATGTTGTTATAAATAGCTCATTACCGTTAAAAAATAGTTATGTATTTAATCGATTTCTTAAAATTGGGGTTTCTTGCCCAGGCTGTAGTTTCTCTCCCTAAGTTTTCTAGTTAATTGCAATTATTGGTGTTTTAAAAGTATAGAATAATATCAGAGTAACGTCAAACACTGACGCATCTTATTTTCCTAACTGTCAGTGGCGGATTGTGCTCTAATATCTAAGGATAAATATCCTTGAAACCCGGTAAACCCGTCTGCCAAAATGTACAAAAAATAGATAACATAAATTTGTTGGACTAAAATAAATTAGCATTGCCCTATCGAAAAGAAGGTTGAAACATATCCGATCTAACTTGTATAATTTTAGTTGTGATTAAAGAAATATATAGAATATCATATAAAAATAATTAGAATAACATTTTGGTTTTTTGTCTAGACGATCAAGTGTTTCATAATAATAGTATAAACTAATATAATTATTATTAATAATACCAAATAGTAAATTTATAAACTAATTATATATCCTAAAAACACTTGTAATATTATAATTGTAATTTGTATTTACCTGTACATACTTTTCAAGAGGACGCCACCCGCCTATTTAAGTCAAGTATAGGAAATTTCTCATAAATCAAAACGCTTGTTTTTAAAAATTAGTTACCGACAACAAAACATAGTTGAATTTACCATTTTTATAATTCTATATTATTTATGTCACTGCGTTTGTTATCGACTTCGTAGTACACGAAAGTATACTATTTTTAATTTTGTTCCAAAAATTGCAGTGAGATGTTCTCTTAATACACAAATATCGGGGTGGTGTGGCGCAGTGGACACCTTAGCTGCCGCATGGCACTTGAGGTTAAGCTGTGGCCGTTGCTGCTTGAACCCGGATGGGTGACCACCCGGATTTTTAGTGGCGACCCACACCATCAACCCCCCATAAGCATGGCAGAAATGTCATGCGTCCTCAGGCGACCGAACTGGCATAAAGTTAGCTATAGCCCTCCCGGTTAAATACGCCATACGATTATTTTTTTTTTTTTAATACTCAAATATGATAAAAAAAAAGAATCCATGTTCAACGCCTACTCTTTTTTTTGAACCTGTAGTGGTTGTTTTATCATTATGGTTCGCTGCTGTCCACATTGAAGAATAAATTTATTATTTACAATTTGCAATTTTCTTGATAAAAACCAGACTCATATTTACACATTTCAGAAATTATTTGTAGATCAATTTTGAATGTTTAAGCAGCAGATTTTGTCTTTAAACGCAAGGATTTACATACAAATAAAACTATACATTGATCGTAAATCTATTGTAAGAGATAATAAGTTATTTTAGTGTTATTTCCAAATTAAATTCGAATTTGTAAGGGCTTAATTTAAAATCTAGAGATCAGCAATAATGCATGATATGTTAGTGTCGAACATGGAAGCATACAAGTAGCTGAACTATAAATGTGTAAGATACCACCCATGATCGTTTATATTGTACTGTGACCATTACGATTTTATAGATTTAGGTTCAGGGGTTCTTAAAATATGTAAAGTAATCAATTTCAATTTATTTTGTTAGAAATCCGAAGTTATTCATAGAAAAAATTGGCGCTATATACAACCACATAAACTTTGATATTGTTTCTTATGTTAATTATTAAATAATTTTTACTTTTAAACTTATTTCATAAAAAAAAATTAAGCAATAAGGTAATACATAATTCATTATTCATAAGGGTCGATGTTTATTTAAGTAATGGGATTTTAATTCGGTTGTTTTATAAGTAACTATTAATTTAATGAGTTTCTGATATAAAATAATAATTACTCCGGGTTTGTACCATTAAATTGTGACCAAGTAAAAAAATTAATGGAGGAGAGTGAGAGAAAGAGACAATAATTGGAGACTGGTAAAATTGATCAAGAATCGTTATCTAATTAAAACATCGAAGCTAAAAAAATAATAATATGCACACTCTTGAACTACATAGTTAAATTTGATTTAACCGTTTTCTTTTTCAATAACAAAATCGGTGACATTAAATAATGCTCAAAATTAATCCGTTAAAGCGCGTCCGCCTTGTATGCAATGCAAATCATTTTGATTCTAGTGAAAGAGAAAGTAGGATTTTTGTTTTGATTTTCTTAAAGATAATGTTGAATGTGCTTGATAAAACTAACCAATATATAATATCTATAATGCAACAGAGTATAACATAAAAATATTGTGTGTAAAACAATTACTACAATACTTAAAACAATTATTGCTATCCACAGTAAGAATAATTGCATTAGGTAAAAGGGACTTGTACTCACTTTGTTGTTTCGGAATTCGAACAAATTCCCTACTTTAATACTTTTCGAGGCACCGCTTTTTTCCTTCAAAATCGATTAACATTATTTACAAGAATATAGATTTGTGTTGTATGTACGAGTCTTTTACTTAACTGTGGTAATGCAGTGTGTTGATGGTCAACAACTGGTTAATTCAACTCCCCTCTTCTTAAGCCGTACACTATTATTGACGTTTGCGTTGGCTATCCCGTAACAATACATAATATTGTCAAAAATGTATAGTAGACGTGTCCTCTATGACGTTCAAAACAATAGATCGAAAAATTTAAAGTCTTTTATAAATAGAAATTGCGCAGTTGCCTATCGGTGATAACATAAGATGTAAGTAAAGATGTTGATTTTGTTTAGAAGTCGAGTTGGTATTGTTTTAGTCGATTTCAACTGTTTAAAATTTTAAACATCTGAAAAGATTTTGAGTCGGCTACTTAGGTGAAATTTGGATTTTATATCCTAGGGGTGTTATAATGTACTAGAAACAGACTGTGGGGGGCTAAACAAAATTTGGGAGAGGCTAAGCCTCCTAAGTCCCCTCAAATTTAGCCTATGGTCGGTTAACTTCATAGATTTAGAGGCCTGCCGTTACCGGTTATTTGACCTTCCGTCGTTGATAACCATCAACGATGTAGTAATTAGGATTGCTGTTGCAACTATGAGCGTTCATTAGCTATGAAACTGTAATTACATTTTTTGTATTTTTGTTAGTGGCTTTAGGCTACAAGCATTTAGTTTTACGGTGTAAAACAATAATTTGTATTATGTGCTTTACTTATTAGTAATTAGAAAAACTATGAAGTTATTCATTCCGCCCTAAGAGAGTTTGATTAATTTGATTTCATGACAATTTTTTCAATATTTATTTACATACAGGGCACAGTTAAGTTCCCTTCTTTACAAAAATCAAAGTGACTGTTTTTCATCTAAATTCTTGGTAAAACTATATTTGTAAAACGGATGGCTGTCCCATTATATAATATTTTTAAAAATTAATAAAGCAATTATTTAGTAATTGGAATCAACTGCACTTGCAATCGACATATTTTTTTTTAAATTTTATCATATGCAAATAATGTGCATTTAGAGGCTTTATTTTTGTTAATGTCAGTATTATAGTTTTATATTTACTGATGATAAGAACAACAATTTCAATAATTAGGTAATTAACGCAGTAATTATTATACACTTTGTGGAACTTTTTTTAGTACTTGCTAGGTCAGGTTAGGTTAGGTTAGGTTAGTTTTAAGGATTTACTGTGTAACTTTAAGTCAAATGTCAAGTGGGCGTGTGGAGCACCCACTCAAACAAAGTTGTAAAATTGTATTGTATCAATAAATGGCATCGGTAAACTGGGGGGAAGTAATGCCTCATCAGGCGCGTTCCCCCCGCCCCAGTTTACTACGGATGCATGTGGAAAAAAAAGGTTAGGTTAGGTTAGATCAATAACAGTTAGATAAACATTTTAATGACTCGACATTGGCCGTTTTATAACCGACTTACAGAATTGGTCTTATCTCAATCTTTAAAAGATTATGGCGATTGTATTTCCATAATTTCCTTATTTTACTCCTGACACCGTAAACGGCCAAACTATGTAAATTATGTCGCGTGTGCGCTAAACCTACGACGACTTGCGTTATGTCACTACTTTGCATACTCTCCTTATACGTGCAAGCGCTACGGGCGCGTCACCTCCTGCAGGCATGTCGTGTGCTTTACGCAGTAAATGATTACGAACAAACTCTATTACAGTTTTCCCGTAATTATTACATGACTTTATAGCTGTACATATTGTACTACCTATACTCGCGTCGTTGTTGTTCCACGATTTCTTACAATGGGTTTTCTCTCTGCTTCCCGGAAAACGGTCCATTAATTACCATTGGGTTTGAAAACGTTTTTCTTTTTATTCGCAGGAGTCGTTCGCACGACGTGTCGAGTTGGCCGGCCGTTTTAACGGCACAGCGTATCGCCAAAGGAGGAGAAGGAGGAGGACGAGGAAGCGTGGAGGGGCGAGCGCTTCGTTCGGCCACGTCGCCCATTGTATTCGGACGCCGTCACGTACACGCCACTGCTGCCGTGTATACAACACAATATTGTAATATACAATAATAATATATACATTGATATATATATGTATATATTATAAAAGTATCATGTGAGCCGCCGGCGGCACCGGTTGTCGTCCCAACGGTGGTAGGGGTATCTCGGCCGTCCCACTGTGGAGTTTAAATACGTCCACGCCGTCCCGGGCGCACATCAATCCGTCCCGACTGTAGCCGCGTACGCCGGAACACTTCTGTCGACATGTGCGGTGAGTATAAATAATGTATATATATAATTTATATTACCTACTTTAACGCGATTAGTGTTCTTACAGATATTTGTGTCCTAAAGATAGTATAATTTGGGCCGGTCACGGCTGTAATAGCGACCGGCCAACGAACTTTAACTCACCGTCATCTATAGATATTGTCCCGATAAAGCTCTTTTATGGGATACCGGTCGTTTTACCTACCCGTAAGATACCGTATGTATATGTTCGAACATATCGGCTATATTCATTGCAGATATTTGTGTGTCCGTGTTGTGTAACTGCCAATAATAAAATGGCAGCTCTCACTCTATTATTAAAAAAGTAATAAATAAATAATCAGTTATACGACTTAGGTAAAATTAGCAAGGAGATCAAAAACTTGTTTGCATTTTAGGAGGGCAGAAGTCATTATTTTAATACATTTGAGCTTAATCGTTAATCTAATCTAACTACACGATTTGTTGAACTTAAGACCACTTAGTTTGTACGAGTCACTTACAATTTTTAAACTTTAGCCCCTTGATAACATATAATGCGTTGGAAAACACCTCAAAGAACATACAAATTAAATAGGGGGGTCGACGGTTATGGGGCTAGTATGACCTATCAAAATAATGTTGTTTTGTGTGTTCACGAGTAACGGCAAATCTTGCGGTATGGTCAGAACTTCCAAAATAAGACAACATGTTATTACATTTTTCTTCGTCTAACCTATTAACAATAGTATACATCTCTAGAAAAAAATACAAGCAAATACACAACATGGGTTTTTTACAAGAGATTTTTTTCTACTTTCCCCTTTGTTGTGTTTTTACTTGTGAAGTGTGTTGCGAGACTTTCTGTGTTACCGACGTGTACTTAGAGACTCCTTAGTCTTGTAGGTGTTTATACCGTCAGTCTCTTATGACTGAACCGGTTAGATTTTTGCCATTCACTTTCATTGGTCGTTACAACACACACACGATATTATGTTATAATTTAATACGTTCGGCGGGCATCTTGGAATTGATCCAAGTCTGTTATTTATGACCACCCAATTCTGCGGTCAAAATCAATTCGTACTCGCACTGTCTTTTAAGTTTATTTTCTGTTAAAAAAATAAAAACAAGTACATACTCAATATGACTAGCTGTGATGTTCAAGTGCCTTCGCGAGTATACTTTAAAATGAATCTATCAATTCGGAAATATTTTAATAGCTACGTGTCGACAGGTGTTTGTTTACATTATTGGTTTCGTAGTAGGATATAGATTACCATGATGAATCAAGTGTTTCTAGGTACATTTCCTTTTTGATATACATTTATTGAGAGTTAATTCGTACTAAAGCAATAGCATACATATTATAGTGTATTATACTATTGGTGATAGGTCACATAAAATAATTAAACAAATTGATCGGTTTGTTCAAATTCAATGGAATAATCGATATCTATTGACTATTTTATTGATTGAAGAACTATTAAAAAAAAAAAGTTTTAATGAACACGTTTACGAGTCTGGTACGGGTATGTGTATTATTATAACAATATACACTGTAGGAAGTATTATTTTCCCTTTGATATAATATTTAACAAGGTTTCTCGTTGATCTATAAACACCACACGTGTATTACTTATTATGCAGTTGAAAGTTATCTAACGGCGACCGGTATGAGGTAATAACGAGACAACAAAAATATACTAAGCCAGAAACGCTTGTTTCTGTTTGAGCCCTTAATGATTTCCGCCTAGCGATTGCACGCCCAATATTAATAAGGCCGGTGATTTATTTGACAAATACGTTTTGTCGAAATTCTAAAACTAACTTATTTGGTTAAATATATACTTACCAAGTCATAAGCAACGGTGTGTTTGTAATTTTTTAGTTACTTTTACATGAAGCGTACAAAATTCAAAAAACATTTTTTCCCGACTAGAAAACATATAATTTTCTTAAAAAATATAATTTATTTTTGAATTAGATATTATGAATAATTGGAAAAACATATTACTAGATTTTGTTATTCGATCTAGATAAGCTTTTATACATGTAATAAGTAAAGTTTAATTTGTTAAATATTCCGCGAATAATTTGTACCTCGACAAATTTCTGGTGATATGTAACAATTGCTGGTTTATTGGTGGATTCTATGTTTTTAATCTTACGATCAATTTTGTTCTAGGAATATTTGCTTATCTGAATCACCTGACGCCCAAGTCCAGGGAGGAGATCATCGTGCTTTTGGTGAACGGTCTTAAGCGGTTGGAGTACAGGGGTTATGACTCGGCCGGTAAGTAGACGATAATTAACATAAGGCTTAGTACAAGAAACGCCGACTAATCTTAGTATAATATATTCCCAACATACCTGAGCATTTTTGCCTCGTGGCGCTAGAGTCAGCGCTTTTTACGATGCAAGTAAAAAAATATAGTTATACCTATTATTGAATTGCGCGCGCTTATTTGAAATTACCGTTGATCAATAGATCGTTGGCTGTACTAATAAATTGCTGACTAAGTATACGTAAGTTAAACGTAATCATAGTCATAGTATGAGTCAGTAGTACTCAGCATATCACCCAAAAATATTGGGGGAGCGGCTTAAGCACTAAACAAAATCGCGAGGGGCTTCGTATATCGCACCGTACTGTCTCAGTTACATTTGATATCTCTAAATGTAAAACCTTTATAACTTGGGGTGGATAAAATAACTGTAGCCAATAATGTTTTAGGTTTATTGGAATGTGGAAATGACTACAATTCTAAACAAATATACCTACTTAAATAACTAATACACTTATAAGTTATAACTGATTAAATTAACTTAATTCAAGTGTAATAATAACTGTTAATTTTGTTTAATATATTTCATTTTTTATAAATATTATGTATATTAATAATAATTACCTATTGTTCAGAAATATTGTAAAAAAAAAAATACTTAACTAAACTCGGCCGACGAGGAAAATAATAAAAATAATCATTGAACAACAATGTCTCACGATAACGGCTTTAAGCAGAGGAAAAAAGTGTTCTGTCGGTCAGCCGTATGGCGGTATCTATAAAAAAAATGTAATTTTTATTTATTATTTTAATAATCTTTATTAATTATTATCGACTACTTTGGCCATTAGCTATTACACTTTATGTTAACAAATAGGTTACATTAAAATGTTGACAGCTTTTGTTCAATGTTATTGTTTTTTAACATTTATCAGCTAAAACATTATATTATTAAATTTCTTTGTACAGGTTTGTTTTGTGAAGGAATTTAATAGTTTTTCTTAGGATTTGTTCATCAGGTCTCAGGCTGGCTTCTTATTTCGTTTGGAGAACTTGAGTTTTTTAATTTTGGCATTACATTATGTTTATTTCTCGTTAATACCATAATCATTGATCATAACAAAATAAAAAACAAAAACTGAATGTAAAAAAATAAAAACGAATAATTAAATTACATTTTTATAGAAATATTATAATCACGGGATTCGGGGTGCTAGCTTTAAGATACAGAGTTAAGCGCCATCAGAATGCGAATAATGAATTAACGTAACTAATCAAGGGATCTAGTTGTAGGTAGTTAACCACATTTACAATATAAAGTAAAAACAGGTAATTTTCTGTTTAAATAGTTGTGATTGATCATGAAAATATAGAGTCATAATGAAAATGTTGGTTATTTTTATTTAAGTTATCTGGTTACACTTGACATTTTGGGCCTTCTTATTGTTTAAAATCCCAGTTAAATTAGTATTATATACACGGTATTGTATGGAAATAAAATATTCGTGGGTACTAAATATAGTGTTAAATACTTCTAGTATTCTTAATAATACTTCTTTTTGGCCGAGCATCTCACGAGTCTCATGCCTTAGCATGAGTGCCAGTGAAATTATTTTTGTGAGAGCCTTGTGTGATCTCAGACATTTGTCAGAACTTGGATTATTAGTTGTAATCATGTAACATTGTTGAGACGTTAAATAAATCTGGAATGTTTATGGTTATTGCCTTTTTTGGTATTCCAAAATAACTTATGAAATGCCCTTTGCGTTGTTATGTCATCGCTTTCGGGTATTGCATAATTTACACGACATGGCCATGAATTCACCCTTTAGGGCGTTATCATACCGGAAAACTTATGTTAATATGTTTTGAAATTTTGAAAAACTAGTTTTTTTTTTCACTCGACCGCAGCCCTTTCACCGTGTCTAACACTATGTATGCCGTGTAATATATTTTTTTTTATGCAACGTTAGTTGGCAGTTGGCTTTTTTTTTATTTACCTTTTGCAAGTTGCTATTATTATTGCATATTGACCATTGTATTCACGATGTTGTTATTATTATTATTGGCATTATTTTTTTTCACTGTTTCGGGGAAACGAGTGCGTAACGATTTTCTTCACACGAAAAAATATCCGATAAATATTACATCTGTCTTGACTTAAATGTGGCGAAAGGCGTTAGGAACTATAATATTTTCCCTGAAATATTAGTTTTTCTTTATTGTCTAATAATTTAATAGACTAATGTGGTTTTCTGAGAAAAACTATGAAATGGTTATATAATTTATTGCATACAAAATATTAAAAAAATAAAATTAGAAAGCACAATTGAATAACACTAGAGAGTCGTACTCATTAATAGGCAACAATATAAAAAAAAATGAGTGGCTTTAGTGGTGAGTGTAACTATAGTTAAATGTGTTTATTAACATCCTCTACTCCTTATCATGTGCGGTTATGCTTAACAGAGAATATGTAAGTATTCTGAGAAAATAAAAGGATGCAACTGATGTTTCAAATAAATGTAGGTGTTCGGAAATAAAATAAAGAAAAAAAAATCTCTCTCTCTATTGGTTATAGTACTCCTTCTGCAGTTGCCACAGCTTTTTAGCTTCTTGATTTTTTCGTTCTTCTGTACTATTATGTTTGGTCATGAATCATGATAATCTAAGAGATTTGATTAATTATTTGGGAGGGTAGGCTTTTAATAATTTTGGGGGTCTAAGACCTCCCAATACCCGCCGTTGACCATGATCGTCATCTATAGACCATGTTTTCATATTAGGCCTCAACTAGGTCTTGTTATCTATGATTAGGTTTGTTTTTATGTTTTCCACTGTTCCAGAAGCGATTTACTTTCTTTTTTCTCTATTAATAGCATATAGCTCTTAATTCTCAGGATATTTTTAACTGATCATTTTAATTTTTTGACATCATCAACAATATTGTTTATTTTGATGAATCTCCGAGTTTTCTTATTTTATACATAACAGTATTTAAGATTTACTGGAAATTCGGTTCGCGACCGTCAAGCTTTAATGTGTTAAATTCAAGCTTTGCTAATAAAATACAAAATAATTGCTCTTTTTTGTCCTAAATTGTGTGAAAATGTAACACGGTTTAATGTGAGTTTTATTCTATCCACAGGCATCGCGTTCGACGGACCTGACGGCAAAGACATAACGATCGTGAAGAAAGAGGGGAAAGTAGTTGCCCTTGAAGACGAATTGCTTTCATGTGAGTTATTTACGTTTATCATAATGTATAAATAATTTGTTTTACCGACTTGGGCTGGCGATCTGGGCTCTGGAGTTTGAGTGACGTGACATGAGCGTTTTTTTTTCAAATTTCTGTCGCAGTGAAAGATCAATTGGATTATGAGGAGATTCAAAAGAGTCATGTCGGCATCGCACACACTCGTTGGGCTACTCATGGGGTGCCGAGCTGCGTTAACTCTCACCCTCAAAGATCGGACAAGGAGCAAGTATTTTGTGTGGTGCACAACGGCATAGTGACTAACTACAAGGAAGTAAAGGCGTTTTTGGAGCGCAAGGGGTACGTTTTCGAGTCGGAAACCGATACCGAGGCCATAGTGAAACTGGTGCACCACATTTACACCCAACACCCCACGCTCCAGTTCAGAGAACTAGTCGAGCAGGCCATACAACAGTTGGTATGATCTTGCCGTGTTAGCATAGCCAATTGATGATCGACTTAAGATTATACATATTTTTTTCGTCGACAGGAAGGTGCGTTCGCTCTGTGTTTTAAGAGCAAGCTGTTCCCAGATGAGTGCGTGGCGACCAGGAGAGGCAGCCCTCTTTTGGTGGGAATCAAGTCGGAAACCAGGCTAGCCACAGACCACATCCCCATACTCTACAGTAAAGGTAACGCCAGTACTACAATTTGTTGAGTACTTTATTGTGTTTTTTTTCTCTCTCTTTTATTCAAAAATCAGTAGAATATAAGTGTTTTTAGTCAAAATGGCAAATTGGTTGTGTTTTTGTTTTTGTTCCGTTTGTGTGGGACACGTGAAGATTCGATAGACGGAGAGTCTCTTTCGCTAACAGGTACACAACATATCACTCTATAGACATTTATTTATCCAAATTTATCCAAACAATGTTTTACGGAAAATAATAATTAACGAGCTTTTTTTTTAAAATCGACGCAATGCGTCCTCGGCTAATATATACTTGCAGGCGGCGGTGATAGCAAATAATAATTATGGTGATGGTGGTTGTTATTATTATTGAAAATAACATAATTTAAATGCGGTGATTGCTATTGAATATTATATTACACCGGTAGTTTTAATACTTGAAGTCATTCATGGGCTATACATATTATGACAAATAAATAATAATAATATTAAAAAAAAATTTGAACGTCGAAATTATGGTTTTGTTCTTAAAATTGGTCGTGGTAAACAACTTCAGCTTACAATACTATTATAAATTTAATTTATAAAAATAAATAAAGTCGATAAAATTAACCCGACTAATCTATCGTGTAACTGTTAAGTCCTACGACTATATTTTATAATGTAGTTTTTAATATTTCACTAGAATTACTGTTTTAATGGATTTATACGTGCATAACACCTCTACAATCATTTGATCAGATTAGTTTAAATATAGGTTAAAGTTTTTCTTTTTTTTTCTTTTGTGAGTAGATTTTAATTTACCTAAATAATGTTTGGAAAAGTAAAATAAATTTTTCTCCATAAATCATTAATTTTTTTTAATGTAAGAAAATGTAATTATTTTTAACAATGTTATTTAATTAACACACACTATTTTAAATTGCGAATTATATTATACAAAACATATCGGTAGTTTTACGAATTTTGACGCTTACGATGTTCTTTGGCTTTATGTAAAAGTAATTTTGATCAAATAAACCACTTCCATGAAGATAAAATGAAAAAAATTAAAACAATTACTGAACAATGCCGTTAAATTTATAATGAGGTTTTTCTTTTAAAGTACATTGTTTGTTGCTTTTATTATTGGTGAAAGAATCATATTTTCTTGGACAACCTTTTTCAATGTATCATACTCTCGTGACAATGAAAACTCAGATGCATGTGTGAAATTATCCAAATTTTGTATTAAAAATGAGTTGTTTTACTTACTCGGTGTATCTTCTATTAGGTCCAATCAAATTGGTAACTAGAAATTCATACGTGTGTTTTTGATATTTCATAATGTCACGGTCGATTTTTTGTTTGTTTACTGCACCATTTGTCTTATTTGAATTCATACATGTTAACTTGAACCGAACAAACAAGTACACACTTGGAAATTAAACGATAGGAACGCACTACAGTAGTATTGTCGTTTTTCACATGCCTTGGAGATAATTCTATTTATATGGGTTAAACAGGTCTATTGACGTTTCAGAATTTTTACATTTTCCATCTCCCGGGCTGCAGTTTTTGTTGCAGTGCAGCCCTCAAGAAACAGTATTTTAAGCAAACTAACTAGGCATAGAGACAGAAGATTCCAGTTTTCTGAAACGTTGATAGACCAGTCAACTTGTTTAATATTGCAGAGTATCATCAAAACATGTGAACAATCAACATTCTTCACATTAAATAACCCTGACGAGTTTTTTTTGTTGAAAGATTTACACTATTATAAATTATAGCTATTAAACATGTAGAAGTGTAGTTACTGTAATTGTATATTCTTACTGTCCAATAATAACTGCAACAATAACGTGTTTTTTTTTAATATTACGGTTATAATGTAGTATGTATATAATATTGTAAGTAAATATGTATAAAATATTAACGAAAGGATGACTGCGGATTTTGGCGCTCTACGAGGATCATTGGTGTGCATGTTATCGACTCGCTTGTACGGCGGCCCAACTGTTGGATGGTTAATAACTTACTTATTATTTTTAATTTTCAGAACACAGATTCATTCGCGGCGACAAGATGTCTATTCCTATCCCACTGGGCCGTCAGGAGAGCACATCCGAGTTCCATCCGCTGGGTGACAAAGAAGAAGTGGAATACTTTTTCGCATCGGACGCCAGCGCTATCATCGAACACACTAATCAAGTGATATACTTAGAGGTGAGCGTATTGTTTAGTGATGACAACGACTTTTCATATTAATATTCATCTAGGATTTCAATTTTTACTAACACTTCTTTACTACTGCCCATTTGGATGTCGGTTAATCTAGGCCTTAACTCACACTCGGTTATCCATAACCTCTTACAATTTTTTGTGTGTTTGATTGAAAGAGGATGACTTCTTTCAATATTTGGGTAAATCCCCGAAAATAATAAAAATAATGGTTATGACCTCTCAAGTACTCTGACTACTTTGTTCAGTGTAGGGACGTACACAGATAGAAGTTGATCGAGTCATGTATGAATGTATCTGAGCTGTTGCCTGTTGTTACTATTTAAACAATAGGATCGGTTAATTTGCATATAATATAAAATCAATGGTAGTAATAAATGAAAACGGTTTTTGTCTGGAATAGGACGACGATGTAGCTGCCGTTAGAGAAGGAAGGTTGACTATACACAGAATGCGCATGTCTATGGATGACCCGCACGCCCGAGAAATCACCACGCTCAAGATGGAAATTCAGCAGATCATGAAGGGTAATTTCAGCTCGTTTATGCAAAAGGAAATTTTCGAACAGCCAGAGTCCGTGGTGAATACTATGCGTGGTCGGGTTAACTTCGAGAATCAAACAGTAATCCTCGGCGGCATCAAAGTATGTGCTGAATATGCTCTTACCGGATGGCGATGGAAGCAGTTTTTTAAAACGTTGCCTTGTCGTTTTTTAGGATTACATTCCAGAAATAAAACGTTGCCGGCGGCTCATGTTGATCGGGTGCGGTACCAGTTATCACAGTGCATTGGCCACACGACAACTTCTAGAAGAGCTCACCGAACTTCCGGTCATGGTCGAGCTGGCCTCGGACTTTCTGGACCGATACACGCCCGTGTTCAGGGATGACGTGTGCTTTTTCCTGTCGCAGTCGGGTAAGCAAAAACAAACATTATACAATGTAGTACTGTTCGTGCTATAGGCAACCGGATAGCGACTTTCTGTGTTGCTTTATAGTTGTCGTTTTGATTTAACCTGTTTCTTTCTTTGGGTGAAACGTTGACGGTTTTTTTCAAATGTAGGCGAGACGGCCGACTCTCTCTTAGCGTTGAGGTACTGCAAACAACGGGGAGCTCTGATCGTGGGAATCACCAACACCGTGGGTAGCTCGATCAGTCGCGAATCGCACTGCGGTATTCATATTAATGCCGGACCGGAGATCGGTGTTGCCTCCACCAAGGCGTACACCTCACAGTTCGTATCGATAGTCATGTTCGGGCTGGTCATGTCCGAAGACAGAATATCCATGCAGGCTAGGAGAAACGAGGTACGACAGAAATATTTCTGGATCTTCATCAAATCCAAGCTAACGTTTTGAAATAATTACCCTGTCTTTTTTGATTTTCTTTTACGCAGATCATCAGAGGCTTGGAAAACATAACAGAACAGATCCGCGAAGTGTTGGCGGCCGACAAGAAAGTGATGAAATTAGCCGAGTCTCTGTACCAAAAGAAATCGCTGTTGGTCATGGGAAGGGGATACAATTACGCCACGTGTTTGGAAGGCGCACTTGTATGTCATGTGGACGACTCAAAACATCCTGTACAAACGATTAATTCTTGTGTTTTTTTTTCGAATTGTTTTTAGAAAATCAAAGAACTCACTTATTTACACAGTGAAGGTATATTGGCGGGCGAACTTAAACACGGTCCGTTGGCTCTGATCGATAGACAGATGCCGATCATCATGATCTTGACCAGAGATCCAGTGTACAAGGTACGGATACATTAGTTTTTTTCTCACGACTGCTAGAGTTAATACATTTTCTTTTGGTGCATCTTTTTTTGTCTACAGAAATGTACAAATGCCTTGCAACAGGTCACTGCTCGTGAAGGTCGCCCTATCGTCATATGCGAAAAGGACGATGTGGAAACTAAAAGCTTGGCCTGGCAAACCATTGACGTCCCACACACTGTTGACTGTCTTCAAGTAAGAACACATTTTTTGACAGCTTCTGTGACCTTACAATTTATTTTCATGTTTTCCTAGGGAATTTTGACTGTCATACCGATGCAGTTATTGTCTTATCACATAGCCGTTATGCGTGGTTGCAATGTGGATTGTCCCAGGAACTTGGCCAAGTCGGTAACCGTTGAATGAGATGTATCGAGACCCATTGATTTTCAAATATTATCATTCCACTGTCCGTTGATGTTGACAAGAATTGAATCTTGGCATCGTTACTAAACTACTTATTACATTTGTTTTTAAATTTACACCTTAACGATATAGACAAATATTAATATATTATAATCAAGGTTTAAGTTTCTCGTATCATGTGATAACGTTATAAAATATAATGGTTAATGCTATCAACATTATTATAAACCCATAATAATAATATTCAGATAACCTACTGCTATATTTTTTTATCTTCATTTTACTTTTATTAGTGCAATTTTTTTCTAGGGCGTCTATATTTTTTATTGTTATAAATATCAAATTCTTCTATTTTTTTTTTTTATTTCAAAGATATTTAGTTATTAATAAATTGTTGAAATATCCATCATGCAACCATTTTTGTTGTGATAAAATTATATTTTATACTTAATCGATTTTTTATCTATATTTGCGTTTGATTTTCCCAGTGTATATATTTGTAATTCTATTTCTTTACATAAAAATAAAAATATTTAAATGAAAATTAATTATACTTCTGTTTAATTCTTGGTGAGTAATTAATTTGAATGTAATAATGAAAATTGACGAGAGGATGCTACACTACTTATTAAGGAAACTAAAGTGGAAATAGTGCGGATGGTGATAGGAAGAATTATATATTCCCTGCAAACTGACAAGAGATTATTGATAAAAACGCGGCAACAATTTTTTCATTTTTTATTTGATGCTTTGGATTCTATATAGCACCTATCGATTTGTATAGTGCTACGCTGTTAAGGTATTCTAGTGTTGTGTAATAATTAATACTAATACAATAGGAAGTTTAAAAGGCTGATTATATGTTTAGAAACTATAAAGATTAATGTATGAACATCATTTTTTTAATTCTGAGAGAGACAACTTTTTTAAAGCAAGCCTGGGTTCCCAGCCAACTCAGTTCTATATTCAATATACATAATATGTATACATTATATATTGTCGTTATCATAATGTATTATATAGTATTCTGAACTATAAGTGTAATGAATATTAATAAACAAAGAAAATAAAACTCAATTTCTTTAAACTTTTTTTTGTTTATTTACATATTATTAATTAATTAATATTTTATCTATGTATTTTGTTACATCATATTATTTTAGTATTAGCACTAATTTTTATCTTAAAAATGATTGATTCATATATGTATATACAAAATGTGATGATTTGAATACATAAGTAAGTGTCTGTTGGTAACCCATAATCAAGGGCAGTACGCTAAATTTGTTTTTCTTTTGGTTGTAAATAAAATATAAGACTCGAAACCGTTTTATAGGAGTTTTTATTTTGGATGTTATTAAAAAGTACATAGAATTTATTTCTATAAAAAAAAAACCGTCACGATAAAACTGAACGACAATTGACAAATTTGTATTGGAGCAATTATGTATGCAATTACAAATCGTACAGTAAATATATTCTAATATGACATGATTGAATGCCTCAATAGTTTTATCTGTATTAAAATCCAGCTCATAACAACAGGGGGAGGAGTGACCTACATTTTCAACGGGTATGGCATAAACGTATTTAGAGGGAGCTAAGTACATCAAGTCTGGTATAGGTGGCTAACAAAACTAGGTGGATTTTCTCCCACAAAAAAACGTTTTGCCAACATAGCATAATTAAATATTATTACATTAAAAAGTAAATTATATTAGAACACATTGTGTTAAATTTAAAAAAATACACGCTTTAATTATAAAGTATAGTATTGGCATTTTATCGTGCGACAAATTGATAGTCTCTAACTTTTTAATTATAATAGTGAGGAGTCTACAATTTTAGAATACAGCGTACTGACCCTCCTTTCAATGTTACAAAAGGCGACGGTCAGTCATGCTATGTATGCTATATAGTAAATTTATATATATATATAAATTTACTTTATATATATATATATATATATATATAGTATTGATATAAAATATAAATGTATAAGGTAATCCTTAGCTAAGTGGACGTAAATATGACGACATGAAAAATTCGAAGAAAGAATTCTGAATTATTTAATGACCATCGGACCTCTTGGTCCTTTTCGTGTCAAGGACGGCGTATAACCGTTTATTATCGTGTATTCTTTAAAATATAGAAGTCAGTGACTTTTTCTGGAACACGCTTACATAATGTAGGAGCTAATAATAAATAAAGTAAAAATGTCTTAAACATATTTTTAATGGTAGGTACGCGATAGAAGGGCAAAAATAATCTTTAGACGGCGTCTGAGATATGCAATATCACAGCACTGGTGTTGTAGTGTGTGATCAATGCAACAATGACTACCCCCGAATAAATGGTAAATGTTAACAATAATAATTTTTTTTTAGTATAATTTGATAAACGCGAATTAGAGCGGACTGTATGTTACCCTTTATGTTTTTTAAAGTGGATACCCTCTCAGTTTATTTATTATAGAATTTGATATTGGACCTCTAGCTTTTAAAATAATTAACAAATCTTTATAGCTGTATGTAGTACTAGCGTCATTCTCTATGCTAGAAGTTGCTATAAAAAAGCCAAAAAATAAGTGTAAATATGTTTTGTCCGAACTACTCTGATTTTATATATATATGTACGATAGATATTTGAATTTATGTAATTGTAGTCCGTATATTTAAAAACTTACCTATCGTTGTATGCATCCATGAATATTTTGAAAAATAATATTAATCGTGTATATGTATATTTACTGCGTCTTATTTTGCATCAAGTGCAAGTTCTATAATGATAATCATATTAAGGTTTGCTTTACTAATCACTAGTTTTTAAATTATCACATTTTATAGCTTCGTTGCGGTCATTTAAGTTAAAAAAAATGCTACGACTGCTGGAGTTGTTATTTTGAAGTACAATACAGTTGACAAATTTTTCTTATGGCATTGTTTCAATCTACAAAAATAATTATTTAAAAAAAAGGCGCAAACCTCCGCAGACGATTTTTTTTTATCTTAAAGCTGAGAAGTTCTACTATAAGATGTATGTAGTCGCTAAGAGTAACTATGAGTAACTACATAGATAAAGTCCATTTATTTCAAAAAAACAATACAATTTTATTAACTGTTTTAATTCAACAACATACAATAAATTAAAATAAAATAGTAAAATAAAAATCAAATATATCTTATTAGTAGTACTTTTTCTATACTAAATAATAAAAAAAATATCAAGTTTCTGCGATTATTCAATCATGAGATATAATCAGTTGTATTTATATACATTTGTGCCAAAATCAATCGAAAATACGGCTGTTTTGTACGCATTTTTTTTTATATAACCTTGTAATTCATGCAAAATATTAACAAAACATTTTTTTTTTTTAATTTTTATGGTCCTTAAGTACTATACAATAGTATGAAGTTTACTTTGGATTTTTAAAAAAATATTTAAAAATTGAATTTTGTCCAGCTAAATTTGCGTTTTGGACCACTGTGCGGCGGTGTTATATTATTTAAATTTTGCTCGCCACGTTCAGCGATCGATTGAGTTTACTCGTGTATAAATGAGGTAACTACTATTATAAAATGTTTTTATAAATATATATTTTGTAGAACTCGGTATTTTTTTTTTTTTTTTTTGGTTCAGGTATACATAATTTACTAATATACGGTTACGACTAGTATACGGTAGACAGGGTAGCGGTGGTCGACAACCAGAGTGGGAGCTAGTTGACGACGGAAGGGCATTTTGTCATACACGCCTCCCCTTTGCGTGCCTTACGGCGAATGCCGCGGTCGACAGCGTGATAGTCTCTCGACAGTAGTAGGCCTTTGGCAAGTGTACACGTTCAGCGGACGCACACCTCAATGGTACTCAGGAATGATCTCGAGGGACGCAGGTAATTGGCTTAAATTTATTATCACTCTAATCTTATTTGTGTTACGTTCTCGTCTGATGCTCTGGTCGCCTATTTCGGACACGAAATCGTTCCTACGGTGTAGATAAAATAGAATATTGTTCAGAGAATTGTCTGGAAACCTGGCCTTTAGTTCAGGTCATCGTAAAAACTGTCATGTTTTTTAAAAAAATTATTTACGCTAGTATCTAAAAAAAAAGGTTTTATGTAGTTTAAACATTTTGCTTCTGGAAAGGTGAAAAATGCAATCGAATATGAATTTTAAAAAATTCACTCGGTTGAGTAAAATATTTATTAGTTCTAAATTGCATATAAAGATGTTTAATGGCCAAGAAGATATAGCTCAAAATTTGTTCTTAAAACAAACTTAGCTAATGGGGAGGAGCAAATGTCTCCAATGACCATCTTCCAATTAATACATAATTGTATTTTTTGCCTCTTTTGCTACCTTGTTACTTCAGGTCGGCCAAAACTAATTGGGTCGAAATAAGTGTTTCTTATTTTACATGTATCCGAACTTCCATTTTGAATTCATGCATTACTATTCTATTATCATTAAATATCCATAGGGGTATAGATGCAATAACCTAGTATATTTAAGCCATGACATAGACCTTAAAAATTGGTATATTTAGCGTCCTCTTGGGTGTATTTTGCTATCCGGTTATATTATAGGTATGCTATTGACCGTAAATAAACACACACGTGGTATAAGTACGGTATGTGTATAAAGTTTTGATTCCTAGACACGATACATGTAAATAAAATATATGTATTGGTCCTTCATCATTCGACTGAAAATCGATTTTCGGTCAAATACTATGTGTGTGTGTGCGTGTTACTTTAAAACGATAGATGTTATCGTTAAAGTGCGTGGATTTCCATTTAAAAATATTGGTCTGTAAGTGTATATGTATAGTATATGTGCACATTTTATGGTAGTCAGTGGAGTACGGGTTGACCCCCGTACGTTCGATTTAGAGGTAATTATTAGGTACCTAACCCTTTCAGGGTTGCAAGTTGTAGTTTTTATCGAAAAAAAGTCACCGCCATATTATTTTGATTCCAAATGACAAGTTAGACACCAACGTTCATGCCAACCAGCTTGACCTATTGTTGTCGTACCTAGTCGACTTCGATTATTTATGTAACCCAAAATAGTCAACAATTTAAATAAGCCACTACAGTGGGGTCGAGGCATAGTAGGGACAGGGAGGTCACCGGTCTACAGGAATTATTATAACTAAAACTGATAAAATCACTTTCAAATAAACGGTTTGATGCAAATTTGCGATCTGTGGATAGTAATAATCTAGTACAGTGTAAACTAGCTAAAAAATATTAATGTGTTATTACAAATAAAATAAAACAAAACTATCCCTCACTTATTATTATATTTAAGGTAGAAACCAACATTGTTAAAGGGTTAGGGAGGTTTCGGCTGGATTTGTATTTATATATTTGTGTAGTAATTAATGTATAAGTTATTATATTTATTTAATTAAAAAAAATGTTTCTCACGAATGAAAATTAGTCGTACGACCATAATATTAGTTTGACCTTTAAATCCGGTACGTGTTAACAATTCGATTATTGGTACATCTTAAATAGGCACAGAAATTAAATGGCGGTGTAAATACCGCAGCGTGACCGCCAACGAGAATTTTTAAGACGCGGCCGCTTGAGAGGTTAAAAAATATTTGAAGTAAGACATGTCTTTTCAATTCAGTTACATAAAGAACGAACGAGAAACAGACAATGAACGCGATCACCATCCGGTATGGTGATGCAATCGCTTTACTGTCTTGATCCATTATCTTCCCTTTGTTTTCGACTTCAAAGACATTTACCGACTGATCTCGACTTTGTCCAATTGCTCTTTGAACGCGTTTCCAAATTTGCGGGACCTTCAACACAAATCGAAAACCGCAGTTCTTCGGAAAATTACTGGACGACTTGCCACGGCGGAACGGACCATGTGGTTGTTATGCTTCCCCAGATCCTCAATGTGATAAATCTTACCAATCCTTCCCACGAGTTATCGGAAAAAAGGCGCCGTCAGACTTAGCTTTTCTCGTCTGCGTTGTCCGTCCAGTTTGAATCATACTCCGGCGGCAAGTTCGGGTGACGTCTTTTTAACATCTTTGAATAGTAAATAAGAAGCTGTCAATAACTAAAAAAAAAGTTATTCTTTAATTATTGTTTCGTTCGTTTCCATACTGGCCAACATTTTTTCCTAAATCGGACTGATAATTTTACACATAAAAAAAAAAATTGGATTTTAATTTTTTTTTTATGAACTTGTATTGCATTTAAAACATATTGTTACATTTAGAAAAATAACAAAAATTCAGAGGAAATAAGACTAAGAATAAAAGGTGGAAACAGGTCCTATTTTGCGCTACAGAAAACCTTCAGGTCCAAGTTATTATCAAAAAATTAAAAAATGTGATTATACAAGGTTTTAGTAAGGCTGGTAATTCTATACGCATGCGAAACGTGGCCAACGTCAAAAGAGGACAAAAGAAAACTGGCAGTTCTAGAAAGAAAATTCCTCCGACGCACTTTTGCTCCTAAGAAAAATAAAAATGATTTATAATAATAATATATAAAAAATTATGAAATAAGATCAAATAATCAAATTAAAGAACTTTTGGGAGAAGAAGACATTATACAAACACTTGAAGGAAGAGAAATGAGCTGGCTGGGACACGTATGGAGATCGAGAGGCATAATGAAGGATGCGCTTAACTGGAAACCAGAAGATAAGAGACCACTGGACAGGCCGAAGAATAGGTGGATAGACGAACCCAACCAGAATTTCCGGATACTTGGGGTTGATAACCCGGAGGAATTGGCCAACGATAGAGAGGAATGGAGGAGTCTGTGTAGAGCAATGATGGGCCTTAATGGTCAATAAATGCCGAAGAAGAAGAAAACAAATTTTAGACGTACTGGAAATAATCTAAAGCCCGATTTGGATTTAGTAAAAATAAATCGTATAAAACGGATTGGTCTGGTTAATTAAATACCTAACTTAAATTTTGATAATTTACTTAAAAGGCTAATTAATTTGGTTTTCACATCCTTAATTATATTTTTATTAATCAACTAATACTCCCAGAACTTACTAAACTCTATGTCCTCTGGCATGCTAGTTTTTTCTTTACTTATGCTTTTGAAAACTATCATTCCTGTAGCAGAAAATGCAATTTTTTCAGCTTTAATGCTGAGCTGGGAAGGTTATGATTTACAATGGTTATATGTTTTTTTTATGTTGGTATGTAACAAATCCAGGTTTTAGAATGGTCTATTGCTATTTTTATTTTTCAATAGTTCAATAAATTTCAAAATGTTATATTTTAAAGAAGAAATTGTCCAAGAAATATTGTATGCAATTACTATGCATAATACAATTTCTTAAATTACTGTAACGTGAAATTTCGATAATCCTATATTTTATTTACTTAATGTATTTAAAATATTATTATGAAGGGGTTGAAATGTATATTTTTATATTTTGTTTATCAGAGAAAGAACGTTTAATCAAAGCAAACGATTCGGCGTATAATGCTCAGTTCAAATACGCAGTAAGTTTTGGTTTTTGCTTTGGTAATCATTCTGTCATTACATAGGGTTTCGCCATACATCGATGTTTTTTTTCCAGACAAATTACATAAAGACGTCCAAATACACTCTACTAACGTTCTTGCCACTGAACCTGTTCGAACAGTTTCAGCGGCTTGCCAATTTTTATTTCTTGTGCCTGATGATGCTGCAAATGATTTCAATCATATCGTCGCTGACACCAGTCACAACGTCCATCCCTCTGGTCGGCGTGCTCACCATTACAGCCATCAAAGACGCCTATGATGATTACGTTAGTATTTCAAACTATCTGCGTTATCTGCATATTCAAGCTAGCTTTTTTGTCATTTGATTGAATTTTACAAAAACCAGCCCAAATGAGTATTAACCGCAATGTAGTTGTATCTCATATTTGTTTGTTTTAAAATATTTATTGAATATGTAGTACGAATTAAATGTTGTACCTTTTGAAGTTTAACTCTCCGATTTGGACTCATTTTTAAGTAAATTTTTATCAGAGTCAAGCACATTTGTAGATGCAACATATTATGTTAATTATTTTCACGAGTTCTAAAGTTACGGTGCCGTTGCTACTGGTTAGATATTATGTACCGGCATCTAAAATTTATACCAAAATATTGTTTTATGCATACAGCAAAGACACGTCAATGACGATCAAGTAAACAACAGAGTATCGAAAACTGTAAAAAACGGTCGGGTGGTGGACGTGAAATGGAAAGACGTGCATGTCGGGGATGTGATACTGATGGAAGACGGTCAATTCGTTGCTGCCGACGTTCTGCTGCTGTCAACCAGTGAGCCCAGCGGACTTTGTTTCATTGAAACGGCCGAGTTGGACGGGTTAGCTAATTTTGGGTCGGTTTGTTTGAGGTGTTATTTAATATTAAACATGTGGTTCCGTCTAGAGAGACCAATCTTAAATGTCGTCAGTGTTTGTCTGAGGTGGCCGAACTGGCACACGACGTGGTGACTTTTGACGGTCTCATTCGGTGCGAGACGCCCAACAATTTGCTCAATAAGTTTCACGGCGTGCTGCAGTGGAACAACAAAGAGTGAGCAGTGTTGCCAACTGGTTTTTGCGTGCTAAGTAAAACCCGTATGTTTCAGATTGATCTTAAACAACGATCATGTCATACTGAGAGGTTGCGTCCTCAAGAACACCGAGTGGTGTTACGGCATGGTGATTTTCGCTGGCCGAGACACTAAACTCATGCAAAATTCGGGAAAATCCCAATTCAAACGTACCAATATCGACAGGCTGCTCAATATTATTATAATTGGGGTAAGTACGCTAATTTGAGTGTTTCTATAGACCTGTTTGTGTGTACAATCTAAAATAAAAATAGAAAAACGGAAATACTCCTGACTTTATTAAGAGATCAGACTCAAAGTACTTGAAAGTTAAAACATTGAAAATGATAGCTCGTTTAGTGTATTAAATATTAGTTATTGTTTAGTGGCTTATTTAAGTTCACATAATATGCCAAACCTAATCTAACCATCATTATTGAGAGTATAATCTTATCTTTAAGAATTTCGATGTGTGTGGAAAGAATAGAAAGAAAAATAATCATTTTAATAAAGGCGTTACAAACAATAATGTGATATTAAAAAAATACATATTAAAAAGTGCCCTCAATACGGATTATATATAACATATATTATTAATATAATTGCACAAACTTGTGTACTTTTTTTTTTAAACTAATAATAAAAAATATATTGATTATTGATAAATACCATAAATACAGTTTAAAAGTCCAGAATACAAAGAGGAACACAATTAAAAAAATATAAACGTAACATTTTAATGTTTAGAATAATATTTTTAACAAATAAACATAACTAAACAAATACTGAAATGTAATTAATATTGTTGGCTGTTGAAAAATGTATGTCTTTCATATATACATAGTATAAGTATCAAATTTATCAAAAATTAATTTTTGTAAAAACAATGGCTTATGTCGTTTTTGAAATGACTGCTTTGTACTTATTAATGATTTTGTTCTTTACTTTTCTTCAGATTGTACTGTTTCTTTTCATACTGTGTTTAACTTGCATGATCGGTTCGGTCCAATGGGAGTACAAAACGGGATGGTATTTCCAGATGTACCTGCCGTGGGATTCATTGGTGCCGTCTGAAAGGCTGATGGGTTCCATTACTGTTGGCATACTGGTGTTTTTCTCGTACGCCATTGTCCTTAACACGTTAGTGCCAATATCCCTATACGTGAGGTGAGTTAATTTTTTTGTTACAATATGATTTCATGCATACGGCGACCCGAATCACGCGATATACACGGTATATGTCTTCATTATAGTGTTGAGGTGGTACGTTTTGTGCAAAGTTTCTTCATTAACTGGGACGAAAAGATGTACGATAAACAGACGGGTATTGCGGCCAAAGCTAGGACGACGTCGTTAAATGAAGAACTCGGACAGATACAGTATATATTTTCCGACAAGACCGGTACAATGACCAAGGTAAACACACATACGAATGCATACTTGTTTGATACCGGAGTACACCCGTTGACAATCATTCCCTTTCTACCGTTCAATGTCCTAGAACATAATGACTTTCAACAAGTGTTCGATTAACGGCACCGTTTACGGTAATCAAGACGAGACCCGGTACGGCAAGTCCCTGGACATGATCAAGGTAAACGCGCGGTTTAATCCAAGCTGTCATCTATCATAATACATACACGTCGAGTATCGTTTTGTATTGTCCAAGCTTTTTGTGTTTTGCATTATTTGTGACCGTCCTCGTTAGACGTGTACGGACAAGCGAACGCCGTCCGCAACTTTCAACAGTTACGGTGACAAAGTAGAGCCAGTGGTTGCCTGCAGAAGAGTAACTATACATTCTCCATTGCACATGGTATACTATCCTAAAATATAATTTGATGTCGTTCTACCTAGAAAGCGGTAACCCGGTTAATCGCGTCGTGCATGTTTTATATCGAGTGAATGCGTTCGTCTTCCAACAGGTCGGCCCGCCCCCGGTGGACTTCTCATGGAATCCTTACTACGAACATGATTTCCTGTGGTATGACCAAACACTGGTGGAAGCTGCAAGACAGAAGCCAACTGACGAAGGAACCGAAAATGTTGTTCTAACGTTTTTCGAACTCCTCGCCTTGTGTCATACGATCATGCCAAATTGGAAAAACGGTAAATGTCAATTTAGTGTCTAGTTTCATAGTTGAATTACGCCATTTTTTTGCATACAAAAATTGTAATAGATTTTAATTTTTCAACCATCAAACAAAGCTGCCTTAAATTATAATTATTAGTAAGCTACATATGTAATAAGACGTGATTTACAATTTACCTACATCAATACATTTTATTTAAAAATCAAAATTAAAAGAATTAACATATTTTTTTGGTACTTTTTTTTCTTATTATACACTAACAGTGTACCGTAAAATCTTTCTCTATACTTTATCATGGGCTTTTTATTTATTACAAAATTATTTCCACTGTACTTAGCTTCTTGTTTCAGACATACCATTAAGCTTCATCGTTGGCTTCCTTAGCATAATATTAAACTGCTTATTTAATACTGTTCCGTTAAACTAAAATTTACTCCTTGCTACATTTCCTATTCATCTTCATTGTATGAATTGTAATCATAAGTTTTATTCCTATATATATTCTGCATTCTTACAATTATTCCTTGATTTTGAAGATTGGTACCAAATAATACTTTCTTCACCAATCAGGAATTTCCGCGTGTTGATCTCCATGTTAGTTTTATTCACTCTTTTAAACTTAAAGTTTATTGTCATAATCTCACCTGGGATAGCGCCTATATAGTTTTTGCAACTTATTAAGAGTGTAGAGTTAACTAACAGTTAACTCTAGGCTTCAGTAATAAACCGAAATGGACATTTGAATCGCTTTTTGTTAAAAGGGCATATGTTACAAAGATACCACATTTTGAAAGTTATGCAGTTTTTTATCATATCCTAAAAGTTCACCTGTTGAAGCGTGTATCCTTTTAACAAAAAGCGATTCATTTAGAGTTCTGACAATTTAGTAACTATAAAAGTATTGAAAGACACATGCTACAGAAATGCTATATGTAGAACCTTCCACGTTTGCTAGTAGATTTCAGTTATTCTATGCACTAATTTATTTTTGCTAATAGATTGACCACATTATAAGCTTTTTCTCTTTTTGATAACTACGCGTAGGTGTTCTAAAGTATCAGGCTCAATCTCCAGACGAATCGGCTCTAGTGTCGGCGGCCAGAAACTTTGGCGTAGTTTTCATGGAACGAACCCCGAACAGCGTTACGGTCGAAGTAATGGGCGAGGTCAAAGTACACGAACTTTTGTGTATTCTCGACTTCAACAACATTAGACGCCGAATGTCCGTGGTGTTTAGGGAGAACGGGAAAATACGACTTTACTGCAAGGGCGCCGACAGCGTCATATACGAGCGGCTAGAACGGGGTGACGATGACTTGAAAGCGTTGACGTTGCAGCATCTAAATGTAAGTCGTGTCTGTCTCAAGTCCAAGTCAGTACGTGACAGTCTTTCGTTAGGAATTTGCAGGAGACGGTCTACGGACGTTGTGCTGTGCGGTCAGGGACATTGACGACGAGTTTTTTGAAGCTTGGAAACACAAGTATATGGAAGCTGCTTCTTCGAGGTTGGACCGAGAGGAAAAACTCAACAATGTCTACAACGAAATCGAAACCGACCTCAGACTCGTCGGTAAGAATTACTTTTATAGGTAATGTTGACATTTCCAAATCGTATTGTCCTATTGTATGTTTCCCATCTAGGCGTAACCGCTATCGAGGATAAATTACAGGACGCGGTACCAAAGACCATATCGAATCTGCTCTTAGCAGGAATTTACATATGGATGCTCACAGGTGACAAACAAGGTGAGTTGGTTCGCAATTAATTTCACAAATATGCTATATACTGTATTGGGTAGTTTAAGTCTTAAGTATGTATTTGTGCGTTTTCAGAAACTGCCATAAATATAGCTTACTCTTGTAGTCTTTTGAACGATGAAATGGAAATTTTAACAATAGACGGTAACACTCAGGATCAAGTCGAAAATCAACTCAATCAGTGTAAAAAATCCATGATTACCGATAACGACTGCCAACGTTCAGGAAGAAACAGCAGGGCTACAAGTGTCGTGAGGTTCAGGTAAGCAAGAAAACTACTAAAAAAACTTCAATATAAACTTCAATAATGACACAGGCGGTCATATTATTTTTATTTTTATAGCGAGCCAGGAGACGGCCAACAATCGGAGCAAGAAGAACAGCGTGTATATGCTTTAATCGTCAATGGACATTCGTTAGTACATGCATTGCATACCGAACTTGAAAAAAAGTTTGTTGACTTGTGCACCAATTGTGAGTACCGATTGGTCGTTAGCTTGACTGATTTAGTATAATTATATTCGAGGACACACAGGTAAAGCAGTGATTTGTTGTCGGGTGACTCCTCTGCAAAAGGCCATGGTGGTACAACTCATAAGGAAATACAAAAAAGCCATTACCCTGGCCATAGGCGACGGCGCCAACGACGTGTCCATGATTAGAGAAGCTAACATAGGTGTTGGAATAACCGGCCAAGAAGGCAATCAAGCAACGCTGGCCTCGGACTACTCTTTGTCACAGTTCCGGTTCTTAGAGAGATTGCTGTTAGTCCACGGTAGATGGTCGTATTACAGGATGTGCAAATTCTTCAGATTTTTCTTTTACAAGAACGTTGCGTTCACGCTGTGTCATATATGGTTTGGATTTTTCTGTGGTTTTAGTGCCCAGGTAAACTAAGCGCAAAACATAATGCGATGTAGTCCGGCTGAATTCTCGTATGGTTTTTTTAATGTTTTCTAGACTATTTTCGATCCGTTTTACATATCAGTTTACAACATGTTCTACACTGCACTACCCGTACTAGCCATCGGTATACTCGATCAAGACGTTAGCGAACACAAGTCAATCACTTACCCAAAACTTTACACACCGGGTCTTAAAAACATGTTTTTCAACACCAGGGAATTTTTCAAATGTGCGGCTTTGGGCACATACGCTTCTCTAGTTATATTCTTTGTGCCTTATGGTATATGCATTACAGTTTTTACGAATTACCAATGATATTTTATTGAAACGCTTTTGGTTTCAGGTACATATTTCTACGGCATGACGTCTTCAGGGTTGAACGTGTTAGACCATATGTATATGGCTGAAGTAGTAGCGATGATTCTTGTTACGGTTATGACAATTCAGGTGAATCGAGCTTTAAAATGCACTTATAACATGATGGTTTTCTTTATTATTTTTTCAATAGGTGGCTTTCGATACATCTTATTGGACGGTCATCAATCACGTTGTGATATGGGGCTCATTGGCGCTGTTCTTCATAGCTGAATACATGTATAACTATATTTTTAATGGATACTACGTAGGATCTCTGACTATGGTTAGTACTGAACTAATGTTTATGAACAAAAAAAAAATTATTATACAACATATATACGTTTAAAATGTTGTTTTATTTTTAAAGGCTATGAAACAGCCAACGTTTTGGCTGGTCACGCTTTTGGTCGCTGTGGTCATAGTGGGCCCAGTGGTAGCTTGGAGGGTGTACTTATTGGAAACCAGCCCGACTCTCGTTGATAAATTTCGCTTGAAACAAATTAAACGATTGTAATGTTTATACGATTAGTGGTAATAAATAAAAGATTACCTTAAGTTTGTATTTTACTTAGGAGACAAGTATCTGAAGACATGACGCGACCGACGTCAATCAGGCATAAGCGGCGTTCAATCAGATCTGGGTATGCTTTCGCTCATCAAGAAGGATTTGGCCGGCTTATAACTAGTGGGAAAATAATGAGAACGCCGAGAAACAGCGATGGATTTATTGATAGAAAACATTCAAATATATCAGACATTACCATATAATGACGAATTTATGTATAAGCTGTACACTTTGTTTACGTTGTATACTATGTTGTATTTGTAATTTGTTATACCTAGTTAATTTATTTATAACTTGTGTTTTGCTATTGAATTCAAAATGGTACACTGCGAATTATCTTAAGATTTATGGTCAATAAATAATTTACTATCAAAAGGCCCATGTGTTACGTTAAAAGTATTTACATATGAAAATTAAACAAATTATAAATATTAAATACGTATTTAATATTATTTTTTGTTTAATACAGGCTTTTAATGAATTATGGTCCATTAAGTTAAATTATTTTAAAGAGATTCTACTAACCTAACCGGATATTTCAGCCAATTTTTTTTAAGAAAACTGTATTCGTTTTGTCACCAACTCTGTTTTACTGTTCATGACAAATATTTATAAAAAAAAAATGATAAATTTCATGTCACTAGTTATAAAACCTCCTCGAAGGTTTCACAATCTCCCCAAATTATTTTCTTAACTTATAAATCGAAAATGCTTTCCTCTTTGTGAGCATATTTTTTTAATGAATAACATGGTTTTCGATCAAGCATAATCAATCTGTGTACAATCTATTTTAGATTGAATTGTAAGCCAGGCGTTAAGTACACTGATATGAATAAGCTTTTGATAGAGTTGATCAATCATGGTTAGATTAACTCAAATCATACGGATTTAAAAATAAATTGATTTTATGTAAAGTAAAAAAAAGTAATTTCTAATTAAATTAATATTTTATCTGGCGTACCCCATTACTATCACCAACACATATTTCTTACTCTTTCACATTGCATTGATGGTTTAGTTAGATTCTAAGACACCCGAAATGTCTTTTATTTGCAGATAATACTAAATTATATTTAAAAAAAATTGATGTATTTACGATTATTTAAATAATTAATATTGATAAATGTAACAATGTTTAAATAAAAAAACACCATAATTTAATTATACATTGAATAATACAAGTTTACTTCATGAAGATATTTTTAAAGACCTAGGTTTTATTTTTAGTACGAAACTATCATTTAATAATCATATTAATTATAGCCAGAATAAATATTTTAAGAATTTGGGATTATTATAATGAATGTAAAAATATTTCAATGATGAAACAGCTTTTTCACAGGTCACAGGTTTTTAGGCATAATTATAACCTCATATAAATGAGGTGTTCATAATTCGTAGTTTTAAATAGTCTACCTTTGACCATTTTCAATAAATTTACATAAAACATTTTTAACTTAAGTGTTTTTGCAAAAAATAAAAATGAACAATATAAAAATTAGATTAAAAAATGAAATTTGAACAGGTAACAGAAGTTTTTAAATTTAATTATTAATAATACAAGTAAGCAGGAGACCAGCGGCTTATCTGAATGGTTTAAAGGGACACGACAAACCAAATGTAGGTTTTGCATAAAATACGTAACTATGTACACAGTATATAACTATAATAATATATAGGTAAAATTGATAATATATATTGATAAATAATGAAATATAATACAATTATAGGTGAAAAGTTGTAGTTAAAGTATATGTATAAAACATTTTTTAAAGTTTTACTACCTGGTTATCTCTTACATGTATCTGTTTATTTTAATTCTTAAGGATCAATTTTAGAATTTTTTGGATTGGCTGTATATGTTTTTCAACCTTTTATTATATAACTCGTTCTATGGAAATACATTTATTTTAACATATACATTTTTTATTTTTTAAATCAATATGTAAAAAAATAGAAGATAAAATAAATGTATATTTTGTGCAAATGACATCCTTATAAAGTATAATGTTAGAATAAACTCATTTATAAGTACCTGACCTTTTCAAGAAGTAACTCGGGGTCACTAAGGGGGTGCATATTTTGCAGACCTGGCATATTCGGTTATAATTTTATACCTTATACTTACTTGAGTTACTTTGCAAACAGCAAACTTATGTGTTGGAAAGATTTTCTGTTTGCTCAGCGCTCGGAAACAGTAGGGGAAACATTTTATTTCGTCTCTCTTTCTATCTCTATCTTTCTCTCTCTCTCTCTCTCTTCTCTCTCTCTCTCTTTCTCTCTCTCTCTCTCTTTCTCTCTTTGATCAATATACGGTTTATTTTGTTATGTGCTTGGAAACATAATAAATATTATATTTATAAATTATATAAGTAATGCGAGTTATTGTGACCAGTAACGTCCATTCGCTTGGAAAATGTACTACCTATTCCCTGTATGTATTATAAATAGGGGATTTAAATTTTTTACGACATCGTGTTGCATCACAGATTGTATCCCGTTTTTCTTTAGATAGTTTGCAACAAAATAAAAATAAAAAAGCTTTACATAATATTTTGAATTAAATTGTCGAGAAAAACCGCTATACTTTAGCGTGTCACAGTAAATATAGAAATTATACAAACCTAATGGTAAAATACAATTATTTTAAGAAAAAGTAAACTTTTACATACGTGGCAGATTTATGCTTCTCCTCCTGCATTCGGAATTAATGATATCAAATACATAAATTCGATGAATACAAAACATTTGAATTACGTTTAGTTAGGTGACTTTTTCAGCTTTGTTTTTGCGCACGGAAAAAAAATGTATTTTATTGCTTAGCCTGAACTCCGAATAGGACCGTTTAATTACTGAACCAAATTGATTTATAATATAAATTGGATTGAAATCGATTAATTGAAATCTGAATACATCAATTGCAGCACGTTCGGAACGGTTTCTGTTATTTTACTCTGACCGCAGTCCATCATATTATTTTTTAAATAGGATAATAAATAAAATGAATTAATCAATATTTGAAATTAAACGCAGTCCTATGTGGGATATTATACCATCTCCGCTTGTTTGGGGGAATGTTATCTTGCTTGCAGCGTCTTTATCGCTCTCCTTGGTATCTATATATTAAACGGCAGTGTCGACAAACTCATTTTCAACTCAAACACAAACCCATTTGATGTTTGGGGAACAAATAGGCTTTTCTAATAACTATTTCATTTTTAATTTAAACGGTACTAAACTAAATAATACGCTTCGATGTTTATCACATCTAATCAAACACATGGGTACTAGGCAGTAAGACAGCACCACTAAATATGTACTCGGCGATGTGATACATATATATATAAACTTTGTGTTAGCTACGCACGAGGTAGAAATTAAAAAGAAACATAATGATAACAACAATTATTATTATAATCGTCTCGTCTTTTGTGTGTACGCTGGCTGAACGTTCAACCTGTCAGTATAATATATTGTTTTGCCCAGTTACGTCGCATATTTGTTTTATCCCATACCAATTTAATGTATAGTGTTACAGACTCTCCTGTTCAGCTATCAATTTGTTGTGTCCCTATAGTCGTTATACCGGTCCGTTCTTTATTCCCAAACAAGCCATCAACTATGCACGCAAGCAACACTTGTCAGTCTGACAGTACACGATAATGGGACTCCTACTTCCGATTTTAATTTATTATTCATTTTTACGCTGATATTTTTGTCTGTAATGAATACTGTAAGTACTTGTGCGTTCTGCTTGTTGTTTTAGGAAATAATCAATACATAAAAAGGGTTTATCATCAATCACGAGTCCTATTTGACGGTTTAGGGTTTAACATGAATGGATGAAGATCGGTCGACTAAAGCGGATTTGTTTTTCAAAATAATTAGACAGAGGGGAAATTAGGGCTAAGTGGAACAATTGTATAAATAAACAGAGCAAACGTTATTTATTTTTTTAAACAGAAATAGCCAACGTTTTTTATGATTTTTAATCTGTAATACACATCCTACGATTTAACGTTATAAGTAAAATTTAAGAATCATTTTTTATGACTTTTAACAAGTATAACCCATTTGGTCCTCTATACATATATATTCTAGACATCTACCTACTCCCGAAGGCCGAAAACGAAATATTTTATAAAGAATAACTTTTAAATTACGCATAAATAAATTACTCAATCGATATAGGTATGAATATTATGTTCGACACAACACTTAACGTACAGTTTATTATTTTATAGTTTATACAATCAACATTTTTTTCACTTACTAAGACGTCACTTAAAAGTCTGCCAAAAGGGGTAGAGCTCTAGTCGCTACTTCCGGATGGACTTTGCCCCGGGGTATTTTCCATCACATGTCAGTTTGTCTTTTATTAATAGCGCTGCTTCAGGGCAAAGCTTTGCCTAACAGCTAACCACAATAGCTGGGTTAACTTTCTGACGCTAATACTAATACCTAGCAAGCGTCTAGAGCCGTACTGAAGCATCCTTAGGGTACTCGACCCACAGCTTATTTTTTTTAAATAAAATATCTACTCATATTTTTTAATTTCGTATCACAGTAAAGTTTTTAGTTTAACTTTATAAAACTGTATTAAAATTATAAAATGTCCAATATATACGTACAAAACATACCTACAAGACTATTTACGAGGGTTATCTATACAATATTATCAAGCTATATTTGTTTGTTACTCGTGTGAATTTCTCTCTGTTTGCTAATGTTCGTTAAATAAATCAATATGTTTCACATTCATTGGATCGGTTATGACCTGTGAAGCTAGTGGCGTCCGTTGGAAAATGGACGTAGATAAGTATTGGTGAGGTTTTATTAACAAAAAAGTCAAAACAGATCATTTAGGAAATAATTTAGAGGTTATAAGTTATAACTTCTCAACTCTCTCTCCCTGATCGCGTCGTTAAGCCCGTCTAAAAAGAATATATTTAGAGGTCCAAATAAATATAAGTGGATGTTGCGTAGTATCTCTACGATACCAGTACATGCACGGTGCATTCGATGAGTAAAATAATTATAATGTTATCAATACTATATTATTATATTGTATTAATAAAATATTATGTAATAAGTGTATTATGTTATGTGAGGGCGAGCTTGTATTGCGGCCGCCGCGAACAAGCTTTTTCACTGCCCTCTCGCCGCGACCCCCTCCCACCCCTCTCTCTTTCTATCTCTCTTTCCTCATATTGGGCGCCGGCGTCGGGCGGCGTATCGCGCGCACGGGCGGCGCGTCGGGCTTCGAGGGATGTCAACAAGTAGCTCGGCCCGCCGATGTCGGCCGACCGTTGCCGAACGGCCGCTTGCCGTCTACAGCGTATTGATTGGAGAACGGCGCCCGTCGCAGAACACCCGCACCGGCGTCCGCGGCGTTACGCACTGCACGTTACAACAAACATACACTCTCTCTTAAACACACGCGTGCATATATATATAAATATAACATACACAACTCATATTATTATACACATATATATACAAGCGATTCAAACGGAACGCCGACCGGGCCCCCCTCGGTAACCGAACGACATACAAACATACACGACACGACACGATGGCTGCGCCGCTCGTATGTACGCGGTTTAGTGACAATTATGAGCTAAAAGAAGAACTCGGCAAGTAAGTAACAAAAAAAAAACCTACTGACCGACTGACTGAACGAGAAAAAAAAAATGTTCTCCAAATGTCTCTGTCTGTCTGTCTATTGCATGCGTTTTCATTTTCGATAAATTAGATTAGTATTATTATATTAAAATATTATTATACATCGTAGCGCATAATGTAGCAATGCGATCCGGTGTATGAATTTTGTTTTGTTTTTTATGTGAGCTTTGGCCGCGAATCAACCGGCACCGCGGTCGTTGTCGACCGATCGATTATCTCCTTTAACACCCCATGAAATAACTCATCGACGAATATATTACATATTTATTTATTTTACTAAGCTTTTGTACGGTACTCGGCCGTTTTGATTAGTCCCCTTGATTTTTTCCCCCGGTCGAGATTGTAACAGTAACGTTAAAAAGCGGCATTCGAGCGCTCAAACACATATACATATGTATATATATATATATACATATATACACCACAGTACACACACACACACACACACACACACACACACACACACACACACACAGACACATTTGCAGAGCACACCGTCGCCGCCGCCGCCGCTGCACGTTAGAATCGATAGCGCGCGTATACCAGTCCAAAATAGCGGCGCGCATGAGTAGCAAACGTCGGCGGCGGCTAAAGTGAAAGCGAGAGTAGTACTGGCTCCGGCTGCCTATAAACGTACATTTATATATTATGTGTAATAACAAAAAAATAATAATAATAATTAATACAACGATTAAACGCCGGCGGCGACGGAGGCAAAATATGTTACCTATACGGTACACGATGAGAGCGAGATAAAAATTTAATCCAAAACTAGTTTACACCGTTGTCGAGTACAATAATATTAGCGTCCGTGACTAGATCTTACTGGCCCCTTGGATTACAGCGGGACACTTGAAGTGTTGGCGCACGAGTGTCTTTTCCGATACTACTTTAATATGATATGTTAATATTTGTGTAAAAAATAACATCACAGATAGAGCACACCTTATTGAAACGGAAAGGGATTTTTTGGACCGACCGCCGGCTCAAATACGAAATTAGATCAGGTCATCGCGCTCTATATGCCCACGCCATGTCCCTTCCTGTTTGATTTCGCACACACACAATCGTTGTAATACACGTGCTCGTAAATCACGTGCTTTTAGGCCCTTCGATCGGCAGGACATACCCGGTCACCGGGCGGCGATGATTTTTCTTCTTGTCAAATCGATATTCCGCACCCGACGACTTACTTATGTTTTTTTTTATTTTTACCGGCTTATCACGGTACACATAAGCTCCACAGTATAGACGTCACGATTGTAAACGACAAAATAATAATCAATTTTAACGCGCTTAGTGCTGGGATAATTTTATAAAAAATATTTTCTGGTGTCTATACTATGTTACAGCGGGGTGGGACCGCGTTAAATTATGTCACTTTTTATTGTCCGACAACCGAGCGCCGAGTTTATCGAACTTAACTTCTATCTCTCATTCTCTCTCTTTCTCTCTCACCCCTCTCTCTCTCTCTTTATATCTTCTTCTCTTTCCCTCTCCATTTATATAAATTCTGCCTCCACTGCTATTACGGCGGACCCTTCACTCGCGACCGTATCTTATGCACACATATACAAACGGCGGTAATATAACAACGAATTTTAGCAAGCATGCGCCTTTTAATGACCCTTCAACGACACTTCATCGTTTTATTCTTGTCGCTTTATCTTCGATATCAAGTCTATATAGGTGTCTCTTTGATCGATAAACTCATTTCTTTCACCAGTACGTCATCTTTACCTCAGAAGTCTACGCTGTCGATATTTTTTTTTTTTTAGTTTTAAATGTTGAATAAGTTTAATGAAGTGATTTTATCCCATCTAAATGTATTAGTGTGTTTCTCATAGGGGTAGGACTTTGAAAATCCATATTTAAAAAAAAAGGTAAATGCTAATACTTCAAGTTTTGAAAAAATGAAATATTATTAAACATGAATATAGTACAATCAAATTTGTTGAAAAACAATATTGAACGAAAAAATCAATGAAATTGGCAAAAATTCGACTTATTTTTAAGTTTTTAATTTTATACCTACACTTTTTCAATTCAGTTTTGACATTTTAATATTTTTTCAGCAAATGTTTTTATCATTAGTATTTTATTTTTAACATTACTTAAATAGTTACAAATTGTATCTAAAATGGGCATTAGTAAAATTTTTACATGGCTAGACTTCTTTATGTTGAGGTTATGTGAAAATCCAATCCAATTGTGAGGTCCAATCCCTATTAAACCCCTCCCCAAGTTAGTAGTTACCCCCATGTCAGTGGCCACCTACATCTCAATGTCTTTAATTTTTTAACACACATTTTTGTCATACAGCGGAAATAGTAACGGCATCGCCAAAATTCAATACTTTTTTTTTTTTTTACAATTGTGGGTATAGGCTACGTATTTTTTCCATTATTATAGTAATGAACGCCGACGAGTTGTTTCTTCTCCTTCTTTCTCTCTCTCTCTCTCTCTCTCTCTTCGACACTTAGAAAAGGCAAAGAGCAAATCGATACGACACGTGAATTCCCCTACCCCTCGATATTACAAGCTCACGGCTGTACTCCACAAAACGGTGCCTAGCACAGCATCTCTTTTTCCTACCAAACACAAAAGACGAAAACCCACCGGCTCTTTGACGTTTCAACTGTACTTGTTCATACGCACTCGTTAGCAGGACACTACTATAGGTACATACAGTATATTATTTTGTGTACTTACACACACGTGCGTCATTTGTATATTCGTACAGGTGTAAAAAGTTTTATATAACACAACGCTGCTGTTTAACACGGCAGTCGATTCGAGTAGTATTGAGTAAAATCAATCCATCGTCTGTCGTCGCTATGGCGACAGTTTCATTATACTTGAACCCAGGTGTAAGCCCCGGTTGGCTTTGTACTGACGACCGCCTTCGGCACTGTTATGTTTACCAAATCACCAAACGACAAGGGTACCAATTAATACTATTACCTTCCGACCGAGCACTGAGAGACCGAAATAGGTATATACACCACAGTGGGTAGGTCGAAATCACCGATGAATGCTTTCGCGCAAATAATGGCCACGGAATAGATTATACAAGTGTACTGTATACAAGATGATTCGGAGTTATTGTATTCATCAACAATTCTTTTTTTCTCGAAAAGGAACCTGGCGTATTTTGAAAAATGTTTAACCATGACATTTTGCATCAGCTTTGAAATGTACAAAATATATAGTTGAGGAGAGTCGAAATAATTGGATTTCAGACGAGTCACTCTACTTGTTTATTATATATACCGAGGGACGGGTATAAGACAAACCGCAATGTAGTTATTTCATACCAGAATGGTTCTATTACAATGTGCGTGCTTGTGCTTTGTCGGCTGAATGCTCTGGGGACTGCTGCGAGTGCTGTATGGAAGCTTTAATACTTAAACGAATACACAGGGTTCGTGGGTAGTTTATTTGGTATTATTATTTTTATATAGGTATTAGATTTTTTTATTCGTTCAGTAAATAAAATATAGACTATACCGAAAAAATCCGTTAGGTGTTTTATTGTTAACGCGATGAAAAGAGTTGATTTTGTTGGTCGTCCCCCGAGAAAGTAAATTATTGATCTGCTATATAATAATATGTACTATCCGACGACTTGTCTTGACGACAATAACGGTGATTAACTATCCCTGATTAATTCCATGACACCCCAAAGAATCTTATGCAGTCAGGCAGCTCGGTCCATATTTGTTTTGTTGACATTACAAGACTGCCAGTTTAATAAATTGTTCTAATTTATTTTATTCTTGATTGTTCTGATAAAGTGTATGATAACGGTAACTAGATTTAAGCAAGTTTGCAGTATTTGCATACTACTCTTTCCTCACCATTTTCATGACTAGTATAATCAAATTATGTTTTCAGTAAAAACCTTAAATAAACTAAATCTAATGCAAGCTTAAAATTCATAAGTAATCACATAATCTCTCGTAGTATAATAAACGTGACAAAGGTCACCAACAATGCTAGGAAACTTAGGTGATTTTTTTTACTCGGACACAGGCTACGGTCAGTTTTGAAATTTAACCTCTCTTATAACAAAGGATACATACGACGATAGCAGTTAAAAGGATTCCACAGACTGCAGTTTGCTGAAATAAAAAAAAATGCACTAAGCCTTTATGGTTATGCCTCCGGTCGTAGTGTATAATGCAGCAGCACATTGCGGTCAAATCGATGCGACGCCATAGTCTGACCGCATTTGAGCATAATCCCCAATTAAATATACATTGCACCGATGGTAATCCTTATACTAATACTGTGTATGGTTAGTTTTGGCCGCCACGTAATAAAGTGACAACAATAACAAGTATACAGCGTAGGATTCCATATATGGAGGTACCAAGGTAGTTATAGTATTTTGTTTATTGTTCATGCATCATGATTGGTTTAATATTTAAAAAATTTGGATTTAAAGTATGAATTCATGTCTGTTATTTTTCCTGTTTTGCACGGAAATTCATATTATATTCTAATCAGTTTTGAAGCATTGAAACTTGAATTTAAAACATATTATGTCTAATAAATTATTATAATAACCATATAATATGGTTTCCGTATTGAATATTGTGAATTTTATTAAAAATGTCCTATAATTTTTGTTTTATCTTTTTGGATGTCTCCTTATAGCATACGATTGTGTCAGACACATAAGATTCCAATTACATTTATTATTACTTATGAGAAGATATAAGGCAGAGGCAGTGAGAGCTGTTATACAGAGGAATTTAGAGGGAAAAAGAGGATGAGGAAGATCAAAGAAAAGATGCATGGACGGAATACAGAGTGATATGAAGATGCTGGGGTTTAATTAAACGAGATGTACGAGAAGACCGAGCTCTATGAAGGTGTAGGTCGAGGGTGGCCGACCCATGTAGTTGGGAGTGTAAGTCGAGGATAAAGAAGAAGATTACTCCTACGGCAATTAGATACAACATACTTGTGTTTATTCGAATATGATATATATAGTTGAATACCTTCAGTTGAATATAATCCGCAAGTCAAGAAAAAATATGTATTTCTAAATCAAGTGTATCTATTACTTAAAAAAAATGCAGGATACAGTTATATCACCTCTACAATGTAATGTATAAGACTAACCTATTATATTAAACAGATTTGATTTATTACACATCAAAACCATACTAAAATGCCAAAACCTTATGTGTCTGCTCAAATGCCCAAGACCACCACACACCATTTATTACTTTTTAGTTCTTACTAACTTAAAACTAAATGACAAATATTTAACGGTTTTCCTAAACTTTTCGTCAAATTCAAATGATTTTTTAGTATCTACTTAAAGAACTGAGTAAAAGTTCTAAATCCATAATCTCTTATCCACCGTTTTCAGACTAAAACTTTTCGCACCTTTACCAAACTGTCAATTTACTTTCTCCATATTTAATACAATAATCTTACTATTTTCATAATATATGCTGTAGATATAGCACATAGTCGATTTAAAGGGTTGTCGTCATAGCTGCATGAAAATTCAATGATTTGACTGATGAGTAAAACAAGTTCTCAATAATACATTACTTTAAAGACTTATTTATTTAATGGATTACAACACTACATTAAAAGTGGAGTATAAAATATACAGTGGTATAGGGGTATTAGTTTCTAACTTATTAGGCCTGTGCTTTTGGTAGTGAGTTTATTTTAATATTTAAAAAAAATGTTGGTTTTCATTTACTGGCTGGAGAGAACCGTACGTATTTTGCAAAGTAATTTTATTGATATAATAAAATAAACGATCCGAAGAGACTCACGATTCACGAATAGTATCATTATTATGGTTTATGTAAAACCTACACGATCATTAGCCATTATGTAATCTTCACAAAACATTACAAGACTATCGATCTATAATATGTTCAACTTTTACACTCCTTCAAATGTTGAGATACTGTATTTTCATGTCCACGTGTCTGATAGGTGTAGACTTAGGTGTGAGCTTGTGTATCGTCATACTAATATTCTGTATGACAACCGGCTTCGTATACAACAAAAATGATGGAGTGTTTCTCGATTTTCCGGTGACCAAGTATGAATATTATGTACACCGTGTAAGCAAGTGCTCTGTCCATCAGTATGGAGTATAATAGTGTACAGACTACCGTCGTCAACCAGAGCCGTGTGCTTAACGTGCCAGCAAGTCTCTTTTCGCGTTTGGCAACGCGTCATTGATGGCGGACAAAATATATTTTTAAACATCATCAACCGGCCCCGCCACCGCCTCTTCGTTGCTCTCATAATAAGATATACATGTGTACATAAGCTGTCGCCTATATTAATATTAGCCCCGAACGCCGAAACCTGGCGGCTTTCCTGTACCGCCATATCTTCCTCGCCACCCTTGCCGGCTCCTCCTCGACCGAATCTGACCTGTGTGTATCCACAGATGATGTTAGTACACTATTATGTTGTAATAGAGACATAATAACATAGCAATGCGTCGCCAAATATCGCTTTCACCGGGCATCGACCATACCGTTTTTGGACATTGTCTTCCGCGTATACCTAAACTACCTACAACGTTGGCCGTGAATCTTTAGGTACTCATAAAAACTAGCTAAAATATTATTCACGTTTTATGTATTTAAAACATATTATGTAGTACGTACGCTTTTAGCGTGCCAAACTTGGACTAGGTAGACGTATGTCTATTTAGAGTCATTTGTCGAAAATTACCTGTTGTACAATTGTAATAATGTTTCCATATTTTTAATTAGTATTTATTTGAATTGGTTTTCACGAAACTATATTCATTTTAAATATTTCATTAGCCATTAGCGACTATGATCATGTATTTATAATTGTAATATTAGAAGACCGTCTTAGAACTTTCTCAACAGTTTCGGTAATTTTTTCAAGGTAGAAAAACGTCACACGACACACATATAATATCGTTAGTTTACAACTACAGACTTGAGTTTTATATTGAGAGGGATTCCCTTGCTCTATTTGTGTTATTCTACTTTAACTCAACCGCGGTCGTTGTAATAAATGACGTTGTGGGTATTTGCCAGAAATCCAACGGCGACAGGAGACGCCGGTGATTTATTTTACAAACGAATGCGTCTGGGAATGAAAGTCAGAAAATCGGTCCGTGTCATTAAATTCGCATGTATGTGTACTTTCGGCGGGCGTACGGCGATAACATGGACCCGAAAATAAAATTCCTTCTTGAGTTTTTACAACGATTCACCGAAATCCGTACCCGCGAACCCTCGACCTACTCACTTCGGAAATAATACAACACGCAGCTAACCTTTACCGGAAAAAAAAGACATTAAAAATGATATAAAGCTCATCCAACGGAAGTCCGTATACTATTATGCGGTACCGATGCAGTCCTTGAAAGTACAATGTACTCAAAATTATTACAACACTTGGATTTTAAAATGTAAAACGTTTGTTGAGACTTATAATTGTTAAGACGTCTGAAATGTTAAATTTGTTTACAGATCAATGTCTAGTATGTACTGATGACCGGCGGAAGAGGGGGAAGGGCATTTTAAAAATAAAAGTTTAAAACACTTATTCATTTGAAGCTCGTAGTACTTATATGCTTCAGTATAATAATAAGTACTTATTTTTTACTTTATTTAAAATTATCAGTAAATACTTCATTATATAAGTTAGTCTTTTCCAATTTTTATTTATAAGTAATTTTATAGTTAAATTATTTATTAATTATGGCATTATAGCTATCATATAGCGTTATATTCACACATAGCTTAGTGTTACAGTATTATTATATAAAAATATAAATAGCCCGCATAAAAGCAACCACAAATTGATATATCACACGATTGTTCAGTACGTTTTAATTATTTCGGTTACGGTTAACACCAAAAAAATAATATGGGTTAGTATTGGTTAAGGTTTTTGATAAAACCATATAATTCGGGTTAAACGGTTTGGGTTTTTGGAGATTACAAAGGTTAAATTGAGTTAGGGTTCTTCAAAGCACTCCATTTATCATATTCAGTCAAGAAACTCGACTGGCTGTATAGAAGTAACAAAAGCTAAAATAGCTGTTATTTGTTTTTAAAACAGCCGAGCATAACTTTTTAACATCCATCCAGTGCTAAGTAATTTTGGTTTTTAAGACTATCCAAAAGGTTTATGTTACTTTATTCATGGTTATTAACAAATTGATGTTCACTAGAAGATATTTTTTGACGATAATAACTTGATTTCGAATAAGTATTATTGCAACTTTATTGTAAACGCTAATCATTCGAATACACAAATTCTTGTCAGTGTAGTATATTTATAATTATATACATACAGCTATTTTAATATATTTTAATGTTTTTCGAATTTTAGACACTTTACTGCTTTTAGTAAACGTCTATGTATAAATTATAATTGAATAACATAGGCTAGGTTAAATATAATGGTATCTAATATCTATGCCATTATTAAATTAGGTATATAGTAATAATTACATTAAATATTTTTTAATTTGCTTAGTAATAAATTGATTCTCCTTGATTTACGGTTACTAAAAGCCGCTGCTGTCACGTTGTCTATTATATTTATAAAGTTAAGGGTTTTGTATTTTGTTCTTACCAATCAAAATTAACGTGTGTAGTATAATTAATGATAACCAAATAATAATGAAAACAGCTGTTTTGTATTCGAGCAACAATAAATTGTTTTACATTTAATCAGCTAAATGCGTAAATTAATTTTTAATTATCGGTTATACTAGTGCTTACATTACTCTCGAGTCACGAATCAATATTTAATTTAACCGTTACTCTTTTGTTTCTTTTCTATTAAATAATTATTAATTTATTAATTATACATTATTATTTTTCAATTACTTTATCCATCAATCAATTTAGATTCTTTACAAAGTTAAAACCGATTAACAGTGATTATACTCTTATACCTGATAATTAAATGTCAATTTAATCAATAGCTTGATTAAGTAAATATTTTAACGTTAATGTCCAACTTTGTTTTCGTTCATTATACTACATTACACTCAGTTAAATGCAAATACTCGAAAATAAAATATTTATTAAAAAAATCCGTTTATTATGAGCCACACGATAAAATTATGCTTTTCGCTTATAATTTTATTGTAAATAATTTGTATTGTTTGTATGTATTTTCAGAGGCGCTTTTTCCGTAGTGCGAAAATGTATTCAAAAGCACACGGGACTGGAGTTTGCGGCCAAAATAATAAACACAAAAAAACTTTCTGCCAGAGGTGAGTGGACTGCGTTTTATTAAATAATTTAAGTACGTGTACATCGGCGAATTCGTTCTCTCCCACGAGGGGTCAGCGATGGCCCGACATGTACTGCTCAAGGTATTTTCTTAAGTATATGTACACATATCAAATATGTAGATTGGATACATGTTATGGGATTATACGCTTGGCCGATTGCCTGCATCGAGTCTAAATCCGATTTAGTAGTCGATGTCCTTTTAAAAGAGAGTATCCCTTAAAATGTCCCGTCTACGAAAGCAACAATAATGTTGTTTCTTTTATTTAGATCAGATTGGGCAGACCCTCATAAAGCTTTTAGAGCATAAGTCAAGAATAGTGGTAGTATGGAAAACGAAGGGAAAGGGTTAAATCGAATAAAAAAACCCTCTATACGAGTTCAAGACGTCGAAATATAACCCCTTGACCTTATTTTGCTAGGCTTTCTTCTCTCACCCCTATACCATACAATTTCTAAGCACATTTATATCCTTGAACGTATATATAATCGTATTACCTTAACTGAGCTGAGTCGAACAAACGTAAAATCAGAGGCCATAAGCAATTTATTGAATTTATTTAGCGTGGAAAATATATGACTGTCATTGGATTTTTATAAATAATACTATATGATCAATGACCGTCGAGTGATCAATCATAATAACAAGACCAAATCAATCGCGATGGTCATATCAATAACACAGAAATGTCAATATTGTCATGCTAACTGAATAAGTAAAAACAAATTACCTAACGTATAGGATTGTACAGAGTAATAATTTCATCGTCCACATTCTTCTTTATTATTATTATTAACTTTTTTTTTTTTGAAAACTACACATACGAATTTGTACTAATGATAAAAAAAAGCACCTTAAATACTCCATAATTATAGTACACTGGTTTTTCCACGCCCTGCGCCTCTTTATTCGTAAACCTGATATTAACTTTTAAACTAAAACTGTTAACTTATAAATATAAATAACATAAATGGTTAATCAAGAGACGGACTTAAAGAACAAAAATGGGTTGATAATAAGTTTTGAAAAAATTATTTTTGCGTTACAAAAATAATTATTCGAACATCGACTTTCGGCCATATTATTAAATAAATTATTAGTTGGTCAATAGATTAGTCTTTTTAATTTTTGCGACTGAAATTTGCAATTTGAAAATTTTATATTACACAAAATAACTCCTTTATTTTAGTCTTGGCTGTAGAATTGTTGGCAGGTTTATTGTCGGTATTGATTACACAGGTTTTTTGCACCTTTTCAGTTGAAAGTAAGATAATAAGTGAAAAAATCGAATTATTGCTTTCAGTTTACTGACATCAAATATTTTAAATGTAGTTATTTAACAGACTTTACAAAGCAATTTTGTTATATGCCTTTCCCGTGAATTTTAGTACCTATTTATAAACTTAAATACCGCTAAGAGAATTATAAATTACTCGATTGATTTTTATTCTTATAAGAATTAAACTATTATAAAAAAAATGTTGTATACAATTTGTTTGTTGTGTTATGTAGCATAATATGTTTATAAGATTAATATAATAAATGTTATAACTCAAAGTGAAAAATAGTTGGTCGTTCTTAAACACATTATAACACATTATTATTAATGAACTTACAATGCATATCAAAGTTATTTTATTTCAAATAATTACAAGTTCCAATGATTTTTTCAAAAAAATTGTAGTCCCTTAGTATTAATTGCCTTGTTGGATATTTCAAAATATCTTTTAATTTGATTTTCGATTTAACATTTTTAACTGTTTACCAGCTGTTTAAATAAACGTAAAATTATAACAAATATAATTATATTTGTCTTCGGATAATTTTTTTTTTTTATATATAAAGTATAATTATTTATTTAAATTAAAAATAAATTGTATTTTATTACATTAAACTTAAATGATATAAATCATAATTTTATTGTTAGGGAGTAAAAATTGTACAAAATAGTTCGAAAAATATGATGCGAACATTTTAAGCATTTTATATGCGATTTTAAGGTCCATACATTTCGAACTATATGAGTTTATGTTATGTTTAACTAAAAGTTGAGTATTTTCTTCTACACACTTGTAATACATGAATAATAATGTATAAATTACTAAAGGAAAATTCAAACACGGCTCGCGCTTCACAATTATTGATTACTATTTTACATACTGTCGCTTACGGGGAAAACTTTTTAGCTTTGATGAGCAGTATGTAAACATGATCACTTTTTTTTTTAAATTAATTTTGCACATGAGAGAGTTCCTTTTGAGCTTGTTAAAATTAATGATATTATGTTTTGTTATTTGATACATAACGATTAGCATTATTAATTTTTATATACATAGCATCCCCGCTTAAAAAGTGACAAAACTAAAAAAAAATGATATTCGAGGTTATTATAGCATATTTTAAATAAATATCATATAATTATTGTGTAAAAAGGTCATAAGTATATTATTATTTTTTATCGATAGATGGCGCACGACACTTTTGGTATTACATTATTTTACATTATGTTGTACTTTTTTAAATGACTCTATTGGCAAATGGCTTTTTCGAGTTGTGTAACTTTTTAAGCGGGGGTGTGATATATATAATACGAAACAAAACTATCATAACTATATAAGTTAATTATATTAACTAGCCCTGGGTGTGTGTGTCTAAATTAATTATTATAACATGGGGTAGAAATATAGGTCAGGTTTGATTGGCTACGTGTGGCTATCACGAATCCATATTTATACTAGTGAGTTGTCCAGGGTAGAAAAATTGCGAGTAGTTTTTTGTATACTTACCAATTACAGGTCTCGTCATATACACATATATAACTACATTTAAAATAATTTACTATACACCCTAAAGAGAGTTGATACGGATATGACCTAATTTGAATTAATAACGTTATATTGCGTTTGACCATAGGATCGAATAAATAGTAGTGATTTATATAAACGATATTTAGTGAGAAGTTTACAGTAAAATTAAAGCAAGCAGTTGATTCAATATTCTTATGTAATATATAATAAAATCATTTGAAAGTATACTATATACTTAATTCTTAAAGGAATCCCGGTTTTATTGTTTTATGAATATAATTACTTCAGACTGTACACATTAATGTACAACCTATAATACTATTATATACAATAGATGGATAAACAACATTTTGTTAACGATACACTTTTTAGTCACTTAAATCGCTAGTTAAAAAAAACTGTATTTTGCGATTTTCATATAATTAAACAATAAGTCTGACAATAAGCAAAACTGTATTGACATATTATCCAACTAGTCTTTTCTTTAATATTGTGTAGGCTAATACTTGATTGTGAAACAGTTTGACATTGAATAGCGTGGTTCAATGCTTTACATTATATCATACCATACAAGAATATTAAATACATATTATATTCTACAAATAATAATATAATTATTACAGAAATATTTAGTTATCATAATTATAGTTGTTTTATGAAGAACGTTCTAGGTCTGTAAAATGAGAACAAAAATGTTGTCTACGTTGTTTTAATGCATATTTAATTATATATACAGTCTATATTATATTAATTCTATACTATTATTATATTTTGATGGTTCTGTCGGCAACGAATTTGTATAAACTAGGATAATGGTACTCTGAAATCTTGTCTGTACGTTCGGTCAACCCTTCAATGATATTCGTCGAGTGACAACTAACAAGGGACGGGACAAAGTAGTGTAGGTGCAAAAGTGCCTGACGCAATGACCTCGATGTGTCACGTGTAGCCAACACATGTATCGCAACCCTGTAATACATATAACATTGTATTATATAAATCAAACAAAATGCAACGTGTGCCACCCTCGGAAAAGGGAGGCATTGTGAGAGAAGGGAGGGAAGGGGTGATGACATAATACATATATAACACGAGAATATATCAAATGTATGACATAGGTAACCGGTGGGTATGTGTATTTTGCATGTGATGTGTTTGTATGTATCTGGACATCACGTTTGACAAACGTGACGAGAAGAGGTAACGAGGGTAGGAATACGTGTTGTGCCCATGTTACTATCGAATTACAAAGGTACTCCGAACTAAGTTTACCCAACATAGTAATTGCTGTAATCATTTTAATGATGAAAAACGGACAGGAGGGCCAGCGAAAGGAGTACGTTGATATTAGAACCAAAATCCGTTTACAAACCGATGGCTGTTTTATGGTTGTTAAGGCTTTGTTAATATGTATAATAAAACTTAGCGGAGTGCCGCACGCAAACAAGCAAGAGAAGAATAATAAACAGTAAAGGAACCATAATATATATATATATATATATATATATATATATTCACTATTGATGACATTACCAGACCTGACTTTTTTCTGTTAGTCGGAGACACTTGAAATCAATTTTTTCTTAATCTGCGTTATCACAATGCGTGGAATATCGATTTTCAGAGTAATCGAAATTTGACCTTAAAAACCGATTAGAGGCTAAAATATCGATACTACTAAAAATCGATAAAACATATTGTTTGTGGGAAATTCAATTTTGCGTGTTTTAATGTTAGGTAACCTGATTTATCATAAAAACTACGTGAGTTATCTTTAACATGCCGCAAAAACACAGTGTCTCTTTAAGGAGACGTGGGGTCTGAAAGGGTTAGTTAATACACTGCTGTAGCAACCGTTTTAAATTTGGAAAGTTGACAACAAAAGTAAATGTTCATAAGAAAATAATACTTTTACGTCAATTTATATTACAACTTATTTTTTGTAGCTCTAACACAACCGCAGTGTGACTATGATAGTATACACAATTTAATTTTTGTATATAGTTGTGTAACTTTATCAATTGTACATAACCTATTGTTTTTTTAATTAAAAAAAAACAATTTCATTGAACATATAAAAGAGTTAATCCAATAATAGGTACCTACCGTCTTATAAGTTTGAAATGAATTCTCAATTCCTGCCGTGCTATTACTTGATTAAATATATAATAAATTATTACTTTATAATACCTAATAAATAACTAGTATGAAGCTAATTTTATAAAGCTGTTTCTTTGAATTTTAAATTATTTATTTATCTACAAATAGGCAACCTTATAATAAAACTAGCTTCGCGATTTAGAGTGATCGGTTATTTTATTGTTTTTTCTAGTACCGCCTATTCAACATTTACATTTTCCTAACCGTAACTTAAGTGTAAAAAAATGTGATGGATTATTTACCAACATCGATTTATATTTTTTATCCAGATTCTGAACATATCATAAGTCACTTATTATTATTATTATTTTTTATTAAATTATAATTACTATAAAACTAGTTAAAATTTTAAAATGTTAGAAGCACAAGCTAGTTTTTTAAAAAGTACTCTACAGCGAGTTTCTTAGTAGTTATTTAAGCTTACAGGCATAATCAATCAGAGGGTAGGTACTATTTTAGGTCTTCAGTATAAATGAAAACAATTAAAGAAGCTTACACTTATTTTGTACTCGTTTACTTCTAAGAGAAAATGTTCAGTGACTATTTAAGCAAATATCTTTTAAAATAAAACATCCAGATTAATTTTGTCTAATTAGTCTCCTGACTTGAAGAATAATCGATTTTACGAAGGATAATAAATTTGTACCTTAAAATAGAATAAGGCCATTACTAGAATTTTTTTTTATAGTTTATTTTAGTTTCACAGACAAAATAACCGATCTTTTGATTAGTGCTTTAGAGAAAAATTAACTTTCATTTAATTAAACTTTAATTTGTAAACTAATTAATAGTATTTTACTTTATGAATTTATTAAGTTATAATATAATTTTTAGTTGTAACTTATTAAATTATTTAACCTAAGTTAATTTTTTTTTAATTTGCGATAGCTTTTAAGGATTTATAAATGATGTATTTATTTTAATACATGTTTTTAAAGATCATGAAGCCTCTTACTATAACAAAATTTTGAAATTTACATTAACATACTTTTTAGTTCTTTATCCTTTTATTGTATAATAATCAATAAAATATACATATTTTATTTTTCGAAAAATAGTTTGATTTTATTTAAATGTATTATTAAAAGTTGAAATAATTGATTTGGTTACAAAATTAATGTTGCTGTTTACAGTTGATATTGTAATTTTGTGCAAAAATAATTGTTTTAAAAATAAACCAAAAATGTATGTTGAATATAATGTTTGATATATTTTCAGATTTTCAAAAATTGGAAAGGGAAGCAAGAATATGTAGGAAATTACAGCATCCAAATATTGGTAAGTAAAGTGCACAATATTTTATTTTATTTTAAACAAATTAACAACAAATATGTTACTTTTATTATTAAAGTACAATAATGTTAATATGGTCAACAATCATTAATTACGTATAGGCCTAATTTTTACCGTGATGACTTTTACCACTTTTTTTTTTTTGATAATTTTAAGTATTTTTTAATTTTAAATGTATGTTTTATTTATACACGTCACTCTATTTTAGTTTTACTGTGGTATTCTTAATATTATATTATTTATACTTGTATTATTTATACTAATGAAAAAATAATTAAAAATAACTTTTGCTCATTTCTGCTTTGACGTAACTATACTATGATTGCCGATTAAAAATTATTGTGTGGTGTCTAAATATTGAAAGTATCCTAGTCCTATATTACTAACTCTATAAGAGTCGTTTATATTTCATACTAGCATACAGTTAATTTTATACTATATTATAATACAGTAGCTCTGTAACTCATATTTTATACTAATTTAACAGCCTATATTGTCCAATTATTTTGACTTGGTTAAATAATAGAACAACAATTTATTAACATAACTTCTGTCTAAATGTTGTACAGTGTATAGTATGAGTATGATACATATTTACACAAATAATGCATGTAAATTTATCAAATCCTTACTTCTCTCACGCTAGCGTCTAATTTTTTTTATTACCTTTTAATATTAGTAAGATAATATTATCTTTCTTCGGTAAACTTAACATAAGCTTATGCATTTTGTTGCATAAACTATAAAGTATGTAAACTTTCGTCATGTTAAGTACTCTAAAATTCCTAAAATTTAATAATTTATTATATTATATTATTACTGGCTATTGCTATTATATACTTGGCCTCGCACAAAACTTCATCGGTTTTCACTTTAAAACTCATCACGGTAATCCTCTTATGCGGTTTAACGTCCATAAATTATTTATTCATTCAACATTATCTACACATAATATTATTTTTCCATTACTTTTTTTTAAAATGTTATGCGTAATTTTCGAAATCTAATTTTTATCATTTTATACCATTTATATTATTGAATTACAACTTAGTTTGAAAGTATAGTAAATATAGGTATTTTAGATTTTAGAATTAGTATTTTATTTATACTTTGAATTTAATGTAAGTATTTCAATCAGGTTGTACCTATTACATTCCCTATCAAATTTTGTATATAGACTATATCATATAGAAATCAAATAGCAAAATAGTTGATAAAATTTAAAAAAACAATAGGAATTACATTTTTTAATGCTATTTAATTTACATGAAGATTATTGATATAGGTATATAACGAGTTTTAACAGTGATTTGGCTTGGCTAAACAAAAGTCACATATTGCATTGGTTATTTATTTAATTTTTAATTCATTTAATTTTACGATAAAATAAATAAATAAACAATACATTTAATGAGGTATTAAGATTTCTTAAATTGGTTTAACGAATAGTTTTTTTGTTACAGTTCGGTTACATGACAGTATCCAAGAAGAGCTATTCCACTACCTTGTTTTCGATCTGTGAGTATATTTTGTAATGTTTACTTATTCGATTTTTCGTTAACATGTATACACTGTCATTTGTACAATGAACAGCAACGCGTTCAGTTGAGCCTTGGTTGTGTATAAATAGTAGTATGCCAAATCGACCCAGAAATAGACTATGAGTAGCACAGATACATTGTGTAGATTGACATAGCCAATGCTAAAATACTAATTATTCAACAAATTTGTGTACCTGTATAATAAATGTTTACTGAATATTTTCTCCTAAAACGTATTTGATATCAATAATTTCTTAATAGTTGTTAAAAATATGCACCTAAGAATATATTTGTCTGCGTTGCTCTTTTATAAAACCACTTTACAACTGTCTTTTGCCTCGTAACTGATAATCATGTCTCTGGGAATAGTAATAAACAATGTGTATACAGTATATAAAGTGTTTTACTTGTGTAATCTTTGCTGAAACCATCAGATGTTGACCGCCTCACGCCTATAAAACAAATAGTTTTTAATTAATCTAAGATTTGCTAACCAGTTGAGTAAATTCGTTTGAACAAGCAGTTGGATAGCTTTCTTTAAATTCTTCATCCTAAACTTTATGGAAACTATAACTTATATACCTATTAAACAACTTCTATTAAAGATTGTAAGATTTATTCCCCTAAATTCCTTATTATCGTTTGACTTTACTTCCTTCCTAGTCTAACAAGTAACATACCCGCATTTATCTATTTCTTTGATAACCCCTTATTCTATTTTTTTATTTCTTCTTATTCTCGTTCTACCATCAGTTCGTCCTTAATCACGGTCCTTAACACGGATCCCTATTTTACTATCTATTCAATGTTAGTTGTTCAACAACCTACTGTTTTTTGTTGTCAATTCATAATAATTTTGTATTATTTCATGTTTTTACTTAATAGCCAATGTACCTAATAAATAACAATAATCAGTAAACATTTTTTTAGAATTTAAAACTGTATAATGGCATGTACATTACACAAATTGTAATGTACATTGTAACGTTGTAATGTACATGTACAATTGTGTTTAATTCTATTACATTTAAGTTAACATATAAAACATGTCTTCAGAGTAATAAATCAACTGGTTTAATTGATAAATGTTGGCCAATTATTTGTATTTTGTTAGTCTATACACGTTTTTCTGTCTTAAGTATGTTTTCTTCAATTAAGTCTAAACTAAAATTAAGAATTATGTTTAATTGTAATTACTAAACAAGCATCAGCGATTATCGATTCGCTACAGTCTAGGTTATAAATATATTAAATGCATCCATGGCCTAAAAACTATTATAATCAATTATTTGGCCGCACACACATCTAAGAGAGTTCCTCGTGTTTTCCTATCACAACTCAGAAGTTGGCAGGTTTCACAATTGATTTTTAAAATAATTTTGTAATTAAATGTTAAATTAGAAAAGTTGTTGGTTTCTTTGTTCTTTTAAATATTAGCTAGACTCTTATGATGTACTAAGATAATATAATAATATCAGCGAAGTGAAAACTTGCAGGGAAACGCAAAGCAATTATTTTCAAATTTATTTTCTGGCAACATATTGTTTAATGGTCTATGTATGTACTTTCAACAGGGTGACGGGTGGCGAACTTTTTGAAGACATCGTAGCCAGGGAATTTTACAGCGAGGCCGATGCTTCCCATTGCATCCAGCAGATACTGGAGAGCGTAAACCACTGCCACACCAACGGTGTAGTTCACAGGGATTTAAAAGTAAGATAATAATATATATACATATATATATATATATATATATATATATATATATGTATATAATGTTATATTAATGGGTTTTTCTTCCATTATGTATAACTCCTTGTCGCCCTTGTCCGCGCATTGTTGGCACATTACGTGCGCCTATGTTTTGTAAATAATGAACCTTTAGCTGTTTAGCAAATTTCTGTACATTAATTTTGTTGTATTTATTCGCAACGTCCGTAAAACAAATGAAAGTGACGACTCTGAGTGACTTACCTGTGGCGGTATGTCCTTTTAGTGTTATTATTTCAAAGTCTCTCGCTGGGTTTTTGTTTAGTTCGCCTCAACATTATTTTTTTTTCATTAGTTTTGTTCTCTAGACTGCATTAAACTGTCAACACGACAATATATTAATTATAACGCTCTTGAAACATGAAGAAATTTAGAGACTGTATACATTTAGGGACTTACTTAAATTTATAATGTTACTAAGGAATTAACTATATTAAATAGAAATACTTCTAATTGAAATGAAACAATTCGTTCGAGTTGTCACCGTAAAAACTAAAGAGTACAAGATCTTGATCTTACAAAGCATAGTTTTGAAGTGATATAGGTATAAAATAGTCTCTTAATTAAATACGGTTGTATCTCAGTCTTTCTCCATTGCAGTAAGAAATCACTTAAATTTAGAAACAGTAACGACAATTAGTTTAACTGGCGTTTTTAATAATACTACTTTATTAACTGTAAGTAATTTGACGAATTAACCATAATCAATGAGAGCTTTTCCTAGGTGGAGGATTGCGTTGTATCATTTACGAGGATAGAGCGGATAGACTTGAAGTATTATACATTATTTATGGAATGAATATAAAAATGCATGTTTGATTAGTATTGTCTCAATAAAAGAAAGAACATTTCAAAAATACCAACTAAAAAACAAACCTTTTATTATAATTATAATAATAGTATATAAATCCTCGCATACCACATTTTAATCACTTGGTCCTAACTGCGACATTTACCACTGTCAGAACTCCTACGGAATTTTCAGGGACTACTACATTATATTTAGTAGAATTTAAACTATTTTAAAATAGGAAACTACTAGCTAAACAAGTCTTTTGGCTCTTTCAGTCCAATAGAACGGTTTTAAAGTAATTTATTCAGGAATTCATCAAGCTTTTTCATAGCATACTGTCATATTTTTTGTTTTTTTTTTTACTTATTTTATTACTATTTTTTTTAATGTGTTAGATACACAGCCAACAGATAGCTTCATACTAGGAACCGTAACCTACCTTGTAATTTTAAAAGATTAAAAGTAGAAAAAAATTCTCTGTCCCCTCCAAAATTTGTTTTTAAAACTCGTAAAATAAAAACGCGTCGAAGCTAAAATATAACGGTTTGTCTAAGTTTTTGCATTCAATTATCAATTTATTTTGTTTTCTTTTAAATTATTTACTGCATTCAGATAGGGGTTAAAAAAGGTATTTCTTCCTTTTCGTTGTATTATTTAGCATAAGAAGAAAAAATAACTAAATATAGCTTGGTCAGGTTGAACTAAAATTCACCATATATACAAAAAAAAATATTGTAGCCAAAACTAATTATGCTTTTACATAAATAAAAGAATTAAACAAATAAAAAACAATTTATTACAATAATTCACAGAACTTAAATACTTCAAAAAGTAATTTCTAGGTTTTAGAACAAAATAGTAAATAATAACCTGCTATAAAATGTATGAAAATTAGAATATGAATGAGAATTTTATAACCCTTTACCTCTATTTCTCTAATTTAACTCTCAGTTCTTTTGTACTTCTCATTCTCTATAAAACAACATTATCATCATAAAACAAATGCACCCAGTAGCAACGTCCTGCACATCTTTAGCAAGTTCTTTCGTTTTATGGAAAATAAGTATAGGCTGAATTCTGACGTTTGATGAACACCTCTAACAATAAATTCGTCTGTTTCACACACGATGAAACTTACATGTTCTCTATTATATTTATATAATTTTTGGGGCAATTTTCTTCTTCAAAACTGCCCAAAAACATATATTGCTACCCTGCTGTATATATTGGCTCAGTTATAAAGAGGCTAGAGAAATTCAAATCCTTTTAAACTACTTCAGTCCTTCAAAAGAATATGAGCATCGAATCAGGCTGCAGGCATAACCTTCAAAATGTTTAATTCTTACTGAAATTCTGTGGAATCTTTAGGTTGTTTAACCAATTTTTTTTAAATAAAATAGTATAAATTAAACAATTTATGTATAGTGGTAACTCACACTCTAAAGCTAATGCACCAAATAATGTTTCAAGGATATAATCTTAAAAGGCTTCTCTTTAAAATAATTTTTAAAAATATATATTTTTTTTACATCAGCTGTCCTTCTTAGTCACTTAATTCCGTTACTTTCTAGCGCTTTCCACACTTCTACAGGCAGCCCATCCGATTATACTGCTTTCTTACACCTTATTGCTTTATCGCTTTTTCCACTTTCTCTTTATTAATTAAATTTACTAACTCTTCATTAAATTATTTTTCCTCTTGTTCTTATGTTATAAACTCTCCATTCAACCACTCATTAAAATTTAAATAACATATTCGAATATTAATCATAAAATTAAATCTTCTTTTCAGGCGTCATAGATTTTGACCCCTATTGGGGTGTAAAGGTGTAAGTCTATTGACTTACACCTTTTTTGACCAATTTAACTTAAACACCAAACCAATAATAAAATAGGTACTTGGGAACTAATGATTAAAAAAATATTTACATTTATAATTCACATGTACAATACCCACTTCTACAGGATGGTAACTCTTGTCTCTTGTAGAACAAGAGTTGTCTAACCGACTAAAAGTGGTTGTAAAAAAAAAATTCATACGTGTTTCTGTCTACGATGCTTAGCCAATCTACGGCAAAAATTTGAAATTTTTTAAAAAAATATACCGAAAGAGACTTCAAGTGCACCTCTAAGCCAGATTTAAAATTGTCGTCAGTTATGCCAGTAATAACTAACACCTATGGTCTTATGCCATGTGATCAAGCTATTTCCGATTCCAATTGGCTCTCAAATAATTCGTTGTTGGGTTAGTGTTTAAATTTAATTTGGCCGAAAGAAGTATCGATTGTTATAATTTTTGGTCGTTAAGGCGTGACCTACTTCACATTCATCATATTGAATATAATGGGACTACTTTAAATTTTTAAACACGCGAATTTCATTAGATGGAATGTTTTTTTAAGCCAACACTTAAAAGAATCCATTATTTAAACTACTTATTACATTTGAATTAAATATTGTTATCTTAGTCATTATTGAAAATACACAAACTTTGATGAACTTTTTTGCAACATACTTTGACTTTGTTTTGTACAGTTTTAGATGTACCTCGAAAAGTGAAAACACTGAATACTCGATTATCGTATTGTCTAAATCTTTCAATAATTTAACGGTTATCGTTTAACACGTATTTTTGTTTTATGGTATTTAGCAGTTTTTAAATAGTCATTCAAGCCCTTGGCCTACAGTCGTTCTATTTGTGAACTACCCGTTCTCAGTGGGTAACTACTTTTATACTATTGGCAACATATTCTGATATAAGAGAACTCGTAAAACAGACCGTTAACGCAGATTTTTCGAAAAAAAACAACCACAAAATTTGTTTAATTTGAATTTACTCACTATAGTTTAACTATGGTCATTTTTTTAAATATGTTTGACGTTTGCAACTATTTTGATATAAGAAATTAAAAGTAGTGACAAGTTTTGTTAATAAATGTTTGATGCTCGCAGAAGTTTTTATTTAACTTTTTTTTATAATATTACGTATCCCTCACCATCAGACAATGAATAGATAAAGATATTTTAAATGGTAGGATGTGTAAAGCCTTTACCTTTTATAATTTTAAAAAAAACCTACATGGGAATTAGAAAACCAATTCAATTTATTTTTATTCTATGCCAAAGTCCCAAGCCACCATCCAGCAATCCGGATAATTTTGTTTAGGAATAGCTTAAGTTGTCAGTATTTATTGTTGTACAGAGATCGAGTTATTGACAGCCAGTTATCTGATCTCGAATAAGTGTGCAAATTTTAAAATTTGTATAATAAAATTATAACGTAAGCTTAAATTCAGTAAGAACTGAAGTTAGTGAAACTGTAGATTCCTGTTAATTTTCATAGCGCGTTTCTACTGTTTTGTGACCCAACATGAACACATGAAATGGAATAAGTTTTTATTATGTATGAGCCATCAAGATAGTATGTTGTATTTCTAACAAATGAGTATTCTATGTAAATTATAGCCGGAAAACTTGTTACTGGCTAGCAAAGTCAAAGGCGCAGCGGTTAAGTTAGCTGATTTTGGATTAGCTATAGAAGTTCAGGGCGAACAGCAAGCGTGGTTTGGCAAGTAACGCATATTAGAAACGCCAGACACATGATTTTTAATTATAAAAATGTTGTAGGATTCGCCGGAACTCCAGGTTACCTGTCCCCAGAAGTACTGAAAAAAGAACCCTATGGAAAACCAGTAGATATATGGGCTTGCGGTATAGTATTATACTTGGGACGAACAGCGTGTTTGAAAATAATAATCGATTTTCATTGATTCTTTAACAGGAGTTATACTGTACATTTTGTTGGTCGGCTACCCACCGTTCTGGGATGAAGATCAACACAGGCTGTACGCCCAAATCAAAGCTGGCGCCTATGACGTATGTGTCAAATTCAATATACTTATTTTTCCGTAAAAATAAATAATGAGTTTTATTATAAACTGACAGTTTTTTTAGGAATTATCATAAATTGAATTATTGTTTTCGTGTAATAATATGTTCATTTTTTTTCTACAGTATCCATCGCCCGAATGGGATACCGTGACGCCAGACGCAAAGAACCTAATCAATCAAATGTTGACTGTGAACCCGGCCAAAAGGGTCACCGCTTCCGATGCCCTGAAACACCCTTGGATATGCGTAAGTCTTATCTCGATTGCAATAAATTCTCCTATAGTTTTTTATTACATATAAATGCTCATGTACCTAAAGGAGGTAATCAAACCAAGAATAAACCTGTTGAAGTACAGGAGGAGATCGAATTGTGAGTAACTTCGCCCCTCTAACCAACCGGAGTTTCACTAATATAATTATATTTAGGGTGAACAATAATTATTTTGGTTTTTCTTTTTGTGTTTTACCCTGCGGTATTATCGTTGGAATGTTTTCATCAGCGCTCTAGACGTTGTCACGATATTTCAAACATACATTTCCCGTCTATTTACAGCCGAGTAAATTGACTGTCTCTAAGCAAAATCGTTTGACTTTTTGATAATATTACTGGGTACCATGATACTTCCATAACTTAACTACTAACTGATTTTATACTTTTAAAGTGTATATATGTTTAATATTTATACTATATACATTGTATGTATATAAGTATATTTTTATAATATATTTCACGATGGCATGAAATCCAATGTCCAAATTGTTGTTTGCACCATTCATAAATAACAATACATAACCTGTAACGCACAAAACTCAAGACATTTAATCGTTTCTAATTTCGTCGTATAATAGGCCCGTTTGACGACTTTCGTGCGTTTAAGTCGTACGTCGCATAAAAATGTAAATAACAATAGTATAAATAGTGATTATGTGATTTCCGGACAATCAAGTTCACGAAGGACGAAACGATAGACGTTCAGTAATTTTCCACAACGACAAATAACCGTTTAGAATATCGTGTGGACGATAAATTTATTGAAAACTATACATTTACCGTGCCCCCCACATCGATTCCTCCTCTGTTGTTTATGCGTTTTAAAAGCATAAATATAAATTTAATATAAATACGTTAGATTTTTGAGGGAAAGGGGTAGTTTTAATGGACATATCGCATGCAAACGAAAAACCTCTCCCGAATAAATATTCATATTGTAATCCTAATGGTCCGTGTGTTTCAGTATCGTGAGAAGGTTGCTTCGGCTGTGCATAGACAAGAGACGGTCGACTGCTTAAAGAAGTTCAACGCCAGACGAAAATTAAAAGTAAGAATAACATTTCATTAGTAATACAATAAAATATAAAGCGTACAAAGGAAACTGGAAATAACTAGTTTAATTGTTTTAATGATTAAAATTACATTTTAAATTATTTTAAAAGACAGAAGAATTATTTTAAACTCAAAAAGAATACTATTAAAACAGTTATTTAAAGGAGTTGTACCATATTATATTTATGTATGGTTATTTAATCGTTTTATTATTTTTGAAAACATTTAAAGAAAGTATTTCCTATTTTCGTTCTACACTTTTATTTGTAGCAATTGTATTCTTTTTTGTATTACCAAAAACTATTGTTAATATATATAATTTCTTTTTTTATACTACAGGGTGCCATTTTGACTACAATGTTGGCTACGAGGAACTTCTCCAGTAAGTATGATGTACACGGTAAGTGCCTCAGGAACCTCAGATCAATCACGTGTGTATGAATATAGGTGAAAAAATGGTGTTCTGTATGATTAGAAGTTTTTTGTTTAATTAGATGCGCCAATGTGTACATATATTATAAATAATATGTATTTGTATACATATACGCCTATATAAAAATATAACAGTTTGAAACACATATTAGGTGTTTACGTTAATACTACGGGCTAAGCACTGTAAATAAGCTCAATTTATACCCGCAATGTCTCTGAATGGTGGAATATTTAGGGTTTTTTTTGTTTGATGTTTATGTAAAATGTAGTAAGATGGAATTAAAAATAGCCTACATATGTATAATTTGCATTCTCGTCTTATCCAATTTATGGAGGGCATGACAGGTTGGTATAAATGCATAATATAATATTGTGCGCTATCCTGCAATATTTGAACTTAAAGAAATACATGTTGTAATATTATTTTATGTTCCAATACTCCTAAGTAACCCTTGTCTATCCAATTCACGATGTAAAAATGTATAATGTAGTGCTACTTACGGATAACAAACAAAAGACAATCCTTATACACACAATATATTATGTGAGATATAAATTGTAAAAGACGAACTTTTATTATTTTACCTTTACCCATAACCTGCTGTAGATGCATGCTGTTAGTTGTAGGAGCAACGATAATTCTTAAGTTTGAAAATTTCAAAAAAACCTCATTATACTATTAATTTAAAACAAAAATGTATTTAAATGTAGCTCATTTAAAACTCGAATCGTTACTTTAAATAATAAATATATTCATTTTAGTATTTTTAATAAATTGTTCTATGCGAATTACCTAAAACTTATCATATCAATTAAAAAATATATGTTTTAAAACCAATCAATACAAAAATAATGGAAGTTTCCACCGAGTTCCCAGAACGGTCTATATAGGCTTTCTAACCTAGTCCGGACCCACCCATATTATATGGCCAGATGACTTAAGAACCAAATTTTTTTTGAAATATTTTTTGGAGTCAGATTTTAAGCTTTCGGAGTAACAGTACACAAATAAAGTCATTGAATAGTAAAATATTTGCGTAATCTATTGTCATTTGTCAAACGTTAATGGGTTATAATTATCATTAATTTGATCTTCAACTCACAATGGTTCAAAAGAGTTCAAAAACGAGATTTCATAACAGTTTTTTTATTGTTTACATTTTACAGCAATATGTTATAAAATGGTTTTGTTGAGTCACAAAGATTTTTATAACTGAATAAGTTATTATCAAGTGTTCTTCTCGACTGGATCATTATGTTTATTCATTGAATTTTCTGGCCTGACTTATAAAAGTAACAGTACAATGCACAACAAAAACGACTGTGTTTAGCGGATGTAAAACGACTTGTTTTCCATTGTTATCTGCGTACAATATACTTAAATAATAATAATAATAACACTTTAAGGTATTTCTTTGGAAACAAGGTTGATAGAACAGGTATTTTTTTTTTACTACAAGTATCCATGATCTATTTTTATTACTGAAAAAGTAATACAATATTTCACGTTCAAGCAGAAATAGATGGATAGATTAGGAAGTACACTAGAAGAATGTTCATGCTTTTTAAGCAATAACAGTGGGTTTTGTCGTAACTGGCAGATAAGTAATTTTATATTTTAGGTCGAAAAATTACAATGATTATTGAATTATTATTAGAAGTTGCACTTTTAATAAATACCAATAAAGAACGATAGATATATAATCTAACGTTGAACAAGTGTTGTTTGTAATAAATAAAAAAAATGATCATCCAAATTGTAGACGAAGTGGTATTAATTTGTCTGGTTCCTGTAACCGCCATTACCCAAAAAGTATACTAATAAGTAACATATAAGTATGCGAATGAAATACATTTTATTCTTCGACGTACTTTAATATAATACTATGTACTCAATGGTTTTGTCATAGTGACTCCCTAAATCATAATATACTCGTAACTACCGATAATGAAACCTAAACTGATTTCAAAAATATCAGTAAATTTGTATTTTCGTATTAATGACTAGAGCTGAGGTTCTATACGAGGCGCTTACTACCATTTACACCGATAAAACATTAAACAAATTACTGATGAATATAAAATTAAATTATTATTAATTACAAACATTGAAACAATTTATGCTGAGCACTATTTTATGTTCATCATTAATTGATCACAAATCACAATGTACCTGTTACTATATTATCTCTCATCACTTTTTTTTGTTTATTTTTTATTGTTTTGTTTTCGTTCACTCCTTCCCGTTATCTTCGTGAATTCTCTATAAACGCACCACTTTTGATCTATACTTCTTCAAAAATGTACCACACAATTTTTCGGAACAGGAAGTGGTAAGACGGTATTTTTCATTAAAAATAATTACATTTTTTTTATATATACAATTGTTATCATATTTATTATACATTAACATTATTGTGGACGTCATTATTTTGGCATAATATTTTTAATTTTATAACCTTATGTTGGGCATTTTGCTTAATATTGTTTCATTCTAAACGATCTAGAAACTATTCTATATTTTAAAACTTTGCAGGTTTTTTTTAAATTTTAGTTGGAATGAAGGAATTATTTACCGGTTCCGACGACTAAATTTTGCATGTGTATCGTACTATATAACAAATATGGTGTTTTTTTATAATACGCACGATTCGTAATTTTTTTAAAATTAATATTATTTTAAGTTGTACAGTTAGTTTAAAACATTTGTTTTAACCTTAAGTAGCATGACGTAGTTTATTAAACTGTTAACGTCTTGTGTAAGTCTTTAAATCAAATTATTTTTTTTTTAAATAAAGTGATAAACTAAAACTGAGTAATAATTAAAATTGTTTGAAATTTTTCTTTGATAAGTATCACATGTAGTGGCTGTCTATTTGAATTCCTATGTTAGAATAGCACACTAACTATTGAATAGCTATTGCTATTTATAATGCACATTTTAATATTGTACTTACACAATGCCTACTTACTTTGAGGAACAATTCTATAAAGTCTTAATATGTATACGATAACACGGGGCTTAAGAATTTAGAACATGATGATCATGTTGTAACTTGTAAGAACTATTTACAACTTAACTATTTTACTGTTTAGTAAAATGTTAATTTCGGTTGTACAAAAATAATTTTATATTTCTCGCTCACAATATTTAAATTTTGATGCCTTATCTTGAAACTCCAGTTAATAACCGTTCTATTAAATTATTCAATTTCATAAGATTATATTTATTTAAAAAATCAAATCTTGAAGTATTTTTTCTATGAAATGTCATTAATAATATTACAATCTTGTCAATCACAAATCACAATTAATACATTTTTGGCGAATTGATATTAGTTCTCATTTCTAATAAGACATTTTTTTAATTAAGCATACAATAAAGTAGTTAGATGAATATTCTAACTAATTTTGTCTAAACATTTGTATTGATCCATTTGGATTTAATTTAGTACAGATTTAATGTTCTTTTCTGTGGTGTATTTGTCAAACTGTATCTACGCTTGTTTCATTTTCATATTTTGTTCAACTAGTTTGGGATATCGATACATATTTTTATTTTATTTCATGATCTCACGCTGTTGACATGAAAAGACTTGTAAACTATAAAATCGACTAATTTACTATTGTTTATTAGGTCGCAGTATTGTAACAACAAAAAAAGGAGACGGTTCTCAAGTGAAAGAATCAACTGAAAGCAACACTACATTAGAAGATGACGACGTTAGGGGTGAGTAGAAGGAAATTTTCAAAATATCGCTTAAACAATATACATTTTAAAATATTCCGTGTTTAATACATAACATGTTTAAATTAAAGCGTTCAGATTAAATAATTATAGTTTTAAATACGTTCTTCTTTTAAAACTATCGACATCATGCATGCATTAAACAGACATGTAATAGAAAAAAAATAAAACTAATTGATGTTTTGAAAAATACAGTTTTTTTAAATCTGTTTAAATACTATAATTATTAACACTTATGAAAACTGTCCAACCGTCGTGGTTTTAGAAAAATATTTTTATACCTCGTAAAAAAACTAGTACTTTAACTTTGCAGTTTGCACTAGTATTATTATTCAAACCTATTTTTATAAAATGTATTTCTAAGTAAGCCGAACGCACATCACGAACTCACTGAAAAACGTGCAATAATACTAGAAAGGGTCACCTAAAATCAGAAAAATTATTTTGTAAATATTATTATACTACTGATTGAGGGCTGCTTGCTTGTAAATAAGCAGTGTGACGCTTATATTGTACGGTAAAAGTAAAATATTTACTAAACAGCGTTGGAGAAATACTGCTGCTCGCTGCCATGATAAAAAAATAGATTCATAAGACCATTTAAAAAACCGGCAAAATTATCGACCTAAAGCATGATAGCCTTACCAAAAATCAAATACGCCGTTTTCTTAGACTCGTATGAAGTAGGCGTTATTATATTTTAATTTATAATGCATGCTTACCGTTAGGGTGTTTATCCCAAAATGTTTGAAAACCCGCATACAAAAAAAAACCTATAAACAACAGTTTCTTTATTTAAATTCAAATAAACAATAATCAATTGTATACCGTTACAATTTGTCACAATTCCAAATATGAAAAGTGTGTTTTTCTCTTAGAGGACAAAAAAGGGACTGTGGACCGGAGCTCTACAGTAATTGCCAAAGACTCTGAAGGTAAATATTAACAATGACAAAACCAAAGAAAATCATTAATTGATTAATCGCGCGAATCAAAAACAAAAGTTAACTTACAAACGCCAACATTTTTTTGTTTGACACTAATAATGTATTTTTAACTTTAATATATTATTTATTTAAAAACAAAATAGATAAGATTATGTTCCGCTAATTTACGCGTTAATAATGGCTAAATTTAAACACGACTCAATCAATTTTAAATTAAACATTTTTTTGTCTAACGTTGCTGCGCCGATAACGATTTTGTTGATTTTTTTTTTGTATCGGTCAACTTATGGTACACTTGTTGTTTTGTATGCATTGTTTTATCATCTGACGAATCATTTATAACGATAAATTGTCGAGTCTGTCTGTCATCTCTCTTAGCTCTTTTCTCCGAGTTAGAAAACAACCAATGCAAAACATAGGGAAATTATCAGGTTGCATCATTCCTCTCGCACCACATAACCAAAACGCTGTCCGTAACCCGCCATTTACTATTGTATTGCTCTATACCCAGCCTTGTACAGAGGATGCGGCTGTATCATTGTTTGACGGATTTGCTAGCTGTATACAGCAGTGTAATTGAGGCAGAGTTGTGTTTAGGAAACGTTGGCACACCGCCACCGTCTCCGGCACCGTCGTCCGCGTCCGTCGGAAGCGTACTGGGCTTCTTCAGGAGTTCCGCTTCCACCTCGTTCGGATCGAAGCCCAATAAACTGACCGTGATCACCGCCACCGCCGCCGCCGCAGCTGCCAGCAACCCCCAAAACGCTTTCATACAAGGTCAGCACGGTTGCAAATTGGATTTGCCGTTTGAGCTTGTTTTTATAGTTGTTTCCCCCCACCCCGTTCGACGACCAAACTTCTAACACGGTAGCGCAGTCGTTGTCGGACGTTCAATTCTCGACGTTTATAATCCTCTGTTCGGCGAGAGAAAGATCCTGCGCATAAACCAAAAAAGATTACTCCTGTCTGCGCAGGCCCATCGAATTTAATATGCATTTTGGTCTCTCGCCGAATAGAGTATACTAACCAAAATGTTTTGACTGCCGTGTGTCCGAGTGTACTACTAACACAATTAATGCATAATATACACCGAACGATTCGTCAACTACGAGTCTATGTTTTATTTATTTGTTTAATTTGGCATTCAGAAGTGATAATGTTATTTGGGTATTGTTGTCGGTTTTTATAATAAACAGGTAAGCCGTTCTCTCGTTGAAAATCGCCAAGGCCTAAGGGCTAGATTCATTCTAAACGTAGGAAGGAGATGTAAACACTAAACGCACATACCTACTGTATTTTAATCGTTGCCACTTTTAACAATACCTTTGAATTGTCTATACAAGATCCATTCAATATTATAAGCTACTCCGAGACAATAATTGAAATATTTAAGTTTTTCTTTTTTAAAACATTTTAGTTAATATCTTGTCATGTGATCAACAGTTCTCCCTCATTGGTTCTGTATAAAAAAAAAATGTTAAATCAAGAATTTCTACTAAAATACTAACTGGTCGATAACTAGTTAGGCCCCCCCTCCCATCATTCGATGTGCCCTGTAACTTGACATGCAAGCGCCTTAATAGAAACGTATGCTGATGGACTCAAGTCTCAAAGAACACCTGAGTGGCGGCTGGTTTAGTACAAATCGTGGATATCGACGTGTACCTATCGTTAAAAACACACGTTTTTCGGTCAACAAATGTTTTATTTGTTCAACACCGCGCGCGTCGCGGCATGTAGTATTTGATCAAACACAGATTGGAATTTCAAACTATATTATACTGTTGTTTTTACGGCCGTTGAACGTATTTCGAGTATATTGGTATTTTACTTGTGACGCGTGTAACATATTTAACTGTATATTGTACATAATATAGAGCCCTAGAGCCGTAGCAGTTGTAGTAGTGACAAGTGTACAGTGTAGGCGAAAAATCCTTAGCATCGCTGTTCCCTCCTACACGAAACATTGTAGTAATAAAACATTATTATTATTATAATAAAGAATAATTATTATAGCGCCGGTCCAGTTTCTTTCCGAGTCTAAACTACTATATCGGGTCGGTGCTGCGCGAGATTATATTTTTAAATTGTTATGAATTAAGCCGCGCGTCGTTGGCGGATAACATTTTTTCGGCTTTTCATTATTATTATTATTATTATTATTATAATTAGTTTACTACTCGCGTTTCGTTTATATGGCACCATCGTCGTTCACGTGAGCTGCCAAAAATAATATTTTAAAACCCGTGCGAATGTATTATTCAAGTTGATCGCAATCATATCAACGGTGATACACAACACAAAAGAAAAAGTAGTAAACTCAAAATGCGATTTGCCACAGTTCCGACCGAATCGGCATCGGGTAACACAATACCTATAAGTGCATAATATTATTATAATCCTCATCTGCGCCGGCCCCTCTACCGCTTCAAACAGTAGTGGGTACCTACTTGACGTCGCCCGTACACCGTAGCATGGTGTTGTGCTTTTCCTGCCGGTCCTGTTCCGACGAACCCGCCGCCAGATCTGCTTTAGAACGCTTGGACAACATGATGGAATCGTTTGACGGTGACGGCGGCGGCGGCCGTTCGACAAACGCCTGTAAGTAGTACACCTAAGTTGACAGACACCAAAAACAATAACAGTCTATACACTATAATTGAACACATATTATTCGCGTTACATAGAGCATAGGACCTATCTGCCTAAAAATGGAACTATTCCTAAACTAGTTCCGGAAACGTATTATATATTATAGTCCGATTTCTGGGTTTTTACTCGAGTAAATTAATTAACTCTGATTCATTTTAAAAATAAATCGTCAAACTCGCGATGAATTAATACTCTTTAATCGTTACTCATTACAATGAATTATTAATAGTTAAACATTTTTTTTTACTGGTTTTTATTATTGTTAGGTAAACGTTACAATTATAAATAGTGATTCAATCACTATTCGATTTTCAAAATAAACGTTGCCTAACGTTTTTCTTTTTTGTTAATTAAACTAATTTATTTTGATTGTCAATAGCTAGGTATTTTAAATTAAAAATAAAACGTTAACAATACAAATTATATCCATGTTTTTCATATAAGAAATACAAAAATTACTACTCGTGTAATAGTTGAACGTATTTTATTAAATCGTAATTTTGTATTACTTCATTTCAAAAGAAAGTCCCAATGGATTGTTTGTGTTTTTGGCTATTGGCAGTCATCCTAGAAGGATATTGTAGTAATCTAAAATATATTATTGTAAAGTGTAGGTAATATTTTTGTGATGATAATACCATCACTATTCACTTGCATTTTATAACGGAGCGTAACCCTTTCAGCTACCATACTTTTTCATGCAATAGAAAATCGGCGTCTGTTGATTCCACGCGCTTCTGATTAGTCAAAACACAATATAAACTATCATTGTAATGATTATTTGGTAACGCATGAACATCACTTGTGAATAGATAAAATGTGTAAACTAATAATTCTTAACTTGCATTATATTGTGTATACCTACTATAATATGAATTAGGCAATATTATGTCGCTGCTAATAGTTTTCGTTTTTTTTAAACAAAAATTAACGTTAGTTTCCTTATCCCTGACCTTCTCCTGCAGTGTACAATAGTAAACAATAATTTTTGATTTGCCAGCTTTAACCTGATAAAACAATGCATACCTGACATTATATATTAATATACTCGCTCTTTAATATGGACCAACCTAGTAATAATAATTCAATACTATAGGATACAAAATACTAATAGTGTGTTTTATTTTTTTATCCGTTTTTCCTTTTGGCATTTCTTTTTTGTTTTTTTTTCACACAATTTCGCTAAGACGTGAGGATTGTCTATCCCAACAAGACATTCTCGCAGCATTCGACTAACTCATGTGGTTCAGGTGAGTTTTACAAAACCAATATTACACTTTTACCTCTATCCCCCCCCCTTCCCCCCACGATTTATACATAACCCGACTTGTACATATATAAATATATTATACCTATACATAAACAATTATTTTGAATACCCAGTTTTTATTTTAATTAGAGTATTTATATACATATTATTTTTTTATATTACATGTAAATTATTGTACAACCATATCGTTTCTTTTTTTTTTTACCACTCGTATTGCGTACAGAGCTTTTGATACCCACTAATTTATTTTGTTTTATACTAAACGATGACACTTTAGGGTCATAATACATTATACATTCAGCCACGAGTGTAATGTATTATTATTATTATTTACATTTTGTACACAATAATGAAACGCTGTTTTTCTTTTGTTTTATGTACCGATGCTAATTTGTATTTAACAGCAATGCTAACACTATAATTACAAATTCTTAATAATATAACATTAATACAATATAACGATAATAAATATCATAATAATAATATAAAAACACAAATATGCTACCAAGCCGTCCGGCCAAGCACAATAAGGTCTAACGCGTAGTGTTGTTTCAGCTCGCAAACAAGAAATCGTTAAAATTACCGAACAACTGATTGAATCGATCAACAACGCTGATTTCGAAGGATACACGTATGTATAATTGGCGTTTAATCGATGGCCAAGCAACGTTGACGGTATTTTTTTTAATGGAATTTGTTTTGTGATTTTTCCAGAAAAATATGCGACCCCCACATGACTGCATTCGAACCCGAGGCTCTTGGCAACCTGTTGGAGGGCATGGAGTTCCACAAGTTCTACTTTGACCATGGTAGTATTGAAATTCTTTTAACGCGTGACCGTCAATCATGACCAGCTAACCACCCAAGTGCATAAATCACCGGTTTAAGTATAGAATCTGTGTTGACAGTTTTAGGTAAGAACAGAGGTATCAACACCACTGTGCTCAACCCGACGGTACACCTGCTCGGCGACGACGCTGCCTGCATTGCCTATATAATTCTCGTGCAGTACATTGACAAGTAAGTAGTTTGTTTTACATATTTACAAAAAAAAATCAACACCCTCTCCTTATGTATACAAGTCTATAATTTTATGAATATATTATGCAAATAATCTTGCCTAAAATAGTATTGGCGGCTAAAATTCTCTCTAGACGAGTAAATATAAGACATGAGTGCAAAGAAACTTAAATAGAATGATACTATTAACCCTGCGTTATGCGAGTGGTCTACGGTTGTAGATCAGTCACAATTAGTCAAACTGTGTAAATCACAAGACTAAGGGAGGGTTAATGATAAAATACTGATGATAGTCATAAAGATGGGACACTGTGCTGTTGCGCTGTAGTACAGTGGGCCTTAGGCGGGAATCAAACCACCCCTACCTAATGGTAAATAATATAAATCTAAATAGATAGATAAAACAAAATTGTAAGTACCTAGGGACCAAACTATTGGAGATGTCTTCAAAAATATATGTTATACTTTTAGGATGATTAAAAAAACAGGGAGAGATTCGACCCCCAAAATCCCCCCCCCCCAAAGATAGCTTTATAAAATGTAAAATAAAATATAATGTATTATAAATGTAACCAATAATGTTTAATAATAATAAAGCTTTCATAGTTTTTGTAAATTTGTTTTTATATTCATATTTTCTTGCAATCGTTGAATTTTGCATTTTATAACAATTTATAAATTTGTCTTTATTTTAGGAAAAATGTTTTTTTATTGTGTAAATAATTTTTGTCACCCATTATTACATTCAAATATTTCTGTCAGGGAATGCAAATTTGTAATGAATTTGGTTTATTTAGAGGATTAAGACGATAATTGTAGATTCAAATCTTAATTATATCACTAATTGATATTTAAACTACCTTTATTAGCAGGTATTAGCATTTAATCTCAATATTTTTAATATTCACATTAATTATAAATCGTATAACATATGTTTCCATTGGCCCAGTGAGATTTTAGGAGTTCTTTAATTTTAAGTTGATTTTAATACTAAGAGATTCTTAGTTGAAAATTATTATTTTTTTTTTTTATTATTAACGAAAAAATGTAACAGTATATCCAATTAAACCTTGTATCACAATCTATAAATTTATGTAAATCACTTACCTTATGTATTTAATAAGGCTAAATCAAAGACAACCTACGTAAATAATCAATTCTATATTAAATAAGTGTACTCGGAATTTATAAAACAATAATAAGTAAATGGCGATTAAGTTACAAATATACAATTACACGAATATACTAATATACGAAAACACGAATATACGAATGTACAAATACACGAATACACGAAAACACGAATGTACATATACACGAATACACGAAAACACGAATACACGAACTATATGAACTTAAACACGAACTATTCAAAAGTTCGAATACACGTATTTTCGTGTACACGTGAAATAAGAAGCTCTAGTTCAAACCCGTAACCCCTGTGAATGAGTTGGATACAATCCCGCCTGTAGTTGTCTATTTGTATGTTCAAACTCGGCGACCTCCTCTTCCCCCAAACACCTGAATCAATGTACAATAATGTCGGTGTCGATCTTTTAGCCAAAATTGTTTCGGTATGTTGCTATGAAAATAGAACGAGTGTATATTATTTCTAGTGATTTGTGGGCATTGTGTGAAAAAAAAATCAAATAGACAATCGGTCCTCGTTGATAATTTTTCTAAGTACGATTAGACTGAGTGTAATAATTAAAATTAAGATTTTAGCCGAGTAAAAGTTATTGAGTAGCGAATGGCTGACTCAATAAGGAAACATATTTGGTCATTGGCGCAATCAGAGATGGGAGGAGGAGAATCTAATTCAAATCTTTATAAACTCGTTCAGGCTCTAAAAAAATGTCAGCAACTAATCAGGCACTGAACTCACATTAGGTTTATAATTTTTTAATAAAATTCTGAGGGAGTTTTCAGAGTTTTTTTAATAGGTCTTAACTTCCTTAGCCCCTTCTCTAATTGGGCCATTGTGTCTGGTAAAAACAAACACCAACAAAATCAGTGGCGTATTTTATACAGCAAAACCGGTCGTTTGTAGATTGGTCTCTCTTACCTGTGCGGGCCCCTGGCCTAGACCCTCACAAATTATTTTTTTATTCAATTTTTGTAAAACAAAAATCAAGTCAAATATGTGGTTCCTATAATTATTAAAAATAAGAGAGGTCATAATTGTAGGGGTCAGTGGATAAAGATGCTAAGTAATTATTTTATTGGGCATTTCGTTATGTTTTTAAACTAGGCCCTTTTTCCTTAAATCCGCCACTGGACATAATAGCATGTTATATTTCTTTCAACAGGCAAGGGGTTCCTAGATCGCACCAGTACGAAGAGACAAGAGTATGGCACAGACGCGACAACAAGTGGCAAAACGTGCACTCGCATAGGTCGGCGTCGGTATCGTCCACCAACAAAGCGTTCTGTTCTTCTACTGGCGCAGGCAAATAGCCTGAAAACAATCACGACGACACTTGCATTATCCGGCGGTAACAGAACAAACAAGAAGGCCCATTAAACAACTTTTTTTTGTTCCTTTTTCTTAATTTCTATTTCTTTCTTCTTTAATTTTTCATATTTTTGACTGATGTAATAATAATAATACAATATTATAATTCGGATGTATTCGGAATACATATAGTGTATGTTATATGTATATTTTCTGTTATAATCTATGTATACAATGCACACGGTTAAATCGCATAATATTATATTACTCGTTAATATACTATTATAGCCATTAGGTACTAATAGTGTACAACTTAAAAAAAAACAAGAATATTTTATAGAAGCCAACAATGTTTATAGTGAACAATACGATATTCTAAAATATTTAAACGTACCTACCTAAACGCGAAAACCATACAGTTGGCTACTGCGATACAAAAATAAAACTATAACAAAACATTATGTTAACCATATAAACGCGCACCTTATTTACTATCTATGAAATTTGCACTCAATTAAGTAGTCAAGGTTTTAGGACGGTAATTTTTTTCATAACTTCGGCTTGGGCATGCCACATTTTTTTACTTCTTTCCATAGTTTTTTAGTAGTTACTCATCGATATATATATATTATATACAAATAAATATAATATACTCATCGTGTACTCGTAGTCAATTAATGAAAATACCAACTTTTAATCATAATAACGCATTACTCAATGCCAGTTATTTATTTTTTGATCGTTAGTCAAAAATATAACTGACCACGATGTCGTTCAAATCATGTTTTAGGATTTTAGTAGTTTTTTCGACGCAATGCCTCAAAAAGTTGCTTCCACGTTTACCTAATTATTTTTGTAACCCTTATCAATATTGGCCTGTTTTTTTTAAATAATATGAGTAACATAAAAGCAAAATTATTATTAACTAAAAACAATAAAGTTAACTTGAATGTATTTTAAGTATTACATTTTTACAGTTTACCAATAACCGCAAAACCATAGAAAATATTTAAAATTTCAACAACGGTAATTTTGTTTTTAAGACATAATATAATTTCAACTAGAGACGTTCCATATTATTACAAATCTATTTCACTCAAAATTAGTTTTAAATGTTCAAGCTAAACAAATATTTGAAGAGACGTGTAGTTTAATAATATGATTCTAATTTTTGAAAAACTAAACCTTAAAATGATACTATAAGATAAAATTGATTAAATAATAATTTATTCATTCAGTTTTTTCCTATAATAAATTATTAAGTATAAAAATGAATTTTTGTTTTTAATGATTTCATAAAAAAAATGGCTTGTTCATTAAATGTTAAATAACCAATATATTACGTGTTTTGTATACGTTCCTAATTCGGCATTAAAATTTTTTTGATAATAATTAAATATAATAATATCACATATTATACCTATTATCAAATCGAAATACACTTTGTTTTATTTTTTAGTTAACTCAATAACTACAATTCGAGACATAATTATTTATCTTTGTATTACGAATACATATCTGAATTGATTATTATAATTAATGCCGTACATATTATATATTTGAAAATATGGCCATTTGGTATTTATACATATACATACATCATAATATAGGTAACATAAAATTATGTATAATAAGCTCTAACGGATTAAAATAAGTTTTTCTCTAATTACAATTTTCTTTCTTTCTAATATTTTGATCGCGATTTACCATATTTTATAAATTGGTAAAATAATGCTTTTTATTGTTAAATACAACTATATATATATTATAAAAAACAAAATTGAATTTAGAAAAAATAATATTTATAAACCTACTTATTATTCGTACAATAATTTATAGGCATGGTACCCTATGTAAATTATAATGTAAAATAATATTATCGTTTCTTAATTATTCATTTTTAAGTATCTTATATTGTTCTTTCACCTCACACTTGTATAATACTTAACCAATATAAATTTCTTAAATTATTATTATTCTAGTCAAACTAAATTTTGTTTATTTTTATCATTAAGGTTTATAAATGTATATTATTAAATGGAAAAATTTATAAATAAAACGGTTTCATTAACTTCAAATGAATAATACTCTTCTCTACTCACCAACTGCAATTGGCAAGAGAGTAGATTTGATAAGTTCAACTAAAGCATAAAATTTAATCTTTTTTTTTTTAATTAGAATTTTGAATAAAGAAACTGAGTCTACAAAAAATATTATAATAAAAAGACTGGTGCTTTATGTTTACTATTTTAAATACCTACTATTAAATTATGCTTTTTTTTTGTATTATTATAGTAATCTTAATATTTTTCCTAAAATAACTTTACATTTCTAGTGGCTATTATATGCCACATAATGTAAACTTTTTTAAACATTTGTTTTGTTTTTACATTTAATATTTTTGTGAAGATAATGATCACTTTCACAGTTTGTTAATTGTATAATTACGATAATTATTATTATTACTTATTATTATATTCATTCTAGCTCTGAAATTTTGTTACTATTATTATTATTATTGATTTAAAATTTTTATTATGTAATTACAATTATAGCATAAATAAAATAAAATAAAAAATGTCAACAATTTATTAAGCTTGAACACTGAAAGAGTAAAACAGAACACACTTAATCAAATAAATTCTCAAAATCAGAGGTCTTGACTCTTAAGATATAATTTTGAATAGTAAACATTTTTTTGTACAAGTTTTGTATGTCAGAGAGACAAGGCAAGGCTAGAGTATGGAATTATCATTATATTTATAGTCTATGTATTTTTTTATTTATCACAACAAATAATAATAAACAACTTCCGCGCCATTTGATGTGAAATAAGTACAGCTTATAAAGTTTATATTTATCACTTGCTATCAAACTGCAAACGGTTATACTGTAGAGTTAATCATGTTACGGTATTTATTATAATTATTTATTACACATGGCCGTTCAACTATAAAAAAATATTAAGTGACATTTCATAAGTTTTACAAAAAGCAAAACCAAATAAAATTGGCACTAACAAATTCAAGGAGTAAATATATACCATTTGTTTTATATAGCATATTATTGATATTAAATACTTAAACAAATATTTGACTGAGTTATGAGAGTTCTAGTTGATGGCAAACTATGTTTGATTAAGATACACATAGTTTGACATTTACCTAACCTAAGCAGCTTTCTCATTTGCAAATTATATAATAGGTTTAAAAAAAATACTAATAATTCTAATGTATTTAATAAAAAAAAAAAATATTCGAATGGCGTATTTGACTGAGGCAGCAACGGCCACAGCTTAACCACAAGTGCCATGCGGCAGCTGAGGTGTCCACTGCGCCACACCGCCTCAAAAATATAAACATATACAATAGCTATTTTAAAAATTCCTAAGTTTTTGTGAGAAAAATTATTCTAAGAGTTGCGTGACTTAATGTTTACTATAAGTTCCATTGACAATAATATTTTTATACTGATTGTTTATTTCTTCTGCTAAATGGCAGATGAAATTAACCTAAATCAAAAAATTAATTTTTTTAAATTTGTGATGAAATGTATTGCTAAATAATAAACATATTTATTTTGTGGAGCCCCCCCCCTTAATCTAGTCAAGATTGAATCCACCCATTCAATCAGCCCCCCAAAAAATATCCATCGAGGCACCAAGGAGTACTTGCCACGTATGGAGGTATCATAAATAAAACAAACTGTTTGCATTATATTTTTATTACTAAATTCAAACACATATCATTAACTGATAACTGAACAGTACTAAATCATTTTTTAATTAATTTTTTGAGTCACACAAAAAAATGAAATTCCTTTAAATATTTTATAAGTTACTTTCCTAATAATAACATTCATGATACAAGTAAACACATAAGGATTGACTTTATTGGTTATAGCGGAAACTTAAATAAAGGAAAATGTTATGAAAATGGTCAGTTTGTGAAACATCACAAAAAAAAAATAAAAATAAAAAAAAATTAAAATTACTTATTTTAATACCGCTTTTTGTATGGAAAACTTCTTCTGCCACCTCTAGAATTTTTTTGTTTTCCACCATTTTCTCCAGTATTACGTTTCTTTATTGCAGTTAATACAGTTTTGTCAATTGTACCAAAACGAAGTTCACGTGCTTTGAGTTTATCCTCCTTTTCATTCTAAAAATGATTAAAACAAAAAACAAAAAAAAATTATAACTTTAAAAATTATTTATTTTCCTTTTTTAGGTCAAATTTTGAACTTAAGGTTTAAATACTATAACACTTAAGGTAGAACAAGTAAGTACTTATGTATGCAATTTGTAAAGAAATCAGTGAACATTTATTTTTATAAGCTTGTACATTGTAAATAAATAAATTGCAAATATTTAAAAATAACTGTTTTCACTCGCAAATTGAGCTATTGCATGATGAATTACATAACAGTCTTCAAATTATTTTTTTAACTAGCACTGTTTGATCTTTTTTCTTTTTTTGTGATATATTAATCCTAATAAAATTAACTAATCAATATAAACCTTTATTGGTAACTCATAAACATTTTTAAACATACATCACATTTTCTCTCTACTACCAAAAATCATTTAAAAAACTCAACACTATGGTGAAACATAACAAATTCAAAGAAAAAGTTTTGATTAAAACAATTCTACCTCAAAGTATTCATAAGTTATAACTGAAAATTTAAAGATAGGTTTATTGAATTTATTATTAATAAGGGCCTTTATAGCCATTGGTTAGTTGGTAAGTTAGTTTGGTTTGGATTTTAGGTAGGATATATGCAGCAGGAAAGGAGATATTGGCAACAGTTATAATGCCTGGCTGATCAACCATCAGGAATCGAGGAGCTCAGACGCAGCTTAAATTTAAGTGTCGAGTGTCACCAGGGTAACCACTGCACCACATTATGCATCATTACTGTGATTTATCAACTAAGATAGGTATTATTATGTCGTAAATACAAAATTGCCCCTAGGCAGTAGAAATTATGATACTATACTTTTAAATGTTGATAATATTAGGTGCATAGCGCCAAACAAGCTTAACCCAAAAATTCATAATTTCTTTGAAAGAGCTATATAGTTGGCCATTATTTGTCAATTTTTTGCCAAATGTCAATTCCAAAAAAAATATTTTTTTGTCTTTAATGGACAATTGCACCAACTATACTTAAATTTAAGTAAAGTTTAACCTATAGCTACATTATTTTTAAACTACCCTTAAAATTTAAGCATAGTTGGTGAAAACGGTCATTAATGAATTAATTTTTTTTTAAGGTGAGGTCAGTTTGGTTTTGAAATATTATATTATACTGTAGTAAAACAAAATTTAATTGTTTATAGGTTAAGCTTTTCTGACGCTATGTGCCTCATATAGAACTAAAATTTTAGGCAATCTTAAAAATGAGCAAACAATGATGTATTGATTTGACATTGAAACATTTTCACTTACATCATGTAATGTTTTAGAAACAGTTTCTCCAAATCTCTCTGCTCTCTGTTTTAACTTATCATTGTCGATACTAGTGACTGGTTTCTATAAAAAATTGTAATTTAGAAATATGTTAATCAATTACAATAATAAGAAGTTTTAATCAATTAAACGTATATGTGAGGCAGAAAGGGACAAGGGACCTCTTGTTGCAATAATCTAAATTGCAGAAGAGGCAAAAACATCGATCAAAATTGAAACGCTTTAAAAAAAAAAAAAACATTTTGTTATCTACTTTAGAGCATTTTTTTTGTAATTTTTGATCGTTTCATTAATTTATATGTAAAATTAAAGTTAGTAATATTTAAAACTGTAAAGTATTTAAAAAAAAAAAAAAACATTTTCCGAAAATGTAAATCACACAAATATAACTTTGCCAATTTTCAAGATAGGAGAACGATTCTGGTCTCAAAATATTTAGAATATGGTGCAGAAATGAGAAAAACCAATAATTCAAAAATTGATTTTTACTACAAGAAGCCCCTTTCCCTTTTTGCCTCATACAATATTATAGTAGTTCAAAAAATAATTATATAAAAATACAGTGATAACATCAATAAAGACAGGGATCCGGGTTAAGTCCCAGAAAAATTCACATTTTACTATCTTCTATTCTATTCTATTCCACAATATTTTACTATACTATTATATTTAATATACTCTATTTTACTATATCATCTTAACTAAAAATAATAATAGTTGAAAATTTTATTTTTTTCAGAACTGGACAATCATTTGACATTTAAAAAAAATGTATTTCTAGTTATTTCTCAGTTACTAATGTTATCTTAAATAGCCTCTACATCTACTTATTAATAGTTGAACAGTACATTATAAATTATCGTTTTTAATATTATTGTAAAATGTATTAAAAAACTTTAAAAATTGCAATTTTTCACATAAATAAATAATTAACTTAAAAATATTTTAAAATTGTGCTTCGATTCCTTGTAAATGTTATATGTTAAATAATCCATTTATGTTAGTACAACCTATTATGTGCAAAAATAGGACCTCCACGTATTATAAACAAAGAAAAATTTTTTTTTAATTTTTAATAGATGCTTATTTCCTATATATATTTATATATGTTTACAAATTTAATTTTAATATTAAGTATTAGTGAAAAATTGCCTATACAATACACCTTAAAAACTGCTAGTATAGAAATCCCTTAATAAATAAAACTAAAAATGAATAACTCGATTAAAACATAGTTTTAATCTAAAAATGATTGCCCAATTCTAGAAAATATTGATTTTTGAAAACAAATTTTTTCAGTTTGAGAGTAAATTTTTTAGTAATTTAGCTTAAGTTTCAAGCTCTTGAATAACTAATTGATAGTTCCCAAAAAATATTAAAAAATACACACTAATCATACTTGTTCAGTAACTGGTCCAAATTTGATAAGTCGTGCCAATTTCTTGTCCTCTGGTACAGTATTTCCTCCAAATTTCTTAGCTCTCATTTGTATCCTCTAAAAATTATATTGTTGATAAAAATCATAACAAATTTAGTTACTAATTAAACATACCTCAGTTTGACTCAAAGTTTGAACATCATCTAATTTAATGACACGGTCTTGTTCATCATTTTCTATAGTTTCAGTTTTTTCTTCTTCTTCTTTTGGCTTGGAATCACCATTTAAATTCGTAACAGAATTACGTTTTAATGTTACTTTTTTTGGTTGAACTATCTATAATGTATCATCAATTATAATTCAACGTCGTATTTAAATATATACAAGTGTTACACTAAGTACTAATAAATAATTTAAACCTTTTTTTTATTTTACACAACAAATATTGTGGCACATGCTGGATATTGTACACGAGAATGGCATTTTTTTTAGATAAAATTTTGATATTTCTTAACCGAATATAAGGCTCAAAATTAAATACTTAGACCAATAGTTTAAATGAGAGAGGAATAACAATAATATTAAAATACCTAGTTTATAAAGCTGCTATGTTCTGTACATTTTATTCCTACTTGTTTTAACAACCACCATTATATTATTTTAATATTGAGTGGCACCTCTTTTTACACATAATATTTTCAAATGTAACCATTCTAGTTTCAAATATAATTGAGATAATTTCAAGTTTAAAAATGTATAGGTATTAGGAACTATTAAAAAAAAATATTTTTTTATAATTACAGTGAACTCTTGGTAATCCAGCTCTGTGATAGTTTGATACTATTATTTTTGTAATGGTAAGTTTTTTTTATAGAAAAATTATGAACAAAGATGATTTTCAGGCATAATGTTTAAACGACTTCAAGAAAAAGCAATACAAATGTAATTTCATGCGCAAAGGCAATAAATAAAAACTTGACATTTTTTTAGACCTGGTTAATACAAATAAATTATAATAAAAATATGTACAGTTTAATTAACAATGGTTTTGCTATTAAAATTGGTTTTTTTATGAACCTCCACAAATCTTGCGTTTTTGTTAATCCGGCAGTACCCTGGTCTGGTATCTGCCGGATTACCGACAGTCAACTGTATTATGTTTCCATAATAAGGCTGTCAAAAATAATGAATTTTAATTTATAACATACATTATTCATTATTATAAATTATTTTATGTCAAATATTATTAACTATACCTGTTCATTATTTTTATCTGCAATGCCATTTCCTAGATTGGTATCTTTTTCAGCAACTTCTCCTAGAACTTTAGAATCATCGATATCCGAGTCACCAAAATCATCCTATTCAACAGAAAAATAATATATACATATAGCGAAAAAAATAAAATAAATAATGTAACTAACTTCTAAACCATCATCTTCATCTAAAATGTTATCTTCGTCCAATACAGTATCCTCAATATCTAAAACTAAATATTAATATTTTAAACCTAAATCCATTAAAATATATTTCACTATAATCTTCATACAAACCTGAGGATTCTGAATGATTTATCATACGGTCAATGAGCTCTTGTTTATTACCGACTGTGCTCAGACCTCTTGATTTTAACTCTTTCTTTAAATCATTGACCTAAACATTCATTAGTTTTATCAATATCGGTTATATTAACAATATATAGTTTTGTAAATGCATGTTAACAACACAAAAACTGTTTTATATTTATTGTTTTAATCTAAATATTTTATTAAAACTGTAGATGCCAGTGCAATCACCACAAATAAGTAAATTTTTTTTTTTTTTTAATTTTAGGAGACAAAAAAGCCTTTTTTTTAGAAAATGTTTAGTTTTCTAAACATTTTTTTCCTTGCCTTCAGTTACAGAACCGAAATAAGTAATATTAAATTAATATACTATCAAAATTAAAAATATAATAATATATTAATATTGTCTAATAATCATATTAGAAGTGAGTTAGCATTTTGTCAATTCTTTACAGTTACATTAATTTTGGTATAAATTTACTTTACCAGACACTTCTTTATTTTTGCTATTATACAGTGTTTTTTTACACTGATTACGAACCTGAAGTCAAGATAGGCGGACTCCTCTAGTTCAATTGTTTTAGCTACTTGAAATTTACACATTTTCGTGTGAATAATAATACGCGGTGGTAGTTGCGACCGCGTATTATTATTCACACATTTGTATGCGATGTGAGGCTAGGTTAGGTTTGGATTCGTTAAGTTATTGATGCTTCCAAAACGGTAGGTTAGATTAGTTTAGTCCTTTTGGCAAGCTAATTTTTCTTTAAGGGTTTTGGGGCGTGAAGGCGGCAGGCGTAGGGAGTTGTTTTAAATAGTTGAAGATTTACTAACTTAAAGCTTTAAAACTTAAGAAAATTATATTGTTGTTCAATACAATGTGGATATTACATCATTGATATTATAATAAATAATTAATAATAATATTAATAAAAATAAATAATTGAATAATACTGTAGCAGCGTCACTCACGTTGCCGATTAATGTATGGTACAGCGGCGGTCTATTGTTATACACCCAAAAATATGCAAATTTCAAATAGCTATAACTTTGGTACCAGAGGAAACTATAGATTTTTGACTTCATATTCACAATCAGCATAAAAAACACTACGAGATGGCAAAAAAAGGGTATCTGATAAAGAAAATTTGTTCCTTAATTTTAAACAACATTTAAAAAAATCACCAGTCATAATTTGGGGGTGGGGGGGGGTAAAGGTCTGTGTTACATCTCTAGTTTTAAAATTTGGAATTTAAAACAACTTAAAAAGTCTATGTAGGGTATCCTTATTGCGGAGAGGTTTCCTGACGGTATTTGGGATGGAAACTCTTTTGTACTAGACATTTTACACTTTACGCTCAGCAAAAAAAACTGCCTAATCAAACAATCTTATCAAACTGGTTAGATTTGTTTGTGTTCCATACCATAAATAATATAGAGAGGGAATTTTAGAATATTTTCAGTGCTTAAACACCTCTTAAGACTCATCCACACTAGCGTAACATTAGCGCAAACACATTTTATAAGTGTACATTCCCATGAACATTTCATTTCAATGTTTCTCACATTGTACCTAACATTTCTGCGAACGTTTTATATGGCAGTGTGGATGTGGCTTTATAGGGAAGTTGTGCCCCTAATGATATAAATAATACATGTCAAAAATAGTATTGTTAAATTAAAGTAAAAAATGATCAAGTAACAAAAAAAAATACTTAATAAAAGATAAATAAGAAATTGCCATATGGTAAAACTCCTAATACAATAACGTTAATCATTAGAAAGAATCCAAAAAAATATTATTATAAACTTTTTAAGCTATTATGAAAATTTGACATTAAATTTGACATCAAAATTTGACATTTTGATTTAACCAGACTATTTGAATACTTCAAAATCTGATAAACTTTGGGCATACATTTCTAAATGTCCAATAAATATAGTTAACATAATTATTGGGTAATTAAACAACATTCGATTACTTAATACAAATATTTAAAAAATACCTACGATAAAAATTCCTTACCTTCATTTTACTGAGTTCTTCAAGTTTATTTGTATTGTTACTAATATTATCAGACATATTGGTTAAACTTCCTAATCTAAAAATAAATACAAGATGTGGAAATTATAAAATAGTAGTCTTAACCCTATATAAACATACCTAATGTAAAATCAAATCATAGGAAATACATTTTATGTAATATATATATATAATATAAACAAAGGTATATAACGTACGCGTTCTGCAAACGGCAGTGCACTATTATGTGTCGGCGGTCTAATCGAATCGGTCGATGGTTTGTAACTTGTTTATACTTATTTTTTATCAGTATGATTTTATTTTAATACTACTATCACTTTAGATAACAACAAGTCTATTCAGTGCATTTATTACAAAACTACAATATTCTATCATGTCTATATTATATTCTACAACAATATTAATGTAGTACAAATAAAATGCATTGTTCACATAATGAACTTAGAGTAATTGAAAATTGCAAATACATATTACATAGTGCATAGTAAATTAGCTATTACCTACCGGGGAGTTGAATAGTTCAATAATATAGTTATTAGGTAAACACTGTCATGATATTTATCAAATATAAATTTTTACCAAACCTTATCACAAGCCTTGCGTTTCCCTTATCAGTGTCTTGGTAATATATTTTTGATCTAAGGCCGTGTTTTTGCCCTAAAAGTTTAACATTGACAGATGACAATTATTTATCTAAAATTTGAATTTAGAGAAATAGCTGAAATTATACTTTACAAGATACATCTTTTTTATTATAATTAAAAATGATTTGTTTGTAATAATGTTTTAATTGACTTAACAAAAATATTGCCAATATAGACATAAAATAGTTATAAGTGGTATAGGTATTTTTTTACAATGGCTGGTTTAGAATCATTTGATTCAACTTACCAAAGACACCGTCTATCTAGAAGCGTTACTGAAAACTCATCTGTCAATTTGCGACGTGACAATGATTCTACAAGTATAGAAAACACTAGGCAGCTTCATCTGGAAACTCTTTTGGAGATGTCTAAAAATAAAGGTAAATCCAATAATTACCCTTTTTTTCATTTCTAAAAATTATTTAATTATTTTCAGATATTATAGTTAATGATACAGTAAATAAGTGTTTAAAGCCTACATGTGTTATTTTACAACATGTTGTAAGCTATCCATTTATTGTACTAAGAAGACAATGCCAAGTATGTATTATTTTAGCTTACTAATGTACTGTGTGCATAATAAATATGTAATTTATTATAAAACTGAATGTTGGCTTATGAAACACATCTCACAATGATAGGGTTGGGTGTTCATGGCCTGTTAAGCTTGCATTATAGTAATGATGATGATGATGATTATGGAACGACTTATATTTATTTATTTATTTATTTTACATAACAGGCCGAGGCCCAAAGTACAATTTTTGTAGACACAGAAATACATATATAATTATTTAATCTAACAAGTTATACAAAAGTGAAGGTTCTCCACCTTTCCACCTAAATTGAATTATATTTTTCTTTTTGACTACAAATATGTTAAATTAATTAATAATGGTAAGAAAAAAGTACTATTTGGGAAATATCTAAAAACTAGTTTCATTCAATGATATTATATTTTACTTAAATTAAAATACAAAATAAAAACTAAATATTAAAGTAAACTTATATTAAGAAGTTTATTTTTGCTCAAAATTAATTAATTTTGTTATTTGAATGGAAATCTTATTTTTTATTTTTAAGTATAAATTAATTTGTCCACTTAAGTGTCAGAAATGCAGTTTATATATATTGTATGAATACATAATTTTAATTATTTCTTTCTAATAATGTATGTTGACTTACTTGTATTCATAAAGAAATTTTCAGTTATGATATACAAAGTGTAATTATTGTTTTTAAACTTTCTTTGAATATTAAGAATGTAACTATGTAAATTTAATTTATTTTTCAGTTGCATTATGCTTCAAATCGTTACCATATTGTACCATTTACACTAATACCAGTTGTCTTTAGACTGGTAAAAAGTCAAGGTGTTGCAGTTTTATGGAAAGGTTTTGGCACAGTTCTACTTATTAAAGGAATGACAATGGCTGTTGAAGCTTTTTTGTCTGAACTTTTTGATTGGCCTAAGTAATATATTTTTTATTTCCATTCATTGTTTTACTATGTGAATTTAAAATATTCAAATTTTTCAAATTTTTTACTATATTTCTAGCAGAATTGTTTTAATACTATGTTTTATATAACAACAATTTAATTTCAGAGATTTATCTTCTGTAAGCAGTTCAAAAAGTTTTGGAAAACATATTTTATTAAAATGGTAAGTAATTTATTTATTATAATTATATAGTATACAGATAAGAGCAGGAGTGGCCGAGTGGGTAAGGTGGCAATGTGTTGGCGCTCACTCGGTTATGGGCGGTCCGTTTGCTGGGCAAGCAAACATCTGGTGAAAAGGAGCCACCAGCAGTGTTGGACTTTCATGGCCTGTTAAGATACATGATACAGTATATTTTGTACTTAAATGTTAACTTGTATGTTTTAAGGCTACACTTTTAGGGGAAAAACTAGCATACAAATATTTTGTTAGTGCTAAAGAAAGTTTTATGATCTATAGTAAAATATATTGTAATGATTTTGAGAACATTGTTTGACGTTTTCTTGTATTAATTACTTTGTTGTAGAATTTTTTTAAATAAATTTTTACTTTATGTTATAGTGCAAGTTTAAGTCTTATCACACCATTTTACTCGGCATGCCTTGTCGAAACTGTTCAAAGTAACATAGCTAGCGAGAGAACTGCATTTTATGATGTCTTTAAAGAAGGTTTTATGAGGCTTCTTCAATGGAACTGTCCTCAAAAAGGTTTGAATACAGTATTACTATTTTTTTATATTTTAATGTATAGTATAATAAGTTATGTCATAGAGGCGTGGTGCAATGGTTACCTCGGTTGTCACTTGGCATCCGAGTTGCAGTACCTAAAAAAAAATTAATAATTTCATATATATATATTTTTTTTTTTTTTATTTGCTCTCGGTTCTAAAGGCTTGTTTGACTGAGAATTTTGTAGTCTTTAGCAACACTTTTCACTGTATGTGGGTAGTAGTGTACTACCATCCTCTGTTAAGTTATGGAAAATGTGTGTAGACATCATTCCCAGTGATGTAGGTGACAGTGGTAATAGTGTAGTGCAATTGGGTGACGGGACTTGTAGGCTCAAAATTTCCAACACCACGAAAAACTTTTAACTGTGCTGGAATTGAAACGAAGAACATACAAGTTGTAGCCAGCTGCATCTCCAATACGTTTTACTGGTTTATAATACATACCATAATATTTTCTTAAAAGTTATTTGTGTAATTTTTTTTTTATAGGTCGCATGTTACCAGTTTGGATTTTAGTTGTTCCTACAGTTACATATGGTGTGTTAAGATATGTGTCTAATATTATTATCAGTAAAAGTATAAAACATTCATTGTCTAAGTATGAGCTTCATAAACTTCGCCAGACTGGTGCCATACCAAAAGACTCTTCAACTTATGATAATGAGCGACTTGAAGCAGTTTCGGATTTGTCAGCTTCAGCAATTAGTGATGCTGTGCTTTATCCTTTGGAAACAATTATGCATCGTCTCTATTTACAAGGCACGCGAACTATTATTGATAACCTTGATACAGGACTTTCAGTAATGCCAATTTTAACTGGTTATGTGGGTCCATTTGACTGTTTCGTTACGACAGTAGCACAAGAAGGGCGGTCAGGCTTATTTAAAGGATTTGGCGCTTTATTACTTCAAACAACTGTAATAGGAGTATTGTACAAGGTAACGAAGTTAAGCCTTGAAAAAATTGTAGATGCTTATGCAACCGCAAATTCTCCTCCAGTAGATAATATTCAGAATAATCAAAACATTACACCTGAACAGTCAAGAGGAGAACCTTCTAATTTAAGGCCAGTAGTTCGATCAACATCATTTAAGATGTAATATTATATAAGATATTTTTACGTTGTTACTATCAGTTATTAAGATCCATGTAGAATAATATTGTGATATAAATATGTTAGTGTTTGATTTTAGTTTCTTTAATTGAAAATCCTTGTTATTGTCCTATTTATCTGTAAATTGTAATGATAAAAACAAATTAACAATACAACTAGTAAAATATTATAAAAACGTTTTGTTCATACAATACTACTATATAATAAAGTGTGCTCCTCATCAATTGTGTAGCGTGTGAATGTTTATATATATATATATATTTTTTTTTTTTTTTATCTTCTGCATGTACTATGCATATGTAACACAAATAGGCCTGTTTTCTTTAAAAGATACCTATTTCTTCATGAGTCTTAATTTCAAAAATTCGCCAGCCCTACATCCTTAAAAAATCAAACACTAAGGCTTGTGTGAGCTGTGACGAACAACTTTTATTTTGTAGTCGGCAATTCTCAATACCTGCCGGCTGCGATATTCGAACCTGGTGCTCTAGTAGCCTTTAGGTTTTTTGGACTTATATTTATAACTTTTTCTATATTTATTATTAAACCAATGATACAAACAAAACATAATCTAATGTATTTCTCAACTTTATAATTTTTCTAAAAATCAAATTTCGTTTTTAATTTATTTTATCAAAAAAAAAACATTTTTATTATTAATAATTTAATTATTATGTTATTTTTTCAATAATGTAATAGATAATTTAACTGAAACTGAATAATGAATAGTCTACTGTGTAGCTTATAGAATCAGGAATTGATAAAAAAACAATGGATTATTTAAATTTTTATCTGATACATCCCACATCCGTTAACGCTATTGAGTGTAAACTTTAACGTAGCATAATGTTTTTATACTATGTTAAATTGCAAGGTTATACCATAGAATAAAAATATACTCTATAGGCTATGAATACATTAATGTCTTTTATGTCCCAATGGTTGACATATAGATTTTCAAGATTTTTTGTCCGCCCCTATAGAATTATATATGACTACTATAAATAACTATTAAGAGGACGCCACACTGGCCATTTCTAAGGAGTAAAGTAGAAGCAATTTTTCGAAAAATCTTAATTTAGAGTTTGAACTATAATATATACTTATAAATACAGTAATGAGGATAATTTGTTGATTGTTTTTTTTTTGTCAGACTATCATAATCATTTCTATAGGATAAATTACAATTTTTTCCCCATCAAAACTGTATTGCATGGATTAATTTTTCTCAAGCTTCATATATAGTTAAGGAAAGAAATTCATACATATTATACATGACAAAATTATCTGTGCTCCAGCATCCGTATTTTTTCGATAAACCTAATACAACCGGCGCTATAAAATTGTTAAAAAGCCAAACGGCTTTCTTAATTTATTATTCATTTACTGGTTGAAATATTTAAAAAAGGGCCATGGTAGAGCACAGACAATGCTGTTGTCTAATTATGTGAAAATTTAATTTCTTAGTTTTGATTACAGCCTTTGTAAAATTATGCCGCGCAAGGCAGATTTTTTGAAGAAAATAATGGGTGTGTGACGCCCTCTTAAGTAATCAACAATAATAATTAATATTAATTTTATTTGAAAATTTATCCCCAATACTAAATGCTTAAATCGTCTATTTCAGGCGTGCAATAAGCAATTGTCAATCATAATTGATAATATATTTTGTAAATCTAATATCGAGGTACAAAATAGTTATAGTGATTGGTATTTGGTAGTTACTTCTTATCTATTATTCTAATATAATAAAGTATATATTATCATTTATTGGATCCTACATTAACGGTAAATGTCGGTCATCGATTAGTTTTACAATTTCAATTTTAATCTGTTTTGTGGTTTTACTAGAAAACTTTTTTTACATTTTCAATAAATCATGTCTTATTAAGGCATTAAGCTTTCATACGTTTCACCAACTATACTCTTTTAAATTAACCTCACGCCAAATCGGTAACTCGTATATTTAGTAGCTGTATATATTCAGTTGACTGCTCAAAAAATGGCTGATGCCAGTGAAGGGGTAATACATTTTAAATTACTTATATAATTAATTGTATTAATGACTAATTAAATCAAAATATTTTTGTTATGTTTGTTAATACATGAATAATGTACCTACTTTTATAAAATTGGAAATAGTTGTAACCTCTACATATTATTATCATTATATAAGAGAGCTTAGGACGAGTGATCTAGAGAATAAAGCTACAGTATTTATTACTCAATGTCAACATTGTGACACTTTCTCACGGGCAGCTTTGTTGGTTGAATGAGGAACCGTCAAGTAAAAAGGAGTTGTTGTCCCTTGCTCCTGTGTTGGACTAAGAATCCTCTATGTAGTAACAAATTTAATGAGGATGCTACATATTATGTATAACTTAAGGTGTTACACTAAATAGCTATTTCTCTAAATCTTAAAATTTTGGTAACAAAAAATAATAATATAGGTGTATCATATGTTGTTGGTTTTGATTGATATCTCCAAGAGCTTAATATTTATTATTTTAATAAAAAAATGTTAAACACAATATCAAAAACCGTTTATATTGTTCATTGTATAAATCTTCTTTTTTATCTTCGCCTTACACTCCCAACTACATGGGGTCGGCCACCCTAGTCCTACATCTCCATAAAGCTCGGTCTTCTACATCTTGTTCAAACACCCCAGCTATCCTCATATTCCGTCCATCCATCTTTTCTTTGGTCTTCCTCTTCCTCTTTTTCCCTCTACATTCATCTTTATAACACCTCTTACTGCCTCTGCCTCATCACTTCTCATAACTTGACCAACCATCTCAACCTATTCTCTCTCATTTTCTCCACAATTGATGCAACTCCTAGAGAATGTACTCCTATTGTACATTGTATAAATATTATTTTTTAAGTGTCATCAGCACTAAGATTCTACGGGCACTAGGTACAGACAAAATAGGATGGTTTATAGCTTATCAAGAGTACTTAACAATGTTGAAAATTTATAATATAAATATATAATAGTCAAATAAAAAAATGAATGATCCACAGAGTCCTTATTACTGTACTTAATAAACTACACTTGTGTATTATTTTTGAATTAAGATTCTAATTTAAAAAATGTGGATTTTAAAACCCTAAAATAAATCAAATGTGTCGGCGTGTATTATAGGGTTCTCTTCTGAAATCTCAGAGCCTTAGGCCTACATTGGCCCCAAAAGCTTGAAAAAAATGTAGTGATTTGTTTTAATAAAATGAACTGCCTCTATTTCTAGTAAAATTTATTTTAACGATTTATAATTGTATTATTTTTTTAGACTCTTTTTGTAGTAGATGAAGTGAGCGACATTATTAAGGACTCCATAGAACATGTAATCGGTAGTCAACTATATCAACAAAATATGGTAAACAAATGGACTGATTCTGTAGTAGAAAATTGTCTAACTAGACTTTGCAAACTGGCCAAACCTTTTAAATATATAGGTTAGTACATATGTATTAAAATGTGTTACAAGCTATATTATATTTTTCAAAAAGTTACTCGGTTTTAATTTTTATTAAATCTATATTATTTTATTTAAAAAAACATCTTGTTCAATCACCCCAGCAATTCTCATATCACTTTCTATTCCGTCTGTCCATCTTTTCTTTGGTCTTCCTTATGTCCCCCTTCTTCATTCATCTTTAAAACACCTTATCTCTTCTCATAACATGACCGAACCATATCGACCTATTCTCTCTCATTTTTCCCACAGTTGATGCAACTCCTAGATTCCCCTTTATATATTAATTTCTTATTCATTAACAGTTTCTATCTAGTAGTCATAAATTTGTATCATTATTTATTATAATTAATGTTAATAATACCATTAAATACCTTATAAAATATAGGTCACATATTATTCATAACGTATCTGATTTTTTGACATAGTAACGTGTGCAATCATGCAAAAAAATGGTGCAGGATTCCATTCAGCAAGTTCATGCTACTGGGACAACATAACTGATGGTAGCTGTACTGTGAGATGGGAGAACAAAACTATGTATGTTATTGTATCAGTTTTTGGACTAGCAATTTAATAACTGCATAAATATATTTTTGTACACAAAATAGATATATATTTATATACAATTGTATCAAACAGAACAGTTAGTACTCAATTTTTTACCATCCGACACTAATTGTTGTATATGTAATTATAAAACAAAATATAACTGGCATAATATATTTGTTATTATAATATTTTTATCATCGATCTAACATTAAAAATGAATAAGTAGTATTAGAAGTTATATAGGTTAATGTAGCATTCAATATATTTCATAATCACTATTAAGTATTAGAAAATAATTTTAAAAAATACACAATTTTATGTGTTTATGTATTATATATTTATAGTAGAAATTTATTTTAAATCTAAAACAAAAGTTTATTTTGCCTTAATATTTTTATTAATAAATGTAACAAATTAAGGTTAAGTTACAAGAAAGTTGCATATTTTTAAGTCTAATTTTTAAGGAATTAAGATCATGTAAAACTTCAATCTCTGTGAGAACTGAGGTTTGGTGACATTCTGAATAAACAATCATGTGCCCAACTCTCATTGGTCCACAACAACAGATTTTCATACACAAACAATCTATAAAGTTAATATTTTCCTATTTCCCAATCAAAACAGACTTGCGAAGTACTAACTGCATGCATTAATTATGTGAAGCAGCTTGGGACAATCTAATTTGCCATTGATTAATTAATGAATGCATGGCCGTTATTATTGCTTTTTTTTTTAGTTTTATGTCTGTGTAATCCTTTCAATTAGGACTCTGACGGTTTATAGTTTTGACAGCTACCTGCCAACATAATGCCTTGCCCTAAGAAGCAGGTGGTCATTTCTCCCCTCCAGGCAGTCGCCAAGATTTGACCTGGCAAGCGGTGACCTACGTTATTACACTGCAGCCTTAACTATCTCAGCCACGCGCCTGTTTTATAATATTATAATAACTAATAAGAATACAAATAAAATAAATTTAACCCCTATAAATAATAGTATAATTTTTATTATAAATTTTTAATTATCTATAACTAAACCAGGTACTCTATACAAAAATTCACCATTATCACCATAAAAGCAATCGTTCACTCTATAGGTATACCCTTCTTTCCATAATTGTTTAGGTATACGAATCGCTAGTGGGTAATCATTAATAGTATCAATAAAATTTGAAACTTCCTTCCTTGATATTACACGAGTAGATTCTTGTAAACTTATTTCAACTGTAGATGCATCTACACTTTTTTCATTTAATGATAGTGAATTAGTTGGTTTATAACCAGGATAAGTTTGCATTAAATCATGGTTTAGTTCATCCAAAATGAAATGTTTCTTTTTTGAGTCTGTTTTTAAATCACTTTCATAAATTCTTAAAAAATTAGATTCTTCATTTTGTTGAAGTTGTTTTTGCTCGTCATTCTTAACAGGTTCACCAATATAACTGGTTATTATTTTACCAAATTCTTTAGGGCTTAAATATTCTACTGCAGGTTTCGGTATAAATTTTTCAGCTTCTGAAAAACAAAATTATATTATAGGAAATTGATTAGTATTAAGCGGCCAAGTATAGATGACAAAACAAAAACGTGTGACTAATAAATTTCAACCATGTCATCTAAATTTCAGGATAATCTGTATTAGCTTTGTAGTTTGGGATATCAATTTTGGCATAGTACACAATTTTTCTATGAGAACCATTATGGCCGAAATAAAAAATGTCTGAAAGATATTGTTAGTGAAAAATAAGTTAGAAAATGTCTAAGATCATAATAAGAGTAAGTTTTCAGGTAGATGATATCCGTTTCAATAGTTGTTGACCAACATTTCGGACTCTTTGCAGGATCCACCTTCAGGGTAGTCACGACTGTTCCGCTGCCGTGGCTATACTGTACAACAGGGGTCAGCAACACGCGGCACGCGAAGCAATTTTTTAAGGCCCGCACAAAGATGGTGAATTTTTGTGTTTTATTTTTGTTCAATAATATTTTTCATAAAATTTAATTCTTTTGGCTTTATAAATAAAATCTAATCTAATCGTTTATACTTTATGTTTATGCTATATAGTTTTATAGTCTGATGATATTGAAAAATGAACTAATAAATTGCAGGCATAAAAATCGCATTAATTTACAAATTTACAATTTAATTTTTTCTTAAAAGCCATTTTTTCCAATAAAATTTGTTTTTTTTTATACTCATATTTCCATGTAAAATAATCAAATGTAATAGCAATAAAATTATTAGTATTATGTCATGTAAAATTTTTTTTTTATTAATGTGGCCCTTGACGAACAACTGAAAAAAATATGGCCGGCATGGTTAAAAAGGTTGCCTACCCCTGCTGTATAAATTTGAGCAAAAAAAACTGACACAACTGGACTTCTTAATATAAATATTTTTAAAAAATATTTTACCATTTAATGTGATTAAATTTGGTCGTCGTTCAGAAAATTTTGATAAATGACTTTTGAGGTTATCAGGTAATATAGTATTTATTGAACCATTCCGAAAAGATTCCCAATTTTGTTGAACTAATTTATCGTGTCTTAGTATTTGCTGGCCTTCATCTGCTTGCCATTGAGATTTTAATATTTTCTATAAATGATCAAAAATACATTTTAAGATAGCATATAATACAATAAAATTGTATATGGTTACTTTAATAATGTCTGGTGTAGCAGGAAAACATAATGACAAAGTTTCAACAGTCCATTCTTTAGGAGAATTTTTATGTAAATTTCTAATTTGTTGTTTCTCCAGATATGTTAAAAAGTTTGGAAGCACTATTCTGTTCTTAAAATACATTCGCTTAATGTTTTGAAATGACTTTATTTGCTTTCCTTTTTCTTTTTCCCTTTAAAATAATATATACTATTAAATATAAATGGTTAATTCAATATTTTTAAATAAAATATTTTATCAGTCTTATATATGTTCTCTGCTAGGAACATAATTATTCTGACTGTTACTACCTAACATTACAATTTACAGAATAATGACTGTATTTTAATTGGCTGCTAATCTATTTGAAATTTTATAACAAATTTACTATTATATATCTAGAAATGAGAGTATATTAGTGTCTCTCCTTCTATAGTATACCTATTTAATTGTTATTCTAGATTGGAACTTCACTTTATTTTTTAACTTGCTCTTATACAATTTTTATCATTTTGTAAATTTGTTTTTGAATGAAATTTATGCTAATTTCATTAAGCTGTTTTTGAAGGAAACTTTTACTTTTGGTCCATCCCATTTTTAAATTGCATATTTTATACTATCAATTATCATGTATTATCAAATTTAGTAAAACTTAAATAAACCACAGATTTCCATAATGTATAGCATATTAGCACTCGTCCACTATTTTTATTAATTATAGAAGTCTATTGGGAACACTTATACTATGTTTATTTATACATTCATATAGTTAGTATTGAAAACTAGTTAAGATAAAACTGTTTACATCTCCACATCCTATTTCACACAAATAACTTGAATATAATTTGTTATGACAGAGTCCATTAGTTTTCTATAATTTATTTCATAACATAGTAAGTCATATATAGGTATATATCATTTTATGAGTTTTACTGTTTTACAAACACGCAGAAATTATATATTTACTTCATATGTTGATCATAGAATAAATGTGATTGAAGCATATCATTTTCCGCATCGTCAATTTCATCTAATGAAATGTCAACTTTATCTGGTGAGTCCCCATCTAATGCCATAGCCAACAAACGATTTCCTCCAGGGTTACCTTTAATTTTGTTTGGACGTTTTGGCATTAAATTGGTTTTCACATTTTTGCGGTATAATCGGCATGATAATTTCGATTGTAATATTCCCAAAATATATATTGACTTCGTTGAGAACATATTTACTGGCGTACTAAACCGTACCCTGTACCATTAATAATTAAATTAAAATTTAGCCAAGAACTTATCAGCTATTGTGCATACCACAGTCCTCACATCGAGATAAAGAATTCTTTATCTCGATGAGTCCTCACGGGTTACACCTCAAAGAGCCACTCGACACGGAGCCACTCGACAAACAACCACCGAAAATCGACACCGAGCCACTCAACAAGCAGCCACTCGAAGGTGTACCAACATATACAATATTTATAAAAAATGCACGATTATTATTCGTGTATGTTGTGCGGCTAGTATTGTTTATTTAAAGGGGAAAACTTTTACATTTCATAATTAATGCAATAAGGCTTGAACTATTTTTAATTCACTGTGTGACCTGTCTCCTGTTTTGAGTTTTTTTACTTAAGTTATAATCAAATCAGTTTCTATTATTGAAATTTATATAAAAAAAAACTGAAAGTATATGAAACAATATTTACAATATTATATTATAGTGATAATTTACCAACAATAAATTGTCTCTTGAGTTTGTAAAAAAAAATGTTTTTCAAAACATACTTACACGTTTTATAATAAGTAAAGCAGAATGTTCATTGATCAAATTTCAATGAAATTATACTTTTTTTTAAAATTATTTAATACCGATGTATTATACCTATCTATTTAAAACAATACATCGTGAATACCTCATACTAAACTATTCGATACCCGACAATAAAATTAAACACATTTACTTAAATACTTTACAACTTCCAATAGGCAATAACACAATAATAAATTATAGTTAAATACTATTTAATTTTGTATTATATATTTTCATATCTGTGTATTAGTTATCATGTATATATATGCCGAAAATAATAATTCCGAAAAAATTTAAAACCAAAACATATATTAACCGAAAATATAATAGCCGAAAAATATTTAAGTCGAAAATAATGTCATCGAACGTATTTTAGCTGACACTTATTATTTGAACAGAACCTTATAAGTTATAAATTATAATAGTATACAAAAACACTGTTACGCGCGCCGTGTGACCGCGTTGTGTCTACTGTCTACGCTATTTTTATAACATCTGTGATAAGTTCCATTTGTTATTGAAATATACAGCTATTTTTTATTTTGTGGTTGACATTTTTTTTCCATACATACTACCAATGCTTAATTGTTAGTATTTGCTTATACTTAGCTACACAATAGTAAATTCAAACAGGGACAACCTATGGTAGACTGGCGCCTTGCCGATGCTGAATAAAATGTTTATATATTATTAAGTCGGCAGTAGTTTTTTGGGGTCTAAAATAACCGGTATGGTTTTTTTGGATCTAGATATGATACACTCACCAGACTTACCACTAATGTCCAGCTAATATATAAAATAGATCACTCCAGTTTATGTGTAAACAAGGTCAGATACAAGGGGAAGGCTGGAGTTAATAGTTAATAGTTTATAATACAATCTATATTAAAATAAATATAAACCAAGTCAAACTATAACGAATTTATGAGTAGTAAATTCACATGACTTCTTAAAAACAATCCAAATTAACTCAGGTGCTATAATATAATATACATAATATTATCATTGATTATCATTAATCAAAGATATTATGTATAAATGCACAAACAACAAAAAAGTTCAAATATATTAAATTTATATTTATAAACACAGATTTCCTTATTTCACACTATTATAATATACAAGTTAAAAGTTAGCTATAACTTAAATTTAAGTGACACGTGTATTGGCGTTGTCGATTGCATTATCTAGATGTTTTTATACATGTGCATAGAGTACACAAGGGTTTCACAAAATTATTGATACTTAGTGTGTGATATTATAATTAACGTGAAGTGGGTCTCATACGGTTAAAAAGTTATTAACGAAACGTTAATATTACTAAGTTTACTATGGTCAAGTTTATACAAACTAACGGTTGGTTACCAACTGCGGCCATCCATCACTGATGTTAAATAATTATGAGATTCGAGCTATCAAAAAAAATATATAATGGTTCAACACGTTGGCGGTGGCCGGTACTTAACAAAAGACTGCAAGGAAATAGTTTTTACTAAAAAAAATGATGATTTTACTGTTTTTATCTATTTATAATGTTATAATTATTAAAATTTATTTTATTATTGACCACGATTTAATAAAAAAAAAATTGTTTGGCTTAAGTATTCTAACAGCCTTGACAAAAATGTATTTTCTAAAATGATTATGTACATGTTTATTTTTAAAAGTTATTATCAGCAGTAATAAACATATAATATTAATCATTTGTTGAATAAAAACTAATAGTGTACATATTATGAACACAACGGATTTCATACAAGTTATTTTAGTATTAAAGTTAGAAACAATTGTGCATTATTAAAGAAAAATACTAAATTAATATAATCAAGTTTATAAAAAATGTTTACTAAATTATTTCCACTTGGCTTATAGTTTTTAAATTTTGAACATAGTTGGAAAAATAACAAAATATAGTTAGAACATTACAAATAATTATGGTATAAATCTACTTTACCGGGCACCCTTTTTTTCGATTATTTTTTTAAATCGACAGTACTTTTAATGTTGATTACGAATATGTAAAGAATTTGCGCCGCTCGCACTTAGTTTGGAAGTTACAGACTTTTAAAGTTCGCCGAAATCGACATACGTGCGCGCCCGGCACTGCACGTCTACCCGCGCCCGCTGGGTACTTCGTCCGTCGATCGTCGCTTAATTATCATCGGATTCCTCGTCTACCTGCCTCCCGCCCGTCGTGGTCCTTTTTTTTTTTGCATCATAATTTCATCACGCTAATATTTGACTTGTTTGGGATTTTGCTATAGCGAACAATGAACAATTTTTGGCTCGCCCGATGCACATTGTTGAGACTTGAGGATGACTTAGTAGTAAATATTAATGTTTTATCGCGCCCCGCTAATATTATAAAGTATTACGGGCTATTATAAAGCAATACATGTTATTCATTTTTTATAATTTGGTTATTCATTTATATTTTATGATTCTACATACATTAACACAAAATAAATATATAATGCTGTTTTTCTACAAACTCTGATGAAAATTGTGAGGGACACACACACATACATTAATTTATATATATATAGATAATAAAAATAGAAATAATTAATCAGATAAAAAAATCCAGTTTATATAGATGGCCTATAGCATAAGCCAAATGGGTGGAAAATATACACATTTGCCAATTAGCTAAAAATGTACTTTTTTTGGATTTTTATATCGGTATTTATCTAATTCTAACCCTCTGCTTCTGAGTTTTTAATAATTAGTTCTAAGTCAATAAAAAGTAAAAACCTTTATCAAATACTTTTTAGTTGTATATATAATATATACATGGATCGTTCATTCCGATACTCATGAAAATGCACACAAATTAAACAATGTTCAATAACTTCATTTGTTTTATATTTAAAATATATTTGTAATTTAATTGGAATACATGAAAGCAAGTTAAAATATTATTCAGTTAATATCGTTGCAATATACATAATTTTTTTACCTATGTATTATATTAATAAATAAGTATCAATAATATAAAAATGTATAATTATTTATAATAATAGAGTAAAAGTATTTAGAAACAATAATTATTATTAATAGCATGAGTAAACAAAAAATCCTGTTGAGTAAATTGAAATGTTTACAATGAACATAGTAACAATGTCTACTATACAATAGGGGTTTTAATAAAAATATAATATTTTCTACAAAATTACTGTTTTTATTTTTATTGATATACAATTTGGAAATTACATTTTTTGCTATTACTCCGTTATAATATGTGGTGTCGGCCGCACAACATACACAAATAATAATCGTACATTTTACATAAATATTGTACATGTTGGTATCTCTTCGGGTGGCTGTTTGTCGAGTGGCTCTGTGTCGATTTTCGGTGGCTGTTTGTCGAGTGGCTCCGTGTCGTGCTCCCTCCTCACGGACTCTTATCATTTTTCAGACAACTGCCAATCATTAGACCTTTTTCCATGGTTGATATCATAGACCTATTAAGATTATTTCTTTATGGGTCTATGGTTGGTACTTGATATATACAGGTTATTGCCACAGATATATATTACAACTAGATAGCCGACTAATAATTAATATTGAAGTCATAGATATATAATAAACTTATTAAACGTATTATATATATATACATATATATATATATGTGGTTGAAGTCAGGTAAATGGCCGACTTTTCCTATCAAAGAGCCCATGTCCATTGCATCTCGATGGTCCATTGAGCACATTATGATTAATGATAATGAAAAATTATATAAATTATCCACAGATTTTTTGATATCTATGAAGTATGAAATTATAATGGTAAAATTAGTTTTAATAAATTTTAATTTCAGTATACTTGACTTACTATAATAGTATAATAGGTAGGTTTTTAATGTACAAAACTCATGAAAGTTCCGCTAGCACATATATTACCTAAGTACCAAAGTTTTGATTTTGAATAATTTTTTTAACAATTAAAAATACAGTTTAAGACAACTAACATAAATATAGAAACTTTGGTAATTAAAACAGGAATATTATAAATGATGTATTTAAGTATAATAAATTGAAACCACTAACATTAAAATATAAAATTTGGTAATTAAAAAATTGGAATATTACAAATTATGTATAAGTATAAATTTAAAAACATTGGATTATACAAATTTGAATAATTAAAAATTGTTGTTTCAAGTATTACAAAAACACTTATTGATTCATAAATAGAATCTGTTTAGTTAATTTTTGCCTGTTACTAACAGGATTCAAAACATCAGTAAAGAACATTTTTCCAAATGAATGGAGCCTAATACTTAAATAGTGCTTCACTATTAGTGAGATATTAACATTTTGTGAGGTCTATCAAGCAAAGACTCATTACATGATAAATTTGCAAATATAATTTTATATAGCGAAGACTTTTTGTTACACAAATAATTGATAAGTAATTTTTAAATCTAAATTTTTGAATATTTATATGTTTTAAATTTGCAGTTAAAATTAAAAAATACATTTTTGCTTTGTTTATAATTTTAAATGCACATTTTGAAGAAAATATTCATAACTTAACAGAAAGCAAAATAAATCTATTCTCAATTCTATGATCATATTTTTATAATACCTCTTTATTTTTTATCGTGGAGGCCCTAGTGGTTATTTTTAAGATACTTTTGTGGGTAGCACTGATCCTTTCCCGCTCTTTCTTTGAGCTTCGCGAATTATTATTGTGTAAATAATAAATATTGTTATCACAGTATAGACAGGACGACTGCGGACTGATCGTAATTTTAGTTTTTATTGTTACTAGTTACAGACATTAAGAATTTCACTGAATTTGAAATGAATTCTATTTCTTTTGAGTTAAATTAATCTTACGTTTATTTCGTGATTTTAGTTTAGTTTGTTTAAAATATATTTCAATCAAATACGATGGAACCCTTATTACCATCAGAAGTTGCTCGTCTAATATATGGTAAGTGCTGTACAATTTTGGATTTCGGCCATTTTTCTTTTAAGTCAGTAACATAGATAATCGTAGATCAAAGTTAATTTGCTATTGTTATTGTTGTAGCTGTATCTTAGTAGCGGTTCTTCGACATTCTATGAATTGTCTATTGTAATGATTATATTACTAAGATTTATCCTGATCCCAAATTACATTATCATATTACTGGTTGTATTAGGAATAACAATAATAAGTTAAAAATGATGATAATACAAAGTGGAATTTTAAAGAAAGATCACTAATACTGAAATCTATTACATAAGGATAATTCTAATTGGTGAAAAATTGATTATTATTAAAATATAATCGCAGGCATACAACATAATTATCTTTTATTTAGTGGTATTTTATAAAACCATGTATAAAACCCTTTTTGTGTATAATATTATGCATTATGTGAATACGTTGAGTAGAATAAATGACAAATCCATAATCTCGGTGTATTTGATTAATTTACAGGTTATTTGAAGAAAGAGAATAATGACGATGCTGCAGAATGTTTTTTAAAGACATCACCTCATTTAACTGAATGTTATCAGATGTTCCGTGCTAATCGTAACTTTAACATCAAAGTTAATGGGTTTAGTTTACATGATATATTTGAAAATTTTGGTACTATGTGTAGTATGAGTAAGTAGGTTCATTGAATAATACAGTATATGTAAGGATACCATAGAAACCAAGAGATTTAAGTGCAATTTGTTGTATATTAATGATCTTTGTATAGTGTATAGACAGTGTGACAAAGAGTTTCACATAATGGTCGGATTTCCGGGTGTTCAAAATCCACCTTATTAATAAAAATGTCTTTCCCCTTTTTTTGCACAGCTTCACTATGTTCTATTATTTAAAAGTAGTAAAATATTAAAAGTCACTTTTCTTGTTTATTAGTATGATTTATTATAGATAATTTCATTGTCTTTTTTATTCTTAAATCAAATTATTGTGAAAAATCTTTGGTCATAGACTATGGAAAATACAACTGGTTATTTCAATCATTGTTGCATGTTGACTAAAATAAGCAATTGTATTCATATGCATCTATATAAAAACTATTAATATACCAGGTATGCACTTACCTGAATTTTATCAAAAATGGTACTTTGATTTCTTGGCATCTATACTCCTCATATACAAGTTATTCAGAAATTCATGGTACAGTACATTAGTACAGCCTGAAGATCCTATTTATATATTTGTGTAAAGTATATAATAAAACAAATGTTTGATTTGTTTTTACGTTATTTTTTAGTTAATGAACATGTGCCTGATCATTATGAATCAAAAACACTGATAGCAAAATTAGAATATTTATTAAATGGAAATAAAAAAATCATAAAATTAGACAAATTTACTGAAACTGAAAATTTAAAAGAAAAAATTATTAATGAAGTTGTCATCTCTGAAGATAAAAACTTACATTTGAAAAATGTTTCAACTAATTTAAATATCTCTTCATTCCCAGAGATAAACACGAATGATGATATAGAAACAAATAAGACAAATATGAACCACGATTCAGCTAACAGTTCAGTTAACAATTCAAATTTGTCTACTGATAAAATGTGTATTGTCAATAATGACAATGAATTAAATCATATATCTGAAGTTACGGAAAATATAAATTTTACAAAAAGCCAAAAATCAGACCACAATTCTTCAAAGCAAATTGAAAAACAAAAAAAATTCGTAACACCCAAATGTCAGCAAAGTTCTATGACAAACTTGCAGTTTTGTAGTCCTAAAAATATTCAAAATCAATGCATTCTGTAAGTATTTTATTGGATTAATACTACATTTATTATCACTTAGGGGTTATTAAATACAAATTTATATTTTTACATTAAAAAGGATATATTATATGATGGAGCAAAAACAATTATTAAGAGTTTGTATAGTGGAATGTCAGCCATAGTGGGGGTTCCTCATACTACGGGAGTAAAGTTTTACCACAAGACTAGATTGATCTAGAAAGTACAAAAAACTTTCTAAATTATTATTTTCTTTTGGACGGAGGTAGAAAATAATGATAGTTTCCTTTAAAATACTATAATTAAAAAATTACACATGTAGAACTAAAATGTGAACCTGTGGCTTATTGGATAACGTTTTGTACTTAGTACTAGAATTACAATTGCTGCAACAATTATTTTTTTCAATTTGTCTTATGTCTTCTCCCTGTTTTAAAGTTAATTATAAATTATTATATTGTAAATTTTAATATTTCAGCGAACAATCTGAATGTATTTCGATACCAGAAGCTACACCTTTGAATTCAATGCCAGGATTGGCTGGAGAAGATAAATCTAAAGAAACTTCTGTTATTATTGATACTGGTGAACTAGTAGACACCTTTCTAAATGACCAAAGTCTATTAGAAAAACTAGCTGATACTATCAATAAATCATTAGAAACAAAAAATAATAACATTAATGAAAATCAATTTAAAGAGGGACAAATATTAGATCTTCCTACTCTTGAAAAGGCATTAGATTCTACTCAATCAGACCCTCAAATCAAGAACGTACTAGATGAGTTTTTAGGTATAACATGTTCAGAATCTTGAAATACTAATCAAATGCAGTATTTCATTTTAAGAATCTAATTAATAGCTGTAGAATTTTCTTTAACCCTCCGGTAGGCACGCTTTTTTTGTTATCATAAGAAAACAATGGGATAACAGCACCCAGTGCTGCCACGCACCCGCCGAAGGGTTAACCTTGCATATCTTTAAATGTTTTATATTTCTTCTTAAAAATTAGGACTTAAAACATTTATAGTAATTTTTAAAAAGTTACATTTTGACATCAATTTAATAACTAATATGAAGTTAAAAAAAAAATTGTTGTGTAACAGTTTTCAAATAAAAGCTTATTTTTATAGAAAGCTTACATATTACATTGGTGAACTGTTCAACTTCTATGGCAACTTTTATACAAAAGTTTTTAGCTCAATATGAAAACTGATTTATTTATGTATAATAAACAAAGATAATTTTTAAACATATATTTTATAAACCGTTTGTTTTAAAAATAGTAATATTAACTTTTTTAACATTTTTATTTTAAAAGTTCACAAAATAGTTAAGTAGTAAAAGTTTTTAACATAAACTTACTTTTTAACTTGAAGTTTTCAAAATAAAAAGATAAAATTATGATTACAAGTTATGATTTTCAGTTTTTAATGTTGACAATGGAGAAAATAACAAAAAAAATGAAACAGATATTCAATTAAGTCCTATAAAATCACGACTCCGTAGTGCCAAGAAAAAAGGTACGTTGTGTATTGATTAATTTTTATAATGTTCTTATTTGTCATATTTATTTCAGACGATTCTCAAGATAAAAAAAAAAATAACATGAACAACTCCAAACATGTTTTATGTATTAGTGAAGAGTGTAAAAAAATTGATAACAATATTGTATTGGTCAATGATGGCAACAACAAATCTGCTATTATTGATAACTATGCAATTTTGTCCAATCCCATTACTGTACAAGCCAACAGTTCATCAAGTGTACAGTCTTTTAATTTTGATTCTTCAATTTTAACATCTGAAATTTTACCTGGTATGTATCAACAAACAAGATTACTGACATCAAAAAATGTTGTATATAAATCCATAAACATCCTTTTTAAATGTTTACAAACATATTTTTTTTTACTTAGAAGAAGATTATCCCGGTAAATCAAATTATGTAAAAATTGCACCAAAAATTACTCCCTTGTATGTGTCTCAACAAGGCAAGTATTGACTTCTGAATATCCACATGATGACTTTTTATACTGCAACTAAATTTAATAATACATGTTTGAAAGAACATTGAAAAATGTTATTATGAAAATTATTTTTTCAGGGTCCGAAAAACATATTTTTCCAAAGAGAAAAAGGAAAACTCTTGAGGAGTGTGGTGTAAAAAGCAAGTTCAGGAAATCCAACTTTCCTCATATACAGCCAATAAACACTGTTAGTCCAGCACAATCAATTGTTATTCAAGTTCCTAACCAAAGTTCTATTGAAGCTCAATTGAAAAAAGATATATTTATTGAAAATATCATTAGATTACCTGAAGTGTCAAAAAAATCAAGTTCAGCAAAAGAAAATATTTCCCATAGCACCCCGGATGCTAGAAAAAAACCACCAAAAAATAAAAGTATGAGTACACCACGTAGAAGAAGTACTCATATAAGATGCCTAGATTTTAGTACACCCCAGCCAAAAAATAATGCTAAAGAACATGCTCGTTCAAAACTCTTTTGTGATTCTCCGATAAAAGTAAACAAAATTAAAGAAGAATCACCTTCTAGTCCTACACCTAAACTTCAAGCAGATTGGGGCTCAGTAAATGGGTTTGAATCGATTGTTGAAAAAAAAAATGCTGTTAAATGTTGGGATTCAGATATTAGAGAAATGGTAGGTGCTGGAATATTAACAACGGATGTTGATATAAGAAAAACAAGAAAATCGCCCAGAAAAAAGAAGGGTCCTAAAAAAAAAGCTGTACTAAATATAGATAATGATTCAGAATCTGTATTAAATAGTCAAGATGAATCGCCTACATTAGGAAAGGATAACTTATATACTAACCAGCCTGTTGATTCCAGTTTAGCTTTAAAGACAAATAACGAAACCCACTCTGTTGTATCAACTGATCAAATTATTTCAAAAGATAATAATTTATCTTCATCATTAGAAGATCTTAACAAAAATACTTGCCTAAATAGTGATCACTCAAAAATATCAAATACGTCTATTAATTCTTGTATATTACAAGATAACCAACACCAATTAGGGGTAGAATTGAATGTTAACGTTCAAGATGATAACAATTTATTATCTTTACCCTTGAGAATTGATACTCCAGTAGATCTAACTGGAAAGTCTAATGGTTCAACGAGTTTAAATAAAACGGATGAATCTTTGAAAGATAGTAATTCCAAAAATCTAGTTTTGTCATTGTGTGATCTTAACAGCAGTTATGAAAACACGTTAAAAGATTCAATAATATCTGGCGATAAAGACACAAAAACCAATATCTTGGAAACGCCTTATAAAGATGTAGAAACTTTAATTGTAAGATATAATAAAAACAACTTGGAACCAATCAGCAAAATACCGCAACTAGACAATGCCCAATTAGAAAATTACCATCAAAATATTGTGGAAGTAAATAGTCATTGTAATAAGCTGGACTCTATTAAGTCTCATATATTTGACACACCATGTAAACCAGATGATAAAAATTCTTCTAGTTCAAATACACTATTAGCTCCAACTATTAAATATTCTGAAAATAACAAAGATAAAAAGGATATAAGTATTGAAAATTTAACTATAATTAATTCCAAATCAAATTCAGCTCTAATTATAGAAAGAAAACAGTGTGATAATATTACATCTGTAACCAAAAGGCATGTTCAGTCAAACAAATCTAAAAAAATGTCTAAAAATCAGCTAATCGAGCAGCGAGTAATTGTTGAATCTCCATACAAGTATGATGATGCTGCAGTCGATGTTCCTGGAACACCCATTTCTAAGTTCCTACTCGAGTGTGATCCCAGAAAGCTTGAGACACCATTACCATCTTCACCTGGCCATGTTGAAGAAACTCTTATGGAAACACCACTGACAAAAGTTTTTCGGGAAACTTCTTATTTAAATCGCCCTCCAATTTCACCATTTCCTCCTACTCCGGGGAATTCAAGATCTGTAGATACTGTTATTACTCCGCCCTGTCAAGAATCAATCGACAATTTAAACAGCCAGCAAGAAATTAAAGGTATTGACATTGAAAGTAAAATAAATGGTTTAAAGGAAATATCTGTATCAGCTATTGAGTCAGTTCCGTGTAATAAAACTAATCAATTAATTTTGCCTAACAAAAACAAAGGTAAACATACTTCCTTAAAATCAAAAAATGGATTACGAAATAGTTCAAAAAAAACTATAGAAGCAAAAAAAAAACAAGTGTACGAGTCGGTAAAAGTTGAATTGTTTGGAAGTGAAATCACGTCAAGTTCTAGTGGAGATGAACTAGAAGAAGAAAAATTGCATAATTCCACAAAAACTCCCAAACAAATAACGTCAGCAGAAAAAACTGGTTTTGAATCTGTTCCTCAAAAAACATTACATAACAGTGCAGAACCTTTGCACTCGAAAACCCATTTATCAACATTTTTAAAACCTTCATTAATCCAGAATGAAAAAACACAAAAGTTAGTTGACACAATGGTTGTAAGAAAAAATAAAAAGCAAATGGTACATTTTGATGACCCTGTAGAAATAATTATGTATCGGCCTTTAAACATAGATCAAAATAAATCTATCAGTAAAAGTATTACTAAGAATGCATTACCAAAAAATACATTGAAACAAATTAAAAGTACTGTGCACACTGTTACTAAACCAGAACAACTTACTGTGTTTAATAAAAATCTTAACACACCTATTCCTTCATCTGATAATAAAATAATTAAAACTGCAAACATATTAAAAACTAAGAAAAAATTGAATGTAAGTGATACTCGTATTAATTATGCAGATGAACATAATGGACACAAATCTACCAAACCTCCATTTATTAATAGTTTTCAACAAATATCGCCTAAGCCTAAAGTGTCCATTATTAATGAAACAGGAAGTATGTCTTTTAAGGACTGTGTACTGAAAGAGGCCAATAAGGATAACGATACTCATTCAATATCTATCGAATCAAATTTATCATTAGATGTTATCGTACCAGTTAGCAAAAATATTTCTAAAACCAATATGAATAATTCAACTCTTAATAAATCTAATCAATCGTCAGAATCATCATTTAGTGGAATTACAAACAATACCTCTTGTGTGACGACTGGGCATAAAGAAACATCAAAAATACAGACAAAATGTTTGGACCAGTTTTGTGTTGAAGATTTCTTCAAGAATCCTAAAGTGTATGATATAATTACTGAAGATGATCAGCGTGAGGTTAGTTCTCTTATTCTAGCTTTTTAGCCTATTTTTTTATTAGAAATTAACTATAGAATTTAAAAAATTAATAATGGTTTGTGGTGTATACAGTAGTATGTACATTAGTGTTGGAAATCAATGGTCCAGATAAAGTTCTGAGCAGAATTCACATTTTAATATTTTTCATCTCTGAAACAAATAGATTTTATTTTTTCTTAATTATTATTATAATTATTAGAATTATTCGTTCAAAACAAATATAATTTTTTTTCCCAATATTTAAAATGATTGCTGAATTCTAGAAAAAAAAATTGTTTATTTTATATAAAAAAAAAGGTTTTAGTATAAAATGTGAGTTTTGCCAGGAACTATATTCAGACCCTTAAGGGTTAAAATATCAAACAATATTAATAAAATATTATAAACTAATTGTTATATGTTAGCCCTTAAAAATGCCTCCTAAAATTGTTTTGTTTACAATAGATAAACAATAAGGAAATAATGAATAAACAATAAATGCGTGTATTGTGTTACATTTGTAGGTACTATACACCAATTATTTTTTATTTACAATTAGTAAATAAAAACATACAATTAGTAAACACACTAATTATTCTCGCCTAGTATAATTTAAAATATAAAACTACATAATGATTAAATTGTATTTTTTTTCTGATTAGATGGTTTGCCTTGAGTTATCTTCAATGTTTACCCTACTTGATATACCTTCAGACTTCAACACCACCGCACCTTTGATAAAACCATTGAATTCATCAACCATTTCTAACAATTCATTGAATGTCACTCCAGAGTTAGAAGTTGGTGAATTAAATGATGGCCGTGTTCTATTGCCTGTAACTAGCACGCCTAAAGATATTGTGGATATTAGAAGTACTGATAAACAGAATAGAACTAGAAGAAGTCCATCATTTTGGGGAGATTCTGTTCATAATTATTCACATAAGCACAGAGAAGATAGACATAGAGATTTAAATTACAGGAGGAATAAAAGTTATAGAGAAAATAGATACAGTGATCAAAATTATAGGTAATAAGAACATACTTTTACAGTTGTTAATATTAGTATTAGTGATATACATTAGATGTAACTTACATGTAACAAACAGATGTAACTAAAATTTTTTAGTGCATTTTTGTCACTGCTGTGTAAAAGAATAACCTAATTGATGCAGTTAAAAACTTTTCTAATTATTTATATTGTCATAAAGGTTTTTTTGAAAAGGTAAACTTTTAAGTGAAATAGTTATTTCAAAAACAATTTTTATCATTGACATATTTATGCTTTTGTCATAGGGTATTTCAACCAGTGTTAGCATTTTTAAAAATAATTTAGAATATCCAAAATTAGAAAACTGTTCATTAAAGTACAGTAAAGGAAAAATATATTTTTAAGGCAGCTGAAGAGAGGATTAAGCCCTCCATATCACCTCCCTATACGTCATTGCATATTTCATTTACATATGATTTGCTTAGTGGTCCCAAATGTGAAAATCACTTTATGCACAAATTCATGAATTTTATTGACATTATTTTTAGATCATTGACTTAAGGGTAAAATTCTTAAAATAAATCACTGACTTAACAACTCAAAATAAGATATATACTCAATTAATGGTTAATTATCTTATGTCTTAAAAATTAAATTTTTTAATTAACAGTATTCTGTTCAATCTTAGTACTGTTGGAAAATACATACTATATTGTAAATATTTACTATTAAATAACCCAAAATTGGGTAAAGGTGATTAATAATAAAGAAATATTTTTTAATGCAAATGATAAGTTTCTTAATACTACGCCTTTGCTTTAAAACTATATATTTATGATTATATTAATTAAATAATTCTTTAAATTTAACTAAAATCTAAATATTTTTATTATTTAGACAAAGCACTTCCCATAGTTATCGTGATGAATGGTTGCAGTCTGATAATAGAAATAAGTATCAAAGAAATCATTTTAAAAGTAATTCTAAAAGAGAATTTGGAGATGAACCACTTAGAGATAAAGACAGATTTAAACACAAAGACGACAGAAGGAGAAGTAATCGTGATTACCGTATTTATGATGATCGCAAAAAATTGGATGTTAATGAACAGTGTGGATCATCACAAAAAATGTAACTACAGCTATTTACTTTGTTGATACTTAACTATAGCCGCTTCACAAAAACTTGATTGTTGTTTTTGTGTCGCAATTTCTTATTTTTATTAGTTATTAATTTGTCGAAAAGTTATAAATGTTTCTCGTTTAACACAATTAGGTCTCTAAATGATAACCAAAAATCAAGTAGATCAGAAGATATAGTAAAAAAAGCTACTAAGCGCTCTAAGAATCGATCAGATCTAAATGAGGTAAATAAAACATTGTAGTACTATTACAATAATATTAGTGTTAAAACATTTTTTTGTTTTTTAAATTTTAGATTCCGCCAAAAGTATCGAAAGTCGAACATCAACGGTTACTGAAAAATGTGAATGTTGATGATTTTTTGTCTATTGTACATGGGCAATAATATTCAAACCAAATTAGTATCTAGGTGAAAGTCAACAATTAAAATACTATGTATTTTTTATTACATAGTTAATAGTTAATATTTACCTACCTTTAAAATAGATGTTTTAATTATTATTTAAAATATCCTATTTATATTTAATATATTACTGGATAGTGTAAATAATATAGTGCTATAATACATTTTTTGTTATAATATGTTTATTATTATTATTAAATATGTTAAATTTAATAACTTTTGACATTAGAACTTCTAGAGTTTTCACTTTTACGAGAATTGTCCTTTTTTAGCCAAGTTCTATGAAAAAAAAAATTTGTAAGTTTTTGATACTTTGTGAATAAATAACAATTTATACATTAACTTCATAAAAACTACAAAGGACAAAATATTAATACTTTTAAAAAGTATGCCCCTATACTATTGAAATATTGTTAAAATTGCTTTATAGGCCCTATAAAAAAAACTCTTGTTGGTAGTTCTAAGTTTTTGATATAAATTATTTGGGTATTGGGTAAAAAATATTTGTGCTTGCAGCTATACATTAGGACTATATTATAATAGTTGGTACACTACTGTATTTCTTAGAAAAACGCCAGTAATTCATAGTTTTTAAGTTTTTTCAGTTGGAAATTGATTTGAAAATACAATATTTGAAACTAGATTCAATGCAAATATTATGGCTTACTATAGTACCCACCATCTAAACTATCGACTAGTCGAAACTATTATCGTAGTGCTCTTATAACTCGGAACAAATCAACAACCTTATTCACAGCAGGCCCTTTACTAAAATTATCATATCCCATATTTATTTATTTCATTAGTTTATATTAAAATAGTGAGGCCGAGTGGGTAAGGTGTGGCTATCTATCTGTTGCTGGGCAAGAAATTGTCTAATAAAAAGGAGCCCACCAGCTCTGGGGACGGCCTGACATTGTCTGGAAACCATCATCTCGTTGGGCTTAAAAGCTGATGATGAGTATTAAAATACACCAGTTTCAACTACAGCAATTATTAACTTAAAAAACGCCTAACTATATGAAAACCCCTGGTCAAATTATTAACCAAATAGTCTTTTATATTTTACAAAAACTAATATTAGTACAAAAGGGTAATTATTTTACAAATAATTATAAATATAGAGAACATTATTTCATTTTATTTGAGTTCATTTACTACACATGATGCTTAATATATTTTATAAATAAGTAAAATCGCACGTTAGAATAACAGTAAATAAATAATTTTAAAATGCTATACATATGTAAGTTAAATCACTAAAGATCAACCATTTTCATAGTTATTAGTTACTATAAGCTAAATAGAACTGAAAGCAACTAGTTATTAACATGATGCACATTTATTATTTGTTTCGTTATCAATTTAATGTATTAATAGTATTTGAAAATGAAAATGTTTTTACAAGATTGTAATTATTAAACCCGATTTAATAAATTTAAAAAAGTAAATTTAATATAAATACTGGTAATGTGTTAGTTTTAAGTTTTAAATAAATCTAAAATTGTATTATGCAAAAATCAAAACATAAGTACAAAACATAACGTGCATATATATATATATATGTATATATAATTATTATTATCTAACAATCTTACAACAAATTCATCTAAAAATATATTTATTAAAAAAACAATAATATTAAGCCTTTTTTCCACAAAAGCGGTGTATAATTTGAAAAAAGCCGAATAACAATATAAAAAATAAAATCAACGTATACAACAAATTCTAGGCTGAAACAGTCTTTAAACACTATTAAAATGATATTATGAAGAAATAATGTTTTTTTTGTTTTTATACTTGAAAAAAAATACAATTGGTTTTATTACAAACTCCTTTCTTTTGCAAGGCCCACTTTATAAAACATTTTGAAATAGCATTCATGGAGATAATAATGCATTTGCTAACTAATAGTTTATTAAAGTAAACAATCATAAGTTAGTCTATGAAAGATGTAAAATAATATAATATAATTAATAGCTTTTAGCTAAATGTTATTTAGTTAAATCTAATCATTTCTAATGATTCTTGTCTAGTGAATGATACAAAAATTAGAAATATAAATTTGACTGCGTAGTCATTGAGTAGAAGATTTTTTTCGTTGTCAATATCACACTGTCAAAACTATACTTGAAAAATATGTTTTTAAAAAATTGTATCTTTTTAAATTGTTAATTAATTTCTAATTAATTATTGAATAATTTTGTTTTGTACAATGTACATTGGTTTTTTTGACATCAGACATCATTTCTCTTTACATATGGATGGTGGCAGCTGTATAACGAGCTTCTCCTCTTCTCCAACCCCATTGACTGGGTCGATACTAAGGTAAAATGTTTATTTTTTATTTATGTATTCAAATTAAAAAATAAACTATTTTTCATAAAAACAAATACTCACTCTAATGAGCAGTTGTCCAGATCGTGTATGTGGATAAAGGTAAGCATATAATATCCAAACTGTAGACATTACCAAAAGAGATAAACATAGTGCAATGAAAAATAAGCTTGTGTTTGAAGAAGGCGCAGTATCTATACAAATACAAACTTTAACAATAATACAAAAAAAATAAATTATTGTATGATTAATATTTACGAGGTCCTAAATCAGAAGATTTTTCCATGGTTGGTGTATTCATATTTGGTGGATGTGGAGTTGTAATGCCATTTATACACATTTCTTCATTCATAAGTTTTAACTTTTCACAATCTTTCTTATGCCAATCTTGACGGTTTCGATCAAGCCCCGAAGAGCAACGATTGTCACACCAAAAACACTGTTAAAATATAAATACATATAAATGGATAGTTTTATTAGTACAAACCTAGTGGTATGACTAAAAATAATACTATAGACAATTAAAACACAAAAAACAAAAATTTCATATGCATAGGTACTTCTTATTATAATATGTAAAAATAAATATTACTTGAAAATTAGTATCTTTTTTCACACAACTTGTACAATTTTTCTTTTCTAAGCAAGTTGGTAATGCTGTTAGAACTATTACAGTACTATTTGTCACTTCATCATCGTTAAACGTCACTCGATGGTATTCATATATTGTTTTTCGCCTTACAACTAAACAAATTAAATTAAACAATAAAATAAGCCAAATAATAGTTTAATTTAATAAAACTTTACTAACAAAATACAGTTTTGTCCAATACATAGGCATCTGATAATCCTATTTTTACTGGATGACTAGAAGCATCAATAGCTTTCAATGACATTGGTAAGTACTTATAAGCAAACACAATATTCCCATTAGAATGTAGAGTGGTCTGGAATGTAAATTCTCCTGCTTTAGGCTTATCTTGTAAAGTCACATTTTGCCAAGTAACTGTGAAAGCAGTTCCATTATCCATAAAATAAATATTTGATTCGTTTGAAACACTAAGATCAAAGTTGGCCATCAAAGGAGCCACATATTGAGTAGCAGCCAACCATGAATGAATATAATCTCCCAAATATAAAAATCCCCCAGTAGCAATTGTAGTAGTATTTATTAGATGACCATAGAACGGAAACTGGAACGTTAAATTAACAGTCTAAAAAAAATTTAAAGTCAAAATTACTATAAATAAAACATTTTTTTTTTAAATTATAATAAAAGTTAGTTACTGCTGCTCTACGATGAGAATCTGATAACATTTCATGTACATTTGCATTTGGATTATTTTTTAACTCTTTCCAATATTTTTTGAATATATTGGAGTCATTTATAGCAGTACTATTATAGTATATATGAGAATCCTAGAAAATGCATTATAAAATAATTAGTGTATAAAAATATAGTATAACGTCTATTAATTATTAAAAATGTTATAATTATGATTTTATATTGTCGTGTCCAACTAAGATTTAAATTTTTTTTTTTTTTTTAAAACTGGTAACACTTGTTTTCTACATTACCGGCGAAAAAGGTAGTAACTCGAATCAACCAGAGGTTTTGAATAACGTAATTGAGTTACTACCTATTTCGCCGGTAATACAGAAAACGAGGGTTATCAGTTTAAAATGAAACTTTTTTTAAAAGTCGAGTTATGGCCTTCTTTGTTGGACACGACGATATGTAAATTTACTTAATATAATACTATAAACTTTTAAATTTACAAATGCTAAGACTAGAGTAAAAAACCAATTATAATAAAAAATAGAATAAATTACTAAATATTTTGTCAGGAAAACCCTATAGGCTATAAATATTTTATAGCGTTTATTTTTATAAGAAAAATCAACTAATATATTATCTTTACTTGCAAAGTAACAACTTTGTTGTGGAACATATTCTAAGTCTAATTCAACCAAGGTAATAAGAAAATTATAGTTTTTTTCTGATCCCACAATATCTTTCAAAATCTTAACTGATTCCTTCAAGTAGCTAGTCTATACTTCAAAAATTGTCACTGAAAGGTACTTTACTAGGCAACAAATTTAAAAAGGTCACCCCTTCCCCCATAAAATAAAAAAAAATACTTTAAGTTTATAATATTTATTATATATTATTATATAATATTTATACTTATATATATATATAATATAATATATAATTTGGCATTATTCTGAGTCAAACCACACGGGTCATCGGCCCTACCTCCTCAATATTTTTTTATCATAAAATCAGATTCAAACCAAATATTTTCGTCTAATAACGGTAAATGGGCCAAGGTTTCTTTTTTTTTAGTAATAAACATTTTTTTTTCTCAAAAGTTAAAAAAATTTATTTTAGTTTTTTATTTAAAAAAATAAAATTAAAAATAATGTCGTGATAAAATTTGATTTTTTGCATATTTTGGGAGTAAAAAGTTAAAAATGTGCCTTATGAATAAAATTAAAAATGAAATTATACATTTTTTTCTTCAAATTTGAAAAAAAAATGTTTATTACTAAAAAAAATAGAAATAAACTCAGCCCATTCCCGTTACTAAACGAAAAGATTTGATTTAAGTCTCTCATTTTATAATAAAAACTTCAGAACTCTAAAACGGGTCGAAATTGATTTTTTGTGAAAAATAACATAAAAAAACCTATAATTTTGGGGTAAATATGAGTGAAAAAATTTCAAAAAAATGAAGGTCTTATATTAGACCATAAAGAGTTTATAGAAAAATTTCGAGGAGGTCGGGCCGCGTGGTTTGACTTAGAATGCCCTTAGAACATTTATATTATGCATAAGTATAATTATTCATGAAGTCCAAGTATTATTTATTCTTTAATCAATGTAATCAGCCAGATGATAGATAAAAAAATGTTTAGACTAATTAATACGCTGACCGCCGGCAGGTAAGGTTACCTAGCCAGCTTTGTTTAATGTGTTAAATAAAGTTGATTAGTGTATACATATATATATATATATGTTTGTGTTATTATAATTAAAATTGTACAAACTTACATTTTTAGTTCTGGTTATATTGTTCTTGATGAGTGTTTCATTAGTTATCGTTTGAGGAAGTTCTAGATCAACTTGTTGAGGTTGTCCTTAATACCAATTAAGAATTAGTTATTTACAATTTAAATTTACACAGCAAAGTCTCACCAGAATAAGTAATATTGCCAATACTACTGTTTACTGATGTTTCCTGTATAAGCGGAACTTTTGAATCTTTCATTACAACAGAAGTAGAAGAAGATAAATTTATCAAATCTATATAAAATTTTTTTAAAAATAATATTAGAATGGTCTTATTTTTATTTAAAGCCATGTGTATAATGGTTCACTGTCTACTATTATACATATTCATAACATCTTTTCCCATTCGATATACTTCAACAAAATAAATATCTTAAAGATTTTCTAGAGAACAGCAAGGAACTACAAAGAGGAAGAAATTTAATGAATACTGATACAGCACAGGCATTATTTGTGAACATGGTGGGCTCAATCAAACAAACACTCAAACAAAGCCCCGAAAGAAAAATACAATAAATTGAGCACCATTCAAAAAGAATAAAACATACAAAGTAAATATGCAAGCCTCCCCTACCCACAGGTGTAAAACGGATTCTATACGCGACGTATTTGTATAAATGGCGATTAATTTAAAAAGAAGGCTCATTATTTGAGTATTTTCTATAACACACACACTCAATATTGTTTTATACTCTAAACTACGCAACAACTAATAAAAACCAATAATTAATAAATACATATTTCTATTAAATCTTATTTGTTAGAAAATAACACCACTATTCCTTGTAGGTCCAACATCAATTACAAAAATATTGATTTTTGAATAAGACAATGATTATTTTAACAGAAATATATCTTTGGTTGTTTTGACAAATAAAATATACTACTATGGTCTATTCAGTTTAAGTTTGGCCACTAAGACTGTCACGTTCGTGCATGATGTTGATGACAGGGAGCGTTGATGGCGATCGTCGCCACCCACAAGGTGTATACGTAGTGAGCTGTATTATCACATCAGTTGACCCGTGCGAACTGCGAATAATCGCACACAAACACTAAACCCCCTGAAAATATCACTCCGTATTTTCAATTTAAGTAAAAATACGAAGAGTAGATAAAATAGAAAGATAATTAAAAAGAAAACAACCTGCCAATAAACACGGTATTTTTGTTATTGTCAGTATATACAATGAGTGACGGCGGCAGCCGATCACCGCCGGCCAATCATAGAGCAGCTTGACCTTGGCCGAGGGATCCGAACATACTGACAGCTCAGTATGCATGCGTGAAAGTGGGCAAACTTAAACTGAATACTATAGTTAAAATTTTCTAATATTTCTAATAATTTATATGGAATAGTAATTAATCTGAAAATTTGAATATTATAATGTAACAATTTAAAAATATTACCTTGCTTATTTTGTTCCAAAATGTGTGTTCCATTTCCAATATTCTTAGTTATATTTGTCATATTTGTTATTAAGGGGACTGATGTATTTTTCGGTTTATTTTCTAGTGGTTCTGCAGCAGTTCGTTTCACACGTTCAAATGGTAATTCAAAGTGAATTTGATTATCACTTTTATCATGTAACGAGACCTTATAGAAAAAATCTAAAACCATAGAAAAAATAATTTAGTACAAAAAAATTTGAATCAGTCAAAGGTTACATCCACTTTACACACAGAATTATGAACAATAGAAACCCTATTTTGAGGTAAATAAAGATATATGCTCAAATTTCCATGTAGCCATAACACAACCAAGTTTAAATATCACTTATTTTACCCACTGTAAAACATTACACATATTAAATTATTAAAACAAATTCCTTCACCCTTAACGAGTTTCTACTGACATAATTATAATATCATGGATAGGCAGGTTTAAAAATGTGTGCATTTTTTACATTAATTATATAGTGAATTAACAATTAACAAATTAATAAATTAAAATAAAGGTTTTGTAAAATACATTTAAACTCTTAAGTGCAGAGTTCGTTAACATACTATATTAGCTTTGCAACTTTTTTTAAGTTAAGCTGAGGTCTAAAAAAAAAATTGTAGGGCTAACATGTTTACAAAATATATTTGGGAATTAGTATGAATATAGCGTCTATAGCTAATTTGCTTATATCATGAGATTTTATAGATTTAGGTTCAGGGGTTATTAATTTTTTTAAATTATTTTGGCAGAAAACTGAAAAACCCCGATCGATTATGTAGGGGAAAAAGATCTCATCCGAAATAAAAATATAAGATACATTTAACATATTGAGGATAAAAAGCCATTTGAAATATGCAACATTTTTTAATGGTCTTTGGGAGAACAATAACATTGATGTATTTTGATAACAATAATATTAGAAGTAAAAAAACTATATAAAATCTATTAATTTAAGTAAAGAAAATATTTCCCCATCACTTTTAAGTGATTTAAATTTAGATTAGCTTTTACACCAAATATTCTTTAGTTTAACCATTAATATCATAAGCATACTTAGCACATTATTTACGATACTCTAATAAAGATTTCCTTCGATTCAGGTATGACTTATACATTGAAAAAAGGTAGTCTACTAAAAGCATAACAGTTATAATTATAAAATATGGAACATGCTTTAGCCTGCTGGCTACTGAATAGTGATTATTTCTGATCTATAATCTCCTAACTCCTTGCCATTTATGATGGTAGTATAGTCTTAATTATATGTTCTGGCCAAAACTTTTGTATGACAACGACGTCTCGTTATTATTTTGATGGCATCTTATATGTTATTATACGTTAAAAGTAGGCGCGCTACTTGCGTGACGCTATTTTATGCCATTCTCGAGCTGAGAGGCTAAAGCATGTTCCATGCTGAAATATTAAGTGGCCTAAATATTGCGTTTAATTTTATTTTACTGCTTTGAAGTTTAAACTCTTTAAAACTTTGCTTTAAAGTGTTTACTGTTTAGTATAAATAATAAAAATGAATATAGGTTTTGAAATTATAAGCTAAACACCATATTTTATTATATAGTCAGTAGGTCAATATAGTTCTTGGTAAGCATGTTTTGTATTTTGTGTATATCGAGTATTTAGTTTTTGTTATTGGTACAGTCATTGTTTTCACTTATACGTGTACACATATTGGTAATAAACATTTTATTTGTTACATTGATTTAAAGCCTTTTATTATTTGATACGCTTCTGTACACATCTTAATCCAACAAGTTATAGGACCAGAATTTAAACAATAAATTGTATTCAATTAAGTTATAACATGTAATCGTGTATTAGCAGTTAGTTATTTTTTAGTGAAGTGATTTTTTTGCGTCCTGCTTTCTTAATTTGCTTACAGTCAATACAATGCATTTGTGTAAAATGGAAAACAAAGTTATTAAAATTAACAAGCTCGAAAACGTGATTCAATGGGACATGTGGAAATTTCAAATGAAAGTGATAACACAAACAGTTGAAATCTGTGACAACTGTATAAGTTGATTTCAGTGGTTTTACAGAGGAGCGGTTTTAAACTTGAAACAAACCACTTGAGTTGGTACCTCTAAAGTATTTATCAATATAAGAAGATATATAAGAGGATTATTAAAAAATTAAATGTTTTAAATGAAGTCCTGATTTATGGCAGATGGTCAAAGTTTAAAATCGCTCCCCTGTAAAATCACTGAAATCAACTTATACACTTATTCACAGTTGTTACAGAAATCTTCGATGTAGTGACAGGTAAGTCAAAGAAACCAGTTTTAACAAAAATTGGCATTGAAACTGAAGATCAAGCTAGAAAACAATACAATGTAGATTATTCGATATGGTTATCCCTATGAATAGGGAAGAAAGAATTCTTCTAAAGGCCTCACACCTGTCATAAATGGCGACTAAATAAACGTTGAGCCAAACGTTTAGAGGCCTTCTATGGGTAGGTTAGGTTAGGTTTTATATGGCCCAAAAGGTCATATAAATAAACTATAGATAATATTATTTTAATCAAACTATAGTATCATTATTTATACAAAAAATTACAAAACTCTTATTTCTTAACTAATTCCATATTAATAAATCACATAAATAAATTATTCTTATTTAAAAAAATTTGAAGTATATTTTTTTAAAAATCAGTTCTAGCTTTTTGTATAATAAATAAGATACTTTGACTTTAAAACATGTTAAAGCTATAAAATAATAAATATCATGCAGAAATAACAAAAATTGCCTATTAATTAATTTATAGCAATATTAATAAGTAGTTGCCAATTTACAAAAAAAACATTAATATATTAATTTATTATTAAATAACTTAATTAAAACCATATTATAATATTGCGTTGCAAAGCATATTATATCCAATGTTAATACACTGAACGTCCTCATTATTTTTATTATTGACCTCGAAATAAAACAGTGTCAAGATTTCCAACAATAAAGTTAAATTTAAGAAAAGTAATTCCAAAAAAACTAAATATAAAATTGCATAAACGTGCGACAACCGAATAATAGATTATATTGAACCATGATGACCACAAGAAATCGAGATACTACGCAAGTGATAATATTATAACTAATAGGAGAATTACCTTCATTTGCTGCACAATACACTCTAAGGATAGTTAAAAAGATGAAGACTACATCCAAAAAAAAACTTTTGGACGTCATTTTTAAAACGAACTAAAAACGTGTTGGTCGTGTAGAAATAATACTTCTATTTATACATTTTAATGGATTGAACGATAACTTGTAAAAGTCGAGAGAACAAATGGGTTGCTATTTCACTAATAAAGCAATTGCTTCTCAAATGAACAAAACAACTGCTGGTTTAACAATTTAGTAGGTATTTACAAATAATTATATTGATGGCGATCATGTAGATAGATAACGTTATCGCTGTTAGAGAGCGCTGTTGTCAAAAATATCGTGGGTTTGTGTAGCAACCACCACCTTAAATACTGTACGAGACACCACATAAAAAAACTAGGTTACACTACACCAGACAGCTCAAAACTTTTTTGCCCATGACAAAAAAAAATTGGGAAATATGCATACCTTATACAATTTAACCTTAATCTGTGTAATAGGTATGCCAGCAATTTCTGATAAACACCGAATGGCCGCGGTTGTTCTTGGCCGGCTGTATATTTCTTACGGGAGAACCTAAGCCGCCATGTTGGGGAATTGAAGACACAAATTGCTGACATACAGCTTATTTATTTTGCTATGACAGAGCCGACATTACAGGTCCTCCAAATAACATATTTTTAGCACTGAATAATTTATAATTATTACAGTAGTCAACATAAGTACAACTTGAGGGAGGTTGACATTTAAACTTAGATCTTTAGATTATTTTGAAAATGATCTAAACTAACTAAACTGCCTAAGACCATCTGCCCATAAAATGAATTCAGCTTCCGCACCAACCATCACGAGAGATTATAACCAAAAATGAAGGAGTTTTTCAAAACACTTTAATTTTAAAATCTATTTGGTTTAGTTTTCAACTTCTTTTTTTATTTTAACCACTAGTAAAAACTACTTGTATTCTTATTTTGCTACATTCAATCGTAGGTTATTGTTAAATTAAACTGTTGTTTTTAATGTATTTATTTACAAATTGGTAATAACTTCTTCTATGTACTAGGTCAAAAGCGGCGTGACATTTTTTATTTCAAAAGCATAAACTTGTTATATATAATATAATAATTTCAGAACGTAAAAATACTGTCAACATTTTTCGAATTTCAAACTTTTTAAAAATGTTACCATAATAATTATTATAAAAAAAATTCTCGAAAACAATTTGAGGAATTGACAGAAATGACACAACGTGGTGTGGGAGTTAAATCGTACACTTGCAGTACGTATCAAAATGTATGGAAAATTCCAATATATACTTTCAATGGTATACTTTACTAAAAATACGAAAAACCTCCCAATAATTTGTAATGATGATAATATTGCTTTATCTGTTTTAGTATATCCCGTTAATTTATCATTTATAACATGTACACTAATTTCCCGCTCGGTTTTGTTTATTTAAATGACTAAAACAATACTATAAATGTAGTTTATTCGATATACATTTTTAATTTATACTAAACATCTTAAGTACTAGATTGAAATATTTTCATCCTTGTCAGCGACAACCGAATTTATTTTACCGCATGACAAGTTGTTGCATCCACGGGTAACGTTATATGATATATATATGCATAGACAAGTATACTAAATGGCTATATGGTTGCACACTTGCACGTCGGCCAGGTCTGTGGCCTATGTCCGATAAGCATTAAGCTTGCAATGTTCGATCGGCGGCTAAATTCTACAAGAGTTGTTATCTAAGAATATGAAAAAGTAAATGACTGCTAGCGCTCCTCGTGGGAAAGCGTGAAACTTCTTTATTTTCACTGAGGATCCATGTTATATTCAGTCGCATTTATGATAACAGCCGGATTATCAGTACTGATGACTGTGGTCATGGTATCATCACAGAATATTTAGCGGTATCATAGATATGATAATTGATAATAAAATAGATATTGGCCGGACTCCAGAGAAAAGTAAAAATGTTTACCTACATTCTACAATTGACTTTTTCTATAGCTTCCTACTTTTTTGTAAAAATTGAATGACTAGAGTATACAAGATTATGTAGCTATTATCAGTTTATTTCAATAGATTTAAAGTTATAATTAAAAACTAAAAGATATTTCATTTAATCATTAGTATTTAGTATTGTATTAAACCAGACCGAAATGGCGTTACGAGTATTTAGGGGATTATGCTTACTGAAAAATGTTATTCAAAAGGGTTCAACGCATTTAAGGTGAGACAAAATTTATTTCTAAAAAAATAAGGAGTATTATTTGTACTGTGTATGTGTATATATATATGTATATCTACACACCCACACAAACAGTGTCTAAAGATTATTATTTATATTCAAGTATTATTTTTTCATCAGTAAGTAATAAGTATGTAAAATGAACATTTTACCATTCATACATCTTAACATTGAACATTTTACTCACTGAATACTTGAGTATTTATTTTTAAATGTATGTTTCAATATAGAACAAATGGTGTCCATATTTCCGTTGTCAATAGAGATCTTATGGAATTTTTCGATAACAAAAAGAATTGGGCTGTTGAACAAGTTAAAGTTGGAAGATCTTGGTCTAAAGATGAGTTACGGATCAAGAGTAATGAAGATTTACACAAACTATGGTAAAACACTATATTTAATATTATAAACATAATAATTACATATTTGAAGCTTGAATCAGTATAAGGTGATCGATTTTTTGAAAAATTCTAATTTTTTCTTAAAATAATTGAAATGTTGTAGTTTTTCTTTTAATACAATAGTAAAATTTGTATTTTTTTCCAAAACTATCAACTTTTAAAACTTTTATGGTAATTTAATATATATAATAAACTTTTTAGATTAAGAATAATTTGCTGAAAATGTTGACTGATATATATATCAAGTTTTTGATACTTACTTTTAAAGTTACTAATGTTTAAAAGTTAGGACAGGAGATGGAGTACAGTAGAGTGATGCGTGCAAATAAAAATAATAATACACTCTACCCTTTCTCTCATCTAAAATTTTGAATTGTTATACCTTAAAAGTAATTATCCAAAACTGGTTATCAATTAGTCAACATTTTTAACAACTTACTCTTAATTTAAATAGTTAATTAAATATGTACGCTACAATATTATTCGATTTTATAATATTTTAAAGTAACATAAATAAAAATTTTTTCAAAAAGAAAAACTAGAAAATTGCAATTATTTTTTAAGAAAATGATTGTCTAACGTTATATTTTATTTATTTAGTGTATGGCACATTTGACCAGGAGTTGGTCCTATTTGGGTCAATTTCAGTTGCCAGGTGGCACATGACATTTTTACCATGGTTAGAGGGGGGGGGGATGGTACTCTTCTACTAGACTTGTCTAGTAAGATGGATGACCGCCTGTGACTGGACTCGAAACAGCAACGTTGGGTGCCAGCAATGCAACCTTAATGTTTTTGGGTACTCCATCCCCATTTCCGCTTAATTGATCACCCTGAATACTTCATTCCCTAGACATTGATTAATATAGCTGCCCCAATAGAACAACACCTTATGCGTTCGCTATATCTAAACACATTTAACATTTAGTCCATTTTACCAAATTTTGAAGTTGTGTCTTTGTTCTACCGGGGCGATGATGTTCCTGGATACAGTGTGTATAAACTTTTATAGCCTAATAGGCTGTTTAGTATAATAATTATTTTTTTATACTGGCTTAAAGTTCAACTTACTTGTAGGGGAGAAAATAATGGACCGCCAAAAATACTTTACTGTTATACTGTGTTTTTATACAAAATCAAATAAATGTATTAACTATTATTTTAGTATTATCTGGACCTCAAAGATTTTTTTTTCAAATTATCTGGACCTTAAAAAAAGTAATTGCCGACCCCGGGTCTAGATAGTTTCTGGTAAAAATTCACATTTTATTCTAACTCAAAAAACAAAATTTACTTCTGATAACCATTTCATATATTTAAAAAAAAGTTTTTTTTTGAAAGAGTTATTTTATCTGGAACAAATTAAATCTATTTGTTCCAATAACAAAGAGTTATTAACAGAGTAAAATTTGAATTTTGCTTGGAACGTGCTAATCACATTGACTTTTAATTTTAAAGATTGTATTGTTTACAGTTGTTGAGAGTTAAGAAGTAAGAGTTAAAAGATGGAAATTAATAAAATTACTTTTAAAATGTTGAGTTTACTCAACAATTCTTTTGAGTAATGCATATAAGCGCAAAAAATACAAGGGATATTTCCACCTTATACTTCTTATTTTTTTCTTTCATTTTTAAGTATGATAATTGAAGGCATTGGTGTTCACTATTAACTAATCAATAAAACTTTTAGGTTTATACTACTAAAGGAACGAAACATGTTACTGACCATGGAGCATGAGTGTAAATCTCAGTTTGAACTTTTCCCAAATCCTGAACGAATCAATAAGGTAAATTAGTTAAAAATGAGAACTCATTCACATTAATGTTTATTGAAAAGTTTTTAGTCAGTTATTTATACAGTATAATTTTTTTTTTTTAGGTTGAAGATAGTATGAAAAATGTAGAAACAGTTGTTCGTGAACGGAATAAAGCTTATTATGATTTGGAAGTTGGTGAAAATGGAGAAAGACCCGGAGAAATGGTTACTAATTTGTTAGGTAAATTATATGAAAACTACTGACATAATATTTTATGAAAATTAAAGCAATTACATATTATGTTATTTTGGATTTAAATTATTAACTAACAATATTTATATGGACAATTCTTTTAATTTAAATATAACAAATCTTTTAACTACTGCATTGATAAATAGTATAATACAATTTTTTTTAATTTTATGTAATTTTTTAAAAAAACTTGATACTAAAATTGCATTGAATTTTCAGGGTTAAATTTTTTTTACCGGAAGTTTGAACATTTAATACCAAAATTTTTGAACAAAGGATGGAAAGATAGGCACAATTTTAATGTAGTTAATGGAAATGTTGAAAAATTCCAAAGATTCTACAGAGAAAAAATACATAATGAAAAAAGGAAAAAAAGAAAGTAAGTGCCATTCTTAGATTATTAATTAGATAATATATAACCTTTTAAAAATTAAAGTTATAAAATAATTAAAACTTATTTAACTTAGATAAATATTTAATTTTTTTTTTCTAGTCGTGATAAAAATCATGTTATGCATTTGATGAAACGTTTCCCAAATATGGATATGGAAGCTGTAAAACAACAATATCCTTCTGTGGACATTGAAAAAATCAAAAACTACAAAAAAGCTCGTGGGCATTATGTACCTTAGAATTCATGAAGATAAAACACAATTATATAAGAAATATTACATAAATGTATTTTTTTTATCCTGAAACTGTATGTTTAAATTGATGTAATATAGTATAATATAATAATACCTTCATATAATTAGATGGTATAGTTTACAAATGTCTTAGAGGATTTTTTTTAAATTTTACAGAAACTATGTTTAAAAACTTATAATGTTATTACATGCATTTAATACACCTCAAGCTCACTAAATTAAAAACCATAAATCGCTGGCTTTGTACACAATGTGTTATGGTGAGTTTACACCTACAATTAAACTGCTGTCATTAATTTATGGTATTTTTGTGCAGTTGGTTTGCGCATGTGAATTGGGTAAACTATTTAGGATTTACATGCTCGTTTTTTTATTTTTTATTCAGTTCTAATTCTAACCCATGATATTCTTTTACTTACTATGAAAACTGTGAGATTGTGCAATTTTTTTCCATCACTGCCTAAATAAAGTTTGTGCAAAAGAAAGTGTATACAGTTCGCTTGCAGTTTTTATTAAATCTGTGGTTACTCTGGCCCATTTAATTTTTAAAGTTATTTAGAGTGGAAAACATCCGCTCAGGTGTGGTGGTTGATACTGGCAATGTGCATAAAATTTTCATAATTTTAAATAAACTGGAAAACATTTGATCATCACACTCAGTTAGAGCTTGAAGAGCTGATTTCGGAACTCTATGATAGGTACAATATTAAAACCAAGATAAGGACTTGGTAGGTTAAAGGTATTATGTTTTTATTTTACTTGCACCATAAATCTAACATAAAAAAAAGGCTCTGGGGGGGATCTATCCTCATCATCCCCCCATAACTACGCCACTACATAATACATTTAAGATAAAACCATTAAATTACTAGATCATACTTACCAACATTCAATTAGATAATTAATTTATTTCAATTAGAATCTAAAAAATTAGGCAATAGTTTTATTACAAAAATAACCTCACCTAATTGTGCGTTTTACTATCTGGATAATGGAGATTACATCAGTGTTTATTTGAAAGTGATTTTATCGCTTTAAACGTGCTAAATTAATGTCCAATTCTGGTAATCATACTAAATTATTTGTTTTTTTTTGTTGGCGAGTACAAGGTGAATTTTGCAGGGAAATTTATTTATACGATATATGTATGTTACCCATTTTTTTTTAAATCTCAATGTTAACGAAAATAGTAAAAAGTATTCGTAACCCATCTAGTGCCTAGTGGTCGTATAAAAAATTAATAATGGGTACGTATTGCTATAGACCTTTAATAGACTTTTCACTTAAGATAATCCTGCCGTTGCGCTGTAGTTATCCACTTGTAGATATTTAGTCCTTACTCTTAGGTACTCTTTGTTCGTTTTTAGAAGAGTTCTGGCCTTTTGGACTTTGTGGAGACTATAGGTTTTTATATAGTATGTACGTCTCCCACATCCACATGAATCTTCTTCTCATATTTTAAATATGATCTAGGTTATTTCGGGAAAGGGGGTATATTGATAAAAAGTGTACAAACTAAAAAACGTTTCGTTGACGTCTCATGAGGGGATGAGATGGTGATATGAGAAAATCAATAATCATTAAACTCTGCCCTCTAGATAACTAATAAGAAAGGTGATATTTCGCATGACAATTAGTTTGTCATAATATTTTGTAGGTTATATAAATAATCTACTTTATTTTTAATAACTAAATTAAAATCGGTCTATTATTTAGTAGCACCCATATAAAAAATAGTAAGTCTCCATAAAAAAAAATGTTTTAATCCGTTCCATAAATACTCCCGAAAGTGACTTCTACGAAAGTAATTTTAGCACAGAATATGATTTTGCGATGAGTAACTTAATACTTTACAATTACCGACACGAACATGCGTAACGACTAACGAAATGCTGTCATGATGCATGGCCCATTTGATGACGTCATGGCTTGGCATTAAATGGATGAGTTAAGAAGGAAGAAGAGTCTCAAAGAAGATAAGTAGACGTATGTGAAAGCATATCTATGTTTTACAAACTCCGCTCGATTGGGAACATGATAAAAAAGGCGAGGGGTCAAGGGAAAACTGGAAGAGGCAGCAGCTGTCTTTTCGAGGCCAAAGGGTCGAGTTTTTTACCAAACATTCTACATAACTCAAATTTTAATAGATATGCAATTAATAAACAAAAAAAATGTTCAATTTCGGCCATATCAATTTATTATCAGGTTAATTTGTTAAGCACCATCGTACGTATGCATTTTTTACAAGTAATACGGATTTAGGTAGTTTTTAACCATATTTTTTTTCAATGAAAGAAAGACTTTTCATAGTCCTTACTGATGACCCATTTTTTATTTAATTTCTAAGACCACATCATTTTTAGGTTAAATAGGTTAATATTCAAACGTTTATTACGACGCACAAGTACAATTTTTAATAATCTGAGTTCGATACCTACAAAGACTGTAAAAAGTCTTCCTCTATCAAAAAAAAAAGAAATAATAACAAATTGTATGATCAGTTCTAAAATGAAAAAACTATAAATTTAAATTTTGCTTTAATTTATTATTAATTATTACATTGTAATTATACATAAGCGAATGCTATTGCAATATGGAGGGCAAAGCAGAGTCTACGCGACTTAACAATAATTATTTGATTTCAACACAAAAATAGTTAACTCGTGATCACCGGTAATTTTGGTTCTTTATCCGGAACTGCGAAGGGAAGAGTGTATCCCTGACGATGTACACTTTGGAGCTGAAAAAGCTTCAGGGACTCGAATGGTTTGTCTTTTCGCAACTTATATCTACTGCATACATAGGGCCTACCATTTCTGGGAACAATTTTTCTGTTAATTGTGTTTTAGCGCATTGAGCGGACTGCGCAACTCTATCAGTCGAACTTCATGGGTTTTTTTCCGGGCCGCTCTAATGATACTAGTGTGATTGATTTCACTACTTTTGTCTGCGAAGCTTTCGAATCCAAGCTGCAAGTAAATGTGGTGTATAGGAACTTTTCAAAGTATCGTACCTTTCATACGATCAATCATGGTTCTTTAATTTATGTTTTAGATCGTTTAGGTATTAGTGAACCACTTCTTTCATGGATGAAATCCTATTTGAGACTTGAGTAACCGAACTCAGTTTGTTAGTCTCTTTGTTTCTTCGTCCGATTGCTTTATTACGATGTTGGGAATTACACACCCCAACCCCAAGCTTATGGACCTGTTACACAGATATTAGGCCTGAACTATTTGGGGGAAAGGCGCAAGAAATGTAGAACATGCTTTTTTTGAGGACCACTTAATAGCCGTATAGACGCTTTACGTCTTTTAGAACGACTAGTATCCGGGTACTGTTCAAAACCAGGTTACATGAATTTTTTCACGTGTCGTTAGGTAGAACTAATTTTATGAAAAATGCGCCCTTGGACAGAATGATGCGTGATTACAATAATAATTATCCTAGTACGTAGACCATATTATGTGTTGATCATATTTTATTATATTTCTGTTAAATTAATAATTTACTAATGTATTTAATTTAAGTTCCATTTCTACAATAATAATAATATGTATAAGCCGTTTGGTGTTAATCATGTAAAATTAAAATTAATAAAATGTGATTTGTTTCATATAAAGTTATTTAATAAAATAATATTATGCATACTTCTTAGTCCCTAAATTAATATCACAACTTTTCTAACTTGAGTGTATTTTCTTAGTGATATTTAACACGGTGCTTACGAATTTTTTTTTTTTGGGATATCAATTATTTTTTATTTAACGTAATACTTCTTGTTTTTTTTATACCACTAGAAGATTTTAATGTTTGTTTCAAATAAGTATTTTTTTTTAAACTCTTTATCGAACAAATATTTATCTAACCCATTTGTCTTTTTACACTCGTATTAAAGACGTTGAACGTTGTTTTTTTATACATTTTGGAAACCATATTATTTAACTTGACAAGGCGTCACAACTACAACCTCTTTTCAACACAATTCTAAATTATTTATTTATTATAATGACTATCACTATAATCACCATCATCACTAATGACAATCACAAAATTGTAAATGAAATTAAAGTACACACAAAAGACAAAGTCCGAACTCCGAAAGTAATAACCGTAACACATTTATACAAATGCAAAGCAAACTGAAGACTGGCGAGTTCGCAGTCGAACTACATAATAATAAAATGTTATATGATGGACAAGACAATGGTCAAACCACTAAGGTGGCTGGCAACAAGTCACAATACCGTAATTTATTTAGTTATCGCCATGGTAAATTTAGAAGCCTACTTTTTAATTTTCAGTCTAGTTATTTTTAATGTTATGATTTGTAAGCACGGTGTTATTTTGTCAATGTTTCTATTTATACTTGGAAAATACATAATTATTAATAAATTATTTTATATCATTACTTAAAAATCCTTGTTATTTATTATTCTATGTGAAGTTTAAAAAAGCTTAAAATGGGGCTATACATTATACATTTCGTAAGTATTCCTTCCATAAGTACAACGCGTATTCTCTAGTTCTTCTTAGTTGAACTAGTTAAACTAAAATCTTGGTTTTTTTTGTGGGTTGGTTGCTTTCTGCATAACGCCATTTGATTGAAGCTGGAAGTTAGTTCACATTCTCTAAACAAGACAGATCGTTACAGTTAAAAAATCTAAATGATAAAATAGCTGAGTTATATTAATTATCTGAATAACCTAATTAAGATTACGTACAAAATAATTGTATTTTGTGGAAAGTATTTTTTATAATATATTTTACAATACAATAATAATTTTTTGAATGAAATAAAAATAATACAATTGTCACTGTATTTTAATTAGTTTTTTTTAATATTTAATATCAGGTAGCGTACAAGCCTTCAGCCCAAAACTATATAATATCATTAAAATGTATAAAAGTTATTGAACTACACTCCATGCTTATAAATAATTACAATGTTATAAGGTAAATATGATATGCAATATTAAAAAACCAGCCATTTTAATTTTATATGAATACAATTCTTATCGTATACATACCTCTTTTGAATGAAGTTTTGAGAGGATTATAAATTAATGAAATTATATATAACAAATTTAGCCGCCTTCTCATAATCAGCCGCCCGGGGCACAGCCCTCTGTTGCCCCCCCCCCTAAATGCGGCTCTGGCCGCAATGTAGATACCACTACTTTGATTGACTACATTTTTTGGGAGGATGTCTGGAACTTGGCCCTTTTTAATTGTTAAGTTTTTGTTGCAGATATTATTCCTTTTTATATGTTTTTATTTAACTCGCTAACACGTACGTACGTTTGTATGGGTATTATTCAAATCTTACAAAATTAATTTAATCCACTTCCCGATGTCGTAGAAGGCTGTAACTTGGCACAGACACACACCTCGGGTGACAATACAATATCATGTAATCATATTGGGACTCGGACATCTAGGTCGCCCTACACAGGGTCAAATATGGGGGTCATTTCACTAAAATTTCATTTTTTTTTTCAAATCTTCTAAAATGAATTTAGTAATCTATTCACCAATTATTAAGTACCTTTAATAGGACTAAAAAGTAAAAAATTAAATTAATACATAAAAAAAAAACTTTTTTAAATACATGCTTTTCTAAAAAAATAGTAAAAAGTAAAAAATGATTTTATTACAAGAACAATTTACCAATCAATTGTAGCATATTTTATTTAAAATGTCAATGAAAACAACCGAAAATTAACTAAAATTGTATATAATGTTAAACATCTTTAATTGTTGACTAAAAAGAAAAGCGTGGGCCCTGTTATACAAAGTCCAAATTTATTGAGTTAAGTATTATGAAATGTTTGTTTCACACACAAATATTGAACCAAATTTACATTACAAAAGAACTTACAATATAAAACATTATCTGATAAATATATTAGGGACTTTGTTGAGAGGCCCCACACTTTTCTTTTTAGTCAACAATTAAATATGTTTAACATTATATAAAATTGTAGTTAATTTTTGGTAGTTTTCAAAGTAATTGACATTTTAAATAAAATGTGCTACAATTGATTGGTAAATTGTTCTTGTAATAAAACTATTTTTTACTTTTTAGTTCACTTTTTACTATTTTTTAGAAAATTATGTTTTTAAAAAAGTTTTTTTTAGTTTATTTATTGCTGGTTATGGTTTAATTCACGCGGCCGCCTTTAATACAATTTTTCTTAGAAAACAGGAACTTGCTATTTTTTTATACTTAGAACGAATGAAATTTCCAACGAATAATAACACTGGTATACGGTATATAGACTGAATTAAATAATGATATTTTTAGGATTATTAAAATATTCTGTATTTGATAACTGATAAATAAAAAAAAATACAACCAAATTACGAAAACATTATGTTTGATGAGTATTTACTATCAATTACAAACAATTGCTTATTGCCATATTGTAACAATGATTGAAAGAGAACGTTTTTTGTCGACGGTGCGGGAATCTGTGATTAATTACCTAATAAAAACCCGTGCTAATATAATCAAGCAATACTTATGCGCGTCACTTCATACATTTAGAACTACACTCCCTAAAGCGGCATTCATTTTGAGAAAATTGCAACTTTCAGATTTGAAAGTTTCTTTTTTCCTTTTTGAAAAAGCTTACTATTAAAGGCTCAATTTTGTACAGTGTCCTAAGCTACTCGAACTTAATCTATGTTTCAAATTTTATAAGCTTATTTTAAGAGGAAACAGAGAGATGTGGGTTAGAAAAACTGAGTGAATTGGTTCGTGTAAAGATACACTGGCATTGCTGGAACTTGGCCTGGCGCACTGCCGTGCTTTTAGATATAACGAAAAGGTTGTGTAAATAATACTAATGCAATATTTTTTTTTTTATTAGATTATTTTTACAATCTGGATAAATATAATAATATAATAAGTAAAATGTTCTCCTAAAGTTAAAGCTTTCAAATGCACGTTTTAAATATTTGTAAACGTAAAAATCGTTGGGTTAACAAAAATGAAGATATGAAATACTATAGAAAGTTGTAGGTAGGATGGTAGACATACAGGTACTAGTTTCGAATGCTTAATAGAATCAGTGTTCGCCGTTTAGGTTATCAGTACACATGTATTGAGACTCAGTTTAATAATCTTATACCTATATATTTTTTAAATTTGTTAAATAGTTTTTAGTTTAATTATGTTTGTTTAAGTGTTTCCGAATTATTGTGATCTTGAAGAAGTATGAGCAGTTACACAAGGTATTATTTTTATATAAATAGAAAACGGGGAATGAATACCAAAACACTTATAATTTAAATGTTTCCTTCTTAGCTGTAAGTATTTGCTTTTATGTTTATTATTATGTTTTAATTACTATTATTATAGTTGATATTTTATTAAACTAGAAGTCGGTAAATTAATTTTTCTATACTTTAGTGAGTCAGCGATTTAAGAAAAAACACTTGTAAGTATATTATTATTATTAAATAAATATATATAATATATTAGTTTAACAAAAAACGAATATTATTAAATAATTAATACATTTAAAATAATCGAATTATTGTTTATTACATTTGATTTTGTCTTAAACATACGTTTTAATTTAAATAATTTAATTAACTGTTTAAAAACTCCTATACTTTAAGCCATACATAAATATACTCCTAACATTAATAGTTGTAAAATAATGTGAAAAGGTATTCTAGTAGTTAATAACATGAAGGACAAAACTATTTAACTTTATCTAAAACCATTATAATGTATTACATTGTCTTTTACACTTTTATGAGCTACTTTCACAACTTATGTTTAGAAAAAAAAAATGTAAAAACAATTAACATAGGTTGTATTGTGTTGTATATGTATTTACATATGTAAATTAAAGTACAGAAAATAGCGTGTCTACAATTTTATTGGATGTATATTTAAGTATAGTGAGTATATAATGATTCAAACTTTTAAAAAAATGTCTACTTACCGGCTATTATTATCTTAAACAAAACGCATTTTATTAAACACTTAATTTATTAAAATCTTTATTTTCAATCTCATAGTTGTATAAGTAATTCTTTCGTGAGTCTGTAATGATAATAGGATAGCTTCGCTATGCATGTTCAAGCATTTCACGTAGTACTAAATGATTATTATTCATTGTACTGTAATTGTTAACATAATACGTGTCACATAAATTAAAACGTATTAAGCTCTTGGTAATATTTTTAGAAAATATTAACATAGGTACACGCTATTTCCAAAGAAATGTTTCAATAATATTGGTAAACATACTACGATCCACTACAAATTTTGGAACAATAACATGTAGTAATACTTATAAAACCTATGCTAATATCGTAACAGAGAAATCATTTGCTTTGTGTTAGTTAGCATACTTGGCCCTAGCTATACATTTTTAGTTCTACATTAAAAATATTTTCCAAAAAATTTTTTTTTTGTGATGGCGAATAATACATTTTACTCTGTAATAAAAAGTTATAACTTTTGTTTAAGACTTTGTACTAGGTACATAAACTTAAATGTTAAGTAACATGATTCTTAAAAAAAAACATTATGTAAGATAAAACTCATGTTTTTTTTTCACTGGTACCTTAGTACAATCAACTTTAAATAATAAGTAAATATTAATAAATATAACTACCTATTTTTTTGTTATTTTTTGTATGTTTATTTTTATTTTTTGACACTAGAGTTTAAATATTAGGCACGTGTATTATATTTTCATACACAAAGTAGACGATTATGAACCGTAAGAAATTCGGTTTATCTATTGTCTTTTAAATTGTGTTCCACGTTTAGGTAAGAAAATTAAAGAAACAAATCAAGGTTTAACTTGAGCTACTGCACAGTAGTACATATAAAAACCCATATCGCGTAATTTGTACGTATTATACGTACGATTTATGCGATATTATAATGATATAAAAAAGAAAATAGATAATAGTTAAAAATTGCAAAATATTACCTACATTTGAAACGTAAACAACAATCTTATGGCACACTTAAAATTTAAAAATATCAACAGGTTATGATTCAAACTAATTATTTTGCTATAAGTCGCTTTATTACGGGTCACCATCAAGAATAACATAGACATATGTTAAAATATAGTTCTTTATTCAAAACTTATCTTTATTTCTAAAGCATTAACATAAAAAAGGCTAGATATATAAATTTTCTACAGTAATGCTAGTCATAGTATTTTGGTTTATACAGGTATAATTATATAAAGAAGAAAATAAATTAAAATATATTCTATAATAATTAGTTATTAAGCACCTAGGTTATTTCCTCACATACATTTATAGTAAGCTAACAATACTTTGCTTAGGGAATTTTACAGTTACGTGGACTTTTTACATTAGGTAGATACATACAATGTAAGAGAAAGACAATTTATTATCCATTTGGCTGGCATTAATTTAAATAGGTAATGAACAGATTAGAAAGTTTTTACAGAGATATTCAGCAAAATAATATGAATATATGCATGATAGGTGTCAATGATTATTATTTTTCAAACAGATCATTGACCCTTTTCTATATAGCATAAAATATTTATGAGTGTTAGTCGCAGACTCGTAGAAGCTATATATTGTGGTGATTGTAAATATTAGTGATTGTTAATATTGAATCAATAGTTGTTGGCGGGTCTATACACCATTATATTATAAACACTATTCCTAAAACTAAAACAATAACATTGACGTTTGTTTAATTTTCAGCAAAAAAGATGGAAGTGAACAAGACGATTTTTCTCCAGACGTTTCGACAAATTCTAATACTTTTCATGGTTTCTCTATGCCAATACACAATTCTGTGAAACAAACAAATAACCATAATAGTAATGAATCTGACAAATACGTACCCGAGAGGACATTCAGAAATGCTTTACCACAAGTATGTTATTTACTAATTGAGAATTGGGTAATCATTTTTAAAAACTTTAACAAACAACCATATAGTTTATACACTGTAGGTAACGTAGAGCTGCTAGTTTTACCTACTTAAAATTCTATTTTACTCAGCTATTCTTTGGCTAAAATCACTTGATGCAAACTATGCCTGCTAATAATATAAATATTTATGAAAATTAGTTTTAAACGTAATTTTATAGTAATTATATTTATTTAGAGTTGTAAAAAATAAAGCTAGCACAGAGATCGAAGTATAGTAGGGTTGGGAAGTATATAGGTTTTAGAAACTATTTTAACTGAAAGTAACAAATAATTTTTAAATAAATGTTTAGAATCTTCGACGTTAATTTATATAGATGGTAAAATATATAGGTAATGTTTGTGATTGGAAATAAACTTTTGCATAATTATATTGTGTTTAATTTTATTAGATTTCTGTAAAATAATTCGGAGTAGTCTAACGTCATCTTAGTATACTAGGTGTAGGTAGTAGGTACACAATACAAACTCTAACGTCGTCTTCATCAGTTAGTCGCAAATTGAAATTAGTATTCGAAATAATTTATCATAATTGTATAACATGAGATCAGATTTAAGTTTCATTCGAATAAAACTTTATCTTAATAATCATCTAGATAACACATTATTTAAGTAGTGTAAATACAAATTTAAATGCCTTATTGTTCCTTAGGTGGAAAATGTTCTTTTTAAGTTGTCTATTATTCAGATATTTAGACAATACATTTTTTTTTTTGTTAAATAAACTTTTAAATAATTAGTAAACCATGTTACCTTCGGCACGTACGTACTGTATAATTAAAAATGATTTAAAACTAAAAAAAAGCCAGTGCAGTGGGGACCGAGCTGGGAGCATATTAGGGAAGCAGAGGTTACAAGATTAGTTTGAATATATTTTTATTGGAATCGTTTTAAAAATAATTTTTCGGATAATTTTTAATCATATTATTTAAATAGTTAGTAAGTTTTTTTTCTAATAACTATATTTCAAAGATTATTTCGTATAATTATAACATAATATATGAAACATTTACAAAATATGTAAGCCCTGTTAACATATAAAAATAATTTTTCATTAGAATAATTTCTAAATTAATTATTCGAATTATTTTTTGATTAGAATAAATTGTGTAAGACTTATTTTAATAAGGTGCTAATAGAATAAATTGAAAAACAATTATTCGAAAAATTGTGAAATAATTAATTATTCTAATTACTTATTCGAATTTGTATTCGCACAACTTTGTATGGGATGTTATCAGTAAACAAAATAGTTATTGTTTTAAAACTGGGCTTATAATAATTGTTGTATTACTTAGTTTATTACGTATACCTTCATATTATTTCCTCTGGCATAAATTTTAATTACAGATATTGGCGACATCAGCAAAGAATTGTCTACTTCTTACATATGGTATGACATTAGGGCTTCCAACCATAGCTATCCCAGCATTATATACTAAAAATGCATCCAATGAAAAATTCAGCGATACGCTCCAGCTAACCAGAGAACAAATATCATGGTTCAGTTAGTCATTTTTATTTCAAAACCCAAATTTAGTCTGCATGATTAATTAACAATTTGTTTCAGTAATAATTGGTATGCATTATTTTACAGGTAGTATTAATTTGATATGCGTACCCCTTGGTTGTATAATGTCTGGTGCATTAACTCAACCTTTTGGAAGAAAACCTAGCATGGTTATGCTTAATTTACCATTTATCATGGCTTGGTTATTATTTCATAATGCTTCTACTGTAGTGGAACTTTACTTAGCTTTAGCTATATGTGGCCTCTGTGGCGGATTACTGGAAGCTCCAGTAAGTTATAATATTTCTTTTATATTTCATTACATTTGATTTACAACACTTCTAAACTAAGGTGTTGACATATGTTGCTGAAATAACTCAACCGCATCTTAGAGGAGTGCTTTCGGCATCAGCGTCTACTACAGTCATACTTGGAACTATGTCTCAGTTCGTCATGGGTAACTTTTTACACTGGAGAAAGGTGGCACTCATTAACACTTTTATACCAATATGTGCATTGATATCACTATTGTTTATACCAGAGAGTCCTCATTGGCTTATAAGTAAGTTCACATGTTTGTCTTCGTATTAAATTGCCTATTATAATTTTGATTGTTGTATTTACTCATTAGTAATTTCTTTTCTTGAGGCAAAGGTAGAGTTGCTGATGCTGAAAAATCACTTTGTTGGCTTCGTGGATGGGTAAACCCAGAAAAAGTTCAATTTGAGTTGTCTACGATAAGGAAATCCATAGCAATGAATAAGGAAAAAATTAAAATGAAGAAAAACAAAAAATTTTATTCGTTTTATATCAAACGGACTTTTTTACTACCATATTTCATCATAACAGCAACGTTCTTTTTTGGTCATTTTGGTGGAATGACTACATTACAAACTAACGCTGTAAATTTTATTTTTATCATATAAATGTTGTGTTAAGCCATATATTCTAGGTTGAAATTTAACATTATTATTACTATAATTACATAAAGTACTTTTCCCAAAAAATACTATAAAAACCAAAAATAGGTGCTTTTGTAACTACTTACTCGAAATACAACCACATAAATATGCACATATGAAGGGCACAGGGAAAAAGGGTAGTAGTCAATTTTTTTCAATTTCTAGACAGTGTCACCAATCAATAGTACATTGGGGCTACTATTAAATGTCGAAATCCATTTGGTGAAAGAGAGGTTATATTGGAGCCAACTTAGCGCTTTGAAAACGGTTGACATATATATTTATACGCGCAAACTAACTTTGTTTTTGCTCTCCTGAAAAATTTTCATAATTAGACTACTACTCTTCTTCCCCTCTGCCCTTCATATAGTACCTAAATTGTAAGAATAACAATCTTGGCTTCTTAATAACAGAGCATTCTAACATTCTATAAACTTAAGAAAATCAAATACTATTTAATACCATCTATACTAATCAATTTAAATATATACTTAATTGGATCGAATTTCCCTATACCTAATATATGATAAATTGTAATTTAGGTTCAAATTTTTGAGACATTGGGTTCTCCAATTAGTGGATATGCTTCTACATTAATTCTAGGAATGGCTCAATTGATGGGAGGAATTCTATGTTTGACTTTGATTCATTGGACAGGCAAACGACCGTTAGCAATAATATCCACTTTGGGAACATCTCTATGTTTTTTTATCGTATCAGGTTATGCCTATATGAGACAATATAACATTGAATTGACCAACAATAACACGTGGATACCAGTCGTATTTTTAAATATGGCCGCGTTTATGACACATATATCGATCAGGTTACTTCCTTGGATGCTGATCGGAGAAGTAAATAAATAGTACCCTAATATTATGTTGCATACAATTATACTTTATTTTCAGGTGTATCCGCCAAACATACGAGGGCCAGCCAGTGGTGCTAGTGGTTCAAGTTCCTATATATTTGCATTTACTGCCAATAAATCATATTTTATGATTCTTGATCACATTAATTTATTTGGAACATTTCTCTTATATGCCTCAGTTAGTATAATAGGATGCATAGTACTTTACATAATGATGCCGGAAACGGAAGGAATATGTTTGGAAGACATACAAGAACATTTTGCAAATAAATCCAAAACATTCGCAAAAAAGATTACAAAAAGCGATAGAAACGAAGAAATAAAACAGTGGGCGGCAACGAACCCCGCTTTAGAAATTGAACAAATAGAATCACATTTATAAAAATAATAATTATTGTCTTTTTTTAATGAATTATAAATAAATCAGAACGCACTTGCTTTTGTACAAAATGTAAACGTTAAATTAATCATTTTAAAATGCACCATCAATTGGTTTAATATATGATGTACTCTTCAGTATTCGCAGATTCTTCAAAAACAATGTTTCTTGCTATTTCGAGATATTTTATTTGTTTGGATTTAATATTTTTCTTCATAATAGCTTTGCAAGATTCTGGTAGAATAAAATTAAATACTAATTCCGTTTCAAGTTCTTTGCGGCTGTTAAAAACAAAAACAAATATAATATAAAATAATATTTAGATTTTAGATATATCTTTACAACAGCTTACTACCAGGCTCCAGCTTCCTACGTATCCTACGTATACGTTTTGGCAAGAGGTAAATGGATTATATGTAACAACTGTATCCATACATACCGTATATGATGACTGATTTAACTGCATTATGTGAGAATGACAAGCTTAAACTTACCCCAATCGTAAAAGAAATGCATATTGCTGTTTAAATTTATTTCTAACTTTTGTAACAGTTGTTTTGCTAGGTATATTTGTACAAAAACATGTCTCAGGAAATGCACGTTAACGAATCCATAAACAAAATTCAAGATTAAGAGGGCGTCACAGTAAACAATTTTAGTACTAAATTATTAAATAGGCATTTATTTTAAGCATGGGTTGTTTAAACATAATATATTAACTATGTACATCAAAGGCAGACATACTTAAAGGGGAGCAAATATATAAGCTATACATTTTTTAAGGACTGGGGGCGTTGTAAGTGTTTTACCGGGGTGCAAAATTTCCAAGTACAATTTTGATAAAAAAAATATCTGTTAATGAATAACTTAATAACTTCGGAACTATAATTGCAGACAATTTTCTTAATCCTGTCTTTAGTACATCATGTGCGAGTTTATACTTTATAATTCAATATACTGTCAGTAAAGTGTAGGTATGTACTATGTACTAAACAAAGATAATAATTATTAATTGTAGAATAAACAAAACACGAATTAATTAACTTCACTTTTGTAAAGGCTATAACCTAAAAAATGTGCACAATCAGTTTCTAATAAAATTCTACAAATGCACCAGTATTTTACTTTTAGAATTTAGACAACTGAATTATGTATATATACCGTGCTTCGTAGTACAAAAATATCAACAAATCCAATTATTATGTAGTTGCTAATTCTATTAATGGTTATACTAAAAACATATATATATATATATCTTTAATTTTCATTACAACATTAGCTTTTCCGAATAACAATAATAGTCAATAGAATAAAAATTTAATGATAAAGTAGCTGTTTTATTCTATGACAACTACCTAAGATTTACATATATTTAAATGAGGAAGTCAGCGTTTAAAATAAAGGAAATTATAGAAGAAATATCGATAGGGTAACAAGAGTTAAGAAGAAGTTGGATATCAGGAGAAATGTAACAAATAGAGGAGAGGAGAGAAAAAAGAAGGTTGCGACTGGGAAGGAGATAAGAAGAGTGGAAAGGATATGTGAAACGTCACAATTTATATCCGACAGGTGCAAAGGGCAAAGAGGGGACGAATTGAGCTAGAGACGATAACAAAAAGAAGGTAGTAGATGGTGACCGGCGTGTAACCGAGAAAAGGTAACGATAAGATGTCTAGGGATGTCCACACCCTAGAAACACGGGCGAGTTGTAATTAAAGGAGAAGTATTTCTATGCCAGGAAGCTAATTAGGTGGGAGGGCCGAGAGAGGACCATGTAGTTCACTATGCACGATGTAAAAGCGAACGGTACTTAGAGAAAATATCAAAAGATGGTATCTTAAAAGGAGAAGTGTGCAAAGAAAATTTGTTGCAAAATCGGTAATTTCGTTACCTACAATTCCGACATGACTTGGAACCCAGAGGAACTTCACAAATTTACTTTCTAGGCGAATCGATAGACTAGAGATTTGATTACGAGGATACATAGTTCATACATTAATATTAATATTTATTATTTACAATATTTTAAAATGTGTCTATGTGTAGGTACCAACTACATACATACATTAATGTTAGATTTTGTTTACCAGTTCAGTATGTTATTTGAAAATATGAAATAGATTATAAATGTAAATTAATTCTGGGGTTTTCCAAGTAATTGAAGAATGGATGAGACATAATCCTTTATTAATTTATTAAGATTACACGGGCTGAGCCCTTTGAAAATACTATATTATATTATATATTTGGGGGTTTGAGCTTTGATTCACAGGAATCGATGTTATGGACGAGGGCACCGCCAATGTTTATGCCAATACTAAAAATTAGTGAATTAGGTATAATGGCAGCGAGGCCGTTCATATCCTAGGAGATAGTAAACACGCGTTGGCGTGAGAATGAGAATCAAAAGTTAATTTTACTCTTTGAGAGCCCACCAAGGATATGTTCGTGATACCATCAAATACTTTGACATATAATTTGCCTAATTTGATCAGATGAAGCTTTCCAATGTTGTTGTTCGAACCGATAGAACCAAAATCAGAATGTGAAAAGAACCAGAATAATTATTGTCTTCAACGAATATTTGTATCATTGATAGTATAGCTCCATTCAAACGGTTTGTTTGTTATTACCAAATTTGATATTGTCATCGACTAACATCAAGCTAGTTTCAGTGCGAATCGTAGAGTTGTTAGCTTTATTAATAGTAGGCGAAACGTTAATAGGTTTAGTATGTTTACCATTATGCTTGACAGAGCGAGTATTCTTGTACAAGTGAGCTGCGGCCACATACAGTTGTGCGAGCCGCCGAAAAGTGTACGCGATCAGAAAAAAAAAAAAAAAAAATATTAGCACGAGTTAGAAAAACCGATAACAATAGTCAAACAAAAATTAAATTAAAAGTTATTTGTAAAAAAAAACTTTACAGTTAAAAGTTTATTTCACAATTTCTCTCATAATAATATAAACATTTTTTTAAAGTAACATTTAACTTATTATTCATTATTGCCCACCTTTGTAAAATACATAACTTTATGTGTTGATGTTCTTTATGTATGTTAAATAGAAAAACCTAGAAAAAACTTAAGCAACACTTGTGGTTATATTTAGTAAACAAATAAAATAATTAAATATTTAAATAAACCTTAAGCACTAATATAACACTCTATAGATTATTTCGGCAACAATGTTACCATCATCAGCGCATAAAACAGACTGAGCTAGTATTATTTTTGTGGTTAAGAGTTTATTTAAATATTTTACGTAAAAAGTATTTGCAGTTTTTTTCTTTATCTTCTTTTTTATCATTTTTTTTTCGTTTGATTAAAACTAGGTTTTTTGCGTTGTCCAAAATATTGTTAAATGCGAATCTGTGGGTACCAAATTTGGTAATTTCTTAAGGTGCTGGTTAGGATTATGTTTGGTTTAGACTGTGCTGGTTTATACTGTACTGTTTTGTTTATTGTTTTTGGAATTTATTGTTGAGCTATTATTATAACTTTTAAATTGAAAGCTAATAAAACATTTTCTTAACAATTTTAGATTTTCTCCGTATCGACCAACATGTGAATTCTGTTGGCAACATGTTCTTCAAGATATAGACCAAGACGTAGATCATTTACCATCCGTGATGTTTTAACGTACGTATTATGGGGTATTTTGTTTTTCGCCAACGTTTATTTTATAGTTAAGTTTTCCAGTACAGATATACTTTTAAAATATTCGTAATCGGTATTGCTCGCATACAGGCCGGCTCTTCCCACTAATCGTTGGACGCATACGCGACTATCCGACTAAAATTATCCAATGTGTATTTTATAATCCTCTTAATTTTTTAGGATTTAATTGTATTTTCTAATCCACTAGTACAATGATAGAAAAAGAAGATATGACTGCTTTTCAAAAGCTTGTTGAGTTTTATTCCTCAACAATTGACCAACATTCTAGCACCGCAGAGTTGAAGATGTGGAGAGCTAAGTTAATTACTGAAAACATTTTTATCAACTCTGGGTTACATGCTTTAGATATTTGTGACGAAGTATTTTATCCCACTATCCATAAACTATTAAAAATATTTTGTACTTTGCCTGTGTCTACTGCCACACCAGAACGATGCTTTTTTTAGTTTAAAGAGGATTAAGTCCTATCTTAGGAACAGTATGACAGAAGTAAATATTTGTTTTCTATTTATTATTGGAATATAATTATAAATTAGTAATTAGTTAAGAGGACGTTATACCCTTTAAAAATAACCGTAATAAAAAGTAAAAAATAATTATATTACAAGAACAATTTACCAATCAATTGTAGCACACTTTATTTAAAATGTCAATGAAAACAACCGAAAATTAACTACAATTTTATATAATGTTAAACATCTTTAATTGTTGACTAAAAAAAAAAGCATGGGGCCTCTTCAACAAAGTCCCTAATATATTTATCAGATAATGTTTTATATTGTAAGTTCTTTTGTAATGTAAATTTGGTTCAATATTTGTGTGTGAAACAAACATTTCATAATACTTAACTCAATGAATTTGGACTTTGTTGAACTGGGCCCACGCTTTTATTTTTTGTTAACAATTAAAGATGTTTAACATTATATACAATTTTAGTTAATTTTCAGTTGTTTTCATTGACATTTTAAATAAAATATGCTACAATTGATTGGTAAATTGTTCTTGTAATAAAATTATTTGTATAACGTTTTTATGAACTCACAATCTTGTTTACTTTTTAGTTCACTTTTACTATTTTTTTAGAAAAGCATGTTTTTAAAAAAGTTATTTTAGTTTATTTATTAATTTTTTTACTTTTTAGGCCCATTAAAGGTACTTAATAATTGGTGAATAGATTACTAAATTCATTTTAGATGATTTGAAAAAAAAAATGAAATTTTAGTGAAATGACCCCCATATTTGACCCTGTATAGGGTGACCTGGATGATGTCCGAGTCCCAATATGATTACAGGATATTGATTGTCACCTGTGATGTGTGTCTGTGCCAATTTTCAGCCCTCTACGACACCAGGAAGTGGATTAAATTAATTTTGCAAGATTTGAATAATACACATACAAACGTACGTACGTGTTAGCGAGTTAAAGAAAAGCATGTAAAAAAGGGGTTTACGATAAAGCGTGTAGGTCAAAGCGAATTGATCATAGAATAAAAACGTTGGTACCGTTAAAAAGAGGAGATTTTTAACTAGGTTCTCTTATCGGTTTTTATGGAAAACTTTAATTTTTCCTTAAATACAAGCACTTAAAATAGTTTAAAAAATGTCAGAATTAAAATATAAATTGTGAATGTTGGGTTAATAGTATCAAAAAAAAGCCGACGAGAGAACTGTAGTAGGAGCGAGGAAAAATAGTATTATTATGAAACTAAGCAATATACCTAGGCCAAATGGCAAACGGTTAATATGTTTATACAGCGAAAAATATATTTATTTCTATTATTTAAAGTCGCACAAATTGTGATGTCGAGAGGACTCTCTTGGGCTTGGCCCGGGGAAGAACTCTCCGCTTAGCATTGTGCTATTATACTTATTTTCAAAGTATAATCTCGTCTTGAGTCTTTATTTAGTAGCGTCACCTTTTACGATTCACCTTTTAGTTTAAAGTTAATTCTAAATAGTGTATACTAAGACAACCTTTTTTAGTGATCAACATTGCAAATAGGCCTTATTCCTTAAGTTCTATATTTACAGAAATAGGCCCTAATCCGGCACTAGGTATAATTAGAAATTACGATTAAAAACTGTATTATTTAAATGTTGAATTTTATGTACAGGAGGAAGTGTATGTATAGAATAGAATTATTGTAATATGTGCGTATTACTCAACAAGAGGAAGAGCTCCTCTCCAAATCTTTTTTTTTCCGTGTATCAATATAGACCCGGGGGGGGGGGCAGCCTAGTGGGACATAACTTCCCCCCGGGTCAGATACTCTTTATTGACAAACGACTGCGGACCGACTAGTAGCACTGGGTGCTAATTGCGGGCCGGAGAAGGTGTGTCACAAGAAGAAGTGACATGTCAGAAGGCTACTTGTCGAAGGGCTCTACTTCGCGTTAGTCGCCTTTTACGACAGGAGCGAAGACCTTGGTAGTATTCTTTCTCCCCTAACCACAAGGATAACCGCGGCCAGTTTCCTGACCGCCTGCGCCCAGCGCACGACCGACCCCCCTGAGCGGGCTCAGCAAAGGCCCTCGTGCCGTCCTCGGCCCTGTCGGTCGCCGACCTCGCTGAGCGTCGCCCATTTGGGCGGGTTCTTGCGAACCTTCCGCTCAGTATTAGAGCACTAACGAGTGCGGTTAAGCATGAGGCACCGGTGTGCTAACGCGCATGACAGGTCGTGGGCCTTCCACCACACGGCTTGAGCGGCGCCATTCCTATTTTGGCCTGTCCTTCGTATTTAAACTCTCGATAGAGTGCGGTCTAAGCTCCCGCGTGCATCGGCTTTAGAGCCGTCAGACTCGCGTCTGTAGCGCGAGGCTCGGGCCTATTTTTTTTTTTTTTTTTTTGGCACGGGCCGGAGGGTAGGGTATGAGGGCGGTGGAGCTTGGCTCCGTTCCGTTGTGATGGGGATGCGATATCTCCATCGTTGTGGATCGAGGACGTGATGGCCCCGACTATGTGCAGCTGAACTGAGGGGGGGGGGGGGTACGCGGCTAGGGTGCGGCTCGTCACCAGCCTAGCGTTCTGTACCGTCCCAACTCAGGTTACTGTAGTTGCAGGTCTACTAGCGAACTGCTTGGAGCGTCTTGAGGGCCTCGTTGCTGAACTTCTCAAAGGCGGCAAATAGAGCTCTGGTGGACACAAGAGTAGCTGGTTCGCATGGCCATAGGTGCCCGGCTCTATGGACTGCCAGTTCGAGTCTGGCTCTGTGGATGGCGTGACGGTTACAATCAAAGAGAATGTGATCCACCGTCTCTGAAGGATCACCGCAGGCGCAGGCGGGGCTCGGAACCAGCGAGAATGAATGTAACTTACCCTTGAAGTTACCGTGACCCGTTAAGAACTGCACTATGTTGTGCGTCAGCCAAATTGGGGTGGCAAGACGGCCATTGATGTCCGGGAAAAATCGGTAAGTCCAGCGCCCTTTGGTAGAAGAATCCCATCTCATCTACCAGACCTCTAGAAGTCCGCTCCACTTTTCAGATAAAAGAAGGGCTTTGGCCTCTCTATCCAGGTGCTTGGAGGTAGCGATAGCGGCGTAGTACTGCACTAACAAGTCTAGAGGCATCGACGCAGTAATGATTTGAAAAGCGTGAGTAGAAGTGGCCCTGTATGCAGACGATATACCAAGGAGGGGGATTTTCTGTAGAGAGAGTAGTCGCCTGCATTCATAGCTGATGAGTGCTGCAGGTGCCCAGTACTTGGAGCCGTACATAACTTTACAAATGAACACTGACTCGTAAAGAGTGTGCAAAGTCGACCTATGAAGACCCCACTCTTGTCCGAAGGCTCCTCTTAACCGGGAGAAAAGATAAAAATATTTTTGCAGTATCATGTCAATATGCTCTCTAAAGGTTCTCTTGATGTCGAGAATGACACCTAAATAACGTGCGCTAGGGAGGGACCTTATTCTTTCCTGCCCAAAAGCCATGGTGAATCCCGGGATAGTTCTCCTTTTAGTACCACGTCGGCGGCCTTTTGCGATGAGAAGCTCAAGCCTCGGTGATCACCCCACTGTTTGACTATGGTCATGTATTTTTCTACTCTGGCGATGAGTTCCCTCCTGCTGTTGGCGGCGACGGAGACAGCGATATCGTCAGCATAGGCTTGTATGCGCACATGGTCGGGTGTGATGTGCAGCAGTAGGTCCTCCATGGCTTCACTCCATAGTACTGGTCCAAACAATGAGCCTTGTGGGCATCCCTTGGTTAGTGTGACCGATTTTCTAATACCACCCATGTATAGTGTGGCAACCCTATTGGTGAGATAACTTTGTGTTAGAGCTCTGGTATTGTGGGTGCAACCAAGTCTGCGCATATCCTCGAGTAGTGTAGACCACTTCAGATTATCAAATGCTCCGGATATGTCCAGGAAGACAAAGATGATGTGTTTCTCGTCCCTTCCGTCTATCCATCCGAACATATCGTCTATGGCACTTACGGTTGATAATCCTCTGGTAAAGCCATATTGTAAACCACTGATGTTCGGCCTAATTTCTTCCCGGATCCTTTCACAAATGACGTATTCAATGGCTTTAGATAGTGTAGGCAGCAAACTAATGGGCCGATAAGATTTCGGCAAAACCGGATCCTTATCTTTGCCCATACGGATCACGACAATTCTGGCCTCTTTCCAAGCTTCAGGGAATACAGAAGTGTCCAGGATTTCCCTTGCAATATTTATCAATTTACTCGAGAATAGGCTCCAAGCTGACCTAACGACCTTGGCAGTGACACCATCGATGCCCGGGGCCTTATTCAGTTCCAGTCTCCAGACTGCGCGTTTGAGGTCCTCTTCAGTCAGTATAAAAGGAACTTGAGGTCCTTCTTTATTGACAAACAATAAACAACCTTGTTTGAGAGGGTGCTCCACGTGTACCTCTCTACATTTGGCCTAATCTAAACATTTTTGCCTTACAAACTAACACACCCTCTTCGGGGTGGGGGCCCAATAACAATATGCACATTGGACCCCGGCGGAATATTTATATACATTTTTCCTTAACTCTACTTTATACAATATACACTATGCTTATATTCTATAAAATACCACCGTGACGTTCAGCCGTTTGGTCGCTGTCTAACCCGTTCTGCCTCTTCCTTCTCCTTGAGGACGAGTTCCGCAAAACGGGTGACAGCGTGATCGGCGGTATCGCCGCTAGAAGGTTCCCTGCGACGTACGACATGGTGCGGTTCCTCTCCCAACCTAATTTTTAAACTTTAACAACTTTGAAAATTATTAACCAAAACTGATTATAGAACAATCAAAATGTTTAACAAATTATTCTTAATTTAAAACGTTATTCAAATATATACGTTACCATTTAAACAACTTAAGTTCATACGGTCCCTACTCCCTACTATTTACTAATAACTATAAAAAAATAAGAAAATTCTGAATACCTTCTACAAAAGTAGTGTTAAAATATAAGCTTTTATATTTACAGCATGAAAAGGAGTTTAAGTTAACTTGGGGTAACTTGGGGTTATTTATAATGTAAAATGTCTTCCACAATAGTGGTGTTAAAATATTCATCTTAATACCACTATTAAAACAAGTAGTGTTATAATCTATATTTTAAAACCAATTTTAACAATTTGTTGAAATTGGTGATACATACTTGAATATTTTAACATCATTATTTGGAAATGGTGTTAAATTGTAAGTGGTATTAAAATCTACAACTTAACACTACTTTTTCAAATTGTTGAAATTGGTGTTATAATTAATATTTTAACAATACTTTTGTAGAAGTGGTGTTAAAAAGTAGATTTAAACACCACTTTTACAAATTGTTACAATTAATATTTTAACACCACTTTTATGTGATGTTAACTTAATAGAGAATAATATATGTTTATAACAATTACATATATATATATATATATATATATATATATATATATATATATATATATATTGATAGAATTATATATACAGATATATATTATATGCATTGATAACACACTTAAATCCCACCAGAATGGCGGACCGTCGGTTTCAATTCTTATCGCTAGTTAGCAATCTAGTTTATTATATATATCTGTGGTAAAAGTGGTAGTGTGGCGAATGCAGGCAAAAGGTTGCCCGGCCGGTGTCCGAAATGTGGGTCGGTAATTGTCGTGTGCGTATTTATATGTGCGCTCTGGGTGACTTTGATCACATGCGAGAAGTTCGCTACGGTTCGTCACAACTACCGAGATCTGGCAATCTGACCATGTGTTGAGGCGGTATCGATGCCGACAGCTAGGTTGTGCTAGCTGTGGCGCCTCGTAGCCATACATCCGCCACAGTAGCTGTTACCCGCGGCTGATGATATATGATAAGTGATAACATTAAGCAGCTGATAATACTTGTGTGATACTGGTTACCTAATAGTATGATATTATAAATTATACATATTTTTAGAAAAAAATTATTGCAACATTTTTCTACACTAAGTAACTATAATTTTAAAATACGTATTTTTAATTTATTGAACATTACGTTTTAATATTTAGAAGTCATTGCTGTAATAATACAATTATTAAAACAAAGTATATATTGTAATAAGTAAAAAATACATTTTTGGTTTAACTTCATAGTTTGTATCGTCTAAAAAAATTTTGTAGTTCATATTTAACCAGTCACTATTCATACAGGTCATAAATGTACTCCAGTCACACTGTGACTTAGTCCTTAGGTAAGAAATGTAAGCCCGTCACATTTTATTTTATTTTAATTTTAATAAATTTGTCATGATTGTTGAATTATTAGTTGAATTATTGAAAATCAGATTTTATCTTCAAAACTTGCATTTTACACTATTTATTGCGTTGTAATTAAGTAATGTTTAATATGGACGATAATGAAAGACGTAAGTACATGAGTGTTTCTATTTAAACTTTATTTGTTTTAAGTTATCCTTTGACTTATTCAGGAAGTAATCTGAGTAATACTTATCTTAAGGTTTCAAATTAAGGTAGCCCTTAACTAGTAATGTGGATGTCTGTAACTCATTCAATTATGGCCGTACCATATGTTTTTGGGTAAAATTAGACAAATTTTTATACTTAAGATTCAATATATAATATAAAATATATATATATAATATAAAATAACCATAATATGTTTTGTTTCTTACTAGTTATTGGTTATTACAGTATACTTATTATGGGTTAGCTACTGATTTAGCAGATAACAGAAAAAATTTGCATCTCTTTTTAAATTATGCACTTTTGCTCAAATTCCATCTCATTTTTTAACAGCATATACTACATACATACTACTATCAAGGGGGCTTTGGCGGTTGTGAGCCCCCACCCGAAATATATTTAAAAATTAATGCTAGGGAACGTTACAGATTTCCTATGAATATAGTCAGTACTCATTTTTCTATATTATGTATCATCCCCCCCCCACTCAAAATAAATTTTAGTTGCGCCACTGCATACTATTACTATGTTACTATATTATTAATTATATTGTACAGGTAACAACCAAGCAGTATTAAACGAGTATTCAACAATACAGTCTCCATATTTCAATTATGATCCATCTATATTGTCTCAATCAACCCAGTCTGAATATATATATCTTGAAGGGGCTGGTTCAAAACAAAGAGGACGTTTCGAGTTAGCCTTTTCACAAATGGGTACTTCCTGCTTGACTGGAGCTGTAATAGGAAGTTTGCGAGGAATGTATACTGGCTTTAAGACAACTTCTATGGAAAATCAAACTACCACTTATAAAAGAACACAGTAATAAAACTGCTACTTAAAATATCTAATTTAATTAATAATATTTACAATGATAATTTTTATAGAATTTTAAACAACATATTTAAAAGTGGCGCACGTCTAGCAAATACATTTGGTACAATAGCAGTTTTTTACAGTGGCATAGGTGTTATTTTGCAAAAAACCCGTGATTGTGAAGATGAGCTTAATACTATTATTGCTGGAACTGGAACAGGAATGTTATATAAAAGTACTGGTAAGAATTATAAGTTATTTATTTATTAGATAAATTTAATACCTAAAAAAGTATTATTAATAGACACGGACAACGTAACCGGTCTGGAATTTTCCAGATGACCTGCATCATATAATATAGTCTGGTAGCTTAACCTAACCTGCTATTATTTTTTTTTTCATTCAATACACACAAACAAACAGGCAATTTTTAAGAATAAAGCATAAAATAAACAACACATTTTTCAATTTTATTATGTAGGGATAGTTAAAAAAACTAACCACAAAACCAAATAAACTAGGACCTATTATAAACATATAACTAATTAAAAATCAAAATTAACATTATTCACATGGCGAAGCATTCTATCTTGATGGGATGATGAGATGATTTTGACTATAGCATGTGAAATGGGAAGGGAGATAAGAAAAAGTATAGTGAAGAAGAAGGCTAGAAAAATAAAGTTACAGTCTACTTAAAGCCTAACGGCTAAAATTATAAAATATGGAACATGCTTTAGCCTGCTGGCTACTGAATAGTGATTATTTCTGATCTATAATCTCCTTGCCATTTATGATGATAGTATAGTCTTAATTATATGTCTGGCCAAATGTTATGCATGACGATGATAACTTGTTATTAATTTGTTGCATCTTATATGTTATTATACGCTTAAAGTAGGCGCGCTACTTTAGTATCGCAATTTAGTGTTGTTTTCGAGCCTGAAGTGCCAAGACTAAAGCATGTTCCATGCTAAAATCTGTAGAGAAAGTGAAGTATGACACATGAACTCTTAAGTACTAAGGAAATAAAACATTTACTAGTATATTACATAATTTACATACCAGTCAAATATACTAGTTGAAACAGAGTAATCCAGAGCAATATTAAAAATATATTGTTCTGTTGAAATAGAGTAACCCGGATACAAAACATATTTTCTCTTAAAAAAAAAAAACAAATACCATGCAGATAACGTTTTTTGTTTCAGATAAAATTACTTGAGAAAATCTCATAAATATTATGAAAATTATAAGAATCTTATTAATTGAGTATTAAATATTTATAACATATTAAAATTTAAATAGCCTCTCTTTATAATTATTTTCAGGAGGCCTTAGAAGATGTGGTATAGCTGGAGTAATTGGATTTGGTTTAGCAACTACTTATAGTTTAATAACATCTAGAGAAAAAATAAAAGAAATCGGAAAAAGTTTATTTTCTTGAAACCATTATAATACAAAATACAATATTTGGTTTTTTATAGTCATGTTTATTATGTGTATAAAAAAATATATTATGTAGATTAAATAATTATTTTCATTGATGTCTTGTTTTTCTTCACTTTATTTTATTTCAGTGCAATAATAAATTGCAAAACAATGAAAAATGTTAAGCAAAATGTACAGTTTATTTTTGATTTTCCTTTGTATATTTTTATCAATAAATTAGTGTATTGTAAATACTTTATTCAATAAAATCTACAGTTTTGTATAGTAACGTAACAAAAAAAATGTATTACATAATTAAGCATTATGTAATTTTGTTTTATTCTGTGCATGTAATAAAAAAGTAACATGAAATAAATATTCATTAAATTACTAATATTACACTGTTATAAAACCGAAGTTAAATATTTTTGTAATTATGGCGCCTTGGGTATAAAATCTAACACGGATCTTTTAATTATAGCTAAAGAAGTTTCATTGTATTATTAATATTCGTAATACACTAGATGTGACCTACCCTTGTTAGCAAATAATTACAGTCAATTGTTGACGTCATCTTTTTAAAAAAAAAATTAGAAAAAAGCCAGGGGACGGGGGAGGTCACAAGTCTATATGAATTATGACAATTGAAAGTGATAAAAACTGTTTTAAATAAATACTTTAATGGGAATCTGTTATGAATAATTAATAATGTTAGGGTTGACCATCTGTCTATAATAATTTATTGCCATGAGTATCTGTGGATTTGTTGACAAATTGTCTAGGTTTCTTAGGAAGCCGATTTTCGATTTAAAATTTGGTATGCCTAAAATAAATTCAAATGTAATTCGGGAATTATCACTGAATTTTCAAAAATAATAAAAAACAATTTTGGAGGTCTTTTAAGGAGAAAATTGAAAATTGCCTTCCTAAGAAACCCAGAAAATTTGTCAACAAATCCACACATACTTTAATAATTAAAATCCAACATTGGGGCGTATGTCTAATTTAGCACCGCTTATTGGTCTAAAACGCATGAAAACTAGTTGTGCTCCGCCCTCCTTAAGGGGTAATTTACCAAATTCTCACAATGTATTAAGAAAAACTTTATCAATGATGTGGGGTTGTTTTTTTTTTTTTGATATATATACTTAATATTTTTTTGTACAAACCATGCTACGGTTCCCTCAAGTTGTCTTTCAGGGGTTTGCATTATTACAAACATTAAGTTTATAAAATATTATTTTAATGAGAAAATCATTTTTTTAATTTAATTTTTGTATTTGTTGGCCTGTAGTTAGAATTGTAGACATTTAGAATGGTAATATTTTAATATTTTCTAACACTCAATATGTTATTTAGCAATACTACATTAGTATTTACTAATTTTTTTACGATATAATACGGCCGATTATATTATATGTAATTTTTTATATTTTTTTAAAAATCAGAAATCGATATAGTTAAAAGAAGTCCCGTTCCTAATTTAATGTAATAATATGTACTATAAATTATATAGGTACATATGTAGGTATAAAGGTAGTTATAGTTACATTTGATATAATATTTAAAGAGAAATGTTATACGAACCAGGTAGCCTACTTTAAGAAATAGTGAATTTATTTTGCAATAGTTGGCTACACTGAATTATAACCTTATTCTTGTATCTTTTCCGAAGTAATTCATAAGCGTTGTCCATCGCCGCTTTCCCAGCCCCTCTCTTTTGAGCGTTGCCTGTGTTCGGTGCTTGGCTATACACCATAAAGTATAAACTATTTTTCTAAGTGTTCCGTTACAGAAAATGTCGTATGCAATTTAAGTTCTAGCATTTGTCTAATAAGAAAGATTCAACATGAAGGTAATGTACATTCGTTATAATTTTATTTTTCTTAAAAAATATTGTTAAAAATTGTTCTATACAAATATTGTAAGATGTAAATGGATAAAAATTCTGAATGTGATAGTATCGCACAAATATTTTCATGTTAAAATTATATATCTGAGATATTTAGTATTAATTTAGTTCTTAACATTAATATAAAAATTGAGTTAGTACTCTTAAGTATAATTGGTGTTAATTTTTTAATCGTATTTTCCCAAGTAATGATGACTTTTTTTTATGTTTTGTAGTTGAACGTGTCTTATCCAGCAACAGGCAGTCAAAAACTGTTTGAAGTTGTAGATGAACATAAACTACGTATTTTCTATGAAAAACGTATTGGTACAGAAGTAGAGGCTGATCTCCTTGGAGATGATTGGAAAGGTTATGTATTGAAAATATCTGGTGGGAATGACAAGCAAGGGTTTCCCATGAAGCAGGGTGTGTTGTCAAATGTCCGTGTTCGTTTGTTATTGTCCAAGGGTCATTCTTGTTATCGTCCACGAAGAGATGGTGAACGCAAAAGGAAATCAGTACGTGGTTGTATCGTTGATGCTAATCTTAGTGTCCTTTCACTTGTTGTCGTCAAAAAAGGGGAAAAGGTATGTACCTTTTTTACAAATGTTTTTTAATTAAATATTTTACTAGTTTGAGTGAATGTTTTCCTGCTTACTCATTTAATTTTGTATTGCAAACATTATTAAAGTATTTTATACCTTTAGTTTCATTATATTATTATTTGTAATTTTTGTTAGTATAGGTATAAGCATTACCTGAAAGGGTCAGTTAGGGTAGTTATTCATCATCATTCAAAGTGGTTTACACACAGAATAACTTTAGGTTTACATCCTTTTGAACAACCTTATTTTTTCGCTTGTATTCTTGTAGTAAATGCTCTTTTAATATTTCAGTACTTCTTGTTTTTTTGGATAAGAAATCAAACGCTGTATTAGTGTACATAGAGCAGACCTCATTATTTATAGTTACCCTTTTTACAGATAATGCGCTTATTTTTTTTGTAAAAATGTTGATACCAGTCATTTTTTGTTTTTTTGTAGTTTATGCCATTTTTACAAAACACCATCTAAATTAAAATATTATCATATTTCATTTATAAAATTGTAAGATTAACAATCCGACATTTTCCTGCTTACTCATTTCATTTAATGTTTTGGCATCGGAATGACGGTAAATAAATGTTCACTTAAAGTTTTATGAATGGTTATTCTTAATCAGTAATAGTGTTTAAGCAATACAAGTTGAACTCGGTCATTAGGTAAACTTTTGTTTAGTGAAGTATTAAGATCTGTTGTTACTTTAGTACCTCACTGAATTTTATAATTTTTCAAGTTAAAACAATTGGTACTATACTTTTTATTTTTCAGTTTGTAAGAAGGAAATGCAAACTTTAATATTGGTTTATGAACCATATAATGGTAAAATTAACAATCCGACATTTTCCTGCTTACTCATTTTATTTTATAATGTTTTGGCATCGGAATGGCGGTAAATAAATGTTCACTTAAAGTTTTATGAATGATTATTCTTAATCATTAATAGTGTATAAGCGATACAAGTTGAATTGCTGTTGGATAGAGGTGTTATTCAGTCATTAGGTAAACTTTTGTTTAGTGAAGTATTAAGATCTGTTGTTACTTTAGTACCTCACTGAATTTTATAATTTTTCAAGTTAAAACAATTGATACTATACTTTCTATTATTCAGTTTGTAAGAAGAAAATGCAAACTTCAGTATTGGTTTATGAACCATAAAGTGGTAATATTAACAATCCGACATTTTCCTGCTTACTCATTTTATTTAATAATGTTTTGGCATCGGAATGGCGGTAAATAAATGTTCACTTAAAGTTTTATGAATGATTATTCTTAATCATTAATAGTGTATAAGCGATATAAATTATTTTGTATACATTTTCCAAATAAGAATATACCGGTTTTACGCATCACTATTTGACGGCTGGCAGTCTCTGTGATTTCTCCCACTCTTGCTGAAAATACACTGTGGTCCCTATCCGAATCTCACACCTAACCAAAGCATGTCGCGATGAGAGGCGCTTGGTGGGAGATGCGTGCTGCCAAATGTAAACCGGTGCTGCCCGGTATGTTCTCTTGTGGAATGTAGTATAGTATATTTTCTTTTACAGTGAATATTATTTAGGTACTGTGTACATATCATAGATTTTTTAATATATAGGGGAGTAGCAAATTGTGTATAACTACAGTCTAAAGCGCCCAGGGAGGGGAAAATTTCCTTGTGTTCTTAGAAAAAAGAAAAAATTTTAATAACCGCACTAAAGTGCCTTTAAATAGTTAACAGCCTAATGTGGCTGCAGTTAACTATTATGTTATTAAAAAAGAAAGCATCTCGTGTATGTTTAAGTCGAGAAAATGTGAAAAAATGGGTCGAGAAAATGGGTATGCCTGAAAAATTTTAAATAAAATACAACAAAATTGTCATTTAAAATTTGTTGGCATCTTATCTTTTTTTTATACTATTAATTGTTGTGTACAGTTTACATTTATTTATAGCTATGTATATTTATGTCAGTGAATAATAACAATGGTCAAATTTTTAGGATATTGCTGGTTTAACTGATACAAATGTACCCCGTCGTTTGGGGCCGAAACGTGCAAATAAAATACGTAAGCTGTTCAATCTACAAAAAGAAGATGATGTGCGCAGATATGTAATAAAGAGGCCTTTACCAATTAAGGAGGGAAAAACTAAACAATACTTCAAGGCGCCTAAAATTCAACGTTTAATTACTCCTGTTCGTCTTCAGGTAAAAACAAATAACATTAAGACAAATAATTTTACTTTAATTATAATTTATTATTATAAATTATAGCGCAAACGTCATAAGCTGGCATTAAAAAAGAAACGTTGTTTGAAGCGTAAAGGAGAAGCTGCTGAATACGCTAAGCTTTTAGCACACAGACAAAAGGAAAAGTTAGCTAAAAAACGAGCTGAACAGAGTCGCAAACGTACTATGTCTCAATCATCTGTTTCTAGTTCTGGTACTAAGAGTAGTAAAAAATAAATGTGGATGAATAATAAAAAAAATTGTTTATTCTAATTGGTTGTTTTTATTGCTGTAAACTGTAAAAAGCTTGTTATTGAGAGGATGTTACCTACCCATTTATTATGGGGTAAAATGTAGGTAGTTTCATTCAAAATCTTTATACTTTAGATCCTTAACTTAATGTATACAGTAGTAAGGATTCTTATTGGTTTTAATTGTCAGACACGATTATTTCTGTATACAAATTTAAATCTTTTTCCATCATAACAGTTTCAAAATAAAAGCCAGCGTCTTTGAAATATTGTAAAACCACAACATTTTCACAGTAATTAGAGAAATATCTGTGCTTAAGAGTTTTTTGAATTTTTCTAACTCGATTCATTAACATCACAATTTAATTAAAAATTAATATATTCTAGGCTGTGTATGTTTTATTGATATCTCTAATAACTTAACTTATTTTGTAAAAATTAAGTTAAAATTTTAAGTATTCGTAAATCACTTTTTCTGGTTTTAATACTTCATAAAAACTTTTAATTACATTATTAAAATGTAATTTATGTCATGATATTGTTTCTTTAAGATTTATCAACAATTTAACATTGATCACTATAGTTAAAATATGACTGTTAATAGTTAGAAAAAGCAATAGTTGAAATAATGGAAATAAAATCCAGTATATTGTTGACAGAGCCGAGAGGTCACAGGTCCATATCAATTATTACAAATTAAAGTGATAAAATTACTTACAAATTAACGCTGATGCGAATCTGTATTGGAATAATTACAAAATTCGATAAAATTGTAATGACATATTATGCTCAAATATATATTTTTAGTATAAGGGTAGATACAATTAGAATTACCGTCTATAATAATAATTGATTGCCATATGCTATAGTTACACATAAATCGTAATTAACAATTTAAATAAATACAAATATTCTCCAATACTCATGACTTGATATATTCGCATACAGCAACCTAGAAATTTACTAGGCAATCTAATAAAAAAAAAATACATATTTTTAAGAATATTGTTTGGGGGGTTTTGCCCCATTCTGGAACAACATTGTTTAATTTTCTCATATTACGCCATAAAAATTGATATAAAGAAAAAAGTTGCCACTTCATCTAAGGGGAAAGGGTTCATATTATTCTTTCAGTTAGTCTAAAGAATATTCCATACAAATTTTGAACTAATTTTTCTGTTTTAAAAAAGTCAAAGCGTAATTTAATGTTTAAAAATGTCTACATTTTTGGTATTATCTATTGTATGATTTTTGATCTATAGACTTTCTGCATGAAGAAATTGGCTCAGCAATTTAAAAGATTAGAGGGTCTAGATACATAAAAATAAAATACCTTCTCAGCTCGCCATCAAAGCTAAATATTTACCCACCAAAATGATCACTATATGATTAAAAGTATCAATAAAAGTTTTTTCTTCCCTCAGTAAATCGAAGAATTCACCTGATCCATTAAAATGTGGAAATCCCTCAAACTTAAATGTAATTGATTTGGTAATAATTGTAATTAATTTTTGATTTTATACTTCGTTCAATTTTACAATTATACTCAAATACATATCTGTAATAATTATTACATAATTTTAATGGAGTTGTTACAACTGATGATATAGATAAACAGTTAAAAACAAAAGAAGAAAAATCATGATTATTAATAATATCATTTATATAAAAAAATTGTGTATAGAAATTTAAATAATGGAAAATTATAAACAATTTTCTGTTGTAAAATATCACAACATTTAATAGTTACTCACAACACATAAAAAGTACATGTTAATATTCAATATTAAAAAACATGATAATTAATATACACATCATAAATATTAAAAAAATATTTTAAACTAATAATGGTTTGAATAGTTAAGTCAATAAATAACTGACTATTTGAAATTGGATTTTTGCTATGCTAAAGCTGCATTGTTAAGTATTGATATTATTTAAACATATTAATGTGAGCAGATGAACATTTACATTTGTATATATCACACATTAAAAGATGATTTACATAAAGTAGTTAAATTATCACTTGTAATTTGAAAGCTCGAGTTCTTTAAAAAGATGACGACAGTATTGACTTCCGATTGAAATGGGGTGATCACATTTTAATAAAAGTTTAGATTCGTTTTCTGACAAATTTTCAAAAGCTATTAAATATTCTTGGTCAAAGGCACCTAAAAAAAATAATATATCAAATTAATCATGTAATTAATTTTAATGCTGTCTTTTCAATAATATTTACTTATATCAATGTTTTCACGGCCAATAGCAGTAATTGTTAAGAATAAAATATCCCTGTATAATGAGTGACTGTGAGACAAGTCGTTTCCTCGTAATTTATTTCTTTCAACAGCTAATTTCTTTAATGGATCTGATAAATTGTTGCGACGAATGCTGGCAATTACTTTTGACATTAAACTAAAATTTTAAAAAGAATTTTAGGTTTTGTACATATACAAACAATATTAATATACTTTCTGCAGAAAGCCGTTATTCCTGAAATGATGTTTTCTAAAATGATTTAATCGATAAACCAAATCGATCAACTTCAACATATTTAAGATGTTTTTTAGGTACTTAATTACTATTTTCACTAATTTTTTATAAACCAATTTATAAAATAATTTTAAGAAAATGTTTTGGTTAAAATGAGCACAACCAGTCCATAAGCTTTTATTAGTAAAATACTTTTTGTATTTTTAACTTTAAATTTAAAAAAAAGTATTTATTGGATTAAGGTTTAAATTATTTCTTAATACCTTTTAATTATAAATATAAACATAATACATTTTTTTAGTACATTAAACTTAATACCTTTTTACCTATTACTAATCATCATAATTTCCTTACTTTTTTGGTATAGTATTTCGATCAGTGACTAAAGCACTAATTAAACAACTTTCTTTTGATTCCTCATCAGACCAGAAGGAGTACATTGGAAGACCAATATCATCATATAGCTTTGGATTATCCCAAAGACTTGTTATTAATACATTTGAAGAATCGCACATTGTCCAAATGGAATGAAATGACTTAATGTCACGATCACCAAGAACACAACTAGCATTTAGGCATAATCCTGGAATGTGTGACTGTACATCAATTCTTTCAAACACCCATACCTAAACAAAAATTTTACAATTTTTTCCCCTACATTACTTATTATGTGTGTAGGTACAGTGTAGTGAGTGGATCACACTTATTATAATTATTAAATTACCATAGATTAAATATACTATAGATACCTAACGCTAATGTAACAATCAACTACATACATTTTATTTGCAATTCTGGATTTCACTGTATCAAACGTATGTTTTAAACTAATATGAAATCCGCAAAATGGAGCGGCAAATCTAACAACAGGTGTTGTCCATCATGACTATATTTAATCTATAATAAATTTCACTTACCAAATTCCAATATATTATAGGGTGTTCATCGACAAATTTAAAATGTGTTAATGAAATATCTCCCTCTGCTGCTAGAATAGATTCAAGTTCTTTACGCAACACAAGAGGGTTTAAGTAAGGAACTGTAATTGTGTCTGCTCTGTAATTATTATTTGATATTTCTGAAACAAATAAAAATACTAACTATACTGTGTTCAAATTAATTCATATTAACTTAAACTTCGAAACCAGAACCCAAATTTAAACACAAATCCATTATTTCAAGAAAAATGTTGCTTAATAAAGCAAAATTAAATTTTTATGGGTTGGTTTTCTAGCGCTATGTGCATCAAAAAATGAATAGCTAGATGATCATTTTCAGGATTATATAAAAATTTATCTTTTATAGTTTTATCTAGATATTTTTTTTCTTAAGTTGTACCTTTTTCTTTAGTATTTTTTGTTAGCAAGTCCAAATTTATTTGATTACTGTGACAATCATTTTCATCAAGAACATCATTTTTTGATCGATAATCAATAACATCTACAGTTAAAAATGGTACTACTTCTTTGTTACACAGCCTACATCTGTAATTTAACATACATACATTTATAAATAATTGCTTATAGTAATAACTATACATGAATAAATAAATATTATTTAATTTATATTTTACCTGATAACTATCATTAATTCAATAAAAATAGTTAATCATTACCATATGGTTTAGAAAAGTTTATGTTTGATTTTTGTCGTAGTATTACATTTTATAATTAGTTTTATCCAAAGTCATTACTTAAATGAATTTATCTAGAGTACCTAGCTAAATATTCCCATTCAACTTTTTTCCATTATAAACAACAGTATACTTACATTTTTCAGTCGTTTTAAATATATAATATATAGTATATACTTACAAAATACATATACAATTATAACTCGCTTTATATAATAGGATTTTAAATAATAGGTATTTTTTTTTTTAACTATTTAGTATTTACTTACTACAAATGGTAAAAACAAATATTTTATCGAAAACCATAATGAGTCATAATTTTTTCCTAACTCACTTAGTGTCTTTCTTTCAACTCCTTACTCTCGTGTAGGTAGTGATACACTACTTTGCCATAATTCACATAATTTTATTCTCCTGCTCTTAACCAAAATACAAACTCAGGCAACTATTCCTCTAATTTTTTTCTAAAGTTGGGTTAATAATTTAATCAATATATTATATTATTATTATTTTTGAACTACAATGAATTATATACGAAAAACTAATAAAAAAAAAAAAGATAGATTGTTACTTTGTGTTTAAATTTGAATCATCCGGTACCCAACCAGACATAATTTCTTCATCAAATAGTAAACAGCCACAATTATGACATTTCGAGCAAGTAGTCATAATAATTTCAATAGCCACTAATTCAGGAGTACGACTAGATCGACTGTAGAGTTTTTCTTGAAATAAGCTAAGTTGTGATGAATCCAATGTAGCACTTCCTAATATTGAAATATTAATAATAATATATACATAATATGTTTTAATATTTCAAAACATACCAGAATTCATATTGATAGAACTACTCTTTCTATGACCATCTGTAAATAACTCAATTAAATTTGTACTCCACGAGTCCAAATGCTGAGCAACAGCTAATGATGATATTTCACTAGATATTTTTCGCCGAACACTTGGTTCAGTGGATTGTTGTTGTTCAATGTCATCTCCAATCCAGTTATCTTCATCTTTTGAACACCTAGTCATAATTTGTAATATAATTGATTTATAATATAATACATATTAGTAAAGATTGTTATGTATGCTAACGGAGAGGTAAGCCTTGTTACACATTGTTTTACAGCCAAGTTTAGTCACATTTAGGAGGTTTTTTGGTATGCCAATACCCCAGAGCAAAAGTGTATTGTTAAAAAATTTTAACTTTACAGGAGAGAATTTTTTTTATAAATTAATAATTAATAAAATTAACTTAAATGGATAAACTTAGATGGACTCATCTAAGAGTCCATAAGTAATGAAAGGTAGATCAGTGAATATTGTGCGAAATTTAGGTGAACTAAAAACTGGGAAATTCTAATTTTTTACCTACCTTTTTTTCTACTTTTGCAACGGATATAATAGATAAAGTAAAGAATGAATATTTTACCTAAATGTAATGCTTCTGAACTGTTTTTTATTTCTTTTGAAATTACTAAAAAAAAAAGACTAAAAGGACCTCCCTGATTTTTTAAGACCATAGTATAGGCCGATCGGTCAGTAAAAGGTAGGAGCGAGATCAAAAGATGCAAACTTATTAAACTCATATAGTTTTGTTTAGAATACAATATTTAATCACTTCAAATAATTGATGCCTAAAGGGCATTAGAATACAGAATAATGATCTTAATATTATCTATAGTCTTAACAAATTTATATGGCTAGTTAAAGTTACGTAAGTTAGTAAGTAGTTAAAGTTATGCTACCAAAAGACGTTGAGAGAGCTTTTTACTAAATATTAAATTGAAAATTCACTTTTGTCCAAATTATTTGTCAAATTTAACAGTGTGATTTTTTCTTGTAGATATTTTAAAACGGAATGCTTCAAATATTGACCAAGAAAAGTGGTCACTCTCAGTGCTGCTATTCAATTATATATTATTCATATGTATTTATATAATATAATATCCCTCGTAATAAATATATATAAAGGATAGAAGAGTGATGAAAATTCAGAGCTTGTCTAAAAGTAATGTATTTATTATATATATATATATATATATATATATATATATATATATATATATATATATATATCACATAAATTATATAACTTTTAAAACTTTCTAAACAAATAAGTATATTAAATGTTTTGTTCTAACAAAAAAAAAAAAATGGCAGGTAACTTTTATAACTAGGTCTACTGACCTACCTAAATTCAAGATACCGTTTGTCATATCTGGACTACAGATAGAAAAGAGGCAACTGACTCCAACTGATTTAATCAGTCAGGTCCTTTACCCCACACATTAGTTACTTCCAAAATTCAAATTGTATACTACATCTTTTACACTAAATCAAATTCAAGTATATATTTAATTATTGAACTACTGTGTGTACTTACTGAATATAATCTTTTACAGGTGTGTTATTTGTGGAAATGGCTTCTTTAATTTCATCAAACTTTTTTACTACTGTATTGGCAGCACTCTTTAAGCTAGTTAAACCTCCCATGAGGAGTTCATTGGATTTTTTCCCAGTAAAGCTTGAAGAACTGCCACAAAAATAATTTATTATTAGCAATGTCAGTATTTTTAAAACTACCTTTTTCAATAACACTCATATATAGTCAGTCATTATTATTACTCTATACATACTCACATATTTTATATAAATGAAATGAATTGGCGTTAGCAAAGATCAAATATACTATAGATAAGCAGTAATAAACAGTGCAACACTGTAATACCCACTTTTTTAGATTTCACTGTGTTACTACTATTATGAAATCCATAAAAAAGAGCAACAATTGACCCTACTTATAAATTTATGTGTACCTGAGATTGGTGAATGCATTTTCGATCATGTTTGTACCCATGCGAAAGTCAGACTTACGTGGTAACGAAAATTTTGATGGAGTATACTGTCTATAAAAAAAATATATACATGCTACTAAATGATTAAGCATAAAAAAGAACAGAAACAATAGGCCTAATATAACATACTAATTTTTTCAAGCACTAAATACATTTAACTAAGTACCACATACTTAAAAAAACAAACTGGCTACACAACAAAATCATGCTCTCAATTCTGTATTATTTGTTAAATTTGTATGATTTCATAAAACATAAAATTATTATTCTGTAGGTAAATTGTAAAACATATTATTCCAATTATATAAAAAAATTTGCAGATAAGAAAAATATAATTCTATTTTTTGTATACATACGTATGAACAGTTTAAACATTTATGTGCCAATATTAAATTTTAATATTTATAATTGAATATTTTATTTAAATTAGAAATTAGTTTTTATTCCTTAACTATTAAGTACAATAAGCAATAAGTCAAAAAAATTTTTAATTTCAAAAAAAATATCCTAACTACGAGTATTTAAACCAAAATAAATTGTTAGTATTAAAAGTAGTATGTTAAGTAAAATTGTAATTTCTAAAACATAATTTTTTAAGAAAACCAGCTTAAAGTATTCTTATAGTTGATCATTTTTAACAAATATATTACTTACGAAAAAGGTATTTTAAATGCAGATCCTAAAGCAGTTTTTATTGGACTTTGTGAATCTAACTCTTGGGTGCTATGAGCTGGCATAGTAGATGATCTTTGGATGTGCTTATCAATATTTCCCACTTCATCACTGTAAGTGGCACTACGATGCATGTTTCCCCATTCACGAAATAATACAGGAGAACCACTACGGTCAAGTTCAATACCTGATCGTACCCGTGGCATAGTGGTATTAGGAATGGTTAGGGAAGGTGATGGTTTTAAAGGTTCTTGAAGGGCACCTAAGGGGTCATTTTCTAATACTGGAGTACGTTGCGCAGATTCAGGAAATCTACTAGAAGTGCTTTCTTCACTGAGATTTTCTAAAGAAAAATCATAGACCTTCAAATTATCAAATACCAGTTTTTTTGATATTCCATTTGACTTTTTATAGTCAGTTTGATATTTTAGGTCATTAAGATTTTTTAAAATCTGAGCATCATTACCAAAGCTTTTTGAACTGTAATAACATAGAATTTCATTGTTAAATAATGAATAATTATTTATTTAAATATTTATACCAGAACTCACCGTTTTAATAATTTAAGTAGTTCAGATGATGTGCCATTAGATGAATTATGTAGTGGATGATGATAATGGTGATGCCTTCTAGGTGACATTTGAAGTTTAATCTCATCTGTTAGAGACCCACTACGGCCTCTGAAAAAAATTATGTAACAATCTACTTGTTCTACTAATTTAATTTACGAAAACAATTTTTTTTTCTTAAGGGAAATACATTTTTAATGGATAAAATAAGAAACCATTTACTTATTATCAACAATTTCAGTTATAATTTCTACAGAAAAATTCTAACTACTAAAATTAAAAATTCCAAAATTAAATTATTTACTATTAAACTCACCTTATACAAAACTAAACTATATTATGTAAGTCTTCAAACATTCATAATTACTAAATATCTAAAGACAATTTACCTGTAGTATAACTATATTTTCAAAAAAAAAAAAAAAATGATCTCGTTTGGTTTTGGGTACAAAAATTTAACAAAATCTATAAATACCTTTTTAAATCAGTTTCACTCTCGACAGAAATGGTATCGCTGTATGGTTTTGAACAAGCTGAATTTGGTCTTGAACATGTAGTTGTCATCAAAAGACCAGCACTACTTTCAACTAAAAATTAAAATTGTATAAATTCAATTTTTTTTTTACTATACAATCTTAACTCTATGAAAACAAATCTAACTTGTCATTTTTGAAATAAGGCCCTTCGCCTCTACAGTGCTAATGTATTACTTACATTGTTGTGAACTCCATGACTGATCATCTTCAGTAGATAGAGAAACTTGTTTAACAATACTGGTAGGGCGACCTCTTAATCCAAAGTTTGATTCAACATTTATTGATAACTTCCTGGGTGCTTTTTAAATCAAAAAGATGTCTGATTAATACAAAGTATTAAAATTTACAATATCTATACATAGGTACAAAAAAAAAACAACTAGAAAACACTTTTTTCAACATTTTTAGTGATTTTGTTGTCATAATATTTTTTTTAAAATACTGCATTATTAGATATTTTTGAACATGTTTTTCTTAGATTAAATAAAAGTGACTTCTCTGGCTTTTTTATGTAATCTTTATATTTGGGTAGTCTATAAAACGAAATAACCTAAAAAAGCAGTAGTGGTCAAAGCATAGTGGGGATGGCGAGCATAGGCGCAACTAGGGGGGTTTTAGGGGGACTTAAGCACCTCAAGACTCAAAATTTGCACCCCTAAAAATTTAAATTCCAATTCTTGAATTGTACACATAATATTTTAATAATGTACATACTCTGTTAAAACTGTTTATTTACAAATATTTTATTTTATATCTAATGGCTAAAGATAAGAATTATGTATAGTCAGGTATACATAATTTTAGCACCCCTTAAAATATAGGTCTAGTTGTGCCTATGATGGCGAGGTCACAGGTCTACAGGAATTATTATAACTGAGTGATAAAATCACTTAATCACAAATAAGCGCTTAGATATGAATCTGTAGATAGTAAGTTCAAAACAAGCACAGTAAGAAAGTATTATAGGTAAGTAGTAATAGTAGTAGTAAGTAGTTAGTAGTAGTAGTAAGTATAAGAGGTCCAGTGTTCACAGATAAAAATAGAAATGTTGATAAAAACATTGTATCTAATGACAATTATGAGCTTAAAATATAAGTTTTAGTATTAGGGGGGATACAATTAAGGTTGATCTATAAACATGTATATATTGTAGCTACTCATATATTGTAATTAAAAATATGTTATAATGTTGATTAATTTATCTAATGACTATTAATTTATATAAGTTTATGGCTCGTTGTATACATGAGATCAGCTCATGTATTTAGGATGCTATGTATCTATGTTTTCCAAAAACGCTCACTTTTTTGTCCACTTAGTTGGCGAGGTTCAATATGTTGACAAACAACGAGTCGTCGTCGTTCAGCATAAGGTTCTTTACATTCTAAGGATCTACGATGGGCGTTTCTTTGTTGGGACACATACGTGATGAGGTGGAGGATATGAATTCCCTATTCACTCGCCGGGTTTGTTTTTTTGATTCCATTGGTACTTGGTTTTTGAGTTTAGAAAATTACGAATGTGCGAAAAAACTTCATCACAAAATGTTTTGCGTCATCATGTGGCTGTTGTTTACAACAATTGTTGCTATGTAGCTACCGAATTATTTTTATGGTATAGCCTTACATTTTTCGCATTAACAAAAAAAGCAACACACAAATTTTCAACTGGCCCCCAGTCCAAAAACATATCCATGTTAAAAAGCAAAATAAAGAAATGTTTCCACTTATTCTAGGTTAAAGGGTTTATGATATTTGTTTGGGTTGTCAACATTTATCGGTAGTACTATATCTTAAGAAGACGTCACACACCCGTTATTTTCTTCAAAAAACTCGCCCTACGCAGATTAATTTTACAAAGGCTATAATCAAAATTAAGAAAACAAATTTTTACACAATATAGACAACAACATTGTCTGTGTTCTACCATCGTCTTTTTTTAATATTTCAACCAGTTAATGAATAATTAATTAATTAAGAAAAAAAATTTTTTGACTTAAAATGATATAGCGTTGGTTGTATTAGGTATATCGAAAAAATACGGATGATCGAACACAAATAACTTTGTCATAAATAATATGTATGAATTTCTTTCCTTAACTATATATGAAGCCTGAGAAAAATTAATTCGCGCAAAGCAGTTTTGAATGGAAAAAATTGTAATTTATCCTATAGAAATGACTGTGATAGTCTGACAAAAAAATGGCAATCAACAAAGTATCCTCATTACTGTATAATAAGTATGCATTATAGTTCAAACTCTAAATTAAGATTTTTCGAAAAATTGCCTATACTTTACTCCATAGAAATGGCCGGTGTGGCGTTCTCTTAAGAATATTCTATACAAATTTGGAACTAAATGGACTATTTAAAAAAAGTTATGGAGTGCGTAATTTTAAGAAGAAATTATATAAATTTTTTTGGTATTCTTCTCGATTTTGAAGGGGTGAATTTCAAATAAAGTACCTTATAGGTACGATTTCTGATCTATAGAATTACTACACAAATAAATCGGTTTAGTGGCTTACAAGATATAGTGAATACAGACACAAAAAAGAACATCATTTTAAAAACAATTCCTTCTCAGCTTCGAAGAAAATTGTAGATGTTGAAGATATCACTAGTACATAGATGTAATTTTTTTTATAATCAAAAAATACATGAATGAATTAATAGTATGTACTATAGTAGGAGCTTTAAAATTTTTATTTTAACATCCCTAAAAGTATAAAAAAAAAAGAAAAAAAAAGAAAAGCCCTAAAATGAAAACATTTTGAGCCATCCAAAGTAATTGACATTTTTAGTATCTTGACAACAGGTTAAATATATCTTCATAACTATTTTTTATTTCCTATTAGTAAGTTAAATTAGTAAAAACTATAATCAAAGATTTGATTTCCAAAAATTTGATTTTATAAAAATGTATACATAGGACTGAGGCACCAAAAATGAATCATGCACCTGCCATTTCCGTGCAACTAGCAGTGGATTAATGTATATTTTTGATTATAAAAAAAATGTATTTGGTACAAGATTGCTTAAAAATAATTTGTATTGTTATTGTTTTGGCAAAAAAAAATGGGCCAAGCGCATAACTTCAAAATGAAATAAAAAATTGTTTTTACCTGTTTTTAATTTGCTTTTAAATATATAATTTTTTCAATTTATTTTGATCATAATAAAAAAAATAGAACTTACTATTTGAAATAGAAGATTGTTTTTCTGCAGTTGACAAACTTTCTAATGATGTATGTGATATTTTATCTTCTTCCGTAGAATTTCGTCTTTTCCTATTTTGAGCACCAGCTTTTTTGAAGAGAGCAGTACATATTACTACATTCCTAAAATATAATTAAAATAATATAAAAACGGATTTATATTTTATATAACTTTGTTCTCACTCTTATAATATAAGCTACTTAATTTATGTATTTTTTCTATATATATGTCAAGTATTGTATTGTTTTACTATTAAATAGGTATAATATATAAATCAATACAGACATTTTTTAAGTTTTCCTCAATTAAGAAGTGTCCCAACAGTTTTTTAAAAACAAATGGTATTTTACTTACTTATTAGGTTGATCGGTTGAAAAATATATATGTTACTGTCATTGTCAGTAATTTCGGCAATGTTGATAATAACTAGGCAATGTCAGTGTAGTAATGCTAGAGCTTACCAGTCATTGTGGGCAATCAATGTATATTTCCGTAATTGGTTGATGTCAATAATAAGTTTAGTCAATGTCATTTATTGGTACTCCTAAGCTGATTATCGATTTATGACATACCTTTTTTCTCTAACAAAATAATCGTATTACCCACATACTTTCAGTCGTGTTGCAATATCACTGTGAAGTGTGTGTTCTTTATAATTATTAATAATAGATTTAGCTGAATTGCGTAAAAAGTTAAATAAATCCATTTATTTTTTATTGCTTAAAAAACGTGGAGATAAAAAATCATTTTTGAGTGTCGAGGAATATAACAGACGGCTGGAAGAAGTAAAAAATTAAAAAACTTATTTGAACACAGCTAGTTTAAATAAAATTCCTAATGATTATAAAAACATTAGTAAGTGCAATATAATAACAATTAAAAAATGAGATTATGTATAAATTATTTTTTATTTATAAATTTAATTGAAATTTTAGGTACAGAAAATGACTTCTTAAAGCACAGATACACACGAACAGAAATAGTTTTAGAGGAAAGTTTTCTTGATTTGAAGAGTACAATAAAGTCAGAAAAAGAAATCACTCTCCGAGAGGCAGCCGGGCATAATACTATTGCTGGTTAGCATTGCCTAACTATTTTAGTCATTTTATCTATTGTTTAGGCAATGTCAGCATTGCCTTACCGAATCAGCCATTGTTAATAATGACTAGTCATTACTGATAATGACTGATTTCAGACATTGGCGGTAACATATATATTTAAAAACATGTTAAAAAAATTAACATGGATAAAAAAAAAACATATATATTACAAAATTAATATTATTTTTGAGTATTATATTAAATTGATCACCCTGTATTAATATTAAAAAAAAATAAATAAATAATAAAGGCAATATTGTTTAAAGTAATATTTTTAGTATCAGGGTGAAAAAGATTAGGGTTGTTGCTGAAAAATAAAAACTATTTTGATATTTTACGACATAGCAAATTCATTTAAAATTTAAAATGTGACACTTGGTTTGATACTGAAAAAAATAATCTAGCCTAGAATACTAATTAAAATACAATTTACCTAAGTTTATTCCAATGTAACTGGCTTGGTGTCCTCAAATCAGAGGGCCATGTAGATTCTAACAATGCTCTGTTATAAAAACCATAGGTAATTGCATTTGGATGGAGACCACATCGCTTCATAACAAGTAATAATTTTACAGCTAACATTGGTTGACTATAAATCCCACACAACTGCATCATAACCCTGTAGCAAACCTGCAAATGTAATATACAATGTAATAATTTATTACAAAATGAAATGAAAAATATATACTTCATCAGTTAATCGTTGAACACCATTTTTTTGAAATTTATTTAACAGCTCATATGCAGAGCGTAAAACAGAGGCAGCACGGTCTTCAGAATGAAGAATATGACTTGGTAAATGGATAAACCACAAGCTGAAAATTATAAGATATTTGAATATTAATATATTTTTTAATAAGATTTTTAGATAAAAATAGTAAAGAATGATAAATTAAAACTACCTATAACAGGTTCCGAGTAAAAATTTTGCCCAAAGACCAGGAGACGTTGAGTATTTTCGAGCAAGCTTTTGAGCTGACTTAACTTCGTGCTTTGTGCGCCTCGCCATAGGACTGCCAGGAATAGGTAGGTGATCTTCGTTTTTTATTTTTAAATTATTTTTTGACTCTTTAGACATTAACAACTCCGGGTTTAGGACAAAACCATCCTTAAAACAATAATTATTTACATAAAATACAATTATAACATTATGTAAATTTTTACTTTATAAAAGTATGGAGCAAAACATGGTAAGTCATTCATTTCTGGAGGCATTATGAAGACAGTCCTTTCACTTTCACCACAAAAATCTAATTCTATTAGCCGTGTTTCATTATTTTCTGTATCTATCTGTAATAAAATATTTCAAATAATGTTAATAAAACTGTAAGATAAATAAAAGTAAAAATATTTTAATACTTTTTCAGAACATTCATCAAAGAACTCTAAAGCTGCATCCATATTTGAGACAAAGGATCGTTCTTCAATAAAACGTATAAACATTTGAGTTTTTGTTAAAAGAGAATAAAACTTTTGATTTGATTTTTCTATAGATTTCAAAAATCCTAAAAAGTGATTTACAAAAGAAAATTATTGTTTGTCACATTATTGTTCACAAGACAATCTATTCTAAAATGTTTTCTACTGCTGAAAATACAATTTGTTCTAAAAACACATCATTTTTTTTTCCTGTAAAATATGGTTTTTGTGATTAGCAATTCTTTAATTCTGGATTATCATTTAATCCAATACGATACATCTTTTTTTCTAATATATAATAATCTAATACATGGTATATATATATATCCAATGTAGTTCCCTACAAACACTATCTATTTTTTTATAAAAAAAAATGCAAAATATTGAAACCAAACAAAAAAAGTTTTTTTTGTGAAATCCTTTTTTATTTAACAATTGATATAGCTCATAGAAAAAGAGATTAAAAAACCAAGAGCCTAATTTTAAACACTAGAAATATCCTTTAACAAATATTCAAAATTATAATTTTTCATAGGAAAAATGCAGTCAAATACTGCTTATAGTGTTCTTTTAGCCCTTAATAAATTACTGTACTCATGTCCTTTAATACCTTTGCTTATAATATCCCCAATATGAGAGAGAAATAACCAATAAAGTACATTATTCATCTAAATATCTAATATAATTTTTTTATAGATATATCAGTTGCTGTTAATGTTTACCAATTATTAAAGAAATACCTTGTAGATCAAACAATGAAATTGTATCTGTAGTACCCACTGTTGGTGCTTTTGTAATTGGTCTCAAAAACCAACGATAACCTTTTAATATTGATGCTGTAAATCGAAGGAAGGCCTCTTGAATTTCCAATTCTAATTCGTGCTGGAATACAAAATATTTCATCATCAAGAGTTTTTAAACAAAATAATTTATTTCAAATTTAACTGATGAATAATATTCATAATTTCTTTGTAATTATGAAGTCTATGCATTTTTTACTAAATTTACACTAAAAAAAAGTTAAAAAAGCAATTAAATAATAATAATAAATAGTTACTTCTTTTCTTTTTAATAAAAAATTTCTATCAATATTCGTTTCTTGAAAAGTTTTATTATTTGAACTTTGAAAATTAGTTTGGAGATCATTTAGCTTTTCGTAAAGCTTTTCTAATGTATTTTTTAATATTCTTGCAGACTTTTTTGGAAGAAGTTTTGTTGTTAAATACTTTTTTTCTTCACATCTAATCATAGAACATAAAATATTATTATTATAAGAAGACAAACAAAAAATTAAGGATAAAATAATAAACATACAGAGTAATGGTATTCGTATCCAAATCTACACATGTTACATCAGTGGGCGGCTCATACAAATCAAAAAATCTTGAATCAACTCCAATCAGAAATGGTAATGGAGCATGTAAAACTTCAGCTAAACTTAAAGGACACAATGGAATATATGGGCATTGCCATTTAAATGGAAATATAAGCTAGAAAATAGAACAATATATTAATGCATATAATATTTAAAAATTACACTGAACAACATGACTTTGGAACAAGAACCAAAATCCATATATTAGTTTGGATTATTCCACTGAAGCTGTTATATCTATTAGAGTAATATTATACAGAAAAATTGTTTGTACTCAATTAATTGTACTGTAAAACCAAATTCCGACTTAAATTTGGAATAAAACAAAACAAAAATTTTATGTTAAATAATTTTACCAAAAAATGTATTGAAAATTACGGCATTTTTGCTTAGGAGGGCATAATACCTCTCCATTGAAATTAAATACTTACAGTAGAAACAGCTTCTGCTACTGCTGTTAGTACATCAGGCCTTAATGAATGAATAAGTAGTTTCTGTTCTGTTAAAGCGCATAGTAGTAAAAGAAGACAATTGTCTGGATGCAAATTCATTATCATTTGATGAAATCCAGCTCCACTGTAAATTATTAATATATATATATAGGCGATTTCAACTTAATGGTATAACTACCTTCTAGGAATTGGTAAATCTTCTGGTTGAGTCAAGATAAGTTGCGTATCCATGGATAATTGCACAAGAATTTGTGGTCTTTCTGGAGATGGGAATGGTACTTCATCTACCAAATGTGTAATATACCTTTCAATCGGTATGGGGATTTTCTCACTAAGTGAAGTGTGCAATAAGAACATAAGAAATTTTTCAAAAGTATCAAAAAATGGCCAGTGTGACAGAACACATATGCTTTTATTTGTATGTAAACTTATTTCATTTTTTGAACTATTCAGATCTTCACTTATATCCAATAATTTTCGTTGTTCATTTGAAAGATCCCCATTATATTTTTCATAGAAAGTAATTGCTGCTCCATATACCTAGAAATTAGAAAAGTAAAAAAATATATAGTACTTATTCTGTAAACTAATTATAACTATTGTGTACATACTTTTTCGGAAGCATCACTAACAGTTAAAACAAATGTTGAAAATACAGGATCTGGCTGACTAGCTTGATTTGGCCATGCTTCAAGTGTTGCTCCCATTGGTAAACAAAATAATGCTACAGAAGGTAGAAGATGGAAATAACTTCTATCTTTTTTTGGATATTGATCTGTGATAACTATTAAGTATATAATATTAATAAAGTATATATATTAATTTCTGTTATTTACTTAAGAGCATTTAATTTTAATTTTTGGTTAAGTTTCATTCTTCCTCTTATGTTTAACGTCCGTTATTCCACTGATTGGAGTTTAGACGATTTAGATTTGGCATTTTGGGATTATAGCTGGCTGATAACCTAACGCTACCAAACAAGTTGGCCCCAGAGAGAGGTGCAGGTGGCCATTATTTCTTCCACCAGATAGTTGCTTCCGAAAGATAAATTTAAACAAATATAACTTGGCCAATTTTCAAGATAGGTGAACAATTTTGGTCATAATATAATGTACAGAATTTGGAAAAACCAATAACCCAAAATTTAATTCTTGTGACAATAGGTCTTTTTCTCTTTTTGCCTCACATATACAGATAAGCGGCTATACACAAAATTTAACATTTTCATGTGGGATTTCCCCTGACAAGAGGGTTCTATCAATCCACATATTTCTAACTACCATCTGCATATCTATAAACTATGAAAAGGAAACCTCTGCTGCCAGCAATTACCGGTTACCGGTTTTCTGCAATGCATCCCTAATTTGTATGTTATAATATCAATGGTTTTACATCACTCTTTTAAAATAAATCAACATTCAATCAAAATCTTCAACTAATTTTAAAAATATGTACTAATTAGTATTGCCTAACTAGTATAAATCAATAAGTCATACAACATTTTACCTGGTTTATAAGTGATACACTTCGGTTTCATTACGGATTTCTTATAGCACAAGTAAACATCTGATCCAACCATACCTTTATTTAGGTTCTTGTGAATTAAACAAAAAGCATGTGGTGGTGTTTCACCACGACTAGTTATAACCACACATACATGAGATACTGCTAGTATATTACACGGTGCAGTAGATAATGCTCTTCTATAGGTAATGAAAGTTCGAGATGATGTAGAGTTATTGATATTAGCTACTTGACCACTAACAGTGGTTTTTAATACATGAGCATCTTTTAATACTCTTTCTTTTCCATCATACATTATCCTAGAAAAAAAAATCAAGAGTTTAATTAAGAAACATTAAGCTGAATCAATTTTTAATGTTAAGTCTTTGGGTTTGGTGATTTTTTTTTCTGAACATAATAGTTTGTTGTTTCCCCCCCAAACATCTTAAATAAAAAACAAAAAAAGCCAGGGAGCTGCTGGGTCTGGATTTCACGATTTTCATTGATAACTTAGATAAGAAAAGTTATATGGAATCAAGAGCTTTCATAACACATGTAATACATGCCGTATTCTACCATATGACTACTCTGCATAAAAACTCAAGTTAGGATTTGGCTTCTACAATGAACAGGCGATGGAATTAGTCCATTATGACTTAAAAACTGTTTAGGAGTAATAAATCCATAAGAATCATCCCAACTATTGTCATTACTGATTACTTACTGAAGGCAGTCAGTGAATTGAATAATCTTTATGTTTTACTTGAAGCTTATGTAGTCTAGTACTTATAATTGTAATCAACATTATTTAATAACTAGGTTTGCCTTAAAAAAAATAATTTTCAGAAATTATTTCTGTTAATTTAAAAAAAAAAAATTGTTTTTTTTTTCAAATAGGGCTGTTGTTGTCTTTTAGATATTTGTGGAGGTATAGACTATCATGATCAGCAAACAAATTCTAAACGCTAAGACCGCATTAAAATTTAATCCAGCCACATCGTAAAAAATGACCTTTTATTACCCAATATCAACAATTGGAGGTTTATCACGTCCACGTCGATAACATAAAAACACTTCTGGACTTCTCAAGCTACCATGATTGAGATCTGCTACGAGACCTATTTAAAGAGTTACATAAATACAAACTAAGCTATATTAATAGTTTCATTACATGCACATAAAGTTTAATTAAATATAGTTACCTCCAGGTGTTGTCCCAATTAAAGTATAACCAGAAGGCACTTTTTCACCAAGTGTAGGAAAAACAATTGCTAAATCAGTAATTGGTGGAAGATCTGAACATAGACTTTGCTTTAAATGAGTTGAATTTATATCATCTTGAGACTGTTCATCAGAAGCACCAACCACTACAAAATAGTCAACTACTCTTCGTTCTTCCATAATTACTAACTAAATAATAATTATTATAAAAATAAACATTCAAAATGAAATATGTTTATGTATCAAGACTTACAAATCAGCTTTGGATGGTTATAGTGATTTTGCAATACAGAATATTCAGTTACCTGTAAGCAATATGATTCAAATGAAATATTTCACATTAATATTTCAAATACTTGTTTTTTTATAGTGTAGATAGTATTTGAAAGTAACACCAATGAGCAACTGCAGCCATTGCAGTGCAAGTGAGTAGGTAATTGATATTTTATTTAAAAAATTAAAACATATTATTCTTCCCAGTAAATGTACAGTCTAGAATTCTAGACAATCTGATAATTGATAAACTACAATTGACAGTATTATAATTGTATGTACAGTAAGTAAATATATAATGAAACCATAGCATAGTAAAAGTAAGAAGGGGAATCATCCTTATCCCGCTCATATACGGATTTTTTTTATCAAAAAATAAAAAAAAAAACTGATCCATTTTTCATGAAAGAAAAAAATCATGGATATTTATATATATTATCATCTAATGTTGTTGTATTGTTATCTATTCTAAACTACACTGATACCGTTTAAATTTCTTAATAAGCTGTTTATAATTTATATATCATACAACATAATAATCATATTATAGTTATTTATTATAAAATACAATTTTTAATTTATTTTATTTTAAATTTTGCAAATTAACTTGCGGCTTATAATGCGCTGACTGCGAATCAATATTTTACTCATTTTCCTAGTCTTTATCTACAGTATTGAAAGTTTTGAATAGAATGTCAAATTTATGTAGAGATGATTTTGACTCGGGCCCAAGAAACGTTTTTGCTGTTGAAGATAGATTGTGGCTTGGTAGAATTACAATACTCTGTTTAAAATATACATATCTAGTTTAATTCATTTTAAATATTACTATTATAATATTAATTTAATGATGTATGAAAATAATATGTATATTTTGGTTTTGGAAGTAAAATTTTATGTAACTGATTATAATTTTGACTTAGTAGTTCAACCTATAAAAACACAATGTTAGCATAGTATAATAATCATTTTACCTAACTGTTATCCTACAATTTTTTTTCAGGAAATTTGACTGCAGCAGTAGACATAACATTTTTGAGAAATAATAATATCAACTATATAGTCACAGTCGATTCTTGTCCTTTGCCAGAAATGATATCTGATATAAGAGATATTCACATTAAATATATACAAGGTAAAATAATAAAATGGTTTCACTATTATATTATTGATTTTTGACACTGGCACTAGAAACACTTTACAAACGAGTACAAATGGCAAAAATACCTATAAAAAACCAAAATCTATATATATCTTAAACAAAGTAACAGTCAATAAAAATTACCAATAGGGCTTTTGTAAAATAGTTACTTAATTTACACATTTTTGATAAATGATCTATGAACCATTTCATGGCACACAAAATTACTGTATTTTAAATAGTTAATAACATTAACCTTGAACACATGATATATTAGCGAATTAAAATTCATAATTTCATAAGAACCTTCATTTTCATGATTGAATAAAAAAAAGTTAACTTGTAAATTTTCCTGTGGTGATTTAAATTGAGAATAAAATCTTAAAAAAAATATAGTTAGCATAAATTTTAAGAAAGTATATCGTTTTGACTAAAATTAATGGTTTTATTCAATTTCTCTCTAATTTTCTATTAGAATCTATGTATAACTGTTTTCAGAACAATGGAAAAAGTGTCTCATGTGTAAAAGACTCAATTTATCGTTGTTTACTACAGTTGTTTTATGACGAAAAATTTAATTTAGATATAAAAAAAAATGTAATAGTTGTGCCGTTTGTATTTTAAATTTAATTTTAATTACTGTTATACTTTGAAGTGCTGTTAATTCTGTTAACCCTTTATAAATTGATCTAATAAAATGCTTAAATATATAAATTGAATAAATAAATAAAAGGTGCTAATTTGATAATTAAATATTAATAATTGTAATAAATAATATAAATTGGATAATTTATATTTTAGTGACTGACATGGTTGGTGAAGATCTTCTAAGCTATTTTGATAGTTCATATGAATTTATTAAGACTGGTCAAGAAAAAAGTTCTGTTCTTGTACATTGGTTTGTATTTATATATATATATTATATTTTAGCTTTAATGAGAAACTGAGAATGTGTTGGTTTTACATGTTTTATTTCTAAACCGACAGTAGCTTTAAAACTCGGGATTAAAGTTGTTTAGTATTGCAAAATGGCCTTTTTTTTAAAAGTAGCTAAATAGTTGTCCTGACAGAACGAATTCTTATCTAAGTGTGTAAAATGACCTTTAATCACAAAGATTAAGAAACCTTTCTTGATTCTCATATAAAGTTCTGTGTAAAATTTCAAACAATAATTAAGAAATTAAAATTAAGTTAAGATTTGTCAGTACGTTTTACAGTTGAAATGATCATAGGTTATTTTATAAACTTTATTTGTTATGTATATTATATTATCTATTAAAAGGAAAATACCTTCTCTGCTTCACATCGAAGCTAAAAAAATGTAGTATTAGGTCATAATATGTATGTTGTACTCATTTTTTTGAATTTGGTAATATGTGTAAAATGATTTTCTAGTTATTTTGGAATATCTAGAAGTACAACAATAGTAATTTCTTATATAATGAAAAAATATAAAATTAGTTTTGAAGAAGCATTTCAGAAGTATGTACAATTTTTAAATTTCTATTTATCTATTACTTTAATACTACTAATGAATATAATATTTAAAAATTTTTTTTACATTTTTAGAATTAAAGATAAAAATGTAACTGCCTCGCCAAATGCAGGGTTCTGTGCTCAACTTTGTTTATATGAAACTCTGGGTTGGAAAATTAACAAAGATAATATGCAGTACAAAATGTACAGACTAAAAATTGCCGCTAGAAAAGTAAAAAAAGGTTAGTTTTTGTTATTTTTTTTATAACAAAATATTAACTTAAAATTTTTTTATTGAAGTCAAAATACTTCCACAAGACTGTACAGATGTGATTAAACGGGATCCATCTCTTATTTCAGCAAAACCTGATCCAAAAGTTTATCGCTGCCGAAAATGCCGGTATTTATTTTACATTACAGGTGACCTACAAATATTTGACAAATTGAATAACTTTTGTTCTAGTGAACATTATTAAAATTTTTTTTTAAATTAATTTATACTCATTTGTGCTGCAAACACCACATTTTTATTGCACCTAACTGTTTTACTTTTTTTTTTTGTGTTACCCAAAACTGGTTAACAACCAACCAAAATTCTCAGCTAATTCTTAATAAAATGGGCAATCATTGGTATTTATAGCGTAAATGCATATAAATTAATTTAAAAAAAAAAAAATATTCACTAGTACAAAAGTTATTTAATTTTGTCAAATATTTGTGGGATACCCTGTATGTATCTGCACATAACTTGATTGGTTCCATAAACGGTATTATGTACTCATCACAGAATTCTAATAAGGGTTTATGGAACCAATTAAGATTTGTGCAATTTAACATAAGTAGGTATTTAAGTAGTATTTGAAATCAAATTTATTTTTTCAGAAGAATTTTAGCATTGCAGTCAAATCTATTACCTCATTATATCAATGAAAAACTATCATGGAAAGATTCTAAGTGGTCTTCAGCTTATTTTTCTCAATCACAACTATGTTCGGATACATACTTTGTTGAGCCAATATCTTGGATGTCAGTGAGTCAATCTGAGAATGGAAAAATTAACTGTCCCAAATGTTGTTCTAAGCTTGGTTCATACAGTTGGACTATGGGATGTCAGTGTAAGTGTGGTGCCAAAGTATCTCCTGCATTTTATCTTATACCATCCAAGGTTGACTATAGTGGATTTTTACAAAATGTTCAAGTTACAATTTAAATGAATCCTAACCAGCTTTACAGTACTAGTGCCATCATGGATGAAATTTAAATTTTTATATACCTATTCATGGTACCATTAGTCTTTAATGGCTTAATTTTTTACACTCGATACAGGAAATTATTTCTAAACAAAATGATTTTTTTTATATATCTAAGTAGATTATGAGTATAGAAATCAATGAAAATATAGTGTCATTTATTGATAATTAATAATTTATTGTTTAATGATAATTTGATGAAAACAATTTTGATGCTAATATTGTGTGCTATATTATGTATCAATTAAGCCAAAATTAAAAAATAAAATCAATACTATAGGCGAAACTAGAGTTTAGGATGGGTCCATAAGATAATAAAACTTATAGACCTGAATGGGGTCGTCCTCCGCTTCCTTTGCACTGCTAATGTAAAAAAATGTATTCAATTTACCTATATATTAGGAAATTAAAATGTTAAAAGTTGTAAAACAATAATTCTGTTACAGCTCACTTTAATAAAATTCATTAAAGTATTATTTAAGTTTTCGTGGGTTAAAAAAAAAATCTGGTTGCCTCTTTCTTCACCCTACATAAAATAGTCACCATTTAAGTGTTTTGTTGATTTTTAATTAAAATAATGTTATAAAAGTTAGTTATCTTTTAAATGTAAAATAGAAATAGATAACAATAAAATAAACAAATATTATAGCAGTTTTGTTATGTTATGTTAATATAGTCTTAAACGTCATAATATGGTATCTATACAAACATAAAAAAAACTTTTACATACATAGAAAACAATTTTAATTTTAAATAATTAATAGTATATAAATTATTGAAACAAAAAATGTATTTCAAAACGAAAGTATGTTTATTAGGTATTTAAAAAGTTCTTAACTCATCTGCGGTTTGAAGTAAATAATTAAATCTTTTTTTTTGTGTACTAAGCGTACCTAAAATTTCAGAAAAATCTAGTAAAACTGGATACTAGGGGGGGTTTCACTCCCCCCGCCTGAGATTATTTACTATTTTCGCTACAGTTACTGTAGCATAGTCTATGTTTTATTAAAAAAAAACACATAGAAAAACAATAGTATATACATGAACTTCGTGTTGCCAAACTTCAATGGAAGAGTATTTCACACCTTTAAATAGCTTTGCTTTTATAAGCAGTTTTACTTATTTTAGAAACGTGTATTCTTTGTTATGTATTTTAATACATAAAAAAAAAAATTGTTCTGATAGGGTTTGCCAAAGCCTGTAGAATGTAAATCAATATGATCAATTATGAACATAACATTGTAAGTAGATAATCAATAAAAAAGAAATAATGAAGCACAGTGATCTCAAAGGTTTAAAGGTAGAATTAAATTAAAAATAATAATCTGAAATTTATTAAACAAACAATTTGATTTATTTAAATTTTATCTAACATAATGTCTAATAAATACCAATCATGTTTAGAAAATATGTGATGTGTGATTTATTAATTGATCAGTATTCAATTGAGTTATAAATAGTTCAATCAACATTAATTTATTATGTTTCGTTTTGATAATTTTCATTTATACTAAAGCTTTTAATTCAAAGAAATATGATAATTCACTTAAATTACCTCAAATAAATAAATTAAAAAATATATATACTTATCTCAAATTTAATAAATGAAGTAGAATGTAAAATGAAAATTGTATTTTGATTTATAAATATATTCATAATGTGTTCATGTTTATGATTAATTTAATAAATTATGTCTACCAAGATTTGTAGAGATACATATTTTATCCACTTATTACTATTTCTAATGCCCCATAATAATCAGAGCTTGTGCGAGATAGAGACGGAGCCTGAGGCAGGAATTAAACCCAGTATCTCCAGTGCATCAAATTCAACATCTTTATACAATTTCACCAAAAAAGTTGACTATATCATACAAAATACACATATAAAATGTGTAATACATAACACGTCACTATTCTTCACACTAGCAAGCCGAACCTCTCTCAATATTTTTAATGACAACCTCCAACTTAAATAGTTTGCTTTAGGCAGTAGACTCATTAAAAAAAACCGACGGATCTGTGCCAGCAATTCGGCTCGCGAGTGTGTATCCGGCTTGAGAATTTACCCCAGCACACTGTGACTCAGATAAGAAATGTACGCCAGTCAAACTTAAATAAAATGTGACCTAAAATCGTGCAAGTAGAGATATCTCATTCAAAAATTGTGAGTAATTAATTTATTACTAAATAGTAGTTAGGTATTTGATGTCTATAGTTTAACCCGTCATTGGTAAACATATATTACGTAACACGATTGCTTAAGAGGACGCCACAAAATTTTACAAAATCCTAATTTAAAGATTAAACTGAGATGTGTAATTATTAGTTCAATAACTAGGACTCTGTTTTGGTAGTTAATTTATTTTTTGGACCATCACAGCATACTTGAAAGCGATTTAAAAATATTTTTTCGTCTCTACTCGTTTAAGTAGACTGAAAATAACTCGCTTAATTTTGAATTTAGACTAAAAGCACCAATTATAAAATTAAAAGAGAACAATATTAAGGAGGCCAAGACGGTGTGTTTTTTTCATTATTCGAAATATAACGCTCAGTACATATTTTAGTAATAACGACTATTTTAACATTTTTAAATGACTGTAACTTTTCAAAAAATGAATTTTTTTTTTTTAAAACGCAGCGTCTTGCCCTCCGGAATATTGTTCTCTTTTAATTTTATAATGGGTGCTTTCACTCTAAAACCAAAATTAAGCGAGTTATTTTCAGTTTGCTTAAACATGTTTTTACTACTGAAAATCACCGGTGCGATGCCCTCTTAAAATAAATCATAGAGAATCATTACTCTATGATATAAATGTAGAATCGGCTTTATCACTAGACAATATTAACTGGACGGTATCAGTATGCGCTGAGTAAATACTAACTAAACTTTCAGGTAGAATGTAACATGCACCAATAATAGATTTTAACTTACCACAACCACATACAGTCACAATTGTTCAACATTGTCGGTGGGGATCTCGATAATTTCCGAGAGTAAACGTTTATTCACGCATATTCAGTATTGCTACTCCACCACCTCTCAAACAAGAACTGGTTTTAGCGCTCCGGTCAACGCGATAGACATTATAATCATCAAAGCCAAGCTCTGAATCTCAAATTGAATCATTTAGCCACGTTTCAGTTAACCCAAAAAAATCGACCTTACATAACAGTATATTAAATCTTAATTCTGTTAATTTTGTAAGTAAACCACGGGCGTTCTGATAATAGGCCAAAAGAGACCGGTTATTATTTACAATAATTTTATTACAATTTGTACAATTTTTTAGTTTTTTTGAAAGTAAAATTTAAATTAGATTTGTGCTTTAAATATAAGAAAGAGCGATTATGATCTTGAACCGTTGAGGAATAATTTAGGTTTTTGACAGGATTGAAGGAACACCTTTTACATATCTAATTATGATGTTAGAATCACCTCTTTTACGCCCCTGGATTAATTCTTCCCTTAAACTTTTCATTTTGGAACGTTGGTTTAATGTTAGGTCAGCATTAATCCATACGTTTTCCCATTTACTAATAGTTCGGAGTTTAACTTTATTTTTCAGAAGTGTAATGGCATCGGATTCGTTTTCAAACTGGATAAAAAGTGGTCTTTTACTTGAATGTGTTTTCCCGAGACGTTTAGCTTGAACTACACTTAAATTCGGGTTTAGATGCGAAATTATATTATTTGCTAAATCTTTAGAAATATCATTAGTTTCATTTGATACTTCTTCTATATTAAAGACAACAACAGTCTTAGGTACTTTTTAATATTCTCATTTGTGCTTCTTTAATCAATTCGGATGTGGACATATCCATATCGGTCGGGGTTTTTGTCGACTCCAATAATGATACGCGGTCACGTAGATTATTTATTTTATCTTTAAGTAATTTATTGTCTGAGACTAGGTTATTTAAAGATGTGACTATGTTTTCAAATGCCTTATTTAGAATACTTAGCTTGTAAATTTGTCTTGAATCGCTTTGAATTTCGAGTTTTGAGAAGTTTGCATCGATTTGAGCATTTTCATTATATCCTCTAAAGAAAGTTCCTTTTGAAGCGAAATTAGACGATGTAGATTTTTTTAACGGTGTGTCTGGTTTAAAAGACATGATAAATATTGAGAATAGGATAAAGGCAAAAAATAGAAAGCTAAAAGCGCTACGAATTAACACGACACACACACACGTGTGTACTGTACGACAGAAAATATTGTTGGATGAGTGGAGTGACTAGGGAAGATAGAATAAGAAATGAATACTTAAGGGAGAGTCTAGGGGTTGCATCAATTGTGGAGAAAATGAGTGAGAATAGGCTGAGATGGTTCGGTCATGTTATGAGAAGAGATGATGCAGAGGCAGTGAGATAAAGATGAAGGAAGAGGAGGCCAAAGAAAAGATGGATGGACAGAATAGAGAGTGATATGAGGATAGCTGGGGTGTTTGAACGTGATGTAGAAGACCGAGCTCTATGGAGGTGTAGGACTAGGGTAGCCAACCCCATGTAGTTGAGAGTGTATGGCGAAGATTAAAAAAGAAAATTTACGATTAAAAAAGATAAAGTAAGAAACATGATGAAATGCTATAATACAATTTTAGTTGACAAAACGATGAAACAGGTACAATTTATTATTTATTAAAATAATAACAAATATTCAAAAATAAATTTTTAATAATGTTTTTTTTACACCATCAGTACTAGACCAAATAATTTCAGCATTTAATTTAAATGACTTTAATACATTTAAAAACTCAGTTATAGATCCACCAACTCCAAAATAATAATTTTTGGCAATTAAAAAAATAATTCCATTTGGTTTTAATTTATTTTTAAACAAGTTAATTAATTTCATATAATAACTAACATTATATATAGTTTCAGATGTCAAAATTACATCATAAGTATTTTCATTTAAGATAGTAAATGAATCCCAATCACCTGAAAAATACTTGCAACTATCTGATTTCTCTATACAGTTCAAACAAACATTTTTCATAGCAACATTTATTAAAACTTCTTTATTATAATCTTGGAAATCAACATTTTTAGCACCAAACATCAGGGCTTGTACACCTAAGAGGCCCATACCACAGCCCAGATCTAAAATAGAATTTCCCTTAACAATATTTATATTATTACTTAAGTAATTTAACATATCCGCCGTGCATTCCCATAATTTATATCCACCTTCATAAATACCAGGGATCAGATCTGAACTATGCGTACTTGGATCTTCTGTAATAACTTTCATCGTATTGTTTCCAAACGTTAAACTTTGAAATTGGATGTCTTCCAGCTCCATAGTAGTCATAGAAATCTCTTCAGCTTCAATCATTTTTTGGTTATCGCAAACCACTTCTGTTGTACTTGAATCGACATTGTTAAAATTAAACATAAACATCATCAATACTGAAATAAAAAAATGTTTTTAGTATTAGTATTTTAATTCAAAAATTTCAAGTATTTAAATAATTTTGGACTCTGTAACCAATTTAATTTAAGTAACTCTTACAAAAATACGACATTTTAAAATAACTCTTGAGTTCAGATTTGAAGGTATATTTATTAAATTATTCACTTCTTATTGTTAAAATTAAAATAGTATTAAAAACGAATATTAAAATGTAATTTATTTTTTTAGCTTACCTATTTAAAACAAATCGAGAGTCCAGTCAAGGGCACAATTCACATTATTCTCATTGTCTACCTAATTCAGATTTTTTTTTTAAAATTAAGAGTAAAATAGGAGTTTTATTGTATAATTTATTGTTTTTTATATCCTTAATTAAAGTACTTCCAAAATGTAGGTAGGCTTTTGTTTAATAGTAAATTAGCGTTTGTGAAACGAGTAACATAGAAGAAATTTTAGAAAAAATACATTGTACATCAAGAGTAATAGCTGGTCTAAAGTGTTTAGTCTTTAGAGCCAATCGAACTAATTTCTAATAAGTAATAAGTTACATAAATAACAGTAGTCAGTAAAACAGGATTCATTAAAAAAAATTTGAATTTTGATATGATATCATGCAGTCACTTCAGCTGCTATCGTCTATTATGAACAATTAAAAATTGAAATATACAGTGATGCCAAATGGTGTAACACAAATAGTGTTTACAATACAAATGGTAGATAAATTTATTCGTACTCACGATGTATTTTAAACTATTTTTCAATTGAACAGGTAATTGTAATATAACTTTGAATTTATTTTAGTAATATTGTTTTTTTTAAGATATGTATAATATAATTTTTCATGTTACATACACTGTATACTATGTATTATGTATTCAGTGTATTGATGCCCTAGTTCATAGGTTCTTAACCGGTGGTCCAGGGAACCCCTGGGGGGGTCCGTAGATGGTTGTTCGGGGGTCCATGGAGGGGCTGTCATTTTTTTTAAATAACCCAAAAGTAAATTTGTTTGAAAATTATGAACTTTATTGAATGTATATTTATTAATTTTGAATACATAAGTGGTCTTTCATATATTGGTAAAGTTTCCTATAACGTTTTTAAGTTATAATAATTTATTGTCAGTATTCTGCCTCCAGCCTCTTGAAAGGCAATAACGAACCTACCCGGTTATATTTGTATATATCAAATTTAGATTACGGTTATTATTAATATTAAATGGCAATACAATTGAACGGTTTATTGTTTATTTTTTTTGGGCGGTCCGTGATTATACTTTAAAGGGGTCCTGTTGTTACGCAATGTAATAGATGCATTTCATATTTTTTTCCATATTACAATGGTCAAATTAATTCAAGATTGTAATAAAATATTATAACTATATTATTCACTAAAGAGCATTTATTTCATTTGAGTACCACACGTTTGTGAATGTAAAAAAGTTATAAAAAAATTTGAATTTGAATATTTTATACTATTCTAACCCAAGAAGTTAGTTGTTTAATGAAAAATGTATGTCAAACAGCTAGAATGTATGTATACAATAGCCAGCACAGTGGGGTAGGGGAGAAAACATGATGAGGAGGTCCGTGTAGTAACTGTCTACAGGACAATGGGAGTTATCATTATTCATAACTGCGAGTGATTAAAAGTAGTGATGGGCATAATCGAGATATTTCGATTATGATAAAAACTTTTTTGAAGTTGTTCAGGAATGCTACTTTACAAAACTAAATATTACACAAAATCTATAAAACTTTTTTATATTTAATATATGAAATAACTTATAAGAGGAAAAAGATCGGTCTATAATATTCTATGGATGCTCTATAATATTCTTTAACACTTTTATTTATGCAATAAAATTATTTTCGAAAAAATTTCAGTTAACATGGATTACGGTACATAATTAAATTGAAGATAATAATAATTATTGAACGATTAATAAAAATAAAACATCTTAGACCATTTTATTTAAGACACCCACTAATAATTAAGTATTATTATTTCTAAATTACAATTCAATTAATAATAGGTATTATACCAACAAATAAAAAAAGGAAATTAAATTATTCATTTACTATAAGTAGATGCATATTTCTTTACTTATACCTATTTGAATTATTTGGTTATAACTTCTTCTTCTTCTTTATCTTCGCTTTACACTCCCAACTACATAGGGTCAGCAATTTGGTTATAACTTATAAATGGGTTTAACGTAATCGATAATATTCCAAATCAGTAAAAATAGTCTATTATTTTAATCAAACGAATAAACGATTTTAATTTAGAGTAATTTTTCGAGAGATTCTCTCGATTACTAATAATTTCATTATCGAAATCATTTGATTATGCCCATCACTCATTAATAGGCTAAAAAAATGCTTTGTGCGAATTTATAAATAGTAGAAATAATAAATATCAATAAAAACATTGTTAAGAGAATAATGTGCTTTAAATTTATATTTTGAGTATTATGGTTGAAAATACAAGAAATCAAGTCCAATACAGAAACACATCTTGGATTTTTAAATTGTTTTTTAAGTGGAGAGCAAAATGTGATATTTGCTTGTAATTTTATTAAAATCCTTGATTTTTAATGCATGCTAACAATAAATTACAAATAAAACAGGGAAACATGCTATATATTAACTATTGAACCAGTTTCCTACACATTTATAAACATACGAGTCAAACAATTTTTAACTATTGTTAATAAACCTTAGGTATCCCTCAGAATTAAAATATCAAACTTATATACTTTACTGAATTTAAGTTGTTTAGTAATGATAACTATTTAAAATAAAATTATTGGGATATGAGATGAGCCTCCACTCTACTGCTTTTTGAAAATGACAATAAATTAATGAGCTTCTCTTTTTAAATGACATTAAAGATACAAATTATTCTAGTAGACTTTTATAAAAGAAAATAACTGAAATAATCCATTTGTAGGCATTTTTATTATTAAGGTTCAAATAACTGCATTTATATTTGAACCAATAGTGTTTTTGTATACATTGAGATCAATAATAATACATTTATCTGAATACAAGTACTATAAAATTATATCAGCCATAGTTGATAATTAAACATAATAAAAAAGTGAATGTTTTTTTTTGAAGAAACTTATTTTGACTTGTTCATTAAATAAAACCGGAATAAAAATTTTCATATATTCTAATCTGATCTGCTAGAGTATACATAAATATTAAATATACAAATGTAATATGTATAGAACAATATAAAATCAATATTATTATTTTCAGATTTGTTTAAAAATACTAAACCGAATAGTTACACACATCTATTTTCTAAACTATATAGTATTAAGAAAGATGATCACAAACATATAAATAATTGTTAGAGGATAGTTGAACTACAATATGAATATTTGAATAAAACTCAATAATCTAAGGTTTTCCTATACTCCTACGTCTAAATAATCATACACTATTATATAAAATCTGATATGAATTATAATCCATTTAAAAATTACTTAAGAAAAATGTTTTGACTTGATAACTGGATTACAGAGGGTAATTTGTGACAGTAATGTTTAAGTAATTTATTATGAAAAAAGTATTATAATAATTTTAAATTCTATAAACCATAAAATTATCAAATACCTCTTTCATTCGGAATTGTTCAGTTTGATTATATAAAAAAAATATTAATACTTGTCATTATACTAGTTTTTTTTTTTTTTTTGATCCACGATTATCATTTATTTAAACCTAACTTACTAAATATTATAAATCTAATTTGGAAATCTTAACACTTTTGAATAATACTGACTCTTTTCGTTATAAGAATAATCATTACTTGTACTTATTGTTTAATTAAGAAGTTAGAAAAAAAAATACACACAATCTTTATCCTAAAAAAATCCTTCCTCCTCTTTTGTTACTATAAATTGAGGAATTAGTAGAAGTTTTTAAAAAAGAATCCTGATGACCTGCATAAGTATAAATTTCTGCGGGCTGAAATTCTCCTGACCCAAACCCCTTAGGTTACATTTTGGGGCAGCTCATACTTTTTAACCTGTGCACAAATAAAACAACTTTAAACCTATATAATGAACATAACATTTTGAACTATAGTCTTGACTTAGAGCCAGTAATACAAAGTTAGGATAAAGTCGTAAAATAGGTTAAATTATGGTATAAATTAAAATAATATTTTTATAAAAAAAATTACCAAAGTAATAATGGCCCTAAGTCGTAACTTAATATATTTAGATTTTGTAGTCATGAATTTTATAAGCACTTTAAAAATATAACAATAAATTTTAAAGTAATATAATGATTACCTTTAATATTTAGTACCTTCCTCTTCCCCGTCCAATGGCACCTCTACCACTTCTAACTGGATTTCCTCTTGTAGATAATCCTCTTATAGGACCACCTCTACCTCGAGGAACCATTCTTGGACGTGCGCTTCCAATGTTGTTTCCGCCTCCACTAGCAAAATTGTTGCCACTGAATCCACCTAAGTCATTAAAGTCAATGTCATAACTACCTACAAACATTTAATTGATCGTAGATATATATATTAAATATATGTATGCATAAAATATTACTGTTATAAGGACCCGGTCTTGAAGCACTACTACTGCGCATTGGCCCACTTCCTCGCATAGGTCCACCGCCAAAGTTCTGTTGATAGCCACTTCCAAAATTATCATCCCAAGAACTAGATGATGGACCACCCCAATTTCCACCTCGTGAAACAGGACCCGATTCCCATGGATCAGGATCATTACCACCTATTTACAAATTGTATCCTTTAAAAGTTAATATCATTCCCATTATGCTAGGATAACTCAACAATAAGCATCTAATGTTTACATATTATATATAAACATAATCGTATTATGTTCTATTCTAGAACAGAGTATAAATATTAAATAAAAATAAATATATTTTTGTACCTCTCCATCCACCACTATTACCACTACGGTTATTCATTCCAAAATGTCTCATTGTTACTTCCCAAGCATTTCGACCATCTCCACCCCAGTTATCTGAAGAATTGTTATTTCTAGCATTTACTCTTGCCATTTCTTCTTTGCTTAATGCTTTTTTAACATCAATCTTCTTTCCTTTGATTATATGTAACCCTTTCACTGTGATTTCATAATAATTATAAATAATTAATTAATAAACATATTTACATTAATGCAATATTTTTTTTAGAACTAAAAATATTATAATTAGAATGAAAGTAAAAAAATATTTAGCTTTGTTTAATGGTTACTTAATAAATAACAAAATATATAAATATTAGGTTTTTTTATCTAAAATACATATTGTATAAACTTTAAGTTTTGTAATTTGTATATAAAATAGCTAACATACAACATATTTTGTCTACTGGGTCATAATCGTCAAATTCCACAAAACCAAATCCACGTTTTTTGCCAGTTTCCTTATGTACTACTAAAGCAGCCGAGGTAACATTACCATAAGGAGCAAAATATTCTTTTAAATCATCTTCAGTTATACTATCATTCAATAGACCAACGAATAATTTTTTTACAGTGGCACCAGCTTCTGGTTTTCCAATGTCCTAGGAATATAATGTACATAGATAAGAAGTTTAAGTAATATTTTTATAACTCTTACAGATTTGGGTACTGCTCTTTTAGGTTCTACTGTCCGTCCATCAATTTTATGAGGACGAGCAGCCTGGGCATCATCAACCATATGGGCTGCAGCATATGTTATGAAGCCAAATCCTCTAGATCTCTTTGTTTGTTGATCTTTCATTACAACTACATCTGATATTTCACCCCATTGCTCAAAATACTTTTTGAGATTTTCGTCAGTTGTTTTGTAGTCTAAACCTCCAACAAATAGTTTACGAAGGTGCTCTGGTTCCCTCTGAAAAAAAAAAATGTATTGAAAGATAAATTATAAACAAAATATAACTAATACTGTTAAAGACGCAGATCTTCACCCATTGAGATTTAGATCGGTCAAGTACTCCCAAACTGAGCTACTGGGCCCTTTAAAATCACACATTTTTAAAGTGTAGCTAACAATACTAAGTGTTTTTTACAATATGACTATATGGATATGTCACGTTTTAACATCAAAAGATGAATTAAAATTCAAAGATACTTCCAAAAAAAATCTGAATATGGCAAAAAATTGAGTTGCCTTTTTCAAAAAACACATTTAATTAGATTTGGAAAAGCAGATGTCATATTAGATATTTAGACACCATTGTCAATAGTAAAAATTACATGCTCGCAGAAGTAAATGAACAGAATAAAAGTAGATATAGATGATAATTAAGTATTATTAAACTCAAGTATAACTATCGAAAATCAAAAATACTATTATATCATAGTTACCTTTGACCCGTGAGTATGCATGCTCAAAGAAACCTAGCGATTGATTAGAAGAGATATAAAAAGAGTGGGTAAGAAATAACAAAGACTCGCCAAGACTATATAATGAGTTTGAGGGATTATATATATATATATATGTATACTTTAAAGAGGTCTATATTTTAATTTGTTTGTATTTGGCACCCCCTCAATTTTTCTAGTATCTTTAAAAACGTTAGTAAGCAAAATGTGAACTAAATTGAGTTATGGGAACATATGCTGCAAAACCGTCAAAACACCATCATAATGCTCTGTTAGCTAAACAGCTAAATAATTAAAATCAATGATTTTAACAAAAATTTTGTTGGGTATTATTTTTATCAGGACCTACTTAAAATGTAAACAAATTTTGATGGTATAATTTAAACACAAATAAGGTAAATTAACAAATAACAAAACTCTTTTTTTATAATAATTCCTACTATTCTTATTCCGAGTAAAAATTGAGGAAGTCTAACTAATAGTTTTAATCTGGCCAAAATACAGCAAAATCACTGTAGATTTTAATTCCCCTCATCCAAGATTTCAATGTAATTTTCGTTTATAGTAATTTAGTTCAAAAACTTAGACAAATTTTAATTACATACTCAGTTTTACTCTGAATTAAAATAATAAAAATTATGTAAAAATTAATTTTGATATATTTTTGGGAATTATTAATATCTTTTTACTTTAATTTTGAATTATCATATCAGCGAAATATTCTTTTTACTTTTTATTTAGGTTCCAATAATACAAAAACCAATAAAATTTAGATTATAATAACTTAATTTTATTTTAATTATGTGGCGAATAGAACACTAAAATAGGTACCTCTTTTAAATACACACACACATATTTATAAACATGGTACATGTATGACTAACAATCTGGAAAAAAACACTGTGGGCCAGACAACCCTAGAAGTGGCAATTCTGATCTATCAATAGCATAGCTTTTCTACCAAAATACACTACTACTACTATACATTTATTTAATGTGGTGAAAGGTATTTTTAATATTTCAATATTTCATTAACCATTATATTGTTTATAGGCGTTGTACCATAACAATAAAAGGGTTGAAGATATTAGTTAAGTACTCTCTAAGCAAAATTATTAACATATATATAATATTATACAGTTTACACGCATAGGTATACATTATAAGAGAAAGATAATGAAGAAGCAAAAAATAGTTAGGTACATTAAAACATCATAATGTACTACGTGAAAAAAATTAATAAAATAATAGACTTGAATGTTTTACCATATTTGCAGATCAATACGATGAAAAATAGTCAAATTAGAAGTGAAATATATATTTCGTCTTAAGAATAATTAATGAAAATGTTTATTTTATAAGTAAACCTAGGTATATTATAATGAGCAATGCACTGTTAAACTCAAAAAGTCAATTAAATTCTAAAGAAAACTAGAAGTATTTACGCAGTAATCGTACAAGTCGTAGAAATAAAACGATAGAGTAAAACGTAAACAACAGTCGCTCTTAGCAGTACACTGCACAGTGTACACTGTAGTCTGTACAGTTATGTTACACTTCTACAGCTTATAAGTTGACCGTGTTGTTAGTTGTATATACTATATAGTTTATACAAATGCTAAGTGGGAAGTGCATTTTGGTAATGCCCGAGGGCGAAGGGAAGATTACGGTAACAGTGTGACCAACATTGAAAATTATTACATTTCACCAACATAACTATTACTATCAAATTATTGATTTTCGTTCACCATAAAATAAGTTTCAAACTTCGAACTTTTTAGGATTAATTATTTTTAAAAAAGGTCGAATTCTTTATTATTAATATTATATTTTAAAAAATGATAAAGGAAGGAAATTTAAACATAATTTAACATTTAAACTGTCTGATGGCTATAGACATAATATGTATCCATTTATTCCATGTGGATTCTGTAGTTCAACCACCTATGATATTTGATATCTACTTAAGATGCTGCGGTAACACTAAGATGATAAAAAATATATGTTTCCCACCAGTAAATAATATTTGTAATACTTTTAGTGACCACCGGACACCGACTTCTAGCTACTAGAACTAGCTAGTCTAGTCGCGGCCTTAGCACTACGTAGTTATATCATATATGTATAACTGTGACTATTGAGTCTTCACATTTCAGTCAGTTTATTATCATTCTGATTTGTGTTAAATTTTTATTATTTTATTAATCGTTCACTGACCTTTCCAAACAATTGTATCATTTTTGTGTATTGATCACTATAAAATTATTATAAAAAGCATTTTAAGATGTATATTGTATAGTATAATACATATAATATTATCATAAAATATATGATAATAATAATGTTTTTTTAATTGCAAAAATGATTTTTACTTGGCTATGGCTTTCAATTTTAATTCATTCAACAATAGCTGACGGTAAATATGTTTTAAATATTTAATAACAAAAATTGGAAGTTTTCTAGAATACATCCAAGCATGTTTAGTTTGTGATACGGCTGTTAATATTTTTTTAAAAACATGTAAACTATTATTTTTCAGAATTACCAGTTTTTAATAAGTATATGAATAATGAAGCTCTCTCAGAGAGTATTCCAGTTGGCCAATCTATTTACAAACTTGAAGGTATTGACTCTTCAGGTGGAGATGATGATTTGATATATGGAATAGAAGGAACTGATAGTTTAGTTGTAGATTCAATAACAGGAATCGTTACTTTAGCAAAGCCATTAGATCATGAGGTAGTATAAATAGTATTTAACACAAAATATTATTTAAATTTAAGTGTAATTTACGTATATTAATGATGATGATAATAAAATAAAAAAATTATTGTTTTTATATTACCTTCATTATAGTATTTAATATTCTTGCAATTGACTTAAGCTTGTATCATGTGTAAAAATGAACTATGAATCAATTAATAATAATAAAAGCTTATAAAAATTTAAATACAATTAAATTTTAATAGTTTATATTATAGGTATATTTACTGTAAATAGCATGTACTTGTTTTTTAGGAAAGTGATACATTAAAGTTAAGTGTCACACTAAAACAAAAAAAATCAGGTGATATTGTTCGACTTCCAATATCCGTGATAATATTAGACGAAAATGATAATGTTCCAACATTCAAAAATACTCCTTATGAAGGCTCAGTTAGTGAAGAATCTGAAATTGGTGTAACTGTGTTCAAGTGGATCCATGTGGAAGACTTGGACAAAGTCGGTGAACCTCTAGAAGTCAGATGTGAATCTAGTTCATTGGTATAAACTACTTTCTTTAATTTTTATTAAGAAAAATCATAATTATTTTTATGTATTTTCATTTTAGACTGATGAAGGATGCTTAAAATTTAAAATAATACCAAAAAATACAAGTGAAAGTTACTATTTAGGCGTTTTGGTTGTTAATGGACAAATAAAATATTCGGAAAATCAGTTTTATAAATTGACTCTTGTTGCTACTGTAAGTAGATTTATTTATCAATTACTATCAGTTAATTATCCTAATCTTTAAATTTATATAAATACGAATATGAATGTTTCATCTATTTTATAAATTGACTAAAGATAACATTTATAATTACTATTAGCTTCGGTAAAATATTTAAAATTTTATAATACATTTTTGTAGGACGGTGTTCATGAGAGTAGAATAAGTTTGGATATACATGTCAAAGATGTACAAAATACGCCTCCTAGTTTCCATGGATCATTAACAAGTGTTATTAGTGAAGATGTGCCGGTTGGAACTCGTGTATTAACTGTTAATGCAAAAGATGGAGATAGAGGAGAACCTAGAAATATAGTATATGACTTGATCCAAAGTAATGCATTTTGTTTTTAGGACATTCTTTTTAGTTTGTATTTAGATTATTATAAAATATACTGATCTATTTTATTTACTTAATTTGTCAACATTTGTGGCACTGTGGTATAAGTTATCAAACTTGGTACTAGAAGGTAATAGGATTTGGTTCCCCCAGTACTGCAAAACATACGTTGTCCACCCAATTACAAGCTCTGGATTTTTAGGGGGGAGGGAGGGCGCACTAAATTAAAAATGTATATCTAAAACATAATATACGTACGTATCCCTAAGTATGTGAGCATTATATTTGTTATTTTATTTTTAGACCCCATGGATTATTTTTCATTGGATGGTTTATCCGGTGAGCTTTTTACTGCTAAATTAATTGATCGAGAATCATTAATGAATAACAATGGTATTATTACATTAACTGTACGAGTAAGTATAACATTTTTTGTTTATTAAATCAACATTTTTAACAAAAACAAAGATATTTTTTTTTGTAATAATAAAAAATGTGGCACTAGTAATTTTCATAAAAACTAATATGTTTAATGGTTTTAATTATTATTCTTCATGGTGAAAAATTTGACATTCTCATCGCCATTTTAAATGTGTTGGTTTGAAGTAATATTTGTAATTCGTGTTGAAATGTATTTTTTTTTTTTTTTTGGCAAACTGGAATATTTAGATTTTATAGAAAATTAATATAAAACTTTTTTCAGGCTAGAGAAATAGTTAATGGCTTAGCAGTTGATGATGAAATAAGTTCGTCTATTGCAATTATAACCATTACTGTTCAAGATGTAAATGATGAACCACCACTATTTAATAAGTTGGATTATTTTGTTACTGTACCAGAAAATATAGCTCCTGGTACCCCGTTGCCGAATCTTAATATGACTGTTGTGGATTCAGATATTGTAAGTTGTAACATTTAAATCCCAAAACTCAATGATATAATATTATTAAAATAATATTTGTATTAAAAAAAAATTGTTTGCTAGCATTTTCCCAATATATTGTGTATTTTCATTTGGTATGGCCGTGTGAGATATGCTAGAGGTTTGAACTAATTATGAATTTATATTTTAAATAATGTTTTTTCATTTATAAATTTCAGGTAGTAGTTGAGACATTTTTTTTTTGGCGGTTAGATTTAGATAGTGATAACTTGTTAAACCTAAAACAAATAATTTTTAGGTTAATAATACTGTTCATAGAAATTGATTTTAGTATATATTATTATTCTCGTCTAAAAATATTATAGACAATTATGCTCACTATAATTTAAAATAAAATTCACACATAATTTTTTTGTCATAATGGTACTGGAGTAATTATAATAGCATAGATTATATATGAAATGATAATAGACATTAGCATTGAGTTGTGTAAGACTTTATTTAAAGTGTACAGAAGTTTTGAATTTTTTTTATAACTATTTAATAAAAATAATAATATTGGGTAATATTCATAAATATGTAAAACTTATATAATAATATGAAACAGTTCATTTTATTATTTAATTAGAAAAATAAAAATATTACTGAACATTAAATTTAAAAGTATACTATTTGTGTACATTTTAATTTTATTATTATAAAACAAATGTATATATATTTTTTAAATAGGGTTCAAACTCAGAATTTTCATTGAGATTACTTGATGAATCAAAATTATTTGTAATAGATCCAATAAAAGCCATTGGTTCAACAGATGTTGGAATTAAGCTTGCTAAAGATGCAAATTTAGATTATGAAGATCCTAATCAAAGGAAATTTATTCTTTTGGTAATACATTAATGACAAATAAATTGATTTCTCTAAACCCTAATATACTTCATGCTTAGTTTAACTTTTATTAAAATTTTTCTAAAAAAAAAAAAGGTCATAGCTAGTGAACAAAGTGAAAAATATCATTTAACATCAACAGCTACGCTAAACATCCAAGTAACTGATATTAATGATAACCGGCCTGAGTTTGAAAATAAAGCATATACATTTACAGTCAATGAAATTGCTACACCCGGAACGGTGATTGGTGTAGTAAAAGCATCGGACAGAGATAGTAACCCAAATATTATTTATAGTCTAACTGGACCTTTAGCTGAAAAGTAAGTTTACTAAATTTTAAAAATATTCTGCTATGTTACTTTAAGTATTGTGTGAATGTTTGAATATCATAGAAATTTTCCATGGTTTCTGCTTTAGATTTTTTTTGTAGTAAACTTTATGTAGTATTTACATTTATTAAATGTGTAATAAAAAAAATGAGTAAATTCAAGAAATATTCATATATTTTTGAATTAAAGCTTTGATTTTTTTTATTTACTTTATTGTAGGAACTTTTTTATTTTATTAACAATATTATGCTTCATTTTATATTAAGTTTGTAGGATCTAAATGTTCCTTAACTTTTATAGTTTATGTTGTTGTTTTATATAGTTATCATATGGTGCAAAATAAATGTAAATGGGCCTAATTTGGTACATATATTATGCTTGGTTTTAAGTCTTATATTTCATTTTAGGTTTTATGTTGACAAAACAACAGGCACTATTTCTGTGGCGCTGTGTTCTAATGTTGGAAAATCACCATGCCTTGATTATGAAACTCAGTCAAATTTTTATCTAACATACATAGCTACTGATGATAATGGTAATGGGCAATCAAGTTCTGTGCCAATTATGATAATATTAACGGATGACAACGATAACACACCTGTGTTTGTACAACATGTTTATACAAGTCTAATAGATGAAGGTGTAACAAATTTTGAACCGCCGCTCATAGTTCAGGTTAGTAATTTATAATGATTGTGATAAATAAATGAATACTACACTAAAGTTTACTTTAACTAAAGTTAAACTGATTTTTTTAGCTATTATTCCTAATCGCCTTTTAATTGACTGATATTGTATTTATAAATTCTTTACTATATTAAGCCTTTAAGCGCTCGCGTAGGCAGCATTTATAATGTTTATTTTGAAAAAAAAAATGTGCTACATCTAAACAGATTTTGACGGAACCTGGCGGATCTGTCAAGTATTATCTACTTACAAAAAAACAAAAGAAAATGTAAAAAAAACTGCAGTTTTCCCATGCAAGTTTGAGAGCGATATAACTTTCAAATACACGAGCGCTTGAAGGTTAAGAATACATTTGGTCATAATAAATTAATTTGGCAATATTTAGATTTGCCCATGTCTTTAGTTGTTTTCTGTTGTAAGAAATTCATTGCATAGTCCATCTTTAAAGGGATAGTCACTGTTTCACTAATCGTGACCATACAGTATTAATAGATATTTGTTGAACAGTGGCTATTACTCCCAAAATGAACTCTGCAATGTGTTCGAAATGTTAGCAAACATCTAATGATATGAATAAAACTGAAAATTGCCAAAATAATATTTCAATTCATTGAAGCCTCCTTAACATATTTACTTTATTTATCTGTTAAATATGCATGATACTTGAAGAGTTAAAATAGTTTTTTTTTATTTTCAATATCTAACAAATAAAATCACTGAGCTAATTTACATAACATTTCTATTCACTTTACAAAAACTGAAAAAACAAAAATTACTATAACTGTACCTTGTTTTGTGAGAGAATAAGTATACTTATAAGTTATGTCACATATTATTATTTATTTAACATCAACTTTAAAAATTAAGTACTTAAGAATCTAAATATTTTTACTAATATTTGTTTTATTGTATGTATATGTTTAGGCTACTGATGCTGATAAGTCTTCTGTAATTTCATATTCTATTTCTGGATATGGAAATAAATTATTTAAAATTGATAAAAATAGTGGAGAAATATTTATTTTATCCCAAAACGGACTTCAAAGATCTAAAAATGATAATATTACACTATCAATAGTTGTAAGACTTACTTATTACACTTATTATTAAGATTGTTAAAATTATAGTTGTAAAATTCTGCATTATTATTTTAGGCTAGTGATGGTATTTATAGTGATGAAGCAACTGTAAATATTGTAGTTTTAGATGTTAACAATAATAGTCCACAGTTTTTGTCTGATGCATACAATGTTTCTATTTATGAAAATGAACCAGTTGGCCACGTTGTCATTAAAGTTGAAGCAAAAGATGATGATTTAAATTTAAATGCAAATCTTACCTATCATATACAAGAAGGTTCATTTAATCATTTTTCTATTGACCAGCTAACTGGAACTATTTATGTTTCCTCAAAACTGGACTATGATCAACATTCAAGTTACGTTATTAAAACACTTGCGATTGATAAGGGTACACCTGCTCTCACTGGAAGTACAGCTGTAAATATCAATATAATTAATATCAACAATAAGAGTCCCAAATTTAATCCATCCATACAGCGTGCAGAGGTATGATACGTATATACTATATAATATTTTTCATTTCTAATGCTCTTATCTTTAAATAAGCATGTTGTTTATACTAGTGTTAAACTCATTTATAATACCTCTCAGGCTAATTTTTTTAAAACTGTTTAGGTTTCAGAAGATGTTCCGTTAGGTACTGTTATTTATCGTTTGATTGCTCATGATCCTGATACTAGTGACGAAAACGCTCTGAGTTTTTCATTGAATTCATTGCTCACAACTGGGATTACTAGTGATGGCAATCAATTAAATGACAATGGTGTCATTAAAGAATGGTTTAAAGTTAGACCTTCAAATGGTGACATAATTGTATCTAAAATAATTGATAGAAATATAGCAGCTATTGTTAGTCTATCTGTTATTGTTACTGATACATCTGCTCCTGATGTACAACAATCAACAGGTTAGATCCTACATTTTACTACCACTAAAGATAACAATTTCAGCAAGTTGAATATTAAGTTTGTTATTTAAAAAACAAATTGCTTAGGTACTTTAATGGTAACTATAATGGATATTAATGACATCGCTCCTAAATTTAATGAACCTTGGACTGAAGAAAATCCAGTATTAACATTATCCGTTTTTGAAGAACAACCAATTGGTTCTGTTATTGGTAGTTTTATTGCTTATGATGATTCAGGAATTGATCATTATGCAATTATGCCTTATAACCATTATGTTGCTGTAAATAAATCTACAGGTAATAGAATAAATATAGAATTTTATTTTTATAGGAAGTGTATTCATAATATATTAAGATTACCAATTTGATATCTTTAGGTTCCTTATATACAAAGGAAAGACTTGATTTTGAAAACATTGAAACTATTAGTGTTACATTATTTGCTTATGATACGGGACATCCTCAGCTATCTTCTTCGGCAACCATCATTATTAATGTAATCAATGTGAATGATAATAATCCTGTATTTAATCAGGTATGCTAAAACCAATATGATAATATACATTACAATATAAAGAAATTGTCATAATAAATATTTAGTACAAACATAATTATGTTAATAAGGAATTAAATACCTCTATATTTAATTCTGTAATTAAAAATGATTTTAATGAACAGGGGGATTTTATTTATAAATTTGACATCCTTTTTGTTCATTAATAAACAAACAATGACGTTTGTCTTAATATAGTTCTGTTGGTGTACAATTTTTGATCTATAGACCATGTATATTAACTATTAAGAAATCATTCCAGTGGTTGAAAATATCATGTTATTAAGAAATCTTTACTTTTTTTTACTGTGCTTTAAAGCTAAAATGCTTTTCATATTATACTACCTACCACAATAGAATGCACTTTTGTAGAAACCACAACGCATTTTTTCTGGCTGAGTAGTCACATATGAGCGTAACAAATTTTGGTTTCTGTGCAGGTTATTTAGAATTAATAAAATGTGATCTTGTTAGCAATATATCTATGTATATTTTGCCAATATTACGTTTGACTGTGTCATTTAGGCCAATTTAAAATGTTGTAACTTAAAAGGTTAAGCACCAAGGATATTTCACTAAAACTTCTCTGTTCTAAGATATTTATTTAATGTTATACTCATTATTTTATATTACTATCAGGTTAGGTTTAGTTTTATATTACTTATCAGGTTGCTAGTGGACACCGGTGTTTGCTGTGGCGCTGAACCTTTAAAAGTCAATTTAGACTACAGACTTCTAAAATTTCAAAACACATTGAATTTAACTCCAACATTTAGAAACTGGGATAGGCCATGTCATCTCCACAGGTGATAGGGAGTAACAATGAATTCTCTCGATGAAATAAGGAATTTTATTACATTCACTTCCTATGGCATTCTGAAATCTGAAATCAAGTAATCATGCAAATAATGCATGATTCCCACCATATGACTCGCTATATTTTTCATTGTGGCATTGAGCTGAGGTACCTAATAATGTTGAAATCTTGTGTAAGTCTTAGTAAAACAACCTGTAATATGTTTATGTAAACTTTTTGGGCAAGCAGGTTTGGTAAGACTTTGTTGTCACCTATGTTTCAAAACAAACATTTTTTTTGGTAAACGATTTTGTATTTTTTTCCCAGCTTAACTAACCAATTGAAATGTTTCTTAAAATTTGATGACGTGTAGTGCAATAATCAATTATTAGGGGTGGAGAGAAATTTTTTTTTAAATTTAGAACTACATTAATTTTATGTGGCAAAAAAGCTTAGCCCACAAAAAAATAAATTTTGTTTTATTACATTAAACATTTTAAAATCATATAATATTTCAAAACCAAAGTGACTCAAACATAAATTTTTTTGGAATTGGCTTTCAAATAATAATAATAGTGTTAAAAAAATTATAAGTGACTTTTTCTTGAAGTAATGGATTTATTCATTATTTTTTTATATATGCGCCTCATAATAAATAGTTGGGCATATACTGCACATTAGTTGATTTATGAAATTATATACTGATTTTACTATGGTTAGACATATTCATTCATTTTTATCCAAATTAAACTGTATAAAAGTTGCTTTATAATTTGTATATATAACTAGACCGAGTACAAAGCAGAGATAGAAGAAAACTCACCAGTTGGAACATTTGTTACAAAAGTATTAGCAACTGATACTGACAAATTAATATTTGGTTTGATCCACTATTCAATTATTGGAAATAACAATGGATTTTCTATTGATCAAGATACAGGTGTGGTGAAAGTTATTAATTCTAGTTTCCTTGATCGTGAAGAGATATCAGAATTAATATTGACAATTCAAGCTAAAGATCAAGCTCCACCTGATTCAGCCAAGACTGCTGTAGTTTTGGTATTTAATTTTATAATTATTAAAATCAATAAACAATTTTTTTTCTATTGATTTTTCTTTCCTTTAATTTAATGTTTCAGCTATCTATAAAACTTAAAGATGTTAATGATAACCCGCCTCAATTTGACCCCAAAGAATATTCATTGTCTATTATTGTTTCAACACCAACAACCCCACTTATGCAGATGAAAGCTATAGACAAGGATCTTAATTCTAAGTTGGCTTACACAATTGTGTCAGGAAATAAAGGTTACTTATTAATATTAAAACTATCACATTTTTGTTATTATACATCACATTATTATTATATTATTAATAAAATATAATATTATCTTTTGCACAGATTTATTTAATCTTGATAAAGATACAGGATTTTTATATCCAGCAATGTCTTTGAACGGAAGAAAAGGGTTGCATTGGATTGAAGTTGATGTTTTTGATGGTATATTTAAAGATCACGCAAATATTAATATTACTGTTTTGGACATTAATCAAAATCAACCAGTCTTTGTTCATCCATCTAACTCTACACTATCTATTCCTGAGGTAAGTGTTATAACTAATGCAACTATTATAGTGTATTAATTTGAAATAAAGTATCCAGTTACATTTTAAAATTATAATCATTGTTTTTTTAAAAGCATAAACAAGTATATTTGTTTTTAGAATGTTAATGTTGGGACTTTAGTCTTAACTGTATGTGCTGAAGATAAAGATTTTGGTGAAAATGGCCGAGTAACATATTTCTTCAAAGTTGCAAATAATAACACTCTACAAACTGATACATTTACTATTAATCCAGAAACGGGGCAAATTACTACTCAAATTTTACTCGATTATGAAACAAAGTCATCTTACGAAGTAGGAATTATTCATATTAATATGGTTTATGAACTTATAGTCTAAGAGCGGTTAAACTTAAAGTGATCTGCTCAATAAATTGGATGATTAAAATAATTTAAAAATTCATCAGCTCAAATTGTTAAGTATAACTATTTTAAGATCAACTTTCTAAATGAAATTTATTACTCTCGAAATTCAAGCTATATTATTTTCATAGCTAATTAAAATGAGATTTTTGTCTAGATGTTAACCAGTTTTTAATATTTTTTTGCTTTTTAAAATCAGTAATGATGTTAAGGAAAGCTTAGTCGTATATTTAAATAGCTCATTAGACAGATATTTAAAAAAATTAAGTTATTACAATTTAGTTATGTCACCAGTAATATTTTATTTAAACATAACTATTTTGTTTTGCTAAAATTAAAACTTATTAAAATAAATTTAAATAATGGAGACATAAAAGTATGAAATCACTTAATTGTACTAAAATATCGAAAAATAATATTATAAAATATACTTTTTTTCTCTCGCCTGTATATTTGAATTTGTTGATTTCTACACTGTTGCTTTCAACTAGCCAAAATTTAAGTTAATAAATTATGAAATAAAAATTAAAGCTTTAAGTATTAACTGTATATCTAATTAGTTTGGTAAGAATTGTACACACATTGAATATTATGTGTAGAAAATATATAAACACATTTAAAATTAATAGTATTCAATAGTAGTATTGATTAAATATTGAGTAGATTACACAAGAATTATCAAAATATAATCTTAGTTTATGTACCTTTACTTATTATTTTCTTAAATTTTAGTTAGTATTAGTTGCACGAGATCAAGGTTCACCAACATGGCAAGAATCGTTGAAACTACTTACTATCAATTTAATTGATGTTAATGATAATAAACCAAAGTTTCCTATACACAATGATCATAAACCGTTGTATACATTCAGTGTTAGAGAAAATAATAGACTTCAATATAGAATTGGTACTTACTAATACTTATAATTTATAATAATTTTTTGCATTATTTAAGTAAAATATGTTTCAAAATATAAAAATTTTAATTAAAAAAAAATTGAGAGTAAGAATGTTTTTTAGATATTTATTATGAAATTGTTTATTTTTAGGCCAAGTAAAAGCTACTGATTTAGATCAAGGAAATAATGCACGTATATTTTATTATTTGCTATCCACTAAACCCAGCCCATTTTTTGTTGATCGTCTTGATGGAACTATTTATGCTAATGACACATTGGACAGAGAACAACAAAGTTCTTACGAAATAGTTATTAAAGCATCTAATGATATAGAGTATCAACATACAAAGGTTTTCATTTAAAAGTTAAAATATAAATTAAATAGTTATAATAATTATGTCATTATAAAAAATATATATTTGATCACGCTCATACACATATTAACTATCGCAGCTTATTTTTTGTTGCATGTATTCAATCATCTCTTAATCATTTTTTTTTTTTTCCCTTAATGCTGAATAAATTTTCTGTTTAATATAATAATAAAAATGATTGTGCATTTTTTATAGGACTTAGAAATGGATGATTACAGTTTAGCGAGAGTATTGATTGTAATTACAGATGAAAATGATAATGCTCCAGTTTTTCAGTCAAAACATTATTATGCAGGTAAAAAAGGAACAACGTTTATAATGTATAGGTGTATTATTATTATTATTATATAATGACTACAACCTTACTATGAATAATGCATTGTGTTAATTATTAGGGGTTAATACTATGGCTAAGGTTGGAGATGTAATACTTCAAATATTAGCAACAGATCCAGACTCTAAAGAAAATGGCACTGTAACATATAGTATTGAGAATGCACAGCTATTTAGACCCGGAGTTGACAATATGACTTGGTCATCTATAATAAAAGAACCATTTGTTATTGATTTGTCAGGTCGTATTTCTACAGCAATATTTTTAGCTGAGTATAATCAAGGTAGATTTGAATTGCAAGTTATGGCCAAAGAAATTGCTTCACCTTACAGAATAACCTCTACAACAGCTACAGTAAGTTTTAGTTTTTTATTCAAGTAAAAAAAACAACTTAATTTACTGCAAAATCCTGAAACATAAAAACATTGTTTTTTTTCGCACATCAATGAAAACTATTCCATAATAACAACTTGTATTCAAATCAAAATTATAAAACATTTTGTAGAATCAAAGTAAATGCATATTTATCAGTTCTTTAATTATTAACAACAATAAAATACATTTTAGCTTTGATGCAGTATGAGATAGATTTTTTAAATTGTATTTGTTGTACATTTTTATAAAATGTAACCAGAAACGTAGGAATTATCTAATAAGTATAAATATTAGTATATATTTACGCATTGATCAAATATGATTTTTATAATCTTATTCAATAAAAGCTTGTTAATGTTATTTATTATTATATTTTGAAGTTGTTAAAATACATTTATTTGTAACAAGGTTTGGGTGTATGAAACGGAACAATTAGTAAAAGTGATTGTATCAAGAGCACCCCAGACGGTTACTGAAGGCCGGGAGCAGATATTATCCAGTTTGGCAAACGTAACTAGTATGATAGTTGTTCTGGATGATGTCCGTTACCATGTCAATCAATATGGCTATATTCAGTCTGATTGGAGTGATGTATACATACATATGATAAACCCTATGACAAATACTATTATGTCCAGTGGAGAAGTATTAACTATAATTGATAATAAATATGATTATTTAAAAGACTACTATCAAAATTTTGCTATAGAAAATGTTGTGGTTTGTAAACTGTTATCATAAAATATATTAAAAAAGAATTAGTAAGTTATTCATTCTCACATAACTATTTTTATTTCATTTAGCCTACATTTGTTGTTACTCAGTCCGAATCATTTGAACCTACTTTAGCTGCATTAGTTGCATTGTTAGTTGTATTAACTGTTGGCTGTATTGGAGTACTGATAATTTGCTGTTGTTTCCGACATTGGTAAGTGGAATTATTTGAATATTGTTTGTATGGCTGTTTGTTTACCAATTTATTTTGACCGAGATAACTGTAAATTAATTTCGATTAAAAATCGGTCTATTTGGTTAAGGACAAAAGCTGTCGGTTTGCCCGTTTTAATCTGGGCATATTAGATTAATTTTGGTCAAATAATCGGTTCAAACGACTGGTCAAAATCGAGTTGTTACGATGCTGGTGAAAAACCAACAACAAATAATGAACCAGATTTTACAACCGAATAGCCTTAGTTATTTGTTTAATTTAATAATTGTTATTAACCTTTTCGTATTTTCCATAAGTTATTAATTTTCTATTGATATGTTTGTTTTAAGGATGGTTTCAGAGTTGGACAGCAACTCGATCAAAAACGATATATTAATTAAGAAGGCTGTTATTGATGATTTAAGCACCACTGAAAATCCTTTGTGGATCGAACAGTAAGACAAGTGTTTTTATTAGCCAATCGTTTTAGAATTACCTATATAAAATATGCCTTCTTAAAATTTTCTTGATTATTGAATTTCCAGTGTTTAAGCGTGATTGCTGCACAAGAAATTACATTTTAACCAATCTATATATTATAAATTATCTTTGCAAAAAAATAGTAAACTTTCCCAAATTAAGTCGTAGTTTATATTTTTATTCAAAAGATATTAGATGGAGTAAAAAAATGTCTGAAATGGATTGTCTACAGATATTGATTAAAACAATTCATTTTTCAGATCTGCATTTAAGCTATAATTTACAATTGATAATACATTTTTGTAAATAAAACATTAAAATCTATATAGGTTTAATTAACATAGTTTAAGTGGTTTTGTTTGTACAAGGGAATTAAGTGCTAGAATAATATGTTCATTGTGTTCTTTTGCACGATTTTCATTAGTTTTTTGGAGCTTAATTCACTGCTCCAGTTAAACTTATAATATAGTGACTACATTCAGGACTGTCTTAGGCTATGAAAGGCCCTTGGGTACACATAGTTTGGGGGCTGTTTAAGAAAACAAAAAAAACGTAGACGTAAATTGTATTATTCGGGGCTTCTATCAGACGGGGGCCCTATGTACCCTTAGGATAAAGATGGCACTGACATAATTACAGTGTATAAAATAATAATGACAAAACATTGTTATGCAGGAAATTGAAATTGTATGAAGAACAGGAATTGACCATGCAAGTTTTTTGTGATTTAGAAAATAAAGATGTGGCAATCAATCATGATACTGCAGTAAGTTTTTAGCCTCTTATTTGAGCAATAGTTTTTTAAGTTAATATAATAATGTTATAACTTGAAACCATATACCATGTACAATTTATATAAAATAAATTGTACCGATTTTATTTTTGTTTTAGGGAGACAACACTTATGCTACTATACGTCGTCCTTCTCGCCGTGGTTCTATAAATACACTTTTAACAATGACGCCAGGGGAGTATGCAACTTTAGGTGGTTCTGTTTTGCCATTGCCACCAGATGGAGCTACATCACACAGTCAACAGGTTATTTCAATAATAATAAATTATCATTAAATATTTAATTGATATTATATTCGTTGATGTATAAAAGTATATAATATACTTTCAACAATATAATATAACCAGTTACATTTTTTATATGTATGTACAGTTATTTGAAGCCTCACTTGGATTTCAAGGATCAACATTCCAAGTTCCAGATTCTGCTTTAGACACGAGTAATCTACTTAGGAGCAATTCAGATGTATGAAATGTTTTAATAAACATTTTTTATATTGATTGGTTATTATCATACATTTATAAAAACATGCATTTGTTTAGTAGTAATTTTTAATGTAACATTATACAAGGTACTTAACCAAATCAAATATTTCATCGAACAAGAATATATTTCTAAGGCCAGATCTGTATTTGAACTGCCATTTTTTTTTACAGTTATTAAGCTATTTATATATACTTTTATCAAATCACATTTTCTATTACTACTTAGTTAACAAATATATATTTATTTTAAAATTTGTCAATTAATACTATTAAGACTGGTTAGGTAACTTTTTACTTAAAATTTGAATGCAAGTTAAGTAGTTATTATGTACCAAAAGTATACAACCGCCATCAAAGTATTGAAACCGTCCACAACCATTTTTTTAGTTTTTAAATTTTTTTATTCAGGTTCGGTTAGTAAATAACTAATTCATTATTATTATTTTAATTATTTATTAATGTTAACTTAAGTATAAGGATATAATTTAGGTGACTAAGCTAAGTTAAAAAATATAAATTTGTTTATTTTTAACATTCTTTTATATAGATATTTATAAAAAAAATATTTTAATTTATTTTATACGATTATACTATATTTTTTAAAATGCATTATTTATGTTGATCATCCTCTAAGTATCATCTATCTTTAATATCATATGTTCAATTAACATGTTGGCAATGGTAACCTATTTACATGTCTGTACATAGCGTTCTTAAAACTTAGTAAGTAAGGGTGTCAATGTTGCTACTTCATAGCTAACATGTTAAAACCGACAACTTTTTGTACATCAAAAGTATAACCGGAACTGAAAAAAGGATTTAGATTCAACAGAGCATAAAAAAAATTTCTCTATAACATAAGATTGACCCATAATTAGGCAACTTACCATGTTACAAGGTAGAAATTATAATTATATATTATTTAATGACATTGAATTCTGATCTTAATATATTTTATAATGATAATTTATTTAAAACTTTTATGAGGTTTATGTGGAGAACATTTTTAAAGTAAAAAGAAAAAGAAACCAATTGTAATATTAAAGAAAATGCTGATTACTCAACAGTTTTATTAAATATCAAACAAGGTCATCTCATAGGCATTAAAACTACTTTGTGTGAGTAGCTTGGGCTTTTCTCATTTGTAATAAGATGTTACTGAGTTCTTCACGCTTCCTCTTAGCTCTAATGTGTGTTCCCAACTGTAAAAAAAAAAATATGATATTTAATACAAATACATTATATATAATATATATAAGCATTAATGTATGTAAACAAAAATAATTTTAGAAATAATTACTCGTCTCTTCAAGAATTTCAATGCTCGCTTATCCTTGGAAACCTTCAACAATTCCATGGCTCGCTTTTCAAATGGAGCATGTCCCATCACTTCCCTTACTACATCTCTGATAAATTTGTTGTGTTTTGTGTTACGCTAAACATTTCAATGTAAATACAATTACAAATGCACATGAAATAATATAATTTAATATTATATAATATTTTAGTTGATTCATAAACAACCTATTTTTATTTAAAAAAATAACTTTATCAATAAATATTTATTATTATATAAAGCAAATATCATCCCTCGTTCTTCTAAATCCTTTCTATATTACTTGTTCAATGACGACCGCTAATAACTACCCCACATTTTCCCTCTATTAGCCATATTTCATTAAGACTACCATTATTGTTATGTAATAATTATCAGTCATACTTAATGACTGAATGTAATTTTTAATTTGCTAAGCTTGTTTCATTAATAAATAAAATAAAAATATATAGATAAAACATTGAACTCATAAGTATTTTAAATGAAAGTTGAATAAAGGAAACATAGCTTTCATTTTTTTTAAATTTATCTATAAACAGGAGGTTATCCAAATGTTCGAGTTATTTGCATTAAAATTTATGTGAGGAGGGAAGCGTGAGTGAATGTATTAAATTTGCTATCATAACGCTGAGGGGGCCAAACTTAAAATTACTATTCAATAGATTGAAAATGCTAAATATTCCAAAGGAACAAATACATAATAATTGAGAATTCCAGTAAACAAGACTTGTAGTTATACCATCAACTATCATCAGTTATACTTCTAAACTACAAGATCAATATTTAGATATACAAATCACTTGATGTATACTTGGCCAAAAGGTAACAATGGTATAATAAACATCAATTCTTGAAAACAGTCCCTAAGATGAAAGATTCAAAAAGACTTCCCAAAAGGAGTCAAGAATGTCAATTTGGAAATATAGGTGTAATTCACAAATGTTCAGATAATAAAGACACGTATTAGTCATTCAAGATTTTCAACATGCTGAATAAGGTGATATTTATTTCATAATAAAGAGGGTTACAATTTCCAACCCTTTAACTTCCCTTCCAAGACCAAATGATTTTAATTAATGATTGAATGCACATAAGCTTTGTCAATAATACTAACAACTGAACTGAACAGTTGCTAAGTTTACTACTAACAGAGCATATTTTATAAAGTGGTACATTACTCTAGTTTCACAATTCACTAAAACTATAGACTAAAATTCAAAATTAATTTGTACATTAAAATTAAGTGTTACTTACACCTTTAGTACGAGCTTGGCGAAGTTTTTCACTTTTCGAAGCCAATTCCTTACCAGCGACTTTGCTAGCCCTCTCAATTTTTGTTGTTTTGTGACCTCGTTTTAAACCAACCGCTAGTTCATAACGAGGAGCCATTTTTTAAAACCTAAAATGTAATTTATTTTTATTAATTACCAATTAAATGAAGTAACAGGAGTTAGCAATTTACCGGTAACTACCAGAGTATCATCAATTAAGGCTTATCTTATTATAATAAATATATTAACAGCTTGAAATATTATACAAAAATATACATACTCAAATGTTAATAATAATAATTATTATTTATAAGTTTATATACTAGTTACCTGTAATAGGATGAAAGTGGATGAAATTCAAACGCTAGAAAGTAAATACACGTTTAATACGAGACAATTGCAAACTCCATGAAACTAGTGATTACAATATACAATGAATAGTAACGTGATAACGAAATGTACAACAATCCGATTCTATGTTTATTTTTAAGGTTATGGTGGTTATTGGTTGACTTATACCTTGGTAGCAAAATTTGGAAACGCAAATCCTTATAATAATCACAGATATATTTATTAAACTAGATTGCCAACTAGCGATAAGAATTGAAGCCGACGGTCCGCCATTCTGGTGGGATTTATGTGTGTTATCAATGCATATAATATATATCTGTATATATTATTATATCAATACTATATTTATATATATATATATATATATTTATATATGGGTGATTGTTATAAATATATATATATTATTCCCCCCAAGATGGCGGAAAGTGGCTACTTCAATAATCTCTATTGGTGGCATGTACAGTTAACAATCTAGTTTATTATATATATCTATGATAATAATACATACTAAAGTGATAAGAATAATTGAAGTCGACGTCCGCCATTTTTATGGGATAAAATAATACATATATAATCATCGAGATAAAGAATACACTGGAGAGCGCACTCGAGAAAAAAAACGAGCCACCATTCCCACTACCGTACGGCAAAAACGTATAGTACGTAATGTGTTATGCCCTACCACCGTACGGCAACCATATATGCATTGATAACACACCTAAATCCCACCAGAATGGCGGACCGTCGGCTTCAATTCTTATCGCTAGTTAGCAATCTATTTTATTATATATATCTGTGTATATCTATGATTCTGTGTTATCAACTTAAATTATAATTTATCGTTTTAAACATATTTTCATGTGAAAAGTTTCTAATTCCCACATTTGGCAGAAAACAGTAACTTCAATTGTATATACTCGTATAATATATTAGTGGCATGTACACTTAGCAATCTAGTTTATTATATCATATTATATCTGTGTGTATTAAGGCCTCGCGACTGTGATTTATTAAGGGGCATTGTATAGGCACCTTCTACTAAAACTTATATTATATGCTAAAATTTTAAAATATATTTATATATTACCACACAAAAAAGAGGAGTCTACTTTAATATTTAATTTTTTCTTCTATTATTTTTCAACTTCTATAGCCCATGTCCGATGTCCCTGTGTTCCCATGTCCGATTTCCATTCTGAAAAAAGTTTAATTCCTCATCATCTCTTTTGTCATGTGTATTATCGAAAATTTTTTCTTATTTTTTGTTTTCATTTTAAAAGTTTTTGTAAAAAAAGTGTATTAACTATTCTAAAATATTGGAAAATAAAAATAGTTTAAAGTCGGTACTACAGACTACAAACCACAGAAGAGATGATGAGGAATTCAGAACTTTTTTAAGGACTACAATTCTGTCATAGCCGCGAAGTCCCTTAATAATAAATTGTCACAATATTAAAGATATAAAATCTACTTGAACCCTAAACCATAAAAATTATACACTTCTTGCGTACACGTGTTACGACAACGATGTTGTCATCTTCAGCGCTAACAACAGACTGTTGTTAGCTTATGGGCTATGAAATACGGCAACTGTTATGATACGAAATGGGCACAACCAATAGAACATAGGTCATAGCAACTGTTGAGATAGGTTTGCATCTGAAATTGTGTTATCAAGTAAGTATATGGCTTACCATATTATCTATGTAGGTATGTTTAATCTAAGAAATGATAGAGTAAAATTCGTAACAATATTTAATTGTTTTGTAAAATTATATTAATCTTATATAAGGAGTTTTGTATAGGCAATATTTAAGAAAAAAAAAGTGGTTATCATAAATATTGACTATGCCAATTAATTTACCGGTTTATTTGTATAAGCTTAAAACTATTATTTTTAATATAAATAATTTTCTCTATGAGTAACAGTCATTTTGGTTTATTTAAGACCAAAAAGCTAGACAAAATGTCGACTATAAAAAAAAAAAAAAAAATACATAGAATGGCCCGATTTAAATTCTGTAAAGAGATTCTAGTTCTTTGACTACTTTACTACGGGTTATGTAGGACGCCGATTTTCATTTAATTTTTTTAGTTTCTTCTAGCTAATAAACTAAAATTACACATAAAAATAAAATTGTAAAATACTTTTTTTTTACTCCATTATATTGATCTCCGGAACAAATTAAATCTAATTGTTCTAGGTCAACTAGGTCAACAAATATTTTTTTTCTGAATACAATTTTTATTAAATTTGTAAAATGTCAGTCTAATTCTGAAATATATAAATTTAATGTTGGAAAAAGTTGTTTTTTTTAGTTATTGAGTGAAATATAATTTTTCCCGAAGTTTCATCCGTACCCTTTGCTTTACAAAACTCATAAGGATTAGTTTCACCCGATTGAGCTACCAGACTATTACCATTTTGTTACAATTCGTATTACCAATTTTTTTAAGCTCCAGTCTGCATCAATAAAACAAATAAACATAGGACGAGTAGGGTAATAATATGCATTTAAAATTTATTTAAATTTGATCAAAAAAACAATTATATGTATTTCAAGTGACAAATAATCATAATTAGATAAGTTATATAAATTAAATAAGATAACTTTTGATTAAATTATCTAAATAATAATTGAGTTACATTTTTTTTAAACATTTATATGCATCAACAATAAAACATAAATGAAAAAGCTCTATGTAGAAATTAAATTTAGTAGATATTTTTGTATCATTTGCATATAATCAATAAACAATATACTATACTTAAAATTAGTTATATTATTAGACAATATTAGTCCAATAATAGGGATATCAATTCAACTAAATGCACAATTTGTCTACTTTAAGTAATATAAACTAATTTAGAAGGTTATTGGGAACTAAAGATTTTGATTTCAATCTATGATACTAAACACTTAATGACTATAATATTTAAAATTAAATGTTACAGAATATGTGATGCGATAAACGAAAAGGGACCTCTTGTCTGCAAAGTTGATTTCGAGAAATTTACTTAACATTAGCAAAATAAGTGCAATAATTGAGTCATTTTATAGTTAAAAAGATGTTTTAAGTCACAAATTATTCAAAAATCAATCAAGACTCTGAAAACAGTACTAACTCAATTTTGAAAAATGCTAACAAGAAGTTCCATTTTGATTTTCACATCACATATTTTATTTTATGCGACTAATTAACGTGAACTTACAGACAATAGTTACAGGAAAATATTATATTTATATGGCTTTTAGGTAGAATAATTTGTTTTTGTTTAATTTAACCCAATAATTTATATGTACCCTTTCTATGAGTAATGATAGTCAGTAATCATTTAACATAGTTATATACAACTCATAATTGTTCACATAATTTACCATGTATTGCAGTCCTTAGACCTAACAAACAAAAAATATATATTTAAGTATTCAAACATAAACCAAAGCAATTTTAGGTTGTAAACAAGGTTTTTACATAATAACAGGACCAATAGATATTTTGTTAATGTACCATACAGAATAATAATTCAAAAATAATAACTGACGGACGATAACTATTTGCAATAAAACAGGTTTTATTATAGCATCGTGAAAAAACTGTTTGTTTTAAAACTATAATAACTATAATATATAAAGCGAATAAGGTAATTTAATTTAGAATGAGAATATTGAAAAACACAAAAATTGAGATAGTAGGTATTAAAATATTTTACTTTTATACTATGGCGAATCTAACTAAAAAATTTACACGTATAAATTATAATTATACCGAACGAATAATGGTGGTTATTTTTTATATAATTATTTACGGATTAATCGCATGTAACTTTTTTTAGAAAAAAACTTACCTTATCTTTTATTTTATATTTTATATTGTTACTATTATTTTATACATTAAGAAGACTGGTCTATCATAATGACATAATTTATACATGATAATACTTCTTAATATTTTTTTTAATTTAATTATCTAATCCTAATTTTATCTTTAAAATTAAAGATTATTGTCGTAAAATAGTAGGTCTAAATACTACTTAATTAATTACGTTTTTTATCCGAATAACTTCTAACATTCCTGTTGAGTAGTCTTAGGCATTATTATAAGACATTTTTATTTTTAGACAATCATTTTTTATGTTACACATAAATCGAGGAGAAAGTATTTTAGCATAGATAATAATAGAGCAGGTAAATAGTATTTATAAATGACTACCACTTGTGGTAATTATACTATATAAATTTAATATTTATATATTAAATAAAAATATATAAAGTAATTTTACAGTAAGCATTTATTTTCCAATCTTATTGGTTTTCAAAGTCTTATAAATGCTATATTTCAATGACTCGTGCTAGTAAAATTATATTTTCGTTGACCGTGTTACGACATTATTACCTGCGTCAAATAAATTACCATTGCTGTAAAATGTGTACTTACTTTAAGAAGTAGGGCTCGTAATTTGTGATGGATATTACCCGTACTTACTCGTACTTCATAAATCTGAACCAAAACCATATAAGATTCGTGTAATTTAAGCGCACGTGTATTTTAAGTTCGGACGTTTTTGTAAAACTGCATGTACTATTTTCTATTTACTTGTATAATTCATTTTTTTAGGTAGATTCGGGATGAATAGAAATGGATTGAAATTATTATTAAATCAATTCCAGTTCAGTTAATTTTTTATTTTATCGACTAGATCAAGTCAGTTTATTTTTGAGATTGTTTTTAACCGGACTGGGACGGAACGGGTTAAAAATTGTTTTGCTCCGAGTCTGGTATATGTTTACAGCCTGTATAGGGCTTTATATATATACAGGACTTATGTGAGTTTAAGAAATATATAAGTATACAAGGGTACACGCCATACGGGCACACGAGGGACCTCTACGATTACAGTTATATTATATAACTACGGTATAAAGCTACGAGTTTCGAAATTTAAACTGCGCTTAGGTAACAATTAACACGTTATTAATAGTAATATAGTGCAATTTAAATCAAATGAAATAAAAAAAAAACAATATTACAAGCTTAGCAGTGGAACGGGATGTTCATGAAAGGTGTTGCAAGCAACGTTTGTAATATCATATAAAAAGCGGCCGACGTGGTTACATGATTTACTGGCACGAGTTGTCTTACAGTTATTTGACGAAAAGGTCCTTGAGCGACGAACAAATGGAAGTATCGCACGTTCGGCCGGTCTGGTCGTTGGCACCTTTCGACGAAGACGTTCCAGTAGGCGGTTCGCCTTCGGCGGGTGACGCTTCGCCGCTGTCGCCGGACTTCTTGGAAGCCAGAAAGCCCTCGATGGCCGTGCCCAACACCTCGGCATTGACCACCGAACCGGACGGACGGTCCCACACTACCACGTCCTGCTTTTTATCGACCGGCTGCTGTGCTGGTTTTTCCGGTTTGCACGGCACCGATTCCAACAGCGACACTTTGGGCCGTTCGTCCGCAAAAGTCACCACAACCGGCGACTTTTGCACGCAATCGGTGCCGTTGCCTCCGGGCCGAGGCTCCGGGCACTCGACGTCCGCAGTTCGGTACGCCGACGTTTTGGCGGACATTTTCCTGAACCAATTGCGCGTACTGGTACTTACAGCCCCGTGCAAGTTGGCCACGTCTACGCTGTTGGATCGGCCGGTCCGCAGCGTGTCTCGTCGTCGGTCGCCCACCGATAAGCTGTCCGTTGTCTTGCTGCCGGATAGGCCTTTAAACAGCGCTTTATTGGCCGTCGATTTAAGTGAGTTCATAATAGACATCAAATCCGTGTTGGTACACACAATGCCGGACGACTGAGATTTGCTCGTGGACTCCGGCAAGTCTGACGCTCGTCTGCGGGGTGGCACGGGCGGTGCCAGTTTTTCGCAAACGTCGATATCCGAATACCGCCGAGCTTCTTTAAACCTGACCAACAAAAACCAGGAATATAATATATATAATTATTTAATAGTACCTTTAAATACCTTTTAAATAATCACAAACACCTCATACACCACGTTAAAATAAACCCTCAGTAATTCTTACAATAACTAAAAAAAGACCACTAATGTTATACCTGTTGGTGTAAACAATAACTACTATACAAGTATTATAAGGACTACAACTATTATTATTTTTAAATGCTGGATGAAAAATTCGGGAATATTTCGAAAACACGGGTTTTTTCCAGATTTAGAAAAAAGAAAAAAATTTAAATAGTTGTTTTTTTCAGCAACTTAATTAATTTTATTGTTATTTAAAATATGATTAGCATTGTGCATAACGCGTCCGTGTTTTTAGATTATAGAAACTAGATGAAAAATAATTTTATACTGTAGTAGTCAGGAGTCAGGTCCCCAAATAGAATTGTAATGTGTGATTCTCTCTAACGAAATTAAAACAATATTTGTTTTCAATCAGTCTTGACTTTTGTATAAATATAACATGTATTAAATATTACTGTTTTTTAAATATGCTGAAGTCGAAATTTAGTTTGTTGTAATATATGCGAATTTTTTCAGCTATTTTTCATTTATCGACTCGGATTTGGCTTACATCTCATTTGGATTGTTTTTTATTATTCAATTTTGCCGAGCTAGTATGATATATTTACATAAATAATAATAACGCAGAAAGAGGTACGCTGTTGTTATATTGTTAAGTTGTGGTACTAGGTATAGTGTACAGGCACCAGCGTATAGCTCCTAGAGTGAATTTGTTGTGTATATATTTTATTTTTACGTTCCATCTGATGCGAGTACCCTTTCATTTAGTAGCTTATCCAACATTCATTAGTGTAATTAATAATAACAAGTCCGCCGGCAAATAGAACGTTTTTCAGACCAACCATGAATCTGTATAATAGCTGTAGTATACTCAATGTTATCGAGTTCGTGATTAAATACTGTCCGGCCTTTCGTCGGATTTAATCATCTCCTTTGACGTCGAGACTCGAGTTGAGATGTGACACATGTTGTACAAAATCGACAAGATCGAACTGAACGTATTACAACCGTAGCAGCGGTTGTATTATTATTCTTCTTATTTTTTTTTTTACGAAATAGCGTTTGAACGTTTCTACGAATATCTCGGATGCCGTCGGGATTCGTCGAGGAGTGAGTTTTTGATTATATATTTTTCTCAAACCGAATTATACCCGAACAACGTACATTTATTTTTCGAATCGTTCGAATTCCACCGTCTTTGAAACGCCACTCGAGTTTGTCGATATTAAACCCGAGTACGATAAAGCTACGGACAATGTGTATACAGGCAAACGGGAGAAAGGGGAATCATGTTTACACAAGATAATAGGCGTTACCATTAGGCAAAATGTAACACTATCGTTGTTGTGTTTTCGTGCATAATACGCAATTGCGATTTCGGTGTATTTATTTTCCCTCCTGAGCAGGTTATCAATAAAATAAATATGCAACAGAACAGCGTACTGTATATATAACTTATAAGAACGCAGTTAACTATAAGTATTTAGTTAGTATATATATATATATATAAGTTGGTGGAGGCATACGTATATTACTGATATCTCGACATGGTAAATAATTCGGACAGTGGTGAGGTTCTTCAACCTAATCTACTAATATTTCACAGTCGATACTTTTCAAAGTTGGTAGATAATAAACATTTTCTCGATTTAGTAACATCGAGATTTACAAATAATTAGTGTATCGATGACCAAACTCAACCTGATTAAATAATGTACCTAGACATTTGAGTGTTAGCGCTGCCGTCCAATGGTTGTAGTTCGCACATCTTTTCCTTGTCCTCGGTCTGCCACATCTTCATCCGCACCTTTCGGGCGGCTTTAATGTCCGCAATATCGTCCATGATGTCCAACTGCAGGTTGAACTGACTACCACTGGGCGAAGGAGCAGCGCCGGACGTAGAATCTCTCCGGTTACAACGAGGCCCCTTGCTGGGAAATGACGCGATGGACTCACGACGGTTGCGGCCAAATAGTGGCATGGGTGCCTTGGATATAGTGATTACCGAGTGTCGGCGTCCCGGTGCGTAAGGACCCGGCGCCTTGGTCAAAGTAGCCAAGAATGCCTTTTCGCGGGCGGCCGCGCCGGCAGCTCCTTGGTCACTCAATCTTCGCACCTGACAACAATAAGGTTTAGGTTAGAATGACTAACGGCATTACCGATAGACATGTTGCATAATATTGTAAAAAAAAAAAAAAAACAAAGCTACTTTTACTATAAAGTTGAAAACTTTCTAATGATAATAAAATAAATTAATCCACGACATTAGAGACAAAGTCCTAGTTCAAATTCACACATAACTCAACATTTAAAAATTAACATTTTTTTTTGTTGAGAAAATACAAATATATTTTTGAAAAATCAAATTATTGACTTATTAAATAGTAAGGGATTTTATAGCAAAAATCGTGGGATAATATTAAAATCTCCACAAAAGAACATTTTTTTAAGATAGTGACACTTGACTTGTGGCACGTGCTCACTTCAAAATGATGACCTGACATTATCGGTGCTTTATTTTTAATTTACTTTGAACTTATTTAGGGTATTGAAACTTATTGTACCTATTGAAACTTCTCTAAACGCAAAGTAGGTCTCAACTTTTTTCTATTCGTTTGAGATACTTAAAACAATTTTTTCTTTATCAAATTACGCTGTTTATCGAATTACAGACTAATCGAAATTTGACTTCAAAAACTGGTAAGAGAATTAAATATCGATACTACTAAAAATTAATAAGGATATTTTTTTGACGGGAAATTAAATTCTGCGTGTTTTGGTGTTGGTAGTTATCACTGTTTTAACATTAAAACTGTGAGAGTTATCTTTCAAATTCTGTAAAGAAATGTATACACATAATAATGTGTCTTGGGTCTGAAAGCTGGGGTAAGAACTATATTAATATACATATAAAAATATATGTTAGTTGTATATGCATGGCTTTACCCGAATTAATCCGGTGGTAATCCAGCTATAAACGTAACGCTGTTATTATTGTCATACATTTTCAACATTTGGACGATTCCCATCACATAATAAACTGCCTAAAATGTATAAACTGCCAATCAATATGTAACAGTTCATTTTACATAAAACTTGAAACTGCGTTTGAAAAAATAGAGACGAAGTTTCTTCGCTTAAAATTAAAGATAATTTGTAAAGAAGATAATAAATAAAAGAATATTTTTCTTATTAGCTTTCATGCCATTGGGCATTAGTTAAATTATTTAAACTTTTTAAAACGGCCCTTAATTCTTAGAATATATCAGAACTACTTTTTCTTTTTAGATATTCCTACTTATTTGAACTGAATTAATTTTCTTACTGTACATGTAGTTAAAAAAAAAAATTTCAAGCGATGATGAAATTGTATAAAAAAGTACTCACCTGACTAGCAGTTATTCCGGATGTGCATTGTGGCGTTGGTAATGAACGTTTCCTCATGTCTCTGAACGGCGATAAAAAAAACGGATTCTGTGTAGGGGTACCGGGAGTTCCAGTGGCATTGACATCTTCCGTTTCTTCATCCTCTTCGACAAAGCAATTTTCTTGGTCTACAACAATTACCGGTTCAGATTCCATTTTACTTGACAACTTCTCTGAAAAATAACGAATCAAGTACGTTATATATTTAAAAAATATATTTACAAATATATTTTTCCAATGGCGAGGAAGAAACGTTGCACATTCAATTTACGGTAAAAACATAAAAACGTTTTCTTATTGTTCCTGTACTTTGGTTGATAGGGTTTCTATTAAATACAAATTATTACGGTCATATACTAATTGAAGTATTATAACGATATACGTTTGTGAATAGTAGTATATACTACACCTACAAGGGCGGATTCAGGGGGGGGGAGGTTTAAGAAAGTTTATATCCTTCAAGCATTCACGAATGTTGCGGGTAAAAATAATATCCTTAATTAGGAGTTGAGATACTAATATTTTGTGCGAGCCTAAAGGCAATATTTATATTGTTCTTGACTTCCTCTAAATCCTTGCATATGCGTCTATAAAGTATACATATTTGTTAAAAAAAATGTAATTAAAAAAATCAATGAATTTGTTGACAGTAATCGGGAATTATGCTATCTAGTGGATAAAACAAAACAAAAAATTACAAATTCTTGAAAATTTGATAAATTAATATGAAACATTTTTACTTGGCCTGTTAAAACTGAATACTAAAACGTTTACCTAATACAAATGTACGTGATTTTAAATAAGATGTTTTGTAGGAAATATTTATCAAATATTGTTATTAGGGATTTTGACATTTTCATGTCTTAGCTCTGGCACATAACCCTGGCACATTTCCGAAAAAAGCGTTATCAAAAAAGCGTTACCAAAAAAGACAGTTTTTCAGCCGAGTCTGCAACCACGAAAGATCATTTTCATGTCTCGTTGAAGTACCGAATAAATTTAGAGTAGTGGTGGAATTATAGATAATGATATAGTAAATTAACGAGCGGTAACAAGCTAGTATAATAAAACGTCAAGTTTCTGGCTAAAATTGTAGTGTTTATTGCTGGCTTAAAACAATTCATAGAGAAATTGGGCTCTTAAACTGTTTTGAATTTATTATTTAGTTCTAATTTGAACGTTGAACGTACAACATATCTCTTATCTCAAATCAGATAACAGCGTAACAGATTAACATTCGAAATAGATCCGAAATGGTCATTCCGATAATTGTCTTTCGTCGTCGCTTCGTAGTTTTTGTTACATTGCGGCGCGTAACAGCGTAACGCTTTTTTGGTAACACTTTTTTCGGTTATTTACCGGCTAAATCTCACCCTTATCTCCTACCCCCTATTCCACCCCTATCTCCCGTCCCCAACCCTTTCGCTTTTTTCGTTACGCTCTTTTGGTAACGCTGTTATGGTAACGCTTTTTTCGGATATTTGCCAGGGTTATGTACCAGAGCTAAGACATGAAAATGTCAAAAAGAAATGGGGTGGGAATGGGGTTGGGGTTGGGGGTGAGAATTAGCCGGTACTTAACCGAAAAAAAGCGTAACGAAAAAAGCGTTACCAAAGAAGCGTTACCACACGGAGATGGGTTGGAGGTGGAAATAGGGGTAGGAGATAAGGGGTCGGGGTGGGATAGGGTTGGGGTTGGGGACAGGAGATAGAGGTGTGAGATAGGGGTGGGAGATAAGGGGTGGTGGTGGGATAGGGTTGGGGTTGGGGACAGGATATAGGGTGGGAGATAGGGGTGAGTGATAGGGAGGGATATAGGGGGGGGTGAGTGATAGGGAGGGATATAGGGGGTGAGATAGGGGTGAGAGATTAGGGAGTAGGGATAGGGTGGGAGATAGGGGTGAGTGATAAGGACGGGAGATAGTGGGTAGGGGAGAGGGGTAAGATATAGTAGATAAGAGATATGTTGTACGTTCAACGTTCAAATTAGAACTAAATAATAAATTCAAAATAGTTTAATTCTCTATGTTAAGTTACTTTTGGCCAGATAATAAACACTACAATTTTAGCCAGAAACTTGATTATACATAATTTTTTAATCTCCTTGGCCTTATGCTGTAACTGGAAGCTCCATATAATTTTTTTTTTTTAATTATAATTCCACTCCTAATCTAAATTTATTCGGTACTTCAACGAGACATGAAAATGCTCTTTCGTGGTTGCAGACTCGGCTGAAAAACTTTTTCTTCTTATTCTTTATTCAACTTGAAACGCTATTTAGGCCCATTGCTGCAATCACACACTTCTTACACCTATTTCCATCTCTCTCTATCCAGCGCTACCTTCTTGTAATTTTCCACTCCTAGTATTGTTAGGTTCTTTGCGACTTTATCAGACCATCGTTGCATAGCTACCTAAGGGTCTCTTCCCTCGTGATTTCCAACTCAGGACTACTTTTGAGAGATCGTGTCAGATCTTAATACATGGCCCACATATCCTCCTTAGAAACTTTCTTTCTAGTAGCGATACTTAGGGATTTTTAATTACATAAAGTACGTCTTACAGAAATAAAAAAAAAATGTGTTTAATGTGATTTTAAATTAAATTTCATTAAAGTGATTTAACTTTTATCATAATGAAAATCTGATATTTTTATAATACTACACAAAACTAGGAAAATTCGAAAAAAAACCTTTTTTTTAAAAAGAAAACTTGATAAAAATACTCCTTTATTTGAATAAAGTTTTGTTTAAAAATAAATGTTTGAAAATATAGCTCCTAGTTTCATTACATTTCTGTTTAGTTTAGCTGAGTTTCTAGAAGGAAAAATCGTATTTTAGTAAACTACGTTAGCATATTTTGTTTTACTGTCTTTTACTTCGCAGTTTAATAGAATCTTAAAGTGACACGGTAGATATATTAAAATAATCCTTTCCTTGCGTGACCTCCTGTCTCTTTGAGCCACAATATTTTCCCATTCGTCTTCTACTAACATCCCTATTTATCATCAGTCTTTGTTAAAATGTAATAAGTTTTTTTATGTTAGTTTTAGTATAATTTGGTTTTTTAACAGTTTTCTATAGCTTTGTAAAAAAATACCGTTAGTATAAATAATATATATTGCATGTTTATTATTAAATATAAAAAGTAAATAACTAAAAGACCCTTTTTAACTATTACTGGCTTGTAATAGCCATAAATAAAAAACTTAACAAATTACTAGTAAAACACAAGTACATTCAGTTAGTAATTCCATTAGATACTTATTATACATAACAGGCAAACATTAAATAATAAGCCAAATAAATTCAACAAAAAGTTCAAAATTCAGTAGATACTTATGTGCCATACACACAAATCTTGATATTATGTAAATATTACCTACTACACGTATTTACATAATTTTTTATTTATATATTCTAACATTGCTCGGTTCTCGCATTACTGGTCTGTGAGCTCTACCAGAAGTGTTTTGGTTAACATAAAATGGAGACGAGGAAAAAGTTCAAATAGATCATTGGATCGAGGAAAAAAAAATAATAGCAAAAACAACTAAAAACTCTAGTCACAGAAAGAATTTCGATTAGATATCTTTTATGGAATTAAAATAAAAATTGTATTTTTATGAGTGTGTCAAATTACTAATAAAAACAGACGATTTTCAGCTTTATAATATAAATTTATTAGGTTACTCTTTAGTAGTTAAAATAACTAAAATTAAATACAACACAAATAATTAAAATAAATATCAAAAAAGTATGTTTCTTATTTCGAATTACTAACTACACTCTACAACACTTACTCCATTCATGGTTACTATATATATACATATTATGTGTAATAACGATTAAAATAAAAACCATTATTTTATAATTTTCCAATGGCGCAAAATTGTTCTCAACGTTACAACCAACGCTAAGCAGCGCTATATAAAAATATACTCTGACAACTATTTAAATTAAAATTAAAAAATTAGTACCAGAAATAAAAAAAAGTGGTTAAATATCTAATTAAGTGTAACCATTAAATGTAATGTATTGACAACATGTCTTATTGCAGTTTGAATATTATCAAAGCTTTCTTAAAATTTAATTTAGCTTATGCTAATAAATTAAGTGTATGCAAGGGCCATTCGCCGATTTCTTGAAATTTTGTAAAATGTCAACGTTAAATACATTCATAAACGTTACGAGACTAATAGGCTTTTTCATTTAACGATAAAGAAAGATTAAGTCGATTTAAAGCCATTAATTTTAAATGTTTTTTTGCAGCTTCATAAACTTTTAATTAGAAAAACTTTGAACTTTATGCCAGAACGGGGTATATATTGTTGCGTTAGTTATAGATGCTAAAGTCCGATAGATAAACTAAATCATAAAAAAATACTGTAAAACAATATAATCGATAAAATAACATTGGCTTATCATTGTTAATAGTTGGTAGATTTTTAATTTAAAATTGTTTTTAACTAGTACGACCACGTCAGCGTGTAGTACCTACTTTTCAGTTTTAAATTATCTGCTTTATTTGTTGGTAATGTAACGATTTATCATTATGTGTATACGGTTAGGGTAAGGGTGTTGTTTGCACTTGCTCGTCCGTGTTGATATTATCATAAACCCATTCTGGTTGTGTTTAATCAAAATGTTGAGTTTCACTGTCACAAGAGTTGTATATATTAGTGTTTCACTATAGGACTACTATCACAGGGGACGTAAATACATTTTGTTAATTTTATGTTACATGTACCAGGTTAGGACTGGCCCACTGACCTTCTACGATCATGCAAGACAGTAGACCTTACATATTCAGTTTGCCTTTCCAATACGTACAATATATAAGCAAATGTGGTATTCCTTATTACTTGAAGATAACGTCTGTTAAAAATTACATGGTTTTCGTCATCGTTCGGTGTCGTTTAGGTCTGCTGTACTGTTTTATTAAAAGACAGTCGAGGTATAGAAAGTGAAGTACAGAGGATTTCAACGGAATCGATTCTCAATTGCAAAACGTGAAATCGTGTAAAAGCTAAGTTAACATGATTTATTTGTAATAATGCTTTTGAACGATTTTCTTCTCCATTGCCTTTATATAGGCCATACAGGCCCTTCGACGCAACCATCATTCCTCTCCATTTCTTCCTATCAGTCTCCATTTCTTCGCCATTATTTACTCTCAATAGGCGTAGGTCCTTCTGTACTCTATCCTTCAATCTTTGTCTTAGGCGTCCTAATGGGATCCATTTTACCACATCTCGAATCATTTGTTTTTGTGCCCCACACACATGTTCTTCCCAGCTTAATCTTTTGCTTTCCATTATTGTTACTATACCTTCCTCTCCTGTTGTATTTTTTAGAGTCTCTATTTGGCCATAGATTAAAGCACGACTTTACTCTTGAATATTAAAAGGCATTGTTCGTCTTTTTTAGTTGTGTACCATATCTTATTTGCATAAAGTGCAATAAGACAACCCGTGACCTCAAATATTGTTAACTAGGTTTTCTGCGAAATGGTCCTGGATTTGAATGCGGATCTTAAAGTACAGAAGCATCTGTAAGTTGCATTTGTTGTCTAGGTTAGGAGTTTAGTAACTCTAGTTTTAATTTTACACCATGTGCGAAGTCACTAACACTTAAGGTGAAAGAAATTTCACTGTATGTTGTATTGTCAATGGCCGAGTATTTTATTTTTGTTTCGACACTGATGAATGGCTCATTAAGAAATTATATTTTTGGTAGTCTCTTGTATTTATTACCGGGGCCTTGGATGCTTACATACTATTTATGTTTTGAATTCGGTATACAATAGTTGTATGTTCTATATTTCGGAACAAACAATAAATTTTAATTAGTTATGAAATAAATAATATGTTTTATTATTGCAAGAATTTGCTTAATAATTATATAATCCACCGTGATATGAAGATGTCTTTGTGACCAGAACGAAGCTAATTTGTTTTTGATAAAATACGAGATATGCTTGAAATAGTGCAGTCAGTGCTTAGTAACCCAGCAGCCATTCAAATGTCGGATAAGTGACAACTATTAAAACATCAAACGCACAAACGTATGATTTAGTTAAATACTACGAAATGAATATAATGGAACCATCTCGTTGAGGTTACAGTCAAAGATGAAAATCCGCCATTGATATCATATCTTAGCCAAATATAACAATTCCTAATTGGGCAGGAAATGCTAAAATCGATGAGTAAATTGTTTTATGCAAAACTAAGTTCAGGTTAGAAAACTAGACACTAGTGAAAGACACTGTGATATAATGTTAAAAAAATTAATTACTTAAAAGAATTATTACTATAATAACAAATATAACCAATTATACGATTTTCAAATTTCCTATGTACCTATTATAGTTATGGTAACTTAAAATGTTTATTATAATAAATGGTATGGGATTTAAAAAAAAATTATTTTTCACTTCTATCTGTTGCCTGGTGTAACCTGAAGTAAAATCAATACTGCCAATATGTCGACATGTGCAAAATACAAACACTAAAACGGATTTGTTTCAGTATTAGTCAGAAGAATAGTGAAATAACAAACGTTTCAGCTAAAGAAGAACACAAACGTCAGACTTATACTTGATCCTTGCATTAAGGTTTTATGTAATTGCATGCATACATATGCATTGTGCAGACATCCAAAGTTGATAATAATGTTTAAATATATTATTTTAAAATAACAAGTTAAATCCGTTAAATAAAAACCTAATCTTTTCATTATATAAAAAAACATAAAGTATAGTATACAACATTACGTCTACCATAATATTATACTATATTTTATTCATAACCAATTCTAAGCCCCTGAAAAATTAAACATTGTAAAAATATTATTTTCTTTCTATAAATTCTCAATTGCTTTTTTATTCTATTTTATACTTATTTTCCAAACTCTAATCTTTGTTTTTTCAGGGATAGCTCTAATCTTCTTTAATAATTTCTTCTTGTGCATCCAAATCAAGTAATCGTTTTTCTATTATAATGTAATAATCTATATGTTTTTGTTTTATTTTTTCTATTAATTTTGTTGGGTTTTTCCCGTCTCTACGACTGTATGGAAAATGAAAAATAATGAAAAGCGTATACTGAACCGGCATAATTAAAATTGTTTTTAAGTATATCCTAAAGAGTTACACTATTTATAATAATATGAACAATATAATGTATAATATATTATTATAATATATATTTTATAGAACCGTTAAAAAAGACAAAAACAGAGGAATCTTGCTGATTTTAATTATTTACTATTAAAGTATATGATAGCAATTAAGGAAAATACATATATACCGGTTTTACAATTTATTACATTGTTTTTAAAAATATAATTTGTATGTAGTTAATAACCGTTTGCCAAGTGATTAGACCCATATAGTTATTTATTTATATGTGTATTTTCTACACGAACTACTTTTTTTACTGAATAAAATTTAAAGTACTTTAATAGTACTTTAGTAATTTAAAGGAAATATTTATTTATAAGATTTGGTCTTGACGTGGAATGTGCTATTTAATTTCGACATAAATTCACGTGGTTATCTTAAAATATAAACGGTACCTAGGAGGTACCTGCAACCATTTTAAAAGTTTATTTATTCATTTATTTTCATCAAAACTGTACACAGAATGTGTTTTACGTTCATAGTTTTCTTAGTATATTGAGAAGAAAAATGATACACCATCTGTGGGGAGCTCGATGATTAATTGTCTAAAATTTCAACGCACTTTTGGTCATTTATTATGAACACATATAAAAGCAACAGCAGCACTTATGACAAATTACTTTGATCCTACTGAACATCCTCATTTGGAATACTTTTGCCGTTATTTTTTGTTTAATAAGTTTACCCATTAAGCTATACAATTTTGTTTGTTATTTTACGTGATAGCTGTTATATAAAATTATTATTACCTTTTATATGTATACACTATACATCTAAATGCTTAGGCTAAACACTATATTTAAAATTATTTATCCTAATAAAAATACTCTACTTTGGTCCGGGTAAAAAGATGAAGAAGTACAAAACAAGATAATAAAAAATATATTATTAACATTTAACAAAAATTTAAAAGCCTTTTTATATTTCGTATCGTTTTAGTAGTTTTAAGTTGTGGTTCAACATGACATGTATTTAACAAGGTAAACCGCAAATGTTACTCAATATCATAATTCATAATTATTTATTTAGCAAGGATGTTTTTGCAGAAATATAAAAGAAATATAATATTTGTTTATTACTTTTTGTACCTATAAAATTTATCATTAATAACCAATAAATATTTGGGCGAGTTTAAAAATAACCTCGACAGTTAAATAATTATTAAATTGGGTAATATTACTATCCCCTCCTCTTTTTTTTATTTTATACTATTTAACTTAAATCTATAAATCTTATTTTTCCCTATTTTCAAAAGTTTCGATCAAATTACCGATATACTTTATACCTTTTCTTATCAAATTAAAGTAACGTCTTATGCTCTAAACTTGAAAATAATTCGAAACATAAGTAAAAATCACTATATAAACACCTATTTGGTCATTGGATGACTAGTGTTTTCTTTATTAGTATTTTCTAATGAGCTTTGACAACAATAATTTGTTGGCTGTTAAAATGTTAGATTATTGTTTATAATGTTTTTGAAATATTAAAAAATAATTTTATTTGAATAGAGTAAAAAAAAGCTATTTAAAATCGCTTTTAAAATATTTTTCAATCGCTTTGAATAAGTTTATGTTAAAAGTTTTTTTACATTATACATTTAAAATTGTATAAAACTATTCAATTGTCAATTTATTTATTTTGCACAAGTTTAATATTTAGGACAGTGAGATTGGCAAAGTCAATTTCCATTATAAAGCAAAATAACTTTATGGAACATAGATATAGGTCAACCTTTTATGTTTAAAAAAAACGTGGCATACGAAATATTTTTTGAAAGTCATATCACATGGGAATACAAAATCTTCTTGGCGTGTTGGATTGGTGTTCTTTACTAATACACCAATACTAGAAATTCCAAAGAAAATGAATAAGCCACAAGGTCCTAGTTATTATTCGGAGCCACCAATAGAATATTATCTACCACTACTAAATATTTAGCAACATACTTCTGAACACTTAGGAGTCCTAACATTACAAAACTATTTTATTTATTCTTGTAACAACTGTATTATTGCACATACTTTTGATGCACACATTTGAATTTATTTGAACCTTCATTCATATCCTCTATCAAACTAATATACAATTTTGTAACTTTTTGTTTCATTAACGCCATAACTTGCCTTCTCTAAATCTATAAAAACCATACATTGATTGTTTTTCTCTATAATTTTCTACAAGCTGACTCACATAAAACACTGGTTTCATTGTCGATTTCTCTGGCATAAAATCAAACTGTTTTTAAAGTATTGATGTTTCACATATAATTCAATTTTCTATATTCTATTCGAATTTGTATGCAATAGCTCATCAATTTGATCTCTCTTCTTGTATATCTCTCTTGCTTTGAAATATAGGTAATACGAAACTCTTCCTCCATTCTTCTTACATTTTTCCGTCTGGCACTTTATAAAAAATAAAAAATTCATCTAGCCTATGCTTACATCCTTTAACATTTTCCACACGTTTTAATGGAAGTCGGATGTACTCCAATGTACACCGTCTCGCCCAACCCTTAATTTGCTTTACACTTTCTAATTTCCACATAAAATACTAAATTTATGACCTATTTACTTCACTCTTTTAAGTTGTATACGTTTTTTTCTTTTCATAAAATACATGTGATTCATTAACGCAAAATCTATAACTCTTTCTCCAGCCTCATTTCTCACCTGAAAACCACCCCCTCCATGTATTTTCTTGTATTCTGTCCTCTCACTACCAAAATGTCCATTCATATTATCATCACTCACAGCATCTTCATTTCCTGGCATTCCACGTATCACCTCAACTATATCTTGCCTTAACTCTTCTTATCTTCACATCCTACTTGTTAAGCATACCTGAATACACACTAATTAGATTCTGTACTTTTTTCTCTAAAATTAATTTTACTGCTATTATTCTATCGCCTTCTCTTAGTATGTCTACTACTTTACTTGTCATATCTCCATCTACTATTACTATCGCTCTTTTTCTTGCTGGTTTCTTGTGTAAGTCCTACCTGAGTATAATACTAAATATATATTGTAACTAAACTATTATATGTACCCTATGGTTTATTCTCGATATACTACGTTATACTTGGTATATATGCTAGGTACCTCTAATATTAATATAAATTCAGCGTTGAGTAATATAAGCATATCCGCCATTATTACATTCTTATTTAAGTAGTAATACATATATGGCGTCATACAGAACGAAAAGCAATATTTTTTGTGTCAACATCCCGACCAACAGTCTAATACGGAATGGCGTCTTTTCAACACTTATATGAATGACGTGTACAGTTCAATCTGTAACTTGGCATGCAAAAATACAGTAAATCATTCGTCCCACCACGCCTTACTCCTACCAGTATATGTATGTACATCATGCATTTAGCATATTTTTCATCTTTCCGCGATTTTTTCGTAAACAGCTTAAATCGTATGTTTGACTTAGCCAGACTATCGCAATGCATCATATTTTTTTATTATAGTATTGTACCTACACTGAATTGTAGGTTCAAAATTGTTTTCATTTTAACTTTTGCGTGAATCAGCTTATAACTCAAAGTAGACGTCATTGGTATAATTTCAATTAATTGTGCTGGCAACTTTTTATTTTAATCGTGTTTCTGTGTGAAAAGCAAAAGTTTCCTTACCGTTGTTTTAATTATACGAAATCAGAATAATTCGACTTTTCCAGAGTTTAAGCGTAGAATTTCACGCATACTAAGTAATACCTAATAGTAATTTTACAGTTACCATAACGTTAAGTACACCGAATAAATAAAATCCTTAACGACTGAAGTAATTCACAGTAACGATGCGCTGGTTATTTATTTGAGGGAACAGAGAAAAAGTTGTAGTGGCCCAAACGAAAATGTTTCCACTACCACCGGTTGCTCCGCTTGGGTCATTATAGAAAAAGGACCGTTGATGATAAATGATGAACGGCAGGTCATTAATTTTCAGTGAAGAAGCAAATAAAGAGTTAATTTGTCAAATAGTTTTGAAAAAATACAAAAGTGTTTGATCGGATAAGTTGAGGTTTTTTCTGATCAGCCCTATTGTATAGTTTTTGTATTACATTTATATGAAATCACTAGGATTTTTAAATAATAAAATTAAAATTTGTTCATTGTATTTTAGAGCATCTATATCATACCAAGAAGGTAGCCAACATTAAAAAATTATAAAATGTATAATGTAAAAAGTTTTTTGTAATGCACAGTTAGTAGTGTCGTCATTTTATGCGTTAAAAAATGAAATTATATTATTTTTGGGTTTTCAAATGAAAACTCATGTATTTACTTTTCTTAGTGAAACAAAAAAAAAGTACAGAACAAAATTTCAGTGAAAGAAAACTACAGTAATAAATAATATACTTAATTTATGAGTTTTGATTAATCGTTTAATATCACCTGAATTGAAACATAATTACTACTTAGTCACTAAATCTTAGTGTAAGAAACTTTGTAAAAATGTAATAACTTTTAGGAAAAAAAAGTTGCGTTATATTTAGCCTACGCCTTTTTTTCTTCAAAATTTCAAGTCGTTAAATAATATTATAAAATTGTCTCCTTGGTCTTTAGTACGAACTGTGTTTATTTTATGAAAACTGTCTTGCTTATAATCATGTTTTAGTAATGATTCTGAGCAGCAATATTGACACTGACAATGACACGTGTGCCCATCTTTAGCTTTCAAACAAAGGTATGGATTTCTAGTATGCAAATTCTATGTATTTACAAATTATAAATAACAAATTTTTCTAATTTTAATCTTAACACTTGGGTAATTAAAATAAAACTGTTATTGCATTAATAAAATTATTAAAATGTTATTTATTTAATATGTGAATAATCCGTTGAGATATTATACATTAAAAATCTATTAATAAACGGGTACACTCTTCTACACTCTTCTCGGAGGTCTATTTTTTATGTATCTGTATGACTTATGTAATTTCTACATAGCAATTAAGAAATATTAATATTTTCTTAGAATTTGTTTAGTTTAGTTTAAACGTATAGTATTTAATAATTAAAAATTATTTTAGAAACTATATTTAATTACTAAATTTGGTGTTACAATTGTTTTTTCCTTACAAAAAGTGATCTAGAACAATTTGCAAATATATCACTTTTATATGAGCTTTATCTAGTATGTATTTCTAATGATTAATAGTCCTTTTTAATTTTTTATATTTTAAATTAATTATTTAAAAATTAATAAGTATAAAAAACATACGTTGAGTGGAAGTTTCCTGTCAAACGTGTTCATAGTTTCTGTTTTTTACTTCGAAGATACTATTGAAAAATATTTACTGATACCATGATAGAGCCAACAAAAAAATTGTATGATTTTGTCGCATTTAATACGGTATACACTTAAGTAGCCGAATTGCCTATGCGAGACGCCGGCAAACGAGATGCTATTTTTTAATAAATTCCATACGGTAGATTTTGGAGCGAAATCGAATTAGTCATATCGGTTACCGGGTATTATATGTACCTATACGGTTACCATTCTGGTTACTGTATAAAACCGCTACAGTACCGTGTAAAAGTCAAATATCAAATGAGAAATATTTGCAGGACGAGTTAGGAAGTCTCAAAAATGATGAAGAAAAAAATTCTCCTTTGGTTCTTCTGAACTACAACTATTCATTCACCACAAAGGCGTTCTTATTATTATTATAACGAGTAACTGATTATTACGAGTATGGGCCAATAAATAACTCAGAAAAAACAAATTCTTTTCTTTAAATTTATTGAATGTAGTCTTAACTGATTTAAATACTTTTTTCTTCAAAATAATTATAGCAAAAGCCAAAACACTCTTCTAAGCGCCTAAGTGAGAAATTTGAAAAGCATGTTTTCTGTTAGGACTTTACTTACTTAATACTATAAGGTAAACGAGAAGAGCTGACTATGTATTTTCGCAACATTTTCATCTATTAAAAGTCTCATTTTCCAACTTCTATAGCATAACTTGTATTTTATAGGTCTTAAATAGTTGTTATAAGTTTACTCTCAAGGAGGATGCGTTAGCGAGTGAGATCTTTATATTTTTGTGAAATAAAATATTTTTTGGCCTAGGACCCAACTTAAATTTGGATTTTGTTTTATAGCGAATTATTGAGTATAACAGTTGTAATGATTGAAACTTTTTTCGTTTGCTATGCATGATTTACAGTGTGATGTCGATATCTAATAACAAGTAATTTTATAATATTGTCTTTTTATTTATTGAATCGCCAGTATCGATTGTATACATTTGAGTACCTATAATATATTGTATTTAAAACAATATGCATCAAAGTGGATAGCAATTTGACTATAATTACAATTTAATATTCTGGTTTGTTAATTTATTAGTAAAATTCAGACAGCAGAGATTTAGATTCTAACTTATCACGTATTGCGATTCAATAAAAAATATATACTTATTTTACCTTTTCAACGTCAATGTTTCTTTTACCACTCGTTTGATCGATCGCCATTATAGTGACTGCATGCTATTCACCTGAACTCTTTTGGTCTGGTTGTTTTTTTTAGAACTAAAGGTTTGTGTTTGCTCATGTGAGTAAGTACATGTTCGAAGGAACGTTTGAAAAACCGACGCCAAAAGTGAGTTTACTGCTGTTTCAGAATTTTGCAATTAAAAATCTCTTTTGCGTTGCACACTAAACCCTTTGTAGATACTTTACTATTAGCCGGCCATGGACGAAGATTCCAAGCGAGTTTAGTGTAAACATTGTACAGCCTTTTAAACAAGCTTATATATAATCAAAGTTGGGTCATCATTAACTTGGTAACGCGGCGGTTATGGTTATATATGTATATTTTATATACCAAATAATTCTTTAAGTTTTCCATAATAACAGATTCATTTGAAATTCTGCTTGTTTAGAAATATTATTAAACTCGCTGAACTCATATACGAATCGCATTTGTATTCGACGTATAATGTGAACAGTGTCATTTAAGAATACGAAATGTATTGAATAAGTCTTATCCTTTGATTAAGTATAAAATTAATTTGAAATAAAAAACCGTTTCAAATATGCCACGCTCACTACATACATAAAACTAATAAATCAAAAAGTAAAGTACAAAACGCATTCAATATAACTACATTTTTTTCGTTTTAAAAGCGTCTACTTAAACATTCATATAAAAAAAAGTTAACAATTATAAATTAGTTACTTGCTTAATGTGTATACAGTTTAAGTTTGTTTAGGGTTACATATTTTTATTTCGATCGCCTTTATTTTGGTCATTCGTTATTAGGTTTATTCTATCATGTTTATATAAACTCCCCCTTTATTATTTTCATATGTGTACTTTTCATTTCGATGAAAACCTTTCTGATCTCCTTTAGATAATACTTATCTTATTAATTCAAAAATTAGAAAAGATATTCGATTTTCTTTAATTTTATATCCATACTAATAAATACAATTGACTGTTTTATTTTAACTTTTGCTTTATAACTTAATATGATTGATTGTATGAAATACTGCTGAATTAACTTAAATAATTGTTCTAAAAATTAAATAACTGATAAATATAGTTTTTTTATAACATTTTAAAATATTAACCACATTTGTTCCACCTTATTTTTTTTAAATGAGAAAAGATATGTTTCTTTTAATAATACCTTTGCAGTTTTGACAGAATAACTTGTTGCCTGAATATTATGTAATAAATCGACCTATTCGATAATTTTAACATTTTAAATCTGTGACATTTCTAACATTAAACATTAGGTTTAAATTATAAAAATAATGTGGGAGAGTGATGATAACTGAACGGAGAATTTAACAAAACTTAGTATCCATTATTCAACTTCATCTCTCGTGACTTTAACATGTGCGGGTAATAATTTCCTCACGATGTCACGTAGGCACATTTACATAAGCAAAATAAACACAGTGTACATTACTCTCTACAACTGCCGTTTTCATTATAAATTATCATTACATTTGTTAATCTTACGCAAACATATATTTAAATAGCATTTCAATTACAATTGTCTCCGAAAATAATAATTTATTTACCCGCTGGATTATCAAAATTTAAATATTTGATTTAAACGCCCCTCGTTATTGTATTTGGTAAATGTAAATACGTATACATATGTATATATATATTTTTTAAATAGGTGCCTTAATTGCAGTGACATCGGGGTGCTGTTCTATCATCAAGTTCACGACGAAGATATTAAAAAAAACAAAACGTAGAACTTTATAAGAATCAAATATGGTATTCGCTCAATATTTAATATTTTTGAAAAATATAACTTAGTTTATAACGTAGTTTTTTTTATTTATAATTATAAATTGTATTACAATCAAATGTTGTGATTGACATTTAATTTATTTTGAATATCACATGAAAACGATATTTTTATATTATAATTTTAAATGTATACATTAGGAAATCATCAGTTTAAACTCTCATGCTTGTGTGCTTCGTCATATTTTATATCAAATTTTCGTGCAAGCCTCATTGGGTCTAATATTTGCCAACGTCAGCCATGTACATTAATCGTCTGTATTTTAAAAAAAAATATTGCTACAACACTGGCAATAGATTTTATATTAAACGATACAAAAATCTATGTAAAATATATTATTTTGTCGAAAGGAATATTCATCATCGTTTTATAAATATCTTTTCAGTTTTGCACCGAAGCTAAAAGAAATAATGTATAAGTAAAAATGTTCACACCGTTAAATATGTTAAATCGCCTTAAAAGCAGATGAAGCACATACAACTTTAAGAGATCCGTATAGTTCAATGTTGACCCAACCACTTATAATGAAAATTATAGGGATCAGAGTGGTTTAATCGAGTAAGTTTATGTTGTAAATAGGTGTCAAAAATGTGCAAAACAAAATATGTCTACTTATTTTAAAGTCTATTTTTTCTGCAATAAACTCATATTCCTAACTACAATTTTTGTACTCATTACAGATTCTACTTTACTTCATTTTAGCTCCTTCGATTTTATTTTTCTCTTTAATTCTTTATTTCCGTAAATTATTCACTGTGGACTTGTGAAATGTCTTACCTTTTAGTCATAAAACACCCCTCTTGTTTATTTCCCATCTCGTCCAACCAAATTTTACTTTAACATACCGGGTGATCTACTTCACAAACGACGCGCATTTTCTTTGAAAATAATTACAACTTTGTAGTTTTTGCTTTTGAAATATGATAAAATTAGTAATAGTGTTTAATGTTGTAAAATAACATTAACTAAAATGGCTTCAAAAAAACAAAAACAAAATTGGATCACCGTGTATATTATTTTTCTCAAAACTACCACAATACTTCTTATGTGAAGAAGAAGTATTTTATTTTAATAATGGTCGTTTAATAATATCGTTAATAAAAAAGGAATGTTGTTGTATTATTGCTATAGCACATTAGCGTGTATTGTGAATTGTGATCGTTATCGGCATTGTGTAAATGCAATGTATAGACCAAGCACGTATGAGAGACAACGGTATATATTATATATAGCTGAGGTTATTCATTCGAAAAGTAATTTGATTAGTTCGAACAAAGTTGTAAAATAATTAGAAAAGCATGCAATATTGATGTAAGATATATTTGTATTGATAGTTAAATATAAATAAAAAATAAGGAATACAAGCATAAGAATTAAATTATAGATGTATATTAAATATTTGTGGTCGACATTTTGATCATTTATTTCAATATGGTGAAAGGTGTTCATACCGAGTTCATGTTGCATACCATTGATCCGTTTAGGAGATAGAGAACCCGGCCTATTCATTTGTTGTACATAATGGAAAATAATATTCTTATAAGATAAATGATCAATATTAAAAAGAGCGTTGTACATAGATGATAAAAAATCATTTTTTTCTTTAGACTACAGTTTTGGTGCGTAGTATTTTAAGTTCATACTTCTTATTTTTATTATCAAAATTATTTATTTTAATTTTACCAGACACTGTGAATTCTTATACGGTGTTTTAAACTTAAATCTAACTGACGCTTTTGATTTATGTGTTGCAAAATTCTAGAGTAGAAGGTTAGGTGCATTATATTATTATATTTGTAAAACCAAACGAGAACGACAAATGTAACCCTGTTTGGATATTTATGAAAAGTTAACTCTGAAAACATTTTACGAACATCATTTATCAGAAGAGAATTGTATTATATTATCCAAACCCCTAGTGTTTATTTTTTTTTACATATTTAATTTTTACAAAGCTGTATTTTTACTTAAAAATATTATAATGTTTCCTATTAGTTTATTTAAACAGGGTATTTTGTAAATATACAAAAATGTGCTCTTAAATAAACATTATGCCAATAGCTGAAAAATGGATGTGTGCTGAAATGGAAATAATTAGATAACAAAAATAATTTTGTTTTAATTGACTTTAGTATTGCTGTACATTATATATTCTACACTAGTATTTATTATAACCAGACAATTCTACATTTCGAGATGTAATAACATTTCAAAGTTAATACACTTTAAGTTTTTCTGTTAGTTACTCTGTATAGAAAAACGTTTTTAATATTTTTTTGAATATTTTTGTTACAAAAAAAAAATGAATAATACTGATTAGCGAAATTCGATTTGTACATTAGTCTAATATAGTCTAATATATATATTACTACACTATAATTGATACTGCTTATTTTTTTATTTTAAATCTGTTAAGTTATTTTATAGACTTCTAAATAATATGCACCATATTAATCGTTTAACTATCAAATATGCACAGCATCGAGCTGTGAATAAAACTTAAAAGGGATGTGCGTAGTTTCAGTGGGTTTTTTGCACGAATAAACACTTTCACGGTAAAGTGCACTCTTAATAATGAATTTGAAAATTAATGGATTAAAATCACTGTTATGGTTCATCGGTTCTCTATCGGACTTAAATCTATGTGAACATGGATTATCTACTTACTGTAATAAAATCAATATTAAATATTACTAAAAGAAAATACATCGAATACAACTAATTTTTAAAAGAAAAAAAAATAGAAGAAAAATGAATTAAATAAAAAATCGATCAACTCTTATAGTTGGATTATAACTGATAATAATTATATTTATTATTAATAAAGGCTATTAAAATAAAAACTTGTAATAATAATTACATGATTAAACATTTTATTTTATAATTATTATTATATATTTTATTTGCTGAATATTTTTTATAACATATGTTTACGAATCACTTATTTGGAATAAACAATTAAAAATTGATAATGAAATAAAAATAACCAGTATTATCCTATTTCCTCACGCATTAAAGAACAAAATATTTTTAAAAAGCGATATTTAATTTAACTACAAAAATGTCACACGAAATTGAAGCATACTCTGGACAAAGGGCAAAATAAGGTTTTTGGGAAAAAACCAAATACAATTTTTATATGATATTTTGAACTAAAATATCTTTAACAAATGTTTTACAACAGTAAAAAACTTTAATAAATATTATTTTGTTTCTATCGGAAACTAGCATAAAAATTAAATCAAATGCCATAAATGTATAATAATTAACATAAAAATGAACCAAAAAGTGATAAAACATTTTACCATAGATATTTTTTATTATTGCGATTCATTTAAAATATTTAAAAAAGGCATATCATCGATGGGTCCTTTGTCCGGAGAACGCAATTTTTTATCACCAAAATAGGAATTGTCTTATTATTATTATATCATAACTTTGCTCAGTGATGTCACAACAAAAAAAGATTTTTATCTTAGTTGTATTTAATTATGGCGATTCATTTAAAACAATCTCCGGAATAAAATCTTATCAGTCGATATGCCCTCAGTCCAGAGAACAACTCAATTGTTATTTTAATCACAAAAACCTTGACATCTCTGGCAATATTAGTATGATATTATTTCGTTTTAGAAAACAATATTTTTTAAATCACATTAAACGTTACAAATAATTGTGTTTGTACCAATTCGTTTAAATTGTGAATGCAATAACTATTGCAACGGAAAAATGTAGAGAATCAATTTTTTTAAGTTCCTACAAAACAAAAGTCGTTTACTTAGATTGATCAAAAGGAATTTTGATGAGGTTTTCAATTTAATGTTTGTACCGAAAAGCAAAAGGCGACCAAACAAATAATAATAAAAGTGGGTATTATAAGCTTAGTAAGTTTTATTTAAATCCTCTTTTCTGCACTCTTGGCCTCTTACTAATTTCCAACCTGTTAGAAATAGTTGTGGTGAGTTGACTTCAAAAGTTTTAGTTAAGATTAATATCCATACTTTTTGATTAAATTAAATAAATTATAAGATATCTTAATATCTATTTAATTTATCTAAGAAAGCTTTAATTAAATTAAAAAAAAAAAATGAATTTTTGTTTCTTGAAAACAAATGCAAATATTTGTGAACGATGTGTGTCGAGTATATTTTCTTTTTCGCTTAAGATGCTGCTTATTTAATTCTATATACTGTAAATCTACCTACTGTTTTTTTTTAGTTTTCAATAACTTAATTTAAAACAAATATTTATACTCATTTCTATTTTAACGGAATTTAAGCGGTTTTCTTTCGACCGCATTACATTTTATTTTACATAGTTGATGTTTTATTACCTGTTAGCGACTTTCAAGTACGCTAGTAATTTTTTACAAAGTTAAACTTGATCGGTATTAGTGGTTTTGTAATTTCCGCTCTTTAATCCATTGTAAATATCGTGTTCCGGAATCGGGTTTGTAATACTTCCATCCAAAAGGCAACTAAAACAATAATGATATTAATATTTATTATAAAGTTTTATAAATAAAAAATTGTAATTAATACATTATTGTTTTATAAATAAAGGTTAGGGTAGGTTAAGCCAGTGTAGTATAAAACAGATATATTGTCACTGAGGACAATAGCTATTGATTGTCAAAAGATAAAAGCCAGATGGTATACATTTGAATTAATGTTGAGTATTAACAGGTGTAAGTATGTTAAAAAGTTTTGTTAATAATAACATTTTAAAATAGATTGTATTTGTTACACTTGTTCACATTATAAAAAGGCTACATTGTGTTCTGAAGCTTAAACATTAAATTCTGAATTCACTTAATTATTATTTAGTTAATTTTTCTATAAAAAAAAATCAAGTTATTATAAAATCTAATGAAATTTGACAAATATTAATCATGAAAATGAAATAAAATCAATTTTTTCTAATTAACTCGTTTAAGTTAATTTCATCTTTTTAAGCTATCTGAATTATATATAATTAAATTTTACCTTATTTATTAATGATATTTAATTTGTTTAACTTAAATAATTATTTTAAGAATTTAATATTACCTAACCTAACCTACACGTCTTAATTTTTAAATAATAACCATACAAAACAATTTTATGGCATTTTTAGTAATAATATAGAGGTATTGTCCATTTTAATTGAGATCGAAGACCTTTGCTGAACACAAAAAACAATATTTGCAAACAGGATAATTGGGTTAACAATATCAAAAATATTTATTGATATTAATAACTCAAAGCTAAGAGTAAGTTTACAAAAACAATATTTGCAAACAGGATAATTGGGTTAACAATATCAAAAATATTTATTGATATTAATAACTCAAAGCTAAGAGTAAGTTTACAATTCACAATTCGTACAATTCACGTCTATTTGATCAAAGTACCGAAAGATCAGTGCTATATTTTCTCAAAATTTAAGAATATTAGACATTTTGTACTGTTTATTATAATTCTGAACGCTTACGTTAAGTTTTCTTAGAGTATACTTGTACAAACTGTTATAATCTCCGTTTAACTTTTGATATTATAACTTCATTTTGAATCCTAATACTTTTCCAATGTATATTATTTTTATGTTTAAATGTTCGAAAACAGATATTTTTGAATTATAGCTTTGACGTTACCAGACTTGTGAAAATGAGGAAACTTTTTCTATACCAAAATATTATTCAGCCTTCATAAAGTTTGTCTATTGTTTCCCCGAACAACGCGACATCACTGACATATAATACTTCAAAATTCAACACTCAGTTATCTTCTCAATATCTAAAATAAGTATAATCAATAATACTACAGACAAAAACACTAAAAAAAGTGTATATATTTTTCAACTTAAAATTACGGTGCAACTTTTTAAAAAATAGTCCATATAGCTTCAAATTTGTATGGAATATTATTTAGACAGAGTATATTATCAATACAATTTGACAAAACAAAGAATACCAAACACTCTCTCCCCCCATAAGAGGTGAGCACTTTTTCATTATTTCGCTAGGCTGCAGTTTTAGAGCTTGAGGCCCAAAAATTATAATGAAGTTAGATCTAGAGTTAGGTTATAACATATACAGTTATCTCAAAACTCTAAAGTCAAACTTTTGTTTTTATTATGGAAAAACAACAAAAGGGGGGATGTTATTGCCATTACAATTCTTTTATCGGCATTTTTATTTCTGCCATCTACATATCTGCATTGAAGCAGTTATTACATTTAATTTCATTAATTTCAAACATATTAATTCTTGTAGACCTGTAACGTCTCCTGCCCATTGATATTGATGCTCCGTCCCCACTATGTTTCGACTCCACTACACCGGCTTTTCACTACGCATTTATTTATTACTAGCTTTGAAATTTGAAACTTTTATCACGATCACAAAATTAAAACTAGCCCGGATTTGAAGGATATCAAAGCAGGTAAAGCACCTAGAAAGGATAAAATGAAATACCCAGAATCCTTTAATAACTGAGAACCTTATAAGCATTTAAATGGCTAGGGAAAGTGTAATATGAAATATTCAAGCCCAAAACATTATTAAATCCATATAAACAAGTAGATATCATATAGCTATTACAAAGTCTGGCAACCCGTATTACAACCTTTAGTAAGTTACCATGCGATAACGCTTCTCTTCGTTATACATAATCAAACCACCCCAGTGGTTTATTAGTGAACGCATAGAATCCTTAATCGAAAAGGTCATTTTGGCATGCCATGTAGGATTATGGAGCAACCTGACTCGAAATAACTATGTTTTAGCGATAAATCACATCTTAATAATATTATTGTTATTATTATTCCTTTAAGGTAAAATAAAAAGACGGCTCAGCATTTATTCATTTATGTACGCTATTAAAAATTATTTGAACTGGTACAGTTACAATTACCGCCATAACAATAATATGTTTTAAAAGTACCTTTTTATTGAAAATATAATATTAATAATATTTATCACAATGGTTTTTAATATTGTCAAAATATATTTACAACATGTATTTTTGGAAAGTAATCAAACAAAAATAACCTAAATCCTAAAAAATTACTCTTTAAAAAAATACATCTTACTTGAACAAAAAAAAAATTATTTATTATAAGCCAGATTTTGTATGAAACATTTTTAATTGCAGCTATTATTTCAATGAAAAAAATAATGAATCATAAAATTCAAAAAACCTTGTATTTTGTTAAAATATTTTAGATCACAATACGACGATACCATAATAGTTTGATGTTTATCTTACACATCCAAATAATGGAAAAGAAGTACCGCTTCGATGGCAATATTATAAATAGGTTTAAAACTAATTATTTAAATTTTGTAATATTACAAAAAGTATGTTCAATAAGTTGCGATAATATTCGTTCTTCATAAAAAAATTGATAAAATAAAATAATTTATATTTATGGAAAAAGAAAACTTTAAAAAATATATCGATAGCATCAAATTATTTTTATTTTAAAGTTAATTAATTTGTATTTTTAATAATATTATACTGATAATGTACTTTGATTAAAATGTCTTAAACTCTTAAAAATATTACCAGAACAATACCTACAAGGACCTTTTTATTTCGGTTTTTTTACTTTACATTGATAAAAACACAGGAAGCACGTAGGTTTGTTTTTTGATTGAAAGTGCCTAGTGTACGAAAATGGAATCTTCGTGTTATTTTAGAATGCTTACTTTCCTTTAGCTCCTAGTGACGATATTGCTCTTCACATTTTACTTTAACAATTGAGCTTGCGGCGGCGAACGGTGTAAAACGGTATTCAGACTATAATCGATCACGCAGAGCAGTGACGCTACGTTATTATCATGATAATAATATTCAAAAATCTCTTACCGGCTGCGACTAACTTTAAATAAATGTATACTGAATTGTTTTGCCAAATTATTCTACCAGAATACCACCTACTTCTAATATTAAATCACTTAGATTTTTTTTTTTTAAATTTCATTAAAAACTGCCATTTTAAATGATTTGACTGCGGATTACTCCTATATTTTGTTATTAGCTTTATTATATTACACAACAGAAAAACTGTACTTGTTTCTATGAATATTTCAAACTACGTTGCTGTGTGTTAATACTGAAAATTATTTTTCTAGTTAAAAAGAATATCAATCTGCAATTATTATCTATGGTTTTACTTTATCATACCGTTTTGTTATTTTACCGTTTGAACTTTAGGAGTACATGATTGCTAAAAAACTACAATAAATGTTCATACTAATAACTCATTATTATGGTTATCTTGATTTTTGTTTTAATTAAATAGAAATAAAAAGAGTTTGTTAGTGTTTGTTAACATTTTTTTAAAGTTTTTGTCTGGGATGAACACAGCTGGGTAATTCGTAGTCCTTGTATTGTTTATAATAACTTTAATGGTAATATTTCTATAACGTGTTTATAACTGACACTTGATATTAATATAACATAAATAAACCGGTTTTCAATAATATTTTATAGTATTTTGTAGTTTGTACACAATTTACATTTTAATCATTTCAAATATTTTTGTTTATATTTTCGTTTTTTTGTAGGGCGAAAATATTTTGTCAGCGACTTTTCACGTTTAATTGTAAAAACATTACGTGTAGGTATATAAAACTTTATAGCTGCGTATTTTCAGCAATTTTAGTTTGTACAAACCGTCGCTAATCCAGCGATGTCCGACTAAAATGAAATTCGTGTACGTAAGCTGATTTGGTAATTGCTAATAATTATACACCCCATTGTTATTTGGTATTATTAAGAGCCGTGTCGGGAGGGTTAATCGAAACGATGATTACCTACACAACCGAAATTCGCTCGGTCTACCCAACGGATAACAACTGTCCAGAGGGTCCAGAAATCGTAGGTAGTTTACGATCAATTTTATAGTGGACTTGATGCGAATCCGGTTCCGGTGGAGATTTATTTAGCCGACCGACGTTATTATAATTAATTGTACTATACGGTTTGACCGGATGTCTGGCCGAAGATGAAAAAAAATAAAAGATGAAATAGAAAAAGTTCATGGTTCCATGAAAGCGGAAATAATGAAGGGTAGCCGAGTTAAGACCGAACAAAGTTTCAGATACGCAGCACATCGTACGAATACTAATGTCGGTTATGGTGAAATGACCGAAACGCCCGGAAAGACGAGTCTGAGAAGTGGTTCACACTATGTTCCTGAATTAATTGTTTTCATAAAAAACTTCTTTATTGTACACATTGTTTAATACGTACATAAATATTCATATATTACGTCTATTGCGACTCATACAAGTCTAAATAAGTCTATTTAGAGGCATATCTAAAATAAAAACTAACATTTTCGCATAAAAACTCAAACGAACATAAACAACCATCACTATTATACACGTATGTGAACTTGGCGGCCATCATATAACAGATCTCAACCAAAACCATCCAACAATTTTGTTGGTCATTTTGGATCATTTAAAAAATTAGTTGGACGTTCATTACAGAGTTATAAGCTTTTTTCGAAAAGCGCCGCTAGGTTCACGCTAATGGCGTCACCTTATTATAACACTTAAAAAAGTCACCAACAATGTTCGTATACATTTCGCACCCCCGCTTAAAAAGTGACACAACTGAAAAAACATGATTTTCTAAGTTATTATTATAGCATATTTTAAATAAATATCATATTTTTATTGTGTAAAAATGATATAAGTCTATTATTATTTTTCACCAATTTGCACAAACGTCACTTTTGGTATTACAATATTTTACTGATACAATATTATCAAATATTATTATTAAAAATAGAGAATGTCGACAGTTTATAGGGAAGATGAGCACACATAGAGAGTATAGTGAAAAAACCAAATAAATTGATCAATTAATGAAGTTACAAAAAATTTAACAAAATGTTGTACTTTTTTAAATGACTATTGGAAAATGGCATTTTTCCAGTTGTGTCAATTTTTAGGCAGGGGTGCGATTTGTTGAACATTGTTAGAGCAATCAAAACATTTGTTGGACTTGATTTGTTGAGCTAAAGTTTTCGATTTGTAACGTGTAGGTAGTAGGTACACGTATTAACATTTACGGATACCTCATCCTTACCAATGCATCACTAGCAATTATTATTATAAATTTAAAATAAAGTTATTTTTTAATACTTAATGGAAATACACACATTTAAACAAATAATGATCATATTATATGTAATAAAATATAATTTACCGCTTAGTGGTCTTTAATTTTTTACGGGTTTGACACCTCCACGAATCTCAGTCACTGACGTATAGTAGGAGAAGTAATGTACCTGTATTATGTACCATTACATTATTTATGTACAATAGTAGCCATACTCATACCCTGACCTTAATTGGAAAATATGGTCCTCTAGGTTGGGGGTTGAACGACACCCTAATAACCCGTTCTCGTAAAATGTACAGTGGTGTGAATCTTTAAGCTAAGCGTATTTAGAATATAGACTGAAAAAGGAAAAAATATTAAGGCTCGACACATGGAACGTAAGAACTTTGTTTAAAATGGAATGGTATAAGTTTTAACCGACGAGGTATTTAAGTACAAACTGCTAGTTGTAACACTGCAAGAAGCTCGATGGCTTGGAAGTGGCAATGGTAAATCTGGAAATTCAGCTATATTCAAATAGTAATTAACATGAATTAAGAGTAGGATTATTATTAAATGAACGTACGTTAACAAGTATTGAAAGTTTCACGACAGTCAGTGAGATCGGTTATGTAACATTGTTATAGCCGGACAAGTGTGGGATAATGTGTATTTCATATTTTTGTTGTTAAAAAGCTCAGACTAAAAAAACACCATCATACCGCTGGATTTCATCCGGATGGATATTTACAGAAAAAAACTGACTTTTAAAATATTCTATATTATACAAGGTGTATAGTTGTATTTATGCGCATACGGCAATACGGAGAGAACAGCAAATAAAAATAAAAACCAGTGCTTTCGGTTTGTATGGCACGGGCGAGATAAAAATACAACGTGTACAAAAGAAGGAGCGAACGAAGAGAGGCTAAGGATGGGGCACGAGCTTTAAGAAATACATGGGCTTTTTGATTATAACAGCACAGTGCGAGTATTTACGTCGTCGTCGGATCGATGACGTCGGTTGTAATATTATATAACGACGATAAGTTGTGTTTGCCGCGTATACCAAAGCCGCCGGCTCTAAGTATAGCTTGGTTTTTTCCCTACTAATTGAACTACCTGTGCTCATAACGGTGCCGTCGACAAAGCGACACACCGATATATAATGTAAAACAATAACCAGCAGCCAGCAGGGAAATGGAAATGGAGGGACACGCGTTTAGTGGCTCCGCAGGTGACGGAGACCGCACTGTTGAGTGGGTCTTTCTATATACAGGGTGTTCCAGAGCAGACGACAAAACTTAAAATTCGAATAAAGCACCTGGAAACTAGAAAACAAAAATCGCTTCAGTCGTCGAATATTATGTATAAAATAATGTATAATAGATGCATGTATAAGATGTTATTTCAGATTTTGTGGTAAAAATACTTATACAAAAACAAAAAACAAAATGTTTATTGATTTTATAATACCTACGTTTGATTGTAATAGGGAACCGTTTAGATGAAAATTCAAATAATTTAAAAGCTGAAAAATTACGTTTATAATCATAGAATGCACAGACATTTTTTTCAAATTAATTTATTCTTTTAATTGGTTTTCTTTGACAAGTTATTGTAATCGATTTTATAAAAAAAACATGTCTACATAATTCGAATACACTCAAGTGCAACATTAACATATTAGCAACTGTTGTTTTGCTGGCATTCGTCCAAAAGACACTATTTGTTACATTTTGTGTATTTTTAGTTTTCTTAAATTTCGCTTTTTATTCTGAAACACCCTGTACGTGTATAAACAGGGGAGCAAGTGTTACGGACGCATAGCTGCTAATACGTTACAGTTGATATTAATGACCGCCAATTAATATGAAACAAAAACTTTAAACATCTTGTAGGCAGCCGCTGTCGGGCAGGGAAATGAATAAAAATTATGTTGTGGTGCGTAGCGTTCCAGTTGTGTTAAACGAACCAAAAATAAGCATAACAAAACCCAGTGGCGTATTAAGCGATTAACTGTCTCTGTATAATTATTATTATTGGCTTGTTCGATGGAAAATGTATACTTAGCTATGGGTTAGTCGAAAAACGATTGGCAATAAATAATGAATGTGTTTGTGCGAATAGAATGTATACAACAATAATTTTCTCGCGTACTCTCGACCGCCCGGTGTTTTATTATTATCAATTTAAACTTCTCTCATCCTCGCTTTTCCAAGTACAACCATCCTTGCGAGTAAGCTAATAGTCTGTTTCGACTGTCGCTTGCGTTTGATCAAGACACAACTCGATAAATTGACGTTTTATTGTAATTGTCATTATAATTTATGATATTACTTTGGATCAAGAACAAATGAGACAAATATAATTGTGCGATTTCCATCATGAAATAGTGATTTTATTTTTTTATTTGAACTGTTAAGTTTCAATTTATTACACACAACTATGGATAAAACAAAAACATTTTTAGTTTTTTTTTCTAAAAAAAAAACAACATATTTTCCCCATTTTTACACAACTAGTTTTATTAAATATTCGAAAAGTAGTTGGACTCTTTTAGATTTTATGGTAAAAAAGGGTATTAAACATTTTTTTATAAAGGAAGTTTTAGTATAGGACATAATAATCCACTTAAGTGGATCCACACAAGTCTGAAGCGACTTAATACTCTCCCCCACTCGAGTGTGTCTATTCCTCTAAAAAGCATAATACATTTGTTTACAGTAGAGTTTCTTATAGTGATTAAGAAATTAAATTAAACAATAAAAAACATATTCGACATAGGCTAGATAATGTATTTTACACTTTTAAGAGTAGTTTAAATTATCAAAATCATTAAAACAAATTGTATACTAACATAAATGTAAAGCTTAAATTATTTTTCTTTGGTATAATTTATGCATTCTATAAGAAGACCACCCACATTGTATGATCTTATGAAAAATACTATCAAAAGTTTGCAAGTAATTTCCTACTTTCAAAGTTCAAAGCTCCTTTACTCCCAGTGCAATTTTTTTGTCGGAAAGTTAGTCCACTCAAGTTACATAATCACAGTGTGCGTAAATACAATTATTAAATAATATAATAATATTATATATGATAAAGAGTTGTTTAAAATATTGTTCTTAGGTTATACTATTTTATTTGTTTGTACAAATTGTTAATTATTTACACATAATATTTTAATTTAATATAAGGAATTGCAAGTTTATTGAATAATATTCAGGTTTATAGAGCAATTGGGGGTGGGGGTGGGAAGGGGTTTAGCGGTTTTCACGACATAAAAAAGCTCTAAAGAAAAAAGGGGTCCCTTGCAAACTCTTGCAAATTGTAACAATTAATTTGTAATCTGTTTCAGAACGATAGGACAACTTGAGTGAGATTTACGACAGAAAAATGACTCTAGGAGGATGAAAGCTTTCTTATAAATTCTTAAAGTGGATTTGCAAATTATAAGTTCAATAATCAACTCAACTGACAATAATTTTCTTACCAATGTTTTTTCAATGTTTTTTCAACGTTTTATTGGTTTTTTTATTTTTCGAAGATGATTGAAGCAAATTACCGGACTACATAAAGTTGGCCAAAGACAACCTATCATAAAATTGGTTATATCTTGCGTAATATTTACTTGCTAACTTTGAAAATAGACTCTTGCAAATTACTTGCAAACTTTTGATAAGATCAAACAATGTAGGTGGAAAAAGTTCAGGTATGTTGTAACCTTTAAAAACACTTAAAAATTAATTTAAAGTTTCAAGATGTTTCAAATTAATTATATAACTCATTTAAATTTGTTGTTATAAGTCAATAATTTATACTTAATATAACAACGTTTACGTTTATAATCATTATGTGTTGGAATCACATAGGGTTATTATAAATGAATGGAAAGCAAATGGAATGGAATTTTTTTTTAAACAACGTGTAATTTTTGTATTTTTTATTTAGTTATTTAGTACACTACTATCTATCTAATAGTTATAATTTTTCAGTTAACATTGAAAACCGCCAATTACTAAAAATGATTCACTTACATTTTCTCTGTTTATTTACAATTATCCCATTTTTTACTTTGCGATTTTACTTTTTAAACTAAATGCAATTTCTTTAATTTCTTGGATTTTTAAAGTTTATTCTTATAGATTTATTATGATTATCTATTTTAAAAAAACTATTTTGATGTGTATTTCATTGGTCTAACTACACAGACAGTAAAATATTTTGAAAACCTTTTATTATTTTAAAATTAAAAAAAAAAAACCCTTAAAAACATTCTGGAAATAATTTAATTTTCTTTCTCCGTCTGGAAAAGTTGACGGCGCATTATATAGGCAATTTTGATGCTTTCACGTCAAGTAAATTTACTCCTCGCTCTAAATTTATTTTGGAATATTTTTGTTCGCGAAGGATAAAGTAGATTTATGTTCTTATTAACATATGATATGTAAGAAATGGCGTGCATATTATTTTATAGTTCCATGACATAAGTCATATATTTTCCGTGGCTTATCAGTGTCAATTAAATTTTAAAAATAATTTTGTTATAATTTACTACTTTTTTTAAATATAATTTTACCTTATTTTGTTTTGTTTTCTGTTGACTTATTTTCGGTAACAATACAAAAACTTCTGGTTAAAGTTTTTTTTATTGTAAATGACTTTTGGATTCAAACAAAGGTTGAAAAATAATTTGTTATGAGTACTTAAGACTATAGTAAATACCCTCGCACATTTTTATTAATGGCTAACAATGACATTTACGAGTATCTCTCATTATTAGATGACCGTTGTAATTGAATTACCATTTTAAATTGCTTGAATGTTAAAAACCTGCGTGACAGGGCCATGTTACATCCAAATATTATCATGGAACCTAAAAATTAATTTAGTGATAAATGGTTAAAATAATTTGTCAGTGTTTTTTCGAGACGCTTTTACATTCAGGCAATACAAAAAAAGGAAGTAAAAATATAAATGTTTAATAGAAATATTATAATTTAATTTGTGGACCCAATGAATATTTTTGTATTTCATAATACACTTACCGGTTACCCCGACATGTTTCAAAAATACCTGTCAAGTTCTAATCATAATTATTTTAGACTTTCCTCTTTTTCCTTCTATAACACTTTCTCCATATTGCTACTATTTTTTTTATCGCATTTAGAGTTTATTACATCTTTGGTCCCGGGTAGAAAGGACTTAAGTTAATTTTTCACAAAACATTTTTTCCCCGTAGATTTAAAGCTTGATTTTTGCTGATTTCTTTGGTTCAATTGAAATAAGTCAGTGACGAATATTACTCATATTATTGAAGAATATTCGTGGTGGTAATACTAAAACGTGTAGACATTTTTAAACTTTCAAACGACTGTCTTGAAAAGTTGATTAAATTGATTTTTACACGTGTAAATTTAACATAAAATATTAATTTTTTCTTTTATTATTGCGAGAAACAGAAACAATATCAATAATATTAAAGTTTATTCACGAAACCGCGATAGGTATTATATTTACTTAAACTTCTTTGACATTTTGGATTTATTGCAATTTTCTGTGGGGATTGGAAAACCCATTAAACCGGCGATTCTTAATTCTCAAATAATCGCCGTTGTACAATAATTAATGGTCGACTCGAATACAGCTTACTCCTCCTTAATATAGCAACTCCGAACTCATACTGAATTATTCCGAAGTCAGCTTTGTCTTAAACAAAACATTTCGTAGCTATTCATTATGTTAAACAGAATCGTGATAGTGTAGTGATGATGAATCAAACACCTTAAGGAAAACGATGTACACATATACTTTGTATATATTACTCGGGTATCTGCTATTTTTTTAAATAATATTGTCACAGAATATTGTCTATATTATAATAATTTTCGTTAATAGAAATTATAGATTATACAAATTACAAATTATATTTCAAATTCAACAGAAGACAGTAAATGTATTAAATTGGTGTCATACATAAATGTCATCCCCATAAGCTAATCATAGTGGTTTCTTTATCATATAAAAACTATATTCGCCACGTGAATCAATTTTCATATAACATAAAGGTTTCAGAAAAAATAAGGAATAATAAAAAAAAAGTATAATCAATTTCATTTGCTACTACGTTTCCTTTCATGGCGTATGGCAGTTTTGTCACTTGTCATTGTAAAAATAATTTTTTTTTGTAAAATTCATAATGTGTTATGTTACGACTTCAATATGACCTTGTTTTTTTATTGAAAAACAAATCTATGTACTTTGTCACTGAATGTCGATCCTCTTCGCCTTTAATGTGAAATTTAAGCCACACATAAATGTTTGTAGCTCTGTTTTCTTATAAATATTAGTTATTAGCATGACTACTTTGTATAACTGTGATTCAAATTCTTCGCACAATCTGGGGTGATAATTATTAAGATATTATTAACTATTAAGATTTAGAGCACAACCAAAAAAAATTTTCGAAGATGTTTAAAACACAAGCAAGCATTGCAGAGGGAAAACATATGTAGTGAAATAGTAGAAACCTTGCAAATAATTTTTAAGAATAAGCATATTTGGGATTTACAACAGAAAAAATTCAACTCAACGATACTAATAAGAATGCTATTCATTGTGTTCTGCTTTTACGCGCTTAAACACAATGTATTACTTACTGAATTTTTATTTTCCCTTTGAGACAGAAGTTTTATATTTCCATGAAAAGATGTTGATGTAGTTGGATTGCGTGCCAACAAACTATATTAGTATACAAAAAGTTTTCAAGGCTCTTATTAGCATAAAAAATCAAATATAAATTAAATTCCACTTTCTTTTGGACGATATTTTGAACAAAATTGTATTAAAATCTTGTCACATGTTAATAAAACTTCTTTGATACGTGTTCGATTTAATGATTCTTTCGGTGAGATTTTATTCTCGACTATAAGTCATGTCACTAATAAAAAAAAACAAAGTACCTACCAAAAACTACTTACATTAAGTTTTTCAAAAGAAAAATTCACTAAAAATCGATAGTGCAGTGGTTCGTTTTGCAATTAATACATCATTGTAAAACGAAAAAAATTCTCAACTTCGTAACAAAGTATAAAAAAATATAATTTAAGTACGGCATAAAAACGTGTTCTTATCAGTGCTAATGACAAATTGATTACAATTATTATATAAGGGAACAGAATTTTATCGTAACTGACTGTATAAAACATCAATTATTCAAAATGATCTGCAACTGTTCATAGCAATTATAGTGTAAAAATGCTGCAAGCATATGACATTTGTATACACTAGATACGCAATTTTGAATGCTTACTAGTAAACTAATGCAAACTCAAAGAGGAATTATCTCAAACTTGTGTATTTTATATCAAAAATGTCAAAGCCCAAAAGTATAGCAGAAGAAATTTCTATCATACAGGATTCATAAATAATTAAACAAGAATGTTAGTCGGCAAAGGATTATAGACATGGTACCCCAAAGCCTATGCAGCATTTCGATTCAGTATCGGGTTACTTAAATTACATAACATACAAAACTAAATTTCCAAAGACATTGTGTTGACATTTAAAAAATACCAGGGATGTTTCAAATCGCCTATTAAAAAATATCTATACTTTCTGCTTATGTATACTGTTTAAATTGTTATACCATCGAAATATTATTTTTAAATAAAAATCAAAATGTATTTATTTTATAGGACATTTTTCACCGAATTCGAATCTGATCTCAGAATCTTTCAGTATTGATTATTAAATCGTTTCTAATGTCTTAATAAACAAGTATCAAAAAAAAACACCCAGCAGAATATTCACGAATATAATTAAGATCTATACTTCTTTAATTAAAACTAATTATACAGATTTTATTCAAGTTATTATTTAATTACTTGTAACAGTCAACAGAAAATCACCAAAGTAGTAATCACAGAAAGCAATTTGTTTACTAGTCATACTCAAATGCTCCGCCTTTTATAAATTCCTAGATCCTCGTCTGGAAAAGACTGATACCTTATATATTTTTAAAAAATAGTAAAATTAGTAATTACTCTAATAGACATAAGTTAGAAAATAATATATTTCAAAATGTTTATTATAACTATAACTTGACATACTGGAATCAAACGAATTCTGAAAGAATAATTGTATTATTGTTATAACAAAAACTTAGTCCGCAGTTATAAAAATAAATCAAAAGAAGTCATTATTGATTTCAATAATCGGATTAAATGTACTTTAGCGGTATAATTTACCACCAGGCCGTATCAAAACACGCAGTACCTTATTATTTAATTCCGTTGACGTAAATTACAAAACAAAGTTAAATTAAGATTTTGAAAACGATGCAACGAATTATGATTATTAGTTATTATTACATTTTTTTGTAGTTTTATATTTCAGCATAATTTTTTACAAGAATAATATAACTTTGGCAAACATTGTTTTTCTTTAATACGTTTAATGTCGAACGAATGTTTAATATTGAACCAATTTCTGGTTTAACTAAAGTATACCAGAGGAATATCAAGTGGTCTTATCATAAATTGGTGTTAAACGGCATCAATCCAACGTGGTAAGTCAAAAATAATAGTTGCATAATTAAAAAACGAAAAAAATGTATTGGAATTTTTTTTGTTTCAATTATTTTCACTTGATCCGCGGGTTTTGAACTCTTATTTAAAGACAGTAAATAGTATTTTATATACTTCCAAATTAATCCAAACCCAAAGGTCAAACCCCGAATCCATCTCTTTGATGCACAAATGAAGAAAACATGTGCGAAAATTATAACACTTTTTTATTGACAATTTTTTGGTGTTCTAATTTGTATAACAATTATATAGAAGTATATCTGGCAGCTAAAGTCGGATGTATAAAATGTTATAATAACGGTATCTATATAAGTGGAAGAGATGACAAAGGTAGAAGGCGTAGACTTAAAAATGTTTCAATTGTATTTAACTCATACAACTGTATAGTTGTCTTTTGTCAAAGCATTTAAACGGAATTGTGCAATCCTATCATACATAATCCTGTACATTTCACGCATCGTAAGCTGAGAATATTGTAATGTGTATTGGGTTATGTACCTATACAGGTATACAATAGTAAAACAAACTTCTCAGTAAAATGTTCAACTCTTTTTATGGCATTACGTTTAACAATGACAATAATAATTCGCATTTACAAAATGATACGAACTTCAGTGATTTCGCTAAAAAACAAACGTTCACGCAGTAAGTTACTTGATGAACATTGTTCGATCATCGCTCATATTCACACGTTATTTCTAGAAACTTACATTATAATTACAATTTATTACTTAAATTATTGTAAATAAATTACTTCATTTGTATCTGTACAAGCTCAAACTTATGAAACAACTAAGTTTACATCGTAACTTGATTTATTTATTTATTTACATTGTAAAATTTGTTTGTTTTATTAATTCTCATACATTGAACAGTATGTCTCCATTTTCACCAAGGATAAATGATAATAATTATTATAGTGTTATTCAGTGAAGTTATATTATTGTACTCTATAATTAAATAATAATGCTAAAAGTTTCTTACGCAAAATTGGTTTAATTTGCTTTTAATTATATACCAACATTTTTTATTTTTATGCTTGTTGTGCAATCGATTTACTTGATGTTTAAATTTTTTTTGTAAATCATCGTACGACCTTTTTACTATTCTAACTTAACCATCTAACCTAACCATATATTTAATTCTGCATGTACGTAGTTTAAAGTTATATTAGGTTAGATTTAAAGAAAAAAGTTGGTAAGACATCCGATGCGTTCTTTCTTGCTCAAAAACATACTTTACAGGAAAACTGACGACGCCTGTCAAAAAGCGATAAGCTATCGGATTTTGCTTCTTTTTTTTTTTAGTTTGAAATAGTAAGACTTCATGCAGTCAACATAGAAATTCGATTTTAAAAATTCAAACTATATAAAGATTTGAATGTGATATTTTAAAACTTTTTGTATTACACCTATGCAGGCTTTAAAAAGTCATGCTTTCTACATAAAAAGGAAATGTATCAAAATCAGATTAGGTACTCAATGATCACTTATTCCGTAATTTCATTACTTACAATCAAACTGGCTATAACTCAATTAAAAATAAAACGTACGTTAAGAATTATACTATATAAGTACCACAAATAAAGCTAAAAAAAAATTAACATAATTTAAATTCTAAAATTGCAATATTTTGCGGCTTTGCATATTTTGATACCTTGACCCTTAATTAAATAAGTAAATATTTTAGGTAGACGTATTCGAAAACCCTAAACATTTTGTTACAAAAAATAAAATTCAAATTTACATGTGTTATTTCGGCTAAGTAAACCCGTGTAAATAAACTTTTTTGTAATAACATGTAATTAAGCTTTAAAATATATTCGACTGAATTTCAATGCAAAAAGGTATTGAATAGTTTGTATTAACTTTTTTGATTGAGGATACTCGATCAATAGTCATAACTCCTAAGGGAATTAGCGAAGAAAGATGCTTTTTATTTTGAATCAATGCGATGCCAACGTTTAGTAAAAGGAAAATGATTATACCTTTGCAATTATGATTAAATATGATTCCATTTTATAGTCCTATTTAAATATAAAAATATATGTAATGCAATATACTCATTCATATTACTAGTATAAATTATAATATCAGTCTCGAATAAATTAAACGAGATTAGTGTTACACTTTTAGATTTCAGATTGATTCAAAAAGCGTTCAAATTGCTAAGTGGTATAGAAACTAGACAACTATATTATTAAATGTATATTTTTCGTGGTTTCAGCAGGGTTAGATTGAATTTAAACTATAACAATATTGTACTCGGGCGTCGTAGGTGCTGTGCTGTTTATAAGACTTAAATCAGCAAAAGCCAAAACTATTGTTTTAAACTATTTAGTATGTACCTATAATATTTTATAGGCTATAACTTAAAACTTCTTTATCCCAAATCCTAATCATTTTCAGGTTTTTTTATTTATCAACAACGGCTGTAGCCTGTAATAATAATATCACGCAATGGTATTCTAGTTAAAAACACATTTTATGACACTGTGGTTGTTAACGATTTATTAATCGTGCACAGTTTCCAATAATAATTACCATCGATCGCCCAAGGGGAGGATAAAAGTATTATAATGCCATTTATTCGTGGTGGATAAAAAAAAGTTAAGTTTAACGATTCAATAAAACGTAATGGACCTATCACGGGTATTAACCACTATATTTCATGTTTAAGAAACCACTCTAGTTATTAAAGAACTCATTAATCGCTTACTGAACATTCAAACCACCCGACATTAAGGTCCATTAATAAAAAATATAAGCAATATTTCACAATTTTCTAGTAGAGATCGTGTCGATTTAAAAAAATACCATATTTTTCCATAAGAACATTTGAATTATAGCTATAGGGCCGTTTTTTACTAATAGTTAAAGACATTAACGCTTAAATTAACATCTAAATATAAAAAAAATAAATTAAATGACATCTTCTATTGATTTTATAACATACGTGTACTTATATCCTATATAGGTATGTATATGAAGAAAAATCAATATTATGTGTGATAATGCATACGTTCTGTTTGCGAGTCAGGGGTTGGGGCGGGGCTCTACAACCATAAATTTGTTGCCCCCAGCTTTTATAAATGTACAGATGTCGTGGAATAGTTTTAGAAAACGAATGGCACAACCGACGACAGAACGTAACTGGGTTTTCCATACAGTTCAAATGTCAAATGATATGGTAACTGAATTTTATTATTTTTGGAAATTCTACTTTATCGGATCTATTGAAAAATGGAATTACTATATTATAGAAATACTAATAAATTTGCTAAAAAATAACTGCAAATGCATACATTATTCCTTCTTCCTCATCCTCAAAACGCCGTAAAGATACTTGCATACCGTAACCCGACGGTATAATGGCAGAGCCGCATAAATCCACTGCCAACAGGTTTTATACAGTTTAAACTTTAATGAGAACAAACAACTTAACAATACGAACAATTTAAGTACAAGGTAATATAGGTCCAATATGAAATAAAATGTGGAATGTTATAATTTTTAACACATTTATTTATTTAACTCTTAAACATTTGAGAGTAGGTATTATTCAAAAATATTTTGTAAATTAAAAAAAAAATTTCCAAATTCTTTCCAAAATAATCCAATGTATTTTATGAAAAATCAAACGTTACAACATAGTTTTACATAACTGAAACTAGAGTCAATAAAATATATTCCATACCGTAGTCACCTAGATAGTATAAGAATCGTGCAAATTGTTCAAAGATATGTGGCGCATAAAATGAATTTGTGAAGCTTACAAATAAACCGTTAAAAAGTACATATTGTGAACACGGTTGAGGTCTAGTTGGTCAAACGCCGTAAATTTGTGTTAAAAATCTAAAAGAAAAAATATAATGCGAAAAATCAGTTAGTATCATGTCGAGTGGCAAACATTTGACCCATTTTCTAGGCGATAGTTTTCACTAAAATTTGTATTATTCTTATAACTATTTTTTACTGATGCGCTTCATAAAAAAAATTGTATTCTATAATGTTTCTTTAACGGTATTGCTCCGAAACGTCCCCCAACTTTCCTGACTCTTATATTATATATATGTATAAAAAAATAAATCGGACAGGGTGAGTTAGCAGCGTCATTACTTTTTAATTATTCACTGTCACTGTTTTTGCAGCACAATGAAAACGTTCAAATACATCTACCAGTCCTGACATGTAGACCAGGTTGGTTTGTTTTGTTAAACATAATTAAGAGGCCGTCACCTGTCTCGATGAATCATGAGAGTATTGCAAAAATAAACTGCCCTCTCTCACTAGGTGATATTTACATACCTAATAAAATATATAAACAACGTTAAAATTATTGATAAAATTAAATAAATATATATAATATAACTTCCACGTGGACATTTTGAGTGTCACCTGAGCCGGGGAAAAACAAACCTTGATTAAAGGTTTCTTTATTATATCCAGACCCATTCGTTATAGTAGGTAATATGTATTTTCGATAAAATTTTCGTGTTTTCTAATAAAGTTCCAAAATATAATATTGAATGAACAAGTCAACGATATTAAAATATAAAAATTGTTTTTTAAGGTATAGCCTACACTTCAGTGCTCGTTAATATTTTTAAATGCTTATAACTAAAAATGTATTTATCCAATACATGTTATTTGTCAATGATTTGATTATTTTCATTAAATTATTTAATTGTTGTCCGTTTTGATTTTAAGAGATACCCTTAAAAACAATATTAAAATGTGAACGGTATAAACTATTTTTGATCATTTATAATAACAAAAATGTTGTATGAAATTTTTCTTAGTTAAATTAAATATTTCATAGAAAAAATGACTGAAACAAAATGTATAGATGAATGTGTATATTTATGATATATTTTATACTATAACGTTTTATCAAAATTAATATATTCTAAGAAAAACGTATATTCAAAATTCTATTTACATTCTGAGTAAATCATTTGAGATTTGTTTGTACATTTATACTTTACTTTTATTGCATGTTTATGATACACAGTTTATTTATAGAAAACATATATATATTTATTTGATGAAACCCTTTGTAATATAAATTATGTTTGACTGTAAATAAATAAAACAGTTCTGAGAGTATGAAAATATTTGTTAGTGTAAAATAATAAAAATGATTATAGTAGAACGGCGGCAAGGAAACTAAATGCTGTTACATGCGTCCTCAAGTTACTTTAAAAATGTATATTATAATAAAACACGAGTAAAAATGTTAGTGTATTTAAACTGATAAAAATTGCATATAATTTTTATTATTCGTTAAAGACCAAATCTTTATAAACACCATTTGTATTTGTTTTTTTTTTATACAAAACAAGTTCGGGTGCAAATGCAAATAACTATTTGAACACAATGATAAATAACAACGTTTATATAAATAAAAACAATACTAATAATAGACAACTTGTTGTGTTATAAGTTAGAAAATAAAATTTAAATAGATTGTCTTAATAATTATCACCTATATAATAATTATATTATAATACAGAGATCTGAATATCATTTTTAGACTTGATGTCGCTAAGTGTACGTTGAAACTTAAACGAATTACCTTTTATTGGTATTAATTGAATACTTACACAAGACTGGCACGGGGCGTTAGACTTTTTTTATACGGACTTTGGTATTTTTCTTTACTTTAAATATATTTTAGCTGTGGTACTTTTAAAAATAGGTTATTACAATCAGTGTGTTTATACATAGTTTTTTACTTAAGAATTTACATAAGCTCTGCAGCCGATAAATTTTAAAAGCGTTTAAGTGGCAAAAAAACGTTCTTTTCAAAACTAAAAGCTTTTAAACTTAATGTTAATTCGTACCTAAACGGGATTGTGTATTATGTATATTTGTACTTCATACCCATTCTTGTTTTCTTGTCTTTTAATTATTATTGTAAGTCATATTTTTTAATATTAGGTACGAAATCTTTAGAAAACTTTTATAAGAAAATCGTATTTTCTTAAATAAGATATTTGATTTTTTTTTTTAATAGTAAACAATTATTTTTCATACAACAAAATAAAATAACAATAATTAAACTCATCACGGCATACTAGTGCATTTATACATTATGTACATTTTTCAGAATATTTTGTTGACTAATATTCTGTTTTAGACCCCTAGTTAAACCACCTCGACAAAATACTTACAGTTGACAAAAGCTTTATCCAAGCATGGTTATAACATATAGAACCTATTCTAATGTTCAGCCTCACATTCGAAACTTAATTTTTGACTATACTAAAAGTGTCGAATTGGAAGTGGAAGTATATAACAATGATAATAATGAAAGCCGAAGAAAGTGCCTCAGGTGTTTCGTTGTGCCAATTTTGTCAAAAGTTATGTTTAGGCAAGCCGCAAGTGTCTAAGAAGTCTGTTTGTAATGATAACGTTGTAGACAAAAAGGATTACTAAAGTTGCTAGTTATCTAATATTACAATAAACTTATTTGTGTTCTATATCAACGTCTCGTGGAACGTACTGAAGTGTATTGTACTCTCTTAGATGCGTTTCTAGTAATAAAGAAAATGAGAGAAAAAAGTGAAGATAGTCGATGAACCAATTATGGTGGTAATAATATGATGGACGTGAACGTAAAGAAATGTAAAAGCCGGAAAATAGCAATTAGCGAAGGAAAATTATAGATAGTATTATCCGTTTTAACCGTTTTCATAGATAAATGAATAAATTTTATAGAAATACTGTATACGATGTACAAACTTGCAATAAAATATTATAAAAATACAACGAGGAAGTAATAGGAGAAAACTGCCTTCATCCGCGTTAAAAAAAAAAAAATTCTCAGAATCACCGTTAATTATATACTTTTTTCTTTGATAAAATATGTATCGTCTTTTTGTTTTTTTGATTGCATCGACAAAAAAAACTATAGTGTCCGAAATAAAAAAAAATAACATAGTTATTATTGTCGAGTAACGAAAATGAAATTACTTCTTAGAAAACAACATTTTCTCCGTGTTTATTATCTCTTTTTTTATTATTTTTACAAATCTGTCTAATAATGCATAAGTCGAAAAGAAGCTTTTTTCTTTTCATTTATCAACATATACATACACAAGCCCCAGCCGGTAATAACTGATAATTTTATTCATCGTGAACATTTGACCCAAGTTCTTTCGCGATGACTTTAAACAAAATTCACAATTTGTACACGGTGTTACACTTATTTACATGGACACTTATTAAGAAATCATTATCATAACTATCCTATGATCAACCACGTGTTGGCGATAGACAATAGAAGCTCTTAAACGTTGCTTAACTAACGCCGTAATGATTAATATTTACAATATAGCTTAAAAATGTAATCGTTAAATGAGTTGCCATATGTTTCAAATATTTGATCGTATTGTTAGATAAAAAAACAATAGTTTAATCCAACGTTGTAAACATGGTATTGGTTGGTTTAATTTCGATAAAAACGTTAATCAATTAATTGTCACCCTCGCTGAAACGGTTATTTCGGGACAATGATATGTGTGCAGAACTGTTTGAATCGTCATGATAATGATTTTGATCGGAGATCGTAAAAACCCTCGAAGACTTGTCTCCCACAGGAACACTATAGAATAACTAAGCGGCCGCACTAATTCAGATCTCGTTAAGGCACTATACCACTACAATATATATATATATATATATATATATTACATTTGTACACTCTTCGACAACGGTAAATACAATTACGACTGCTGTAACTGGATTTACGATCAAACAGGGCCCTCTCGTTCGTTATCAACAAGTATATACGTATACATAAATAATATATTTATATTTATATATATATATATCTTTATCTTTTGTCTTGGTCAATTACAACAGAGTCAGATCGTTTCCCGGCCGGCGCGTTAGTAGATTGCTCAACCCACCCGGGTCCGCCGATAACTTATTAGTGGTATTATTATTATTATTATCACTTGTATTTGTCGTCAACCCGCGCGTTATCGACCGGCTTCAGGAATTAATAAAATATGAAAAGCCAGCAAAACTTTATATTATTATTAATGTGGAAAGTGTACTTTCTTCTTCTACACGTTACGTGTTTTTATGGATCCGTCTAAATATTCCTAGTGACGGTATTTCAATGTTTGAGTAATATAAATGGGATAGACAATATATTTACTACATCGATTCGTCCTCTCAATAGGTTAATTACTCGATAAAGAACTTTTTTTTGTTTTGTTATAAAAATATTGACTAATAATGAGCTAACGACGCATTTCTACAATGATTTTTTTTTTTAAAAAGGCTATTAGTTTGTTAGTAGAGTTTTGTTTGAGTAGACTGGAAACGCGTACGTGTACATGGGTCATAATAATGGTTGCCACTAAAATCTTCAGGTACAGGGTGTCAATTGCGGTAACCAATACGCCAAAATATAAAGGGGAACGGAAAGCGCTATTTTTTAAGGGGCAAAGGGATAGGCAATATTTGACAAAAATTGATCTAGTAGCCATTTTTAATATGCCGAATAATTTTAAGGTAAGCAAATATTAAGTTTTTCTAGTTATAGTAATTTGAAAATTTATTTTTCTCCGAGTTATGGCGAAAGTTTGATAAAAAAATCATGATAAAAGTCATTTTCGGGCGTATCTATTGAACGGATTTCAATTTTACTTTTTTTTGATATTTTTTCTATGGGGGCTAATAGGCCGATTTTTTATTTAGACATTTTTAGAAAAAACTATAAAAAAAGTAAACACTTTAGAAAGTGACTTCGCGTTTTTATTTGTAAAATAAATTGACGATTTCCGTTCCCCTTAAAGTCAGGTAAGCTATTGTTTTTAAGAAAGTACTATGCATGGATTTTTGCCGCATAAAAAAACATAAGATTTATGTTTATACAACGTTATTATAGAAAATATATGATTATGGCTGATAAATAAAGGTCATAATTTTTTACTATAAACATTCGATGACAATTTAATAATAAATTATTCGATTTACTTATTGTTGAAGACACATACATAATCCCAATAGTGGCTTTAATATTTCTAAATATTCGTTAGTAGAACAAAGATAAATTTTTCTCATTTATTTAGCTAAAGAAATATTGGATTTAACTTTGACGAAGCTTTAGTTGACGACCGACTTATTATTTGGGCTTAATAATTTTTTTGGCAAACGGTGCAATTAGTCGTTGCATCGTGCCAGTCTGACATGAAATAAAAAATTGTCATATGTAAACAAAATTGTATTTTTCGCACCCGACCCCTGAAAAATTAGGGTGCATACTGTAGAACGTCTTCTGAATAGAAGTGCATCAGAATTGCCTACACGGTACGCCAGGAGACCAACATCACTGAAACGGCGTCATCAATAATACTTTACATTTCAACAACTGATAAAACACGTACAGTACATTTTAAGCCCGCTTTGACGTCAAATGCGACAACAGGTCAAGGGTTTAAGATCACAGTGTTTATTATCAGTGTTGCCGATACACTAAGATGATTTAAATCATACATTTTGTACAAGGCAGTTTATTAGTTAATCGTAATAGTTAATACAGTTTGTGTTAAAATAAAATGTCAACACGTTAAAAAGTATTTCATGTACTTGAAATAAATTAAATTTGACACTAGCCTAAATAATCAATGTATGCAATTGATAATTAAATCAATTATACTAGCAAGTAATATATTTTTATTTAAAAATCTGTACAAATACTAAAGTAAAATGTTCTACAAGTTTTAAATTTTAAATAACCTAATTATATTGTCATTTTTTCTTAAACACTTTTAAAATGTCATTATACATTTTGAGTAGTTAAGTAAAATGGTACATATAAATAAATATGTGATAATTAACGTGATTTAATTTTATTTTATTTGAACAAGCTAGTTTTGATAAGTTGCTAAAAATCGATAATTTAAAATGTGTTTACAATAAATTATATTGAATGTAAAAATACAGAATACTTGTACCAACACAGAAACATAAATAATTGATTGTAACACAATTTGAAAATAAACAATTGGAAGTTAAAAGTGGATGTTATGTCTAAAAACAAAATATATAAAATAAAATAAACAATAAGTTTCTATCCTTTTAAAGATATATTATTTTTCCTCGATTTTAACGTGAAATCGAAGATTATTGATTCTAGCTTTTTTAAAGTGATTGTAAAATCCATCATAAAAAGGTTTTCTAAAAAACATTAACAGCTACTAAACAATTTAAGATTAAAGCATTTAAAAATAAGAGAATTTTAATTTTTTTAAGAGGTAATAGTGCACGTAGATATAAACAATATTTTGCATAACTGCTTGTATTTAGCTTTTGAAAAGTCCAAGAATAAATTATTTAAAACTGGTTATCAACCTTTATTTTTTTTTATTAGACATTCTTATATCAATTAAAATAACTAACATGACGTATACACTGTTATTTATAAACAGTTTAGAACAAATCAGTTCGGGAGAGTGGATTCATTGCATTATAGTACTTAATAAAATAAAGTCAACAAACAAATATATATATATATTATTAGAACTGTAAGAGATTTGGTTATAATTGACTAGTAATTCTGTATATAAACTTATAATATAACTAAAGAATAATATCCAAGGTATAAATCAGTATAAATTGGTTGATGTTATATAGAATTCAGCGAGATAATTAAACCGATGTGGCTAAAGTGAGATCAATTTTATTATATATGCTCTATATATTATATAAGCTTTACCTCATATATATATATATATATATATATATATTCCTTAATGAGATGATGTTTGATACAGTTATGTGGTTTTAATGTAATAAATAATATAATAGTGTGCATGACCGTAAGATTGACAACGTTGACATTGCGATGAGTGCAGTTGTATGTTTTTAGCATTGAGATTTTATTAATTTTTCAATATTGTATTGAAGACTTTACAGTTAACAGCAGCTGTTGAATTTGTCCCGACCAATAAATATTTCAACTTTTCCGACCCATAAAACATAATAGAAAACAAAGCACAGTGCACACAAAGTGATGAATATCAGCTAATGTAATATCCACTATATTAAATTCGTGGCATATGACATAAATTTCGTAAAAAAACTAGGAATTGTTGAACTAGAATAGATAGAACTTGGTGGAAGTTGGCATCTTGAGCCTGAAGAGCATTTATAGGACGGTTATACTAGAGATTTTGTGTAAACACATGGCATTAATACGAAAGCATTTTGCAAAACAATCTTTTGGATTCAGATTATGTGTACGTTAGGAACACACAGGAGTTTCAAAATTTCATAGACCAGCTGATTATTTGATTATTACTAAATACTATTTACTATTTAATACTACTATTTTTATATGAAAACCGTTTTAGTATATAATATAAAATGTGGAAAACTCGGAAGTGTAATTTTTTTAAGAGACAGAAATTTCGAATTTGAGCTTCCGAAATGAATTAAATGACACACCATATTTCTTTTATAATACAAAGTATTGATTTAGAAAAGAGAAACGCTAAATATGTGCTTTATATCTTAATCATTTCGTGATGACGACAAATTACATTTAGACCATATAGTAGAAGTATTCATAAATGTTCGTTTGTTCCTTAATACTGTCAAACTATTATATACTAATAAACATAATTTGCAATCAGTGTAGGGTAATCACTAGGAATGTGTTTACACGGTTATAGTCAACACTAACTGTATAATTAAGTTTTAATATTATTTAGGCGGTATAATATATTAAATAGTTATAATTCTTAAAATTAGATTGAAGTATAAAATGTATATAAACCCACGTACTTTTAAACCAAATGCATAAAAGTAGTTTAGTCAATACTGCAAGCTAATTTTATGAATCTACATACATCGTTCTTATATTTTTATCTCCACATTTAAAACTAGACTTAAAACTGTTTCCAAAATCCGGTTAAATCTTTACAAAGTCAAAACCGAAATCAGATAAAGATATTAACGCCATTGTAAATATTATAATAATCAAAATCTAAAAAATTGAACACCAGTATTGTACGTCTAAACTTAATATCGAAAATAAAATGTCAACAACATAAAAAAAACATTTTTTGTAACAAAATTTAAACCGATAAGGAGCCCCACATTATATTCTTGCCCACAGTCTAAATAAAACTGATTCAAAATCAAATTAGTATGGTACTAATGGCGCCTATTTTTGTTTTTCTTTAGCTGGCGCCATTGTTTGTTATTAAATAAAATGAAACAAAAACATTGTCTGAAAAATAAAATGTGTGTGGAAGCTGCACTCAAATAAAAAACCAAAATAAGAAGTAACGACAAATAATATAAGTACATTATTACACTGAAAAACGCAATAGTTCTGGGAATAGTAACATAGGTACTCAACAACTTTTAGTTGTTTACTACTTTTATATCTTGAATTCTCTACAAGCTTAGAAATAGCGAACAGGGCTCTATTTCGGCATTTATTATTCACAGAGGTAGACGATTATTTAACTAAATTAACATTGTTTTGGTCAACGTAATTTCCATATAATTAATTACATGGAAATGCATTATTTACTATTTTTGTATCGACAATAAATGCCCTGATACAAATTTGGAAACATTTCATTAAATTGTTGTAAAATGTCTACCAATCATCAATTTTAAATTAAAAAAATTCCTTTTTAATGTACCATTACAAAAAAAAAAAATTATACTTTTATAACTAAATTTAGTTAACAAAAAAAAAACCAAATATTTTTAAATGGGGAATTTAGGATACACAGAAAAACTTCACAACGAATTTATGTATAATTTCAAAATTGAAATAGGACTACGCGATGTGTCAGGAGAATATTTAAACCCCCCTTGTGCTCCACTATAAGATAATGAAATTACTTTACATTAAGCTTTATAAACATTTATGAATACAAATAAAACTCGAGTAATTAATTGCCTAGAGTGAAAAGTGTTATTTTATTTCACCGCGTTATTTATATTATTATTTTAGAACTGAAAAATAAGACGCACACCAAATACATTTAAGGGGTATCACATTTTAGGACTCGGCTTGCCTTCCCTAAAAACGATGTAACCGATACGCTGGTCGAATCACTACCAAAAATAAAAATGCTGAACGTAGCCACGGCTAATTAAAAAACACCGTTAAAAATAAAACGATGTCTATAAAATGTGATATTGATCATATTTTAGTAGCCACCGTTAAGTCGTCTCATTTCTGTTTCATAACTTTTATACTACGAAGATCTCATTTATGTTTCGAATGTTTCACAGAATACAATTTTTTATACACCACATTAAAAAACAATACAACATGTCATAAAAAAGTGTATTTTTATGGCACTTGGTGGAAAGAAAAACAATCGCCAGCCGTGTAACACAAAAATCCGAAATACAAATGTAAAAATGGTCGTACAGCCGATACGTTTTTATGAAGTCAATTATTTTCCTTCGACCCGAAATAAACAGCACCGAATCTCGTTATTGATTTGATGAGCAGAGTGTCTTATTATAACTTTTCTTTTTCATTTAGTTTTTCATAAAGTGTCTTATTATAACTTTTATTTTAAATTTAGTTTTTCATTTTGAAAAGTTTTGTCTTTTAGTATTTTACCGACATAGAGTGTGCTTACAAATCGCGCTAATGTTTTAGTCTCGAGTTTTAATTGAAACTCGACTTCAGACCAGACAAAAGCCACAATCGTCTTAAGCCGAGGAGACGAGCAACAGCCATTCGGAAGCAGTTGGCTATTGAAATGTAAACGAAATCGACGGACGAGGTAAGGACACAAGTTGGGTTTTACAGCAAATCCGCGGCGAAGGAATTTAATATAATATATATATATATATATATACATACTCATACATATGTATTAGGCGGTCAATATTGTGTCGACGACTGGAATTTTTACCGTTTTCCGCATAACATCTATAGAGTGGTCTTTATAGTATGTTCTTTACAGCACAACACAACACGACTTATTTTAGGTACCTACTTTCGTTTGTTTTCGAATCGCTTTTCAATGTAGTTTTTTCAATTTCCATAATGTGTAAAGGAAAACATTAACGAGTGTCATGTCGGCTAAAACTGTTTTTCAGAAAAGCCGTAACGAGAACAAAACAAAAAAGACACGAGCACAACTCTGAGCTCGGTATAGGTACCGATCAATTGAGGTGGTTTGATAAATCTTCATAGTAATTGCCAAAGTTCGAATAAATGCAATTTTGTACGATGAGAAATCGGCCTGTCAGGTTCCGCTAAAAACCAATAATGCGGTTTTATATCGGATTACTCGAATGTAAAATACCCACAATCGCCCTTGTTGAATTCGGCACGATTTTTTATTTATTTTTCTTCTCAAACAACCTGTAAGACTTGGCAATACCTTTCGGATCCTTTTAAATCACCATACGAAGAACATATTATTACTTTATGTAATGCGTTTAACGTCGAAAATCATTTGCATTTTATTCCGAAAGGTATCTCTACCCGCGTAATATCCATAGCTTTTTTTTCCTCGATGGACAATGGAAAGTATGCTGACTAAAGGATGCCAATATATAGGCAAGTGTATCTGAATTAAATATCTAACTATAGTATATGAGGATATGTTTTGTATAGTGAAACATTTTTTCAATTTCTTTCAATTATGTGTCTACTAAATTGTAGTCCATTAAGCAATAATATAAAAAAAAATTCTCATTATTTTTTCCATAAGTTATAATAAGATTCTAATCTTATAATGAAGAACAATTCATTTAGTATGATTTTTGAATATTGGAGAGTGTGTGATTTTATCGTTTTATAGTTTAACTCATTTACATTAGATGCATCTATCTCCATATCTATAGAATGGGTAAAAAATCTTGATATAAAATTATAGCCAGTTACCAAAGGAAACTTGCTGTTATTTACCAAAATATACGATAATTTAGTTACTAGTCTGTTACTCTTACTGTTTTTGCTGACATGGACTAACATATTTTATTAACTAGCAGTCTGTTCGTGGACAATCAACCCAAAGGTACTTCTTATAATTATTAAATTAGTAAAGGATAAAAGTGATAAATGATCATCTCAAAAGCAATTCCCTCTGACATCTTTGAATGCCTACATTAGAAGTATAGGTATTATTAGTTGTTTTGTAAAAAAAAGTTAAATTTGCCTCTAAAATGTTCAGTTTAGTCTCGATACAAAACGGTTAACTACAAAAAACGTTGTATACGAAGACTTATTTTAATAACAATATTTTTTTCATAACAGATATTTATTATTTACCGTGCATTTTTATGTATTTGGTATTTTACCAGAAAGAGGGTGCAATTCTAAATAGTAATTTTAATTTTTAACGGGACGTTAAAAATAAATACCTGGAAAAAAGATTTATATAATTATTCATGAATATGGGCGCACTCATAAAAAAGTGTTTGGCCAAACTACCTAAGCTTTTTAATAGATAAAATGCGTATGAAAGCAGAATACGGTTTTTTTAGTTCGAATATGAACAAAACTAATATAGGTGCAATTTAGGATGAAAAAGAAATATTGTATTATGCCGTAAGTACGGTTGGCTATGACAGGCGAGATGATTGGGCGTGTTGGAAAAAAAGGGAAAATCCAAAGTAGTAAAGAAGATATCTGAGATGATAGTAAACTGTAAAGGAAACCCGGGACAGGGGAAGACAGAAGAAGTAATGGGTGGATATTATTAAAGGTGACAGAGTGTGTAGAGTAAATAAAGAGAAGATGACGGCAAGAGAAATATGAAGGAAGAGGATTACGTGGTCTACTTCACTCGTGTGGAATAAAGCAAAGAGAGAAAATATTAAATGACTTTTTTCCCATACCCTCATTTACTCAAGTTAATTTCTTCCCACGTAGGTACGTTACCCATTTTTATTCACTTATTTTATCTACCTTCAAAAATAACTTAAATAATCTATCTTTTATAAGCCGAATATATTAAATACAAAGTATAATTTAACAAGAGTATATATTTTTATAACTGAATGGCTAGCCTTGCAGTTGCAAGTTCTCGTGTATGCTCTGTAAATCCCTACACCATATGTATCTACTAGACGGGCCAAGAAGTCAGAGGAAATTTTGATTGGACGGGTTAGGATTACATCTGCCTGTCAATTAAATGCTGAACAAACATGTTAGGAATCCAAAGTGAAGGATGACTGATTATTCTCTAAGCAACTGTTTTCGAACTCAACCTATTTGGCAAACCCATCATTAAGCGATTTAATAATCTAATGGACATTTTTTTATATTGAAACAAATTAACACGGTCGTTTTTTGGATATACAATTTAATTAATTGAGACGTTTATGATATGTATAATGAAATAACTCTTCAGTAGTAATGAGGCATTAGAGTATTTACTATTAAGCTCATTAGTTATTATTGTTACATATTTCAGTATGGTTTTACTAATTGACATTGACATTGATATTTCATGAATCGGAGGTTTATTTGGGATGCTGGTACGTAAATCCGAGAGACTTTATCTAAACGAGAAGGCGGCCCCCAGAGGTTTAACTAAACGTCAAATCTCTCATCGGCATTTATTGTAACAATATAATAATGACGAAGGAAATAATAATGGTAGGCGCTCGCTTCACAGCGTCTGTTATACATATAATAACTATGAAATAGCGAAATCAAACTTCCCGTTGAAATATAGCAAAACAAATTATTTGAGTATATACAAAAACTTAATTGAAAAAAACTGTACATTAATATGCACAATATGAACAGTAATTGGTAAAAATATCCGAGGTAAATATCCAAAGGAAATATCCGCAGACATAATAATACATAAATATGTATCATAAAAAAAAAAATTAAACAACCCAACAATTTGTGAGATTGCTTTTGTGAGATACATTTCCCATATTCTGCTCTCCTGAACTGTTGTCCTCTGTACATACAGTAACTAGATTGTCATGGTATGTCCCACACTTCGCATCAATATATTGATAACTCTACTACAGTTAAGTACGCAGAACGGTCGTTTTCTTTCAAAAACATTTTTGTGAATTTTAGGTCTATTTATACTTAGATTCCTTATAAACCACTCTGTTTAAAAATATATAACAATAACCACCGGTTGACCGTGTATTTCTAGTCCAACGTATTTGTGATTAAATACAAATAAAAAATTAAGTTATGGCTAATAAGTAATCTTAATGAAATTTAAATCAGATTACACAAAACCTTTTGAGTGCGCACCCATAAGGTTTTTTACGTACAGTTATTACTTATTAGTCGATGGTGTAACCAATATTTATCTTCAGAACTTTCAAACTTCAAAGGATTATCTACTCCTCGGATAATTTATTGGTACAAAGTTATCAAGTAGCTGCATAAAATAAAAGACGATTTCAGGTAGTGTTAACTTCTTAACTTCTGGTTTCTCGGCTGTTTATAGAGACATATATTCCCCAATAAAATAAACATTAGATTATATTATAAAACCTATTGGCTGTGAAGTCCTTTTCATAAACTCTATGAACTATTGCAATATATTATATTCAATGTAAAAATATATTTAATGAATTATTTGTTTACCAAATATAATGCAGATCTATTTAATTTTCGTATATCAACATTATACTTATTATAGCTAATAACAGTAAAGCGTGTTTTTCAAAAAAAAAAATATAAGTATAAATATTTTTTTTTTTTGATGATACCTTGTACTTAATAGGAGTTTGGGACTGTTATTGTTATCATTATAATTATTACACAATAGAGTATCCTAAACTTAATAGATTTTTGTGGTTAAAAAACCATTACCTAAACTCTAAACGGTCGACAAAACGGGGCGATAATGCGAGAACCTTTTTTAGGGATATATACCTATATATATAATGTAAATGTAAATACATTTTATGGGTATCGCTGAATGCTATATACACATATATTTATAATTAATAAAAAAATAAAAACAATAAATATTTATATAGTTTTACGTACGGAACGCGGTCGTGCGGAAACTTTGAAATGACACTTGTTGATGTCCGTTGAAACCGACGGCGACGGTGGCGGCAACAGCGAACTTAAGTATATATAATATATATATATATATATATATATATATATATGTATTTATATACATATATAAATATACACACACACAAGCGCGCGTGCGAGGAACACCTGTGCGCGGTGACTAGACGGCACACTTTGCTGGTGCCTGGTGCGTGCGAGTAACGACAACAGGACGTTCCAACGGTCTGTCGCAACACTGACGTCTACGGTCGCGCATCCCGGGAAATCGGCCGCGGTCGCGCTGTCGACCGCGCGCCGCCTCTCTGACTGTCCCCTTTACTACCCCAAGAGACTACACTTTATATATATATGTATATATTTAATACTATACGTGTGTGTGTGTGTGTGTGTGTATAGGAAGTATATTAAACTACACATATACTATACACTTGCACATAATATGACTAGAGTATGCTGTTGGACAGCGACTATGCATCATGGACCATTCGATAACTACCCATAATCGTAGTAGCCAACTATGTTAAAAGATTCGACGGTGGAAAGAGTATATTTATGTTTATTATATTTTAAATAATTTAGTTTGTTTTTTAATAATTTGTAACTGTAAAAAAAATATACGAGTATTTATCTGTGCCTAAAAAAAAGTCAAGATTCAAAAAATATTAAATATTAAACAGTATAAACAGTAGTTTCACGATAATGAGAATGGGCAAATAGCGCATAACAAGTACTATAGTTCATATATGTTGTATTCACAACGTTCAAAAAAGAAATGAATGATAAATTCAATAATTTTAAGGGGCCAAATTCTCTATGAATTGTTTTGGGCCAGATATTATGAAAACACTAAAATATAAGCCAGAAACTTGATATGTTTACTAGCTACCTTAGATACATACAAGATTGTGAGTTCATAAAAACGTTATAAAAAATGTATCCCGTGGTGTTGCGGACTCGTACGCAAACTGTTAAAATATAATTTGTCATACCTATGATAAAACCTTTAATAGAGCCTTGCAAACATTCCCTATTTGAAAACTTTTTCAAGCAATGTTTTAGGGATTTAGGTCTGAAAAAGACCAAAGGTAGATATGGAACTATAACGTAAACAATTTTCCCAAAAACCTGTAGTCAAACTTACTTTTTTATGTTTAAAATACATTTTAGTTTTGGTAGTTATTATAATTAATTTTTTTAATCGGATAATAGTTTTGTTTCACACATTTTTGCAAACAATTTTAAAACTCTATTTCAAAATTGAGTAAAACATCTAAAAATGTAGATAATTTAAGTTCCTGTTCTGTTCTTTTTGTGCCATTAACTTGGGTATATATTTGGCATACAGGATGATCCATTTAACATAAGACTTTTCTGATGGTCTCGGAAATTAATAATTACGATTTTTAAGTCCTAAAAATTAAATTTAAGAATAATTACTCAATATCATTTATCGATCAGTAAGAACTATTATCAAATTACTATTCTTATTTCAAAAAGTTATATATACATAAAGTTTAACATCTTATAGTTACTTCGTTCTTCTGGTAAAGTGTAATTTAATTCGAAATAGTGTTGTGTTTTGTTTTTATGCTGGATACCCACAATGTTCACCAAATGCTCCATTATAAGACCGCTTCCATCAGCAACGTGTTAATTTTCTTTAGCCAATTTGTAAGCTTCTTCTAGAATCTGCAACACATTTTTGTTACAAAAATAATCATTTAATTATTTTACACATTTCAAAAAAGTTTAAAACAAACTTTTTTAGTAACATCATAGAAATCAATTTTTTTTGTTGGAAAAAGTCAAATCTAAAAAATGATTGTTATAGTTTTTCAACTGAATATTGAATTTTTTAAATGTAATAGCAGATACGCCCACACACAATACATAGGTAATTATTATACGTTTTAATATTATAGTACCCAAAATTAAAAACCGTACAAAATTAAATATTTTTTTATTTTTTGCTACATTACGCTAATGTCCGATGTCAAACACTAAGGCAAAGCTTATTCAAAATTATGCCCAATTGATTTAAATATTTGAAAAATTTTTCTGAGAACTATAAATTTATTCTGTATATTATCTAGTGATCTAGTGAAATGTTGACAAAAAACTTTTCGTTTTAAAAAAATATTATCAAAAATTACTTCTTCTTTTTTTAGTGTGGTATTAGCAGCTAGGATAAAAGATATTAACAAAATAGAAAACTTGAAGTACATTTTAGTTAAAGTTTAATTGAGAGACAAATTGAATATTTTTTTCTTCTGGCAGTTACTAGTTATACAAAATAACTGAAAAAAAAAATCTAAAATATTTAATAAGTGTTTCATAAATCATAATTTTCAAGCTGTTTCATTACCTATTCAAACAATTATATATATATAGTATATACATTACATTTATTCTATTTTTAGTAATACAAACATATAAACGACATAACCCACATGTGACCGCGCATTTTTTAAAATTGTACAGAAAATAATTTTGAACATTTTAATGCCTTACTGTTAGTTATTATTTTAATTACTTTTAAACCATCTAATAACAAAACTATGACTCTTAAGCCTCTATTATTGTATAAAACGTACAAGAAAATATCAGTTGTCTATTACTATACTGTTTAAATAGTTTTATTATTAGAGTAAATAAGGGGCGGGCTGGTAGACCAAGAAATTTTCCGATGAGCCTGCCAAACAACAACTTATACAAGGGATTGATGATTTAATTGATTTATTGCACATTTAACACAGCTCATCCGTACGTGATTAAGATATTGTCTAAGTATTACTCCTTATCGGATGCTGGGTCGACACTTCTAAAACAACCATGTTATTCTCTATTTTATAAGACCTTATCATAAGACGTATTGTAAAATATTTTCATATTCAAATATTTTTTTAACATTGTATAATAAGTATAGAATAATTTAACTAAATTTTAATTTAATAATTGTCTTCTGTTCTGAATACTTTAAAGTGTGCAATATAATTTTTTCTTGACATAAAAACATTAACGAAAAAAATTCAAAATATTATAAAATGGTCGTCTTTGGGTTTTTCTGTTTAGGTCTTTCTAAAAAGTGGATGCCATTGTTCTTTCTTAACTAATTATTGTGGCACTATAATGGTTTTTATTTTAGGCTTAGGTAGTGAAATTTTATTAAGTAAACCTCTTAAATTTATTTAATATAAATTACCAAAAATTGCAGGTTTTAATTATTTTAACATGTTAACATGTAAAAGTCGAGAAACAACTTATGTATTTAATTTCAGGTTCTATAAATAAGCATCAGTACCTAATCTTGTGGCTTGTTCATAAACAAACATAATAAGAGGTACAATGGAGTTGGACCACCATTAAAGACCATCTGATTAGGAAGTATAAGTACTAAGATGGTAATTACACCAAAATTGGACATAACTTTGGTAATTTCATACTGTGCGTGTATGGTTTAGACTTTGCTGGTTTTTTATACCGTGCTCGGTTATGACTGTGCTGTTTTAGAATGATTTTATAAATTTTGAGAAAATGTTGAATTAAAATGTTCCAAGTGTCTGTAACGATTTTTAGATTAAATGTTTTTTTTTTCATAGTTCGCACATGTTACACAGTTACTGTCGTGTATATTAAAAAATAACTACACCTAACTAACAGGTGATGTTATACAAAAAAACACTTAAATCTATTAAAACTTTACTAAAAAAACGTTGGCCTATACTTTGTCGTTCAATGCTACAACATCTAGTTCAGAATTCTATCGATTCAGACTGCAGGATTGTTATAAAGAGGGCCAGACAAAGTTACAAATTATTCAACGGGGACGGAGAATAATGGGGCGGGGGAGGTCACATGTCAATATGAATGATTACAGCTAAAAGTGATATATAAAATCACTTTTAAATTTAAAGTTAGTTCCAAATTTGTATGGAAAATTCTTTAAACATAGAACTACCGATAAACATTGACAAACAAAAAAAATATCATAAACCCTTTCCCATAAAAGGGCTAGATATGTATTTCTTTATTCCACTTTTTTAAGCAAAGTTTTAGGGATTTAGATCTAGAAATTAGACATAAGGTAGATCTAGAATAGAACTATAACGTATACAATTTTCTCGAAAATTTGTAGTCAAACTTTTTTTTTATTAAGGAAAACCCCAAAAAAAAGAAAAATTACACTATGACCGTATTCATATTCTAAACTGCTATGTGTGAGTAAATCAAGTCAACAGGTAATGAAAATAATATTTTCATTACATTGTTAATTACGATTTATGAGTTACTATGGCAATACATTTATTGCCATAGTGTAATCAACCCTAATCGTATCTACCCTAATACTAAAATTAATTTTTAAGCACATAATTGTCATTAGGTACAATGCTTTTATCGATATTTGCATTTTTATCTGTGAACACTGGACCTCCCTTACTACCCGCTTACGTATAATACTTTCTTACTTTATAGTTCATACTTTATACTTAAATCTATACAGTGCCTTGGTTTGGACTATATTGGTTGATTGGTTAACGATACCCAGTCAACAACTTAAAAAATATTAGATATTTTAATTTTTTTTTTCTTTTATAGTTATTAGTAGGGACAGATTTAATATATTTTTAAAAAATATAACCAAATCCTTTTATGTTAAACCCGTATTAACTAAAGTTTTTTAAATATTAACATGTATATTTGATTAGCTTTTTAATTTAAGAACCAGTTTCGATAACCAGTTTTGGATAATTAATTTTAAAGTTAATAAAGTTTTAATATTAAGACAGGATGGGAAGTGCGGTTGAGCAATGCACGCAGATAAAAATATGTTGTTAAATGAAGCTTTTATTTTTTAGTCGATTATGGCTACGTACTATATTATATTTAACTGTAATCATTGCCGATTTGTTTAACACAAATATTTGTTTTATTAAATCACATTTTAGTTCTTCAAACTGGTGTTACTCGTTATGACTTTTCACTTCCTTTCACAACGGTGTCTGAATCCGTGACACTGGTTGCTCTTTTTTTTCTGTTTACAGACGGTTCTAATGGGAGTTCTTAATGTTGAAAGGCATGGAAAGGTGTGGAAAATGTAGCACTTAAACAAAATTTGCACGACTGAGATCTGTGCAAGCGGAGTCCAGAAATACTTGTGGTGTCTGTTCTTGACAGCTGTTGGGCCGTGGGGGGCGCTTCGCTATAGTTTACACAACAGTCGCCTAGGCTGCAGTTGCGGTATATCGATTCAACTTTAATTTCCGTGACCCCCGTGGCTACCTCGCGGAACGCAATATCCTTTGATAATCCACCGGGAACGATTTGTCGTTTGCCAAAACGTACGGCCGGGTTCACATAACGACGGTTTCATGACGGTGACTATTCGCAAGAAAAGAGGTGAAGTCCGAGGTCCCCACCCGTCGGTCGTATGTGATAATTCGATTAGCAAGCGAAAAAGCTCCAGGCCCGATTTCAACACGTCCTTGGATTCATGTCGGTAAGTAATTCTCGGTAGTCTCTTTTCGATTAGACGACGACTTCAAAACAACACTCGAGTTCGAGACTGATTCGTGCGATTTTCGACTGTATAATAATACTTCCATATTTGTAACACATAAAAAAACGTCTAATGTTCCAATTCAGAAAAAGCTTCTTCTGACTTATGTTACACTTTCCTGTCGAAGATAAGAAAATGCAAACTTTTATTATTTTGTTTTATTAAAACGATAACGACGATCCGGCTCCCTTTAGATTTCAGAGCTAAATACGCTAATGCAATAGTTTCATCTAATATTTGTACGTAATCGAATTTATTTTGAATATGAGTGGACTGAGAAGTTAGGTAAATAATACAAATATATATTATATAACGTTCCGATTATACTTAATTGTTCCTAATTGTGCATTAACTCGACTCGACATCAATTTTGTTTTTTATTTTTAATGTTAAGCAGTGACGAAGATGACGACGACTTCGTTAGAGGAGTAAATACCCCTTATCGTAGTCCGGCCCTACGGACTCCGGCTGATTCTACTGCTTCGTGGCTGGACGTGAGTTATAGCTAACCATTTCTAGTTCTTTTCTTGTTCGTTGACAATTTCAAAGAACCGACCATTAATATTTACCCATTGCGACTTTCTCGAATACAGGCTGAAGAATGTTGCCGGAACGGAGCTGAGTTTTTAGACGAAGCGACCAGCATACTGCACGATGAAGGCGAGTTTTCCGACCTGTATCACGACCAACTGCGTGTCGAGTACGAACAGTGGAAGAAAATACCGCACTTAAGGTCAGCAGACAATCTTTAAAAGTGCCAATTCAAATTTCCCAAAAGGGAAATCTGTGGTAGCTAATTTTTATTGAAGCGAATGAAATAATAGGTGTGAATCCAAAAGGTGGAATAAAAGACTTTAGCCCACCACTCGGTTTTATTTATTTAAAAAAAAATATTTATGTGATAAAGATATCAAAAATAATTACCGTGATTTTAATTTAGCTTCGACACAAACTTGAAAAGGTATTTTAATGGGTAATGGGACAAAAGATACAAATGAGAACCATGTATGAATTCAAATTTAGGGAGGGAGGACTAGTGCACCTTGTTAACTGGAATGGCAAAAATACTAGGGAGTGGCGAATATAATCAATCGATTTTTTTAGGTATGAGAGGAGGGGGCATTGTAAAAGCGTTGCTTCGGGGCTCTAACCACGACTATGCTAAAATGAAAAATTTTGATTTTAGATAATAAAACAGTTTTACGTACATTATGTTTTTATATAACTATCGATGCTAAAAATACCCCCAAGGTTAAAAGAATTGTAATTCTACTATATTTTCAAGACTATGATCTATAAATACCAAAGAAACTCTGACAGATGCTCATACATAACGAATAAATATACAACATACATATATGGTGTGGGATCATGTTTTCAAAAGACCAAAATAATTATCAACATTGCTATCTCCTTTAATACACCGCATTACAAGTTTATGAGATGGAAACTAAAGTTTCTCAATAAATTTATTATAATACATTTTCAGAAGCATTTATACATTTATGGAACTCTGTTGAAAAGTATTAAAGTTTATAATTCTAAAATGTACATACAACATTTTATTTATATTTATAAACTAAACTGTTACTTTAAAGCCTTGGTAAACACAAGTTATGCTGTAAAATAAATATAACTATACTTCATTATTCAGCGAGTGCCTATTGTATTAGATAAATAAGGATGATGTACGCACGCTATTCTTTTTTATTGATAAAATAGCTGACTCACAGTTATAATTCAAAATTCAGTTTATGGTTCGTGTGTATAATATTATGCACAACACTGTTTATCGTGTTTGTAACAAATCAACCCGTTCAACTACGCTACCCAATTTATACACTCCATTTTTTAAAGTGTCAGTGACAATCGAATTCGATTTGTAATCAAATCTCTAACAAAAGAATATTTAAAATTTCAAAAAAAAAGTGCGAACAAAATCGAAGCTATTTGTAACGCATATGCGGTCGTTTCAACTTCTATTTACAAACTAATCAACCGAATTTAAACTCTTTTAATTGAAATATTTGCTGGATTAATTCTTATGTTCAACTTGGTGTTTATATTTAACTCAGTTATAATAATAATATATATAAAAAAAATGGCAAATAAATAACCAAAAAAATAATCTAAATATAAAACCAAGAATTAAAAATGTTATCAAGCCGAAATTTGCATTATTTTTTATCACTACAACACATGTTAATCGACAGTATAATAGTTTGAAAACTTAACTGATTTCACATTTTGTAAAAAAAAGTCATTAAAGAACCTTTTACAATTAAGTTTTGCCTTGTGGAATGATAAAAACGTCTCGCTTCAGGAACAGTATTGATATCGTCCAAATAACATAACTTACAATTAGCTTTAAAATGTTTTTTTATTGACTGTTTTACAAGTTTAAGATAAGTAAACTACCAGACTAACATACTATCGATAATCTGAATCAACATTTGTTATAGTTATAACAAATAAAGTAAATTTAGGCTTAGTAACGTTTTCAATCACTATATAAAACAACTAATATTTTTACAATTTACATATTATTGTTATTTAATATGAACAAAATCTTGTGGTTTGACTTATGTATTTATCCATCGACAATTTTCAAATATTACAATCGCAATCGACAATTTATATCTTTTGTGTGTTCTTTAGGGTAATCGGTAAGAAAATTGATTGTCCTAATACACCAAGGCTAGACCTCCCAAAACGCAGAAACGTGACAAACGATGACGAACGGACGATGGGTGACTCTGTGGATGATACAGAACGCCGATTGCATGAACTTCGAGACCAAGTTTTTATGATTATGATGGAGTCAATTTGGTTACGAGTATTGGACGAACGTCCTACAACCGGATGTCGACAGCTGAGTCACAAAGATTCGGTCCTACCACTCTATTCACCCTGTAGTATAGAATCTACACTAGTCGTCTCGCCCATATTGCCGGCTGATCGTCCGAGAATCAAGTCCAAAACTCGATTGAATGTCTTGCCGGCAACACATCAACCCCAAAGGTAACTGTGTTTGTTTAATTATAAGTAAGTAAAAGTGAGTTTTCACTTTTCTGCAATTTATACTGTTATGTTTTGTTTTGTCAAGAAAATATTCATCTGATTTGGTTATGTGAAATGTATTTCGATCTATTACTAACAGAGATGGTTGTCCTTATTTCCAAAGTTCAAAATGTAATAGAGAGACCCCTTAAATTTGTTATTACACATATAAAATAAACGTGTAAAAAAATTATTCACGATTAATCAACCCTAACGGCTAACACGTACCACAATGGGGTTAAACTTTGGGGTAGGTTTTTCTTTTTTTCTTTTTATCTTAAAAATTATTCTATTTAAGATAAAAGTGTATAGAGCTTTTATCATATAGTAATCACATTTCCTAAAAAAAAGTTGTTAAAAAAATCAAATCCATTACTTTACAAGAAATTCAACAATGAAAATAGTACATGCTGTATCGTGATAATTGTTTTTTTTCCATAACTTCACCGATCGAATGACAGTATATTACACAATTTATCTAAAATAATATTTTCTATAAGAATGGCATATAACAGCATATATATATATATATATATATAATTATAAGAAATCGGAGAGGCTTGAAAGGCCTGAGTCTCCACAAAAACTAGCAAACATTCCCTTCTCCTACAAGAAAAATGTTGCCCCAATGTTTAATAACATTTAGATATGTTTTTAACAAATAAGAATATATCGATACTTTAGAGCACACGAGTGCAATGCCCATTTCTTTAAAAATCGTGATTTGGTGTCCTTGAATTCGTGATAAAAAACTGAATCGAATTAACAAAAATCGATTTTGACAAAAAAAAATGGACATAGCACTTATGTGCTCTTAAGTATCGATATGCACTATGCAACAATGTAAATATACTTAATGACAATTGTTTAATCAATTTTTTTTACTCTTAAGTTAAAATTATAAATTACGTGCTTTTTAACTTGGCTCAGGGTAAGTTTATGTAATCTAATTATATTAAGCAGTTGTCTACAAATATTTGTTTTATTTCGTAAACATTATTTCAATGTACGAAACGCGAATAAAAATAAATACAACAAATATTATGCCGTTTTATTATTAAATGCTACGCAGAATCATGATAATCATAGTTCGATCCACGTAACTGTTTTATAGCTGAATCGATTATAATACAATATTACTTTTACTTTTGACACTGTCCAAGTATTGTAAGTTGATATAATTTTAGTCATATGATAAATTAACAAGATATATGCTGATTTGTATTAAAACTTTATTGTTTCTATAAACTATTATTAGAGTATTAAAATTGGTTTTAGTTCAATGTTTATGGAACCAATCAAGTTTTATGCAAACCAGCAAAATTAGTGTGAACAATTTAAAAGAATCGAACTCTCAACATGTTCAATTAATACTTACAAAATTACAATATTAAAACTATTAGAGCAATAGAGTAGTATAACAATATTAAACATTTATTTTCCCTTGTCCAAATTTCAAGTTTTAAAACTTTTATAATTTGATTACTGTGTATTAACTTTAACTTATAAGTTAATAAATATATATGATTAAAAACATTAAAACCTGTTTTGATATAGTCATCTTTAACTTTCTTTAACTCCCAGGTAGTTAATATAAAGTTCCTATCAATTTTGAATATTTTTTAACTGTCGTTTATAATGTAAATGTGTTGAATTAATATAGCCAAAGTTCTCTTGTGTTCTCAGATATACCTAACTTTTCACTTCAAAAATTCTTATACTCCCAAAACCGTTTTTTAGTTATTTAAAAGTTAAGTATATAAATAAGCATTCCTTATTACACTCAGTAAATGATTTTGATATTTAAACTACTACTTGAAATCAATGACCATAATATATAAAAAAGTAATCATTTTTATTTTATATTTTATCGTCATTATTTAATAAATCAAAATAATTGACTATTTATTCTCTGAAAGGAACAACATACAGTTTTATAAACAGCAAATGCAATTTAATTCCAAGCAACCTTGTATTTTGTTCAAATCTACATAATTTAACCTAATAAATGATTGATTGACGATCTATTAAGTAGTCATAACTATAAGTTATCATTATAATTTATGTTAGCTTCAATGCGGAGCTGTGATTTTTATTTAACTTTTTTTTTGTGTTGTAATAATTCCTGAAGATTGTGTTGATAAGTACGCTCCTTGTATTGCTCACATTTTCTAACAAAAACCCTTACTGTATGATGCTATTTATTTTTCCTTTGTTTTAGAAATATTAAATATAATCAAAAGCCTTGGTCGAAAAATAACGTTACCAATTTGCCACCAATTGAAATCCATCCTAAAGTGAGTAAAACGTAATGTGCGTTGTAGACCGTATGCTTTAATATTAAATATACATAACTGTATATATGAACATGCTTTTATTTTTAGCATTTTAGCACCGTGTAAAAATTCCAATCGCATTTATTTTTGCTCATAGAAATTTATTTATTACAATCGTCCGTATACTTGACAAAACAAAGTACAATGAAAGCTAAACGCACTGTTTATTGTCGGTAATTGTTTTTCATTGTTTCTTTGGTTTGATTGAATTCTTTTGTGGTGCCAAAATACCCACGTTGATATCGAACGGTAATAAACAAAGAATTATATGATTACATCAGATTTACAATATCGAAAAAAACCAATCGCCAATGTTTGCTAAAAGGCCTAAAAATGATAAAGCAAGAACCCAATTATGAAAACTACGCCATAGAATAATTATTCCAAATGAACGGGACGCTGTGTCTCGGTTAAACATACATAACCTCTATCTCGTTCTTATGCATACTACTCAACTTAATGCCAGAATGTTTTTTTCCACTTGTTTAATTTGATTTCCGTGGTACTGATATATTTTGTATTCCGAACCCGACAAATCAGCTTACGGTACGGCGCGTTTTTAGAGCAACCGGAAATTATGTTTTCGAAAAGAACTTCCAATTATAGGCGATTTCAATTAGAGTTCCACCAGGGTAATTTTTAAAGTAGCGGCTCAAAAAAGTACTTCATATTTATACATTTAGTACGACAATTATATGAATTTCCGTTTTTCTTGTTAATTTTACTTATTACGATTTTTTTTTAACCATTAAATTAATTTTTAATTCCTTATAATGGAATATATAAAATATATTTCTTAGTTATCATAAACAAAAGTCATTACTAAAAAGACGGACTTAACTAATTCAAAATATTAATGAATTAAAATTGATATGATTTTTATTTTGAAATATTTTATTAGTTCACTGCAGTTTTTTTATATAACTACGAAAGATTTGGAACTTCTTGTAAATAAACGCATATGAGTATTCATATTTTAACTGGGTCTAAGGGTATTTTATTTTATTCGTTGTGTTTACTAACTAAAGGGTTGACAAGTCTAGTACATGAGATTAATGGGGCATTTTATTTAGAAATGAAATGTATAAAATATATTTAAAATAATTTCTTTATACTTGCAAAGCTAGTGCAAGTTATCGCTAGAAATACATTTCTACATTGTATTAGATAATATTATTTTTAAGTGTAGCTTTTAAATAAGGGAATAATAACTAGTAAAAATATTTTCACAATACCTATAATTCTGTGGTGCTCGGGGAAAAAGTATTAAGTCCAAAAATTGCGAAAATGGGGATAAGTGCTAATTTTGTATAAAAAAAAATGATTTGTTTGTGAAATTAGTTGTTTTGGACTTAAGACCTTTTACCCGAGCATCACAGAATTACTCCTCGGTGGTAAATCATGAATAAAAATAAAAAGTGAAAAATGTACAGCAAAATATAAGACAGTTTGGAATAATAACTAAACAACCGTAACTAAATTTTCTAAATTTTTGTCGAGGAAAGTTTTGGTCAACCATAACCAAGAAAAGACTACAAAAATCCAAAAAGCTACAGACCATATTACATCTCTGCTATGTCACACCTATAAGATGATTATTAATCGTATCAACGAACAAGTGGAAAGAAAGATCAACGCAGAGCATACTGTTTTCAGTGTCCCATTGGGGGCGGTTTTAAGTATAATAATGTAACTGGGGCAGTTATCTTGAATCGCATATACACCGCATACAACGCGTTCAGTAGCTCAAATCATTGATTATGTAATTATGAGTTTTACATAACCAATGCTTTAACTAACAAATTCGACTATCCGCGTAGTAACAAGCAGTTAATTAATTTTAAGATTTTAATTTCGCCTTAAGCGACCTACCGGGGTTAGGCTCTGGAAGACGTTGTTCGCTTGAATTATTCAAAAGCGATTACAGTAATGAATTCTATGATAAGTATATAATATAGGGAAAGAGAGATTACCTACCGAGTAAAAGCGCACTTCTAATGAATCCACGCCACACCGTACAAGATCATAACTTTTCCGCCACAAACGTGTGTTGACTACTCAACAAATACAAGAAAACGTTTATTAAGTATGTACCTACGTCAAATCGAAAACAACTATGTAGATAATATAGTTCTTAATGAACGCGAAGCCGATGAAACTATCGCGTGTAACAATATTGAAAAAGTTTGTAGTTTGTACCTACATTTCCGTCCTTTACACCAAACCTTTGCAAGAGAAGTTGAATCCAAAGTCTTGATTTTCAAATTTAGTAATAGTGAATAGGTATAATCATTTTGCTACGTGTTTATGATAATTATTTATATGACTATTCATAATATATATATATATATATATATATTATGAAAAAGTAAAAGTGAACATTTGTCCGTGAAAAAAAAAATATAAATAAATATATATATTATTTCTCTTAGCGCATGTCCGATATTATAATATCCACTCCTGAAATGGATACAAATCAAAAGCTTGATTACTATATTTAAAAATGTCGAATGTTATGGATTAGTTATGGATGCTAACTTTTTGAATTTTGAATTAATCGCAAACCGAGCTCTACTACACAATTTGGCGACCATAAAAGCCCTAAATTAATATTACGTTCGTATTTAAACTGTCAGTTCCTCTCAAGTCATTGTAGTATAATGACAAAATAATCAACACCATTCGAGATGAGGAAGTAAAAAAATGAGTCCAATTTTTTCTGGTAGAGAAACGGTTTTTGAACTTTTTTGGATTAAGTGTCTGACTGAAACATTTTCCAATTTTCCAATCGATAAACACTGAAATAGTTTATTTGCTATTTTTTTGGTATAAATAACATTTTAATAAAATTTTTATTTTTTCAATATACCGAAATAACATTTGGAGCCCATGAAGCCCTAGTATATTTGTATTTTATATTATACATTTTGTACAACATAGTTAAAGAGTGTACCTACTTCCCATGTTTTTTTAAGAATTATGCACTAACACATAAAATATTATTATATTAATTTGGTTTACAGTTACATCTATACAGTTTATGATTATTGATCTATTAACTGAAAATACTGAAAATCAAGTGCATGTAAATATTTTCAATATGAACCACGGACTACATGGATTTATATGAACATGTTTTTTATAGTAATTACTTCAGGTTTTTGAGAAGGAAGTAGGGGGAATAAATGTTACACGATTTAAATATAGATAAACATATATGTATAATATGATTTTAAATAATTTCAAACACGATAAATCAATATTAAGTAGTCTTTATTTTGATTTTACGCTGAATAATTCTGTAAAGTTTTTTTCAACAATTTGTATTTCTTACATTCCGTCAAGGTTACTGTCATTATTACAATTACCTTGATGAACCGGCGAACTATGGCGTGTTAAGACAGAAGACTAAAGGCACTTATATTTTTTCAAGAATAACATGAAATTCATATTACAGATTACTTATTCGATTTCTTATGATAACTCAGTACAACATAGGTATAGTACCTATTCAACAAATGTCCGGATGAAATTCCGAGTAAAAAATCACATTTCACTCTTAAACTAAAAAAAAACATAATATGTTGTTTTTTTTTGGAAATATGTTTTTGATTTTTTTTTAACGTGTAACTACAATTTTGTAGTTTTATCTGACGGCGCACGTTGAAGAAGAAAATGTGTATATTTATACAAATAATATCTATGTTCGAGTATAATATAATTGCGGAGTAGTCAATGCAAATCCAATGACGTGCATTGGCGATGGCGTCGAAGGACACTCATCATTAAGTACGACTGGTTTTTCAGATTCATTATAGGATCAACACACACAAAGCAGTAACTTCCTAAGATTATTAATATTATTTTACGATCACATGCAAAACAGCGTGATAATACAATTTAATAATAACATGTTCCCTCTTTAAATTCGCTATTATGACAAAACAATACTTTCTTCTGAAAAACGCATAATTAACGCATGTGCCCGTCAAATTCCAGCTCCTATCCCGCCACCATTTCTGTTTCGTTTGAACTCCTTAGTCTAACACGTGTGCCGTACTCGGTAGTTAATTACCCACACGTTATACATATATTGTTCGCCGTTTCTCTGTGAAGCATATTAAGTACTATTGTTGTTATCGTGTAAATAATTACTTCTTCCTTCCGGTCGGCGACACAAAACTTACGTGTATTATTATTAATTAGTCATTAACATGCGCATGTCCGCAAGACATATTTAAATCATAAAACGCACACGTTGGAATAATATATTGACTTCTACTGTAATTCGGTATAGTAAACAATAATTATACCGTCAAGAATAATATAATTGCAACACGACCTACGCCGATCACCTTGTTTACTCGTTTTACAGTGTGATAAACGTATTATAAAATCATAACTATTATAAAAATGGCTGTAAAACAAACCAACGTGTCAAAAATTTACAAAAAATATAGGGTCTTTAACCTAAAAAACCCTATATACCTATACAGTGATAAACTTTTATTTTTATATACTATGTAAACATTTGTAAAGCGTTCAATGTTTCTGAGAGTAATATTAAAAATTGTACGAATACTTTAAACTGCAGCTGACATAATTAAATATATAATTTATTTATTAGTATTAAATACTATTTCATATTTTATTCAAACTTATTTTATAAAATAATTTGATTTGTACTTTACTTACTACACTTTATTTTTCAATTACATAGTTATCTACAATGGTATAAGTAGAGCAGTCCTAAACTGGAAACCAATGGGAAAAATACCTCGAGGGAGGCCCAGGAAAAGATGGCTGGATGTTGTGGAAAAAGACCTTGAAAAATTGGGAGTACAGGAATGGAGGGAATTAGTTCAGGATCGAGAGAAATGGAGGGATATTATGATGGCGGCCAAAACTCTTAGAGAGTATTAAGTGCCATAGGAAGAAGAAGAAGATAGATCTACAATCCTACCATTAATAATTTAAGTTCTTCGTCTAATTAATTTTCATTGATCTTTGCTACTCGATGAGTGTTATTTGAATTACATATTAATAGACAATCGAAAAATAGGACTATTCGTTTGTTTTCAATTGCTCGCAGTTTAGTTTAATAGGATTTAGTCGAAATAATGAGTTAAAAGGTAATGGCAAACCAGCGGTACCAGCGAAGTACCATTATACCAATGAATGCCACTATAAATATAAATCTTAAATTTAACATTGCATCAAGACCCGGAAAGTCAATACAGCTGTTAAAAACATAATATATATGCCTAGTCACGAACAACATATTCTTAGTCAATGGTATTATAAAATATTTTATGATGGGCCCATTATGTTTCAGCTTTGTATTAAATCAAAAACAAGGCCGCACGTTTTATTTCTTCAATGTTCACATTACAGATTTTATTTAACTTTTGATTTACAAAAAAATTAATTATTTCAAAGATTTGATGAAGTTTTAAAATAACAATAAAAACTATCAGATGACCATTCATATTCTATTTTATATATAAAAAAAATGGCACAATGCAATGTTTTTGCCAACTTTGCACTCGGGTCGTTGTGACGACGAGCATGTCATTTAATTTCCCTGCTTTTATTTAATTTTGTGAATAGGCGCACTATACATCAGCTTGTAGCTAAACAATTAACATAATATTATTTGATTTCCATTTTCCCTGCTAATTTATTTTGCCGTGTCAACTTGCAATTAACTCTATTATAATTATATTTTGTTTTACGTAATAGTCTCGGTGTATCACTTATATAAACTAATTTCAATGTGTATATTTATATATATATAGCGATCAGTATACTCACAGCCCGTTTTATTGATCGAAAACATGTCTCACGGGATAAACTATGACATTTCGTAGAGTAATAGAATTTTTATAATTTGTTTTTTTTATAGAAACTTACAACTGTCTTCGATTTTTTGTTTAATCGCCAAAATTATGAAAAGTGTACTTTTAATAAGATACTTACAATTTCTATGACGGTTTTTGAAAAACAAACTTTTAAAAATCAGAGAACCGCGCTGACTGTAAAATGTTTTAACTAAAAAATGATTCAAAGATTTTCCCGTAACTATTTTTAACCAACAAAATGATATTGAATGTATTTCTAAAAGATAATTCGAAGCACTATTATTTGAAAATGAATTTTGAATTTTTGAATACGCATAGTTTTATGATATTATGTATAAAAATCAAAAAGTCTAGTAGCTATTTTCGTTAGTCTAGATTAAAAGTCAAGTACAGTTTCGCTGCGTCTCAGCCCCGGCCTTTTTTCGTACGTAAAATCTAGTAATTTATGTTTGTTACAACTGGTAGTTACTTTTAAAACTTAACTTTAGAACGTATAAAAATCATTACGATAACGTTGTAATGCGGCGATAACGACGATTTTCTGATTTTTCAAAAGATTACGGACAAGACTAAACGATGGTTTTCGGCTGTCGGTGCTCCGGGCAGGAACCACGTGCCCTCGCGGCCGGCCACTTCGGCCTTTCAGTTATTGAACTCGCATACGGAGGATACCCCAACGGTAAGCTATATTATAACCGACCATTGTTTTGTTTGACATTGGTTTTTCCATAAAACTGTTTTGCGTCGGTAGATAAACGTGCGTTTCGACATATCCATCGACGGCAAGAGCATCAAAGGGCTGCGGAAAAAAAGTTTTTACCATAATAACAATGATTATCGTTCGTCGTCCATTTGGCCGCGTAGCCCAAAATGAATACAACTCCACATAATAATGTTAATATTATACTCGGAAGTTGTAGAAAACCGCAGCTGTACAGGTTGACGGCGACTGGCTGTCTGTGGGCATGGAAATAAAATAAAACGATGATCAATGCCGTCATGAGTACACGGTAACTATACATTAAATCGTATAGGAACAATTCAAGCCCGAAGTTAAATTTACTTTCCCCACCGCCGAAATCGAAGTACACTTGTCTTGTGTGTTTTTATTTTTACACTGTGGCGGCCGGTCTGTCGCCACAGCAGTAGCGGCGGCGGAAGGTCAAGCCCGTCCGAAGGTGAGTCGGTTTGGCAGAACGGCAATTCGTGCTAGGATTTCTACAATATTACATGTATCTGTGCCCTATAGGATACATACAAACTGCTGGTCGTGCATGCATATATAATTATTGTTGTTGTTTTTATTATTATACTATGATCCGAAATTTTCGTCCGGAGTACCGCAGTAGTGTTTTGGACAACGTTGCCACCGCTGCCGCCTCCAACACCGGTAGTGCACGTCCACCTTTTGTAAGCAAAGTCCGTTGGCCGCCGGTATCAAAAGTCCTCTAATATATTTTATAATATCGTTGTCGGTTGACTTTTAAAAAAATCGATAAACAATAATAATATTATGCGCTTTCGGACTGGTTCTGCCGGAAACCGACATCGGCTGTGTTCTTAATTTTATTGAACTCCATCGAAAAACTTACATCCGTCCGGTACAGACAAGCGGCGGCCAGAAACATGTATAATATTACCCTACAACTATTCGGGCAATAGTCAACATCGAATTGGCTACATATTTTCAAAACAGTGTGTAATTACCGCTCATGCACAACTAACTATGCACAACATGTACAACAACAACGTGTACGGCAAGCTCGAGATGAACGAGTACAAGTATTCCAAGACGGCGGCCATGCTCGACAAACTCGTTCACGTGATAAGGATATTCGGCGTGTTCACGGCCATAGGTGAGTTTGAATGATCCATATTATTTTTATTATTATCAGATAAACCTATTAATTAATAATATTTTCATCACTAGTCAGAAGACAGGCCAACAAAAAATATGTACCGACACTTGTCCGCCGATGATCACACATTAAAATGCGCTATAAAAATAACTTGTTTTCTTTTTGTTGTATTCAATTTTTTAACTTTAATCAGGACACAATCTGGACCGGATATAACTTAACCTTTGGCCGTTACTGACGGACTATCTTCCTTTTAATTTTTCAACCTCTTACTGCTAAATTATTTTTATTTCCAAACAACGTATTTTGACAACTGTAATTGTTTCATTATTCATTTAAATATTGGTTAACTGTTATACGCCAGAATCAACAATATCACTATAAATTTCATTTTTATGTTTATAAAAAAATGCCTTCATCTTAGACCCATTTTATATTATATTGATCCGTAGCTCGTATGGTTACTTAAACACCAAGGTTAGTCATACCCAGCGTGTTTATTTATCGAAGATAAATATATATTTTTATCTTTCTGACAAAGCGAGTTAATTTTTGGGTTTTGTTAGCCTAAGCTTTAAGTTTATTTTTTATTTAAAAATATATTTACAATCTGTAATGTTAGGTACAATGAGTAAATTTGAAGAAAAATATACAATGACAGGACGACATGATAGAAGGGGGTGTCCAGTAACACTACTTCAAATAGATTTAATTACATAATTAAATAGTTGTTATAAACTGCTTAATTTTGCTTAGTTTGTTTTTGTTTTTAGTTTTTAAGAAAGTCACGTGATCAATATCGTTTTAAACAACGAGGTGGATTGTTGTTAGGGAGCGTAAGAGAAGAAATATTGGATATCAGTGGATTCGGATGATTTATAGTGTTAGAGTGGAATTTTTTATAGTGAGTGGATGCAAGAACAAAAATAGTAGGAACATTGAGGTCGTGGTGAAGTGTACGATTACTTACATACCACGGCGATTTAATTAAGAGACGGAGGTTAATTGATTGAAAGGATTGAAATTTAAGAGATATTTTTTTAGTTTTAATGTGAGTAGCCCAGGTTAGTAACTTTAAGTTAACTTTTTTTCATCAATATTTTCCCCGATCTATAGAACTTTCCTATTATGGAAAGTAACATTTATTTAAAATCTAAATGACAATTGAGGAGATAATTTTAATAATAAAATATAAAAATGTTTTTTCTAGAACCATAATTAACTTGTGTAAGCGGATCTTTGAACTCATACTAAAATAACTTAACATTTTATTAAATATAAATCATCAACCATAGTCTGATAACTTATGAAAAAATATTAAAATAATAAGTCGACTCTCGTGCATTCTACTGTAACAAATATATTTCATTAAAATGTTATTTTTTAAATTTATTTTCAGTTATGTTTGGCGTGGGCGTTGACATTGCGATCCACCAATACGTTTTTGGGTTTTATATAATGTAAGTATACGTCACTTGTATTATTGGAATTTATAATGAATGTTTATTTGTGTTAAACAAATCAAATATAACGATGACCGCTTGTCGATGGACGTTTTCGCTATTTATTTTACTGATCAGTCGACATTAAATAGCGGTTAAATATAGATGAATGCTTATTGACAATGCACTACTAAACAAACATTAATTGCATAACTATTCTGCTGCTATTGATGTCGTGAAGGTCGAAGAACATAATATGACAAGTTTCATGCACTTTAGGACAATGACGCTAACATCTTATGTTCATATTTGGCCCAATAATGGTATATTTATTTTAACTAATAAGAAAATTGGCATTTGACGGGATACTTGCTACGGTTAAATAAGTTATATTTTATCCCCGCTTGATACATAATAGTTTGCTTTAATTAAATGATCAAAGTTAAAAAAAAAATGAAATAATTGTATAACATATGTATTTTAAAACTATAAAATACGTACACTTGTTTTGAGGACATTTTTTTGGAACTTATTCAAACATTTTATCTGAATAACTGTTTGTTCATTTATCGGAACACAAAATAAAAAAAAACCATTTACAAGCTGTGTCATTACTTAATCAATCGATGGCCTGATCTCAGTAGTCGTTACCTACTAACTTTGTGTCACTGCATTATTAAATTATGATTTATGAGTTGTAACCGGAACAGCCATACTTGACACAAATATTGTATATTACCCTAGTGAAATGCCCTGAAGGTTTCTGATTTTCCCAGAACTGCTTTCATTTGTAACATTTCCATTTTTGATATAATACGTGAACCAAAAGCAGCTAACTATAGATACTATTGAAAGTTATAAATAAACATGATTCACTTTGTTTGTAAACGGATAATATAATTTTATTCTAAGACTAAGTTTTTATAGAACGCCTTTGACATTTAGGTATATTTAAAACAACCGGACTAGTTCGTTGCAATAAAATTAATTATTTCTAAACATCATCATCATTTACTCAAAAGATAATTGAAATTTTGTACAATACTACATTTTTATATGGCTTATAAAAACGTTAATAGTAATATTAACATTTTTAAAATGGCTACAAAATAAATTTTGTCCAATTAAAATTTGAATACAACAGACAATGTAGATAAACAAACTGTTAGGTACCAACGACGTTACATCACCCCTCAAATGAAAATTTAAAATATGCCACTGCTTTATAATATAACTTTATCATATGTAATTATAATTATTATGATATAAATATAAATAGTTATAGATAATATATTTATAACTAAATTTGTATCTTTTAATTTTGGACAGTCAGGATATTCCATATTCCTTAGGATATTCGTAATTCTTTTGTTGAACATTAATATTCATTAAAGGACAAAAAATAGTAAAATGTATCTTTTTATAAAATCCGGAGTTTTAATGCCATATCCTTAAAAATAATATTAAGAAATCGATTAGTGGAAAATTATAACAGCATGTAAGCAGATAATCTCATGGTTTTAACCTTTAATTTTAACATAATGTTTTATAAACGATTTAAAAACAATATTATGTCGGGCACAGTTATTTTTTTTTTTACTTGTTAAATTAATTTAAAAAACTTAGATAAGTTCAAAGTTACTTGAAAAATAATAAAACATAGGTATGCAGTCAATAATTTGTACAGTTTCAATAAAAATTAATTTTGAGTAAGTATGAACGTTTTCGAAACATCTAAGATTTACAGTCTAACAAACGCGAGGTAAAAATATTAGAAGGGAATTTACTTTTCAAAGTAGCTTTGCTACTGTGTAAAATTAAAAATTGTTTTAAAACTTGGTAAGTTCATAGTTATTTGAAATAGCAACTTATAACGAAACTTTTAACTTTCTAACTCGTTAGTGTCCAACCTTAAATATTTGTTAGTTGCCTATGTTATAACAGTATAAAGATAATTAAATATAGGTATACGTTACTATTCAATTTTTAAAATCTAGTGTTCTGGAAAATACTAAAAATGTTAAATCTTTGGTCATTTTATAGTAATTATTAATAAAACTAATTTGAGTATAAAAGTAGGTATTACGTATAAAACTGCACACAGACCGTTATTGTAAAAAAAAAAACTATAACCTCATTTATACAATCCATAAATATGTTTAATAACTATATTTATATATTTATGTGCTGTTTGTGTGAGTGTAACCAATATTTTAAGGCCCGATGAGTTTTTAACACATTTACCCAAATCCCCTGGACAATCCCTCGGGTGAACACATGGTATAATTATAAAAGGAGTATGGTGAAAAAATATTTTTTTTCATGCTTTTCCACAAAATTATAAACTTATAACTAGCAAAACTGATAAATTAGGTATAGTTAAAACGCTGGACAAAACTTCTCTATTATTTTTTTGCTCTAAGGTTGCTCTAACAATAAATTAGAGTGACGGAGGAAGCGGTAATAATCATTTTTCAGAATTAATCTATAGAATATTTAATGTTTATTAATTGTTACGTTTAAACGAAAATTACTGATTACCTTGCAAACTCTAACGTTAGGTTAAGCTAATAGAAAAAAAAAATGTTCACAAAATTTCACCACTGTAGTTCAATATTTACCCGACCCGATGAACAGTTAAAGTTTTGCATTTGAATAACATTAGGTTTTCGTAACTTTTTGTTTGCACATGTGTGGGAAAAAATCTAAAACCAATGAGTTAAGCTCAAGAAAATCATAGACTTTCAACATGATTTTTATTGAATAGGTTTACCTATAATATATAATATTTTAAAAATAATGTACAAAATACACATGAAAAACATAGAAACTGCATGTACAGTTGAAATTATAAATATAAATTCACAAGCATACAGATGTATATTAAAATCATTTTTAAAAATACAATGCGTATGTATAATGCACCAGATTCGAAATCGACAGAAAAGTAGCTATCAATTGAAAAATGTCATCAGGTTCTCAATCCATAAGGCCTATAGAGTCATATTCTGTATATTATTTTAAAAAAATTATATTTAATGAAAGTCATGTGGAAAGTCCATGAAATTCTCGAACTTTAAGCACACACAAACCAATAAACAAAAAGTCACGAAAACCTAAAGTTATTCAAATGCAAAACTTTTACTTCTCACCGGGCCGGGTAAAATATTGAAATACAGTGCGGTGAATTTCGTGTGCCTACATTTTTTTCCAGGGGTAAGAAGCAAAAAAAAGCACTTGGAGCATAAGTTTTTGACCAAAGCGAAAATAACGGACAACCTTATATACTAGCACATTTTTCACTGTTTTTTTCCTAATTGAAATAACTTGGAAAAAGTGAAGTGAGAGATAATAATTTTGCCGTTCACGCCTTGTTGTTAAAATGAAAATACCATTATATTCAAAACTAGAACATTAATTATGATATTTGAAGATAACAACAATATTATTTCTCAACGTACAGCTGCGGTATAAACAAATTGCAAAACAATTAAGAGTCCTCATAATTACTGTCGAATAATCTTCCAAATCGTCCGTGTTCGTATTACGTATATTGATGTTAAGCCATTAATCCTTTTTAACGACTACACGAGCCGGAACAAAGGATATGCGCCGGTAAAATACGAGAATTAGGTCAGCGCCAAAGAAAATACAACAAGGAAAAACTATAAATAAAATTTACCTTGTGCGCTGTAAGGTGTTAAACAAACGTAGTTTTCTGTTGAAAAACTGACAATTATTACCAATAAAAATATGATAAATTATTCATTAGCCTTAATGATTCGTATGCATTAGTAGTTATACGATACAACACAATTTTTTATATTATAAAATATATTATATTTGTAAAAAACAATACAATATTATTATAAATACCTACGTTTTTAGAAAGTGCAAATAAATTGATTTCTTTGGCAGTTTAAGCTGCTTTCGGTGGATTTACTATACTTTATATTTATTGTACACTTATAAATATATATATAATATACATTTTTTTTTTTTTGTAGATCATTGTCAATGTTGGTGTTTTTTCTGGAAATCACGTGGGCCATCACTTTATTCCTCAACGTTTGTTTAAAGTAAGTAACAATATACATCAATTTCAGTTTTAACAAAAACTATCATACTTAGTGTTTTTCTAACTATCTGTCTATTTCTCTTATTTGGCTTATTAAAACGGTCTGTTTACGTTGAGGATCTTCGCCGCTTCTACTCCGCCCTTCCACTTCTCTTTATTAAGTGCTACTCTAATTTCGAGAGATACATTTGTTTTTGCTAAGTTTGTATTAGGTTCAATATCGTCCCGTCTTTAACGTGATCCATTTGTCTTGTATGGCCAATCTTTATAAACCATCAGCTCGTCAAACGTGTTCTTTTCACTCCAGTCTTTATGTATCTATCTAGATGGCTAAAATGTATGATAACTAAATTTATATTACCTATAACATACTTATATGATGTGTTATAAACCCATATTATAGTTGTAGTAACTTACTGCTGAGGATAAGCACTTAATCGGGGACTTTATTTAAAGAGTGTAGAGTATACTTTTACATTGTTATTATTATTATTATTATTATATTTTTTAAATGCCATTGGGTGAGAGAGATATTAGTAGCCACACCGTTTAAAGATGATTGAAATGACACCTCAAATAATTAAATCAATCCAAGGCCTAATATAATTGAGGCGCATATAGCGCCTTAACTCACAAAAAATTAAACTTCGCCCATTAAAAATTTTATAATAATATAATATTTCAAAACCAAATTGACCCAACCCCTAAAAAAAATGTAACCACTAAATGGCAGAACTTAATTTTATCGGAATTAGTATTTAAACGATGGAGTCTGGAAAATTATAATTGCTTTTTTTTCTTAAAATAATGGATTTGAGGGTTAAGCTTTTCTGTCGATATGCACCTGAATTTACACTTGATGTCCCTCAATATTAACAATAGTGTTTAAGAACTAAAAAGGTATAAATTTAATAATCTTCCTAAAGTACCTATGTAGATAAAAAACAAAACAAGTTTTACCGCAACATAATTTTTTTTAGTTAAAAAATAATTCCTGTTGCTATAAATATTAGTTGACATAATATTAATTAAAATACCATAATATACTTAACGAAAATGTTGCCTAACCAAAACTAAAAAGGGCTATTTATTAAGGGGTGTAATGTTTGACATGAATATTATTATTAGGAAACGTTATAAATATGTCATTTAATTTTAAAGTAAATGACTTATATACTCATTAGTGATGATACTCCCAATATATGCAATGCATAGGTACTATATACTTACAACAGTAATTTGTTGTGCACATTACATAACGTAGCGAATCTTTAATTTAAAAAAAGAAAACGCATTTATTAAACGGCATTTTTATATGTAAAGTTAAAAAAATGTATGTAGGTAAACCGGTAAAAGGTTTATTTCGTTTTAGTCAATAGGGACATATATTATATGTATAACCCTTGTGTTAGGTACTTATATTATACGGTATACCTATTACCTATATTTTATGCATAGGGACGAATTTAATCCAATTTTCGCGTGTTGGGAAATAGTGCTGTGGCTGCGGCTATGGAAAAAGTCTTTGTTGTATACTCTGTTCTCGGTGATATTCTTTTTATGGCCACATGGTTTATGGCTGTCTAACGTTGCGGGTATGTATCATAAAATCGACGATTTCTAATGTTAACGTTTTAAGTTAAAGCACTGGCTAAAGTATAAATTGCCATGATATGTTTTCTTTAAAGGTGGTTTACTACTGTGGTTGTCATTCCTGTATTTAATCATCACTTTTAAGGATAGTGTACATAGGCGATCGGACTTTATGTTTGTATCCAGGGGAGAAACGTCCACGGCTTACGACCAGTGAGTACCTGCTAATTTTTGACTTGCATACTATATGTATATTTAATTAATAGTACAGCAATAATTATAATATTGTCTTGTCTAGGTATGACGACATAACCGATTTGCTGGGCGACACTATTCACGTGTCCCTATCGGCCGACAATCTTTCAGAGTTGGATCAAGATGGAATTTTAGAATTATAATAATTTATTTTTAAGGTTGTGTACATATTATATCTATTAGTAATAACCGTGTAAATATGATTTATTTTTGTTGTTAAACATATACTTAGATTAGGTAATATTATTATTGTTTTAATAAAAACTCATTGAATCATTTCACCAAAAATTAACTCTAGCCCATGCCACAACTCGTTAAGATTAAAGGTTCAGTACACTACGATCTACAAAATCTCAGCTCACATTTTGTTCTTTGGTGAAAAACGTTTTACATCAACACAAGAATAAAATTGTGTTTTAAGTTAACTTTAGGAATGAAAACATTCATTTAATATTATTGTATGATTCCAGTAATTTGAATCAACATATTTTAGCATTAGTCAAAAATGTGACAATATAATAATTTATTTTGACCGCATAATTTAAAAAATACTAGATATTACTATTATTTAGACTACATCACTTTTGATTGCTCTTCAAACCATAAACTTGTTTTTAAAACTAGTCTCATAAAATAAAATGTTTTTACTAAAACTTTAAATAGTACTGTAGATAATTAAAACGAATTATAGTCAATTTGTTTATATACGACAAAGTAGCAATTCAAAACTCAAACTCGAAGAAAACACAAGATATTTCACATGAAAAAAAAAGGACACTTAAATATAATAAAATATGTTTATTTCTACAAAAATCGGGAATTGACGAAATAAATACATAGTATAACAAATAATTGGAGAACGCCAAAATAAAAAGTAAATTGTTAATACAATTGAAAAGTGTGTATGCATAAAGGGGTATTAGAAGTTAATATACATGGTACCTTTAATCCACCAAGTGTTTACACCATTTATACAAGTAAAAGCTAATTACTATTTACTATTTCTGAAAAAATTTAATATTTTTGAGCAAAACAATGTAAATATCTTAAAACATAGGATGTACATTTATTAAGGCACACAATTTTTTTCAATCATACACAATATGATTTCATTGATAGTCAATCAATTCAAATATGAACGAATAAGAAACAACATTGCCTATAAGTTTAACATTTCATTTTTTTATTTTTAAGAAAACCCGTTTTGGTTAAAGTTCGTTTAAACGTGACATCCTGAATATTAATTTTAATGTCAATAGATTCTTTATCAGAAGTCTTATTATTATTAAGTTTAGTTTTTTTTTTATTTTTTTTAGTTCTGAAACGTTGTTTCTTTTTTTTCTTAGATTCATTTGGTGTGCTTAGGGTACTAGTCACGTTGTCATTTCCAACTTTGGTAAATGATTTTGTATTCTTCGTTTTGGATAAATCAGTCATCACTGGTTGACATGTAGATTTTGTATTCATTGTTGTAGATAAATCAATCGTCACTGGTTGACATGTAGATTTTGTATTCTTCGTTTTGGATAAATCTATCGTCACTGGTTGACATGTAGATGTGGATTGTTCACTTTGATAGTTATTGGGTCCTGTTTCAGTAGATATCTAAAAAAAAATTTAAACCTACGTTTTATACTTCTCTAAGTTGTCATATTTAAAATAATTTTTAACATTTTCAGTCATCACAAAATCAAGACTTGACAATTTTAAAATCTTCATAAAGGTATGTTTTAAATAAAATTATGTTAATCAACTATGATAATAAGATGTTTAAAAATACAATTATGAAGAAAGTAATTGACAAACAGGTCACCCGTCAGCCAACTGAAAAAAAGATGACAACTAGATGTAACTTTTATCTTGTAACCAGTTACAATAAATTGAGTAATTTTTTCCAGGTGGGCAGTAACCCCAGCAGTATAATCTATGTAAAAGTGAACTACAGGTAAGTCTACCATAGCACTAAGAATCCAACCACAATCAAATTTGGCCGCCAAAGAAAAGTTCTAAAATAGTTAGCTATGGTGCATTTTAGTTAGATAATTAACCACCCTCAAGCCCACGAATTGTGACGTTCATGCCAGCGTTTACTGATTAGGTAGTGTGATAAGTATAGGCCAAATTGTTGTAAAAGTTATTTAACTGCACAATAAGAAAATACTATTTTTGGTATCGAAAAAAAAAAAGTATCTAATGAAAATAATTATACTAAAAAATTATTAAATTTTAAAATGGCATGCTTTTTATTTTTTATAGCTTGATTTGGTTTAAAATGTCTTTTTTTATAGTTAGGTTCAATTCGATTTTGGATAAAACAAAACTCGAAAGTTTTGAGTTTGGAAAATTTTTAATAAGCAGATCTAAGTCAGAAGTCCGAATTTAATCATAATATAAAAAATTATAATAATTATTATTAATATATATATTTTTTTTATAGTATAATTAACTTAATTGTACCAATTGTAAAAACTGTAAGTTTTTAATTTAAAGAAAAATAATTATTTACTTACAATATTGTGATATTGTCGCCATGATTCTGTACAAAATTTTGACTCGTGACCATAATAATTGCATCTATTGCATTTTATTCTACTCTTTGATATACAAGAACTGCAATTGTTTGTAAATTGATTTTGACGTTTTCCACACTGAAAAAATTACTTAGTATATAAAAAAAAAAACTTAATATATTATATGTAACATTTTTTGATATAATTAAACAATAATAATTGAAAGTTAAAATACTAACTTATCTACTCTCAATTTTAATATATTATAATATAACAGTGATATATTTTTGCCTCGATTTTGAAGACAAGTTAGTTGTAATGACCCTAGGGACTTAAGGAGCAATTTTTCAATGGGTGTTGGTAGTAGTAAACTAAAAATCCATGTTGATGTAGGAGACACATATGTGGACGACTCTTAAGGTGGAGTAAGTTCTATGTCCTGCATATCAATATTTTAAATATATATACATTTCTAAGAGGTAGAGATGGGAGAAATATATCAAAATATTGATTGCAGGCCACAGAATTCATTCCACTGTGAGGGTTGTCTGTATATAAATTGTAAGTATTTGAAAAGAGCCCATTTTGTACAGTACCAAAGGTAGACTGAAAAAGAAATGGGTATGAGTAAAGTAATGATGTGTGGAGTAAATATTATGAAAATGTGTCAATAGAGGAATGTAGTAATAGAAGACATATTTAGCGACCCCGTTTGTACAAAATAAGGCAAGGACTAAGAAGAGAAAAAACAACAGTTAAACTATTATTTATAATAATTATGGTTCATATTATGAATGTGTATTATTGTTAATAAAATACGTATTAACTTACTGTAAAGCACAATTGTTTATCACAGCTGTTAAGATTATGTCCTTCTAAGCCACACATTATGCAAACTTGAGGTTTGTATTGTTCTTTACAATTAAATGCCTTGTGACCATATTGTCGGCAATAGTTGCACTTAATTCTAGGTGTATTTGAATAAGATTTATATAAGTCACTAGAATCTAATGTCCAATCGATTGGATTCGAACCTTGCGTTTCTAAAATAATGCATTACATTAATAAGAAGTAGGTAAAATGAAACAAATAAAAATTAAATGTTGTGTTACCTCTAATTTTTTTTAATTCTTCAGCACAATCAAAATTTCGTTTAGATTTTTGAATTTTTGTATAAAATTTTACCATATCTGAAGTCCATGTTTTTGGACATCTATACCATGTTGTATCTTCTGTTGGTTTACCTATACGATATTGTTTTAAAACTTCACTGCGTGTCATTGGTATAGCTCTTTCATTTTGAAAACCAACATTCATGGCTAAATCGTCTTTATTGCTTTTTTTAGTATTCATTTCATCTAATCCACTTTTTACCCTATACTCTTTCAAAACATCAGAATTTTTCACAAGCTCAATATATTTGTCTATACTTTCTCTTTTTACTTTGTTTTTTTTCTTCTTTTTCTTTTTCTTTAGAGAAGTTTCAATAAATTCATTTTCAGCAATCAAAATATCTTGAGTGCTTTCCATAACATTAACATCATCATCATCATCTAAAACTATTGTAGGTATTACTCTATTATTACAACTGATTAGTTTGTCGTCATCAAAATGATCTATCTGACTATCTAGTACATCTTTGATATATACAACAACTTCTCCATTGGCATTAAATTCTACACCGTACTTTGGATCAACAAATGGCGCTTCAGTTGTACCTGAAAAATCATTATGATGGATAACGCTGTAAATGCGAGCTTCTAGCTCAGATCGCGTTTCCGATATATCACTCGCACAATCGCTATGATTATCGAATAAACCAACATCCATTTTTCATTGTTTCATAAATACTGTTCAAAATGATCACTCACTGTATAAAATCTGCTTCCAATATACAAATATAATAGCTCGATATATTAATGCATATATAAGTTTATATATATATGTATATATATATAAATCAATAAAATATAATTATATATTATATAATTTTTATAATTTATTAGGTATTACAATATCTAAGAATATATTACCAAGAAGCGAAAAAAAAAGAAAAGTGATGAACTAATTTCGCGAAGAGTAAACGTCGTTTTGTAAATTGTTATTGTTCTGATAGTAGACGGCAGTGGACGTTTAATAATGAATTATTGAGGTTAAGTTTTTCAGTTTGGCCATATTCATAAAAGTAAATGATGAAGCGAAAGACCACTCGTTAGTCGTTTCCAGAAATGTTTTAACAACAGTATTAAGTTAGGTTATCTATATCAGCTGTGCCCTGTGGTGGTGATAACAGAACCACAGAATACAACAATACGTCAATAGGCCATAGCACGATAAATGTATTATCATTTATTAGTTATCACCGCTCAATTTGAAAAGCCGTCTCTAAATTAAATTAATATCTATATTATTATATACTATAATAGGATTTACGTGGATTCAACGACATTATGTAGTAGTATTGCTATAAATAGTAGAACCAAAATAATCTTTTAAAGACTATGTCGGCATCAACAAAGTGTGTAGAAAATATCATGCGACTTAAATTGCAAAATCGTTTGAAACCCAAAGTATTGCAACTTCTTAATGAGTCTTATATGCATAATGTACCGAACGGTTCGGAAACTCATTTCAAAGTCGTCATAGTATCCGACGAGTTTGAAGGCATGCCTTTGATTAAGGTATATTATGATAGATCTTGTATAATCGTAGAATTAATATAAAATATAATTTGTATGTACTTTTTTTAATAGAGGCATCGTTTGGTAAATGAAATATTGGCCGATGAATTAAAATCTGGTGTACATGCATTGTCAATTGTTGCCAAAGCCCCAGAACAATGGAAAGATGAACCAGTTGAAAGTAGCCCAAACTGTCGAGGTGGTTTTGGAAAATAACGTTAATTATCTAAGTCTGGTGTTATTGTAAAATTCTTGTACTTTGTATTATAGAACTTATTTGTTACTAGTGATAAACTATGTAGATTAATCCTTGTATTTCATTACCTATAATGATTAATGCCATATTTATCAAAATAGATTAAGACATTATTTCTGTAATTAATATTTAACAATATGTCTGTTATTGTACTATTTTGCTAATTATAACTATTGATTAACAAAAAAAAGTTGTTTGCTTAATTTTGCACTCAGTGTAACAAATCAATATTGTTATTTCAGTAGTATAAATATTATACCTCTCATATTTCTTACTTTTATAACTTGTCAAATTATTAAGATTTATAGACTGTAAATGATTCTAAAAAGATGATAAATTATTATTAATGTATATGCACTGTTCCAAACAATATATTATATATCCTCTTATTTTGATAAGAATGAAATTGTGGATAATTGATGGATTTTGGCATTGTCAGTTGTCAGGTCAATTTTTGAATCTTAGTGCGTGTGTGTGACTTTTATTGTTACTCCTATTTTCCTTAGTTGCCTGTTTTTGTAATTAAGTAATTCAATAACATTTATAGTGTCATGGGAGATACAACAGGAAAAGTAAATAAATTTGACTTATATAGATAAATCTCAAACTTACAATTAAATTATAATTATATTAGGTTATTCAATGCAAGGCAGCAGTTGCTTGGGAAGCAAAGAAACCTTTATCTATCGAAGATATTGAAGTAGCGCCCCCAAAAGAAAATGAAATCAGAGTGAAAATAATTGCTACGGCTATTTGTCATACAGACGCTTATACTTTGGATGGACTTGACCCAGAAGGTTCTTTTCCATGTGTATTAGGACATGAAGGAGCTGGTATTGTTGAAAGTGTAGGTCCAAGTGTGCAGGGATTTCAGCCAGGTAATTTTAAGTTACACTTTATTTACATACAAAAAATTAAAATATAATACATTTTTAAGGTGATCATGTCATACCATTATATATACCTCAATGTGGCGAATGTAAATTTTGCCTGTCTCCGAAAACTAATGTTTGTAGTAAAATACGATTAACGCAAGGGCAAGGGAAAATGCCAGATGGCACTTCACGTTTCACATGCAAAGGTCAATCGCTGTATCATTTTATGGGATGTTCTACATTCAGTGAATACACTGTTGTTGCTGACATTTCCTTATGCAAAGTGGGTGTATAATATAATATAAAAAAACACCTAATTCATACTATACTTTATAAATAGCATTAAGTTATTTTAGTGAGTGATGACAAATTTTTTCAAAAAATAAACTCATTAGACCATTAAATAAATAAATAATATTAACTATGTGTCATCAAATATCATAATATTGTTGTACATTAAATAACATTTATAACACATATACAGATAAAGATAGTTACATAATCTAGTGTTAATAAGGTTAATTTCATGCGGGCTAGAGAATATTTAAATTATTAAAAACAATTAAGATAATAAATAATAATTATCAATACTAAAATAAAAGATATAAAATTATACTTGGTAATGATTATTTTTTATGATCCAATTGCTTCAATGATATAACATTTACTTTTCTATACATATGTTTTCATTTTTAATTTCCTTTCTTCAATAGTCAGTGAGCTTATGTGTTCATGTTGACAATAGCGAAGGGCGTAACTTTATATTGCAGTATCAACCCTGATGTATTACTAATGCTAGTTTGACTCTTGAGTCTTGACTCTCTTACCATTGTCCTACACACGGTTTACTTGTTTATATTCAGTCAATCGTCCCGGAACTAAGTGCATAGAAACTCATTTTTAATGTGAATTAACTATTTTATTTGATACCTCATATATATGAAAACCCCTAAATCCTAATACATATTAACAACGGTATATAAAGGTCATAATTGATTTTAAACATGAAATACCTGACTTTTATATTTTTAGGTTGATCCAACTGCAGCTTTTGACAAAATCTGTCTTTTAGGATGTGGCGTATCCACTGGTTTTGGTGCTGCATTAAACACCGCAAATGTAGATTCTGGTTCCACCTGTGCTGTCTTTGGTTTAGGAGCTGTGGGATTAGCTGTAATTATGGGTTGTAAAGAAGCAGGGGCTCAAAGAATCATTGGTGTGGACATTAATGAAAACAAATTTGAGTTAGGTAGTACAAAGAATTATAATTATCTATGTAACAATATTTCAAGTAATTAATTCTTGTTTGTTTTAGCCAAAATTTTTGGTTGTACTGAATTTGTGAATCCAACTAAATTTGAAAAACCTATTCAGGAAGTTCTTATTGATTTGACCGATGGTGGATTAGACTACACTTTTGAATGTATCGGTAATGTTAAGACAATGGTATGTTTATTTTACATAATGTTTGTAAACATTTTATTTAAAATACTATTTCAAATATTTTAAGAGAGCTGCTCTTGAAGCTTGTCATAAGGGTTGGGGCGTATCTGTTATAATTGGAGTTGCGAGTGCTGGACAAGAAATTTCTACTCGACCCTTCCAATTAGTTACTGGAAGAACATGGAAAGGAACTGCTTTTGGAGGTATATATTAGTATTAAATTGAATATTTTTAAAGTGTAAACATATTTATTTACTAAAAGGATGGAAAAGCAAGGATAGCGTTCCACGACTAGTCTCAAAATATTTAGACAAGTCACTCATGCTAGATGAATTTGTAAGCTACAAACTTCCATTTACTTCAATAAATGAAGGTTTTGAATTATTACATTCAGGAAAAAGGTATTATAATTTCAGATAAGTATTATATTATGTATTATTAAATATTTATATTAATTTAAATGTATTTGTTTTGCAGCATTCGAACAGTACTTGAATATTAACATAGACATAGCGATCAGAAAAAAGATAAAATAACTAAAATAATTTATACATCATTTTATTAAGTGAATTCTTTAATTTAATTTTACATAATTATGTTACATTTACATTACAAAATACATAATAGTTATTCTTAAAATCTAATTCGAGGAACACATATTATTGTTATGTCATGTAGTGTATCGAAAAATATACATTATTAATATTATATTTTTAAACAAATAAAGTAATTACTTCAAATCTATAATACTCAATACAAAGCTAATCATTTATTACATTGTGAAGATATTTTAGAAAACTAAACTTCTAAAACAAATAAACATCAGAAATTAAAAATTTATGAATTATGTAGAAAATTCATAGTTATTGAATAAAAATTTGTCTAGACTAAATGACTAGATGCACATTTTAAGGATACCTTATTTCCTATTTAGAGTATTGACCCAACTTTAAAAATATTTACAGACACGCATATTATACAATTCCAAAAAAGGAACTTATAGAAAAATTATTTTATATATTATCCAGTATAATAATATGCTTCAATAGCCTGAAACAAAATACTATCAATGCATTTTATTTAAAAAAAACATATTATATAAATATATAATTATTTTGTTGTTATTTGTAAAAACCTAACACTGAACAGTTAAAAATCCATTTTATATTGAACAATGAATACACTTAAACTCGCTTATCGGATAATTTTTTTATTGATTTGTATTGCCAACAAATAATATCATAAACGTTTACCAACAGATGTCCACAAATAAGGCCTAAGGAACAAGGAATTGGCCATCTTTGCCATTCAGTTTCCCAATCGAATGGTACAACTATTGCACCAACAAACGCTCCTAAAACTGTGCCACGAAAATTATTTCTCTCAGACTTTTCTAAAGCACTTAAATATTCAGTATCTGGCAGTTCTGTTAATAGCAATGGCAAAATATTTGAACCCAGCTGCATAGCAGTTGGAGTAATTATAACTGATGCAATAAGTATTGAAAAAACAAGGGTTTCTTCTTGTTTGGAGAATACTGGTGCACCAAACAGAACAGAAAAAAAGTATGCTAAGCCGATTGCAAGAATGGTACTGATCACAAACTGGAAAATCCACACAATTGGGTTAGTTTTCAACTTAAGATGATGTGGTAATCTACTGACTAGGTAGCAATAGCATGTGTATTTAAAAAACTCAATAACATAACATGTTGCTATTATATACAAGCAGTTCCGATCAAGTAATAAATTGTAATTTTTATCCAACAACAGCCAAATAAAAACTCCCAAATAGCAAAACGAACTGCAACAGTAAGGGATGAGCTCGGGATCTTTGTTGGCTTCAACTTCAATGTATTCGTCTGTAGGCTTATATTCTGATGAATCGTATGTGTTGACTAGAAAGCTTGCCGAATCAGGTTTTTTCAGAATACTACGAATGTTTTTTTTAGCCATGATATTGCTTAACGTTCAAATCTACTCATAAAAGTTTAAAAAATTAACGCAACATTATTAATTATTAATAATATATGAATAAAATACTTACATATCACATGTTCAACGAAATACGAATGATTAATGAATTAAAAATTTAAAAAAGCATTTTGCATAGATGCCCTCAGCGGTTCTAATGGCTTATCATGATATAAGTTATCACCACGAACGTTTATGGTTATCACTGACGGCTTTGATAAACTGTGGCAAATTACGGTAACCGGAAAGGGTTTATATATTGTACATAACAGAGGTTACCTCACAACCATGGTGAAAACAAACAAGATTAACTTTTGATAGATAAATCCATAAACTTTGGGCCACGGCCACGGCTGACGTGATTTGATGTTTGAAAGTCCCATACCTGACCACGATTTATAATTATCCATCACAAAAATGTATTTTTAGTATTACGGTGGATACGATTAGGGTTGACCGCCTGTCTAAAATACCGCTGTTGCCTGTTACCCATAATATTTCTTAATAACAAACATAAATGGAAATATTTTTAATACCGGTTGACTGTTAATTCACTTTACACATGGCAACTTAAAAATTGACTATAGTCTATGTGTATTTTTCGTTTTTTTTTTTTGTATTCCTTTATGAAATATATAGTTTTTCTACAGATTTTAGAAAAAAATGTATGTTGTGGCTTCAGGAACTTGGATTGATGGAATTATTTATGCCAATTTTTATCATAGTCGCAGTGCTTTTTAAGATGAGAAATGTTAATAATTGCCAAGGATCTTGCGATCAACCCTAGGACCATGACATTTTTCCAATGTCAAACCACCGCACCGCCGTCTCGTAGTCTCAAAAACACAAATATATCAAAAAATTATAAAAAAAATGGACAAATATTATGAAATCAAATTTTTCTAAAAAAAAATTTCCACCGATGGTCAATCCGCTCTTTCTATTGTTTTGTAAACAATAAACATATTCGACAGTAAAATTGCTTTTTATGCTCTCAAAAAAAAGCTTATGTGTGCTAAACATGATTTTTTTTTGTACTAAATACATAGTTAACATTTCGTACTTCTTTAATTAGAAACAAGAACAAACACAGCAAGTTAACCTCGCTAGTTGAGGAGTTTGAATCGCTCTACAGACACATCATTAAAAACAAGTACTAGCGTTTATTCTTTTGTTTAACAATTGCTAAGAATTAATATGTAGGTATAATTTACCTAAAAATAGAAATTTACAAAGAAACATCATTAAGGGGATTGCATGCGGTTAGTTTTTAAGGAGTTTTGTATAGGCAATATTTAAGAAAAAAGTGGTTTTAATGAATTTCGATCATGTCAATTAATTTACCGATTAATTTGTAAAAGCTTCATGGTGTTATTTTTAATTTAAATTATTTTGTCTATGAGTAAAAACCATTTTAGTTAATACAACATACATTTTTTGTTCCATCGTACAGGCTGAACCAGTGATCCGATAAGTAATCTAAAAACAGATTTGAATTTGTCATGAAGTTTACTTATTATTGGTTAGGGTACTTCTTCGATATCTTATTTCTACTTTGTATAGAACACGTTTGAATATTATATAAAATTTCAAATTTTAAAATCAAATTTGGAAAAGGTTAAAGTTAAAAATTGAGAAAAAGTACTGTGACCGATCATAAGTAAACTTTATGACGAATTCAAATCTGTTTTTAGATTGCTTATCGGATCACTGGTTCGGTCTGTGCAATGGAATAAAAATGATGTGTTTTGACTGATCACAACCGTCTGATTAGTCACAATATTAATGAACTTGTAATCAAATAAACTAAAAACAACAGATTCGCCGTGTGATATGAATTGAATAAAAAAAAACAGTACAGAGAGGTAGGGGCATAATGGAAACGGAGCATATTAGGGCGGAGAGGTCACAGGTCTATATGACTTATTACAACTGAAAGTGATAAAAACACTTTCCATACATTATAGTTACCTATACATCAAAATTAACAATTAATACAAATACTTTCAAATACCTGCCTGTTGTCTGTTGATACACTCATTGCGGATGCACAAAGGGTAGGCGTGGATTTATTTGTTATTCTTGGCTCAATAAAGTACTTTTTAGGTAAGATTTTTGGTCTATAGAACCTAACCGGTTCGGCGGTTTAGAAGATATTGTAGGACACAAAAAAAAAACACATCATAGTTTGTAAAAACAATACCTCCTCAGCTTCGCATCGAAGCTTAAAGGGATAAATTACATTTAGACCGTAGTCTAGTTTCTAGGTTGCTATGACCTATGTGTTAGTGAATTTACAGTCAACAGGTGTTAAAAATATTTTCATTACATTGTTAATTACGAAAAATGTTTAATTATGGCTATAAATTATTATAAACAGACGATCAACCCTAATCGTATTCACCCTAATATTAGTAATACATTTTCAAACACATAATTGTCATTAAGTGTAATGCTTTTATTGAAATTTGTGTTTCCACCTTTACAGATTCACATCGAAGCGTTTATTTCAGTGATTTTATCTCACTCAGCTATAATAATTTCTGTAGACTAGTGACCTGCCCTTCCCAAATATGCTTTGTCCGGTGTCCCCACTATGGCCCGACCCTACTTTACTGTTTTTTTTTTTGGTCTTATGATTTATATCCGTCTTTTTCTATTTAAGGCCTGGTGGCCTTGTCGTTGCAGAAGAGTTATCATCCTGGGGAAGTGGGTATGGTACACGGTAGTTTCCCGTTGCCTTCCACACCAGTCGGGTGGCCATTTCTCTCTCCAGACGGTTGCATGCCCAGCTAGGGAAATGGCCAGCGACCGAGATTTAAACCACGGCTAGTGCGTAGAATCACTGCCGCAGTAACCATCTCGGCCACGACGCCCAACTTATATTAAAGAAATAATAACAAATTAAGAGTTTAAAATAAAAATAACACTAGTTATAGAGCGGTAGCTCTTTTGCGTTTTTTATTGAACTCACATACTTGTGCTATTCCAGTGCACTGTATTTACTTTATTTTAATATTTTAGAACATACTTAAATACTTTTTAAATGCATTTTTAAATGATAAATTAATTTGTCCCTAGTGATTCAAATTAGAGCCAGCTCCAATAATCCTTTTTACTTGGGTAGTACGAATTTACTTGGGTTTGTAATACAAAGTTCGTCCTTCACAACTCAGCAAGTAGTTTTTATTTTTGATTAGTGATACTTGTTAGACAATTGTAAGGGGAAAATCGATAAGAGCTTTTCGAATAATTGATTTGGACGACTTTATTTATATAATAAAATAATAATATTTATAGGATTCACTTAATAAAAAAAATACAAATACAAAGGTCGTCGACGGTACAAATTGAAGACGCCTGAAGTATCATAGGAAAGAATATAATCGTATGAAGTTTTGTCGAACAAAACTTGGCTTATGATCACAGTTATATTATAAACACTACAATGGGCACCGGCGTCGTCTACCGCTTGTTCCTGGCACCCTTGATGGTGAACCGTCTCCAGAAGCTCGGTTTCCTTATGGAAGGCTGATCGTCATCGTCCAGTTCTCTAGTCGGTGAACCGTGTCCTGAGTCACTCTCGTCCGCGTACGTCGTAGACCGTCGACCTACAATCGCCGAGTCGTTACCACCCCTCAAAAAGTCTAAGAAATTCGATTCAGACTTCATTTTTCCTGAATAAACAAAAAAAAAAAGACATCAGTGATCTGTTGAATCTGACCATAATATAATATGATAAGTCCTGGAATCTTGTTTGTTAAGTATGCATTTTATTTGATTAAAAGGAAAATATGATTTGATTACATAAAAATCAATAATATAATGCAACAACTAATCTACTTATATGTGTTAATGCATACGGACAGACCAGACGCAATAGAAATGTTTAAAAAAAAAACGTGCCGTTCATTGACCAAACCTCGGAATGTCTCTTCAACAACAAGTGTGAACAAATTTCAAACCGTCGTAGAATCGGCCACACGCGTCTTACACAATACGCGAAACCTATGAATTTGTCCTACTTGTAATCACAACAGATAACAATCAAACATTTTCTAGATTGAAGAAGTAACAAAAACACTCCCGTTTACAAAAATTAGCTGTCCACTCTCCCACATTCTATACTCCATAGCATCTGATCCACAGTATATTCAAATTCTGTAGTAAATCATATCTTCGTTCTATTCCATTAATCTGTTTGAAACATTTTTAGGAACAATTGAAAATTATAGTGTGAGAGTAATTTGCACTTTAATTTTTAACAATGAAAATAATCCATCGCTATTAAATGAGAGTTTTCCTATAATTGATAAGCATATGTATTCTATCTAGAGATACATTATAATTTATAAGGTTTTTTTAGAATAACGCATTATGTGTAAGCACAGGTCAAAGAAATAGTTAACAGAAATTATAAAACGAATAATAATTAATATAAAATCAATATATTCTCATCCTCGCATCAAAGAAAAAAACAGTTTTAAAACAAATTATTCAATTACGAAATGCTTTCTATTAATAAAAAAAACCGTTTTTAATTTATCAAAATGTGCTGATTTTAAAAACTATTCCGGAAAATTGCGTTTACGATCTGCGAAACATTTGTATAGTACGTATTTTTTGAAAGGAGTCCGTGTAATATTTTTTAAAGAAATCATTTTTTTTATATATAAAAGATTTATTATGCTAATATATGTAATCTTCGGTGTTTTAGTATAGGTAAGCGCGTGGTATTTAATCTGTTCCGACATATTATAAAGATGTAAATTAATCTCGGCATTGGGTTATTTTCTTTACTATCGAAAACTGACGGATATTTTATATCCCGAAACAATCAATATTATGCACAATATTTATTGTAAATACGTTGTGGCTCGTAACTGTTATTTGGCAGAATATTGGGTACAGGTATATGGGGGCAGTGCCTATGGAAATTTTCCAAAACGAAATGTTTGGATCTACTTGGTCAATTCATAACAATCCTGCGAATATAACGATTCTACTGTGACAGGTTTTTTCTATGAAAACCTTGATGTCATTCGAAACCATTAAGTACCTTTTCACCAGATTCTTGAGAGAGAGAGAAGATGGAAAATACAGCAAACTCTACCGTCTCTCTACTGAATCATCCCCTACAATCTACGAACGAAATGGGTCCAATCATGAACGTGAACATTTATGATGACCATCTAAAGTTACCTTTCTTCTTGCTGGGGGTGCCGAAACTCAAACTTCTCGAATTGAGCTCGGCCTTTAGCTGTTCGGGGGGTATGTCTTCCACCTTAAATTCGTCGGGGTCTTCCACAAACGCCTGTTGTAAATCCCGCATTATTTTTTTCCTTATGGTCTTCTTCATGGACAGATGACGTTCCAAATGCTTGACGTCGTCCTCTATAACGCTGCTGCCCTTCGTCTGCCGGCCGCTCTGCCTATGCCTGTGCTGCTTCTTCTTCGGCACCTTTACTGGTAACAGATCCTCCTCGCTGGCCGAGCCCACGGATATAGCGCTATCCGTACCGGCTGCGCTGACGCCACCTAACGAGTTCCGGTCATCGCCCTGCATATCCATTCGGCGGATATCGTCTGCCACGCCGAATATGTCCCTCAGGTGCGGTATATTTCTTTCTCCGGACATGATCTGTAAAAAACAATACAAACATATTTAAAAGTCAGCAATCATTGTATTGGTGCGTGAATATTTTGTATCATTGGTGGTTTTCGGTTAATGTACTTAGTAATTTCAACAATAACGTCCGGCGAACCGTTGACGGTAATGTTCATTTAAACTTCCTACATAAGGTATACGCCTGTAAAAATATCAATTTTTCGCACCCAAGCCGACTTGACAGATTCGAGTGAACATAGCCAATCGTATTTTACGATGTCCCCGTATGCTAGCCGGTCAGTCGGTCAACAATAATATTTTTTTTTTAGTTGTTTTGTTTTGTCATATTATAACGGTCTGTCACTCCGCTCTCGGTTACCCGCAAAACCATCAACGGCATAATCGCCGCTTATACGGTATACCTATGACCCACATTAATCTATAATACAAATAATAACAACATCAAAATAATATTATGTGTGTAAATGTCATTAGGTATCTAATTACAAACGACCGACCATATCGCGCGTAATGCATAATATACGTAGGTTTTTTATTGTATATTATTTTTTATTATAATATTGTATCGGTAGCGTGCGGTCGAAGCAAACACAGTTTTTTAGTTACGAGAAGGCGGTGATACCAACATAATAACAATAATAATACCTAATTATATATTATAAACCGTAGAGGCTAAGAAGAAAAAAATCACCACTGTAATCGTGGTTACTCAAGCGTTCCCAAACGACGGTATAATGGCTGTTCGTCACAAAAAGGTCAGGAGGAATAAAATATAACAGTATACAAAGTGTCACAATGCGAATATTTCCTTTATCGACTCTCGACTTATCTACCAACTCGACTTCGTAAATCTGTCCAAAGCACACGATTGGTCGATTTCGAAAACCATTTTTTTGTTGTTTTTTTTTGTAGGAGTCTGCATTGAAAAATTAAGATCATGAGGTGCGTTGTGCAACTTATTTAGGGAGGCCTAAATCCTATGATAGATTAGACTAAGACGAGATAGGACCAACTTTTAATAACTGCATAACACAGTTCGCAATTGAATAAATAAAATACTTTATTGGGAAACCTAATTTACAGCCGTCAATAATGTTATTTAATTATTTAATCTCTTAGGATCTATTCAGCATTATCATTCATTAGAAGATAGAAATTTGAAAAAAGGTGGATCGCATGTAGTTTAGTCTCCAGCTCTACTGGAGACTAAACAACATGCGATAAATCAGATATCTGAGACATTTGTAAAATATTGCGAGCTCTCCTGTGTATTATAAATGATGTTTGTATTTTCTTTCCCGGATCACTGAACAAACAATACCCGTTCGACGCAATCGGTTACAATACGGTAAAGTTTTTTGCTAACTTCGACGTGGAGCTGAGATGGATTTTTTTTTTTATTTTAAACACCTGCTGCTTACCGTCTGCCGTGACGTGTATACCGTCTCCCGACCAACTCTAGTCGGGAGACGGTATACACACTGTGTCAGGGATCTGTCGTCTATGACTATGATAAATGGTACTCGTGGGTACTTTTTGTATGAACTATTTCGATACTATTTTTTTTAATAATTATTATTTTACATCAGTTAACGAATAGCGGAACTCGTGTATGAGAAATTGCGGGCTTTCGTAGAGAAAAAACTGCAAAAACAAAACAATGGACGGTCGACGCCATCCGGTGGCAATCAGTGCGGAAAATGGTCGCTGTGACGTAATGGCGGTCTGTGTGATTCAAGAGATGCGTTTTGTTAGTTACATGATTATAAGATGGTATAATATTATATTAAGATGTTATTTTTAAAATCGTAATTATAATCTGTAATACGTTCTGTGCCGAGGAGAAGTTGGCAAAGATTTCTTCTATGTTAATTTGATTTTTAACGCTTACAATATTCATGATTATTAATTTCAAACAAAATCCTCAACGATCATAAACGTTATCTTATAATAATAATATAAATGCATTCAAGTGCCACAAAAATCATTCGCTATGAAATAACAAGCCCTGATACTGTAGAGCTGAGAAGTATTATTTCCAAACGTATATCATTGTAAAACATAAAAAACTTGCTGTTGTTCGAGTTTTTTAACAACACTAGTTGTGCATGCTTTATCGTCAATCCTCGTCCGTCATGAAACATTTGTACGCATAATTATTAGTATTTGCATCTCTCCAAAGCGCCATATTCGTGCATAATAACTATTAAATGATGGAAATGCATTTGTCCCTAAAATAAACTCTCAGAAGTTCTCTGAAACCCGTACAGTGCACGGTAACCTGTATGGTGTTATTATAATTCTTTGTCAGCGGACTCAAGTATATTATTCAACTTTAAAACAATGTAAAATATTCTTGAGATGTACAGGATTTCGAAAATTAAATCACACACTCCATTTGTTCATAGTCCATAAAAGGTGCTAAAAATTTAAGTTTTTCCGATTTTTATTTTAAAACGATGATGTAAACAAAAATAAAATTATTCCATAATATTTCCTACAATTTTTTTAACAAATTGATATCACTAAAAAATTGTTTAATTTCTCATATATACATAAGTAATAACTATGCTCAATGATTTTGTTTACAGGAATTAGTGCAATATAAGTTATAACTCTTTTGGTCACAGTTATAACTTTTGGGAGATTTGAGATTTGACTTACAAATGTTAGTGAAAGCAGAACCCAGATGCGTCTAGTTCTACCGTGTACTGGAGACACTGTTTTAGTATTCCATAAGTTAATATTATCTGAGCGCACGGCAGTGCGCCAGGCCAAGTTCCAGCATTGCCAGTGTATCTTTACACGAACCAATTCACCCAGTGTTTCTAACCCACATATCTCTGTTTCCTCTTAAGATAAGCGTTTGAAATTTGAAACATAATTTAACTCAAGTAGCTTAGGATACAGTAAAAAATTGAGTCCTTAATAGTAAGCATTTTAAAAAGGGGAAAATTTCAAAGTTTTCATTTTTGTTACTCAACTCACTCATCATAAAAATTATAAAACATTTCCCGTATAGGTAGAAACGTGAAATTTGGCGCAAAGGCAGGTCTTATAGTGTAACTAAAGGGAAAAATCTGAAAGTTGCAATTATTTCAAAATTAATGCCGCTTTAGCGAGTGTAGTTCTAAATATGATGTGACGCACAAGAATATTGCTTGATTAGATTAGCACGGGTTTTTATTAATTAATCACAGATTCCCGCGACGTTAAAAAAAACGTTCGCTTTTAGTGTTACAATATACAAAGTCTTTTTTATGTCTCATTCAGAAAGACCCTCTTTCATTCAGAAACTGGCCAAGTGTTAAGCAATACAAATAAAAGAGCAGTATTGCTTATGAAAGTAGGAGTGAAGTGAGGTTATGAACTAAAGAAACACCAGACTTGGCCACAATGTAGATATCACTACTTTGATAGGATGACTTTTTTGGGAGGTGGTCTAGAACTTGGCCCTTTTTCACTGTTAGGTTTTTGTTGGAGATTAATATGACACTAAAAAAATATAGTTAGTAGTTACTATACTAATTAAATTAATAATTAAAGAAGATGTGTTTATCTTGTGGAACAACCTGAGATGTTGGGGATCTCATTTTTTGTTTGGCATAATGGTTGATGAAAACAGAAGCAAGCTGTACTTACGAGAACACTTTCTTGATGGAAATATTTTCGAACACTATTCAACGGTAAAGTCGGTTGCTTTTAATGTTAACTATTTCTTTGTGTTTAGGTTATTTGTAGATAGATGGGTATACCAAGTACAAATGTCCAAACCCGCCTCTGAGTGAAAGTCTAAGTTCTCCTACATTGAAACGTTGTATGGGCAATAAACATAGTATTGCACATAATTAACTCGCTTGCGCCTCGGCCAAAGTAGACGCCATGTCATGTTCGTATAATAATAATAAAAACGCTTTACCTTCATTTAATTCTGTTGTGTATGGTGTATATACATATATAAATTGTATCCCAGACATCCCTCTTAAGTGCATTATGTTACCTAAAAGATAATGCAGATGTATAAAACGATATTCATGCTCCGATTGTCTGCATGCATAAAATATAACGCAATAAATGCATAATATGCGTTAGATATGAACTACTACAGTTAAGATTTAACGGCCCAAGCTAATACTCTCTGCGTTAATATTTTGATTTTCAACAATGACACTATAATAGTAAATAAATAATATATAATAATAATACATATATTAATAACTCGTAAGACCGTGGATTCACTTTTGACCATAGATTTGCCTCACCCCTTGCCCCTAATGATGTTCTCTGATAATAATTGTCCTGTGGACTAAACATATAGAATATAGACAGGTACATACTATCTGTGAAGCATTTTAAAAAACCTCAATCGTGCTGTCCATATCATGCTAATATCGACAAGTATTAACAGCTGCTTTATTAGTGTATTATAATGATTCTAGTTTCCCAATCTTTACATCAGGAAACACCAATGCATGAAACAAATACAATATTCGAATATACGGTTGGTCAATCGCCAATCGTGGATAACAGGTATATTGATGTATACAAAAGCAACCGCACCTTAATTCAGTGGGTGTTTGGACATTTGTAATAATCCCGGTGCAGTACACATTGAAAAATTGATTGGGTGGCGATTTTCCGTATGGTCTTTAGGCTTTAGTGAAAACACAAGTTGAAATTTTGTTAAAAGTTACAAAGAAAACGATACAGGTAAATGGTCATTTAACGTTAGGTATAGTGATAAATACTGCATTGGTTAACCAGAACTTATGCAAATTCAATCGACACCACTCGATGTCGTTCAATTTATGAATAAAAACAACGTCGAAAGTCGAGCAGTCTTACTTTTTAAAAACTCGACTGGATTTCTTAAGGCGGTTCACCTACTTATGTAAATTAAACGTATACGATTTTATTTTCGACTTCGACAGTATTTATGATATTTTGTTTGGATGTAATAGTACACCCTACGTTCGATTTAGACTACTAATTATCGTTACAGTGATTTTTCTTGAGCTATACGGTTCTATCGTCACGGTCGTGTGGTGTAATTATTAACTGCAGTCAGTTGGTTTGTACAATCGATGATGGTTAAAAAAACTGCAAACGGTTCTCGACAGTGTTCGACAGCAGCACTGTGATCCGAGTATCACACGTGACGTTAACGCTTCGGTGTATAATAACAATAATGATTAACAATAATAATAAGAACACAATTAAAAAAAAAAAAATGAATAATGACAAAAATAATAATAATGTAATCGTTTGAATGGCGCTACATACAAGAGGACACGAAGGACGTGGGCCAGGTTGAAAAATAGATCTACTTGCATTATTATTTCTTCGTCAACAATACCCTAACCTTGGACCATATGAATAACATTAATGCGAAAACTTTCTTTTTCCACACACAAACACACACGCCACGCATTCAACAAGCAGCAGGTATACGTATGCGTTTCGCGGTCGGTTACTTATAATTGACACTCGAGTTTCTTTCTATAGTATAATGTACGGTGTACATAGGTAGGTACACTTTTACTAGGAAAACAGTTATTGTTTCAATATTGGACACTGTATACTCTGTCGGTTTGTAAATGAATAACAATACCACCTATGTCTACCCACGTCGAGTGATATGCCTATTTTGCTCATCCAAACTGCACATAACTTGGGTGGGTGGAAAGAATATAATACCTGGTATCATTAGAGGACCGAAGTCTTTTTGGCACGTTAAGTGACATTATTTTTACCGGAAATGAGTTTTTTTTTATACTTGTCACATAAACATTGTAGAATTTAAATATATAATAGCGATCAGATATCCACGGATGACTTAATAATTTTAACGTACAATGATTTAACACAAGAGAGTATGCATTTAACAACATTACTAATTTTATATCTTATAATCTTAAAATCATTAAACCTGTTTGTTTTGATCCGACAATTATCTTATAGTCAACAACGCTTAGGAAAAATTATCTTTCTGTGCATTGTTATGTGGTATCTTTAGAAAGCGCTGGCGGCCGAACACGTTTTCGCGATAAACAAAAATATATAAAAACTGATGGTAATTTGAAATAAGCGATTGTTTTTCTAGAACACACACACAAATCAATTGGTACCTATAATTGTTTTTTTTATCTTACATGTGTCTATTTTTAAAGTGTATAACTGATAACACACATTTCGAGCAGTCCAAAATTATTCAGAGTACTCAAAAAACCAAACCCAAAACACCTTGCTGAAATTTTTTGTAATTAGAACCCGGCAAATTTTTGGTATTCAATACAAATTGTGGAATTAATCGGGTTTATGTATACACATAAAAAAACTTAATTTGGTCAGGTTTTTATTAAAAACTCAGTGAATGTTGTAGAAGACATTTCAACGAATAGGACCTCGAGTAAACAAAAAAATAAAAAGGCATCAGTCGTCACTCTTCGTGGAGTCTTGAGTAACACACAACAAGGTGTATTAATAAATGTTATAACTTATACCTGTACATAACAATCATAAAATGATCTAAAAAAACCTTGAATATTTGACCATGTATTCGCAATTCATATTTAAAAGTATAACATTTACCAGGAGGAAAAGGCAAAGTTTTTTTTTTGTTAAAAATATATAATTATTTTCAAGGTTAATAAAGATCGCAGAAACGCGTTACGGTTTGTTGGTGCCTTTGAACCTAAATTTTAAATATTTATAATTAGTAAATTATCATTTTCCTCTTTTGGAAGAGGAAAAGGACCTTCAAAGTCATTCATTTCTTGTTAGTCTGCGTCAATTATAACTTAAAATTAAGTATATCTTTCTAGTATATAAACACATATATTTTTATCATTAGATAAAAATATCCCTATAAGAATAAACTGTGCTCGGAGTCACGGCACTATACTCAGACTTGATTCAATTGAACACAATAGTAACGTAAACCAGGGCTCGCTGTTTTACGTTAGTTTTACAAATAATAAAATAATTCGAATTCTGGTATTGTGGTGTTTTTTTAACTCTGTTTAGAATATTTATATTTTCATTCAAAGTTATTTCAATAAAACCCCATGCATTAAAAACAGGCGCTGTGAACGCTTAAATCATAAAAAAATAAAGTATAATACGGTTAAGGTAGCCCGTGGGTTTTAATAAAATTCTAGCATATTAATTAGATTAACACGACAAAGGCGTTTCGCGATAAGATGACCAATTTAGTTGTATCACATTAACGGCACCGCCCTTGCCCGTTTTGCGGTTAATTCTCGCGTCGAAAATACTCGAAGCTTTTTTTGTGTCAATGTTTTCCGTGTTTGCAGTTTAGTCTACGTCCGGCCGGACTAGTTTAAAAAAAACCTTAATAAAAGTATTTTGGCGACCAGTTTGTAAATTCGCAGGTTTACGACCACAGTTTTTTAAATTGTCGCAAACGAGAAAAGAACGATAAACGTAAGTACATAATAAATAATTATTATTTCTTTTCTCGGTTTTATGACCACGACAACCGTATATACGATAATAATATAATATAATGTGTATGTATATAGAATAGGAGTATCTGCGTATGACGAGCAACAGGACACTGTAGAGACTTTCCAGTTTTTAACATAATCTATATATACATCACAATCAATAACCTGGACCAGATTTCAAATCGTGTATCACGATTCCAAAGCGAAATAATTATTGTGTACACAAGCGACTTCCATTTCGGGATGACGTATAGGCAAACACAATTCTTATCGATATTTTTAAAGATTAATCGATATTAATTTGTCACCTTATCCGATCCTGGTACTGTAATAGAGCACTGAATGTTGTTTTTCTTATAGGTAACTTTTGATAATTAAAAAAAAAATAGAACAAAATATTTAATTGCATATATTGTATAAAAATGTATTATAGCGAACGAAGGCAACTAATTATTACACAGAAAAGTTTATTGAGAGAGCGCTCGTAAAAAAAAATATCAATTCCGACATTTTTTTAAATTAATTTTAATTAAACCATAATATTAATATTACACGTACACATATTATAATTTTAACATATATAGTAATTAAAAAACAATTTAATTGAATTCTTCGAAACTAATTAGTTCAAATATTTGTAAAAAATGTAAAAACAATAAAACACGTTACAAGAGGCCAGTTTTTCAGAGTGAATTTAAAAAATACTGCCTTTAGGAATAGAACGGTGGCAGCTTCATTATAATATCAGCAAACATAGGTACATTTTCTTAATTAGCTGTAGGTACGCTCTGGATTGTACGGATTAAGTTATAATTAATACAATTCAGTATTCACAGTATTTTCTAAAAAAAAAACAGTAATGTAAGAATAGTTGAATTAAATTTAACAAATATATATTTAAAAACTCATACTGTTTAATAAATAATCGTACTATTGTAAGTATACTGAATATTATGTACCAACTGCATTTAAACCGTTTTAACTTTCAAGAAAAAGCCTCACAAATATTATGTATTTAAGCGTTTATTTTATCTCGTGTTCCCAATCTTTTTCTCATACAATTCCACCTTCACTTATTTGTCACTGTCAAATATTTTTAGAAAACCACATAAATTAGGTACATTGTTAAAATATAGCAAGACCCTACAAAATCATCAATAAGACATAATTATTATGAAGTGTACTGTGGTTCTATTTTCTACGGTAATTTTTATAATAATTATTATTCATTTTCCAGAATAGGTGTAGAAACATGGTTGTTATTGTGTACTACTACATTCTTCTAATCAAATTAGCACGCTAGGTAGAACAGTTTCGAAAGTTCTCCTAAACCGCTGATCCTATTTATTGATCTACCAAGTTTATGGATCAGAAATCGTATTTGAAATGTTCTTTAGAGGTCTAGAAATGTTCACTCATTCCGGTTAAAAATCGAGAAAAACTCCCAACAAATGTACAAACTACCAAATATGTCTCTCCTGTGTTTAATGGTCTATCTAATTTAAACAACAAATCTTCCCTGTAAGCTATTTTAGTTATTATTTATTAGCTATTCATTGTTAAATCATTACTTGTTAAATCCATCTTTATCTACAGGTGAATTTTCGTCGTTTTGGAAAAATAGCCTTGTATACTTTAATAGGGCAATAGATCATAAATAAAAAAAACATAGACTAATTTCTATGTAAACTTAGTTAATTACCAAAATTATTTGAAAAACTTGTTTATAGCCAATTATTAATTGTATTCAACCCTTTACTTTTAATGGAACAGTATGGCTTGCGTATTTTAATATCTACTACCACTACTTTTTTAAAGATAATTTGGTTGGTGGCCTAGCTGATTGAGATTATACTGATCTGAAAATGCATTCCATACGGCCAACCACGATAATCGAATATCTAAAGCGAATTTACTAGATAAAATAGTACTCGCTTTCTTTGGATCTCATCCTATTTAAAAGACCGTTCCCGACAAATCAATATTCAGTGTATTATCTGAACGTATTTTTTTGTCTTCTCACGACTACTTGAAGGAGGGCATTTATTCCCTTTATTATTCCTTATATTTTTTATTAATGTCTCTACATTGTTTAAACACTGCAAATTTTTCTTATTTGCTGACGACTTAGGACTTTTCCTACCAGTTAAGTCAATTAAATAATGTGAATTACTGAATGATTTTTTTTTAGCCTTTATTGTGAAATATGATGGCTCAATTACTGAATGATAGTTTAGTTAAATGTAGTAGTTGGTGTAAGTTGAACGGTGCTGTCTCACTATAAATATAGGATATAATATTATGTTATAAAATAACATTTACAAGTCACCGTTTTAATATCGAACGTCGTTATAAACTTATAACATTAATAGTAAAGACTAAAGTATTTAAATCTGTAGTGACAGTTAAAGACTTGGGGATAACATTTACACAGGACTTCTCATTTTTAAACCCTATTCATAATATTTTTTATAAGCCTATACAATATTTAGATTTTACAAAAGAAACTGTTGGTAATTCAACATCGTGGTTAAAAATATTTTACGTCACCAAATGCGTTACGTTATGAATTTAACGTTCAATTTATGAATATGGTTCTATAAAATGAAATGCCATGCAAGGATATCAAGGATACAGAAACAATGATTCTGGAGTTACACAGCAGTTCTTTGGAAAAAGACGAAATGTGGATACAGAGTCACATCGAAGCGTTTTTTGAAAGCGATTTTATCATTTTCCAGTTATAATGATTCCTGAAGACCCATGACCTCTCAGAACTCAATATGCTTGCTGTGCTGACTTTTTTTTTATATTGTTGACAATAATATTTTTCACATCGTTAGCGTCAACTAAAACAACTAACACACACACACTTAACCTCGTCACCATTTTGTCTACAGTGGGTTTTTCGAAAAACTTCAACATGAGAATTATTACAATTATAATATGTTAATTGTACTTTTGTTCTTTAACTTTTTAATTCAAGGATGGACTTCTCGAATAATATTCTGGTCATCTTCACGTATGTTCATGCGCTTTCACTCGACAAACACGGTCGTAATTTATAATGTACGTCGGTTTTTTTATTATTATTATTGTTGTTATTTATTTTCATTTCTTTGGCTATATATTTATATTATATTATATTATTATTCATTTTTTTATATTTTTTTTTACACAGTCACGTCCCTTATAGCAATGGCAGTGGTAATAAAAATAATAATAATAAAAACCGTCTGCGTGTGTTCAAACACGTTTGCAGAGGACGCCGCCGCCAGACAGGTGGACTGACGGACAGAATAGGAGAGGGAAACAAGTAGAAGACGGATAAAGACTATGATAAGGAAAAAAATACTTTTGTACCCCCCCCCCCTCCAGCAGACCGATCTCGTTCTGTCGGGTACCGACTGACCTGTGTGACCGTTATTGGTCTTTTTACTCGTCCTAAAATATATTATAGCGTATAGTGACACAAGTATTACATTAGTAAACTGGATCCCATTCACCTAAACTTAGGGTCAGGTTAAAAAAAAATTATTGTTGGTGATTAGAATAAAATAAGACTTAAGATAATCTGAATCAACCATGCGCAGTTGTATATTATTATTATTACATTAAAATTGCATACATATAGATAATTTTATCTATAATTTTATGCGAGTAGGCAAAATTAAAAATAAGTTTAACAAGAAGTTTGAGAGTTGCGCCAATAATAGGGGAATCAAGAGTGAATAGTTTGAGATGGTTTGGAAATTTTGTAAAAAAAGGGAGGAAGATTAAACCGTGAACCAGTAATGCGTGGTATGAAGCGCAAAAGAGAAATACGAAAACCATGGAATCGTCCATAGCTCTACATTAAAAAAAAATGTTGTTTCTTAAAGCATTTATTTTCTACAGAAAAAATCTATGTAGACACTAAGATCCTTAGCCTCCTTATTGTAAGCAATTATTATATATATAATCCATAATCATATATTTTTAAAGAGCCATTTTTGTAAATTCCTCATTGTAACTGCACTTCTATCACTAGCGCAAAGAGAGATTGCGGATGTATTGCTGACATTATCTTCTTTCTTTGTGCGTTTCCAGCTCATGAAGAGTAAAACTAGACTGTGCCTTTATGCCTAGATGACGCCATCCAAACAAACTCGGCTCGGATAACGCGTGTGATTCCGCGAAATCCGTAATTGATATCCGCAAATAGTAGAGCACAAAATATAAAATAAACGGTAAGGTTTGTGGGTCAATGAAGCGATTACGCGCATCAGTCTTGCGATTTAATGTAATTGACACTGTACATATAATATCGTAGTAAGTACACAACCGTAGACTATAGACCGACGTACAGTCTTCTTTTATTTTTCTTCTGAATTCTCACGTGTCAATCTGGATCTACACAAGAGACGTTGTAGGCCTCCAGGTCGGCTGAACGTCATGTTTAAGTCGACAGAGCGTTTAATAATTGTCACAATGAAGACGGCGGCGTTTGCGCTTTATTTTTACTGGGTCGAACCTGTGAACGATGGTCGATGGCAATATGTAGGTACTATTTAACGTTAAGACGGTTCATAGCCCCCAGACGCCCCAGAAGAACCAAACAAAAATGTTATTATGTATAACAAAATATGAAATATATATTTATAATATATTATATTATATATCATGAACAACTATAACTATAGACAAAATAATTGGTCCGTCGACGATATCCATGTAAACGGATGCAAGAATAGAAAAACTATAATTAACTAAGAGGTGCTATTGTGCTGATTTTGGCGGAATGATTGTAGAAAACTAATGTTTTGCCCGAAACGTGAATATCAGAATAACTATATATTGTAAATAACTCTTTTAGCTACAAAAAAATAAGTTATAAACGTCTGATACCGGACACTCCAATTAAACAAAATATATGGATAAACTCGTGAATCTTAATATTTAATAGTAGTACCAATTTTTAGTACAATGTGTACTGGACTACCAATTACTGTTAATATTATTATATACACACATTACGTCATATTGTACATTTCTACATGCTATTTCCTTTTCTTTCAGATAAAAATTCCAAACGTTTTCGTTTGCCCGATATTGTCTACACGTATGTAATTTTAACACGTATGGTTTTTTTAAAAATATTTTATTATTTTCTTTCTTAACAAATATCAGCTACATAACCACTATGTTGCACAGGGTTTTTCTAGATACTATATGACCGGAGACTGTGAACGGTCCCATTCTCGTTTAATTTAACAACATCAAAAACTTTAAACGCCTATGTGAATATTGAATTTTGGTAGTTGTCTTGATTAAGTTTTGAAGAGTTTACTTGACTGGTAGGTCTAAAAGCTTTGGCTCGTCTTCCGGGTTATGTCAATGTCGTTATTTTTAGTTTTATTTACTTTGAGGTTTTATAACTCTTTTAAGGGATTGCATGCGGTCGGGTTTTTCAGTCAAAACGCATCATTTTTATTCCATTGCACAGACCGAACCAGTAATCCGATAAGCAATCTGAAAACAGATTTGAATTTGTCATAAAGTCTACTTATGATCGGTCAGAGTATTTTTTTCAATTTTTAACTTTAACCTTTTCCAAATTTGATTTAAAAACTTGAAATTTTATATAATATTCAAACGTGTTTTATACATAGTAGAAATAAGATATCGAAAAAGTACCCTAACCGATAATAAGTAAACTTCATGACGAATTCAAATCTGCTTTTAGATTACTTATCGGATCACTGGTTCAGCCTGTACGATGGAACAAAAAATGTATGTTGTATTAACTAAAAAGGTTTTTACTCATAGACAAAATAATTATTGCCTATACAAAACTCCTTAAAAACCAACCGCATGCAATCCTCTTAACAGAGGATTTGCCACGGCGGACACCGGTATCATAACATTACTTTTTATTTCTAAGCACATCATAAACATATAGAATCGTGATTATCGAAGTTTGGTGTTGAAAATAGGCCACGGAAGAACTAAGTACACTGCTAAGGTTCGATGTATCTGGGGCAGATTTCGAAAGCTGACGAAGCTGCAACGAAATGTGTCATAAAACGCACATGCCGCATTAAATATAACACGCCAACCTTATTATAAAAAAAGTTGAATAGAAAAATGATAAGTACATAAGTTATTACACTGACGTTTGCTTTAATAAATAAACAAACGAATACAGTGTGTATTATTTGAATATATAAGTTAATTAATAAAGCGAACACCTCAATTATGCTAGTCATATTTTTTTTCTCGAATGTTTGAATAAGTATTATTTTTTAAAACATAATAAAATACTCGTAAAAATTGTTAATTCGGCTAGTTACTTGATTATTTATATCTGCGTCGACTCGGTAGCATATATTTGAATAGGCATTGATTAAATTTTACAATACATCAAATGACTACCGTGAATCGCCTCAGGTGATTATTGATATAGGTGTTACGTTTACGATTTTTGAAGTTCTCTTGTTAGTGATGAATAGTAGATGCTATAATGTTTTAATAATTTTACTTTAAATATTTGAAAATAGTATCTAATTAAATAACAGTTTTTAAAAACAGAAATCGAAAAATATATATTATTATAAACCTCTAGTCTCTTGAAACACCGTTCCAGTAAAAAAAACCCAGTCAGATCAATATCATTACCCCGTCGTTTACATTATTAATCACTCTAACTACATTCTCCCATTAACCGAGCATTCTAGGTGTATTTTTATGTTTTTTTAATCGGATTAATCTTCTTGATCATGAAGTATATATTTCTCGGTCGATATTCCCGCTTTCTATTCCCCTCTATCTTTAAAATGAATGACATTCGGTTAGTTACACATTTTTCGGATGCGCACTAAAATCGTCTGGTCGCATTGCACCGATTTAGTTCTTTACGGTTCGTTCGTTATGTCATCCAACTCTATTGATAACTTCTGATAAGTATTTTTTTTCTATCATTCGCAATACACAGCACCATTTTACCTTGGTTGTTGTGGGTTTTTCTTTAATGTGTCGAATTTCTATCACTTTTATACTGAATAACGATAGTCCAAAACGTAGTTTTACCAAACTTCCTAATTCTGGAAAACTAGAGAAATTGTTGAGGACATTTTTTTCAATTTCAAACTAATTATATTATGATATGTTATACACAAACAAAATAGCAACTTGATAAGTAATATAATTCGTTCTTTAACAGTTTTTTTTTATTTTACCAGAGTTGGGAACTTCGCCAATAAACCGTTTTGGAATGTCGCCCTCCATTTTAATTATTCCTCGTAAGTATTACTATTATTACTGAGTTAATTATTACTCTATTTTTTATTCGTTGTCACTTCTTTCAGTAAAAATTACTATATTTCACATACAATTATGATATTTATTATTTAGTTCTATTCAGTAATTTTGGCTAGTGTTCTCGAGTCTCAATACATATTACCATAACAATAATTTCATAATATGCAGAACAGTTTTGCATTCTTTTACAGTTATAAAAAATTCCCTGGGGCAAAGAATGTTATTAACTAAAAAAAACACTATAGATATCAAGTATTAAAAGTATATTTTAGACAAAAGACAATAGATTTTATTAAACAAAGAGTAATTTGATAAAAAATCTTCAATTTATGTTAGTTATTTTATACTGTTGTATTATTTATATTAACTGAAATAAACAATTCGTTAATTTACAAATAGTTGAACAATTTGGAAATGATTTTCATTTTATGGATATTATTTTTTAATAGTTACAAACGATGTTTTAATAATATAAGGAGATAATAAAATATAATCCTTACCAATCGATAAATCGTTTAAAAGCAAATGTATGGTTAGTTTGGTTAAACATTTAAAATACAACGATTTTTATAGATCTTAAATACAAATATTTCTACATATATTTAAAATATAATGTTTAAATCGATAAGTAAAATAAAAAAAATTTTAGCCGTTAAAAATAGAAAATTGACTTTTATATCGATAAATTGGCCACGTTCGTCCTAGTTACTAGACTTAAAACAATTAATTTGAATATTAACTGACAACTGTACTATGTATTTGTCATATGGACTGCAAGTACTATTATATAATATTATCCGTACCACAACGACCTCATATTTAACAACTATAAAACATTTATTTATAATCCGGATTAAAAAAACGTTATATTTTACTTTCAACAGTCAACACGCTATTATAACAAAATAATAGTTAGTCATTGGCTCCGTGGTTTATAATAAATAATAATATAATGGTGACGGTTGTACAGTGAAAAAAATGGATATCAAATGAATAATTTAGCAATATATCCAGTACACACACACATTGGTCACGGCAATTACTCATAGTGTATGTAATACCTAGAAATGTGTGTTGTTCATAAGTATAAGTGTATAGTTTGTATTGGTTTAAATTAGTGTTAATAGTATACATTAGGCTACTTTTTATTTAAAAAATGTATACAGTTATTACATTGTGTTTCATTTATCGCTCATAGTGTGTTGGCGATTCGTTTTGTCAATGCATTTCGCCTATTACAGGCATTTTATTCGTTCACTATTCAGTCATGACAAAGTAAACATCCTGGCTACGGCACTGGATTATTATAATTTGTGTTAAGTGGGAGGCAACTTGATCGCCAAGTCGGTCCGTATCGAAATAGCCCCGAACAAAAATCATAATTTTACACACACACAATGATACGATAATAATATATAATTTGCCATGATTAATTTGTTATTGCATATATTTTGATGAAATCAGTATTTCAATCATGCCATAATATTGTAAACACCGGTTGTACTCGGTTTGTTTTCTTGTACTTTGAGTCTAAAAAAGTTATTATCAGCTATTCTTAGGCAACATAAGTAAAATTGTCTAAAAAAAAAATTACATTTCACATTCTCTACACTTCCTTCATTTAAAAAGATAAAAAAAAGGTAAATTTTTAAACATGGGGCCCCCTATATATAAAATGAAAAACTTTTACAATTCATGTTTTTTATCAGCTTATACAAAAAATAAATCTATCTTGGCGAACGCGATTGACAAAAAGTTCTTAGTTCCAAAATCGTTTTTATTGCTCACGACTTTAAAAAAAAAAATGGAATTTTTGTTTAATTTGTCCTTTGTTCTAGTATAATATGTTGCCTAGTGGTGAGATTGCCGCTGTTGATTGTATTTTTATATCGGTCACGGCGCCGCTAAAAGTAATCCATCACATTTATTATCTGATGTAGATTTTTTAAAATACTAAACGAGAGAATGGGCCCTTGAGGTACTTAACATTTTAACCAGACCTATCAATAACCGATATCAAACACATTTTGTACAAAATAATAATAATTAAAAATTTGACGATAAAAATACGTACAAGCCGACCTAAAAAGTGATTCCCTTTAATTTATTCCCAAGATAGTCAAGAAAGAAATACCTTAAAATTCTTACTTATTATATATTAAATTATTTTTTATCTATACAAGAACGACTGTAAACAACAAACATTCTCGACAATTGAACAATTTTTCAACATGTCTCACATAAAATATGTGAATTTCTTATTTATTGTACAGAATAAGAAAAGGAAAGGAAACAATTTATTTTATTGGGTTTTAATTGTATTATTGCGTAAACTTACAATTAAAATAATTCAAAATGTGTTAATCTGTTAATTATTTTCCGAACATTTTTTGTTTTATTACTCATAACTAATTGATTATCTTTTTAAGATACATAAGCGGGTAAGCCATAGCTTATTATTATTATTAGTTTTATCCCTCACAAATGATGTCGGGCAAATAATTTCTCCTCTTCTACAGTCGCTGTTTGTGTCTTTAATTTGAAATGTATAATGTTTAAATTTACATCTACTTTTTTTGTTAACAAGCTTGTATTTATTATGTATACTTTTAAGTTTAGTCTATGAATCAGGTATCTTACCAAGACTTTTGACTCCACGCATCATTCTTGACATTCTAATTTCAACTACTTCCTATATTTATGAACAAGCGATATAGTATTGCGATAGAACGTTTTCTTTTTAAGTATACATTATCATTATCATTATTATTAATTATTATCAAAATATTATAGTATTATGCACTTGCCACTTGAGCCTTGATTGTATTATATTCCTCCATCGCGTCGTTCGCGGGCCATCACGCCTGAATAAAGTAACCGTGCGGTCAGATCATCAACGCTGTGAGTCACCTCTCGTGTATACGACCTTTAGCATACTATTATATTAACATAAAATCAAAATAATAAGACTCCTTTTTCATCTGTTCGCTTTGGTCTATAACATAAGAATGTATACCTACACAAGCTGCATGTCTTTAATAAACGGCGACGACGGCCGGTCGACCGCACCATACAACGACCATCGTGAATGTTATTATATTATTATTATTTATTATAATATTCTATTCTCTTTGACCAAAGGTGCCGTTTATTGTTCCTCATTATAGCCATCGCCAAAATACCCAGTATCCTAGATAATCGTTTTTTACACAATGACTTACAGTGTTTAATGTTCACTCTGACGACCGCGCTCGATAATACATTTTCGGTACATAGTTTTTTTTTGTTAACAAAACGTTCGTTAAGACTCGATAGTAGTTTTCCAAACTGTTTTTTTTTAAATCTTATACAAACCGGGTTAAGAAGTACTTTCTGTGTTTCAAAAATAAATTACCTATCCGTATTTTCGAGTAACGAGAAACAGACAGACGCGTTTTTCATTATCAGATTCTGAGAAAGAGGTATTGAAATATTACCTAATTTTTGTCCAATGGTTTCCTTATCTTTTGATCTTGAATTTTTAATCGATTCTTCGTGCGAATTGTTTGATGTACCGATGATTAATATAAATACTAATTGATCAACGACGGACTAGGAGAGATACATAGGTACTTTTTCTATATTTTCGAACAGCTCATAAACTCGAAACTCCCAATGCTCGTGTACCGAGGTGACAGTATATTTTTAAAATAGTTCTAGTTTAAACGGAGGATTAAAAAATGGATCTTCTTTCGGATTTAGAGAACACTAAGACACGTTCTATCATAATGGACTTCGAGGGTAACGGCCGCGTTACACTATTATAAATATTACCTCGGGCCGCGCATATGGTATATAGCAGCGTTGGTCATCATTATTCATTGTCAAATGTCCGTGTGTCTACAACAAAAGGGGGGAAATAATAGCCGAGTGTGTTTTTTTTTATCATTTTGCCAAGTCCCGTAAATTAAAAATAGTAGAGCGAGAATGAAAAAGCGGTCCAGTGTATTAAGTACATTATGTAGATCCTGCTGGAGACCCAAGGCCAGACTCGTTACCTACGTGTGCGGGTACTCGCAATCGTTCGGCCGGGTTCGATCAATCGACTCATAATGAATAATCAATATAATACAAAGCTGAGGACAAAGAAGCGAATTTTGGGTTTCATGGCCAATTTGTGATAGGCTGGTAGGTAAATATTAGAACGCATATTGACAATAATAATAAAATATAGGACTCGGGTGTTATAACATGCAATCATTTCTGCCGTTTACTTCGGGAAAATTGCGTCCAAAAACAAAATCGTTACCCTGATGTACCCATAATATATTATTATTTAGACGCGGTGCGGGCGGTGAAAGCGAATCTGTGGCACGATAATCGGTCGGGTATGTATCGGAAAATTATACTGAATTATTATTATGTGATTATCATTATTATCGTTGTTGTTGTGTATTTTGCACTGTTGCGCGAGTATTGTCGAGTGTTAGCTTTTATTTTTCTCCACACAATCGCCTCGTGCTCGCGTGAAATCACGTTTAGGATAGGTCTGTTGGGCTTTCGGTTTTCCTAAGGAAAAATACATATTATGATCATGATATTATAACTATAATCTGTCTCGCGAGAGAACGGTACTGCGCAGAAACCAAAACGCGTCACTTCTGTCTGCGCAGGTACAAACGAGACTAAATGCGTTTTGGTTTCTGCACAGTACCGTTCTCTCGTAGACAGAGTATAACATTATCAGCGATAAAAGTTTCCAGATAAACAAAAGTTAGACAGACTGCAACAGCTGACCGTCAATAACTAACATGACCGGAGTTCAGAATTGATCATAAATCATAATATGAGGTTTCAGTAAATTGGTAAAGTTGTGTAGAATCATTAGATTGGCTGAACACTTTCATAGTTATAAGCGGAGTATACAATCTTTTTGGAAACTTAATTTAGTAAAAAATATTATATACTATAATTATTACATTATAACGCTGAATAGTGCGATGATGAAGAGATGGAAAGGTGATGAAGTCGCTACCACTACTACAGCAGCTGGCTGTTATAAAATGGCCGGTCTGCACAACGACTAAAAGTATTAGTAATCGAAATTCAGTTTACTTGGCCACAAGCTTACTTGACTGTTTTCCTACTTCTGACCTACTAAACTAAATTTTGGTTTTTTCATTTGATATAGTCATAAAAATATGTCATATAGTATAATATGTTATCATGATGATACTTATTGGTAAAGGTGTAAAATGACACAAATATTATTTGTTGGCAACGGTGTAAATTATTTAGATTACATTATGATACTTACTTAGTTCCCATATTAAATAACCGCTTTAAGTCGTTTGATGAAACACTTCTGTTTTTTAACGTAGTAATCATTTACACTGAGCTAACAAAGTGTTTTTACTGTGACAATATCAGTACACATGTTGAACAGTTTCGTCAGTGGGATTATGTAATATTTTGTAGAATTAAAAGACGAACAATAATTACAACCGTGGTTTTGATTATGAATTAAAATAGGGAAACTGCATGATATGCGAAAATAAGAAATTAAAAAAGCCAAGAAAATTATTATTATAAATTATTAGGTAATATTATATTTTTGGTAATGGTGCAGATTTGTGTATGTTCACTGTTAATTGCAGATTTACACTTTCACGTGTGGTTCCTATGTTGTGGATAGTTATCTTCCAAATAATATCGAAAATTTTGTTCTAAACGCGTGTAGCCGTATAGGTTTCCGGTATCCGTATTATGCACGCCTTCAGTGTGAGCATGGTCGAAGGTAATCGTTGTTACATAACGTTACATGTATGTATGGTAATGTGTGCGTACTGCGTGATAAGTACCATGTACCAACAATATTACTACTATCAGAACCATTGTAGTCACTAAGACTGTATAGCTTATTAGATTGTAATTATTACAGACTGACCAACTGGTTAGATTAAACAAAATGGCGAGGAGGGTGTTAAGTAATAAAATAAATCATAATTTGCATTTTCCACCCTTTACACATTGTTTATATTTTACAGTTTTTTTTAACTTACAGGCAAAGTCTTGAAATGTCAAGAGCAACATTATAAAGATCATAGAATTTAAAAATATTATTATTTATTACTATTATTGACTTTCATCCGTAATAAGCTGTACTGCGTACATTGTTACCCAAATAAGAAATATAGTTTTTTTAAATATATATAGTATTTACTTATAATAGCTTTAAAAAAAAATTAAATAATTATGTACACCACGTTAGGGGTTACTTTTTCGGATCTCACTTATGCAAATTACAATACACTCCAAAACATAAAATGTTATTCGTGAGTAAAAATAATCAATAACTTGTTATACATAGATCAGTTTAAAAATTGTAATTGGTTGTTTCTACCTAGGCTGTATTAATTTAATAGACGAGCAATATATTTCATATTTGGAGGATGTGACTGTGATTTACTGAAAATACTATTTTATAAAAAAATATTTTAACTATTTAATCTTACACCGGTGGTGCCAGTGACTCTATAGGGTACCCTCGTGAGCAGTCACACCTGGACGATAGGACAAGAGTTTGTTTTATGTCTACATATTATGTTTATAGTTTTATAACCAACTGCAGTAAAAATTGTTTTTTTTTTTGTAAAATTATTTGCTTTGTTTCAGCGTATATTATATTTAAAGTAGATGGTGTGTTGGATAAATATTTACTGTGAAATGGTCTATGGTTTTTAGGCAATGTCTGTACGGCCGGTACCGTCCTCGGACAATACTGTACACAGGAAGTTCGTGTTTTGTAACCGGAAGCAATAGTCCGGTCATTGAGCGCGAAACTTTTCCAACACTTGTGAACAGTACAATTAGATGTTGTAATTATTAACCAGTTACTTCTTTGGTGTGAATTGTTGTAAGCATTCCTAAATCTCCGATAATTATCGATTTCAATACATTTCATAAACCACCGTTAACGCCAACAGCTAATAATATTTGCTTGGACATAATTTCCTAGTATGGTTGTGCATAAAATTGAATGCCAGACGCCAGTACACTGAACTCAATATATGGAACGCGTATTCAGATTGAAAAATGACCCCACCTGGGAGGCAGCCATTTTGTGTACATTTTTATAAAAAGTAAAAATTATACGTCATTTATCCATGATATGTCTTTAAATGTTAGGTTAGGTGATGATGATTTTATCTATTCTGTGATAACACCGTCATATATATATATGATAAATCTTAGAAATAACAATAAATATCATGGATAAAACAATAAAAGTACACAAAATGGTAGCCTCCTACCCGGGGACATTTTCATAAGCAACCGACTATAGGCAATACGCGTTCCATATATTGAGGTCAGTGCGCCAGTACCTATGGATTTTTGAAAGTACGACCTATTGTCGTGAACGCTCTAAAAGGAATTGACTATAAACTGTTATAACTTCTTAAAAATAGGATCTAGACCGTTTTTGTAGGATCACAAAAATATACACTCCTAAATTCATATACTCACGTGCTCATATACGCGGCTTCAATACATAGAATTTCGGTTAACCAAACAAACGAAGTACAAAAATCATGTTTATAAGTGTTCAGAACAACTCTCGTTACTCCGATTATAAAGTAGGAAACGAAAAGGAATGCAATTCACGGCGTTTATTTAGTACTATGTACAGACAAATGAATGTATGTAAACTAAGTACTCTCCCACAAAATGAGTGTCATTAAGTCGGTCTTTTGTTATAGTCGTAAACGATATTAAATACTCACACGTCTCATCAAGTAACACCAGACAGCTACATACAGCTACACATAAACTCTTATTTTATAAAAAGAATAAGTATTAAAAAAAGGATAACGCGGAGTGTCACTCAGTAGTATGTATATTTGGATTGGATTGGATATTTGGATATGGATTAGTTCATCCATTTAAATTCTACTAAATAACAACAAGTGTTAAATATTATTATTATTATATGCTGTAAAAACATTACAGATTCATTGTAAAAACTGAAAATTTAAAACCTAAGCAAAATTTAACTAAAATATACACTTAAAAATGTCATAAATGTAAAAAGAACTTTGATTTTATCACATTGTATTCTGTAGTATTTACAACTTAAAACTGTTCATTAATCATCAATATTAATAAATAGAATAATTTTCACGGATGATATGTAAAGAACCATTGGCATTTCATACGATAATTGCTTTACATAAGTAATGATGTAACGATTCCTATCAAAATGCACACGTACAAAGTGTAGTGCGTTCCAAATAATCACCCCGTAGATAATAAAATTAAATGTTACAACGCAACCCCAAACAACGCATTGAATTGTATAACTTATAGGTAAATTCATACTTCAAAAATATAGTAACTAAGTGATATAAATTAAGATAGTACATTTTCCATTCTCATATTTTCTGAATACTTTTCTACACAAGTCACAACGTACTCAATTCTATCGAAATCTATTATAGAAATCAAAATATTAAGTGGGGAAATGGTTTATGATTCATTTTCAACCGTTGAAGTTTCTGAACAAAGTTTTTTGACTTGATTTTCTACTCTAGAGTACAAATTGCTTGATAGGTACACTTAAAAGCTTTTAGACTTATACTGATTTGCGTAATAATAAATTTTAATACTAGTTAACATTTATGAAAACGACCACGGATGACCGTTAATGTTTATGGAGCCGTTAAATGATTAAGGTTTTCTTGTAACTCGAATAATTAACGTTCATTCCACCCGATGTACACGACCATTGAGCACGTTGAATATCACTTTTTTAATTCGTGGGCCGGACATTGTTAAAGTCTTTTATTACCGTGCGGTGCAAAACCCCGACATCGCTACAACGATGCCGCTTTTGACGCATTGTCATTTTCTTAAAGCCGGTCCCACTAACAGAAGTCGCCGGTGTATGTGGCCAAACACCAATGACTTGTTATGCACTATATTATTATTATTATGCCAATTGCGTGGGAGGCTATATTTGTTTGATCATAATAGTCGATTCAAGAAACGGCCAAAGGAACATGGACGCGACGTTTTGGCCATACACTACAGCTAGTGTTGTGGCATCGGCTTTAAACGGTTGATAAATATCTTGCGACGATGGAGGTGTCCATTGTTGCCAAACGATTGTCTGTATGTAAGTATATTATATATGGACCGCGCTACCGCCTCGTGTCTTTGTCCTGGCCGAGAGCACAGCCACACGAGCCTTGGGGAGCCGCGGTAGAATCACGACCCAGACAACCGGTTCCCACTTCCCAGACACACATAAGCGGCGTACCCATACACACACACGGATCGACCGACCGGTTGTTTTTTTTTTTTTTATGATTGTGTCTATTGTATTATGCCGGCCGAAGCACCGGAAACGGTCGAAAGTTCGACTCGAACCTTGTCTATAGATATAAACTAAGAGCTCACTTACCTAAATTTTTTTTATGATTTCCAACAAATCGTTTTCAGCTGTCTAAATTATTTCGTCTCTGGCCTCTCTCTCTCCCTCGTGCTCGTGTTCACCGACCGGAGTCAAGACGGACTCGTTGGTTTTCCAGGAAAAATCCTAAACATGGTGATCGGGTTGAAAATATTAATGTTTTTTTCCCGATTTATGCGGATTTGTATAATGTAGGCAACAACGACAAATAAACGTGAACTCGCGAACCGACACACCGTCCACCGTACGGTCCACTGAAAGATACACTGGGCTGATATTGCTGCTGATGGCCCGGCGTGTGTGTGCACAGGTGAACGGGTAGAACAACGGTGAAAGCCGGAGTGGGGCCGGCCGGTCGGCAATCGGTGTGCAGCTCTGGCAGTCGCGCGGTCCGATGCACATAGCAGCGTCATCTCGCGGCACCGACGAGGAGATGCCGTACACTACCACTTGTGGTTTTGACTTTGGGCCTGAGCTATGAACCCAAAAAATCATTTGATTCGGGTGTATGTATAACAAATGATTTTGCTATTCAAAACTGGTTTGAACTTTTCGAGGCTATTCGAATGCTCCAAGTATTGTTGTAATACGTCATTTCTAACAAATGGCTTTCATAAAATTAACGCGTTTCAAATAAAAGCCTGAAAAAGCCTAAGACCCTTGAATTACACTGGATTAATTTGTTTTAAAATGTTCACAGTTTTAAAAAACCTGCTTTGCCTGAGCACATATGGTTACGTTAGGTTTTTAATAGTTAAAAAGAACAATTTTAAAATTTAAACATCAAAAATTAGATATATATATAAATTATACAGATTAAAAAAAAGTTTTAAAAGTTAAAATGTCGGTTTTTCTCTTACAGTTTTACGCAGGTATTTTTTTAGTCAAAAGCGACACCGCTTACCGAGACCTCTAAGCATCCGTTTCCTAATTACAATATTATTATTATGTATGTGTAATGTACATTGTTTTTATTTCGGATATTATTGATTTTGGGTTTCAGTATTTTCTGAGGTTTTAACGGTATTCAATATCGGTTTAACTCATAATTATAATATTGTACCTACTTTGCATTTTGTATCTAGATTTACAAACACTTTTTCAACGATTGGACAGGTGTTTTTTTAATTATAGAGTGGTCAATACAGTCATTTACCAAAGATGATTTTTAAGCTTTAAGTGGAAAAGTTCACTTCTCTCTATCATAATCATGAAACCACCCTAACATAAAACATTTAAACGATTTTCTTAGTTTAAATTTTAGCTACAGAACATATATTTTACTTTTGAACTGAGCGATTACTTAATTCAAGCGTCAGTCTTAATTTATATTTTGTATATATAGGCGTATACCAACAAAAAACCTAAATAGTTATAATCAAGTCCTGGAAAATGAATGTTCATTTAAAGTAAAAATATATTCTATTATTTAATGAAGATTAAATAGGAAACGTTCATTGAACACTCTATTAAATTTGCTATAAATCGTTTATTTTACAAATACGGCGCTTATGTAATTTTCAATTTTCTTAATATTATACTGATACACTTGTCATGACAAAATTAAAACTCAAACGTGTGGGTACCTGAGCAATTAAATAGTTAATTTATATTAATTAGTTAATCCTCAGTCCACACTTAAGAAGATTCTAATTAGCAAAATACACGCAGCTTATGTCTTTCGCGTTATATCCATAAGCAGGGCTATACTGTGTTTTCTATTTCAGACTTCAATGAAAATGTCTTACTTGCTACAGAATTTTGCAATAAATATCTATATATTAGTGGTTTAATACATTAAAATACATCCACTATAAAATATTGCAGTCAGAGTTGTGCATCATTCGAATAAAACGTTATTAAAATAATCATCTAGATTACACATTATTCAAGTAAAAGTTTTTCAAATAATTTCAAAATGTATTGCTCAAATAATTTTTATTCGGTAATTTTTTTATTCAAATTATTCAAATAATTTTTAAACATATTATTTATATAGTTTTTAAGTGTTTTTTTAAGTAAATTTATTTTAAAACATTATTACTTATACATATATAATATATATATATTTTTTTTTTTACGAGTCGGGGTGACATGTCATTTTACAGGTAATTAAATGTATAAACATCATTACAAATAAACTATAGATAACACAACATAATATCAATTAGTCAAAAAGTCAACTGGTGTATATAAACTAAAATAAAATATGAAATAATGTCCTAAACAGATAATGGTAATTATATTAATGGTAACAATGGGTGGTTCTAAAAGGTAACGTATGAATCGTGTTTTAAAATTTTGTCGCTCCAAAATTCTGCCATTTTTATAGCCTTGCTATTTGCGTCTTGTAAGTCTGTTACGTCACATTTGATTGGGCATTCGTTGCAGTTTAGGAGGTGCGACATTGTCTGGACTTCTCTACATACACAGTTCGTGTCTTCATTCCCATCGCTTATTCCCCATTTTTTTAGGTTCTCCCTCGAACGTCCAACTCCTGTACGTAAGTGATTTAGTGTTCTCCAGACCATCCATTGATTGTTATGTCCTAGGGGTAACTTCTCCTCGACTTTTTGCTTTCTCTCTACCTCCCATAACTTTAATCTTGCTGTCTGTGGGTTATCTTCTAATTTCTTCGTGCATTTTAGAAAGCTCTTTCTTGATTTTAGTCGGAAACCTTCCACTTGTGTGTTATACATCGGATGCTTTTCATCCGTGATCTGTTTCGTCCGTTCTATGTCACTTGCAATTTGTCTACGTACATGTGGTGGCGCTATTCCTACTAGAGGATATAGTTTGTCTACTGGTGTTGGCTTTAAGCAGCCTGTTATAATGCGTACCGTTTCGTTTAAAGCAGTATCAATTTGTAATATATATATATATATATATATATATTACATTTAAAAAATATATATAAAAATAGTATACATAGGAAGCCAATTTTTTTTAAATACCTTAATTATCTTTTATTGAAGTATACGATCTGTATTTTTTTTCGAATAAGTATTTTTTTAAACTATTTACAATATTATATAATAGTATATTACATGATTTACATGAGGAGGAAACTTCACATTAGAGAGGCACTTCGTCATGTTTTATTCAAATAAACATTTTCACAACTCTGATTGCAGTTGTATAAAATAATATGCTTTGTAGTTAGGTACTAAATGAATTGTATACATACTTGGCCAATTGGGTTTCTGTTTTATAAGGCGGGATACACAGAATAATTATTGTTGGGGGCCGAAATCGGTTTGATAAAAGAAACAAATTATTGCCCTATCAAATTGGGTAGGTTGTAGGTACTCCATTGCGAGACGTTCATCCGTGTCCGCCATCATTTGTTTTTCTTCCGTAAATGACAATCATGGATATTTCTAAAGAAATATTTTTCTTACCAAGGTTATTCTTTTAATAATACATCTGAGTATTATGTCTATGAACCACCGAACATGCAACGGAGTTATATTATATATTATACCTACCTATATGACTATATTATTATTGACTATATAGTATATTATATAGCTGGTGTTAACAATCGAAGAAACAATATATGCAGGCGATTAACGCGGCAGGAAAAATTCGTTTTAGTTTAAAACCGTCGGTACAATGAAAGACTCATTTATCTATTGTTGTGCACTTTAATTTCTCACTGTGAGATAATAGTATGCATAATAATAAATATAATTGTTATGCCGTGCTTTCAGATTGTAGAAGTCCCAAGCCGGTAGTGTTAAGTAACATACAAACAGAAATCGAAAAAAAAATACTAATTAAAACGAGTTAAGTAGTAAAAAACAATACTAATAATAATAATAATAAGAATAGAATAACTTAGAACTCTCAGCTGCAAATCACAATTTTCAGTGCAGCATTTACAAAATTTAAAAAATATTGGAGATGGGAAAATTTATATTTTCGAGAATTTTAAGAAGTCACACAGAATTATTTTTAGTACCTATGCATAATTTTGCTCTATGCACTATATTATGCACTCATGACTAATATCTCCAATTACATAAAAACAATAAGTTATCCCAAAATGCACATAAGCTATAGAAATTAGAGAATTTCATTTTTATACAAAAACTTTATATGTAAACTTTATAGATTCAATTGTGTCTATTTTATATGCATTATTTATATATTTTTTTATAATATAAGAAAAATATACATTTCTTAGTAAATGTAATTCAGGCAGAATTAAATACAGAAAAGTCAATGATATTCAATAACTAATGTATTCTATACATAATATCACTTCTATAAAAAACAAATATAATTAGTACTAATTAACAGTTGAATTTAATTTCTATGTAGAACAAATCGAGGTAAAAGATAATTTGCTAAGTCTTAGCCGGAAATATATTTTTTTACTTTTCAGTTTTTACAACATAACTTTAGAAATTGAATCTAATACTGTTTGAAAGTGCGCAATACCAAAAAACTTTCTCAAATTATTTAAACATATATTTGTAAAATAAAAATAAATTACCCCTTGTTTTGGAAACTTCAATCATCGTTCCAAAATTGATAGTTCCTATAATGTTGTGAAATCGTGAAGAACGTCACGGGTGTCGAGTGGCCAAGTGGATTATAGCGGCCATTAAGAGGGCGTCGCGTCGCACCGGTGATTTTCAGTGGTAAAAACATGTTTAAGCAGTCTGAAAATAACTTGCTTAATTTTGGTTTTAGAGTAAAAGCACCCATTATAAAATTAAAAGAAAACAATATTCCGGAGGGCAAGACGGGGTTTTTTTAAAAAAAAAAATTAATTTTTTAGAAAGTTACAGTCATTTAAAAATGTTAAAACAGTCGTTATTTCTAAACTATGGATTGAGCGTTGTACTTAAAATAATGAAAAAAACGCACCGTCTTGTCCTCCGAAATATTGTTCTCTTTTAATTTTATAATTGGTGCTTTTACTCTAAATCCAAATTTAAGCGAGTTATTTTCAGTCTGCTTAAACAATTTGAGATGAAAAAACATTTTTAAATCGCTTTCAAGGATGATGTGATAGTCCAAAAAATAAATTAACTACTAAAATAGAGTCCTAGTTATTGAACTAAATATATAATTACACATCACAGTTTAACCTTTAAATTAAGATTTTGTAAAAAATTGTCTATACTTTACTCCTTAAAAATGGGCGGTGTAACGCCCTTTTAAAGTCCTCGCAGTCCCCGGTTTGAATCCCGAGAGTCTAAAACTATATTTGTAAAAAAAATATACTAAACCTTCATTGTGTATTGTTACTAGAAATATCTTTATCGATTTCATCATTCCCAATTTCCCTCGACGGGCCTGCCTTCTATGGGCGTCAGTTTAAAACTAAAATAGAAATATGTATACTAATATGTAACTCGCCATGAGCTGAATTACTTTTACCGTTATTTATATAGCATAACCGAATCGTTTAGGGTTAATTTATTAATATTTACATCTTTCACACTATTATCAGCCAATAATTCTACGGTTGTTGATGCCTACTGACATACTGATTGTCTATAATATTTTTTTGTCTGTTTTCTTCAACAACAAATGATTTAGTAAGCGGAATTTCTTCTGTAGGCTCATTTAAAGTAAATAATGTTTACTCCGGAACCATTGATTTTGTACAATTTTTAATTTCTTCATTTTGTTCAGTTGGCACTAATTCATCAAATATGATTTCACTTGAAGTCTGTAGAAAAAGTTGAAACGAAAGAATATTTCGTTTTAACTTTTTCTACAGACTCATTTTATGAACTTAAACTTAAATTTTCTTCTATTACATCATCTTCGGCTAAGACAGATTTATCAACTATATGTTTTAGAATACATGATTTCCTAGAATACATTTTTTGTCGAAAAGAAGTTTCTCGCTTATTACCAATAAAATCGTAATTTTCTTTTAAACCTAATTGATCTCCATTATTCCGATGAGATCTTTCTTGATTGTCTACAAGTTCATCGATATACTCATAGTCTTCTGTCACATCGTGAATATCTATTGAAATTACGCTACTAGAAAGATCTTCATCGATTTCATCGTTCTTAATTTCCCTCGACGGCCTGCTTCCTCTTCTATGGGTGTCAGTTTAAAACTAAAATAGAAATATGTATATATATTAAGTTGTGAACTACAAGAGTTATAAATAATTGGTATTTTTTAATAAAAACAATAACAACAATTTTAACTTGTAAAATTTAATTAATTAAATAAAGTTAAACTAACATTTGGGAATAAAATTAAAGTAACATTTTTTTTCATTGTTCCATGGATTTTATTAGCTAAACTACTTGTCAAAACCCAATCATAGCTATTATCAATCTTTATGGTCTTTTCTTAAGCCTTTAAACGTGGGTAGTTAGAACCGTGTGTCTTAAGAATTTACAAAGTTATACGTAATAAAAAAAATACATAGTATATCTTATGTGTTATTTCAATGGATGATTAAGAATAACTTTTGGGCCTACCGAGAAAAATTGTATTATCTTTTCTGTTTTACTAAATCAGTGTAATACTTTTTTACTGTGTATGTTTATACTGCTTGGTTTGGACTATTCTGGTTTGAACCTACTATCCACAGATTCACATCGAAGAGTTATAATCATTTTTGTAGATCTGTGAGTTGTGACTTCCCCGTCCCACTAAACTTCGACTACACAGTAATGGCTTATTTTTATTTACTTATTTTTTGGATTGTAGATCAGAAACGTCAACTTTCAAACATTGTTAAAAGTTTTATACAATTAAAATTTATCAATTATGTATAAATTGATTCATATGAAAATGCAAAAATATTATATATTTGTAAAAAATATATACCAACATTTCTTTTTGTTTCTTCTTCCAATCCTCCGAAAAGTTAATAACTTTGTTGAAGCGGTCCCTCATGCTGCTGGCACTTCTTTTTAACACCTAAACATCAGAATAAAAATCATTTTTTTAAATATTACAGTTGGACTGGCCAATAGTTCACACGTTCAACCGTGTGGGGTCTTTTCGATTTCATTTAATTTTAGTATATTTTTTCCCCAACTTATTGTTGTATTAAAAGCAACGATAGACAGTGTTTAAATTAATTATTATAAATATATTTTGTAATTAAAATGTTTGTGTATTTGAAGTGAATATTTCAATAAAAAACGTGAATCCAAAAAGGTTACGGTTTTAAAATTGCCTTTTAACACGATTAAATATGTTATTAGTTGATTGTTTTTGCTTGCTAGTTTATTGCCAGTTGAAAGTGTTGTTAAACAAAGATTATGTAAAAACATAGTAAAGACTACCGTTTCTTGCACACCGAGTTTGATGCCCCGTATACACGACTGCAGCACACACGTCCGATCCGGGTCTGTCCTGACTCCGATTTATTGGGCGCACACCAGTTGCCTCCCAAAAACACGAATTGCCTCCCTTGCTTATCGTAACTTTTAGGGTCAAAAAATACTAGTTGCCTCCCGTATCAGGTACTTAATATTTTTTATCCGAATTTCCTCCCAAAAATATCTGACTTCAAAAAAATTGTATCAATAATTTGTTTTTATACAATAATAGTATTTTATGCTGAATCATTTTTAAATCGTCAACGTTTGACGGCTATCGATATAGTTGTTATGTGTGGGTATTCCGATATCAATGTTATTATAAATTAAAGTAGTCTGTAGTGTCTAAAATGCGGTAATTGCGTGGTGTTTAATTTTAATTTAATTTGTGTAAAATGGAAGTAACTAAAGAAATGACAAACGAAATAGGTAAAACCCTAAACACTTTAAATGGTTTTAAATGTATTTTCCACAAAAAACTGATACATACAAAATTACTACTATCGGTTACCTATTACACATGCAAAGTAAAATACTATAGTTGGTTATTCTAAAATAGTATACAATTAGGTAGTATGCAGATTGCAAGTATTTATGTGAAATTATTAAAAATAAGTACAGTTTCGTTATACTGTGTACCTGGTTTAAAAGGGATCATTGGGAGGCAACTCGGATGAAAAATATTGAATACCTGACACGGGAGGAAACTAGTAGTTTATGACCCAAAATATTATGATAAGAAATAAAGGTCACCGGAGGGAATTCAGATATTCTTGGGAGGCAACTGGTGTATAATTTTGACAACTACCTGAGGATGGGAGGCAACTAGTGTGCGCCCTTTCCTGCATATGTTGGTCCATTAAAAAAAAATGTCCTACAATAGAACACTATTATAGGAAATTTTTTCCGACAGGATACTTATTACATAAATTATATATAAGACAGCGGTGTTTTTTTACTGTCCCCGTCGCATCGGTGCAAATGTACAAAACATTATTATTACATATTATAGGTATTAAAGCTGAATAATAATGTTTACATAGTATAACTAGTAAGTTTTAAGGAGCAGTGAGACTATCATGATTTTGTTTTTTGCAAATTAAAACTATTATCGTTGCAATCTTATGAATCTGCTATAGTTTGTAAGTCCGAGAATGTCGCTTGAGACATTAATCAATGTTAAATGTTAATTAACTAAGTGTAATGTATTGCGAAACATGGCTAGAGGAAGAAAAAAAATTGGGAATACCAGAAAGAAAGTTTCTAAGCAGGGGCGGATACAAGGGGGGGGGGCTATGGGGGCTTAAAGCCCCACCCTTATGTACTTAAATTGTATGCACTAAAAGTGATTTTTTTTTTATAATAATATAATATATATATTTTACAAAATGTATTTTTAGATTCGATGCGGAGCTGAAAAGGTATTGTTTTTACAATGTGTTTTTTTTTTGTCTGGATCTACGATATTTTTTAAACCGCTGAACTGATATCTTCGTGTAGCAGCTTTGTAGATCAGAAATCCTAAACAGGACCTTAAAAGATTTTAATTGGGCTAAACATTTTAAAAATTCACCCCTTCCTCCTAAAAATCGAAAAAACACCCAAAAAAATTCCATTTTTTTCAACTTAAAATTATGATGCTCTATAGCTTTTTTAAGAATAGTCAAATTAAAATAGTTTCAAATTTTCATGGAATATTCTTTAAACATAGTACTACTTAAACATTGACAAACGAAAAATATATCATAAGCCATTTCGCTTATAGGCTATAAGTTCATATTCATTTAAATAATTTTTGTGATTTAAAAAAAAAAACACTCCGTTATTAAAAACGATCTTATAACTTATAAGAATACAAAAATATTATAACATAATGTATTTAAAATCTTTTAAACATTGTTTTTATATTGTTATATTGTAATAAAAAATATTCTTAATGTGTAAATTTGTTGTATATTAGAATTGGGATAGTAAAAAATTAAAATTGTTTTGTTTAAACTTTGCCCCCCCCCCCTTTAAACATTTTGACCTTAGTCCGGCCCACGTGGTACAAAGTTCTGGATCCACCACTGTTTGTACAGTACAGTAAGGTGAGGATGTTCGTCATTATATACTCGTTTCCAAACCACCCATGAGGTAGAGTATTTGGCTCGTTTTTTTTAACGTGGTATCTCCATCTACGACGATGTTTCAAATTGTATTTACTGTAAATCACCAACAATGTGTGGTAGGGGTGGTGTCTCAGTGAAGTGATCTAATCAGTACTTAATTGGTATTGTGTGTGTAGCGTGCACTATTCAATGTTATTGAAGATATTGGGGGTAATGAAGATAACGACAATGAAGGTATCAAGGAGGTTAACCTGGAGGATCACGGGAGAGATTGAATCCGATTTGACGGCTTAGGCGACCATGCAACAGACTATAGTGGACTCAGGCTTCGAAGTCGATCCGGGCATAACTTAAGATTAACTTAATACTACAAAGAAATCCGGGTATCGACATCTTGGCCGGCCACCCAACAGACTATGATGGACTTAAGCGTAAAAACGAGTACCAATGAGGTTATCTAGCAGGATCGTGGGATAGATATTGGTAATTTAATTTATAAAAGAAATCTTGTTGGTGTAGTTATGTACAATGCGTTGTTATTTGATTAACTGGAGACGAATATTATGGTAAGTAATTGATTTTTACAAAGAAAACTCGAATAGTTGTATGAAGTATGAACTATAACGAGAACGATCTCAACGCGAAAGAGCGTAGTTACAAACGAAAAAAGGTTGTGATAGATATACCTACTAATGTTACCAAATAAACATGAAACATAAGACGTGCATTAGCGCCACTGTCGTCTGTCGATAGAATAGCTTTAATATGTCTGAAGAAATTTAACTACATTTAAGGAAATCTGTATATATTGTTCATTAGAATAGTGCACGCAGCACGAGTGTTACAAAAGTTAGCTGAATGATACTGAAATATGAAGTATTTTTAATGTGCGTTGTACCCATAACAGACCTACTATTGTGTAAGTAGTTTAGTTTAATTAGCTGAAATGATGGTAGTTCTAAAATGTGTAAATTTACATAAATAAATAAATTATAGTTTTGCAGTTAACCAAAATAGTTTATAAGGGGAGGACTGAGAATAAAATGGCATCATCGTACATAGACCTAATCCACACAGTATTTAGTAAAATGTTCAGATATTTTACCTTTATTTTTTATTCCAAGTGAGACCAGAATAGATTACTCACCAAACTCAGAATATGCTACATACCGGCCACCACCAAGCCTCCAGATGAAGCCCCTTCGAGTTTTTGGTCGACTTCGGTGGAACGCTTACGATAATTTTGTTTTGAATAGCTTGAAGGTCTTGGACAGCTTATGGTACATTATGACACTTGACAGTAATGATTAAGTCGTTCAAAAAAGTAATTGTCTTAACGTAAAATATAATTGCAGAGCGCTTCGACACGCTACATATTGTTCGTTAAAAATATTATAGTGTAGGTATTGACTTTTAATATATTATAAATGTACATTTGTTACTCACTGCTTGTTGTTAAACCAACAAGCAGAATTTACCATAGAAACGAATTGATTTCAGCCGTTAAAAACGCACATAGAATTTTGGCCACCAAAGGTTTGCAATTTTTGTGTTCAAAATTGTACAATTCGTTGTAATTACTCAAAATCTAATTTAAAAAATCATTAATAACCATAATATATATATATAAAGGCTAGCCTATTTCAAATAAGAATATTTCCGTTAGTACTTGGTATAGTTGCAAAAATTGTTCAAATTAAAGTACAAAACTAAAACGCATTTTGTTTACATAAAAAAAGAAAAAATCCATTTCAAACAAAACCTAGTAAAGTAGTCAAAACCCGTATATTTGTACAGATTTGAAATTTGATCATTCTACGTAGTCAACATTTTGGTCTAAAACGTCAAAAAATAAAAACAGACTGCTTTAACTTTTAAGTATCTTTAATGAATCTCCTTAATAATAAAAATTCACAATTTCAATCAAAATATGGTTATTAGGATTTGTTAATAAGACCAGAATAAAATAATATTATATTAGAAAATATATTGGATGTAAAAAGGCTTTTCAATAAAACTCATAGTATTTTATTGCAAGGTTAAATTTAGTACTTTTAACAAAAAAAATATAATTAATGCAAACTACTCACAATCTGTATTGAATTTCAACCAAAATTTGTCTGCTGGTGTTAAAACATTTTTCAAAGTATATTTTAAATAAGTAGTTTACATTTGGCTAAAGAGATATCGAAAAAAAATAAGACGGTTAAAAATTTACAAACGAATTTAAAATTTGACAAACCTTAAAGATGGAAAATTATTTTAGTAATAACAAAACTGTTATAATACTAATATATTGTTACTTGTTTCTCTGGAGATACCAATTTGTTGATTTAAAAATATATTTTTCACGTTCATATGTTTATAGGTAAATTATATTATATTAATAATTTAATAGGCGAAAATTCACTTTTTTTTTATTTATTTCACTTTTTCAAGCAAAGTTTTAGGAATTTATGGAGAACTAAACATAACTGGGGTAATTCGATCCAAAAGATTAAGTTGGCTAGGTGACGTGTTGAGGTCAAACACGATCACAAAAGTCCTGAATTGGAAACAACAAGAGAAACTTAAACAACGCCGGTCTGATAAAGTCGCATAGGATTTAAAAATACTAAGAGTGTATTACCAAGAGGCAGCGTAGGATAGAACTTGAAGGAAGTGTGTAGCAATGGACGTAAATGACCTTTGGAGCTGAAGAAAGAAAGGAGAAGAATTGTGTATAATTATTGTATCTGAACCCACGATATCTTCTAAATCACTGAACCTATTTCTTTATGTAGCAAGCTGCAAGTCTATTCATCAGAAATTGTACCCGGCAGGAATTTTATTGGGTCAAACTTTTAAGTTTAGCCATTCCCTTTAAAATCGAGAAAAACACCCAATACATTTTTCAACTAAAAACTACGCCGCATGCTTAAAATTCGAAAAATAGTCGAGAGATGGAATATTTTTGGATATACTCGTAGTTCTATCGATGTACGTTGAAAAATGAAAAAAAAAATATTAAAAGCCCTTACCCAGAGTGGATGGAAAATTTTTATTTTTCGAGCGTAGTTTTAGGATCTTAAATTTAAATATTAACTGCAGTAGATCTATAGTGGGATATAACATAATATTTTTCAATAGTATCTATATGAATGTATTATGGTAGGGTATAAGACATAAATAAAAAATTGGAGTATCAATTTTGTGACACAAAGGGTAGGGATGACATGGGTATCACATGATTGATAGGGGTATGGCAGGAATTAGGAATAGTAATAAGTGTGATAAAATGAAATCGATAATTCCTGGATAACTGATAAGATGTTATTGATAAAGTAATTATTATCTGATAAGAGATAATTGATGAGACAGAAAATCAACCGATCATAAGACTCGTCCATTAATGTCTTTCCTTTGAGAGAATGATTGAATTTTGATTTTTCTCAAAAACCTTTAGTCAAACTTAAGATTTTTGTTTGTAAGACCAAAAAGACAATTTCTATGAAGACCTGGAAGGAGTATATGATAGTTTACCGTTACATTGTGTAAAGATGGTAGTAGGGGATTTCAATGCGAAAGTTGGAAAAGAAAATAGGTTTAGACCAACAATAGGACCAGACAGCTTACATAACATCAGTAATAACAACGGAACCAGACTGGTCAATTTTGCTTCTTCGAAAGACCTTATAATTAGTAGCACATATTTTCCCCGAAAAGGCATACACAAGCATACATGGAAGTCACCTGATGGTAGGACGCAAAATCAAATAGACCACATACTAATAAACAAAAGACACGGTAGCTGCATTCAGAAGGTGAGATCGTATAGAGGAGCCGATGCAGATACCGACCACTACCTACTGTATGCAAAGTTCATTCTAAGACTATCAGTGAAATGGAAAATGGCATCGAAAAAAGCCAGAGAAAGATTCAACGTACAAATGTTAGAAAATATCGAAATAAGTAGAAAGTACGCCGAACATCTACAACAAAACCTAGAAATGACCAATAGTCACATAGAAAAGACGAATGACATGAACGTTTGTGTAAACAGTAGATGGACACAAATAAAACACGTAATGACTAACAGTGCAAATCAAGTCTTAGGAATGGAGAAAAAGCAGCGAAAAAAAGACTGGTTCAATGATTTATGTAGTGATGCCGTAACCAAGAGAAATGAACTGAGAAAAAGAATGTTACAAAATTCCTCACAGGAAAATATTGATATTTTCAAAGAACAAAGTAGGCAGACAAACATAATTTTGAGGAGAGAGAAACGGTTATATGAAAAGAAAAAGATAGAGGAGATTGAAAGGAGTAGATTCAATGCTAGAAAGTTTTTCAATGAAAGCGGAAGTATCAAAGCTGGTTTCAAACCACAGACAAGAATACTTTCAGATGATTTTGGAAACCTAATCACAGAAGAGAAGGATATAGTGAGCCATTTCAAAGAATACTTTAATCAGCTCTTAAATCAACCAGTAGTAGAGGAACGAAACTGTCTATTACTATACAGCAAAACCGAAGATAGAAAAACCTAAACAAGAAGAAATCGACAATATAATCAATAAGCTTAAGAACAATAAAGCACCCGGAGAAAACAATATAGTGGCCGAGTTACTGAAAAAAGGGGGTGCTAAAATAAGAAGAGAAATTATGGAGATGATTTCAATTATATGGGATACAGAAACCCTTCCAGAGGACTGGAATACTGCAGTAATATGTCCTATATTAAAAAAGGGGGATCCGACCAAAACAAAGAACTACAGAGGTATATCTCTCTTAGACACGTGTTACAAAGTGTATACGTCATTAATATTAGAAAGGATTAACCCATATGTAAACGAAATAGTCGGGGAATATCAAAGCGGCTTTAGAAAAGGTAAATCGACATTGGACCATATTTTTACACTGAGACAGATAATGGCTAAGTTTTATGAATTTGATAAAGAACTGCACCTTATATTTATAGACTATAAGCAAGCTTATGATAGCATTGATAGGGACAAACTATGGGAAGCACTGAAAGTACTAGGCATTCCTAAAAAGTACGTAAGTCTTATAAAAGGATGTAACAATGGAACTGTGTGCAGAGTTCGTTTCCTGCAAGAAATGTCTGAAACCTTTGAGGTAAAATCAGGCCTCAGACAAGGTGATGCTCTATCACCCACCTTGTTTAATCTAGCATTAGAAAAAGCAATTAAAGAAGTATGGGACGGTCGAAAAATGGAAATATGTGGGGAACGAGTAATATTGGCATACGCAGATGACATTGTAGTAATGGGAGAAACTAGAGATGAAGTCATAAATACTGCGTCCAAACTCTTGAAAGCAAGTAAAACCATAGGGCTGTGTGTAAATGAGGAAAAGACGAAATACTTAATGGTAACAAGAAGAAGTCCAAACATAGACCACATAACAGTAGATGACTATAGTTTCAAGAAAGTGGAGGTATTTAAGTACCTAGGTGTTAACATAAATAGCAACAACGACATGCATGAAGAAATCAATGATCGAATAGCATGCGGCAATCGATGGTACTATAGCATAAGGAGACTCCTTAAATCAAAACTACTGTCACATAACTCAAAGACACTACTGTATCATAGCTATCTACGACCAATAATCACATACGCGAGTGAAACATGGTCACTGACCAAAGGAGACAGCAGACGACTAATGACCTTCGAAAGAAAAGTACTGAGAAATTTATACGGCCCGAAATTCAATGCAGAAACACAAACTTACGAAAGAAGGAAAAATCAAGAACTACAGGAGTTATATAACAGGCCAAATATTATTTCATATATAAAAAGCAAACGACTAGAATGGTTCGGCCATGTTTGGAGAGCGGATGGACAAGTAATAAAAGAAGTCTTAGTTAACAAAATAAATAAAAAACGTCCATTAGGAAGACCAAGGACCCGATGGGTGGATGTTATAGCTCAAGATATCAAAAACATAGAAGAAGAGTCATCTTTTGACGACGCATACGATAGAGAGAAATGGAGAGGTTTTGTGATGGCAGCGATGGCACTTAATGGGCCGATAAGCTGAGGAAGAAGAAGAAGAAGAAGAAGACCAAAAAGGGGGACATTTCACTGACCGCATTAAATTCCCAGGATGTTATGTGTGAATAGTAACAGGTTTCTCAAAATATTGTCATTGATTTCATTATTGATTTTTCATTTCATGATACAAAATCTTAAATTTTTATTTAAAAAAGGTATTGTCATATTAATAGCAAATGTTTTTGGGTTATCTATAAAATAATAAAAAGCTATCCATTTGGGTAATCAATTATTATATAGATCTGTTGGGCCATAGAATAATAATATTCTATACATATTATTATGAATTCAACTGTGGTATTCTTAACAGATACACAGTTAATTAAAAACTAATAGTATCTTAAGTGATTTTTTTAATGTGTCTCACACTGCTACTATACTGTATATAAATTAGTCAAAAATCAAAATAAAGTGAACAACATCCCATAGTAAAATATAAAGTTCTTAATGTACTATTCTAATTTAAAAATTATAATAATTACAATACAAAATTATAACATCTGCAAAGTTGTTGAAAGCACTAAAAAAAGATTAATATGTAACAAATTAATTATAGTATTCAATAAACTGAATTCTGTGTCCCAAAGGAATTAATGCCATTACTATTAGGAAAAAACTGGGAACACCAAAGTAAGCATGGTGACAAATATATAAAAAGAAAACATTCAATTTTATAAAGATGTCATAGTTGGTAGCTCATTTGCTATCCAACAAACTTTGTATAAATAACTTATTACAGTATACTATTAAGATTATTGTGAACTAATGGTTTTTACTAATTTCACATAAACTAAATAATTTTAAAAAGCTCAAGCTGTGAATTTTTATGATTTAATGGATTGTTATTTATTATTTATAATTCATGTTATATTATTATCTATAAACAAAATTATTTTATAATTATCGTCAACAATACAAATTACAACCATTTTACTTATTTTATTATATATTTATTTTTACACACACTTTTAATTATAAAATAGTATAAAACTTAAGTAGTGTATTTGCTTCTGATTCTTTATTAACTATAAACATACACACAATGCTCATTATAAGAAGATAATTTTGATACATAATGTAAATAAAAAAAGGATGATTAGAATGATTTAACTAAACAGTTAATTATATTTATATATAAATATATTATAATAGAAACGAATGTTTTTTAAGTTGCCTAAACTGCCGTTATAGATTAATGAATTAATTGATGAGACCAGTCACGGATGGGTTTAGGTTAGGAAAAATGACCATATACTATGTAGAAATACAAAGAATAAGAAGTTTGCTGAGTGCTCAACGGAAAACAAATGTGTGGCAGTCCTAAACTGGTCGGATAAAATTCAAAATAAATAATATAGTAAAATAAAAATCATTAACTTAAACAACGACATCAAACACAGTCTTTTTTTTTTTACAATTCGTCGTGAGCTTCTTCTGATTTTGCTACAAGCTCTTCATCTTCATCTTCGTCTTCATCTTCAGGTACAGAGTCTTCAGATTTCTTTGCTTCTTGTTCTTCCTTCTTCCTCTCTTCTTCATCTTGGGCTTCCTTCATTTTCTTTTCACCCTCCTAAACACAAAACATCCGTAAGATCTCAAATTTTATTAAAATACTTAGAAGTTTATAATCAACTTACATATCTAGGTTTCCAGATAGCGTTAGCCTTTTCTTGGGCTAATTCAATGTCATCTGTGATCAGAATATTGTTGAATATGGTACCAGATTTCACTTGCCACAAATCAAATCCGATAGCACAAATTTCTTTCCTCGAGTACAATTTGTCATCTGGTTTGTATTCTGGATTATCAATCTCAGGATGCACCCAAACACCCTATACAATTTCATAAACAATCATGCGTCTATTAGTTTACATAATACGTAATACTATAATAATATATTATATTATAATATGTATTTATTAGCTTACAATATAAATATTTAAACATACCTTGAAGTTAGGATTATCAATTTGCTTAGGTTTCCATTCGCCCTTGAAATCTGGGTTATCGATCATTGCTGGTCCCCATTCTCCATCCATCTCATCATCCCAATCGTCTGGTTTAACAGCTGCAGGGTCAGGAATGTGTTCAGGCTTTTCCCAGTCTTCTGGTTTCTCGTCATTTGGATCATCGATAGTTGGCCTTTCATCCCAATCTTCTGGTTTCTTAGCATTAGGATCTTTGATTTTCTTAGGTGGTAAAAAGTCCCAATCAGCTTCCAACTCACCAGATTCTACCTTTTCATTGTCAATCAAAACTTCATAGGTATTATCTGGTTTTACAACAAGTGTGTAAAGATGTGAGTAGACATCATCACGGCAACGGATATCTTTATTGACTAATACATTTTTGCCGTTGTAACTAAATATTACATGTACTTTTTTGGTACCTGGTCCGCAAATATCGGGTCCTAGAAACAAACAATTAGAAATTCACAAATTAGTTTGATGTTTTAGTATTATTATTCTCATATGGAATTTTTGACTATTTTTTTTAGGCTTAGTTCAGCCTGCCCAGAAAGGGCAAGACTGCCAAAGATTGAGTATCAAACCGATGACAGTGAGCGCTAACGCACTACTATCCTAACCATTCTTCCTTCTATTTTATATATGGGTAAAACATATTATAATTTCTTTTACGACAAAAACCACTGAAAAAAATAGGTATACAATTTATATATTCTTGTTTTTATTTGTCATGAAATTTGATTTCATGTAACATTTTCTTGAAAAATATTATAAATAAATAAAAGATTGTAGCGACATAATAATTCTATTAAACTCATAATATCCCCTTGGTCTCTGTTTGAACATGCTACCATAATACATCATAAGTTAACTAGCAGATGATTCTAAATAACTAGAAAATATTTTAACTTAACTATACTCTATTCAGAATAAGAACAGGCTTTGGCGGCCGACCAGTTTTTGTCGGGCAGCGGTCTGGCACCGCCCATTTTATATTTCGTCTGTAGCCCCACCGGCGGCAGTGTTCAAGCTCCGTTGCTCGTAGTGAAGCCACGCCCATGCGCACAAGTCGGCCGCCGAAGTATGTTCTTATTCTGAATAGAGTATAGCTATTTTATTTTTGAAAATAATGTTCATTATCCCAATAGTCCATGTTAATAAAATAAATTCAGTGGATACTTATGAATAAAATAGTCAAGTGTTAAATCATATCATAATTTCCAAAACACACAGCTACAATCAACCTAAATCAATCAAATATAAGGGTGTGAGTTAAGCAGCTAAATGACATACGAACTTAGGTGGAATAGGGTACAGGATATTAGACACTATTGGAAAATGTCTAGGATGCTATGTGAGAGCGAAACAACAGTCAACAGATTTCTTAAAAATAGTTTTATTATTTAGTTAATTGCAATATATGGGTAATAACAGCAACAAATTATTATAGACAGACTATCAAACCTACCGTATTCTCTTAATATTCAAAATATAATTTTATACACATTATATCTTTTACAATGCTTTTATTAACTTTAGGACTTCTAACATCTACAGATTTGCATCGAAACATTAAATTGAAAATTATTTTATCAATTTATGTTATTAAATTGCTTTAATAACTTTCACCTGAATTTTTTTATAATCCAATATTTAATCTTTTTTTTTTAAATATTTATCAACCCGTTAATCTGTCTACTTTTGTTCACACCTATATAAAGTGCGTACATTTCTTACCTGAATCACAGTGACTAAATGTGACTTTGGTTGTTTTAACCTACAGCGCAACTAACAACAGGTTAAAGATATTGAATATTGTGTACCCATTAATAATTAATTATTATATTTACCTATAAATTAAGTGAAAATAACATACCTATTATTAAATTTGAACATGTAATATAATTTACTTATCTATATAAAAATTATTTAAATAAATCATTTTAACATAACAAATGAAAAACAACTTTAAAAATGTTATTCTTTCATTTCAAATATTACTTTTTATTATGATCTACCTTTTACTAATCCAAGTAAAATAACTGTCACACTTAAATAATACTATTCTTTTTGCATTGATTAACTACATATAGATAGGCGATAGCCTATTCTATATTGTGTTAAAGGGGACGGAGTGGCTAAATAGATTAAAGCAGCAGTGCCGCTGCACATTGTCGTTGGTTCGAATCTGATCATGAGCGTGACCGTTCACTAGTCAGAACAACCTAATTAGGACATGAGACCGCCATTTCCCTGCTATGCATGGCAAAAATGCCATGCGCTCACCTAGGCAACCAAACTAGGCCCTAATTCCCAATCAATATGCGCCATACGTTACAAAAAAAAAAAAAATTGTGTTAAGAACTTGCAGCTCATAAATTTCAGTCAGCAATGGGAGCCAGATAATACAGAAGCTAGAGTTCTAATTTTTATATTTGTATAGGGAATCTATGTGTAGTTAATCAACACTTAAAAGTATGGACTATACTTTTTTTAACTACATGCTTCAATCACTTTAATGTGATCATTATCTATTTAATGTCAAGATAGATATAATATTATATAGATATTGGTAATATATTATTTATCTGACGAGCAATAGCTGCAGATTCAATTGTTAAAGATAAATAGTTTATATTAACATACTATCTACATTCTAATTATTAGATTATCATAATTAGTGTATTTATATTTATTATATAACTGCCAACATTAAATAGAAAAGAATTCTAAACATTTGTCTAATATAAACTATCTCGTTTTCAACTAGTACAAAATGATTATAAAATGGTCATTGAACCAAATTGCTAATGCAAAGTTAGGATATAATATCAAAATATATCATACATGGAACTATCTACAAGGTGATCTCTCTTTATATTGTTTAATAATGTAATAGTCATACCAAAAAATGCATACTTTATACTTATACATTTTTTTATGGCTGAATGGCCTTAAAATAAAGCATATTATTACTGTTATGAATAATTCTGATGAAAATGACATGATAAAATGCTACAGAACATGTAAAAAAAAATACCCAGCCATTAATTTTATGGAATACTTGAATACTTCATACAACGTGAAAAATCATTGGTCAAGATAAGACAGGTAGATGAATAGGTACATAACTTTTAATTAGGATAAAAAATTTAAATAATAATGGAAAGTGATAGTATAGTATTATTATATTTACCGAACATAATTTCATAAGGAGTTTCGCCATGCATTTTCTTGGGCTCTAGTTCGCAGTTGAACAATTTGACATATCCACCGCCACAATCAATGTTTTGTTCGTGTTTGACTGTGTATTGAATGACCAAGTTCTTTCCGTCGTTGCTGAATGGTGAAAACTTCTTGGAAATTGCATAAAAACGTGCATCTTGTGACGTTTGTATGCCTTTGTCGGCTTCGCCATCGTTATAAAATGCTCCAGAACTGTGCACGAATTTTCCGAACTCTTTTCCAGGATGCTCGGAGTACGTCCATTCGTTTTCAAACGAGTCTGTTAGACACAAGCAAAATTAATTATAAGTAACATATAGGTAAATCTTGAGGGAATAAAACAAAACAACTTGGACAAACATTATTTGCGACTTGCAGATCATTGAAAAACACTCACCGTCGGGGAAGTTCTCTTCGAAGTAGATTTCCGCCCTGGCCACGGCCAAACAACAAAACAGAGCGCAAAACGCCAAATTTATCGGTGCTCTCATCTTGCGCGGGTGTCGCTTAAAGATTGTACGCTATGTTCCAATTGAATTATTATAAAATACAAATGGTTACACACGATAAAAAAGTACAATTCACACCCCGGACGAGTACTTGTGTAAGTAAATGTAATACGTGTTTGCCATAGACAAACGCAATCACCAGCGATGACAGTGACGAGTGACAACGACGGCAGACGTGAGCCGGGAGTTATCGCAATGTAGTTTTTGAAGTCGGCCAGATGGACAACGGTGATTGGCCCGGCTTTTCAGCCAACCGGGGTACAACACGCCGCGCCGTCAGTCGTGTCGACCACATAACCTAAAAATTATAATAAAAAAAACCTACTACATCCTAATATATTATTATGCGCGGCGTAATAGTGGTTCCCGCGAAAATTCAAAAATGTTGATTCCGTAGCGTGTGTAATGTTCTATACAATTGGATAAATGCACATTGAAACATTTTACATGAGAGCAAACAAACAGTAATTTGCACTTTCCTCCTATATGCAAATTTATATAATAATATTAAATGTAATATAATATTACTATTATTATTTTATTGTAACAATACATAGATTGGAGGATAAAACCGTTTTCGGAAAAAAATTGTATATAAAATATGTATATACATATCTATGTATAAATATAACCATACATTGAACTTTCTATTATTTAAAATATAACAAAGATAGTTAGATAATATCGCAAGTGTGCTGATATGTATAACATGATTGATGACAACAGCTGTGTACACGTATTAATTATTATTCTATTGATACAGCATTATATTATTAGGTTATAATTTGTATTTTACAGCTAAAAAAAAATGTTACCTACTCTAATTGTATCTAATTTATAAATTAACCGCAAAGGTATGTATAGAGCAATAGATTCACTAGGTGATGTTTCAGTTAGGTACTCTTTAATGTATTATATATTGATACTATTATGCGATGTAATAATTTATTGTATCCCATTTTATTCCCCATTTATTGTATTCTACCCTATACAATAGATCGCAATTACATGATACTCGATGTACAAATTAATTTTATATACATTACTTAGATCAACGTAGTATTTAATTTAAATTTTAATGTATTATAGTAATAAGAAGGCTACCTCCGCATAATTAAAACTATATTTAGGTAAAACAAAAACTAAGTCAAATTATTACTAATTATAATTAAAAGAAAAATCGTATTTAGAGTTATTTGGTCGTTATTTTCAAAAATTACCCTCCTTTCTCACAGTCATTATATTGTCATTAAACACAAATATCCATTCAACAATTTCACTCGTTAGTAACATTAAATTTTAATATATTCGCATTCTTTGGCTTAATAATAATTTTTTGATTTAATATTTTCTTTTTTTTCTAAATGATATAACCACAGAATAGTCTATTCTGTGATATAACTGTATCTTTTAAAAATACGATAAATATAATTTTTTAATTGTATAATTGTCATTCTACCTAAGTAATTAATTATAATTACAATAATTAATAATACTAATACATTTATCGGATATTTCAATTAAAATTAATGTATCGACTAAAAAATCATATAAAAGGTTTTAAATGTTGATAGTAAGTGGTAATTGTTAAAATACACAGTTAAAATATTATATTGAAAAGAAAGAATATAATTTATATTATTCACGTGTAAGATTAATTGATAGATATTCTAAACGACCTACGCAGGGCGTTAAATTAATTAAACTTGTTCGGTAATACCTAAAGTGTTCTACAGTGTTCTGTACATTTTTGCTTTTCAAATATTTATTCATTTTTATCCGGACAATGCAATTGAACCGAAGAACCAACTACGCTTAGATTTACTAACATATTTGCTCATTTTTACTTGATTACAAAAGAAGGTGGGACGTGGGTAATGTATTTTTAAAATATTGTGTAATATATGTATGTTGGTTTATTATTATCTTCTGTTAAACTTTAAAGTAATATAGTTCCTGTAGATACAGAAATCGATTTGAATACCAAATAAAAAGTTTTTATTAAAAACTCTAATATGAAAACTCAGATAAGCTTTCATTAGTTAAAATCTAGTAAGCTTGTGATAAAATATTTGTAAATCCTGTGTGAATTAAAAATATTTTTTAAAATTTGAAAAATAATAAACATTACAATGCGCTAGAAATGCTTTTTAAAATGTATAAGGTGTGAATAATTTATACGTATAACTATAAATAAATATGGTATGTAGTTAAAATCACTGTCTTGTATAATTGATAATATGGGTAAACATTTTAGTTATCAATAATATTGTATTTATTTTATCAACATACGACATACTACATGATAAATTTTGTTGAAATAAAAACTATAGAAATATAATCCATATTTCTTAATAAAGTATTTAAAATATTTTAACTAGGTTTTTTTCTTGTAAAACTACAGTCTACACAATATACAGATAAATGAAACTGAAAAATGTGTACATTGTTATTTAGGTGATAACAACATGCAATGTCCAATGATATCATAATTATAATTATTATACTAGGGTATTGTCAAACTTTCATTATAATAAATTATATCAAAACCAGTTCTAAACCATAAAAAAAACTTTATATGTAATCAGCAATTAGCAATAGTACAATGTTAGGTTAAATAATATTTTAAAACAAAAATAAACAACTTATGAAAATTGAAAACAGTTAGCATTTACGTAAAAGAAAAAACGATATGCACATACATTTTAATTTTTATTATAAATAATGGTCGTCTTGCAGTTTTTATGCATCGGAAAATATAAAACTGCATTTTGCTTTCCATAATATTTTTTAACATCCCCAGTTTTTTTTTAATTATATGGTAATTAATGGGGCATCTACCCTAGCATTTATTAAGGCGCATTGTAATTTTTCATTATAACATAACAGTTAAAATGTGTTTATATATATATTTAACGTTATATACTATGAAAAATATTCATATGCATCAAAATTAAAATTAATCTTATTCAACGTGTGTTATTGTATTATTGGGATGTATGCAACGGATGTAAACCACTGCACCATAACCACTTCCCCAGGATGTCTCTTGTAGAGCATGAGTCGTCCAACCGATCTAACAGGTCGTAGACTTGTTAGGTTAGAGATATATGTTTACAAATAGGTATTGTTAACATGCAATTTATTTCTCTTTGTTCCAAGCTAATTTATTTACCCTAATGATTTTCTTAAAAATACTGTAATATTGCATTGGCATTTCTCCCCTTCTTACTAGGCCTCAAGCCAAAAAAACTGTCAGCATAAAACAATGAAAATATTGCAAAATATATTGGCATTGTTTTTACTGATGAAAACTCATTTGGTTTCGAGTCCTACAGTCATTCTGCTCACTGATTGTAAACCTGAAGCTTGTATGTCGCCTGGGAAACAATGTTACTCTCTTGTGACTCGTGCTGCAACTTACCTGTTCGACCGACACCTGTATTTCATCAATACTGCTAGTGGCACTTTACTGATGTGTACCGGTGATGCCGTCCAACAGAACATCGAGCGCTATCGTGGGTTATCTGATAAATATGACTGGACAAGAACGGGTAAATACCAATTCTACATTTTTTTTTGCTCTATATTTGATAATAATCAAATCGTTTGAATGAATGTTTTTAGCACGAATAGCTATAGTGGGTACCATTCTGGGAACAGCACAACATTTCTTTTATCATAGGCTAGACAAAAAATATCCTGGTCAAGAAATGAAAACAATAGCAAAAAAAATTTTCTTCGACCAAACTTTATGCACACCTATTAACATACTCATTTTTATTTATGGCTTGGGATTTTTAGATAATAGAACATGGACTAAAATGAATGAAGAATTTAAAGACAAATTCATAACAATTTTTATGGTAAGTTATAAAATACATTTATCATACTTTAAAAATTTCAGTTAAAAAAATATAAATAAATTTGGGCCCTACTTTACATTGTTTACAAAACATAAGTATTATAAATATAAATTGAAGTAATAGCTTAATAGGTACTTATTGAATAATAGCACATTATCATCAATTACATTCCATAAAAAAAATTTATAACTAACAAAAAATGTATAATAATGACTAAAAAGAAAGGGTATATAATGGTTTGAAAAAAAACCAAATTAAATAATTATACTAATCAAACTTAATCTGAGAGGTAAGTTATTTAATATTTTTTTATTTTTTAGGTCGATTGTGGAATATTTATTCCAACTCAATGTGTTAACTTTAAGTTTGTGGGCCCAAAATACAGACTCTTATTCACTAATGTAATCTCTATTATGTATGATACATTTCTTTCATATATCAAGTACACAGTAAGTAGTAATATTTTAATTTTCTTTTAGAAATACTTTTAAACATTTTTAAATAGAATTCTATTTTTTTTCAGCATGATATTATCAAGTTAGTAGAAAAACAAAATAACAGAAATATTATAACAAATTGAATTAAGTAAATAAATAAAGGTTTATTTAATTACGTAATGTTGTTATAAAATTTGGTCTTACTGAAAGTGTATGCGATAATATATCTCTATAATACTAAATAAATAAAAATATCAAAAATATCAAAAAATGCAAGATTAGTTGAGATCGTGGACACCAGAAGCAACCAACTGTCTTGCCAGCCAATCAAGTCCATCGTGAAGGCCAGCACCACTCTGAGCATCACATGCTTGTATGTGCCAACTACGTCCACAACATAGTTTATACAGGCCAAACAATTCTGTTATAGTTTCAACAGTCACACAACTCGGTATATCCTGAGAAAAAAAAAATTGCATAAAACAGCTTTTAAGTGACAACGAATAATATTGAATTACTTGTTTGTTAGCTAAAATTAATAAAGCAGCATCTTTCAACTCTTTTTCTGTCATAAGCTTAGCCAATTCATTGGATGATTCTAAAAGTCGCTGCTGGTCACTAGAATCAATAACAAATACCACTGCCTACAAAGAAAAAAATAAAATTGAATGGAATTTTAAAGATAACTTTTTTTGATCAATTATTCGTCAAATAATTCATATTAAAAAAAATAAAAATGATTATTTATTTTACTTGTGTATTCAGGTAATAGTGTTTCCACAATGGTCTTAATTTAGGCTGTCCACCAACATCCCATATTGTAAACTTCATGTTTTTATAGTCAACAGTTTCCACATTAAATCCAAGTGTAGGTATCATAGTCATAAACTCATTCTGTTTCAACTTAAATAGCACACTTGTCTTCCCAGCTCCATCCAAGCCTAAAGTAACAACACGAATTTCCATTTTAGGACCAATGTGAACTCGATTATCCTAGAAAAGTTCAAAGTTGAAAAGTATTAATTAAAGCCATAAATTATAAATAACTATACAAAGATTATACTATACTTTTGTAAAAGTAATTGGTATACTGGCATCTGGTTGCAATTGTTCGGGCCCGAGTTCAGTAAACATTTGTTTGTGCTTTTCAATCACGTTTAAAGCCTGACTGATATCTGCACTTGCAGATATAATACGAGAATCATCTTGACGTACAGCCTGCTCACACTGTACACAAATTACAGCCACCTGGGATAATGACAAGGCTAAATCTTCTTGTAAACTTCTTAAAGAAGCCAATCTTTCACGGATATGTGTATCAACAGCACTCAATGCAGCAGCTTCTTGGACTTGTAAAGTTTCACGCAGATGTTGAAAGTACAATTGTACTCGAGCTCGTGCCATACAACCAGTACCATTGTTAGATGGATCATTATCGACTTGACTATTTGAATCCACTCCCTCTAGGCGTAACATAACTTGATCTTCAACATAATGTGACAAGTAATAGTTTTAAAATCAATCAGTTAAATATAAATATAAAAACTAACAGTATCTATTTGAGTTCAAGTGGATTATTTTTACCTAATCTTTGAATGGTATCATTGATTTCTTCCATTAGATTTCTCATTAATGGACCAGCACTTTTTACCATTGAACGTATGTTTTCTGCTTCCGCTTCAACTAAAGCATGCTAAATAATAAACAAGTATAATGAAGTATTATTTAACCAAGGATGGCAGTTTAAGTTTGCTAAATACCTTATGATTTTTATGAATACCATAGTCCTTACAAACAAAACACATAAGAGGAGGTGAAGGTTGACGACAACTATCTTGTAAACAAGTAAATTCAGCTACATGAGATGGATGTGATGGACAACGAGGTCTTTCTTGAGGTTTTTCCGATAACGGAACTCTTCGATGCTTCGCTAATGTTCGTGTACTGTGAGTTTGTTCAGAACAATAAAAACATAAATTTGTACAGCACACTGTACAATAAAGAACAGCTATATGGTTGTCATTTTCATCACAAGACACATGTAGCTATAAAATTATTGGCATTGGAATATTTTATAAATTAAATAATGGTTTTAATGTTTATTACTTGTTCTTCCTTTTTTATTGTCTCCGCATTCATATATGTATTAATATTCATCTCTGTTTTATTACTTTTTTGTAAGCGTTCTAATAGCTCTAACAGTGCAAAATTTTTTTTTAGTCCCCATACTCCTGATGACCCAATGGGTGTTGTTTGTCTATCAAATGGACATTGAACTGAAGAACATCGCTGGTACAATCGTAACAGACAGGAATGACATATAGTGTGGCCACAATATAAGAGACGTGGAACTTTATCTCCTTGAAGACTGAATATATCTTCACACACACGACATTCTAACAACTAAAGAATTAAAAATTTATTAAATATACATTGTAGTATAAATGCATTTATTTTTTTTAATTCATTTTTAACTTACTATATGTAATACAACTATAGATTGACAATTACAATAACATTAAATTAAGAACCCGTTTTTGAAAATAAAAGAAATCACTATTGGATCACTGGAAATGAATGGGAATTTAGAAGAAAAATATCAGAGATGGAGTAATCAAGAGAAAACAAAAAATTGCAAAAGATTTCTAATAAGTTCAGGACTTGAAGAAAAGATTGTCCATTGTGTCAAAGATTACAAAAAGGCATGTTATGATGAAATTAATATTTAAACCCTTAACTATAAACATTATACACTCATACACATGAAGGGGCTTAATATATATATTAGGTCCTTTCATTTGACTTCTAACTAATGAGTTTAATAATTGAGAAAAATACATATTTAAACATCAGTTTTTTAAGACTAATAAAAAACGTGCAAAATCTTCAATACATCGACTATAGATTAATTAATATGATTCGATCTTTTCGTGACCTTTCTTATTTAAAAATTGTAATTTGAAATAGTTAAAACTAGACACTTACGTCTATTTTGTCAGATACCGGCGCCACTCTGCTGAAAGACATCGAGCTATAATCGAAAGGACTGGCATTCATTATATTTTATTAGGTACCAAATAACAATATCACGAAATTAAGTTGAATCGCAATTAGAATCGTGAATCGCGATGCGTTATTAATTTATTTTAACGATATGCTGATATGATTATATGTTTGTACATGAAGGCCGAATAACTAATTTTACAGGGTTTATATATAATATAAATACTATAAATTATTGATAAAACATTATCAGTAATCAGCTGTTAATTCATGGACTACTTAATTCATGGAGAATTTTATTTTGTTGTATACGTAAAAAATGCAAGATGTCTTATCAATCATAAATAGTGTACACCGTACGGGCTAATGTTTGGAATTTCATTATAGAATTCCGTTTGTAAAGTGTACCTACTTTTTAGCAGAAAGGCAAATGCCATGTACCTATCAAGATTTACAAATTAATAAAAATTAACGTTAATTCTTATTTAAGCATTATATGCTAAATAATATTGAATTTTTTTGTTATTGTCGGTTTCCTTTCATTTTTTTTATATTTGGTATGTAGATATCGAGCCTATGTATTTTAATGATTAAACATTTTCATTTAATTTAATCGTATCCTCAAATTGTTACAACCAAGTTGTGAAAAGTGAAACGTGACTTTGATATTTGGCATTTTAAACTCATGTGAATTATAGCTTAGAACGCATTTTTACTGTAATATTACAGAAAACGTAAGTTTTTTATGACTCATATTTATAGATTAGTAATTAAAAAAATTGTACATTATTTTGATAAATTTAAAGAAGTACAATGTCAGAGCCTAATAAACTTACTCGGGACAGTGATGAGCTTTATGATGCATTAGATGAACTGATTGGCTCAGTCAATGCTCAAGAAAAAGAGGTTTGTAAAACATTTACATTTAATTATAAGAAAATAATCTTATTAAAATAACATAGGCATTAATGTATTGTGAAACTTTTTATTGTTGCTAAAAATTAGTATTAAGGCATTTATTATTATTTTTTTTTTTTATTGAACAAAAATAAAATGTAAATGCAGATAATATTAACTAATAATGACAAGTATCTATTCAATACAAATCTGTGATCTGCTAAACTATTATTGTGGTGGTTTTATAATGTGCTATTTCATACTGTATTGACTATTAGTAACAACATAACCAAATCAAAGCAAATGATACAGATTTAATAGTTTTATATGTACATCCAAATCTGTGACTGCCTGGACACTAAAAGCATACAAATTTATACATTGCAAGGTTTTTTTTTTTTAGAAAGAAACTGAAAAAAATAATGATTGCAATGGAACACAAAACAATAACAAAGAATATAATGGAATATCTAGTCCTGAAATCAGTAAAGATGAGGTAAAATATTAGAATAAAATCATTAAGAATACTATTTAATTTATAGCAAATTGAACTATTTTTATAATTAATTATTATTTATTAATATTATTGTTGTCTATAGTATGTATTATTTTAAATATTTATTTATTTCTATTATATTATTAAATTTTACAATTTGTCCACAATATGTATGAATTTTTACTTTTATAAATGAAAACATTTTTTATTGATTACACTCAGGGCCGTATTCAGACTGGTTTCCTCGGGTCATAGGTCCGTGGCTCGGCCCTACACCTATTTTTAAGGGGCCCGGATGATTTAGTTTTCCTGGGGCCCGGCAAAGCTGAGTACGGCTCTGATTACACTAGCTTCTTATTTCATAATGCCTAATTTTTATCATCTTAATTTTAGCTTCCATGCAAAGCTAAGATTGTATTTAATAATGTTTTTATTTACAGCAAGAACATAATCTCAAAGTATTGTCTGATATGATGGATTCATTTGATGCCCAAAATAAGCAATTAGAAGATGAAAAAGTTGACAATGATAACAGTTATAATGAAAGTAAAGATAGTCAAAATAACTCTGAAGATGGTAAAGAAGAGCTAGAGTTATCTGAAATGATTGTTTGTGATGAAGTAGCTTGTGATAGTGATGATGTATGTTACCCAATAATATTTTGTTTACTAGTATTAATAGTTAATTATTTTGTTTTTGTACGTAGGAAGACAATAAAATAGAAACTGACAGAAGTGAATCAAATTATAAAGACAAAAATGAAAAAGATAGCAAAAAACTAAAAAAAGATAAAGATAGTAATAAGAAGAAATCTGATAAAAAAACAGGTATGTTTTATGATAACTTTAATGCAGAAATGGTTCTAATTGATGGTTAAATTAAAAAATGTTGGAAACACAAAATTACGATTTTGAAAGAGAAAAGTTTAAGTTTTCCTTTATATTTGTTTGTAATAAATGCATTTATTTATGTTTACTGACTAGGTTGAAATATGGACTGATAATTTGCCACAATGTTGCAAAAAAAATATTCTCTCTATTTTTTATCGGATTATATATTAACCCACTGTTAGTCGCACAATTTTTGGTTACACTTAAATAAAGAGTGAACTACGTATATTTCTTACCTAAGTCACAGTGTGACTAAATGTGACTGTGGTCGTTGTAACCATAGCGCAACTCATAGTGGGTTAATAAATTAATTTTAACATTTTTTAATTAATCCATCATAATATTATTATATAACAATGAGTTGAGTCACATTACTTAATTTTAAAGTTAAAATGAACTTAGAGGTTAGATACTCAAACACATTAAAGTTTATGTGTTTGGCTCTTGAGCCTCAAATATAATTTTTTGCTAGTTATTTGTGATTTATTTCCTAAAACATTAAGTGATATTTTTTAGTGATTATGATTGCAAACTAGTTACATTAAAGAATAAATTACATATTCAAAGTTAATTAAATAATAAACATTATTTTTTAGTTAGACTTAAATTACTTGTGTTTTAGATTCTAAATCAAAAGAACGCTCAAGAAAAGAAGAATCTAGAAAAAGTGACAAGAAACGGTCACGAACCCCGAGTAAAGATAGGTCCAGCAAAGACAACTCAAAAAAGAGACCAAAAAGTGTATGACCCTTATTATTATTTTTATTATTTATAAATATATGCAAATTACTAAATTATAGTTTTAAAATTTTAGAATGATAAAGAAAAAGAATCGAAAAAACTTAGAGAACTCGATAAATTTTGGCAGACAGTACGTGATGATCCATCTGACTTTATTGGTTGGACATACTTATTGCAATATGTCGATGGAGCAGTAAGTTGGAGACAAATATATGCCACATGGAGAGGGATAAACTTTTTGTAGTTTACTTAAAATTTACAATTTTCTCTTAGACATTGCTTGCCTCAGGAATTAATTTATACCTAATTTTTATCCATTTTAAATGTGAAAATTAAGATGGTTTGTTACAGAGCTCTTGAATTTATAAGCAAACTCGAGCTCTCTCTTTCTGGCCCTCTAATAATGTTTAATTGCATACTTGTCAGACCTATATTAAAATATAGAAGCGTTCTTTGAGATCCTCCTCCTGCCACTTCTTAGCTCATTCTCATAACTAAACATGTTTAAAGGAAATTTCTTTGCTTTGTGGTTCTTACTCTAAATATTGAGTGTCCCCATGACTCATTTGTCAATACTTGTGTTTGATCTCTCTTGCTGATTGTAAGCTTACATCTGGTCTTTTATTTTTTAATTATAATTTATTTATTTAAAACTAGATTCTGATTATTGGTTGGTTAATATTTAATGTAATTTATAAGAAAATATTTATATTAACTAATTTTTTTATTTAGAAAAATATTGAAGCAGCTCGTGAAGCTTATGATGCGTTTTTAAATTTATATCCCTACTGTTATGGTTATTGGAGAAAATATGCAGATTATGAAAGAAAGAATGGAACAAAAGAGAATTGTGAAAAAGTAAGTGATTTATTTACAATTATTTCATTTAAAAGTTGTGAATGAAATACTTCCTTTTAAAAAAAAAACAATAAAAGTTAGTAACCAATAAAATTGGTTAATTTGGTATTTCAATACTTGAGGGGTACATTTAAGCAATAACTTATAAATGATTCTGTATGGCACATTTCATTTTCAACCCGTGTTGTGTTAACTAGAAACAGGTGGTATAAAAACAATAATTTTATTGTTTATCAGTTATTAGAATTTAATGACTTTAATAGAACATGTGTTTTCATATAGTATAGTTAGTTGTGAGTTTATAAGCATATTTGTTAAAGATAAAATAATTGTTTAGTGTTTTTAAATAGTTTTTATATAGCATATGAATCAGCATTCATTATTTTAACAGTTTAATTTATCTTTGTTATAATTATTTCTTTGTTAATATTAGCTTTAGCATATTATATACATTTTTGTAAAATTACTACTTTTTACTATGGATAAAGTTTAATAGATTATGTTTTCTAAATGTTTATTAAACTGTAATACATTTACTTATTTTGTACATTATTGTGATTTGTTGTTTACTATTGAAGTTTTTTAATTCATTTAATTAACAAATAATTATAAAATATTTTTGTAATAAAATTGTTAACTTAAATAAATACTTTAGTAATGATAAATTATAATTTTAACTAAAAGAGCTAAGATAAAGAAAAAAACAACCATTATTAGTTTTATTTGAAGAAAAATTACAGTAAAAAAAGTATAAAGAAATAATTCAAAACTTGATCACCGATAACTACATCTTTAACATTCAGACAGAAGATAAACATTTGACTTTTGGACAACAACTTTATTAAAAACGTGCAGTTTGGATGTGTAGCATTATTTGTTGTATTCAAGAAAAGCAATATTAACTTAGAACAATTTGTATATGATGTAAATTAACTTTTTATTAGTTTTTTTATTATTATATTATTCAAGTATTAAAATATATAGTGTAAAAAAAAAAATATCACAATTTTTCAGGTACTGTGATTGATTTTATCCTTAAACCTCAATTACAATTCCCTATGAGTAAACATTCTTTCAAGAATCCTTTTATAACTAACATGATTTTGGTCTAGATATTTTTTCATCAGGTTGCTGTCGGATAAAACAAATACACTTCATGCTTCAACTGTGGCCCAAATAAAGCACTATCATTTCACAAAAATGTATTAATTCATAAAATAAGCTAAAATTGTGTTTATTATATTCATTAATTTTTCAAATCAATTATCTAGTATATATATTATGTGTAATATGTCATCACAATATTTATCATGTATAAGGAAAAATGATCGTGTTTCCAATTTGTTTATGTATTTATGTATTGTTCAATATTTAGTAGTTAAGATCAGTTATTGTTTATTCTTGTCAATTAAGATAATTGCTAATTGTATTGTAATATTAAAAAGTTTTAAATATGTGGAACATTTCGACAGACGCCAAAAGCTGTTTTGGATTAATTTTGGGTAAGCGGTGAATTTATCAAACTAGTTTTAAGGTTATTTTTGTAAGTGTTAAATTGATATAATAATAATTACATTAAAAATTAAAAGGCATGTTTATAGTTTTTACTTTAAGTATATAATATGGCTGTTAATTAAACCAATGTGTTTATATATAAATGATAGTGATAATCTTGCTAAATATGTACAGGTATTTGACCGTGGATTGAAAGCAATACCTTTGAGTGTTGACTTGTGGATTCACTATATGGGTTATATGAAATCTGCTTATCCGGATGATCAAGACATGATAAGAGAACAGTTTGAAAGAGCAATAGAATCATGTGGAATTGAGTTTCGGTTAGTAAATTAATAATAAAAAAATATTTTCCATTTTTGAAATAAATATATATTAAATTGATAATTATAGATCGGATCGTTTGTGGGACCATTACATAAAATTTGAAATGGAATGTAAGCAATACTCAAAGGTGACTAGTATTTATGATCGCCTTATTGCCACCCCTACTCATGGATATTTAAATAATTTTGAAAAGTAAAACATTTATTTTTGTTAATAACCTCATCTTTCCTCCTTTTAAAGTTTATTTTTTATGTTTGCTATAGTTTTAAAGATTTTATTAAGAAGTATCCAAAAAATAAAATCTTGGAGACTGGTAAATTTTTAGAACTAAGGAAAGAAGTGTTAGTTGAAATTAAAGAAGCTGATGCAAAAAAGAATAAAAAAATGGATTCTGGTTCAGATTCAGATGACATGGCTGATCCCATGGAGCAGGTATTATAACTAATCATAATATTTTTTTGCTTTAAAATGAGAAACTTTTTTTGTTTTGTCCATTAGAGAACAAAAGAAGAAAACATGATGAAAGAAAGAATGATATCTGCACGAATACCGGTAAACAAGTCTACAGCAGAAATGGTTGCGCTGAGATTGCCTTATGAAGAAATGGTTAGCATTATTTAAAAATATGTCTAAAAATATATAAAAATACATATTACCTATTTCAGATAAAACGACCATATTTTCATGTTAAACCTTTGGAGAGATCACAGATAAGGAACTGGAAAGAATATCTAGATTTTGAAATTGGACAAGGGTGTTATAAGCGCATAATAGTGCTATTTGAAAGATGTTTAATAGCTTGTGCACTCTATGAAGAGTTTTGGACTAAAGTAATGATTAGTAATGTATAATATAAGCAACTGAGTATAACTGTTAAGTTTATTTTTCGTGTTAGTATGTGAGTTACTTAGAAAGCTTAGAATCTGATGACCAAGAGCTCAAAAATCGAATCGAAGATGTATATATTAGAGCCTGTATGGTGCATCATAAAAACAAACCGGGGATTAATTTATCTTGGGCACTTCATTTAGAAAACAATGGTAATGTATATTTATTTGTTATTTATGTAAATGTTACGTATAATTTGTTTTGTTATCATCAGGTAATTATAACAAAGCTGCTCAAATTTTGGATATGCTTGATAGTATTGCTCCCCACAAAATGATGATAATTCAAAGAAGGATTAACTTGGAAAGAAGAAGAGGTTGTAATGAAAGAGTATGCGAACTGTATGAACATTATGTCGGCACAGCAGACTCGTCGTTAACTTCAGTTTTGTTAACTGTTAAGTACGCTCGATTCGTTTGGAAAGTTAGTAAAATTTAAATTTATATTCTATTATTTTGTCGTGGCCGAGAGGGGTACCTCGGTGGTGTCTACGCACTAGCCATAGTTTGAATCTCGGTCGCTGGTCGTTTCTCTAGCTGGGCGGGCAACCGTCTGGAGTGAGAAATGCCATCCGACTGGTTCAGAAGAATGGGAAACCACCACACTATACCCACTTCCCCAAGAATGCAACTCCTGCAACGACAAGGCAAAACCTTTAGTAGAAAAACATGTTATTCTATTCAAATTCTATTTTTATGAAGATTTTGTGTTATAGATACAAGGTGATATTCATCGAGCTTCTGAAATTTTATGGGCTGAAGTAAAAAAACTTCAAGTAAATATAACGTCATTTAAGATAATTCATTTTTATTTATTTTTTTTTTTTTTGTATGTTAAAGAATGTACAAAAAAGTAGTCGTCTACTATTGCAACTAATTGAAATCAAAATGAATGACGATCCAATGGACATAAATGCTGTAGTTGAACTTATCGATAAAATATTAAACATGAAATCTATTGAAGTTGAACAGCAAGTGGTTTATGCTCAACGTAAAGTAGAATACCTAGAGGAGTTTGGCAAAGATATATTTTTGTAAGTCAATTGATTAACTTCATTTTTTTTATCTAAGGTCTCAATAATTTTATTTTGTATCTTTGTAAGAACGCAGTGGTGAAAATCAAAAAGATTTAAGTGATTTTGTATAGTTTTACTGGTGAGAAAAATAAATTGTATTTTGTTTTTTCAATATCTTCTTCAATAATTAAAGAAAAATTGAAAACAAGTACAAGTAGTAAGATATATTGTTAACAAATAATGCATGATTAAAAAGTCGTTTTTGAAAAATGGTCATGTGTAACCTTTTGGTTCAAATATAACTGAAACGTTACAATTCTGAAGACACTGTATACGTCTTAACTCCTGAATACTTATTCAATTATATAAAATATAAATTTAAGTCATTTATTATTATTTGACATTGACTGTAAGTCATTTCATTTTTTTATAATAACAGTGCACTAATGATTATATAATAAAAAGAAATAGGGTTTTTTTTTGTTGATAAATATCTCTTAAACACATTAGGTAATTAACGTTATATCACAGAATATAACCACTATCAGTGTCTTATCAGTAAACTGTGTTCTTTCATTTATTATAAACCTTTGGTAAACAATTTTTTTTATAATATCTTAATTAACGATTATTCAATATCATACTAGAAGAGTTAAACTGTTTAGTAATAGTTAAAATTATAACAGAGAAACATTATATTGTTTATTATTTTACTCCATTATTGAAAACATTAAAACATGCCGCTTCAAAGTTATATACCGTATACACAAGAATCACATTTTCCAATTGAAAATTTACCTTACGGTGTATTTTCTACTCAAAATGACTCAACACATAGAATTGGAGTTGCAATCGGTGAAAAAATACTCGACTTGAAGTCTACAAATAATATATTCGATCATACTTTAAGTGAAATATTTCAACAACCATCTTTGCACAGCCTGATGGCTTCGAGTAAGTATACATGGGCTCAGGCGAGGAAATCAATACAGTCATATTTGAGTATTGAAAATGCCGATAACATTAAAAATGGTGTATTTTGGAATCAGAATGAAGTTACTATGCATTTGCCAGTTTCAATAGGAGATTATACAGATTATTTTTCGTGTTACTATCATGCTATCAACTGTGGCAACATCATGATGCCACAGAGACCATTAGCCGAAAATTGGAAGCATATGCCTATTGCTTATCATGGTCGTTCATCATCTGTAATTATATCAGGAACTCCAGTTACACGGCCCAAGGGTCAGTTTTTAAAAAATGGACAGTTACATTTTGGTCCCACAGAAATGCTTGATTATGAATTGGAAATGGCGTTTTTCGTTGGTGGTACATTAAATTCTTTAGGTGATCCGATACAGACTACCAAAGCTTCTGATTACATATTTGGAATGGTAATGTTAAATGATTGGAGTGCTAGAGATATTCAACTCAGAGAATCTACTCCTCTCGGGCCGTTCCTTTCAAAAAATTTTTCCACAAGCATATCGCCATGGGTTGTAACAATGGAAGCGCTAAACCATTTTAAAGTAGATAACTTCAAACAAGATTTTGTACCAATGCAATACTTGCGTCATGACGAAAAATACAATTTCAATATACATCTCAATGCTAGTGTTTGCTCAAAAGGATCACAAAACATTAGTAGTATTTGCGATACAAACTATAAATATCTTTATTGGACGCCATTGCAACAAATAGCCCATCACACAATTAATGGTTGCAATCTACAGCCAGGGGATTTACTGTCTTCAGGAACAATAAGTGGTCCCAAAGACGAACAATGTGGTTGTCTGTTTGAGAGGACAAGAGGAGGCGAAAGGACTATTAATTTAGTTGATAGGGAATTGAAATTTTTTAATGACGGAGATGAAGTTATATTGTCCGGTTATTGCCAAGGTGACGGATATAAGATAGGGTTTGGGACTTGTAGCGGCAAAATTATTCCAGCTATATCATAACATTTAAAATTACATTAAATATATATATGTATAAGTATTTAAAAAGTTTATTACTACTAATTATAAATTAATTATTTGTTTTGGTGTGTTTGAATTATAGAATAAACAAAGCTATTTCTGAGCTAAAAGGCTACTTACAAATATATGGTGAAATTGAAAAAAAATCTATTGAAGATGCTACTGAAAGTAAAATAGCATAGTTTGTGTTAATAATTGTACTATTTTTTTTAATGTAAATAAAATAATATGTTTAGGCAACATTTTAATATTGATGCATTTAATTATGTTTTTCTTTATTTAAACTATTAATTTGTTGTTTTCATTTACTAAAAAGATAAAAAAAATATTGTGTTTATGTGCTCTATCTCACCATAGGCTCAACATAACATATTTATAAAATAAATAAAGTTAAAAAAACAAATTATTTATACTGTAAAAGGAAAGGGTTTTAATATATTGTAATATTAAATTTAAAAAAGTATATATATATTTAATTACTTGTTGTTATGTATCACAGTAGTTTTATAAAACCTTTCACAAAAATCAGTTGTACATTAATTTTTTTTTAATGAATAAAAGTAAAATTTACTGCACAAGAAATTTATAATTTACCTTAAGATTATAAATTTAAAATTCTATTGAAATTTATTAGAACAATATCCAAACCTAAATTCACAGTCCTCGGTAGGCTCTAACATTATTGATGACTCGTCTTCTAATCCAACTACGTTGCCTGTAAATTACACATGACAACTTAGAATGGTATACAAACAAGAGATTAAAATATTTACTAAATAAACTTACACAATTCTAAATTGTTGTATACTGGCCATGATTTAGAATAAATTGATTGCTTTTGAATATTTTTTATATGAATCATTTTAACACATTTCATAGTTTCTAGCATCTGTAAATGTTTTTTTTTAAATTATAAAACGGGTGTTAAAATAATATTAGCATGACATTTTAATACTTCGACAAGTTCTCGAATATAAACTGGCGGAATAACTGACAAATACTCCTTCTTAAGATTTTTCAAATAAATACCAGGTTTCATAATAATTTTTGACAAAACTGAATTCAAATAATATTCCATAACTTGTTTGTTGACAGTTAAGTCTAATCGCGTCCATGGCCGTATATTTATAAGGTCAAAGTCTTCACTTTTTTTCCTTAAAAAATTATTTAAATGGTCAGGAATAAAAACAAGTTTTAAATATGTATTGTAATTACTCTACTAGTAGTTCTCCTCGTAATTTTTTAGCGGGAGGGCTGCCTATACTGATGTCTGACAACCTAAAGAATTCAAAACATTTTATTGTGTTCATTAAATTAAAAAAAAAAAATTACCCATCTTTGTTTTCTTCGTTCATCTGATTTTTTTCAGTCTCTTCATTACAACTCCAATTGGCACTAGGTATTTTCGCCAACCACATGTTTGCAAATTTGTAATGAACATACATCGGAAATTCAATTCCAGCCCTCAATACCAAATTGTGGCTCATTAGATCTTTTAGGGTTTTCATAAGAACATCAAGAGGTATATTACTAAAAAATTCCTAAAAAAAAAAAAAATTAAAAATTAATATTCATGTATAAGGGTGTTATATTTTCAAAAACATTTTATACTTTAATATCTTTTTGTGTCGCTCCGTTAAGTTCTTTTGCCTTACAAAAAGATAATAAGCGTTCACTTAAATTATTGAGATTGTTAAGAACTTGAATGTTTGGATTAAAAGTAGGACACCTAGATGAAATTATAACAGTTTTTTAAGTTTTAAATCATAAATTATAAAACATATTAAACGATTATACGTAATTATAATTTTAACAATCTATTAAATCTTGTTTCGGCAAATAAATGTTTTTTTTATAATTGTCATACTTGCCTAATTAATTCCTCTAAAATAGAATTTATTTCTGCTTCAATGTTTGGAATAGATTTTATTAACTTACAAATAACCTAATAAAAAAAAAAAAGTAATTATTATATATTTCCTGTGTTTGTTTTTAAAAATTTACTTGATAATTATTTAACTGTTTTGTAACAGAAGTGATTATTTTTAAATATTCAACAGATTCATTACTAGTTGAAAGCAAGTCAAAATGGCGACTTCGCATACTGGAAAAAACAAATTGACATAAATTATTGAAAAATAGACGTTGTATGCTTAACATAGAAAATATTCAACTGTACCCTATTGAAGTAAAGTAACGCAAGTAGATTTTGTCAAAAATTAATTCTCTGTTTGGGATATATCCATTTAAAGATCATTATATAGTATATTAATCATATAAGTTTACATAGCCAAACAATTATAAATTTGAGTCATATTATCTTGTTCACACAATAATATAATTATTTCTCTTTTTTTATTCATGTAATATATGAGGTTTGCAACTTGGTTACTTCACCTCTGGGATACGGATACTATATGCCAATGATTTACCGTTTTAATGTGTTTTTTAAACAATTAGATCCAGTGTTTAAAACTTCTTCATCAGGCATGTATTCCAAATACTAAAAATAAATATAAAAATATTGTAGTACAGAAGTAATTTAAATTTAGCTAAATAAAAAGTGGCGTTCTAGCATGTTCATAACCCAAGTAAAATTAATTAATTTTTCATTTACAAAAAAACCACTAAAGAATCAAAATATAAATAGATTTCTTGCCTTTTTATCAAATTCTATAGAAAGCTCTATTACACCACTTGTGCATAAACTTGTAAATAATGTACAAAGTCCACAAGATGGATAAAGTAGGAGCATTTTTCTTTCAGACAAATCATCTTTAATTTCTCCGTAAGTAAGGTAAGCTTCTTTATAACGATTCACATCTACTTTCCCAACAATTGTGTTACTGAATCTATATTAATTTAAAACATAAGTTTTGTAAATAAGTAGGTACACGGATTATGAGTAAAAGTAAATTTATCAGATAATACTTATTACTTAGTTGAATAATCATAAGTCTTTGATTGAATAATATGTGAGGTAGACAGCAAAACTTGGAGGGATTCTTTATGATACTGACTGCACGTAATTAGGTTTTCTTCTTTTATGATATCAAATGCGTGCTTTAAAATTTCATCCGGATACTGTTTGAACGCTTGTAAATAACTTAACGAAATTCTAGGATCACTACTTTGATTGCTTAACGAACTCTAAAAATATAAAAATATTGAATTAAAATAAAGCTATTTCCTAATATAATAATGTTTTACATCAAATACAACTCTCACATGTATAAGAGAATTAACCAAAGATAATTGAATTTCACGTAATGAAAAATTGTAATCAATTTCTTGGCTAATATTTTGCAAATCAACAAATGATTTGGAGGTATTGTCAAATTCCATGTCTGACATTAAGTTATCTAATTTTTCATCATTGGGTTTATCAATTGGCTGTTCTATCTTATGCTGAAGTAAAGATCTGGTTTCAATTACAATTCCACGTTCTTGCAACAATAACACAAGTTTCTTAATATCCGTTACCATCAATTCTCTCATAGCTTTAAATTTTTTTGCTTTGTGCAGTTCATACTGCATTTGAATATCATTCTAAACAAAAATTGTAATTAATATTATACATACATATGTTATTCTTTAAATTACATAAATACTTTAAATAATTCTTGAATTTCTTCATCATTTTTAAGATTTTCATACAAATTGTTAACTTTGCTCTCAATCAATGAGTTCCTCATTAGGTAACGTATACGTCGAAGATAATTGTCAACACTTTTCATACGATAAAACTGTAAATATAATTTAAAAAAAAAATGTATGTTTTAGTTTAATTAAATAAATAATTTAAAATTACCTTTCCAAAAACTGTTTTTACAATGTCTTTGATACCATATGAAAGAAATGCATGACTCTTGACTTGTTTAATAAGAAAAGTCCCTATTTTCCAAAATAGCAGCACATTATCTTCGCCAGGTGTCCATTTATATCTCCTAAAATTTTAAATCTAGATAATTTTGTTTTAAACGCATATACACATAGGCATCTAAGGGTCATATATGTCCTGCGGTTGCTTGCAGCTTGTCCTGTTAACTAAGGGGGGATATTAAGTGGGCCTCACACGATCAGTATTACTGACTGAAATACTCTGTAGTCCTCAAAAGGTCAGTAGGTACTAATAGTGCCGATACTCTTTTTTTCGGTATTCAACTGCTGTACAGTTGACTTTGATGTCAACTCTCGTTTTTAATTTTTTTTTGTAAATACGTCTTTATATTATAAAAATATAATTAAATTATATTAATTTTTCATAAAGCTGTCTACTGTAGCTTCGGTTTTAGAGATTTATTTACAATTCGCAGTATATCATAAGCATATATTTTTTATTGTAATTTCAATAGTTTCTACTACCCACATCCCACAGTGCTGTTAACTCTCTATATTTAGCAATAAAATCTAGCTAAATTTGTCGCTCATGACTTTCTCATAAAATTGCTGTGTAAATAATAGTGAAAAACTACCATTATCCACCACATAACATCAATATTATAACCAGTAAACAAATACTGAGGATTCTATATCTGATTTTTCTATTTCTACAATATTATATTACGCGGTTCATTAGGCTTTTAAAATAGACCCTCTGGACACCTCCTCTTACACACGTCTCTAAATAAAAGATATTATATATTATTAAGTGTGAATGGTTTTTGTGATACGTGAAAAGGTTTAGAAAAAAGTTTAATATTTGATAAGATTAGGCAATAATAACAATAGTATATTTATACTTACATTTGATATAGTTTATTGGAAGTAATTTCTGCTTTTTTGGTTTCTTTTTTTTTACGATGTTTTTGCATTCTTTGTAATAACAAAATATTTAATTTAGTTTTTTTTTTAGGAGCCAAAATTTTTTTTTTCATATTCCAGTTTCTAGTAAGATGTCTAAAACATAAAAAGTCATATTATATTCTATTTCAGGAAAGGGATTATAAAAGTTTGCAAAAAACGAATAAGTATAATACAATTTAATAATTAACTAATATTATTTATTTTTTAAAAGTAATCTACAATCCTATGACATAGTCGATCTATTTCAACATTTCCTAATTTTCAGAAATTCTGAATTTTGTCTGGATTTTTATTCAGAATTTTCAAACTAGATTCGCAAGTTAAGAGCCCAACATTTTTAAGATTTTGAATCGTACAACTAATTATAAAATAAGATGTAATAAAAATGTTTGAAATACAAAACAATACAGTCTACTTACGAATATAAATGGCTATCAAATCCAGCAGCTCCTTTATTATCACCAGGTATAGTACCATTATCTTGAGATACAGCTTCCAATGTACTTCTTGATGCACAACATTCTTCTATGACATCCTTAGTTCTTTGAAGCATCTCTCGACGTTTGAGTTTATTTGAAATATTTGAAATTCTATAACCTAAGAATATAATAATATATATATTTTTTTAAATTTACTTTTTAAAGGACTCAACTATGTTACTTTTTTACTCTCTTCATTTTCTATTTTAGTATTTACTAACCAAGAGGAGTGTTTGTACAAAAGTACCAAGTGTCTAACCAATAGTTTTCTATCTCATAACTGCTAAAGAACTCATATGAACGGCGTTCATACTCCATATCAGATACTTGATAGTAGCTTGGACTGCTTTGAACAGTATTTAAAAGACAGGCTCGTCTATTTAAATAAGCGTAAATCTAAAGATATCGGATATGTGCTATAAAAATATAAATACTTATAAATTAGCATTAAAAATAAAAATTACCAATTCAGTATCTCTGTAGGTTTTTGGACCAAATTGTACCAAGCCTATAGTACATAATAGGCGTAAAACATTTAAAGTATTTCGAATGTGTCTGTAAACAAATAATTACACTAATAATATAGTATTATAAATTGTATAAGATATATTATACCTACTTCTTTAACCCTTGTGATAGCATGCTGCGAACTTCAGAGGACAAGGTCATTAGTGGTAAGTATTTATAAATAGGATGTGTAGCGTAAATTGCCAATTTCTCTAAATTAATTTTTGATTTATTGAAATTTACGATTTTTAACATCAAATCTAAGGGCATATGATGAATAATGTCGCTCACAAAGAACCATCCTTCAGGATATTCTAAAGAAAAAGGAAACATTTTTAAATTATGAAATTAAACATAAAGTAAAATCAATTGTTATACTTGGATATTTTGGTAATGGAGGCACAAACATTTTCCAACCAATAGTTGGGTTATATACTTTTGGGATTTGAGCTTCTTCCCCTCGAACTAAATCTTTTCTATAACTTGAAACAGTTTTTTCAGTTTCTTCACATGAGTTTACTAAGCTTTTATTGGGGTGATCGTATACAATATAAAATAGATACTCATGTAATGATCTCATTTTCATAAATCTTGGTAGTTTGAGACTAAATATATCCTAAAACAATATATATATATATATATATATATATATATAACTTTAGTATTTAAGAACAATTGTAGGTAATGACTAAGATACTAACAATTTTTGGTTCTGGAGACTTATGCACAGTTAAATTCCACTTTTTATTTGCCTTGGTTGTTTTCAATGTATTATTAAATCTATTTAAGAAACTGTTCATGTATGAAATAATGTCTGGCTGACCTAAAATACATATTAAAAATGAACATTTATTTACCTGATGTAACAAACATTTAATCTTTAATAAGGTATGTGTAGTATTTTAAATGTACTTATTTAGGTAAATGGATATACATCATCCTATACTCTAAAGTAGTAATTTAAATTATATTATAGAAATAAGAAACTTAAAAACATCTCGCTATCTCCTTGACTAATTAAGAGTATTGAGTATTTATGTCACTTAATTTTTACTTACAAAAATTGACACTGGGGGTAGCGACGAATGTTTGATTAATAGTTTTTGTTCCATAACTAACTTTGTACAAAACAGATTGTAATCTGCCTTTAGTTTCAAAATAGCCAACAATTTTTATTAATGTTTTAACATCAAGGGTACCAATAAATTTTGGATTTTCTTTTTCTGTACTAATAATTGTCTAGAAAACAAAAAGTAAAAATATTTAACATCAAATTAGGAATAAAATATTGATGGTTCCTGCTAAAGGGTCTAAGCGACATTTTTTGTAGTTTTCACGAGAGCTAAAAACATTTGTTTGGGGATTACATTTTTTTTTTTTAAACAGCAATAACATAATAGAGAGACCCTATTTTTTGAGCAGAAAACATATGAAGTGCTGTTTTGTAAACTTTAAATTTTAATTGTTTGTTAAATAATGGTCACAGCTTTTTTTGCACATGCACATTGGATGAAGTACATTTTTTTCCATCCAATAATATATCATCGCTGATACTGTAACACCGCGTATCTCAATTCCAAGGATTTTCAGGAGAAGCAAAATAAGTTATTCAAATGTATAGGTTTTGATATAAACTGTATTATCATTTTTATGATTTATAGTGAAACTATAAGTCTGATAAAAAAACACCATTAACAAAATATTTTCGGCGGCACGCGATTTATTTATCAATCAATATTGGTAATAATCTCATTTGGCCAAATTTTGATATACATGCTGTTGCAGTATCAGTGACGATACGCCATTTCCTTTGATCTTAAGAGTTGCTTAGAACCTTTTAGTAACCATCAATATTGTGAATTATTTTAGGGTTCAAGTGGACTAGTGATTGATGGTGGTGGAACCACCAAAGGGTGGACTTCAGCTCCCAAAACACGGTTTTATTTGCCAGACAGCAATTGGAGACTCCCAACAATAAATTCTTTTTTTTTTTTTTAAATTACTTACCTTTTTTAAGTTTATTAAACTAATTATATTATCTTTACTTAACAAATTGAATATAATTCTCTGTCGGAAGAAAAAACGATCAGTCATAGACACACTTTGTCTGTAACAATAGTAATAATTTATCATTAATAAAGTTTAAAATTATTATAACACTATATAATAATAAATAAATCACAAAAATGATTTTAGCATCAGATACACTAATATGAAGGGCACAGAGGAAGAAGTGTAGTGTTCTTTTATTTTCTTAATTTTTGAGTTAATGGTACATTGGGGCTAATATTGAATTTTGAAATCTATTTGGCGAAAGACTATTATAGTGGGGCCAACCAACTTAGGGCTTTGACATGTTCACCTCCAGTGCCGATCTCTAATCGGCAGCAGTAGTGGCCGCCCGCCGATCTGTGACCATTACTAGGTACATATCTAGAGATACGTTTATAAATGATTTGGCCATCGGGGAACGACCATTTTTTTTTACATTGGCTATGCAGTATGTGTCTATACTTAATTTCATGCAATTGGTTTAATTTTTTATCACGAGATCGCAGGACAGTGCAAGCAAAATTTTATCGGAAATCACGGCTACTGGCGCCCCGTCCGGAGTTTTACATGCAGAGGTGAACAAGTTAAAAATGGTTGACACGTAGATATGTACTCACAAACTTACTTTGTTTTTGACTCTTCTGAAAAATTGTCAAAAATGGACAAATACCCTTCTTCCCCTGTGTCTATCATATGTATAAATTCCTTTATCAAATAACCATTTAATGTACGTTTAAATTAAAAAATTATATGAAAACTTAAGTACTTTAATACTCACTTAGAAGTTTCAAATAATTTTTGACAGTACCCATACTCCATTGTTCTTGTGGTTGTTTGTTCTGCATTATTTTTACAGCCATCATTCTATATCAAACAGAATTGTTTTATACTAATGCCTATGATTAAATGTTGACTTTATTATATTATAACTTTATCCATAAATAGTTTTAATGTCTTACTAACTAGTAAATTGATCATATTCCATTATGTAATAAAAACTATCAATAAATCAATATTTAATAATACATTTTAAAACTTACTATTATTAATACATTAGGTGGTGATGTGTTGCTAGAAATACTTGGGCTGTTTGAAATAGTTGAATCTAATTTTTTACCAGTATTATCTATATTTGAATTATCTTTTTGACTATTTTCTTGCAAGTCAATATTATTTTCTGTATTGTTTATATTATTGTCTAGTGACACACCAGCAGTATTCAGGACTGTACCATCAAATTGTGCCCCCGTTTCAAAAGTGTGTTCTTGTAACTCCAATTCATCTTTATAGGTAAGAACATTTTGTTGATCAACATTTTCACATTTAATATTTGGTGTTGGATAATGATTTTTAGCATAATAACTATAAAAAAAATGTTTATATTAGAATTTATTGTTTGATTATTAGTATATCTTGAGTAATTACACATGAGCTTTAGAACGGCCTCGGTCACAATGATTTTTACTAAGATTGCCCAACTTGATGTGATGTTTTAAAATATTATTTAAATTACCATCAGAGGTAAACCTGAATTTGCGAGAAATTTCTGAAAGTGTAGCACCGTCACTCTGGTTTTCAATCCATCTAAGAATTTGTCTCTCAAAGGAACAGTCTAGTTTGAATTCACGGTCTATTCATTTAGTAACAATCAAAAATTTAATTTTACTTATGCTTTATTTACTATTTACTTTATAACAATTAATTAAACTACCTTTAGATGTTACAACTGTTTCTGGCTCTGAATTAAGATTGTCAGGTTTATTATTACACTTCAACTGAATGCATCTAAGGACTTTTTCTGTTCTTGGCTCTTTTTTACTTAAATATTCATTTATAGTAGCATTTGGAAAAAGTTCTCTATACTTTAATATCTGGAATAGTATTACAATATTAATTAAATTTAATAGAGTAAGATAAAACTTGTATGTAATAAACTGTAAAAATAATAAAGTACTTGGAAACTTTTTTACATTTTGTATTATTATAATTTTAATAAAATAAAAATTTTTTGCTTACCAGATTAGTATCACACAATTTTTTAAGTTGTGGCTGCTTAAATGTTTTAGCTAAACTAACACTACACGCTGTTTTAACTTGATCATAAGTAGCTATTTGATTTGGCTGTTTTTTTAAATAATCCACAATTTTAGATACCATAACATCAATTATCGACTGCTGTTTTATAAAAAATCTTACTAAACTTGAAACTACAACTCGATTGGACATCTGAGAACTATTCCCAGCATATGAAATTATCTATAAAAAAATATACGACTTTATTGTTAATACTGAAAAATGTTAGTTTTTAAAACAGCTTTAACTAACTTGATTTTTTATCAAACCATCAAGAGTTAATCGGTTCCTTATATACGATAATGCTTTAGAATCAGGAAAAACATTTCTTAATGAATGTGAACCATGAGATGCTTCTCCTAAGTAACGTGACCGTCCTATTCTTTCTAAAACTAAGTAGGTTCGAACTGGAAGATTTAAAGAAAATTGTTTTTCTTCTGGAATTAAAGCTTTTTTTCGAGTTTCTTGAGAGGCCACAATTACCAAACATCTACTCCACCTACAAATAAAAATAAAGTATTTAAAAAATTCAAAGATTATTTATTTCTGAATTTGTAACTTTCACAAAAAAAAAAAAGAATGAAATAGAAAGTATATAAATTAGTGTACCGTTTTTCAGCTTCTTCAACTGTAATTTTCCTAGGGAATGTTCCAAGATTAAATCTTGTATAATAGTCTTTACAAGATCCCATAATTGGACCATCTTCAATACAGTGATTTGGGTATATATCTTTAGGCATATTTTTCTAAAAATAAATATTATTAATAGTAACAAACTACTCATTCAAAACACATAATATATTAAATCATACAGGTTCGTAAATAGAGCCAAATTTACTGTGAATGTACTCATATCTGTTGAAAATCACTAATGGTTCTCTAGGGTTTTGGAGTCTATAAAACTCTACATCTTTTAAACACACTATGATTGACCATATTATTGTTTTTACAGATCCATCAATAAGTTTGATGGGCCAATCAGGACGAACTGAAAGTCTTGTACATAGTGCTAAAGAAACAAAAATAATGTATGTTAAATCAATACAAATTTGTTACAATTAAAATTTTACCTTCTATAGTAATACCATCCAGTCCTTCTAAAGCTATTTCATCGAGTACAATGGCACTCAAATCACGTTGAAATCTATGCATTTTAAAATAATATGTTTACATTGTTAACATTTTATTGTTTATGTATCGATTAATAATAGTTCTTAACCTGTAAACAATGGTAAAGTCTTTAGTGAATGAAAAAAAGCGTCAAAAATGGCATTATATGATAATTAATAATTATTTAATAATAATAATCTAAAACCAAAAAAAAAATGTGTATCACATCTTGTGAAACTTATTTAATAAGTTTGAGTTATCAGAAATCAGATGGGAGACTGGGATATTTGCATTATATAAAAGCACGATTATAAAGAACTTACAATTTTTAAAGTTCTTTTTTTCGATTAAAATTTATAAAGTTCTTACTTCTTTTTAACCGTGAATAAAAGTACATTATCATAATATCATTATACAATTTACATAGGTACCACGGCTGATATAGAAAACATATGAGTTAACCATGAATGCGGATAAAGATAAAACCGTGACCATGGTACAGTTAAAACAATAGATTATAACGAGTTTAATAATCTAGCAACCGGTATAGCCATGTTGTGAAAGCTGATAACAAATTCCTATTTTTTAACATTTAACATGCCTATTTATTTAATGTTTCGTCTCGCTAGTTGCTAACGAAAACCGTATACTGTAAAATCGAAGCCACGAGCCGACAGTTTTTCATATTTGTATGGTTTGTAAATAATACTTATTTCTATTTCTGTAAAAATATAATTGTATTTTTTTTACCGATCATTACAATACCGAATGTTTAATTATCATGTCATCTGGAGAAGCAACAGCTCAAGAAAAATTACATACTGTGTATCCTTAAGTAAAATTAGTATAATAAGTTAAATTAAGTTGTTCTAAATATGTTGTTGTGTAAACTTAATTGGGGCATTATTAGCCGCATGTACCATGCAACCACCCCTGTAGCGGCTGCAGCTTCTGCAACGGTGAGCAATATCAGACCCGACGCCTTCTATTCTATCAATACAGAAAATCCGCCACTTGCTAAAAGTTTCTATGTAGGAATTTTCAATACAAATGTATTTAATTTGAAAGTAAAAGCTACTGAAGTTTTATCCAGTTCAAATCTTTTTGGTGTAAAAGTACCTAAACATTTTGGCGGTACGGAACTTTCTGTTACTGAAATATCAAATGCTTTCAAAGCTATTGGGTTAAAAAATTATAAACATTATTTGGCTCATGGAAGTGTAGTACAATGCATTACTAAACATGGATCTGATGAACAAAAAACAAAGTTTTTGCCATTATTAGCATCTGGTGAAAATGTAGCAACGTTTTGTGCTTATGAGAGTCAACATGGTTATGATGTTGAAAATACAAGTACCAAAGCATCATTTATTAATGGCAAATGGGTTATAAATGGAACAAAAAGTTGGGTAGTCAATGCTAAAAAATCAGATGTATTGTTAGTACTTGCTAAGACTATGGATGAATGTAATAGACCAGAAAGTAAGATGGAGTTCTTCAGCGCATTTCTTGTAAAAAAGTCATCGAATGGTGTTAAAATTATTGATAATGGAAGTTATTCTGATGTTATATTTGATAATGTTCAAGTGGATTCTATGTTGGGATTAGAAAATGAAGGTTTATTATGTCATTCAATATTATTTACCGCAGATTTCATAGAATCTGCGTCTGCTACTGTTGGAGAGTTGAAGAAAATAACAAAATCATTTTCTGAAGATTTTATCACTAATAACCAGTTAAAATTACTAAAACTTGGTAAAATTAACAGTATTTTATACTCAATGGATTGTGTTTTACATTTTACTAGTTTAATCTTAGATTCGTATAAAACAGAAACTGAATATGAACAAATACTTGCAAGAATATTTGTAACTGAATCTACCTATGCATGTTTAGATTTGCTAAATGATTTGGGATTACCTAAAACTGCATATTCATATATTGAAGATTCTTTATTGTTTGATGGAAGAGGAACTCTACTTTCAATAGTGGGTTCACTACTAGGTATTCAGCATGCTGGACAGTTTATGGCTAATGAAGTGAAACAATTAAGAAATCCATTAATGTTTCCCAAGTACACATTGAGTCATATTGCTAAGATACAAAGTTCTTTAAAAGATAAACCAAAATTAAAACAATATATTGAACGCTACCTACATCCTTCATTAAAGAAACAAGCACTCGACCTGGAGTATTGTTTAAGTAGAATACAGTTTGCAGTACAAAATATGTTTATCAATCTTGGTCCTGACACTTGTCATTATCAAATGATACTCGAGCGGATAAATAGTGTTGCTTTAAATACATATGCAATGTCAGCTATTTTACATAATGTATCAGGACATTTGTCAAGTAAAAATTCTCAAATATATCCAACCGAGTTGGTGCATGCTAGTGTTTTTTGCAATAATGCACGTGCTCACTGTAGTAAAACCGTAACTGAAATATTGGATGCTCCAAACAACGTCACAGATCCATTATACAAATTACTTGGGCAACAAATTTTTGTAGACAAGGATTATTACTTAGAACATCCTCTAAAAAGAAATATTGTTTAAGTGTAGTTTATATTAACTAGACCTGTGCGTGTATATAAATATATATATATTTATGTATGTGCATGTAAATAAATTGCATAATTTTATTTTTTGTTGAACATCTTTCCTAAATAATAATTACCTCAGGATTCTTAAATTTAATGCTGAAACAATACATCACGCAAAAGCTATTTACCACGCCATTAGAGTAGAAAAAGAACCAAATAATTCAGTTCAAAGAAAATGTGATGTTGAAGGACACTATGTTAATGTGTAAGCTTATAAAATAAATTTCTATTTGTTTTTCATGCTACATTTATAAATTAGTATCTCAATTTATTATTTCTTCATTTCAGAAAGCTCGAGTCTCCTCATCTAAATTCTTTACGTGCAAGCTCTAACGGTTTGTTAGATATTCTAAAACTTTTATCTGAAGTTGTTAAGAATTTTGATCTCCAACACCCATCAGTTGAATATGATCACTTCTGAAGCTCCTCGTCAAAATACACCCTCGCCAACTGAAAGTCGTGCTAACTATGGATTTGCTTTGTATTTAGCATCCAAGACAGCTTTTGTAGTATATTTGGTATGGGCTTTCATTCCAAGTCATTGGTTAGCAGTTATTGGTTTAACGTATTTACCTCAAAAATATTGGGCTGTTGTTTTGCCTGTGTGGACGTGTTGTGCCATTATGGCGACAGCTTTGTTGTATCCAGCTATTAATATGCTGCTTATCCCACCGATGAATGATACTCGTATAATAACTGATGCTTTTGCTCGACGTCCTATGTCAGATATTAGATCAGGAGGCATACCAACAGTATCAGACCTTGAACTAGCAGATGTGTGTAAAACATTGTACTTGGAACCTAATTAAAGTTATTTACTTTTTTTCTATAAGCTATACTAAATATTTTTTTAAATGTTAAAATCTATGGATTTTTAAAAATATACTGTAAATTGTTTCCAAGCCGAGAAATAAGTAGGTAATAAAGTTTCTTTTGAAGGCTAATAAACAAATGTTATTTTAGAATGTAACATATATTAAGGCACTGTTAATAAATATTATTTACTTATCCTAATTTATTTTGTTTCTTTAAAACAACAATGTTGTATGTCTAATAATAATTCCCATCACTACAAATAGCAAATAAAAAATTGACTATTCAACAAATATACAGTATAATGATTTTCAAATAGATAACTATTGAAATGGTTAGAAAAGTTGTTTATAATTAACAACTAGTTTAACTTACAATTGGTAGGTGAATATAATGATAAAATACAAATAGGAACAAAAGGTAAAATGTATATATTGGTATTAATTAATTAAAACATGTATAATAGATAATATTATATAGCGTTAGTAAATTTTAAATAATAATTTATTCCAATTTCCACCAAACTATTTGGTGGCATTTGACAGCCAGTCTGTGACAATTGTTTCGTGTCGCTCTAACCATTTAATATTGTTAGATACAGCTTCAAGAGCAGTTTTTCGGCCAGATGCACCAGCACCAGCCTCTGGATGTTTATTGAAAAATTCTTTCATCTGAAAACAATATAAAGGTGTTAAATTATTATTTAAGTAGAGGTATGGTTTTTTTATTTAGTAATATTTGTACCTCTTCTAGACGTCTTGGAGTGTTAAAATTGGCACAAACTGAAGGAATAAGTCTTCCAAATGCACGATCATTAAGAGTAAAGCGATCTACTAAATATTTCCACTCATCCCTTAAATAATGAAAAAAATATATTATATAATATAAAATTACTTGATTAATTATTTTATTGAAAAATCAAATTATAATTACCTTAAGAAGTCCCACAGTAAAGGAGATCCAGATGGGTTTCGCCCCATGTTAATTAATAGAATGAAATAATCTTGTGAACGGATATAACTTTCATTTTTTGCTAGCTGTAATAATCTAATGAAAATAAAAAATACATCAAAATTAGCTTTAACTATGGTAAATTTTTTAAAAAATCAGGTGAATGATAGATTTTGACTTCCACGTGTCTTATTCAATTGTACACATTAAATAACCATAAATTATTTTATAAGTAAAATTAACATACTTTACCAGCCAGACTACTGTAGAATAAGTTTTTTTTTTTTATAATTTTACAAGAACTAAATAATGAAAAAATATAACCCATATATCTGTTCATGTATTTTTAATGACATGTAGAGGCAAGAATGTTAATCTTTGATTCCCAATATTTGTACACGGCGTATAATGCTATTAGTGCTATAATATATTGCTCAATTTCTCAAAAAAAAAAAAAAAAAGGCACTTATTGTGCCTCCTTATTGTATGTAAGCGCCTATATAAGAGTTTATTATGGGCGAATCTATACATGACATCCATATACGGGGTGGGGTAAAAGATATGCATCGGTTTTTAAGGGCTGCAGAAAAAAAAATATTCAACTTAGAGAAATTAGGTTTATATTGTTCGATTCAGTAGATAATCTAGTTTCTTACATTCAGTTTTAATGATTACATCAGTAAAATGGCGACCATCAGCATTGTGCACTCTTGAAGACGATTGCCGAAGTTTTCAACCGCTTGTCGGCACATTCAGATGGGTAAAGCCATTATTTCCTCCCTAATTCTCATCTTAAATTCTTCCAGGTTGTGTGAACGATGTTTAAAAACCTTTTCCTTTAGGTATCCCCAAAGAAAAAAGTTGCAAATGCTCAAATCTGGTGAGCGCGCAGGTCTGAAATTGAGACAAATGTTCCCCGACCACCTGGTTTCTAAAGGAAAAAGTTTTTAAACATCGTCCACATAGCCTGGAAGAATTTAAGATGAGAATTAGGAAGGACATAATTGCTATACCCATCCGAATGTGCCGACAAACGGTTGAAAAGAGGCTTCACCCTGTGGGATTCTTATAATGAGTGGACTTTTTGGTTAGTTTTGGCCTAAAATTTGAATGACCCGTTAGGCATTACAGCCGTAGGCGATAAAGTGGATTTTTTTTATCATAAATTTAATTATATTTTATTGTTAATCTTACATTTATTTGGTTATGTATATTCTTATTTGTCTTTTTATAGGTCTTGTGAAAATTTTCCTGTCATTATTTGTAAAAACATTTGTTAATTCATTTAAAATTTAATATGTATTATTGTTTACTGAACTTCCTGTGCCTTTTGGGCAAAAATAAATAAATAAATCAACATTATAATATATTAATGTTATTAATGTCTTAAATATTTTGAAATTGAGTGGAACACGAGAAAGATGTTTTTAAAATATATACCTTTTTTTTTCTTCAAATATTGAACACTAAAAACTAATGTTTTCATCATAATAAAAAAATGGGCCGAGTACAATTAGTATTTCTTTTGAAATTTTGTATTTAACTTTCCAGTGGGCGCGCTATTTGTGATAACATGAGTAGTTGCACATTGTATAATTTACAACAGCGATAATCATACATCCAATTTACTTGTATCAAATATTGTTGCATTTACTGTACCTTAAACCTTAATTTAATAATAGGTTTTAATAAAAGCAATATACACACACAAAACATAAACATAAACAACAATCTAAGTAAAACAAAAATTGTAAATACAAAGCAGTTAAAAACAACAGTAAAAAAAATGTCTGTAACTAATATTAAATAATGCTTCTTGAATTTAAAAAAGAAAAGGAATTTTGTCTATACCCTGTTCGCTGAGAGAGCATGCCGGGTTTGCGCATGTAGACTGAAGACTAAGGCTGGCAGACAGGGCGCACTCCGGGGGGAACGCTAGTCACACTGGGTGCGGCGCGGGGATGCGCAGAACAGCTAAATTTCATTGGGTAGCGGCATGCTCTCTTAGCGAACAGGGTATAGGTAAAATATGATTTTCTTTTGGTTCCAGAGTAATGATTACCAATTCGGTGGTACTTACGAGAAATTGCTTTTTTGAAAATAAAAATACTTATTGTACTCAATACTTATCCCATTTTGAAACTATGATGAAAACATTTGTTTTGGGTGTCCAATTCTATAGGAAAAGTTTTATAAAATTTCATCTTCATGTTTCACTTATTTTTGATGTTTGAGATTGCGCCAAAGTTAAAAATAAATAAAAACTAGGGGTCCATTTTTGGACAAACTAAACAAAAAAGTCCATTGGTCAAAATTTTCCCACAAAGTGGTGGTTTCTTTTTTATTGTATACAATAATATTGTTATATGTTAAAGTAAATGGAAAAAGTTTTTTTATCTAATCTAATGATCTTAAATATGAGACTAACCTGGTTAATATCCATGGTTCTTTCACAGCGGTTAAAGCATACATTAATTTTACTTTTTCTTGAGGTTCGTTTTCATTTAAATACATTTTCCATAATTGATTCCATTCGTCAACATTCCCACTAGCCATTCCTAAAAATAAATGAGCGGTGGAGAAAATGTTTTCAGATACTTGCTTTTTTTAAAATTTTATTGATTACCATAATAGTAAACTACACTTCTTATATCTGGATCTGGCTTAACTTTATCAGTTAAGTATTTTTTAAATAGTTCCAAAGCTTTTACTTGATAACTCGGCAAACCAACTAAACAACCCAAATTAAGAATGACTCCTCGTATTTTTCGTTCCAAAAAGTTTCTGTCATTTGAATCGTTCCAGAAGTCTTGTTTAAGACTAACCAATAAGTTTTGAATATATTTCTATAAAAATATAAAAAAATATTTTAAAATTATTATTAGAACTGTAACATATTTTATCTAGCTATTAGTATTTTCTTACATCCAAGTTGTAATGGGCTGGTCGATAATATAAATTTATCCTTAAATTGATCAAGTTAGACGCCGCAACATACCATGGTACATAATGGTCTTCGGATATTAAATATCTAGTCATATCTAGAGCAATACTGTATGGTGAATGGCTTGCTTCAGCTAAACTGAATGCATCGTGAATCAAATTTGATCGATCAGCAGCATTAAGAGTCTAAAAATAAAATAATGACTTGTATTTTATTTTTCCCTAGCTTTTTTCAAAAAAACAGCTGGGATCAGCCAACCAAATCTTTACTTTACAAATTTCTATGTTCATCAATATTGCTCTATTTATTCGACACATCTGAATGTCTAAATATCCAGCTACATGTTTTTTCCTAATACCTTCTACTTCTCGATCCATCTTTACAAATTGCTTTTAACAATTTTACATTTTTCTTTCACTCAAAATAACACTTTTTTTTCACACAGCACTTCTATAGCCTCTTTCCGCTCCTAATTAAACCACATTTTATTTAACTTGCCATATAGTTTTTATTATTATGTTCCCTATAAATTATCCCAAATACATCATTAAATTGATTTACTTTAGTTAACAATTGTTCTCTAAGTAAAATAATATATTGTGTTTTGGTCTCTACCACTTACATATAACCTCCACATTACTATAAGTATTCTTTTTTAGACATATTTAATCTCAAGCTATTCCATGGCACTTTTATGCATTATATCTACATTATCTGTAAATAAAATAAGAACTATGTTTTATAATTATAATTTATAAAAACCAATTACGTTAATATTGTTTTTTAACAAATGACTCAATAATGCCCAATCGTTTTCAGAATAATTCACCATGTAATATCCCACTTGTCTATGATTAAATTTTATCCATTCTGCGTTCGAGATATCTATATTGACTTTAAAAAAAAAAATTAATTATAATTCTTAATCTTGCTACATATTTTATTAAAACTTACTAGTGTTTTGATCTTTTGTCAACCAAACTTTGTGTACTATTTTATCATTTGAAGTAATATAAGTGATTGGGATTTCCCATTTATATTTGTAGAGAGATACATCAGAGGAATATTCAGCATTTGGATCAGCCAAAAAACGCTGCTGAGTCAATGATAACTTAGTTCCATTTCGAACAACAGATACCACTGGAAATCCTGCTTGACGAGTCCAAGTGTCCATCACCTTATTATATTTTAGGTAGGTAATATTTAAATATATTGTACCACATTATAGATTACCTATTATTTACCTTTTTTACATCAACAGAATTTTGGGCTGCAGCTTGTAATTCTGCCCATAAATCATCAGTTTCGGCATTGCTAAATTTATGACGTTGTAAATATGCACTAACGCCGGCTCGAAAAACCTCTTCCCCGAGCATTCCTTCTAACATACGTATAACAGAAGATCCCTTCAAATAGTTAAAATTTTAAAAATACTTAAGTTTAAGGTACAAAGAACTAGATAAATTATTCAATAGATATTCTAAATCTACCTTATCATATGAAATACGATCAAAAATTTCAGTTATCTGATCTGGGTGAGAAACATCTTGAACAATAGCGTGTGAACTAAGTTTGTCATCTAAAGATTGTACGGGTTGCAAACTATGTACCAAAAAAATGGTATCCTGAGAATATAATAAGATGTTTAAAAAATGTACAGTTACAAAAATTACCTTTAAATAAAATTATAAATAATATATTTACAACATCCCAATCTGGATGAACAACATTTATTGCTTTAAATTCCATGTACGAAGCGAAGCCTTCATTGAGCCAGAGGTCATTCCACCATTTCATAGTGGCTGAAAAATAGGGACAATTGTTACATGGCAGTTTCACAATTTCAGATTAACACCAAAATGTATGAATAGTTATTTACTTACCAAGATTTCCAAACCACATATGTGCCAACTCATGAGCAACAGTCAATGCTACTTGTTCTTTGTTAGTAATAGAACTAACACTTTCTTTGTACAAAACACTCGTCTCTCGAAAAGTTACAAGACCCCAATGTTCCATAGCGCCAGAAACAAAATCTGGAATCGCTATGAGATCTACATAATAATGAAAATTGTCAAAAATGAGTAATTCATACTGTATTTGAATTAATAAACACAATTATTAACCTAATTTAGGTAATGGATATTGGATGCCAAAATAGTTTACATAGAAGTTTATAGATTTAAGACCAACAAATTGAGCATATTTCATATTGTCTGATTGTCCACGTCTAGCATACACTGTTAATGGAAATCCTTGGTCTGCTATAACAGGCTCAAGCGATTGAAAATCACACACTATGAAACACGCAAGGTACGTAGACATTGGTACAGTATTCGCAAAATTAACTGATGTCAATCCATTCGACGGGACATTCGGTTCTTCAGACTATAAAGTAAAATATAAAGCGTGTTGTAGACAATTTTAAACACAATGTATCAAAACATACCTCTTGATTCATGTTGGACAATGCAATATAGTTATTACTAGATGGCCGAATAAGGCTTATCTTAAACTTTGATTTAAGTTGAGGTTCATCAAAACATGGAAAGGCTAGACGAGCATAAGTGGGTTCAAATTTTGATGTAGCTATAAACTTTTGTTCCTTAGTTTCAATGTCTGTATACACACTACGATAAAATCCAATTATTTTACTGGTTAAACTGCCTTCAAATTTTAATTGCAGTTTATGTTCTCCAACACTCAGAGCTTTGTCAGGAACAACAATCCAAGATTCATGTTCAGAATATGGAAAACCTTTTACAACACTTGAATTCAATACAGTTTCTTTTATATTCAACCCTTTTGAATGTAATTTAATATAATTTTGAGTACTATCCAATGTCAATATAATGTCGACAGAACCTGTGAAAGTTCCGTGTTCAAGATTTGGATGTAAATTAATGAAATACTGTGTTGGACGAATGTACTGAGACAGACGATGTGTTAATTCCCATGGTTTTCCAGACATAACCATCTAAAATTGAAAAATAATAATTTTAAATTACTTTAAATAATTAAAATTTATCAAAAAACAATACAGTAATATTGTTAAGATTTGTAGTAAAATATCAAAAGTTGTTATAACACATTTTTCGTAAAAACACATTAAAAGCTTTAAAAAAAAATGTATTACTCTAGTGTTACTAATAATATAAGAAAAGTATTTTTAAAAATTTAATTCAGTAATTTTACTACAGATATTTGACTTACAAAATATAGTAAAATATTTACTAAATAAAAACTTGAAAAATAATAACAATACAATAGTTTTCTTTTTTTTTATTGCTCACCTCCATGATTTTCTGCATAAAATAGTAATAAAACCAACTATAGTTAAATTACTATAAGTAAAAATTACTATATCCTAAAAAGACGTGTTTGCTGAGTATTAATCACTTCATTAAATAAATAATAATGACTTAATGATTTACCAATGGGTAATGGCTATTGATTAAAACTTATAAATACAGTTTTTTATTAACTTTAAGTGACTATGAAATAATAAAGGTTTTAAAAAACTAACTAAAGAGTAAAGATCCAGTCATTCTATAATTTGATAACTTATCTATAACTGGTCATCGGTATTTTATTATGTGATAATAATATTATGTTATTTTAACTACCAGTACCGGCATAATTTATACCGGAGTTAAAGGTTTGGTGACCTAATCAACAATTTATTATTATTAACATTGATTACTACTTCAGTTGCATTTTAAGTTTTAACTTAATCGATTTCGTATGTTATCATAACATCTTATATTAAATTTTAATATTAATATTTTTTTAATTTTCACCCGTAAACACATTAAAAAAAAAACATTCGTTTTTGGGAAAATTGCCTACTCAAAATTCATTAAAACCTTTTTTAATTCAAATTTCAACAAACGAATCATTTGTATAAGTTTTGTTCTGGGTAACGAGTTTTGGACGAATAGATATATAACGTTCAAATCATTTGAATGATTGCCTAGTAGAGTTACCGGATTTTACTAATTTTTAATAATAATAATCCGTAGGTATTCTGGATGACAATAGGTACAACAATCAATTATTAGTTTTACAAAATCAGTTGTATTTTATTAGAGTAGAAACGTTTTCTTTATTTCTTTTTTTTGAGCTTAATTTTGGGACTAGAAAAAGTAAAAATTATACGGAAGGTAGATTTAGAGTAGGACTACAACATGTATATTTTTCCCAGAAATCTTTGGTCAAACTTGGACTTAATAAAAAACCAAATAAAAATAAAAGTTATAAAATTAATATGGTCAGAGGCGTATATACAATTTTCTCGAGGGAAGGGATATGAAATATTTTTTTTGGAGCTTAATTTTTCTTAAAGTATCATAGACTTTTTTAGTTTTTTCGGGGGCAAGGTACCCCAAAATTAATAATAGTCCCCCAAAAATATGTAAAATATGCTCATGTCCTAGCCAAAAATAGTCTATCATCAAAAAATAAAATTGGGTTTAGCTCCTTTTACCTTTGAAGATTTTGACTTCAGTAACTCCCGTGTTAGTGTAAGGCATTTAATAACAATGAACATAATAATATTTATACTTTATTTTATTCATAAGGTTTTACCCGGTTTCGCCAGGATGGTCCTATTTTTAATTTATTTGTTAATGTTGTGATATCACTCACAGGATAACAAAGTGAATAAATATCGGTATATATTTAACTGTTAAAAATATATACCTACATATATTAGTAGATTAGTAAGTCGCCTAACAGATTACAGAATACGGGATCTGTTCTGTGTATACTTAAGTCTTATAAAAAAAAAGGGCAAGGGAGGGGATCTATCCCACATATCCCCCCCCCATAAATACGCCACTTGAGTATGGTTAAACGCGAAAAGTCTACAGGGGAAAAGCCCGAAGCAAAGTGAAGACTAGTTGTGAAAAAAGCTAGCTACAAAAAGATAATTACATCTCACGCCTCACATTCAGATGAATGTGAGTCGTAAGATGTAATTTAGCAGTTGCGTACGTGTCCCATACTTTGTATCAGACTTATATATGTATATTATATATGTATAGACCGCAGGCTTAAAACATTAGACCCAACTATTTGTATCCACCAAGTTAGGTAGTTTTAACCCAAATTATTTAATTTAGATATTGGTTTTCGAGTGTTCATAATTGTTTTTAAGTTAAGGGCGCTCACATGGAAGGGCAAGGGGGGCAAGGGCGCCCTTGGTATTGAATACTTGGTTTGGTTTAATTATTTCTGGTTTCGATTACCCACTTTTTAGGGCATGAGATATCAGGTTAAAAGTCGTTGTTATTACTGAAGAAAAGTTTTTTGAATTTACCTATTTAGAAGTTTTAAACATCTTAGTTATCATTTTTAGCTTCTATGCGAAGCTGAGAAGGTATTGTTTTTACAATTATGTATTTTAATTTTTGTGTCTAGACCCTCGATATGATTTTTTAAACCGTTGAACCGATTTCTTCGTGTAGCAACTTTTATAGATTATAAATCATACTTAAAAGGTATTTAAATAGGCCAAACATTAAAAAAATTCACTCTTTCCCCTTCACAATCGAGAAAAACGCCCAAAAAGATCACATATTTTTCAACTTAAAATTACGATACCCTATAACTTTTTTAAGAATAGTCGATTTAGTTCCAAATTTGTATGGAATATTCTTTAAACATAGTACATTATTACTACTGACAAGGGTGCCCGCAGATGAAAATTCAGGGGGGAGGGCTGGCTATGATTTTGTAATATATTTTAAAAATTTGGGATATTGAATATACATTTTTTTAACTTGCAGAGAAGCTAGGGGAAGTTGTCCTCCCCCCCCCCATGTGGGCGCCCTAGACTACGAGTACACATTTACAAACCAACAAAATATCATAAATCCTTTCACCCTTAAAGGGATATATATATTTTATTTTCTATATTTCACTTATTCAAGTAAAGTTTTAGGGATTTAGCCTTTAGGTCTGAAAATTTGACTTAAGGTAGATCTAGAATAGAACTATAACATATACAATTTTCTCAAAAATCTGCAGTCAAACTTGTTTTTTTTTATTAACGAAAAACCCCAAAAAGAAAAGGGAAAAATTACACTGACCGTAGTTAATTTCCCGGTAGCTATGTGTAAATGACAACAGGTAATAAAAATATTTTCATTTTATGGTTAATTACGATAATTGGGTAACTAAGGCAATACATTTTTATAGAAAGACGATCAACTCTAATGGTATCTAATTCTAAAAATGTATTTTTAAGCACATAATTGTCATTAGGTACAATGATTTTATCGATATTTGTATTTTGATCTGTGTACACTAGACCTCCCTTACTACTGCTACTACTGGCGTTTATTTAAAAGTGATTTTATCACTTTCAGCTATAATAATTCTTGTAGATCTGTGACGTCCCCGTCCCTACTGTACCCCGATATTTTGTTAAAATTGTTTTTTAACGCTTTTATCACGCTGATAAATATTAACCTAATGAAGTTCAAATTGATATACCGGAAATACTTATTTTCATAAAGTTATTATTTACTAGTTATAGCTAAGCCATTTTATCTGCCTTTGGTTTTTTTTTTGTTTTATTAAAGAGCCTCTACATAGTCTAAGACGGCCCTGACTAAAATACATGTGGGTTTTTTCATTACTTATACCCCGTTTTGAATGATTAAAAAAATTCAATGTATAGGGTTAACTTATACTGCAATATAAAAAAAATTTTAATTTTTTTTTTGTCTACGCTTAATGGGTTTGTTTTTTGAGTTTTGCTTCTTAAAAGAGGACTCTGGAAAATTTGTTTTTCAAATCTCGGGATGGGAGTAAGACCAATAAAGAACGCATTCTTATCGAAAATAGAACAACTTGGCATTCTGTTCGTGTATGTCGACTGTGTAATTTTTATATCCATTGATAGCCAATAATGTGGGTTCGAATTTTCTCTAAAATTTTACAAGTATGATTACAGTTTGTCTAAATGAACTAATAAAAAATTGTTAGTGATTGGATTTCATTTTGAAGAGAATCTTTTCCCCGTGATCTGTTGAACCCCTAGACTTTGAAACTAGCACAGTCTATACTTTAGGTAGATGGCATAGATAAAGTTTGTAAAACGAATGCACTGCCATTTTTCTAAAAAGGAATGAATCAATGAATACATTCTTAAATTCTTTCCAAACACTGATTTTTAATGGGAAGGATCGCATCGGATACGTATGTTATATACACTGCTCACCGGTTTGTCACGAGTCAATCGGTCAGGGGTCCTGTACGATTGTCCTAAACCGCCGTTATCCGTTTTCATGGCAACAATGACTACAACGATAATTGCTGCGATCAAAATCAACGAGCTGGAAAGTCTAAGCGACGTAACAATAGCTGCCATCTCTCCCTTGACCGAATAACCGGAACTTTTAAAACAACCGCACTCGACGAAGCTCAGCAATAAAACGTTTTATCTTGTTATGCACCTGATTAAACAATATGATATTTTGCAAACGCGTAGATTACATCTAATATAATATAATACCTGTGATTGTTATCGATGAACAATAACTACAACCAATTACAATAATAATCATGACAACCGCGCGCGTTCGTTAGCTCTCGTTTGCCGACCGGTGTAAATATTGATGATCGTTTTGTCGACCGCCGACCAGGAACAACCGGCGATAACCGAGCACAAATATACCTAATATTGTATATTGTATAATTATTATAATTTAAACGGACTTTGAACGAATAGAAAACGATTTTTTTTTTGTTCTTGTCGACAGACGTTTTTTGTACACTGCGTGGTGGATCGTAATCCTGGTTGTCGCTGACAGAAGTTTAGCGGTATCAGAGAAAGTGTGGAACTAATTTAAAATCAATTTAGCAATTGACCTTCCGGCGGTCATCATAATAACCGCGTGTCGAATGCGAGAGTAAGATAGAGAGGGAGGTAGGAAAATGAGACGGAGAGAGCCATAAATAATTATTGTAACGATTTATGAATTTAAGAACATTGAGCAATGACGCATGTGTACCACAGCATGAGGTTCGATTGCAAATAAATTCTCTATGGGTACCTTATATCGAAAATGTTAAAAGAATTAAGAAACAGCATTAACCATTTGTAATCAGGTGTATATATTGAATGACAGTAATCGGATTCGATAAAAGGTATTTTGCTTCAGAAAAAACATTTTTTTTTGTTGGAAAGAAAATTGAGTACTTTACCCGTAACTATATCTGGACCCTTGATTGTTAGTAAAATTTTAGGTTAAAATCTAAACCAACTTAAAACTCAAAATAATTGTATATTCATTTTTTTTTCTAATATATTTTGTATTATTTATCATAATATTTTTGTTAAAGACTTTCCTGTTTTGGTCCAGACTCCAGAATCGAATTGTACTGACCCTCCTATTATTGTAGGGCTATGGCGCTGAATTTTAGATTCGTGTCAGACGTTACTTGCACCTCTGTGTGATCAATTACTTTTCGAGATATAAGATGTAATTAGATGGCAGGTTCCTAATCAGAGGTATCCGCTTACGCTTAAGGGCCTCATTTATTTCTATTAGAAATTAAATAAATACCTTAGTTTAATTTTAAAGACCGTTTCTAGTTTGAATTGTTGAAGTCGCACAATTTTTATTTACAAATAAGAAAATAAGTTTTGAATACTTTTGACAAGGTACCTATCACAACAAAAATTGTACACTTTTCAACATAAGCGTATACGCATATAGGTACACTATACATATATACTCCACACGTCTTGCTCAGATATTTTTCTAGAATAGCAATAACGATACTATTTAGTAATAACAATCAGTGGAGTAGTTATGGGGGGGGGATGATGGGGATAGATCTCCCCCCCCACGTTCTTTTTTTATGTTAGACTTATGATATATGTAAAGTAGAAACATAATAGCTTTAACCTACCCCGTCCTTATCTTAGTTTTCAAATTGTACCTATCATATGCAATAAGCCACGCGGAAAACTAGTTTTTTTCCAATATTTAATTGTATGATAACTAGTGATAACTAGGGTCTGATAATCAATGACGCAATGTACCCATTACTATACTTTTATCTATTCTGTGCCCATACCTACCCACGTCTCATGTGTAAAGTGACAACACTGATACTTTTATCAAAATAACAAAGTACTCTCCAGAAATACAAAATTTTGATGTTTCACTTGTTGAGCTGAAGTTGTGGACGCGCAAAATTAGCAAAACTAATAAAGTTCTAAAATAGGCTCTTCAAGCTCTTACTGAGTGTGATGCTAAAATTTTTCCCTAATATTTTTAAAATTATAAACATTTTATGCACATTGCCTGTATCTACCACCACGCCTGAGCAGATGTTTTCCACTCTAAAAAGAGTAAACACGTGTTTAAGAAATACCATGTGGGAAGTAAGAACAAAAAATGCTAACATTTTATGCATTGTGATTAAATAATTGTCAACACATTTTAATAATAAATTACTATTATTTCTCTTAAAACAGGATAGATTTAATGGATAAGCTATGTTGGCAGTTCGTAAAAATATAAAACTTGACACTGAGGCAGTAATTAATTAACTAGCGTAAGGAACTCGAAAAATAGATCTTGTTTTATAAATTATTATTTAAAAAAATGAGTTTTCCAAGTCAATAAAGTTAATTTATTTCAGATTTTCAATGTATATTATATTATAAAATACATAACTGTGTACAGTAGTATATTAAAAAAAAAAGTAAACTTGCATGAGGAGTGTGAGAGACGTTGCCCCCCACTTTATGTTTATTCAAAAATTCATCTATCTCCCCAGAACAAAATCATAACTACTGATAACAATAAGTACTTAATTATTTATAATGATTTTTTAACGTGTTAGAAATTGTAATCACTAATATTTCCATTTCAACTCCACCTCACAGTTACAGGGAAATAACCAATAATAACGACAACAACTATGTATGTAGTGAGTATGCTTATAAGACGCAGTAGGTGATATAATAAAACAAATTTCATTTGAAGGGTATCAAATTATAATAGGGATATATATCCATTTTCCACACAACTCGAAGCAAAGGTAAGAGGTTGCTATCCGCCCTCAATAAAGCATAAGTGTTTGTTTATTTTGTATAGGTGCAATACTACATAAGAAAAATCAATTTATAGTTTATACATAGATAGAAAACTTATATCCCGTGCTCCAATTGGAAGTGTACCTATATTGATATATCAACAATTCTTTATAACACAAAACAAAAACTAAAAAAAAAAAATTAGTGGTACGTTTTTAATTGTATAACAATAACAGTGTAATACTATTTCTATTTAGGTATGTAGTTTTTGAAATAAGCAAACTATACGTAGATAATGATTAAGCCATTGGAAATAGAACTCCGTAGTGAATGTAAACAAAAAGAGTATAATATTATAGCGTTGTTATTTCATAACCCACATGAGTTGTATTCAGTGTGTTGTAAATAAAACTGTTTGTTTATTATTTACATTTAATTTTGCAATTTGCGAGAACGCATTGTAATTTTTTCAATTAAAAGAAAAAATATCAATAATTTATTTCGCATGCTTAAATTATTAAATTGCTTTGACTATTATTTGATTGTGAACAAATTATTATACTATATTATTCTTAATATTTATGAGCCACATGCTTGGAGATAAAGCGGGCCAATATACTTTATCAACACCTTTTTTTTTTTTGGTGCCCGATTAATTTTCGATTTTTAAATTTTGCGCCTATCGTAATTCTAAATAAAGTTTATTAGCTCTAGATTTCTTATAGATTTTATAAAAGTAGATTTATAAGGATCCAATTAGCGAGAAGGGAGGGACGTATTAAAGATAGATCGCATCTTTCGTCTCGATTTTGTAGAGATCATTCGTCCTATTAAAAGTGTATGCTAGTTATAAGTTATACTTATAGGTTATATAAATATAATTATTGCAAATTAAGAGTTTCTCGCTTAATTTAATAAAACGTGTAAATTACGTTTTTATAAGAAAATCTATAACTAACAAACTGTTCAACCGTACACTGGAATAATCTACAAATATAATTAACTTTAAATTATTGAACATGTACCTATTTCTGTCTGCGATGCCAATCCAAATCTACGGCAAATAGAGATTTGAAATTTTGAACATAGGTAATTTAAAATCGTTCTCCAATGAACCTAATCGATTCTAATTTCGAAATCATAATGTTGTTCACCTTGTTTATGAATCGATTATGTGAGAACGACTTAAGTCACAACATTAAAATTTTACAGGGCAAGGAAAAAGCGTCTTGCTACTAATAGTGTTTCTCTTGTGAACGGCAAAACCCTATTTAAATCTCTATTTAGATCGAAAAAAACTCCCAGACAAGAGGTGTTTCAAGAACACTTGTAGAATCGAAACCTACAAAAAATAATTGGAGCATGCTACTTCAACGTTTTTGTACTTAACATTTTACACTACCCTTAACTATCTAATAAAACGTATTTTACTATTCATTAAGCCAAAAACAATATCCAATTATTAAAGAGTTAAAAAGTGAATGTATAATAATATTATAACATACAACAGTTTTAGAGTAGGTACTCTTAGAAAACGTTTTTGACGAGTTAGTAAACAGCGTACGCCAGTAGTTAGTTAGTAAATAGTGTACGCCAAGGAGCGTCGAAAAGCATGATGTATCATTCAACGAACCAGCTTTCCGTGAAGCAGTTACAGCAGTGACTATATTCGCGTTAAACAATGTTCAACTTAATGTGCTTAATATCTAGTTACTGGAAGCTATGCGGAATGTTTTCAATTCAGCTCGACTATAACCGATCGCAAATCGTGTTCACATTACTCGTTCTGATTACTTGTTTACTCAGTATTGCTATTACACCGTGGAGCATTTGCATGTTGGACGGATGGTGCGATGATGAGATGTCCACCGCATTGAGAAGATTGTATACCAGGGTGTTGGCATGTACTAGTCTACTATCGCGGTTGACCTTGACCTATAAGGTCAAGAGGAATCTGACAAAATACAAAGAGAGAAGCGATGCCTACGAAGAAAGTTGGCCAATCAGTGACGACTATCTTAAACGTTTTCGAACGTATTCATACCTGATGATCACCTTGATGGCTATTATATTCCCTATAAATTTCATGCGGTTGTATTTGATGTACAAGTACGAGCCGGAAAGTGACGTTACATATTTGATAGTATTCTTCTTATGTGCATACATTCAGAATTGGAGTATGTGTTGTATGGAAACTCATTTTCTCTTGCTGTGCTTCTCGGTACACCTGAAGTTGTGTGATATTAACCAAGCATTAGAAATACTAAAAACTAAAATAATGATCAACAACAGGTATCCAATTGTGTTGCGTTCGACCAGAGCGACCGTTCTGTGTCAACGTACGTCCACCGAAAGGTGTATTGATAATCTTCAGATAGCATATACAGCGGAACAACTCAGGACCAGACATGCCTTTGCTCGAGATGCAATTAGCGATTTAAATAATTTGTTCGGAATACAACTGGGACTTTCCTTGTGTGCATTGAGCGTAATGACTCTGTTTGATATTTACAACGAATCTTTTCACATGAGTGGAACATTGTCCAGATCAAAATTAATTTATGGTTGGTTATTGCAATACATATTACGGTATATTTTAATTACAATAACGGCTCATTATACCACCAAAGAGGTACGTAAATATAATAATTTTACTTTAAAACTGTATGCATTCATAATGATTAGCAATTAATATAAGTTTTTGCGCTTTGCTAGTTACCTACTTAAAATCCCTTGTCCACCGCACGATTATAGCCCTGTAGCTAATTTACTTGGCCTACCTTCCTTGGCCGAGCGGAGACGCACTGCTGGTATTAGGTTTATTGATGGGCTGTTGAAGGGTAAAGTGGAATCGTCTGCTCTCCTCACACTACTTTGCTTTAAAGTGCCTCAACGTCCATCGCGAACTAATGCTCTTTTTTACATCCCGCGTGCCACCACAAACTATTTGGCAAATGAGCCATTACGGCGGCTAATGTCAAATGCCAATGTAGAACCCAATTTTAATTTTAATTTTTAAGTCTAATTTTTTATGTAATTATATTTAGTTTTGTTTAGTTTATAAGTTGCTGTTCAGTTGTGTATTTAATGTTTTTCTAAATTGTACAAGTATGCATGTATATATATATATATATATAAAGGGCCCAGCCCGTATACAATAAATAAATAAATAAATAAATATATTATTATTATTATAATACCGACTGCCGCAGCGAAAAAAGTCGTAACTTGATTTTTATTATGTTTGAGGAGAGCATTCCAAATTTAAATTCTATTTTTTATGTATTTTCTCATACTGTTTACTGTTAACTAATGTCGAGTTTAATGGCTTTTTTTAAACACAAGACAATTAGAAAATTCTGACTTTTGTTTTGTAAATTGCTTACAACATTGTAGGCGATTTTAAAAACAAATGGACGTGCTAGAAAAAATCTAAAGCCAGTTTCGGATTTGGAAAAAATCCTATAAAATGTATGCATATTATACGTTTTCCAAAAGTTTTTTTTTTGTATTTACCTTTTTATTGTATAAACAATTCAACTTAAAAAATTTCCTAAAAAAATGTTAAATATAACTACTTTCAAGTAAAACAAAAATTGTTGAGCATGTTTTAATACAATTTAACTAGATAATTGTTTTAATTAAGATTACCTTATACTACCATGTTAGGTAATTACTAAAATGCGTCACACATAATTATAAATTCATAAATGGATAATATACTTGTAACACATTTAAAGTCTAGTACCTATCATACTTACGGGTTATACTTTGGAATATTCACGCAACCCGGCATTAGTGTTTTAAAGTAGCCGCACAATAACAACCATTATTTATTTAGTTTATTAAATGCTGCCAGTAACAATATGTGTATTACACTTTTTTAGGCTCTGAAAACAAAAATGATTATTACTGATGCAGATCATCGAAATTTGGATAAAAACACAAAATATGAGGTATATTTCATAATTCAAAAACCATTTAAAAATCCTGTTTGTTTTAATAATGACTTATGATTAATCAAAAGTTATATACTTTACGCACACATGTCCAAAAATGTTTGTTTAAAGGGGCATGTTGTAGTGCAGCATTTATAGCTGTAAAATAAACATGTATATATGTATTTTTTTTTGGCTTACAGGCCATGAAAGCCTTTTGCCGCTTTTACCACATCCACCCACAGTTCCCGATCATCCGCATCCTCAATATTTGTCGTTCCCAAGCTTTCCAGATCTATGTTTACTCTATCGAGCCATCGCTGACGGGGCCTTCCTCTTGGCCTCTTTCCGTTGGGTTTATTGATTAGTACTTAATGAATTAGGTTATCCTTTGCCCTCCAAAAATTAATGGAAAATAGTTTTAACTTTAACTCTAATATACGATAAGTTTTACAAGAATACACTACATTTTCTGGACAATAATCAAACAAGAACTATACATTTTTTAATTAGGAGATACTAACCTGTAATTCATTTAAATCATTAAATCTTTAGTTGCAGTTATTTTTGATGCAGATAAACAATCATTCACTCAACTTCAAAGCGTTTGACTGTGTAATACTAAATACACATCTCATAACTTCTGTAAGTAATAAATTGTTGTGTTTAAAATAAAAAAATATTGTATTTTTATTACAAAATCAATTAGCGTTAATAAATATAAATTATTTCAATGTTAACACAAAGTATGAATTTCCTAGTAATTATGTAGTAAGTTTTTATACTTGTAAACACAAGTATAAAAAATAAAATCTAAAAAACTTACATTTTTAAATATATATTTATTTTTTTTCCGGAAAAATTAGTATAACAAGTATTTATTTTTTTTTATAGTCAATTAGTAACTAGTATTTGTAGATACTTAATTAAATGATGAAATTTGGGTTAATATATAAAAAAAACGTTATAAATAATAAATATAAATTGTATAAAATATAAAGTCGAAATTTAATACTATAAAAAATGTGTGTAATATGTTGATTATATTGCTTTTTCTTAGGACTCTTTTAATAGTGACAGGTTCCTTGAGAGTTGAACTATCTGTAACGTAACAAGGGGATTTTAATAATACATTTTTAATTGATTAAGAAGTGTTGCAGTTGATGCAAATAGGTCGAGGTTCCCGTTTAAAATAAAATAGAATTAATGAGTTAACTAAGTAAAACTAATCCTAAGTCTTGTAATAACAATTGTTATTACTTTCAAGACGTTCGGAGAGTAATTCAATGGAAACGCTTTTTTTCATTTAATTGTTCAAAGTTTATTTGTTGTCAAGCATAGTTGATATTTATAATTAATAGATTTCTTGGATATTTTCACTGAATAATAAATTATGTTTTAAAACATTTTTTCAGACAATAACTGTTGGAATCACATACCTTTTTATACTAATTCAGTTTCATTCTAATATGGCTTAAAACTTATACAACATGAAGAATAACATCCATAGTTAGAACGATTTAACCGAAAAAACTTACTTTTATTAATGATAAAACAACTAATATTTTAAATTCTAAAAGTAGTCGTATTTTTTTAATAATATTTTGTTTGTAGTTTTAACTGTATAAACATAATTACTGTCCTTCTCAACAAAGAATAATTTTAAACATGTAAAATTAAACTTAAATTTGTATTTTATTTTCTATAGTTTTCATGAATAAACGATGTGATCTATATTTATGCAATTACTGTGATAATTTGAGTTTTGAGTATAAAAGTTTTTTTCGAAAAAACTCATACATTATTTTAATGAGCAAACATTGGGATAATTTATCATAGGTAGATTTGTTTCTTAAAAATACATCATTAAACTGTCATAATAAATGTAAGTATACCATAAAGTAATAAATTATTTTATCTACGTAGTAAGTATGTATATAATACATTAAATAAGTGTCCAGAACGGATAAATGACAGCCGATTACTGGCTTATGATACATTAATGGCCAAGTAGACAAGGCGTTTTCAACAGATTTCTTTTAATTAATCATGTCTCTAATGAAATGTATTGGTCATGTGATATATGCCATTGCCGGAGGCACAGTTTTGATATCATGTATTTTCAACTTTTTGGTTTCTTCGTGGATGCCGTGTATAATGGACGGAGTTGATTGCAATAACAAAGGATTCACATCCCTGTCAGGAATGTATTCGAGGTTCGTTGCCGCGACTTGTTTTGTATCGTGCTTGATTATGCTTTACAAATTCAGTTTTTCGATGAAGGGGTACAACAATAACGTGGAGGCGTACAGTAACTACTCACCAGTCACCCGGAAGGACCGCCGCAGTTATTTGATATTTACGTGGACTGTCACAGTCTCCTTATTGACAATCATCCTTCCTATAAATGTACTTCGGTTGAGAATCATGTACAACAATCATACAAACACGTTAGTTTGGATATTTTTCGTAGTTATGTATGTAGAAAATCTTTTTATTTCCGTTTCGGAATTGTATTTTGCGTCAAAGTGCTGGAATCTGTACTTGAAGTTTAGCAGTATAAACGCCGACTTGAAGCAACTCAAGGACGAAGTGTCAAATGTTTTCCCACTGTCTACGAACGTGCAGCTAAAAAAAAGTTATCACCCTAGATGGTTACACCGACAACATCGGATTACTAGCTTTATAAATTTTTATAGTCCCCCGAAAGGACAAAGACAACTAGCCACTGTTGTTGAAATCCTTAGAATCAGACATCGGCTGATCCGTGAAGCGGTTACCAATCTCACCGAATTGTTTGGCCTTCCGATGTGTTTGTCTCTATGTTCACTGTGCGTAATGGCATTGTTTGATATCTACTACGAAGTATTCAATTTGTTGAACTATCGGAGTCGATCAAGCATATTTATATATGGTTGGTTGACACAATACTCATATCGGTTCTACATGATTGTAATGGTAGCTGATACCATGATGAAGCAGGTGAGTTTTTTTTAAAACTAACAATCTAACAAATATAAACATAGTAAATATAGGGTTTTAAGTAATTTTGATTAGAAATTTGTAATTATAATAATACATTTTAGATAGTGTAAAGTTGAACCAAAATAAGTAGGTTTATAATTGGTAGTTAAATACGTGTTCGGTTGCCTTATCACACGCTGATTGTTTTAAATCATTAAACAGATTCTAACGTGCACTACTCTCAGGGCCGAAAGGACTAAATGGGTCAAGTTCATTCTGATGGCAGTGCAAGTATAAGCTACTTATACCATATATTATACCTAATTTCAATATACATTTTACTCTAAAAAAGATTAAGGCAAAGGGAAAGCAGCGGTTTAGTTTTAAAGGGTTGACAAAAAGCGGTTGTCATAGAGTACTTAGCAAGTTAGTACGAAGCTAATAAAATAATAACCAACTTTAAGCCACCCATTCTCAACTTTGAAATAAGCCATAACTACCAATAATAGTGTATTACAGTTTCTTAAGTAGTTCCTATATTAAAAAATGTAACATTCAAAAAAGCCAGTACAGTGGGGCGAGGCATAGTGGGGATGTAGCATGGTAGGGTCGGGACATAGTGGGGACGGTTTCCTTTAACATTTGTATGGATTAAGTTATTAGTTAAAACAAATTTGTATTATTCCTTAGTATTTTCTTATTTAAAAGGCGTTACGTTTATATTATGTTAGAAGTATAAACACCAATTATTATCCTAATAAATTTAATAGTAGTATAATTTTGTGAGCTGTACGTAGGTGGACTTTTAAAATTGTGCCTAGTGGAACATCACTGAATCATATCATGGATATGTTTTGGCATTATAAAATATAGATAACTATATTTTATATAGTTATATTTTATTATGATACAATATAATTCATCCTCCGTCCATTCCCCTACCGCCCAACCCTTCTCCCCTACCAAACAATTTCTTACCTCCTATACTCTCTTCTTAACAGAAGTATAATATCATAATATGACAATATAAAAGTTACACTGCAGTCTGTATCCGTCCACATCTCTATCAGCATCTCCACTTCCATCTCTATCTCCATTTTCATATCCACTTCAACCTACATCTGCGTGCTTTACCCAACTGCACTGAACCTCCTGTCCTTTAGGGTTTCTACCAACAACGCGCGCCGAAAACTTGGCAACTTTAAACGTGTTTTTGTCAAAAAATAAATAATTCGCACGTAGTGAATTCGGTTGACTTGTGGTTTGGCGCATTTTTTTCCTTAACTTACTGGCCATTGCATGAACATTAAAGTGTATTATTTATGATTACTTAATTAATAATAAATATTGTTTTCTAGACATTTTGTATACAAAAAATAGTTATTATTCGTTAAAAATGATCCTGAATTTTTAATTACATTTTTTTTTTTAAATTTTAGCATCACACAAAGCGTAAAAACATATTATAACAAAAAAATGATGGAATTTTTTTTTAAATAATTAGAGCGACCTGTCCGCTGCACGGCGCAAGATCGGAATACCAAATTTGAGCAGCTGTAACACCGCCATTTTTAATTTTCTCGCAATAGAATTTTTAAAAAAAATACTTTGAATGGTCAATTTTATGATGTAATTTATTTATAAATCTTAGCACTTCATAAAAAAAAATATATAGGAAAAAACAGCTTTTTTCACGACCCCTCTTAATTTTAAACTTAAATAAAATATTTATATTTTTTTATGTTAGAGTATAACATAAATAAAAATATTTTCAAAAAAAACTCCAAAATTTCAATTTATTTTAAGAGTAACCTAATATTAGGCGTTCGTGAAAAGAATCACCCAGTGTATACATGGTATACTAATATAATTGACATCCTTACGATGCCGAGGGGGGAGGTTACAATGCAATAACCAGGTATGTTTAGGATATGCCCAAACCTAGTCCTACTCATCAAACCATTTCACCACACGTGTTAAAATATTTAGTCTGTTAACAACAAATAAACACGCAACCAATCAATAACAAAAAATACTATTACCGTGTAAAATAATGAGAGTAATAATAATATGTTATCCGTTAATGAAATGTTGTTAGTATAATCAAAAAAATGTTTTTATAATATTTCTATTCATGAATACGTAATATAACTTGAAAGCAAATTGTTAGCGAAAAGTAATTAAATTCCATATGATCCGCCTAGTAAAACATTAGACGTTGCCGTACTTTCTAGCAGGGCGGTAACTATGTATTGTATATCGCTTGCTTGGCCAGCGCTAGTTTTTTGGAATGTGTTCGGCATGTTCTCGTATGATTTCCGTCCAAAGAAATTACAATTCGTTTCATCTGTATTGTTGTTCGTGTCGTGCTATTACAATTTCATCAGTACGCCGTACTCAGTTGATTGGCGCAAGATTAGTTTGTTCGCTATTATCAAAGGAACGTTTCCCAGAGTATTAGGAAGCACGTGCATATTATCGAGACTGATTTTATTTTGGAAAATTAAACGCAATTTAGGCGACTACAAAAATAACATAATAGCGTTCGAAACTCTAACCGCGGCGACTCCCGACGAACTACAACGTATAAAGAAAATATCACTTCAAATCATGTGTTTATTATTTGCTTTGGTTTTACCAGTTTACGGGCTAAAGACATACACCGATTATACATCTCAACCAGAATTTTCCAGATTAATATTATATCTGTTACTTTGTCTACAAACCCTTAGCACGTGCTGCCTAGAAATGCACTTTTTTATATTGTGCTACATAATTTACCAAAAGATCCAGCTAATCAACGATGACCTGTCTATGCTGAAAGTAGATACGATTATCAGGAACAATTATCCTTTTCTTTCGCATTCTGGCGATCGTTACATAACAACGAACTTTAACTATTCCGGTTTTAAGTTGAATGGCATGTCTAAAGCGTGTTTCGTCAGATACCTCCGTATCAAATACTATATAATCGGCAAAGCTGTCAAGAATCTAAACAACGTATTTGGCATACAATTGGGCATATTCCTGTGTACGCTGTGGTTAATGGCATTGTTCGATTTGTATTATGATTTGACCCGAGGTAACCATCCGGACTCAGATAATATATTCATATCAAAACTAATCTTATACGGATGGATTTTGCAATATACAACTAGATTTATCTTGATCACGTTAATCGCGCACATTACGACTAAAGAGGTAAATATCGTTTAAATAGCACATATTATGTCTAGACTGTTAGCGAGTAGGATAAGATGGCAATATTTTTAAACACGGTCATCGAATGTTTGATGGGTTTTTGTGCATGTGTATGTGTACGTTCCCACGAACATTTTATTGATATTTGATATTTTCCATAGAGTACCGATTATTTCGACAGTATAGACCCGGCTTAACGGGTTGTTTTCAAGAAAATAGATAGTTTCAATAAAGGTAATAATCGGTTAAACCTATTATCCGGATTAGTTTTACTAATGTGAGCCTATATTAATAAATGTTCGTAAGTTTTATTTTGGATAAATAACGAAAGCCTAACAATATTTAAGGAAGTTTATTCCTCAATTTTGGTTACTACTTACTAGTTAAAACAAGAATATTATGTCACACATTTAATTTTTTTTTTTTTTTATTATATTTTAATTGTTTCAACATACTCTTGTTTTTACAATATATTAATTAATAAGTTACATAATTAGGTAGGCATAATAAAGTAATAAAATAATTTATAATTATTTTAATTTAGCAAATTGTACATAAATTATGAGTTGTTTTAATTGGTCATTAATCTGATGATACACATCTGCTGAAGAAAAAAATGTAGTATTAGAAATTAGGTAGATAAAACACAATGGTCTTTATTACATACTTTTAATTCCAGAACTCAAGAAATAAATTATTTGTATTTCGTTAAAAATCTTAAGTCACTTACGTGAACATCATAATTAAATAAGCTTAAGATCATGACGCTCTAAATCAATATTTTATATCAATAAAAAATTGAGGGTCGGTGAATTAGTAAGATATGTTAGCAAAACATTAATTAGTCTACATTTTTTTAAAAGCGTGGATCCGGAAAAAGTTTAGAAAACTTTTTTTAAAAGGCAACGATTTTACCAAATTGTGTATAACGTATGTTCTACCTTATCTCTTTTTTCTGCTTTATAAATAATAAATGTCAAATTCTAACTGTACAAATTTACATTAAATATTGTTTTAGAATTTATAAGATGATACAACATGTATAATAGTATTCTACAACACTCAGATATTTTTTAAACGATGTGTAATTAATATTTCTATAATTTAGGCTTACAAGACTAAAGTGCTCATAACCGATATAAACAATCGTTTTTTAGATCCAGGCACAAAAGAAGAAGTAATTCATCTGACTTGCTTATAATTAAAATTACTTTATTTATCAATCACCATATTTGAACTATTTTAGCTGCAGCTGTTTTTCAATCAAATATCCAGCAATTCAATGGAATTCACAGCTTGTGATTTTTTCACATTAAATACTCACCTGATAACTTCTGTAAGTTTATTTATTGTAATTATCCATAAAATTGTATTTAATTATTAACTTAATATGTTTAATAGGCAATTGCTGCAGGAACGACATACTTGGTTATACTTCTGCAATTTAACTCTAGCAATAAACAATAATTTAATTTATACTTGCATATGCTTGTAGCGAAGAATACATGCAGTAAGTTTGCTGGTATATTATTTTTTTGTTCTTAGAGACTATTGTAAAAATAACTTAATATTTTAACTCTTTTAAACTTTAAAACAAAATTAATATTTTCAAGTGAAATCTTCTACGGGTGGATATTATTTTATATGAAATTGTAATGTATACTGTATGTATAACTACCTACTTTAATGACCCACAACATAAATATGACTGAACGAAAATTTTCCAAATTCATGCAATACTCTCTTATAAGTAAGTAGAACATCTGGTAAAATAAAAAAAAATTGAAACCTTGCTACTGGTGTTGAAATAATATCTTCACCGCCAAACTTTTACCAGATGTTCTACTTACCTACTATTAATGTAGGTAGTCTTCAGCAATCCACCCATGTTTGAAACCGTAAATTAGTAATAAAAAAAAACTTATTGGTTCAAAAATGATATGGGTCATAACCAAACCTTTTTATAAACCCTTTTTTTATTTTTTAACCCCAAAATTTCTTTTTGAAAAATTAAAAAAATACCATTTCTCAGGGTTAAAAAATTAAAAATTTTTTTTTTTCAAAACATGGTTAAGTTACACCTAATTAGAATTTTAACTGTGCAGGTCTCATGTCTATACCACAATCGGCGATTAAATTACAGCATCCGGAAAAACTACATAGGTCCAAAAAAAAATGTTTGAAATGTTTTGTCATTAATTTTGTTTTATTTATTTATTTACTGAATTGATTCCATTTACAATATATAATATTTTTATATTTTATAAAAATTAATCAATTTTTAATAAATATATTTTTAATATTAAGGAACTATAGTCGCACCCACATTAGGTGATTTCACGTGAAATGATCCATTTAACTTAAACTTTAATATTTTTGCATAACATAATTATAGTCAATACTCAATTATTAAGTAGATTGTAGATATTTCATAAAATTTATCAAATTTTAATACATGAAGATTAAACTATATATTTGAAGTAAAAAATAGTTTATGTATAAAATTAAATTATTCATGTATAAAGTTTAAAATTATATCTATTACTTTGTCTACAAACCCTTAGCGTTCTTTCGCATTCTGGCAATCGTTACGTAAAATTGAACGTAGTCAACTCCTTCAACTATTCCGGCTTCAAGTTTAATGGCATGTCCAAAGCGTGTTTTGTCAGATACCTCCGTATCAAATATCAACTTACTGTCCTTGTAATAACATTGTTCATTTTGTATTGTGATTTGACCCGAGGTAACTATCCGGACTCAGATTCATATCAAAAATAATCCTATATGGATGGATTTTGCAATATACAACTAGATTTATCTTGATCACGTTAATCGCGCACATTACGACTAAAGAGGTAAATATCGATTAAATAGCACATATTATGTCTAGACTGTTAGTCGAGTTGGATGACAATATTTTTAAACCAGGCCGTCCAATCAATATTTGTCCATCTTAAACCGAGTCCAAACTGCCGCGCAAGTGTTTGTCAATTAAATGTGTTTTTGTGCGCGTATGGTGTACGCATGTAGCAGTTAGCACACCGATCATTTTGACAGTGTGGACGGTTTGGTCGCGTGAAAAACACTCCAACGTTTTACATACATTATGAGGCGCTATAACTTTTATATAATATCAGTGGCGTATTTACGGGGGGGGGGGAGGGATAGATCCCCCCTTGGCCTTTTTGTATTGTGAAATTTATGCATACAAATGTTGTATTTTAATTTGACTCCACATCGAAAACTCACACAACTATTAATGATGCGTTGCATAAAGAATTAATGAATTTAATGGTTAATTAAAATTGTATGGACCAATCACTGGCCACTAAATTATGTTTCTAAACATATATTGGTTCATTAAAAGTTAATTTAATATGAATTATATAAGATATATATTATTAATATTGTAATTAATTCATTTATTATTAATTAAGTACTTGAAAATTGCTATATCACGGTATAAATTAAATTTTTGATTTTGATTTATTCTTGTTTTACATTTTATCCCAATATCCATTAACTCTTAAAAATATTTTGTACTTTTCCTGTGTCTACTGCCACACCAGAACGATGCTTTTCTAGTTTAATGAGGATTAAGTCCTATCTTAGGAATAGTATGACAGAAGTAAATATTTTTTTAAATTTATTATTGGAATATAATTATAAATTAGTACCTAATTGGTAATTAGTTAATAGTTTATTCTTTTATTATTAGAACAGACTGAATGGGTTGGCTTTATTGACATGTCACCGGTCAATAAAAAAGTTGCCAGATGAGGTTATCGATTAACTAAGTCTCCAAAAAAATAGAAAACTAGATTTTGTGTTATGATTATGACAGTATATAAGAAAATTATGTTTAACTGCCACTACTATAATAGTATAGTGGAACTTAAACATTATTTTCTTATTATTCTAGGAATAATACATTATAAATAATTTTTTAAGTTATAATTAAGAGTCATAAGTTTGGTAGATTTTAAAATAAAAATATTGTTGTTATGCTGTTTAGTTGCTTGGGGGGTGTGGCGGCAAAGCCCCCCACAAGTCTGTGGAATATTACTTATTTTATCCCCCTCCTAAACGAATTCCTAAATACGCCACTGTACAATATCAATATACGATGACAAACTTATTAAATATATACTCTTTTCTCTAGAACGAGTGGAAACTTTTTCTTTATTATTTAATTTTTTTAGGTACAGTTTTAGGGTTTAAGGTCTGAAAATTAGACTGAATGTAGAATCTAAATTGGACTAAAAATCTGTAGTCAAACTTAAAAAAGGGGAAAATTTTTACTTTGACTGTAGTCAGTTTCTAGGATGTTATCTGCGAGTGAATCAATTGTCCAGCAGGCATTTGAAAATTATTTATAATATTGTTATTTATTATACATAGGTTTTTATTTCAAACAAACGCTTACATTGTTTTAATGAGCAAACATTGGGATAGTTTGTCTTAGGTAAACTTTATACACCATTAAACTGTCGTGTTAAATAGTAAGTATACCATAATAAAAGTATTTTATCTACGTAGTAAGGTTTTACACCAAATAAGTATTCATGACGAGTAAACGACAGCCGATTACAGAATTAGAATATATCAATGACCAAGTAGAAAAGGTGATTTTAACTGATTTGTTTTAATTGATCATGACTGTATTGAAATATATTGGTCGTGTGGTATATGCCATTACTTTAAGCACACTTTTGATATCATGTGCTGTCAACTTTTCATTGTCTTCGTGGATACCGTGCATAATGGACGGAGTTGATTGCAATAACAAAGGATTTACATCCCTGTCAGGAATGTTTTCGAGGTTCGTAGCCACGACTTGTTTTATATCGTGCTTGATTATGCTTTATAAATACAGCTTTTCGATGAAGGGGTACAACAATAACGTCGAGGCATACGATAACTACTCTCCAGTTACTCGAAAGGACCGTCGCAGTTATTTGGTATTTACCTGGACTGTCACACTCTCCTTATTGTCAATCATCCTTCCTATAAATATCCTTCGGTTGAAAATCTTGTACGCAAATCAAACAATTTTCGTAGCTTGGATGTTTATGGTGTTTTTGTACATAGAAAATCTTTTTATTTCCGTTTTGGAGTTGTACTTCGCGTCCAAGTGCTGGAATCTGTACTTGAAGTTTAGCAGTATAAACTCTGACCTAAAACGGCTCAAGGACGAAGTCTCCAATGATTTCCCACTGTCAACGGACGGGCAGCTAAAAAAACGTTATCACCTTAGATGGGTGCACCGACAACATCGGATTACTAATGATAAAAGCTTTCATCGTACACCGAACGGACAAGCCACTGTTGTCGAAATCCTTAGAATCCGGCATCGACTAATCCGTGAAGCGGTCACCAATCTCACCGAATTGTTTGGCATTCCGCTGTGTTTGTCTTTATGCTCACTGTGCGTAATGGCATTATTTGATATCTACTACGAAGTATTCATTTTGATGAACTTTCGGAATCGATCAAACTTATTTATTTATGGTTGGTTGGCACAATACTCATATCGGTTCTATATGATTGTAATGGTTGCTAATACCATGATGAAGCAGGTGAGCGTTATTTTTAAAATTAACAAATATGCACTTATTAAAACTATTAAATATAGGGGTTTAAGTGATGTATTCAATCTATGTGATAACATTTATTATTAAGTGGGACTACAAAGATAAAAGTCGTATTTATTTTATTTTAGATACGGTTTTATGGTTATGTACATAAATTAAAAATATTATAGCAAATTGTGCTAAAAAAATTGATCTAATGATAATGTAATTAACAACGTCAACCAATATTTATTTCGAATTACTAAAATTCAATTTTTTTTCTAATATGTTGTGTACTAAATTTATAATTAGATACTTGTTCATTAATGTTTCCTGTTTTCATGACTTCAACATATCAACATATACCATTTTTATTTTGTATATCTTCATTTGAAAATCCAATACCTAATTTCTAAATTTCGTACAACAGAAATAAACGCTTCGATGCTAATCTTTAGAGTATAGATGATAAAAGTTCAAGTATCTATAAAAGGATCATGTTAAAAAATAATGTGGTTAAAATTGAGTTTTCAGTATGTGGATAGTTACCATTAGCATTGGTTGTCCACCTATCCTATTTTGGTACCCATATATCGTAATTATAATGATAATATTTTTTAGATACCTGTTGAATGTTTTCATTCCGAAATAGCAACTTAGAAATGTACTATGGTTAGTGTAATTTTTGGATTTTTTTTATTTTCTTAACTTATTAATAAATTAGTTTGGTTACAAATTTTTGAGAAAATTGTATATGTTATAGCTCTACTATGGATCTACCTTCAGTCTAATTTTCAGACAAGAAGTCATAAAAAGTAATATAAAAAAAGTTTCCTTTTTTTCTAGGGGAAAGAGCTTTTTAAATATATTTTTGGTTTGCCAATGTATATGGATAATACTATACCTAAAGATTATTTTGTACAAATTTGAAACTAATTTGACTATTTTTAAAAAAAGGTATAGAGCGCTGTATTTGTAAGTTAAAATATATGTAATAACTCTGAGTGTTTTTCAAATTTTGAAAGGATAAAGAGTGAATTTTTTAATTTATGGCTCAACTAAGTACATTTCTGGTACGATTTCTTATCCATAGATTTGCTACATGAAGAAATCGGTTCAGTAGTTTTAGAGGTAACAAAAAAAATTGTTAAGTCAATACCGTTTTCGATTTTAAACTTTTAAAATTTTATAAGAGTCAAGTTCCTTTTCATGTATGATTTCTAAACTTAGATATGCTACATGAAGAAATCGGTTCAGTGGTTTAGAGGGTATTGCAGGCCCAGGCACAAAAATAGAAACACAGCATTGTAAAAATAATACCTTTTCAGCTCCCTATCGTTAAATTTACTTAAAGAAAACATTATAATGCGAGATCACACACAATAAGATCTTTAAGATATATATAGTTTTTAGTTTAAGTTGGTTAGTGGTTGGGCCTAAGAAGTTCCCATGCACTCAGATCTGCAGGTCGATTGTGCACACCTTCTCTCCGAAGTCCTATTTCACAGTCATAATTTCATTAAGATTATGTAAGATAAGATTATATTATAATGTAGTATTTTTTAATATTATACACACTAAATAAAACCCTACCATGGAGTAGGCAGAAAACCGTTTTGTAGTTTTTCTTTTTTAAAGAATTTTGTTTATTCTGTAAATTTTTATCTTTTTTAGTACTTTTTAAAGCTATATCAACTTTAAAATCTTAAATGATAACGTATATATTTAATTAACTTTTTTAGTTAAAAATAATTTGTTGAACATTTTGGCTGGTCGATAACTAGTTTTAAAGTTTAAAAATTAAGACGTGACGTAGCGTGGAGCATAGAATTTGTTTTTATCTGCGCGCTTTCCTCAACCGAACTCCACCCTCTGTCCTTAATTTTAAACATAAATAAAAATGTTTTCAAAAAGAAACGCTACAAAATTTCAATTTTTTGAGAGTATAGTAGTGTTGGGCGTTAAAAGAATCACCGAGCATATACATAATATGTTTGTAATGATACTAATAAAATTGGATCCCTATACGATATCATTATATATTTATTATTTTAAAATATCGATATATGGGGGGGGGGGACATTGCAATATTAACCTGATATGTTAAAGCAATGCCAAAACCTAGTCCTACTCATCAAACCTTTTAACCACACACGTTAAAATATTATGTTGTCTGTTAATAACAAATAAACACGGAACCAGTCAATAACATAAAAATACCATTATCGTGTAAAATAATGAGCGTAATAATATATTATAAAAAGGTTTTTTACTACAGTCGAAATATTGTTTTCATAACAATTATTAGGAGTTCCAAGAATTAAAGAAATGGGGATTATTAAGGAAAATATAACTCGCATAACAAATTGTTAGCGAAAAGTAACGAAATTCCATATCACCGCCTTAGTAAAACATTAGAAGTTGTCGTACTTGTCTAGCAGGGTGATAACTATGTATTGTATAACGCTTGCTTGGCCAGCGCTAGTTTTTTGGAATGTGTTCGGCATGTTCTCGAATGATTTCCGTCCAAAGAAACTACAATTCGTTTCATCTGTATTGTTGTTCGTGTCGTGCTATTACAATTTCATCAGTACACCGTACTTAGTTGATTGGCGCAAGTTAAGCTTGTTCGCTATTATCAAAGGAACGTTTCCTAGAGTATTGGCAACAACGTGCATATTATCGAGACTGATTTTATTTTGGAAAATTGAACGCAATTTAGGCGACTACAAAAATAACATAATAGCGTTCGAAACTCTAACCGCGGCGACTCCCGACGAACTACAACGTATAAAGAAAATATCCCTTCAAATCATATGTTTATTATTTGCTTTGGTTTTTCCGGTTTACGGGCTAAAAATATACATCGACTATAGGTATCAGCCAGAATTTTCCAAATTACTATTATATCTGTTACTTTGTCTACAAACCCTTAGCACGTGCTGCCTAGAAATGCACTTTTTCATACTGTGCTACATCATTTACCAAAAGATCCAGCTAATCAACGTTGACCTGACTATGCTGAGAGTAGACACGAATATCACAAACAATTATCCGTTTCTTTTACCTTCCGGTGATCGTTACGTAAAGTTGAACATAGTCAACTCTTTCAACTATTCCGGCTTCAAGTTTAATGGCATGTCCAAAGCGTGTTTTGTCAGATACCTCCGTATCAAATATCAACTTACTGTCGAGGCTGTCAAGAATCTGAACGACGTATTTGGGATACAATTGGGCTTGTTCCTGTGCACCTTGTGGTTAATGACCTCGTTGACTATGTATTATGATTTAACCCGTGGTGAACATTCAAGCTATGATAATATTACCATATCCAAAATAATCTTATACGGATGGGTTTTGCAATACACAACTCGATTTATCTTGATCACATTAATCGCACACACTACGACTAAAGAGGTAAATATGGTTTAAATATTACATGCTAAAACATGTCCATCTTACGGGTAGTTATCGAGAAAAACGATAGTCTCGATAATAAATAATTATCAGTTAAAGGTTAGATCCATGCGGGTTTTACTAATGTTAAATAATAAATGAGGTGTAAACTAGTTTGATAAGATATTGCAAACGATGATGTACATTATATTATAATATGAGTTGGTCTGGTCTGCTTTGTTTGGGGTGTGCAATGCCATAGGAATGTTTATAGATACAATAAACAATACAATTATTAAAATCAAAGAAGCCTAGCTTTCTATCTGTTGTACCTAGTTTCACACGGGTAGTGGAATTATGTTTTAGTAGTCGCCGCTCCCCCATAACACATTCACGGGTTACAGGCAAGTCGTCGACTCGTCCCCGTCGTCTGTTGTTACCCAGACCTATTTATAAAATATAAAAAATCGCATGTAAATCGATGCTGCCTATTTTATAAACTGCTAAAGAAAAACACAATTAGAATTAACTTACCTTTAACTCCTGGAGGTCAATTATTCGTGTTACTTTAAACAAATTAAGACGCTCACGTACACATAATAATTAACATGAGGCTTTAAATTCATTTATTATACACTACAAAAACGCTTGCGAAGTCGAGTCGACATGTAACCTTTCTTGATATTTAAATTTTGGAGAATTATTTCAAAAATGTTTATAAAAAATATGTTTATGGTATACAACTTTAAAGCGTTGTAGTAGATGAACTAATACATGTCAAGGTGATTCTTATAAGTTCCTAAACAAAAAAAAATCCATTTATTGGTTTAGGAAATCTGCAAGTGGAAATAAAAAAACCTTAAATTGACATTATTTTAATTGTTAAAACTTCAAAAATGAATCTCTTATGCCTGTTTTGGTAAAATATAAATGTTGTCAAATTCTAATAAATACAAATTTATACTAGGTAGAATTTTAGAATTCAATATACGATACAACGTATGTAATAATATTGTACCACATACAGATATTTTTTAAACGATGTATAATTAATATTTCTATAATTTAGGCTTGCAAGACTAAAGTGCTCATAACCGATATAAACAATCGTTTTTTAGATCCAGGCACAAAAGAAGAAGTAATTCATCTGACTCGCTTATAATTAAAATTACTTTATTTATCACCATGTTTGAACTATTTTAGCTGCAACTTTTTTTCAATCAAATATCCAGCAATTCAATGGAATTCACAGCTTGTGATTTTTTCACTTTAAATACTCACCTGATAACTTCTGTAAGTTTATTTATTGTAATTATCCATAAAATTTTATTTAATTATTAACTTAATATGTTTAATAGGCAATTGCTGCAGGAACGACATACTTGGTTATACTTCTGCAGTTTAACTCTAGCAATAAACAATAATTTAATTTATACTTGCATATGCTTTTAATATGTATTATTTTCCTAGTTCCTAGTTACTAAAAATAATTATTATAACTGAAACTACGATTCAGTTGAATCGTCTGTCTATAAAAACTATTTTTCAGATACCCATTGACTGTTGATTCACTCACATACAGCAGCCTAAAAACTTACTACGGCCAAAATGTAATTTTCCGCCTTTTTTCGGGGTTCCTTAATAAATAAAAAAAGTTTGTCAAAAGATTTTTAAAAATATTACTTTATCTTATAACTCTTTTCTAGATCTACTTTGAATCTAATTTTTAGATCTTAAGCCAAAACTTCCTTTAAAAAAGTAAATATAAGAAACAGTTTCACCCCTTCTTGGCCTATACTTTATTTGTCTACGTTTATGGATAATACTTCATCTAAAGAATATTACATACCTATTCATTTAAACTAATTTGATCATTTTTAATTAAAGTTACAGTACGCCATAATTTTTAAGTTGAAAAAAAATGTATTTTTTTTATAGTTTTTTCTCAATTTTGAATAAGGGGAGGTGTTCGTTTTGATTTTTGGTCCGATAACGTACCTTATACGTCGTGTTTGAGAAAAATTATCATGGATCTAGGTCAAAAAATTAAAAAATTAAATTAAAAAAAAAACACCTTTTTATAAAACCAATACCTTCTCGGCGTCGAGTTGCAGCTAAAATATCTATAAAAACAAAATTGATTGTGATGTCATTTTTCAAATTTGCTCAAGGAACTGACGTGGAAGTCATAATGATGATGATGTAAAATTCATAAGTACACTGTCGACGTCTGTAGAGCTATAACAACAATTCGTTAGTTCCGATAAATAAAGTATACAAAAAAGAAACTAACCGTTACCGTTATTTTATTATGGGAAATTAACGCAGATATGTACATAAGAGAGTGTCAAATACACACGGGGTAATGGGTACCCGAATAAACGGCACATAGACATAGACGGTGTAAATTATTAAGTACAACACGTTGTTATAAACAAAAATAAGTACGCATAAGGTTTAATTTTGAACACATTTCCAAAGCTATCGAAAATCATATTATATGCTACTACGAGACAGGTGAGATTTAATGAACGAGAAACACAATACCAAGCTATGATGTTTTCGAAAATATTGAAACACATTCAAAACAAAGGCTATTTCGTTTATTCAGCCATTTTGGTGGCCACTTGCATTTATAATTATCTAAAGACGCCGTATTGTGTGTGCGTGTTGGACGGCTACTGCGCGGACTCCATGTCCAAGCTCGTGCACTCCATGTACTTTCAATTGATGGCCATCGCCACGTTGGTGTCCAGGGTGACAATGGTGTACAAGAACATCAGGGGTTTCCCGGAGTACGACGAGAAGATGGAACGTTACGAGATGTACTCGCCGACGTCCGTAGCCAAAGCGAAGCTGCATCGGTTGTTCTCGTTTATCATCGTGTCTACCTGTCTGATCATGATAGTACCGATAAATCTATTCCGGCTCTATCTGATCAGCCGTTACCAGTGGAAAGGCGACTACGTGATTGTGGTGTTCTTCGTGTACCTGTACATGCAGAACCTGAGCATGTGCCTGACCGAGGTGAACTTCATCCTGACTTGTTTCGGACTAAATCAAAAATTTCAACTCATCAACGAGGACATGGACGAACTTCGGTCGGTGATCATCGAAATCAACAAGTATCCCAACGTGCTGCGATCGAATTGGCGCGATCAAACTACTCTTAAGACCAAAGACGACGGCAACAGCAAAATACCAATGTTCCATTCGAGAACGTTAAGATCGTTTGTCAACCGGCCGCTGACCAGGACCGTGGAGCGACTTCGGGCCAGACACCAGTATGCCAGAAACGCTATGGAGGACTTGAACGGGTTGTACGGCATCCAACTGGGGTTGTCTCTGTGCGTGTTGTGTGCCATGGCATTGTTTGACATCTACGGTGAAGCTTTTAGGGACAGCGATTCGTCAAATTCATTCATATTCATATATGGCTGGCTCCTACAGTACTCGTTCAGGTTTTGTGCAATCGTGATCATAGCTCATCTCACTACGGAACAGGTACCTCTTATAGGATTTTAGGAATGTTTTAAAAACATATAGAGTGTACAAAAAGCGTACGGCCCCGGGTCGTTCTGAATCTAAATTTCCCCATTTCTTTGCATAAGATGCGACATCTCATATCTCATTTTTTTTTTTTGCCAAATCAAGTTGAGCCACTGTTTTCTTTTCAGTGTAGACGAAAAAGCGAACGGTGGGCTTATACTTATGATAAAGTCAATATGTATTAGGTAACGCTATAATCGAATAGTAGTCATTAATAATGTTATTGAAAATTATTTTTTTGCTCTCCTGTAAAATTGAAAAAATTAGATATGTGGTGTAGCATCTCAAGCGACGATTTGGTAAAACAAAATTTATATTTATTTTCAAATAAACATTTAAACAACATCGGAGTGTTGGAAAAATTACCGAAAATCCGAAAATTAATGATTTACGCGTACCTAAAATTACTGTTCTTTTTTAAAGTTAAAAATATATAGTAATTTCGATTTAAGTTACATCAATAATTTACAATTTGGTGCGATCAGTCATTAGAGACACTACATACAAGATTGTATGGTAAAATATCAAGTGACTTACTGGATAGAAAGAGAAATCACACATCTTATCACAAATCAGCAATCAAGTATAATATACGAATACCCACCAAAAGTTTTGAATAAAATATTTGCACTTAACAAAATGATCGTCCCCTTACCAATTTTTAGGTAAATAATAAAATGGATAAACATCACCTCATATCTACACTCTGTACACGGCCAGACAAACTCATTTGACTAATAATCACAAATATGTCATTCTTACTTTGTTGATAACTATATAAAAATGGATATTTTTTTATATTTAGGCACGCAAATCAGAAAAATTTATAACTGACATAAACAATCGTTATTTGGACAATAACACAAAAGAAGAGGTATGTGCAAACTGGTTAAAATTTAAAACTTAATGTTTTTTTTTAAATATTATAGGCATTACTAAAATAAATAATAAAAGGTGTGTGATCCAAGTAAAAACATAAGGAATACATAATACATACAATTTTACAAAATTAATATAATTTTGATTCTTATATTGTTTTTACACAGTTACTATTATTTATGAATCAAATATCCAGCCATGACATAGAGTTTACTGCATGCGATTTTTTTACTCTCAATCCACATCTTATAACTTCAGTAAGTAGACGTTGTTACACATTACCTAATTAGTTTAAAACCTTATCAATTTTGTTTTCAGACAATTGCAGCAGGTACTACTTATCTCATAATACTATTTCAATTTCACTAAAAGACAAATGAATATATATGCTGAAGTTAATAAAAAATTAGCTTGTAAAAATGTCTTTACAATTTGTATTGCTTAGAGCTAAATAAATAGTACAAGTATAAAAATGTAGTGTTTATTATAATAGTATTCTATTATAGTATAAGTCAAGTTACTTAAATTGACAAGTTATTGTATCGAAATAAGTTAAAAATTAGAGTGGCTATTATTAATCGAAAGTAAATACAATTTTTTTTATTAAAATTCAGTTTCTTATGTAAAATAATAATTACAGCTTACTTAAAGTTGTATTTTTAAAGTAACAAAAAGTCATTAAAATTGAGTTTATTATCTAAAAAGTTAATTTTTCGGGGATGGGGTGCTCCAAAAGTTTTCCAAAATTAGCGTTATCGCCTATATATTATATATTAATACATTATAGAAGTTGTTTTGGGGTAGCTAACCACTTTTTTTAAACTTACTTTTACACTTAAAAAAAATATATTTTACACGTATTACCTGCCAATTTTTGGTCGGTTTATATAGCAAGGTATTATAAGAAATTAGGTGGGTACGTTAAGAATAAAACAATTAGATATCTTAAAATTTCAGTTAAAATTGTATTTACAACAATACATACTACAATTTAGGTTTACACGTATAAGGAAATAATTGTAAAATCTAAATTATTTGATTATTTTAATTGGATTTTTAAATCTAAATTTCTTATTGAAATCATTTTGAATAAAACAATCTAACCTGAGTTATTTCATGTTATGCGTATTGTCTACTTATTTGTGTTTTAAAAGACAAAATAAAAAAAACTAAGCATAATTATAGTTATATAATGCACTGTTGTAATATTACATCAATGTATCAATGCTAATAAACATAAATGTATTGAGATCATCAGTTTATGTTAAAAGAGAAAATTGTTGTAGTTGAACTGAAGACGTACCGAAAATTAGCTCTATACATACATAATGAATTAGAAATTTTAAATAAGTTTTATTTTACATAATTTTTTTCACTAAGAATGTAAAAACTTATGATTTTAGAGCAAAAATGCTTAAAAAATACGAAAAATGACAAGATTTTGGCAACAACTTCATGTTCTTTTTTATGATAACCCTAATATTTAGCTTAATGTTTAACATTTTAAATCACATTTTTTTACTTTGTCTCCAAAATTTTGTTATCTTTCGATTTCATAATGAATGTTTTGTTCCCATGAACTTAGTAAAACGCATTCTGCGTAACTATTTTTAGATGAAAAAAATATTTAAAATCGCTGATAACGATGCTGTGGTAGTCCAAAAAATAAATTAGTTGCAAAATAAGAATTATGATTACTAAACTAATAATTACACATTATTATATTATAGTTTAACCTTGAAAATACGATTTTGTAAAAATTGCCCATTTCTGACTCCTTAATAAATTGAGGTATTACAATATTTTTTTAGAGTATAAATAAAAATACATTTTATTCTTTAAAAAAAATTTATTGCTGCAAAATGAGAATCTGTTTATGGTGCTGGATTTATTTAATCATACGCAATTAATCATAACGATCTGGACTGATGACTATTGTAGAATGGCTGAACTAGTTAAATGGGCTGCAAATGGTGTGATTAACAACGGCTAACGTGACTCGCATTTATGAGGTCCTTCCATGAACGTAGTTATTCTCAACTATAAAACTTACAACTTAAAACGGTATGCTACCTAAGCCCTATCAACACAATTAAAAGGAAAAAACGTTGCATAGCAGCTACCAATTTATCAATATTGTATTTATAGTTTTTATTACTTCATAATTCATAAATGGAACGTAATGGACTATATTATATTTCTTTCAGCAATTATTTATAAAATATTTTACATAAAACCCTACATTTTATATTATTTTTAGCAAGACAATCTTTACTGTTTAAAGTATAAAAAAAAAATTTGTTTTTAGCAATTAATAAATAAAAAATGTGCTAAATCTTTTATAAACAAAATTATAATTAAAAAGATAAAAAAAAAACATATATTATACAATTTAATAAACATAGTTCTAATATGTACTGTACTTTTGTACCCTCTTTTATTTATTTATATAAATAATTAATATAACTAGTTGATTGACTACTAATATATAAAAAATACGTTATATCTTTTATAAATAAAATTATAATTATGAAAGTAAAAAAAATATAAATATGTACACTTTAATAATCACGGTTCTAATATCTACTGAATAGGTATGTATCCTTTCCCATATTTTATTCTAAAAATAATTTATATTGTAAAGTACATACAATTTTATACTGTATTTAAGCTTAAAACATATTAATAAAATAATTTAAATTACGATGATTTCTTTTTCGTATACTACAATATAATTATCAACATTAAATTATATATTTACATTTTACATACAAAAAAAAAAATAAGATAACATTTTTTAAAGTCTTTCTCAATTATAATTTAGCTATATCTTAAAAATAATAAGTTCACGCCATGTGTACATAAATTGTTATCACTTATGAAATAGAATTACCTTAAATATTGGTTCATTTGTACTTGATGATGTCACTAGGGTTGTGTGCTGGATAAATGTTTCATGGCTACGAGCATATCAGTGAGCATTTTTACGCGAGAGCTCATTATTGGTTTTTCATTTGGATCGAATTCATTTTCTATTTCTTGATTGGTATCCGCTTGGTGCATTTTCACTCGAGTCTCTTGCTGATCTGGCATTTCTTTTAAAGTCGTTTCTCGCTCTTTTTTGTGGCATACAGGACAACCTGAAGAAGCTTCACTTCGAACATGTTTTTCAATGTCATCTTCATTTTCGATTTTGGATGAATCAGCTTTGTGTTCGGTTTTAGGATCAACATGACAAACAGGACAATGACCATCATGTGCATTGGATTCCTTGGGGTTTTCTGGTACAACATCGTTTTCGCCGGAAATCTGGTACCCTTCTCTGGATTTTATCATGTGTGGTGCATACACGTTCAAGACTTTATCCAAAATTTCGGAATCGAAGTAGTTATACGAATTATCTAGATCCTCGTTATTTTGTCCATTGTGAACGTAGGTTCTAATCTGAGGCTTACTTAACATTAAGCGTAGATTCGAATTACGGGTTCTATTCAAATCATCCTCGTCGTTTCTGCCGGATTGCGGTAATTGTCTAGTGTCGTTTGGTGTGCCTAAGTACAAATCGTTATTTATAATCTGTATTATGTGTATGGGTGGTATTGGTTCTTGGTTGTTTTCTTTGTTACTTTGAATATCTCTGGGTGCAATGGAATTTATTGCTTGTTTGTCAGAATCAGAATTAGAGTCGTCCATAGGCAACTGAACCATGTTTGAATGATCAACATTATCCGACACTGGTTCCATTGCAAGTGAATGTTCGTTATGTCCATTTACTAAACGGAAATCACCAGTCAATAATTTAGTAAGGGATATAGCTGAATGTTGTCCATTTGATTTATCAACTGGCACGAATATGTCGGAAATATGCCCAGAATTCTCACTATCGCAGACTTTGCGTCCAACCAACGGGATTTTGAACACGCCGTTTAGGACTTTCACTTGTGGTAATACCTCCAGTCTACTTTGACAAGATAACTTTTTTTTTGAATCTTGGACATTATCCATACTATCGTCCAGTATTTGACTGGATAATGAAGATTCAAGCGCATGATTATTCGACGACTGTTCATTTTGACTGGATTCTAAGTTCGGTTTGGTTCCTCGCCAATAATTTTTGTTATATTGATTATAACCATAATGATCTTCGTGATTCAGAACTGGAGTGGGTTGATAGGGTCTCGGGCCGTTTCCTGAGTTACCAGAAGCGGACCAATATTCCCTAGCGTTTGTATTTGGTAGCAGTGATTTTTTAGTTAATTCCTCAAATCGTATTGGTGTTAAATCTTCTTCATTATACGGTGCATGTTCATCGCTATCTAGTTTATTTGAAGACAGTGTAGGTGATTTAGTTATCAAATTTGGAGTGTTCGATGACTTAAATTTTAAATTATAGCGTGATTCTTCAGCTTTTTGTTTAGTATTTTGGTTTCGCAACGTTATTTGTGATGTAGGTTTAGATTTATTACTAGTATACGATTGCAAACGATCTCTAATTGCGGCGGCTGATGAAATAAATTTTGGTTTTAATTTTGATACATTCTTAACAGATGAGTTAACATTTTCTTCAGATATCATTGGTTTGTCAATAGACTCTGGTTCAAAAGTCACGGCATTTTCATTTTCTTCAACCACGGCATCGTAATTATAATTGGAAATTTCATCTGGATAGCTTTCATTTGGTGAGTCCATATTTATTGGCTCTTCAGGAATGTAAAGTTCTTCATTTTTAGAATCAGAAATTAATGGTTGATTATTTTCTGTATCATATATGCTTTTATCTTCAACTAACTCATCGTTGGGATCTTTATCCACACTAAATGGTTGAAAAGATTTTGATCTTAAAATTGACATTTTTGGTGGTTTTTTAGTTGTTTCGATTTCTATTTCTTCTGTTACGTCATTTGGTAAGACCTGCGAATTTAATTGTAGCAATTCAGCATTACTTATTTTTTTATTTCTGGCCATTTTTTTAGTGGTTTTATAGTCGTTGTTATCGTTGGTAGTTTCATCGGAATATTTATCAATCTCAGGGATAAATTGTGTCGGTTGAGCAGACATCGTTATAGAATGTAATTTACTTGAAGATAATGGTTTCGACTTTTTTGAGATTTTTGTAATAACGCTATCACCAGGGTTTTCTCGTGAAAACGGAATTGGTGTCGTTATTAAAAATTTGTTTAAAGGCCTTTTCGATAATAGGTTGTTTGTATTTGAATTTTTTTTCAGAACATCATCGTTATTAGTTTCAGGTGTCTCTTCGCTATTGCTAGTAGAAATAATTCCCAAATTTAAATGTTCTGATTTAGATTTTATTTTTGTCAAGAGTTTTTTGGGTACATAAACACCATTATTATCAGCTACCTTGTGTGCCAGTAAAGGTGTTGCAATTTTTGGATTTACAGCAGTGAACTTCTTCATTGCACTTTTATCGTTAACATTAGTATTGTCTTCGTCTGTTTGTTTTAAGTGTAAATCAGGTTTGGAGGAATATATGGAATTTGATGATAATTTCAATTTTGTTGTAGCTAAGTATTCATTTGTATCTTCGCCTGTTTCTTGTGAGGATGGAGAAGGTGAAGTAGTTGTTGCAATTTTATTGGAAAGCTTTTTGGATGCTATTAAAGTTTTCATATTTATTTTTGATGGTTTAGTAGCATTTACTTTAAGATCGTTTTCGTGATTACTTGTTGAGTGTATATTAAGTTTTGAAGGAGACAATGCTTTTGATAATGGTCTCAAAATTTTAGCATTTGAATGTTCATACGATTTTTCAGCGAATTCCTCTTGAGACGGTATAGTTGTTGTTATTGACATGGTTTTAATCAAAGACTTTTTAGGCAATTTCGTAAGCTTTTTACTTTTGATAGGTACTTCTGTGGTAACATAATCGTTTACTCGAGTAATTTCTTCTGGATCTTTGTTCAATTGTGCGTCTAATTTTAATGTAGGTGCAGACTTTGATAAAGCATTTATTTTCGTCTTAGGTTTTGTTTTCTGAGATATTTGTGTTTTGTTAGTCATATCATCATTTTCTTCTTGTGGGTTCTGTAAAACCCCGTTGTTAACTTGTTTTCTCCCATCTTTTGTTGTGTACACATTTGTTTTGCCGTCATCAGACATAATATCTGAAGATTTTTCCAATACTAGTGACGTTGAAGTCTTCAGTTTTTGTTTTTTTTGCTCACTTGTATTACTACTATCTTCAGGCGATTTCTCTTGGGCTACATTTGGTAACGATGTAAATTGTTTTTTTGTTGTATGGCTCTTTTTTGCAACATCGGTATTATCACTATTCCTACCGATTTCGGAAGATTTATCATTTAGACGGTCTGAATATTTCAGTATACTAGGTGTTGGATTTCTTTTAGTATTATCATACGTACCTCTTTCTGTCTCTGTTAAGTATCTTCTTTTGTTATCAAAACGATTTTTGTTACTACTTGTAAGAACGGTTTCAGTTATTTCTTTTTGTTTTGTAATAATTTCTTTAATAGCAATATCTTTGTTTTCTTCTTCAGACTTATTGCAACTTCCATTTTCACTACAATTTGAGTTGACCCTTTTATTATGATTAGTCTTTTGCTTTAGTTTAGATTTAGATACTTCTGTAGGTAATGCAGACTTCTCCAGTGGCTTTAGTAAGATCTTTGGGGCCTTCCTTACGAAAATTGGTGTTTTGTTTGTAACTGCATTCTCTTCAGCACTATCACTGTTGTTTAATTTTGGTTCTGACGCTAAAGGAGTTAACCGGTTTGAATTAACTTTATATGGTTTTTTACTTGTTACATTTTCCGAACTTTTTAATTTATTGGAAATTGTTGGATTAACGATTTTTAACTTTTTTGTGCTATTTTTATGTTCAATTGGTGATATTTGGTTCGTTGTAGTTTTGCCAAGTTTTTTGTTGTCATCTAATAATTCTTCTGTATTAAATGGTTGCAATGATTTCAAAAATGGGTTTGAAAGTTTTTTATTCTTTATAGTTTCTTGTTCTTCATCTATACTTTCGATCGGTTCATTCAGCGATAGTTGACTTAACTTTCCTGTTGATTGGGTATTATATTTATTTTTAGTTAATAACTTTTGGGACGTTGAAGTCAGATCCTTAATTGCTTTGCTATCACCATTACTCTTTTCAGAAGATTCATTTTCTAAATGTAAATTTGCAAGTGGTCCATTTAAACTTTTCATTCGTTGTAATATCTCCAAGACTTTTGGATTTCTTTTTGTCTCTTCATCCTTATATGGTTCAAGAGTAGTTTTTATAGACTTATTTTTAGCTTTATTATTTTTTACTAAAGATTTTTCTGTGACTGCGTTTCCTTCATCATTCTCTTCAGAAGTTCTGTCTAAATGCTCGTCAAGTTTAGGCGAAGACAACGATTTTAATAAAAGTTTCGAACTTCTAGGTATTTTCATAGTTAAATATTTGTCAGAATCTTCAGGTGTATCTAGCGGTATTGGAGAAGATGTTGTTTGTATAGATTTATTTGTAAGCGTTTTAAGTATTTCAATAATATCTTCTGAACTCCTGCTCAATGGTAAAGTATTTTTTGAATTATTACTATTATTTTTATTTCTAGTTGGCGTCTGATTAGTAGTTGCACTATTGTTTGGCTTATTGTGTTCATCGGAAGTTGTGCTAAAATTTTCATCAAAAATTCTCGTACCGGCTAGATTTTCCGAATTTTCTGTATTTTCGTACACTGATAAATCGTCGGGTAGCATTGGTTTTCTACCATTCTGATTTTCTGATTTCTTTTTGGTTTTTTGTATGGTGTCGATAGGTTTTTTGTTATTATGATTCACTGAACTTTTGTTACTATTGAGTTTTTTGGCAATATTTTCAAGAAATTTTTGATTATGTATTTTATGTTTATTCGGTGACGTATAGGTGTTTGATTTTATTTCTGTAAAATTTTTTATTGTCGTTGAACTCACAATATTTTTAAATTTATTTTCATGGTATTCGCGTTCCAATTCATGTTCTAGAGAACTTCTATCTTCCTCTAGCGAACTAGAATCTGCGTTTATAATTACGCTTTCCATGTCGTCGTTATTCGGATAATCATATAGACTAGATTCTCTTTCATTTTCATTGCTATTTTGTCCTGTATGTAGAATTTGTTTCCCTGAGTCTGCGTCGCTTATTGTTGTTTCGGGATAGTACATTGGCATATTACTTGGATTATCATTTAACGTGCTGTCATTTTCATCGGCTCGAACCGCTGAATCTACTAAAGTGTCATCCATACTTCCAGTTGTTGGTGTCAATGGATTGTTCTCATCAGTTTTACTTGAATATTCAACTGTTGAACCTATATTTTCAACGTCTTGTGGTTGTAAATATGTTGGCTGTTGACTTGGAACATTTGCTTTATTTCTTAGAATTTGTTTTCTTACCCACTTTCCATTTACAAATGTATTTTCGGGACTTGAATTTAACATATCCATTATTTTAGCGCCTTTCGTGTTTTTAAACTTGACTACCATAGTTTCTTCTGAAGACCTGTTTGATAGTTTATCATCGATATTTTTGTCTTCATTTTTTGACAAAGTTTCTCGAATTGAAGTACGATTTGATTTTTTTGCCTTTCGTAGCTCATTTATTAATTCTTGTAAAATTGTCTGAAATTTCTTATCTTCGACATTTGTCGAGTTTGTATCATCGGATTCGGTATTTTTACTTTCACTCTGCTGATTTAATGGTTGTATAATTTTACAGTCTTTACATGTAATTACAGCATTTTGTTCATCATCAACATTCTTAGGCGATAATTCCTGTGGATTGTTATTTCTCCGAGCACTAACATTTTGGTCACATCTCTTTGCACATCTTTTTCGTTCCTGTGATTCACTTCGAGATCTTGTTACTGGGTTTGAATTTTTCTCAATTTCTATTTCCAAACTTTTATCTTCAACCAATCCGTTTACGTTTTTTATTTCATAATCGTCGTCGTACACACTGTCTTTATAATAAGGATCCGTTTCATCCTGCACCGGTTGAAAATCTAACATTATTTTAATGTGCCGACCGGAATCATCCCATCTGCCACCATGAATGTCATTCTGATCGAGATACCTAGCAAAACGTTTATGCGAGGGACTAATAATTTGAATATCTTTTAACGGTTTAGCGATAGGAACAATGAAAGTTTCCACAGAACTATTGAATGTGCTTGCTCTTACGGCATTAGATGAATTTGATTCAATGTCACTAAAATTCCTGAAAATCAATTTTAAAATAATATAACACTACTAAATTTATTAAAACGCTTTTTCTTATATTTTAATAATTAATTAAGTACCTAAATTAAAGAAACATTATTACTCAAACACGTGTACCTTATTCGGCTTAGTCTTTAGTAAATATAAAATAATTTTCTTTTATATAATTAGTAAGCGACACTTGTGATTTTAATGAAAAAATATTTATAAAAAAATCCTTAATTACAAAAATAATACATAAAATGTTATCATCATCAGCGCTCACGACAGACTGAAAATTTATAAATATGTCATCAATGTATGAAATAATTAACAAACAAATTAAAAGCACCGAATTAGTATTATTAAATCCATTAATATAATATGAGGAAAACTTACTCGTTTTGTGGTAATATTGGTGTAACTTTTGCGATTTCATCGTTGATACTAACAGATAAATCTTCATTCGATGTTGAATTGATGTTTTTAGCCGTAATTATAACGAACAAACCCCAAAAAACTATTTTATGGCACATAATTCTGCCTAAAATATAATAATGAAAACAAATTAATCTAGATACTTAAACTTAAAAAATCTACGTATAAAAAAATTATAGTTAGATTTTATAAATACTAATAAGTGTTACCTTTTATTTATTTATAATCAAAGTTCATATTATATTTTCTTATAAATATATATCATCAGTGAAATATTAACATAAAATAACATTTTTTTATAATTGACCATGTTTTAAAAATTGGGATAAGCTTAGGTTACATCTTACTCTAATCTCAAAGATAATCTGCCACGAAAAAGTGAAGACAATCGAAATTTCCTAGTCGGGGGGAATAAACAAAGAAAGTAAGCAAACCAACAGAAAAAAAAGGCAAGCACATCGTCGCCAACAAAGAAGAAAAGTGCCAAACACTAGAAAATATACTAGGCATAATTATTTACTACTATTATATAAACTCGTGAGAAATTATATTAATTTTAAATTACACCAAGTATAAACTATAAAAAGAAACCGAATAAATAAAACCATTTCATTTTTTTTTTTAAATATGAAATGCAGAATTATTAGTAGTTGGTCATGATAACATTGATGTTATGTTTTATAATTTTATTGATTTTTAATATTTCTATACTGTCACATGGTGTTTAACCATTTTAATAGAACATGTCCTATAATTTATTAAGGCGCATTGTATAGGCAATTTCTCATTAACATTTAACATTAAGCTAAAATATGTAATCATACATATTACCATAAAAAGTAAGGATCTTTTTTAATATTTAATTTTTTTCAACTTTATAACGCATGTAGAATCTATTTTTGTACAAAAACATATGTTTCTATTTCGAACAGAACTTACCTAAAATAATACCGTTTAAGATTTGAAAAAAACATTGAATTTTTTATAACATTTAGACATCAATCATGACACAATTTTAAAAATTGTTTTGTTAATTAATTATTTCAATGTAAAAAACTGCAGTTTCTAACATGCTTAAACTAAAATGATTAATAAATAAAAAATTATGACACCATCAATACCTTGAAAATGTTATGAAGAGTTAAAATATTTTTTCAAAACTTAAATCGATGTATTAGGAACGTTCTAGTATGTTTCAAGTAGAAGAGTTGTTTTCGACTAAAAGTACGCAGGTGTAGATACTCCTTCACGAAGACCATGTACTCACTAGTGCTCCTTAACTATAAACTATATAATTATTATAGTATACTTTTTATAATTAACGTCAATCTAGAGGCTAGTATGCAAGCTACTATACAAGGGATAACATAATAACTATAATTGTGTGAAAAGGGCTTTAGATAAAAAAGGAAATATATTAGTTGAAGTATACTTCTCAAAATTACCATTCAAAAGCATAGCCGAATAATCGACGGTAAAGTTTTTAAAGTATCGAAATTATAGTAGGATATATTCAAGGAGATACGATATTGTCAGTGCGAGTGATTTAAATGGTAAAAAATTAGTTAAGCAAAAACGGCTGATTCTGTGCAATTTAAAAGAACTAATCTTAATAACAAAATGGGGTTTTTTAAATTTGATGATTTAAGAACTAAATAGTGTGTTTTTGCCGGATCAAGAACAACCTTAACCATTTTGAATCCCCCACCCAAAAAAAAATGTGGAGAATACGCCACAGACATTGGTTAGATGTGCATTCCACGCTGTGTAAAATTGACATAATTTGTACATTTACAAGGTGATATAGTAAGGATAGAAAAGTGGTATAGTAAAGATTAAAATAATAAAATATTTTTAAAAAACCCTTAACCACAAAAAATAATACACTTTAGTTAAAACGCATTATTTTTCGTAGTTTAAGGTTTTTTAAATACTTTATTATTTTATTCGACACTCATACCTATTTTCAGAAAAAAATTAGATACTTGTCAATAAGGTGAGTAATGTAGCGACGTACCTATTATTGTATATATTATATATATATAACAGTGGCGCAATTAGGTTCACAATTTTTGGTGGGGTTTAGTTCTTGACCATCCTAATAATAACCGAATAAAGATTGATCCGCAGGAGCTTGTTGATAAATCTCGAAAGATCTTAAGAAAATCCAAAAAGCTTAGCCTCTTTAGCCCTCCCAACCCCAAATTGTGATTAAATTAAGTCCATAATGTATCTCATATTTTACGTGAAGCATTTTATTTAGGAATACATTTTAGATATTTAATTGTTTTGCTTCTTGATATTTACCCAACACTGAACCCTTTTAATCCATTGTTATTATTTAAATTTTCAATTCAACTATTGTCAGCAAAATTTCGATAATAAGCTGTACGACATAACAAAAAAATTGTTTAGTACTTAAAAATAATAAAACAGCTGACTAATAACAGAGTTGTCTATGATTTTAAAAACCTTTATGTATGGATACGGGCACGTATTATTAGGTATTTGCATAATCTAAGACACACTATAATAAACTGAATGTCACTTTACTAGCTTTAACTGATATTATGGTAATTAACGAAATTTAAACAAATGGGTCATTAAACTTCACATTAACACAATTACACATCGTGCAGGTAGCATTTTGCATAGCATAACAATGAACTAAGGAAGTGGTCAATGTGACAAAAGTAAACAACAACAGAAAATTAATTTTTTTTTAACGCGTTGTAAAAGTTTTGTATTATGAATAATAGCGTTTTAAAAATTACTGATCAGTGATCACGTACACAACATCAATAGCATAATATATAGATGTAAGCATTATTTATTGATTATTATTTATGTAAAAAATATTAATTATGATTTATGATAGATAAATTTAAATATATTTTATAAAAACAGCTACGCGTCGAAGCTGAAAATGACATTCATGTAACGATTATTTTTATCATTAGACCTAGTATACGCAGAAATATTGTCCAAATTATACAGTTAATAATTTTGAAATAACAATAATGCATGTTGACAGACTTGTTTATTTAATACCAATAATGTTATATATATTTATAAATGTTACATAAACCTTATTTATTTTCCATGTATTATTAAATGTATCTGTCGTGTAATATTATATTATGTAAATTAGAATTTTTCATTCCTAAATAAAGATTATTATTGTTATTATGATTGAAATAAATATTACTATTTTAAAATTACTTTTTTTACCACTTTTGCATGGATACGATATGTTAAATTTGTTAAATTAACACAATATTTTACTTAATTTGGCAAAGTAAAATACAGTAAAAGACCTAAAACGCTTAATTTTAATATGAATGGGCTAACATTTTGGCTAAATAACTATATGAAGAAAAACAAATTTTAAAATTACACTATACGCTAGTGAATACATTTTTAAACTAGTACATGTTTGAATCAAAATGTAATTTTCGAGACATATGGGACATTCTATTTTTGAACGAATTGGCTTAAGATGTTAAAAAAGTTATCGCCAATCCAAAAATACAATAACAAATATACTATATTTCAAAACACATCACCGTAATAGCTTAAACTTATTATAAATTATAATAAACGACTATATTACGTCAATGTAGTGCATAGGCGTTAGGTCAATTTTGATCATAAATCAAGGTCGATTACAAAAAGTAAGCTGAACTTTCTTAATTAAAAGCAATTGATGGTAAATTAATAAATAAAAAGGAGACCACGTAACGCATAATTTAAAAATTATAATTAATGCTAAATAGTTGTCAATAATAGTACTTATTATCATTATATCGTTTAATGTTTATGTTATTCATACTGTTCGTTTCTTTAACGACTTATTTCACAATGGTATTTTGTTAAAAAAAAATTACAATATTAAAATCTAAAACAATGATAGATGAGAAATTGCTGATAAGTTAAGTAAAAACAAATAAATCAAATGTAAAGTGTTCAACTCTGTACCTTTTCATAAATACTTTTTGTGTTGAAGTAAAAGCAGGTACTTTTACAATTTACGCCTGTAATCCTATTTTAGCTTGACATATATTAAATGCCTAAATATAAAAATATATTAAATGTTTTCTCACCAAGAAATTCGAACGAACGCTCTGCTTAATTCAGATGTATAACCACTATTCAATATTCATTCTAGTATTATACTCCAAAATTCAAACACTTGTCACAATGTCACATCAGAGTTTCAAGACGCATTAAACTGGACTGTTTTCTTAAGAGGACAACGGCACTTCCAAATGGAGGCATAAGATTATGTAAACACGGTCTGCCACCACATACTTGTTCTCTAAGGATTTTTTTTTTTTGCTAGAATTTTGTTTTGTAAACAAAGTTTTAACTAGAAAAATACTACGTTAACGAATACCGGGTACTCGTCGCATGGGCTAACAGATAATAACCCTATATCTGATTGAATAATAACAATATCGTTTTTTTTTTCTATACTTTGACTCAAACTAATAAAATATATAATATATTATTTTATGGTGTCATTTATTCATGTATATAAACATAATATAGTGTAACACAAATGTCAACAGTAAATCAATGGCATTTCAATTTTGTGACCGTCATTATAAACAACGAACCACACTAGACTAAAATGACATCTTAAAATACTTAGAATTGAGCTATAAGGATTTTAAATTTTAGGGGTTTTTATTTGAAACGGCTATTATCGGTTGATAGGGTAAGCCGTAGGAAAAACAAGAAAAAAATAAGCTCAATTTTATATAAACTCATAGTTATTATATAATAATTACAATTTTTTTTAAAGTTTTAAATAAAGTTGTATGTTATGTGTTCGTCAATATGTTTCATAATAATAAATAAAGAGTTATTTGAAACGACTATTATATTATATTGAGAATTTACGCGGAACTTGTGTTTGTGCAACTTTGTACGTTGTAAATGACCAACTTCAAAAAGTAAGACAAAACGCAAATAAGTATGAAAAAACTAAGAGTAAATTAAAAAAAATATTTTTCCATATATTTTAATTAGTTATAAATTATATTATCAAGTCGATAACGTTATTATTAACAGGATTACTCGTTAAAAAAACTACAGTAATAAACAAATAATAAATACCAACAAAAATACGTAACACTGAAACAATTACAATACAAAAAATGCTTAAATAAAAAATAATACAAAAAAGTTTTTAAAAAAGTATATCACTGTTTAGTATTTTAACTAGTTTAAGATATTTTAACGGACGGACAAAGGTGAACAGTGAGTGGAGTGGAGTGGCGATTTCGATGCGTCACCGAATTTCTTACTTGCTCGTTACGTTGAAATCAATTTTTGGTTTGGCTCGGATCTGGAAATAGCCATTTACTTGACTAGATTAAAATATTTTGGCAGAGGGATTGAAAAAAAAATAAGCTAATAATTACGGCATAATACATGTCGACCGACCCATTGCTTTTTTTGAACGTTGCCAAATTTGAAACTAGTTCGATTTCGACTACTTTTTAATTTAACCCTTTGAGTCATACATACATTTTTTTCTCCAAATTATTTTGACGGCAATTCCAAAAAGATACCACAATTAACAACCAGAGAAAAAATATTAAAAAGGTTGTTTCAATTAATACCACTATAACTCAAAGGGTAAGTAAGAGAAATATGTACATTTTTTTAGTATTTTTCTCGATTTTAAAGGCCAAGGACTTTTTAAATTTTGTCCCAGTAAGTTACTTTTTAGGTATGGTTTCTGGTCTATAGAGTTGCTACACAAACAATTTAGTTCAGCGGTATAGAAGATAAAAATTTTTTTAAAAAATGCAGTACATTTTAAATATAAATCCGTATAAGGACGAGGAAGATAACAGCCGTTCAGTGGAAGCAGCTAGTTGAGAGGAAGCAAAATATATACAATAATGATTACATGACACAAAATAATAGTTTGTGAAAAATAGAGTTTGTGACACTCTGGTTAAGACACTCGTTTAATACCAATTTTATAATATTATTCATAATTATTACCTTTTCTAATATTCCAGAATAAAAGCAGTGTTTGACTTATGCTATAAATATAGTGTTCCAGAAAGCAGCTACATTTTGAAAATTCTATAACTTTTTTAATATTCGTCCAAAAAACAAATAACACGTACATATACCATTGTGTTAAGGAGGTCCTGAAGTAATTAATAAATATAAATGATCAAGTGAAGTTAAAACAGCTAGCACGCTTAGTAGGGGAAATGATGCAACAATTTTAAGATCGAGTATGGTTTTTTTTCTAGGTATCTTAAATGGTTTAACAAAACATTTAAAAAAATACGATATAACTCTAGTTGCATCCAAAATTAACTTAAAATCTTTAATAGGTAGCAGTGTAGCAACAAAGAAAAAAAAACCAGTACAGTGGGGTCGGGGCATAGTGGGGACGGAGCATAGTTGGGTCGGGGCATAGTGGTGAGGGGGAGGTCACAGGTTTACAGGAATTTTTAAATCTGAAAGTGATAAAATCACTTTCGAATAAACGCTTCGATGCAAATCGGTAGTTAGTATTTTCAAGCCAGTACAGTCCAAACCAAGCACAGTTTAAACCAGCAAAGTTAGGAAGTTTTAAATGAAGGTTCTGTAATTACAAATGAGCATCAAAGCGTTTATTTGAAAGCAATTTTATCCGAGAGGACCAGTACAGTAGAGTATTGGCATAATGTAATCAAAGCAATGAGGAAACGGAGAGGTCACAGGTCTACAAGAATTATTATAAATAAAAGTGATAAAATTGAATAAAATCGCTATTATATACTTCCATTAGAGCAATCTCACACAAACTATTTATACTTCATAGATTATATTATTTCAAAGCTATATTATACTTCTATTTTACTAGATTGACAATGTACAAAATAAAATGCAACTAAAAAAACCTTTTCATAGATCCTTAAAATGTAAAGGGTGGGATAGTGAAACGGGTTTTACCATTTAAATACATTAGAAAATCGCCGTTTTACTGCCTCATCCTGTATATTAATTTCTTGTTATTTTCTAAAGAAAAATCGATATTCTTACATTTAAATTAAAATAAATCTTATACTGGTACTGTGATGGAGAAAACAATAAATTTTACCTACATATATTACTTATTAGTTAAATATTATTAACGTCTATAGCCACTAGCGGTCGGCTGTTGCCTGTTATTTAACAATAACCTTTTATGGAGATTTTAAAAATAGTGTTTTTTTAATAATCGCATAGGAGCAGTATCATGATGTTAAATGTTCACGAGATTTGATCTAGTCATAAAATAAAGTATTATCATTTATGACTTAATTATTATTAAAATTTATCTTAATCTGTACATAGTAATAAAATAATGAAATATTTTATACAAAATTAGAGCTACAAGTTGATAAGCTAAAAAATTAAAATTAGCACGAAGCAGATTATCTAATATTAGACAATTTTAACAATCAAGCGTGAATCTCTTTAAATGAATAACAGTATAACAATATGCAAAACATTAATTTTCCTTTAAAAAAATTGTGTAATAAAAAATACATTTTGAGGCGGTATACTGCATAAAAACAAAAACTTAATCTGAATCCAAAAAACAACAGTCCTCTTCATAATTTACAGGTAGTTGGACCTTAAATACTCATAGTTGACCTTCGATAAGGTTATATAACGTAGGCTATAAAATAACGAGATAACGACAGTGGTTTTGTCGTATCAGAATCATTAAGTGTCTTAATAAGTACACGGATATGTTTTTTTCCCAATAAATCGAGTGTCTACTATAATCAGTTGTCTGTGATATCATGTAATAAACACAATATTATGACACCGATCATTAGGCCCTACACCGGGTTTTTAGTAAAAAAAAAAAAAAAATTGAATTTGTGTAAACTTTAAGTCAAAAGTGGTACTTGAGCACAAAACTTAATAGTATCATTCTGCATAGATATACATAAAATTTTTTTAATGATTTGATCAATTTTTTTAAAGATTTTAGGTGTTTTTGTTAAAATATACGCAATCTGCGAAAACGCAGTTTCCCGGCAATTAAAAAAAAACTGTAGTGCCGAATTTTTCACCCGTTTAATATGTTATGGATACATATGAGTTCCAACTACTGGCAAATTTTCAACCCAAAAGTTTTAAAATTACGGCTAAAAACCCCAAAAAACAAAAAAACTTGTACCCCCCCTAGGGGGGGTAGGAAATGGGTATAGTTTAAATTTGACACAACTGACGTGTGCGGGCATACCAAATAATTATTTCTTATACGTTTCAACTCGATCCGACTCTTTTTCTCGAAATTATAGCCAATAAAAGTTTTAACTTAAAAACTCGTACGGTTTTTTTTTTGTTTTTTTAAATTTCGTCTGTGAAGACTTAAACTTTTTCAACTTTTACCCCCCCAAAGTACAAACTAGATAAAATTTGTGATTTATAGAGTTGCTATTCGAAGGAATTGGTCTAGCATTAAATAAGTTACAGTGTATACAGCGAAAAAAAAAGCCCACATCAGAGTAAAACCAATACCTTCTCGCTTTGCATCGAAGCTAATAGTTCGTTTGTACTTTAGAGGTGCCTAGAACCCGAAAAAACGGGCAGTATTTTCTATCAAATGGTAGAACTCGTTTTTCAAAATATTTGTATCATTCACATAAAAATTGAAGTCAACGTTTTTTAACTTGGGTCATATTTTTAAAAATTTCAAATACCTATTACTTTTTGTCAATTAAAAAAAATATTTTTTAAATAATATAATATTATAGGTAAATGTCAAAAATATGTATATTAACTTAATTACCTTTAAATCCATATAATTTTTACTTCCATAGTATTAAAACATTTTAAGTTATTGTGGGAAGTCTAAATATTTTTCGTTTTTTTACTCCAGGCTAAGGAAATAATTACAATATATTTCTTTGATACTTACAATTTGTGTACACCATGATGCAAAATTCCTTTTTTTCACTATACCCTAATTAATGTATACATACATTAATAAAGAATTTTTAGCTATTAATAAAACTGCTGTTGATTTGAATTCACTTTTATTACAATATCAAAATATAATATATTTAAAGTATTATACTAGTGAATAAAAATCAAATAATAAAAAATATGTTATCATATAGGTAAGTAAATAAATAATAAATTAAAGCTTTTTATCGCTGTACACATTACATAAAGTGGGTTCTTAATTAATACAACATGTTATATCATACTGAATGACAACGGACTTAAATTAATTTTAAAAGTGGAATGTTCTTTTAATATACTTCCAGAAGTTTTGCATATGATTTAAAAATGTCTGAACGACAGAGTTGGTCATCTTTTTAGGCGTATCTTCGTCGAAGTCGATATCCTCCAAGAGGGACTTTCGTTTTTTCACGTTAGTTTTTGCTCTTTTGCTACTGTTAGCATTTATATTCTCGTCATCTTCAATATTGTCTAAAACAGATTTTTTTTCTAATAATGCGTTGAGATCCTCTTTCGCTAGATTGTCTTCATCGTCCACTGGTCTGATATTATTTGACATTTTCCAGTTTCCTAGGTACATGTCATCTTCTATTATTTCGTTGGTTTTTGGATCAACTTCTTGCTTATTTTTATCAACATAAGTGTTGACTTCATTCAGTTTCAATGTTAAGTCAGCTAATGATCTTGGATACCGAACGGCTTCACGTTTCAAAACAGAGGCAACGTCAATGTCAATATCATTAGATCCAAATCCATCTCTCTCCGATACTAAAATGTCATTCATATCCATCATATCATCTTCAACTATATCATTTTCCAATGAACGTTTATGCACTTTTGGTTTTGCTGAGCGGAGCTTATTTTCCAATTCAACTCGGAACATTTTGTGTTTTTCTTCTAGTGCTTTAAGTTTAGCTGCAGTTGAACCTTCTTTCAGATCGAATTTTTTTTCTTGTTTAGCCACTCTTTCCTCCTTTTTCCCAATAGGACTGACTATATGTTCGGATTGCAATTTTGACTTAACGTCTTTGAGATTGTCTAATATTACCTCGGCGACTTTTTCATTGGTTTCAGTTTGAATTTGGTCAACATTCTTTGGTGTTCTTACTTTGCTCAGGACTTGAGCTGGTTTAGTCTTTAATTTTTGCATATGACGTTCCGTTGTCTCACGGCTTTCTCTGACTTTCGAATTTCCACTGTCGATTTCTTCTAGGTCATGGGTATTTCGAAGGGTTTTTGGTTTTGGCAGTCTCAATGGCTTTGGTATAGAAGGCAAAGACTTGCTGAGCTTACTCTTAATGTCCTTAGGTGTATCCGTTGAAGTGTATGTCAATTGATCAGTGTTTGTCTTTTCACTTTCGGAGTTTTTCACATTTTCTACATTTTTACTAGCACTAACGATTTCGATTTTTTCGTTTTCGGTATTTTTGACATTTTCTATTTCCTTCTCAGTGTTAGCAATCGTAGAAGATTCAATTGACCTTTTATTATATTCCAGATTAGCTTCTTCATTCTTCATCTGAAGCGAAGTATCGTTTATATCTACAACGGGAATAAGAGTTTTGGCGGAATTTGCAACGATGGTTTCTGAGTTTTCTTTTGGTATAACTTTTTCAGTTGTAGTTGAGCTTACTAATTCTTCTTTGGATTTATATTGCTGTTTTCGTCTAAGCAGTCTATGAGAAGAAACTCGTTCGTTGGCTTTTGCTAAAGCTTGTTCTTTTCTGCTTTTAATTTTCTGAATGTAAGATTCCCTTTTTGGTACTGGTTTTGCTTCTGTTACACTAGCCGGCGTTGTTGCTGGAGTTGGGCTGGTTGCAGTTTGTTGCGTCATCTCTGAAGCTTTAGCGGGCGATTGTGATTCAGGAATTGCCGGATGATTTTTTATTTCCTCTCTTTTAGGTCGGTCGGTATTATTATCCACGTCCTGGTCAGAAGTAGGTGCAATTGTCATATCAATTACAGGTAGGTCGTCAGATTTTGAAAGTTCTTTTAAAGTTTCATCTGGCTTGATTGTAGTAATAGCTTTAATTAATTCATCAACTTCTGTTGAACTAGAATCGTCGCTGATGGATCTTTTAACTATTTTTAATTTTTGAGTGGATCTTAATGGTTCCGTAGGAGTATCCAAGTTGGCATGTGGATCGAAACGGACTTTTCTCTCAGGATGTCTTTTGCCAACAACTGCTTGAGCGAGAATATGATATTTCTCTCTTCTGCTATGTGTTGGTGATACGCTACTGTGATCGATTGGCATTGTCATTGTGGTTATTTCTGGTGCAGCTGTCGTCGGTGGCTCCATACTATATTCTGGATTTTTTAACGATTTTGGGAATTTGGAAAGCCAATTGTTGTTAGAAAAAGTAACATATTTTACAACGGGTTCAGAAAAACGCTCCCCGTTGTTCTCATCTTCGTTAAGTTTTTCTTTCATTTCGTTGCTATAGGTTTTTGATTCTTCTTGATTATCACTTTTTCGTGTATGATAATTACCACTGCTTCTTGTGTATTTTGTCCTGAATGACACATAATTATTTTTCTCGCCTGATATTGATTCATCATCTTGGTCCATTAAGAGTGCATCATAGTCAACATTGTCAAAATCTTCGAGATCCGAAAGTGAGTTCTTAGGTCCATTCTTGGACATGTCACGTTCTTCGATCTGGACAGCCATGCAAGCCTTTGACTTAGAATCAGGTAACACGAAGAAAAATACAGATTGACTAGGAATAGTGATAATGCGGTTTGACTCTCGTATTTTTGGTGACAAAACTGGAAGTTCTCCATCAACTGACAAGCTCAACTTTTGACCATTTAGCAAAGTAGTCCTAAGTTATTAATAAAACAAATAATATCAGTATAATTATTAATTCAAATAATTCGATATACTTACAATGATTTAACAGCTCTTTTGTCTTTATTTTTTCTGTTGTTTGCAGTCAAAAAGTATTGATGTAATGGTACACTTTGACGGCTGCCAGTTTTTAAAGATATTTTTACGCTCTCTGATTCCATGTTTACACCAAACACTGTTATTGCACCTCTATTATAACGAAACTCTGGAGCTAATATGCCTTCATTAGGGTTAAATGAAGTCTCTCGAGTACAATGAGCGACGGATTCTATACGGGTTTTGTTTACTGATTGTATTTTGACATCAAAAACTTCAGATCCAATCAAAGCTTTGTGCAAAATAGAAACCCAATAATCCTGTAATATAATTTTAAACATATTTTTAAAAATAGTTTTGTATTTAATAATATTTGTATGGAGGAAAAAAATTAACTTATTAAATATGTATGTAAAACTAATATAATATTATGTCATCATTAACTAATAAATAATATTTATTTCTAACACCACCCCTAAATGATTAACAAATAACAATTTTTTCAGTAAAAGCGATAAATATCCAAAATATTTTTATGAAATTATTAGGATAAGCTATTATTTAAAATAAATGATATACCCTAGTAAAGAAATATAATATCAAGTGGTTACTTATATAATTTTATTTAATCGTATTATGTTTATTTTAAACCCCTATTTTACTAATGACCAATAAAATGAACATTTTTAAAATCACATTTTTAATAAAGTGGCATTTTAATCTATATGCAATAACCAGGAGTTCTAATTATGTTTATAATAACAATATTAATCTAGTATTTTTTTTAAATCAATACTTTGTTTTTTTTCTACGGATATTTATAATATTATTATCTCAGACTGTATGTCTTAGACTAAAGTCTATATTTGTAACCTTATTTCCTAAACATAAGAGCATTATTATTTAAAACATCATATTTACCGGTGTTGGTTCTTTTAGAGAAGTCATTGAAGGTTTCCTCATCATGACATTTATTCCAATTCGAGCACCAGCAACAAGTCGTTGAGCCCAAATCAATCCATCAGAAAAGTCTCCTTTTCGGTCTTTGTTTCCGGATTCAACAATCCATATTGGTTTTCTGCTTGTTAATTTTCCCAAGTATTTATTCATTAAATCCCTTTGCCATACTTTCGTTTCCATTTGGTTTTCAATATAATTTAACATTTCTGTTGGGTTTTCAACGCTTCTTTCACTCGCAAATGGCCTGAAAATAATTAAAAATTATATTTTTCACTCCAATTGCATTACTGCCATTTATTTCATACTGTTAATTTTTCTATAAAAAATGTATACGAGAAAACAATTTTTAAAATGTCTATTTTGTAAAATTGTGTAATACAATATCGTGTTATTCTAATAGTAAACTTTGTAAAAAATAGGGTTTATACAAATGTATTATTGGTCCAAGATTTCGTATTAAGTCCAAATTTATTGAGTTAAGTATTATGAAATGTATGTGTCACACACAAATATTAAACTAAATTTAAATTACGAAAGAACTTACAGTATAAAATATTATCTGATGATTTTTTTAGGGACTTTGTTGAATAGGGCCCACGCTTTTCTTTTTAGTCAAAAATTAAAGATGTTTAACATTATGTAAAATTGTTGTTAATTTTCGGTTGTTTAGATCACTTTTTACTATTTTTTAGAAAAGCATGTTTTTAAAAAAGTTTTTTTTTTTTTACTTTTTAGTTCTATTAAAGGTATTAAATCATTGCTGATATGATTACAGGATATTGTATTGTCGTCCAAGATGAGTGTCTGTGCCAAGTTTCAGCTCTCTACGACATCGGGAAGTGGTTTAAATTAATTTTGCAAGATTTGAAAAATACCCGTACAAACGTACGTACGTACGTGTTAGCGAGCTAAAGAAAAGCATGTAAAAATATTGACTTTAAAGTTTTATGCATTGTAATTATTATTTAACATTAGGATAAAGTTACGGGCAAAATTCACATTTTACTAAATTCACATTGAACTAATTAATTGTTAATCGATTTCGATTTTAAAACTATTATTTCTTTTTTTAATATATAATTTACACCCCATCAATGTATGATAAATAAATATAACTTTACTTACACTTGGTATGTCAATGCTGTAAGGGATGGACCAGCCTCGGCGATAAAACTTTTCAGATATCGAGCATCGTCTTGGGAGTCACAAGACTTAGCGTCGGGGCCTACTATCGGTGTACTTATGTATCTGGGGAACGCCTCCAATACTTTTCGCAGTCTTGTGGCATCTTTTCCTAGAGATGCGCCGTCAACGCGTGAGTTGCCTGCTTGCATATCTTGATAACGAATAACCAACATTAATTTGTATAAATAATTTTTATATTGTAAAAAATAAAAATAAAACATTCAAACCGAACTCCTGAAAGCTTACCGTGCCCAAGTTGGAATGCCATATCATAACCATGCTTGTCCGAAAAAGATATAAGATCTAAGGTGTTGCTGAGGTTCCAACTACCGTGTTGCCTGTTCATCACATTAAGTGCGACCACCAAGTCCAGGTCAGTTTGGGCTATGAAATCGTTCATCTGCGACCAATGCCATCCCGTGATCGTGATGTTCTTGCCGCGTTTAACGGGGATGGCCGGCGACGATTGGGATGTATCTTGGGCCCCTTGGAATATAAAGCTGTTGCATTCAGGGCCTGATATTCGCAAGTATGCTGGACTTAACGCTTTGGCCATGTTAATAGCGGCAGACCTGCGAGTAGAATATTTTTGAAAACTATCGCATGTCGACTCCAAAAATTGTTTTAAATGTATGTCTTATAATAACGCACGTGTGTTTCAAGAAAGACCCGAGTCAAAAATTAATGTTTTGAGGAAATTGCGAAAACCCGTTAAGTAAGCCTATCAAAAAGCATTTACATAAATAATAATTTTTTCTAAATTCTATAGGCACTAGGAAAAAAGTATTCGATATAATAGTTATTGCATACTTCGGCGACTACAAATGTCGATTTTTAACTTTTGTCACTTTTAAAATGCAAGTGCGATTTTTATACAAAACATACTATATTATATTATATAAAAACGTACCCAAGATTGTCCTGTAATGCGGAGAATATCGTTGACGGATCCAGCGTGATACTCAAAAAATGGTCATTGACAGCATGCGCGTATCTCTTAGTGTTGACGTTCACCGATACGATATTGGAAGGCGATGGTGGAGGCGACAAGGTTGGAACATTGGGATTCTGAGGGTAAGCCGAACAAGCTCCGAACAGGAGCAAAGCTCCTAGCCAAATGGTATTTGACATTATGATCTTTAAAATAAACGAAACTATTACTCTTTAAAGTCGGTTATACTAATTGAATCGCGATCAGCGATCTATTATCTAAATTTAGTCCAACACAATGATATATAAGTAAAAGTGTTCAAAAGGCAAGCATTTATGTCAGAGATGTACATATTTCATTTAACATTCTATAAAAACCACGTTTTTTACCGCTATTTCCAAAGGACGAAACAATTTGTTTTTTTGTAACAATATAAAAATGAATAACCGCTTACCAAGAACGGAGTTGTAATGTCTTCAGTGAATACAAGCGTTTACTTTTGCAAATCAGTAAAAATTTGTAAAAAAAACACTCATACAAGCATACACGTACAGTAGTGGAGCGCCGATTTTTGTTTAACGCTATTCTGAAAACTTGACACAATTTATAAGATATTATGCTTGATCCGCGTATATATATATATGGATGGATGGACATTTCCAAGTGGAACTGTAAACATAACAAATGTGTTGTTGTTTTAAACGCGAACGTGTACGTATAATCGTGTCATTTTTTTAACAACATCGAATCAGATGGAATCATCGTGGGTATATTTTGTTTTCAAAACTCGTTCATCCGTCTGTCAGTACGGCGAACATTTTCCGCGTTTCGTTTTGTTTTGTTGTCGTTCAGGTGCTGTTCAACCACAAAGATGAAATACACTCATACAAGAATGCGGAATGAAAACCTAAACTAATCTTTGCATAGTATAAAATGTCATGTCTTCTTATTTAACTTCATTGATAATTACCTTGAAACCCCTAAACTTAATAACAATTCGTATTTAGCTTGTTATACAGCGAATTATGTTGAAAAGTGACATAATAATGCGGTTTCACAGTAATCGCCTATAAACAAATTGTATCATTCAACACACTATACAGATTCACACTATGTAGTAAATACAATTTTCTGCTTTCATCGTAACACATAATATTTTACAAAATATGTATAAGCATTACCTAATATTGTATTAAATATTATTCGGGTAATTTTGTTTGTTTGTACCACAAAACAAGTAAGTTAAACAGTGACAGTTGAGTCACTGTTATATCCTACAACAGTGTAAACAGCCAAATAAATGAACGAAATAAACTTTTTAGTTTTTACTAATTCACCAATCCAATTAAGTATTAAAATGACAAATACTACACAACATTTTAATTTAATAAAAAATGCAAGGCAGAAGCAGTGGGTAGCACTAAAAAAAATATTTACCATTAATGAAGAACCCATACTTATAATATAGTAAAAATATAGACAATATATTTATAGTAAACAAATTGTTTTACAACATTTTTACGATATAATTTATATTTTAACCAATTTCTTAATAGGGTGTTATAGGGTGTTATACATTTTGATATAAACAACAAACTGCCAAAAAGATCTGTTTTTATAGACTTATAAAATAAAAACACCTTTATATGAATGCGTTAAAACTTTCGTGGATTGATATATCAATTGAGTAAGTTTCGGATGTATCCACGTCACACATTTTATGCCGACGTTTCGGACTCTTTGCAGAGTCCCATCTTCAGGACAATAGTGGTCTCGACTGTTGAAATATGGTCAGTATGAAAAAACTTACTCAATTGAAAAACACCTTTTATCACATGATGCGATTCGCATCAAATATATTTCTAAATACATTGCCGGATTTTCAAAATTACACGAGAAAAAAATCGAAGATACAGTTATTTGAAAATACATTAAAAGTAGGATTTTGTTTAAAAATGACTAGAAAACCTAAAAATATAATAAGTGAGCCATGGGAACTTTGCCCCCACAATCCTTTGTGGGCTCTGTTAAGCCTATAATTGTCTATAATTATTGAACTACATTTTATAAACAAAAATACTATTTTCTTTCTACCTAATAAAATGAAAACAAATAAAATTCACGCCATGCAACAAATAACTAATAGTTCCAATTGGAACACAAATGTGATTTAAATTGTTTTTATATGATTTTTTTAATCGTATAAATGAAATCCAAAGCAATATTATGACCGTTCACCAAAAAAAATTTTAAAATGTAAACAATCGGATTTAAACTATGAAAGTATAAATATTAAAAGGAGTGTAATATATATTTACACTTAAATTGGACCCTTGGGAAGACAGTGGCAATTTATTTGAATACATGATGACAATTACGGTTTAACTTCTTATTTCGATCCAAAATATTTTAATAGTCACAAGTGGTCCATCTTTTCAAAAAATTACTTACCCAGAAGCTAAGACTATACATTTTGACTAATTCAGTTGTTAATAACCATTAATTTCTAACCAGATCATCATCAATAACGTGAGTTATGATTAATTTAATGGTTGTTATATAAATAATCGACTAATACTTAGTTTTCTAACAAGAAATTATTGGCCAAAAAATGATTTCTTAATTTAAAATTAAAACCCGATGGGGGAGGGAATCTCTACCATCACCTTTCGTTATATGAATATATCCCTGCAAACACTGCAACGTCTAGTAGACTGTAGACGTCTAATATACCGCCAATAAATGCAGTACGAATATGACATGTAGATAACTACACGATGTCTATGGCTAGTCGTTCATAAAAATACATTTGTTAGATTAAAATTATAACCGTGAATAAACCTAAAGATAGATTTTTATTTTAATTGATGTAAGATGCATCTAGACGCATTATTAATCTACTGCTATACCTACCAATAGAATAGCAATATATTATATAATGTAATAATAATTATATTATCCATCATTAAGAGGTGTCCGTAAATGAAGTATTATTCTACTTCAACACTAATTCGCAACTATATTTAGTTAAGGCAAAATTATAGTTACAAGTCATTTTGTGAGATTAGTGTAAATGTGCCGTACAAACACATTAAAATACAAATTATTACTTATTTGACAAAACATTCGAGTAGACTGACAAATGTTATTACTATGTTTTTAATAAATTATTCAAACCATACAAACAAATCTTCATAAACAAGTGTGTATAATAACAATTGTTATAAATAACCTATATAATTCGTCTCCATAATACGTTTCCAGGCGTATTTTAATTACCAGAAAAATGCGTGTACATAATAATTAAAAACTAATGGATTTTCTCAAGGATATTGTACAATGTAATATAGCGCAATACGCAAGTTGGAAATTAGATATAATTTTTGTTGATATAAGATATACTCTCAACAATGAAAAATGACAACTTCAAATTTAAATATAAACAGTTTATGTTAACTGTTAAAAGTAGAAAAACATGTGTTTTTCTACAAAATAAGGCCTATAAGTGTTTCAAAAGTTATAAAAATATTTTAAGTATTATTTTGTGCTCCATTTTTAAGTATCGAAAATCCAGTTAACCAGCTAAGCATATATATATCTATAGACCTACTGAAAAAATATTTTCTGATAACTAGTATCTACAAATAAATTAAAACATTACGTCGAAGTTCTAGAAGTACAGTTAAAAAATCACTCACCACCCACCTAAACTTTTTAATACGAAAAACTCTGTAGAAATTGTATTTAAAACTAGTTATCAAATAGTTAACGTTTTTATTATATTTATCTTAATTAAAAAAGTTAATAAATTATAAGCGTTAGCATATATTTTAAGAATAATATTTATACGTCAAAAGTCGGCAGTGCTTTAAAAAGTAATAAAATAGGTAATTATTTTTACATTTTATAATATTGTGAAGGATCCGAAACAAAAATGTTTTCAAAAAGAAAACTATGAAATTGCAATTTTTATTCCTTGGAAACGCGTGAAAACGTTGATTACCCGGTATTATTTCTTTCCTATTAGTCATGCATGTTATTAATAATATAATTTAAATCCTTTACATCAAAATCATTAGACACTATAAAAACGCAAAATACAAACATCTTGTATGACATAATACTACTCTACACAATTTGACAACTAATCATTTTTTACTGATTATTTTACTCAAAACATATCTGTTTATCGCTTTTATTTATCAAATGTAATACTTACGTTATCAATGTCAAATCAAATAAAAAACTATTGTAACAATACACATTTGAATTATTTGTAATAATACACTAAACAAATTTTCCATTCGTATATGTTAATTGTTATTTAATAATAAAAGCAGTAGGGAATTCCATTTGTAACTGTTTTAGTTATATTTTCTAAAAAAAATTACTGAACGAAAAACAGTTTTTAATAGTTTTGGACATCATAGGATTTAAATTTGTGAACGGAGATAACGTATTGACACACGGTTAAAAATAATACTTCACTGTGCCTTTCTTGCCATTCCCTATACTTTGCAACACAATTAACTCTAAAAGTGTTTTTTCAAAACTAGTTTTCAAACATTTTCAAAAAATCTTTCCCCTTAAAATAACTTTTAACCTTAATATTTTAAATTAAAAAACAAAATAATTTTAATATTTTTATTTTAGCTTTAATGCGTAGCTGTGATGGTATTTTATAATGAATATTTATTTATTCCAAAAAATAAATTATTATTTGCATTTATAATATATGTATAATAACTAATTAGTTAGTTTTTGAGACAGATTTTATTACTTTCAGTCATAAATCATAATAAATAATTCCTTAGATTCTGTGTGCATATTTTTGTCAGGTTACTAACAGCTACCTATCTACCACCATAAACGCGATCGGTGGGTGGTCGTTGAGATAAATGAGAATTCACATAAAAACGCCTCGATAATATCTATATAGATAGATAGATATATCATAGAACATCATAGCTTAAATATACTTAAGCAATATATTTTATGTCATGCCCTATAACTTCGAGATTAATGGCCAAGCAAACTAAAATTTGCTCTACTGCGCATGCGGCGCAATCACAGACTATTTTCATATACGATAAACCTGTGAAGTAGTTATTGAACATGCGCAGTAACTAGTAAATAGTAATACGTGTAGTTTTGATTAATTTCGGTTTGATGTTGAACACCGCGTTCCGCGGATAACATAGGCAGTGGCTTTATCTTTATTCATTATAAATTATTTAAGATATAAATATTGAACAGTTATACATAATATGGGCCTTCGCCCTTCAGAAACCCTTAAAACCTCCCTCTTGTAAGGACATCGGGTAGTTAGGAAATTTTACATTTGAAATTATTATATTAGTTAATAACGTCAACATGCAATAGTTTTTAGCTTTTGCAATATTTTACTATATATTATATAAACGTGTAAAAGAGAGAACAACAATCTGTGTAATAGTGAACATTTGTATTCAAAATTTCATCCCAATAAATGGCGCCAAAACAGTCAGTAAGCAGTTTAACCAACATTTGTTTTGGATATAACGGCGACACTGCAGTTAAGACTTAGTACTATAACATAGATATGGAGGAACCGTGGCAAACGCAACCGTGTTTATAGAGCGACGTTGTCGTTTGTTTTGTTTGGGGTTGTGTTTGTGAAATACATTGATTGCCGCTTTATAAAAGTAATATTTTCATACGAGTTTTTGTTGGTACTTTTATAATTGTTTCCCGGTAAATTTACAAATTTCAATTATCGCACAATATTTAACCTTACCGTCTTTACTGTATAATAGCCTCTTGGAAATATTTTAGTAATAAGTAAGTATATTGTGTTATTAGGCTGTAGTCAGTGACAATAATAAGTGTTTTATAAGTGTATAATATGGTATATATGTATAAACAGTATTATCTAATTAAACTGACAATTTTAATATTCATAGCATTATTACTGAAATGTCTAATGGTGTTGTTTACTGTGATTCAGAATTATGGGCGACTACATTCATGCAAACATATCTCAGGACAATGCAGCTATGGTGCGACTTGAATTAGCGCAAAATGATCAGATTCCATTGCGTCGACCATTTGATCCTTTGATACATGATTTAGACCCTCATTTTAAATTGACCCGTTTTGCAGACCTTAAAGGACGTGGTTGCAAAGTTCCACAAGAAGTTCTCAACAAACTGTTGGAAAGTTTTCAACAAGATGAAAATGGTCATGGGGAACAATCTCACTTTATGCATATGACAATGACGAAAATTGGTATTGGAATGGATGCAGCGGTTGTACCTCTTCGACATGGTGGCCTTTCTCTAGTACAAACTACAGACTATTTTTACCCTCTTGTTGACGATCCATTTGTTATGGGTAAAATAGCATGTTCGAATGTTTTAAGTGATTTATATGCCATGGGTGTAACTGAATGTGACAATATGCTCATGCTTTTATCTGTTTCTACTAAAATGACTGAAAAAGAACGAGATGTAGTCATACCTTTAATTATGAAAGGATTTAAAGAAACTGCTTTTGAAGCTGGTACAACTGTCACTGGTGGCCAAACAGTAGTCAATCCGTGGTGTACTATCGGAGGAGTTGCTACTACAGTATGTCAACCTAACGAATTTATTATCCCTGACAATGCAGTAGTTGGCGATGTCCTTGTATTAACAAAGCCTTTAGGAACACAAGTGGCTGTTAACGCTCACCAATGGCTAGACCAACAAGATAAGTGGAACCGAATAAAGCTTATAGTTTCTGAAGAAGATGTAAGGAAAGCCTATCAACGTGCTATGGACTCAATGGCTCGATTAAACAAAACTGCAGCTAAACTTATGCATAAATACAATGCCCATGGGGCAACAGATGTAACTGGTTTTGGACTATTGGGTCATGCACAAACCTTAGCAAAGCATCAGAAGAATGAAGTTTCATTTGTTATTCATAATCTTCCTGTAATTTCAAAGATGGCATCAGTAGCAAAGGCATGTGGAAATATGTTTCAATTATTACAAGGTCATTCAGCGGAGACATCTGGAGGACTTTTAATATGCTTACCTAGAGAACAAGCAGCTGCTTATTGTAAAGATATCGAAAAAGTTGAAGGATACCAAGCATGGATTATAGGTATCGTAGAAAAAGGCAACCGCACAGCTCGAATAATTGATAAACCAAGAGTAATTGAAGTACCTGCTAAGGAAAAAGATGGGGAACTTTGGTAGTATTATAAATAACAACAGTGCCATAATTTGGTAATTATAAGGAATGTGGATTTTCTTTTTGAAATTTATTACCTAGTTTTTTATGATTATTTCTAATTTTTAAATGTTGATTTCATTATGTTAAGCTTGTATTTTATATACCTTTTCATCACAAGCTGGGCTTAATGTTGTAGTTTAAATTTAAGGATTGTATATATGCATTCTTACAAAGACTAGATTACCATTCCTATGTGGTATGATTATTATTATTATATATACAAAAATAAATTTTATATTTTTATCCAATAAAAACTTTTTTTTAATTTGTACATTTATTCTTAATTAAAGATTGTTATAAATATATAAAAAAATTGTTTTTACAAAACAAATGTGTTTTGATTTGTAAATTGCCAATATTAAAGTTTATGATTTAATGGACTATAATGGAACCATTATATAAAGAAAATGAATCAATCCAACAATAAATGTACCTTCATACAATAATCAATAATGTTATTTTATTTTTATGGGAAAATATATTTAATTTTTAAATCATATCTATTTATATTATGTATATTATTGAGTATTGACGATAAAGTTTTTAATTGCACTGCCATGATTACAGCACATACTATTTTAATATTGCTATCAATATTAATTTGACCAAAAAATGTACAAGCAATATGCAACGGTTTATGTAAAAAACCGTATTGTACTAAAGTTTATCACAACTAATTTTTGTAAAATATTTTTTTTTAAAGATTATTATATAAAATATTTGTAAAAAATATTGTTTGTTTATTTTAGAGAAATTTATTTTTTTAAATAAAAACAGATACTTAAAATTTTTAAAAATACATACATTTTAGTACATTATTATAAAAATATTTAAGAATTTAAATATCATATTTTTCCTTTTGTCTTCTAAATAATATAACTTTTTTCAGGATATATTTCAATTGGTTATGTAAATAACTTTTACTACTTACTCTCATCTTCACTTTAAATGATAATAACTCAAAAATAGTTGTTGGGAAGTCATAAGAATTATTTAATTATTTTGTTTTTAATACGTAGTTATATTTAATATATATAAATACTGTATGAAAAGTTACTCTTAATCCTGCATTGACAGGGTGGAGCGAATACGGCCCCAAAAGCCATTAATTCTGGCATCATATTTGCCCCACCTTGTCCACAGGTTAAATATAACATTTAGGTTTGGAGTACTAAAATCTTCTTTTGATAATTTTATATAATAAAGATTTAATTTATGGTCATAACTCATAACTCTACTCTCTAACTAATCTTAATCGTCAAGAAAATTATGTTTTACAATACACAATATTATAATATTTCATAAATTCATACATGCCTAGAAGATTAATTCATGTAAACACATTTTGGTAAATAATTAATATTTTTTTAATGCAATTATTTATTATACAATATATTCAATGATATAACAGCTGTCTTATGAAACAATTTTGTACTTCAGTTTTAAATTGTTTTCATTAAAAGAAGATAAAAATTAATTAAATATGTGTAAGCTACAAAACAATCCTTAGTACTATCATACAGATCTATCCTGATACCCATTGTCTTTGAAACAAAAAAATTATTTGTCAAAATAATATAGTAATACTTCAACAATTAGTTTCTCGAAAAATATTAAATTGTTTGTTACTAAAAAAAAATACCCAGAACAAAATGGAAATGTGTTTTTAATATTCTATCTTTATTAATATTCTAACATTTACATACATAATTTTATAAACTGTATAATATTTATCCAGTTCTTAACATTTTTGATTCTTTGAGTTCTTGTAATTCACGTTTCCGTTCTTCCAGTATAACTTTCCTTTCTTCTAAAAATTGCTGATACTCAGAGGCATCTAAATCCTTAACAACTTTTATACCCAATGATCTAGCTGTAGAAATTAACATGATACAAATATCCTGTAAACTCCTAAACTCTAAAGTTTCATCAGACTGTTTTATTTTAGCTATTTCATATATATGTTTTAATGTGACCTTTCCAGCCGTTTCCTTTATAGGATTCATTGCACCTTTCTGTATTCCAGCTGCCTGTTTCAGGTAGTACATAGATGGTGGTTTGGTTATAGTTATTTGATAACTTCGATCAGGATTGACGTGTACTCGTGTTGGTAAGGGTATACCTTCTTTGATGTCTTTTGTTTTCTCATTAAAGTCTTTGCAAAATGCAGTGATATTAATACCTCTACAACCCAACATAGGACCAAGAGGTGGACCTGGCGTAGCCATACCTGCCGGTATATTTGTGCGCAACTTACCATGTTGAATTTTCTCTACACCTTGTTTCATTTGACGCAATCTACTGGTATTGTATTTTGACATGACAAAGTATGTATTTTATTAATTCACTTACAAAGAGATTCCTTCAATTATAAATTTTTTGTTTGTCCAAAATAAGTTAAAACTATAAGATAATCGGACTAAATAAATACACAATAAAACACAAAAATTCCGAATTACATTAGACGTTACTAGTTTCTCAATTACTTTTGCAAATTTCAATATAAGAACGTGCGGGCCATTATCAATTTAAATTTGCCCAATGTTATCACTTATCATAAAAGATTTTTTATCATCTTGGCTTTTATACAGTGCTGAAAGTTGAAACATATGCCATAATCCTAATGAGCAATTAAAGGAAGCAGGAGGAAAATATTTTTCTGGCGGTAAATAAAAATTTTAAAACTGTGGCCTTAGATAAAATATCTATACAACAATAACCTTACTGCAACTAAGTATTTTATAATATTATGCACATCGCATAGACTGTGGTCTATAGTAGTATGTGGTACACTAGTTAGCACCACAGTTTATATAATACATATTTAATAGATTTCTTCTCTTACAGTTAGATAGTGTTAATTGCTATTGTTTGACGCTTACTAATTACTATTCGTTTAAGTAATTAGCATAAACCTTATCCTATAAATAGGTCTACCTACTTACATGCCTAAATTAGATATTTTAAACTATAAGGCAAAATATCTTAGGGAGGCCCTTCCCAATGAAATAAATAAAAAAATGTATTTGCTCAAAATAGTTTTCCCTCGTTTACTTTTATATTAATACTACAAGGAGAAAAGGAGCTGTTGGCCTGGAGACGGTTTGGTTATGTTACGTAAAGTAGTATTGTGGATTACTCAAAATTTGTAATAACACTAAATAATTCGATCTCTTATTTTTATTTGTACGTCATTGTCTGCATCAAATATTAAAATATTATTATTGTGGATAATTTCGTTAAAAAAAATACCTAGCTGAGGAAAGTAATTAGGATATTTAATGTATTAATATGAATTCAGTTCTACAATTTTGCATCAAAGCGTTTTAAATATAGTTTTTTTTAATTTTAATTTTTTTAATATTTCGCCTTCATTTTACTTGTAATATTAAAAATATTGGAATAAAAATCTCCTTTTAGATGTGATATTCGACACTATGTAAATATAAGTTTCTCAACAACTGTAGCCTTGTTTTTTTCGCTTGTTACATTAAATGAGTCATGCGTGTAATAAATTTTCTTTATTCTAAGTAAGCATTTTCTTATATGAAAATAACAAAAAAAAAGGATAAGTAAATAATACAAATCATTTTGACAAGGGCATGTGACATTTTAAAATTGTAAGCCTTCCAAATACGATTTACGTAACAAAGAAAAAACCGTCCTCGTAGTATATTCAAATCCCATTGACAATTATTACCAAATAATTCTTTATAATGTGGTAATGTGTTACCATTTTATTATAATTTCAACGTGAATCTGTTTGAATATTATTTTTGTTTTTATAAAGCAATTTATTAAATTATCAACTATATAAAAATAATTAATTATTAACACATAAGTAACTACTTCTATCACAGATTAGATAAAACTAATAAAAGATAGGTTTTATCTAATCTATGCTTTTATTACATAAAATACAAACATAACATTTATAATATAATATTTATTATAGTTATTACTATTTTATATTCAATTTGCGCGGGACTTTTGTGTGTCGCGCATGCGCTTGCTTTCTTATAATTTCATCCTTCGACGTAGACATTGAATAATGTACTTACCATCCATAAATATTGTAAACGTACATTTTGAAAGTAGGTATATAGTAGGTAGTAGGCAGTAGGCACCACTTAACATTGCTGCTTTGTATTATACTCCTATGATATTATTATGTTGGCCGTGGAGTGGCGAGTGGCGACTATGGTATAGAGGTTCCAAGGTTGTTCCACGCGCTGCGCGCACTGATCCATCGAGTGGGCATCATTGTAAATTGTAGATAGTCATAGATAACCGCGGTAGGTACATACCACCACTTGTTATTCTGATTTCTAAGTGAAAATGGCGTTATTGCTCTCGTCATCATTCGCGATTGGGAACCGTTCAAAAAGTATTTGAAAAATCGCTCAATAATTAACCGTTTCGCCAGTTCGCGGTGGTCGTGTTTGCGTTTGAGTTTTAATGTGTACAAATCGGATGAGTCCGTAACCTGAGTAAGTCTCGGCGTTTAAGTACCATACACTTGTCCATATCACTGCCATACAATACCCGCCCGTTCACAAAATGTGGAAAGTAAGAGAACTCGCCGACAAAGTGTAAGTTGATTTTTACCTACTTAATTTTTTTAGTCTCGAATGATTTCCCCATGACTAGGATGCTTACTGATGTTTGTGTGTGTTGTTTTTGCAGAACAAACGTAGTTCTCAACTATACAGAAATCGAAGCCAAAGTCCGTGAAGCGACAAATGATGAAGCATGGGGACCAACAGGTACGTTAATGTTTACCCGTTATTCGGGTGTCAATTTTATTTGATATTTACAACTTTCTGAACTATAGTTTTTAGAGTTATGTAGTTAAAACCCAGTAATATATTTTTTTTAAATCCTTAAGAAAGTAACGATGCATATTCTGTAATTTAAATAAAATAACATTTACCTAACATCTTTATTTTATTACATATATGATATTAGTGATGTCATTTATGCAATTTTCTTGAAATGCATTAAAGTTATTTAAAAACAAACATTTTTCCTAAATTTGTTTTTTTCTTATAGATTCATCTAGATAATTAATTTTGCAGTTATTGCAATATTCCTTATGATTCTAGATTTGTTTTAATTTGAACTAAAATCAATATCTATTATGTTTAACGTCTTATTCCAACCGATCGGGGCTTAGACGGTTTAGATTTGGCATTTTTGAGCTTGTTAACCTAATGCTACCATACAAATTGGCCCCCAAAAAAGGTGCAGGTGGCTATTTCTTCCCCCAAGACAGTTGTCCGACTAGAGGAACAAACTGCCAGTGGCCGAGATTCAACCGGCGACCGTGCGTTAGTATACTGCCACCTTATCTCACTCTGTCACACGCCTGTATATTAACTAAAAACAATACTTACATAAATCAAGTCAAACCAAGATTCCATCTTCATGTTCCTCTCCAATTCCAAATATTTAGATGGCAGCGACATTGCTTTAATTAAAAATCGTTGAATTACATTATACATAAAAAAAAATTAAGTTGAGATAAAAAAATAAGCCAATTTTCACTTTTTAAGTAAAATCAATTACACTGATGAAATAATAATACAAAAAAAAATTGTTTTATCTATACAATTAAACTGTCATAAAACAACTAATTTATTATGGGTATTATTTTTTAGGTAACTTAATGCAAGAAGTTGCACAAGCTACATTCATGTTTGAACACTTTCCTGAAGTTATGGGAATGCTATGGAAAAGAATGTTACATGAAAACAAAAAAAATTGGAGACGTACTTACAAAGTATGTGGTTTTTGCATTAAAATGATAAGTTATTGTTTTATGTTAAAGAACTATATTGTTAACTGAGATGGTATTGATTTTACTATTTTTTTAATTTTTTTTGTGACTACTAAAACTATTGAACCGATTTCTTCATGTAGTAAATCTAAAGATCAGAAATCATACCAGAATGGTACTTAAACCTTCACTGCATGTAAGTGCATATATGCATTAGGTTATTTATGTTGATATCATTTATTGATTATGGTTGATATATTTATTTTGTTACATCACTTTCTGTCGGAAAAATAACTGAACTATCGATTTTCAAAACAATTTTTATCACTAGAGTGCATTAAACACATACATATGGCATATATATTTTAGTTGCAATATTAATGATTCCTAATTTTTCATTTAAAAAAAAAAATTCATACTATAAAGGATTTGAGCTACAAATTTAAAAATTCACCCTTTACCCTACAAAATTTTGAAAAACATCCAAATTAATTACACTATTTTAAACTTAAAAATCTTGCGCACTAAAACTTTTTTCAAAATAGGTTCAATATAATTATAATAAGTTCAAAATTTGTATGGAATATTCTTTAGACATAGTATTATCCAATATCAATATACATTGACAAACCAAAAATATATAAAAACCCCTTTCCCTCGAATGGGTTGACAAATTGTTTATTTATTTTATTTGTAGGTGTAGTTTTAAACTTAAATGGATGTCAGCGCAGCAATTTTAGATTTAAGGTAGATCTAGAGTGGAGGTACAACATACAATTTTCTCAAATTCTGTAGTTAAATTTTTATATTCGGGAAAAAAAGGTGAAAATTACATTTAAACCATAATACATTTTTAGGTTGTTATAACCATTAGAATTCTTCTATCTTATTCTTCTATTATATTATCTACTATCTAAAGATTCGCATTAAAGTGTTTTGAAAGTAATTTTATTTATTTTAGTTAAGTAACTCCTGTAACCTATAACCTCTACCCCAATACGCTCCGTCTCCAATGTATTGGCTTTTAAATTTAATTACGTATAATGAACATTTTATTAATTAATAACAAAAACATAAACATGCAATTTTCAGAGTTTACTATTACTAAATTATTTAGTTAAAAATGGTTCAGAACGAGTGGTTACATCTGCACGGGAGCACATTTATGATTTAAGAGGATTAGAAAATTATTCTTATGTTGACGAGTTTGGAAAAGATCAAGGAATCAATATAAGGTGAGATTTTTAATCAAGATTTGGTTTTCTCACAAATTAATTTGATATTTTAAAATTGATTTATCTGGTTTTAAAAAACAGGCATAAAGTTAAAGAGCTTATTGATTTCATTCAAGATGACGATAAGTTGCGAGAAGAAAGAAAGAAAGCAAAGAAAAACAAAGATAAATATATTGGATTATCTAGTGAAGCAATGGGTTACAAAGGAACTGGTAATGAACAATAGATATTTTTATATTTTTTATATTAAAATAATTATATTTTTACGATATGTGTTAGGAATTGAAAAATGGGACGATGTACCACGATGGAAAAAAAGTAGCAGTAACGAGTTTAGTGATAAAAAAAATTCAAATACTTTAGGTTTTGAAGAATCGCCTAATAATAGGTGAGAATTGAAGCTTTTTAGTGTTTGAAGTATTATTCAACAATTGTGATATGTTTTAATTGGAAAAATGTGACCCCACTTAATGATTTTTTCCAAATTCTATACTTTAGTGATGAAAACGATGTTGTCGATTCTGAACCGGAACTTGACATTCCTCAGAAACCTGTAGAAATATTTAAAGATCGAAGTGTTTCGCCCACTAAAGTTCAAAGTCCAGCTAAACACAGAACTCCTGTAAAACGCATTGATTTAGGAGCGGCAGCACACTATGGTAAACAACAATCTGTGATCAGTAACCCTACAACAACAACAAACAACCTCTTAGACACTGAAACTAGTTCAGTTGACTTATTAAATATAGTAGATGACAGTAATAAACAATCAAATGATTTTGGAGATTTTAATGCAGTGTTTAGTACTGCGCCAAATACCAAAAACAGTGAAATTATTAATCAAAGGTAAATAATATTTTATAAATATTAATTGTATAAAATATATTCAATTTACATTTTTTGTATTTTTATTCCCAACATTAGTGTTGGTGGTGACGAATTTGCTGATTTTAGTTCGGCATTTACTCAGTCTATGTCCCTTAGTAGTAATCCAGTGAGTTCAGTTCAAACACGTAAGTTATTAATGTTAAATAATTTTGATTTATAAATATTATACATTTTTATTTATGTTTAAATATATTTTTTTTTTAGCTAACCAAAAATTAATTACTAATACCGATCTCCTGACATCGTTACCACAATCATCTAACAACAAACCAAGTAGTAATTTATTAGACTTGAACTTTGATGCATTAGAAAATACAGGTAATTTACGATAAATTTAGCTTTAGTATTTATTTTAATTATACGTATATACATATATATGTACAATACTACGTACGTATATTTTTAATTGTATGTATGTACAGTGTAGTACTTGACGCCTATTTTGATTCCAAATCTATAAATAATAATTAGTATTCCAATAATTCAATATTTGTACATAGAGGACCAAAAACTGGTATTTTTATTATGACTTTTCAGCATTGAAGATAACGTTGAAGAAACTTATCGAATCTATTCACAAGCATTCAGATTTGGACATAAAAATGCGATTGAAAGAATTTATTGAATATATGCCAGGTCCAATGACTCCACAAAAAATAACAAAACTAGATAGCGCTGACTACTCACAAATTACTAAAATATATGGTCAAATCCTAGAAATAGTTTTACAACTAACTGATTTTACGAAATATTTTCAAATTATCAAGCCTATATTTGCACCAGATGGTGGTAACTTGGAAATGCTTGATTTGTCGCTGCATATTTTATGGAACTATATAGCAAGAAATCCATTGTCTTTCAAAACGGATTGCGCGATCGACTTGATAGATGCCATTTTTAAAAGTGATTTAATTAAATCTTCATTGATTCTTGAAACTTTAAATGCAAATAATAACCGTTTTACATCCGTTTTGGAATTTTTGTTATCTTTACCGAGTAGGATTGCTAACAAAGTGGAACAAAATTTACCCAAGCAATTTTCTCCGATAGAGTTTTCTAATGGATTGGTACAACATATATTGTTTGTAATCGATCAATTGTGTAAATATTATACATTAGAAAAAGTCAAACTAAATATTAAGCCCATCTCGGCAATATTATTCAAAACTGTTGCATATTTTCCTCAAAATAATTTTTCAACGGCCATAAAAATATTAGAATGTTGGTGTATGGATGACAATTATGCGATAATTATTCGAAATGCATTGATAGAAGCTGACAGGAGAGCAATTGACAGACTTGGTTTACTGCTATGCTGTAACTTATCAACACCCAGATCACTTTATACTTTATTAGGCGATTCAGTTATTGACATACCGAATTGGAATTACACATTATGTAAAAAATTATTATTTCTCTTTTACAACGAAGACAATAATATTGTTATCAATCTTATGAACTATTTAAAATTGGTACAAATTCATTCAAATAAAAATATACTCTGTAATATTGTTTTAGAACTAGTCGAGGTCTGGAGTAATAGAAGTGCTATGTTACACACACCAATTGAACAACACTATTATTTATCAAAATTAATTGTTTTTGGCGCTTATTGTTTATCTGACATGGCGCTTAATAATGATTTCATAACCAATTTTGAAATTAAGCTATTCGAAGGAGTACCCATACATTTAGAAAGTTCAGAAGAAAAAATGAGAACCATAGGAATGATTGTGGCGGAAACTGTTATTGGCTTTATCAAAGATAAGGATAACTTAAATCAATTAAATTTTGAGTATGACAGTTTACAAGAAGAATCAAAACTTATTGCTAAAACTCTAAAAGAATTCCCCAATAATAATTTTAAAAACAAATTAAAATTTGATACAGCTTTCGATTTATTACAGAACTTTTGCCTTGCAAACTCTAATGTTGTTAATCCTAAACGGACTGTGCTATCTAAGCCTGATTTAAAAGAGGCATCCGAACGTGTTAAAAATAAAATACTCGAAGAAGAGCAGCTCGACAGTGATGACGATCTTGAACCTTATGATCTATCCAATGATATTAAAACAAATATAAAAAATCAACCGAAATATTTACGTGATCTTATTGATGGTTTTAATGAACAAAAAGATGCCGATATCTGGATAGGAAGTCTAGAAGTGGCTGAAAATCTTATAAAAACTCAGTTACCTAACGATGATATAACATTTGCTATTGAATTGTTAACATTACTAATATCAATGGAAAAACAATTTTATTTGGAAAATTTTGAAAGCCTTAGGTATCATTCTGCTGTGGCTGTTGTTAAAATTTTTCCATTTGAATGTGCAAAACATTTGTGTAGTATGTTTTATGCGTCCATCGGCAAGTATGCTGTTTGTCATCGTATTTTAATGTTAAATATATTGACAGGATCTGCTAAGGAGCTATCTGGTTTTGAAAAAATTACCGATGATAACACAAATGATGGTCTTGCGGTTAAAGTCAATGTTAATGATTTGGAATGTATTGTTAAACAACGAATAAAACAAAAAACTAGAATAATATCCACACCAAAAGCTCCAATTAAATTGCAAAGCAATCATTTTGCTTTGGTAGCCAATGCGTTTTTCTTTCCACTAATCCGTGGAAATTTAACAGATCCAATTATTCATCAACATACAGACGACATGAAAGATTTAAACTTTCTCGGTGTACATTTACTCAACTCTCTTTCTGTTATACTATGCTGTGCTGTTAACTCGATGCACGTAGTCCGCATGGGTATGGAACTTTTAGAATGGACTTGGTCGCTAAGATTTCATAATGATGTTAAAATCAGAACTGCGGTCATGGGTTGTGTAGCTGCTGTACTACTATCAGTGCCCAAGTCAAGACTTATTGATGATATGTCAACTTCTCTGTTAGAATTTGTCATGTGGCTGGAAAATGTTGTTGTATCGGAAGGCGTTATGAACAAAATAGACAATGAAGTAGATAGTGAAGCGAGGAAGTTTGCCGTACAAGTTTTGATACTTTACAAGAACACTTTTGGCGATGGAATGTTCATAAAATAAATATATTTTTGTCATAAATTAAAATATCACATTTTTCAAACTTCAATTTGTGTACAATATAAAACAAAGATATTAAATGGAGTTGTACTTCTTTACCTTATCACACACAAATATATGTGTTGTTGTTTATTTTTTTATTCTTTCATTTCATTTCAGGGTCTATACCGTTGAATCATGCGATTCAGCCATTATCGTTTGCTCAGAATAATTACACCGAAAACAATAAGACATCAGGAAATGATGCCAATAAGGTGAATTAATCTTGATGCTCCTGTGCTATTAATCAGTATATTTAATTAAGTAATAATGGAAATATTTTCTGACCTAACCGTATTCACTGTTAAATTTGAATAATGAAATATTCAAATAATATTGCATTTTATTATAAAATGTGTAAAAAAATCAACTAGGTTTTCGTGATGTTTTTGTAGGTGGGTAGCACTTGGAGTGGAGTAAAGAACCTCAACATAGATTTGGACAATTTACTATCGCCAGGTAGCAAATCACCAAATTCAATTTCAATGTCTATGAACCAAATGGCTTCAAACAATAATAATACTATTGGTAAATACAATTAAATTATTATTCCAATTATATTAAATTAAGCTGTACAAGCACAGTCTTTAATACTTTATTCTATTTTGGTTACCATACTACTACTACTTTATTAAAATTACATAAGTAAATAATATTCTGACATTATAAAATAATTATTAAAATGTTAATATTATTTTAGCAGGCAAACAAAATGCATTTTTCAGCACTAATGATGTACTTCTACCTTCCCAGCAAGCGTTTTCGCCGAGTTTTAAGTGATATTTGTTGTAAAGAATAAAAAAAATCAACTTGTTTGTTATTGTATTTGTAATATCAAAACTCAACTATCTATTTCCTAATTTCTTTTACCAAGGTTGTGGGATTTTAACAATTATTCTATGATGATCATGGTAGTTGATTTATTTATATCAAAAAGTAATAATATTGAAAGAAAATAAATACAAAATCTTTTTCTAAAATGTGTTCAGACAAATATTGATCATTTTTAATTATTTATATTTTAATACCATAATTTTTTAAAAGGTATTATAACGTACCTTATTATATATACCAAATGTTACAATGCTTGAATTTTTTTTATAACTGCAAATGGTATATGTTTCATATTGAATAATGTTCGATTATTATTATTTTATTTTTTGTAAATATGGCTATTACATTTAAATTCCAGCTACTTTTATCACCTGTTGGCAAAGACTCAAGTTAATATAACATATCACAATAACCTATTAGCATATTTTAGTGATCATATCTTTTTAAATTTGTTACATTTATATTGGTACCTGATTTATTGTCTTTAATTGTAATAAGTGTTTATTTATCTGGACTAAACTTTTATGTCTATTACTCAATAAATCATTTTAAACAGTATTTCCCTTTAATAACTATATAACATTATTATTATTATTATTATTATTTTAAAATTTTATTGTACTTTAAATATATTTTATTTCATAATTATAGTCATTCTTTTTATTTTAATTATTTCCGATGTTATGTAATTAAATTTTTTTGTGTTATTAATAAAACCATTTGTTAATTATATTGTTTTGTATTTAAACTATTTATATTGATGTTCTCTAATTTTATTACGTTTAACGATACAAAATTAAAATTAAGTGTCATTATTATACCGTTTGTAGGTATTCAAAATTAATTAATCCTAAAAAAATATAGGTTTCGTTATTCAATTAAAATAGAATTGAGATAATAGTAAATAGGGTTAAGTGCTCTGCATACAAATTGCTGTCGTATTATATTTGGACACATCAAGTAAACTGTAACAGAGATTTATTTCGTTTTGAATCACACTGTACACAGTATGTGTTTCAGTGAATTATTTATGGCAGTACATAAGTCTTTTACTTTATATTAGAAAGGTGTTGAAATAATTATAATAATAGATAGAACTTTTTTTTAAATTTAATTAATCGTATACAAAAATGTTAAAAATTATTTCAGTTAAACATTATCAAAAATCAATCTGTTTTACATTTAACAAAAAAAAAATAGCTTCTAGTTATTGGATGGAGCTAACAAATATTTTGTCTATTCTATATATAGATAATGTAACGAGTCAATCATTAGTGAAATATATATAATGATACAATTGAATCATATTTTGAGTGCAATAATTAATAAGTGTTTGGCGATTCTAAAAATGTTAATTAAGCGTTGTTGGTTTTCATGGAGTTGTAAAAATCTAGAGTCGGTTGAGGTAATGCCCACTTAAAAGCTCTTAATTCGATAAGATGCAATAAGGATTTCTTGACAAATGTTGAACAGTCTTGGGTCAACAGAGTGTCTCTCATAGTAACGTACAGTTGCTGTAGCGTGTCCGGAATTTCTTGTTCCAAGTCTGGTCCAACAGCATTTACTATGCTGAACATGCAGTTTACCTGAAAACGTCACGTCATATTCAGTATCACTGTGATGTGTAACGCTACCTACTTGGTATTTAGTATCTATAATATAATATATTCAACAACCATTTGTACGGTTTGATGGTTAATATTTTTCAATCAATTGATCAAACAAATTTTTGTTATGCATCAGTCAATAGATTATTTATGATTTCGATTTTAGTAAACTGAATAATATGGATTATACTGTCTACGGTTTGTCACTTGAGTTTCCGAAGGTGTTAATGTATAAAGAAGAAAATATACTTAAAAAATGTTAAAGTAATTATTTTCAGAAAAAAATTAGGTATGTACCTATATTATAGAATAAGAATTATCTTTTGTAAAAAACAACACATTTTATTAAAACAACAACTATTCTTGTGGCTAAAAATAACCAATAATTTCCATTTCCAGTATTTATTGTTTTATATTTATGGGAAAGAAGAGCACAATAATATATAGGGTTTTAATAAATACATATATGCATATACAAGTATATTATTATGATAGTTTAAAAAACATCACAAGTCTTTCTAATTATAAAAATAAATAAGAAAAAACATTTGAGCTTCTCATAATGTCCATTGAAATGTATTATGAAATATTTATAGTTGTTTTTGTAATCTGATACCTTACTCAAACAAATGTTTATGCTATTAAAAATATAACTCACTTCGGCATTGGCATTTTCTCCTTTGTCGGGCAATAAACAATGTTCACAAATTTTAGCCAGTAACATTAACAACGCTTGCTTTCGTGAATAATACTCGAGTTCCATTCGGTTTAAAAGCACTTTATTTTGTTTCATCTAAGAAATAAATCATACAATTTGTAGACACCTGGTTTTAGTTAACGGTACAATGTATTGCATTAATTTTAAAAAAATATGTTGGAAAGTTCCCTTTGTATTTTACTTTTCTGGAATACATTCTGTGTAGAATCTATTTTATAAAAAGACATGTTAATACATTTGAAAAAAATTAAATACCTAAATACATAGTTAAAAATAATTTACCCAATCTACGCTTGTTATTATTATTATTATTTATAAGTGCCTAAGAGCACATATTAATCGTTTAACTTAATTGTATATTTTTATTATATGCCTATATGTTAATTTTCGTTGATGCAATATTTTAACTAATTATACTTATTTCCTTATGTAGGCGTACTTACTCCTCTATAAATTTGAAGTACAAACGTAGCATATGAGTATAGTCTAGGTGGTTGCAATAGCTTTTCTCGTTTGACAAACCACAATTGCACCGTGTTGATGATCATATTCACGTAAGTATCTCGGGTGTCTTCCTGTTACAATTTACACTGTTAAAATGTAGGTCCTACATTGCAGACATGTTTGAACGACGCGATGCTCTAAAATTCACCTCGATTATATGCAGAGAAAGATTTACCGACGGATTTAGATCCTCGATTTTGCTATTGACAGCATGCTCAATGATTTTCAAAGCTAGCAACATCAAATCCTTAACTGGGGAATTTTTTGTGTCTAGAATATGTAGATAAAAGCCATCAACAACGATATTAATAAACTTCAATACATAATATCCTGAACTAATATATTGAAAAAACAAATTCACAATAGAAAGTTGCTCATAAATAGCATAAAATGTTACATTTATAAATACATATGATAAATGGTACTTAAATTTGTTTAAATAGCTTTACCATTCAAGATTGATTTTGCCATTTTACTAATATCTTCGGGGAAATTATTCAGTTCATTAACATTAAAGTCTGTTAACAAAGTTTTGCTAGACGTGTCAACATATTTATTGTCCTGTCCATTATAGCTTTTTGACCGTCTCAAACTATAATCGTCGTTTGTCAAAATCGTTGAACATTTACTTGATTCTTCATTTTTCGTTTTTTGTTTGAACGGTTCTTTAAACTGAACTTTCAATCCCTATAGCACGTATTATACACAAAATATGTTATACCAACATATGCCGTTTTCAAAATTATATTTTATAAAGTAAAATACTTACTAGAGAATCTTTTTGGTGTAAAATATTTTTTGTCTGCTGAAAGTTAGGTTTATAACTTTTGTAATCGTAGCTTTTTTTCTGATTATTCGGTCTAAAATCTCCATTTGTAAAAAACGTTCTTGATCTAGATAGTGCACCGATTCCAATGTTTTTGTCATATTTCCTAAGACAGTTGAAATTAATATAAAATTATTCTTTAGCTGGAACAAATAAGGCTAATAATAACTTTAGCAAAAGATTTTTTTTTTTTTACATATTTTCTATAAGACTCTGGATTCATTTTTTTACATATATTTATAATATTCTTTACCTATCGATTAAAAAACCATCATACATTTTTCAATTTTTATCACGGGAGTGCCATTTATACACACAATTAATGATGTTTAAAATTACATAACAGGCAATAACACAACCTGACCTAATCCTCAGGTTTGATGTGAAACTATGAAAGTATATATATTACTTTTTTGTAATATTATTAATTTATATCACGAAAATATGCATGTTAATTAATAAGGAAATAATACAGAATTATGGTACTATTAATTATTATTATCGAACAAATACAGCCAATATGTTAGTAAATGAAATTATGATACTTATTGGTAAAACAAGACATAGACTACTGAATAGTAAGAAAGAAAGGTAATTTTAAAATTTCAGGAAGAACTGTCCAGCTAACTCAAAATATATTTTGAATAATTAAAAAAAATTAATTTAAATAATTTCTAAGATTTTATTTAACGTAAAGCATACCATTTTTATGCTATAAAATTGATTTAAAAATATATTTGTACAATTAAGTATAGGTATTTTAAAATTAATAGTTATACCGTAAACGGGAAAACAATTTTTACCTATCTGATTGTGCATCGAGTATAAACCTCTAACATGTTAACACCTACGATCTTATTTTTAATGAAATAACACTAGTTCCTTAAACATGTATAATAATAGATATTACCATGATTTTATTTATTACTATCACTTACTCATGTTTAGTGTAGTTCATAATAGACTGCGGAGCAGTTTTTGAACGTTCTATGGTAAACTCCTTGGCGTGTACATTCAACTTGCATTCATCCACAGGCACTGCTGAATTTTCCGAATTTTTTGCACCCTTTGATTTCTGCAATCCGTTGGCTACATATACATTATCATTGTTATTATTTACGTCGCCATTCCGCAAACCTATGGCACGCAAGGTATTAAGGTATACAAGGATCACTGCAAGGATGTCATGCTACAAATGTCGAGCATTAAAAAAAACACGAGAAAACCAAAACAGGTGTTCTCGTTTTCCGCCAAAAATACCATATGTCTAATTTTACAGCATACAAACCAATAATAATTATTATTTTACCTAAAATTTTAAACAAGTTTGTTACATTTAAAGAAACTGATAGTCTGTGCTTTCTAAATTTCTAACGAAATCATGCATAGTCATTATACAATTGAAGTAAGTATTCAATGATAATAATACAGCAAGATGAGCAAGTGTTTAACTAATATATTTTCTAAAAAAATACTTATTACAAACTAATGGTATCAGAAGCTGATCATGTACTATTGTATAGTAAAGTACATGTATAGTATTAAGTACGCGATGTAGTAAATATAGAATGAAAGTTAAATTTCGCCAAATGTATGATCGGCAACAACAGCTATTTGTCATAAACATTAAACCACAACGGTAGGCATATGAATAATTTCATTTAAATATTAACTAGGCACAATTATAATAAAGTAAGATAAAAATAATAATTAAATTAATTATAAATAATGCATGCTACAAAAGTTATAGTACAGTGTATAGTATATTAAGCTTATAAATTAACTGGACAATAGTACATGTTCATATGTACATTATACACTGTTTAGTATTTAAAAAAGCTAATGTGTACTAAGCTAATGTATGATTTTACACTAGAAAACCAATGTTTGTACTGAATTATATTATCATTGAGATCTCGTAGATTGAGAAGGGCTAGTAGTTTTTTTGGCGGAAAACTGAATATTGCCTATGGTAGATATAAGTAAAGGGTGGTAACAAGTAAAATATTTTCGTTAAAAATAGAGTAATTTATCAGGGTTCCGTAACGTAACGAAATATAACGTTATAAACTCAATTATTTCGTTCACCAAAATAAAGTTCTCAGAACATAACATAATATTAGGATATGTTTGGTGAACGTTATACCGAATAACGTTTTAAATTTATTTACCCCGAGAACGTTATACCGAATAAAGTTTTAAATGTATTTGCTCCGAGAACGTTATAACAAAAAACGTTATAACTTGTTTTACCCCGAGAACGTTATACCGAATAACGTTTTAAATCGTTATCGTTATTGACCAGTCAAAATGTTTACTACATTATTCTTTATCACTATTTTTTCTAACCTAGCCTAACTTAGCAAAATTCGTTTTAACATTTCGGGGTAAAACAAATTATAACGTTATTCGGTATAATGTTCTCGGAGCAAATAAATTTAAAACGTTTTTCGTTATAACGTTCTCGGAACAAATAAACTAAAAACGTTATTCGGTATAACGTTCTTGGGGTAAAATAAGTTATAACGTTTTTTGTTATAACGTTCTCGGAGCAAATACATTTAAAACGTTATTCGGTATAACGTTCTCGGGGTAAAAAAAGTTATAACGTTATTCCTAGTTAACGTTCATGAACATAATTTTGAACTGAACGAATAAATAACGGTTAACGGAACCTTGTAATTTATCAATTAGGTATCATAAGAATAATAATTGTTAAAATATATAATGAAGAATTTAAGATTCCATTTATTTTAGTTCTAATATAATAGTTATACTGGAGAGGGCACTTTTTCTCATATTACTTTACAAATATAGATTTTAATTTAAGATGATAGAATATATATTAAAAACACGTGTAGTACGTGTGTACAATAATTATAAATCAGTATCACCAATAGGCAACAATCAATTCATATTTTATCTTAATTGAAGTTAGAATCATTAATTTGTATAAAGATACCACAATGCTAATAGTGTATTAAAACATAGTGACATAAATTAATAAATTATTTTTTTTATTAATATTTTTTTTTTAGTTTTTAAAACTTAACTTTACTATAGAACGTTCAAGTTATTTATGTCCGATTTCTTTGTTTATATTAGGTATAGACTATAGTTTATTATATTATTTATTCCATTTTACTAAACACTTACTTGGTGGCCGATAGATTTCGAGAGTAGGTTTTTTCACTCCCGTTAGCACATTAATGCTTTTGTTGAAATTTTCTCTCTGTAAATATGATTGTCGTGAACATCTTATGTCTCCATACACTAATAATGGAAATTATTCTAATATTTTCGATTCGAATAGTAACAATTATTTCAATCATTTTTGAAATAATTGTATACTCGAAATTTAAAAAGTAAAGTGTTCGAATTCTAATTTTGGAATATTCAATTATATTTACACATACTACATCTAGAGTTGTCTAACGACTAACCCGAAAAGTTTCGACTGGGGAGTAGGCATTATTAAGGGTATCTAAAAATAAGCACCCCGTTTTTGGATTTTCGGGAACTTAAATTTGAAGACTGACTTTGAATTAACTTTGATCAATACACATTTAATTATTTGTTCAAAAGTCAAAACGTAACTTGAAAAGGAAGAATCATTCGATCACAATTTTTTTCTGTTATGGTCAATCTAATAAAAATTGAAAATCGGGATTGATCAATTAGGCCAATGTGATCGCGTTAATCTAAAATATTTCCATCATACCTAAATGGAAAAACGTCGTTATTTAATAAAAGTCGTAGAATTTCCTAAATATGTCCTCGTGGTCACGACTTACAAGCCACCTTGTAATTTGTAAGTATAGTTGATAAAAACATATCCTATGAATAAACTACATAAAGTGGTATCCTTTACATTCATTATTGATTATACATAGGTACAGTTTTGGCAAACACAACTGACTACGAGCTAAACGTCCGAGACAAGCGATTTCAAATATTTTTTTCCAAATCATCAACCGTACGCAGGATTTTGTATATTACAGATCGTTAGCTGTTTAATGTTTACACAAGAGCGCATTGATTATAAATGTATAAATAATACTTATAAATAAAAAACAATAGTGATAAATACTATTTAAATAATATGGTATCAACAGAAAAAAAAGATATACTTATATTAAATACCTGAACGTGTTGTCCATTGTTTTGACGCGGAGTGCCAGTAACGAAAAAACTCCGCTGCCGGTTAAGTTCGTTTTCTAATTGCTTTTTGATTTTCGAGCTCGACGAGTTGCCGCGTTTGGACTTCCGGCAGTTATTGACGTTTGCGTCCATCCCTGTTTGTTGTGCACGCTCCATTCAGTTTGTTTTCGTTCATTCAATTCATCGGCATAGCCGTACAAAACAAATGTACACCTACACAGGATTCAGACGCAATTGTCGTTTTCGCAACAATTTTTATGTTATTTTGACGACTCTTGGAATTTCCGGGACGACGAGTAAGCCTCCCGGAAAAATCGTATAGCTACTCGCCGTGAAGCGAGCGCAGCAACTGAACGATTCATTGCAGTAATAATAATTATAATGATGACGATGGGTAAGACCGGTGTGTATAACATACAGTAGTCAAAAGGCATGCCGACCAATGCACGCGTCCACAAGAAAAGTTAAAAATAACGCTGTGCCAAGTATTCGTCGCGTAAATTTATTGTTCACAGCATGCATATCCTGCGGTACAGTACTGTTTAGAAAGCATTTAATGATAATGACAAATTACAAATTATTTAAAGCTAATCAAATTTAAAAATGCTAATACAAATTTGTAAGGACTCCAATCGAATAGCATAGCATAAAAGTAACCGCAGTAGGTAGTAGCTTATTTTGATGGCGGGAAGTGTCTTAAATATACTGTATATATAATGTATGGAAAAGTGACAATCCCACGATTTAAAAAAAAGACTTAAGTTTAATAACTATCAAGTATACAATGCTTTAATAAATTATTTATCACAACTTAGATTCTGGGAATTCGTTGGTTTTTTAGTTAAGACCGGACAAATCGGTTAGCTTGTGAGAGGCTGTCATTTAATATACCTACCGTGAATCATATCATAAATAGTAGATGATATAGATCATAATAATGTAAAAATAATTTTTTTCTTAAAAATTAGCAAGGAAAATATTAAGACAAGGAACAAGAGCAGCTGAAAAATAATTTATTAAAAAAATAGAAGAACATAAATCATAATAATATGTAGGTTCAGTCCAAGGTTATTTTTTAAAAAATGAAGGTCGATAAAATCTCGGAAATCTAGGAATTGTATCAAAGGCCAAGCATTAAGAAAATATAACCAAAAGAAAGCTGAAGTGGACATGTCATTCTTGGCGAAAAACAGGATTATTGGTAAAAATAGTACAGGAGAATGTACAACGAGGAAAACGACCACTTGGAAGGCCGAACTACGCTGGGAAGATAGGGTCAAAGAATACATGGATAAATAAAGTAAGACCAGGGATGGATTGGAAGGAGTTAGCAATGGATAGGGAAATTTCGACGACATGGTCTTGAAGGCTGAAGTCACGGAAGAAGAAAAAGATACGACTCTTTCAATAAATACGAATCTTTCAATAATACAAATCTTTCAATAGATACGACTCTTTCAACATCTGAATATTTTTAATTTTGTTCTTTGCTTTTATTAATGTAAAGTTTAAGTTTATTAAAAAAAAGAGGAAAGAATCTAGTTAAAATTTCTCTATTTTTAACGGTATTAAAATGGTTTTTCTATGACCATTTTGCTTTGACCTATCCACTTTTCCATTAAAATGTTTTTACAATTATTGTAAACCACCCTCTTAAATATAAAATAATGAACTAAGAAAAATTTATCTATAACTTATAAAATTAATAAATTCACTTATTTGGTAGTAGCATGGTCATTGTCCGTGGCCCAACAAACATGCAATAAGTGACTGCTTTCAATATCCTACAGGCCAGATATTTTTGAAATTTCCCAGTAACTCTAATTCTGGTTGTAGGCGGGGGTCTAGTAGGAAAGTTATTAACTGCACGTCTTTTTTCTCCCAACTAAATAATATTTGACCAGGTAGGTGGTAAACAATATTTATACAATAATAATTATATTGTCTAACTGGGATATAATTATTTGATTTAAAAAAAATAATTTAGCACTAAATCTAATTTGTCTTGTAATTCAATTTGTATTTCTTTATTTTGAATAAACTTTCAAGTATTAATTGTAAAATTGTACTTTTTCTATGAACCATAAAATTACAAAAAAAAAGTAATAATATAATTACATTGTATTTGTATTTTTTTAAGTACTGGTATAAAAACATGTATCTAAATTAAGACAGGATTGAATATAAATTCATTTAGTACATATTCATTATTCATAGTTGCCCACATTGTGAAATAACAATTGGTATTTTTGGTTTATTACTTGGCCCTGTAGGAACATATTCAATTTTTCTCATTACCAATAATCCATCAATAACACGTCCAAATACAACATGTTTTCCATCTAAAAAGTTACAATTTGCAAGCTTAATTACAAGAGGTGACATAATATTTTCAACTTTTTTTCTTGGGGTTGGAAAGGTCAAGGAAACAGAATTAGTAAGTTTTGCTCAATAACCCCAAATCTGGGGTAATTTTGTCAAATTAGGCCTATTGAATAGCACATAATTTAAATAAAAATTACCTCAAATAATTAATAAAAATAGCTGCTAGGTAATATAAAAACCGGTTTTTATCGATTGCATGCGGCTGACGTATTAGTAAACAAACCAATTCACTATCATTTAATATTTGTCGATAAGTCTATGCTGCGCTATCTCTCCAAAAATATAAAACGAAATAGCGGTTGCCATTTGGGATATCGCCGTGGCCTATCTATATGTATTTAATCTATGTACAAATATTTAATAAATTTATTTTTTTTGTCGATGGTCAAACTGCAAAAAGGAGGCACTTGTCGAATGCAGAACGTATATAGGGGACATAACCTTATCATGTTATTATAACAAAATAGATTAAATTTAAATCTATTTTGTATTTATCGTCTTTATTATTTGTTTGTTTTTTTTACAGAAAGCTGTACTATAAATCAATTAACGTATACATTTTTTTTAAACAAAACAAAATTTCAACTGAAGGTACAACTGATATTGATTCAGTTTAATATTATCGTTAATTATTTTGATATATTAAGGTATAACGTTGCTATAAAATGCCAAGTTGGAACCAAATTCAAAGTCAATTAAGGAGCCCGCAAAATCCAGTCGTATTTTTTGATATAACTGTTGGAAGAACGGTATGGTTATCTAAATTTTAGCAAACTAATAATTATTACAATTTAATTTCCACTTGATAGTACTGTAGAAAATGTGTAGGTTAGTTTGCCAACTGGTATAAGTATTATATTTTCTAAGAGTCTATTTTTCATTGCCGTATGAAATATTATTATAAACACAATTTTTGGACAGTAGCATACATCACAAATTTCAGAAGATGCTCTATTCAGAATGTGACCAGTCACACAAGTTCTATCCCACAATATTGCCATAGTCGTCCACTAATGGGTATTGGTGGTATTTTTTGTGAATGACTAAGCAGCTGGCTTATGAATTTTGGTCTGCACTGATCACATTTATTCTGAACGAAATAGCTGTTAATGTGTTATAAGAATCAATGCTATATAAAGACTTTAGGGTGTTTGATCTCTTTAAATTATTAACGATACTATTTTTAATATGATTTGTGTATTTATTATCTATCTAATGTATACACATACTTTGCTTTGATGCGTAGCAAGGTTTTGCTTATACATTTTTTTTTAGATATTTGATGGTGATAGAGATAATTTAGTAGGCAAATCAAATGCGTTTCTATTTAGTATGACCAGTGTTTAAAAAACGTTAAATCTGCTAACCAAATGTATATAATACTCTTGATTCTTCAGAAATAATTATTAATTAATTTTTTATTTAAGGAAATCGGCAGATTAATTATGGAGTTGTATGCTGACATAGTTCCTAAAACCAGTGAGAATTTCCGTCAATTTTGTACAGGGGAACATAAAAGAGATGGAATTCCATTTGGATACAAAGGATGTTGTTTCCATAGGATAATTAAAGATTTTATGATCCAAGGTGGTGATTTTGTCAATGTTAGTATAAATAAACTGATTAGAAAATTGTATTTTATCTCAATATTTAATTGTGGACTTTTGTTTTATTGTGGACTTAGGGTGATGGCACAGGAGTAATGAGTATATATGGAGCAGATACATTTTCTGATGAAAACTTTAAACTCAATCATGATGCTCCTGGACTTTTGTCAATGGTAAGTATATAACAATATATATCAATTACTTAATAATAAAATAACTCTTTTTTTAAATTATTAAAGATAATTATTTTTTTTTACACTTATAGGCAAATAGTGGTAAAGACACCAATGGATGTCAATTCTTTATCACTTGTGCAAATTGTAACTTTTTAGATGGAAAACATGTTGTATTTGGACGTGTTATTGATGGATTATTGGTAATGAGGAAAATTGAAAATGTTCCTACAGGGCCTAATAATAAACCAAAAATACCAATAGTTATTTCACAATGTGGGCAACTATGAATAATGAATATGTACTAATGAATTTATATTCAATCCTGTCTTAATTTAGTTACATAATTTTATACTAGAACTTAAAAAAATACAAATAAAATATAATTTTAAAATTATATTATTACTTTTTTTTTTGTTATATTATGGTTCATAGAAAAAGTACCATTTTACAATTAATATTTGTTAGGTTATTAAAAATTAAGAAGTACAAATTGAATTACAAGACAAATTAGATTTAGTGTTAAGTTATTTTTGTTGGGCCACTGACAATGGCCATGCTACTGCCAATTAAGTGAATTTATTAATTTTATATATTATAGATAAATTATTCTTAGTTCATTATTTTATATTTAAGAGGGTGGTTTACAATAATTGTAAAAACATTTTAATGGAAAAGTGGATAGGTCAAAGCAAAATGGTCATAGAAAAACCATTTTAATACCGTTAAAAATAGAGAAATTTTAACTAGATTCTTTCCTCTTTTTTTTAGAAAACTTAAATTTTACATTAATACAAGCAAAGAAAAAGTTTAAAAAAATTTAAAAGTAAAATATAAATTGTGAATGTTTGTTTATTTTTGTCCGAGCTCAGACGGTTAGCAGCATGGAATGGTGCTTGATCGTATGTGTTTTGTTCTGTCTAGTTTGTTTGACATCTATTATTTTATACACGCATTTGTTGTCAACACTCACTTTACAATACATCACTGACAAGTAGACCTTTATCGTAGACAATGAAAAATTAATTGAACTTATTAAAGCTCATACAGCATACTGAATGATATGACATGAGTGATTCAAAATGTAATGACAATTCTTTTTCGTTTTTTTATACTAATTATTTTAGAATTTATAAACTAATACACAAGGTCTCAGCTCGGATATGTGAATGAAGTCCCCTGAAACTACTTGGAATGGACGTGTGTGAACTGACTTAAAGTTCTATATGCTCAAGAATAAAAATAATTCATTTATTAATTATATGAAAATAAGTATACAAAAATAATAAAATCTGTAAGCTGTTGCAAAGTAAGAACTAAAAGCCAAAACTTGAAAATTACTTTTCTTCGCAATACATGTAACTGGAAGTGGAAAATCGTATTAGTGGCCGTGGGTGGTAAACCACAGAGAAGATTAAGCTAACTGCAAAAAAGATCTCGGAATCTATGGTTAAATTTATGAAAAGTATGTAGGTATGTCAGCAACTTGAGATAGTCACGATATATGGCTGCTCAGTGCTCATTTCTCGAGTGGTCGTGTGTTTCTTACGAGAGCAAACCGGCTACCATATTGTAAAATTTGATAACACAAATTGCTGACATACCTATTTATTTTGCCGTCGTCAAGGTGGTCATGGTGAATCCACATGAATTGTTAGTCATGGTTAACTAATATCTGTACATATTATCATAGGCTTATCAATTACGTGTAATTTTGCGATGAAGTCGCGGTGAGAAAACATTGTTTTTATATTCAGGCGATTTTTGATAACGTGACACTACACAGGAAATGAGTCACAACTTTATTGGTCGCGTATTAAAATTTAAAACAAATTAATTCGTTCCCAATCCCAATTAAAAGTACTTATTTCCGGTGAAAATCAGTAAAAACTGAATGCAGCGTATTTGTATTGTGTGTAGTTAAATAAGCGTGCTTAAAAATGAAACCTGGTTTGTATCATGAACAAAAATGTTCACAGCTATTGGGAAAGGACGAAAACGATTCTGTATTACAATTGTTAGGCCCAAAATGTCAAGTAAATATTGTTATTTATATTAAAGTTTGTAAGATTAATTTCATGAATATGCAGATGTATGATTGATATATGTATATGATTTTATAGAGTTTATCTATGGCAGTTGTTCAGTTTTTTAGTACAGATGGCCCAGAAAGTACTGATTGGCGTCAAAAAAACTTTGGTATTCTCTGTTTTATAAGAGATCCAAATAGAAAATCTTATTACTTCCGCTTGTACTGCCCGATAAGGCGCCAATTATTATGGGAACACGAAATGTATAACGGATTACAGTATCAAAGTACTGCAAAATTTTTTCATTGCTTTGAAGCAGAGGTAAAATATAAAGTTATAATATATACATTTTCGAATATGTCCATAACTACAGAACCCCTCAACAGATCGAGTTAAAATATTCACGATTTATTTGTGTCAAGGAGGGGTTTAAGCTATCTTGTACAACCCTGCAGAAAGAGCAGCTAGTATTATATAACAATTAAATAATGTATTATTGTTCAACATAATTAAATTCATACCAATAGTAAAATAATTTGTATTGAGATTATCAAATAGTTTATTCTTTTTATAAATATTACAATTTATTTTTAGGAGTGTATTGTAGGTTTTAATTTTGCAAGTGAAGACGAAGCAGCTACTTTTGAAGAAACTGTTATAAATTTACAAAGAAGAAGGCGTGAAAAACGATTAGGTAATGATTTTCTATTTCATTATGATAGATAAACAAAAATTGTTTTGCAGATCAGGTTCTTGCAATGGACTTAAATAAATCATAATTTCTAAAAAAATGATATTTTTAAATAAATTTAAAATCAATTGTAGTTATTTTAGTATATTAATAAATATTAACTAAGTAGTTCATACTCTCACACGTTATAAAATTCAATCTATGTAGATAAATAATATATATAATGGGTGAATTATCATAGAACACACTTAATTTTTTGCACCATAAAAATTTGAAGTGTTTATAACTATTTCTCATTTATATATTGTTTTATAATTATATTAGTAGAACTTTTGTTTTTTTCAGAAACACTTTATCTTTAATAAATGTTATTTAAATGTTTTATTAATTCATAATTTAAAATGATTGATGTGTTTTTCATTAGAGCAAAGAAACAGGGCACACAATAACCAAAATAGCATTCAACATCCTCCTACTCCTAATAACATGTATGGAGGACCACCAGTACAAGTTAATGGTACAATTTTTTTTATTTATTATGTATTATTAAACATTGTAACATTAAGTTAACCTTGTGTAATGAAAAGATTAATAAGTTATTAAAAATTATTAATTTAAAAAAAATATATGTATTAATGTATAATAATATTTGTATAATAAGATATCATTGATGCTCCATATGAAAACTAGTATGTTTCATTTTTCTTGTAAAACAACAACACATTAGTTAATTGTATGATAAAAAAATGTATACTTAGTAACTTCGGCAAAAATCAATACAAGCTTCTAGAGTTATCTATAAAAAGTAGGCACTTTCGACTAATGTCGTAAAAAACGTACACTTATCGCAGATGACCAACAAAACCTGTTCTGAAACTATAAAGTTAGTCATATTTGACGCGTATACCAAACATATTGTTTTTTTTTTTTTGTAAGAAAACAATAAAACGTAATATTTTTAGCAGTGAATATTGAAGCGTCATAATATTTGTGAGTAAACTTGAAATGTGATTTTAGTCTTGGCAAACTGAAATATGATATTTTTCTTAAGAAAAATAAACCTACTAGTTTTCACAAGGGACGTCAGTATAATAAATATTCTTTATATTTTAAAAATTAGGTAAAGTTCGCAACAAAAACAAAGCCAAAAATTCAAAAAACAAAAAATATACCAAAGATCAAATTGGTTTACCAGAAAACTTCATACATGTACAACATATTGGTTGGGATCCTGATAGAGGGTTTGATTTAGGTCAAATAAAAGATCCACAGCTTAACACTTTTTTTGCAAAAGTAATATTATAATTAATTTTAACTATTATAAATATATATTAGTTATAGTTGTTTTATTAAATTATTTATACATTTGTAGATGTTATTTTTCAATTATTATGTTTAAATTTATCTTGTCATAATTATTTTTAGGCTGGTGTATCTGAAAGCCAACTGCGCAATCCTCAAACTCGAGAATTTATTTATGATTTTATTGATAAACATGGTGGTATAGATGCCATTAAAGATGCTGTCGACAATTCACCAGTGCCTCCTCCGTTACCAACAAGAATCCGGCAAGCACCACCTCCACCCCCTCCACCAAATAGTATGCCTCCTATGAGAAGTCTTGCACCACCACCACCAAGACCCAATAACTTACCTAGTCCTGCTAAGAAACAAGGTATTACAAAAATATAAGTTAACCTCATTTTAAAATTTGTACTAAGTAGTTATAATTATATTTTTCAGACAGTGTTATTATACCACCACCTCCACCTCCTTTAATAAATTCAGCACCACCACCACCACCACCACCTCCTCCTCCACAACTTGATTTACCAAAAGTAAATTTACCCGTTGAATCTGTTCCTGATACAAGGTCTGCCCTCTTAGATGCTATTCGATCAGGCAAGGCGCTCAAGGTAAATATAATAATATAAATTTCCAATTATGTTGGTGACAAATTTTTTCTAAAATTATAAGTCCCATTTCTTTTTCTTAAATATCCTTGTCACTATTAATATAGATAAGATAAAACAAAAAAAATAAGTTTTATCTTATCGGTACAATTAACTTAATTATTTTTGGATGTATCAATGTCTTTGATTTGTTGCTGTTGTTTCAGACTCATTGCAGAGTCATCTTTAAAGCAGTAGTCACCGCTCTAAATAGAGCGCTAGAAATACTGTTGCTCTGAAGATGGACTCTGTAATTGGGACTAAAACTACAGCAAGAAATCAAATACATGGATACTTCTGAGGATTATCAATTTAATCTTTCAATTGATGAAAGCATTTATACACTTGTCACCATTGAAAACTTAAATTATGGTTGCACTTAATAATCAATTTAGAAAGTTCGTTCACGTAATTTATCTTTAAATATGTACAGCCTGTTGATACAGCATCAAGTTCTGAAAAAGCCCCTAATCTATCAGTATCAAGGAACGAATTATTGGACCAAATTCGACAAGGAGTTGAATTAAAATCGGTACCAACTACTTAAATTTTAATTATTAGGATAATTATTTTCACTAGATAATAAATGATGTTTTTTTACTAGGTACAACCAGTGGAAAAGAAGATTATCAACAACTTGGAAGGTAATGGGTTAGCTGGCGCATTAGCTAGAGCTTTGGCTGAACGGGCGAGAGTAATTCATAGTGACAGCAGTACCAGTGACTCAAGCGACGACGAAGATGATGAATGGGATGATTAATTTATTTTTATTATAAAAAATTATACTTAATCCAACTCAGTATCATGCATCAATGTTCTTTACTTTATACACATTATTATTAAAATTAAAATTTGTATATATTAATTATTAGTTCAATTATGAATTAGCTAACATTTTATTTAATACATATTTTATATTAAAGAAAATATTGCCTAAGGTATTTTATATTTCACTTAAGTTACATGATTATCACATAACGTGCTAATAAATATTATATTTTATTTAAACATGTAATAACTATACTTAAAAATAAAGTAAATTCTTATAAGTTCCATAGAACCTTAAGGGAATTGAAAGCAGTAGAATTTTTAGAAGTTTTAGATCTAAAAGCCTGACAAAAATTACGCCTACTAGGATGGTCTATTGAGGTGGGATATTTATGTGTTTTTACTTCAAGGTCTTTTATATACTAACGCATTTAATAGTATGATACATTTGAGTCCATTATTAAGTATTTTTATTACTCAATATGTTATTTCATATCAAATCGGATTTAAGCAGATTTAATTTAATACAGTCTTGAACGAGTAAACATTTTTTAAAAAAATTATTACTATAACATTTTTATTAATGAAATCGGTGAAAATGAAAACGCACATCAATTCATACAAGTGTTTTAAGTAAAAAACTTGTGTTTTCGAGTTAACGCAAGAAATCAAAAACCAATACGTTATATTTTTAAATGATTGTTTACTTTTGAACTCAGTGTTACTTCAAAACAAATGCGCTGATGTGCGAAATTATACAAAAACCTCACTGTCTAACAATTGAAATAATTTATACATGTAAATTGTATACATGGTCTTATCATTAATGAATCACTCTGTATACCCGGGGGATTCTGATGAGCAGTGGACTTATTGGCTTGTATTGACTTCAATGAGACCCTTAATTTTTTGAAAAATTTCGATCAACTTAATATTGCTGTCATTTTTAATATTTTGAAATTGAATAGAACACAAAGTAATAGGTATTTTTGAAATTGATAAGACTTTTTTTATAGGATTGGACACTCAAACTGAATGTTTTCATCATATACTTCTACAATAGGATGAGTACAGTAAGGATTTATTTTTTTTATTTAAAAAAAAAATGTCTATTTACTTTATATTCAAAATGCATACATGTAGTAAAATAAGAAATAGAAACATGGTTTCGTGAAATTTGATTCTCCTTTAGATTTAGGAGTAACATGATAAAAACAATTTCTGGTTCGGTGTAGTACTTTAAAGCGAGGAGCTGCTTTTTTTTAATTTAAAAAATACCTAATGATAACAAATAATAAATTACATCCTGGGTCAAAATTTATTTCATGAGAAAATTGTGAAATTTAGTACCTATATTTCTGTTGTTTTATATAACTTAATAAAAGTTGTAACAGTAAATCATTTCAAAATTATTTTTATTATAACTTAATGAAAATAAAAGAAAGGGAATAAGTAAAATATTCCAAAATGATAGATAACACAAAAAAGCCGTTTGCGAAAATATCTATTAGTGGTTCAATTTCGTTGAACTTTTCATACATAATTTGATCATCTTCAGAAAATATTTTTGACAATTGATTATGTGCTTAAAAATTAATTTTTAGTATTAGGATGGATACGATTAAAGTTAATCGTCTGTCTATAAAAATGTATCGACATAATTACCCATACATCGTAGTTACCAATATAATGAAAATACTTTCATTACCTGTTGACTTTCCTTTATTTGGAACTTTCCTTAATAAAAAAAAAGTTTGATTATAGATTTTTGAGAAAATTGTTATAGTTCCATTCTAGATCTACCTTCGGTCTAATTTTCAGACCTAAAACTTTACTAAATCTTTACCTAAAAAGTTAAATAAATAAAAAATGTTCAACCCTTCTAGGGAAGAGTGGATATATTTGTTAGGGTTGTCAACATTTATCGGTATTAGTATGTCTTAAGAATACTCTTTACAAATTTAAATCTAATTGGATTATTTTTAAAAAAAGTTAGAGAGCATCATAATTTTAAGATGGCTGAGAAGATATCGTGGGTAGACACAAAAAAAAAACTAAATAAATACACCATTGTAAAAACAATACCTTCTCAGCTATGCATCAAAGCTGAAATAGTATCCAATTAGGAAAATAAATTAACTGCAATGTTCAAGTAAATTTATTTATTGTTTGTTTTTTTTATTATGAAATCGTTTAGCGAAAGTTTCTCCCACTAAGAGTGGTAGTATAAGTGTTGCGTCCCCATAAACCTAAAAGTTTGTGAATTATAATTAATAAAATAAAAAGAACAGATAACAATATTAAATTGCTTTACTTTTACAGGTGTTGCTTCAGCTCTAATTTTTCCCCACGAAACAGCTTCATCAGGCCTAGCTCCGGAGTCACTGCCATCATATTCAGAAGCAGTGTTTAGGTAAACTGCATAATCTGCACCATTTCTCTAATCAAAATAATGCCTAAACTTCATAAGATATACTTTTTTTTTTTTAATGTGCTTTTATTTCACAATATTACAGCATGACAGTTAAAATAAGATATACTTATTTCAATTATTTTTGATAAATTATTTATAATTAAATTGTCATGACAGAATTAACACTTGGCTAAAAACATAATACTGACAAGTCAAGGACATACCATTAAATTAGCATTGCAAATATGATGCTTTATCAATCCGCCTCCTACAATAATCACTCCAGTATTGGCTGCTTTAACGGCCATGGTGTTTAATCGCTTTAGATCTAAAATCATAAGTAAAACATATAAGAATACAATAGAATAGATAGAAGTACAAGTAGAGGTAACCAAAGAAGAATTCTATGCATTAATGCAGTAGTGTTTAAAGTGAATTAGTATTAGAAGTATGGATTTAGGATGGTTGACGTTGTTTTTGTAAAGGAAATAATAACTATATAATGACATGATATAAAAACAAATAAATAGTGATTTAATTACCTTTAAGTATATCGATTATAAGACCGGGATTTCTAAAAGAATGGAAGTACATCATATCTCCTAAACTACCATCTGTTAATGCTGGACAAAAAATAGGAATTTTGTTACGTGCTGCCCAATAACAAATAGATTCTTTATTATTTATTTCTAAACCTAATCTCTCAATTATTTGAGATGGCGTCCAGGCGATATTCTAAAAAAACATTTAAATATATACTACATATTACATACTTAATAGTTATTTACAAAATTTAAAATCACAATTACTTAATTTGTAAAACTAACTTGTTCTATTAACATTTTATCCAAAATGGGCATGACCCAATTTTCAAATTTACAATAATTATTATTCGGCACCAGTAAATTTCCGATTCTATTAATTCCATTTTCACGTAGAGTACTTCCTTTTAATTGGAAATCTCCAATAAATGTAGGAGCTAAACATTTTATAATATCTTCTTCAACACCTCCAGCAGTTGTGACAATACAATCAACCATATTGTGTTCCACAGCAAATCGTATTGAATCTCGATTTCCACATGATACCATATTAGATGTATAACCAAGAAATATGGTACAGTTAGAGCGGCGTTTAATAAATTCATCTTCCTCATAAATATCTTCTTCAAATGGTTTTTCTCTTTCATCTAGCTAAAAATATAATATAAATTTAACAATGCAACCTACATGGCATAAAAAATCTAACCATTTTATTTATTTGTTCCACAGCTAGTCCAAAATTTGTAGCTTGAAATCCAGAATATCGGTAAACAGATAAAAGACGTTCATAATCTATTCCATTATTCCAATCATAACCTTACAAAATACAATAATATTTAAATAAATAACTAATAACAAATAGGAAAATCAAAAAATATAATACCTTTTACTATTGGAGCATCAAGTTCAATACTTTTTTTCAAAACTGCATCTGAAGCTTTTTTTGGTTCATTAATTTCACCATTAACAACTCTTTCAGTTGGATTAAATTCATTCATTTTTTTAACAATTTCTGAACTTACCTAAATAATAAATCATTATTTATAGATAAACTATGTATGAATAAAATAAGGCATTTAAACACGTTTTTGCACTTGGTCTTCCTTAACAGTTTTGGCATGAATCATGTCATAATTATATAATTAATTTACATAAACATGAACTTGAATTTAAATAATGTACATTAATATATGCATTTACTGTATAATTTTGACTGCACATAGGTTTTCAATGAATATATTTTCTAATAAGCTACTTTTAAATTTTACCATAATATGCCTATTTTAAATTTAAATAATTTTTAACAAATTGTACAAATTGGAAAGTTATAATACAACGATATTATAATTACATTTTAAAATAATACATACCTATATATTTTTATATTCAGCGCATTAATGAATCACGTTTTTAATAGTTATTATTTAAATTTCAGTTTACGAAACAACCACACTAAAAATCGAGAAGGTATAATAATGACATTGATAAAAATAATTCATAAACATTGATAATAGTATCATCTAATACCAGTCCGATCTAGGCGCATACGGTATACGCCGTGCATTAATAAATTTGAAAATAATACTTCCTAGTATCGAACAAACTTCAAGATTCTAATATCCTATATAGTTACTAGTTATACAAAAAAGGGTTTGTGAATAGTGAACTACAGTTTAAATATGTAATTATATTATTACAACTATTTTGTTGACCATTTTATTGTACCATTTCTTTTTTAGTTGTATAATATTTTTATCATATTAAGAGTAAGTAATTTATTTTTCAAGTTAACCCATTCGTCGACTGGTAATTATGTAAAATAATGTATTCTATTTTTAATCTATCAAGCGCAATAACAATAGTTTTACCTCTTTTTACATAAATTGTAACTTTGTTAAAAATTACTTATTTTCTTTAAGAGTTTAAGATTTAAATACCTAATATGTCCTCTTTAAATTGTGTAACAATGTTACAACAAAAATATCACTTGTGTGTCTTGTGGTACTAACATACATGACTGATAAAAAAATAATTCATTTTTTAATATCAATTTTAGTTCTTAAGACTGGTATAATTGAATATAGCAAATTTCTTAAGTATTCTAGAAATTAAAAAAATACTTTTAAGGTGTTTTATAAAAAAATTTAAACTTAATAACTTGATTAAAGGGTGTTTTATAATAGTCCACCCACTAGATTTTTTACATCTATATTTCTTTGATCTATAACAATTTTTCTATTAAAAAGGTGTTGGCGGGGAAAAAAATTTGACGGCTGCTGAGTATCAACTCAACATTTTTAATGCGGTTTTTTTTTTTTTGTTATGGTATAGGACACTGACTTTTCATTTTAACTATTTAAATTCAACAAATAAAATGCAGTAAAAATTTCCTAACATGTCAAATTTTTAAGAATTAACATAAAGAAATAAAATTAACATTATTTACTATGCAAAAAACTATCTACAAAAACATTCTAAATTTAAATTGTGAGTGTGTTACCTACAAAATGTTTTTTTTAGTATAATGTTACGCTGTAACAATGACAACAGTGTTTTAATGCAAGGATACAAATTTGAGATTTGTTATCTTCAAAGATCTCATTCCGTCATACCGATTAACAATTTTGTTGCCAGGCAACATATACTGAATAGATCTTGTCTTACTGATTACTTTCTATAACAAAGAGTCTCATAAATAATAGCATCCTCAAATATTTATTGATTTTCTTATTTTAATTTTAATTCTAAAACTTTAGGGTTTTCTATAAAAAAAACACCATTGTCACATTCTAATTTAGCGGTATCATATATTAAGTATATAACAATGTAATCTATCAATGAAGTATAAGCTACATTATTTTTGTTACTAAATTTATTATTACTTATATATACTTTGTTCTATTGGATTGTTACAGTCAAAATGGGTCGTTTAGCAACTATGGCTGTTTGCTGTTTAAATCAGTGGGCTTTGGACTTTGAAAATAACAAACGTCGCATATTAGAAAGTATTGAGATGGCTAAACAATGTGGTGCCACTTATCGAAGTGGACCCGAACTTGAAATTTGTGGCTATAGCTGTGAAGACCATTTTCTCGAGAGTGATACTCTTTTGCACTCGTGGCAAGTTTTAGTTGAATTGATGATGCATCAATCATCTGTTGATATAATGGTGTGTTTCAGATAAAAAATAGGAAATGAATGTATTTAAAAATAATTAATTGTTTTAGGTTGATGTAGGTATGCCTATAATGCACAAAAATTCCACTTACAATTGTAGAGTTGTGTTCCTGAACAAACGTATTTTATTAATCCGACCTAAATTACTTATGTGCGATACTGGTAATTATAGAGAAACTCGTTGGTTTACATCGTGGAAAAAAATTCGCACAGTTGAAGATTTCTTTTTACCTCGTATTGTACAGAAGTTCACAGGTCAAACTGTTGTACCTTTCGGAGATGCTGTTATTGCGACAACTGATACGTGTATTGGATATGAAATATGCGAAGAACTTTGGAGTCCCAACAGTACCCATATTCCAATGTGTTTAGACGGTGTTGAAATAGTTGTTAATAGTTCTGGTTCTTATATGGAGCTACGTAAGTCTTCAATAGTTTTAGACCTCATCAAGTCGGCAACATTTAAAAGTGGTGGCTGTTATTTATACAGTAATCTAAGAGGTTGTGATGGGCAACGAGTTTATTTTAATGGTTGTTCTAATATTGCATTAAATGGAGCTTTAATAAAAGTCGGAACACAGTTCAGTTTAAAAGAAGTTGAAGTGACTTGTGCTACAATTGATTTAGAAGATATTAGAAGCTATAGAAATGCCATTAGATCTAGATCAGGATCAAGTTCAGAATCTTATCACAGAATTAAGGTTCCTGATTTCAGTTTATCAAGAGATACTCAGAAAGTACCAGATCCTATTTTATTAGACTTTAAATGTTTGTCCCCTGAAGAAGAAATTTCTTTAGGTCCTGCATGCTGGCTATGGGATTATTTAAGGCGTTCAAAACAAGGTGGCTATTTTTTGCCTTTAAGTGGTGGTGTTGATTCATCAAGTACCGCATGCATTGCTTATTCAATGTGTAATATGATCGTTCAAGCATGTCAAGGTGGTGACTCTCAAGTATTGAATGAAATACGCACTATTGTTGGTCAACAAACATATTTCCCATCAAACGCTAGGGATCTTTGTAAACAGCTTTTGACAACTTGTTATATGGCTACAGAAAATTCATCTGTTGAAACGAAAAAACGGGCAGAAGATTTATCCAGTCAAATATCTAGTTACCATTTAAATGTTTGTATTGATAAAGCTATTTCAGCAGTAGTATCCATTTTTGTTAGCTTAACAGGTAAAACTCCACAATTTGCGATTTATGGTGGATCTCCAAGGGAATCATTAGCATTGCAAAATGTGCAAGCTCGACTGAGAATGGTTTTAACATATTTATTTGCACAACTCATGCTTTGGGTTCGTGGCCGTCAAGGAGGTTTGTTAGTCTTAGGCTCGGGTAATGTTGATGAAGCTCTTAGAGGCTATATGACCAAATACGACTGTTCAAGTGCTGACGTCAATCCTATTGGTGGAATATCTAAATCTGACTTAAAAATGTTCCTTGGATATTTTAGAAATAAACATTCATTAATAGCCATTGACAATATTATCAATGCTACACCTACGGCTGAATTAGAACCTTTGGTAGCAGGACAAATTACACAGTCGGACGAAGAAGATATGGGAATGACTTACAACGAGCTTAGTGTATATGGTAAGCTAAGAAAACAAAATTATTGCGGCCCATACAGTATGTTTTGTAAGCTGTTGTTATTATGGGGTAACCAGTATACACCCGAGCAAATAGCGGAAAAAGTGAAACACTTTTTTAGGTGTTATGCAATCAATAGACATAAAATGACAGTTTTGACTCCTAGTTATCATGCTGAAGCTTATAGCCCAGATGATAATCGTTTCGACCATCGCCCATTCCTCTATAATGTCATGTGGCCTTGGCAGTTCCGATGCATTGATCAAAAACTAGAAGAATTTCATGATAAAAAGAATGGTGTTTCTAAATATTTAGGTTTAGAATCCAAGTATGCTGTTAATGTATAGTAATAGAATTATTATTATAGCTGTTATTTTTCTTACCGTGTAAAATTTTAGAATCAAAAGTAGATCAATCAAAAATTAAACTATTCAATTAGTGAAACTTTACTCGATTGTTACTATCATTATTAATTCTGTAACAATTTTATGGTTGTAATTTTACTGTTATTTTGAATGTTGCATTGAATGAGTTATTTAAAAACTTGCTATTAAGCACTAGTATATCAATATAATCACAGGACAACCTCATGAATAATGTGATTATTAATAAAACGTTTAACCAATAGATATGTTTAAACAAATTTTGTTAATTATATTATTTTGTATTATTATTATGTAGAATGGAATAAGCTTCATTTTGCAATAATACACAACTTGTACTTCGCAATACTGTGTTTAAAAAACTTGTACTCGTGACAGCAAAACATTCATTGAATTTAATTTGAACTAATATGAATTTATTGTTTTATTACAATCATCAATAGGGCCATCTATATGTTGATCTTCCGGAATTTCTTCTAAGATTTCTGATGACTCTTCTATGGGTTCCCATGTATTTTCGACTTTATTTAAATACCCTATTAAAAATAACAATGTTATATATTAATATATGTTATATTATGTTACAATGTTATAGTATTTTAATTATCATTGTATAACCTCGTATGGTAGAATGTTTGATTCTTGGTTCGATTCGTAATTCTTTTGATTTAAGACTTCCATCGTTGTCTTCAGGTGAAGCATAAAACCTTACAATAGTTAAAGGTTGCTTATTCATTGATTTCATTTCTAAACTTATTCCATTAAGTTTATCATCCTATAAAATGTATAAATCAAATTTTTATTTCTAAATACTTATAGATCTGTATACCAACTTTAACAAGTTTATAGCCATCTTGCATTTGAATCGATTGTCTTTTATTTCGCACTATTTCAGCGTTAATCTCTTCATCCCTACGTTTTTTCCATTGCACGTGTGTACGATACGCATGATATGATACTGACAAAGTGACAAATAAAAGAATACATGCCATTATCAAAGTGACAACTAGAAAAAACAAAGAAGTTTATAACATATTGTAGTTCTGCAATCGTTAATTTGCAAAGCACAGTTAATGTGAAATTACAATTTTATCGATTCAGTCGTTTAAGTTCATAACTTGGCGATAATTTTATATAATTTTCTAGCTGGTTGGTATTTTTCTGTAGACACGATGTCCAGTGACGCAAAAACTATTCTAACACGTAAAAATAGGTACTTCATTATTTAATCCACGTAGGTATCTAACCTCGTGGCATAAGTTTAAGAATGTTGTTTTGTTGTAAAAATGGAATAATTGATACCTAATCTACTTTCTGGGCAGTCAATCGTCATTAACTCCACATACAATTAATTTGCGAAAATGGTCGGTTAAACATTAATTCAATTGACTCATCACTCAATGTCGCGTCATGTCAAGTAATGACCTACTGGTCAATCTACTGTCTTTTCATTTCATTGTCTTTTTCTCTAAAACGTCTTACATCTACTAAAGAATTACTAGAGAATATGGAATACTCTGATCTTTTTCACCTTTATGTTGCAGATTAGTGACTTCGGATAATGCTATATATAAATTCTATTTTTTGATTACGAAGACTCCCCGAATTCAGTGAGAACTGAAAAGCCGATTCGAGCGCATCTCGATGACTGCTATTTGACAGACTTTAGAACTCCATCCCAAACCCATCTAAAGAACCTATATTGAGTCACACTTAAACTTAACAATATTGAATATTGATGGTCATCACAATCCCTTTTTCACTTATTATATCTTGCCATATAAAATACAAATGTAAGTTCCCGCCTGGATGGTGTGGTCTGAATGTGTCACGGGATCTTAACCCTCACCAACATTTTTTTTTTTGGTATACAGGGTCCGGCAGTGAAATGGGATGATTTCATTACTTAATTACTATTTAATGAATGAATAAATTTTAATTTTAATAAATATAAAGTATAAGAGTTACAATTTTATGTTCAATACAAAAAAATACTATTTTTTATGTACTACGTTTGCCAAATGACCTCCATTGTTATTTATGCATTCTTGTAGGCGGAACTTAAAGTTTTGCATGACCTCTCGCAGCATATTAATGGAAATTGATTCAATATCGTCCCGAATGCGTTGTTTGAGTGTTTGGATAGTTCTTGGTGGATTGGCCTCAAACACTTTTGATTTAAGGTATCCCCATAAAAAAAATCGCAAGCCGTTAATATGCTGCAAAACTTTAAGTTCCGCCTACAAGAATGCATAAATAACAATGGAGGTCATTTGGCAAACGTAGTACATAAAAAATAGTATTTTTTTGTATTGAACATAAAATTGTAACTCTTATACTTTATATTTATTAAAATTAAAATTAAAATTTATTCATTCATTAAATAGTAATTAAGTATTGAAATCATCCCGTTTCACTGCCGGACCCTGTATAAACAAATAACTACGATAGTAGATTATATATACAATAAGAGTAATAATGTAAAATTTTAACCCGGTTTTAACTGAAAGTTTGTTGAACGTTACATGAAAATCGTATTTTTACCTATACATAGTTTTATATTTACAAACTATACATTAAGTTTCTTTAAGATGGCACATTTTACCATTGAACGTGTTATCTCGTTGAGTTAATACTTTTGCGTATTTTGAATCATAGGGCATTCGAGCAGGAGGATCGAGTACCCATGTTTGTTCCACTCCCTTGATAATAAAAAAATACTTTTATACTACATCTATTAAAATAAATTACAGTAAAAATAAATATTTCATACATAACTTATGTTGAGCGAAGGTCCCGGTCTGGGTTTATGAATGTCATCAAAAGAAGCACATTGAGCACTACGAACGCCTTGAGAATTAGTAACATTGACTTTTTCACTACCAGTTTTTGTAAACAACATGTACTCATCTAAAGGTTTCATTTCGTTGTAGTTAACTTCCAGAAACACGTCTTTAAAATACAGGTAATTGTTATGTAATATGTATATTATTGAGTGAGTAGTTAACGAGTTTATTATATAAATACTTGAAATGCAACCGCTGTAACTGGTGTAAGAAGCAAATCTAGGGTCAGTTGTATTAAGTCCACCGATTTGAACTTCGTTGTCTCCGGCTGTAATATCTGTTAATGTATCGGTTAAACTTAAAACTGGGATTTTTTTTAGTTCAATTGGATCTCTATCAACCTGAAAACAATTAAGTGACTTACTTATACATACATTTACTAGACGTAATCGACCTATATGATACATCATTCACATGATATAGATATTCCTTATAGTACACGTTTACCATTAGTACTGAACTAGCTTCGGTTCGCTTATAATATACCGAGTGCCTCGCACCATTCAAAAAATTTCTATCCTTAATACGCGCGCCAAATGCTCCACCTGTTCCTTCTCGGTCTTCTTCAAAAATCATTTCACCCTTTTCATTTAGTGCCACAATAAGATAGTAACTTCTCCTAATTAAAAAATAGCAATTATGAATCATAATGATAATACTTCCGATTTTTAAGAGAAGCGAGAATTAAGCTAAAACAATAAGAAGGCGTTTAATTCCCAAAGGCAAAACAAAAATTACTTGTTCTCTGTTTGAATAAGTAGCAATACCGTACTTCGTTGTCGTTTATCACTACTAGAGAAAGCTAAATTTAATTTCACTTGCGTGACAGGTCCTTCGAGAAGAAATTTCCTTCTTAATACTGATAATCCACTAAAATCAGCTCCTTTATCTATGGATTAATTATGTACACTCTTTATATAGTAGATGCACTTTTAAAAATACAAGGAAGGTTTTTACCTAAACCGCAAAAATCTCCATAATATGAAGTGTGTTCACAATCACACGAACTTCCACCCTTTTCAAAATTTTCAATACAAATTCCTTTGTTTTTACATGGCTGTTGTTCATCACATTTCATATTACAACCAGCAATAATACCTCTAAGATCTGTAAAATAAGCAATGTAAATATCATGGTAATAAAACGATTTGCTACTGATATTTAATTTTAAAAATCTTAAAATGTTATGCTTACTATACCTTTTTCTTTTGAAGTATTTAAAGAAGAATTGGCTAAGCCAAGGCTGCTGAAGCTGACCACAAAATCGTCTATTTTTAATCCTCTTACACAACCTACATACCCAGAAAGTCGCACAGACTCTTTTTTACTGCTGATCAAATTTTCAGGATCAAAACCTCCAATATTTACTTGAAAGTATTCGGTAGGAGGTGCTGGTGGCCTTTGCGGTGACAAAATCTCTTTAAAATTTGATAATAATTATTATTATATTAATAGTCGGTTAAGATAGATCGTATAGGTACCTAATTCTGGGTTTATCCAAGGTTTGCTCGTGTAATTTGCTAATAAGCTGGAACCCACTGGCACTGAATTATTAGCTCCATTTACGTGTAATGTGGTTGAATTTTTCTTTCTCACTAGAGCTAACTGAATCGATTTTCCAAGATTTAATTCTAAAAGCTAAACTGAATGAGTAAATGTCTAAACTCCAACCTCTACCTGGATCCTACCTGGGTATTTCACTGTGATGTTGTATATTTTATGAAGATGATTAAACACAAAAACCATTGAGTTTCCATTCATAATAAAAAGCTGAACAAAGTTGTTAAGATGATCATTGGCGTGAAGTATCAACACGTTGTTATCGTATGTTCTTAAATTCATTAATATATTCTCAGTCAAGAGTTTATAGTATGACTCTTGACTTAATTCAGTTATGTTGTTACTAAAATAATTTCTCTTGAAATATGATTCTCTAGTAATAAATGTCAATCCTTGTGTATTGATATCTAAAAATGAATCATAACATTATCTATTACATCTGTGATTTGAACCGTTTTAAATTAACTTAAAAACTCAACTGTTTTCGCAATAAATTCCGCTGTAAGCCCAAGGGTTTTCACAAACGCATTGAAATGTACTCCAAAGTTCTTTACACTTCGCACCGTTTTTACATGGATTTGGCGCGCATGATGGTTTACATTCTTTTATTATTTCAGATAAATGTACACTCATATAGGAATAAATGTCGAGAATTTCACCATTAACTACTAATCCACGAAAGCATCCTATTAAACCTTGACTCACCGAAGTCACTTGGAGTAGATCTCTAAAGAAATAGTATACTGATAGTACCATTCATACGACAGTCAACAGATAATAATATTACATAAAATTTTGCAAATTAACTTACTCTGTGGCACCACCAATATACATACTACCCTCAAACGGACCAAATTTCTCATTTGGTAACAAATCTATCATTTCGTAGTCTGTATTAATCATAAAACGAACATGGTGCGAATTATAATCAATCCATATTTTTTGCCACTCGCCATTGTTTAATCGTCGTCTTGATTTAACCTCCATTTCTCTTGATTTACCAGAGTTTAAGGTGAAATTGAAAGTTAGCTTGAAATCTAAACACAATATGAATTGTGATTAAAAATTTGTACTACTATTACGAAATTTACAATTAAATAAAATATATTTAATTTTTACAGTATATTTAAATTATTCTTCTGTAGTATACGCACAAGTATAAATAAGTATTAGTAATTAATAATTAAACCCTACACAGTTCACGCTCTATTTGAATTCGTGATGAAACAATATTTTTACATAAATTCTAATAATTAAAAAATTCAGTATTTTTCTGTAATGTCAATATTTATATTTTACCACTTGTAAGGGCGACCATAAATGAAGGATGCTGTCTTCGAATTGGAGGTTGATAAAGCAAAATAGCTTTTTCACCAGTAGTTCGAAAACTAAATGCTATATCACCTTTTCGCCATCCAGGAACTTCGATGTAGGACTGGCTAGTTGTAAATGTAACAACGTATTTTTGTGTATCTATAAGACATGATAAAAATGTTCTCAATACATAAATTCGTCAAGTATTAAACACCATTTTACTTGTTTCGACACATTCAAGTGGTCCCAAAGTTATGCGGCCTAGGGCATCTGATTGCAAATTTTCTTGTTGTAAAAATACCATTTTCGTAATACCTAACCCTCCATACTTAGATGTCTGATAATGGCCTTCATCAGAATGCCACTTTGCGTCGGGAAAATCACAGTTACACGTACGAGTGCGATTTAAACACGTTTTATTAACTGAAAACCCATTAAACCCGTTTTATTTTTTTTCGTATAGTTTCTATAACATAAGCGTGAAATTACCAGAACACGGACAAGATCCGCGTTTAGCGTAGCCAATAAAATTGATAAGTTCTTCCTGGGCCGCTGACGTAAACCATGTGGCCGAATGTAGGTCTAGTGGCGCTTTATAACAATCATATTTAATGTACTGACTGCAGTGTAAAGAATGCGATATTAGTTCTTTTAACATTTCCGGCGGAAAATCTCTGTACGTTATAGTAAAGCTAAAATCTGATTCCGCAGCACTCCTCACGTCCTATATCACAAAATGCTAACATTATTTTACAATTATTAATAATTTTTTTTAAGGGTTCTTCCTTGTTTTTTACAATTTGACTCGGTAGATTATGTTCAACAATAGTTTTAGAGTCTCCTTGGACCCCAAATTCGCATTTGACGTGAGCTGGAGGAAATTTACCATTCCCGTCAATATCAATAAGATAAACGTCAGGTTTAGTGTAGCCCAAGAGTGCGAGCTCTTCACATGTTTTACGAAACTGCGCTAAACCAAGTATGTTATATATTAAATATTATAATGCATCACGGCTCACGGAAAATTTAATTTATTTTTTACCAAAATGACAGTTTTTTCCTATGTACCCAGTGCCTTTACAATCACAGATGACATCGTCATCGACAACTGAACATTTACCATCGTGTTCACATGCATTTGGTCTTTTACAAGGATCTACCAATTGACAGTTGTCAATAGACACTTGACCAGTAGTTCGGTTAGTTCTTACCATATGTCTGGCTTCCAGAAAATTACTATCCAACCAAATTTCTCTAATACAACCCACAAGACCTATATGGTTAGTATATAAATAGAATAGTACAAATAATTAAATATAGGTACATAGTTTATAAAAATAGAATTGGTGTCTAAAAAAAAATATACAAACCAAAACTTCCTTTTCCGCCTATACCACTCCCTATTGTTATAGTTCGGTCTGCCAAAAAATGTTGTATACCGTTAAGAAATGTAGTCTTATTATTGTCATCCACATTTAACGTAAGCAACCCTTTTGTATAATTTAAAGTTATTTTATGCCATGATCCTTCAATGTTTAAATCATATTTCACAGTCGTCAACTGAGTAACGTTTTTACTAGACGACGGAGTAAGCTCAAATCTTATCTCATTATTAACCATTCGCAACTATAAATATTTTAAATGAAATTGGAAATTTTTTTTTTCTCAGGGTTTATAATTGGAATAGATTTGTTAGCATTTACTTACCTCCCAAAATCCTGAAGAATTCTGAGCAGATGTTGTTACAGAAGACGATACTAAAATTGCCATGTGCTTATGACTTTTAAAATCAAACATAAGGCTTATATGGTTTTCGGATGCTACTGGCCATATAATATGCGAAGATGGAAATGGCAATGTTATGGGGATCATGTCCACTTCAGTTTCAGTTAATTCAGGCGATAAAATTCCAATGTAATGTACTTTTGGATTTCCTCTTTTTAACTCATACAGTATTGATATGTCATTGAAAAAAACGAACTTCAATGATCCCACAAAATTATTATGCGATTTCAATCCTAAAGAAAAATGAATTTTATTTTACATGCATCTAATATAAAACAGATTTAATACCAGGTTTGTTAGAAAGTGCTGGACCGCCACCGAAGTATATTTCCGGATCTATGTATAAATAATTTCTAGCTCCAGCTAAAACATAACTTATTCTCTCTTCGTTGAAAATTATATCAACAATATTATCTTTATGTAAAATTGTCAAATTGTTCCAATGATTAGAATTCGTATTGTTACCCAAAGTAGCGAGTATTGGATCACCGTCACCAAGTTCAATTTCAACCACAACTGAACCATTGTAAATCGATACAGCGATATGATGATGCTTATGGGATTCGCCACTGGCGTAAAACAACGCAGAATCATCAAATCTAGTCTTAAACATGAAACTGATGCGGTTCATACTTGAATGAACTCTGTCTTTCCAGTCATACACCCGATACGATACATAAGATGAGCCTCGAAGTGTTAACACAGTAGATACTATAATTAAAATAATTTGTCTAAATAGGTCCATATGCCACACTAGCATTTATTAATTTTACTTATCTATACTCAGTGATATATGTATTTTGTTAATCAAGTAAACTATACTAGATAATATTTTTTTTTGAACTCAAATACCATCAAAATAAAGAAGCTAATATGATTACTATTGGGAGGTTTGATGATTTGAGGGAGAAAACAGAATTGTGGTATAAATAATTATATAATAAAATTATAATAATAATTATATACAAGTTAGTGTTATAAAAAAGGCTAGGCAGTGAATGCTTAATATGATTTAAATTTTATAAAACAGCATTATGTCTTTCGATTACTCTTTGAAATTCTAACTCCTGGTACGTGTCAAAATCATCGAAATAATCCGCTTTGTAGAAATCCAGCAATTTACTTTTTGACCGAATTCCTAATTTTCGTCCTCGATTCAGTTCTGTGAATTATTTCTGAATCAGCTTGGCGCTTGTAACTTTTTCAAGAGCAGAATAAAGGTCAGGATTATTAGTTTTACTAGACAGAACTGCTTCGTTCTAATTTCAACTTTTTGGTGGAACCGTGTAAGAATGCCGGTCTTCTTCCTCAGGCTAGCACGCCAAGGGCATAATAATTTTCAAAATATTCTATAATTGGCAGAAGTTCTTCAGATGCGTTATCCCTTTGTTGTCAATACGTGCCCCTTAATTTTTAAAATTGTACTTAATCCCTGGTTCTTGAGTATTTCCACCTTACTGGAGTCGTTGAATGAAGTACACAGTTCTTAATTTAATATTATTTTCCTAGCCATCAATGGATTATGAATCAATGGTGGTCGAATTGGGCCAGAAGATGATAAAACCACTCAAATAAACAATAACAGATTTGTTATAACTATAAATTATAGCCTATAATGTGCTTAAAATTATATTTTGAGTAAAAGGGTGGAACCGTTAAGGGTTGATCATTGGATTGTAATCATCTGTTGCCGTTTGAAACCATTAATTATCGTAATTGACACTATAATGAAAATATTTTTTCCTGTACCTTTTTACTACTAATTCATTTACACACGCAACCTGGATAATTTAATACAATTAAAGAGTAATTTTCCAATTTTTTGGTTTTCCTTATTAAAAAAACAGTGACTGCGGACTTTTGAGAACATTTTAAATGTTACAGCCTTACTCTAGATTTACCTTAAGAATAATTTTCAGATCTTAAGTTCTAAATCTAGGGTTAAAAAAAAGAAAATGTTTGCCCCCCTATTGGGGGAAATGGTTTATAATATGTTTTTGTTTTGTTCAACTCTTATTGATAATACTTTATTTAAAGAATATTCCATACAAATTTGGAACTAATTTTACTATGTTTAGAAAAGTTATATCGCACCGAATCTTTAAACAAAAAATAATCGTTATACAGGGTGACCACGAAAACACTTTACATTTTCAAAAAAGCGAAATAATATTTATTTAAAAAAAAAAAAACATTTTTTTAACTTGTGTAATATGTTTGTGGGTGTATGCCATTTATTTTAAGGAAATTTTCGAAAGAAAAAAAAATTATTTAACTTGATATTATGTAATATTATGTTTGTGGATGTAAGCCATTTACTTCAAGTAGCAAAAATGAGGTCAGGAAGGTGATGCCCGTCTTCCATGAGGCAATTTTCAATTATTTTGAGGAAGTTCTTTCACGCTCGTTCTAGTGTCTCCCTCGTGATTAGTGCCACCTCTGTACGAATTGCCGTTTTTAAATCATCCAAAGTACGGGGTTTTATGTTGAAAAACTTTCTCTTTGTGGCTTACACCCACAAACATAATACTACATAATATAAAATTAAATAATTTTTTTTTCTCGAAAATTTCCGTAAAATAAATGGCATACACCCACAAACATGTTACATAAGTTAAATAAATGTTTTTTTGAAAAGATAATAATATATTGCCTTTTAAGTGTTTTCGTGGTCACCCTGTATAAGTAGTGATATTTTGAAGAATAATAGCACACTTCATATCTTGTAAAATTATATGATAAATTGTTTTATAAGAATATAATAGCAAATCACCATATATATCACAATATTCGCCTTCGTATAGTGTTCCGAAACAATCACATGATAGTTGATTATAATGGTTTATGCATAAACTTCCTTTAAAACAAATGTTATCTTCAGTTTTACATCTGGAAAATAACCGCGTGTAACATTATTTAATTGGAAATAAAATAATATAACACATACGTATCAATGCATCCTTCCTCGACATTATCGTGTTTAGTTGCAATTAGTGGTTTAATTGGTAATAAATCGGATGCTGCTTTACCAGCGCTCAACACCATTTCTTTTATGCACCCAACAAATGATTCAATAATATACTTAACGCCGTGAAGCTTTTCTTCTGGACTCAACCCTATAAGCAATCAAGAAATACATATTAAATACAAACAATTTTTCTTGTTGAAACTAAATAGTTTACATGGTAGAACATAATATACAAAAATAACCTTTAAGAAACTAACTGCTAATGAGGACCAAGTAGTTAAAAAAAAATTCTGATTAATTGAGTACTAAATATTGAATATTGAAAACTAGCAGTTGCCAACTATCCTATATTGCAAATAATTTAAATCATTAATTTTTAGTATAAGGGTGGATACGATAGATTTTTGAGAAAAATGTATTTGTTACAGTTCCGTTCTAGATTTACCGTCGGTTTAATTTTTAGACCTAGAGCCTAAAATTTCTTAAAAAGATGATATAAAGAAAAAATGTCTATCCCTGCTAAGAAAAAGTGTTTCTACTTTTTTGGTTTGTCAATTTTTATTGGTAGTACTATGCTTAAAGAATATTCCATACAACTTTGGAACTAATTCAACTAATTATTTGTTATAGAGCATCGTAACAAGTTGAAAGATATTTAAATTTGTTTGGTGTTTTTCTAGATTTTGAAGGGGAAGGGGTAACTTATACATTTTTGGCCTCATAAAGTACCTTTTAGGTACGATTCCTGATCTATATAGAGTTGCTAATTGCTATACGAAGAAATTGGATCAGTGGTTTAAAAGATATTGTGGGTCTAGATACAAAAATAAAAATTCATCACTGTAAATACAAATTACAATTCCTTCTCAGCTCCGCATCAAAGCTAAAATATTGTGAACTTATCAGGGTTACGTCGTTAGCCAAAATTTCAATATTTAAAAGTACTTAATAAATATAACTAAAACTAGGTTTTCACATAATATTAAGGCATAAATGTAAACAATTATTTTTAATTAATATAATTTAGTGTGGAATAGTCATTTCTACAGTGTTAAGCTGAATTCCAAGTTTATAAGAATTAAGAACTTTGTTTATTTACTTACCACCAATTAAAACTACTGAAGTCAAATCTGTAGATATGCCATAATTGCTAGACATATCTAGTCCTTGTATTATTTTTTCTGCACTTATGTTATCTACTTTTGCAATAAGCCGAGCACCATGGACATCTATTCGCACAGTGACGGTATGCCATATATCATGATTTAATCCTAAAAAAATGGTAACTACACAAACATCACTTTACTATAATTAAGTTATTTTTGTTAATTAGGTAAACACTGCCCAATATTACTGGGTCAACAAGTCTAAAAAAAAAACAATCATAGGTTGGCAATTATTCTTGTCTGGTTAACTAATGTTCAATAATACTCACCTTCTCCAACTATTACTGATGTTGAATGTTTACCATAAACATGAACTACTTTGAGCTGACCTTTTTCAACGATTACATATAAAGCATATGGCGGAAGACCAGCTGGTCTATCTTTAACACTGTGATACACGAGCAGTCCATGTGGTAAACGGGTACGAAATTGAAAAGATATTTCACGACAAAGTCTATTTTTAATCAAATTTATACACAAAGTATATACATTTTGTGGTAAACGCGAATTAACTTACCTAAGTTGAAAAGTAGGTATGCGATTTCCATCGAGTTGTATAAAAGCATTGTTTTTAGCCATCATAAACACAGTATGATAACCGCTTTCTGCAAATGTTAATTCAGCTCCTCGATCATTAGGTGCTATCGGTGCTTGCGTAGATGTACCAAATGAATACTTCTGATTGAAAGATCCTGAGACAATGCTGGTATTATTATAATCTAATAAAAATAGAGTAAATATTTTAGAGCTGTTGAAATTTTAGAAATTGTTGTAAAATTCGTACTTTTACCACCAACACAATAATACAAACATTCTGCCTCAGAATCAAACATATTTTCACTTTTACAGATACCACTCACATAAGTTTTGCACTCGTGCAAAATTGAATCGAAATACCATTTGTGTATCCAATTCTGACACGGACCCCTCATTACCGGAACCCCGCATCTTTCTAAATAGAGATTAATTCAATAAGCAGTAAATGAAAATCATAAAAATTAACTAATATACAACGTGAATCAGTAATTACTCACCTCTAGAATTACCTAATGTTTTTACATTTATCACAGACAGTATGAAAAAAGTGTACATAAACATGTGCATTTTTTTTTTATAAAAAATACACAGCATATAAAGAAATTACTTGCATACTCAGCAGAATGATGGTTTAAATAAACATCTTACAACACTGTAGTGTAGTTTTAAAAAGGAAACTGGACTACATGCATGTTATAATAGAATAATAACCCATTCAATTAAGTAGTCAATTGGCTTCAATTTTTCAGTGAGTCACATAAGTTTAATACTATATTATTAGTTGTTAGACAAATTACAATTGAAATATACATAAATATATAAACACATCTAATACAATTTAGCAATTAATAAATCACCAAAAATATTCAAATTTGAGTACTTTTATAATCTTAACTTGAGCAAATTACATTAGATTTTACAGTGTAATTTGCATTATATTATTTTTTACATCATTTAACATTTGTATAAACATTATATTTTTACATTTAAATCAAATATTTTTTTAGTTGACTTATGATATTTGATAGAGGAACTGACATTCATTACACATCATAAACATTGAATTAACATCCGGTGCTGGAAAAACTGAGCAATAAACCGGTCTTTGACAATTACGAGAATGTTCAATAGCTGAAGTTTCCAAATTATTTTTTAATGCGTCTGTTTCGAGACTAGTATAAATAGTAATATGACAAACATCACAAGTAATATTGTTTGTATCAGATTTTATGAGACTTCCAGTTTGGCAAACAGGACACTCGATTGAATCATTTTGCAAATGTTGTAAATATACATTATACTCAGAATATTGTGCCGAGATCCATTTCACTGAAATATAAAAATTATTTTTTAATACTAGTTAATGTATAATACCTAGATATTTTTTTTACTTACTCTCTTCATCTAAAAGCTCTTGTTTAATTTCATCAATTATTTGATCTTCTTCATCTAAGGAATGAAATCCATCATCTTCTTCAATATCCATTCTAGAACAAAAAAGGGTAATGTTTTAGAATAATTAAGCTAAATAGGTTACTAAAAAATATAGGAAATACTAAGATATCAGGAATTAATTAATAAGCTTCATAAGCTTAAGTTATGAATTGATTAATAAAAAGATCTCTTTTATTACAGACTTTTATGAACTTATTAGGATTTTCGTAATGCAATTTGGAAATTTTATAGTTATAGGAAAATTATTATTATAAAAAAAATATAGAATTGTATATCTAATATCACATACATACTTATAAAATAACGTCTTCTTAGGGGCGTTCTAGCCTAGAAAAATGGACAGGGGAGGCAAACTATAATGTTTTGTATGGGTATAGCATACCCTATCTATGTATTAAGAACCCCCCCTTCCAAGTATGGTATAGGCAGCTGACAGAACAAGAGGTGTGAATTCAACCTAATTCTACCCGGAAACTGCCACTATAGAGTAGACTCGCCTGAAGTAAAAGTTATGAATTCTTGGTTTCCTGAAACGCTTAACTTTACAGAAGCACTGTGATCAATAGATATTATCACGCTCTATTAGAAAAATAGCAGAAAACTGCTTAAATAAACAAACAGCAGAAGTTTTTTTTGTTTGGCAGCTAATTGGTTCTAGTATTTACAAGGAGCGTCAAAATGTCTGTAATCAAGAAGTTAATAAAGTAAATATTAGCGTTGGGACCTAATGTCAGAGTCCACTATTGAGAATATATTATTATTTGCTCAACCTTACACATGTATTTCAGTTGAAGAATCAATAATTGTCCCCTTTTGATTATTGATATGTAAACTTAAGTTCCACTGAATTATAAAGTTATAAAGTACATGAAATATCAAATTTAATTTAATGTTCATACTTAATGCATGTCTTATCGATAAATGAAGTGACCTCATTCTCTCTCATATCATATGACACATTGCGTACACGTTCTAAAAGTGTTTCACGTTTGTTTTTCATTAAATTACGATATCTCTGGAAAAAAACATTAACTTTACAAAAACAGAAATAAAAAATTGTAACTAAAAATGTCTAACTTCTCTTAAAATATCTCTAAAATTGTTTCCTCGGTTTTTGACGCGCTTATAACTGGCTATCCGATTTTTCGTTTTTGAATCTACGTTTGACATAATTATTTTTACTTTATTATAAATATGAAATTAATGATCAATACTATAAATTAATAAAACAACATAGATTCTAATGTTTGGTAAACTAGAAATTACACTAATTTTTTACGAACAAAACTGTAGTCTGTAATCAGTATTCACTAATCAGTATTGAACATTGAGAATTTGAGATTTCAAGCAAACGAATTCTTATTCCAAATTCTAATGTTTCAAGCACGATTTAAGATAAATAATCACCATCCTTAAATCGTGGTTTCAAACATAGTCATTATTATTATTATCAAGTTTTAACATCTTAACCACAACCTACGTCATTGATAACAATTTGGCGGGGAATTGTTAAACCATAGTTTAAACTAGCTAAATAATTGTAATAATCGAATCCTTGTTACTAATAAAAAATCTATAATAATCTAATACTACTACTACATAGTACATAACATTCTACAACATTATTTATAGTTTCAGTTATTTAAAATAGAAGGCGAAGTCGATTGTCTACAAATAACTAGCTATTTTATTCTTTTGATCACATTGAATGTTTTGCTGCTTATTTGAAATCAAGGTTTACATCCTTAACATGCTGTTATACAGTTTATTATATAATCTATAACAATTAATCATTTTATAGTTTGTAATACTTTACCTATTATTAGTTTTTGTTATATATTCAGGATTTGATAGTATCACAAATTATAACATTCTTATAATTATTATTTTATTTTGTTTTGTGTACACTCTTTTGTACGAATGATCGTTAATAAATTAAATTAAATAAATCAAAGAACCATAGACCTATTGATCCCGAATAGATGAGATCAAAAATTGTAAAGCCAGAATTTGATTGAATATTTAGTTATGATCCTGGCTCTACAGTCTAATGTTTACATTGATGTTAACCATTATGGACCTGAGGCCTCGGAGCCTTCTTATTAAAATTTTCCCAATCACCACATATTTAAACGTCATTCTACTTTACCAGACCATATTAATAATAATTAATAATACTGTAATTCAAACTGAGTATTGTGTTAACTTTAAAAGTTAAAACACAATGATGTTATCTATAACCACGGCTCGTTCACAAACCTTGATAACGTTTTATCAGAATTGAGAATATTCAGTTTTAAATTACATTTAAGTAGCTGTTAAATTTCAAAATTAAATTTGTATTTATTTAAATTAAATTTATTTAGTTTACAAATAGTATTTAAAAAACATTTTGAAATGGGTATGTATGATGGTAACAGTGTTCGCACGAGGTTGGCGCAGGAGAGTCAAAGCACATTTACTTATTTTTATTTTAATTACCTCTAACTCCATTTCCATAATAATCATTAGTTACCACGCTCCTACCTAACCTAATTCGAGCTCTGACTTCCTACGTTCCTCCTACAATTCAAACGCTATGTATATTTATGTTAATTCCAAAGGGTAATTATAATTCAATATTTTGCACTCTTCATCCCTAAAATTGAAAGTGCGGTATCCAAAATATATTATTTGCATGATCCACTATAAATATACAAATTTTACGTCTTTTATCCTTATTAAAGTTGTATAAAATACCCCTAAACTCCACTAACTATACTCTAAAAGATAAATACTTGAATCCAATACAACACAAAAGCTACTTGTCTTTCTAAAAAAAAATCTGGTGTACGGAATTATATGTAGTTAAATATTAGTAAAAAATACTTTACATTAATGTAAATAATTTTACTTTATAAATTTAAGTAAACTCAATATTATAAATCAGATTTTTTTCTAATCAAAATTTTAATATAATTTAGTTGGTAAATAGGCTAGCTATTTTATAATTATTAATAACTCAAAATTCTTACTGCACAATAATGGTTTAGAATATTTTAGAAAAAATATATGATTTTATATTAATATCCTGAATCATAATATATATATTTTTTTATTAACTGACTATTAGTGATTAGTTAAAAAATTGTTATATAGTTCTGAACAGTTTTATCCCCCTACAATTTTTTCTAATGAAACTTTGTTCGACTGTTTTATGTCCTTGAATGCAACCCTAATCGTAAATTAGACGGCGAGTGCAAAAGTGGACTAACCCACAAAAATAAAAAAATGGAGAAAATAGTAACATTTTATTTCAGACCTGTTTTTAACCCTCGTGGCGCTATTGGCAAATTAAACAGGTTTGCCTTCCCCCCCACACCACGCCCATCCAGACCAATCTTCTCTTGCGCCCCTTTACGCCCAAAAACCCTTGCGCCCCTGGGCAAGTGCCCATTTTGCCCAGTTATAGAATCGGGTCTGTTTTTTTTAGAATTATAAATAGTTTGATGCAACAGTACCACTTTTAAAAAAATTGAATGCACCATGTATGAAAAACTTTAAAATTATTTAAGACAATTTTACAGTTGTTTTTCCCTAGGAAATCCTAAAATTGTATTAAATGCATGGGCCTCCAAAGCTTATAGGGCCTCAACATGACTGAAGGGTCTCGCCAGACCAAATTTGCTTTTAATTATCTAACTAAAAACCTGACTATGGAGAATGTATATTACTACAATGATGATGATTTTAGCACAATAATATGGCCTACAGGGAATTTATATTGAAGGATAATAGAAAATTTACCAACTTTTCTAGTTATAGATATTTAACCCTAAAATCATAATTAGTTTTATCCTGTTATGCTTTAGCCCACAAACCTGTACTCGTATTAATTATTAATGTATAAATATTTATAAATAATGTATATGTGATAAAATATAAATTGTGTGTGCCATCCTTGAACTATATTATATATGTATATATATTTTTTTTTAGATCAATCTTCAAATGCCTTGCAAAATTTTGTTAATATTAAATCACTAATTCCGGATACTATTAAGAAATGCCACAATATCAATAATGCAGAAAAAAATGGCCAAACAATATTTTTAGATAATCATACATCAAAGTAATTATTTTATATTAATATAAAACTATACATAATACAATAGTTATTAACCAATAATTATAATACATTGACAAATTTTTAAGTTTCAATACAATTTAGATATTATGACAAACAATTTTCAAAATTATTGAATTATATAAAATATTGGGATGTCTTAAATGTAGTTAACCATTTTATGAAGCTTCTAAAAAAATTGTATATAATACCTAAAAATATTTTTTTGACACAAATAAAAAAGAAAGATTTTGTATCTTTATTTATTTATAAATTAAAACATAGATTCAAAGAACATTAAATGGTAAACTACAATAATATGTTATCAAATTAGCTTAAGACAATTATTTTAAAAGAAAATATGTGTCTTACGTTTTATTTATCACCCTGTATTGTTCCAAAAAGTTATTGTATTTTAATTTACTGTAGTATATATAAATACATATTTTCCTAAGTTAGCTGTATAAATATACATGTATGTGCAAATCCAGGCATTTTTCAAAAGTAATAAGTTGTACACCAATATTGCAAACATTTGAAAATGTTGAAAAAGGATCTAAAAGTCAAATGGACAATATTCGAAACAATCATGAAAAAAATGTAAGTTAAGAATTAATGTTAGTCAATTACTCTTCAGTGACCTGGGGAAGTGTCCCAGTGACGATTAGCAAATAAAAAAAAAAAGTTTTTTATGCAAGCCTGGGTGTAAACTGTAATTTATTATAATATACATGTTAACAGTCAAATAACTAAAACAACAAGATCTTCTAAGAGATGTAGTTTCCTAGTAGGCAAATATAAAGGTTATTGGATACCCAATGTAGTAATGAGTTCAAATTTTGCATTATAATCCTTGGCCATTTATACATTTTGTATTTATTTTTATGTACGATAAGAACATGGGAAGTCCATAGCGTGCATCACCTAGAGTCTGTTGGCGGAACTTAACTGGAGTCTAAATGGGGGCTATCTTGGTAGTGATATTTAATTTTTAAGGATAATTTTAACAAAGTTGAATAAATCTTCCGTGCTAATAGGATTTTAAAGTTGATTGATTTTACTATAGAATCATTTTATGTAACTGAACTTTAAACAATTTTTTTTTAATTTTTAGAAACATACTCAAGATTATCATGAAAAAAAAATAGAAAAATTTACATTCATGTTGGCCAACTTCTAATATGCATTATTATGTCAATAAATGGATAGTATTTATATTTAAAAGTAATTTTAAGACTATTATTATTTTTTTGTTTTGTAAAAATTACTAATGACTATTCTACTTGTATAAACTGCTTTAATTCATTCTAGAATACAGTTTTTTACTTTTTTTAAATCCAGATTTTTGTGGTCTCATTTTTAATACAAACCGATACCCAACATAGTTCAGCACTGAATGAACATCCTGTCTTGATGTAAAGAAAATAATTTTGGATGAAGTTTTAATGTTTTTGTTGAGTTAAATGGAAATAATGAATTTAACCCTATCACATAGTCGCGATTTATCAGTCGTTGTGCATGGTTGTTCATTCTCTATTGTGTGTTCACGATAAGTTTCTCCCAGCTATTTTAGCTTACCTTGTTGTTCGCTGGTTCTTGTTTTTATTAAAACTATTTCATTTACCATTTTAACTAGCATTTCTCAACACTAGTTGGCCCTTTGGGCTTAGATTATGTCAAGATTATATATTCCCCTTCCGCCAACCCACCCCCTTTTCTTATGGACTTAATCTTTAACTTGTTTTCCTGTTATTCCATTTTAGGTAGTGACTTGAATGGCCACCATTCCGCATGGGGTTCTTCTAACTTAAACCATCGCGGTAAACTTATATTCTCTTCCATAATCTTTGCATAATCAACACAGGTTTCCCTACTCTCCCCAATCGAGCTTTCTTTGCCGACACTGCCGTTGGTATATCCGTTTCTTCCCCATCCCTTTCTTGGTCTTTGTCTTGGTCGACGCTTGACAGCATATAAACTATAAGGTAGCGATCATTTCCCTATCCTTATTTCCTATTCCTCTCCTTCTGTCCATCCATCGGGCTCTTCTCCTCCTTCTGTCCCACATAAAATTGATTATTGTAAAGCCGACTGGGGCTTATTTTCTGCTCATGTTTCTGTCCTTCTATCCAACTTCCCTCTCTTGTCTTCGCCCTTATCTAAGTATGACTCCTTCGTTGTCATTTTACAAAGAGCTGCTAATGCATCTTCCCTAATCTCTTCCCTTTAAAAAAAGGACCACTAAATTATTTCCTCCTTCTCTCTGGTGGAACGCTGACTGCTCAATAGCCGTTAAAGAGCGATCTCAAGCGTTTAGAACGTACAGATCTTCAGGGTCCATTGTTGACCTAATTTCATTCCAACGCATGCGCTCTTCCACTATCCGTAAACTTAAGTTACCAAAAAAGCGTGCTTGGCATTCATTTTGCACATCCCTTAATCCCTCCTCCTCTCTTCATGACCTGTGGTCTACGGCCAAAAAATTAAAAAACTGTTTATCGCTCTACTTCCTCTTTAAATGAATCCTGGTTTCCTGCCTTCTGCAACAAAGATGCCCCATCCTATGTTCCTTCCTTCAATGAACTATCTCCCCCTATTCTTACGCCTAGTAGCTTTCCTCCAATTCCACATCCCCTCACTATGCCTTTTACTGTTAAGGAACTCTCTTTAGCCATCCACTCTCGTTCTTCTTCTGCTTCTGGTCTCGATAGCGTTTCCCCTCTTATGTTAAAACACCTACCAAAATTTGGTTTGGACTTACTCCTTTCCATTTTAAATTCATTACGGTCTAGTGGTTTAATCCCTTCCTCTTGGAGGAACTTTCATATTATTCCTATTCCTAAACCCAATTCTTTTCCTCTAGCATTTCGGCCTATTGCCCTTTGCAAGATTGTTGAATAAATTTTGAAAATTAGATTAGATTGGTTCATAGAAAAAAATGCTCTCTTACCTAATAACTTATCTGGATTCAGAAGAGGACTAAGCATGATGGAGTGTCTTTTTTCTTTTATTGGATTAATTTATGAATCTTTTTACAAAAAAAAAATTTGTCCAGCAGTGTTTATAGACATTAAAAGTGCTTTTGACTCTGTCCACATCTCCACACTTGTCGATCGTCTAATCTCTTCTAATATACCTCCCTTTTTTTGTAATTTCGTTTTGTTCACTCTTTCATCGCCACTTTCTTCATTTCTATTCTCCATCTGGCCTGTCTGTTTCTCATTCTTCTTTTATAGGTCTCCCCCAAGGTAGCCTTAGCCCCATTATTTTTAATATTTATATGAGTACCATTAGTAAGGATCTTTCCTCTAATGGTTTTTTTCCTGTTTTATGCTGATGTCATTGTTCTTTTCTCCTCCAACCGATCTCTTGACAGTTACCTCACTCAACAATTCTCTATCAGTTCTCTCTAGTAACCTACTTTCCTCTCACTTTATCCCAGCCCCAGAGAAAAGTTATTTTATCCTTTTCACGAGGAAAAGATTACTCATTCTTATTCCTGATGTCTTAATGGATGATCACTCCAGTTCTATTACCTTCACAGTTACCTATTTAGGCCTTAAGCTGGACCCTAAGTTAAGGTGGCTACCCCATTCAAGGTCCTTTTTAGCTTCATCTCTCGCTGGTCCAATTTTCTGCGTTGCATTACGGGTACAACGTGGGGCTCCCACCCGTCCTCTCTACTCCTGATTTTTAATTCCGTAATTCTCTCCAGAGTAGACTATGTTTCTTTTCTCTATTGCTCAGCCTCGTTATGCCATCGTAAAAACTAAATGCCCTGTTATCTTCCTGTCTTCGCCCAATCGTTGGCGCCCTTTCATCAGCTTCAGGTCCTAGCCTCGAAGTGGAATGTGCTAGCTCTCCAATTGAGGTCCGTCGTTTAGCTGGTAAATTTCTTTTGAAATCTATCTCCTCTCCTTTTTTATTTCAAACTTTTAAGTCAGTCCATCAATCCTGGAGATATGTCCCCAAATCTTTGCCTATCTTTTCTTCTCTCTGTGCTTCTCTTTGTCCTATTTCTCAGTATATTCATTCTTCCTATAGCCGCCTTTCTTTGTATGACTGCCCTTATGAGGCCGTAATAATTTCCCCCTATTATTCACATTCTTCCACAGTTTCTTGGTTTCTCTTCCTCTAATCTTGCATCTTTGCCTTCACCTGTTGTAAATAATCTCTTTTCACACTACATGCTCACCAGCTTCCCTGATTTCCACTTAATTTTTACTGACGGGTCTGTCTTGACCTCTAAGTCGGAATGCGCATATTATTCCCAGTCTTAGTGTATCTTTCTCCACCAACTTATTTCCATCTTCTTCCTCCATTACCGCAGAATGTACTGCCATTCTTGACGCGCTCCTCAATGTGATTTCTTCACAAGAAAACCGCTTCCTTATCTGCTCTGATTTTCAAGCGAGTCTTCTAGCTCTAACTACTAATCCTTTCCGCACCTATATTTCCCCTGTAATCCTTTCGATTAGATCCCTTTTACTCAAAAGTACTAAATCCATTCTTCCGTAAAAGAAGTCCACTTTCACTGGGTTCCAGGTCACGCTGGGATTAGGGGTAATGAAATTGCCAATTCCCTTGCTAAAGCTAGTTTGAGCTGAAGTTTTGATGGTTTTATAGCTTAGAGTCTGCTGAACATGTATACTATAACCCAAGCTCACATCTGTCAAAATTTCTGCCAATAACCAAATTTTACCAAAAATAGGTGTTTTTTGATAATTTTACGTCATTGTAAACTTTATTTTAAACATCGTGTTATTGACCTAGTTAAGTCTATTATTTTTTGCACTATATTACCAAAAATTATGATACATCGTACTCAAAGTTTTTGGCCCAAGCGACTTCCCCCAAGTACATTATAAAGAGAAAGTTATCAGAAAAAAGCACCAAAAAACACTTATTTTTCGATTTTTTTTTTTATTGTATTGTATTCAAAAACTTTTTGGGAGCGTCGAGGTTAAAATTCGAGAATCGACTTTTAAATGACCCCCTAACATAACAATGTGAAAATAGAATCTTTGTGATGGGTTGGCCTAGAAGTTAGAACCACTTACCCGATCGATATGTGGGTTTTTTCAACTTTTATAGAGCATACTGCTAGGCCGGTTTTAATTGTAGTTAAAACATAAAATGTAAAAAACATTAATAACTTTTTTATAGAATTGTACACTCAAAACTAATGTCTTCATCATAATTAAAAAATGAAATAAGTAATTAGTATGTTAAAAAAAAAAATCTTTATAATTCAGAAAAAGAAACTTTGGCATGATAAAATAAGATTTTTGGTTAAGATCTTTTTGGTTTAGGAGTGAAACGATTTCTGATAAGGTGGTAGCCGGTAGATACTTTGAAGCGGGTACCTAGTTTTTTAAATTAAAACATTATAGATACCCATGATCCTCATTGTGGCCCAAATCTGCCACTAACCTTGTCAATCCAAAATTCATTAAGACTTTTAAGTTTCTAAACTCTGAGATTTATTTAATTACTCAAAAAATCCCAAATTCAGGTGGTTTTAAAAATTGAAAATGAATTTTTATTTTACTCATAACCTAATGAAAGAGTATGCAGATTTAACAATCACAACCTAATTTAATATATATTATATAAATAAAATGGGAAAATTCTTAATTTTATACATGTGCAACAATTGTAATTATTAATTATACCTATTATTCTACAGCATATAGCTGTTGTTTAAGAGGGCGTCGCACCGGTGATTTTCAGTGGTAAAAACATGTTTAAGCAGATTGAGAATAACTCGCTTAATTTTGGTTTTAGAGTAAAAGCACCTATTATAAAATTTGAAAAAAAAAACAATATTCCGGAGGGCAAGACGTGCGTTTTTTAAAAAAAATGTTTTTTTGAAAAGTTATAGTCATTTAAAAATGTTAAAATAGTCGTTATTTCTAAACTATGTATTGAGCGTTATACTTGGAATAATGAAAAAAACGCACCGTCTTGCCCTCCAGAATATTGTTTTCTTTTAATTTTATAATGGGTGCTTTTACTCTAAAACCAAAATTAAGCGAGTTATTTTTAGTCTGCTTAAACATGTAGAGATGAAAAAACATTTTTAAATTGCTTTCAAGGATGCTGTGGTGTATTAATTAACTACCAAAATAGAGTCCTAGTTATTGAACTAATAGATACACATCTCAGTTTAACCTTTAAATTAAGATTTTGAGAAAAATTGCCTATACTTTACTCCTTAAAAATAGGTGGTGCGACGCCCTCTTAACTGTTCTTGAATTTCGACTTTGTAATATTATAATTTTTTCGACCACAAGAGTGTGCTGTAGTCATTCATATTTTTATCAATACTCACAACAAGCTTGTCCGTATTCCGTAGTCTGCTTGATGATGGCGGAAATATGCGAAATGTATACGATTCGTAGGTACAAAAATACCTTTTCAAGTACAATAAATTTAGAGTTAAACTGTAAACATCTTTAAATCTGTTACGATTAAAAATAAAAATTTACTCATTTCTGTTTATACTACTAACGCGTGTAACAAACACCTAGTTCGCAGTAAGGTCATTTTTGATATACTTTTTATTATGAACTAGTTATTTTTACTGTATGAAAAATTATTTTTATAATTAGTCAGCCCTAATAAAAAAACATGAAAGCTGAGTATTGTGTATAAAATGGGTACTTGTTGTAGCCGACATTCACCTGATCCCACTCATCACTTAGGTAATTAAATTAACAATACATTTTTAAGTAGGTTGTTTATCTTTATAATCTTGATTTATTTGTCCTGCGTATTGTGTATAGTATTCCACCATGGATATAAAATTCAAGACACAATTGATGTCTTAAACAAAGGTTCGAGTGAGGTAAGGTATGTGGCAGATTTAAATCGACCGCATGGAACAGCAAGCATCAAAAGACATGGAGTTGATATTATACGAACTCCAACATCTGCATGTACGAACAGATATTTTATGTCTTGTATTAACTAAGTCTACATTATAATATTATATATAATCTTTTAGTGCATTCTTCCTTACACGGTCGAATCGTGGTCGCTGTTTACAATTATCAATCGCGGGAAATGTCTGATGTTTCCTTTGTTAAAGGAGATCGAATGGAATTATTGGATGATAGTGAACCCGACTGGTGGCGAGTACGGCATTTAAGAACAGGAGAAGAGGGACTAATACCATGGAATTTTGTTGCGGAAGAAAAATCAGTTGAAAGTGAAGAGTGAGTACAAATAATATTGGAGTCTTAATAATCCTCTTAATTAAATAAAACTTATATGTTATTGATGGTAATATACAGCTGGTTTTTTGGAAAAATATCTCGCAAAGAGGCAGAAAAACTTCTGTTATCGGAGGAAAATCAAAGAGGTACATTTTTGGTACGTGATTCTGAACATAATCCAAATGGTTTCTCATTGAGTGTTAAAGACTGGGAAGGTGGTCGTGGTTATCACGTGAAGCACTACAAAATTAAATCGTTGGATAATGGCGGTTTCTTCATAGCTACGAACCAAACGTTTTCAAACCTTCCTGAGCTGATAATTGCTTACTCTAGTTAGTAAAATGATTTACATTTTAATAATTATGTTATTTTTATTAACTGTTGGTAAAAATATAATTATTATTTTTAGAAAATGCATTGGGGTTGTGTCATGTGTTGGCTCATCCTTGTTTCAAGCCTCAACCACAAATTTGGGATTTGGCACCAAATTTACGAGACCAATGGGAAATTGACCGTAGTGAAATACATTTGATTAGAAAACTTGGACATGGCAATTTTGGTGAAGTTTGGTATGGTAAATGGCGAAATAATATTGAAGTAGCTGTAAAAACGCTCAAACAAGGGTCCATGTCAACTCAAGCATTTCTGCAAGAAGCTTCTATAATGAAAAAGTTTCGTCATGATCGACTTGTTGCTTTATATGCCGTTTGTTCAAAAGACGAGCCTGTTCTAATAATTCAAGAATTTATGTGCAATGGAAGCTTATTAGACTTTCTAAGGAACAGTGAAAGCAAATATTTACAATTTGCTGATCTTATATATATTGCTTCTCAGGTAGCAAGTGGAATGGCATATTTGGAAGTGAAGCAATTGATACATAGGTAAAACAATATATGTACGGTGATTTTAAGCATTTAATGCAAGACACTTATTTTCCATTTTGGTAACATTTTAGTTAGTTATTTTACAGTATTAAAAAATATTTAACACGTTGACTGCATACGTATTTTTGTGGTTTTTGTACCAAAAAAAAAGGTTTTGGTATTCCATAATACAATTAAGTTATTCTTTTTTTACTTTGAGCTTTAGAACTTTCATCACGCCAAAGGTGTCATTAGCATTGTTTTATAATTCTTTGAACAACGCGCATGGACGCCAATTTGCGTTCTGATTATTTTCATTGACTTTGTATTATAAACACAAGGAAAGCATAAAAAAAAAACATAAATACACTACTTATAGTTAAATGGATCACCTTGTTTAATTTTAATATTTAACAACTTATAATTAATAATCTCATTGATCATTGTTTATGTAAGTTTAAATACATTTTCACTTTTATAAATACTAGGGATTTGGCTGCAAGAAATGTTCTAATTGGTGAAAACAATGTAGCCAAAATTTGTGATTTTGGATTGGCCAGAATTATTGAAGATGATGAATATTGCCCAAGACAAGGCACCAGATTTCCAGTAAAATGGACAGCTCCAGAGGCTATTGTCTATGGCCGATTTTCTATTAAATCAGATGTATGGTCTTTTGGAATATTGCTAATGGAATTGTTTACATATGGACAAGTTCCTTATCCAGGTATGTATCTATTAATTTATATCTAATAACCTTCAATAACTGTAGAGATAAATTTTCTTCTTCTTCTTCTGGGCTTTTACAGGCCTTTAAGGCCCATCGCCGCAACAACATATTGTCTCCAACCCTCTCTATCGTTTGCACATTCTTCTGCGTTCCTTATGTTCAGAAGTTTTAAGTCTTCTTGTACTCTATCCGTCCATCTGTCAAGGGCGTCCTTTAGGTCTCTTAGTGTCGGGTTTCCATTTAGTTATTGATCCAATCATTCCCTCTGATCTCCATACGTGCCCCGCCCAACTTATCCTCGTGCTCTTCAGGGACCCAATAATGGTAGGTTCCTTATAGAGATTATCCAATTCTTCGTTGTTTCTCATTTCATACTCTCCATCGTTATTTCTCTTTGGACCGAAGATTTTCCTTAAAATCTTTCTTTCAAACACTCCTAACTTTCCTTCGTCCGATTTTGTCGTGGCCCATGAACCACATGCATATACAGCAATTGGTTTAATTATGACTTTGTATAACGTTATTTTAGACTTAATTGGTAGTAATCGTGATTTGAATAGTGGCATTAGACTATAGTAGCATCTATTTGCTGCCATAAGTCGTTTTTTAACTTCTTCGTGGCTATTAGCATTTTCATTGATCTCTGCCCCTAGGTACTTGAAGCTCTGTACCCTTTCAAATTTGTAATCATCAACTTTTAAATAATTAGTATTGTGATTTCGTCTCGAAAGTATCATATACTTTGTTTTTGACTCATTTATCTTCAGACCAATTTCTTTACCTTCACTTAGTAGGATGCTAGTTGTATTTCTCAGTTCATTTTCTATTTCGGCTATAAGGACTATATCGTCAGCGAAAGCTACTACGGTTAGTTCATGATTGTTGTCCATTTTTATTCCTTTAGCTTGGATTAGTACCTTTCGCATAACTGATTCTAATGCGATATTAAACAGAGCTGGGGATAGCGCGTCTCCCTGTCTGAGTCCTGTCGTTACTGGGAACTCATCTGATACCTCTCCTCCAAAACTTACTTTACTTTTGGATTCATATGTACATGCTTTTATCATTCTGACTAATTTTGCTGGTATTCCCATATGGCTCATGACATTCCATAGTTTTTCTCTGTTAATCGAATCGTATGCTGCTTTGTAATCTATGAACATAAGGTGTACATCTTTATTGAACTCGTGACTTTTCTCAGCTAATTGTTTAACTATATGAATTTGATCAACTGTTGATCTCCCTATCATGAATCCAGCTTGATATTCTCCTATTATTTCTTTACTATATGGATTGATTCTGATCAGAAGTATATTAGACAGAATCTTATAAGTTGTGTTGAATAGGGAGATTCCTCTATAATTTCTACACTCCATGGTATCTCCCTTTTTAAAAACTGGACATAGGACAGATACTCGCCACGATTCGGGTATTTCCTCTTGTTCTTAGATTATGTTTATTAATTTATGAAGCTGGTTCAGTAAGCATGGACCACCCTTCTTTAGACATTCCGATGCTATTTCATCTTCACCTGGTGCTTTACTATTCTTAAGCATATTTAATCCCGTTTCTACTTCACTTTTGGATGGTTTTTCGAGTAGCTGTTCCACTGTCGTTACCTCGTTTACAGTAATATTAATTCTTGGCTGGTTTAAAAGCTTTGCAAACATATCTTTGAATTCGCATGCGATTTCTTGTTGCCTGTTAGAAGGGTTCCATCACTTTTTCTCATAACCGTTGGTCTGGATTTGTAACCATATCTTACTTCATTTGCTTTTCCAAAAAATATTTTCGAGTGGCTATTTCTATTATTTTCTATAGTTTGTATGCGTTCTTTTTCCCACAGTCTCTTATTCAATCTAATCACCTTTTTTACCTCTCTTTGTTTAAGTGCTAACAATCTTTTGTTATCTTCATTGGGTTCATGTAGCACTTTCATGCGAGCTTTATCTTTTTCATGTAAGGCTCTTTTACATTCTTCATTGAACCACATTTTGCTTGTTTTTCCTGGTATGTACCCAAGTACTTCTTTAGCTATGGTTTTTACTGATTTTTCTACTTCTTTCCATGTTTCACTTATATTTGGTCTTTCTTGTATATTCTGTAATTTCAACATTAACTTTTCTTGATATGCTTTAGCTGTTGGTGTTTTCAGTGCATCTCTATTTATTTTCTCTTTGTATTTCTGTTTCTTTCGCCATTTTGTTGATATTCTGATAGTCATTTTTGCTCTTACGAGGAAATGATCCGACATAGCGCTACTCCCTCTCATGCTTCTTACATCCCTTACACAAGACTTAATTCGTGAATCAACTATTATGTGGTCTATTTGGTTTTTTACATATCCGCATGGTGAAATCCATGTTTGTTTATGAATATTCTTATGAGGAAAACGTGGTAGTTATAGTCATATTCCTAGAAGCTGCAAATGAGATCAACTTATTTCCATTATCAATAGATTCTTCATGTAAGCTTTCAAATCCAATTGTTGGTTTATACATCGTTTCTTTTCCAATTTTTGCATTGAAATCTCCGATTACTATTTTCGGTTTATCAGCTGGTAGAGAATCGTATAGCTTGTCTAAACTGTCATAGAACTCATTTTTTATTTCCTCATTTTTGTCTTCAGTGGGTGCATAACAGTTAATTAGAATCATATTGTGCCACTTACATTTAAGTTCTATGTAACATAGACAATCATTTATAGGTTTGAAATTTGTAATTTGTGGTAGTAAATTTTATTTTACTACAAACCCTACACCTCGTTCATGTTTGTCCCCACCGCTGTAAAATAAAGACTTCAAGCTCCCTGGACTTGTCCATCTTACTAAACAACGATCGCACGTTCCAGGTTCCGATTTGTAAATCCGTTATCTCTTTCATCCGAGGCTTAAAATGCTGTTGTTTCTTAACATTTACATTTTTTATGTGGCAGGGTTGTCAGCCCTACGCACAACCCCCAACCTGGAGGACCAGTCCACACCAACCAATGCCAAACCCGTAGTACTAATTGCTTAGTACCCCCCTGAGGGGAGAGATAAATTTTATGTGCACAAAATCCCAATAAAAAAAAAAAAACCAACCTATGCAAAGGTTCTGTAAAAATCTATCTCTGGTATATTTAATTAATGGTATTAATAAGTCCACTTAAATTTTTCTAAACTCATTATTAATATACTCTAGTCACTTTAAAAAGATACCCGGGCAGTGGACCAAGATTCGTTCACTGTCGCGCAGGTTGTATCTATATGCATGGTAGTTGGTGCGAAGTTATTACAATGTTGCAGAATGGAAACTAGTTGCCACCAGCGTGATGAGGTATCTTCTTAAAGTGGCCGGAGTATGATTTGGCGCATATAGATGTCTACAGCAGTATAATGGTTAAATAAAAAAATTATTAGTAAAGTAACTTTGTTTTGTTATATAAGCCCTTTAAACCAATTTGCAGATTAGGTATTTTAGTGCCAGTCCGACTTACACAAATATACCATTGCATATTTTGTTGATAAATAATATTGTCTTGCTAATAATTTAATTTAAAAACTATTTAAAATAATGTTACAAAATTATATCTAAGGTATGCATGGTCGAGAAGTGATCGAACAAATAGAACATGGTTATCGCATGCCAAAACCAGTATCACATTTTATACCTGATGACATATATAGACTGATGTTGCTATGTTGGGACTCTGATCCTGATAAACGACCTACATTTGAGTTCCTTAATCATTATTTTGAAGACTTCACTATTACCTCAGAAATACCATACAGGGAAGTAAGCGATTAACTCTTAATCATGCACATAAAAATATATGCCATAATAGGCTGCAGTTAATTTAGGTGGATGAATTAACTATAATTAAAACATCAGTAAGGAATTGGTCCTTTTCGAATATTGTTATACATGAAACACCTAAGTGCTTCAATTATTTTCAGTTTGTATAATCATGTTTCTTTAATTTATTTAATAAACTAACAAATTTGTTTGTTTAGCTTCTGTTTAATACGCATTAGTTATACTTTTTCTAGATCTCATTTTTTCTTGTATTTTTCTTTTTTAAAATAGTTATGATTTGTTGTTCATTTTTAAAATAAAAATGTATTTAAAATTAGTAACTGCTCATGCCAAATTTTCTATTAGCACTCTAAATGACAATTTGTTAGTATTGTAAAAAAGTAAACTATAATTACATTTAAGAACAAATATCGAACCAAAGTAGTAAGTAAGATAAATAATCATAATTATGTAGTTATACAGTATTCAAGATGATTTTTTTTTTTTGAGTTTATGAAAAATACAAAATTGTCATAATATTTTAACAAACAATAAAGTTTATAGTTTTTAATAATCAATTATATCTTAGACATGAACTATACAATTTAATATCTTCAATACTATATATAGGTAATATAAATTATATGTTTAAAGAAATTGTATAAAAATAAAAATTGTATTTTATACATACACATTATTTCAAAGTTTTCAAAGAATAACAATCAATTTTAAATTTCAACATTATTAAATTGATGTTTAATAACACACAAAATCGCCTTGTATAATGTATAAGTATAATAGCTGTATGTCCTCGGCCTAATTCATTAAGGGTGTATCTACAATTTTCAATTTTGTGAGTATTTTTTTTTTTTAATGGAGAAAAAAGCACATTGTTTAACGAAATAAAAATTCTCTGATTTCATAATTGTATCCTTCTAAAAATCGATAAAGAGTATTTATTTTCTTAAATGGTTTTGCTATAGTAACAGTGATTGTTTTTTACTTGTCCTAAGCAATTTACCAATTTGGAGGTACGTCCTTTACAAGTTAAGCTGCTGATGTATTTATAACAATCAATATAATATAACTATTTTAAAGAAAACCTTATATATAACGCACATATATATTTAATTTTAAAAAATGCAAATATTCGAATAGTTTGAATATATATTTAATATTATATAATTTATCATTAAATACTAAAAATTGTCAAACTAAGTTATTTAAATTCTTTTTAAGTATATAAGACCCATTATAAAATAAACAAAATTGTATCTAGTCTACCTATCTCTGTGTACCATCTATAACTATGTTAATTGTTTGATCCTTCAACAATACTTTATTTATATTACAAAATTTAACTATCAAAAAAAAAAAACTCCAGAACTACTTAAAATTTTATATACACGTTTAATTTATAGGAAAGTAACACTAATGTATGCCTATTGTTAAAATCAAATATATTTTTTACCATTTTTGATAGATTTTATTTAACACTAGTATACCGTGGATTTTATGATCTGTTATCAAATAGTTTTTTAGTTAATGACCTAAAAAATATATCATTGAAGTATCTTTGAATCTGTGATATATTATTTCATTTTTTATGTGCTTAATTTCTTAGCTTTTTTTATAAGATCCTATGTTTAACTTGATTATTTAAAAAAATTGAAGGTATTTTTATTTTTTAACTTGTAGGAATCTAATTGATTTTTTAAGATTTATTAGCCATACATAATAATAAGAAGCCAAAAGTAAGCTGAACTAAACACTTAATTAAGTGTAACAAGAGTACCTGTTATATATTATACATATATAATGTACATAATGTAGCCATTAAATAATGTAAACTGAGTTATTCATATTTCACGTTATAGTAAATTTGCTATGAAATAATTGTATTATCAAAAAAATGTTATTATAAAATGATCAAAAATAATATATAATAATTGAATAAAAACTATTTGTACAAGGGGTAGTTTTAAAGAATAACTTGAAAAGTCATATAGCAACCTACATATTTGGTTTCCTTATTAAGAGCAGATTGATGCATTAAGTATAATGATTGGTCGATAACTAATTTAAAAAAATACTTTTTAAAGTATCAGCATTTAATGTGTTAGGTGAAGAAAGAAGTGCGGGTGAGTGTGGATATAGATAACATTATTGTCTACATCACTTCCAGCCCACATCTTTAAACCCTAATAACTTAAACTAAAAAGTATTTAATGAAAGCTGGTTATCGACAATTGGTATTTTCATTTTATCATTCCGTAATAAATTGGCAAATCAATTATCAATTTTGATCATTTTATATAATAATGATTTTGTTTGAAAATCTTCTAAAACTATTTTTCATAGATAAAATTTTTGTAACATAAAATTTGCATAACCCTGTATAAATTATAAATATTATTTTATATTTTATAGTTGTATGATTTATAAATTCCATTTAAAATATATTATTAATAGAAATAATGGATTCATTTTCAACTTATGGTGTTTTTTATATTTATACCAATAAGTGTATATATGTGTAGGAGGCACTAATGTCAAGTGTCGTTACATAGCTTCTAGGTATTTATTCCAATGAGGAATTGAAAACTGTTTGATGCCTGTATTTTCATTTACTCAATTAACTTCGATCTGATTAACATGAAAAAAGTTCAACCAATAATTATTTTTGTATTATATTTACCTACTACTATGTTTGTCTAGAATGTGTTGTTGAGTTAAGAAATTATGTACTTACGCTATTGACTTTTAGAAACTTACTTTTTTATATTATTACTCAATAATAATAATAATACAGAGTTGATGTATTTCTTACGAAATGAGTATAAATGGGGTTAAAACTACATAAATAACTTTATTTTTCATATTTATGATATAATATTATATGATATATTTAACACAAGTAACAGGTCTATGATAATTTTCAAAATGTATTGTGAATCATTTACAATTTTTTTATATACTTTACCTTTTTGAGCATAACCGTTGTTACTTTCTTAAAATTTAAATCAATTTTATATCGATCACAAAAATAAGGTTCTTCAATGTTATAATTATGCATACACTATAATATTAGTAACACCACATTATGTTTGTTTTTAAAATGTACCTACTTTTTATATTATAATTTAATGAATAATGGTTTTTAAATCGATTTTGTTTTTGTTTTTTTTATTGGTGTTTTAAAAATAAAAGTAAAAATTTAGTAGATTTTACATATCAATCATATTCTTAAACTGTATGTATCTTTATTTAAAAGTACTGTTATTTATTTAATCCACTAAACGAACCTTAAGGATTTAACCTAACCCCAAGTATGATACCTATATAATTTTATTCATTATAGTGTACATATGACAACAAAAATTAATGGTCATATCCTATACTTTAACTGATGGATCAGATAAAGCATATAATTAAAAAATGCAAATATTTTGCAATAATATAAATCAAAAGATATTACAATTTACAGCACGCTTTAGTGATGAAAATAAAAATTGAAAAACTTAGATAAAATATTTTTGTTTACTAATTATTATTCAGACTTATCAGTTATCACTGTTGTATGTTTCAGAGATTTAATATTCGCTCTTAAGTAAACACATTTATTAACTTAGTACAGCCAAATTGATGAGTTAAAAAAAATATATTGTTTTAAATAAACTATTATGCCTTATTTGGATAGGAGATCTACAATTTTTCAGTGTTTATTTATTTTATTATTATTAGTATACCTCAATTATAAGATTTGACATTCGAGAGAATAAAATTTAACACAGAAGACCGGTCACACGAGTGAATTCCGAGTGTTTTTAAAAAAATATAGAAATGTTTTTTAATATATCTAATTATTCTCATAAATCTATTAATTTATTTCGTGGTATTACGTTATAAACGCCTAGTGCAAAGGTTATGACTTATGAAGTATATTAAGTAAATAGTTATCCGCTTTATAAATTATATTATACGATATTTAATCTTACTATATTAGCCGCATAACACCTTATTATATTATATAATAAAAACACATTGTATATTTGTATACCACAGATATATATAATAAACTAGATTGCTAATTAGCGATAAGAATTGAAGCCGACGGTCCGCCATTCTGGTGGGATTTATGTGTGTTATCAATGCATATAATATATACCTGCATATATTATTATATCAATATTATATATATGTGTGATTGTTATAATCATATATAATTCTCGCGTGATAAGGTTCTAATTCCCACCAAGATGGCGGAAAGTGGCTGCTTCAATCTTCTCTTTTGGTGGTATGTACAGTTAGCAATCTAGTTCATTATATATATCTATGTGTGACCATGATCGGGGTATCTAATATCTTATCAGAAATCATAACCGTAAATCGTCCCGTCTTCGAGATTCTTGTAGATATTAGATGGTAGATATTAACGTTAACATTTATTTTATTTGAGCAAAATATTAATGTCATTTGGTTAGAAAGTTTACCTACCAACTTCCATTCAATAAAAAATTAAAATTAAATATAAAATATTTATAAATGCTACTTTAAAATGTCCAGACCAGTAGAAAAAAAAGCACCAACCCAGAAGTCCATTTGGTATACATTAAAAAAAGCTACGACTAAAAATTCAGAATGGCCTGATAAAGTACTTTTTTTTTTTAATTTCTTACTTTCTACTTAAAATGTATAAGTTTATATTTAATAATAATAATAATAATATAATTAATTATTTCAGGATGAATTTCTCGACGTTATTTATTGGACAAGACAAATCATGGGTATTGTTGCTGGTATACTATGGGGCTTATTACCACTAAAAGGATTATTTGGATTGGGATTGTAAGTGTGAATTAAATTTAAATATTATATTTTAAATGTATAAATAAAATGTGTGTGTTACTAGATTCATTATGCTTAATGCTACTGTATTATATGCATATTTTACAAATTTCCAAAAAATTGATGAAGAAGAATTTGGTGGGGCTTGGGAATTGACCAAAGAGGGATTTGTTACTTCGTTAGCTGGATTTTTAGTAAGATATTTTTTTTAAATTACCACATTAGAAATATGTTTTTGAAACTAAAGCTCTTGATACCTGGGTTCAAACATTTTGGGTTCCTAATACAACTTAAGAAAAGGTACCCATTTTGAAAAAAAAAAATTGGTAATCGAAACCAAATTAGGAAATTGGGTACCAGAACCAAACAATCACAAAAATCATGTATGCAGGTATATGGTTTTGTATATTACCCGGTAAATATTAAGAGCCCTAGTTTAATCATTTCAAGATTACTGAAGTATATACACAGGATGGCCCACAATGATTTGACAAATGAAATAACTTGTTCTAGTGAATATTTTTGACATTTTTTTTTTTTTTACATTTTATATAATTTATACTCATTTGCGCTATAAGCACCACGTTTTTTTATTGCACTTACCTGTTTTACTTTTTTTAATTATTTTTTTTTTCAAGATAGCCATTTTAATCAAAATAATTTTTAACAAAGAATTGGTGAAAAAAATTTGTATTTTTATTCATCCGTTCAAAAGTTATATTCATTTGAAATTAAGGATTACTGGTTACGAGAGGTAGAGTGCATTAGAGTAAACCGCATAGTTATTTTTATCTGCGTGCGTTATCTACCGCACTCCACCTCCCATCACCCGTCATCCTTAATTTCAAATAAATATAACTCATGAACGGATGAATAAAACAAAATTTTTTCACCAATTCTTTTTTAAAAATTATTTTGAATAAAATGACAAAAATTTAAAAATGTAATAAAATAAAAAATCTCAAAAATATTCACAAGAACAAAAGTTATTTCATTTGTCAAATCATTGTGGGCCACCCTGTATATATTTCGGTCATCAAATGTGAGTGAGAATACTATGTGTTCCAAATGGAACATACCATAGGCGTCAACCAGTTTACGTTCGGCGGCACACATCTCCCGCCTAGCACCTCCCCCCCCCCAACGTGCTTTGGCTAGGTTTGTGAATCGGACAGACCTTCAGGTACTATCAGCGCCACATTTCGATAAGAGTGGGAGAAATGTGCCTCTCAGCAGCCGCCAGCCGTGATGTGCAAAATCGGTATGTTCTCTTTTGGAACGGAGTGTAGTTGTAACAATTTTATTTATATATTTCAAACTTTTTGTTAAACAAATTAATAAGTCCACAATCTAATTACTATTAACATTTTAATTTAAAAAAATGACTGGTGTATAATACAAAAATACCAAAAATATAGTAAAAAGTACAAACTCGTACTTAAGTCTAAATCTATTATTATTTTATTTTTACAGGTAATGTGGATAATTGTATATTCCGGCATGCATTTTGACTGAATCGAAGAATTGTAAGTTATCTAATTTGGAAATGGAAATAAATAAAAATATAATTTTCAGTATATATTTTTTTCTATTTTTTTCCTAATCAAGTACATAATATTCATAATTGAATGTATATACATAAATAACAACTATTGTTTAACAATTAATTTAGCTCCTTTAGTTTGAAGTTTTTTATCTAAAATACTCTTAACGTTTTCCTCTTTTTCCTTTATTTTGTTGGCGTAACGTTCCTTGGCTAGATCCAAACTTTCTGACAGTTCAACAATTTTTTTCTAGAAGAATATAATACATATGTTTAATGTGTTATTAAAATATACGTATATTACTAATTTTATAATACATAAAAAGGATGCTAAGCCTAAATACTATAATACATTTTTCAACAAAAGAATGACACCTTAAAGGAATTAATTTAATAAATAATTGGTGTACTAGCTAAAATGAATATTTACTTAAAAACTTAACTTTTTTTAATTCATTTTTATTTGTAATAAGTTTAATAATAAAATTAAAATATAGATGTGGCGATGTTGTCAAATGGATTAATGGGGTTGCTCTTTTATAAACAAACCACCTGGGTGGGCAACTGTCTGAAGATATAAATAGCGATTCTCCCAGGTATAGAAGGCAACCAGAAACCACCAAACCTGAATTGTCCCCATGACACAAATATCATTGTTTACCAAAAATTGTTGTTAATCAACCTAGAAGGTTGAACAAATATATTATAAATATAGGTACAGGGGCGAACTACCGTGGATGCAGAGGGGCAGCTGCCCAAAGAGCATTTTAATTTAGGGCGATTTTGTAAGTTTTACTATACACGTTAACATGTAATATAGGGTGCAAAAAATGTCTTGCCCCTGGGTACTTTAGTCTTTAGCCTACGCCACCACTATATAGGTTAGGTTAGGTACCTACTGATATGTTTTATTTATAACAAAATAACTTACAGCATATTCTCTTTGTTGTAGAAGTTTGCGTTTCCTTCTCATACCAAATGGTGTAGGTCGACCATCCAGAAATACATAATCTGCACCATCAGTTAAAATACCTCTATCCATCGGGTTTAGTGGCAGTTTTTTTCTGTGATGACATGGACATTTAAATATAAAACAAATAAATAATAATATATCATACATAAATAATGACATAAATTAACTTTACGAAATGCTATTTTCCCTAAATATAATGTACTGTCAAATTTATATTTATAATTAATAACTCCATACACTTAAACTTAATTTCTTCAAAAGTTAGAGATACTTTATTTACTTTTGCAAGAAACTAATAAAAAATAAGAGTTTAACTGACAGACTGTCTTGAGAGCTGAAGATGACAACATAGTTGCCAAAATACGACATATTCGCAGAGTATATAATTTTTATGCTTAAGGGTTTTTATTATTATTTTATTATATTTATTTCTATTATGAATTAACTGATTTTACTTAAGTAGTGAATCGTTACTTACGATCTTCTCCATGACAAATCCAATCTAAGCACTTGATTTGTTGAAAAAAGTTGAAGTTTATCATTTGAAAATATGTTTTTAAAATTAAAATTTAATTTCCCAATTTGTTTTAAAAATATCATTTTGCTCTGTATTTACCTTAGCTACACACCATCAACAGAGGTCGGCCAGTTCTAGAAACAAAAAAAAATGAGAAATTCAAATGTAATTTATGAATGAGTATAGGACTTAGGTATACTAATAAGTAATATATACATTCAGTAATATCACAGAATTAATCTAATCTGTAATCACTAATGTGTGGTATTATTATCACGACGTGTATTATTTATTTATACTGATAATACATTATTCGTCTGGGTTTTAGGTTGGTACTTGAATTGTGATCTACCCCACAGAGTAAGGTTACACCTCAAAGAGCCACTCGACAAACAACCACCGAAAATCGACAAGCAGCCACTCGAAGGGGTACCAACATATACAATATTTATAAAAAATGCACGATTATTATTCGTGTATGTTGTGCGGCTAGTATTGTTTATTTAAAGGGGAAAACTTGTACATTTCACAATTAATGCAATAAGGCTTGAACTATTTTTAATTCACTGTGTGACCTGTCTCCTGTTTTGAGTTTTTTTATTTAAGTTATAATCAAATCAGTTTCTATTATTGAAATTTATATAAAAAAAAAACTGAAAGTATATGAAACAATATTTACAATATTATATTATAATGATAATTTACCAACAATAAATTGTCTCTTGAGTTTGTAAAAAAAAATGTTTTTCAAAACATACTTGCACGTTTTATAATAAGTAAAGCAGAATGTTCATTGATTAAATTTCAATGAAATTATACTTTTTTTTTAAATTATTTAATACCGATGTATTATACCTATCTATTTAAAACAATACATCGTGAATACCTCATACGAAACTATTCGATACCCGACAATAAAATTAAACACATTTACTTAAATACTTTACAACTTCCAATAGGCAATAACACAATAATAAATAATTTGCATCATAATTTCATCACGCTAATATTTGACTAGTTTGGGATTTTGCTATAGCGAACAATGAACAATTTTTGGCTCGCCCGATGCACATTGTTGAGACTTGAGGATGACTTAGTAGTAAATATTAATGTTTTATCGCGCCCGCTAATATTATAAAGTATTACGGGCTATTATAAAGCAATACATGTTAATCATTTTTTATAATTTGGTTATTCATTTATATTTTATGATTCTACATATATTAACACAAAATAAATATATAATGCTGTTTTTCTACAAACTCTGATGAAAATTGTGAGGGACACACACACATACATTCATTTATATATATATATATATATATATATAGATAATAAAAATAGAAATAATAAATCAGATAAAAAAATCCAATTTATATAGATGGCCTATAGCATAAGCCAAATGGGTGGAAAATATACACATTTGCCAATTAGCTAAAAATGTACTTTTTTGGATTTTTATATCGGTATTTATCTAATTCTAACCCTCTGCTTCTGAGTTTTTAATAATTAGTTCTAAGTCAATAAAAAGTAAAAACCTTTATCAAATACTTTTTAGTTGTATATATAATATATACATGGATAGTTCATTCCGATACTCATGAAAATGCACACAAATTAAACAATGTTCAATAACTTCATTTGTTTTATATTTAAAATATATTTGTAATTTAATTGTAATACATGAAAGCAAGTTAAAATATTATTCAATTAATATCGTTGCAATATACATAATTTTTTTACCTATGTATTATATTAATAAATAAGTATCAATAATATAAAAATGTATAATTATTTATAATAATAGACTAAAAGTATTTAGAAACAATAATTATTAATAATAGCATGAGTTAACAATAAATCCTGTTGAGTAAATTGAAATATTAGTAACAAAATAATGAACATAGTAGCAATGTTTACTATACAATAGGGGTTTTAATAAAAATATAATATTTTCTACAAAGTTACTGTTTTTATATACAATTTGGAAATTACATTTTTTGCTATTACTCTGTTATAATATGTGGTGTCGGCCGCACAACATACACAAATAATAATCGTACATTTTACATAAATATTGTACATGTTGGTATCTCTTCGGGTGGCTGTTTGTCGAGTGGCTCCGTGTCGATTTTCGGTGGCTGTTTGTCGAGTGGCTCCGTGTCGTGCTCCCCAGAGTAACGTCTCGGGGAGCATATACCCACAGATATATAAACAAACCTAGACGGAGCATCTGGGTAGGATGCAGGCGGGTGGTGCGAGCACGACTATTGTCGTAGCAGTGACACCACTGCGAGAGGAATAAATTATTGTTTAAGGAATTGTACAACATTATTTTGTTGTATTTATTGTTTATAACGGATTACTATATTAGTTAATGCAATAACATACAATACATTTATAATATGACTTCACTAAAAAAGTACTTCCAGAAGTATTTAATTGTAACATTAGAAGAATTTTCTTCCAATGTTACAATTAAATACTGCATTACAAAGCGACCCTTGTTTTTGATAGCCCGATATTAAGAGAAAATGATTATCGTCATGCGTATTACTAAAGGACGATAAACCACACGTGCGTGCACCATACTCTTAAACTGGGAACTCAAATGTGCATGAGGAGATCGCCTCATGACGTCATCAGGTACCGCCGTCAGCGCAGTGCGTTGGCTCGCTGGAACTACATGAATATTCTGTCTATATAGTAGTATAAGGTCGGGAGTAATTATTTACAGTAGGGCCAATTTCTAGTACAGAAAATTATGTTTTACAATTTTATTACATTCACGATTCATATGAAATGGTATAAAATTTGAATTTATCTCAATAATATAATATGGTAAATTATTTTATATTGTTAATATATAAATTATTATCGGACAATACAATAGATTCAATAGCCTATAAAATCTAATAAAATAATAATAAAAACCCTTAAGCATAAAAATTATATACTCTCCGCGAATACGTTGTATTTCGGTAACAATGTTGTCATCTTCAGCGCTCACGACAGACTGAATGATCTAGGTAAGAAAGAGAACATCACATTATCCATTGCCTTTAACTCAAGTCATAGTTTAAAAATTAAAACTAACTATAAAAGTCGAAAGAGCCACAATAGCTTAGGTTAGGTACAACAGGTATAGGTACCGTATATTATAGACGTATATAGTAGCCATATTCTATTAAACCATATTATGATCCACATTATATATACTGCCCTCCTAAGCAAAAATGCCGTAACTCGGGCAAAAAAACTTGTAAAAAAACGATTAAACAAAGTAAAATGGTTTTTTTCCATTTTTTTTTCTGAGTTATGGCATTTTTGCTTAGCAGGGCAGAATATATATATATTACGTGGTCCGTTATTATATGGTCTCATTAATTCGTAATTGTCTTGCATGACCATCTTAATGACTAGTGAACAATTCCCTACATTTATAGTCAATAGTGTTAATGATGAAATAGTCATTAAAAAGCAGATGCTGTTAAAACTGGAAACGATTATAGTTTTAACGCAACTAAATAATGTATTCTACTATCCGTGTACTATAATCTACTTACATACTTCCATATATAATAGCTTAAAAGAGGGGGGGGGAGGAATAATAATTACATTAATAGGTATGGAAATATTAATGCATAAAATATAACAGTTTATTTAACAAATTACACTAGGTACATTATTTTGGAACAAGTTGACAAAAAGAAAACGGAGATCTATTTATATTTTTGGATTTTTTATTCGAATTCTGAATTGGCCTAGGAAATGTCATCTATAGTATTAATAACTTAAATCACAAGTTGTAAAAACACCGATTTGTGGTATTTTCAGGGTGTTAACACTATCTATTACTTATTCTAGTATAAATTATAAAATATTACGAAAGAGTAGCTCGTAATATATTTAAAATACATTTTAAAAGCACGTGGAAATTGGAATTACTTTAGGATAATTCTCTTTTTTGGATCAACTTTTATGATAGTTGCATTAACAATAACCATCGAGTAATTTATTACTCTATGATAATAACACACACATACAGTCAATTATATTTTATGAAATTGTATTATAATTTATAATATTACTATCTACAAATTAAAATTAATATATTTAGTAAGCGTTACAGTCATGAGCACAAAAAATGAGCGATGCATAACATTCGCCGCACCGCTCATTTTTCGTGCTCCTGATCATAATAATTAATGAATGATCGTTATTTATTAAAATTAAAAGATCATCATGTGTTTGAAAAGTATTTCTATACTAAAACTACTACAATTTTATATGATCTGTGTTCTACTAACACTTCAATAGTTCAATGTAAACTAAAGCTATTCAAGAAAATATTGACAAGTGGCCAATGAGAAATGAGAATCGATGGCTCCAGTCCCCTAGATTGAGAAACATCGCTGATACCAGCCGTAGTTACGCGATAGTTTCCCAATAGGCAATAAAACCTATGTGACTCTTGAGCTACAAAATAGTAAATACAGACACATCCAGACTCCAGTTTTGTTGTTATCGGCCGCTTGCAATTTGCAATGTTTTGTTGGAGTGTCTGCGGGTCGTGGAGTTCAACGACAACTACTTCTGGTGTGAACTGCGGGTTCGCGGAAAAATGATTTCCAAATAGGTGAAATTAATCGCTTGTTGCTACGCATCACGTTTCTTCGTACTTTTGCAGATATGCGCCACGGAGTACTACCCGTACATAATATATCAAAGTGGTGTCAAAATGATGATGGTACGAAAAACAACGATTTTTAAACTGTGAGTACTTACTAATTATAATTGTCTGTTGTGCGAATTTCGGTTCTTACTTCCCACTTGATTTGTCCTCAAAATGGTTCAGAACACTAATGGGGGTAACATTTTGTTTTGATTTAATTGCAAGACTATTGGGTTTTGTTGATGATGTCATTGTTTATACTGAGTTCAATGAAATAACACTGCTTATGCTTACATTACCTTACATGTATTGCATTATACTACTGTTTTAAATTTTAGATGTCGACTGTAGCAGAAGATAAAAAGTCAATCAGAATGGTTGGCCCTAAAGTTTCACAGATCGCCAATATCTTTCAGCGGCCTGCAGTGACCAAAGACACTGATATAATGGCTGTTAAGCAAAATGTTTCGCCAACCCTTGAGAAAAAACTTCCAGCCAAAGTTGAAACGCCTAACCAAGTGACCGTTGTGAGAACTGAGAGTCATTTAGCAAGATTTAATAACGCTAGAGCATTATTTGAAAAATTAGGAACTGGTAAGAAAAAATCTTAATACTTTATAGTATTACAAATAATTTTGCATTGCTAAAAAAAATAAAATTATTATTTATTGTGTACTTGATTGATATGCAATATACATATATATTTATATATATATATATATATATATATATATATATATATATATATATATATGTATATATGTTTGTTGATTATGAAAAACAAAATTATATTAAATAATTATATTTTTCTTATATACGAAAAACATACTAAATTAAAGCCATTAAAAATAATGATGTTATTTTCGAATAAAATCCTTGTATATACCCTAGATGGTAGAAATATTTAAATTGATTAAAGAATTGTAAATGCTAATTAAAGTGCTTCAAATTATATTTTGAGTATTAGAGAGTATAGAATTAGGGTTAGTTGTCTGTTATAATAATTTGTTGCTTTTTTTAACGGTATATTGCAATTTACCATGTAATGAAACTATTTTTCACATATCTGTTGACAGAATAAAACGTATAGGTATAATTGTTAATGAAGGAGAGAGAAACACAGGGTATATATTACCTGTATTGTATAACTATGGTTTATGAATTTGTCTAGAACAGTGGTTTTTAACGGAGGCAGTGAGAGGTGCTGTGGGGCAGCTAACTTGTTTTGGGCGGTAATAGCAGTGAGTAAGTTTTGAGTAGTAGGGTACTGTGAACTCTACATGCAATAAAACCCATTTTCACGTAGGGGGGTATTGAAAAAAAGGTGTGGCAGTTTAAATAAGGTTAAGAAACACTGGTCTATGAGCAATCATTTGAGTAATAATATTTTTTACACACAGGAAAATAAATAGTTCATCTAACAATTAAAAGTTAATAGTGTTAGTTAATACTACTCTTTAAATATGTTCAAGTTATTTTCCATTTAATTACAGGGGAAACTAAGACAACATTACTAGAAAAAATAAAGCAGAGCAATTCTCAAGACAGTATTTGTGCAAATTCAAGATCTCCTAGTCCACCATCAAATCATTTAAAAGCTAATGGTGTTCTTACTAGTGCACAAAGTCATTCACAGTTAAATGGTGGTAAAGTGACAGAAAAACCTTCAAAACCAGAAAAACCAGAAAAGAAATTTAATAGTCGTGAATTGATAGAAAAACAAAAAAACTGGACTTCACATTTTTCTAAATCACCAAGATCTTCCAATTCCAGGTAAATTAAAAAAATATTAATATTGAATTTAATTATATTTTGTATTTATTTTAAACACATTGCAAGGTATAACAGTGACCCTAGTCCAAATGAAGTTAGAGGATGGACTCCAAATGTTAACACTGAAAGAATTTCTAGAACATCATCCACATCTTCATTACCGAAAAATGTTGCTCATCCTTCGAGTCCTCCGCCACATCCTCCATTTGTTATTGATAAATCTATTTCTCAAGATACTATGGATACAAATATGTATGTATCTATTATTCATTAATATTGTAATTACGCTATTAAGTACTTTCTTAAATTTATATTTGATATAGGAGAACAAATATGCATACCAATGATGTAATTGAGCTTATTTCAAATGAAGAACAATACAAAGAACCTTTCATTGGTAAACAAATTGAAGAAAAGTCAATTGAAATAAGTACAGATGATTATTTAAGTACTGTTCAAGAAAATACAAAGATTGAAGAACAATATAATGATATTGTAGGTACCTATATTAATTAATTTATCATCAACTTATTTTCTATTCATGTTTTAGGAGCCAAAAGATAATTGTCTTATTAATAAACAAGAAAATTCATTTGATGTATCTAATTCTTATATAAACCCTGAAAAGGCAGATAGTTTAAACTCATCAATTAATGAATTTAATGATAATCAATTTGAGAAAATTATTGAAGACATTAGCTTAAGTTTGAATGAAGCCAATTCATCTACACCAAAAGTCCAATTTAATATTGGAGATACTGCCTGTCAACCAGTAATAATTACTCCATTAGAAAGTGAAGGAGATTCTGGGTTTATATCTTCAGAAGCTGTTAGTGTGCCCGATCTGAATAAAGATTTAAATAATGTACTAACTAATGTTCAATTAACTGATGATGATGAAGCTGAAGAAGTAAATTTATTTTATATTATAAACATATTTACTTTACTTAACAAATTACTTTTACTTTAAAAAAGTAAATATATCATAAGAATAATTATACTAATATAAATTTATAAAAACATTTTAAGGGCAAAATTTCTTTGGATTTGGGAGATAAAAGTTTGAATAGAAGTTCAGAAGACATTATTGATCTTGAATCGTCTGGACAGCCAGATATGATGACACCAGATGAAGCTGAGCAATTACTTAGTACAAAGTAAGTGTATTTTATAAAACATGTTTTGTTGTTAAGCATGTGAATATCAGTGTAAGCTTGCGAGTTGTGATACTAATTTACAGTAAACATTTTTTTTTTTTGTCAAGTTAAACATTCTATGAGGGCGTTAAACAACTTTTTGTTTACGCATAAAAAGCATGTTCAGCAGATGCTTGTTTCTAGAAAACTGAGCAGTGTTAATGCACATTTTCTTATAAACAAAATGGAAGATTAAAACTATATTTTCATAAGATTTTTTTTTATGTTACTAGGGATCATGTTATTAAATTATTTAATAGATTTTATCTTGCAAAATAAATTATTAAAAAATGCTTCGTAAACATGAAGACAAATTCTTACTCTATAATATTTTTAAAAGTAAATATGTGTTAAAACTGCTCCAGTTTCCCAGAAATGTACATCTCTTGAGATTGTTTTGGTACAAATATAGGGCCTGTCTAAGTAAAAACTAAATATTAAATACCAATATACATGAAAGTTAACAACTTAGGTGTATTCGGTATAAAAATGTTAGTTTTGTATCATTTTAAAACTGCCTATTCTTTACTTCTTATTACTGTGACATTCTCTTAAGGCTTAACAGTATGTACAGTTGTGAAGTTAGATGATATGTTATGAATTTATTAAGATAGGTGTTTTTATTTTGGAAATTATTAACTGATTGTTATTTTTGTTTGTTTGTTTTTTTCCATCGCTTTTACATATAATGATTTGGCTGCATGTTTATTTATATTATTTTTTGAAGAATCCTGGAAAAAAAAAGTATGTAAGTATTTGTTTTTTCTTTTGATTGTGTATAATGTGAAATATTTCTTTTAATAACCTTCAATCTGTAGCGGCTCGTGGTTATAACAAAGGAGTGCAATAAGAATATCATTATCCTCTATTATAATGGTTACACATTAATTTTTGTATACATTTCGGAGTGGCTTCAATCCTTATTTACATAAAGTCATTATTAATTCATTATGTTGTACTCCATCAATAGCTTTTTCATAGTATACCAGGTGATCAACTTATCCTGAATCACTCAATATCTCACTGGGATTAATAAGAAATTCAATTTTTTCTTTACATAGTGTTTTTATACAATGTGATCTCAAGTTTTTACCATTTTTGTTTTTGTTTTTACCCCCCTCTCAACTTTTTTTTGATAGCAACTTTTGAAACTTGAATGGTAATGCATACATTTCATTAACTTTTTAATTAGAAGATAATGTACTAAAAATGGTCGATAATTATTTTAGTTATTAGATAAGTTATTGAAGTTTCAAGTTTAGGGTAGAAGCAAAGGTGGAGTGAAGTATTATTTTTATCTGCACACATTTCCCAACCACACTTCCCCTCCCATCCTAACTTTTAAACTCTTAACTTTAAAAATAGTTATCCAAAACGGGTTATCGACCAGTCAAATGTTTAGTACATTATTCTCAATTAAAAAAGTTAAAGAAATGTATGCGTTATCATTTAGGTTTCAAAAGTTGCTATCAAAAAAACGTAAGTTGGAAAGGGGGTAAAAACAAAAAAAATTGTGAGAATTTGAGATCACATTGTATGAACAAACATAATGAAAAAAAAAAAATTATTAATTATGCACGAGCCGTGACTGCACTCAATCAATTTAGTTTTAATTAATTCAAATAAACTATATATCATTTATATTTTACAGTAGTCAAGACAACTTATTGTCTGATGAAGAAGCCAAAGAAATTAAAAAGTTATTATCGCCATCTGATAATAAATTGAATACATCAGACTGGATGAGTGAGGTTGTATCAGTGGAATCTGAACATGCGAATAATCAAAGGTTATTGTTTTATGTGGATCTATTTTTATTGTTTTAATAAGATAGTATTACTATATTGTACGTAGATTATGATCTAATATTTACATGTTGTCTAAATATTTGTTCGGTTTGTTTTAAGTGGGTTTCTAATTGAAAACATTACTGTTTAATTAATACTTAACGTCAATGTCACATTTTGATTGGTTCTTGCTAGTTGGCCATCAATCTCATACTCATTAACTAATTGTAAGTTAGGAACCTTGGTGAGTTTGGGTGGTGTTTTCATTTCTTAACACTTGCCTTCTTATAAAAAAAACTGTGTAAAAAGAAAGTTAAACTGAGGGCTGTAAAAATATTACAAGCTCACTCCACTCAGATATACCTATTTTATTGTAAAGAGGAGGAGGCAGTGTGTTAGCGCTCACTGTTGCCGGTTCGACACTCGGTCACAGGCGCTCCGTTTGCTGAGCGAGCAATCGTCCGGTAAAAAGGAACCGCCATCCCCCTCTCCGGCGACGGATTGACAACCCGTCCCGGAAGCGAATTCGTCAAGAAACCATCTCATGATGGTAGCGTTGGACCTTCATGGCCCGTTAAGCTACATGATGACGATGATGATTGTAAATAGTATCCACATGTATATTTGAATGGTGTTATGCAGAAAGCAATCATCCCACAATGTACTTTTTGGGTATAATTTTAAAACAATGATAGATAGCGCTGCACTTCAATGTTGGTTTGGTTGTATTTTGTAAAATACGTAATCTAAAATTGTCTATCTCGTTCTACTAAACTCTCGTTTTTCATAACTTTGATGGATAACAGCCTTCTGCATAACGCCATTCAACTATATCCAAAAAGTACATTTGTGGGATGGTTGCTTTCTGCATAACGCCATTCATTTTAAGTATATTATGAAAAAAAAATGTTCTGCTATTTTTTTATGTTTGATATATTTATTTTAGTCAAGAAATGAATGAAACTATTAATAACTATAATATGGAGGATTTTTATGTGGATGACTCTTGGGAACAAAGCTACAATGAATCAAAAACAGACACTTCAGTTTGTAATGAGAGTGTTGAAATAGAAGAATATGAATGTGATGGAGATATATACAAATCCAAAGGCTTTATTCCGTTGCCTACCAAAGAAGTAATTAAGCAGTTTTTTTTTAATATAAGTATACGGTGTATACAGTGTAATGGGTCATCCTAAAAATATAAGGAGTAATAAAGTGTCATTTATTATTGATGCTTTTATTATTAGATTTTTGAAGAAGGTGGCGTTCATTATTATGAAGATGGACACTTCTGGATGGAAGTTCCTGGGTTACCAGAACGCGATTTAGATGACGAATGCCATATTCAACCTAAACAAAACATGAAAGTGAAATTCAGTATTGATCCAATTAAGGTGAGTTAAAATAATTAAAAATTCATTTTTGCCCTACCTTCTTTTTTAATTTTTTTATTCAGGTTTACAGTACATTTTCTATGGATGAATATGATCGTCGTAATGAAGATGTTGACCCTGTTGCTGCTTCAGCTGAGTACGAATTAGAAAAACGAGTAGAGCGTTTAGACTTAATGAAAGTTACATTATTAAAAGGTCCTGAAGGCTTAGGTTTATCCATTATTGGAATGGGAGTTGGTGCTGATACAGGTCTTGAAAAACTTGGTATTTTTGTAAAAACCATCACACCTAATGGAGCTGCAGCTGCTGATGGCCGTATTCAAGTAATGCCTTTACCGAAAAATATGCTTTAATTTGTCTAGATTTTTATGTTAACTTATTTTTAAAAAAATATTTTGTTCTGTCCCCAACTATAATTCTATTAAATCACTTAAGACAATCTAATTCTGCCGTATTTTAGTTCCTTTGTAATATTGTCCTATTTGAATAATCCCAACAGGGCTTATCACTATTTTTTATCCTTGCACTTTTAATTAGATTTAATTATGTATTAGAGTTTCTGAACTCATCTTTATTAAAACTCTTATTTCTAAAAAAATTAATGTTAATTTCAATATTGAAAAAAACAAATATTATAATTCACTTATGTGATATTATATTTAGAGGTGATTAATATTTTTTAAATTTTATACCTAATCATAATCTAATGTTTGTTGTATATTAAATTATAGGCAACAAATTAAAACATTTAAATACATTTTAAATTTGTGTTAAGTTCATATGTGGCACAAATAATTAAAAATATTCATTATTTTGAAACATGTAATATAGTAATATGATAATACAATTTAGGTAAATGATCAAATAATTGAAGTTGACAACAAATCATTAGTTGGAGTTACACAAGCATATGCAGCATCAGTATTAAGGAATACTTATGGCCAAGTAAATTTTGTAATTGGAAGAGAAACTGATCCTGAAAATAGTGAAGTTGCTCATTTAATTCGTCAGTCATTGGAAGTAAGTTTTTTAAATTCAAAAACTCTAATTATAATGCCCATACATGAGCTTAAAAGCACAGTCAAGACCGTGTTTATGTAATTAACCCATTTATGCCGGAGTTTTTTTTCTTCCAATAATTGGTATGTTGGATGCTTGTTTATTATTATTTAAAAAAAGAAAGAAAGAATTCTAGTTGGATTTTTAAAAAATTTAATGTTGCCATATGGCAACGAAAAAAGATATTTCACAATGTGAGTGGTATTAAAATTATTTTTTCATAGTATGAATAATATTACATTACTATGAAAAAATAAAAAGTATAAATTGTGCACATTGTGTGTTTTGATTCTTTTATTAAAAGAAAAAAAAAATATATATATGTATATATATATTATATGTAATATTTTTGATATTGTTAGAAAACTGAATTATAAGTTATCAAAAAAAAAACATCTTTTAGCTTTTATTTAACATTGTTTTCGAATGTAATTCTGTGATTGTTCTAGGACTCAATTTTTGTACGAGCAAACTATACTTTTTAGTGAGCTACCTAATCCTTAATTTTTGTTTTTGCTTTAATGCTATCACAAAAGAAATTTCATGTAGCTAACTGTCCACGCTCTTGTAAGCTAGAACCGCCACTTATTAATTTAATTCCCTATATAATCTTTATAACAGTATTATTTTAGTTTTTAAATTATAAATATTATTATAATAGTTAATTATTATTACATTTTATAATGAACATAACATCATAAGAGTAAATAGAAATGTTAGTTACCTCTATGGATAAACCATATACAGCTTCTAACCAAATTACAATAAATAGCTATGGATAATATGTATACAAAAATATGAATTAGTATGATTATAGGACCCGTTATCAGGGATTTTATTAATAAACTTAATTGCCTACTCATGCGATCCCTCTTAAATATAGGTGTTTGTGCTGTCCCTTTACAAAAAACATTTGATTACAAGTAAATAAATTAAAATTTGTTAAAATATACGTGTTTCATTAAGAAAATATGTATGGCCAATAAAATGTCAAAAGCCATCAGTATTTTTGAAAAATTAAAAATCCTTAAATAGTTTGCTAACTATTGTTAAACTTTAATTTTTAATTAAAATATCTTCTACTACTTCGCCTTTATATCAACTATTTGGGGTCAACCACTAATTTTAATATTAATGTATATTTTTAATTTAGGCTGATCGAGAAAGAGACACTCAGAGACGTCAATTGGAACATTCATTAAACCAGCAATTTAGTAATGAACGAACAGAGTCATCAAGTGAAGATATAAGTAAAATAGAAGACGTAAACACAGTTCAGACTTTACGAGAATTATTGCAAGAAGTATGTAATATGTACAAATTATTTTTAAAAAATTATTTTGGGGGGGAGTAGAGTATAAATTTATTTTATTTTACAGAGTCGTTTAAATGTAGCTAAAGCAGAAGATGAAGTTAGCAAACTGAAAACCAGGGTGAGCTTAATGATTATGCTCTCTGGGTTTTCTGGGCTACTTACTTACCAGTTGCTAATAATATAACATAAATTAAACTAATTAATTTTGCTTGCTATTTTAACATATGTTGTTATAAAATAATATTTTAACTTTAAAGATATTCAACTATTATGAATTTAATTTTTCTAAGGTTGAAGAGTTAGAGTGGAATGGAGCCAGTAACAAAAAGGAAATTTCTGATAAACTTATACAGTCTGGATTACATTTGAATGAGTTGGATAAATGTTTGTATGTGGCTAAAAGAGATAAAGAGACATATCAAGGAATGCTACAAACATCAGAAGTAATTGTTTTAAGTTCGCTTTCTAAAAATATGTAATCAACTTTTTCACCTTAAAATACTAAATAAACTTGTCACAAAAGTTTAATTAAATACTCTAAGAATTTATCTTATTATATTATGTAATTGAATTTTGTATTAATATAAGTCTAATTCTAATAATAATTAATAGGAGCGATATATAAATTTGGAAAAAAAATATTTAAAGCTAAAGAAAATTTTAAAAGAATTTCAACAACGTGAAGCAGATCTAATACACAGAGAAGAGTATTATTTACAAGTATTGCAAGAAAAAGATACTGAGTATAATGCTTTAGTTAAAGCACTAAAAGATCGGGTAATTTTCATTTTATCCTAATAACATCTTCTACATGGGTAACATAAGCTTTTATTTTTTTGTTGAAAAGGTAATACAAGTTGAACATGAGCTTTTAGAAACACAACGTCGTGCAGGTTTTCCAGTTCAACTTCCTCAAAATACTACTAGCACTAGTCATTATTTATCTACATTGACACCTCTTGTTAAAAAAGCTAAGGTAAGGGACTTTTTTACTCAAGTATAATATTTATTCATTACAAAAAGTGTAGTATTATGTTTTTGTTATTAGTCATCTCCTGTGACGCCTTTACTTCAGCAATTAGGAGCAGAGTTATCAGAATCGGAAGATTGTTTTGAGGATGAAAAAGTTGGTACAGTCGAGCGAAAGTTACCTGTTAAAGAAGAATTAGACCGAGCTGTACCTCAACACGAGCTTTTAGACGTTTCATTATCAAAAAGTAAAGCTGAGTTAGCTGCAAGAGGTCTTGCTACACGTCAATTACCAACAAATCTTCGGAAATCATTATCTAATAGTAGTCTGGTAAATATTCTATTGTGGTTAGGTGTATAAAATATAAGATTTTAAATTACCACTGTGAAACTTTTGTCAATGTATTCTAGGATTATAATATTGAGGAGGCTAATGGTGCTGATGAAGTTAAACCCCTAGAATTTTCTAATGAAACTAAAGACATTTCTAATGAACTAGTAGCTTATGAACAAAAACAAATTCCACAGTATGCTTCTGTTCAAAAGCCTCAAGTTCAACAGACTGATCACTTTTTAGCTCGAGTTCAACAGTCCACTCATTGTCGTAATTGTATGCTTTTTACAAAATGAGTTATTCAAATTTAATACAATTATTTTTAACAATTTAAAAATGCAATTTAGTAAACGGGCCACCACCATCATTAGCTGAACAGCTAAAAATTGTACTTGCTGAACGTGAATCACGTTTGTCTGAATCAAACAGTGTGTATACGTCTGATCATAATAGTTCAACAAGTTCTTTCGCAGATGAAATAAGAGAAGCTAGCTTAAATTGTAAGTTGTAAATTTTGTTATATTATGTGTAATGTATGTAATACGTTTTACAAAAATATATAATTTAGGCAGTTTATTTAGTCTGTAGGTATATTACTTTCCAAAATTGAAGGAGTATAAAATTATAATATATCCAAGTACGGAAGAATCTTAAATCGGTCTGTAATGCGAGAACATAAATATACATAATTAAAAATACTCTGGAAATAATTTACTCTGCGCAACCTGTGACCTTTTTCCTTTTTAACTACATATGGAAGGGAAGGAAAAATTGTATATGAATATGTATTTTAAAATTAAATAACCGGTTCAAGATTCTTCTGAATATATATTTATTCTGAAGAAATAAAAAAATTAAATATTTAAAAAGAACTTTAACATGAAAAATAATACACTAGCATTAACACGTATTTCAGCAGCAATGTGACTTTCTTCAGGGCTAATCATAGACCGAGATTGATTATAGGAATACTATCTCCTTATACAATGTCGTCATACCGGAATTGATACTCATTGTCAATACGTGTTTTTACGAATTTGAGTAAAACGTTTTATAATGGACTTAAGACCAGTTTATCAAATTTTTCTTATTTTTTACATTTCTTTTGCCTCCCTGATATAGAACTTAATCGGTCTAAGTCTGTTGTGGGCCCCGATGATTTTGGTAGCATTACTATCAAAATACACTTGTACGCTATAGTGTATTACTTTTTTACGACAATTAGGTACTACATACTAGAGAAGTGGATGATATATCGCCGTCCGGGTCAAACAATGACACAACTGCAAAATTTGGTAAAATGGACTAAATGCTTTAATGTGTTAAGTTATAGCGAACGTATAAGGTAGAAAAACGACGCAACTGTAGTTGTAATAATTAATTTTGCATTCATTTTAGTGAAAAATAACTTGGTTTTTTGGTTCTCCTGTAAAATTTCAATTATTGCAGTTGTGTCATTGTTCTACCCGGGCGGCGATATGGTGGTTTTCCGCTTCCTTCCACACCAGTCGAGTAACCGTTTCTTTCTCCATACAGTTGCCCACTCAGTGAGAGAAACGGCCGGCCAGCAACCGAGATTTGAACCACAGCTAGTGCATAGAAGCACTGCCGTGTTAAGCCTCTCAGCTACAACACGACAATATTATTTTATTTCTTTACTATATATAACCACAAATTTTGCTTAAGTTTTTTGTATATATATATATATATAAAATATAAAAAAAAATCATATTTTTAATATTTAGTAAAGAAAGCCAACACATCATGGCAGCAAAATACTACTCAGCTACCTCAGAGTTCACCTTCTTCAGTTTCGTCATCTGAAAGTGCTTCACCGGGACATTATGCTTCTGATTTAAATAATTCAAAAATAATTGGTTCAGCTGGTATATTTAAAAAAAAAAAATGTTTAAACTTAATAAATAATATTTATTAAACATTTTTTTTTTAGATTCCATTGATGTATGGACATCTTCACAATTATCTGACAGTTCCAATACAGAAAGAAAAAATACACATGTTTGGCACAACGCTCCTGTGCATGAATGGTCAAAAGAACAAGTATGAAAATTAAGACTTCAGTTTACTCATACAATAATATTTTTAATTTCCTGTAATAATTATTTCAGGTTTGCCAGTGGCTATTAGCATTAGGACTTGAGCAATACATTTCAAAATTTATGGAACACCAAGTTTCAGGAGTTGGACTTCTAAATTTAGATACTAAAGATTTTAAACATTTTGGTATTGTTGGAGATGATAAAAATAGACTAAAGCGTAAACTCAAAGATCTTAAAACTCAAGCAGATAAAGAAAAAAGACATACACAAAAAGAGCGAAAAGAAAAGGAGCGACTTCAAAGAAAAGCAGAAAAATTGGCTGAAAAAGCAAGCAAACGTAAATAATCTTGCCTTAAGTATTTTATTCTTTTACTTCTAGTCTTTAGTGTAAGTGTTAAGTTTTTTTGTTTTTTTTGTTTTACGTTATGTAATACAATCAATGTACAACAAAAAATACATTTTTCCATTTAGAAAAATATTTGTATTCTTGAAATACTTAAAAAAAAAAACATTTTTCACGAGTAGAATCAAATAAATTGCTCATTAAATTTAAGTACTTAATTATTCACAGTATTAGAACAATGTATACTAATTAAATCACTCTTATATGTATTACAAGTCATTTTTATGTATATTATTTAGAAGATCAGTGTTTTAATGAATTGAGATTTCTTAAGTAAAATATATTTTAAGTTAAGCATTTAACATACTAAAGTCATCAACTGTTTTAGCATATTATGATGACCCTTATTTAAATTACTAGTTAATTTAATACAGTTGTAGTATTTAAATTATATTAAAGATATACTATATTTCTAGTCTTTCCACTACTTACAGTTTTTAAATCCGTTGAATATTTATGATATTTTCGATGCATGCATACCTGGCACAACAATAGTATATTTATATGTTAAACAAATTCATACTGATTACTAAACTATGTTTGTTTTTTATGTAATAGTTCTTTTTGTTATTTTAATACTCAATTTCTATGTCATTACCTTTAAATATTATTGCATGTTTTTATTAAAAAAAAAAAAAACAAATATTTACATTTCTGACAAAACCAAGCAATTTATATTATTTAGCAGTTCTATTAAAGTTTAATCACTTATTTTTTAAATTATTTATTTATACAATTTTAGAAAAATTATCTCGCATGAACATTTCTTATAGACTAATGTATAATTTATACTTTTCATAATGAACTGAATTATAAATGTTTGCAATGATGTTAAATATTTATTATTGTATAATGTATACATAATTTATGATTTATTTATTTATTTATTATTGTAACATTATTGAATAATCGTTATACTTATAATCTTACTTTTTTTTATTGTTTTAATTTTTTTTTTAATTTTGTATCTTAACAGTTTTTAGACTAAGAACATTAATGTATACTACAAACAAAATATTGAAATACATTTTATGTTTGTGTAAAAAACAATTTTTAAAAAAAAACCGTTTGTTTATTATTTTTTTAGTCGTTATATGAATAATATACCAAATAAAACTGCATGTTACCTAAACACCAGTGAAGTCATTAAAATTAAAATTGACTTTGTGAAAAAAAATTACTCAAATACGATTATACACATATACTGTACAGTTATTATAAATGATAGGTTTACCGTTTATGGCTGGTTACTTTTCTTACCAACTAAGTTGTAAGGTTTCATGGTTTAATGAACATTGGTCATTAATATTATGGAAACGTCGCAATTTGTAGTCATCATTTATCAATATAAATAAATACCATAATTATTTTTTTATTATGCGCTATGATTAGGCATAAAAAAACTTGCGTGTGACCTTAATTCTTTGAATAAATGAATTTATGTAATAAATATTTAATATATTATCCAGCAACAAACTAAGTAACTGCAATTATTACACAAAAACTTTTTTGTAGTTTTGATAAGAAACCCTAATTTTTTATTTTTTTGTTAACAATATTTAGTTTTTTTATCACTTTTAGCTTAAAATTAAGAACTTATCTGAGCGCACGGCAGTGCGCCGGCTAAGTTCTAGCAATGCCAGTGTATCTTTACACGAACCAATTCACCCGGTATTTCTAACTCTCATATCTCTGCTACTTCTTAAGGTGGACTTTTAAAATTTGAAACCTAAATTAAACTTAATTAGTTTAGGACACTGTCTAAAATTGAAGCCTTAATATTTTGCGGTTTTAAAATCGGAGGATTTCAAAATTTGAATTTTTGTTACTGACTCACTCACTCATCGTCAAAATTATAAAACACTTCCAGTATAGGTAGAAACGTGAAATTTGGTACAAAGGTGGGTCTAATAGTGTAAGTAAAGGGAAAAATCTGAAAATTACAATTTTCTCAAAATTAATGCGCTAGGTGGGGATTCATGACCTTCGTCGCGCTATGCCGGTACAGGGCGCTGTTGATTCTCACGTCTCTAGTCAACCATCATTTGGTCGTAGTTTGTGTCTGTTAATTCGTGTTCACATGTATGACAGTATAGCAGTGTTCTTTGACAAGTTATTAAACTGTTGTCACAAGGAGAAAAGGGAGCCAAAACCTGTGCCTATTTTTTTTTTGATATTGTGTATCCGTTTTACACTATGATTTCCAACTATAATCTGTAACTATGATCAATCATTAGTATTTTTATATAGTAACTGATGACTGATGTAATGTAGATCTTTATATTTCTCAGTCCTCATGAATTATTTTCTCCAGCAGCCAGATATAATATGTTAGGTAGGTACCTTATTATTCTTTTATATGTTCTCTACCGATACAGGGTACCCGGTACGGATACAAGATACGTTATTCCGCAGTTAATATAAATAAAAATGAAAATATCTGATTGTAAACTTTTCCTCAATTAGGCTATATTTTGGACGTAGCCCATTCGGCTCCCGTTTTACAAAAAGGTAAATTCCCAAACGGCTCCGGTATTTTACAACACAAGTTCCTTTTCGTCAGCGAATTTTTTATGGAAAGAAAACGAAAAATGTTCTATTATTTTTTCAAAATTTTAAAGGATTTAATAGGGGTTGCTACCACTTACACCAAATTTGGAATTCGTATTGATAACTGATAAGGACGGCAGGTCTCCGAGTGTTTGGGCACTCGCTCGCTCGGCGTCGTACTACAAAAAATATCCTAGGTTTGTAGGCTACAGTCTAGGAGGTTACAGGTTCAAATTTAAGTTTAAGTTTTTTTGAAAAGTTAAAGAGACTTGATAATATACGCGTAGCACCGAATACCGGAGCCGTTTGGGAATTTACCTACTCGTGAAACCTTTTTCGACGGGAGCTGTTTGGGAAAAAACAAACAATGGATGGGAGCCGTTTAGGTTGCACCGTATACTTTATCTTCGGAAGGCAGTAAAGTCCCGCACATATATTCCAAAATCGAAATATTACGTACTTTAGTTCTTACTTTTTTTACCGAATTTCCACTTTTTCATTGAACATCTATCTATGTCAACACTACCGACATTCAACAGAAGATTATTTTTCAATCTCAAAATTAATTTCTTATTTCTAAAAATATAATCTATTATTTTATTTTATTTATATAGGATTAAATTAAAAAATAAAGACATTACTATTTACTGATTAATAATATTCGTCACACATTCTCCTTTTGGCTGTTGTCTGTTTCTAATAAGGTTTCTTTATAGGTCTATGTCGACACGCGTTGGTACTTGTTAGGGGTTACAGAGGCATTAAGATAGGGTTGGATTTTTAAAGAAAAAGCGCCATCTAGAGATTCCAATTTTCTGACTTGTAGTTCAGCCCATAGAGTACACAAGCAACTACTACACTAAACATAGCATATAGTGTGATATGCATGGCCCACGGGCCTCCCGCCTCAGTGCAAGCAAAACAAAACAACATTCGTATTTCGTTTACACTTTATAGACTACTGTAATTTGCTGATAGTGAATCCGCAATCTTAAGTCATGTCGAGCTCGTCGAACGTTGAAATTCTACCGTGTGCGCTCTGTAAACTGTAAAATACTTCGTGCATTATAAATTACTTAGGATTAGGTATTTATTATTATTATTATCATTGCCGTGAAAGTGTTCAACAACTTCAAATTATAATGTATGACATAGGTATCGTTTGTAATTATCCATAAATAGCCAAGATCGTCCTCACAAATCTATCCCATTGACAATTATGTATATTTGAGGTGTTTTTACTTATATTATTTAGCAGTATTCTACAATCGTTTCAACTGTTGTATTTTAGCTCACGTGAAATAAAAATTTGATTATAGAAAATATTTCGACAAAACTATTTATAATGACGACAATTAGTTATGGGCGGTCTGGTGTTCAGGAAGCTTACGTGCGCGGTCAGTGGTATAAAGTGTATGTTTCATTGGAGGACGATTATCTATGCATAAGTCTAGATGAGACTTATGAAAATAACACACCTGTCAATGGATCATTAAACAATAATACTTTAGGTATGTTTGAATTACTTGTCTACAAATATAGAATAACTTGAATACAAACAAAGTATATATTGTATAAATTATAATGCATATATCAATAATTTAGATTCTTCAGGTGGACTGATAGATTGTGTAGATGTACCTGATTCTGTAGCCAATCAGAAACGACTCATACGTGTTGTAAAAACTGACAGCAATGGATTGGGCATATCAATTAAAGGTGGATGTGAAAACAAAATGCCAATTTTGATTTCCAAAATATTTAAAGGTATGGCTGCTGATCAAACTGAACAACTTTACGTTGGAGATGCAATTCTTTCTGTTAATAAACAAGATTTAAGAGAAGCGACCCATGATGAAGCCGTCAAAGCACTTAAACAGGCTGGAAAAGTTGTTGAATTGGAAGGTAAGTTATACAAAATATTATAACACCATAAGAAAATGACTAGTATGACTTTCTCTCAGCTCCATTACGAACATTGGTATAAACGCACTTTACCGGACACCCTTTTTTTTTCAATTTTTTTTTGCCATATTAAAGTGTTTTTTTTACGGTGATTACAAATCTGAAGTCAGAATTAGGCGGACTCCATTAGTTCAAAAGTTATAGCTCAACTCAATTTTTAATCATTACTCATTTTAAATAAAATTTCAACTAAATTTGCATATTTCTCCTATGTAACTGTAGCGCTCCTTCAAGGTCTTTTTTTTTTAATGCCGGACACGTGACATGGCTTCTAGAGCCGTTTTAAACCAACTTAACATTAAACCTGTGATCTCCTCCTAGACTGTAGCCTGCAAACCTAGGATATTTTTAGTTAGCGGAGCGAAGCAACGGTGTTGAGCAAGTGTAGCGAGTGAGTGCCAAAACACTCGGAGACTTGCCGTCCTTATCAGTTATTACCACCTCGTGACAGTGCCGCCGCGTATGTCTACATAGGGGAAATATGCAAATTTCAATTAGCTATAACTTTTGAACTAACAGAGTCCACCTAATTTTGACTTCAGATTCGTAATCAGCATAAAAAAAAATATAACATGCCGGAAAAAAAAAGGGTGTTCTGTAAAGTGCATTTGTTCCTGAACATTATATATGTGAGTAATATGATCATTGTATTCTGTTAAATATAAACAATTATAATTTTTTTTTCAGTTAAATATTTAAGAGAAGTTACTCCATATTTTAGAAAGGCAACAATTATATCAGAAGTTGGTTGGGATTTACAAAAAGAATTTTTATCATCAAATCCAACTGCTCATAGGTCTCCTCAAAAAGCTGACACCCGCTATATACCATTACAACTTAGCTGTTTAACCAGAAATTATAAGCACCCTGACAATGGTATTAAATACTAAAGCTCATCTAAATGATACAGCAACATTAAATAAAACATTTTTTTATAATTATAGAGAACAAGATAATTGAGCTGCATTCTCCAGATGGTGCACATTCTTGTGTACTGAGAACTAAAGAAGCAAGTGAAGCAACTTGCTGGTTCAATACTCTTCACGGTGCTTTAGATGTTCTTGTTTTAAGATCAATACATGATGCCAATAAAGTTTTAGGAAATTTATTACCATCACTTGGTCAAATTCATCACCTTGGATGGCTATTTAGAGTAAACCATAATGAGGTTGGTTTTAAGATATTTTTTTGAATACTATAAAAAAGTAAATAATAATAGTGTAATAATACGTTAAATTTGAACAAATTAAATTTAACATATGTATGTAAAACGGTGATCCACTTTACATTAATCACATATTATATGGCTTTAATATAATGAGGAATGTGTTTTGTGGATTTTGCTGTCTGTAAATAATATTTTTAATTTAGAATGGTTGTATGCGTGGCAGTTCAGAAGAAGAATTTTCAGTTAACGATAAATGGCAAGCAGTATTTGGTGTTGTTAGTAGTAAAGAATTGCGTTTATATGATGTAGCGCCTTGGAGTCCAGACGCTTGGTCTACTCCCCTATTTGTGTGTCCATTATTGTCAACAAGGTTAATGAGTTCTTCTCGTAACTCTGAATTGATAACATTCAGTATTCGGTGTGGAACAGAAGAAGGAGTTATTAGTCATAAACTTAAAGTGGATACTCAAAGGGATCTTGCCAGTTGGGCTAGAGCTATTATTCAAGGTTGTCATAATTCAGTTGCAAATAGAAAGGAACTAACATGCCGTGAGTTTCATCATTTTTTGCTATTTAAGTATTTTGCTTTTTCGCTTATTACCATTTACAAAAGTCAGAATAGTTAATACTTAATATAATGCTCTTATATTATTTTACTGGTATGTAAATATTTAACAGTTCATCATTAAAATATTATGCTCTAATATTACAAGACTCAATTAACCAGGTAAAACACCTACATGTTTTCACTAAAAACATTTATCTAAATGGTTCATCTTCAAATTTCTTCACCTGTTGCCTTATTCACCATTTCTTTCATTGGATTTTTTTGTTAAATATACATATAAACTGTTAGTTTAAAATTTTGCCCAATGTAATTTAAATCATATTTTTTTAGGCTGCTTATGGCAAGGTAAACCATCTCAACTTTATATACATTATGAAAATGGTTTTACTCTTTATGAATCAACAACTGGGTCAGTTGGACGGGAACCTAAGAAATTATGGAGTTATCCTTTTGAAAAGTTGAAAATGTCTTCAGATGATAACAACAGGCTGATATGGTTAGACTTTGGTGATAGTGTGGAAATAGTAAGTAGAATGGCTATAAATTATAAAGGACGTATAAATAACAATAATAATCAGGGCTTAAAACGAAAACATTTTTACCGGTTTAATGGGTTTTGACAATTACAGGGTTTTTCAATTTGTTGAACTTTTAATACATTACTTCAGGTATTATTGTTCAATATGGGTTTTGTCTGTTCTGTACTTTTGAGGCTATCATTTGCTATTTATTGTTTAATTACTTAATAAATTATAAAAATATTTTTTTTTAACTATTTATTAATTATAAAATTAAGAACATTTCATTTATTTTCTCGAATAATTATTATTTCCTCTAATAAACTGTATAAATTCTTTATTACTAATAACTTTACCCTGTTCGCTGAGATAGCATGCCAGGTTTGCGCATGTAGACTAAGGCTGGTAGACAGGGCGGACTCTAGTCACACTAGGTGCCGCGCTTGGGTGCGCAGAACGGTCAATTTTTGTCAGGTCGCGTCATGCTCTCTCGTCGAACAGGGTATATATACTTTTTAGTTATTACAATATTTGGGGTTTAGTGTTTTTAGTTTACAGGTTTGCTAAATACCGGTATTTTGAGTTTTTTTTTTGTTAAAAGACCTGATAATAGTTACTTTTATAAAAAAAATCTTAGTAGTTCTAAGATGGTTTTTAATAATTTATTGATGGGGAATATTCAAAATTTATAAATAAAGTATTCAAATTCACAATATTCAAGCTCAAATTTTTTAAAATTTCCCATTCATTTATTCTCATTATTACTTGAGACTAATCAACTTATTATATTTTATTGCCTAGGAACTGGATTTGGAATGTAGCCCAAAACCATTAGTATTCATATTACATAACTTCCTTTCGGCTAAAATTCACCGACTTGGTTTGTATGCATAACATTGAAAATTAAAGTGGTTAACACGTTATAATACTTTTTGTTTTTGTGAAAGTATTTGTTTTAAATATTGACATAAATCATAATATTATTTTATTGCTATCGACTACAAAAACCAAGCTCAATAGTTCATTTTTATTTTTTTTTATATCATATTTTTTTTAAAATTACAAGTATTTTAACTGTATTATATTTGTTGAAATTAATTATTGGTAATGGAATGTTATTTATTAGATAAAGTGTTATAAATAATTATTAGTAATAAGGTACCACCTAAACATAACAAATAATTAACAGGGTGCTATGGCACCTCAATTCACACACATTCCTACACCTAAGATGTTGGTAACTTGTCTGTGATAACCAGTTTTATATAATTTCAATTTATATACATAATTAAACATACATTTTTTTTTTCATAAATGTGTGATTTGTGTGTTGCGTGTTTAATTTTACTGTCTACATTGTGTCAATTTTTTCAATGTTTTTTAATGCTTACCAGTTAAATTATAATTACAGGATTCCTTTTTAAAAGATTTAAAACAATTAAATTGGATACAAATTTTATATTTTTTACTTTTATTAAAAAAGTTATCGTTTAATGTAATTATTTATTACCTATTAGTAATATGTTTGTTATTACTATTTATTATTGTTTGATTTATTGTATATTCATTTCACATTTAGCCAATATTTTAAAATTAAGTTAAATGAATGAAATATAGTTTTGAGCAGTTTATTATGTGTTTTTACTAAGTTTATAATCAGTCGCTTAGTAATATTTCAGTTATTGATGAAGTTACTTAAAATTAGTATATTTAAAATGAATGTAATATTACATGAATGTACAACTAATTAATATATTTTTATTTATTTTGTTTAGTTTAAGTTAAAAAATATTAAAACAATTTGTTATTAACCATCAATTTTAATTTATTGTACCATTCAAATACAAACTGCTTGATTGTTGATTAGGTGCAGGGATGTAAATGTTAATGATGAACGATTACAAAATCTCATCAAACGTTTTTAACATATTTCAGCAACAACATAATATAAATAATATATATTCTTTTCTTCTAGAATTTAATTTACAGAATAAATAATATTTTTTTAAATACTGTGTATTGATATTAATTTATAATTATACTAGTAATATATATTTATGCAAGCATGATTGCATTATCGTCTGAATTTAACACAACAGAGTTAACACTCTCAGAAATGGTAATTCCACCTGTATCATCGACATATCCTTGAGCTGTATCATCATCATCGGTTACATCAATTTTAGTTTCTTGACGTTTAATAGGACTGAGCTCCAAACCTAAAAACATCATAATAATTATCATGAAAAACCATCAATGAGTGAAGCATATCTTTTTTTTTATTGTTACCATTTTGAACTTGATTATCGTGGCTAAATATATGGTCATTATATCTTTTCAAGCTTACAGTACCAAATGTACATCGGTTGCATGAATAATATGAGTTACCCACACTGTCTCGATGATTATTTGTAATATGACTTTTGAGTGCAGTTACTTGTATACATCTATAGTTGCAATGTGTACATTTATATGGTCGATCATCGGTATGACGAAGTTTATGACGTCTGAGTGAATTATGATCACCTATATAAAATAAGTTTCTCAAATAATGATTTTCAGAGATACTTTAAATTGTATTACTTTAAATATTTGTACCTGTTTTAAAGCTGCAGCCAGGAGCATCACATGAAAAAGGTTTTTCACCATTGTGTTGTCGCATATGGACTTGCATCATGTGCTTTGTGGCTGAACTGTGATTGCATACTTGACAGACATAGGGTTTTAATTTTAAGTGCACATTTTTTGTATGAAGTTTTAAGCTTTTTGAGTTAGCCAACACCATATGACATATTGGACAGGATTTTTCCATATACCTTAAATTTAAAGAATATTACAAAAAACATTATTATTATTAGTTCCCAGAAAGCAACATAACATTTTTGACAAGAAGTTATAAAATTAATTTTTGAACGTGTAAAATAAGAATACTTTAACATTGATTTTTCTCTAAAAAAAAAGCTATGAAATGCAGCAAATTAATAATTTTTATTATGCGACGCGGAAGCGAAAAGGGGCCTATTTTCAGAAAATTTCGGGAAAAATGTAAAAATACTTGGAAACCCTATCAACTAACTCACAATCAGAAAAAAAACCTTATTGAATTTCTTAAAAAAATATAATAATTCATATAATATAAAACCAAGTCTTGTAATTTATTGTAATAATCTAACCTTAGTTCTTACTGTACCAGTAGTAATTAACCTAATCTGTTAGCCAATGATAGTAGTTGAGGCTTAGTTATAATAAATAAATAACTTGCGAACTATTCCTAGTTGTAAACTTCAAAGTACAATAATTGCAGTCATTAACTTAATTTTGGAAAATGGCGACACAAGATCTCTTATTGCTTTTCACATGAAATATTATTCCTTGATTAACAAAATAAACATTACCATCTTTCTTTATTCACGGATTTAGCTTTTGAATGGAAGACTCTATGATTTTGTAATTGAATTGAATTATCAAATTCAGCACCGCAATCAACACAAAATAGCGTTTTATTGTGCTTCATTGAAACATGGTTCATTAGGTTATGATAGGTAGTTGTTGTATATTTTTTACAAACCTACAAAATAAATAAAAAATTATTTCACTAAATTACAACTTGTGTATATTTGTTTAAAATTATGAATCATCTGTCATTAAATAAGTTACAATATGAAATAGTAGAGTAAAAAAAAAACCTTTTGCTTTGACACAGAGCTGAAGAGATATTAATTTACAATGTTTAAAGACATGACAAAATACTTTGAAAACAGATTAATAAAAAATGTATGTGAATAGAACTTCAATAGGAAATAAAAACGTTAAAAACAATTTTTTTCTCTATTTTTAAAATGATGAAAACTTACAAAAGATTTAAATCAATCATTAAAAAGTTTAAGAAAAAACTAACATGGGAATATTTGTTAATATTGTAAAGAATAATATACAATTTTTCCTATAAGTAATAAAGATGTCACTTTCAACAAACTAGTAGTGAAGTCACATGAGATGATATTATGCCATGCGGATTAACAAAGCGATCCGATTTTCATTGACATATGGCATAATCTCTTGTGGAACATAGTATAGTATAGTATGATTAAATAATATTAATGAATTCATTATAATTTAAAAGTTTAATAAAATAATAAATAATGAATTAATCACTCTAGCCGTATTACAAGATATTTTAATATGTCACATAATTTATATCAGTTTTAATCAGATATTGGGGTTTTGAACCCATGTGTTGGTCCACGGATTCTAGAAAATAAAAGATGATATCGGATATTGGTTTTGTATCAGCAATATATATCTGATAAAAGCGGTATTGAACCAGCTCTAACAAATTAATGCTAAACGTCAAGTAAATTCAATATAATACATACTTGACATCTAAACATGTCTACATCAATTTTATGAAGTTTCCATAAATGGAACCGACAGGCATTCCACCTGGAAGTAGTAAAATCACAATCTTTTTCACTGCATTTGTAGTCTTTACTATCACTTAAATGACATAACGAATGAAGTACTTTGGAATTTTCTGATCTGAATTTACGTTTACAATGTTCACATCTAAACAAATGGTAAGAACACTACTAAATGTTAAGTATTACAATGAAATAATAACTAATAAAATTAAATAAACTACATACTTTGCGATATATTCAACATCATCAGAATTAATTTTATTCAAACTGACATTTCTAATTTTACTGCTATGGTCACTGTTTGATGGTTTTACATGCTATAAAAAATTGTAAATATTCATTTTATTAACAAATAATAATTAAAACCATCCAATTAAACAAAATATAATTAAATTCATAGTTCTTTTTATTTTCAATTTTGAGTTTTTGTAATCCTAAAGTTATAGGATTTTTGTTTTAGATTTTTAGTGGGCATAGATTTTTATTTTGGAATTAATTTAACTTATTATATATTTAACTATTCTTACTTAATAATTTCATAGTGTTTAAAGTTTAAACTGTTATGAAACCCAAAAAATATAAATCTATATTTGAGCATCACCCATCTCTAGTATTTAAAGGAGCACACAATAAAAAAATAGGTTTTTTAAATTAAAAGAATGTTTAATTCTAAGAAAAATTATATAGGTTTAATATTTTTACTCACAAAAATGAGTTAGGAAACCTTGAAAAAATACATGTGACATCATAGGGCTGTACTCACTGTATTGCGCCTATCTTATATATCTTATCATCACTTACATACCTTCAAAGTATGTTTTCAAATTAATTAAATTACGTAACGTGAACCTCTTTTACATGAGTATGATAGCAATTATGGCGAGCCCCGCTATTCTAAATATCCTAATATCACCTAAAATAATATATTTTTTTTATATTGGATTTTAATCAAATCGTTTTTAACAGTTGTGACTACAATAATTTAACATTTAATAATAGTGAAAATTTTTTTTTTTGTGTTGGTGCTCCTTTAATCTATGATAAAACATACTATGCGTGTTATATATTATACATAGAATTCTAGGAAAAAATGACATTTTTGTGGATTGAACCTGAAGTATTTTATAAATACTTATAAAAAACATAAAGCCTCATCTACATTAGCGAGCCAAACTCAGGAAATATTGCAACAATATACACTTTAAGGATTTGTCAAAACACCGCCATTAAAGCCCCTACAAACGATACAATCTGTTTGGTTCGAATGGTAGCCTTACCAAACCTGGTATTGCGTACAGATGACCTGCGGCATAACTTGATTAGTTGGTTTTTGCTTTTCAAGTACAAACATCATTTTATTGAAATACTAAATATTTGGAATCATACTTGTAGAAACTGAAAATATTAACCCGAAAAAATAAAGAAAGAATTTTTTTCCAGTTACCAATTTGGTCAGGTGATCAAGCTAAATGGAATTTAAATCAGATAGCAAAAATATACATAACATTATATTTCGTCTCACATGATTAAGTTATCCTGTCGAACCAAGAAGATAATATTGCTTGTAAAGTCACTCAGCTAATTCGCAACATTTAGCTACAAATAGCTCAGGGTGTGGCTTACTAGTGTGTACGAGGTTTAATCCACACCTAAGCATCGTTTTTAAAAGTAATGTCGACACCACTGTTTCTGTGTAGACCTAAGAGATTTACCACCATTGAATCAAATAACTATGTTAATGTTGTTAATGACAACATTGTTGTTAGGCGTGGATCTGGTTATGATTTTTTGAAGATTTTGTAAAGTTAAAGATTTAACATAGTACACTAAGAAAAAAAAAAGATAAAACATCTAAATAAAAAATGTATACATTTTTTCAATCTATCAATTCTCGTTGGTAAACAATAACTTGTATTCTGGAAAAGATTTATGGTATAGTGGTTCCTGGTGATTTCTGCAGCAGGGGCATCAATAATGGCTATTTTTTTCCCAACACGATTGCCCACCCAACTAGATAAACGGCTAGAGATTAAGAATATAATTAAAATTAATGTTAAAAATACCTGCATTAAGTGTTCTTTGCATTTTTCCAGTGTGTCAAATGTTAATTTACAAAGAATACATGTGAATACTTCAACTGTTCTTGTATTATAAGTTTTTGCTTCACATTCTGACAGTTTTCTAGTCTAAAAATTCATACGCTTTAATGAGTATACATTATTTTATGTCAATATATTGACATAACAATATTATTAGACCTTTTGATGTATTGAAATGTAAAGTAATGCTATAATTACTAAATACAAGTGAAACAGGAGGTTTAAGTGTTACAAATTCTATATCCTCCCCTCTTTTCATAACTATGTACTTCTTCAGTCTACCGATACTTCTTCATCCTTTGATCATAATCTCTGTAAATTGTTTTACTACTTGGCTTTCCTCCTTTCTTTCAACACGCCAAACCATTTTAACATTGTCATTTTAGCCACTTTCATATTCCTTATTTGTTCTTTGTTTATCAAACTTATTCAGTGCAAAACATTCTCTTCCTTACATTATTGTTAGCCTTATTGCATATTTAATTGTTTAAAGCAATACCGGCTGTGGTGGTAACATGTAATTATTCATAGTTACAACTCTACATATTTTTGCTTACTAAAATTAAGTCATATTACCTCATGCTTTTGTCGAAGATGTAAAACTAGGTTTTGTTTTTTGAAGGTTAAATAATCACAATGTAAACATTTAAAACGTATTTTTCCTTTTCTCTTTTTATTAATAGACATTTTTTCTGGTTGATAGTTAGAATGTACATTTCTATTTGATGGTATTTTCAGAACGTTGCTGTCACTGTTAGTAATTAAGTGTTCAGAAACTACTGTACCTATATACACAAGAACACACATCTAAATATTATATGTAAAAATTAGTTTAAATATTATGCTCATACTCACAATTTAGTAAAACTTGTTTATTGTTTAAAATAATCATTGGTAAATTAATATTTGATTTATCCATGTTAGGTGTATAGTCTATTATTATTTAAAGTTGTAATTAACAGCATTGGCATTGGATATTAGGCATGATATACGTGTAGCCTATGGCGTCGAATTAGTTGATTTAAGTTTAACTCAAGTTAATAAAACTTTAAAGCGTAATGTTTCAACTCAATTATTATTTTTGAAAATTATTTATAGATGTAGGTCGACCGTTCTAAGTAATAATGAATATTGAATAATGATTAACGAGTAACAAGTTCTAATTTCTGTCAACTGCGGAGAGCTTGAAGCAAAATGCAAACACTATAGTCTATAAATGTTAATAACGGGAAGTTAATGTTTATTTGTATCAGATAATAAAAACATATTTATTTCCAACGTTTTTATTATCTATGATTTGTATTGACTCAAAATTTTCCCCCCAACAACAGTGTTTTCTAAATCAAGGAATCAAAATAGCATTATTTTGAAACGATGTGTACACTGAAAATTGAAATTTTACATAGGCTTATCAAATATTCAAACACTGAACTCAATATTGAGCCATAGATATATATAATAAACTAGATTGCCAACTGTACATGCCACCAATAGAGAAGATTGAAGCAGCCACTTTCCGCCATTTCGGTGGGAATTAGAACCTTATCACGCGAGAATAATATATTGTGGCGGCCCCACATACAGCACTGTAGCGGATGTATGGCCACAGAATATTCTGTGACCAAACTGTCTTCGCTTAGAATTGCTATGTGCAAATCACTCCTAGCGCTTTTAGCGGACAAACCACAAAACCAGCATTACCACTTTAAAGAATATTTAGCTTTTTTTTTTATTGACGCCTACAACCTGTATAACAATCACGATTTAAAATAATTATTATCATCGTGGATTTATAAATCCACCTTGGTGTAAATACTAATACTGAGTTGACACTTATCTAATGGTATTAAATAAAAGTAATAAAAAGTGATATTAAAAATATAATACATAGCATTATATAAATGTTAATTTTATAATACCCCTAATTGGTTCCACATTGTCCTATTCGTAGAAGCACCGTCACATGTAAGACCAATAACTTGCCCTCCAGAATCCTCTATTAACATTATAGCTTTTAGTATAAGCTTCGCTAAATCAACACCTTCATAAAAAAAAAATACAATACTATTTCAGCATTTATAGAAACTTTTTCTTGTAGCCAAGTATTCAGTAGTTCTACAACCAATAACTTTTTTTTCAAAAGCATTCTTTTGAAAATGAGAAAAATTGATTTAGTTTATTAACTTAATTTTAAATTTAGCATACAGATTAGATAAATAGTTAACCTTTGACTGTTCCATGTGAGGCAAATACAGCAATAGGCTGGTCTACATTTTCTGCTAGACTTTGCCACATTAAGACCAATGCATGATTTGCTTTACTAGAACCCTCAATATTTATGGTTATGAATTATACCTACCTCATATTTGCTTTTAGTACACTTATGCATTTTACATGTCTCCACTGGTCAAAATAATTAATGAATTGTGGTCCAAATTTTGATTTTATAGAACTATATTTATAATCTAAATCTATTCCTTGATAGACTTTAATTTTGTCAAATAATTGTATTATATCTTCTAGTTTTTCAATGGACTTAAGTTTAAAATTAGACTCTATATCAATGTCTGATATTGTAATAGTTTTTCCATTAATTTGAAGAACTATGGCTAAATCTTTAAAGTTTAAATAATATTAAAAAAATTATTTTATATTATACCTATAACTAGTTAGTATGATAAAATATTTACATAAATTATAGCCAAAAAGAAGAATACATGTTTGGGAGATAATATAATTGTTATTTTACCTCTAGTTAAAACAAGTTGTTTTTCTATGTATCTTGTATAGTCCTTTTTAAAGGGACCGAGTTTATGAAAACAAACACACAGTTGATTAGAGTAACCACTTTATACATCTACAAACCATCCTATTGGAACTTTCATTGACTTGTTGTGTTTTAAAACTTGTTCAAAAAATGTGTCCAATTTTAAGTCATTTATCTCCTTAGAGAAATAGCAGTGATCATGTCCAATAATATCAGTATCATTTATAATCTAATAGACATAATATTGCAGGCTACAATTATTTATTCTGTAGTTACACTAAAAATGTATATTATTGATTGAAACCTTATTTTTTTTTGTTGGAGGCATGACTAAAGGATTAGCCAAAGCACTGCAATCCAAGTTGGCTTTTATTGGTAAAACTCCTATTTTTAACCTAGGTTTTTTTAAACAAACCTAAAAATAAGTACAATTAGTAAATACTTAAATAATTAGTGAAATTTTGTAATTAATTTATTAATTATATTGAAATTTCAGTAACACACAGTGTATTTACTAAAGCCTTGTCCTGATACCCATTGTGTAGTTATATTGTCGGACTTAAAATGTAACTCGCAAACTCTAGAGTTTCTTTTTAAATTTACCCCTAAATTTTCTTCCCAAATTTTTAAAAGATTATTATCTTAGGGTACACTAAAAGTACTTTTTGTCCTTTTTGACAAACACATCGGTACACAACACGTCATAATGATATATAATGTTAAGTGTTAATATTTATAAATTAACTATACGTTGTGTATATTATATATACGTAATTAGTAATAAAGTACAGTTCACGATTTTAAGTATTATTATTTATCTTAAATCGTGGGCTCATCTAAAAAAACAACTTCATTATATAAATATTTATATTTTGGCGGGTATTCGGGTTATCATTATTTTGGACTGCAACTTTTACGGTTAGGAGCGCTGTTGTACTTTTGTCCATGTCGGCCATATTATAGACAGTTTCGCGGTCAATGCGACAATGGGCTTAACATAGACCGTTGGGCAACCATATTATCTTAAATCGTGATGGCCACAGCTAGCGCAACCTAGCTGTCGGCATCGATACCGCCTCAACACATGGTCAGATCGCCAGATCTCGGTAGCTGTGACGAATCGTAGCGAACTTCTCGCATGTGATCAAAGTCACCCAGAGCGCACATATAAATACGCACACGACAAGTACCGACTAATGTCTTCGGACATCGGCCGGGCAACCTTTTGCCTGCATCCGCCACAATATGTTTATAACAATCACATATATATAACATTGATATAATAATATATACAGATGTATATTATATGCATTGAAAACACACATAAATCCCACCAGAATGGCGAACCGTCGGCTTCAATTCTTATCGCTAGTTAGCAATCTAATTTATTATATATATCTGTGCCCCCAACTCTCTCAATATATGGTTACACTGATGTTGGGAGGGGGGGAAGCATATCTCTTACATACAACTTACAAGGAAAATGAAAATAATAATACTCAATAGGTTTTTAAAGATTAAATATTTTATATTTTTCGTAGATGTATTATATTTATTCACCATAGTTCAATACTAAATATTTTCAACAACGATTTTGGGTGGTGTTGAGTAGAAAAGTCACATAAACAGGGAGACAATAAAATATATTGTTGCGCGCCTGGTGACTTTGGGACGGTTAATAAACGATTCGGTCATTTTAAAATTACATTAAGTCACTGTTTTGGGTATAATCGTTTTTCTTGTTTTCATTTCTGCAAGACTCAAGACATACATTTTATGAACCCTCTTGTCATGGAGATTTTTTCCGTGCTTAATAAGGATTTGGATTTTCCGTCCACAAGAGAAACACCATTAGTCCTGTCGTATGGTGTTTCTGCAAACAATGCAATTCTTTCGTTAAACACGAGTCTAGCCAATTTAAACATTAATTTCTGCAAATTAAGTAAACTAAAAAATTTGTCGATCACGTAAACTACTTTGATTCAGGGTACTATAGATGAACGATGTGTTTTTAAATGCTTTATCCCTCCCCATGTTGGCCAGAGAAGTTTTTTCCTTGTCACGTAAAATAAGATTTTATAATTCAAAGCATTTCATATAAGACTGTTTCAAAAGGTAAAACTTTTGTGTAATGTAGGCAATTTATTATTCATGATTAAACTAGCAATGCAACTAAAACTGTTAAACTAATAATGAAAAAAATAGCTAATAACATCAAATGTCTGGTATTTCTACAAACTTCTTCATACATTCATTATACAATATACCACATTGATAAATTACAAAATGTTTATTGTTTTTAAGCATGGATTATCAGAAATAACTCAATAAATCATTTTTTATTTTTTAACACTAAATTTACATAATTATTCATACTGTCTTTAACTTTTTCAATGGATTCGGTATTTCCATGTTTTTCTTCTAACATCATCCATTTATTAAACAAACTTTTCATTTTTTTTGGGGCAAGTTTTTGAATAGTTGCTCTTTCTAATGCATGCCTGTAAATTCACATGATATTTACATCCAATAATAAAACAAATAAATTATAATTATGATAAATTAAGTAAATGTGTGCAAAATGACAGTGACGCAACTACGGGATAATTCCTCTTCCTCTGTTGTTGCGCTATTGAGTAATTTTACTAATTTTTAACGTCCAGTAAAAATGCCTAAAAAAAATAGTAATGTGTTTTCTACATTTAATTACCTAGCCAGGTCAATTTTGTTTGATTTGACTAGCATATCTATGTATATGCTCCATACATCAATACGTGATGGATAAGATGTAAGAATATGTTCAAATAAAGTTTGAGCCTCTTCCGAAGATCCTTCACTATTTTCAATTAATGCAAAACGACTAATCATAGATACATCTGAAAATAAATGTTAATTTTAATTAATAGAACTTAAGTTATACAAATAACATCATAACATTAAATATAATTTGAATAATACACAACTAACGAGATTTAATTGGAAGGTGTGATAATGCTTTTTGTAGAATAAATCTAGCTTTTCCAGCTTTATTCAACTTAAAGTAAACAGATGCACAGTGTAGGTAAGCATCAATAGAATCTCGAAACTTTCTATTCATTTTTGTAACAATTTCTTCAAGTTCCTAACCGAGACAATAATAATTTTAATTTTAAGCAAAATTAGTGTTATTCTTACAACAATGAGTTCGATAAATTGATTTATTTATTATACCTTTAATTTATTTGACTCGGCAAATAAATCCAATATTTTTGTATATATTTGATATTCATCATTACAACGCAATGCTTCATCCATTATTTGTTTAAATGAGTCCTGAAAGTAACAAAAAAATAATGTACTTTACTTATTATATTATAGAGAACAATTAAACTTTAATTTACAAACTATTTTTTAAATAAAATAATAAAAGAAAACAATAATTTAAAATCAAAATTAAATCATCGTCCTTATAGTTGCTTAATAAAAATTAACTATTAAAACTATCTATGCTGCACATTCAAAATAAGTTAAGAGCGTACTATCTACACGTAGTATCTAACAAATCAAACATTTCCTTAAAATTAAATGAAAATTCAGGTTATTTACAAAAAATGTGTTTGCAATAAACATACATGTAAACATATAGTGTACAGTTTCTGATAAACACAGATTGGATCATATATACAATAATTTGGGTTGTTATGATCGATTCATAGTGTATGGCTCTGGACCAGGTCGATCAAAGGTAAAAAAACTCAACTTAATTGGTAATCTTAATTAAATTTTATGTTTTATTATTGCACCACTAGTGATAAAAATAATAATATAAGTATTATAATTAACAATACACATTAGGTATACCAGTCAGAAAAAAACAGGCATGGCCAGACTTTAAAAATGTATAAAATTATGAATCTAAATTAAAATAAATATAAATGTGTTGAGAGGGTCGGGCTGAGTTTATGCTAAAGAATAAAAAATTACAGGAAAAAAAACAGTCCGTTAGTCTAGATTTAATGAAAATACAATAAATTAAAATAATATATTTCTCTATGTTATTTAGTATCATGTCAGCAAAAAAATTGTTTGGAAAACATAGTGCATGCTTGATATTACAAAACACAATTTTTTTTGCATAAGAGTATATAATTATCATGTTACAGTAACGTGAGCACTTTAAATGTAAAATAGTATGAAAAAAATTTCTAAAATTCTTGGCAGCGGTGGGATTCGAACCCACGCCTCCGAGGAGACTGGTGCCTTAAACCAGCGCCTTAGACCACTCGGCCACGCTACCGTGATGGCATATCATTAAAAACAAAGGTACTTTCAGTTACATATCTTACAATTTTATGTAATTATGAAACTGTTTATAATAAATGGTATAAACTATATCAATAATTTAAATTCCAACTCAAACTTAGGGTAAAATTTCAAACTACATTAACTAGGTACTATTTTTATATTTTTCTAAACTTAATTTCGTATCAAATTTAATATCTTTTCCATACATTTTTTAACTGATGTAGGTACTAATTCATCAAAATGTATGTTTAAGGATTTTTGTGTTCAACATTATTAAATATATATCCACTAGAGAAACAAACTTAATTTTTTTTCTATTTACTTTTGCAGTCTGCATATGTGTTTATTAAATTTAATTACCTTAGTTCCATATAAATTTTCTAAATTTAAAAGTGCTGTCCAGATATTTAACCGTTCTTGTTCTTCTCTAGCACCAATTATTGATAATGCTTTTTTAGCAATAACTCTAGCTTTCTCTACTTCAGTGGCCTACAAAATAAAAGTATAAAATATAAAAAAATTAAGATATTTATATTAAAATGTTGGTTACTTGTAAATGACAAGCCATGTATTTTATCCAAATGAGTGAACTATTTGGGTTGGATAATACAAGTCTGTCAAAATGATCAGCATTTTGAGGATTTGTTTCAATATTTATTAACTCTTCTTCAGCTTTTCGTAATCTCAACTCTTCTTGTTTCTGCTCTTCCCTCTTTTGAGCAGTGTTTAATTTTCTATTTTTTTTCTTTTTAGGTTCATTACATTCCTCCTAAAAAATAACTATAAATTATTTAATATTCATTAAACCTATGTTATATAATTATATACATACTCTTTCATCCGACTCGTCAGATTCGCAGTTGTTCTTATTAAAATAATTATTAGAAACCTTCCATTCAAATCCAATCTGTTCATTATTCATGTTAAATTTATATTTTATATTAAAAAATACAAATTTATAATTATTAATAGCAAATACTATAGTGGGTCTGCTTGCAATTTTAATTTGTCCAATAATGAAAAAAAAACGTGTTTGGTGTTAAGACTGTTAACTGTTTGATATCTTATCACTGAAATATTTATCTATATTTATGAATGACGTCACATCACGACAAAATAGATTATAATGAATAGTCTTAGGTTTTATGTTTTGTTATTGTTATCGGACCTAGTTAATGTTTTTATCACATGAAGATTAGTGTTTCATGGTGCTATTAGATCCAATGTTATTTTTTTACGAGAGTAATCGCTAAAATTCCAATGTCAGTTTTTGGCGAAATACTAATAATATGAACATTAATATTCTCGTTTTAACCAATATGTTAAAATGTTTTTATACAACAAACCAGCTGCAGCTCAACAGATAATAAATTCTAAATTCTGACCCACATTGAATTATTATTATACATATATAATTTGTTGTTGGTACATTTATATTAGATATTAAATTATTAATGTTAATATTAATTTGTAAGTATAATCATGTTAAATTGGTATATCATTACACTATAGGATAATTTGTCAAAATATAAATTATACTTGACTGATCTGGTAAAATATACATTCATGCACCAAGACACAGTCATAGATTTCTAGCCATATGTTTGCTACTTACCCTAGATGTAATTCAAATTGCTTGTCCAACTTATAAATTTATAAATCAATGTTTAACTTATAGTTAAATATTGATTTATAAATTTAAAAACTTACATCCATCACTCATCAGCTAACTTTTTTTAGTTAATATTTTTGTTGGATCAGAAGTTGTTATTAACTAATAATCTGCTAATTAACGTTTTTTTTGGCATTAGTCAATTTATTGATAGTTAAAAGGGTTTAAATCGACTTTACCACTCTACCCCCCATTGTTTTTCCAAGCTGTAAATGGCGGTAAAAAAAAATTGCGAAAACGCTTAGTTTTGAAATTACAGCAAACGTAGAGAATTATCTAGGAAAAACTTTAGCATCTTATATTACTTTTTTTATTATATACCTTATGGTTGTATATAATAAAAAAATTAATATTTAAAACCTGTAACCATAAAATAATACAATCTACGTTTACGTATTTCAGCTACAATATTGTCATCTTCAGCGTAAATGGCACTTTTTTTCTTTTGTTTTTCTGTCATTAGCGCTGAAGGTTTTAAATATTAATTTAGAGAAATATTGTTGTCTCAGACTCCTGTGCCATCGGCCTTCCAGTTGCAGCAGTCGACGACAATTTTTTATTTCCCATAAAACAGTGTTTTTTACGCTGATAACAAATCCAAAGTCAGAATTAGGCAGACTCCTCTAGTTTAAAAGTTACAGCTACTTGAATTTAAACATTTTCTCCATATAGCAGTAGGCAACGGGCGCGGCGGCAATGGCTAGCGGCCGACACAACTATGTCCTTCGTAGTCCTTTTTTTTTGTGCCAAACACATGTTACACAGCTTCCAGTGACTGCATCCATGGGAGGCCGCACCACGGTCATCTCGCGCAATGATAATTCTCCAAGTAAAAGTAGCTGTAACTTAAAAACTAAGCATATCTGCAAATTTTTTTTGCATCATTGAAAATGATTTCAGCACTAAAAAAGAAATCAATTGAAAAAAAAAAAAATTCAGGTCTGGGATGGTAAAGTTAATTTGTACCATTAAAAGGCATTTGAGATAAGCAATATTTTTCATAGTTTTCAAGAAAACAAAAACCATTAATCAATGTTGTAGTCGATTGCTGTTGATTGATCGCACTTTTAAAGGGATCTATTTTTATCTTTTGTACTGATCAATCTGCTGATGCTATAAGGAATTTGAGAACAGATTTGAGTTTGTCACACGTTTAATTTAGATTAATTTTTTTAACTTTAATTGTTAATTTTAATACTTCAAATTTTGTTTTAACACTAACTAATTTTAAATTAAAAAATACAATTTGGAATGCATGTATGAAAACCAATCTCAAATTATCTTAATACATGACAAATTCAAATAAGTTTTCAGATTCCATATTACACCGGTAGATTGAATAGTGCAATGGACATGTTTTAAGTCTAAATTTCTATAGTTCAGAAATAAAAAAATATGTATTTAAATAAATCCTTAATAATAAAAATAATACTCGATAGCGGTTATGTATTTCGGCAGCAATGTTACCATCATCAGTGCTTATAACAGACTCTTTACAACTACTTTTAGTCTGTTAGTCGTACTCTTAGTCTATCGTATGCGCTGCTGAAATACATAAACACTATAGAGAATTATTTTTGTGACTAAGGGTTTATTTAAATATTTAATGATTTAATTTCTTAACTATACTCAACCACAAGTTTTTTCTAGACTAAATTATTATAATGTGTAACTGAATAATATATATTTATAATTGGGAAGAATATATTTTATATTTAAGCTGTAAAATTGAAAATTCCTATTTACTGTATTAGATTTTTCATTTTGAATTTTAAAGAAAACCGATGGTGGACAATGTTTTTCTAAAATCTGGTTTTATTTGGTTTTGGGTTTCACTTTACTAGGGTTATTTTTTATAGTACCAGGTAGAATATCTTTAGTAGATGTTAAAACTTCTCTGGTATTTAAATTAACTGCCAACTGGTTAAATAAGAAATCCGTGTATTTTTAAATCTTGTTTACTTGGGCATTATGTAAATCTGTCTATTTTTTTAGGTATCTGAGTTTTTACACGCTGTTAAAGATATATGCTGACTAATATTTTCTAATTTAAATTTATCATACAATTTTTCTAAAGAAATATTTTTAATTTTTAGTTATGGTGATTAAAATATTTATTTTTGCATTTTTAAAGGCTATCAAATCTTACAGCAATGTCTGAATATGATGATGAAGACATGGATTACTCAGATCAAGAAGACTATGAGGATTATTACAATGCAGATCGTGATGTTATGAGTCCGCCTCATAATCCTGATCCTGAGTATTTTCCTGTACAATGTTTATCAGTTGATGAAGTAGAAAAATTTTTAAATGAGCTTGTTGAACAACTGTGTACAAGCATCCATGTAACACCTTCAATGTCAAAAGTTTTGCTCTATGAAAATAAATGGGCAGTACAAGAAGTAATATGGAAGTACACTGAAGATGCTGATAAGCTTTTAGTTCTTTCGAGAATGAAAACATTACAACCAGTTTTAAATAAAGTAAAAAGTGAAAAATTTATATGTTCAGTTTGTGTAGCACCAATAGAAGAAAATATGAAAACAACGAGTTTAGCATGTGGGCATCAATACTGTAATACCTGTTGGTGTTCTCATTTTGAAAATAAAATTAAACAAGGTGTTAGTACAGAATTATCTTGTATGGCACTAAATTGCGAACTTTTAGTACCTGAAGAAATAGTGTTGTCTACTGTTAATAAACCAATTTTAAGAAAACAATACCAACATTTTGCTTTCCGCGAGTATATTAAATCCCATCCATTGTTACGCTTTTGTCCAGGAGCGAATTGCAATGCAGTTATAAAGTCTAAAGAAAGTTTAGCAAAAAAAGCAATTTGTACACAATGTGAAGCATCTTTTTGTTTTAAATGTGGTAATGATTACCACGCACCTACAGATTGTGCAACTATCAAAAAATGGATAACTAAATGTGCAGATGATAGCGAGACAGCTAATTATATTACAGCCAATACTAAAGATTGTCCAAAATGTAACATATGCATTGAGAAAAATGGCGGTTGTAATCATATGCAGTGTTTAAGCTGTAAATTTGACTTTTGTTGGATGTGCTTAGGAGATTGGAAAGCACATGGCACTGAGTATTACGATTGTTCGAAGTATAGAGAAAACCCACAAAATGGTTCAGAATCAGCTAAAGCTCGTGAAGCTTTAAAAAAATATCTTCATTACTATGAACGTTGGGAAAATCATTCAAAAAGTTTGCAATTAGAGAAACAAACATTGGATAAAATTAAAGAAAGAATTAATAGTAAAGTGATGACAAGTAAAGGTACATGGATTGACTGGCAGTATCTATTAGACTCTGCTACATTATTAGCTAAATGTAGGTATACCCTTCAGTACACATATCCATATGCATATTATTTGGAAAATGGTCCAAAAAAAGAGCTTTTTGAGTACCAGCAAGCTAAACTAGAAGCGGAAATTGAAAATTTATCGTGGAAAATTGAAAGAGCAGAAACTACAGATAGGGGTGATTTAGAAAACCAAATGGATATTGCTGAAAAAAGACGAGCTACAATGCTTCAAGATTTTTTCCAAATATAATTATAACTACACTCTATTTATTATTAATACTGATATCAACAATAATATATAAATATAATTTTTTAAACAAAGTTTTTTATCATTTTAGAAGTAGTTTATTATAATTTATGATAAATGTAATAAGAAAGTTTCTTTTCTTGAAAAAAAAACTTAAAAATGTAACTCGTGTAAGTGTCTTAATGCTATACTATATTATTGTAATAATAAACATTACTGATACTTAATGCTTTACTTTTGTGTTTTATTAATGTGGACATATATAATGTTTTCATAAAACCATTAGTTATGAAATGAATATTTGTGTTTTTAATGAACCAATATTTGGAATACCTTCATACAGTGCATGATAAAATATATTGTGGTTGGTTTGTGGTATCAGTGTTGGTTGGGTTAATCTTAAATAAATTATATGTATTCTGAGGATAATATAATATATGTCATATTATGTCTTTATGGGGTGTTTTGGCGACTTTAAAACGGAACATGAGGAAACTGATGAATTTATTTTTAATAAGATTCTACAAAAAGTTACTATGATCTATGAAAGAAAAAGTCGTTTTGGTTTATTAAGCCTAAATAATGTTTTTTTATAAAACAAGAATATATAAAAAAAACCTTAATTGGTTACCAATAATAAAGGTGACATGTCGGAAGAAATATTACCATAATATTAATTAATTATTTATAATGATACTGCAGCGCAGTTATGAAAGCGAACACATGAGAAATTGTACAATGTACTAGTAATATAATAAAAGAGTAGATATTTGAAAAGTATTTTTGTAAGTGTTTTATGTGAAATGATTTCACGATAAATAAACTTTTATAATGAAAGCACTTTTAATGCTTCCCAATTGTTTGTAGTATGAGCCAATTGCCAAACATCTTGTCCAGTTATATCTTTCATGTGAAGGCCTGCTCCATTGTCTATAAGTATTCTAAGTAAATCAGCGTTACTAAATACTATCACTAAAAAAATATGCATAACTTAATAATTAGTTTAAATTGATAACCGAAAAAACCTTCATTATTAAGGGTTTTTTCGTTTTACCTAAATGATTTATACAATAAAATATACCATAACCATTAACCATATATACTCACCAGCTCTCATGAGTGGACTCCACCCTTTCGAGTCGATAGCGTTTACATCGCTCCATTTTCTTGTCAAAAGCATTTCGATGGCACAATTTTGAGATCCATCTACCGCGTAATGAAGAGCTGTTTTGTTATTTCTAGAAGTACAAGAAATTATAATACAGGTGCTGGGGTACACGGAATACATATCCACAAGTATTCAAAAAGGTATTAAACAACTTTAAACATTATATTATGTACTGACATATCTCTCATCTTAGCATCCGCATTGTTGTGCGCTAAAATTCTAATTATGTCACAACGTCCATGAAAAGCAGCAGTCATTAGTGGAGTTTTTTTCATTAACATATTTGGTAAATTCACATCGGCGCCATTTTGTATTAACGTAAGGACCATATCCGTATGGCCAGCAGCGCACGCCTTGGACAATGCACAATCGCCGACATCGTTATAGATATTTATTTCCTTAGGTCTTGTGTCCAGAAATTCGCGAAAAAGTGCAGGTAAATTCTGGTTAATACTTTGTTGAAACTGTGTAATTGATGGAGGTTCATCTAAACAAACATTTTACCGTAGATATTAATAAGAAGACCAGTTAATTAGTTGTTAATAAGATTAGTGAATACCTATTAAAAAATCTATAATAGTTAATAGGTGGTACTCATAAAATTTTAACATCTGAATTACGCCAATGTTTCAGGTTGAGTTGGCGCATTTGAACTTTATGGGAAATAAACCATGCGATAATGGTTTTAAAAGATTTGTTTTTCGTCTTTTAATTCACAGTCTTTCTTAGAACATTGAAATAAGGACAAATGCAATTTAGTGTCTTAGCAATTTTTGAATTTTTTTTTTTGTATATTTAATTTTTGTTCTGTGAATTGTCAACGATTGTGAAGTCGGAATTTGTCGATCGGACTTGCCTACTTTTAAAGTTAAAAACAAAAACAGAAAAAACAGAAATTTTTTTCAGAATGAAATATAACTGTTAATACCATAGACCTATTAACATTAACCTATAGCTAATAAGTAATAGGTCTGGTTAATAATAACATTTTATATTATTGATTTTTCAAAGAAATTCAGAAAATTTGTTTACTTGAAGTAATTACATTCTGCGGCTTACGTTTAAAAAAAAATTGTCCTTTTATTAAACATACTTATGAGATAGATAAATTCTTACTTTTAACAACGCAGCTTGCAGTTACTACGATTGGCATTGCACCTTGAGGTTTCACGATCAATCTAAATTGGTAACTGAAACCTCCAGATAAACTGTTTACTTGAAAACGAGTTCCAAAGCCCCTTTAAAGAAAAAAAATAGAAGATGCATGTGTTATAGACGTACAATTTATTTTTTGGGTGTTTGAAAAACTCATGTTCTTATAGAAGTTGAACATTTAGCCGTTTAGTGTATAGGAAATATCATAAAACTTTTTAGAAAATCGTATGTCTACCTAACCGTAAGTTAAAACATTTGGGTGATTAATATATATATATATATATATATATATATATATATATATATATATATATATATATAAATATTTATTACGCGTTACTTAAGATTATTTTTGGAAACCCAAATAAAAAATCATTGCTTGGATCAGTAGTATTAAACATGGATCGCATTATAACTGGGGCATCACCTATTTTAGTTTTTAAATAAGAAGGTGAACATTAAAAAAAAGACTAAGTTTTCCTTCAGCCAGACCAAGAGACACAATTATAAAGCGTTAGTGTTAAATATTTGGATAGACGGCACAACGGTCCGATACATATATTGTACAGACCTAATTACCTACATGGCTGTATACAATTTAAAAAATAGAAAATGTATTTAAAATATTTGATACGATGTTACAAACAGAAAGGGATGAAGTATACCCGGCACTTTACAAATGCCACCTTTCCTTGATTTTTGCCCTTTTTTGGGGATTATATCTTTTGAAGGAGTTTAGATTTCAGTTGGGTAGGATCGATTTAAAGGCTCAAGACTCAAGGCTCAATAAATATTTAACTTTAAATTTCATATGGCTTAGATTATTTTTTAAAATGAGAAAAGAGCTGATTAAAAATGTCTATTTTGAAAAATTGGCAAATGGATTTTTGTGGGTTTTTAAGGGGAAGAGGTAATTTTATTGAGTAGCCCCACAGCCCCCACACCTGACATTATTTCATATTTGCATCTATAACCCATTAGCGCCTAGCGTGGCCATATGGCAACATAACATTTTTTCAAAATTTAAATGCACAATTTTTTTTTTTTTTTTTCAAAAAGTAATATGAGAAACTAGCACCCAAGACACCAATTATTAAAAAAAAAAAATGCTGGCGTTAATGGATACTATGTGTAAAAACCATATGGGCATAATAAATAATAACAATTAAGAACTATCAATTTTACTTATATGTTGGCTTATAGGCTTAATAAATAATAGTAAATATTTTACTCAAACACAAGAATCATTTATGAGTTGCAACATGAATAACTATTAGTTATTTTTAGCCACTTTTAGGCGTCTAAATTAGCAGTATTGTATAAATAATAGAAGTATTATGTAGTTCATTGTAACATCTATTTTTGTAGATCTATTGTCATAGATACTTGTAAATAACCACCCAGTTTCGCCCTTTTTCCTTCACTTCCAACTGATAAAGAGCATCCAATAATTCTGGTGGCTTATTCCATTCCAATACAATAGAATTACGCGCAGCACTTATGTCCAAATCTAACTAAAACAAATATTCAATCGAAAATCGTTATTGTAGATATCAAGTATTGAACTAAGACAGATAAGGTGTATACATAGCATAATACGCCAAAAACGTAATACGCTGTCAAAAGAATATCAAAAAAATAATGTGATATAATTATTACAATAGTTAAGTACCTAATTTTAAAATTAATATTATGTACCATAAAATCAAATTTAATACGAATTACATACATCTGTGCCCAGGCACCAAGTCATAAACAATACTACAAATTTAACTATTTAGTTAGAATCATAGCACATATCTATTTTTATTTACTTAATCACAAGTGTAGTTGTATAAAAGCATAGTAAAATATTTACCTTGAGTGCCATTTAATGATTTTATAGCTAATTATTTTTGCACTAATGCATTATAATAACATTTAAAAGATAAAACTATACGACTGTTAATGAAAAAAAATGCCATTATCTTGTTTGTTTCCATGGAAACTTGAAGTTTCTTTTATGTGCCGCAACTTAAATATTATGTCTTAAGCAATAGCTATATGTGTAGGCAGCGTCAAAAATTATGTTCAGGGTATGAAGGGTTTTGTTGGCTAACAGACTCGAGGGGACCTGCTCTTATATTTTATAATACCAAGTTAAACTTAACAATATTGTGGAAAGAAAATGAGTTTATGGTGCTACTTTCATACTCAGGTTTTAGACATAAGTTTTTAATAATTGTGGTTTACAGACTTTCACATAGTAATTTTAAACTATTAGTTATAACTTAATACTCTGTGTTATTAACAATACATATTCAATCATTTTCATTTATATGTCATCAATGGTAATATTATAAGAAAATACACAATTATAATGAATTCTTCAACTGGTTTAGTATTTTACCAAAATATTTATATATGTACATTCATAGTAGGACGATACAGATAGTTAATATAAAATATATAATATTGATAAAATACACAAACAATAAATAATTTATTTCTTTGGTAACTCTAAAACGAATTAACAAAAATAATTACTCTATATTGATATTAAGATTTGTTTACAATTTTAATAACAATACATCACAACATTGGTGTAACGGAACTTTGACTGCAATAAATAATCGATCCAGTGAAATTTATTGCAGCTGCTAAAATGAATACTGGATACCATCGTCCATGAGAGGCAGTCACTAGTTCAGCAGTCAAAGGACCACATATAATTCCTGGTATCGTAGCCTATTATTTGTCAAATATGCAAACAACAGTTATTAGTATAACTTATGAAATGAATAGCTAAATAATTAATAATTTTTTAGTCATAAAAAAAATAAAATATATACATACAATTATGTTACTAGAAATAAAGTTTTAATGCAAATTTGAATTTACAGTGTTGGTTTTTTTTTAAACACCTTGTACTTTTTACTTTCTTTTCCTCGTACACTTGTCTTGCGATTTGTTCGCACAGTATACATTCCTTTTTAAAGTACCCGTGTCTTGCGATTCGTTAGCACCTCATACTTTATCCTGTCTTTCATCCTCCAAGTATTCGTGTCTTGCGATTCATTCATACCTTGAACTTTCCTCTCCACATACATGTGTTTTGTGATTCGTTCGCACCTCTTACCTGTCCTATCACCATTAATCTCTTTACTCATTATAACAATGGTTCTTCGACATCCGCGAAGAACCCAGACAGCAAACTGCAATACTGTCAGCATCTCTGACAAGTACAATTAAATCAATCCAGTTTGTGTCTTATAGTTTACTATATTATTACTGTATTCTGTTTACTGTATTCTTTTGTCTTACGACAATTAGATGCATAAAAAATATATAAAGTATTTATTTCTTCAAGAAAAAAAAAGCAGATATATTATGATAACTGTATTCAAGTCAGTGAGATAAAAAAAAAATATATAAATACATGACTTACTTTTTCAAATAAAAGTATTTGAATAACTGTTTGATGGCTAGCCTAGATTCTACTATACTATATCTTATTAATCAATAGGAAATGAACTGTACTTATGAGGCAAAACTTATATACACACACACATATATATATATATATATATATATATATATATATATACTATATAACTATAATATATATATATATATATATAAAACTTATAATATATATATATATATATATATATATATATATAAATTAGTCCATGCAAAAAAAAACAATAATTGATTTTTTTTAAATTATAATACCATTATATTATAATATTATCTTACCAATGTATTGGATACAGAAAATGTAATTCCTGCATGATTAGGAGCAACTTCAGCATGATTACTTAAATGTCCAGCTGAATTACAAGCACATAAACCCATTGATAATGATATAAATCTGAAAAAAAACATCAGGTAGTTAGATATTTATTTTACAAATAATAAAAATATTTTACTTACATTATTGCTGCTACTACATTGTTCATTGTACAAAATAGTAACAAAAATACAGCTGGCCCCATTAGCCCTATGGTTGTCATTATCCTTCTGACAGCTAAAATCGACCATCTACGGTCAATTAATTTGTCAGCATAGTTTCCTGCAACTATTACCAGAAAATAACAAAATAGATAAAATATAATTAAAAATTGTTCTCAACTTTATGTTAGCTTAACATACCAACACCAAACGCAGAATTAAAGATGTATGGAATAGCCGTTAAACTCATACTGATTGGATTAGCTCCCAAATAATATAAATATGTAGGAAGCCAATGCATTATTATGTAATTTGACCAGTTCATTGAAAAATGAGCAATATATATTGCCCATAAAGGCCAATGAACAAAAAAATTTTTTAATTTCATATTTACACTTGCATTCTGAAATAATATATTTTATTATTGCTTTTCATGAAACAATTTATTTATTTTTATAATAATTATAACCAACTAGATTTAATACAACTGTAAAAATAAATAGAGCATAATATATTAGTGGTAGGATTGCAGAAATGTATATGTCATTTTATGTTGACATTGGTAAAATATGGTATGCTTTGGTGTTTTAATTATCAAACCATAGTTCCTAACATGCAAGCTAATATTAAATATACATTTTTAAGATTAATTTTTGGTTCAGTTTCAAATTGTTAGTATAAAAAGGAATACATTTGAATGTGTTGAACCTTCTGATTGACTATTTAATTAATTTTTCGGATGTATCACTTTAGTTATGTAGGAAGCCAACTTTTTGATTATTATTTTTTATTAACTTTTTTATTATTACATTTTTTTTAATATTAAAAAAATTGCAAATTTAATTGATTTAATTTCAAGAAACTGATTTTAAATGAAAATCGGTTTATTACATAACATAGTAAAATCTAAATGGGAACGTATAAAATGGATTTTCAACAAAATTTGAAAGTTATTTTTCAAAAGATTCACGATAGTTTGACTGTAGTATAAATTATTTTTTTATAGAGGATGTTTTTAAATTATGCCCATACTAATGCAGCTGTGGTGAATAAAAATATAGTAAAGTTATTGTTGTTTAATAATTTTCTTATACACGGCTGACGAAAATTCTCTCTATGATTTTAGGGTAGGACATTTTGTGAATCATCTGGATCAGGTAATGGAAGCGTATAATTATTATGCAATCAGAATCATTTGCTATAACAACGCAATTTTTCCAAAATACAAAATCTGACTTGATGGCAGGAAACAGGTAAAAGATTTGTATTGAGCATGCAAAAATGCGAGAAAAAACACTCTTGTCTTCTTAAATCCAAAAGATGACTGAAATTTGTAAACCTGTATAATCTTTTTAAAAATTATATATAAAAACATCCAAAAACTTACATAATATGAGGTATTTATTATTAACGGTAGCTCTTCTGTCCTTATTTCTTTCTCTGAATATAATGAAACCCAAATAACTGACCAAACAATTCCAATTGAACCGAATAGATAAAAATTAGTCTGCCATACCAAATGAGGGCATATCTGGTTTTAAATCATATCTGGTTTTATTCAAATTGATTTAAAACGAATACATTTATATATTTTTTGATTTACCATAGATGCTATAGTTTGACCAACTGAACCAGCAGCTACTAAGTATCCGAAAGCACTAGACCGCTTATTCACAGCAATATTGTTACCAAATATATGAAATATTGTTGGTAAGCCTACAAATGAATATATATATATACATAAAAAAGAAATTATTAGATATATTTTTTTAAATTTATAAAATTGTACAAACATATACCTAGTCCTTCTCCCAATCCAGACATTATTCGACATAATATTAAAGCAAATATGTTATGAGCTATTTTTGGTGTTATAATAGTTGATATTGACCATAATAAAACAGATAACAATAATATAGATTTTCCTCCATATTTTTTTGCAGCACATGCTCCTACAATCTAAATTCAGTGTACAATTTAAATATAGGTCTTTATTTTAGTTACTAAAATAATTCCTATTACCTGACTTGTAAGGTAGCCAAATGCAAATGCTGATAATATCCAACCTTGCCAATGCATTGACCATCTGAAGTAACTTGTCATGGGTATTATAGCAATCGGCATAATAACACGGTCAGCAGCATTTATAAAGTTTGCAACAGCACATAGGACTACAATATGAGTATGGCTCATTGTAGAAGCCATGATTCATGTCTAATATAAGATATTATTTAGTAAAAAACTTACATTATAAAAAAGTTATACTATACATTTTTTCTTCTAAAACTGTTGATATTTTCTAGTAATTTGAATAGCAAATCTTCATATGATTTATACATGATGAAAATATAATAATTAATCACATAGAGTAATAGATCGACTTTTCAATCATTTTATTTAATAACAACATATTTTGTTTTTTATTCAAAAACCAGTATTAAATAAAAAGTTATTAAAAAATTATAAAACTACAACAATATTGTTTAATATTTTGAATGGTAAAATATTATTAAACTAAAAAGTAAAAACTAACAACGTAAGTCCTGGTTTTTTTTTAAGAAATGTAATGTTATCATTATGTTATTAGCTGTTGATCAACGTAATATTACACTGTTATCACAGAATGAGTAAAATGTTTTATTAATTCTTATCTATTAGTATTATCAGATATTACTTGATAAGTTTTAGTGTCTACCCTATTTATATATATAAAATATATAAAATTATAATAATAATTATAATATTGTATACATTTTACGTGAAACTAAATTATTTAAAGTTCAAAATTATGAATAAATTAGCACCAAGTAAAAGCACTGTGTATATGTCTAACATTCCGTTTAATTTAACTAATAATGACTTACATAAAGTACTTGAAAAATATGGGAAAATTGTGAAGTAAGTTTTTATGGGAAATTTCTTTTATTAATAATATAACTTTTATAGTTCTGATATATACTATTATCTATAATAGTATATGTACTATAGTCTTTACTATATCAAAATTATATTAACTTGGTTAAAACAAAGCTTAGCTGATTTTTCCCATTATTGCTGTTGATTTTAGATCTAAAAAAATGACTAAATAGTGAATACTAATGATGTGGACCGCGTGAATGTATTGTTAACTAAGTCAAACTGAATATGTTCAATGCCCAGTATAGATACAAGAGTAGGTTTATAAATGAGTATTCCCTTGTCTTTAGTTTGTTGTGTATTCATTTGATTATGAATTATATTGGTAAACCCAACCAATACACAATATATTCATTATCCCAAAGCATATTTAAATACTTTTCTCTCTCATTGTTTTTAATGTTCGTTTGTAGGTTCTACTCAGACTTCCCTTAAAATTCAATATTCTACAAATAGTCTGTAAATTAAATCAAGTCGAGTAATATACACTAAAATATTTTATTATAGAATCTTAAATATTTCTTTTAAAACAATTTTTTGTATATATATATATATATATATATATATATATATATATATATATTCCAAGGTTCACACAATTGTCCTTAGTGAAGTTAATCCCAACCATTAGCCATTGATTATCAAGAAATGCTATGTATTTTTTTTTTATCAAGATAGTAATTTTAATATAGTAAATTAGTATTATTAACATTAGTGTATATACTAATGTTTATATTACACATTATATACTTTTTGCTATTTCATTTAATTTGATTTTATAAAAAAATTCTACCGACTAGTATATTATTTTCTTTTTAGAGTTACTATTGTTAAAGATAAAAACACACGGCAGAGTAAAGGAATAGCTTTTATTTTATTTCTGAATCAAGATGATGCAAACACATGTGTTAAAGCTACAAATAGTGTTGAAGTAAATATAAATAATTTAAGAAAAAAATTATAAAAATAAAAATTTTAAATCCACTTTATAGATGTTTGGACGTTCAATAAAAAGTTCTATAGCAGTAGATAATGGTCGAAGTACTGAATTCATTCGAAAACGCCAATATTGTGATAAAAGCTTCTGCTATGAATGTGGTAAAGAAGGTCATCTTAGTTATATGTGTCCAGAAAATTGTTTGGGAGAACGGCAGCCACCACCTAAAAAAAAAAAAAAAAAACCTACAGGTCAAAACAGCAAAGAAAATGATACAAAAGTAAATCAAATTATTAAGTACTTTCAACAAACATTGATATTAAAATATACGTATAAGTGTTATTATGCACAAAAATGGCAGGAATCCTACATAAAATCAGTTGACGTTTTGAACATAATAACGCAAATCTCTATTTTTTAAAACTACTGTTGTTAAAGTAAGATAAGTAATGTTTATATATTTTTTTGATACCTTATACAGAATAAAATACTTTACCCAAGTTCTGATGAAGACATAGAGTTTTATGATAAAACTAAATTATGTTCCAATTACGCGAAAAGTGAAAACGAGGATAACGATGTGTCGGACAATGAAACTTTAAGTGCTGCAATAAAAGAAGAAGTAAGAGTAAATAAAATACAATGAATGAATTTATGTTGACATGTTTATTTTTAACTTTCAGCAAGAAAAATATTGTATACAATCTAGTTCAGCTGATCTACATCATAAAAAAGTATATCGCAAAAATTCATATTTTAGTGATGAAGAAGAACTTGACGATTAAAACTTGTAAATATCAGGAACTACTGGTTTCTGGTGATATTTACAATTACAAGAAACTAATGCATTTCTAAAATATATATAGATATAAATATGTAAATAAATTAAATATACTTTATTTTGGTCTGAATAAATGGTTGTTTTGACAAGGAGGAATTTAATCAAAGATATTTGCTGGTTATTGAAATATTTTGTCATTGTTTTGTTTGTTTGGCTCTTCAAATTGACATTGTGATTTTTGTGTGAATTTTGGTATATCAATAGGAAAAGCTTCATACTTTAAATTAGAACTGCACTGACTACTAGGTAACGATTTGAACTCAATTCGCTTTAATTCTCTTACTAAAAATTCTTTACAAAAATAAAATAAACATACATTTACAAATTTTAATTTTTAAAAATATTAAGAATTTAATCTATTAATTTTTAACTCATATTTACTGTTTGAACTGCAGATTTTAAGCTTTTGAATTTTTCCAACAATCGCATCATACCGCCCCTTACATTTACCTATATGACTGCGGAAATCATCATCCAACTTTCCTAGCCGATAAAGTATACAGTAGCTATTTCCTATTATTTCTTCCACCAATTTCAATACATCATGAGTAAATAAATCTCTTTCTGTAAAAAGAAACAACAAATATGTTGCATTTACTGTTTTTTACTGGAATTTTAAGTTTTTCATTAAAAAAATATAACAAAAATCGATTAGGGGGTAGAAAAAAATCGATTTTCCTTGGACGATCTAATATATACAGTATAAATGTGTTATATTTATATACAAACAAAATAACAATTAAAAATTGTATGATAAGTACTCTTTAGTCTTTTAAAAATATAATATTTAAATACCTTTTTCGTAGTCATTGAAGATTATATACAAGAAGTGTATAATTAACTCAATGAAGGATGATGTACATTCACATTTTTTTTTTGGATGTTTATTCATCCATTTAGGTACGTGCTTACTATTTAGGAGAACATATACATAACTTAAAAAATCTGATATAATGTAATAGTTGTATTTTAAGATTTCCAATTGTAAACAGAATACACGAAGCACACATGTTCCTAAATGTATATATGGCACAATGTTAGTAAAAATAGAATTATTTGAAGTAAAATAAAAATGAATATTTTTACCTGTAGTAAATGTACTTATGCTTTCAGATAAAATAAATGTTTTTTGAGCTAAAAAAGAAAAATACAAATAAAAAATGCTAAATATATGTTAATGCTTGTGAGGCTAGTAAAGGTGTCAAACTCGGTGTGCTAGATGTCTCGGGTTCGATCTTAGCAACACTTCAAGATAGACGTTGTCCAAGACTGGATGTGGTTTATATTTTTACAAGATCTACTTATTAAGAGAGGCGTTACAAATTAAATTAATTGGAGAAAAATAAGTTCATAATCATACATGTATCCATGGGTATGGAACACACTCAATTGTATTCATAAAATGGATTACACATAAATAAAAATAGTTAAAATGTTTTACTAATCAGTGTTGAGCAAAATTTAAATTAAATAATAAACCACTTTTAAATTATGAATACAAATTTGTTGTAACACAATAAATAATAGATAATCTGTTAATTTTTTATTTATGAAAACATAATTTTTTAGTTAATTTCAAATACATTTTCATTAATTATTATAAAGAATACTTATTTTATTTATGATTTATGAATAACATTTTAACTTAAATACACTACTTCATCATACAGTGTAAATAATAAATTAAAAAATATAATATAAAATAACTTCTATAAAAAAAATCAATCTTTAGTTGTTTACGAGTTATGTGTAAATGAAGGATCCATTTATGTTAAATATAACATACAAATTTTACTAAATTTGTTATCATATTAAAATTACATTAGTAAGATAATTTTTTATTTATCGCTTTATCTACATAACAAATTATTCAATGCCCAACGCCGTTACTAGTCCCAAGCAAAATTCACATTTTAATTTTTAACTAACACATACACTATATAATATACACTTTTCTCAAAAATCTGTAGTCACTTAATTTTTATAAATGAAAAAAAAGGGGAAAATTACACTTAAATATTTATTACCATATTAAAATTTCTAGGTTGCTACATGTAAATGAATTAACAGTACACAGATATATGAAAAATATTTGTATTCTTCTTTATCTTCACCTTACACGCCTAACTACATGGGGTTGGCCCCACCCTAGTCCTACACCTCCAAAGAACTCAGTCTTCTACATCTCGTTCAATCAACCCAGCTTTCCTCATATCACTCTGTATTCTATCCATCCATCTTTATAACACCTCTCAATGCCTCTGGCCTTATCTCTTCTCATAACATGACCAAACCATCACAACCTAAAAAAAATATTTTCATTATATTGATAATTACGATACATGAGTTTCAACAAAATTAGAAATACAATGTTAAGCACACTTTTTTCATTAAAACAATGCTTTTATCGATATTTGTACTTCTACGACTACAGTTTCGAATCACACCTTCAGTTATAGTAATTCTTGTAAACATAGGACCTTTCCAGCTCTAATATCCTCCGTCTCTACTGTTCCACTGGCTTTATTTTTTTGTGTGTAGAGTCTGGACCTGTGATATCTTTCAAACTACTGAACCAATTCATTCAACACACATCTTTATAGAAATCGTACAACGTAGAAGGTACTTAATTTGGCAAAACAAATTAACCACTTTCTCTCAGAATCGAGTAAATCATGATAAGTATGTACATTTTTTAATTACAGCTCTCAATAACTTTTTAAAAAATAGTTTAACAAGTACCAAATTTGTATGGACTATTTCTTAGATATAGATCAATAAATGCTGACAAACTAAATAAATATCTCAAATATTATCTTTTTTCTAGAAGGGATGAACATTTTTCTTAACTTTTTTTTCAAGTGTAGTTTTAAGACTTTAGGTCTGAAATGAGATTATTGGTAGATCTAGAAAAGGGACTATAACTCATATAATTTCTCAAAAATCAATAGTCAGCATTTTGCTTGTTTCAGAAAAACCCAAAAAATTACAATTTAGCTGTACTAAATTACCAGATTACGTCCCCAGTGCAATGGATTTTTTCAAAATTCAGAAATGCTTATCCAAAACATTTTATTTTTTCGAAAAATAATTTTTTTTAAATTTTAGTTTACGAGTAAAATGTAAATTTTGCTTAAAACTTTATTTTGACCTTCATTAATAAACATCTACAACTATAGAATAAAATGGATTCAACATTTTTTAATTTGTTAGTATCACCATTATCGGCATTGCTTATCGTTAAAAACTTACAAGGTAGTTGACATAAGTTCTTAGTAAATACAGGATAAATGGTGGTTTGGCAAAACAAGTTGATTAATTCCTGTATGATCTCAACAGGAGGGCGACAAAATACAATTTCTTTCACTATGCTGAATATTTCCAACTGTCTAAATCAATAACCAATTATCAAATTAAGTAATTTTTTATTATTTTATAAAAGTTAACTACTTACTTTTGTTCAGATACATCCTTATGATTATTGCAAACATTAGTCAAAAACTTTACTATCATTTTTATAGTTAATATAAATTCATAAGTAAGGCTCTGTTTAAATAAGAAAGAATTAATTAAAAACATGCTCAAAATAAATAATCAGAGAGTTAAAACTTTTATGGATTTAATTAAATATGTGGATAATTTTCGATTGTAACAATGTCTAAAGTTTTTTTTGCTGACGTTTCAGACTCGTTGAAAAGTGGTTACTATTGCTTCGAAGATGGACTTTGCAATGTTATGACTCAAGACTGGGATGTATCTGAAAATTATCCACAAAATAAATAATCAATTTAATTACTTGCGAACCAATCATTTGTAAAAATGAGATTATAGTTTTAAATGTGTCATTTGTATCATGAAAGACAACTTTTGACACAAGATCTGTGACAGTAGTTAATACTGATATACTATCTAATAAATAAGAAAATTGCAAATCAAACCTAAAAAATTAAAAAATAGAATTAATAATGTATATTTAAATTAAAATTTGATTATACATACAAAGAAGTTTTTGATTTGTGTTGATTTCCTTTTAAATAGCTATATATAAGTTCTTTTTCGCGTTTTACGAAATCAGCATTACCTAGGGACATTTTTAGAGTATTGATTGTTAATTCTATTACATCAGTGCAGTTTTGGAACAACTAAAATGCATATAAATTGAATATTAAAATTATATGTAATTTACATAAAATTGGGGCTTGAAATCCATTAATATTATTGTAACTCAACATAAGCCAATACAAATATTTAAATCTTGGTTAAGAAATTAATTATGAAACGAATAAAAACTAACAAAAAATACAAATTTGGATTTTTAATAATTTAACTTAAATTACATCAAGTTAAAAAGCTGTTTTTTTTATCCAAACTAGCCTAGATTAGTATTTTTATTTTATTAATTATTTAATGAATTTTTTATAATCTGTATAATAATTAAGATATATTTACTTTGGAATTGATTGAAATCTATTACTAATTGATAAGATTTGTATCAGACTTCAGACTACACAACCGAGTTTAGTTTTTAAGCTAATTTAGTAATATTATAAAATTTTTTTTTATTGGGTTTTCTAAAAATTGGTTTCAAGCCCTGTAAAAATCATACATTAAGTATTTACTTTTTTAATTAAAGAATAAGTTTGGACTCCATTAAAATCTTCTAATATTATAATTTTGGTTAGTATAATGTGACATTCTTGTATTGAACCGTTGTTTTTTACATCTAAGCACACAAATGTTTTATTATTTTATCAGATAACTATATAAAATTATAGTTTGTAAATTATATTACTATTATTGATATTGGGACATCCATAGAGATCAGGGTACAAGTGTTTTTTCAGTTTTTCATAATTTTTGTGTCTATTTATCTCTTCTACAATACTATCAATTGAAGAATCATGATAATTTTCTTTCACTTGGTAAGTTTGTGTTGATGTAGTCTTTTTAAAATGCTCAGAAGCATCATGTCTGTATATTTAATGATTAATTAGTAGGAATAAAATTTAATTATTCTGGGTTTATGTCGGCGGCGGCTCGTGGTTGTTTAACAGGCAGTTTGATTAACCTATGTCCATGTAGCAACTAATGATAATTAAAGCTCATGGTGCCTAAACATACAGTCACATGTCAGATGTGGTAACAATTGTTGCATGTAGACCACCGCACTATCGCTACGAGCCGTCACTGATAAATTAAATATTTAATATATATATTTCATACAATAATTTAGAATTGCTACCAGTTTTCATACAACTAAATGAAACATTTTTCTGTGGAACAACTTTGCTAACATTTATGGTAACTTCCTTAATTTTATTTTGTAACGCAGTAATTTCTTGTTTCTGCAATAAAATTAAAATTACAATCCTGATTTTTAAATTAAAAACACACACTTACTTGAAATTTTAACTCTGTATCCTTACTTTCCATTTGTATCCTCAAATGTTTGTATTTATCATCATTTTCTTGTTTTGTTTTACTTAGTTGTACTTCTAGTTGCTTAATTTTCATTTTTAAATTTTTAACTTCACCTTCTTTTGTTTGACTTTCTACTTTGAACCCACAATTATTATAGGTATTAGTTTCATTGAGATGAGCTAAAAACATGACAACAGAAATCTTATAAATTAATATTATATAATCTATATTTCAGTATATTACGGATATCTTATTATATATTGTTAATTAGAGTAAACAAGAATAATATTGGATAGAAATTTAGGATGGAGAATATACCTGCATATAAATAGTTTTATGTGAAAAAATAATTAATATATTTTTTTATTACGTTGGTCCAAATATAAAAACCTGTACAAAAATGAACATCATAGTTACTGTTAAGTATCAGTGGCGTAAATACTGTAAGGAGAGCTGCTCCAAGGCAATTGCTTCTTATGGACCTTTTGTAAAATATACTATTAAGACACATTTCAATAAAATCAAACTCGTTTGAAATAAAACCAATATCATTAATATTGATTAAAGATGGTTTAATAAGAATTATTTAAGGAAGTAATGTTTGTTAAGTATAATATATAACATATGAATATCAATGTATTTCTTTTTGTTATTTTGTCTATAAAAAGTTAACATACAAAATGTAGATTTAAAACAATAATATTAAATTTAACTATCAATAATTTATTATTTTACTTTCAAAACATATAATGAGCTACACATTTAAGCCACACATCACTTGAAATATTGGTTTTTCTACGAATAATATAATTATAAATTAAAAAAACAAATACAATAATTGTTCTTGCTTGAATTTTTAATTTATGAGAAAAAAAATACCTCAAATCAACGATCTATACTTTTTTTAACGCTACTCACCGGGATAGTGCGATTGTGAAACAAGCGTTTCAATATTGTCAATAGTATTCACTTCATCACAAGTGAAATCGTCTCCCCAGAAATCATCATTTGGTGGTTCTGTTCTTGGTCTTTTACTCATTGTATGTTTTGAAAATTGCATAGACCTTACAAAATAACTAAGAAGTAAAATAATGAAAAATAAATAATAATGTTTACAAGACAAAAATTCATATTTTCGAGTATTACCGAGTACGGATTACCATTTTAAATTTGTTATCACTAATCACGTTGTTAACCTAAATTTTAAATGTGTAATTATGGTGAAAAATAAAAAATACTTTTGTTCAATTTAAAACGATGATTTATTATAGAATCTAAATTATTTTTTTATAAACTATTTTTTAAGGATTCTTTGATTTTTAGAGGCAATAGACGCCAATTAATTTGTAATAGAAATTAGGATTTTGGCGTAGTCCGTGTGTTCTTTCTTTTTATAGCGTCCTTGAACCATATGTTTATTATGATGTCTTTGAAAATTCATTACAACAAAATGCAAATGGCTGGCGCAGTACCACTAGACGTAATGGTTTGTTAGGGAATGTTTATTGTTTCCGGGCGTATTTTCGCTGTTTGTGTGTTCGTTTTCGGTGTTTGTCGTGTCTGTCGTTTGTGACCTTACGTTGGCCGCAACCGTGTGAATACAGTGTGACGTGTAGTGCGTGATTTTAATTCTAATAATGTGCTGACACACTTTGGGAGTACCGTGGTCGCGTCAACAGCGTATCATGACAAAGGATTGTATGGGCAGCCCGAGCGCCGCCGACACCTGTGAATCCGGCCGTCGAGCAATGTTCATGGTATTGTCGTAAGTCTTTTTACGGATTTAGTCTGTATTAATGCAGACGAGTTTAATGGTAATCTTAATTAACGTACGGCGAAAAAAATAATTATATATGATGGAAGGTGGCCATATCTGATATCTCGCAAATGCGTCCAGCCATGCCACAGGTATTGCTTGTGGCAATGCTGTGGCTTTTAGTGTCCGAGGGCAACGCACAGATGTTCGACCATGACATGGGTGTGTTGGACAGAAGAGTGTTGACCGATGGTGTGGATTACGAGGTGTTTAATAAGACGTTGGCGTCTAAGCCAGGGTCAGGCTCTCGTGCTTCGCGTACTAATTCGTCACAGCAACAGCAGCATGTCACTAGCCCAACCAATCGTCTAATACCTGCATATAATCCTCCAGATCGAAATACTTTTACGCCACCTATGCTTCCAGAACGTTTTAATCCATTTGCTGATAAACCGACGCTCAGGGGTAGCAATTCAGAAAAAACTATACCACCTAGACGACCTGGAATTGTGCAACCTAAATTTGAAAAAGAATTCATACCTATCAGACCAGTAGATGTTCCAGTAGCTGATACTAAAAAGAAAACAATTAATACACCTAGTTTAAATAAGCTAAGGGTACCAGAGTCTACTTATTCTGAACCAACAAGTACAACGGCAGCAAATGGATTTAAAGGGCTAAATGATACTTACAATATTGTTGTACAACAAGTACAAAATTTATCCAGTCCAAACGTTTTTAGAATTTTATTTGATGATACAGGTAAAAAAATGGATGGTTTAATGGGAAACGATAAACCAAATTTTGACCAAGATCTTAAACCATCGCGAACCGTAAAACAAGAAGTTCCCAAACCTACTCAACGTAATATTCAAACATCAGAAACGACACCAACATCTCAAGTATATGAAACTACACCTGAAGAAACAACCGAAAAATATGAGCCAACTATGTTCAAAGAACAACAAGTGACTGAATCAAAGAGCGATATAGATATACCAGAATCACCACCAGAAATAGTTTCTATGCCTGACCATCCTGAGCCTAGAGCTAGGTATATTCTTGGTGTTTTTTGGGACGTTCATGTATATTTAATCGCTATACTTTTTCTGATACTGGTATTTTGTTCAGGGGTCAGTATTATAAGAATAAGAGCATTTAAAAAGCTATTGACCTGTGGATACTTTGTCACCATACACATCCTGTTGATAATAATAGGCTGTTTGCGGAGTACGTATTTATTGTACGATCCCTACAATGTAAATGGAACACTATCTGCCCAGGTGTCTGGATTGGCCCTGAATATAGTATTTCCACTACTGTTGACTGTATATTCAGTGTTATTTTTGTTTTTGTTAAGAGCTACAGATGTGAAAACTATTTTTTATAATTTGCAAAAGTCATCGTTATTGGCAATATTTATCAGCTGTTATATGGCATTTTGTATCATTGTACTCTTCTATTCAGAAGTGCATATACTTTCATTGGTATCCAAATGTGTTTACATTTTATTATGTGTACTACTTGGAGTGACTTATATATGCTTATATAGGTCTATGACTAATGCGTCTCTGAGAAAACAAGGGACCATATTTGGTGCCAGTTTTCATGAACATCGTCCTACCTTGGCTCATTCGGTTCGTGTAACGTTGGCAACTAGCATGTTGAGTTTGCTAATGGCATCTGTTCAGCTTTATGGAATGGTTGGCGTTTATGAAATGTTGGGCAAAGACCAGCCAAACCCTTGGCTATGGTGGGGATATCAATTTTCTGTGCGTGTGATTGAGATCTCAATGTGCTTCTTAATATTCTGGGCATCTATACAACCACTTAGATACACCAGTGAAAAAGAAGCTCAAAACCAATCTGGCCTAACTTTGTTCCCTTGTCGCAGTACTGTATCTCGAAGTGACCCACCATCTGATGATATTTATCCAGCCATATGCAGTGCTAACCAAGCTGTACATAACTATACATTGCGCACTGGTAAACATATATATGATGATACATATTCAATGGGTGGTCCGCCATTAGTTAACCATCAACTATTTGCACACACGACTGAGAGGAGGTCATTGAAACGAATGGAAGAAGATTCCAGAAGTCTCTATGCATATGCTGAACGAGCAGCCATACAGCCTTCGCCATCCATGCTAGTAGCAGAAAATGGGTTTGTCAGATTTCGTTCTCTTGCTGATGAACGAAATCCAGAAGACCAAATGTATCCCATCAAAATTCACCATCACAGGGATAATTGTTGTACTTAAAATAAAGTAGGCCTTAAAATAAGATGATTATCCTCTATTATTTTTTATTATTATTATTATTATTTTTGTACATAATTATTTATGTAATAATTTTCTGTTTATATTTAATGTGTTCCTTTAGCTTAAAAAACATTCCATGATATAACAATTTCATTTCTTTTTTCCCCCAAGACTGCTTTATTTTTTAAGAGCCAAAAGGATGACTTTTAATGTATGATCAAATGTTCAGTGTTAAAATGTTGACAGCTTGTTATTGTAACATCACTCTCGTTATCGAACAAATAACTTTGGCTTATACTTAACATACTTATTTAATCTTAAAGTAAATAGTTTAGCTTCTTTATTTTTTTACTAACAATATGTCTGTGCCATTTTTTTTACAACATAGGTATTTACAAAGTATCTATATCTAGTAACGATTTTATAGTAGCATTCATGCATAAAAAAATATTTTATTGTGAATAATGATATCTGATAAATGTCCGTCCTGGATTAATATTTTTCCATGACTTGATTTATTTATTGGCTTGATTTATTTTACTCTTGTTGTATGTTACTAATTGTTTTTTTTTTAATAAGTCAAGAGTAGTCTGTAATTGAATTTTTCCTATATCAGTAACACAAATAGGAATTATTGTTCTGGTTTTATAACTTTAGATGAATTCTTTTAGTTTCAATTTGCATTTATATGATGTTCCTCTGATTAAAAAGTTAATATAAAGAATCTCTTACAGACACTCAACTAAATCAGTTTCATAAAATATTATTTATAGGAATGTTTACTAATGTGTACATTTATATATATATAGTCGAACTTTTATCATGTTGTTATATTTAATTATTGTGATCATCCAAATTAGTGTACTTATATATATATATATATATATTATATTGTATTGGTATTTTGTAAATACTTTTTTTTATATTCTGTCCTAAGTAGAGTTTAATATGTATCAATGAAGGAGATGAAAAATATATATATATAAAACATGTATATGTAATTTTCGAGTTTGATTGTCGTTTATTATTAACATTGATTATTTATAGTTAAGTGGTCCCTCCCTCATCGTCCTTGCCCTCATTAACGTGTTGTGATCATGTTGCATATCCAAAGACCAACATGATTCACGGGTATAGCTTTGAAGTACGGAGGCGAAAAACAAATTATTATTTAACTGGCAAAAAGTAAAAGTGGGACATTAGTAAACGCCAATAATTGTAAACGATCCATTGTGCGTGGGAGGTATTAGAAAGTATAAAGCGCGCGCGCGCCAGCACAGTAAATGCGTGCGGTTCGTAGGTACCTAAAAGCGTGAGCCTGCAGGGTATGCGGGCAGCGGCCGCAGCATCTCCGATCGTCGTCCTCTAGCAGCACGCTACTAACAACTTTTTTTTTGCAACCGCCGCGTCTACCTGATACTACCAAAACGGCGAAGCAATGGCGAGTGTTTTCCACTATTCTACCCGACCTGGGCGACAAGACTCAACGGGTTAGGGTCGAACGTGCGTTAACGGTCACCTATTTTCGGTTCTCTCGCAACACTGCGTAATCCTCTTTGGGTAGTCGGCGTCTAATTAATAATTATAATAATAATTGTTTATGTATATTATCCCCGAGCTGGTGTTATTAGTAATTAATATTTAGCCACAAGAGGATCGACAAGGAACACTGAACCGATTAAACCGGTAATAAATTGTCGGATGAAACGTCCCCATCCCCGTCCCGGACGATTGGAAAACAAACCAATACACGGCCGTGGGTTGATTTTCGGTTTCCCGGAGAATTCCACAAAATTATTTCCGTCGTGCGTTCATCGCCGTTTTCCCATAATCCTTTCGGATATTTAAATATCCTTTGTCATGCACATGGTTCGTTCCAAACGTTCACATTCCAGGAAATTCATTGTATTATTGTTTTTGTGTTGTATTTGTCATCGTTGCGCGCGTTAACTCTTTTATTTTTACCGTCAGAGCTAGTTCTGTATGAGATCACCGACGTCGAGTCCGCGCGCGCACATGTTATTTTTAACAATTCATTATTAGTTATTGAAAGCCGAATATTATTATACTTGTATTTAAATGTTATTCTAAGTCATGTGAAACGTTTGACGGGCGCTCTGAAAAACGTTAGCTCCGTCGTGAGCCGTTCAATAATAATATTATTTTAGTTTTTATTAATAACGTTGACGTTTTTTTTCTGAATATTTTCTCGGTTACGTTGTCATTTTCGTTTTTATTTCTAAGAATTTATGTGTTAGGTATTTATTATTTTTTACATTTTACGCATTACTTTTTTAAACGACATTTTTTTGTTCTTGCGGACAAACGAATGGAGGAACAGTTCATATGTATAATATGCGTAGGTACAAACCTATATCAACAAAATACGTTGTAATATACAGGGCCATATTACCCATTAGGCAAGATAGGCACGTGTCTGGGCTCCCCATATTAATAATACAATAAAAATTGATAATATTACATAAGGCATCAGTTCTTGTTAAATGGGGGGGGGGGGATAACTATAAAATGTCCCGTGTATGGAGAGTTGGAAAGTCGGACGATTACTAAAGTTTTTATAAAGGAATAGTTTTATAAATTAGGTCTACCTTCAGTCTAATTTTCAGCCTTAAGTCCTAATTAATTACTTAATTGATATTATGATGGTCATTGGATATTTTTTTGATGACTCACAAACATTATCAGTATGTACATTTTAGATTTTAAACAAGGAATAAACATTTGAAAATTGAAATGGACTAATGCCTTCCGCAGCTAGGTATTTTTTAAACAATATTATTTTATACTGTGTATCACAAGTATTTACCAATGGAGAATAACAATTGGGTATTACTAAGCTAGGGCCTATGAAAGTTCTAACTATACTGAAGACGTAGCGCCTTGATTTACGGTTACCTATAAAAATAATCAAAAATATATCCACAATAATAATATTTGATGCAACAATTATTACAATAAGAATTTGCACAACTTTGTCCACAATAGTACTTCACATAACCTAACCAAACCGACCCTCGCCACAACCCCTTTACTCCTAGTCTAGGCCCACGACTTCAGTCCATTATTTGGCCATTCCTTCGGGAAATTTCCCGGTCTCTCGATCTGTCAGTCCACTCTTGGTTCCTAGTAGTAGTATAATATAGTAAATGGGGCAAAACTATTTGGGAGGCATTTATTTAATTCACGGAAAGGGGCGGCCTTCCAAGAGATATTTTGTCTTGTGGTTCAAAATGTTTAAATTAAAACCCTACTTGTACATATTAAACCAAGCCCGGGAGTCGTTATTTCTATATTACGTTTAGTTATTTATGGATTTTTCGAGTCAACTTATTAAAATGTGTTTTTATTATAATTTGTGCGTGTGTGGGCTTACGAAAAATATTATAAATAACTAATAAATAAAGATAAAAAAAAGGATGAGGGTATGAATTTACCAATCGATCATAAAATTACTGTCAAAATAGGTGTTACAAAATCATAGTGCTCGGAAAAATATAAAATATTCAGTATTCAAAAACGTATAACGTAAAACTAAAAAATCTGTATAATTTTTCTTAGGTCATAGAAAGTTTTCTAGAATCTATAAGTATATGTCATAAACTCATTTTCAACAGTTTTCCCCTAGCGCCATCGAATTACAGATCAAGGGTACAATGTGTTATTGTAAAATATAACAACACAACTTCAAAATCATTTAATGAAATAATAAATTGTATTATGAACATTAACAAATTTTAAATTGTATTATGAACATTGACAAATTTTAAATTTTATTTGTGGGTTAAAATTATATTTTATTATCATACCGACATATCGGATACGTTTATAAAAAGTATTTTGATTAATGACTTATAAACCATATGTAAAAAATTCCAAATTTGTTCATTAATTAGTTTTACGTAGCTCCGTAGCATCGAAGCTAAAATGGTACTCAGGCACGATAGGCGCTAATGTTAGTATTTGCTGGCCCTAAAAGCTTGCGGATTCGGTTTACTGATTGCTTAAGTACTTGCAATAACGTTATGGTGGTCTAACGGAAAACAGCAACACCGAAAACCAAATACAGAGTATAGTAGTAACTTGGCAGACCGCCAGTGCCATTGGGGAATCAACCGACTATTTCGCGTATGCAATAATCGAGAGTGGCGTCTGTGGTGTTCTTTTGTGCGTAGACACATTTTGTCGTTTTGTTTTTAAATTCGCTTGGCAACCCAACGGCCGGGCGACTTTCTAAAAACTAATAAGCGTTAGCGGGACGAAAATCGAACCAGCAATATAATAAACAGTATAGTATATATTTATAGTATGTACTATGTTGGTTCTTTTTGGTTTTGTCGTATTTAGCCTGGACCGGGGAAAAGGTGTATAGGAACCGAACCGCGTGGTTGGGTCGATAAACTATGGTGGACTGACTACAAGCGTTTCCTCTCTCGCTTTATCCGATTTTCTGGTGTTTCCTTTTTGCCGGACGTGCACGGCAAAGCAAAAGGTGTTCGGATCGAGTGTGTGCCATCCGCGCCGAACAATCGATCCGATTCGGACGCGACGAGCGGTCGTCTATTCATCTGCGCCGCACGACAGCGGACTTCGGGCCGATGGCTATCGCGGACGGGCCAAAACCGTATTGTCGGCGGTGTTGTTATTAGCTGCTGCGGACCGGTACCTCTTGCGAGTCCGCTGACAAAGAGACCAGTATCGTGCACCACTACGACGACCGTACTCTTTGTGTACGTGCATCGGTCGTGTGCATCGCGGGCATGTCCCGGGATGTCACACGGCATGAACGTGTTTGTGTGTGTTCACTTTGTTGTTATTTCGTCTGTGTGGTGTGTAACAAATATCACACTGTGGCGGAGAAGTGGGCGGTGTCGAACACTGGTGGTGTTTGCGTTGGCAGGTATCTCAAAACACTCGAAATATTATGCTGGAACAGTGTCGACTAAACCTAGGTTTGTAATCTACGATGTCGAACAACTGCCTCTTCAAATAATAATAGTATTTTTTCTACAGTATAATTGATTTTTGTGTTCCATCAGTGTTAAAAAAATTCAAAACATATTTTTCTTTCATCCTTTAAACGAATGTTTATAATTAGGGTTAAACTTTCCTTATCGATTATACCTATGTCTCGCTCATTGGCTGTATATTACAGTGTTATAATAATATCATAATGTTGGATGTTTTTTTAGTGATAAACGCCGATTTGTGTATTCGAATATGTTTCAAATTACAATTTTCGTTGTACCGTGTAGCCAAAAATGTTAGTAAAATAGACCTCTAGTACGAGTAACCGAATAGAAAGAAAAAGTAACTTGGGTTTGAACAACTCGGTAGTCGTCGTTGATTTATTAATTTAAAATGTTCATAGTAAAATCTTAAATAAACCCGTGTTCAAAGCATGGTAGTAGATAATATGATATACTTTCGTTTTACGATGAAGAACGATACACGGAATGTTTCTGTACAAAAATGGCCAACTGTTAGTCACGTGTCAGACGTGACGAATTGCTGTAATTTATATAAAATATTAACACGTCCATATAATGCAGCGATATACACAAACGTTCTCTTCTCTCCGCTTCGAGACCGACCACGATAGCAAGTGTTAAACTCAGAAGTACCTCTGGAGTAAAGATGTTATTTTAATTAATTTAGACGTCACTATCCATGAGTCCGTGTTGTCATACATCATCGAAAGCACACATGACCATATTCACTGAGCCCGCCATGTTAAGAATCTTTAACGAATACTATTAGTATTTTAAGTTAATTATGCACAACTATAGAACTATATTATTTATAAGATATTATAAATGTTTATTTCATAATTCCAATTCTGAATGTTGTATATGAATTAAGTTTATTAAAAACTAGAGCTTGTAACCGTAATGTGAAAAAATGTTATGTACAGATATAGATTATACAATAATTTAACACATTTTTTTAGGGAAATGTTAAAAACAATTTTTTTTTTTTGGCTGAATTATTTTCATCGGGATAAATGAAATTTATATAATTAGGAAAAATTCCGGAGCGAATAATTCAGTAAGAAAAACTTTATTTTGGTTTAATTTGTAAAATAATAGTTAATAATAGTTGGAGTCTGAAAATATATTAAATTTCGGAAAGTTCCAGTTTTTTAGTTATTGAGTAAAAATTGATTTTTGTGTGGAACTTCGGACCCTTGGTGTCATTTATCAATTCTAGAGAGAACTTGTTAACAAATTCAATAATTTAGTTATTAAATGAAAATGTTCTATAACTAATATATAACAAGTAAAAATATATTTAACTAGTATATTAATTATAGCAAATGCCAATATTATGCTAATATATAAAGGCGGGTAGAACATTTTTTTAGAGTGAGGCCCAGAAATTGTCTATACTTTATGAATAAATCAGTACCCTGTGTAGGGGAGACGGGGCTCCGACTAAAGTGTCCATAATAGCTTACTACCTCTAAAGATATCACAAGTATCTATATATTAGATATAAAATATCTAAGAATATTACTACCTCTACTCAGTTTTTATTAGGAGGTTTTTAAATTGTTACGTCAAGATAGAATTAAATCTTATAATAAAGAAGAGATTAAGTGGCTGGTAGATTAGTAACGGAAAATAAAGTGCACCATACAACAAGTTCTAATCTAATAAAAATCCTGCATTTTTTTCCAACTTCAACATGTAAATTAAAATTCAATTTTATTTTAAAATACAAAACAACAATTGTACTAAACTAAGTTTATTGTTTAAAATATAATAATAAGGAAGTAAGGTGGATAGTTTTGAAGTACAGCGTAGGTAATTACAATGTAGGTAGTTTAAAATAGGGCAATACAAAATATTGGTCGAAATTTGCGATATCGTTTCGGTATGAGCCCTTACTTAGGCCTATTACTCAAGTGTATTCCGTCATTTATATTAAGTACATTCGTTATATTGTTTATTTGTACCTCGTGTTCAATTTTTTAAAATTTAATTTTTAAATTCCTTAAAGGTAGGTAATATGAAATGATTAAGTATTGTGTTATTCCAATACTTCCCGACAATAAAACAGATGCCCGTCAAAGTGATTCTATCGTTAAAAAAAAAAGGGTTGAGATTCGCAGAATTCCTCTCCTTATTGTTACAGGCCTATCTCGGGGTAGTGGACGAACCGGGTCGATGACGCGACGGTTGATGTGATGGTACCGTTGGGTAGTCGTGTTCTATGAATGGGCTCGCTACGGTAGAACAGTGGACAAACGGCGAGCAGCGAAGACTGCGGATAATACAATTACTAATGTTGTATGTAATGCGTTATGGCGCATCGCGTCTCCGAAGTCCTACAGTCATATTATGACCCCTCAGCGGTATAATATGGTATATACGCACAGGTAGGGCGAGGTGGTCAAGTGGGTTGGGAAACGTGAAGTGGGCCAAGTGAGTGCATAAAAAAAGAGACTACATTATTTTACGTGACTAGTCCCTCCCCCAACGCAGTATTGTTTCCCCTTTTATTCCATACTATACAGGTGATACATTAAGGATAAGAAATTTGATATCTCTTAAAATAATTTCAATTTTGTAGTGTTTCTCATAGAAAACATTTTTGTTATTTTACAATGTTATTATAAAGTTTCTGAACATTTACTATTTTTCAGAGGTCTATCGACTTTTGAAACTTAAATGGGAACGCTTACAGGGTGATTCTTTTATCATGAACCGGTCAATATCTCACTGGGCTTAATTAATAATTGAATTTTTTTTTCATATTGTTTTTATACAATGTGATCTCAATTTTTCACATTTTTTTTTGTTTTTACCCCCCTCCCAACTTAGATTTTTTGATAGCAACTTTTGAAACTTAAATGGTAACGTATATATTTTATTACCTTTTTAAATAAGGAATAATGTATTACAAATTTTGACTGGTCGATAACCAGTTTCAGATAACTATTTTTGAAGTTATAAGAGTTTAAAAGTTAGGATGGGAAGTGATATTGTTGTGGTTTTATTTTTATCTGCGCGCATTTCCCTACCGCACTTTAAAATTTGCAGTCAACGAAAACCCTCGATTAGCACACATTACAAATTCTATAAAAAAAAAAAGCGCGTAGAGCTATTTTTATCTGCGCGCATTTCTCTACCGCACTCCCATCCTACTCTTTAACCTTTAGTAACTTAAAAAATATTTATCCAAAACTAGTTATCGACCAGTGAACATTTTCAGCAAATTATTCCTAACTCAAAGAGTTAACTAAATATATACGTTACCGTTTAAGTAACAAAAGTTGATAGATTTTGCTCTGAAAAATACTAAGGAAGGAAAACATTTAGTAATTTTATAATATCGTAAAACGACATAACGGAAAATGTTTTCAAAAAGTAAAACTAAAAGATTTCAATTATTTTAAGAGATATTGAGTGACATGCTTAAAGAATCACCCTGTATAATATATATAATGTTATATGCACACTAGTGACTAGGATAACGGCCGACATAACATAATATTATCATTATGATACGACGGACGATCGGTCAGATTCATAATAATATATAATGGTAATTGCGCGAGTCACGATCGTCAAACCAAAGTAAAGTGTACGATGTTGTTTTATTTTTATTGAAATATCAACTTATAACTATTTATTTCTACAACTACTACGATCTTAAAATTGACTTATATAAAACTTAAAATTATTTACAAAAGATGATGGTATTACTATTCAGGACAAATGACTTAAGATTAATTATTTATAATACAAAGCTGGACTCATAAATAAATAAGATGACGAATTTGATAACGGGAAATGGGAATGGCCGAATAATTAAAGTACGATGTTGTTATTATTCAACTTTTACTGTATTGACAATAATTATCATTCGAATAATCAATTAAGCGCGATTTTACTCTTTGAGTCACGGACCACGGTGGTATTATATTGTAATCACCATTAAAATAATTTGAAAACAAAAATATTTAATGTGTGACTCAAAAGGTTAATTGTCATCAAAAACACGTTTAGAATCCTGTAATATTTCAATGATATTATCGACGATAGGTATTCCGGCATTTCCGCCTGTTATTGGATTAACGAATGCTTTGCTATTAAGCATATACTATTATGGTAATTCATATACCGACGTCTAGCAAACGGAGTATCTAATACATGTAGTAATAATATGATGTGATTAAACTACAAAAGCAGTTTTCAACTATCTATATTTTTTACATAATAAAACAGCGGGGACATCCAAATTCGTAAAGTCGGACAGGACTGCTTATAAGAAGAGAACCGACGATTAGAATTTTTTTTTTACTACCAAATGGATATCATAATAGACTGGCTCAGTTTGTAAAAAACTAAACGTTCTACGCGTCTTGACATCATTAGTTATCTCGTGTATAATGACATTGCCTTGCCCGTAGTCGCATACATTTAATTCGCCGACGATTTCAAATTGACTCGGCGAAATCGACAGTGATAAATGGTCTTTTTCACCTATTTAATACACACTCAGTACTACTTGATCATCGTTTCGCAATCAAATAGCTCTGTTCATAATATCGACTGAAAAATACACACTCCGGCAACATATTTTTCTATAATTCACCTAATTTTGCCTACCAATTTGCTTATTTTGTTTTTGTTTTAACAAACCTAACTGCCTTGTAGAATTCCATTTCAATACCTAATCCAGTAAAATAGTAATACAACCGTTTGTGTTAATTGCTATGAAATAAAGTCGTAGGTACTCACTTCTGTTCAAACGTTTGACCATATGATTAGTTATTCATAATTTTGCAACGATTATTTTTTAAAATAACTTATGTACTTACTTTCACTCTAAAAAGGTGCGTGCGTTATCTCTAACATGATATTTCACACTTTTTTTTTTGTTTAAGCGATCATTTTATAATTTGTTCATATTAAACCGTCTATTCTTTTCGATGTACATATTGTATTGTCCTGCGAGTTATGTCACTCTTAAACAGAAAACGTATTAAAAAAAAAATCATGCGTTTATACCTTCTAAAATTCCCCGTCATTACATTCATTGTATACATTATGAGTTTCATTGTTGTTTTCAGGTACTAATTATGTCAGACCCATCTGGTTTTCTGAAGAACCACTAATCTTCTATTGTTTGACTCAACATGTACAACAATCTAGATGATGCTTTATCTAAATACCAAACTTGCCGAATTGGTAACTTCGTGATATTCCCCCTAAATTTAAGCTTCGATGCGGAGTCGAGTAAGGTATCTATTCTGTGTATAGACTGTAAACCCACAATATCTCCTATACTTCAATAAGTAAGTCCATGGATCAGAAATACCCTAAAAGGTAGGTTTTTTTTGTTGTTCAAAAATTGTAAAAGTTCACTAGTTTCACCTTCAAAATTAAAAAGGCACCATAAAAATTAACATGTTTTTCATCTTCAAATTACGGCTTGCTAACTTTAAAAAAATTGGTGAATCACTTACAGACCATTGTGGGACATTTATTAGATAATGTAACTGCTACTGACATACATTAAAAAAATCAACCCTTATCCCCAGTAATGGTGGAAGCTTTTCTCCTTATGGTTTTTTGGTTATAGTTTTTAGACTTGAGGTCTGAAAATTAGTTTGAATGTGTTGTAAAACTTTTTTTTATTAAGGAAAACCAAAATAAAAAAATACGATCCAAACTTAATAATGGTAAAAATCCAAATATAGTTATGTCCCTGTTGATATTTAATAATTTTCATGTACATTTCAATTTATCGTTAGGCACTTTTTTTTTTGGAATGTTTATATAGGTTTCAGTACAATATTTTAAATTTCTCAATTGACCAGCCAAAATATTCTGCAGCATACCAAAAAAAATTCCAAAACTATGTATTGCAAACAAATTTTAACAACAAAAATAATGTTAAATTGTATACAACCGCTACGATAATTACAAATTATACAATATAGTTTAAACAAAAAATGTCTTTACTTGAATTGTTACAATATTATTTTTGTATGTTAAATAAATAGTATTAGGTCACGGTTACTTAACTATGTAGTAAGGAAAAAAGCTATAAAATGTATTATAAAATAATTTTTCAATTCGAAACGTTTTCTATGAATTAATTTTGGTCGAGTGTTCTTAATGATTGGGGAAAATATATTAAAATTCAGAGAGAATAGCAATGAAAGTTTTTAGTGTTGGTACATACAACAAGGTGGGATGTTTTGGAGTGTAAACACATGTTTTGTTTTTTTATAGTTCTAAAAAAAAATTACACCCTTCAATGATCGACAACTATCGGATTACTATACGTATAAAACGTGGCCCTACTCAAAACACGTTACTGTGCGCCGGTTTACATATTTAAACATTTTACCACGCAGTCTGTGTCGTAGAATAAACTGACAAGGTTCGATTTAGCTTGCTTGTGATTTTCACAAGTGTTAACTAGTGGAAAAAAACGCGATCAAACGTAAACAAAATGCTTTAACTACTATACACAAAATTGTATTATTTAGGTTGGAAAATGGACGTTTCATGTTGGTTCATAATAAAATAATGATCTCACCCTGAAATATGCATCGTCATAATAAAATAATGGTAAACGAAAGCGTTTTTGAAATTAGAAAAGGGAGTCGTGACCGCTAACATAATATACAAGGCTTAATACAAATTATGGCAGTGATGACAATATCACAATTTTTTATTATCCTTTTAAAATATATAGATTCAATTAGTATAATTTTATCTAATATCCTAAAAACTTTCATATAGTTATTACTATTTTGGTCAATTTATTTCAATATTATTAAAATTTCAATTTAAGCATTTTATGTAGGAAATGTCTGGTTACATTTTACTGTAGTCAACCAATACACGAAAACGTATTATGGTATGTTTACACAGGATATTGGTATTTTGGACGTAAATTATTGGGGTTGTTTTTATCCCAAATATGTCAACATATAAAGGATCGTTAAAACCATACGGTTCCTTTTCGAAAATTCTAAAAATAAGTCAACAATCATCCATATGAACCAGCAGACACCAAATGTTCTATATGATTATCGATGACTGCACAAATTAAAACGGTGACAAATTAACTTTTACAGAGGGTTTTGACAATATACAAATATATTGTGTTTATCCAAAATTCAAGAGAACCTTAGTAGGTATGCAACCACTGGTGACCGGTATCCATGATGATTAATTACAATTTTTATTGTTAATTATAAAATATGCAATTTTGTGTATTATTAAACGTTGTGTAATATTTTTTTGTGTACGTTAGTTTTAACACGGAGCTGAAGAGGTCTTAATTTTTTTTTTCTTTTAACGTTCCGTTTTCATGCTCATTAATTTCTTCAAACATACAGACAATATATAATGTTTTAATATAGAGAAAATACGAAATGTTGACTATTGTAGAAGTGAGCTAAAATTTCAAATTTGTACAAAAGTTAAACCCAATCTACCATTTTTTTTTTTTTTTTACATTAATTACACAAATACTTCTGCTGTTAGCGCTGATGTAGGCAACATAGTCGCCAAAATATGTATCTGCGTTAAAGTGAATATATTTGTGGATAGGATTTTTATTTAGTAATAATGTTTCATGTATTTCCACAAGTTTCTCTAATTTAAAATTGTATTAAGTATTATACGTTTTTTTATAAAATATTTTAATATTAGTAACATGTAAATTAATAATAAAAATCAAATAATTTACTAAGATTATGTAGATTACAATAGCACTTCAAAAAAGTGTTCGTTAATAAATTTTTTTTTTTTATTATTAATGGTAAAGGCTTCAATTACAGGATTATTAGCCTATAAGTTAATGTACAATAAATTTAGGAATTAGAATAACATGATATTTATAGTTTATGGCTTATATTTACATTGTGAAAAAATTTGATGATTTCAGTGGTGTTTTCTTCTTTGATTGCTTGTTGAAGTGTGAGAGGATTTTTGAGTTTCTTTCGTGCTTCTCTATATTTGGGGCAGTTGATGATTATGTGTTCTGTCGATAATATTTGCTTGCAAGTGTCGCATACTGGTGCTGGTTCCTTGTTGATAAGGTATGCATGGGTTAGGTGAGAATGGCCTATTTTAGCTCGGGTGATGTTTGTTTCATCTCTTCTTTTAATGTTAGGGGGGTACTTCAATTTTTTAACGTTTAGTTTTACATTTCTAAGTTTATTGGAAAGAGGAAGGTTTAGGCAAAAAATTTGCCATTTTTCCATTATTTTGTGGTAAATTATGTTAAAAGTTTCGGGTGAGGTTAATGTCTGGATTTTTGTGGAGAGGGGGGATGTGGTGGCTTCATCTGCTGCCGTGTCTGCTTTCTTATTTCCGGGTATTCTTATATGTGATGGGACCCACATGAAACATATCGATAAATTTGTTTCAGGTATAAATTTCTGAATGTGTTGAACAAGCTCATTCTTGGAATAGGGGTTTGAGATTGATGAGAGGGCACTCATAGAGTCACTGATAATGATGCTGTTGCTTTTGGTATTTGAAGATGTGATGATTTTTAGGGCTGAGTAGATAGCATAAGTTTCCGCTGTATATATGCTAGAAGAGGGCGGTAGTTGAAAAAGGTGATTTTCCTGTTTTGTGATTACTGAGAAACCCACGCCATTTATATTTTTAGAGGCATCAGTGTATAATTGCGTGTATTTCAGAAATTGTTGAGCTATTATTTCATTGAAATAACTGTGTATAATTGAGCTTTCAAGACTGTGTTTGCAGTATTCTGTCAGTTGAGTGTTGATGGAAGGCGACCAGAGATGTATTAAGCATACTAGATCTAGATGTATACAAGAAATATACGAGATATAACTATGTAAGAGATATAACTATTTAATATAATACTCTGCATATAAATAATAAAATATTTGTACTGTGTTGCATTTTGTTAACGTTGCATATAAAACGAGATAATTATTTTTTCTAAGTATAAAAAAAAAAATTACCAGTATGCTCAATTATACTGCGGTTAGTTATTTAAAGGGTAGATATATAAAATTATATTCTCAAACATCGAGAAAACTAATTATATTAATTTAAAATAAGTTTGTACAAAATAATGTATATTTAATTTCACTGACACTCAACAATAAAACATTGTCAAGAGCTCTTTACTCAGTGCAACTGTATTTTATTTTGACTCATATACAATGAAAACACTTAAAACGTTCTTTTGTAAAAACTTTTAAGTAACCATCGTTAGTCGTACACGGTAAAATATAGCATAATTTACTTAATTATTTTTTATGATAATGGGTATATGCATATTGGCCATTGTAGTATATTCGAATAACCATTAAAAATACTTTAATAGTGTTTTAAAATAAAATTATATTACTATAGCACAGCTATTTGGTTGCAAGTAATAAACATGCCTACATAAGTAATACATGCATTGTACCATGTTTTCACTATTGCCGAAAGGTTAGGTACTACTACTAATAGTGTTATAGTAGCTATAATAGCGGTTCAACAACATCATATGGGTTTATAGAATATTATACAAGCATTAACAATAAGAGTCTTTTACGTAACTGGTTTGGGATGTCTAAAGAAATAACACCTTTTTAAGATATTGTTCATTATTATGTAAAACTATTTGTAATAATTTGTATTTGGTAAGATTTAATTAACCATTTTTTATAAATTTCAAACATAACATTTTATGACAACAAAGAAATTGTTAACATCAATTGAGTTACTGATTGTTTGTATAGGTATTCAATACACAATGCAGTGCTCTATTCGCTTAATTACTCGCTGTATTGCTTAATTACAAACTAACTAATCTAAATTTTATTTTACTAATCAATTTTTGTTTTTAAAATAGATAAAAATTGTCTAAAAAAAAGATAAACATTTGAATTAGCTTTTAAACGTTATTGGTACTTTTACTTACTATTTATTTTTAACTTATACATTTTAAACATAATAAATTAGTTTGTCATAACGATTCTTTTATAATTTTTGTTTTTTTTGACATTTTATAAAAAAAATAATCAGCTGGGTAATATAGATATTAGATATGTATGTCACTCTATAACTAGAAATAATGCTGAAAGTTCTTATAAGGTAATTAAAAACGTTTTTTGCTTGTATTATAGAACTTTTTAACCGAAAAATTGCCAAGCTAAAGGTATTTCGGAACTGTTGTTTTATGCGGTTTAAAAAACGTAATGACTGTTGCGTCGTCAGACATTATTCCTGGAAAACGAAACAAGCTTTCTTAAAATTAAATTATATTTAACCTTGTTTAAGTAAAAATATGTAATTAGATTATATTTTCTTAAACTTTACTTGCAAAAAGATGGCAACAAAACTGACGACAAATTGTGTAAACAAGAAAACGTAAGATGGTTTAAGGGGTTTCTACATCTGCGAATTTTTGGTTGAAAACAACTTGTTTTAATTTTACCGTACTTTGAAACGCACAATCCGACAAGTTTTTGGGAGTGCAAAAAAATCCCCCCATCGTTCAAATTCCCCAGAAAGCCATTCACTGCTATACTTGCAAATATTCACCGCATTAATCTTATTTTTTTTTAAAACAAAATTGTTATTTTGTAGTGATAAGTGTTAACTGAGTTAGCTTAGTTTTAATGGGAAGGTATTTAATGGGGGGGGGGGATATGGTTAATTCGTGCAAAAAACGGCAAATTTTTGTGAATTTTTTTTGACGACACAGTTAAAATCTGTTTATTAAAACTAATGGTACATTAAAGTATAACATTCGAAGAATATTGTGTAATATTTTCATGTAGAAATATTAAAAAATACGGCAATGGCGGCAATTATTCGGAAGCGTCTCGGAAAAAAGTAGAATTGCGGTGCCCCTCATAACTCGATGCTGGATCATCCGAAATTAAAAAAATCAAGTTCTTTCGTTAGATAATTGCTTTCCCCAGGTAACACTGGGAGGGTTTTTTGAAATTTTAATTTTTCACTTTTTGGGAACACTTTAAAGGGAAAAACGCGATTTTTGCGGAAAAAATCGGCTAATTTGTTATTGTAAAATAAAAAATATTAACAAATTTGAATAAAGTCTCCAGCGTTACCTCGTTAGTTATGTACTGAAATAGTGTTCAAAATTTTAAAACGATCGGTGTAGTAGTTTTGAAGTTATGGTGGTCACCGACTTTGAAAACGTGAGTTGTGGGAAAAACGCTTTAAAGTTAACGATACTTCGCTCGGGCCGGCAGCTATAAAATTCCGACAACTCATAACGTCGTCAATTTTGTTCCAATCGACTTGAAATTTTGACACAACATTCTTGAGGTATTTTGCATTCAGTTAACAAAAAAAAAAAAAATTTTAATACCCAACCCCCCCCCCTTAAAATATATTTTCCTAATTGTTTTATGATCACTTACTGCATATCTAGCGTAAACCTTACATTTTTTTCTGGACACTTCCAATAGAACCTTTTCTCAGGACTTGATTACTTAATAATTAAATGGTTATGAATTTTTATTGATGTTCGCTACGTACGCACGAAAAATTCCTCGTAATTAGCTAAATAAATAAATACTAGTAACTAACGCAGCATATTTATATAGGTACCTAAATCCTAATAAATATAAACGAATAAATAACAAAGCCCGTTAACCAAATACCTATTTGCTGTTTATTTATTAGCTTTGGACTCGCTATAGTATTGATATTCTTAATCATGATTTTTTTCTGTTGACAACTTAAAGCTGTCTTCTTACCCCCCAAACCAGGGAGTGGCTATAGTAATTTTAATGTGACACAAACAGAAAGACTAAAGTCAGTCTGCCTAGTTAAAATTAAAAATACCGTTCAATATATCATGGTGATAAGATATGAATCATAAAATAGTATACTGGTTTTAGTCCTTCTGTTAGCTACACTATCGCATACAAGCTAGTATATGGTAGTTCATATTTTTGTATTATTGCTCTATGACTCAAACTAAACATGAATATATGGTCTATAGTCCATTGGGTCTTGTACGTCCAATTGTGTCAGAGTGACAATTTTTTCATTCCAATCGGACGCGATACTCGGTATGGACGTGGAAAGAGTTTCCGAACCGTCGCCTAGATCGCCAACGTCGATCGCCGAGGGCACAGCTGCAACAGGAGGCGGTAGTAGATCAATGACTCGCCATACTCTGCACACAAGGACTCGAGTCAGCATCTCCGCGTATTGCACGTCGGTAAGTTTGGGTGGACATCGTTCAGGTTGACCGTACACCTGGATGTACATGGACTTATGCAATGTCCCGTCGATCAGGGATCGCAAAAATCGTCTAACGTCTGCGGCCGTTTCCGCTTCTGATAACTCGGAGTAATCTCGACTGATTAACAGGTCACAGGGCCCTATGGAAATCGATTGGACGGGCACCTCGTGAATGGCCGGCCACCTTTCTAGAGCCCGAAGGGTCTTTTCGCCTTCCACAGCGCACCTATCAATATACAGGGTGATTCATCTAAAGAAAGACACTCATTTTCTCGGAAAATATAAATTTATGTATTTCCCATACTTGTAGGTACATATTTTACTTAGAAAATTTCTGCCTTCATCCCTTATACGTAAAAGAAGTATGGACTTCTTTTTTTTTCAAATGGAAAATGGTTTTTAATTTCATAAAATATTATATCTGAACAATTGTAATTGTCATCAAACTGTGTTTGTTTGCTATGCCTTTGTAAAGATTTTAATTTATGCGCTATTTGATTTTGGAAAACCGAAAACATGTGACAATTATACCGGAAAATGTAAAATCTTTGAAATGTTTTAGCATACGAACATTCAAAATAGTTTTAAAAAATCGCAACTACAAGTGGTTGGAAAAATATTCATATTTTCTGAGATAATGAGTGTCTTACATCAGATGGATCCTGTATAATATTGTATAAATCATAATATTAATAACCGATCATTACTGCGGCGGATCAGCTAAGTTCTCGCCTCGGGTCAAAAGTATTAAGTATTACACATATGTATATATTTATATTATATACATATTAAAATAATATTTATGGGAGCCGGCGGCGGAACGTGGTGGATTCGAGTTGCGATTTCGTAGACGTTTCGATTGACCAGTCAACGGCGGCCGTTCGTCTTGCCACTTGTGATTTATATGTAATTTGCATGTACACGAAGAATATACACGTCCAAGTACTAGGATTGTGCCGTTCGACGCCAGCCTCGGGCTTATTGCCGGGTCGCAATTTTTCTGATCGCACATTATTGTACTTATATGCATGTATTACAACTATTAGTACTAACCCGAACGCCACATATTTTCCGTCCATCCAAGGGTTTGACTGTAGGCTTATTACAAATTCCGGACCATTGTAGGACGTCTGCCGGCCGGCCAACGATATAACGCCCCTTCTATCGTGCTTAAGCTTGAAGTTTTCTTTTTTGAAAAAATCTCCTTGGTTCGTTTTGCCTAAATGATCGGAGAAATACACTGTATTTATAAAATATGACCATGAACCTCCAACACAACCATAGGCCGGGCTATTGTATAGGATGTGAATGGCGAAAAAAAATGTAAAGTCACTTATAACAATTTATAAAATTCATGATTATAAAATAAGTTATTCGTTAAACGTACGTTAAATTTTCTTCAAGACCTTATTGGTAATATTAATAGTATAGAAACCATAAATAGGCCAAGTAATCGATGAAATATTATGTTAAATAGAGTATAGCTTCGTATAATATTGTGAATAATGCAAACGGATTACTGACGTCCGGCTTGTATGAAACCGCTGTTGAATGAAATTCTGTGCACCGGCGTGTTTAGGTAGCCATCGCTGGGGTCCAAGCATAGCCGTTTAAAATAACCGCAAGTCTTTGGTACTAATCTGGTAAACAACTACACCGAGAAAAGAGCACAAAACAGTATAATTTGTTAAAAAGTATAAGGAAAAATAATGAAACTATAAATTGTATGTTATCGTTAATTCTTAAATAATGTGACTTAACTTACTGTAGATTAGTGTTGAAGCATTCTAAATGTTTAAATAATTTTGTACCTATAGATTTGTTTTTAGAGTTTGTATTTATAACGGTTGAAATGTATACATAATATTTATTTACAAGTATATGGGTCGTTATCGTAAAAGTGGTTTAACTCTAGATTTTTAAAGTATACATATTTTTGCTTAATGGACTCGCATCTAGACATACCTTTCATTATAAAAGAGAAGCAAATCAAATAAATGTAAAATAAATCAAAAATAGAAAACGCTGAATGGATAATTCTAAGGTTTTTCATTCACATTAATGTACAAACTGCTCGTTATTTCAAAATTCAATTACAAGGAGATAATTCACTTTTATAACGAATTTATTATATTAATAAATTATAGGATTATATTTACATATTATTTATTATACTACTAGGTTACATTACAATACTAAGGTTGTAGAAGTGCATAAGAACATGTTTGGGCATATTTAAAGAAGGGCAATGTAATAGTAAAACGGTTAAGAAAGATTAATGTAAAAGATCTTCAACGGTTGAGATAAACTGAACAAATTGGAATGGATGTTGTATTATAAATAAGGACGTAAAAAGACATAATACACGGAGAAGATATAGAAACGGTGACAAGTAGTAAAATAGATTTGGCTAGCCGATTCGAATAGTAAAGGAAAAGGCGAGGAAGGAGAAAAATAAACTATATTATTCCTAAAAGAAATAACAACTATGTGACTGTTATGCAGTAATAATATTACGATATGATAATCAAAAACGTACTAACGGCAAAAACAATAGAACCAAATTTGTTTTTTTTGTGATTGAAAGTCATTTTGATAAATGTCACCTAAAAAAAAAATAAAAAATTTAAGATATAAACTTTTTTGAAGATAAATAAAAAAAGATTACCTCAGTTTTATTGTAGTAATTTTGAATGTCTGTGTTAATACATGTTTTAAAATTAATATAATGTAATCTTAAAATGAATTTAAAGTTAAATGCCAAGTACACTTGAAAGTCTTCTTCGGTGCCAATATATTTCTCATTTATAAAAACTATCGCTTTGTAATTGCGTCTTATTCCTCCAAGAGCCTATAAACAACACAATATTAAAAGAAAAATTAGTACGAGGAATAGCTTTTGTTAGGCATGCGAACCTATCTTCGGAAGTAAAATCGAAATTGGATGTATATTTTCTTAGTGGATTGTAGAAAATTAATAACTTTTAAATAATAGTTCTTTGTTAAGGGGCCTACATATGGCCGGTTTGCTAAAAAAACGTGCTTTACGGGTTAAACGTACTAAATGCCAGTGGTCAAATTTTGATAATTTTAAAAGCTACGCGCTGGGCTTACAAAAGAAAAATATTTATTGTCTTAATACATTCAAATACATAATATATAGTCTTTTAATTACAATTTGTATCCCTTAAAATATTTTCCAGAAACTATGTATGCAACACACGTTAACGGTTAAAGAAATCTATATTGTACATATGATACATCTATATTTTATGTATACTACAGGATTATTCATCAACTAGGTATGAGACAGTACCTCTAAGTTTTGGTTAAAATGCTAATTAATAACGTTCAGTAACATTATTTTTAAAATTTTTTTTACTGCTACTTTATTTAGAAATATAGATTTTGAAGAAAAAGTAAAGCTAGACACCACTTTATCTTATAATATTCAAAGAATATTATACACGCAGAGCATGAAACAAATACAAATATTTTACTTGATTTAGTTTCCACATGCACCTTGACCACTCCACGTCCATTACACCCTTAATGTTGTAATCACTGACTAAATACGGGAAATACTGTACTACGTTCTAAAAATTTAAATACTTTAATTAGTTTACAAATATTTTAAACTATTTACTGTAAGAATGAATATCATACCATTACTACACATTTAGCTATTTGAAACGGCCTGCATTTAATGAGCCCTATTACCTTTATGTTCATAGGAATTGAACATTCAGGCTTTTGCGTAGGAACAAAACAATTCTTTACTAACGGAAACATTTTTACAAATTAATAGGACAACACGCCTATGTTTTGTTTTCAAATAGATTTTAATATTTTATAATAAATAATATAAAATAAAGGTTTATATATTTTACCAGAACCATAGAAACAGATTATTATATAGTTATCTACTATTTCAAAAACATAACATTAGTAGGTATCAATATAGAAACCCTACCATGATAATAATTTTAGCTTCAATAAGAAGTTGAGAACGTAATTTTGAAATTTTTATTTAGACCTAATATCATGACAGCTGAAGTCTGGACCGATGTCATCCTACAATATGTCTACAGATCAGAAATTGTACCCAAAAGGTACATTTAAAGGCCAATAGTTATAACAACTAGTGGTACAACTCCTTTCCTCTCAAAAACTTGAAACACCACTATAATGTACACAATTTTTAACTACATGTGTCAAACAAATTCAAACTTTTGTAGGATATTTTTTAGATACATTGAAAAAGTGGAATTTCGTTCTTTTTTCGCTTCTTAGACGAAGTTTTTTGATTAGTCTGAAAATGAGACTGAAGAGTGAAAGAAGATGTGATACTCGTACATTTTATTGTAGTGTAAATTTAAATGGAATAATATGAGTCTTAAAAATTATTTTGTGGCACTAAATAGAGGTTAAATATTTTTAGTAATCATTTTAGTGACTCATATAGTTTAAAAATATATTGAAAAGAGATAAATTTATTTCGATTGTCTATATTATATTTTTTCCTCGTCAAATATTTAATTTCCTCTCGGAGCAAGTAATAACAGATTTCACTTCATCGTTCTATAGAAACAATAAAATATTTGAGGAATGTTTATTGTTGCTAGATAAGTGTTCGTAAAATCGCATCGCAGGCACCATAGACAAATAAGTTGTAAACTTTACCTACTTAGAGCTCTCTCATACGTTTAACGTTCGTTATTCCCGCCGTTCTGGCCTTAGACGGCTTAGATTTGGCATTTTTGGGCTTATAGCTGGCTGCCGCCCTAACGCTACCAAACAAGTTGACCCTAGAGAGAGGGGTGCAGGTGGCCATTTCCCCCCCCCCGACAGTTTCCTGCCCGGATGAATAAACCGCCAGTGGCCGAGATACAAGGTGAAGTAAGGTATATTCGTGATAATCTTACAAAACTATTAATATCACATTCAATTTTAGCGATTATTTTGAATGATTATTAGACGAAGTGTTAGCAAATAGAATACATCATGATTTTAATTATATGACTTTTTTTTTTAATGCAAGTATAAAAATTGGTACCAATCCACCCTATTCTCTAATACTAAAAAAAAAAATGTTTAACACATTTTAACCTTCACAATGCTTTTATCGATGCTAATCTACCATTCGAATCGAAGCGTTTATTTAAATTTTAAAACCTCTCCGTCCCCACTATACCCCGGCCCGACTTGCAGGCTTTTATTATTTTGTTTAAAAGTATAATATTGGTTAGGTTGTATAACTCGAAGCGAAATTTTGAAAAGTCGCATTATAATAATTGATTCTCCGATTCTTTTTTTCATATATCATTTTTAAAATCCCTTGTCGCTGTTTAAGGCTTAAAACATTCCCTATCGCCAACTTGATAATACTTGATAATAACATACGAGTAATGAGCCTATTAATAGTATGTGAGAATGGGGGAATACCAGCTAGTGGGTCAATGATATATCTCTTAAAATATGATAGCTTAATTGATAATAGTAGCTATAATGAAAACTAAAGATGAGCACATAATTTGATAACTGTTGTTACCAGAACCTAATACCAGATGTTTCAAAATGATAATCAATTTTTTCCCACCAAAAAATAATAATCAATTTTTTGATCACTTTTGTTGTAATATTTTTCCAAAATAAAACTCATCTCAAATAAGGAATTTCTATTTTTTTAGTATATTGACTGTTTCTAATATATCACAAACTGCCAATAATTGCATTTATTTGCTCATATTATACCTAAATATTACAGCTTTTAGTAAATACATGTATTTTAAATAAAGTCTAGGGGTAATATCAGTCAAAACTGATGGGGTAATAACGGTCTAACATAACTTATGTAATAACCTTACCTAACTAATATTTTCATTAAACATACAATGTCTTTGAACAATATTATTGTACAATAGGTCTGTACTGAGAACATGCTATTTTGATCATAATTTGTATGTTTTTTAGGAACTTTAATTTTCCCTATCATTTTACATGTGTTTTTTGGGGACTGGTATTACCCCGCTATATGGGTAATGGCTGTCATTTGCAATTTTTAAAAACAATTTTAATAAAATGTTTAACTTAATTTTAAAAATCTGAAACTTATATACATAACACCTAAGAAGTTTATAGTTCGATTTCAAGAAAGAACAGAATCTCTGGACTTTTAGTTCCAAAGATATTTCAATCCTCGCTTAAGTGGCCGTAATTCCCCCACCTTCCCCTAACTAATAAATCAGACAGCTTTTTATAAATGAGCTTTTTTGAAAATATAACAATAATACATTTTTTTCTATTTATATCAGTATGATTCTGTAAAAACTAAAAAATAATTAAATTATACGCCTGTAAACAATTGTAAGTAGTCTATGAGTTATATTAATTTTTTTAAAGAAAAAAATTAACTCACTATGGAAATCATAACACACGTAGTTTTCTATGTTATAGCTATTTACAATAAATACTCTAACGATTAGATTTTTAGGTGTATGTTAAGTGGCCTCTTCCAAGGAGTAAGTATCAATTTTTCATAAGCTATTTCACCGAAATGAAAACACCGAGAATTCTAGTGATATCCCGTAGGATTCCTATGCAGGAATGAAAAACTCCCAAAGATTCCTTTAAGAGAACTTATAATCATCCCTTTAAAGGAGTACACTTTGTTATATTTTATTATTAATATTCTTTATATTGCAGCCAGCAGGGGCAAAGATTCTTTGTATAGGCTCTAAAGACCACGCGAAGACTTTAAATGGATTATATTATCTATACGAGAATTCTGGTTAGGTTAGGTTAGGTTAGGAATCTCCTACGGGAGGTCCGTTAGCCTTATTGTAAAAAAATACTTCAAATATCATGGTCCGATTAAAGTATATTTTATCTCCAATAAAATTCTAACAGTGAAAAAGGGCCAAGACCCCCTCCCAAAAAAGTGAGTCTATCAAAGTAGTGATATCTACATTGTGGCCAAATCTGCTATTTCTTTAGTTTATAACCTCACTTCACACCTACTTTCATGAGCTCTTTTATTTGTACTGCCGTGCGCTCAGATAAAGTTATAAATTCATACACAGACTGACAATATTTTATTTTATATTTGTTGCCATAAAAATTAAACATTGTAGAACAAACTGAGTAAATTGTTTTTAAAATGATATCAATCTGATTAAATCGACTTGAAAAGTACAATTAACTACACATTTATCTTATACAATGATTTAATACAACATCTGTTATAATTCTTAAATTACCAAAGCAAAAGCGAAAATTTGTTATTACAATATTTATGGAATACTCTACCAAATATTAAATAATAATCAAGTATAGTAAAAATATATAATAGTTATTACTTATTAGTAATTATACATTTTTATTATTCTCCTTTCGTCAAATTAGAAAATTCTTTAAGTTTTTAGTAATGTTTTCAGACATATGATCTGAAAAAAAAATCACGTACCTGAAATATAAAAACCTGAATATTGTTATTTATTTATTAGAATATATAGGGGCATGCGCCCTTTGATTACAGAAAAATATAATACACAATTAAACACATTATTACAAATAATTATAAACATTTACAAATTACAATTTATGGTTTAAAAAAGAAGGATCCACATTGGCGGAAGCCATCATCCGTCTATTGGGCTCATTAAGCATATAGTTAGTTAGTTAGTTGGTATATAGTTATTTGGTGGTGGAATGGGGAACATAAAAAGAAGCAAAAAACCGGGAAGATCGTTGAGGAACCTTAAAACATAAAAGGGAGATAAGAACAGAGGAATCTATTTTATTGCTTAACAGACCATTTAAGAATGAGATTCCCATGGAACGTCTACGCTCAGCTAGGGTTGGCAGTCCAAGAACGTCAGATACCGGGTTATAGTTGTGTGACTCACATGGAAGTGTAGTAAATGGCTTGCAAACCGTAAAAACTTTTGCTGAACCCTTTCAAGCTGCATAGAATCAGCAGCAGTACGAGGATCCCAAACACCTGCACCATACTCCAGAATCGGTCGAACAACCACACAATAAAGTGACTTGATAGACATTCCTAGTCGAAAATCTTTGGCTAACCTCATTACGAACCCAAGGGTTTTAAAAGCCTTACAACTAACATACTCAATATGAGGTCCGGGGTCAAGCCTACTATTAAGTTTAAAGCCAAGGTCAATGACGTTTTTTGAAACACGCAAGATAACAGTGACATATAGTGAGACATAGGTAAACTATAAGGTAGAGAAATATTTTGTGCTGGATGATATGAATCAATAGGCACAATAGGTTCATGTGATTTTTAAACAGTTATCAATTTAATACTACAAAAAACAAGGTTTTTTGCTGGCTGCAAATGCCTCAGGGATACAGGGAGCTCGGGGTGCAGAGAAATAGTTATATATAAGGCCACTATCATCATTATCCCAAGATACCTCGGGAATATTATAGTCACCACAGATAATAAAGGTGTGTCTTGGGTACTGACTTTTTAAATATTCAATAGAATTTATGTGGAAATTAGACCAAATGTAGATCTAGAATAAGTCTATAATATATATAAAATGTCCTCAAAAATCTGTAGACAAACATTTTTTTTATTAAGGAAAACCCAAAAAAAGGGGAAAATTGGACTTAGACTGTAGTCAATTTCTAGGTTGCCACGTGTGAGTGAGCCAACAGTCAGCACTCATCAGGTGTTTAATCACGATTTATGGGTAACAAATATAATTTTAAATAATATAACCTAACATTATATTGTAATATATTATGTATATTACAACAGTATAAAATATACAATAAATAAAATTATGAATTAATAGGACGTATAAGCGCGAGTGTACGAATAATCATTTATTTTTAATAGTATATCATTTTTTTTAAGAAAAACTAGATGTTTGTTAGCTAATTTATATTTATTAAACTAGAATAAATAAATAGACTATCGTTACAATAAAATATTATAATAATACTAATTATTATAATATATATTAATATTATAGTGGCATAGTGCCCAGTGTCTAAAATCACATCTTATCTCTCGACTTTAGTGAAACATATTTTATGAACACTGTTTAAAAAACGTGCAAACAAAGGTAACATTTGCGATAAGCAAAAAACTTTGCCCTCTTCAAGTATACTACTATATATTTTTAATTAAGGCTATTTTCGTACGGCTGTTATATTAGCATGCGTGACGCGTGTAACGAATTATATTTGTATGTATAATATTAATATGTTAGATAATTTAAGTATGTTAAGTAATGATGTAATAACCAAATAATGCTAAGAAAAGGATATTTTGTGGGTGATCACAGTATCTCATCACTGTAACTATATCATCCCCTTTGTTGATGGAAAAATTTTCATTTAAGAGGGCGTCGCACCGTGGATTTTCAGTGGTGAAAACATGTTTACGCCGACTAAAAATAACTCGCTTAATTTTGGTTTTAGAGTAAAAGCACCCATTATAAAATTAAAAGAGAACAATATTCCGGAGGGTATCTCGGTGTTTTTTTAAAAAAAATACAGTAATTAAAAAATGTTAAAATAGTCGTTATTTCTAAACGATGTATTGAGCGTTATACTTGGAATAATGAAAAGAACGCACCGTGGTGCCCTCCGAAATATTGTTCTCTCTTAATTTTATTGTGGGCAATTTTATACTAAAACCAAAATCGAGCGAGTTATTTTCAGTGTGCTAAAACATGTAGAGATGAAAAAACTTTTTTAAATCGCTTTCAAGGATACTGTGATAGTCCGAAAAATAAATTAACTACCAAAATAGAGTCCTGTTATTGAACTAATAATTCTACATCACAGTTTAACCTTAAAATTAGGATTTTGTAAAAAATTGCTATACTTTACTCCTTGAAAATGGGCGGTGCGACACCCTCTTAATGCAATAATGTCAACCATACTTGTTTTTAATTTTTTTTTTAATAATTTATGTACATATATTTTTTTTACAACACGGATAAATTTCCAAAAAATAATGCATTCCCAATTTACATCACGAATTTTTGGAGAAGGGAAGTTCTAAATGTTAAATTTTTTTATTAGTTTATTTCGATTACTGATAAAAAAAATTTTTTTTTAAAAAAATGTTTCATAAACTTAATATTGGGGACTGAAAGGGACTGATATAACAAAATATCCAGAAGTCGTTAAATTTGTAAGTAGTATCGTCATTCGTCACGTTTCTATGTCAAATTTAAATAAATCTATGTTTAATTTTTCCAGACCTTATTTTAAATTGTTCTAACTAGTATTACTTGTAACAGTAGGCTACTATTATACTAATGACCTCATCCGAACTAACGATTATCGCAAAAATAATTGCAAACTCTATTAGTACTACTATTACTTTTGTAAAGGTTATTCTCCTATGTTATATCAACTATAGTTAAAGCAGTTAATCAATCATAAAATATTTCATACAATTTTAAAATACATTAATGAGTTTCAAAGAGTTTAACACATTAATGCGTCACACAATTCTATCGCATTAGGTGTATAGTATATAGTGATACACAAATCAATCGACGAGTAGGCCTGTTTTTTTTTTTATTAATTAGTAGCCATTTTTTAGTAATTATAAAACAATGAAGGTGTTATAATTAAATGAATAACAAATTTATCTACAAAAAAATGCCTTTCCACTTGGAAGATTAAGTTAGGTCAACCGTTGGGGTGCGCTTTGATATATGAAAAAATGTAAGGTATGTTTTAGGGGAACACGGGGGACTAAGTAATAACGCTCAATAGGTAATACCTGTCAGTGGCATAGCTCAAATGTAGATAACTTATGCACGTTTTGATAACTGTTGTTATTAAAACCTAATATCATATTTTTCAAAATGATGAACAACTTTTTTCCCATCAAAAAATAATTGTCAGTTTTGTTATCACTTTTGATACATTTTTCCCGAATTAAAAATCGTCTTAAGATAAGAATTTAAAATTTTTTTCTATATTGACTGTTTAATTTATAACTAAAACTGACAAGTTATAAATTGCAGTTATATAATCAAAATCTACCTAAATATTATAGTTTTTAAGTAAATACACGTATTTAAAAAAAAATGATAGGGATAATAACGGCCTAACCTAAGTTATGTAATAACCTAACCTAACTAATATTTTTAATAAATATACTATATTTTTGTACTAATAACTTGTTTTCTTTTATCATAATTTGGATGATTTTTAGGAACATATTGTTTTCTGTCATTTTACATGTATTTTTTGGTGACTGGTATTACCCCGCTATACGGGTAATGGCGGCCATTTGCAATTAAAAATATATATTTTACTGAATTTTCAAAATCTGAAACATACATGATACCTTACAACATTATATTTTGAATTCAAGAAATAAGGACATTTTTGGACTATAAATTTTAGTTCTGAAGATATTTAAATTTTTTCTTAGGTAGCCATGACCCCCCCTCCCCCTTTCACTAGTCCTCAATTCGTGTATTCCGTGTACGACGAATAAAAACTTTTAATTTTCTATTCTTGAGCTTACATATCGCGAATTTATCATGCACGGAGCCATTTGCAGAGATTTGTGGAGCCAGCATTCCAGCGTGCGACCTTTGCGAGGGATGCACATGTGGTCGAGTATGTAACCCACCTTGCGACGTCTTTGTTGGTCGGAGAATTCAAAACAAATGCAGTATGTACACACTACTGTCGAGGATAATTAAAAAATATATAAAACAAGCGACAGCCATTCAATACCAATACCCCGGCGCACCCGGCATGCGTGCCGATCGTCACTGATAGTATATAATATTATGACCGGCGGCAAACGCACAACACGTTGTGTGTAGTTTGTATTATACGCATGTGTTAGTCTGTTTACAACTACAACAGCTCTAGTAACAAATTCCGGCAGCCATGTGTTCTTTTAAGTAGTCGTACCGGTAAATTATTTTGCACTCTATAGTCGACGTTCGGTCGTCGAGCTCAAATCAGCTCTGAAATTCGCATTTTACACACTCCCCTCCTTTCCCCGAAAGTGTAAAAATATAAAATGAACGCGCGCCACGCACTATTGTGATATTTAGTTTTACCGAAATTTTACGCTTTGTTATCTTACGGTTCGTTTTACTTAAAATTAAATTTTTAATAAAGTGTTTAATTTTGTATATTGTCTAGTTGTAAAATCGCCAAGCTATCATGGGTAAAGGAGCAAATATCGATGCGCTAATGGATAATTTGGGTAAGACTGTGTTGTCTACTATTGATTTCGACTTTTATTATCGGTGTGTTTATCGACCATTCCGAACCACTGAACAAAGTACATCATGTGATGAAAACCAGAATTTGCAGTTTTTGTTTAAAAAAACATGTTTGTGATCATATAATATATTTTGCCAACGAGACATTTTTCCAGATGCATTTGTATTATATATTTTTAAATATATATGAAGAAAACTAATGAACACCGCTCATATTACAAAATATATGTTTTTCATTTTGACCCTCTTGCAAAACGTTGTCTAGGTTACTTATGCCATTTTTGGTTCTTATCACTTCATTTTATGACATTCTTATTACGTAAACACACCCACAAGATAAAACCATTGAACTTATTAAATTATTTTGTTTGGATTAAGCTGGGGTAACTCAGGTTACTGTGGGTAATTAAAAAAATATAATATTGAGTCACGTTTTTTCTCAACAAATTACTTAAACCCGCGAGTCCTAATTATTCACAGTGTAATCTAAATTTACCCTTATCAAATGTATTGTATTATTACATATATTACACGTATGTACTTGATTAAAATAATAGAGTTGTGAATTTCTATTTATTTAACTACCCTGAAATTTGTTGGTATTAGGTATACCTGTTTATATAAGTCGTTCGTTTGAACAAAGAACCATACGATTGAACACGGGGCAACTGATATTTTATTCAACGTCTTTATCGATTATTTACATAATTGCATTTCCTATTTAAAAAAAAACCATGCATTTCGCACATCTACAACTCATTTATATGTGTAACAAGATTTTTAAGTTTACATATTATAAGCCTTTACATCAGTAATGGCTATAGTTTGTTAATGTTTATTGCAACTGTTTGCTGTTATTTATCATAACAACCATCTGCATTATCAATTTGAATTGTTTATTCAATGGTAATAATAATAAATGACTATATTTATATCAGTATGTCTGAACGTATAAGACTGAATTCACGTTAAAAGTAAAATATACCATACTTATATATACATCTGTGTATCGAAAATCAATTTGAAACGTTAAAGGCTCTTAAAGGCTTATAAATTAATAGCTATTAAAAAAAAATTATGTCGAACCAAAACATAATCACATGTATCTAAGAGATAGTTCATCTCAATAAATACTAAAAAGTATTAAATAATAATTGTTGAGCACGAGTATAATAAACACAAATGCTATTTATACATTATTATTTGTTATACGCAATAAAGTTCTTTAGAAGTGTTTTTTAATTGTACATATGATTTATCGATTAATGTATAATTAAAATATATTTTGTAGCACAATTTCTTTTGTTTTACTGTTTTTACCTTCTAGGAATTGATTATTAGTATAAAAGTTAAATTTACACAAAAATGATATTACAAAAAAATAACAAAACTGAACTTATTAATAATTTAGTCAATATTGTAAAAATGTATTGTTTAAAATATTTTAACCATATAAATAAAAATAATAGCAACTCTATATATTATTATTATGCAATTTTTTAATATACTGTAATATTAATTACTACTGCATAAATAACGTTGACAAATGTAATAATTGGTGTCCTAATTAATATATTTCAATAAGTATAGTTGTACAATACATAATATGTTTACTCAAATATAACTTTTAACTCAAGTTATTGTTATTTAATTGTTTTTAATAACCAAATATCTAAATCGGGATTTGTACACACACATATACATAATTATAAAAGGAAGATTAGATTTTTAAAGCAAATGAATATATTCGATAAATGAATTATGGTTTCTATAGATATTATTAGTATATTTATATTAAAATATATACTTAAAATGTTTTATCTTTGATTAAAACAAATTTAATGAAATATCACTGGTCTAATGGAATTCGAACTCACGTGGTCAAGAATGTGAAAATGATAAATCGTTTTTAAAAAAATGGCTTATACTATTTTTAAGGATCAGATATGTTTTTAATAATAGTTTCATAGAATATTTAATTTTTGACTAGGTGTTAAATAGAAACTCAAAATGATTTTTCATTTTTATTTTGGATTTATGTAGGTGTGAAAAAAGTCATACAAAACTGACTTTTGACTTAAACAATTTTGCCCAAATTTGACAATTTCGGCTAAATATTAAAATAATACGAAGAAAAAAACTGCACAAAGTAACTAATATTAATTGAAAAATATATTTTAAGACTTTCACGTGGCCTTATTATTGTTGACTAGGTTTGGTCATGCATAACATTTTTAACTAATTAAGTAGCTAGTTATATGTTATAATTATTTGTGTTACTCGGTATCAATCAGACAAGCTTATGATAACGATGGTTAATTCGATCTGTATGTGTTAAGCGAGTTTTTTTAAATGTATGTTAGGTTGATAGTCCGATGCCAGGTCACTAGAGCACAATATTTTTTATGTCATACCAAAAGTAGAAAAAAATATGTATACTTTAAAAGATTTTGTTTTGTGATTAAAATAAACTGATTTCTATGAATTGCGTACGAAGAATTTAAAAATATTTAAAACTGCTCGGTAGTTATACCGTTATGGTGGACCGAAGCCAAATACAACCAAAAAAAAACCTTTAACCCGAAATAAATTTGTAACAATATTATGTTGACGCAAAAACACTGACGAAGTTTCTCGCATACGGCGAAACCTTAAATGGCTTCGCTAACCGCAATAGCACACATAGAGTACTTAAAGCACAAATCAATTAGCTGATATACCTCTGTATTTTGTTTTGTTCTTTGTCTTACACAACATGTAATCTGTTAAAAAATAAACATTTTATTTCAATACATTTTAATTTCTAGTTGGTCAGTATACCAAATTAAGTGGATTACTTTATTAAATAAATTTCTGCGTGTTTAAAGCACTATGAGATGTGTAGCTTGAATATATACATATTTTGTTTTACTCTTATGTTACAAGATTAGTGCAGTGATCAAATTAGCAGGGCACAAGGCAAATAAAGTCCATTATTATTATTTAAAAAAAATATAGTTTATAACGCCCATTAGAAATAATTATAACACCGTTCCTCAACGTTGAGTATTCACTGTATAATGACTATTTTTTTCTTTTCTAATATCTTTTAATAGACGTTATCTTTTTCCATCAAAACCATACCTTTCCCTTTTAGGTACGCTGGTTCACTTTTCCACCAAACTTTTTGTTCTTAAAATTAACAGATTATTTGACGTCTGCTTTTTCAATGTGATCATAAAATGAGTTATGTATTTAATACCTATTAGGGTGGTCCTTAATTATTTCGCGTTTAGTGATATGTCTATTGAATTTCCATTAAAAAGGCAGTCTTAACTATTTTGATTATGACATGTTATTTTACTTGACTACAGAGACAGTAAAAATAGGATATCCACTACCTATTACACAGGGTGTCCCACAAAGACCTGCCAAATGAAATAAGTTTTGTTTTAGCGAATGTTTTTAAGATTTTTTTTAAAAATTAATTTACACTAATTTGCGCTATAAACACCGCGGTTTGTATTGTTATTTATTTTTAAAAAAATTGTTTGGTTACTTTAATTTTTTTAAATGTAAGACAGCCATTTTATTAAGAATAATAATTTGCTGAAATTTTTGACTAGGTGACAAGGAGTAATGGAAATTACTTTTAAAGTTATTTAGGTTTGAAGTGTAGAACGGGTGGAGATGCGCTAGAGTATGCATGCAGATAAAAATAACTACGCACTTACTCTACCGCACGTGTAAAAAGTAACCAAACATTTTTTAAAAATAATTTAAAAAGTAAAACAGTTCAGAGCAATATAACCCATGGTGTTTATAGCGCAAATTAGTGTAAATTCATTTCAAAAAATCTTAAAATTATTCATTAGAACAAAACTTATTTCATTTGTCAAGACTTTGGGAGACACTCTGTATACAATTATTATGGCTGCAGTAATTTTTTTTATGAAAATTAAGACGCAATATTGGTATATTATGTTATGTCAATATTTTAACAAAGAATAATACATCATATTTGTTTATATATTAGTATAACCTGTATGACTTTATTTTTATACATATTTGATGTGAAATCACAATGAAAAAATATACATTACATATTTTTGTAGTTCATGCCTTACCTTCCCAGCTAAACATTTTTTTTTTTTTTTTGGAGGGTAGGATTTAAACAGTTTTTTCCAAATTTTTGAAAAATATTTACTTACAATAAAATTTATCCGATAAAAGCGGTTCCTCGTATAATTATAAGTTTCTTATACATTTTTATGTAAGTGCAAAGGTTAGGGCAAGTTAGCAGTTTTTGAAATTTAAATAAGCTTGACACTGTTTGCTTACATTATCATGTGGAAACATATTTCTAGACTTAGTAGTAATTTTGTATTTGTGTAATGTATTTATGCGTGCTATATATATAAACACCCAAAAATGACAATACTACTAATTAAGTATTACGTGGGCGCGATGTGCTTGTGTAGCGTTTCTATAGCGAAAACAGAATATAATATCGTCAGCCTATTTAGCAATGAGCGTAATACTTAATCCGGCGTAGCATAGGTTTCTAACTTTTACGGTTTACATTTCCCAATAATCGTTTGAACGTTTTATAATTTTAATGTGTTTATCTATTATCTTATAAATAAATAAATCATTGACATTTGTTCTTAATTATTCATGTTTCAATTGTTTATTATATTATAATTATTTTTGCGTTAACGTTAACTGACCTCATTATTATAATTCAATAGTAGTACAGACCAAACCATACTGATATTATAACATATACCTCTCATCATCACTTATCAGCAATTTTCAACTACGGTACCAATAGCCGATTATAAAAATATTATGTACACATTGTCCTAATTATGTATTCTTATCGGTATTCAAGCTAAGATTTGATACTTCCTTTATGAAAAAAACTTTTCCTTTTTTATTTTAAAAGAATATATTGAACTAAATGATATTAATTTTAGTTTATCTATAAACATTTGTATTGAGAACTGATAAATGTCTAGCAAAGTTATAGGTGTCTATTAAGTATAATAATTATACTTAATAATGTTTATAATTATGATGACATTTATTTTGCAATAAATAATTTTACACTCAAAAAGTCTTATTAGTCATATCTCATAGAAGGTTCTACGTGGTTAACGAATATTTGTATTTTGTGTAAATATTTACTCGAGTACGTATACTATTTTAAGTACTCTGATTTAAAACTTCACTGTTTTTAATGTAATTAGTTCTACGAGTTTTGAAAATTTAGAAAATATTATTACCCCTTTTCTTAGACGAAGTAAACCTTTTTCTTCATTTCGCTTTGTTAGATTGAGTATTTGGTTTTAAGGCTTAAAATAATTATTAAAAATTTACACTTGATTAAAAAATAAACTATAAATCAATGGTTTAGGCCAATTTGCAAAAAAAAAAAATATTATTACCTAAATAATGGGGTTTTACATTTAATTAATAAAAAAAAAATTTTAAAAAAAATATATTATTATTATGTTTTTTTGTTGTTAATTTAGCTTTATTGGTTATAAGCCCCTTATTAGATCACTGTGAATGATTCAAACATGGTTAATGGTGCCAATATGTTTTTATGCTGATCTCCGTTTGAATACTTAAATAGTTTATAATAAAGTATTTTGTAACTATATCAATAAAAATATCGAATTATTTTTTTTGATAAAAAAAAAGTGATTACCTACATAATTTTGCGTGGTAAGACAACATAAGTTCTAACAAGTTAAATGAATGCTTTAAAACTCTTATAAGCTGTAGTACAACGCAACGCTTTTATTAACAACCATTGCAGAATATTATACTGTAGTTTTTATTAATACAAACCATAGAACCAAGTGCGTAATAAATTTAATGCTAATGTAATATTTTATAATAAAATATTGTAATGAACTTTTACAAAAAAGTTGAAAAATATTCAACAATTTCTAAGTATAAGATACAAATTGTTTTTTTACATTTTGTTGTTTAGTTAACAATAATGTTTTTAAATTAAAATATTTGATTTAATTTTTGTAGAAAAAACAATTTTTTTGGGGCCCTCTTTACTGACCCAAGTTTAAATTGTAGATTGACATTTTGAACTTCAAGGCATAATGCCAGGTTTTTAAAGAAATTAGTAGTGTACTCATCTTACACATTGTTGTCTAATAAAATCATACAGTCATGACTATTTTTAATATTGTATTTTACAATTGTTCAAACAGATATGTTACCATAATACAAAATTATCTGGAACTATTAAACTACTTGGAAATCTAGAATTTTTACGGTTAAATTATTAATTATCTTTCATGATAAAACAAATACTTAAGGATCTTTTAACACGTTCCTTTTTATCTCGTATAGGTAACATAAAATATATGTGATAAATCACTAAATAAATTAAACAATTATTTTTGTTTAAATATTAATTCCTTTAAATGATAATTGTGATACACGCCTACTTTATTAGGTTTTTAAAAATTAAATGAAGCACTTGAGGTCGTAACCTTGGCTTCTATTTTAATATTAAAGAGTAAACATGTATTTATCTGAAAACATGATTTCTGCTAGTGCCTATAAAATTGATGTAAAAACAATTGTTTATTTTGTTGAAGTATTAAGATAAAACATTATGAAGTTATAGCTATGTTTTTTAATACGTACTTTATGGAGTTACCGAGATTAAAAATTGCAGTCTATCAAATTATTTCTCAATTTATTAATGATTTTCGTTTCTAGGGGACTTTGGATCCTACCAACTGCGACAGTTCCTACTTCATCTACTATCGGCATTTACAGCTGGTCTACACATGTTAGTTCTGGCCACTGTGGCAGCTGTACCCGAATACAAGTATACCTACTTAAATTATTTTCTTTCATTTAATGTAAATATAAATAAGGTAGAGGAACGCCAAAAAAAGAATAATGCTAAGAACAAATTAACAACAATAGGAGCCGAGGCGGCTTTAATGAATTACCGCCCCTAGGCAAATAATATGAGCCGCCTTTGAGCTATAAACTAATTTTCATATTTAAAAAAAGAAAAAAAAATCTCAACAAATAATTTGTGCCTGTCTATGCGGCTTGCTCGAAAATCCACTGCTTGATAAAAGAACAACTGGTGTATGTCAATAAGTGTAAAACCAGAGAAGTGGTGAGGTAGAAGAAGATTACTTTATTTTTTTTTTAATTTCTCATAATAAAATATATAAAAACTATCAGTTATTGTTGTGCGTTTATTTATTTATTTATTTATTCAATGTTAACGACCTAAATGTATTTATTTGTTTGCATCGGTATAGATGTATGGTCCTGGACACAGAAACAAATGCGACAAATACACAATGGATATTAGCTAGTCAAGATAATATAATCGACTCTTGTACAGTAAAAAATGTTTTTAACGAAACAGAAAAATGTCACAATTGGTTATTTAATACTACTTACTATGAAAGCACTAGAGCTACTCAGGTAATCATATTATAAAGCAAACAATTAGCGTTTCAACAGCATGCAATAGCTGAGGAATTATTTTCTTGCTCTATTTTGAGTTTTTTTTTAATATTCAAATGTTCTATTCTTAACAGTTTTGACTATGTTCATTTGATTTAACAATATGCATATACCCTTGAGTGTATGCCTAAAATAATGACAAATTCTTTTTTTGGCGTATCCAGAATTCTAATTTTTTCAGAATAAAGGATATTACTAAAAACAAATTAATAAAAAGGATTTTAAGTGTTTGAAACAACAAACTGTCGTCATTACCTAAGACCATTAAAAATCATTTAAAATGTTCTTATTTGTATAACAAGTAAAAACAATAAGTGCTAGAATGTTATCCTGGTTGTTGTAACATCAAAATATAATATTGCTCATAGCTATCTTATTTATTGATTATAATGGTCACCGCTCGACATACTATACATATTACATTATTATACACATGCATATTTTATTACATAGGTATATATTATACAACAATAATTGTAAGCAAAAAAGTAGAAAATATTATAGTAATATCCAATCTAAATAATTTTACAGTTAACCAAAAGTAATTGAAGTTTCATAAAATTGTTTGTATTGCAGTGGAGTATGATTTGCGACAATCGGTGGATGGGATCTTTGGCCCAGATGAGCTATATGTTGGGAGTGTTTACTGGTGCAGTCGTACTTGGAAGTCTAGCTGATAAGTATGATATTTATGATAAAGCAATCGCATCATTGTCCATTGAATAAAAGTTACATTTTATTATCAGTAAATTTATTGGAAGTTAGTGCCGCGTGATAACCATTTTTAATGAACAGTCCATGGCCTTCAACGGGCTAATAAATTATTTAAATATTATATCTCACCTTAAATTAGCACTCGTTAAGCACATACTCGTATTATTAATTCCATCATTAAAAAAAAACGTATGTGAGTGAGTGGTTTACAGTTAGATTTACTTTGAAAGAAATAATACTCCTGATTTTTTTTAATTAATAAAACCACGTCATAACAGTGATGATACTATTATCAGCTGATAAATCTGATAAAACAAGCATTATATTGTTCAACAAATTTAATGAGCTACTTAAAATGTTAAATGTAATTTAATAGCCTACCGTTCGAATACAAATTAAAGTATAATAGTATAATATTTTGAACCTAAACTAGAACTGTTATGTGTATCATAAACCTATTGTATAGATAAAAAATACAGTATATTTGGATAGCTAACAAAATATATTATATTGTACAATATGTTGATATCTCAGAAAGGTTACTATTTAGTGATTTATTGAAATATTATTACACAATTAAATAGGCTGTTTGCTGTATCAGTATAATAATATACTTATTATGTTTGCTTAATATTTCGTATTTACACTCACATGCTTACATTATTCATGATAATTATATTATCATTTTTTATTTCGATTCATTATTAAAACCAACGAGTTAAGATTGAAACTACCCATGCTTATTGGTACATATGTATATATTTTCTAGATTGAATTTCTAACTTCTCCTCCCTTTCCCCAAGTAAGCTGAACACATATATTATTTGTGGCAGACATTTTTTAATTTTAAACTTTTAAGCGATTTAAATTTTATTTATCCACGTTAAAAATTAGCTTAAACTTGTGTGAGCTGATCACTGACAGTACATCATATTACGAATTATTTTTATACTTTTAAAATATCTTTACAGATATGGCCGTAAGAAGATTTTCTGCTATTCAGCAGTTTTACAACTAATTGTTAGTGTCGGAGTTGCATTTATCAACAATTACTGGCTGTTTATTGTGATCACTTACATCTATGGTATTTTCGGTTCGTCCGGTGCCTACATTTCCGGATTTGTATTGAGTAAATATTTTTATATTCTTATTTTGTACCTAATAAATAACATAATAATTGTAACAATTGAAAATTAATCATTTATAGCTATGGAATTGGTAGGACCTTCGGTTCGTTCTTTGTGTGGTATTTTGTTCCAAATGACATTTGCGTCTGGTATCATGGCAGTAGCCGGTTGGGGATACCTGATTAGAGATTCATTTTTATTACAAATCATCTATGGTTTACACAGTTTGCTTTTAATACCTCACTTGTGGTAAGTAACATTACAACAAAACCCCTCCACTTTGTTCTGTGTAAAAAAATGATTTTAGTACTATAAAGTTGTAATATCATATCGTATTAAACTAAGTTAAGTATACCGAAAATAATATAATAGATATAATGTATCTATTTACTTGATGACAAAATGTTTACAGGGATATAGAATTGTTAGGTTAACAGTTATACATTTTTGAATTATTCTGGGTCACTAAATTTACGATAAATATTTACTAACAGTAATAAATATTAAAATTGTATTTATTAAATTTCAATTTTAATTACAATATTGGGTAATATTTTCGGTTTACTTAACACAATACAATATGATATCACAACTTTGTAGTGCTTAAACTTATTACTAAGGCTATTTTTTTTAGTTGGCTTTTTTTACACGAAACAAAGTTTTTTTTTATAATATCTAATTTATAATATAAAGTTACAAGTGTTTGTTAGGAAAATGCACACTGTATTTTATATAGGTTTTTTCTCAAATAAGTTAAAATTTTAGTAAACACTAATTTACATGTATTGTATTGTATAATATTATATCATACTGTTCAATAAACTACGTGTAGATGAATAAACTTAGCTTATTAAAACCTTTTAAAAATGTATATAATACTACACTTTATACTGCATTTTGAATGGTAACACAAAGGGAATTTACACTTGTACAACCACGTGTAGTATGTTTATGCTTATAAACGTAAAACATAATACTATTACACAAAGAACATTACTAAACTGCATAGACGACTACACTAGGATACAAGTACGCCAAAATGACGACACCATGCTCAAGTATACTGGATTGCTACTCTTCTTCGTCGAAATTGTTGGTGATAAAAATAAAATGACAGCGTAAATGGAACCAATCCAATCCATTTATTTTATAAAGATATTTGTGTATATTATATTCACTGATCCCTTTTACGCTGTAATTTTGTGAAATAATAATATAATGGTAAACGGAGTAGAGAAATGCAATAATCATGGTCCATGGAATTTTTTACCTGAAAAAGTTGGCACATATTTTTGCTTCATGACTCCACTTCACTTTTCATTATTAACATAATTTTAACAAAAGAATAATCTGCACAATATTTATGATATTGTAACGCACATTTGATTTAAATCGGTTCGGTAGTTCGTTAGTTAGAGAGCTGCGTTGAAAACAAGAAATTTCCATTGTTTAAATGGGCAAACTCGGCTTTTAGATATTATACACTGTCGCAGTGCTCGCTATGGCGCATGGATCGAGAACACAAATAAAGCATACTGTGCAATAAAATAATTACCTGTTTTTTTTTCGTCTTATATTTTAAATTACATATTTCATACAGCAAAACAAAAATATTTATATTTATAAAACATCTTCACTATTGCCTAAAATTGGGATATTCGATACTTTTATAATCTCTAACTATGTTCGTTTTTGTGTTTTAATAATGTTTAACGTGTTTTGCGACTTCCAGGTTAATAGATGAATCGCCAAGATGGTTATGGGGCCAAGGAAGAAAAGAAGAAGCGTTGAAAATCATACAAAAAGCGGCGAAGACCAATAATAAAACTGTGCCGTTGTCTTTGGAAATAGATCAAACGACGGCATTAGACGAAAAACAAATAAATCAAGGATCTGATCAATCGTATACGATATTAGATTTATTCAAAACACCCAACATGAGAAAGAACACGATAAATGTTTGCATCTTCTGGTAATATAGATAAAGTACATTTTATTTTTATGTCTCTAAATTGAGCCCTTTAAAAGCAAAGATGGTGTAAGTTAAATTTTTAGAAAATTGTGAAATATGATGTAAATGAACATTCAAACAATTAACAGTCAAATGCACAAATGGCGTAAGTCATAGCTTTATTTAATATTATTCAGAACGTGAGCTCTAGTTTAAAATAAAATGTTCAACGATTATTAATTTGTATTAATAACAATAAATCCTTACGTATTACACCCAGTACCTACAGTATACTGATAATGGCATACGTCACTTTGCTTTTGACTGTCTCAATTAGAAAGGGAAGCTGATACAGTCTCAACATTGTACATTTTTTGTTTTTACCCAAAAGTAGTTAATATTAAAATCCTAATAAACGGAGCAGATTAAATTGTAGTGTAACCTTGCACCAAAATTGGCTTTAGCTCTCAAAACTCTTTAAATAATTAAGACTTTAGTTACTTCTTTGTGGCATCAAGTTGTTACTTTGCTATCAAAATGATACCGATTATTACCTATTATATTATAATGTGTAATGTTAATAGTACTTTTTATTACAGGTTTGCCGCTAGTTTTGGTTACTATGGGATTTCCTTGCGAACTGGTAAATTGTCTGGAAGTCCTTACTTTAATCTATTTGTAACGGCAGCAGTCGAAATACCGAGTTACTTGTTTGTAATCGTAGCAATGGATCGGTTAGGAAGACGCTTTCTCAATAGTTCAATGATGATAATTGGCGCACTTTCGTTATTATCGTCTGCATTTTTCCCTTCTGGTTACTTTTATTTTTCATATATAAACACCAAGCTAGTTTTTTTGTTGAAAAAATGTAATTAATATCATTTTTTCTATATTTTGTTTAGACCCGCTTTCGCAAAGTATATCCACAAACGTTGTATTCGTGGGCAAGTTTTGTATAGCCGGAGCGTTTGCCATAATATACAATTACACGGTGGAACTTTTCCCAACTGTGGTACGAAACACAGCTTTAGGACTTGGCAGCATGTTTGCTCGGTTGGCTGGAGGTTTCACGCCACTTGTCGCGTTGATGGTCAGTTAACATCCAATTAAAAGAAAAAAACAGCACAGTTGATACTCTGTACTTACTCTGTTCACAATAAGAAAGAACTTCAGCGGCTACCCAAAACCCGGTTTTTTACGTGGCTTTCAGATATCCTCCGAGGTTCGTTCTTATTGTGAACAGAGTATAGTAACATATAACAAATGTGCATTGGCCAGCTTAACAAGGGGTCTTTTCGGTCACCTTGAAAAACAATCACAAAACAACTAACACTCCATAGCCAAACGTTTGCATTTGTAGTATTAAAAACTAAATATTTTTGTTATAGGACACATACGACGAAAAATTACCTGTAATAACGTTTGCCTTAGTGACATTATTTGCTGGCATCCTTAGTACTTTTCTACCAGAAACTCTTAACAAGTCCATGCCTCAAACCATGCAAGACGGAGAGGAATTTGGAGAGGGAGACACGTGTTTTTCGACTGGATGTTTTGGCCGTTCAAAAAAATTGCTAAAAGAAAAAGACATACCCCTTGAAAGTTACTAAAAAAATTATGTACAGCAAATATAAAAAAAAGCTGAAATAATTTTTATACGTACAATTTTTATGATGTATATTTTTTTAATATTAATTTACATTTTATACTTAGAGTGTTTCTTTAATTATTAATTTATTTTTCTTGACAATCCCTGAGAAAACTCATTACACATTACATCCGTAGGCAAAAGTCAAATTCATAAGTGGCTCAGTCAAAATGGCTTCATAATTTGTTCTTGTTTTTTTTTTTTATAAATTCTAAAATAAAATTAGCTACCGCAGTTGGACGGGATATATAGGTATAATGGTCGGGGACCGGTTGGTCACAGGATTGTTATGATTAAGAACGGAAAATTATATAATCACTCTCAAGAAATCGTGTTATTACAAGTCAGTATTATTCTATAGATAATTAAGAAAAATTCAGTATCGATAGCAATCATTAATGTAGGTAATATCTTTAACAATGTTGTCAGCTTTGGCGTTAACTAGCGCCAGCGGAAGGGCAGGGCAGAAGGGGCAGCTGTCCAGGGCCCCGCGCCTTTCATGGGATTTAATGATTTGTATGCGGAGTATGCCTAAAATCTTGTTTTTCAAATTAAATAACAAGTGTCGTCTGTCATATAAAAATTGTTTTGGTATTTTAATCTTTAACTTCAATACTATTATTTATTTTTAGTAGGTCGGTACTCGGTACTTCGCTTTGGTGATAAAATATGATATCCATATTAAGAAAATATAATCAACAGAGAAATTTTGGTTCGCCTGCGTTATTGTTTATTTATAGTACAAAAATGATTACTCCTTATCTTGTACTGGACACTGACAAGGAATAATATTATTTCTAAATAATTGTTATCGTCGATATTTGTACGGTGTATCAATTGTTAATAGCTGGAATATAATATTGGTAAGTTTTGGATGTTTTTGTTTCTTTTTAAACAATGATTGAAGCCTGAGATATATTATTCCGCGTAAACAAATAACGGTTTCGTCAAATGTTTAAAATGTAAGGCGAAAATTGAATACCGCTTTTAGTTTTTGCATTTGGAGTCGTGCGTATATTTTGCCTAGTTAATAATTCGGCCCTTACAAATAGTCAATAATATAGTGTTCCTTTTTAATAATTTATAAATGCATATTTTTTGCATTGAAGTTCCAGGAAACCCCTTTTCATTTTTTCGTTAATATAAATAAAAAGGTTTCGCCATGTTTCTAATTATTATTGAAGTACAATAAGATCTTTTAGAATATAGTCCAATATTTAAATGATTTTTTGTGTATAAATTGCTTGTAGGTGAACATAAATATTAACCATGGAGTTCCCTATCTCTCTATTCAAAACTTAAATGTGGCCGCGACCGTGATAAATTTCGGAAATATATTTGTATATAAAATAAAAAAATAATATTATTTTTGTGAGTTTTTCGTTTGACCCATTTTGATGAGAACACGAAAAAAAATAGGTAGTCTAGGAGTTTATAACGTGATAACCGCAAAATGACCGCCGATATTATCAGCTGTGTATAACCCATATATATATATCTGTGGTATTACCAATGGAAATTATCCAGCGATGTTTTGAAAATTGATAACACGACTCATAAATAGATGATAAACCAATTTATTCTTTCACGTACACAATCTACTAAATCCCAATGCATGTCGCATGATCAAATGCGTTGCCTGACGCACTCACATGAGTCACTGTTTAAATTATGTATCTTGGATAGGATAAATGATAAAAACAATCCGTAAATTGTTTATAATTAATATGTTATCATGATTTATATTGTACAAAAAACGACAACATTCAGTCTATTCGGATTCAAGTGACTGTAGAGTCCAAGACAACAGCTATAGAAACCATTACAAAAAAAACCAATCGTGGATGAACGTTAAACGCTGATTACATTATTCTTCGTTTAATTTTTTGTTAGTTTTCAATATATATTCTTTCACATTGACTGCTGTAAAATATATAATATTATTACTTACCAGAATAGTTTAAATGTAAATATATAATGTTACCAACAGATACACCAATATATCACGAAAAACAAGTAATTTCACAAATATAGTTTATTAAATTGAATACCTTACGTTTGTACAATTATTAATTATTCCTTTTTTTTTTTTTTTAATATTCTGCAGTCAAAAGAGTTATGTGCATTGCACGCTTTAAACAATTTATTTCAGTCGAAGGAGGCATTTAAGCAAATGGAACTGGATGCTATCTGCTTTTCACTATCTCCTAACAATTATATAAATCCACATCGGTCAATATTAGGTCTAGGCAATTATGATGTCAACGTGTTGATAGCCGCCTTACAAAACAAAGGCTTTAACGCTGTATGGTTTGACAAAAGGAAGTAAGTATTATAAAATGAAAATGTTTGTTATCTGTACATTATCAAAGAACACTTTTAATAAATGCTTAATAAGCTAAAATAATTGTATTAAAATTTTAATAAATTGTTTCTATTATTAAAATTATTGTTCAGTGTTTGACAATATAATTTCATTTTAAATCTATTTGTTGTTTCTTAACCCTTTCATTACTGACATCCTCGTACAAGGATTTCACTTTAAAATTCAACTAAAATATTAACAACGTACTATCATTATCAAAAATGTCTTTTAATACAAGTTTTCGTATAGATTGATGATAAAAAAATCGACAAAGCTATATTGAAAATCAATATTAGTCTGATACGTAAAAAAATTGTTGTTATTTTTTTTGAAAAAAAAATCCCAGGGACTAATAGGTTAAGATATTGTAGTCTTATTTAAATTTTATTTTGTTTGTTAAAAATAAAATAAGTGTACTGCTTATTACAGGGATCCGAAAATGTTGAAGTTGGATAAAATATTTGGTTTTGTAATGAATATTCCAAGTGAATGCCGTCTGGGCTTTTTATGGCTACCTTTAAAACGGCGCCATTGGATATCTATAAAAAACATTAATGGTGTATACTACAATTTAGATTCAAAGTTATCTCAGCCTTTACGCATTGGAAGCGTATGTTTTATTTTTGTAATATTGTTATTAAATAATATGTCAAGTGTAATACATTTTGATATGTGTTAAATTCTTACAGGAAAATGATCTTTTTAATTACTTTAGAGACCAACTTTATGTGAATGACAATCAACTGTTTGTTGTTGTCACTAAGGATAATAACAGTTGGATGAGAAAAGAAGATGGAGAAGAAAACTTAGTTGACAACACAAAAGCACATGCACAAGAAAAAATATAGTAATAAAAAAATTTGCTATAAATATTTTTTTAAATTATGTTGTAAAATAATTTTAATGTTTAAGCTTAATTGCATTAATCGTTACCAAAATTGATTAAGGTTACAGAGTTTATTGACATGTTAGATTGGTGAATATGTACAGTATTAAGTATGATTGGTGTTAAAAATATTTGTTACCATTATTTACCTGCAATAATAATTTGTTATTTATAATTTATTGATTGTACTGCACCTATTTACTACACATATAAATAAATAAAAAATACAGATTTTCATAACAATTTGAATACCTGTATTGTTCAATCTTGCAAACTATATTCAAAATAAATAATCAGAAGTATTTATTTTATGAGAAAACAAATTGAAAAATAAATCACGTTTAATGTTCATAAGGTAAATATGATTATAAACATTTTATAATCCAACAAAAAAATTATAAATATGATTGTATAAATTAGATAAATATAAATAAATATAATGAGTACCTATTTATTCGACTATAAAAATTATTGCTCTAAGTTGCTATTAAATATAATGAACATTGTAGCTGCTTATATTGATGCAAATAATTGGATAATTATCAGTAATTGTATAAAAATATGACCTTATAAATTAAAATAAAAAATGACATTACAAATTATGTACAGTAAAATAAATATAAAAATTGTACGCTTAAAAATAAGCATAACATTTTATACAATTGGAAATAAATGCATACAAATGGATTGATACACTGAATATGTAATTGATATTACATAATTATAAATGTATTCTTTACTTACAACAAATTTTGAATTAGGTGAATATTTTAGAATAACAGTTTTTACTTTAATTACTATGATAATGATGGCAATTTTACTTTCTAAATTATAAGGTTTTTGGATACCTAGCTCGTTAATTATTAATTGTTTAAAAAAATACATAGATTTGATTTAACATATAGAAAAGATAGCAGAATGTACCTTGTGTAAAGGAAGACTTCGGTATGTGAATGAGATACAATTCAATAGAAGCCAATGCTTTTAAGTAATACATACAAAAAGTTTAATTATTTATAATGAATTTAACAAAGTAAACATAAAACAATTTTACCTGGTCTAATATTATTGAACATTTATTGAAGCATTAAAGACTCTAAGTTTCTATGCAGAATTGTATCTTTAACCGCATTGAATACGACTTTAATGTTTTCTGTGTCTACAGCAGTAGTGAAATGATGAAACAATGATTTTCTAGGATCACGTTTAGCCTGGCGGAAAAAATCTAACAAAAATGCTTGCACATCTGGTAAACAATGAGGATCACCTAAAACAACAAATAAATGAATTTAAATATATTTCAATTGAATATTTAACTATCAGTTGAGATTATTATAGAATTTTCAGAATGTAATTAAATGTAAATGTACGTTGTTATTGCAAACCGCAAAAAAAAACGTTACTAAGCGGGGTATAATTTTTTTTAAATAACAATAAAATTAAGTCCTTTGTATAAATCTAAAAAAAGTTTTGTCATGCCAGTTGGAGTTTCTTGCCATTTACTTTAATACGGCTGCTATACAGTGAAGGCTGAAAATGTATAGCAGAATAAAAAAGGTGGCATTACCAATTTTCAAACAAAACAAAATTAAAATTCAGATATCAGTTGAAAATTAATATTTTGTAGCACAAATTTTTTTTTACTTAATAGTCTATCAATAAAAAAGATGCACCACATTTTACGAAACTTCCCTTTAATCTTTATTTCTTGTGTTTTTTACAGGCAAGTTTTTCATATGGGAGAGGGATTTTATTAAGCTTATCGTTATCACTAATTATATTAAAATGAAGTTTAAGTATAAAGTAATCATATTTCTCTATTTTCTATAGTAATTTTAAAAAATAGTGCATGTTATTAACTGAATAATACTTTAATTAAGATTATTTTTTATACATATTTTTAAACATGTTTATGTGGATATTAGTGGCCCTGTTCTTTAAGTAGTCGTGCTAGATTTTTAAAAGTATTAAACTATGTTGTACATGGTGAAACTACTCAAATGTAAAAAAAAAAAAATAATAATATACTTGGACTATATTTTTTTATTTTAATATTTTAAAACAAGAAAAGATTAAATTGAAAAGTGGTATCATGGAAAGTATCCTTTACTCGAAACATACAAATTCAAGATTGTCATTACTTTTAATATCATTTATATATATATATATATATATATATATATATTTCCTTTTATTATTAATGGCTTCTTTTTTATTATTACTATAAAACTAATTATAATATATCGTTTCAATAAACAAAACTTACTCTCATGCACAATATGGAGGAGCATGGAAAAATAACAAATTCAAATGATAAATTAATGGCATCAAATTGTGGTACATATTATATAGTAACTCGTATAGAAGCTTGTAATATTATTGACTAAAAAAACGTACCTGCATAATCTGGGAAATAATTTTTTATGTTTGTTTCTCTCCTTTCTAATTTGTCAGCTAATAGGTCTGTTTTGTTCATAAAAAGAATTATTGAAACACGTCGAAATATTACATTATTTACAATTGAATCAAAAATATTTTTTGATTCTTCTAGTCTATTTGTTTTCCTGCAAAAAAATATATAAATTAATTTAGTATTGAAAATATTTATAAAATAAATAATAAGTACATTTTTGTTCATTGTGTTGTAAACATGTATAATTATTAAAAACGATTGAAAAAAATTATATTGTATTACACAATTTATGAAAATAACATATAATAAATATAACTTTAAAATAAATTAGGACTGTTTAATATTTTATAGTTATTTATTCATTAATGCAAGATGTATTTAGATTAATACCATTGCAAATAATGCATTTAAAATAAATATAACTAAATTGTATTGTGTTTTTATCTTTACTGACAATTAATGATGTTATTAGCGAGTTTTCCAGCAATTTTTCTTATTGGGTATATTTAGATTAAGTTAAAAACAAAGAGTTAGTAGAGGGCATGGATTTATTTTAAAAATATCTGGTGATTGTCTATTTGGAACTAGCAACACCTGGACGGTTTAAAAGCAGCGTCAGGTGGCAATTCACCCTGATCACTGTACTACTCGTACGGTATATTTTTTTAGCTGCCCATTAGACAATTTCCATAACAGCTTTTTTAAATTTTGTTTGGTTTTACCTGTCTTCTACGAGAACTTGATCAAATTCCGAGGAAGAAACCAGAAAGAGTATTGATGTAACTGAGTCAAAACACTGAAACCATTTCTGTCGCTGTGATCTTTGTCCACCCACATCAACAAATCGAAATGGAATATTGTTTATTGGAATTGTAAACTCATAAATGCCTTTAGTAGCTCTTCTGGCATGCAAAATATCTTTATTAGTTGGTAAATAATCCTAAAAGGAAATTTCCATTATTTTTGGTGTAGAATAAATAAAAAAGTACTAGGTAAAACAATAAAAATTATATCAACGACTTACACTTCTTGCAATATTTTCGATATTATCAAGAAAATATTGCACAGAGTCACTTAATTGAAATTCTCTTCTTCGTTCAAATGCTCTTTTAATAGCTCCATCTTTCCACAAACAATACATTGATGGAGCATAAGCAAGAAATAACCTTGTATCTAATGTGGTGCGATTGTCAAACTTTAAAACAAATTCAGCACGTTCATTATTGTCAGGATTTTCCCAAGGTATACCTAACTTTTGTCTAGCATCTACTAATACTTTCATGCCTAAAATAAAAAATCAATAATATCATCATCTTATTTTACTAACTGGACATTATGCTACATCTATAAAAAAATTTTTAAAAAAAATCATTACCTCTTAATATATTTTGGTATATTATATGTTGGTATTCAATAACAAGGTCCGGTTCAAATTTTATACCATGTATGATGCGCATTTGTTTGAGAAATGTCGATTTACCACTCTCACCAGCTCCCAATAATAGCAATTTTACTTGGCGACGTAACAGGTGTTTATCCTTGTCTATTAGCTTGTCAATTTCTTTACTTCTGTAACGCTGTTCCATTTCATCAGCGCTGAATTTGAAACGCAAACAACAAGGACACGTAATTGTACATCTTGCCATTTTTCAAAGCGTATCATCTTTTTTCACAAAAAACAATATGTATTAAAGGCTCAGATAATTCCTGTAAATATAAACAATTTGAATAACATGTACAAAGTCAGTTTTTAAATGTTCAATCCATAAAAAGTTTTTATAATTAATAATTAATATGCAGTGACTAGAGATAAGTACTAAAAAGTACAACAATTTAATACTAGTTATTTCTGGGTGGTCCTAAATCTGTAATTGAAGTTTAAACTTCTATATTTTTCATGAATACAAAATAAACTACTTACATAAATGCAAAGAGACACATCCCACATTGCTGATCATTTATCAAGTTAAATTATGTACGAGTTTAATTACAGCAATAACGTCAACAAACGTAAATTGTTAAATTTAATTAGGTACTTATTTTACTTTTTAGGGCTTGTATCTTACATTTCTTTTTTATTGTGTTTGTATAGATAAGAAGATAACATATTATTTTCATGGCACGTCCGCTCGACGCCATCTTTTGGTGGATTTTAAGTTATCAAATTATTATCACAACAAACAATATATACCTTCCCAGTTGATTGTTTAGAAGAGGATAGAGGCAAAGCAGACAAGGTAAGACATTATTGCATCAACAACTAATGTTTTTTTTTCTCTTCAATTTTAAAAGTATAAGTTTTTTTCTGTTTATTCAAAATGTAAAGGTCTGTATTAAAAAATACAATATTTATTAATTTCATAATAAGTGGTTAATTTGTTTAATTTATTGTTTGTTAGAACTATTATTAATGCATTAGGGAAAAGAATAAATATACTCGTATAGCTTACTAAACAATTTTAGTCTAATATTTAGTCAAATATGTTTTTTGTTGCTGTGCTTTATAACATAATTAAAAAAAAATGAATTTCAGTTTTTAAATTTGTTAATTTACACCTACTCGTAATTAAATAATTGTTAAAGGTTGTACAATTTTCTTGTACTATTGGTATTTTTAATAGTTATAACTTATAATATTATTATTTATTTACGTATTTACTTAACCAGTGACGTAGCTACCGTGGGTACAGGGGGGCAGCTGCCCTTGGGCGCATTCTATTTTGGGGCGTTCTTGTATGGTTTGCTATACACATTAACATGTATAGAGCGAAAAAAATGTCTTGCTCCTGGGTGTATTAGTCTCTAGTTACGCCACTGTACTTAACCATATAGTTTATTATTAATGATATAACTATTTTAAATACAAACTACATATTTCAATTCAATGTAATAAAGTGATTCAGTCAATTTGCATGTTTAATGTTGGACCATATTATATACTAATGATATACATTTTATGTTTGTTAGTTTCAAGCCATTTAGATAATTCAAACTAATGAGATAGCAATGTTCAACTATACTTTGGACACTTTAAGAAGGTACTTCGTCGAGTCGACGGCGACCGGTTTCCACCCCGCGACATGATCATAGTTCGGCTCCGCCTACTGTGTATACAGATACAACCTAGGTGGCAACTGACGAATTTTGGTCCGTCGTGCAGCTACCTTCTTAAAGTGTCCGGAGTGTATCTGTAACCATTTAAAAAATGAAAACTCATTAATTTAACAACCTTGGTAATGCATACACTATTCTAGTAGCCTAAAATATGTAAACTTAAAATTTGTATATTTGCTTACTAGAGGAAATTAATTATGTATCCTCATAGTTCATACTTTATTTAATGTATGCCCTAAATTGTTTTTAAACATGCTATGAAATTGGTTTGTTATCATATCATATTTTAGAAATTACTATTCTAATATATCATTATCTATCTTAAACAATTCGTCATTTTAGCCTTTTCATGTGTTGTGTGTTGCGATAACTATTTAAATATTTAGTAAATTTAACCAAAGTTTAATAAATCTTTAAAATGTAAATTGTTTCTGTTTTTTATAGTATATTAATTTACGTTTTTGTTGAAAACAAGAAGAATATAATATGTCTAAAAGAAACAATGAAGAAGGAGGCTCTGAAGAGCCCCCTTTGAAAAAAGTACAATTTGAACCAGTTCGACTTGGTCCTATATCAACTATGGAAGAACTAGATATAAAAGTTTTACAATATCAAAACAAAAAATTAGCACAGGTAGAATTTACATGTTTAATACCTTAATTTGTTAACATTTTCATTAAATAGTGTTTTTTATTAAAAATAATTAGAGGTTAGAACTGAAAAATAGATCAGACATAGAATTAAAAAATCGAATTGAACAACTGGAAAAACGCCAAACACAAGACGACTCGGTTTTAAATGTTGTAAATCGCTATTGGAATCAGTTAAATGAAGATATTCGTATACTTTTGCAAAGATTTGATGCTGAAACTGCTGATGAATTAGAAAGCATAAGTATATGTTTTATTAATGTTTCAATTTAATATTAATTTTACATTAACCAAATACATAATTTTTAGATGAAAGTGATGCCACAACATCATTTTTAATTCAATTGTCGACATGGGACAAAGAAGAGTTGGACGAAAAATTAGCTCATCGTGTGCAAGTCTCTAAACGAGCAGTAGCAAAAGTCATTCAAGCTTTTGATAGACTTATGCAAAGAAATGCAAAAATAACGCTTGCTCTCAGGGGAGAATGTGATGGAGGTATAACATAGTAAAATTTAATGTATAATATTATAAAGTAAATTCTATTTAATATTGTAGATGAAGCACCAAATGTCGATAAAGTAATTCGACAACTTAACAATCAACTTCAAAGTGAGAATCAAAGTCTACATTCCATAAACACATCGTTACATATGGGACATCATAAAATGTCATTAAAGGTAAAGTTGATATAAACTAAATGTTGTGTCTGAGATCAATTAATAACTTTCTTCTTAAAATATTAGAAAACAATTTTTTTTTTTTAATAACTTAAAATTGTCTGGATTTGAAGCTGGGTACACACTAGGGAACCATACCAGTTCCACAAATCCATTTCTAATGGTTTTTGCCTTTTGGGACAACTAAAACAAATTTAACAGTGATGTTGAAGGTTCACGAGATGTTTGGCTTGCTAGTGTGTGACTTAATTCACTAGATTTACAATAGATTTAGCAAGGAGATTAAACAGATACAGCTTTTTTATTATCACAGTTTTTAATTTTTGCTGTTTTTGTAATATAAATATTTTATTAAGTTTTAATTATAAATTGTTGTTTTAGTTAATTTCTTGAATTTATAGATTAACGTTTTATTATCATTCATTTAAGTTTTATATTAAAATACTCAAATGTATTTTTTTTTTTTAACAATTAACAATATAAAAATAAATTTCTAAAAGAAATAATTATAGTTTATTAATAAAAACCTTAAATAAAACTTAAATTTTAATTTAGGTGGCTAGTCTTCAAGACACTGTTAATTGTAAAGAGACCGAAGTAGCAGAACTGCGAAATCAAATTGAAGAACTACATTACGAGGTCCAAAAATACCGAGAAAGAAATAATAAACTTGAAACCCATTTAGCTGAATCAAGGGAAAAATTAAAAACATTAGAAGTTATGCAAGTTGATGATAAAGGTACACAAAAACAAGAGACAACTATTTGTCAGTCAAATTTATCGTTACAAAAGGTAATATATTATCAAACACCACATTTGTAGATATGATTTGCTCAAGATGTATTGAGAATTAGTATTTTAATCGAATTGACATTATTATTTTCTTCCTTTGATTTATTAAAATTATAACAACATTACATTGTTCGAAATTATATTGTACAAATATATTAAATGAACCAATTTTATAATTTTTCTCTACTTCTCACATATTATATTGTTAATATTATCTTGTATGTTTTTATTAATAAATTAATTTATTAAGTTCTTGTTTCTAAGACCACACATTATATTTTATTTTGTTTATACAATATAGGTAGAAGAATTACAAAAGGAAACTGAAGAATTAAGAGAACTTAGTAATAATAGACTTCAAGAATTGGATAAACTGCACCAACAGCACAAAGAAGCCCTAATGGAAGTCGAAAAGTTAAAAATGGATGTATGTATTTAACAAAATATTATTTCTAGTAGTATTTTAAACTAGTCTAAGAACGGTTTTTATTACAATGATAAAGTTCTTTAGCAAAATTGTTATTTAATATACATTAACGTCACTTACAAATTTTCATTTAAAATTTTTTTTATATAAGTTATTTTATTCTGTTGAGTCTACTTGTTAATTGAACCATCAAATAATGCATTTAACGTAATAATATTTGATAATTAAATTATTAAAAATGTTAAATGTTATTTTTCAATTTTAGCTGAGACAACTTCCAGAAAGTGTCATTGTAGAAACAACAGAATATAAATGCTTGCAATCACACTTCTCAGTGTTGTATAATGAATTTATGGTGATGCGAAATCAACTAATCGAAACTACAGGATTACTTCAGAATAGTAAAAATACTCATTTACGACAAATGGAAATTATGGAGGTTAGTTAGTTTGTTTGTTGCTTTATCATATATCCGACGCTCCGTATGAAAAGTAGCACCATTCGTGAGTTCTTACGAAGACTAGCACCATTCACAGATTTTTACAAAAAGTAGTACCATTCAAGTTCTTACGAAAACTAGCACTGTTGGGCTATTGTTCCCATTGTTGCAAACGGTGCTAGTTTTCGTAAGAAATTTGCGAACGGTGCTACTTTTTGTACGGGTCGTCGACTATAATCGATAACTATAATAGGTGCTTTTTTTAATTTTGAGTTTTTTCTAACAAACTTAATTTTAAGTTACATTAGTGTCAATTTTCTAGTCTTTATCATCACTGTAAAGATACATACTAATATATATATAAATAATTATATTTAAGAGTGATGAGTTAACTGCACAAAAAAAATTTCGAGCTGATCTAATAACAGCTGAAGATGTTAATGCTCAATTACGTAAGGAGTATGAAATGTTACGTATTGAATTTGAACAAAACTTGGCCGCCAATGAACAAACTGGCCCTATTAATAGAGAAATGAGACATTTGTTATCGTCACTACAAAATCACAACAACCAACTTAAAGGAGAACTACATAGATACAAACGAAAATACAAAGACGCAAATGCAGAAGTACCAAAAGTGAGAATTTATAACTCATTGTATAATAATGAATTACGGCAAATATATTATTGTTCTTTGTATACAAATTCTATAACTTGTTATAATAAAAAACACAATATTTGTATTACTATAAACTTAAGTGTCTTTTTTTTTTTAATTTTTAATTTATATTTTATAGTTGAAAAAAGAATTAGAAGATCATAAATTAAAGTTGGGTCAACAAGTTACTGCTGTTGTACAAGATACAAAAGAAGGACTATTAGAGACGAATAAAGAAGAAGAATGTAGTATGAATGAAAGTTTAAAAGAAGAATTTCAAGCATCCCAAATTGTTTTGAAAAAAGATGAAGATATTGAAGTAATGTTATTATATTTTAAAAATTATTTGGTAGTGTACAAATTGTAAACATTATAAAAAAAATGTTTAGGGTTTACCGCAGCCAGCTGAAGAAGGTACTCAAATTGAAGAAAAGGTCGATGTAAAAAATATAAAGAAAGAACAATTAAAAGAAGGTCAACAAACACCTAATAAAACAACAACAGCAGCAGCTGGGCCTTCGACTACTCCTGATCAAAAACCTGTTAATCAAAAAGATGTTGTCAGAAATTGGGAAAGTGAAACTCTAAGAGACTTAAAAACTCAACTTAAGTATGAAATTGTATAAATATGCTGTCAATTCTTTATCTTATGACCAAAAAAACATTATAGGAAAGCTATGAATGATCAAAAAGAAATGAAACTACTGTTAGATATGTATAGAGGAGTTAGTAAAGACCAAAGGGATAAAGTTCAACTCTTAGCATCTGAAAAAAAATTAAGAGCTGAATTAGAAGAAGCAAAACAATCATTAAAAAAAATCCAAGTACTTTTTGTTTTACAAATATTCATATGATTGATTTTTTATTATATTTCTGTTTCATATTTTTTTTATTTTTATTTTAATGAAGGAAGGTAAAAGAGAAGAACGCAAAAAACTAGCAGATGAAGATGCTTTACGCAAAATCAAACAACTAGAAGAACATAACGTTCAGTTACAAAAACAAGTTGCAACTCACAAACAAGTATAAATTTAATTAAACTATAATACGAATGAAGCGTAACAAAAATATAAAATAATAATATTTATTATTATTATTAAAAAAATTGTTCTTATTTTTAAAATATCTTCTTCTTCTTCCGTGACTTGATACGGGTGGCGGGTGCCTCGCTGTGTCGTGATTTCAATAACAAAGCTGTTGTTCGTTATCACGGTTGTTCTTTATTTTTTATAGATATTATTTATTACAATATGTGTCGGTGAGGGCGGGACTCACATAAGTTCGCCACTCACGCTGGGGAAAAGGGCACTAGGTACCTCGCAGATGGAGAGCTATGTTATCCTACCGGGAATACACAGGTGGGGGGGATATGATGGGGTGACTAGGCGGAACGTAGGGCAGCTTGAATAAGCGCCTACAGACTCTAGTTACCGGGAGAAGTCTACTGCGGATACCGCTACTGTCGGTTCCGCTGCTGCTGGGGCCGCTGTGGTTGGTGTGGCTACTGCTCGTGCCGCTTGCTACTGCTGGCAGTGGAGTGTTGAGATGTTGCCGGTTGATTGGAGAGGTGTCGGCTTCCAATTGATCCAGTGTATGATAATATCCGGATGGTTGGAAGAAGACTGTGAAGAATTTGGGATTGCGGTCGGTATTTATGCTTGTTTCATAAAAACCCCGCAATCCCATTGGTCGATTTTTTGTTAATGGTTTTTGGTCGTCGGGTTTGCTATTCGGTACGGCGGCATAGTGTGTTCATTGGTGGCCTTGAGAAAGGCCGTTTGTTGTATTGCTCCCTTACAGACTTTGGCCTTCAAGACCACGTCGTTCAACAAATTTCCCTCCAAATTTCCCTATCCAATGCTAACTCCTTCCAATCCATCCCTGGTCTCACTTTCTCTATGTCTTCTTTGACCCTATCTTCCCAGTGTAATCTCGGCCTTCCAAGTGGTCGTTTTTCTTGTGGTACATTCTCCTGTACTATTTTTACCAATGATCCTGTTTTTCGCCAAGAATGACCTGCCCACTTCAGTCTTCTTTTGGTACTATCCTCTTTAATGCTTGGCCTTTGATACAAATCCTGAAGTTCCTTGTTTTTACGTATTCTCCATTCACCTGTAGATTCGTCTTTACATGGTCCATACATTTTTCTCAGTACCTTTCTTTCAAATACTAATAGAGCATTTTCATCTATTTCCCTTAAGGTCCAAGTTTACGAACCATATGTCACAACTGGCTTGATAAGTGTCTGATATATTTGGGACTTCAGATTTCTAGAGATTAATCTAGATCTTAATAACTTTGTCAGGCCAAAATAACATTTATTGGCAGCTTGTATTCTAGCTTTTATTTCCATACCTATTTCATTCTGCTGTGTTATTAGTGTGCCAAGGTATTTGAACTGCTGTACTCTTTTGAACTTGTAGTTTTCGACTTCTAGGTACTCATTGCGGCGACCTACTTGCTCGTGTCTTTGAACTACCATATATTCAGTTTTTTCAGAGTTAATCTCTAGACCTATATGTTTTGCAGCATTTTTGAGTTTTTTTTATTGTTCTTTGAGTTTATCTTTACTTTCTGCCATCAAGACTATGTTGTCTGCATATGTTAAGATTCCAAGGTTATTTTCTCCTAGTTTTACACCTTCCTTATCTAGAGTTGCTTCTCTTATTACTTTTTCTAAGGCTATGTTAAATAGAACCGGTGACATAGCATGACCCTGTTTTAGGCCTGTTGTCACTCGTACCGTCTTCGATAGAGTGTGTCCTACTTTTACTTTGATGTCAGTGTGACCAATGCTGCATTCAATGAGGTTTATTAACTTTCGTGGCATTCTAAAGTCTTAATTAAAGACGCTCTATGTATCAAATTATAAGCTTTTTTGTAATCGATAAATAACATATGCACGCTTTTATTATATTCCCAAGTTTTTTGTAACACCTGGCGTAGAATGAAGATTTGATCTATCGTAGAGCGGTTTTGCATGAATCCAGCCTGATAGTCTCCTAAAATCCGTTCTGCCCAAGGTTTGATTCTATCTAGTATACAATAAGATAAAATCTTATACGTTACATTAAGCTGAGCAATCCCTCTATAATTGTTGCATATTTGTTTGTCCCCTTTCTTGTAGATGGGGTAAACTAAGGCTGTCTTCCATTCCTTTGGTATCTCTTCTTTTTGCCATGTTAAACTTACTAGTCAGTGTATGTATTTAGATAGATTAGCTGCTCCTGTTTTGAGTAGCTCTCCGGTAATCCCATCTTCACTGGGTGACTTGTGGTTTTTTAGGGCTTTTATTTGGTTCGAAATTTCCTCTACCGTAGGTTCGGGATATTCTTCTCTATTTGGTTCTTTATTCTCAAAATGGAATGGATTAATAGGTTCCCTGCAGTTCAGCAGCTGGTCGAAGTATTGTGCCCATTCCTCAACTATGTCATCTCTATTCGTTAGCAAAGTATCATTTTCGTTTCTTAAGAAATTTTCTTTCGGTTTAAAATCTTTCCTTAGAGAGTTAATCTTCTTATATAGGTCTCTTGTCCAATGATTTTTATAGTCTTGATCCGCATTCTTTACTATGTCTTTAATACATTTTCTTTTCTCGCATCTTATAATTTTGCTTGCTTCTTTTAGTCTTGTTTTATATATAGAGAATTTTTCTCCATTTTGAATATCCTTTAACCAGACTTCCCTCGCTTGCATCTTGCGTTGTAGAGCATTTTCGCATACCTGGTTAAACCACGGGTTCCTCAGAAATCGTCGTACCCCGACTGTTTTTTTTGTCGTTTTGCGAATCACATTTCTTATAGCCGACCATCTATGGAAATCTTCACAAGTTTTAAAATATATTATTATATTTTTGTAAATTCAATTTCAAGGAAGAGGAAGCCATGCTTAGTGAAATGGAAGTCACTGGCCAAGCATATGAGGATATGCAAGAACAAAATTCAAGGTTAATACAGCAGCTGCGTGAAAAAGATGATGCAAATTTCAAACTAATGACGGAGAGAATTAAATCTAATCAGCTTCATAAATTAGCTCGAGAAGAAACGGATACACTTAAGGAGTTGGTTAGTTTCAAAGAAACTTACGTCTCACACTTTACTATTTCTTACTAGTTTAGATTAATATTTTGGTTGAATTCAGTGCACAATCATGCTATCATTTTTAAACTTAACTGATGAGAATAAACATTAAACATTAAATTAAGGCTTATTATTTCTGCAGATAAAAACTTTGACTAATCAAGTCGAAATGACAAATACAGTAGTTCGTAAACTAGAAGAAAAAGAACGTATACTACAGAATTCATTAGCTACAGTTGAGAAAGAATGTTCGATTCGGCAACAAGCCATGGAAATGCACAAACGGAAAGCGATAGAAAGTTCTCAATCTGCCGCTGATCTAAAATTACATCTTGGTAATAGACATTTAATTTTTTTTTTATTTGTCCAATTTTAAATTTTGTTTAAATATTCAAACATTTATTTATGTATAGATAAATATCACGCACAAATGAAAGAAGCTCAACAAATAGTAACGGAAAAAACAAGTTCTCTTGAAGCCGAAGCGTACAAAACTAAAAGACTTCAGGTATACTTATTGCTTGTCATTGTATGCATATGTGTTCATAGATATATCTGCAATGAACATGTATTTTACCGTATGGCCCATATTTTGTATATTATAGGAAGAAATTGTACAATTAAGACGAAAAACTGAACGTATGAAGAAAATCGAACAGGCTGGTACATTGGATGAAGTTATGATGGAAGAAATAAAAGAATACAAAGAAACACTTACTTGTCCATCATGCAAAGTAAAACGTAAGGATGCAGTTCTTACAAAATGTTTTCACGTATTTTGTTGGGAATGTTTACGAACTCGCTACGAGACAAGACAAAGAAAATGTCCAAAATGTAATGCAACGTTTGGAGCTAACGATTATCACAGACTATATCTTGGCTCCTAAGTTTTTTTAAAGCTTATTAATTGGTTTGAGTCTATAATAATTTGTGAGCTAAAATTATTCGATCTTTTTTTTCATTTAGTCAGATCTTCTATTTATCATTATTATGTGATGACAATTTACTATGAAGCTTGGATTTATTATAACCAACTGCATTATAGTTTTTTCATTATATTTCTCCTACTTTTTATAAATCACATAATAGTTCATGTTAATAGAAAATAAAATCAGTTTATAAACTGATAAATATTAATTAATGTAAATATTATTTATAATATTGATGTAGTGTGATTAAATCAATGTCCAAATAATTAAAATTTTATTAAAAAACAATAATGATTAAACCAAAAAATTATAATAGTTGTTTTTACTTTTAAATTGTGCTATTCGTCTTTCACTCCCTAAAATTATTTTTTCTTTTTAAATATGCCAATGAAAATTGAAATTGATTTTCACTAAAAGATAGATAAAAAATAACACGTTTTAATTTTAACCTTAAAGAACTTAATATTAGGGAGGCATTAGAAATGTTAAAAAATAGAATCAATTTGTTTAACTGGAACTTGATTCTATTACAAAACATTTTATTAAAATGTATAAAACGTGTTGACGATGAGTCATCATTTGTGGTATGACAACACTATATATAAATATTAGGTGTTCTCCCATAACCGGTCTCAATCTTTTGTTAGCACTGAAGATGACAATATTGTTGCTGAAATACATATACACAGAAAGTGTACTACTTTTACGGTTATGGGTTTAAGTATTAATTTCTTTATTTTCCAACTTAATTTAGATGTCTACAGATCAAATTAAACTCTGTGATTGTTATTTCAACATATTAATTGTGATTATTAACATGCGTTAATAAGAAAAAAAATGAATAAAGGTCATATAATTAAAAAATTGTGATTTATTTATGTAATGTTTAAACATGCCAAATTTTTTTTTATTAACTATAAAATAAAAATTACAAAGATACCAAAAATTAATTGAAAAATGTCTTGCTGTATAATGTATAAGCCAAAATAGTCATATATTTACCATCAGTTTTAGTAATTTAGTTATAAAAAAAAAAAAGTAATTTTCATTAATTTCTATAACGCATCGATGCTGGTCTTCTCATAAAACGATTTTCAGGCGGAGTAATACAAACATCTAAATAGTCGCCAATGGTAAATCTGAAAAATACATGATATTATGTTTTGTTGATGAAACTAATACAATCTCCCAGGTTGTTAGTTTTAAAATAATAAACTGAATTAATGTTTAGTAATCAATTAATGTTTAGTCAGTTTATAACTGTATTCAAAATTAAACCTTTTTTTTTTAATGAAACTACTTGTATTAAGTAGATTAAAAAATCTATAAAACAAAATTCAGGCAAAAAAAAAAGGAGAAAAAAAATTAAACTAAATTAATTTATAGCACCTGTAATGGCACTAAATATAAATAAAATTATAAAAATATTGAAGGTTGTAATTTTAAACATACCTTGTGTTAGCTAAAGTTTTTAAGTCGCCAGGTGATCTATTTCCTGCCACTGTAGTTCCAATTTCATATCCAATAAATCTAGGCGAGCTGTATTCAGGTGTTACTAAGACAAAATCAAATGTAGTTCCACGTGCTCGTGATTCAACATTAACCTCCTTAATAAGACCTGTTAATTCTCTTAGAGTTGCATCCGTCCTGTAGAACAGTGCATAATACACATTTTTGTATGAACGCACAAAAAATGAAATACATATTTATTTGGTGATGTATTTTTGAAAATAATAAATCAAGTAGTTTTTACCATGTATATATTTGGAGTTCGTTGCCAGGTACAGCACCTCTGTAATACTCAGCCATATTATTATGATGCCCCAAAGCACAGAACACCCTCAATAACAGTGGACAAGTCTAAAACAATAAAATGAACAAAATATTAGGCAAATTGTATAGTAACGCATATTACTGAATACCTTTTTGCCATCTTGTAGTTTTTTTTATGTTGATTTCTAATCATAAGTTAGAAATCTTTAGACTCCTCTAGTTAAAAAATTTAAACTTTTTGAACTTTGAGAATCAATCATTGGGCAAGACAAGCATACATCACCATCCAGCTGCAGTGATGGAACTGGAAAACACAACAGTTTGCTGACCACTGCAGCTCGGTACGACTGGATAGTGAAGCGTATGCCTCGCTCAACAATAATTCTTTAAGTTTGAGTGGCTATAACTTTTGAACAAAGAAGTCTGCTAATTTCTGAATTAAAATTCATTATCAATGTAAAAATTCTAACTAAAATCAAACTTCAGAATAGTAAACAAATAATCACAATAATTAGGTGTCTGGTAAAGTGCATTGGTTTCATGTTAACTGTTTAAAATTATTAATGTTTATTTTACCTTTTCTCTATTGACTGGTTTTTCTTCGACTTTCACAAGTGACTCGACAGCAGCCATTTCTGAATTGAAAGCTACTTTTCTTTTAATAAAACAAAAATAAGTATTAAAATATTCAAATTAGTAATCATACATATAATCAATTACAAAAAACATTAAACACCCCTTTGAAACAGTCATTGTGTTTCTTTTAAATTACCAATTCTTATTGTTTTCTTGATAATTTGATTTAATAATATTTTGATGAAAAAGTCAGCACTCAAAAACCGGAATTTACAACTTGTGCTCTAGCTATTTTTGTGAATTGTCCAACGAAATATGAAACAAATAGTAAAAATTACTAAGTTCAGACCAAAAATCAAAATTGCTTTAATACTATAATTACCGCTACACTAATGTAAATTAAACGAGTGTGAAACTAGCAGTTCCATTCTAGCAATTTGTGATAACAATTTTCCGTATGGACCACAGTGGTTACCGACTGGTGACCTAAGAAATATCATGATATCTACCGCTAGAGGCCGCCGTATATTCCGTGTATGCGACGTCGACGACTCCATCCGCCGTGACCCGGCAAACACGCCACTACCGCCGCGCCCAAGACCGAGCAACTTCGACCCGGGCGCGCTAAGGTGGCGACGGGCACATCGCCGCACCAGCTGCCGCCGGCAAACACGGTAAAGAACATTATATACTATATTTATAACATATATAAAAAGGTACTTTATTTGTTGCTAGTCAATAGAACTGCTGGTGATGTTATTGTAAATAAAACGGCTATTTTAAATACATAGGCTATCATGTAGTTAAAAAAACTACATATGTACTATACTACGTACTTTAATTTAAAAAATACATGATGTTAAGAAATTTCATCATAACAAAATTAAACAATGAATCTAATTGAAATATTTTTAAATATAATGTTTATCACTTTAAACTATTGGCATAAAATATTATAAAAAAATTAGTTCATACATGGAATTTGGTCTACTTGGAAGGTGCTTTAAGTTATATAATAAATTAAATACAAGGTATCACAATCTTTAGGGATAGTTTCAATAATATCTCCCATTGCCTTCATATCAAATGATCAAAATATGAAGTTGACCAGAACATCCTTGGCGCTAAGCTTATGAATATTGGTAAGGGACACTTCGATACGAGCCATCATTGGATGGTCACTCATTTGATGTATCACAAAGAAAGCTTTGTTGTCCTTAAAATCAACACAGTGCATATCTTGCAAATATGACATACTGCGTATCATATTGTTGATAAATTGAACGAGCGAGTGCCAAAATACTCGGTGACCTGCCGTACGATAAGCAATATAAGATGTAAGCCCCCATCCCAAGTAGCTTTTAAGTACTTAACGTAAAAGTTAAAAAATTAAGAAAAAAACACGAACTGCGATTCGCGTCACCACGCATCGACAGGTCTGCCGCTCGACGCACCGCGCCGCGCAGTGCCATGCGCAACGATATACTGTAACTTCAAATAGCTGTAACTTTTGAACTACACGAGTCCGACAATTTCTGATTACAGATTTGAATTAAGCATGCAAAAACACACATTTTGAATAAAAAAAATTCAAAAATATCAAAAGTTAGCTAAACTAGAATTGTTCCAAAAATTCCGATACTTCGTTAATTAAATGTTCCTTGACAGACTCCTTAAACATTGAACCATCTTTTGAGAAATAACTATTATCTGTATTCTCATTGTTTGAAGATTTTTACAAAGGCACAACGTTTATTGTGCCTTTAGTAACATCTTTTGTAAAACAAAATTTTGTTGAAAAATCTCGCTCAACTCTCGCTATATCATCAACTAACTCGCCATGAGCTGAATTATTTTTATCGTGATTTATATAGCATACCGGAATCGTCTTAGGTTAATTTAACATTGTCCACATCATTTTTAATAATATTTACATCTTGAACACTTTCATCAGCCAATAATGCCACGGTTGTTGATGCCACTGATTGTCTATAAATATTTTATTGTTTGTTTTCTTTAACAACAAATGATTTAGTAAGCGGAATTTCTTCTGAAGGCTCATTTGAAGTAAATGATGTTGACTCCGGAACCATTGATTTTGTACAATTTTTATCTTCTTCATTTTGTTCAGTTGGTACTAATTCATCAAATATGATTTCACTTGAATGTTCTTTCGTTTCAACTTTTTCCTACAGACTCATTTTGTAAACTTAAACTTGAATTTTCTTCTATTACATCATCTTCGGCTAAAACAGATTTATCAACTATATGTTTTAGAATACATGATTTCCTAGAATACATTTTTTGTCGAAAAGAAGTTTCTCGCTTATTACCAATAAAGTCATAATTTTCTTTTAAACCTAATTGATCTCCATTATTCTGATGAGATCTTTCTTAATTGTCTACATGTTCATCGATCTACTCATAGCCTTCTGTCACATCGTGAATATCCATTGAAACTAAGCTACTAGAAAGATCTTCATCGATTTCATCGTTCCCAATTTCCCTCGACGGGCCTGCTTCCTCTTCTATGGGTGTCAGTTTAAAACTAATATAGAAATATGTATATATATTAAGTTGTGAACTACAAAAGTTATAAATAATTGGTATTGTTGAATAAAAACAATAACAACAATTTTAACTTGTAAAATTAAATTAATTAAATAAAGTTAAAATAACATTTTATTGGCAAACCACTTGTCAAAACCCAATCATAGCTATAATCAATCATTATGGTCTTTTCTTAAGCCTTTAAACGTGGGTAGTTAGAACCGTATGTCTTAAGAATTTACAAAGTTATACGTAATAAAAAAATACATAGTATATCTTATGTGTTATTTCAGTAGATGATTAAGAATAACTTTTGGGCCTACCGAGAAAAATTGTTTTATCTTTTCTGTTTTACTAAATCAGTGTAATACTTTTTTACTGTGTAGGTTTATACTGCTTGGTTTTTGACTTTTCTGGTTTGAACCTACTATCCATAGATTCACATCGAAGAGTTATAATCATTTTTGTAGATCTGTGAGTTGTGACTTCCCCGTCCCACTAAACTTCGCCAATATATCGCCAAAAATACACATTTTTTACCGATTTGTGCCTGTATGTTTTCAAAAGTGACAGGTTTAAACGTTCCGGATCTATAATTATAGATTTGTTATGTGCACTAATTTATTAGTTAATGTGAAATTAAATTGATTAGGTTATGAAGTTCTAATAAAATTTCTTGATCGAAGGGAATTAAAATTTTTATTAAACCGTAAGAACGGAAGTACTTTAGAAATGTTGTATAAAAAAATTAATATAAATTTAATAGCAATGCCTTTATTTACTATCATTAACGATACAATATTAAAATCTATTGTTTTGAATAAATGAAGACATTCAAAAAACAGTTATGTGTATATAACGTGTGTACGTTATATACCTCACTTTTTGTTGAGTTTTTAATTTGTATTATATACTAAAAAAAACAAACAAAGCTGAGTTTTGTAATAAAATATAGATTTTATGAAATATAGAAATTTTATAATAAAACACAGAATTTTTATGAAATATATAACTTTTATAATGTTATACAAACATTTTAGGAAATTTAGAAATTTTATAATAAAATATAGAATTTTTATGAAATGAAGACATTTTATAAAATTTAAAAATTTTTATGAAATATTGAACTTTTATAATAAAATCAAGAATTTTTATGAAATTTAGAAGTTTAGGAAAAAAGGTCACTCGCTGGGGGTTATATTTTTAATATTTTTGTGTACGCTACAAGTGCGCTGCCCGGGGCGTAACCGTACTGCGACCCGGCCGAAGTTTTTGGGCTCGGGTATATTTTCCGGGCGGAGTCCGCTAATTAAACTTATATATTTAAAAAGCTAAGAAAATTTCTCATAAGACGGGTATAAGGAAAAAGGGCACTCGCGGGGGGTTATATTTTTCTAAACGAGACAAGTGCGCGGCCCGGTGTGAAAATCGTAGTGCGGCCCGGCCTTAGGTCTATGTCTTGGTTCCAGGCCGCGCGGCGCACAGTGGTCCGAGAGTGAATTATAGGCGCTCAAAAGTCCTATTAATAAATATGCAAAAAATATCATAACAATTATGAATTATTAATTTTAATATGTTTCTAAGACATAATATAAAATTTCAAGGTCATATGTGTCATATGTCATGTGTTTTTACTTCCTTGTACACCTATGTATTGCTATGTGGGTAAAAATTGGCAAATTTTAGTACTACTCTCTTAAAAAAAAACATGTAAAACATCTGATATTTTTCATTCAAAATTATCATATGTTTGAAAAAAATAATTTTTTAAAAAAAATATATTTTTTTCCTTTGGTTATTTACTAGTTAAATAAAAAAATTAAATTAAAAATTTTTTTTTAAAATATCAAAGGGTAAAAAAATTGTAAACGAAATATTATTTTTTGAAATCAAAATAATCGCTTAACTATAAAAACTGAACTTTTAATAGTAATAAAAAACGTCCAGGTACACATATGACCTTGAAATTTTATATTATGTCTAAGAAACATATTAAAATTAATAATTCATAATTGTATTGATATTTTTTGCATATTTATTAATAGGACTTTTGAGCGCCTAGAATTCACTCTCGGACCACTGTGCGGCGGTGGTGTCGTGGTTGCCTGGCAACGGCGGATGGGTCCTCGTCGTAGCATACACGGAATATGCGGCGGCCTCTAGCGGTAGATATCATGATATTTCTTAGGTCACCAGTCGGTAACCACTGCGGTCCATACGGAAAACCGTTATCACACATTGCTAGAATAGAACTGCTAGTTTCACACTCGTTAAATTAATCACATGCACATTGAATTAAAAACCAATATACTTTACTTATGATAGGTAAATAATGATCACGGTAAAGAACGGTTCTTTATAATCGTGATAATGATATACTATATTACGTCCGACGCTTAACGAGTGCGACATCTATCCGATAGTCTTGTTATCTCGGTTTATACTTTACTACACTGATAAGTATATCGATCTATGCATTTAGCATTAATCAAGTATTTAAAATCTATGAACTATGTTTTCAAAACCTTATTACCAATATTATGTTATCTGTATGAAAAAGAAATAATTTTCGATAAATTCTATATAATTTTTGTCAATACCATACATTTATTGATTTATTGTCTCAACCTAAGAATTTGGGCCCAACAATAGTTTATCAAAACAATTAAGTTTTATGCAACTCAATTAATAGAAATTGTATACAATTTAGTCGATAGATTAAATTTAATCTATTCTATGAAGGATAATGGAACATCGTTCAAAATGTATAAATCATAACCAGACATTCCAATTGTACCAAAAGTTTAGTTATTTTACAGTTCCTCTTAGCATAGGTCTATCCATAAATATATAAATTATAATATACAATTATATTTTACGATATCAGTAAATATGTAAAATATATATAATATAGAATAATCATATTTTACATATTTTAGATCTTTCTGTTCTTGGACATAAAGCAATGTTTTTAATTTTATTTAATCTGTGATCGTACAACGTACGATTATTTCATGATAGTTGATAAGAATCTTATCAAATCTTACTAATTGTAAACAACACAGCAATGAACTGATAACATAATGAAAGTTGGAGCTTTCAAATTTTTAGCATATGGTATGTTACAAAAATTAAAGTATAAAAGAAACCTAAATAATAACACACTTTTACTCTTTGTCATTAGGTAAGACTCGTTTAGTTAGGTATTATAATTTTTGGTAAATTGTTTCATAGATTAATACTGATTTATAATACCAATTTCTTAAGACAAATAATCAAATTCTATGATTTTTTTATTTCATTTTAAACTTTATCGATAGATTTCAGTTAGTAAAAGTAAACCAAAAATATGGCTACTAGAAGCCTTACTGACATATTTGTTTTAATGCGAACGAATTCTATACAAAGTCGAGGAATTTATTCATTCAAAAGTTCTAAACATAATGAATATGATTCGGAAAATGAAGATGATGTCGATGATAAAGTAGCGTTAATGGAAACTGGAAGTTCTAAATGGAATAAAACAAACTCTTCAGAATTACGTTCTCAACAAAAATCACCACCTAGTTGGGCAGGCTCACTTGAAGAAGCACAATATTCCATTACCAGGTAATGCATACTCTATTATTACGCTAATTTCATAATATTATTACATTTTTAAAAATAATAATTTGTATTTTTCTATTCTATAGGTTACAGAACAAATTAAAAGAAGTGCAATCGTTACAAGATGCTCAAGTATTAAGGCCTACCCTTGATGATTCTAGTTTACAAGAAAAACATATTCAGGATCTCACATTAGATATTACAAGGGTTTGTATGCTTATAATATCATTTAACCTGTAAATATTAATTTGTATACTTAAATATGTTAAAGATATTTGGTTCGACTAAAAAAATAATTCAACAAATTCGATTACATTCTAATGGACTGTCCGGCAACAAAGAATCCCAGTTATCCTTCAATGTATCGTCGGCATTAGTATCATCACTTCAGATTTTATTCAACGAATTTCGAAATTCACAACAAAATTATCTTAACAGTAATTTAATATACTATTACATGTTATTATATGTATACAGGGTTGCCCGGGAAGATTTGACAAATTAAATAACTTTTGTTCTAGTGAATATTTTTAAGAATTTTCTTTTAAATATAATTTATACTCATTTGCGCTATAAGCACTATGTATTTTATTGCACTTAACAATTTTACTTTTTTAAATTATTTTTTATTTTTTTTGTTACATTTTTAAAAAAAAAATCAAGATAGCCATTTTCTTAAGATTAAATTGCTGAACATTTTGACTGATCGACAACCAGATTTGAATAATTACTTTTTAAGTTACTAAAGGTTAAAGAATAGGATGGGAGGTGGAGTGCGGTAGAGTAAGCGCGTAGAGCTATTTTTATCTGCCCGCATTTCTCTACCGCACTCCACCTCCCATCCTAACGTTTAACCTTTAGTAACTTAAAAAGTAATTTTCCAAATCTGGTTATCGAGCAGTTAAAATTTTCAGCAAATTATTCTTAACAAAATGGCTATCTTGAGTTTTTAAAAAAAAAGGTAATAAAAAAATTAAAATATAATTAAAAAAAGTAAAATAGTTAAGTGCAATAAAATACATAGTGCTTATAGCGCAAATGAGTATAAATTATTTAAAATAAAAAAATCATAAAAATATTCACTAGAACAAAAGTTACTTCATTTGTCAAATCTTCCTGGGCCACCCTGTATATATATATATATAAGTATTTACCATTTTTTTTTTTGTTCATAATGTCTTTTTAAGAAATAAAACGACGAGAAGCTATGTCGTCTCAAATGTTTTTTGAAACTGAAGATAATACCAACAGTTCTGACTTATTAGACATGTTTGATACTGGCTCAACGAACTCATATGGCCAACAATTACAAATGCAACAGTCAAATCAAACGCAAACATTTGCTGCTATATTAATAGAAGAAGAAAATGCTAAAATAGCTGCTCAGTGGGAAAAAGAAGCCAATCAAATCACTAGTTCTGTGGTTGAATTAAATAACATATTTAAAGACCTTGCACACATGGTTGTACAACAAGTAAGTTAAATGTAAATATTTTAATATTTTATATATATATATATATAAAAATAGTAATAGTAAAGATATAAAATCTACTTGAACCCTAAACCATAAAAATTATACACTTCTTGCGTCACAAGAAGTGTATAATTTTTATGGTTTAGGGTTCAAGTAGATTTTATATCTTCACTATATATTTAACCATAAGTTTGCTGAACAGTTTTTTCTAGATAAATAGTAATAATGTTTATTTTTGTTTGATCATTTTTTAGGGCACAGTACTGGATAGAATAGATTACAATATTGAGCAAACTGAAATGAGGGTGAGAAAAGGTGCGTCTGAACTGATTAAGGCTGAAAAGTATCATAGAAGTAATAGAAAAATGAAGTGTATCTTAATACTGGCTCCTATTACTATTGTATTATTAATTCTACTTGATATAACTAAATTTTAAAATGTCTAGTAATTTTCAAACATTCCTATTTCAAAAATATAATAATTCTGTGAATTAATTAAATGTTAGTATTTGTTGTATATACCAAATACAATTGAAGGGCACACAGGAAGAAGGGTAGTAGTCCATTTTTTTCAATTTCTAGTTAATGACACCAATCAATGGTACATTGGGGCTACTAGTAAAAGTCGAAATCCGTTTAGTGAAATATAGTTTATAGTGGGGCCAACTTAGCACTTTAAAAATTGGTTGACATATAGATTTGTGTGCGCAAACTAACTTTGTTTTTGCTCTCCTAAAAAGTTATGATAATTGGACTACATTTCTTTCCCTGTGTCCTTCAATTTTAAAAGCTTCAATACTTTCAGAAACTATTTTGTTTTATTTAAAAAAAAAATGTCTACTCTATTTATCTTTAAATATAATTAATGTACTTTTTATGTAATTGATACTTTTTACAAACTTTATACTTTTTCATTATGCTTTATGTACTAATTTATGATTATATTAGTTTTAATGAATATGAAATATATTTTTTTTTGATAAATATTTCATATAACATAATAATTAAATTACAAGTACAGCACAATTAAAAGTAATTGTTTAAACAAATTCATAATAACTATGGGAAAATAGTAAACGTAGTGTTAGTAAGCAACTCTTCTTTAAGTGTTAATCTATAATCTAGAGTTTATTTATATAATAGACATTTGCAGAACATCTGATTTCATTTATACAAATAGTACAAATATTATATTGTTATAGCTCTTGTCTCCAATAATGTTCTTTTTATAAACTATTTATATGCATTTAATTGACGTAAAATATAATATATTATATTAATTTATTGGCTGTATCAAACAAACATAAAATAATTTATAACTAGTCCACGTGTGCAAATTATATTATATTTATTTTAATTGAATTCATATTTTATGAGACCATTTATAATAATAAGAATTGTTTATTTTTTGTTAAATATATAATATGTTAAGATTAAATTTTATAAAGTTATTGATATTAAATCATCTTATATGAGTTCTTGATTGTAGCCATAATTGTATGTATGTAATTTAGTTTTAACCATAATAGTCAGTATAATACATCACATTATCTTAAATTTACATTATCTTAAACCTATGTGCTCTTATTTCACTCTAAAAAAATCATTAAATCATGCCAGAATGGACATTTATAATTTGTTCTCTTCCAATTGGATCAGAATTTTTTTAAGTCCTATTTGTTTATAATGTTAACATTAACGTAGGTAATTTACCAAAAAAGAGTTTAATAGTTTGTTTTTTAAATAAATTACAAAACTTTTTCCTTTACAAAACGAATGGTTGTCGTGTTTAGGTTCGATGATTTTGTTTAGTCATGTACCTACACATGATTAAATATTTACAAAAAGCTTTTATTGCACTGACTAATTAATGTATAATACATATTATCCCAAACGAGATATAAAGAGTTAATATTTACGGAGGCCCTTAGGAAAATTAGAGTACATGAGCAAATCTTTATTATACGAGTATAAGTATAAAATACTCAAAATACATAGCTTTTAGTGTTTAATTACAATTTTAAGAGGTATTTTTTACAACACAAATAATGTAATTACATAATGCAGTTTTAATTTTGAAAAATTGGTTCTATTATAAAAACAATTGCAATATTTCATAAGTATATTCTAATGTAAAAAGTGAAAATTTCTAAAATTCTTGGCTCTTAGGTATGTGTTTAAGTAATGCTATTTGGGAATTCCAGCGAATATTGGGTACTCTATTCTCGAATAACTATAAAAATCCACATTTTTAAGTGTATTTTCGTATTGTATGATATAATTTTACACAATGAGTACTTTATTTATTAGCTTAAACTTATAAGTTATAAGAATAAAATCATGTAAATTTACTTAACGCAATTTCCATATAATACGGAGCTCTGCATTTAAAAACTGAACAATTTCTACTTTCAGCTTATATATAAAGCATAACTTATGCAGTAGAAATATTCTATCCTGATTTAATATTTAATTCAAAAACTAAAAAAATTCTCCAGAGAAAGTTGTTTTTTTGTGTCTGTACCCACGATACATTTTAAACCAAAAGTTGTATAAGTTCACCCCTTCTCATTTAAAATCGAGAAACACCCGAAAATGTACATATTTTATAACTTAAAATTACGGCGTGCTATAACTTTTTTTTTAAATGTTGAATTGGTTCTAAATGTATATAGAATATATATATATATTATAGCATACTGTTACCAATGTACGTTGACAAACAAAATAAATATTTTAAAAAAATAACACTTTTCTCCAGAAGGGGTGGAAACCAAACCTATGCTCTATTTAAATTTTTTAAACGAAGGTTTAGAACTTATGGTCTGAAAATTAGATAAAAGGTAGGATAGACTGATGCTATACTTATATTGTTAATTCATGGGTAACAACGGCAACAGCCAACAAATTATTATTGACAGACGATCAACCTAAATTCTAAAACGTATTCTCCATAATACTAGAAATATTATTGTAAACGTGTTATAGCTTTTACAAATGCTTAAATACTTATTTCGATTTTAGTTTTTCTATAATCTGCAGATTCGCATCAAAACGTTTAAATGAAAGTTTTTTATTACTACTTATTTTTTTTTAACAAGTATTTTGATTTTGTACTTAATTTATTTTTCATTAATCCATAAATATAATTACATCCTAGGTAATGTAAAATAATAACACGTTATGTCTGTGTGCACTAAATAATCTTCTTAATTAATTATTATAGTCGGTTAGTATTCGGTGCGGTATACTGGAACATGACATTGACCCCGGCATAGTGGAAGTACCTATTTATTTTTAAAAACGATTTTCCTTTCATTGTATCATCATTGAGTCATTTAAAGAGGAAACATTAGGGAGTTTTTGCACTAACCATTAAGTAAAATTACGTATAAGATATCGACTAGCGGAAAATACTAACGTTGAAGGTGCAATCCCTTTTGCGGTCTGTTTTGTTAACCTATGAGGCCAAAAAAGCTTTTTAGAAAGAAGATTTTACAAATTAGTTTGTTATTGCCTATATAAAACTCCTTAAAACCTGACCGCTTCAATCCTAATAAACCGTAATTTTATGTTGCTCAAAAATTAAAAAAAAGTACTTTTTTAATATTATTCTAAAAAATTACTAAAAAGCTTTAAAAATTGAATTTTTTCACATAGAAATTATTAATTAATTAAAAAATTGTGTCACCATAGATAGCTTGTAAATATGTTATCAAGAATTCAAATAATCAAATTATTTTCAAAACTTAAATCGGAGTATTTTTAGGGACGTAGGTTAGATTAGGAGTAGAAATATTTGTTTTTGTATATAAATAAGGCCGTTTAGTCGCGATAAAAGTTGGAAAAAAATTAATATCATAATAGATACCTCTTTTCTGCATTAATTTACGAGCTCACAAATTATAGCTTAATGTTGTTTTATTGAAAGGTTACCTATACAATACGCCTTAATAAATGCTAGTGTAGAGGCCCATTACATATTAGACAATAGTAGATACTATCTGGTGCTATAATAATATACTATACTTATTTTTTCCAATTTTTTAAAACGTTTTGAGTATATCTCATAAAAGTAGCGTATTGGCGTTTACAAACTAAACGTTTGAAAAAAAGGTGGATATACATTATACATATTTCCTTCGTTCAATTAAAATAACCAAATTTTAACTAAATCAATTATGTTTCTCATTCTAACTAAAAACCAAGTTATAAATTGGTTGAAGTTTGTATGACAAACAATCCTTCAGGTAATGTATAGCTTACAGGCGAGTTCCACTTAGATGCAACACTGCGCTTCTCGATATGCTTTGGCAATTAGGGTCTCTGTCTCCTTTAGCCCTATACAAGTGGGGTTATCAACCCATCACCCAAATACACTATTTTTTCGGGACTTCTCTTATTGTAAAATATGATATTAACTGCCAAGTTAATATTATTAAATAAATTAATAAAATAATTATTTAATTATATGAGTCGTACATCAACACCTATTTCTGCTAAGGTAGCAGGGATTGAGCAACAAGTAAAATATATTTTTCAATTTCATCCCACTATTATACGCAGTATACCTACTTTGTACATGCTGTGCACAAATTATTTGATCTCCAATCATAATTAGTATGACCATTTTATATAACTAAATGTAACGTTTGGCGAAACGATAAACCCAGATTACATGGATATAGCTAAACCGTCATTTGTCTCGCCGTTAACCAAAATAATATATCTATATATTTTCGATATCGTGATGACTGCAGAGTGCAGACTGATGACAAACAAATCCTTCGTGTTCCAACTGAACACAAAACGCGATACACGCAGTATTTTTGGTGGTCTAACTGCAGGTAAATACAAAATACATAGTGTAATATTATTATATACTATATATACAAATTGTCGACGGTGGGGAGGTCGGTCACAGTGACGGCCGACGGCTGGCGAGTGGCGGACCGGACAAAACTCCAGAGAGGACCCACACCAGTCGCTGCGTATGTTGAACTCGTCGAGGTCGGCGTTTATCCGTAAACACTGTGCCGGTAGTTTTTCGAGTGGGAAACATTACAGACAACTGCAGTGTATGCCGATAAATTCAAAAAGTCAAATTGATTTTCAAAAAATATGTTTGATCACGAGGAAAGTCTTGGACTCCGATAAAAGAATATCGTCGTCCGAGTTTCTGTGTAAAATTAAAAATAATGTAAGTACTTGATAATATTACTTATGCAAAATTAATAATAAACAAATAAATATTAACGTTAAATTAAAAAAAAATCATCAATAATAACTATTGTATTAATAATAACATTTTATTCGTTTGATGGGCTGATTTGATTATTTTTTATTTACTATCCCAGAGGCCTTATATTTTGCTGCCTTTCTTACCGGCCCATAATCCGACCGCCATCCGATTGTAGCCCAATTAATACTAATAATTTAAAAATATGGTAAAATATTAATATAAGAAAAAAATGTATAAATATACAACATTTCTACTAATCAATTAATTGTTATAATATTATTGGCTATATGGGTAAATAAAAAAAGTGAATTATTGTTATTTATGCACTACAACGATATCCGAGTAGAAATCTAAGGTACAAAAAGTGCTTAACGTAACGATGCGTTAAGTATAAAGTTGAAGTGTACAATTTTAAAATTGGTTTAAACAAAATTAACTTAGGTAATAAAAGAAGTCAGAATTGTTCAGATTTTAGTACATGATACGGGTGGTTATCACTATTAAAGTGGTATCTATGTGTATACATCATAAATACGTCAATACCAATTATGTTAATTATTGACAATCTAAGAAACATTCAGTACAAGTTAACGAATTGTATAAGTTTACCTTTAACTCACTATAAATGTAATTAGCAAAAATATTTCGAACTTCTTGTAAAAACAAAAAGTTATTCAAGTTAACTTTCTTAAAACGGGATACGGATTTTTCCTAGGTGGTTTTTAGTATAATTTTTTAGGGGACTTAAAAGTCTAACATTTAACTATAATATGTTATTAAATATATTTACATATTATAGAACGTTTGGAAAAAATTAAAAAGTTATAGTCACGATTTTATTGTTCTATTATTATAGTGGGGATATAAAAAACATTATAAACCACTATTAAAACGAGATTTTGAAATCGCATTTAATTTTATTACTTATTTTAGCTTGGTTATAATTTTTTTTATATCTAATACATTTTTTAACGAACTATCACTTTTTATTAAACTATTATTATTGCTAAACCAGAAGTCACCCTAGTTGCGCTTGCCGTACTAACTCTTTTTTTTTAGGCATGATTGTTCGTAACCTCGTCCCAAACAAATGGGTTTGGCCACCCTTTTTTGTATGTAAAGTAAATATTAGATTTTCCTGAGTAATCAGCGAACAGCGTATACAGGTATCACAATGATCTTATACATAGTTACCTACAATAAAATGCATGTTAGTTTGTCAAATCATCGTGATACATTCTGTAAATAGGCTATTCTAATATCTCAATATTTTTAATTATTTAGGTTTTAAAATGTATAGCATAATAAATTATGATTTAATTAAATAAAACGCGACTTTCCTGTTTGTGTATAGCCGTTACCTATTGTATATTTTCGCTGTTCACACACGGTTTCATATAAGGACAGGTTTTTATTTCGATAAAATAGTTAACGCGTTATTCTTGATCAACACGATATATTAAAATTTACGTATAAATACTTTATAATTGATTATCAATGGGCAATCTATCCCGGAAAAATCGTGTCCATCGAAACACAACCATTTTATATATCTATAGGTCACACGCTTATATGTTATAATATAGTATAGTTATTGTTTATTCACTTTATTTATGCCAAACTCGTTGTAATCCACCTTGTCGGCGCACAATCTGCTTTAGCTATAGGTAGCCTATGTACATCACAGCATGTGTACCACAAACCCAGTTAACGCCTATGCGATTTTTCAACGTTTTAAGATTATACCGAAGTATTATTTTTATTTATTTTATTTAACACGGTACGAACCCATGTTTAATTTATATTATAATATTATAAATTAAAATCGCCGTTTTCCATCTACAGCTAAATGGCTAATATAAATAATATTTTACTATCTCTAATAGCACAAGAATAAAGAAGTACTTACCCACCGACTTAACTGAACGATCTTAATGCAGTTGATGAACTTAGCTAGATAAATATATAGATTTATTTATTTTAATTTTAGAAACCTAAATATGATAATATTACAATATTATATTATTAACAATACAAAACACAACATAAATTATATATTTATAATGATAATCTCCGTAAGTTAAGCTTGTTATGGAAACAAGAGTTTTATTCCATACTAAAAATGTATACTGTAATACATACTATGTTAGAGGTATAATGTAAATGAAATATTAACAACTTAAGATATTAAAAATTTAATTTTTTCATACAATTTAAGCCTTGTTAACAAACCATCATCTTCCGAGTTCCGTCCATTAATCAATATTGGTCTGAACTCGGACATCGGGAAGTCAATAGATGAAAAGTCTTATATAAAGTCAGCGGGTACTACCGATTACCTTGTAGGAACTATGCTGTTAGGGATGATATTCACGATCTGCGCACTTACGTCTAATGGTCCGTGATCGCGATGGACTTAATATTAGGTGCGTTATGATCTAAACGGAAAATGTATAACGACGGTATATTGCCTTACCGGCGAAGATCATGGGTTCGTGCGATGATACATTTGAGATCACGAACGGGTCGAATATTATTATACATAGAGGTAGACGTCGTTTCTCACGATTAGTTTCAGTATTCTTCTGTACTTTGCCCGCACTTGCCGCAGAGTTAATAGAAAAGCTGCACACTCGTTGTGCAATGATCAAGACGCCGTGGGACAAGTAGAAAAATAATATGGCGAAATCACCACGGAGGCGGTTAGACCTAATATTACCTGGTTTTGGAACGAATTAACGTCACGAGAACGACCTCGGTTCAATAAAGTTTCACATTGTTGTGACCGACCGATTATTACTAGGAGGACGTGGAAAATTATTGAACGGACAATGATATAGTCTAAAATATTTAAATTAATACCGGTAATGGAATTACAAATTGGCCTTCGCGTTTTCATAATAATTCTTCGACGCTTGGTTAAAACGAGTTAATTTGGATTTTTACAAAAATTACGGTTTTAACTCATTTTGGTCTATATTTCTTACCCTGCCCATTTTGATCTGGACGAATTAATTGTATAATAAAAATAATTTAAGTCAAAATCATAAAGAGTAAAGTAAATTTGTTTTTTAGCTAATCAAAATGAGTCGAGTTTACAAAAATCATAAAATCACTTATAATATTGAATTTTTAACATTTTTTTTTTACAAAAATTCCAATTATTAAAACAATAAAAACATACTCGAAAATTTTTTTTTTTAAAAAATTGAACTTATAATAATTTGAGTATTCTTCCTAAAAAGTTTATGTTTTTGACTAAACACCGATGAATTATGAGGTGATAACTTTGTCATTTCATGATAAATATTGGGTAGGTACATGAAAACACAATTTTCTATTTGGTATAACATATTGTTTTTTATTAAAGTACAAAGAATACAAACAATGAACAATTCTTCACGTTTAAAGGTTCAGTGTGTACTAGTCGTGAGTTAGTTCGAGTATTCATTATAAATAAATGTACTTCAATGAAAACAAAAAAAAAAATTATATATAATATTTATATACTTTTTATTATAGTTATGATTAATATTTTAGCTGAGAAGGTTTTTTTTTGTGCATCAACTCAATACGCTTTTTTATCGATAAAACTAATGTTTATTGACGAAAGAAATCATGTGAAATTTAACTTATCCATCTTAATTTAAAAGAAATGTATTGATGCATACGTAGAAGATACAGTATTTTTTAATTCCTATATTTTGAATTATATTCTCTGTTTTATAATATTTTACTTTACATATTTTGTTTTATACGTATACATTTAAAACAACGGTTCAAGTGTATCTCTAGCCTATAATAAGCCATACGTGCACACGCCTATGGTTATGAATTATAATATTTATATTATGTATTATTATTATCGGTGTAACGGGTTTCTTGTGTATCGATTTCGTAGCACTACTACGAATGCACACTGCACAGTGCACTGTTTTGAACAGTCTCTTAGAATGACTCATTTATACGAAACCCACCTATTTGATGACTAATAGTGTAATATGTATATTAGAAATATATGTACAGGTATTGGTATTTATATCTCGGATGAAGGAATTACGCGACAAGGAGAACGGAGGCGATCTAATAGATCTGTTATTCGAGGTTAACGGACTGCAGCCAATTCCGGTGTGTAATTCCGATGACCGAGAACCGTCTTGATTGATTATTATTATATATCATTTATTTGGCCGTTGGAAAAACGAGCATTGTTTATCAATCTCTAAGTGAATTTTTGTTGTCGACGGCGTCAGTATCGGTTTGAACGTCTCTACTTTTACGGTAAAACGCGTTGACACTTACCTTGGCATTTAAACAAAGCGCCTATGGCTATGGGTACTGACTCCGGTGAATAATTCCCTTCTTCAAGCCTGGCTGGAGACGACAGTTGTATACGAAATTCACTCGGCCCATCACTATGGGTACATCAACCTTGACCGTACGCACGTCCCAGCTGCATAGCTATACGCACATGGTCAGTTTGTAGTCGTAGGCTTCGGTCTTTTAACACAAAGAACACCAATAACTATAAAAACAAAAGTAATACTATGTACACTATAATGTTATAGCCACGGAATAACAGCTGATCTTGGTGAACTGATATTAGTGAACAAACCATAAAATGTGTATTAAAATTAAAATTACAGCAAACAGCTGCAAGGCGTAGTTAATATAAGATGTTGTTATAGGTTATAGCAAGGAGACGCAATGTCTCTAAGTCTATAAGCATTGTTTCTATATTGGACATAAGGACCGTGGTTGAAGGATGGGGGTACGGGGCGATGCCATCCGTCTACTTCTTTAATTAGTATTTTCCTTTTATTTATAGAGCATATTATTTTTGGAAATTTGCTAAATCCTCGTTCGATAGCTACTTGTGAAACAGGTTTACATGAATTTCTGTTCACCAATTTCGACTGAGTTTAAACATTATATGCATGTGTGTTTTATATTATCGTTTACGTTATACGTTAACAGCTAACTAACGATTGATGTCTGACGAGAGCACGGGGTGGAACAACATATTGCGTGCAGCTCGGTTCGTTCAGATGCACCTGGCGTTTTCACATGTATAGTATAATATATTTACCTGATGTATGTATGGAGGATAAAACATAACATTATTTTACAGCGCCCTCCGGAAAAATCCAGTATAATCGTTTGGTGTAGATAATTAATATATAATGTATATATACAGTATACTATGTATGTAGGTATATGTTAGCAGACAATATTAATGCCTTAATAATATTGGATTCATGTTATAATACTACAGTCTGCATGTAAACATTTTGTCCGACTACCATGAACTGTGATAATTGCAACCCTTAAAAGTTAAAATTTACTGCAACTTATACAAAAGATTAAAATGTTTGAAAACAAGATAACATTTTGAATTATTATTTATTAGGATACTCGGTTGGTTATAAATATGACGGTGCTTAAGTGTAGGTGAAGTTTAAAAGTAATGAGTATCTATTTAGTATTTATGTTCTGCCTATTCACGTAATGTCTATAATAAAAATACACACTTCCTTCGCATATGCGTACTGTCTATATTTATGTTCGGTCACTAATTCAATTTAAACAATTACCTTTATGCTATGTGGTATTTAAAATGCAGTTAAGTTATAAAAAAAACCGATACCAGCTATAAGCCTATTATTTCATTACATACTAAAAAAACATAGTACTTATAACATAACCCATAGCCATTACCTCTTTTGGTTTTATCGAACGTTCAGTTTAAACCACTATAACCAATAACCATAGACCTTATAATTTATAAAAAACCTTTTTATTTATAGGGTTATAACTATAACGACTCAACAATGAAAAATATTTGTAAATAATTAGACAAACGTAAAAGATTATGTCTATAAATTATTAAATATTAATATGTTAACAACTGGTTTAAAAATGATAGAATTATTATGTTAGTATTATGCTTAATATTAAAATTATTAAAGTTAGATAAAAATGAATTAAAAAGGTCCAATTCAGTTGGAAAACCAGATTTTTTTTATTAATATGAAAGATTTAAAAATTGTAAGTGGATTAAGGATTTTTTAGATTAAAACAGCAATTTGACTGTAGAATAAAAACAAAATATCCACTCTCAATTAAAATCTAAAGGTTTTATCTAGGATTTTATTTGGATTTATTTTAAGGAATAAGATACGTATCTACTACCTCGATACATTGTATTCCATCGTATAATTAATATAATTTTTATTATTAAATTTAGTAATTGTAAAATTTTAGGATCCTTTTACAAAAGAACGATGACTGATAGGAATGTGAAACATAGCGTTAAGTGCGGTTCGATCAAGTGGAGAGAAGTGTTAGGTATTTTATTCGACAAGAGAATTCTAATGAGATCTTAAGGTAAGTTCTATAAGAGTGCCGAGAGACTGACTATGTTGTATAATTCAATGATTACTGGTACATCCCAAGATGATGTTGGAGATCGTGTCAAGTGGAGGTTTAGGATAAGGGTGGTTGACAACAATTAGTTAAGTTACTTTAGTAACTTAATTTTGGAAGATTTGAAAAATACCCGTACAAACGTACGTGTTAGCGAGCTAAAGAAAAGCATGTAAAAATAGGAAAATATTTAGTAATTTTATAATAATATAAATTGTTCATTACTTTGTTTTATCGAAATTAGTAAAAATAATATTCCACAGACTATTGCGGTTATAATAATAATAATATAATAAATAACATTATAATTTATATCTAACCTCTGTAGGCTTTACGTAACTATCATTTATTATGTAACACACTTGTTTATTTCTTTTCATTTCCATTAAACTCGAATGCGAAATTGGTTAAATTTCCTTTGTAACAATAATAATTACTATATTGTGCAAATGCAGTATGCTCGTATACGCGTGTTTGTTGTTGTAATATACCTATAGTATTACCTATAATATTTATGTAAAAAGATTATTATCATAATTATTATTATAATAGATATTTTACAACCTCATGGGCTAATCGTACCGCACTAACCGACATTGGCATTGTGCTCCTGTGACAAGGCAATAACATTAATCATGAAAAGTGTATTCACGATTATTCCGATAACACAATACATAATAAAAACTACATTTATTATACAAGTGGGCCGTCTTCAAAACAATTTATTTTGTACATTTTTAATTTTTTTTTGCCATCATGGTTGAACAGTTTTTTATGGATAAATCAAATACTGCATGTACCGCGCACAGATGGAACTCGGTGAGTGGGACAAGAGTCTACACGGAATGTAATGTATATATTTATATACGATTATCCTCAACCGGTTTCCGCGATCTGCGATTTTCTATCTATATGCAATGATATTATATATGTATATATCGGTATATACATGCTACGAGTCAACGACACAGTCGAGGAGATTTAAACGCCCGCGATATTTTCTTCTTGGGCACTTCTTCCAGTATAATATATACGTTCTTGGCGCTGTTGCATCTGGAGACGGAAACACCATTGCAGCAGTAAACCCGGTCGCATTTGATACTGACCCGTTCGAATTCACCGACCTACTTATACACATACGGCTACGCACAGCTGACTTAATGCCTGTTGGTACCGTCTGGGTTTAAAATGGTTTTATTTTTATTTTCCGCTTATCGAATACATTTTATATTATGCATTGGCTCCGAAGGCGAACTGACTGTGAATCGACTCGACAAACCTTACAATTTTTCCATCAATTTAAAAAAAATTTTAACGTCTGCCTAATTAAAAAATAGGGTTATACCAATTTACAATTTTACACGATTAGACGACTATTTTAAGTATTTCTAATCCTTGATATTTTTAATCCATAAGGTCGCTTGAAATTAAGTTGTAACCAGGTTACGTGTAAAATTGAAATTATAGTTTTCAGCAGTGCACGGTGTAATGTAATTATGGCACAGAAACTAACCTTCATTTGAGTAACTGCGACGGCGCATATTTTTCCTGGAAATCAGAGACAGGCTATAGGATCTTTTTGATACGTAGAAAAGATAGGTCGGGTTAAATTTAACAAAATTATTATTTCTACCACAAAGGTTCATTTCTATTGTGCCATAAAGAGCGTGATTTTATTTCTCTAAATAAAACAACTATACAATGTATTAATAGTAGGTAGATGTGTATATATTATTGAAAAATTAAAAATCCACATATTATGTTTTAATTTATAATAATGATGACTGCGCTTGAATCTTTTAGTTCTAACGTAATGAATAATGATAGTTTAAGTCGTTATGGTGGAAATTATTTATCTTAGTGGTATTCTCATTATTATTATTATTATTATTATTATTATTATTATTATTATTATTATTATTATATATTATTAATTTTTCCTAAATGTAGTTGTCGAATCCGGAATCATACTTGTCTATATTATGGTTTATTTATTTATTCATCATAAGGATGATAACGCCCATAGGGCAAACAGTACAGATAATTATAAATAAAATAACAAATAAGTTAGTAAATATATAATGTAAATTTACAGATACTTGTTAGTTGTCTCTAATTACAGTGGACCCCCCTTCCCCTCGTCCATGGTACCGATTGGTCTAACTACCAAATATAAATGATGCTACTTTAATTGTGATATACATGGCGAAAAGTGAAATTTTTTCGATACAAATAATAATACTTAAGTGGATGACGATCATTGCATGCGATATCGTGGTAACTATAGCTGTCTTACGCATATTGCACTTGCCACTATGATGTGTAAGGTATGTGGGCGCGCACGTGAAAGCCGCCAATGATAATTTGTACCACCAACACACTACCTACTTTCGTGTGACCGTTAATGCGTGACAAAAAAAAATATAAATTCCGTTCTAGCCGTTATGCAAATCATTATTATTTTAATCGTATAGAAATTGATGATGGGTAGGTACAAGCTCGATTTGGCACAATGATCTCACGACTAATATTAATATGTGTGTACATAATATTGTTGTAAAAAACGAGATTTTATTTAGTGTTATAATTATATTTTTTAGTGTCGGTAGTATTTTAAAAATATTCTAAGAATTATTTTATTATTATTATTGTCGTTAAACTTTTTTTATTTGCTACACCGCGCCGCATGTCACCACAACCTATCCTATCGCGTCCATCGCCTCAAGATAAAAATATGCCATGACATCCGAATCAAATTGCAACGAAAATAATATAATTGTATTAAAAGAGATGCATAGACGGCATTTCATTATTTTCAAATATTTTTTTTTTTTGTGTCCAATAAGGAGACGTTTTCAAACCAAGAACATATTTTATGATGTATAGTGCCGAATAACAGTGAACGACATGACGTTTTAAGTACAATTATTATGAAACGTTTGGTTCGGACTTCGGAGAAGTGCACTTTTCAAAATTTTATATAAAAACCTCTCGCCTTATTTCGTGTTAAATCTGTTTGCTTAACCTGTTTGTCGGGAAATGCGTAACTCGACTTTGTAACATTTTTAAATAGTATATACTCTAGTCCTAAGAACGTGTTTCACGTTGAAAACAAGATATCTAATTATAAAAAAATCAAGAACAACCATATTACAATTTTTTTTTTAAATATACCGAATTTTTCCTCATTTATCTGGTTTCTGTACCCAACTATCAGCAGTAAGCATTGTTTATTTTTGCATGGCTTCTTCCATTGGCTTTTGACCGATATTCAATAACATATTTTATTATTAGAATAATAATTTATGTAATAAGTATACAGTAAAATATTAAATAATACATTTTGTTTTAGCAAAATAGAACGTTCTAAAATCAATATTTTCTAATATAATTATTATTGTAATTTGTATTGTGCTTGTACCGAACACGGTATGTGTGTTCAAATGATTTTTAAACTTAGTGCTCATCTAGTATACTGTATATCATATGATCATATGAGAAGTGAGTATCGTATTTTATAATCGTTACAAATGCATTGTTTAAAATCTACTTGTTAATACTCAATATGTACATGTATACATATAATTACCTGCTATATACCTGGCCTATATATTTTAGCGGAAAATGTGAGCGTATGATCTGATTGCGATGTATTAAGGGCATTTCCGCCGTGGTTAGGTCGTCGCGTTAATTATTTTTCGGACCATGGCTAATGCTATTTAATACTAAACTCTTCAATGTAAAGTTACGCGAGCATGATGTTAAACAAAAAACCCATATTCATCTGGTGCGCGTCAGCGCTACTTACCTAATGCACGTTTGGATTGAAAAAAAACGCAGAATTACATTTTATACGTAGATGGTGCCAGCTAACTGTGGTTTTGAATACTTGTATACTAGTATTTTTCATAAAGCAGACATACTACTATTTTTCACGAACGTCGATGAGATGGTTAGAATGTTAGCATTGTGGTAGAAGAAGAACTAACTTAGAAGTTGGACAAATAGCTAAAAAGGAGAAATAGAATACATTGTGATGGTCTAGGCTTGTTAAAAGAAGTTAAATTAGCTACAAGCAATAGAGATTAGAGTGGAGGGATTTAAAAGTAAAAGTTAACTAAAGAAGAAATGATAGAACCTTCGTTCTAAATAAAAACATAATGCTATGCGAAGTGGATAGAGAAATTCGGGTGGTTGAACACACTTATGAAAGATAAGGCGAAGAAGAAAGCCCAAAAATTGATTGACTAGGTTTGTACGGTTTCACTTCTCCAAGCCCAACTCGACTATAGGTTCACAAAAAAATAACTTTTAAGTGGTAATTATTACCGTAGTGACACGATCCAAGTTTGTTGATAATAGGAACATCCTGCAATTGCTTATAGCGTAGGCACTGTACATTGCTGAAAGGCTTTATGTAAATATCTCCTAGTAAATAGAAATCCATAGGTTTAATCATTCTGGTCGTTACACTTAAGTTATATACTTGAAATCCTACAAATACGACTAGTACATGATATGATAATAATAGCGCTATTCGAGAAACGTGATCTTTTACATGCGCCATTCACTAAACATGTGCAATATCTTGCCAAAACTTTGTGTTAAACATTACATTAATCGTTAGTTCTCAGTAGTTTTTTTATAGCTTTTCTTATTGTGATGTAAAATAATAGTATTAACACGCTATACAATGAAAAACAATAACGGTGCAAAACCAAACCAAGATTAAAGACATGATTGAAAAAATAAAGTATGGCTTAGGAGTTACGATTGTTGAACGCCCTCGTTTAATACGTAGAACATATTATACTTACCATATTAATGTATGCTGTACCTATAGATAATTTAATAAAAAAAATCCCTTCATACCTTCGCATTCAAGATAAAACGTGATACCGCTTAGTAGACAAATGAAAAACAAAATGTGCACATCATTGTAAAAACAACCGTTCTCGTTCCGATGCGTCTATTAAAACATTACGAAAATTGTACGTAGGTATAAACTGTATGTTAACTTTTTTCTTTTTTATATGTCATTTTAATTTCTTAGTATAATTTTTCGAAGTTGTTACAAATTTTATATTGAATGATTTTTCCATTAATTTTGTATGTAATTTTGGATGATACTCAACAGATTTTTATGGAAAGTGAACTATTAGCTGTTACTAATTTGCACTCCTAGTAAATAATTATTATATCTGAAATACGCGTACCTAAATTGTTTACCCTTAAAACATTTATATTTTTTTATTGGTATTGGAAAAATGTCTTTAATCTATTTTTTGCAAATTTAATCAAATGCATGTTTTGAATATATTTATTATATATATATATATATATATATATATATATATTTATATATGTATAGGCAATACATACTAAAGTATAAAAATACTTAAAATATTTCTTTTTATGCCTACTTATTATTATACTTATAATAGTTATTAATTATACCTATAACTTAGTATATACTGCAAGCATTCGATTCATTTTTCAACAGTTATTAGTTTATTTAAAAATCACTTCAATATAAATCTATACTTTTCCTATTGTAATAAAATTTAATAATAATTAAACATTTTTTGGCTCAGTATAAAGCATTAGTAAAATGTAAAAACCATGTTGACAGCTGGTTTGAATTGTGCATTTGTGGTCGTTCTCGTGGAGAACTTTAAATAGTGTTATATAATATATATTATATACTATACTATTATGATTTCTTCGAATTTTGCATGTATAAGGTATATTGTCATTACCTATGTAGGCTACACATTATACAGACTGTACCTGTACCAGGTGCACGAACGGAATGATTTGTTTTTGTTGTAAACGCGCTAGTTGTGGACATTGGCGAAGTGTAATTTCTTTTAATAACATACTATGGTCTATGTTTATATCTCTCTACAGAAATTAACATGATATTATGATAAGTGGTTTAGTCGTGTTTATGTATATTATATACAATATTATTTTATTTAACGCTGTATATTATGTATAATGGCAATATAAATATATTATAATAAATCATTTGACCTTAATGTCGTTGCCATACGAACAATCGTGTCGGAAAGGGGTTGAAATATGACCGTTAAAAAGTGTTCGTCGTATTATGTTCGGAAACGAGAAGAATATTGTTATTAACGAGATATGAGCATGGCTAATGGCTATACCATAAATGTCCATAATACACACACACATTATATAGTGGTTGTGTCCATTAGTCAAGTGCTACTTATTAACTGGGCCGCTTTTTTTATCCATTTAGTTTGCGTGTGCGTGAATGCCATCTTAAATCTTTAATTTTTTTTAATGTATTTCACACTTACAGCGCAATTAGTAGTAATAGTTATTTGTAATACTTGAAAACTCTGTTGCTTATGCATTAGTGTTAATATATTCATATATGTATTGTTAAATATCAGGGATTTAAACTAAGACGCGGGACGCCATTAACGGGACTATTATAGTTGAAGGCCGCATGAGTGAAATATTATAAAATATGCGAAAAAGTGTGGTGCTGTGTAACCAAAATTACGAAACTAAATTTCTCTAGTAGATATTTTAAATTTGTCTCACTGCTGCAACCATGTGACAACATATGACACTTATCTGTTATCATATTACCACATTATCATTAAATTATTTTAATTTATGTATTGCCTTATATAGGGTCACCTGGGATAATTATTGTAAACGAATGGGTTAATTTTAAATGATATTTTGTGAATAAAATAATTGGCAGTTATTAATTTTAACTCAAAAACTTTTAATTATAAGATGGTAATATGCTACATAATTAAATAAAATACAAACATTTTCTATGTTTTTTTTTTATATTAAACCCCACTTAACCTTAATTTATAAATAATATAATACAATTATATTGTGTAGTATTTAACAACTCGTAAAAAATATCTTTATTTAAAGTGGTTACACTGTCTCTCACCTTCTTGATTATTTCGTTTCTGATTACAAGAACAGTGTTTTTTGAAAGCGAAACCAACCAAATGTGTATATTACTGCTATTAATAGGTACCGCAATTGTTTCAATTTTATACTTAGGAGTGAGGCGAGAATAATTTTGTGCAGACCGATTTAATCTAATCCAACAGAATTTTAATATTGGTTGAGGTATTTTCCTACTTGTGAGGTTAAGCTCACAAAAATGCTCATATATTGTAAAATAGTAAATACCCTTAATTTAGTGTAGTTTGTATTTTTGCTAATTTCTAATAAATTAAAAGAAAATAACTGTTATGACGAAAAACAAATTAATACTCTATATTATCATATACACATTACCTACAATTTTTTGAGAACTATAGAATATTATGATTGATGTATATTGTGTAATGTTTAAAAAATAGCATAATTTAGGTTTTATTAGTTTCACTATTACATATACATGTGTTATGCATGTAATATTTATACCATATAAATGCTCGTTTATTTGCCAAAATAATTGTAACGTGATAATTCTTTACCGTCCCTTTTTTCTAGTTTTTCAGCATGACACAGTGAAAGTCACAGCGAAATCGTTTTAATTACTTTCTGTAATTTCTTTACTTAACACAGGTCACAGAGTACATTATAATAATAAAATAAACATGGCATCTTGTTTGCTTTTATTTTTTATCTAAAATCTCCGCAGACTGTACCTACGTCTACTATACCAATGTAAACTCAACAGTAGCGCATTAGGGTATTTTTTTTTTTTTGTGTAATTCGGAGTCTCCTTCACGCATCAACGACTAGAGTGTTCAGTGTAGTGGAGACAAACCGTCCCACGAAAAGTCTGCTTGAACCTACCTAGTAATGTCGTTTATGTGTGAAAAAATGAAACCGGTAAAGCGAAGCATATCTAGATGATACGCCGATACACAGGTCATTCTTTTTTTTTATACATACAACAAAAATTGACGAACAGCGTAACATAACAAACTTGTGTTTTCAGATCAGTTAGTCTTAAGATCATCACAAAAACATTGAACTGTATCTTTCACGTAAGGTTACCGCCCACCATTTTTGCTGTCGATTCCCATAGTTTGTATAGTGAAACTATGTAATGTTAATTACATCCAATTATCTCACCTGTAAAAAAATGTATTTCAATTTATCAAATGAGCGAAAACTCTTCATTTATTTTAGTAGTGAAATAAGTATTTGTTTAGAGAACCATATTATGAAAACCCATAACGATTTATTAAATTAATTTTACTTTCGTTAAAATGAATAACATTTAATGTAAAAGGTTAAGTACTCAATATGTTTGTTTATAAATATTGCTTTTAAAAATTCGAAAGTTTTTCACGTAACAATGTATGTTTTTATCTACCTTTTGTATAAGTGTTTTACCTTTGCCTGCCAAACGCGATGTAAAATGGAAAAGTATGCAGAACAACATTAGAATAAATGAAATAATTTACAAGAAAATATGCGGACAGATTGATGTTATTCTACTAATCCCTTTGATGACCACGTACTGGCACCTTGTACCTATCTCTATTCTATCTCTCTTCTACTTCAAATTATTTTGACGACGGCTCTTCGACATCCGCGAAGAACCCGAACAGCTAGCCGTAACACCGTCGGCAACTATCCATAGAGAATGTTTAATAGCTCGTATCATCTCTTTTGTCTTACGACAACATTTTAAGTCTATTTTTAAAAATGTTGCTACTTGCTTTTTATTAGACTATGTTTGTTAGGGGGGGGGGGAATTATTAAATTATAGATTGTCTTACATTTATTTATTAAAATGAATATAATATTGACATGTTAATTTTTGTGTAACTTTTTGTCAAAAACTTGTATGTTAAAAATATATTTCTATGGCCACTACAATTATATAAGATAAATACATTTTCAATACCCTCATCACGCCCTGTAAATACGCCACTGATACGCGTTCTATTCATAATTATTCGTCAAATGATCGAAGAACGCTGAAATTAAATATGATGGCACCAATGTGTTTTCTTTTATTTTATAAAAGAAGGTCCAGTTGTGTGCTGGCAAAACAAATATCATACAATTTTTTACTTAAATAACAAGTTCATTATCAAAATAATTATTATACGAAGTATGTAATCCTAAGGTTCAGACTTCAGCTCGTTTGGCAAAATGATAAACTTAAAAATCATTTTTTGAATGATTCACAGGTCAACGGTTTGGCACTGCCGTAAAACGCTGTGGACACAATGAACTTGAACAAACGGCGGTTGATATTTTGCACGTTCGTCTACTCGTGCGCGGCCATCGGCCTGATCGGCGCCGCCCTGGGCACTAAGAGGTGGGTGGTGGCATCGGCCAGGCGCACATCCAACACCACCGAGTCCGTGGGTCAAGTCAACCTCGGACTGTTCCACGGCGACAAGTACCTGAATATTGGATACGGTCTGCGCACGTACAGTGTTGACGGTAAGTTGCAAACACCGAATATGACCTGCACCATATTATTATAATCAATGATGTTATTATAAAAATATACAGACTCGTACCGTATTATATATGCATAGAGAGAGAGTATAATCAAACTAATAATTATCTATTACCATTCGGTATTCGACGGTACGTGCCGTCATTGTTGTACAAATTTAGAGGGGCTGCCTAGTGTATATAAATCTAATTCCCACAGCTGCCGCGACAACATGTGATTGGAAATGCGAAAAACTAAATTCCTCTATAGCTACATAATTAGCGTCCCGAAAAATGAAAACTAGCTCCTCTGCAAAACATAATAGTGGTGACTGGTGTGCAATGTTTTCTATCGAGTAGGAGTACCGTAGTCCGTATACCTAGATCATAATATTAATTTAATCAAACGATAATCCATTAAGTCGTGTAATCCTATTGTACTTATAAGAGTTAAGGCAATAAACCTTATAGTGCGTCTATATGTTTAGATTATTATTTTTTTTTATAACTGGATAGATTACGATTTACGGATATATATAGGTAATAGTTACTATTATTATATAAATGATCAATATAGACATTCAATCTACAATTGTGTATTTTCAATGAGCATGACCGTTTTCTGCCAATAGGGATAACGCCCGATTCCCTTTTACGCCAGACAGTACCTCTTACCCTTATTCGCCAAAAAAAAAAAATGATATTCTAATTAATCGATGAATTGCCTAAAAAGAAGTTGTCATACCAGTAGATCGCGCATTTGAATGAATCATGTAGGAATTAAAAAACAAATAAACTCGTGTACGAGATTTTTGTCCAATAGTTTATAAAGGTGAAATTTGTATTTTTATACATATAGGTGATCGACAATATTTACAAATTAATAATATTAGCAAACATAAAAGTTTAAACAGCGTAAATACAAGTATGCAGAAAACATAAGTAAAGCTAGGTTTGAACATAATATGTTGAATAGAAAAAGATGAACTTAATTATATAATTAATCAAAACAACTTTTTAAAAAAAATCATCGTCAATAATATAATAGTAAAAATCATTAAAAATACATTAAATAACCTGGATATCAATTTCGATTACTAAATTCATGACTGATCAAATATAATAAACGTTTTAAAAGTGTAAAAAACACAACGCAACTATATCGATTAGGTAATATCTTAGTTTTTTGTCTATTTGCTGTAATGTTTTTGGATAAAATACCTTGCAAACTAACTGATTATCAGATTATATTTACAATTAGTTGTGTGACACTGTTGATAGGCATAGACAACATCATAGGTATAATAGTCGTTTAATTTTATATAGGCTAAAAAATCATTTAACTTTGAAAAATAAAGGTTAGTTTTTACTTTTTAGCAAGACCGACTGGACCACTGTGTACTCGGAGTTTACCGGCATAAACATTTATTTTATAAAATTAAGACCCAGGGGTACCACATATTTTGCAGCAAGTCCAGTGGCGGATTTTCAACATTTTCTTGGGGGGGGGGGGGGGTCCTGAAAAATGATATGTATTTCAAAGGCATTATTTCTATTAAAAAAGTGTTGCCTGTATTTTTATTTATATATTATAAAATATTCGTCATTCACACATAAAGTTTAATGTTAAATATTATATTATATTTATTTTACAAAACAAAATCGACTCTTCTTTTTTTTTTTTTACTAAGTTCGGTTAATACTGAATCAACTGTTAAACAGCTTTCATCCCTGTGAATCGACATCATTGCCAAGCCGTTCAATCGAGCCTGAAATTTAATTAAAAATAATATTTTTATTAATTAATTTTTCAAATAATTTTTTTTTAAATTTGACATAATAATTTATCCTTACTTCAGTCATGGTATTTCTTAGATATGTTTTGATTCGCTTCAAATTTGAAAAGGTGCGCTCATTTGATGCAGTGGAGACTGGTAAAGTAGCAAGGATCTGGAATAATTTCAAGACACTTGGGTATATTTCTTTGTTACAAACAGTCATAGCTTGGAGTGCGTTTTCCGGTTTTTCCGTCATGTTTTTTAATCTTCTTCGCCATAACTTGTACTCCGTTGATAATAACGAATGGTTTATGGACTCCAAATCATCTTTGTAATAATCGGCTAATTTTATGAAGTTATCTTCATTTTCTTCGGATTCAAATAATGACTGAAAATTATAAAGTATACTTTTATGATGGACAAATCTTTGTTCAAGTTCATTAATGTAAGAATAAACATGTATGGAATAAATATAGATATGCGGTAGTATTCTTCGGTGGATTTTGTTTGAATGTTCGTTCTATACTTGTCTTCCTGTATTTCTAGGCATTGTTATATCTACTTGAAATTTTCCAGCTAAATCAAGTGCCGCTGTATATACTTGTTGAAATGTTTTTTGAGCAGTATTTCTAAATATCTTCATTTCTTCTAGAGTTTCAGCAGCTAATTTAGTTGCTAATCTCAAATCAATGTTTACTTTTTGCAATTGTTTTGATAGAGGTAACCCAAATCCAAATCCTTTTTTAAAATTAATAATGCAATAATGAATTCTCCATCTAACATGGATTTTCGCAATCGTTATGCCTTTCCACTAGTATCACTATCATTCCATTCCGATATTTCACCGAAAGACTCTTCAACAAATTTGAAAACCTCTAAAAAATCATGCACTGCGTGGTATCGTTCAATCCACCTCGTTTCACAACTACGTTTCAGTGTTTTTTTTTGTAGTGTCATAAGAAGAATCTAGGATTTACTGTGATAAAACGTTTTTTCGTTTGGGAAATATGAAGAAATCTCGAATTTCACTAATTAAGCTTAGACAATTTGTAATTTCCCGAGTTCGACTACTCGTATTGCGTTACCGTATGTCCGCGTCAGTCAAATGTCAATACTAGTATTTCAGTACAAAATAGTAATATAATCGTCCCTTCTAAAAGAACTGTTAAAAGGAAAAATACGTATAAATTCACTATCGCAACATAATCGATTACTGGAAATACAGATATTGTAGCTATAATAATCGTCAATAATTTAACATAATATCAGCAATTTAATGCGAATGGCTAATACACATACAAGCTTTCGATAGGGGCAGGTAGTAGGTACTCTTCCGTTTGCCTACACAAGAATAGATAAGATAATTGAAAACATTTTAAAATATCAAAAAATTATACTTCAACATGTTATTTTATTACATTAAATATATACTTCATTTCAAATAAAACATTATATCAGCGTTTGGGGGGGGGGGGGGGTCCAGACCCCATGGACCCCCCCCCCCGTAAATCCGCCACTGAGCAAGTCTATTAAGACTCGGGCATTGCCGTAATTGTATTATATTAGGTTCATCACTTGTATAAAGTTATTGCGCGGTTCTCGTTTAGTTTTGCTAAGTGCCCACGGACTTAAAAAAAAAAAATATTAACAACAATTACGACCTCCCACCGAAAGTAGACCGTCCGACACGACTTAGACCTGACCTTATCAGTTCTGCGTACTTATTTGTCTGCACTGCTTTACGGTACCCACACGGCTGACGGCGCACGGATATTCACGATTGAATCCGTAATTAGGCTTCTAGGTGCATCGTATTCGGTATCGGTGTATACACGAATGTGTACGGTGGTTCCATTATTAAATATACAGACGACTTGTCGGACCGAATAATCTGTTAGTTTCACTCGAGTCGAAGCAGCAACTGCGGACGTTTCTTCGCACAATGGTTCTCCATCTAAACGTCTCCCCTACATACAGTTGGGCGTTAGACGCACGACATTAAACGTATTCATTCGTATATGTAGGTATAAACGGTTGCTATCTATTATTATTATTTATGTACCTGCCCATAAGTGTCTATGACTCCTTTGCTCCTTAATAGTATAGGATAGTCTTGCACGAAAGTAGCTCTTTCTATTTGTAATATATACGGGACACGCGTGGGCGCTGAACACGAACACTATGGTATTGTGATTATTATTAAGATTGCGAAACTACATATCCCCAGGGTAAAGAAACAGGCAAGGTACATCTTGGTTGATATCGATTTTTTATTGTAATCATGTTTTGGATATCGTATTGAATTAACCCTGTATGATTATCAGATTAGTCACTTTCTGTGCCAACGGTCCTGCATACAATTTTTTTAATTTCTCGTCGTTCGACCTAAAAATAGTTAAAAGTATTAAATAAATTCAAAAAATATTATACTGAATTCATGCCGGCGTTTTCCAGAGCTGTAGCTGTAAATACTAATTAGATAGTACCTATAGTTAGTAAAAGAATTTAAGTATAGTTTTTTCCTAAGAGCTAATAGTATTTGCACATTTTGAATTACTTTCTATTAGAACCTAACTTTCGAAATGCATTGAAATTCTATCAATGAAAACTTCCAATGTTGTACCTTTTATTATTTCTATTATTCATAGGATTGTGTACATATATTCAAGGTATTTCGAATTTCGTGGCCCACCTGAATTTTTTTTTTATATAAATACTAAAATTAGGGTGGTTTTCTTTTTGATTTCCTAGGCTTGCATGTCATATCTAACCCTAGCATTGCTCCCATCTTTAATTCCCACGTTTTTCCAGTAACTAATGCCACAATATCTTTCATCTTGATCTCTGGTTACACTTTATAGTTTTTTTTTCTTTTTCCTTTTTATCTATTTGTTTTTTCTATACTTAACAATGACATTTTTTTTATTACCTACTAAAATAGCGGGTAATAAGTCTCTATTGATTGTTGGTCAATGTCTCATGGTCCTTATTATATTTGTCACGATAAAAAGGAAATAATAAACATTATAAATAATTATATAGATACACTACCTAATAGTAAAATGTGAATAGCGAAACAAAATAATTCAAAATCAATACAAAGTTTTGTTGAAATACAATCAGATTTCATCAATATATTTCATTTTACATAGAATTTCTTTGAGTCTGAAATAATAATCGATATAAATTTTAATTCTGTTGCAACCTAATTTTATTCACTTTTTACGACTGATATGAGGTACAAACAATGGAGGTGTTTTGATTCCCCTACATTGGGAAATATCTTATTTCTTTGTCATTTCTACAATATTTTCTATTAGCTGTTAAGTTTCAACACATACACATGACACCTAAGACAACAAATTAGAATATTAGGACAAGGTACTGCACTAAATCCAGTACAGTTTCTATAATTTATAGAGTATACTGTTAAATTTAATATTGCAATAATCTGTAAAGTATATCTTATGTACAACAAACATCGTTATGATCGAAGCCGTATTTGGAAGGAAGTTTATGGGTTCACCCTCCTTAAAATAATATGTATATATTATACTATAAAATATGGGTATTTTGTTGATAATATAATTGTTAATGATGAAAATGTAAATTATAATATACAGGGCATGCCAACAAAATTAATTATGTAGAGCGTTTAATTTGCAGTTAGTTTTTAAGCGAAACTGTTTTCTTCGATTTTATTCGTTTTTTTTTATACTTTATACTTTTATAGTTATATTTACATTAAAAATTAGTATTTACCTATTCATTTAAGAACTTAAGAAAGTGAAATTGTAGAACTGATTTTTCTTTTAATTTTAATATTTAATTTATAACCTTGTTGGGTATTCACGCGATAAATTTAAACTGATTTTTTTATTTTTTAACAAAATTATTTGATTTTAAATTAAAGTTTGATGAGAAATAAACTGTTGTTTTACATAATTAAAACAGCGTCTGTAGTGTGCTAAATACTTGTTGATAGATACCATCGATTTATGAATGAGACAAAGATAGGATAAAGTAAGCACCAATTGATTTTTAATACGTGAAATGGGGAAATGTAATTGCATAGAGACGACCAAGAACGGTTGATTTTGGATACTTATTATGGTTATCGAGGCGCTTCCTTATATCAGATGAATTCAATGACGTTTTTTTAAAATAAATAATTGTTTATTTTATTATTTTGTAATTATACTTGTTTTATTATTATCAGTGATCGAAATGATGAAAACTGACCCAGACATGATGGTGTACAGTTTGTGGGTATTGACTGTCATTGGCATGATGGCTGGTCTAACGATGGCTGTGGCGGCAGCGGTTTTTGCAGTGATCAATTCTGCCATCACGCCTATATCTGCTCTGGCCGGTGTGCCAGGCTTATACTTCTGGAACATCAGTGCAAGTAAGTATTGTGTTATAATAAAAACTGATGAATTTCAAACGAATACTTTACATCTTATTTATATATGTGTTTGTTAATAGTATTTTTCGAACTGTTTGCCGGTGGCCTCTGGGTGGCTCAGTATTACCAGAGACTGCAATTCAACGTGATGAGCAAAGACGACCGGCGAAACAAATGGACGTCCGACGGAAATGCTTCTTTGGGATTCTCATTTTGGTTTGTGTACTAAGTTATCTTGATATAAATCAAACAGTGACGTTTTTAGTCGGTTTATGTCTAAGGGTAAACTTTTCTTAAATGACAAGAACTTAGAATATAAGAACGGTTTCTCTTTATTGTATTCTAATCATCATTTTTTTCTGGAGGCTTACATTTTTGTTGTATAGGTACTAGTGGTGGGACTATTCGAGTATTCGTTATTCGAATAACGAATATTAGAATTTTTTATTCGAATATTCGCTGGATTATTCGAATATTCGATCTGATTTTTCGAATATTCGAATATTTTATCATTTTTTTTGCAGGATTAATTAGATTAAAAAAAAATAATAATTAAGAGACAACTAAGGGGTCCTTGATCTATTTTTAATAATTTTTTAACAAAATAAATATAATTATAACCTATTATTCTTTTGACAAAATAAATATTATTACTTATTACAAAAAATAAGATTTTAACAATTTATATAGACATATAATAAATTACAAAAAAATATAAATTTGACAAAATATTCGAATTATTTGATTACTATTCAAATTATTCGATTACTATTCGAATATCCGAATTATTTTCATACGAATAGTATTATTCGACTATTCGAGGTCTCAGCTCGAATAGGTACGTAACGCCAAATAGATACTAGTCAATTTCTCGAGCTGTCTTTTTTCAGGATTGACAATCTTCTTTGTCCTTATTCTTTGTAGTCCTAAGTCCTTGAGATCCTACACTAGGAAAATTCTACTTTATAAAGTTTTTTGTACGTGACTACTCTAAAAAAGCAAAATATATGCAATATTTGATAAAAAAATGATTTTAATAAATTTCCATTATAACAGCGTTAATTTGTATTAGGTTTAGGAATAACTTAACGTAAACAATTGGTTAGTGAGTAGTAGCCAAGTTTTTATAAAAATGTCAACATGAAAAAAACATTTTTTTTTTCAAATTTCACAGATTATTTGACTTAATTTTGGCTTTTTTAAATATTGTTGCTTTAGGAGGCTACCCTGTTAACTTGGTCCGCCCATACAAATAGTATTTACCTTAAAAACCTTAAAAAAAGAAAACGAAATTTGAACTCTTCACTCTATTCTTTATTATGACGTATAATATGATACATAGTATAGCCTTTATACTATTTAATACTAGTCTATACAGTATATTATATTATTTACATTATGCTGTACTAAACACATAACTTTAAAACTTTTAGTTATTTAATTTTATGTTTTTGTATTTTCAGGTTTGTTATCTTCGCTTCGCTTTTACATATGATAAACGTTTTCACAGTCTTTTGGGCAACCAACAGTCGCACTAGGAAGTCACCGTCGCCGATTATTGAAGAAAAAACAAACGGAGCGATCATGCTCTACTAGCACTAAATACCTATTGTTTTATCGCCATCAATGTCAATACATATTATTTGTAATTAACTTTAAGTGTTTATACAAAATATTGTAAATACATTCCTTTTTTATACTATAACGTAATTATTTTGTTATCTTTTTTGTTTAAATGAAACATATTATGACTGCACAGGACCAGCGTAAAATTTGTAGTGGCTCAGTACAAGGTTTAGGGCTTGATAAATGAAAGGGGGGGGGGTGGTTAAAAAAAAAATAATCCATATTTATTAAAGTGTTGTTAGGCCTCGGGTATCGGCACTACCTGCCCCTCCCCCTAATACCAGTCTAGTACTGGACATATTTGAAACATGCTGATTTACTTTCTGCAGTTTTAATCAAAACCAAAAATAAATGAATAGCAATCTAAAACAATAATAAAATATATCTATAGGTCTATAATAAGACATTCACCATTCTGCTAAATATTTAAAATAACTCATAATTTTAGAAAAATGGCTACTGTAACTGGAGCCGCTTTGTAACTTGAAACAATGCCAAGAATAGTTATTGACTTCAAAGACGCTTTGATGCTATCTGTGGACACTGTACGTCATTTTTTTTTAATTCCTGGTAGCTCAATTATACATTGAATTATCAATTAATGAACCAATAAACAAATATGGGTCATTCAAATGAGTTAAAATTTTAATCGACTATAGTTATATTATTTATATAAAGTTTAACGTTATAGCTGTACGAGTACAAAATACTTAAATACATATTTAATAGGGTAAAATATAAAATATTTCTCCTGCAATTTCTAGATCAATAAAATAATAGCAATAGGTTAGGACTAGTGTAGACAACATATTTTGTGTAACTAAATATCGTGTAAGTACAGAGTACCTAATATTATAGGTAGGTACCTTGTAACTATATAGTATTTAGGACAACGGAGTTAGATGAACTTGATTTTTTTAATTTCAGTGTGAACTGCGTAACCGAGAAGGTATTGATTTTACAATGATGTGTCTTTTTGTTTTGGTCTGGCCAAGCTATATCTTAGGTTGCTGAATCGACTCACTTGGAAAGCACATTAACCGATCAGAAATCTCATTTAGTCAGTTTACTCCTTTCCCTACAAAAAGAGGGAAACGAAACAAAAGTTACCGATTTTTCTTATTTAAACTTTTATACAGACTAAATTTTCATATAATACATACAATCTCTGCTATAACTTGGTGAACATTTAAGACTGCATGCCCACATTCGTCCTTTACTAAGAGACTTATCTACTTACCTATTGCTGCAAGGTTTACTTATAAAAAACATAAATATTGAATTCATGAATTTTTAGTAATGTTTTTTAAGACAAATTTAAAGTCATGGAATTAAGGCCCTTTCAGCCAATTCATATTTTATAACTTTATATGTTATCTAAACTCTAGTTAACGTCACATTTAAAATTTTGTTGTGTTAATTGTACGTGTTGCCTACCCTGTCGGTATGAAATGACAACACTTCACAGTTCACTTTCCTCTGACCGCCATATTAATATACCTAATACATGGTACTATAAGTACCTAGGTATTTCCCATTGTCTAGTGTCTACTGTCTACCTTGGGCCTACCTACAACATATATCCTTATAAATCTGATTTCCATTAAATATATATAAATTATAATGTATAATGTGGTCTTTGCTATTACAATGTAATAATGTTTATGTATTAAATAATCATCTATCATAATTCATAAGTGGCAACTTTTTAAGTACTAATTATAAAGCATCTTAAACGATATTTATAATATTTTAACACGGCTGTTAGTGGATAATAGACATTTATACTTATAAAACCCCATTTAAATAATATGATGGACAACTCTTCTGGCAGAAACAGTTTTAATACGAATAATATGACATGGATTCATTGCAATATGTGTTTTAGTCAGCCTATGCCAATAAATGATGACAGTAAAGTATTTTACCTAACGAGTTGCGGTCATATATTTTGTGAAAATTGCGGCTGTTTCGCAGATAGTAAGATCACCAGAATAATTATTAAAAAGTTGTTTTTTTTTTAAAAAATAAAACACGAATGTATTATACATTTCTGATGTCTTAATATATTTTCTATACACACTACCTACAGCATAAATAATATTTTAATTTAGATACTTCAAATAGCTGTAGAGAATGTAAAAACGAGTGTTCATACACTGCTCTAGGAGATAAGGTATATTATATAGGTTGATTTCTGTTTGTTAATTTATTATTATAAATTTATACTGTGTATTAATCTTATCTTACTATATGTATCAATTTTTAGACAAACAGTCAAGTATTAGAATACTTTCAGGATCCTACAAATACCTGTGAAAAATTATTACAAGTAATGAAATTTCAAAGAGCTCACAGAAATAGATTAGTTGGACATCATCAGCGTATTGTAAGTTTTTTATTTATAGGTAATATATTTTCAGAAAGATAACACAAATGTTAAGTAAATTTTTAATCGTTTTGTTTATGATTCATGAATTTAAACTCGGAAAATTGATATCTATATATGACAATTTGTATACCGAGTACAATTTACTATAAGTCGTAAAATATTAAGTTAGCAACGTTGTGGAATGGGACATAGGTAAAAGGTGGCAAGGGAGTTGTTCTAGAGACGGTAGTAATGAAGCAATTATCTGTGGCTAATACAAAATAATGAAGTTTGTGAGATAACGGCTTTTTCAAATTACAAAAATTTGAACAGCAATTTTGTTTTGTTACTTACGTGCAAAGTTACAACTTATTCCAATTTCCCTTATTATATTTGTTTATTTCTGTTTACACTCAATAATACCACCATTTTTTCTATATTTTATCACTTATAATAATTTTTCAGTTAGCTAAATACAACAGAGCAAAACTATACATTAGAAAACTAGAAAACGAATTGAAGATGGCAAAAAAGTATATTATATACATTAACATTTTTTTCAAGTTACAGATTTGAATTAACATGATAAATTTTATATTTTTAAAGTGCTTTTCAAACGAATATACATTCAAATTTAAATAGTACTAATGAGAGTAATCCAATTTTTCTACTTCATTCAACACCTTTTAAGCTAATAAACGCAGAAGCAAAACGTCGTGAAAGTACTTCCCCCAAATTAACATTTAAACTTACAGATGCTAAATACCGGTAATAATAATTTTAATGTAGGGGTTTTTAAGGGCGTAAAAGAGAATTTTCTATTCTCGTTAAATTAATGAAAGATGTACAAAAAAAGTAATGTGAACAATCATTACAAGTGTTATAAAATACGTACAATTTTTAATTAATAAATAAATTGCATTTATAACTAGGTCTAACCAAAGCAATGTATCTGAAGTATCATCAGCAAAGACCGATACAGCAATTCCAACTCCTCGTTCTTCATCAGCTTATGAAAGGTAATTGAAAATAAGTGTTTACAAATTATTCTAATAAAACATTTTAGTTTTTAAATTAGCTGTACGCGGTAAACAGTGTAATATTTAAAAAAAATATTTTATTATAACTTAAATGACTTATCTTTAACTTTTACTATTAATAATTATGTTTTTTTAGTGCTTTTAAGGATTGCAGTAGTAAACAATTTCCATTAGTGAGCAATCTTAATTTAAGTTCAACAAGTTCAAAGTAATACTGTTAATTTAAGTCGCTATTATAATTTTACATTTTGATTGAAGAAGGTTAAATATTATGTACATTTTCAAGTTAAAAAAATCATTTAATTTTTACCTTTATATCTATGAAAAGTATTCATAAATATATAAAATAAAAATAGCCAGTAAATCGATATCATAAAACTATCTAAACTTATTACATACATTCTGACTACATGTGTAAGTACTATTTCTGTTTTTGTTAACCCTTAATCTAATATAAGAAAAAACCCATTTTATAATTTGTTAGGAGTAATATCCAATCCTTGGTTTTATAGAATATAGTCAAATATTATTATTTATTTAGCTATTACATGTTTTCAAAACAATCAAATTTAGTTTGTATTTGATTTAAAAATAAATCTAATATAAGATAAAACAAATTATGTGTTGAATTTATTTTTATTGAGTAACTATTCTCAATAAATGATTAGGACAAAGTATTTAAGACAACAAAACTAATTTAAATAACACATTTTCCATTTTATTTGTTTATACATCAACAAAAATATATCAACAAAATCCCAAATAATCACTTAACGACAAGTGTCACCAACAATTCTAACCCCAATGTAAATATTTACAACAAATATAATCATAATATCCATTAAACTAAAAAAATAGTAATTACCTTTTGACTACAATATGTTAAAGCAAAATATGTAATCAATAATCATCTATACAAGAATTTATATTGACAACATAATATTACAAATTACACTAAAATAACAATAGAATTAAATCTTAAAAGTATTTTTATTATTGAGAATTGTTGTCCTTTATATTATTGATTATACATTACTAGTTTACATACACGGTTTATTGTAAAAATCTTTACCACCATTTGAATAGTCTACAAGAACATAATAAATAAATACATTTGGATCTTGATTCATAAGGTGAAACCTAATTGTAACATATTTTTGGTTATTCGTCGATTTATGTGTAAAATTACTTGACTGTAAATACATTCACAACCAATAATTTGAAAAAAAAAGTTCCCAAAATTAATTACATATTTTATTTATACATTTCAATCATAAAACACCCGTAACTAAAATGATATAAACAATTATTCACGCTAACACAGTAATTTTACCCATTACGATTAAATTAAATAACATTAAAATTTAATAAAAACAGTTACAAAAAAAAAAAAAAAAAACGACAGTGCATGTTTTGATCTGATTTTTCATGTTTATTCTGTTTATTTTTTTTATTACGGTAGGTATAAACTTTTTTTAACTGTTACCTTTATTGTATGCGTTTATAATTAAATAAGGTAGAATTAACTGTTGATGAATAGTTGTGAACGTAATTGATAAATTATCATAGTAATTATCAAACTATCATTTTATATATTGACTTGTATGTTATATTGAATTCAATAGTTAGAAAATAAAATAGGGGCTTTTTAATATTCCCACAATCATAAATAAATTACAATTAAGTTTGTCTTATATTGGTTTATGTAACATGTTTTTACATATTATAATTTTCACATAACGGCATTTTTGTTAAGCTATTTCACAAAGGTTCACAAACCTAATAAATCAGAATTTATGCTAGGTGAATCCTTGCACAACAACTACAATATTGAAGTTGTTGTATTGTAAAATAATATAATATTGAATAATTATTTATAAACAAAAATAAATTTTGTGCAGGTGGAGTAGCAACATATTTATGTGAACAAATATTGTAAATATTAATAAATATTAAACATACAGAACTTTGGGGTTTTACCACTGCGGCTTAATATCAATAATATTATGGTAGTAATATTAAAGTATTGTACAACACATTTTTAATTTACAAAAAAGTTACAAATAAAGAAACAAGAATTTATTGATTAAACAATAATTATTTTTCTAGAGATAAAAAATATATGTTATTGTTTATTAATAATATTATCGATAAAATTTATAATTGTTCATCAAAATCATTTATTACACAAATCAGGGGAGAATCATAGTGTATATACATATTTAGTATATAATATCTTTAAGTTACATTACAACGGAAGTTTTTTTTTTGAGCTTAATATTGTACAATAATTATGTTAAGATTTAAGTACAATTTATTATTAAAATTACACAAAAGCTCATAGAACGGAATTATTTATCTTAAAAATTTAATATCTGCAATATAATAGTTTATCTGCTGGCAGTGCTTTAAAAATAAAGCTTGTAAAAAAGTAATACCAGAGTAAAAATGTCAGTTATATATATTTATTAAAGAGAATGTAGATGTTATAAACAATTTTAGTTTTTGAGTTACCCCAAGCAATTTAAAGGCTGATGATAAGCAATAATCATCTATATGATGTATGATTTTATAATCTGAGGAGACTAGAATACTTTGGGTGGAAACATCCTATTAAAAAGCTTCGAACATATTTATTCTCATCGTACAAGATTTATTAGATGTTGACTAGAATTAGAATAGTTTGTCTAAAATTTTATATTTAATTAAAGATTTTAATTTAAAAAACTTCAATTATTTTGATTCAAAAGCCTAATATATCGCATAAGCGTCGGGAACATTGGTTTCTATCATGCGAAACCTGTTTTCTAAATATATTTGAAATATGTAAATAATTTCTTTCACTTAAAGATTTAAAGTTATCACAAATATTTATTATCAATAATTATTATATTATAATATCTATATTAATATACGTAGAATTTGTGTTTGAAAACCAAGTTTGTATACATCTCAATTCATAAAAAATAATCTATAATACCTAAATATCTTTAAATAATAATAATACATAAATTATCTGATATCGAAACTACCAAATGAATTTAAAAGACGACACATATTTTTATTATTTTATGTAAGGTGTAATTTATTGAGAATAATTATCAGTTAAATCTTATTTTAATGTTATTATTATTTAACGTAGGAAGTTATTCAATGGAAATGCTACTTAGTGAAACACCTAATGAGCTTTGTTTAAAATAACATAGCAGAGCAGATGATATATTTTAACCTTGTTATGACAGACAACAAGTAACCTATTTCCTTTCTATGAATGTTTAAAAAAAGAAAAGACTTAGTGATAAGCTTGAATAATCATAAAACTATTGAGATATAAAGATTTATTTGTACATCATTAAGTATTGTAATATAGGGAACTTACTACACTGGCAAAGCGCGATCGCTTATTATTATTCCTGATCAGAATCTCCTTCACTAGAATAGTCTTGTATTGAAATAGGTCTTGTGAAAGGTGTGATTGTCATTTGACTACAAACAAAATAAAATTGAATATACATTTATCCAAAACTTAAATAAAATTGTTTACAGTAGTACTCACGCTTGCTTTCTATAGTAGTTTAACCATTCTTCGAGCATTTGAGCGACCAACAATGGACGTTTATGCAAGCGTTGTCTGGCTAGTAGTAAGCCATTGTCTGTTAAGCAAACATCTAACCATTGCCTTAAGATATTCTCTTCGTGACCCATCTGCATTGGTTAAATAACAATGGTTAGAAAATTAATTAAATTTTAAATTATAAAATAATCGAAATATTACTTCAGATTTTGTAACAAAATGTATTGGCAACAATTTATGATCGTGATCAACCAGAGGTAAATATGTGGTGCTTTTTCCACGTGGTAGGGGTTCTACAGGTACAAGTGAAGAAAAATGGCCTCGAGTGTATGCCAATGTTATTGGTGATTTGATACAAAAACTTGGCTCCCACAAAAGAGGTAAGTAAACACCTAATAAAAAAATTGAGAAATAATTTTACTCTCATTAGGCATATTATATATATATATTTATAATGTTCAAAATATAATACCTTCAAAATTGGTATAGCCTAATCGGTCGCCGCGATAATTTTTCACATATTTAACAGCGTATACAATTATTGGTCTACGCAAAACATGGGCAAGTGCAAATACATGAAGCTGAGCTAAGCTCGATCCCGGTCTTTCTGCTTGAGAAACTAATGCAGCCCAATCCTCGGCCCATTGATACTCATCTAAGCAAAACTCTAATTGTTTGGCTTGCCATGCCTCATACTCTTTCCATCTTGGATAAAACCTTTATGACAATTTTTAAATTAAGTTAGACAATGGGTAAATAAAAGAAAATATACATAGTATACTTACAACATGTTACTTTCATGTAAACAGTCAGCCAATGCTTTCCTAAGTATATTATCCTTGTCGAAAATACCCCAGGTCGACTGCATCAATGAATCTAACAAACAATCACCCGCTGAACGGTTCCAAAGGGCATACAGTCTTGAACCTAGATCGTCACACACTTCTGTCGACCAATTGATTACAGGTGGTACTTCTTCTATTTCCAACTCTTGCTGAACATTACGGTCGAGTAGTTCATCAAGTAGTTGCCTTTGTACAAGCCGAGGTAGTTCTTCAATTTCTAAAAAATTTGAAAACAAAATAGTAACACAAAATTATTTCTATACTTTTATAAATAATAAACAAAACTATTTAGAAAATTGTGTTGACGACTTTAAGGACTTACCATAGGGTAAGGAAAATGTTGCAAATTCTGTTACAAAAGGACAAGGCATAAGTGATTTTCTCACACGAATCGTCGAGAGAAAATGTCTTCCAATCTCATCAGCAAGTTGATGAGCTACATGAGAAGGTACTCGTTTGACGGTTGTTGAGCTACTAGTTGCATTAATTTCGTTTAAAAGTTTAGCCAAAATTTCTTCCCGATGAAACCTAGTATAACAAAAATCAAGTACCTTTATTATCTTGTTCTATTTTATAGTTAAAAAAATACTTTTTATAAGCAGAGAAACTGTACTCTAAATATAGCAAGAGAACATCTATTGTCTTATAGTGAAATTCTTGTATGTCTATCATTGAGAAAATTGTGTATACATTCAGACTAAAATTAAATATTTTTACATCCCTTGGATTGGTTAAATAACATGATAACTTCTCCCTAACTCATTGTTAGCTATATTTTTGAGATGACTATATATGATCAACTTGACTAAATAAGCATCTTTCATTGTTTGATTTTCATATATAATTTATTAATTTTAAAATAATAATAATTATCTATTGGTAATAGTGTATCATCTAAATCTATTGAGCACATATAAATACAAGTAATAATTATTTACCTCACAGCCAAGTGAACCAATGTATGTCCAGTATCAAATGCTGATGGTCTATTAAGTAATGTTACTTCAGTTGATGTCAATGACCTTGTTGGATCACCACCAGCTTGTAAATATGCTGCGATGGGACTCCAATCCCCTTGTACTACACCAACACAAGCAGCAAGCCAAGCACGATCATAATTGCTGTTGACTTCATCTAAACGCCTTCTTGATGAAGACCTATAAAATTACAACGGTTTTAAAATAAATGTTCACTAATGCCAAGTTCATCTTTGCTTTAACGCAGAGCTGAGGCCTGAATTGGGTTCACAATGCAATTATTTTTTGGACCCACAAAAATTTGACTGATTTCAATAAATAGCATTTCTATAGATCTCATATCTCATTCTCTACAAGTCAAAAATCAAGAAATTATGATATTTTTCAACTTAACCCAACTTAGGTCATTGATTGCTTCTAGAGTAACAGATCAGGATTTGTATTCCCTTTAGCTATTTTTTCCTCTTGGGGGTTTGAAGGTTCGAGTCCCTATCCAAACGAAATTCCCCAGGGGCTTGAACCAACTCTTGTAGCCAGCAGGCTGCAATTACTATTATTAAAATTCAATATATGTTGGCATAATAAATATTTCTAATGGCATGTTGAGTATCCAAAAAAAATTGACCTCTAAAGTTCAGAAGTTGGCAGTTGTTAATTATTTTAACGGCCAACTGCCGCGTTGCCTGGGCTGTCTACGGCTGATAGCCCAGCTCCGCGACGTGTGAAGCGGTAATTCTTTAAAGTTATTACTTATTTGGCTACAACTAAAAACTAAGTGTAACCAGAAAAACCTTAAAATATTGTCATGTGTAAAGAAAATTTTTATAGAAAAAAAAATAAAAAGGATAAAAATAAATACTATAAATTAAAAAAAAAAAGTCATTTGGTAAACTAAATATTTAATAAATAAATCATACCTTTTTAAACTACATATATTAGAATCAGTATTAAAAGTAGCTGCCAGATCTTTCTCTGGTGATTTAACTCGTTTTGTAACTATAGTAAGAGGTTCACTAATTGTGTGATCAGGGGATGGAGATGTTTTGCGAGGACCTCTTGTTCCTGAAAAACGTAAAATTGTTTTAAACAAAGATTGTATTCCATATAAGTTTAAAATTTAAAATTACCACACATAACACATTTGGAACTCTTAGGCCAGTTTTGATAAGTGCACGCAGAACAAGACCATTTGGAAAGTGCCCGGGCTTCTAAACTAGATGAAGCTTCTTCATTTTCTGGGGAATTAGATCTCGCGCTAATCTTTAAATCAGTATTAAATTGTTCATTTAATGCACTAACGACACTACTCTCTGTAACTTTATCACACTTGCTGATTTCACCAGATGCTGTAAAAAAAACAACATTTACTAATATTGAAATTATAAATTTAAATGTATAGTAAAATATTTACCTTCAATTAATTGTGGTTGGGGTGGTTCTGCGAGTTCATCACGTAGGCTATAAATATCTTGGGTTTGGGATAATTGCCTTTTTGGAGTCCTGCACATGACGCACTTTAATGACGAATGGTAATTGTCATATGTACACATGTCGCAAGACCATTTCAATGTGTTTTGGGTAGTCATTTCCATCAGTTGATACCCAATTTATTTATCAACTGGTTTTTTAATCAATAATGAAAAAAAAGAAGAACTCATAACACTAAATAACAAAGTAAAACAAAAAACAGTTAATCATAAAAATGTGAAATAAAATTGAAATTTACAAACTCGAGATTTCAATAAAACAAAGAATTTGGAACAATAAACATGATGGCCTACATTCGTGTTAAAAACGTCTGAAAATGTTAAGGATGGCCTTGTTATGATTTTATTGATTTCAAAACCAAGTTAGAGTTGGCCCATCAATCGCGTTTTGAGACGCAACCCAAACGATTTTCGATTAAAATAATCACCGAGCTTGTGACATCAGTAAAATTGAATAACTGACATAGCACTTACTTCTGTGATGTAATTAGAATTAGATAGTTTCGGCTATTCGGAAACGAAAATTTGAAGGGGAAAAAACTAGAAAACAATTTGTATGTGTCTTAAATCTAATTAAAATCGACAGACCGTAATATTATAATAATTTCTTACAATTAAAAAACAAAACAAAATTTACTAAACATTGATCACGAGAAATACTTCATTGTAAAAAAAAAGAGAGAGAGAAAGACGAAATCATATTATATGATTATCCTGATAAGATGTTTTTGTTCATTGGATAATGTGGAAAATGTTACAAAGTAAACGGCCGTGTCGTCATTACACTTCTGAAGTTAGGTACACGCCCCCGCCCAGCGGCCAACGCTAAAACTAAAAATATAAATTACCCATAATCTATATTCTATAATCTATTGCCAATTGCCATTTATCATTCGTGATGGTTGATGTGTGTTCTGTGACGATTATCAATTATGGCAAATTGCGATTTAAAGAAATAGGAATAGTCATTAATACAAGTTTGCAACGTAGAAGTATAAAACCGCTGTAGCACAGAATAGACTAAATAGTCTAATCTGTGGCTGTAGGGTCCTTTCAGAAGTCCAAATAAAACAAAAACGTAATTAATTCGTAAATTCGTGAATATTTTCCTTTCCTTGCAATAACTTAAAAATGGGCGAGCATGATGTTATTTATGTTGTAATATGTGGATTGTGGAGTGTTAAATGCGTGTAATTTTCTTAAACAATGAAATAATGTTTCTGCCCACGTAATACGAATAATATTATTAACAGTACAATATACGAAGTTATAGAAACGACCGACTACTGGCTCTTATTATGTATTACCGTTAATTTTTCTATGTTTTCTTAGTACCTACAACCGTAGTATACTTATTGTAAATCATACTATCGATACTTAAATATTGAGTAATAATCAACAAATCGTATATGTTTTATTTAATATAGTTAATAATTTACCTACTACACGTATAGGTAATAAGTAGTGAATATTTATTTCTAGCCAACGAGTATTGCCTATCAGCTATCAGCCTATATTAATTTAAAGTAACCCCTAAAGAAATGGCCTTTGCTGCCGAGGGTAATATCTATAAAAACAATTATAATAATATAATCAAGAACTTATTATGTTATACGCCTTGGTACAAAAAAGAATTATATATTTATATCATACTTGAAAATGTTTGGAAATTAAACGTTACTATTTTGAATTTACATTACCCAAAATTAATTAATGGAAATGGAGACTTTATAATGTATTAGCTTTAAGTGACGTATATAATTAAAATCAGTCACGGCCATATTTATGGGGTTTATTTAGTGTTTTTTTTTTAATGTAATTAGTTCATTGGTAAAATATTTTTTGAATTTGCATTTATTATGAATACAAATAATTTATAATTTATAATATAAATCCATGACCCACGTTAAATTTGTTCGTCTAAATTTACAAATGTACTCGATTCTTCGGAACTATCATCTTTGTCATGTATGATAACACTTTAAAAGGTAAGCAGTAGGCACAGCAGATACCTATTATTTTTGTAATAAAATAGGTCTATGAGGCACGGTGTAGTGAAGATCTTTTTTACATTGTGGTTATAGGCAACCCGCAACACACACATTTTTATTATCACTAACCTAGTCGCTTATCAAACATTTTTAACTACAAATTGTACGTTCACGGTTTAATTATTGTTGTTACACTGAACTACTTTTAACGTGTTTGGATCTTAAAGTATTAATTTTCTTGGATTTTCCGATTGAAATATTTTTTTTAAAGTACTATGGTTTGCTAATTAAAATATTATTATTTGAATAAAACTTAAGTGTTATCATAATTAATAATATTTTTTCTTGTAACCAACAATAGTTAACATCTCAAACAGATTGTTGTAATTTAATAATCAATTTTAACTGTATTAACTTAAAATGCCAAAACTTGAGATTGGAAGCCGTGTTGAATTGACTGGCAAAACTATTCAAGGCAATGTAGCATTTATTGGAACAACTCATTTTGAAACTGGAACGTGGGTTGGAATAATTTTAGATGAGCCCAAAGGGAAAAACAATGGAGTTATCAAAAATCGTCAAGGTGTATCCAAAACTTACTTTGAGGTAGCATCATTTTTACTTAAAATATATATATATTTGAAGTAATTTAGGCAATAATTTAAAATAGAAATTAAAATAAACCTTGCTATAAATACCAAGCAGGTAGGTATTAGAATCATTGCATAAGAAACAATATACTTGCTAAACTTGTAAATATACCTATTAAGAATTATTTTAAATAATAAAAAGTTGTATAAAAAATGCTTATAATTAGATATACTTAAAAAAACAAAACTAATTCATACTAAGTAAATAATAATAATAATGTTTTAAATATTTAAGTGTGAAGAAAACCATGGTATATTTGTACGACAATCTCATCTTACTCTTATTGATGCAACAGGAGCACGTTTTGATATGTCTGCTAGTTCAGAATCGTTGACCTCTAAAACTACAATCAAAACTCGACTTAGTAGGTAAGGTTCTAGAATCAAATTCATACATATCAAAATATTATGTTTATAAAGATATATTATGTATATATAAATATATATATAATATTTTTAAAATTAGCTTGCGAAAAAAGGTTGATGCAAATGTGTAAGTTGATTAAAAAAAATAAATACAAAATAATTGAACTAAATAAATTCCTATTTATTATTTAGCTCTAGGCAGTCGTTAGCTGGAAATACTAGACTCAGTTCGGTTGGGTCAAAAAATAAAGATGATACATTCACCTCCCCGGTTTCTCGCACTTCTTCTCAATCTTCATTGGTTGGTACGAATCGTACCCCTTCACAGCCATCCATACTTTACAATCCTTCTCGCGCTCCACCTTCTCGTACTCCTTCACAACCGTCTATGCCTGCACCATCACGTACCTTATCACAAACATCTCTTGCTGGAACAGATTCAACACCAAAGCGTTCATCTTTTGTTGAGGTATTAAGAATTAATAATATTTACTAGAATAAAAATAATAATAATTAGTATTGAACACTAATTAACTTATAAATTGACTTTTCATTTAAAGCATTAGTAATTTGATTTTAACTGCATTATAGAATTTATTTATTTCAAAGTTGATTGATTTATTTCTGTGTGGCAATTTGATAATGTTAGATGTAATTTTCTTAAGTACAACTCAATTAGTATAGTTATTCACCATTTGTAATTATTAATTTATTTAAAAAAAAAATATGTTTGAAGTTAAAACTAAAAATTTAGATATTATTAGGGAAAACCCCCTTTATGAAATTTATTGTATTTAAAGTAATTATCACATCCACTTTAATTATTTATTTGGGATCATAAATATTTTGAAAAACATTGTGTTTTCAGCGGTCACCAAGTAACGAAAAGACGAGTCGATTGTCTAAACTAGTAACGCCAAAAATGAAATCAGTTGTTAAAACACCAATGACCAAGTCATTAACATCGTTAAAAGATGTTTCAAACTCTGAAGTAATTTGTTTTTAAATAAAAGAAATATAGGTTAAAGGTATCTGTAAATGTTTTGTACAGCTTTCTTATGTAATTATTCTCAATTTTGCTTAATACTTAAGGTTTGGAAATAAACTGATAGACTTTTTATTAATATTTAATGGTTTACCGTAAAGCGAATGGTAGACAGGCGCTTTTCCCAGCAGCAATTCCACATAAAAATATTACCATTTCTGTATATTATTTTAAAATCAATAGTTACCGATAAACCCTCTTAGCAACAATAATAAAAAGAAAACTATATCAGTTAATTTTAAAATGTCAGAAGTTATAAGATACAATTAATTTTACCATTTTTCAATTCTTAATTTCAAAAATATGTAATAGTTTAAATCAATTTTTGGATAAAAAAATGTTTAGTCATACCATATTCTTTTTTTTAATTAAAAAAAGCTAAAAAAAATAGCATTTATGGAAAAATCTCGGGTGGTCAATCCAAAATTAAACAGCGACAGATACAACTTAAACTCGGGTGCTGAGTGACATTCGAGGTAACCACTACGCCCCACCATGCTCCTGATTTTTAATCTATTATTATTACATATTATAATTTTTGTGTTTAGTGTCCAGATGTTACTTTTTGTTAATAGTTTTTTATTTTACTATATATATATATATTAAAACTAACATCAACAATTTTCTACTGTTAAACTCCAACCAAACGACTTCCTAAAAGTATAGCCTTGTTTTATCATTTTCTGATAATGTTATTTTCACTAAACGATTAAAAATAGTGAACAAAAAGTTACTTTTAATGTACAAAATTGTTCTGTCATTCTTACTTTGGTTAGTATTGTACTGCATTGTATAAAACTGTAAATAGCACTTCATATATTACACAAACGTAATATCGCCGCCCCGGTAGAACAATGACACAACTGCAAAATTTGGTAAAATGGACTGAATGCTTCAATGTGTTTAGATATAGCGAACGTATAAGGTAGAAAAACGATGTAACTGTAGTTGTAATAATTAATTGTGCATTCATGAATTATTAACATTTTAATGAAAATTAATTTGGTCTTTTGGTTCTCCTTTAAAATTTCAATTGTTGCAGTTCTGTCATTGTTCTACCGAGGCGACGATATTATATTTCATTTTTATATACACAGTAAAACCTATAATAGACATTCTTGCATCAGAAGTAAAATTAAATTTCCACTTATGATAATTTAAGATTAGTCTTCAACACTTTTTATTGCATATATATATATATATATATATATATATATATATTATATTATTTTGTAAATAATTAAATGTGATACCTTTGATATTTCCTTTTAAAAATAATCATATTATGCTTATTATGCTTACTTGTTCAGATATATACTATAAAGTAACAACCTATTAGAGTTTTAGGTTAAAACATGATTTTTTTTTAGAACTATAAAAAGTATATAAGTTCTTATATTGTTATATTGGAATGTGTGAACAAAAATAAAAAATTGGCATTTGGTGTGCTTCATAAATGTTCACATCATATTTGTGATAATTGTTTTCGTATGTGCACGTTTCTGCTTTGGTGATAATGCTGTGGTGTTATTACCATCATTGACTTCCCCCGTTGTAATATTATGCTACCACAATTAATGTTGTATTGATTACATAAATTGTTAATAACAATTCTAATTGATTGCATTTTGCTTGTAGACAGAATTTGTCGAAGCTCTTAAACCACATTACACTCCAGGTCAATCTGTTACTCCAAGTTCCCTTTTATCTACTCCCACACAGAGACCATCTCCTGGTATGGCTGAAGCTGCTGAAATTCAAGGGTTGAAAGAACAAGTTCAAGATTTGACTGAAAAGTTGGATGTTGTTAAAAGTAAAATAATTAAAAATTTAAAAAAACGGCACATATTTATAATATTTTGATACTAATTTTTTATTTTGTTCTTTCAGCAAGACTTAAAGAAAAAACCCATGATATTGATATGATGAAACTTCAGTTAGATCAAGCAACCGAGTTTAAAAGTAAAATCATGGAATCGCATTCAGCATTAAAGAAAGAATTGGAAAAAGTAAAACTAGAGAAACAAGAAGCCTTAGAAGGGAAAGACGAATATAATGAAATGGCTGAAACTTTGGAAATGGCAACTCTTGATAAAGAAATGGCCGAAGTCAAAGCTGAAACTTTACAACTTGAATTAGACCAAGCAAAAGAACGAATTGAAGAGTTGACTGTAGATTTAGAACTGTTGAAGGCAGAATTAGAAAAAGGCGGTGGAAGTGAATCTGATGATGGTGCTAATTCTTTCAAAGTAAAACAACTCGAGCAACAGAATTTACGTCTTCGCGACACACTTGTCAAGTAAATTCTTGATGTAAGTTATTTTATACATATTGTATTTTAATTAAACATTTTGTTTAAAGACTCCGTGATTTGTCGGCTCATGAAAAACATCAAACTCAAAATTTGCAAAGAGAAATTGAAGAAAAAACCAAACAATGCACTGATTTACAAAAGTCAAATGAGAAATTAACTGCTAGGGTTGAAGAACTTGTATCGCAAGTTAATGATCTGCATGAGCAGGTGATTATTATTATTCTCAGTTCTACGCTTTAAATTGGTATAAATGCAGTGTACTTTTTCTTAGGTCGATGCTGCACTTGGAGCTGAAGAATTAGTAGAACTTTTAGGCCAACAAAAGTTGAATTTAGAAGACAAAGTGGCCGAACTAGAAGAAGCAGTTGCTGATCTTGAAGCTATACAAGATATAAACGATCAACTGCAAGAAGATAGTAGAGAGTTAGAAATGCAGTTACGGGAAGAATTAGACTTGGCTAATGCTAATGTCCGGGAGGTATATCTGGAGGAATTCATTGAAACATGTTAAATATGTTGTTATAATTTTTATTTTAATATAGAGTATTAAAGAAAAAGAACGTGCTTTAGAGAGCTTGGCTGACCGAAGTTTAGTGATTGTAAAGTTTAGAGATTTAGTTAATGAACTACGTGAACAAAATCAAGATTTACAAACTCAGTTGATGAGGGAATCTGCGTCTAAAGATGAAGTTCGTTCGTCAATACCAGAGATGTTAGACTTCAAAGTATGATTTATCTTTATTTTTATAAATCTTTGTATCTCATTAAAAAAAAAAAACTTGTAATTTGTTGTTTTTTTATGTTACGATTAATAACATACAATGATTTTGTTCTCTATTTTTTTTTTCCAGAAAATGTTTGCTGAAACTAAAGCTCATAGCCGAGCAATTGATTTAGAACTTCGGAGGATGGAAACTCAAGAAGCTCAGCAGCATATACAATATTTGTTAGCTTATATGCCAGACTCTTTTATGGCTCTTGGTGGTATGTTTTTTATTTTTAATTATAATATAGTTCAATTTAATATTATTATATTGAACAGAATTAATTCAAATGTTTTCAATAGCAAAATTTGTTTAGAGTGGCTTAACCCTTTTGTTCCTGGGATTTTTTTTTCTCAAAAAAATTTGTTTTTATGTATTTGTATAGGACTAAAAAATATATTAACGAAGTTTCAGAAGTAAATTTAGAATTCTGGCTTAGTTATACACTACAAAATTTAAAACCCTTCTACAAGTATGTCGGGAAGTAACAAAGTCAATATAAATATATCATAGAAATAATTACTCTTATTTCACCTAAAATTACATAAAAGAGTCTTTAACTGCTTATAAAAAAATATATAACTAAAAAAAAAACTTTGTAAATTAAGGAAATTCCTTATTAAAATAAGGAAAACCTATGATGCTAAACAAACCATAATAGCGGACTGATATTGATTATTAATATAGCTGTGTTGATTTTTTTATCATCAATCTATACAAGAACTTCTATTTAAAAACAATTTTGATAATGATAGTACGTTGTTAATATTTTATTTTATTTTTTAAAGTTAAATCTTCGTACGAGGATGTCAGGAACAAAAGGGTTAAAAACAAGACACTTCACCTATTTATTAGTTATTTTTATGTAGTAATTATAATTTTTTTTTTATTTAAGAACTTTTTGCATATTATATAGTTATAGTTAAACAGTTAAAATAAATATAATTAATAGTTACTACAATGCGTTAGTGGTTAGATAAATTAATGAATAATATGTTGTAGGTTGAGTTTAAACGTTGCTGTTTAAGATGGTAGTGTTAATTACACTTAACTTATTTTAAATTACAGCCGTCTGCTTAAGAATGATTTGAGAATGATGGTAGAACAATTTAATTTTAGGTGATTATGATGCTATACTGTCACTCTTATTATTACCTCGCATGATTTGGAAGAGTGAAATATTGATGACACATGTTCGAGATAAATATCCCGATGTCCAAGATATAACCAAAGAAACACTTATGAAAGATCATTCTGCCGAACAATTTTCTACTCGGTCTAGATTGTCATTTTACTTATACAGTTTACAGGTAACATTTTTTTTTCTTGTTGTTTTATTTATTAATTAAGCCATTATTTTGTATTTATAAGACTGCTCTTCGGCAATTTATTCATGGACTAAATACAACAACTCCGGAAACTTTAATAAAAGTTGGAGAGTCGTATCCCGACATGGTGATTCAAGAGAAAGTTCTTAACGGTTATATAGAAATGTTAAAAATAGATCAAGTATGTATTTTTTTTTATTCATCGTATATAGTTATAGTGTTTGATAATAAATTTTCTTCTAATAGTTAGACGAAAATGTTAATACTGAAAACCTGGAAAGATGTGTAGCTTATTTTAAGAATGTCTACATGCCACTTATTCAAGATTTTAACCCACATTATGAACATTTGCTGTTGGATAATGTATCAATCTTATCTGCAGCTTGTAATACGATTCAAACTGATGCCAATATTATAAAAAGCGTCATACAAGTAAAAAATGAATACATTTTAATCGATTTGCCTATTTTTACATAATGTGTTGCGTATTACTATCTAGGATGATTCCACTTCTACTATTTCTAAATTTTGTGAAGACGTATCAGTTGCTTGTGAAGTGATAAATCAACACTTAAAACAAATCAAGAAACGTGCTGATGTTAATAGTTTTGTAAAAGTGGATCTAAGTTCTTCTATTCAATATGCAGAACAGCTGATATGTGTGTTAAGAGAAACTGCAAAATGTGCAGTTAGCCAAATTTCTTTGGCAACAGGTAAATAATAGTAAAATCATTAATGTTTTTCGCTATAAGCATATTGCATTCGTATTTAAATCTAGTATAAAAGAAATATGTCTAATTGGAATCAATAATATTTTATTTTAGATGACAAAAAAATTAATAGTGACAGTATAATGCAAGTATTAAATAGCTCAGTGGAAAAATCATTTGGAAAGGAAGAAGCTACCAAAGGAGTTACAATATGTTTAAAACTGTGTATAGGGTCGATTGCTGGTGAAATTGCCAGTGCAGCACAAGCTGTCCAAGAAACAGATTTGACGTTACCAACACCAGATTGTTCTAAAGTAAAGGGAAATCCAATTGATCATCAATTACATTTATATTTCTAAACAATATGATGTTTTAGGTTGTTCCGCCTGTTTCTAAGCGTGCCAGACAAGTGAAAAGTGAATTGGAAGAAACAAAGACATTAAGAAATACAATTAAAACTAAAGAAAATGATATACTAGAATTGAAAATGGCCCTCAGGTCTAAACAAGAAGAAATCGGAGAACTTAACGTCAGAAGGGAATTGGCTGAAAAGAAATTGTCAACAACTATACATGAGTCAGAGATTTCAATTGAAAAATTACAAGTAAGTCGAGTCTTGATACTTTGAATTTGAAAGAAGAAAATATTTAATTTGTGTTTTTTTTAGTATCTCATATTTTTTTTTTTTAATACAAATAAATTCCAGTTAACTGTATATTATCTGTTTATTGGGCATTACAATCGTGGCCCGATTAAATTTAACTATTCATTAGTATTATTACTAAAAATTATTGAATATTATTTACTATAATTAATGAAATTATAGCTAGTGTATAGCGTGGACATATATAAGTATTCATTGAATAACCAAAATGTAACTATTATATTTGACTTATCGCGAAATTGTTTTGAGTGTTAAGGATTTTTCATAGGACTAGAAAATAATTAAAAGTGCTGAGGTTTTTGAGTTCTTGAGACTCAACTGTATATTTGTTTTGTAAATTTTGTATAACAAATAATACACACTTAAAATTCATTATTTTTGCAATCAGAGAAAACTTGATGAAACTCAACAGCAGCTGAAAAGAAAATCCAAAGAATATGAAGAAACAATGGATCATCTACAGGCTGACATTGATTCGTTAGAAACCGAAAAAGGAGAACTTAAAAATAAACTCAAAAACTTCAACAAGAAAATGTTTATTGATGGTGTTAGTAAATCTGCTTCTAGTAAGTATTGCATTTGCTTTTATAATTTTTATGGAAATGATATTTTAAAAATGATTGTATTATAGTAACGGCTGTTGCAAATGATGTTAACAAATCATATCAGGAGTCTCCATTCTTGATGAATGAATTAAAGTTGACAAAAATGGCGTTAAAGCATGAAATTGACCAACGATCAAAACTTGAAAACAATTATTGTGAACAATTATTTTCACAGCTGAAACCATTACCTGTAAGTTTAAAATGCTAAATTAAAATAACAAACTAAAGAAATTGTTAAATAAAAAATATTTAATGGTATTTGGTATCAGGTACCCGATAAACGATCAGAAGAAGAAATAAGCCAAATAATAAAATTGAAAAAAGAAGGAAATGATATATTAAATGTATGTAAAATTATATTTATAAGAACTTTGAACACATGTACATCTTTTTTTTTTTAAAAAAAACACATTGTTCGATAGGATTTCCAAAAAACATTAAAAAACATAAGTGTTGTGGATGTGACAAAACGAGTACCAGGAAGGAAAATTATGCCCGAAGAAAATGTGTCTGTAAAACAATCTATAGACAATTGTTTACAATGGAAACAGTTAAAAAATAGATTAGATATATTGCAAGTATGTGACACATTACTTTACTTCGTTTTTAAAATAGATTAAATTTTTTATTTTTTTTTTCACTTGTGTAGGATAATTATAGTAAAGAAATTATTAAACAACAAAAGTATGGATGTATAGAAACAGATATGACTACCTTCCCGACTCCAGCCCTTAAAAAGGTGTGAAATTTGTATGAGACCACCATTAATGTGCATAATCTAATAAGTTTTAATTGTTATAGGCATTAGAAGAAGAAGAACCTGTATTAGCAGCTGAATTTGTAATACCAAAACCTTCAAATTGGAGTGGTCCGTCAGATATTAAAATGGAAATTGATCCAAAAATGTTAGCTTCATTACAAATGAAAGTCATAAATGCTGCTCAAATTCATCCATCTGTTCGGTAATTATATACATATATATATATATATATATATTATAATACAATTTTGTTTTATTTACATTGTATGTTTATATTAGTAGTTTTTTACTACTTCTAATTTTACCAATTAGCACACTAAAAATAATCACATAAAAATTATTTTTGGTGTAAGCACGTTATACTTTAAGTAATAACAAGCTGACTGTTTTACAGATATAATTGTGCATATACTACAGAAGAACTTCTTGGTGTCTGAAATAAGTAAATGAACAAGTATTTTGTATTACTAAATATATTAATTTTATTGGATTCCAATACCTTTGTGATATACTAATAATTATTATTAAATATTTTGTGTTAAATTAAACATTTCAAGTTTGATAAAATTAAGTACAACAACATGTATATTAAAGATTTAACAAAAACTATTATTTAATAAGAAAAACTAATTTTTTTGGTAAATAGTTGGATTTTTGTGTTTTAACAAATTTTGCTTTGTTTTTATTTATTGAAATAAGAACTGTATGATGTGTTTTATATCTGTTAGCCTGAAATTAAAATAAAATATTGTAAGTTTAATATATATAAACAACTTTATTTAAAAAAATAAATATAAAGCGAGCTGCATATATTTTGAGTTACCGGTGGACACAGCATACCAATCAATCGCATTATTGATATAAGCATATACAATTAAGTTCTTCATTTAAAATTTTAAAACATAATAAATTATTGTTAAAACTATAGAATTCTAAAGTGAAAAAAACAAAATAATAAAAAATTCGAGAATAAAAAAAAAAATTGTAATTATTGCAATGGATATAAATTTAGTGTGTGGGTGACTATGAAATAAGTAGTATAAGTCAGATCTGAGATGAAATCTCAAATACGAATCTACACGTTTGATTAAGAATTTAGAGCCATCTACGTTTGTAGGTAATAATTTCAGAGCATTATAGATAAAAAAGGGTCTAAAAAATGTTTGCTAGCTAAGCTCAATATTTTATTCCAAGTCAGTATTTTATAATATTCGATTTTTTTTATGTTAGGGCGCTAATATTTCCAAAAATTTAATTTAATTTCCAGGCTAAAAGTAAAATCAAACACAAATTTCGCCAACTTTTCGAAATTCAAACGTATTATATTTATTAAATAATTAGTACAAATGTAGTACCCACAAAAAACTTTTTGTATTTTTATAGAAAGAAGCAGATTTAAAAAATACTTAAATTTGAAACCGCGAGGACGAGAGTCCTCCCTCGTCATTTTTATTGAAAAATCGCTATAGCCCAGAGAAAAATGTATTTAAAAAAAACGTATGCCGTTTTAAAGCTATTATTCAAGAGTCAAGACACAAGCACCATTAGATAAATTGACGACAAATTTTGCCTATACTTTTACCCCTTAATAATAACTACTAAGTAAAATAACTGTACTCATGAGTCATGACTATAAATGAAGGGTTGCGGGCAAAAAAGATCAAAGGCAATTTTTTTTTGAAAATGAGATGTTGATAGCAAATAATTTGTATTGATGTATTGTATCTTTTATGCGCTCGAATAAGGGAAAAAAATAGATAAGTCGAGAGTAACGACCGCCGGAAGTTTAGACATACAGGCAAAATGTATTACGTTTTGAAATTAAAAACATGATTTTCTCAGAATGTTAAAAAATTGACATTGATCTTTTTTCCCCACAGCCTTTTTAATATTTTGTCATAATATGTTGACGTCCTAAGGGAAAACCCGTACTCGTCGAACATCACCGGGTAACGTTGGTTCAATTATTTCGGTCATCGGTCACAAAGCCGCAATTTCGTCGCGTCACGTTTGCCACACTGCTTATTTACAACCCTTACGCCGCCGCCCCCGTCTATCACGCCGGGTGGGTTTTCCATTATCTCTCTGGCCTCTGCAGAGGATGTAGTCGTACGGAATTGTTTTTAGTGTTTCTCCGTTCTTGTTGGAAATACACACATAACTCCGGTGTTTTCAACAGTAAACGTTCGGTCGCGGAATTCGAAAACAAATGATGCACTCGTTATCGTCCGGCTACAACAACGGTGGTAGTCCGTGACATTAACCGTGTTCAGATCCCTGGTGAACGGCTGCCTCCCCGTTCCAACTGCCCAAGTCGATCGAGTCGTCCCCGTACGTCTAAGCCGCCTACCAACGTGCACTTTCGCCATGGAAAAAATGACCGAGAAGGGTAAGTGACCGTTTGTAGTAATAATATAATTATTATTATGTTACAATGGTCAAAAGCATAGATGTAAACGATTTTCCGTGTCGCTGGCCGTTATCGACCGTTGCTACAAATTATAAATATGTTTAAAAAAAATAAAGTAATAAACCGTTCCAAGGTCGTTGGTTACAACATTTTTTCGACCTCGCAATCCCTGCTGTGTTTTGCCAAACCGCTATTTTTGGCACTATAAAAGATCTACCTACTTGATAAATATTTGCGTTCCTGGCAACTGCACTTTTTTTTCCTATTCTACTCTCTTGAAGTATGTGGACTATAATTTCAAAACTATTGAGTCCTATGCTGAATTGCACAAAAAATTATTAAATTTTAGGTTTTCTTAAAATTCAATATATCAAACACAGAAACGTGGGTCATTTAATGATATTTAAGAAACCACTAAATGTCTATTATATCGGTAAACTTTGGACAATGGACGTTCATGCAACCTGGCATAAATTTGTTACTGAAAAACTATGTTTCCATACTTGTGTTTAAGTATGCAGCTAGATATTACATCTGACAGAAATTAAATTTGTAGTAGATGTTAGAGTATAGTGCTTTAAATTAATATGTTATTATTTTATTAAATATTAATTGTAAATTGTATATTATTGCTCATTTCACATTTGTAATTTGGGCTGGTCCCATTTTAAAATTCTATTACAAATATAATTTAAATATTAAAGCTAAAAACAATTGTATAATTCATCTATCAAATAAAAAGTATAATTTTCTTATTCATTTTAATGATTATTATGTAAGACATGTATATAGTTTTAATGCTCTTATTTAATTGAATTTTTATTAATAATTACGCTGTCACTGATATTTAATATTATTTAGAATAAATGCTAGTTATACCCTGTGATTAGTCAAACTGCTTTAATAGATTTTAAACCGTTAAGATTTAGGATAAAATAATATTTTAATACTTACACTTAAATAGTTGGCTTTATTAATCATTACTAACAACCTTTAGTTTTATATTTTCCCTTAATCTTAAATTATTATACTTGAGGTTTTTTCGTAAGTGGGAATCTGGAACTAAAAATTACATAAACTAAAAATAAACAGTTTGTTTTTAGTGTTTTATTTGAATAAATTAATTTTAGTCATCTGAAATGCAACCATATCTCTAGTGTATATTAGAAGACTATAAAATGTACTTTGATACAGTTTTACAGAAACAAATTTTACTAAAAATGATCAAAATATGTCGATGTTGAAGAAGTTTATATGAAACATAATAATATGACTAAATAATATCTCGTATCAATATTTTGTACCAGTTAGACGTTATTCAGGATAGAACACTGTAAACATAATCAGTATTCAGTAATGTAGAGAAGATATGTGATGCTTCATCACTCTGTGTGAAAATTAAGAAGTTGGCTAGTTGTTGTCTGTTGAACATTTTCTAAAGTTATACTATTAAATTATTATTATGCTGTGACTTCTTTGCGACTAAGTTTAATTTTTAATTCACTTTACCTATCTGAACATCCCTTGTATGTTATTTTTAGAACTAGCAATCAAGTGCTTAATTAATATAATTATTAACTTTTAGTTTCAATTAAAAAAGGATTTTAAAAAAATGTTAAAAACTGACCTTTGTTGTTATGGGTTAAATAAAATATCACAATTATTTTTAATAGTGCTTTTGAAAATATAGTAAATATAATTATAGTTTAAAATTATTTAATAATTAATTATAATTATTATATCTATACAAGATGAAATAATTTTATTAATTTGATGTTTTTTTGTATGATTGAACATATTTTATGTGATATATAATTTATTTATTTAATATATGGCAGTTATAAGTGATAACTGATAAGAATTGTTCGAGATATCCAAACATAGTCATAATAGAATATACTATTGTATACTTATTATGTATATGTATCCAAAGTACCATGTTACGACTTCCAAAGATTTACTAGTTTTTTTTCATTTAAAAAAATTTCCGTCGAGATAGATATATATTTATTCATCGACGATTCAAATCTATTCATAATATATGCTCATCCATAATAACAATATTAACGTCTTACCTGATGTGCCCCGCAGCTTAAACGTTTATGATTCGTAATTTACAGCATATTTAATTTTTATTGACAAAAATAATTAGTGATTTAAATTTTATTTTATTGTAGTGTACACGTCTTCTTGTCTTGAATTTTTTTTAACATTTGTACTAAGTAAACACATGGTGTTTTACCTTAAATAGTTGGACCATTAGTTTGTCTAGTTTAGAGGAGTGTAGCGTAAATACGATGAAAATAGCTGATCGATTAATTTTTATTTACCTATTTATTTGCAGCATTATGCGCTAGCTACTGTTATTACATTTGTTTTTATGGAATTTCAATAAACTATACTTCTATACTGTAAGATGTAATAACTGTATTTATAAACAATTATTTACAGAGGTTTATTTTGCTTACCTTTTAAAAAATTATACATTATTATTCATTACTGATTAGCTGGTTCTGTATTTACCAATTTATATGGTATTTATAGATTTGTGTATAGTTATTTAATCTCTACACTGTTTATTATTAGTATTTATTTATATAATTGTAACTTGTTGCAAAGAGCACAGTACAAAATAATATTATTTTATTATGTTATTCATATTATTTATGGGTAGTAAGAACTGGCTAATAAAACTGACAATCCATCGTTGTGTATTGACAATAGAATAATAGCCATCGGCAACAACAGCTATTGTCTGAAACGTTCAGTCTATTATAGTCCCATCTTCCACGTACTATTAAAAAAATAATTGTTAAGTTTTTGAGTCCTATATTATTATAAAACTCAACACTGGACATATTGTTATTAATATGCATAGAATGTGTGTTATTATAAAATCCATTTGTATGTTTTCATATCTTATAAATGGTTCATACTTCATTAAATAAAATAATAAATAAACACTGAAAAAAATTGGATACACTAATTTTATCGCTTCCAGATTTATTTTTCGCACAAACCAGTTGCTAATCCTACCAAATGTGTTAATTATGATACATAATATATTATGTAGCTGACCATTGTATCTTCCTTTATTCTTAATAGTATTGCTTAACAAATCTTTATCTTACAATCATAATCTTAATCACGTCTAAATAAAAGAAAACCATCTTTTATATTTATCATCGGTTCGATTGATCACGAGATACGAATATAAAGGTCATATAACCTAAATTTCTTAAAATCTAGCTGTCTAGTAGGCATTTTAGCACATGCCCCCCGAACCAGTGGTCATTCCGCCACTTTTACGTCATTTCCATAGTTTATTTTAACTGTTAGTAGTTGATATATAAACAACCTGAGCAAAACAAGTAGTTTTCATCGCACTGGTCATCATTCTCGTACTTAATATTGGTCTTTAGTCTGTACAAATAAAAAAGAAACTTGACCTAGACACTAGCCTTTGCGGCCAGCAAAAATATGCGGTGTTGTAAATGATCCGTTACATTGTTCGTTGACCACACGCAAGCATGTTTAGAACTGACCCGGTCCAGTGCCGAGTTGTCCTTTTTAGACAAGAGAAGACCGTACCCGCGTTGCGTTGTAGCGTTGCCAATGAACTCTGTGTGGTACTCGGAGAAAGTTCTTGGGCGTTACAAATAATAGTTGTAGTACAATAATTCTAATAATTATACTTGTGTATACACAAACGTTTAGTGTATACACTTCACTGTATAGTAGGATTGTACAAAAGTAAAATAACAACTACGTGTAATAGCATAGTATTAAAATACTATGTAAATTTTATTGTATTGGTATGTTTAAGGCCTTTTTTTTAAAAATATTTTCCACAAGTAACTGGTATCGGCCTACTCATTTAATACTATATGAGATTACCTAATATAAATTGTTGGTTTTTACTTGTATCCTACATTGTTTTATGTTTATTAGCGACTTCAAGAAAATTGAAGTTTGATTTCTAGAAAATTTACTCTTCTCTGATTTTCCAACTTGCATGCGACGTTTCGTGTCTATATTCACTTACCAAATACAATTAACACATTTGCAATTAGTTTTACACGTTTAGGGTATTTATTTTGTTATTAATTAACGCTTCTTGCTCTTTCATTATTAACTATGCCCTATGGAAAAAGGTAGTCGTGTAAGGTTATAAAATTGTGTATCAAACAAGACGTTAGAAAAGCCCTACTCTGCAAACTCGCTAAGTCTCGGTGTCTTAACGTATTTTAAATATTAAACATTGAACTATAATTGAAAAGGACATTCAACTGTCAAATAAACGAAAAGCATAAAAAAAAACGAATAAAATACACCTATCTGATAAAACTTTAGTCATTACTCATTAGTTATTGTATTTTTATCGTGTCAGTGTTTAACTTGGGTCATTGTAGTTATATTATTTTAAAATATTTAAAGAAGTATTTTGTATATGTACGTCAGAGAATGTTTATGTCTTATATATGTTAGAGTAGATACATTACATAACAATTGTATGTATTGTTATGTATTTTTGGTCTTTCGAGTAGTTGCTGTTTTTTTAAAAAATAATTTTTATTATTCCTTATGCCGATAACACCACAACAATCGGTTGGGTCTCACGCGATTATATTCAATTAAAGCCTAAACAGCTGCGTTAAGTGCTTGATTTATGAAATGCCAACAGACAAAGAATGGAAACAAATCAATTTTAACGTTGAGCACTATAAAATGTCTTGCTTCCTAGCAGGCATCAAGTATTTGGAATAATTGCGCACTTTTACGGCGTTCCAATATTTTTATAAGACTTATTAATTATTATTATTCACTAAATGCGAACATTACTATTGCGATAGAGAGCAAGTCAAGTACTAATGATTTCTTTATTGACTATAGCCAATGTTATTTATTAGAAAACGTTTTCGTTTGTTGGTTTATTGTACTTCTCAGCAGGTCACGAAAGAATAATGAAATCGATTTTTATTGTATGAAAGCCAATATTATATTATACTTTTTAGTAATGCGATATTATACGGGAATTTAAATACGATGTATACCCTATGGCCTATTGCATTACTCAAACTTGTGATTATATATTAAAAAAAAAGGAAATCTATGTTAGGATCATTTAAATCGTGTGTATTTGATTGACCTTACATAAGCATTTGTTTTCACCGCTTGCGTTCTTATTTTGGACTGACAAATTATACATGAAAACCATTCATCTGGTTTTTAGTATAATTTGTAAATTGTATTTTGTCACTATGTTTCTATCTAATAAATAAATAAACAGCCTTATACAATTTACATTAGATTCTACGAATTAGGTTTGGATTATTATTTATTTTTTATCCTTTGGCGGTCTGTGTGAAAAAACAATATTCTATTTTCTTTGGGATATTCCGTTTGGGAGGTCAAAGAAATACAGGTTTTTTTTGGTAGACAAACATTATTTTTTTCTTAACGCAAGTCGTAACTTCAGTGGCTTACTTGACTGCTATTCGTTCATTGTATCTTTTGTCCACTAGTTCACGCATTTTGTTAGCATTATATACAATGAATACGTTTTTCATCATTAATCATCAAACCTTATTCGTGCAAATACAAATGTCATCGCAGGAATGGAATGCTATTGTGTTGATGAAAATATAAATCTTAAATAAGACATAAAGATGGGTTATTACGTATGGTTTTTAATTTTTATTTGACAATTATTAATTGAATATTCTTTGAATACTTATTGAACTGTATAAAATAATTAAAAAAACTAAAAATCATTTAAAAATAATATAAATAAACAACGTTTCATTTTTTTTATCAAGCAGATGACTGTGATTGGGAATTATAATTTTTTTGGAACTTAACTAGTGTTGGTAAAAAATACAGATACTAAAAAGTAATAGTCATGTTATTATAAGTCATGTATATTCAATGATATGATGACGTGTTTTAACGTCCTTTTATAATTTAGTTTTTAAACATTAATTTAGGTATAATAGGAACGATTCAGTTATTCTTGCCCCTATAGTTAAAAAACTGCTCATGTATCTTATAACTAATTAACACATACGCGTTTGGTATAGTTGTTAGACTGTAAAATGAGGGTTTGGAAAACGTATATCTCTTTTTAAAAAACTGTTAATTTCGATTTATACTAAAAAGTGAAAATTGATTGTGTACTTTGTCTCCGGGTTGATTTTCTCTTCAGTGATACCACAATAAAAAAATGAAAATATGTTGAAATTATGTTTCCAACCACTATACACAGAATCGGTACCGCAATCTTCAACTCGCAGCAAGACTATAGAAGTGTAATGTGTATATAATAATAATATAAACCGCTTAAAACGTTTCCAATCTACTGAACATGTAATAACGGTAATTCAAGTTGCATTGAGATCTCTTCCATGTATTCAATACCATTGTGCATTGCTAGACTAGTACATTCACTGTAGTAATACAAATATGTATGTCTTTTGTGGATTCAATTTCACCACTAGTCTCAGCGACAACATAATTCATAATGACAGCTAGCAATAACTAATAAATGATAATTGTGATTGTGTTTTGCGTAATGAAAGAGTTACACACATATTTTGACTGGTTTAATTTTTTTAAATTTAATTTTTCACCTGCAGCTAAATACCGACGGAAACTGTTATGATGTATTGGTAAAAAATATTTTGTTCCATCATCGATAAACCTGCATAAGCAAGGTTTAATTTTAAATTAAAATAGCATATCCAAATTATTATACATGATAGCATAAAATTAAAATAAATCTTTTGATTGGTAAATTGTTTTTTTATTTGCTAAAAACAAGAAACGAATGAATATGAACTATATTATGATAAAATTTAATTGAATATACATTACAAACGCTATTTAAATTTAATTTTAATGCATACAAGACATGTAGCGGATTATTGCATGTAGTATTTTGGTAGTATGCATCCTCCGACAGCCGGCTGTACATACACCTCACAATATTTTTAGCCGAAATAATATTATGTTAAAAAGGATCTCTCTCCCCTGAGTATTTCATTAAGGTCATGCAATTGTTATACTTATATTAAGGTACCGAAAATGTTCGTGGGGCGTAAAGTCGACGTAAGTTACTGGGTCAGAGTGAATTGGATTTTTAGTCTTAGCTTTTTATATTTGTAAATAAACTGTGTTTGTATGATTTTTTCACTACATTTATCGTTCGTCAAATGCTTTTTTTACCACAGGCATTAGCGTTTACCGTGATCGTGCATAGTTGGTGATCGTGCTCGCCATGTGTAAATCGATAATATGATTAAAATCTGCGATGGTGTGGTGTCAGGTACACCACACACTATTCTCGCGGTTCGGTTAACGCCGCGCGCGTATTGTTGCAAATGAGTCATCGGCTCTGCTCTCCGAGTTTGCCATGTGCCCATGCATATTGTATAGTAATAAATGTTTAAAGTACACCGTTGGAATATTCGCGGTGTGACTTTTGAAACGGTGTTTTGTGTGCAAGAAGTTACGGCGAGAGAATTTTTCTAAAACATTTTGAAATATACACATGTTGGACGTGTATTGGAAAAATCGTGTAATAATATCCATTTTTGTTTTTGGATGGCGCGGCGCGCGTCTACTGTTGTGTATATTATTATGTAGAACCGAAAAGCAGCGGACACTTTTGGCGTACACTCATTCTAATGTTATTCCCCCCATCATGATCAGCTGCGGTATAGTAGTTATAGCCGGCACATTCTACTTCCCCCCTGCGCACCCCCGCTTCATTCCACCGGCGTATGCCGCTTCATAGTATTCAAAGCTATCCCTCTCTCTCTTTATCGTAGACCGTAGTCGCACACTCAATCGTCGAGTAACCGCGGACCGGCGCTGTTTGTTGTGTGCACCGTTATTGTCGTCAACGTAGCATTCGGTATGTGTGCAAAACAAAACTTTTAATTAGCTTCTGAAACTAGCCGTACTATCTGTATAAAAATTCTTCAAAAAATCTAGTCGTTCTCGGGTATTATTTAATACTGCTGCTATCATTACGTTTTCGTCCATCGATTAAGTCCGGCTAACGAACGTCTCTTATATTCACAAATCTTGTAAAGCTCCGAGGTAAGGTTTTTTTTTATTCGCGTGATAAAAATGTTAAACGTACAAACAACAGCTTATTCGATCGATCCGTTTAAATCAATAATTAACGTCCGAGGTTACGCTATAGATTTTTATCATTTTTTGTTTTTACGACCGACATCGTAAAATCTTTATTAACCGGGTATACGCGCATATATTATTATGTTGTCGGAATTTTGCAATAATTTTTTGACATTCAGAGTAACCTTGTCGCGACCAATACCTACTGCTTTCGTGGGCGGCTTTTAGAAATTGTTCTAAATATTACAAATAATAACTTAAGAAGAGATTCTTAAAATTAATAGATCGGTCATATAACAAAAATGATAACCGTCATCGCGAAAAGGGAATGGGCCAAGGGAACGCCGAACAAGTTATTGGATTAACACATTTTTATGTCTTTTTATATGTTAGAACAACGAGTTATTTATGCAACTATCACGATCAAATTTTATATTGTGTTAGGTATGACGACTATTCGAAATTAGTGACGTGCTCCGAGTGTGAAAAAGCGCTTTGTTGTGTGACTGTTGAGTTTGCGATAAGCCGTGTTTTAGTCTGCTGAGTAACGAGGAAGAAAAAAACAATAACAATGACCAAAGGTGGATCGTCGCCCGTACTGGTGGATAACGGCAGCAATAAGCCGTCGGAACCCGTAAAGAAGCGTGGCGGGTTCTTCAGCGGATCGTTCAGGCGTCGCCGCAATTCCGATGTCAAGATCACCGACACGATTATCATCAACGAGAACGTGGCGTTCAACGGTAATAACAACAACAATGCCAAAAACGTAAAAGGCGTCGTCACACCCGTTGTTGACGGCCCGCAGCAAGTGGTGGACAATAAGAAGCCGCCTTTGCAACAGAAACAACCGCAGGCCTCGTTGACCACCGCCGCGACGGACAAGAAAGCGGCGACGTTGCAAAAGAACGAAATTAAAAAGCAACAACAACAAGTGGCGGCTGAGGAAAAGAAGAAAGCGGATCAGAAAAAAACAGACGATAAAAAAAAGGCGGTTAAAAGAGGTAAACTACATTTGTTGTTTTGCATGCGTTTTCCCATTAAAGGGCACCACATCCATACATTTATCAATAGTTTCTTGCCTAAGTTCAAAGTTCAACGGAATTTTGATAGTCTTTTTTTTTGTTGTCCTAATGTGAAAATTAAAAACGACGTAAAATACAACTTAAAAACGTGAGTGGTCGTTGTCGTGTTGAGAGCGATTCGTAAATCTTCAAAATACTACCCCAACATAGTAATATTATAATTTGTTTTCATTACTCCCCCGCCTGGCGGCTACACAGAAGGAGCGGCAACCCTTTCCCTGAGAACCACTGCACATAGTCGTTCCCACTTTACGTCTATGACTTCTGAAAAACACTTAAGCAACTATACTATCTTAAGATAAGAGTACGAATTTTCGAAAAAATCACTTTTTTTGCTTAACATTTTTATGGCTTTTGGCCTTATGATGCAGTTGCTCTCCGATTTATCGTGAAACGGATCTTGGCGGCGAGACTGGAAGAATTGTTGCAAGTCGTGATATTTGCCACAGTAGGTTTTAAATTTAGTCTCATCTCATACGCGTGTATAATTTATTATCGAACCGTCATTGCATTTTTTATAATGGATTTCTCGTTCCGAAGCGAGTTTAAAATAGAGCTACAGAATACTCGAGCGCCGTAGATTATTATTAGTGTAAACGCCAACAACCAGCACTCATTACGGTGTGGCGTCTGGTAAATGAGGCAGTAGGTATTCCTAATGTTTATCTGAACGCGGTTTATTTGGATAAAGGAACATGACGTCTAACTTTGCCATTTTCAGATTTTTACTAAAGTATCTTAATTGAATTCTTCGTGTTTTTGTTGAAAACGAAATATGTCGAAATATTACTTATGCAGTAATGTTAGTTTTTTTTGTCATTCCTGTAAAATTTGAATATCATAAGATTAATTTCGTCTCTTGTCCAATGAAGAGCTATTGTGGAAAAAAACTACAATAAATAAATGTTATTTTTATTCGTGACAACTGCGTTTGTGTAGAAAATTGTGTATAAAGCGTTTATCAGTAGTGTTATTAATAAGTTAACTTATTTTGTAAGTAATTTAATGACTTACAAGGACAGCCTTTCTATTCAAATCTATGGGTAGTGTTCTATTAACATCAACTTTTATATCATGCATTATTTCAACCCGCTAAATGTGATTTCTTAATTACACACGTGTTCAGAGTAAGAATAGACCAAAAAAACATGTATTTGCTAAAACTAATACCTTTCACATCGAACCTAAAAGTTGGTGTCTGACGATTGTGTTATTTGCCCGGATGATAATTTTGAAAGTGAAAGTGAGTAGTGGACATACTCGTAGTACGCCGGTTGGATTATGACGGTTTGAATTGTGCATAACCACCGCAGATCAAAGTTAAGTTGTACGATCACACACTAAAAGTGTAAAAGAACACTACTTGTAAATGAACTGTCATTACGGTTTGAAGGTTAAAAGCTAGTTAGTTAACCACCGCCGGCTCCTGAGGTTATGCTAATGTTAGTTTAATGTAAAGTGAAATAAAGTATTTTGATAGGATTTTTAAATTATAAAAAAATCGAACATCTAACAGAATTTTAAGATTCCATGTCCGCCCACTCCACTTTTCTTTTTGTTATCGAAGGACGATTTTTGTTTTGTCTTTTTTTTTTTCGCCACGGTTTTTCGTCATCTATTATTTTTCATTAATAAGAACTCGGATTTTCGTTTAGTTTGTGTCAAGGTCGACAATGACGAATGTATCTACAATTCGGTACGGTAGAGTAGTTGTATATATATATATATATATTATATATAATATATATATATATTAATATCGGAGAAAGTGCCATTGAAATACTGCGGGTCATACGATAGCCCTTTGTAACTCGAACTTCCGAATTATCATCGCCAGCGATCATTAATAGATACAGTATTACTTACGAGTTAATAGGTGTAAATATATATACATATAATTAGTTGTTTACTTTATTTCAAATAACTTATAATGTATGATTTCTGAAGAGTGAAGAGTGAATAGCCGAAAAGTGCACTAATATAAAAATTCAAGTAAGCATAAGTCAACATTCTCATTAAACCTTGTTCTGGTCGCGCCAAAAATTCTATGTAATTTGTACGTAATAACTGGTGAAATGTGTATACTATAAAATAAAATAAAAAAAGATTTGCTACACAAAATATATCGTTGCTTATTCTAAGTGAACAACTGTGAGCTAGGAATCTTTTCTTTATTAGGTCAAATTCGTTATCACCATATGAATATAATGTTGATGCCGGTCGGCATTTAGTTATGTGTGTCTGGTGCGGTATTTTTCAACGTGTGCTGTCGTTTCACCTGTAGCGCACCTCATGTTAATAATAAACGCCAAGGTCGATGGTTCTCTTATCAAAAAAAAAAAATGTACGATGTATAATTTATGATTGAAATCGCCCTGGTTTCGAATCGCTGCTGTGATTTTATATCGACATCATTGTTGGCTATTAATTATTACTTTGATCTTCGCAGTAAAATTAGTTATTAACTTGTTTTATTACTCGCAAAGTTTATTGTGAAAGACTGGTGCTCATTTATTGTTAGGCAAAAAGGTCCGTTCACACGCGAGAGGAAAACTTAAGATACATAAACGTTTTTTTTCTTCTTAATTTTAAAGGAAATTGATAAAATGTTAGCAAAAAATTGTAGTATTCATTTTTTCCCTATTACCTTTGATTTTTAATGCAATCCGTTTTTATACATAAACGTGGGAATAACGATTGCGTTAGTTCCATTAGAATCGTCTAATTTTTTCCCTCGTTGCTTATATAAATATTTACATGTTTTGTATGAGAGTTCTCATGTATGACTTATGAGACATGTCGGTCTACATCGTTATACATTTTTTATAATATTAAAAGACATTTTCACGTATACAAAACGCTATAGTTAACTTTGGCATTTTGCCGGATCAGATAAGTCGGCTCTTATGCTTACCTTATTATTGTTATTATAATAAAAATAATTTTTGGTATTTTTTATTGCCAGTAAGTCGTGACCACCGTTGTTGTTTCCCCGGTAAAAGTTTTTTTATGATGAAACACACCGACGTGATTAGTTTCCAGAATAATCCGTATTCTACTGCTTGGGCAGTAGAAATACTTAGGTTATTAAGAATCGACATTACAAAAAAAAATGTTCCAAGTACTGTTTAAAGGCTAAAAATATCATCCTATATTAATAATGTCAATAGCATTAGAGGTTATCTCGACTCGGGATTCTGTTAAAAAATGTTATCTGTTATCAACTTTTGTTGTAATCGAAATTATAATTGTTTTCTAGGGGACTAACAATCGTGTAATCAATATAATTGTGATCCGCCATACAATTGTATTATTTAAAAAAAAAAATTAAGAAATTTCTAAAGCTTCAAACTGGCGTAGTTACAATATTAAAATACCCATGTTAATCTATGGAAATTAATTAGTTAAACGATTAACAATGTTTAGTTTGATGAATTAGATTGTTAATTAGTCTGTTATTTTAAGTAGTATAATATAATCACCACGTACTAATTTATTATTGCAAAAATAGTATTGTGTATGAATAATTTGAATAATCGATCAGCCAGGCAGGCAACTATTATTGTTGACTGATACTTGATAGTTGATACTATATTTTTGTATCAATGCTATGATATTGATGATATGCTAAACATTTATATAAATTTCACACATCTTTCTATAACTATGACTAAGAATACTGATTTCTGCTATAGCATAATCAACGTTTGCGAATATGATAATTGTTGTTTTAACGACGATTATAAATGGATAATTATATATAATTAACACGATTCGCATATGTGTTATCATGCATTTTTGTCTCAAAGGTATTTTGCGTGCGCATATGCACATAAAACTGCGTACAACGAACGACTGTCATATATTTATTATAAAATAGAATATTTGCTTTATGCGAAAAATATTGAAATAATCTGTATGCGGATGTGGCTGACGACTTGTAGGCGCATATGTTATAAGAGTGCACTGTTTGTTTCACACGTATGAAATGGTGACGTAACTACTTTATAGCCAAGTCGAAATGTTATTCTTAGTGTGTATTAACTGTTGTTGCACGGTAAAATACAAATTTTGGGCTGTAATACAGCTATAAATTTGTGTATATCGGTTGACTTATTAAGCAAAATCGTACTACACGAGTACAAAGTGTATTTTAATTTTACTTATAATTTGTAGAAATTAACTTCATACTAAATTTCATCAATAACCGGAGGACTAAAAAATGAACTACCTAAGAAAAATGTATTATTTATTAGAGTCACGATAATATTTAAATCGGTATCATTAAATCATCAGTTGTTATTCATCTTTATAATAATAGTGCACCTTTTGTTGAGAAAGACCAATATGACGTAATGAAATTAAAAGTTAATTTGTTTAACGATTTTGTCTGGTCTATTAAACCTTTATTCCATAAGTAGTTATAATTAAAGAACTATTATGTAGTGTTTAACATTTTAATTATTCACATTTTGGTCTCTTATTTTAACTATTACATTCAAATATATTACCGTATGTTAATGTAGACTTAGCGTCAATTTTTTTTGTGTAAGTTATTAATTTAGGCGTGCACTTTCTGGAATTCTACAAAAAGCAGCAGTAGTATTGTTTGTCGTACCCAACCGAAAACATTCGTGACCCACATTTTTACCTGCCTAGTACCGATAACCATCTTAATTCGTTTTTACTAATGGTTTTTTCACTATAAAAAAAAATGTATATATATTTTTATATCGCCGGATCTATTTGGTCATAGAGTCCGTCGTACACCGGAAGACTATCATTTGTAAAACTATATTTTTAATTTTCATAATAGGGTAGCTTGTCTAGACGTCATGTCATGATATATATTCTGTATATTATCTCTCCCAGTGTTTCCTAGGTTTTAAAATCGATAACACCATAAAATATACCCAAGGCCACGTTATATACTTAGTATATTATATTATTATATAAATGTTTTATCCAGCAACAAATATACCGAACGGTGAACTTTGAATCGAACATTTTACCGATATTTTTACCTAACAGTTCAGCTGTATAACCACAATAGATTTATATATTGTGTACATTTTTATGCTATTTTAATTTTATCTAAATTTATTTTGTTTTATTAATCCCTTGTCGGTCGAGTTCGCACGACTTGTGCGTGATAAATACAAACTGTAATCGAACATAAAGAAAAGATTTTTAAATTTTGACTTAATAATTTTGATTATTTGATAATATGTCGTATCGCTATACTTGGGGGGACTAATAAAAATTAGGTCTGTCGATTGTGCCGCCTTCGCTTCAGCTCGTGCTGTACGGGAATAGTGTAAGGACTCTAAAAATAACCTTGTCCTACGGGTCCTGCGTAGTCGTCGACTTCTATAAATATATTTTATTATATAATTCAGCAGTGACGGCTGTTAGGTCCTATAACCGAGCATGAACGTTAAATGCGAGAGTGCCAAACGGATATCCTGTGCCACCGCTCTACCGTATGCTCCTGCAACAACCGGAGAAGTCATCGCGCGGTTGTTCTACTGTTTCCCATCGTCGTTGGCGGTGGGACACCTTATACAGGCGCGGGGCGCCAAAATTATCGATTGCCTTATCCTTAGGTCACATATTTTGTCTATTAGACCACTAAAATTTTCATATAAACACAGTTCACTGAGGGTGATACTGATTATAGGTGTTATATTTTAGGAAATGTGTCATTATCTTAACAATACTAGCATAGCTGTTCATATAAATCGTATAATATTATACGGATATACCAAATTTAATTTGTTTTGATCCATTTGTTTTCTTAACTATTTTTTTATTGATATATCTTCGATCTACACTAATTTTACTACATAGATTTTTAAAAATTTCGTTCTAGATGTATGATAGACCAATTTGCCATTTAGTTTAACAAAAGCAAAATACCAAATATTTTTATTATTGTGGAGAAATGTATATGTATAGTGTAAGGGATTTTTAATTGGATATTGTTTGATAAGCGCGATCTTAATACATGTGTAAATATTATTTTGACTAGGTCCACTTTTCCCTTAGCATTGTTGACTATTAGTTACATTTTTAAGAGATCATTCTTTTATTTGCTACTTATAGATTGACACTAATTGAAGCTATAAATAATTGAGGAATACAAAAAAATAATTTTATAATCTTTGATATATTTTACAATAGGTTGATCTTTTGACAAGCATATTTTGTAGTTGCACAATGTGCAAAAACATACTATAAGCCATGACTAAAAAAATACCCATAATTACTAGATTGCGAACTTCTCCTATCTTTGCTAATTTACACATGTACACGCACAGAATATGTTAGAACTTATAAAAATAAATTAACACGGTAATACTTTTTTCCCAAGTTGGGGCAGAATTACCCTGCGCTGTATTATCTAGCCATCATGACTGTTTATGTAGTGATGCTGTGATCGCTTTTAGAACGGCTTCAACTATCGGTATGGAGCTTCATCTATTGTAAATGATCTCAGTAAGTTACCAACAATATTATGTGCTGATAAAATTGCGCATGCGCAATATTCTTTGATAAGTTTCCTTAAATATGCTTCAAAATTGGTCTACTTGCAGCGTTGGTTATAGCTTTATCAACTGCAAGTGACCTAAGATAAAAGTTAAAACGCATTATTTTTCTACAGACACAATTTAAAATCATACAATATAGGCGCTTCACTTACTCTTGTTAATCGCGAACTCGACAACATAGTTTTAGCAAATGTTAACGGCGTAGTAACGCAATCATAATGGTAATTAACATGCGCAGTCTAATGTATCATATGCAAAAATAAAAAAATTGCCATGTGATAAAAACGTACATAATGCAAGGTACGGGCTTAGTCCTTAGGATTTACTCCAAGTGATATTGATTCTTATTTTTTACAACGATAAATTTAATGTTGTTTTAAACACTGTTTGCCCTAATAACCGACTAAATGACAAACTAATAGTTTTTATTAAAACTAGGTATTTAATTATTGTTCTGTTTGGTATTTTAACAGTTTTTACAGGTCAAGGTACCTAAAAGTCTTTAATATCGGTGTTGTGTAATAGAGCAGAATGTTGATTAAAACAATAAGATTATCCTACATAGCAGAGAGTTGCCGATAATAGGTTAAAAATACATTAACGAATGTGTAAATAATTGACTGATATCGCTATATTTTCTTGGCATCGTCCAAATAAACATTTATTTTTCTCAAACGAACAAAATCAAATATATTGCGTTAAAAATAATTGAATTTGTCTTCTAGAATTCTGTTGCATAATTAAAATACAACATAATAATACCCAAATCAAATATGTATATATATATATATATATTCTAGAAGACAAAATTCTATTATTTTTAACGCAATATATTAATTAGGCCAGTAGACTAATTTTCGTTTCGTTATAATCTCGTTCATTAAAATAAATATAAATCGCATCAAAACGATTAAGAAGACTTCTGTAATACTTTTATGTATTAAAATAATTATAATAAATGAAACATAGAAGAATAAGCACCGTAAGTTGCGTGTTTTATTCAATGGATAGCATGTTTACCTCAAATATATTGGGAAGGCAAAACTAAGTATATCACCTATTTTATACCTATTTTATACCTGTATTATAGTGTATTATCATTATGTAAAGCGTGGTCACTGAACGTCAAATTGAAATGGAAAGAAAGCTATTGGCATTTGTAAGAAATATTTTTTAAAAAATGTATAATCCCAATGAATTACGAACGGAAGAAAAATACAGAGGTTGAAAGGTTATCCGACAAACTTAGTATTCAAAAACTTAGTGATGAAAAGGCATGGTTAAAACCATCTACTTGGCTTGGTAAGCAAAAATAAACTATAATGTTCGTTATAATTTTTGTTTCTGTGTTTAAAAAATAGTATTTTAACTTTAATGTTTTCCTTTTTTTCTCTATGTTGTACTCCTTTCATAGTTTTGAGGTTTATTAAGAAGCATCATTTTTTAAACGACTGAAAAAATTTCAAAAACGTCGTAATAAAAAGTAAAAAAAAAGCGCCGAGGAGAAACCTTTTTACTGTTTTTTTTTTGTTTGGACATTCTTAGGGCTCGTTTCTCAGCACATCGTTTCGTTTGTTCTTGTTAAACTCTAGGTGCACCTCGCGGACATTAATCGCTAACATTGACAAAGACTGTTAGACACACGCTTGTGTTTGTTAATTAGTTATATTATTTTAAAATATTTGTTCTGATTCCAACGTGGACGTGTATAATAAGAGAATGTCGAGCGCATGACAATTATTACTATCCTCGTCGTTTTATTAAGCGCAATTACTGTGACCGGAAGACGACGTTGACGGGTATCCGGCTACTATAAGCCTAAAGAGGCATAGTAGATCCTCGTTGTAATAAAAAAAATTTAAAAACAAAAATATATAAAGCTTAAAGCATTAAATAAATTGCCTTTAAGGTCTAATACTTGGTAGCGCAAACGAAAATTATTTTCGGTATGGGTGTTAAGACGTTGACAAAAATCCACCTCCTTTGACCCACTAGGTGCAAATTGTAGGCGTTGTAGCTAGCCTTACCTCTAAGCTCTAGTGGCGCTTCTATTAATACCTATGATATACGACACACATACCGATCACCTCCTGAGTGTGTGTGTGTGGACATTGTCATGTGCACATTGTTTCAGGCAGAAGCTCATCATCATCTATACACACCCAACGTATACCGCCCGAACAATTATTTTGATTTATGTTGTGCCTATATGCGACGACATACATGTGTCGTTATAATATACCTGTATACTGAAACCAACATTATATATAGGTACTACACACGACGAATTTTGGTATATATATACCGTTTTATTTGGTTGGCTATCGAGGCGAATCCTTTTTACTTTGTATGTTTTCCTACACTGATAAAATATAATTTTGGGTTTTGCGTGCCGGGCCGACCGCAACGAGGCCACAGTGGGTGCAATGATATTATTATTTTTAAGAGAGAGAATATTATAATTGGATTGCGAAGGTCACTTCGGTAGTTCTCAGACATTCGTCGATAAATTATGACGAAAAACACTTACGGACTTTGCAATTTTACTATAGAATGTTAATTTATGATATTAATGGTTGATTATTTCTAGTGTAAATATTGTTATGAAATATTTATTGAAACGGATTAAATCTATTTGTCTAATGGTTAGTTGAAAGATATTCTTTGATACTCGATACGGTAACTTAAATATTTTTTTAAGTCTTGTAATCTTCTCGACTAAGAACTTACCAAAACAATTAACGGTCAAAAATTAGTTTTAAGTAAATATTTCAGGATAACTAGGCGCCTTATAATTATTTAATTTGCAGTATATTTGTCAAATGTTGGTTTTTTTACACGAGTATAACCTGCATATGAGTTTATTTCTATTCGGTGGTAACCACACGTCCACACATAAATAAAACTCGACACAAAAAGTATCATAATAATTCGTATTGTATGATAACATTATGGTATTATACGTTTTAATTTTTAATAATTGGCGATATTTTTGTTATTGACAAATATTATTTATATGTTAATAATTATCCGTATCACATTGCAGTTGTGATTCCGTATACCGAAATTCATCTTCTCCACAATAAGATCGTTATAATCATCTTCCAAAATACCGGATTCTATTCGGGTATGGTTGTTGTATAAGATTTTTAAAAATAATTATTATCATGTTTTTTTCTCCTGCAATACGCGTTGGTATGTTATGGAAAAATTGGCCGTTGTTACCTACACCGCCGTGTTTAAAAACATACATAGGTACAATGAGCTAGGTAATACAATTTTTTTTAAAAACAAAACAAAAAGCGCTGGAACGTTATAATATAGCTATAGCTGTAGAGCTATTATTATTATGCTAGTCATGGCTGAACGGTCACCGTCGTCGTCGCATTTACTGTAGCAGAGCTGTTGCTACAGCTGCTGTGGGCAACTGATAATTACCGGACGATGGGTGTAGCAGATAATATTATGTTGTTTGACTTAACCAGTGGTCGCGTCCCTGTGATGGAACGTTTACGTTATTTACGTTTCGTGTCTCCATCATAAAGAGTTGGGTAGTAAAGTGCTTTGCTTGTCATGGTATCCACATAATAATAATAATAAATATATGTGGGCCCTTAAATAATTACTACAAATTATAATCCCCATGTGTTTTGGAAGGGAAAGCCATCGTTGTCGTGGGTTTTTGGCAGACAATGCACGTGGTGTGTGTTAACTACAATAATAATATAACGTTGTAAACCTGAGGAGATTGACCTATCTTGTACAAGTATGAAAATTCTGCTCGTGTACTATTAATAATTACCATAGTACCACAGTTTATGGAACCCGCTAAGGAGTAAACGGGTCTGAACTCTATCTAAACTAGGTGCGTACATGACACTGAACCTTGCATTGCCTACAAACGGCTAAAACAACTACTGAACGCTTGTTTTTCCTACAAGAAAAAATTGAAAAGAACTCCAATGGTTATAGAATGTTTTCTTTTTAATCGTGTTTTATAAGGTGTTAAAGTGGATGGGACCATGATTAAACAGATTTTTTGTATATCTCTTTAATGATAGGTTTGTCATTTGTCGTTGCCGTTTGTCATTTCCTATTTCTTTTTTACTTGTTTTTATGGAAAGAAAGTAATTAAAATAATTATTTCTCAAAAACTTTCTCTTTGAGTAAATTCACTTACATAATTTGCTTGCTTTTTTTCTCACAGTTGCATTATTATCACTGGTATTGGTATGGATATACTATAAGTTACTGTTAATAAGCATATTGTGTTATATAATGCGATTTTTTAATTCAAGGAACATATAATATAATAATACTATAAATTTATATACGATTAAAAAAACAAAGGAAGAATTTAGTGATGTTATAAAAAGCTCAAATATTCGTTCGTACGGTTCTTATTTAATTAAAAATTAGAAATTGCATATGATTCCAGTTACGGTTGTAAACACTGTACAGTATATATATATATATTACTTTTTAGGGCAAAAATATTTAATGGTTTATTATCGAATTTGTTGTTTCGATGTTAATTACCTATTGTGTGAGCGTATTTAAGTATAAATGGTCGCCTGGAGAGCGTTAAAAACACACAATAGCTTCCGGCGTATTTGAATTGGACGAGGTGTTTGTTTTCCTAATAACAATCCATTTGAAGGTCGTCTTTGGTGTTAACGAGTGGGTACGAAATTCTTACGTGTGTTGTATTGTAGTGTCGTTTGGTTCGAATTTTCAGTTATTTGAATTTTGAAATCATATTAGCATAACATCAATACGACACGCTGTTACTCCTCTCATTATCGGCATATTTTGTATGTATTTAAAAAAAACTACAGGTAATTGTGTTACATACTCTAATCACGCACTTCAAACGTGCGATTTACCTACAATATAACAGAAGTATTGACTTATGTGGTGTTTAAAAATAAATCTGTGGATTTCATGTGTTTTGAAATTCAAACGGCGTCGCCTCGTTATGGTCGAATATGCCCCCGTGGAACCCAATACGCGGTAATTTAAAGATATATCTCTCTCTCCCTCTCCTCTCTACGGCTGGCCGGTCTTTATTCGTTTTTAATTCATTCCGTTTGCCTAAATATGAACTGCGGCGTATCACGTCTCCAGTGCAGTGATGCGCGTTAAAAATAAAAATGCCTTCGTGAAATTTCGAACGGTTGTGCTCTGCTCGTCGACCGTTAGTGCTGTGGAGTACCAGCGAGCCACAATACATTATAACATTATGTTTTTACAGTCGCAGTAGGTAGTATACTGTACGAAATGATATAATTTTTACTCGAGTATTTTTCATGTTATAACATTTTTATATGTTCAAATTACATTTTTTCGTTTTGTATTTTTAACCCTTTAGTGCCCATGTAGCAGAGATGCACCATGTTTATTACATAATTTTATTTTGTCGGAATAATATATTTAATTAAGCACCCTATGGTTATTAGAGAAATTGCTATCTATCAGATGTTTTAAACGTAATTTATTTTAAATATATAAATTTTTACTTAATTTTTCAAATTCCTGATAATTTAATCTATATAAAAAAATTGGGCTTTGATGGGTTAAGTTTAAGAGGTTAATTTTTAAAACTCTATTAGTGACTTGCGTGGTATTTGATTTGCCTACTTATTAATAAAACGTTAATGCTGTAGGCTGTATAAATAATGACTAGTCGATGACAGGTTTTGTATAAATAATTCTAGAGTAAAAATAATTTTATAGTTTACAGTGGAGAGGTTTGAGGTAGTAGTATAATATTATTTTTATCCGCACCCACAATTCAATCTTGTATTTCCCCTTTCTCAGCTGTACAACTTCAAAATTTTCAACACTCAAAAAGTACAAAACGGATTGTCGATCAGTCATTATTGACACCATTTGGTTTTAATAAGAAATATTTTCGTGACCGCTAAAATTTTGAAGTTAAATCTCCCAAAAATGTTCTCTCAAATGTATTTATTACAAATTGAATATTAGTTATTAACATATTAATAACAATTTTGTATGATGTGGTTGTTTTTAGCCAAAAGATATAATTCCTTTGTTTCAAATGAATTCCTTTTAGTCTCGTATTCTTTATGTTTTAAAGCATTTTTGGTATATATATCTTTCTTATTTATGAATATTGTTTAAAAAAACAACTATGGGTTAGTACTATTGGTTCAAACCATTTACGGTTAAAGTTTTCGACACCCCAAAATTCTTCTCAAAAACGAATTTGCAAAATGATTATAATATAATATGATATTAAATTTAAAAAAAAAAACGATTAATGTTAAATTTTTAATTCTCTGCATTGAGTAAAATTGATTTATATTAATTGATTAAATGTTACGATACACTGTGATAGCGAATAGTTTACTCGAAAATTGATTTAATATAAGTATATTTTTATTTTGTCAAATTTAACCAAACGTTACTGGAATGTTGGCCGAGTTTCAACAGTCTGCAAGATGGCGACTGCCAAAGTTAAAACAATTTTCGAGATTACCTACCTAGAAAACTTTAGACGTTGTAATTAATTATTATACTCTTATAATCTCTCTTGTCTCTATGTATCATAGGATAACATAAAAGTGGTGATTCATTTAACATAAGACACTATTTTTTCTGGAAAAAAAAAGTACAATTTTGTTTTAGAAAATAGTTCATCTAGACCCACCCTCTTGGTATTCAACAATTCATATAAATTGTATGCGTGTGTGCATAATACACTTATATAACTGTATACATATTTATAACATTATGTAGTAATTGCTATCTTGTTTTGTTTGTTTTGTAGGTAAAACTTACTGTAGCGGTTGCAAGAAGAAGTGTTCCGGCGAAGTGTTAAAAATTAAAGGCGATAAATATTTTCACATAGAATGCTTCAAGTGCACGCGTAAGTTTCATATATATATGCATTTTAAATTATGCAATTTAACTGTAACGGGTGTCTTTGCACTCTTGCGTCTAAAATAATGACCGAGAGTAAAATAATATAAGTAATCGCCATAATTATATCTGATAATAGATGTAGACGGGTTTTTTTTTTGTTACGTCACTGGTTTAAACATTCCTGACAATCGGGTCGCGTTAATATTTTAACGATTTATGACTTGTCTATGAGATATTTTTGTGTATTGCTATCCACGAGCACTAGTTTTTTATGCACTTTTCTGAAGAATTGTTTTTATCAAATCTATAAGTATAATTCTACCATCAAAGCTATTGAAGTTTTTTTAAAAATTTCAATAGTTATTTTCTAGAATATTATCTCTGATTGTTAAATTGTTTTGTTGTTTCTAGAGATTATTTGAATACCTCGATGCATTTTTAACGTAACCTTTTATAAAGCATCAACACAGTCTTACACAACACCGTTTACAATAAATCTTATGAACAACGAACCTGACCACAGACATTTTTTTTTAGTTACATTTATGTCACATACCCAACCAACAAAATTATTAAGTTGTGCGATTGTACCACATCCATTGGTCAACGTGGATGTGTTACTGTTACGTTTCTAGTGTTAGTATCGGGCTAGGCTAATCGAGATAATTATATCTTTCATCTTCCATGAAGAAGGCAGTCTAAGTAAAATTTGACTGTTTGTGTATTATTATAATAAAATAATATTCATGTTTCATAACGGTTGGGTTATAATTAGAAGAATACATACAATTCGCGTAGACAATGAAATATGTATAAAGATAGTCGCGTATACCTATTAATTATTTTTGCATTCCACAAACTCTTGCTACTACCCCGTCGCATAAAAAAATGAAAGACTTATCTTCCAATTATATGATTATATTTTCTATGTCTATACGGCCAAGTCAACCTAACTTGCGTCACACCTGTTGGCGTTTATGGCGGTGATGCGTGTGATGGGCTATAAACCTTTTTTATTTTTTCCAACACGATAATTTGTTGTGTTGTCGTTGGATAATAGTAGTATGATGTCAGGTACACCGACGTCATAACTTCACCGAGAAATGGTGAGTGCAGATTGAGTAACACACACACACAAGTGGTTTTCAAGCCGATTAGCCACGGTTAGGGCAGCACATCACTCCGAGAAAACACAATGCCCGTTGCAATAATACCAAACTGCTGTCGCCGTCGTTGCCATCAATCAACGATCAAGGTGCAATGACATTTAATTGCCTTTCGTATAGGCTTGTCGTTGTAAAATTACATTGCATTATTATACTTATTGTTACGAAATATTTTGTGTTGTAGCGAAAAAAAAACTTTGAAGATTTGACTCGTTTTAAAATATTTACTTTTGCTTCCAGTTTGCCACCGTTCACTGGTGCAAGGGTTATACTTCTCCGAAGACGGCAGTTGGTATTGCCCGGAAGACTATCAGAAGCTGTTCGGCAAAAAATGTACTGTATGCAACGATTACATAAAGGACGAGTTGGTCATCGTGCTCGGACAGACTTACCATCAACAATGTTTCACTTGCTCGCACTGCAGGTAAATGTTTTTTGTTTTCTAAACTAAGTGGTGTAAGCGTAACCAGGAGGGTTATATATTAGGAGAGGTAAAAATATCAAGTCCTCTTAACAAATCAACCCAACTCTTATTACAAAAAAGGCCTCTCATTTATTTATGTACCAGAATTACACTTCTAAAATCCTAGATACGCCACTTGAACGAGGGTTTTAATTGCAACACTGTTATGCAACATGTTATAGTATACGGTTAAATTGTTTTATTACAGGCAACCATGCCCGAAAGGAGATCTAGTCACGTATGTTGGAAAATCCATTTTGTGTTCCAAGTGCAAGGAAATACCAGTAAAACGGCCGGCGTCGGCCCAATCTCGGCACACCAATAACGAATCAGGTGAGTCTTGGGCAGCGGATCACAGCATATTGTTATTACCACAAAATGTACAAAATAATTAAACATTTTCTTATGCATACTAAAACTTTTTTAAGATTGCGCGGAGTGTGGTGAAGACTTGAAAAATGGGCAAGCTCTTTACGCTTTGGATAAACAATGGCATATTTATTGTTTTAAATGTCATGCTTGCTCTGCTGTACTTCATGGTGAATACATGGGAAGGTATGTATTGTTTTGTTAATTTATCCAACCACATATCATATTATAACACACTCAAATTTTTGTAATTTACTATATTTTTTTAAATATTAATTGTAATAAAAAAAAGAATCGGATAACGTAAAACTGTAATAGGTACACAAATTATTTTTTCAAATGTATAATAAACAAGGGGCCAGTTTTTTTTAAAATTTGGGTGCCAAATTTATGTTTAAATGTAAACTCAGCATTTGCAAATTTTAATAAACATCTTAGCATAATGGGTAGGGAATAAACAGATGTTCAATGTGATAAAAATCAATATAGTAAAAATATTTCTCTTGCAATAACATTTTTTTTCTCATAACATTTTTATTTTTAATGGTCGTTTGAACAATCTATACTTAAAATTTAAAGATTGCTAAACAAAACTTAAGCTATACTTAATTAAATTTTAAAAATATAGTAAAGATAAACTTTAAAAAATATGGTATAATCTTATTAAATATTTATTGAAATTTAATTTGTTTTGTAGTATTATGTCTTAAAAATCTTTCTATAAATTTTAAATTTCTTAAATTAAACCTTTTTTCGTTTGTCTGAATGTCTTACAGTGTAGTGAATAGTAAAACTTACCATCAATTTTTTAGAGACGGAGTTCCATATTGTGAAAAAGACTACCAAAAACTATTTGGTGTCAAATGCACATATTGTACCAGATTTATATCTGGTAAAGTTTTGCAGGTATAATGATTTTACGATTTTTTTTTTTGTAATGACTTCATTGTACAAAATATTGTTTATTCGTGAGATTGTAAATTTTAGGCCGGTGAAAATCATCACTTCCATCCTACATGTGCAAGATGTGCCAAATGTGGTGACCCGTTTGGTGATGGAGAAGAAATGTATTTGCAAGGTAGTTAATTTAAACTCATTTTGTATTAGTAGTTTTGTGTATGGTTGTAATTAAGAAAAATATGACATATACACAATGATGATGATGATTGACTGCAGATCAGTAGGATTAGATTTAAACTATAACCCGAACAAATTTAAAATCAATTGGTGAATTATTCAGAAAATTATAGCCGTATTTTTGAGATGAAAAATATCATTGATCTTGCGTTTTTCTTGATTTATAGAGGAATTTGTGAACTTTTTAAACGTTTGGCCTTAGTTAATGATGACTACTTGAAAAATATTAGTTAGGTCGTTAAGTCGCAAAATTTATTGTGAATCCAAAAATAAAAATAAGTAACATCATTGCATACGTAGGAATTCAAACAATTAACAGCGCTGCAGTTAATTGTGAGATAGTTAACGGTCTATGTGGTGTATTGATGTGTATAATGTTAATAGTTACTAGGTTATTATGAACATAAATGCATATTTAAATGTTGTAAATTGGTTCAGATAAGTGTTAGTATATATTATTATACTTAAATTTGTTACTTATCTGTTATTTTTACAGGAGGAGCAATTTGGCATCCACGCTGTGGACCCAGTCCAACCGAAAATGGTACCATAATCAATGGAGGTAATTTTCTAGATAATTGATAGCTTAGTTATTACAAAACATACTAGAATTTCATATCATATTCATCTGGAGTACAATAGGGTGTATGGTGTTTATATTTTGCTGTTTCATTTAGGATCAAATGCCATGTTAAATGGACATTGTAACGACCCTGAGGAGTTTGATAGAATCAGTTGTTCAGCTGCTAGCGAAACACAGGTATGTTTTTTCATACACTACTAATATTTTTAATTATCTATGTATTTAATTCATCTGATATGCTTTTTTTTTTCTTCAGTTGAACTTCAAAAATAATTGTATTATTATTTGTTGTTATGTTTTTTAAGAGTAGATGGTCTCACTATAATATTATGTAGAATATATTGACTTCATATTGTGCACAATTTTTTGGATTACTCTACTTTAGCATAGTTTTTAATTATTATTTTTTTTTATTATTTAGTAGATTTTATTTTTTAGATGCTTTTTATCTATTAGTTTGTGTGTATTTCCAGTTTTCTTTAAGATCTCGATCTCGCGCTTCCAGCTTTAATGGTTCATGTTATAATGGCTCATGTAATAGCATGAATAGAAAGGTTAGTAACTAAATGTGTGCTGTTTAGGTCCACCTTAAAGAATCGTGTATGTTTAAAACCAGTCGTGACTAATAACAATTTTATTATGAACAGCACTATTATCGGGATATTCCTGGAAGCCCAGGACTGTTGCTTCGAGAATACAAGACGCCTACTGCACCCATAAGTCGTATATACACATATAGCTATTTGACAGAAGAGCCAACTCAAGGGTATTTGAAGAAGCCAATCGATCCATATGATAAACAGCCCACATCACCTCATTTTCACAGACCAACGTGTATGCAATTTAAATAATTTTTATTAAGATAGTTTCTTGACAAATTTTATTTTGTTTAGCTTGTGGTAGTGTGCGCGGTAGCAGTAAGTGTTCAACATTGCGTTCGGCTGGCAGTCGTTCCGGTATGAGAGCTCTTGTAGACAGTATACGTTCTGAAACGCCTAGACCAAAATCACCTCATAGTATGAACAATGAAGAACCTATCGAGTTGGCTCATTATCCAGCAGCTAAACCACCAGCGCCTGGTGAAAAACCAAAGATTGAGAGGGATGACTTTCCGGCACCACCGTGTCCTTTTACTGATCCGGGTAAGGGCATAACTAGAAAATGAACTATAGACAATATATTTTATCTTTCTTAATAACACTACGGTACTTGAATTTATTTTAATTTTAGAAAAACGTAAAATTTGGTTTGATAATTACAAGGGAATATCTGACGATGAAGATGAAGTGGATAATAAAGTGAAAGACAAAGCAATAGATCCTAAATTGAAAGTATGTAATCTTCAAAAGATATGAAATGGTAAAATATATAACTTATGTTATTATTTTAGAAAGAGGAAGAAGAGCTTAGAAAAATGGGATCGGGTATTGGAAAAGTGTTTTTGCAGGGAGTACAAGAACGTGAAAAACATCAGAAATGGAAGGTCGCACACATTGATCCTCGTAATGCATCTAGGTGCCCATCTGCTGCTCGCGAACCTATTTACCGCCTAAGATATCAATCACCAATTAATGCCTGTAAGTATTGTGAACATAAATTACCTATTCCATAAAATTACAACAGCTCTTAAGTATTGTTTAAAAAACCGTAACCTTGGTATTAATTAATATTGTTGTAAAATGAAATACGATATATGTTTTATGATTGTGTTTTATCTTGTATACAGCTCCATCCCGTAATTTAGACCACCAAAGACCTTGGGAGGAAGATGGTTATTTGGATTCAAGTTACAGGTCATCTGTTGGTCAATCCACAGGTGCTATACCCAGTTATAACAGTAAGTTGTTGTTGTAATTTACACTAGTGATAATATATAGCACAATATGTGGGATTTTTAGTTAATGAAATTATCCATTTATAGTCTAGTTATAATTTGGAAATAAAGTTAAAGCCGACCTTCTGACTAAAAAAAATGAGAATAATTATTAATAATATAACATTGTAAACTGATTGATTGATTTGTTTTTTATTTTAAATTAACTCTTTTTTTTTTTTTTTTTAATTAATGAAATATTAATACAAACTTAATTTTTTAAAACAATTCTGTATTATAATTATAACTCTCAGAGTGTGATATTAAATTTAGCTATCTTGTAGAATTGAATTGACATAATATGCATAGTTCATTATTTGCTTATAATATTATTTTTTTTACGATATTAATTATTACTATTTTTATTATAATTACTATTATTATTATAATTATCATTTTTAAAAATAAATATTTTTATCATTTTTTTTTCTGTTTTTCTTATATCTTTTATCTATTTATAGCTTTTTCCCGAGTTTTTCTTTTGTGTTTTGGGTTTATTTACATAAGAATATTATTTCAAAGTGTTAAACATGCTTACTTTTTTGTTTTGGTTCGATTTATGTTAGTTAACTTATTTATTTTGCTTGTTAAATAATCTTAAAGTTTTGTGTTCACAATTATTTTTAAGCTTGTGATAATGGGTGTTGGATTTCCGTTTCTTTTATGTATTTGCAAAATTTTTAATTTTTTATACTGCTCCAAAAATGTATATTATTTCCAATTCTACGTACTAAATTTTTAATTTGGTTATTCCTTTATCAGCAGCTTACATTTTATTATAATATAATTTAATATTTATATTATTGTAAAATATCAAAGGGAAACTTATAGTATATTTTTTTAGTGTTTACTAAAACCCTTAACTATGTTATTTGTTTAAAAATAGTATTTTGTGTTAGTCATACTGTCTTAGCTTTGTGTTTTATACTATTGTTTCTTATAAGTTTTTTTAATGAAACAAGGTTAGTGAGGGCTTGGAGACTGGCATATTACATGTAGGTTCCCTTAAAGGGTATTTTGTTATGAAGGTTGGTTTATAAATCAATAATTTCATGATAAAATGTATTAAAAAAAGAACAGAACTTAAGAAATAGTATTAACGATTTAGAATGCTTTATTTTTTTAAGAAAATACAGTTATTTCATATTCTAATATAATACATATAGTTATAATGTTGAGTATTAATTATTGCATAGAAAACATTGTACTAGATGGCTTTAAATGTTATTGTGTCTTTTTTTTATTTATAGAACACGCAAAACAGTGTATCTGAATTTCTCTCAATGTATAAAGTGTATAATAATACTTTTAGTTTTGTAGAATTATAACTTTTTTTTTTTTAATATTGAGGTCAATAAAAGTCCTATTCTAAACATGTTTAATAATTATCAACTCATATACAACAGCATAGAAACCTAAACGAGCAAAGCATTAAAGAACAAAAATTCTTTACAAAATAGACTATTATGCTAATAATTAATATGATATATGATTATAATATGATATATAAGATTAATATGATATATATATGATTATAAGAAAAATTTAGTATTCAAAATCATAGTAGTTTATATAATAGTTGAATGGCAATAGTTTTCTAAAATACTAAAACTTCTTCTTTTTAGCTAGCTATTGTTGTTTTCTTTCTTATTTTATTAAGTCTTTATTTCTTAAAAGTTTTTTTTTTTATAAGTGTGGCTTTGCATTTGTGGTTTTTGTTGCATGGTGTGTTATTTGTTTTTGTAGCATACTATCATGGTCAGCATGGGTCGGCTATAATGATGAGGGGCGCCCGCAAGTCGTGCACTCTTCCGGCCGGTCTCACCGGTGGCCCTGCCAATTATATTGGGGTAAGTAATGCGTAGCTACTGTTTTCTGTTCTTATGTTCACAGTTGTAAGTGCACTTCGTCACGTACCCAAACCTGGCTATGGCTTGGCGCCTAGCCGACGGTCAAACACTTTCAGCTCAGCATACTACATCAAAAACCCATCGGTATGATGAGAACTATTTTGTTTGTGTGCAATCTTATACCTGGAATTCTTGATTTTCATTTGCATAAAAAAAATTGTTTGACCAACATGAACAAGTGTATAGTGTACACAGTGTCATTTTATTTTTCAACATGTTTTAAAGTAAAAATAAAGTAATTTTTTAACTAAATTATTACTTCATTTAATTCATTATCTAACAAATAGTACACGTCTATCAATTTTTAATAATTTTTTTTGGTTTCTAATTATCATACTATCAAATCTAATATTTATTTTATATTTTTATAGGATGGTTATTCCATTAATGGCTTAGACAATAAAACACTTAGCACAGATTTTAACTGCGCTAGGTCAGACGGTAAGTGCTTTTCTAGTTAATTTAAATCTGAGTATAAAACCAAAAGTATAGTGTATATAGATATTTTAGGGTGATTGAACTAGTCGTTATTTTAGAGAGTCGTTTGTATTGAATTTATACAAAACCCTATTTCAGTATTTGGTTTTTCCTAAAACCTATTTTTTAGCTTGTGCGATTCTTTAAATGCATGTAAGCAAAAGCTTATCTTCTTATTTTATGCAATCAAAAGAAGAGTAATAAAAAAAGTATATGTTATAAATTATAAGTTAGTCAAGGCTCGGGCTTTAATTTTATTATCTTTGCATTTTTATGTTCTTAAACACTTAAGGGATAAAACGAAAAAAAAAAATTAATTACAAATTGTATAAATACTCTCAAGCGGCTTTATTTCTATCACGAAAATATAGCTAAACATTTTTACTTGCTGTTTGTTCTTTCTTATTATTTAAAAAAAAAAAAATGGATATTTAACCTATTGTTTCTACATCATTTTTATCAGTCTTTGAACGTTGCCTTTTATTAAATAAAATAAATTTTGCATTTCATGAGCAAACTGCAAGTGATATACTACAAAATGCCTATTGATCTATAGGGAAAACTATTGCCCGCTTTTACTAATATTGCTTGTCTGTTTTGGTGCAGTTTCTGCCGGATCTATATCTGAAGTGGATCAAGGCAATACGGTACGTAGACGACTATTAAAAGAGTGAAATAAAATACAAATTTTAAAATTCTCCGAGCTATTAAAATATCATAAAGATGATGCTTGCTTTTTTATCATTCAATTTGTAATACTATTTTATTATAATATAAGCTATTTAATTTATTGTATAATTTTATTTAAATTTTGTGATTTTTTATTAGTGCTCTGAAATACCTGCGTCGTCTACTTACACCGGATCATTACATTATGCCACAAACATTCACCGTTCATTGCCCAATATGTCTTCATCGCATCACAATTCAGAACCTCCAAAAATCTATCCCTATCACTTATTACTCATTACAAATTATAGGCTGCCTTCCGATGTAGATAGATGTAATCTCGAAGTAAGTCATTAGTAAAAATACAAATAAAATATTTATAAATATTTGTAATATATATTTTTCGATAACAATTTTTTAACTTAATGTTAAATTTTGCAGCGTCACATGTCGCCAGCCGAGTTTGAAGCCGTTTTCCAAATGTCTCCGGCTGAGTTTTATCAGTTGCCAAAGTGGCGTCGTAATGAACTCAAGCGTAGAGCACGCCTATTTTAATTCCACGTTATTCACTTTCTGCTACGTAGTCTAAAGGCAAACACTATAGATTCTTGACTTAAAAACTTTACCCTGTGCAACATATTTAACTGACAATTATTATATAATATTGTAACTCTAGTTACAATTCATTCTCATACCAAATTTTTCTTTCTTATTTTGTATTATTATTATTTGACATTAGTTTTGATTTTAAAATTATTTATAATATGATATACTAAACAAAATAATAAGTATATACATATTACCTATGTAAATATTAATGTTTTATTTATCGATTTCCTTTTCAAATTTCTTTTTTTTAGAACACATTTATGATTTACTAACTGATAAAATAAAAATGTCATTGGGACAACAATAAAAATTGTTGCTTACAAATATTGAATAATGATAATTAGGCCGAAATATTATACAAAGATGTTAAATTATTATTTAATACAATACTAATTTTACTTGTTATAATATTTTAAGTTTATTTATTCAACACATATAGAATGATAATGTATATGTATAACAATTAATACACATTATTCTATTGACGATTATCACGAATATATTAAATGATGAATCAATTGTAGAGCAGCTTATTCTTCATAAAGGCATATAGTATATTATTATGTGTAAAGCAAAGTGCACTATTTGTAAAACAAAAAAAAGTTCCTTTATAACGAGGAAAATAATATGTCTTAAGTATATTTTTAAATTTGTATATTATTTTATTTTTGTAAGCATAGGGTTAGCATTTGTTGTAACTTTATGTATGGAATTTCATTTGATTACAAATTTGCTATATTTAAGTTGAATTGAGAATTTATTAATCGTGTGTAGGTCATCGCTGTCGTACGTGTAGTGTTAAAAGTTAACAATATTTTAATTTTACATTTCATTGTGGTATCTGGAATATGTAGTAAACTGTGTCGTCTTTACTACGAATTTGATTTTTCAATAATTTATTTTTGTGCAATTTAAACATCATCTTTTCATATTAGAGATATTTTATATAATATTTTTATTTTGTATACACGTAAGAGTTTTGTAATAAACAATCTTGGTGAATCAATAGTAATTTTACGTGAATGGTGCTAGTCTTTTAATCGAGTCACAGTCAGAGGACATATAATAAATCACAATTTTTTTCCAATATGTACTTTTTTTTTCTATTTATTATATTTTATAATTAAAATTATATTCAGCTTCTGTACGCATTATTATTATATTTGCGATTTATTCGAGATGTCTCCGGCATGATAACATTACATTTTTTTGTTTTTTTATTTCATCCCAAATTTTCTTTTTAAATAATTAAAGGTAGCTTTGGAAATAGCAACTGTAAGCCTCAAATGGATTGTCATATTAAGCAAGTTTGTTTTAACTACTAAGTAAATATATGTTAATTCAGTGTTTTTTTTTATATATATATATATATATATATATATATTTATATACATAATTGTATTATTTATTATATTCTAAATAAGAGGCTTTCATAACAATTAAATTTTAACTATTAAGTGCCTATTTATTTTATTGTGCAATGATTTGATGAGCTTTGCATAATACTTATTAAATTAATAATTTGTGTATTTCTAAATGGGCTACTCGTATAAATAATATTTTATTTGAGCAAGCTAATAAATATTAAAGGCAAGAGCAAAATAAATTATTCATCAAATTGTATTTGCGAGTCAGTTATTCACCTTGGCAAATATGCAGCTAATGGTTTCTGTGTAACATACAATTATTTAAGATTTATAATTTTGAATTTGTGTTCACTAACGCCAATATTTTTTCCAAATAAATTGCCTACTCTTAAAACTATTATTCGTGTCAAACTACATTTAAGAGTTAATTTCAAACTCATAAGTATGACAAACGTATAATCGGATAACAATTTGGACTGCTATTTAACGATTTATGTATACTATTTTTTACATCTCTTTAATGTATAGTGTTACATTACTAAAATTGTACTTGGAACGTTAGTGCTTAAAATGCCTAAAAGACTTTGAATTCAAATTGAAATAACACTTCACAATCGGAATTCGTACGGAGTGTTACCGTTTAGAGTGAGAGACAGAGGTTTTAAGAGTATTCTGTAATCTGTATTATACAATTTAGATTTTTGCCTACCAGTTGTCTTAACAAAAACAAAAAAGTAGCGACAAATATACATACATATGTAGAAACCTTGTCAGCCCCGGCCTCTGCATTGAGGATAAAACAAGTGCCCTTACTTATGTAAAGTCCCATTTGAGTTTTAAAGTAAAATGTCCGGTTCGGACTAAACTATTTGAGTCGTTTTCGTATCTAAGTATTAATTTATTGAATCCGACCCGATGCAGATGTCAAGAAGGTAGGCGACATGCGATGGACAATGTACTTACATTAATTAATAGCATTGACTATTACAAATAAAATATACAATTATTGTTGGTATTTTTTTTTTTTATTACAAAACAGTCTACTGGTTTAATTATTAAAATAATTTATAATAATACTATAACTCAAAATTGCTCTAGTTTTTCAAATTGAAAAAGTTCGCGAACTTCGTTCCTGGTACGACTTAGAGCGGCGGCCGTAGGACATAAAATATTATCGGGCACTCATTTTCCATCGAACGAACCGTGGTCGGCGATTTGTACCACTGGCATTTTGCGCACCGGTTTCCTCGCTCTGTTCTTGGCCATACCGTTTAGGCTGAACGTTTGACCGTTGGCCATGACGTACTGATTCGTCGAATAATCTATGTAACCGTGCGTGTCGCTAGCCTGCGCCTCTTCGACGGCCGTCAGACCGGCTCCGTTGGTGCCGGCGGATTTTCTGTCGCACGGTATGCCGGACTGGTACGAGTACTCGCGCTTCACTCCCTCCGGGTCCACGTAGCCGTACTTGCCGCGGGTCACGCAGTCAACGCCGATAGTTTCCTCCTTGAACGTGCCGTCGTCGTTCTCGTATCCCCATGTGATGCTACCGTCCGGATTGCCGTCGCTGTACCTTCGCAGTACCTATAAGCATAATATCAAAAATTGGTAAAGGTATAAACTTCCTATTAATATATATTAATAGGAAGTGTGATTAGAAGAGAAAATAAATGAAATAGTAAAACATGTATGGGTAATAAGGGATTAGGGTAGAGGAATTTAGAGATAAGCTCAAGGATGAAATAATATATTAATTGAGTGTAAGCCTGACTTGGTGGACATTCCTATCTGATTCTATAAACGCGATCTGTGAAAAAACAGTTTCTTTATATTTTAGAGTGGATGGGTAATAATATGGTTGTTTCGCTATAGGCATTTGAGTACCTATGAAAGCTCAATAAGTTGTGCGAAGCGTACCTATTCAATTTACCACGCACGTCGATTGATCAGATTATTATTAGGTATTATTATTTTGTCTCGCCCTCCACTATATTTAAAATAAGTATGATGCCGCTGTTGGAAGATACAGAGGTCCGAGGCCGGAAGCTATTTGTCGATTTTCAATTATTACTATTATTATTGGAAGATAACGGGTATGTGTATACGGGAAGTAAACATTGGAAATGATCTATAGTTTATAAGATGATTATTTTGAAGAACGGTTATATTATGGCCGTATCGAATCAACTGGAATAATTATTATTGTCTGACGACGGTGTTGAATGTAAATGTTTGTCGTTGCTATAGTATATACCTCTACCTACTGCTTACGGGGTGACCCTAACAGTAGTTTATCACAGAAAACGAACTCATCGTGGTCAAGTCTATCTTTCTGTGCACGATTTATACCGTTCACCGAACCGTGTCTATTTAAGATTAAAAAACAACTAGGAATAACAATAACATTGTGATTAACGCGTCGGTCGATTAATCCATATGCTCTTTCTATCTTGCGACAGACGAGAAGTTGGTACTTCCCACGCATTTCCTTTTCGACAAGTAATTTTATATGGGAATGAACTAAGTAGGGGAAAAACGTATTAGGTACGTGTACCACTATAGCTTTCCCCTGTATATAATCTGATAGTGCAGTCCGCGGCCGTATCACTAATTATTATCATCCAACAGGCAACATGTCATACTATTGTTTTCTAACTAGTTCAGTTTTCAGTCTAAACGGAAATGCTAGAATTTACATAACATATAGTTGCCATACCCACGTCGTGAACATATTGTCCAAGTCTGAACACATAATGATTTGAACAGATCCGTAAAAACTGACGTGGCATGACCAATAGACATGGAAAGCTGTTCTTTTCACCACAAGTTGATTGATGACTAATGATTTATAAACTCCAGTATTGCTTTCATTTCAAATACCGTAATGTACATTTGTACGTTATTTTTTTCGAATATACTAGGGGAGCAACTAGGACCTAGGTACAGTCTAAAGTGCCTGATTTTCATTATTAGATCTAAATCAATATCTTCAAAATTGCTTACGCTTATTTAGATAGGTACTAGTAGGTACTTTAATCTAACGTTTACTTTTTGTTTCCTAAACGTCTAAACTATTAATTCATTGTTCACTATTTAGTGTAGGTACACTATAATTTTCTAGTCTTTAATTTCACTTTGATATAATTATTGCCTATTGAATGAATCGTCTAACTACTTTTTTCTTCCATCAATGCCAACCTACACGTGTTAGACATAATATTGTATTGTTTATTAACCGAGGCTATTTAAAAGGTAGATATGAATTTTGTTTGTCAATAAAATATAGCGTCACTTATACCCATACTCTGTCTCACAACAGAACGGTACTGCGCAGAAAGCAAAACGCATCGATGTAAGAGTAATGCGTTCTGCCTTCTATACAATACCGTTCCCTTGTGAGACAGAGTTGAGTTTAACAAATAATATTAACTCTCGGTGTTTTAGTATATTACCTGCGCTACGGGTTTTTTCGTTCTGTGTTTCTCAGACTCGGTTCGTTCGACTTTAACTCTTTGGACAATTTCCGGAGACCTAGCCGCAGCCGTTTGTTCCGTGGGCTGTTGTACTACATGCACTCGTTTCTGAGGCCTCTGGTAAACTTTCTTCGGTGGCTGCACATGTGGTTGGACTTCGGTGGCCGGTCGTAATTGCAACGGAGGCTAAACGGGTTAAATAAACGTGTAGCATTTGTTTGCAAAAACATGCGAATACTCAGGGCCGGATTTAGGAATGTGGGGACGTATTCGGAATACTATAGTTGCGTTTGTCCGTCTTTTGAATTACTAATAACGTGATTGTGCGACGGTCAGTGGAAATAAGGAAACATAATAATATCTTGGTGATTAGCTACAGTACCCTAATGGTAATATAACGAAAACAATTATACCTGCACTCTGAATCCGGCAAACTGCGGCGGTTGTTGGTGCATTATTTCCTGTTGCTGTTGCAGCTGATGTTGATGCTGAATAGTCTGCCTGACGTTGAGCTGTCCGTCCGGTTTGTTGTTTTCTTTACTCTCGCTACTACTACTACTGCTGCTGCTGCTGCTGCTTTCGTCCTTGCTGAATTCTCCATCTTCCATTGGGAATCTCTGTTGGCCGACGAGCACGGGTTTGGGTTCTTGACCATCTAGACTGAATCCACGGCCCCTGAACAAAGGCAAAGCGGTTCTCCGGAACGATTGGGGTAGAGGTTCCTGCGGTTCCAGGTCCAAAGGCGTGAGAATTCTACTCTGAGGCCGAACAAACGTTTGTTGTTCGGACTTTTGTTGGGCTAGTGTCGACGTCACTGCGAGTGCCGCAAACAGGATCTGAAAAAAATACAAATGTCAAAGAAGCTGCCTAAAAGGTTAAAGGGTCATATACGTGGGTATGGGAAAGGTGGGTCAGGTAGCTGCTTCTCTTGTTGTGAACTTGTGGGTATAACCTTAAAAAGCCTTTCACTTTTTAAAGAATTTGTTACAATATCGGATGCACCGTGTTATGCAGCCGATCATCTTTTTCAAAATTGAGTCTAGTGTCTACTAAAACTAAACCCAAGCTAGCTCGGCGGAGCACATATATTACATATGTAACAGTCAAAAGTACCATTACAAAAGACTGGCACGACATGTATATAAAGACATGGCTTCAAACTTTTCGTGGTAAATGTAATCATCGTAAATCGCTTTTTAACGTTATGACTTGTATGGAAGTGTTATGTCAACAGCAAACGGATAACACGTTTATCAAACAATTATAATATTACAATAATTCTTTGGGTATGTGGAATAGAATATTAATTACTAATTCATTTTTTCAAAGACCCATTGTTTTAGTTCTAATGCGCAGAGGCGCGACCTATTGAGTCACAACCATTTCTTCGGAGGAAGTTGATACCTCGTTTTTATTATTATATAATATTTTAAAAGAAGGGACACTGGGCACACATTTTTCATTTACTGAACCAAATCTCCTTATTGTATATAATATATACTATAATGTAAATACAATTATTTTAATAAAAATCTATGTACTGTGTGGGTAGCCCTTTACAGGAGTCGAAACTGTCCGGTACCGTTTCCACGTCAATAAGAAAACAAATAATTATAATAAGAAAGACACAACACACGATGTCGACGACCTGTTTAATATGAATCATTGTATCATTGCCCGCGCGTGTATAAATGTATACATAGAGGTGAGGTATATAATGCATTGTAGTGGAGAAGGTGTTGGCGGCGAATTGTATTTCTATCGAGGTTTTATTATCATTATTTTTTATTGTTGAATTTTTTTTAAGTGAATACTAAAGCAAAAAAAGAGTGAAAAAATATTTATAATAATTCCGATTGAAACAATGATGTCACGTGCGCCCGTTTCTTGTATTATATATTATAGAGCCGTTAAACCTAGCCGTTAACATATTGTCTTAGTGCATTCCCGTCATATGCAACGGTATAGGTATTAATAACAAATGGTGGTGTATAACAAATTAAGATAAATTGCATTTCCGAAAAGGTCTACATTTTTTGTGGAGACTTGCATACTTAAGCGACAATTTTTGACTCTTTAACAGCCAACAGCGTTAGGAAGATAAACGGAACTAATACTACCGGAAGCAAATAGGTAGCCAATAGGACTTCCCCACGATATAAGTTCTTTCAAAAGATAATCTCGTGTGTTGTTGAGTATTTTCAAGATCAAATCCGGCCGCACAGACTATAGTTACAATTTTTGCGATATAACGTGTTCACACTATAGAGCCTGAGAGGTAATGTAGCGAACAGTGATATTTGACCAATATTCAATGCGATAGGGTGTTTGCCTAACCGTTGACAGCTTACTTAAAAGTTTCACGTCGCCGATCGACCATCGATATGGCTTGCTTGTCACGTATGTCTACCGCAATTGTTGTTTATTTAACGAGCACGATGCCCAATAATAATAAATGCACCTATGGGTCATCCGGTAGTCATAGTATTGTTTGTATATAAAAGATACCGTTGGGTGGCTGTCGGTCAATTATTCCGAATCGTGTAATGAGAACCCTCCGTTGTCTGGAATAACAATTATTAACGGTGCTGAAGTATCATATTAATGGTAAAATTCGAATAAAATGGGTGTAGTTCGATTTTATTATACAACCGTTGTATGACGCAACGTCGGAACAGCCACAGTCCGCATTTGCCAGCTTAAGTCTGTGGTGGGGTCAAACTTAACGTCAAAAACCAGTCGACCCTGTTATATCCTTGTTATCGATATTAGATAACAAAAATCGAAACCCAAGCTTAGAGTCAAATGACTATTGTTCGGATATTTTCAACGGCTCTGCCTTTGTGTCGGATCTGACGGTTGAAGTTGTCAAGCTACTTTCTACATCCTATTTACATTCTGGGCGAACCGATCAAGTTCATTTTTAACAGAATATAAGCTAAGAATTAAAAGAAATCAAATCTAATCTGCTTCTGCGTTTTGTTAAGTACATATATTTTGTTACACACAAAATATAGCAAAAATAGTTTTTTAAGGTACTTAAAAGAGTTTCGCGATAGTCGAATTTTCCTCGTATGAAACATACCAACGTCTAAAGAGTCGACTGTACAATATAGGTCATTAAACATTTCAACGAAAATATTAATACAAATTATTGTTTACAAATTTAGTAGTCCGTCACCGACCGTTATGCATCATAGTTTTTTGTCGATTCTAATTATTTTTTAATTATCCTCTTGTCTTGCTAGAATGGTCTACGCCTAGTATATAATATTACCGCAGACCAGTTAGGTCTTATTTGTCGTTCTGGATTAACTGTATTGTTATGTTTATCGTCAAGCGGTATCGACGGCATTGATCGAAAACCGCTACTTAAGACCGTATTTTATAAATATTGTAATATCGATTCGTTGACTATAAAATATGTATTACCGCATTCGATCGTTAAATAGACCGAAATTTATAATTTATATACATAACAAAGGTACATAAGAGCTACAGGTCATCCCTCGATTTTAGGTTTATTCAGCGGTTATTTTTTTAAATCCTGTTTCTACACGCATACATCATTGCCAAAACCGCCAAGGTTTTGTTAACGCTTTATAGATAAAATACATATAATAATATTGATCAGATGTGTTTTTAAATTAATCTATTCTGATTACTGTACTGAAGAAACGAAAGCGGGCTATCGTCAAAAAACTTTGTATTGAAAATATTTCCTTTTTTTTCTTCTTGCAATTAGAAATGTTAATTTGTTGTATGTATGTATAATATATACTATACGTATAAATGCATCTAGGTGCATGTCTATATGAATCTACCTATGTATTGGATTGAATGCAGGAAGTTTTCACACTATTATATTTATGTATTAACGGTTTATTATTCGTGATCGACAAACCGTTAAACCGCATAGTGTTTGACATTAATATTTCTTGGGTTATGATATTATTATGAGTTACAGGCGCACAACACACAGCTTTCGCCGAAAGTAATACAAAGCCAGAAACCTAAGTATAATATATACCTATATGGGACTCATCTATATATTATTGTGCGATAGCTGAGCAAAAGTGAATGTTTGCGATCAAAGAACCCGCAAGTCGCCGGTGCGCCCAACCAATACTCGAATAATATTACTTAATATTAATATTATCTATATTATTCTCTAGTGGACGTCAGGCCGGTGCCAAGAAACGTTGGCCGGCCCCATCGGGAAATCGCAACGTTATAAAACTAAAATCATATTCATTGATTATTCTATAATCATCAAACACGTGTAAGCGCGAGTCAAATCATAGTGCAAAATTATTGTGTTAGATTTATATAGACTTGTTGGAAAGTTTTGGTGATTGTGAAGTACTGTTGTTGAGCTGTAAAAGTGGTTACAAAGACTATTTAGTGTTTTTTTGGCCTAAGTAGAATTTAAGCTATAGCTCATTTGATACGCGTACTAGATCCAATTAAATTAACTGTCACTCATAATTTATATCAATAAGTGTGATAATTACATATATCTTGGGTCTAAAAGGGCCAATCTCACTTTTTGTAACTTTTGGCAAATAGGCTTTGGCGTTTTTATTTCCCATTAAGCTCTGTGTTGATTTTTTTTTTAAAAACTTAAACATAAGTTATTCGAGTTTTACTTTTTTTACAGTATATAAAAGATGTTTCTATTTTCATGTTTAGTGGATTGACTAGTTTATGCTAGTCACTAGTGTACTCGTATATTATAAATACACTAGATTATTATTACTAGACTATTAGATTACTACTATGAGTATTATTGTATATATTATTATAATCAAATGGCGCTACAGACTTTCCGTGTGTGTATGTATATATTATAAGAAGTTTTTATTGAAGAAAATGCGTAAAATCTTTTATCGTTAAAAAACTAATTCAAACATTGAGTTAACGGTACCTGCGTCAAGAGCAAGGCGAACATAATTGATTTAACGCTTAAAAAAATTGATTTTCTGAATACAAATAGGTAAACTAGATGAAATCCAAAATGATAAAGCATATTATATTAACTTTATTCGAGAATAACGTCTGTTTGGCGAACAAAAAAATCGCATGTACCGTGTGCGTCATACATGATCATTTGAGAAGTAAATAATATTTTTTATACAATACCTAAATTATTTTTTGGAAACAATTAATTTTCCCATCAGTACTACGATGTAATTAGATACAAATTTGTATTTAAAACTTATGTTTCTCAAATTTTAAAATGCACTCGTTTAATTTATAAATAGGATTCACCGGAGTACGTAAAACGTCATAAAGTATATGCGAAAATAAATTGTCTATAAATCATGTAGAAGGCGAGTAAAATAAAGATAATAAATTAACTAAATAATTTAAATAACACAAAAAAAAAAAACAACAAAAAATGGTGAAAAGGTAAGAATATTTTATGATGTTCTTTGTTTTAAATTATTGTTTTTGAGTATTTGTTTTTTGGTCGATTAGACGCTTTTTGGTAAAACATACTAAATAATTGTGTGTATTTCATCTTTGAATAATTAAATGCAAATGACAGGTTTGTAATGGTTGTGGTTTCTTTGTACTTTTAATTTGATTAGCCGTCTATTAAATTGGTAAATTAAACAAAAATGTATAAGAATCAAGATCAAGTAACTCTATCTATGTGCGTATCGGAAATTTGGATAAAGTCTATACAACTATATGTAATGTCTATGTAGCTAGTATATTTTTTCTATAACCACCAACTTTGTAACTACGCCAATAAAGCTAACGAAAGCTACACATACATCACCAGATCATGTACAGATGTAACTTGATGTTACTTCTGATATTTTTTTTAATAATTGACTTTTATCTACGCGTTATTTTTCTTTTTAGGTCCAGTTAATGTTTTTATAACATCGTGTCAATTTCATACTCCCAAGGTCACTTAAAGTAAAAACGATAGAGATCCGCCAGGGTTTGAGCGAATAAAAAAAAAACACATTTATATATACCAAATCTATCCTTGGTCAGTGTATAATATAATATTGTATAATGATGTCAGAATATTTGTGACTGGCGTTTTCTTTCGCAATGGTGACCTCTTGAAGTATAAATCCACATTTAGTTAGTTTAAGTCAAGTTCAAACTGTACATGCTACATGGAATAACCTCAGTTATATACACACAAAAGTGTATAAATAAATAAATAATAATGCCTACAGAAAGTGTCTGTGTGCTAGCAAAAATAGTAAACATCATATTATTTAGCTGTATATAAACTGGGTCTTTGGTTTATTATTTTATATACTTAATTAATAGATAGAAATAAGAAATGGTGTAAAATGGTTCGAAGTTTCTAAAAAATCTGAACATTCTATTTGTATATATCATATATTAATATTATGGTTTACATTTAATAAAGGTTAAGATATTTTTTTTTGTTCTCAATTATTTCTGTGGTTAATGTATTACCAGTTCAAAATTATTCTACTTTAATGATAGACTCTGTGAAAATACACTAGTTTAGATAAGCGACAAAAACTTCTTCGGCTAATTTTGATACCAAAAATGTTGCTCCACCGCATAGATACAAAATTCAAATGTAAATTAGGTACTTTTACTTCACCAAAATTAAGAAAGATTTCGTTATAGGAATTCTGGTTGTTTTCTAAATTTTAAAGAATATAGCTGTAATAATTACTATACCTACATAACATCATATTATAGCTAATCAATTTAAACTATTGGAAAAAGAGTTTTCAAAATAATATTTTTTTGTATTTGAACAAAAGTTTGTATTTTTAAATTAGAAGCTCAAAAATGGAACCACTTAAAGCAAAATTAAAACTCGATATTCACCATAATTCTTACTTACTAAGTACGATAGTTTTATTTATTTATTGAGCTTGTAATTTAGATTATTATAAATATCATATTCAGTCTTGCTATATAGTTGTAGCTTTGGCCTTTGGTATTATTTTGATATATCAATCGGCTCTCATGTTAAAACTTTTAAAAAAATGTTCATTTCCTAAATACTTTCATGTTATATGAGATTAAGTACATTCGATAAAATAATTATGTTATTAAAGTCATATTTTTATTAAAATTAAAATTAAAACACGTATTGGAAAAAGGTCAGATCTACGCATTTTTGAGATAATCGTATTTATGTTTTTTTAATTCGTGAACAAATTTTAGGCTTTTAATATAAAAAGGGACTTAAGTCATATGGGAACATAGTGAAAATAATTATAATTGTTGTATAGTAGAAGAGGGACCCATCTGTTATAGTAATAATATGTTGGTTTTAACGGTTTGAACCCACCTAAAAACGTGGTTCGCTCTAAATCAATATAGATATTAGATACCACTGTTAAATATTATTAGCAATAAACATAACCACGTGATTTTACCAACAAATTATGAAAAAGTTCATACACATTTTTTTAATCCAAAAATTAAACTTTCAAAAGCTGCTAATTTCTTAAAAAATTCTATTCTAAAATTTTTCTTTATGTATGCAAGAATTTAATTACTTATTATTACATAATAAGTTAATCACATCTTATAATATTTCGCGGAACATTTTTAAGAAAAAGTTTTGAATGGAGTAAGGGCCCAAAAATTAAACTTTCAAAGGCTATCCATTTTTAAACATTTTTAAAAATCTGTAATTGGGATTTTTTTGTAATATTCGTTTCAATAAAATGTTTAAATATAAATAATTCGTTTTATTAAACGCCGTAACATAAACAAAACAATACACTAACGGGTTAGTATTATTATTTTCTATTTTACTTTACTTACGAATTTGGCGACCCTCATGCTATTGTATTGTGTGTGAATATCGCAAGAGAGCAGTCAACTCGAGTACGATGATGTGGTGTGCAGGACGAGAGTTTACTGTGCCGTCGACGGTGGCATAGGATCAGATACAATGTACTGTAAAAAACAGATCCCCTTCTCTGCGTTGCGTATACATTTATATATTTTTCGATAATGTTTATGTATAGACAGAATATTATGTTCGGGGATGGCAACAGGAAAAACAGATTCACCGAAGACTGTTGAAGATGATCGATGGCGATTTTTTCCACTAAGAAATTATAGAAGTCATTGTCAGGGGTTCACACGGCACCCGTGGAAACCGTTGTACAATTATATTGCCGTTTTCGCGTGAAATTATTTCCGCAACCGACATCTCATGGATGGGTACCGGATGTGCAATGTCACGAAGAACAAGTGCAGTAGGTACGCCATCGTCGCACTATAGTAGGTGTAGTTAGAAATGTACATATTTTTAACTATTCGGGTTCGATTTAGAACATAGAATAGAGGCACTTTTTTTTTTGCTTGTGCCCAAACCTTGTTAATGATACGTTATTGAGAATTCCCAGAAAACAATTTTGCCTATTTCACGAATATTATAATAGTAGTATAAACTAAAAAAATAACAACTTTGGTAATTTAACAAAGTTATTGCAATTGTATTTAAAATCCCAATTTTACGGATTAACCGGACAATCCGAAAAATTAGAGAAATAATGTATTTTTTCAAATGAGTTAGGTCCATATTTTTTATTATTCAAAATATTCAAAGTTAGTTGATATACTGGCAAATGTTTATACAATATATTATGTAATAAAATGAATAGGAAATAGTTATAGTAGAAGTATATTTTTATTATAAGTCGAATATACAACACTCATAAATTAATATATTACATTTCATGATTATAAGAAACCCTTTGCTTTTGATCTTATGGTCGTTAGATCACTTATAAGGAACGACAATTGGTTTATTGTGAATTACTTTTGTCTAAGCACAATATCAGGATGCAGAGACTACAGATTATTAGACACTATTCACTCATAAAAACTATTATAATTTTCCAGTAAAAGCCAGTACAGTGGCGTAGAGGCATAGTAGGGAGGGGGGTCACAGGTCTACAGGAATTGTTATAACTGAAAGAGATAAAACCACTTTCAAATAAACACTTCAATGCGAATCCGTGGATAGTAAGTTCAAACTAATCTCAGTTAAAACCAAGCACTTCTAGAGAAAAGGATTTATGATATTTTTTTGGTTTGTCAATGTTTACCAGTAATACTATATTTAAAGAATATTGCAAATTTAAAATTAGATACCAATTCGAAACTAAACCGAGTATTTTTTAAAAAGTTATAGAGAACCGTAGTTTTAAGTTGAAAATATGTACATTTTTCCGCGTTCTTCCAATTTTGAAGGTGACGGGATAAGTGTTTGAAATTGTTGGCCTATTAAATTACCTTTCATGAACGATTTCTGATCTATAGAGTTGCTACCCTAAAAAATCGGGTTCGGCGGTTCAAAAGATATCGTGCGTCCAGACACAATAATAAAAACACACCATTGTAAAAAAAATACCTTCCTAGCTCCGCATCGAAGCTAAACTAATTCTTACTGAATATATCTCGACATAATGAAAGATACGTTAGGAATCATACACTACCATTTTTATTCGTAAATTATACTTGACACACAACATATATTATTGTTAGTTTTTTTTTTTTTTTATCAATATATTTATTTATTGACATAACCACTCTATTAACAGTATAATTACTTTTTTGTTTTATTTTAGATTTTATACCTATACCTTAGTGAATTTTATAATAGTACTTTTTTGGATTAACAACTGCTGTAATTTTTTGTCTTCGTTTTATACTAATGTAATTATTATGATTTATACCATTGTATCTATTTTACTATAATATAAACTATGTACTGATTAGTAGGCTGTGTCATCACGGCAACCCATAAACTGGGCAGCACACCATCGTTATTTTATTAATAAAGGTTGTATCTCTCTATACACGAATCAAATAGGTTTATAATTGTAAACAAAAATTAATACCAACGGTATTTGTCAGTCAGAATTATTTTATTAACGTTTCTATTTGTTAATTTCAGACATATTATTGTTTTAGACGCGTTTGTTAAGATTTATTGTTCATAAGGAGGTTAGGTAACGTAGGTACATTACTAAATGGTGGAAATCGATAAATGAAAAACTAGAATTGTACCTTATTTTAACGGAAAGTATCGGGTGAGTTACTAAAAATGCTGACGTCAGACGTTACAAACATGAAAAAATATGCTTTATAGTAAAAATGTCCAAAATGATTTTAAAAAAAAACGCACGAGACTTGTAAAGAGAATATTGTTAAATAAGTGTAGAGTGCCATCGACACGAAGCCTTCAAGTATAATATTTAAGAAGATGCATTTATAAATAAATTAAAAGTGCTCTTTATAGGTTTTGTTAAAGTTAAGAGGCTATTCGATATCTCATCATAAATTTGTATTCATTTAATTATAATAGTAACCCCATAAAACATTGATTAGGTATATTAAAACGTCAAGTTTCTGGCTAAAATTGTAGTGTTTATTATCTGGCTTAAAACAATTCATAGAGAAATTGGCCCCTAAACTGTTTTGAATTTATTATTTAGTTCTAATTTGAACGTTGAACGTACAACATATCTCTTATCTCCTATATCTTACCCCTATCACTAACCCCCTATCCCTTACCCACTATCTCCCACCCCATCAGATAACAGCGTAACACTTTTTGACATTTTCATGTCTTAGCTCTGGCACATAACCCTGGCAAATATCCGAATAAAGCGTTACCGAAAGAGCGTACCGAAAAAAGTGTTACGCTGTTATCTGATATGAGATAGGGGTGGGATATAGGGGTAGGGGTGGGATATAAGGGTAGGGGATAGGGGGTTAGTGATAGGGGTAAGATATAGGAGATAAGAGATATGTTGTATGTTCAACGTTCAAATTAGAACTAAATAATACATTCAAAACAGTTTAAGGGCCCAATTTCTCTATGAATTGTTTTAAGCCAGATAATAAACACTACAATTTTAGCCAGAAACTTGACGTTTTATTATACTAGCTTGTTACCGCTCGTTGATATACTATATCATTATCTATAATTCCACCACTACTCTAAATTTATTCGGTACTTCAACGAGACATGAAAATGCTCTTTCGTGGTTGCAGACTCGGCTGAAAAACTGTTTTCGGTTATGTACCAGAGCTAAGACATGAAAATGTCAAAAAAAATTGTAATTTCTTATTAAACCCTATGAGATATTGAGTGGTTCACGATGAGTGGATCACCCTATATAGTATATATCATTGATTATTCTTTCCATAGTTTTTCGTGTTTCGTCATATTATATAACTGTTGATTTGTGACGGGTTGTGTACAAATGATATCTACGCCTTTTATTATCATGTTCCAATAAAGAGGAAAAATGTATTATGTAAGCGAAGAACGTACATTACTATAATCAATAAACTACGGAAAACATAAACATTGGCAGTCAAGTCAACTATTGAATTATTTACACTTATTGTTTTTTTCCTAGTATATTGATTTTTTAAGTTTTTGAATGACGGTCAAGGTGATTCTTTGGTATGTATACTATGTTACCGTTAAAATATATAATTTAAGTATTTTATAAAATAACGGGTGGCTTAGGTTAAAGTATAAAATATAATACAAATTACATACCTTTACCAATTATTTTGAGTTCAATAATGTAACTATAGGTAATTCATAATTAAGGCATGAACCTCTAGAGTTGTATTTTATAAAGAAATGATGTTATAAAACTCTTGTCATAATTTAACCGTTTAATTTTAAAACCAAAATCCTAATACACAATTTATAGATTCGCATAGAAGTTTTTGTTAACGTGATCCTATCACTCCAGAGTGAACAACTCAGGTTGTTAGAAACTTCCCGACATAATTATTTATTTGCTCGGTCCCTAACCACTATTAAAATTCTAATAATACAAATTGGTTCATAAGATATATGATACCTAGTAGATATTTAAAAGTTCTGTAGAGAGCTATATAATAAGATATATTTTCTGGATAACAAAAAAAATAACATCGAAAAAATATCAAAACCTCATCAACAAATCTGTAAAATTGTATAAAATTTCACTCATAGATATATTTCTAGCACCTTATTACAAGTTTGTCTTAAATCCATAAAAATATGTATACTGTACCCCCGGCTCCACTTTGCTGGCAGTTTTATATTGGTAAAATAAAGCGTAAGCAGTGAATTCAGTAAATAATTTAGACGAGGGTGGGTGGTATAGTACAACATTCAGTTAGATCTGAGGGTTTTTATTTCCAGACAAGTATGCAGGAATGGGTCGATAAATTCAATTCGGCGCATCTGCACTTGCCGACATCATGGCCTACAAAATGGGTTAACTGTTGTTACCAACCCTTTTATACATAGCTCGTCGCGTGCAATCGAAACATATTAAAATATCACTCTACACGCTATGATAGTTATACAAGATACCTAAGAATTGTTAAAAAGTATTTAATATACAAAAATTCGGATTAATAAAATAAAAAATGACCTCTAAGCGGTCATTGGTTTAGAGGTAAGTTTTTGGAAAGTCATTAAATCATCACTGCCAAACGACTTGCATACGTTCTCACTTGGTAGATATTTTCTGATTCGCATTAAGACAACGTTATACACCCAATTTTTTAACTTTAAAACATAACCTAACCTACCTACGCAAAAATTCTTATAACAAAAACGAAAGATGACAATATTTTTGAGACAACGACTAATCTCTTTTTTTGATAAACCTAATATTTAGCTTAATATTTAACAATTAAAATCATATAGGATTTAAAATTGTCTCCAAAATATCGTTCTCTTTCGATTTTTTAGTAGGTGTTTAACTCTAAAACCACTATGGACCGAGTAAAACGCTTTCTGTGTTTAGGTAAAATTTTGTTTTTAAATCGTTGTCAAGGCTGCTGTAATATAGTCTAAGACATAAATTAACTACAAAAAAAAAATAGAATCCTAATGACTTAACTAATAATTGCACATCACAGCTTAACCTTTAAATTAGTATATTACAAAAAATTGACTATACCTAACTCCTTCATAAATAGGGAGTATAACGCACTCTTGTAACGTTTTTTAAAGTTATGTTATTCTACTTTACTAACGTTTTTTTTTTAATTTTCAGATACCTAATATACATTATTTTAGTACAATATTATCATTATAATTATTATAGGTAATATTCATTTTTGACATTTTAATTTCCCTCTGATGTAGTGTGTACTTTTAAAAGTAGTTTTGTAATGCATGTTTGTTTTACTGTTGTGTATGAATAATTAATATTCGATAATTCACCGAGTGCCGTTTTTGAGTGCTCCCTCGTGCAGTCACAAGCTTAGCGCCGTACCGTCATGTCATCGACCGTCCTACTTGGTACCATCAATATTCAAACGCTTCGTCGACACTCCAGCGATGTAACTAAATGCTGTTTTTCCAAGCGGTTTAATTTGGCCATCGGGTCCAGGTTAGAGCCAAAGTCAATTTAAATATTATACTATGAAACAAAAATACAGAAAATATGCCTTGCTCAATTTAGTATCAATAAAGCGATTTTGTTATTAACAAAAGATATATTTATACAACATAAAATAACTTGTAAATTTGTTATGAATATTAAACGAACAATAATTTTAAAAAAATTATATATATACATAACATTTTACTATTTTATTTTTGTTGTTGTTCGGTTTATTGTAAGCATTAACAAGTAATTGAATTAAACCAATTTTAAAAAAAATGTATGTGTCTTTTTTTCAGCGATAAAACAGTGAGCGTTTGGAAATGGTGCGCCAGTCAGGGATTTGTGGAAATGTCATATTCTCCTCTTACACACCACAAATATATGGTCACCAGCGTTCAATTCGATGTAGACGGAACTCTCTTAGCTACTTCTTCACTGGACGGTAACTCTGCGTTGTGCGATACAGATGTAAGTTTTAACAAACTTCATAAGTTTTGAAAAAATAAGGCCATAAAATAAAATTCGAATTCGTAATAGTATAATTAACATTAAATTCTATTCAGTTGACAGTTCAGAAAACTTTATAAAACTGGAAAATTTCTTCTTATGAAAATTAAGGGCTAATCAACAATTTTTGTATTTAAGTACAAAGTATAATATAGACTTTTTCCCACATTTTTTACAGACTGGTAGAGTGGTGCATACCTTTGTACACAATAGTCGCAGTGGCGTTAAATCAGCATGTTTCACGGCGAATTTTAAATATTTTGTATCTGCAGGCGATGATGGAACTATGTGTGTTTGGGATATGTTTAGAAAATCATTGGTCAGGTAAGTGTATTTTTTTTATCGAAGCTTCCTATCTACGTTTAACTATAATTGACAATTGTATATTCTATAAAGTATTATTTTAGTCAATTTTTTTTAATTTTATAAAAAAAAACTTGCATGTACTAAATTTAAAATCTACATTATTAAATTTGATTATCCTTAAAATAATTATGTAAAAAAAAATTGTCGGATATTTAACGTAATATGTATACAACCATATTATATTCATGTCCGTTATACTTATTTCTCTAAAACTATAAAGAGCACATTATACTTGGTACACAAAATATGTTTATTCGTTACAACCGTTATATTTTAAAAAAAAAATATTTATTATCACGTTGTTAACATAAAAAACTACTTAAAACGTTATTATTCTTATTATTTGTTGTATCACTTGTACATATTATTACAATCAAACGATTTGAGGATTTGGTACCGTTTGTCGTCCTTGTACTCCATCGCGAGTCCCGTGCACATTTGGGTAGTCAACCTGTGTCGCTTCACGTGTAAGGTACTAAACCGTATTAAGAGGTGTACTGACCAAAACTTACTAGGTACTCATGTCCAACATATTTTGTAAAATATTCTGTAGACCGTTGCACTTCAATATTTTCGACGAATAATTGATCAAAAATGTAACTACAACTGAATCCTTATAAAACTATGTTAGATACCTAGTAAATATGAATAGTGTATTGGTGTAGGAATTTACGGGCTAGCGTTAAACCTTGAAGAAGGCGTGTCAACTTCGCGAAACATATACCTTAATATACTTATGAGCGGATCCATTTTTTTATATAGGTATTTTCTTTTATTACAAAAAGGCAAACGTACGGAAATGTTGGTAGCCATTTAAAGCTCATACAAACAACGAAAATCGTAGAGGAAAGGAAGAAAATGTCATCACTTAACTTTTTTAATCCATATATTTTATCCTTCCACTTACTGTTTTTCATAAAAAAAAAAATTAGCGTCCCTTCTTTAAAAACAGTACCTACCTATCTAATTAATATTATAATATGTGGTTTGACGTAATATTATGTACAGAAATATATAACATATTATATTTAAAATAATGTATAATAATTCAATAAACTAGTTTATTGTTAATAGTGTATTTATATATATATATATTTTTTTTGCTGTAATAACTCAAAAGTTATCAACGAATTCTTCTAAGTATTCTAATACTACGTTTTTACCTTAAAATTATCAATAGAAAACTAAAAATTATACTAGATGTAATATTTTAATATGTCATGCCGTACAGCTTGAAACATATGCATACATATATTATAAATTAATTGTTGTTTTTATGAAGTTTATATAACCGGTTTAGTTCTAAAAAAATCTGTGTTATAGTTGTACATACAATTGTTACATTTTGCAGTGTTTGAAAAAGTAGATTACAATAATTTTTGTAATGGGCCCAAGAATCAAGATATATATTTTTAAATTTGTAGATCTCTTGTGGTACACGAAGATGCTGTATCAACAGTATGTTGTTCTAAAGACTCCAGGGTGTTGATAACTGGTGACATGACTGGTGTGGCTAAAGTATGGTCTGTGTGCGAATTGACTGACCCCTTCGGCAAGACAGCTCCTCTGTTCGTTTTGTCTGATTGCCACGACATGGGCGTGAGCTCAGCCGAAATTTCACCGATCACAACAATTACAAGTGAGTCTACCTACTACTTTTGTAACCGCATCTTGAGTCTGTAAAAACAAATATTAATATTTAAGTCAATTAGTCATAACTCAAAATTTATAAGTAGAAAGCCCAAATAGAATCAGATTAAATCTTGATCTGGTCATAATACACAATCTTTTATATATGTATATATATTTTTATAATCCTACTAATTTTGTATTTTACTATTTCAAAATTATAGTTTTACACTCAGAAATGTTTATGACGTGCTTTCTTTTATTCGTTACTGTATGACATTAGGATCCTGGATCCTCAATTCCAAAGTTCAAAGGACCTTATAAAACTATATAGAATATTTTTCTTAGATTTTAAGCGTCTCGTATACATTTATTTGAACCGTTGTTTCCAGATAAGGGTAAAATGTATAACGTGTTGACGAGTGGTAATGACCACTTGATAAAACACTGGCAACTGGTGTTATGGAAAATGAGTTCTAGTTCCCATCAATGTGTTGTAGAATTAATACAACCTTTAAAAGGTCATTCATCTACAGTGACAAGTGTATGTTTCAACCATGAAGGCACAATGTTTGCATCAACTTCAATGGATAAAACTACGCGCTTATGGCAGGTCAGTGGGTGTGATAGATATGAACTTGATTGCTTGTACAGAATTGTTGAAAATATGCGAATAAGATATTATAGAATATGATAAAAGAAGTTAAAAAGCAAATATCACTTTTATCATCGAAGCAATATCTAATAATATAATAATAATAATAATAATAATACTTCTTAGGCTTGATATAAGTTTAAATCATAAGTTTATTCGAATTGTAGTCCTTTGAATGTGAATAGTAGGGATAAGGTAGCCAAGCGGCTAGCAAAGTTCGACTCGTAATTGAATCTTGTGTCAAAACCTTTTGATGTAAGATGAATTTAGTATCATCGAGCTGTTTTAATTTATACGTAAATAATATGCATTTAAGGTGGTCGAACCGAAAAATATCATTTGCTTAACAGTGTTGGAGGGACACAGCCGCTACATCAACACATGTGCATTTTCTGAAGACAGTTTACTGTTTGTCACGGGTAATATTTTTAAAGAAAATATAAATAAGCATTCTAAAATTCTATCACTTTCCTTCTCATAAGGGTCCAACGATAAGTCGGTGATAATTTGGGACGTGAAAGGCAATTTGGATTTCAATAGTTCATTAGCCGCCATTTCAGAGGTGCCAATTTTCAATAGTTATACATTTATGACAGTAAAATTAAATTTAAATAAATGGTTAAATTAATAATTTTTTTCTTTCTAGGAGCTCGATACCGTTCAGAATACAAGAAGTGTCGTTGAAGTAGAAGTTACTTTACACGAAAAATTCAATAATTTTACAAACTCTATAAATACGTGCGATTTTAGCTCCGACAATGAATACATAATGGCAGCAGGAAGGTAATTTCGCGACCCAATTTGAATCTAAAATCGAAAAACTTATACTTTATTTACAATATATAAATTCTGATTTTATACAAGGGGCGCCCACAGCTTCTCTTAACCAAACTTTTGTTATTTTTTGTATGTAATTAAATGTATGTTTCTAGCGATAAGTTCATCAGAGTGTGGCGTCTCGATCCGGAGGGTAAGATGAAAGAATGTGAGGCTTCACCGTTAAAAGCTCATCATTACTCGGTGCAACACCTTGCCGTTTCTCCTTGTTCGTCATACATGGCGTCGTGCTCGCTAGACGGCATGACTATTATTTGGGAACTATGCGTGAGTATCGTACTGATATTTCATCCGTAATATGGGATGTGTGCGACTGATAAGTTGATCCAAGCTGATGGAAATTGTGGTTATTTTTTATAATGTTTTGTTGTAGACCTTTGAACAAAGAGGCACTTTGCACGCCGACTATGGCGGTGCAAGGTGTTGTTCGTTTTCCGAAAAGTCCGAGCTGATAGCTGTCGCTTGTGACAACGAAATCATTTTCGTGTGGAACGTGGAAACTCTACAACTCGTCGGGTATAATGACACATTTTGATGTCTTTTTCAAAGTCACTTGTATTCTATGACAATGTGCAGCTTATACTCCGTTCAGCGAGAGAGCGCACTTGCGCATACAAACCAAAGTGTATTACTGTAGTGTGAGCCTGCACAGCCAGAAGGAACGCGTTTAGGTTTCTGCGCGGTCGCGTTCTCTCGCCGAACCAAGTATAGTATCGCCAATCAAAACTATTATGATATTATCGTTGTTAAAAAAATATTATGCCATTTGGTTTTCAGAAAATTAACGGGCAACAGCGAAGACGTAATGTGCGTGACGTTCAGTCCGGATTCGCGGTACTTAATGACCGGTTGTGTAGAAGGTCACATCAGGATATGGCCGGTCCATCCAAAGAAGTACATTGTTTCCAGCACGAGCACAATCACACTGGATAACGCCCATGAAATCGGCATCACCACCGCCCATTTTGCCCGAAAAAGTTCATACTTTTGTGCCTTAAGTGTTTATTTCACATTCATTTTTGCTTATATTTTTCTTTCTCTCTCTTTTTGAAAACCAGGTCCGTCCGCAGAACATTGCTTGCTTCTACTTACTGGCGGCAATGACGGAGTATTGATGACGTGGAGATTGTTAGACAGCAGAATAGATTTTGAAATGAAGTTTGTCGGCCACGGCAGTGACATAACTTGCGCAAAGTTTACTCGGAATACGACCGCGTACTTGGCATCCACCTCGTTAGACAAAACCGCGAGGATATGGCAAACGGTTGAGTTCAAATCAATTTTTTTAAGTTTAAGTTCGATTATTTCCCGGGGCATTTGTTAAAAAAAAACAATTTTCAACAACTTAAGCTCTTAGCACAAATCATAATACGATATTGAACCAACAAACTTAATAGGAAGTGAACTATTTTTTGATGCCATAATAATACACGGAGCAAATACTCTTTACATTCGTGGTTCTAAATTGCCTATTCAATACGCCGTTTTATGTATTTGTTAAAACAATTTTTTAACTAATTAATTTTTTTCTTAAGGATACCGGAGAGTGTCTCCACGTGATCGATCCAAAAAATTCCATACTCACTTGTTGCTCATTTTCGGCTGATAATCGAATACTAGCTACAGGTATATTAGAATATTGTATGTATATTTGTTTAATTTAGTGTTACTACCGTGAAGAAGAAACAAAATATATAATATTACCGTTTAGTAAATCGCATGCAAATGTGTACTTGTATAATATTTTGTTAGGTAGTTGCTAATGTATGCTAACATGTTGGCACATTGTTGTTTCAACTGTGCAGTGGAGATTTTAATAAGAAGTTCTACATTTTTGTCAAATAAAAAAGAAAGATATTTCTAAAAATTGTGTTTTGTTGAATTTGTTTAAATGTTATGAAATTAGTATCTATGAAAAGGTTGATTGCGGGGTAAGAGATTGGTTGAATAATGAAGAAGGTGCCCTCTGGCTAAAAGACCGATTTTGTATTTGATAAAATTCAGGGTCATGTTAATAATTGTATTATAGTTCTGAATTATAATTTATATGATTTAGGTATATTGTTGTGTGTTATAGGATCATTAGACAAAACGTTGTTCTTGTGGAAACTACCGGTGGAAGGTGAAGTTGCTTTGTCAATAAAGAAATCGGTAACTTGTTCAAAAATAAAATGTCATAATCTAAAATTATGACAATTATTACAATAATAATTAACAAATCTTTCCAATTTTTCCATTAAAAAAAAAAAAAAAAAATAGTACATGATGATCGAGTCAGATTATTCGCCTATATTCTACATGTTCATACCGCGTTCCCTAGTAAAATATGATTTACATATTAAAATATTAGTTATATTCTATAATATAGCGATGTAAGCATACACTGTTGTTTAAAAAAACTATTTAATAATGTTTTCACAGGCGTCAATGGAAAAGAGTCTTGTTTGCCATAACTCCTCTTCCAGTAAGTGTACTGCAGTTGCCAATAACTTTTAATTATTATTATCTGCGGCATGTGGGATTGCTTGTAATAAGTAGGTGCTGACAATCAACAACTGGAATTAGCTCTAATGAAATTAGCTGCATCTGTAGACGTCCCCGACGAGTTCATTTGTCCTATTACCCAACAGATCTACAGAGATCCAGTTATATGTTCGGGTATTACTTAAAATATACTTTAAAGGGAACATAGCTATTATATTACAATGTTTTATTTTATCGTGTGCTTAAAAAGACGGATACACTTATGAGAGAGCTGCCATAGTCTCGTGGTTTGGCCGTGGAAAAATCACCAGTCCACTCACTAACGAGCCGTTACTCTCAAAATCCATGACACCCAACGTTACCATAAAAAAAGCAATCGATACCGCATTGATTGAAAATCAATCCTTATGATGATGATTATTATGTTATTGAAATAAATAATTACACATTGTATAAAAATACACTTATATAACATATTTTTCATCACTGTGTCGAATGTATTTTGTTTAACTATATTCAAGTGGTTATTACTTGTTAAAATATGTAAACTATTTGTTTAAATACACACATTGTATAATAAATGTTATAATATTTCAAAAGCTTGTCTTTTCTATAAATTATTGCTCGGATAGAATATAAAAATAAATTACTGGTATACTTTTTCTAATGAAAATTTCAACATTTTAACATTTTTGACAACAATGATTACCAAATGTGTTGTGAGTGCAGATGATTAGGGCATTGCAACCAAAATAAGAGGATTCTATTCTAAGAATATTTTTGTTGTTGTGAAAGGCATTTTTAAAAAAAATTTGATTACTTAACTTTATTTTGGAAAATCGATATCTAACTACAAAAATGTACAAATGTATTGTTGTAAAATATAGAAACAATTAAAAATTTAAGCAATAATTTATTTTGTCAAAAAACTTTGAAAAAAATTACAATTTTATATTTATAAAAAAAAACATATATTTTTCATTTTCAATATTTGAATAAACTTATATTTTATTTAAGTTAGGCTTGATAACATAAATAAACATTGAGAAACATATAAGTTTATTAATTGCAGTTTATTTTAAAGCAGCATTTAAAAATGTTTAATTCAAATGAGTACTGTAAAAAATGTTTTTCTCTCTAAAACTCTTCCAATGTTATAAAATACTTTGGGAGTCCTATTAAACCACTCCAATGAACAATGTTTAACTGATGACTAATGAGGATAATTTCATGTATGAATTATTACAATTGTTGGCTTAAAATATTATATTACAACAAATATTTTAAAAGTAATTGGAAAGTACAGATAAATAAATGTCAGTTTTTTGTGTTAATACAATAAGTAATTGTTTATAAACTAATTAAAGTTTAGTATGCAATATATTAATCAATCAAAAAGTTAGTTATATATAGTCTACTCGGCGACTTTACTTAACACCGAGTTCAGCCAGACTTTCAGCCACATGTGTACTATCAATAGTAGTTTGTATGTTTCCACTATTGGCATCGCGGTTGCACTCCTTTTTGTGCACAAACCAATGTATGCGCTGACATTCGCGGTTACAATATTGCACAGCCTTGCATTTGGCGCATTTTTTGGTAGCATTAGTTTCGGCACATGTACCACACACACGGTCCTCGCCAAATGAGTCGACTCCCATACCCCTTCTATTACCAATCATCACCAAAACCACATTTAAAGCCGACATACTATCTTTGCCCCTTGTCAAACTGGCGACCATCTAAAAAAAAGTAATAATAATAAGTCAACGCGTTTAAAAAATTATTAAATTAAAAGGTACTTCTTAATTAGTTTCACCAGTAGTTACTCATTTAAGATATGAAATAGGTTAAATACAAAGTTTTACAACGAAGTTAAAGTAAAAAACCAAAGCATAATAGTATTTTTTAATGACATGAACTATTTAACAACTGAAATAAATTGTAAGCCGACAAAATGTTACCTGTCTAAAAATCGTACAATCTCTGTAAGGAAACATTCGAATGGCATCCTTAAGAAATTGTTCCAAATAACTTTCACTTTTTAGTATTTTTTTAATGAAATATTCTTTGGGATCCGACTGCTTTTCTCCTTTCATATCACTTAATTTTAACAGAAATACATAAATTGTTAAGCCTATTAAAATTAAATATGTGTAGCATAAATTTACTAAAACAATATACATTACTTGTGTTTGGCTATTTCAATTAAAATTGTAGCTAAATAATGAAACTTAAAAGCCATTACTTCATTAGTTTCCAGTTGTTTTTGTATTTCACGCTCACACATCACATTCAAGACTTTGTAAATTTTTGATGCATTATCATCTATCAAAAAGACTGGTGGTATGTCTAAAGCTACTTTGACTGGATGTATATTAGTCTATAAATGACATAATAATTACTGATACATACTAATTAATATTAAATATTAATACAGGTAACATTATTATTTATTAATTTTTACCATCATGATAAACTTGTGAACAAGAGGCCCTAACACAGGTGGCAATTGTGGCTCACTATCAACCGACTCAGATATTGTATAACACATGACTTCTTCTTCAGGTACATAATTACCTATGACAGCTACACAATTGTGATTGCCTAATAAAAAAAAATCAAGCCATTACTTTAAGTAGTTAAAAGTTTTTAACAAAATAATGATAAACTTAAAAAAATTACATACCCACAAAAGCACCCATCTGCGAGGCTGTGCGACCGACCGAATTGGTGACCTCACTTTTGGCTCCAGCGCCTAGCAATAAACTACACACAACAGAATTACCGCTGAGTGCTGCAAAATGTAATGCCGTATACTGGTATTTGTGTTTTCCAGAATTGACATCAGCACCCTGTTTGAAGGCAACAACTTTATTAAGTAAAATTATTAATAAATCCTAACAATATATTTAGCATAAACTTACTTTGTGCAGAAGCCATCTAACTATTTGTTCATTTCCTTTGTAGGCAGCATGCTGTAAGGGAGTCATGCCATGTTCGTCTAAAATTTCTGTACTCATAGCATGTTGTGAATATAAATCCTGAAGTTTGTCAAAATCGTTCGTCGATATAGCTTGAAAAACTTCTTGGATATATTCTTTGGAATCTTTTTCTACGGGCATTTTGAGGAATTTCACTGCGCAGTTAATTCAATAAAATATGTTCGATGGTCAAAACGTTTTCTGAATTTTAAAATATTATGTAAATCAAAATATCATTAAACAAATGATAAAGCTTCTTACATTGATAACATATGTTGTTATCATTATTGTAACAATTTAACTGGTATGCGGTAACTATGATTCCAGGTTAAATCGATGCCACGTCCACACAGATATAGATAAGAAGTTCCTAGAAACTCTGCTAGATCGCTCTACTATGATTTGTGACTTAATTACATTTGTCCAATTCGAATCCGGAATCATAAATGCTAGACCCGCGAACATAATATATAAGTAAAAATTAAAACAATAATCATTAATTAATAATAATCATATATAACAAATCAGTTGAAAAATTAAGTTAAAATTAGAAATAGCTTTCATAAGAAGATTAATATATTGTATAATTAAAGTTCTAAGGAACTGTTAAAAAAATGCTGTAAATCACTAAATGTACTTTATTTTTAAGTATGCATAAAATATGCATGTTTAAAATAAAATATAATATTTATAAATTATCATCATATTATTATGTACATAGTGATTATCGTAACATTTATTTGCCACGTAGCCACTGAAATGCTAGTTCATAATTGTACAAATATATTTTTATACACTGAATTTGATGACTAACTATGATTGCCAATTCCCGTAGACATAGATAAAACAAAGGTTCTGTTCTACAGATTAATCAATTAAAAAAAAAAACTTATTTTAATTTAAAAAACTATTCCTAATAGTTTTATTGAAATGTAGGATTTATAATACTGATATTTTTATTTCATTTTTTTAATTTTCCGTATGATCGCTTTTTAATCAATTATTATTTCAACATGCTAACAATTTATAAAATAATGTTGATAAAAATGATATGTTTAATAAAATAATGTTGCAGCCCACAAATAATCGTGAAAATTAATTGTTGGCCCTTTAAAAAATGGTAGTGAGAACGGCTGGTCTATATTCTATTTAAGTTAAGAATAATAATTGTACTCGGAGACTACGCTATTAGACCACGCCCAACATACAAGTCGGCCGTCGAGTACTGTTCTTAACGTGGAATACATACTTAGTTATGGATATTACTTCTACAATCTACTATTAGCAATACTAATAAGCATCCAGGTGGCCCCCAGCCGTTTCCAAAAATCATACGAGCGGAATAAGTGCCTGCACGACGTGTGGTTCCATTAAATGTCTTCTTTTTTGTCTAAGACTACCAACTGCAGTCCACATGTGCTGAAGAGTTGTGACTTCCCCGTCCCCAATATGCTCTGTCCCAATTATGCCATGACTCTACTGTACTGGCTTTTTAACAAATGCCAGTTTGTTTTTATACTTACAGTAAATGCATATTTTTTTTGAAAACCCACTTGTCCAAAATAAAAAAAAATCAATTATGAATAACATAACTAAGGTTTTTCTTTTCGTGAAAAAAACTAGTCTATTTTTTTCTTTAAATATTACTAGTATAATGAAATAAAAGTATTAGTTCAGTACAACCTTATACAAATTAATGAAAATGTTTAAAAAATTCTAATTTTAATTAAACGATTGTTGCAACTAGCAGATAACTATGTGTTCGAGAAAGCCCAGAGCTTCAAGTATTTAGGAGTAACAATAACTAGTAACAACGACTGGTGTGCTGAAATAACCAGTCGCTTACTCAAAGCGGAAAGGGTTTTTTTTGCACTAATCAAATATTTCAAATCAAAACTATTCTCTAGAGGAACAAAAGTGAGACCAACATTAACTTATGGATGTGAAGTATGGCCGATGACAGTGCAAATTGAACAAAAAGCTTAGAAGCTTTGAGAATAAAGTACTAAGAACAATATGTGGGCCAGTGTTCGATACCGCAATAAATAGATGGCGTAGAAGAAAAAACGCGGAAATAAGGGAAATCACCAAAGTACCTTTTATAACAAGTTACGTGACGGGTCAGAGAATTCAGTGGTTTGGTCACACAATGAGAAGAGATGAGACAAATGAAGTTAGGGCGTCAATTGAATACAAACCTACAGGAAGAAGACCCAGAGGCAGACCCAAGAAACGATGGATGGATGGAGTCCGTCAAGATCTAGAGAGACTTTAAGTAACGGATTGGGAGGAAAGAATCCAGGATCGTAATTATTGGAGGTCGATGACAGTGGCAGCCAAAACTATGACAGAGTTGTGAGGCTACATGATGATGGTGATGATGATGATTGTTGCGACTTGCAACGCTTTTGTAAAACGTATTAATGACGGATGCGTTTCGACAGCTGATAAATGTATGACTTGGACTTATAGTGATTACAGATTACAGTCTTAAATAAAAATGCATAATTAATATGAATATAATAAAGCACACAAGTGCTGTGTCCACTTTATATGGTTTTGAGGTAGAGTTAAACTCTTGAGCTCTTAAAAAAAATCCAAAAAGGACATAGAATTTAACGGTTATTTGTAGTTGAACAATTATTTATGCTCTTTGGACATGTTACTGGTGTTCATTCGATTCAGTTTTTTATCACGAATTCAGGGATACCCAAAATCACGATTCTGAAAATAATGGACATACGACTTATGTGTGTGTTTAAGGTATCGTGTGTGAGTGGCCAGTCTGAAAATAGGAATTTCCTAGATAGCCTAGATCATAAAATTATATTATAGAATAAAAATACTACGACTATAATTGCCAAAATCTGATTTTAAAATGATTTATTAGAAAAATGTTAATGATTGGCCAGAAAAATTAGCCACGGATACCCTGTATTTTGATTAGGGTAGTCCTTATTTGGATTTAAAAAAATTGCAATCTGTCACTTAACATAATTAAGTAGCAATAGTACGGATGTTTTCTGAAGAAGTCAGGTGGTACGTTTTTTAGAGGAATAGTCGACTGATGAAGTAGCCTACAAGTTTAAAGGAAAATAGAGCTTGAGTGCGGTGGTTTTGGGTGATCGGGTTGAGTTCAAGATGAGGAGTGAAGGCTTGCCGAGCCCAAAAAAGATAGTTCAAAAGTGTGGTAAGGTAAAAGAAGCAAAAAAACACTATAAATGAGTTTTAGACGGTTGTGATTACTGTTAAACAAATAAACTACACATAATTAATACTATATATTTTTGTTTATATTATACAAAGAACTCATACGAATTAAAATATAAAATATACTATATTATTTTATATTTTATAATTACAAAAATAATAATACAATTCGTATGTGATTAGTAATACTCTATAAAAAATAGTCATTTTCATGAACATTTTTAAATTAAAATATATAATTATTATTTATAAAGAATACTGAAAACAATTGCAATAGTTCACTATGCGTTATACTCGTTGAAACAAAACTATTACAAATCTTATAACGGTAATTTGGGAAACCGCGGCCGACCGACAACTAAGCGGATCAGTTTATAAAATCGTTTAAGTTGGACCAACTCGTTTTCAAATTTGTGGCATAAAACCGTCAAAAAGAAAAAAACAGTAAACGGTGTTAACCTTAAAATCACAAATGACATTTTTGACAAAAACGCATCAACTTTTTAATTCAAAAAAATAATGAACTCAAGAATCGTTAGTCTCATCTTCGCACTATCTTTCCACTCAAATATGAGTAGGTACAGCTATGCTATGTTTCACTTGGTTTTTTACCTCACTACTGCTAAATTCTTAAAAAAATCCTACTAATTGTAGCAACTAAAACAACAATATTTACATAAGTATATAGGCGTAATTACTATCAACTATCAATAACTAATATTTTGTTTTATATTAACATCTATATAGATGTAACAGCTTTAATTATGGAACTGCTCGAGTGAAAACAAATTAAGGCTCATCATGATTTCTTTGCCAATAACGATATTTATACAGTAAAATGTTTAGTTTATGCTCTGTCATCACATGTATATAAAATAACAAATATTTATAATATTATTGGCTCAGACGCAATGACAATATTTATTTGTTTTTTTATGTCAACAATGACGGCCTTGTAGAAATATATTTTAAGTACTATGTAGGGAAGAATAATTAATCAAAAATATACAACACAATAACAAGATATCGCTTTAAAAACGCTTTTTAAGTTCTAATTTGAAAATCCTCATCGACAAGTACACAATTAGATGGAATCCAACGAATCGAATCTAAAGGTCTGTGTCAACAGCTACTGACAGCTACTGATAAATTAATAAACAACGTTTTACTAAAATAATACTGATGTATGATTTTTAAACATAGGTACCAATTAGGGTTTTTTCGTTGTTTGTTGGTATAGTTTTTTTTTTCTAGTAATTACATTAGTATTATAATAATAGATAATTAACGGAGAGTTTTTTTGTGTAATTAATTCGTTTAAATATTTGTCCAACGTATATTTACAAACGCACAATATAACCGGGAATGGTAAGGCTGAGCAAAAACGATATGCTGGTCGAGGTCTAGTGGTAAGGCGAGGCTCGACACACTGGTATGCGTTGTTACGGTACGCTTTGTTGGACTGCGGTCACGTTGATCGATTCCTTAGACGCCAATGTCTCGTCGCTAGTGGTCAGCTGTGTACACTTATCGTTTTGCTTTTGGTCCGCGGTGTAGCACTGCTTCTCACTCGAACACATTGCCTTCACTTTCAAACTCATAGGATGTAGTAGATCATCGTTGCCTCTCTCTTCTTTGCCCCACAAATCTATTGTTAAAAAAAAAAAAATGTATACTTGAGCGAATTTTGCCAATTAAAATTGTTTGAAGTAAGCTTGGAACAAAAGGTAAAAAAAATGTAAATACTAACTCAAAGGTTAACATAAAGTTATAACTCCATAACTCATATAAAGTCATAACTCCACAACTAAAACAACTATTAAAATGTACAGTCTATTATTGTAAATATCCAAAAAAAATCTCAATTTTCGTTAAAACGTTTAAAAATCGCAAAATTGCAGCTTTTCTGTAATTACATTTTAACCTCTAGATTTGTAAATATTTTTGCATTAGAAATATATAAATTTGAAGATGTTTAAATCATTAAATGCAATTTTAGAAAATTTTTAATATTTTTTGTTAATATATGACTTTTTAATCGGCATAGAAAATTAAAACATAAATATCTTCGGTAATTATTTTTGTTTTATTTTATTTTGTTAATAGTTATGTTTAAACACAATATGTAAGATTGATAGACTTGTACCTATAGTACAGTGCTACTGAGTACAAAACACTTATGCCGATAACCCCATCGATATTGACTTTTTCGAAAAAACGTTCCATAACCGTTTTCAACAATTCTACAACTGATACAAAAGGAATAGTTATAAATATGTAAGAATAGAAGATCGACAAGAAAAATTCAACTCATCAGAACACTAACCTACAGGCTACAACTATTATATGTCTTCGCTTTGAATATAGTACAGTGAGTGACGCGTTGGGTCTGAAGGATAGAGAGTGATCGCTCTCAGAGGGCCACTTGAGCTCTGGGAGAATGAATCAGAACCCGGTAATTTTCAAATTCCAAAAGGGGAAATGACCAGATAGGAGCTCTTGAAAATATTATGGTGATAAGGTGTGTCGTGTGACTGTAGTAAGAGGCATCTTATTTATATAGATAAGTACGAAATTATCAATGTTTCTAGTTTATTTATACATTAACGAATCGGTTAGATTAAACAAAGGAGAGAAAAAAGCAAACAAAGCTATAAAACGAATAAACCTAGTGGGCCTCTAGAATGTTCCTTAAATGGTAAATATTTAAAATCGCTTAGGTTTTTTTTCTTCTTATGTTTTGTTTTTGTTGAATACAGTTTTTGTATTAATTAGGATTGGTTTGTGTTTAACAAGTGCAACGTACGCATTATTAGCTTAATACTAATAATAAATACACGGCACATATTGTGTATGGGTATAGTATTTTGTCAAATAATTTTATATTTTTATTTTATAAAAAAAAAAATGGCTTGTAACAACTACTGGACTTTTAATTAGGTAAAATCATTAACACTGTGTGTGTGTGTATGTGTATACGTTAGTAGAAGTAAATAAAATGTTTGTTTCCTGTAGGAATGCAATAATTTGTAACATTGTTCAAAAGCACAATGTACATATATACCAAACGTGTATTGTTTGGTTTATGTATTGATTAATAATTAAAAATTGTAAAATGTAATTTGATCTAATAGGCCAACGTTCGTCAGGTCACGTTTATTGTAACACGCATTTTTGGTACATTGCGTTGCGAGCAAGCAGGTGTAGGTAGGTATATGTATTCTTTAATGAAAGTATCGATAAGTAGTTACATAGTTTATTGGATGTGAAATGGATAAGCCGAGCAAACAAGGTTGTTCACCAACAATAGATATCAGACACGGCGCAATCGTCAGTGCACGTTAGCGTGTTTGGCTCAAAAACATAACCTATTGGAAACAACGGTTGCAGTGTGTCACAGTAAGTATTTTCTTTTAAGTTTTTAAACATTTTGGTATTTTTAGGAGCTCATATTATTTTTTCAATAATTTTGTCATTGTCTATTGTAACTTTCAGTGTGCTTAAAAAGTTTTTTCATTAGACAAATATAATTACCTATTTGTGTTAAAATTTTAAAATAAAACAATAAGTAATAAAATGAAGTATCCATTGTCATCACATAAGTTACACGGGAAAAAATATATTATAGTCGGATCAACTAGAATTATTTATATTTATATTTATAGCTATATTCGGCCAGCTAAATGTTTAGTAACAAATTTATAAAAAAAAAAATATATTAATTTAAAACAAAATTAGGAATGCATATATTTTTCTCGAATTAAAAAAAAAAAATTAAACCAAAAACAGAGATTTGACACGAGCAATGCAATCCGATATTAGTATAATGTAATCGTTAATTTTTTTATTTTGTTTTCAGCTAATTTAATATACCAAATGCTGTGACTTTTTTACGGTTTTTATCTATCATTTTTGTTTTTGAATTCTTAAAATTTTAAAAAATCCATTTTTTCTTATCATTAAAATTATTTTAGACATTTAAAACAATAACGATAATTCATAATAGTATTTTTTTTTTTAAGTACACTTACACTGATTAATATGTTAAATACTGGCAAATATAAAAGTGATGACGCCATTTAAGTTAGTTACGATTAAAAGAGTTTATTATAGGTAATTATAATTTCCATTACATTTATTGCGCAATGCAGCCCACTCATAACGCGATAACTAAAAACCAATATATAAAAGTAAAATACTGCAAAAATGACAAACTATTGAATTACATTTTTTATTGTTTAAACATTTTAAAAACTATACTTGTATTATTGTTAATTTTAATGATATTATTAGTGTTTAGGTTAATCACTAATGAGTTATTTGTATTTTATTATATTAGATAAACAGAAGTTTACAAAGTAAGATTTTTTTTCTAATAATAACTTCTAACAGTAATTTGTATGTTTACATTTTGTGATGTTTAATCAGTGACAAATCATTTTTAAGTCAATTTGTTTTGTTTTAGCTTCAGCCTACGAAATAAAGCTATTTTTAATACTTTGTTTGTTTTTTAAAGTACGTTTCGACTAAACAGGTATGTAGGCGTCTAGTTTCAAAACCGGCTAAACGAAATTTTTGAACATTTTCACAAACGACAAATAATTTCTTCAGATGGGCGATTTTAAAACCAACCAACTTGGTCAAGTCTCATGCTTGGACTCTTAGATACTTTTTAAAAACTTTAAATTAACTACAAAAAAAAAAAAACTAAGCTCAGTATAATCCAGTACAATAAAAATTGGCAATGTGAAATCAAAGAAGTTTTTAAATCTGACAGTGGTTTTATCATAACTATAGTATTTATGGATATAGACATTTGTTTTTACCTTTCTTTAACACTAATTAATACAATCTGTAAATAATTTTTTATAATGTAAACTGGTTTGCTAATAATTGTCTTTCTAATATTTTGTAAATGAAAATAACAATTGCCGGAACAATAAATTCTAGGAAATATATTTTTCTGACGGGCTCGAATCGGACAAGTGTGATACATTTTTTTTCAGTTCCAATAGGGGATCTCTACACGAAAATGGTGCAGCCCAAAATGGTATGCTTGTAAAATCGCACAGGATATGTGGTTTGACTTGTTTTATACATTTGTAATAATGAAATTATTGTATAATGAGCGGTGTAAAACAAATTAATTTACAGTCAACCAAAATGTGTAATAAAAGTTTAAAATGGGGTTTGTCTATATTTTTCCCTTTAAAATAGTCAATCATCTAAAATATCTATAAGTTTATCATGTTGATAAAATATGATTGATACGAATTTAAATATATCATAACTGATTAATACGGGAATTGAGTTAAGTAATTCTTAATTTATACGACCGTATCTATATATCATATAAATATATCTGAATAGTATATTCGATCGATAAATCCTGTTTGACATAATATTCTGAAACTAAATAAAAGCTACAATATTTAAAAAAGAATTATATACTTTGGAAAATGTATTTGTCTACAAATTATATTGTTATCTATGTGATGCCTATTTAAATTAAAGCCTAATTCAGTAGATATAAAGTGATAAAACCATACCGAATAACGACTAACAGCCAACAGGTAAGTACTGGTACTTGTAAGTATAGGTTCACATTTCGGTCATTCTACTGACCAAGGACGGAAACTATGCACACAACCGGTTTACTGTATCTACAAGTAATTTAAAATAAGATATTATATATTTTATTTTGTACTAAATTTGTATTATGGTGAAAAATCAGAATTGTGTTAAATATAAAGAAACAAACACCAGTTTATGATTTATATTTTCTTAAACTATTTGATCGAAGCAATGAAATAAAAGTAAGACAGTAATTATTGGGTTATTATTATTAAAATCAAACAAATCACTATCTTTAGATGGGGGCAAGGCTTAATCTCTACCGTAATATTACCCAAGAGTAACCAGTAAGTATTTATTGAATAAGTTGATGGGGACTTGAGATTGCGCTATATTAATACTGATTTGTAAGAAATTAATAGCTACTAGATACCTACTGAATAAAATAACAACTCTATCGCCATGGAAATAGTTAAAGAAGTTCAAATCTTAAAACAGGATGTTTTATTTGTATTCATGTCAAAAGTGAGAAATGGAATCTAGTCATATACTTTTATCTCATTGACACTTAAATTTAATATAAAACCAATTAGTTGTTTAACTTAAAACGATAATATACTATTTTAGTATAAGTGATGCGGAAAGAGAAAACGGACCTCTTGTCGCAAAAATCATATTTTTTGTTTGAGTTATTGGTTTTTAAATTCTGAACCAAATTCGTTATCCTATGTAGAAAATTGGCCGAGTTATATATATTTGAATTTATCTTTCGGAAAATGAGTTTTTTGAGAAAAAACGCTTTAAAGTTTAGAATGTTATATACATTATCTTATATATTATTTTATATACTTAAAGAATGAAACTTAACCAACAATTAAAATAAAGTGCCCTTAAGCAGATAACATAGTTTTTTTTCATATGTTTCCCACCCTGATCAATGGTTTGGCCTCCTGCGATTCGGATTCTCGCGACAATAGGTCCTTTTTCCCTTTTGACCTTATATGTATTTATATAAAATTTAATTCAAAATTAAAGAACTGATTAAGAAACCCAAAAAAGATATGCACAGTGTTTAAAAGATTGAATATTTTTAAATGAAATTTAAGAAAGCACGAAATGTTTTATTTTTTGAAAAACGCCCGATTATACTTAATTTGTCGACTGTTACTGATGAAACAAGTAAGATGTGATTTGGCTATCTGATAGTTCACAGAACAGTCTAATTTGACGAATTACGTAGAAATAGATAGTTATACATTTGAGAATTAAGGATTTATTGTTATAAGTACAATTTGGTTACTCCTAAAACTGATTTTTTTACAAAGGAAGTCGATTATTTTGAAAAGAAGCATTTGAAATGTAAATTATTTTTTTATAGTTAATTTTTTTTTAATTTTATATTATAGTTTTTATCCTTAAAAAAATAGTATATATAACATAATAATTGATTTTGTTAGGTATGCATTTTAGTTATTCAAAAGTATAAATACTTTTTTTTGTATAAATAAGAGCATTATTTAGAGTACCAAAATGTATTATTAATCTATTTTATAATTAATTAAACACATTACTGATTATGAAGCGTTTACCCGCCTATAATAAATTATTTGTTAAATTAACTAGTTTCAAGTAAAATAATTGAATTATTTTTAAAAATGTTGTTTGTTGAAATCTAGTTAGTGGAACCGTTAGTTTTAACCTTAGTTGAATTAGAATACTAATAATTGATCACTTTAAAGATTTATATTGATGAAATATTTAAATCATTATTATTGTATTAACGGAAAAGTGAGTCACTGAAACTGTAATCTGTGAATATATCGCCTTATTTATGAATTTATTTAGTAAGTTGTTTTCTTGTAAATAATTAAAATGTGATCTTTATAACAAATTATATCCATATATTTAATGTAACACCAGAATAATTTGTTATGTTAAAATATTTTAACTACAAAATATTAATTATTATTGTTTGAAAAGTGTTTTATTTGTATTAAAGACAATTACTTTTAAAATGTATTAATTTTATGATTGAAATGTTATTTATTTGCTTCTAAATTACTTGTAGCTATACCCTATGGAAAAAAAAAGAAAAACAAAAAATAGACCATAAACGGCATACGTTTTTTCTAAGTACTGAAGTATTAAACTATTTTATAGATTGTACAACACTTAAAATAGTTCCTTTCGAAGGCATTTGTTTTTATTAATTAAACAGTGACATATGGTTTATGATTATTTTATGCTTATTTAAAAAAAAAATTGGCTCAGAATAACTAACACTTTAAACAAGTTGATCATAGTCCAAACTCACAACTTGAGCGTCGGCTAATTCTATCCCAACGCGTGATAATGATAAATGACTAGCTTATGCCTTTTGTCAATATAAAAGTAATTATAGTAATACTGAAAAGGTAACTTTTGATAAAACACGTGGTGACTTTAAAAAGTCACGCAACAAAGTAAAATATACTGTATTTCAAATCACATAACGGTTGAATAAGATCGATAAAAAAATAACAGAGTAAGCCTAAGCTTAACAATTACAATAAAGGTTGTTGTTCAATTGGATATGACGTTTCATCACATCTACTTAGTCGACCTGAAATGACAAAAGTCGTAATTGGTGATATTTAAAATAGCGATAGGTACCTAAGAATAAGCCAGTAAAACGTGTGAATTGTACTATCAAATATTGTTTTTTAAGACAAATTGTGTTTTGTGTTGGTTAATGGGATAAAACGGTCACAACTGTACCACCAAAACAAGATATTGGCCGATTCCATTTGTAGACATTAATTATTTCAAAATTAAAATTTCTTAGCTTAGCTTTAGCTTTCAACAGTTTTAAAATATAAGAAAAAATTATATTTTACTTCTTGGTTAATTTTAGATTTTAAATAAGTTTCAGATTATCTTGTAATCATTTTATTTGGTACTTCCAGGGAATACCTGTTGAAACTCAAACATAACCAAAGTATTTGTGTTTTTTAAATGTGGACATCTTGTTGATCAAAAAAGTATTTTGAACAAAAAGCGTTTGAGGTTCGTTAGAGAGTTTTGTCTAAAGAAGAAATTATTTTTATTTATATTATATTATCTGTTTTTTGTATTTTTAATGATATTCTTGTTTGCTAATATTTACATTGCATAAATACCAATACAGTGTAATTTTTTCGCATACACTTAAATTGTAGTTGCTATATTAGTAGAAGAGTAGAAATGTATAGTATAGGAGTAACTATTCAAATAAGTTTTTCATAAAGTCATTGAATTTAAAAGTTTACTTTTTCGTAGATATCATGTTTAATGTTGATTTAGCCAATATGGTTTTTAAAGAAATACAAATTTACAGATTGTTATTACATTTTTCAATAAGAATGAAAATAAATTAATTGTGATCTTTGTAGCGTTGGTAATAACCGGATTTCCAGGTATGACTTTTTTGTATCTAAGTTAAATAACATGTTATTACTTTAAATAAAAATATAACTCCATCCTTAAATAAAACGTTTATTGTTGGTTTGGCCAAAAAGGGAGCCAGGGAGTACTCCGTTATATAAATTTTTTTTTTTTGAGAAAAAGATACACGAGCTTAGCAAAAACTGCTGACCTTGAAACTATGTTAACAATAAATTCTTTAAGTTATAGGTCCGGAACTAGTAGCTTTGAAAGATGTTCAATATTTTTAAGTTCAAGATCGTATTAGGTATATATTATACAGTTTTTATCAGTCAGTTTGTGTTTATGACAACAATTAATTTATATCAATATAAATTAACGTATATATTATAATATATAGAAATTATAATATATAATGACTGTTTCAACCATAATATTTTAAGTCGTTTTGTATAAAAATTGTCAAATCGTCAAATAAAAAAAACTATATATACAAACAAAATAAATACAAAAATAATAATAGTAACGTAGTGTTAAATAATAATTCTTAGCAATAGCACACATTATGATTATTTTACATGGGAATCAATTGATTCGGATATAATTACTATTAAATGATTGTTTACCTGTCACGTAGCTGACCAATATACCAACGAACACTGTGACAAACGTGCCCAACAACGAGTAGTACATATAAGTAATCGAATACAAGGAGGCTAGAATGTTCCTGAAATATTTGTAAAAAATTGTTTGAATTAATATGGTTATTTTTAAAGCATTAAATAAATAATTTACTATAATATAATAACCGGAAATTGTATAAGACAAGTTACGATGGTGAGAAAATTACATTTAATCAAATCGCAGTATATTTAATTGTTAATGTGAGGTCATGTGAGGATACAAATATATGATTGTATAGAAATTAAATCATAATATTCTTCTTTTACCATTCTGGGTTCGCATTTTTATAATTTCGCCTTACGATTTTCCATTCATTAGTTGTTAATAATATTATTATTGTTATTTATACATAATTACTGTTATAATGACAATAATACGTACTCGTGGAAGGCAGGTTCGACGACGGGTTCCGTTTGGCGAGAGCTTTGGGCATAATTACTAACCATTTCGGCTGTCTTGTTGATCAAACTGTAGCTTTTGTATATATTAAACTGTTCGTCGAATGGTGGCAATACGTGTGACGAGAATGTCGTGTTAGTACATCCTTCTATAGACACCGGCAAGTACTCAATTTCGGTGGGCACAGAGAATGCCCCACAAATGATTATGAACGTGGTTATGTGACTGACTATCATTCCGGTCGCAGCACCCTGCAAGACGGGCACACATATGAAATATAATATAATACAAATTTTGCTGATACGGGTCAACATTTTTAATTTAAATATAGTTAGCGAAAACGGCGATATCACGGAGTATTTTATTGGTTACGATGTTTGAACATTCAACATTTCATACGTTGCTCCGTTAATTATAGTACAAAACAATTAATTAATTATCAAACAAGGTGGTTCTATTTTAGCACAAAAAAAAAGGATTACGAGACACAACTATAGTAAGTTTAATCATCGACAAATTTCGTGGGTCATTATTGAGCACAAATGTTCGTTTCGACGCAAAGGTACGACAGGAATATTTAAGTTAACTATTGTTATAAGTATCTTACTTTCCAGTTGGTGGAAGGGAAAAACATTGCTAAAATGAAGACTCCTAGAAGTGGCCCGCTAGTCGCCGATGTCATTAACTGTGAAGCGTCTATAACACCCGAAGACTGCGCTACTAGGAACGCTATGCCCATCACACACACTCCGCACAAAGCACCTATATAATGGAAGAATTTTACATTTTAAAAAAAAAAACTGTTTTTCAATTGATATATAATTTTATAACTAATTAATTTTGTATTTGTATGCGATAAACTTTATATAAATATTTTAGAAATTAAAAATAATTGTATAAAATACTTATTAAGTGTTTAACTAAGACTTTAGAAGGAACTTTTTAATATTCTCTTAATATTAGTATATGGTTCATACAATTTAATTAATTATAGTGTATAATTATAAATCTATGATATTATTAAAAACTTCTGATGTCTTAACCAAACACCTAACAAAAATATTATACAGTTACCAGTTTAAACATAATATTTTTTACGTTAAATGCATTATCAAAGTGTCATTTATTTATGCATAATTAGGACTTTAATAATAGGACATAATTAGGATCTTTAGTGGATCTAAATGTTGACATATGATCAAATATTATAATACAGAAAACATTGTATACATATTTATATCTATAAAAAGCCGCAATCTCACTTTTGCAAATTCCTGAAATTACTTTCTTTTTGTTGGAAGTGAACTTGGTTCAATACATGTTTTACAAAACTATTCCTAAATTTTTTAATTTTTTTTGCGGGAGTATAGTTTCTTAACACCCTATATTATGTATAATGTGTTCATATGGAGATCTTCATTATTTTTGCCATGTATTGTATATTATATTAAATTTAGCAACAAAATTGCAATAACGATAGATTTACTAGTGTGCTGTTTTGCAATAAACAATTACTAAATGACTAATACGATGGATAATGTATTATACAGGGTGTCATAGATTCAATATCAAAACTTGTTAAAATGATTATGGAGATATATTACAGCTAAAAATGTAGTATAGCTGTTTTTTTTTTATAATTGGCGTGAATTTAAAGAAATGTCCCAATTTTTGTTGTTTTACCTATAATAGGCTCATAATAGAATAATTACACATAATAGAATATGATCACTCTCTCTCTCTCTCTCTATATATATATATATATATATATATATATATATATATATATATATATTACGAAATATTGATCACTTTGTTTAATTACAGTAATTACATTATTTTCTCTCTCCGTACAAATGCCCACGCGGAGTTAAAACCGCTAAAAATTTTTCATTTCTGGTAACAAATAATTTCTAAAATCTTCTGACATATTTCAACATTTAAATTTTAGACACACTGTATATGTGTTGGACAATTTAGTGAGATTTAGATATTAAGTTACTGTAAACCGTTATATTTAATTTATATTATTTTATCTCAAAACCATTTTAACTGAGTGTAATTATTATAATTATATACAAGCATTGTAATAATAGGTTTAACATACCACGCAACTATGTAAAAACATAGTTAATAATAAATGATTAAGCGTGAATATTGTTATCGAATCATAAAAGTTAACCGTTGAATATATTATTATAGTATAAACGTTTAATTTGATAAAATCTATAGGGACCAAAATAAAAATAGAATTGGAAATGTGTGAGAATGCAGATCAAAACTTATATTGTGGGTATAAAAAAACAAAGGTCCTAAAAATGTCAAACAAATTTTAACATAAAACACAAAAATATATGTCCATAAAAAAAGACATAATACCTAATATCAAATAAAACTCACATGTTACCTTTTAAAGCTCGTGTACACAACGGTACTCCCTGTTTATATCTATTTATAATTAATATAATATGCATTATAATTTTACCGACACTCACTTATGCCTTTTATGCACCACAACTGTTTGGTTTCACTGATCCGTTTGAAAAAAGGTATCTGAGAGACGAAATCTTCCCAGACGACGGTCGATATTGAGTTCAAGTTGGAAACGAACAGACTGCCAATAAAATCAATTAGTTATAAAGTGTGTGAATTGTGCTAGACTTACTACTGTTGGGGCGGTACGCGTGTAATAAAATATACGGTCAGTGCAGTACTTTGAGGTGACATACCTGAGACCGCTGTTGAACAGACTGGCCAGCACAAGTCCCATGAAACCCGGTATGAAGTAGAACTTGTCGCGCACGTAGAACGCAACTATCTCGTCGATTTCGGTAATGTAACCCAAAGCTCGGGGATCGCAGTCGGCGTACACGGTGAATATTACCATGCCCACTATCCACGACAGGCTGAACAGGAATACCATGAGTGGTATGGTCAACCACAGGGCCCTAGGCAAACGTTATGAATTTGGAGAAATGCCCTAACCCAACATAAACATAATATACGATTGTCGATTTGAATCGATATGTATAACGGTTATAATGGCCATTGTTGATTTACTTTTCCACTTGTTTCATCGACTCCATGCTGAAGTAGCGCTGGACAAAGTTCTGCTGACAACCGAACATGGATAAGGACATGAACAGTTGACCGAGGGTGGCTGACACGGTGGAGACGCGCAACGTCGGATCCATGTCGAAACTGTAGATGAGCAAAATACAATGTCGTTATAATTCTATGTACAATTATTCTATTTTCCAAAGCATAGTTGAATTGATATTTAGATGTCCACTTTGGCGATTAAGACTAAACTTGTCTACCGGGTTTCTCAAGGGTAACTTCGATTGAAGGGTTCTAACTTAATCGCCATTCTAGGCTATAATAATTTTAGACTTTAAACTCCTCATCCCTGTGATCTATGGTGAAAACAAACATTTTCAACATTTACACGGTTAAATGTCCCGATTTTGTAGCTGAAATGGCTAAAAATAGAATATTAGATGTGTCATATAACAGCGGTAAGTTATATAAAAATTACATATATTTTAATAACTTAATACAATTAAAACATAATATATTTATTTGAATATATTATATTCTTTATTGAAATTAATAAAAATACCATCCGTAAGTACCCATAAAAATCGAAATTCAGAAAAACGTAGACAAGTTTGACACAGTTTTAGGACTCATTACTTAAATTTTTGTGTACTGCGACACATCCTATGTATTCTATAGCTATATTAATGTCACCTCTAATCGAAGGCGACAGTTTACAACTAAATACCTCACAAACACTTCTACACGCGGTTCTTAAAAAACTTAAGCTTACTTGAAAAAGTCGAGTCGACCTCGAGATTTGTTCACGTCGAACACGTTGATGGGTCCCTTGGCAATGTAAAAACCTTGTAAGATGATTATGACACTGCAACCGATCATAACCAGACTTTGAACGGCGTCGGCCAGTATGGCCGATCTGAGCCCTCCCTAAAAACAATAAAAAAGTAAATATTTATAGTGGAAATTTTTTCAATAATATATATTATAAGCAATGACATGTAATAATGGTAACAAATTATTATAAACAGGCAAATAACCTAAATCGTATTCACTCTATTGCTAAAAATAAAAAAATTAAGCACATTATTGCTTTTACAAATGTTTAATATTTTTACTACCCACAGATTAGCTGGATTAGCACAAAAGTGTTGAGAAGAAAGTGATTTTATCTCTTCCAATTATTATAATTTTTGAAGACCTGTGACTTCCTCTACCTCAATATACTCGTTCACCACTATGCCTTGACCCCACCGTATTGATTTTTTATTTTATACTATGAGAAATAGCGTAAAAATTTAAATGATTGCGATTTCAATATTTTTTAGCATTATGATGTCGGCAGCACTCAGTTTTGGCCTAGTTTTGGCCGGTAAACTATAGGCTAATAACAGGCATTATTTGTATGTTTGGACACAAAACAGAGATATAGAGTTACTAACAAGGTACGATGTTACCCATTCCCGAAGAAATTGAAGACGTTTTATGCAGGCTTAAAATAGAAATGTTCCTAGAAGTCTCTAACCAAATGAAGAAGTAAGGAAGTTGTAAGGATACAAGAATACTCACAGGCTAGTGAGGATAAGTAATGTGAGAAACAGTTTCGCCTTTCTGTGTCTTTTCTTAAAAAAAAGTAATTATTATACATTTTATAAGATTTAGAGGTATAAAACCGGGAATCGGACAATACAATAGTGTCCCGAAAAAATGTATGGGAACACTATTTGTTCCGGATTACCCCATTCCGAACTTGATGAAACATTGTTCGTGGTCAAAATGTAGTAACCCGGAACAATATATTTTTTTTCCGATTACCTGGTTTAAAATACTAGTAACTTATATGATATTTGATGTTTAATTTATGGCAAGAACAATAAGCTTATGTACAAACCCGTATTAAAGTCTAATGAACTCAATATGTGTTTTTATTAAATCGTTTTTCTTGGAGAACTAAAGCAGTCATTGTTGTTAAGACAATGCATATTATGCGTATTATAAGCATTTTTTATTGAGACATACATACATATATTACATAAAAAACCGCCGACGTGTGTTTTTTAATCTTTGTCGTTATGCATGATAATACGAAGTGTGTTAATTTTGTTTTCGAGTGTTTTTACAACTTTTACAATTTAGTTATACCGACTACAAAAAAAAACTTCAGTAAATACACACTTGAAAGTTTATGCTTTATGACCTCTGGACGTACTGAATATTGTTTTATCTTAAAATATAGGACAATAATAAGAGTTATTCCATTATAAATTAAAAATACAGTCATAAGTCATAATTCATAACCATTTTTATTTAAAAATAAGTAGTACGTTCTAGACATTTCCACCCGATTGCGAATGGTATTAACAATTTGTTTGATATAATTAACGTGAACTTTACAAAGGCACGCTAGATAAAAACGTTTTTGATAGTTAAATATTTGCTTACCAATAATGTAAACACAATGGCAATTATTGATATTGACGTAATTGTAAACCAATACGGCAATCCCATCACGGTTTTAAGGGCCACACATGGTGTGAATACTGTAACACCGAGATTAAGTAAACTTCTGACAACATAAGTTCCAGAAGCCAGCCTTCGTACCAGCGTTGATTTGAATCTCATATCTAAATACTGAAAAAAAAAATCATCACGATAAAATAAGTTATAATATAATATAAATGTTATATTTCAATTTTGCTATTATCATAATTACCATGTACATTATATACTTAAATAATATTTTATACAATTTTCATTGTTAACTAAGTGTATATTTAACTTATTAAACTTGGTTGTGAAAATATTAATACTAGCAATACTAAAAATACTATAAAGCGCCATCAATTTGCTACCCAAAGCCTGTAATATGGCTATCACAGAATTTTAAATTATATAATTACCTACTTTTTATTTTATTGATCATCTATACATTTTAATAAATGTGTATATTTATGTCATAACTAATTGCTTTATAATTTATATGTATTATATATAGTATGTTGAGTAAATAAGTCCTTTTTGTCGCAATATTAACTATTTTAAAAAATTATTTAGTAAAATAATTTATTAATAATTATCCGTCTACGTAATTCAATAATTTATTAATTTATAGTAGGTATTATCATTGACCTAATTAAAAACTCCATAATCATATATTTTAAGTACCTACGGCTTATTAAATGAATAGAAAGAGCTGAATATTTAAGAAAAACATAAAGATGATAGCTTTAGATTAATTACTATAGATATTGATACTTTAAAAGTTATGCAAAAAGTGTTCGATCGTTGTTAGTTCATTTAGATATAACTTAAGTGGGCGTCGCATCGGTGATTTTCAGTGGTAAAAACATGTTTACGCCAACTGAAAATAACTCGCTTAATTTTGTTTTTAGAGTAAAAGCACCCATTATAAAATTAAAAGAAAACAATATTCATTGTTTATTCCAGGGGGCAAGATGGAAGGTTTTTTTTTAAAAAAGTCGTTATTTCTAAACTATGTATTGAACGTTATACTTGGAATAGTGAAAAAACCGCACCGCCTTGCCCTCCGGAATATTGTTTTCTTTTAATTTTATAATGGGTGCTTTTACTCTAAAACCAAAATTAAGCGAGTTATTTTCAATCTGCTTAAACATGTAGAGATGAAAACACATTTTTAAATCGCTTTTAAGGATGCTGTGATAGTCCAAAAAATAAATTAATTACCAAAATAGAGTCCTAGTTATTGAACAATAATTACACATCACACTTTAACCTTTAAATTAAGATTTTGTAAAAAGATGCCTATATTTACTCCTTGAAAATAGGCGGTGCGACGCCCTCTTAAGAACAGCTTATCACATATTTGATGGCTAATAAAAGTCTAATAATATATTTACCTGATAAACTGAAGTAATTCCAAGATTAAAATAAACTGGTAGGAAAAAATATAAAACTAATGGGAACGCGAGGACCATTCCGTAAAGCGTCTCCCACATTCCACTTCCTCTATAAAATAATTCTGATGGATATCCTAAAAAAAGAAATACAATAATTACACATTTCATTAGGGACCGATAAGAGGGCGTTATTTGAAATGACGACACGGGATGCAAAAACTAGTACCTCTTTTCAATTAAATAAAAACCATACGATATAAATTTCTTTCTAAAAAAAATAAAACAGGGTGACATTTTTCAATAATAAATAATTATCGTTAGGATAGTTTATTCTAACTGATATTTTTATTTGTTATGGAAAAATGATACAAAGTATAAGAGCAAATTTATATACAAGTAACTATTTTTCTTGTTGATTTGTGTTTAGTACAGTTACAAATATAATATTTTAAATTAAATGCTAGCGTTGTACCAAATAACTAATGACGATGTTATTTGTTTGTATAATTACCCAGAAAGACTTTGACTCCCAAAAATCCACGTGCGATTGACAGCAATATTGCACCCATTGAAACCGATCCTTTGGATGCAAACACATAGTCGGCTTTCGTCCTTTCTTTCGGTCCTGATAGTTTACTATATATCATAACCCCAAACGATAAGCCAATAAGCAGTAAAAAAACTGCATAATCGATTATGATGCTGTTCATGTTTTTTTTCACAACTTATCTGAAAATTATATTAATAATATTGTACTTAAGATGTTGATACATTTGAAAATTATTGATTTAGTTATTATTATTAGTATTATTTAATTTAGTTGTGAAATATTTATTAGTACAAACGTATATATGTATAAACGTTATTCTTGAATGTTAAAATAATAAATTGTCAATTTGTGAAGGGAAAAAGTAGACAGGAGACGGTTATATTACACTATTTATCAGATACACGACCTACACGACTTGAATACACTTAACTTTGTTTTATTAAGTATATTACGAACTAATAATTGATGAGCCAATAAATGCTTTTAATTAAAACTTCTGTTGAAATTTCCTGAAATTATCTACACCGCACTACTTACCTAATTTTATATTAGGAACAGATGTGGTCAAAAACGACTATGTAAACTGTTCATTACATCATCATTTCCAGAGCTACTATACAATCGTATAAATGTAAAATCAGAAATTATGAGCACTTTTCTGTTTAAATTAAGCAATTAAAAACTTTTCAACTCAAATAATTATAAATGCTACTTTTCGTGTGTTTATAAAAAAAACATGTATGATAATTTGTTGGTCCCTTCACGCATCAGCTGAGACTCCACACCGCTTACATTTATATCATAATAGTCACTTTCTTCGGGTTAAATATTACGTTGACTCCAAAAACCGCACACTTGTGATAAAATACAGGGCAAAACCGCACACTTTTTAAAATTGCTGTATCCAAAAACCGCACATTTTATAATGATGTATAAACTATTATTTATTATTTATATATTTATTCAAAAAACATTTTTTAGGTACAATTTATATTTAAAAAAATTTAAGATTTAAAATTTGAAAAAAAATTATCAACATTTTATTGGCTGAAATCGATTGCTGACGTTTATTAGAAATTTCAAACGATCTCCGTCCTTAAAAATTCTTCACAACATTTAAACAAGTATTCCTAAAAAGAAACTCAATTTTATTCAAAATGATGTATTAAAAATATTACAATGTGCTTATTAATTAACTTGTTTTTCAATTGGACGGACAATATTTTGAATTTCCTGATTAAGCTTACGCCATTACTTCCTATTATTGTATTATTTTCTATGGATGACATCTCTTTGAGTATTATTTTTTGCGGTGTCTCATGAATGTCATTAGAAGCCTTGCATTTACATTTATTACGTACCTCTTGCACCTCTTTTTACCCAATATAAGTGCGATTTTCGTCCACTGACCTTTTTGGGGTTGAAATCATATGTATGCGGTTTTTGGCTGCAACCAAATATTATTATACTTATAGTACTACATCGCAGTTATTCTATTGTAAATATAATCTCCAACAAAAACCTGACAGTGAAAAGGGCCAATTTCTAGACCACCTCTCAAAAAGTCAGCCTATCAAAGTAGTGATATCTACATTGTGGCCAAGTCTTCTATTTCTTTAGTTCATAACCTTACTTCACTGCTACTTTCATGAGCACCACTGATCTTTTATTTGTATTGCTTAACATTTGGCCAGTTTCTGAATAAGACATAAAACAGACTTGGCCGCAATGTAGATACCACTACTTCGAATGGCTGACTTATGGCTTATTGGCTGAGTTATCTCCTTCCTATCACCCACGTAACTCCTAAGTGAGTACATTTATGCTTCATTCAGAAACTGGCCAAGCGTTAAGTAATACAAATAAAAGATCAGTGTTGCTCATGAAATATTATTACGATTATTAAAATATTCTGTATTTCATGACCAATAAATAATATAAAGTACAATAAAATTACGAAAACGTTATGTTTGATACGTTTTTACTGTTAATTACATACAATTGCTTATTGCCATATTATAACAATGAAAGAGAACGTTTGTTTCGATGGCGCGAGAATCTGTAATTTATTATTAAAAACCCGTGCTAATCTATTCATGCGCGTCACATCATGCATTTAGAACTAAACTCCCTTAAACGGCATTCATTTTGAAAAAATTGCAAATTTCAGATTTTTCCCTTTAGTTACATTATAAGACCTACCTTTGTGCCAAACTTCACGTTTCTGAGTGAGAACAAAAATGAAAACTTTGAAATTCTCCCCTTTTGAAAAGGTTTACTATTAAGGACTCAATTTGTTTACAGTATCCTAAGCTACTTGAGTTAAATTATGTTTCAAATTTCAAAGGCTTATCTCAAGAGGAAACAGAGATATGTGGGTTAGAAATACTGGGTGAATTGGTTCGTGTAAAGATACACTGGCATTGCTAGAACTTGGCACTGCCGTGCGCTCAGACTATACATTTTTTAAAATATTTATTTGGATTAAATTAGATGAAAGGCAGACCAGTTGATACTAATAAGTAAAAAATGTTATTTTCGATTCCCAGTAGAAAATGTTATTTTTAACTTAACTATATAATAAGCTGACTTTAATTATTTGGGAAAATTCTAGATTGACAAACATAGAATTAGTAACTAAACGTGTTAGCTTTGACACTTAATGGTTGAGGAGGTATTATTTTTTTAGTTAATCAAACAAGTGTTCAAGATAAGACGTGTTATTGTAAGACAAATTGTCTAACAATACATACATCAGTTCAATCTGTAATTAAATAATTACTTATCATTATTACCAATTACATAATATGATGCATTCATTTAATTGGTAAACTGTAATAGTTTTAACACTAATAGTTGCAATAGAATACATAATATATAAAATAATATTATAATTATAATTATTTTTATTATTATTACTATTATAATTATTTACATTGATTTATTTACTTTAAGGTGTAATTGTCGAAGTAGAACATTTTAAATAGGAGTTTAAGGTTTTTTTGTGGTGAAAATAATTGGGGGATAAGGGATTACAGAAAACATATCATAGAGTGTTTAAATTTAAACTTTTCTTTATCTCAACATAGAATTAAAATTTTAAAAAATCGGTAAAATGCTGCTTTGTAAATTTTCCTCTTAAAATTTTTTTTTTTAATTGAAATATCTACGAAGCGTCATACCTATTTCAAGTCCTTATAGGAAGCAAAATAAATGCGGTTCAGCTATTTTAAAAAGTAACCAAAATATTTCAATATTGGCCCATCGCCACCCATTATTTTCATAGTACGAAAATAAATAAATCCCCAATGAACTGATCACGTGGTATGCATGACACTTTATTTGGGTAAGCGAAGAACATCTAAGCCCAAGTTGCTTTCTTCCGTTGTAAATACTGTACTTTTATAATAGCTTAAAAGGATTACCGTCCAAACATTCAGCGTTTGACTGTGACACTATTTGAATTCAAATTTAAACGTATATAAATATATCTTTGTGCATTCTTTATACGGGTCGTTTGATCTCGTACCATATCTTATCGTATGAATAACAAATAATTATAAGTAAATTATGAAATAATATAAATATATGTTTTTATTTCGAACAGAAAGTTCTTTAAAATAATACGATTTGAGTTTTGAAAAAACATTTATATTCTTCAAAACATTTACAAAGTATAGATCGTGGCACAATTTTAAAATTATTTTAAGTTGATTAACTATTTCTACGTGAAAAATGGCCAAATTTTAAAGATTTTAATGATATTTATAATAACATTGAAAACGAAAATTAAAAATGTACTTCGATCGATATATTAGGCAAGTATTGAAAAATATATATCTGTTTCAAAGTTATTGTCATACCACGCGTTTTAGAGTACGGTTAAAATTAGAATGGGTTGTTTTTAGAAATTAGGTTAGAAAGCACCACACTCGTGTGTTAATATTTACATAATTTGACCAAAAGGTGGACACTGATAAAAATTAACACGGTAAAGATACTTATCACACAAAAACGCGCTAGCCATCTTCTAAATATGCTATAACCATAATAAATTATATCTATACATTATTATTTTTAGTTGTATATAGATTTAACTTATTATGAGTTACGACTATACTCTATAGCATATTATTTGGAACATGGCCCGCGGCCGTCACTTTTTTGTTTACATTTAAGTGACCCTTCTGCTTTCATCTATTCTGTGATTCGGCTCCAAAAACTAAAATATTTCTCTAATTTTTCATAATTTTATTTCAATTCCTTGGTCTCTCTGTTTGTACATCAAATTTATAATAAATGTATGTATAGCGTAAAATTAATATTATATTTCTACTTGAATTTAATTATTTTAAGAAAAAACCGATATAATATCGACGCGTCGTACGAAAAGTACCACCGTTCAAGTTTTAGCGAAAACTAACACGGAACTTCTTACGAAAAGTAGCACCGTTCGCGAATTTCTTAGAAAACTTAGCACCGTTGGCGTCAATGGCACAAATAGCACGAACGGTACTAGTCTTCGTAAAAACTTGAACGGTGCTAGTTTTCGTAAGAACTCACGAACGGTGCTACTTTCCGTACGGGGCGTCGATATATAATAAACTAGATTGCTTACTAGTGATAAGAATTCAAGTCGACGTCCGCCATTTTTGTGGAATTTATGTATTTTTGTGTAAATACATCTGTGATTCTGTGTTATCAACTTTGTTTATAATTGCTATAAACATATTTTGATGTGATAAGGTTCTACTTCCCACAAAGATGGCGAAAAATGATAACTTCAATTATCTATTTTGGCGGCTTGCACACTTAGCAATCTAGTTTTTTATAAATAACTGTATTCATATACAATCTAGACTACATACCTAGGTGTTTAATATTGTTTTGCGTTACCCGACAAAAAATTGCATAAAGCAAAAAGATTAATTATTAAAATGTATGCTATTATAAATAACCGCGTAGTATTCATTAAGTCGGTTATTTTTATATTTATTAAAAAGATAACAACTATGTGTAGGTATGGATTCACGCATAAAATCACCTTAATAAATTATGCTTTTATTATAGCATGGGAAATTAAAACAAGTATCAGAAAATCTTCATAATCGTCGTATAATTATCATTTAACAATAAAAAGTAACAACATTTCATCCATTCGTATGCGAATATTCGCGATGACCTTGACATTTCCGATATCCCAACACAAGGCAAACATTTCACATATTATCATTATAATATAAATTATGTTATTTTAATTATTAGAATAACGTCACTAGAGCGTAATAATAATTATCACATTTTTAGTATACTGTAAAAACAATATAGTGTTATTACAATGTAGTATTATTTTAGTTGCAACTATAATATTATCTCTACTTTTTTAAGTTGCAAATAATTAGAGCAACGTGTTTACTTTTACCGATTAAAAAAATGTCTTATCGTTATGATATACACTTAAAATACAAAAACAATATTTTCATCTGCCCTTCAATGACATGTCGGTCAAAATAAACGCGTCTCAAATGCTGATTTTATTTAAAGTATACGGACTGCAGTTTGCAGTTGTTGTTGTAATGATGCATTTGAAGTGCATGTGTAAATATTAAGAAATAAAAACGGTTTTTATCTTTTAAACAATGACGACAACGATACGATGATCTGTCAACATAAAGGTAGCATGCGTTGTTTCTGTCCTACCACATGTGTAACATCTGGCGTATAAAAATGGCATAAGGCACGTCAAACAGTGAAATTTCATCATACTAGAATATTGTTATAAATTACCATTTAAACATTCACTATGCTGACCAATGACCATTGTGCACTACCCTACTCCATCCCACTGACTATTGTCATGCATGTTCAGTGTCACAGTAGGAAATGCAATCTAATCTGGTTTTCATAATTATGTTAGTTTACTACATACATATTTATTTGTTGCACTTTAAATTTAATCCTTTTCACATAAATCCATAATAATTTTGTTTATTGTAACAAGATCTATATGCCCAATTTCACTTCCTGCTTTTTTTTATCTTATTATTCCTATTGTTATAATACAATCATTGCAATGTTCATAAATATTGAGTTTACAAAACTATAGTTTTTTTTTATTTTGTCAATACTAAATAATTTTTTAGGTCTACTTCGAGGACAACGCGAGGAGGCTTTTTATTTTCTAACAATTTTTTTTAGGCGGTTTTTGGTAAGGATAATTTTACAGTTTGTGTTTTTAAATTTTTGTTTTTTTTTGTTTTTACCCACAATATCTTTTAAGCTACTGAACCGATTTCTTCGTGAAGCTACTCTATAGATCAGAAATCGTACCTGTAGGGGTACTTTATTGTGCCAAAAATTGTAAAATTTCACCTCTTCCCCTACAAAATAAAAACAGCCAAAACATTTACATATTTTTTTAATTAAAACTGCAAATTATACTATAAACTGGTTTTGAAATTTTCACAACATTTGAAGCGTTCGAGAATAGGTGAGAATGTCATTTATTATTTATTGATAGTAATATTCGGATTTCAGAAATTGGAAATCACATTTGATAGTTTATTCAAATTTTTTTAATTTTAATTTGTTTTGTCTAAAAATAAAGTTAAAATAAATATGTTTTTAATAATAATTGAAAATAATTGAAAATAATAATAATAATTGTTTTAAAAACACGCCGTAAACGTTTAGATATACGTTTTATAATAGTAGTTTTATTACTCAGATTGGGTAAAAAAAAAAATTTTGTTATTTGAAATTGAATAAATTATTATTAATCATTCAGGAACAAAAAATTAATGTCGAATATGAATATTAACTAGCTGAGAAATAGAAGCCAAACTACCAATATATCACCAAATTGACGTTTAAACCTCTTCGATTTTCCATAAATATTGTCAAAATAATTGTAACATAAATGTAATCGATCTGTTACGTGTGTTCCTTTTACGAAAACACAAATTTCACAAAACACGTGAAATAAGAAGGTTAAATTTGTAGTGTATTGAAGACAATTATTTTGTGTACACTTAACAAATTAAAATTGGTATAATTAAAACACTCCAAAAATCATTTACAAGGTTATTATAGTATAATAACCTTATTAATGTTCTTACTCAACCGGGTTATACATTATATAATTGCTAATTAATATATTAATAACAATACTGATGCGAAACTGCTTTGCATTCGTCATACAATTTACCAACCTGAGAGTTGAGATCGTTTTTCTTTTACATTTTCAAATTTTTAATTTTGACGCTTTCTGAATTTGATTTTTTAACATCAATTATTGTTTTGAAAATTTTAAAGTTTAACTTAGATAGTGTTAAAATTAAAAAAAAAACCGATCTCAAATAAACTTTATGGCGAATTCAAATCTGTAGAAATAATCGGTATCCAATCCCCAATTATAATAATATACTGATTAATATATTCAAATCGTATAATAAAAACATTATTATTAATAGGTAATCTTGTTTTTAGCTTTAATTCGAAGCTGAAAAGGTATTGCATTTTAAATTAATACTTTTATTCTAAATGAGTAATAAGTTATAAATATTAACATTAAGAACACCGAATTAAAAATAGGGTTTTAACTACCATGTTTCATAAAAAAAAAAAATCATCTTTGAATTGATCGAATGTGTATGGTACTGCAACATTTTCATAAAGAAGCAATTAAAAAATAAACTTTTATACGATATGCATAGACTTTAATTAACCGCAAACGTTAAAAACATTATTTTTTTATGTATTATTTTTTGTTTATAAGCGTTGTTCGCTATTTTAATAGAATGCTTTTTCGTTTTAGATTGATTTTAGACCGTTTGTTAATAATCGAAATAATGATAAATAAATGAAGTACTCTTAATTATAATATGATTATACAATCAGGGGTAATAAATAACAATATTATATAATGCACATTTTTTTGAGATTAATTGTAAGGTGTTTGTTAATAATTGCATAACGTTATTGTTTGTCAAGTACGTTTTTTTAAAATCAATTTTCTTAGTATATTGATAAAACAATCTCTTGATTTATAGTACTGAATCGTTCTCATTTACCAATAATATCTCTTTTTTATTTTATATGTTAGATAAAAATGTTAGACAAACTACTAATGTTGGACAAAAATTGTTTACTAAATAGACCGAAAACAATAATAAAAAAAATGATTAGTTCTATATTATATCTGTAATTGCTTGAGGAAATACGTTTGTTATTAAAAATAATTTTTGAAGATGATAGCAGTGATAACAAGGCGGACAGTTATGTGTATATTTATGTATATTTACAAAGATGGGCAAAATTGACTATAAAGGGATTACGAATTACTCATAATCCGGTGTATGATATTTCATTGTATGATTATTTAATAATTAATAAATAATAATGTAAAACAACATTTTACCTATAATGCGTTAACATATTTAAAAAGCTTTTTTAAGTAATATTGTAAATATTTTACCCCTAATTAAGTAGCATTTTCTACATCATCTATCTAAAGTTGAAAATTGTACGCAAATTTGTTTATAAACAAATCGTCAGGGACCTTGCTAAATATGATCGTTTCACTAGGATAAATTTACAAGAGCAAATTACAAGTTATTTAATTAGTATGTTTTGTACACTACTGAGTGTTTTGTTTTTAAAAACAAAATTAATTGGATTGTGATAAAATCATTCAAATTAAACGTAATAAATTGCTTAAAGTTTCGTCTGTAACCTTTACCTAATCAAACTCAATAATAACTATATATAACCTACAATACTGTTATATACATAATTCATAACTTTCTTTTCCTTTACATGTAATCACAATACTAGTATACTTGGTGCAATTTTGAAAGTTGGATACGCGTTTTAAACATTAGTGTAATAATTACCAAGACGCAATTATAGACAAATGTATAAGTAAGATTATAGCGTTTAAACATTTAGTAATAGTAATTATTACGGTAATTATATTCTTCAAAATTAATTTACACTGCATTGTTGATTCGTATATTGTTTTACAATAATTAGTTATGTTTGTATAATATACATATGTATTTATAACTATATATTTATATTTTACCTGCAGTTATCGAATAAGTTTACTAATAGACTGATCCTCTTTGGACGCATATAATTTAAAGGTTTAAGACTTATACCGTTGAAACATCAACGGTATATTTTGAACATTATAGTTTAACCATTGAACAACACAATTCGACACAAATATTTTACAACACTGTTATAGTAGTGAACATTTAAATAGTTACTACAAAAGCGGTAATTCTCTTTAAATTAAACCAATTAGACGATCTAACGATTAAAAGAACTTTTTTCTTTTTTTAAAACAAAAATGAGTTCATTTTTTTGGATAAAAATTTTTCGCTGAATTCGAATTTTGTTAAAAGTTTTGTCTAGTATTTTGAATTGCTTACAAAATTGTAAAAAATACCGGTTTGTAGTATTCATCGCGTTTTATAAGTTTGACTACATTTTCTAAAACGTACTTAAAATATCATGTTGTACTCTATTTGCATAGCTAAATTCAAAACTAGCCTCAAAATTAATGGACTTTTTTTTTAATTTTGATTTTGGTTTTTTAACCTGTAATAATAATAACAATTGTTCAATAGGGTGCGTTCAAAATAAAATACAGAGGAGTCGGAGCAAAGAGGGGAAGAAGAACTTACAGTACTTAAAGGTCTACATGAATTATTATAACAAGAAGCGATAAAATTACTTAAATAAACGCTTCTATGCGAATCTGTGGATAGTAGATTTAGAGCAGTACAGTTCAAACTAAACACAATAAAACCCAGCACAGAAAGAAAGTATTAAACGTAGGATAGGTTATTATGTAATAATTCCATTCTAGATCTACCTTCAGTCTAATTTTCAGACCTAAATCCCTAAAACTTTGCATGAAAGAGAGAAATAAAGAAAAAATATCTAACCCTTCTAGGGAAAAGGATTTATGATATTTTTTCGGTTTGTCAATGTTCATCGGTATAGTTAGTATAAGCTAAATAAATTAAGCTACTATGTTTTTGAACATGAATTGCTTATGGCTGGTTTTGAAAATAGACGCTTCAAATATAAGATGAATACTATGCGTGTAATGTGAATAAAATATTGATATTTGGTTAATCAATGTCTTTTAATGACGTTATTGGTAAAAATTGAACAAATTGTTTTTAAGAGTAGTAAATTTATTATTAAAAATATATCTAAGATGGTAATATACTGGCTAATCGAAACCACAAAAGTTAAGAGCTGATTTCAAAGGGCAACTTAACGATAATTTGATAATACAAGATAATATTGAATAATTTTTGATAATTTCATGATAATAATAATATAATAATATTGAAGAATATTTTGTATGTTGGCGATTTGACGTCCAACGGTTATTTAGTAGATGTCCACATTATTATTACTATAATTGCACTTGGTCGACAGCGGCGTTTACGTTTAACATGTAAGTGTATTCATTTGCCATGAAGATCACGGTCACAATACAAATTTGCCAACGGATAAACAATAAACAGCTTTATGGGCACGACGATGTTTTAATAATAATATATACAGGTGTATATTGTGTTGGGCAAACACAATAAATGGTATAATTATTGCCGGAGTCTGCGAATGTCGTGCACGTGTAAACCGTACCATTTTGTACCAGACTAGACAGTATTATTAAAATATTCACCGTGGAAACAACCGAAAAACAACTGGCGTTGATTTACAAATGATGCGTGTAAGCGAGAAATCCGGTCGAACAACGACCGACACTAAGCAAATCATCAAATTAGTTTGATCGTCAGCCAGCCACAAGCACATTAGCAATGCTTGGTGCACCTTAATTGACGTGACATCATAGTAAAGATAATGAAGTATAGTGTTAAAGGTGTTCAAGTTGGTCCCTTTTGTTTTTCAATTTATTGCCGCTTGCACACGAGACAACAACAAAAAAAAAAAAATCACGAGCGAGACCAATTTTATTTTTGAAATTTACAACTCAAGAAAATTGCTGCGTTTCGCAATACCTCAGTTTGCATTTAATCAGCAAAGACGCCAGACACCAGAGAGTATATTTTTCTGTAGTATATGGCGTGTCCCAATTTAAAATACTGTTGCATTTTTCTCAAAAAATATCAATTCAATTATTATATTTTTGACATGAATATGTCTTATGGCTGGGCGTCTGTCTGGAATTACGTCATTAATCTTCTGAAACAGTTTTTTTTACAGTGATAAGAAACAGCTGTTATAGGATTAATATTAAGAAAATTGTGAAAAGTGAGAGCTAATAATGGTCCCTAATAAGGAATGAATGTAAAGTGATAAGAGACAGCTGCTATAGAATCAGTGATAATAAATTATTAAAATGGGTATGTTTTAGGGCTGGGGTCTATCTCATCATATACACATACACCGATTACTACACATACCATGGTCATCACACACAATAGCATCAAATTTAAAAAAAAAAACTAAAAATGGTTTCAAAAACAATGGACTTTACCGAAACAATTTGCTTATAAGTTGTCAATTTTGGCGAGAACGTTTTTTAGGTAAACGAAAAAGGGCTTTCATTAAGAAAAAAACATGTTTGTGACCGTATGTTGGCTGATTTGAATTTTGTACCATTTTTTTCAACATCCTTCTTCGAACTTAAAAAGTCTCTAATGAACCACTTTTTAATTAAATTAGTATTTTAAAATTGGTCACTCGGTGTTATATACCCATTTAATATTATTATATTGTATTATCTTTTCTTGAAGTATGCTTTGGATTATTATCTTGTGTGAATACATTATCATTTCAATGCCCTTTTCATTTTTGCACTGCCTTAAAGATGAGTCTTCAAAATTCGAATAAACTCCTTGATTCATGATGCCACAATTAAAGTGCAAATTTCCGTCATTCTGATCACTCACATAGCCCCAAACCGCCAAAGAACCTCCACCGTATTTCAGTGTAAATTGGCTGTACATTTTTTAGAACTATCTCTGTACTTACTTTTTGCTAAACAAAACGTCTTCCATTTAAGCGAAATATATTATACTTACTTTCATCTGTGAAAACTATTTTCTTCAAAAGTTAACATAGCTATGTAAATTGTCTTTTGGAAAAAAAAGTCTATTTGTTTTATTTACAAAATAATTTCGATGAGCTACTCGGCCAAGGTTATACTATTATACTAACACAGGCTTCAGAATAATGAGCAAGATCTACCATACGATCTGTTTAAAATAAAAAGCGAGTATAGCTTGATTTTTTTATCACTAAACGTTTATCATGTTCAGAAAATTTCTTTGGTCAGTGGGATACTGGCTTGTTTTCATAACTTTTACGGTCGTCGAATTGATCTACCATGTCTTTGATAGTGCGGCGAGCTCTGTTAACATTTTTAAATAACTGATGTAATGATTTACATTGCTTACGCAATCGTAAAATCACGTTCACTTTTTTTTTTACCCATCTTGAAAATAATATCATTCACAAATGCAAGAGACCATTTTCCAACGATACTTCTGAGCAAACTGAATTGGGATACCTATTATTAGTATATATATATTTTTTTACATGAATGTTTCTAAAGAATATTATTTATTTGTTATTGTAAATAAACGTATTATTTTGTGAAAAATATACAAATGTTTAATGTACGAATATTTATATTTAATGTACGACTATGGTGCGTGTATTTTGATTATTTTTAATTTGGCTGTATGTTGATAAATATTGTTCTAATTTTTTTCTTGTATTATATTGAAGAATTACTTAAGGATAATTTTACAAATGTTAGTTTATAAAACTAGTTAAATATCACGGAGTTAAATATAATAAATATTTAGAAAAAAATAGGGTACACGAATACTTTTTACACTTACTGTATTTTACAACACTATCGTAGTAGTAAGTATTTATACACCACAAAAGCAGTTATTTTATACCAACTAAATGATTTACGAATACAATATAAAAACAAAAAAGACTGTGTAATATTGTTTAAAAAAGCTACAGTTAACATTTGATTAATTCACTTATAATAACTATGAACTATACCGTGGTTTGACTGTTTGCCTAATAATTATATTTATTATACAATTATCACGTAAGATAGGTTAACTAAATTGTATTGTGTTAACCACTCATAAAGGGGAAACAAAATCAAATCTTGGCTTTCATAATGAACAAAGAACATCGTAGCCATGTACTAGTCTCAAAATGACGATTTCGGTACTTTGCAAAATTAAAGTCCTTGATTTATATTTTTAGATGCCCTACAACGATTATACGTACAGAAGCTAAACGGCCGCTCTATCGCATGTTGGTTTTCTATTTCTTTAATCACAGTTATTATGTAGGTAACTAAACAATAGAATTTACCGACTACCAAATGATGCACTGTGATTATTAATTAGTCGAATTTACATCAGCTAATTTGAATAATCTAGAAGGAGTTAAATATAAATATTACACATACGTATGTTTTCTACTTTTGGCAACGGTCATGAAACATTTTTAAGAAAAGTAAAAACCTACAGAACTAAGAAAACTAAGAAAATCTTTTTTCGATTGAGTTCATTAATTTTCAGGCTGTATAAGAATCATTGTTATTCATTTTATATTAGTAACATAATTTTATTATATTGTAAATTATATAATGTAATAATTAATAGCAAATTATTAGTATTAAATTAAAATATTAAATCGAATAAGATATACTATAAAACTGGAAGTAAAGACCAATTTTACAGTAGTCTAAACACAAAAAAAAATGACACCTAATTATTATTTATTTGTACACATTAATATTATTTTGCATAATTATTTTAATATGTTTAAAACTCATGCATTATATTAGTGATTTTTTTTCATTGTTGTGTTTATTCTTATCTGACCTTTTAACTGATTACATTATCGTGCCATTGACAATCCGTAACCCTCATGTAGGGCAGCTTATATAGCATATTTTGTTTTACTAATGGTAATTCTTCTCCACTATTACAATTTTTGAAAATAAACACATCTCATTATTATAAAACCACTAACTTAAAAACGCATATACTTGGTGTTTTAGTTGCTAAATTTTATTTATATTATTTATAGGCAATCGGTAAGAATTCGGTAATATAAAATTAATTAACACAATTGTACTAAAAAGTTAAAGGCTTTTCAAAATAGTTATTTATGAAATGTTTATTTTGAGTATTTCTATTAGTCTCATGCAAAATTGCCTTTTTTAATATGATTTAAAAAATCTCTAATTTTGTTAACTTTACACTCTTGAGTATATGTTAAACGTTTAAAAATGTTTGTGAAACTGTAGTTATACTATAGATTGTTATAATTCAGATTTCCGAACACATGTATTATACATACATAATACACACATACTAATAATATATTTTAACGTGACCTTTTTAACTGTAAATCATTATTAAGATAAAAAAATTACAATTTAACTAATCACTTATTTTTACCGAAAAAAATTGTTTTTACAAGATTAATTATACATATTGGATGTGGTACCCATCGTCAACACCGGCTTAAAAATATTTGTCTGAAGTAATATTTACATTACGGTATTGGATTATTTATAAAAAGTTTATACCTTTTAGCGGTCAAGTTTTTTTCTCGGATTCGTGCACTTCTTCTTTTGTTCGATCAAACTCCTGTTGTGAATCCGAATGGCGACCGATCGAACCAAACCAAACGGTAACGAAATGACAATTGCTTTTAAATTACAATTAAAAAAAACTACTTTAAAATTATTATTATATTAAAATATACATTTTTTTCAAAAACATTTTCGACTTAAATAGGCAAAAATATTTTGTAACAAACGAATAATACTAAGTATTTTTTGTTTAAGAAAATTAGGAACAAATATATATTTTTAAACTGTAAGAACTTTTCTTAAAGACAACTTAAGTACGGATAGCAATGGGCAATAAAACTACAGCTGAACCACACGCGTACCGTGCAACATGTGAACTGAACCGAACGCGCGGTGCATGCAAACAGATAATAGCAGTGTGTGAGTATGTTTAGTATCTACAGTCTATACCCAATAAATATGCATTTTATATACGGTATACTATACTACTGCTTTACAGTAAATTGTAAACTGGCTGTAGTCGTTTGATCTTAATGGTATTGCGCCGATTAGACACGTGGTCTATTATGATGCCGGTTTACGATTAATAATACGTGACATGTAGATTTAAATGAACTAATGATACAATAATTAATAAAATCATTTTTTTCGACTATTTTTACTTTCTGTAGCCGCTCAACAGGTTAATCTCCTTTCTACACGTGACACTCAAATTCCCCACATCACCAATTGAGCCTATATTATATACTTACTTGGATAATTTATTAAATGTTCTTCTCGCTTGTGTGTATTTAAAGATGTCTTGTATTGTACTCAATATTATTAGTACCGTGTGCTGAGTGTTTACACTAGCCTCCTTTAACAAAGGTACGTGTAATAGTAAAACTTCACATAACAATACTAAAGCATCTTGGCCCCCCTCCTGTCTTTATGTTTGTTATGTCGAGCCAATAATGACAACCGTCAACCATCAATATTTATCAGTTCACAAAAAATATATATAAAATAGAGGTCTATACACTGTACCTGAAAGCCACAATCTATTTCATAAAAATTGCATTTGATTTGAAAAAATAAACATTGACCTTATGTATAAAGAATAATTATCGTTGTTGATTTGTTAAACCTACAATCCACATTTGATAAAACCATTTAACACCTTTATAAGTATGTCATGATACTATTGTTGCGACGATAAAAATAATACATTTTTACTTATCATTTTAATAAAAAAATTGTAAAAATGTATTAAAAATTATCAATTTGATAGATATTTTACTTATTATTACAGATAATTGGTCATAAGAGCAAAATATTTTTTAAATAATTAATCGCCACATAGTGGCTTGATCTATTTCATCATTAACGTTTTACTGTGGTTTTTCTTTGAGTGTACTTAATATTAGGGATGAAAAACCTCACTGGTTATTATGTATACAGTATAATGTATATATATATATTGTTTCAAAACGTTATTTAATCTTTTGTTCTACCCAGGATTTAGATGAGATTTTATGTATTATGATTAGGATTAGGCATTAGTTAATAATTATTTTTAAAAATACAATACAATTGAATATATATGCTGATGTTTTATTATTTATATTTACGTATTTAGTAACTATAATAACAGTTTTGTTAAAAATGTAGGGACAAAATAGGGTTACTATATTTTCTGTCAAGATAAAAATCGACAATAGTTCAATGTGTAAATAAACATTTTATTTTATTTAACTAAATGAAAAGTTATCTAAATATTCCAATAAAAATGTCATTTACGATTAGTTAATTTGGTTACAAGTAACGGTAACTTAGAAACCCCTTCGAAATGTAATTGGAACGACATTTCTGTTCCTATTTTGTTCCAGCAATAACTTTTCGATTATATTGTAGCGGCATAATGCGAGAAACGGAAAACAGTTTGAAATGTTTTTATTTACTGTTTAATATACCGTAAGAGGGCGTTACATACATTTTTATGTACAAAATATGATCACACAAATCAAGTTCTATAGACAGACATAGACTTATAACTTATAAGTAGCTAAGAATAAAAACACGGATTATTAGACATAAAAAATACAATATTTTTTAGGGCTTTACGTTGGTGGGTTTTCAAAATTATAATTAACAACAAAGTTATATTTATTTTAAAATGTATTTAAAAAACCGGTTTTTGTTCATAATATAATATCATAAATCCACCTACCTATAGTCTTTAGAAATAATAATACTCAATCAACTCAATAATGATGTTTTTGCTTTAAATCATCATGGACCACACCAAACGGGTTTTGCGTAGCTATGTTTAATTTTAAAAAAGTGGTGAAAAACGTTATTATGTACGTTATGATAAAAAATATTTATGAAGAAATCCAGCGTAGTGTAGTCGGAGCATATTTGAACGGGAGACGTCATAGATCTATAGAATTTGTTTTTATTGAAAATGATAAAATAACTCTCAATTAACGCTTCAGTGCGTATTTATATATATATATATATATATATATATATATATATATATCAAGTCATTGTCAAAAATGTGTTTAAAATTGTATTTTTATCATTAGGGCTCATCGTCTGCTTATAACAATTTGTTGCTGTTGAGTGTTGTTATTTTTCGGTTATTTGTAGACTGTTGATTGACTCACTTGTCAACCTAGAAATTAACTACGGTCAAAGCACCAATTTCTCATTTTTTTTGCTCTATACAAAAAAAGATTGACTACAAATTTTTAAGAAAATTGTTACCTCTAAAATTACTTATTTTAAGCCATATTTTTCATTTTTACCCCTTCTATAAGGGAAAAGGGTTTTGATTTTGTTTTGTTTGGCAACACTTATTGATTGTACTATAAAAAATATTCCATGCAAAATTAGAACTAAGTCGACTACTTTTAAAAAAACTAGCGTGCCTTAATTTTAAGTTAACAAAACAAACAATTTTTTTGGGAGTTTTTCTCTATTTTGATCGGGAAGGGATGAACTTTTTACATTTATAGTTCTATAAAGAATTGTTCAGGTTTGATTTCTGGTCTTTAAAGTGGCTACATGAAGAAATCGGTTCAGCAGCTCAGAAAATATCATGGGTCCACCCCCCCCTCAAAAAAAACACCTATCATTATAAAAACAATTCCTTCTTAGCTTCACATCGAAACCGAAAGAGGAGTAAAGCGTCCTCTTAAGATGATTTTATTTTCAGTGTTAATTACATTTAACGGATGGAAATGATAGTATCAGAAAACAATTGATTGCCTTGTTCGAAGTATTTGTTATCCCTCCCAATCGTAATCTTTAAATCTGCGACTGATGTAAAACATTTATAATATTTATAAATAATAATTATTGTAAGTCATCACCGAGTGCTGGGCCACCTTAAGCATAACCAGCTTTATGTATTTGGCCGGAATCCAGTCGAACAGAATGAAAGAGAACGTTCAGTTATAACTTATAATAATATATATGTGTACATTTTTTTAGTAGTATTTTATTTTGAATTGTTACCGTGAATATTCGCGGCCAACGGGCGGAATGTATTTAAATTTATATGAATATATATATATATATTTATACACATTGTATTATTTTTCAAGAACACGTTGCGTGCCAGACAGAAGACGAAACATTTCTAATAATTATAATAATAATTTTGTTTTCGTCTTCATAAACGTTTTGTTCCTTTTTTGTCAATAAATAATTTTCATTCAAGTTATAACATAATTACATGCTTACAGCTACCACGCTGTCTTATTTAATAGTAAACATATGACTTTGATTTTTGGTAATGATTAGTTTTATTTAGATGACTCTGCATGACTTTTCTAACAATTAATATAACGTTGTCGGGTGAAATACATGTTAAATACAACTACTATCAGATAATTGCTAAACTGATAATAATAGTAATTTATTTATTAAGTTTCACTGTATAATTTAACTTTGTTTTCAAAAAGTGTGTTATTACTTTGATTTTAATTTAACTTTACTTACATACCAACAAATACACACTATTTAAAATCAAAAAACCTGTTGCTGCAGTGTAATATATTATTAAAAAGTTCGTAGTAAAATAAATGAATTAATTGTAAACATCAATTGTTATTGCCTATGGAAATGTTTTATACTATATCAACAACTATATTTTCAATTTTAAAATTATTCAATGAAATCCGTGTAGTGTTTACTGCTAATATAATATGATTTAATTGATGATTGATTGTTTATTATACATAATCATGTATTTGTCAAGTTTCTTCAGAAAAACCAATTTATATTTTTATACTACCTATTACTTATATTTATAATAAATAATAATACTTATAGTCTATAGATGATCTGAAATCCGTTTTAATATTGATATTATCGATATTTATATTGCATTAATATTTATATTAAAAATATTGTGTTACTTAGAAGACTAATATACATTAATTAAAATTGTATTAAGAACACTTGTATAAGCTTAAATAATAAATATTGCCGGTAAACTATTTGCAGCTGAAAATGTTTTAAATACTTTTTCCTTATAATCAAATCTTAAAGAACATAAGATATTGTTACACTTACATTGGCATTAAACGTTGTTATCCCAACATGAATAAATGAAATAGTTTTTTTCTTTACTGTTTTCTTAGCCAATAAGTTTTAAGTATGCCTATAATTCTATATTTATACATGAACATTAAAATTGTTATTATTTTATTTTTATGTTTTCATTTCATGTAATTTTATTGTTTATAAACATTTTTTCTAAACTATTGTCCTTTTGCATAATGTAAGCTATATTAATACAAATTTTTAATTTTATTATAACAATATTCATATGACGAAATTACTGTCCAAAATTTAACTTACAAATTGTTAACTGATATTATAACATTATTTTAATGTTGTTTTGACAATCTTCTTTGCCAATTATTAAATGTTAGTAAAACTATCGATTAAAAATACATTGTATTTAGAAGATATTAGACTTTTTTAAATGGTTTTTTTTTTATATTTTTAGTTTATAGTCCAATCTATTTTAACTTACCTATTTTTCTAAAATATAACTTCATTCCTTATGTATTTAAACTTATTTGGCTTATATTTTAATACGTACATTGATACAAAATTACAATTATATTACATAATATAACGCTAATATAATGCTATATTGAAAAATTAATATAGAAATTATATATAGAAAATTAACACTTCAAAAAAAACATTTTTACTTGTTATCCCAAGTGAGATATAGATAAACGTTTCCTGAGAAATATTCATTAAAATTTAAGGCACTCTGCTTACAAAAAATAAAAATAAAAAATGTCAATCCACTTGACTTTTCTAACACGTTTATTAAACATGTGATTCTCGTTTTAAAATTCCCGTCCATATATCACTTGCAGATAAATGGTAATAATGATTTTTTTTTTAAATAATTTAACTATTCTAATATATTGGAAATTAACAACAGATTAAAGCCTATACGTCAAAACAACGAAGAGATGATGAGGAATTCAAAACTTTTTTCAGAATAGTAATAGGATAAAATAGGAACTTGAATTGATTTTATCACAGTCGCCGGGACCCTTAATAAAACAAATATTTGACTACTAGATCCAGATTTGCCAGAAAATTGTATATAGCCCCCGCTAGATCTACCTTCGGTCTAATTTTCAGACCTTGAGCCTAATCAAATACACGTAAAGTAGCGAAATAAAAAAAGTATTTGTATGCGTATGTTGAAAATACTATGTCTAAAGAATTTCCATACAAATTTGGAAACAAACCTACACCCAAAGTAAATGAAAATAAGAGTTTATATATAAGATGAAAATATGTGGTTTTTGGTCATATTTTCGGCTTTGACGCGGTAGCTGAAAATGTATTGGTTTTATTACATAATGATGGGTTATGGGTTTTTATTTCTGTGTCCGAAGTGTCACTATAACTTTTTTTTCTATGAACCGATTTACTCGAGTAGCGTTTCTATCTATCCGTAATCGTATACGCGACGATTGGTTTTTTGTTGGTCAAAATCAGGAAAAGCCAATTTCTGCCTTCCCAACTAGGAAAGCTCGAATAAATAAACTTGACCACTTGTTAAACCATTATTTATGTCTTGTTATAACAATTAATGAAAAATGATTTGATCGAGTCGTCGTTTTATTTTTTTTACTATCTCATTATACCCTACGTGCAAAATGCAAATACATATTTTTCTAAAACTGTTCCAAAAATAATTAAAATATCAACATAAAATACTCGAAAGTTTTTTAGTGGAATTTGACTAATTTTTTAAGAAATCTTTATACATGTATATAAGTACTACTGGTTATCAAATTATTAATTATATTAAGTTATTAATTATAAATGAAAAATTGTTTGTAGTATTTAGTAATTTTGTAGCAGCTAAAAAATACTACAAAGTAATAGTTCCTTCATTTCTATAAACGGTGTACAAAATGTGAGTTTCTTTTATATTATATCAAAAGATCTATGATCCATCTGATCAAAACATTTATGTTATTTATACGATTCCCGCATGAGAAGAGATGTTTGCATAAATCTTAAAATAACACCAAATTATTAAACTTGGCTGACAATATGTTAGTAATATTATTAATCATGTAATAAATCATGTAATAATGTAATCAATATAATATGTATAATAAAGTAAGGGTCCTTTGTGAAATATATTTATTATAGTCTAAAATTGAAAAGATGTTTTTGTGTAATATTTTATTGCGTGCATTGAAATGTTAAACAGGTACCTGTTTGAACAAGTGTAAAATAACATGACATCAAACCATGTTTATTCTCATTTCAATAAATTATAGTAAAAGAACAAGAAAAATAAATAACAAAACTTATGTGTTTAAATAGGCTTTTGTGTTATAAAAAAAATATTTAATAAAAACAACAAAACTAAATTATCACAGCTCCAGTTATATTATAAAAGTTAGGTTAGGTAAGGGTTTTTTTTCGTTTTTGTATGTACATGAATTTCGGTTTAAAAAAAAAATGCACATCGTGGTAACAACAATAGATAGGTACCCAATTTGCTCCGCATTGATAAACATAAACGAGAAGGATTAAAATACATTTTTTGAAAGGTATTTGAGTAGTATCTTAAACACTTTTTAAAATTATTTTTCTCCCTAACGGACTCTACGAGCTAATTTGTATGGACAAATTCATGAATATAACTATGGATACATACGTACATATTTGTTTGCTACATATTTTAATTTTAATTACTCTGCTCCCACTCCCCTCCTAAATAAGTAGAGCATATGTATGTGTAGGAACAGTCGTCTGCGAGAAATCGAATCGATTACTACTACAATACTACTATATAGTAATTCCAATTACTTATACCACGACGCTACACACCTGTTAACTTATTTGTAACTCAATTACACTAAATTCCTAGTCAAAATTAAAAAACAAACTATAATTTTTTAGTTAGTAGAATTTACACTATATTGCATCTTTGTTTTTGCACTGTACAATAGCACGTGTTATCTCGTTTAAACAATTATGCGAAAAAACTACAACTTATTTCCATAATGTGGTAAAATGAACAACTATCCACAATATGCATACATTTATTCATGTATTCTAAATAATACAATAGTTTAAAAAGTTTTATTATTATGAAATCATTAGCTACAGTTAATCAGACAATATGACCAACGTCGAAACCAATGATTAAACATAACAGTAGTGTTTGCGGACAAAATCGCAACAAAAATCTAATTGAAATGCATTCAATTGTTAAAATTTCAACAAACGTGAAGGATTAGCCACGGTCTAGTTCAAACGATATTTTCTTATAGTCTTATTTTGCCTTTTACGCGTCCTATGACTCATGCTACATGTTTGAATTTCGACTTCAGAAGTAGACGTACAAATTTCAGATTTTGTTAACGTCATATTATCGTTTTTAATAAAACAACAAACCACTATAGGCAATTTATTCGAATGAACTAAAACTGTTATTATTTTTATTTATTATATAATAGACTGCGTCTACAAAAGTGATTTTTACAGCCTCTCCCTTGCCCTATTGATAGTAGCCTTTAAAATAGGTTATCCCAAAAGTAACAAATCTCTAACTCAACTCTATGTACTTCCTCGTAATTTTCTTTTGCATTGGATTAAAATGGGAGATTCTAATTTTGAATTAAAAAAATTCAAACTTGAAAATGAAGTAATTTTATAATAGGGCTAATAAATGACACTTTAAAAACACTATATTCTTATTTCACAACAAAAATTGTTTTCATCAAGCTATACCCTATTGAATCCAATAAATCTGATGACGTGCTAATGACAATTTGATCACTAAATATAAAAAAAAAGTATTACTAGTGTCATACTCCAGCTTAAGAATATTTCTAAAGATTGAACAAATTTTGATTAGTATTCAAGTTTAAATATTTTTAATAAACATTTTTAATTTTCCATGTTAATCAAATAAAAAAAATATATTGAGGAAGTACTTCTAGGGATTTTTTATTAAAATTGGCAACTGTTCATTGAAAGGGTAAACCATAGGGGAAAACAAGTCTATTGGCTATTGCACGTGTAATCCATTTACGTTAATCGATTTACCTTGAGATTCGTAGCTCTAACATTAATTTTAATAATTAACGAGTTTAAGTGGTGTTCGGGTTTTCCAGATAATAACAATAGTTATGGGAGACACTCGTGTAGAACATATTTTTTAAATGTTTCAACAATTTCCGACTAATATATTTGTACGATCTATCATGTCATAAAAATAAGCTCTTCATTATGACTTTACGTGTCGGTTCCAAGTAAACGTTCGTTAACAGTTAATTCCATTTAAAAATGCTAATAAGTTTCGATATAAATATCTGTACGTCCAAATGTCCGCACTTAAATAATAATATTATAAAATCTGTTAAACATAAAATTACACTAAATGTACAAATGAAAAATAAATCATGAGTCAATTCTCATGATATATATATGATATCTTCTTGTATATTTTGATAATTAACATAAAACAAATAAAATGTTTGAATGAATTGTGTACAGAATTATTACGTGGTCACTCCTTTCCCGCCCAACGTTGATAATATGCATGTCGTGTGTGACTCACGACGTATTATTATGTAAAGAAATTGCATACTATATTAAAGTTTAAACTATGGCGATCGTTTCTTGAAATTAAAAAAAAACATTATCGAAGCCCAAATTTTTAAAAAAGTTCGTACGTTAAGGGTAAAGATGCAAACCTTCATTATACACATATATATATAATATATATATATATACAATATTATGTTCAGTGGCGTATATAAGGGAGGGTTTTAGGGGTTCAACCCCCCCCCCCCGAAATTTGTGGTTGGTACGGCACATGTGCGAATTCATTTAACCAAAGTTAATTTATAATATTAATTAAATCTATTCTTATTTTAAACCCCTACCCCCCTCCCGAAATTATATCCTATATACGCCACTGTTTGATTGATAGATTTACATAGGTTGCCATGCCATTCTGTAAAATCATTGCGATATAACCAATTTATTTTTAGCAGAAAAAAGTTTATGTGCGACTTTAAATGTTTAATAGGACGCAACTAACACGTTGATTAAAGATTAAAGTACAGGCAATTTTCACAAAATTTTAATTTAGAGCTTTAAATATAGTGAGTTCTTTAATATACAGTAATGTGGATTCCTTATTGGTTATTAATTTATTTTAAGACTATTACAGTATTTTTTTAGAGAAATATCATGTAAGTTATTTATTATTAGCTGTTTTTAATGAATTAAAACGAAAAAGTCTTGAAACTGTTGTTAAAATTCCATATGTTCACAGTAAATAGAAGAGAACAAAAAAAAAGGAAATATTTATAGTGGAAATTTTTCAATAGTATATATTATTATAAGCAATGACATGTAATAATGGTAACGTATTATTATAAACACCTTATGGTATTCATTCTATTTCTTAAAATTAAATTTTAGACAAGGTCGGAAAAGAGTAACCTGTAACAATATATAGTTCCGATTCCCTGGTTTTAAATAATATTAACTTATAAGATATTTGAAGTTTAATTAATAGCAATATCAATAAGAATAAATGCAACCCCGTTTTGAATACTAAAGAAGTCGATTTGTGTTTTTATCAAATTTAATTTCTATTGAAACTAAAGCAGTCATCGTTGTTTTTACAATGCATATTATAAGCATAGCTTATTGAGACTTACGTATATTACATAAGAACCGTAGACGTGTGTTCTTTTTATTCTCCGTCGTTATGATAATAATATCAAGTGTGTTAATTTTGATGTCGCGTGTTTTTACAATTTTTACAATTTAGTTATACTGATTACAAAAAAGATTCAGTAAATACACACTTGAAACTTTATGCTTAATGACCTCTAGACGTAATAAATATTTTTTTATCTTAAAATATAAAACAAAAATAAGGTGTATTCCACTGTGAATTAAAAAACGTAGTCATAAGACTAAATTGTTATCAAAAATATATTCTACACATGTTTCCTACACACATGTATCCGCTTGTGAATGAAACTAAACTTTTTTCTGAACTTAACATAGAAAACATTATATAATTTACGTTTATGCATATTTTGGCTTCAATGCGGAGCTGAAAAGGTATTATATCTACAATGATGTATTTTTTGGGCGGGAGGGTTTCTCGGTTATTGAAATCATATCGCCAAATTCCTCTCCGTCCATCCCTCTTTTTTGTTGCTATCCTTCATGGTATATCTGGTCGAATCCTTCCCACGTCCGCTTTCACACAGTCTTCCCAGCGCAGTCGTAATCTTCCCAGTGTCCTCTTACCGATAGGATTATCCTCGATAGTTGTTCTAACTATTGAACCTATTTTTAGCCACGCGTGACCTGCCCACGTCAGCCTCTTTATTTTTAATCTCTTTTGCATTATCTAGTCTTTGAAACCGTTGTTCGAATTCACAGTTATGTCGTTCACGCCACACTCCCGTGTGGGTGTCGATACAGGGGCCATAAATTCTTCTTTCAAAAACTTTTAATCTTGTTTCTTTCATTTTTCTAAGTGGCCACGTCTCCGAGGCCTATAGTGTTATAGGTCATATTAGAGCCGTAATATATCTATATTTTCAGGTTAACTGATATAGCTCTCGAGCTTAGTATTTTTCCAAGGCCAAATAATCTCTTATAATGATTTTGTATTTTGGTACTGATTTCCATTTGCAGGTCGTTGTCTTTCGTTAGAAGGTGACCCAAGTACTTAAAATGTGTCACTCTTTTAAATATATGCCCTTATACATTCATAAATTATCATTGCTGATATTCTTTATCTTGACAACTTATCATCATGTATTCCGTTTTTCATCGTTCATATAAAATCCGACTTTTTTTGACTTAGTCAAGAGTTTCCCACATAATCTGACTTTAATTTAAAACGATACCAACTTATAACGTGATAATATACAAGGTGCGGGTGAACCAACTGCCGATTTTTATTAATTTTTAATCAATTATTTAAAAAAATAGTGGATTGAGTAATCCAAAATGTATAAACGCTTAAGGACAGAAAAAGTTCTCCTCTGTTTACTGTGAAAATTTGACGATTTCATAACAGTTTCAAGACTTTTTCGTTTTAATGGATGGAGTGTTTAACGATGAAGGTTAAGGTGTGTAAATTTGTGGGTACTTTGTTACAATTGTATTTATTAACCCGGGCGAAGCTAGTATTTATGTATAAAATATAAGCACTCTTGAAAATGTTTGCTTTTATAATAAATTTATGGTACTCGTGGAAGGTGTACCTAATAAATTTTTAATCCGAGAATTCTGTCAATGTTATATTTATGAATTTAATTAAAAATAATACTAACTTATCCCGTGATAATATACAGGATAACGGCGGAACCAACTGTCGAGTTTTAAGGGGCAATAAATAACGAACAGTAAAACTTGAGCTGAGAAGGTATTGTATGTACAGATGTTTTTTTATTTTTGTGTCTGGAAGATTTGAAAAAAACATGACATTTTAGTAAAATCTCCCCCACATATGACTTTGTGTACGGTGACCTGGATGTCCGAGTCCCAATATTATTACAGGATATTGTATTGTCATCCGAGATGAGTGTCTATGCCAAGTTTCAGCCCTCTACGATATCGGGAGTGGGTTAAATTAATTTTGCCAGATTTGAAAAATACCCGTACAGTCGTACGTGTTTGTGAGTTAAAGAAAAGTATGTAAATCTATCAATCAAACATATATATATATATATATATATATTTGTGTATAATGAAGGTTTGCATTTTCACCCTTAATGTACGAACCTCTTCAAAACTTTGAGTTTGGATAATGATTTTTTTAATTTCAAGTAACGATCGCCAGAGTATAATATAATATACAATTTTTTTTTTAAATGATAGATTCTCATTAAACGTACACATTTTTTTTCTGTTTATGTTCTACAACTGTAGAATATCTATAAGGGGCTTCTATCATTTTTAATTTTCCAATAATTTTTACACCAAATCGAAGTTCACCCATCCACCCGATTTAAATTTTTAAAACGGACTTCAATTTCCGACGAGTTTTTGTAAAATAATGTCATCTCCATTTCTGATATCCTATTTCATCAATTTAATATTTATAATTATATCTTAATACCTTTTACTGGCGATCTTTCTATTTTATTGTGCTTTTAATTAATACTTAACAAAAATTGTATATATCAATAATAATAATGTATCAATGTAAGAAAAGTTGTATTGAAAATATAAGTTTTCGAACTTGGTATAAAGATCAATTTTAAAAAATCTAGTGCAGTGGGGTCGGAGCATAGTTGGACCGGGGAGGTCGCAGGTCTACAGAAATTATTACAACGGAAAGTGATAAAATCACTTTTAAATAAACGCTTCGATGCGAATCAGTAGATACTAATTGACCGAGAAACAAAAAAAAGTTTGACTACAGATTATTGAGAAAATTGTATATGTTATTATTCCATTCTAGATCTACTTTTGGTCTAATTTTCAGATCTAAATTCCTTAAACTTTGCTTGAAAAGTTTATTGAAGAACAAAATTCTACCCCTTCTAGGGTTTATGATATTTTTAGTAAGATAAGCACCCATTACAATAGTCGCCTACATTGTAATATAAGTCTGTGTGGTGTTGTTGGAGTCAATATTTTATGCCGTTACAAAGTAAAAATGTTATAAAAAAAATCATTTAACTACAAATAGAACTAAAATTAAAAGAGTTTTTATGATTAGAAAGTTTACAAAAAAATACCTTATTATTTAGAAGTAAGCTTGATAAATCGAAAAAAAAACAACTTAATAAACCATTGTAAAACCAATGACAAGGGCCGCTATTGTTTTTTAATTTTTACTTTTGAATGTTATGCATTTTTTATGTGGGAATGAACCAGTAGTGAACAAGTATCAAAAAAATAAGTATTGTTAATTATAATATATGGACAAAAGTTATAATACACAGAAGATCAACTCTAACCGTATTCACTCTTATTATAAAAAAAAACTTAAACATAATGTCGTCGTAGTAAGGATTTTTCTTGATGATATTTTTTAAATATTAAGTATCTTAAGAATAGACGCTAAAAGCTTATTCGTGCAAAAACAATGATTTGTATTTTGTGTAGAAGTTAGAACTGTCTATAAAATGTATAATATAAACATGATATTATTACTTTTAGAAATTGCATGACTCAACTATACCTCCTCGAACAACCTTGTATAAGTGCATGGATATTTTTTGGTTTACAATAAGTTAATAAAATAAATATGGCTTGGTCTCTTGAAATTACCATGCTATTTTATTTAGTTGTAATGAGAACGTTTAAGTTCCACTATTTATTATAAGCTATGAAACTATTTTCTACCTGAGCAAAACTGTACTTAAAAAGTGAAGAACTTTTTTTTATGCAACATTAATAAAGGCTATGATAGCATGATAAAATAATTAACTATTAAACAGAATTCTCAATACTATGCTAAAAAATATAAATAATACATATAATGTATGCTAAAAATTGCCTATACCGAACGCCTTAATATACTTCACAACATTAGTTCATTTCATTCATAAGTATTATTTATGTTTTTCATAATTTTAATAAAATAAATATTTTTTTTTTTAGTATAATATATTAAATATTGTTGATACTATACAACTTCCCATTGATGCTTGATTTAAATCTGAGCTAAGTAAGCAGATTCTTCTAAATTGTCCTGATTAAGGATTGCAATGCTCTCTAACTAGACAATACATAATTATTATTATTTACATTAACAGCTGCAAAAAGTAAAATTTGCAAAAAAGCAATATACACTCATCATAAATTATAGTTTTATTAAATAAAAAATACATAAAATAAAATAAATAATCGTTATACTATGACAACACAACGTTTACACGAGTAGTAAAAACATATATTTCATTAATGACTTGTAGTCAATAATGAAACATATGTGAATTATATAAATATGAAACGTCATCTATCAACAAATATCTACACGAATAAAACTCAATAGATTAAAAACTAAAATAAAGTTACTTTAATGGAAGATATCGGTTTTTCCCCCGTTAACAATCATCGTATAATATGCCATCACTATCGACATTAACATTATATATAATATATTTCTAAGTATAATTAATTGGTTTTTTTTACTATACAGTTTTGTGTTTTGATTAAAAAAATACGACCGACTACTGACAAAAAATGACAGCAGTAAACCTAATATCGACTAATATCGATTTGTTTTTATTACATATTTAATGTTTGTTCTCTATATTAAAATCTAAAAATATATAGTTATAATTACATAAAAAGGTATTCGTAAGTTATAGTTGGTAGTGCTGCGATCCGATGAATCTTTTATTTTTCGGTGGCTTATCACGTTCAAACGACGTGTTGCTAGCTCATGAGACCATTTTGATCTGTTCGTTGAATGTTTGAATTTATTTGTAAGACTCTTGTCTGAACAGCATCTGGATCTCCTCCAACGTTTTGTTTTTGGTTTCGGGAACTTTCTTGGCTACATACAGAACGAACAGCGCGAGCAACACCACGAATATAAGGAACACATTAGGTCCCAAGAGTTCCTGAAAAAAGTAGACAAATACATGTTAATATAGGTTGCCGTCGAGAGTATGCGACAAATTCTCTCCTTGGTCAGAAATGCCAAATAGGCGATCGACGATTTTTTATTCACCCACTACTATGTAAACCGTATTATCAGTAGGTTAATTGCTGATTTTCAGCAAGTCAAACTGCTCAGGGTAATTACAAAACCAAATATTTTAAGTGCGTTTGTTTTGAAACTTAAATTGATATGTAAAAAGTATTTAAAAAAAATAGTGTGCATATATATATATATACACAGGCATTGTTTCAGCACTAATTCCTAATTGTCAAAACATTTCAATATTTTTAATGTTAATTTTGTTGGCGATTATATTTTTACATGAAAATATTGTTTAAAATTGGTAATAACATTTTTTTAGAAAACGACTTGTACTACTCAAATAAATACGATACGAATAAAAACAATGTTTATTTTTACCCATGAGGCCAAGGATTTTGTGAGAAACACGATTTATTTCAAAGTTTTTTTTTATAGATATGTGTTAGATAATAATAATAATTGATGTCACGCATTATGAAGTATGTTCTAATAACTATGATAGAAATTTGAATATGCAATATCATTCCAGTTTCTCACACGAAATGATTCACAGTCGGAAAGTCAAAGCAATATGTATTGATCTAATTTTTTTTAAAACAATTTTCCAGGAACACTGTGTATGCATTTCTACATACATTTTAGTGTTTGATTAGTGTTCAACAACAATCTATTTAGATATATACTAGTACTACAACTAGACCGTTGTATTACTACTGTTTTCTGACCGTTGGTTGAAATTGAAATTCATTTCCACAACATTAACGACAGTTACCTGCAGAGGAAGGAAACCCAAGCCGACGACAAAGTTAGCAGTCCAATTGACTCCCACGGCTATGCTGGTGGCCAGAGGGCGGGCGGATGAGTTGAACAGTTCGGAAACCAAGAACCACGGGATGGATCCCGGTCCGACGGCGAAAGCAATCACGAACACCATGACAAAGATAATGGCCATGTATGACACCCAAACGGCAGTTTTCTAAAGAGAAAACGACATTAACATATTAGTACAGAGCGACTCGGCGAAAATCCATTTGGGAATGAGCCGTCTCTGTCAACGGTCTATACTTACCACAAACATGAGAGCGATGGTCAGCAAAACAGTGTCGACGAACATGGCGGAGAAACCGATAAGAAGTAGGGTCTTGCGTCCGGAAAGTTCGACCAGGAACAACGAAGTCAGAGTCATAATGACGTTAAGGGAACCCATTCCCAGTGTGGCGTACTTGGCACCGTCCGGCGTCATTTCAGCCATTTCGAAAATTTTCGTCGAAAAGAACATGACCTGTTTGATGAGCAAAAAACAAGTAGATCAGTCAAATGTATATCATTTAGATATTTTGGAGAAAACGTTGAAAGTTGTAACATTTTTACTATCCATCAAAAACAAACACTTATCACTTATCAGTATACTGTAGATACTCACGGCGTTAATTCCGGACAATTGTTGGCACAACATAATCATTACAGATATTCCCAAAGGAATGCTCAACATCGGGTTCACTAACATTTCCTTGAGGGTGACACGAGGTATCAGTTTCATCGCATCGCTCTCAGCTCTCATCTCCTCCATTTCTTCGTGTACCTCTATGGTTCCTCTAAACCATTGTAAACCTGTTGGTCAAAAATAATATTGTAAAATACCTCAGTTTCTCAACAAATGTTATGTATATATATATATATATATATATATATATATATATATAATATATACATAAATTTGTATATAATTTGCTGCGTTGCATAAACGTTAATTTAAGCTAACCGTGGTCTTATAAATGTGTTTCATGATTCATTTAACAGAAAAAAATATAAGAGAAAATATGTTAAGACTAATGAATGTACAAAGAAGAAACAAAGGAGGTAAAGGAAAAATCAAGGACTTTCGCCACCAACCTTAAATGTATGGAAGTAGTGGGGAGAAAGAAAAACAGTAGAAACCGCGATTGATCAAGTTTTAACGATTTTGAAAGAAATATTATAATATTAGATATTAATAATTTGTTTGTGCAACTCGGCAATGTGTAGACAATTGTGAGATTGTGCACCTCTCTGCGCCTCCATGTCTTGCTTCTTGTTGATCAAAGTGTATTTTGGCGATTCCGGACAGAAGGGTAGAGTGAGGAACATAAACACAGCCGGTACGATAATTATGGCCAACAGTATGGGCCATTTATCAGCCGTTCCCAGTATGTAATCGAGACCTAAGATCTGAGAAATCAGTATGGAGATCGTGACGACCAACTGGTATACCGTACCAACCTGAAAATCAAATACAAGTTACATTTTTGCGTAGGTAATCGATGTAACAAAAAAAAAATTGTTAAATATAATATGACGCTCTTACAGATCCTCGGAGGTTCATGGGCGAAATCTCGGCAAGGTACATGGGCGTCAGGCCAGCGTTAAGACCGGAATTGATACCAATCAAAAAACGACCGACAACAATCAGTTCGTAAGACGAACACATTTTTGATATTCCTGTAATACAACAAAAAGAGTTTTCAAACAAAAATGTATTATTATTAAATCGATATGCCGTGGCATGCTGACGTCACCCCAGTGTTGCAGCTGTAACTGTATACCTTGCACGATATGTTATTATATAAATAGATGCACATGAAAGTACAATAAGTTATAATGTCCACTACCGTTTGGACATTGTCGTGTCCTGTGTGTCCACAAGGACCTGGTCGCGCCTTATATGGTTAAGTGCATTTGCCAGTGAAAGTATTTGCACGCAAAAATAAATGCATTTAATGCATACATATTATAGTTTGTAGTGCATACAGCACATATATTTATGCATAGTAATATAGTAATTTAAGACCTAAGGTGTAACAATGCAAGAAAATAAAATTGCGAAGAAAAACTGCAAAACTAGTGTTGATTTTTTTACTTTTTATGTATGTTTATATTTTATGCTAATAAAAATCGTTTAATCATTATGATAAAAAATATAGTCGGATAATAATCGATTTATTAAAAAGAATTCTTACGTTATTATTCATTTCGAATGTATATTATAACAAATGCGTTTGACATTTTTAAAAACATTTAAAAATTAGCTATTTAAAAAGCAAAAAATGTATAACTCTTATTTATTAGGACTAAAATTGTACATTTTTACATATTAGACTTCCAAGTATTGTAAATTTATACAATTACGAGTAGGTACTAACTGATGAAAAAAATGAATATATTAAAAGTATACAGCAATATGTAATCTAAAATAAACAATTCATGAAGGCATTGAAAAATAAAATGCACAAAACGACCTTATATGTTAGGGGGAAAGTAAACCCATACTTAAACTTGCCAACCCAACACAAGTGTACTTTTTTTAACAACAAAACATAGTATATACTTTTTACAAAATATATTATTCTACTTAATTTAAACAAAATAAATCAAACTGATATAAATGAAAAATTAAATATTGTATGAAGACTATTTATACAAATATGTAAATGGATTTTAAAAAAATGTAACCGATTAGTTACCACCTATTTAATTAATGACGAACTAATTAACGATCCAACCTTTTTTCTTTCTATATTGCCTTTGAAATAAAAAAAGAATAGTAAATGTATTTAGGACGCTAGTGGCACAAAAAATGTTTATTTGTTCTTATTGACCAATAGATAGAATAAATCATTATAAAACATAGCCTAAGGCTACGTATAATTTTTATTTACTAGTTTCGTAAATTAAAAAAAAAAAAATCAAATTAGGTTGTTGAAAATAATTTAAGAATATATTTAAAAAAAACTGTAACTTAGTTCAGTTAAAAGTTATTTAAAAAAAGGATAACCTAAATGTTTTTTAGTTTAAAATGAATTATAAAGTATTCATCATTGAAAAAATGTGTTTTTTATGCTAACAATAACAGTTTAGTATATATATATATATTGTTGTAATATCGGTCTCTAATCATGATTCAAAACAATAAACTAACTATTCTAGAAATGTGAGGAAAAAATGTTTTAAAAAAAAAAACCAGAGTTACTGTTTGTAATCTTATTGTTTGAGTCAATTTATTGATTTTATAAATTATATCATTATAAGTAGATAATTAACTTTTCGTTGTAGGTAACTACATATTTGTTGTTTTAAAAATAACTTGTTAAACATTTTTATTAAAAAGTAACTCGTTAATTTAACGAGTAATCGGAAAAAGTAGCTTTAAAACTTTTTAATTCGTTAATGTCCAGCCTTGAAAATGCCTGATTTTACACTTTGTCCCCATAAAAACCTTAACGAAGGACATTAAAGTCACGATAACTTTTCAAGTAACCGCATTTGACATGTACTATTTTATTCAAACCGCATACGTCGAATGGAATTTTCCACGACCCGAATGACAATATAGTGTGTATAAAATAAACATAAATAATATAACTGTAGTCGTGTATGGTACATGTTTATATGCAAATTAAAACTATTAACGCAGAGTATTAATCAATAAGAAATACTGAATTGTAATATAAATTTTATTATTCGTTTCTTCTTATTATAGAGTATATGTATGTACCTATAATACATGATGTTTGGCGGAAGGAAGACAACACAGCCGAGTAACATTTAACTCAATTAAAATAAATTGAATACCGCAAGTACAATTGACAAACATCATACACTACAGGTCAACTACAGATGGTGTATGTGTAGGTTTGTTTGTAATACGTGTACTATAAGTCCTCGGCAGGCAAATGTGTCACACGAGTTTAAAACGGATTGTAATGTAACCTATATGACCTGTCGTAATTATCTCTAAAATGTTCTTTAAAACTAGGGGCATGTATATTTAAATGACTTGTATAAAGGTCATAGTATGAAATTCTTACTGCAAATGTCATAAAGCTTTCGTGGGTATTGGATATGAATATTATAAATACTAAATGGCCTTAGTAATGAACCATTTAAGTATAATTGATTACAAATGGTTTGTCATAATGTATCGTATTCCAAATTGGTCAATACAAAATGGGTAGAGAAATGTTTGAAACGTGCAACTTCAGTAGCTTTGCAAGATGGAAAAACTATACTACAAAAGTTAAGAGTTTCTTCTTGAAATAATTGTTTTAAACAAAAAAATGTATTTATTTATAAGGACTGATGTTATCATGTTTCTCGAGGTGAGCGAGATCTTCTTTTAAATAAATGTATTATGATAATAAATTAAATAATAATCAATAATATTAAATGTCTTTTAATAAAAGCTAACCATCATGATAACAATTATTTTAAAAAGTATAATACGCCAAATGTTTATAACAGTAGTACAACAAAACAAATAATAATTGAAACAAACGAAAAAATTTATGATTGTTAAACAAATATTAATTCGGTTCAATTAAATAATAATAAATAATAAAATAAATTGTCGACATTCTTGACAACTAAATTACAAATAATTAATGACGGTATATAAATTATGATGTTTGATTTACCATTTATTAAGTAATCAGTATTTGTAGTATTTTTTTTAATGATATACCTATTTACATCTACAGCCAACTGAACACTCTACTAGTCCAAACAATAACGTCTATGACTTGAAAAAAGGTGACAATACGACTTAGTGTTGTTAATATTATTTTATAAACAAATTTACAATCAGTAGATTCAAAGATCGTACTTTCTGAAACCTATAAGAGCTTTTGAAAAAGTCGTTAATTTTCTAAATACTCCTCATCACTTACGATTTTAGAGACCTCGTACGATTATTGAACTCATAAATATCATTTAAATTTGAAGATACAAAATATTAAAATTGTATTTTATTGATAATACGACCACCAAAATTACTAGTCGTCCTCCCCTTTAGTAACGCCTCCCAAATTAAATTTACAAAACCTCTATGTGGAAACAGCCACACAACTTGAATATTGATCTATACTAACCTTGAAGTAGGGCCGAAAAGATGACTAATACGTTTGACACAAGTAGACCGCCTTTACGGCCATACTTCTCAGCCACGACACCGGTCAACAGACCGCCAATCATACCGCCAAAACAGAATATTGATACAGCAATGGCCCAAATTAACGTCACCTGAGACTTGTCAACTTGTGCTCCATTATCTCTGGCCGACAGCACTCCCCTTATCCAATCTTCAATTAACTAAAAATTTCAAAAAATTAATATTGTTGTAACAAAAAATAATAATAACAATTATTTTAATGTGCTACTTATCGTTATAATTATAATTACACTTAAAACATTGTTGGACCGTAATCATATTGATTTTTTTTTTTTGTGAATTGTTTTTTTTTTAACATTATCACTATTTTTAGTTTTGGGTTTTCTGTGGAACATATGTATTAGGACCATAGCGTGATAAACAATTTAGGTGATCTCATCCATTAGGATCAAGCAGCGACAGACAAAACTTAATTTCAGGTGCTGAGCGTCAGTCGTCACTTTCTTTTAATGTTACTTATTACAAGTAATTTAAAATAATTATTATTTATAAGCTTAAACTATAAATACAGTGTTTTTAAGGGGTTTTCACCAAAACCTATCACAGCGTTTATCACAGATACTATTTTTTTTATTTTGCCTGATTAAATTTCCTAGATCAATGCGTAACGAGTAAGGAAAAATGTATCATTATTTTTCTTGCCTTATTTTACTTAGTGACAGTTTTCCCGCGTTTACCGACTATTAAAGCAGGTTGTCGTTATTATGTGAAGGGCTGCGGAGAAAAAAGATCAATGTAAATTTTTTTTGAAAATGAGATTTTGGTATCAAATAATTTGTATTGATGTATTGTATCTTTAATGCGCTCGGACCAGGGAAAAATAGATTAGTCGAGAGTAACGACCACCGGAAGTTTAGGCATACAGGCAAAATGTATTACGTTTTGAAATTAAAAACATGATTTTCTCAGAATGTTAAAAAATTGACATTGATCTTTTTTCCCTGCAGCCCTTTATGTGTATTTTTATTCCAACCACTAGTTGGAATAAACGCGTGGAAAAACAGCATAGTATATACTTATCATTGGAAATCAGTCATAGCAAGTGGTCATTAAACGCGATAGTAAAACCTGAACTATAAAATTCATTTGGTAAAAATCAACAATGGAAATACGTGTATTTTTATAACTTGAATGAGGAGTTACCAGCGTTTATTATTTTTTTTAAATACCCAACTAGTGGTAATTTTTTATCGCTTATGCGATTTCAATAAAATAATTATCTCAAACAATATTTTCCACTTTTTAAAATTCAAACCGACCATAAAAAAATGTCTTTTAGTCATGTAGGATTGAGCTTACATATTGTGGGCCGGTTGCATTTGATGACATACGATAAGTTAAGATAAGTTGAGATAATACGATAAGTTACATGAACATCTAAAACTTTACTAACATAACAATTTTACCAATAATACACATATGAGGAGTAAATTCCAACATTATTACTGTATTAATGTTTGACAAATTGTAACTTACAAAACAGTTGAGTATCTACACACAGGGAAAAAATACACATGACATTTACAGTTGGAATAACTAAATAAATAATTTGGCCAAATATATATTTAATGATTCTAACAAAACTACCTTGATAAAAAAAAATCTAAAATTTAAATAGTTACTGTAAGCATACGATACTTGTTATTTTTATATTTTATGAACATTTAAGAAGTAAATACCAATTGATATTATTTTAAATGGCTCCTAAAAAACAAGTTTGGATTTTTGTTTAAATATTTTAGATAAAAGTCATGTAATTTTTTACTAACACTCGATATTTTAGGAGAATTTAATATTTCACTATTCTGCCGTCAAAAGTAAAAATATAAAATCGTTTCAATAACACTATGATTAGAGACATTGAAATATTTCCAATGAACAATTTATCTGTAATATTTTTTTAACGACATTTCTAAAAAACAATTAATATTGTTAACAACCCGTATTTTAACAGGTTGCTGATGGCTGCTGTTATGTTATTGTTTCAGAAAACCTACTAGTAGTTGCTCTGCATAATATATTAGTATATTGTTGTGATTAAGTAAAGGGGGACAGAAAGGGCTGTTTAATAAAGACCAAAGGATCGGCAATATTTAAAGAAAATTTATCTACTAATCATTTTAAATATGCCAACTAATTTTAAGATGAAAAAAGTTCAGGTTTATTATTTTTTTTTTATCTGAAGCTTAGATACTATTTTTTCTGTGGGGGCTAAAGATCGATTTTTTTTAGCTATTAAAAATAATTAGGTAAATTTATTAGAAAATCCTATGAAAAGCAAAAATATAAACGCTTATAAATAATTGTTAAATACAAAAATAACAAAATCGATGTTTTATTCCCCCGTAGAGGAGATAGTAAGCTTTAGACTTAACAAAATCATTTTGTTTTTAAATGATCGGTTCCGTAGACACTTTGCAAAGTGACTTTAGACTTTATTTGTATACAATTTGACGCTTTTCGTTGCCCTTAACACTATATGTACATTACGTTTAATATCATATTATACAAGTTAGGTACTTACGGTTTGGGGTGCGTTCACCACGCCGGTGTTGTATCCGTGCTGGAAGGCCGAACCGAACGCCGACGCTATGATGGCGAACACAAGTCTTCCGTTTAGGTTCTGAAACACAGAAGTCGATTCGGGTTGATTAGGTCTCATACCGTCTTCGGGTACGGCCAGGGGATAGCTGGTCGGTGAAGATTTCCAGTTATAAATTAACGCGGTCAGCACTCTAATAACACGCATGTTTACGGCGGTTTTTGGGGATTGGGCTGCTTAAAAATTAATAAAAAAATAACTTCATGTGAAGATTATGTGCTGCGCGCCGGTCGGTCGTTTGACGGACGGTATTAAACTGAAAACCGTATGAACTTTGGTCAGCTTTAGAGAGTTATTATCGCAAATCCATACAATATACTAACATAACAGTATAGTACCTATCAACGTTTCATGTATTAAGATAGGCAAGTATATTATAGACGATTCTGGGGTTTTCGATTTGATAAATTAAAATAACGTATAAACTATCAAACCGAACGCTCAATCAACCCTCTCTCCTAACCGTACAATCGATAGCCGTCTTGAAGGAAGTTCGGTGTTAGTTGAACGTCAATTAGCCGTCGATAAACTAGAGTTTATGGCACTTTTCGTATCGACCAACAAAATGTAGTATAAATAAACAGATTTTCCCGAGCAAAAAAAAACCAATGGTTCATCCAACTGTTTTAAAATATTTAATAATATAATTGCCGATTAATAAACGAAAATCCAAAAAACGTTTTAGAAATATTAGTATTAAATTCGAAACGTGGAATATGATTTTAAATGTATTTAAAGAAATCTTATAAACAACCGCCAAAGTTGTTACACTCCAGTAGTTTCCCTGTACAATTCATATTATATACCCGGTGTAATATTATACACTAATATATTATAGTCTTGGAAACTATGTACACTATGACTTTGGTCTTTGTATAAATCAAACAACGATGACCATTTATTTAGGTTACTATTTGCTAGTTAGTATTCTGTATTAGACATGAGTATTTACAATATTGACCGTACGCAATCTAAATTTTCTTTATAGTTTACCTATCAGATGGTTTTCTTTTAACTCGATAAACTTTGAATGGACATTAAAGAAACACAATATTATGTTTATTTTATTCAAGGAAAACCAGTTATGAAATTTACTTATACCGGCGTACTGGAAAACTGTATAAATATTCGATTTCAAATGGTTGAAGAAGTAACTTGACACAAATTCTTTGAAATTTCAATGTTTATCAAACGTTATCTGGCCTCCAACGAAATACATTTGTTTAATGTATAACGAGCTACTTGCAATGCTAATATTGATTTAACGTGACTAAAGAGAAAATGCGCATTCCACTCAAGTAACAAATTCATAATGCTTAATATTTGTTTTATATATTCATTATTCACTATTTAAATTTCTCGTTTAATTATTATTGGTAAAATATGAATATATACATTAATTTCAGCAATAAAAAAAACTACATGTTTATATACTTTTAAAAATGAGAATTTTCAAATAACTATTATTTTTTAATATACTTAATGTTTAAATATGTTAGAAATCATTATGAAAACCATTAGAACGACCATTAACTCCACGAAGGTCGCTAATTAGGGAAAAGTTGATTCAGTTAGTTACTGTAGTGATTCTTTAGAAAACTTGATAATTTAGTAGGAATCTTAACAGAATTTTTTAAGGAAAATTATTGATTATTTTGAAATATTTGTTCGTATACTAACATCTTCTTGTTATTTGATTTCTTATTATATTTGTTTTATCAACATTGATTAATAAAAACTTCTTATGGTTAGATTTTGAGACTTATCTTGCGATATTCCATTGTGAAACCAATGTTTTTCAATCACTAACCCCCCCCCCCCCCAAAAAAAAAATATAAAACTGGTGTTGCATTATTGTTGGTTTTCATTATCAAAAATTGCACTGAAAGCATACAATGTTACAATAGTGTAATTATATATACATTATAAGACGTATAATACAAGTATACTGATTTGATCCACCCACGCAAGCCGATGCAAACTATGCTTTATCAAATTTTGCTTTAAAAAAACATATTTTGTGAGGTCATATACTTTTTCAACATTAATGGTAGGAATTAGGATTACCAATAACAAATACCTTATTAAATTTCGGATCGACAGCGTTACTGATCAGTAAAACTGGTCCAGCGACAAGCGATTATAAAATGTTATCTTATTTTTGGGTGTACAAAAAAATACATTTTATACAAACATGTTGTATTTGTAAAATCAATACCTCAGTCAAAAGTTAAAATACTACTTGAGCTGTTTATACTATATTATTGTAATTTGTATAAAAATGATCACGATGATACAGTACACATAATATTGAAAGCTGTAAATCGGATAGCTTCGAGCTTGATATTACTACATCAATTTACCAAAATTTCGCTAACCTAATTTCTTAATATTGATGTTTGCTGATTTATAATTATCGCCAATAACAAGTCGTTGTCATTTCAAAAATTGTATAACCATTTTTTTTTTCTATAAACATTTCATAGCGTTGACCTGCATTGCCAAACAAATATTTTGACCAAACGATTTTAAGCAAATAGGTAATAAAGCCGAATATTTTCGATCAATCGATCGATGCGTCGACCCGTATAATGTCCATCGAAAAACTGTCACACCATCTGCGCCTACCACTCCGACAAAGACATTTCGAAGGTCGAACCAATTAATTATTATGAATATTACAGTCAGCGCGCATATATCATAATTATTCTATTTTCACTATCAATTAAAAACCGTCAAGAAACTACATAATATTATACAGCTCGCTTGCGTTCGACGAATCACCTTTATTCACATTTACTATAATATTCAACAGCCTCTAGCCGTTTATACGACGACGGACACATATACCTAGTAACGGCGTCAGCACCCTGTACCTAGTAGTACTGTCTGACCCGAATGTAATACTAATATGGACTGACCATACGTGTATCTAATTATACACAAATTTTAAATCGAAAAAAAATTGTTATTTCCAGTCGAACGCCGTGATTTCTGTTGCGATGCATTTTATGCGTTTGTTGTACTTATGCACTGACCGTGTCGAAACTACGGAGAGACTGCTCGGACACATCCGTGTGATAGCTGATGGATTTCCGTCGGACCTAGAAAATGTAATCTATGGTTTCCGCTCAACAATTATTATTATGATATTGAGTTTTAATGATGACTGCGCGATGCCAGTCCGCAAACGTATTATATAATCATTAATACATAGCAGTTTCGAAACAAGGATAAAACGGCCTTAGAGTATGCGGACATCGTGCACTAGCGTTGCGGGCAATGCTAGGCCACTTTTACATAGTGTGATTTTCTTTGGAACCGCAGTTTTGATTATAAGACCTGGGAATTTACTATATACACACCATATAGGTATAATTATTTACACGAAAATGGAGAGGGAGCAGGAAGCGGCCTGCATAGTGCATTGTCGTCGCTATTGTAAGTCGCGTTTACTGTGTTAAAATAGAAAAACAGCGCGATGAACATCAGCTATTATTTGACTTTGTTGTACCTACAGTAAGTACATTGTTATTATAAAACCTAACGTACGAGGAAATAATTGAATTCTGTCATGGTATTGTCGTGGTACAGGCGATTCGGAATACAATAGAGAAAACCGCGGCGGCAATCATTAACCGGTGAAAAGGTGCTCGAGAACAGCGGGCAACAATATATATATATATATATATATACATAAATATAGGCATATTTTAATAATAAAAGCCGAACTTCTGTTTGTTATCACCATGCGCGTCATATCTAACATTATTATGGCGAATATAACAGTTTTGGTTGCCCTATTAGGCATTAACTGTTAAATAAAAAAGCTACCAACGGTTTGAAGTAATACGTCAAAAAAAGTTTGCTTTCCCTAATTTTCAAACCCCAAAGTCAATGAAATTAAAACCTTTTACATAAAAATCGTATACTTCTAAAGAAATTAGTCGAGTCTATACGCTTCTACATCTCAATTGGTAAAAAATAATAATCGTTTTACGTAAAAGATGTTAAATGTTAAGATCTCGCATGTATGTTAAGATGAATGCAAATAAAGCTATTATAAAAGACCATTGAAAATGAATTTATGTATAAAATAACCGTACTCGACTCAAAACGTGTCAACTACAACCAATATAGTAAAAAAAAACTAATATCGCTTCAATACGAAATTGAACAAGTAAACCGTTATAAAAACATATCAAATAACGATTTTTGTATTTTTTTATGTTTTCTTATAAATATTTTGCCTCAAATGAGTCACAATATACGAGTGACGTTTAACATGTTATAATATACATTACTCACTAGAGATAAGCCTATATGTCGGCAGTATTAGTCTTATCAAGGGAAAAAAACCAGAGTCACTTGCCAGAGGATAACAAATTGCAGAACACCACGATCGAGTCGTCCACGTGAGCTTTATACGTGCCCAAGTCGCTAATAACGATTGGCGAGGCCGTTGCCTAAAATGTGCTTCTACAATAGTAATAATCAACAAATACTTTGTTACATTAAGTTATCTAAATTTTGTTCCAACATTAGTTATTGATTTGACACAGCCCACAGGTTTTGAAACTGAACCAATACACTTGAACCAATGGCATTCTAAATAAAACAAGTTTCTTTTAAATTCAACTAGCACAATAAACATATCCCTCAAACTCAAATTCTTAATTTATTGTTATTTATTGAGATAGTTATTTGATTATTTTACTATAATTCTAATATGCTATAATTTGAATAGAACTATTATTATTAAAAATATATTCGCATTAAGTGTATAGGTACCATTGCATTATTGGATTAAGATAACCCAATATATCAGTGCTCGAGCCTGTCGTGATACGTACACACTTCAGTCGTAGGTTTTAGTATTCTAGCACGGATTAAGACCTTCTATGTATAATATGTGGCCCGCAACACGTAGATATACTCAAGCTCGCCTTGATAACACTTTCGAGTATGAGTATTTCGATAATTTTTTGAAAGGTGTGGATTAATTCGCATGATTAATCATTATTAAGCTGGGTTGATTTTTTTCAATAGAAATAAATGAAACATAAGCTGTTATTTTATACGACTGGGTCGAAAATCCGTGGGCAATAAAAATCAAATTTACTCAGTACTTGTATACACTGTTAGCTTACTATACATAGAATACAATATAGCTGTACATAGTGCGCCTTTTGTATAACACTGAACTGGTCGTGAATTCTCGTGGCAAAAAATATTATGCTAACAAATCGTCCTCGAGTGATTCGGAAATGAAATAGAAATATTTCATCGGTGACGTATGGGCAATTTTTGACTTTGAACAATCGCACCTTTAATAAAATAAAGCGAAGTGCTGGCTGCCTACACGTTTTGACTTCAATAATTTACGCCGTCATCGTGTACATTTTAACGGTCGGTTTGGACACACGGGTCTTAACGTGAACAGCGCAGCAAGTACACACCGTACAGACAAGGTAGGTCGGATCTAAGTGAGTCAATGAGACGCCCGGTTGACATAGAAAACAATTTTCTATGGCAACCAGATTAGACGGTGCAATGTTTAAATTGTCACATAATATATTTATTATGACTGGGAAGTCTTTACAATGTCTGATGTACATAGAGCAACATTTAGTACAATACATTATTCGAATTTACTTTCTATTATTGTTTATTAAAACACACAGAACAACCATAATATTTAATATAAAATTGTGCAGTTTTTTTCTGCTTGGCATTTGAGCCGGCTGTGTAACACTTAAACACATGCATGTCGTCGGTCGTAACCTTGACCATCCAAATTAAACAGTTTTTACGCTACTTCCCACATTCTATTTTTTATTTGTAATCAAATTTTACAAACTACACTGAAAAAAATACATAGTTGACCAACTAAAATTATGGTTAATATAGTTAATAATTATGGCTCGACTAAATATTTAGTCAAAGCAACTATTTATTGAGTATTGCAACTATACATTTATTGTGTTTCTAATTTTAGTTGGTCCAGCTATGTATTTTTACTGCGTACTCGTCTGTTCAAACTGCCCGCGGTTTATGGTACATTTTTTAACATTTAAATAGCTGTTTAAATTGCTCAATATTTTCGGAAAAAAGTTTGAAAAGTACCTATACTTTTCATTCAAGTTATAAGCCATCTACTTTGCCCAAAACATGTATATTTCTCTTGACGCCCGAAAACTTTCTCAGCTTCGCATCACCTAAACTAAAAAATATCAAGAAATCATTCTTCGTCGAAGTCATCACGCAACGGTTGTTTAGGGCCGCGTGACCGCTAGGGTTCTAGTACATATATAAGTAAGTACTCTACGCTGAGAGTGCTTACTTGTCATGCTCCTGTGCCTATATGTTTAATCATATACATTTCATCAGCAAGTGTTATAGTTAAATTATAGTTATTACGCAACGAAATCAAGGTCACAGAGTTCTACGTGTATAATAGTGATATATAGGTTATATAAAGTTATGTCAACCGCGGCAAAAAAAAAGGCTTTTGCTAATCTATAATTGAGATTATTGAGAGGAGTATCAGTTGAAGTGCATTAACAAAAAAACTACAGACATTTTTTTGTTTTAATAGATTTTGTTTAAATAATCTGAATTTTTGTTCTTTAATCTCCGATGGACATATTTTATAAGTCTTCCCAACGGATTATTTGGTTACCTAATATTAAATGGTGCCATATTTTATGGATTCTAAAAGGCCAAAGGCCCTGAAAGTCTTCAAACCCGACCCAATAAGGTACTGTAAATTAGGAGCCACCTCAAAAGGGTCTAACTCGTAACCCGATATAAATTATTAGTTTGTCATGATAAGCTCGATAAGTTGTAAAAGTAATTTTGAATTGTGTACTATAATTATTTTTAGTTATAAATTGGAAAGCTGGTAATAAAAAAAAAGACAAAACCAACTTTTTCAGGAGAACCGTTATACAATTTTTGAAAATATACTATCTACATAGCAGATGTCCATTTTTATTTTAAAACGTTACATAATAGTTTTATTTAAAAGTCACTTGGCTAGCTCGGTTGGTGAATTGCACGGACTTTAGCCCGTGTGATCTCCAGATGAGTTTATGAGAAGTTGTTTAAATTAGAGAATGTTACTCTCGCTATATTATCATATTAGTCAATACGTTGTGTAACTATACAACAAATAAAAGAAAACGCTGCCGTAGATAATAAACTACAATAATTTAACGATATACTCTACACGTGATACCATACCGACCACAATCCAGTGTTGACATTTTCTACTATAATTTAATTATGCACTCTAGGTGCACTCGACGCGTTTAATCTCCTCAACAACTATTAAAGATAGATAACACAAGTATAACGGTAATTCTTAAGCATACACACACATGGATTTGAAAGTCATATACGATAGAGTTGATTAAGATTTTCCCATATACGGATATGGTAAATCAAATCAATTGTTGAGACGATAAAAAAATAATAATAATATTTAAGGCGTGAACGGGTTGTGAAATGTTTATTGTCTGCGGTTAGTCAATAAAATTAAAAAATCACTACATTGCCGGTTTTATTGTTTTATAAACTCCACAGGAATCAAAACACTTCAACCATGTAATTCGGACAGAGCACGCAGTGATTACACAAAACGTGTACGTTGATTGATGATTATTATAATATGTAATACCTACATTTGGCGTAGAGTAATGCATATAGATTGTGTGCAACGAACTGTACGGTAAAAGGTTGGAAAGTATAACAGTATAATAATACCTATACTCCTATGTAATAATTTATTACATAGGACTATAGGAGTATATCAAACGACGATGAAAACAATAACAATAAAATGTAAAATGTAAATAAAACCCATAGAAAAGGATTATACAATAATAATAATATACAGAATATATAATAATTACCAAATCTTATCGGTCGGTATAGGACTGTACTTGCACGAATTCAATAAATATAAGTAATAGGAACACAATCAGTGGAATCAGTGGACTCGAGATAACCTTTGAGCAACGAACTCTCTTTTCCGTTTCATATATACATACATATAAGTGTGTGTGTGTATAATAAAAGTATGATCTTGATTGCATGAAGCGATGAACAATTTTCAGACCTTTTTTTTTATCAAACCCGTAAAACCCGTTTAATTTATGCCCTAAAACTAGACTAAAATCGACCGCTACATGCGCGTCTCTGGTCTTGCAAAATGTATATCTTTACACTACGCTGTAAATATGTAATTATTATGATTTTCGTACCACAATAATAATTTAGCTACAAGGTCGTAATGCTCGTTTTTCTATAATAATAATAATAGTAAGAGTAATAATATAGTGATAATAGTATTGTACTAAATGCGTCGCGTTACCCATGTTTACGCCTACCGAATTCAATTATGACAAATTACCGGAACTGTGTGCTTAAAAATTACGTACATGGCAGTTGTATCTAAAGGCATATAAGCGGAAAATATTCAGAAAATTACAAGAGCCGGAAAATGAAATGAATAAGCCCCCGAACATTAATTATTGTACAATTTTCAGTCCTATAATTAATTTTTTTATAACTTGAAAGAACATCACAGATTTGAATACGGTTAGGGAAGGTAAAGGTGAATTTTTTCGGCTAATAAAATCGAACGTTTATGTTTCATGGAAATGCTGGTCGTATTGTTTTAACTCTATGCGTCGTGTGCAGTTTTACTAAGCGCGTAAAAAATAGTGTCTATTTTCATTTAAAATTTAAAATTTGTTGAAGCCAATGTGGTAGCCTTACGATTAGATAAACTAAACGTCGCGGTGTTACTATTTGTACATTAATATTAATATACAATGTAAGTACGAAGCGGCCTGGACATTTCTTAAACTCATATTTTTGTTATTCAAAACACACACTTACTATACAGTCATTACCCCTAGCAGACTATGATTCATTCATTATTATACATCCGGTCGTCGGTAAACGTTTAGGACCCGCTTGAGCATTGTATATTAGGTATATCGTAGACCAATAATACGATGAACTTAGTACAGTTAATTTAACCAGTGTGTTTACACCACATGCGACTGCTTAAATAGTCCGAATGCAATTTTTACTATTGACCTATGATAAAAAAAAATTTTTAAAAATGAAATGCGTTCGTCGATATCGTTCTGGAAACTTTGCTCCGAACATAACATTGTACCGTAACAAGTAAACTAATAATAATACAAACAAAAATTACAATGAAAACAAAAGGAAATCGACAAGGTAACATTATATCTATGATACAACACATTTCGTTACTTTACTGTGAAATCTAATAAGAATAAGTAATAACTATCTACATTCCGCGAATACGGTTAAATTTACTAATCTGACGAAACTTATACATTTGACAGAGAGGTGAGTTCTGAATATTTCTTCTCATTATACATTAAAAATCAAAATATGTTTGTGTCCAGGTCCAAGTATTTAAATCGCTTAGATACATTTATGTATATATTGTAATAACAGGAGAAATAAAATCGGCGAATCCATCTTGACCAGCGTTTGCCCTTTAATCAAAACTCACGGTACAAATGTAAAAAAAAATGGGACCAGTGTATCAGGTAAAAAAATGATAAATATGTTGCCACCATCTTGTCTTGGCGCATATCGGTCCAAAGGATATGACTGGCGCAAAAACAATGCAACCGAACAAGGCTAGAAAAAAAATATATTATAGTTTGAAAATGTAATACTTTTACTGGAGCTTAAAGATTGAATCTCGACCTATTCATTAGTTAATGAAAACGGAAGGAAAAAAATGGACATTGTAGTAAACTTCAATAAGCCTGCGGCAAGATGTAACGACCACGTTGAGAGTAGTTTGTGTACATAGCATGCCGGCCGAACACGAGCTCTTAATTATTATTATTATTAGGTATTAAGGCTTGATAAAAACAAATAGATAAGATCCCTAACGTAAACGTAAATTGCAAATAATTAGGAATAAAATAGTGCTAATAAATCGTTAAGCGTCGAATGCAAAGGAACATTGGAGATTATAATAATTATAACATCATAAAATTCACAAAATCTACTGTAATATCTTTTGGTATTATTTTATCCAATTTTCACCAAATTTCGATATTGTAATAAACAATTAGTAATAAATGGGAGTCCATTATATTATGTGAATCGTACATATAAAATAATTACGCTTGACATTAAGAAAACAATAATTACGCTTATACAATACAACTAAAATAAATCGATGAATTGTAAACATTCGACTAATACACTGACATGTCTATTAGCCGGTTATACTCAATTAACAGCGTTAATGTACTCCGATACCTTTAATTACGACCTTGGTCGTCGAGAGCCCTTTAGCAGAGATTTCGAGCAAAACAGCTTAAACATTTTTAAACACCCTTTCTGACATAATATTAATAAATTAAATACATCATCATAATATCATAAAGAAAATTGTACTTATTATCGTAGCAATTTAATTAGAAAAATATTATAAATATTTTATTTTTGATTAAACAAGTAGGTATAATGAGACATGCGGTGAACACACATTTCCATGTACAAAAATTGAATTTGATGTCAGTGTATTGTGTTATTATTTTAATCAAATCCCATGGATTATTATATATTAACTCTAATGTAGTTTTACAAACTGAAATAATGCCTTTATCGATTATAGAGTACTTATAATTGCTATGTGTTATATCTGTAATAATCCTAAGGAATACAAAGCTCATAATCCCCGAGTTATAAATCTAAACTTGTTATTTAAGCTCTTGAAGGTTTTAGTTTTTTAATAAGTAAGTATTTTCACTTTGATGAACAATGAGTATAAATGTAGAGTATCGATCTGTACCGGTGTAGATTTTACATCGCGATGGCAAAATGTTAAATCTTCTAATATTATTAATGAGAACAAAATATAGATTCGTTATACTAATACACGATATTATGGAAATTATATTATATTTAGCCCCGATGCGAAGTTAAAAAGGTTTTACGATGATATATTTTTTTGTTAATTTTGAATGTACGAGTACACGTAACATGACCGACGTTGTACTATTGTACAAAATATGATCTTTGTTGTATGTTATCTGATCTTTCAAATAACTTTTACAATACAAAAACACGTGTGAATAACATTGTTTATATATTTTGTATAAATAATACATTGATATTGATTTGGCCGCCTCTGCTCAAACACGTCGGTATTTGTAAATCGTACATGAAAACGACCTCGAAGGATTTTCCACAATAAGTATACCAAACGATACCCAGATTTGGAGTTTTAGCGCCCCAATAGGCTATTAGCTATCTGCCGCCCCCCTAAAGCCAAGAATATTAATGTATATATTTAAGAGAGGAAAAAATTACCATTATAATATGTATATTATTTATATTAAATTCATGTTGATTATTTATTGGTATATTGAAAAAAATATATATGATCAAATGATAATGAAATCGAGATTTTTTTTAAAATTTATACTTCTTTCGTTTACCACAAACAGTTGCCGACCCCTTGTAAATGTCACTCTAGGTTATAGCCTAGTTAGCCCATACCTAAATCCGTTACTGACAATACTATTTTAGTCATGAAAGCCCCATAGATGGTTTTATCTGCAGATTCTCGCGGTTTAGCAGATAGACGGAAAGTATTTTTGGCGACAAATAATGCAAAAGAACTATGTCGAATAAAAAGGGTGCATATGTACCTGGTTGGGCGGCGACTTCCCCTTGGGCGGCTGTTTCTCCAAGTCTTTGACCATTTGTTTCTCACTCATCGCGAATACCTTTGTATGTTTGTGTGCGAAAAGCAATTAATACTAAAACGACCTGCAACGGCTGGTGTCCTAGTTGTTGTTAAACTGCAGCTGCTGTCCGTGGACGTCCACGCGTGAGACGCGCAGTTGTTTATGGCGTGTGGACGCGATCGCTAGACCGTCCGTTGCCGAACGCAGGGGATGACTGCCCGAGGGTAAGTACGACGTAGAGCGTGTGCCGGCGGCGGTGGTAGCGCTAGAGCGGCGGCCGTTGGGGGTTTAACGGATGAAAAGGAATAACGACAAAATCAAATAATAATAATAATGATAAAAAAAAATATTTCTGTTAAAATCGAAACGGTATTATATCGAGCGCGGACGCGCCTGCTCAGCCTTTTCCGTTTCTCCTAGTCCTGCACACGACCAAACGCGTTATGCCAATGCGCATCAGTAACATTAGCGGCGGCGCACACCGGCATACGGCTTTCAACGTTCAACCGCCACCGTTTTGCTTTCCCACCACCGGGAGACACCTCTCTCCAACGGTGGTCTCACCGGTCGTCTTGCCCACATCACCGCTTTATCATATATGGTAGTAAACCACCGCCGCCGCCGCCGCCGCTACCACTTTATCATATTAATGATAATATAAATAATCCCCACGCGAGCCGACCGTTAATTATTTATTACTATTTAATAATTGGAGTCCAATTAAAAACGCGGTCAGCGCATAATTAAAGGTATGTGGTTTTTAAATGGGTGTACTAGTGGATACAGCTAGAGTAGCGAAAATCCATTAGATCCCGTTAACCTGTCGTTAAACGAACAAAAAAAGGCATAAGTCGCTCGCTGACCGCGTCTATTATAACTTAGGTAGGTACGACGAAGCATAGTTGAAATTCCAGTGACAATCATTACTCGAAATAAATTACGTATACCTGCTCTATTTTCTTTTTTATTATCGATTAGGCAGAAAATGCACAGTGTGTTGTTAACCAATTTGTTGTATCTCGAATGACAGTTGAAAATTGGAAAAAAATTAACTGATCCATCTGTTATAACTATGGGGATCTAGGGGCAGATACAAGGATAGTGAGAGGGGGGTATGGAGGCTAAAGCCCCTCTCTTAGTTAGTTGAATTGTATGCATTAAAAGTGTATTTTTATAAAATGGTTTACTTTAATTTTTTTACAAAATTATTTATAATAATAAACATCATATCACCACATTATCTAAAAGCTGCTTGATGCGAATGTAAATTAATTTGTTATACTGTGGATTTGTGTGAGACACTACGATTCTAGACAATGAAGTCGAATTAACTCAAAAGAGCTTATTGGTTAGGTTAGGTTACAAACAATTTTTTTTTTATTAAAACATTTGTTTTAATAAAAAAATGTATTATAATATATATATATATATATATATATATGTAATTATTGTTTGCTTAACATAATACGATTATATAAATACAATATATTTGGCATAATTATTTTTCGACGCTCTGTACGCAAAACAGCAAGTTTCGATTTGTTAATGAAAAACAATGGGATGAAGTTCGGTTTTTCGTTAAGCAAACAAACTGTCTTTCAAAGCTGTCTTTAATAAGGAGCGTCAATTTGCTCTTAAACAAAATTCGAAGTCTGTTATCTAAACATTTTTTAACCCTTCACTGCATAATGTTCCATATATGGAACAATTGTATTTATTGTTTATATCTGCTCATGCTATACATCTTTGTATGTACAATGTTCCAAATTCTTTAATTAGCGTTTTCCATGAAACTAAAACTCAAAAAACCAATACCTTCTCGCTTTGCATCGAAGCTAAAATATTTATTTAAATTTTTTTAAGTAGTATCAAGTACATTTATAGCATATGGTTAAAAAAAAATTCATGCAGTGAAGGGTTAATAGAGTTTTCACATTGGACAATATCAAAATTGGTAGCAGCTAATTATTATATACAAAAAAAGCTGAACAGTCGCTATGCTAGAAGTTAACCATTTAATACTAGAAAAATCTTGCTGACATATTTTATGAAAAAAAAATTATAGTCAACAACTTAGCTTTGAAACTAAAAGAAAAATAAATATAAATTTCATGAGAATATTGAAATGAAAACTGAAATGCAACTGAGTGTCATACGCGGTATGTTGTTACATTAAACTAGAATATTTTTTTAAGTACTGTCATTGAATCAAGCAGAACAATTTGTACTTTTCGGTTTAATTAATTTAAACTAACAACCAAAGAAAAGAATCCAACAACCAGTTTGAATACGTCACCACTTCGAGTGAATATTCTGGTCTAGTTCGATTTTATTTAGCTTTGCAACTATAGTATCCATTTATAATACATAACCATGCGTTAAAAAATATATTATACGACCCTTATGACCTTAACTGATTTTTTTGTTATTATACAACATAGTATTTAACTACTGTTTAACCGGCGTTAATGACTACGTCGGCGTAGTATCTTTCAAACGAGTTTTATGTAAATAAAAACATTTGTTGCTATTTTTACAATGCGGAAACAATGTTGAATACTACAACTACTAAATAAAACAATTAGACTATAATATCAATTATATTATACTATATTGTTATCATAGCATTATAGTTGTGTAGTTTATCATAACCAGTTAACATATTGTGTTATTCAGTGGCGCCAATGTTTTAAAAAAACTCCAATCTTGAATTACTTACAAAGTTACAAACATTATATTATAACAAAATGCGATAGTGTTAAAATATTATCAGGACATCACTTAAATTTAATAAAATAAAATCAGACGAATCACTGACCTCTGAATTAAAATTTTAATTACTCTTTCTTCGTTTATTTTTAGAATAATAAAAAGTATTAGAAAACTGATAATATTAAATTATTAGGTACAAGGATCTTTACTATTCTCCAAATAAATATTATTTATACCTCAATTCCGGTTGTACCTATCGTTGACTAACTTTCATTTCCATTAATGTTAATTACTGTTAGTATTGAATCTATTTATTATACTTAGTACCACTAATTGTACAAAATAATACTTAGTACCACAAATTATAATTTATGAATAATATTGCGTTACATTTCCCGAATTATTTTTTATTAAAGTTTGCTGTTTTTTTTTTAGTCAACAGAAGACAATAATGAAAATCTAATACTTCTTAAATTAATTACATCCTAACAAAATAACATCTGTTATGTATATGTTTATTTTATTATACAATTTATTGTAATTTATTTAATCTAGATTATTTATTCATAACTCTTAGATTCAATTTTAGTTTCAATATATTGCTTTTGGATTATACTTAACCTAATCTTACTATTAGATATTTTATTGTAGAGTAAATAAATATGTTTAGTATAGCTTTTATACTATACATACAATTTTTAAAAATGAATAATAAATGTACATTTATATTATAAAAACAAAGATATATGAATATCTTAGGTTTAAAAATTCAATACTTTTTTTAAAATTTTGACAGACTAAACTCTAGTAAGCGAAATAAAATAATTATTTGTACAATCTATAAAATGGTAATTTTTTAATATACAAAAAAATAAATTATGTACAACATAAACATTAGCAACTATGCTTTGATTAGTCGTTACTCGTTAGTTGTAGTAATGTAAATTGCAATTTAAAAAAACCAACTATTGAAAAAAAAATGCATAAATTAAACATATGATTAAAAAAAACATAAGTGTATTAAAACGTATGTACTTGTTTTATTCTTTAACTTTTGTAAACATATTATATAATAATATATAGATGTCTCACGCTATTTTAACAATAATTTTATGTACAAATGTCAAATATAATTTGAAATTGTTGAGCTACGTGAGGCAATAGGTGTAGGTACATTTTAAATCATAAAAACCTAAATACGTATATAAAACCAGTTAAGTATTTCCACAATGTCTCTGTCACCAACTTAATAAATATATTTTATATAAAAAAATTCATATTATGGAAAGTCATGATTATAAAATCCTGTATGTCAAATATAAATCCTGTATTTTTATAAATATTCTTTTTGAACTAAGTCCATTAATTTATGTTGTAAAACGCGCTTACATATTTTTTTTTTATTTTTAAATTAATAAATTGAGATTATTTTTATTTTTCCAAACATTTATAAAAAAATGTAATAATGAGTTAAGTAATTGTATTTATACACTAGATTTTCGAGATCGTGTGTCCGTTCAGACAATTGATTTTAGTTTTACCAAAATATGTTGAAAGAGATATAACTATTACCTACATCTCATAATATCTCATATTAAACCTCATAATAACAACAATCAGTGAAGAAAATATATTAATAGTTAAATTTCGCCAGTTAACGGTTTGTTATCGCTAATGATCGATTTACCTAGAGTTTTTATAAGTAGGTATTTTCATTTCCGTGAGTAATTCTATTATTTTTAAAGGTCAATCAATTTGAAAATAAATACTTTTGTTAATTAAGAAGTGTCTGTTAAAAATACACAGTATACTTAATTACATCGGTTACTTATCTACCCTCGTAATACGTTATTATCTAATATTGTGAGTATATTATTATGATGCAATAAGCATTAATTGACCACCTATAAAATTCCTAAAACTCACACACACGTTTATATATAAGTTTCAAAACACTAAATACAAACTAACGTTTAGAGCGACCACCCCGCGGATTTTTTTGAAAATTACACTGCATGTCTGGTACGATAAAAAGCATGTTCTCAAATCTTTTTGGATTTGTTTCGTTGATTTTAGCCATGGTCATAAAAAGTATTGTGTTTTTTTCCTGGCTCATCTTTTTCTAGTATCTTTGACCATCAAAAAAAAAAATTATTAAAAATCAGTTTTTTATGTAAAATAATCTCAGCTTTCTGATAAAATATATTTATTTCGTTTTTCGAGTAACAGAAAGTCATTAATATCAAGTTTATAATCTAAAAAGTGAATTTTTTGTGTTGCCCAAAATTTAAAAATTTTTCAAATATTTTTTTCGAAAAGCTTAGATAATTTTGCTTAAAATATGTAAATTGGGTTCTCGATAAAAACGATTAGAAAAACAAAAAAAGACATAAAAATACATAGAAAAGTCGAAAACCTGGAAAAACGACTACTCCAAATAGTTGTAAAGATTATGTGTAAAAATAAGATAATATTTCGCTTTTTTAGAAAAAATCGTTTTAGATTATAAACTCAATTTTAATAACTTGTTGTTACTTGAAAAACTAAATAAATATTTTTTTCAGAAAGCTGGGACCATTTTACATAAGAAACTGATTTATAATAAAAAATGTTGATGGCCAAAGATACTATAAAAAAATTATAAAAAAGAAGTGTCAAAAAAAAAACTAAAAATACTTTGTACGACGATGATCAAAATAATCGAAAATAACAAAAACGTTTGACTTTTATTACTTTAAAATAATATACACTTTAAAGGATAACAAAATATGTAAATAGTAGATAAAAAATAAAATCAATTAGCGTTTAACACAGTTTTAAAACTAATAAAATTAGGTTTTTTAAACGAATATTCATTCAAGTACCCAAAGTTAAACAAATATAACAATAATATAAGTGAGTCTCATTATGTAAATTTACTTAATATAGATAAAATAGTAATTACTAATGTCGTGATTTCAATGTAATTCATGATTAGCGCTGTTATTAAACTAATAAAGTTTTGTTTTGTTTTTTTTGTTTTGTAATAATAATTGTTTACAGGAAAATAAAATATCAATCGAATCGAAACTGTTTCCTGTTCATTTTGTTAAGACCTAGTTGGTTGCGACTTGTCGTCGAGACGTTGACATACATGTGCATAGGGAAAACTAAAAATGTACACATATATTCAGTGGAAACTCTGTATAAAGTGAGGTTGACAAAAGGACGTCTTAGATCACAGTCATGTAAACTATTGAAAGAAGCGTCAAAATACCCGAAGGCGTTTAGTTTGTTAGTATGACAATTCTAAATAAAACAAGTCAGGAAAAATTAAATTTGTATTCCTGTTATGGGTTTTCCCGTGAAAATTGCATTATTACTAATGTATAATGTAGCCGATGGTTGTCCATCAGCAATCTTACAAACGAACAAAACAATCCTATGGTCAAATTTATCGTAAGTCTTTCAAACGTCGTATTTTACTCAAACTTAATTAAACACGCTTTAAGGATATTTTAAGTTTAACTCGAATTTATTTCCATAACAATTTTTTACAGACCAGTGGCGTGATTACAGGTGAACGGCGATGTTTTTATTAAAGTTTGTTTTTGAATTTTGAAAACTTAAGGTATCAAACTATGCGCGTACGTGTAAAACGTAGGTACTTCAATCCTCCCCACGTCCTAGACGTTATAGCGTTATGTTTAAGAACAGTCGGTAGGTGTTTGTCACTAACCGCAATGGTCGCGCCACTCGTTTGCGTCACGACGTGGTCAAAGTTTACATTAACGTTAGTCCACTATAAACAGTGTTATTGTTATTGTTTAGTATACAAACAATCGTTTACCACCTGTCTGATTCGAGCGCTTACATTAACATTTGTTTACAAATATAATACACTTCATATTATAAGGAAATAATCGCTTTTTTCTCTGTACTGCCGAGTTAATGCATTTTATAATATTTATATTCATATTCATAATACAATTAGTATAATTTAACAAAAATACTATAGAAGGCAATAACATGTTATAAACAATCACAATAAAGAGAAGCAACGGTTGAGTTTGTTGTATAATAATAAATACATCAGTGGCTATATATGACTGTTTCTGATAAATGTAAATCGTATAAACAAATTCAGTGTATGTATGTTCCACCATCACGGTTTCATCGATTTATTTGCTTATTAATCTTACCTTTTGGGTAATACAATTTTACACGATAGATCAATAAACACTATTTGGCCTGTTTTAATAATACTAATATATTATATTATACATTGCTTAGAACGTGTTTATAAAAATAGTATAGTGGTCCCATGCATTGACGTGTATAAAACTAAACTAAACAAAAACATAAATATTTTAATAAAATTGATTAAATACACTATTTCAATGCCTTTTTTACTTTTTTATAATTGAATGTTAACGTTCATATTCAGTAACATACCTATTATATGTCAAATGATAATTTACTTCCCTAAAAACTATCCTTTGAGTAAGAACTATATATTTTTTTTGCTACACGTATAAACTATTAAACACAAACATTTGGCAACAAATTAGAATAACACTTAATTAAAATTGTTTGTATCGGTTGACTGTCGGGTGAAACAGAGTGGTCTTAATATAAGCTATCCATTTTTGGTCAAAGTTGAATAATGGTTGAGCGTATAGTTGTAATTTGTAATACTAAATGCAGAACCGGCCGTAACATCTAGTAATAAATAATTATTTATTCAACAAATAGTTGTACAAAAAAAGTAGTACAAATTGTAAATAGAACGGCTCCCTTTTGCCTGAATTTTATTTACCTTATAGATATATTGTTATCTTTAAACATACATTTATTATGATAAATTCTTTTGTGCTTTTATTTACCTACTTCTACTTTACCATATCTACCTAGTTTGTTTGTCTACATCTATTTCAAATATAATAAATTCACTTATCGATTAATATAAATTAACGAGCTTATAGTTTTCGTTTTGTAATAGAAAACAAGGTACCTACAGTTTACACTTAACATTATTAAAAACAATAATTAAAATGATAAAAACGACTTTTAATTTTTATCAGTATAAAACTACTAGCACATATCAACTTGTTGTAGTTTTACTAAAGACCAAATTAAATATTACGTTACAAAATATTGATATCAATAGGTTAATTATTTGATAAAGAACAATAACTACATAAAATTAAATTTTTATTTTACTTCTTTACTTAATTTAAATTACTTCACCTTATTTTTGTAATGTATAATACATATATTTATTTGTTTATATACCTAATTACATGTATATAAATAAACTAAATTAATGTAAGCTACTAACTTATAACTTCGTCCAATATACAATTTATAATTATATGTATTATAAAATAATTATAATATGTAATGATAATTTATTTAATTGATTCGGAGAAGTGTTTGTAATAGTACGATAGTCGGTTATTGTTACTTTGATGGTATTGTAAATGAGCTATGATTTCTTGTTATAACTCAAAGTTGTATAAAATTAATTAAATGATATTTGCATATCATTCGTTAATTATAACTTAATTTCATAAATCATACATCTAGAGCTTCATACCGAAATTAATTTATAAATGAACACACTTTGCGAAACAAATGTTAATACATTAGTTGAATGTTTTGGTAAAATCCCAAGCAGTACAAACAAAAAATCGAGTAAAACATAAATCTGCTGAGCATCTCAGAATTATAAATTAACGAACTTTGTACGTATTTTAGATTGATGTGTTAAAAGAACAACAAAGATTACTGAAGCCAAATTTGTGGTAATACAATCAGGCAAAATATGTCCTAATCGTAAAGTCCAAAGAGAGAAAGAAGACGACATTTTAGAATCATATAATCAATTTAAAAATAATAAAATAAGTATTTTTTATTTTTTAAATATTTAAAAATTTAAAAACAATTAATCAATTCTATAACTGTTTAACTTTATTATTTCCAATTTTACATATAAATTATAATATACCGAATAATAACATAATAAGTTATAATAATTAAATAGGCAATTATTCTATCAGTTTTCTCTAACACCGGGATTGTGCAATAACAAAATATACGTGAATCAAAAGTACATATTGCTGTGTTGAATGATCTGTATCAGTATTTAGTTGGATTTTTTTATTTAACGGAATCGATAAACAAATGAATCATGAATGAAGAACACAACCATTTCTATCAGTATACTTTGCAAACTACGCAGTTTATGATTTTCATAATTTTCCAAAACACTGCGAGAATAGGTATTGTGGTTTGCTTATGCTGAATGCACTATCGATAATACCATTATGGCTATCGCATAATGACAATTATGTGGTTTGAGCAAAGTAACTGCTTGTCCGGTGTGAGCAATAGATTCACGTTAGGGCTTGTTATAATATTGTACAACATATTATATAGAAAATACTGCAAAGCAAAAAAAGTATTAAGCATGCGTGCGCTCTTATGGTTGAGTAGTTTAGAGCCAACAAAGCGTAGGAATATTATATGAAGGGCTGCAGGGGAAAAAAGATCAATGTCAATTTTTTTTTGAAAATGAGATTTTGGTACCAAATTATTTGTATTGACGTATTATATCTTTTATGCGCTCGAACCAGGGAAAAACAAATTAGTCGAGAGCAACGACAAAAATTGACATTGATCTTTTTTCCCCGCAGCCCTTCATATGTATTCAACAAAAGGTTGCATTCAGACAAAGGCTACAAAAAATTCAGTAGACCGACCAGAAAAGGTATTCTAGAAACGTAAAATGCAAATTTTAAATAGACAATTTTTTATATTTATATATTTGTACTAACTTAATTCCAACGTTATAGACTACTTAGTTCAGTCCATTATATTCTTAAACACATAATCTATTAAGGACACTATTTGAAAACTGTACAACGAAAAATCTTTTTGGAAATCTCTACATCAACTTACACAAATGACTGTGTTTTGACACAACAATATATGTCACCTTAAATGAATTTGTTCGATACTTAGAAGTTAGAAATATGTGTATAAACGATAAAACGACTACCTTTCTATATTTTAGCCTTTAAGGACCTGTACTAATCAAAGTACACTTCCATTTTACTTTTAAATTAAGATTTTGACAAAAATTGCCCATAATACCTCTTTAATAAATCGAAAAATACGGCAATTGTGGCGTCTTCTTAAGTATAAGTGTTTAGTTGCTAACTAAACATTTAGTTGGTCAAGCTATTTATTTAGTTATCCTAACAATAAATGTATTGTGTTGAGTTTAACCTATATTAACCATAATTTTAGTTGGTTTATGTATTTTTCTAACTATATTACTTTCCGCGTGGGAGCATCAACAAGAAAAAAATCTATGACTCAATATTTTTCCATGAAGTGGAGAAAATGTTAGGTTCTTTATTAAACTGACGTCTAATATACATGTCGAAACATTTTATAGTAGGTATTTAACTAACCACACATGCGTACAATAAATCTAACATGAGTTTTTTAGAAGATTTTAAAATTATGATATTAACATATAGAACATTAGAGTTACTTAATACCACAACTTACAAGTTGAGCGTATTAGGGTCGAATATGCCTTCGCTATTAAATTAAAATTCAACTTTCTCCAAACCAGTGATTAAAATCAAACGGCGCCCAGTTAGGTTAGGCTGCCAGCTTTTATCAAAGCTAGATATATAAATATGTATGATGTATAATATATTTATTCCCATTTAATTAGATAATTTAAAATTGAAACATAAAAACTAAAGATCGGTTTTACTATAGGTCACATTCTGAATGCTATCACTTTTTAAAAAATAATTAATAACACAATATGTATTTACAATTTATCAGGTAGAAACTACGTTCTAATTCGTTTATCATCTCTCCTATTTAATGTGATTAAAATATCTGCGGCTCGGTACATGTAAGGCGGAGTGCAGAGTGGAGTGCAAACCACAAGTATGTCTTGGGCTTTGAACACATCTAAATAATAATATACAATTTTGGTGTCAATATAGGCATGCTAGTGAAGTTTGTTAAACTAATATTTAAAATCATCCTATCGTGTTATAGAGAAAACTATTAAGACTGTAAACATTGAGCATAATGCTTATCAACACTGATAAAACTATAAACATCAACTTTAAAAAAGAAATCGGTATCAAAGCAAAGTATTATTTATATAGTTATCAATTATTAATTATTATAATATGGAGTAATAAGATCAGTATAAAACTAATGTCTAATAAATAATGATACATCACATTGTACAATCGTAAACGTAAGCGTGTAAATGATAGGAAACATAAAAATTAATTAATTGCAAATTAATAATAAATGCGGACGACATACAGCAGTATAAAATATTTTCTCTTTTATTAACACTTCTTAGTTCTTACTAATAAATACCAATTATCAATTAATATCTGATAAATTATATCTATACATCGTCATTGGCTGATAATTGACAATATTGTTTGTTTCAATTAAAACCTATTACGTATACTCTTTATACACAAATAATAAATGTATACATCAAATCCCACTAATAAATAGTGATTTATGTTGCATTGAAATTATCACTACACAGTTTATTTAAACAATATAAAATAGTAGATCTTACTAAAAGTTAAATAGTTATTCTATCGAATATAATCTACGACTTGAGATTAAAAAAATATTGCCAATTTCGTGAAACGAATAGACTCAGTAAGAACATGTAAAGAAAAGCGTGAGGGTATGTTATTGATTACTTCGAATATACTCATGGCCGTGACGTTATAATGAAGGGCGCATTATTATATCGATTAAGCATTCTGCAACAGCTGGCGAATCAAGGCGCTTTGGGTAGGCAAACATATTGATTGATAAATTTGTTTCTTTGATATTATTATAAAAAAAGTGTATTCAATAATTATAAGACCTGAAAAACTTTAACAATGGGTAACCTAAAACTGAAAGAAACATTTTACAATACGTTCAATATTAATTTTTTTTTTAAATAGACGATAGTTGAATGTGAAACAATAATGATGAAAAGCTGTAAATGTCAGAAATATTTAAAAATTGCGAGTCTTGGTTTTAAGAAGTTATTATTATTCACTATTTGAAAGTATAAAAAGAACACTGTGCAACGAATAAGGTACGAACTTAAATTTAAAAAAAAAATACCAATATTTTTGCAATGAAAATTATAAAGATATATTTTAATTATTCTGTTAAGTCATAATTATTCCTATATTGACGCGTCGTAGACATCTATCTCAAACAGTTTAAGACGTATAATAAAATGTGAAACATGGATAACTGAATAACAATATTTAAGTGTAATTTTTTATTTCTACTTTCCATTAAACAAAATAGTCCGCTGTATCGATTTATATTCAAACACCAGATAATGTCTTTGAGTAGAGTCTATTTTTGTGAAACGACGTTAGGTTAAACACAATTAGACAATATTTTGTCCCGACGACTGACCCTTTTTTTAGTAGTTTTATAGACGGTACTCTGCAGTGTTTAATATTTACCAATATAGCCTGTATAAGTTTATCAAGTGAAAGTTAAACAAATAAAATAAGGGTTTGTTCGAGTAAGGGTCTTAAATAACTATGATAATAAAAAAATACAGCTTTATAATTGCAATGTACCAACTTAAACGTTTGCTTTTTCAACAATAAAGAATTACTATACGAATATATATAATCTACATGGTGTAATTTAAAAACTTAATTCTATTTTTTGTTGTCATAATCAAAAACCATAAAAATAATAATTTTTTTAATCCTGCAGTCTTTCCTTGTTACTCTATTAATCATACTAATTACTACCATAGTCTATACTACTTTTTATTTATGGCACACTAATTTAAGTTGTCCGTACATCTATTTAATTTTCCTTTCTTCTTTCAACATTTTAAACCATTTTAATTTTTAAATGTCATTTTAAAATAAATATAATTTATAACGTCATAAAAGTATATATACTATATTACGATTTGCTTTCACTACTTATTAAATATTGATTAATATTTATTATTAGATATGGTATCCTTTTTAGGTAATACCATAAAAAACAGTTTTGGTGTGTGTTTTATTTGCCAAACAAACAAAATGTATACTTAGGCACCACTGGATGATTGTACGTATACAATTTCTTAAAATATTAATTTGTTGTTGATGTGTCAAATTCGTTTTTGATTTAAATATTATATTAGCTTAAGTTAACCTGCTTAACGTACAATAAGAGTGCCAACACGGAATTTCAAAACTACTGCAGAACTTTCATTTGTGTTGAAATTGGCTTAATGCTTGTCTTTTCTTAATTAGGCCGAACGAATTAGGACGTTCAATAATCATGAACTTATTTTGATAGCAAAGATAAAATGTTAAAATATTAATCTCAACCTAAGTCGTAGTGGGTTCGAAGACAACGTAAATCCTTTCTACTTTCGATAAATTCGATCAAAAATAATTTGTTACTTTACCTTTTCGCCTAAATGCCGAGTACCGGGTCCCCTGACGTATATGGGAACGTCCATATCAGTAGTGGACGAGGCGAAGGATGTGTCATCGCGTTTTCTGGGCACCTGAAGCAACTTGACAGCTTGTGCCGCCAACTCTTTATTACCGTGAAATTGCAATGGGTGATCTTCCTCCACATATCCGATGCTATCTGGGGATCCATCTCTGTCGTCGTCGTCGTCATCATAATAAATCGGCCGCGGCATCGATTCCTGGGAAGTAACATTATTCTCATTAATAATAAATAAACTGATAAATTAATTACAATATTTTGTTTAACCTGGAACAGGTTATCTGGGAGAGAGCAATAAACTAGAGAAGAATGTTACGGTATTTTGAGATCAAAAGAGCATTTTAGTAATTCCCTAACCTAATATTATTTTTCAATAGATGACAAAGCTTTCGCAATACTTGAGATGGCCACCGTCATTTGTATAATGCAAATACTTATTATACCTATATATATTCATTTTAACAAAAAGAAAACATTGTTTTTGTATTTTTCTTTGGCCCGTCACGAATGGACGTTCTCTCCCAAGTAGCTCCGTCTGAGGCTTTTGTTTGTCTCATGTCTGACTCCTTTTTCGTCATCACTTCCTCGATGTACATTCGATTATTCTTTATTATTTCTTCGTTTAGAGATAACAATAATAACTGTGTTTGTATTTCCCACGCAGGATAGTCGAACAAGGTGTGTTCGGCGTTATCTTCAGGGTTAGAAGCAATAATGACTGTGATAATTTGGGTTAAGTGATATGTTAACCTTTCGTGTTTACGATTTGTCCATCTTCTAATGTCTGATATTAATTGATGAGCCCATCTACACTTAATGTTCTATGGCCGCTTGCATTGCCATCTGACTAGTAACTCCTCGCGTGCTATTTTTTTTATCTGCATTGAGTATATATATATATACTCGGTAACGTTCAGCGTGATGTACGTACAGATTTTCCGATTGACCCCCAGCTCAATAATATATCGAAAGCCTTAATATCCTACTTTTTTACTCTTAGAACCGAAAGCAGCCCTGGGACCAATCTGTAAGGTTCGAGGCCACCTACATCGCTAATAATTGTGAAAATAAAACATGAAATTGTCAATAATTAAAGTGGTTTAGAACAGCACAAGACAGCTCTTTTATATATTTTTTTTGTTTTCTTCGTTTGGTCTCCTTGCTTCTGCCTAGCGGAACCGACGCCACACAGTAAAAAAAATTTTAACCTCGACAAAAACAAATTTGATAATAATATATTATTATAATTCAATAGAATAATTTGTTTAAACTTATAAGTTTAAATTAACAAATTATTTATAACATACTAGCTGTGTTGTTATATAAAAGCACATGTTTATAAGTCGTCGAAAATCTTCAATTCAATTTTTTTTTTTTTGTATGTCATTTTTAATATACTTATTAAATATTTCATTGACAATCAATAGTGTAGGACTGTTGGGTATACATTTTATTTAACCCCTTCCCCTCAAAAAGGTAACAAGTTTTTCATTATTATACTTTTTGGTATCAAATAGTTTAATTATAACTTGGCTATTTATTGATATAATTATTATGGCAGAAGTTTCAACTTAAAATTTACATTCGAAAAATAAACTGACAATTTCTTACAAAAACCATTTAATATTTACTTATATTTTTATTACTTACTGTGTAAAAATAACTTTTTCTAACATTTACGTCTTACATCTTATTTGCTAGATTTATTTAAAAGTGAATTTTTAATTTTCGAACTTATTTCTAACTTTAAATAGTACTTTAACGCAGTAGCCACTGTTTTAGTATTTTTTATTTATTTAATAGTAAGACTGATAATATATACTTATGGTAGATTGCTAAATTTATCAGAGTAATCTTATGAAGGACATACAATACACAGACGAGTACAATTCTCAAATGACATGTATAAAGGAATAACTTGGTGAAATATGCATTATGGATTTGTTTGACATTGAATAACCTTCAATGTACTAAAGCGTCAATATGGAAAAATCTTAAAATAAATTAACCAAGTTTTATATTAGACAAAATAATGTCAAACGCGTTTTTATTTCATATATTTATATTATTACTCTGTACTCTGTAGTCTGTTGTATTATTATTGTAACTGTAAAATGATAACACTATCTACTTTCATCATTTCTAGTTTACGGTCATTTTAACACATGTATAAGACATAAGTGAGAAACGTTGATTGACCTTTGGCACAAACGCAAAACAACATTTTCAATTCAAAATGCGTTAATTTCGCTTACATTATACATTGAATATTGATGTTAGTATTTTGTATTAATTTTACAAAACAACAACAATTTATCTGAGCATACGTATGGTAACGATAATATTTTGTATGCTAGTAAGTAGCATTTAGCAAATTGTTCTATTATTGTTATTTGACTTTGGAAATGAAACAAATAGACGGTAATTATTCTCAAGTTAACATCATCGCAATCGGATCGGGTCAATTGATTTGTTTACAAAAGAAACGAAATTCGTGCAAAATACAGTATTTATTATCACTTAGGTTTTTTTTTTGCAAAATAAACTGTTTAAAAGGTAATTCGCCAATCTTGCAAGACACAGGTTAAAAATAAATAATTCGACCACGGATGAAATAAGCGTAGGTATGATTGACGTGTACAGTGTCGTTAGCTTAAAATGAATACTAAGTGTAAATAATTTAGTTCAGTTTTTAAACAAATTACTGTGAAAAACCACAAAAAAAATAGATAATATTATAATATGTTGATATTACGATTAATAAATATTAGCTGTTATATTATGTTCATATTATTATCTATCATATGAATAGCTCAGACTCTTTTTTTTTTACATCAGCTGTATTACAATAAACCAGTTCTTTGTTCTTTCCAAGCTTCATAATTATTGCCTGATTATTTCATTTATTCATTAATTCAATTAAAATAAATATTGGAACTACAAAAAAAAAAAATAAATAAATTAAAACTTGTTGCTTGGCATATCTATTGTATATCAGCATTTCTTTTTCTTCTACTAAAGGCTTGCAGGAGAGTTGCCATCCTGGAGAAGTGAATATTATCAATTAAGAAAATTAAAACAATCGGTATCGATTTCCATACAAGACTTGTTCCCGGTATTAAACTTCTCTACTTATAATATTTAAAATGTGTTCATGGTCCCCCTTAGTACATCCTTTTCTTTTGCCAAGTGCCAACTTATAGTTTTTTATATACAGCATAATTAGTCTTTGAACGCAGTACAAACGCACCTACTGGTGTAAACTACATTATGATTTTAAGCGTTGACATATGTTACACTTATCCGTTGGTCATAGATTAGGTCATTCGATTACAATATTTGATTTTTAACGAATTTTACTTACGGTTTTTGTTACTTCGTTTAGTCTTCGCGCGCAACGCTTTTAGATTTCTGATTTATACTACAAACGACTCCGACAAACACTATACATCATATTATTATAGTCATTGATATAATATTAGTATGGAGAGAGAGGTCTGATTGAAAAACAAATAAATACCGGACGCAAACTATTAAAAGGAAAATGGACAACCAATGATTATCGTCGGCGGCCACTGGTAAGATATGTATTGCGTAATACCGAAAAGATTTTTGGGAAAATAATGTACAAAAAATATCCACGAAATCTCGACCGAGACTGCTGGCAACTACAAGCCAAAGGGAACCATCACATGGCGGCGGCAGCGGCCAAGGGACAAAATTAGAGCAAAGAATATACTATAGGACGCAACCTCTCGAAGCCATACATTTATTTATACAGGGTACCGAAATAATATAACAAATGAGAAAAAACCACGCCATAAGACTACGTAGATGATCGTTCCATCGATCCGTTCAGAATTTGGTACAAATTAAGACATTGTTAAATTGTTTTTGGTACTAAAAAAAATAAACACCCAATCGTACCGTATTTTTATATAACTGATATACCAACATAAGCTTAATGATAAAATATATTGTGCAATAAGTTTAACAGCAGAGGCTTACAAAACAGTTTGTAGGCATTACTATTATATTTATACTACTATTATCATAATAAACAAATGTTGATTAAAAATATTATTTTAACCTCGAGTAACCTCACTTTATGAAACATAAAGTGATTTAATTATTAGTTCCTACTCGTAATTAAATACTAAAAGTTACTTATAAGATAGCATACTGCTTGTTTTTGTTTTAACACAATTAATGTATTAAATGACATATTTTAGCTTTTCCACATAAGAGGTGGAAGCTTTTAATTTATTCGTTTTTTTTTCTTGTGTAGTTTTAGGTCTTAAGATCTGAAAATTAGATTGGAATTTGGAGGTAGCTGGTGTAGTTGGGCTATAACATACACAATTTTCTAAAATATCTGTAATTAACTTTATCAAAGAAAAACCCAAAAAAGGGAACAATTACACTTTAACTGTAGTAAATTTCTAGGTTGAAAAATATTTTAATTATAGTGTTAATTACGATTTATGGGAAAGAATGGCAATATAACAAACATTATAGACTGGCGATCATCAACCCCAATAGCAACCTTTCTAATACTGTTCTAAAACACAATTTTGAGCACTTTATTGTCATTACAATGCTTTTATCGATGTTAAATATTCCTATCATTTACAGATTCAAATTTATTTGAAAGTTTCAGTTGTAATAAATCTTACAAACCTGTGGCCACCCAATCCAAGTATGCTCCATTTTCACTGTCCTGGCTTTAATAAAGTAAACGACCGGAATATTTTTCACTGATTCATACAACATTAGTTAGGAAATGAATTTTTGATTTATAACTCGACCATTACGAATTAATGCTTTACTACGCTAAAAGACACATATTTATTACGGTAACAATTTTGATAATTTGTAAATAGGCTGAGGTTTAGGGAGTAGGCCTACCGTTTATAAAACATAAATTTTAAAATTCCCACCCAATTTAACAGTCGAATTTCTTTAAATACATTTAAACATTCACTCTCTCTCTCTCTCTCTATTTATATTACACATATATATTACCAAGGTTATAATGATAAACAAAATTGTAAGATGAAAGTGTAGCGGTAATATGTGTTTGGTAATTAATAATGTCTCATGAAAATTAAAAAAAATTCACAGTTCTATTGTCACCAAATTTTCCTATTCTGACCCATTTTTAAACGTTTTCTAATAAATAAATTAAGACATATTATCCATAAATGTGGATTTTGGAACAGTTCCATGATCTTGTTCTAGTCATTATACTATTATAGAAATAACTATATGTAGGGGTTTACGGTCAATTTGAAACGTCTAATGCCTAACGTTACCTAATTCTTATACACAATTTGATTCTACAGAAACAAAAAAAATCAAATATAAAATTAGCCACAGATTCAATAGTAGTGTCTAGTGAAGAACTATTATTTTATAAAAGACCGGAATAATGTGTATAAAAAAATTACAATTTTTCTATTTGCGCTATACTATTGCGCAATTGTTTTACCTTTAAATTGGCAAGTGCCTATACGTTATATTCTCTCCATCACAAAAATGATAATGACTTGAGAGCCACCGACTAAGACGTGTGATAAAGAGGATGTAGTATTTTTAGTCACCTTGTCTTTACCGTGATCTTACGGTCAATCTGAATATATATATATTTTCTTTTTGGCCACTATACCGACTACCTAATCTATTTTTAAAATCCTACTCAAGTCGTGCATTACGCATAGTCGTAAAACTGTCGTTTTTATTTTGTTTTGTTACATATATAATTTTGATTGGAGTATTTTTGCGCACATTTTTAAGGGGATTAAAATTGGACGGATGTTCAAGTTTTATACAGGCAATATTTATTAATAAGTGGTTTTTTAAAGTTCGACCATTCGAATACAAATTTAGGTTTATTAGTATAAGCTTCAAGATACCTATTATTTTTTACTTTTACAATTGTTTCTAAGTAAAAGCCATTTTTGTAGTAAAAAATATGCTTTCCCTGTGACAAAATTGTAAAACTTTTGCTGGTCGAATTTCAATTCTGTAAAAAGATGAGAATTTGTTTACCTTTTTACTGTGTTATGTGAAAAAACAAGTTCATTAAAATATTTAGTTTTCTTTTGTAATTTAACAAATTGTTTAATATTTAACGCAAAAAACAAAAAATCCAACATAATCTAGTAATGAAATCGAACCATCTTAAGTAGTCAAAATGATGTCGGGCTTTTGGCCTCAAACGGCCAAAAAACAGACTGCTTTCAATTCCCTTAAAATTCACATATTTTATATTGCTAAGATTATTGTAATTGTTTCTATACCTGCAAGTGCCATAAAACGAACATTTGGTACATATTTGGGGATGCAGGCAAAAGTTTGGCCGACCGGTGTCCAGTGGATGTCGGACGATAGTTGCGATTGTCAGCAGTAACAGTACCGAGGGTGCACAACCGTGGCGAGGAAAGGCGTCTCGAACCGGTAAGGGGGTGGGTATAGCCGAAAGAGAGCACTGCGTGTAGTGATGGGGCTACCGAGTTTTAACTAGGCCTCCTACAGAAGTTGTAACTTCGGGATCACGTCAAGGTTAACAATGTGAGATTTATTATAGGTTATTTGGTTTAATTAATAATAAAAATCCAACTAATATTCCAACTCTTATAATGAACGACTATAGTAATCACAGTAACACGATAAAACATAAAACATATAATAAAATACTATAAAAATCGTAATTCATATTATTATCATTATAATTTTTTTTTTTATGCCGTGTCATTATATGAATTGTAAATATAAGTTTGGGATTACTATTATTACTATTAACTAAATCAAATAACCTATAATAAAATCCATACATATTAACGATCTGTTTTTAATAAGAGCACTAGACTATAATTAAATTTAATTTTACAGAATAATATTATGTTTACTTAATATTGTAACACCAACCCAAAAAGAAACATGATATATTATTAAAAGTAATGATGGCAACAAAAATTAACTTGATAATCAGATTAATAACTTATAAGACTGCTATAATATATCTAGTCCATAATGTAATATTAACCTCAGACCCAAAAGAAATATTGCTAAACCTATAATTAGGTATAATTGTGAATAATATTTGTAGTTGATAAATTTTAAAAATATTATTAAAATTATCGGAGGATGTTGTTATAATAATTGTGAGATAATAGTTGTTTATTTTCATGTACACTATAGTATAAATAATTATCATAATACTATAATTAGTTTTTTAGTCATGTTTACCTACACTAGAATGACATGCAAGCAGGGCCAGCTAAGGTGATACAAATTGCGAGGCCCTAATTTTCCTAGATAATTTTAGATTTTATTACATTCAAGTGTACTAAAAATTTATTTACAAAACAATAGTTTCTATAGGTTTTTTTTAGTTAGATTAGATTTATTAATTTATATAGTTATTTATTTTACTATCTAGTTTTGTACTTTTCATAGTTTTATCAACGTATGAAATATGAATGGTACATAAGCATACAAAATTTCCCACGAGACCTCTGTAATATTTCCTAGAAAATTAAAATTTTGAAAATCGTTTCTTTAACCATAGACCTTATACCAACTACTAGACAGAGCATCCGGGTAGAATGCGGGCGGGTGGTGTGTGTACCAATCTTTGGGGAATCTGAAGACGACTCAATAAATATTTTTGTAAAGATATGTATAACATACAATCAATTTATAATAAGACTTCATAAAAAAAGTACTCACAAATGGAATTTTCTTCCAATGTTACAATTAAATACTGCATTACAAACCAAACAATTTTTTTTACCCATTTAAAAAAATTGTATGCATACAAAAGTAAAATAACAAGTTAAATTTTGAACAACCCAAAAATATCGGTCGACTCAAAATTTGATTTTATCGGTATTGAAAGTCACAAACCGCGACATCATACAATCATTTTTAAACCGTGCACCAGATATGTTAAACAGCAAACTCAAATGCGCATGAGTAGATCGCCTCATGACGTCATCGAGTGCCACTCCATCAGCGCAACACGTTGGCTCGCTAGAACTACATGCATACTTCGTCTAGTAATGTAAGGTCTATGCTATACAGTATTTTATTTTTTGAATTATAAAAAAACCACACTTATACCCTATTTTTTTTTAGTATAAGCCCACTACAGCAGGAACTTTGCATCGCACAATGTGTGCTTGCTGTCCTGTCATGCTAGCTGCTATCTAGTGACTTTCTATTTGTAGATAAAATTTTTTTTTTTTTTCAAAAGAGAGGTCTTAAGAGCATTCCCCCCTCTTACAGTAGTATTAATAAAAAGTGTTCCAATACATAATATGTATGATTCAATGATGTCATATTAATATTTATCTTACTTAAAAACAGGATTATCAATGAATAAAATATTAAAATTTTGAATGTTTTTTATAAAGTCATTTTATATTTATAAATTGTATTATTTACATAAACATAATTATTTTAACAATCTTAACAATTTACACTAACACAGGCCCTCGTTCTCTTAACTGTTCTTTAAGGTCATTTATTGACCTATTATCTATAGACTCACTATTTAACTCCGCATTAACATCTAAAACTTCACGAATAATTGTTTTAACATATTCAATATCTTGAGGTTCATTTTTGGCAGAAATTGGTAAGATTTTATCAAACTTGATTGCTTTTTTTGGTCTAATTTCATCGGGATATGAAGAAATTGCATCTGACAGATGATAAAATAGTTTAAATGGTACAATTGATAATATTAAAAATAATTATTTACTAACCTTCTAAATTTTCTAAGTTCTCTTTAATTTCTAAATATTTATCCTTAGCACCTTCAGTATCCATTTTATTAACAAGTAACAGGGCAGGTTTATCCAAAAGCTGTTCTTTATATAATTCAAGTTCCTAATAACGAAAATTCTATAAAATCAAATTTACAACAATTAGACAATAAAAAAAGTATAACAAACCTTGTTAAGTAAAACTACAGTATCTAAGCAAGATCGAAACTTTTTAAGGGGATTTAATTGAAATCCATCAATATCCACAACTAACAGTAGTAATTTGGTTCGTTCGACATGCCTTAAAAATTTGTGACCCATCCCGATGTTACAATGAGCACCTTCAATAAGTCCTGGTAAATCAGCCATAGATATCTGCCGTAGATCTTTATAAGACATAATACCTATGTTTGGTCTAAGAGTTGTAACTATACAATTAACATAAATAATAATATTGTTAAATATAAACAAAAAATGAGGAGCCAGTTTGGTTGTATAATTATACTTACATGGGTAGGAAGCAATTTTTGGTTTGGCATTAGAAATGGCATTTAGCAAAGTGGATTTGCCGGCGTTGGGGAAACCAACAAGCCCAATATCGGCTATTAGTTTTAATTCTAGTTTGATAGATCGACTTTCTCCTTTTTGACCACAGTAGCCATTTGTTTTACAACCACCTTGTCCACCTTTAGCCACAATCAACTCTGACTCGTCTTCATTCAAGTCACCTAAACAATCCAATGACGATTATAAATAAACTAATAAAACATAATTGTTGTATCTTTTACCAATTAAATTATTTTTATCATCATACACAGTAATGCCAGTTGGTACATTGACTTTTTTGTCCTCGCCAACCAAACCTAGTATTCGTCTGGAATGACTGTTACCACCCGTTTCAGCTCGCAATTGCTTATGCGGGTATTTAGTTAAAAATTCGATTAGTGTCATACCTACATAATCAACATTTGTTTTTAAGTAAAAATAGTAGACATTAAACAAGTACATCGATACTAACCTCCAGTAGCGACTAAACAAATATCACCTCCTTTGCCGCCCAAACCACCATACTTAGGGTAACCAAATCCGCCTGTACCTCCTTTAACGTGAATCCGCAATGAATCCAAAAACTTAGAATTACGTTTTAAATAATTTCGCAGGGGCTGTAAAAAATAATAACAATTATTACCCAGTAACCATCTTCTATATATAGGAATCTACTTACTTTACCATTCTTTTTCAATGAACTATTGTAACGTAAAGGAAAAGGCGTACATTGCAATGAAATCGATTTTAAAATACAATTCATCCTGAATTATATAATTGATACTTTAATATAAGTAAATAAACATATTATTTTAACCGGTGCAACATGCAAACTACGTTGCGGTAATGAAAAAAAAATGTTTAATCCTTTATCCTCGGATTCCAGCCTCTAACATTTATTTACGAGTGTGGTTTTCGAGTAATCAATTTTTTGATAACAGTAGTGTGCTACACGTGACTGCCGGTGAGTGATAAGCCGAATTGGCTGATAACTAAGAGGTAAAAACAAAAATATTTCATTTAATAGCGATTATTACTAGGTATATTATTATTATATTATACTTAAAGGGAGAATGGAGGATAAAATTGTATAGTCTAATAAATAATTTAGCAATCTGGTTATTGCTTTTAGGATGTATAAACCGTCTAATGATGAATGTCCGTCGATTCTTGGGTCCATCGCATTTTATATTTAATACAAATGTGCGGTACAGTCATAAAACATGCAGAATTATGGGCATCGAAACTAGTTGTGATGATACAGGTTGTGCGATTGTTGACAGTCATAGAAATATAGTGTCCGAATTTCTTCATTCGCAACAGGAAACGCACATAAAGTAAGTAATGGTCATGAAAAATGAATGTAGTGTAAATATAACATAGTAATCAATTTATCCTTTCAGCTTTGGAGGTATTATACCACCGATAGCGAGAAACTTGCACAAAGAACATATTGAACGCGTTGTAACTGAGACATTAAAACAGTCTCATTTCACTTTACAAGATGTGGATGCTATTGCTGTTACAATCAAACCAGGTCTATCACTGTCACTTTTAGTAGGCATGAACTATGCCAAACATTTGTGTAGGATATCATCAAAACCATTGATACCTATTCATCATATGGAAGCTCATGCATTAACAGCAAGATTAACTGACGAAGTATAATAATTAAAAATTATTCATAGTTTTTAAGGTGCCCCCGTACTTTTTTTTGTTCAAAAATATGCCTTACGTGAAAAGTAATCACGCCTTGTACAGTTGTCGGATTTTCCTAATTAGTAGATAATTTTTTTTGAAAGATGTGTAGTCTTTGTTTTTCATGAAAAAATCTGGTTACTCCTCGAGGTGTCATCACTTTTCCCATAAAGTCATTATTCACTACCTAAATAACTTTAACTGTAAAACAAATTATACTATTCAGGTAATAATATAAATAAAGCTATAAATTAGATGACATAATCAAAATTAAAAAAAGTGCCTATAGTTTACGCCTTTTGGCACCCTTTATATAAATAATTTAATATCAATATTTTTTTTTTAGAACTTACAGATGCCATTTTTAGTTTTACTGATATCTGGTGGACATTGTCTCTTGGCAGTTGTAAAAAATGTAGATACATTTTTATTGTTAGGTCAATCTGTTGACGATGCTCCAGGTGAAGCTTTAGATAAGGTATTGCTGTACTTCATTGTTTTAATATTTAAAATAATAGTTTTCTTTTTCTAGGCAGCCAGGCGTCTACAATTGAAAAATTTCAAAGAATTTAGACACTGTAGTGGGGGTCAAGCAATCGAAAGAGCAGCTACTAAAGGTGATGCTAAAGCTATTGACTTGGGTACATTTATGACTGGTTACAAAGATTGTAATTTCAGTTTTTCTGGCCTTAAGAATACTATAAGAACTCAAATTCTAAAATTTGAAAAGAAACATGGTAAATTTGATAATTACAAATGTGTACCAATAGTATTGATTAAACAAATTATCAATTAACAGACATAAAAGGAGATGAAATAATTCCTGAAGTATATGATTTGTGTGCTAGTATTCAATATTCTATTACCAAACACATTTGTACGAGGGTGCAAAGAGCCATGGAGTTTATTGACCGTACAAATATGATACCAAAAAACAACAGGACATTGGTTTGTAAATCTTAGCATTTTTATATGTGTAAATATTGGTTATTATGTTTCGCGACATTCAAAGGACTCCAAACAAATGAATAGGACCAGTCCACACTCATTGGACATGAGCTTATAAATGTTAATTAAAAATAAGTGAAAGTGGCGTAGTGAGTTTGTTGTTCCCGATAACATGTTGTTTCAAAATTTGTTATATCAAGTAAATATAATTATATTCTCAGATAGAAATTTGCGAGTCCTTAAAAAACCAATCGTTTTAACCAGTATTTGATTTTAATCAGTTTTGTTGTACATCAACAACAATTGTACATGCATATAATTTACTCATTAAAATTTTTAGGTAATATCTGGAGGTGTAGCAAGCAATATGTTTATTCGGAAATATTTAAATGCTTTGTGCGATGACATGGCATATAATTTATCAGTACCGCCACCAGCCCTTTGCACTGACAATGGAGTAATGATAGCTTGGAACGGAATCGAAAAATTTTCCAAACACCTTGATATCTTTAGCCATGACAACTTGGATAAAATTGATATCCTGCCAAAGTAAATAGTTATTAAATTTTATTGATTTGCTACTCAGCATTAATTTGCTGAAATAGTTGACAAAGATAAAAATTATTTTTATTGAAAGTTATGCAATAATTTTTAACTATAATACATAATAAAATAAACATTTTTAGAGCTCCATTAGGAAAGGACATATCACAAGAAGTTTCAGATATGAACATTAGATGTCCATCAGGGTTTTTCAACAAATTATACAACAGTAATAAATAATAATAAATATAATATATAGATTTTTATTAGTTTTTATTCCAATAAAATTTTATTACAAAACAATAAAATTGATAAACAGTTAATAATATGTAAAAATATATTAAATAATATAAACACCATGGTATACCATTAAATTAATTAACTAATGAGGCACATTAATGTTTTTCATTTCGAGAATTTTACCATTACTCCAAGCATAAAAGAATATCTCTGAAAGGATTTTTGGATTTGGCTGAAGACTGAAATGATTCTTTGTACAATTTTTTTTGGTTTTCATTTGATAACTATAAAAAAAGTCATACAAAATTATGTTTATGTAACATAAATAAGTTTAAACTCTCTTACATTACTATAAAAGTTCAACGCTGCTATACACAGTAGTTTCCTGTCTTCATATTCGTAACGTCCAAGTCGTAGTCGCACGTGAGGAAATCTAGAAAAAGAAAAGACAAATAAAACATTATAGTTATTAAATTAATTTAAAAATAAATACATTGCTCTTAGCCATTGATTAGTAGAAGAGCTTATGAAGAAACAAATCAAGCAATAGATCGCCATAGGAATTTGAAGTCCCTGAGTAAAATTACTAAGTGAAGTAATGACCCAATCTTGTAATAAATCCAATTGAGATCCCTCAATAAGCTGTTCAAATATCTATAATTAAATGATACCGTAACACAAACATTAGTAATATTTTTTTAAGCTGATTATTCAATATAAATCAAAATTATTATTACTTAAAATCCTAATACAGACCTCATTTACTACAATACACATATGAGTTGGATGAGGTTGATTGGGCGATAGAAATTCGCCAACAACTCTCATCAATACATATGACGCTGGAAAAATATCAGTTAATACTTTAGACATGATAACCGTAGTGATCTCTACTTCCAGCAAACAACCTTTTTTGATCCTACACAATAAAATTATGTTAAATTATTAAATTTATTTACCTTTTAACAACAAACCTTTCAAACAGCATGCTGACTTTTTCCATTTCTGCAACTATAATGTCTGGGTCAATATCGTCTTGCATGTTTTCAACATAATGTTCTGAAAACAAAAACAAACGCAAGATATAAATACTAAAACATTTAATATTTATAGTAAGTGTCATCAAACCTGCATAAATGCATGACAAAAGTAATTGTAGTGCTGGCAAGGAAAATCCAGGTGGAGCGTTTGACAGTCTGTCCAAAGCTAATGTTGTTATTTGCTCAATAATATTTTGATTTGAATGTTTTGTATAAACAATACGTTGAAATCCCTAAATCATATTATTTTTGAATAATTATTTAACTAATGTAATAAGGAAATTACAAACCTGTATAAGAGCTTGATAAAGATTAAAGTTCCTAGAAGACGATACAACTTTTGTCAGTCCTTCAAGTGAAACAAGTATTGAATCATCCATGCTATCTAAACCATGTTCAACCACGTAGAAGGCAATTGATATTAGACAAAGTTGCCACTCGCACTCATATCTTCAATAAAACATTTGAATTGTATGTTTAATATTTAAAAAAAAAAATACAACTTGAGAATTACATACAGCATTGAGTATTCTGTGCACAAGTGTTTTTGTACGAAGTCTACAGCCATTTGAACAATATCTGAACCATTGGGTAGATTTTCATCAGTAAAACAACCTTCTAACAAATAGAGGAGACCATGTAAAGCCGCCAACTGGGTTAAACGACAGTTTGATTTCAGTCCAGTGTCTATTAGTTTTAGAACTTTCTCTCTGATACTTAAATCCTAAGTTTAAAATTGATATTAACTTTATTTAAATAAACTTATATTATTATTAATACATATATATTATATCAGTCGGGTAAATTTTATTTCACACAATTTATGAAATTTTAATTTAAAACACCTATTTTAATAAATAACACCTATTTATATTACCGTTTCAGGGTTGTCCAAGTAAAATAATAATGGTTTTGTCTTTGAACAATAGTATTGTACAAAGTTAGAAAAACAAAGTAATGTATTATTTACAACAGTGCGCCTGCTGGAAGGTTAAACTATAGTAAAATACTTTAACTCAAAAAAGTTTAGTAAAAACCTATTTTTATTAATAAGGCAAACCTATCTTACAAAATAATTGTGTATCATTTAGTATCTTTTTTGTTGCCTCACTTTATTACCTCAACTTTAGAAACTGCCAATGCTTTAGCTGCAGCAATAATAACGTATTGGTGCAAAATCAAATCTTCATGATGATGTATATTAGATAAGTTCAAACACGCATTAAGCATCCAAATGTAATGTTCTCTTTCAGTAAATAAGTCCGATACCACAAGCAGACATTTTATCATTTCATTTGTTTGAGATAAAGATCCACGCGTCTGTCATTAAATAATCAATGATTATATAATATTATAGTATAATGACAGATAATTCACTTACTTTTGGTTCTAACCATTGATTAAAAACATCTTTTAAGAGTGATGTACAGGATGTAAGGTCTAAGCCACTTTCTTTTAAAATATTGGTCCGCTCAAACAATTGTTTATTGGAATCTATACAAAAAGTGATAAACAATGTAATAAGTTGATGTATAAATAAAATCAAGTTAATAAGTAGTGTACAAACTTGAATGCTTAGGACTCGAACACCTATAAGACGATTTCCATTCATCTGATATAGCAGTTTGTAAAAATTTTACAGATAGTTGATGATAACTATACCTAATAAAAAAAAATATATATATAAACTAATAAAATAAAAAAAGTCAACCTACAAAATTATTTTGACAAACCTATGCTGATTGTGAATTCTTTCTATGTTGGCTCTTTGTTCTAAGCGATCCAATAAACATTCTTTACTTGCTGTACGTCTAAACTTACCGAATGTAGCATAAATCAATTCGTTGACTTCTTCTAGTTTTATAAACCACCTAATTTTAAAAACCATCAATAATAATATGTTAAGATTAATCTCGGTAATTAAAACAGAAAATGTAAATAAAAATGTACTTGTGTTTGGATAAATTGAGAGGAGAGTCTCTTGACACATGTAGAAACGTGTTTTTAGTAGTATCCCCTGGATAATGTTTGAATAATGTCTGGCTAAACAACTGAGTAATTCCATTTACAGCCTCACTACTCGCCTAAGGAGAAATTCAGTATTAAAAAACTACCCTAACTGAGAATAGCGTACCCATATGTAATATTATACACTAAACGCTAACCTGTATTCGAGATATTTGCTCTTCTTTGGGTATGTCGGTTTCGTTGGACGGAACCAGTACACTTAGTAATGTCATCCATGTTTCTTCAAACTGCTGTTTGCTGTTCCAACCTACTACGCTCAGTCTGGATACAAACTGCTTAAGCACGTCTATTTCTTGCAACACATCAATAGGTAACGGTGGTATAACAAAATCATCACCACTGGATTTAGGCTGTAACATATTCCATGCTTCAGGAGGTACCCGCACATAGCCGTTCACCAATGGATGACGACTGATAATTTGTATAATGGAACTACAACAAAGATAAGTAGATCAAGACTAAATTGTCTATCTCAATATTAGTTGATATTATAATTACCATGTAATTTGATTCAAATAAAACTTTGATACTGCGGAATGGGACGTTTCTACCCAAGTGATCAACGATGAAATTTGCCGACACGTCGGAATTAGCTCTGATGTTTTTGTCGTATAATCTATGTAAACAATTTGTTATAAACATATCAGTAAAATAATAATTCTTCATACTTACAATTATCAGATACTAATGGTAGCACATCTTCAGAAATAAACTCGACTACAGATACTAATGTTGAAGCCATTGATCCTAATTCTGTCGAACATAAGTCATTGGCCAAGTCACAAACATCAAATACACAGTAAGCGCATTTTAAGAGCAACTGTATCATACTAGTTGCAGCATTTTTTTTGGATAATTTCCATTTTAATAACTAAAATAAACAATTATTAAAAACCATATTATTTAAATATATATTTTGTAATACAAACTCACTTCAACCATAAATATAGTAAATTTTAAAAGTGTCTTGTTTGAGTCCATTAATATTATGTGTTTTTTGTTTTTGTACTTAGATAAACATTTTACACATTCCAAAAATTGTGTTACCGCTGGTATAATTTGCAATGCGCTTTTGACCAATTCTTTGTCTTCAAACAGTTCACACATGCGTGTTTTGTAAGAACTTTGTTTTTCAGTTAATTTTTTGTTTAGTGGCAGAAAGACCTACGAAAACCACAAAAGAATTATGTTGAATAACTAATCCAGACTGTTAGAGTGTTAAAACTACTAACTTGATGGAATCTAGGTAAATAGCTACAAGCTAACTGAATATGCTGCACTAGTACAAATCGTGTGGCTACAAATAACGGACATAACTCTAAGATAGTTGCGTCTTCAGATAATGTTTTCCAATTCTAAAAAATAATATACATTTAAGTTTTATTCATTGCATTTATTAGAGTATTAGATAGCAAAAAACATACTTCAATCGTAATAAATGTTGATACGACGAAACAGTGTTGTAGAATATCAAGATTGAAGCCATCTGCCCTCATAATAAAAACAGAGTCCTGCAATGGTAAATTAGATAACAGTTTAGCCGACTCGAAGCTGGGGCAGTCATTTCGACAGCATCTAAATTATATAAAAAAAAATTTTTAATTTTAATTCTATAATTATAAATTAGGAAAAGGACACGTAATTGTTAAAAATGTATATTTATGAAATGTTAAAATTACCTAATTTTAACTTGTTCTAAAAACCAGCTTTTGTCGATCACAATATTTTTTATTTCATTTATACTGACTGTTTTATTTTGGTCAATTTCTACGCTCGTATAACCATAACATTGGGTACCGAATTTGTTAAACAATGATATAAGTATACAATAACGACTATATAAACAAAAATAAAAATATATACATTAAGACGCTCATCTTATTTTAACACATTGATTTATAGCAATTTCCCATAGCCTACTTACTTCCTAATACACACATTAAATTTATTAAAGTACTCGAGGATATGTTTGGTCTCGTCGCTACTCAACTGAGAAGAGCTCTCGCTGACAGGTAATGTAAGGAGATACTCCATTTTTCTATGAAAATTAATGATATAACAAATATTTAATATAATATTATTAACATAACTAAACACTTTAAAAATAATTTTTTTTTAACACGACCCAGAATTAAAATTAACATTTTATCAATACCTAATAGCAATAGAACTAGCAAACTGTGACAAAGCCAAATGTGGATCTTCTAACACTGAAGGCAAAATCATTTTTATTACTTCTCCACAATGAGCCGGGTGGGCTTCATTCATACTTCTCAAGAGCTCATTCGTTAAATTCACCTAAAATAATTTAAAATGATTATCGAAACAAAAATATTGAACTTAATTAATATTACATTTTTTATTAAGATTACCTTTTCTTCAATACATTTTTCTTTCATGGCCATTAAATGTAAAAGACTTAGATCAGGATCTTTGTTAACACAGTTAAGGAGTTCTTGGGTAGACGTTTCATTTCCCAGTTCCAATAGTTGGATAACACAATCAGATAAAAACCACTTTAATAACTCGTTATCAAGACTGACTTTTTTGCTCTAAAAAAAAAAAAACCAATTATATTTATTAAAAGTTATAAAACTACTTATATAAACAAGTAACTTACTAATATTTCACATAAAATCAAAAAGCAACCTTTTTGAACAATGCTTAAATAGAAACAACATCTTAACCTAAACACATATAATTATTAATATTTAAGGTAATAATAATTAATATAAAATTAATCATAAGAAATAAATAATAATTACTGATTTTTAGAAGTATTTATGCATAATAATGATTTCCAAAAGTCGATATTATCATAATCTAAAATACCAATAAATTGTACCCAATGCATAACGAGTAACGGATAAGTCATTGATAAAGTCAAAATGTTCTCATGAAGCATATTAAACACGGGATCAGCGAGTAAATTTTGTAGAGCTTTTACAATTTTTGGAAAAGTACCTAGGACAAAAAGTTTGTTAAAAATGATTTGGAAATATATAAAACAAATTTTCATTTACCAGATTGTACAATATATTGACAGGTCAGTAAGAATTCCGACAACAGACATACTTTACTTTCACTGTTGTCTTGAGGCTGACCATAAAAAATCTTAATGTCATTAACAGTTAAGTATATAACTCTGAACAAGAATCTACAAAATATAATATAGTATGACATATAAATGCCAATAAAAACCTAACAATCGTATATTTTACTTAGAAAATGTTTGCTCTCCCGGAAGGTTCTTTTTGTTTAATAGAGAAGCATTTAATGGATCTGACTGTGTGGTGAGTTCAAATAAATTAGAACTTATAGAAATATCGGACTCAGAAATTTTCAATAAAATTACATCTTCAGATCTTTGAACAAGAATTATTAATAAGTTTGAGAGCACAGTTTTCAACCAAGGTTCTAAGGTGCATTTCTGGAAAACCACAACTGTTAACTAGTCATCATGGATACTTTAATAATAATAAAAGAAATTAAAATATTACATACTTCAACATCGTAACACGTGTTAAACATAACATAAAGTTGCTGTTGAAGGCTATAAGAAGATGGATGTAAAGTTAATAATAGATTAATTAGTGATGATAAAGATGCCTGGATTTTACATCCGCCAAGAGAAGTATAAAGAGTGTCGAATAGCTGTCTAGATTGTTTTCTCCACTTTTCTTCACTTCCTTCCATTATAACCAAGCTAAGAATACTGATAACCTGCACATTATAAAATATATTAGAAAATAGTAACACCAACTTTTTGTAGTGCCATCATCAATAAGGAAAATGTTTACACCGGCTTACTTTGTTAAATTGACACAACCTTAATAACATGGCGAACAACATTTCTCTTTGTGCTTCAAGTTCTTTTAAATCAGATGAGTTCACCAAAAATGCTGATTTTAATACATATACGTTTTCTACAATCGGTAAAATTGCTGGAATACCTATAAAATGTACATCGACTGTTGTAGTATTCTTTTAAAAATACAATGTAGTGGTTGAGAAAGTTTTAAAAATATAATTAGATACTAACAATATAAGTCAGGTGGATATCCACTTGCCATTAGTCCATCACACAGGCGTATAGCTTCAGAAATTAAATTATTATTTGACTTGTTTTTATCTGCAGATAAACTTATAAACAGATGAAATATTTTTCTTATTAACTCTTCTGGATTTCTATAAAGCACATTAACAAACACAACATTATTGATAAACATTTACGAAACAAACATAATAAATCAAATTTATATCATTTAAACTTTTACCTAAAGAGACCATTTTCTAGATAATCAAATTGACTAAAAATAAAATTTAAAAATTCTTGTTTCGGATCAATTATGTTGAAGTTGATTTTACATTGAGTCATTACTATTAGCAGTTCTAATATGTTGGACTGCACTTGCACATCTCCAGTAACTACGTACTCCTAAAGTATTTTATTTTATATCAGTTAATTTAATTGTTATTTTTATTAATGTTAAGTTCAATACCTTCAACAGTTTTATTATTAATGGACGAAAACATTTGAGGTTTGTTGAGAAATCAATACTTTCAGAGTTAGGAGTAAATAGTTTTCCACCAATTGAAGTCGTACGAACTCTTTCATCTTCCCAGCGTTTATTTGCATACTGGAACGTTTTAATTTTGGAATCTATAAAACTACAAACATACTCATAGGGGATTTCTAATGCCTGTGTATACAGACAAGGTAAAATCATGTTGCTTTTATTGAATGTAAGATCTCTTTTAGTGTATTGTTGAAGACTTTTTGCTGTATTATTCTTTGATATTAAGCACTTGAGTAACTGAAATTCAAAAGTTTTGTTTTAAAAATGTTAATAATTGAAATAATTTTTTTTTAATCTATACCTCGGCTAAGACTTGAGAACTATAATTAGGTGCTAAATTGGTGACAGCAGTAACACATAGGGTTATACGCTCAACGTGCTGGTTACATTCTGTTGTAGCGATAAATTGAAGCAGTATCTTTAAAGCATGGAGAACCGCCTCGAGAAACTTAATAAATTTTTCATTACTTGTATTTTCAAGAGATAACTAAAAAATACAAAAATAAAATGTTATCAATCAATAAGTTGGTGAAGATTAAGCTAGTCACCTTGTAATTGTTGTATGAAGCCTTAGTTATGGACTGTAATTTGTAGTAATAGTTACTACGTGAAGGTAACCCACGAGAACCATTTTTTTCTTTTTTATTTTCTTCTACAAAATAAGAAAAACTGTTTAACATTTTGAAACAATATTAAATACAAAACGCACATTTCTTTTGTGCTTTATATTTTTAATTATTTTTTGTGTATTCCATTAAAAACTTTAAACCAAACCAAAATATTAAAGACATATTATAGTTAGTTATGGAACACAATGGTGTAAATGATAATTTATAACTAGGGTTTTTTGAAAAAAAAAAGTTATCGTAAACGATAATTATTTTACATTTAAATTTTTTAAGCTAAAATGGTTTTGAACTTCATTTTTAAATTATTGAGAATTTTGTACAGTATATTATAATAAGAAAACTATGTTTTGAAATATAATGTCAATATTTTATTTTTGTTACATTATCAGTTCTAGAAATAGACTAATCAATTATTTTAACTAAATTACCAGATTTTTGTACTGAAATCGGTGTATGAGTAGGTTCTCTGTAATCTAATATCACATTTCGTAGCATATTTAAAAGTTTTAGGACATGTGTCCATAATTCGTTGAATTGCTTCTTTAGCTGAAATAAAAATAGATGGTAAAACTAAATAAAGAACTCATATTTTATTTTTATCATAAATAATAACATACTTTTTCATCTTCAAACCAACAATTATATTTGCCAAATTCGATCTTATGATCCTTTAAACTTTGCAGTGAATTAGCTAGTTCTAAAAGTAATATTTTTTAAACAAATACTCTAGAAATTTGGTAAAATTATGTATATTAGATTATTACCAGTAACCAAATTGGAAGATAATTTTAACATCCAACAATGCATTTCCAAGTCAAATGCAGCAGTTGATGATGTCATGGTTGAAAGTACTGAAGTAAATAAAGCAGAACATGGACTGGAAAAATAAATTACACAATTTTTAAAAAGTCTAAGTATCTATATATACATAAAAATGATTATCTGTACCAACCTAGACGAATTATGATTAAATCCTTTGGTAGTAACTACACATTTCCAAGCATTTGGATATGCTGGAGACTTGTATGTGTCAGATAGTAATGTTAGTGCCTCAATACATCCAGCCTGCAATTTACACAATTACACACAATTTAAAAACAAATTTTAAAAATGTTATGTTATATTCAACTCACAATTCCAAATACCGAATGGTTTTTTATAAGATCATTAGTCAAACGATTGATTAGACGCGTTAATGAGGCCTCGCCATACAAGTCATAAAATACATCTAAAAAAATAATACTGTTAAAAATATAATATGCAATTATTTTTTGTAATTTCTCATACTACTTTGAAGCTGAAGAAAATTTGAATAATACAAATTAGCATGAGTGCACACCCACGATGTAATAACATCTTGTTGTTTATAGTCAATTTTATAGTAACAGTTCCGAACAACACTATTAAATATAAATTGTTGCTTAATAATTAGTAATATTATAAATTAACATAACAAAGCAACAATTATATTATTATTTGTATTTATTTTGTCCATACCTTAATAAACATTTAGCTGCTGCTTGTCTAACGCTATGTTCATTATCATACAAAAATTTTAATATTATTCTGTCTAAAATACGATCCTGATACGTTGAACTATTTGTTACATAGTACACTGTCATAAATGATAGATTTTCAATTATTTCTAGCAGTTTAACCTGCAAGTTAAATTTTAGTTAGATAATAAAACCTTACACTAAACAGATTCATAAGTAAACAATTAAACCAGAATTGAGAAAGTTGAAATACCTTGACAAGCCAATAAGAACTTATATCTGATAGAATAGTTTCAAATAAAGGAATCGTACAATTGGAAGCTTCGCTATTTAAAAGGGGCATTAGACAAACTGACACAGCTGATAGAGAATGACATACACACATATAGGATTCATCTCTTAAGCCCTGAAAAAGTGTATTTTAACATTACAAAAAATTAACTAATTTGCAATATCAATTTTACCTGCACTATGATATAAATTAAATCACCGATCTCTACATTAGGTGTATCTGAATATTTCGGCAATGTAAATTCACCGGTATTTTTCCTGAGAATCACTTCAATATAAGTACCAATCAGCTTAATAGCCATTCCTCTTAAAAGATGATCTTCATGACTGGTGTAAGTGATTGCAATTTGTAATACAGTTTCTGTTGTGTCTGAACAAGTATAAATTAAATTATTGACAAATCATTACTACAATTATTATAGGTTATATTTTTTTCAAAATATGTTCATACTGGATAAGTCTAATGTAATTAGAGCTAGTTTTGGATCTATTCTCATCATTTCAGTGATACACCCAAGTGCTGAAGATCTTACTCCTGTTCTAACATGTCTATTGGCATCTGGAGCTAAGAATAATGATGTGATTTTCTTACATAGTGTATTTAATGGTACATCATCACAAATTTGATTAATAAATTCTAATTCCTATAAAAATAATTATTTATTTTATTACTTAACATTACTTAATAAATCCTTATTACTAATAACTTAGATATAAATATATCCATGACCATATAACACCAAACCACAGTAAAGATCCAAATCGGGTTACCAATAAAATACAGCAAGGATCTATGCATGTTTTATGATTCACTGAATAATGGTCCCCGGAATATTATTCACCAAAAATGTATCACAAGAAAAATATCCCAGGTTACAAAATTTAATATATTATATCATTATAAATAATTAATTGTACATAAGGACGAGCCTGAGTAGCTGATTATATATTTTATTATGACGGACTGAATTTAAAGATTTCGTTTTGATTTTAAATAGTTAAAAAGAAAAAATTAGGCCCATTTTCCACTGTATGGTACCATAATTTGTTGATACTCCGCTCATGACTTTGGCAGCGACAAGTGTGAATTGTACGTCTTGATGTAATATGTTATACATGAGTAATGTATTTATTAAATTATGTTGCGTATAAAAAATGAGGGGTGGTAACAATAAGTGTAGGGCTTTTATGTATTAGGACATTTTTCCACGGTTTTATATATGCTAATAACTTTGAAAAAAAATTACTTGTTGTAGAACTGAACCGGTTGTAGAATGACAACTATGTTCCGAAGTTACACTCTGCAAATCAAAATCTCGAGGACTCTCATATTCTGAAAAGAATACATTTTCTGCTATCGAGTCTACCTCGCTCAAACTGTCATCACCAAATTCTGAATATAAATTGGTCATCGAATTTGCTGATGAAATAGAAGGTCTTGTCGATTCAAAAGACTGTGATGCTGACTTTGGTTCATCCTCAAACTTTGGAAAAGAAACTTGTACAAATGTAGATTCTAAACTTTCAGATGAACTATGGTGAAATGATTTTTCTAAACTTTGAGCTAATGTTTGTGGCATCTTAATAGAATTGACTAGGGTATGCATTTTAGCTAAAAAATATATATAAAATGATTATTATTATTTATTATTTTTTAATTATAAAATAAATGTTAATAAGTGTTAATTATTTAAATTTTTAACTAACCAACTTCAGTCTCATAAAGTTTAGTTTGGTTCAACATCTTTTTTTTTGTCAAAACTTGTAATGTATCAGATGGACAAAAGATAAACAATTGGGTTAAAGTTTCCAATGCTGATGTTACAATGTTAGTGTCTGAGTGCATCAAGGTAAAGCAACAAAATCTAAATATCTAAAATTAAAATTAAAAAGCATCAAAACATAGTTGATAAAATCAAATTATATTAAGTAAACAAATATTTGATTGAGTATGAAAAACAAATTTACTTGTAAATAGATTTTTTGAATATATTTTGCTTCTAGTTTAAATTCACTTGAATTATTACTTATATATGTTGAATATTGCATTATGTTTTTCAAATTATTTAACAAACCGATAACCACACAACTTTCTGCCCAAACACATTCAGATACCATTGATTTATTGAGATCTATTAAATGTATTGAAATTTGTTCGTTCAATGAAAATATATGTTTGTACCTATCGTTTTTATAACTCAAATACATTACCGTGAATCAACACAGAATTTATGAGCAATACATATTTGAAAAAAACCATTGGTTTTCTACAATAAAGACATAAGGCTTCTATGCAGGTAACACTTGATCTACGAATAGTTGAAGATTCTGTTATAAGGTTATTGATAAAAGTCTCCAATAGCACCTATAAAATATAATATAAAATATAATACCAATTTACAAGATGCAACATTTTTATTTAAATGAAAAAAAAAAATACCTTAATATTATTGTCAGACATAATATGTCCCAGACTTTGCATGATTTTTGGAAAAGTTTGCTCTAACATTTCTGCAATTGGGTCTTCTGATCTCATACCAATTTTTTTTATACAAGGAATTAAAAACAAAACAAATTTTTTTCGGCTAGAAGGACTAAAATTAAAAAATAATTAGTTAATACACTCTAACTACATCAAACAAATTGAATGTTTTTAAAGTTAAAATTACGTGATTAAGTGACAAATTTTTCCAAATCTTGATAAAGCAGCTCTTAACCGACGCACAGTATCATTTCTCTTAATTTCTTTTAATAACTCAACGAATATTTCAGATTTTCGATAGTCTATCATGCACTACAAAAAATATCATAATGTAGGTATTATAAACTCAACTTCCACAAAGTACTAAATAATTACCGATTTTACTTACACGAACAACTCTATTTAAGTTTTCTTCAGCTACCATTCGCACATTAGCTTCTGAATGATCACACATTTTCAATAAGCTATCAATGGACTTGTGTAATAAATCACTAAAAGATGAAAAATTCATAATGATCGGAGCACAAATCAAATCGGCTGTAGTGCGACAGTATTTTTCTTTTTCGCCAGCTCTTAAAAAATTAATATCACAATAAGTATATTATATTCCTGTATAAAAAATAAAAAAACAATTCAATAGCTTATACCGTCCGACCAAATCATTAGACGTAAGCCCATCAAGAGCTCTTGCGAGCCTATCTATAACAGACATTGCGGAAGTTGCAGTTAAACACTGAAAACTTCAATAATTTATATTGAAATAGTAGATAGAAATCACATTTTTAAAAATACGTCACACAGAATATAAAGTATGTATATTAACGAAAAAAGAGACACATTAATTAATTACTAATTTTAATTTATGTTTTCTAACCATTATAATATAATTATAATAAGTATAATTAGTATTATAATATGTACATCATACTGTAAATTATTGTGACTAATAGAGCAATTTGTAAATATTTATGAAAATTTAAACGTGAACATTTGATAAGAAATGGCCTAATAATTGATAACAGTTGAGTGATAATAACAACACATACTGGAAATTACATTATTACGATCATGAACATAATATAATAATATACTATTATGATTATGATTTACGATGAAATATAATTATTCATCTTTAATCGTGCTAAATCTAATTACTGTACATTTTACAATAATAATTTCCGTTACAACTATGCATATAATATGTAATGAATGCATTTTTTTTTTGTTATTTATTACTTTACTATCGTCTATTCATTGCTCGAATTGGGGGGGGGAGGGACTGAGTAACCCAATTAGTTTTTCAAAAATTGTAGCGTGCCTCCACTAGTTGTTATTAGTGGTGGTTTTTTAGGGGTTAAAAAAAGGCCGCGTATCCTCTTTTTTTAAAGTAAAAACGTCCCACAACTTTTATTTTTCCAATTTGAACACTGCGTACATTACCTACTGTAATATAATTATTATTTAATAATCACTAATTATTCTCTATGACATAAGTCTAAGTTGCAAAACTAATGTAATGGTAAAGACTACAGAAACCGCAATGACGTGTTCTGTCGCGGCTACGATTATAAATTATAAAGAAAAAAATCATTCAAAATTACAATAAAACGTACCTATATTATGAACTCATGATTGTGTATATAGATGTAAGTTATAATTGGAATATTATAGCAAATATAAAATGATGAACAATATAGTTGTTTTAATTTTCCATATAATTAACACTATTGAAAGCTCAAATTCGACTATACTGGAATAATGCTTAAGTCTTCATAGAGACTTTTGCTGTTTTTTTACCACATGGGGTTAACATCTAAATAGAACAACACGCAACATGATGTCGACATTAAAATATCATATGTAAAATAAAAATTATAATAAGGCGTTCTGCCTTATTATAACATGGGGTCGAGACTGTCAACAGCTTATAACAACGTAAATGTCAAAATATGTTAAACTGTATTATTTTATTGTATGAGTTTTTAAAAAATTCTAAAATAAACTTTTGAACATCTTGTACAGCTGTTACCCAATAGAAATGATTGGCCGAAATCCGGATTTTTAAATTTAAAAAAATAGGTTTAGGCTAAGATTTTCACTGTATTGTAAATTCTGATTTTATATATTTATTTAGTAAATATCAAGGGAGAAGCCCAAATGTCAATAGCACGTAAATACACGTACTAATACACAACAATTGAGTAACTTATAATACATCAATCGTCATTAACTATACTATAAACAATAAAATAGTCAGAAAATAAGCTTTAAAGAAGATAAGTCTAAATTAGTAATAACATAAGGTAATTTATTGGAAAATTAGGCTGATTATTGGAATTAAAAATGGGACATTAGAACGGGTGAAACGGATAGGAACTTTTATGTTTTTAAAAGAGAACCAGTCGGGATAATATATTTTAGCAGAAAGGCGATTTGAGAGGAAGGTAATATAGGCTTTATTTACGATAGGCTAATGTAAATAATTCTCCTTTTATACTCCAATATTCATATAATTTTTATTTTATAAAGAATAAATTCATCTTCTGAACTCAGCATCAAAGCTAAAATAAAAATACATTTCTGTAAAATCAATACCTTTTGAGTTTTGTATTAAAGCTAAAATAAGTAGATATTTAGATTCGAATTATTATTGTATAAGGTGTTAGTTGTGTTTTAATGCCTGGCTATATATATGGCTACTCCATAGTGGCAAATCGTGCCTATGTGCGTCATTAACGGTAGGAAACTTAATCATGTAGTGTTCAACAATTTTTGTTATAATTATAATATATACGTATAGGTTTATAAAACAAAAATTGCACGAGTGATACAATATATATTGCTATAATTTGTAAATACACGTTATGTGAATACACAGATACAGGAGATACAAGTGTCAAGTGGTTAAGTCAACGGTGTATTACAAAAACATTATAAACTAAATGTGTCCGGAAAGTTAAAAACGGTTATTTAATTTAAATAAGATGCCCGTATGTTTCAGCCCGAGTAATCGCCACATTTGTAGCACTTGCAGTCCGCTGGTTCTTTCAGTTTCACATCCAACGTGGCCAATTTGTCACTGGTCAGTCGTTGACCGTCCGGATCGTAACAGTGGGTTAATGTGATTACCCTTTCCCTTAAGAACGTTTCACGGCAGCAGTAACACTCCTGGTCGCAATCATAACAATACGTCAGTAATATTCTTGTTTTTTTTTTAAATTATAAAATTGATATTTCAATTTAAACGAAAATAAAATCCATTGCGTTCAATGTTAAACTGACTTTTAAGAAACCACTTGGTGTTATGACACTAGGCTGTACTTGAGAGCTACATGCACCCTCGCACTTGTTCACTGCTATGTCGCCGTTGCACGTCCTCTGCAATCTGCCCAATTCGTCGAATTCCTCTAGTTATGTAAATAAAATGTAATAAATTATACATTGAACAGCTAATTATTTTCATACATTGGTTTATACATGCTCAATTCTCATATAATATTATATGAAATGATTCACAACTAGAAGTCGGACAATATTTCTTGTGAATTGATACATTTCTTCTTTTAACCCCTGACTCAAAAAGATCTAAATTTTCCAATATTTTTAGACAAAGATCTCTCTCAGCTATTTCTCTCTCCGACTGATTATATTTTCATTTGCTATTAATTTATGAAAACCTATATTTAAATTTTTATTAACACAAGAGTATCGACTAGAAAATATAATGAGTGATCCAGTAGCAATTTTAAATCGGCAATGATATTTAACTTGAAAACAGGGAAAATCTTAAAAGTTGAGATTAAAAAATAAGGACATGTAAAACTCTCAAGCATTACTTCTCAGCTGCTTCAACTTGAAATTTTTTTTTAAATCACAAATATAAATTCATTGAAAATTAAAAAAGGTTAAACGAAAATCTCATATTCCATTACCTCCCATTAGTATAGTTAAGATTGGTAATTATATTATAGTTAAACATAAAACTACAGTTTTTTTAGAAGATGAACCCTCCTAAGCTCGGCTCTACTTTCCACTCATGTTCTATCTAATATTTAAAAAAAATAAATAGATATTAACTTAGAATAACAGTCTCGTTTAAATGTAATTAAATTAACTAGGTATAAGTTAAAAATGAGGAATGGAATACTTATACCTAAGTATTCAGTATAAGTCACGAAATTCTAAATTATATCTTTTGTTTATACCATTAACTTATCTTTGTGTGTGTGATTGGAATGAGCCATTGTTGTACTTATTTCCTCAATTATCAATTCTAAATTTTACGTTTTAAAAATGAGAATATTAAAATTCAAAACCATTAAATGCATTGGCCTGCTCATGCCTCATAGTCGGTAATATCGCTCGTACATAAACACATTTAAGGCGTGGATGTTCAAATGAGATTTGCTCACCTTTAGTTATGTGCAGATCAGATGGTAAAGTCTCGCAAGCTTCTGGATTGTTGTCATCGGCTTGAGTACCGTCAAGGACTAGACAGACCAGAGTAAAAAACGAAAAAAATAACAGGTTTCGATTCATAGTTTTAACGGAGTTAATGTCTTTTTTATACTTAAATATATTAAGAATTTTTAAAAATGATAAACGGTCTCAAAGGATTAATTTTGTCTTTTAGTCGACCTAAGTTTTTAGATCTCGGTTTGGGAACGTTCAGTGACCATTAACGTCTACGGCAACACTGTTGACGATTTCCGAATTGCACATAAAGTATTTCTACCCACACGGGTCGCTAATGTATAGAGTGTAGCATAAGAATGACACCAGGAGGTCTTGGGGTTTTAAACATTTTCATCGTGTCGAAACAAAATATATCACCAATATATTTTATAATATATATTGCATATACTTTCAAAACGCTTAAAATCGAATCACATAATAATTCACCATTTAAAATGAATACAGGAGGGTGCCGTTATTTCAATTTTTAAAGGTTGCGGGGGATTTCTGATCAGCCCATGGTAAATTAAACTGCTAGGTTTAATCGGCTAGAAAAAAAGCTCCCTTTTAACACTGGGAGTCTCTCTACTCAAATGCCTACTTCCCACCCTTTCGAATGACTCCACTGCGCAAGAGAACTTGATTCATAAATTATACAAATGTTAATTGTAATAATGATACAAATTATTTAATTAATGATTCAAATATATTTCAGGCCAACTCACGATAATTTATTGGACTAAAAATATGTTAATGATTGGATACTAAAAGTATTGGATGTATAACGATGCTTTTGTTATATCTGTATGCTTACAAACGTATTAACTCTGGTATTAACGCATTTTATAACATCAATGACATTAATTACCGCGTAAACAAATCAAATTTGTGTCATCCATCTGTAAATAGCTACAAAATCATCTGGATCAGATTCTTAACAGGTACATATTAATTAATACCTGAATTATTATTCTATGTAACTTTATTTTTTATGACACAAATGACACGATTTTTTCGTAAATTTTCCTTTTCAATTTAAAAGCTTAAATTTGTTTACGTTGACAGACATGATTAAACATGCGCTTTTTAAAATAACAATATAAAGAAATAATAAATCAATTAGCTTTGGTAATAATCAATATTAATACCTTTGTTTAGTACCAGTAGCTGTCCAAATTACTTTGAAAGCCCAATAATTTAGTAAGGCTCATTTTAACACACAATTACAAATACAAGGCATTATATCAATAATATATTATTATACATTGGTACATAAGATCGTTCACCCTCGTCCCTAACTTTATTGAAGTATTAAATGACATGAATGCTAAGATAATATGATAATTCATTTTTAAAAATGTCCTAAACCCTTTCCCCTCTGAAGTTTATTTTTTAGTCTAAAAAAATAATACTGAAGCATAGTTCTAATACATATATGCATATGAAGAAGTTAAATAGGTATCCAATATTTTTACCGGATAGAACTTTTCAATAATATTTTTTATACGTGAAATCACATAGGGTCCATTACTCTAACAGTCTATACAGACATTTTAGCCAGCACCTAAATATGTGTTAGTTAATGTTGTGAACTATTAAGGATTTGTTACGAATTTATCAATTAGCCACTGAAAATTGCAGTTATTATTAAACGGTCAGTATATTGCCTATAAATACTTATTTCCAAAAGAATAGGAAAATTAAATGTTAATATTTTTCTTTATTTTGATGTCTCGCTTTGTCGACATAACGTGCATTTACTTTTACGAGACTTTATTACTATTTTTGACGCCAACGAATTGTCTGGATTTAAATGATTAACATGTTCAGGAGCTCACACCAACTGAGCCATATAATCCATAAACCGTGTTAGCTGCCCAGGAGGTCTGTTTCCGCTAATAAATCATTAAAAGTCGGAAGCCAGGGACATTGTACTCTGTATTGTAAAAGCCAAAGCCATCGCTCTTGAGGTTATTCACAGTATGGTCTTTGAGTCGTAATGTCTTCCGTCAGCCAGCAAGTTTTCGGTAAGTCCAGAATCGTTTTAAGACTAATACATTTATTTAACCATTTATAATAAAGTTAATAAAATCGTTTTGGTTAAAATACAATTTTGCTTCAGAGAGCATCGCTTCACCTACTTACAATAAAAAATAAATTAAAGGCGATTTTTTAATAAAACTTAGCGTAAAGATTAAAAATTGAACTACTCATATAGTAATATAGCAAAGACAATATCTCTAATAGTATTTGATTTGTACTTCTAACTTTTACAACGCAGTTGTATTGCTATTTTTTTTTATAAAATCATACCTGTAGGTATACAATTCTAGGAAATTGAGTAATGTTTACATTTATTATTATATATTGGAAATATTTAGAATCTGTATTAATATGTAATATAAAACGGCTAATTTTTTTTATTTTACAAAGCTGAACGACTTGAGTGAAGGGAGCAGTTCAGTAACACTATTTCAGGAGATTATCTTCTATACAGATTTTATACAGCCTTCTTTTATACAACCAAGATTGAAGATATTATAATTGAAGGGTACCTTTTTCTGTTGTGCGTGAACAGGTTTAGATGAAAAACAATTTTTAAATTGCTGTGGTAGTCCGAAAAAAAATTAACTACAGAAAAAGAGTATTAGTTACTGAACTAATAATTACAAATCATAGTTTAACCTTTACCCAGGGCCTTATTTACGCAAGGACATTGTGGATATTTGTCCAGGGCCCATGCGGATCAGGGGCCCACCTACTAGATTTAATCCTTTTAATTTAATTCACAACTAACAATTTTATTAATATTACAATAATAATAGGCTGATTTTTTTCTTTTGTCCGGGGCCTCGAAAATTCTAAATCAGGCTCTGGTTTAACCTTTAAATTACGATTCGGCAACAAATCACCTATACTTAACTCTCTAATAAATAGAGGGTATGGCGTCCTCTTAAATCGGACATTTTATTTTGATCCTTAAAATCTCCCTACTTAGTTATGACTTATGCCACTGTTAATTAGGTACTGTTTATTTTTACAGGATACATTACAGCGTTGGCGCTGTGCCACTTAGCTCTAGCCGACAACGGTAACGGCGTCGTGGTCACAGCCAGGTCTAACGACGACTGTCAGGTAACACCGGTCATTCACGTGCTCCAATATCCGGGGTGCGTGCCCAAGCCGATACCGTCGTTCGCTTGTACGGGACGGTGCAGTAGTTATCTGCAAGTGAGCATAAATTATATTATATTAACGCAAAAAAGCTATCATCGTTATATTCAATACAATCAAGTACAGACTACAATCAACTATTTGTACCAATCGTTATTTTTTCATCGCGGTAGGTTTCTGGTTCAAAAATCTGGCAAATGGAAAGGTCGTGCATGTGCTGCCAAGAGAGCGGCGAGCGGGAAGCGTCGGTATCGCTGTTTTGCCCTAAAGCCAAACAGGGTGAACGAAAATTCAGAAAGGTTTGAGTGCCATTTTATTTAAGGCCTCCATGCAAATCCACATTAATTTTATTGCTGTAACGTTTTGGTTGATGGTCGTTTTCAGGTGACGACGAAAGCACCGTTGGAATGCATGTGCCGCCCTTGCACCGGTATCGAAGAAAGCGCGGTAATACCTCAAGAAATGTCCAATTACGCCGCCGACGAACCACCGATCAACGGCCATTTTTCCAAATCCGTTTAAGTAACAATTTCTAAATACACATTCGAGTTGTCCGAATTTTGTTTTTTTTTTGTAAACCGTCTAAAGAAAATCTACACGATATTTTAATATTTTGTCTAAATCACATATTATTATTATACCAAACCCTATACAAACCATTGAATTACCTAAATATAAACATATTAAATTGCAAATAAATGTTAGATTACTTCTATGTGTGCGTTTTTATAAAACTTAATATTATTATTATCTTCTACATCTCAAATTCATACAGAATTCGAATGATACAGTAATTGCGTACTTTAGAATTAACATAGTGGATTAATATAAACATTATATTTTGGTATCCGTAACTAAGAAATAGATAATTACAAATGTACAATGACAAATATTCATTTAAAAAATACACACATGCATAGATTAGGTACAGGCATGGATTGACATTTTCTAGATCTACCCCTAGAAGCTATATTAAACTGTAATAACTATAATATTGCGTTAAAGTGTTCATTTCACCTATAGGTCTGTTTTGATGTGCACGGTAGAAAGTTGTCAAAAGGGTTTTTTTTTTTAGTTTTTAATAAGTAGTTTTAGAAAAAAATCACAGAATCAATACAAATATAATAGCCATAGCGGCGCACAGTAAACATGCTTCAGGCAGTGGCGGATTCAAGTTAAAAGGCCCAGTCCGAAATCAAAACCAAGGGCCAAATAAAATAATTATTCAGGGGCGGAACACCATTTTCGTTTTTGATTATATTAAAGGGTTTAATTGCCTAAATTGTAATTATATCAAATAATTATTAATAATAATTATTTGTCCTGAATTACTTAGCCAAGTAAAATTCAAAGCTCCTATCTTTCATTCTGGTTTTCTCCATCCTTTATTTAAACCGTTTGCACCACCAATTGCTCCAAAAACCGCCCAATTTATAGGATAATACGCATTCCTTACGAGGTGCTTTCCATAACTAAATAATTTATTATTAAAATTTGTAAAACGTGCAAGTACCATTATTCACATTTAACGTGTTTAAAAGATCTTCTAATAGGTGTTATATTTTTTTAATATTCCTGATTCCAGTAAAGTCAGTAGTGACACCAGTTATTTTAGTGATAACGATACAATGATTGTGATAATAGATGGAAATTTGAAATACATACATAGGTACTACAGATGCAGCTGCTGTCAACAAATTATTAAATCTACTTGTTAGTTATTATTCAAATTACTAAACTTTAAACTTAGAGATTAAAATCTAAATTATAAAGTAAATGGTAATAGGTTATTGCGTAAAGAATTTAAATAATCGCATAACTTATAATCATAAAATGGTCGACAAGAAATATTACACAACCATTTTGTCTCAAACTTTTTCTCCGTGTGGAAATTACTTAATCACTGGTAACAACTATGGTATTCTAACAGTATATAAGTAAGCTTGTATTTTTACAATTTTTCTAAATTATGTAAAAGTTATTGTAGTTTATATTGATATTTACTAATCATTTGTTATTGTAGTTTAAAACATGAATTACATTCGGATAATGATCTCAGAGATTCAGAATTTTCAAAAGATCAATCTTATGGATTTGAAATGATAAGAAAAATGCAAATCAGTAGTTTAGCGTCCGGAGATAAATTTTTAATAGTTGGCGGTGTTGGGTTAATTGTGGGTGTGGATTGGGATACAATTATCGGTAGCAACTATGAAGAAAATTCTAAAATTGAACCTTTAAGTATCAGCTGGAGTATAAACATTCCTGCTCCCAAGTAAAAATGATTACATTAATTTTTAACAAAAATTGTAATTTGATTTCATCATAACTGCTTATTGTGTATGTCTTCAGAGATTCAATGTTAACTGTAGATGTTAATTGTATGATCCTCAACAAAGAAGATAACATTTTATATGCTGGTTGTGGAGATAACATTGTTTACGCCTTCAATTTAGAATGCGGTGATGTTATACATAAACTTGAAGGGCACAGCGACTTTATTCACTCAATTGATGACTTGTAAATTATTTATACTTGTACAGTACATAGTTTGTTGTAAAACTCAAAGAAAATTGATGTGTATTTTTTTTTATAGAAATGATACTATTTCATCGGCAAGTGAAGACGGATCCGTTTTATTTTGGGATAAACGTACTAAAACTTTTACATCTAAAATAATTCCCAGCAGTAATCCAGCTATTAGAAGACCAGACTTAGGGAATTGGATAGGTTCCGTTACAATCACTAAAGATTGGATGGTAAGAGCAGTTATTTTATTTTTGTGTTATTGTTTTTATTTTAAATACATATGATATTTTATTTGATTATCAGTTGTGTGGTGGTGGAACTAAATTGTCGTTATGGAACCGTTCCATGGCTGCTCCGATGACTGTTTATAATACTACCGAAGATTCTGGAATACACGTAACTAAACTGATGGACGAATCATTGTATGCAGGAGGGTGTTCTAAATATTTTTATCAGCTATCGTTTACTGATGAAGTGATGTGTAAAATTGAAACTAGTCCAGTAACGGTCTTCAGTTGTGTTAGTCAAGACAGTCCTTTCAAGGTTAGAATCTAATAGTAATAATTTTTTAATAATTAAGTTGTTTTATATAATAAGAAATTGTATAAATACCTTTTTATTATTAAAAGCCTGGTCCTTGTGAAATTAAGCCGGCGCAAAAATTAATTTTATTTCTTTGTATTGCAGGTAATGTGTCTTGCTGGTTCTAGTAACAAAATAGACGTCTGTACCAACTTGAATTACAAAATGACTACTCTAGGACTTTAAATTTAATTTTTAATTTTAAATATAATAAATAAAAGAAGACAATGTTTGTATTTTTTTTCTTTGAGAATTATGATGATTATGATAATTTAGTTATCATCCTATTGTATTTTCTATTTTTTTTTCTTTTCTATTTTATTTTTTAACTGTTAATGTATAAAATAAATTAATATTTTTGATATTACCAATAAATACAATGTATATTTTTTATTATAATTTATATGTCAACTAAAGATACGCCAAATATTTTTTCCGAAAATCAATATTATCAGTTAATAGAATCTAATGGATCTTATTTAACACTTTAATTTAAATATTTTATCTGTTTAGTTTAAAAAAACATTTAATCCAATTAAAAAATGTATTGTATAATGTTTTGTTTTAAAATATCTTACTTCTATATAATATTGCACTTGAAGTAATAAGAAACTACAAACTATACAAAAAAAAACATTGATATAATATAATCTTATAAAATATACATGCAAATATTATACACAAATTTATTTTAAATATAAATATGTAATATCATAAACATTTTCCTACGTTTGATTTATATACATTGTTAGTGTATAATTTTGCAGCTATTTACAGGTCACTGTATAATAGACAATTTTGCAAGTTTAAAGTATGTTGTATAAAAACAATGTTATTACTAATATTTGATGCCATACAGCCATCATTTTAGGTGTAAAACTAGCTATTTTTTAAACTGTCCTACATTTTTTGTAATAGCCTGATAGCCATAAGTATAGAGACTATGGAAACACCGTATGTATTTGTGATATTTATACAACCTTTATTTATATTAATTGTTTAAAATTTTATTACACACAGTAGTTTTTGAGCAAAACTAACTATTATGAAATCGAAAGATAATACAATGTTGTACCTGTATTTTAAACTATTAGGAATTTGGTTAATGTTAAATGTTAAAAAAGGCAGTTTTTACTTAAAACAAAAAATTTGTGAAATTCTTTTTTGTGTTTTTAAAACTTTGAGCTATTAGTATCTTGTTTTGTTCATAATGGCCAATATTTAACTATTTTAGTTTATAACTGTTTCTATTCACCCCATTCTAAGATGTACCTACCTACCTACTAGGACTAGTTGGTACAGTTCAAGGGCTTAAACAATTTTTTAAGTACCACATAAGTTCTTCTTACATCATTAAAACTTGCTCGACAAGCAATAGCATATTTTACAACATAAAACATTATACACAATTATCTGACGTCTGTATTTTGTAGTTAAGGTTTTACATAAAATTATGAGTTTTAGTTTTTATTTTTTAAATAAAAACTTCCAGGAAATATTAGATTATAAAATATTCTAACAAACTAGTTATCAAATCATTAGAAGATAAAACAATTTTAAAAATGTTTATCACTGGTTGACACGAACTATGATAAAATTCTATATCATAGTCCTTGCTGGTACTAAACTTGTATAAGTTAGACCATTAACATACTACCTATTTATTTATAAGCGAGATGTCATTCTTTTTTTATATTTTCCATTTTTTTTTTAATTTGAGATATTTATAGTTACACGACTGAATTTATTTTGTCACTACATTTTAAGAAATTTTACATAAAATGCCATAGTTTTTGGATTTTTTGAGTACTCAAGTTATATATTACGGGGTGATTGTATACCGAGAAGACTAATGAGCCTATTGCTTTAAGTTTCTGCAGGTATTATGAACTCTTTTTCCTTTATCTTGAATTTCGTTCGTTCTGACTTCTGTATAAGCTTTGCCTAACCATAATTTATAATTACAGATATCGGCCACCAATATCATAGACAAAATAATATTTCCCCAAATGCCTTTTCTGGAATTTTCATTTTGTTATTAAATTTTAGTCATAACTTATACCTATTTTAGTTAGCGTTCATTATCATCGCAGAAAAAACTGCATTATAAAGCCTACAGATGCCATGGCCCATGAGAGATCAAGGGAATACTCTATATGGCACGACGTGCCACTTATTGTTACATTTGGCACCCGTGCACGTATGACACGTTCCGCACTAGAGCAGCCGCCGTGGTCAAGAAGTTCCACCGCGCGCTGCCGTTACCCTGATAGGGTGTGCCGATAAACGTGGCCGGCAAAGAATTAGGAATTTCGCCGCTAGACATGTCTCGTTCAGCAGCCACAGCAAACACCCTGTGTTCCGTTCTACCGTCATGAGACGCTTGTTCCACCGCCGAGTGTAGCCTGTGTTGTTTGTGTCCGAAATCGCTGTCGGCCGGATCCGTTGACTGTTGCCTGATCTGATCGAGACGCAACTGATTCTGACGTTTCCATTTTGTCCTAAACGTAAAAAAGTAATTACTGTATCGAAGTAATTTTACCTAAACGTTAAAAACTATCCTAAAAATATTATAAATTAACCTAGAAATAAGTTAACATGATTAAAATGTTATTAACCCAATTCTTTTGGTCAAATATACCTCGAATTTAGGCCCTTAATAAATAGCCACGACCACGGCCTTATTACAATCAAAATGTTAAAAAACCAAACAAAAATATCCAATTTAAGTAGTAGCTTGTGCTCACGGATTACATACATGTGAATCTTAATCTTATGGCCTTATATAACGACGTTTTAAATAAGGTAACGGTTATCATATCCCTCGAAAATAAGTAGTACCTACTATATGGTATTAAGAAAAATGGTATTTTTAAACTCAAAAATGTGTACATTTTGGTAAAAAATTTTTTATGTACTGTTTTTATTTTTGGCCCCGTGAAATGTTTATCGACAATGATTTCTGAACTAATAAAAATATTTCCTTCCCAATTCCGCATTGATGCTAAACAAAATTGCGTTTTCTACAACAGGCATAAATGGACGAAAAACTGGCACGCCAGAGAACATAGTGTTTAGTAAGCTTTGGGGATGTTAGTAAATTAATAACAAATAAAATGATCTGAGGACGTGAAAACCAAATTACGATATCATTTTAAGTAAACGATCAAAGTTTAAATTAGGCATTTAATTAATTAGAAAACTAGTCAGTACGACACGATTGTAAACCAGACCAAAATACATCCGTTTTATGTGATTCTGTTCACTAAATCCAAACATGGCCTAACGGACGACGAAGAGTCGTGCAAAGAGGAGAAAGCCAAAGTCTGCCAGTGCCTTTTCGCCGAGTTGCCGTTCGACGCCGGCGATAACTCGTGGGATGGATTGATAAGATTTATCACATCGCGAACAATTACATCATCGGTTCCTCCGTGGCCTTTCAGTCCGTTCTCGAAGAACCGCTGTTATCGATTTGTGTCGACACTGCCGCTATTCGACAGCCGACAATTTGGAAACGCGCCCGAAGAGCCGTTGGCCAGGTTGAGATCGATCAATAGCTGATGTTTGTGCTGGTGTTGTTAAGTCGAAAACAAATGGATCAATGGATGACAATGGATCAAGACTGTAAAACGGATTGTTGCACCGTGGTTGACAGTAGTAACTTACTAGTCAATATTGGATGTTGACCGCGTTCACTGTCTGTTTGTTGTTAGTTTCTTAAGTTAGTCTTTCTTCGCCGCCGTGACATTGAGCGCCGTGAAACATTCCTGACGCTGTAGCGAAGATCCGAAGTTACTCCAATACGACGTCATAACGATCTAGCCCCCTTACCACCCAATCGGAAAATTGGTCGAATTTGGAAAAACGCTTTGGTGAAATTTATAGTTTGTATTGTACAATTTCTTAACTAAAAAAAATATTCATTTGTTTTATTTTTTCTTATTGTTACTTATTTAATGTTATGTTACCATTCTTATTTTTCTGGTCAAAAATGAGATTTTTTGTTATTTTATAATGTTAAGTCAAGTTAATGCATTATACAGGGTGTATCATAAAGAATGGTGGGGTTTCAAACGGCGTAAGTTGTGAAGTATTGGACCTACAGCGCTCTGGTAGGGCTTGAATGATAGAGGGAGTTGTCAAGTTTTGAATGACTACTATTGGACGTCTCTGCTACTAGATGTTTCACAGTCGTAACTGAATTTATGTTGTACGGACGCCATCTTAATAAACTAAACAATGAAGGCTGGCGACACAAATGGGAACGTGGAGAGACATCTAGTGGCAGTCATTCATAGGCGGAGATTGGGGGGTGCTTGGGGGGTCTTAGCCCCCCAAAAAATTAATCAAATCTCCGTCTATGCAGTCATTCGAAACTTGACAACTCTCTCTATCATTCAAGCCCTACCAGAGCGCTGTAGGTCCAATACTTTTCAACCTACAGCCGTTTGAAATCTCACCATTCTTTATGATAAATCCTGTATTATAGTATTAACTTCGCAGCCGGCAGCAGCCGCAAAAATGTTCCTTTTACAAAATAGTCATTAGCGCTTTTTGTTTAAGTTATTACATACATAAATATTTATAAATAATTCGCGAATGCGTTCGCTGCAGTGTTGTTACAACCATTTTTGAGACTTTGGTGTATGTTAATTTTAGAGGCCTCTTTTACTCAATTAATAACCATCAACGACTTTTCAGGACCCCTGAGCAGAAGAATATGATCATGTCCTATTTCATATTTACCAAATCATAGCAAGATCAGATTCATAATCTTAAGAACTATGTAACTTACAAACAATATCTATTCTAACAGTCATCAGTCATTACTCATCACTTATTTTTTTTAAATTTAATTGTAATTTTCCAGATTTGACCAAACGTAGCATGCGTTGGAAAAAAAAGTATTTAAAAAAAATAATTGGATCAATCGAGTATCGACTTATTCTTGAATGGATATTTTTTTATTACAGTCTTTTTTAATTTTATAACTTGCAAGACATCTGACATACCAACATAATAATTGGATTATACATTGCAATATAAAGGCAAGTGACATAATTTACATATACCATTCGCTTCGTATGTATTTTTTTTTACAGGTACAATCATTAGTATGACGATTTTCCGTACAAAAACAAATTTATAATATTGAACCATTTTGATCTTATCAGACGTGTCAGACGGGGTAATTGTAAACATTTTGTTTTTAGTAAAAACAACAATTATTACTGTATTCAAGAAGATCTATAATATCATTGTGTGCCACTGCCAATCGACAATCACTGTTTACAAAATTAAATAAAAACTCGTGACATTATGGGCCAGTTGTACCGTTATTGTTTAAACAGTGATTAAGTTTTAATCAATGATAAAATCTGTTGGGTAGTTTTACGGTGTCGGTTAACCTTCTAATCACTGATTAAAGGCCCGTCAAGTTAATCAATCATCTGGGCTCGATTAAATATCGATTAGTTAATTTTGTTGGTTATCATTGATAATTGTTATCACTTTGTGCTTTTAAAATTTTCTTCTACTACTAATATACTTAAATATAATGTATACTGTAAAATGTATAATGTATACTTAAATATACTTTCGCCTATTCGCTATTTGTGTTAAATAATTTATGAAACCGGAAACGACTATTTAGTAAGTGTATGCTCTCTGACGGTAACTTACCTCCGGTTTTGGTACCAAGTCTTCACCTGAGTCTCAGACAGGTTTAACGTTTCGGCCACGTCACTTCTGTCGGCTACGGACAAATATTTCTGAGACCTGAACTTCCGTTCTAAATAAGCAAGCTGCGCATGCGTAAACGCTGTTCGCCGACGCCGGACTTTGCGCCCACACGTTTTGCTACCCATCATGTCTTGATGTTGCTGATGGAAATTATTGTGATGATGTTTTTTTACCAATAACGGTAATGCTGCAAAACCATTGACGGTCAACGAACGTTCGTCCATATCCACAGTTTCTTCGTCACTGGACACATCTGGAAATAAAAAAAATAGAACATAGGATGAAATAAAGAATGTGTAAAAAATAACTCACCAAGGCATACTTCTAATACGTTGTATAGAGTGTATAGCTAAAATGTATCCCTTGGCTTAAATATAGGATTAATTTATTATAAATAGGTAACTACAAAATACAAAAAACGTATAATTTTCCAAATCAAGTTACTTTTACATTTCTGCTTGTAGGTACTCTCTGTATGGTTTCATGGTTCACATACATTCGATTAATTGAAACTAACGGTTTGTAGGCAATGTACAACTGTTATGTTACGTATTTTAAAAAATTAATATTGACTTGAAAAGAGAACTGAGGATTTTAAAAATATCTTCTTCATCCCAACTATTTGGTGTCGGCCACTCTTGTCCTAAACTTCCACTCTACACTTCTACATCATTTTCGCGTACACCAGCGCAGTCATCATATATCATTCTCAACAACCACCTTTTTCGGTCTATTAAAAAAATATAAGTTTAAGATGATTTACATATCTGCGAACCAATAGCCTTTTTTTTGTTGGTATACATTTTACTGCGCTATAAACGCTATCCACGATACATGTTACATGATCGGTTAAAAAATGCTTGCCGCCCAGACGCACGTTTATGAAAGTCGTAAGTTGTACGTGATAATACATATATATATATACCTTTTTTATATATATACAAGTACACCCTCCCCCGTATTTTTGTATACAATATACATGTATGTGAACTGGAAGTGGATTTAGTCGAATCGGACGTGTTCAAGAGGGTCTCGGCCACATGCGACGGCGACGACGGACCATTGAATTATCACTGCTGCACAGTAATTGCGTCCTTTTATCCTGGGCGCATACCTCATGCTGGGCACTATGAAAAGACTTTAAAAACAACACGAACTCCCTTCGTTTCTCACCGATAATGATTGTACGATCCGCCAAGGGTAAATGCTAAATATTCGCGATTCGAAAATAAACACAACAATTATTTACCCCAAAAACCAACAGCGATCACGAATAAACACTGCGCTGCATATTATTATATTCAGACAAATCAATATCTTGCGTCTATTACAATAGTTGTTGTTCTCTTTATTCCCAAATGTCCCTACATAAACTCATTATATTACTATTATACACACCGTGGCAATCACCCAGGGAGATCAAATCGTCTATACCACGGCCGCTTCACTAGTTTGCTCTGGTCATTATACTAACAACAATTATGTACAAATTGTCCATGTTCTGTATTAATTTATATGTATATAAATTCTGCGATTTTGGAGTAACGGTAAAAGTTAATTTATCAGGTTGGATGTATAGGTTGAACCAAACAATCGGTTAAGTTCCAAAAATACGATAATAGTCAATTTCTTAAGTTTACTCAAGAAAGTAGAACTTTGCTGTTTCGAATGTCAAATGTTTCAAACATAGTGTATACACTATACTTGAGAAATGAAACCATTAAATTTATAAACTTAGTTGATAAAATGACAGTTATAATTAATGTGGTTTTGAGTAACATAAATGAAGAAGTCCAAAATTAAATACCTAGTTTAATTGTTATATTATGTATTAAATCTCTAAACGGGTTGAATCATATACATATTAGGGTGGCCCTTAAAAAGTAGATTTTCGAATTTTAACCTCGACGTCCCCTAAAGAGTTTCTAAATAATTTAACATAGGGTTTTGACACTTGTGCACAAATCAATGAATAACTTTTTTCCTACTCCTTAGTTTAGCTCTTGAGCTGAAGTTTCTATGGTTTTTATAGTTTGGAGTCTGCTGAACACGAACACTATACCCGAAAGTTCATACCTGTCAACATTGTTGCTAATTTTTAAACAAGAGAGAACACAAAGAGCTGGGATTGTTTTACGTTTTATATTAAAGAATATAATTTCTACTTAAAAACCTAGAGAACGCCCCCCATCGCCGGGTAATGCTCAGAGAATATGTCGGGGACGGCAGATGACGTTATGTGATAATAACAGTACTGTCAAAAATATTCGCTAGGATTGTGATTTCAACTTATTACACCATTGTTAACTTTATTTTAAACATCGTGTTATTGGCCTAGTTGAGTTTAATCATTTTTGTACTATGTTACCAAAATGTATGATACACTGAACTCAAATATTAGGTTTCTAGTCCAATCTACATCCCCCAGGTAGGTACATTAAATACAATGTTATCGGAAAAAAGTACCAAAAATGCTTATTTTTTGTTAAATTTTCTGGCAACAATTTTGACAGGTATGAACTTTTGGGTATAGTTTTCGTGCTCAGCAGACTCTAAGCCATAAAACCATCAAACCTTTTTTTTTTTTTTATCTTATTTTTATTGTACTTAGAAACTTTTTAGGTGGCGTCGAGATTAAAATTCGAAAATCTACTTTTTAAGGACCATCCTAGTACCTATATCATAGTATATTCTATAGGTAAATCTCTTTGAAGAGGAGTCACTATACGATTTAAAATAATTTTCCCTACCAAATCGTTGAATGTTTGTGTTAGGTCTACCAATATCCATTAACACTTAACATGTAAACGTCAGACTGCCGATTGGTTGTATTTTAAACGAATAAGTTATAGCTCTTGAATTGTATGCTATGGGATCTTCGATGATATATGGACAGTGTTTTGATATGTTGACACTTGATTTTATTAATAGCAAACCGCATACATTTTACTTATACGCTGTATGTGTAATTTAAATTAAATTTGTTTTGAACCTTGTTATGTTTGCAGTTTGTCGTGTCGATGTTTTCAAATAACAATATTAAGATATCTATGGAATGAACTAAAGGCGTTTTGTTTTAATAACAACGCGGTCACAGAAATAATATTTTAGGATAAAAAAAATTAGTGTAAATGCTCAGCTCTTCATTTTTTAACATGATTTCATATAATTAAAAGCAACTTATGATTTCTATTTTTAAATATTTCTACACAAAAGTTATAATTTCTGTTATATATTTTAATCCTCCCAAGTATTAAAGTTTCAAACATTAAAAAAACCATTTTCTTTTTTCTTTGAGTGAATTATTTATAAGAAGAATGTATAATAAATACGGCCCGACGGGGCTCGCTTATTAAAATGTCTGGAAATAAATATAATTTATACAAATAATTATTTAATTACGAAGTCTCGAGTACTCACTTACAATAAATTATTAAAAAAGCTTATTTTGCATCGAAATAAAAAAGAATAGTCATAAAATGCAAAAAGTGTTCTATATGCTGTATGTAAAAGTATAATTGCAGTCACACTGAAAAAATATAATATATTTGTTGAATTAACTATACCAATTATGATGTGTGTGTGTATTGTATTTGTAAGCAAATACGTCCGTCGCTGAGTCATCTTTTTAATTTGGTCGCAATATATATAAAGAAAAAGTCTATAGAGCAGAAATTGTACCGGAAAGGTACTTATTTGGTCAAAAATGTCAATAGTTCACCTCTTTTCCTTCAAAAACACGCATAAAATGTACTTATTATTCAAATTAAAATTAAAGACGGCGTGCTATAACTTTTAAAAAATAATCGAATGAGTTCTTAATTAGAACATAATATTCTTTAAATATAGTATTATCAATATACCAATAATCTGACTAATAAATATCAAAACCCCTTTCCCTTATAAAGGCTAGAAACTTTTCCCTTTTTTCGCTTTTTTAAGTGTAATTTTAGAATTTAGGGCTCAAAGTTTGAAAATAAGACTAAAGGTAGATCTAGAATGGGGCTAACATAGGTATAACATCTACATTTCCTCGAAAAAAATCTTTAGTCAAATCTTTATTTTAAGGAAAAACCAAAAAAGAGGGAAAATACACTTTGACTGTAGTATATTTTTAAGTTTTATTTGTTTATATTTAAAATCCGTTTATCATTTTTATTTTTATTATTATTGCTTTCGGTTTTAATATAATTTGGATTTCGTAAAGGTATAAATGGTATTCAAAAACGATTTTGAAGACAATTTCAAACCCTGTTCAAAATAAGATCAGTAGAGACTTCAACACTAGAACCAGCAACAGCCAATAGTCATTCTCGGTAGTATAGTATAGTTATATAGTATATACTATACTTTACAGAATAAAGTATAGTAAAGACTAAAGTACGTGTATAATATTTATACGAGTTCGTCAGAGAACTTAATGGAGTTATATAAATATATGTTTATACCTAAGAGCTATATAAGCAATAGCACTCCCCATAATTATTGGTCGTAGCCAGGGGGGCCTGTGTACGGCATCGAAACAAATAATGCTCTAGTGCACCATTCTCCCCTCCCGTCAGGGGACCGTGCCTTCCGAAAAAAATTTTTTTATGATAATGTACCTATGGCATGCAACATATTATTTTTTGTAAAGCATATATATATATATGTACTATTCCTTAAGCCTTAACAATTAGTATTCCTCCCCAAAAAAAAAATCTGACTACAATACTTTCCTTGCTAATATTAGTTGAGAATGAGCCATATGCTTCAAATTAGACCATTGTCCAATTGCTATTACCTATTACTTATTAGTTATTACTCATAATATGATAGTCGAGATTGCGGGGTACTGACCTGAAGATTTAGAAGTTTGCAAAACGTCTCCGATAAGATCCCTGATCAAAAACGACGGCCTCGGACACTCCATGGCTTCGTATCGATGTCGCAACTAAAATGCCAGTGGCGTGCCCACAGGGGGGTCAGACTTAAGTCGGAAACACTCGCGTTTCTTCCCTTTAATAAACTTTGGACTATGATTCTGTGTTACGATAAATAGGTAACGGTATGCGCACTGTTATCGGACGGTTGCGGTCTTGAGAGTGCGAAGCGGTCGTAAAACGATGCATGCCGGTGCGATTAATAATAATGTGCGCGGGAGGAGGCGGCGGTTAAGGAACCGCACAGAAGCCAACGGCGGTACGCGGTTAACCGGCATTTTCCGCCAGAACGTTTCAGTCACAACGGGCAAGGAAGGCCGCCCTCCTCGTCATCCTTTTGGTCCTAACTACCGCACGGTACATGATACATCGTTATGAAATAATATTAATAGTAATAATAATACCTATATTATGTACATTTATATTATAGGAGTGGGCGCACGCTATTAGCAGAACGAGCGCCTCGCTGTCGTCCGTACCCTCGCGTCGACCGGCCGTCGTTTATGCAGGTCCGTGGTTGGCCGGGCTGGGGTTCAGTTGGCCCGGCCCACCGCATAAAGGACCCGACCCAATGTAAATAAGATCTTCTGGCTGTCGTTTGACATTACATTATATTATACCGACTTCTTCATCCCACCCACAGCTCGTCGTCGCCATATATTATCGTGTTCACATAATCTGCAAGCGTTCTTTTAATTCAATGGACCAACACTAATTAAAATATCATAGTGCGGAAGCACGACCCTACACTAATGCGTCCTTATACAAACTCCAATTATTACCGGTGTAAGTACATATTCATATTTCATAACCGCAGATAATAGGTACGCAAACATTGTTTTAAAGTTTAAACGGAAACGCGCCAGGTAGTGGCGTAAATTCTCATCGAAGGGAGATGACAAAGGCTGGAGTAGGTAAATCCGGTAAATATATAATTCATTTCAAGTTTTAACATTTATTTCAGTTACAATTTATAAAATACAAGGTAAAAAATATGTATAGTTGGCCCAACTAAAATTATAGTTATTACAGAGACACAAATCACAATACATTTTTAGTTGGAATAACTCAAAGAATAACTAAATAAATAGTTGGCTCAATTAAGCATTTAGTGTTCCGAACTAATATATATAGGTGCTAAAAAAATTAACTGAGACAAATATTTATTTAGTTATTTTAACTAAAAATTTATTAGGTCCCTGTACTAACCATAATTTTAATTAGACCAATTACGTATTTTTTCTTAGTAATTAGATTGTATCGCCTGTCGGTTGCTTGTGCGTTTATTAAAAATGTCACGAATAATATAATATCGTATACATTTAGTGGTATCTACTTTCAAATTTCAACATAATTTAGTGCCCCGTGATTTATGTATAAAATGTATTCATTTTTCTATAACCCTTCAGGCCTCATTACAGTCTTAGACATAAGACATTATATTTAGTATAATATCTGGTATAATATCTATTATCTATTAGTAGGTAATAACAATTACACTGTTAGAACAGTCCCACAAATAATTTGCACGATAAGCGCAAATTCCAGTTACACTATTACACAGTAACTGCTATAACTGTTATAGCATCCCTGATATTGGTCTGTACTCAGTATTTATTTATCTACATCTATATCTATCTATCGTTGTAATAAATTCAAAAGGTCTAAATTATTTTTGAATGAACTGATAGATTGTAGAATAAAAATATTGATGAATGATTTTTAAGGAATACCTATACAGGTTTATATAGGCTAGAGCGATAATTTATTTTCAAGTAGTTTATTAATTGAACTTTTAACAAAATATTATTAATAAGATAGAACAACTAAACTCATTTATTTACAGTTCCTCAAGGTGTACATATGTTTTGTCATTGTTCTACGTTTAATAAAACAATTAGGCTCTAAAATGCCTGTTAACCATTAACGGTAAATTAATAAACATTTTCTAATTATAAAAAATACGCCAACGTATAGCCCTCACCCTCAGATACATTACTCTATGAATTGTATATTACATTTTTTTGCTCTAAAACCGTCATTTATCAAGCAAAACGTATTCTGCGTACTTATAGCTACATGTATAAGGTTATATAGGTAGCTATGTTTAGGTTAGAAAAATATTTAAAAACGTTATTGTGACCGCTGTGATAAGCTTACAAAATCGATTGACAATAAATAATCCTCATTGCTGTACCACAGACTATATGAAAACAGATAGCTCACTCGGCTTTCATATACGGTCTGTGGCTGTACTAATAAATATATATTATACAATTTAGTTAAAATTTTAACTCTGATTTTGGGGAAAATTTCTTATTTTGAACTCCTTAACAAATATGGACATAGCTATTATCTATTTCATGGTCTAGCAAAATACTTTAACATCTATTCAAATAATTGTATAGGTACTATACAATTATTCTAATGTACCTATGTAGGTATATTATAAAGCACTAACTATAAATAAAACGAAAGGAAAAGTCAAAATGAAACAGTCGTATCACGTATTACTGTAAGGGTTTCGTAGAAAAAAATATAAAGTATTTGTATTGAATCGAGATTTACCCACAGAGCGCATTTTCATGTTTATTTTTTATTATAAAATCGGCGCTATTATGTTAGGCGATTCATCCGTTGAAATATTATTTTTGATGCTCGTTATTTTTTTTACGGCGTCATTCACTCAATCCAAAGATATTATTCAACAAACGCGCAATTATTTTGCCAAGTACTCTTTACGCTTGGTAGATCTCAATGCTTTTATATTCACTATAGGTACACAAAACATTAGTTTATTACATTTTAAAATTATTATCATTATTATTGACCAAGAATAACATCACTGTTAAAAAAATATCTCATAAATGGAGAATAACTTCAAGTTGAAACTTCTCTTTAGGTTTTATAAATCCACCACAGAAATGTTATGTTGTGTGAAATATTGAGTGAAAATATTACGAGTATAATTTGTATGTTATAAAAATGAATAGGAATTTGCATGTATTTCATATAATTAATTTCTAAATTATTCACTATTAAAATACATATTTTGTATGGTTCTCCACTTGAAACGGTATGTTTAAAGGTTTCTTCCTTAATTATTTCGTATTTGGAAAAAGAGTTATGCAATTTTTAATATATTATAGATAATACTATAATTAATAATTTGATTTAAAAGTCGTTTCGTATCTTCTTTATTTTAAAACATACATCCTACACGGAAATTTGGATTGCATAATAACGGTTGGATTTTCATAATTTTGTTTTTTATTCTAATTGCACCTTAATTAAATACTTAAGTCATAAGATTTGAATACACAGAATATGGAAAAATTAAACAAAATCTAAAATTGTTTAATTCTTTCTAAATTCCAGAACGATATCCCAGAATTCACATCGAAGCGTTTGATTGTGATCAAGTATTGATATGATTAGATTAAATTATTGCATTGAAACTTTGCTAACTTTCCTACTACAGTATACACGTACTGCTTATACTTTATTGATTGAAACTGTACTGGTATATATAATTAAATATACTGAGCTCGGTTTGTACTAAAAGCTAGTTTATGCCATGTTGGTTTACACTGTTTCAAAGCTTTAACCAAAGTTAAAAATTGTATCTTATAAAAATCTATTACATTCACATTTTTTGTTTACAATATTTCATTCGACAATATAAAACCAAAATTAATTATAAATAAAGCCTTAATAAGTGACTCAGGTGAGTGGTGATAGATCCGTATTAAGCTTGTAAACTAATAGGCTAAATTCTTTGGGCCGCATTGCTCTGTACTTTTATTTTACGGTCCGGCCAGCTATATGGCGGCCACCTTTGGAGCTATAAGCTATATTAAAATAAGTATAGCTATATTATATTAGTAAACTGTTTTGTAGAAAAATCTAATTTTCTGATTTTGTTCGATCACGCGATCAACTTTGTCCAGTTTATACTAATAAGTATTTGCATTTTAACTTTTAACAGTTAATTTCTTATATGTTTATAAGTTTCAAGATAAATAATACTTAACAGGATGTGAAATAATTATACAAAACCCCAAATGACTTGTACGTTTTAATCGCAATATCACCGTCTGAATACATTAATGTGCCATTACGAGTACCTACTGCGATAAAGTGTGTGTACCAGTAGATACTTGACTTTTTCATTGCCAAACAATAGGCCGGAGAGAAGTTAAATAACAACATAACACAGCAGGATAATGAAACAGAATGAAGATGAAAACGGAACATGAAGGGTGAGTTTTTCGTCGACAAGTGGATGCTGGATCTCTATTAGGAGTTTGTGTCTGTATTATTTCTGTATCATACAATTATTAATATACATATATATAAAGAGCTATGCCAAAGGGCAACTTGCCATCACCACAGGGTTTCATTTTATACAAACGGGCAAATAAAATAATGACCACTCCAGAAGACCACCAACGTCCCTTTGTGTAAGCTGTGCGAATTGCCTCAAAAGTCAAATGCTTATTCGTTGTTTAGAGATCCGCTATTATTATAAATCCACCTACGCCAGTTGTTTAGAAAAGAAAGTTCATTGTAATTTTATTTGTTTGAACTCTAAATCCGTGTCTAAACGTTTATGACTTTATAAAATATTATTCTGTCTTCAAGGGCTAAAACCATAATAAAGGCAAACTGAAAAAACTCTAATTACCTACATAGCCCGTTTTTTTAAATGCATCGCCATGTCCGATAAGGGAATCAATTTCGCATTACTTCCTCCTCGGTTGGCATAGTTTTTTTTGAAAATTATTACAATCTGTATTAGTATATACAATAAGTAAAATTTAGGGCCAATTTATTTACAACGCTGGACGACTTGATCGAAGGGGGCGTCCATTGACACTATAAAATGTTTTTAATTTATTTATATATTTACATTTGGGTTGAGAAGATCTCTGGGCCATTTACGTTTAAGGCGGCGTGGTAGGTTGTCAGGAAGAGTGAAGGAAGATAATTTAGATATTAGTGGATTTTGGTGATTGGAAGTGTTGTTGTGGAAGTTTTTATAGAATTGGGTAGCTAGATAAGTTATTGTTGGAGTTTTTATATCGTTATGTAGGGTTCGGCTGCTAACATACCATGGGGTATTAGTAATGAGGCGAAGAGATATTGATTGAAAGGTTTGACTTTTTTGCTGCGCCGCATAACTGGATGCCGTAAGTCATAGAAGGCCGAATTAATTGCTTATAAATGAGGAGTTTTGTATTAAGGGGTAGTTTTGATTTTAGTAGTTGTCTGAGTTGATGGAGCCTGAAGTTAAGTGCTTTGCGTTTTAGTTTTATATGATAGGATCAGTTAAGTTTTTTGTCTAGGTGGATACCTAGATATCGGGGAACTAATGCCTTGACGGAGAGTAAATATTATGTGTAGCGATTTGTTTGTGTTGATTTTAATTCTCCAGAGTTCAAACCAGTTTTGTAAGTCGTCGAGGTGTTTTTAAAGAGTTTCGGATGCTAGATTTAGGTCAGTATTTGAGGAGATGATTCCTGTGTCGTCTGCGAATGTAGCTAGGGTAGTATTATTGGAATGTGGGATGTCGGAAAAATCAAACATGTTTTACATAAGTCACTTTTTTGTCATTTTAGTATAACATCAAAAAATCAGGTGGACCATGAAATCCTGAAGACACTGTTATATGAGGAGTATAGTTTCAAAACCAGCCATAATCACATTTTGAAATTGTTCAGGAACAACAAAAAACGAAAAAGACATTAACATTTTACTCTATGATTTTGTATCAGTTGTTTTTTGCCGCGAAAAAAACGTGTTTGGTTATGGCTGATTTTGATAAAAACTTCGTTTGATGGGTGATTTTGAAACCAACCACAATTTTCCATGGTCAGTTTAAACCAGTTATAGCTCTATTTGATGTTCAATATTTTTACAGGACTTGTAATACAGTGTGACCATTTAAAAAAAATAAAAAACCCAATTTTCAAAAAATGTGCTTTTGGCTGGTTTTGAAACTATACGCCTCATGTATACATTTTTTTAAAATTAATGGGTGTATACAACTTATACCCACTGAGCGCGATAGACGTTTGAGGGAACGGCTATTAGAAGTATTATTGTTCAAGCACATTGTAAATAAGCCCCTACAGCATCGCAAATAACGTTATACCTACTCGCAACATGATAGCCCGTAGTCCGCTCTGCAATTACATATACAGAGGACACTTTATGCACTTGATTAATTTTGTATACAAAAAACCGTACATCTCCCGGCTAAAGTGGCTTAAAGCCACGTGTGCGCAATCGAATATAATGGTGGCCAAATTAATGGTCGAAACTGTTGCCGATGAATGACCGGCATTAAGCACCCTGCACCGACGTCCCTCTCATGTGACTACTTGACTTGATAAGCCGCAACATATCATTGCTAATTTTGTTCAACCTATGCGCTTCCCAGTGAAATGAACTGAATAAAGGGTATCTTTCTTTTCAATGTGCAGTGAGTAAAACTCTCATCGGTTTGTTTAAACATAGTTGTTTATATACCTATAGAAAGATAAATGGAAAAAAAATCGAGCACCCAGCACGGTATAAGATCTAAGCTATATAATAATTTTTTTATTTTGTTTTTATTGACCATCTGTAATGTTATAAAATATAACAAAAGGATACCGCACGAACAAATTTCGAACTTATTTGATTATTATATTATAGTAATAGGTTAGTGGTGTAATTACGGGGGGATTTGAGTGTCGTATCCCCCCTTGACGTTATATATATCACAATGGTATACATACAAAAAAAAAATTGGGGGAGGAGAGGGTAATGAGTGAAATGTATGCAATTTTTTTTACCCCCCCCCCCCCCCCACGAACATGACCAAATTACACCATACTGTAATGGCAAATGGCAATATCGTGCCATAGGTACATATTGTAAAATATGTTTTCTTAATGATGGGAATCCAAAAATCCGTATTTTTACAAATAAAAAAGCAATTTAAGCCACTTAAAAAGCATGTCAAATATTTTTACAGTATAAAACTGTGTACCTAAGTAAAATATCTTATATGAAAATGTAAAAATAAAACACAACACCAAAAAATAAACTGCTTTTGGATTTCAGATTTGTTGAAATCCGAAAGAATTTTATGGATAAAGTTAAGTTATTTTTTTTAATTTGTATCAAAACATTTTACTTACATACACAGCTTTATATTGTAATAATATTTTATATTTATACGATTTTCAAGTGGCTTAATAGCGTTTTTTGAAAAATCCGGATTTTCGGATTCCCATCACTAATACTTTTATGTGTTTTTTCTCAATTTCGAAGAGAAAGTCTTTCGATTTTATACATACGATTTTTAAACTACATTTTTTTTCATGTTTAACATTTGTGTATTTCCTTCAGATTGAGACACAGACGTTTAGTAGATTTGACGGTTGGATGCAAGCCGGCTGCCTACTTGATGCTTACCAAACAAGTGGCACCTAAATGTGAAGCTGTATATGTATAATAATATAGACTATACACATATGTACGAAGAAACTAGTCCAGTAGGTAGTTAAATCATTATTATGGTATAATTTAATTTACAACCACAAAAAATAATAATGTTGATTGAGGAGTTTCCGTAGGAGAGCACTTAAATCCAAAATTTACTTATTTTTTTGTTTTTTTTCGGGCGGAATGGACTTATGTTTGTAAATTGTTTAGGTTAGTGTCTTGAAACATCCACGAGACTAAGAAAAATGATTTACCAATTGAATTGAAATACCAAGATAAGCAGCAGTAAGTATAAGGATTTTTACCGCCACATTTGCAAATAATTTAATTATAAATTGGTAATAAAAAAATCAATTAATTATAAATAAAAAGTTTTTAAAACAGTTGTTTGCTTTTCTCGTAAAAATGTTATTTTGTACTTGAGTACTAATTAACAACTCTGTATAACAATTTGAATACTTTAGAAATGTTTATAGTGTCGTTCGGCCTTGTTTATTGAAGCTATAAATGCTAAATTAGACACATATTATGACGTAAGTCAATAAACTCAGTCATCACTCAATAAACATGTAGGTATATGGAAGCTTTATTACGCTTTAGTCTTATTGTTTAGCCATGTCCACAAAATTCATAAATAAATTATATCTTGATTAAAAATAAATTTTCATTTTTCCATCGAATATCGTGTTTAGCTATTATTTAATAGGTAAGTTATTTGTACAGTTTTTTTTTTTTTTTAACATCTTGTTGTTTAATGCCGGTACTAATATTCAATCCCGCGGGCACAAGCACAATGCTGTAGTTCATAAAAATGTAAATTGATCATTAAGTTGAGCAGCGGGCAATTCGTATACACTTAGTTAGTCACATAGGCGGTGGTGTTGAAATATAAATAATTTACTCGACTGTTATTGTGTGTATGGCAAAATGCCTCGTTTTCATAAATTGTGACAAACACAAACATCATGCAGAGCATTCAATTTACATAGTAATCGAGCAGTTCCGAGTGCACCGATCCTCGTTTACATTAACTCGGCAATCAAACTGCAGGGGAGAGATTATTTAAACAGCGACTATACTACTTCAATAATTTAAATTCGCGTATGCCCTTATAAATAATATAAATATACATCATCTACAAACTTTCAAGTTTTGTGTAATATAGTACCACTAATGTGGTTGAAACCGATAGTATCTTTTTATATAATAATAATATGAGAAATAATAATTATTAACCAACGCGGTTGCTCAAAAATTATCAAGCATGAAAAATTAAAAACATTATGCAATTAAATAGGTGAAAATTATTAGTTTACAATAGGGCCTATTATTTATGAGATCTAATTCATACAAATAATAAACAATAGAAGACAATTTACAGTAACGTTCTTAAGTTTGGAAAAACTAACAATGTGTTTGTTACACTGAAATCGGGTTGTACTATGCTGGTTTGTTTTATGCTAATTTTGAAGATTAAAGAATTGGGAAGAATCTAGTAACAACTCCTACTATACGAATGTATAGACATAGGCACAGCTAGGGGGTGCTAGGGAGACTTTAGCAACCCTAGACTCAAAATTAGCACCCCTAAAATTCAAACCCTAATTTTAGAATATACTATTTTATATCGAATGGTTTGAATATTTTTTTGAGTTAAAAATGAGGATTGAAAACGTTAACGAAAATTTAACGTGAACTAAATAAAAATTATTTTGTTTCCCTCGAAATCAGTGGATATAATTGAAAAAAAATTCAAACTTGAACATCTAATATAATATGAATAATCTCACTTTAACCTATTATTAATACTATTAATGTATTACAATTATTGCTTAATGACTGAAATTAATTCTCAATTTTATTAGTCTCTACGGCAGCTATCTTATGTTTTAGGGATATAAAAATAGCAATTTTCAATTTACGCACTCGGCACTGAATGCCATAATCTCTCTTCACTTTGTACTACCAGTATTAAGTAGATACCTAGCTGCTTTGTACTGTGCTTACAGTTTTGAAATTCATACTACTAAATTCCAATATGAATTTGCATTTGTTTTAATTTTAAATACTAGTATTTTTGTTCTAACATCTACGGAAGGATGGCACAAGCCGTATGTCTCTTTTTCCAACTTTAAGAAAATACAATTAAAGTTGTTCTGCAAAATGTATTCTATGTAATGCTTCTATATCATCATAGCTTAAGCCATAACAATGCTTTTACCCAGTCATACAATATTTTGCCAATTTGTGTAATTACTATTTCAAAACATATCATGATGACAAAATTAACAAAACACTTTTTGTGACTTATCAGCTTCTGCCATCCTATCACAGATTATAATATCTTCTTCAATTATGTTGAAATTTGTTGTGTTTTAGTTAGCCGTATTGAATTGATTGGGTACGAGGAATTGAGTTTGGATTAATGGACAGACCAAATTTTTTTTGGTTCGGTTAGTGAAATAATATACCATTATACTATTTATATTTTTGCTTTGAGGGTAACTAACGGGGAAAGACGAATTTGTATTGACGGGGCCGCGCCTCGCCGGTGCGTTCACTCAACTCTACTATTCGCAAAACATTGGTGTATAACATCAATTACGAGGGCTCTGTCACCAATCAAAGCTCTTTGTCTGGCTAATTTCGCTTTTCATTTACACCCCGTCGGCACAGCGGTGGCACTGTGGCAGTTTGTACTTACAACCATCGCCGCCTCGCCACGGCGTTTCGTTTCGATTTAGCGTTAACGAGCAACCGCCTTATCAACATCTCCCTCCGCCGACTAATAATAAAAAAAAATATATATATATAAACCATCCGTTAAATTAAATCATTACAATAACATAAAATATATACAACGGCGACCGGCGTCCCCCGGAGGGGGAAACGACGATTGCATATTGTAATAACATCAAACATGGCATTTGTATTATTTTACCGCAACGTCAAATCTCTACAGGCACGTTTATAGTTTCTCGTCGTTTGAGCGTTTTTCCACACTGCCATCAAAATACAACCAGTAGCTACCGTTGGTACAGAGGAAGAAAAATGTAGGGCGTTTTTGTGCGGTTAGGTTAACATGTAATTTAGAGCGCAAAATAAAAATGTCTTGCCCCCGGGCGCTTTAGTCTTTAGTCACGCCACTGGATACAACAATCAACTTAGACCGAATAAGGGCATTCTGAAATCTATATGTCTCTATTGTATCTTATTTGCAGTCTCCGATTTGGATATTTGGAATCATAAAGCAAAATATCTTAGGGGCCACTTCTCATAAAATAATAATAAAAATACCTGCCCAAAAAGGTTTTTTTTTAAATATATTTTAATTATGCAAGGATCTCTAACAATTTACAAACCACCGTTATTTTATTTTTTTATTTTCTTGAAAAATAAATATTATTTATAGTTTATATTATCAAAACATCAGGAAGCTTGGCAAGCCAGAACAGGCCTGGACCGAAATTGGAGACCCCTATTTAATAATTAGTTGTTTTATTGTTAAATAAATTGTCTTTATTTATTCCAATACAATACCTATAGTTAAATTTACACTAAATTTATCATGTTATAAAATAAATAACACATTTTAATATAATGCAAATTAAACAATATCAACACTTAATAGGTTTATGAAAAACTAAAACACATTAGTTATCATCATCATTATCATAATCTTCTTCTTCTTCATAGTTATCTTTATCATCATCTGATGACCTAAAAATAGTAAAATCTCACATTTAAACCACACTATTATTTTAAACATAAATGTCAAAAGCTAGTACTATTAAAAATTAAAAAAAAATTATATTCGAATGATTTACCCAAAATTTGCTTCAAAATCCTCATCGTCAGATGGAAACAGTTCTGCTGGACCATCATTACCGTTTTGTTTTGGCTTATGTTTGATCAAAGTAGGTATATTAAATTCTCCTAGCTAATAAAAAATAAAAACAAAGAAATAATGTAAAATAAGATAACTTAACTTTTATTTCACCTAGCACAAGCCTAGGCAGCTTTGATATTTAATAATTGTCTTATTAATCATTATTGTTACTGTAAAATAATTTGTTAGAAAAAAAAAATTGTTAGTAATTTGTATGTATTTTTCTTACAGCAATATTGTTGGTTAATTTTCTAGCCATTTGTTGTTGGTTTAACTTGAACCAACTATCATAATATTGCGACATTGGCGTGCCAGCTAATTTAATGTCAGATTCCCATGCTTGGATTGCTTTTAGGTCATACAGAGAAATACCGCTTTTCCCTCTTTTATCACTTATTAGATTTGATGTGTCTTTTACTTTGTCCAATATACTTCGTAATTTACGTGTGTAATTCATGTTTTTACAATTTTTAATAAACTCTTTCAACTATATAAACAAAAAAATAATAATAATGTACACAATATGTAATAAATATTATTTAGTAGCATAAAAACAAACTTTAATAATAAGTGGTACGACCAAGTCTGGAAAACTAATTGTATGTGCTTCGACTATAAGATACTCCATTAAAGAACTATGTACACTCTCAACAACCGCATCTTTAAACACATTTTCTTGCAACTGTGATTTTGACAAACGTAAAACACAAGTAAAATCCATTGGCCGCATGGATGTTTTTGAATGTCTTTTTTGAAAATCAACTAAACTTAAAACCTAAAAAAATATGAATAAAAAGTAACTCAGAACTTATGAAAATAACGATAAGCCCAGTATCAGTCAGTTAAAAATAGAGAACACAGAATTTATACCAACAGGAAAAAGTAGCTAATAAAAATTAATTAGAATCTAGTAAAATAATAATTACCTCTAAAATATGTGGCAATACAGGTACAAATTTGCCGGTCTCTTTACTCAGTTTTGTTAACATAGATATACAATGAAACCTCAATGGAAGGTACTGAACTGTTGGTATGAGTTTAATGCATCCGACAATTATCTAAAAATGGCAGTGAAAATGGTTGTTCAATATTTTCTTAATGGTGGTTGTTCTAATTAAAATTATTTACAGAAGTTTTATTTAAAAAATGTTAAAAGGATAATTGGCACGATAAATAAAATAGTAATAATTTATAAATAATTTAAAAACCTATAATAACTAGATTAAGCTAGCTCAGGTACATCTATGGGATCAAGACTAATTGAACTATACATGAAAGCCACATACGTTTTAAGATATGTTGCACAGAGTCAGAACTATTTCAGACATTTATTTCAATCATATCGATTGGCCACAACTTGCTATATCTCATATTTTAATGTATCAGTTGACATAAATTATTATTGTTGCATACTAACAACTATTATAGGCATGTTTTTCATTTATGAAAGTTGAAAGTCAAGTTACATCTGATCATCGGAGGTTAAACTTATCAATAGGCACTCATAATTGATAGTTAGGATGAATGTAGAAGAAATATAAAGTATAACATAGAAAGGCTGCATTATTTAAAGTTGAACACTAAAGGTTTAACTATTAGAGAGGTGTATTTGGAAATTATAGATGATATTTTCATAATTCTCAGGTTAATAAGTTTTGTGTTTTTTAATGTTTTCTACATACTCAATAAGACTATAAATGAACAAGATGAATATAGTAAAGATATAAAATCTACTTGAACCTTAAACCATAAAAGTTATATACTTCTTGCGTACACGTGTTATGACAACGATGTTGTCATCTTCAGCGCTAACAACAGACTGAGTCACGTGACACGTGTACGCAAGAAGTGCACAATTTTTATGGTTTAGGGTTCAAGTAGATTTTATATCTTTACTATATATTTAACCATAAGTTTGCTTAACAGTTTTTTTTAGAACAAGATGAAACTTAAAATGACATTTTTAAAAAATATTTTTTTTTATATTTGTACGCTTCAGTTTACCTGTATAAGTGGATAAACTAAGGTTTGCAACTGTTTTTTATTTAATGTGACACACAAAATGTCTGACCATAGTTTCAATGATGAGATATATTGCCAGTTGTAAACAGATTGAATATTTTCCTGTAACAATATGATTTATTATACTTTAAATTTAGATAATCATTCATTTTTATAGTAAACTTTTATACTTTTTTCTTTAATGTTACAGCGTTTCTTAGATGTATGGCCAACTGTCTTATGTATAAAAATGCATGATTGTATGAAACTGCTTCATTGATAGAAAACATTTCTGTCAACGATTGTCTCATAAAATTGATACCAGGCAATGATTTAGGAGTGATAAATTTGCTGTTAGCAATGTATCCAACATACATAGCCTAAAAAAATATATTCAATTTAATTAACAATAAATAATACCAACTACAATAAAGGTTAATTCAAAATATTACATGTGAAAATAGTGTTATAAGAATATGTATTTAATCATAAGACTTGTCCTTGTGTAAAATATGGCCAAATACTTATATTATTTTCTTAAATAAATTTAAAGACAATGCATATATATTATATTCAAAAGAATTATAACTACAAAATATATTATTTAATTTGATTCTTTGATTAAATAAAATAACACTCTGGAAATTATAACTACATATAGATTAAAATGCTAATGCACATTAAGTTAATGCAAATTAACAACTGCATGTAAGTGATTTTTGAATTGGGTTATTTCTTCACATAGTAATTTTTTTTACAAGAGAGCAACAAAATATATTTACCTTAAGAACCAATTCGAGATATGCTGATGGATCGCTATTGGCCAACTTTAATATACATAGGAAAGCAACAACTTTTACAGTTTCACTATCATTGGCACTCCATAATGCTACAAGCCTTTTTAATACAGGTTTCACAATAGTTGGAAGACATGAGAGAAATCCAATCATCTGATGTAAATGTTTCAGAAGTACACATGTGATATCTTCACTAGATACATTGTTCAACAGCTATACATCAAAACCGTAATATATACCTAATTGCAGTACAAACTTAAAAAAATGTGAAGTATATTACTTTGGATATATCAGTCAAGTATGATCTAAGAGTCATTTTCACTTTGTTCCAGTATTTTGATTTTAATATCATATTTTTAGAAGTACAGCCTGGGGGAAGTTTTAAAAACTTCAATAAAGCTGGATGTAAGTCAAACAAACACATTTGAAGAACTCCATTGAACACTAAAATGTATAATATAATATTAGGACAAAAAATATATAAAATAAAATAGTTATTACCTGAACTTCCTTCAACTTTATATGGAGTAGGTTTATTGATTTCATCTACAGTCACTCTCTGAAGAGCTGCTGTCATTGCTTTAGTTGCAGTAGTAATGAATTTAAGTTTCTGTTTACTAAAAATATATTATTTTATAATACATTTTTTTCAAATATAAGGTTTAAGATCTTACGAATTTTGAAGTTTTTCTCTCCACGACTGTATCATAGATAATGTAATAACAGATTCATCTCCTTCTTTACAAAACTCTTCTTCAAATTCACTTTCATCACTACCAATCTTAAAATATCATATACATTGATTAAATGAAGCAAATAAAATTACATTCATTATTTATTATCATCTATTTATATTTAAATTTGTTAGTTTAGTTTAAAACTATTTTATGCATTCTGATATTTATTAATTGTATTAATAATTATTAATAAGGTAAACTTTGTTTAGGGAATCCCACAAATTCAACACTTAACAAATTTGTTTTTATACGATTGGAGTTCTTTATACATTTAATAATATTTTTATATATTATAAAATATACATTTAATTAACAATAAGCAAAATTCATTTGTTTAACATTTTGTTATACAAACCTCTAAATGATCAGGAGGTTTATGCAGTTTTTCAGATTTAATACCTTCCTCTTCATCTTCATAATCCTCATCATCATCATCATCGTTGCTTAGATCATTTGACTCGGATATTTTTGACAAGTTTTTGTCACATTCTTTAATATATTTGTAAAACTCAGGATCAGATGTCTTTAACTTTTCAACTTCGTCCTCCAAATCATCACTGTCGTATACTTGTCCACCTTCATCTTCACTCAAACTGCTCGCATCGTGATCAGAATCGCCTAGAATTAAAAACCTTGTGGTTACACACTTTCAAGTTGATAATCGATTGAATATTTTATAACTTACTATTGAATTTAATACAATCTAATGAATCGTCAGAATCGTCCACGTGATGTTTCTTTGGAAGTTGTTTTGCAACAGGTTTTTTTAACGAGATTTTTTTCTTATTGAAAGAAGTATTCTTCTTTGCGGCGGTTTTAACTTTAGGTGCCATATTTAAAATCGCAAGTGCCGTATACAGATAATTGCACCGAGCGGCAAACGGTGTACACGTGTTCTGACTTCTGAATTGAGACTTATTCCGTATTCGTTTGTCTGAATGTTATTGTTATTTATTGTTATCAGCGGTTATAATATTGATAAAAACCACATGTATAAAACGGGACAGCACCACTTTTCCCAAATTGCATGCGTTATCAAAGACAATTTTTTCCATTGTACACTTTTTTCAAATTTCTTATCATATCTTTAAAATTAACTTTTAACCATAGAATCATTGATTAAATGTACAATTCAAAGCATTCTTCAAAGCGAATGATCTAGCAGTCGACGAACTGCGTAAGATGTGTCTTTTAATCCTGAAGGACACATTGTATATTATCAATTTCCACCTATATTCTACGTAAATGTTTTAATTTTTAATTTTTATTCAATCGTCCACTTATTGGATTATTAGTCTTATTATTCATTTATTAATTTTTGTCTTAAAGAATCTATGTTTACCTGTGTTACTATTATTACCATCAATGTTTAAAGAAAAATTGTGTTATGTACTATTGTATTGATTTAGTATGCTGTGTCTTATATGGCAACCTATGTTTTAGGCAGCCCGCTTGATTTTTTTAAATAAAGTTGCTTCTCTCTCTGTGGAGAAATAGTAATATGATAATACCCGATAATGAAATTTTAATATTAAACATTTTTAATGATTCTTATTAAAATATTGAATTTGAATTGTCATCAGTTCAATTTCTAATAATGGTTTTCCATTCAATGTATAATTGGAACTCGACGGCCGCTTTTAGGTACTCTTGAGTTTGACCTTCTCAGTTCTCATTACGTGCCCAAATTATTTGATTCTTTTTTGAAGTCGACAAATACCTGCCACACATTTTGTTTGTATTCAAACTTTTTTTCTATAATCTGCCCAACCACCGACAGCTGATCTATTGTCAATTTCCTTTTTTGAAATTCGCATTGGTACCCCTAATACTAATAGTAATATTATTAATGTACTAATAGTATGTAAAACAATATTAACAATATTTTAGTATAATAATAATTTACCAACAATAAATTGTCTGTACAGTTTTTTTAAAGAAAACAAGTTTTTCAAAACATACTTGCACGTTTTATAAAAAGTAAAACAGAATGTTCATTGATAAAATCTGAATGAAATTGTAATGTTTTTTAAGTATTTATTACCGATATATCTTTATAGGTCTATGCGTGCAACCTCCCTCTAGTTCATAGCCTGAAAACCTAGGATGTTTAGGGCGCACAGTACTCTAGAATCCGAAAAAGACGATCGAAACTGAATTTTTCAAAATGGTCGTAGAGACCTAATTTTTTTAAGTAGTTGTTAATTAAGTACTGTAGTATATTAAAATACCCAGTTTTAATTTTTAACATTTTTTTTGCTACTCTAACTGCTGGGTTAAAGTTGAGAGGTCACCTACTGTTATTTTTACCTTTAAAAATAATCTATATTCAATCAAATTTGTAAGGTATAAAACAAAATATTTAAAAAAATGTATGTACGTTCCATTATAGCATATTATCCAATGTTTAATTATAATATTTTGTTACCCCCCTTACTCCCTTTTTTCTGGTAAAAAAATATTTAAAAACTAACAAATTAAAATATGAATTTAAAGTTGATAATTACAAATATTTTTGTTACCTAAATAATTGATAATAAAACAAATACAATAACTGATTTCAGTGAAGCCAAAAAAATATATGAATATAAATGCAACATGAAGTTATTTTAAAACATAAAATTCACTCACCTAAGTCACTTTAACTTCTAAAATACGGTATTTATTTAAAATCGTATTTTAAATTTGAATTCGGTGACTTTAAAAACATATAATTTGATATGCAACTTGACATATTTTTTAAATTTTAAAAAAAATTCACTCTACCCCCTAAGTAGGGAGAAGATAAAACAATTTAAATGTTTTACCCCCTGGTCTATGGTCCCGGCTATAGCTATGGCCTAATACAGCTAAAATCACGTAAAACACCATCCATCCGGACACTCAGCGCTGCAGTTGACAACAGCGCAAGCTTTTTTACCATAAGAAAAAATGTAAAATGTACAGTTGTAATTTTAAAATATATTATATTATACTTTTTAATTCTAATCAAGACGTTTCATGTACAAAAAACGGATAAAACCATTTGTTTTAAAACTATCGTAGTTTTAGAAAAATTCCTACGATACGTCGTAACTGTCATAACAATAGTACCGTGTATCACAGCCAGAGCGCACTGTTTTCCGGCGGCTGTACGTTGTCTTACAGCTCAAAAGACGGGTAATAAAATCACGTTGACAACACTGTTAAGCGGAACTGTTATCGATGTGAGATGTCCGCAGCCGCCCGACAAAAACGCGGTTAGCGAACGCCGATCGACTTTGCGTTGGCTCCCTAGCCCTCACTCCTTAGTGTATACTGATTACTGTAGTATATTGCGCGGTTTGCCGTTAGCGTTCATTGTATACACTATACAGGGCTTTCGGGCTGTAAAGACCACAGTGTTTGTGTACCCGCCACCGGCTACTCGATGCCTACCTTTTGTCCGTTTGTTTTTCAGTCTCATCAACATATTTGATTACCTTCACATTTTTATCTTTTTATATAGAAGTTTGTTATTGCAAGGTGTAAAACAAGTATCAAAAAACTTGTCAATATATGCTAAAAGGTAATTTGTTTGTCAAATTGTTCGTTCTAATTTATAATAACCTAGAATTATCCAAAATTGTATTTTGAATAAAAATCAAATATTATTTGCTATTACTGTAGTTCGGTGTATCCAATGAACAGCAGTATGGACATGGAAACGGAAGAAGAAAACTTCGAAGATGTCAAGTCTTCCAAAAGCCCGACAAAAAAAACTACTGGTAGTTTGAATAATTCAAAAGAAGACAATTCGGTTAGTTTAATATTATAGTTATTGATATTTGACTGCTTTGGGTATTTGTATTTGTACATTTAATGTATTTAACTATTGTTATGGTACGGTAAATTCTCAGATTTGTTTTAAAAATGTTGATTTTTGTTTGTACTCCTAGCTATTTCTTTGCTTATTAAATTTATTTACCGTTTGACAAGAGAAGTCATCTTAACAAGGATTAAAATCCATCTTTGGCAGATCCATTTTCTATTGTTTTCTCTTGATTTGATGGGTGATACAGTAGTAATTTACACATAATCAGATAGGATGGCCTCTCTTGTTGAATAGAGTACCTATTGGACATTTTACTATATAATGAAAGATTTTTTTTTTTTAATGTAATAAGTAACAATAGATTTTTCACAATGCATATTTACAACAATTAAAATAAACTATGTAAGCAAACTAAAAATTTTGGACTAAATTAACTTTGTTAATTTCTTAAATATATATTTATAGAATGACTCGGAATCAGAGGCAACAGCAGAAACGTCACCAGTTAAAAACGAGGAATTTGGTGCTAAAGTTGTAAGATATTATTAACGTTAAAATTGTAGGATTAAATAGAGGATCATTTAAAATAATAACATTACTTTATAACTACTATATTATTTGTATTATCTGAGGTATATTTCGTTAATTTCAAATCAAAATTAGAATTTATATTGCTAAATTATAATTTTAATTTTAAACAGACAACATATTTGCTGAAACAAATTACAGGTAATAAAGGTTATTACTATAAATATTATTTCAGATAATACTGCAAAATCTTACTAACATTTTTGTTTTATTTTTTATATAAATATAAAAATAGTCTAAATTCAGCAGTGCAAATTCCAATAATAAATTCCTAATGAAATGATTTGATGATATAGAAAGAGACATTATTATTTTAAAGTAAATTTAGTAATGTAAATATTAAATAAACCTTCTCGGCTCTACTTCAAAGCTAAACAAATTGTTTTTAAAAATAATCAATAATTAATTAGTTAAAAATTAATTTAGAAGGTTCCTAATAGATCCCTTATAATTATGGAAAAGAAAACATTATTTTTCATAAATAAAAAAAGTACATTGTACTCATGGGATTAAAACTATCAGTTTCGTATAAACTTGCATAGATAGTCATAGACATAGATTGTCATTAGTTAATAAAATTATTAGTTGTAATGTTTATTTATTTAATTTCTAGGAAACTGACCGAGGTAAAAGATTTGACTATCTTCTTAAACAAACTGAAATATTTGCCCATTTCATGACTGCTAATCAAAAGAAAGAAAGTAATGCTAGTGGACCTGGTGGTACACCAAAAAAAGCAAAAGGTCGGCCAAAAAAACCCAAAGCTGAAACGGATGTTACAGAGTAATTAAATATTTTCATTTGTATGGTTTTTTATTATAAGTATAGTGTTAAAATTTAGTTCATTTCTTGTTAGAGTGGGAAAAATTACATTGATCTATTTGATATGTTTCAAAACTTTTATTTTCATTTGTATTAAGTAAAATAATTTATTCTATTCATGTTTTAACTATAGTCATCGACATCGACAAACAGAACAAGAAGAAGATGAAGAATTATTAAAAGAATCACTTGCTGCCGATAAATATATAACTCAATTTGAAGAATCTCCTTACTATATAAAAAATGGAGAACTTAGAGATTATCAAGTACGCGGTTTGAATTGGATGATATCTTTATATGAAAATGGCATTAATGGTATTCTAGCTGATGAAATGGGTCTTGGTAAAACCTTGCAAACAATATCACTTTTAGGGTAAGACCTTTTATAATTACTTATATACTATACATTTTATTAGTTTTTTTTTTTTTACTCTTAATTTGTTACTAGCTATATGAAGCATTATAGAAGTATACCAGGACCTCATATGGTGATTGTACCTAAATCAACATTGGCCAATTGGGTAAATGAATTTAAAAAATGGTGTCCGTCAATACGTACAGTTTGTTTAATCGGAGATCGTGAGGCTAGGGTAAGTAGTGTTAAAATTAATTTTGATATATCGACGTGTCCAACAAAGAAAGACGTAACACTATTTTTATCATTTTTTGGTTTATTAAATATTAAGATAGCATTTCATTTTATTAATCTCCCATAGAGACGATTTGTAACTCCTGTCTTTCGAAAAGGTTGTAAAAAATTGAAATGCAATGTAAAGAACTTACCTTTGAACTGAAAAATTTGAGCGGCTGTACTCAAAAGTTGTAAAAATCAAGTTACTTCCTTCTTTGTTGGACACGTTGATATGGGATGTAACTTAAATCAATGTCATGACAGGGTTATTTACAACTTAAATAATTAAGATAATCGCCATCATGAGGTGATGGTTTCTAGACGGATTTGCTGTCTGGGACGGGTCGTCAGTCTGTTACCAGAGAGGGGGGTGTCAGTTTCTTTTCACCGGGTGCTACCTCGCTCGGCAAACGGAGTGCTTGTGACTGAGTGTCGAACCGGCGACAGTGAGTGCTAACACACTGCCGCCTTATCCACTCGGCTACTCCTCCTCTTCAACTTTAAAAAAAGATGTACAAAATTAAAAAAGGGATTTTTCCTCCAAAGTTTTAGGTTTTTATTACTGTTAATTTTATAATTACCAAAAATAACCACTTAGTATGGAATTTTTGCAAAGTTTCCTTACATAATAAGGTAGGTGACACTTCACTTCTACCCAATTGTCACTAAGTCTTGTAGGACATCATGTAAAATTGTTGATGGGAGTAAGTTAGTTAGTCTAGTTTAATCGCCTATTTGGCGAAAATTGGTTTCTGATATGACTGAGGTGAGGATGTAAGTCTTTTTCTCCAGACAGTTACGTACGTGCCCAGAGAAAATGGCAGACAAACTGAACCATCAATGGATGGCTTAACGGTTCGGCTGCCTTAACTTACAAGTCTAGTTTTATATATGAGGAGGTTAATACGAATTTGGATTTTATTGTAAAAATAAACGCTTAAACATATATTAGTGTAATGAATCGTACATATTTACTCTACAATACAAGTATATACCACAATGATAATTGTCTTTTTTAGAACACATTTGTACGTGATGTCTTGATACCTGGTGATTGGGATGTATGTATTACTTCATATGAAATGATAATTCGTGAAAGAGGAGTATTACGGAAGATTCAATGGCGTTATTTGGTTATTGATGAAGCCCATAGGATCAAAAACGAAAAAAGCAAACTTTCGGAGATTATTAGAGAGTTTGCAACTACTAATCGATTACTATTAACGGGTACACCGTTGCAAAATAATTTGCATGAACTCTGGGCCCTATTAAACTTTTTGCTGCCCGATGTATTCAACTCATCAGATGTATGGTGTATTTCATTTAATTAATTTTTAAATTTTTTTGTTTTAACTATTTAAAAAATGTAATTAATTTTAAAGGATTTTGATTCTTGGTTCAACACGAATAATTGCCTTGGGGATAATACATTGATCGAACGACTTCATGCTGTAAGTTATTGAATAATGTTTGCAATAAGTATGTTTCTATTGATTTGTAATTGAATAATTTAAGGTTTTACGACCATTCCTCTTAAGAAGATTGAAAGCTGAAGTAGAAAAACGTTTAAAACCTAAAAAAGAAGTTAAAGTTTATGTTGGTCTCAGTAAACTGCAACGAGAGTGGTATGTAAATAATGAGTAGAATTTATTTAGTCAACAAATATAGAAAAATATTAAATAAAAATAACTTCACTCTATAACCAGGTATACTAAAGTTTTAATGAAAGACATAGATGTAGTCAATGGAGCTGGGAAAGTTGAAAAGATGCGATTACAAAATATTCTTATGCAGCTTAGAAAATGTAGTAATCATCCCTATTTATTTGATGGTGCAGAACCTGGTCCCCCTTATACTACAGACGAACATATTGTAAGTATCAGATTATGTATATTTTAATTGTGAAACCTATTTATTTGACATTATAAAATAAGTTCAAAAAAATGTCTGTTAGAATTTTTATTAACTGCCTGTTTTATTCCGAGAATACACTTTTTAATCAACTAAAAATATGTATAACTCATAATGATAAAAAGTCTTATATAAAAACTTTGTTAATAATTCATCAACTGATCTGAGAATACTCTATTACTATGAATTAAAGTATTATATTTTATTGTGTGTGTATCACAACACAATTATTTATTATATAAATTAATTAATTTAGAAAAAAAAAAAAAAAAATGCTTTAACTTTTATTTTACAATTTTTTTTAAAGAAACATTTAGTGTACTCACTAAGAACCCTTAAATAATAACAAATCTTATGTTACCCACTTTTATTCAGGTTTACAATTGTGGAAAAATGGTTGTGTTCGATAAACTATTGAAAGCTTTAAAAGAACAAGGGTCTCGAGTTTTAGTTTTTAGTCAAATGACACGTATGATGGACATATTAGAAGACTATATGCATTGGAAAGCATACAATGTTGGTAACTGTTTTCTTTTGTTTCAACTGGTCAACATTTTTCAGGATTATTAATTTGCAATTTATTAAATTTAGTACTGTCGTTTGGATGGACAAACTCCTCATGAAGATCGTCAACGCCAGATTAATGAATACAATGAACCTAATAGCAAGAAATTTGTTTTTATACTTTCAACACGTGCTGGTGGTCTTGGTATTAACTTGGCTACTGCAGATGTAGTTATTTTGTATGATTCTGATTGGAATCCACAAATGGACTTGCAAGCCATGGTAAGCATCATTATTTATTAAAAAAGTATACAATTGATAGGTATTTTTTCCTATGTGTGTTAAAGGATCGAGCTCATCGAATTGGACAAAAAAAGCAAGTTAGAGTTTTCCGACTAATAACTGAAAATACTGTTGAAGAAAAAATAGTTGAAAGGGCTGAAGTAAAACTTAGATTAGACAAGTTGGTCATTCAGCAAGGCCGATTAGTTGATAATCAGAAAAATGCCTTGAATAAAGATGAAATGCTTAATATGATTCGACATGGTGCAAATCATGTTTTTCAATCTAAGGACTCTGAAATTACTGATGAAGATATTGATACTATTTTACGTAAAGGAGAAGAAAAGGTACAATTATTATTTATTATTTTTAAAAAAAATTTTTAATGTTATTTTTATATGTTTAAAGACCGAAGAGATGAAACAAAAACTAGAGTCTTTAGGAGAATCTTCTTTAAGAAATTTTACATTAGATGCTCCAACAGAATCTCTATACACATTTGAGGGTGAAGACTATAGGTACACTTTTATGAATCAAATTTTATCATTTTTAATGTATATAATATATCATTATTGATGAGCTTGATACTAATAATTATACTTAAAGAATACTTAAGTTAAACATTCGCGGTTGGTTAATTATAGCAAGCACAGCACTGCTCTTGAGAAATCATACATTTTGTGGAAAGTTACATCCCTAATATACCGTTTACGCATTATGGTATTTTATTTTGGGAATTGCATTAAATGCTATTAATTGAGATTTTTTAAATTTACATTTTTATATATTTGAAAATAATGTATTATACATTTTTAGAGAAAAACAAAAATTAATTGGTATTGGAAGTTGGATAGAACCTCCAAAACGGGAGCGTAAAGCAAATTATGCAGTAGATGCTTACTTCCGGGAAGCACTAAGAACCTCTGAACCAAAGCAACCCAAGGTTAGTGTTATAATGATCTAACATAGTTATAATTAATAAATGTTAATTGTTTAAAGTATTTTAACTTTGTCACTTATTAAAATTTGATGTGGTCTATAAACATGTATATTTTCCACCATTGATAACGGTTTAATTTAAACTATTAATGGATTTCAATACAATAATTGTACCGGATTTAAAAAAGAAATTATTATTTTTAATTTATTCAAAACAAATAAGTATTGAAATCTATCAAAGTGGATTAATCAATTTATTTTTATGAATTTAAAAGATATAATAATATATTATTATTTTATAGGCACCTCGTCCTCCAAAGCAACCGTTGGTACAAGATTTCCAATTTTTCCCAACTAGATTATTTGATCTGCTAGATCAAGAAATTTATTATTATCGCCAAACCGTTGGTTATAAAGTTAGTTTTTATTTTCCATTAATTCATTTTATTGTGATTGTTAATAGCTTAGACGATAATTTATTTTGAATACTTACATAGGTACCAAAGAACCCTGAATTAGGACCAGATGCAGTCAAAATTCAAAAAGAAGAACAGAAAAAAATTGATGAAGCACAACCACTTACTGAAGAAGAACAAGCTGAAAAAGAAGTTTTATTAACCAAAGTAAAGAGTTCTATTAGTTTAATTTTAGGCAACTATTACACTCTTTATAGAATAAGAACGCACTAGGGAACGTCTTGAGGCAAGGCCCTTGTCGGGACACTCACACAACTGCCAGAAGCTTCTGACGTTGCTCTGGCAATCATTTGTATGTGCCAGCGCAGTGCATTCTTCTTCCAGTGTAATTTGCTTGAGTGCTTATTTGTGCATGTTTGGTTCCAAATCACATTTACATACAAATTAACCTTCTGGTAATCAAATCAAAAAATAATTTAAGCAAAAAAGTGGCAACAATTTGACAATTAATTATATTTAGTTCCTGGCATATATGAGGGTGTGGTTGTGAAAAAGTAAATGATTTATTATTTAAGAAAATTTATTTGCAATCAATTTCAAAGTAACTATAGTAAAAAAAAATTTAAATCAGAAGTTTAGTTATTATTTATTGTTTAAATTAAATTTGTCTAACACTAGCTAATTTTGACAAATTTGATTATTTTAATGAATGTTAGCGTTGATTATAAATTACTATAGATTGCTCACTGAGAAAAATTTTAGTTCTAGTCGCCAATACAGGACGAGCTCTATTGGTATCATTTTCACTGAAAACATTATTACTAATTAATAAAAAATTAAGTCTCATTAATTTCCAATATTGGTACACTATCAGTTTATTTCTTAAGTGTGTATTCAATATGTAGCTCAATTTTCCAAAAATTTTGTATCAATAACATCTTATAGTATATAAAGAATTTAATTCTTAAGTCGCACATTATTATGTTTAATTTTATAATATGTACGTTTTTAGGGTTTTACAAATTGGAGTAAACGTGATTTTAATCAGTTTATCAAAGCTAATGAAAAATATGGAAGAGACGATATTGATAATATATCAAAAGAAGTTGAGGGTATGACATATAAAATGCTTGATATATTTTGATGTCTTTTTGGTTTTATATTAATATAGGCAAAACTGCTGAAGAAGTTAGAGAATATAGTGCAGTGTTTTGGGAAAGGTGTCATGAATTTCAAGATATTGATAGAATTATGGGTCAAATTGAAAGAGGAGAGTCAAAAATACAACGTCGGGCAAGCATTAAAAGAGCCTTGGATGCAAAGGTAAATATAGCTTATAAATTGTGTATTGGTTATTTACTAAAGTAATTTATTTTTCGTATAACAGATGACACGGTATAGAGCACCATTCCATCAATTAAGAGTATCATACGGGGCAAACAAAGGAAAAAACTACACCGAAGACGAAGATAGATTTTTAGTTTGCATGCTTCATAAACTTGGTTTTGATAAAGAAAATGTATATGAAGAATTGAGAGCTGCTATAAGGTAATGCAAATAAATATTATTATGCCTAGGTTAGGAAAAAATTATTTAACTAAATATTTTCAATTAGATGTGCACCACAATTCAGATTTGATTGGTTTATTAAAAGCCGAACAGCCAGTGAACTACAAAGGCGATGCAATACCTTGATTACATTGATTGAAAGAGAAAACCAAGAACTCGAAGAAAAAGAAAGAGAACAGAAAAAACTTCTTAAAAAAAATTTAAAACCAGCACAATCTCCAGCACCTGTAAAAAAAAAAACTGATAAGGTTGAAAAATCTGAAGCAGCACAGACGGATCCTAAATCACCAGTACAAAAAAAGAAGAAAAAATAAGTTTTTTTTTTAATTTTTTAACATTTTATTATTTAGGTGTATTATATTTTCCTCTTATTTTAATGTAACAAGAGTATTATCATTTTAATATAATTATACTTCCGCATATTTTTTATTAAGTTTTTAAAACTCCATACACAAGTATTTTGTGTTAGTTGCATGTATTCAATAATAATGAACAAATAATTGTTTCAATTTTTTTATTTTACCAGTTAATTGATAAAAACTTATAATAATTGTAATACAGCAAATATTAATAAAAAAAAGTTTGGTTGGAATTTATATTTTAAAAATTGAATACTTCGTTTACAGTTCGTTTTATATGTAGACTAGAGCATTTTATAAAATGTTGGTCACATTATTATAATAAAACACAATAAGACACTTTTAACATATGTTTGTATTATTACAGCTGTAGTATAATTGGTTACTTTTTTCTAATAATAAATAAGTAAAAATAATGTTTTAACACTGTCCTATGGTACACGGCAAATTTCACTAATTTTAAATAAATTCTTTTTTTTTTAAACCTTTCAATGTGACTAAGGAAAAACAACTACATATGAATAGGTATTAGTCTTAAATAATAAACTATTTAATTGATTTTAAATGTAAGAACAATAAATAATTATTAAACTAAATAAAATGTATTATGTATCTCGAAAGTATAATTTGTTGGATACTAGCAACTTGGGCATTATTTAACTATGTATTAAAAAAAAAATTTGTTTAAATTTAAGCTCAATCAATAAACATAATTTATTTTTATTTGACCAAATGTATAAGTTTCAAGTAATAAAAAAATGTTATTTAAGATAACAGATTAATTAAAATAATAATAAAAAAGTAGTTTCATTAATAAAATAATTTGATGTGTTAAAAATTAATTTCAAACAATTACTTATTACTTAAATAAAATGCCCAGCCAGGTTTGTTGTTATTTATAAATTGTGAGATTTTGAAAAAAAATTACTATAAAATTTAGTGATTTCTTTTATATTGAGTAAACGAAATATCACACGTTTTGTTTATTGTTAACGCATATTGATAGTTGAAACAATTTTTTATAATCTATGACATTTTTTTCATTAAATTTATTATATCATTACGAATTACAGACATTATTATATAGTAAATAATTTAATGATAGCTATAACATTGCCGCCAATCTTTTCTAAACATTGTCACTTTAGTAAGAGTTGACATACTTCAAGTAAATAGTGTAGGATCCGCTTAAATAACTTATCTACTCACACTGAATTTATATATGTAGATATATATATTTACACATACAAAATATTATTGGCAACTAACCTCGGAATCTCTCATTGTTGCACTTTCTAATTTATTTAAAAAATCTTTCAATTATTTGGATAGCAATTTAATAAAAAACCATTCAGTAAAAAAAAAAAATAATAATAACCATCATTATATTGTATTATCTCTATACTAATAGATGAACAGAAAAAAATTATGGTAAATAATAAAAATATGAGTAAATTCTTTTTTTATATTAGTTGTACAGAACCTTTTTTTACAAATTCCGATACTGAACTGTATGGCATCAAGTGCTGTGACCCATTTTCTAACACAATTTCTTCCTCCCGACTCTCCAAAGTGTTTTTAATGACAACACTGTCAATGTGCGTATTGCACTTCAGAAACACAAAACTATTGATGTTGGGTTCAATAACTTTTGTATTTCTATCTAATTTGTTGTACAGTTGAGGCATGTGACGAAGAACAGTGTCAAAATGGTTATCAGCATTCTGTGCAAACTCTTGGGCAAACTTTAATTCTTCTGGTGATAAATAAGCACTCTCTGAATTACGATTTTCCTCTTCTTCCAAAATGCTAATACAAAAACATTCAATTTTCTTTAACCTAGTACGCAAATAACTAGTTATTACGAAACGTATACGTTCCAACTCGAGTTTGTGCAAGTCAACTTTTGGATCAGATTTTGGCAATTTTGCCAAATTTCCTTCCATTTCTTTGATTTGCTCCAATAGGCAGTCAACATGATCAGATATATGTGGTAGTATTTCAGGACTAAATTTTTCGTTTAACCATGCCTGTTCAACAGTCTGTAGTACTTTTTGCGCAGTCAATTCTTCTTGAGTACCGTCGTAATCTTCTTCAATCAAGTCAAGAATGTCCACCTCCATAATAATTCTAAAATAAAAACATTTTTATCTTTCACTACACAAAATATATAACGTCCAATAATAATAATGATAATAAAACAAATTTAAATATTTAACCGGCTTATTTATCAGGAGAAAAAAAAAAGTCATGAATAATCAAATGTTTTTCTTTAATAGCACATAAAATAAACAAAAAGAAAAACAATGATTACATATCTCAATATGTTAAAATTATTACTTAGTTGACAAGTACTAAACCAATGTATCATTTTGTTACGTCTAAATTAAAAGTAAAAAAATGTATATAGTAAAAATAATTGTTTTACAATTGGAACTTAATAATATTGTTTATGCAGCTTTTATACTATCAATAAGTGGACCCTTAAGCTTTTTCATTTTATGCACACCATCTGGATCCAATTTGAATATACTATCAATTACGGATATTTCTGTAGACGTCGTATCAGTACCACAAACAGCACACCAGTCGTTCACTACCATTCCAGCACCAATAACATCTGAACCACGGTTTACTGTACCGGCTACCAAAGGAACCTGAATTAGACCAGACAATTCTTCTAAATCTTCTATAGTGGTTTTTGGATGAACCATACCACCAAGATTGGATATAGCACAATATGATCCTACAAGACAATTAGATGCGACCGTTTGTCTATATACTTCAACATCCAAAGTGTCTGATAGTATCTCCTCCGTGTCCTTGTCTAAATCTGGATGAACTAATGCCACATAATCATTACACACCATTACGTTACCAAGAGCTGATAGACGTTCTTCAACACGCTGCACTTTGACACTATCAGGAAGAGAGTTACGTATATGTTGTAATTCAGTATCTGTTGTAGAGTTAGGCAATAGTAAACCATTTTTATTGCCAACAGTCATTCTGCCCACAATACGACAGCCAGCCACAGATGCATGAATAACAGGTATAATATCAGATAATTCAGATTCAAACACACTGTAGAATGTTTCAGAGGCGCCAATTCCAACTAAGCAGTATGAATTAGTTAGTTTACTGAATACACCAATTTCGTTGTTGTTTTCAAACTGTGCTCGGACTGCCATTTTTGTAATTTATAATATTCCCAACTATTCCTGTGTACAAAAATTTAAATTTGTCACAAAATAATTTATTAACTTCTACAATTGAATAACAGCAGTTATATACAAAACATGAAATGTAAGGAACACATTATTTTTTTAATGTAAAAACACTCAATTTAAAATATAATACTTTTTTAATAATTAATACTGGCACACAATATCCAATATATTATTTGGAACACATTTTTAAAAACTATAATTGTAAAAATAAAAATAAAAAACATTTATATTTAAATATATAAAAAAAATGCATATGTAAATATATGTATATTTATCGTAGTATACCAGACCATAGTTGAACCCTAAATTAAAAAAAAGAGAGCTTGGCTATTTCTACGAGGAATACGTAAAAAAGTATCTCGTAAAATATGTTTAACCAATTCTTATAGAATATTAGTGTTATAATTTTGTACGATTAAAATCAACACGTTAACCATGCTTAGCCATAACAGTTGCATAGATTTGAATTATTACTTTAAACTGAATCGACTATTTTATCGCAATTCAATATTTTTAATAACGTGGAAAACTACTTACGCTTAATAATAATAGTGACTTCAATTATCGTTAACTCAATAAAAATTACAATGACAATTTTATGATTTTCAACAAAAAATTACGCGCTCAAGTCAACAGGCATGTATAATTGGTCAATTCTCTTATTTACCATAATTTAACGTTGATTACCATAACCTACAATAATTCTAAATTATTTTTTTTTGAACCAAGATTATGGCCTAAAAGATAAGGACATAAGGGCGGCCAACTCTACCGTTATCAGTGGGTTAGTTAATATTGGAAACGTTAATTAAGTTTTCCGCATCATATCATTAATTAAAGATGTATTCATATAAAAATACAATTTTTTAGTACGGCATGATTAGTATTAATTATTAAATTTGCATAATATTTTTTTTCTCATTAGAAGTAAGAATTGGTAGTTTTTATATGAATTAATTAAATTCCCAACCTACAAAAACTTTTAACAATAGTAGCGCTCATGGTTATAGACGGGTAGCGCTGAACGCTGAAGTGGTGAATTCCGTATGTACCATTAAGCGGAAACGTCAACATGGTAATGGGGAGGAATTAACCGATCTTATCACTTATGAGTTATCTTTAAGGCCGTGACTATAATTGAGAATTCACTGAACCATTAATTATATTGTAATGATGAAATTTATCAGATAGTTTGAATAACTTAAAATTAAATATCAATCACTATACCGCAGTACTTACATGTGTCCATTTACCTTTTCTATGCCAATGTTACTCATTTCTTTATAGGTCTATGATGTTACAGATATATATAATGAACTATAGATTGCTAAGACGTGTACATAGCGCCAATAGAGATAATTGAAGATACTATTTTCGCAATTATTGTGGGAAATGGGAATTAGAATCTTATCACATGAAAATATGTTTGTAACAATTATAAATATAGTAGATAACACAGAATCATAGAAATATAATATAAGTAAATAATATATTATATTATATTTTTATACTCACACATAAATCCCACAAAAAGGTGGACGCTGACTTCCATTCTTATCACTATTTAGTAATCTATTTTATCTAGTTTATAAAATATATCTGTGGCCAAAGTCGACTGTTGTCTGTTACCCATGTCCCATAGAGAAATATATTCTTAAATAGGTCTATGGTTTGTGAAGACTGAAGTTTGTCAATAGTTTATAAAGTTTGTGATATAAGGGCGGAGAAGGTCTATTAACTATGGAGCAAAAAATAGACAATATTTGATGTAAATAACCGATTTTCATTTTAAATATAGTTTCCAATTTATAGGTAATAAAAAAATGTAAGTTATGTTCGTTAAAAAATGAGTTCTATGAAACTCGTTCAACAACTTCCTGATGTGTCTATCGGACGGATTCATTATTTTCTTTTATTATAGAAAGCTTACTACTTTTTCTATGGGAACTAATAGGCTGATTTTTATTTCCTATTAAAATTTGTGAGCTTATAATATAATTTTAAAAACTAAACCTAAAAATGGGCCCGTGCTGCGTAGTCCCCCCGAAGAAGATAACATAATAACACATCTTTTTTTTGAAATTGGATCAGGAAACACCAGTCACCGAAGATCACTTATGATAATGTACCAAGTATCACGAGTACAAAAATAATGTGTTAACGAATAGTATAACAAATTATACGATTCGTAAAATAATTTTATTATCTATTGACTATTGTCCTAGCCGCCAATGGCTCGCCATACATTTATATGTTGTTAGCCGTATCTAACTTCATAACTACCGGTTATGATATTTCGTATCCAGAATATAACTTCTACAGCCTACTCTAATGTTAGTTTGCTTAGGACCGATCATAAAGCGTTAACAAATAAATATATCATATGTATGTATTTATTTATATTGCATATGCATGCACAATATTATACACATAATATTATCATCATAATATAAGTGATAAAGATATCATACAAATTATAACCATTTTCGAAAGAGGATTTTTTTGTGACGTGTCTTGTATAAAATTTAAATTTAAATATTTTACTCTTATTATTTTCATTTATTAGTTTTTATCATAATGAAGGACCATGAGTTTAAAAAGATAATACTTTTATAGTCGTCAAAGTAGTGACTTAAATTAACAATTTATGAATCAAGTGATCGGGTTGGTTTCTATAACTGAGAAATCGATGGAAGATGGCTTACATTCCTTTAGGGCCATTACTTTCTTGGTCTTATGGTACTTTTTTAGTGGATGTACATTATTCTTAAACAAATACATCCTGTCCTATCTAAATGGAGATCCTACTGTATTAGGTACAGTTAAAAAGTTAATTTTTTAACTTATTTTTTATTTTAAACTGAAAATTATATATTTTAGGAGCTTTTCAAATGATTATGACTACTATTTGTGGTTTTATTCAATTATATTTGCCTTGCGGGATGTACAAACAACCTATACAACGATCAAAAAGACCTCCAAATTTTTATATTCATATGAGTTTGGTTGGTTGTACGCGGTAAGTTTTGAATGATCAAACTATTTGTACTGGACAATGTTTTGCACTTTTCTCTTTTACAGGTTTATTACAGTTTTATTAGGGCTTATTTCATTAAATTATGTAGCAGTAAGTTTTACGGAAACAATAAAGAGTTCAGCACCTATATTCACTGTGTTTATTTCTAAAATGTTGTTAGGTAAGAATACATGATTTTTATTATTTAATTTATGTTGTATTATAATGTATACTATTGAAAAATTAAACTCAATATAACCTTAAAATAGGTATACTGTATGATATTGATTTTATTCAATTACGTAGGGGATGTAGGTGGCCAAATATAGGTTTACTTTTTTAAATTCTCTAAAAACTAAATACATTATAAATAATTGAGAAAATCTAACTAGGAATATCCTATACAAATTTTGAAACCTAAAACAAACCATATTATTCCTGTCATTTATTTTTAAATTTTAATATAATTTTTGTAAATGATTCAACCAATTAGACCTTTTGACTTGAATCAAATGTTGAGGACCCAACTTCAACACTACAAGTATTATATTTTAATAAAAGAAAATGGAATTTTTAGGTGAACAAACAGGTTTTCTGGTGAGTTTATCTTTAGTTCCTATAATGGTCGGCCTTGCATTGTGTTCATCCAATGAACTTTCATTTAATGTACCAGGATTCATTGCTGCTCTAGCTACTAATTTTACTGAATGGTAAATAATAATGACAATACTAATAATTATAATTTTTATGAATATTGTCAATGTATTTGTAGAATAATAACAAGTATATTATTTTTTAGCTTACAAAATGTTTATTCTAAAATGTTAATTAGCGGAGACAAGTTTAAATATACGTGAGTATAGCTAGGCCGTTTTTTTATTTAGGTACATAACTAATTAATGTATATTTTCTGTTTATTTATTAAGACCTGCAGAACTACAATATTATACAAGCTTAGCGTCAATCATTATTCAAATTCCTGCAACATTGATGTTAGTTGATATTAGATATGCTATTCAAAATACTAGTCTACACTTGTTACTTATGTTTATATTAAATGGAGTGTTCTTTCATTTTCAAAGCATTACAGCTTATGTACTTATGGATTATATAAGTCCAGTGACTTACAGGTAAATAATATAAATTATAAACATTTATTTATAATTTTTAAGCCTTTGTCAAAAAAACAATTAATATTTAACTTTTTTATTAGTTAGGAAAAATAAAAAGTTTTGTCATTAAAAGTTAAAACCTACATTTGGTTACTTCTTAAATACATTTGTTATAAATCATATTTTGTTTTTTATTCATTTCAAACATGTATTTATTTTATTTTAGTGTGGCAAATACTGTAAAGCGTGCATTTCTCATATGGATGTCGGTTGTATTGTTTGGAAATTCTATCACTGTTTTAAGTGGACTAGGTACAATTATAGTCATTATTGGGGTTGTTATTTATAACAAAGTAAAACAATATGATATAAGTCGTCAATCATTTCAAGTGAGCATTTATTAACCACAATTATAAAAATGTAATTCAAAATTAACTTTATTCTAAATTTTATGTACTGTCATAGAATAACTATTTTTATCACACTAAAACCCCATTTTGAATACATTTTATTGTGCTATCTGTTAATTAACTATTATATTTTTGGTTATTACTACCTTTCAACTGTATTTTTAAAATGTATAACATTGATATAGGTAGTATTATAATAAAAAAAAAACCTAAAAAACCTATTTGTCACAATATAAAACATTATTAATCTCAAATTAAGCCCTGAATAATTTTGAAATTTATAAATAATTAAAATTACATTATGTATAAAACAAATAATTTAAACTACAATGACTTGTGGCATTTAACTGTAGCTAAGCAAAGCATACTAAAAAAATATACACATATATAACATATATTCAATGATAATAGCAGTTAACTGTTTTCATACAAATAGATAAATTAATATGTAAATATTTTAAATATTAATAATAAAGGCGTAAACAACAAATAAAATTCTTTAAAAAAACATGTAGGTCACTTTATGCTTAATTTATTGAGCTTTTACAATATAATACATTAAAGATATACAGTTAAATCATTTGATTCATATTAAAAACTGTTTAAATTAAAAAAAAACTAAAAATTATAGAAATTATGGTAGGATTTTAAGAGTTGAAAAAATCTGTTTTGAAAAGAATAGATATTAGATTAAGTTAAAGGAAACTGTACATCACATGATTAAAATCACATTTAAACTTAATTTCTTAGTCTAATGATTTATGGTATTGACTTTTTTCAGGAAATAGATAAAAAGTTACTTCTATCCCCATTCAAAGTCCGGACCATTTAATGCAATAAGTAATGAAAAATGTGAGAAAAATACTGCAATAACTGTAATATATAAATATTTTTTTTCTTTAATTAGTTAATAAAAATTGTTATTGTAAAATGTGATTGTATTAAATATACAATACCTATTATTAATTATTAATTTTTATTAAAAAAAATAAAGCCATTAGAAAATATTAATTTAAAAGTGTCCATGTTTTGCATCCAAAATAAAATAACAAATCTCATTAGTGATAAAAACAGATATTAATTCAATAATTCATTATAAAAACTATTTGATTTCGAACTACAAAATTATCATGGAAAAATTAATATATGAAATGTATTAATTTATAAACAATAGTATATGTGTTATTATGACATATTTTAATTTTTACTAGAGATAATTTAAAATTGACTATATTTTGGCATTAACAATGTCATGAGAGGAGAAGTATTTAATATTCTACTAACTTATTTTATATTTTTAACTATTTACTTATGTATACGTGTACAATGTATAAATTTATAATTAATGTTGTCAAATAAAATATGTACATAGGTAAATAATAGACTATATTTATTAGATAAAATACTAATTTGGACTGCTTATAGTTAAAAATTATTTTAAAATTTATATTTTCTGTAATAATTTCTTACATATTATTAGATTTAAGTGTTGGCTGCTCGCTCAGTCTAATATTTTAATATTATATGCAAGGAAATTGCACACACAAAAAATAGAGGAATTGAATGTTTTTACAAATTCTGAGTAATGCACAATACAACTTCACTCAAGTGACCAAACCGATCCTCGGTCTTAGACCCACGCCCTCTGCCATGCCCTATGGCTCCCACTTAATATATTAGCAAGGTAATTTCAGCTTTCACTACTTCTGTCATAAGTAAATTGAATACATCCGTTTTTTGAAATGGGCAATTCGTTTTGCACAATGGCATTAAAAAAAGGTTATTGGATATAAGTAATTCAATAATTTTGCATGACCAGGTATCCGCATCAAAGCTACAAAAATCCCTTGGGTCTTAAACCCTAAGCTAGATAATATATGCTCAAAATTGAATTGCTAGTAAAGACGAACTGCTATCATTATTGTAATTGGCTAAATCTACTCCAAAATTTTTAATTAAGATTTAACGAAAAATTACCAATCTAACAATTACAGTATTCACGTGCGTCAAGGTTGCATTCTATTCTAGCAATTTATGATACCGTTTATATATATATTTGATATTATATAAATATACATGTGTGTTACCAAACTGGGAATTCGAATTCGCATATTGATTATTAAACAGATCTTTATGACGTCATGGGTCAAGGTGCATAGCGCTCTTACGTCGATTTGTTAAAGCTACATATATTGATTATAAACATTTTTCAGCAGAGTCTGCAACCACGAAAGAACATTTTCATGTCTTGTTGAAGTACCGAATAAATTTAGAGTAGTGGTAGAATTATAGATAATGAAATAGTAGGTATATTAACAAGCAATAATAAGCTAATATTAAAGGTGGCTAGTAAACATATCAAGTTTCTGGCTAATATTTTAGTGTTTTCATAATATCTGGCCTTAAACAATTTATAGATAATTTGGCCCTTTAAATTATTTTAGTTTAGTTTAACTTAGTTCTAGTTTGATCGTTGTAAATACAACACATAATTTAAAATAACAGCGTAACACTTTTTTCGGTTATGTGCCAGGGCTAATTTCCACCCCCACCTCTCATCTCTTATCTCCTACCCCTATATCTTACCCCCTATCTCATATCTCCCACCCCCATCCCAATCACCGTGTCATTACTCATTTTTGGTAACACTTTTGTCGGTTATGTGCCAGAGCTAAGACATGAAAATGTCGATAATTATTATTATTATAATATAATGATAATAGTATAGAATAACCAGAAGAAACAGTCAATGAGAACTCGAAATCGGTAAAATTGTTGAGAGCATCAGTGTAGCGAGAAATTAACCATTTAAAAAAATTATTCATTGCTACCGAAACTGATATCACACATTTTCTGGTTAAGAAATTACTAGAATCGCCTGAAGTAAGAGAAAAATGGTAATTATCTTCATACAGCCTTCCCTAATTCTCTCGCAGGTCTAGCAAATCCATCCCCCATAAGAACCCATGTAATGCTAGATAAGTGTCTTCTAGTTATTCTGTAACATCTGTGGTATAAGGTCTCTGAAACAAGTTGATAAGCGATAACCGCATATGTGTTTATAATGATGAAACAGGGATTATCAATACGATAGACAGTGCAGTGTAGTAAACTTCATAGTACAATTCTAATGTGATTTTTGCCGGTGTCCGCGGAATGGAATCCAAGCTGCCGGTATCGTTGATGTATCTAATTTATGTACGGTAATCCGATTTGGGTAAAATGAAGACGATTACGATTAAAAAATACGGGGGTAATTATATAGGTCTGAATCAACATTTAACTTTAGTATTATTTTTTAAAATATTGTGATTTAGGCGTAAGCGTAAATCAGTTTGGTTAACATTTAACAGTAGCCACGGAAGAGGTTGGCCGGTCTGTCGTCGACGATTCCCCCCTGTTCACATGAAAATCAAGCTTGCAGTGGCTGCATCTTGTGTATTGTTAAAAATTTCGAATGCAGTATGGCTGTGTAATACGTCAAATCACATACATAACATAACCCATTTTATATCAATTTTTTTTTTATTTAAAAAATTAAATACGTCTTTTTCGTTATTATTATTTAGTATATTTTTTATTTTTATTATTACCATCGATTTGTGTTATTGTCTCTAGTGTTAAGTGTATTAGTTGTATTCTACACAGTAGCCCGATTTTCCGCCGTTTTACCGGAATTTCTTGTATATATTTTATATATACATAATTTGTGCCCAACCCAATTTGGTACGGGCCACCGTCACTGCGTAAAGCAGCTGAATTTTGAATATTTTTATCCACCCCGATCGCGTTCTGTGCGCTTCGCCGACCGCTACGATGACTTGCTCTCGATTGGTACGTCCGTTGACGGATCTCGACTGATACGATAACGTACGCCCGACGAACGGTTGCACCTTTCGAAATGGAAAACTTATGAGGGTACGGCGTTGACATAAACACCGCACGATACATCACTACGAGCATGCACCCCCGGAGCTCGAACTCGAACCACCCGAGACGTGAACAGCCAAATATGTATTCGAGTAAGTACTTAATTTTTGGCAAATACATTTTTTAGATTGTTGGCTTCGGCCGACCCGGTGATATTCGGCCATGCCTGAATCCCCTTGGATCTCGTTATCAATGCGCGCGTTCTTAGGTGGGTTTTGTGTAGTTTGGTTTTAATCGAACTTCTTATTCAAAGAACGAAAATTTACCCATTTAAGTGGGTACCTACTTTTGAGTGTCCATCGGGCATCGTCTGGTCTTAAACTGCCACTTATTATCAAATTCTATTAATACGATTGCCTTTATCAAAGTATGTGGCATAATAGTTTTAGGACTTGTGGGTTGTTATTGCTTTAATATGGTTGAAGAAATCTATGTAGGTATTGCTTGTGATAAATATCAACAAGCATTTCATTTCAAACATTTTTTGGTGATTGTTTAAATTGATCTCTGTATCTTTTGTAATCATTATCAGTAAACTTAAAAAATTTACTATAATAAATAAGAAGCCCATACTTAAATTAAATCCCTTATCCCTAAGTACCATTAACCCAGTTAAAAAAAAATAAACGATTCATTACAAATGTTAACTTGTCATTTTTGTTTTAAAATATGTTGCTATTATAAAATATTAAGTACTGACCAGTTGAAGGACACCTATCAGCTCTATAATAAAATATGTATTAAGTCAATTGGATCTATACACCACCATCACTTTATATTTACCCATTATCACATTAACCAATACTAAAGCAATACAAAACTATAGCAAACATTATTCCTAGGTTTGTCAACTTTAAATAAATTAATACTAATTAAAGAAAATAATGAAAATTCATAGTTTTTCTTTTAAAAACTTGTTTGTTATACTTGTTACACAGTTCTCAAATGTTACCATTTTTGGAAATTTCCTAAGTTCTATTTACTTTTGAAATTTGGATGCTATAATAAATATAATGATTTGATAGTATAATCATAGATACATACATCGATAAACCATTCCACATCAGTTTTTAGCAACTCGATTTTGGACAGAAATCTATATTAACCATGTATATTGTTTTCGTAGCATTAATATCATTATCAGTTGTTGTTTTTCATATTAAGCCCGTCAGCTATCATTGTGTATTGAATTTATGATATATCAATAAATAATCTTGTCAAACACTGAATGTTGATATAAGAAAGAAATTAAACTTTATCAATTTCCAGCCAATTTTCAAGTGACACCATAAGGCTTTCTTTAAAATGCCCTATTTTAACTATTATATTATTAACTTATTACAGTATGTTTAGTAAACAGTAAACTACACAAAATACCTGAAACAAAATTTATCAATGTTAATCTGTTTAATTATTTTACCAGTATATATAAGTAATATGGAAATTTTTTGTATAAAAATAGAAAATTGATGATTTTATCTAATTGCTATATATTAAACATAGGAAGATAAACAAGGATGTAGAAATTATAGAAAAATAAAATAGATGAGTTAAATTATGAAGATTTGATATAAGATTAACGTAAAGAGTAATAGAAGTGAAATCAATATGTCAAAATCAGTTTGGTTTTACACCAAGGAAATTGATAGTGGAATCATTGTTTTGTATGAGCCAGTTTGTAAAAGTATTTTTACAAGTAATAAAGTAAATAATAAAGAAAAAGTATTTTTAATTAAATTGAAATTTAATTAGTACGCTCAGACTATATTAATATAAAAAAAAGCCATTACAGTGAGACGGGAGGGCACAGGTCTACAGGAATTATTATAACTGAAAGTGATTAAATCATTTTTAAATAAACACTTTGATGCGAATCTGTGGATAGTAGGTTTTAAATAGTACAGTCCAAACCAAGCACAGTTTAAACCAGCACAATAACATAGTACTACACGTAAGTAAGTAAGTAAGGGAGGTCTAGTGTTCACAGATAAAAATACAAATATCGATAAAAGCATTGCACCTAAAGACACCTCCTGAATGGTTATACCCATGAATTCCATGGCTCCGTCGAAGCGGCACACTGGTGGCCGTGCCTGTGTGCATATATTCCAGGTGAAACCAGTACTACGGGATAATTGTGGATGGGGGGTTGGAAGGCGGCCGATCTCACGCCCAATTTGCGGTTGGATTCGTAGTGGCGGTCACGTCAGTGACTTTGGTGGTTAATGACAGTATGCTTGTCGGACGAAGTCTCACGGTTGAGGCATTTGACCCCCGGGTGATCAGTCACTCTGTCTGTGGGAGGATAATCACAGACGGTTGGGGTGAACCAAATCATCGCGCCGGTGTGGATAGCGCCGGGGCCCCACCCAAGGTCGGCAGACGAGACCAGACCATCTCCAAGCCATTGGGTAGCCATGTGAAAAACCACTGGGAAGATGGCGTTGGTAGGCGGGATCCAGCGCTCTCGGACCATAGCCTGACCGGGGGCGGCTGCCGGCAAATGCCGACAGTCTCATGTGGCGAGGCCGGCTTCTTAGGAAGTTGGTGCCCCCGTCTGGGGTAACGAGAGAAATCTCATAGATCTTTAGCCGGGGTGTAGGACTCACGTCCATATTCGGAACTTCTGCACCTAAAGACAATATCTGCTTAATAATGCATTTTTAGTATTAGGGTGGATATGATTAGGATCGATCGTCTGTCTATAAAAATGAATTGCCATAGTTACCTATAACGTAGTTAACAATATAATGAAAATATTTTCATTACCTGTTGACTGTTGATTTACTCACACATAGCAACCTGGAAATTGACTATGTTCAAAATGTAATATATACTTTCTAGAGGAAAGAGTATGAAATATTTTTAGTTTGTAAATGTTTATTGGTAGTCAAAGTTAAAAAAAAAATGTATTTTTATTCATGCAAAATTATAATTTGTAAAATTCATAAAAAGACTATAGTTCGGCTCACGAAAACTAAACGTTGACATCAGCGCTACCAGTGGCAAATTGCCATTAGTGGGTATCAACATAATTGGCGGACTTTTTTAAATGTTTATTAAATATACATATTTTATTATTTTGTCTTGCGCACTACTTTACGTGTTCAGAATATAGCAATTAAAAACAATTAATAATAATATGTTAAGTATGTATATTTTAGCATAACAGCTGTCTCTATCCAACAGATGATAAAAACAATAATACGTACAATACGGAGAACCACTGGCATCAACAATATTTTACCGCCGCCCATCGGCCTTGAACGTTCAGTTTTCGTAAGCTAGGCTATAGGGTATTTCGTGGCTTTATAACTTTTATTACAAAATAATATATGATAACTACCTGAAACATTCACTGTTTGTTTACATATAATTTTTTAAAATTATTTTTAGAAAAAAAGTAAAATTCCAATTTTTTTTTAAAATTTATAATTATACCATCCACATAATTTTTAAAACATTTTTATGATTTTAAATTTAAAATGCTTTTTAAACCTCAGCGTTCTATAGAAAATTACACATTTTAAAAGTGATTAACTTCAGTTGTCCTGTATAGAAAGTTCAAACATTTTCATAACATTTACTTGTACTTATAAGTGTGTAACATGTGGCAAAATTCTTGTGTTGGAGATTTTAGCTTCGATGCAAAGTGGAGACGGTATTGGTTTTACTCACACAAAAAGTTAAGTATAATATTTATACAATTTTGAATTTAAATATAATATTTACAAACGCTAGCTAGCTCCGCCTTGAATTTTTTTTTACGATATTTGATGGCCGGTGGATCGATTGTTTATCACAATTCATGGTATTATATTACAGGCTAACGTCCGCGTATCTCTGTAAAGATTAATTCAATTTCTTATTGAGTATAAATGATTGTAATTTTGAATTTTGAAATACAAACGATTGAAACCGGAATCATTGACCATTCCAACTAAATTTAACAAGTTATAAATTATGTGTTATTTGGGCCACTAAGTTTTTGCAAAAAAAAAACCAGTACAATGTGGTCGGGGTTTTGTGGGGACAAAGTATAGTGGGATTGGTGAGATCACAGGTCTACATGAATTATTATAAATAAAAGTGATTTAAGTGAATAAAATCACTTTCAAATAAACACTGATGCTTATTTGTAAATACAGCACCTCAATTTAATACTTTCTAACTTTTCTGGCTTACACTGTGCTTGGTTTAGACTATACTGGCTTAAAAATTATAACTACTGATTTGCATCAAAGCGTTTTTTCATAAGTGATTTTATCACTTTTAGATTTAAAAATCCCTGTAAACCTGTGACCTCCCTGTCCCCACTATGCCCCAACCCAACTGTACTGTTTTTTTTAGTTACAAGCATTGAGATTTGACTATTTTAATGATTTAAAAATTTATCAGTTTGTAGAATTTTACCTAGTATTAGATGAGCCTGCCATAAAACAGATAAAAAGACAGTAACAACAAAGCTACATAATGCACAATTGAAAATAATTTTATGTTTGTATTAATCGGATAAATCAAATTATTGAACAATATATTTTCCTTTGTACGTATTGCTGGATGAAGTGGCATTCATATTTTATCAATTAATAACTTTGTGTTTTGGCTTTAAAAACTAAGTTGGTATAGTGATAGTTACTCTAACTGTTGTTAAAAGACGTATGTCTTATAAACGTAAGGCTGTAATTTATTTCATTTTTATTTAGAGTTTAAAACTATAATAACTAACCTGAATTTTATAATTGCTGATTTATGAAGTAAATGGTGTGTTCTTGCTGGAGCAAGTGAGCATACACAACTGTTTTTGTGTGTTTTGCATCAAAATATGAAACTTGTGATCGATGGACCTAAGCTAAATATAGATTAAGTCAATTCAATAAAAGATATTACTTAAAGTTTATAATGAAAATTGTATGATAAATAATTGTAATCAATATCCAGATTCGAATTCTCTAAAATTACAGTTGTTTAATAATGATAATATAACTCATTCTGAGCAAATTATTTACTAGTAGTAGACATAATGATCGCACCACTCCTGTTAACTCGTCACTACTTGCACGATTTTCAGTCACATTTTAATAAAGTGACCAGTATACAACTAACCTGATTCACAGTATAACTAAGTGTGACTCGAGTAAAATTTTACCCCACGCGAGTAGTGATGGGTCAATAGTAAATTAGACCGAGCAGTGGCCTACGTTTCTAACAATATTTTTGTTTTTTTTTCTACGACCTTTTTAGGTTGGTTGGACAACTCTTGCTCTTCAAGAGACAAGAGTTACCATCCTGGGGAAGTGGGTATGGTGCGATGGTTTCTTGTTGCCTTTCGCACTAGTAGGGTGGCCATTTTTCTCTCCAAACAGTTGACCACCCAGCTAGAGAAACGGCCAGCGATTCGATCCACGGCTAGTGTATAGAAGCACTGCTACGGTAACCCTCTTGGCCAAAACGCCGTTGTTAAGTATATGCTTCAATTTACAGGTGTATCATTTCATTTATAAAATCAACTCAGCAATATCAATTTAGCATATTTATTAACTTTCAAAGTTATAAGAAACACAAACAAATATATTTTTTATAATTTTGAATATAATATAATTGCATTTTTGTTTGCATAAAAATAGTTTTTAATTAAAAAGTACCGTAAATATTATATAAAATGATAAAAATATTTGTCATCCTACAATTTTAATGTTGCTTATGTCAGTTTGGTGGTTGTATTGATAGTATAGCGGTAATTTTTTGTTAGTGTTTAGAGATAGAATAAAAAGGGTGGATCTATTAGCTTTTAAATCCTTTGATGAGCAAATTAAGATTACATAGATCCTACACAAAGAGTAGATTAGGAATAGAAAGTAAAAAAATATATTTAAAATTTTGGAGCAATGATGTTTAATTAATACATCTTATTTTTAACTTATAGCTATTATGTATGACTAGTATTGAATTAAATTAACCTTCTAGCAGAAACACTGTTGTAAATAATACAACAGCTATGTACCTATCCATTTTTTTTTACTTAAATAGTATCTTTTTATATATTTATATTTTTTTTATTCTATTTTATTACAGTCTATTATTAAATTAAGGTTTAAGGTACTGTAAATGTATTAATATTTCTTACAAATTCATTGGATGTATGATTATTACTACTTTTACTATTGTTGTAAATTATATAACGTGCGACTGCTCATGTTATTGCAAATATCGCGCTCGCTGGAGTTAAATAATATTCATATTGCAGTTCATATACTAAATTTCAAGTTTAATTTCTCAATTCCATTCCAAATCCACATTTTAATGATCGTTTCCAGTTTTTCCACAATTAAAAGGAATATGACTACAGATTTTTCTCAATGTTCTATTTAAATGTCTTATTTTAAGCTTGTTAAGTCCTAAAATTGTGCCTAAAAAAACTTACCCCCCCCCCTCCTCTCCCTCGTGAAGAGGAAGGTTATGAAATTTGGATAAAAGGTAATTTTGAATAAGGGCATACGTACCTACCTATTTTGAAATAAATATTTCATGCAATTTTTGATGATCGAGAATTTATAGAATATCATATTAAATTAACAAAAACGGGAATTTTTTTTTTTGGGGGGGGGGAATTGGAAGGTTTCCTTGGGTGTATTACGTGTTAGTACCACGTATAGAGGGAAAGTGGGATTTTTCTGCAGGCTAGGTAAACACAACACAAGAAAATGCATAACACTATTTTCCGGTTTCCTCATTTCACTGGGGTGCGTATCTTTGCTTGTTCCCTGAAAGACTAACCTTGTAAACAGCCCAACAAACTCTTATTTTTATACTGAATTAAAATCGGTCAACTTCTAAACTATACAATTATATTATTTATATTATAAATGTATTATGAAAAACTCGTAATATTTAACTAATTGAAATAAACATAACCGAAAAAAATTGATATGATCAAAATCTATACTGTATATCACCGTATTATGATCAAATTTTTCCTATATTTTTCCCCTTATAAAAAATAAACTATTTGCTTCCAATCTACTTAAAAAATAAAACGAGAATTTACTTACACTAAATCTAGGCCTCAGACGAAAAATAACACGTTTGTTTTGCCAACGAAAAACAACACTTTAGTTAGGATAACAAAGTGGAGTTGTGTTGTTTTTCGTTCTTTAATTGAAACTTGTAAATTTTTTCCACACGAAATGTTCATTTAACCTTTTAAAATTTATCGTCAACTAATAGTCTCTATTTTTTATAAAAAATGTATTTCTCAAATTCTGGAAGCTCTGATACAAATTTTTATTGTCATTTCTAGAGGTACCCATTTAACGAATCATGCATAACGATAATTACCTTAAGAACGCTGGTACGCATGTTTTCGTCCTAACTGGGTTGTGGGTTTTATGTAATCATATAATATAAAATGGTTCATATTTCAAGCTCGTAAATTTCCAGAACACGTGTACACACGTTACAAATTGTAACTACTCTAGTATTCCAATGACAATAATATACTATACAACATATATTATTAATGTACTTTAAGTATAACATACACAAAGAAATACTTTCTAAATAACTCATAACTGACATTATAATTTCATATTAAGTGTTAACTGTTAGGAGATAAATCACAAGGTTACTGTGCACATGCTTTCAGACCACAGTTTTGGAAGCCCTGTTTAGTAATATGATAACGGAAGGGGAATACATCTGTTGTATCATGAGTATAGAATGCGATAGTACTAAATAGTAGTGGTTATGCCAGCCTGGCAGCCACGTTTTTTAACAGTGTAAAAAAAAATATATATCAGCTTACTTACTAGGAAAGTACTAATTTTTTTTTAAGTTTATAAATTAATAATCTAATTTAATAAGTTAAAAATTATTATCCTGTTTGTTTATTCTTCATTTTTGTTAGATTCCTCATTTAATTTTGTGCCATAGATTTATTTTATTATGGTGGATTCAGCTTTAAATTATGAATGGTAATTTGAATATGGGTTAATATTTTTTTGTTTTATTAATTAATATTAGGATACTTAATAATTCATATTATACTTAATAGTGTCTACCTTAATTTAATATGACAAATAAAATGTTTTTTTTTTTTAAAAATGTGGATATAGGGTTACAACAATGTAGGCATTCACTTTTTTAAAAACTATTATTATTCTATATATATATATATGCATTTTTTAGACTCTAATCAACAATTTGGTCATCCAGCTCCCCAAGTACCAAATAGTGGGTATATACTTGGACAAGCTCAACGTCCCAGACATTATGCAAATCCAAATACTCATAGCGTAGGTGATATGAAGAATAATCACATGCCAAATTTATCTCACGGTAATATTCTATATGCATAATATGCATGTAAATAAAATTTTGAATATATAGTTTACATGGTTTGTTTCAATTAAATTATGTACTTTTAAAGCGCAAATTCAAATGGTTACAGCAGGAGGAATGCCTACACGGCCTGTAAGTATTTACTTTATAAATAATTATAAACTTATACATAATATATCTAGATTTTTTAATGATTTCTTTGAAATTAACTGTTGGTATTCAAAAAACAGTCTGAAGCTTAAATTTATTGAATTCAACAGATTTTATTTACATAAAATATGTATTTAATAAATTAATATACATACAAAAAGCAATTAGTTTTCAGAAGTAAACTATTTTATTTTACATTTTATAAATACGTAATAACAATTTATAATAAGTTGCACAACTCTTGACAAAAAACAAATTATAAAAAAAGGTAAATGTTAACCAGTTTCATAAAAATTTAATTCTATGCATGGTGTTTTACATTTAATTACTCCATTTTTTTACTTTAGAGTAATAAGTAACAAATTGTTCATTTAACATTTCTAGGGGCCTTGGGAATGTTTGAATATGGGGTTTGTTGTTTCTAACATTGGTGATTGCAAAATAGCTTATTGTTTGTTTTTTTATTGATTGATTTCAATATATTTTGGTGACAGTTTTAGATTTTAATACTTAATAATACAAAGTATCTAAATTATTATTTTGTTTTTAACTTGTGTTCTTTTGAATTTCAATCAACATTCAGCAATATATTATTAAGCCTTAATAGTTTCTAAAATGAATGTTTAGCTATATTTTGTTACATTAATGTTTATAATTAAAATTTAAATAATTTTTTTTTTTTTTTGGAGTGTTGTTATAAACCATAAATGAGTTAAATTATTATGTTTTGCATGGTCATACTTTCATTCTTATTTAGAGTAGCACATAGCGTAAAAAAATCATGCTATATAAACTTATAGTAAGAAAAAAAATTGAATTATCCTTTGTCAATATTATGGTCAATAAATATCTAAGCTATGGTTTCTACTCTAATCGTATTAAGTACAATAATTTAAAATGATCAGATAAGTAGTTTTCTGTGTATAGGTAACTAATTCATGAATAACCAAAAACTTCTTGCATTTGATGCAAAAGCAAAAATCTAATATGTGTATGTGTGTTAATATATATGTTCTAACATTTTTCTAACCAAGTTATGTTATGTATAATAATTGCTTGCTTTTTGTGCTCAGCTCTCCCACCATTTAAGACAAAATGCACCACGTAATTTACCAAGAGGACCCTTCCAGTACCAGGTAATTTTCGAGACAAATTACCAATTTGATAGACAATTATTATTCATGTTGTATCTTTGTCAGTTTTAGCAATTTTTTTTTACATTATTTGGTACCCAATATTTTATTATATTTATAATTTTGTTTCATTAAAAAATGTATATTTTCAATAGTTTTTAATCTTGGGGATATTGTTTCAAAATTAATCTTTCGGTATCTGATGTTTTATGTAAGATATTCTTTACAAGAGTAATATATTATGTAAAGTAAAATAATAAAAAAGAAAAAAAGTAAAATGTTATTGAGATACCATACTTACTCTTGTTGAGGGGAAATTTGATGTAGTAGAACATAAATTGTATTACTTATTAACAATTAAGTGAGTTTGATGTATTAGTAAAAATGTCTGTTAAAAATGTAAATTATAATATTATGACTTGCATTGTAATATAAAATCAATAAGTTCACATTTTACTACCTAACTAAAAAAAAAAAAATGTATTTAGTAAAACATGCATTTATAAATCAAACAATAATTTTATACATTAAAAAAAATACAATTTTAATTTTTTATTGTCTATTAGAACACAGATTTTATTTTCTAGTAAAATGTGAAATCCGCATGTAACTTTATCTGGCCCTTGCTTTATAATGTTTATTATATATCTTAGTCAAGTAATAACATGATATTATATAATATTCTAATTTTTCATTTCACATTTCAAATTTAGATTTTGCCATTTAGAATGACTGTTATATGCAATAATATTATACTGAAATGTTCTATATTTTCTTAAGTGGCGTCATAAACTTTATTTTGTTTATGGGATACCCCTCCCTCCTTTCGCCAAAAAAAATGTGGCATTTTCATCAAAAGTTATTATTTTACACCCTAAGGAAACTTTTAGAGGTACCACCCCCTCCCTTTATGTTGAGACAATTGTCAAAAAATGATTTTTTCGTCGATACTGGATCAAAGCCTTAAATTAATTAATAGCAAAAATTATAACTGTCTGCCTTGCAAAAATTTTAATTCAGTTAATTTATGTTTAGTACATTTAATCACTTGATAATTTGTAAAATATCTAGTTTATATGGTTATTACATTTTTGAAAAATTTGCTTATGTATTTCTTAAATTAATATTACTAACACAATTTTTTATTAACATAATTTTAACTACAATGGAAACACGTTTTTCTAGGATTGATGATTTATACTTTTTCCCCTGTGTATCCATTTTTCTTTGTGTGGTGTACATGTATATACTGAATTGAAGAAACTAATAACTTTTAAATACAATAAAATATAAAGTTTTGAGTAAATAAGTGGGAAAATAATTTACTTTTAATTGGATAAATTCATATTTATGTATCGTATTTATTTATCGTATTATGCATATTTATTGATCTTAATTGTTATTTGTTATAAAACTAATATGGAAGAAAAAGCTGAACATAGTAAGGTCGGTGTAGTCACAGAACTGTAGGGATAAGTAAATAATTGTAAAACAATTGAAAGAGTGTTGTGATAGTGGATATAATACAATATTGGACAAAAGTGGCATTTTTATTTTTAAGAATAATTAATAAAAACTAAAAGTGTAAACATTTTGATAACATAATCTCTTACTAGTATGTATATATATTATATATAAAGGTTTTTTTTATATTTTCTAAGTCTAGGTTTTAACGCTTAGGGCATATAAATATATTAATATTGAATGAATATTTTGCATTGGGTTTCTGTTAAGGAAGAAATTTAAACATTATTCATTAATAATTTTTGTATTATTGCTATTGTGATGTATGTATATAATTCATTTTGTATTCAATTTTAAAATGTCAATGTTATTTACAAATTTTTTTTTTTAGATGTATTTACCACCCAATATGGCTGCTGCTTCTGCTGCCGCTTACCCAAGTCCCAATCATACAACATATTACCAGTTCCCACCACAGGTATAATATATTTTAAATAGTATTTGTTTTGTTAGTAAGTTGAATAATTTTATAACAACAAAGTCGTCAGTTTGAGTATCTGATTTTACTGTATGTTAACAGCCTTCACAAACAGCTGTACTTATGACAGCACCATATTTGCAAGCAAACTATTCAGCTAATCATCAACCAGGTATTGAGAAAACTTTCTTTATTAAGTTGGTTTAAAAAATTGCTTCATAATTAAGTTCATTTTATTTTTAACCCATAAGTTTAAAATTGGAATATAAAAATATTACGATTCATTTTAAACCACAATTTTAGTTGTATATTTATTATTGAATTGTATTACACTTGTTGAGTTCTATATAAGCACCCACATTTTCCTGTGTTACATTTCATAACATGTATCTTTAATTAACTGTTAACAATATACAAAATCAATAAAAATTATATTTAAAAAAATTATTAAAACAAAATTATAATTGTGTGCAAGGTATAACTCAATTGTTGTGTGATTTATTTATAATTAATAATATATTCAATTATGGTTTATATTGTTAACAATAATTTTTCTGTTTATTAGTATTTTAAATAAATAATATATTTTAAATATTTGGCAGGCATGTTTTTCTCAGCAACACCTTCCAGACAATTGCAGGTGTCTAATTTACCCCAAGGGCCACAAAATCCCCCACCTTCAGCTAATATGAATAGTGCTCAAAATACACATGGACAATCCATCATTGTGCAGCCACAACCAATGGAGATGGCTAATAGTTCACAACCTATTCAAGTACCTCCGCAGCAACCTGTTACACCAATATCTGAACCCAGGCCGCCAGTACGAAGAAAACAAGCCATAAAAATAATTGATCCTAAAACTGGCAATGAAGTAAATTTAAACAACCCACAGCAACCAGAACCAGTAAGTAAACTAAAAAAAAACTAATATTAATCGTGAATTTAGCTATTAATATTTATCATTCTTATATTTGTAGAGTATTAGTTTTGCCGTTTTGAAATAATACTTTTATTTTTTAAGTACAAATAATTCCTTTAACTGATGGCATATTGGAGCCATATTCAAATATGAGTATATTTCAACCTAAACTTTTTCTCACTATCAAATAATTATATTTATATGTAGAACGATCAGATTTACATTTTGTGTTGTCTATTTTATAGACTTATTGACCTTGCTTATAGATTTGTCCATTTAATGCTTAAAGAATAAATTGTTTTTTTTAATTTTTTTTGTGAAGTGAAAACTAATAATAAAGGCTTTTCACTTGGTTGGTACGGCTGTTTAAAACAAAAACAGGGACATACAAGTATTATACAGGGACATATCAATTACCAAATTGATTGATTTCCTCGCATCTTGTGTATCTCAAAAAGGCCGAAGCTTGCTTCCCCAACCTTGTGGCACCTGCTATAGATAGTGGTTGAGGACACGTTTTATATTAATAAAATAGGTACAAGAAAATGCTGTAATTGTTTTAACAATGATGGCAATAATGAAGTTTTATGACTAAGAACAAGTTTTATATAGTTTTTTATTTTTTCAAGTTTTATTGTATAGTTTTAATAAATACAAATATTAACAGATATTCATATATAAATATATAATATTCTTTAGTTTATAAATTGATATCACTATAGCAATACTTGGTTATAAAAAATATTTAACTTTTTTTTAATTGTTCAAGTCGATTAATTTTATTATTATTATTTTGTAGAGTGCTGATGAGTTAGAAAAAATGAAAGTTCAAAGTCAATTTCAAAGTCAAGTTCAGAGTGCTGTTCAAAAAAATGATTCCAAAGTATCTGATAGTAATCAGGTAATTAATAGTTTATTATATGGTTTTTTATCTTTATTAAACGTGTGTTTTTAGGGGATTGTATGCGGTCTGTTTTTAAGAAGTTTTGTATATACAATATTTAAGAAAAAAGTATTTTTTATTAAATTTCAACCATATTAATTTATTTACCGGTTAATTTGTATAAGCATCAAGGAATTATTTTTAATTTTAATAATGTTTTTTATGAGTAAAATCCATTATTGCTTATTTTAGACCAAAAAGCTAGACAAAATTTTGACTACATAGGTTCGATTTTAACTCTGTAAAGAGATTCGAGTTGTTTGGTTACTTTACGATGTTATGTAGGAAGCCGAATAACTTTTTAAATTTTAATTTCTTGTAGTTAATAAAATAAAATTGCAATTTTTTTAATAATAAAACCCAATTTTTTTACATTAAAAAAATCTGTTTCCTATGTAACCTAGTAAAGTTGCCTAAGAACTCGTATATCTTAAAAGAAATGAAATCGGTCCATCTTAAGTAGTCAAATTTTTGTTTGGATTTTTGGTATAAAACGTCAAAAAAACAGACCGCATGTAATCTCATTAATAATTTTTAAAGGATTACCTAAGAAAAACTAGTATTTTTTAGTATTTTAATTTTATAGAGTAAAGCCTAGAGTTAAATAATAATATAAATTAATTTTTATAAATAATAAAAACAATATATAACAATTTTTTTGTACAATATTAATCAAATTTAATACCAACAAATGGTTGACGATGCTATGATAATATTTGATAAACAAAAAACTATCAGGAGTAGCTTACACTTCCAAGTTTAAACGTTTTTGAAAATAAGAAATTTAGTACTTTATCAAAATTATAATTTTTTCTTGAAACGTTTGTCATTTTGTTTTAATTAATATATTATAAAATCGAGCCATTCAAGCACTGCTACTTATGTTAGAATAATAAATGTTTGAATTTAAACTTTTAATTTGTTTTTGAGAAAATGTCACTACAATACAAATTTGCTTATTTTAAAAATATAAGGCCAAATAATTATAAATAACACTTTATACATAAATTTATAATGATACATTCATTAAAATACTCATTGTTATGTACATTTTCAAATAAATGATTAGTCAATAATAATAGTTAATAAGGTTAAAGAAATACTTAATAATCATTAATCAAGAGATTGTGAGAACTTATATTTAAGAGGTAGAATGTTGGAGAACTGACCAGGTAATACTCGTTTTGTGTGTTTGTATTTTTATTAACTTTTTTCTTTTATTAGAAAACAGTTTTTAAATGAAGTCCGTTTTAATTACAATCTGTGTATTACCTAAATCTGAAAACCAATGTTAGAACTCTAGGAGGTGTCACTATTTCTTTTGCTTGGTAATGAACATAAATAATTATATCGGCAACTGTCTATTACAAAATAGCTGCCTAACGTTACTGTTAGCATGCTCACTCTCTAAAAAAGGAATGTATTTGTTTGTTTTAGAGTTCTGAAGGAAAGGAAAAAGTCAGAAATGAATTTCAATCTCAAGTTAAAAAGTTAGCTAGTGAAGGAACATCACCGTTAAAATCAGATGAAGTTCAAGAAGAATCTGTCTTAACCAAACCTGAAGAAACTGAAGTTGTTGTTGTTTGTGAAGATACAGCAGTAACCAAAAGTGAACTTGTATTGAAATCAAGTTCAAATGTTATTGTTGTAAACACAGTTGATGTTGATGTTAATGCTGAAGAAACCTCTAATTACTCACCACCGACTATGGCTGTAAATAGCGATAATCCAGAATTTGATTCAGAGCCTCAATCTACAGATGTTGTTACCAGTATCCCAGAAGATTCTAGTTATGCCAAAAAATTGTCACCTGAAGACGAATCCTTGAAACCAGGTCAGTTATTAATAACTATAAATTTATTCAAATTTATCATTGAACACCACAAAATTAAGAATTTATGGTTTTGTTGAGAAAACTCGGTTAAATAAAGTTCAAAACGTATATCTTTTGGCAACTGAGTGAGTTTTGGATATATCCACGTCTCCGTCCACGTCATATATCCGAAACTCACTCAGTTGATATATCAATCTATGAAAGTTTTAACGCACTCGTATATCTTTTGGATTATAACATTATAAAATAGACACGTAGGAAATATTAGAGCTTGAGTGTTAATGACCATAAATGTATTCAAATATATAGTAGTGAAATTGTATGCCTTTATTAAATTTGGCTAAAATGTTTAAATAGCTGACTTGACATAATTTGAATAACATGTTATGTAGGTTAATTATTTAAAAATGTATTTATTGTATTTGGTTAACATTGATTTTTTTTTATTAATACTAGTTAATTAACATTTTATACTTCACCAAGTATAAAATGTTAATTAGATTTCTGAAATTTATTATAATTTTTGTTATTTAAAAAAATTTAGTTAGAGGTTGACTTTGTTATAAAAAGATAAAATATGTGGAATAGGAAATTTATAAGAAATAGTTGTTAAAATTTATTTAAAAAATGTTTTGTTTGATTTAACTGTGCTAAAGATTTGTAAATTGTTTTCTGAATGTTGTTCATGTGTATCTTTTACAACATTGAATATCATTTTGACAATTGGTGTATTTCTTAGTAGTTGGAATCTATTCTATAACTTTTATCTTGAGGACTAGCATGATATAAGTTGAATTTTATTGATTCTGATATTTGTACACACATTTGATTTTACAACATTTAATGCACTATTGTTTATTAGTATGTTGCAAGTTCCAGAAAAGTAAATCGTTTTTTAGTAATTGTTTTATAATATTGGCATACTGATGCTAAACTTTTTTCATTATTTTCCGTCAATTTTTTATGTTTTGCAGTCTCAAATTATTATTTATTGTAAATTTGTATATATAACAATATTTTCCAAGAGATTAAAATATGATTAATAATGTGGCGTGATTAAACTTATATGTTGTACTTAATTATAAAATCTATTTTAATAATGTTAAAAAAAAATAATATATATATATTTGCCAAGAGATTAAAATAACAAGAAGATAATAATATATAATGTGGCGTGATTAAAGCATGGAATGGCTATGGTAGGGATAGGTTATTGAAAATATTTTGTTCTCAAAGTTTGAAAATTCTTCATTGCCCTTGGCTAGTTAGTTGGCAGCACTGTTGTATTATCTAAAATCAGTTGGTAAGACCGACTAGTATCAACTGTTCGCAGAGGTCGTTTGCTGCCTTTCAAATAGTTATAATATTTCTCCAACATTTTTTACACGCACGTGTTTTTTTAATTAATTTTTCTTCTTAAATTTCTTCTTTTTATCACTTTTTATATTAGATTGGTGAACATAACCAAATTACACATACTCTAGAATAATGTTTTAGACTGTTTAGCCGAAAAACTATGAAGGGGCCTAGTAGTGACAGTGAGTACTAAATTAAATTACAAAATTATTAAATTGATTAGTCACGGCAGCTTGGTGTCCACTTTTTAAGGACCTTTCATTTAGTATAATAATTTTGTGATTATCGTTTAATTTTCGTATATTTTATTTACATTTCAAATTGACAGTAAAATTGAAGTTTAATACAAAACGTTACATGACTAGCTACCATCATTAATTTATTAGGTCATTATGATTCATGACTTCTATGTCTACTATTGTAATCCTAAAAGTTGTGTTCTAATAATTTCTGTCTTAAATAAACTATAGTCTATAAGTAAGGACACTTGCCATGCATAATTACTAATAACTATATTGACCAATGGAATCGCATTAAATAACTACTAGTTTTATTGAATTAAAAAATGTATATATTTAAATTACCTATAATAAACATATTGCCTATTAGAACATAATATATTTATCTTGTTTTTCAATTGTCGTCTCATTCAATTGAACTCTATATTATAGATAACATAATAGGTATAATTTTTAAAAATAAACTAACTTCAGTAGTTTTTTTTAAGTAACCTACTGCCTAAGTACCATTTTTATTTCTTTTACTAATTTAATCGGTTTAACATAATATTTTGATGAGTATTTTTGATTTTATTAGTTAACATTTAAATTGAAAAGAAGTGTCCTATTAATTTGATATTTTATTAATTTAATATTTATTGGTTTGCCAAATATTTATTACTTATAAAGGCTATTAAAAAAAAAATAGTCCAATCTAATAAGCTTATGTCGGGTTGCATAAACGATTAACGTTCCAGTAGATGTTTAAGGGTTTCTTAAACATAAACATAATTTAGTGACCCGTGATGTCAATTGACCTGTCTGCTAACTTGTCGGAACACTTGCACATTCTATCATCAAGACTGTTGCTTGTACAGTGTTTGCCTGTCGACAGATATTCTGTTCAAGTGGGAGTAACCATAAAATATGTAGATGGTATAAGCTAATAAGACGTTTTTATTAAGTAGATATTTTTGTTTGAGTTTTATAGTAAAAATTTAATGTTCATTTTAGCTGCTATTTCATTATTAAAGGGTATATATAAATTATAGAACTTTTATGCTTCTACAATGCAAATTATATTATTTATAGAAATTCAAATTATATATTAAACAAAAATACGCAGAATACAATTTAAAAAAAATATCAGTAATTTTTTTAAAATCATATAGAATTGAACATTTAGTTTTTCAAATTTGCTTTTATTCTTTCCATTAATAAATTTAAATAAATATAAATCTGCCAATTATCAAGATATAAGAATAATTCTGGTCTCAAAAATTTTAAAATTTGGAATAACTATTGATAATTAATAATTTAGAATTTCAAAATTTGATTTTTTGGAACAAGAGGTCCCTTTTTCTTCTACATATAATGTGTTTATCTATCTATCTATGTTTATTGTATCTATTAACATACAAATGTTATTGGCCTAAAAAAATGTAATTTTTATCAATATTTTTTACAATTGGTTTTAAATATTTTAATGCAAGCTGCATAAAGAATAATTAGATTTAATAGTTCATTAAAATTTAATAACCCAATCATGGACCACTATATAATGTTTAAGGAATCCTTAAACATCTAATGTTTCATTAAACGTTAAGTGAACATTTATGCAACCCGGTATAATCATATTAGATTGAACCATTAATTAATAAGTATTAAAATAATAAAATATCAAGTTGGTTTGATTCTTATAAACCTGAATGTTCAATTGTTTTTAATTATTTTCCACCATCTTGACATGTGTGAACTTTTGGGTATGGTGTATAAGTTTTGCAGACTTAAAACTATAAAACCACCAAATCTTCAGGAATTAGAAAAAAGTTGCATAGACTTTTAACAATTGTTGAATGAAATCCTATGTTAAATCCCATTTATACTTCAACCCTGTATATTTATTACGCCTTTATTTTAAAAAAAATGACTTATTTTTATTTTATTTAGAAGATTTTTAGGGGGCTTCCAGGTTAAAACCAACTTTTTAAGGACTACTCTTATAAATATATGTATACTATCATACTACTAAAACTATATTCATATATTCAAATACATACAAGAGTAAAATATGACAGTTGTATTGTTAAATTATGACTTATGGTCTAGAAGCATATAAGTATATATGTGTTTGTATTGTCGTCTATTTTTAATTCTTGCATCACTTAGTTATTTCTGGCTCTTCTGGCAGCTATAGCTTGCATCTCATCTGCTGTGTTTGAAAAACGGTATTAAATTGTTTTAAAATAAGAACTATTGTTTATAAAAAGTATATATAAATATAATGCATGTTTTAATTTATTTATTTTTGAATTTAGTCAAATCAAAAAAAAGCAAAAGCAAAAAGAAGAAGGGAGTAGTTGAACAACAAAAAAATGTTACAAAAGACTCGAATGATAGTTCAGTAGTAAATGCTGTACCTAACAAAGTTGTGGACAATTCCGTTGAGAATAATACAGAATCTATAGCAGAAATCAACACTGTAGAGATTGATGCAAATTCGGTATGTAAAATAAAAATAAAGCTGTTATACAAGTTTGATTAAGTAAAGCCAAATGGATTTGGTTGGTGACTCCACTTACCGCAAGGCAATATCATACAACAGAGTGACAGTTGTCGGTAATATATAAAGGGGGCATTGGCAAACCTGATGGTCATTGGCCCAACCTCCTCAACTGTTTTAAAATTTTTATAACCCAAATTTACTTAATATAGAGGTGTTTTCAGTTATTTTTCACAAACAATTTATTTTGACCAGTTTTAATTAAAATTTTTATCAAATAAGACAAATCAAATTTTTTTGTTTAAAAACTAGATTGGGCCGCGACTGTAAACAACGAACCTCTATCTAAAATATTAGAGAAACAACATCAAAGATAAAGAACTGACAAATGTTATTAAATATATGTGTTTTTTTTTATAAATAGATACAAAGTAAAGAAAATAAATATGAAAACGAAAACTGTAACTCGAAAATTGAAGAAGAAATCAGTATACAAAAATCTGATGAAGTATCAGAACCACTGGAAACTAACAAAAACGGAGTTAGTCATGAACCTGCAGAAGTTATTGCACCTAAACTTCCTAGTTACATAGAAAATTTACCTTATGAAGAAGGTTTGAATACATTTTTAAAATTATAATTTTAGTATAAAAATAATTTTAATAGGGTAACAGGTCCACAGATGTGATTAAAACTGAAAGTGTTAAAGTAATTTTCAAATTAATCCTTTGATGCGAATCTGTAGATTAATAATTGTAATATAAAAATTAAAAAAAAATTATCGTGCTTAATATTATAAAGGATAAGATTTCAAAAAAATTTTAAATTTCATTAAAATTTTTCCCTTTATTTTTTTGAATTTTTTTTTTCAAAAATAAATTAAGAAAATCCTTACATCTTATGGGGCTATAACATATAAGGTTATCACCTCTAGAAAATTTAATTGCAATATCAAGAATAGATTCTCACAAAAATCTAAATAAAGAGGCTGATTTCCATAATAATATTCTTATAATAATAACTTATTTGAATACCTATTTTTCTAGAAGTTATAGAGTTCAAAAAAGATAAAGTGCTATATACTTTATCCATGGTGCTAGAGTATATATATATATATATATATATATATATATATATATAAAACAGTAAATTTTTGGGTGCTTTTCTTGATTTTGAAACTGAAGAGATAAGCTTTTTTAATTTTTGGTCCAATAAGTGCCTTTCAAGTACTATTTCTGATATATAGAGTAGTTGCCACATTAATAAATCAGTTCATCAGCATAGAAAACTGTTGGTCTAGACACAAAAATATAAACTAAATAATAAATGAAAACGCATCATTGTAAAACAATACCTTCTCAGCTACGCATCAAGCTTAAAAGTTTAACTAATATACTGTTATTATAAATTTAGTTTGTACATTTTTAAATTTGTTGAATAGATCAATGGAGTGCTACTAATACCTCTGGAAATAGGGTGTATTCAAGAGCTTTTTTGTTGCAACTTGGTAGTGAAGTTGTGTGTCAAAAGAAGCCGGATATTTTGAGAAGCTGGGGTCACATAACAAGGTCTGTCAACTCTTCACAATATAATTCTATAGGATTAGGAGGAGGTGTAAGTATTCTGAGTTACTTTTCCTTAATATCTATCATAAATAATCATGTATTTTAGGGAATGCCAATAGCGAGATCACAAAGTGCTAGTGCAACAGGATTTATGCCTGCATATGGTGCTTATTTAAAATCTGGTGGTAATAGTCAGCGTGGCATGCCTATAATGGTAAACTATATCACACTGGTAGGTTAAAGCTAAATTCTTATATTTTTTTTTTTTTTTCAAAAGCCTGGTGCTAAACGCAATAGCAGTCATGGTAAAACTGCTAATAAAACTGCCAAGCCAAATACTATTCATATGTCTCTATCACTAAGAGAAGAAGTCAAGTTAAATCAGACTGAAAATGCATGGGTTCCAACAGCTATTAAAAAAGCTACCAAAATTGATGCATCTAAAAATAAAAATGAAGATGATTTAAAAACTGAGGTGAAATTATATTTAGTTTATATAATAATTTATTTGATTTTATTTGAATCAAATGTTTATTAATGGTTTTTTTTTTCAGGATGTCAACAAAAATGTAAGATCAATTTTAAACAAAATTACTCCAGAAAACAAGGATTCATTGACTGATACTTTTAAAGCGTTGCCCATTGATTCATATGAACGATTAGAAAAAACCATAGATTTAGTATTTGAAAAGGTACATCTGAAATCCATATTTTTTTTAACAGCAAATGTTTGTGTAATATTTATCTAAACGACTATACTATTATATTAGGCAATTGAAGAACAAAGTTTTGCTCCTTTGTATGCATCTCTCTGCCATGCTATGCAAGGTGTTCAAGTAAATACTGATGGCAAAACCACTTCATTTAAAAAACTTATCATTAGTAAATGCCAAAGTTTATTTGAATTGGACAAAGCTCAAGAAATGGATTCTGCTAAAAAACTTGCAGAAATAAATTCTTGTAAAGATCCTGTAAGTAGTTGTGCTCTTTAGAATTCAGAATGGTTTTTTATTTTTTTTTTTTATTCATACCAGGATAAGAAAAAGGAACTTCAAACAGAATTTGAAGAAAATGAGAGAAGGCTGCGTAAACGTTCTGTAGGAAATTGCAGGTATAAATTTGTATTTAATATAGTATATTACAGATTTTTTTTACATAACTTAGTTCACGAGGAATTTCTTAAAATTATTCTTGATAATCATTGGTTTGCTGATAAATTATAGTATATTTACTATGACATATTTTTTTTATATATTCCAATACATTTTGGGCTGATACCACTTTTCTAGCTATATTTAACATTCCGATTATTAAGTCTACAAAAATTGACTGATATTTAATGTCAATTGTGTATTAGCCCACCACTTGCTTATACTTGTACTAAAAATATATTTAAAATTTTTTTTTAAGGTTCATTGGCGAGTTATTTAAACAAAAAATTCTTACACCAAATATTATGTTGTATTGCATAGTCAATTTAGTCACTAAACATGATGAAGAACCTTTAGAATGTTTATGCAATTTGTTAAAGACTGTTGGAAAAGAGTTAGAACAAGTAAGTTAATTTTTTTGTGATTTATTAAAAAATTGTTTTACGTTAAGTTGAAATATTTGTAATTTTCGTGTGATAGTATATAACCCATCATTAATACAGGGTGGGCCGGAGCCGACTTACGAGTTTTGAGGGGCTATAATTTACGAACAGTAAAACTTATATAAAAACGATTTGTTTTATTAAAATCATTAATAAATCCCGTTTTTTAAGTTACGGTTTGAAAATGATATCACCAAAATGGTGGCCGTCTTTAGCAATACATTGTTGTAAGCGATTTCCGAAGTTTTCGCAATATCTTTTGGAACGTTTCAATGGGTATGACCACAATTTCTTCAGTGATTCTCTCCTTCAGGTCTGCTAAGGTATAGGGACGATGGTTGAAGACCTTATCCTTAACACGTTCAACGCCGCCATTGATACAACTTGCACGTGCCCATGGCTGCTTTTAATTATGAGTAATTACTCATGTCAACAATGGTTGACATTGGCCATTGGCGCCCGTTTACTCATGTTAACTACGTGTTGACACGGGCATTGAATGTGTTAAGGAAGCCTCAGAGGAAAAATATCGCACATGCTTAAAACAGGGAAGCGTGTCGTCCAGCCCACGTCACCCCTTGAGAGACCAACCACCCAGAGAACATTTGTCGAATAAATAAATAGCAAATTTTGAGCTGTGTGCGCAGTAGCCCCATTTAGTTGAAACCATACATCCCTTAAGTCATATTCTTCATCCATTTGCTCCAACCAGTGCTGTAGTTAAGTGTCCAACATTAGCATATATCGCGCCAAAGTGACAGTGACAGTCCTGTTGTCCTTCTCAAAATAGTACCGGCCAATCACCCCAAATTGGGACTCAGTGATTCCCAAATTAGGACATTGTCACTTTAGTGGAGTAGAATGGAGTTTCTGTGGGTTATTTTCAGACCAGTATCGAAAATTCTGTTTATTCACAGATTCAAAGATGGATGAGTAAACTCCAAATATCGGCTTCAGCAATATATTGCTGCTGATGGCCGCCATCTTGGAGGCATAATTTAAAAAAACATAACTTAAAAAACGGGATTTCACACTTACTTTAATAAAACAAAAAGGTTTTTTCTAAGTTCTACTAATCGTTATTTATAGCCCTTCAAAACTCGTCAGTCGGCTCCGTCCCACCCTGTATAACTATTAAACTTAAATTATTTATATTTTGAAGTTCAAATTTACTTTATTCATTGAGTACTTGTAATTTTGTATATAATTATTATTTTTCAGACATACAATTTAAATGAAACTTTTGATAAGTTAAGAGGGTTAACTTCTAAAGAAATGAAATCCAAAATTCCCTCGAGGATAAGATTTATGATCCAAGATGTTATAGATTTAAGAAAAGACAAATGGATACCTAGACGTTTAGATAATAAACCTAAATTAATAAATGAAATAGAAAATGATGCTAAGAATGAGGCTATAGAACAATCAATGGCATTATCTTACAATAGACCAGAAAAATCACGAGATAATCATCGTGGTGATGACAAGTTTAGAGGTGGTGATAATAAAAATCGCCGTAAGTATTTTTTCTTTTTTTTATACTTATCATAAATGTCAAAGAACTAATACATATGAACTTACACATATTGACAACTAATAATGAATTAAGTTATGATGAAATAAGTAAATAACAAACCAAAAAAAAAGTTATAATTCATCATACTTTTTTCTTGTATCTTCCTAAATTACTATTATTTCATCTGAGAACTTGTTACTATTGTGTTTTTAAATGATTAATGTTTTCTACTAATCTTCTCTCTGAATATTGATGACATTTCTTAATGATAAAAACACGTTATGTTATAAGTCATACATTTAAGTATACTTGTTATTATTGTTGTATTATTGATGTATTGAAAATATTTATTTTTATAAAAACAACATTAGGATACATAATTGCAAATAGTTACTTATTTATTACCTGTGTTATGATAACATTTTTATCTTAATGTTATTTAGGTAATGATACTGAGTGGAATGTTGTTCAAAACACTAAATATAAACAACAAAACTACACTATTGATCAATCTAAACTTCAAGGCTTACAAGGATTGAAGGTAAGCAATATATGTATTTACTAAAATGGATTTTAAACTCTGCCCCATGTAAGAAAGTTAGCGTTTTTTGTACCTTGTATATAGTATTGTCTGCGAAACTAGAAGTGTGATTGTTGTGTGCCTGGTGACAGCATCTTGTGATGCCGCACTACACTTATGAGGGACAGAGTAAACAATTAAACATTGCTGTTTATTGTTTATGTTGGTAGTTTGTATGGTAAAAAAGTTGGACATTGAAGGGTAAATGTACATGTTATGCCCCCGGGTTCACATGGACATTTAAGAAAAATTAAAACTCAAACTTTCTTCTGTTAAGAAAAAAAAAACTAAAACTTTTCCTTACATGGTAGACCAGAGGTCTGCCTGTTTTCCGCCAAAATCACCCTCGAACATCTTCACTATGTCAGATTTCCGCCAAAAGTGATACTTTTATTTCCGCTAACACAAATTATAATTTAGTACTTAACATTTTTTAAGAACTTTAATCTATAAAATTATATGCAATACAAAATATTTAGATATAGACGCTATATTCTAACGAATTGTAAAAATTATAGCCATTAACATTTTATATGATACGTTTGCCGATCTAAAAAAAAGTTGCAAAGCTAATTTAGAGATTAAACACTTAAACGTTTTAATGTAGTTAAAAAAAAAACCTTGCTTACATTTATTAATTTATAGTTCTCTGTATCATTATTGTAGAAAATACTATTTAAAGTATTAAGGATTTCTTTTATAAATTTCATATGTGTAATCCTTAAACACAGTTGATTATTATTTAAATAACCATGTTAGTGTTATGTCTAACTGGAAATGTGCAGAAACATATATATTAACCTAAAAATAAGGTTTCTAATTTCTATTGTTCATAGTTTTGTGTGCAAATGATATGTCTTTTAGGTAAATGTGCGCGAAGTGGATATTTAATTTATTAAATAATTTTTAAATATTTGTTACAATGTTTTAAAGTATTATAAATAATAATTTTTTAGGAACCTTCATCAGTATCGTTGGGACCTTCCTCTAAATGGTCTTTTTCACATACTCCTGGAAGCAAAAATAATAGTTTTACTAGCAGCAATACTTATGCTGCTCTAAATGATGATAAAAAATCCTCAAATTCACAACTAATGTAAAACAATAATGACTCAATAATTATTTTTAAAAATTAAACAACAAAATAATTTTTAAATGTAATATGTTTTTAGGTCCAATAAGAACACACCCCGAAAACCAATGATTTCAGAGTCTGAAGAAAGGCAAAGAATGATGTCAGGTAAATTGAAATGTTATATAATATATTTAATTATGTCATGGTTTATTATATTTTATATTTTTAATTTTACAATGATTACACATTACGCAGTAGGCTAACTGAGCTTTTTTCTGATAATCAAATGGATAATTTTTCTTCAAAATATGTTAACTTTATATTTTCAACAAAACTGATTGAGTTTTGTTAATTGTTCACTTATTATTTGTATTATATATTGCTATTACATAGGTAATAGCAATTACCTATGTAATACATAGTTATTACATTTTTTAAAAATTGTTTTTTTATTGTAGGTGTAGCAAGTATGATGCCTCAATTTGCACAACCATCTCCATCGATTAATTCTGCTGCCACTCCTCAAGCACCTAAAGAGGTTGTTGAAGAACCAGTATCTATTGAATTAGATCCTGAGGTGGTTGACAAAATTAATATGCAATGCAAAAATATTATCCAGGAATATGAACAAATGCATAATATAGAAGTAAATAACTTTTTATAAATATTACTTATAAATATATTACTAACATTCTTTTGAACAATTAATAGGACGTTATCTATTCGCTGAAAGAAGATAATAATTCTACTATTCGCACTAGGCATGAGGAATTTGTTAAATATATGTTATTAACCACACTAGAAATGAGTCCTAAATGCCAAACTGAAGCTGGCAAAATGTTTGCTGAACTTTTATCAAAAAATGTCCTTTCTATGGTAGCATTGACTCAAGGGTAAGAATTTGTTAAGTAATGTAAACTAGTAAGAATAACAATTGGTATCATTTTTATATTTTCTTTAGGATTGATGCTGTTTTAAAAGATTGGAATGATTATTTAATGGATTACCCTCAATTTTTTTCCTATATTGCTGCCATTACTGGTAAGTTTGTATGTGAAAAATGTGTAAAAATGATATTCAAATGCATACTATTGAGAAGTCACACATGTTTATGCTTATATAATTTATCGTATTAAAAAGTATTTATTTTGCAGCTCCGTTATTAATTTCAAAGACTGCTTCTTTCGACTTTTTTAATTTAAGAGATGCTTGCAAATCTATATGTCCTGACAATTCTAGCAAGTATTTTATTGAAATTTTACAAAAAATTCTGAGTTCTAAAGAAACTCAAGATATTAAAGAGGTATGTTTCAACATTAGTTTCAATAATTTATACGTCAATAGTTTAATTTTTAATTGTTTTTATAGCAAGGTGGAATACTATGGATTTATAATAAATGGAGGAAATCGGAAAAAATATCCATTGATGTTTTTGTACCAAACAATAAACTTAATGAACACTTCAAAGAAGATGTAAATAATTAATATTGATTAGTTTAAAAATCATTTTATTCATAATTAATCTTAATTTCAGAGAGTTGGAGTTTTTTTACTATCCATTGCTATGTATGATAAAATGAAGTTGACTGATAGTAAACTATTATATGATATAATGCATCAGTGGATAACTGTAAGTAACACATATTATTCAATTTCTTCTGAATTGATTAGTAACATTATTTTTTCAAGATTGTGTCTTAATTTTGGTTTTTTACATTAAAAAAAATAAATCTGCATATTACTTATTTGTATAAACACTTAATTGTACTATGTCGCATCAGTCCTAATTAAATTATTTTAGTGATCTCATTTGTATAGGTATTTTATATATAACTCCATTTATTTCATTAAAAAAGAAATACTATATGGTTTTAATTGTTTTATTGTTGTAATTTTTAATAACAACAAATTATTGTTCTCTTTTTGGCAACTAAATCTGCATCACTGCTTCCTCCAAGTAAAAGTTAGCTTTTCTCGAACAAGTCCAGAAAGGATACATCTCTATTTGAAACTCAACGTTTTATTGCTTACAAACAACCACCCATGAGTGTCAAACGGCGATGGTGATTATTTAGCACTAGCTTGCTTTTATTCAATCCTCCATTTTTTTTTAATTCCATAATGTTTCATTTCTCATTAATCAGAAAATTATTTCTTGATGATAATCCTCCCAAGATGATCATATTACATAATTAAAAATAACTAAACTAATTTGTTTAGATATTAATAAATCAAATACAACAATTGCTAATTAAAACAACTAAAATAATGTAACTTAGTGTATTCCTAGCTAGATTCAATCTAGTATATTTTGTTAATTTAAAACGTGTAACCAGTATACTTTACTTTTAATTATCAATTTCAGGATAACATTGATGAGAAAATAATTGAATGTCCCCAATTTGTACGGGCATTAACAATAGCTAACGTAATAGCATGTTTAAGTGAGTATTCAATTTATACATTTCTACATACATTTATAAAATTGTATGCTTCAAAATAAAACATGTTTTTTATAAACATTGGTGTTCTGAATTTGCATATATATATATATATATATAATTCTCATCTTTTTTTAAATATGGCATGCTGTAAATTACTTAAAAAAACATTTGAAACGGTTCTAATTTTACTAGTGTATAATCCTACTAACAAGATAATAGCTCGTCAATTGAACATATGTTTTCAATCACTGTTTATAATTATTGTTCTCCGTGCAATCCAGCCAAAATGCAAACAAAACAAATCTTTCAAAAAATCTGAAAATTAATATATATTTTTATTTATTGTGGTTAGTCTTAACCAGATGGTTAAAGAGTAAAATTAGCAAATTGAGTATGTCTTATGTAGTTTCTTGTAAAATATATTGAATCGGGATACACTGCAGATATCTTAAAATACCATGTGGTTTATTTGATGTACAAATGAACCTGTATATTATTGTAGTTGTCTGTATTTACTTAAAAAAAAATTCAATTTTTCTAGAACCCAATCTTTCTTTTGATGAGTTCTTCGACCATGTCTATGTTAAGTTGCTTACTTGTTACATTCGATCTAAACCATTGCCTGTACCAGAAATTCAAGCACGGGAAGTACAATGTTTGTATGGAATCCAAATAATGTCTGCTGCGCTTGAACATCCAGGAGGTATAATATATAGTATAAACTAAAATTACATTCCTTTTTTTCATAAATGATGATTATCACCAACAGGTATGGTATTGAAACTGTTCCACAAGCTCTACCAAGATAGTGTTATCAGTAAAGAATCCTTTGAACTATGGAAAAATGATGATGTATTCAAACCAGGATTTGATGAAGACCTTGAAACAAAAACAATGGCAGTTGTGGTGTTGAACTCATTCTTCCTTTCTCTTTCAACCAATGATTCCGATGAAGAAGAAACGATCGACCCGTAATGTAACTAAACAACTGTTATATTATACATTTACCAGTCGAAATCTGATGTAATCTGATGTTCTTCTTATTTTTTTATTTTATTTTATTGTAGATACCGTGTTATAAAAATTTATATAAATAAGATAAAAAAATAATTATAAATAAGCCATTTTTCATTTATGCCCTTTAGAATTCAATTATTTTTAATTTGCAAATATTTGTATACAGTGTTTTTGTTAAGGGTTTAATTTTTATTTTATTTTATTTATTTATTTATTTTTTGTACATTATTCTGATTTTACTTTATAGTTTATACTGAAGCTAGTCTCCTTAAAAAATGTAAAGTAAAAAAATGACCTGAATCGTTGGAAACCCTTCTGTTTTGACAATGGGAATATGACAAAATTATTTTGTTAATTAAAATTATATGAATCGTATAATTGATAATTATGGTAACAACATTTTGTTTAATTGTTAGAAATACGTTTTTGGGTATTACGGAGACTACGCTGTTATTCAAAATTGAATATGTTGAATATTTCGATAAAGAAATTGTAACATTGTTTTCTTAAACAACTAATGCGAAAAATTCGAATTTACAAAATAATAATTGTTATAAAGGTAATTAATTGAAGAAAATAACTATATTTTTCTATAAACGTTGATACCATTGTCGGACTATTGTGTACAGTTATATAAATTAATAATATGTAAAGTTGCGGTTAATGTTATTTCTTAAATATTAAAAAATAATAAATAAAAATTGTAAAAAAAAAAATGCTTCGAAAATACTATTTACTACATTCTTGTGTGTTAAATCAAAACCACCATTATATCTTATAAAAAGTTGTTTTATCTTGACCTTTTACAAAAAAAAATTAATTCTAATAAAGGCATAATATGGAGAGTACAAGATCTATCTTTGTGATTGTGCAGAAATCGATCGGTTATAAGGAATATTTATTAAAATCTATATTGTGTTTTAAACACTACACATATAAATGAATAATCCTGTTATTTGATTTTTATGTGTGATTCGACCATCAACTAAGTGTAATACATTATACTTAAAGTTCCTATTGGCAATAGATACAATATTGCAGTGGCGTATCTAGGGTGTAAACATATATATATATATAATAACTGTTCAAAAAAATTGTATGCAGCATGATGTAATATATAAATAACCTAAATAGGTTCTTGAATGTTATAGTATGATAAAATATGTTTGTCAATAGATTGTGAAGTCTCGTTTGACCCGGGAAGCGTTGTTCGATTGGGCCAGACCCTGCATTCCGCCGGCACGTCCATTACCATTCCTGTATTATAGCCCGTGCCCCAGTCTTTCTCGCATATATTTTGGTAACATTATTAGATATCAATGTGCGGTCCATTCAATAAAATGTCTTTAGATATAACTTAGCATTTAGTCCCTAATCTAGTCCAGGCAAATTAAACCCAATGTTGGCAAATAGCGGAAAGAAATGTTGGAATGTTGAATTTTGGTATACACCTTAAATAAAAGGTTCTTAACACTGAACTCATTATATATTTAACCATAGAAAATATTTATAGGTCTGTGTTAGTAACATAATAAAAGTTCCTTAAGACTGGATGCCTGCTAGATCCGCTCGAGTGCAATTTGTATACCAAAATTCAGCTTTCCAACATTTTTTCTTATTTGTCTGGACTCTACTCCTTGAAAAAATAAATGATGAGGTGTGATTTTATCAAAAAAAGTTGTTTCTCCCCCGCTTTTTTTATATTCATATCACATAATAATTACAGTGTACAGATTAAATGGTTACACCGCAAAACGTCGCCCGACAAAAACGCCGCCGGACAAAAAATCGACAAAACGCCGCCCCTAAAAAGACCGCCTCCCAGTAATGCCAACACTAACAATATGTGTATACAATATACGATTATTAATGGTGCTAGTTGTGCTGCCAGCATGACATATTATTAAGGAGTAAATAGTAATCATCCATCTGATTTGTTCATATTAATTTTTAAACATTTATTATTATAGTTAAATGACGATTGTTAATAGCATATACCTGTGCTGTTACAAACATTTTAGGTTACATTTGACTTATAAATTAAAAATGTAGTACAGGTAAACCGTACGTATAATTCCCTAAATTAGAATTCGTCTTGGGCAGCTTTTTCCACTGCATTCACGGTAACCACACCACAGCGTTGAACATATATCTCTATGACTCCATATCGACGCTAAAAAAGCAAAAGGTCGTAAACGTCTCAGGGTAAGCTGACTGGATTGGACAGTATTTAAATAATTTTCCAGGCAACATAAAAACGTTTTACAGAAATACAAAATATCTGAATATGCTACCGTTTGTGCTTCAAAAAATGAAAGTGTTGAACAAAAGTTACTTTGGATAATGAAGATGGATTATAAAAGTGATAATCAATTATCCGAAACAGTAGCTTTGAATAAATGTAACAATTGATTTGTTCTCTAAAAATCTCTCACTGTAATAGTAATTCTTGTGTCATTCATTGTAAAAGTAAATTATCTCTTTGTAATTGAATTTGAAACAACGAGCTTTTTGAAAATTAATGTATAGCAAAAAAAAATAGAAAACACTGAACTAATACTTGTACCTACTTTTAATGTTTATTACAAACCAAAGGTCCTCCAAATTTATAGTGACTTGGAAAATGAAACCAAAACGAATGCAATAAATTAACTTAAACTTTTTTTTCTTTTTTGGAGCTACACCACTTTTACAACGAACGAACCAATTTGTAATACAGTAGAGTAAAATAATAGTATGCAGATTTCGTGTAAATGAACACTCTTTATCAAATTTAATCAATAGCCTGACAACTACTCGCACTAAGTGTGCCAAATGAGTTAAAGATAAATGTTATCAACCTCATCATCGTCACCGTCGTCTACTACAAAATGTATACATGTAAATAATGAAACAAAACAAAAAAACTTGTCAACATTAATATTAAAAAATTATTGAAGCTTGAGTGAGGTACATTATATTTACACTATTTACATGGCTTGAGGTTACTCCCACTTGGATGTCTTAACTAGTTCGCCAACGTTTCATAATATTATATCACACTAAATAATATTGTATCACACTGTGGATCACAGATACAATGGGTTGATAATTTACCTTTTATATAAATATATAATATTATTATGTACCTCACATAAGGTATTGAATGTTAACTACACATTATTATTAACAATATTATTATCCATAGATTGTCATCTATACAAACCGAAAACCGTTTTGGTCGTTAAACGGCGACAATCATTGAGTATGGATACTTTCTATACTCAATGATATTATATTAACAAGTTGTGTACAATTTAAATGGGCTTTCACGCTCAGTGTTGAGAGTGAACTTGACAAACGATCTAAGCGCAAAAACTGAAAAACTAGTTTTATACTTTAGGTATACCAATATAAAAACAATCTGATGTATTTTTTATAGACGATTTTTAATTAAAATAAACTGAAGAACTAAATTAACCCGTGCTCGCAACTTCCACCAGACTTTTTGTTTATTAAGAAAAAAAATACTTAAGAGTTTACAAAAACGGCAAGTCTTATGTGAATAATAACAACTATTAAAGCATAGCGTGCGGGCTGGGCACAAATTCGAATTTCCAGTATGTCTCATCTGTTGTCTTCGCAGAACCACAAAGACTGTGGACCGAAAAGTTAATAACAATTAAACGACGGCTATTATATTTCAATTCTCTATTGAAAAAAGAAATGCAGTGGCGCTGAAATCGTTTTAAGACGAAAACATTACATTTAAAGAGTCATGTGTGTTGTCCGAAACGTTAAAGGATGATCGAATTAACCCCTTAGATAATTCCCTTTTTTATTTTTAAACAAAATATACATAAAGTTGAAAATTTATAATAACAGCTAAAACAAATTATGATTATATTTCCAAATGTTTACTTATTAATACTTATTACACTTGATAAGAAAATGCAATCATTTAAAAACAAATCATCGTTTGATTTAATACAATCATCATTTGGTATCATTTGGTCATATATATTTTTTCATTACTTTTAAGAATTTTCAATAAACTGACACATTATTTATACACTTGATAAAACATTTAACACGTTAATTAATATTACATACCTACACTTTATAGTAATATACCTACTACTAATTTGTTTAGATTGCAATATGAATAGCTTAGACGATAAAATTATACGTATAATTAATACGTGTGTATTTATTATGTTAAGCAAACCGACAATACAAAATTAATTGTGTTGCTAAAATGCGTAAATTGAAAAATAAAAATTTGATAAATATTTTACTCGACATAACACAAATAATTGGGCACTATAATGCCCTAATCTAATAATATACTATTATTAGATATTTCGTATCTTGTACGTACGTTATATTTTTAATCTTCTGTCCCTCACTATAAACATATATTAACTACAACTATAACTAATTCCTGGTATTTCAGTGGTATAAATAACGCTTCTAGTATAAATTTAAGCCATTTTACATTACATTAAAAAAAGTAAATCAATTTTATAGAGTTTAAGTTGAATGAGCTTTTTACACTAATAAAATACTTCTTTGTATAATAGGATAATCTTGAAATATTTTACAAAATAAATAAAATATATTATATTATTTTTATATCCACTGTAATACTGTATATTTACTATCGGAATTTAATTCTATCAGCTTTAACGATTACGCTGCAAAGCAAAGGAAATGTAATGGTGTATATAATAGCTCAAAAGAGATGAATGGGGTTGCCTAGTAATACCAAAGAGTTACTGTAGTGTCGAATGTGTAATGTGTGCAGTGTGTATAATGTTGATAATTTGAAAACTTTAATAATTTAAAAAAGTTTCTTTTTCGGTTATCATTAGTACTTAAACTAGAATTGCCTCACCGGTGCAACAAACAGTTAACTAAACAAAATACAATTGTGAATAAAATTCACACACAACAAATTAACAAATTTCTGGCCAGGGGTGTAGCGAGGTCATTGTTCCCAAGTCCATTCGGCCGACTGGCTTTACAAAAACAAAATGTACACGCACATGAACTTATTAGTAATTTTTTTTTCCATACTTTTTAATTTTCTCAATGTTTTTATGTTTAAATTTTAAAACTATTATTATATATACGAAAAAATAAGAATACTTTTAAATGGATATATTTATAAAAAAAAAATGCAATGGATACAAAAAATGGTTAAATGTTATTTCATATTTTTTTTTAGAACCGCCATTGTTAAGACCATTTTTTAATAAATAATAATATCATTTTACTTAATACTAATATCGAATAACAAATATACGAAGTAAGACAGGGATGCGTATACTTTCGTCCCTAAGAAGGTATATTTGGCAGGTAGTTAATTCAACCGGCGCGGCAACTCGACTGTTATTTTTCCTACCTGCCATTATAGTCTTTTTTTATTTTAATTTTTTTAAACAATACGGACAAATATCTAATTAACAATGAGAAATATAACATGGTAAATCTGAATAATAAGATAAAATAGATACAATATAACAGGGGTTGAATGAACCGGTTACAGCCAAAAACCGCACATTTCATCGGTTTCCAGGTAAGTACCGGTGCCAGGTGAATACCGCACACTTATATTGGGTAAAAAGAGGTACAAGAGGTACGTAGTAAATGAATTGTAAACGCAAGGCTTCTAATGACATTCAAGAGACACCGCAAAAAATAATACGCTGAGAGATGTCATCCATAGAAAATAATACGATAATAGGAAGTAATGACGTAAGCTTAATAAGAGTATTCAAAATATTGTCCGTCCAATTGAAAAACAAGTTAGTTAATAGGCAAATTTTAATATATCATTTTGAATGAAATTGGGTTGATTTTTAGGAACACTTGTTCAAATGTTGGGAAGAATTTTTTAAGGACGGGGATCGTTTGAAATTTCTTTAAAACGTTAGAAATGATTTCAGCAAATTTCTTTTAATTTTATATCTTAAATTTTTCAACATATAAATTGTACCAAAAAAATGTTTTTTGAATATATATATAAATAATAGTTTATACGTCATTTTAAATGTGCGGTTTTTGAATACAGCAATTTTAAAAAGTGTGCGGTTTTTCCCTGTGTTTTATCATCTATATTTTGAAGTCAATGAATGAACCAGTTAACTGTTATTAATAAAAGTAAAAATTTAACTTTATTTATACATGTTTATGTATAAGTTTTTTTGATTTTTTACGTTTATTGATGGATGTTATTTTTTTAAACTTTTTTGTGAACATATCCATCAAATGGAATGTACTAGTATGTATTGTTTGGTATACGAATAATTAATGTGTATAATTTTTTTGCCTTCCTTTAAAACAATAACACCATTTTACACCTATACACTTTGCAATAACTACTAAAAATATATAGGTAATACCTACATGCATTTATAAAATAAACAAAGATAATAATTTATAAAATTAACAGTTCAATAATAGGTAAACAGTTTTCTAGAGATAATAAAATATCGTTTTTTTTGTGGTGAAAAATATACATTCGGACTTCTTATCCGACTTTCAAAATGCCATCTGGAAATATTTTTTAAAAACAGCCTCGTTTGAGTCGTTAGCTCATTAATGAATAAAAACGAATAAAATGTGAAATAATTACTCCTTAATAATATGTCATGCTGGCAGCACAACTAACACCATTAATAATCGTATATTGTATACAAGTATTGTTAGTGTTGGCATTACTGAGAGGCGATTTGTCCGGCGGCGTTTTGTCGATTTTTGTCCGGCGACGTTTTGTCGATTTTTTTTCCGGCGGCGTTTTGTCGGGCGACCTTTTGTCGTGTTTCCGATTAAATTTGTTTAATTTATTTTGATTTCTGTGATTGTTTTGTAAATGTGTTTTATTTTACTTTTGAGTAAGTGCATCTTGAATTAATGTACCATGAGTTACAAAAAACCTGAACCGTTGATGTTTACGGGCAACTTAGAAGAAAACTGGCGTGTTTTTCGGGAATCGTATGATATTTATATGAAAGCAGCTGGACTCGCAAAAACAACTAATGAAACGCAAGTCGCTATTTTACTTAACTTTGTTGGTAAAGAAGGCCTTAGTCGTTATAATACATTTGTGTTTGAAACCCTGGAAGACTCTAAGAAGATTGATAGTGTATTAAAAGCATTTGAAGCTTACTGCAAACCAAAAAGAAATATTTTGCATGCCAGACATGTTTTTTACAAAAGATATCAAAAAGATAATGAATCAATCGAAGAATTTTTTTCTGCGTGTAAAACTTAATTAAAGATTGTGAGTTTGGTTCAGAGGATGAAATCTTACGTGACAAAGTAGTTCTAGACACTACTGATGCTGATACTCGTAATCGACTTATTAAAAAAGGTGATATCACTTTGGATGAAGCTGTGGAAGCACTACGTATTGCTGAGGTTCAATATCGTAACTTAACTCATACTAAAGGTATCCAGCATGGGTTTCAACTGCTGTTAAAAGATTATTATATATTGTAATTGAATGGCGTTATGTAAAAAGCAACCAATCCACAAAAAATAAAAATTGAGATATTAGTTTAACTAGTGTGGTATAGTATATACTACACTAATTAAACTAAAATCTCAATTTTTTTTTTGTGGGTTGGTTGCTTTTTGCATAACGCTATTCTATTTAGTTTGTATATATATTAGGGTGGTCCTTAAATTTGACATGGCGTTGGATGGCCGACATTCGACACCAAGTACTGAAAAAAATATTTCTCTTATTGTTCAGCTTTTTACTTCAATCCCTTGGTCTCCCTGTATGCACATCAAAATATGTGTACTGTCACTTGGCCTGGCCCGGCATGTGGAGCGATCCAACGACATGCCAAATTTAAAGATTACCTTGATATTGATATATATAATATATATATAATACATATTATGTTATAGTTCATTTATTTATAAATTTAGTTAAATAAAAAAAAAACAAGAGCAAAAAGAAGAAGGGAGCTGAACAACAAAAAAATGTTTCGAATGACTCTAATGATAGTTCAGTTTTGAATGCTGCACCTAACAAAGTTGTCATCAATTCCGATGAAAATAACACAGATTCTATTACTAAAATGATTACACCTAAACTTCCTAGCTACATAGAAAATTTACCTTATACAGAAGGTTTGGATACATTTTTAAAATTATAATTTTAGTATGAAAATAATTTTAATTGGGTCACAGGTCGACGAAAGTTTATCATGATTTTGAAATTGAAGGGATAAGCTTTTTTACACGCTTATTTTTAATTTTTGGTCCAATAAGTGCCTTTTAGGTACTATTTCTGATGTGTAGAGTTGTCACATAAAGAAATCGGTTCAGCAGTATAGAAAATTGTGTTGGTCCAGACAAAAAAACATAAACATAAACTAAATAATAAATGAAAACGCATCATTGAAAAACAATACCTTCTCAACTACACATCAAGCTAAAATGTTTAACTAATATACTTTTATTATAAATTTAGTTTGTACATTTTTTAATTTGTTGAATAGATCAATGGAGTGCTACTAATACCTCTGGAAATAGGGTGTATTCAAGAGCTTTTATGTTGCAACTTAGTAGTGAAATTGTATGTCAAAGGAAGCTGGATATTTTAAAAAGCTGGAGTCACATTACAAGGTCTGTCAACCCTTCACAATATAATTCTATAGAATTAGGAGGTGTAAGTATTCTGAGATATGTTAATTTTTTTTAATTTCTATCATATTAAATCAAATAAACATGTATTTTAGGGAATGCCAGTAGTGGTTTCACAAAGTGCTAGTGCAACAGGATTTATGCCTGCATATGGTGCTTATTTAAAATCTGGTGATAGACAGTGTGGTATGCCTGTAATGGTGAATATATTATAATGTTGAGTTAATATTAAATTCTTGATTTAAATCATTTTTTTCTAAAGCCTTGTGCTAAAAATAATTGCAGTCATGGTAAAACTGCTAATAAAACTGCCAAGCCAAATACTATTCATATGTCTCTATCACTAAGAGAAGAAGTCAAGTTAAATCAGACTGAAAATGCATGGGTTCCAACGGCTATTAAAAAAACTACCAAAATTGATGCATCTAAAAATAAAAATGAAGTTGATTTAATAACTGAGGTGAAATTATAATTAGTTCATTCAATAACATAATAGATTTTATTTAATTGGATCAAATGTTTGTCAATGGTTTTTTTTTTCAGGATGTCAACAAAAATGTAAGATCAATTTTAAACAAAATTACTCCAGAAAACAAGGATTCATTGACTGAAATGTTTAAAGAATTGTCTATTGATTCCTATGAACGTTTAGAAAAAACAGTAGATTTAATATTTGAAAAGGTACATCTGAATTCTAAATTTGTTTAACAATAAATGTATGTATAATTTTTTTCTAAAGAACTATACAATTATATTAGGCAATTGAAGAACAAAATTTTGCTCGTCTGTGTCATGCTATGCAAGGTGTTCAAGTAAATACTGATGGCAAAACCACTTCATTTAAAAAACGTATCATTAGTAAATGCCAAAGTTTATTTGAATTGGACAAAGCTCAAGAAATGGATTCTGCTAAAAAACTTGCAGAAATAAATTCTTGTAAAGATCCTGTAAGTAGTTGTGCTCTTTAGAATTCAGAATGGTTTTTTATTTTTTTTTTATTCATACCAGGATAAGAAAAAGGAACTTCAAACAGAATTTAAAGAAAATGAGGGAAGGCTGCGTAAACGTTCTGTAGGAAATTGCAGGTATAATTTAAAAATATTATAGAAACATGGCTTATCACAGATTTTTTACATAACATAGTTCACAAGGAATTTCTTAAACTTATTCTTGATAAAAATTAGTTTTCTAATAAAGCATAATATTATGATATAACTATCATATATTATAATTAACAGCATACATTTAGTTATAATTATAATACTTATGTTTACAATATATGTTTTATTTTGTTTTTAGGTTTATCGGTGAGTTATTTAAACAAAAAATGCTTACACCAAATATTATGTTGTATTGCATAAACAATTTAGTCACTAAACACAATGAAGAGCCATTGGAATGTATATGCAACTTATTAAAGACTGTTGGAAAAGAGTTAGAACAAGTAAATCAATTTTTTTGTTATACAGAGTCCGTCAGGACCATGTTTTTCAAAATGATGCTACACCAAAAGTAATTGCAGTAAAAAAATTGTATTATATTATAAAAAGCAAAAACATATGCAGTTTTTTTATACATAACAAAATTTAGGTTCTGAAAATGTCAGTCAAATGACGCCCTTGAGCTCGCAATGCAAGAATCCAGGCGCTTGCGAAATGAGCCCATCGCGTCGGTCAGCATCTATCCCGGAGTTTCTCTCACCAATCGTTTGATCTCGTCCTTCAATTCATAAAGGGTTCGTGGCTTGTGTTGATAAACTTTTGATTTTAAGTGACCCCAAAAGAAAAATCACATGTTGTTTGGTCAGGGGAGCGTGAGGCCACGGAATGTCCCCAAAGCGCAAAATGAGACAATGAGCGCTCAAGGGCACCATATTTGTTACGTATAAAAAAACTGCACATGTTTCTGCATTTTTTGATATAATACATTTTTTTTTACTGCATTTACTTTTGGCGTAGCATCATTTTGAAAAACGTGTTTGTTCTGACAGAACTTGTATATTAAGAGGAAATAATTATAATTTAAGTATGATAATATATTTATGGTAACTGTTAGTAAGTAGTGTTGGGCTAAAATTACAATTCTGCTAGATTCAAAGTCTAAATAAGAATGTTGTTATAGTAGAAGTAGCATTTAAACAACAGACATACAAATATTTGATTGTCTTGTCCATAGAAAACTTATTATTGTTATTATAACTGCTAAGTTTTGAAATTTAAGTTAATTTTTTTTACTAAATACTTGTAATTTTGTATATATTTATTATTTTTAGACTTACAACTTAAATGAAACTTTTGATAAGTTAAAAGGGTTAACTTCTAAACAATTCAAATCCAAGATTTCCTCAAGAATACAGTTTATGATCCAAGATGTTATAGATTTAAGAGAAGATAAATGGATAACTAGACATTTAGAGAATAAACCCAAATTAATAAATGAGGAATTTGTTAAAAATATGTTAATAAGCTCATTAGAAATTAGTCCAAAATGCCAAACGGAAACTGGCAAAATGTTTGCTGAACTTTTATCAAAGAATGTCCTTTCTATAGTGGCATTAACTGAAGGGTAAGAATTTGTTAAGTTATTTAAACTAATATTCCATGAAATATGTCTAAAAAACGGGATATGTTTTAGAGAAATTTTAAACTGTATAGCTTGGGTTGAACAGCATAAAACTGTGTTTTTCAATAAAGTATCACATTTTCTGAAAAAGTTTTGCTTCAGGGATAAAATGCTAAAAGATCTTTTTCGCAGAGAATTTTATCAGCTTTGTTTTTGTATACTATCTTTATAATCTTATCAATAGAAATCTAGATATTTGGAAAAATTTAGTTATTACAACCTTTGGGGCTCTGTCCGTAATCAACCGTACACATATCAACATACAAACATATCAATGGGGACTTTTCAAGATTTGTTTTCAGAAGATAAAAAAGAAAATAATGGGAATTATTTCGAACTCAAATCTCATATGTCCTGGACTATAATAACAATAATAATTAACAATTGGTATCATTTTTATATTTTCTTTAGGATTGATGCTGTTTTAAAAGATTGGAATGATTATTTAATGGATTACCCTCAATTTTTTTCCTATATTGCTGCCATTACTGGTAAGTTTGTATGTGAAAAATGTGTAAAAATGATATTCAAATGCATACTATTGAGAAGTCACACATGTTTATGCTTATATAATTTATCGTATTAAAAAGTATTTATTTTGCAGCTCCGTTATTAATTTCAAAGACTGCTTCTTTCGACTTTTTTAATTTAAGAGATGCTTGCAAATCTATATGTCCTGACAATTCTAGCAAGTATTTTATTGAAATTTTACAAAAAATTCTGAGTTCTAAAGAAACTCAAGATATTAAAGAGGTATGTTTCAACATTAGTTTCAATAATTTATACGTCAATAGTTTAATTTTTAATTGTTTTTATAGCAAGGTGGAATACTATGGATTTATAATAAATGGAGGAAATCGGAAAAAATATCCATTGATGTTTTTGTACCAAACAATAAACTTAATGAACACTTCAAAGAAGATGTAAATAATTAATATTGATTAGTTTAAAAATCATTTTATTCATAATTAATCTTAATTTCAGAGAGTTGGAGTTTTTTTACTATCCATTGCTATGTATGATAAAATGAAGTTGACTGATAGTAAACTATTATATGATATAATGCATCAGTGGATAACTGTAAGTAACACATATTATTCAATTTCTTCTGAATTGATTAGTAACATTGATCAATAAAATTGATATTGCATATTAAAGCGAGTTTGTGGTTATACTGAACTGCTGGGGTAGACTGGTTTGACCAAATTTGATCATATTCTATCGGAGAGATGTATAACTAGAGAATATATACCCTTCTTACCGCTTCCTTGGCACTTTGGACAATAATATTTGCAAACATTTATAAGGACGGCCAATTTGCCGTCCGCGCGAGCGCATGAAGGTTAAAAGTGACGCAAGTCAAATTTTTAAAAATCCCCAATATTACTAGGGCTTAGAGTATACTATATTTAGAGTCATTTAGTCAATAGAGTAGTAAGTCAAGTTGAGCCCTTGGTCGCGAGAAAGCGCCACTTAAAATTTCGTTAGTCAATACAAAGTTATAGAAATACAAAACGTAAACCTTTTAGTTCTCAAAACCACTTAAATGAGACTTACGCCACTCTCATTTCTGCCGGCTTATATGTATAAAATACATTTGTATTTATTAATTTCAGGATAACATTGATGGAAAAATAATTGAATGTCCTCAATTTGTACGGGCATTAACAATTGCCAATGTTTTAGTGTGTTTAAGTGAGTATTTAGTTATGCATTCGTCTGCTAACTTTTACAATGTATTATGCTCCTAAATAACGAGCTTCTTATAGACATTGGTGTTCTGAATTTGCATATATATATAATGTAACACTATATTTCACCTGACTGTGAGTAGTCCTTGATCCAAACCACGCATTAGCATAATATACTAAATAGTAGAACAGCGAAGCATACACAGGACGCTGTGCCGTGCCCAATCAATTCAACTTTAAAAATCAATTCTTCTACTTAATGCACTTACTATCGTCATTCAATGTAAATCAAGTCAATTGATCCTAGTTAGACTAGAGTATACATAATACTATTATTAGAAAAACATCCTTAAGAAGTGAAATAGTGTTATCAGTTTGGCATTTGATGAACATTATTGAGCTACTGTTCTTGGTTATACAAGAATCTTGTTGAAGGTTAATTATAGTTTATAATGATGACTATTAGATAGGCAATTTAATTATGCTCTTAATTTTATCGATCTGCCAATCTGTGTCTTTTTCTAAATTTTATTTTTATACTGTTAGTGATATTTCACTAAACACCACTTTTTGACGGCCCACCCCTTAAAAAGTAAAATTAGGTATCATAACTTAATTTGCTAGTAGTTTCTTGTATTATATATATATGGATTTAGGACACACTATTCATATCTTCAAATCCCTGTGTATTATTGTAGTTGTGTGTATTTACATAAAACTTTTTCATTTTTTCTAGAGCCCAATTATTCTTTTGATGACTTCTTTGACAAGGTGTATGTTAAGTTGCTTACTTGTTATATTCAATCTAAACCATTACCTTCACCAGAAATTCAAGCTCGGGAGGTACAATGTTTGTATGGAATCCAAATAATGTCTGCCGCTCTTGAACATCCAGCAGGTATAATATATATTTAGTGTGAACTAAAATTATAAATATTTTTTCATAAACAATGAATATAACCAATAGGTATGGTATTGAAACTGTTCCACAAGCTCTACCAAGATAGTGTAATCAGTAAAGAATCCTTTGAACTATGGAAAAATGATGATGTATTCAAACCTGGATTCGATGAAGACCTTGAAACAAAAACGTGGCATCTATGGTGTTGAATTAATTCTTCCTTTCTTTCAAATCAATTGATTTGTAATTTAACATAAAAACTTTTATATTTTCCAATCAAAATATAAATCTTTGAAAATTGGACATTATTAAATTAATTTTTATTTTATTATTTATGATTATTTGTTGTTCAATATAAAAGTCATGAACACAATGATTCAAGGAGTTTTCTTAATAAAAAAAATTTGACTAAGATGTTTTAATTTTGAAGGTTTGTGTTGATATTGATGGTAGTATATCTAAAGACTATTCCACTCAACATAGATAATTTTATAAAAAATTAGAATTTGAATAATTACTTTTAAGTTTTTTAAAATTTAAACCTTAGAGTGAGAAGTAGCGTGATATAGTATAACTTTTAATTTTGAATGTCATTTAACCGCTTGACCTAAATTTAAAATTTGGAAAAATAATTATTTTTTATAAAATTGATACATAAAGAATCAGAAGAAATAGGTTGATTATAGCAAATATTGTAGGTGCAAACATATTTATATATAAAAACAAAGAAGTTATATTATTTAATTTTTTATTTAGAACAATTTAATAAATCATAAATAAAAATAAAGAAATTAATATTTAAAAACATTTAACCATAAAATATTATATGGTAAATATTACACCATATTTTATAGTAAAGGGTTTTTAAATATTCATTTCTTTATTATATATAACCATAAGTTGCTTAAGTTTTTTCTAGACATGAATAAAAAAACTATTATTTTTTAAGTATTAATAATAACATTAATTGAGTAAGATAATATGTCTTCACTAAATAAATAATCAGATTATCTATTGTTGACCTAGTTACAAGCAGAGTTGGACATCATCTAGATCATGTTTTTATTCTTATGGCCATCGAATAATATTTTTAGTCAAATGACGGTCGAATAAAAAATTATTTGAAGAAATAAAGAGATTATTCAATTAAAAAATGCCTAACTCTGGTTACAAGTAATTTTATTAGCAAGTAAGTTATTATTTAGTAATTTATTTAAGTATTTTCAATTGCGCCATGTTAAAATTCTACAAAGGATTTACTTCAGTATTTAAAAAAAAACCGACTAATTGGCAATTATTCTTCAGTTAAATTCTAAGAAGGTTCCCACATCATTTGTGATTTAAATCAAGTAGAGACAATCTCACTTTTTGTCATTTTTGTTACATAATATGAGATTTTTTTTAAACAATTCATTTTTTAGTTTTTGTACAAAAAGGGTATGTTAACTAATCAATTTTTTCCAAAAAGTGTCCTTGGTCCTTCTTGTCTCTAGCCAGAGAAATGATAATGTTTCAGAATTGATACACTATAAGTTCTATCATATATCATCAAAATTTCTTTTTGAACATACACAAATATTTAATTTAAAACTGTAATTCTTAAATTGTCAAAGGACAAGTAAGCAGGACAAAAAATGTTCACAATTTGTATTTAATACTATATTATTATGTTACCACACAACTTTAACTTTACAGGTGATATTTACGAATAAAACATATTTTTATACATAGTTAATAGTGTTATTATAAAAATTTAACTAATGCTTTTAAAACAACACATTTTTTTTCTGTTAACTAGTTATTAATTTGTCAATTACCTTAATACAAGCAGTAAACTATACAATTATTTTAGCCAAGTGATAAAATTAATAATAATTGATTTGAACTAAGTTAAATAGAGATCAGTGCGGTCCCAGGGATACCCAGACCATAATCTAGGTTTGGTCTGATGCGATCACTAATAACAACTTTTATATAGGTTTGGTTCGATGGGGATTATATTTGATGACTTGCTGGTCAGGTTTGTTTAATTTAAAACTAATCTATCATAGGACAGTTTGATCCAGCCAATAAATTGCAATGATCCGATCTGGGCTTATAAAGTACTTTTACTTTGTAGAAATTATAAAACTAAAAAAAGTTTTACGTAGGTAATTTTTTTATTATTTCAGTATATTATCAAAAAATTAGCTGTAACATGAAAACTTTTATGATTTGGCTTTTGCAGTTTTCCTCAGTTGCAAGTAAAAAGAATAATATTTTTTTAATAATTTCTTTATATTTTTATTTGTCAGCCTATGTAAATAGTTTGTCCAGATGGGTTTAGAATTTCAATATCCATGTTTGGCTGAACCCAGATTTGGGTTTAAATAATTTATAAATTTATTTGGTCGAAGCTAAAAAGAATCTTAGCTCAATCTGGTCTTGGTTTTAATACAAATTATTGATGATTTATTATAACCAATTTGTTGTTAGTTTTTTTAATTTTATTAAATTTTTAGGTCAGGGTTAGTTGGTTTATGTTACAAAATAATATTTAAAGGTAGATTTTTTTTACAGTATTATAAAATTTAATTTTACAGTCCGTTCCCATATTTTTAGAACCGAACAGACCTCTACTAAACAATAAATGTATTTGTTCAATTACATATTTTATTTAAAAATAAAGCAAAAGGTATTATTTACAACTAGTTTTATAGATCTTAACGACATCTTAAAATTTAATAAAATACAAAACTACAATACTTTTGTCATAGTTTGAAATAAACATGTTCGTATAAATACAATGTTCTAAAAATATAAATTTACTCACATTCCTTAAATAATTTTTTCTGTTTTATTTCACGATAAATTTGTTTTCTAAATCTTCCCATATCCTTTTGACTAAAATTCAACGGTTTGTTTCTTGATAAGTATTCAGCATACATACATACAAAAACGCCGCAGTCCCAAATATTTAGTTGTTTTGGACAATCTCGATCATTAACTAAGCACCAACCACCAGGCCGAAAATCAACATGTTTCTTATTAACGTGTTCCAGCATTAAGTATCTTAAAATTTGCTTAAGACACGAAAAATTACGACCTCCTAAACTATCATAATACTTAATAGTTTTTTTTAGGAAATCAATGTATACTAAACACCAATGATTTTCTTCTTCTAAATGGACTGGGATGAAAATCTTTTCCTTTGAGAATATGTCCACCTTCTTAGTCCAACGACATACATGTTCATATCCTTTATTGGATAGAGCTGAATAAAAAAATGTATTGAATGTGTATACAGTTTCTGGAGAACGTTGTGTAATTAAATCCATGTACTGATTGATTACTTCATCATTTAACAGCAAATCTGTTTTAATATCCAAATTTTTACTAACAGTCTAAAACAAAACAAAATGTAATTACTAAATTAGTTTAACTTATAAATTTATACTCAGAAACCACCTAATGATGGCAATGTTAGGCCCGTTAAGCTACATATGATGATGATACTCCGCAACAGAGCGTACTTGCGCATAAACCAAAACGTGTTACTCTTGTATACGTCTGTGCAAGAAAGCCTACTCGTGGAACCGAGAATAGTATAATATTAAAATTGAGCTATTACGTTAAATTTTGAACTTCCTTCACTTATTAAATATTTTGCGCCTCTGCACAATTATGAATAAATAAAGTTAAAGGCAAATTTGAATACAGTATTTTCTGCCCAACCACCATAAAAAAGTTTCTGTGTATAGTTATATCAGAAATTAGAATAACAGGTCAGTAATATAAATAATAACTAGACATTATTATAGATAGACAACGCTGTATTTTTAGGATTTCATAATAGTTTTATAACTGTAAAATCTATGAATGCAGGTAAAACAGTGTTACCAGTTATTAAATAATTCATAGATGTCTATGTAAAGCATTAATCGACTCATTTTTTTTTATATAATAAAGAAGAACTACCAAGGTGTTAAATTTTGAAGACTATTTAGGGTCGGCCTGGCACTAAAAAAAATGTTATTTGTAAATTTTGTACAATTTACACAATTTTAGTTTTTTTTTTTGCGAGCAAATCTCACAATTTGTATTAAATGCCTAGACCTGGGGCCTCTTGAGGCTTTCGAAGATTACTCTGAAACTAACTAAATGGAAAAAAATATTTCAGTGTTAGTTTAACACTTTGAGGACTCCTATTTATATCAAACTATGTATTGTACAAAATAATAAAAAAACTAATATTGAACAATTACATTTGTTTAGATAACTCAGCCATCATACAAAATATTCTAATAACTAGCTTTTTTGAGTTATTAGTATCAAGAACAAATGCACTTTACCTACTTTAAATTTGCATATTTCCGTGTGTATAACAACAGGCGGGAGGCACTCCTTACATTTTTCGGCAATGCGAATGCATGCTGCTACAGTATTATTAGTTAATTATTTATTTGTATTATTGTTATTATTCAAAAGTATATTATTGCAAATAATTTAATATCAATATGTATTGAACAACAATGAAAATTTCTTAGGTATTAAAGTTTTAAGTTAGTAAATCATTAACAGCTAATAAAACAACTCCCTACGCCTTCCGGCTTTGGGTGCTAACTCAAGCCCCTTTGGCACTTTCAATAACTCACGTCTCCCAATCCCCAGAGGATAAAATAGCTGCCTATAGGACAAAACTAACCCAACCTACCATGAAACCAAACCAAATCAAACCTTACCTAGCCTGACCTATCCTAGCGTAGCAGACAAAGGTGTAGTGCGGCAGCAGGCAGCTGTGACTGTAACTGCCACCGTAAAGCATAAAAAAACTGCAAGATGGCAAAAAAAAGGGTGCCCGGTAAAGTGCATTTATGCCTAAAGATTTAATATTACGACTATAACTATAAAATTTAATTTATTTGTGTTTTACCAAAAAATGGAGGATTGGAAATATTGTATTTTTCGTAGTATGGCAGGACGGACCTTAATAGTTTGTTATGACATAAGAACAAATTTTTTTGTAACTAAATTTTTTACAGAAATAGAATCTTTCATTTTTTTATTTCTTTATTTAGAAGAGTAACGCCCTCGAAAGGAGCAATGTGTACAGATGGAATACAATAATAATATTATATACACAATACATATTTTAACATTTAACTAACTTCTTCACTGGAACATATATCTAACCATTATATATATTTGTTTGTTAAGCATGGTTCATGATTGATAGCAGGTACATTTACATTACTATTTTGAGTAATTTGTAATTAAGTCTTACCATGAGGATTAAATGAAATTAATTTCTTTTGATTTTTCTGATTATTTTCTTCAGATGCTTAAAATTTTGTTGAAATACAACTTTGCTTATTAACAGTTAAAATTATAGTTATAATGAAAACTATATAAATAAATAAGGTTTAATACTCATTTTTACATTATCACAGTACGAGAAAAAGAAGAAAAATTGTAACAAATTCAATATTTTCTTACCATTGTTTAGCAAGCGTATACAACGTACAATAATGACAACCATCAATATTACATGTATATAACTTATTCGATTATTTTTTCCAAAATCATAAAACAAATGCTGACCATTGTGTTGAGGTACAGGCTTGTAATGTATTTCTTTTTAATTAGCATGAAACTATATATTTTAATGTGATCAAGATGCACAGAAAGTAGTCTATACACATACAGACTATAGTACCTGTACACTGTCAACAAAAACGATACACAGAAAGTGAGTGAGAGAAACAATAGATACAATTATTATCAGATTATAAGAAATAAATTAGGAAGATTATCATTATCAGCTGCCCCTTATTATTATAGCAAAAACGTTTACGGAATTCACCACTTAAGCGTTGTAGTTTGTATTATGTAAGATTGTGAGGTTATATTCCATGGCGGGAATTTTATATTTTAAATAAAAACGCGAAAACCGATAAATATTCAACATACTAAATAATTTTAATTAAAATTTACTAATACAAATTTACATATAAGATAAGTAAAGTCTAAAGCCAAACTAACGTTACTTCAATTGTAAATTACAACCATTATTATTTTTCTGAATTATTCATAATATTTATGGTAACAGGTACCTAATATAATATCTATGGTAATTTATAAAATTGACTATCATACCATAAGAAATATCATAGTTTATTTTTATAAAGAATATGTTATTTGTTTATTGTTATCACCCAGGTTTAGATGATTGATCTGCAATATTTTGAGGTAGTACAGTTTAGGGCATTCCACTCTAAGCAGGTCTTATAATAATAAATAAAATAATTATTTTCCTTTCTAGCGACTGAATTTCCCTATCAAAAGGTATCATTAGGTATTTATTAACCATTTTTATACTAATATTTGTATTATTCATTTTAATATTTTATTCATGAACCTAAATTTAATAAAATGTATTATCATTAAACATTAATAACATTTATAATTATTGCCACATAAATATACTATAAGTATATTGATTATACATTGTATTTTAAAATAATAAGTAAATTGAATATTTATAATTATCCTTAACACATTTTTATAATAAAATAGTGTTTTTCAAATATCAAATCATTTGAATTAAAAATTTTTACTTTTAAAGCGACCAAATACTTCTCTCCTAAATTTTTGACCTTAGAAATAGCAAATACTATTTATTGTTTGTGATTATTACATCCAAAAAAACAGATTTTGTTAGGCGTCAATCAAAGATTCGGCAGTGTGAAGTAGGACAAAAGAAAAAACATACCAAGACATTACAATTATATATCTGTTGCTATGTACCGAGTACAATTTAGGAGGAATATTGAAAATGTAATAGCAGGCTTACATACTTTGAAATATTTTTAGAATTTTATGATATTATTTATGAGAATATTATAAAATTATTTTTTAAAAGATATTTTATTAATAATATTTATGTGTACAGATTTTTTTACTGATTTCCGCTGTGTGAACCCTACTATTTTTCTATTTTTCATAACAAAAATTGTGTACTCGCGGATAAAATACGCTATTTGAAATCCCATGATAACAACGATAATATTACTTTATAATATACATACAGAAATAAACGAAAATAATTTAATTATTTAAACTTTATAATTTTACATAAAAAAATATACAATTATCATAAATTAAAAATACTTGATAAATTATTTTACTAAAAAACAGAGTATATTCCCTAAAACATTAACTATAAACTAATGGCAAATTGGCATCACTTATATTCATATTCATAGTTAATTCAATAACGTCTCTAATCATAAATCGAATTCTTGGCGATATCTTGTGTCTCATGTCATCAGATGTTAAGTAAGTCAAGTGCCTCAATATCTCATTTAAATTAACCTGCCAAAATAATAAAGAAAAGATTAAAGTGTGAAGATCTGTGCAGTGTACTCACAGTCATAAATACCTTCTCGTATAATTCTTTACCGGCTGTTTTTAAAAGACTACAAAGGTATTCAAGGGAATTTTCATTAGTTTTAGCATACAATGTATTAACACAATAAAGAACAACTAACGGAGATAACAGCGACAATTTAAATATTTCTCCAATAAACCTAAAAAAAAAAAATTATTGCAAAGGCCTGTTCATTGGGGTTGGGGCATATTGGTGTGAGGGAGGTCACAGATTTATAAGAACTCTTACAACAGAAAATAAACACTTTGATGCAAATCTGTAATGGTAAAAATACAAATATCAATAAGGCATTGTAATGACAATAATGTGCTTGAAAATGTATGTTAAGTATTAAAATGGATACAATTTAGGGTCGTTTGGCTGTCTATTATAATTTATTACTATTGTTACCCATATAGATTATAGGGTAATTAACATTATAATAAAAATATTTTCAAATACCTGTTAACCCTCCATAGGCAACGCTATTTTAACGAAAACTGGAAGCTTACCGAGGTAAAGCAGATAAGCAAACTAAATACAGACGAGCTATTTGGATAGTCTACGAAAGGGTATAAGGTGGGGTAAAATCGGTTCTTGATAATATTATCTATTAGTAGATAATAATTGGTTGTATTTTAAAAATCATTCCGGTCACCATGGTTAAAGTGTAATATTTCGCCTTTTTGTGTTTTCCTCAATAAAAATAATATCGACTACAGATTTTTGAGAAAATTATTTTTTATAAACCCATTCTAGATCCCTTTTCTAGGGGAGAAGGTTAATAATATTTTTTTGGTTTGTAACGTTTATTGGTAGTACTATACCTAAAGAATACGCCATACAAATTTGGAAGCGATTCAAATCCCTATTTTTAAAAACTATAGTGCGTTAATTTAAAATTGAGAAACATGTAAATTTTTGGGAGTTATTCTCGATTTTAAAGAGATTTTTTTTTAATTTATGGTCCTATATAGTAATTTTTAGGTACAATTTCTGATCGATAGACTTGCTACAAGGAAAAATTGGTTCAGCGATTTAAATAATATATCATGGGTCCAAACACTAAAAAATTTTTTTTTTAAAAACACATCATTGTAAAAACAATATCTTCTCAACTTTGCATCAAAGCTAAAAAATCATAAAAAATTTTTTATTGAATCAGTTAATAAAGCTAGCTTTTATTTAATTAGCATTTTAATAAGGTTAATATAATGTTATCATTTTCAAAAAGTCTACTTAAGAAAACATAAAAAAATTCAAGACATTTTACCTTAAACAACCTATAGCTCGTAACTTTAACCTCCTTTGAATTAAATCTTGTTCGACAGATATATCATTATTGTTTATATCATCGGCCAAACATTCTTTTTGAAAATATTGTTGGCATACATTTATAATACACTTTATAAATGTAATCTCTGATACCATGTCATTTTCATCTTGAAAAGTTATTGTTATATTAAGAGCTTTGCATAAAGCAGCATACAATGGTCCAAATGTGGGTTCATCAAAGGCCTGTACAAAAAAAAATGTTTACAAGAAGAACTTTTAATATGTGTGATTAAAAAGTTGCAAACCAGTGTTTAAAATGACAATAAATAATATAGGATTAATATAATTTCATTAATTATAAATGTATTAAAATTATTAAGGATCAAATGTCTTTCAATTATAGTCTAGATAGAGTTGTCAGAAATTAGGTCAAGCAAATTATTTAATAATGTAGTTTCAAATTATAGACAAATTGTATAGCCCTGTATAGCGTCCAGATTTTAATAATTTTTTTTTTATAAATCTTTACTTATTACTAAGTTATTAAGAAAAAAAAACAATAAGAAATTCAAAATTAAAATTATGTGACAACCAGAAATTTAATCAAGGATTTTTTTAGACTGTAAGGATTTCTTGTTTAAATGAATGTTATCGAAATCTGATGTCTCTTAGAGGCTTTATCTCATTGCCCATAATATATGTTATGAGCAAAAAAAGGATAGCAACTGGGCACCTCGTTGGTTGTCCTTAATTTTTAAAACATTTACACCTTAAGCATGTCAAGATATGAAATTCAATTAAAAAACTCAATGTGTTTAAAAAGAAATTACATTAAGTAATTTAATTTTCATTAATAAATAGTTAATATTATAAAAATATACTTTAATTATATTAACTTAAATTTAATAAAATATATAAATCCAAATTAAATTATGTATTATTAAAATAAAAAGTTTAGCAGATTATACAATATACATGTATACTGATAAAATATACAGGTCTGCCTAATTAATAATAGGAATCCAAAAATATGGATTTTTACAAAAATAAAACACAATACCAAAAAGATGAACTACTTTTGTATTTCGGATTTGTTGAAATCTGAAATCAATTTATAGTCAAAGTTAAGCAATTTTTTTTTTTAATTTTCAATAAAACATTTTGCTAAAGTACACAGCTGTTTATTGTAATAATATTTTATATTCCTATGAATTTTAAGTGGCTTTAATAGTGTTTTTTTTAATTCTATATTTTTGGTTTCCCATCACTATGCTTAATACACCTAAATATGTTTCAGGTATACAGGATATGTGATTTAATACAAATCATATTATATTAAAAATTATTATTTTTAAAAGTATATAAATATTTCAATTTAAAAATTCTATATCTTACTTTCAAAGCAACAATTTTAGCAATAGTTTCAAGACACTCGATATTTTCAATTGGTAATTCTTGAAATTTTGCAATGAGTTCTTTAAAAGTAACCCAAGTAAGCTTGTTCAATATCGCCAACACTTTTTTGTAAAGCTAAAACAAAATAAAAAAGACTTGTAAATAAAATAATATAATTGTTTTCTTTTATTTACTTTTTTTTTTGAAGTAATGTATTGGAACATTGTTAACATAAATGTAGTTTTGTTTCCAGTTAAATTAAAACAATTTTTTTTTTTTAATTTTTGTATTTTTATACCGACGCTTACAACAATAGTGAAAGAATTGAATATCATAGGTACTTACTTTCAAATTATTAACGAAACTTTCATTTTTGTATAATAATTCTTATAGACCTGAGACCTGTTGCCCTGTATGTTCCGTCTCTACTATGTCCCGACTGCACTGGATTTTTTTTAGTACAAGTCTATTTAAAAAAAGACCTTTTTTTTGAGGTCTCCAAAGAAGGGGCCTTTGTTTGAACTTGTGAAGTCTATGATGGCTTACAGTAATAGTTTAGCTATTTGATTTGCTTTAGGTTAGTTATCTTTTCCTCTAAGGGATTTGAGGGTTTGAGCACGCACAGAATTCAGTTTTTTTACCAATAACACAAAAAATACGCTAGGTGAATTCTGTTTTCTAAATTTTAAGGCGAGTAGAGTAAAAGTAATTTTTCTTGTTATATTGCTTTAAAGAAAAAAAAAGTGTTTTATATTTTTTAAGGTAGTATGACATTCGTTTCTATCACTACCATTCTTAATTTTATTTAAAAAGTTAGTCTTAACGACAATAATTAACTTCCTCGTTGTTTTCAGCATTATGAAACAATAGATTACCAAAAAGTGTTGTTAAAGTTTAAACAAATTTAACTAGGAACTTAATTGCATTAGTTCCCTGTTGTTTTATTAGATATTGATTTACTTACAAATAAATACCGAGTCTCTTTCCAAACTTGCTGCTCATTGTTTGGCTAAATCAATACAATTTTATTAATCAATCATTTATTTTAGAAGATTAATTTTAAATATAAATTACTTGTAAATCTATATCATTAGCATAAAATGTAATTGGATTCAATTGAACAGTATACTGCCAAGAATGTTTTATTATGTTTGATTCATTCTAAAAGTTAATAATTAGTTACAATAAACAATACATAGTCAATTATAATTTTTTACATACTTCACTTATGTTTAAATTTTGCAATATCAAACTATCTACATCCCTCTAAAACAGCAAACCGAATTTAAAACATGTTACATAAAAATTAATTTAGTTTTTTATTCCAAATAAAAATGTTATCATGCTTATTAAGTTATTTATATAGCTTTTTTCTGAAAATTAAATATTTTAAATTTAATTACATTGTTTGTTTCAAAGCTTTTTAAAACATTAGTTTTATGTCTGTTGTGCACAACCATTATTTAATTTGGTATTCACTAATTTATAAACAATAAACACTAATTATTAACAAATTAATAATAATACATTGTAAAGTATATTTAAATAAGTAGATATTTCATGTTAATTCACAGTATTATTAAAAATTCAAAATATGATTTACAAAAATGAAATAACTGAAACTGATGTTCACAATTATTAATAATCAAATAATATTATGGTTACTGATTACTGAAGTCTGAAAGTGATATTATGATCTATGACTAAAAAGTGATATTTGATAAAAAATATAATGCCATAAAAAAAACTATAAATTTGGTACTGTTCCTAAGGTAAAAGGTCTGATAAGACATTCGGTCATAGGTGCCCAAATGATTACAAGTTACCACTTTGGTTTTGACGGTACCGCTATACCCCGCCTTTCTTGGTTTTTTTTTCATCTAGGTTATACCAAGTTATACTAATTGAAGAATAATACTTTAGGATGACTTGGGAACCTATGACGACTTGTCCGATAACGCATAATCCATAAACTTCACTATGGAAAGTGGAAAACGTGGGGGTGAACGATAGAAAATGCTAAAGACTTAATACTATTAGCACAGACTAATCTATTCTGTGCTAATAGTTTATAGTCTACGGAAAAACACTAGGCTCAAATATTAACATTAAATCACAGATTAAATTTAATTTAGTCAATTCTGTAATTAAATTGTCTATGGAAAACGGCAAGGTTTTTTTAACCTTGTCATATACTCTGTTCAAAATGAGATCGGTACAGGCGGCCATTCCACCTACTGAGCAGTGAGCAATGAGCATGGGCGTGCCTTTGTTCCGCGTACCGATCTCATTTTGAACAGAGTATAGTTGTCAAGCACTGACCGCTTATCAGCTATTACTCTTATCAGTTATTTATTTTATTTTACTTATAATAATTTTTTAATTTTGTTGCTACGTTCAATGTTATAACTTTAAATTTCAAGTTATCAATTATCATACCTAGTTTGTCGAAGGCCGAAGCTTCAAGTGAGTTATTGTAGTCGCCAGTCAGGTAGAATTAATGATTATAAAGTGTTTTCGAAGTAAATTTTCTTTAAAGCACGTTGTAAAAATAATTATAACAAAAATGTCTTGACGCCAGCGGTGTTGGTAATGAGAGGACCAAGGTAGGTAAGTAAAAATATAAGATTTTTATTTCGAGAAATGAGTAAATATTCTGTAACAACTAATATTATTCAGTAAAAAAATATAATGTGTATTCCCCAAACGTACTCCATGAAAATAAATATTCTAGCTGGTAGACTCGTCTTGTTTTGATGAAATTTATTTTTCAATTTCATATACATATATTTTGTTTTTCATCAAATTTTAATTTTAAAGTGTATTGATCTTTGATGTTTAGGAACAAATTTTCTTTACCAGACACTTTTTTTGTTATGTTATCTTGTAGTGTTTTTACGTTGATTACAAATATAAAGTGAATTACAAATCAAAAATAGGTGGATTCCTATAATTCAAAAGTTACAGCTACTTAATCTTTGATCTTTCCTGCATATATAACAGGCAGCCTATGCTAAAAAAAACCTTCTTTAAAACGAACACTGTGGAAATTATATAAACTTATAACTATAATAAAATGACTCAAGCCCATTTGGGAAACTTCTTTAGGATGGGGCTCACGGCCCCAAACCCACCGAGGAAAAGATAATTTGCTTTTAGAGGTATACTAACTTGATACTGTTCTAAAACCGTCAGCCACCAAACAAGAACCGAAACTTACCTGACTTAACCTACCCTTTAAAATAATAGGCTTAAGGCCCTTATGTAACTGGGCACTAATATTTACCGCCATAGCTGCTCGCTATCTAACACCTCGGCTGCCCGCGACTGCAGCTTATTTTTATACGCAGAAAAATTCAAAGTTTAAGTAGCTACAACTTTTAGACTAGAGTAGTCCGCTGGTTACTGACTTCATATTCGTAATCAGCATAAAAAAAACCTACAGTAAAAAAAAAATTGTAAAAATAAGAGTGTTAGGCAAAGTAAATTTATGCCAATTTTTATACATCATAAATAATTATGCTATAATAACAGACTTTTTTATGTAACAAGTCTCTAGGTTATCAGACATTTAGGGTATCAGAACTGCTATCCTATAGGATACTGTTGTGGAAAAAATCCCTTCTTCTTTAACCTTTAAGAGACGTGCGGTATTAGACCACTCAAATAAAACAATTTTTTTTAAATATAATTTTACTTTAATTAATTAGTAGTATTATACCAGTGTAATTGCGAATCACTTGCCAACATTTCTGGAAAAATTTAATGCCAACCAAAATTCTCAAAAAGGTCAAAATGATAAAAGTATGTACGTTTTACCAAATGCCAGCCCCCGCGTAATAAAAAACAGGAATGGGAAACGTTACTATGTTTACATAGCGAATTATTTTTTTAATGAGACTAAATAATATTTTATTCATATCATTTTAAAACAAGTATCAGTGCAACATTTTTTTCTTTAACATAATTTCTTTGTAAAATGTTTATAACTAATGCTATTAATATAAAAATATCAAATATTAGAAACAAAACATGTTCAATTTTATACTTATTTGACTTCATCAAATTCTTGATTAAGAAATATTTTTTTCAGGATGCTCTCATTGAAAACATAATGGTTAATGACCTTTAATGTTTATAATTTGGATGAAATATTATTGTGTACCAAGATGAACACAGATACGCCACCTTACAGTCAATCTTTGCCTATAATGCAGCAACCATACCAACCCATATATAGTTATCAACAAAATCACCCTTCATACACTTATCCCCAAAATTATTACAACGACGGAAATTCTTTTCAGCATCCTACCAATAACACAAATATCTATTATAATAACAGTTCATTGAATAGTCCTTATATAAGTCAGTCTCCTAGTGCCGCAAATGAATTGTATACTAATGGATATGTTAATCCATCCAACGTGCCTTATTCCAACGGATGTATACTTCCGTCTACAGCTCCAATGAATAGTTGTTTTAACGTTAATGGTTTTGCACATTCTCCAACTGATGTTTTTTTTGAAAATTTTACTTCACCAACATCCCAACAATTTATTGTTAATAGTACAAGTGCATCTTTTAACAAGAATTACATTCAGCATCCTCAAGATCCTGGATGTTGTAATAACAAATATACATCAGTTCCTCAACCACCACATACAAATAGTTATGGTAAGGATGAAAAACCTAAAGAAGTTGATGATTGGTTTGATTTGACTAATAAATTTTTGAGTACAAAAACTGATATTTCTAGTGGAAAATGTTCATCTGTAGTAAATCGCAATCAATATGATTTGAAGTATGGCAGTCGTACTCAATCTTCCAAGGGCCATTTACTGAATAAATCTAAACGCAGAGGTATGAAAACTGCTGAAGAACTATCTGCGGAATTAGAAATATTGTCAAAAATGTCTGTTGATCAAATTATCAATGCTGAAAAAAAAGTTTGGACTCGATCAGCACCAGCAGATTTATATTATGAAAAGCCCGAAGAGAACCCTAAAATTACCGTTGGAAAAGAAAATGTAATTAAATTATGTGATGAATTTGACAGAGTTTTAGGAAAACGTGCAACAGCTATAAATGCTTTAAAGCCATTATACAATAAACCACGGAAAAACAACGTCAAAGTTCATAAACATAAATGCTCAGGAAATAATTGTTCAGATGATGATAGCAGTTCATGTGACGATGGTAATGAAGAAGACGATGATGATTCTACTATAAAAGAATTAGATAGAAAAAGTGCTCATCCTGATAGACTACACTCTGAACTATGGTATAATGAAGTAGGAGAAATGAATGATGGTCCGATGTGTAAGTGCAGTGTTAAGTCACAAAGGACAGGTATACGCCATAATATTTATGTAGGCGAAGGACCTTTTGAACCATGTTCTCCAATTTCAAACAATTCTGACAAGCTGTATCACTACAGAATTACTATTACTCCTCCAACAAACTTTTTATTGAAGTGCCCAACAATAATAACACACGATAATCAGGATTTCATTTTTGAAGGATTCTCACTGTTGTCACATTATCCCATTCCACCCTTACCCACTTGCAAAGTCATTCGTTTTAATACAAACTATGCTATATTGTATGTCGAAGAAAAAATTCCTGATAATTTTATCGTTAAAGAATTACAATTATTTTATGATTATTTATTTAGAGACATTTTAGAATTGGTGGATTTAGATTTGCACGCTATTGGTAACAAAGATGGGTGTCCTCAATTTCACTTTATGCCTCGTTTTGTAAGAGATCTCCCTGGACACGGTAAAGAAATACTTTCAATGAACGAAGTTTTAAAATATCTTCTGAACAATAACAAGTTACTTTTTGAAGAATATTCTCTTTCGGCATTGAAAAACATGTCAATGCATGAGTGGCAAAACATTGTAGACGAGTATAAAGGCATGGTAGTGACAAACCCTGGATCAAAACCCTGTTCAATACGTGTAGACCAACTAGATAGAGATGCAGTCAATGAAACAAATGAAAAAATGAAAAATGACGGATACCCTGTAATTGTGCATTTTGGTATCCGTCCACCTCAATTGAGTTATGCCGGTAACCCGGATTACCAAAAAGGTTGGCGTGACTATGTGAAATTTAGACATCTTCTGGCCAATATGCCTAAACCTTCATTCGAAGATAAGAGGAAATTGGAAATTAAAGAAAGAGCATTACAAGAAATGAGATCACATAATAAAATGAAACGTGGTGTTACTGCCGCTGTGTCTAGTAAAGGATTTTATAAAACGGGTCTTATGTGTGATATTGTTCAACACGCAATGCTTTTGCCAGTACTTGTATGCCATTTTAGATTTCACAAGTCATTAGAATACCTTGAAAATACTTTAGAGTATAAGTTTAAAAACAAATACTTGCTACAACTAGCCCTTACACATCCATCATATCGAGAAAACTTTGGTACTAATCCTGATCATGCTAGAAATGCATTAACAAATTGTGGTATAAGACAACCAGAGTATGGAGATAGACGAATTCATTATATGAACACAAGAAAACGAGGCATAAATACACTGATTAATATAATGTCACGTTTTGGTAAAAAATCAGAAATGGAATCAAATATTATGCATAATGAACGATTAGAGTTTTTAGGAGATGCCGTGGTTGAATTTGTATCTTCCATTCATTTATTTAACATGTTCCCAGATATTGAAGAAGGAGGATTAGCCACTTTTCGGGCTGCAATTGTGCAAAATCAACATCTTGCTGTTTTAGCAAAAACCTTGAAACTTGATGACTTCATGTTGTATGCTCATGGCTCAGACTTATGCCACGATTCAGAACTCAAACATGCGATGGCTAATTGTTTTGAAGCTTTGATGGGAGCTTTATTTTTAGATGGTGGAATTGAAGTAGCCGATCGTGTTTTTGGCAAAACCTTTTTTAGGGAGTCACCAGAACTACTTAACATATGGGTCAATTATCCCAAACATCCACTACAACAACAAGAGCCAAATGGAGATAGGAAATGGATCAAGACATTACCCTTACTTCAAAAACTAACCAAGTTTGAAGATGCTATTGGTATACAATTTAACCACATAAGACTATTAGCTAGAGCATTTACTGATAGAAGTGTCGGTTTCACTAATTTAACATTGGGTTCAAATCAACGTTTAGAATTTTTAGGCGATACAGTATTACAACTGATAGCATCAGATTATTTGTATAAGTATTTTCCTGAACATCATGAAGGTCATCTATCGCTTCTCCGTAGTTCTTTAGTAAACAATAGAACACAATCTGTGGTTTGTGATGATTTGGGCATGGTTAATTACGCACTTTATGCAAATCCAAAAGCAGAACTGAAAACTAAAGACAGAGCTGATTTATTAGAAGCTTTTCTTGGAGCTTTATATATTGATAAAGGACTAAAACACTGTCAGGCATTTTGTAATGTATGTTTTTTCCCTCGTCTTCATGATTTCATTCTGAAACAAGACTGGAATGATCCAAAATCTAAATTGCAGCAATGCTGTTTAACTCTAAGATCAGTGGATGGTGGGGAACCCGACATTCCCGTTTACAAAGTTATTGAATGCATGGGACCTACTAATGGACGCAAATACACAGTTGCTGTATACTTTAAAGGTGTACGATTATCGCAGGCAACTGGCCACAGTATACAAAGAGCAGAAATGAACGCTGCAAATAGTGCTCTGGAGGTATCTAAAGATTTGTTTCCACAGTTAGATCACCAAAGGAGAGCAATATCGAGGAGCTTAAAGCACCAGTGCAAATCTTCTGATGGACAAACAAACATTGATGACATTATAAAAATATTGGAATCAAAATCTTTAAAGAATGAAGCAAAAATGACAAAATTGGATTGGACGAAAATAAAATTGCAAAGGAAACTCTTAGCCGTTTTATGTTCTAATAAGACAACAGGTGAGAATGAAAAAACAGAAGAGCCAAAGAAAAAAAAACACAGAAAATCCTAGTAAGAACATAAGACAATCTTTGAGGTTTTACGTTTGGGTGTAAATTATTTTTATTCAATGCTTTTTTACACTCAAATATGAATCTTCAACGATTGTGTCATAGTTGCACTGATTAGATAATTTTTACCTATTACATGTATATCATAAAGAAAAAAAACAGAAGACTGTTGAGTATATTATATTTTTACTCAAAAGTTTTATGTATGAGACATTCATACAGTAGCGCTGAACTACATTTCAAACATAACTAATGTTATCTATATTTACTATTTTCGCTTGTATGTATAGGACAGAATGACAGTCTTGCAAACAGAGAAAATTTAAGTTAAATGCATCCTTTAGAAATAACTTCAGTGCTACTGTATCTATGTAATTTTTATTTTATATGAAGTAGACTTTAAATTGAACTTTAATAACAAACAACCTAGTCTAAATGATCTTGGTACATAATAGTTACTTTCTAGTATGTAAGGCTACACACATTAAAATTATTGTTTGTATGTTAACCATTTTTTTGTATAATAAATATTTCGTATAGAAGGTTTTATAAATTTTCAAACTAAATAACTCGTAGCATTTTTTTTAAAAGTTATTTCAATAATGCCGTAGTATGGACGAATTTGTATCTAATATACTTCCCTAAAGTATTCTTGAGAAAATCACCTTTTATGAAATTCATTGTTATCCTCCAATTTTCTTGTAAAATAATTGATTTTTGTGCAAGCCATTTTTATATTATTATTTATCACAAGATCATTTAAAATTAATCCATGAATGTGTATATTTATTTTGTATCTTTGTTAATTGTACTTCAACTAATTCATAATTTCACAATTAAATCTAAAGAAATGACTGAAATACTTTGTATATTTTTGTTTTTTGTTTAAGATGGTTTTTTTTTTTTTTTAATACTTTTTAAGAGAAAAATTGTGTTTATAATACTTCCTTGTCGTGTCTTAATCCATTTTTAAATTATTTCATTGTGATTTTAATATAGCTAGATAATTCATTTATTCATTATGTTTAAAATACATTCGATACAATAACGTAATTTTCATACTTATTGACTAATGCATAATTTGTATACTTCTAAACCATTATTTTAACAATAGATATGTAAATATTACTGTATTAAACATTAAAATTATTTGTAAGTAATAAAAAACTCGGTATTACGTTCTTTCTTAAATATTTAATTTTTAATACGATTATTATTTTTTTTAAAGCTTTAATTGTAATTCAGCAAATTATAATAAGCACATTCAGTCAAACATATAATATCGCATACCTAGATCAAAACTGTAACAACTCCAAAAGTGGGTATTTTTAGTTATTTGTATATTCGGATTCTACAAACAAAGTTGCATGAACCTACAAAACAAATAAAAATTTATCTTGATTACTCCAAAATATGGCATTGTAGGTAATTTTTGTAAAAATGACTAATCCCATAATCCTAACTACCAAAATCGCATAAAACTTTAGTTTCTACTCAGACATCAAGCGGAGTGCACGTGGGTTCGTTGTACAAAACTGTTTTATGAAAATAAACAGTTACAGTTTAATTAACAAGTTAAGGTAACTAAACTTGAAAATAATTTTTTTGGAATTCCTGAAAAAAAGATGTTTTTTGAGTTGCTACAGTTTTGATCTAAGTGTGCGATATGATAATAGTAGTTAGAGCAAATTTATTGTTTTGCTTGAATTTTTTGTGGCGAAAATTATAGATCGTTTCTTATTATATTAGTTTCCAAAGTTACCTGTAATGTACTTATCCAGAAATATTTTTCTGGAAGGAGGATTACAGAAAAAGAAAAAATCCATTTTTCATTACAATAATAATTTCTGTTATTTTTAAACATTTTTTCAGTCAATAAAAATGTCAATTGTAGCGACATTAAATGCCTGTTAAGTAATTTTTAAAAAAAGACAAGTAAAAACAACTTATTTAAGTGTTATTTAAACATAATATATAATACTATTCTTAATTGTACTACAAATAGAAAAATTATGCTAGACCTGATAACCATTTTTTTAAATAGACAATTTCATTTACAGGGTTTTGGTCTTTATAGTTAATCATGAGAAAATATCACCGGGAATATAAATCTAAAGCAGCTCAACGATCAATATTATTGACAGTATTGTTAGTCATGTATTATAAGCATTAAATGCAAAGCTTAAATATAAAATGTGAAAAAAAATGTATTTTTTAATTTTTTAAAAAGAATGCAAAAAAAAAATAATAATAATGAAGTACCACAGTTCACACAGAAGACTAGTTGAGAAGTCAAAAGCTGAAAAAACTGAGTAATGGCCATTTGAGGACTATACTGTCAGTATTATTGACGTGTGAGGGCCTCTTGAATTGTGTTATTTATCTTATATTATGTGACACTTGTCTCTTTCCACATTTTATTATTGAAACATACAGGATCGGGGTATACTGAGGGAAACAGCTGCTGAAGGTTCCGCGGTAGCAAAGCCTCTGTCAAAAAATAAATTATAGATCTCATAGTTTTATAATATAAGACTACAATACATTATTATGTTATTTTTTATTAAATTTTCAAATTAGGTGAATCAGTCTTATTGTTAACATTATTAGACACGCCTATTTACAAACACTAATTTTATGTATGGCACTTAAATACAACTAAAATTAAGTAGCTTAAATATAAAGTAACATACAACAGAAATTATTTTTAAGTAATAATAATGAAATAAAAATTAACAATAAAAAAACAAATTTAATTGGCTAAGTTCAGACTAGTTAATAATTAATGGCCACAAATTAAATTATTTTTACATAAATAATAATAAAAAAAATTATAGTCATATATTTGTATTAGTAATACAAATAAATAAATAAACACATTCTACTTATGCAATTAGTATTCAATTAGCTAACATACAGCTTAAAACATAATTTATATATTTTTATTATTAGTAAGTAGTGTAAGTTTAAAATCATTTTATTTAACAAGTTTGCTCATGGAGACATACATAAGTAGTTATTATATTTATATATTATAGCGTAAATTAATATTATTTAGATTTTAGATTCAAAAAGAATTTTACAGTGAATAATATTAATAAGTCATAAATATGATGTTAGGAATTTGGGGACAAATATTGTATTTAATATAAAAAAGTAGTCTATATGACAATCTTTTGATCATGAAATTGTTTACTACGATATAAAACAATAAATAAATACTGAAAAAACAATATACTTTTTACTACAATTCTATAGTTATAACTTTAAATGATATACTAGATTTGCAATCTTATATTAGTTTTGTCTAATATGATTATATATAATCACACCATCATGGGTACAAAATGTTTATATAATTAAATAATTTCCTTTTTTAAATAAATTTTGGTGGCAACGCACATAAATAATACATAATATAAAAATCATAACAAATTATAGTTAAATAATGGACAAATTCATTAAACGTAAAAAAAATATATATAAACAATTTCTATCGTTATAAATATAACATATATAAACACGTCACATTTCAATTAATATTTGAAAATTATCTTTGTGACTTGAAACTCTGTTCCATTTTGGTGACTACACCATTTATGACACCAATACAATGTTTGAACTGACCCATAAATTCATCAGCTTCTGATGTACATTCACACACTGCATTTTTGGACTTCTGTAATTAAAATTTGGTACATTAATTATTCTAATATTTATTATTATACATAACAATTAGTGAAGGAATTTTTTTTTTTATTTAACTGAAATAATCATATGTACCGTTCTTCTAATTTTTTTGGTCAAGTGACGTTTTTGAGACTCGTTATTCCTTTTATCGTCTATTTCGTTCAGGACTTTGAACACTGAAGAACACAAATGATGTGATGAAATGGGTTTGATGGGAGTCGATGATGGCAGTTTCCCAATTTCTTCATCACAGAATTGATCTGGTCTCAAAATAATATCATCACCGACCTCCAAATTGATACCACTCACTAGCGTATTTTCTTTAGACACTCTGGTAGAAGACATACCACAACCTGAGGAATCGCTGCGGCATTCATGTTTTTTGGGATACTGACTACTTGGAATAATCACCGGTGATATTTCTAATGAGCTTAAGGATAAATCATTAGAAGATACAGAGTAAGATTGCGGAGATTGATCATCCATTTCATTGTCTGTGTCTAATGCAGAAACTTCAGTGCTCGCCAACGATTCTTGCCACAATTTTACCTGAAAATATTTTTGAATTAAATTAGAAGTAAAATCACAATGTTGAACTAAATTTGAAATCAACAAACAATAATATTAAATTAAACAAATATTTGTAACAAACAAGTAATAACGTAATGTATCAATAATAAATATTGTAATATTATTAATTATTTATAATATTTACTACTCGTAAATGTTGTTTGATTTGAAAATTTTGTATAATAATAAAAAAATTGCAAGATCATACTTCAGTGAGTACCAAACATTATTGGTTTTTCTATACAAATTTTGGGAATTCAGCTATTAATTTTACAGTATCCTGTGACATAATATTTATAATAGAACATCTGCCTTCCGGTTTATAATTGAACACTCGTCGGTGTTGGTACAAATAGCTAGGTAGCACACGTGTATATGCACAGATTTCAGATTTCCCTCTCGGCTGGTGAACACTAAGGGGATGAAAATAGTACTACTCGTTTCATGCTGTTCGAAGACTATAGAAGACCACACGTGTCTTAGAAAACATAAAAGGGGCCAACAACAATAATAATACATTGTCGTGTGCGGAACAACAGGAAGGAAGACGTTTATAAACATATAACATACAATAGAGTCGTCAAACGCCTCGCCGGCGGAATGTGTCACTATAAGTTTATATGGTCGATGTGAACTTTGATAGCAATACAAACACGAAAAAGCATTAATCATCTTACAGGTCGGTTAAATTTGTTTAAAAAAAATGGTTTACATGGTACTTTTTTAAGAACGTTAAAAATCTTATAAATAGCAGGTTTTTTTTTTTTTAAAGTTCAATTTGTCTTAGTTGGAATATATTAATATTGTGTTGTATAAGCACGGAAAACAGAAGGGGGAACACAAACCGGGACTGATAAAGTGTCCCACATTTTGTTATTTCGGATTAAGTACAATAAATTAAAATTCTTTTTTCTGGAATTATACATCTACTACGTCTACTATGGTCTGGCTCTCGGCCACAAAAACAATAAACCAGTCGACCTTATTCGGCGGCTCATAAGGACCCATGTAATGAAATTTTTTTTTTAAAGTTTCCCTTCTGGTTCGTCTGTGATTTAAGTGTGTGACAACACTTAAATCTCGAATAAATGACAAAACAATAAAAACAGGATTTTCAAAGTTTCCTCTAAATCAATTTTAAGCTATTTAAGCAAAACGTTGCCCGGTTTTTAAACAAATATATTAAGATACATCCGATATTTACACGGTATATTAAGTGGAGTAAGTTGTTTATCATATCTTATTGGATTTTCTTAGTAAGTCCGGGAACCTCGCCAAGATACACAACAATTCGATTGACGGAAACGGATTTCGAGTTTTGATGTTGCGCAGAGAAATGGCTAAAACCAACACGCCAAGTTTTTTTTTGTATTTTTAACAACAACTATTATACACGGAGACATTTTAAAAATCGTCATCACTGTGTAGCGGTTAAAAATAAACGAGCGCGCAAACTTAACAGCTAGAATGCGGGAACACTGTTGGACCACGGCCACACGTTACCGCAAAGCCAAGTGGATAACGTTACAAATAGCCGAACGCGAAGGTAGCTAATAGGTTATACAGCCAAAATAAACACAAAGTGAATAAGAGAGACTCGAATATTAATTACGATGTATATAAAAAACAAATATGGCAATATGTACAATTGCTGCTAAATAATTGTTATGTAAAAAATGTAACAATCCATAAAAAATAATTAGCCAGGAATTTATTTTGAGAAGGGCTAACCGTTGATTTACTAAATATCTAATATACTAATATTATGTATTTCCAGAAATTTCGTGGAGGGAAAGTAACCAAACACATGTTAATTATTACTGAACGTTAATGGTTTTACTTATTTTCATTTATTTATATTACACGTTTTATTCGATTTGAATACTGGTTTTTGATATTACATACTGAATGCTATTATTAATAATGGCAAAACGTACAAAAACGATCCTTAACAAGAAAATCCATAAATACAAAATTTTAGACGGCCGAGCCTGTACGAGTAAGTATCCCGCGATTTTAACCCAAATTGTTATACTTTAGCATTAAAATATCATTGAACATAATTTCTAGCAAAAAATAAAACCCTACTAGATATTTTAAAATCTACAGATTTATTGTCAACCGTATTTTGATTATGCTCTTTTAATGCTCGTTGGTGAGTTATTACCAAGTAGGTTTTAAGCAGATGTTTTTTCCTTCAATAGGGTGTATATGAAGGAGACAGTTTTACTAGAAAAATATCTAAAAGTCTTTTATTATTAAGACTCCAGCTGTGGTTCGGGGTTTGTTAAATAATATGTGAAAACGAATGGCAAACAGATGGATGATTTCTGAAACTCTAAACCTCGGGTAAAGAAATCTTTTTTATTATTTAAAATAAATCTTTTTTTTTTTTTTATATAAACAAATACTTTTATCATGTTATAGATTTTTCACAAAGTTCTTTTTGATAAATCCACAGTTTGCAAAAGTTTAACTAATATTTTAATATACCTCAAATGGAAATGTTCTCTAACCGGTCGCTGTTTTTTTGAACTAGGTACAATTCTACATTTTATTAAAAAATAAATAATTTAGCATTACTTTAGCTTTGATATAGAGCGGAAAACAATTATTACTTGTTTTGACTTTAACAAATAAGTTTGTCCAGTATGCATTATTTTTTTGGTGTTAATTTATACATTTGTTTAAGTCTTATCTATCATGTTAATCTTCTCAATACACATTGCTTGTATTTTTTGAAATTAAATTATTAGCTGTGTTGAGCCAATTCTGTTTTATAGGTTTTACTTACAGTAGAACAAAATAAATATAAAAGTATACCATTTGGCAAATCTTACCTTTTGAATAGCAGAATTTGAATCTCTGAGTGTTTTATACACATCAACATTAGAATTATATACCAAGTTTCCTCCAGACTTTACTTTTCTAACTTTAAGAATATTTTCTTTGTCATTTCTAGATTTTTCTTTCTTCATTGTTGATGTTATAACAGAATTCATTCTATGATTACGTCCCCATACTTCTTCAGGTGGTGGAATACTATGGGCAGGAGATAATTGCTCATTCAACTCTACTTCGTTTTCAGTAAATTGTATTATATCTCTACTAGGTTTGGCCATTCTTCTAATCAATTTTGTAGCTGAATTGTATTTGTTCTCCATTAACTTATAATTATACTGAAGCTGTTCAATAAGACGATTTTTTTCTAATAACTGTATTTCTAACTTTTTTAAGTTACACTTCAAACCTAAAATTTCATCATTTTCAGTTTTTTTATTTTGAACGAGTAGACTTTCTTGCTGTTTTTGTGATAAAGGCTGTAAACTATGCCGGTTAGCTTTGCTCTTAGCTTCATTCTCTTTGATATCTTTAATGTATTGCTTAACTTTACTTTCAACATGTGCATATTTCTTCTTATTTTTCCCTGTTGCATTAATACAACCGTTAGATTGGTGAATGCCTGAATCGGTTCGTGTAGTCATTGCACTGGTCAATGTCTCTGTAGAATATATAGCTGAATCTTCACGAATCAGTGGTTTAAATGACTTAATTGTTGTTAAATCAGCTAATGAAAATGACTTTACTGGGCCCTTATAAGAACTTTTTTCTATCTTTTGTTTCTGTATGGGTATGTGTTGAGTTGTATCAGATTCTGACTCTGATGTGGTAAATTCTACTGAACTATTAGTAGTAGTACTAAAGCTGGTCAATAATGATGGTAATGTAACGTCTTCTATAAGTGTAGTAGATGTATCAAATTCCAAATCCATGGTGGAACAACTATAAACAAAACAAATGGTATTTTACAATACTTGAACAATACAAAAAAATTACAAAATAGTAATTAGGAATTAGGTAATTCCTAATATTGAATATTATTTAAAAGAATTAGTTTTGCCTAAGACATTAAAAAATGTAGGGAGCAGAAAGTTTTAGAAATCAGAAATTAATTTTGTTTAAAAACTATACTTTTACTTTAATGTTCAAAAAAATATTATTTACAACACATTTAATATTGCTTTTGTAAATAGTTATATCTATATTCACCACATATATTTTTTAGTTTTTTTTTTTTTTTACTAAGGAGTTTCTTTTAGAACCAACAGAAAGGTGTAACAAATAAATTTGTTTATCTCAAATATAATGCTAAAAGGACAACTGTAAACACTTTTTTTTTTTATTAACTGTGTAAATATTATAGATTAATCCTAACACACCGTAAATCCTATAGGATCAACTTGGATTTCCATTTATACTTTTCAATTTATGAGTTATCGTGTTGTTTCTAATAAACCGTACAGGATGTCCCAGTTCCTACATATAACTTTATTATTATTAGTGTTGGATTGGATTTTTCTACAAGATCCCCAAATGGGCTTAGGGAAATAAGAAAGTAACCTATTGTGCTTCTTCGTTATAATTAAGCCATTATAAAATTCTTTAATACTTTTTCAATATTGCATAGAAATCCTTAGAGATATTATTAAAATTTCCCAGGAGATTAGGGATTATTGTACATTATTACAAATAATAATTTTTAGTAAAATATTGCAGTATACATGTTGATGGAAACTAGTCCCAGTTTAAATTCTATTGTATTTGTTGCATTATTAAGCAAACTGCAAAATTGATTAAAATTGTCTTGGTTTAGACATAACTATATTAATAATTATCATACAGTACAGTAGTATTCTTAAGGTTAATTGCTAGAAAACAAATTTAAAAATTAGTTAATTGGTCTGAATGGGTATTAAAAAAAAAGCCTAGGTAAGCCCTGGTTTGGGTCTTCAGTTCTTGTGGCAAAGAGGCCTAAGGAAAGAGGAATTTTCCCACAGGACCCTCGTTTATGTCTATCTTGGCAGCCTCCACAATATCACTCACTTTTTTTATAATACAATAATTTCGTCCTAAATATGCTACAAGTTACTTCTTGTTCTTGTTCAAGTTACTCAAGTAGGACATGAGTGTGGTTTCTCGAAACTAATACATGTTAAATCGTACTATAAAGTACATTATCACAACATGACTTTATTAGATAAATTTATAATTATATTTATAAAGAAAGTGTTCTTAATAATTGGTATAAACTTGGAAGAAATAATTGATTAAGTGGCTAATAAAAGTAGTGTTAACAAAATTATAATTTTTGTAAATAAAAAAAATATATTTCGAACAAAATGATTTCCATTATTTTAATATTTTCTCATAATCTTATAGTTTTAAGTTTAATTTCTGTATTAAACGTGTAATAAGAGTAAAGCAGGTAATTTTTTTTTCTATTCTGGCAGACCCTTTAAAGTAATTTCCTATAATGAAAATATGTACCTATCCGCCCTTTTTATTACCAGCTCTGAATATATTATATTATGTATTATATATTATACATACCTATTCAACAAATTTAAGAAATAAATAAAAATGTATATACCTAAATAAGTTACATTTTCTGTTTATTTTTAGCAAAATATTATTTTAATTATACAAAATAGTACTAAAGTAGTAGTAGTACTACTTACTTAATAACATATAGAGTATTATTACCAAATAAATACTACTAATTCAAAAGTTCTTAATCATAATACTATTTTATTTATTTTAAAATATAATCACATTACTTATATTTGATATTTAATACCTAAAATTAGTTTTTATATATCGACTTGTAATGTAGCAAAATTGTTTAAAATAAATAAGAGAAGTAGTATTATGGTTCTAAAATCATAGAATTGTTTTTTCTTTAATATATAATAACTAATATATCTTAATTTACAAAAGTTAACACTGAAGTTTACAAAAAAACACAGATATTACTAAATGTTATAAAACATTCCGTTTTGGTACAATTGTACTTATTGTAGACATTTTTTTTTTTTACAAATGAAACAATTATCTATGGTTGAAATAAAACTAAGAGCATTGTTGGTCTGCATACAAGAGGGTCAACTTTTTAAAATACTAGCAAGTGGTTATTGATAAGTTATTCAGTTTTTTTTTGCAATATCATTTGGTGCGTTATTTTTTTAATACAACGACAAGGTATCAACTAATAAACAACTTGAAATTTATGATGCCTATTTTTCTATGGTAAATCGCAAGTAGGCGTTTTGACGTCGTCTAAAATTGAGTAGGTAGATAATATACAACAATATAACAATAATAATAACAAACTTGATGCATCTATAATTACCTCGAAACTAAAAATAATAATAACACATTTGTCGTTTCATAAAATTACCTGTGTTTGAATCCTGTAGACATGGTACGGTCTTGTATAAATAATATTAGGGGGCAAAAAAATTGTCTATGCAACGATTAAAAATTAATAATTGTCGATTTATAAATATTATAAATAGTGTGCCAATACAATAATATCGGATTCCGAATCGAGATGTGTCGTATCGCGGCGGCGAGAAAACCGTAAAAACTGTACTACGCGGGTCTTTTTCTTTCAAAACAACAACCCTCGTCGGAGGAGTCGTACAGCTGCGGCGGACAAGGCACTAGCTGCGGTTGCCGTTTCGAATTGCCATTGAATTGAGAAAAAAAACCGTCTCAGGCAACAGCCGCGTTCGGCGAGACTTGCGAGTCACATAAACAACACATCACCGACGTTGGAAGGGGTACACGGAGAGTGTAGGATATTCGTATAGGTACTTTGTTTTTCACGTGCGCGGAGGTGTCTATTAATAAACGAACGGAAATCGCGCCGCACTTTACGTTTTTACACTATTATAATATAATTATTACACAAAAGTCAATATTTATGTAAGGTTCATGATATAATATCATTATGTTAGTCGTTGTAAGAAAACCTACGGAAAGGACGAAATAAAATAAAATAATGTTTACACCAGGGATGATTATAATTTATATCAATACTAGGTATTATTATTATTGAATAATGCTGTTATCACGCGTAGTCAAACGCACGTTCGGTGTTTACAGGCGAATATTATATTCCTTTGAAACGTAATTCCAGCAGATGCATTATTATATTATTATATATACTGTAGTGCGGTACCCTACTGATTACAAAAGATGACCGCATGCGCATTTGAACGCTCCGCGTGGGATAATGTTGACGGTCGAGCAGCTGCTGCTGCGACGAACGGTACCGAGGACAGAACAACGGAGTTCTGTTGGTTCACCGTTCATTATATATGAATCTACGATTAGGGTAGGATGTGTATTTTTAATAGGTTTTATCGACCAGATACATTGTAGACTGCAGTAGTTAAAATTAAATAGATTAGGTCGAATCTAATATTAAATTAAGTACAAAAATATAGTGTAGTCTCGATTTTCGATATTATTTTACGATATATTATTTAAAAACCACGTATTTTACTAGTGACAAGCGATAGGTCACAAATTTAACGTATGAAACAAAAATGTTAAAAGCAAATAGTAACAAAGGTCGAACTTTATGAATAAAAAAATTAATATTTACAGTGTAAATTTTACACCAAAACGTTTTGCAATTATATTTTATGTATTTCTAAAGTTTTTAAAGTTTAAAATATTTATCGTAACTTAAAATTATTTGTTGAGCAATAAATAGTTGAAGTTTAACATTTTATTTCAAAAAATGAATTAACTTTTTAATTTTGATGCAACATATCTGATATAAAATCTATTTAACATCATTCGGAATCTATTGGCATATAAAATAACAAAAACAACTTTTGAAAATTACATTATTTACGAGTTATTAGTTTTTTGGGTTATAGTAACTTCCTAAGAGTTAAAAAATTACGAATAATAGATAGATTAATGCTAGATAAATCACCGAGTGACAAATATGAAATCAAAAATTATGATTTGGTGTTCTCCAGCTTCTTTGCCCATTTTGCAAATTGCATGTATTTTATTATAATGTGTACTCTTTGAAAAATTAACTTTCGAATAATTATTAGACTGATAGTTATTTTATTCATAATATTAATACGAAACTGAAACCTACAAAGTCCCGATTACATTTTTCAATTAGATATAATCAAGGTCGTTATGATTATTTCGGTGTTATTAAGATTTCTTTTTCTTACATTAGTTTTTATTAAATAAATAATTCAAGTTCAATGTGACCTGAAGAATACTATTGCCTTTCAACAAAATTTAAGTCAAAGCGGGTCATTAGGGGCAATTACATTGGGTCTCCCGTCTCATAATTATTTATTACTTCACATCATCCTCATGTTCTGACATGTTGGATTAACGGTCAAAATATTATTACAGGTTTATTGTTTACAACTTTCGATTATAGTTGGAGAAAAACACTGTTTTCATTATGATAAAAATAAAAATAAATTATTTTTTAGCTGCTAGAGTACACATCATGTTACATTTTTGGTTATGGTGGTAAAGACTGGATAATACAATATTTTTTCTAATTCAAACAAAATGTTTTATTACTCTTAAGTCTTATGTATTATCATAATATATTTTCTGGCTTAGACTTTATAAAACTAATTCCATATTAAAATATTATACTTAAATAATTATTGAAAACTATTCTGCCGTGCTTAGCAAAAACGCAGTAACTTTAAATTTTGTCATTTTGTGATTATGGTATCTTTGGTTTCTATGACAGTTTTTTATGATTTTTTTAAGTAAAAATAACGTAATTTCATGTTTAAACTTCTAATCTGTTTTATTTACATTTCAAAATCTAAAATGCAGTAATTCAAAATCAGAAGCAAAAAAATAGTAATACCATGGATTTACTACGAGTTCAATATAAGTTTTAAATTTAATATGAGTTTAATGAGATGTCAAAATTTCAAATGCGATTTCCCAACAATTAACATTTTGTGGAGTTACTGCGTTTTTGCTTAGCACGACAGTATTGGTACACCTATGTATGCGACGTTAATCGTATACTTGTGTATTTTTCATTAATAGTATTCTATAATATAGTACCCTTGGATCAAATAATAAATTATTAATGAACTAAATAATTTTAGATAGTACCAACTGGCAAGCGGCAACTACCACATAGATAATATTATATTATTAGGTCAATTATTATGTATTCAATTGCTTTCAGTGTAGCCACAATTAATAAGGGTACGAACGGGAATTTGTTATCAAAGCATGAAGGTTCACAGTACAAAACTGTATTTTCAATAAAATGTTTTGCAGCTGCCTGCTGCTGTTATCTGTAGGCACTAGACTATTATCAGTTTATGTGACCTTTCCAAGACAAGATTACTGATGAGTTGTTTTTTTTTAAATTCAAGTTTTGACGTAATGAACTAAAAAAACTGGTTTTTTAATTTAGACCAGTATGTATTTACTCAGTTTTTCTTAAGTTTTTTCTGGTTAGTTAAGTTCTTTACAAAATTAGAATGTATAATTTGTTTATTGATTATATGTTTACGCCAAAATTATATAAAATATACACTGGACTCCGCAGAGATGATGTAAGCAAGCATATACTATTATAGATTTTAAGTTTTGTGTTGTTGGATGACAAATTATTGTTTTTCTTAACTACGGTAAAAATATATCTTGTATTTACATATTCTGTATTCTACATTTAATATGGTATATTCTACATGATTTACTACTCGGTATTAACAATCATTTTGGGTAATACAAATATTTAATTTTTGTCTTAAGTTCATTTAGCTTTAATTTTATCCGCTGGAAATTTCTTCTTTTTTTTTCCTATTCGTATTCATTTTTCACTACTACTTGGGGTCGACTAGCCTTGTCATAAACCTCTATTCAACACAATCTCCCACACCATCTTGCATACACTAGCAGTCTTCATATCATTCTCAATTATATCCAAGTATCCAACCACCTTTTTTTCAGTCTTCCTCTTTCCTCCTAGGTTTTTTTTTATTACCATTCTTACTGCTTTGATTCCATTCTCTTCATATATGTTATAACATGACCATCTCGGACGGTTTTCTCTCATTTGAAAAACCGCACCTATGCTACCTCTTATGTATTATTTTATTGTCCTTTCCTTATCTTTCTTGTCACGCTATTCATTCCTCTAAGCATTCTCAGAATGCTGGAAATTTATTTCATAATTTATTCTGTAGGTTTGGATTATGAATTACTGTAACTTATGAGTGTTAACACAATTAAATTTGTAGTAATTAAACTTTATAATACTTATGATGTGACATTGCCTTTGCTATTTTGGTATGACGGTAACATGACTAACAAATAAATATTTTTAAATGGAAAAAAGCAAAAGCTATAACCGTCTACTGACTATTGTAATAATTTATAAACAATGGGGGAAGCGAAAAGATACCTCTTGTCGGCTATTGATTTTGAGAAAATGCTAAAGCATCAATTAAGTTCAAAATGCAATAACTTGGACATTTTTTTTAGTTACTAAGATGTACCAGATCTAAAATTGTTAACAAATCAAATGTAAATTACAAATTGTAAATAAAATAAATATTTCTGTTTTTGGCACTTGGAACGTTTAAAATATTCATTCTTTAACATGTTAAGATTTTACATACATAATCTGCTTTCATGTTAAGATTTAAAAAACTATTTTATAAAATTATGCTGTATATCAGTTATTGAGCATCTAGATTCCTAACATTGGACTCAGGCTTTCTGTTATAAATACCTTGCCAACTTTCTGAGTCTGGTGTAGAGCATTGTAATTTGTACAGAGACAATTAGCATAAGGATTGTAGCTGAACATTGAGAACTAACTCTCTGTTTACATCTATTTAAGAATTTGTGAGCTGCACGAGTGCTCAAGACGATTAATCAGACAGTTAAATAAAATTAGGCAACTTCTAATACAGCTAATTCATAATTGTAAACTATTAATAAAATGTATGCATAGAACAATTTTTATGAGTATAACTTCATTAATAATTGAAGTTTGATGGTTTTTAAGAAAGTACTTTTTATTATTAATACTTTTTTTATTAGAGAAAAATGTTGCGTTACCTGATTATATATTGTTCTTCTGTCACACTTTTATTTTCAAAATTAAACTAATATACAAATCTCGTCAGTTGCATATTATTGCATAATTTTAAGTTTTGCAATTTAAGATTTGACTTCACACATTTATAAGTTCAATTATTAATTTTGTAAAATTATCTTTCTGAGTAATATAGTTTTGAAACTGGTTAATGAAAATATATTTTAACGTGAAATATTATTGCGGTCTAGCTAAAATCCTTATCACAAAACTATGATTATATAATATAGTTGGGAACTATAGAAACATTATAATCATTCAATCTACTACTTGGAAATATTAGTGTGGTATACTAAATAATTTCCAAAAATGTATTTTATATATTATAATTTTAACCTAAGCATACAATTTGTTAATTTTATAAAATGTAATAATTTTATATAGAACCTTAGTATATATAGCATGCTAAATGTATATCTTAAACAATTACAACTCTATTCTATTATTTTTCTCAAGTTGTTGGATTTTGATAATTTTGAAAAATATAGATATATTGTATAAAATTAAATGAATTATTATTATGATTTGAAGTGACAACTAATTTAAACTACCATTGTTTTTTAAATGTATTATTTAATAATGAATTCCACTAAAATATTGATAAAATACTAAACTGAAACTATGGGATTCTATGTATTAACTGTTCCTATTAAATGAACAACTAAAACCAGTATTGTAGCTAGAGCAGATTTGAAGGTCAAGTTATCATATATTATGCAATTACACATAATATTTAGTTTATTTATTATTAATTGTTAGTCTTATTTGTCTGAATTCTGAAATATGTTTAAATAATACTACATGAGTGTAAAAGGTTTAACATTTGGCTAAGTTTAAAACATTATATTTACTTCTACCAAATTTGTAAACGCAAGGCTTTAACTTTTAGTCAATAATTTTTGGCATTTAGTCATTCTGTCCTTTGTAGTTAAAAATATATCCTAACTCATTTAAAATTAAAAAAAGAAAACTAATATTTTTAAAATGATTAGCTGAATGTACATTATTATATAATTTATATGTATAAGACTTACCGCCATTTTTAAAATGAAACATCTCAGAGCACAAACCTAATTCCAAATAATAAAACGATTCAATTTAATAAACACTGGTAACTCTGTAGCAAGGACGAAATTATTAGCTTGGTTAAACTCTGTTGTGTTGTCAGTATGAAACGCGCAGTCACAATAATTTGACTAACATACGTTTTTTTTTTTTGATTTAACATAATGTTCCCTCTACATTTAAATGACCTTTGCGACTCTTAGATAAGATAATGTTGCAGGCCTATAAAATAAGATTTACATCGCAACATTATGTGTGTGAAACATTTGCTATGTAAAAGACAAAGGTTATGAATACTATTTTGCTACAATAGTACAAATTGCAATGTACTAGTGACTAGATAGTAATAATAATAAAATCGAGCTACCTGCGAATAGAGTAAATGAATTATCGCATGAAACGGAAATAATGACGGGGCCCATTTATACTGAATTGGCTACCGACTACGGTCTACCATAGTGACTATATAGTGTTGTCTAATATTCTTATCAAAACGAGATAAATTACAAAAGTCATTACTATTCATTATTATCTTGGAATTAGGTTACACGTCATGATTATATATATATATATAAACTATTTTCAAATAAACGTTACTAATTTGTTAGTATACATATATAAACAAATTCAAACGTTTATTTGAAAATAGTTTTCTTTAATTACGTCCTAACTTTCACTTATGAGATATGTATTAAAAAAGTGCAAGTTAAAAGTTGACGGTCATTATTAAGATTTTAAAATATGATAAGAATCGTATTAATGTTTTTTCTCGACAGTCTCTTTCATTTATAGGTACCCAAGTATTTTATTGCCCAGTTGCCATCAAAACGTGTCATCTTATTCAAATAGTGGCGGTGTAGGACATTTCAGGCAAAGCCGAGTAAAAATTGTACCCTATGGGCATATATTATTATGTAATTTTTCACTTTTTATGATATTATAAATCTTCAAATTCGTAAATTATAGATGGATTAAAGCCTAAATTAACCTACCTTGCCCATTCTAGTGTCATTTTTGCTTAGTTATTCGGGAATTACTCATTTGCATAAAACAGGATCCGTTTTAGCCACAACCGTTTAAATTACCGTTTTTGCCAAAAATTTAAAATACTGTTGATCCCGATGTGTTAAAAATATTATCACTGTTTTTGGTGTAGACCGTTAGCTACAAATTTCTCAATTTCATAAAAATGATTTACATAGGTTATTACATTACATTTTCTTGTCCTAACGTGTGTACAGTAAATTATACCAGGCTACATATACTAACTATAATATTATACTGAGATCGCCGATCTTTTTTGGTATTGAAACTGAACTTTATCCTTACTTATTAGTGTTAATTGCTAATTCGTACTTTTTGGCATTTGATTGGCAAGAAAAACAATGTGAATTGTGGTGTGTTAGGTAGGTTTTAACAATGGTAAAAATTTTCAAAAATGCTATTAATAATAGTACATTCTATCATTATTAAAAAAACTGGTATTAAAAGTCCCTTTTATTGTATCTTAAAAACTACGTGTAATATAAAAAATGTTGATGCGATTTTTGAAATTGATAAATTTTACTCTACATAATAAGTTAGTTTCTGGGATTTATTTTAAACTTCTGATTTTTAAATCGATTGACGCTCGACTTGAGAAAATAGTTCCAAAAATGTTGAGCACACCAAAAAATACACCTATGTAAAATGTATATACTTTTATTGCATTTAAGCTAAAAATGATTGAACAATTTGATACACATCTCTCAGTTTTAATAATTTGAATAGGTTTTTTTTTAATTTTGCACCAATTTTTTACATACAATAATGTGTTAGTACATTTTACATTAATATCAACTACTGCTTAATATCATTTTGATAATTTCAAAGCAAAAAAAAATACTAATATCCAATTAATAACTGGGATAATCCGGATTTTTGTATATAATCCTTATGCTAATATTATCCGTGTTACATATGAATAACTACAATCTAAATATCCAAACTTTTAACAAATGACTCAACACTATTTATTATTTAAATATATATTTTTTAGGATTATATTCAATTATGGCAAGAAAAAATAGCTGACAGAATCATATTAACTGTAAGTATTACTTTTTAAATTTAAATATACTTGATCAAGTTGTTAAGATGGGTTACATGACGTTTCACTGCTGCGCATACTTTTTGTGCATTTGTTTACCTTTAAGAACAATGTGTTATCAGTTATTATATGTTGTTTTAAGATTTTTGGTAGAAATGTGTAAAAGAAGCTAAAATTGAGTAAAATGTGCTTTTACAATTTTTTTTTTCACTTCGTTATAACAGATAATAATTATTAATAATAGATATTAGTTACCTACTTGTTGGGTGATATCACTTACTAAAATTAGAAACCATGCTAATTTAACTTCTCGCCATCTAATATGGTGTATAGATTGATGCATTATTGTAAAATTAAAATTTCTAGTAAAATAGTACAATTAAAATAAAAAGTAAGAGTTTGGACAAAAAAAGTATGCTCATTTTAGTTCCAGCACAATTACTTTGAATAAGCGGTTTATACTTTTATTTACACCTAATACAATCATGTAACATGTTCATAGTTTTTATAGTATCTTTTATTTTGAAATTCGTCTAAAAAAGTAAGAGAAATTATTAGCCTTTATACTAACTTTTACTAAACTGGTAATACCATTCAAACACTTAAATTATAATAGTAATAAATGGGAAATCAATGAAAAGTCGTATACAATTTTGTATTTAGTTTAACGTTTAATTAAACTAGTTTAATTTAATGTATGTTTGTATGCAATGATTGTTGATTATTTTAAATAAATAGTTAGTTCGCGTATTGCGTGTCTTACTCAATTTATTTGAATATTGATGTGACGTCACTCTATTAGCTTATATTCGCTTTACGGACGGAATTGGCTCTTTTGAATGAATGTTATTAGAAAAAGACAGTCAAGCAAAAATATTTTTATTTTATTGAACATTCAATGGTTCTTTAATGCCAGGAAACTATTATTATTGTCGCGACTACTACATTTGACCATCTTCATTATGACCATACCCTATTAAACAATTTAGTGTTTAGAATACTGAACTCAGTTTACTTTTGAATGAAAAATGTACTTTTAATATTTTAAAATGATATTATATTTATACTATATCAAAACAGTTTTTCTAATATCGATACAAATCATTAGTCATTATTATAAATAGTATCTATAACTTTTTTTGTTTTTTTTGTTAGGACGTTATGTATAAATTAAACTACTTAATATTAGATCATTTATTATATAAGTTGTACTCAATACCTAGTTAAAGGGCACAGTCGTAACTCATCATTAAGTCATTTCGAGATTGTGTATATAAAACATTTTTAGATTGAGTGGTATTCGTTTTATTTGATGATATGTTCAAAAATTGTTATAAGGACGGGAATAAATATAATTTTTTTGATTGATATAGAGAACTTTGTACCAGGCACCACCTTGAAGTTTGCGAAAACCACGGAAAATTAGCAGTAAACATAATAATAAGCTAAACTGTATTTTATAGTGACATGGATAACTTTTTAAATAGGATTTGAAAATTGTTTGTCATAAGAACAACTTGTGTTAATTCAGTAATTAAAAAAAAAAAAGACTTATGGGAACTATTTATTTTAATATATATATAATATCTGTTTTCAAAATTGTTCACTATTTGTCTACATTATTATTGTTTATCTATTAACTGTCCTACTTTGCGTGAAGTAGTCATAAGAGTCTTAACATTAAGTGGCTCTAAAAAACGACTAATTGATGAAATTTGTTGAGGAGGAAGATTGGTAATATGAAAATATGGATGGAGCTAAATAATAATGTCAATATTTTTATTCCACGAAAAAATACAAAATTAGTTTAATAGTGTAGTTTGCAGTTTTGTGTTACTAACTACAATAATAATGATTAACTTTTACACGTGTTGTTTTCAAAATCGATAGTGGTGGAAGTTATCGTATTCTTTTAGTTGATGGACGATAGGTTCAACATGTGACATTCTTAATGTACTATCGTTTAAAAATGTATTTTTTGTTTGTTTCAGACTTATATGTTAACGCGGGTAGCTACGTACTTATCGCCTGTACTCATATATTTTTACGGTAGGTCATTAATCTCCGGCATTAGTCCCGAATTTATTTACAAATTAGTATTTCGTGGCTCAATATTGGGAGCTACATTGATGACATCATTTTTACTGAGAAGTTATGGACGCGCTATAAATCCAAAATATAAAGCTTTTCATCAGGATCTCATTAATGCAAAATCGGAATACACGACAGCCAATCAAGTAACAACAGAGAATAAAAGAAAACAATTTAATTATAGAATAACAAATAATATAATCGTGTTTTTTTTTTTAGAAAAAACTGCATAGCTACGATTTTGATTTTTCTGCGTGGCCAATAGACTTTTCATGGAGTTTAGTTGACGAGTGAGTGTTAAAAATTACAATTTAATTTAAGAGTTCTGGTTTCAGTAATATTTGTTTCAAATGAACTGTAAATGTATTGTCATTTTTTAATTTAGGGAAAATTATAAATATAACCAAAGGCAGGAAAATATAAAACTCGCCTTAAGACTTTTAAGAAGTCCAAGCAGTCTTATTGGATTTTTAGCTATACATTCCTTCGGTATATCATTAATTTATCCAGGTTCTACGTCGTTTTTGTTTTATTTGAGTGAGTGCCTTATGAAATTAAATTGATATAAAAAAATATAATAATTTTTTTAATATTAATTTTAGTGGATGAAAATTTACAAAAAGGAAGACGAGCTCTAATCAATTCTTTTGGCGGAACTCGACATAAACTTAAAACATTAGATGGAAATTTCTTAGACTCTATATTTATAGATAAAAGGTAGGGTAATAAATTTTATATACATTTTATAATCATTGTCAATATAAAAATGCTTGTAATTTTTTTTTTCTTCTCAGGAATAGAAATACTTTATCGGGTAGGTCGAAGTTAATAATTTGCACTGAAGGAAATGCAGGATTTTATGAAGCAGGAATATTAAGCTCGGCGATTGATACCCAACATTCCGTATTAGGATGGAATCATCCTGGATTTGGATACAGTACTGTAAGTGTAATAGCAACTAAATACTAAACTAGAACTGTTACAAATATTATATATTTTTAATATATTTAATATTATACATAAACTACAATTACCTTAAAAATAATTTGCTGTAAATTGTTGACAAAATGTTTTTCAATGCGTACATAATATCAGATTGTACATTTTTTGTATCAAGGGCATTCCTTACATAAAACAAGAACAAAACGCAGCTGAAACTGTTTTCGAATTTGCCGTAATAAAGTTAAAATTTAGACCTGAAGATATAATATTATACGGTTGGAGTATTGGTGGATTCGCTTCTACGTATTTAGCTCAGAAATTCCCAGAAGTGCATGCTGTGGTAATAAAAATATAAGTTCATTATAATATTTGTTTAGTTTGTTTTAATTGCGCTGTATAATTTATTGTTGTTATTTCAAATTTGTAATGCTTAATATTTGATTTCTTTTCTATTAGATACTGGATGCTACTTTTGATGACCTCGTTCCGTTGGCTATTCCTAGAATGCCTAGCTTTGCTGAAAGTTTGGTTGCTTCAACTGTTAGAGAATTTTCAGACTTGCACGTTGTTGCAAATTTAGTCAAGTATCCTGGGCCTGTGTTACTAATACGGCGATCAAGTGATGAGATCATTGCTCTCGAGTAATTTATAAACATTTGTGGATACTTTATTTTGTTTGACAATTGTTTGTAAATGGTTGGCAAATTCATTTTTCAGTACTCGTAATGTAGCAACTAACCGAGCAAATAATTTATTGGAAACATTGCTCGAATACCGATTTCCTAAGCTATTCTCCAAGGAATCGCGTTCAGCCCTGTGGAATTGGATGTCAACCTCCGATGATGATCAAAGTATGTAGTTTTCTTTGATAACTTGCATAAATATATTTGAATTATGAATTATCGTAAATTACAATATTGTTAATAGATTTTATTTGTCTATAGCATTTTGTTAATGTGTTTCTACCAACTTAATTTGTTTTTAAATAAGATAATAACATTTAACTTATAACATTGTACAAAAAACTTGAGGAGTACTTGCTGGTTGACAAGATTGTGTTATTTTATTGTAAATGTATCCAGAAACACATTGGTGTAGAATTAGTGATACACAAGAATCTATTTTGTATTCTACTGCATTACCACTTCCGAGTGAAATTTCTCTCTGCACTCTTATCTAACAATCAAGTCAAAATTGAATTTTAATTAAATGTATTTTAGTGTTGTAATTTTATTCTACCTGTTTGCTTTCAAATGCTATTGTTTTTAATCGGTTTATAATTTCTCTAAATTTTCCCTTCATGCATTTTGTTATGTTTTTTACGTTTGCTGCACATTCGTAAAATTGGCATTTGTTATCAACACTCGGCCACCGTCCTAGATGACTTATGGAACATGTCAAGTAATTAGCTGGAAGCCATTTTATATCTAAAATTATAATAGTACACAAATATATAAATGACATACTTCTTTATACTTTTTTATACTACAAAGAAATCAATGTACGGTCACAAATAAATAAATTACTACATGTGTGATTTTTGAAGTTTGGGTGGTGACTGAGCATATTGAGATCAGGGAATTGTATTTTTGGTGTTAGGGTGTTTTTTTAATTACAAATTAAGTTAAGCCGACTCTTGTATAATCTGTTGCTTTTAAAAATTAAGGTATATTATTAATTAACGAATATATTATACATTTAATATGCCAATAAGATATAATATTTATGGTCAAGTTTTTTTGTACATAATAAATTATAAAAGATATTAATAAACTTTAATGCAAATCAAATTTGTTGATCATTCAAATATAAAGTATCGAAAAAAATCATTGTAAATACAATAATGTGCTTAAAATTATATTTGTTAGTATTAGGGTAGATGCGATTAGGGTTAATTGTCTATGTTTCCTAATAATTTGTTGCCGTTGTTACCAATAGGCAAATCGACAATATAGTACAAAATATATTGTTTGAGTATTTTGACTGTTGATTCGTTCACCCTTAACAGCCAGGAAATTTAATACGGTCAAAGTATATTTTCCCCATTTTTACTTGGTTTTTCTTTAATGAAAAATAAATTGTATAACTAATAGTTTCTAGCTCCGCACCGAAGCTAAACTTTGAATTCGGATTTTTGAAAAAAAATTATAATACTTATATAATCTAACTATAGATCTACCTTTAGTCTAATTTTCAAACCTTGAATCCTAAAACTGCGCTCGAAAAAAACAAATTAAGAAAAAGTTTCGATCCCTTAAAAGGTATCGTGGGTCCAGACATAAAAAAAATATATATCATTATTCATTACCTTCTCTGCTCCTCATAGAAGTCAATAGTTAAAATTTGTTGTTCGGTGAGTTCAAAGGACAAAATAAGTCGTCATGTTAAACTTGTGTAGGGAAAAACCATTTTTTTTATGAGGAACTGTATGTTAACGCTACCAAAAATACACGGCAACAAAACCAAAAAAATATCTTGCCTTATGTAAATTTGGTAACGTTTTTTAACTACGTTGGTGGCTGGCATTTAGTAATTGTACATACTTCTGTCGTTTTGACCTTTTTGAGAATATTGGCTGGCATTCAAACTCTTTAGAAATGTTGGCAAGTAATTCGCGATTACACTGGTCAGAGGTACAAACAAACGCGTATAATTGTGACCAGACGCTACACCCGATTCGATCTTTGGCGTTCCCCGTGCACCTATTTAATAATGAAGATATTACACATTTATATTATATATGAAGTTAGATTTGCTTTCTCTATCTGACCCAAAAAATGAGAATAATGTTTTCAAAAATAATTGTGTTAGATATTTACCTGATGAGGGTAAGTCGAACCGTTGAACTATTGGAGTGGCTGTTATAAAAACTATAGGGATTACAGCTAGAAAAGTGTAAAAAATGATTAAACGCTTTACCGAATACATTTTCTCGTCTTTACTGTAAGACATCCGTGCCGCGATTGAATCGATCCTCTTTTTGAAATGGTACTTAGCTTGGTCAACATTCATGAAAAATATACAATAAATCATCATTTATAATACCATTTCCAATATTGACCTATACAATATGTTTTGGGTGTCTATTGGTAAAAAAAAATAATAATAATAAAACCCTAGTTTTCCACGGTTTACTACATTAATATAAACCCGTAGGTGTGCTCAAATGCAATTCAATCTCAACATGTAATGATTAGAATCGCCATCGATATTTTGATGTTTATACACAGATTATTGTCCGAAACGAATTTGATTATTTTTTCTTCCTTTTTTGAATTGTTACGGTCTTAGGGTATCCATAAAAAATTACCAAATCGAATATTTAAATAAAATGTTTATATACTTTTTTGGTTGTTTAGAAAATATTCTTTTGCGGTACAATGTGGATTTAAACGAACAGGCCAAGTTCTATCCAAAATCTGATATCAATTATCCGCTGAATCTCGGTGACGAATGGAACGACCAACAAAAAACAAAAATGCTCCTGTACTTGGTAAGTGATAAAACCTGTGTCTATACTGTTTTTGCAAGGACATAATATTATTTGATTTAAGACATTTGACAAATTCCGGTACTACATGTATATTAAACAATTTGTCTTTTGTAGTACAATATATGTTTTCATAAATAAATTTTCACAATATATATATATATATATATCATTTCTACAAATAGTTTGTGTGGGAGAGGTTATTTGTGAGATATAATAAGGCCCGTACAGGGTCCAGGTGTTTATAAACACAACAACGGCCATCATCTTTTGTACATAATTCATTGGCACAATACATAACATTATAGGTGTATACTGTATACAAATCGAAAAATCAATAATATTTTGGTCATAACGTTACCCTAAAAAGAACGACGGAATCGTCCCTTATATATAATCATGTTACTACATAGTAAACACAATATATTATAACATTATTATTAACTGTATTATTCTATAAGATATACTAGAGAAAATTACAAAGTCGTTAATTCAATAGTAATTGTTTTGTCGCGAAGTGTTGCTAATATTTGTATATACGTTTTTTATCCCAAAACCCGACTACGTCTTGTCTTTTGACGCCACCATTTTTATCTACAAACCGCTTACTCTATTTTCTTTACTGTTTAAGTTATCTATTACTGTTTTGCCGCGTACTCTATTATCAGTCGGGACTTGGGTCGGGTCATCGTCCCTGTATTTTTGGCGATCACCCACAATGTCTGGCAGACAACACACGGCGGTTATGGCGGGCCGGATTTTCATTTAGTCTCTCGGTTTCGTGCACTTTGACTTCTGAAATTCTTTGGGTAGTTATAATATTTGTTAAGGTTTCTTAAAAAAGAAACTGATGACCTCGTTTTTAACGCTTGGAACCAACATTTGAACAGAATAACCGTAATCTACCATTGAATACCACTTGATGCTTTGGAATTTAGACAAATAACACAAATCACGAATGGTAAAACTATTAAATTTCGTCTATTTAAATAATATTGTTTCTGATAACGGTATTTTATTATAAATTGAATTATCCTGTTTTATGTATAATAAATGTTCAACGCAGGTAAAATAAATACATATATCTTATTATATTATGACTGAGAGACCATTTGAAATTATTAAGTTAAAAATTAGCATGTAAATTATCTTCTATACGATATTTTCAATTTTATATTCCGTAGTATATTTTATTATTATTAATTAATAAAATATTTTAATAATAATTGTAATAAATAAACTGTATTTTATTGCTTTTAGGCGGATCGGCATATGAAAGATTACAATTCCACTCACTGCACCCCGTTACCATCGAGGTATTTAAATTATATAATATAAATATTTCAAGAATTGTTTTTAAATTATTTTATCTAATAATTATATACATAATATGAGTACTTGTTAAAGTAGGTTGTTGTTAAAAATGGGTATATTAAATCGTGTATTAAGTGTATAAATCTTTTTTAAACAATAAAATTGTAAGGTATAACAAATATAAGTTTTGATTTTTTACAAAGTTGCTTATAATAAAATTGACAAATACGTACTATTTTGATAAGCTAAACGGCTTATGGTAAGATCTTTTTTTGATTCCCAGTTAATTACCTTATAAAAAAATAATGACATTATGTTATTTTTATCCTATTTTGTAGTAATGTATTTGTATTTTATACAAATTATTAACTTGTGTATGTGAACCATATTTTATAAGTACTTCTAATATAATTAAAAAAATTTAAATCTACTATACTAATATTTTAACTAAACATTTTAAAGGCCGCTTTTAAAATCAACCCAGAATCTAATTTCAAGGTTTTTCTTTATTGATGGATATAGCCTCAATCAGATTTTATTTGTCAGCTGATTGTTGTATTTATAATTTTAGAAATATTAATTGACTTCGACTTACAAACTAAGATTTCACACATATGTTTGTACTTGACCATTTTTCCACCTATATATAAGTATGATCCAATAAGAGTTAAACAAAAAAATGATTTTAGGACTATTCTATGGCAATTTACTAATTGTTTTTTTATGCACAAATACCTCTTATTATTAGCAATATTGATTATTTTTCCAAAAATAAAAATGAATAGACATATTTTTAAAAAAAATATTAGATTATAGATGTATAATTTAACTAAGTTAATTGTTATTGTCAGCTCTGATTACCTCTCGCCACCCTAAAAATCCTAAGGTTTAAATAGTTTACGAACGTCAAATACATAAAGATTAAATTAAATTTTATAAACTTTTGAGTCGCCAAGGTACGTTCCGGATACGATATTTAATAGATTTATGTGCTACCTATTCTAGTAAATCGGTCCAGCGGTTTCATCAATATGCAGAAGCAATTGTTACAAAAATAATACATACACATAAATCATTATAAAATTATTCTTTTTTGGCTTTCTCAGTTTCGCACCAAAGTAAAACACGTTAAAATAAATAAATAAAACCATTTGGTGAAATACCGACTAGGACTGAAAACGTAAATTCTATCCGCTTTCCAGTCCCTCGATATCATTGATACCGGTCAGTCGACAGTTGACATGTTTTTGACAATTGACAGTAATTGTATAGTAAAATAATATTTCTGGAGCATAATGTAGCAACGCCTTCACCAGGTGTTATTATCCGGAAACATTAAGTCATTTAGTAATAACTTATAACAGTGTCTTTCTGATTGTGTGAGTGTGTGTGTGTAGACGCTGTAAGACAAATTCAAGAGGGGGAGGGGGATTTAATTCGGCTTCCTCTTGCGAAAATCGAATCATGCATTCCAAGAAATATAAATCCGCATAATAGCATAATAATATGTAACAGCATTGAGCGATTGAAATGTATACTACCCAGACATTTCTAAAATGCGAGCGACATGATGATTACCGTCACGTTCGATTGGCTACACTCGCCGAAAAGATACGTTTTCATTGCGTTTGAATGTTTTTTTAAATAAATCTTAAGTCATTACACGTAATCCATGAATGCGCTAAGAGATAGACTACTTGCGGTTACCAGACACGCGGTACTACAAATCGGGCCCGGCCAGTGATGCGCGGGCCGCGGTACGGCTCGACGGCTGCAACAAAAGGCGCGTTTGACCATATTAAAAACATAATAATATTGTATACTAGTTTATATTATATTGGAAAATGAAATGGCAACGCTTGAATTGCAGAAGAAAAAGAAAAACGTTCCACGGTTTACAGTGGCGTACAAAAATATTTGTTTACCCATCGCTTAGTGGCACCACCCAAAGAACCAATATATATGTTGAGGTAACTATATGACTTATTCCACAAACAAAAAGATTAATCGTCGGTAAATTGGAAGACTGCAAAAAAGACACTTATAGTAAGTCGATGTAAAAAATAACACATTAATTAAATTGTGAAATTATGATCATAAGATGATTAATGGTAAAAACATGTTAAGGTAAACAAAACAGATAAAAGTTTCTTTCAAGTTAAAACACTTATAATAAGAAAAACAGAAGACATGGTGCATTTTTTCAAAAATATATTTTTTCATTCATCATATTGACCAATGCGTTATAAATACCACCTTATTAGGTTCTCTTGGAAATCTTCTCTCCTATATTTTTTATCATAGGTGTTTTATCTCTAAAATCACTTTGAAGGGTACCTTTTTCTAGTTTTTGTGAACATGTTTAGATGAAAATTTTTTTTTACCATTTGTCTACATTGTTATTTTTAAGTTTCAATTGGACAAAATAAATGTTGTATCCATTTTAAAATGTTTAACTATCAAGAAAAAAACAAGCTAACTACTAGATATTGCTACTGATGAACTGCTGTTTACGCGTTATCTCTTTTCGTAAGCCGCATAGTATTCATTATACATAATTTTCTAAAGGCTATAGTGAAGCACCTAAATAAAACATACGTTTTAATCAAAAACGGAATAAAATAATGTATCGTGGTAGTATCTAACCTAATAGTACATAATACACATTTTATTTTGTCATACGAATAATAATAATAAATGCTACCTAACTTTTTTCTGTTTCTTATTCTATCATACATAATAACATTTTATATACATATCCATTTTCCATCGATCGCTGGCAAATCTTATCCAAACCACGAAATAAAATGTTAGTCTAGAATGGTTTGGGGGTTTAATTCTTCCCAGGAATTTTTTTTCATCAATGACTACAATAGTTTACAATACTGTTGCTATAGCTATTATACTATACACATTTAAGAACCCCTCCCCGATAACTTGATCGAGCTTCATCTTTGCTTCTCAGTCGTTGTGCTCTCTTGAGTGGGCTATATGGACATGGTTTTTGAAATAGCACTCCGTTAGAATGTCATTCCATGCCATTTGACAATTACTATTTACTACCTATCCAATTACTGTCCATGCCAATTCTTACCTACCTACCAGAGAAGGAGTAATATGTCATAAACCACGAGAGAGTGCGATAATTTTACTGAGATGTCGGAATGGGCCTATTTGGGTTGTGGAAAAATACCGTCTTTGGACCTTGATGCAGAGCCAACCGTTTCGGTAGTTATGCATTCCGCCTTAGCGCCTCTAATATTTTGTTGGACGCAAGACATTTATTATTATTCGACCGACGGTTTCCGGTGCGTGCATATTTTTCCTTATAAAACCGTTCTAATAGAGTTTTCACATAAACGATGCGGTGTGTTTCATCATCGATAAATGGCACACCGTACACAGATAGATACTTCATAATACGTCAAAAAATGTGATAGTTTATAACGACATCGTCGGTCCCGTTGTGTATTATGTAGTATAATGTAGTATACACGATTTTTACATATAATAATAATATTTCCACTTACATATATATACACATATATCTTCGGCACCGAATATCGTTGTTATTCGGTTTTATAACCTCTGTTCAGAGATATTGGGAAATTATATACACCCGTTTGTATTGCATAACGACGACTATAAAAGATTTACGTGGATACGACAAAAAAAAAAAATTCAGAAACGAGAGAAAGAAAAAAAAATACACCAGCAGCAACCAAGTGAGAAGTGAAATAAAAAATAAAAATAACAGCGGTCTGTACTATAGATAGAAAACGCGGATTTTACGGACTATTTGGCACAAGTCGTCCAGTCAACGAATTGCGAAAGGGGTGTGTAAACGGTATTTATTATTATTAGTATTATTCTTTTTTTTTTTATATATAAATCGATTATCGCGTTATAGGTGCTATATATTGTCATAGGTAATATTGATTATTGTGACACTAAAATTAGTAAAATCATAATGACGTCGTGTATACCGTTTAACAACGATTTTCCTATGCAAATCAGGAAAAATAGAAGTTAAACTAAAAATTCTAAAATCATCTCGTTCGTTTAACTGTCAACTTAACCATTTGCCCTATTTTGCAAAAATAAAAAAAACGAGACCGGGAAAGGCTTGCTCGAGGCAGCGCGGGTCTTACAAGGACGTTTGTTAAATAACATTTAACAAACATATATTATATAAAAATGAAATATGAATCGTCTTACCTCTGGGGTCATTTTAAAATATGCTATAGATGGGTAGGGGAAGAGAAGAGATTATTGTATAAGTGATTGATGAAGAAGAGAGGGAAGATAGGAATGAAGATATGTCTATATATTTCTTTCAAGGGAAAAACTAACAATTTTTTTTATCACCTATTTACCACAACTAGGGTAGCTGCGCCAACGATTGACACTATAATATAGTCTTTGGCAATGCAATGTTTTTTATATCAGGCAAATATTAAACATATTTTTTCAATGAATTTTTTATAAAAGAATTACCTTAATGGTATAAAATATCTTTATATTTTATCTTATGTAAAAAAAAAACACTACATTGTCAAACATTAGGGTAGTGCCAGTAACTGATGCCGTTACCCTACTGTGTATCACTTATCTTCCCACTGCAACATATGTGTATTGCCCACTGTTCATCTTTAATTTTTATATTGTAAAATTGTAAGTTGTGTATGATGTATTTGTAATCATGTCAAAACCATTAACTACCATTGACTGTATACAAATTAATCGCTGTATTGACGGGCAGCTGGTACCAAAGCTAGAAACTTTTGGCTCTAGCCTTCTTCAAATTACCTTTTTGCACGAATATAACTTTTTAATTTGGTATGTCTTCACATTTTCATATTTACTGGATGAATAACAATTTTAATAAAACAGGTACATTCTCGAGTATTATTGTTTTAATAATATAAAACCTAGTAGAATCGATTAATGAAATGGTATAGTACAACAGTTTTGTTATTCACTGAATAATAATTTAATCTTTATAATTTAATAAAACTAAAAAAAAAAATAGTTTTTAAAAAACCCAACACGTAGTGGGGTACAGATATAGTAGGGTGGAGGTGAGGGCTCCCTAAAAATGAATACAATTGAAAGTGGAAAAATTACTTTTAAATAAAGCTTGGATGTACACGATATTCTAAAAATGATCTTGGTAATTATAAGAAATTTAATAAAAATATAAATTGTTTTAACAACTAAATAATTTGTTTTATAACTAATTTTGTAACTAAAATAAGTGTATCTAGAATAATTAAATAGAAATAAATAGTGTTATCACTTTATGTCGTTAGTCACAGTTTCAATACAGTACATATGATATTATACATATAACTAAAGCTATTAGGCTTTTATACACTTTTATGTAGATAACGGAAATAGCAAAAATAATTTACATTGTTATAGCTAAACAAATTTCAAAAACTAGGGTAAATACATTTACAAATTAATTAAATAAAAAAATGTATAGATACTAACTTCAAAATTGCATTCGACTTCATAATATTACAATGTTGATGTATCTAAAATATAATATTATAAATTGCATAAACATTTTATTTATTTTGTTAATATTGTGTTATAAATTAGTTATTCTATAGTTTTCGTGCACCTTGAAAAGACATTGATCACAGTATCGTATTAGATTACTAAACCGCCATTTAATCCGTTTAAATGCAATAATAACGTGACGTATTTTTAATTGGCTCGTTTCGATTGTCACAAAAGAAAACAGTTTTTCATTTCATTTAAATCCGTCATCGGGCCACGCTCGGTCAATTAACCATGACAATGGCCAGACTAGGTCGTATAGTCTATATAGATATTAGATAAATTACTATTGTATGTTATATTATATTGCATTCAATTATATTACTGAACAAAAAAAAAATATATATTATATATATATAATTAGGCGTTAAGTATTGTTTCTTAGCAAACCACACTTGGCACGACTGAAAATTAGATCACTTACTAATTTGCTCTATCAATTTTTCATGAATCATTAGGTTTTCACCAATTTATATAAATACGAAAATATTGTGTATTGGTTAAGAAAAATGTGAAGTCTTACGAGAAAACAAAAATTTTAGCCTCCCTGTAATGGTGACGAGAAGCTATTAATTTTACAAAGATGACGGTTGTTTTGTTTTTGGACCGGCTATAACTGCACAGTCAGTAGGGGGGAGAGGTTTTGAATTTTCACAAAATGTTCATGGCACACATCAATTTATATGTTTTTAAGATCACTGATTTCAAACGTATTAACAGTTTAAAATAATTAACCCTTTATTGAAGTGCGGTATGGGGGTAATTTTTAAAAAAAGTGATAATAGATAATAAGTAATATACGGAAGTATTTTTGTTTATCTTTAGTTATACCTATACCTGTTTATATTTAGCTATATCTTTAGTTATACTATAATTCATATATATATTTGCAAATTGTTAAAATTAATAAACTTTTAGTACTATACTTTTATAAAGAAAATTATGTACAAAATATACTTATTTAATAAACTAAATACATTTCTTAAACTTATGAAAACAATATTATTACAATACTAAGGGTATTATTTCTATAGTAACCCTAAAGTGTTTAAAAAAACGTATACACCCTGTACCTGTGTGATACAATTAATTAGTAAGTGCAACGATAACTTTATACGATAAGCTTTATATATTTTATAGACTTATCTAGAAATTATGTTGTATAATTATTGATCATCAGTAAACAATACCAAAAAAACACTATTGAAGTTGTCCAAAATCTACAACCTTTGTTTTTTAAATAGCCAAAGCGATGCCAGCTTACTGTAATTTTGTACAAATTGTTTCATGTACTTAAAAATTGAAACGTGTAACTTGTAAGAGTAAGTATTGAGTGTTGAGGTAAACAATACCTGTTAAGGGACTGATAAAAACTCGTCACATGTAAAATCAATGTTTTTACTATGCAAAGCAATTTGCTTTAATAGTTTTCCCCTTGTATTTTTAAGCAAACTTATTCAACAAGAGTATTTTGATACCAATATTCCTGGTCAAATCAACTCATCTCCAAAAATTAAATAAACTATATTCACTGTTCACTTTTAATTATTATAACGTCGTTGCCGCGAAAAAATGTGCTAAAACCTAATTGTTCAGGAGACACTAACACGTGTAAAACGATTTATAGTAGGTAACACAGTTGAGGTTTTATTTTTCATTTATTCTACAATGAAGATAGCACTTTGTAGATTTTATCATAAGATAGCTTATTTTTTTCTGTATCCAGGGATACCAAGAACTCAAAATAATAAAATTGGCACATTGGAGGTTTTAAAAGACAACCCGTTTTATTTGAGGGAGTATGTAGTAGTTTAGAAAAATGACACGACTGACAATTGTATATCATGACATATAGATTTATCTTGGAATTAATATTGTTGAGTTAAATATTTTAATTTTAAACTTAGCCATATTACATGACGATGATTACAGGTTGTTATTTTGTTATGATGTTATAAAATGGAATCGACATCACAAGATGTAACCCCTTCTCTTCCGTTAGCCACTGCCATGAACCTTTCGCCGGACGCAGTTCTGTTCTATCGCATGCGGCTTTTCCGACGTAGAGTTGGACAGCTATAATTTCCATTTTACACTGTCTCCCACCAAGCTACCTTTTGATTTCTCGGGGTGGACACATCTAGGAGAAAAAAATTATGAGTAGGGTATTCTGAGAGTTACTTGATATCTGTCCTATAGTTCTTCAATCGTATCACTACCGACCCGTGATCCGATCGAATTTTAATATCCGATAGCTTAAAAACCAACAATATTAATACATACATTTTAAGTAATTTTGTTTTCTTTTTTTTTGGTTTGTTTAACTTGAAATACTCGATAAAAGACTCACCGTGGTGTCAAAGTAAACACAATGATTCTTAGGTAAGTATTATTGTTATTAAATCGTGTTGCTCTTTTAAGTTTATTATATATAATCATTAAAAAAATCCTCAATAAATTACATATATTATTATGATTATAAGAGAATTCTTGTGGAAGTTAACATAAATGACGTGCCTTTCTTGAGATCTTAAAAGATATATTATTTAATGATCTTAAAATAGATTTTTAATTAAATATTGTAGTGTATAATAGTCTAAAGATTAAATCATGGATGAATTTTGGGTAATGATTTTTTTTAATTCTTTGTTCATTTAAAACTTACTTATAATACTTCGATTTTCTCTTCAGAATTTTCAGAAGAAAAAAATTAAAGTAATACTCTATTATAGAACTGAACAGATAATTTATTCTTGACTTCGATTAGTGGAACTGAGTCCATTTTTGGGTCATGATGTTTGTAATGTGCAATTTTACCGCGCTTTTTTTATCACTCCAACATACAATCTTAACCATACAACCTTTTGAAATATCTGTGAAGTCCAAAGTAAAGTAAAAAATATTTATAATTATATTTTTTTTATTTGATCCAAGTTTAATTTGTGAAGTGCAAAATTAGACTAGGTGTTATAATTTATCTTGTATAGCCAAGTTTTTGTTGTATAAAACTATGCGAAAACAATTTTTTTTTTTAAAGTATACGGCTGAATTATGGCTGTACAGCTATAAAAATATCTTTTTAATCATTATTTTAATATGAATATGCACATCATACAATATAATATCACAGCTTATAGCGTTAAAAGAATTTTTTTTTTACTAATCCTTTTTTACATGGAACAAAGTGGAGGGTTTTTGTCACAAATACACAAGAGATTAATAAATCACCTTACATTTTCATTTACCTTTAACTTATTAGCGAGTTATTGCCAAGTTATACAAGTTTTACCGCTTATTAAAGGCAGAATATCAAAGAATTCCAAGGAGACTATAATGATCTAAAGATATCGTCTTTTGAATAAAAAACTCTTTTCGTTGGAACATGATACAGCATAAAACGGTACCTAACCATAATGACGTGATAGATTACTACGTCATTATTTTTCCCATATTTAATCTCCTTCTAATTCTATAACTAGAAATATGGTTACTCTAATAAATGCAATGTAATTATAACACGAAATTATGATTTAGAATTTTAAAGCGACGTGTCAAAATAAAATAATTTTCGGTAATACATTTTGTAAAGGTTAGACTACAATTTTGTTAAAGTAATACTTACATAACACTTGTTAGTTGTATAAATAAAATATATTGTATAATTTGTTAAACTATAATTAGTATGAAAATAAGGGTTCTTGTAACAATCACTTAATTTGATAGAGGTTGTAATTTATATTGATCACATTACCTCTTTGGATACCCTACTGCTCCGTAACCGGATATTTCAGAGAAAAACATTTTAGCCAATGATTATTTACGATGAGAGCTTTTTAAAAAAAAAAGAAATAACTGAACTTGAACCAGTTTTAAATAGTCAATAATTAGAACATAAGTATGATAAAATGTATAAAACAATAATTGCCATAATACTAAATTTTTTATATTTAAATAGATTGAAACAAAATGTGGCAAATTAATTATTTAGACATTTTTATAATAGGCAATCAATATAAATTACATTTTTATAATTAGCTATACTTTTAAATTTAAATGAAATTATTATATTTTTCACCCCGTTAGCATAAGTAATTTTTTAGTACATTTAATAACGAATTAATAAAAACAAATACAGCAGATAGTAACCACAAACATAGAGGTGTGTCTTTGAGGCTGATCTGTAGGTACTTGTAATAAATATACTGTATTTCGGTGGATAAACTGCTGTGAACCTCATTGTGACTTAACCAGGATAAGGGAAATCCGAGACGAATACAGCAGATTTCGAATATATAATGTATGCGTCGTTAAATAAATGCTAAGGAGAAAAGTTTGTATTAGAAAACCCGATGACTATTCGTATAGGCGCCAGAGTGAAACTTAAAAGTATTATAAAAAAACGACAATAGTTAAAAACGAAATAACCGCGAATGCGATTATTTTTGTCAATTCCGTTTAGACGTGTGAAAAAAGACATATTTTTTATTCACGGCTGAATGACTTTACAATAATATTATTATTCCTATAAGTCACCGCCGGCGGTTCCGCTCCAAGCACGTATCTGTTGTAACACAATTTAATACTGTATTATTTTGTACTACCTCGAAAAATTAGTGCACATAAAAATGTGGTAAACTTATAAATGGACAGTTTACAATGGTCGCAATATTGGCCAAACCGAACACCCGTTTGACGTGTGCGGATTAAAAATACACGGTTATCTCTTTTTGAAACAGGACGTTTTTATGGTGTGCGTACCTGCACTATTTTGGACATGCCGCTCAGTATGTACCAATCGAGGGAGTGGACGGAAACGATTGCGCCGTAGTGCTCGAGGGTTCGAAACATTTCATATACAACAGCGGGCAGGGTCCTCCGTGAGTATTCACGTGTTTAATGTTTCAAAATGAAGATTTTTTAAATGGGCTTTTTTAAATTTTTGTTAACAGGCAGCGTTCGTCGGCTCACATGTGCATCACGTACGACACGGTGAACAGAGTGTTCCTGGACGTCCAAAACAATCACAGTAAGTCATCCCTGATTGTGTATGTGGTCGACGATTGGGTTATAGCATTGAGTAATGTAGAAGAGCCGTTCTCTATATCGTCTACATTCCACGTTGTTTCGGCAAAGGTTGCGATTATTAGTTTGACCATAGCCATAAAAAAAATAATTGTGCGTATAAAAATTATGTTTTGACAACCTGCTTCCATAACTTACTTGTGATAAGTACAATTATAGATAATATTATCTTAAAGCGTGGCGATAAGTAACATTAAATGATAACAAAAGTGTGTTACCATACTTAAGTAGTGTTACCACAATTATTTACCAATTACCGTATAAATATGGGTTTCTCTCTAAAGTGGCTGCACAGAAAATTGCAACCCTCGTCGAATTAATGTTTTTGATCTCTATATTACTCTATGGATTAATGATGCGTGTATTCGGGTTTTTCAGAGCTAACGGAAACTAATGAAATATTGGGACCTTTGCATTTCGCCAAACTCGGAGAGATGCTATTGGACGTTTCCCAAGTGCTGGCGAAAATGTAAGAAAATAAAATACTTACTTAGATAAAAGTATAAAAAATAAAATAAATATCATTTACCTTAATTTTTTATAATAACTATAATATGATAACTTTGTATTTTTGGATGTGATGTGCTTTAAAACGTTTGGAAAACAAACCTTAAAGGGTGTTCACAATTCACTGTGTCATGGTACGCAAACGTTATCGCAGCTAACCGCATAGTTAAATATATTCAACTTTCGACCATGCAAGACACGGGTCACTTCCCTCCCTCTAGAATACACACAACGCAAAATAGTCTTACCACGTTTCACCGGAAATCCAATTCGATTTACAGGTTCGACTTGAACGCCGACGACGTGAACAAGTTCTTACCGATGATCGACACTTCCAAGACTTTGATCAGGAATGTGTGTCCTTCGTGCTTGTCGAGGGTGGCGTGCAAGGCCGGCAAGTACCGCAGACCCGATGGCCTGTGCAACAACATAGCTCACCCGAATTGGGGTTCTACCATGTCTACGTTCAATAGGTTGATGGCACCGCGTTACTCGGACAAGGTGTCAGCTCCCAAAGTGGCCGCTTCTGGAGATCCATTGCCGTTGGCCAGGGTCGTGTCCAAAACCGTTCACCCGGATGACGGTCGTCATGAACACGCCGGCACCGTTATGCTGGTAGCTTGGGGCCAGTTTATGGATCATGATCTCACTTTGACCGCGACACCTCTAGGTAAGTACTAAAATCGTAGGCTATGCCGTATGTGGTGGTGGCGGCACGTTAACCATCCGGTCATTGTAGATCCGGTGAACAGGAACGAACCCGAGGAGTGCTGCGACCGTCCAGAACACTTAAAAAACAAATACTGCTACGAGATAAAAATACCGGAAGACGATAACTTCTACCGGAGTCACAACGTGAAATGTCAAGATTTTGTCAGGTCATATCCTGGAGTGCAGCCGGACTGCAGATTAGGTAATATTTGTTTAGATGCGGAACCGTTCTTCATTTCTAACTTGTTTTCTTATAAATTATTGTAGGCCCCAAAGCTCCGTTTAACGTATTGACACCGGTCATCGACGGAAACACCATATACGGAGCGGACGAAGCGACATCCAGGTACCTGAGATCAGGGATTACCGGTCAGTTGAGGATGAACCCAGCGTTTGCGGATTTGGGATTGAAAGAGTTGCTTCCTATGAAATTGAACGTTCCTGACGAAGGATGTATCAGATCCAACTCTTCGCAATACTGTTTTGAATCAGGTAATTTAGTCGAATGTTCTTCAGGAGCAATTAACGGTTGTATATTTATTTTTGACGGGTTTAGGAGAGATTCGAGTGAACGAACAACTCGTGTTAACATGTATTCACACACTGATGGCTAGAGAGCATAATCGCGTGGCCAAGGAATTATCACAAATCAATCCGCATTGGAACGATGAAATGCTGTATCAGGTAACATATTAATACAAAATATACAATAACGAGTGTTAGTTAAGAATAAAATTGACTTTCCTGTTTTTTAGGAGGCAAAGCGAATAGTCGTAGCCGAAATACAGCACATTACGTTCAACGAGTTCTTGCCCATACTTTTAGGCAAAAATTTAATGGATAAACATGGGTTAACGACTCAAAAACAAGTAAAAACAAATTTAATACAATACATACATTTTATATTTTACTTAAATTTTACTTATGTGCAATTTAGGGATTTTGGGACGGCTATGATCCAGACGCTAATCCCAATATTTTAGCTTCGTTTTCGGCAGCCGCATTCCGTTTCGGTCATTCGCTTTTGCCAAATACCATAGAGCGATGGAGCAAAGCACACGGTTTTATCGGTAATTATCATTTGACCACATACTGACCGATCACATTAAGATTCGAATCATTGATCATAATAACACTATATTGTTTAGCTTCCAAGAGGCTTTCCGACTTGATTCGTCGGCCATTTGATTTGTACCGGGCAGGCGCTATTGACGAATACTTTATGGGTCTCATGAACCAAGTGGCTCAAGCTATGGACGACTCAATCACGCGAGAAGTGACAAACAATCTGATCAAAAAGCCAGGGAAAGGTTTTGGTTTCGATTTAGTGTCGTTTAACGTGCAGAGGGGTAGAGATTTCGGTCTTCCCGGCTACATGGAGTTCAGACGTCATTGTGGACTACCCGTAGCCAACAGATTTGAAGAAATGACCGGTTTCATGCCCAACGCGACCATTCAGAGATACCAAATGGTTTACGCGTGAGTTGATGTTAGACATATGTAAATGATCTCTATGAAATGTAATTTGTGTTTAATCAATTTTGTTAGATCGCCGTTTGATATCGATCTGTGGTCCGGTGGAGTGTCTGAAAATTCAGCTGCTGGCAGTGTTATCGGCCCCACGTTCGCTTGTATTATAGCATCGCAGTTTGGACAGTTGAAAAAAGGCGATAGATTCTGGTACGAACTACCCAACCAACAGTCTTCGTTCACTCGCGGTAAATATAATCGGTACCTGTTTGCTGCACAGAGCGCTTACTGATCGAATATCTGATTTTATATACAGATCAATTACAAGAAATCAGAAATGTTAAGATGTCGCGTTTGGTCTGTGACAATACCGATATCATCGACACAGTTCAAATGTATCCAATGGTGTTACCAGACCACGAATTGTGAGTTTATATTAATGGAATCACTGTTTTGAAAACAAAATACAATAAATAATGACGATATTTTTTCTCTACAGAAATCCTAGAGTACCCTGTAGGAGCGGCCTTATACCGAGAATGGACCTAACCAAATGGGCTGATCCAACACTTGACACTACCGCACCTAATGTACGACATGTGAGTTTTATTTAAAACAACAAAGAAAAAAGTAAAGTTAATATTTTCCCAATATTTTGACAATTGGCATAAAATAACTTATTACTTAATTTGATATGCTGCTATGATCCATTAATAAAAAAAAGTTAGGTGTCCTTCATAGGTGGAAACGGAAAGAAATACGATAAAAGTACCTACACCTTTTATGTACATAACAATTAAGAAACAATCCGATTCCTCTATTATCGTCTGCCGTAAGGTTAACTGTAATACTTACCGACTACCCGTACCTCAACACAGCTAACCTAACTTTTTTCTTTGTTGTAGTATAATTGATAAAACAGCAATGTAATAATTTTACTTACTAAAACGTGCTTAGACAAACGTGTTGAATAACTTGAAGACTGGCATGACCGAAGCTCAGATATTGTTATGCGAAAAATGTAACACCACTATGCCGGGATTGACGGATACTGCTGGGACGCGCGTTATAACAATAATTGATGCCGACGAGAACACGGATTCCAACACCGTATACGGCGATACGACCAGGGTGAAGAGAGGCATCGAGGCAGCTTCTTTGGCCAACGCAACGGCCGGAGACGACCGTCTCGACTTGCCGGGTGAAATGGCAAAGCCGTCGAACAAACCAAAAGACGTGCCGATCAAACGCGAGGCCAACGCGGACATGACGCAGGCCATAATGGAGCCTCGGCTCGATTACGACTCGGACGAGGAATACCGGCCCAATGTACCTTTCTACGACGGGCACAGGTTGACGCCGGCCACCAGCAACCACCACGGCTACTACGACGGTCAGCAAAATGAGGCGGCCGAAGAAGACCACGAGGACGAGACCGACGATGATGGAGATCACAATTCGCATTACGAATACGTTCCCATGGAAGTGGACGACGAAGGCAATCACAGGTAAGAACTACTGCAGTTGTAGGTAGCATAAAAAAATATCTACGCAATGCCGTTCTCTCGCGAGACAGAGTATAGTACAATCTCTATTACTATGGTTGTAGAGTAACTTTTAATTTTCAAGACCTCTTTCTGGAAAAATCAGAACGTTAATTTTGAATTAAACAATGTCACACTCAAACATCGATTAGGCATTGAAAGTGCCTGTTCTGTCTATTACTATTGTAATAGTAGAGAATTAGAGAAATTAGAATTTTATTCTAATATTAGTTCATGAAGTTTTATTTTAACATATTTGATTAAATTTAATAAAAATATAGCTATTACACATATATACATATATATATATGACGTAATATATACTATAACAAATTCTGTAATGAACATTCTGAGATCCTTTATCACATCCATAACGTTAGAACTTAGATTCAACTTCAACAAATATTGTATTCGTAAGTTCTTCGGCGGGTATTTAACTTCATGATAATAGGTATGTATTTATAGATCTCCAAATGAAAATTATAGTTCATTCAGACCTAGTCTTGATCTCTATCCAAATAATGTTTCTAAATCAAAAACATTTATAAATTTGGTTATAAGAACATTGATATGTTGGATGCTAATTTAAGAGTAATCAATTGAATCTTTTTGCTTAAGCTGGTTTTTTCTCATTAATTGTTCGACCTACTCGTGTTATTAAAATATCAGTATAATTTATAGATCTTATTTTTATTAATATGAATGAGTCAGATTTATTATATATACTACATTATGTAAATACCTACTTTTTAGACTTAATTTTTTTTTTTTTTAACGAAGGATTTATTTATTGAAATGAATAGGACCAATTTAATAATCCTAGTTTTTTTAGTATACCTACCCCCCCTTAATTATCGCCAATGATCATCGATTTGGTTGTCGTTCAGTTATATAAAAGTGCAAAAGACGAATAGTCTTAAATAATGTAATAATAAGTAATTTAAATTCTTCACGACAAGGTATCGATCGTGGCACAATTTAAAATTGTTTGTTAAATATTAATTTCTATGTGAAAAATTTCAATTTTTAAAGTTTATATTTATGGTTTTTACAATATCATTTAAAACGAAAATTAAAAACATACTCTAATCAAATCCCTAGTTAAACATTTGCTATTTAAAATTAATAAAACATGTTTAACTACATTTTAACGCATGTAAAATACAAATAATGTAATTGACGAATCTGATAAAAAATGTTTAATGATTTACATTGTTGTTATTTTCACACATAGACCTCTAACGTTACCGAAATTCATCGACGCGGACAGACCTAGCAGCCGGCCGTCGTCGCGACCTAAGCACCGCGGAAAGCCGGATTACAACTCATACAGCTCGTACAACTCAAATCCCCACGAACACGATTTCAAACCCTCCAGGGGCACACACTCCATGGGGAGACCATATTCGCCGTCTTATTCGGCGGCTCCTTATTCGTCCGCCGGTATCGGCCACGATTACTCGTCTCTCAGCAGCAGCAAACCGTACTCAGGACCTAAATCCTACGACGATTACCTGGATCCGTCTGGCGGCGGAGGTCCCAAGTCGTTTATGACGGTGGGCAACTACGAGGACTCTTCCGATGGCGGTGACGTCATTAGCATAGATCACGGGGAAGCGTACGAGTCATCCAAAACGTCGCCCTCGGAACGGTCCGGATCGCGTTACACCAGAGAAGACGACCCCTTGCACCCTCTGCGCGATTACCACAAGACGGGGCACGACAACGAGGAGATGTACTCGAGACTCAGGGACGAGTATAGGTCCAGGAGCAAGCCCAAGGGGTCGTCGTTCGACGACGGCGACGACCAAAACGAACCGTCTTCATCGTCGGTTAACTACAGGGCAACGCCCGAAAAAAAAAAAAACAACGCCTACTGGAGAATGTCGTTTGTGCAGAGCGTTTAAATGTGTTAAATAATTATTATTAATACTTATACCTACTCTGTCTGATGAGAGAACGGTACCGCGCAGAAACCAAAACGCATCACTCTCGTATGCGCCTGTTTTGGTTCCTACGCTGTACCGTTCTGTCGTGAGACATAGATATGTTAGTCGATAAAAATGTTTAGTAGTGTGTAATAATGCATGAGACTCGTTTAAGTTAATGTAATCAAGTTACCTGATTTATTAATATTATATATATTTTTTATAATTTGTTTGTTTTTATAATACTATTTCGTTTACATAATATTATGTACTACAACGTGTACATTTTAAATGCGGGATAATATTATTTTTTGACATTATATATTTCATTCGAGTTTGTTGAGGAACGGTGCCACGGAATCGATGTTTTCGCAATCCGGAATCATCTTTCCTTTGAACTTGACACAGGCGTCAGCACATAACGGTCCCTCGAAGTAAGCTCCCAACATCTTCTTGCACTGCGCACAATTCCTGATGCACATTCCCACGTCGGCCATGTCAGCCATGGCAGTTCCAATGACCATTAATACCAACACGGCGATAACGGTTTTTTTGGTGGTTCCGTTCATTTTCTTTTTGAAATTACCTGTTGTGTTAATATAAATCATTATGTTAGCGCTGTCAGTCTGTTTCGTCAAACCACTATTACTCTCTAATCTAAATAATAATCCCTCTTCATAATAATTTAAAAAAATATTATCTTTTCCTTATCTAATAAAATAATAACTGAAAAATCAATATCAAAATTTTGGTAATTTTTTCAATACCACCACCCCTAATAATAGTAAGTTTATGTCGTTTTTGAAAAAGCTTTCTAAGTTAAATATTTCTGTAGGTACTATGGAGTATGGGACTATCTATTTTTGTGAGTTTACATGCATGCGAGAAACTTTCATTAATACTACTACTTTACATTATCAACCACCTTTGATTACTTTTTCTAGACCTCGTTCTAGTTCCCTTTTCTAGTGTCTACCTATTTATTTGTTTGCATACAGTTCACATTTATGTTTCGTCTCGATTACCAACTGTCACTGTTACATAATTTTCTCTCCTCATAACACAATACAACTTAAGCATATTTTTCTCTTCGTTTTTCTACTATTACAATTTTAAGTCATACGAGTACCTTAAGCAACCTCTTATTCACTCATTTTTTTTTATTCAATCTTCTTTCCTTACACCAGTGCCCAGCATAGCTGAAAGAGAGTAGGTATTACATCCTCTTGTCAGGATATCAACTAAATTATCTGTTATCATAATGTATGCATTTTGATAGTTACAGCGGGGTTGTAACTTATTAAAATTGGAATAATTTTCTTAGTAGTTTTTACTTATTGCCGTACAATTTTAAAACAAAACTAGTTCGACATGATACATTTTAACATATATTGTCTATATTTTCATACTTTTTAGATGAAAAAAATGGAATTTTTTTATACATAATTTTATAATTTAATAGTATTAGTATAGAGATGGCTTTATGAGGTAGGGAAAATTTTGGAGCTCCACAAGTTACTCGCAGCTCTAATTTATTACTACATACAAATCTATGGAAAATTATTTTCTAATAGTAGGTATAATATATTATATAATGATGAAAAAAATACTCACTCGAGATTTGAAACTAACGACGGAGTAGGTAGTAGCCACTTGTTGTAAACAATTGGACGTTCTGAATACACTGAATAATTCACACGGTACAGGGTGGTTTTATAGGGCTCGACTCTAATCAAGTTGACACATATTTTTGTGTCTATTATAAGATTATAGAACCCGAAAAACCACCCGTGGTCATTTTCACTTAAATCTATCTAATTTTATATTGACGTAAACCACTATCGGTGTACAGCTGTTATAGTCGATAATATGCGAGTATTTCGTTTTGTGCAAATTAGGATAATTATATTATAATCATAGTTACGCGTTACATACTTTTATATTGTGTTTCCCCGCTGTTTGTTAAAATATATTATTGTTTCTGTTGGACGTAATCGGTCGGAAGCTGTTTTTTTCATGTTAACTGTTAATTTATTTGCAGTTTTTTTTAACAGTGTGCGTTTTACTAGAATCTGTCATGTACCTCATCGACGACAATGACGACCCAGACGTGACGATCGACGTGAAGGTGGAAAAAGTCCAGAGACGTGTACATCACCGACGAGACATGTTCGAATGGGAATGTAGCGAGGCCTTCGGCGACATTGTGGCTTTTATGCGGCAGATGAACGAAGAAGTGCAAGGGACAGTCCAATCTAAAATAACAATTGCCTGCTCAGATCAATCGACAAAACCGCCGTGGTCTTCCAGGGTGCAAATGGTGTTGGACATACTAAACAATGTCCATGCTTGGGCCACTCACAATCAATCGGACATCAACTCTGGGTATTCGCCGGTTTCACTGTTCCAAAAATTCCATAAAATGTTACACTCCGATGGACATACGCTGATAGTACAAATGTACGGTGCAATAGGCAGCCATTTGACCGTAGAACTGCCCGTGTACTTGAAACAAAGCTTTGGCGCGCCGGAAAATATGGAATACGGGATACAACACGAAATTTCGTTCACAATGTTTCTCATAATATTGTACAAATTAAATTTCTTGACTCCCTTGGACGAACCGTACGTAGTTTGTCTACTGTTCGATAAGTAAGTACGAAGTTAGGCGTCTATGATAACGAGAACAAAACGTTTCTCTCAGAAACAACTGATCTTTTTTAATTTTATTATCTAGGCATACATAATGTTATGTTACGATAGTGTAAATATTTTTTTCCTAAAAAAAGCTGTGTCATATTTGTTTAACAGCAGCGCATAGTATTATTATAAATCCGGCACAGTAATATTGAGGTGATTACTGGGTAAAGGGGGATAAAAACTGGTATTTTTTTTTATGGTGCGTCAATAAATAAACTAGTATTTAACCAAATTTTGAAAGGAGAGTTCAAAATCGCATAATGCACATGTACAAAAAAAAAAAAACAAAAAAACATATGGAAGTAATAGTATTGTGTTAACCACAAATCATTCAAATACACTAATCGAAAAACCACAATAAAAACTTCACAATATATATTATTATATTATATTGTTATAATTGTATTGATGATTTGATTTTTTAAATGTCTGATTTTCGTAATAACGAAAAAAATAATTTGAATTTCAATAATTTTCAATTTAATAACTTAAGATACTTTATATAATTAATATTCTAATATTTTTTTAATTAAATCGTAAATGTTTATTTATTATTTGTACATATTGTAATTTATTTAATTTCATCGTTCCATATTATATTACAACGTACACAATATTTATTATTAGGGTTTCAGCTATTTCTATCAAACGTATGAAATACGTTTTTATAATACGTTTTATAACCAGTAGCGCAAATGTTTTTTTAGAATTTAAAATTCAAGTTTTCAAGATTTACAATAAAATGGCATGTTATTTTACAGTTTTTAATTTTTTAAGTATAATTTAGTTACCTAAATAAAAGTTACATTAAACATTGATTTACTTTAAAGAAAGTCTATAGAATGTATACCCCACTAGAAAATAAATTCTAGTTGCGCCAATGTCTAGAACAAACATTTAACCTATAGTTCAAGTTAATTATCCAATGATTTGATAAATTGAATTATATTTAGATAAATGTGAAAAAAAAATGTTAAACAACTATTTTAGACAATTTTTTACTAAAATTTCTTAGTAAAATTGTCTATTGTAACTTCCAAAATATGGTTTAAAATAAATAATTAACATTTTTTTTTTAGGTATTTTCAAATTATTAAAGAAATGATTCAAGTTTATGGGTTAATACCGTCAAATAAATTAGGAAGTTTTGGTTTAAACGATTATCATTATTTGCCTTTTCTATGGGGCAGCGCTCAATTGATAGAAAATAAATGTAATATACTACCAATATCAATAGACGAAACAAGAACAGCAAAACTCTATAAGTCAGATTTTATTTTTATGGATTGTTTGCATAATTTACACTCGCTTAAACAATCAGAACCGTTCTGGAAACACTCGTACCAGCTTTGGAGTTTAAAATCTTTATCAAACTGGGAAAAGGTCAACCAAGGACTAATGGAAATGTTTAAAAGGGATTTGCTGAACAACTACGATATAGTGAAACATTTGGTTTTTGGAGAATCACTCGGATTCAAACGGGACATAAATCGGTTTGAAAAAGAGTTCTACAATAGAATACCCATCAACTTAAGTGGCATAACGGAAGAAATGGAGGAGATAGAAGCCGAAGGTTGTAAGTCCGAATAGTTGAATTGAAATGTTTACACACATAAAAAAAACGTATAATTTATTTACAACAACTTACATTACATTATTTGTATGACTTATGTTAATATTTAATATTTATGCTTTTTTTAAGGTTTTAGTTCTAGCGAAATCTTCACCAAAGTTGTCTTCGTATTCATTATGATTGCTATCGTCGTAATATGCATAATCATAAGACGAATCCTTGGAGTCTTTATTGTTTTTCAAAGGAAGAACAGTAGTGGTGGTGGAGGAGGGGGTGGTGGTAGTGGTGGTGGTTGTGCTTGGAATCGGTGTAGTCACTGAGAATGGCCTGGGTTTTTGCGTGGTTGGAGATGTAACGATAACTGTGGATTTTGCGACACCGCCATCATTTCGATTGAAATTGAATCCGACCGAAAGCGTAGCGTTAATAGTTTTCGGTTTGGGTTGAAATAAGGCGTTCAAATCGCTGGGTCTCAAGTTTGTGCTCTGCGCGGTCCTCAACGTTTCGCCGGGTTCTTCGTTGGCCCTTTGGTAGCTGTTGTATGGGTCGAATTTCGCTTTGTAGTCTTTAGAAAAATGTTCCGTTGTCGGTTGGAATTGGGTGGACGCTTGCGATGTTTGATACACGTTAGAGCTGAACTGGGTCGAAGGTTGGAAAAAATTAACAGCTGGCTGCTGTTGGTTGAAGTTTGAAACTGGCAGCTGACTGTATTTGACGGTAGAACTCGGGAGCTGATTGCCTTGGTACGCATTTGTTTGGTAGACTTTAGTAGTCGGGTTTTGGTTAGAAATTTGGGTTGAAGGTGAAGCAGCGACTTTGTTGAATTGGAAATTTTGGTTAAAGTTATTGTTTGACTGGAACCCTTGGTTGAAGTTATTATTTGGCTGGAAGCCTTGGTTGAAGTTATTGTTTGGCTGGAAGCCTTGGTTGAAGTTATTCGAGGAGAAACCCTGATTTATTTGATTAGTCGTAAATGGCTGATTTGTGGTTGAGTAACCTTGGTATACATTATTGCTGAGTCCTTGGTTTTGATTATTGACATTTTGGAATGCTTGATTCACATTATTTGATTGTTGGAAATTCTGAATTTGAGGAGCACTGCTAGTTTGAACTTTGGCAAAGTAATTATTTCCTTGGAAATTATTTTTCGGTGGTTGCGTACTAATTTTGGCTGATTGAAATTGATTGACACTGGAGAAAGTGCGTTGACTGTCAATGTTTCTGGCTTGGTTGAAGTTATTCACTTGAGGGGGTTGTGTATACGCGTTGTTGTTGAATTGTGTAGTTTGGAAAGTATTACTGATCGGTGCAATAGTACTGGATTGAACAGTCTTTATTTTCTGAAATTCGTAATCGTCCGTTTTGGCTTGTTTGTCCAGATAAGTCTTGTAATTAATGCGACCGCGGTCTTTGCTTCGATAGGTGGTTGGTCTATAGTTTTGTTGCCTCAATGTAGTCGTGCTCGACGGAGAGCCTGTAGTGGTGGTGGTGGTGGTGGTGGTTGTTGTGGTGGATATACGTTCAACAGGTTTTCTTCCTGTCAATTGCTTTCTGGTTTTTTGTGTTTTCTTCACGTCGTCCTTTGAAGACGCTACTCTAGTGTCGTCGTAGTCGTCGTCTTCCAGGCCGCGATTTTTGTTGCTAAAGAAATTTCCTGAGCTACTGCCGCGCAACAAGTCATGTTGCAGTTTGCTGTCCGTCGAATCGCTCCTTTGCAAATAGTAATCGTCATCGTGTTCAGACACAGCGTTGTTGACCGGGGAAGACAGCAGCGGCTTCTTGGGTTTAGGCGGGCTCTGAGTCTTTGGCGATGCGCTAGAAGGGCCCAATGGAATCGGCGTGACTTTAGCCGATAGGCTCGGAGATCCAGCACCTGCGAAACGAAAAGAAATATTGTAATGACCTGTGGTCACGCATACCAATATTTTTATTCCTCGAACCCTTACCCAGTCTGTACAAATCAAAATTGTCACTGTAGTACAACGTGGCAGCTTCGCAATCGATATTGTACCAGTCGTCACATATCTGGTTTTCTTGGTCGAACGCTGTGTTGTTCGGACAAAGGAATCTGAAGTCTTGGACCTAAAAAAACAATTTTTATTATTTTTTATAACACATACAAGACACGACGATAAAGTCCAATCGTTTGTACTCACTCCGACGCCGGCGACATTGACACAGACGTGGAACATTTGACAATCTGTTTCTGGGTCCGAATAGTATCCGCCTACGATTTTATCTTTGCAGCTAAAACTAGTGGTCGGCATTTCGTTCTGCTGGTAATTCGGTGGTCTCCTTTGGCCGTAAGCCGTACCTGATTAGTGAAATACGATATAAAACGTTTAAAATATTATAATTGAACAGTTAATAATATGCGTAAATAAAATATAATATGTATTACAGGCAAACAGCGTGACGATCGCCCAAACTCTGATGGTGGTCATGTTGGATAACATATATATCTGAAACAAATGTAAAATAATCCGTATCGTTAAAAAGGTGAAAGGTAAGACGCTCCTCTTACAGATATTTTACCTATGACCTAGAGCCCATAGGCGCCTAACCCGGCTATAATGATGCAACCGTAGTCGGCAGTCGCTTATACGCATACACAAAAAAGAAATGATTATTAACAACTGCACCGAGATAAGGAATATGTTTAAGGGAATTATTAACGCCGCTGTCGATAATGCTCAGTTGTTGCATAACTACAATGGAACGTACGAGTGTTCATTATGCAATGAAAATAACATGTCGCACATCCTCGTAGTGTTTAACCACCATTTCTGTATTTTTGTTTTTGACTAATGCCGATTTGATTTGTTATGAAACCGTTGAGCTTTCACTTTGTATGACTCTTATCTGTTTCTGCGGCAGAGTGGTCGTTTAGTTCTTGCGGTGTTAACGAGGGATAATCTAACACGATGCGCTGTTTGGAATTCTGACAGGCGCGGCAAATGTCACGGTCGCCCACCCTACGACATAACCGGCAATAATAGATAAAGGTCAATTTGGACTTGGTCGTCAAAAATTATCTTAGATGATGCCTCTCCAGATATAAAATCGGTAATCGGCGAGCTCTCGAGTTACTAATTTTAAATATTATATACGAGGTATAACTAATTTGACTGTCAAATAATATGATCTAAAGATTGTTTTCTTTACAGTTAGTGAATAAAAGAAGTATAATCATGCTAGAATTTAATGTCACTTTAAATTGAGACTTTTATCGAGAATAATAACAAAAAAAAAGCTTGCAAAATCGGGGTCGGCTGTAGGCTTTCTTGATCTTAGTTTATGGAGTAAGTAATACTCCATTAAGAAATTAGTTCGATAAGTATGAAAATTTAGGGGAAATCAATGTATTTTTATGAAATACAACTTTAAAGACTCTGTAGTAAATAAACTATACCAGATAAAGTCCTGAAACTCTACACTGCACTTCTATGATGATTCTAATAAAACCATAAAAAACCAAACCCGGTCTTCGGTTTCAGAAATCGCGTGGCTAGAGAAAAATTTAATTAAAATTGACAATATTTTTAATTGTAAAAACTTAAATAATTTATTTTGAATTTTTTAATTACATATTTTGTATCTTCTTGGCAAGCTCTTTCTTTTTGGTGGTATTTCAGACCTAAGAACCTGAAAAAATTACAAAATTTAACTCTGTAAAAAAATTCAAGTGTTTTTGCTATTTTCCTAGGTTATGTAGAAAACCGATTTTCATTAAAAAATCCAGTTTCTTGTAATTAAACCAATCAAATTAAAAAAGTTTTCAATGTTAAAAAACAATTTTTTTAAATAAAAAATTTAAAAACCCATTTCTTACATAACTTAGTAAATAGTAATATAAACAAAGCACTCGTATCTTTTTACAGAATTATAATCTAACCACCTTAAAAAGTCGAATTTTTTTTAGGTTTTTTGGTCTAAAACGTTAAAAACAGATTTCTTTGAACTTCCGCAAAGCTAAGTCAAATATCTCACAATAAGTGTGTAGCATTTTGTTTTTTTCCAATTCACAACAAGCTCTTAAAGTTATCAACATCAATTTTTTTTTCATTTTAATTACAAAACCTACATGTTTTTTTAAAAAATCAAGAATGTAAAATATTAAAATCCTAAATGATCACTTTTGCAAAGTTCTCCTGTAAAAAAATTGTAGCTACAAAAAGTGTAATATAACTTAAGTTGAACCTAAAAAAAACTACTGCTAAGTCTATGGTATTTATATTGCATTTAAATGGAGCCGCGGTTAATGCGCATATGTAAACAATGGACATAACAATTGTTGTATTGCGACGGATTTACGGGTAATCGCGCCAAGGAAATCGAATGTGTGCCGTCAGTTGTTTTGTCTTACTGTAATTGTGATTGCGACCTAGATTTTTTTTTTTAAAAGGATTCGCACGCCGGAGCATCGGTTCGTGGATAAGAATCGCAGTTGCCTAACACACCGCAATATAAATATACCGGTATAGCGGATCCGCGGTTTGGATGTTTGTATTTTATTCGTTTCCCAAATGGAAATAATAATCAGCGTGCGGGCCCGACCAAGATCCAGTTATCGATTATTATTATTTCTTATGTTCCATGTCTATCGGTAATATTATTATTATTCAACTGTAAGGGAAAGGAGTAGGCATCACGATATACCGAGGATTGCCGTGAGAACAACCGGTGCGGTCACGACTCGACTCGACCCCCGCTGGATTAGGACGGGCACCACCACACAGGAAACCGTGGAACCGTGGTTACGTCGAGCACCAAGTCGAAGAAAGCGAAATTCCAATAACTTCACGGCAACGATTTGCTCGGATAAAGGAAAAACATGCCAACGAAAGGGAGACGTTCGTCCTTTTACATTTTAGCCTTCATTCTGAATACCAGTAAGGCCGTTGATCGACGAACAAATGCCCCCGAGCACGACTCAATTTCAAAAAGTCCATACCGCCGTTAGTACCGATTCTTGAAAATAACGTTTTTGTTAACTGGGAAAACAGATAAATTAATGTAATATTTATGAGATTGCCAAGAATTTAAAATCCAGTATGAACCGCGTATCACGCTTATTCATTATCAAATAGGTCGATATAGGTTATAATAAATGCAGTAGGATAAGTAATTTTAATAGTTTGGAATTTTTTTTTTTATGACTTGAATGTTTTTTTTAATAACTTGTTTAAAGCAAACATGTTTAGTATTTTGGGCGTTTTAAATGAATTTTACTATTGTAAAATCTATGTTAATATATACAACGAAAAGATTTCTTAAGTGATTTCGCTCTTGTAGTCTTTAGTAGTTTTACCAATATACATTGCTAAAAATAGTTTTTAGTCTAGAAATACCCTCGTCCCTCAACGACATACCGGTAGAAATTATATTTTTTTTGTTTAATATTTTACTTTTTAACTAGTGGCTCTTAGTATTTTACACTAAATAATGAGAGAAACTGGAAATTTTAACGATGTCAGATACGCATCGGCGCATCTTTTGATTATAATAATTGGTAATGTCCAACTACTATTTAATGCGATGCTGTGAAGATATTATTTTGAAATTTAATAATGAATTATGTCATACACTTTTTTCGGCATACATCAATTTAGTTTTGATTTTACAATAAAAATAAGGTTTTTTTTTAATGGTTTCCCAATATGTACTGTAATAAATAATTTATTATTATTATATTACATAATATTATATTAAACTTATCACTGGCCTATGACCTATCCGTCCAATCAAGTTTTCGGCACCACTGATGATTCTTTACACACACATCGTCTTAGAGTATATTTTCTCTACATAAATTTAATAAGTATGCAATCATATAGACTTGCTAGATCTATAGGAACAAGAGTTATAGGATGGTAGTGCACAATGGAATCGTCGCGTTTAGAAAGGTCCAATTAACGCGAATGAATGTTCTGAAAATCAATACGGCGTTGCACGACCATTCCCCGTTTGATTGATGATGCGAGTGTGTCTCTCTGTCAACCCATCTGTGTACACTGTACATATGCAGCTTCTAAGATAACTATTATCAATTAACGTGGCCTCTTCGATCAGTTGTGACGAAATTCATATTTAAATACCCTATAGGGAGCTCGAGACATGATCACATATTGCTATTTATGTAATTCGTTCAAAATCCACAACGGTTGACCGTTCGCTTTAGTAATTCTACGTATAGAAAATATATCTTTTGAATACAGATAGCGAGGTAGCTAAATATTGAGCTCAAAACATCCTATAAAAATTGAAACTTTTAATAATTTGACCTAGAGGTCTTTTATCCTTTAGTTGTTGACAATGTTTACAATTTTCGGGAATGGCCATAGTACTTTTACTTTCCCCGGATACGCCTTTCGACAACTATTCATTATCATTCAAACTAATATATCAATTGTGTATGCTAAACTGGTAAGAACTGTCATGATGGTCAAATATGCCTTACATAGGTTTAAGGTGAACCCTTGATTTGCAGGCGTGACAAGGTTAAAGAATTCGCCCCTACGATTTTGCTCATCCACCTCAAAATACCAAACTCGTGTCATGTCAATTTTGTTTTTTTTTTCAAGAATTGTTGTTATTTCGAAAAAATGCTGTGAACAAAGAAGCTTGCATAATAATATCATAAAATCATAATAACGATAAAGATGTGCAACGTCTCAATAACCTAATTTCGTCCGGCTTTTATTGGCAAGCGACTAATTGGAGCAAATCGGTTGGGCGTCGGTAGTGGTTTATTTATATTAATCCGGACACGTCTTCACAATGGTGCGTAGGAATCTTACAATATAGCTCAATAATTATTATTGTCGGTAAATGGCATAAGTGTGTAGGCATATTGTATTTGCACAGAACGGTTGCAACAACGTTTGCACTTTCACCCGTGGCGGATCCATCGAGTCAAACGTTACCGCCGGTCAGGTCTATTGAACCGTGCATTATGTGCCCACGCAAAAATGGCGGCTAAAAATTGTATATTATTTCTTTGCTAGTCTATATTGTCGTTCATCAAGTGTCATTATTGACCAGTAAAATATTATGACCGCCGATTAGTCGGTATAACCGGTCAATCTCTTAAGACATTAAAATAGGTGTAAATACTGTTGTTTTCGTTAACGACAGCGTTTCTTCATCTACGGCGCGCAGTCTGTAATTATATGGGAATATTAATTACTATTATTATTATCCCCATTATAATAACAGATACAACAGAACGAGGTTTACACCGTGCTACGCTAATGATAATTATTAGTATGGTCTGTACTAAGTTTTCTTTTCTAAATGGTGATAAAACTCTTGGAATGAAATTCCGGAGGAGTAGACATAAAGTAGAAAAATACTTTTAAACCTTTTTTTTTTGGCAAATAAGCGTTCTTGTTCTAATATTCCTTAAATATTATATTTCCCCATAAACAGTTAACCTCGAGGTCATTGAAAACATGTAATATATTAATCTTTTTAGTACGCAACAATTTGTCATATTTATCTGGATTCCGCCTATGCCAATAACGATATTATTCAGTGGTTCTGCCTTGTTTTTTCATCCTATACATATATGTGTGCTTTCAAATCATAACAATAATAATTATAGTTCAGCCATGTGAACCATGATAGTAATAATATGTAAATAATACTTCATGCAGAAAATCACGATGACACTCTGTTATTAAGTAGTTCTAGGAACGGCCGGACTGCTTATGAAAATATGATTAATTGTGTAATATTTAAACATAATATCCAATGGTAATAATTATTATTTGTACATTAGGTCAGAGATGTCTTCTAGAATAGTCCGACCACATCGATCGAAAACAGTATTATTTATTCATCGGCGCCAAAATAGGATCGGTCTGGGCTGCGGTTTTTGTTTCTCAATTCAAGTAATTTAAACTTGAAATCTAATCAAGATATCGCAACAGTCGCTGTAGGCGTTGACAAAGATGTGGCGTTCTCTTAAAGTTAAGGTCCTACATTTTTTGGATCCCATTGGCCATTTATAACAATAATTATTACTGCGCAAGTATCACATACAAAATAATATGGACGCTGACTTGAGCTAATCGTGTGGCAATGCAAATTTAACGTTTATAATATAAAACTAAAAATATTTTTAAAAAATTCTTTTGTCTTATCAGTAGTTCATTTGAATTAACAAATTTATTTTTATTTAACTGTTTAAAGATACTTTTATACCTACGTAAAATAATAAACTAAATCGCTAACTGGTAGAGCTGAAATTCGTTATTTCTAGATGTGTGTTCAGATCTATTTATAATATTCCGGTTTACGTTGTACATTTTTCTTTTGCTCTGTGACATCTAGATAAGTTTAATAGGGCAAGGTGGAGTAACTTGAAACGAATTAGATAATGTAAAATGTAAGTACAATTTTTTCCAACGAAATAGTAATACATTTTTAGTTTAATTCAATAGACAATACTTTTCTGACGTTTTGCAACATCAATTTTGATACAATTTATAAGAGTAGGTAGCTTAAAAGAATACTGAAACTATAGGTTATTCCGTATTAAACAAGCCAACTGGTGTAAACAGCTTTTACTCGTTTAACATTAATGATTTCCCGTTTATTAAAAAAATATTGAAGATATATTTACTCAAACTGCCCTATCCCAGTTGTCATTGAGTTACAGGTGAATCATTAGGGGTTTAACGTATTAGCTGTTATTCATAAAGAATAGTGGGGTTATTTAATTACTTATTTTTTGTTTGAGTAGCTAGTATCTTGGTGAGTTACAAGTGTTACTGAAATAAAGTGACTTGATCACAGGCCACACTTTAGGTGAAGTTCACGAGTGGATGTACCCGTTTTGCTGTCTTACCGGAGCAGCTTTAAATTAGGTTTGACTCTGTACTTACAGAAAATGATTAATGATGATCTTTGAAGGTAGTCATCACGGTGGGAATATACATACATATACCATATGCGTACGCTGTCACGTCAAGATCATGCTTAAGACGTCTTTTCCGGCGCGCTCACCTACGCCGCATAAGCGTAAGCGCGCGTTTGAAAATAAATTAATCATCAGAAACTGCCTTTCTAATAACCAGAATAGGTACACACAACCCGACAACACGTCTTAGGCGTTGATCTTTTCGACGCCTTTCCAACGAACATAATACATTCTGAAAATACCACGCGAATTTTCACCGACAAAGCAATCAGCGAGGCACCCCTTTCGCCTGTACCAAAAACGGTACTTACCTACACAGGAACGGCCAATAACGACTTGTACAACTTTTAAGATACTTAATATACTATTAAGGTTGTGTTTTATTGCACCGTTCAGCGTGGTCGAAAACGTATGTATGTATCCTCACGCTTTCCAATCTCGACGAATGGTTATCACCCATCTATCATTAAACTATCAATAACAGTAGTGTAGTATTTACATTAGAAGCACCGCGTAGGTATAAAGAGAGTATGATACAGAGGGTCGCAATAAGTAAAATATTATGAAGTAAGTGAAAAGGCGAGCTGCAGTGTGATCAGAATGATGAAATTACATTTCTCTAGTACATATTTTTAATTTGTTTCACTATTGTAACCGTGTAATACAAACCATGACTTAGCAGTTATAATATCATATGAAATTTAAATTAATCGATTGATCTGTATAGTTGATAAGGATTATATTGTACAGTGTTCAACAATTTATAAAAAAAAGTATTATTTTTATTTAAAATGGTCACACTGTCGCTCGCCTTCTTGATTACTTCGTCGCTGAGTACAGAGCATTATGATGTTACAGCTTTATATATATTTTTACTTTGTGGTATAATACGACAATTATAAATTATACGGTTTGATTATTGTCCATATTTTGTCAAGACCGAAAGCTTTTCGGTAGCCGCGGCTAGAATATAGTTGAAAAATAATAATAAAATCGTCACTTTCACTGCAACAATAGACGTGTGAACTGCGAGGTAAGGAAAACGTGGGGTGGCACTTGCATATAAAAATATATATAATATATTATATACACACAACATAATATAATTTAAACGTTATGAAATCTGTTTTGCCGTCGACGGTTGCCCAATGGATTCCCACATTAAGTACACATATATATGTATGAGATAAAAACTAAAAAAAATCATTATTAATATGCATATTCTTCTAAAGAGGATTCACGCGAAGGACTCGACGAACTGGGGTATCCGTCCGGCCTTCACCCCGGGGCCGCCACCATCACGGTTTACATGTTATCGTGCGAATACCAATCGCATTTTTGTTATAATAAACCTTATGCTTAAGGTAACAAAAAAAATAAAAACATACACGGTATGCATAAACAAAATAACAGCGGTTATTAAACATTTTAATGGGAACGGCGGTTCACTCCCATAGCTCTCAATTGACCTTTAACGCGCTTGTCCGTCACGAAAAGCAATACCCATAAATATAATATGTATCAAGGCCGATCACGCCGTTTGGTATGATTTAGTCGGGCGTCGTTCATCTTTATTGTTCTACTCGAAATAGGCACTTCTAAGACAATGATAATAATTATTACTATTATCGCGGCATGTCAAAGCGCTATACAGACAAAATTATAAGGTGTACAAGTCGCCAAACAGTCATTAACGGCACCACTTCTGCCACACCACGGTTGTCATTGCTCCGCCGAGGAGATGATTGCCGTCACGACTTGGGCCAGCCAATACATATTATTATTTATTTATTATAATTTCGTTCCCTTTAGCCATTCAATAGGTCTAGGCGACTTGAGCATGATTCGAAACCGTCTCCTGAAAACACCTGGACCACAGAGCCAATAAGTGGAGTCACACGACACCGGAACACTCAATAATTATAATATTACAGTTCAAGTGGAAAAAATGGAAATTAGACCGTATCGTCATTTCAGATGCCGTCCCAACACGAGATCCCACGAGTTGGTTTATACAGAATACGTACAATCCTGTGTTCTTGTTTGAGCATTCAAAGCAAACCAACTTTTTTTATATAAAATTATAATTATGTTTCATTCGCGGTCATTTGGCGTGAGAAAAACCAACAATCCACCATCACGTACTCGTCAAGCATGTTATTGATTCGTCACGGGTTTAATATCTTAATCGTAAGCATTCCCAAATGGGTAATTCTCGCTATATTTTTAACACCTTGCTCGACGACAAATCCGGTATTCAGTGATTTCATAACAATATGTCGAGTTCAGGACTTGTTGTCTCACGATTCATAAGAGAGGATACGAAGAAAAATAATCAATTCGAGTTATTACTATAGAATAGTTCAGTAATAAGGATTCATAAATTGATATCACTATCAAAATAACACATTCAATGACCTTTCATTAAAAACCTCTCGTATAAAATTAAATATTACTCAAATATTTCCCAATAAAACAATATAACAAAAGTACATGGAGTCAGAAAATTGTTCTAGGCGAGAATAGCAAATTGTTGCTGATAATTGATACCACCAAGAAAAAATAATGTTTTCGAGTGACCGATTATCTCACCTATTTCAATTATAATTAGAAAGTATAACCTCTATGACATCCATATTGGAATTTTTATATTAAACGTATTATGGTTTTTTTCTTTGTAATTTAGTATCTGTTATTTGGAAATGAAACCTCAAGTTAAGTTTTATATTTCTGTTTTTAATCGTTCGAGCGAAGGCGTCAACTCTCTAATATGAATGGTATAACTTCTTATTAATATGAGTTACACAATGCATTTGGACGTCGTATGAATTCCGTTTTCAGCACATATTATAGATACCACCCAAAGAGTTGTTTTTACTTAATCACTGTGGTTCTTTTAAAACGGTGCGGCAGTCAATTTATATGTTTATCTATTCATTCCAAAATTAATAGGGAACCGTTATACACTAACATAGTTATCGCCTCAATCAAACCGCAAACGATTTATATATATATATATATGTTTTTTATGCGAGATCTATGGTGATTCCTTTCCGGTCGGGGACCTTACATAGCGAAGTTGACCCGTCGTCGGAGGTCGACTGTTGTCGTTGTGCAAAACAAATACAGTGAAAAACTTTAAGAAGCAATTAAAACGGTTGTAATTTATTTTTGGCGACCGGTTTTTTCCACTCTAAATTGACGCGTATGCCGCAATAATAAAAAAATATATACAATAGTAAGTACCTGTGACCGGACTTGTGAGTGATTGTGCATGCGTGCTGGTGTCGATGGCACTGCAATGGTTACGGGACAGAGAAAGGAAGGTCGGCTGTAAGGTTTAGACGACGGATTTAAGAGACTATATGCACACAATGATGACACGCTCTCAATTGTTCCCATTAACTTAGCAATGCATTTAATATACTCACGATGATGACACCGCTGTGATAGTCTTTCGCGTAATTAGAGCTCATTAATGTCATGTACAGTGTATTATATTATACCTACCGCCAGTACAAGACACGAATCATTCGTAAACGCACTACGGTAAAACCTTTACCTACGGCACGACCCAAGCATATGAGAAATATGTCATACATGCAACGTACATGGACATTAAAGCAGTAAATGATAAAAAAAAATCAGAATAAATCGCGTGCATCACCTGCACTTAGTTTTCATGCATTCTAAGTATATTATTTCAACCGTTAAGGAGTGGATACATTTCTTTAATAAAAATTATGAATACATCTATGACTTTTCCAACGTGTAAAAAATTATTAGTACCGAGACGAACAGCTCACAGTATGTATCGTCAATAAAAGTGTATAGTATCATCTTCTATTTTTTTTTTTTTAGATTTGTAGTTTATTTTTATTGGGATAAAACAATAATTGGTGGGAAAAAAGTGGCAACGAACTTTGTGTTGTTGACTTTATTGAAAAAATAGTGTTGTTTATTAAAAATATAATTACATAAATAATAATTCGATTAACACAACTTAATGGTTATGCGGGTGGTCTCTCTCTTTGGACTAGAAAAAGGCACTACCATTTTCCCCACAGGCGACCGAACTAGGACTTAAACCTATTCCCGGTCTATAAAAAAAGTTATGCGCAATAATAATAATGTTAGGTAAGGGCAACTATAATGTGTTGGTGTCACTGATACAACTAATGTTTTGTAAATGAAACTAAATTTGTTATAATTTGTAGGTTAAGTGCCTATTTGAACCCTAAGTATTTGCAATGCTTTTATAAATTCCCATATAAAAGAGAATATTATAAACCTTCTATGTCATAATCAGCAAAATGTTTTGGACAATAGACAAGGGTAGAAAATGTTAGGTACCAATATTAGTAAGCAAAAAAAATATTATACATTTTTCTATACAATCCACCTTCATAAATGCTAGTGTAGAGGCCTCTTAACTTAAAGTTAAAACACACAAATTTATTTATTAGAACCTGATAATGCATCTGACTTTTAAATAAATAAAGTCAAACTTAATTTCTTTAAAAATCTTTAAATTTTTTTAGACAATCTGTATAACGTTCATACAACCCTTTTATCCTCTGGGTATGCTACTATAAGCCTACAAACCGTTTGTTATTTAAAATTATATAAAAAAAAATTACCTTGGATAATTTGTAATACTGAATAACCTACACTACACTATTAAACAACTTTATGCCGATGTGTGCAGTGTGAGATGCGTGGAACTTAATAATTATTGTAAACCCAGTTACTTACTACAAGCCCAAAACTATATTTGTTTAGGTACGCTCAGTCAACGCCTATTGAATGTGCACTACCCGACCAGCTCGAGGGCAGTCGGTCCGAGGTGTTCCCGCAGATTAATCACAAACGCTTATTATGTCAAACAGTAATTGTTGTTACCAACGTAATCGTCTAGTCCCATGGTATGTTTATTATTATGTACTTGTATTTGCCTGAGAAATTTCACGAACCTATTATTCGGACAAATTACCCGACGGATTAATATACACACTAGAACACATACCGAAGCGCTTATTATAGCGTTTCTGACCATATTATGACAGTGAAACTGCTAACACCGACAGAATCTCTCATAAGATAGGTATTATGGAAATAATTATTAATAAGTTTACATTACCCAACACCGCCTCACTCGTTAAGCGAAATGCGGCTAAAATATGACTCCACAATAATAACACACCTATAAGGACGTCACAAACTACCTTAAGTTAACGCGCTTCTTGACTTCCATAATTTTATCAATTGTATAATAGTATGCAAAATTTAAATAAACGCGTCGTTAAATCGCTAAAATAGTAATACCTGTTTCTGCTTTCGAATAAAAATCATTGTACAATTAATATCTTCTTAGCTAATATAATCAATTCAATCGTAGTTCAAGGTCAGTATTGTAATGATACATTAATTTTACAGTGAAAAGAGCTAACTTAATTAATAATTTGTATGTATATAGCTGAGAAAAAAAATCTAAGTAGTAATTTGTAACATCAACTAATATGAATAGGGTAATTATAGGTTAGGTTATATTAGTAATAATTATATAACTAAGTAACTAGACTTAGTAAACAAGTGCAGCTAATTGTTTAAACACGTTAAACCAAAAACCGTTATTACTTATTATAAATATACGTGTAAGGTGAAGATGAAGTGGTGACAGATAGAGAAAAACTGAAAACTCCATATGTTTAGAATAAGGAAAGAAGAATCAGAATATACTTTACTATTCCCATTTGCCATTTTAGATTCGACGCAGAGCTAAGAAAATATTGTTTTAACAAATATGTTATTATTGTTAAGCTTAGACCCGCTGATGACTTTTCAACTACTTTCCCGATTTGTTTAAGTAGTAAGTTTATAAATCAGAAATCATCCACGAAAGTAAAGACAGCTCATTCTTTCCCCTTGAAAATTGAGAATATCACCCTAAAATGATTTGTTCTATTATTATGTAATTTTTTGACGACAAACAAAGAATAAAATAACACGATTAAACATTTATAAACATTTATCGTCATTTGTCCATAAAATTACTTTTATTTAATAGTCTTAACCATCTATATATTTGCATAGAAGCGTTGTTTCAAAGTGTTTTTAATTTATTTCACTTTCGTTTTTAAAAATTCTTGAAAGACCTCCCCAATCTCATAATGCAGTGGGGCCCGACCTCAATGTGTTATTTTTTTTTGTGAGTGTAAATGAATAATAAAAACAATTTAAAAGTAATTTAAGTGAAAAATGTATCTGGCTTTAACCACGCGAGTGTTATAATATGTGTTATTAGGTATTTTCTTCCGGAGTTTCGATTTCAAATAAACAAAAAATATATAATGATGTGTGTTGAAAAATTAACTACATTATATAGTTCCATGCTATTCACAAATGATACATTGATACATCCATGCTCGTTCAAGTAATAACTAATACATTATATATAATATGATATTTTATTTTGTCATGCGTTAATGCTTTTTATTTTTTTGAATTATTGTTTGCTTTTACCTCGGCGTTGTTACATAAAAAAACTCATTCGGTCATACTTAAAAGTCCAACACCTCATAGCGAAAGCAGCTGCCGTGTCTACCTATGTTATTATCACCATTAAACGTCACTTTTTTATCACTATCTTCTCTTTAATCTGTTTGACACGACACGGCCTAAGCTATGCGGTTATGATATGTAATGCCGTACTTTGTTTATCTCGTTTGTAGCAGTAAATTTCAAGCAATTGACCTGTCCTATAAGTCAGGTAATACCCGATCCTTATCCCGACAGACGTCTACGAATGACCGTTAGTAGTTAATACTTTAAGCCATGCCGAAACCGTTGGAAGTACTAGGACACTATTACAAGCCCATTTACCGCGCACAATAATTTTAATGGTGACTGGCAGTTACACATCGGTAGCCGTTTTGAATCGACCAGTTGTTAGTTTAATTTTCAATAATAACCTATAATAACATAATATTATTACAGGTGTATGTCTTTGGACTGTAGTTATTTAACATCCGGAACGAGATGACCGGTAACCTAGCCGGTACTTGAGCACATATTATATACACCTACACAAGGCAAAAATGTTAGTAATAATAATAACAAACCGTATTAACGACACAAAATTATCCCTCTCGGTTCTCGCTTATGTATGTATGAGTTCGAGGAAGCTATTAATAATATGTAAAATAAACCTGAGTTGCCTACCACACAAACATATCATGAGATACACTTTCAATGAACTGATGAACTTTCTAGGTTTCTCTTATAAAATAATATACAAATAATGTTTTCTTGAGAAGTATATATCCGGTGGCGTTCATATGTGTAAGCTTGTAAGCTGGTAGCTAATATACGGTTATCGAATCACTAATAATAAATTAGATTATTTCTATTTTTCTACAACAATACTGGCATTATACTTGAGTATTATACAATATTGAGAAAAAAATTTCATAGTTGACAATAGTGAATAGTATTTTTTACTGTACATTTTTAATTTAACTCAGTATCAGTAAACTTATTATAACGTTAGGTGAGGGTCAATTGTATAAATTATTGTTTGATTGTCAGTTGTTCAACCAAACGTTAGTAAATGCAACAAAGTTTGCAAGTCATGAAATTCTATGTAGGTGTAAAATAGGTATTAGGTGTAAATTTGTAAAAACGATCATCATTCTTTCTATAAACACCTACGTTGAAATATCAACAATAATCTAGATCATCAGCCATCGAAAGTTAGTGAAATATTTGAATAGTTGTAATCTCGAGTAATATTGGGTAGGTGGAAACTGTGATATGAAAAACATAAGTGAACTTTTTAGAGCAGAAAGGCGCGACACTGTGCGGTTTATAGTGGTTTTACGAGAAGAATATTACATTATAAAACTCAATATATAGGTGTTCTCTGTACGACGGAATGTTATGAACTCTGAACAAGCTTTCCTGTCTCATACGCGGAATTAACGACTCATATATAAATATATTATGCAACTATTTTGGCCGGCCAGTCAAATGCGTTTTTCATTTTCTTTATTGATCTTTCCAGCGGACGCCACCTATTGTGACCCCTATCGACTTTCGATTTCGACGGATTACAGAACTTTGGTAGCCGCGTCCCGACACTTTGCGCCGATGTTCTGATAAAAGTCCATAAAACATTAATGTGTGCGGTTGTCTACACCTCCGCAAATACCAACAGGTTAAAAAATACTACACACGTTAATATGATATACACAGCCACCGCGGCGTGCGGGCCGTGACCTCCTGCAACCGCGTCGTGACCCTCTTGTACAAAACCCGTGTTGTACACGGCCCGGCACATATGGGCGTATGCTTTCTCTTCTTCTTCGTCGCTGTCACCGTCGCCTTCGTGTAGTCTGCTCGGCTATTATTCTTAATGACTGCCGTCCGGGGTCTTACCGGAAGAAAGTAAACGCTTCGTGTTTTTTTTTTTTTTGTATGTGTTGATATACATTGATGTAACCCGGCCGGTGAGGCTCGTCGCGAAAAACTTGTCGAGTCATACCATTAGACCGTAATTAGTGACTTTCTGACACACGTTACTTTTTGTTTTTATTATTACTACTATACAATCATTTTTGCAAATTTAGATACCAGTTACCAGACACCAGATAAGTACCTCAGTATGCACCAATGGTATCATTCTAGTTTTCGTTACAATAGTGCAAAACAAAAATGACCGGCCCAATTATGTCCACTTTCTTCCCTCATACATAGGATACCTATGGTAATTATTAAAGAATATATTTTCATGATTTACTACATTTTTTTTAAAGTAACTAATACAATTTAATTTACACGTTAAGCTATAGTAAAATACACTTAAACTTCCTCGTTTATCAGGAAAACGACCAAAAGGAAAAGCCTTTTTGTGTAATCCAATCGTTTCCTAGTTGATACTACCAAAAACCAAGCATGGATACATGGATTTAAGTTAGCCAAATTAAAATGTCTAAGCTAGTTTCAAATTACCTATTCGTCTTAATACTCTTATTTCACCTACTATCATGTTCTTTGCATTCCTCATACTCCGTATTCAGAACTCAAAGTCAGTTGATGCTGGCCTGATAACATAATTGAATTTTATGAAAAAAAGGCACTACTATCTTTAACGACACCTTTCTGACACACAACAGGTCTCAACCTCATACGAATACATTTAATTCTACTAGCCTCGTGTTTTTTAATTTCTCCACCTTTTTAGCACACCTATGCGAATTATTGAAAATAAAGCAAATGTTCCAGAACGCCTAAAATTATGTTACAGATGTGTGCATTGAGTAAACAAATACATATAAGTTATAACAAACCACTCGGTGAGGTTTGCGTTCAGTGGTTGTTCATGTGGTAAATTATAAACTCGCCACAGTTATATACATAGTGTCAATATACATTATATACTCGTGTGCTTAATGTAATCACCGTTGCTTATTAGTTTATACGTTTCTTTTAATAAAGCCCCGGGCTTCTTATTATCGCTGGCAGTGAAGCAGGTACAATAAAACCTAGGGTATAATATAACATTGTTATTATTACTATAGTAGTCTACCCGGTGTCGCAACGAAGAGCTCTCACGTACATCTCTATACAAGCAACACAGACTGTATATATAATATATAAAACCATTTTTTTTTTTTTGGTTGTGTCGTCGGGTTGAGCAATTTCGCTGAGGCACGAGACGAAGGCGATCGTGAAGATTTATATTGGCTACAAACCCGAAAGCCCAATGTATATTATAATAATATTATGTTATTATGTTTAATATTTTTTTTATTGCACTACAGCGCTTGAGATTTATTTCCAAAGAAGCCAGAACCCACGACCCGGCGGCCGTCATTTTTTGTGTGCAAACAAACTGTTTATCCCCTATTAGGTATGCACTTCTTGCATATAGAATACATAAGATGATGCCAATTTATCATGTAAAAACACAGGTTGGCATTATGAGCCATCGGTCTACACTCTACACAGAGTGTAGAGTCTACATGATTTTAGTAAAACAATATATTTTTGATGATTCCTTAAAAAGTGAAGAAACGAAACTAAAATTTTAGTGCAATTTGTTCATGTTAACAAAACAAATTATGTAACCAATTTAAAGCCACGCTCTTTTTTTTTTAAAGTTAAGTACTATTTTTTATCCAACTGTTTTCGAAATTTCTACTTGTAAAACAGTACTTGTATGCAAGTTGCTTTTGAGTAAAGACTGCGATGCACGTTAAAATATACAATTTTGTTAGCTACTGTGCTGATAGCAATTTTGCTTAAGCTTTTGCGTTCTTAAAGATTTATGTTAACACCAGAAAATGTCTATACCGAACTTCTTAAAAAATAGGATGTACTTACTTAGTGGCTTTTGTTTTTTTATTTTTAACGATAAAAGTTGAAAAAAAATAAATATCTAAATAGATCCTTCTTTTCTATAGTAAGACAAACGTTTAAAAATTTTAACTTTATGTTAAATTTAGAGAAAAGTTGCCTATACAATGCGCCTTAATAAATACTAGTGTAGAGGCCCCTTAAGAAGTGTATAAAAACAAGCTAAAATTGTATATGAACGTCAGCTAAGGTGTTTTATGTTTTGTACATTTTACAGCCTAATAGATTCGGGTTAAAACCAAGTAACACAAAGAACCATGTATTACATTTTATAAGCTGTTAGTGGGTGATTCAGAACCGGTAAAGGAATTAAAGTGAATGAGTAATAACTAGTTTTATGAAATTGACTAAGTAATATTGTAATTCATTATTAAAAAAAATACTAAAAGATTCCGTTGCGCAAGGTTTTGTTGTGTAGCCGATTGTGATTGATAGTTATGTGTAAACACCAAGTCAACGCTTTGATAACAATATTAGGTTGTTATTGTTTTTAGCTATTGACATGTATAATATATAATATACTCTTCGCGAGATGAAGAGACGGTTAAAAAACGAAAACCGGAGTTTCGGGTCATAAAAAATATTTTAAAAAAATTGTACATAATTACAAAATGTTTTAAAGAATATTGCATAAGAGCCGTTTTAATCATTATAAACAGTGTCATCAAAAATTATGTATTGGTCAGGAAACAGTTACGTTGGTGGCATTTAGGCTCTTTCACATAATTATATTATAATCGTTTATGTTATAACTCCATTCAGAGAAAATCTTTTAATTCGTTATTGTCATCGGTCGTTAGATTAGTTTTTTCGTTTCAAATTTTACTAGCAATTATATCAGCAATTTTAAATTCTTTTATTTTATATTATTATTATTATTATTATTATTATGTTGTTTCCTTCTTTTAACTCGGATTAATAGGTCGATCGAGGCGTGTACCATTTTATGGGAACTAAATCTTCATAACAAAGTAATTGTTGTTTGTTCTACGACTTTCTTGTGCACGCGCATACTCCCATTAAACGAAATTATTAATTTTATTTCACACACACACATAAGAAAAACGGTCACACGTTAAGATTCTAATTTCTAAGTGACTTAATAATGATATGCACAATCGGTCTTGGACGCTGAATAAATTCATCAGGACGAGTGTCGGCTCTTCCGCGAACGGCATAGTAAAAAATATTTAAAAAAAAAATAAACCGGTGGCCAATACACACGAGCAGATAAAAGGTGAACGTTTCAGATTTATGGCACACCATAATATCGTTATTATAAAAATATTATTCCAATGCGTAAAAAACAAGAATTTTTTTTTGCTTTTGGCATCGGATGACATCGACCGTTTCTTTGCGGTTCGTCATCACATCATCCCAGTACAATATGATAATATATGCAGCATTTTTTGGGTCCCGTTTGACCGGTAATCAACTCAGCATAACGTATGTACCGATGACATAACACATAATATTACAATATATATTTTATTGGGTAATGTTATTCGGACAAGACACGTTTAGGTACCCTTCTTTTTATTATTTTTTTGCACATCCAATGCACCCGTAATCCCATCGCGCTTTAAAATAAGATTAATGATAATTGTGCAACTTATTGGGTAACCATATTCAATGCTGTCAGTCAGGGAAAACCATAGCGATTTTAACACAGCGAACCAGCTCGTCTCTACTGGACTGTCTATTATGGATTTTCAGATTATCAAACTTGGAAACAAACTAATAATAATGTGGACCGGTAGTGTTCAAAATTATTGTTTGAAATAGAAACTCGCAGCGCTATCGACACACTCTGAGCTTGTAGCGGTGCTATAGGAAATGCAAGTGAAATACAAATTTAAAAAAAACAAACGGAATATTATATCTAATTTTTAAGTATCCGATAAAAAAGTTTATTAATCATACCTGATAATACTTATAAGTATAAATCCTTGTTTTGGTCAGCGGTTTTGCATTTGTAAACTCACCCGGCAGCGCGCACGTACTGAAGACCGTCGGACCGCGGGTAAAAGTGATGAGCACACAAGGGTTCCTTCTTCTCTTTTTCTTCTTCTTCTTCTTGGCCGTCGTCCGTTCCCACCATAACAACTTGATTTCCATCTGGCCTTACCTCCAAAACCGCCGACCGTCACCATCAGCATAATAATATCGTCTAATGTGCATATTATACTGCACTATACACGTCCAACAACGTTATTAATATTATTACAACATTATTATTATTATATTGTACGCATATTTTTGTCTTGCTCATCGTTACCTAACTGACGGATGATAGTATTATTGTTATGCATACGTTATTAGCTAGCTTGTCCGAGTGTATTTTCGTGTACAATCGCTGCTCTAATCACTGAAAAACCATCGATTACATCCGTGAGATCCGTGTGTCCAAGCTTAGAACGGATCGTTTTTAATATTAAGCTTGTTTGACAGCTTATTGTGACGGAAATTTAAAAAAAAAAACAAATACTCATCTTACCATTACTTTTGATACGCATACCACAATACGATACATTATATCCAGTATGAACAAATATACTCGTATGTGTAGACTTAATAAATGTCTTTACCCGTGACCTAAGCTTTTGCATTATAAATATTGTATTATATCAGCTGTGGTTTGGTGCAAGACGTGTCACGAATGACATTGAATAAGAATAAAGTCTTATATAATAATACTTGAAAAAATAATATTATAATAAGATAAGAAAGTGACAAAATATTATTTTTTACATTTGTAACCGGAATCACTCACTTAATACTTCTGAGTTCTAAAATATGAGCGTCTTGAATTTGTTTGGGTACTTTGTTGTTGCCGCTTACGACCAAATTACAATGTTGACTACCTACATACAGCGTGCTAACATTGAAACGATTCTGTAAGTTTTCTCTAAAATTTCTGAACAAGTTATTATACTCTTAGTGAATAGACTCTCAATATATTTCAACGACATCCCTGAATCCGTTTCCCACACACAACGATGTTTGTTGGCAATTTATGATGTTTCAATCTCAAAAAAAAAATTCTTATGTATAATTTAAAACTGTGTTGGTCATATACCTTTATTTTTGTTAGAATGAAATAATTAATTTTCCAAGAGAATACTAATGGAACATGCCACGAAATCTATCTCAGATTCGACAGTTTGCGATTACTGGAAAGTATCTTAGTTTATGCCGGTTACACACAGAAAATCACATTAATATTAAGTTCAAAAAGTCTACATTTTATAAATACTTTGGTTTAAGTATAAATCCTTGTTGTACCTAATAAGAAGTTAAGGTTTCTTCTCTTCATATATAATGTTATGAGCAATGACTAACATTTTTGGATCACTATAGTTTAATTGTTTAATATTGAAGTTAAACAAATTAAAAATATCGGCAAGTATTACGGCAACGCCCGTTCCTTTTAATACAATCGTTGGAAATTAAAATTATATGTATTGATGAATATAGGAACAAATGTTACACAAAATAGATTTTTAAGTATACGAATCTAATTGTTGATGAACTATATTCTGTTCAAAATAAGAAGCGAGTATAGTAGTCTACGTACATATATTTTAAGTGAAGTTGTTAAAACGGCAAAAAACATTATGTAAATAATTAATTTCATGTTAATTTTAATTTTTCGAGTTTAAATTACACAGTAAATAAATCCTAAGGTATTCTTATTTAAACAAATGTATGGTTAAAACAAGTTTTTATCTTTATTTATCATCATGCAAATATAAGATAGATATTGTCTTAAAAACGTTTAAATAAGTACAGTTGTTATTACTATTTATGCGAGATACGAAAAATCAGGATTATCACAAACAGATTATTTCTAATGACTAATGCAGTTATGCTTTATATATAAGCTGAAAGTCGAAATTACTCAGTTTTTAAATGCAGAACTCCGTATTATATGGAAACTGCGTTAAGTAAATTTACACGATTTTATGCTTATAACTTAAAAGTTTAAGCTAATAAATAAAGTAATCATTGTATAAAATTATATCATAGTACCCAATTTTCGTTGGAACTCCCGATTAGCACTACTTTTTAAGTAGTGCTAATCTTGGCCCTTGGTTTTACCAAGGGCCAAGAATTTTTGAAATAATTTTCACTTGTTACATTTGATTAGGATATGCTTATGAAATATTACAATTGTTTTTATAATAGAACCCATTTTTAAAAGCAAAACTGCATTACGTAATTACAGTTACAAAAGTATGTAGGAACATAACATACATGGTAGTTTGAGTGATGTTAAATCAATATACCTGATTGCTGTCTATACACTACAGATGCGTAGGTGTGAACATAGATATTGAATACTGAAATAATTACTGCGGTTTCCATTACAATACTGTAATTGAAATTGACCAAAAACAAATAAATGCACGATTAATAACAACTTACTACTCGATGTTACTTCAGATGGGTGCAGCATCTTATAGATAAACAACAACGTATGTATAAATTACAAAACTCCTACAATTCGCATTGTCTGTACAGAAAATGTAGTAACCGACGATTTTAATTAAACAAGTGGAGTATATGATGTTAGAATTTATGTTATTTATAGAGTTATTTATAGAGTTATACCTACATTTTTTTTTCATTTTCAATCTATTTAATATGTATAACAAGGTAACTTTATAGTACATAAATAAAAAATAATGGTATGTAATCAATGACTTGGATACTTTATGGTAGTAGCCGCTTCTTTTTTAATTTTTTACTTTTGTTAGTCGCATTTTGAAATTGATTTATTATTTGAGTGGGTTATTTGGAAAAGGGACGTGTCCAATTTTTCGACATTTTCAGATTTTTACAGAAGTTTCTTGTTTTAATCTAAATTTATCGTTTGATGGTAAAACGAAACATGTCCAATTATTCATATAATAACAGCATGCATGCCATTTTTTAACACGCGTGATGTTATTATATGTTAATAATGTTAATTTTTTGTCTTTCCTGTAAAATTTGAATTTCTCAATGTATTCCATTTTTCGAATAACCCATTCATTTACACGATGAATAGTTAAAGAACAAATTGCATTGAGAAAAACACAAAAACCAGATCAAAAGTCAACGCATTGACAAGTACAATTATTATAACAACTCGTTAAGTATAAAAATGATTGTTTGGTTTCAAAATGAGTTTCAAACGATTTATTTTTTGTTTGTGCTTAATGAAAGATATCCCGGAAATGTTTTATTATATTTTAATAATACAAAACCGTTTTGTAAAACGATTGTTAGTAACAGAGTTTCTCTTGTGGATATGATGGGCTTCGACAGTATTCTAACGAGCTACAACTACATTGTACAGTGTATTAATGTTTTAATAAACACTTCCGAATTTAGACGCTCTTTTTCCATAGTGTGGCGTTACATAAGTTTAATTAAGTATCTGTTATTAACGATAACATATTTTTTTTACAATTACAGATAAATAACCGATATTAACCTAACATTCACAATTTATATTCTAAAATTGTTTACTTTTTTAAGTGCTTGTATCTAAGGTGAAATTTAAGTTTTTTTTAAAAAAAACCGACGAGAGAACCTATACTAGTCAGTTATTTTCTTTTTAACGGTATCAATATTTTTCTTGCTATGACCATTTGACCTACACGCTTTTCTATAAACACGTTTTTACGATTACTTTTAAATGGTATGAAGCCCTCTTAAACGTTATGCTTTTTTTGCTTTTCAGAAATAGCATTGACCAGTAAAAACTGAAACTATTTTAGATAATCTAAAAAAAGTTATATAATGTACCATATTATATTACCTAAGGTTAAATTGGGGTATAAAATATTCACATAAAATTATAATAACAAGGTGTATTTATACATTTGCATTAATTGCAGTAATATATATATTTTTTAATTATTGGTTCTCAAATATTTTATTATTGGTTTAGCGTTTAAATTGGAGTGGTCAAAAAAGTGATAGGTTGTCATCAGTTTAGGCTAAAAAAGGTGCCGCCCATTTTACTATATGGGTGGACACGATTAGGGCTGTCTTAATATTTCCTTACCATCGTTTCCCATATTATATACCGTAATTAACAACATAATAAAACTATTTTTCAGATACCTCTTGAATGTCGAATGTTGAATTCACTCTCACACAGCAGCCTAGAAATTGATTACGGTCAAAGTGTAATTCCCCCCCCCCAACCCACCTTTTATAAAATGTAAAGTATTTGATAACAATGCAAAAGCCTTATTAGCAAATTATGTCAATTGCAACGCTCAAGACGAATGCGGATCCATTTTAAGCGCCTTTAAAGCACATTATGCGTAATATGTTATGTGTATATTATAATCATTATATGACCCAAGGATACGTCTTTAAATAAGAAACATAATAATTTGTTGTTGGACGAACCAGACTGGTTTTGTAATATTGAAATAATTTCAATACAAAACGTTACAAGCGCCGCCGTGGGTAAGCTTCTTGGTTTATAAAAATCATCACCGTTTTACAAGCGCGGGTTTTGTTTTCGGTTTTCAACGCGTAAAAGTATAAGTATATAGCAACACTTTCCTTTTTCAGTTGTCGTACGGATCAGTTAACGGGCAAAGGTCAACAGTAATCGTGTTCCGAACTGTGATATAACCTTTCTTCAGCGACATACGTGTTTATCTCATCGATTCGATCTCGCACAGTCAAGTATTTCAAATAGTAAATTATATTTATTTTATTTTCGCTATTGATCGCTGACATTTTGAGAACCACTCAATGAATATAAGTTTATGTATTTTCTTATGGTGTATTTAATGATTTATGTTATATGCATTACGTATACCGTATTAGCTATTTGTATATTATTATTGAAAGAATAATTATCGTCATAAATCAAACGCCTAAACGTTCGCGTTCCTATTTTTTTTTATTAGGACTGTGCGAATAAATTGTAAAGAAGAGATTGAAATAAATCTACAACGTTTTGAGTAAAAAAAATGTAAGTTTTTATTTCATACATTTGTTTTAACTTCGACGCGTTAGCTGTTTAGGTATTAATTCTACAATGATGTGTTATTATATGTAAGTGTTCTAATTCGATATTTTTTTTTCCTGTGGACCGATTTATTTATATTATTTTGTATCCGTTATTGCCGAAACGTATTGAATTTTTTTATACACAATAATAACAATGAAAACATAGTACCGTCTTCGTTTATTTAATTGTCTGTATTGTTTTGAAATGGACTTTGTTATTCCAAAAAGTTTGTTTTTACTAGTTAAATCTAAGTATATTTTAATCGTACAATAGGTTCTCTATACATGAAATACGGTAAAAGACGTTTAGGTACCATAATATGGGCCCTATGAACAACGTGGAACCTTGAATTATATGTAAATGATTTTAGGTTCCAATAAGGATTATCTATTTTTAAGTGTTTTCTTTCAATTTTAATATTAACTGACCTTTATTTTTGTATAACATATAGAACACATATACACCAGACACTAATAATTTTGTAAATTTAAATTCACGGTACTTATGTTAGTCATTAGTAATAATACAATAGTACAATTAACTGTTTGTCAAGTTTATAAAATGCATTATTTAGTATTCTTTATTTTTTTTTTTTTTTAATTTAGCTACTTTAATAAAGTTTGACCTTTTTTTTTGAAATCCTTAATAGAACTCGAGTATTTTTGAGGTAGCGATCATCAAGTAAGAAAGTTGTACATAAATTGTATTTTGAATTTTTTGCTTTCTGTCAGGAATAGCTTGATAATTTTTAGTAATTTACATGTAATAACATTTTGAGGGTCCTTATTGCCCACGAGGAAGAAATATTGCATTATGTTCATGTCCACATCTTAATCTTTAGCTCACTATTAAAAAGAATGTTAACTAAAAAATAACTTTTGGCCTTCTGGTCAATTTTAAAACGTATGTAATAATTTTTTATATTTTTATTATACATATTGTATTATATTTCAGTAGCTTGGGTCTGAAAGGGCCAATCTCACTTTTTGTAACTTTCAGAAAATGAAGCTTTTAAGTTTTTATTTTCTTTGAAGCTCTATATTAATTTATTTTGCCAAACTCTTTACAAATAATTCATTTTTCGGCCTCAGAGTGTCATGTTTATTACAGTATAAAAAGAATGTTTTAATTTTTGTATTTAGCAGACTAACTCGTTTATGTTACCCAAAATTGACATTGGCCCTTTTAGACCCAAGCCATAAATTTGTATTAATAACTGCAGCCGACCAATTAGCCGTAAAAAAAGTCACAGGTATTCAAAATTATTATAACTGAATGTGTTTAAACTATTTCAAAATGATCGCTTCGATGCGAATCTGTAGACTATATAAATATTAATCAAAAATAGCTTAAGCAGTCCATGTAGAGCTATCGCTGCTGAACACGAATTATTATTAGTTTGCAAAATACTGCAAATAACTGTACAGAAAATATATAGGCTAAAATGTATGCTAATCCATTTTTTGTACAATTTATCTTACTATCTTTTAAAGTATATTACTAGAAACATAATTCAATATATGTATACAACCTCTGATATAATATGTTACCATTGTCAGTATATTAAATAATACAAGACAATTAATGTGTTTATTAGAATAAAATAATTTTATGTCATATTCATTCTTAGTTCTTATCTTTAGGGAATTAATTGCTTGTAATATACAAAGCTCGAGGCGCAATTACCGAAATTACTAATACGAAATCATTAACCCACTTGTAATATATTTTTCTTAGTTAACAACATACCTATTATGTAAACTATAAATCTTCTGTATGAAATAATGAATTAAACGGCACTGAATTTTTTAGGATTTGCGAATCAAACATACAAATTTGGAATTTTTTATATTTTTAAGACTTAAACGTGATTTCAAATATTTAGATTGGATCTAAAAGAAAAGCCAATGTGATGGGGCCATGGTGGCACAGTGAGGACGAAACATTTTGGAACCAGGAAGGTGAAAGGTTACAGTAATTATAACTGTAAGTGATAAATCACTTCCAAATAAATGCATCGATTCAAACTTTCAGCAAATTATTATTATTTTAATAAGTTTGTTAAGTAAATGTATACGTTACCAAAGTTTCTAAACGTTTTTAAAGTTGATAGCACTCTGGAAAATAATAAAAAATTTACATTTTCGATAATGGTATAAACTATAATATTGTACAATATCATAAATAAAAATGTTTTCAAAAAGAAAAACTAAAAATTGCAATTATTTTCCGAGAAAACTAGTGTTTTACGTTAAATAGATTACCTAATTATAGACAAATCATAGATAAATTAGCTATTCTTATAAACTGCTAAAAAAACGTTATCATTTAGAATATTAAGTAAACAAACCAAACGGGTATTACAAAATGTATAGGATTACTTATTACGAAATAAAAGATGATTATGCTAGTCCATTAAGAATAATATTAAAAATCGTAACATCTTTTATGCGACTATCTACTAGAGCTATAAAAAAAACCACTTCGGGTTATTTAAATCGTCATTAATGAAACGGGGGCGGACATGTTTCCCAAGCACCGAAAGAGGCTGTGGATTTGTATTTAATGTGAATTATTTAATAAGCATAGTTGTAACCGGTGTCGTTAACCGCATATTATCTCTCACTCGTTAGATAAGAGTATTTTTTTTTTAATTACCTAAAAGAAAAACATTTAAACAGTGGACGTTCGTTAGTCGTTACACGCGACGTACAAAATAGCAGGGTAAGTATTTTCCCAAAAGAAGTATCATAGACAAAAATCAAGATAATTTAGTTATTGATTATACCTACTCATTACTCTATTCCAAAAGCAACATTGTTTTAGTTTCTGCACTAAAGAGTCTCTTTTGGGAAAGGTATAATTGACCCCAAATAAAAGTATTCTTATATTTATAAATTAATTTGTATAATATATCAATCTGTTATCATAATAAATAGAGTTCTCTAAAAAAAAGTATGGATTAAAGTTGTTTGAAATTCTAATTTTTAGTTTAAATTTTTTTCAATTTTGAAGATCTAAAACAACAAAAAAAAAACAAAGCTTTGTAATGACAATAATGTGTTCACAATTATATTTTTAGTATTAGGGTGAACACGAATAGGCCATTAAGGGTGATCATCTATCTATAATAATTTAGAGGTGACATTTTTTAGTTTTTAGTCCAATAAAGTATCTTTTAGGTACAATTTCTACAGACTTGCTACTTAAAGAAATCCAATCAGCATTTTGAAAGATATCGAAAGTCAAGTAAAAACAATTCTTTTTAAATTCTAAGCTCCGAAGCTAAAATAAGTACTAACTAATAAAACTTGACTAATAACATAATTATAATAATAACAAAACTTAATTATATATAATAAGTATATAGGTACGTATAAAAAGTATAATAAAGTTCTGTGATCTACTTACAATTTTAGCACCCCCCTAAATTTTACCTTTAATTGCGTAAATTCCTAAACAATTTAAAATATTTAAAACAACCATAATAATTATTTAGTAATGTCCTTACAAAACGCTGGTTAGTGTATTTGTATTTGTCATAGTCATAACATAGTCCGTAGTGGTATCAAATTATGTATAGTTCCGTGAATTGTTTATTGTAGTGCATAAGTATGAAAAATGCATTAATCAAACAAAGCAAATTATCGTTGCTATTGTTCGTTGTATCGTGGTAGCCATTCTTTACACTGCTTTTGATATGATGTCGATGAAGGCATGCAGCTACATGATATAGGCATTTAATTTAATTTATTTAGCTGAAGTTTAATGCTTCCACTTAACGATATTATTAACGTTGTATTTGTTTGTGATTTTTAAAAATAATTTATCTTATAAGTTTATTTTTCATAAGCACTTTCTGTTGGACGTGGACCACGATACCTGGCCGTACAAATTAATCATAATCATGCATAATAGAGTATGTACATATTATACTCTTAAAAATATTCAATGGACTATAGATAGTACAATAATTACTTTAATTTTTCCAAATAATCATATTTTCTTCTTGTAAATATATTATTTCTCTTTTTGTTGTAACTTAATTATAATATCATTCACAAAATATCAATAACAAATTATTTTGTAATTGGTAAAATAAATCAAATGAAGCTGTAAATGTTTTGGATATTAATAGACATCCCGTCAAAATTCGCAAGTCGTATAAAGAAATATTACAGAAGACGAAAAAAAATAAATGTTTGTTTACAAAATGAAACTTTATCTATTTGTAATTTCTAAAATTTACCAATATTACTTGTCAACAATTATTGTGACCTTTCTAGTAGTATATTATAATAATGCAACTATTCATAGTGTAACTATATAACCATTGTTAAACAGAACACCTAATATATTTTATTTTGTTACTAGGTACTGTGTGTAATATGTATTGTAGAATAACAATAGTATGATATTGGTATTTATAGTACTACAGGCCAGTGTTACTCATGTGCTTGATGTGTTTAGATATTAATAGCCAACAAACATACATAATATGTGTATATTTTGTGAAGCTATATAACATGAAAATTAAAAAGTAATATCTTCTTTTGTATAGTAATAATTTTTATTAAGCCATAATATTTATAAATCTGACGAATAGAAAGTGCATCATTAAAAATAATGACTTTCTGACTAATTAAGTAAAAAATTAATATTAAAGTTGCGAGACCATAAATTGTAATTCATATTTTATCGAAGTATTCATACATGTAACATAAAGCATAAGTCATCACTTTCGATTTTAAGTATAAACTTACGATTAATTCTAAAAAAAACATGTAATACAAGTGGATAAAACAATTAACTTATACGGGCGGCTAATTGCAATACAGGATTTATGCATCGATAAGCATATAGGTGAGTCGAATAAATTACCAGGTCAAAATAAAGAAAAAATTTGAATTGAAATCTTATAATGCATACGAATGAGCGCTTTACGAATATTCATAAATTATACAAATTATATTAAGTAGATGTTCTATAGCTTTTTTTTTCTAAAATATAAATGAATTTTACTTAAATGTAACTGGTGCAAAGTTGAGAAGTGGTAGTTTTACAATATTGTGATATTTTTATCTCTGTAACCATTGCACTGAATTTTTGATCAGTTACACATTCAATTATATATATTTATATTCGAAAGATATTGTATTAAAGGGAATTGAATAAAAAGTTCTTTTGCAACGAACAACTTAAAAACTAGTTCCTCCCTCATCAAAAGATAGGAAATGTATAATACATTTCGATTTTAAGATTATTGTTTAGTAGATGCATATTTAGTGAGTGTGAGGATCTGTTTAGCTTTTGACGTGTATTCGTTTCTTTTGCCTTTCCAAGTACTCGTACGTATCCAACACTATCTAATTGGATTAATTCGCTTTCGTTGCCTTAGCAAACAAGTTCTAGCATTTTGCACCGATCAAAGATACCGAATAGACTAGGTACTTGTATTGTTGTTTTAGAGTGAAGCCCTCAATGTAGAGGAAGTATATCGAACAATTCGAGTAAACTTTTGTTCGACGAACTACCATACAGTTTTTAATGTTTTATTTTGTGTTGCACTTTTATTGAGTAGTAACGCTGATCAAAAACCATAATTGTTTTATTAAACACTTACAAAAAACAATTATTTTACACACTAAGGATTTAGGATACGTTAACACTACGAAACATATTAACTTTGAATTAGATCTTTCAACATTATATCTACAACATAAAAAAAAACAAAAATAACTTACATTTTTTTTTATTATGATTAAATCGAAAAAACTGATATAAATACTATTTAAATGTAGATTTTGAAGGCTATATTGGGCTAACAAACTTGAAGTTTAGTATACGGGTAAGTCCTATTATATAAATACTGTAAGTATATTATATTTATAATACTTATATAAATATATACCAAAATATAAAAAAAATTAGACCCGTTTTTGAACTTATGTAAAGTTACTCCTTTTAGAAACATAGAAAGCTGATACCAAACTTAAACCAGCCACCCCAAAAAACATATAATTTGACCTATTTGAACTTTTTTATACTATTTTTAGGTAAAATTTGGAATTGTTAAATAATTATTTGTTTGTGCCTGAAGCACATAAATCGATTCGAAAAAACTTCTCAACATGAATCTGTAGATACTGGTCGCCACTTTTGTATTTTTTTTTCTATGCTGGTTTAAAGTTTAAACTGTGCTAGATTTTTACTATTTGCAGATCCACATCGATGCGTTTGATTGTGTGATGACATCACTTCAGTTTCAATAATTGCTTTGCCTCAACATTGCTAACTTCTTCTATACTGCTTTATACTGCACTTAATTTGGACAATGCTGTACTTTTTTTTAATTTCTCGTACTGATTTGATAATTCATTATTTGAAAATGTACAAGCATTTACCTAAAAAAAATACATTCATCACCGACATTTTATCGAAAATTTAACAGATTTACTTAACTTTTTATAAAATCAATATTTTAATATCTTTATAATTAAAAGTTACAAACTTTCGGTAAAACCTGGTGTACACATTTTATCATAAAAGCAAATATGGTAATATTGTTCTTTTCTCCTGCTAGATTAGTTTACGCTGTTCAGGTCTTACAACATTGCCAGAAGCCCTTAGTTTAAATACTAAAAAAATGGTAAAGACGCTTGCCTAAATCGTGCCCTATGCTTTTAGCAGTTAGTTTTACTTTCGACTTTTCTACCCCTTGATAGCCTTTCAAATTTTCTCCGTGTGGTGTTCAGTAATTATGCTTTTAATGATCATTACCTACGTCTGGCTGCGCCCACGCTCGACGACCGCCTCCGGCAACGGTAACGACGTGGAACTCACAATTTGCTAAGTAAAAGGTCTATCCGACTATGGATAGAAACCGTTAGAGAGAGAGATTAACGGCATCCGTGTATTGTATATTATAAGATCCGCAAAGCCTTGTATAGCGCGTACTACAATACGGAAACTAAGGCCGAACGATCTTCAACAGTAGATCGCAAATTATGATAGTGTCGGATTGCTCAAGTGCAAACCCGATGAACCATATTGTGTACAGAATAAAAGTAGTTATATGATAATTACATTATTAATTATTATATTATTCAAAATTCTTAATACTAGGTTATAGCTCACATTGCAGGTTTATTGTGACAAATAATATGAATTTCTTAATTCTTACTGACTAACTTTATATTAAATTTTAATTTAATTCTATAAATTGGTTACAAATCCAAAATAATCTATTCGAAGCATAGGCTCCTCTGAATAAAATAACAAAAATATAAGTTGTTTTTTAAAAGCAACTAATTCTTACATACCTATTATTTACCGCAAACACACCTAGTGTGTAAGCTAGTTTAGAGTAATTTTACTATTTATATTTTTAAAAAAATGTTTTATATCCACCTAGATATTCTTCCATTGCTGTCGCTTAACTGATACACAATACTGTAAATATTGACCACGTCGTACTCCCAGTAGGACTCCATCGTTTCTCATTGGTGAAAGGTTGGATGATCACAAGGCAATCAGTATACATGTTATTTTGCATATTCTCGTACTATTTTTATAATAGTTACATTAGTTACATAGTTACATATAGTATAGTTATAGTAACATAGTTATCATAGTTACATATAGCACAAATTATTATAATTATATTTACCTAGTTTCAAACTGCTAATAGCTTTAAAATATTATGTCACTTACTGCAATACGGCGAGGCATCTCCTGTGATTAAGAAGTATTTTGTACCGGGATGATAAGAAGGTTTTGTCGTCTTCAAACCCATTATGCTAATTTCTGTTTCGTTACTCGAAAAACAATTACCCTATAAATAAAAACATGCAATATTAGAAAATACTCAATTAAATTTTAATCACAGTTTAACCCATTAACCATTTAATTCCCAATACTTACATTTTTAGACACATTTATAGAGTAAACAATACTGTGTGTATGTAAATATTTGTCTTAAATGGTTATTTTATAATACACATAAAAATCTATTGAGTGCAATAATAATAGTGTAACAATTACAGCTATGCTTAAGGTTATTTTGATTTACTTTTAGGAATTGTCCATATGAATCGCATTTGTTTGCAACGAACAAGCATTTTGAGTTTATAGATTCAGTGTATAGGTCTAGGACTCTCATGTGGTCACACCTTGCTTCACTATTTTGTTCATCAAGATCAATCTTAAAAGGATTACAGCCCGGTTGCTTTGTACCGCCATTCGGATAAAAGTCAACGTGGCCACACGGCATTTTTATACCAAATCCTATTAACGATAACAAAATGATAACTATTCAAAATAATATTAATACTTTACTGTACATAGACATACAGTATATAGACTATGAAAAAATCAAAACTTTTATATATGTATGAAATTTATTATAATAATATAACAAAAAGGCGGTCTACACGACAATGTCACCACATATATACATATACTTCACACGTATAAACTTACCAAAATATGTACTTGGTGCACCCGTGTGTATGACGTTTACCAATTGTGCATCCGTATGATCAAGCCTGTGTTTAGAATGCGCTCCTTTGAACTTAGGTTCGGCCGGGTCAAGCCCTGTAATGCGGCCTAGCCCTTTGAGGTGTTTACCAGCATAACCGGCTGTATGTGCTCCTAAACTGTGTCCTATCAGATGGACATTTTCCTGATCTAATCCCACGAGGCCCTGACATGCAGTAAATCCAAATCAAAAATAATAATTTTAAAACTTATGTTAGTTGTATAAATTAAGACTATAACGTGCACTTGCGTCCGTGTCAACTTGATATAATTAAAAAATATACATCGATTTTTAATATTACCCCTAAATAGTTGATTAAATTGGCGATTTCCTGTCCTACTTTTCTGATTCTTAGTGTCGCTGTAAAGTAAAACGTTCGACTGCGCCATTGTACTAAAATGACATTCGAGTCGGAATTATTTAACAGTTAATTTTTCATCGTCTGTACAGAAAAAATGTAAAGAATTTAATTGAAAGACTAAATATAAAAAGTAATTTGCGTCACCATCATCCATGTGGCATCTGTCTCGGAAATGTAACCGTGAATGATGAACTTTGTAGGTTTTTTTTGGTCAAAATTTCAGTTTCTTATTGTATCACTAGAGTTAACTTTCAGTACCTGACCCTGGAAACAAAAGGGGAGAAACTGCTACTTACTAATTGTAATCAACAAAAATCAGATACTTTATTCGGTGGATTTTTTATATCTATCATGATTACTAAATATTATCTACACATTTTTATGATTTAAATTGGTCTTTAAATAACATTCTTCTGTCATTAAATTTGAATATGAAAAACGATGTAGATAACATAACTTCAACGTATAAACATAAGCATTTAAATAGTATTAGTAGCATCCATGTTAAAAATTCAGGACGGGAGAAAGGGTGGAGTCTGTTGTTTTGGACCTAAATCAGAAGTCACTGACATCAAATTCGGAGATCATCGCTTGGTTGGAACGACGGTTTGTACCTAAAACTTATGAGTAACGGCTAAAAAGATTTGTAAAATTATACCTTTTCTAAATTTTTTCTAGAATAAAGGGTAAAATGTTTTATTGGGTCATGTTTCATAGGTTGGTAAAGTTTGAAGTCCAAGCATCCAAATTCGCCAAAACATTCTGTAAAAAAAAACAATTATTATTTGTTTTATTTAAACGACAAGTAGTGATTGAAATTCATATATTATAATTTCTCATATCAATTATGATGATTACCGCTCGACTACATCATAAGTTTAAATCATCGCATACAATTAAGGATCGATAGTCATGCTACTCGTTCTCGAGCAAATATATTCAGGAGAAAAACAATTTTCAGACACAAAAAAAAGAGAAAAAACACTTTCTGTTGTTCCTAACGTAATGTCGACGTAGTCTTAATTGTATTAACATTAATGTACTACTAACCTGTTACAGTCTCCTGGCTATGCACGGCAGCTACTTGAGTTAAACGCGATATTAAACATAGCAATACAATGCAAAAAATAAACATTATTTTATGAAAACCAAACATCGTGTTGTATACAGCTAGTAAGATTTGTGCTAAGTATAAAGTAGTAGTATATAAGAGTATTAAATATTAACACATTTATTCCTGGTTCATCCAGAGCAGCAATTTTTTGTGCACGTTTTTATCTCTACGATTTTCCTCTAATCGTTATAGATTTGGCTGGTAGTTTAGTAAAATTGTTACTTGATAAACACAATAATAGTAGCATGGTTTTTGTTTAACCAATCATAGTCTCATAGAGGATTTAAATTTTTATGTACACTGTACACAAATATTGTTAAACAGTCATAGGTTATAAACCGTATTTTTTTCCTACTTGAGTTACTGGTACTCGAGTTTAAAATTTGTTATTTTTAGTAAAATATAGTGTTCAACTATTTTTGAACTGTATGGGTCGAGTACCTACTACGCATTTCATTTAAGTCGAGTATTTAAGTATATAGATTTGTAAACTGTAAAGAGATCTTAATGAACAACATGGCTCTCGAACAAGACGTTCTACGATTACTTATCTATGTATTTTTATTTTTAAGCAATCAATATTACTCATTTAATGATGGTGCTCAAATGGATGTTGTTTTTACCAACCTAGAAAAAGCTTTCGACAGAGTTAATCATGACCTATTAATATCAAAACTTAGAAGCATATGGTATCTATGATCTACTTTTATCCTGGTTTCTTAACTAATCGAATACAATTTGTTAAATATAATAATTTCATTTCAAAAAATATTTATGCTGTTTCTGGCGTTCCCCAAGGAGTTTATTTATCTTCTCATTATTCTTATTATTTATAACGACGCGCCCGAATAAAACTTATTCGAGAGTTTTTTTAATCGTTAAGTGTTATAATGTACTTTTATAATAATACCATTTACACATATTTAACTACGAACTATTGGAAATAAAACTAAAATCATGTGACGGTATGGCGCCATTTGATTAAAAAACGTTTAACATAATAATTTAGCAACCTCATATAGACCCATTAGTCTACTCCCAGTGCTCGGAAAACTATTCGAAAAAATCGTCCTGAAAAGATTAAGACCAATTATGGAAACACAAAATGTAATACCCAATGCACAATTTGGATTTCGTGCAAAACATTCCACCATACAACAAGTGCACAGGCTAGTCGATGTAATTTCTTCTTCTTTTGAGAACAAAAAGTATTGTCCGGGTGTCTTCCTGGATGTAGCACAAGCTTTTGACAGAGTTTGGCACACCGGATTGTTGTACAAAATCAAATTATTCCTCCCTGCTCCTCTTTATTTACTAATTCGATCATACCTTGAAAATCGTACATTTAAAGTTCGTCATGGTAATGCCTTTTCCTCCCTCTTTCCTAAATTAGCTGGAGTTCCTCAGGGAAGTGATCTTTCGCCTGACCTCTACAACATATTCACTTCCGACATCCCTCACACCCAAAACACTATTCTAGCCACCTACGCCGATGACACAGCTATTCTATCCTCCAATAGAGACCCCACAGAAGCATTTAATGCTTTTCAACAACACCTCGATCAAATTGGAAAATGGTCCTCAAACTGGAAAATTAAAATTAATGCAGAAAAATCTGTACATGTTTCTTTTACACTCAACAAAACAAATACGCCTATTCTCACCCTCCAAGAAGTTCCTATCCCCTCCTTGTCTCAAGTCAAATATCTAGGTATTATTTTAGATAAAAGACTAACCTGGGCCCCCCACCTAAAATCAAAAAGGAAGTCTCTAAATACTCGTTCGCACTTACTACATCCTATACTGAAATCCAAACTCCCGCTTCATAACAACATTCTTATTTATAAGTTAATGTTAAGACCAATTTGGTCATACGGAGCTCAAATATGGGGTTGTGCTAAACCATCCCAACTAAAAAGAATAGAAGCTTTCCAATTAATTTCCCTCCGTACAATCACGTCCGCTCCATGGTATGTTTCCAACCTCATCCTTCACAATGACTTACACATTGAATCAGTTGAAAATTTAGTTAAGACTCATTATAAAAAATTCCACTACAGATTACTCCTTCACTCGAATCCATTAATAGCAAGCCAGCACACAGCTACTATCCCGGACAACCCCCCTCGTCATCTTAAAAGACGTTGGTGTCGAGACCTCCTAAATTGTAATGCTACCGTTTAATTTCCAGCCGAAACATGTCATAGGGTCCTATCGCTGGATAGTTTCCCTACCCAAAATCGTCAAGTCACATATTAACATTGTTAACATATTTGCTTATTGTATACTTTTTTTTATGTACAGATTGTAAATGTTTTAAAAAAAAAATAAATAAAAAACACAACAATTTTAATTTTGTATAAAATAACTTAAAGTGATTACCACAAAAATAACACGATTCCTTAGTTAACAACAATCATTTACATCGACTGGAATTTATCAGTAAGTTTCCACTGGAAAGTTATATGTACCTATTTGTTCGCTAATCACTCCCTACACCTCTCAACAATAAAAGAAGCAACTTTCAAAATGTATAATTTTATAATTATTTAAAATACTGTTGAATGGAATGAATATAAATAACATTTACCCAGAATTGTATACCGGAAATTTTTATAGATTTAAATTTGTATTAAGCTTAAGATTACTTGGTGATCAAATTCGATCAAATGTGAACCGAAACGTTTAGTAATATCAATGTGATGATATGCAGTTATTAGGAGCCAGAGGAAATTCCACTGAGTTAGGTCAGATCCAATTAATTTTTTTTTTTTATGGGATTAAAACTGAAGGATTTTAAGGAGTTTTATAAAAGCAATATTTAAGGAAAATCGGTTAAAAAAAAGGAAGAAAAATAATGAAAAAAAATCATGCATGAAGGTATTATTTTTAACTTTTTGTTGGTATTTTAGATCTAAAAGTCTGACAAAATTTCGCCTACTTAGGATAGTCCGATTTTAATTCTGTACAAAAATTTTAATTCTTTGACTTATTTACTAGATTATGTGGGAAACCGATTTTTATTAAACAATTAAGTTTCTTATAATTAAATAAATCAAATTTTCAAAAATAAAAAACAATTTTTTACACATGAAATAAAACAAAAAATCCGTTTCCTACATGACGTAGTAAAGTAGTCAAAGAACTAGAATTTTTTTACAGTATTACAATTGGACCATCAAGGGTAGTTGAAATTTAGTCACGCTTTTTTATCTAAACGCCAAAAAACAGACTGCTTTCAATCCCCTAATAAGTACTAATTTAGTAATTCAATTATCTCTAGGGTATAGGTTGTATTCTGTGGACTGTTCACCATGGTATAACTCAAGGATATATTAACAGTTGGTAGTTATTTTTGTAATTTCTTTATGGAAGTCGAATTAAAAATGAAAATGAAATAGCTGCGCTACAATAACCAGAGAGTGGGAATTATAGTCATAATAGCGTTATATATTACATTATTGAATATAAATAATCCGTTATTAAATACAATATTTTTGGAAAACACACGCATGTATGTTTGCATATTAGGATTGCCCTTATGTATTTTTTTTAGCCAACGCCCCCAGAAAGTCTTCAAATGTGAAAAAAAATGCCTTTTTAAATTTTTATCTTCGTCTCTCTATTTCAACGAGAAGCCTTTATTTAAGGCTTTGCCGCGGTCGGCATAAAATACTTATTGAATGGATTATCATATGGTAGCCATGTGTTTTTAGGACAACTTTTTAGTTGATGAGATAATCTAAAATTCGTTAACATTTGACTATAGATTTTCAAACGAGAAATATTTTTAAATATTGTTGAAATTCGGTTGTCGATCCGCTCGAAAGATTTCGACAATTTAAAAAAGGACCACCCTAATGTATGATATTACAAATTGCACGCCTTCAAGAAGCTGTCGTGAGCAATTAAATATTGCGTTAGATCGTATATATAGGTATATTTTAATATTATATTGTATTGTTACTGTCGTTATTATTATTATATTTTTATTGTTGTTGTTACTATGTATATTATAATATATTTATACCTATACATATTATAATGAACGCACAAAACGCCTATAGAAACCCGTAATGCATAAATGTTATACGATATTATAGAACTTATCTGCCGTGCATCGTGAAATGCGATTACCATCGGTTCCGTCGTTGCCGTGCATGCCAAGCACGTTCCTGGTCCGCCAATAGGTGAGCACATTCATCATAATACCCAAGCTAGGACGTAGTAGGTAATATAATTTATAATATATATATATATATATATATATATACTAATTACTATCCAGGGTACATTGCATAGATGATGGAAAAGTATAACACAATCAGCTGCGTCCGTCGCGGGTCGTGGGTCTTGGATGGATGCATGTAACGAAACCGAACCAGCCCCCGGGGCCGGCTATTTCCGTTCTCGTTTACAATGTTATTTGCATACAATGGAGTTAAGTGTGTGTGTGTGTATTACATATTATTATTTTCATAATAATTTCGTTTAAATAGACTCTTGCAAATATACAAATATACCACTACACGGTACACACAATGCATTATAATAATAATAAAATGTAATAGTATTATAATATAATATTATACGAGAAGCGAGTGGGATATACTACGTGTTTCAATCATAATGTACGTGATGTTAATATCGAACGCTTAGTTGCAAACAATAACAACAACAATACCATATTGTATATTATTGTTATTGTTGTGCTTGTTAAGCGTCCGACAGCAGCTGCCCGCAGGGATCTCTTAGGTTTTGCATGGACGAGCGATTATTAATATGGTCCATCTCGATGGTATGATCATATGGATTATGGATGATAAAGGGGAAATCGATAATTATTGGATAACTGATAGTTGATAAGGAACAGAAAATCATATCCATCGGATTTGTCATTGAAAGCTGTGTCAACACTAGTCGGATATATTCGACTGGCCTCTGTAATTTAAGCAAACAATGAGTAACAGCCATTTTGATTTATTTTAGACCAAAGAGCTAGACAAAATGTCGACTACATATTATGTAGGATGGTTCGATTTCAATTCTGTAGAGAGATTCGAGATCTTTGGCTACTTTACTATATTATGTAGGAAGTTAATTTTTATTTAAAAATAATTTAAATAAACTAGAATGAGTTGTTTTCGACTAAAAAATACACAGATGAGAAGCTCCTTAATAAACAGAACTTTTGTACGTATTTGAAGACCAGAAGGCCGATAAAATCATCAAGTCAAGTGAACTGAATTCTCACCATTAAACACTGAATGAGGTAAAACAAGGGTTCCTTAAAATATAATAACATGTATTAACAGAAGTGAACTTGATTTTTAATAAATTAATTTATATGTATAATTTTATACACATACAGTAAAAAAAATAAATAACAAAATGAAATTAGACTTTCAAGTATTTTCAATATGTACTTAAAATCTAAGAAAATTCTTTACATTTTGTAAAAAATAAAAATAAAAACTGTAGTAGTTTTTTTTACATCATAAAGTTCAAAAACATAAAAAATTGATTCAATTATAATCATAATAATAAAAAAATGTATGTTTAATATTTGTCGTGACAAAAAAAAAAATGTATAATAAATAAAAATTAAATAATGCTGATCGTAGAAAACTACAAATACTGTTCAAGAACATACAATAAACTTAGTGATTTACAATGGGTCCGAATTGTAAATTTTTTATTTTCTATATTTAAATGAGTCATTTTTTTACAATGTACATAATATAAATTATAACATATGGCCATATTCCATTTGACACTGTAGTATCGTACTATTAAAATAAAACAACTGGTAACATTTCTATTTATATGTTTTGACAGCATAATAACAATTTAAAAACACCAATTAAAATATTAACTTTTTTTCTTCAAAATTAGTAATAAAAATAATATAATTAACGAGATTATCTGTGCATGGATCCGTTCAGGGGTTGCAGATATGAACCGTTATATGCTGACGATGGATACATAGTATTTTGATGGTGAGGGTCTTGCGAGTATTGTAACTGGCCTGTCGATTGATTCATGTAGCCAGCTGCCGCTGGGGGAGGGGTAGACTGTGGCGCCACTCTGTATCCATTGAAAGGCGGTGGTCCGCCATACTGCATTGGTGGCATAAGACCCATGTTGGGCGAAGCCGAGGGTACACGCGATTGGTGGCCATACTGAAGAGACTGGCCAGTTTGACCAGCTTGCTGGTAAAGTTTATGATAAACTGCCGTTTGCTGTAGCAAGTGGGCTGCAGTAGCAGATGCTGCAGGGGATGGCGGAGGAGGCGTCATGTTGGCGGGAGACGACACCGGAGATGGCGCAGGAGAAGACATATGCCTGCGATGATGGTCTAATCCATTAGTCATTTGTTGTAATTTGGATAGGTTACACGATGCTATTTGTGCAGCTGTGGCAGCTGCATGCTGATTAGAGTGAGATAGATAGAAATCTGGAGTCGTGCAGGATCCGCCTTGTTGACCCATTCGATGAGGGATTACAGGATGATGGTAAGGATTAGTAGACGTTGACTGTGGCATCATGTATGAAGCTGTTTGATGATGATGATGATGGTATGACTGAGTATGACTAGGCAATGATGGAGCTGGCTGTTGTGAAGACGGCGGCAGTACAGATGGTTGATTCTGTTGAGCCGCTCTTCTCTGTTCGCTCTTTTTACTTCTAGATTTAGTCTGATGAACGGGTGACGGCGCTGGCCCTTGGGTAGGGGGCATGGTTGGAGTGTGATGATACTGAGTAGAATGAGCCAAATGATGGTGTAGAGATAAATGCATCATGGATTGATCAGAGTATGGCGATTGCTGCATGACAGATGAATACAAAAGGCTGTTGTCTATTGGCGGTTTAGATAAATTCATCATATCTTTATCCTTAGGCAGATTTACATTAACAGAATCAGTTTTTTTGTCAGAGTAAACGACTTCTTTTGATTTTGGAATGTTTGACATATCTGTATGTGACATGGGCATAGAGTTATTAATTTTTTGGAAGTTGAGAAACCCCATTGGAGGTAGATAATCATGTAAACGTGGTTTTTCCCCTTGAGGGACATCCGTAGGCATTCGATAAGGTGACATTTTTGGAGAAGGAGTGGTTCTTTTAGATTGTTTCGTTGTTTTACTATTTTCGTACTTAGGAGCGGATACAATCATATCAGGTACAATTGATTGAGAATAATTTTTCTCTGTAACTTTAGGTTTACATTGATCAATACCTTTAAAAGTGTCTTGTACGATGCTGTTGATTGTTGGAGGCATTTGCATACTTTTATTATAGTCATTAGACCCCACTTTGTTGTTGTACAATTGCTTATTCATTTCAGGAGCACAGACATCTAACTTGGGATATTCATTTTCTACAGTCGTATTAAAATGTTTAGCATTCGGTTGTATTCCTTCAGTTTTGCAATAATTATTTGTCAGCAATTCTGCTTCATATTGCTTAACATTTGGCAGTATCGGTTCAGTTGGTTTACAATAGTCATTTGTACTTGTAGAATTACTATATTGTTTCTCTACAGGAGGTGACACAACAGATGACACTACAGGATGTGCAATAACTTCTGCTTTGGGAAACTCATTACACGGAGGAGGCGGTATGTTATCGAATAATCTTACATCGGACTGCAATGAATCATTTTTTTTAAACTTGTCAGTTAAGTCTTTATTGTTAAATTGCTGAGAAGCATTATGAATATTTACATTACCGTAATTATTAGGTAAAGAGGTATTTTGTTTTATACTCGAAGATAATACAACATTATCAGGTAAAGATGGATGGTTTTCGGATTTGGTTACATCAGTGTTCTCGACTGACTTGTCTACATTGCAAGGCGCTATTTCCATTGAAGTGTCTTTTTCATCTACCAGACATTTTTCAGGTAAACTTTCGACACGTTCCTGATTTTCCAACTGTGTTTCTTCAGGCTCTTTTAACACATCGTTAAGAATAACATCAGAAACAGAATCGTCTTTACCAACTTTTGGTTCAGCTAAACTATTTAATTTGTCAGTGTCCATTGGTTTCTCAAAATCAGTATTTTCAATAATATCATCTTTAGGTACTTCAACATCCATAATCGAGTTCATTTCAGAATCTGTCGCAATAGCTACCTCAGGTTGGACAATGGAGTTTCTAGAATTATCAACTTCATCATCAACTTCCATTTTATTTGTTGAAGTATCATAGTCTTGTTTTTCTTCTTCTAAGCTTGTGTCAACTTCCTTGGACTCTCCTATTTTATGTTCAGCATTGTTATGATTTTTATCTTCCATTTTTTCTTTTTCTACGTCTATTACTGGCTCTTTTTCTTTTGTTTTTACTTCTGTATCCTCTATTTCTCCAGTGTGTTTTTTATCTAGTTGATCACTATTAGATGTAACATCATAATCATTTTCAACCTATTCAAAAATAAATAAAAAATAAATTTACTGTACACAATACAACATACAATTGACTTACTAATGGTTCAGGACTTTCGCAGTCTGGATTAACGTGTGGAGATTTTGGATGCTCCTCAACCACTTTTGGCTTTTTAGCTTTTGGGCTGTCTTCTTGTTGAACTTTGGACCTTGGTCTTTTTCGAGATCTACCTCTACCCATTTTTCTTTTTCTTTTAATTGGTAAAGGTGTTCTTGTATCTGTATTTTCAGGTTCCAGGGGAGTTGATGTCAAACTAAAAATAGAAAATTTTCATTAAAAACTAAGTGTAAACTAATAATATGTTGTATTCAGATTAGCTAATTGATGTATTTTATACCTTTGTGTTAAGTTTTCTTTTGACCTCTTAGGAAGTTCTTCATTTATTTCTTCACTGCTCGCTCCTGCGGACAATTCTTCTTTAAGTTCATTAACAGATTGTTCATCTGATACATTTTTCGTCTCTTCATCAACGTCACTAGTTTTTTCTACACATCTGGCAAGTTTTATTTTTTTCTCAAGCATTAATGCATTTCTACGTTTTTTATCAACCTTTTTACGTTTTTTAATCATAGGCAATCTTCTAGAAATACGCTTTTTTTTTATCAACGGACTTTTTACTTCAACTTTTACTGGTAAAGGTGGTGGTTCATCGATGTCTTGTGAAGATTCCTAAAAAAAAAATTATAACTATATTATTATTTATTGTTCCAAATTGTACAAGCCCACAATATACAAACCTTATTATCTGGTGACACTAAGTTATTAGAAGCAGTCATTAGAGGAGTCCACCTTAGACAGTCGGGTTCGATAGGAATATGCTTAGAAGCGTTTTTTCTTTTTATATGAGCATCAACTAATTCCCAATCAACACAAACGATCAATTTTCCATCCTCTTCCACAGCCATGTTAAGCGATTGCAGAGTGTAAGTAATATCATGCCTCATCAAACCTAAATTTCAAATTTAATACTAATATAAAATACAATACAAATCATACTATGATATTTATAAAAACCCAAACCATTTGCCAAACACGAAACTAGGTTAAAATATCTATTAGAATAGCATACAGGGAAGAGTCCACACATAATATGTGTAATATTAAATAAATGTATACTATATTTAAGATTCAAAATAGAATTTTTTTTTAAAATACTTTCAATAGTAATATACATTCAAAACACTCAGAAATTCAAATTAAAGCAAAATTATCCACTTGTATTTATTAAAATGAACCAAGAATATAACAGAAAATGTTTTGAAAGATATAACTGGTGGTAATGATTTGAATTATTCAAACAACCCTAATACATTTTTTCGGGATAAAACTAGAGATACTCCATGAAACACTGTTTATTTGGAGTAATTTAAAGATTGTATAAAATTACATACAATAAGTGTAATAACTTTATAGAGTAAGTTAGTTGTTTTGTAAGACAACTCATTAAGTTCAAATTATTAGAAAAAGTAATTTTTAACTTTTTTTAATATCCAGTTTTAGGTCAAAATTAATGATAGAAATATGTAAATAAACAGTCTACAGTCATTATAATCTATATGAATATTACCTGTTTTTTTGCTAATATCACCAATAGAAATTGATTGGTTGTCCCGATGCTCGTTGAAATACTCTAAAATCACAGCCTTCCAATATGCATGATACGAAACTTGTCCAAGATCAGACAATGGTTTTTCAGGTGTGCCCGGTTGTCCTTCAATTCTTGACAACAAATAACCTAAATACAATAATTGCAATATTATAGTGCTCAATTATATTTTCTCATACTATAATATAATACAATTATTAAATGTATTATATCGTAATTAATGTTAAATGATTATTTGTGTGTATTGCAACTTACTAAATTCTATGAGAAAGCGTCCAAATCCTTGCCTTTGGTACTGGGGCATAGTTAGAATACATGATACATTGTATTTTTGTTGACAATGTTTTTCTTTTGAAAAATAACCAACTAAATGACAACCCTAAAATATTTAAATATACATTAAAACTAAAAAAAGGTTTAATACATTTGTTTTAATTAGCCTTAGTTATTCATTAAATTGTATAAGTACAAAAAAATATGTAGGTCACCAGAGGACATCAATAGAGTGCTCAGTGGATAACCTACTAATTAGTGTTGTTGGGGGATGCTGTGATGTGATAAACGTGTGTGGTGCGATGATTTGTTAATAATTATATCATACGTAGGAACCAGATCCCACATATATACATATATATGTGCTACATAATAGGTAACCACAATTTCAAAAAAGAGATAACTAAAACGATACAAATAATTTGTCCTTAACCTCTTATCAGTGAAGCGGGATAAAAATTTACCCAGTCACATAATATAGTTTGTGTGACTGACATGAAAGCTTACACTTAATTTAAGTGCGACTAGAAACTGCACAACTGATAGAAGTATAAGGCCATTTCACACCTAATGCGTATGGTTTCATATAAACTATAAAGTGTAAGAATTTCAACCAACAAGCCATGTGTGTAGTATGAAAGAACAGCTGAACCGATTTCTTGGATATAGATTTTTCATAATTGATATTGTGGATATCCAGATTTCATAATAGGCTATAAGACATTTTCTAACACATCTCTAAGAAAAACCTACCATTTGTGCAATTAAATAAAAATAATGTAATTAAGCTCAGCTTAATTTATGAATCAAGACGTGAACGTTTTTATTAACACTTAACGCAACTGAGCTAAAATTAAGTATCCCCAAAAACTACACTTAGCTTGGTAATGTTTAATGATTATTAACTATTCAACACAGATCTTTTTCACAGGATGTTCCTTAACTATTATTATATGTATAAATAAATTGTTATTTGACAATTGTTTAAAGTAAGACTTGTAAACAAAAATATTTGCATTTTCTAATTAGCTTTCACATACAAATGTGCATAATATATGAGATACGGAAAGTAAAATCTCTTGTCAGTATTTTCTAAAATTGCGTTAGTGCGATTTTCTGAATCATGATTGTTTTCTAACAATTAAAGACCTCGACACCATTGTAGCTAAAAAAATGACCAAGTTATTGCACTTTGAAGTTTACTAATATTATGGCATTTTTCTAAAAATCAACTTTGCCAACAAGAGGTCCCATTCTGCTTTCCGCTCATATATAACAATATATATATATATAATATATTATGTACTTACATAGGCATCATTTTTCGTTAAAACATAAAACAGGAAGGGCTCAACATCATAATATAAGGTTTTATGATCCAAAAATAGTTTTGCCAAGAGGCACAAAGTTTGGCAATATATTTTATTTGCATTTCCATCGACCTAAAAAAATATATATATGATATAATGTATAATACTTATAATGAATATAATATAGTGATTTGAAAAACAAATGGTGGATACATATTAATGTTAATACCTCAAAGACACTAATATTATCTTGTCTATAAATTTCTGTAGCTGGTGGATGCCTCCAGTTACAATTATGCATATGCCTCTCCAGAACAGATTTACTTTTAGTGTACTTCAGACAAAATTCACATAGAAACAATTTTGGAAGTCTAGCATACTCTTGAGGGAACGGAGATGAAAACCACGTTTCCACTTCATGTTTACCAAACTGTATTGCTGCTGGACATCTACTCAAATTACCCGACATCTCCGAAGCTTGAATTGTACTCTAATAAACAACATGCATACATAGAATAAGCTATTTATTTATTTAATATAGTAATATAAAATGTAAAAACAAGCTTTACGTTTATTGCTCGTTTTCTTGTTTCTTTGTAAATATCAACATCTTCATGTAAAACACCAGAAGGTAAATCTGATGCTACCAATCGACTCATATTTTCCAAAACTGCAATTTTAAATTATTTTAACTTAAGACAAAATATAATTTAAATATATTACATAGTTAAGGAAAATATTTTTCTTTACTTCACATAATGTGAAAAGGGCATGTCTGTAACAAAAAAAAATCCTTAAGATGCAAAAGTATTGTTAAATGTTTAAAGGACACCTCACAGCTGAAATAGTTATTTTTTAGTAATTTTTTTTTTTTGTGTGTGTGTGATCTAGTCTTATAATTTATGAAACCTAATAGCCTAATTTTTATTAATTGTTTAAAATTTGATTTTTTCTGTTTTTAATTACATTATTAAGAATAAATATCATAGCATTGGTTAAGTTTTCTTAAATAAGTTAATTAAATTATTGACCAATTTATTATTGGATAAATGAAGTAAATGGTGTAAAAAGTTTTGACACACAACATGTCAGAGTTATAATATATTTAAATATAAAATTAACTTCAAAATTGTGCAATTTGTATATAAATAATGTTTGTTAATAATATAAACAAAATTAATATGCTCAAGTGTAATTTACATAATTTAAAACCTAGTAGTTATATACTTAAAATTTAACTTTTATGTTTAGCATGACATGCTCTTTATAAAATGAAGTGAAGTTTTCATTACAGCACAACACTTGACTATTATTATTAACTTAGGAATAATATATGTACAAAAAACCTAAAGCATGCAATGGATTAAAATCGATACAAGCGCTTAAAAATAATGGTAGTAAAGTTTATGCAGCTGGCGATTACTAGCAGGATTGAAGGAACTTGCTTACCGGAACGGGTGACTGGACGTATCGTCGGCACGGACAGACGGTCACGGAAGGCGGAAGTAGGACTTATAAAGGATTTATCGTTTACAAGTAACTTGTATTCACCCCCCGATTCAGCTATTTCTCTTGTCTCCATCATTTTGGATGAAACTGCTGATTTTACCAAAGAACTAGGCGATTGCTGTTTTTCAGGACTCTTAAATTTTTTTTCCTTAGAAGGAGGAGTTTTCAAAACATTTTTATTAGTCGATTTAGGGTCTTTTTCCAAACGAGGTCTTGTACGAGACTGTAATGGTGTTGAATAAAAATGACTTAAACCATCAAACAAACCTTTTAGCTGAACAAATCCAGCAATAGGTTTGTCTTTTTTGCTACAACAGACCTCAGCAGCTTTTAATTCCTCCACAGGAGGAGCCTTAGCAGCTAAAGCAGCAAAACCCCAAGGTTCATTTGAAGTATCTGTAAGTAGCTTTTTAAATAAAGAAGGAGGTGCTTCAGAATTGTTTGATTTGGAATGTAACAGTGGAAATATTTTGGGTTGGGATGAACTAACCTTGGCAATTAATTTTGGCGCTCTTAAAAGAATTTTAGGTGTCGATTTTGGATGTTCAACATTTTTATTACTTTCTTTTTTGAGTTCATCAAGAGGCTTAGGCTTTTCAAATTTTTTAGTCTCACTTTGTTTAGTGGAATTAATAGAATCATCACCAGTCGAACTACTACATTTAAAGGATGAATTTGAAGGACTTTTTATGAAATTGGCATCCCTTGCAGCGAGACGTTTCGGGAGAGGAAATATGGGCCGACTTGGACGCACAGAAAGAGAACAAGCACGCGCACTGCTGCTACAACTGCTGCTAGAGCTGTTACTACTATCACTATTACTGCTATCGCTCGTGCTACTCGAACTACTACTGCTGCGGCTACTAGAACCTGAGCTCGAGCTACTTGAGCTGTTGCTACTGCTAGAGCTTAAGCGCTTGTTCGAAGGGGTATTGACTTTCGGCACACCGGATCCTCTCCCGTTCACGCCTCGCGCATTAAACGCAGCACTTTGCCTAAAGAATTTAGCTTTCTCCTTGGAGATAGCAGTGTCTCGCCGCATACTGCCACTACTCGGAACGGGAGAGGGGGGAGCCGAGGAGTCAGGAGAGGAGACATTACCGTCTTCCGTGACATCGCGTTGCTGCATTGAACTTGAAGCAGATGGTGCTCCTAAACGACGATCTTGCATTTTCAGGTAATGATTCTGTCCTCTACTTGACCTAAAAAGGAATAGAGATAGTTTGCATTTAAGCAAGAAAAAATAATAAAATTGAAATCTATCTAACATCATAATGTCGAACTCTTAAAGAACTATTTTATTTTTTGATGAAAATATAATTCCGTTTTTTAATTGATAATTAATAAATGTATGATTAATGATGATAGGTTGTTCCCCACAAAATTAATTAAAATATTTCAATAAGCATGAACACACTAATTGTATAATGTATATTATATAGATACAAGTTTCATATGTATATAAATATATATACATATATATATTTACAATATATATACATTTGTTTTTTAAAGAGTATTTTTGAAAATAATATAATTAATAGGGTTTTAGTAGACATTTATTACGTATAAATAATTTATAATGTATTTCTCTAATTATTAAAGATCTTACCTCTGAATTTTAAGACTAGATCTCTTCCTTCCTCGCCTTTCAGATAAAGGTTCTTTCTCGATTGTAATATTAGTAATTTCATGATGATCTAAACAAAACGAACATCGCCATGCTGATTTTGGTTTTTCATCAGCTGGGGGTTGTAAACATTGCATATGATATCCTCTATCACACGTATCACAATTTAATAAAAATATCTATGAAAATAAAATAAATGTTTAAAAATAAATATTAAGTCATTTTTTTTTTCAAAATGATTTACTTGTTCAGTTACTGAACACTTTGGTATGGCTGAGCATGCTCTACAGTCTTGGCAAAACCAACGTGAACCACGGGCAAGTAATGCAGTCAAAGGACCACTACCTTTGAGAGCCAAACATGAAGGATGTAATGAGACTCCACAACCTCCACGACATCGTTTTAGTTCTTCAGCTTCTCCACACTGATTTTTAGCTGAAGTTCCCAAGCAATCAGCACAAACATTTTGGGCAGAAACCTAAAATTTAAACAGCCATTTTTAAAATTATCTTAATTAACATAAAATAATAACATTAAAGTTCATACTTTATCAGATTCTCTATCACTGGTCTCATTATCTGTTAATGAACTTGTATCACAAACAGAAAGTCTTCTCCTTCTTCTGCCAGGTCTTCGAAGGGATAATGGTGACTCAATGCCACTAGTATCTACTTTTGATGGGCGCCCTTTTCTTAATGAACCACATTTTGATATAGGCGTTCCAATAGTTGAAGTTGTAGAATCTGGAGTAACAGGCAACCTGTATAGTTTTCCATCTAATACCAGTAAACCCTTATCAACTGCTTTATTTAGAGTTGATTTCAGTAATGATCCCAAATCACATTCTTGATTTTTTAATTCTATAGAGTAAGCATGATGTATGTAACGATCAATATTTTTATAAGATGACCCTTCCTCGTCTAAATGGCCAACACTTTTCACAACAATCTTGGTTAAATCTGTATCCGAGTTAATGACCAATTTACGATTAGCAGTTCCTCCAGGGTTCATATAAGTGTTTTGACCTTTGTTGAATACTTTCAAGACTGCTCCACTTTCGACACATCTCTCTACTTGAGTCTCAATATCAGCTACTGGGTATCGATGGTGTTGACGTATTGCATTGACAATACGTTCTAAGGACGGCCGTTGCTTCTGTCCGCGAATCTTATTAACCGCATCCAAAACCCATGTCTGCCACTGAGAAAAACTTACACCGGCATTCTCTTTTTCTCTAACTGATTCTCTCATGTTCACTAAAAATAAAAGATAAAATATATATCAGCGAAATAATAAAATAAACACTTCTAATATAAATTACATATTTGTGTTCAAGACATAATTTATATAGCTTAACTGTAACTTTTCATAATAATATACTACATATGATATTATACAAAAATATATAGATATGTATGTGTGTAATAGCTAATAACTATACATAGTACCATACTTAAAACTTAGATATTGGTAAAAAAAAATGTTCACCATTTTGGTGATCTTGCTGTTTTTCTATAAAGAATATTATGTATTCCTTATATATTACCTATAATACCTTTCATTATAAATATTATAGATAGCCTACCGAGACAAATTTCAGTTCTGGACGTCGACATGGAACGGGCGCTAGTAGTATCGTTTTCAATGAAATTCATACTGCTAGTGCTAATCCCGTGTCGACGTCCAGATCTTAAATTTATCTCGGTGGGCTATCTATAATATTTATAATCAATGGTATTACTCTAAAACATATAATTTTTTTTTATACAAGATGTTTTATTTTGTAAAATGAAGAAAAAAATCTTTATAGGTATATTATATAATCCTAGTTGTTAACTAATTAATTTTGTTTAATTTAATGGCTTAAATTAAATGGTCATTATTTCATGTTCAAGACATAACCTTTGATATATACAAATCATGCAGAGATAGATTTTAAGGCTCCGGCACACAGAACGCAGTCTGTCGTGGCGGGCAGCGATATTTGACTGCTGCAGGAAAGCAATAGTTTGTAATAAATAGTATTGCAGCAGTTCTGTCAAACAGATTACAGTCTACCGCGGCGGGCTAATTCAGATCGCGACAACAAGCGATACAGTTGTACAAATTTACAAATTTATGCGCGGGCATCTCACACTGAACTCAATACATGGAACGCGTATTGCCTATAGTCGGCTGCTTATGAAAATGTCTCCTGGTAGGAAGCTACCATTTTGTATACTTTAATTGTTTTATCCATGATACTTATTGTTTATTCTACGATTTATCATATATATGATGGTGTTATCATCCGGTGACATCCGAAAATATTGAAAAAAAAACGATCATCGTGTGAATCAAGTTCAATACAAAGGCGATAGTATTCTCCAAATTGTTCTCTTTTCGTTCGATTTCATGCACCCAACATCGTTTTTTCCTTTTATTTTAAAGTGCGAGTAGGAGAAGAAGTTGCTTTTCGTCAGAACTTGCCATATTAAATAAATAATATAAATATATTAGTCAATTAAAAAAATATTATTAAAATCTAACTCTGAAGAAATATTAGGTAAATTTTATACCTAGTTAAAGGTATGTAATATATTTATCAATATCTTCAAGCCAACTGATCTGTGCAACCACGGACATGTACTTTGGTACATAAAATCATGTACATAAAAAGCCACCGATAACACAACTTTTTCAAATTTGACTTATTAATTATTTACTGGTTCTTAGTAACTTATCAGTATTTTATTAGGGAGAACAAATTTACTTTACCGGACACCCTTTTTTTTTGCCATATCAGTGTTTTTTTTACACTATTATGAATCTGAAGTCAAAAATCAACACTCTCCTCTGGTTCCAAAGTTATAACTACTTGAAATTTGCATATTTTTGTGAGTATAACTCCGCATCAGGACTCTTTGTTAGTTGAAGGCTCACACTCTTAAGCCCCCAGAGGAAAAATAGCTTCCCTAAAGCACTAAACTAACCTAACCTAACCTATCACTCTAGAAGCATCAGTGTCCTAACGAATCCGAACCTAACCTATCCTCGCGTTGCCGAAAAATGTATAATGCAGCAGTGGTTAGCAGAAACCTCAGTCACCTATTACTATTCACAGAAATATGCAAATTTCAATTAGATTAACTTTTTAACTAGAGAAATCCGCCTAATTCTGACTTCAAATTTTTAATCAGCATAAAAAAACACTATAATATAGCATATAAAATCCCAAGGTATAAGTCTACTTTACCGGACACTCTTTTTTTTTTTAATTCGATAGTATTTTTCACGCTGATTACGAATATGTAAAAATTTTGCGCCGCTCGCACTTAGTTTGGAAGTTACAGAAGTTTAAAGTTTGCCAATATCGATTTACGCGCGCGCCCAACGCCGCACGTCTACCCGCGGCCGCCGGGTACTTTATAACAAAGATCGCGTGTTATACTGTGTTAACAAGTTACAGGAGTTTAAAGATCGCCGATCACTGGGCTAGGTTTTGTCTCGTTAGGTTGCTGACCGATTCCAGGGCAGTTTCAGGTTAGTTTTTTTATTCCCTTTAGGTTAGCTATTTTTCCCTCTAGGGGTTTGGGGGCGTGAGCCCCCATCCTAACGAAGAGTCCCGAAGGGACTCGAGTTGACTCCCGTAGCCAACAGCCGTAGGGAGTTGCTTTATTTAGTTATGAGTTTTTTTTAAACTAAATTGACCTGTGTAACCTGTATATAGCTGTAATTTCAAAACTAATGTTTACTTATACTAAATACAAAAAAAAAAAATTACGACGGCGGGAGGTAAGTAGACGAGGGGGCCGCTCATAATTAGTATAACGAACGCCCGCTATGTCGAGAGCGGCGATCGTCGAATGATGTATCCGGCGGCTGCGGGTAGACATGCGGCGTTGGGCGCGCGCGTAAGTCGATATTGGCAAACTTTAAACTTCTGTAACTTCCAAACTAAGTGCGAGCGGCGCAAAATTTTTACATTTTCGTAATCAGCGTGAAAAATACTATTGAATAAACAAAAAATCGGAAAAAAAAGGGTGTTCGGTAAAGTAGATTAGTTCCAATCTCAAAAAGGGTAAACACTCTTTTCCGTGTATACTTCCAAGAGGTACAAATACGTACGTGGTAACTTTTGATAGGTGTAAACCGGACTTTGAATTATATATCTTTATTGAAAATCAATACATGCATAAAATTACAACATTTACGATGATGTCAATAAGTGGTTTTTATATTTTTCATAATAACCCTCTTTGGCGTCCAATCAGTTAAAAACAATAATTTTCTAACTAGACACAAGGATATATTGTCTTGACTATTTTATTTTCTGTATTTATACCTATGAATTAACTTCTTAAAATAAATATTAGATACTAAATTTTGTACTAAGCAATTAAATAAAAAATATCACAATCCAAAAATGTATTATCAGCACTGATAATGGAGAAAATGTAAACAAAAATTAAATACATTTTACAATTATTATAATTAATACCCACTCATTAATTGCAATAATATTTTTAGGTACATGTCAGAATACCTAGGTACTATAAAATAATACATTTATCATTCAAGGAAATGTTAGCTTAAGCTTTGATTGATTATAAAACAGTATTTTATAATATGCAATAGATTTTTTCTCGATAGATTACTTTGTTTTGAAACTGCTGTGAACCTCAAAATAAGTTTATCGATGATCCTGAATGTAGTCATCAAATTCAAAATGTTATGTACCGAGTAGTGTGATAAGCAATAACAACCAAAATTGAAAATTAAAATGCAAAATTGTGTAAAATCTGACAGCAGCCATCTTGCAGTGTTCCGGCGGGGCGGTAAAAACACCCCTCTCCTACCAACCGGCGACCAAATGCCTGACCCATATTTATATACATTATTATATAAACAACAATTTACTACATAGTGTAGTAGCGTAAGCAACACGACTTAGAACCAAGTAAGATAAACGGCAATGAAATATATAACTCACCAACAATACTATCAATGTGTATTACGCAGTAATTTATCCATGGAAATGACAGCCATTCACATTACAACCAAATAGTGGCGAAAGGCTATCGGGTCCCGTATACGCGTTTGAAAACCAAACGATATATCCCAAACAGAATAAAGATGTTCAAGTGCGCGCTAAGGTTCACTGGTGGACCTCGCCACATACGGTCTGGTCGACAGCGGCGGTTATATTGGCGATGGCGGTAACCGTAAACATCGCCGCTATCCGTCGTTCGCTACACGGATAACCGTTCGTCATCGAAACTGTACGCCGTCGTTTTGTCAACAAACCCAAAATTATAATCTAAGACCGTGCAAACAGCTTAATATGGGGCACACAGACTATCACAAGAGACCGACTTTCGCTGACCGAACGAACGATTTAATTTTCTACTCATGACTAATAGTACATGTACATCGCTTCTTTATTGTGTTATTTTTTTTCCACACATAGGTATACACATTACGCGGCTACTCGATTGATGGGGAGCGAACAAAAACGGATTGCAGTGGCGCGCAGTCGCACAACAATCGTTTCGGGGAAGAAACACACTGTTAAAGATGGCCGCCTACAACCGCGGTTGACGAACAGACGGGCGCAGCGTTCAGTTTGACCAACGCAACTGCCGTATGGTTTCCCGCGTAAATATCGGCGTCATAACACATTTCACTATTACCTCCAGTTCCCTGTCCCTGTTTTTTTTTTCGGTAATTCCTAATATTCTGCTGACGACTAGCAAACTATTGCATGTCATTACTTATGAACTATAATCTTTAACTCAAGAAGGCACTTTAGGGTTCATAAAGTATAAACCATACATAAAGAAGATTGGAGCTACTCAGACTTTCCTCTTTTGACAAACCAAAGTTATTTAGACTTATGTCCTATCTTTTGATTCAGTTTGCGCATCATTCTTAAATTATATTGTATTTGAGAACTCAATAAGAAGGATATGTAGGTCACGTCATGACAAAATAGATTTTATCAATTTTGTCATTGGTCATGCATCACAAATTTGTGATCCCAGTCCACAGATCATATTACCTAAAATATTATAGTATTATTTTTTCGCGATGAATTACAGGCTTCTACACTAAAGCACGGAAGCTGTATGGTCCAATGACCATGGATAATAATATCAGGCGGACAGCTCACAGCGGTGATACCACAGATTAAAAAAAATTTAATTCAAAATATCTGTGCCCATGTGGTGATAACTGATGTCTGATATCATAAGAGTATACCTACCCACCCATTTATCTTGGAGATAATAAGTGATAAAATATTCTCAACTCGAGAGCTGTCCTCGTCCAGTTCGTGATAATACTATTGATGTTCTTTAATGTTGATATAGTAATCTACCTATGTTAATGTTTGACCAATAACTATTAACTATACCCTATTCTCTGTAGTATATAAATATATAATATGTATAATTCAATGATATGTCTATTATGTGCTTGACTAAATGTTATTCGTTTTGTCACTTTATAACCAATTGCATAAACATGGTGTATTTAATTTTTGTAATTGGTTAGATATGTAAGATCATTACTTTGAAACGAAAACCACTAAAAGTTTAACATGGCAACTGGTTAGTAAAAAATTACTATTCACAATACTTAATAGGTGTCCTGTGTTAAATTAGACGGGTGTTCTACACGTAAAACTTTCATTCAATAAAGAAATAATCTGCCTTGCTCACTATTATTTATTCTATTAAAAACAAAAGTAACTTGATTTTTTTAATATTAGGAACAACTAGAAATAAAGTCGCGTTAGCTCCTGGTCATTCATTAATGGACTGGATTCGATTGGGTAATTCCGGAAGTGATTTAACTGGACTGGGTGGCAAACTCATTTCGGTTTCAAGATCAGAATTAGCCAGACATAATAAACGAAGTGATGCTTGGTTAGCTATACGAGGCACTGTGTATAATGTAACCCGATATATGGATTTTCACCCGGGAGGTGTTGATGAATTAGTACGTGGTATTGGTACAGATGCTACGAAATTATTTTCTGAGGTAAGATCAACAATATCAGACAAGCAATTAAAACCAAAGTAGTTGTGTTCACTATTGACAAATTGTTTACGGAAGATTGTAACACTAGATACATGCCTGGGTAAACTATGAGTCAATACTTCAAAAGTGTGTGGTTGGTCACCTAGTAAACGATGAAATATATAAACTACCTCAGGTATTAAAAACACCGATAGAAGATGATTTAAAGATGGATTGGTTTCAACAACTTGGATTTTTATGTTTTGTATTTTACACAAAGTCTTCTTATCCCGAGGTATTTTTTACAATGGTTATTTTTCGTAATATTGTTTAATAAATATATTATAACCTAACTTTTATAACTTTTGATTTTATGTTGTGTTCAAATATTTTAGGTATCAGTTAGTTTAAAAAGTGCTAATGAATTTTATTATAATATTAATGGGAAAACCAGATATGTTAAACTTCATAATAACGTTAACTGGCCATGTAATGTTAAAGTTGTAGCTGAAACTGGAAAAATTCAAGTGAAATTGTTTAAAAAAGTATTAGCACTTTGGCCAACCTATGGCAACATATCTCAGGCTAAATTTGTTCAAATTGACTTTTGGAAATGTATATTTAGAGAATCCTACAAAGTTACCCATAATGTTCAATTTTTGTTATTTAAGTATGAACAACAAGTGTATAATCATGTTTATCCTGGTCAACATGTCTATGTTAAATCCAAATTAAATGGTAGGTTTTGTAGTTTTTTTTTGGTTGATTTGTATATGTTTTCTAATTTCCTAACAGCACTTGAAATTGTTTTAGGTTGTGATATTTCAAGACCTTATACGCCTGTTTGGCCGCTAGTGGATACCACAGAGTATGGACGAATAGCCGAGGATAATTTGTGTTTATTAGTAAAAACATATCCTAATGGTACTTTAAGTTCACATTTATGTTCTTTGTGTCCAGGTGACTTTATTGAAGTTAGTAAACCACAGGGTAGTTTTGAATGTTGGACGTTGAAAACAAATCTAATTTTACTGGCTGCTGGTACAGGCATAACACCCATGGTTCCAATTATTTGGAACGCTTTACATTCACCGATTAAAAAGTAATACAATATAATTTTTTCAACGTACTTGATAATAATAAACTATTTAATAATAGGTACCATGTCACCTTGTTATACTGGAACAAAACCGAAAAATGTATAATTTGGAAAGAGCAGTTGAACGAATTATGTGCCAAATATACATCTAGGTAATATTTTTTATAATTCCAATGCTCCTTTTTTTCGTGTGAATTAATAATTTTTTAATTTGAAAATAGATTTATTGTTAAACACATTTTATCGGGTGATGATAACCAGGAAAATACACAAAATGGACATGTTGATGATGTATTAATTAAAAAATATGTTCCAGCACAATCCAATAATGATCAAATGACTAGTGCTATTTGTATATGTGGTCCATTGGGATTCAATCAGTTATGTGAAAAGTAAGACGCGTAGAAGGTATATATTTAGAATTAATACATTTTTCACTAACATATTTTTCATAATTTCTTACAGGTTTATAATCAAACAAGGATATTCTGCCAATGATTATTTTATTTTTGGGTAAAATATAATAATAAAAACAAATGTGTACTTTTCTATAAACAAATAAATTATACATAGTATACAAATATATCACAAAGTATTATTTAATTATATCTCATATTGGTTGGAAGTATTATTATTTATCAGCCACTAATGTACCACTCGAGAAAGTAGAGTCCGAGTTCAAAAATATAAGTGTTTTTTAACAAAAATTGTGTCTGAATAAAAATAATAGCAAATAATATGGACATTAATTAGTAACAAATAGTATGTACTTTTTTTTTTTAATATCACTGTGGTCTTCAAGTTAAACTATTAGAACGAGAAAGTTGACAGCTTCAATACCCAAGACTGTTAAAAACAATAATATCTAATTTAAATAAAAACATTGAAAACTATAAAAAAAAAATATAACAATAAAAATAAATAACTAATTATTAGCATACATTGTGTGTGTGTGTGTTTATATATATTGAACTTTAATCTGTAAGTTTTTTGAAATTATCAATCTTTTTTCAACAATTAAAATAATTGAACATCATAAAACAATAAATAAAATTTAAAAACCGTATGGGCAAACATGAAGTAATGAAAAGGTTCTAATTTTGTTAACAAACAATTTAAAAAAATTAGGTATAACAGTTATAATAATTTAAAATAAAAATTGTATGGTAATTAGATTTAACATTGAATGAGTACCAAACGAAGTTGTAAATAAAATGAGAGTTTACATGTTAATAAAAAATAAGGTGTTTATTTCATATGATAATACAAAGATGGATACAGTATATATTATATATATATGGTATGCACACTAAATTATTGAAAACATAACAAAAAATATATTTTATTTTGTAAAATAGATATTGAGCAAACATGTTATATATATTTATATAAAAAAAAAAAAGGAATACCCAAAACCCACCATCTCCACAGAACAGTTTAATAAACTAATAACTTAGAAAAGCGCATACAATAACTATTTTCACCAAATCAATTAAATAATATATAAATGGTAATCTCTAATAAATATATATGAAAAGATACTAAAGTTTTTCTGGTTATATAATAACTGATAATTAATAAGATTTGATTAATATCAAGTTAAAATAGAACCTGATAACTATTATAATATATTATGTGTTCATGAAAATTTAAACCCGTTAGCTTTATTCACATAAATAAGTAAATTTTGTATTAGTAAACAAGATATAAAATGTATTAGACTTCAAAACAATAATAAATAAATAACAAAATCCAACTTGGTACAACAAAAATTAAAACCAATACAACTTAAAATTATTTGAGTAAAATAATATATAATATAGATTATCCTGCACACTACTATTTGTTTAAGATAAGACCTTTTAACTTATACAAACAATACAATCAAATACAAACCACCGTTAGTTATGCCTAGTTTTCTTCCTTGTAAGAAATACATATTTATGTTTTTACTCTCAACAATAAAAATATGTACATCATAACATCTAAAATCTGTACTACATAATTTTTTAATAGAAATAAAATATGCATACCAAAACACGGGTATTTGAATAAAGACAAAAAAAACACCCTGTACATAATAATAATAAGATAATTTTAATTGAAGGTAAACAAATTAATTTAATTTTTAAATGGTAAACATTCATTTCACCAATGAGTATGATTCATGCTTGATTGTTCAACACAATACCCGTTTTGTAAACAATACATATCTTATTTCACCATTAAAACAGCCTTACAAAATGACTATTCATTCGTCCATCAATGGCGCATACATTTATAGATAAGTAAATAAATTATTAACATTGTAAAACAGTCTGTGTGTGTGTGTGTATGTGTGTGTGTGGTAATAAAAAAACCATGTAGTATTTCCCAAGATATCATAAAATACTCTTTCTAATAATCATAAATTTGTAATATGTGATACAACACATAAATAACAGTGCTATTAAGCATATTTTAATAATACAATTTAACTTAAAAAAAAACACCAAATAAACTATAAAAGAAAAACAGTCGTATTATCACATCCAAACAAAATTATCAGTTACTGTATTCCCATGTGTTTCCATGTGCTGGTTAAGTAAATTACTATCAAAAAATGCTTGTCCACAAGTTACACACTCGTAGGGAGCATGCACTGTCCGCTCTTCACCGTGTAAATTCTTTTCATGCCTTTCAAGATGAGCCTGCCTAGAAAAAGTCTTACCACATGTGCCACATTCAAATTTGGTTTCCTCGATGGAATTAGCATTTTCGTCACCAGACTTGTTGATCCTTCTTCTTGCCAATACAGGTTCCACTTTATGAATACGCTTCAAATGCCGTAACAGATGGCTTCGGCGTGAAAAGGTTTTCTTACAAATAGTGCATAGTGTACTAGGTTTGGACCTTATTTGGTCCGAATGCTGTTCACTGAGTTCAAGAACACTTACTGGAGGTAGAAAATCAGATTCATCTTCAGAATCCGAGGGATTTTCCATTTTAATATTGGCTTCTTCAACATTAATTTCTGAAAGAGTCACTTCGGGAAGTATGGATGTTGACGATGAAGGGGTAATGCCATTATGAATATCCAAATGTTTACGCAAATGTTCATGGCGAGTAAAACACTTACCGCAAAGCAAGCAAGCAAATGGTTTTTCTTCTAATGGGTTATCTAATGATAGTGCATGTTCGTGGGCTCGTTTTCTATGTCTGAACAAATGTTCTTTGCGTACAAAACTTTGTTTACAAATATCACAACAAAATGGTCTAGGCATATCAGTAGAACTATGACAACTAGGTATACACATGAGATGTCTAGCTAAATGTTCTTTACGTATAAAACGCTTACCACATTTTTCACAAGGGAATGGCCGCACCGTGCTGTGAGACAGCATATGTCTCATAAGATGTTCTTTGCGATTAAAACCACTGGTACAAATACGACACACAAATGGTTTTACATCTTCGTGAGTCATTTGATGTCTTTTCCATGAACTGCGACGAGGGAAAGATTTACCACACGTTGGACATATAAATAAACGTTGTTGGGATTCTATTTCCGGTGGAGGTTGAGGCTCTTCCTCGTCACGACCAATGCCTTGATCAAATTCATAACATTCCCCACACAGTGAACATGGAAATGCACCTTTATTAATAATGTAACGTCTATGTGTCACAATAGTTGGACATGGCTCTCCTGAAATAAGGTTTTCTTATTAAAAAATATTAATTAGTTTTAATGTTAGGAAGGTGTCAGTGCAGCCCATTTTAAGGAGTAAAGTATACGCAATTTTTTACAAAATCTTAACTTAAAGCTTAAACTGTGATGTGTAATTATTAGTTCAGTAGTTAGGACTTTTTTTGGTAGTTAAATTATTTTTCGGACTATCACAGCATCCGCGACAGCGATTAAAACAATTTTTTCCATAAAAACTTAGTTTTTTAGATCCAAACATACGGCTTACTAAGTGATTATAGAGCAAAAAACCTTATAATCAAAATTAAAGAAAACAGCACTATTAAGGGCACCTTGTCCCTCGAAGCCCTTTTTTTGTTATTTCAAATAGGACATTCATTAATTTATTTTTTAAATAATACAATTTTGGTCAATTTAAACCCTGCAACTTCCAAAAAAATGAGTTTTTCGAAAAAAAAATGGCTTTGAGATGCCCTTCAAAATATTGTGTTCTTTAAATAATCTAATAGGTATATAATATATTACCAGACATTAATTTGTCAATGCTTTTTTCGAAGACGTCCCACATAGGTGGCAATGCCTCTCTTCTAATGCGTAAATTATCAACAATATCTTTATCTGCACTATTAATTTCATTTGGCAACTTTTTACAGTTATTGTACTCAACAAGATAATCACCCAAGACACCAGTAGGTCCATTTTTCCTATAATTTCGGTAAAAAAAAAACAAAAAATGTTATATACATCATGCCATTATACATATGACACAAAACATATTTATAGTAAAAAATTATATCATCTTACAGTGGATCAAGACTAAACGTTTCTTCTTTCATTAATACATAGTCTTCGGGTGATGGTTCACCAAGATATACTTTTTTTGTACTCTCCATGTTTTCTAATATATTTTTATCTTTAGCTAAACAATAATAATTTATACAAAATTATAATTTTTTTTTTTTAATTTTAAAAGTATTTACGATTTGACCAAACTTACATATATACAATTTGCTATGTTCTTCATCTTCATCGGTCATGTCAATAACTAAATTATTTGTAGATTCATCGCCGTCGTAATTCTAAAATATAATATAAACAATAATAATTAGGTGTTTTATTAGTATTTAACAGTTTTAAAACCAAATATAAATAAAGCATTAACTCTTTTTAAATTTATATATTATAAAATATATAATTTATATTGTTTTTTTTTTGTTTTCAACAGAGCTAACTAATTAATTAAGATAGATGAATTATGAATTTAAATTACTTTTTCGTCTCCACTAGCTAAATCCATATTGTTCTTCAAACACATCTCATAAAACTGATCCCATTCATTTAACATGGTAACACATTTTGAACAAACAAATTTAGACATATCATCATGCTCCATCACCTAAGAAAAAATTAACAACATTAATATTAAAAACCTACAAAATGTACTGCTAACATAGTTGTTTCAACCAGATGTGAATTTAAAGAATTTTTAGCATACGGCATTAAACATTTTCTCATTTTATCATAGTATAAATTTTCAAACACAGATAAAAATCTGAATGGCAAACAATCTATGAACTTAATAAAAAATTTAAAAATTAAGCAGGCTATATCAAGACAGAACCATAAGTTTTTAGCGTGAAAATGTTGTGTTTAAATTGAGATAATTAAGGGGATTGCATGCGGTTGGTTTTTAAGGAGTTTTGTATAGGCAATATTTAAGAAAAAAGTGGTTTTAATAAATTTCGATCATGTCAAATAATTTACTGGTTAATTTGTATGAGATTCATGGTTTTATTTTTAATTTAAATTATTTTGTCTATGAGTAAAACCATTTTAGTTTAAATAACATACATTTTTTGTTCCATCGCACAGGCTGAACCAGTGATCCGATTAGTAATGTGAAAAAAGATTTGAATTCTTTGTGAAGTCTACTTATGATCGGTCAGGATATTTTTTTGATATCTAATTCCTAGTATGTATCAAACATGTTTGAACATTATATAAAATGTCAAATTTTAAAATCAAATTTGGAAAGGGTTAAAAAAAAAATTTTAAAAAGTACCCTGACCGATCAAAAGTAAACTTCATGTCGAATTCAAATCTGTTTTTAGATTGCTTATCGGATCACTGTTTCGGTCTGTGCAATGGAATAAAAATGATGTATTATGACTGAAAAAACCGACCGCATGCAATCACCCTTAAAATAACTAAACACGATTTTTCTTATTTTGTATCTTACAAATTTTTGATGAGGTAATACTAACAGTGGGTGTATTTATTTCTTGATATTACATATCAGTTATCATTAAAAACAAATATTTAAAAATCAAATAGTCATTAGACCATGGTTAGATAAAATTTGCTTATTTAAAATAGCAATTTAATGCAAATTGGCAATCAATAATTTGTTGTGTGTGTAAACAAATGATTTATACACAAAATCAAACGAGATAAATACATAAAAAATAAATCTATAAATTTAAAGCATGCCCATCAGCCAGCACGTTACATTAAAATTCCTACAAAACCGAACGTCCTTGAATCAGCTAAGGATTTTTAGATGTTAAGTATGGGAATACTAACTAAGATTATTTTCATAAATAATATAAATGTCAGTTTTCATTGGGATTAAGGTAATTTCAAAATAAAATTTTAAATACTATCGTACCACTATTTCAGTTTTTAAATAGGGGAACCTATATTGAAGTAGGCATTTTTTTTCAATTGAAACGTCATATTCTTAAGCTGAGCCGATAGTCAATTTGAACATTTTTAAATGATAAGGTATAATGATTGCCACTTGTAAAACTTCTTGTGTCAAAAATATACTAACTTATACATTTTTTTTAAGCTATAAAAAATAGACTAAAAAAATAATTGATACAATTTTTTAATTTTACTTTTTTGGGGTTATTTTGGTTTATTTAGCATAATGAATTATCACAATTGAATTCACAGGGAATTTTTGTTTAAAGACTAGTATTTTTTTCAAATGCTACACCGTCACATCTTGTATATGTATTTTGCATTTATTAAATTTTTGCTTTAAAGCACAGAATTATTACCAAGCGTATCTAAGATTCATGTACTATGGTCAATGGCGTTTGCACCATAACATGCCGTCACAATGTTTATTGTTAGTTAAGAAATGATTATGTACTGTGAATACCAAATTAACTGAATTAGGTAATTATATCATCATTCATAACTGTTTAGAGGACATTGAACATCCAATTTACTAGCGCTAAAACATGCTAATGCAGAATGTGTTTTACTTGCTCTGTGATGATTTTAGAGCAAAAATTCTTACAATGAAAACAAAAGATGACAAGATGGAGGCAATGTCACATCTTTTCTTTGATAAACCGCACATTTAGCTTAAAATTAAACATTTTAAATCACATAATTTTACTTTAATTATATAAGTATAACTTTTTTATGTTTATTATTGTCTCTGAAAAGTTTGTAATCTTTCGATTTTATAATATCTACTAAGTGTTTTTGCTCTAAAACCAATATGCACTGACGCTAAAACGCATTCTGCATAACTGTTAAGATGAAAAAAATTGTTTCAATCACTGTCAAAATGATGTGAACCACCGTTTATGGGGTTATAGGAAATTTAAGTATATTAAGTAAGATTATGTAAATTTATTTTTGAACTCTTAAATCTCTGAACTCTGATTAAAAATTAAAAACGTTTTAAATATTGTGATAATACTGTTTTTAGATACTGCCGAAAGAAAGTGGTACATGATTTTGAACTTAATTGTGGCATAAAAAATACACAATTTCGTTATATTGATTTAATAAAAGACTGCAATGGTAGTACTGAAGACTAGAGAGTAGAGACGCGATAGGTCGACGAGTTTCAAAAAAATAATAAATTCTCAAGACAAAAGCGCATCTACCTATCACGAAATGGGCAGCAGCTGTTTCGCTTTCGCCTGTTCGTAACAAATATTACTATTAACAACGCGGCGGTCGCCGCAGTCGTTATCAGGTGACGCAATCGGCATAGATAAAAAACGATAGGAAAATTCGAGGAGAGGAGTGACGATAATTTGTTATTGTTGTGTTGCAACTTGCACTCGAAGTACGCGAAAAGGCGAACCAGAATAAAACAGTATTATTGTTTCCTCGTGCACAAGACATCATCTCACCTCGATTCGCAGGTGTTTGACGATGGTGTCGCGTATGCTGGGGCGTGTCCTGTAGACCTGTCGCTCATCGTTCTTGCAGTCATCTTCGTCGTCCGCACCGGCGGCCAAGATCTTGTGGCGTTCGAAGTCGGCCGGTATTCCGCAGCATAGCCTACAAGTGGCGATCTTTGTCTCGCTCTCGCCGTTGTCGCCGGCCATAACTTGGAAAAAACCCGAATTCGCGATCGACGTTTACGCGCCGAGAAACGTAACGTCAAACGGACCAAAAACGACGTTTATGTAATTATAGAGCGGTGTGCGCCGGACTCGACGATGGGCCACGTAAACGTCGACGACGGTGTCACGGGTGCGAGAGAATCTTATTATGGCGGCAGCGGCGACGGCTAAACGATAATGGATGAAAAAAAAGGGGAAAACTGTATAGAAAAATATTTGAAGAGGAAACGTGATGCGCTCCGGCAGCCCGCGGGCGTCGACCGAGGAGCGCGGCGTATTAAAAATTGGTGGGGAGGGTTCGACAGTCGACTCGGCGACGCGGGCACCTGAAACGGTTCGCTGCCGCCGCCGACACCGGCCCCTACCCAAAAATTTCCCGAGAGAATAATTGATATCGGGCGCCCGGCCGCCGCCCCCCCTTAAAAGCGTGTGGTGGGCCGGATACGGGAAGGTCGGCGGGGACATGGCGCTTAGAGTGGGGAGGTGGCGGTCGCGGTGACGAAAAAAACCTTATGGTGTATGGCAACGGCGTCCGCGAGCGCCGCCGCCGCTCGACGCGCATCACACGAAAATAAATTCCGACCCTGGGGCTTTTGCTCGCAAGGCTTCTATTTTCGTTAAAACACTACCTCCTCAACTTGCCGGTTTTTCCCGGGACAACTCTCGTCTGGGAAAAATGTGGGAAAAGTCAACCACCCCAAGCCCCCCCCCCTTTCTGTAGGCCGGTTCAATTTCAAGTACTTTAGGTTGCACAAGCGCCTTTAACCCTTGTTACAGCTCATAAATCACATCGCGACAAATGTTTGACGTGACCACTAGATGCGGCTGAATATTATAACGATGCCCAAACTCAGAACTGTAGTATTACTTCAGTGTACATGTTTCCTATTTGAAATCATTTGCTATTAAAACGATTAACGATTAAGTTCAAAGTTCAAACCGCCTCTAGTAGTGTTAACCGCGATAATTATATGTATACAAATAGGAATTTGAATTATGTATTACATTAATGTTAAAGTTCTGTTTTTAGTACTTATGAGCGCGCTGGAACGAGTCCTTTGAAACGGGCTTTGGATGACACCCTTTAAACCTTAGCCCATGTATGTGTCGGCTCGAATTTAATCATTATTTTTACTGTAAATGTAAATTATTTACTTTAAACTTTATTCGTAGGTATTATTGTAGTTTAATTGCTTATTTTTGTATTTTTATTTATATATTCTATGGTGCTGCAAAGCTATACGATAAATAAAAATGAATACATTTATATTTTTAATGGTTTCAATAAATATTAAAAATCGTATTTAAAAATATATATATTATGTAGGTACTTTATACGTATTCTGTTCGTTTACAAAATTACTCCATTTTACCTTAGGCATATAATGAAGCTGGATTTTCAGGTGGGGCCGATTTGGGGAGTCGATAAACGAGTAGACATATAGGCACATGGTGACACCTTGTGGTTTTTCAACCAAACATTATAGCTAGCGAACGTGTATATTATAGCTATCCAAACAGAATTATTATGCCATTATTATACGTATTAGTATTATACACTTATATTTTAACTAACTTCGCCGCGAAGCCCTCCCCCCCCCTTATCCCGATAGATGTTTGTGTGGTCGGTATGCGCAACGATAAGCTGCACAGGAGGCCTCGACCAAAATATATTACCTCGTACACGTGCTACCTAGTCAATCTAGTTTAACATGAAAATGGCCCGAACCCGAGTGGAATTGGTTGTGTAATTTTATGTATATGAATTAGAAATAGCAAAATCTGAATTTAGTTCTTGCCAGGATCATCGTTAGTATGACCGCCTAAATGTATCGAGTACTTAATACATATTGATTACTAATGCAATAATAGTAATAATTATAATTTGTGCTGCCCAACAACAATTATTATGTAATACATTGTAAAATACTTTATTTACTTAAATTGTTTATAAAAACATATGGTGAGTTTGATTTGAGAATAAATTAAATAACCATAAGGGTTGATTTGAGTGACATCTCTAGTCGCCCTAGTCTTAGAATAGATAAATGTTAACATAAAAATATTTATTAGTATATAATATAATGAAGTATGATTCACGAAAGGTTGACCTAGGAAATTATTTTATATTTAAATGAAGTCATTTATAATACAATAATGATAAAAAAAAATGTAAAAACGACCATTGATAATTATTAATTACGTTTAAAAAATAATTTTAAAGTAATTTACTCATCACAATTCATTAACAATCGCCAATTGCATTACTGATTGATTAATAGGCTGTACCGTATACCGTAGGAACAACATGTTTATTTTTATTTAGTGACAGTAAAAATTTTAAAATAGTCAAATTTTTACAATTCTCATATCATAATAAACTAGAGGAAATAGGTATAATTATTTTAATCACTCAGATAAGCGTCGAATATTATCGTCCATTATTCTTACTTGTAAATTGTAAACCAGTTTTTTAGTATCTATTTTAAGTAATATCGTATTTGCCATTTTACCAATCATTTGTTGGGGAGTGGGAAATAACATATTTTATTATTTTACCGACCACGTGTGGCTTACAGAAAGATAATACCCAATGCTCAAAGTATCAAAATAGGTTTGTTCTCTAATTAAAAAGTCCCTATACTACAACAGCCATGTTATCTATATTGTAACCAACTGTATTGTGACTTATCACGTTTGCCTAGCTAATAATTATATGTGAATCTCGAATCTACAATGTATTATGTAATGTGTTTTATAAACTGCTAAACTAAATTAATCAACCACGTTTATTACGCATATAAGTATCGTCATTCGTTATCAATATACATATTTTTTTAGGAGTGTAGCGAGACCTCGCGGAAAGTGAACTTTTTTTTTAGCCACGTTCTCCCCTAGTCTTACATTTAGAATACATATCAACCATATTATTATAATAATATATAATAATAGGTAATAGGCAACTATAATAATTTATTTACTTAATTGAATATAAATTGATGTAGGTATTTTTTTGACGTATTTTTCCGAAGTCTAGATCATGCTGTAAAGTTATATTATACACATACCCTTTACTTTTTAAAAGAAGTTGCTTACAATTTCTATACCTACATAGCTTTTATATTTTTTTTATATAATCACAGCTATACTAAATTTAAGTACCTAGTGATAACTTTACCACTATGAACTAATATAAGAAAAAAGTATATTTTAATGGCTAAAATCTGTTATACTATTTCAGATTTCTATCATCACTAAAAAGACGACCTATATTTTTAGTTCTAACTTACATTAACACCTAGGTATACCCATTTTCTAATGTTCAAAATAAACGGTTTTTGAAAACTATAATATATAATAAGGGGTAACGCCTTGCTTATTATTATGTAGAGAATTTGTTGATCAGCACAAGTCATAACCGCAAAAAACAATGGTTATTACATTTTATTGTAATAACGCGACAGTTGGATAAATCGAAGTGTGCGATTGTTTTTATTACATAAATAGCGAGGGGTAAAAGATGGGTATTTTTTAAAAGGTTTTGGAAATGTTGTAATTTTTACAAATTATATAAGTAGTAAGATTAATAATGTATACATTATACATATGTGTATACAGTCTAATTAAGACATTTTTAAACTTAATAAATCCCCCCACCTCTAATATATTATTATATTACTACTACTAGGAACCACTTGACTAAAAATACCGATTTTTTTGAAAGAGCAGCCGCTACAAAAACTATGTTTATTTCATATCATCGCAGCTGACCCATAAGGGTACTTACAACATTTCAAATGTCGACCTCACTTTTTTTTTAAAGAACAAAGCTACTAAAAAACGTATTAAATAACATCTTTGGTTTTGTATATTTATTTTCTACTTAGCCTAATATTTATAAAGCTGTTCTTTCCTATAACTCTAGAAATCGTCCGATATTACATCTCTTTATACATAGGTCATTGTATAGTTATATTTTATTTTACCCCCCTCCCCCCCCCCAAAAAAAAACAGGACATTACCTTTATGTAATAATATCAATTTTTATTGTATACAATTAGGAAAACTGCAAAATAATAATTTTCAATAATATTTTGTTGGAATACTTAAACCTGCATTAGTTATACAATATTATATACTTTACTACCTAATATTTTTTATTACTTTAAGTATTACGCCAATACAAATAGATAATGCATAAATTATATTATAATGTATACAAGTTACAACACTAACTTTAGTTAAATAATATGACATTAAAATAAATTTGTTAGGAAAATGACCAGCTTGTAGCAAAAAGTGACTGGTTTGGATCATAGACTAAGGTAATAACATGAATAATATTTACTTATTTTTATAATATAATTTTTAAAAGCAATAGTCGCATGACAAGCCATAATATATTATTAAAATTACAACTATAGTAGTGACATCTAATAATTTTTTTTTTTAATTTAGATTATAGGGTTTAGTTTGGATAACGTGGGACATTACTTCGTACCCGTTTGGTAATTGTGCGACTTTTATATTTTGTTTAAATTTATGTAGAACATTTTAATAATTTGTATCTTATTGACACAATAAAGTCCTTCCCCTTCCAACCTTCAATTAAGTAGAACTTTCCTTCAAGAATCGAATAACAAAAAAAAAAATTGTTTTATGTGTTGTTGTATAAGTTATTCAAGTTTTGAAACAAATAGAGCTGTATTGTTCACACATAATATTAAATTCTTAAAATAAGGTATTTATCACTGTATTTGTTTCTTGCAATCTTATGTTAATTCCAATAATTATTATTGTTTTTATTTTAATATTATTAATTGGATTTCTCTATAAGATAAATCATTCAATCGTATGACGAGTACTAATTATGACCGGAGTTGTAAAAACAATAAAAATCAAATTATACTAATACCGTAACGGCGTAACCACTCAACATTATAAATGTATGATATCGAGCCATAAAGTTTAATAAATCTCTTCGACTTTTTGTGACATAAGTTCAAAACATTAAAATGCTTCGTTTTGTGTAAAAAATGTTTCTGCTAAATCAAAGAAGCTAATTTAAAAATTAAGATCTAAAACAACATTTCACAAATATATGGAGTTCATTATTTCAAATTCTAACACGTGGTTGGTTTTACTGCGCCGCACTTGACTTTTTGGTTATCTAGTAAAACAATTATTATTACAGTTAACATAAAATTTGTTTCAATTTTAAATTACTGGTTATTACATAAATCGCATTATATTCAATTGATTGTGTTAATATGTTTTATTTATAATCGTTGGTGTAAATAAGCTTAAAAAGTAGTTTTTGATTATGTAGGAACATAGCGCAGGCATAAACGAATACAGAATACACTTGTGCACAAAACGACCTTCCTCCAGCCCATGGTGGGTTAGGTCCATGATGAACATTAAAACCTTTTAGGCACTCAATAAAAAAAAAAAATCTACATCAATTAAAAATTAAAATTATTTATTGGGTTATTAAACATTCGAAACATGGCGTTTTTATTTTTATGTAATTTGTTTCTGTTTAAATTCACGGGTCAAATTATTTCAATACAATATAGAGTAATGAAACATTATTTTGACATTTTCATGTCTTAGCTCTGGCACATACATGGAAAAACTTGTTACCAAAACTTGTCACCAAAAAAGCGTTACCAAAAATATAAAGTTTTTCAGCCGAGTCTGCAACCACGAAAGAGCATTTTCATGTCTCGTTGAAGTACCGAATAAATTTAGATTAGTTGTGGAATTATAATAAAAAAAAAAATTACATGGAGCTTCCAGTTACAGCATAAGGCCAAGGAGATTAAAAAATTATGTACAATCAAGTTTCTGGCTAAAATTGTAGTGTTTATTATCTGGCCAAAAGTAACTTAACATAGAGAATTAAACTATTTTAAAATTTTTTATTTAGTTCTATGTTGAACGTTGAACGTACAACATATCTTATCTTATCTCATATCAGATAACAGCGTAACGCTTTTTTTGGTAACACTTTTTTTGGTTATGTACCGGCTAATTTTCTCGCCTATCTCCTACCCCTATCTCCCTTCTCTAACCCCATCTCCGTGTGGTAACGCTTTTTTGATAACGCTTTTTAGGTAACGCTTTTTTCGGTTATTTGCCAGGGTTATGTGCCAGAGCTAAGACATGAAAATGTCAAAAAGAAATGGGGTTGAAGATGAGGTGGGAATGGGAAAGGGGTGGAATTAGCTATGGCAAATAACCAGCTTTGGCATATAACCGAAAAAAGCGTTACCAAAAAAAGTTTTTCAGCCGAGTCTGCAACCACGAAAGAGCATTTTCATGTCTCGTTGAAGTACCGAATAAATTTAGAGTAGTGGTGGAATTATACATAATGATATAGTATATTAACGAGCGGTAACAAGCTAGTATAATAAAACGTCAAGTTCCTAGCTAAAATTGTAGTGTTTATTATCTGGCTTAAAACAATTCATAGAGAAATTGGGCCCTTAAACTGTTTTGAATGTATTATTTAGTTCTAATTTGAACGTTGAACATACAACAGATCTCTTATCTCCTATATCTTACCCCTATCACTAACCTCCTATCCCCTACCCCTATATAGAGCTAAGACATGAAAATGTCAAAAAGAAATGGGGTTGAAGATGAGGTGGGAATGGTAAAGGGGTGGAATTAGCTATGGCACATAACCGAAAAAAAGCGTAACGAAAAAAGCGTTACCAAATGAGCGTTACCACACGGAGATGGGTTGGTGGTGGAAGTAGGGGTAGGAGATAAGGGGTGGAGGTGGGATACAGTTGGGGTTGGGACAGGTCATAGGGGTGGGAGATAGGGGTGGGAATGGGTATGGGGTGGAATTAGCTCTGGCACATAACCGAAAAAAGCGTAACGAAAAAAGTGTTATGCTGTTATCTGATATGAGATAAGAGATATGTTGTACGTTCAACGTTCAACATAGAACTAAATAAAAAATTTAAAAATAGTTTAATTCTCTATGTTAAGTTACTTTTGGCCAGATAATAAACACTACAATTTTAGCCAGAAACTTGATTGTACATAATTTTTTAATTTCCTTGGCCTTATGCTGTAACTGGAAGCTCCATGTAATTTTTTTTTAAAATTATAATTCCACAACTTATCTAAATTTATTCGGTACTTCAACGAGACATGAAAATGCTCTTTCGTGGTTGCAGACTCGGCTGAAAAACTTTTTGGCAACGCTTTTTTCGTTACGCTTTTATGGTAACGCTTTTTTCGGTTATTTGCCAGGGTTATGTGCCAGAGCTAAGACATGCAAATGTCAAAAGTGTCACGGAAACGGAGATGGGGTTAGAGGAAAGGGGGGAGGGGAATTAGCACATAACCGAAAAAAGTGTTACCAAAAAAGCGTTACGCTGTTATTTTAAATTATGTGTTGTATTTACAACGATCAAACTAGAACTAAATAAAACTATTTTATGGGGCCAAATTCTCTATGAATTGTTTAAGGCCAGATATTATGAAAACACTAAAATAATAGCCAGAAACTTGATATGTTTACTAGCCACCGCTTGATCTATAATACTACTCAAATTTATTCGGTACTTCAACGAGACATGAAAATGCTCTTTCGTGGTTGCAGACTCGGCTGAAAAACTTTTTTATTATTTAATTATATATTTACGGATGTTTTACACCGAAAATTAAATTACTGGTTTCTCTAATCGATACTTATCTTGTAGAGAGCTGAGAGGTAGAGGGATGTTTTTAAGTTTCTGTTTCTTACTACTTCCATATTTGGCATACGTTTGGCCACCCCCTCCCCCATAACCGACACGATTCCCCCTCTCACTTCTGCCTCTGTTGGGTATTTATACTATACAGTGTACACTGTACATGTAAGGGTTGAAAGAACATAAAATAACCAAATTAGGCTAAAAAAAAAAAGAATATTAAAAATGCAGTATTTTTATTTAATTTGTAAAGTACATTTTTAAGTGGGTGTTGTAAAATGTTAAGTAAACTTAATATTTTAGACGTTTGGCACCGTAGGGAGTTTTCCTCTTCTTCAACTTCTTTGGTACCCCCCGATGGGACAGTCTGATGACTGGACTATAACACAATGAGTACAGTTTTGTGCTGACATTGACATTAACAAATATGAATTATTTTAATAATGGTTAAAATTGTATTAAAAGAAAAGTTTTCTAGATAATATAATAATAATAATATTAGTGTGATGTACTACCGATTTGTATCTACGGATATTTAGGCACGACATAATGAGTTTTTGTCGTGCCTACAGGCTACAGCTGTCGACAACATTTCGAAGAGTATCTTTTCAGTGTGACATTTCACAAAATCATTTTGTTAAAATTTGTCCTTGACCATGGCCCCACCTTCACAATGCATCACCATAAAAAAATACATCATGTATAAGTTCCTATAATTTACCACACATACTTAAGGTTTTTGGATATGCAACATATCATACAGCATATAGTTTATAAGGGGATTCAAAGCGGCCTGTTTTTAAACGTTTTAGACCAAAAATCCTGACAAAATATCAACTACTTAGGATGATCCGATTTCCATTTTGTAAAGTTATATGAGTTCTTTAGCTACTTTACTAGGTTATGTCGGATATGGATTTTTGAATTTGTAAGTAAAAATATTGTTTTTTAATATTAAAAATATTTTTAATTAAATTTATTTAATTACAAGAAACTACATTTTTTAAATGGAAATCAGTTTCCTACATAACGTTATTAGATTATGTTATTTTACTAAGTAGTCAAAGAACTCAACATTTTTTACACAATTGAAATCAGAGTATCTTTAGAAGGCATAATTTTGTCGGCTTTTAGGTATAAATTACCACCAAAATGACGTTTATTCATTGAAATAATTGTGTAAATTAAAAATAATACCTGGAAGCTTATACTAATTATTCTATAATATTGCCTATATAAAATTCCTTAAAACCTGCTCGCTTTCAATCCCCTTAAATTGGATATTATTCTTAGCAGGGCCGCTACTGCAATGGTATACCGTGGCGTTGGACACCGGATGGATAGTATATTATTTAGTAAACATAATAATATAAAATTCATATTATATTATATCTTTTTTTTCTCTTTATTTTGATGAATTACAATCTATACATTTTGTACAATAAGTAATATTAATATTTACAGACAGTTGACAAGTTTGTATATACAGAGAAGGAATTCACACATTTGACACCTATTAATTATATAAAGTATTATATTATATCTATAAAATTACATTTCATGTTTAGTTTTTACGTAAATCTTATGGGGTGCTTTAATTGATTAATTTATTTTATATGTAGGTTGTTAATATATATTTGTTTAATTTATTGTTATTATTATTTTTGTAAAACATGGTTATTCAATTATTAGTCTATTAACCTATTATTAATTAAGCTTACTATTAATAATACCATCAATATTTCTTTTCAATTTTCATCATTCGGAAATTACCTTTTTTAAATTCTCTCTCTTACGTTTAACGTCCGTTATTCCCGCCAATCGGGGCTGAGACTGTTTAGATTTGGCATTTTTGGGCTTAGAGCTGGCTGCCGACCTAACTACCAAACAAGTTGGCCCCAGAGAGAGGTGTAGGTGGCCATTTTTGCCCCTAGACAGTAGCCCGCCCGGTGGAACGAACAGCCAGTCACTCCAGTGGCTGCGATTCGAACCGGCGCGGCGCGGCGACCGTGCGTTGATACACTACCGCCTTATCTCACTCCGCCACGCGCCTGCACGCGAAAATTACCTTTTTAAATGTATATTTATTTTTAAGTTTACTTTTTTTACCTATATATATATTGTGTGAATTTTATTTTTGTAAAGGAAATAATTTAAATCATTATTTACCGTTGTGAGTATCAAAGCCAGTACCTCGAGCGTATGAGTTTTATGTTAAAATTAGATTTGTATGTTATTTTTGATACTATACGATTATTTTATAACTATGTTGTTGAACATAATTTTCTCATTTGAAAATCTCCAGGAAAATGTTTTCATACTTAATTTTGTTAAAATAAGTACGCCAAATACAATACCAAATTTAGATGAGTAGAACTTTATTATAATAAATTCTAAATATCTGGTTTTAAAATACAACACAAAATAATCATAACAAAAATAGTAAAATACTTTTTTCAATGTGCATACATAAAATAATTATTATGATCTAAACACATATTCTTTAAAATAATTACTGTTGTTCCATAATAACATATATCTGATATATTTTTTAAAAGAAGATTCTGTGCAATACATTAGTGATTAGTTTAATAAAAACAAAATTGTAGTATCAAAGGGCAAACATCATTTAAAGGAAAAATGGTAAACCTTATGGATAAACAATTAAAATCACAGTTTAGTTATAAAGTACACATTGTATAATATTCTAATATCTAATGGACGACAATACAAATAAAGTTTGTATTCTATCATTGTGCCATTACTACATTCCCAATAATAGTTGACTGGGTATTTTCTATACAACAGGACGGAATGTATTTAATACTTAATAAAAAAACTATACTAACATATAGTATTCTTATCATTGCTATCATGAGAAAACAAATTTTTATTTTGAGTCAATACTGCTAAATTGTTGTCCATATCAGTGTTTATAAGGTCGAAAACGGCAGTGTGACTTTCACGTGTTGAATAAATAATACCGACAATAATTATTATATCATCTCAAGGTATTGAAAACACTGTCTATTGCACTTTAACTAGTATTATTTTATCTGTATCAACGGGTACTGCGACTATGAAATCTATAATATTTAATAATATATCTATTGAACTAAAAATAAATAATATATTTTAGGTCTAGGTAACATATTACGTGAGGAATTTTATGATTCCTGAAGAGATTAAAAGTGATGCCAGCACAGTGATAAAGAATAAATAGGAGATTTTGGTGCCGGTTTCACGCAGCCCAGTGTTTTTTGCCAAGCCCTGTTGGTTAGGTTCATCGATCACGTTAGTCATGTAACTCGTGTCCGGCTTTTTAGTGGGATCCGACACACGCCAAGTCGGGGTACTAAAAGATCCTCCACTTGTCTGAGCCCTGCTGGTCCTCTCTCCTCCCATTGACGTTGACCAATCATCGTCTTGCCGTTTTGTCGCTGTAAAAAAAAATCCATCTTCAAAGTAGTTTTCTAAGCGTAAATCAATTATAATACTACGTAAAATATAACCGTCGAAAAAGTTAATCAAACAGAAAAGCAAATTCTGAACAGATTTTTTAACTAAAATGTAAAATAATATTTTTTAGTAAACATACAAGGGTAAGGGCTTGGCGATCCTTTTCCCTTATCTTCTTGCCACCTGTTGGTAGTCATCGTGTTATAATACTCATAACCCGGGCATTCATCTTGGTTAGGCCTAAGAAAAATCAAAACCGAAATTATATTTTTCAAGATCATATTATTTATTACGTATGTAGTTATTTATCGTTGAAAAGTAGTAGCATAAAAGTAAAAAATCAAAAATAAATACTGCTTTCAGCCTCTCAAACAGATTTTGATTATTGAAATACTCACGCATAGTCAATGCATTGATTGCGGAAAAATCCAAACGCTTTATCTAGTAACTGATGTGTAAATGAATCGTCGTCCTGGTTGCAAGTTCTTCGTGTTTGATCAAGAACACATTCTCTGAATCTGTGATGAGTGCTAAAAAATCAACGTGTTTCAAGTTAACATATTTTAGCAATTTATTGTTAATACTTCTTTTTTGTATATCATCTTATTCAAAAAATTATATTTCCATTATTAAATACATATTATTTACTTTGTAAACAGTATAATTATAACTTATAAATAATTTATATCGAATAAGGTATTAACAGGTCATCTATATACAAATATTGTTTACTTTAATTGTATACTCAACCCATTGGTGAGATAGAATAAAACTAGTTTACTGAGTAATTAATTAAAAAAGGTGAAACCAATTCAAATTCTAAGTATTAATTCTATAATAATTATTTACTATTATTAATAACAATAAAATAAAAAATAATAGACCGTAGTGAATAGTTATAAATACAGTCCATTATTTTCTTTCTAGTATACATACCAGCAAATACCCGGTTTAGTAGTATCGTTAGCAACATAGCTGGCCAATGACCTATAATGTTTTCCACAACGAGAATCTTCAAAAAGGGTTGCTCTTAAGCATGAAGCGTGCTTTAAGTATTCTAAAATTGATATATACTTAATTAGTAATAATTATTTAGCTATATTGTGTTAAAAATAACAAAACTATAAATTTATTAGTACAGACATTATGCTGGGTTACACAATTGTATTGATTCCAAAAACCGTTAACAGACCACTGTGATTTGATTAATCATGGCTCAGTCTGAGCCACTCAAAAAACCAATAAAGTTTTGTGCATTCCAGCACCATAATTCTTTCATTATTTCGATATAAATCTACTCTATCAAATCATAATTTTATATTAGATTTTTTTTAACAAGATAATATTTTTATACTAATTCTGCAAAATGTTTGCGGCATTTGCAATTAATTTAGAAGTTATGGACGATTAAAATTCGTCGGTTATTGTCAGGGTCGGATTCCGCAATGGTTAAAAAATACATCTTTTTTGTTAAGTCAGAGTCAACTATCGTTTACTTTTTGAGTTAGACACAAAAGATAAATAAGAAGTGAGTAAAATATTAAAAAACAAAATTAATGAAAGTAAAGTTTTAGTGCTTTAATTTTAAAGTGAAATCTGTCTGCCAAATTTCGATTATGACCCAATTTTCAGCGAAATAAATCACACAACTAGGTGATAAAAATGTAGAATGGTAAAATAGATTTGTTCTATTACTTATATAACAATAAATAACCTGTTTGATACTGCGGAGAAGTACACATTTGATGAACTAATTCTATGGAGTTTTCCACAGCTTTATTAAACACCTTTCTTTTACTTTCTTCAAAACAATGTTCAGTGTATCTTTTTGTGCAATCGACGAATAAAGTCCATGTTCTTAAACAATAATTAATATTCAAATTATAATATAAAAGTTAACCTTACTTAAAATTTGAATTGTTTTTATTGTAATCCAGGACTACCTGCATATATTATCTATATCCTTTAGATTTCCTGGGTAAATAAAATGTGGATCTTTTACTAATGGATCGGCAAGAGCAATGCATCGGTTATACTCATCTTTACTACAATTCTGTGTATACATGTGAGCGGCATCTAGAAACAGTGAAATTATTTACAATTTTAAAGAATAAGTAGGTACTTCAAAGAAATACACAAATTAGTCAGCTATTCTTTATTTTAATAATAGTGATCCGATTTCTTATTTTGAAAGTAAATGTTTATAGGTATGGCCACTTCGGTAATTTTTAGTGCCTATACAGCCAATAGTATTGACATTTTAAACTATTCTAAATATATCACTATTTATAAAATAAAAGAAGACCATGGTCATAATTCAAACATATACATAGGTTAGGTTAGGTACATAGTATTTATATTCCAATGTACAAACAAATTACTAAATATAAATCACCCGCCTCCGCCATTTACGAACACCTGAACTTTGGGTGTAGATTTTTGATATTTTAGTTACAACCTTACAAGTTACAATAATTTTAAAATGTATTTAAAAGGACGTCATACTCATGAAGAATAAACGTGAAAACGTGTTTAATGTTTATGGAAAAGCGTGTAGGTCAAAGCGAAATGGTCGAAGAAAACAAATTTTTATACCGTTAAAAAAAAGGAGAACTTTAACTAGGTTCACTTGTCGGTTTTTTTAGAAAACTTAAATTTTACCTTAAATTCAAGTACTTAATAAAAAAGTAAAAAAAAAAAAAATACAGAATTAAAATATAAATTGTATATTGGGTGAATAATATTAAAAAAGCCGTCGAGAGAACCTAGATAAAGTCCTCATTATTTTAAATATGAAAAAAAAATTGTCCACAGTTATTATTTAACCAATATTATAGAATAATCATAATGTTTAGATGACAACAATTTTTTAAAACGCTGTCAAGGATGCTGTGGAAATCAGAAAAAAAATTAACGACCAAAAAAGAGTCCTAATTACTAAACTAATAATTACACATCACAGTTTAACCTTTAAAATAAGATTTAAAAAAAAATAATTTATACCTAACTCCTTAATAAATAGGGGTGTGACGTCCTCTTTAACAATACACGATACAAAACGAATGGTTTTATTGTTTTACTTTCAAGAATCAATTGCTTACATAACAATAAATAGAAGAATAATGGTGTAAGTACGTGCCGGTTTGTTCGACCGCGTTTCTTCGATGTGGTTTATTTTGAAAACCCTTAAAATACAAAGTTTAACGACCTCAATCTGTTTTATACATTTTTATAAGAACTATTGTTCGACAAGTGTGACTATTGTATTTTATTACCCCGATCACTTGCATATGACAGTTACAAATGATTTATAATTTACCTATTTATTGTTAGTCTTGAGTTAAGCGCTTTTTTTCTATGTTCAGTTGTAAGTGTACTTGTACGTCGAATTTGTAGCAAGTTATTGCTGCAAATTGTAGCAACAGTACATTCAATACTATAATATGCAATTATTTTTTTTAAATTCGTAATTGTAACTGAAGCGCTTAAGAAATACGAGGAAAAATAGGATTTCATCAATTATGTACTACGACAAATAAATGGGAACAAGTTTTATAGTTAACTTAAAAGTAAATGCTTAGTCAAAAATATTATGACTCTAGTAAAGTCAACTACTTATAATATGTGTTTGTTCATATTTAGCTTGTACATTGCAGAACCAATCATGTTTATTAACTATTTATTTCTTAATAGAATTAGTGACTATATAGAAATTCGCATTCGATAACTGTAAGCTATGATTGAAACGAATACATAGTAGAGAAGGGCGCCCGCAGGGAGGGGCAGGTGAGGAAAACTCCCCCCTAGCTTCTCTGCAAGTTAAAAAATGTACCTCCCTCCTGAATTTTCACTTGCGGGCGCCCTTGATAGTAGACACTAGACGATCTACAGAATCTTGTCACAAATCAATCCCAATACCGCTTATATTGTGTCAATAAACTCAACTTAATGTAAAGGAAGTAGGAATTAAACTAAGAGCTGGTACTTAGAAGTCACTAAACTGTAAATACGAAAAGCACGTTGTATATTATTCTTCGACTTGTATTGTGCAAGATTTTTCCTGTTTGAAATTATTATTATAAATAATTTTATAATATGAATTGATATTATAAATAATATTATTTAAAATCAACGATATTATACAATTTGCCATCTGGTTACTTTTTAGTTCTTATACTGGTTCCATTTTGTAATCACACTAATCATGTTATTTAGATGCATAGTCCGTAGATAATAAACACCATTGTGTTATTGTATAATTTACTAATTATGTTTAAAATGATAAAGCTTTTTAAAATGTAAAAATTACTTTTTAAATTAGTTAAATAGCTTCACTGGCAGGTATAAATTATAATAGCTGCTAAAAATATATTATAAATATAATTATTAATAAGTCAATCATTTTATATTATATTCATTTTGTTTTAATTATTTAAATATTTAAGTTTATTGAGGTATTGATTTTTTTTTATTTACACGGTGCTCCGCTTTTTATAGGTAGTGTTGACTATTGCTTTTTATTCGTTCCACCATTTACGTGATAAAGAGACCAGCCGTTACGCATTGTAGAACAAACTATAAAGTAAGTTTTACTAATTCTAGTGTGAGGGCGTTTGAAATCCAAAAAAAAATTAATCAATGTTTATATACACATATATGGAGTATATATAAAAGTATGGACTTTAGTAGTACTATAAACAAAATATGATTATTTTTTTAACATTTAAAATAAGTTTTATTTTAATTTATTACATACGTGTAATGATCAAAACCCTAACATAGACGTAACATTTGTAAAAATTGAATTGCGTCATTGTGGTGTTCAAACCTTCAAGAGAGTAATTTGTCGGAATATAAATGAGTTAACTGCTAACGCTAATATAATATGCTTTTGAGGGTGAAAAATGAAGGGGAGCTACACCTAACATCGACTGTCTTGCCTGCACGCACACGCGATGGTCAGCTTGACCTATTTTTGGAGCATTTAACTCGACTCAACAGTAGTTTATTGCATTAAAATGTATAAATGTTTGTGCCCAAATGAAAATAGCGTTTTATGGCTCAAAGGCTTACATACTTGTTAGTGTAAACAACGAGGTCATCAAGATTACTGCGTTGCTTGATCGCCTCATGGTGGCGAGCGTTTATTTTGAATGACCTGAAAAAAAACCCAAACACAATTATTATTTAATCGAGCATATTTATTTTTATTAATAAATTATTAAAACAAATTTACCCAGGTGAGCACGTTTGAATAAATATAACGATTTTATACAAAAAAGGAAAATATCAAACGATAATAAAGCAGTATAAGTCTAACCAAACATTTTTTAATTAAACTTATAACTCACCATGATAGTTTATGACCTAAAATGCAGATTCTGATCTGATTGATACCTAGTTGAAAAATAACAGTACACACAGGGCCCGTGCCGCTGTGTGGGTTATTTTCGCATTAAGAGGAAAAAACAGCGTACGATTTAATAATGCTAATGATCATTATTATTATTATTATAGCCACATCCTAGACACACTGTTATTGTGATCAAATTTAAATAATTTCCCTGTGTGCTGCTCGAGCCACCGAAAGGATCTACGGTTCACTGCCTGCGCGGGTACCTTATTCAGCGTGTTTGTTTCGATATTTTACACTGTTTCTACGTAATGTTATTTTTTTTTTTTTTAAATCTAAAACCTATGTAATAAAATAGTAATAAAAAATGAACACACAAAATCTTATGAGGTCCTTTAGGTTTAAACTGTTGAGCCTCAGACGAACATGTCATGTTAAAAATTTAAATTAGATGGATGCAGTAATGACCGAATATTATTATTAAGTAGCAAAAGGCCTGTGTTGCGTGTGTCCGGCGGTTTTTGAAAACTAAATCGAATTGAAGATAATTGGTACATCGAATTGTCATCGTGATGAACTGAAAAAACCTTGATTGTACACAATCATTAATCTACATATTATTTAGCGAGGAAACAAGTACACATTCATAATATATATATATTATACCCTATTGTTTCATTGTTTTAATAATATGTGATCGCGTAAACGATTAAGCCTTAAGGGCTTTGGACTTTGAAGGACGTTTATTATAAGTATGACAGTTTGAAATATTATTTTATGAATATATATATATATATATATTATATGTATGATAATATCAATCAAAATCTAAGGTAGTACAATTAGTTTTTTTGTTCCCCGACGAAAATAAACTAAAAAATCCGAAAAACTAAAGTCTAAATTGCCGATGTCTGTAGTTATTTAGCACTTATATATTACAATCATACATCAAATATATTTCTAACCTATTGCTGCACTAACTCAATAATTAATTAATTAAATGTTTTTAGATGTTCACCAGGCGCCATTGGGGGGCGGCAGGTATTTTAAAGTGTATATAATACATATAACAAAGTTAATTTTTTTTTTAATTTGGCTTTTTTATAATATAAGCACGAAAATATTTTAATATTCTAGTTAACCCGTGAAGCTTTTTTTAATAAAACATGTAATTATAGTTTATAGTGTCTAGTTTTGGTGTTATAAGTATTAAATTGCGAGGACCTAAATTTCTCAAAATATATTGAATTTAAAAAAAAGACTTAAGAGATATTTACAGACTTTTCAAAAAATATATATAATTTTTACTATTGCGTTTATTTTTTTGTTCATAGACATTAATATTTGTTGAAGGTTTTTTTGGAAACTGAATAATTTAATGAAATTGTATTAAACTATAAACCCTCTATAGTAAGACGGTGTATTTGTAAATGAGGCAAATAAAATAATTTTATAAATTGAATAACCATCATTTATAATTTTTGTTTTCACTCTTTAAAACACTGACGTTTGTAATATGTTTACTTATGGTTTTGTTGTTTTTAATTAAAAATTTAGAATTGTTGAAAATTTCTGTACAAAAAATAAATGTACATTTATCTTAACTAACCCTATATATTATATATATTAACTAATATATTATTAGTTATAATAATAATATAATATATAATATGAATTGTTTTTCTTTTGTATTAATTTTAACCGTAGACAAAGTACACTTTTATCACATTTCTTGACTATGAATATGTAACGTATATAACTTAATTTTTTTTTGTACGTTTGTGCTCAAATATAAAACTAAAAATAAATATGTATTTTACTAATGTAAACCCGTATTTAGCATTTTATTTTATTTTCATGTTCATAACTTTTTTTTACAGGCTGTACGTCATTATTATTGTAATGTAATCTAATTAGGAAAATTATTTTCACCATTTTCAATAATGATGATGTCTAGAACTTTATGAGTGAGTAACCAACTGGTAGGTGAAATAAAATAAACTTTATGAAATTAGTAGAATGCAATAATTTGTTTAAATAAATCGTTATAAGTTCAAAAACGAAAACTTTCGAACAAAAGGCGGTCGGCTCAAGGTTTTCAATTTGCATAAAATAATGATACATGGTAACCTATTATTACTCAACAATCTGCATGCATTCATGCATGATTTTAGGCAAAAATTTAAGGTATGCTTTGGTTATTATTATTTGACCACTGTAAGTTGTCAATTTATGGTCAGATCGAAATAAAATATAATAAATCATTTTAAGTACTTATTTTTTATTAAGAAAAAAAACTATAATAAAATTACAATTTAGTTAGTAATATTATTATGACTTAATAAGATTTATAATTATTAAGAAATTATTATACATTTTTATTATTATTAATTTTTTTACTTGAACCTTTAACTTTTTGTCTTCGAAATTTAACATATTATCTATGCCATAGAATGTTTAATGTAATACATATATATTTTGTAAGAGAAAATAGTTTAACTTTTCTAAACCCGTAAATATGTTGTCATACTGGCACCATTTAGATCAGTTTATTCAACATTGGATAACAATAATTTTTTAAAGATGAAGATTAATTACTTATTATAATAAAAAAAAATTAAAGATAAGTAGTACGCGATTTCACGAGAAACGAGTTATCATATTAATTTATATATATAGTAGTTTACCAACTATTTATTTAAAACTTACAAAAAATGTATTTATGATATGTATTTACTACTTCATTGTTATAGACTTCTATTAATATATTAATGTATTGATTAGTAAGTTAAAAAACCTCCTCTTAGGAGGAGATAGCAATAATGACCTTAAGTAGGCCACTAAAATTCTATTTCAACGATTGTTATGTATTATTTTTACCATAAAACAATATCTAAATATAATTTAAAATGTATTGGGTAGGTGGTACGTCATATTATTATAGAAGCTTATTAAAATTACCCAAGTACTCACTTCAGTTAGATAGTAATCAGCGAATGAGCAAGTAGATCAAAATTGTGGATTCAAAAAAAAAAAAAGTGTTAAATTATGAATACGTACGAAAAATAATAAGTGAAAAAAACCATGCGGATCACGTGGGTGACAAATTGAAACTGAAACTGAATAAGCGCGTTGAACCGCCACCAAAGCCGGTGAACACACAGGATATGAACAGATTTTTCACCGATTGGTCCGATTCACGGTTGACTGCCAGACAACCGCAACCACAACAAATACCGACACGCATGCGTCCCTGTCCCAAACAAAGGGTCAAAAAAACTTTAGATGTTTTACATATTTTACACTTTGTATTAACCACTTGAGCAGCGCCAACTTTGAATATTACTATACAACACATAACACATTAGCGCAACGGGCGACGACTACGCTTTTGTAGATACTATGTAATAGGTAAATCTATTGGCTATTAATCTATCGTAGCGTGACTAATAATATTATGTTTTACCTATTGTTATCAAGGGGTTTAGCATAGGCAATTTTACCACAAGTCATTTAACGGTATTACTATATAATGTTTCAATTAGTACAGCAACGAGAATTATTTTTTGATAGTTTATTTTTTTCATCAGAATAATATCAACTTGAACGACACCGTTTTTCATTAAAGTGCGATCCCTTTTTTTCCCTCATTTTTTTATCTTTGGTAATCATACTAAAACTGCAGACCAATATCGCCTGTTAAAAGGTTTTCCTTAAAAAATAAATAAATAGGTATTTTATAATAGATTGTAACCATTTTCAGTCAAGTAGGCAATTTTTTACTTTAATGGCTATACCTTCAGCTTGTTGTTGGTAAATGGAGTATTAATTTGCAATTAAAAAATATACACTACATAAAAGAAATACGTGTATCCGAAAGTAAATAAGTTATTCATAATAACCATTAAACGTAACATTTCTTCATGTTATTCAAGTGAATTCTTGTGTCCCGTCTACTTCGTTTGATTGTAATATTACTATCATCAAAGCTAAGATAAAGATGATTGAATTGGTGTGATGATGTCATTATTCATTTTTATAATTATTAATATTTATTTAATATTTAGTATTGAATTTAAGTTCAAGTGTTGTTTTCGATCGTGAATAAAGTCGAACTATACAATATACCTACAAATTTATTTAATGATTTATTTCAATAATTTTTTTTTTGTGGTTTATTCTTTTTCCTTATTCCTTAATAAAAAAATAAGTTTTCGACAGATGTTTGGGAACATTTTGAATGTTTTAGATCTACCTTTAGTCTAACTTTCAAACATTAGTTCCCAAACAACCGTAGAAATAGCTTCTATCCATTTAAGGTGATAAGGTTCATACTTCGCTGTTTATAACTGTACATCGGTAGCTGTACTTTATCTCAAAAAAACCTACACAAGTTTGAAAGACATTTTAAGGGGATTAAAAGCAAAAGAGTTTTATATAGGCAATATTTAAAAAAAAATTTAACTTTTACAATTTTTTCAATGATTAATCGCCATTTTGGTGGTAATTTAGACCTAAAAGCCTGACAAAATTACGCCTACTTAGGATAGTCCGATTTCATTGCTATAAAACACGTCGAGTTCTTAGACTACTTTACCAGGTTATGTAGGAAACAGATTTTCATTAAAAAAAATCAGTTTCTTGTAATTAAATAAATTAAAAATATATTCTATATTAAAAATATATTTTTTTACATAAAAAAGCATAAAATCAAAAATACGTTTACGACATAACCTAGTAAAGAAGCCAAATAACTAATATAATTTTATAAATTAAAAATCGGATCATCCTAATTAGTCGACATTTTTTCAGGCTTTTTGGTCTGAAACGCTAAAAAAATAGACTGCACTCAAATCTCAATCCTTTTAAGTAGAAAAATGTACATTTACTACAATATGCTGTATGCATATTGCATTCAAATTTCGGGGGGAAACACGTTAAAAGCTTTTATTTTGATAAAAATACCTCGCTAGTCGTTATCTGTTTATTAAGTGATATAAATAGAATATTATCGACAGTCGACAGTAAGTTATCACACAACCGGTTATTGTATCTGTAGTTTGATAATCTATAATATGTCACTTGAATGGTGAAACAAATTGCCCGGTTGGTGTTTATTGTTTTACAGATATTGTACGATCTACACTTGAACTTGAAATCTTTCTTTCGTGTTCCTGTAACAATTCGCAGTCACTCATCAGCTAATTACACGTGTTTGAAGTTTAGACTTAAGTGTTCTCTTAAGTTTTTAGTCCGCGCACCAAAGTAGCCAGTAGGTAATTGATTCATTGATAAATTGGTATATCGGTGCATTTTCTTTAACTTTAATAAAACATAGATTTGTAATTTTTTTTATTTATTTATATTATGGTTCTACTCTAAATAAGGGCACCAAGTACGTACTGAAAAATCGGAAGTGGTTTCCAAAAAAATGGAGTTCGATATGGAGGAGATAAGTGCGTAAGTATACTGTTTTTTTTAAATGTTCTAGTGCATTTCTATGCTTGTAATTCATTGGTTTAACTTAATCTATCATTGTAATAACTAACAACTATAAATGAGGTTGAATGATGGCTGTCAATTACTAGTATAGAGTAAATACTATAATTCAATTTTATTTATAAAAACAAATTATATCTATTTGTTACAGAAAAAATAACTTGATCGATTAAAAATTTATTTTTATGTACTAAAAATCTGTTGATCTCATACTGGAGAGGGCTTTTATAGGCCCAAATTATAAAAGTCAATTCTTACGTCTTCAAAATCCAGAAAAACACTAAAAATTTAACACGTTTTTCTACTAAAAATATTAATTTCAAATTTTTTTAGGATTTATTTTTAGTTTAAGTATTACAGATGTATAGAATTTAACAAAATATGAACCTTTTTAACTTGTTTTTTTTTTTTTTTTTTACTTAATATATTTTATTTTATTTTTAGGAAACCAAATCAAGTAATACAGTTTCTAGAGAATAGAGATTCCAATGACAACAATATAATAGTGGTCAATGTTGAGAAAACATCAACATCTCATGAAAATAACAATTTAAACGATAATGCACCTTCAAAAATCATGACAATTACTAAAAATAATTATGAAGTTGACAATAGTATAACCAGGTTATATTAATATTTTTTAGTTGATTTATATAGACTTAATTGTACACAAAAATTAGAGTTGAATTATATCCTTTTATATAATCCAAGTAGGAAGACAAAAAGTCTTGATTGTAACACAGAACATAGCCTCTATTTTTTTCTGACTTGGCCTTTTGGTGTAAACTGAAAATAACTGAAATAAATCATTTAATTAATTTGTATGTATAGTTCAACTTTATTTACGTTCAAAAACAACACTTGATCATACTTAAATTCAATATTTATAATTATTGAAATGAATAATGACATCATCACATCAATTCAATTATTTTTTATCTTAGCTTCGATGAGTAATTTCACAGTTTTACAGTGATGTGATGTTAGTTGATTTAGTTCGCTTGACAAATCTTCTCTTGGGTGATTATTTTTAGAAACAATATTTGCATATATCTTATTTTAGTCAATAATAATCTGGTATAAATATAATGTTATCTGTTACACATATTTTAAGATGTATTTCAGATGTCTTTTAGTGCACAATGGCACTAATCTGTCTTTACACTTATTTTATATTTAAAATAAAAATGTACTTTTGTTTAAAATTATGAGTATGTTATATTATTATACATTTTTTAGTGAATTAAATGCAGTAACTAATACGAGCGAAATTGATATCGATAATGTATCTAGAAAAGAATCTACTAATGTTGTTATTAAAGAACAGTTAAGAAAAGGTAATTGAATATTAACTAAAATGGTTATTAAAAGTTCATTGAAAAAAAATCATGTTACAGATGAAATCATTGTTGAAAAATCTGAAAATACTGAAAACATGAGCGAAACTGAAAAAAATATTAATAATATGTCTGAAAATAATACTCAAACTCAAGGTATGCTATTAGAAGTAGTTTGCATTTTATCGTTCATAAAATTAGAGTTATATAATTTAAGTGGAATTTTATGTTTTATATAATGTATATAATATAATGAAGACACAACGAATATTTTGCTTATCCTTAAACTTCTTATGATTTAAAACCAATTGCATATCTTAACTATAATAGTAATTAGCAATATGATATAAATAGTTTGTATATGAATTCACAAATTTCATCACACAATTATGAATTAATAATGATTGTGATGGTATGTAGATTGTGAATGTTAAAATATTATACAGGTGGCCCACAATGATTTAAATTTTTTTTTTTTTTTGCGTTCGATTCATTGTTAATTTAACATTTCATTGAAGGAGCTTGTTAACTAATCAAAATGTTTACAATTTAAAAAAAGTTTCTTAACACTAAAGTGAGACACTTGAAAACTTCATAAAACTTTTTCTAACATTTTTGGGGATTTTTTATTAGAGTAAGCGACTACTGATTAAAAGGGATAGTAAAAAAATGTTTTTTTTTCAGCACAGTCTATTGTATATATAATGGTATTTTATTATATAGTGGATGTCATTTAAATAATAATCTTCCTCATTGATTAAAAAAACTATTTTATTATAATTTAAGTGTCAATTCATCAATTATTATTTATTAATATATATTCATCTACATCTTTAAATATTTTCTAGATCAAGTTAAAAAATATCAAACAAATACCAGATATTTTCATTCAAAGGATAATTATTCAAATGACAATACTTATGAGACATCAAGTAGTCTTAAAGCTTCTAAATACCGGGTAATTTTTTAATTTCTATCAAATTTTACAACAAACAAAATAAAAATATTTTTCCATACAAGGGATAGTAACTTCTTTTAACTTAGTATGGACTTTAGGGTTTGAAAATTAGACCAAAGGTAGATCTAAATAAATACTAAAACATACAATTTTCCAAAAAAAAAACTATCATTTTAATTTTTTTATTAAGGAAAACCAAATATGTAAAAGCCAGTACAGTAGAGTCAGGGTTATATTGGGAACAGGGAGGTCACAGGTCTACAGGAACTATTTTAACAAAGTGATATAATCTCATTTAAATAAACACTTTGATGCGAATCTGTAGATAGTAGGTTCAAAATAGTACAGTCCAAACCAACCACAGTATTACCAACAGAGTAAGAAAGTGTTATACGTAAGTGAGTAGTTGTATAAGTACTAGTAGTAGTAGTAGTGAGTAAGTAAGGGAAATCCAGTGCTCACAGATAAAAATATAATTATTGATATAAGGATTGTACCTAATAACGACATTTAGTGTTATAAAATTAATTTTTAGTATTAAGGTGGATACGATTAAGGTTGATCGCCTGTCTTTAAAAATGTATTGTCATAGTTACCCATATATTGTAATTAACAATATAATGAAAGTATTTTTATTACCTGTTGACTTTTGATTCACTCACACTTAGCAACATTGAAATTGACTACGGTCAAAGTGTAGTTTTCCCCTTTTGTTAGGTTTTTCCTTTACAAAAAAAAGTTTGAATACAGGTTTTTTAGAAAATTGTATATGTTTTAGTTTTATTCTAGATCTAAATTCTGTCTCATTTTCAGCCCTAAAATCCCTAGAAATTTGCTTGAAAAAGTGAAATAAGTAAAACAATTTTATTGCTTCTAGGGGAAATGGGTTTATGATATTTTTTTGGTTTGTCAATGATTATTGATAGTATGATTAAAGAATATTCTAAACAAATTTAGAACTAATTAGACTATTTTCAAAAAGTTAAAGCATCGTAATTTTAAGTAAAAAAAATACGTTTACTTTTTGGGTGTTTTTCTTGGTTTTGAAGGGGAAGGGGTTAATTTTTTTAATTTTGGCCCATGGAAGTACCTTTTATCTTCGGTTATTGATCTATAGATTTGCTACTTAAAGAAATCAGTTCAGCGGTTTAAAAGATATTGTGAGTCTAGCCTCCAGACACAAAAAAAATTTATATATTAATAAAAACGCATCATTGTAAATACAATAGTTTCTCTGCTTGGCATCAAATATACATTTCCTGAAGAACTTTACTACCTCAATATGATCTGTTCCCTTTTGCTGGAATTTTTAATTTAATATTTGTAAATCTATGAATTTTAATTTATTATTATTATTAATTAATCACCTAATCGACCTTACATATTTTTATAGCTACTTAATACTGGGTTACTCAGTTTTTTTAATCTGTCATTTATAAAGAAAAATGGGATAGATTTGAGTAATGCTGATAAAATCATTTTCATTGTGCTGAAAATATTGAGAAAAAAAAATAAAATGGGCACAGTGTTTGATATATTGTATTGTGTTATCAGAGAATTTTGACTGATATGTGATAAAAAAATAAAAAATGTCATAGACACAATTTGTTTATTTAATTTCCATAAGAATTTTTTAGATGCAACTTCATTAATTGTAAGTAAAAAATACTAACATTGACTTATTATAATTATTTTATCTGATACTATAATACTAAATATTATCAATTATGAATTGGGGTAGAATTAAATTTGGAACCATGAGGTAGATTTGAATGAATTTCATTCATAAATTACTTAGCTCTTAATTGTTATGTAAAGTTAAAGTTATAAAATAGTTTGGGTTAAGAACCAAAATAAAATTAATGAAATATAATGTTCCTTACTAAGTTAATTATTAAAAGTTGCTTAAATTTTAAGAATAATTAGAGAACCCCAAATATGCCATATGAAATATTGTATATTGTATTTTTAAGTTTTATATTTGCTTTAAATATTGAAAAATAGTTTTATGTGAAATAAATTAATTGTATTGTACATTATGTACATTTGAGTATAAATAAAGATTTATTTAAACATTAATAGATCATAAATTTCTTGATTAATGAGGTTGGAAATAGTATTATTATCTGTACAAACCTTTAAACTACACATTGAATCTCTCAAAATTGAAATTTGCCATAAAATAAAATGAATTTTTTTCATTCAAATCTACCCCATCTTTCCATATATACATAATCAAGTGCCAGTGTAAATGGGTAACATGAAATGTGTTCTACTCCTCTAGACAATCATTTTAAGATTTAATGGACCCCTCTATATCAATATTATAGTGCACCGGTGAGCATATGAATTTTTTTTTTTTAAATAGCATAGAATTTTATCAATATATTGATGACTTTGTTTTTTTACTTTGCTACTCTTTTTACAGTTTAACATTTTTATAATCAATTAGCTTATTAAAATCTAATAAATAGTAATTTCAATAAAAAGTCCATCCAATTATAATTGTATTGTGCCAAATTGTATGAAGTTCAAGTAAAATCATCAACGAAAGTTATAGCAACACAATTTACTCAGTCCAAAAAAAAAAAAAGCCAGTAGTAAGATTGGTAAATAGTGAGGATTAATCATATTGGAATAATTAAGGATTTCATAAATGTTCTTAATTACTGTAACAGTTTCAAATAAACGCTTTAATGAGAATCTGTAGAAATATTAAATATTAGTAAAAACATTTTGAAGGCAAAAGTGTTTAAAATTGTAATTTAGTATTATCATTGATTATGTAATAGACTATTATATAATCTATTACATAATCAATGGTATTATCATGGAAACGTTTTAAATTACAGGGAATTGTATGGGGGAAATGGTTTATGATAGTTAAGTTATGATTTCTCCTTGGTTTCTCAACATATATATATTTGTAATACTTTGTCTAAAAAATTCTCCTTACAAATTTGGAACTATTTTGATCATTAAAAAATTTGTTATAAATGAGTAATAAAGGTGATAGAATTGAAATATATATAGAAAAAATCGAACATTTCAATTTTTAATAAAAACCTCCTGTGTAAACTATGTTTAAACTTAATAGTTTATAATAAAATATTATTTCTTGTATCTAGGGCCAATGTGGAAGGACATCTAATGTTACAAAGAATTTTAACTTTCGTCTAAATCAAAACAAATATTATCGTCCAACATATAATCGAGGAAACATGAATAATCAATCTCGGCAATCTTTACATCCTTATGGAAATTCCAACTCAAGAATTTCATCACAATTTGATTGTCCTAATAGCTTAACCTCAAGAATTGTCTCACCTCCTCCATGTTCTGATGATTTTATACCATTAATAACAAGTCATAGTTTCCATAGTGCTTGTCATCGTTATAGACATGCAAGGAATTATCAAAATAATGTTTTTTCATTAAATAGTCAACATCCACGTTTTCAGTACTTCAAAAATACATCCAAAGGCCATTTTTTCTCATTTTCCAAGCCATCAACTTTAAATAGTAAACCAATTTCACAAGCACCATCATTTGAGTCAAATGAAAAATACTCACCGCCAAAAACGAGTTCAAATAGTGATACACAAAATAATGTGAATAAATCTCGTGAAAAAAAGGAAGGTAATAGAAAATGGTATTTCCTGTAACTTTGATTATAACTATTGTTTTTATTATATATAGTACTAGAAAAAACGCTAGTAAAAGAACATGGACCCGCTTCTAAAGTAAGATGTTACAATTTTAATTGGGTTTTTTTTAATTTTAGCTACATTTCAATTTATATGTATGTATAATTTACATATTTCAATTTTTCTGTTATAATAAATTTAATTCAGATTCGAAAAGTGTTGGATAAAAAATTATCTGATAATGAAATTAAAAAAGAAGATAATGAACTAATGGTAACTAGTGATGTTGATAATGAAGAAGATGTCATAGATGATTTGACTTCAAAAGTAAGTATTAAATCATTTTTTAAAACATTTTAATTACTTTACAATTTTTATTTTATTTTAGTAAATAGAGTGCTACCTAAGTAAAAAAACAATAAAAAATGTGTTCTAGTTTTACTTATTACATAGCTTTTCAACTTGAAAATGCTCGTACAATTATAGTTAATGTATGATATAATAGGTATTTTTAGGTAATGGGTAATGTTCAAACATTTAAGTTTTAAACTCTATTTAATTATTTTAGATGCAACGTACTATTCAGCTTGTATAGCACACACCCCACAACAAATTAAGTCTGCGATATAAGTTTCTATGTTAATGCATATTTTCTGTTTCATAAAAAATAATACAATTATATTTTATTATTATGCTCTTAATATTTACTCAAACAGTTATAGAAAAAATGTATGTATGTTCCTGTAAAACTCTAGAACGCCTGGAACAATTTCAATCAAACTCGATGTACATGTGGCTAACAGTTTGGAATAAACTATTGTTAATGTAAGGTACCCTTAGGGATGGAAGTAGGAAAGGGGTGACATTATAATCAAGCTTAACGGGCCTTTAAGGCCCAACCCTGCCATCATGAGTTGATGGTTTCTAGACAGATTCGCTGTCTGGAACGGGTCATCAGTCCGTTGCCGGAGAGGGGGATGGCGGTTCTTTTTCACCGGACGATTGCTCACTCGGCCAATGGAGCAACGCACGTGACCGAGTGTCGAACTGGCAACAGTGAGCGCTAATACACTGCCGCCTTACCCACTCAGCCACTCCTCCTCCACTAGGGAAGGGGGTGACATAAAAATAATCAAAAACAAACAATATTAGTGTCGAACCCATAGTTTTCGAGAAAATTACTACCCTTGAAACATAGCTGGTAGGTTATAAACAAAAAAGTGGGCTGGGGTGTAAATAAGGGAGATTTTTACTTTCAGAAAAATTAATGAAAATAAAGATGCCATTGTTGTGTATCAAAAAATAAAATAAGAGAAGTTGTTACTTATGTTGCACAATTATTATTTTGTAGAATCTGGAATCTGATACTTTAAGGGATTGCTCAGTTACATTTAATATACTTAAACCAATGAAAACTAGTGAAATAAATAAACTATTAGAAAAATATGGCATAATAAAGGTAATATAACATATTTTTAAATATATTTAATATATCACAGTCCTCATAACTTTGGGCGTATAAATTTACAAACTTTGAATTTTTAGGAATTTAAGTGGACAGATAACAGTTTTCAAATAGCATGTGTTACTTATTTAAACAGAAAAATAGCATTACAAGTGTATCAAAAGTTTCAAAAAAATGAATCTCCAGAATGAATATTTTGTTTTTGAAACTAGATACATGCAGTAGTCTTGTGTGCCAGTATTGTCTTCATATTTCTAAATTTATTTTTGTTGTACCAATTATATTGGCTGTATAATTTTTATAAAATTAAGTAAATAGTATTAAGCAAAGGTTAAGTTAAAAGCAGTATTAGTAAAGTTTAAGTATTTATGTTATTTCTTTTTGTTTATTTATGAATTGTTTAATTACCAATCAATTTACAGTGAAATATTTGTTTTATGTTTGTATAACTATTAATGATAACTATATTGTATACATTCAGCTATTTAACAACGAAGATTTTTTCTATTTATAAAAACATTTTCTGCAGATTGTAACCATTATACAATTATACCTAATCTATTTATAGATTATATTAGTTTGATTAAATATAATGTTTTAATTATACCTATATTATATAAACTGTGGTATATTTGTTAAAATTTATTATGAATAAAAGCTTCGTAATTCAAATTTATATTATAACAATATTGGTAATTAAAATTATACTTTTTATAATGTATGTTTTCTATCTAAAATGAACTTAAATTTAAATAACTAATTTAATTTTATAGTATATTCTATTTTGAATTTGTATTCATGCAAGAAATGGTTTAATTTTGTTGTTATCCGTTTTCCATGTGTTTATTTCGAATTCAGACTTCTTTTTTAATATTTGCCTTTGTTTCCCTTTCCAATGGTAATATACTCTCCATGTTAGGAAGTAAATTAGCTCAATGAAGCTTAGTAGAGATGCTCCCAAAAATAGGCCGGCACAACCGCCAAATGAAACTTAAAAAGTTTTAAATTACGACTTCAATTATTAGGGTTCCGATAATAGGCGTATACTACCTACCTAATAAATCAAGCCAGCCTAATACCAAGTCTGATCTGTATAGTATACACGTGCTTTGTCTGAAGTGAAGATCAATAAGTATTGATGACGAAGAATTACTAAAAAAAAAATATTTAACATCGTATTTAAGTTATACCTCTTTTGTCAATACTTTTTATTTTTAATATAATTTTTTGGTTCTCACAAAACTGAGGTCACTGACGGCTCGGCGATGGTTAGTTCAGATATGTACATTTGATGGTGACAGTCTGGCATGCAGTCGCATCTAATGCCTGGTGGTTCGTTTTGAAAAAATGATGTTGCTACTGCTGGTATAAAGTTGTTAAATATCACTAAAATAGATTTAGATTTTTAGGTATCATCGATTAATTTGGTTTTAATTGTTTGATCTCTTACAGTTTTTTTGTGACAAACACAATAAATCTTCTACGTTGCACGGTCTTAATGAATCGTTTTCTATAAATATATTTCAAGTTAATTAGTGTCTAAACTTAAATACTTAAAAAAAATACTTGTGTTTTCATTAAACATTTGTTGTGCCAACTTATGACGATTATTTCTTAGTATTCTTACTGGTCATTAGGGCAAACGAAAATTCCAAATAACAACCACAGTAGTTTAACACATGGTTCATGTAGCAGGCAGTTTTACAGTTCCTGCGGAGATAATATTTTGTACCCATGCCTGTCCCGCTCTCGTCGGGAAATAAACATTTTCTTTTTTTTGGATTTAGCATTCTTGTTCTTTTAGTATTGTAAATACGATCTCCCCATACGTGAATATTACCAAAGCTTCCAGCCATCACTACCATGTCCGACCCAAGCGGAGCACCTCTTGGTTCACCCATCATCACCTACAAAGAAATTAAGTAGCCGGATAAGTAATTATCATATTTAGGAGTATCGCTTGGAATAGCGAAATTACTCGGACTGAAGGTTTGGCGTTTATTCCCGGAGCTATTTGATCAGGTTTCATTGTAGATATATACATTCTGAAACATAAATCGTTAAGAGGTAGGTACTTGTATGACTTTACGAGTGTTCCGTGCTGGAACTTTTCATAAAAAGATCTAATTGACCAACTTGATGTAAATTATTGTAAAAACCGATAATAGTCGTTTGATATCTAGCTGTTCTAATTTCTTTGTAAAAATAAAATCAAAGTACATTTCTGCGAATTGGATTTTTTTTTCTAAATTATCAACCGCTCGGCACACAGCACGAGTACCTACTACCTACCATATAAAAGCATAACAGTTTTTTTCGGGTAGGTAGAGGCATTTAGAATTATTATGAATAAAATAATAAAATAATTTTTAAAAGAAAAATAACGATATATTAAGGGTTATAATCGTGTCATTATTATTGGTTTCTTTAATAAAAACAAATTGGACTAAAAAGTTTATCGATGTTCAAATACACAAGAATAGAATTTAATTCTCAATTCAGTGGTGTCCGTAAAACTATTTTATATTAAATGATGTTTCACATGCCATATATTGGTTTTAGTTGTGTGGCCAGATACCAAAAAATCATGTTACTTATCAATTCAACACGATTTTTTCTCCCAATTTCAAATCTGAAATTATTTTTTTCGTAAGACAATGTTTTATTGAGATACAAGTTCTATTTTAAATTTAAAAAAAATGAATATCATATTTATTGTACCCATAGAGCATCCTGAATGTCTCATTTGAAGATCGACAGAACTTTACATTACACCCTGTACATCTGTGATTTAATCCGGATTTGACCGTTTGTTCAATGGGATAAAGGGGAGAGGGAGAGCATTTATCAAAATTTAAAAATAATTTTCACGATTCGGTATCTTTCTCTAACTGAACGATTTCTAATTTTAAATTTTACCAGTTTTTTACAGTTCTGCATCGAATCATTTTTTTTTTAAATGATTTTAGAGTTTCAATTATAGTAATTCCTGAAGATCTCCTCCTGGCTGCCTTCCCAACTGTACTATGATTTTTCCTTACAATTCCTCCATCTTGATCGCATTGTGATGGGTTTATTATAATATAATTATTATAACTTTAAATAATAGATACATACCTACGCGCCATTGTAATTGAACATGATCTCATACTGCGGTAATTTTTTGTTTTTCTTAAATTAAGATACCTAGCACTACATTACATAATGCAGTACTATACAATTGCTTGTATAAAATTATTAATATTCATTTAAATTTAATTATTTGTATGTATATGTACATTTTACTTTTTACTAATTTCTTAAAATCTAAACTAGTACAGGGTGGGGCGCGGTTACTTCCTTATTTGAAACTCGCGCCACAAAGTGACCATTACTCCTAGAGTGTTGGTATATGGCGTGTTCGAAAGCTCGGTATCTAAAGTTTTTTTTATGATTAGTTCAATGTCAACAATGCAGTGGACAAAGGAGGAGCGCGTGTTCGCCGTGGAGGCCTACTTTTCCTTCGGCCGTTCGGTCATCACAACTCAACTTCAGAAAGCATTTCAACATCGCGCCTGTAGGTCGTGTGCCTGATCGGAAATTGATTTGTTTATGGGAGGACACGTTTCGGAATACTGTTAGTTGTGAAAAAGAAATGTGATGGACCTTCCAGAACCGTCAGGACGCCAGAAAACATCGGGAGGGTAAGGGCGGCGCTTTTGAAATCCCCTAGGCGATCTGCACGCAAACATTCGGCGGCTAAAGAGATTTCGGCCATCTCAGTGCATTGACGAGGACAGTGGCCACCTTCGAGATGTCGTTTTTAAAACCCAATGAAATAAAACTTTAAATGTACCCCTGTACAATGGAAAGAAAATTAAATCGATATTTCCAATACTTTTTGTGTTACGATTTTTTAAAATAAGGAAGTAACCACGCCCCACCTGTATATTTCTATTTTTAATTTTCTCGACCGCTTGTGCACTTTTGACAAAATTTCATTGATTACTATGACGTTTAACAAATATTTAGTCTCGATCAGATTAATAATACGGTGGAGTAAAATTGAAACGTATTGCTTACTAAATTAATTTGATATCAGTGAAATCTCTTAAAAATGTGATTAAACATGATAATTAGTAGTCTGGTGCTAATCCTATATTGCCTACCTGATACCTGACCATTGTCCCTTGTCGCCCGTTCTTCGAGGTCGGATTTCCCCACGCTCCGTTCGCCAAAAATGTCCAATTTGCCCCGAATCAGCGCCGAGTCTTCTAAAAATTGTTTTTTGTTATCATAGTACTATAATATAGTTTATTGCTGGTAGATTAAGTATATATTGCGTTGAACATTCACTTACGCCCTACTGTATTCTGAAAAATCCGAATTAAACGAATGACACAGCCCGAATTCGGTACGGTGCACTTCAAATAAATCGCAACAGTTCACTTCTTTGAAATTCCACCAACAGTTGCCGATAAACATCTCATTACACGGTCTCATTACCTGTGAAACCATCGTATTTAACATTATGTTTATTCAATGTCTTTAGAGCGTCTTAATTAATAACGGCTTGCCTTGAACAACATTTCAGTGAGATTCAATGTCTTCAGCTGAGAAAGTTCCGTTACGTTAACCAATTCATCGAATTGATCGAAATCGCCGTACGATAAAAGCGAAAATGTTTTCAATACTTTTCTGACCGTCGGCAACAGTTTAGGATCGAACCCCGGAATATCTCTGGTAAATGCGTTTCTTACTTTATACATTTTATATAGGTATTACATATTTTTAAAAAACTTTTAAACCAAGGTGCCAAATCAAACCTAACTTAAATATTTTTTTTATCTGCCCTTAAGATAAATGTTTTTTAATAAAAAAAAAAATAAAAACGTTAGAAAAATATCATATTCAAAACAGAACTCATTAGTTTCATTATAACAGTTAGTTAATATTTATAAAGTTGAATTATTACTCTGGGGTCAACTTCATCACTCGGTCCCAGTCGACTCGGGAACTGTCGCATATGAATACTGATGGGAACGCTATTTCCGCATAATTAAAGAATGTTGTTTCCACGACAGTGTCTATCGTGCTCTTGTTGTAGGACATCCAAGACTCAAAGATGGCGTAAGTAGCTAACAGAATCGCTAGTATAACGATGATAGTCCAAAATGTTCTAGAAACATGACAGTAATCAAAATTGACGCATTCCTGATTATATATAACCTTACTTTTCTTTTAGACTACGGTCTTTCTTGGTGATATGGTTGAGCCCGTGCACAGAACACTGGCTGCAGACGTCTTCTAAAATATTTTTCCATACCGAGTTATTGTTCACAACTTTTGGTTTGGAAATGTTGTTTCGTAAACGGCACAACTTCACTCTTCTCGCCACAGATGACATGTTGTCGAATGGACGAAATAACTTCGATTTAAATGACCAAAGTGTGATAGGGTAGAAAAATACGCCTACTAGAAAAAAAGTATTTTAACGTGACACGATAAAGAGACACACATCACTGTATGTCATAAATAATTTCAATAAGGTATACGTTAGGATGCCATCCATACAAACATTTTCTTTGTTAAGAACCGAAACCAATAGAAAAAACATATTACGAAGTAGATTTTAGATGTATTTCCCTTTATATTTGAACGCACTTTAGGACTTAAGGTACAATAGAAAACATTTTTATGCATACAAAAAAATGAACTTTTTCTTACTATATTGAGAAATAATAAAAAGCTTTTCAGTAAACCTCTAAAATGTAAACTGTTGTGGGTAAAAAAACGGTTGCCGGCAATAATTTCTAGTTTTTAGAATAATAAAGTGAAAAAGCCAGCACAGAGAGGTCGGAGTTAAGGGGAACGGCACAGAGTGAGGTCGGTGAAGTTAATACCGACCATGGGCGCCCGGAAAGGGGTGGCAAGACGGGACATTTCCCCCCCCCCCCGGACTTCAAATATAATATTGAAAATTGAAACTTTTATTATTGTTTAAATAAACATTTAATTGATATTTTGACTTAAGTATAAATTTATAAATTTAAATTTGAAGAAAAAGTTTTCTTATATGATATACTGTAGAGAGGTTTAAAAATTTAAGCGCAGTAAGCACCAAAAAACGTAATTTCATTATGCCCCTCCCTGATAAATTTCCTGCGGGCGCCCATGATACCGACAATACAACTGTTTGAAGATAAACCTAAAGCAATAAAATCACTCTCAACAAAAAGCCTCGAGGCGAATCTTTAAATTGAAGAAATATTAAATATCAAAACATTAAAATCATTGTAAAGGCCATAAAGAGTTAAAAATTACGTTTTTAGTATTAGGATGGAAACGATAAGGGTTGACCGGCCGTCTATAATAATTTTTTGTTGTCATTATCAACAATATAATGAAAACAAACCTGTTGATTCATTTATACATAGGTCATAGCATAACTGCAAACTAACATGACACCAGTCTGATTTTTCCTTTTTTTTGGTTCTATCAATTAAAGACTTTAAAAAAAATTAACACCAAAATATTAACCTAACCTAACTTAAAAAATATAAGACTTATAGGTATATTTATTAGATTTTGTGTAACTTATAGTTTATAGCTTCTATGTGAAACAGAGAAGATATTGATTTTACATTATGTTTTTTATCATGTTTTTGCATGACCATTATTTTAGTTGATACCTCTTAGGAAAGGTAAAAAAAAATAGATTTGTATATTATGATATTTTATTAGTTCGGTGGAGTTCAAAATGTAAAAATGGATTGCGAATACATAGTGTAATTAGTATTATTATTACAACACAGGTTCTAGGTCTAAAATACAGTGAGACACAAAAAGTTACAGTAAAATTATAAGTGCACAAAAAAATCATAATTTTAAGTAAACTGTTTACAATTGCTTTAATGATAATATTTCAATTTGATTACGAAACACAATGTCAACAAAAAATGTGTTTTAACATATTTTTTTAAATAACAATTCTCTTAACGGGTGAACATGGAATTTGAATTTACGTGAATTGGATTATTTTGTAATAAATTAATTTATAAAACGTTGGAAAATTTTGTTTGTGTATCGATGATTCATCCAGTAGTCGTATATACGAAAAGTCAAGAAATGGACAAATTCAACTCCACTGATTAAAGATGCTCCCAAGAAAAGACCGCATACTCCTCCGTAAGCCACTAAAAATACGTTTAAAAAAGTTTATTAAGTCTAAATGGTTTTAAAAGTTGTTGAATAGAAATTTTTCAATAATTATTTATAAAATAAATAGAAATATTACCTAATGCGTTCATAAAATCAAATACTATATCTGTTTCGTAAAGGAAACACGTTGATCTTTGAAAATGCACGTCGACAATTATTTGGTTTGCTACAAACCTGCGAATGCATACAAATTAGTCATACGAATATACTTCTCACTTAGGATTTTTTTTTTTTGATACTTGCGTGTCGTTGCCAACCACTATTTTAGATTTGTATTTCTGACTGCTGCAATCGCCCGGACATTCACATACCAGGTCTGACGATATGTTTTTGTCCTGACCAACGATATTCACAAAATTTGCTGAAATTTGTTTTACCTTCGATTTTACTAAATATTTTTATTTAAAAATTGTCCACGCTTGTAATCAATATTCATATACTCATATACCATAGACGCGACTTATGTTAAGTATTATTGAATTTTGTATTATTTGGTAAAACACCATTAGAAATTTAGTACACTAGATCATCAGAGATTTTTAACTATTTGTTAGTGGTAGTTTCACCTCTGTTTAAATATACAGTAAAAATAAATATAATCTAAACATTTTATTATATATATATATATATACATATGCATACCAGTTAAATTTTGTTTTTTACTTAGAACCAATTTACCAAATATATTATAAGATATAAATATATAAATGGCTAACGTAACCAAACAATCAATAGCTGAATACATCTACATTATATAGTCTAAATATGAAACGATATAACATAAGCAGGAATTTTTCATATCTTAAATATTACCTATTTCCAAGATAAAGTTTTTAGTGTTGTTTTTAGCCTAGGGAAGTTTATTATGAAAAATAAAGTAAAAGTTATGTGCAAAAACATAGTAGAATTTTGAAAATCAAATATATGTTGGACATTTATCCATTTTCTACTTCCCCAGTACTTCGTAAATCGTAAATCGTTAAATAATTGAAAGCTCTGTTCACATATACACTAATCCTACTATGTAATACTTTACTCCTGTGATATTTTTGTCTGATATATTTTTTTTATTTTTGGTAATTATTTTGTATTTATTAACGTTTGATTGTTTATTTACTGTACTTATTTAGTTATCTATTGCGAGTAATTACGATATATGCCTCTTAGCATTCCGCATGGTGGACAGCTTACTTACAAGTTATAAGTTATACAAAGTTGTATCTCTCTTACAACGGAATTACTTTTTTATATTAGTGCTTTTCTGTAATTATTGTTTAATCATGTTAGATGTGGATCGCACACTACCAAATAAAGGCGTACAAAGTATAATAGTACATAATTATTTACTCGAATATTCGGCCAAACAAATGAGTCCTTCGAAATTGCATTCGGGGTAAGTAAAGTCTACGGAAAAGAAACGGATTAGCCGATGTAATTATATATTTTCGATTGAATACGTTATTATTGCAATGATATTACCTTGGTCGTACGGAAAGTAATTAAAGCCCGGCACGCAACCGCAAAAATAATACATGAACCGTTGATAACAGTCTGTGATACAATTTGATCTCAAGTATCCTCTACCCAAATAACGATGCTCGCCGGGATAAAAGCATTGTCTTTTTTCTGATTTGACCCTCATCAGACGCCTGGTGGGCATCACCTTGTCGCCCCATAACTTGATTTCGCCGCTAGTGCCTTTAGCGATCATTAGCCCTAGGTCCACGGGTAACGCACTCGGATCCCTGACCATTACCTGAGCATAAAAGTAATTACAAAAAATTAATTCAGTCTGTTGCCCGGTGTGTTTCAGTCAGCGACCATAACTCCGGACTTGGCGTTCACGACACTTGGGATTCGCTGTGCGTCCAACGACACTCGCAACGCTGACCACTCATCGTTGCTGCCAGTCCTTTTGGGTCTGGGCATTCCGTCGTCGTCTTCCCAGTAATCCTTCTCGTCTCCGTGCATACCGTACGTTTGTGTTTTTCTGAAACGCAACCAACCGGCTTATAAATTAATATGGAAATATCACCAAGTTTTAATTGTGCGCTGGCCACCGTGCAGTTGTGAATGACAGGCGTTTGTACTTTGAAGTGGTATGTAAGCTTAAATTAAAAAATTGTGACTTTTTGAGACCAATTTTTCTACAAGCGTGTAATGTAATTTAGTAACGCATAACTAGAAAGAACCAACCTCCCTCCCTTCCCCTCGGTAGTTTATCAGGCTGACAAAGACTTACAGTCTACTGTATTCGGACACGTCCGAGTTAAAGCTGTAACAATACCCGTAAGCGGTTTTTTGTAGTTCGAATAAGTTGCAGCAGTTGTAGAAATTGTTTCGCCACCAACATTCGGCGTAGTTCGAGTAAAACATTTGTTCGCAAGTCCGGTGGGCCTGGGCCAAACAAACCGTTTACTATGCTTATTCCGCCACAAAAAGATTGATATTATTACAATATATTTTAATATTTTCAAATGGAAAAAATTCTAGTTTTTAAATTATTATTTCAAATCATATTCCGTACTTTCAATAGCATGTCGCTTATGTTGAGTTGGTTGAGTTTTTCGGTGTGCGTTAACCATTTTTTCATACGTTTAAATTCCGAAAATAGAGGTAACCTGTGCGTGGACAACAAAAGCATCAGGTTGGCCACCGCTTCGTCGTAAGAACCCGGTTTACCCGCTGCTTTTTGAAATCTTTAAGCAAAACGAGTAACGACAAAACGGTATATTTATTTAACGTGTTAGGTATATTTGTATACTGTAGTGATGTTTTAAGGGCTTACAGTTGTTCGAGTACGGGCGCGTGGACCCGGCTGGTCTCGCATAGAGTCACTGACGGAAAAGGAACAAAAGCGTATGGGTGCGATGTAGACATAATGGTGGTCTTGGTAAAGCTGGACGTATAGGTTTTCCACACTTCTAAAACGCAATACCCAGTACCGAACATGGCAATGAACAAAATCACTATCCAAAACCGCCTGCAATGGGAGCGATTACAGACCATAAATCATCGATTCGCAAACAAAATTGTCATAAATTAATTAATGAAAAAATATCCAATTCTTGTTAAAATCAAATTCCATGTTCACCCGATTAGAGAACTGTTGTTAAAACAAATGTTCATACATATTTTTTTGTTGACATTGTTTTTCGTGATCAAATTGGAAATACTATCATTAAAACAACAATTTACTTAAAATCTTGATTTTTTGTGAATTTCTAATTTTGCTGTAACTTTTTGTCTCACTGTATTTTGGATCTATGCAAATAACGTGGTAACTGCCTTGCATCGAAGCTATAAACTCAAATGCTCAATTATTTTAAAAATATATAGGTACATATTAGATGTCCTTAGAACGTATGTTCTTATGAAAGTATTTATTATTGCACTAGGCTGATGACTTATCTAGAAAATATAAAGCAAGAAAAATTATTATTTAAAATCATATATTACTTATTAATCATTACGTTACTCTTTAAGTCAAAATTAAAAAAAAAACGTCTTTTTCTTCCTATTCAAAATCAAGAATAACAAAAAAAAAATATCGATTTTTCAAGATTTATATTTTTAAATATTCAAAAGTCTGTTTATTTCCCCTTATTTATTAAAATGACTGTTTATCTTGGAATAGATATACCTATATTCATGTGAATATTTATAGAAATATTTTAGTTTAATATTACTTTTTTAAAAATTAGGACATTAAAAAATACGGAATAAGACTCAACACAGAATAAACCAACTCATGTTATAATTTTTTTTAGACGCCTCAAAGGGCTAGGGCCCAAGTTTTCCTTGGAAAAATCATTGTTAACCAAATTAATATTTAAATGCAAAATATATATTCTTTTATGTATTGATGGAAAAGTGTAACGATATATTTTATGTGATTATTATTACGTTTTTCTTATTTAAAACTAGCACTTAAAATACATAGTGATATAACTCGGTCTTTTAATTGCACAGGCGAGAATTGACACTAATAATTATAATATTGTGGTGCTGTCTTAAAGTGTATTACCAAGTGTATAATACATAATATATGCACGTTTATTACTCCAACCTCCCTGATTAGGATTTCGAAAACAAATGTACACTTGCACTTGTAAAATCAAAATTATTCAGGTAGAATAACTCGAAACATAAGTCTTTCTGTTATGCAAATATTTCCTGTGCTATACGCGTAGGTAAGATATTACTGTGTTTTGTATTTGAAAAAAACCACATTCATTATATTTGATTTCTAATTGGATATCAGCCGGGGCCGTTGAATTGGGCCGCTGTGCAACACGTCAATTTCGAATGAAAACTTTCAGTAAATTACACAAACAATTACTCGGCTGGTTACATAAATATAACTCAATTATTTTTGACCGAGTGCTGCGTATGAGTTATACACGTAAAAAGGTTGTATTGTGATAACATAATACTTTCAAAACATAAATAGTGCACGGTGAAAAAGAAATATATAAAAATTAATGAACGCGCATATTTTTTTGTATTCTGTTACAGCTGTAGAAGTTACATTTTTATTTAGTTGAAGCGGTATAAAACAATCATTATTATTTTTCGTATTGCAGATTATTACTTTGTTGTTGCTCTTAAACCTGCAAAATTAGTTTTAACATTCCGATACAAAGGTTTATGTTCAATTATTTTCAATATTGTACTATCGGTAGTCTGATGTGGGCTAAGTTAGATTAAGGTTAGGTATTAACAGTTTCATGACTTTGGCAGATTTTATGAACGTACAAAATATAATATTGTCATGACGAAACACAAAAAAAAGATTGAGATGCAAGTTAAAATGAGTCTGACACGATTTTTTTTGTTTATTTTTCTGCGTCCGAGTTGGCCTAGTGGTCGCACTTACCAAGAGGTAAGAGTTCATAGAAATTTGCCTCTGGGCAAGTATGACGCAAGTGTACAATAAACACACACGGTTTTAATCCCGAACCGCAGTGATGTTGATAAAAAAATGTACTTGCAGTATAATAATAAAAAACTAATACATCAAGTTGATTAGTCGAAAATACTCAAAACAAGGCCAAAGTCTGAACGTCTGGAAAAAAATTGGACGGGTTTGAAACATATTATGACTTTAAGAAAATAATAATTGGTGTTAGCCTGATAAACGGGAGACCTAAGAACTTCAATAGATTTTACACATTTTGTTGTTCATGGTATTAAGAAACTTAATATTAAACAACAAATAACTAATCTTAGTTGACATGACGAGTCAGTGTACTTATATAAAGAGTAAAATTACTATAATATAAATACTATATCATAAACATACATTAAAACATAAAAGGCAACTTTGGAGTGGAGCGCATAGTAATTCCAGATTTTTCAACACATGCTTATACTATATAAAAGAAATAATAAATATAAATTATCACAGAGCAAAAATGATGCAATCTAACTTTTAAATCGCATTTTTTATGTTTTAAGATTCAAGAGTAGGAACAGTAAATATATATATTAAATGCCTACCATACCTAACCTACCATTTTTATAAAAATGTTATTCATATTTTTTTAATTTAACCATCATAATCTAAATTAGTCAGCAAAATTTCAATTGAGTTCCGCTAAAACTGAGTTAATAAAACTGAAAATTTAAATACATCATTTATGTTTGGGACCTACTCACCTTTCGTGGACATTCTCGGCTTGTATGACATGTTTTAGCACACTCAACGAGTTTTCTAAGGAACATTCTTTAATAAAACTTGTTAATTTACTCCGAGATTCCTTTCGTGGTTTCATTTTTAACTACATTAATGGTTTTAAACAGTTCAAATGAGCATAATTTTGTATACACACCTCATCGAAAAGTGACACAATACAAAAAGGCAAATAGACGACAGTCTATATTGTATCAGAGTCGTACCTACACATTTCAAACATTTATAAGCAAAACTATTTGGCTGACAGTTGAGTAAAATATGTTATGAATAAATCATATTTTTTACATTATCATATAAAAAAAAATATTCCATTTGCTTTTGACACTATAAATTCACCTTCACAAAGCATATAATTTAAAATACTATATAGTTATGCAAAACTAATGTTTATTGAATAAGATATTATAGATTTCTAGACTGTAGTGGATACATTTTTCCAGACAAGATAATGATCTACATTATGCTTTTTAAAAGTGGATGATTTATAATAACAAGTAAACTATTTTTTTGTTGAAAAAATTATTTTTTTAAAAATTTTAAAGTTTATAATCATTGTATTTAAGTAATTGCATGTACAATTAACATAACTATATTAAATTCTATATTTAATATAGAATTAAATATTTGTTCATAGATAAAAATCGGGGAGACATGAGGTGCTTAGATCTTTTTAAATATTTCTACAGCCCCCACAATATCTCGTGTTTGTCTGCAATAAAGAATTATACATAAGAAATAGTCTTACTATAATGTTTACACCTAAATATAGTGTCTCAGTTCAGTCAGGTTATCTAGTAGATAACCATGATTTCGTCTATATTAGCAATAAAATAATGCTAAGATCAAAAACGTTGGTCGTTGAAAATAATTAAATAAGAGAAAAATACAATAAAAGTCTAAAAAAGAAAGGAAATAAGTTTGATAAGTGTTACAAGGGTAACAGAATTTTGTCAGAAATGTCTTAATTTTTAGCAGATTTTTGTTTTATTAACAAACTTATCTAATACCAACCGTATCATTGATCTAGTATAAAAAATATGCCACTGATGTACTACTTGATATACATTTTTACGCACATTAAATTTGACATTTTGGAATATAGCGACCAACATAAGTAAAAAACAAAATACTAACTATAATATCTATTTTTTATTACAAAATTAAATATATATATTTTTGTTATATTATATAATAATAATTTTATATTTAAAAATACAAAAATATTTATTTCATATTATAAAAATATTCACATATTTAAATACTTAATATACCGGTTTGTAGGGCGGTGGGTACGCCGTCGATTTGGGCTGCGCCATGTACGGGGTGCGTTTGTAAAGGGACCTGTACGTTGGCTTATAAGCCGCCGGGTTATAATAAGACGGGTATGCAGGCTTGTATGGTGTAGGCGGCGGATATGCGGCTGGCGTCGGGTATGCTGTGTATGCGACCGGGGCTGGATATGGAACGTACGCCGATGGCGCCTTGTACGCGGGTCTGAACGAGCTGGTCGCCGCGGATGGTTGGCCTTCCTTAGAAACGACCGCGTTGAAACCGTTTCGGTCGTCCGCCGTGTAGTCCACTATACGCTTAGTGCCGTCGGGCTCCACAACGGTGTATTGGCCTCTGACCACGTCGCCGTCGCGCTCTTCCGAGTGTGTTTTAAAGTCGCCAGTAACCGCATCGGCTACGTCGTAAGCAAAGTTGTACTTGGGCGGAGTGGTCGCAAAGTCGTACGGCGAATCATAAGCCGAGATAGGCTTATAAGCGAGCGCCGCATAGCCGAACGGCGATACAGGGCTGCTTGCGCCCAAACCCAGTACGCCGGTAAATATCGCCAACTGTTAAAAATAAAACACAAAAGAATGGGTTATTTTATATTAAAGTAGTGTTGATTTTGGTGGAATTTTAGACCTAAATGTCTGTCAAAATTACGCCTACTTTAGATGGTCTGATTTAAATTCTGTAAAGACACTAAAGTTCTTTGATTATTTTACAAGGTTTTTCTTGGAAACAGATTTTCTTTAAAAAAAATGCAGGTTCTTGTAATTTAATAAATTAAATTTTAAAAATATTCAATATTAAAAAATGTTTTTCACATAAAAAACCAAAAATCCGTTTCTTACCTAACCTAGAAAAGTAGCTAAAGAACTCGTATATCTCAAATATAATAATAATAATAAAAAGTAAATAATTAATAACAGCTATGCGTCAACCGAATAATAATAAAAAACTGGACATTATTAGAATTTTGTATTTTTTACGCTACCTTGGTATTCAAAAAATGATATTTATACAATTTCCAAATTATAACCTTTAGTAATTATTTAACTATGTAGTTTAATCACAAAATTAAATACAAATAAGCTATTGATCTGATCATATTTTATTTTAAATGAATAACGTATAATATAATATGTATTAACAAGAAAATAAAATAACTTGCTTTTTAAGTTTCATAAATTATTAGGCACAGCTATATTTTATTAAAAAATGTGCTTTACATTTAAAATTTTATATTATACAATTTTTCTTTTGTATTTGTTTATTATGTATGAAAAAGTGTGATACGCAGTTATTATGGTAAACAGTTAATAACCTTGACATTTGACATAACATAATATGTTATATTTAAGTAAAAATGTTAAAATGTAAAACAATAAATCGAATTTTTTAAACCTGTGCAATTGTCAAGGCTTATATTCCGATCTGCTGCGAAGTTGCATAAGCGATACCCCTTCTTATCTCTAACAATTAATATTATCTTCGGAATTAATTTGTAAAAAAATTTAAGTACCAGATAGTACATAAAATGTGCTAGATAGTAAATTAATATGTATAAATAATATTTTATGTTTTAGAATTTGCAAATTATAGTAGTATTTCTATAGTTTGCAATCACAAGATAAGAACATTTAGTTAGGCATATCTAAGCACTAATTTTATAACATCATGTTAGAGCTATGATTAAAGATTGTATAATTTTAAATAAACTTACTATGTATATCATTTTGCCTGTATTTTGAGTTAGGTATAATTTTACCAAAACTTGTAACGTAATAAGTACACTATACAGACTTGATTTTGCGCTCACTGAAACCAAACAGCTATCCGCTGAATATTTATACAAATGGCAAACAGTTATAGATCGAAGAAAGGGAAATCTGTAGAAGCGCGGTCGCCTTGGGTCTACTTACATACCTTTATGCGCCATAATAATTGGACTTAACTCAATCAGCAATCAGCACTTACAGTCCCTACCCAACCCCTTCAAAAACTCTTTAAACGCCGTGAGAACGGTCCTCATTAATGAATGCAAGTACCTAGTATAATCAAATTATAATGGGCATTTATAAACGTAGGTGTACATTTTTTGTGCAACTGGTCATTAGATTATTAAACTGTTACGTGCTTGACGCTATTTAACAGTTTTCTTACTGAAAAGCTTACAAAATACCTTATTAATTACTATACAAGTTTTATTCTATTTTTAATAATCATTTTCATGATTCTAGGTAAAATGTATACACGTGTTTAGTCAAACTTTTCATTAATATAATACCATATTATAAAATCTCTAATTTTGTATTAATTAATTTTTTTTATTTTAGTCTATGACCTGTTTAGGTGGGTTTGGACAATTCATGCTCTACAAGAGATAAGAGTTGCCATCCTGGGGAAGGGGTTATGGTGCGATGGTTTCCCGTTTCACTAAATTAATACTAAATACTACTAAAAATGTTATAATAGTATCTCCTTAGACTTTAGAGTATTTGGGCACACGGGTAATTACGGCGGAGCTCACTACAAGTATGTACTTAACTTTAAGGAGTGTAGTCTGTAGCATTTCATAAGTTCAAATGTATGAGTAGGCGCCATAACATTTATACAATTAACATTTTTATTGGACATCTTAGAAGATGACAATTAATCATTGGTAATTGTCATCTTCTAAGACAATCTTCTAACTATTTTTTTCTAACGAATTTCTACAAATAGAAAATCATTCTATAGATTTATTAATTTATTAATTATGTACGAATTATTAAAAAAAACGGGCCATCAATGTCTTACGATTATAATCTGTGTTGATCCTCAGGTTGATTTACAGTATCACTTCGATAATTTACTTGTTCCTTCGCTAGAATGCGTCAAGTAGTATATTTTGTATTGTTATAAAAGAAACGTAGGCTCATTTATTATTTGGATCTTTGGCCTTAATTCGTTTAGTTTGTTATAATTTGCCTTAATTACCGTTTGTAATATACCGTTTATATATATATATATATATTTATATATGTCTATTACATGACTGAAGATATGATGTTATTAACGCAGCTACTTACAATTAGTGAAAAAAACATTTAGCATTAATAAAAAAAAAGGTTGTACCCGGCATTGGTATAAAAATGTTAGTACATGTAAGGTCTAATAAGTAAATTAAAAAAAAATCTCAATATTACTTAACGACTTTTTGGCCTTCAAATTAATAACGGTAACTATCTATCAGGTGTGAGTTATCAAGATATTAAATAGGTTCATTTCAATAACCTAGAAACTTAGTTTAATAATCAAATAAAACAAACTTCTTTTAGGTTTTTTAAATTTGTAACATTTATAGAAAGTGGATTTCCCTTTATTAGTCTTAAGGACATATTTTACTAATCATCTATTATTTTCCTAAACCTTATGAACTGCAAATCGTTGTTAATGTAATGGTCACTTATAATGAAAATTAACGATATAAATTATAGCCTTGCCTTATTAACGTAGGGAATGGTGTACTAATTCACAAAATAACGCAATCTCTAAAATGTAATCATATTCTCTTTTGTTTTAACTTTTACATAGAGCCATAGAGTTTTCTCATAAAATCATTTTTTTTTGGTTTATGCCACTATATTTAAATTATAAGTAGAGTTTTACCTAAAGTTTAAGTATTGGTAAGCTACCCTTAAATATTTTTAAGTATAGTTGGTGCAAACGGTCATTACTGTTTTCGTTATTGTAGTAAAATAACTAAAATATTTAAATTATTTTAACATTTTTAATTATAAACATCTTGATGCGATTATTTTTTCTATAAAATGTGTAGCAAAATAGTAATTTTTTTATTAAAAACGACTAATTACAATTTTAAAACTAATGAGTGCAATAATATAGAAATAATATATTTAAATGTTTGGCTATAAACAAATTTTGAGCCCGGGTGTTAACTTTTCTCCAGTTCCCACAAGTCATTTAATTGGGCATTCGAAAACAAAGAAATTTGTTTATAGTTATAAAATTTTTAAGTACCCAATTAGGTATACGTAGCAAAAACTATGTTAGCAGCCGGGCTTAATATATTTCAAATCGTGTAGTAGTATCATTGCAGTTATTATTTGGTTTAATTATTGTTAGAATAATAGGTAAAACTAGAATGTTATTAGTTAATGTCGGAAATTTCGAGACAAAAATATTGAAGGTTGTTATTTTATAATGTATATTATAATGCGTAACCGCTAAACCCTTGGCCGAAATAAGATTATGTAAGCTCCCAAAGACTACGTACAAAATATGACTTTTTCATTTGCGAGGTACGTGCAAAATCTGTAACACTAATGGCAAATGGCGAAGGATATGCATGAAGTACAACGCCCATTATTATACATAATTTATCCAACTTATAGTTCAACTTGACTATACTGTCTGTCGCGTGCTTTATATAATAATTATTATTCATCGTGGTTTTGTATCAAAATAAAATAACGAGTCCTGAAGATTGTGTGATTGGTGAATTAACTGTAATAAAAAAAAAGAACAATTGAATAATGTTATTTTTCTATTATGTAAACATATTATTTCAAGTACTTAATATTAAGCTCTACTCATTTTAAATTATAATAATAACTATAGTTCATCAATCATATGAAAGGACACAAATAAATTAAGTTAACCGAGAAATCGAATACTGCCTTTTTAACTTAGCATCATGTAGATAGTATTATATAAAATAAATAATAAAGATATACTATTTAATCTTCTTTCCTATAAATAATGTTGAACCTCTGTATGAATGTTTTAACGGTTGTACCGATTTTGATGAAGTTTTTTGTTAATTAATCTGTGGTTGGATTTTAGGCTATGTGACAATTCGATAACTTGGTCCTATAAGGCATAAGCTACCTTATGTGTAATTCAAGTATACACAACAGATTAATAAATAGTATTTGGCCTATTGTAATATTATGTACATTGCTAAGGACGTGCGAGTATGAAAATAGTTACGATCGAATACGCGAATGCGTTTATAAAAGTAAACTGAAGTCTGAATATAAACATGGTTATTGGTTACAATTAAATTAATCATCATGATGGAATGACTGGACCGATTTTAATGGGGTTTTTATTTTTTTGATAATTGACTGTTGACATCGAAATTCGATAATTTGACTAAGTGACTATGTGCTAATCATTCTTAAAGATAGTCCTTTGTGTAATAAAATATTATAGAGACAGGACTCCAGTTTCAACTACGTCAAATCAATTAAGGGTACATATTTACAAAGTTAACAGCAGAAAGAAGTCCTGTCCTCGACTTAAATAAATGTATTTAAAAATAGTTACAGTCTACTTATAACCTAACGGCTAAAATTATAAAACATGGAACATGCTTTATCTGCTGGCTCTTGAATAATAATTATTTCCGATCTATAATCTCCTTGCGATGTATGATGATAGTCTTAATTTTAAGTTATGGCCAAATGTTTTTTAATGGTTTTTTAATATTTGGCTTTAATCGGTTTATTGGCAACATTCACCGGGTCAGTTATTTTGGATAAATTTAACCATTCATTTAATTGTGTTTGTTCTGGAATTATTTTTATTTATTAGGATATATATTTGTTTACCCTTTTAAAAAAAAATATCAGTATATGGATTTGTACCTTTCATGGTTTATTTATAAGTTAAAACATTATGAATGTATATCAATTTATTTATTTATCTATTTATATAAAATATAACTGTAAATAAGTAAGTAATAAGTTTATACAACAATCAAGTAATTTAGGTATTTGATGAACTGAATAAACTATTATATAATAATTGTCCAGATCTAAAAACTTAAAAAGACTTGCCTCTAGACATTTTATACACTTATGTAATATATTTATATATACCATTACATATTATATAGAAATACAACCGCTAGATCGCGCCACTTTCGTTTCGCTATTTTGTATAAGTTTTCGATCTGGGATGCCAAGGCTAAAGCATGTTCCATGCTTAAAAACGATTGGATTATTTTTTCTAATAAGGTTGACATTATGATATAAGCTATTAAAAATTAATATAAAATTTTCAAAATTATAACATTATTATTTCACTCAATATTTAGTTTTTGTCTTTCATGAATAATTAGAAAAATGGACTTGTCCCCTTTCTGCAGTTAGCGATTCACATATTAGATACTTGTTTACTTCATTATAATATAACATCTTACTTTCTCGCCACTTAACCACTGTTTATATTTTACATGTTTTTAATTAATTATGCTTTTACAATAAAAACAAATTATAACTGCAGCCATCACATAAACGCATTACCATTACAAAGTAGTTACCCTATGAATTATGAATTATAAATCTTATTATTTATTACAATTGTAACATGTTGTTATTGTAAAATATGACTAAAACCACTATAGACAATTTATACTCATTTTACAATTTTTAGTATACTCGTCTCTGCAATTTATTATCTTTAGTTATCACTTATCACCGGTTAATATGTTATCTATTTTGGTTGATGATTGTGATAACAAGGGCAACCTTTCAATTCTACAGTCTCCATTTTATTTCACATTCAAGAAATCGAATATTCATTATCAAACCGTTCATTCATATTATACTTTTATAAGTTTCATATTTCATTTGTTATATAACGAACTGTGTAATACAGTAAATTTATTCTCTAGTATAGTATTTTCATTTGACTTATAGCCGTTTGTGTAAATTATATCAATAAAAATGTTTAAAAAATTAGCTTCATCTGTTGTATCTGTATGTTCAACTTTTACTCATTTATACAATTATAAATTATACTTATTAATATATATTTATACCTTATAAATTATTTCAGAGCTATTTAACTCAAAATCTTACAAAAAATGCACCCAAGGTGAACCAAAGTGCTTTACGTACATTTTGTAAGTATACTTAAAAAATACATGATGAAATAAGTATCCAATTGTTTTGTGTTACTTTGTTAAAAATTAAGATTACAGTAGCAAGTTCAGTTTTTTATCTGAAAACAATGTAGCTTAACATATAATAATTTGCTTAAAGTATGTTATAAACTAGGTACATAATTTACTATAAGTAAAAATCAAAAAGGTTTGTTAAAATATGATAACATTAATACGTAGGTAATTAGAGTTATTAAAGACCCTGTATTAAGGTTAAGAGAATAAATTTACTAAACTGGGAATCCTTTTTTTTTGCCTGACTAGTGTTTTTTCATATATTTTAATCATCGTATTCGACTTCAAATATTATTTTTAAAACAGTGAAGATTTTAGATTTTTAATTTCAGACTAATTAAAGTATTAATTTTATTTTATCCGTTTGATTATAAGTGTTCAACCTGATTTAAGCCGTTTATGTTTACACCTTAAACCTATGTGAAATGTGTGAAAATTGCCACACTATTTTCAGTTTTTACAAGAGGTGGATTTATAAATGTTCATTTGTTAATTAAGATTCTTATTTAAAATTAGGGCCGTGAAAGGTAATGGCTTCAAAATAACTTATTTTAGTCATTTTGAAAGAGTTAGTGCTAACTATTTTTCAATATCGCACTAAAATAGTTTTAATTCAGTGCTTTACTAGATGTAAATATAAATTTGGAAATTTGTTAGTTTTTCATTTTTTATAAATAAGTAATATTTGGATGTGGTTTCATATGTAGAGTTATTAGTGACAAATTGTATGCATGTTTTATACTTTACACACACAATACATTCTTTATTCTACTACCTGTAAGAATATTAGTTATTAATTAATCGTTTGTTTTTTATTATACTTTTTATAAAATAATTTTTAATTTTAGTTTCTTCTCCTACAACTTACGTCAAAGTTCAACAGGCTGCACCAGAATTTGAAGGAAAAGCAATTGTTAATGGAGAAATAAAAGATATTAAATTGTCTGATTTTGCTGGAAAATATGTAGTGTTGTTTTTTTACCCACTGGATTTGTAAGGTATTTTTTTTAACTCAAATGAATTTTTATTTATTATATTTTCTATTTTAGCACATTTGTATGCCCAACTGAATTGATATCATTCAGTGATCATATTGAAGAGTTTAATAAAATTGATGTTCACGTGATAGGATGTTCATGTGATTCACACTTTTCTCATTTAGCATTTATCAATACACCTAAAAAGGTTAATGTTATTTATTAATTAGTGAATTTCCTCTAACAAATTACCCTAATGTTATTTTGTATTTATTTCAAAATTCAAATTAATTTTATGAGTTACAGCTTGGTGGTTTGGGTGGATTAAAGTACCCATTGTTGTCTGATTTCAATAAAGAAATTGCTAAGGCCTATGATGTTTTAATAGAACCAGATGGTATTCCACTCCGCGGTCTTTTCATAATAGATCCTAAGGTATTTGTTTATTTTAATTAAATGTTTTATGTATATTTTTTTATGATACAAATACATTTCATAGGGTTGTATAAGACAAATAACTATAAATGATCTGCCCGTTGGACGTAGTGTAGATGAAGTTATACGGCTTGTCCAAGCTTTCCAATTTGTTGACAAAAATGGAGAAGGTGTAGTTATATAATGTACTTTATCAGGTTAAGTGTTGATTGAACTAATTTTGCTTTTTATATGTAGTTTGTCCAATGAACTGGAAACCAAACAGCCCAACAATCAAACCAGATCCAAATCAAGCAAAAGAGTATTTTGATAAAGTTAACAAGTGATGCATTCTTAATTATATAGAAACAAATAAAGCTTGTTGAGAGATATAATTAGATATAAAGTATTTTCATTCTTTATGTTATAATAATCTACTTCTTGAAACATTTTATTAGATATTTATGTTAAATTGTGTTTTATTTTTAATTGCATTTAGTTGTGTTTGAATGGCTTTATTATATATTAAATTGTTTAAATAATAATTATTATTTTAATTTGGGATTGGTCAATTTACTTAATAATAGTTAATAAAAGTATGTTTTAAACAAAACAACTACAATTATTTATATTGTGATTTGTAAAAACTTTAAGAAATGTTTTAATGATAACTCTATCTTATTTAAAAAATTGTGAATACAAAATGAGTAGGTTCTAAAGAAGAGATGAGATGTTACCTCTTACAAGAAGTGACTTTTTAAACATACCATAATAAAAAAGCGTATTGACAGGAAACAATATTGTGACATTTAAAATATAGGAACGAATTGTTCTACTTATATCTAACTATTTTACTACTTATAACAAAATACACTTTTTATTCTACAGTACAGAGCTCAGAAGATATCAACTGACTTGTATAAAATTTAACGTTTTTATGCTAAAATGTAAGATGTTTCCACTATTGTTCGATTTTATATATTTTAATATTATTGTCACCTCCAACAACATAGTTTGGCGGACAATAGTAACCATTTAAAGTATAGGAATTGGTATTCAAACCATAACTGTGTAGACTGTGGTTTATTTGGTAGGATTGACTGTATAATAATTAATATACAAGTTCGATAGATTTCTTCATACTATCATATTAAGTATTATTGTTCAAAAATACAAGGAGTCAAAACGGGTTAAAAATTGTTGAGTTTGAAAACTGTATTCTTTTGACTTATGAGTTCTGGTTTTAGGGTCTGAAATTTTTTTCATTTTTTCCAGATTACCTGGTTTTGACTTCCTACCTTAATATTTATTAATTACTTTAAATGTAGATACAGTTTATAATTTAACTTGGGTATTTACCAGGTAAGTATAACAAAGTATTTTAGTATCACATGTTAAAAAAAATAATAGTTACTAAACAATTGTTCGTGTTTTTTGTAAATAATTTACTTTTTCTTTGATTTTAACGGACGAAATGTCCATAACAAATTAGTTAAAACTTATTATAACTGGAGGATTTTTTTCAAAGTACTATAATATATTATGTTCTTTACCGCCAACCAGTTAATGAGTCAACAGCAAAACAACAGGATAACGTTTAATGAATGCCTCGTTAATTATTATAAATAGAACCGTGCAACAGAAAATGCCAACTATAATAGTGGCAGAACTTACAATAATACTAAATTCTATAATGAATAATGAAATGACAAATGACATTATTGGAACAATGAGGCCTTGGGTCTGGGTTGAGGGTTCTGCCCCCCCCCCCTCACACTACATGATACAGCTTCAGCTAATTTGTTTTGTCTTTTTATTGATATAATAGTACTGTTCCTGATAAAGCTAATACAATCAACAGATAACATTGGTCGGTTTGATAAAAATGATAATAATTTATTATTATTATTATTATAAAAAGTAACCAGTAAATGTGTCTTATATTCATAATTCTATGAGTGAATGAGTGTACCAGTCTGTCGGCACAGTACATAATTTATAGTTTGTGTTGTTGTTTTATGTATAAAATATACATTTGATATTTTCGAAGTGTCCTATGGCCGTTTGTGATTTGGTTTTCTTTGAAATAGCCTCTAATTTTTTATATTAATTTCATTTATGGACGTTTATTTTGACAATCGGAACGTGACGATCGGCTCACGACAATATGCTATACTACATTAATAATTTCTCAGGCTTGTAAGAACTTTTTACACAATATAGATATTCTAAAGATATTAAGTATTAAGTGACGATGTGGGTGAAGCCTAAGGAGATTTTAATAGCTCATACATTTTGGTAAGTATCTACTTACCATCAAGCTGTTATTGACTTGACAATATTGTATGTATTATATTTTCAAGGCAAACCGAAAAGTCGAATGAATATTTCAAACTGCAACATCGTATTGGACATGGACAAGGGAACAAAATCTCTTCTTTGTTAATGGGAACGTTTGATAGCATATTTGATACAAAACCTTGTCCTTATAGAATTTTACACCAGACACCAAAATCTGAAGTATACTATGGTATGTTCATTTAGTAATTTGTTGTAAACATTAATTGTTGATGTTGGTTAAAAAAAATATGTAACAAATAAATTACTTCATTAAAATAAATTCTATTGTATTCATTGGATAATAAAAAAATGAACATATTAGATTTTTCTAATTATTTTTAGAAAATTAACATTAAAAGTAGTTTAATTAAATAGTAATGAAACCTTCTACTTATTGGAGTAGATAGTGATGGTCCTTAATAAAAAAAAATACATGCATAGATTTTTGATTAATTGTGGATGGTGTTTAGGTATTACATTACTATTACATTTTGATTTAACATAATATTCCAATAATCATTATAATTGTATTTTTATGATAATTATGGCATATAAATTAATTTAAATTATTTTTATCAAATGATGAAATCATTATTTTATCAGTTTAGTTTTTGTTAGTTGATATTTAATAACATGTTCATTGTATAATCAAATTAGATGACTAAGTATTATTAAACAGTATTATGTATATTTTCTAATCTTTTAAAAGCTATTGATTAAAAATGTTTTAAAATCAATATTGATTAAAAACATATTTCATTACATTTAATTAATTGATTAAAAGTGGCTTAGTAGAAATTATTTATATACTTTTTTTTCAGAAATAGCATGTGCATTAACTGAAGAAGAAATATTTAAGGACTGGGAATGGCTGCAAAGCAATTTAGATTTAAAAGTTTTTGAAAACGAAGAACAAATTACAACGTTTGTTTGTACTAAAATTCACAGTTTAATTGCAACAGTTATGACCGAGAGGCCAGGGGAAGAAGATTCACAGTCGTTCAAAGATGCATCAATAAAATTTTATCGCTTGTTTAATGTATCTCGCGACAGCGTATTAGTTTGTTATTATTCTTGCAGGTGTGTTAATATTAAAAAATAAGTTATACTATTGGGTTATATTTAAATATCATACTTAAATTAAATTTATATAATTTTAGCTACTGGAAAAATAAAATTCCACGTCAAGGTTGGCTTTACCTCTCTGTGGAGTATTTGTGCTTTCATTCATTCATATTAGGAAATGAACAGAAAGTAGTAATTAGATGGGCCGATGTAATAAGCTTAGATAAAAGTAATAATGTTCTGTTATCAAATTCAATAACAGTCACAACACGAGACAAAAGAGAAGTATGTAAATTCTAGTATAAAGCTATACAGTGGGAGTAAAATGAAATGGGTCAACTTATAGTCATGTATTTTTAGTTTCGGCTTTATAAAAATGTTTGGAGCCTAATTGAATCACCGTAATTGGTGAGCTTCAATACAAAAGACACTTTCCATTTTTAAAGTTGTTCAGTATAGCAAGATTTCTATTAAAGTGGCTTTAAAATGAAATAGAAACGTTAGTTATTTTTAAATAAAAACTATATAAATAGCCCATTTTACCTTGTACTAATTTTCACTACATCAATAATAATAATTCAGATAATGCAAAATTTAATCCATTTTGCTCTTTAGAAAAATAGAAAAGAACTTTTTGAATAAAATATGCATCGAAATAGTACATTATAAACTAAATTTCAATTTTTCAATCTCGTTTTAAAAAAAGAAATAGTGTGTTTTGTCTAAAACTCAATGTACATTCGCGGCTTCAGTTTGGTTCGGTTACGGTCAAGGATTATGACGTATTATTCACATTTACGATCACAAATAATCAAATCTAGACAGTCAGCTCGTTTTCACGAGGTGTTGTTGATGTTGTTGTCGAATCCTGACATGATGATATTTTCAAGGCGAACTTTGATGAAAATCGCATTAATTCTTAATGAAGAGGAAGAAATAAGAGATAGGAAATAGAGTAGACGGTTTTGGGTTCATTCATTGGACCGGACTAGCACGTTGATTAATTTACACTAGGCAGTCTCGATCTAAAAACTTGTGCTCGCCACGGTCTGGATTGCATATTGACCAATAATGTGAACCGTTTTATTCGATTACGCACTACTGATTTTGACCGGATAGTGACCTGACCGTGATCACACCGAACCGAGACTGGGAATGTGAATTGAGCTTTAAATTTGGTTTCATTCAATGCCACCAAATTCATTTGCCACCAAATTAGGTGCTTAAATTAGGATTATGTGTATTACTCTTGTCTTACAAATGGAAAAAGTACCTTTGCATTAAAATCGTCCCTCAAGTATAAAAAAAGATTACTACCCCTATAGGATCTTATGATACTTTGAAATATAGAATAAATATTAAAAAGATAGTATTTACTATAATTTTTTAAAGCATTTTTATTTGTTTATTTATCATTGAAGATCGGTATGGAGATGGCATTTAAGACAATAACTATTGTTCCATCCATTTTAACAAATCATCCTATTTTTTATTCAAGATTATGATTAAAACCAAATAATATTTTAATTAATGTCATACTAAAACGGGTTTATCTATAAATAGAATATAGTAATGGTTTACTTTATTAGTCAGACACAAGTATGTACCTACTTCATTTTTATTTTTGAGAAAAAAAATAGTGGTTCGCTCTGTTAAAGCGTTTTGGACTCGCTTCTGTTTTGATTATCTAAATTACAGGGTTAAACTTAAAGACTGATGGATATTGTACATATTTATCATTGGGGAAATAATTGATATTGCAATCGAATGAAAATTATTATTTTACATACTTATTTTCATTTTTAGTATTGTTTTTCGATGTTCCTGCATAATTCAGAGGTATATAAATTGATGAAGCAACTTGTTAATCTAGCAATGAAAGGGTAATCCCTTTTTTTATATTTATTTTTAATATATTGTTAATGATTTATAAATTTTTACTATTTTAAGAAAGGTGTATTTTATTATACCTTTTTGTCTTCTTAATCATAATTCAATTTTGATATTATACTCCGTTCAACCAGTGAATATGTCCTGCTTGACGTATCTAAATGACATAATGGTATTGTCTCAGGCTAAATTTCCCCCACCATACGGCTGCCTGTGTGTGCCTACATACATGTCACAAAAACAAAGCACTCCGATGGTGCGCCAACAGCATGCAATATGTTTCGGTAGGAGGCGCCCCAGCATGTTTTTTTGGGGAGGATGCGTAAGAATAGACAAAATTTGGTCGGCCGCCAGATACATTCTCTCGGTAAACGGAGTATAAAAATAATAATACAAATAAAATTGAGAGTCGTAAATAGTTTTTGAGTTTAAGACAAACATTTTTTTTATTACACCTAATTTTTAAATTGTAAATTTTGTCTTTAAATATGGTATTACATTTTTATATATTTATTGTACTTGTATTTTATTTTTTAGAAATGCACACATAATATAAAAATAAAAAAAGTACAATTGACCTTTCTTTTTAGTGTCCTCATCTACAAATCAACAATTAGAATTTTTTATTATCATTTTTTTTCATAATTTTATAATTAGTATATACAGGGTCCGGCAAAAAAAACCTCCCCTATTTAGAAATGACACTGTGTGAGTTGTGGTGGTGGTACAACAATGGAAGGGGTATCGATCGATAGCGGTACACATGCCATTTCCTCTGACCTAACCTAAACCAGTTTTCTAGGAACCACAATGAGGGAGAAGTTCCAACAAGACGGTGCCACAGGTCACACTTCGCAGCACTCCCTAGCTATCTTGAGAGAGTTGTTTCCTGGACGTCTTTTCTTTTTGCGAGGAGACATCACCTGACCGCCAAGGTCACCCGATTTATCCCCTTGTGATTTTTTTCTTTGGGGACTTAAAAACGCAATCACCCAGGCAGTGGCTGTCATTACACCGGAAATGACACTACGAGCTATGGCCTTTCCCGAAAGTTAAAAGTGTGAGTTTTGGCTCCGTCTTGTTGGAACCAGACTTCTGCCTCATCATGGGTCCTAGCAAACTGGTTTAGGTTAGGTCAGAGGAAATGGCATGTATACAGCTATCAATCGATGCTGCCTCCACCGTTATACCACCACCACAACTCATACAGTGCCATTATATACTAGTTAAATTTACATCAATTTAAAACTTATAAATTTAATAGAGGAATGCTTATTCTATTAATTCATGTTGATATTAAATATTGTATTATAGTTAAACTTATGTTTATTTGTTTTAGAATAATTAATGATGTTTGGTTTGATAAAGATCATAATCTTCTACAAAAACTTAGGTAAGCATACAATCGGTTGAAATGCTATTTGTTGTTTGCAACCTTTTTCCTATTTCCAAAAAAACACAAAATAATTTTCATTTATATCACTGGGTGTACTGTAAAAACTTACAGCATCCATAACACATAATAAAATAATTTCGACTATGAATAAATTAATGTTTCAATTCCTTTTAAGCACATGCCGCTTACTGCGAATAACATTTTAACCATCAAATTTTTTTTGTATATTTATTGTTAAAAGAGACAGACAATCTTAAAAATTATAATATGTTGTGTAAGTATAATATAAAATAAAATTGTTTGATCTTCAATAATCAAAATTATTATAATTTAATAGCTACTAAAGTTTTGATGTCTCTTAATAGTTCTTGTATTTGGAAAACTATGTTACATAATACATATTTTTATTTAGTAAACATGTTCCAAAAAAACAGTCATTTGTCAAGCGTGATTTAGATGCTCGAGCTATGTCTGAACTGTATCGCCTTCTGTTTAAATTGCCTCAAAGTGAAAAATTAGATGGTGTCAGTAATACTACATTATTTACTCCATATAATAAAAAACACGTTTGGGGTCAAGTGTATTTGTCACAAAACTTTATGTGTTTTAACAGTAAAGTAGGTTATTTGTTTAATTCATTAAGATAAAGTAATTAATTCCAATTAATTTAATACTTTCGTTTCAGTCAAAAGACCCACTAAATGTTGTCATTCCATTGTGTAATATTTCTCAAGTTGAAAAATTAGACAATACCAATGATCCAGCTTTTAATAATGCGGTTATTATAACTCTGAAAACGTCATCCACTAATGATAAACCTCCAGTCTTTATATTTTCACATATTCTGGAAAGATCATTTTTTTTGAAGAAGATATCTGAACTTCTTGGCAATTTAGAATCGTAAGTTTTTATACTCAACTGTATCAATAATCTTAAATAAAATTAGTAAACAATGTATCAATCAACCTTTTAATATATATAAAAAAAATAAAGCTGACATTATTTGTAAGCGTTATACATTTTTTTAAGTGATTTAAAAATTTGTTGTTACAAATATAATAACAAACATTAAGTAATATTAAATTTTTTTATACCGATCCTTTCTCATGTGACGCCTTACATATTCTCTCCAGTGTTCTGCCCTTCATAGAGAATGATTTTCTCTCCATTCCTTCATTTCCTCTCATAATACTTTTTATATTTGCTACAAAAAACAATTTTCTTAGGTTTTTATGATTTTTTGGTATATTGAATTACTAATAATTTAACTAATTTTTCTAGAACACGTTTTTTTAGGAATTACATTTTGATCTCTTATTAAAAGTATATAAATATTTAATGAAATAATTTGTTTAAGGATTTCAAGCTCTAAAAATAATGCTGTTGATTCAAAGTCTGATTGGACAATGATGAAACCATTAATGCTTACGTTTCCAATGAAAGAAAGTGAAGATAAAATTATTAAAGTTCATCAAAAAATAAAAGAAGTTGCTTGGAATGAATATTTTAAGGAACACGGATCAGGCGTTTCAATGTACAAGACAAAAGATTTGATCAAGATGGTATTAAAGGGTATACCAGATTCTATGAGGTCAAACCTTTGGTTAACATTTTCAGGTATACCGTATTATAATTTAATATTGACTGTTATTATTTGTTTTCATTAGTATTTTGTTATGCTAAGTAATATATCTTAATTTGTATAAAAAAACTAATATGGTATTGTAAATAATTTGTTTGTTTTGTACAGGTGCGCACCATGATATGGTGGCTAACCCTGGACTTTACACAGAATTAGTCAATATTGCATCCAAAACAAAATCCATATCACATGACGAAATTGAAAGAGACTTACATAGATCATTACCAGAGCATCCGGCTTTTCAATCAGAAATCGGTATCGACACATTACGCAGAGTGTTAACAGCTTATGCTACAAAAAACCCACAAATCGGTACCAAAAGTGTTAATTTAACTTTTAATGTTTAATGAGGTTTAAATTTTTATTTTTTTTTTATTACATTTTTAGGATATTGTCAAGCTATGAACATAGTGGCTTCTGTTTTGTTAATATACTGTACAGAGGAAGAAGCTTTTTGGCAATTGGCATGTATCTGTGAAAATATGTTACCCGATTACTATAACAATAAGGTGGTTGGAGCACTGGTTGACCAGGGAGTCATGGATAATTTGATAGCACAACACTTACCACTTATTCACGATATTTTATATAGACTTGGTCTGATACAAATGATATCGTTATCTTGGTTCCTGACAATATTTCTTAGGTAAAATACAATTAAAATACATTTTTTCAGCGATAAATACATATTTGAAGATTCCACTTGAAATTGTAATAATAATTTAATATTTGTTTATGATTATAACACAGATTTTATATATTCTAGTGTTATACCATATCAAAGTGCTATATATATTGTAGACTGGTTTTTTTTTGATGGAGCAAAAGTCATATTTCAGGTAGTTTTTTTTATTCATTTCAGCTATAAAAAAGAAGTAACAACTCATTTTTTATACTAAACTTGTAATACTATTGTTTTAGGTGGCTTTGTCTATTTTAGAAATGAATCAAAATAGACTGGCCTGTTGTCGTGATGATGGCGAAGCAATGCAAACCCTTTGCAATTACTTAACAGGTATCTACAATGAAGAATTGGAGCATTGCAGTATGTATAAAGATGGGGAAAAAGTAGACAGGGTAATTAAATGTATTAAATAATAATTCTCATTTATACAAACACTAGTTTTACTGAAAATGTTGTGCAAATGTGTTTTACTGTAGTATTTATTGGTAGATATTTTAAATGGTTGTTACTTAAAGATATAACAAAGTACATGATATATTTTTGAATTAAAGATATTATTTGCATTATTGTAGTTAAAATTATAAAACATTTGCTAATTAATATATTTTTTATAATAGAGTGTCTCGGTTCAAGAGTTAATAAAAAATGGCCATAAAAAGTTTGGATCTGTTACGAGTACAATTATTGAAAATCTTCGTATTATGCACAGACTTAAAGTAGTTCAATCTTTAGAAGACGGTAATGAAAAAAATATTGTAAGATCTTTGAAACCAGATGGTTATTTCTCATCCGACGAGCTGATGGTAATTTTAGTTTTGAATTTTTTTTCAACAAACACTTTTTTCATTAAATTGTCATTTTTTAAATTTGTATGATTTATATTTGTTTTTAGGACCTACTAAAGTTTGTGAGAGAAGAAGTGGTCGCTGTACGGAAAAGAACCAATTTTGAACCTCCTAAAGCTGAAACGCCTATGGAGCCCTATGAAGCTTACAAAATTGACTTTGATTTGTTTGAATCATTATTTTTAGCAATATCTCCTTTAGCAAAACATAAAGGTGCTGACAGCCTAGCAGTTCCATTATTTAAGGTATGTATTCTAAAAATTATAAATTTATGATGTATTTTAAGCTTGATTTCTTATTGTAAAACTTAATTACTAATTTTTTTCAGTTGATGGACATGAACGATGATGGTTTTTTAAACTTTCGTGAGTTGGTAATGGCATTAGGTTCAACATCTACTGCAGATGTGTCTATTCGGTTAAAAATTCTATATTTGCTTCACTTGCCTGCCCTTTGTACAAATGAGCATTCAATTTCATCAGATCTAAGTAAGAATAATTCACTTTTTTTAACTGATATTTATTTACAAGAGGATTGTATGACATCAAATAGATAATTCAGTAAACGGGGCTGAATTAGCATCTGAAGCAGCTGAATATTTTGATCAAAATGTGGGCAGCAGCTCAAGTAAAGGTTTGTGTAATTGTGTTTCAATTAGAAAATAAGAATATTTTATTCAATTATTTTTTACTTACTAAAGACTTCATAATTATATTTTCTAGAAAATAATTCTGATGATTTAGAGCTCTTAAGATCTTTTGTACGGAGGATTCCATCATCTAAAAGTCCTCCAATTTCTTTACCATCTATGTCCGAGGACCATTTTGTTTCACTGTGCAAAACTTTGTATGATCTCATTGGAAATTCTCCCCAAGACCAGGAAATGCATAACAACATTTCTAGAGTTGGTATGTTATGGAATACTATTATAGTCTTTAACAATACACATACATAGATACTTGTTATAAAAATAGTATAGCAAATGAAGCATACTCCTTTATATCGCGGGTGTCAATATCTTTAGTAAAAAAAAAAATAATAATAATGATAATGGTTTAATATTTTTAGGAGCTATATTGCTTGAACTAGGGGAGTTCAATAAAGAAGAATTAAGTGAGGTATGCAATTGTAAAATATTGCAATTGTTTTTAGAATTAATAACTAGTAAAATTATATTATTAATTTTTTATTACAGTCTGATAAACAAACCAATACTGAATGGTCAATAAAAGCCGAACAGTTTGTGGCTACTGCTTTGACAGTTCAAGGATTAGTCGAGTTTATTGGTTCAAAAGTTGATATATCTGCATCATTGAAACGACTAAGAGAGAAGTAAATTTTTAAATGGACTTCATTATGTGATAATTTGAAATGTGCTATCATCATCATCATATAAATAGTAATAACGGTAAAAAAATATTTCATTAATGAAATAGTGTTTAGTTGTAGACTCTTCAACTTACTTAACAGGGTTTATCGTCAAGTTAAACTATTACTAATAATTTTTACTATAAATAATTTTACTCTATTATTATATATTTTTATATTATTGTTATTTAATCATTAATACATGCAAGTTAAAAAAAATAAATAAATATATATATATATATATATATGTATATTAACATATATTCATGTATTCCAATTATTATTTAAACTATTAAATCAATTTTTTTTTTTGCATAATGCTAAATTGGGCATTTAACAATGAGTTATTTAAAATCGATTTTTATTTAATGCAACAAATAATTTTTTATTTATACTTTCAAGTAATATTTCATTTAAATACTAAAATTGTTTGGAAAATACCACCTGTTTATTTAAAAAAACATTTTTTTCTTCAAAAACAGAATTTCTTATAAATATATACAACCATTAAGATCGTTTGATACCCAGGGATCACTTTTTGCATCTCTTTGACAGTTGCTTCTGTCATCTCCCTTGCCCAAAATATTAATGACCTATTTAAAAAAAAAATTAAGGGATTTTCAGATTACTTTTGTATTCAAATTATTATTTTATTTATCTTTCAATCAAAAGTGATTTAAGTTAAATTTGAAATATTTAAAAATAAATGTTGATTTATTAAACATGTTTAAATATAGATGTATTTGAATATATTTTGAATTTTTATTTTAATATATTTTTATTTATATTAATGATGTGAATTTTAGTTTTTTTAAAGTTATTAAAATAATGGCTAGATCTGCATGTTGTTATTTATTATTCAATTTGTTTATGCATTTTTACAGGTATTTCTTTTTTTTTTACTTGGAAAAGAGCTAGTTTTGAAAATCTTAGAAATTGAGTTAAAACATTTAATATAAAAACAATTCTAGGAGCTTGACATTATAGTTTTCTCAGGTTAGCTCTACTTCAATCTATAAAATTGTGGTTGTTCCTTATTTGTTCTTGGTACTTATACTAACTGACCAATACAATAGTGTCATAGTGAGCAGTGGTTATTGAACACACATTGAATTATATCTCAATAAATTGTTAGTTATCCTATAATGGTTATGTTCCGTATTATTTTTTTTCAGAAATGTTAATAAGCTTAACTATTTGATCTTATTTAACATGCACTGCTGAGTGGGAAGTCTAAATCTTCAATACAGTTTTATTTTATTCTAAAACAAACCATTTTTTGTCTTTCATTATGATATTAACTTTTTTTAAATAAAGATGAACAATTTGTACTTAATTATAATTTATTATTAATTTCAATTTTAAACACAAAATTCAGTTACAAGTTACAATAAAAAAGAAAAAAACAAATTGAAAAAGAACCTTATTGATTTTATTAAATAATTTATAAGCTGAATTAATACACACTTAACTTTGTACACAGTTTGTCAAACATTTATTGACACTTGTAGAATTTTATAAATAAAATGAATTAGACATTGTTATCCCTGTAACAAAAATGAGTATGGTGTTTTTATAACTAATTTAAGCTTAATTCATAATTTGTACTACAATATAGTTTAATATACATAAAATTCAATTAAAGCACACAAAAAAAAGTTTGTTGGTATATTTATTGTGCCGGTAATGTAAATTTCTTAAATTGAATCATATATATTATAATTTATAAGATAAGACTTACTTATTTAACATACCACTCAATGCATTTTTTGACAAAACATAGCGGGATTCATTATGGTTGCTGAATGTAATCCACTTTTGGCGAACACAAACCCATCTTTTGTGGTGTTCATTAAGAAGTTCATTTATAGTTGGGACTTCACTTAGTTTCTATAATACAAAAGTTTATAACATATTTTTGAACATGAGTAATGAGCATATTTTACAATAATATATTATATAATCAGAAAAGTAAAAGTAATTAAGTTAGAAGTTGTATTCGTTTAATCAAAATATAATTACGTCTTTCAAATCTAATGATGATGAAGTATCTTTTGGTAAGTTGTGTGGTACTTTACAATCAACATTAATTCCAATTTCTGATTTACTTTTTGGTGTAGGTAATTTGTATACAAAGTCTTCAGAAACAGATGATTCATTTTCACTTTTCAAAGAATGTTCTAAATTATCAATTTTCTTGTTTTTGGATTGTCTAAAAAAAAAAATAATAATATGTACCATTATTTCTATGATGATTTAGTCTATATAATTTATTTTACACTCAATGTCTCACCTTGCCGATAATGGATCATTTTTTATCCATGCTCTGCAAATAGTGTACATGGATGTATCTTCAGTAAATGAAGCCAAGTCAATACTACGATCTCGTAATTTCAATACTAACGAATCTTTAACTTCTTGTTTTGATTCATTTTTTTTCAATTTCTTATTTGTTTCATTTTCATCTCTATATTTGTGAATTTTAATCATTATTAACAATATTAATAAAACATACATTATTATCAAATAATGAAGTAAATATTTAATTATATAAAATACTATTGATGGAGGAAATTATATTACTATATCATACAAAACTTCTAATCTATTCTATTCTAAAACTTCTTAACTATTATACAATTTCCTATATGACAGCGTGTCATCCAATCACAATAAAATGCCCAGGTCCATTTTGATGATTTTTTTCTTCAATTTGTAGCTTTAAAATTTGTCTATTTAAATTTTGTATAATTGTAAATAGAAGTAAGTGGAGTAATCAAAGATACAAAGAAGTAGTAATAAATAATTTTGAGTCATACCAAGAAGGAAATAAATAAGTAGTATAGAGTAAAGGTATGTTTGACAGAGTACCAAATCTTTGTTTTTGTGTCAGTAATGACCTACACACAGCCAAATTCTTGACCATGTTGTATTGATGTAAAACAGCTTTATATTGTTAGTAGATATGATAAGGTATTGAAATATCAGGGTTGGTCAAAATCGTCTATATAAGTTTTATACATCGAACAATTTAAAACATATAAAGTATAAAATACAGATGCATATTACATAATGTATTATACGTATAATACACCAATTATTCATTTATGTTTAATACGTGCCACCCTGAAAATATCTCTTCTTAAAATCCAATATTGCAACATTAAATGTATTTCTTTATAGTAAATTTGATTTTTGATCATTTCCTTCTTTCTGTAATTACTCATCTTGCCAGAATTTTTGGAAAAAGTTCAGTAAACTAATTTTATTTATTAAATTTTCAACGGAAAGTGAGAATACTTACAAAATTGCAACATCACTCTCTGATGTAATTTCAGTTTTTTTTTGCTCTTTCTTAGCAATAGTGTCAAGAGCATCATTTAAACTGTTGCGTGCTTTTTCTAACTGATTACCTCCTAAAAAGTAGAATACATGAATAAATTTACAAATTATATTAATGCATTAATAAATACTTATTATTCGCGGTTCCTTCATGGGTGAATCAATTACTTGAGCAGATGATTTTAACACACTTTTACGTTTCTTTACCATTTCTATAAAAATAATTTGTATACAATTATAATTTATACTACATAAAGTAGAAAAATATCACTGGATAGGTATTTGATTTGTATATTAATAAGTAGCAAACAAACAATAACAACCGATGCAATTATTATATTGTTATGTCTATAAATAAGAATGAGGACAGTTAGATCAATGGATAAGGTTGCGTGTGTTTAGCAGCAAGTGTTAGACTGACTGTATAGAGAGAGAAACAATCATATTCCTTTGAGACGACCAAACTTAGGCATAAAAGCTTTTTAAAGACTATCAAGAGTCAAGAGAGCCATACAAAAATAATTAGATAAGAGATTTGATGTTTGTGTTACAATAATGATTCACAGTCTTCATAAACAAATTTTCTTAAGAAAACCTTTTTCTATTATATTTTAAAATTAAAAAACAAAATATTTAAGTAAATAAACTAATAATATAAACAAATTATAAAAAAGGCTCATGAATTTGTGTGAAATATTTTAGTCATTACTTAGCAATTCTAAAAACTAAGTGTAATAATAAGTAATAATATTTACTAATGCACAATGTAACTCAATGTTTATATTTTTAACAAAAAAATTGTAATATTGAAATTCATAAAATTATAATACTTGAAATTACATTAGAATACATAATTTCCTGTTTAATTAATGTCACCACTATTTTCAATAGAAATAAAAATTTGTGATTTTACAAAAAAAAATGAGCAATCTCTACAATAATTAAAATCCTAATTAGACAAAATGTTGGACTTACTGACAAATTGTATGAAATTTGGCTGTTGATCTAGTAGTTGTTTGTTAAATCGTATAAAGCAATACTCAATAGTTAGTATAGACCACTGTTTTTAAATAAGCTTATTAAATTTAAATTTAATAATAATTATACACTAAACATTTGTAAAATGTTTATATTTTATAATTGTATATTATTACAAAATAAACAACAGACCCCGACGGACACTGATAAAAATTAACACGGTAACGGGCAAAGACTCTTATCACACAAGAACTACTGAACTGAATACCACCGACCAGGGTGCACAGGGCAGTTGGCCGAAAAATGATAAGCGATTTTATCGGGATAACACAGTTACCACCAAGGTGGATTTATCTATGGATATTGGATTATGGATCTATGGATATTTATAAATCCACCTTGGTTACCACGAATGTTGCGTGCTACGATGTTATGTTACTCCCGACATTTTTGTTACGAATGACAATTGCTTCGACGACAATTGACACGAAAACATTTACAACGAAAATATGTTTTTGCTATTATTTTTTATGCCACGATTTACAGTTACATCGAAGTTCCATTTTTAATTATTGCTTCGAATTACATTTACCTCGACATGACTTATCAAAAAATCTTAATGTTATGATTTCGCTATTTTATAGGACATTTACATTGATAAACATTATATGGACCTTAAATTCCATTTACACTGACATGACCCAACAACTAATTTATATAAAACTATTAATAATAAATTGATAAACTGTAAATTTGTAATACTTATTCACTCTGTTACTTTATCGTTACAAATATAGTATACTTAAGGTCATTTTATCAACTGCTTTTTAAAATAATTTAAACTTTATTTAATGTTAATCTTTGTTAAACTAAAAAATTGAATTTATCTATTTGACTCTTTCGGTTAAATTTTAGATGAAACTTAATCACAGTTAGTTAGCATATTATAGTTAGTTAAAAACTTTAAACTGAGAATTGAGATTAGCATCAATATTATCAAGTAATATTTCATTTTACTGAAATATCTACTACCTATTGTTTTATAATATAATATTCCTATATTATTATTAGTTATTTGCTTTTACACACTTAAACCTTTTTATCGAATTATAGTGATGAGGTATACTTTATGATTGCATGTAACAAAACATAGAATTAACAGTTACATTGTAGGTAGTTATTTCAATGTAAATACCAATTCAAATCAAAACGGATGCTTAAATTATAAATATTGTATTACCTACACATTTGATTTAAATTGTATGCATATGTAATTCTAGATGACTGAAATAATTAGATTAGTAGCAGTAGTAGCAACAATAATAGTGACGCCGAAGTTTATTTTTTAGGTTATATTATAAACCAATATTTCAACGAAATTCGAAGACCTTGTTTATTGTAGACAAAAATTGACCACATAACCAACCTAACCATATGGGATGACCAAGATTTTTTTGCATGTATTCATCTGAGTAAAAACAAGTTTAAAATTGTTCAGCAAGAAGTAACTAAAAGTTAAAATAACATTAAGGGGACCGCAGCGTGTTTTTTTATAAAAAAATATTAAGTATAAATATCAAAGAAATAAAAACGCCACCTCATTGATAAAGTGATTCCCTATACATTGTGAGAATTTAGTAAATCTACCCCTTAAGGGGGTCGGATCACAACTAGTTTTCATGCGTTTTAGCGGTGCTTAATTAGACATACTTCTCAATGTTGGATTTTTAAAGTATGTGTGGATTTGTTGACAAATTGTCAGGGTTTCTTAGGAAGCCTATTTTTGATTTAAAATTGTATGCTTATAATAAATTCAAATGTAATTCGGGAATAAATTATCATTGAATTTTCAAAAATAATAAAAAATAATTTTGGAGATCTTCAAAAGAGAAAATTAAAAATCGCCTTCCTAAAAAACCTAGAAAATTTGTCAAAAAATGCATACATATATTAAAAATTAAAATCCAACATTGGGAAGTATGTCTAATTAAGCACCGCTAGCAGATGATATTTACCAATATAAAGTTAACAACATTTTTATTTTAACGTTGTTCAAACGTTTAATCTGAGTTCAGATTCAGATTCGGCGAATAAATTCCAAAAAGATGTATGTATATTGTATTTTATTCATATTGCATTTTCCGATACATCGTCAATTAATGTTGTACATTCATGCGGCCGGTGGTGATAGTTTCGTTTAATACTTCAAACTACCAAATGGCGCCAGTCGGCTATTCGTCTCTTCCATGGCCCTGTCTGTGTTTGATAGCCGCGCCAGAATATTATGTCGTCTCGTCACGAACTTCATGAACTAAGGTAATAAAAAGTACGGACTGGAAACGGCCGCCTATTATGCGGTCCTAAAAATATTATCAATTATCAAACACAGTATTTGATAATAACAAGTAATAACAATAAATAATAATATTTTAACTTTTTAACTCATTTTATTTTATTTGTATAAATAAAAAGTGATTATTATTTTAAGTATATGTTAAATCAAGTTATTTATGCTACTCTAATATTACTTATTAGCAAATTTACTCTACTAAAAATAGGTGATAAACACAGAACTTAAAAATGACAGATGCTAAACCATTTAAAGAAGATGAAGGTTCCAAAACTGGAATAAAAAATATTGTAAAAAATGCTACAGATTTGCAACGTTTAAAACTCGAAAGACTTATGAAAAATCCAGTAAGAGTATTTTAATAATATTTGATCTTACTTTTTTTTTTATCCAAATTTGATTTAAATCAATTAGGTAGAGTATAAATAATTGTATTATACTATACACTTTAAAGTATTTGTTAATATTTAAAAAAAAGTTATAAAATAAATATTTATAGTATTGAAAACAATTTAACTTTACCACCACAGACCTGAATTTCAATTTTTTTTATTCAATGCTGAAAATGGTGATGCCAAAAAATTTTTTAAAAAACACTATTATATGAGAAATAAAAAATTTCAAAGAAATCTCACAAACTACTGTGTTCTTCAATTGCGATTCATGTCGTCGACTGCTGCATGATGGCGGTGATAGCGCGAACATGTTCTAGTAGCTGTAACTTCAAAACTAAGCATTTCCGCAAATTTTTTTTGCACTATCATTTTCAGCATTGAAAATAAAATTGATTGAAAAAAATATTGAATTTTCGGAGCTGGGGTGGTAAAGTCAATTTAAACCTAATATTGGCATAATGTATGTATAAATATTCTCTATTACAGGATAAACCAGTTTATATTCCAGAACCTCGATCTGACAAGAAAACACCTCATGTACCTGAATTTGTTAGAAATGTTATGGGATCAAGTGCAGGAGCTGGAAGTGGCGAGTTCCATGTTTATAGGCATTTAAGACGTAAAGAATATGCAAGGCAAAAACATATACAGTTAAAAGCAGAAAAGGTTATTTTTATGAAATAGCATTATCATGGTTAATTGCTTATTAAAATGTTTGACATTTAGTTTGACTTGATGTTATTACTCATTTAGGAACTCTTAGAAGAAGCATACAAACAGAAAATACTAGAAAATAAACAAATGGCTGAAGGGCGGACAGCAAAAAAAAGAGCTAAAAGACTAAAACGAAAACAAATGTTAAAACTAAAGGGGAAGAAACCAAAAGTTGAAACTAATAACAAAACTGAAAGCAATTCTTCTAGCGAGAGTGATAGTCAAGATAATAGTGAAACTTAATACATTTCTTAACGATTCTACATGTGAATTAATTGACAGTGTATATTTTTTATAACTATTAAGACAATATATAATTTATTTTTTGAGAGTTATCTACTAATCCTGTTGGTTGAAAATTTACAAGATGTTTTACACAGAATTTTTCTAAGAACAACAGTCAGTCAAAAAAAGTTTGATCAATGACCACAAACAAATTTGTTAAAAGTACTTGAAAATGATATTTATGTATACATAACTCACATAATTAAATTAAGACTGCCAACTTACCTAGTAATATTATTATACACATATTTAAATTATGGTTTTTAATTTGATACATAACGCATGTATAAATTGTTAAATGTCATACAATAATTAATTTTAGTAGTATGTTTTCAAAATATAATATAAAAAAGTCGGCAAAAAAATTAAAAAAATTGATATTGACACTAATACAATATATTATCCAAGTATATACATATATATATAAAGTTATAATCATTATAATTAAATAGTTATACCCCATGAATAAATTGTACAATTTGTTAAGGGTTGCGAAACTACCAAAGAATTGAACTGATTAAATATTTGCATTGATTTTTAAACAATTTTGTAATATTTCTTGAACTGTTTTTTCAACTTGTTGAGCAAATAATTTATTCGCTACAGCTACATCTGATCGTTCATCAAAAATATCTGGTTTGGGAACTCGTCTCATTCTCAACTTTTGCTCTTCAGTTTCTTCATTCTCTTGAGCTGCAGAAGGCAGTAAAAATATATCTGAGCGAACTGATGTAACTGACACACACATGCGACCCAACTGATTCAGAAACATAATGCAGTCTTCACTAAGGGTAGGAAATATTTGGCATATCCTAACCAGAGCAGGAAGAGTAGGCATATAAAGTTCTCGACGATCCTCCTGTGTTAACACTAAAACAATTGTAATTTTTGTTTAGTATTCGACGGTCAGTAGATATACAAGACAAAGAATTGATTGAAGTAGTTACCTGATAGAAAAGTATACATTGTACTAACAGCTAAACGTGCTAAACTCAACGATTTTGGCAAAGGGTACTGTTGTGCAATATTCGAAATAAGATCGATTGCAAAAATTTGCTTTTGAAAATCTGGTTGACTTAAAAGCTCTGCAATAAAATCCAAACAAATGTGCATCGATGGTATTCCTACGCAGGTTACTGGCAGTAGTTCTCTTGGATAACCCTATATAGCAAAATAAAAATGGTTCGTGAGCCTTTAAGACCCGTTAAGCTACTCAATGATAAAATTATTACAAATGAAAAATACCTGAAAATGTACTAATTTTGCTAATGGTGGATCAGATATAAACATTTGATGTAAAAATGAGCATACTACACTTCGCACTTCTCGTAGGGTCATCATACTTGAAAATGATTTCTACAAAAAACACAGTTACTTAAATTAAGTATTGTATTAAGGAATAATACATTATGTTAAAATTTAAACACTTCAAATAAACTAACCCCATCGTCTTCAGTTTCTAAGCAAGCTTCTAACAATAATTGGACGGCAGCGCTATCTTGAGCCGCAGTCAAAACATTTTTATATTCTTCTCGAGTACTAGCTTGAGCTAAAACACCAGCTGCAAATAATTTTTGATTTACCAAACGAGACAAATGGCTTCTGGATGCTGCTAAAGATGATTGTAATACATGGATAACAATACTGAGAACAGTTGGACACCTTAAGGTAAACATTCAACAACAAAAAAGGTGAGTAATTATAATTAAATAAAGTTCAGTGTTTTATTCAATGTCTTTTATTTACCTATATACTCTGGAATCACATTGTAAGACTTGTAAGGGATCTTGCATTAAATTTTCTTCTTTCAAAGCACTTACACTATTGTTATGTTGTAAAGCTTTGATTGTAAGAGCCCAAAGGCTACGAGGTAAAACTGTGTTTAGTCTTAACCAAACTGTTTTGTATAGTTCTAAATAATAAAAAAAAAGAAAATGTCGTTATATATACCAATACATATTACATAATATAGTATATGGTTTTTACCTTGAATATATCTAGACACATTTGAATCTAATGTATAAGGCAAAAATTTTAAAATAGTAGCTGCAAATGGCCAAATTTTAATTGGTAGAGTAGCACATAGTCTTTTCAAAACTACACCTGCCCTATCAGGACGCTCGACCATCATATTTAAACCTAAAAATTAAAAATACAAAAATAGATATTAAAAAAAAATTTTTTTTAAACTCAGACAAACCGTTTTCAATCATTTCTTCTGTAATGTTTTTAGCTTTAAGTTGTAACACAAATTGAATATCTGATGATGTATCCTCCATCCAGTCTTCTACTAGAGATAAATGGGGACAGTGTGTGGCTAAAAGTCTCAACAACGTAGAAAACAAACTCGAATAAGGAAGTTCTTTTTCTGCTTGTTGCACAATATATCTGATTGGAATATTGGCTAAAAACTCAGTCTTATAACGATAGAGGCCTGTTAACTGTGATCTGTTTGGTTGAGCAGCCATTGATATGCTGGTTTCCTCATACAATAGTATATAGTACAATACTAATAGATGTGCAGTAAAAGACTCATTTTCGGTTTGCTCGAATACTTTATCTCCAAAAACGTTTGCAATTTCTCCTTCTGTTAATGGCTGATTTACAGCTAATTCTTGAGTTGATTTATTCGGCAATATGAGGATAGACGTAACATATGCTTCGATCAGTGATGGCAACAAAGGATGTAACGGGGGAACACTTGCACAGATCTGACTACAACATTTACATTAACATTAATTAGTATAATTTCTTTTTGAATGATTATTTTTAAACAAAAATGCTATCACGCTTGATAAGACATACTTGTAAATCCACGTTTTAATATTAACGCGGTGTTTTGCAAATGTTTGACTCTTCAGTAATTGCAAGACACAATGAATTGGTAAAAATCCCGTCATATTAGCATTTAAATTTGGAGTAACCGGTATATTTACACTTCTTGATGCGACCACCTGAAAATAAAAAACAATGATTAAAACATATCTAAAGAAAAAAAAACAGATATTAATACATACTTGTTCTGGAAATACATCTTGGGTAAATATTTGCTTCATTTTGCCCATTGTGCTTTGTCGTATGTTGATTCTCATGCCCAATGTAATACACATATGATCACATATCCATGTTAATTGGTTACTATGAAAATGTATAGCCATCAGCAATAGCATTTCCCCAAAACTAGCAGTTGTGTCAGTTGGTCTAAGAATTTGTAAATAATATTAAAAAAGAAAGTTTTAGTACAATATTATATTCTTTTTATTAATATTTATTAAGGATCCCAGTGCTGAAAATTGAAAATTCATACAGTTTTTTAATTTGCATAACATTTTGTTAATAGGTTTTATCAATTTTTTTTGTTCAACTGTTATTTAAAAATCTAAGTGCTACACCCACCACCTGTATTAAGTCTTTCTACTCTTTAGAACAAAAAAAAGAATTAGCATAATTTGATAACTGTACGAGACGTTTTCACTTTTGCTGTAATGCCTAATTTTGAGCCAAAAAACACAGCAGCATCGGGATCCTTAAGTTAACTGTTAAAACCATTACTTTCTGAAAAATGGTGATTCACTACCAGCCAACCGTTTTAACCATTGCACACATTTCGCTTCATTTTCAGTATTTGCCAACAGAGTATTACAACAAATCATTGTACACAGAGCAATTGTAACAAACCTTACGCCTTCAGGGGTAGAAGGTGGATAGCAAGTGGCTAAGTTCACAAGGGAAGTAATTTCATCATCTTGAAATCTGTGATACATTTCAATAGATATACATGTTTTATGAATGAACCAGTCATTTGTTATTTAAAATTTTTTCAACATTTTAACATACTTAATACCAGCAATTCCTTTTAAAGCACAGTACAGACGAAGCAAAACACTAGCCTGACCAACATATACATTTGGTAACTTGTCTTCTTTAACATTTCTCAATAAGATTTGTAATTGTAAAAGTAGTTCATCTCGCATGGTTTGAATAACGGTATTTGCAGAACAATCTTTTATTCTCTGTCAATATATGAAAATTATTAGTCATATAATATTAATAAAAATTAAATATCTTATGACAAATACATAAAAATAACTTTATGATATAATAAATACTTTATGCCGTAGAAATTGAGAAAACCAGCTTCTTGCTGGTTGGTCATCACCGAGTAATAAACCCGATACAAATGTTACTAAATCGTTTTTGTTTGAGCTTTGAGAACTTTCCAAAAATGAAATATCAGAAATTTTATTGTCTAGTGTCAACATAATAGTTAAAGCTGGCATTTTACTTAGTTCAACCTAATTAAACATAATTCTATGAATTAATATGTGGTCATTTTTGTTTATTATAGGCAGACATTAAAGTCATACTTACACATTTTGCACGAACTACATGAGCACCGGGTGGATACATTGCACATAATTGAATTAAAACTTCCATACGAATACGACTACCACCATTTTCTTCTTCATGTTTTTCTGAATTTTGTATCAGATTAGTACAAACTGAAAAAATATATGGTTATTTAATAACATTTAAAAAATAATTGAAACTAAAATAACAGTTTTTCAATTTATTAACTATACCATCATGAAAACAGTCTGGAAAATTGGCTACGATCCAACAAATAAAAGTGGATCCATGTTTAACATGTAGCAATACTTCTGCTATATCTTGAACAGTAAGAATTGCTGGAAGTTCGGAGAGAGCAATATTTAATACATCACAGACTTCTGGAATATATACTGGATGATCAAATAAATCAGACTGTTTTGTATAAAACTCTGAATTTAATGAAGTCATGTTTAGCGTATTATGTTGTTTTTCACGATGCTCTTGAATCTAAATAATTTATATTTACATTTATAAGTGGTTTATTGTTATTTTCTGTACTGTCATACTTGTACCTGAGAAGAAATATAAAGTATTTCATTAAGAACAAGTCTTAAACGCCGGGTAGAGTCACTCCTTTCAAATTCTAGAGATAAAGGGTTTTGTAATGAATGTATAAGAACACTGTCGGTTTGTGTGCTTCCAAATTTTTGTCTACAATTTCAGCATAAATTATTAAGTTTTTATTTTCCATGTCTAGTTAAAAATCAAATATAATTATACCTGAGTAATTGCTCTTTTTTAACTTCTATTTCTAAAGTGTGAAAATCGATTGACAGAAGAGCAACAATAGAATTAACAAGTTCTATGCCAGATAACAGAGTAAGGATATCTTTTTTGCCATCAATATAGTTAGCCATATTATCTGCAGATGATATAAGACTCATCCTGACTAAGCAAGGGAGAACGGGTCGAATATCTTTAGCCGACAGCTTGCATAGTTCTTGTATATTGACATCAAATAGTGCTTGGAAAACTTTGGGAGACACATTTAAATTAACTGACATGGCTACTGACACTAAGCACTTTTATTTAAGTTAAATATTGTGAAAATAATACATTATTAAAAAAGTTGAGTGTAATTTACTACCTATATAATACAAAAAAAAAGTGTATTCAATAAAATAGTTAAAATGAAATATTTTGTAGAATGAAATTTGTTTCTCAAAATAAAAATATCAAAACAAACATATCATATGAGACAGCCTGACAAGTGACAATATGAATTGTGATAAGACGGCGGCATTGGCTGGCATTTGCTATCATAAAAAGTTAAACATTTTGAAGAGGATGCACTGTTATTGAATACAATCAGCTTTTATTATCATTAACAATGATAAAATCTTCTCGAATCACGAGCACAGCTGCAGAGTGCAGATTAAGCTTAATCATTTCAATGGTTCGTGATTGAATTTAATTAAAGTGTTATTTTTATTGTTTGTTAATTGTTGTCTGTTGATATTTGATAAATACTTTTTAAAATATACATTTATGGCCGCTGTTCTTTTTATTTATTCAAATGTATACCTATGAACCTAAATTGTTTCTAGAAATTACGTTTTACATACTGTAATAACACTAATATGAAACAAGTTATACGTAAAACTGCATTAATGTAAGTACTATAGTATTTTACTTTCTTAATACGTTGGTAATATACATATACATTTTTTTTGTTAAATGTAAATGTCTACTTTTATTTATTTGAAGGCTATTTTCTCTGTCATATTCCTAGTAATCAAAACATTAATATTTCAGCACTATATTTTTTTGTATAAGTAATTTATTTTTTAATATAAAATTAAAAACTGGTTCTATCATTATTATGCATTATGCAAAGGTAATTAGTGTAAATTATGGATTTATTACAATTTTTAGTATTATAAGTAATTAAATTTGTCTAAAAATCAAATGAGATAATTTAAAATACCTTCAATCCAAAACTAATACAATACCTATTGCTTCACAATTACCCCAGTTAACCAATATACATTAAAATAAAAATCATATCATACATTTTTTTGAAAATCACTAGGTCACAATTAAAAACAAATGTAAAATTTGTACCTGTGTCCAGTTATGACTAAAAAATCAAGTAAAATTCAGTTTATAATAAAATGTTAATAATTATGTTTGAATAATATTTTTTTATGTAGGTAAACACACGTCAAATTATTTGTATCAAGTATGATTGTTGGAAGTAATTTAAAATGTGTTAATATTTTGTTGTTATTTGTAGATAGAGTAACAATGAACAACTATACTGAAGATGGAGATATCTGCTGGTATCATGGAAAGATATCCAGGGATACAGCTGAAGTTATTTTATTTGACCATGGTACTAATGAAGACGGTTTATTTTTGGTCCGAGAAAGTAATTCCGCATCCGGAGATTATGTCCTTTGTGTTTTACAAAACTGTGAAGTAGTTCATTATCAAATTAGACGTCATGGTGAAGATGCTTTTTTTTCTATTGATGAACAAAATATAATGCATGGATTAGAAACTTTGATTGAATATTACACTAAAGTTAATGATCCAAGTTTAGGAGTACAACTTACAAAACCTGTTATCAAAGACCCTCCGCCTCATGACACCAGAAGACATGGACGTACTAATCTTTTACACAGAGCAATTAGTCAAGCTAATTGCAAAGTTGTTACAGAGTTGTTGAAATGTGGATATAGAAACTTGGAGGCAAAGAATCAAGAAGGTCAAACTGCATTACATCTGGCAAGTCAAATGGGCCATGATCAAATTGTTGAAAAGCTTATATCATGCGGTGCAAATGTAAACTGCAGAGATACTGAAGGCTATACACCTTTACATTTTGCCTGCCAAAATAATTTATTGAATACTGTCAAAACCTTATTAACAGTAGGTGGGGCCAATATTCAGTTAAGAAATTCCTCAACTGGATGGGTAGCTTTACATGAAGCTGCTAGTAGAGGTCATATAGAGATTGTGACTTTATTGTTATCTATGAATGCTCCATCAAAGCCCCGTACATATGATGATCTCTTACCTTCAGATCTGGCTCATGATAATGGCCATAGTGAAGTTGAACGCTTATTAAAGGAATACATTCCACTCATGCCGACTTCACGAAGAGATAAATGGTATCATGGAAAGCTTGATCGCAATGAAGCTACTACAATACTAAAAAATAAAGGTATTGATGGTATTTTTTTAGTAAGAATGAACAGACAAAATGGCTATGTTTTATCGATGATGTGTAGTGATCAGTGTTATCATTTTAAAATACAAGACAGAGACAAGTATTATTTCATTGATAATGGACCATATCTAGATTCTTTGGAACATCTAATACAACACTATACGCTCTTTCCTGATGGATTACCAAACAAATTGGAAGTCCCTGTTATTCCAGATGTAATACCTCCTCTACCAAAAGGATTTCCATGTAAAACGATAAAAAAGCCTAAATCCAAACAGACAGATTTCCAAGACAATATTTTAAGAGATAATTTGATTTTAGATGAAGTTATAGGAGAGGGTGAATTTGGATCAGTGTACAAGGGAGTTTACCAAAATCGAGACGGTCATGAAGAGAAAGTTGCTATAAAAATGTTACGTTACGATATGTCATCAGCTAATAAGTCTGAATTTATACGCGAAGCACAAGTTATGATGAGTTTAAATCACGAATGTGTTATTAAACTCATCGGTATTTGTGAAGGACCACCTTTATTGATGGTGCAAGAACTCATTGCCTTGGGATCTATGTTGACATATATTATAGCACATCCAGAGCTTATAAGTCCTAATTATGAGTTAAAAATGTGGGCCGCTCAGATAGCATCTGGTATGTCTTATTTAGAACAAAAACGGTTTGTGCACAGGGATTTGGCAGCAAGGAATATACTTTTAGCAGATAGACATCAAGCAAAAATAAGTGATTTTGGTTTGTCACGTACATTAAACGTTGATAAGGATTATTATAGAGCATCACACGGTGGACGATGGCCAATTAAATGGTATGCACCAGAGTCTTGTAATTATGGAACATTTTCTAGTGCTAGTGATGTGTGGAGTTACGGTGTTACTTTATGGGAGATGTTCTCGTATGGACAACAGCCCTATGGTGATATGAAAGGTGTAGATGTAATTGGTATATTAGAAAAAGGAGAAAGATTACAAAGAACTTCTAGGTGTCCAGTCGAAGTTTATAAAACAATGGAAATGTGTTGGGCTTATAATTCTAAAGAACGACCCACATTTAGTCAGCTATCAAAATTATTTGCTTCAGATTCCGATTATGAAAATTTCAAGGATTTTATTAAACTTTAAAGTTTTCTGTGATTTGATATACATACAAGTTTTTTTCCTATTAGCTGTAGTTTAAAAATATAATGTTAAGAAAATAAATTATTTTATTAAATACAACTAATAACTCAAATACATTTATAAAAAACGATCAGAAACTATTTTTAAATTTTCTTTGTTCTAAGGAATTGTAAAATGTATTATTTATAAATGTTTTCTTTAAAAAATACATTTATTTGTTGTATATTAATTTTATATATTATAACAAAACAAACATACTCTAAAGGAACAATGTACTAAATGCAATAAATTATTATGTACTTCTTCAAAATTTGTTTGTAATATTATTTACATAGAGAAAATGTATTTTATTTTATACTTCAAAATGTATTCCATGTATTGATGATTTTTATTAATATTTTGTAAGACATTAACTATTATTTACTTTTTTAGTGAGAAATGGACAACAATTATTTAAATGATTATTAATATAAAGTAATTTTTAAGTTTATGCCAACAAAATTATTTTTAATATGTTTTAAATGAATTTATCGTTATTGTATTATTTTATTGTCCTATAATTTGTTACCTTTTATAATATTTTAACATGTATTAAGTAATCAGTATCATATACTGTTTTTGCTCAATCAAATATTTTTTATTAAATGTAACACTTATATCTTGTAACATTTATCTATTGTTACTGTTATATAATATATAATTTAAAACTGGGTAGTATTCAATAATTAAGGCTTGAATTCTATTTTTAACTATCTGCACTTTTCAATGCTATGTTATAATTTATAAATTATAACATATGTAGTTTTAAATACCTAAATGATTAACATATTATGTTGGGGGCATTTGTTAACGTTTAAATTTAATAGCTAATTTTGGTGTTGCAATTTTATAAATGAAGTATAAAAAATATCTTTTTATGTCATACAAATTATATCAATATATATATATATATACATGTTTTTATTAATTGTTTATGTATTATTATATTGTTAATCAAATATTTATGCAGTTTGTTGCGTTAATTAGGTTATGATACTAGGAAACTTCAAACAACTAGTTAATTGACCAAAACTTAAAATTTAGTGATTATAAATTAATGTAACCAGTAGGAAACAATCGGTCATCAGTGATAGTATATAACAAAGGGTTGATAGAAAATTATTTTAACTAATTTTTATAATAATGTTTGTAACTCCACTTAATAAGTGATAGGTACAAGTTATTACTATTACTGATGCATTAACACAGGATACAGACTTGGGGAGGGACCACAATAATTGTAATTTTCCAAAAAAAACTATTTTACCTGCATACATAAAATTTACTATTTTTAATTCCAATTTGTAGATATTTATCTATATTAATTTTAATGTCAAAGAATTTTTTGTTTCAAAACAGGTTTAAAAAAAATATTCAGATATTGTTTTTATTTAGACTATTTAGATTTTATACATATGTTTATAGTAATTTTGATATATTTTTTACTACCTATTACATTTTATCAATACTTAAAAATAGTACTGTCAATATTTGTTTGTAAGCCTGTATTTTAAAAGCCACTTTTGGTAGGAACTATATTATACTGGTACGAACTATATATACCTAATTTTATTCCAGTATAACGATGGAGTATTAAAAAAAAAATGAAAGATGCATAGTATAAAAAAAAAATACACCTATTAACAGGCCAATGGCAAATATGTTAATTGGAAATAATAATACAAATTGTCAGCCAATCTATAAAAAAAAATTGCCATCTCTAGTTACTACATCTTAACAACTACAACTTAAAACAAAAAATTCCAAATTTTAATGGGTAAATTAAAGAATGAATTGTTTGGGACTATTATTTCGGATTAATATTTTTATATGTTTAGATAAACTTTTTATTCTATGGTTTAGGACATTATTAATGTGAAGATTGTGAAATATGGCGCCGTCCCAGGTGAATTGATCACTTTGGTGCCGTCTTTAATATTGATAACTGATAAGAGTCAGTGTCCGATCTGCACGCTCTCCTAAAATTGATAATACCGCAATTAAATAATGTGGCCTCTGATTAGTGAAACTGACAACTGTAATAATATGAAAAGTCAGTTGGTTCAAAATTTAGACTTGTGTTTTGGCTCCCAATTTCCTAATCCCTTACATTTTTGAATAAATACATCATACATACATGACATGTAAATAATTATCTATTATTTAGTTTCCGTAGTTTTTGATAATTAATTGAGTCATTGGATATTAAACATACTGCAAAGGTAAGAATCCTAAATATAATTTTAATTTAGTCATACTATAGTAGTTGATAACAATTTACAATAGCACATTTTTTAGTAAATTTTTAAGGCGCTTTAAACAAACAAGCCAATTACTTTTTAAAATTATAACCGTAAACGGTATGGTTTTAGACATGAGTTTTAACGGCTATAAGGATATTATTGAAGAAGATGATACCGTCATATTATACATCAATCCTCAAAACATGTATGCCATACGAGTCCAATCAACAATTGAAAATCGTAAAGGCGAAAAAGTGGAAAACGTCATGCAAACTAAGTATGGGGCATTAAAAATATCAACACTATTTGGAAAACGATTTGGATCAAAAGTAAATTTATCTCATGGTTGGGCTTATGTGTTGTATCCAACTCCTGAATTGTGGACACAAACATTACCTCACAGAACACAAATAATTTATACTCCAGATATTAGTCTTATTATGTTTATGTTAGAACTGAAACCTGGAAGCATTGTGATAGAATCAGGTATGCTTCTTTAAATAATTACATACATATTTATAGAGTTTACAGTTTCTGAGTGGTATTATACATTGTCTAGGTACTGGTAGTGGGTCATTAACTCATGCCATGGCCTTAAGAGTAAAACCTTTTGGTCATGTATATACTTACGATTTTCATGAACAGAGAGCAGAGCAGGCACAAAAAGAATTTAAAACCCATGGATTATCTGATATTGTAACTTGTCAGTGCAGGTAATTAATTATTTTAAAATAGACAATAACCTATGTATTAAATCTGTTAATTTTTTTTTTGTAGAGATGTTTGCGAAAATGGTTTTTGTGATAACATCACAGGAAAAGCGGATGCAGTATTTTTAGATTTACCTCATCCTCACTTAGTTATTCCATTTGCAACAAAAGCATTAAAATCTTCAGGTATGAATCTATTTTAAACTTGATTGTAAATAAAATATAAGTTATAACCTAGACTTAAAATATATTAAAACTTAACATATATTAAAATATAAAGCGGACTGCCTGTCTACCAGGTTGCCTATAGTGACACAGTATACCATATCAGACATTCATGTTATGAGTATAAATTAAAAACATATAAAATTACATAATAGTTATAGTGTAAAACATATAAGATAGTTTGATAAATATTGCAATAAATGTAGATAAATACAAAAATATAATAAAAAGTATCGAACATAAAAAATAAAAATCACAGAATATAGATGTTGAATAATATAAATGTTTATAGTTTTAATACTTAATATATAACTTGAGGTTGACGGTTTTTTTAGGTTTATGATACTGGTATTTGGAGTTTAAATATTATTGGCATATGTTTACTATACATAGTATTGGTGTACAAGAAATTTGATATTTTCGATAAGCATAGACTTTATAATATACAGGTAAGTTATCCTGTTGTTAAACATTTAGGAAGAAGGTGTATGCACATATCTATATGTACGTCTCTTGAATGCATTTAAGATGCTGTAATTGATAACATTAGGTTAGTTTATCTAGGTATATCATTGATATTATAATTTATCAACTTAATAGTATAATAATTCATAAATGGATAGGACAAATAATAGAATTGGAAGGTGTAAGAAGAGATAGAGTATAGAACAAAGTTTGAAGAGTAATTATAGATTCATAACTGAATTAAATTTAGTATAATATTTTGTTTCATTTTTGACATAGTTTTAATATGTAAACTATTTGTAAATAGTCAGTAAAAAACACAGTGAAACAAAACAATATTGATGATTAAATGGCTACTGGTGTAAACCAAAAATGTAATTAAGATCCCATAAGAGCAATAGAAATATTGCTTGCCTATTTTTTTTATCAAATTTAAAAAACATATTTCTTCATGTTAAGTTATTTGTGTCTTTAATAATATTCTGTTGTTATACATAAAAATGAAATATATCAATTTTTGGTTAATTACAAGATGATATGTATTATATCCATAACTGAATCGCTTATTCATAAAAGGTAATAAGTCACCATTTTCACAAATATGACTTTGTGAAGTGAGACGGAAAAAGTTTGTATATCAAAGGAATAAATCAATGCTTTGAAGCCTATAAAGTATGAATTCCAAAATCTATTATCTATTAGATGTAATTTGATTTAAGTTATAATTTTATTTGTGGAAAATAAAGTTTTTTACAGCTATGTTTTTGTTTGACTTCATTTTTTTTGTGAAGGGGTATATTTTTTGGCAAATAAACCCTTTTTAATTCGTTGAAACACTTTAAATTTCTGCTCCACCCTATTTGTTGTACTTTGTGTAGAAAAGGAACTAAGTCTGCCGACTGCCAGCTGTGAATACCTAAGAAACAGAAATTAAGTTTCTAAAAGGTAGAGAAAATATAAAATGTTTCTAATGCAATAAGAAAATATTTGCATTTTACAGATTTTTTAAAACGTTTGTGTAGCAGGAAAGAGTTTTCCTGATTAACTTTCTTAAATAAACAATTTAACTTAAACATTTTTAAATTTATTATATATACTCTTGTTGCATTTGAATATTTATGTTGATGGGGTTTAATCAGAACTTGAATAGTAATTGTTTAATTTGGGTATCAGGTTATGCCTATTAGAATTTTTTTCCTGGTACCACAGTCAATATTTTTATTACTTTGGAAACTACCCAAAATGTAATCCAGTTATGTGTGGGTTATGTATTTCTTTTTCAAAAATTATCACTAATTAGTATTTGTTATTTACAAGTAAAAATTACTGAACATATTAAATAATCATTTATTTACAGTTATCGGTTGTACCAGGTTTTTGATTTTGGGTGTTAACAAATACAAGTAATGAATCATTTTTTTTATTCTGGGTTTCTTAACTGTATCGTGTTCAAAGCTTTGGACTTAAATTTAACTGCAAAAAATGTTTAAAGTGAATATCACGTTTTTCAAAGTTGAATTATAGTTTTAACATTTATAATAATATTCTTAGCTCTTTATTAATAAATTCAACGAATCACGTATATGTATTAAAATCAGTGTTTGGAAAAGGAAAATTTATTGATACATTTACATATATTGATATATTTATAATTAAATATCGTGTTTAGAATTTTTTTTATAACCTCCAATTATTACATATTAATATATTGTTACATGCGAGTTATACATATACCTTATATCTATGGTTTTTGAGTTATCTATTTTTTTAAGTAATGTGATCACTGCGAATAAATAAGATATTATCATGTTTTGATCTTGATTATTAGCTATTTTAAGTAGTAATGTAACGTTTCAATAATTATTAAAGCCAAAAGTTATTGGATAAGCGATGTTGTTGACCCCGGTATTTTAAAAGTGACGTGTGTTGTATTATTATGTATATAAATATATACAGACACATTATTTCTTTTATGCCTACTTCGTAGCAGTTGGGTACACGGCAATCCGACTCGAATCTTTTGTATTTTAGCCCTTTAAACACTCACTAAGTATCCACTGAGTCATGGTGTATGATTATTCTTATATTATATGTATAATAAAGTCGAAAAATGTTGAGCGTAGAGGGGAATGGTTTTTTGAAGTAAAATAGTTTAGGGCGCGTAATAATATATAATCATGGGTACGTCGGTTTTTATTTTATTTTTATTTTATAGAGATGGTAGAATGGATTTAAAACTGTTATTACTTATTAATGTGTGACTAGCGATAAGCTACTGTATTGAAACCGTATCATCAACCATGAATATATTATCTAGTAACACGTTAACTTGATTTCTCCGACAGATTTTGTCATTTTGGTACAACCGTACGATGTAGTTTTTTTTGTATGTACATATTTCAAGCTTACCATTTTCTTAAATATAATTTTCGCGTTATCCATGTATAGTGATAACAACTACCTCAATTTAGACTAGTCATTGCTTCAATATTTTCTTGAAGGTATCACAGATGAAAAACAATGCTAAACAATGCTATTGCTAATGACAACCAGTTGCGTATCCAGAAGGGTGATTTCGTTTTCAGCCACTTAAATTTTAACACTAAACTAATAATACAATATTTGGGAACCTGTGATGTAAAAAAATATCTATATAATTAGTATATATTATTATAATTTATAAGTGAATATTAAATGTTCTAATTTTTGTTTAACGTTTTTGTGTACTGTACTATTCAAGCTAAATTTTAGATCTAAGTTATTTAATAAATGTAATTTATTACAATTTTACAAATAAAAAAAAATAATCAAAATAATTAATAAATAATAACTTGACAATATACAAAGGAGCATTGCCTAATTAAGCTTACTGTTATGTCTGGACTTAAGTTCATGGCTAAAGAGGAAGCAGTGAGGTCGGTACTTGTTTGAACCGATACATAAATTCACTAAACCAAAATGTCACTCGGATAACGGTTTTCTCTGATACTTGTAGTGGCCAGAATAGAAACAAAAACGTCAAGCACTACTCGGTAATTCTATAATAAACATTTAACTATTTTTAAATAGTTTCAAATGATTGTACGGATTGTTACGACCATATCCATTATAAAGAGCACTGAAACAATAGGTTTAAATACATGAATGATATTAAACATTTTCTATCAATGTTAAAATTTTTGTATAATTTATAAAAATGCACTGATTTTACAGCTTATTATGTCATCCTGATACATGCGTGGTCATTCGCTTTAATACTCCATAAATTCCATTTACTTTAAGTTTGTTCCCTTTAAAAAAAAAAAATTATGTGAAAAATGAAAACTTTATTACAACTGTGTTTTCCAAAGCCTAGAACATTCAATAATTTTTGTAAATTTGGCACCTATTATTATGATTATTTTAGTTTGCCCGTATCGAAGGCATTTTCTGTGAGAACTAACACATAAATTCGATGTTGGTGTGTGCAATGAATATTAAAAACGGGTAAACATAAAGCGCTGCATAATTGTTATAATTAAACGTTATCGCAGCCATTCAACGTGTATTGTGTAGGTAATCATTGATGTGTGCTTTCAATCTTGTTATTATCTTAAACGATCCCATGAGTCTAGTGTGGAATGTCCGAAATGGGCTCGGGGCTTGAATATCATTCGGATTTTAAAACATGGAACGCCTGGGCTTACATCCATCGACCATCTGTAAAAGTGTGCTCTGTGTTTTGTTGTGTGTTTTTCCCTACTTGTGATCCGATATAAATAAACTCGTGAGTCGTGGGAAACTAGATTCGATTTTGTACGAAATGTAATAATTTTTTTTATAAATATTGAACCTACTCAAAGATGTATAGGTACACATAGAGACCGGCTAAACAATATTTTAGTTACATAACGTTAGTGTTTTTGCAAAACTGTAATCATGCTAAAATGCGAATGATTGACGTATCACGTAGGCACTCTTCTTAAATATTACCGAATTTAAATAAGAAAAAACCAAATTACAAAATATTTATGTATATAATCTATCATGTTGCGATATAATTGATTCCGCCGCCAGTAGGACGCAACGTAATCGTTCAACTGTTTTTCAATATTGTCATCTGTCTTAAATTGTACAATTTCCAATTTCCAATTAGTCATAATATTGTTAAACATAAACGTTTGTATATAACGATACGAATTTCGAGTTATTGCAAGACGCAAGTACACTCATTATGCATAATAATATGTGTATGTTAAACATAATAATATTGATTACATTTACGTCGGGTTTTATCGAGTTTTTAAATCTAATATTGTACAGCTGTAGGTATGTATAATATCATTTTCTTTTCGAACGCTGTCTGTCCAGTGTAATGGTACTTTGATGAAAAAATAATGAGGAGAGGTATCAGAATGTGGATCTCTAATAAATATACGAGCAACTAGTGTGTAACACACATACGCACTCAGAGGATATTATTAAAATGTGTATACCACTTGTCATAATATTATTTTATTTTTAGATCGATTACAGTGCATAAAATAATTAATTTTATAGTTTCAAATTTATACAAATATTTAAAATACAATTTTTTTTTAAATTTTATATAAATCTTCTTGGTCCCCTCAAAATACCTACATTTAATTTTTAATGAGAGATTCGTTGAAATAAAAATAAATGTAGCACTGATTTTAAGTTTTAAGGTTTTTAAATTTTTTTAAAATTCCAAGCCCCATCCTCCCCATATCCTCATCCAATGCCGTGACACCAAGAGACAATACATAATATGATTTTGACTAATCGACCCCGGTGTGATTTGTCATCACATTTATATGACTTTATAGGAAAATTATTTCTATTTTTTAAAATTTAAACGAAGTTATATTTGCAATTTGTACGTAGAAGACGTTATACAATACATTTTTAATTAAATGTACTAGATAAATTAAATTGTAAAAATTAAAATAACCTACTTAATAACTATACCTAACATTCTTGCACCAGTTCTTTTTTAAGCATACAATATTGATAATAAATCTCAATTTGATACGATCATTTTTCGGGAAGTTATTTCAAGTCCCAAGTTGAAAAATCGTCAATTTTTTTTAGTCTGTTTAACTTTTACCCCTTCAAAGTACTCACTAGACATAATTTATAGTCGATTTGTGCCGATTGAGTAAATCGGTCTAGTATAAAAAAATTACAACGGGTACAGTCACAAAGAAAAACATCATTATACAACCAATACCCTTCTCAGCGTCGCATTGAAGCTAAATAAATAAGAATATTTGTTATAAATTGAAAATCAAATGATGATGTGGACGGTGGTGCTGTTTTCAATTGGACGTTTTTAATGTTAATATCTCATTCACCAATTTTCCCATAGTTGAGACCTATACCTAGTTCGATCGCCTTTTCTTACTCAGAACAGATATTCACAAAATCTCGTCTAAATGCTTTTATTGACTAATCATTATTTTGATTGACTAACGCTTTTAATACAATTCTAAAATCAATGAATTTAATATTACAAGTCAAAATAACTAAAATGGTAATTAGACTACTCGTCCGTTCTTTATAATATATATTTTTTTATAAGCATAGGATAGTCATTGGCTATGCCTAAAAAATGAATTCCATAAAATTATATAGGTTTTATTTTAAAGAGTTTTTATTGTTGGAAAATATGCAGTTTATACTGATATCATTACTATTAATTTTAAGAGGGCGTCGCACCGGTGATTTTCAGTGGTAAAAACATGTTTACGCCAACTGAAAATAACTCGCCTTATTTTGGTTTTAGGGTAAAAGCACCCATTATAAAATTAAAAGAGAACAACATTCCGGAAGGCAAAACTGTGCGTTTTTAAAAAAAAATTCATTTTTTTAAAAGTTACAGTAATTTTAAAATGTTGAAATAGTCGTTATTTTTAAACTATGTATTGAGCGTTATACTTGGAATAATGAAAAAAACGCACCGCCTTGCCCTCCGGAGTATTGTTCTCTTTTTAATTTATAATGGGTGCTTTTACTCTAAAACTAAAATTAAGCGAGTTATTTTCAGTCTGCTTAAACATGTAGAGATGAAAAAACATTTTTAAATCGCTTTCAAAAATGCTGTTATAGTCCAAAAAATAAATTAACTACCAAAATAGAGTCCTAGTTATTGAACTAATAATTATACATCACAACCTTTAAATTAAGATTTTGTAAGCAAATTGCCTATACTTTACTCCTTAAAAATGGTCGGTGCGAAGCCCTCTTAAGGCGCGCTATACGTTTTTTAGGTTTTATTAATTGGCAAATCCATCTATTGTTATATATTCTTTATGGCATTCGGCTTAAACATTGTCGTCGCAATGTTCTGTTTGCCGTTATAATATTAAAAAAATAATACGAAACGGAGAAACTATATCGGTTCTAACTTCTATAACGATGAGCTATATTATCTATAAACACGACTTCGTGTTGTTCCCGTAGCTTACTTTTTATTCAAATAAAATCTTTATAAATATGCAAAACAATGTGTGGCCGGTGTGTAAAACTGAAATAGTTGGAGCCCGTTAAGTTGAAATTTTACCTGTTAAATATTCTTAGGAATAAGAAGTCACAGATGAAAATGACACGCTTGTGTGTTGTATTTGTTTTTTGAGACATTGGGCTCATCAAATCTATTTTCCATTTGAACAACAACGATTTCACTAGTTGTAGGCTACAGTTTAATAATTAAGTTTTTATTTAAGTTTTAATAATTGTCGTAAAAACATAATTGACACGGTAATGTTTGTTAGCGTGTAATCATTCAATAACTGGTGGCGACGGGATGTCGGATTAACATGTTCGGGTAAGTTTCTCCATGACCGTCGGCGACAAATTAAGCGCCAAAAACGTTGTGATCTGGGTGGCGGGTCTTAAATAGAAAATTATATTGGCGGGCTGATACCGGTTTTTTCGTTTGGCCGTGTGAAAAAAATATTAAATCGCGTCGAGAATATTATGTAAAATATAATAAGGAGAAGGAACGGTGGGCCGTGAAAACTGATGTTAGCCCGTAGGACGTGTTTGGGATATCTCAATAATGACGATGATTACGGCTAGAATTCTTGTGTTGGAGACTGAGACGGTATTTACATTGCGGGGTCGTCTTCTTCCGATATGATATTCAGATCCACACGGGCGGTATATTATAATAGTATAATAATATCATGTTGTAGTATATATATAGTGTTGTGCCGGCAGACCGACCGTCCGGTGAAATATGACTGCTGGGGTTCTTGCGCGGCAATTAGCCGTGCACACACAAACCGCCCTTTTTATAGTTTTGTTTGCCCGTTCGTCGGATTTATTCGTATGCTGCTCTGTGATGGCCGGATGAGATGTAGTAATAATATTGTATTTTTGTCGATGTAAGATTTATTATAACAATATTATCGCCCTGGCACCGCCGCCGCTCGCTGTGTGTGGAACAGTCGTCGCTAGGAGGAAGGCGCGCGCCACCAGAAGTGAGTTTTTTTAGCTTTGGTCGCGACGCACGTTTTTTTTCTATATATTATTATAATCGTTTTATGATATATTTAGCGTAATAACGACTTGTGTGTGTGTATATGCGTGTGCCAGATCAAAGAAAGCCGGCCGCCAATCGTCGACGCCGCCACCCGAGGAGAGGATCGCGGTTGGACTTTAATCGGTCAGACAAATAAGTTAATTTTTATGTGAAGGTATATGAAAGAACACACATGGCGTTCGTTTGTCTTGATCGGGGTAATTACCATTTATAAAATGGACTAACACACGGGAGGGTAACGAAAGAGATTTAGCAAAATATTTAGCGAACAGATGATTTTTTAGTTTTAATTTTTACATTTTCGACCGGTTACTGGTTAAGTCTGTTTCATTACTATACAGGGTGATTATTTTATCATAAACCACTCAATATATCAAAGGGTTTAATAATAAGTTCAATTTGTTTTCTCATATTGTTGTTGTACAATGTGATTTGAATTTTTCACTATTTTTTTTTGTTTCTACCTCCCTCCCAACTTAGTTTTTTATAGCAACTTTTGAAACTTAAATGGTAACGTATATATTTTATTAACTTTTTGAATTGAGAATAATTTATTAAAAATTTTGACTGATCGATAACCAGTTTCGGATAATTATTTTTAAAGTTTAAGAGTTTTAAAGTTAGGATGGGAGGGGAAGTGCGGTTGGGAAATGCGCGCAGATAAAAATAATACTTCACTCCACCTTTCCTCCTACCCTAAACTTTAAACTTCAAAAATAGTTTTCCGAAACTGGTTATCGACCAGTCAACGTTTTTAGTACATCATTCTTAACTTGAAAAGTTAATAAAATATATACGTTACCATTTAAGTTTCAAAAGTTTCTATCAAAAAAACTAAGTTGAGAGTGGGGTAATAACAAAAAAATTGTGAAAAATTGAGATCACATTGTATAACAACAATATGAAAAAAAATATTTTAATTTCTTATTAAACCCTATGAGATATTGAGTGGTTTATGATAAAAGAATCACTCTGTACCTATTGGTTATACCAACAATCATTCATACTTCGCAATGTAATGTTTTTAGTTTAAACACATTCAACACTGGCATTTCCTTAGAATGGAAATAATTATAAAATTATGTTTTATTATTTTTTTTAACAGCTAGTAGTTTGCGCCATAATTATTTGTTGATATTAAAAAACAACTTAAAACTGTACTAAGACTAGATTACTGACTTAGCGGTTGTAATGAAATATTTAGAATTGAGTTCCTAAATATTTAGTTACATGTCTTCTTGACCCTCGACCGCATATAAAATATATTGTATGCGTAAAGCCACCAAACAAAATAATGTGGGAAGGGATCTGGATGATCACATAGATTAGCAAAACACGTATAGCAGCATATAAATATAAAGAATCTAAAAATTATTATTTCAATGATGTTCATAACATTACAATGTAATATAAAATACAAATTTAGAAGACAAATTTGATGTTGTTCAATAGTGATTTGCTGAACTTTTCTCGTGCTACAGATACTTAGGATTTCGTCTGTGGATCGTGTAATATATTGCAGCCGATCCAATTCTAGCATTAATATATATTTAAGTATATACTAATATTGTATTCGTGACCGAGACGACTCGGACCATAAAGAAAATAAAAATTAGGGCAGATAATGAAAAATAAAAGAAGAATGTTTGTGCGTTACCTCGAGCTATAAATTCATTATCTAACGCGAGCGAGATGACCGTGGGAATCGTGTACCAGTGGATCCACGCTGGCCGCAAAGGATATTGCTGGGATCGGCAATAAATTTCTGGAGTTCATCACGAAATCAGAGTATATGCGGTTCGTTATTACAACATCCGATTAAATATTATAGATCGTGTACCGTCGCTGTGCGAAGAAAGAGAGAAAGAGACTTTTCTGTGTTTCGCCCCTTTGCCTGCGGCCCAGTCAGATCGGTCATTTGTGCGCTTTCCCAGCGCAAATCCTCTAGTGGTTTAGTGAATATATGTATCAAATAATTTATACTTTAGGATAATGATCCGACCATGATCTATAGCTGTAAGTATAATTCAAACCAATGACGTGACATGGAATGGATTTCCTCCAAACTACAAACATATCATTTTTGACACATTTTGCTAAATTTTTTAGAAAACGTAAAAAAAAATTACAAAAATATAACTAACCGTTTACCTACGTCCTACGTGTAGTTTTTATGAACTGTTATTATTTCAAAAAAAACGCATAATAAAGTTGTATCAACGATACATTAAACGATTTTTGAATTTTCGTCAGTATGTCATAAAGCTGCGTTGAAATATTATGCTTTATAGTTGATATAATTCAAGGTTTATATTTATAAATTATTTGTTACAATTAAAAATTGTTAGTTATTGCTGTAAAAATGAATTTACATTGGTCTAGATTGTTGATAATAATCATTACGGTTTTCACGGTACTTTCTAATTTCTAAATAAAAGTTATTGACATTAGAGTTGCAGCAAATATTTACATTACATGGGAATATAGTTGAACTATACATACCTATAGTATACCTACATAAGTAGTTGACTGAATTAGTTTTCTTTGTTTTTACGTTCAACTAACAGTGTTCATTATGTATGAAATGTATTGTATAACAGCTATCAATAAATTATTATTAAAATTAGGTTGATAATACATATTATGGATTATAATAAAACATTTATTGCATTGATAATAAATGTTTAGGAAAAATAGCTTTCACTGCAATTATTTAATATTCAGAATTTAAATGTACTGTACATGTTATTTAAATTATTCAAGACTCCGGATGTATGTTAATATATTGTTTGTTTGTTTTATAAGTTTTCAATTTAAATACATACCTAAGTGCTTTTCATAAACCTATGACCTCCTCCGCGGGGGATTGCTCTCTAAATCAAGGGTTACTATTTATGACCTGAGCCCAAGATGGATAGACCGACTCGTTCGAAGACTGTGCGATTAGCATGGTTTCAAGCTGACACTCATCAACTATTATAAATAACTAAATAATATCTGAAATCTAATTTTAACCGCTCTGATCATTAATATAACATATGAAAGGCAACGGAGAAAAAAGATCAATGTCAGTTTTATTAAATTGTTGGTAGTTCCGTTTTTAAAGTTTAACAACTTACAAAATGACATTGCAGCAAGGGTTTAAGCGAGAGAAAAACATATGTTGTCGGTAAACTAAATATGAAAGAAAAAAAAAATACATTTTACTTGTACAAAAAATGAAAAATAAAATAAAATCTCTGAAAAGTCATTGACCTTGATTAGTATTTCCCATCACAGTTCCTCCTAAGCGTCAATCGGAGGGTCATCGAGGTACTCCACCTCTTCTTCAGTGCTGTTTGTGTCATCACACGCAAGTGTATCGTAGAATGCTTGAACTTCAGGCTTTGTCAAAAACTGCTTCAGGTGTAATAGGTCATCAAGCTTTGCTTTTTTTAGTGAAAGGGGGCCTTGGTAAGAAAGGGGGAAAGTGGTATCTTTATTTTTTTTCTTATTTTTTACCTGCTTTGAAGTAAGTGTGATAACAGACGACTTGTAGGGACCATAGTAAACACGTCTTATTTTCAACATTTTTATACTTTACATTCTCTCGAGCCCGAGAGTTGAGGTTGACGGTTTTTTTCCCGCCGCCGCGTGGACCTTGTTGAGTCTTTCCCGTCACACGTTTTCTTCTCCCTTTATTTTTGGGCAGGCAATGATCTTTCTTTCCAAAACCGATTCGTAGTTCGATTCCTTTGGGAACAAGCTAAAAGATAGCACTAATATCTCATTCTCAAAAAAAATGACATTGATCTCTTCCCCGCAGCCCTTCATATCTTAAAAGCTATACAAATTAACAAATATATTTAGTATCGATGTTAAATTACCAGCATACATAGGTACCTAACTAAAAACGTACTTGGTGCTTTAAAGATATAATATTATGCTATATTGAGAAAGTATATGTACCTGTACAATAATTTGATGTTTGTTCTAGTGTCTCTAAAACTGAATAATGATTTTGATTACGTTTTAAACTTTTGAAATAACAAATTTGTTTTTCCATCGGATTCAGTAGTAGTTTTATAAAAAAAAAAATTTTTTTTTTAACTTGTTGATCCTCCCGTGGAGTCAGTTAAAATTCCGTAAAAAATAAGTTTGTAAATCGATTGAAGACGATCGATCCAGCTTAAGCTGTGTCCCTTTGCTGTTAAGTTTTACCTTTGATGATCCATTTTATAACATAATTCTGCATGTTTAACTGAAACATAGAATTTGAGTACTATGTATGCTACTTTTAACACCCTTGGCAGTTATGTGCCCAAGACGGGTTATTGAGCTTCGAACACCCCTCTTAAGTTTGATTTTGAATACCGGCTTAGAATTTATGTGATAAAAATAAAAACGGGATATTTTAGACGAGGGTAAACTTCGTATGTATATACTACTAACTTCATATTTTATGAATTATTAATACAATTTTTGTTATAATTATAATTTTGTTCTTTTCCTGTGAATTTACTTAATAATATGCCTAGGTGCAGGAACTTTGTAAATTAACTTTTGTGATGTCAAGCCTACCCTTTGGGCCTTAGGACGAGTCCTAGAATTTTAGGACAACTCGCAGCATTACATATTTATATATTTTTCTTGTTTCAAACTAAACACAGTATTATTAATTAAAATTAAAAAAAATAAAATAAATCTAAAAAAAAATACATTATGTTTGTGTATACATTTGATTTTACATATATTAGTAAAAATAATGCATACTCATAGTTAACTGATTTTTTTTTGTATTCGGCCAAAATACTTAAAATCTGTTATTTTCTGTTTAGTTTGTACTTCTGTCTTCTAGAACTTGTGCACTCGCCGATGTGTTGGATTTTCGCATGTATATCCACCCAAGTCCATCCCCGCTGTATATATTATGACCAGCTTACCGGGCTAGTATTGCCATAGGTGTAGTCACTACACTGTAGTGGGTACGACAACAATGCTCGTGTGTATATTATTATCATTTTATGTACCTGGGTTGTTGGAGAAGCAGGGAGAAGAGATGTTCGATAAGTTCTCATTAGTGAGAGACAACATGCGTGCATAAATCATTTTATCAGTGCGAACAAAACCGGGTATTATTTAAATTCGATATGCGCTTTGGCCGATGTATAAACGGCGTCCGTAGGCCATCCTGGCTCCTCCGGTTAATTAAGTCTTATTTATGCGGGGACGTTTGCTGCCCGATGTTTTGCACAGATAGGGTTATCCGATATACACTCGGCTGTGTATGTTTTTATGTACTTTTTTATATATACATTTTTTTTGTTGCCATTACACGCTCGGGTTTTCTGCTACTGTGTGAGTGCGTGTATGTTTTCCACCGATGGTTTAAGTCTACTTGTTGCATTATAACGTACAACAAAAAAAAAAGAAAAAATAGAATAAAAAAGTGAGAGAGTAAAGAAAAGAAAAAACAGTTAAGAACGACAATAACAACTAGTTTTTTTTTTCATTAAACATTTATTTATTTATTCCTAAGGCGTCGCGTCATTATTGCAATACTTCAGTTGCTTGCTATTTAAGCTGTCGGCGACAGCTCTATAATCTTTAAGCTTCCCCAATAATCATGCTTAATACGAACTTTTTTCAACCCCAAGTTCAATCATTTAAAATATTTGTATACATTTTTGTAAAAAGTTACAATAAAGTTTTTGTTACTACGTTGACTTGTCAACAGTGTTGAAATTTTACATTTGTTACGGTTAGTGTCAAAGTTTCACTTTTGAAAAAAACAAATTTTTTAGCTAAGAAACGATGTAATAACGTTGTTGCGCAATTCATGTTTTTATAACAAATATTTTACTTGAAAATTATTAGTGGTAGACGTGCTGAGTGCATCGTTTAAAAATATATTTACAAAAGGCTGAATATTATTATACTTTACGTTGGATATGTTGTACTTGTATACCGTTGTTTATTTAATGGGAGAGTAAGAGTGAAGGCGCTGATTTTTGATGGGCAAATAGAAAACGATAATATTTGGTATTAACGTTTAATAGTTCTAACTAGAATAAAAAAAAAACTAGGAGAGTACTCAAAAAAAATAATGTTTATAATTCCTGAAACTTAATAAATACAATTTTGGTTTCATTATATTTTCTATAAACTATTAACCGTTGTAGAACATATTTAATAAGCTTTATTGTTTATCGGAATAATTTTGCAAACTAAAACTATTGTTAATTAATTTGTTTTAAAAAAATAGGAATCTTAATGTTAAACCGTGTTTTTAAACTGTCTAAATTATTGCTTTCGTTAAAAAAATCAATTGAATGCCTAGGGCGTGCGTAAAAAATGGGATTTACTGTAGTATGTTGTTTGTTTTTTATAATATGGTTTATACAGTGTACTGATCAGTTAAACTATAATGTATCGTTTGTTTTAATTGTACTGCGTACTTGCATGTATTGTATTACATAGACCTGATAATTTTGAAAATTGAATTATTATTTGAATACATATCTCAATAATAATTCTAAATAAACTTGTAATCAAATAAAATATATAAAATTATAAACAATAAATTATTATAAGTAGACAATTTTTAATTTTTATTTAACGTTATAATTAATACAATCCGTAAATTTTGTTTTACAATAAATATTAAAGCTAACAAGAGAAAATAACATGATTAGCTTGTGTGGAGAAACCACCTACTATTAGTGATATTCCATGGAAATAGTAAATACAAATTTATTTAAAATAAAAAATTATTTGATGTGCTGAAAAATTCGATTGGCTCAAATAACTTATTTTTTCATTTCAATATAAAATTCCCAGACTAGCTGTTTGATAATACTTTTATGTATGCGGTAATGATAATGGTAATAATATTTGATATTATTTTAGGATAGGTCCCGTCTAACTAGATGTCTTGATCCTTTTTGTTTACGCCACGCTATGATAGTGTTTTGGAGTTGTCATGCTTCATCACTGACTGACCCCTCCATATGATTATAAAACAATGATAACCGCGATTATAAATCAAACCTGTTCGACTTAACGAACTGTAACGCGGTTATGTCACCTATTTGACGTGCGGTTAAATATTATTATTAATTAAAAAGACGCATTCTTGGCCCGTCTCATTTATTATAGATGCATATTACAGTAATGATAATAATAATAAACGTTTTCACTGTTATTTCAACAAACTGACGTCTGAGAAATGTCTGACTATTTTTAATATGACTGGAACATATCGTATTAATTAATCGGATATTAGGTCGCCCCATATAATGAACGTTATACTACACACACATATATATTTTTATAACTATGTATATACGCTATTAAAAAAAGCCTACATTAATTACTTTTATCCGACAAATTAATACTAATAAATAAAAAAGAAAAGAAAAGAAACCGTTTAATTTGTTAAGTAATTTCATATTTCCGGTGTAATTAATCCACTTTTCAGTAATCAACATAATTCATTTTGACCAAAATTTAGGACAATACCTTTTAAGAGCATAATGATTAATAAGTAATGTGTATATGGGCTTATGCAACTTGACAGAGCCATTAAATAAACAACATAATAATGATAATTAACATTAAGTATGTATCACACATAAGCTCAAATCGTTAGTCAAGGGCAACGGGGAAATTCCTTGCTATGAGTTCCGGAGCTTAAAGTATGCTATACTAAAATTCAAAACAACAGGAGCTTATGAGATCCAATGATCCTGTGGTTATTCGTTGGTCAGACAGGGAGAGCCAAAGAAGTGCGTACGTAAGAACACGTGAAACGTGCCGATCATTAGAACTTTGTGAAGAAAAAATGTTAACCAAAGAAACCCATTACTCAAAAAGGATGGTAAGAGAAAAAATATAAATAGAAAAGTGCCCACTAAAAGTTAATAGAGATGGATGGAAACCGTGTATGATGTGGAATAAATTACGAACCAACTAAGAAGAAGTCCAGAAAAATACAAGGTTGCGATAAACATTTAGAGAAGTGATAGGTAGGGCAACGGAGGAGAGGGAAATCCATGAAGAGGGGCTCTTTCCTTTTCATTCACCCTCTGGCGGAGAAAAAATCAGGGGTATAATAGGACGACGCGGGAAGGATGTCGGGGGGGGGGGGAAGCCGGTGGCAGCAGTAGAACCAGGGGTGTTTAACAACAAACAAAAAGGCTACAGCAAGAATAGAGTAGTGGGGGTAGAACACGCATAGGCATTTATAAAATATGATCGCATCAGTCTACAGCCTACAGGTAGCAGCGAAGCGAACAACACGGGACCAGTACGTAATATAGCCCTGAAGATGGAAGATGTAAGGTTTCCGAAATGTTTGTAAACCCAATTTGTAAATACAATTTTATCATGTAAATATTTTAAAAAAAACACTTTTTTATTTCTCGAAATGTTGATTGGTATTGATAAATATTATTGATCGAACGCGTAATATTATTAACCTGCTTTTACGGTTCCCTGAACGTGAACGTGCATTGCGGAATTTAATAGTATCCAGCAAGGCTATTGCACAAATCAGTATTTACCTACTATAAAAAATGTTTTCTTAAGGAACTTCAATAAAAAACCATTTTCAATCGTTATCCGCAATCATGATGAACATTGCACGTTTTCTTGTTAGGCTCTTAGCTTAGAATTTTAATATTATACACTATTCGTATCGCGCTTAATCATCTGTACCGTCATTTAGTTCATACGTACATCATTATTGTTCTAAATCCTCTTCACTGATTGCATTATTTTTGTTAAGTTATTTTTCCCGCGGCTCTTTTATTCAAACTGCGGATGCTGAGTTTTAAATTATAAATCTAGTTTCTCTTATCGTTCTGAAACACGAAAAATAGTACACATTAATTGACATATTATTGTTTCTTTAGTTAACAATTTTGGAAAGCAACTGACAAGGCATGCAATATATATTTTACTTTACACGAAGTATGATCACATGTATTTATACTATAGAGGCGTTGTTAGTTATTTTCTCATTTATTTTTATACGTAGATAATTATTTAGTTATTAATTATAGCATTATATACAAAGGTTACGAAACTATTATGAGATAACTACATGATCGTTTAAATTATATTTCTTTCTAAACTATAACTATTGTAGGTTAAATCGTGCATGAAAATTAAACTAATTTATATATGAGATGGAATATGAGAGTATAGACTACACGGAAGTGCGAATAAATCACATTATAACGACTTATATTTTTTTAGGTATTCATTTTTAGTTAATAAATCATCAATAATGAGTTATAAAATTTTTTAAAATTATATTTGCTATGATTTATTTCGCTTAATTCATAATATTTGAGTTATTGCGACCCCCTATTCCAGACCCTTGATTTCAACTGTCAATGTGGTTAAAATGTTCTAATAACTTGTACGCTAGGTATAATATATAAACTTATCCCTTTTAATGTTCTCACTTATATATTCTTATATTTCTTAATGTTTTTCAGGTGGTAGAATATGTACGTTTTCGCCATGCATAGAACAGGTGATGCGAACGTGCCAAGTTCTGAAAGACTGCGGATTCATCCACCTCAAGACCATCGAGTGTCTGGAGAAAGAGCACCAGGTATTGAATAGGACAGTGATCGTGCCCGGGCTGCTTTCCAATCAGGTAAGTGGCCACCTATGAAGCTGATGGAACTGAGACTTATCAGGATCTATCAGCAAAAATTCGTTTATATTATGATTATAATCGTATATAGTCTATGTAAAATAAAAAAATTAGTTTATTATAAACCGATATGTGAACGCCATCATATGTATATAATAATTATTATATGTATATGTGTAATATCTACATATTCGATGAATGTGAGGGCGTAAGTTACCAAGTCCCCTGCATGTATACCACTGTACATATATACATATGTAGTGTGTGTAGGTACTCGAACCGGTACCGAGCCGGCCGGACAGGTCGTCGGGTAATTTGTTTTCGACAAAACCATACAGAACTGGTCCACGTCAAACGTTATAATTTTTATCGAAACCACCTTATTTCCCCGGAGCCGGCGAACTCATCTATATGGGAAATCGTTGGGATTCCGACGCGTCCTGCAGTCGTCGCTTCTCTCTGTTAATCATACACCGGACTAATTGTTCTTTTAATAGGAACCGCGTGCGCACCGACCATTCGTTTCCCCTCAACGTGCGGTTGTGAACCGTGCACGTATATGTATATGTAATAATATATTATACCATAATGATATTGTGGCTGAGCATCACCACCACCCGGATAGCGCGTGGCACTTCCCATATAACGTGTTCGGCCGGAGAGAATGCCGTCACAAGTATCGCATAAACAATTAATATCGATGTTGCATTGAATCGTAATAGAAAAATGATCATTGAAGTGAGTTTGGCAAAAGATGAGTTATATAAGTCGAAAATATTAAATGCAAATTTAAATTTTCATAAGACTAGACTTTAGAAAATGATGATATATTTGTTCTATTTTAAATAATTTTACACACTCTCGTGTGTTAATACATGTTGGACTTAGCAAATATCCGCCATAGTTTGATTTGGTTAAATTGTACATAAAAGACATTAAGCGACCGTCTATTTTTAGACATTATTAGACTTCCGCATACGATTATAGATAAAACTAGTTTTAGTTTCTAATTCGAAGTGATTAAAATCACTAATTAGTTTGCTAATCAGTTTTTGAATCTGTACCTATAGCATGTGATTTTGTAACTCCCGAGTAGCTAACATAGTATAACATTTGAAATTTATGTTCATTCAAACGAATTTCTTCCGTTGTTGTCTATATTATATAGAGACGTTTCTCCCCGAGGGATATCAGTTGTAAATATTTCTTTGGTACACAGATTTAGTCAGTGTGTTTGGTATACGTTTACAAGTTAGAGAACCAGTTAGGTTTTTTTTATATAAAAACATACTTTATTACGACGTTATCGTTTTCACCATCGTCGGTCGTTTGACATCATTATTATGAACATTCGGACACCGTCTCGCCGGTATATTGGTATGAATACTATAAATCCCAAACATAATAACACGGCTGTTTGACAATTGTTCGACGCCCCGAAACTGTTTTTAGGCGCTGGAAGCGGGTGCTCGCTAGTACAAAAAAAAAACACCTTACTTGTTCTTAGTCTTAAACATGACGTTATAGATAATATTGAAAATATAAAAAACAACCGAGACTTTACGTTTCAAATCAAATTCTACCATCTGGGCATGTTTGAACTGGATAGTTAACACAATTCACAGATTACCAACTGTTATAAATAAAAACTTTTTAACAACACTGCGTATAGATCATTGTGGACGTTATTAAATTTGTTGTTGATTTATTATTGCTATTAAGTTTTATTTGAGTTTTCAGTTGGATTTTTTTCTAGTCCCTTCAAAAACGTGATTCTTTTAAGTTGTAAATCGATTTTATAAAGTTATATAAATTACAGTATACGTTAGGTGGGAAGGAGAAAGACTATGGAGAAGTGGAGATGGAATGGTGACAAGGGAAATTGATAAGCCCTAGATAACTGATAATAAATGTTAATACATTTGTTATTGTGATTACTCATATTATTATTTGATACTATGTGTGTGTACAAAGTTATAACGCTTTACTTATGCATGAAGTGCGGTCTGATATGCTGACAATAATATTGTATTTTATATACCTATATGAATCGTATTTGTTGTGACTTTTATAAACTATAACATGCCGACAACGCGATATCAACTGTATGTACAATTTTTAAAAAATCATGATATATATATAATACATATAAAAACAAAATTACATTAGGTATTAAAATTATCATCAGTCAAATTTATACCATAAAAAACCCCTAACCTAACCTCGACTTTTAGAATGCTTTACAAGCTTTTGTTGAACATTGCCATCTCTCGATGAGGTAATTCATTTCTTTTTTGATAACAAAATTTGTATCTGCTTATTGGTTGTATAACTTTTTACTTTTCGCTCAAAATTTTTTCAACTTCACTTGTTTTTCATAAACGTATTTGTAAATTTGATACATCAGCAATTTTTGTTAGTAAATCTACGATATCTCTCAAATCACAAGACCGATTTCTTCGTGTAGTAAGTCTATAAATTGGAAGTCGTACATAAAAGGTACTTCAATGAACAATAATCAAAAAGTTTACCTCTTCCCTTTCAAAAATCGAGATAAACAATTTTTTTTGTGTCGATTACGACAGGACCGCTGTAAACTGTGATTAAAAAACTTTTTGTAATCAGCGCCTCATTTACATTTTTCGCTAAATAATTAGTCATGTACTGCACTTAAATTTAAGTGATTTAGATTAGTGCCTGTGATTTTAAACGTGTAATTTAAATACACGAGTACACGAACCCCGTGTAATTAACATACACGTGTATGTACACGTGTAATTATAAATACACGTGTAAGTAAAAAAAATTGATTTTGTTAAAAATTTTAGTTTGAGTTAACGTATTTATACAATTATACTTGTGTTTGAGTTCGTATAATTAAATAGACGTGATATTAAACGTGAAACTAAAATTAATAACAAAAATAATTTTTTTTGAATACACGTGTATTTATAATTACACGTGTACATACACGTGTATGTTAATTACACGTGTTTCACGTGTAATCGAATACACGTGTAATAGGGACCTCTAATTTAGATGTATTAGTTGGGCGCAGATTTCGAATGCCGTTATCAATAGTCGTATAAAGACGTTATCTTCTGATGGCGCCTGTGATTCATCCAGTATAAAAATAATAATCTAACCTTACCTAACCTACCCATTGTATTTGATTGCAGCCGGCCGGCGGGGATCAGAACGGCAGTGTGGAAAAGAAATTTGTGGCGTGCGTGCCGGATCCGTCTCCTCGAGGCCACACGGGGTACATCACTTCGGCGACTTATGTGGGAGATCAACCCCAACCTGAACCGCAACAAGATCAAGACGACAGTTGATGACAAAACCCGACTTTTAAGCGATCGTCTTATACATGTTATCTCGATGGAACAATATTGTTTTTATATAAGTACTTTTTTTTACCATTCGATTCTGTGACCTTTTCATTGTACCGGCGCTATAAAATAAAGAAAAATGCGTATAAGTAAGAAAAAAGCGTATATTATAATATATATGTATAATCCGAATCACCGCGCTCTCCGTAAACATATAGGAAAACGGTAGCGTTGACAATAGAGGTCTGCATCGGTTATTTATGGGTCAACGTTTATCCTTGCATAAGAAGAAGCGCATTAGCTAATACTCCAGACTAGATAAAAGTTATGTGCAGTGTATGTACATAGTCTCTCTCGCTCTTTCTCTCCAGCATGGAGGTCTCATAATACACGGAATAGGTCATCTGTACACCGAGATCTCTAGGGGTTAAAAATACAAGAACAATGAAATGAACGTTTTCCTTTGTTTTGTATATTATATATATATATATATATATTATTTCCCTTCTATATGCAATGCCTATGAGCTGTTGTTGCAATTTTCTTCGACTTGGCATTTTTCAGTAATGACTAATGACTATTAACTCGGTTCTCGGATGAATTGGCCTCCTTGATTATTGTTTTAACTATAACTTATAATAGTTATTATAAGATAATACAAATCTACTCGGTTTTCTATTTAATCAAAATGTACAAGCAGATGCTAATTACCGTTTGATATTGTAAAAAATATATTATATACATTATTCCAAAGTGATAACTAAAAGTTTAAAGACTTCAGAGATGCGTGAGAAACATTTAGGTCGTTAGATTTATTAAGTCAAATCGCCCGTCGTCGTTGTATGATTTATATTTAGCGAGTCAAGCATTTACCTTGTGGACTAAGTTAGTATACGGATAATAATAATGTATAATAGGTATTATTTTATATAAAAATAAAAACTAATATAGGCGCACGGTCGTAAAAAAATAATAATAATATAGCAATAATGCTGCGCTCGCATGTTTTTATACGTCAAGATGACGTGCAAAGGACATGCGGTGGGTCAATACGAATATTATGCCGGGTATATTATAAGCGTTTAGAAAATACCGCGGATGAAAAAAGTAAAATAAATATAAAGTTGCGGAGAAGGGGAAAGATAAAGATTCTAAGATTGTGTATGTACGGTGCGCGCTTCAAATTCAGGGTCACGGGGTTCATCGAGACGACATGTGAGGTATGTTAAGCCGTATCGTCTATGGTCCATAGATAGATGGAGAGAGAGAAGGAGTCTCTCCCAGTATTCAGGTTATGGACCGATTGTTTCCAGTCGATGTTGCGATATCGATCGAATAATATTGTAATCTGACAGAGCAAACTGGCGACAGAGACTTAAATCCAACCGTTACACTCCAGAAGTTGCTAGTGGTCGCCGTTAGGACTTGACTTATTTGTTCAGAACGTAAGACCGAGGATAGCTATTACTGAGAAATTACATAGGACAGTGCAGCCATCGGCTTACCAAAATGAACGGGACTAGCCCAGAAAGCGTTTAGTTTTTTGGCTTGGATACAATTATGACAACCAGGTACTCAGTACACTTGCTTTCATTTAGTGGCATCTGTTGAGTTGACATTTTATAAAAGCTATAAAAACAACACCATATACTTGATAGTACCGGGGATCGCTGAACGTCATAATTAATAATAGACTTGTTCACTATAACCTATCAACTATCATAACAGGCGTGAAATAGTTTCGACCGGAGAAACGTGGAGTACCTGCTCCTCCTATCTACAAATATATAGCTGAATTTATGAATAAAATACAATTTCAATATAAAATATCCGCTGTCGTGTTTTGACTTACCAAAAAGTTCCTTCAGTCGCAATAGGAATTTTGAGCGGACCTACTTAAGTTAACCTTAAGCCCGGAACCGATATAATACGTAACGAACTACTATTGCAAGTCGCATAATAGTGTGTTTACATCACATGTTGTATGCAATGAGTTGAACAAGTGGTACAATTATTGACTGGCTCGTTAATGACTGCGTTGCGGTTCAAAAGTTCAATCCCCGAGGGACTAGGACCTCGGTTCGGGTTGCTTTGTCACTGAGTGCGAAAAAAACAGCACAAAACGACAATGTCTCTTTTCGCCTTTTCTAACGCAATTATCTGTCGATTTACCTGTGTACAAACATATTATTATCTATGTATATATAGGACGGAACGACATTGTAAATCAGTAGGCTGGGTGTTCATCGGGAATGTATTATACATACAGTCGTAAACAATGAACGTTCTACAAACATGGTGTAGCAATATAATAATCACACGCCGTACTTCTATTAAAAATGATTATAAGTACACGTTACTCCACCTCTTCGCTCTTCAAACGTTTACTCGGTTTGTTGTTACAATAGTCTTAGCAAAAATTTGGAAAGATTTGGTAATTTGAGAGAATACATTTATAGAGCTCAGAGCTTGTTGAAATCCTATTAAATTTGTATTTTTAAGGTCTGTAATTTAATTGTATAAATTACCATTTTTGGTTATATTACTTTATCGGCGTGTATGTAAGCTATTAAAGGCGATTAAAAGCTATTAAGACAAAAAAAATGAATACTGAAAAATGCAGTACATATATTGTCTTGATTATATATAATTTATAGAACAGAAATATAGCATAACGTCGTCAGACTTTAAGGGGACGTCATACCTCCTGTTTATTTAGGCGTTCGTTATAGGAATTTTTTTCCAAAATCTGAACTTTAAAGTTAAACTATTATGAGTAGATATTAGTTAATGTATTTAGGACTTTTTTGTTAGTTAATTTATTTTTCAGGCCATCATACCATTTAAAAGTTTATGGTTTATAGAGTAGAGCCTGTATAACAGCGTTTCTATTCTTAATTTTGTTTTTCAACAGCATGAATTAGGCAAATGTCATGCTAAATCACCTGTCGTGTGTGCGAGTGGATTTTCTACATGCCTCAAACTTATATGTCCTATGTGAAGAAAACAATTTTTTTAAATTTGTTTTGGACTTCGCGATGCTATATTCTATACATTTTTTATAAAACACCTTAAGTTCTCGACCACGTTACTTAATTAATAATTATGATATCGAAATGGTGTTTCCTTAAACTATTGTATAAACAATTAATATACCAACAATTATTGTAATTTAAGTGATATTTTTCATAATATCCTTAAAAAAATGTTTCTCAAATGTTTAAGTGGCTAAAAATTGAAAAACAAATTCAACATTTTATAAAATTCATAAATTTTTATGCTAACTCAAGGTCAAAATTAAATTTTTTTTTATTTTGACATCTAATTACATATTTGATTCATAATTTTTTTTGGAAATTTTTTTTTACGATTTATAGTTAACTTCAAAGTTTGGTATTTTACTAAAAAGAAAAGTATTTAAGAGTCTAGAACTTTTTAAGGCTTGAACTAAAAATTCTAACATTTGTACAGCACTTATATGTGTATAGAGTAACTGGCAAAAGTTTGGTAATGGCGACTTATTTTTACTAGGAGTTGTAATAGAACGTGAATTTTTCAAATTCCGTATTTTAGAACCACGCATAACATCTTATTATTCAAGTTCTTACTACTCCAAGAAAAAAAATAAGTTATAGTTGATAGTTATGGTTTAGTTATGGTTGATAGCCAGATGTAAATGATTAATAGTAAACCTTAAATTAGATTCTCTTTTAGTCCACCACAAAATTGCAGGTATATCATTCTTATACAAATTAGTAAATAGTATAATTTCTTGTTCCTAATTCTTAAAGGGAAAACCTTGTGTGTGCCCTAATATAATTCAGGCTCATATTCGAGCTAATCTTAAATCTTACTGCACGAAGTATGGTCAAAATAATCCATTCGACAGAATACTTAAACAAGGCAATACATCCAAATTGGATTTTTTTCCTTGGTAGTCTACCTGCTATATACAAAGTCAATATTCAACTATTTATTTTCTATAATGTATGTCTAATTGTAAATTGTCATTATCGTTTTTATTTTATTCATTAGTTTCGCTATATTGTATTTAATTTCATTATTTTTTCTCCAATTTTAAGAAATATGTACAAATAACTGTACTTGAGTCTTTTATGATGTTAACTTATATTTCACGTGAAATCAACCGAAACCATGACCACTTAAAAATGGATTTAAATTTGTCAGGCCACATATATGTCGGCCGAGTGAGTATAAAGTGCGTGTGGTAGTCTTTATTTAACCCTTCCCTGCATAATGTTCCATATATGGAACAATTGTATATATTGTTTATATCTGCTCATGCTATACATCTTTGTATGCACAATGTTCCATAATGTTCCAAATTCTTTAATTAGCGTTTTCCATAAAACCAAAACTAAAAAAAAATGTTGTTTAATTTTTTTAGTAGTATTAAGTACATTTATAGCATATGGTTAAAAAAAAAATTCATGCAGTTTAACGTTTATTGTATTAAAACGACACATACTTGTTTAATCCTTTCTCCTGAAAACTACAAAATAGTCAATTTTTTAACCATTTTTCTTCCGGATAAGCGAGTAACATCTATTATGATAAAAAGTTTTCAGTCAAAATTAAAAAAAATGTTTATTATATACAATGAAAATTGTGTCTACATTTACCACACCTAAAAATGTCTTTATTAGTAAACCCAAGGAGTATGACACTGATAATGGTCACTTGTTTATAACGTGCTGCTGATCGTTTAAACCGTGAACACACTTTAACTGGTATCCATTGTAGTAACGAAAGCTTTTCGGTATAAAGACAAGCGGTTTACAATAAGTGGCTGATCAAATAAACCAGATTAGCGCGACGCTCACTGTATAATGTATATACTATAAATATATATACATTTTGTTATTTTTTGTCAACTTACTTTGTGTTTTGCACACGCCTCACAGTCGGTAGTGTCTCCTGACCGCCTATAAAGTAACTTCTGCTGCTGCCGCCGTTGCCCATAATATTATCTAAGGTCAGTAATCTAGTTTCTTCTCTGTTCACGCTTTCTCCGTCTTTCCCTCGAGACGCTCCCGCAGACTATACAGTGGCGTGTGCAATTGGCCACCAACAGAGTGGATATATAGGTGTATTTATGCGAAGAAATCGTACTTATATATGTACAAAGATACATGTGTATGGAGACACACGCAGTTACGAAAAGAGCCATAGTAACTGTGTGTGTGTGTGCGTTGTAGCAGTGCTTAAGAGGTCAGTGTCACCTGTGTAGTGGCGGCTCTCGAGAGTCGTGGGAGATGGAAATTAGAATATCAGACTCTGAAATGAGAACAAAACAAACTCCTGAGCATCCGCGCCATCGCCGGTTGAGGTAAATAGGATATATGGGCTGTGTATGTGCCAAGTACTTCACGGTATAAAACACGTTGAAGATTATAATATATTTTTGTATTCTCTATAGTCTACATGTTGGTGTTGCCTTTACAGATATAAACGAGACTGGCGTCGTATAGTATTTAATATTTATTTCTAATTTTTACAAATAGGGTAGTCAAAGCTCCACCCTCCAAGTCTAAGTTCTTACCTAACGATTTCTGGCTCGAAAAACCTAACCGGCTACAGTGAGCGCTAAACACTCAACCACTCGCTCTCCGTCATAGTTAATATTATAATATGTAATGTTATTTTTTTTAAATATTATAAGATAGTTTATGGTGTACGAAATTTCAAAAAATATTGACACTTTTAACAGGCTGACAATACCAATTTACTGTACAATAGTAACACCGGTACAAAAAAGGTTTTTTCAGCAGGGACCATTGGCAACTGAAATATGTATTTATGTTTCAAATTTGACATTTGAAATATCCAATTTCACCGCAAGCACATAGCGCGGTATAATTTATTCAAATGTAAACGGAATAGTCGTGAAATTCCGACCGCGACCTCAGGCGCAGAAACAGCTGTGGAACGATCAGAAACGGAAAAATATGTATACCTAAGCAATGGGCATAATACTATTATGGCGTACCTAAGGCATTCGGCCGGTAATGTTTTCTTTACGGGGAACGTGGTGGAAATATCCTCTGGGAGTAGATTTTCCTATTGGACTTTGACGGAAAACAAATGGCATTATGCTAATGCTCGCAGTTTTCTTATATTATTGTTTGTTTGTTTTCACCAAGTGTATTATGGGATCATGTAGAAGCCAACCGTGATGTTGTCTGGTCACGATGACGTCTATCTGCAGCCGGTAGCCGCCGCAACTCGGACAGGTAAGAGGATCATATGCGTTGGTACCAGAGCTTCGTGATATTTTCTTTCCAGTCCTTTCCTTTATTATTATGTATACCTACATTTGTGTACCTATACACGGTAAGAAAGCGTCTTAGCTTCCGTGTGTGTGCACGGCACGCCTGTACTATGGTTTACTATTATGATATATAAATATAAATATTATATTATTTCATACACGTATACATTTTTTTTATTTAAAAAACTAAAGACACTTAGCTAGCCCCTTCGCATTTCATTTTTATGGCGTTTACTTGAAAAATACACGAACGCAGCCCATAAATAACTTTTGCAATCGTGAGCGTTCGACAAAGGAAACATGACGTCAATTTTTATTTTATATTGTTGTAATTTTTTTTTTTTTTTTACTTGATAAAAAAACAATAAAAATATGTAAAGCCAACTATAAACTAGCTAACTGGTTAATAATAAAATAGTCATAATTGCCAGGCACACGCTAAGATTATTACATTAAAATACTGGTGAATATTCTCAATTCGGAAATTAAACAAACCAAAAATATAACATCTACAGTAGTCATGCTTTTTTATCGAAGAAACTCATAAAATTAATTATTAGAAACGCATGTATTGGTGGGTAATACAATTTTTTATACATAATATACTTTTTATCATTTACAATTTCGTTTACTTGAAGTAGTTTAATTACAGTTACAGTAGTATCAGTTGTAATAATAATTCTTTAAGACTTGTGACCGCTCCATTACCAATATGCTCTGTCCCCACTGCTCTGGGCTTCTTTTTTACCAATAAACATGTATCCGCTAGCCATTTAAATAAAAATAATAAAATAAAATTCGTAAATTAAAAAATTATCAAATTTATTGTTGTTTATTTTTTCTTTGCAATATTAAGGAAGAAGACGTAATTAAGAAAACTATATGTGTTTAAGAAATTCTGAACAAACACAGCTAAACGCGTATCTTCTTCTTTTTAATTTGCTACTGTCCACTGTGTGTAGGCAATGTATTTAAACTTATATAGCGACAACTCATAATCTGCACAACTCTCTCTATTGCAGTTATAGTGTCTGACTTGTGTGTTACAAGCACTACAATCAAATTGTATAAGACACCTTAAAAGTATATTTAACACGAAATCAATATGGCTCCGGACAAATAACTGAAATGAATAATTGACTAAAGAAAGTTGTTTCAACATTTTTGGAATGGGATTAATGTTATGTAATGCCGAATGTTTGAGCGTTATTTTTTATTTATTGAACATTTTGCGGTTATTATTATAATGCACATTCCGTAAAACGTTGTGCGTTATAGTTGCGCGGTTTAAAATTCATTTTTCACGTTCTACATAAATAACTAAAAACACCTTCTTCGTTTAAATGTCAGTGAAAAACCTTCAAACCACATTTTAGTAGTTTTACTCTCAAACACGTGCGTTATTTTTGTGGGTAATTAACGGTACCCTTATCGGGTCCTAAAGAAAAAATAAAAGTTGTTTTTATTATTTTATGTTTTTTCTCTTATTGTTTTCTGTACGATTAAAACATCTAGACATATTCGTTTACCTAATATTGTACCTCTCGCAAGCGCATTATCCTTCTTATAGGTAACCGTTCTAAAACTCAATCGAATATTTTTTTTTCCTAATCACCGAGATAATAATATTATACTTTTGAGGGGCACCATGAAAATGCGTCATAAAGGTAAATCACATAAAATAGATAGCGACAACAACGGTTTTTATTTTTGTGAATCAATTTCTTTGTTTTATTTTAATTTATTTATACTGTACAATGTGTAATAACCTTAATTGTAATAACAACGTTATAACATGGCTTAACACAAAATATGTATTGCACTCTGCCAGCCAAATTATATAATACATAAAATAAAAGCATTTAATAAAAATAAATAATCGAATAATAAAAAAAAAAGATAAATGTATTAAATATATTATGTACATCGAATTATTCTAATAAAGAACTAAAAACCAACAAATTAAATAATAACTAAAATAATACAAATAAAAACAAGAATAATAGACTGAAATCCGTTACATATATTATAGTGTGCTATATAATAAAATAATAGAAAACTTAAAAAAAAATATTTTACAACGTAAGGCTATTCCTATATAAAAAAAATCGTCTAAAACAGAGATCACAGGCGTAGCTTGGTGGTTATAAAATTATACTAAAACGATTTCTTAACATAATAAGCATATTCGAGTGTATGGGGTACTTAACTTTAACCTACTTAAAGATTATAAAAATAATATTAACACATAAAAAATGGTCAACGGTTCAGAGTGAATACACTATAACATTATGATTATTAATTAATTTCAAATGGTCCGATTATATGAATTTTAGTTATCTATTAAAAAAAAAAACTATTATTTACATATTTTTCGCTTTGGATTCCTGGAAAATTGCACTTCTTACATTGTATGTATGATTGAGATGAGAAACGACGAAGCTCACATATCACTTTCCCGACGGTCTGCAAAATAAAATACAAAAATAATACATTAGCGCCTCGTTGTATAATATTTTTATTATTTTGATACATCTGAAACGGGTTTTAAAGACTAAATCTGTTGTACACCAATTACAGAATAACTGTTACTAACGCTTTAAGATTTCAACGTTTAACTAACACCATCATTTTTTTTTTTATATTTAATCACTAGGGAGTAGGGTTTATGCGTTTTATTCTATTTTGTTTTATTTATTGTATGATTTATTATGATTGAAGTAGTATGCTGTTTCATCCGGCAACCCACAGTTTGGGAAACTGGCTTTATTATTTGTTTAAAATAAAGTTTAAAAAGTATGTTTTTTTATAACATATTACAAAAAAAAATCGTTAATGATTTCTGTCCGGCGTTACGATGCGATGAGTATATCTTTCAGGAGATTGCAATAAGCAAAATATTATGAAGTAAGCGAAAAGGTGAGCTGCAGTGTGACCAGAACGATAAAATTACATTTCTCTGGTACATAATATTAATTTGCTTCACTACTACTACCATAGATTAGATAAACCAGCTAATGCACATCCTATTCAATCAGTTTAATTTCCTTAAATGTAAACAAACCAAAACTCTTCTCAAATGCGGGTTACCGCTGATAGAAATCTATTTTTTTATGATATATTATAATTGTTCCACAACTACGCATCACTAAATTTATTGATTGTTATCACCGATGTAGTATACAAATTATTTGATAACATATTATGGTAAAATATTTTCGACAATAATTTCATTCCTCTTATGTGGTCACAAGTAGTCTCAGGAGGAATCTAGTTATCAGTAAATGCCGAAGCGTACCATCGTGTTTTATCTTATGTGTGCTACTACAACGTGATAAAAATCAAATGACTCATCAGTTATAATAATATTATCATATGAAATTTGAAATTATGTACAAATGATCTGTATAGTTGATAAGGATTATGCAGAGTTTAACTACTTACAAATAAAGTATTGACTTTTATTTAAAGTGGTCACACTGTCGCTTGCCATCTTGCTTACTTTGTTACCGAGTACAGGACCATTATATTATGATGTTACAGCTATGTATATTTTTACTCTATGGTACCTTTGGGACTTTTTTTTCTGATTTCTGTCTACGGTGATTGTTAGTATAATTACTATTATTTTTTATTTCCTAGCTCATATGCACTTTCTAAAATACCACCCGCAACAACCGGCGGATCGGCCGACGCGCGCCGTTGTTTGTTTTATATTTTTTATTTGGACGCAAATAATATTATTATTATGGTCCTCGCCAGTATAATCATGGCTTTGCCGTGGACGTATACCGGTAACACACGATAATATTATAATAATAACCGATCAATAACGCATATACCTACGTTCCAGATACAGACACACGGCCAATAACCGTGTATTATTTGTCAAACAACCAATCATCACAATCGTAATTGCCACCATCGCTATGAGCAACTGCACAACTACCGCACAGTCCGCATAAATATAGGTATAGGCAATACGGATTTCACGTTAATTTACATATGTATAATATTATATTATTAGGCATATTCCCCCGGTCCAACGTACCACACACTGATCGCCTATACAATATGTATATCCAACATCTACAACTACTGCTAGTTTACTCACTACGGCTATAGTGTGTATTTCCCACGTTTTACCAGAGCTCGGCATCCGGCCTATCTCTTTCTCTCTCTTTCGGTCGGTCTCGTTGTCCGAGAAGACCCCCGACATTAAAAAATCCACCACCCCTCCTCAATCTCACGGAAAAAAAAAACCTTAAAATAATAACGTTGTACTATGTGCGCTACAGACACGTCGGAAGACGCCTTGGAGGAGATAACGCGCAATGGTATAATGATACGGTGTAACCGTGTGGTGGCGCCATAGGCTGTGGCGAAAAGTCACCATTATATTTATTTTACTTTTTTTGTCTATCCGAAAGCCACTCGGTGTATTTTAGAGGAAAAGTAACGTCACAAGAGTACAGAAAAAAAATATTCAATTTAAGGCGATGACGAGTTGCGTGGAATTTCCGAATATGTAGTTTTTCATTTTTTTAGTACGAGAATATTATTCTTATTATTATTTTTTTACGGTCGCGGTTTTTGTGTGAATAGTCCCCGGCGGTTCGCGCTTATTAATATATTATTATAATTGTATATTACCTAATTATGATTTTTTTTTTTGGTTCTTTTTAACACACAACGGTACAACACTGGACGCGGTTGACCGTTATTATTATCATCGTCTTTATTATATTTACCGTTTTGGGTAGAGTTCCGGCAGCAAAGTTTGGGTAGAAAAAAAACATACAACATTTATAATAATAATAAAATAAAACAAAAGCCGCGTTTTCACGTCGTAACGTTTTAATTGAAAACCGGAGCACGCCCAGCGCGTGTAAAGATTTATATTGTAAGTACAAAACTCAGGCGGGACTCGCGGTGTTTGTCGGCATTGACCGGATAGAGATTTATCCGGACGAGATCTTGTGGCCGTTCCGGACCGCAAAGGACGTTTAAAAAACAACAAAAAACCCGTTTTGATTTCAAGGTTTTTAAAATTTTGTTTTTTGACGAGGAAACTTCTAAGCTCATCCTCCTCCCCTCACAACTATAGATTTTACATTTCGAACACTTTACTTGTTGTGACAGCGGGTATAATAATAAAAAAACAAGAATGAAATAGTCGGTATTTAGGTTATGTTATGATCGGCGATGACAGTTTTTGCTAGAGCCATTATTGATTAAGCTATAACCTTATTAAGACTTAATGAAAAAGTGATAAACGTGGAAATTATCAGCATAAAAAAGCAGAACAAATTAGGACTTTAAGGTTGATTTGGAACAGTTTATATTGTCAGAGAGTGCCCTATGACACTTTTATTTTTCATATCAACTATAAGGTAATATATTTTTTTTTTTTGCTGTCAATTTCCATGTGAATCACTTTTTTCTCTAGGTTTAGAGTATATTTTTTATCCCAGTTTTTGCCTCATGGTTGTATGATCGCTGTTTAGTATCCGTGAAAAGGTACGTTTCATTTGCATTAAAACGCAATAACCGCATACCAGAGTCGTGCGATAGGATTTGAATTGCGATCCAACGTATGTTACCTATATGTAACGCGTTATAAATAAAAAAAACTCAACGCGATAATGTAATTTAAAAAAAAAAAGCCGTTCTAGATATCATTTACACCCGCGAAATAAAATGTGGTAAAAATAATGTACGTTTTACATGTACATGTCATATTATAGTACCTGTGCACGGTGTCTCCGGGATCATTAGGTCACCGTCGAGAAACTACAAATAATTATAATTATTACTTAACTTGTACAAACGCGATATCGAAACTGTCCCATTATAATATATGTAGCTCTGCGTTTTGTCATCGTTAAACGAGATCTAATGAATCATTTAATTTTTCTCTTTATGATTTGTATCATTTAAGTTTGTATAAACCATGATAAATTAAATCTGACCAACTAACAACTTTACATTTGAACGTATCAAAAAACACCTAATGTATGTAAAGTCTATAAGAGTTTTATTCGATATAAGTGTTATATACAGTGTTTTAACACTGTCAACATTAAACAGGGAGGATATACTTATCAATAAAAAATGTGGCGGCTATCTTCTCATTTCTCCATCAATATAATGTTGTATTTTCTATACATTAGTTGTGTATAGATATAATTTTAGGATAAATGAGAAGATGGCGGCCTCCATCCGAAAATCATTGTCTACGTTGAGTGTCCTCTCTGATTTATTCTACTCTGTGCTATATCTATTTACCTTGAATCGACGTATCGGCAGTGGCGTCTTGGTCGAGTCGGACGATGAGCGATGGACGGTTTAAGGATCCAGGCGGCGGCGGTTGTAACGGGAACAACCTGTGGTGATCGGTCGTCTGCGGCCACGGTGGGAACGGCACGATGTAGTGTGGTGGTGGCGGCTCGACAAGAACTTCATGTACGTTAGGCACGTACTGTTCGCCAGGCCAGTCGAACGTGAACGTGGCCGGCTGCGACGCCGTGGCCGGGGTGTGTTGGTGGGTGGCCGGCATGTGGTACGAACCACCGCTGCCGGGCGTCGGAGGAGTCGGCTGACCGCAGTAGCCGCCTCCACTCCCGAGCATGTCCACGTCCGGTACTTTTTGGGTGCCCGAACAGCAGTCCGACCACGGCGGGCTGGGATTCCACGTGTCCATCATCATATCGCCCGGGTCCATGGCGGCCTTGACGAGCGCCCGGGACCGGCCCAGAGACGTGGCCGACGGCAGAGCCAACGCGGTGGCCGTGCACCCGCCCGTCTCGGCGCCCATCGGTGACACCGGTGAGTCGGCGGACTCCTCCGTTTTCATCGTCAACGGCGGCGGCGTTTGATCCGGCGAATGGAGCGAATAGTCGACGGGTTCCGGTTCCAGCTTGTGCCGGCCAGCGGCATACCGGAAGTACCCGTCGGGCATTTGGTGGAAGTGCTGCGGTTGCTGCTGCTCCGTCGGGTATTGCGAAGTGTCCTGTACGTGCTGTAGCTGTTGCGACCTGTGCTGCGCCGGCGACTGCTGGTAAGCGTAAGCGATGTCCGAAGAAGTGCTCGCCGTGGTCGCTGCCACAGGGGGGCCGACGGACGGCACTCGGGGGGAAGTTTGTGCTTCGAACTGCATACCGTACTGAAGTTTACTCTGCACCATGTAGTAGTGGTAAAGCCAACTGTTGGCTCTCATCACGGCCGCTTCTTGGTCCCTGTATGTACACAACAAAAAAAAGGCAAACATTATTGTTAAAAGCTAACATTGGTAACATACATAATATAATATGATATTGAACGAAACCAGTTTTGGTCATTTAACAACTATCGAGGTTTGCCGAACGCGCATTTACACAGTGCGTCCACAACACAAGAACTCAAGTCTTAACCTAATGAGTTTTCATGGTATTTGGCGAGTTTAAGAACTCCATTAAGCCACTATTTTGGCGGACCTTAGATGCTTGTGTAATTAAGCTATATGCGTTCAATCGTCGACCTAGGTGGGGGTCACATTACTGTGCGACGGACGAGCATTGGCTACATCATTTACATTGGAAGCTGTTGGCTCAATAATATTCAACCGGACGATAATATTACTATTGAAAATGTGCGCGGTAGTTACATTGTTGACCTTGTCGCACGTTGATATTATTTGTGTTGGATCGTTGCGTTCAACGTGGACTCATGCATTTACATAATTAAGCTTTCATCGAATCGTATTATCTACCAGGTAATTAAATGTAAATACCGGCTCTACAAACTCGAGTCGGGTCCCCGGTAATAATTAATTGACAGCCGACCGAATCGCATCGACAATTCCGTCTTATCTTGGTCAGCCATCCTAATAATTCCTATCGTGACAGGTGAATTTCTATAATGATTGTACGTCGTGGCTAAGGTTAGGAGACAAAATCGTAATCTTTTGCAACACCGTTTTTGACAAAGACCTCGAAAATTAGGTATAATAATACGGTCGAACATTATATGGAAAGTTTTTTTTTTTTTAAACATTTAGCATTACACGAAAATATTATAATAGTTGACCGCACAGATACACGTCATATAAATGTCAAAGTTTTTGAATTTTGATGAGAATCTCGTTCCACAATGTTTTTTTTTTTACCATAAACAGAATAGGATTATTTTGTTTTTCCCCCTTGCACCTCGAGCACTGATAGATGGTCGTTCCGTAATGACGCCCTCAGAGTAGTAATTAAACAACGAAGAGATTCCGCGGTGTTGGATTATAATATACCCGAGGCGCGCTTGCGTTCTAAATCGGTTATTATGATACATATATTTATATATTTTGATATAAAAATTCGTATTATTATACCATATTTCCAATGTCATAATTCCGAGATCGTGCATTATGTGGCAGAGTACCACCCACACCGCACCGGTCTTCATAATAACAACAACAGCGACGGCCGACACGTCTTCCGCGGTTCTATAACGGTGATCCGGCGCATCGCATATTGCACCGAGAAAACGACCATAAAGGTCACGGGGAAGAACCGCACGGGTTATGCGTTAGGCGGAATTTGTAAAAAAAAAAATAGGTATTTTTTAACCTCTGAAAATCGCCTCCGAGAAACTCGATCACGACCGTGGACGATTTCGGAAGTTAAGACGGTCGTGTCGGCCTAAATGAGACGATCCACTCGGTAATTGCCAGGTACGGTGTCGGTGCCTTTCCAATTCTCTCTTAGTCTCCAGTCACCGTACTCGCAAGTCGAATAGCACCGAAATCGTTTTGGGACGGAGTCTAAAAGTACCCCAATATAAAAAAAAAGTCCTTTAGGATCTACGCCCGGTTGTGGAATGATCCGCAGCCAGCAACCCGGTCTGGAACAACGTTAGCCACTAAACCTATACAATAAGTCAGTTAGCTATACCGTAACCAAATTTCTAAACAGTACTTTGGCAATAGTTGTGCACCGCACTAAGAATATTGTACACACATTTCCAATTGATGGGGGTTGTCGCTAATTACAGGCCTAATAACAATACTTATAGTTTTACTTTAGAAAGTGGCTGAACATTTCATTGTAATCTAGTCTCGTCGATGACACACGAGCTTGACCGCCAATCATTTGTCTGCCTAAGTATTGACTCGTTACATAACCGATCATTCACGGGATTATTATTATTTTTTTTAATAATAAAAAAATATATTTTGCCCCGACTACCGCGGTATACTACACGGGCGTTATGTTTTATAAAAATGTACATAATCGTTTGGTGCACCAAGTCTATACTTATAATACTATATTACTCTGAATTCGATTTAGCCGTGTAACACCGCCGCCGCCGCCGATGTCCTCGGGGTCGAGTTTATCGACGAAATAATAGTAATAGAATGATAATATAGTCAAATAATTTCCAACACGGTTCGTTCAATATAGAATAGCTGATATAAACACTGGTATAATCCGTGAGAACCAGCGACTGAGTTATAATCTGTGTTGTTGGTATGTGAATTAAAATCCTTGATATTTTTTATTGTTCTAAAAATTGTTATACTCATACAGTACATGCACTTGATACAAAGTATGCTAAAACGAGAGGGGGTTAATTTTTAATACATTTAAAAAAAACCGTAGGTATCAACATATAACACAAACGGATCAAAAAAAAAAAACATTATAAAAAAAGGTTTTATAATTATCTAGTATCTATCATATTAATAATAATAAGTCCTCTGTCGTGTGCACTGAAGCCGGTACACCACTTTATAATCGTACGGTAAATACACTAGTCTGGGCTTATGTACACTCTATGGCGATTATATAATATATTACATCTATCAGTTGTTTTTAAACGTATATTATAAGTATGTAATATCGCACCGGTCGGCTATAGCTGCCCCGTCCTGTTCCTACTGGAATGTATATGAACTTAAGCCTCCGGGGGAGGTGCTGAACGTGGTATTTCATCGGATCGCGAAAAATGCGATTTCGATCATTTCCTATACATATAGATATAGATTGTATTTTATAATTTAGTATTATACTTGACCGCAGCTGTCGAGGTCGCCGGTGGTAATTATAACCGCCGCACCGGTTACTATAGATAACTCCTCCCAATATTGTCGCAATTAACAGCCAGCCGCTATATCTATATGGGTGTGCTCTATACAGGATCGGGATACGATACGGGATCATGTGGGAACCATAGCGGAGCTTATAATATTATGGTGTATATCTGACACGGGCACGCGCGTTTTTCCTCATAGTGTGGAACGCTGTTATCGGTTCGGTCCATCGGTGTGCACAAGAACTTAACCGGTGAATTATGGTCATCGACAGAGCTGGGCCACGGTGCGGGCGGAGGTGACGATGCGGTACGCTTTAAATTATAATAATAATACCGGATTATATACACTTATAATAATAATAATTATCGCCTTGGCTCGTTTTAGTGGAGAAAAAAAAAGGAGGAGGTGTTTGTTATAATATATTTTTACCACGATGCTGCGGCGCGCGGTGACCGTATTAACGACCTCGGTTGTGTGTATGACGTTTATTATACACCACCGCATCGACCATTGTATACTATAGCCAGGGAGCGCGCAGAAGCACATGACTAAACTAGGCCAAAAGGTAATTGTCACAGGTAACTTTTATGTACAAACTATTAAATAACTTGATTCAATTCTGTTTGTAACAGAATTTCCAGAGATAAAACATTTTTCGTATAAGAATATTGATTTTCGTTCTTTTAAAACAAATTTTTGTATCAGTTTTGTAAGGTTATGAAGGAGATTGAGTAAGCCAAAGTTAGGTTTATTAAAATTAATTAGAAATAAATCGTTTTTTTTTTTACGGCTTATTGATGAATTCGATTAAATCCCAAACGAAATTGATTACAAACGCGTTTGTACGTAAGTTTTCTTACCGTTATAGAAAATCATTAATGACGGTGCCAAAGATAATATAATGTTATTATATACATACTAATTGAAATATGTTATAATTATTACTCTTATATTTTAAGAGATTTTTAAGTGCCAAAACTTGTTATTTTCCATAGAAGATGTTATACTTATTTTGTTATTCAACTCAAAAATGTATTATGTTTAGCATTTTGTTATTTTTATTTTTTATTTATGACTTTACGGGTCGCTGTGACAACTGTTGTTTTAACAAGAGTCGTATCCTGGGGAAGGGGATTTATGGTGTAATGGTTTCCCGTTTCCTTCTGTAACTTTCTGGTGGCCTTTGTTATTTAGATAATAATTATTATATTTTTAACCGATGTATATGTAGCCTGATCAATAAGCGATACTGTAGGTAAGTGCAGGTATCTACTTGCGGGCGCAATACGATTGCGCGCGGTCCTTATCGGCGGTACCTTTTTAGGCGTACGATTGCGCGCGCTATATTATTTGTACTTCTATGCAACGTTGCCAAATACATATATACGTATTAATATCCATACGAATTGTGGCGTTCTGTACGCATATAAGCATACCATACATTGTTAGAGGACCTGTAGAAAATCGCGAGTTCTGATTGGCTCTCTGACACATGTGATAACAAATTGGCCCAACAGCTGACATATTCTACGGCAGGTCACTGAGTGTTTTGGCACTCGCTCGCTTCGCTCGCTCGGTGCCGTCGCTTCGCTCCGCTAACTAAAAATATCCTAGGTTTGCAGGCTACAGTCTAGGAGGAGGTCACAGGTTAAGTCAAATTTAAATTAAACTTAACTTTTTTAACGATATTTTTTTAATTATTTATCTATGTAACCATTAGCGGCAACGTCGCATCCAGTTTCACGCGCAATCGTACGCCTTTGAAGGGTCAAAACCATGTTCTTTGTTATTCCGGCACCGCGCGCAATCGTATACACAAAAAGGTACAACGCGCGTAATCGTACTCCGCCGCTACTTGCGGCCATGAAGCACAAATAGTTTACAAACGTTGTTATAACAATATGAAAGCATATAAAGCATATTTTTTTTGCATATTCTTGATTCAAGCGAATAAAATATGTCCAAATAATATAAACCCGTTTTAAGGAAATTTAATATATTTTTTTTATACTAATTTTAATTGTAAAATTATTTTTTTTTACCGTGTTTTTTTTTTTTTAATGATTAATTATTATTTTCATGAATCATTCGGCGGATCGGATCAATTTGTCGGACGGGTTCTGTTCCATGAGAAAATAATCCAAGTACGTTAACATAATAATATAAACGACGGCGATATTAGAATATGTACAGTGTTTGTAGGTATAATTAATATTTATCGCACCGCATAATGTTCTTTTGGACTATTAAAATTGCGCGATTAATCGGATTGATTGGTTTTGATTGGAAAACGGGAACTGGTCTATTAGTCCGAATGAAATTAAACGTTTAGCTATTTCGTTGCACGCATCAACCGACTACGCTTAAGGTACACTTTAAGCCACGGTAATAAACACGCCTACGGGATACATTAGTCAATAGCCAGTAACTGGATTAGTGCTAAAAAAAAACATTTATAGTTTAAAACAATTTTATTTTTGATAAAATATTTTACAATACTCGTTTAGGACGACGCATTTTAATTTTCTGTACATTTTTTTTACCGAATTCTCCTTTTAAAATTTAAAATACTTATTGTGGTTTTACAACATATTTGTTTGTTTTTAGTAATAATAATTTTTTTTTAAATGTTGTATATGTGTCTACAAGCGAACTAATCTTTTATTTGTAACTTTTGACAAAAGCGTTATAAAGTTTTAAGTTTTTAGACGCGTCTTTTTTAAAACGAATTACATAATTACATATTTTTAAACTAGAAAATGTAACGTGAAGAAAATTTTTAATAGTAAATAGTGACATTATTTACTACCTATTAGCATATACATATATAACAGATAGAAGAGTCAACTTGTAGTAAGTTTTTCCCTCTACACGATGGACGCGTTAAATTAGTAATTATGAAAAAATATTATTTTTTTATAAATCTGTAAAAGAAATCAACTATTGGAGAAAGCTAAGCACTGCCCGTGCCGTTTGGAAAATATAATTGCTGCTTAACCTTTTGTGATTTGTCTCTCCTATGGGAAAATGATGGATGCGACGTCGAAGAACGAACAATTCAAACCGATTTGTCTCAAAAAAAAAAAAAAAAACATAATATTATAGTTAGTGAGTACAGCGGCGCATACTGTCTTTATATAGGGACACCCATTCGGTCAGCGTGGGTTTCCTATAATTGTTTTACTCGGATATGACTATGTACCTAGTCTGTCGATGTGGTCTTTTCGGACATTCGGCAACGGCGACAACCGTTTTGTATATTATTATTATTATTTGTATCCCACGACAACGGTAATTTCCATTGGCTTCCGTTGTTAGCACTAGGTAATTTGTCACCGGCAACAGCAACAACAGCATCAACCGACCAACCTAACCACCGTCTACCCACCGACCTGTCCACGCACTCTTCTCCTAATCCGGCTCGTTAACTTTATTATCGACCATTAACACGGGTTTCCTCGATCGTAATCATTGTTATTATTTTGTTATTCCCATTTGTGCCGTGTAAGCGTTTTAAACTTTTTTTTTTGTCGTAAAAAACCTCAAACGACCTACGGGACGGCAAATCGATCGACAAATGAACCGGCAATAACAATAATGGTAATAATAATAATAATAGTAGTAGTTGTAATAATAATAATGAGTACTGGTATATATAGAAGGAGTCTGACAAGCGTATTTAAACACCTCCACTCGTACCTCTACATACTGACATTTTGCAGAGGGCAACGGTTTTTTTTCCCTTTCAACTATATACATGTTTCAATAAATTCTCCGGGATCGTTAGTGCCCCTGTCAAAACGCCCCGGACTTGTTATAACGTTGTCATTTGTCTCGGGACAAGTGTGTTTATTATTATATTATATATAATACATACCGTATGTATGGGGGGGCCACGGAGTGCGTGGCAGAAAAATGGTTTAGCTTTGACGGCGGTTGCGGTTACCAGGGATACGTTGGTCGTGTAAACCGGACGACGGTCAATAACATATATTATATACTTACATACACAATATATATATATATATATATATGTGTATGTTTTTTTCTACTCTTTCTGTCTTCTAACGAAATAAATCGTATATTTTTATCGCGTACCTACTCGCCGTGTTATGAAAACGTGTTAATGTCTCCGAGACACGATATTAATTACACACGATAGGATATTATTATTATAAATACGTCTTTATTCCGCTATCGTGTATGAATTGTCTTTTATCTTGTCTCGGTCCAAGTGCACAATAGGTAACTTCTCTATCTCTCTACAGGGACTTTAACGCCCGGCCATAGAGTAATGTCACAGAGGAACCGTTCCCTATACATTGATTTGACAAAGGTTGCAATTTTTCAGTTTTCCAATGGCAATTGTACGTATATAAAAATTATGTTTTTTGACAACCTGCTTCCGTAATTTACCTGTGATAAGTACAATTTCAGATAATATTATCGTAAACCGTGGCGATCATAGTAACATTAAATGTTAACACAATAGTACACCACAATTATAGTAGTATTGTACAATACAATGTAATGCATGCAATTTCATCATAAAAACTCGACGTCATGGACGTAGACTAAGATAGGTACATAAGTCGCGGCCTCTCGAACCCAATACTTATAAGTTATAACCTACTGATAACTGACGGATTACATACACTCATACTGCTGGGAATCTGGTACGCTCATTGTACTTATATTATGTGTTTCGAAGCTTATTGGTAAAAGGTTTTGGATTTCTCTTCGGACATAAATAATATTACACGTTCTATGTAGGCATGTATAAATATGTGCTCATTCCGGTTCCGATTAAAAAAGAAAAACCGTATATTCAAACAATGCATTCCAGTTTGAATTAACGCCGGGTCGTCCACCGAGGGCATCCTTCCTAATCTAAATACAGCTTTGTATATGAGTGTCGATGCACTTACTTGGTTCATGCTTTTATTACTCGAAAATAACGGGATCGGATTAAAAAATAAAAATTTTTTGTTTGATTTTAACTCGAGTTTTGTTATCATTTAAACCATATTTGAGGTATTTACTATTAAAATAATACACAAGGTGACGTTCATGCTGTTTCCATGACCGTCCATTCGAACATATTATCCTGTAATTCCAACTATTTAATGATCTCAGAGGCGCGTTACAGTACCTAGTCAAAATGGAAGACTTTCATTATCTTCAGACGGATAAAAGTATATAAAAACATAAATCGTTACCATTTATCCCATTCGAGTGTAATTTGAATCAAAACAAATAATTTCAATTTTTCTAGTATAGTTTTGGGATTTAAGGTCTGAAAATTAGACTGAATGTAGATCTAAAGTGAGGTTAATATATCAAACATTTACAACTTTCTTAAAAATATGTAGTGAAACTTTTTTTGTTATTATTAAAGAAGAAAAAAAAGAGTAAAATAACACTGTCCGTTCTGAATTTTCGAGAGGCTATGTGTGAATGAATAAACAGGTATCAGAAAAATATTTTAATTATTACGGTGCATGAGTAACGACGGCAGTAAATTATAGTTATTATATGATCAACCGTATCGACCCTTAACAAGAAATACCGTTTTAAGCATAATATGTTGCAACGGTTTTATCGATATTTTTTAATTCAACCGTCTGTACAGATCGGCAACTAAGAGTTTTGTTTGATAGTGACGTTATCACTATCTGATATAATAATTCCTACATGTCTGTATTGGCTATACCGATCTCATCATGATCTGTGTTCACATGTCCCGACTCTAATGTGCTGGTTTTTTTTTTAAGTTACACTTTATAAATATTTGAGCCAAATATATGAACATTTGTATGGTAGACGCGTGCCGACGATATGTAAAACCGGCAATAGTATTTTTGCCAGTATGATAGAGAACAATAATAGTGAATTAGCAATTGCAATGTGTCTCGTACTTACGTAAGTACTTGATTTGTGCTGACGATGACTGGCTGTTGGCTGTTTTCCATGTTGTCTTTGACCTGCAACACGCAGTGTATCCAAAGCCAGTCCCCTGTGGCCCTTTTCTGTACCCTGGCCAACAGTATGCAAGAACGGTCTTGTTCCGATTGTGTAACTGCAACCGATAAGTACAAACACACATTATTATTGTAATAATTATGTTGTTGTTTGTGTACACAGCGCACACATATTAACCATAGGCGTATAAGTTGATTTTAAAAGTTTTGTTTTTCCCTTCAGTACCAGTCGATTGTTGTACGGCACTTGATCAAAATATTATACTTGTATCTTATTCATATACCACACGGGTGGCCCGACCGTTTTGTTTTAATATTAGGTACATATTATAGTATTATATTTTCATTGTTTTCGGGGCGGACGCCTCATGGGCAGTTAATCACGGGCGTACCGACCACGTTATAACGTTATGTATGTCTGTATGATGTTATGGTATACTCACTCAGCCTGTGTTTACTCTGGGCCTCTCGCATGCACTCCCAGTGTAGCAGTTGGTACCACGAAACACCTTGAAGCTCTACGCGGGAAAACCCCAAGTGAAATTCTCCTCTGGAAATAAAACGCAATTCAATGAGACAAGGTTATTTAAATAGTGCGAGCAAATACGGTACGAAATATTATAATAAAATACACAATGTAAAAAAAAAATCAATTCATGACTTATTAAAAAACGCGCCAAGGTGACACCCATTTTTCATCGTTGACGAAAGGAGATTCAACTAGAACTTCCCTGATAACTATACATCACAGCTGTTGAAGGAGTAAAGATTTAAATTTCGCCTTAATGTTGTCTTACGCACTGTTGCGCTTTAATAATATAATATACATCTAAATTCTAATACCAGTTGTGCGAGTATTTATTCAACTATAGACTTGACACTTATATCGGTCGTTTTCGATTATTTTTACAAGTCAACCTACCCTCCTAAGGGTACTATTTATGCCTTATTCCACGTAGTATTTTTTTCCTCTCAGATTGTAATTCATATGTCTACCATAAAATTGTTCCGGGCGGAGTCCTGCGAATTAATTAGGCTTTGTTTTATTGTCTTGAAACCATAAAACTCTAATCGTCAAACGTAAGTACATTTTTTTTTATCATTTCTTTTATGATTAGGTATAATGTAAATTTCATAGGTACATAATAATACTGGATATCTAGAATGAGTATATCTATTGTAAATTCTGTCTTACTCACTCGCATTGTTTTACACGGGTCGACAAGAAATAAAACACGTGGAAGTCATATTCTATTTTTGAATAATGTTTATGTACTTAGCACAAATAATGTGAACTAGACATACTTTATTTTCATTATATTATGTACATATTTGTGTATGCGTTGGACGAACGGAAAAACTGGTTGGCTTGTAGGCGTTGTTTGTGATCGATATCGAGATTTCATTTTTTATTTAAATCATTCTCACCGCGTTACGAATCGAGAAAGTCGTGTATCCGACATATATTTCAGTTGTAATTACTTTTGGGCGATCGTGGGCGGTGGGGGTGTTGTGGCGATCGTTCTGCAACAACCGCGGCCGGAAAACAACATAGCCCCCGTAGTGACTATATAGGTTATACTTTAAAAGCCACAATAGCCCCGAGTCATAATATTATAACACTCTTGCTGTGTATACTGCGGTGTTGGTTTTACATTGGACCGGATAACATAGTATCTTACACTGTATCGGATTTTGATCAACTATGATCGATTCAAACGCTAGGTACACTACGTTTGATTTAAATAACTGATATTTATTGTCGGTCCAGTTATTTGATAGCTTATCGACGGTGATATCTACGACCCCATTCTGTGACAGATAGGGTAAGCCGCAGGGAAATTAATTTATGGATCCGTACACAAAAAAGGCTCCTACCCCTTACCTCATTTGCCAAAATGGCCTACATTTCTTATAAAAAAGACCCCTTGAGTACATTGTGATTATTGATGATGTAGGATGTAGGATGATATAAAAATGATCATAATAAAGTAAAAAAATAACTTAAGAATTATTAAATTCAAACCAGTTGACTTAATATAATATAGTATCATAGTTTTACAATGAACGTATACATGGGGATTTGCGACTATATAAAATTGGGCCCTCGGTATTTTCATCATTCTGTATTCCCATGAAGCCCGATGTCCATTCTGGAAAAAGTTTTGAATACCTCATCATCTCTTTTGTGGTTTGTGGTACCGAATTTAAGCTATTATTATTTTCCAATATTTTAGAATAGCTAAACAATTTATTTTTTGTTTGACAAAAACTATTTTAAAATAAAAACAAATAATAAGCAAAAGTAGACGATACTACTAACAATAGAAGAGGTGATTACTTTTTTGTAGAATGGAAATCGGACTTCATGTGAACACAGGATGATGAAAGTGCCAAGGGTATACTTTGTTCAAAAATAGAGCCTTTAAAGGCTATAGAAGTTTAAAAATAATAGAAGAAAAAAAAATGTTAATATAAAAATAGACCCATCTTCCCTGTGTTAATTATATATATATGTTTACAAATATTAGAAAAATGTAAAGTTTTAGTAAAAAGTTGCCAATACAATACTCCTTAATAAATCACAGTCGGCAGGCCCCTTAACTGCCAGTGAGTAATTTCAATGTTATCAACTAGAAATATTTGATAAGAACGATTGGTCATTTTCCCGACTCCAGTGTTCGATATTGCTGCTATAGGAACTAGGCTGTCTAGTTGTAAAATATACCAGTGATTAGGTATATAATAGATCCCGACCGAGTAAGAAACGTTTTTAGACTATACTGTATAGTCGATATTTATTACCGGCGCTCTTAATGTATAAAACGATAATGATAATTTGTTTGTGCGGCAGTGACGTGATTAATGCAAGGTGGATGCGCGACGAAAGCTTGTTGCCGACTGGATCGCTTTGGTTTTCGTCGGCCGACCTCGCCCACACGACGGGGATACCCGACAAATGGTTGATGTATATAAGAAAACTGTGAGACGAAGCAGACGACGAACACCGGGCCGGGTATAAAATCGCTATTAATCACCTAAGAGCTGTTCACCCCTGTAAGTCCGCGCAGTCGCCTGTAGTCTTTTAATATGACACACTCGTTGCGAAGGCAATAAAATATAATCTCGTTCTTTTCGTTCCGACCGGCGGCGGAGGCGGCCGACAACCGGTCCACGCACATCGTCTTGGCGTTTACGGTCTCTAATTATTACCACGATGCCGGATATGGTATTTTCGATAATTGTTTTTTAACGAGATAATTGGCGAAATACGGTGCCGATGATTTGTGTGCTCGGGTCGACCCCCTTCTTTAATAATTGGCGCCCTCCAAAACAAACCTCTCCTCCCCGGAGTCGGACCAGCATGCACACAAGAAACGTGTCACGGCTATATTAATGACGCTTTTGCGCATGAATAATTTAGGGCGCGCTGAGTAGCCGCCAATATATACTTTGCTCTAACTAATAAAAAAAAAAAATTGACTTCGCTAAAGGTAAATCTGTTAAAAAAAAAAAAATGGAAAACCGCGTTTACGGTTCGGCGGCTACTGTTGATCTTACCCATGGCGACGCGTCTTAAACAATAACATTGTACCCGTCTAATGGTGTTTAAGTGTTTTACATACATTTTGTCTACGTGTATGAACTTCATATCCATTGAGTGGATCGCCGTAAACACTGTTGTGGAACCTTGGACCACGGCTTCCCTGGTCTCTGGCATCGCCACCGGACTGCAAGTGGCTAGAAAAACTGGTTCGTTTCTGCTGCACAGTGGCAGATAGGAGAGGTAATGACCCTGCACAAGAACCACCTGTAGAAACAAACATACAAGCAACCTTAGTAAAACAAAACAGGACGATATTACCGTTAAAATAAGAAAATCATTTTTAACGTCTTTTTATGTTAAAAAATTGGCCATAGTTCAAAACTGTGTTTATGTAAATTGCAAACGATTTTACTATCTAAACCAAATCATAAAGGTCACACAATTATAAATAATATAATATATTAACTAACATATTACGTTAAGTATACGAATAATAATTTAAGGTAATGATGTATTTATACTTTAAAAAAATGGGTTTCAAGTTGGCGATACACGTTAAAGTATTAAATCGTTGCGTTGACAGAGGTGTAGTGCTCTCAGTAAGAAGCAAAATTGAGGTAAAAAATGGAACTGATAATAAATGACTAATTCGATTTTAGAACTAACAGAATAGTCTGTCAGAATGAAGATTTATAAAAAGAGGAGAGGTCCGCCTTATGTCTACGATCATCTAGGCAACCCACTTAAAGTTGTAGACATTAATAACGGCTTATTTCTATTAGATTCTAATAACCGTGCGTATACGTTTTGAAATTGGAAAACGACATGATTACTTTTTCTTTTAGAAACGATATTTTGTACACTCGCCAAGAGTAACGGGAATTTATTAGTTTCTTTTAAATAGAACATGCTGAATCTTTAATAGTAGATAATGATTTAGTCGGATCCTACGAATGTCTACTAAATAATTGATAATAATTACATATTGTTTACCGACATAAAACGTTAGCGGGTAACGGGTATAGAGTGTTTTAGTGATATGCATTGATAATTCAGATCGATTAAGGCCCTATGACTTATCTATGCATTACATTAGAACTTGATGAATACACGTGCAATGTATTTCAGTGCAATTATTTACATAATAATAAATTACCTTTTGGTCACCGAATCTCATTTGTCTTCTGGCGTTCCTGGAAACGTTCATCCGGCACAAGAACATCCGCTTGCAACCCTGGTCCTCCGCAGACGTTTGATTCCTCGACAGTTCTGTCTGAACGGCTTGGTGGTCTTGTTTGTCGATCATGTCGTACACGCTGTCGCCGTGTATGAGGAGATCCTCCTGCGCAAAACACGCGGATACCGTTAAACATTATTATATATATATATATATATATATATTATAATGCTGCAAATTGTTCATGTAGATAAAGATTTATTAGATCGTCAAGCGTTCGGGGAGTGACTGATTTGACGTTGTGTGCGTACATCTCATTGACAGGTGAACTCGAATCGTCCGAGTGTACAATACTTGAAGCGACCGAAACGAGGCGAAGGAAAACTATAAAAATAGCTCGTCCTACGTGCTATGTGCTATATGAAATCAACGCCCAGATAGGTTTAATCGGCTCACGGATCTTAATGGCATGTCTCTGGCACGGGGAATATGTACCAGGAGGAGGAGGAGGAGGACCACGTTAGTTGATAATAACCGGGGAAACGTCCCCGGGGTCGTCGTCAGCCCCCTTTTTTTTTTGTGGACCGAATAACATTTTGGTGGTACCTAACAAGAGTAAAAGAGACGAGACCCGGACGAACCACTGCGGGAAAGCTAGTTTTGTGCCTTATTTTGTATATCATTATGTGTGCCGTCCGGTGCATACACGACTATACAACCGCTGTTACAGCCCATGGTATGTCGTATTAGAATTGTTATTTTCCTCCTCGATGACAATGATGTATTGCAACGGCTATATAAATCGCGGGGGCATTACGGAGACACCACCGATATCGATAATAAAACGATTATACCGTTTAATAAAACGTCGGATAAGCTTTGCCGCAATTGACTGGACTTGAGCCGCGGTACACGGGCGTTTAACCTACAACCAAGTATATGTTTATGTCAGTTAATAGACCAGTCGTGACCACTACTGAAAGGCGTCGTACGCGCTTGTTAGTATATTATGTTATCAATTGCAACGAAGCGTGGGCGTGTAAAAATACTATCTGACGTTTTAGCGAGGCTTGTAAAATAGATCCCAGTCATCTCCGATAATTTTGGTAAAACGTTGAACTCTCCCCTTAAGTTTTAAACAAATTGAACGAATCGTTTTGAGTTGAATAGCTGATGTGTTATTACACCAATTAGTATTTGTATAGTGAGTGTGATAGATTGATTTTGTCTTATTTATTATTAGCCACATTATTTACACATTAGCCATGTAAATGCGTTATGTTAATACTACTATTATTAAGATAGTCGGGATTAGGATCTCTTTGCTCTTGAAAAATGTTGGACTTAACATTAGTAATTTTTTACGTTAGTATTGATAAAATATTTGGGACTTAAATCATATTGTATTTTCATTGCAGCGATGACTATTTCGGTCCTGGATCATAATTTGTTAGTATAATATCTCCAAAACTATCAGCTGTAGCTCGCTTTATACCATATATTCTCAATTTTAATAAAAATGGACTTGGACCCTTTTGCTTCTCGTGTACAGAGTCGATGGTCTCGTACTATACCTACAAACCAACAAAATATTTTTCCTCGTGGTGGTATAATATCTAACGAGTGAAACTATAATAATAATAATATATTATTATTATAATATTATCAAGTACAGGCGCAGCGGGTGATGCGATTGCGGGTCGTAAAAAACACTTACTAGCAATTATTAAATGCGTGTAAAGAAAATTACGATGTCACAAGAAACGAATCCATTTGGCGCGCATAAATTATCATATTTTCCTCGGCATTCGAATATTATTATTATCATCATGATAGCCGTGCAATGCCGTAAGTACGATTTATGCCGGTCGAGTGACAAACTTTGTTTTGATCGCTCTCATAATAACATTATACACACTAGCCATTACTCGCGCGTGTACCTATAGTGTTGTAAATCGCAATTATCAATATGCCAGCAATTATTGGAATTATAATAACATGTATATATACATATAAATAATATCTGCTAGCCGGTTACACAAAGTTCGAGTGTGGATGCCTGATTTGTTTGCCGTTATACTCATGTGCGTACATAAAAACGTCATTAATCTCCATTGTTTCCACGATAAAATAAATAAACACTCGGCTGGCGGCGTGGTCTCTCTCTGCAGGTATATACTGACCTTCAGATTTATATTATAGAACAATATAGTTTCAAAGCACTTCATTATCCCGTTAATAGGATTTCATATTTTATAAATCACGCATTATTCGGTTTTAGCAAACAAAAATTTTAATCGGTAATCTAATCAAAATAAAACTGATTGAAAATTTATAAAAATGTTGGTTTCTGTCTAAAAACAAAAATTCTACAAAATCTCCACTAGCTTTTCAGCAATACTCGGGAAACTTGCAATACTCGGGAAACTTTAATTCATTCGTTCCACTCAGTTTCACCTTTGTCTTCTATTACCAGCGTTGCCATAGTGTAATGACATAGTCTAATGAGTTATAAACACTTAAATACACATCACTTCCTATCATTGCAAAGCGATTAATTTTTTATCTAACCTTTTGAGGATCGGTGGTTAGTATATTAACCACTTTTGTTATTGCCTTTTAGGGGTGGTGTTTAAAGTTTATAACCACTTATATACACATTTGGCTTTGGTTAGAAATGATGATCACATCAAATTGCCAACTAAACACGCACCATTACAGCATGCGATTAAATACTATTTTTTTTAATTCTCAGTTTTACATACATTTTTTTTTGTCTAATCATTTTCTGATTTTATCATTCTTAGCATATCCCTTAACGGTCTTTTACTGGTGACATTTCTTGCTCTTCAAAGAGTTAACATATAAACTGTAATTAAATATGATATGACAATCATATTAGGATATTTTAAGCTATGTTACTTTTGTTTAAATCAAGTGGTTTATAACACAGTATTATTATAGCAGGTCTGTTTGTGAAAAAACTAGTAACGCGAGACATCTCTCTCAACAACTTTCTTGTAAATCTTCCACAAAAAACGTAGATTAACTGCACTTGGCCGTACAATATAATGTACACACACATATTATATATATTTACTTAAGATAGTGTGGTAGTGTGTGAAATGAAAATGTAGATGTGGGACCGACGAGGAAAGCAAAAATACCAATACACAGCGCCCGTTTTGGTTTATGTCTGTTTATATTACATTATAATGTTATTACTTACATTATGACCATAGTGCTGTGTGATTTGCGAATAAAGGCAAATACGTCTGGTGAACGTGAAGTGGAGACGACAAATTGTCGAAAAGTGGGAATGAGTTCAGACTTCAGATGTGTTTGTCAGAAGTGGAAATTTAATCTCGACGAATTTTTTAGGCTGTGGGAAAAAAAGTGTAGAAAAAAATAATAATTGGACGAGACGGAACGGCGGTGAAGTAGGACGTGTAGAGATGCGGCCGAGATAAAAAGCTTAACAATGTTTTTTTTATTTTTTATATAATTTATAATATTTGTGACGAGATGAAATAATCGTTTTAACCGAACGTCGCTGTGGCTGTTGAGCGGTTTTCGATTCAGATACTTTCTGATATTTTAACACAACAATGCTGTTGCCACAGTTGAATAACCTCGTTGCCTACCCTTAACAATTGAATGAATCCGAACAAATTACAATTTTTTTTTTTTTATTCGTAAATGAAATTTATTCATGTTCATTTGTCTACGATGGAAAAGTAGCGCTAAACCGTTATTGTACACGGGACAAGTCAGTTTAAGTAATTTTGGTATGTAGCGCCCCTGTTTTCATCATATTTTTTTAACCATAATTCATATTATTTTAAGTACTACAGTTAATAACTTTGATAATAAACATAATATAAATTATACCTGTATAATATTTAAATATTTTATTTATAAATAAAAGTAATATTTGAACTAAAAACCAACAACTCTTTCAGAATATTATAAAACAAATATAATACAATACCAACAATACATTTTTCCCCTTTTATTTAAATTGTTATAAATGACATTAATAATTTACTACATCAAACTGTTCTATTAAAATGAACATCTCGACAATATATGTTGTAATAATGGAAATATACTATTCTTATTTTTGCTCATATTTTGTGTAATGCAGGGACGATAGATGTCTTTTCGAAACGAGATACTTGTATTTTACGAGTAGGCATATGTATAAATAATTTACATTAAACAGTGTTAATAAGAATATAATAATATCTCTTTACTCTAGTTATACAAAGAGTATGACGTGTACAATATGTAGTATATTAGGAGTTTTATGAATTATGGTTTTTCTCAACGACCGAACGTTATTTAAAAGTTAAAATATTCAAAAAATCAATTCCAAATAGTTTTTTTTTAAATACACATTCACGTGTGCCTGCTGTCACTATATAATATAAAATATCGGAACAGCTATAGACCACCAACAGACATAAATGGATCATACGACGGTTTGTTTTCAAATAATAAGAGTGTACCCATTGCGCCCGGATTAAAACGACTCTGTTGGCACGGCATTTCGATAATTCACCAGTCCTATATCGTTATTTTTTTTTTTAATTCGACCACGGTGATTTTTTTTTTACGTTGTCCTCTGTAATTCTTTTAAGACGGACGTTATCGTGCGTTTATTAAGGCTAACGTAGAGGTACCATAATAATAATAATAGTAATAATATAAGAATCGAGTTTCTCATATTGTGTATTCAATCAGAGACCCTTCACAATACTATATTATAATATACATGTATAACTCACATGTTTAAAAAAAAAAATAAATCTCTCGAAAACCAACCGGTAGTCTTATTGAATTATAATATAGTGGCGTTAAAGTTCTTATTCAACTCGAAGGTACGCGTTTGATTTACACGCATCATATTTTATCATATATTAATATTTTAAATACTAATGAAATATACCGGATAAAACAGGATCGCTGACATCCAAACGTGGTTAAAGTTTAAAAGCAATCATATCATTATTATTGTTATTATGAAATGGTATTGATGAAAAAGTATTGAACTGTGTTTGGAAAATGTATTTCATGCGAATTTTCATAGAATCAAAAAGGATCTTGAAAAATACAAAAACGATTTACGTTAAGACGTATATAGTGTACAATATTATTATTATCAACCAACATCGGTTCCTGATTCACCCAGTATAACAGTGTATACCGGTGGCCTTCCAACACATAGTGCTCGCGCTGTTCGTTGTATGTACCGGTACGGTTTTAAATATTATACATTATATTACTGTGCGAGATTTACACGTTAAATTGGCTCGGTAGTCTGCACGTTTAGGTCTGATGGGATAAGGGAGGGGAAAAGGGGAAATGTATCGGGATGTGTTCACGTAGGTATAATCGCGGCGGCCAGAACGTGCCCGGCGCGACTGTTGGAAAAACGGCGGCGGTGGCGTTTATCTCGATGGGAAATCTCTGTGGTCTGGTTAATTTTCCTTTTTTTTTTTATCCGAGTACTTTATTTTTTTTTATTAAATTTTTTTTTATTTTACGCGGTCTACTCGTATTTGTTCCTTGTCCAACGCAGTGGGCATGTGCACGGGTTTGTCGACGATCTCTTATCTGACAGTAGCGAAGGTGGCGGTTGTACGTACCTACCAGGGTCTTTTAGATCCATATATTATATTCACTACTATGTACGTATTCAGCGTACGGACGCTCGGCCGAGGCTAGACGACTTAATTAACCTCATTAGCGGATATATATAGTTTTTTTCTCATATACATCAACAATGTGTATATACCTATATACCCAGCAGCGTAACAGATCGTCCGTGTAATGTTTTGTGATTAAAAAAAAATATCACAACATTGTTCTGTAAGCGCATTAAAAAAAAAAAATAATAAAAAAATAAAGTTTACCGGTGTAGTTCAGTACACCACCGTCAGCACGGGTTTCGTTTGCCAAAGAACCTAGTATACAGATTACAGTCGCACCAGTCTTCTTCCTATACGGTGATATATGGGACGTGGATTCTGCCAATATGTATGCGATAAAAGAGAAACCGTCGATTGTTTCCGTTTGTGTATACACAAGTGTATATATTATATTATTATAATATCAAAGTTCGCGTGCGTTTCCACCGGTATTGTGTTTGTGTGTCCGTTATCAGGACATGTCAATAAAAAAAAATACTCACAACTCGGTCAGTCCATAAGAACAATATTGTCTATACACACCAACTCGGGTGACCGTTTGCACTACGAGTATATACAGTAAACCTAAACATACATGTATTATGTGTAAATGACAAATGTGGATCTGATACAGCGACCTTACGTTTTTCTGCAATAAATATAATATTATATAAACATTTTTTTTATATCCGTGCAAAAGATATGAAATGAAAAACGATTGGTTAGTTCTAAAGTTTTATTTTTTTTTTCAATGTCGACATTGCAAAACAAATAGTCTCCGCCAGGACGCTACCGATTATTCATATGTATGTTTTATTTATTTTAATCGATTGACATACAATACAGTGAACCATGTTTAAAGCGGGTCCTTAATGAAATAAAAAAAAAAATTGAATAACCCGTAATTTTTCTTTGTTTTACCCCTATATCTATATATATATGAATAATCTGGAAAACTGTATAAAACATAATATTTTTTGTTTTGGTGTCGTAAGGTTGTTTTTAGCTAGAAAGGCTTAAACAGTAAGTATACCTATAGTATTTAAAAATCGATATTAAATCTATACACTGCCAAAGTTCCTTTCATAATATCAAACATTATTACAAATAGTTTATTACTTTAGAATATATGTGGGCATGTACGATTGGACGTAATGATAAACTGAACGTGATAAACTAGACATTTTAGAATTTTCAAAAACCGTTTAGCCCTATCTTCCTTATTAGGATATTCTACATTGTAATTTAATGAAAACAAATCGATCCGATCAGTAAAGCACCTATAACTTTAGAGTAATTATTCGCCGTCAATTATAAGCGCGATAAGTGTTCATAAAACTGTTAATAGAACCTGTTTTTGCTGGGTCATAAAAAAAATCCAAATTAGGATTATATTAACACTAACGCATTTATCATCAACGAGGATGACCGTGATCGTTGGAGGAGTATTTATTATGATATTTATGGGTAGATCCGACCAAAATATATACCCAGACGGTTCAAAGGAAAATAGCTATGAATGAACTCCTCCCTCGCTATTCATAATAAATAAAACTAAATAGTTTATTAATTTTTATCATACTAACAGAAACCTGTTACACTGTTGATTATTATCACAAGCCTGTGAAATATTTGAATATTACTCATTGTAAAGTCTACATGACCCCGGACCCTTTTCCTCGATAGGTGGTAATGTACAAATGTTGTTTTCCTGTTTTCAATGAGAAGTAAGCTTGTTAGTTTTCTACGACAGTGCCTCGTGTATATTGTCAGTTGTTGTACCTACAGTTTGCCGTATTATTTTTTTTTCAGTTTATTTCGTTTAAATTTCCCGACTTTGTAACACGTTCTTCTGTTACATCTGCGGCGACGGTACACCGACAAAGAGCTACATATCTCTGCACCGGGCCCGTGAAATCAACGTTAAGACTTATGCCATTGGCATTCATAGTGCGGCTCCATTAACAAGTAGTTTGTATGGGACTTTGCGCGTACACTACCGAAATTTGCAATAAAAACATACCGCTGTCGGAATTTCCTCGAGAAAGATACTTTCGCGAGGTTAATAGTTTTCTTCATGGCCAGCTATATCTGGTGGAAAAATCTGCAAAAACAAATAAAGAGAAAAAAAAGAAGATAACTCCTAAACGGTCTGGGAATATTATTGGCCAAGTGGGACACGTTTCGTTTTCCGTGCGCTAAATTTAACTCGGTGGGGGTGATCACTGATCATATTGTCCTTTGTCTAGTAGCTAAAAATGACTGACAATATAAGCCAGACTAAATAGTAAATATTATATGTTCAAAATTAAGTATGTCCAATACACAAAATGTCCAGTACAATAAAAGTTGTTCAAATAACACAATTTAGAAACAAAAACTAAAATGAGTAATTTTTTCGCTAAATCCGAATCTGATCTCTGATTTTTCTTATTTATCACTTTTTTTAAATTGCCTCCAAAGTTGTAAGTAACAAAAATATTTGAATTTTTTTCTTGAAAATTTGGCGAATTTAGTAATAGAGGTACAGCCTCTACAGTGTTCATTCGTGCAAACCCTGCTTTCACACAATAAATTACATGTGGCCAGCATCCTCTTCATAAAAGTATGATTGAACCGTTTTTTTGATTCTTTATGGCTTTTTTAAACTCAATAGTTGTAGCTTAATAGTTATGCAAATGCAGGCTTAAAAAATAAATATAGAGAGCGCTAACAAGTATAATTATTGTTATTTAGTGGTTAACAGTATTTTTTTTTTGTTCAAATCGACTAAGATCCATGTGCGTTAAGCATAATTAATTTCAAATTAAATATAAAATTACTTTAGGCAAGGTTAACCTGGTTTTTCACTGGGTATGTGTGTTTCATAGTGTTATACATTTTTACAGAGGATTTCCTATTGGGAAAAATGTTGTACGCGCCGTACTCACACCTTATTAGTGTATTTACAATCTACATGGTATAATTTAGCTCTTTGAGAAACGACTCGAGGACACCTCGTGCGATAGCTTTCCGTCGACACTTGTCACTTCGGCGTGCCAACTTCCTGAAACGTTAATTATTCACTTCGGGGTGTTTATAAAAATAAACATTTTTTAAAATTTATTTTCACGATTCTGAGTCGACGGGTCTCACCCAAAGCGTTCGAATCACTGTACAGGTCTGTGTGTATTTGGACACGGTTATAGAAATTATAATATTTATGTACCGGTGCTGCTATTGCGATCTGCTTGCCGGCCGACAAAATTTATAGACTAACGCGGGATTCGATGATGATAATATTGAACCGTGGTGGTGTGACGGGGGAGCAGTCAGCGGGGAAGTGAAAGGATTCTGTCGCCTATAAGTACACACCGTACTCGGGCTCGGTAAGGATAGACAGAACCAATATATAAAATAATATACCTCTATAGGTTTTGCGCAAAACGCCATTGACTGCATTGACACCGCGAGTCCTTGTAAACCGGGAGAGATATATTATATAGAATAATATGTGCCGGTTTATTATTTTAAAAAAAATAGTAAAGATGGTTATACACCGATAAGTACTGTACACACACACACACATTGTTACGATGACGATTTATGGGTAAGGAATCAATATAAACGTCGTTAATCGGCCGTCTCAATGGGGAGGCAATACGCCTATGCCTAATGAACCTTATCAAGATCTTACTAGTCTATTTTGCTGATGAAACTTTGACCGCCCCAGTTGACTTTCTATGCGTCTCCAACGACACTGCAAGTAACCCGTGTAACGCACTAGACACGCCGACATAATATTATTAGTTATTACCTACTTTCTAATGTGTTGGACCATAATACAACAATATCTCGGTAAGAAAATAATTTTCCGATCTATTGATTTTCGTTGTAGAGATAATAGTGTTAAGTCAGACAAAATTACAGCGTTTATTATAGGCTCAACTTTAGCGAGTCGTGCTTGAATTGGTTGCTTCGCAAACGCGGTTGGTTTACAATCACTTTTTTTTATGTTTGACGCTATGCTGAGGTCTTGTTTATGTCACGGGTGTATTTCTTTTGTGGTTAGACTCACGGTGTGATTTTAAATCCCTGATTAGATCCCGTTTCAGAAATATAAGAAGACGTCGACAACACAAAGAAATAATTGCTTCATCCGAGATAGTTAGCCAAAATTAAAAGGGCAGTAATGACTTTGTGCAGTGTTGATCATAGTAGTTAGTAGAGTATTGTAGGTATCTTTTAAACAAATTATTTACATCAAACATATAAATAACATATATAAATATGTTCGCGATACAAGGTCTAAGGTGTAGAGAAATAATTATGTAACTTTATGTTTGTTATACCTGAATTATTTCTAAATACACAAAATTACCTATAGGCAGGGAAATTATCCCTCCCCCTAAATAGTGTCCATAACCGCAATATTATTCTAAAACTATAATTGTTTTGTCTTTCTTTTTTCGGAAACGCTGTGAGACTCGAAACACTTTCTGATGTAGACTTATACACAATTTTTGTATTTTTTTGTACCAAAAAGTATTGACACGTTTACGGCACGTCTCGTATGCGTTTTTGATTTATTCCCTTAACCGTAAATAATTCTTTGAATTCTGCTTATCACCTCAATGTTTCAATGTGCCATTACCGCATAAATGGCGCCCAACGCAAACCGTTGACATTGATAAAATATTATTTATGTGGACTAGGAAATTTGCTCGCATTTTTTTTGCCGTTCGACCTTGTTAATAAAATATTATCTGCTTATATTATGTGCTCTGTTCGCGCATACTTTATATAGTATGACCTACACCTATTTATTTATTAGCTATTTGACTTATGTTGTTTTACGGCCGTCTTAAACGCAGATATCGTTCAACGTAATGATATCTTATGGGTGTAATAATCATTATCTGTTTTTTAACGATGCACTTGTAGGTTAACTATTAATTATTATACGTTACAATAAGAATAACGTTTTAACGCCTTCTAAACTTATCTGTAGAATGTTGCGTATAGCGCCATAAAACATGTTGAAATCATTAAACATATATATTATTTGTGTTATAACAGCTAAAGAAAATGTATCAATACAAGTACAAATATTATTTTTATTACGTTAACGACACGCTATTGTCATCGTTAGTTGATCATAATAATATATTATAAACAATACTTTTACATTTAGGTTTGTCACGCAAGACTGCTGTATTATTCAGAAATTAACGTTCAAGTTTATTCGGGCTAGTGATTGAAAAAAATTGTATATATCTTCCGTGCAACTGCCAACGTGGGTTCTAAACACCACAGGGCATATTGTCTAAGAATTGCTCCAATTGATTATTGTATACTAATAAATGCGTAGGTCTTAAATAAGAATTTAGTAATTAATAGTAATATATTTATATATATGTGTATAATTATAAATGTATAATATAATTAGGTTTTGTTTAGCTACGCACCATTGCACGGAAAAAATATATAGTTGGACCAACCAAAATTATATTTCATTTAGCTAAACACTTAATTGGTGGAACTATTAGTTAGTTATTCCAACTATGTATTTTCCCCATTGATCCCAGGTTTATGTCAACGACCGACTCGAAAGTAAAAACGCCTATTGGTTTTTTAGAGTAAATTTGTTTGTCAGTGAGGTTCGACAAAAAGTGGCACGATAACAAACGAACTTTCATTCTTAGATAAGTACTATTATTATTATTAATTATCATAACGATGGCGGTTTTCATACCGGCACTACAAAGGCGGCCGCACTTTGACTTGTGTAACAAGTACGCATACGTCTGTCTCTCTTTTGACTTAACATCATAATCTATCACACATTGCATTGACTCATTGTGTTTTGGACTCGGCGACAGAACTGGCGCGCGCCAGTCTGATACAAAAGAATATAATACATTATATTGTTATGGTAACAGCGTGCCTAGAATTATTGTGGTCAAGAACTTATTTATGATATTATATGTTCATCTTGAGCGAATAAACTATTATTTCTGTTGTGACCGCACGTGTACAAGATAAGTACTTCATATGAAATTTTGGAGGGAAGAAAAGCCACGTGTACATTTCTCATGTTATTGTACGGTTAAACGATGATTTCTGCTGGTCTACGTTGTACGATAAGAACTGGCCGCCGCGCCGGTTCTACGCGTATAGGAAGGTGAAGAACATAATATTATTAAGTTTTTTTTTGGCGGCTGCGAGGATTGATTAAATTATAATATTCTTTGAGTTCGGGTTCGGACGCGCCACAGTAATTTGCTGTCCACAACCTAAGTAGTTATAGTAGCCAGTAGGTATAGGCTGTGTAAAAATAAAAATCATTTCAAATCGACTTTCACCCACAACAATATACATTTAATGATCCCAATGTTCGATATTATGCTAATTGAAAAACTTAACTATATCACACCGGTTGTGCGCTGTCTCCGCCTTGGCGAATAATACTATACAATTCGAAACGATTAATATACGTGTACATAATATGTACATAAATCTGTTAACCTATAATGCTGCCACAAGTATCTATATCGCATATTATTTATCTATTTATGCACATATGTATATTTATATATTATAAGTATGTGTATATACCTTTGATGCTTAAATACGTTTACGGGGAGTGCGGTTAATTATGATATATGTGCAATATCCCGTTTTGTTCTCGGTTGGATTTTTTATCTCTCTTCAAAACTCGCTTGTGAATTGTATATACAAATATAATGTAGGTACATCTACCGTCTGTGTGTGGGTGAATTAGTCGTTGGCCGGAAATTTGCGATATCGCGTCATAATCATATCTGAAAAGGTATTTCGCACCGATAAAGACTTATCCTGCGCAAATAAATCAAGCAATGATATTGTGTTATATTAGTCGGTGGTCGTCTTACGCGGTTTCGGATTTATAACATACCGCGCATTGACCTCTTTAAGAAAAACAATACAAGTTACAACGTCGATTATAATATACCTACAAATATAATTACCCATAAGGAAATAAGTATATTTATATTGTACAATGCGGTTACACCGGAATCTGCGCAGGACATAGTGCTGTAACAACGAGTATTCAATTCAAAGCAAACATCTTGCACGATGATGTGTACTAACAAAATATAATATTATAATACTGTTGTTAGATGTTGGGAACCCGAAAATTCTCATTATTCATTAACAGGGTGATCTATTTAACGTAAGACACGCAATATCTCTTAAAATAATTGCAATTTAGTAGTATTTTCTAGTTGAAAAACTGAACGTTTATGTCATTTTTATAATATTATAAAACGATTAATTATTTATCACCTTTTATAGGTTTTAAAAGCACTATAAAATTCGAAAACTTAAATGATAACGTATTCAATTAATTAATTTTTTTAATTAAAAATAATTTGCTGAACATTTAGAATGGTCGATAACCAGTTTTGAATAATTACTTTAAAAATTCAAAATTTATGACGGTAGGTAAAGTAGAGTGCAGTATAATTGTTATCTACTTGCATTACTTAACCCGTCCCGTCCTAAAGTTTAATCATTTTAAAAGTAATTATACTAAACCGGTTATTGACCAGTCAAAATTATTCATATATAATGCTTAAAAGCTGATATAGATCTAGAAAAAAAATATAATAATTTTAATATCGTCTTGTAGTGTAAAATAACACACTAAATTGTCTCTAAAAATAAAAAAAGATAAAATTTAAATTATTTTAAAAGAAAACGAGGGTGTTACGTTAAATCATTGATATTGATATTGATTTTCTAATATATATTCTAATAAACTGATGTTTAACTAATCTACCGCAGAAATGTTTAGTAAATTATTAGCGAGTTTAATTTTGTTTAGAAAAATGGAGAGTTATAATATAACATAGATTAGTATTATAATATTATGAAAAAAAAAGTTTTAATTAAATCTTTTACAAGATATAAAACTATAATATTGCGATACAAAAAAACAATTTAAGTGCATACTTCGGATGTTTTTAGAGCATAAACTTCCGGCCTGTGGGTGTACCATAAATTATTATATTTTGTAGTGTATTAGATTATATAGATTTATTTTTTATTTTTCTCATTACATAAACGTTAGGTACCGTCGAAATAATGCAAGTTGCAACACTTTCACGTTCATCGTTATAATATAGGCATTAAAGCGCGAAAAAACTAAATAGTTGTAATAATAAAAAAAAGCTTGTAAATTACTAGTAATAAATAACCGATATCCGTTTTTTTTTCCATTAACAGTCGCGAGTGTATGGTACGGAGGAGGAAGCGCAAAATAAGCAACATAGACAAGACAGAAAGAGTGAATGATATAGAAGGGAGGGCGGGAGGGGAAGAAAACGTGTTATTACAATATGTACGTGTATATATTGTTAGTATTCCGGAAAGTCGCTGCAGTTTTGGTATCTCGAAACCAGCGACACATGTATCTACATAATAACATAATATACGTATATAGGTATATATATGTATATATTGCGGGTGAAAGGCGTGGGCGTCCGAGCTAGGCCTACGGGCTGGAGCAGTGACCACAAAACCAGTTTCCAATATATGTATTTTCTTTCGGATCATAATAATTATTATCGAACGGTTCTCGTTGTTATTATTCATATTTAAACGCATACACGGGCATGGAAATCGGACCGGTCTAGAAATTAGGTAATTGATTTTATTATATTGTTTGATATATTATATATTTTTTTTGTTTGTGATATTATATCGACAGCAGCTACGGCGGCTTTAACCCCAAAAGGTTAATCGCGCGTTGTGAAAGATATGATTATAACGGTTGCCGTTTGCAAAATGTACTGTGTCCGTATAGTCAACACAAGACTTCTCTTTATAATACGTTTAGGTATGACCCGAGGGAGAAAGTAGAAAATTAACCATGTAGTGCTTGTGAAATGATAAATAAAAATAACATAATAATAATTTGTAATAAAAAATTGTGTATCGCTTACCATGGAGTGGCCCAAGTACTCGGCAGCGTTATCCGATATGTACAACAGTTTGCCGTTTTGGGTCATCATCATCAAAAACCCGCTTAGCGCCTGCAAACAAAAACAAAACCAATAATTTTCTATTAAAAAACATATAAAGGCATTTAATATGCAAAATGGCGTGCGTGTTAACAATTACTGATGTCAATGGGCGAGCGGCGATATTGTGATTATTTTGAATTATCATTATTACTACCTTCCAAAATCAATAGCTCTTTGCCGCATTAAAAGTGCGTCATGAAAATCTGCTGTAAAGAATACCATTTATGAATTTACCCAAACATGCGTGCATTGTGTACACCTCTAAACGTTTAACCTAATATGAAGTGTGATTGTGTCTATAAAATAAACATATTATGTTCAAAAACACCTCCCACAAGTTTTTGACACTTTCCTTGTCAAGTCCAAAAAAAGGTTCGATTTCCCTCTATCATTATACCTTTCCCACTCCTTCTTTTCTTGTTTTCTTACGGCAGTTTGACAATTGATATTTTCGATTAGAAACGATTTCACAACCAAATTACTATTCAATAATTTATTGTTTTTCTTTTTACTTTGTTATGTGATTATAATAATATGTATGAGGCTATTGCACGCGCTTTTCTGGATTTCCATTAATGTCACGGTTGGTTCGCAGAAACGTACCGCTCTGTGATGAAATAACAAAATAATTATCATATCATAATATCCTAAAGTTATCACATCCTCCGACAAACTGTGGGCTTAGAGCCACGGGCTAAAAAACATACACTATCGCTCCACGTTATCTGCGGTACACTATAATATTATATTATGATCCTCTCGCGGAGAAGAGTCCACCCACACGACAAGATTTCATTCATCTTATGTCCCGTTGTACCGCACCAGAGCATAAGCCTCAACCTAATACCTTGTGTACACAATATTTTTTTTATGAGTGAAGATATCGATTATTGATCGTCGAGACCTTCTCTTCAAACTATATCCGAATGACGTACGATTTTCTTTCTTGTATACTTACCTTCTTTTACTCGGGACACTCATTGCCTATGATAATATTATAACGGTGGATGATTATGCGGCCGACGAGCACATAATATGGAACACGGCCAAACCGCCAGACACCTTGTTTCTATATGTTTTTCTCATATTATTATACTGAATACATGTGCATTTATATAGGCACAAATACCGTACGGTCAAATGCCAATGATACACCCGCTCAAACAAAGTATTTATATAAGTATTATGTATTAAATTATAAAGAAAAACGTAGTAACGTGAACAAATTTCATATTCTTCACACTTACTTGTGCTGCGGCGTTAAAACTTGTTTGAATGATGATATTAATGATATATATATATTATTAAAGTAAGCCGTTTTAACTACATATAGTGCATATAACGAAATATTTCAGATCTTATCTCGGCGAACGGTTGCGGTGGTACATAATCCGGCTGTGATTTTATGTTGTGACGTTTTACATACATAATATTATATTATAATAACAGTATCATCATTCATCATGCATGTAATAATATCGATACAATTTATTGATGTTAATTTAAGTAAAAAAATTTAATTATTTTGAGCTATCGAATAGGATGTAGGATATATATTATGATGAACGGAGTTCAAGTCGAATAAAAAAGTGGTTATTATTACTATTAATATATTATCGAAGAGGTCTTTTAACATGCATCTACGATTACCCGCCCATCATTATGGCATGTGCGCCCTCGTCATTCGTTATTAAGTAGTATATTATACTGTATATAGTGTACTGTATGGGATATGGCTCATAATATATGCACAATTATATTAATACAGATTATGCGAACCACATAACGATCCGGTGTGTACGCTTCAACCTAACATAATACAGGGCGATCCGTTTAACGCAAGGCATTAGTTTTTATTTATGTCACTGTGTACAATGTTATAAAATTACCAAACATATTTGATCTTTTTTAGTATTTTCCAGAGTGCTATTAACTTTTGAAACTTGAAATGGGAACGTAAAAAATTCAATTGACTTTTTAAAAGAAGATTAGTTTCCTTAAAATGTTGACTGGTCGATAACCAGGCATCATTTTTGAATAATTACATTTAAAAACCAAAGTTATTTTAAGTTTAAGACGTGAGATGGAATGCGGTTATGTAATGCGAGAACATAACATATTTCACTTACCTTCATCCTTCCTCACGTTGTATACGTGAAAATTTAAAAGTATAATTAAACTGGCGTTTAATAACATATGTGAAAATGTTTCCAAAAAGAAAAACTATGAAATTGTAATTCATTTCCGAGAACATAAGTGTTAGATGGAACACCCGGTATATACCTAGCACGTCAGATATAATATATGTATAAATACAATTTAGCTGAGAGTAGTTTTACCGTCATATAATTGGTTTTTTTTAATGGTCATACGTTTAATACGAATTTAACGTGGCCCCCAATAATAATAATAATAATTATTAACATGTATGGTGGAATTTGGCGTGTAAATATCCGTTATCTATTTTCACTCTTTTAAACATGATACATGATAGGCCAGTGTTATAACTTAAGGAAGGTGTTCAAGTAGAAAATATAATATACTCGTGTCAAGAGCAGTGTTTCTCAACCTTTTTACTGTGGTGAACCCCAAATTGAATATTAATTTGTTTAGTGACCCCTAAATAAATGTTTTATATACACCAGTAGATTATTTAAACGTTATTGGTGTTACTTTTTTTGTACATTTAGTTGAAGAAATCGAAGTCCTTATTTCATGTTTATTGTTTAAATACCTACATATGTATTGTTATTACATTTTTTTATAATTTAAGTGAAGTTATATCTGTAAGCATTTCAGTGTGCTAAACCTAAAACATGTATATTTGTGATTTGAGTCAACAAACCGGGTCAATCTTAATTCGACTTAACTTTGGCAAATGTGCATTATATATTTTACATTCCCGAAAGTTCTGTTGGTTGTTCAAAAATGCATTTCATAACTTTTTCAAATTTTGCTAGGTAGCGACATTTTTTTTGCAATTTAATCCACATTATCATTCGTGTAACTCAAATATGCCAAACACAGCCTTTATAAATGTAAAAAAAAACTCTTTAACAGTATGTTTCATTCGTAGTTCAGATCGTAATGGAGCAGATTTTTGTCTTTATTGTCGTAGGATGCAAGTACATTGTTGCTAGCGATATTGCATTGTAGCCTATCCTGTCCTAAGGTTATATCAATACGGATACATAGTATAACGACGACGTTTTGACATCCGTACAGTGATTGATGGTCGCCGCGACGCCGTGCCGTGTCCCTTGAGGCCGCTTGTACGACCGAAGACATCTAAATAACATCTTAGGTATATAATTTAGGTACAGGTTTTGGTTTCGATGCGAAACCGAGATGAGGTATTGGTTTCGTTTTTTTCCAATGGCGACCTCGCATCGAAAACTAGATCCTAACATAGGAACTATATTATACTGTACCTAATCGAATAATTAATAACGAGCTAGTCTCGCCCGTTCAGAGGTTAATCGCGTTCGGATAATAGTTTAATTGAATGGACCGCATAGAAGGAACTTGCGAACTTTGAACCGTATACTATTTTTATATGGCGCGAGTGGCGTTCAACTTGTGAACTTTGAACTGTACGTATCGCCTTTATGGCTAATAAAAAAAAACGGGCAATAATTGATTGGCCTTGCCCCCCCCCCCACCCGTAGCGGCAGTGAATGAGCGCACGCGGACAATACCTGTAAATCACACACATACACACACAATAATATTATATATATGTAGTTCGTTTGTGTTTGTACACAGCTTAGTGTATATAATAATAATATATAAGCTCTGTGTGTGTGGATCTAGAGGAAAACACCTCCGGGTCGTACCGGGTGACCCCTTTTAGAAAAAGGTCCGCGTTTAATTGCCGACCCATTAACGTGGTTTATTGCAAACAGATATTTCCGTCTCTCTTATAGCTCTCTATCTCTCTCAGTTTTCTTCTCTCGTTTATTCCACCCAAGACACCGTTTCACCTGTGTTCACTATACGGTCTTCCGATTCTTTTATTTTTTATAATGACCGCGATGAGCCGTTTAGCTCGTGGCTCGACGATTTATTACTCCGACGAAGGATCTATATAGAAAACAGTTAACATGTACAGGGTACAGCCAAACGTGCCGACAAACAATCGTTGTGCATAACAATATTATGCGTTTCAGCCGAAACTTTAACATAATGAGTGACACAGTTTCACTAAAAAAAAGAGGAGTGCCATAGGTATAAATGGTGCAAATAGGTGCAAATATTTGCATTTAAGCTCTCCTCCAAATTGCTGCAGTACAGTATTGGCAATTAAAATGTGTTTACATAAAATTATATTAAAGTTAGCGTTTACAACGGTACAGCGTGGTGGTATTAATGAGTAATGGGCGGTCATTAAACACATACACACAATTGTAGTATAAAACTATAAACTTATAATTATAATAATAATATACAATATAAATGACATTATTGCGGCGTTTTAAAATCGCTGCGCGGACAGCTTAGGACATAACTTGGAAAAACGAAAAAAAAAACCCGTTATGAGCGGTTAAGTGGTATTCGGTGTCCGGAAATTAAAGTAAAAGTAATAAAATTGAAATAAAAATGTAATCTGCGATGACTAATAAAGTAAAGAAGCCGGCAAAGGTGAATAGTGGTCGAGTAGCTGTATACGGCCTGTGGTTTTATAGAATAATTATGTTAAAGTACTCTTGTGTTTTTTTACAAATATATGTACTTTGAAGATAATGTGGTATCACTAGAAAATAATATTGCGTAGAGTTTTGTGTGATTGATAAAATAAAATAATATATAGCGCGCAATTAACATATTAATAAAACTCGACATTTTGCATTCGTACATAATATATAAATTTATCATTAATGAATCAAATCAATGGTCTATTATCTGAGTCAAGTAGTGTACAAGTAATGATTTTATAATATAGAATAGTGTTAATCAAATTCCACAGGTCATACGGATTAGCATAATGCGATAACTTAATAATATACTATTCAACAATTGTTATAATTAAGCGTATACCAATAGTCGGTTACCTTTTTTTGAGTAGTTTTTGTAAGGGCAAATTTGAAGGAAAAAAAACATGTTATGTTGTTTATTTATGGAATGGTTTGTTTTGTAATTTTATTGCGGAAGAGAGTCAATTCCAGCTTTTACTCTTCAACTCTGTCCTTATTATTATCTGTCGGGTCGAGGTATAGAGGGAACAGAGTGTATTGGGGCGTAGGAGGTCACAAGTCGACGGGAATTATTAAAACTGAAAGTGACAAAATTGTTTTTCAAATAAATGCTTCGATGTTGATAACTTTTCCTTAACATTCAGTTTTAAGAACGCTTTTTGAGCATCTTTAACCCTTTAACTTAAAATAAATGTAGATCTAGTGTATACATTTTTAAAACAATTTTTTTTTTTTTTGAGGCCTTCAAAATACTAATTACATGGTTCTGATACAATATTGTCCTTATAGGTTTTTTTATTAATATTTAATAAGTTTATACATCTTTGATCCACATCAAAGAGTTTTTTTAAAGTTGTTTTATCACTTTTAAACATAATAATGTCTATAAACCTGTAAACGCTTCATAAAATTGGATTTGTTCAACGATTAATGTATTGCTGTTATTTTGTACAAATTTAATTCTGCTGCGACATAAGATGCAATAAAACATTAAATCGAGTATAAATGGTATTTGTCAAAAAAAAAGTAAACTAAAAACCAGTTAATGTTTACTTCCAATTATTTATGACACACGCCTCGAAAATGCCATAATATATTTTACGTTCCATTAGTAAACAACCCAAATCCACAATTGATAATTTTTTAACACATAAAAGCACATCATTGTAAAAACAATACCTTCTTATCTATGCATCAAAGCTAATATTTACCGACATGAAAATAAAACTAAAACAAAAAAACTTAATAAAATTATTACGGTTTTAGGTTAGTTTTTCGTCAAATAAAAAATAACATTAGACGTTTATTATTATTTAAACCGGTTAGCGGTAAACAGCATCAAAGAGCCATAATTAGTATAACCATACGGCAATGAAGTGATTTGCGTTTGCTATACAAATATACAATAAAATAAATAAACGAAATGCAATTAAGTTTGTATGTAAGGACCAAGGGAATATTTTTTTTGTTCCTAGGTTCCTGTTAATATTGTTAAAACGAAGTATGGAATTTTGTGTGTACACATATGTAGTAGGTTTATATATTTTGAACGGTTATTTAGGACTCGGTAACAGCAATTTCCATTGAGAGATAGGTAAAGCTAGTACTAAAATATTTATATAAATAAGTGATGGAGTGGAGGGGGTGGTGTAATTGTAAAAAACAAAGCTGGCAGGCGTTCAATAAAAAAATATATAATCCGAGTGCTACGGCACATTCATTAGGTTACACCGCACAGCGCACGCGACATGGCAATGCTTCTTATTAATCGTCGGGGCTTTTAATAATTTTAAGATAACCCTCGGTACCGACTGTACTGTACTGTACTGTATGTGCTATACACATCATATGCATATAAATGTGCGTTTTATGTATGTGTTTATATATTGTGCCCGCAGCATTCCGCGCCGATAACGGATCTACGTTCGTTTATCATCGGCGGGCGCTACTAGGTTTTGATTTTCGCACCGTATAAGGTGTCGCCGGACAAGGTTTTCCAATATAAACGCGTTGTGCAGCACCACCGTGGTTAGGTTAACGTTCTTTGTTTCACCGCGGACGGACCCAAATGGCAAATTATTGGGTAATAAAACATTTGAATTACCTTTTTTTTTCTTCAAAAAGCTACTATAAGTTGGTTAATACACTTAATTTTTAAAAAAATATTATGTTAGAATATCTTAGAATAGAATGATATAGAAAAGAATAGTTTAGAATAGACTATAATAGACTATAATAGAACGGAACACAACAAAACAGAACAGAATGAATAGAACATTTTCTCTTGCTTATTTATACATAATTTCAACAGAAGATATAAATTAGAGAAACCGACGACTGCAAAAGTCAATTTCGATTTTCTAAAATATTTTAAAGAAATTTAGGTGTATTAACCAAAATTGTTATTTTTGAAGTTTTTCTTTTATATATTTTTTTATGTTTGTTTTGTAAACAACGTAAAAATATAACCTCACATATACCTCATATAGTAAAGGTATTAGCTGCTAGAGTTTGATTATGAGTGATTTCCGCAGTTCTTTATAAGAACCGAACTTGGGAAAGGTAATGAGAAAAATATGCATAAGATTTGGTGGAATGGTCTAGATAAAATGCATTTATAACTGGTCGAATAAAAAGCAAACAATTATGAATCACGACTGGCCGGATTGAACTGCAGACGTCGCCATTACAAAGAATTCCAAGTCTTTTTAAGTAGCTCTGTATATTCAAAGACCTAGTATTTTGGGTTTGCGGAATTGTACTCAATCCCACGAAAATTAAACCTAGTTAAGAACACTCCCCGGAATTCACAGATTGTTTTAGTTTTTGTACATCAAAATCGGATCAGTACCTAGTTTTAGCGGAAAATGGGAACACACACGCATAAATACAACACACCTAAACACCTCGTTCTTCCGTCGGTTAAACTCGTTATAATCTGCGTTTGTTTTTTTAAGGGGCTCGCGTGAAATATTATAAAATGTCCTTTTAAAAACACAGTGTTGTCCCGGCAAGAGTATGGCGAAAAGTGTGTAACGGATTTAACTTGGTGTTATTATAACTAGGTAGGTTCTACTTGTACTATACTATCTAAGGATAGAGATGGACGGGGCAGGCAACGGGTGCAGGCGAGACGGGTAAAAAATGAATAACGACCCGCAGCGTCGTCGGTGTCATGTTATTCTGTCCGGGACATAAATCCAGAACCGTGAGAACTATATCCACCCACCTTGCCTGCTGCAATAACCATAAGAATATTATTATTGTACTCGGAGTATAGCACTATTTATGCAACAATATGTTCCTGTACACTCGTTTCTACTATCTAGCCTGCATCGAAGAACGCATCAAAGCTAGAGCAAAATGATGAAGTCAATATTATGCCACATTGGCTCCATTTTGGCATGTAGTTTCGAAAATATTATGCGCGTAGAGGCTCTAGAAATTGGGTTTTCAATTGTTTTAAAAGGAATCCACATATACTCCGAAAAATAAACACAATGTTGCTTATAAAATATTAGTATATACTATAGGTTTTACTGAAAATATCGTTTTAAATACAATATATTATATCGTCTTCCGCGTATTTCTTTGTATGCCAATGATTTATGATATATATCTACGATGGTAAGCAATTAAACTAGGATAGTTTTTTTCATTAGACGTTTTAGAAATTAAGTAAATTACTTTTGCCGCAATAAAACAAGACCTATAATATAGTGTGACGGCATCTACCTGTAAATATTTTAGATGTAATAAAAACAAAAACAATTTCCGGGTCACTAATGCGTTACTTTTTTGAAACAATATCCTCTGTAATGTACCTATATACATAAAATATTGCGTACTTGAGGAGTCGAAACTCTGGAGAGTTTGGCGACCGGCTACATGGACAATATAATATAAAGATAATAATAATACTAAGCATTGGCTATTTGTTGTTACTGTTGTATGTTGTGTGACCTCGCGACCCGAAGAATCCCGAGTCTGTATTGCGAGGGAGATCTGGATCTTAGACCTGGTCCGGCGGGGCCCGGAGGCGAAACACCGTAAACCAGATCGATCCATAAATCGTTCGTGGGCGAAACAATACTTTACCGTGTACGTTTCTATCGATTGGGCTGGGCCGCGGCGCGTGTGCAGCTCATCCCGTATAATAATATTATATAAAGGTATAATAATAATAAAAAATTCGATCTGTATCAAAACTCGTACCGTACACACCGCACACTAGAATAGGTATATCCTCTTGACGGGTTAACACCGTCCACTCGCATATTTCGGACCCGCATTATACGACGTTTGCGCAGCGTTTAAGCCTATTGTACCCTCGGTTATTTTTTTTATCACTATAAACGCAATTTATAATAATAATAATCGACCAACACAAATCGTCGCCATTGTCGTCGAGTACATAGGTATACGCTATCTTTGGTTTTTCAAATACGTTTCTTTCGCGTCCGTATAAGAAAAACGCTAATTGCATCTTCGGTGACGGTTTTTTTTTTTTTTTTATAATTTTCATTGTCGGCAGAGGTTCATTCAAATTATTGTTGTGTGAAGCGACGACGACGACGGCGGTTTTTTTTCCTATGCCGGCACTCGTTTGACGGACAACAGCACGCAGAAACGACTACGATGGATGTGTTTGTGTGTGTGTGTTTTTCTATTCCAATTCGGTTTCCCTGTGTATGTGTACATGCGCGCGCGCCGGTGACGTTGACGGACAAGGCTTGCAATTGTAATTGTCCTGTCCCCCGGCCGCCCCGTTACTATTTACCACATTTTATTCGCAGTCTGCACAATAACGCGATGAGCCCGGCAGATAAGGCCCGCGCGCGTGTTTAACGACCGCGGCCAATCGCCAATCGCCATCGCATTCAGTCACTCATCAGCTGTCGGGCCGGACGGACGTGCCGGTTTTCGTTTGACGCGCTCGTATGCTAAACAAAAACCGCCGCCACGGCTGCTGTTGCCGATACGCACAACTTTTTTTTTTTCATTCTTCGAGGGCCCCCGGACGCGGAAGGGGCAAGATATAAGCAATATTTAACAAGACAAATATTCATTTAACGAAACAGTTATTCAACTTTTTCAAAGACTTCTCCAGTTTAACTGTTTCACAAGATCTTTTCCAGTAAAATGTTCCAGGTTTCTGTTTAACATAAAAGTCTAACAAGAACTTTTATCAAAATAACTTCTACATTAAAGTCCTGGCCAGAAAGTTTTTGGAAAAACTTTATATAATAAAAGGTTATAAAAAAGTTCCTAAAAAAAAGTATAAGTTAGAACAAGAAATTTTTCCTAACAAAAGTGCTCAGGTGTTTTGGAACCCTGATTTAAATACATTTCGATTGTGTCACCTTATTTTAGCTTCGACGCGACAGGTAGAAGCTGTTGGTTTTTTATGTTTGTTACCTACAGGAAATCAATTTAAATTTGTAACATGTTTTATTTTTGAGTTTTAGCCATTTTGATGGTATTCAATCCATCTCATAGAACATGGGCGTTATTTGATATTATCATCTATCAGTGTTTTTATAATTACCGATCACAATGATTTGTACGTTTTACCATAGCTAAACGCATCCATGACACTTGACACACGTCATGATAACACTTGCCTCGAAATTAATGTAGTAGTCGTAAAATCCACGTAACGTGTTATCAAGTATCAGTCAATGGTGTAATAATTCTATCTCATGTATGATATTTATTTACATCGCGAATAGAACAACAATTAATATTGTTTAACTGCCGTTGTTTACTGAAAAACACCATTAAATCCGTCGTTCGTATTTAAGAATATAATACCGCTATCAGTCACCTGTCAAATCTTCGAGTCCGAGCCCATCGATACCACGTACAATTTGACAGAGTCTTAAAGTGCCTCATACAATCCCAAGGAAGAACCCAGTGCCAAGGAGAATTTTAACCAAGTACCGTAGACGGGCAAAGCTAAAGCAACTTTTTTTTCCATTTTCAAAACCTCCAATTATATAATTTATTATTATTGTTATTATTATTTATGATTGTCGGTTTTTACCGTTATTTTTTTCGAACATCATTATTGATCGGTAATCGTTTTCATATTGACTACCACGCACTTGTCAAATGTATCACGGTAGACCCACCGAGCATTTTGTATTTTGCTTTCATCGCACAATGTATAGTATATTATTTTCTAACCGAATGACGTTTGGCCGCAGAGGATATAGGTGAGCGGCCGTATGATTCGAATAGGAAGTCATAGGAGAGACGACGTTAAGTTATTCCACCGCTTTTCTGAATTAAAAACGACCGGACCGCGGATGACGACATCATGTTACGGTCGTTGTCGTTTCTTTTCTCTTCTCATTTAACCAATTATTGTCTCGGGCCGGCATCTCGTGGGAGAGTTTACAAGAATTGAGATTGAATTACAGAATCGTCAAATGCGCGCAGTGCTAAGCCACAGGTACCCACTCGCTTCGCTGTATTACTCGGCTCATCTATTCACCCGTCAGTGTATAGTGTAATCGATGTGCAAAAGGAGAAGAAGCAGCAATAGCACCAGCAGCTGCGTTCTGCCCAGCGAGAACGTATATTGTCTAGCATGTGTTTTGAGATCCGTTTTTTTTCGCTGTCCAAGGCGAGAAATCAGATATAGGTCTTGCCGAACGGCTTAAAAATAATAGCTTATATAGGTATAGAAAACAAACCACCGACGCGACGATGATAATGATGGTTGGCGCGGAGCAACAGGAGGTCAGTGTCCAAAACGGACCGTGCGACGAGGTCAAGGGATCACATCTGTGCTGTATTTATACATCCGATAGGTATATTGTAGGTACTATACGGTGTGTGCCAATACGCATAAGCGGATAAATGGACTTTCACGGTGTACGGGTCAATACCAGTTTTGGTATCAATACGCGCGTGCACATGATATTAGAATATTCAATTATTGCCGGACCGCGTGCTTAATGGTTTTGTTTCAAACGCATTACGACGTTGAGTGCTAAACAATCGCCGAAAATATATTTTGGTATTCCGAGCCATTAACCACCACAGGTAAATTGATTAATTACTGACGTTTTTGTTTCATTTTTAGTGGTTTTTGTTTTGTTTTTGGCCGTACGTAAAAACCCTTGCCCGCGTCCGCGTTCCAATACACAAGCGAGTTGTCAGACTAGGTCGTGCTTTACTTTGATAATAATATATAATAAGTAGTTTTTTTTTCTTTCCAACAATAAGTGAACGTCGCTATTTTGTGTGCAATTGAAATATACCACAAAAGAATGCTATACAACGTGTTTAACCACCAAATCGTGCCTGTGTACTTTGAACCATCGGAAGAACAACTAATTTTTTAGGGAAATTTCGAAACCGAACGTTACAAACGATGCTTATGATTTTGTCGGTGTAAAATACCAAATTACTCTAATACATATTGTCAAATATATTATATTTATAGATGTATAGAGTTTAAGTAGTAGTAACCGAAGTCATAACGGAAGCCATATAACCGAATTTGTAGGACGTAACCTAACGTGAAGGAAAAATGGACAAGGTTGTGATGTCACTTTTAAAGAACTCCATAATGTAAAATACAACACAAAAAAGGCAAAGCTATTTCTTGGAAATTTCTAAAAAAAATATGGACCGAGAAGAGTCATTCGCTAGCTATCAACACTCAAGTGCCCGCGTTTCAAAAAAGAATAAACCAACGTGTTTTCATGGATTTCGTTTCTAAATTAAATTGTATTTACAATGATGTAGGTTTTTTACCCGAGGTATACTCAAGTAGCAACTCTTTAAATCACACATTTTGAGGGGGAAGGGTGTAAAAGTTGAAAAAGTTCATTCCTTTACCCTTAAAATTTGGAAAAAAAAAAAAAAAATACATTATTTACAGTGTACCAGATGTGAGAAACGAAAAAAATTATTATTATTTTCTGTTAGCATCGTCGTCTACCCGAACGCCATGTTGTCGCCACGCTGTTTACTGCTTTGAAAATAATTTGATACAAATGGTCGAATAACAACTCTTCGCTATAGTAACGGGTTTGCAGTCAAACGATTGTACTGTAATTTTTCTAATCATTCACGTTTCTGAAGTGTCTAAGTGTCAGCCTTTATACTGACAAAATATACGAAATGCGTTTTTTCTGTATCTTACTTGTACTACAATTAATGGTTGTAAAAGCTGCACTGGCCGAGATTTACCTAGGTTCCACCGGAGAATCCCACGGCGAATTGGATACCATTAACAGTCAGTTGCCAGAAGTGGTTACATCTGTGCCTGGCCAGAGCTTCGCTTTACCTGTACAACAAGAATTTTCGTTTCCACCGACGACAACACATTATTACCGGAGCAAAGACAAGTATGAAATATGAGCCCTCGATTTATACATAAAACTTAAGTGGCCCTCCACGATCAGTATTACTATTATTATTAGATTTTTTTCCATACTGAGAGTGTAATAGTACTCACATTACACGATCAAAAATAGGCACTGACAGTATCTGAAATACTGCGAATAAATGGTTGGCCCCTTTAATTAATTTAACCACAGTGAGGTGCCAAGAAAGCTCTTTAGGTAAAAGAAATATGCACACGCAATAAGTTATTGAAATATTATCTAGACGACTTCATTCTAGAGATCATCCTTATAACAATCGACATTCTAGACAATTTAGGCAAAAAGTCATCTAGATTATATTTAGATCATTGTTACATGCAAAAGTAAATTACATTTTTAAAACTTTTATTTTTAACATTTCATTAAAGTACTAGTATGAAATGAATTGATGGCAATTTTCACAATACAGAAACATATAATAAATATTGTATAAAATAGTTTAAAATGTGTAAATAAATAAACTTAAAAAAAATCACACAAAACGTTTTCATTAATCTAAACGTGGTATATTTTATCCTAAAAACATTATCAAAATATACTTCTATGTTTTTCGAGAAGGGAAAAGTTGATTTTATTTATTCTGTACTTATTTTCAATGACACAAATTATTGTGTTACAGTTGCAACAATGGCGACACTGGAAGTACATGCCTGTGGATAAACTGCATTCCCCAACTTCTGGTGGTCATTATGTGTCTTTATACTATCCCTAATGATGATGATGTAGGCTTAGGCGATGGCTGGCTGGACGATGAAGGCTTTTTTGATGGCTGGCGGGACGATAATGATGATGTAGGCTTTAGTGATGGCCGGCTGGATATTGATGATGATGATGATGAAGGCTTTTATGATGGCTGGCCGAGTTGGACATGTATTAGTCAAAGAACGCCCAGTAGCATAGCTAAGAATTTTGGTTGGGAAGGGGTAGCAATATGATAAGACTGTCCATACTTAAGATCTATAATTATAATTATTAATATTAAATAAGCATATACAAATTTAGTTGGTGCACTTTTTTTTATATTTATTTAACTTTATTAAAATTAAAAAAAAAAATCTGTGTTGGTAAACTTCATAAAATAATTTATTGTTTTCGTTTTATATTTTGAGTTTAAAATGTAAATAAAATGCACAAGCAATATTAATAGCTGTACTAGTGTTAATTAGTAGTGTATTTTTTTATTTTACCAAAGATAATTTAGGAAAACTTCCTTCTACAGAAGCTGCTGTCATTGGCAAGCATAAACATGTTATTGGAAACTCGAATAGATTAAAAACGGAATAATGTGAAATTTATATTGATTTTACAATATTTTTCTTGATATTTATTTTTCTTTTCAAAATCGTCACAGATTGATATCGATAGGGTTTTCAACCGTATTCAATGTACCTAGGTACTGGTTTAGTTTAATAATTGCAAAATATAATGTAGCGTATATAAGAGAGTTGCGATTCCATAAACTGTTATGCAGTTACGACTTCCCCTATCGCCGACCTATAATAGAACAATGCAGATTTTTCGCAACGTGTCTATGCGTATACCGTGTACGACCACATCTTCAATAGGTACCCTTTCACGTTGTGTACATCATAAGTTACATTTAAGACTACCACCGTGAGAAGAAAACGGCACGTTGCGTAAGTTTCCTCTACCTTCTCGGCCTACATCAAACGGCTGATATTTTTTATTTACTCCAATTTAATAGCAAGTGCCGCATCGTGCGCTGCTCGGTGTTATGTAAACCGTGTGCGGATATCGCATCGAGTGTACACTATTATTATATATATATATATATAGCAAATCGTTGTTGTTATTATTATTTTTTGCAAAAGAACGAAGGAAGACGCCCCCACCTCCCGTTTATGTATATAAAGTTGTCTCTCTCTCCCTGCCGCAGTGTACGTGTGTGTGTGTATTGGAATTGGCCCAGTTTTAATGGAAACCTGCTGCTAAACTTGGCGGCTAATAAATCACCTTATCCATATTGTGTTATCCATGAGAAACTTTTTAAGTGTGTACACATAGGCGGCGTTTACTCGGGCGCGTCGGTGCGCTACCGCCGCATCACCCGCCGTGTGATATATCGGCTTGTAAATACAAGCAGAATGTCCACACAAGATTTAAAAATATATTATACATATACAATATACATATACAGTGTATATTTATAACAACGATAGCCGTGCGACAAAGAGAATATTATTATTGTGTGGTTCCTCCTGTTCTAGATACACACACACCCGCGTGGCTTGTGTTATCCTGTTGGGGCGACGGCAACGGTCACTTTATTCTTCTTGATCATAATCGACCACACGAGTTACATAAACATTGCGCTCCAACATATCGAGTATCTTAGACCCATATAGTCGAATCAAATCAAACGTGTAGACCTTCTTAATATACCTTCTTGCCAATGGTCAGTTGGTAATTGTTGCGGGTTTCCACCGAGAACAGCACAAAAAAGACGGACACCAAAAAATTAACAAAAACTCGGAGAAAATTCCAGACAAATTGTTTAAACTTAATCTCGGAAGAACATTTGTTTTTTTAAGTATATATTTATTTTAACCTGATGCAAAATTTGTTTAAATTTATTGTTTCACCGTGGTCGAAACGGAATAATCTGAAATCGTTTCAAATATTTATCTATTCAAATACATTAAAAAATGTATACAATATTGACCTATTACAATTATAAGCGATTAAAAACTATGTACCTATATACTAAATAAAACTGTTTTTAATTATTTGGCTTGGATAAATATACTTAAAGTTATAATATAATATATATAAATTTATTAAAACTTGAACATGTTCTACATAGAAAAAACACTTAATAGTTGAATACTGATCAGATTTTGGGAGTACAGATTAGTAATATCAGATTATTGTATTACTTAGACTTTTAAGTTTTTCAAATACATGTAGACAAATATTGTTTAAATAATATTATGTAATTGTTGAGCCATCATATTATCTAATAAAACCTATAAAAATAAATTGTAGACAAATATTTTAATTACTAGCCAAATGGTTAGTACATTAGGTATTCTGTAAATACAGAATACCTATAGTTCAAAAAGCATTTGAAAATTACTATAAACTGTAAATACCAAAGTAGTATTTCAATAACATTACTCAAATTTATTTTTATAAGCTAGTTTTTTTTATTATTTACATTTGTACGGTCGATGTATACATTCCTAATGTCACGATGTGTGCGGTATCGGCCACATGGGTTTGCTGAATCCGTTATGTTCATGTAGAAGCGCAAAAGAATGGACGATAATTTTGTACTTGGCTTATCGCGAGATCGCATAGACATTTCATTATTGCCATAGTTCGCTTAGGCCGTTACTACTTAGTTAATTTATGCATAATACACCATAGGTGTATACGAGAAGACCTCATTGTGATTCGTGCATTCCTCGCGCTAGTACGCCAGCAGCAACTTATTGTAGTATAAAGTGCGTCACTTATTATTCACGTCGAGTTATCAGTATTTTATCATAACAGAGCGCTATAACTGTTTGGTTAGCAGATAACAGATTAATAAGTATAAGTATGTAGAACTTTCGTGGATAAAAAATATAGGCAAAGCAGGAGAACGCAGTTAAAAAACGTGGAGAAGTGGAAAAGAACTATTTTGGAAGCAAAGAACCACTATAGTCTGTAGCGCTAAAGGGGTTAGTAGTAGAAAATAGCTACTGGTTTGAGTGCTGAACAAAGCGGCAACGCCTGGCTTTAAACATGGACTTTGCGAAGGGTCTGAAACGGCATACATATGGACATAACACAGATTAAATAAAATATAATAATGTAATCAGAAACGTAGCTGCGAGCTGATGTGACTTTTAAAAGCTCACAAAATTATTGTGTAAAAAATAATAAGATGTGTAATTTATTATCTAGCGGTTCCGAGGACAAGTCAATAATATTTTTGTCGTTTTGGAGACTAACGCGGTATATTGTTTCCGTTTGGCCATGTATCCATACGTCAAGGTGTAATGCTTTAATTAGTTGTCCTTCTCGTTCATGACCCCTTGTGCGAACCGACGTCTTTTTTATATATATGTGTGTGTGTATAGTTAAGTATATACATATATATATATATATATGTATATACTATATTTATATATGTATATAAACGTATATATCACCCGCGAGACCGAACACGGTGCATTGTTGAAAAAAAATAACATGTACGAGCAATTGACGTTTAATGGCTATGCACGCCTATTAAATATCGAGATATAATGGGTTGTGCAATGCTATCGAGCATATACAAGATACCAATTATACCGCGTTTTTTTTTCAATCGTCCTCTTTATAACACTGCACGTTGTACCTACCCACGGTAAATCCTGGCAAATTTAAAAAATAATATTCTGCATACTCGAGCATACAACGGTTGACCACCGCTTAAACTTGGCAAATAATAATTGATTGTCCATTAAAATATTGCGCTTGTAGTTATTATGCGATTCCATCGAATTAAATTAACCGATTATCGCACTCGGCTCTCTATGTTTTTAATTTTTTTTTTTATATTATAACACATTAGCAACAGTCGATTACACAAATGGGAAAATATTATCTGTTAATTAATCGAACCAGTTATTTTTATACGATTTTCAGAATATGAAGGCCGGGGCTTTAATTTTTGTATTAAATTGGCAACATGTATTCAACACATTTGTACAACGAGGACTACTTGCCGCAGTATGCGCAATGGGAATTTTGAAATTAACAAACATATCGTGTATCGGTCGAGCGATGAAGATATTTGAAATTAAATAAACCGCTGATTTTCATTTACCAATTGGATAACGACGTGTCAGCCGTTGAGGGCAATACCTACTAATTATTTTTTGTTAAACTTTATTTATTCTGTTTTTGTTTTTTGTTAAGTACGGTTTTTGTTTTGGTCCGGAGTTCCGCGGTCCTGTTCACGACCGGAGCACGCGATCCTCGATGGAGATGGCTTCCGCGTTTTCGGACTCGATCACGACCGAGGCGCGTGTGGGCGAGCTTACACATAATAATATTATATACACACATATATAAATAAATGTATATATATATTGTGCGCTAGGGGTCATGAGAAAGTGTCCGCCGCCGCTTCAGTGTGTTTGTGGGACACACGCCCACACAACACGATCGAAGAGTCTAAATTACGGCCGTTAACATACTATATATTACCTTTATAGGCAGGTACCTAACCTAACCGTACTTAACTGTTGGTATTGTGTACATAAACGACATTTGTTGTGGTTTTTCGTTATTACAAAGGGCACTCGAGGGCGCTGCGCTCCAGTGAACAAAATCGCAAGTTATTCTTCCTACTAGGTTGGAAAGCATTGATTTAATACGTAAAATTTACTTATATGTTATATATTAAAAGATGATTATTGTATAATCTGTTGTACTAATCAAGTTGTTTGATGTCTGGAAAATGGATAAAACCGTTCGTTTCACAACCATGTAGCGGTTAGGTTTGAAAACATTTCCGTATTACACCAAAAAGTTAGAATATGAGAACTTGCGTAGTTGTCCACTAGGTCACGCTGTTTTTCATCGTTTGCACGTTATGCATATAGTTATAAAGTATAGGTATAATCTTGTGCGGGTCTTACCTTAGAAAAACCGTATCCGGGCGTCGGCAGGCAATGGTGGTGCAGGCACTCGTGACGTTTGAAAGCTGTAAAAAATAAACACGGTACTCAATTAGCAAATTTCATAACTAAAATATAAATAATACTGGTAAAAGCAGAGCGGGAATAATGAAATTACAGGCTCAGGAGTGACCCATTCTGATTTCTGGGAGCTCTAATTTTACAAAAAAAATTGTTCTTTTACGTACTTATACAAGGTGATTTTTTTATCATGAACCACTCAATATCTCATAGGGTTTACCTATATTACTCTTTATTGGTTTATCACACGACTCACACCCCGTTTGTCCAAACTTCATGAACCATAAAAGGATGCTTTTACCGTTACAATAATAATATGCAAACGTTATGTTTACTAATTCTCAAGTTAGAAGCAGTCTATATAAAAAAAACTATTTGCTAAAAACGCATAGACCTCGTTATTTGCTCGTTTACAAACATGAAAGTTATTATAATTTTTTTAGCTTACGTAACGGTTATAACCATTAAAAAAAATATATATATATATAAATATAAATATATGTATAAATGTTATTACTCGCATATACACCTGTACGGAGGTCGAGTACGAACAATTATTATATATTATTATAGACGAGTTGACTTGTATGAGTGCACTTGTACTGTACTTAATATTATTCGTTACATCACGGTGGAACAAACAAATACAAATAAAAATGTATGTACCCAATAACCGTGTAGAGTTATTAGAAATTTACTATTGACCGGGTTGACCGGATAGGATTTTCCCAGAAGACTACTTGGCGTTTGAACTTTCATGTCGGTCGTTGACACAAACCTAGTTAGTACGTGCACTGAAAGAGTTACTTTATAAAAATGGAAATCTTTTGCTTGAAAACAAATTTGAATGTTAAGCTTTATTGAAAAATTGCTTACATAATGGGTATTCATAAATATTAGTGTAGAGGCCCCTTAAATGGAAAAAGACTTGTAACTATTGTTATGATAATTGATTTATGAATCCGTCGCATTCTACATCCTACATATTATCCTATTATCCGAATTAATAGCCCTATTTAAACCATATTTTGTGTTTTAATAATATAAATTATGTAATGATGTAAACGACTTGATAGTAACTGTCGGTTGGACAAATCATAAAACTATTGTAACAGGTTAGGATCACATTCACTGCAAGTTATCTTTGTGTGTTCTTATAAATGTGAAAATAACACGGGAAACATATACCTAATATATTTTGATAAATTGTATAATATTACGGTCAATATAGGAACACGGTTAAACTTATAGTTGGAAAAACTAAAGTTCAACTAATTGTTAAGTTTAGCAATATCTATTGACTCGGGGGAAATCATGGGGATCACGACCGCGGCATTTGTCGGAATCCTCATTAGGTCGACACGACAAGACGACGACCGGTAGCTAGAATCACATGTTATCTGTGCCAGGTGCGTTGACTCACCTTAGTGAGTTTTCTTTTCACGTGCCTCCCCCCCTCCCCCGAGATACACCGACCAGATACCAGACGGCTTGAATCAAAGCGAAAGACATCAATTAACATGTGTCAACCACCACCAGTGTGTAATATATACCTATACCCCGGGCCGTGGTATTTTCGCCTGTGACTCTTCGGTTGTACATATTGTGTAAATATATTGTATATTATATGCACAGCAGCTTGGGAGATAGTTGCTCATGGGCGATGATATATTGTGTCGTCTGAGGACGTCGTGTACGGTAACACGGATCTGAGACGAGCATCGAGCATAAACGATCAATGTAAAAACAGCTAATTGGACGTAGTTGGTCGGTTCATGTGCCGTGCAAGGTTTTTGACTCCAACGACCGGGTTATTTGCCTAATCTCCTGCGCTGTCTTACTCCTGGGCTACCAAATAGACGGTCGAACAACGTATTGTATAAGGGTAGACTTTATTTTCTTTGGGCGGACCTTACAAATAGGTTCATTTGAGTGGTAGAGATAATGCGAATATAACAGTTTGGGACGGACCGCTATTATGGTGACTGCTTGCATCGCCTGTTTTTAAAGCGCTCAATTTATCTGCCAATTAATTCTACCATGAATGAATGTGATCCTTGGGAAGTCTTAATCACTATAATTTATTTTGATTATAAATACAAATTTAGACGACACCAATTACTGTCGATTTCAGATGATACCTGTGAAATGCAGGTATACTATGGTAAATTACTGAAAACATTCAAACGATGCGGTTCTGCAACTATATAGGACCTTCAAGTCACGTTGAAGACTTTTTTTTTCGCAATACGATATTAATACTACAGGGTCGCAACAACCTGACCCAAGGCAGAATCTTTTTATTAGCTCTCGGGCGGTCGTTAAACGAATACAACGCTATAAGTTGGTGTAAACTATTTGTTTTCATATAAATAATAGATTTAATGGCGGCGTTCCTAATTTCAACGACATTGCCTTTTACAGAAAAAATGATAATTAGTACTTTCGACTAGTGCCTGTGATTTTAAACGTGTAATTTAAATACACGTGTACACGAACCCCGTGTAATTAACATACACGTGTATTTAAAAAAATGTATTTTGTCATAAATTTTAGTTTGAGTTAACGTATTTACACAATTATACCAGTGTTTAAGTTCGTATAATTAAATAGACGTGATATTAAACGGTAAAACTAAAATTAATAACAAAAATAATTTTTTTTGAATACACCTGTATTTATAATTACACATGTATTTATAATTACACGTGTATGTTAATTACACGGGTTTCACGTGTAATCGAATACACGTGTAATAGGGACCTCTGCTTTCGACCATATAACGGTACGGGATTTTTCATATTATAGCGTTCGTTAAAGTCACTTTAGATTTATACAGTGCCACCATGCAAGTGTACGCGTGGTGACTGAGCTGTACATTTCAAATACTTACAAAATCGTTGCTCGTTACCTTAGCGCAGTATCTTAACTTGTAAATGAAAAATATTTAACTTGACTACAATCTGATACACCCGGCGATAACACCCAAACGTGGCCTGTGTTAAGTCGTTTCAGGTTGCCAGGAAGCGACTGTGTCAAACATTTAAATGTTGTCTTATAATTGCAAAGACCACCAAAACACAATGAACATTCGATACACCATATCAAGTAGTTATTATAATATGTAATTTCAGTGCCATTGTCTTTTAGATGTAGGACAAGGGTTTATCAACAAATTATAACGTATATGCTCTAATTGTACTCAAAATATATATAATTAGATAATGAAAAAGTGGTAGGTATTTCACCGCGCTGTAACATTTTGATTTCAAAACACATTACAATGTTTCACGTTGATCATCAACGGTTGATTACAATAGACAAATTATCTAAACTGTGTTCACATCTATAATTACACCAAAAGTAATTACATTAATCTGCAGTCTTGTTAAATGAAATTAATGTAAATTATCGTTATATATACCGGTGCGCCTCTAGCCTTGTTCTAGTTTCTCTTAATAGTTTCAATTGTCCAAACGCTAAAACCCTTTTGGCTACTTTTAAAACGTTGTGTTCGCTATTCACAATATGTACATGCACATAATTCTAGCTTACACACACCGCAGCAGCCGCGTACGCCTCCATCCATTAGGTCGCACTCTCTAAAAATGTTTAAATCCAAGTACTTTATAAACATCACATTGGGGGCGTACTTCAGACTCGTCTATATTACACAATAAATGAAATTAGATACGGAAGAAACCATTAAATTTCGCCGAAATTAATCGACCTAAGATGTAAGTCACGCGCAACCGCCGTAAACAGTTTAAGGTTATCCGACAATTTGTTGGTGGTCCACATTCCACAACGGAGAAGGGACACCCAAATACAACATTTGGACCCTAACTGATTTTCTAAGTAAGTAATTTTATTAATAACTAATTATACTATTAAAATATGTGTATGTTCTCTTTAGCTCAAAAATAACTGCAGACTACTTTTTCTGTTAACAGTCGATCTTACCTTATACTTTTTGATCCTGACAAGAAATTTTTTTGGTTATTTTACCAGTTACCATGCTAGAAAATGTAAATTCAATTTTGAGAAAGTTTTAAAACCAATGATTTTTGTACAAATTATAACATAATATTATACATAATAGGTACATAAACAATGTTTAGTTATTTTTCACTGTATCATAATATTATCTTCAATTATTTAGGAATTACACTTTGCCTCGTATATTGTAGTTATATCACATACAACAGTATTATATAGGTATGCATAAACAGGTACTTAAAAAATATTAAATTAAGTTTATCCGTGCCACCACGTCACCGTTGACTTATTAACAAATGTCCACGCCCCTTCGCGTCTATCGGAAGAGAGTTAATATGTTATAATAATTTTATCAGTGTTCTTAAAGTCTCGTTCTCTTTCACCCGGTCCAGAAACCAATGGAGACTATGTATATAAAAATAACTATTGAACATATAATCATTTAATAGTACTTGTAAGTAGTATCGAAAATATAACAACATGGTATTCTGTCTGTGTGCAATTTTATGTACATTAATAGCGCCTGATGGCAAATACAAAAATAAAATAAATATATATTTTTTAAAAAATTAATACAGTCTAATGTACTGTAAAAACTGATTGTACTGTCCAAGATAATATGCAGTTATCAGCTCACTCCCACACCATTACCTCGTCTTAAGTTGGTTTCACTCAGCCAGTAATTTTTCGAATATAAAAATGAAATCATTGTTTGCACCGTGTGAGCCGAAAATAGAGGATTACAAAGCAAAGGAAATAGTATGTCTATATATATGATGTATCAGATTATAATTTAAAAATCTATGCCATTTATGTGCAATCGTAAAGCGATGCAATGAAACATTACAGCCTTAAATGCGAGTAAGTTAATATAATAATTAATAATATTGCTATTACTGCTTTGAATACAGGTGCAGGCTACACCATCCAGCGAAGCGGCGTCTGAAAGTGCTATAATATATTATTATGTGCTGCCAATGCGATTAAATCCGGTCCAATTAATCTTAGGTATATATTATGAGACATCGTGCATCTCTTATGATTTATGATTTTATGATTAAATTGTCCTCAATAATTAAGAGCGGAATATCCCAGATTATGACAAATTAAAATATGTATTACAAGGACAGTGTAAAACAATAATTATGTGCAAAAATGAACTATTTTTTAAAAAAAAGGTACGATTATACGCAAATCAGAAAGAAATAAATAAACTACTATAAGATTGCAAGAAAATAACACTAACAAGACACAGACTGGACTGTTCACTAACAAAAATTATTCATCGACGGGTAGCAGTTTTAGATTATGTGACTTTACACTATACAGTTGTCACTTACCAACTATACTATTCACAGTTAAGTATCGACGAAACTATAAGCTATCATCCAAAGTTTAAACTGTAAACTTCCATGAATCATGATTTTGCATCAATAAATCCATCCATATTCTATTAAAAGTTATATATGGTTGTAATATGATTAAATATAATGGATCACTAAATTCAGATAACCGAAAATTATATAATATTATAGTTAAAATCGGAACACAACAAAATCTAAAACTGCTTTAATTAAAAATTAACCGCCCGACTATTTATTCCAGTTATTCCAACCATGTATCATTGTATCCCTATATTAAGTATTAACCATTGTTATAGTAGGTCCAACAATATAATATTTTGAATAGTGAATAGTAATACAAGTTAAACCACAGCTATTAGGTATTGGTTTATTTTTCGGTTTCGCTACAGTTAATTTTGGCCGCCATCATTGTTCTTCTAATTCACACAATAGAACAGTGAGCACCGTCATTTACCTATACAACATGTCGTCGTCGGACTAAACCGTAACGAAGAAATGGCGGTCTTCCGACCGGATTGGTCTAACGGTTAATTTTTGACAAATGCGTGACCAAGTGGTTAGGCGGAGATACGCGGTGGCTAATGCGTTGGAACTATGTATGTTCAGGATATGGCACAGTTTCCATGTTTATTGGTACCAACAAAAATATATGTATTAAATATAAAACTAGAAACCTCATATACACATGCTACATATATACCTACGTATCCTAAAGAATACGGTTAGGTAAATAAAATATGTTGGTTCCAAAAAAAGGAATTTAGAATAAGTCCTAAAAAAATTGAATTATCACAGAAACATCTTACTATATTTCGTCGCCCCATGTCAAAAGTGACTATGAGTTAAAAATGAGCAAGTGAAAAATTAATAAGTATGTTCAAATTATTTATTTAAAAAATAAGTCACTTATACATAAAAGCGCATGGTCACGTTTTAACACTTGGTCACTTTTTGGCATGATGGCGACGATTTTTCGATTACTAATAACGCACAGTATAACATGGTATATAGTACCATGTTATACTGTGATGTGCACTTATTTTGTATATATTAATTCGTTGTTTTAAAGTTAACAAAAAACTGTAACTTTAATTTTTCAAAAATCTAAAAAAATCCAAATAACAATATTGAGAATTAGTATTGAGTGTAGATTATACATATATACTCGATGCAATTAGTTATTCATTAAAACTTTATATGTTTTGTAAAACTTAAAATGTCTCGTTTGCCTGTAAAAAGTTGTAAGAACTCATTCTTAGTGATAATCTTTTTTTTACTACATACAGTACATTTTATACCAGTGGTTCTTTTTTAAAGTTGCCGTCCACCTAAGCAGCAAAACATTTTTTCAAACAAATTTTCAACGCCCTTCCTCATTATGTGAAAATAGGTTTAATTGTAAAATAAAAAAAAAATTGATATAATAAAGATAAAAATGATATACTTGAAAACTGATCTGCTTCGAAAATATTTACTAAGCAATTACAAAAACTACTGTTTGCTAATTTTAAATTGCTTATTAAACATGTCTACTATCGTAGTGGCCGTAGATATTTCGTTATTATAAGTTATTTTTCCAGGAGTATATCCATTCATCTAGTAAGTAAACGTTGCCTCTCTATGCGTGTGCTTATACACTTTAGTTCTTATGTACTGACCATATGTCACTTGTTAGAAATTTTATCTTACTTTTCTCCGGCTATTGTAGTTTTTGTTTTTAAAGTTTTGGGTGCTACATAAGTTGAAATATTGCAACGGCAATGGTGCGGTGAGGAGTTTTTGGAACGTTACCGATTACAAGATATTATTATGTCCTCGTAGCTGAGGACTAACGTCAAAAACCCGTTCCGGACTCGGACGAGATTGTTGATGTACCTATACAATCATTTTCTCTCGGTCGGGATGACTTTTTTTTTTCTAATTATAAAGCAAATCACGTATGCAGGCCATACGACCGACGGGTACGCCTTCTTATTTATCCGTTAATTAATTAGTGATCGCGTTATTTCAATTATTAATTTAGCGGCCGCGGCATATAATATACGTATAGGTACGCGTTATAATAATAATAATAACATGTATAGGCTAGCGCGTGCGATTTCCAACCGGTAACTCATTTCCTCTCTATATAGTATAGGAACAATAATAATAATAATATAACACTTACATACATTATACACGGTACCTACCTACCTACCGATACTCGTATAGCGTTATAAACGAATTTTGTTTAATTATACATATAGGTATAATAACGAAAAGCCACCGCAATCGTTCAATCCGCCGAGATAAGATGGGTAGTATATTATAATATTATATATAAAGTCAATGGAAAAGTATCGACGGTATAATATACAGCAGAGATCAATGCTGCTCGGTGGCCAACACGTGCGATCACCAATTTAAATGTAAATCAGAGTCTCCCCCCCCCCCCATAGGGTTCCCTTTTAGGCAGTGCGACCGACCTCTGACCCTGCGTCAAGTCCACGTCAACCCCCGAAAATAAACACATAAGCGTGCGGCAAAATCGTTTTGTTTTCCTTATGTAACTAGCTGTCTCGATGGATTCGACATCCATCATCAGATTATATTGTTGTTCCGTTATGTTGTACACTGTGCACTGTGTACATATACTTATACCAGTTACACGTTGTTGTTATTATATGAAACCACCGACCGGAGGACACACGCGGTGGACATAAGAGACCGTGTATACTCGAATAGGTATTATGAAACACTTCCGGCCGCACGGGATTTATTATACACATTTAACTTCCTCTCTCAGCTTCTCTTCAAGTAAAAAAAAATATACATTCAAAATCGCAAAATCCATTGTAAAATCCTAGGCACATTTATCAGTCCCGGCCTAAGTTTCCCTTCTGCGTTTGTTCTGTGTTAATGTTAACAATCTTCGTAAAGTGTTAACAAATTTACAGACTGGTTTACATATCGATTTTAGAAAATGCTCGTCTATAATTTGATTATACATTTTTGATCAACTAGGCAAACTTGTCTCGAGTTCCTTCTCTCCGCGTGTTGTTTTTCCAGTTTGGAATGTACTTATTCACTTGTATCAATATCAATAAGGTATTGACACCATCTATCTACAGTATGCATTTTTATCCAGCTGGTATATATTATCATCACTGTTCCAAAACAATACTCCAGAAATCCCTAACTTTCGCCCTGTGAATATGTCGTTGTCATCATTGATGATCTCACAGCATCCTTCTTCAATTTAAAGAAAAAATAGTCTAAAATCTCATGGTGTTTTTTATATTGCTAGAGAGAGAGTTTAGTTTTAACATAATACTATATAAATAGAAATTAAAATGATAAGTAAAATTAAATTTAAACAAAAAAAAAACCAAGAAAAAATCATCTGTGCGTTATGAGATTTAATCGGAGGCGACTATCGCAAAAAATAAAATGTCCTTGTAAAAAAAATTACCGTAATAACATAGTATTATAATAGTAATTCGCGGGTAAGTTCCATCTAAAATTACTATACGGTTGAAATTTCATCATGCCAATAATTTTATTATAGGTAGATCCGAGTTTCCTTCAAACGCCACAAGCTCACAACATAATAATAATAATACAAGCTATACTTAAATAATATTTTTACTTTCAACGTCGCGCCGGTAAATTCTATTATATACAGTCTAAGACTATACATATACCTACATATATGTATATATTTAACAGATAACTCGTATCGAATCGTTGTTTGGTAGATTATAATATTATATTATAGGAATTTATCTGCCGATGGAACACTGCGGTGTCTGGGTATATTATGCGCCCAGATAATGGGGTTTGCCTATATTTTACTACGGCCAATTTATGTATGTATGTATATTATTCTACATTATAGCTGATATTGTTGCGTACACCGCGATTGCACAATATCAATCTACAGTTATTGTTGTAATAATAATTATATTTTTGGACGAGACCGGATCGAGAATCGATTTACCATATTATAAGATTATCAGAAGAGACGGTAAGACGGGAGGGAACCGCGACGATACTCCTAATCATGCGAGCATAATAATCCGCCTACAACTGGGTATAATACTTGTATATTATGATAGCATACCGCAGCACACTGCGATCCGATAGACAACACATAAAAATACATACATGTATATATATATATATATCTACCCCGGAATCGTATTACAATAATATCGTACCAGGAGTAAGTATTATTATTGTCTCTGTTGAGATGAGGAATGCGCGGCCGAGTAAAATATGTATATTACACGAATATGTACCTATATACCTATACCGTACGGCACACATTATAAAATATACACACACACTTGTGTATATGTACAGAGTAACGGAACGGTAACAACACAATATTTCCACCTAGTCGGTACCGCCCCTACGTTATTATCTCCCCCTCTGTCTCTCTCTCCCTTCCCCTTCCTCGCCAGTTATTTTCATTCCAGCAGTGTACACTGTTCACATATGGGATTTTCACTGTGGAAATATTTAACGACCGGTTTTTTCCCCGTTCTCGTCCTCATTATTGTTATTTTTTTTTTTTTCTAGGAGGTAGGTAGATATCATTATCGTTTTCATTTTTTTACTCTGCGCTGACACGAGGTCACCAAAAATTCTTTTCGGAAACCCATTAAATACACGAAACTATAATGTTATAATGTAATAATATGCACTGACCGGACGTGTGTGTGTGTGACGTTTGGTGGAAACTCTTTTCCTTTTTTTTTACTTATTTTCGCACGACCCCTAGGACACGACGTCGACACGGAAGGGTTAAGAGAAAATCGCTAATGTTCATATCAAAGTGCTGGTGTACCTACCTATGTAAAGTATTCACTCAGCTTTGTGTTGTACGGGCAGAAAATGATATAATAATAATATGTCTTTTGTTTCTGTTGTCGTTACTATAAAATTATCACAGTACACGGTCGAGGGCATGACGTTATGCATTCAAACGCCGGGCATCAAGTATAATAATATGTCATAGGTGACGGACACGGTCGAGCGAATCACTGGAATTCCGAATTAGTCGCGTGGCAAATGGCGGTGTATTGCAGGTACAATTTTCAATTGAACTTAAGTTTCACCACCCGGCGATTAAGTGATTTTCATAAAAGAAAACGTGTTAATTTCATATTTTAAAAGTTACATACCAGGCGACCGTGGCACAATATGGAAAATCGCTTTTTAGTTTTACTCATATTAAAACATGAAAGTTCAGAAATAATAACTATGCCAAAAACGATTTAAGCTACATACGTTAAAAGAATGAGAACATTCTTTAGCTAATAGCTTCACTTAATTGACTTATTTTTGTCATACGGTTTACCGAATTTGCTTCCCTCATCGAACCGGCATTTTTTGACTTCGCCCAATATTATATTCTTATCTCTGCAACGACGTTGGATCACTCTTGCTAATAATATTGAACGGTTAAGTGAGTAAACCATCGAGAGTTTCCCATGAGTATCGGGCGAATATCTCATCATTACCGCGACAATAATGTTCGCAGTGTGTACCTATTTTTTTTTATGCTATGCTCTACCCTGCCTTAGGATGCTGTAAAACGTGCAATATCTATCTACGCGATAACACCGCGGTTACATATTGCCGGAATACACGATATCTGAAGAAGAAGACAACACAGTGTACGATATTTACATGTAATCCCGGTTGTGCGCGGTTTACACTATCGGTAGATGTATACTTAACTACCTTTATAATAATATGTAATGTATACACTATACACATTACATATTATAGTAGTATGTCTTCTCCGTTTCTTATCTGTACACAACAACCGGATGATCCAACGACGATAGTATATAGTAATAATTGTTTCCTTGACCTTTATTAGGACTCGTGTCGTACCCGGTTGTGTTGGATGAGACTTAAAAAGGCGCTATAGGTTTTCGGGTAAATTGAAATCGGTGGTTTTCTTAATAAATAGTTAACCGACGCCAAAAAGAGTGGTCTTTACAACATAATATAGCGTACCAGGTTGATAACAATAATAATAATAATATATCGTTGCTCATTATATTATATAGAATTTAATTATTGTTTCATTTACGGCCCCGAGGCTGGAGAACAGCGAAACCGGCACCTCCGGTGGAAATAAAATCGTTAAGCTGTGTAATATTAAATCGGTATACATAGTGTACTTAGGTATATATATATATATATATATTTGTGCTTATAAGCTTACATAGCTGATAGTACTGACCGGGACGACGGTCCATTGTATGTAAATGGTAACGTCGACGACGGGCATAGTGCACGGTAAATAAAATAAGTATATAAAAATAATAATAAATATTGGAGAAAAAAATAATTCACCTTTATTGTGTTCGGGCATCGAGGGGTGAAGAGTATATTATTATTATTGTACATAGTAGGTATATACGAGATCGGTGCGGATAACGAACAATATGTTATTGTGTGTATTTTTATTCCTCATTTTTTTTTTTATAGTTGTTCTGCTCTTCTATAATATTATAGAGTTTTAGCGCTGGACGCTGTGAAAAGGGGTTGATCGCAAATGTGTATTTGCATATAATATAATAACACGGGAGATGAGTAGAACCGGCGGAGGTCTTCAGCGAGTATGCTTGGTAGACGCCACCCAAGTATAAGATAAGTTGTGTAATGTTGTCAGCGCCAGTGTGTGTGTGTATTGTATAACGTTATCATCAGCAATACAGCTGCGGACAAAACGATTTTTATTAATCGCATCTGGGTGGGGGGAGTGGGGTCCTATACGCTAATGGATATTGTAGTTGTGGATGGTAGGTATGTTTTTCGGTTAAACACTATGGTTTTTTTTTTTAAGCTAATTGCTGCGCAGTCATAATATTATAATGTACATACCGGCTATAATATACGGTACACGTCCTACCACCGGTGTTTAAATAAATTACAACGATGATGTCGCCGTTCACGGATTTGTTCACTGCGTTAAGTTATATCTAATATATTATTTTCGTTATAGCGCCATATGATATATTATTTCTGCTTGTACGAGCTCATAAATCGACCGGGAGACGATTTAGATGTGTTCAGTATAAATATATTATACACAGTAATAATATATACTGTATTGTACCCTTTTAACGACATGCGCTCCTCCGCGTTATAAAGTGGTATTGGCCCCGCAAACGGGCGACTATACGAGACACAAAACACGCGACCGGTTCTGAACATATAATGCTTGGCCGCTATGATTAAAATATAATGGATTTTATTTGAAAAAAAATCAACTAATTGTACAAAAAAAAAACGGCTTATATTACATTGTACACAAAAATTACTTGTATCGACACGAACGCTTACACAGTGCTTACAAGATTATAATTTTTAAATATGTCGGCCGAGACGAAGCTGTTGGAAAAACAAACGTATAACGCCTTCAAAAAAAATATATACCGGTTAAATTTGTCCATAGAAAGCGAAAAAAAAAATATCAATCGTAGAGGCTGTTCGCTAATGGAACATAATATATTATGTATGGTATTTTTGAGGCGTGTGTCATAAATATTTGGAAGTAAACAAATTAACTATAAAACAAATTCTACATTTTATACTTGATGTAATGTTTTAGTCTTATTGGCCCTATTACTTCGCAGCAGAGTATTCAACAAGAAAGTTTCGGTTCTTTCAACCCTGCGTCTTTAAGCCTATCGTCAGCTGCCGTCGCGTCTATGTTACCGCATTTCAATTGTCCATTGTTGAAAGATTGTATCGGCATATTATTAATTATAATATTGTACTGACTATTTTTTAAATATTTGTTCACAAAGTGAAACGTGAAAAAAAAATGTTCAATTTTAAGGTCGTTTTTCTTTAAATTAATGAAAAAGGAATAAAGTTTTTTAAATGTCGGTATTACCCTACAAATTTAGGTGTTGGTCAGAACCTAAGCAATTTCTTGTATCCTATATTTAAGGCCCAGTAGTTTATTAGATTTGTATGGCACACCGCAGTGTATTTAGTCGATTGTACAATTGACTAATGACAAATAAAACTTGACTGAAACGGGAACTCAAATTTAACAACAATGGTGATATGGTTTATTTTCGGTAACGAGTTTCGGCCTTGTTATGTGTCATAATATATATTATGTGCGAGCAACTCAAGTAGGTACCTTCTATTGCTGTATTATACATATAAATAAGAAGCGGTGGGCGTGAAATGGACTTTTTTAGTAAAATGGTCGACTAATCAATGAACGGCATGACATTGCCAAAAACCCATCTATGTATATAAAAAATATAATAACTTTTTTTTTCTAATCATATTTATTATTATTATTATCATTGTCGTATATGCCGCGGTGTATTCGGAGCACAACTATTATTATCAGACGAGGAGACGATGACGGCGATGTTTGCTCGAGACGGCATAATTATCTTCTTATTCAATTAGACCGTTTTTTTTATTATTATGTTTTTTTTTTTTTTTGCTCTACCATTTCCCCGAGGCTTACACGGTCATTAGGTCGGTCATTATCGAATCAAACACGGGCCAAACCATCATCCATCAAACGGCGGAGACTTGCCGATGAAGACATATTAGGTATATTATTTTTTTTCCACCGCCATAATCGTCGCGTGAATTTTATCCTGTGAAAAACGCTGTCCTCGCAGGACAATATTATTTTGTCGGATTCAGTAGATTTTTTTGTAAAAAATTACTCAGTTTTTAAAATTAATACATATTATGATATTACAATACTTATCAGAGGAAAACACAGCCGTTGATACAATCTATACAGTTGTTTACACAACTATAATGGTACGTAACAAGTATAGTTCTAATATAATCTAAAATTAACTGAGACATACAAAAAAACTTCTAGCGTATAAACGTCGGACCATTGCAAGAGACGAAGAGGATTAATTCTCCGAATTTTTAAAAGCAAATAATATGTCTTTATACAACTAAACAGAATCGGTAGAACAGTTTTTTCTCCATTAGTCAACTAAACATTGACTCTATTGAAAAGGCAACTATTTCAATAGTGTATAATATTTTGTATTAATTGTTTTTAGCTGCACATAACTATCGCGTTGCGTGTAAGACAAAACATGCGTGTAAACCGTTTGTCTGTTCGGTCATTTGATATTGACAGATACACGCGTACTTTGCTGTCCCCAGGCGTTTTTGAATTTTTGCACTCGCTTCTATTAGTTCTACCCAAGTTGGACTGAATGCGTGTTACATTGAATATGGAGTTATGGTCTGCTTTCCACATTTCTTTATTGGTTAATACAACAATTATATTGTAAGGCTCACGCACATCCTAACCGAAAGCAAACGTTCAGTTGGCAGTAATATTTTAACGAAGTTATAATCTGACGTATATGATTTATTAGTTTGTTAGGTGCATTCTATTTAAATAATAATAATTATTATCCATGTTCAAATAGATGCCTCAAACTCAGAATTATTACTAAAAAAGGATACTTTTTAATATTAGGTACAGTTATCTTATTGGCTATTGCTGTTTATAAAAATTTACTTGTTTAATATTACAATAGTGATTTGAAAAAAACCTATACCATTGTATCGAGTAGAGTTTTCAGTATTTATAATAATATAATTTTACTGGAAAATTTGAAAAAAGTCACTCATTTTCATAAGCCCCTTATGAAAAAATATCACAGGCAAACGCAGACATAGAAAAAAAGTACATAAATATATATTACTGTAAAAAATACTCTCTCAGCTACGACAGCTCAACTAATATGTACCGGGTGATTGGTTAACTATGGACCAGTCAACAACTCAAAAGGTATTAGACTTGTTTTAATTATTTTTTTTTATAATTTTATAGTTATTAATTGGGAAAAATGTAATGTTTTTTTAAATTATAACACCGTCCCTTATATATTAAAATCTTATAAACTTGAGGTTTTTAAATAGTAACGTACATATTTGATTAACTTTTTCAATTAAGAATAATTTGCTGAATAAGTTGACTGGTTGATAACCAGTTGTGGATAATTAGTTTCAAAGTTATTAAAGTTTAAAATTTAGGACAGGAGGAAGGGTGGAGAGTAGAGATGTTTTTATCTGCGCGCATTACTCAACCGCTCTTCCCTTCCCGTCATAACTTTTAAAATTGAATAATTTAAAAACTAATTATCCAAAACTGGTTACCGACCAGCCAAAAAAATGTACAGGAAATTTTACTTAAATTAAAAAGTTAATAAAATACATACGTTACCATTTTAAATTCTTAAGTTCATGCGGTTTTAACATATAAGGGATGGGGTTATATTTTTCAAAAATATATTAAATTTGTCTCAACTAATAACTATAAAGTATAAAAAAAATAACTAAAAAAAGTCTAATATCATCTAAGTTATTGACTGGTCTATAGTTAACCAATCACCCGGTATGTAGAGTTTTACACAGTTTGCAGTCAGGTTCATATAACAAGAGTGTAAATCTGTCAGTTAATTATGAATCTATCGATACACAATGTATTATGCTACAAATCAGTGAATCAGTGAAAAAACAACCAGTTTAAATTGATATTCAGTAGTCGAACCGTTATTATTATATTATTACACCGGTGTACCATTCATATCCTGGGTATTTATTGTAAATCCTTTTGACTTATTCCATATAGGTACAATACGAAAACAACCGTCATTAGCATATATAATATTATAATATTATCTATAATGGTTAATAATCGTACTATTGTCATGATACAGGCATGTACATTATTGTATAGCAGTAAAAACGTACTTAAACTATTGTTTTTCTTTTTTGACGGCCGACGGGGACGATTATTATTCAGAGTGTAAAAGTTTGTGGCTCGTGTCCGTCAACAATATCATCACCGAATTTATGGAAAAACTCGGAATCATGTGGCCCATTGAATCGTGACTGCTGCCGTAACACGAGCTCGTGTCCGGGCACACGAGACACGCGTCTAAGTGGCAAGTGCTTATACCTACACATATAGGTATTATGTTTATGTAAAGTGTGCACGTACACGTTATGATGATTTATAATAATTATTACCCATATGTATATAATAAAAGTTCAATGAAAAGACTAATGTCTAACTAAAAAGTTAAATCGAGAAAAACGCCTAAAAAAAGTATATTTTTTTCTACTGAAAATTACCGCGTTCTACATCTTTATTTGAACATGGTCGAATTCTTCTTCTTCAACACCTTAACGGTCAATATTAAGGACCTGCGCAGCCACTAGTAGGCTTCTCCGTGTTTCTCTATTCAACGCCTAGCCTGTTATTGCATTCTCGTCTACCAGTATTATACATATTTTTAGTCAGGGTCTTTCTATCTGATCATTGGTCTACATCCCATTCCAAATTTGTTTTATGCGACGTTGGCAACAAAATTATAATAGTCTGATCGTTTAAAATTGTTTTAGACAGAAAAAAATGGCACTAGAGTAATGGATGGCATGCGAAGATAGTTTTTAAAAAAAGGTAAATAGGATATACTAACGGACAGGGCAGGGAAGAGAGGCGTTAGAAAAGGAAGATGGGTCTAAATAATACATTTCCCATACTTCACAATTGTTTTAATAATTACATTTTGGCCATTGCCTTTGGCATTATTTCCCCAAAAACCTATGTAATAGTATTATAAACTGTTATGTTAGTGTTTAATTTTTTTTTTTAGAAAACATCAACATAATATTATGTGAGTTTAGGCTTTATCGTAATGCGAGGTACTAACACTACAAACGATTGACGAATCATTCAATAGACAGTACAGAATTTTTTTACAATAAATTCGAAACAAGAATAATGGCTAGTGAACTTTGGGTTTGTGTGAATGCTAATTTAGGAGTACAGCGGTTCCGTAATGATGTTCTTTAGCATCTCCTCAGTTGCCACTACAATCTCGTCGAGTGGGTGGAAATTCTTATTTTTTTCTTATCTCGACGAGAAAATTTATACATATATGTATATGTGTGCGCGCTGTATGTTATAAAACCGCCGTACCCGTTACATACTTGCATACTTGTGGTCGACCGCAAACGACTCGGAGAAGGGCGGCACGCGGGTTCGTCATCGGCTCACGATCAAACGCTTTACGGACTGGCGACGACGCCATAAAAAATAACATTGATATATGTATATATATATATATTATAATAATATAGGAATAATATAATTTAAGGTATAATATTCGAAACGGACGCGGTATAAACGACGGTACATAAGAGAGTGATGAAAAAAAGGCCGTAAAATAATAATACTATTCTCCTCCGCCTCCGCCGCCGTCACCACGGTGCTGCTAATGGGTTGTAAAAGAAAAACACGAACACGGCTACTGTATGTGTGCGAGGTAAATATATATATATATATATAAATGTATACTTATGTATATTGTATTTACTATATACGTGTCGGCGGTCAGACGCGCGTCCAAGTAAGCGTGGGCCGCGTGGGAACCGCTTGTGGCTTGGGCAAGGTCGTCTTATAGGTATCGCTTGTCCGGCTATTCGACACAAGCACCAAACAACAAAAATCTTTAAATAGGATATCGCATGCAAAATACACGGCATAAGTCTGAATATATAATTTAACTGCCAGAAGCGTGAGCGATAAAGAGCGGATGCGTCTCACCTGAATTAAACCTGAACTCCTAGTAAAGAGCTAACTGTTCTCGTATTAACATACAAAACAATGTATTGCATTTGTAGGGCTACTTATAAAATACATTGCTTGGCATTTATATACGTCTAATATTTACATAGTACAAAGAAAACATTTCCCAAAAAAGTAACAATATCACAGAAAGGTGTGCTATTCTACTATATGTGCTTTTTGCAACATACTCCTGTTGGTAATACAACTTTAAAATATCAATTTCAAATTGAAATTAAGTATTAAAAGTATACTTACACCCAGAATTTCTAAGAATTATTATCCGTCAAGTTTGACATACTTAGCTTTATTGAGGTATACCACCGCTATAACCGTACTACATAATGTATGCACATTGCACTCTGTGTGTGGTAGAATAGACTATATTATAATATAATAGGGCCGCTGTTTGTATTATAAATAGCGAAGAACCATCAAGCAACCCTAGAGCAACGGTAATGACACTTAATTGATGATACATGAAGAGTTAAACGGAGATGTCTGGGGGGGGGGGAATAGGAAACGAGCGAAAAATTTCCCACGGTATTCACTCTATGCGATTAGATTTTCATATTCAAATAGCGTATTATTACTATATTGGGAATTGACTGTTTGGGATTTAATTTTAACCACATGCAAATATGAACCTCAGAAAACACCTACGGTTAGAACGGCTATTTAAATGGAGCTGGTAATAATAACTTCAAAAATGAACTAATAATTTATTCTAAAGAAATTACATAAAATATTTTATGAAATCTGCTGTTAAGGAAATCACATCTACTCTTTGTGAGCGAACCTTTTTTCAAATGTTCAATCATTATTATTGTTTTAGCCGATTTTATTTACTGACACTGTATAGTAATTGTAAGCGCAGCAAGTATTTTTCTTGAAAGCGTTTTCATTTTCGAATATGTTACTCTAATTCACTTGTCCTACTATCCTATCTATTATTTTGCTTTCTGTTTTTTCCAACTATAATACATTGTAGAGTCCATCTTCAGAGCGATGGTTACCGTTCCACTGTCTTAACTATACTCAGTGGAACAGTGGCTATCAGTTATCACTATAAATGCATGGGTCCGAAACCTCAGCATGCAAACTGAGACATAGGATACATTTGAAAATTATTAAATTAATATTTCAATCTACGACAGTTTTAACACAATCATAAAATTGTGATATAGTTTAATTTATTTAGGGTTTTTGTACATTTTCATCGTTTTAAAAATTAAAAAATCAATTAATTTTTATGAACATTTTTTCTAAAAACTAAAAATGCAAAAACTAACGACAATGTAAACGAATGTCATACAGTTTTCATTTTAGGAACAAAAGAGGTATATTCACTATGCAATGCCGAGTGGCACAAGAACATTAATTGACTCAAAGGGCTTAAAAAAAACAAACGGTGAACATTTATAGGTCCTAACCTCTACGACGGTATCTTGAGTGAGTAGTGACTAGACCTATTTTTACATTGTAACACGAGTAGTGTGTTCTTTTATTGATCATTTTAACGGTACTAACGGGTTTTTTTTTTTTTTGTTAGATGTTTAACCGTTAATGAGTGAAATATAAATCGCTTAAATCCCGACCATTGTGGACGCACGGACTGACGACGATGAGTTAAGCGGCAATAAGTAAGGGAAAAGACGGCGTCGGCTTCGGTGTGTGTGTGTGTGTGTGTGTGCAAAGGAACCGACGGTAGTCGTCGAGTGAATTTTATTGGTGCGCGATGATCGTAAAAATCAATAGACCAAAGCCGTAGTTCTACCCATAAGACTCTGTCGGTCAGGTGCACCAGGATATGTGTGTGTGTGTTTGTAAGTATACAGCCTATGGAAATGTGAAGGCTCATTACAGTTGGAAGATTTATCGGTGGCGGACGCGCGGTCGCGTCAAACCGCGCGTTGATTAATTACGACCGGACCATTGTGGCGGCGGTGACTCTTATAACTCTTCTTCTCTTCACCGTGTCCGTGTCACACACACACACACACACATGCATGGGATTTTTCTCTAATAAATTCTATAAAAAAACGTACCTTGCTGGAAGTAGTTGGCTTTCCGGACGTACACGCACACCAGGGCCATCAGCTGCAGTTGAGACAGCCGTTGCCGGGTGGACGGCGGAAGTGGTAACAGATCCCGGAGGTTGGCGATTTCCGCGTTTATCAGGTCCCTCCGGAGTTTACTCGCTCCTTTGGTAGATTTGGTCGCGTCGAACCTTAGAACAAAACAAGTCACGTGTTACCCGGAGTCTGGCATTATAATAATATCAGTGTTAAGGTCAATATCGATTTGAGACTCTCTAGTTGTCGGATAGAACTCAACTCATATTATAACACCAGTGTATTGAGTATGCAAAGAGTATACTCAAGTATAAAGTAAGTCCTAACATTAATACAGAAAAATTCGAATGCCAAGAATCGTTATTGTAAAAAATAAATTAATGTCTCAATATTGGCGGTGGTCAGTATATTAATCACATTTGTTATGGCCCTTTAGCGGTAGTGCAGTTGAGTATAGATAATTACTTATATACCTACATATATATATTATATTTTTGCGTTGATGAGAAGTGATTAGACATAAAATAGTCAACTAAACACATCGTTATAGAGCAGTTACTTATTATTTTGATTTTCCCATGTATAGTTGTATCTGATATTTTTTTTTATCTCATAAATTTGCTGACTTTATCATTTTTAACTTGCCATTCTTTGGTGGCAATTCTTAAAGAGTTAAGAGATCGCTCAACATGGTAAATGGCCCTACTCTTTCTGGCAAACGCAAAATATAGCGCAAAAATACTTGCGAAAAAGTTACTACAGAACATTTTTTATCGTTCTACAAAGATATAGTTTTAAGATGACATAATTTGAACTGTAACCCTGTTTAATAATAATAAAAAAACAAAACAATAAAAACCAAATTGGTCCGGAAGTTCGCACATTATTCGCACTATGTAGCATAATAGTTTATTATTATAGAAATTTGGCCGTCAACAACATCGCCTAAAAATACGAGGCTACAAGGACAACGGCGGTGGCGGCAGTGTCTTAATTAAATCCTTAAGGACGCCTCCGGCAGTGTAATATCCATGTACATTATAATATATTATGTATATATCGTAGAGGAATTGTTCGCGGTGTGTCCTGTGTGCGCCCACGCACACTCACCACTGCAATATATAGGCCGTTATCGATTAATGGCCTACGATAAAGCTGACGATGCCGCCGCCGGCGCCGTACCTTCCCCGCTTATCAGAGTGTATACATAACGAGTTTGCGATTTGATATTTCGAAAAATTATTATAATCGAAAAAGAAAGTAGTCTAGAAACGAATGCCGATTATAATGTATTGTAAGAAGATAATATTCTATCACACATGCCTTAGTACGATCGACCGCGTATCGGTTAATTAAAACGAAAAATAATACAGGACAGCAAAAATCTAGTACAATATTTTCCATCTATTAAAAAAAAAAAAATCTGTTTTTTTTTTGTACCGATTTGACGCGTTCTATGTTGCAATACACGCATTCCAAAATGAAGCTGGTTTACAACGATCTTAAAGTGTTTTTGAGTATTAGTACAGACAAAATATATACCAAGCTCAACAAATACAAATGCTTAATATACATAGTGTGTAGTCTTAAGCATTAAAAACAGTCGAGCTTACACTAAACCTGCGGTATACTATTGCAAGGAGCCGGCACAGGACTTGTGCACCAACGTCTAATATAGTGTAAAATATGCATATTACACTCATATATACTTTTCGGTTATCAATGCAACGGGTTTAAACTTACATCCAAAGACGTATGGAATGTTTTTATTGATAAAAAAAAAATTGTATATATATATATATATATGATGGACAGAAGTCATAAGCATCCGTGAGAAATGTTCATTACCTACCGGCCACTGAGTACATATTGATACTGATGTCATGAGACGACCAGAACTGGTATTTTGTGTTTGCTTTGAAATATTGTACAAACAATCTACATGTACAAACTGTTAGAACTTATGTTTTTTTCGGTAGTTAACCGACGAGTGAACTCGTGTGAATGTAAATTGCAAATTCACACAATTCTATTTGCCGCCGGGCAAACACAATAATAATAATATGATGTTATATACCGTCGCGGCTCTAACCGTATAATATTAACACATAATTGGCGACACATTCGACGACACCGAACTGACAATGATGAATAACCGCCGTCGGGTAAGACAGGAAATTATTCAAGAGATTGTTTTTTTATTACATTATACTAGGTATTAATGTTATTATTAATAAAATATACACCCATGTCAGCCGCGGCGATACTATTATATGCGACGACGATGGTCATCACAACCTGGGCCCATTGATGCCAGTGACATTTGTACTTATAACTTATTCATAAGAAAACGAATCGGCACATTTATTATCACTTTTTGTCGTCCGGAGCAGCAGCAGCTGTCGGCGATTCTCTTTTTTTCTTCCCTCGTGTCCGTGTAGAAATATAATATATTATTTTATTCTCTACAACGGTATTGTCATACATATTATTGTACAATAACATTCGCTATGCACTTACTAACGTCACTGTCATAGTACCGCCAGCGGTCTTACATTCTACATCCAAATTTTATGTAAATCAGTTCAAAGCAAAATAACCATTTAAACGACCCGGTCTTGTTTTAATCCCGTTAAATACATATTAATAAGAATATTGACGTATGCGTTGACTTCACTCGATTTTTTAATGTTATTATTGCGCTGATAAATTAAAGTACTCGAACCGTCAACGCGTCATCCGACCCTGAAGTACCTACTATACTATCCAGTGTACAGATATTACACATGGAATAGGAGTAGGTATTATATTAATGTCCCGTTAACACAAGAGTAAATGGGTCAAGCGATTGTAGTGGAACGTTTATATAATAACTCTAAAACATCGGATTCGGCATACAACCAACAAGACTTTATTCATTGTGTGTCCGTGTACGTTTTGTTTTGATTGATATCTGAGTAAGTAAACGACGGCGCCGACTATGACTTCAAACAATATTGTGATTTCCCATGGTAAACCGCAGTGCGCCGGCAGTGATCATTATTCGACTATACGTCAACGTGTCTTTAAAAAATATATATAATTACATGATCTACGACATCGTTCAACAGAGTTTTGACGCAAACATTAACATCGAATTAAACGCACGTAGATAATATAAGACGTACACGCATTACAGTGTCCCATCTATGTTAGAAACTGATTTACTCCAAAAATATGAATATTTTTAAAGTGATTTTGTTTTCTATGCTTGAAGGTACATAATATTTTACTATATTTTGCAATACTTACTACTTTTTTTGTATCCCTTATACGTACAAAAAGTATAGATTTGGTTTTGTCAAATGGAAACAATTGTTTTAAATTCCATAAATATTTTTAAAAAATGTTTGCGGTTGATATTTTAATTTATATCAATCTATTTGTTATAGCTATGACTTTGTAATAAATCCAAAAACCTGTAGCCCATAAAATTAATATTGATGTTCGTATTGTCCGATAGGTGATAACACCAATAACTAGCACAAGACAATATTTTAAGACAATGATAGACAAGCGGTTCTTATCTACTTATTCAAACACAGTGACGACTACTGGTTTTTGGAAAACCGAAAATGTATGATAATTTATTGTAAGGGAAAAGTATATTTGCAATGTCTTAGAAAATAAACAAATTGATGAACATTAAAAATTAAATGTGCAAAAATCACATAAAAATGTAATTTGTACAGTAAATGTTTTGAACATCGTGTTATATTTTTCAGTTCAATTGCCAATAAAATATCAATCAACGAGTAAAGGGGATGGTTAGCATTTTACCGTATTATAGACTACAGAATTATTGTTATTGCTTACATTTGTATGTATTTGCGATTAATAGAGTATAAAGAACATAAGGAAATCATTGTGCGACCTTATGTTGTAGCCGAAAATAATTATACGTAAGAGTAAAACACATCAGTTGATATAGGTTTGAGTCAGGCCTAGCGGTGTTCGCGTGTGGTCACCTATATGACAATAATAATATGTAAACGATATAAAATAAATAAATATGTGTAGAAAGGTATTTACAAGGATGTATGTAATATATATGTGGCTGTATTATACTTGATAATATAAAGGCTATGTGTGTGATGTATAGATACGAGATCGAGGTACGTATAGAATTATACAAATATAGATATAATAATAATAATATATTAATGTTGGAAAAAAGGTGAAACGAATTATATATATATATGTAGGCGATATTATAGGTGCGAGTTTGTCACCTGATTTAGAGGCGTTGTAAAACCCCATAACGCTGTACTAAAAGGAATAACATTATACTATTATAATATATTATATGCACCATATGTATATATTTTTTATCATGGCGAAGGAGTTAAACGCTTGACGAGTATAAAATACAAACGTATTTATTTTCGCGTTACACACATATAATAACATGTATGTAAGCACATTATATAGGTATATGTATATATAAATATATTCATATTACTCCATATATAAAACTGGATGTGGTTATAATAATAAACGTCAGCCGGCTCGTTTAATAATTTAATGGCTGACCGGTCGAAATTAAAGGAGCACTGCCGGAGACAAACGACGTGTAAAAAGTCACCTCAGTCGCGGCGTTATGTTATTTTATCCGTATATAATTATTATCTGTACTGTATAAAATATACAATACACACACATACATATTTATATAAAGTGTAACATAAACCGATACCGAACAGAATCTACCCTCTATAGAAAATAATACAATGTACGATATAGCGTCTCCCCGTCTGTTATAATAATAATAATCGCATTCGTCCAAGTTGTGTCTCGTAAGCTCATATTGTCGTTGTACATTATGTAATACATATTTTTATCCCGTATAATATACCTACTTGACTATAGATGTTTACTCGTGTGTATGTTGATTTGTAAAGCGTACGGGTTATGGTATAGGTATATAATATAGGACTCGCAATACCGTTTACGAGACTTGGTCGCTTAAAAAAAATGGTCTGTCTTTGATCGTGTTACACATAAACTTCTGTCGACCGCCTCAACCATTAGCCGTTTTACCAAAAAATGTCACGTTTCTATCAAACTCTTACTGTTCAAAAGATCAAAATTGTATTCAGTACTTATCAAAAACTGTACCTCATACTAAATTTATGTCACATAAATGGAACAAAAGAAACCATTCTAATTTACCTACTTGTTTTGTCGTACAACTATTTTAAAGATGGTAGATTCTTTTGACAATTTTTTAAGTAGATATGCTAAATTTGTCGATAGCAAAAATAGTGGATTTTATTCAACCAATATCTAACGCTTATGATTTCCTTGTGCAATACAAGGATCTCGTATCTCTGTATCAACATAGATACGATTTTCTATCAAAGACTGTGTAAACAATTTGAAGGGCACAGACGCAAAAATATGTCACTCTGAGACCAAATATTTTCTCGGATTTGCCATTATATAGAACTGAAATCGTTCATCTGCATCGAAGCTTTTAAAAATATTCCAAGTGTTCTTCGTGTGCTAGAAAGTACAAAAAATGTGTATAATATGTCTGTGAAATTCAGAAAACATAGTGGTTGAAACATACATTGTAATATTATGCTTGTGGGCGTTAAAATGTATTACATTTTCATGTTATATTGATGGGCACTTGCTTGCATACAGGTAACCCTTAAAGCAATGGGTCTGTAGTGTGAATAGATAACTGTCAGCGGTGACACAGCATCGTATGTGCATCAGCTGTATAGTCGGTATTATCGTCATGTATCTGTGAGTGTTTTGTCATAGGACTAATGTTAAACGCGTGGATATCATTTTTTTTTTCGTGTATAAGTGTGTACTTTTCGTAACACACACGAAAGTATATTATGTACAATATAATACACATTAAGTAGTGTTTCTGTAAGTTGAAATGACAAATGTCCGACGTTCAAAAACTCTAAACAACAAGCGTAGAGTGTTCACTATACAACGATATATCTATTATAATGCGCGCCGCTCTTTTTAGAGAAAAATGTACTCTCCACTCCGAGACTTCAACTAAAAAACGATAACCGAAGTTAAAATATGGGCAATTGTGTAAGTAAAAAAAAAAAATTGTTTTTTTATATTTCACGTTTGAAATCCATTCGTCTGTCAAACTTTGACTAGTGGATGATTATTAGTGGTTACACAATAATGTTTAAAACCTATACAGTCCTTTAAAATACATTTACCTACAGCTGTATACAAATACGATGTCAATGGTTTGTCATTATTTGTGCGCTATCGATAATATTTAGATAACCTAACAGCTTAACACGGATACGATAGTCCATACATAATATTATTAATAATACCGATTAGTCTACCTTTAACTATAGTTTTTTTAAGCTTCTAATCTACAAACGATTATCCGGACCTCATGCATTAAAATAAAATAAAATACCTATTCGTTTTTTTTAAATATAGTAAAAACTGAGTAGGCATATTTTTACAATATTTTCAAGATTTATAAAAAAACGACATATATTACATTTCCGGTCTGTGGCTAACACTTTACTATATTATGTATATATTGTTGTATGTAATTAAATCATTAGTAAATCGATGCGATGGTATGGCCCGTTTAAATATATTTTATTTAGTGAAGAAAAAACGCGGTCATCACAACTGCTATGAAACTAATCCAATGTGTTTACAAGATTGAAAATAAATTATAAAACACACAATCCAGCTAAACGGAATGAACCACATACAATACACGGCATACATGTATAATTTATGTCTGTGTAGCTACACGGTCGTAAACATCATGTACATTGTACGCAAGTCTAATAAAGCTATATTTTCTTAAAGTGATAATTACAATTGTACGTTAAGGGTGGCATGCAAAAAGTGTATCCATGTGAACCGCGCACGCTGTAAAGAATAATATTGTAAGATGTATTATACGCCGACATGTTAGGAGTACCTATATAATATATATATTTATGTGTGTTACATACTTATATTCATCCTGCCTGGGCACTTCGGCTGTTGGTACATAATATACATACATTTTATCATCTGTGTAATTACCTCATTGATCCAATAGTATAATATATTATATCTTCTACGTACTATAATATTATGTTTAAATGGGTTGTCGAATTATTTTATTAGACATAATGTATAATAAATAATTATTAGTCATACTCGTGCGATAACTTCGGAGTACAGAAATAAGTTCAGTATTTATTATTATTATAAAGGTACGCGCGTTCATCTAGAAGACAAATGAACTAGATAACTAATTTAAAGAATTAAATAAATATATTTATTATTTTAAAATCAAGAGTATAATATTCGAGGTGCAAATAATGAAGGTAATGTAATATTTTTAGAAAATTACTTGAATTAATTTATTTCGGTTAAATTAGATTTTTAATTGAATTAACTGAACGTTATTATATAATTTAAGTTTAGCTTATAATTTACAATTACCTGATAATATATGATTTCTAATTTAATGAAAATAATATAATGATAGGCATTGGCTTGCCTAGTCTCACGTGAAAAATTACTATATACACCTATATTAAAAACATATTACATATACTAAAAAACCGTCTAGACATCATTTAAATACAAATATTTATTACTAAAAATATTTATGGATCCGTATTAAAAATAAGTATAACGTATTTTATAGTATGATGACTAGGTATTTAAAGTATTTTTTTGGAGTCGACAAAGAATTATGTGTAATGTGGGAAAAAAAAATTAAATTAAGTGATTTTTTTTTCTTCTTTAACAATTTATCAACGATTTTAACTGTGCATTCCGATAAAGGATAAGTTCAGCGTACAACTGTTACAATACCACTTTAATACCATTCTATATGTAGGTGTTTATAGTGGACAGGCGTGTGTACATTTTATTATAGGAAGTAGGTACCTAATATGCGTTTAATGTGCAATGCGTTTTCAAATTCACAGATCCATCTTATTCGCGTGCAAAACCAATGTTTTTACACTGAAAAAAAAATGGTGTGATACCCGTTTGGTTTATTATCGTTGTAGCTAGAAGGCATGTTTTGCATATTAGTGTTCATATATCATATATTACATATAATATGCATATACAGTATTTTTATACATATGCATTCGGCGACATGGATACTTTTTTTTTTTTGTATATTTTCCCCGATATTTAATTAAATAATTATACAGTCCTCCTCATACGCCTCCCATGTATAGTTTAGGTTATATTCGTTGTGTCTTAATAAAACGCGGTCGTAGTAATAATTAAAAAAAAACTTTCAACGATTTCCTGTATTATTATTTTTTATTTATTTATTAGAATGCATATATATATATATATATGATGACTATTTATAATTTTATAATTAGAAACTACGGTCATCGTAATATATTATAATAGTACGTTTTTTTTATGAATGAAATTTCCACATTCGGCCTTATAAAACCGGTACGCGAATAAATCCAAACACATGTTATTATAATATCCGGAGGAATACTTACTTATAAGTAGGTAATAAAAAAAAATAAAAAATATTTATATTTATTTTAAACGCGGCGGCGGTGGCGTAGCGTGGGTTTTATTTGACAAATAACACACACACATTTTTTTCATTGATAAATTAACAATCACAGCAGAGTAGGGGATCGTTGCTGAAAATAACTCAAAACAGGAGTTGAAGAGAAAACCGTTGTATAAAAGTATATAAAACTAGTGAAAAAACCATATATAGGTACATATTACAACATGTAGGTATATAGGTTCTATATGTATTATACTGGTAACGGTATTAAACGAAAACCACGATGATGGTAATAATAATAATAATTAAATTGAACCGTTTAAAAGAAGATGGGGCGTCCGTCTGTCAGAGTTATTCAATTTTTTTTCATCATTCTGTGGCCGACCGACGCGTTATTTATTTTACACCGGCACCGTCTCCGCTGAACCTCACTATGCAGTACTTCTCGATATAAAAAATATATATATAGTATACATATTATAGTACACATAATAACAATATTATAATATACCTGCCGTACGGGCGGCGGCACTCGCTATATTATATTATATGTATATGTATATACTTGTGTGTAACGGCTGTCAAGTCGACTTGAGACCATTTAGTCTGTCTCTTCACCATTTATCAGACCGTCCGTCCGATGGGTCGTCGACGCTGAGCGCAAAACCGAACCGAATTAATTGTTTTTTATTATTTATTTATATTTATATTAAGCTTACTCGTCCTGTACATTGTTTTATATTAATATTATTATTTTTACCCTGCTAATTCTCCTATTGGCATTTATTGCTGCATATAATATAATATTAAAACCCATCTCGCCCAACCGTTTGAGATTTTGTTTTCTTTTCATCTTATTCTATCATATTATTTCTTCTACAGTATGCGCGACGTGTCCATCTCGACCTGTATAAACGATTTTGTTTTGTAGTATATTATTTTATTCGTACCCCGCAAAGACTTTGAACGCGTGATTTCACACCGTATAACCTTTGTGTGTATTTGACATTTCACGATTTACCTACTTATAGACATTACCGTTTAGTTTTATTGTCGTTTACCTTAGACTATAGATAAATAGATTTAGGCTATCCATGTACCCAAATAAATAGAGCAGTTATTTCTAAAGAGTCGTCGTATGAGAGCCGGAAAATATGATGTCTATTTTTTGACACTATTGGATAACCATTGATGTAACTAATACTACTGTAGAGTAATTGGGTAGAGAATTTAATTTAAAAAATTATATTTTAGCTTCGACAAGAGTCAGTCGTGCTCCCTGTCCATCGTGCCCCGACCTCTCTGTGCTGGCCGTAGTCGATTCAATCAACGGTCATCATTGTTTAAACAGTAAATATTGTTTAACTTTTATATACAAGCGAAGGCTATAAAATAAAACCAATCTATAGACCTTATAGACGAATCACGAAACGGCTGTATAGTTGAAAACCAATCGTTTAGTTGTCTTAACCGTGTTATTACCAACTTATGCGGCTCTATTTATTTAATATAGGCTCCGAACTTAATATTATAGTTTATATCCGTTTTTATTCTAGTCATTGCCGTCGATTTATAGCCAATTGGGAACGGACAACCATAGCGTGTGTGTGTATTAGTTTTTGAAAACCGAAGACCCACTTAGACTTAATTTGTGATCAGCTTGCTTGCATCTCATCAGAAACGTGTACGGCGAAAGTGAATTATAGTCGATGGAATGGCTGTGTAGATTGAACGCTACACGTGACTTATGGTAGGTATTTTAGTTTCGGTAAAAGCCTTTAGTTTAAAAGGCTTAAGGTTCAGCAAGTGGCTATAGTAACTAAAAAAAAAAAAATATGGCAAAGAAAGTCGAAAAAATAATACAGCAACTCGAGATGGCGCCCCTAATTTTCCCACTTGTAATCAGGACTACTGGACATCAATAATATGATCGACCAACTGTATTGAATGTTTTTTTTTTAAGGTCCAAATGAATTATGATACAATAACCAGTTAAATTATTGCCATCCGCTTTCAGTTCGAACGATATGTTCATAATATTATTTATTATTATTAAATTAAATATGTTTGTCTAACTGCGGGGCACAAGTTGATAATTTCGACCGACTATTTATCTACACACTTGTTGTTACCGTTGTTATCGATCCTGGTGGTGTATATACATAATAATATTATGTGTGCATAATATTACACTAGCTGCCACATGCGTACACTACAATATATAGCTGTTATAATACTAGAAATCATTTTTTTTTATTTCACAACAATAATTATTGATGGTCCTATGAACTTTTACAATACTACTATTGTACGCTTGTGTACATAATATACATGATAATATATATTTTATTATACACATGACTAATAGTAGACTACGCCCTCGTATACGGGTTTCTTGCAGCGATTACTCAACTGTGTGTGTATGTGCCTTGTGTATAATACTATAGTATATTGGTGTAACAAAAAAATATTAAATGCCCGTAATAATATATTTGACTTGAGAGGTTTTGTTTTGTTTTTTACCACTTCATGTCTGTAAGGCGAATAGGGCCGGAATCCAATTCTCACACCGCGTTGATAATACCCATATAAATATACATAGCATATAAATATTACATATCTTTATATATATTTATATACATACCTATACCATACGAATTCGTTTGAGATATGGATCGAAATTATACCAAGCTTGTAATAACGCGCAGTTATCTATAATATGGTCACTGGTCTGTAATCGCCCAGTGGGTATAAACCGCAAGGGAAGTCTTTTTTTTATGGAAACCTCCGGCAATATTTTCTGAAAATCACTACATCGATACTTACTACTACTGTAAGTAGTTAAATCTCTGCTCGTCTAGAAAAATGTTTTCTTCTGGATCCGTGCACGCATAAATCAGGTGGATGTAGGCCATCTGATATGAACATCTAAAGAATATTGATGTCCTGCATGCATCAAAGAAAACTATTCACACAATTATTGTTAATATATTTTTCGAATGTTGTCAAAAATATAGGAAAATGTTTGCAGTCCGCATTGGATTTTGATTATAATAATATATTATGTATTAATTATTAGTTATGCTATATTATATTTTATGTTTTATTCATAATTTTTACACTGCACGGACGTCATTATAATATTATGGTCGATTTACTATAAGTCACGTACAAACTAAAAAATACAATGAAAATATCCATAGTTTTTAATTGTTATTTTTTATATAACAATAATGGTAATAACTACTGTATGTGTCATCGTTTCGACTGTGCACGGGGATAAGTGCGCGTGACTTGAACTGCAATAAGTTCCAATAACAATTATATATCTAAAATTCAAAGCCCAATACGGGCATTTAGTTTTAAATAGTTCCAAACGTAAAACAGGTCTGAAATATTAATCAACACTATTAACACGTCCATTATTATTATTATAATATAAAGTGATTATTTTCGTTTTTTGGAGATTTCAACGCTGGTATACTTACCGTAGTCAATGGACATATTATATTTATATTCTTCTCAGATATATTCAAAATAAAACTATTGTATAATATTATACGGTTAACTATGTATTTTTTTTCACTTACACACACAATTGACAACTTGAATATATTTATTAAAGAACAAATATTAGGTAGGTAGTATTTAATAAAGATTTATCTATAGGACATTTAAATATGACTTCTGTACTTCTATTACAATTTACATCATTTATAAATTTAAACTGTTTTTTTTATGTACTAAAGTGGTAGGTATAATATTATATAGTAAATGTTGGATAAAAAAAAATGTAGGCTTCGATTCTTTGTATGGAGACTAAAATGATAATTCTATCTAGTTTTTTTATTTATTTTATTTATTGAGATTCTGCATATTAATTCTATCTAGTTGTTGGAAAATTAATTATGTATGAATTATTTGTGAATAAGTAAAAAATACATTATAAGAAAAAAATTAGATGCCTGTAAAAGCTTTTATTAGAGGAGATGTTAAGTCAAATTAAAATTTATTTGGCTTTTGATTTCCAGTCTTTATTTGTACTCTTTATTAATAATAGTTAATTTCGAATAAAAAATTTGACATCTTTCGCTAAAGCCTATAAAGTAAACCTCAATATTTTAAATTTTAAATTGTTCTTCTCTAAGTGCACAGATAGTAGGTATATTATTTATATTTTAGCGCGATATTCGATTGAGACCGACTTATACTTTACTACTAGGATTGTTTATACCATTAAAATATATTGTTGTTTGCAAATACACATATACACAGTGTCGCATAATATAATGTAAACTCTTCCCAGTGCATGTGCACATTGCTAATAATAGTAATAATATTGGAGATGTGCATTATGCGGGATATACTGCACCGATGCTTTGCTGCAGGGGCAAAACAGTGAAAGCCGCGGTCGGTCGGATTTAGGCCGAACCGTACATATATTATACGGGTTTTGTCGTCTTCCAGAGCTTTCTCACGGTTTCTTATCATAGCGTTTGTATCTTTGGCGTAAGTACGCGTTTCTCCGGCTTGTATAGTGATTTACCGATGGCCAAGAAATTGGAGACGTCCTCGCCGGACGCCTATAAGCGCCGAGCTCGAGCACAGAGCTGTTAAACAGAATAGCTTTGGGCACAATAGGCTCATTATTATATTGAAAATGATCAGTACAAGTTCACCGACTATGGTCTGTGTCACTGCTATGTTATAACAACAACGAGTAAACCGCCATATATCAGACCAAACGCGACGATTGTTTTGGTCAGAATTGTATTTTAGATGCGATAATAATATAAATATACTATAACATCAAAACTATCTGTGTAGGAGGCTATTAGGTATCTACTTTATAATATTAGCTAATCTGTGAACCAAGGGTTGAGAATAAATAAAACAATGCAGTGTAAAATACTTGAAAAGAGAAATGTTAATTTATAATTTAAAATAAACACCATTTGTTTAAAAATTGTATTATGTATTTATAAATTTATTCAACTAACGTTTTAATTTTAAGTATATACAAGGAAAAAATACCAACTAAAATATTATGGTTAATATAGGGATATTATAAATGTATAGCTGGAATAACTATAAAAATAGTTGCTTGAACTAAATATTTATTTGGGGAACGCAGGTTAAAATATCATAATGTGCTAATTACAAAGTTGGGAAAGTTATTTAATTTTACTCGTTTTAATGTTTTAATCGTTTACTGGTTAAGCATACAGCAAAAAAGTTTCAGTACGATTAAAGAATAAGTAAAAAAAAGTCAAACTTTGTGTCAAACAGGCTTTTAATAAGTTTTAGTTACAAAGGGACGTATATTTTGTAAATTACCTATAGTAACCGAAACTCACCTTGTGTCCCCCAATCTTAAGTCAATATCTTCTATACCTATGCCACTTTGGCGAGTAATTCGTGTGCCATTTATTTTTATTTAAGCTGTGCTTTATTAAGAAATCCGCCCGGCGGCCAAAGGGGATCATCTATTTACACGGTCATAGCCTACAGGTGTATACTAGTTGACTTGTTCGCAATTCCCACGGAACGTCCGACAAGTCCCATCGCGTGTCTATCATTGAGTTTATATGTATAGTGTATACCTATTACCTATACATATATATGCGAATAATACGTGTGCGGTGTTATAATACACACATCGAGGTGGCGGCTCCCGAGAGTCGTGTGAATAGTAATAATAAAATAATATAATATAAAGAAAAACATAAGGAAAAAAAACGGCACGCCATCCGTTGCGCGGCTACTGGTTTGCCACTCATTTTATTATTATTATCATTTCTTTAAAAGCGCATCCGACGGTTATTATTATTATTATATATATATAAATATATTAAGTTTTTTTTTGTGTGTACGATGGTGTCTGTCTGTTGTATATTTTTTTATAGAGACGAACGTCAGGGCACGAGAATGACGTTTAAAAGTATTTATTGTGTATCGCGCTTTTATATTATATTCATCGACATCGTCGGCGGGGGAGTAGTAGTGTACATAATCGTATATATATATATATATATATATAGGAGCGAGATAGAGAGATGGACAGATATAGACAAAAAAAAATAATAAAAAAATAAGGAACGATTTAATCGTTCGGGAGATTTCACCTAGTAGTTGTAGTGTGTGTGTGTGTGTGTATAGCGAAGGAGAACATTTAAGGCGAACACAAAAGAGGCCGAGTCATCCCGCGGTCGGTCGAGTGCCTTGGCGCGTCTTTCTCGGGCTGACGAAATAATCAGTTCAGGTCTTTACAAATGGAAAAATAATCTTAATATACGCGCGCACATACACACACACACACACAATAACTGTGCATACATATTGTGTGTGTGTGTATAAGCAAGATAGAAAGAAGAGGTTATTTTTTTTTTACCGTGTGAAAAGTTCCCTACGAATGTCCGAAATCTTTATGCCACAGCCGTGGTCGCCCGATGGTGTCTAAATCGTTTTTTAATTGTACTCCGGTAACGACTCTATACATATACCTAAGTCGCGCCATCGCATCGCTCCAATAGAAATTCGTTTTTTTTTTGTATTCTCTTATAAATAACGAGTTTGACAAAATAATTCAACGGACCGTTTGTCTGTCTATATACAGTATACTTCCCCTATATCCCTCTATATTAACAATATGCCCAACGTCAACGACTACCGTTGTATAATAAACTTCCTAATCTACCGTTTTGCGGGTTCATCAATTTGTACCGTTGGCGGAGATTAGGGGGAGGGGCTTGGAATACCAAAAACCTTAAAACTTAAAAATAGTGCTTTTAAAGATACCTACATTTATTTTTTAGTGAGAGATTTGTTGAAATACAAATAAATGTGGCACTAATTATAAGTTTTTAGGGGTTTTCAGATTTCCAAAACGTCCCCCAGGCCCGCCAATGTTTTGTACAAATCGAGTACGCTTTTAATATTATTGAACATTATTTTTGTGTAGGTGTATGATAGCGCTAAAAACATAAGTGATACTAAAGCTCCGATAGTTTGATAAACCCACTTACTTTGTAACATTAATATTTAATTTATTATTTACTTAGGTTTGTTTAATTTTGGCCTTACTGTGCTGAAACCACTAACGTATACACTAATACATAGGTTTTGGTAACTGAAAGTCATAATCCAAGTGGGCCCTGTACAGGGCACATGCTCATAATTAGCTATTCGACAGTCAAAAGAGTGCAACCTATGTATGTTTTAATTATGATTAGGTTTTGTTGTCGAAATGTATGTGTATTATAAATATACATACATAGGCCAATATAATATGAAGGGCACAGGGAAAGAAGGGAAAAACAAAGTTTGTGAATTCCTCTCCTTTTACATAAAAACAAGAAAAATCACATTAGTGTTATTCTACTAAAAAATGTATTTATATAAACAATCTATTGACAAAATAAAAAAAATTAATGGCATTTGTTGACAAAAACTATTTGAAAAAATAAAATTTCATAAATGGGCTTACTACCCTTCTTTCCCTGTGCCTTTCAAATGCTACTACTTAGTAATAATACTTAATAGTAATAAAATCGTTATTGCAGCTCAAGACGGCACGCCGTCCAAGATCAAAAACATAATAATATTGTTAGAGTTGAAAACGGATTACCTCCACTCTTCCTCCCACATACCATTGTATATGTCACTTGCTATGTACACAATATTATGTGGCGTACAATAGTAATTTGAATCATTTGCTTTCCGCTACTCTTCGACGGTAACCGATTTTTGGATATAATTGGAAAGATAAATAAATAATGCATACCTGTACAAAGTACTCGGTTTTCACAATATCTAGATAATATACATAATACTATATATCGAGTAATCGGTTGTCGTAGTGGTACATAACGAGAAGCAGCATAAGGTTGGCAGATTTATGGCTTGTATAGCGTTTATACAATCACGGCATAATAACACCGGTAATGTGTCGGTCGCGGAATAAAAAATAATATTACTTATAATATATACGATCGTTTTTCTTTTTTCTTCGCAAACAAGTACAATATAACATAATATAAACGGTTTTATGAAAATATATTATGTTCTTTACAATATTATTGTATTATATGTACTTGGGCGAATTACCGGTAATTTGTATCCGACCGTTGTCGGTCGTCGTATTACCTATATACCTATGTATATTTATATGTGGAACTTAATAAAACCTATGTTAAGTTTCGCATTTTTTAAAAAAAATAATATAAACCTTATACTAATATATTATATCTTTAAACTTTATACCCGAGGGCAGTGACATTTAATAATATGGAAGGTAAAAAATGTGTAAACACAAACGTAGTAGGTATGCGTGTACGGAATTTGGAGGGAAAGTAAAGAAGAAAAAAAAATTAACGCCGCTTACAAAAATAAAGGAAATAGTCACGCGCATAGGTGTTAACTGTCCGCCTTGTCGTACGTTCAATTGGCATGCATGTGAAATCCGGTGCTTTAGCTGTATTTTCGAACCGTTAACTATCTCTTATAAGACCATTTGACTTATCCTTCAATAAAAACAGAATAGGATAAGTCTAATGGTCGAATTACAGTTGCTTGACGATCATACAACGTCATTTCTATTTGATCACTCCATACACCTCTACATCTTTGTTTATCACACCCCCACCTCCCCAAGCTATCTCGACATCTAAATCGCTGTACCGTGATGTCTTTAATTCGTTTTTTCTATTTCGCTTTCCTGTATTCTCTCAGCATGCCAAAACTATCTTAATCTGTTTGTGTCTAAAACACATCTCATATAAAGTTTAGTGTTCTAACCGAATATTATGTCCGTGTTTTCTGTTGATTATTACCACGACACCGTACCAATGTGCGAATAGGCGTTAATCTTAACAAGACGGCTCCGGGGGTTATGTGCTATATTGTTTACTTTTACCGGTTTATAAAAACCGTAAGTCAATCACGTTGCCCGTCGACGGTTTCTTGTGTCAAAATGCAATTACCTCACGCTATACACTATATTTACTCTATTCTATGCTCGGCAATAAATATTAACGGCTTATTTTGTTTTCAATCGCATTGTGTTTGTGTTTGGATATTTCGTATAACGTTCAGTGTAATTACGTCCATCAGCCATATTTTATAATTCCACCAGCTCGCGCGCGTGTACTCCACCGGACATATTATCCCCCCCCCCTTCGGTCGATTGTACCTAGGTCGGTATTATAGCGTACACGTTGTGTATTCACTCGTTTGTCTTTATAGACGAACACATATAACACACATAAGAGAGACCTATAAAACTTTTAACGAGATAATAAATTTCGCTACAGCTCGCAGTCATTACAACACCATGAGCGGACACGTCTATCTCTCTGGTAAAGCTGTAAAACGCTCAATATATTATATTATAAAATACCGTCTTGCCGCCAACACGGGTACTGCAGGACTCTTCGGGCCTGTATGTGTTGTTGTCGCAATAGTAATAATAATAATATCTGCGCGGTGCCAATAAATTTTTTGCAAAGAAAGAAGAAAAAAAATTATCATTTATAGTAGGCTCGGCAAAATAAATTCCATTCGCCCCTCGAGTGTAGGTACCTATGCTATAATAAACGCGCGCGCGCAATTAAACGGTGCAATTAAACTGTATTCGCATTCAATAAAATGATTAAACGGATTTTTTAATAACATCGATCGACGTCAAGATAGGTGTAGGTATATATAGTCGGCAGATCACTCCGGCAATTTCCAGACACGTGTACAAACGCACTTGATTACCCGAACAAAAAAATTGTTTAGTTGACGGGAAAAAGAATACACGGTTGGGCCAACTAAAATAATTATGATTTATATAGGGACACAATTATACGTTGCTAATTGGAACAACTAAATAAATACATAACTCTTAAACCGACAGCTAACTAACAATAATCTAGTTGACCCAACTATTTATTTAGGTATTCCGTGATTAGACATTTCTCGTGTCCCTAAATTAACCATAACCCTAGTTGGATCAATTTTGTATTATTTTCGTGTTTACTTGTAATATGACAATCCTTCGTTTTTCTGCGATCGATACGGACTATGTAAATATTATTAAATTGATTTACATAGTATATATATACTAGGTAATACAACAAATCAAAGTATCTACTTCGATCATTATTTTTACAAACAATTAGATACATTAATTTTATGGCTAGGTTGTCGTTTAAAAAGCATAAATTAATGACAGTAGTATAAAAAAGTTGAAAGAATGTTAGATATTTAGAAAGATAATGGAAAATTATGAGCACTTTGTACTAAAACATATGAAAATAAATAAAAATAGTAAAATTGTTGGATAAGTTGTTCGGCGATTATCGTTGATGGAGTAATAGTCTGTAAAACACTCGGTTATATATCTGCATTTTATTTTTCTCAATTTAAGAGAAGATCGTGGATTTTTAGGTATTGTAAATCTTTTGAAATCGAGAGAAACATAAAAACGGACATTCCAAAAATGTATAAGACTTAGTTTTAATAAAATTGGTCACTCAAAACAAAATAATATGTTTTCATCATAGCTCAAAAGTTGGATGAGTACAATTCATTTTTTTTTTTGCTGACATTTTGCATTAAAAAAAAAATTGTCTTTGATTAATTGATACTCAATAATTGTATCTTGTAGTAAAAAAAGAAAAAGGAACTTTGTCTCGATAACATTTTCTTTTCTATTTAGATTTAAGAGTAATACAATTAAAACAAATTACCAATTCGGTGGTACTTTGAAGCGAGAGTCTACTCTTTTGAAAATAAATAAAAATAGCTAATTTATCCGCTCTACCGAAAAACGAATAGCAAACTATACCCTGGTACCCAAATTCATAAATTGACAAAATTGTGATCCCCAGCCTATGACGCGAAATCGTGACACGAAATGTCACGCATATTTTGGAATGACCCTCAGGGCAAAACAAAGTATCCGTGTTAAAAAAAACTAATTATACTCATTTCATTTTTGAACTATGATGAAAACCCTTTTATAGGCTGTCCAATTCGAAATGTATAAGATGACGGTGACATTAAAATTTGGCGGAAAGTTTAGATCAAAGCGGATCAAAAAGTCCACTGGTCTTAAGAATCCCAGAGGGTGAGGCCACCATATATACATATATATACATTTTTTTTTTTGATTGTACACGAACCGAAAGCGATAGGAAATTATTAGATTATAAAGTAATTTTCTATATTACGTTTTTATATTATGTATATCTCGTTTGCCGCCAAAAGGATTTTCACGTCTTCGGCTTTATATTAATATAATAATTATTATATTATGGGTACTATACCTGCCTATATTGAGCGTGGCGTTAAAACGAGATTTTTTTTCTTTGTGGACGCTTTTTATACACAGATATAGTTTTTTTATTATTATTATGTTGTCTATATTATTATATAGGTACGCGACTGCCGAAACGCGCCGTGGGTTTTAATGCAACTTTTATTGCTCCGAATAATGTTCGCGCACGACTGCTGCAAGAATTTTGCTCTCAGTGCGCACACGGTATGCGGGGCTGGCTGGTGTTCATCATCGAGGTACTATGTTATAATATTATATTATCTATTGTCCACGATCTACTAGATTCCGTTTGTGCTGTAACAAAACCAACAATGATTAAAAATGTCGCAGAGAAGAAAAATACACACAATAATACCCAATAGCAAATAACAGTTGCGCGGGTAGGTCGACAGATAATAAAGGGTAACACATTTTAGCTGTTAATTTTTTGCTAAAGAAATTAGCAAATTATATCACAAACAGAATGAAGAGACTAGAAAGTAAGGGTTTGCTTGGTTTGGACGACTGTCGTAGAATAGATATTTGTATTTTTATTGTGGGATTAAATGTGCTGCATAAATTCCGTTTCAATGTTCCATGTTATTATACATTTCGCTCATTTTTCACACGGGCCCGGTGGTGGTCATACCCGCAAACATGAATATAACATACTGTTTTATACATGTCGTTCTCGTTTTGATGAAGTGCAGTCGGCGTTGGCACTCTATTTCCAGTGTAAGCGTAATAATGATAATATGTATTAACATTTCAATGCGGCTCTTGTCTTTGCAAGTTCTGACTTATATTTTGACAGTCGTCGACCGACCGACCGGCTCGGTGTTATTGTATTATTTTTTTTCACCGATGTATTTATGAGTGGCCATTTTTCACGGGCACATCTTCTCTTTCGGGGTGCTCTCGACGACATGTGTTCGGTCCGTGTCAAGAGGAAACACCGCAGAGGCGCTTTATCATTATAATATAAGATATCACGGCGACAAGAATACAAAAATATTTGGGTCGGACACACGTTCCAAACCGTTTTGTGACATTAAAAGCGGAATGCACTCTCTTTTCATTAGGTATGATTAAACGCAACGTGATTAATTTTCAAGCGTTTGACGCGTACCCGCCTATATTAACTATATGTACTTAATAGCCATTTTCCCCCCACAACAACCACGAGTTTTGCCCCGGTGACATTTATTAGACTTTAAAGTGACAAAAATACAATATATGCATGCTCCTCAAGTCTATAGTCGTAGCATGATGAATTTCTAGAGAAGGGGGGCTTAGCCCTTACACAAATTGTGAACATACAATGACCTGTGGGGTAAATATCTCTAGCTTGGTTAAAATCTTATCAAGTATATTATATTTTATGCGGAAAAAAAAGAAAAACCTTTTTAACTTTCTATCATTAACGTAGAAAATGTATGTATTTTCATAAGGGGAGCTCGGAGAAATTCTGGGGGATTCACCTTAGCCCTCCCCTACCCCGTCCCATTCTAAACCCATGCCATCTCTGTTGTCTGTAATAAACACCTAACTTAACAACTGGAAAGGTGACCGTGTATGTCTGCGTATAAGCGCAGTTATTTGATTTCGCCTAATATAGTGTGATTGGATATTGTTATGTAATTAGTTACCAGCGAGTTGTTAGTCAATACGTTATTTTTTCAGGTGACGTCATTAATTGTCATATTTTTCATACGAATAATAATCAATCAACGTATTGGGCACGTGCATTTTAACGAGTTGTAACTTGCTATTATGGAATCTGATTAACCAAGCGTGTGTATGATCATTGCGGCGAATACCTATAACTATTTTTGACCTAGGTACTTAACAGATAGGCACTTACAGACATACAACTATACAAGTAGTAGATGTTTTGCGACGTTGACGGCGAAAACATTAAACGGTAATTTGGTCATTATAATTAACAGAAGGCGCGTTATTATTCTTATCAATATTGTTTGTTACATTGTTAGGTTTATGAAAAAATAAAACTGATCCAAAAGTTATTGTGAACAATTTTCGTCAACAAAATATACTTTTTTGAAACTTAGAACTGATCGTTAACCCTTGTTTAAGACAAGTGTAAATAGATGTGCTCGTACATGATTCATGCCACGTTCCATTTGCGGATATAATGATAATAATAACAATAATAATAGATACGAAGGTTGCTATATTATGCAAAATTATCAAGTGGTTTTGTATCTTTGTGTTTTTTTTTTTTTATATGAGACGGGTGTCAGAGGTCTAGTCCTTGTTGGCCCTTGGGATTCAACGCGTACGTCCTTGATATGAAAAAAAAAATCACACAGAAAGAAATACATACAAGAAACAGTAATTTGTATGCGTTTGCTAGGTGTATTGTAATCAATAAACACTAGTTTTGACATGGGAATTGTAAATCAGCACCCAAATCAACTAAACATATAATTATGCATTTTTAAAGTTTTTTTTATCGTGTGACCTATTGGTGGATGTCCAATACAATAATAAAATTATGAGTATTGTAGGATTCACTTTCCTATGTTTAAATATTAATCTTTTTTTTAATACTTTTTTAACAGTTTCGTTTTATATTTTTTTAGGTCAACAGCGAAATCTCGTTTATTTCCAAATCGTGTTTTTATACAATTATCTAAAATCCATTTACATACATATTTTTATTGACGGACCCTTCAGGTCTTACATAAATTCAACCACACAATTTACTCCGTTTATCTCTTTATAATATAGACCATGATAAACCGAACGCGATTGCAATTCTAGCAGCTATACTTATGCTGTGTACAACGTTTTCGCAACATCTCTCGTTCGACACATTCAACATTCGTGCCAAACACCGATAACTGCAGTATGGCTATCAGACAATGTATCCCAATAATTTCAACAGTGCATTAAGTATATTATTATAGTGTATTATTGTTTGAGCATTTCGAAAGGTCGTTGCAGCGTAGAAATGCAATCGACCGTGACGAGCGATTATTATAATGTAAAATGGAGAAACGAACGCGGTCCTATATACCTAAACGATTATGTATTTAATAGTCCTCTTGTTTGTGTGTATACATAAATAGTTCCCATTGGTTTCTGGACCGAGAGGAAGAGAAAGAGAGAGAGATGATCACTGATAAAATTATTGTAACATATTATACTAAGCGATTGTATATACCTGTATAGAAATTAACTCTCTTCCGATAAACACGAAGGGGCGTGGATATTTGTTAATAAGTCAACGGCGGTGTGGCGGCACGTGTATACTTATTTTAAATATTTTTTATAATCCTATATTATATTCTATACTGTATAGCTGTTGTGATGTGACTGTAATATGCGAGAAAACATGTAATTTCTAAACGATCGAAGATAATATATTGAAACCAATGTTAACACATTTGCAAGTGAGAAAAACGACAACTATTTGTGCCTATAAAAGTATGTTATCATACATAGATAAATCAATGGCTAATAAGCAATAACTTCGTCAAAACCGAATTAAATATAACACATTAATTGTTGCCATGGTAACGCATAAGAAAAACATATATCTTAAGGGGGTTAAGAATAGCGATTTAAACAATTTTCTTTTTACAAAAACTATTTTAAAATGAAAACAAATATAAGAAAAAGTAGCCAATAACAATAATATCACAAGCTACAGAAGACATGATGATAAATTCAAAACTTTTTTCAGACTGGAAATCAGACTTCATGGGAACACAGGACGATGGAAACGCCAAGGATATATTTTGTTCACAAATAGAACCTCTAATGGTTTATAGAAGTTGAATAATAGCAACTGATAAAATGAAATTGAGACACAGCCATAAAAGTTATTTAGGAGAAGGCGATTGAAAAACGAAATGGGTAGATTGCGTTAAACTGTTAAAGGAATAAATTAGCTAACCCGTTAATCAGCTGCTATACCTGAAGACAAACAATACGAATTAACTGTACAGCGTTATCACTTCTAAGGCACTAAAACGTGAACACATATAGTAAAGATATAAATATATTAATAAAACCTACTTAACAGATTGTTTATTTTACGGTACACCTGTATTATAATATTGTACTGACCGGTTGTACAGTAATAGTTGTATTGGACGACGCGGGAACAGCGCATCAGTTCTGACTTAAGGATGGGAACACCCGTGCCCTTGGATCGTTGCAGACAGACGTGTACATAGGTACACACGTCATACGTCATTGGCATACAGCCCAAATCAATCACGGTATAGTTAGCTCAACAGATGGCTGTACACCGATGTTAATGTATAATAATAATAATAAAATATATGATACGAAGATTCGATTTTCGATTCCCAGTAGGTACGTATATTATATCCACGCAAGCTATAGATTCGAACGGTATTGATATTGTTACATCATATCCTTTTGCTGTGGCCGTTTATTATAAACAGCGAACCGTACGGTCGTCTTGCGTGTAATTCTTTTCCCCGTTCGGCGGGTAAGTTCTTAAACGGTTTGCTGTGTAAGTATATATAAGTGCGAAATACCGACGCGTACCGTCCACGGCGATTATGAAAAATCCGTCGGTAACGTGCCCCGGCCAAGGTCGATCGGTATATGGAGAGACTTCAACGGTCGCGTACATGCAAGTCGACCAGTGAGAAGGAAGATGAACAAAATTACACCTTATCCTACTCGGATATCTTCTTATAATACGAGCCGTATACCATAATAATATCTTGCAGACGACCGTATCGGTATATTAATAACTGGGTTGGAAGGATCACACACACATGCACACGTGTGAACATATGATTCGAGTTGATTTGCTTTCCCCAACCCCAAGACAACGGCGCGTATTTGGTTGCCGAGCTGGCAGGGTGCCTGTTGCCGTTTTGGTTTCATATCTTGTACGGATTACATCTAAGCCTTTCAAATCCGTCGTTTACCTCACTTCGCCTGACTCAATTATTATACATCTATTAGTAATAATCGATCGATTATCATATAGTAGAAATAATTACAATAGTTGTTTGTTAATTTATGCCGATTTTAGCAAAATATATTTTTTTTGGCGAAGTGTGGGAGAGGATGCTAACCCTCCTTGGAAAAAAATACATAGTTGGTCCAACTAAAATTATTTCTATTTGGAATTACTAAATATATATAGTTGGACTAACTAAATTTTTCTAACTAGAGATGTATTGTGTCCCTATATATTTTTTTTATGTCCACTTATTTTACTTACAATTATCCACCCCTCTTGTATTTTCAAATATTAATTGTTTTTGTAAGCCACAAACAAAATCAATTATACAAGTAAAAAAATATCTATTTATACATCCTAATTTTTTTTACATGAATTCAAATTTTAGGAATTAATCTTAATATTTTTGTAAAGATATACTAAACAATTTTTTAAAAATAAAGCTAATAATTTTAAATTTTAGCTACAAATTCTACTATGATGAGACCTTGTGTACAAATATATACATGGTTCATATTCTTTTATTACTTTAAACCAAATTTTGTAAATATTATTTTTTTTTTTTTACATTTAATTGATTAATATCTGTCATAAAAACGATATCTATAGATAAGTATCTATAGTATCTATCTATTGTAAATATTGTCACACAAAGATACAATGACTCACAAATTCTACATAAATTGCGGGCATAGTTTAGTAATATAGATAAATTTTATATTTTTAACATTTTTTAACGTTCTTAAAAACCTTGACATACCCTATAAGCGCAGTGTATTTAATAAAATTATGGCCAAACGTTGATATTAACTGATGTTTAATAATTATTAAAAAGGTATTATTTTTATATTATGGTTAAAATAATTGTAGTCGATTTATTTAAACCGGTACTGACTTACAGTAAAACCAAAACGGGGCACAACAACACCTAAAAATAAAAATTACATATACAATACCTAAGTACATTATATGCTAATTGCTAAAAAAAAACAAATAATCGAATACGTTTAACGCCAACTCCAGAAATTACCGTGAAGTATAATATTGTGTTATTATATAGGTTACAACAAATATTCTTTAGATATTGTGATACAATTTTGGAATACTAGCTATACTTTGTGCACGGTCAAAAAGGTTCAAATCGATTTTCTTATTTCATAATATCCATTCGGTCAAACTTATTTATTTAATTCATTATTGTAGAGCTAAATACTATAAACTAATAATTGTATTATTAATATTATAAACCTCTACTGGATTAAGACACAACCACAAGAAATTATTTAACTTTGTTCTACAGAACTAAAGACTTAAATTTTCTTTGGAAATTAAAAGAAAAATACGAAATAATAGGTTTTGCATTTCCTCTTGACAAAACAAATTTGTTTTATATACAGAACCAACGAAGGAAGGTTATTTGTCACATAACTATCCCTCAACCTAAGCAAATTCTATTAGGATATGATTAATCTTTTGATACTCTATATGATAAATATAAACAAATTATAGCAACAGTTCTATTCTCTAAGACATGGAGATTGGTCGTAGGACTGACAACCTTTAACTGAACAAAATTAGCCGAGGTTCGAGAAATTTACCATTAAAAGCGAAGGCAACAAAAAAATTAATTTAACATGTAAGATTATTTTAATTTAATTCGTCTTGTATTTTAAATTAAATAAAAAATATTTGTGGATTTGAGGCCACAGGTAAAAATTAAAATCATAAGTCATGAACATAAGTCTGTTGCATGAACTTGATTGAAGAGAAACTCTAAGAGACGGTATCCTAATCAATATATCACCCAAAAAATAGTTATTAGGTAAGTAGTGTGAAATTAATCTATGAAACCTATTTTAATAAATAAATTAATGGTACGTTAAGCAGAGTTAGGAGGCAACCTTCAGTTTCAAGTTTAAAAATAGGCATAAAATATATATTATATGGGGTTATTTATTTCTCATTCATAAATCGTATAATTATTGAAATGATTGAACAATATGTGAGTTAAATAACGACAATCTCTAAGACACCGAAAAATCTACATTTTGGACATCCATAAAACTAAAATATGTTAAGCAATTTAATTAGGTAATATTATAATTATTTTATTAAATATCATAATATCATAATATTGTAATATTGTAACAATATCATAATATTGTTATCCAATCGTTGTATAAAACATCTTAAATAAAAAGGAATATATAATTTTTATTTAAAAGGCTGAATGTAAGACAATTAAGTATTAGCAGTTAATAAAAAATGTTTTTTCTTTGACTATTGGCTGCCAGTAAAATTCTTATTATTTTGTTGTTAAATTAAAAAGACGAAAAACGAGTAGGTATAATATTTGTAAAGTAAATTTACACAGACTGCATATATTAAGCTAAATGAACCTAGACACAAGAAGTTGCAACGATACTTTGATGTTGTTTAATTATTGGTAAACTTTATTAATATAAAAGTCCTTTTACCAACCATGTCACCTTATAGCGTAATGAGATTTTGATACTTGTTTTTTTTAAATAAAAACTTTTCACAGTTTGCTATTTGCATAGTTCTTCGATTTTCAATTCGTTCACATCAAATAACAAACGTAAGTTTAAAAAAAAATCTGTAAAATTTACAATTTCATAACCCCTTCAGAAATTAAATTTTTAGTAATCCAAATTTAGTGAGAATTGTAAAAATATTCTTCTTTAAAAAAAAACAAAATTATAAAAATCCGGCTATCTAACGAGACGTCGTGGCTTTTCCTTTAAAGTAATTTTTTCATAACCGACACAGGTACTTAGACGTACTACAGCAGTACCTCAGTATCCATTAAGCACATTACATTTTTTTTTAATAACAATTAATTGCTAATAGAAAATTTAAACTTAAAATTATGAGACATATTTTTTGTGATGGTTTTCTGACGTTTTCGTTGGTTATAATTTCAAAATTAAATTACGATATTTTTCATATTTACAGAAATGGGTATGTATATTATAGTCACTACGAATCTAGCATTCGATCGGTAGTACGTAAGTAATCGTGCTTTAAACTTACCTGGTGAACATGTTTGACGAATTCGCCTGAAAATCCATGTGGACGGTGCGATGACAGTGCGAAATATGCAAAATTAAACGCACAAGACGAAACTTGATTTCGGTACGACTTTTAACACTGTAATATTATAAATTCGGTAAACGGTCGTAAACACGATGTGATACAGATTGATGATGATGCGCACTGCAGATTTTGGCGGGCGCCTCACATTGCCGGTGCTATTCGAGCTATTTCGGTCGGGACGAACAAACAAACGTAATGGGAAAATATATTTTTGAACAAAAAAAAAACCTTGTAAAAAAATCGAAAACGATAAAATAATGTTCACACGGGAGACTTCAACGTGTGGACTCGATCACACGTGAACCGGTCCGTCCGCGCGTACGAGACTGCCGCTGTCTTCTTTGCTTCCACCCGCGCACACGGCGGCTGACGGCGAGACCCCCGCCCCCGTGTCGGCCGCCCGGCCGCCGGTGCGCGCGCTCATTGGTCGCCGCCCGCCGCACGGCCGTCATTGGTGGCCGTCGTCTCCGGTCACGTGGTCCCGCCGCCCGTTTATGCGGTGGCCACGTGCCGTTCCGCCAAACGATCAGACGCCACCGCCGGCGTGCCGCCGCGGTACAATATACGGACATCGCACCAGAGTTCGGTGGTCCTTGTTCAGACGACCGGGGGGAAAACAATTTTCTTTTTACAGAGATTAAGTGATCAGAAATTTGGCGAAAAAGTAAAAAAAAAGTATTTATCTAAAAAAAAAAATACGTTTACCACATCAGTCATCAACCGTTAAATTAGCAATTTTAGCTGCATACATCAAACAATTTTTTTCTTTAATAACTAACTATATAGGCAGGCATATAGCCAAGGGGGGGCCTGGGTGGGCCTGGCCCCCGTTAGATTAACTCTGGATTAGAGCCAGCTCCCCAAATTCAAAATATAATTAATAAGTATCAAAAACGTGCTATTATACAACTAGAAATAAGTCTATTGTGATTACTATAAGGTAACACATTTATTATTATGACTGCATTTAATCTTTATATTCATAGAAAACGTTATCTGAAAAGATAAATAATAGGGCCTATTTTATAGACATAATAATAAATGGACTACTTAGTGGTTTTTCATTGGAAAATATGGAAAATTATCCATGGGTCCAAAATTGTTAGTACCCCAATAGAAATGTTCTGGCTACGTGCCTGTATATAAGACATGTTGCATTTCAGGGATTTTACGTGACGATATTTAGTTATAGTGTTGGGAAATTATTTTAACTTTTTTATGTACAGCATCACTTCAAACAGTTTTTTCAAAATTTATATTTAACGTTCAAAATAACTGTTACTCTTTCGGTACTGTTAAGAGGTACTAATTGTCTAAGCTTAACTGATTAAGACTAAATTCTTTACTCCGTACGGTCATGTCCCAAGACAACTTGGAGCAAATGGTTAAAATAAGGTGCGACTTGCGAACCAGATGTATGTATTAATAAAGAGAAAATAATTAATATATTTGCAAGTAAATTTTTACATTTCACTAAGTTTTTAATTTTTCAAGTAATTTATATATATATATATATATATATAAATCTCTTTTATAGATGTTTAACATAAAACAAGTTTATTATGAGTTGTGAGTAAAAAAAAAATCAGTTGTAAAACTCCATGTATTTGTTTTATTACTTTACACTTCTACAATGATTTAAATTTTTAAACAGGCACTATTTGTTCCATAGCCCCTACTAGATTATCGCTATCAAACGCCGGTGTAAATAGTTCCATTATTAAAAAAAAAATAAAATATCGTGACACAAGGGATTGCCAATAATTACATTGTATAGAGTGACAGATAAATACATTTTTTAAATTTTCATAAAGGCCCAAAGCTTCTTATGACTACACGGAACTGGCTCAAGGGAGAGTGTAATCCGCCCTTCCCTTTTAAACCTCTACAAATATAAACGTAGGTATTCTTTTTATTATTATTTTTACTGTGCATGTAAAATACATTTTTAAAAAAAATTGTAATTCGAATCATACCTACAATATTTTTTTTTTTTTTTTGAACTTTGGAAAATCTAATCGATACTAAAATAAATCAAAATCAAATTAAATCCTGTATTTATAAATATAAACATAAATTTTATTGGATAATATATAAATGATAAATAATATAAATAATTCAAAAATTGCTGTAGCTTTAATTGTTATTTTTATTTTTTCCTTATCAAAGGAAATATTTAAATGTATTATTTATTAATAATTATTAAAATTGCTTAGGCCCTTATGTATATTTACATGTGTTTAGTAGAGAATACACAATTTAATTTCACTTGGTAACTCATTATGTGATACTAATAGCAAGATATGTGCATAAGTAATTCTAGAATGCATAGCTATCCAAAATTACCGAAAACGAGAAAAGAAATTTACGAATCATTACAGTTATTATAATACCGATAATATATAAAAACATATAGTATAGAGGTGTTCTTTTTTCCTGACAGCGGTAAACAACATTTTTATAATTTTCTTAAATTTTTTATGTAAAGTGTAATCCAACATTCATTTTTTAAAACAAATCATTGACGTGTATGACACTTTTAATTACTGCGATAATGATTTTACACACAATTATTATACATGGTTCAGGTACCTACCTTAAAATTTGCTATTTCAAATAGTAGTACATCATCTTAATTGAAGGTTAGCATTAAAGTTTATTTTAATGCGAGAACGAGTATTGGATTATAGATACCTAACTACAACAACATTCCTAAATCATTTTTTACTTGTAATTACTTTGAATAATGTTTTCTTAATGATAAAATCAAGATTTAGTATAATATATAAATTACCAAGGCAGTATGATATTAAAATTCGTGCAGATTTCTAATTCTCAACGTTTATGTTTCGACACCGAGAATAATAATGGTTATTAGTTAGGTACATTGCTTACGAAAAATTAGATAAAATCTATGGTACTTAATATCAAATGGTATTAACACCGTCCTCATAATATACCCATAAGTAATCATTATGGTAAATAACACGCAGCACTTATCAAGGCGGTCCATCGAGTATGTAAAATAAATCTCACACTGCATTTTTTAATACTATGAAAATTGAAACTGAATATTATTGTTTACAAAACTTGAAACACCATTAAATAAAACTGCCACACTTTCAAAACGGCCTATATAGTTCCAACAGGCTTCTAGTATTTATGTAATTGTACCTATGATACTAACAAATATAAAATGTGCAGAAAGTAGAAAGTTATTGAACTTAGGAAAAATTCACTTAATACCAATAGATTCTATATTGACTTATTTCAGTTAAAAGTTTTCAGACAACAAAATCGAATTTATTTACTTTTATAACTTTTTAAGTTTCATACATTTTTTTAATATTTGCCGAAGTTTAAACTAATACAAGTCAACAGACTTGGTGGGTTATTTTTTACCGAAACTTCAGCTTTGACTGATTTATTTTAGAGTAAAACATCACTCAATTTTCCCTCTTTTGTTTACCCGGACGTCTTAATTTATTAAAAATTCATAATTAATTATTTGGCATAATATAATAAATTTGATTTGGTTTAAAGTAAATACATTATAAAATAAACCATTAATATTTATTTAATAACCCACGATGAAAACATAGCAAAGACACTATTTAGTCTACTTGTTATTTCTGTTAAAATTGCTAACAAAAAAACGGGTTCTTGTGTCATTAACCTTAAACACTGAAATACGCCCGGGGCTCGTAGTTCTAAAATATAAAACCAAAAAGAGAACTGTAACGACTTGTACTGAATGATAAAATAACAATAAGCGACAAAAAAAAAATTAAAAAAAAAAAAGCATGAGAATAATAATAAAAAACGTGAAATAAATGTAACGGTACAGGACGAACAATATGGCTCTGCGACTGATATGACGTATTCTCTTGGAACGTGTACGGTTATGTCTTACTGTCACAGCTGCGTTGCAAAAATAACAAATAAACACCACATTTTTATCACAGTAAGATTATTATATTGTAGTGCCAAACAAGGAAGAAAAATTATTATATTTGCCTAATAATTGTTTTCTACGCTAAAACAAACCGTGTCGAATTGCTGCTGTGTTAGTTGAGTCGCCTATACATAACGCCGTTTCTGATTGGTATTTAGTATACCTAACAATAGTTACAATACGGTTGTATGCGAATCTAAAATAATAATATATTACAACTATGATTGTAGTAAATTACAGTTAAAGGATAGGCTAAAAACCATGAGTTCTTTTTTTTTAATCCATAAATGTTTATTAAATAGTTCACATATTTTAAAAACGCAATGAACTTTACGACACTAAAATCGCAATGTTTTTTTTGTTGTAAAATGTGACTTTTCTGATTTTTCCCTTGTATCTTTCGGTTGTTATACTTGCAATATTATGAAATAAATTATGACAGTAGATAATTTTTTTTTTTTTAATGCTACCTGTTTTTTTAGAATTATAGGATAACTAGACGAGTGATCTTTTATTTAGATATTCCGTTATTAATTCGTTGTGATGTAATATATGGTGTACAACAGTATGAGTTGTCATTTATAGATATAGTAGTTAAGTATACATGTTTTTTTTATAAATGTAGCAGTTTAGTCTTTTTTTGAACCGGGATGAAATGGTTTACCTAATTGTAAGCTGGTAGAGCAATATATACAAATTATGTTTTTAAAAATAAACATAATGTAATAACACTTGTTTAAGCGAGTAATAAATAAATTAACCTGCTGATAATATATATTTGTTATTACTCATTAATTCATTAGTAAACATTGTGAGTTGTTCAGATTGGTTCATTAAACAATATGTATTACATACATGTAACATCTAAAAGTCAAATAACAACTTACATAATATTTAGTTTATGTATAAAATGGAACATAATGTAATAAGTATGAACAATCACTTTTTAATCAATTGTAATACCATATAATATAATGTGTTATGAGGTTTACCCCTTTTGCAATGAGTTGTCAATTTCAAAACAATGTATTTATTAAATTTAATATTAAAAATAAGTATAATATATTTTTAAAAATACAAGAAACAAAACGTTTTTCAGGGCGCAGTACATTTTTGAAAATTCTCATTAGCTGTTGTGTAAGTTAAGTTGCCACTTTTCTTAGAATGGGATTGGTCAGGGCGTCCTATGCCGGTGCATAGCGGCAAAGAGATAACGACTTGTAGACTTGTAAGTATCGGATTTGCTTTTTTTTGAGAGAGAGAGAGAGGATGACTTCATACAGTGGACTAAAGGATTTAATTATTTTAATTTAAAATAATTTATATAATAAATAATAAAATTTAATTTCTATAAAAATAAAGATTTTGCAAACCTATTATAGTTGTAATACAATTGTAATTTATATGTACTTAAGGTGTGATCACTTGCCCGTACAATGTAACTGTTAAGCCCCATCCGTTTACCATGCTGATATCTTTAGGAACAGAATCTAGAGACAAAAATAATATTGTATTGGTATTAATATAATATATACCTACGTATAGTTCATGAACTAATTAAATATTTACTTTGCATCTGATAATATTAAATATATTGTTAAAATTAATTAGTTAGGTATTATTTATGAACATATACACTAAAAATAATTAAATATGCATTTAACACAACTGTTTTTATTCTAACTGACTTTTTGGTTTCCTTAGAAATATATCTAAATGGTTGTTATTAAAAATATGTATATTGTCTACATTGTTTTCAATACCAATGATAAAAATATTTAAAACATATCCTAACTGTTATCGCCCTTTGATCAAAGGATCATAACATAATTAGATTATTCTGGCAACCGTGTCTAGTAAAAAAACCACTTATGATTCACGCAAAAAACCTTGGTAATAAATCGAAAAATTGGCAATATCTTATAAAACAAAAAACAAGAAAACCGGTAGCAAAACCCATTAAAAAGCAATAAATCGTATATAAAATTAAAAGATGTACTACAATTTTTATAAAATGATAATAGTATAGTATAATTACATATTTAAAAGAAGAGATAAAACTAAGCTTACAAATCTATATATATATCTGTATTTTTTGTTCAACATTATAATTCATTCTAAATATATCTAAAGTCTATATATTATATTATGTATATATAACTCTTTACTTAAGGCTACTGGGTACGGACCATTTTTTCCGTCAAAAACTACCCATTAAACTTCAATTGGTCCGATCATTGTATTGAAGTGATAAGACTTCTGAAAACCGATTTGAATTCGGCATAAGATATCAAAAAAGTACTCCGACCGTAGACTTCATGACAAATTCAAATCTGTTTTCAGATTACTTATCGAATCACTGGTTCAGCCTGTGCGATGGAACAAAACATGTATATTATATTAACTAAATTGGCTTTTACTCATAGACTAAATAATTTAAATTAAAAATATAACCATGAAGCTTATACAAAAATTAACCGGTAAATTAATTGATATGATCGAAATTTATTAAAACCACTTTTTTCTTAAATATTGCCTATACAAAACTCCTTAAAAATTGGCCGGTACCCAATAGCCTTAATTAGTATTTCTAAATAAAACTTTAAAACAAACCGATCAATATATGTAGAAACTCAAACTAAATATGTGCATGCCTAATAATTATCAATAGTTCTTTGAGTTATTTTGTTTTTGGTAAATCATAAGTGGTAGACTTCCAGTATACAGTTAAAATAATTGCGAATTCCTACAAACTTAAAGTGGTCTTAAAATAAATCCCGAAAAATTATATTTTACTTATAAATTTTATTTTACATAGTATGCAAATATCAAATGAAATGGTTGCAAAAAGACCAATATAATATTTTGATAAGACAACAAACTTAATAGTAAAAAAAACTAAATTTTAGGTAGGTAAAAAGTTTCAAACTTGTTTGACAGTAATGTATTCAGTGAAGAAATTACAAATAAAGAGTATCATACATGTGATACATGTGATGTGAATGGTATGTACCATTTACATCGACAAGTACGTTGTAAGTCTGGATATAGTATTGTGATACATAATTTTGGACTTGGGTAACCCTGTTGGACCAGGGTAATAACCATATATTTTCCATCAATGGTTTTCAAAACACTTTCATCAAAATAATCATTGACTCTCTAAAATAAATACAATTGTATTACAACTATAATAGGTTGGCAACATTTTTATTTTTATAGAAACGAGGCAGCAATTTGTAATTTTTATTATATTACCTTTGTAGAATCTCTTTTAGCTGTTTCATTTTGAATAAAATACATTAAACACAATCCGGATAAAATTCATCTGAATGACGTTTTGCAATTCCGTTAAACTTTGGGTATTAACTTAAAAAACGAAACTTAAAGTGAAATGTGATATCGCCGAATGAATGTCCGTCTTGGTAACGTCCAGTTTTATAGTGATTTAAACACAATGATATTTACAAACACAAAAAGATAACATTTGTTCAAATAGTTCAAATAGCTGTACCTTTGTTGACACTAGTTCATTTTACCATTTATATCATTAATGATATATTGTTTTTTTCTTCGTTTCCTTATTTATTTTAATATAACGCAGAGTAGGAATTGGTTTATATTTTTTTCTACTCAAACACTTGTTACAATATAATGCGTTTGAAACCCTATAATCGTATGTGCTCTATCATAAAACAATGGCCATCATTTTTAAAAAATACATGGGTCAAGTGTCAACTAAAATTTGGCCCCGTTAAGTGTTTATTTTTGGGCAGTTGACATTTCATAGTTTTCAATTAATTATTATCGATTTAAAGTTTGAATGAATATGCTGTTTTCGAATCAATGCCTTTACTCGTGGTAAATTTTAATGGCACATGTGTATCAATAATATTTCTCCTGGGTAAACCTTTACTAAACACCACGACTTTCTCGTCAATAATACCGTACAAAAAAAAAATAAGAACATGGTTTCCTATTTGTTTTATCCAAAATGTAGTATTATTTATTTGATTCTAGGTCGACATAATATAACACATTATATTATTATCATATAATTTCCAAAATATTTTCTTGATTTACCAAAATTATTATTTTTGCCCACAAAAAAATCACAAATTCCGAAAAATATTTCATTATTAACAAAACCCAAGAAAAAATTGCCATTTATTTATCCTACCATGAGATAGTATTCGATAAGTATTCATAGTAAGTAAGTTTTAGTATTGTACATATAAAAAAATTAAAGTACTGACTACTGCATAACCGCATATAATAAATGAAATGATAATGTGTTAAATAAAATATTTTGTACACAACACCACGCATTTATAACAACAAATGTTTTAATTAATTATAATTTCAATATTATTTGAATATTAACATATTGTTTAAGTTATTAAATACCAGAAACAATTTAAACTTCTAGACTGTTATTTTTTTTATGTGCATTGACAGAAATTATTAACTGAAAGTCTAGATTTAAAAATTAGTGTGTCCAAACAAAATATTAAAAAGAAACAACTCTTTAGTTCGACATATTTTTCCACTTAATAAATAAATAGTGATGATATTATATCTTAGGAATTATTATGTCTTAACTGAAACTCTTGTATCGCTTTTAAGAACGTATTGATGCGAAGCTGTAGATGCGGTAGAGTCATTGTATAGAAAATAAACAAGTGTTTATATTCCTGGTATTTGATTTTTGGGGGTTTCCTCAATTTTAAAAAAAAGGTAGCTCTCTCTATATTCTTAATAAATAAAGAAAAATAAGGAATAGAAGAATCAGAAGTACTAACAACTTATTAGAATACACTAGAATATACATAATAAATTACAAATGTAGAATATCATATCGTTAAATCGTAGAATATCGTTGAATATCATTGTTATTGGTAGACATCTAACGTCACAGTAATATATTTAATAACAAAATGCGTTATGTGTAATGTCTTGGCGCGCTGTCTTTAAAATTGCCGCCTTTTTTTCACGGTCAAAAGTTCACGAAGCCTTATCAGTGTGACCACGTGCTACGAGTGAAAGCACTACCGCCATTCGGTCGGACACGACTTGCCCGACACGTTCGGCCACTAGTGAGTAGGTATACACTATTGTACAGGGTGTACCAGACACAAATGTCGCATTCTACGGGTGGCACTACATAGGGTGTCCCGGGAATAGTGTTTTTGGAAAATTACAGTTTCCTTGTGAAATATTCATCAAAAGTAAAAAAAACCGAACCATGGAATTTTCCGAAAAATTCTCTACTACTAAAAGAATGGTTTGAATTTTTTCCAAAAATAAACATTATCGCCACTATTTTTGACTTAATATTATTATGTCCAAAATTATAATTTTGATGTTACACAATATGTATTTGTATAGACGGTTTTAATGGGTTTTCCGTGGGATTAATTATATTTTTTTGTTTTAGTTTTTATTCAATGATCTCGTCAGAAAAATAAGTCTAATGTCTAATGTAAAAACCGAAAGGTTGACATTCGTTTGTGGTACACCCTGTGTAGTATAGAAACACCGCAAGCTAAACAGGTGATCACATTCACTTTTAAATTCACTTGCGATTGGGTGGGCACGAGCCGGTAAGTAATGCGAACACAATAGTGTCTGATTGAGGAAATCGGCAGACACATATTAATAATGTAAATCGTTTGTGTCGTACGTTTGTAACACATTATAATATTTTGTTATATTATGCGTGTAACAATTATTTCGATTCAACCCGTTAGCTGTTGTAGACGGCCGTGTTAAAACAACCACCGGACGATGGTAGTAACCCAAAAAGATTTATGACACTCTCCGGTCATAAATCAAAAACGTGTAAACGCAAAGTCAATATTTAATTTTCGTTTGGTCAGGCGAGTTGGGAATTAGAAAAAAAAACGAATCAAAAATCGATGTCGCAATAATATTGTTACCTTTTTCGTGCACACACCAAACCGCATTCCTGCTCCAGTTTTTGGATAAATATTTTATTTTTTTTATTTTTTTGGGTACATGTTATTTTATCATTATCCGTATAATATGTATTGTTTTGTTATGTTATATATACTGTAAGACTGGTACTGGTAAGAAAAAATATGATACGGGCTAAAGAACACACACTGTGGTGTGATAGATGTGACAGTGTTAACTTTGTTATGGCGCTTGTATGAGCTGCCTTACTTGTACAAATACTGTACTGATTGAATACACCAATAGTTGCACACAGACGACTGGTCTATTTGTTTACGTCTTGTACAATAATTAGGTAGATTTATAATAATCGTTGTTATTGCAGACGGGTTTTTGGAAAAAAAAAAAAAATAATAATCATTGTTCTTGTACGGTAAAAACTAAACAGTCAATGTCAGCCAGTGTTGGAGTTTTTTTTATATTTATTGCCATCAGACAAACGTATTGTGTACACAACGAAAACTGTGTGACATAGTAAAAATGTTACATAATATATTATATGTATATCAGAGCTTTGTGGACTGTTTTCAGATTAATTTTAAACGAATAATGAGTAAATCTTAAGTTTTCATCTTATTAATCAAAACGATTAATTTACTACTGGTTAACCTGAAAATTAACTACTACACTCTGGATAGCTTTTCAAATTTTGGCAATCAATAGACAACATTTTAAATTGTTTAGGATAAGTTTTTACTTTTCAGTTTTTATTCCACACACGCTTTACTTTTTTTTAGAAAATAAATAGTAACCAAGGAATTGTCTAATGGACTTACGATTAACAGCTATTGAAAGTTCGACTCTTCGAAGTTAACACCTTTTCATTTTTTAACCGTGATGAATTTTGTCATTTATATAATTGATTTTAAATATATAATTGTGGTGAAATTAAATAATTTTGTAATTGTTAATCACAGTCAATTTGTTACAATATTTTATAGAATTTCAATGCAACAACAAGCTAATCTCACGGACCTCTCATTATAATACGGTATCTTCAATATACCATTAAAATATATTTTTTTTTAATGTGAATGACAAGTGTTATAACAGATAAAATAAAATGTAAGTATTTTATACAAAGACGTCATATTAAACCGGTATCAAAACCGTCTTAATGTTATTTTAATGTTTAATGATGTGGTTTAATAAAATATATTAACTCAATTATGTTACAAATTGTTATGTTATGGTTTATTAATGAATATTAAATCAATAAATGATACGTAGTAACCGCGTAGAAAAAAATTATCGCCATTTTATATTATTTACATAATAATATTACCGATACGTTCAATATTAATGTATTTATTGGCTGGATATCGGGCATTTAAATTAAGGAATATTATACTAACCCGTATATTGCCCAGCTACAATATTGTATTTGCTGAATATTTGTACATTTTGTTTTATTAGTTATTAAATTATAGGTATGTATAAATAATATATATGCATTAAATATGGCCTTCTGTCATGATTCGTCTGGCGTCTCGCATTACATAATATATATATAATAATTACCTGAAATCATACGCTGTAATCCCTTGAAAATGATTTAAACGATTTTAATGAAGTATAATATTATTGCGTTTAAAAACACGTTTAATGTTTTTTCAGTTGTACTAAACAAAATTTGCTATTCTTTGAACGCTCATGCACATAATTAAACATGGCCAACCATATATTCCATGTATTAAACAAAGCAGAATGCAAAAAGTTGTTTTATATAAATCGCAGAAATAATTAAGTTAGTACAATCCATTTAAGAGTTATTGACAACTCTTGGCCGAAACGTTACACATATTATGATTTATGAGCTTAATGTTTGTTCAGATTTCATCGAGACGGCTATTATTAATTTTGGAATATGTGGCCATCTGATTTACAATTTATGTCAAAAAAAAAGCACAAAATTGCAACGGTTGCTCCAAAAACATCGAACTGGAGCAACGATTTTGAAAATATTACAATAATTACTTAGACCGTTGTTTTATTTTACATTATTATTCTATTATAAGACAAGTCGAGACAGTAGGTACATGTTAGAGAAAACACAATTATAATAAATTATGAGTCACAAACTACATAATGTAATTAGTTATTATTCGTTACTCATTAATATTTAAAGTTCATGATTATTTTTTTTACAATAAAAACTAAAAAATAAGGCTTATTTTTATTATATAATAATAAACTAGAGTAACCGGTGTATCTGAATTCTGTATAGTGTACTTTATCATGTATCTATACAAGTTTAGACAAAAAATAAAGATTAAGCCTTCTTGATGTCTTAAAATTCAATCGTCTCAGTTTTTTGCAACCAAAAATAAAAGAGTACAATGGAGAAAGAAAATAGCTATAATAAGTCACTGTTTTCGAATTTTCAAGATAATTGTTTATAGATTTAAAACGTAATTGACCAAAGCAGATAATAAAAACACTCAGTTTACTTACCTGGTTAAAAACATTTTTATACTTCGGCATAAATTTTTTTTTTTACAAATGTTCTTATTATATTATATTTACATCTATACAAAATATATTCCAAATGATATTTTAAACTAGAAAAAATATAAAAACAAAGATTTCAAGTCAAATATATGTATTTAATTTTCCTTTTAATTATTTTTTATAATAAATAAATTTGTAAACTCAATAAATAGCAATACAATTAATAAACAAATACATAAATACTATGAATATAAAACCTGTTTGTATATATTTTTGTCAGATTTCTTATATTTTTCTCAGTATAATTAAATTCCAGACGATATTAAACCACATATTTTTAACAGACAACAATAATATTATAACTTAGCCAATCTGGTTAAAATGAAATCGTTGGGTTTTTCTTGTGAGAAACTTTATTACATCTTCTGGATGTATTCAAATCTACTCGACGTGAACGCGATAAAATAATAAATGCAAACCTCCCAAAACACGCGTTACCTATGATGTTGTCAGTATAAAGCTTACATAATAATACACTCGAGTACAGGAAAACATTATGTTTACTAAATGTCAGTGGATAGCTCGAAAAACTTTAATTTAGTTTCGATTACTGCATTTTTTTTATTTTCGTTAGTGCTGTTAATATGTAAATAGTCAAATAACACATGACACAAGTATAATACCATATCAAATACCAATGCGGTGTTTCCTCTTGGTTATAATATTACACAAGAATTAATTATCTATTCCGGTTTAATTGGCCATAAAGTTAGAGTCTATTGATGTAAGTATACATGCAGTATAGTTCCAGTAAATACTAATTTTAAATAAAAAATAAAATATGTTTATTAATATAAAACGTATTATAGAAAACACCTTTGTACGTCAACAGTATTTGTATTCGATAAATAATTCTATAAATCATGTAGATAGGTTAGGTATAGTACCCGTGGTACTAATAAATGTAAACTATATTATATTATTACATAACTGCCGCTTAAACATTCAGTACAGTCCACTTAATATGACAACTTTTGCGCCGTGATCTAATTTGTTTAAAAAATTTTATGATGTAATTTATTTATTTATTTTTTTTTAGAAACAATGTAACATATTATCATACGGATACGTAACGACTACTTTTACTTAAAATAACATTTAGAAATTGTACATCTTGCATAACGCACTTATTACATCGATAATATAGTATAAAATTATAGAACAAAAAAAAAATTGTTACAGATTATTATTGTTAATGTAATAATAATCGAACTTGCTTACCAACATATAAGTTGTAAAATTTAGTGGCTCGGACGCCAGCCATGCGCTTTAATTATATTTCTTATGATATTGATTCTATCGAGTAACTGCTTTAAGTCGTGACCCCGTAACCTTTTATAAGATACTGTTCGATACCCTTGCACAGGGGTGAACCTGTAAAAGAAAGAATCATTGTACTTTTGTCTAAGTCCAAAAATGAATACCTATTCGTTTCAATTCCAAAACTAGTAACTTGTAGTAGGTACGATGATCTGGCATGGGCAATTTGATATCTTTAGTACAACACGAAAATAATTACTAACAATCGTGTGAGACTCATCGACTTATTAGACTTATTAGACCAAGACACATGATTTATAAATAGTAGTAATAATGAGCTGATGCCATTTGGGTTTAATAACAATGTATATAAAGTTTTGGTTAAGGTGTTGTATGTAATAAAATATTTAGGTAACCATTACATCCATTTATTTTTCAATAAGCCATTTTAAAAGAGTTGCTTCTTTTAAAAATCTTACAAAAGCATGTCCTGTATATTAACTTATATTAAAGCCAAGACAAATATTTATCTTCTCACTATTAGTGTGTAGCATTTTGTTTTTTTCCTATTCGAGACAAGCTCTTAAAGTTATCAACATCAACGTTTTTTAATATTTTATTTTCCATACTTACTTGATTTTTTAAAATCAAGAAAGTAGTATGAACAATTATTATTGTCCCAACGTCGTGACATGAAAAATAATAACGTTGAACTCATCGGTAATATAAACTATATTTTTGAATAATTAAATTATTAATTCTGATCTAGTTAAATATTTAGTAAATAAAAAACAAAAGTATTTATTCACTGGCGAAGTAACTCTACACTCATATCTTATAATTACTAATATTAGTCATTTGAACTTATGTTTTATTTTTTAATATACTAAACTAAAATAAATTACATTTTGCTATATAATTGATGATAATAATGCAGCCAATATATTATTATAATATCATTATATTCATCAGACATCAATTAGTAGTTTAACAGAACCGGTTATTGCGTAACGCACACCCTTTCAACTTGAGCAGGTTTTTTTGTTTGTTTGATATTGTGTGAACTATATTTCAGCGGGTTGGACATCAGCCTATACAGATCAGCCAAACGGGAAACGCATATAATATATAATATATAATAATATATATAATAGGGTTAGTTATGAATAATGCAAATATTCGATTTAATACAGTTCTGTAAACAAATAATGATTATTACGCGGTAGGTGATTTAGCGTATTCGAGTGGGTATAATTATTATTATTGCGGTTGCTATATATGTTTTATGTACCCATGTACATATAGATGCCCGGGGGCGATAACTACAACAAATTGTGTCCGTACGGCTTGTGTGTATTTTGTACTCCAGTCTGCTATACATTATATAAGTTTTAAGTTAAGTTATAAGTTTTGTAAGTTCTGCTGGTCGATAATGGGCCCGAAGAATAGCCCCGGAGTGGTCGCTTTGGAAAAAGACAAATTCGAGAGTGCGGTGCTCGGCCCTCCCCGTTCAGAACGGATGTTTGCAAATACACGGTTTGGTACCTAACCGAGTCAAGTTGCTTTTTATTTCCAATTTAACTAATGCATTGGTACGTCATAAAATCCATAGCTTTTACCGTCGGAAGTTTAAAAAAAACTTCCGCTGTCCGTTTTCATTTCGTTAATGGATGGCGTGACTTCCTCTGTTTGCCGTGCGGCTATTAATCAACGCCAAGGCGCATCGGCGCTGATAAACGGCGGCCAAATATTTATATATATATATATATAAATGTTTGTGTGAGTTTGTCCATTACATATATATATGTATGCAGTCACATCTATATTAATTACACCACACGGTATAGTATTACACACCGGCAAAAAAAATAATAATACATAAAACGCCGAGTAGGTAGTTTTACAATTTGTATATATTCATATTATTTTAATAATTATAATGGCAACACACGTTTTTTTTTTATTACATGACTAAATTTAAAGAGGAAAAAAACAATAATAATAATAACAAATAAATACAATTAAAAAACAAAACATAGTTTTATATATATAATATTTATAAGCTCGTTTGAAATTTTTGATTTATATCACTATTATAAGGCACAATACAAAATATACAGATACAATTAATAGGTATTTTTTTAAATATTATTTTTATTACATTGTTTTAATATTATATGTCTCTCCCGTCGTAGTTTTTGTTTCGTTAATACAACCCGAATGAACCTTAAGTCAAGTAAACTTAATTTTTTTAAAATTATTATCGTAATAGGATTGATTTGATTGACATTAACGCTAATAGTAATATTAACGATTTAGCGTTCGTCCGACGTCCAATAACATCAATGTAGGTAATGTTTATTATAGTTAAATGTATATAATTAATCATATGGCCATAATATTATAGTCTTGGTGCAATATCCATTTTTACTAAAAAAAACACTACGCAATAGGCGAAGCTTTTCTCAGCGGTAGTCAAATTATTTATTTACAATAACACGTATTTACAAATGTCATAATCTATTTATATACATACTAAAAAGAAGTAGCAAAACTGTATAATCAATGTGGAATTTGTGATTTTAGAGTAAGTTGTAAGGTTCATAACAGCGGCGAATCAAGGAAAACGCATGAACTAGGAAACACAATAGGCACTGTCTAAATAACTATATTACGGTTGATTAAACCGTTTATCTATATATGATGTATTAATGTAGTATCTACAACAATAACTCAACTTCAATGGGGTTTATATAATTCTTCAACTTGTTTTGTTTTCAATGAGCATAACCTACAGGTTTACTACTACCATTGATTAAATACAAATCAATGCTACTACCAACTTGGTACAAAGCATACCTTTGTTGATAGTCAACAAGAAATTTTTTTTTTTTTTTTTAGAAAAAATGTATTCTAATAAGTTACTATCGAATATTGGTTGTCGTACAATTAATAAAAAGCGTGTAAAAATTAATTTTGTTCGTTAATTAAATTACTCATGAATAAATATTTTATTTTTATCTTGATAATTTCTCATAATTTTTAATGATGAACTACCTTATGTGTATTTCAGATGAAATAAATTTAATGAGTTGTTATAAAAGACTAAAAAGTTCTAATTTCTCTCGTGATTAACGATTAATGTAATTTATTATTTATTTGAGTGACGATGTACATTAATGATGTAAAAATTGGTGACCTAAGTATAATATAATGAAATTTAAAGTTCACAGACGCATTTTATTAAATTTTGAATCCCACCCGGTTTGTAATTTGAAGTGGAATTGGGATTAAGAAGCTTACAGTTATAATATGATTAACCATCATTTTGATTAGAGAGTAAGGTTGAACAGGATTTCATAAGAATAAATAAAGGAATGTTTGTATTAGTTTTTTTTGTTTACCTTTGATAGACCAGTATCACTTTTGCCTGTTGCTATTGATCCGCCACTGAAATTTTGACATTGTTTTAACAACGCTGAACTTGGAGGAAACAAGTTACAGCTATTTTTTATTTAAATGTAGAGGGGTTAGGTATACAGTTTTCGTATCCAACCGTTAGTCGTTACGACTCCTAATACAAATGTAATTTTGCTATAAGAACACTCGTCAACGGTTAAGTTAAAACCTATCGAATTGGAATCGAAAAGGTATCGTGCCATGAGCAGTGGAGAAACGGCGGGAGAGACAACGTGCCGGGTGTAAAAAAAAATTAGTTGATTTTCGATAACTAATATAAGAAATAATAGTGCACGTCTCTATACTAAACGCGTAGGTATATAGTAATTTATATGCCAAAAACACAGATTTACTGTCAAGTAGTCACAAGGGGCGGGCAGGCGGTTCAAGGAGAGGTCAGGTGCCTCTTCACGTGCAACGCCAAGTGGTCGGATCGGGAAAAGGCCCTGGAACACTGTGTGCACTTGAAAGGTCTATCGCCGGTGTGTTTCCTGTAGTGACGGGTGAGTTCGTCGGACCGCGCGAACCGCCAAGGACATCGGCCCGCGCTCTGGTCGGAACCCGCCGGCACCACATCGGCCAGCACTCCGGCGACGTTTCCGTTGCACGACGGCAACCCGGCCACGGAACCGTTTGTGCCCCACGGACACCGGTACGGCTTTTCGCCGGTGTGCGTGCGGTGATGGGCTTTCAGATGGGAGCTTTTCGTATACTGTTTGCCGCAGCCGGGATGTTCGCACCTGTGTATGGTGCTCGTCTTGCCGGTCGATTTCTTGCCTTGTCCACCGGCGGCGGTCCTCTTGGCGGCCTGCGGTCTTTTGGCGCGGCCGTGCACCGTGGTCGGTGGCGCCCGGCTTTTGGCTTCGGTCGACGGAGACAGCGGTGTCGCGGTGCTCACCGCGGTACCGGCCGCGGTCATCTGTCGTTGTTGGTGCACCACGTTGCGGGCGCCGTCGGACTCCGCCGCGCCGGCCGGATATATATAAATGGATCCGTTGTACGATGAGTCGCATCCGTACCCGTCGCCGGCCAGCCTACACGATCCGTAGTCCGCGGCGGCGTACAGCGGTTCGGTCGCCGAAAGCGGTGGCTGTGGTGCCGCGGCCGATTCCACCGGATGACCGCCGGTAGTCGTCTGGCCGTCGTACACCAGGTCTTGGATTAACGTGTCCAGATCGAGAAGGTATTCGTCTCCGTAACCGGCGGCGGCCGAAGGACTTGGGTCAGCCGCGACGGCGTGGTGCATTTGGTATCCCGTGCCCGCGGTCATCCCGTGGTACCCCTGGTGATGTCCCAGCCACAGCTGTTGGTCTTGCTGCGGCGCCCACACTTGCCAACAATCGTCCTGTCAAAACAACACAAATTGCACATGGTCAATGGTGGTCTTTTAACATAGACATATTTTACGGTTAGGTTAGGTTTACATGGTCACGGCTTTGTTGTGGGTACAGGGTACCAGAGATGTTTTCATCAAATTTGTTGAGGGTTTACTCAGCACAATTTTTTTTAATTTCTATGAAAAAGTTAGAGTCCTAAAGAAAAAAAAAAAGGTCTTCCATATCATGCTATTAACTATGAACTAATAATATGAGTTATGACGTTACTTTCCAAAATAATAATAATTTTGTGATAAAAATAGGCCTAGTGCACAACCGAAAACGTCCAACTTATTATCTTTATAAATATAATATATTTATATTTATGACTTGATTAATTTAGTACAACTACTATTCAGTATAACAATGTCGTAAAGATGTTATATCTTTACTGACGACGTCGTCGTAGCGCAGTTTTTGCCGGTGGAAAATAATTTCCGTACAAAAAAAAACATATATTATTATTTATTCGGTTTCTATAAAGACATGAACCACTTACTACAAAAACAATAATAAAATTTTTCGCAAATTACTTGATACTTGAGAGTATACGGCGTATATGGAGTATACCCTATGGGCACACCACTGCAGGGCACTATATGTAAAGAGTGTCGTAAGACCCAAAACCACGATTTAATGTTTTTCCGCGGAACGGAGAAATCAGCTAAAAGGTTTATAAGGATGCAGTATCCTATTTGGCCGTTGACACATTCTAATTGACTCGAAATAAATTTGAATTTCAACAGTTCCGATATTAATATTGTCGAGCCGATAGATTATTCGTGTATACCCAACTATCAGAGCAATCGGAACCCGGATGTCTGCAATGGTCCCACGCTCAAAAAGGGTGAAGGACAAGTGGAACGGCCCCAACCGTTTACACCTATGTACAATATAAACTTGGCTACCGCCGGGGTGGTATGCGGAAAAGTGGATTCCAATCGAGAGCAACGGGCAATCAAGGTCGACGGGTTTCGTTGCTAAAAAATCGTTCACAGCTGAATTTATTTTATTTAACTTTCCCCCCACTCCTATAATAATTACCGCAGTGTATTGTGATTGCTCGCTCGAATTTTATATATTATTATTATTATCATTATCAGATTAGAGATTGTTCGACGTCGGTTACATAACCCGTCCGTATAATATATTATATCGGTTACGCGTTTTTTATACACCGTACACCCGGAGTCTGTGATCTATATAAGAGAATTGTTCGGCCAACAGGTTTCCGTACCGCGCGCGTTGATCTAGTTATCCGGGACGGGCCGACCGTTTTCTAACTATAATACAGGTGTAGGTACGGCACGCGACAACCACACCGAGTATAGGTATTGCATAATACACACAATGCGTTTACATATTATATTGTAATAACGCGTGCACGTCGAGTCCGGCCAGACTTTCCCCCCTGAGAGATTTCAACGGCCGACAATGAACGCGGTCGGTCGGTGTGCCCGTCAAATCCGCAGAGGAGCTTTTCGAACCGTTTTTGTTTAAGGCACACTCAAACGACATTGCCGAATAGTAATTAAAACATAATATATTTTTATCCGAGACAGCGACAGTTGTTCAGGCTCTAAAAAAAAAGTCAGCAACCAATCAGACACAACCTCAACCTCCAAGTAAGGTTTATAATTTTTACTAAAGTTCTGAGGGAGCTTTCAGAGATTTTAAAAGGTCTGAACTTCCTTAGCCCCATCCCTTCTAGTTGCGTCAATAGCGCGATTTCGTTTAAAACAACGAGGGAGGTTAAACACCGAAAATATTATAAAGCTGCAAGGGCGCCCACAGGGAGAGGCAGGGGTGACAACTCCCCCCCTAGCTTCTCCGCAAGTTAAAAAATGTATATCCAATAACCCAAATTTGTAAAATCTATTACAAAATCAAAGGCGGCCCCTCCCTGAATTTTCACATGCGGGCGACCTTGTAAAGCTGACGATTTTGGGATACACAAGACCCGCTCAGATTGCGCCCATGTAAAAAAAACAGATCCGTTGAAAAATAACACAAAATCATTATCTCACCTCCGGCAATAGTTGTTGCACTTCCGACGATGCCATGGACACGTGCATCCGAAATCGCACAATTTACAATTATTATAATATTATCAGTATATGTATGCACACCACTTGAGTACCGCTCGGTCAACGCATAATAATATTTACAGCACAAACTACCGTGGGAATTAAAAATTGTTTTCTTCCAATTTATTCAATAATATCGACGGACGATGCAAATATTATATTTTTGAAAACAACCGGGTAAAAACTCGTGTTAAACGGTAATTGTTGATGTGTATTTATTAAAAAAAAAACACTCGTGACCGGCGGTCGCGCGGCGACTGCGGCGGCACAGACAACTATCTCTCTACTTGCAGGTAAGTATCTGTCGCGTGCCAGGTGTATATAGTGTATTAATAGTAGGTGGTAAGTATATATCCCGTCACACGGGCGCGCGCGCAGCGCTCGGACTTAACGCCACCGCAGATATTTATCGCCCCCCGCAGTCCACGGTAATATCCTTAATGGCCCTTCCCCCCTTCGATGGTCGTTTTACCGTCGTTATCTCCGACATCACATTAACCAATATTAAATACACACACCCATACAAACATTCCCACAATAACAATATTCTACTATATTATATTGTACATATATCTACTCTGTGCATTTTCTACCGAGTACCGACTCCGGTAGCTGTCGATAAACGTGTCGCCATCTGCCGGCCGTCGAACCGCACTCAGATAGGGTTGTTCCTGTAGAGAGCACCGCTATAAGTACGTACGGGCCCCTGAAGCTAAAATTGTTTTCGGTTGGTATAATATTATAATATAAAGCCCGATTTGAACATATTACAACCGTATGGGAAAATATCTCTGAGGGGGTCCCTACTCATAAACTAAATAAATACCTCCCCAAACATTTGATATTTTCGTTACCACTACTGGGAACCACTTAAAACTGTAATAATACCGGGGTTTTTATTTTGAAAAGGTAACGCTGTAAAAATAAATTTAAATGTTTACCCTCACAGCTGACCCATAACAGTACTCGGCACATTTCAATTTTAACAGCAATTTTTTTTGAAAATCACAAAGCCGCCCAGTGATAATGATATTCTTTATTTCTTCACATAACTAGTTATTTGATTAGAGATAGCCTTTTAACGTTCTGATATTTAATATAGTTTTAAACTGTATTCAAAGTGAGAATATTTTTTTTCATATTTTACAAAAATAAAAGTATAGACTGTGGTTGTTATTTGATAAAACGAGTGTGAAGCTAAGCGAGGCTCTTTTAATTTGGGGGCCATAGGCTCGCGGCCATCTTACCCAAGTAGGACCCTGTAGGTCGACCGTAGTTGACCATACTTATCCTTACTAACGTATTTTGGTTATTGCTTTCAAAAAGTCGCTTGACATTTTCTAATATTTATTTAAATATCATCCTGTTATACGATAATAAATAATCAATTTGGTATATAATATAATATTACTGAAACATTGCAATATTTATTTTTAGGTATTTACTATTTACTTTATCAAATTTTAAAATTTAGAACAGGAGAAAGAGTGGATTATAGTATTATTTCTATCTGCGCGCTATGCTCTACTGTACTCTACCTCATGTCTTAAATTTTATACTTAAGTAACTTTAAAAGTAATTTTTGAAATCGACCAGTCAACATTTTCAGCAAAATATTTTAATTAAAAAAGTTGAGATAGTACTAAACGTTGCCGTTTGAAAATCTTAAGCTGGCCTAGTTAATGCATAATTGAAAGTATGAAAAGAATAATTAAAAAGTCTAATATCTTTACAACAGTTATACAATCTTTAGTTGGTAGCGTTTTCAAATTTTAACTATTTTATATACATAGTTCTTTAAAATAATAATTGTAAACTGCCTGTAAGCCGGGGAATAATTTTAATGTTTGTTTCTGAAAGTACAGAATCATATTACATTATGATTGTATTGCACGCGTGTACGTTGAGCAATAACAGAGGGTCCGACCGGCGACGGTCGACCTCGTTGTAGACACGGTTTTTTAAACATAATTATTATTATTCTGTTTACACACACACACGACAGTATAATATTATGTGCGATCACAAGTGTAATCGGGGTCAATTGATAAAAAGAGGGTGTGCATACAATAGAATTCACAGTTCGCCGCTTCTGATCCGTCCGACATTTTAGTGTACAGTACATATTATAAATAAACCAATTATTATTACACACATACTATTATTATCGTACATACAAACAATCCGACTTCGCTTCGGCGGAAACAATAATGATCTTTACCGCTCAGCTTGCGGCGCACCCTTCGCGGATATACAATAATAAAAAAAAACACGATGCATGTTATACTATAATAATGTACACAATATGTAATAAGGTTTTGTACACATGCTATACTATTGCACTATCAAAGATTAGACAAAACCAGATGGCGCACTTTCTATGCGAGCAATGTAATCCCTAAACATGTAAATAAAGCGAAACCCTCCTCAAATGCGTGTTACCAGTTACCACTGATTGAAAAAAAAATCTTTAAGAGCAATATTATTGCTTTAGAACTTGATTGTTGTCACCTGAAATTTTCTATAATGAAAAACAATTTTCTATAATATGAAATTCTAAAATGTCTATTATAAAAATTGTTTGATAACATATTATCATAGTAAAGCGTTTTCTTTAAGGACGAAGTGCACTATCTGATTTTATCTAATCTTTGCTACTCATAGACATATTATTATACAGTTATAGATTTTTTTCGGTTATTATACAATAATCACCATATTATTATACTATTTTTTTTGACGGAATGTCATAGAGATAATTATACGGCGCTGATGAACTGAAAAAAAGTATCTAGATAGAACACTTAGTTTTTGAACCGACGGAAAAGAGTGTAACCGGATTCTGGTCATCGTCCGGATGCATTTTTCTGTGGTGCTTTTTCAGGTCGAAATTTCTACAAAACCCTTTGCCGCACTTGTCGCATTGGTACGGTTTCCGGTCTTTGTGAGTGTGCATATGAAAAGCAAGATTGTACATCTGCAACAAAAAAAACAATACAACTCAATTAGTACCGCTTAAATCCAACACACACACACACAAGTCTGGCTGGAAAAGTAGCAACGAGAAATGCAATTGCGTATGCCAAACTCTTTTCAACGTGGTATATTTTAAATGTTTTTATCAAAAACAACGTTTAGCATGATTTTATAATAAAAAGTTCGGAATTGTTAAAACCAAACTAGCAGCTGTGGTCGAAATTCAAACCCGATATGTGAAAAATGTTGTTCTTAAGTGAATCCCTTATTCCTGAACGCGATTAAAGATTTTACTTAAACGACATTCTTTGCACAGCTAAATCTTGACCTCGATATTGAACAGCCTTCAAGTGTGCCATGTACAATCATAACAGTAGAATTATTTTGCTCTAGGCACCTGGTGAAACGCTTTTGCGCACACTGTACACCGGTACTGTTTGACAGCGTTGTGAGTCAGACTGTGATTGATGTAGTTGCCCTTTTGGTGGAACGAACGGCTACAAATCCAACAAAAATACGGTTTTATGCCCAAGTGTATGCGCATGTGCATGTTGAGCGTGCTGCTGCGGTTAAACGACTTGCCGCAAACTCGGCACAGGTGTGGGCGTTCTTGGGTGTGAATGATTTTATGCCGGCACAATGTGGAAGCCTGTCGGAAACCTTTACCGCATACCTATGGAGAAAACACAATAACATTTTTCTAAAAAAAAAATTACACATAAAATTCATATTGGATAGTTTCCAAATGCACTAGAGTCCGAAAATAGACAATCAAAATTAATATATCTTGACATTTAGATTGGAACACATCAAAATGTGTTGTTTTTTATGTTTCGAAGATCACTAAATTCACAAATGGAAACAATTTTTAAATTAATGCGATATTTTATGATTTTATGAAGGCTTTGAAAGGATAGTATTAACAGGCCAGTCACATTTTTGAAAATGGCCATTTCGTCGTTGTAAAATTCGTTTTGATACGAAACGAATCTGTTCTTTGTTTGTAAACAGGACCAAAAACAAACTAAGTACTTGTTTTAAAAGTTTTTAAGTACTTTTTAATATTTTAAAAATTTTTGTTATTCTTAGATTAAAAATAAGTGAATTATCTGTTTTTGTCCCTATACCCCTTCATATTAAGGGGGTTAGCATATTAACTACTTTTGTTATGGCCTTAAGGGTGATGGTTAAAGTAGATAATCACTTATATATACGAGTATATATGCGTTGGTTAGAAGTGATGATCACATAAAATAGGTAACTGAACACACCATCAGCGCATGCGGTTACTTATTATTTTGATTTTTCACTTGTATATGTGTTACTATATATATATCCAATTATTTTTCTGATTTTATCATTTTTAACTTGTCCCTAATAGGTCTTTTATTGGTGACATTTCTCGTTTATTTATACCTTGTTGTATATTCTAATGTTGGTTTCGCGAGTTTGTCTGATTTGTAGAGCTAAATTTCACACAAAAGTTTTTCAGCCGAGTCTGCAACCACAAAAGAGCATTTTTATGTCTCGTTGAAGTACCGAATAAATTTAGATTAGTTGTGGAATTATAATTAAAAAAAAAAAAATTACATGGAGCTACCAGTTACAGCATAAGCCAAGGAGATTAAAAAATTATGTACAATCATGTTTCTGGCTAAAATTGTAGTGTTTATTATCTGACCAAAAGTAACTTAACATAGTTTAATCTATAGAGAATTAAACTATTTTGAATTTATTATTTAGTTCTAATTTAAACGTTGAACGTACAACATATCTCTTATCTCTTATCTTCTATATCTTACCCCTATCCCCTACCCACTATCTCCCGTCCCTATCACTCACCCCTATCTCCCACCCCTATCTCCTGTCCCCAACCCCAACCCTATCCCACCCCCACACCTTATCTCCTACCCCTATTTCCACCTCCAACCCATCTCCGTGTGGTAACGCTCTTTTGGTAACGCTTTTTTCGTTACTCTATTTTCCGGTTATTTGTCATAGCTAATTCCACCCCTTTCCCATTCCCATCTCATCTTCAACCCCATTTCTTTTTTGGTAACGCTTTATTTGTTACGCTTTTTTGACATTTTCATGTCTTAGCTCTGGCACATAACCGAAAAAAGCGTAACGAAAAAAGTGTTACCAAAAAAAGCGTTACGCTGTTATCTGATATGAGATAGGGGTAGAGGATAGGGGTAAGATATATAAGATAAGAGATATGTTGTACGTTCAACGTTCAAATTAGAACTAAAAAATAAATTCGAAATAGTTTAATTCTCTATGTTAAGTTACTTTTGGCCAGATAATAAACACTACAATTATAGCCAGAAATTTGATTGTACATAATTTTTTAATCTCCTTGACTTATGCTGTAACTGGAAGCTCCAAGTAATTTTTTTTTTTAATTATAATTCCACAACTAATCTTAATTTATTCGGTAGTTTAACGAGACATGAAAATTCTCTTTCGTGGTTGCAGACTCGGCTGAAAAACTTTTCGTTACGCTTTTTTCGGTTATGTGCCAGAGCTAAGACATGAAAATGTCAAAAAAACATAGTTAATAAAGCTTGCTTTAATTTTGTTTTTGGTTACAAATTAAAAAAAAAAAGCAGATGGGGTGTCAATATACGTTAATTAAACATTGGACAGTATACTGGAATGTACATTACCTTTCCTTAAAGATATTTTTTTATGTCATAAAAATAAAATAAAATATGGGATGATAATAACAGTAATTGACCATTCAACTTTGTTCCAGCAGTTAGAGTAGCAAAAAAAAATTGTATATTTATACACTTAACGTCACTTAGTTAATAACTCTAGGAAAGAAATCGGGTCTCTACTATACCATTTTGAAAAATCCATTTTCGTTTGTTTTTTTCGGATTCTAGACCCCCCGTGCATTGCAGATTGTAGAAGTTTTATTATATTTCTATTAATTATAATATATATTGTTATTGCGATGATAATAATAATTTTCCAAAACCTGACCTTGCACACAAACGGTCGGGCGCCCGTGTGAACCGGTAAGTGACGCGTTAGGTTGTAGTGGGCTTGAAACCGTTTACTACATACAGGACACTCGAACTCGTTGGATTCGGCCGTAGAAGTAAACGGAGCCCGAATCTGATCTTGGAATCTGTCTCTTGGGTGTGATGATCTTGTACTGGCAGAACTATACGAAGTGTGCTTTTGAATACTTTGCGTTGCGAGGGGACCAGAATAATATTGTCTGTTGTCAAAGGCCACGGCCGTATTACCAGCAACGTCAAACGGTTGCATGTATTTTTTATAAGTGCTTTTCAACGGCTCTGGTTCCATTATTCTGGCGATCGAAAAGTCTGTCATCGACGGTGCAAGCTCGACGGCTCCGTCCATCGATTCGGTTCAGTATTTTTCTAGTAAAATAGTGGTTTCTTTGTACATTTGGCTGTAAGCAATCAAGATGACACATTATAATATAATAATATCGAATTTTAAGTATTATCTATAGCAGTAGCGGGCAAGTCACTCACAAGTATACTAGTACATGTACACGAGTACACCAGAGTTACGTGCCTGTGAGTGGAACGGCCCAACGGGTCTTGAGTACAAAATTATTTTATCATGTTATTCTCAAGATATTGTTTTTTTTTGGGGGGGGGGGGGGCGATGGGACTAATTTCTTCGGTCTGTACCTCTTTAATATATAACTTAAAGAGATCAAAAGTTGAAAAGTCAACTCTCTACTACTCTTGGACATCGGAAATGCTATTTTCAAACGTTGATAATGTGTGCATACCATACCATAGCTCGCAAGTCAAAGAAAAACGCTATAATTTGGCAAAAACAATAATTGAAGAGCTAAAAATGCGTTAACATTTGCATCCGTTTAACGTTTAGCTGTTTTGGGTTCTTAGTCTTATCACAAAATCTGTTTATAAATAGGATTTTTACTTCCGTATATTCTATCCATGTAGAGTTCTGTACACATCCTATCCTTTGCCCAATTACTGGCATTTGTGTAGGAAGTGTATTTTGAGTATTTTACATAATGATGATGATCAAAAGAAAGCGGTCGAGTACTCGGTGTCAAAAATGAAAAACTTAAAACCTACATTGGGTCATAATATAGTGAATGCTATCTTATTAAAATAACACTAGAGCACGTGCTGCTTGACGTTTTGATTGATATGTCAAAGAATCCGTCACCCGATCACTTCTATCAAAAGACACTATATCCTTATAAGAAGGTTGTAATAGTCAACAGTCATCGGTCAAACCTCGCAAAAATGGTGAGTTTAAATATGAAATAATTTTATATTTTGTTATGTCACAAATATACATAGTTATTGCCCACAATAGTACAATTAACAGCTGAGTGATTTACATAATATTATTATGTTATTAAATTGAAATATCATATTATTATAATTTTTTTTTATGAATCAAGACTTGCTTTGGGGTATAATCATTCATTAAGGCGTTACGACGAACTGAAATTACATAATTACTGCATATATTATTATATCATATTATTGTATGTTATGTAGGTACAAATTACAATATCTATTGTTTGGGGTGAGTTGGCGCTTTTTATCAAAAACGTGTTAAAATACTTCAAATCAACACAAAAATAGTAAAGTGGCCTTGTCGAAAAGTTCAGGAAAACTAAAATGGCATAATTTTAGTTTATTTATTAAAAGTTATAACAATAATTATCGAGTTAAATAAATTAGATAATGTAATTGGAAATAAGCAAAACAAAAAAGTCAGCATTATAATATGAAAATATCACTTTGAGGTCGAGAATGTCACCGGTTTGGAGTTAGTAATAAATATCAAAGCGATAAAATTATTACTGTCAAGGGAACACATAGGTGCGAATTTGTGTTACAAAACTTTTACCTTGTACTACCTTGTATTCATTTGCCTACGTTATTTTGATATAATTAAATAATGTTACTGAGTACATTTGTATTATATATATATATGAATATAATATATTAATTGTTATGTATAATTTTAAGTGTATGTAGGTTTCTGATTTATACATTATGTAAGCCGCTATTACATGTATTCCGAATTCCAAAGTCTTTCTCTTAAACTTCCTTTAAAAAATCAAACTTTCTCTAAACAGTTTCTTTAGTTTAAATTTTGAGATTAATGCTTGTACGATTTTAACAGATTTTAAACATAATTTTCAGTGGACAAAACTATTAAGGATGATAGCGAAAATGTATTCTTGATTTTAACTCTGGCCAATTGAAATGCAATAGTTGATTTTTTTATTGAATCATCAACATAATTTTTTTTTTGATGAAGTGCTTGAATATCACTACCATAAAAACAGATCATTATAATCCATTATGATTCAATACAATTTCAGCTACATAAGATAATTTAAGTAATGATTTTTCTGTGTACTTAGGTAATCTTTATAAACCATCTAATATGAAATCATTTATACCATAATAATATTACATTCTGATTTAAAAATAGTATGTTTTGTTTTTTTCGTACATAAAAAGCAATAAGCTAAATCAGTATAATATTTACCTATTACTAGTTATTAATTTATGTGTTGTATATATATAATATTTTTACGATCAAATATAGCATAATTAAAATACAGACATAATAAAATGTACAACTGGATTGAACGCAAAGACCTTCTAAATTAATTAACAACTCTAAATCGGTTACGGTACATGTGTATCTGTTGTCTACAGATATTTTGTTCAAGGCAATATTATTTTTATAGTTTATATGATTTATTCAATAGTAGGTATTGTATAAAGTTTTTAGAATATAACCTTATTCTATTGTAAGAGAGCATAAGTCTGAATCGATTAAGTATTTAAAAAAATTAGAATATTTGTAAGAAGTTTTTTTAACATTTTCTTAATTTCAAATAAAAGACAAGTCTAATGAAAGTAGGACCCATAAAAAAAAGCTTTGGTTTTGTTACACAACTATTTCTTAACTAATAATTGTAATTTTAAAAAGCAGTTTTTTAGTTTTGTCCAAACCTAGAAGTGAAAAGTTGACTGGTTTTTCTTTTAATTCGTCTGTAACCTCTTTCGGCTTTTTACACATGCTTTGGCATAGTATTATGTTAACTTTTCGTTTACTATTATTTTTATTTAAACATATTATTTGAAGGAAAAAAACTATTATAAAATTAGTTGTGATCAAGTCCATTGACATTTTTGTTTACAACTGTTTTACAGTTGAGAATATTACAGTACAAATTGAATATCTATGTTCGATTTAACAGGATTTATACCAAACGAGTGAGTCAGACAATTGGGATAGATTAATTATAATGATAACGAATTATGATTACATGCATACGTATATTATGTATAAACGACATAAAACCAATGAACTCTTAGTACGACCTTTGAGGTATTTACTCACCGTCACAGCAAAGGATTACCAAGCTGGTTCAAATTGCAATGTTGTTTGGTAAATTAGTGTAAGCGATTATTATACACAAGAACAGCTAACACAAAGTAACGTGCTACTTGGAGTTATACCGGAAGACGAACTACGCCTGATGACTATTTTTTTGTAAAAATGAACATCTCTGCTGTCTGTTTTCACATAGCTGCTCGACCCAGCAAAGGCTCTCTACGACATTTCTCCGCCCACTAATTCTTATCGCTTGCAGACAAAAGGCCTATCCCCTTTTGGACCGACTGAGGAATGGCTCGTGTGACATTTTTCACCGGTGATTGATTTTCCCATGTTCGGCAGAAAGAGACATGCGCTGCTTCTGTGAAGTCACCCTCGACACCACATCATACACACTAACAACCATCGGTCGGTACCGCCCACAGGCGGAGCTATATGTGTGTATAGCAATTATATGCAATAATTGTTCTACGCCAGGTATAACTGTTATTACAATCACAGACCTGATGTTTATCCAGTGATATTCTGTTCTATTCGACAATCAATTGAATTTTATCGAAATTATATATTTGAGAATTACCAATAAAAAAAATGAATTTCCTCTAATACATATTTCCTTTTACTAAAAGCACAGAATAGATGCTAATAGTACACCAAGATAAACAAGGCTCCTACTATTTTAAGTAAAAGAGTATGTACCTTTATTCTGAACGGAAGACAGTCGGTTCGTCGTGGTCGTCTTGATGCTATCGTGCTATGCCTGAGGAGATTATTTAAGTTTGTAATGTCTAATGTTGTCCGAGCTTTGATGGTGTCTTTTTTTGCTAATAACGATATAATATATAAAAAACGCACTTGTCAAGTAGTAGCCTTTACGCCTGGCTGAACAATGGGCATAATAGAAAAGGTCTTTGGTCACTGTTGACCAGGTGGCTGCCGGCGCGAGACCTGATAATAATCTGCAAACACTGTCTACACAAAATAGGGGTCGAGATTGTTTGGACTTGACAGCAGGTTGAGAGGTGCATTATACAAAGGTAAAGAGGGTCGTGCGTCATTTAAACCGTCAAAGGAGCAATAATTAAAGTACGAGAAAAAACAAGTTAACAATACTCCGTTTTTAGCAAAATGTTTTACCGTTGTAAAGTGTTGTTAGTGTTGTACCGTTCAACGCTATAAAATTATGTTTATAGTTATAAAAACACTTACGTATCGCATAATCATCATGGTTCATGACTAATGTAGGTGCAATAAATAATATTTTATAATTCAATTAAGTGTATTTTGTATCTAATTAGCCTATTATTAAATAATTATAATGATAATGGCGCCAATGTTATTCAAACAACATTTTATAAAACAAATTGTATTCCTTAATGAAAACAAGAGCGGGTTATTTAAAATGTTGACTGGTCAAATACCTGTTTCGTATTTATTGTGTCAATTGATGGCGTTTATACCCGACAGCAATAGTCTCGCATAAAACGTTTAAGCTTATGGTTAATAAAATCTCAACATCTCAAAACTGGCCATTGATCATTCCGTAAATTATTATTTTCTATTCCATAAAATGTTTAAGAGTATACATATATTTAGGTTACCTTCAGTGGGGCATTTATAAACCAATGTCCAATTTGGAATTACGCCGTGCAACGTGGTCTGTGAATTCAAAAGTACAGGTTGATAATTTAAATTTTTTATGTATTCATTATGATTTAGATGAATTAGGTCTAATATAAAGTTGGGTAAACGGTAAAAAAGGCCGGGGAAAAAAATTCCGAGTAGGTATTATATAATGAATTATACAAAAATAATACAAATAATCAAAAATTAATTAATAAATAACGTTAGTCCAAAATAAATATTAATAATACCCAAACAAAAATAAAAATTCCAGCATAGTCCAAACCAAGCACAATGCAAACCAATTACAGTATAAACCAGAACAGTCCAATACAAATACAGTATACATCGGCACAGAATAAGTTAGCAAAGTTGGGTCAAAGCAATTAATAAATCTTAATAAGCTTCTATTATACCAATAGATTGTTTTACATCATTGTAGTTAATGATGTAATGTAATGTTGTTCATTGTTGTTAATGATAAATAGATTGGTTGGAGAGTTTTGAGTTATTACAATAATAATATATTTGATATCTACAGACTTTATAAAGATATTGGTTTTAAGGTCATCTAATTATGCATTATCACAAAGTTATCATTTTTTTTTATAATAATCGTATAAACTAATTATCAACTATATTCAGCATAAATTATGTTTTAAAATGTTACGCACAAATTAATATATCTACACAAAAAGATTATAAAATTAAAAAAATGTAGTACAATTTTTTATTCGCACTAAGACGTTGTACAAAAAATACATATTGTGTAAATCGTCCGTGGAAAAGAAGCCGCCATCCCCCTTTCCGAACTTCACGCCCGTTACGCTACATGAAAAAAAAGAGTAGTTATCGATCAGTATTATTTACTACAAGGAATTGATCCAGTATTAAAAATGTTACAGTGTTCTCAGACACAAAAAAACCCACATCATAATTAAACCAACTACCTCTAAGCTCCGTATCAAAACTAAATACAATACGGCAAAATTCAAATAGCAAAAGTAAAATAGTTTGAGATGTTTTTCAAAGCATAACATATTTTAAATCTGGAATTAATTCACGTATATGTTTTACATTTGTATTATGAAAGCATTTTTTGAAATATAAATGTTGTTATAATATTTCCTACCAACATAATAAAAACTAATATTAATGGATACGATTAGGGTTGATCGTTTGTCTATATTATTATATTACCATTGTTAAATAGTAACAAACAACACAATGGACTTTTTTTCGGTTTTATGTTTGTCGCAAGTGTAAAGTTTAACGCATTTGCATACACGGCACACGCCATGTTGCAGTTGTAAATCGTACACTGAAAAACTAAAAAAAATATTTACACATCTGCTACCCCCACGTTTATTTACTTACATGGTTTAAAAATTAAAACCAAATTGTACTTCAAAGATTTACGCGCTTACAAACTCTTAGTCAATCCAGTAGCTCTGCGTATGTAACAATTAATCCTATTTAATTACCTGCTTCTAGCTGTGTTTTGTTAGTATACTGAAAATGACGCTGATATTGAAGTGGACCGCGTCGATTATCACCGTAATGGTCTTTGTTAACGTGACGGACTGTGTCAAGTGGCCTTCTAGCGAAAAGACCAATGCTTACGAACATATTCAGTCGTTCAACAGAGGACAATTCAAACGAAAACCGTGCTCGGCGAAGTCGCAAGAAACTCCGAATTCATTGGACCAGGCTAAAGAAGTTGCCGCCATCGGCAAAGAAATTAAATGCAACGAAGCGTACTACATGTTGTCGTATCTGCACTTAACGAATCCACATAATTTGAGCTATCCTGAACAAGTAGTCAGTTTAAACGAGGCCATCAAAACCTTGTATCCAGAATGGGCGAAGAAAATGTTGGCGACCGCTTTCAATATCACCCAGAACGACGCCGAAATGGACGTGGCGTGGCTGCTGTACTTGTACGTTATGCGCATAGAAGTACACGCGACCAATGACCCGGACAAAGAATTTCTGCCGGTCATGCAGACCGCGCACTACGGGATGTATAAGTTGCTGCTTCACACAATGTCCAAGAACGATTGCACCATGTTTGACCGGAAGACCAAGTGTGAGCGCAAATTCCCTAAGTACTTGGATGACATGAAACGGTGGAATTGGATAGGGAACGACTTTTCGGAAAACTCGGCTGCGGTGAAGACACTTATGGGCAAGCACTGGCCCGACCTGTGTCTGAACTCCAGTCTGAGCTGTTTCCAAGAAGAGAGCGATACTTCTTGTCCGGTACCAGGCGTTCGGCCTCTGACAGAAAAACATTTGACCTTGAACTTGCTGTATTTGAACGACGTGTTCGAGAACACTTCAATGGCGACTACTCTGCTGACGGATTTCGGGGTGCTCGCAAACGGACGTCAACTGCTCGTGTATCTGAAGGATAAAATTACCGAGATCAAAAGCGGCCGTACGACTTTTCGACAGTACGTCTTGTCACTGGTGGACTTCCACGAACACGTTATGGCAGCGTTAAACACGATGATATTGCGGATATATTATGAATTCTTGGAGCAGTTGAAAATTGTATCCTTGGACCATCGGAAGAAGCACGTCAAACACTTTTTCAGAACCTACAACGTTTGGTGTGTTTTTTTACACTTGCCCAAAACTAATCCTTTATATGTGAAATTGTTACCCGATCCGAACGATTTCGAGAAGATTTTCTGGAAAAGTACCATCATCGAATTACAGCAACTGGTAATCGCAATGTTGACGGAAATCAACAAAAAGTCAAAGGTCAAATTGAACAATCACACGCTCGAATCGTTGCTGAGGATCAATATCAAAAAACCCTTGTCTGTATATAATTATTCTATCGCAGGGCTACTGGACATCGCTGAAGAATATAAATTCCGCATCAATCCCAGACTCATTGACTCGCTGCGGTATCCCACTCGATTGACCATTATTTGCGCCGAAGTGTTAATCAGATTTATTAAAAAGATATTTAAACATACCCATTACAAAGCGATTCAATCGTTGGTCAAGCTCGGATCATCGGAAAATTTCAAGCGGTTTTCCCAGTACGAACAGCAACACCAAGCGAATGTGTTTTCTCGCGAAGATTAAACGCATTTAATTCAAGTTTGCGGAACCCAAACCGTTATCGTACTGTCGCAACCTTATCGTATTGTCGTTATACACTATAATTGTTATTTTATTAATAAAATATTAAATCATTTAATATCTGTTTTTACTTTTTTAAAGAACACAACCGTGTACGTTATTCATTTATTCTACATTAAATAATTGTCATATGGTTTTGGGTGTATTGATTTGTAGTATAGAAATATTAAACTTGTCAATTAAAAGTATTTTATATAATCCTATGCGCAGAATAATGCATTTGCATTTGCACGTTCAATTTTTATCATTTATCCGACAAGACAGCTTCTGTCAAATGTCAGCTTTCATCAGAAGGTCTTTAACAGTCCTTCCAGACACCCCCTTCAGTTTTCAGTCATAACGTCGTCCCTTCATGGATTTTTAGTGAGCGGGTTTGCGTTTGGTTCCACGATTATTCCTTATAGTCTTTGGTCAGTCGTGCAGTCTATTGTTTCTCTATGGACAGGTACCAGCGAGACAATTGTCTATTCGTCAGTCCTATACTATATCCAATTCCTCATATTAGCATCCAACGCCCATGTCTTATTTATTTTATTTAACATCAATGTTTGTGTGTGATTTTATTAAAATTAATAGTTATTCATTTATTTTTATTAAATTGTATTTAAATCTATGGATAGTAAGATCACGCCGGTGCAGTATATACGTTTTAAAGTATAATATTCAGTGTTTTTTTTTTGTTCGTTATTTGTTTAAAAATACATAAACCATAGTTGTTCAAAATTTTATTTACGATTACCAAAGAACTTATTATTGTAATAAGGCTTTAGCAGATGTTCTTTTCATTGCATTTTTGCATAATTTATGTTTAAAATGTATATGGTGTGTATACGCAAATTTAAAAACCATACCGTACGAAACTTTACGGTTTGTTATTTATCGAAAACCAATGTTTGTATTGGTGTCTATTTAAATGTTTGCATGATCGTAAAACCTTTATGTTCCAATAACTATAGCGAATAACTATTTTTCACATAAAGACACCATAATATTCTGTTAAATTTTCATATCTGAAACATTACATCTGCCAAATAAACACTTCGATGCGTATCTATGATGCATATATAACATTATTATCAATAATGGGCCTAAACCTGTAATTTTAGCATTAGGGTGGACACGATTATGGTTGATCGTTTGTATAAAATAATTTGTTATCGTTATATATTACTCATATGATAACAATATAATGAAAATTTTTTCAAAGATCAAGGTGTCATTTTTCCTTTTTTTTGGGGGGGTTTATCCTTTATAAAAATAAAGTTTGATTACAAATTTTTGAGAAAATTGTATATTATGTTATAGGAACATTTTAGATCTATCATTGGTCCAATTTTTAGACCTTAAAGCCTAAAACTTTACATAAAACAGCAAAATAAGAAGTGTAAAACAAGTTGAATATTCAAAGCTGGTATAGTTTTATTTTTAACAAAGTTTAAGGGTAAAGAAGAGAAATTTTTCAACTTTAACCCCCCCTCTATCCCCCAAGTACCAACTAGATAACATTTTTGATTTATAGAGTTGTTAATAGAAGGAATTGGTCAAGTAAAATAGTCTGTCAAATGTGTTGGTTACACAATTAGTCATTAATTATATAGCACACTTTACATTACGAAAATTAAGAGTACAGAATATAACCTCACACATTTTTAATTGGAAACCAAAATTTGAGCCACTGGTTAATGTGTTCGGAATAAGTTAGGAAAAAATCGTTTTACTCGATTTTTCTATAAAAAAAAATATATAATAATAAATGTTTATATAATAATATTATATATATATATATATATATATATTATATTATGAATATCCAGTAAAAAAAAATGGACTTGCAATCCACGAGCACACTAAACACTTTGAGACTTGTATAAGAGTGACGTGCATACGACTCTATGCATTACTATATCTACGTTGGGTATGTCGGTTTCTTTTTTTTTTAATAATCATCCTAAAAAAAGGCAATAATATCGTTTTTCATACTAAATATTTATCTAGAACTATTTAGATTTTTATACTAGTAGTCATAAACTTTTTTCTTAAAATAAGAATTGATAAAAGTCAGTTTATTCAAGATTATTAAGCATATTCAGATATTCGTGATTATTCAGTTTATTCTGATGAATCAACATCAAAATAAGAATTATCTATTTAATCTAGAGTATTATTAAGCTTCTATTTTAATTAGGAAATTTTATATTCTTTAACAGAAAACTATTTATTAACAATCCTAAAAATATATATAAATAAAAGGGCAGAATGTATTGTTCATTCGCAAAATAAGTATCTATAAAATGTTGCCCTATTTCACACAGAGTCATGCATTCATATACCCTTGCAAACTATGTATGTACTTACTTGAAATATCTAGATATTTGTACTATTTATCTTTTTTACAATGAGAGGGGTTGGTGGTGCGGTTCTTTAGTCCCAAACTCAAAAACAGTTTTACTCCTTTATTGTTTTATTATAAATGTTTTAAGCCTTATTGGGCACTGCCGCAGCGTAAGTAGTAAAAAAGTTGAAGGTGTTTTTGCACACATAGGAAAACAAGATTAAACGTGCAGTTAAAAAATATAACTATTATTTATGTTTTCCATATTATTCCAGTTTTGAGTGTGTATGTACTACAACACAAAAGAGTAGTTATCGATCAGTCTTATTTACTACAAGGAATTGATCCAGTATTAAAAATGTTACAGTGTTCTCAGACACAAAAAAACCCACATCATAATTAAACCAACTACCTCTAAGCTCCGCATCGAAGCTAAATACAATACGGCAAAATTCAAATAGCAAAAGTAAAAATAGTTTGAGATGTTTTTCAAAGCATAATATATTTTAAATCTGGAATTAATTCACGTATATGTTTTACATTTGTATTATGAAAGCATTTTTTGAAATATTAATGTTGTTATAATATTTCCTACCAACATATTAAAAACTAATACTAATGGATACGATTAGGGTTGATCGTTTGTCTATATTATTATATTACCATTGTTAAAAAGTAACAAACAACATAATAGACTTTTTTTCGGTTATATGTTTGTCGCAAGTGTAAAGTTTAACGCATTTGCATACACGGCACACGCCATGTTGCAGTTGTAAATCGTACACTGAAAAACCAAAAAAACTATTTACACATCTGCTACCCCCACGTTTATTTACTTACATGGTTTAAAAATTAAAACCAAATTGTACTTCAAAGATTTACGCGCTTACAAACTCTTAGTCAATCCAGTAGCTCTGCGTATGTAACAATTAATCCTATTTAATTACCTGCTTCTAGCTGTGTTTTGTTAGTATACTGAAAATGACGCTGATATTGAAGTGGACCGTGTCGATTATCACCGTAGTGGTCTTTGTTAACGTGACGGACTGTGTCAAGTGGCCTTCTAGCGAAAAGACCAATGCTTACGAACATATTCAGTCGTTCAACAGAGGACAATTCAAACGAAAATCGTGCTCGGCGGAGTCGCAAGAAACTCCGAATTCATTGGACCAGGCTAAAGAAGTTGCCGCCATCGGCAAAGAAATTAAATGCAACGAAGCGTACTACATGTTGTCGTATCTGCACTTAACGAATCCACATAATTTGAGCTATCCTGAACAAGTAGTCAGTTTAAACGAGGCCATCAAAACCTTGTATCCAGAATGGGCGAGGAAAATGTTGGCAACCGCTTTCAATGTCGCCCAGAACGACGCCGAAATGGACGTGGCGTGGCTAATGTATTTGTACGTAATGCGGATAGAAGTACACGCGACCAATGACCCGGACAAAGAATTTCTGCCGGTCATGCAGACCGCGCACTATGGGATGTATAAGTTGCTGCTTCACACAATGTCCAAGAACGATTGCACCATGTTCGACCGAAAGACCAAGCGTGAGCGCAAATTCCCTGAGTACTTGGATGACATGAAACGGTGGAATTGGATAGGGAACGACTTTTCGGAAAACTCGGCTACGGTGAAGGGACTTTTGGGTAAGCACTGGCTCGACCTGTGTCTGAACTCCAGCGTGGGCTGTTTTCAAGAAGAGAGCGATACTTCTGGTCCGGTACCAGGAGTTCGACCTCTGACCGAAGAACATTTGACCTTAGACCTGCTGTATTTGAACGACGTGTTCGAGAACACTTCAATGGCGATTACTCTGCTGACAGATTTCGGGGTGCTCGCAAACGGACGTCGACTGCTCGTGTATCTGAAGGATAAAATTACCGAGATCAAAAGCGGCCGTACGCCCTTTGAACAGTACGTATTGTCGCTGGTGGACTTCCACGAACACGTTGTAGGAACGTTATACACGATAGTGTTGCGGATCTATTATGAATTCTTGGAGAAGTTGAAAATTATAAAATGGGAACGACGGGGGCGTCGAGTCAAACAATTTTTCAAATCCTACAAACAATGGTGTGTTTTTTTGCACTTGCCCAAAAAATTTAAGCTCTACGCGAGACTGTCGCCCAAATCGCCAAGTTACGAATGTACTTTCTTTGGAGGAGACATCATCGAATTACAGCACCTGATAATCTCATCGTTGAATATGATTGACAAACAATCAAAGGTCCACTTGGACAATAACACGCCCGAATCGTTGCTGAGAATCAAAATCAATACACCTAGGCTAATGTACGTTGCGAGAAAATACAAAATTCCGATCTGCTGTAGATTAAAATGTTCGCGGAAGAATCCCACTCGACCGACCGTTCTGTGCGCCAAAGTGTTAATCGGATTCATTAAAAAGATATTTACCAATGTCCATTTCAAAGCGATCCATTCGTTGGTGAAGCTCGGTACATCGACAAATTTCCAGCGATTTTGCGAGTACGGACAGCAATACCACTCGAACGCGTTTTCTCGCGAAGATGAACCAAATTCCATTTAAGTTTGAGGCACCAAAACGATTCAGCTCTATCACGAAGTACGTGGTTTTAGGTTTACTATTATTTAGTTGACGCTTTAACACAAAGCTGAAGCTTTATTGCGTTATATTACCCATTATTCATTAAGGTATCTGACTATATTTTTTTTAAGGCACTTTTTTAATAGTAATATTAATGCGAAGCTTAAAAATAAATAAGTAAAAATGATATAATTGTTTTTATTATGTTTCATAATAAATAAATAATGTGTACGATTTCACGTTTTATTTTATTCTACCATATTATTTCAATATAATATAGTGACACGGGTTCCTTAAAGAAATATAATAATTAACAATGTATTTTTATGGCAGAAAAAGGAATGGAACAATTCAAATCGTTAACATAATATTATAGAAAGTGTTTTTTTAATGCCAGTGAACAGTTAAAACGAATAGGATGTACAAGGAAATTGTCATAATTTGAAGTGTACAAAATATAATATATACCATACATAATATTTATTTTTGGTTTTATTTATAATTTTTACAAGATAAAACTATAAACGCGTTTTGTTTTACAGCATAAAAAAACGGATTGTCGAAAGTAACAACAACATAATTATATATTTTTTAACAAAAAAATAAAAATAAAAAATTCGACAATTCATACTCATATAATAATAATTAGACAGAATGTACAATTATATAAATTATTTATAAATATATATATATATATATATATATTTATATAATATATATTTATACATATCATAGTAATAATAAAGTACTTATTGATAGTATCTAAAAACTGAACGAAAAGGAAATGTGTTAATTATAATATTACCGTCTAAAAGAAAAAATCTAAAACAATAATAGTAATAATTATAGTATAATAGTAATGAATTATAATATAATGAATCACATTGGAAAAAAATAGTAATATTATACCCGTTCCGCCTCCGTTTTCACACGATTTTATTTTAATGATAATAATACTATTATTTTTTATTCTTACTTAAGTCACTATCTTAGCCGTTGATTCTGGTAAAAAGAAACAAATAGTTTATATGACTGTATCGACTAAATTACAAGTCATTAAACATAAGGCAACTCTATTAACGATAAACGTTGTTCTCGTTTCAACAATAATACTTTCATAGTAATTGTATATTGGGCAAGTATATTATAATGTGCATTGTGTTTTTTTAACATAAAATTTATTTCTTATATTCTACGCGGTTGTCGCGATCGAAGGAAAAAATGGGTATTAATAATAATTATTAGGTGTTTTTTTTTTACCAATAACGATATAATTTATTTCAACTACCAAGCGTTATAAAAAAAAATTGTACAAATACTTAATTGTTTATTTTTTATATATAAGAAGAGACAGAGAGAGAGAGAAAGAAAGAGATTTAAGTCTGGTTGTTAATGAGTGTACAGTAAGCAATAATACTTATTACTGGCTTTAGGTCCTCTATTATACATACTTAGGTAATAATATTATATTTTAATAAACGCCATAGTGATGGCGCGACGGTGAAAATGTAAAAAATAACGACGGAACTGCAAATACACCGTCTAAGAGGCATAACACTAATTACACAATATTTTATTTTATTAGATTAATATTAATATTATCATAATGTATAATACAGGACTAATAGATATTTATCACAGATTGTTCTTCATTTTCTTAGTATTTTTGGGCATCTTTCGAGACAATAATAATAATATAAACGATAATTATTATTACTCAGAAAATAACATAACAGAAACGATTGAAAATAATATGCGAGAAGAAAATATCATACAAACATCAACACAATATTGTGTTTTAGTAGTATTATTTGCGTTATTTTAATTGTTATTGAAATAATTAGCGATTGAAACCGTTTGCTAAAAAACTAAAAGAATCCGTTGTATTTTTTATATGTATACAGAGTATTCAAAATATCACCAACCAGTAATTATAATATTGTTCTGTGTAGAAAAAAATAACAAATAAACAATATCGACTGATGTGAGAAATATTATTCAAATATCATTGTTCGAGTGTTGTATCACAACAGCTGTGCAAATGTAGCAATATAAAATATAGTCATAGTAACGAGAGATAACTGATATTGTGATATTATTTCAAAGAAACAAATATTACCGGATTGTGCAATAATTTCGAGTACATTGTATACAAATACTATTAATGGCGACCCGTGTGTCTGAGTTTTTTTTTAGTATTTTTAATTACAACATTAAAATTAACGATAAAAATCTCGCTTGATAAAAACCAAAAAAGAATCGATCGTTAATAATTAATAAGATACAAATTGAAAATCAATACATAATAATATAAAATAGTCAATGGCAGTTTAAAACATACAGATGGCAATACAATTATAATTATAATAATATAAATGGCCTCGTACGTTATAAAGGAGGCAAACCAAAAAAAAATAATAATAATAACACGTAATATTATCTTCGTATAATTATTAATTATAATTAATAATAATTATATATTGTGGTCCCGTGAGAAACAAAACGAATATTTATTAGTATAACTACCATCGAAAAAAAAATGTTGTCTATGTATAATAATATAATAAATCGTCGATACATTAACACTATATTATTAGTAATTATAATTAATTTTTTTTTAGCGATTTTTTTTTTAAATTTATTTTTATAGAAAAAAAACAATATAATTTATAATAGTACGGTAGCTTACACCGCTTATGTACATTGTACAATTAGGTTTTTTTAGAAAGATAAAGACGGGAAAAGAATAATATAATATTTATCGAATTAATGATTTAATAAGTAGAGAAGATTGAAAAAAAAAGAAAAAAAGATTTACCAACGATTAAGCAGATTAAATTGAGAAGTTCATGGTTTATAAAACCTACATTACTGTAACCGTTATTTTGATCAAAACGATTGATAAAAAATAATATAATTGTAGTATGTATTATACAGTTATTTCGTTTGCCATAATAATAATAGTCCAATTACAAATACAACATAGTTGTCTACTCATTTTACACAACGTAAAACCACATTGTATAATAGAAATTTAATAAATACTCATAAATATATATATATATTTCAAATATAATAATTGTTTTAAAATAAAAAAGTACAAAATGAAACAACAAGTATATAATATTATATACTAAGTAATAATAATAATAATTATTATCATTAATGCAATAATCAAAAAGTACAGTGGCAATTCCACAAAAACATGAAAAAAGATTATTCGGTGAATCTAAAAAAAGCGTTAGATTTACTGCGCGTTTTTACTTAAGTTTTTCTGTTTTAGTTAAATTTGTTTGTACTTTTGGGCAAAGCGAAATTCGTACGTAGATATTCAGCATAATTATTTCTGTATTTTAACCATATTATAGGGTATTCAAAAGTTCACTAACCGCGGTAATTGTATTCATGTAAATAATTAGTTTAATTTAATATACCGGTGATTCTTTACCGCCCTACACTTTCAAAATAATTGCAATGTTGTAGTGTTAACTTTTTAGAAATATTTTTATTTATGTCATAGTATAGGTAATATTAAACATTATTAAAAAATTTTAGTAGCTCTGTCAACTTATAAAACATTAATGGCAACGTATATATTAAAATTAAGAATAATTTACTGAAAAGTTTGACTGGTCGATAACCAGTTTTAAGTAATATTCTTAGGATTATTTTAAGTTCAAAAATTTAGGAAGGTAGGTGGAGTGCGGTTGAGTAATGTGGGCAGATAAAAATAATTATACACTTCACCCTTCCTCCAATATAAATTTTAAACTTTAAAAATATTTATTCAAAACTGGTTAACGACCAGTCAAAATGTTTAGTAATTTATTCTTAATTAAAAAAGTTAATCAAATATATAATACGTTACTATTTAAGTTTTATAAGTAGATAAAGCCCAAGAAAATACTGAAAAACATGAATATTGTCTTATATTATGGTATTATAGCATAAATAAAAATGTTTTCAAAAAGAAACACTACAAAATTGCAACTTTTTTAAGAGTAAACTAGTTTAGGGCGTTAAAAGAATCACCCAGTAACCGTAATGGTTAAATGAAAATAATTTTTAATGTCCAATCTAAAAATATGGTAAGTAAATTAGTTTGCAGTGTTAAGTAATTTGTTATTAATAAAATAATTTGGTAGCAGCTATGTGAATCGCAATAGCTTACCGTCTAACAATTAGTTTCATAAAATAATACTTTTGTTCGAACATTGAAAACTATTTTTGACTGTTTATACGATTAATATATTTTTCAGCAATGTTGAATATTTTATAAAAAATAATTACCGGTTTTTGAACTTTTTTTAATAACCTCTATGTTGTAATCGAATGAAAACAAAATATGGGTTTACTGTAATTGTCAGCCGTCAACGATAGTAGTAGATGTTTTTTTTTGGAATAAATAAGTACAAATTTATCTGAACTAAAATTGTGTCGATTGAATAAAGCTACTGATTAGTAGTTATAGGGTGGTCCTATCGTATGACAAGCAAAACAAAATTACGCTGGAAATTATCGTTTTACCAATTACATTTACCCTGTTTTACCAATTATTTGTTAAGGACCTTAGACCATGTTACAATAAACCTACTTCACGTTGAGGCTTAACAACGATTGGCAAAACCGGGTGGGCGCTTACTGTAAGTTTTTATATAAAAAAACGGGTTTAAATTATAAGAAAATAATTTAGTATTATTGTTGTTTATGATAATTTATCTATGTTTCAATGGAACGATTTAAATAAGAAGAATAATTGAATTAGTCAATCGATGATAATAATAATAATAATAAAATGTAAATAATATAACAAAGACGGTGACGACATCAATGCATTTACATGGTAATAAACGTTTTCAATAAGGTTATGATTACTGTGTACCGGTGGCGGCGGAAGCGACTGGTGCCTGTGAACTGGCGGCCTGCAACGACGACGTTGAAGGCGGCGACGACGACGGGCCTGGTCGTCTGCTGCTACCGGACAGCAAGGGTTAGCACCAGTCGTCGTCGTCCGAATCGCTGTGCCGGCCGCCGGCGGCGTGGCTCTTGTTGGCCACGGCCGCGGCAGCCGCTGCGGCCCGCCTAGTCTTGGTGTAGCCGTTGTGCACCGGCGACGGTAACAGCCGGCCGCTGCGGCCGATCGACATGGCCTGTTCGAAACTCAACGGCGGCATGGCGGTCATGGCTATGCTGTTCTGCCGGTTCGCCGACGACGGTTTGGGCAACGACGCCGGCGAGCCGCGCGTGGGCGACGCGTTCAGCTTGGGGAAGTTGATGGACGTCGTCGACGAGTGCGGCGGCCGTAGTTGCAGCGACGACGGCTTGTTCGGCGTGGCCGGCAAACGGCGTCTACTGCAGCCCGCCACGGCCAGCACCGGGTAACTGCTGTTGACTAACATCGTCGGCGGCGGCATCATCATCATCATCGACGGTTGCGACGACGTCGACTGCTGTTGCTGTCTGATGGACGCCTGCTGCGGCGGCGGCGCCTGCTGCGACTGCTGCTGTGGTGGATGCCGGCCGCTTCCCGTCGTCGACACTGGCGACGGCGAACGCGACCGCTGGTCCAGACTGGTCGTTCCGTAGTATGTCCTGCCGCTCTCCGATCGGTCTGGACTAGGCGACCGCACCGGACTAGTCGATGCTGACCACGAACCTTAGAAACAGACGCACAACTGTTGTGAGCATTTAAACTATTATATATTAATATTATGATATTAATAATATTATTAATGTGAAATAACATTAAAAACAATTTTTGAAATAAAACCAGTGGCTATCAACAGCCTAATAGTGACAGAGAGCCTACGCCACGCCAATTTTGGAATGTCATTCGACGGTAAAACTTATCCACGTTAATATTTAATTATTAGGACTGGTAAATAAACACAAAATAAGAGGACGGAAAGAATGATTATATATTGTAATGATTATATATTGAATTTAGAGAGAAGATAGATCAACAAGGTTTAGGGGTAAAGACGAGAAATAAGTAAAAAAATAGTGTCCGGTAAAGTAGATTTATACCATAATATCATATAGACTGATATCAAGTTTAAACAAGACCTAGTTTAAATGATGAAACGTTCCCATTTTCATAATCTTACGTAATATTATAAGAGTTTTTAGAATTTGAAAATAAACGCTTCACGAGAATAGTGAAAGATATTTTTAAGAATATATATGAAATATCTAGCGAGTTTTTGAAGTAATATTTTGCTTAAATTTTGTTTATGCTTTAATAATTACATTTTTTGTTTCAATTAAAATTTTTTCCAATGCATAATAAATACCATTAGGTGCACTTTTAGGCTTATGATATTGTGTTGTTTTTTTATCATGTTTGATAAACATGGTTGACTTTACAGCCGTTTGTTATATATTTTTACCTCTCGGTTGACGACGGTGTTCTTGTTTGACGATCTCGACGACATTGGATACAGTGTCACTAAAACCAATCTCGTGTGGATGATGACTGTGGTGATAATGATGAGGATGATTAGGATGATGATACCTTCTTACTGGCGACGGAGTATTTCTTTCCCTTCTGAAATTGAAGTTAAGTCAAAAGTAAGTTAAAATACCGAACACGTGTACATTTAAAATGTTTGCAGCTGAATGAAAACATAAGAAATAGTTTTTTTTTGAAATCACACTCGAATATGTTTATACCTCATAATATAGCATTCAATATTCTAATCAACTATTATGAATATACTGTTTAGAATTTTCTTATATACTATGTATAACATACGGTAGATATTCGTAGAATATAATAAATATATCAATATGTCTCGCTCAAGAGATATATGAGTATTATACTTATTATATAATTGAGAAATATTTAAGGCAACCGTACGCGACTTGACGTACCTTATGCTCGGTGATCGAGATCTCGGCTGTCTATATCCGGGATGCAAATGCATGCTCTGGTGCTGTGGCTGTTGACCGTCTGAAATAGAATCTTCGGATGGCCGTCTTGAAGATATGACCACGTCCGTCAGCTCCATCACCTGAAAAAACCGCCCAGTAGCCCAGTCCGTAAGATATACCAAAATATACAAAGTGCCATCGCCGCCATCACAGTTGTACACGGCAGGGGTACCAACCGTGTACCGTACGGTATTATCGTGTGCGACGATAACAATTTCAATCAACAACAGACGGCGCACGCTACCATCCGCAAACGGCAAATATAAATATGTCTTTTTCTCTAAAATCGTAGACCTCGGAATTCGATGGTTTATTTGGTCGTTAAATAAATGTGTTATTATTGTAATCGACCAAACATCCGGTTTACATGCCGGATACTAGATATTTGAAGATGCGAACAAATTTGTCCCAAATGTACAGTTAATCCGATTTGTTGGTAATATTGGATTCAAATCGAGGAGCTCGGAAGCCAAAAGATAAATTTTACATTTATACAATTTCAATTGTTTGACATTATTACACCTCATATTAACATATTGCCATACAATTATTATGCTGTATAATATTTATTATTTACACGGGCAACACTGTAGTATCATGTTAAATAATATACTATTACAATTAATATATTGTAACAGTTTATAGTATAACATTATATACATGGACAGAACACGAAATATAAAATAAAATAAATAAACAAAAACGTGGTGCGAGGGTATTTATGGACGGGAAAAAGGGTAGTTTATGTCGTATCGTATATTATGTATATTTAAATGTAATGGTCATAGGGGAAAAAAATGATTTCATTCAAACTACTTGGCCGATTAACCGCGAGGATGTCAACACGCGGTAAACAGAAAGGTTGACCGTTATGATATTATAAAAAAAAATATATATATATAATATAAAAATGGTAAATAATAAAATATGTATCTTTTCACCGACTGACCACAGTTCTATTTTTTATGAATGTATGTGTGTATATATATATATTGTATTTATAAATTGTAAAAGATAAATTCGATAAGACGTTGAATAAAGTTCATGCAAGTTATTTGCGCTGCATGCATCGTGCAAAAAAAAAGGTAATATTAGAAAATAAAGTCTTTATACATAATGTATATAAAACAAATAGATTAATAAATAATTAACAAATTATCAATAATTTGTTTTTCTTCAAATTGAATACAATATTTCATGTAATTATATACTGTTAATACTGTACGTATCCGTTAAATACTTCTATCCTGAAATTGTTAACCAAATACAAGGCGCCTGGTTAGGCCATTATTTTATGTTGTACATGTACCTTTGGTCTAAATAATGACAACTTTGGCTTTGGTGAATAAACCGGAATGGAATTTTTTGTTTTTTTTTTAAATATTTATGGTAAATGGGTTAACTAACATATTTTTTTTTAAATGAATGATAAAATATTTCTTGTGGTTAAATATATTATTTTACTCTCGATTTTTTTGTCAAATAGTTAATAATTATTTCATTGATAACTCATCAATTCATGACTACTTGAGTATTTTTATCAGTTGTTTATTCAATTAATAAACTACCATTTTTTAGTTTGTAAAAATAAATTATTAATGATTTAAGAGCACTCATTTATTAATTTTGTTAACGATTGACTAATTGAAGTATCTATAAATATATAATAAATTTAATACATTTTTTAACGTGACACAATTTCATTTGAGTAACATCTTTGAATCGATTTACATTTTTACCAAAATTGAACAATCGTTTTTATAGACCTTAGGTACAGGTACAATTATTATTAATAAATGTTGTTATAATATTAATTAAAATTAATATTATAAAAACATATTAATAAAAAATTGAATTATAGTTCAGTAGTAAAGAGAACAGCAACATGACTACGCCTTAATGGCACGCGTACGCCTAATAATCATAATAATATAATATATTAGTATTGTAATCAAATAACATTTACAACAACAAAAGCAACAACAACAACAAACTTAGTCGAGTTCTATTATATCACGACGTTTATCCTTGTACAGAATATTATCAACAAAATATAATATTATTATAAACGAATCAAAAATAAATTATCTTTCTAAATGTATCATCAAAATGTAACTAAATAATTTTCTATAACGTCATGTCAATAACGTTTTAAAAACGTATCGATTTCTGCAAGTCTCTCTAAGGAGTATAACAATAGAAGTATAATAATATGATAAGTTCAAAATAATAATGATCGTTATACGATTCAAGAGTTCCATCAAGTGACTAGAGTCTATGCAATCATCACACAAACAACAACAATAATAATTATCATACAACAACGACTAAATCAGTACCTAATTAACTGTTTGGTTTTTATTATTTTTTAAAAAACCCCACGTTTCCGAATTTTAACAGATTCAAAGGTTCTACGCAAATGAAAATACACCAAAAAATATACATAAATGTATCAAAAATAGTACCAACATTAAAACAACCAATAAAACAACAACAAAATAATGTTTCAAATTAATAAATAAAAAAACAACAACGCTAAATTCCAGAAATTTCGGCAAAACTCTCAAACCATGTCAATACCTTTTCTAAAATATCGCCACGCCTCCTTCTCAAACGTTTGGGTTGGGTTACAAAACGCTGAAAATACACAAACACAGAACCGTTTACACATAGATTGTAGTCACTTGATATACAGACTAGAAATTAATAATATTGACTATTTTTTTCTCCTTGTTTTTAAAATGAAAAAAATTATGCAATTGGCCGTAGTATGGTTTAATTATCAGCACCGAAAACATTAAATAATTGTTAAACGTACTCGTCGGCATTTTAAATAGGATCAAACAATAAAAATTAGAATTATTCGATAAAATATATCGTCGACGTTCGATTGGAGTAGTTACCAGCTGGTTAACAGTATTAATACACTATGGTATAAAAATTATTTTACTTTACTATGTTATACGATCATCACCTTTTTAGACCTGAAAAAAAAAGAAAACACATTTATTTAGAATTTAGTTTTATTAATTGAGAAAAAAACAATGATATCCTCCACTGAAGTTTTTGTAGAGATGTCAGTTCGTGCAGCTTGTTCACATTTGACGCTTTATTAATTAAATCAATGTAAGAAGGAGATTATTTTATTCGAATGAAAATCATAAACGGTTATTGTTGGGATTCCTCTAGAAAATATAGTGTTCTTCGCCAGTGGCGGGTTGAACATGCAAAGGACCTGGACATTGCTCCGGTCCAAATTTAAGATGGCTGTTCGTTAGTGATAAGATTGAATTGAGGAACCTTATTTGACTAAAGTGTTTTTCTTCGAATTTTAGATGATAACAACGCTTTTAAAGCATACGTTTATCTAGTAAAATAAATTGCATTCATAATACATTGATTTGTATGTCAATGATGTTGGTCTGGTCGGATATTGTTAAAACGTTTTATATTCATATAAGAAATAATTAGGTACCTGTTCCTGGAGTTGTTTCTGGTCAGCAGACAGCTGTTTTCGTCTTCGTCTTGTCCACGTTCTGGGTTCCAGTTCGACGCACCGGCGGCCTCCATCAGGCACGTGAAGAACGACGAATGCTGTTTGAAATGTGTACACAATAATGTTTTAAAGCAGAAAAGAATAGATTTAAAAAAAATAATAATAATAGTAAAAATAGTTTACTAGAGAAAATATGGAAAAAAACGATAAAACGTTAGCAGTAAATTACAAATATAATAGCTCGATAGGAGTGCAACAGTGTGCATCTATAATAATAATAATATATTATGAGTTTAAAAAGCCTACCCAACACCAGTTTCCCCTAAAAAATAAGCTTTATGTATATTAAAGTATAATATGTTTAGTTCTGTACGAAGATTTTGTATATAAAGCTTTGTCACTAAGCGGGTGAAATAAGCTTAAAAGAATAGAAAACAATGTATGTATATGTATATATTATATATATATATATATATATATATATATGTATATATAAGTATGTATAATATAAACGGTTTATTAAATTTTTTATTTTCAAACGTGTTGTGTTGGTTGTTTTTTAGACAATCGGTTTATTTTTTATCGTTATGATTTAAATAAAATGGAAAATAAATAAATAAAATAATTAATATCAATCAGTTGCAGTCTAAATAGTATATTGTACGGCTACGAATACTTATATTATTGTGAATAATAATAAAAATGTATAACATCCATGCATAAATTATAACGTGTAATTTGGAAACTACTTTGGAACTAATATCACAAATGCAGGTTTATAAACAATAGTACTACAATAGTAATAATAATAATAAAAAATGATAACATTATTTTTAAAAAAAACATAAAATATGTTTAAGTAAAATAATTTTTTTTTTTAAATGCGCTATTGCAAAAATATTTAAATATGCCGTAGCACTGTATGCTAAGAGATATTTTTTAGTTATAAAATGAATAAATAAATCTATTATTTATTTGTTCTAATAAGTAATAAGTTCTACTAATAATTTAGAGACCCGTGCGTGTTCATGATGGTTATTAAGTACACAATAAAACTATAGTAAAAATATTATCTATTTAGAAGTAAATAAAAATAATACCAATTAAAAACATTATATACCAATATAGCCAAATTAATGTTAAACATTAATAATAATATGTATAGAATCTAAAATAGCCAGCTGAACTGTGGTCTAATATTGACGATCAAAATGTATACATACGACATACCTATATTGTCTATGAGTACTATATTATACATAATATAAATGAGCTATACTATATATAATATACTATAGGACGGCTTGGGTGCATATATTAAATTTTACTAGTTTGTTGTATTTCAATCATAAGGGGGAGTAGAGGTCAGATGGTTCGGGGATGGTTCGTTTTCGTAGTGCTCATAAAAAACAGGACAAAGACATAAAAAAAAAAAAAACTAAATAAAATATTTTACAAAAATAACGTTGTATATAATTATTACAAAGCTATATGAAATAATAAAACAAAATTAGGAGCTAACTCTCCTCGTATTGTGTGTAAACATTTTTACTGGCTTAAAATAAAACATTTTGTTTTAATCTGTATATTCATGGATAGTAAATCATAATAACATATATAAATAATCGAATTTATATGATTAAACCTATTTAATCTTATTTATATTATTATCTATGATTGACAAATGCGTTTAACCGCTATAAATTGTAATCACGTTTGTGGTGTCAAAACTTAATCAGAAGCACCTCCTCAGTAATAAGTTAACGATGAAATTATAGTTACAATTAAAATGTAAACTATTTCACGCTTTTCTTCAATTAATGAAGGGAAATAAGTAATAACCCTATGACTAGATCGAGAATAATATTAAAGGTAGTGAGATAAAAATGGAACCCCGTAATATTGAGAAAAGGCACCAGTAAATATGTTTACACGACAATTATTATAAAAAATATAAAAAATGATAAATAAATAAACAATAATAATAATAATAATGGAAAACAATAACAGTTATAATGGTAGTAAGACAGATATCACATGTGATTGTGTGTGTTGAACAGCTAACAATAACGAATTTCAAAATGTCCACTATAAGTGAAATAGTCTAAACACAAAATGGATGAATCGTTTCGCGTTTTTGGAATTGGCGAAAACGTTTCACTTTGGTGCCTACGATGAACTTACATTAGAATTAAGAAAAGTAGAAAATATACAGAAAACTAACGAAAATAATATACATAAACAAAATATAAAATAACTAATAAAAAAAATAATAAAAACTATTCAACAAATAAAAAACAATAATAATAATAATAATAAAATATACAAATGAGTATGTATATATGTAAAAAAAAAAAATAATAATAAAATAATAATTAATAATTGTTATAAACTCAAATCAATACTACCGGCTCTGGGGAACTATGTTCTGCAATGCCCTGAAAGCAAACACATAAATATAAACTGTCTCTATCGACTGTTCTCCGATTCCGTTTACCGGTAATTTCATTCACCCTTTAAATAATAGTTTATTTTATTTTTTAATACTCCATGCTCTAAAATAAAATATGTTTTGTGTTCTACGAATATAATATAACGTTATTCTAAACCTAAAAAAAAAACGTTTACAGTGTATCATACTATTTATTTAACGCCTAAAACAATATCACCTAACCATCAACATGTTTTCCACGCATAATAATAATATGTTGTGCATTTTCTACACTAAATAAAATCGCATCATAACAATAATAATATACCTATTATTATATACCTACATCGCTGGCGATCGCCTATCTACTAAACCTATGTATAAAAACTTTACCCAATTTGATAACAACACATAATATATATATTATGTAAACCTATATTAAATGTTAAGTAATTAAGCTAAACAAATTTTTTTTTAAAAACATAACCTACATATAATTTGTAAAAATCTTTGTAATGACTATTTAACAAAAACAAAAAAAAAACATACGGTTTTGTTGATAACTCCGTGGCTCTTTAGAAAAATTAAGGGAGCTTCACAACACAAAACAAAACAACAAAAAACAAACAATAACATAAATGAAAAAAAAAAATACCGTCAAACAGGTGTGAACGTGTAAAAGCAAAACGTGTTTAATTTTGTGTTTACAAAGCTCAGCGTTTTGTAGCTTTATACAATTTGTTAAAAAAAAAAATACCAAAACAATTAAAAAAAAAGTCCTGACAAAACGAAACGAAAAAAAAAATTATGTATTTCTTTTTTTTAGTGACAGCTGTTGTAATTTTTTTTTCAAATGTAATACTATGAATAACAAAAAACATGACGGGGTAGACAAATTATTTTAGACAATTTTATTTTGCTCACGCTTTAGGGATTTTACATAGATGAGCATGTGATAATCCATAGTAAAAACAGAAAAAAAAATAAAACAATCGAAAATCAATTATTATGCATGCGACGTCACCATGACTGCTCAACAAAAATGAAAGGTATTAATGGAAAATAAGAAAATAAAACATTAATAATATGTCATAACGGAGCTAAGGAACATAAACACACATCATTAAAAACATAATGACATAATATAATAGGGTTCACAACACAATAATACGGCATATAATGTGACATTATATTAATTATGTATACCTACAGAAAACAAAACAAAACAAAAACAAAATATAATCCTAAGATCAACAACAAAAAAATCAAAATAAACACTCAAATCATAAATAAACAACCGACTCGTATTATATCATTGGTATTTTATTGGAGTTAATTTAATTTAATTTCTTTTTTTTTTTTTAGGAAATAACTAAGTTATTTTTTTTAAGTCGTTATTATCTCTATTATATTGCGGGCTAACCAACACTGTATCTTTAAGTCATATCGTTATTATACCCGTTCAGGCGTTTGAAACTCCTTTTACGCGTACCTCGTTACTTTTACACGAGTTTTAATGTTGAAAAAAAAATTATAAAAATAATAATAACATAATATAATATTATCTATTAGGGTAAAAAAAACACAATATTTTGCGGAATCGATGATTACCTGAGGATTGGCCGACTCGATTTGCCCGAACCTCGTCGACTTCCAGCTCTCCAGGATCAACAAACCCGCGTAGATCTTGCCTACCGTTAGTTTACCGGCGTTCAAACCTGGAGCCAAGAGAAAAAACATACACGTTTGTCAGTACCGAGCTAACAGGTCGTAACCGGAGTTGTGCGAATTCTTAATCGAATAAAAACATTTTCTTGTGATTTCTTTAACAATTTATTCGAATGTAACCTTAGTTGTTGAATAACTTTTACTGGAACGATGGTTTATCTAGCCGATTGTTTAGATAGATAACCTTTTATTCGAATAAAATGCACAACTCTGGTCATACTAATGCACAGTGAAACGTTATGCACGCACAGTCTGTTTTGGGAATGAGCAAATCCAAGATTTTTTTAGCTTGAAGCGGCCATATATGCCGGATGGTTTCTCGCAACTCTTCGTCCGCCTGGTCCATCTCCTCGGCTAAAACACGTTAATTGTTACGATAAACCGAAATCATTTGTAGGTTTCATTTAATTTTATCAAAATCGGCCATAATATTTTTATATAATATTCAATCTCTTAGTTTGCAAACTAACAGCACACGTACCACATCGCATTTTGATGTTGAGGTTTTCTCGTATAAGAGCAAACAACGTGGTGGTGAATTGCACCTTGCCGTCCTGGTCTACAGGCATGTTCATCCGGATGAGCTTCTTGTAAGCCAAACGGTTAGGGCATTTGTTACCGAAGCCCAACGGTGGGTCGATGTTTTTGAGCATGTCGTACATCTCGGTGTAATGTATCTTACCCCTGTAGAACCATTAAAGTAGCATTTTTATGATTAATCACGATTCTCTAAGTGACAATGATAAGGAGAGTTATATTCGAATGTTTCCATTATTGTCTTTAGCTCGTATAATCCTGAATCAGCCAAATGAGTAAAACTAGTAGCTGACCTCAAGACATATACTTGATCGTTTCCACCTCGCCTTTTCATACTCGCACAATGACCCAGCTCATTCACATTTTACTCTTTCTTCTACCTATCTTTGAGCGGAATTTTTTAAATTTTTTTTTGAAAAATCAGTGTTGATCTTACGTGGCGTTTGGATCGTATTCTGCCCAGATACGGACAAACTCGTCTAAATGATGAGCGCCCAAAATCGACGAATCCCTGGTCAGGTAGTCGAAGTTGTCCATGATGACGGCAACGAACAAGTTTAACATCTGTTAATGGGGTAAAATGCTCGTTAGTTATTATTATGCAATTTTTTTTTTATATTTATACAGTAAATATATTCTATTGCTGGTAAACTGATGAAATGCAAACTATAGGTGGGCATAAAAGCGTGTCTTACCAGAAACGAACAGAAGAATATGAAAGACACGAAGTAAACGTAAGCCATGTTAGAACCGCATTCGTTTTCAATTTTGTGAGCTCCTGGGTCGCACGGCTTGCCTTTATTACACGACAACATAATAGCCGGCCAAGACTCGCCCGTCGCGCATCTGAGAATACGAAAACGCAAGGTTAAACACGTATAAAAATAACGCTAATCCGACGGTTGGCGAAACTGTGTACTACCGAAATAACAACATCAGGCCTTGGACGAACGTCTGGAAGTTGTTGTGCCTGTTGATGTCCGTGTCGGGTTTCAGAGCGATGTTACCAAATATCTGTGAAAAAAATTAGAACAATAATTGTGGGTGTATGTGTGTGTGTGTGAAGTGATCACTACTCCGATTCCGGGAGATTCACACTGTACCTGCATCCCGATAATGGCGTATATAAAAAACAGCATGCCGATCAGTAGACAAACGTACGGTAACGCCTACAACAGCAAAATAATTAACATTACCCGTGGCAAGTGTATAGTAATTGTTTTCACGAAAACCGACGCCTGAATGTGACCCACTACTCCCTGTCCGTTCTGTTAGCAGGAGTCCTCTTTGACTTGTAGTACAAAGCCCGCGCTTTTTGTATTCCTACGCTTTTTTTGTAACCCTTTTTTAGCCGGAATAAACGGAAAATTAGAATTTTCCTACTTCTAACGGCACTGTCCATTTCTCAAGATGTCGGACATGATTTTTGTCTGTTCCCATAAGAGCCCATGTAAAATGTATACAGATTTTCACCGCTAGGCGCGCTACAGCCGGGTGTAGGTTTTCGCGAAAGCGACAATGACAGCAGACAACATTGAACGTACCTTAAACGATTGTACGAACGTCCAGAGCAGTATACGTATCGTGTACCCTTGCCGGAGCAATTTTATCAACCTGGCTGCTCGAAACAGACGGAGAAAGCCGACGTTTATGAAGTTTTCCTGTAACAATGAAGCACGAGCCGCTTTAGAAGTAGCGATGATTTGAGTCTTAGGTGTAGTGTTTGCTGGCGCTTCAATTATTGTCCCCGCATAATAGCTTGTGCGCGTCCTACACACGTCAATTTCTCACCTCCCCCCCTCCACGTTGTCTGACTTACTCTACGTACCAATGTCAATATTTTGCAACTGATTGATGTGTGCCAGTTTGAAATTACTTGTTCAATTGTCAAGTGAACATTTTCCTTGAGAATAAAACAATTTTCCCGAGTCGTCCGTCTTACGGTTTTATTTTAGCTCAATAGAACTTTTTTATGAGTCAGTCGACGATGGAAATAATTACCATTCTTAACACCAAATTACATACTATAAAATTATGCGTCACTCGAGATTTTAAATAAAAAAAGATTAATCAATATGGAGAACATTAGAGACTCTCGTCTGGAATCGGCCACACAACGTTAAGGAGACTTCTGACGTAGACTATAACAAGGAACTACCGATTACGAGAAGCTCTATAAAAATGTCTTGAATTATTTTTGGGGACGGCTTACAATAATTAAAGATTTTAAAGATGAATAATTGCAAAACATTGACATTCATATAGAGTCGATATGGCAATGTGCTGGTCTAATAAAGTATTGAAAATGCTATTCTCTCCTTTAAGAAAAAAATATCTTTTATTCTTTTCGAAAGACGCGCTCGTTTTTAACCATCTACCCGCCGAATAGTGCTTTGGTAATGACTTTGGTAGCTTTTACAGGATAAAGGTCCCGTCTTTCGGGCATTGGCAATCTTATGTCAATTTAATAAAAAAATTGACTTTAAACGCTTGCCTTGTAAATACAATTTTAGTACTTCTTGCGCCGAAAATTATAGTAAAACGACTTAGAGCCATGGAACAAAACAACTTAAAACTGGCTTCAAGGCTTTGTATGTGCATACTACAATTTAACCTTCCTCCCCCCCTTGTCGTCACGCTTTTAGCTTTTCAACCGAATAAAACCGTAAATAATTGATTCAATCGATTTGTTGACGTGATAATGTAAGCAGCAACAGCAGCGGGGTAGACGGTAACAACAGCAGTATATATAAAATATCATATAGTAATATTATTTGAATAGCAGCAGCGTCGGCGATAACAGTAGCAACAGCATTAGCAACATCCTATTTATCGTATGTTTTATATTTTTATATGTTATACATAATGTTATCATGTATTGTTTTTATAAAATATAATATGCGCATGCTCAGCTTATTTGGCATTTAAGTGAGACGATCAGCGATAATTACAACAACGTTCATTGTTTTTATAATAATATAATATTATCATGTGTGTGTGTATAATCATAATTATTATTATGCCTAATCTATAGTCCATGATTTGTAAAGTTTACCTAAAAACAAAATTATTATTATAGTGTGTGCTATTTCGAGTTTAACACTATTCTAAATTATCGTTTTATAAAAAAAATAAATGTGAAAGGTCTAAAATCTATAAAACATTATACGAACTCCTAAATTTTGCGTACTATGAGTTCAAAACTAACGGGGTTTTGTCCCTTCAAAAATCAATAGGATTTAAATTCCAAAATTATGTCTAAAAAAACACTATTCCATTATAATAGACGAGTACCGTCATCTATGGGCTATATGTATTACATCTATACAGGGTGATTACGGTTCAGCTGTGATAGCCTCAGCTGAACATTCTGTAAAATATTATAATAATGAAATGAAAACAATTAATTAAAAAAAAAAAACTATAAGTCAATGTCAAAATCCCCAAAAAAATTAATTTTAATCAATATTGTATTCATTGAGGACATTCGAAGATTAAGACAAAAATATTATACAATCTGTTGTACAGATTCTGCATAAAAGCTTTTAAATAGCTTAGTTGAGTAATCTCAATTTTTTTTTTTTGTTAAATTTTGTTTCGTAAATCATTTAAATAATATCCGTAACAATTAATCCGGTCTATTTAGAGTATATTTTTCTTTTTAATGAACTGATATATATATGTAAGATTTAAGAAAATGTTTGGTTTGGATATTATGGCTGCTCACGGTTACAATCTTCGAATGCCTATTCGCTGTTCCTTCTAGAAATCTATCTAAAACCACAAACCACTTATAAATTATTATGCGCTAACTACTCAATCGTTATTAACTAACCAGTTGGTGTGGTTCTAAAATTAATTATGAATACAATATGATTTCTACGTTAAACTATATTATTACTGTAATATAAGTATTTAAATATACGTAAATAGAGAATACGTGTCCAACAAAGAAAGTCGTAACTCGAAAAAATTAACTTAAAAAAGGTAGTAACTCGAATCGACCAAAGAAGAAAGGTTATGAATAACACAACTAATTTACTACCTAGTTCGCAGATAATACAAAGAACTAGATAATCAGTTTAAAAAAACACATTTTTTTTTTAAATAAAGTTACGTTCTTCTTTGTTAGACATGTCGATATATATTATTACATAAGTGAGCTCCAGGTTAATTTTTGTAATTACATATTATTATTATTATTATAGTATTTTTTACACACGTTATGAAACACAAACCGTCAACACACAATAAAAATATAATAATCAGTGTTTGGAAAGAGTGCATTTGATTAATCATTAGTTAGTTGTATTTTAAGTAATCAGTAAGTACGAGTATAAAACAAGAAAATATAACTAATTATAAAAATGTAATAATTTTTACTGTTGTATTTTTATTTACAGTTGATGTTCAAAGCCCAGTCAAATTGTGATTTTTTAATTAAAGTAAAGTCTTATAAAATCTAAAACATAGACAAATCACATAGATTTACATTATATTAATCTCGAGGATTTTATTGACAAAATATAAGAGAGAGAGTGCGTTTATTTTCACGTTCCAAACACTGAACATACTTGAACGGCTAACTGCGAAATTGGACAAGTCCGCCTTTATCAACTTTGCTGTTATCACCTGTCTTTACAAAGACAGGTAAATACGTCATCATTCATTACAATAAAGGGACGGGATAAAGGGATTCATAGACCTGCAAAGAAATGGACTGCGCCTTCCAGATAACCCCCGTACCGCCAAGTCTGTTATTTAGTTTTTCGCTTTAACTGAAAAATTAAAAGAAGTGGACTTGTCCCCTTTCTGCAGTTGGCGATTCGTCTCAACCCCGTATTCAAGTACTACTAGTAAAACTTAAAGCCCACAAATAAACACGACAGTTCAATAAATTGTTCTTGAAAATCACAATTCATTATTACTATTATTCTTGAAAAATATTGGTCGTTTTTACATTTAATATGGGACAAATTATTTACACGAGCTGTGCATTATCTCTTCCATAGTAAAAACGTAGGTATAGTGAACATAATATTATATTATTTTTTAATATTGCGTCCTTATAATCACAACAATATGTGCGTGTTAGCCAAAGACTGCAGTCTGAATGGTGAATGTGTATTATTGTTTGATAAGACTTAAAATATGTTGCATGATGGAATCACAGCTCGGGCCAAAACAACACACTTCGGTCGTATACAATATCACATGTATGTATGTATGTATATACATTATGAGTATTCAAAAAAAAAAAAATAACAAATAAAACCATGTCCAAAGGACCAAAGAAAAATTACAAAAAAAAAACAATAAATAAGTCACATTCTTCAACAGTATACAAGTGCGGTCTACGTCGGATGCAACAAATTGGCGTACACCTAATTGTTTTAAATAGAACATTTACCTCCACAACTTCCCCGAACAGCAGTTTTGGTTCTTTGACTAACTCTTTCTCGAACACAGTTCGGTACACACTTACGAGACGTTCCTATATATAAGATTAAAAATGTTACATATCGTTTTCCCTGTGTCAGATTTGTGTGCAAACAACGGCCGTTCTCTAACTCGTTGAACGCATGGGCACACGCTTTTTGCCTATCACGTGTCTTAGGTACTAACAAACAACCCTTGAGTGTCGCATAATTTTGATTTTTAAATTATCTATTATGATATTATTTTCGAAACGGTGGACGTCATGATTTCTTATGCGAAATTGGTTTTATTCTATATTATGTCTAAGTGGGTTGTAAGAAAACGAAATAAAACAGGATATTATTTTAATTAGCGGATTGAAAACATTAAAAAATATATATAATATTTAATAGGAATATAATTGTACAATTCTAGATGAAATATTGGCAACGGGAAATCATTAAAACTTTACGGTTTTTTTTTATATAGAAAGGTAGGTAGGTATAGTAAAAATAGCGGTTTGATAGTTAAGTATATTACTCGGAATATTAGCATAAATTTATTAGGATCGTGTATATTAAATGCCATACAATCGATCTAGCAAAATACATTATAACAGAATATAAAAAAAGAAAATAGAGAAATGATTGAGCGGTATTATAAAGCTATGCAACATATTATAGTGAAGACACTAATTGACGAACACACTTGTATCGAAAATAAAATTCAATAGAATTATAAAATATAAATATGTAAGAAGAAATATAGATAGGTAAATGATATTATGTATTAAGTGTATATTTAGTGTTAGGTTATTGTATGGTTAATTTAAACGTATATATATTGTTTATAATATTGTAATGCTTACCCCAAATTCGATGACAAGCGCGTCCACGATACTTCCGATGACGGTGATAAAGTCGAAAATATTCCACGGGTCTTTAAAAAAATTCTGAAAAAACCATTTCGTCAAGCAAAGAGCATGGTTATTATGGTCAGACATTATATTATTATCGTTCAGTTAAAAGTAACTGTTCAAATAAACAGTTCAATCAGTGTTGATAAATATCACGCATGCTTTCCATCGGACAACCAATTCATATAATAAAAACTCAATATAATGTATTAATAAAATAAGAATATGTAACAATATTATTACTACAACAATGGTAAAAATAATTATTGTAATATTTTTATTAAAACGTTTGTAAACGTTTGAAAATGTTACCTTACATCCGAACGCGATGAGTTTTAAGACACATTCTACCAAGAATAGCAGCGTCAAAATATGATTCAGGTTCAGTAGGATATTGTTAAGTAGATGCGATTCGCGATGGTGCTGCAGCCACAGGATAAACAACCAAACAATAGCAACGTTTTAATATTACACAGGCAACTAATAGAGTGGTATCGGTTAATAGTTTATATTATTAACATTTACCAACTAATTCGTAAAACTTTATATTACCAAAAAAAAAAACAATCTAAATACTAATAGTTTGTACATTTATACTTATGCAATTTCTCAACGTCCACGGCCACGTGTTTGTAGTATATATATATATATATATAAATAAATATATATAATATATATATATATATATATATATATATAAATATCAGGTTTTAAATAAGAAATGATGAAAACAAAGATTGTAATGCGCTTTGTTTGACAAATATTTATGAATTTTACATTGTGCACACGGTTTAAATGTGGTCATGAGAAATTGCATAGTTTTACAACTAGTTTCTAATAACTCAAAGGTGTGTGTATACAACTATTGTAACGACTATATAACGTATAAACGAGTGATGGAGTTTTTTTTTTATTAATGTTTTTTACATAAATATTATATTATAATGCTCACTATTTGGCTACAATGGACACCAAACTCTATATTATTTTATGGAGCCTCTACGCGCCCACGCCCTACGCTTGCCGCGCAGCCTAAGGTTTACATTTAATACACTCAACGAAACTCCTAACCGGACGCTAAAATATAGCAGATAGACGACAAATTATAAGTAGATGCATGCAAAACAAAAACACACGATACAACACAAGCAGACGTTAAGGTAACACAATAGCACGCATTCAATACAGTAAAGCTCGTGCAACAGTAATAGAGTGCTTGCAACAATGTGTCGAAAAACTCATATTATGGTAATATCTGTTCTAACAATATTATCACAACTACAATGTATGTATTTATAATCAGGACGTACTTACCGCTTTTTCTCAAATTAAGAGCGTCGGTGTTTTTATTTTATTAAAAATATAATATATTAATATGTTATCTTTCAGAATAATTATATTTAATAAGAACCAATTAATAATACGGTTAATGGAAAGCACGCGGTATAAACTGTGATATTTTAAAGATGTTTTTTGTTAGTTAAGTAAACGTACCGTAATGAGGTAAAAATATGATAATATATCAACGTCAAAACGACAAAATTAAATTATTAATTATTAATTAATAACTAATTTTGAATTAACTAATATAAATAATATAAAATAATAATAATATTGTATTATACTATATTAGTGTAATATATATATATATAACTGATATAAATAATATTATTATTAATTTATACTTAATAGTAATTAATAACAATTAACATTAATATTTATTAATTATTAAAATGGTTAATATCAATTATCGGTCATCGTGTATCAGTTATCATTAACGATTACATTCTAAAATAAACAATTTAACAGAAATTGTAATACTGTTATACTCCGGGTGGTACACAGCTACTTGAACACGTGTTTAACTCTTACCCTGACTCCGAACGCCAAAATTTTGAGCACGCACTCAACGGTGAACATGCCAGTAAACGCCATGTTCATGTAATGTAGTGCAGTCTTGTAGGTTTTTTTTTGTTGATAAAACTATAAAAAAAAATGTTTAAAAAAAAACAATATGATCAACCATTATAAGACAAAAGAAAGAAGAGCAAATTGTTAAGAAAGCAAAATAAATCGATAATATAACACTTCCAAAATAACATTATGGGGCACTTGCGATTTCTATGCTGTGATAATGTGCCGTCATGGGCCAAAATATGTACTTACAGTTAGTTCGGTATTATAATTTTTAAATATTGGCTATTCACAATTACTTTTTACATGCTTTTATTTTTATTTTCTTCAATAAAATAAATGGTAAATAATTCAAATAACTTTTTATTTATTTACTCAGTTCACGTATTTAAATTGTTAAATTAAAATGTATGTGTGAATATATTGCATTTTTTAACTTATAGGAAAACAAGTTACTTGGTACAGTTTCTCTAGGTTCTGTTTAGTGGCAGTAAAAATGCTATTGTCATTTTCTTTCCTCTAATCCTAAATTATTTAATCACAATTTTTCCTGTGTAATGTTTATCTCATAAACACTGTCAACATTTTATAATTAACAGTATCTTGCTTCAATCTGAATTTTAATCTACTAAAACTTCATAGCAAGTCCTAATTTAAACCAAAGTGATAGTATCTATAATATTTTGTCCGCTTCCAAAATTTATCAAATTCATTATGTTTTTTGGCCATTATTCTCTTAAAAAAATGTTGGACTATTTGTGCCTATGATAATAAATGAACAAATATAAAATTATGAATGTGTTCAAGCTCAAGAGGATCTCATAGGATAACTAACCGAAAGTTCCCTCTTATTGTTCTGCAGTGGTCACCTTTTGTTGCATAGAACTCGCAAGTTTTAAGGCGAAATAGCTTCAAAACTATTGTCATAAAAATATAATCAATAGATTTAAAGAGTGTAAATATAAAAAAAAATTGAAAATTAGAATACATTAATTTATTATAAAAAAGGCAGCGATGCGGATAGTACATATAAACAATTTAATACAATTGATTTTAGCCATTTGTAAGCGCATGATAGGCCGAAAAAAGATAGAGAAAATAAGCAGCCTGTAAAATATTTCAAATAAATTAAAAGTAAAAAAGTTATTTCAAAATCGTCGTGTGTGATATTCCACAGCAAATAGGAGTGTCCAGCTAAGCAAAAATATATCATGCAACAAAAATATATTTTATAATTTTTACAAAATTATAAAGGTTGTTGAAACAGTTTCGTAGTTCAAGTTGATTTTATGTGAATATCTATCACGCAGTAGTCACCGAGGTGATTTCAGGTAAAAGACTTATGGCAGTTAAAATTATTATATTATCTTGTTCACAAAATACATAATTTTATGTATAGTGTATACCTATTTACGGGCTTATGAAAAATTATTTAAATACCTAAATTATCAATGCAATTGTTGTTCTATCCGTGATTATAAAATATGGAATATTTGACAGAACTTACCTTCATCATGAGTAATAGAGTATTTAGAACAATTAGTATCATTATAAAATATTCGAACGGCGTTGAAACCACCAGGCGCCATATTTTGTACTTCATGCTGTTCCTGTCTTTGGGCATGTACCTCTCCAACGGTCTGGCTTGTATAGTGAAATCGATACAAGATTTCTAAAAACAGTTTTAAAACGGTTCGGTAAGTGTTTTGTCGTGTTATCGCCAGCTGTTGTATTTTAACAATGTTATTGGTGTTTGCAATCGTCGGTTAAACGAGCGTTTAACATATTAGTAGAACTACTAAAGTCGGGTATCAGGTACCTGGTTCTTGTCGATTTCGCCGTCTTGGAGTTCGGCCTCGCCTTGTTCTTGGAACGTGATAATGATCAACGCCACGAATATGTTGACGAAGAAGAACGGAAACACGATAAAGTAAATTATGTAGAACAACGACCTTTCTATATGATAATTCGGTATGGGACCCTGGTCCTCCTCCGTGGCAGCCATGGAATTTTTCAACACCCTGCAATTAAATATTTTACGATATTATCGTTGATCAACTAATGACAAATAACACATATCGGATATTGAGACAGTTTGAGCATTTTAAAGCTGAAATAATGTCTCTTAATTGGTATTTCATTAATCCGTACAGTATTGGATTAGTTAATGTCCGATATAGTTAAATGAAACTTTATTGGTATAATAAGTAATTCGTACTTTGGCCATCCTTCGCCCGTTTGTACGGCAAATAACGTGAGCATTGCCACTGCCACGTTGTCGTAGTAAAAGTCTTGTTTGTCCCATTTTCGCTTCTCCAATTTCGGCATGAACTTTTGCGAGTTTACGTCCTCGGTGTCACCCGGCTCGTACTTAAAGTACCAACCCCTGTAAACGTCAACAAGGCATAAGTGTTAGACGACGGCCATACCGTTTATTGGACGCTGGACGCTGCGCGATACTCACTGGCAAGTGTCGTTGATCGACTTGCTGCTGTCGTTACAGAAGAAGAACTTGCCGTTGAACAGCTGCACGGCAATAACAGCGAAAATGAAATGGAACAACATGTAAACGATCAAGATGTTTATGACGTTTTTCAACGAGTTCACAACACAATCGAACACCGCCTTGAGTTTAGGCACTCGCTTGATTGTCTTCAACGGACGGAGCACCCTCAACACCCTGAGCGACTTGATCGTCGACAGGTTGGTACCCACTTGTCCATCGCTGAAAATCGTATACAAGGCGGTCCGTTATGTCTATCTATTACTATCTACACTTATAAGCTTACCTTTTTTCGAATATGAACGAAGCTAGGGCGCATATGACGACCACGGCGTCCATGATGTTCCAAAATTCTCTTAAATACGAACCCGGGTGAAGGATGAGTCCCAGATCGATGATCTATGTGAAACGAGACAAAAGTTAAAAAGTGCTAGGCATAAACGGCCTAAATAAAGTCTTTTCTCCAGATTCCGAAACCCTTCCACGATATTAGTAGATGAATAATAACAATATTACTCTACTATAACATTAGAGTAGGTTGGTTGTAGCATTACAATTTAGCTGTTGATTTTCGGGAGAGCTTGACAGAGCTTGGGAGATTAAGTGCCCCTCATAGTTTATTACCAATACTAATTTATACATTCGAATATTTTTCAATATTTAAAATGAACAAATTCATATTGATTAATCGAAAAATCGTCTTCTGCAATTAATTAAGTTAAAAAAGTAGACCGATTAAAAATATCATGGATTCAATTACGTTTGCGGTTGAGTAATAATAATTAATTCCGGTAAAAGAGTCATCCCATTTTAACAGACGTACATGATTCCATGTTTTTATTGATATAATAACAAATATTAAATTGATGCCAAAATCGGTCGTTAAGTACGAGGAAATAACTGTAGAGCATTTAATGGTTACCTTCAATATCATTTCTATAGCGAAAATCACGGTGAACACGTTGTCGACAATGTCCAAATAATCGTTCCATTCGGATTTGTCGTGTATAGGATCTTCGGCAGCTAAGGCGACGCTGCTCAATATGATGATGAGCATGATGAAAAAATCAAAATACCTCAGATTAACAATCCAATGAGCCGCTCTTCTGATGCTAAGGGTCGCAAAAATATATGCATGATATTATCAAAGAATTATTACATACAAATAATATAAAATGTAATTTGTATTTTGTTTTCAAAAACCGCAGGTTCTCTGGTCTATCGCTTACCCATTGGTGGGCGTCAGTAAGAACATGGACGAATACGGCAACATTGGTTTCGGACCTTCTTCTTCTTCTTCTTCTTCTTCGCCTCCCCTGCTGTCGGGCTCATCGTTGTGGTGTTTTCGATGATGTCTGATAAGCGAAACACTTCGAATTATTTCATAAATTAATGTCAAAAACTATGGTCGATTCATGTAAACAAAATGTAGTTATTACCTGGATGTTTGCGACGGCGACGTCGGTATCATTTCCATCCTGGATGGATCCGTGCTCATTTGCAGCGCTTCCATTTCTTTTTCGAGTTCTTGTTGTTGTTTCTATCACGGACACCATTGGAATTATTAATAATGGCCGATTCGGCCTTAAAAAAAAAACTATTCTACTCTTACCTCTTTGTCCTCTTCTTCTTGCTCTTCTTCGGCGGCTGTCAGTTCTTGAGCGTTAGCCAAGTTGTCGACGGCGATGGCCAAGAACACATTCAGCAGAGTGTAGTTACCGAAAAGTACTAAAATTATAAAATATAAAGCGTATATCATGCCTCCGCCTTGGAATTGTGCTTGGCTCCGGATGCCTTGATACATCACTTCGTTCCAATCTTCGCCCGTTAAGATCTACATGTGAAATACACAAGCGGGAAACGTTATAGTTATAGTGGTAACATAAAAACTTGGTAATTACAAAACGGACAGATGTTATTATTGTACTATAAAAAAACTAACCTGAAACACCGTTAACAAAGCTATTGGGAATGTGTTGAAGTTGGTGGCGGGCGTGCCCTCCTCGAAATTGAACTGTCCACCGAAGAGCTGCATGCCGAGCAGCGCAAATATCAGTATGAATAAGAACAGCAGGAATAGCAACGATATGATTGATCTCATTGAGTTGAGTAACGATATCACTAAGTTTCTCAACGATGACCAATACCTAAACGATGACAAATGTACTGTAGACTCGTACAGCGAATTCCACAATCCATACTGAATATTTTTTAATTGCACACAAAACAATTACTTGGTCACTTTGAATATCCGCAACAGTCGCAAAGCTCTCAGTACGGACAGACCGAAGGAACCGCCTTTGACGGCTGACCATATGACTTCGAATATGGAACCCATGATGACCACGCAGTCGAACCGGTTGAAAGCCGATTCAAAGTATATCCGTATACCCAACGCGTACATCTTGATAAGCATTTCCATCATAAAAAGCATGAGAAACACGTACTCCGAGTAAACTGCAAAGAAAACATGTTCACACACACAATAATCGTAAGAGAAATATCTCAAAAGAGGTTCTTATTGCGTTAAATAACTATTGATTGTTAGCTCAAAACTTTTGGGGGGAAATATGTTGTCAAGCCAAAACTCTAACTAATACTTTAAAAGGTCGACCATAGCCGCATGTCGTAATTAATTTGTCAATTTATTAATGACAATTGATTTGATTAAACAATTGAATCAGTTACTCGCTATAATAAATCATGATCAAATGTCATTACTTATAATCGATTCAATTGCCAAATTCAATAATATTTTATTAATGTTATTCATTGACCATTGTGAAAACCACATTATGCTGTCGCTGTTTAGTCAAATGTTTCAGTTTTATAATAATTGAATAACAAATTACATTATTGTGTTCGTGTACACGGTGAATGTGGTGTGAATTTACTTAACGATACATCTTGTTTGAAATAACCAAAATTATATCATGCGTTGATTAAATGATTAAAAATGTAATAATAATTTATGCTATTCGAATTTTGAAACTTGATGATTAATGTAATACATTGACCGTGTGGTTAATAATTAAAAAACACATACTAGTTTTTTATTTAAATTAATTAATGGTATAAGTTTTTGTCTATGATGCCAAATACGGGTATTTTATAATTTTCCATTAACTTACAGACGAAGTTCGTCAGGTAATCCGGCTGTCTGTAATGTTCAATGGCCACGAACACCGTGTTGAAAAAAACCAAAACGATGACGAACCAATAGAACCATTGTGCTTTGACCATGTGTCTGACCCAAAACCTAAATCGTTTTTCGGCTCTCCACATGGAAGCGCAAACGCCTTTTTTCCTCATTCGGTCTTTGAACGTGGGCGTTCGAGGAAAGCCTGCGACATCAAAAACAATATGGATGTATCTAACTAGGTTATCAACTACACCGTGCATACGGTCTTAGACGCCGGTTTATTCTACCAACATCGACTTATATAATATTCCAACAACCAACATTGTATTATTATGTGTTTATAGAGCAAACAACACCGAATAGTACATATTATGTAGAATTTAATTTTTTCTTACAAATAATATATTATATATATATATGTACAGGTTTTTTCTCTATTAATTGTTTTTGCTACTAAATTCGCGTTATCTACACTTGTTTTTAAAAACATATATTTTTCGCATATTATTATTACACCGCGGGTTTGGTCTACTTTCTACGTACTGATTTACTGTCCACTATTTTACGCGCACACACCTCTGACATGCAAAACGATTCTCTTTCTCGTATACATTTTTTTTAAGTTCATATTTTTTTTCTAATAGTTAAAAACTTCTCAAAACGGTCTACGTGAATTCACTCGTTACTATTTTATATCATCTAACGTAAAATCATTTTATAACCGTACCTTTTTTGCCTTTACCAAACACTGAAACAGATAATATAATTGCACATTTCTATGGTGAATTACAGTGTGGGTACAAATTGAGGACGTGTCAATGAGTTCGTTCCCGAAATTCAAACGTATAGGCCAAATAAAATGAAAACAAGACCAATTATAGCGCTTACCTTCGTCGGCTTCTTCTTCCTCGCATTCCTCCTCGGACTCGGTACTTTTACTCTTGCCCAAGGTTTTCAGTTTTTTTCTCTTTATGTCAGCTCTTCTCCTCGCTAAATTTAAAAAAAAAATACCATGTCACGATAATAGGATATAAACAATCGGCGACGACAATGTCCACGTCTATGTCAATATCATTGTTTGCTGTACCTTCTATTATGTGTCTTCTCTCTTCGTCGGTGGTCCGCTCTTCGGCCAGAATCACTTCCTCTGCAATAGCAAAAGTTATATTAAATGTATTTATGTCAGACCAAACGCAATAGCAAGACACACATTTGCTGTAATCGATTTACAAGGTTAATAACAATTATTATTATTCTTATTTGCAGACAAAAAATTACAGCAAGGTCTAGGCGGGCAGTAAGGGTTACTATTATTATGGTAGAGGATTTAAGCCGACCACTTACCGGCCTTGCATATCCACTCAACATATCCGTTGAGCTCGCGTTCTAGCTGTTGTTGCCGCCGAAGCTTCAGGAACGTTTGCCGGTTTTCGACTTTTTCTCTTTCTTTAGCGAATTCTCTACAAAGCCATAATAGTGCACAAGGTTCAACATTACAATATCGATACTACAAGTTCACACGCGGTATTTGTTTTTATCAATTATTATATATACGGGTTAGCTATACCTATTACAATAGGCGTGACAACAGTCAATTTTTTAATTTGTATTCTTTTAACTAGTCAGCAATATGTATAAGACGACACAGGATAGTATAAATATTGGATTAACGGTCGTGGTTGGTACACAATAATTATTAGTATATGAAAACTAAACGATAGGGTTCGGTTCTCTTTTATATTCTAATCGGACATTCGTGTGGTATGCGTACTCTTGCAACACTTATAGGTCACTATATGATATGATATACCTGCGGCCGTAATCCAGTTTATATAAGTATTAAACATATCGTTGTATTTTTTTTTCGTGCGCATCTTGTAGTACATAGCCTGCCGTTCTACGCGGGTTCTCTCGTTTGAGAACTCTCTGGAAATCGTATAACATTATGATATGAACCGAACCGGACGTCTCAATACGAATCCCATAATATAAAATAACACATTATCGAATTGATGGATAGCATAGGGAGGTATGATTTTTTTTTTTTTTGTTATAAATTAAAATATAATATTAGATTTGTAGCTCTAAAAGATAATAATTATCGCACTTAAAGTAAAACGAAACTTACCCGCTAAGTACACCGAGAACTAAATTGAGCATAAAAAATGAACCTAGAATAATTAGTGGTACAAAATATATCCAATTGAACAGCACGCCGTACGCGTCGTTCATCTGAAAAACACACAAAATAGCACCGTTATGATGAAAAAAAAATAATAAACACACACAATGTTTTTAATCGTTTGTAATCAGCCGACTAGTATGTTATACTTACCCAATATAAAATGGTCGTCCACCCTTCCATGGTAATGCATTGGAACACGGTAAGCATAGCCAGTCCGATGTTATCGAACGACGTGATCCCATAGTTAGGACCTTCCCAGTTTTCAATGCACGTAGACGATTCACTTGGACAGAAGAATGCGTTGAACGGCTTCGTGCTTTCGATCGAGTCCGAGTCTGAATTGCAAGGCGTCGGGTTAGATCCCTCGCCCTCGGGCTCGATCGCAATCAGATCGTCCAGCCTATAGGGTCAATAATAAACCGATAGATCATAATTCTACCAAACGGTTCTGGGAGTTTTCATAATTCCCTCTCCCGCATCTAGTCTTTAATTGTGCCCCCCTGTATTCTGTATTGTCACGGGCGTAATCTGAGAGGATAATGAAGGGATGATTCCTTTTCTAGATAGTGTACTGAGAAGAATAATAGCTATTATTTTTTATTCCTACTAAAATGAAATTAAGAAAATTGCTATTTTAATACTAAAAATGTTATTGGTTATCTTTCTGTCAATGAATTTCGTAAGCGTGGGAAGCATATAAGGAAGCTATCCTATATTTTTCTTGTCTATCTATAACGGTTGGTCTATAGGTCTCACATTCATAATGTTTTGTATTGAACAGACCTGGATGAAGTTTGAGAGCCGACTAATGACGACACAAGCAAACAAAACGAACATTTTTTTTCCTTCTGTAGGAAAAAACGTTAGAACGAAAATGTCTTTTAGCATTATCCAATTTTGATTTACAGGATTTGCTTAACAATCATTTCTTATCAGTTAACCAGGGATTATCGATTTCCCCTTACCGTACCATCCCATCCACATCACCTCTCCGCAGATCATTCAGGCTATTTACACTCATGACCCTCAACCACGGGCGCAGGTTTTGCGTACCTGTAGCAAGTTTTGTGCAACGCTCCGGAGTAAAACTCCAGTCCGATGATGGCGAATATGATGATGGCGAACAACACCAACAAGCCGATCTGGAGCAGCGGTGCCATGGCCTTGATGATGGACTTCAGCACGACCTGCAAACCTGCGGGGAAGTAAACAAAAAAAACGGGCGTTACACCTGGCACACTGGGAAGGCGATCCTCTGGTCAAGTCATCCGTTGCGGCACGCGGCGAACCAGCGTCGCCAACCGCGTGTCAACGGGTCGGCAACCCTTGTCGGTGGACTGCCCTCGTCGGGAGGGTCGGGGGAGGTGCCCCCTCCCCCCAACGAACCCTTTCCTTTTTGGTCGTCGACGTGCCGTTCCCCAAAACTTGTACTCACTTGGAATGCCGGAGACCAGTTTGAGCGGCCTCAATACCCGGATCGCTCTCAGCGTTCGCAGATCCATGTTTGCCGCTGACGGTATTTGTGTTATACATCTGTGGCAACAACACTTCTAATCACTACTCAGTGCGCTACCTACCCCAAAATAAACACGCAATCCGCTCTATTCATCTAATACTAGGCGTCTATATTATTTAAACAATGTTTGGACGTGTCTATCTGTTGTTTATTAGTATTATTATTATTATTATTATTTATTGTTTTTTTTTTTTGGTAGTGCGCGGTTATCGTTATAAACAACAAACAATATATTAGGAATATAGTCCTAATATGTTTGCGGTAAACATAAGCTCTATAATCCCGTGATGTTTAAATACAGAAGGGAGTACGATCAAAATCAGCCAAACTATACTGTGTCTCACGGGAGAACGGTACTGCGCAGAAACCAAACCGCGTCACTCCTGTCTGCGCAGGTGCACACGAGAGTAAGTGAGTTTCGGTTTCTGCGTTGTACCGTTTTCTAGCGAGACTAGAGTATATCTCTATTTGAGACACCGAAATCTACGGATTGAAATGTACATAACATGTAATACCATACAAATATAAAACTGGGAGGATGATCTAGGTCGGGTAATCTAATGAAACAAAATATTTACTCCAAATTCGGTGAAGCTATAATATTATTATTATTATTATTGTTGTGTGTAAAATATGTCTAATGTTATTGGTTTGCACAGGTCGAAGGGTTTGCAGGGGAACCAATATTTTGCTACGGCGGTGGTAATTTGTAAAATCTAACGGCTGACGAAGCAAGCGGTCATAAAACTCATTGCTGGCGCCCCTCTTTAACAATATGTTAAACTATATTATTATGAAGGGTTGTTTCTCTAAACTCGACCAGCGTAGCTGTCCCTCTAGACCAAACTATGATGGTAATAATTATAATAATAGTAATATGGTTCGTCAACATTGTCATATAGCTACTGTATAATGTATATTATGTCAATTGTCCTAATATCATATAATCAATATGGTTATTGTAATGATTAAATCTTTATAGCGGTATACCGAAAATAAAAACAAATAGTCAACAATTATAAAATTAATATACGACTCAAAAAATTAATATAATCTACGATAATTATTGTACGATTATTATCTACGGTCGACTCGCTCAAGTCAACGACGTGCAGATTTCTAAAAAAAAATGATTGTATAATATGTTTTATGTCGAAGTAAATATATTAACCGTATATATGTAATAAAAAATTGTATCGATAAAAAACAAAAATATAATAATCGTTTAAACAGCTTTATACAAATATTTAACATAATATAACAATATAATATAATAATAATAATATATAGACCCGGTAATTTCTATCTAGTTGTCTAAAAAATGCCTAATCTGATCTAAATAAAAATAAACAAATAATGTATATATAATGAATACTGTTTTAATTGTTTTGATATTATCATCTGTTCGAATCAAGCCGAACAATAATATCCAACTACAAATCGATCAACTGTATATATAATATTATCAACGATATAGTTCTACTCGGGAATTTCTATCATCCAGCAACAAATCCAAAAGAACATATACATATAGTTGTAGTATATAATGATAATAACGAATATGATAATATATATTTTATCAATATAATATATTTATATATATTTATTTATATAAATAAATATATATATATATATATATATAAATAAATAATATATATCTATATCTATATTTATGTAAACATATATTGTATACAACAAAATATTGGCAAACCAACGGTATATATATATACGGTCTAATCCGATACTCGGAATAAAAATATATCTAAACCAAATGCAAATATACGCCTACTAAAACGGGTTAAACAAATGGTTTTTACTGAATAATATAAAAGAACATTCGAGGATTTTCTTTTCAAAAATGCTTTCCTGTATATTCCTGAGACATTTCGAGTGCCTTACTTGGAATTCTCGAAACCAGTTTCAAAGGCCTGAGTACCCGAAAGGACCTCAACATCCTCATGTCCAGCATGTTGGACTCCATGAATTCAGTCATTGACCTAAAAATCGGTAAACCCCTGAGTCCAAATGCTTATCGCCCTGTCCGGTTTCAGCTACACAAGTTTTGTTCTAACTAATTTTTTTAATTTTTTTTTTGTCTTTCTTAGATTTCGTGTCTATTTTTTTTTATTATTAAAACGTCTGTTTCGTTATTAAGCGAAACATTCATTATGTCATTATTATGTAAAAATAAAATTAATCGTGATAGAAGCGAGACGTGTTATTGAGTATTGTACTCACCCTGTTACAACTACAAAAAAGTCCATAATGTTCCATATATTACGAAGATATGAGCCGCTGTGCAGTAAAAAACCTAATGCTAATATTTTGAGAGTCGCTTCGACGCAAAAAATCGCTAGGAAAATGAGTTCAGTTGCCTCCTGAAAATTAACCAATTACCCAATGTTCAATGTAGTATAATGTAGGTACATTAATACGTCGTCGATCGTGTATGATGATTTACCAAAGTCTTAGCGAGTACAGTCTTGTCTCCCCTGGGCAGATGTTCCTCCAGAGCCAACACCACGCAGTTGGCTATGATGGTTAACAGCACTGCATACTCGAACGGAGTGCACAATAATTGAATTAAGGGGTAATTTAATACTTTTTTTTATATCGATGATTTTTTATTATAGCATTGGGTATGTGCTAGACGTAATAATTTATATTGTCGCCAAAGTCTTAAGACCCAAAATACTAGAGTAAAACCTATATTAATAATTGTTCCTATTGATAATATAATATATATTAAGTGTCACAAAAGGATATGGCCATTCGATGATGAATCTGGTATACCGACGAACAGGGTTGTCAGTGCTGAACAGGAACAAGGACGACGGTCCTGGGGGCGCGTCCGCCTGCTGATGGTGGTGATGGTGGTGATGATGGTGGGATCGTGGTCTCCCCATGCCGGCGGTAGTACCCGCCGACCCGGTGCAGTCACGTCCCGCGGCCGCCGCGACTTCCTTCTCCGCCGCCAACCTGTTGTCAACAAAAACCAAAACGGACACCGTTAATAATTATTCATTTTATATCTTTTAAAAATCAACTATAAAACGCAGGAAAACACTTAAAGTTATCTTATAATAAAACATTGGTTAATCATAAATTATAACTTAATGTCTCGAAATTACTCAAAATATTATATTATGTTGTATAAAAATAATAGTTGAGTTTAGCCAATTCTAAAAGTTTTAAAAAATCACCTCTACAAAATAAATAGTGACTATAAAATGTTGTTTCCATTTAAGACAGGAGAGATTAATTCTGTTTGATATCATATCTTTATATATATATCTTTATACAAGCACCATTCTTTGAATTACTTATACGAGCATTTTAGAGTTGTAACAGAAGGTTTTGTGCTGATTGACACCCCACCTCTTCTTCTGCTTAAACTCTGAATAAGTTATTAATTTGAGAGTAGGTTAGGGAATAATAGTTATTTAGATATAACTACCGTTGGTTAACATAAATGGCTTACATATTACTTAATTAGCGAATTAAAAGGTGACTTCATATTGTTTTACTATACTATTTATCCACCTTATAATTATGATAGTTTGACAGTACAAATAAATGTCATTTTAATTTCATCCTTACGAGCACGTCTCATACTATAATCTAGATAAGACCTTTTGCGATTTAGTTTTTATGCCCATCTTAATCTACTTAGTCATTAAATGTCGTTTATATAGACTTTTATTAGTTTGTTTTGTTCAACACGTGTATGCGGTATTATTTTAGACCTACGGTTAAATTCTAAGTATATTAGAAAACATTCTAATAAATAATAAGTGTCCATAAAATAATTTCACAGTTTACTTTATTTAGCAAGCCCTATATTAGACCACGCAACACACCATTGCCGTGTAAACATTCGATTATAAAATATTATCATTTTAAAACATAATTCCAAAAGTGAATTCAGTAATCGAAAATTTTAAAACGCTTAAGCACAGATAATGTTTTCCTCTGGTTACTGTGGAAAGTTGGTGGTTTTACAAAAATACAAGAAACTTTGGTTATGATTTGGCCAAATCTATTATTATGAAAAATAATTGTAATTTCGTTTATGGAAATGATTGTGGTAGTCTGGCAAAATAAAAATAACAATCGATAAAGAATTATCATTTCTGCATAAATAAGTATGCACTATAGTTAAAACTCTAAATTAAAATTTTACAAAAAATTGCATATTATATTTTACTCCTCACTAAATGAGTGAGTAGCGTCCTCTTAACTCTTTTAGGGAAGGTGGTTAGTATACAAACCACTTTTATATATATTTTTTTTGTATACTTTTTAGATGGTATGACCACATAAAATAGTCAGACGCTGACAAATGTATATGTTATCATTTAAATCGTTATCTAGGGGAAACTGCGAAAGTTAAACATTGGTATGATGGTAATTAAATTACTACTATGTATACTTTTTTTATATTGTCATACAACTAATTCGAGTAAGTATAAAAAAAACGTGTTTGTTATTAGTCGAGTAATACAATTTTACCAATTTCGTCAACTATGATATGTTAAGTTTAACTCAATTGTTTTTTCAAGTAGAATTTCTTTTAAAACCGTAGTAATACCACAAATTAGATAACCCTAAAAAGTACCATCTCTATTAAAGTATTGTAATGGCTGAAAACGGAAACAGAACAAAAACCCTCCTCAACTCAGTGTAACCACTGGTAGAAAAAAAATTCTTTATGAGAAATTATAGTTTCAGAACTGAGCATCGTTGAATTTATAGATTGCCATCGCCGATATCTATATACATAAAAATGAGTTGACAACATTAATTATAATAAAATGTAACCCAATGGCCTTTGCTGTGGAGGGTTATATATAATATACATTTCAATGTCATGCATATAATATTTTCATCACATTTGCTTATAGTGTATATTTTACTGTATAGATTGTAAATATATTTTCTGATAATAAAAAAATATGTAATATAATGGTTATGTACAATAATTTAATTTCTAGAATGTGGTCACACATTAATGGAGGAGGGTTTCGGTTATCAGTAAATGACCAAGATGCGCACCGTGTATCTGGTTTTATCTGATCTGCGGTAAGACACTTACCGCATTGTGAGTACACTACCGCGGCTACACGTTATTAATACGTTGTACTTTGTAACGTGAAAGGGTACAGCCGGCGACTTACATCGCCAAAGAAGATATACAATAGACACGGGGCGGTGTAAAGAAGAAGCCTTTGGGAGGGGTTGAACGGACACGGCAGCGGCGGACCCGGGAAAAAGCCGACCGCGATCGATGGACGGTCGTGCAGGTTCGCCGTCGCGGTATGCGATGTCGTCACCACCAGAGTCACGGTTATGACGTCATAAACCCGTCCCACTAACCAACTTTGAGTCGATACCACCTCCTCCGTCGGCGCCGCCACAGTCGAAAGGGAGAGTAGCCAGTCGCCACGTTGCCGGCCCGCGGTCGCCGAAATGTATATTAAGCACACATGCAATTATTAATAAACGGCTAGAATAATTCTCGCACACTTTTGGTCCACCAACGGCCACCACCGTGACAATGCTCCACGAACACTGATAAAAATTACCTCGGGCAAGATACTTATCACACAAAAACGCGGCGGCTGTCTTCTTAAGACTGTATAGTAACGCATAATGTTATACCTACACATTATTATTATTTGTTGTGTATAGATATAGTACTAAAAAGTACTAGATATAGTACTTTTTGTTTACATTCAAAGTTACCCTTCTGCTTTCGTCTATTCTGTGGTTACTGGCACTGTTATCTGTTATCGGCCTAATGCATAGGGGATATCGCTCTCTTTGCGTGCTCTGCCGCTTCCGGAAAAACCGTTATTAATTGACCTTTTCCGCGTTGCGTTAATACATAATATGAATTTATAGTAAAAAATATGAGGGCTTGCGTCAATAGCAACTTTATTAGTACATAGACTGTGTATACAGTTAGTACTATGTTACAGTATAAGTATTTTAGTTTACTGTCTTTACAACGTATAAGGAAAATAAAGCGTCACTTTCAAAACCAGCTAAAAGACATTTTGAAAAAGTGGCCACACTGTATTACATGGTATGTAAAACTTTTATTGAACATAAAAAAATATTAAAACTAACTCAAACTGTGAAAATCTTGGTTGGTTTAAAAATCGCCCATCGAAGAAATCATTTATTGCTTGTGAAATTTTTCAAAAATTGATTTTACCTGGTTTTTAAACTAGATATTTCAAATGTGGTAGACAAATAATTGCAGTATTATTTAACCCGATAACCGTTTATTTTTTATTAAGCCAAGAAGTATGTATAATAGTTACCTGTCCTCACATTAATTAAATTGTAGTTATATTTTTTCTGAATTTTTAAAATGCCTAATTTTAGCATTCTGATGTTTTACAGTCACTCGATTTGTTGAAAAAATGTTCATCAAAAACTCACGGTTTTAATGTTAATTACTTTACAAGAAAATTAGTTACACACGAATCATTAGATTTTAGTGTAATATAATATATTCTTATATAACTTGGCCGTTGTATTTTTAATTATATGAGAAAAACCACCTTTATTTAAATATATTCCTTATATTATATTATGATTGATATTATATATAAGTATATTAACATGTTTTCTAGTAACATCAGTGATGGTAGTTTAATGTTAAAAAAATTAATTTAAAACAAGGAACGACAAATTATGTAAGCTATTGCCTATTAAAAATTATTTTTATCTAGAGTAACTTTACTTAGCAATAATAATTTGCTTGTGATTATCATAAACTACGTTGTTAATTAATTACAACTACGCTGCAAAAACGTTTTTTTGTAACTACACTCGAACGCATTAAAATTGCCTACACATTGCGCCCTCCGTTGTTTGTTTGAAATAAATCGGTAATTATTATTTTAAATAAATAGCGAGGTATATTTTGATAATTGCAAATCTCTAAAACGCAATAAAACGCTAATGACACTCATAAAGAATGATACATTTGGGATGTTTGTTATAAAATGCAAACAAATTATAATTCCAGCTAACCAAAGTATCGAAGAACTTTAAATTATTAGATTACATATCCGCGGTAAGGCGGGCGCTGTTAGTAAGTCACTCTTTTCAACTTTCGGAAAAACACAATTTAAGTTTTTCGACTAAACGTATTACTAAGTATTAGCTTCTGTATTATTTAGCTACCATAATGAAAGCACCCAGACGCACTATGTTTTGCCACTTTGTGTAATATCTATTTTTTGGTACAAATCGACAAATTGACAAAAGTGTTGTATAGACTTTTGCCATCCCACCACAGCTGATGTATATTTCATGTAACATTGCATGCAACTTCTTGTAAAACTGCTCTGTACGTTTTCTCTGTCTTATATTTTATTCGAACACAACAATGTACTCGGTGAATGGAAATAGGTCTCGTCGACCACTCAAGACAAGACCGCAGATGAAAAATAATAATAATAACGATAAGTATAAGCCACGGTATCTTGATAAACTGTAACGGTATGTTAATGGCAATAAAAGGACCGACCGTGCACAGTGCCAGTTGGCGCTATATCGATCTCGCTTTTTATATAGGCCACGATTGCCGTCCGACTCGCATTGTCAGTGCCCAACGGTAAAATACTTACGCCCTTAGCAGTTTTTCAAAATATCAACCTAAGGCTTCCGGTCGAAAACCCCAATTCTTTGAGTTATACCGAAATACCCTCCGTGCTAGAGGCATTTAAATCAGTTCGGTTTTAGCTACCGTTTATTTTTTTAAACTCTGACGTTTAAATAGTACCACTAATAGTCACTTTTTTCTGAATTCAATGCGATGTACTTGTATCCATTGGAATATTTACAAAAACAAATCCCCTTAAAACTTCTATATATACAATAGAGAAGTTTGAAATAGTCGTTTCAACGATTTAGGTCTCGGAAATAACTAATTAGCTAAAATATATAATTACAAATGAATGTAAGGTATGTACAAATTAATGGAAATTGTAATAATAACAAACAGTAGCTATAAGCTATTGTAAAATATGTTAAATTTTAAAGATATCTCATAATATAGTGTTGACCGATATTGAACTATAATGATATTTTTATATGTATCTATTTATCTATCACACAAGGAATACATGTAAGCAGCAAACTAATGTACTCTGATAAAAATAAAGAAGCTTAAAAGTCATAAATTACATACCAATGTTAAACGAAAATTTAATTTTTACGTGGCTTAAAACAATATAATTATATATTTTATTTTCCTGTTAAACATTTTTTATACAATATTCATTTCAATGCAATCAACACAAATATGACATATTTTTAATCCTCGGTATTAACAAACTCAATCATTACATAACTGTAATTTTATCAGTTTTAAGTTATAGACAATAATATAGTACTTAAACATATAACCGTGAATAGTATTTTTTGTCAATACTTCTCAGGAAATTAAAATAAGAGTTTTTATCAGGATTTTATTGAACCTTAGAACGTTATTATCTAGGAATCAAGACTTTACATTTAAAAATATTATGTGAATTAGTATAACATGATAGTTGCACGAAATTGTTTGATAAAATGATTAACATTATTGTATTGTATAAAATTTGTGATATGAATTCTTTTTTGATAAATAAATCAAACATTTAAAGTAAATATATTTATACATTAATAAACTATTAATTAACATGTGTCCGTAAAAATTAATTCCCCTCTTCATGTAGTTGGACAATTAGTATACTAGTTGCCTCCGAGTACTATTTGAACAGCCGCCAGTGACTTTTATTTACTATGGTAATCTTTTAGGCGAAAATAACTAGTTGCTTTCCGCATTATGTAATAAATATTTTTTATTTGAACCTCCTGTTGGTATGCGACTTTAGAAAAATGTCTTTTAGTAATTACATATTTATAACAAGTAATTACTATTATATTTAATAATTTATATCCTTACAAAATAAGACCAAGTACCTTTGACTTCCATAATTATTTTGCTAGATGGTACTAGGTTAGATTACATATAGTCTAAGGTCTACAGTATACTATAGATTGGTTTCTCCCAACTGATAATTTTTTATTATTTATTAATTTTTAATTTTGTATTTCTATTTTTTTAGCTTGGTTTTGTAGAAAATAATCCTAATTGTCGATTTATAAATGCCCTCTTTTTAGTATTAATATTTTCAATAATTATTGCGAGTTTAACAGATGCAATTGTATTAGATAGATCAATAGACATTGACCGTCAAAGACCAAGGTTAAAGTAAACTTAGGTCGTTAGAGACGTTAATAGCAACGTTTCGGGTTTATAAAAAAGAAATAACATTCAAAAACACAAATAGTAAAGAAATTTTGAAGTAACAACATTTGAAGTATAATCAATATAATAATAAATTATATTACATATAATTAAAGTAAAAAGTTATATAAAGAATGACGTGGCGTTCATCTTTAGGCCACGCCTCAATCGATTATAAAATGCATGCATTTAACTTATGCGCAAACTCATATAATAGCTTTCCAACTTACTCCAAGTACTTATTATATTAAATGGGTTTTATTACTACAATTTCAAAATTACACAATTGCTACAGTACGAAGTTTGTATAAAAAAATTCAGAAAATTTGTTTTTCATACTACATTTTGTGTATCTATGTGATAGATCAGCTGTCTAAAAAAATTAATGTATAATGTTAAATGTTTAATTTAATCTTCTCTTTGGAGGATTTGGTTTTCAAATTTTTTTGATATTTTAATCGAAAAATAAAAATGTCTGTAGGAACTACTATATCAGTGAGTTCCCAAGCAGTTTTCAATTTGTATCTATGAAAAAGGGAAAGTTTTTAATGGTCGATAACCAGTATCGAATAATTATTTTGGAAGTTTAAGATAAGAAAAAGGATGGAGAAATATATTTACAGAAAAAAAACTATAAAATTGTGATTTATTTTAAGAGATAATGAGCGTCTTGCGTTAAATAGATCACTCTGTATATTTTGATTATTTACACGAAAAACCCTTGCATAAAATTTTTTGTCATTAGTTATGCTGAGTATAATGATTATAAACAAGAATAAAATAAAAATGCTCGATGAAATAGATAATTTGTCGGAAATATAAGTCGCACTGTGCTTCTTTTAAGTTCAAAGCTTGAGTGTTTACATTGAACATTATCAAGGTCAAACGTTAGGCAGACACTAAGTTTCTCACTTCAGATAAACCAAACTTTTGAAATACTGGATACGGAGAAATAACAGCGTTTTAATAGTAAAATAACTTTGATTTTGGTAGTCCGAAGCCCGCAAAAGGTCTTGAATGCTGGTTGAATAAAGGGTGTGAAAAACTTTCAACATTTCTCATGAATCATATTATGTTATTGTATTTACATCTTCGTTGTCGTCTTAATTGTACAGTGACTAGATGTACTACAGTAGATGGTCCGCCGTTCTATAGTATAACAAGTATAGAATACTATAAAAATACTATGATATTACATCGTCAGCCTATATTTCAGCAAAAAGTGTACCTCAAGTGTGCACATTTCAAAACGGAAACAATTGTTATTTTACCAAAAGATGCGTTCTATTGAATTCGTTTATTATAATGTATAACTACAAAAACCTAAAAGCATCGAATTTTTTGTTTAACGGATTTTCCGTATGTAACGCTCTGATCGGTCTAATTTTCGTTTTATAGTGTATTGTTTTTTTGAATAACGAATACTTCTGCGAGAGCCTATGCCCTTTTCTGGAAAAAGGATTTTTGATACATTTTTTATAGTCTTTCCCACAATAACCACGGTGGGGATATTATGGCACATGTAGCAGTTGTGGCAGTGTCCATCGATTTCTCATAGCGCTTAAGTAAGTGCAATAATATTATAAATAAATCCGAAAGACTGCAACCAAGAAATCAAAACATACAATTTTTTTTTCTTTTTAGACAGTAAATCTTTATTAAATAAGAAAACTACATGTATATATATAAAATATTTAATAGTGTGTATACATTACAATCAATCACGATATTAAACCTAATCGTGGAAAAACGATAGTAGACTTAATCTTGTTGGGCCCAGATGCGAAACACGAGGCGCAGATGGGACCGACAAAATAACTGGTGTTCGTTTATAGGGCCACTTCCGATTAAGCAACACTGCGGGACAACCGACCGTTACATAATTGAATTATATTGAATGTCATCATGTAATCATACATGGAGAATGAACTTGGTACAATGTACAGGGTGATCGACTTCAAGTGTACCGCTCGTTTCTTTGGAAAATATTTATGTTCACTACTAATTTTTCTTTAACAACAGATTTTTTTTACAATATTATTTACTTTCAAAAATTTACCTTTATTTTTATTAACCTAAAAGCTAAAAGCTTAATCGATTTTTGAAACTCAATTAGTACCCACATGTACATATTTTAGTAACATTTTATAATTCACAAGAAACATTAACTGATAGATTGTCATTTTCGAATTGATTATTCAATTAGTGTTGTTAACGTTTAAAATTTAAGACCTGAGCGGAAGTGCGAATAAACAATGCGTTCAGATAATAATACTACTTTTTACACTTCCTCTGGCCTAAACTTTTAAACTTTAATAATTCTAAAAGTGGTTATTTAAAACTTAGTTTAACTATAACTAGTCTAGACATAATAGTCATAGTCTACTGTCTAATCGAAAGTTTCAGCAAATTATTCTAAGTTTACAAATTTAATTAAATATAAAGGTTACCATTCAAGTTTTAAAAATTGATAGAGCTCTGGACAATACTAAGAAAGGTAAATAGTTGTAAAATAATAAAACAATTTTTTTTGTTCAACTAGATTTTTCTAAAAAAACTATAAAATAACAATTATTCTCCGAGTTAGCAAATGAATCACTTTAAGTTGATCACCTAACACCCTGTATAAATGCGAGAATTGTCCAAATTAATGAAACACACTTGTCTTGTTTATGCTATAATAACCATAAATAATATACCACAGTGTACTTGTATTATACAAGTTTAGAGTAGCAAAATACATTTTCACGAACAGTAAAATTAATAAATCGTTTAGCTTAATAACGACAGTTAGGTAATCTATTTATTCAATCGTAGCGCACTGCTCAGTTAAATATTCATACTGTTGATTGGTAGGTCAAGTTATTAGCAGGACTAGTATAGCAAACATAAAGCAGCTCACAATAAATAAATTAATAGTTTATCAATCCGTTATCGATTGAAGGTAACTTGGCGCTTAAATTTTTAATTTTTGACTCGACTCTTGAAGAGAACTTTGTTTTTGTTTACTGATTAACAACTTATTAATAAATATGTAATTATTTTAAGCTATTTTCCCTATAAATTATTTTAAATTATTTGAGGCGAAATTAATTAGTAGTTAAAAAGTATGAAGCGATAGTCACTGAAGTGAAATTGTAAAATATTATAAAAATTTATAATATTTGGTTGTCTGTGTATAAAAAAATAATATGTAAAGGTTTTTGCTGCTTTTGGTGTTACAAAATTATTATTATTATTTTAATTTGAGGTAATGAAAATTCATACACACAAGTGTTGTTTCAGAATGCTTAAATTTGTTTTTGAAGCAAAACAAAATCTCTTTTCGTTGTATTCATTGAATTGTAAATAAATTATTTAAAATAATTATTTCAAGTGTATAATTTTTATCTGGGTTTTAAATAATCTAAGGCAAAACATTTATATATAAATGATTAATTATTATTTATACACAAAATGAGGCAAATATAACTATTCATGAATCGTTCTGAAAGCGTAAGTTTGACTGGCTACTATTATAATATATTAAGAAATCAAAATTTAACTTACTCTTCGAATATAATGCTTTCATGACCGTCATAGTATTGCAAGTGACTTGGGGATAATTTATTTTCCATTTATGTAACTGGAATCTTTATATTACTTGTTTGGTGCGGCCGCCATCTACCGACTGAATAGTCAAATTAATCTAGTGTCTACTATGATAGCACCGTTATTAGCAATTTAAAACGAGTTTGGCCTTTATTGTCGTCAGCTGATATTCCGCCGGCCTACCACATGCCACTTGTGGCCAATCATTTGTACCAAAATATGTTGTATTAGGTTTTTAAAATATTTTTTTAGTTTTTGCTTGTTTTGCCTAGATTTTAGATGTTAGAAAATTTTGTTTCATCTTTGTTTTAATTAGTTAATGATATTTACTTCGGGTAGACCAATAGTTATACTATTTGTTTATTTTTACTACAAAACTTTTTCCAACTAAAATAATTGTTTTAATCGTTTAAACATAGTGTTCGAATAACTTCCGTCTGATAGTTCTTGGACAGTTGTTGGTATTGCTTCAATGAATCATTGGAATAGAGCTGGTTAGCCTGGGGTGGATCGCGATTTTGTGTTACCGAATGGTGTTTGAGTTCCAGTAAAACGAGTACGTTATTAATTGTACATTAAACGGTTAAATTTCTGTCATTATACCCTTCTGCCAAATTGTGTTAGATATGGTAATAAATTGTTATGTAATTTGATTTCGACAAGGTACGCTTGGTTTTAATCAGAATCATTGGATGTTTTTCATACGTACAGACATTTTGATAATGATATTATATAGCGGTTCTGTTTGTGGTATCGATTGGAACTTCTAATAAAACATCCGGTGGGCGACTGCGGTGGATATTTTTGATTATAATTTTTCCGTGTCGGCTGTGTATATCGATTGTATATTATTTTCAACGATAACTATATACTTATTCCGCCGTTTCTACCGATAGACCGATTTATAATTGAAAGCCAAACACAACGGCTATGAATTATGTACAACAGCCCTTTGCGGTTGTCGATGTCACGCACTTTGTACAGCACAGACCGAACTCGGTTAATGGTATCGTTAATTATTATTATTGTTGGGCCAAGATTGTCTATTTACAAACGATATTAGAAACGCGCACCGTCAGAAAAAATACCCAGACAAAGAGCGAACTGTAAGGCTATATAAATAAAGTTGTTTTAATGGGCCAAGGGTTGTGTTATCCATTAAAAAAACAAGTATTCAAAGGTGACTTAAGGCAGTAAAAAGTTTTCTAAAGATAATCATTCGAAGGTTTTTTTTTAGTGGTAGCGACTTTAAATAAGGGTCACACACGTGTAGTACGGCAACATTTCTTATTATATGATATTGTTGGTGTACCGTTCGACCGTTTAATGTGAATTAATAAGGGTTTAAATAGAAATATTGATTAAATACCTCCAGCAAGAAAATTATAATTTTGAATTCCATATACATAAATATCTAGACGTGTTAGCTCACATAATTAATCTATGTGTGCAAGGTATAAATTTTGTAAAAATAAAAAAAATACAAAAAAAAAAAACGAACTGTCTTTCAAACATTTTTGTTTCCCGTAGCTACTTACAGAGTTGCATAATATTATATGTATAGTATTATCCGAATGATAACTTTTAAATTATTCTAATGTGTGCACATCTCCGTTAAGCAATGAACTATAACTAGTAAGCCATTAAGCATGTAAAGCTGTACTATATTATATTTGTTGAAAGTTGTTTTAATTCTAGTTTAATACGTTACAAAAAATAATGTACCGCCGTAAATGATTATTTTTTTAAACAACCAATGTGTAAATTATTTTTTTAACCATCATTTACTTGTAATAACTTTTAATGATTGTGTGTAATTAATATTTGATTTAATAGTTAGTTATAAGAGTAATGTATTATTTCACAGTCGTTTACTGCATTTATTATTTAAATAGGCATGGCTTAAATATAGGTTTAAAAAGTCCATATCTTTTAAAACCTTTGAGTTCCATAAAATTTGGGTACAAAATAAAATGAACTCATTTAAGTACAAGTTTGATTGCTTATATTTTGAGAAGTCGTAAAAAATACAGACACGCTACTTTTAAATCAGTAGGGAAAAGCGGGAAAGGATATTGAGGCGATGAGGGTAAAAGGCGTTACAAAATAATACTGACTTATCAAATTATTGATAGAAACACTTACACAATTGTCGATGGGTGTTTTTAGGATATTTTAGCAAATTGCATGATTAATTAATTTTATTACTATAGGACGGTCTGGATGAGTGGAAAAAATGTCAATGTTTTTGATTTATTATATATTTTTTAATATTGTGCAAGTTCAAAATGATTAGTTTTGGAGTGTATTGGAATGTGTCTTACTGCGGTAACCGAGTACTTTCGGTTAGCGCTCTGGTTTATTATATTTTACCATTACGATTATCGAATCTACACATAGATTTGTATGTCATCAGTTAACTGAAGTATATAAATTATTTTTAACTTTTTGCCTACAAATATGTATATTATATAAAAAAATGTGGCTAGTGGCTACCTTATTGACCGCTTACACAACCTATACACAAATACATAATCAAGTCCACTCCAAAACCAATCGTTTTGAATTATTTTAGATTAATGAGATTAATTGTTAAAAGTAATTAATAAATGTGTAGCAAAAAAAAAATATTTTAGTGTAAATGGTGATTAAAAAGTATAGCTAGTTTAAAATCTTGGCTTACGTCTATCAGATCCCAAACGTCTTAACATATTTCAATACAACCACATGTTTTGCCGAACAATGTCGAGTGTTAAGTGACTTAGAACACAAATGTAAATAAATATTTTCTATAGCAATTTTTTAAACTAAGACAAATACAATAATACAAATATGTATTGGATTATTGACTTTTCGTTACATCTTGTGATGGTCATAAATTACAGGAAAAATTATTGTTATTGTAATAACCACGTTTATTATTAAAATAAAATATAATATTTTTGGATTAATGTATACGTCCGAGGAATACATGTTCACCTTACCCGTCTTCAGTGACTTTAATGGCCGTTTAAAGGTCACCTTAGTACAATCGACAGCTCAAACGTGCTACTGTAGTATACGAAATGTCGGCATAGCGTACGCCATTATCGTTATTATTTTGTTTAATCAATAATGATATTTTTTTTTATTTCTATATTGCTCGTTACGAGATAGCAGTTAAAAGATAAAAGACCTCGGTGTTTTACACAAACAATGTTTCCATTCTGTAATATAATATTACAAATGTTTTTTCTATTCAACTTGCTACTCTTAATAATAATTCTATGCATACTACATACCGTTCTCAAATATTTGTTACTCGCATAGATGGAAAAATCTATAGTTTTAGAATTTAAAAATTTAGGGCTTAAAATAACTAAACCAATTACTTTTTCTAAAGTCCTATTTTAAAGCGTTTGGATTTGGTATTTTCCATAATATTCTAAAAATCTTAAACTTGTCCACTTCAGGTTATTTGATATGGTACAATACTGTGTTTTTATAATTTACAGTTTTTGTACACAATATACACTGACAAATCAAAGGATCAGAACACGCCACTTTTGAGTCAAGCGTCTTGACCGTCAAATACATTTTGTAAGTTTATTTAAATAAAAACCAGCACACAAGGGGTTAGACTCGTTAGAGCATAGTCGATATGGACAAGTGAAAGGTCTTCAGAATGATTACTTTAACTGATGGTGATAATTACTTTTAAAAAAACTGTAAATGATAAAAAATAATAAGTTCTTATCATTTTATAGACAATACATTTGTTAAGTATACAAATAAAGAATGATAACGTACGAATATCATGAAAAATTAAAAATAAGCTACTGAAAATGTTGAACAGTCAATTGGACAAATTTATAATATCATAAAATATCCAACAAAATATTTTAGAAACAACAAAGATACAGTTATTTCCCCCCAAAAAATGTGCTTTATATTAAATTAATCACCCAGTTAGATAACAAATATCAACAAAACTCTCATAAGTAAATATATCAATAGGAACTATATTCTATGTTAAATTTAGTAAATATTTTAATTTTTTATTTGTTAACCATTTAACTAACAGACCATTTACCATAATGTCCGATTAGACGTTTTCAAACGAGATTGTATTTTAGCACCGACCGATACAGTTTTGGCATCTATTTGAAAATTCGTTTAAGTTATTCGGTTATAAAAAAGGGTTAAATGGTTGAAGGTAGAACAATGTATTTCTAGACAACAGTTCCCGAAAAACAAAGCTTTTGATGCTAGGTACATCATTAAGACAACCGTTGACATAATATTGTTAGTATTTTGTTAAAATATGGTAACGTTGTTTTCCAATTATTATGCGTGTTAAGATAAGAAAACTAAAATCGCTCGCTATTTAATCATAAATGCATTCTAAACTTACCAAAAACTTGATCAAAGTATTCTCATTTGCGTTACTAACACGTTGTATTATTTTCTCGCGTGATTTGCTTACTTACTAGAGTGTTAACTTCTTAGAACGTGCAAGGTTAATACAACGACGACCCGTGTATGCAATAAGAGTACACCGGAACATGCGAGACCGCCATGGCCCATGAGTAACATAATATACGCGCTTACTTTTCTATTTACCATTAATAATTATACTATGTACACTGAAATAACATTGTGTTATTTTATATTATATCATATACAATACGTACGTAAAGTAATCAATATATTGTAATTTAATTAATTTACTAAACAAATTTTCCGTTATGATAATTTATTGAAGTTAAGCATAGACTTCTCTACGTTCTCGAGTACTTTTTAAAGTATAATATTGACCGCTAATACAGAAAAATATGTACTATAACTTCTTTGAATCGTTCACGGTGACAGTCAAAGTGTTAAGATCGTCTCTTCCCTAAACACTCCCTATTTTTTCTTATGAATAAAAGTCCTAAAAGACATATAAGTCATAAAGTTAAGGTAATACGAGCCCGAAAGACAGATAAATTCATAATATTAGTGCCCTCACGCACGTTTATGGATTTTTTAGCCATTTAAAAAATCAACGTCATTACATAATATACCTATTGTCAGAGTCGGGCTTTGACACGGCCGCGGTACTCATCGACGCTTAGGATCTTTACTTCTCAAGTTTTCTCCGCCCAACGTCTACCCTCGTGTGCGTCCACCTTTGTCGAACACAACATACACCGTGTGCACGGTATTAAAGTGTTGCATTGCGACATACGGAGTGCTCCGTGTTGGTTTTTTACAATATATACATATATGTATATATACCGTTCTGAAACGGTTTCCATGGCTACAGACCGTGTAGCAACTGCCACAGCCGCCACGGCGGTATTCTCTGACCAATATAATAACTTCTATACATAAATATATACAACAACAACACCTATATATATTATATTTATATACATTTACTCGGACCGGTGTGTAATATCTTTATTGTCGTTACGTGTGCACCAGACGAATCGCGTGCTTAAACGTTGAACAGTAAAAAACAAACACTTTACACTTGTCGACGATTTCAATCAGCTCGACAAAAGCATCGACCTCGGAGCTGTTGTCGTGTCGAAGCTATAATATAGTGATGTAAATCCTCCTGAAAATCGCCTGAATATATATACATATATAATGATACTTAAATCTGGATTGGGTTTAAATCAGGGTTCCGTAACGTAACGAAATATAACGTTATAAACTCAATTATTTCGTTCATCAAAATATAGGTAACATAATATTAGGATATGTTTGGTGAACGTTATAATGAATAACGTTTTACATTTTTTTGGTCCGAGAACGTTATAACGAATAACGTTATAACTTTTTTTACCCCGAGAACGTTATACCGAATAACGTTTTTAGTTTATTTGCTCCGAGAACGTTATACCGAATAACGTTAAAATTTGTTTTACCCCGAGAATGATAAAACGAATTTTGCTAAGTTAGGTTAGGTTAGCAAAAATAGTGATCTAAAACTGGTTATCGACCAGTCAAAATGTTTACTACATTATTCTTTATCATTATTTTTGCTGACCTAACCTAGCTTAACAAAATTCGTTTTAACATTCTCGGGGTAAAACAAATTATAACGTTTTTCGGTACAACGTTCTCGGAGCAAATAAGTTTAAAATGTTTTTCGTTATAACGTTCTCGGGGTAAAAAAAGTTATAACGTCATTTCTAGTTAACGTTTATGAACATAATTTTGAACTGAACGAATAAATAACGGTTAACGGAGCCCTGGTCCCTGGTTTAAATGAATCCAAACATTGTCAAAATGAAATCAATTGCGATTTATAATAATGCAGAAGACCTACTACATAAAATATCTCATTTAAGTTAATTTTGGAAAATTATCAACATGACTTGATATGAAGCTAACGTTCGTATGGTTATGTACAAAAGTTAGTTGCATACAACAAAATATCAACATGATAATATATGCATTTAGATATTTATAATAATATTTTTGAGTTTTGACAAAAAGAGTGTAGGGCTAATTTCGATTTTTTGAAGAACGATAAATATGCGGTCACAAATCATCTTCCACTATGAACCAGGTGTTTAAACCAGTATGGTTGGAAGCTCATAGTTATGTTACCAGCAGCTATACATGCCTAACTTAACCACTTTAGGTCACTCAAAAAGTTTTTACTCGTTTTCTAAAAATTTGCTATTCGTGACTTACGCCTGTTCTCAAAAAACTCATTCGTTTATTTCCTACTCTTAAAATACAATAAATTAGCTATATCTGTACAAACACATGTTTCAGAAGATGCACTTTTCTCAAGACTTTTATTGAGAATTCAACACATTTCTGAAAGTCATTTAACACACAAAAAATAATGTATAATGTGCAATGTCATAAAACTCAGTTTCTAATAACTTTATCAATAATCACCCATATCATAATTTAAAAAGAAAACATTTGATATTAAGTATACTTTGTACCTACGCATAAAAGGGCATCTTCTGTAATAAGTTTTACAGGAAAAAAGTAGCATGGCTTACTCTGAAAATATATATTAGAAAATGTGGGTTTAGACTGTATCTAAAAAAAATTATACTTCTTTCCAATTGATAGTAACCTATTCAAATAAAAAATCACTAAAAATCAGATCCCTAACTTAGCTCTAAATAGTTGCTCGTCAACTCATTTTTTTTTTACATTTGACCAACATAAGAAATTTAAATTATTCATTTAAAAAATTCTAACTAGAAACCCAATAAAACATTTTTACAATAAAGAAAAAGATTCTTAAAGCTGAAATATGACACTTCGAAATCATTTACTTGATATTTCACGATAACAAAACAAGGTGTTATTGTGAAACAGCAAAAGAAGAACTCCCAATTGTATTCTGGCCTTTATGAATCTTTTTGAAATTTGAAATAATGTTGACTGGTTGTCGAGTTAGAATTGTTCACAACTTTTTTGAAGCCAAACCGATTGACAGAGTTAGCACACCCTGCCACCGCTCAAACCCCATTTGACAACGTCAAAACGGTCAAGGCCGTTTGCCCAAGAGGTCGCTCCCCTTGCGAAACGTCCCGCTTAACTACCCCAGCTAAAGCTCGTCGACCTCTTCTCCGGGCTTCCTCTCTTGTTCCTTCTACACAATACGTGTAACATTATATCACCAGTGCAATATAAACCGTAACGTTTACTAAGTTCGTTATTTGCATAATACTACAGTATAAACTACTTAAGTATATTGCTTCCCCCCGAGTTTTAAAAACTTATGGTAAAATAAGAGCAACTTTGTCTGCGTGGCTACAATATCATATGAAATGACAGAACGTCATTTAAAAACAGCTATATTATGCTAGATAACAAAATATACCCAACCTTTTAATAGCACATTATATTATTATTATATGTTCATATTATGAAGTATATACCACAAATACAGACCAGATGAGTCGTTCTTGTAAGTTAACAGTCTACATACACACTACTGTAATTGTTTAACACGTTAACAAACCTAACAGTATCACAGAAGATATTATACCTTCATCAGAAGGGACACTTATAATGTGAACAAAAAAGGAGCAACCATCCCCTGGTAAACTGTATAGTATATTGGTTTAAATTATACAAACATAAATAATAACATAATAATAAACATAGTATTAAACCATTTGTATGAAATAGTTGATAATATAAATACTACCCCGATTTATAGGGGGGAGGGTGGTTATATATGAAAAACGCTGTCGGTCAGGTGCCGAAAACTCGATCAGCGCCCTCAAAGGGTGTAGTCGACGGCTTTGAATTCAAATAATTTATGCGTACCGTCATATGTTCACGAATTCTGTTTATACTCTGCAGAATTTTTTTCACTCAACTTTTTATATAGTCCCAGAAAAGAATAACAGTAATCATATCTTGCTCAGAAAAAAAAAACACTAATTATGAGTTTTATCAATCACCTTTTTTTCAATAATGGGCATGGCCAATGGTAAAAATGTTAAAACGTTTAGATTAGCACAAAAGTTGTAAGCAAAATTTCTTCTATTTACTTATTTTCCAACAAAGTATAAAATCACATTTTTCTCAATATTATATCCATTGCCGCGTGGAAAAAATACATTGAGAACAATTGAAAGACTGCGGGGAAAAAAGATCAATGTCAATTTTTTTTGAAAATGAGATTTTGGTATCAAATTATTTGTATTGATTTATTGTATCTTTTATGCGCTCGAACCAGGGAAAAAATAGATTAGTCGAGAGTAACGACCGCCGGAAGTTTAGGCATACAGGCAAAATGTATTACGTTTTGAAATTAAAAACATGATTTTCTCAGAATGTTAAAAAATTGACATTGATCTTTTTTCCTCGCAGCCCTTCAATTGTCTATTCTACTAATAACTTTGTTCTGATCAAATTTTTATTTGTATTGAGAAATTTTAACCGGTTCTCGGTTTAAACTATTTTTTAGTCTGTCTTTGCTTTTAATATAAACGTTTGTCTTATTAGTGTGTTAAACATTTACAAGTTTTTAAAAACTTGCCTCAGGTAAGCTAATTTTTTCATCAAATCACATTAATAACAGTAGAATCTGTATTATTATACAGTTATTAATTATGTGACAAGCTTTATATATTATAATGTACATGTTTCCAAATGCAAATGGGGTTTCCTTATAATTAGCTATTTCTTAACAAAACACCATTACACTTACATAAATTGCATATACGTATGTATATATTTGTAATTTGGGTCATTAACCTGTTATTTAATATAACTTATTAAAATAAACTACACAGCATTATGTATAGCAATTACCTCATTTCATATGTAAAGATTAGGCTATAGTAATTTTTGCGTTTTAGAAAACTTAATAACAATTAATGCATACTAATGGAAATTGTTAATTAATATTATTTCCCCGGAGTTGTTTAGACATTATGTTTCTCGTAGAAATTTTAGACATTGGCTTAGTATGTGTTTTTTATCGAGGGTTAATTTTTATACCGGGGTTACATCTAATTATTAGAATTAGTATTCCCAGTACTGTTGCGCATTATGAACATTTTTTATACACAGAGTTACATTTTTAGATAACTCCCACAAAAGCAAGCAAATATTATAATACAATACTAGGCTATTTGTTTAGAACGCGGACGTTTTGAGAGACACTGAAGAGGAGCGCCAACGACGTTTGTCGCACAACGGTAACACGGCCTCTCTTACCCTCTTATCCCTTTAACTACCTCTCCTTTAGCCATACAGATCGTTATTCGGACGACCAGGACAGTGATAACGTGATAACGACATGGTGGTCATGATAGTGGTCGTATAAAGTGCTTCGTTTAATGTAAATATTGATACCTACTGTAACTCGAGTAATCTTAAACACTTTTTATTTGATATTATTATAACAGATTCATGAACAAATAATATCATTTTACTAATTAATTTACATGATTATAATAATTAACCGTCGACATTTATGAATGAACAGTTCGTTAAAGTATTTAAATGTTTGTGAACCTTCGACCGTATATTAAGCGTAAACCCTAAACCCACATTTTGATGATTTCGTTACTCTTGAAAGGTTTTCAAAGAATAATAAATAATAGATGCTATGAATAAAATTCTACTTGGCCTTCAAGTTATGTGCATTTATTATCAATCATAATTGTTACAATTAATGCCAAGGGGGCACACATAGACGGAGCTTCTATGTATATACTCATTGTCCAACGCAATTGTCTTTTGGCCTTAAAAAAATTGTTTAAACTTTTTAAGTACTCAATTACAGTTCCTTAGTGTTTGTTTTTGTATTTCAATATTATTCGTATATTATATTATGTACTCGATGGAATAGTTTTCGACAGTGTATTTTAAAATACAGCATTTGAGTACGTTTAAAAAGTACTTTTACTACACTGTATGACAAAATAATAAATATATCTATAACAACAAAATACTCAAATTCCCATAAACCAGTAATTTTATTACTGAAAAATATTTACTTTAGCTAAAAACGTTTCATACAGTATATATATTATTGTTGTACAATGAGTTTTAAACCCGTTTAGTAGTACATATTTATAGTTTGTCAAAACTAATTAAAACCATTTTTTTTTGGTTGTACAAAATCCCTGCAAAATTATTTAGTTAAGAGTAAGGTTTTTTTTTAAACGCCTCATCTTTTACGGTTATTGGCGTTTCCAAAACACATACATCACGTTTTACTATTATAACTTTAAAGTTATGATAACCATATTTGTAAATAGCCTGCATTCCATTGCATATGAAATGACTATGTACTATCTTATAATAATCTTGTATTATTCTTTGAAGAAAGTTTAGCCAACATAATTGTTGACTACGATAGTTATGACTTATGATCAAAATCATCATATTATTGAAGATTACACCGTCGGATTACTTTACTGTATTTTTAACGGTATGTACCTACTATACGAACGTTTTTGGCTGAAAACCACATCATGCCTTCGTTACTATGTTTGCATACTAATAATATTATCAATTATCATTGTCGGGTACTCGAGGAGACTGACCTTTGCTAGGTGTCCTTCGGGGTCATCGGGCCCGTCGATCATCTTATCGGGCTATCTTTGCCATTGGCCTGCTACCAGAGACCCGCACGGGCGCCAAAGGCGGTTATAGGTACCGCTGCGGCGACCGGTCGCACCCGCCTCGGGCGGACGGCGGCAACGACGGCGGCCGGACTCCGGCGTGTACGCGGTTCGAGGTGGGCCACACCGGTTTTTTTTATCCGCGGCGGCAGTAATTAAATTAATTTTTTTTTTAATTTTTTAGTCAACCAAAAAATCTATTATTATTATTAATATATCGAACGACACGCCGTCCGTATATGACTTTTATCCGGAGTGCGCGCACACCACACACCGCACTGGCGCGGACGCGTTTTATCTAGACGTGAACATGACGACGTTTGTACATTAGCCGGACGCAATAACCGCGCGAAAAAAAAATAATAATCGCGTTTTATATTTTTCGAAAATATATTTCTTATTACTAGCTCATAATTTTTTATTATTCTATTATAACCTATTATTTTTTTTTTTTTCTTATACAATTTTTTTCCCCTCTATCCGTCTGCCGTGCGCGCGTATCTCGGCCGTCACAACGCACTCGGTCCGGACTGCTGTGTGCGCGCTACTACTACCGCGGCGGCGACGGCGGCTCCTCCGGGGCGCCTCGCACACCCCTATATACACCGCGACTGGCCTCGGCCGTTCTCCCCCTCTGCGCCACGCACGAACCCCCGCTCGCAGCCAGGCCGACGGCCCCTGCCGCTAACAACGCCGCGTCGATAAGTTGCCACGTTGCCGTTTCGCTCACCGCAGTCCGCTTATACCGATATTATATAGAAATAATAATATTGTAATATACACGAATAATCATAACTTAGCGCCGTTTCTTTCTACCACCCGTATATACCTATTTCATACACACACACACACAATACCTATATAATAATATTTTAGTATAATTTCGGCTTACGTTCAGCGCTTTTGTCCGAGTTACGCCCGCAAGAATATATTCAGGCCGAACGAGAGCTTCACCTGGTCACGGGCACGTTGTAAGAAGTCACAGCTCCAACGGACGTCTCTTGGAGAAAATAACCCCCCCCCCCTCCCACTCGTTTAACCGGGTTAAAAAATTGTACAAACCAATTTTATCTAGTTAAGTACATTTTGTACTGCTTGTGCAATATTTTATTCTGGTAATTTGTCTAATTGTTATTATCTAATGTGTTCTATATAATAGTGTATTCTGTACACTTATTGGGCGTTAAATATTTTTTTAATAAATAACTAAATGGTTCGTTTTCCCACACTGCACAATGTTTCGCGAAATTGGAACGATTAACAATCGTTTAGAAACCGTTCTAACGACTTTTATATAGTTTCTGAATGATTTAGAAATAATTCCAAATTCGGGATATTGTACACTTCAGTAGCCTAGACCATAAATACAGTCAGAGTTGTAGGAATTCTTATTCGAATAAAACGTTACTCGAATATTTTTTCCACAATTTATTCGAATAATTATTTTTGTTTTCCTACATAATATACTGGTTTTAAATATTTTGTAAAATATGTAGTATGTATTATATTTAAACAAAATAATGTTTTAAAATAGAATTACTTTAAATAAGAACGCGCTCATAAACTATTAAAATAATATGTTTAAAAATTATTCAAATAATTATGTTTGGAATTATTCGAATAAAAAATTATTTGAGTAATTATTTTTGACAATTTTCAAATCAAAATGTATTCGAATAACTCTTACTTGAATAATGTGTTATCTGGTTAACGTTTTATTCGAATGATACACAACTATGGTTACAGCTTCGAGGATTTGACATAGCCGATGTCTATGATGCAGATATATTCATACACGGAACTAACTATAGCTGTACCTCCTTTCCTTGTGAATTAATTTTTTATTTAGAGCTTCACAACCGTTCAGTCAACACAAACAGTTTCGAGTTTTTATCTTAAAGCAAAATTTTAGTTCATGTACATTATAAAATATTATACTATGACAAAGATTTTTTTTTTTTTAATTATTTTTTTATTTTTAACAAATGAGTATACGCGGTCTGATTGTATTAAACCCGCCAAGAAATAATTTTTCGTCGACCTGTTCCTAGATTAGACGTTCTCATTTGTAGTTTTAGATTCGCACTAGGATCCGTCTTACTGTCGTGTTCACCCATTTACCACGTCGGACTTCTTATCAGACCTAAGTCATAAATTATTATTACATACATCTTCTCTGTAAGTGCCAGTTAACAAAGTAGGTCATTTGATAATAAAAAAAAATAATGCAATTTTCATTATTTTTTTTTTAACAAAAGTTTGGATATTGTGAAGTGTGGTAACTCATAATGATATTAAAACAAAAATCTTACCATAGATAAAGGGAACCGATTCGAAACCATAATCGATGCATACTGTTTGCTTTAATTCAGTGCTTCTTTTAGCACTCGGACTTATGATGGTGATGACAATAGTATAACAAAAACCTAAGAGAGAAGGTTCATCAGTTGCCATGGGAGAGTACGGTTTTCATGGACCATCTAATGGGAAAGGTAATACCTAAATAGCAAAGCGGGATGTACGATATGCAGTGTGAAGTAACTATTAATTATAACAAGCATTGGGAGTTAATAAAATGGAAGCACTTTTTGGTTTCTCGACCAAGGTTATTATATTGTGCCGTGGCCTTGGCAACTCAAAGTTCGTGATTCGTTTTGACATGATTAAATTTAATTTTCTTCCGCCGTCATCGCCTCCGGTTAACCAGGTGGTAAACAATATGTACTTGTAAATACTACAACGAGGGATGTTTCGGACTTGGGATCTCGTCGTCCGGCCTGCATTAAAAATATATGTTTCATTTGAGTACGTCATAATATACTCATCTTCAATGATACTTTCATTTTTCGATTTTTATTTTGAATTTTATTTCAAGCTTTAAATGTGCAAGTCGTGATTCGTCAATCGACTAAAAAATCGTTTTTCTTATAATATTCTGAAATTTCTACGTAACTGGCAAAATGAACATTATAAAATCTGCGAGACCATATTATGTTTTTTACACAATAATCTACGGATATAAAAAAACACCCACGCCAATCACTATTATAGTTAGTAAAGTGAGTAAATCGCACCGTCATAGGTAATAACCAAATCATTTGTATTGTAATCATTCTAACGTTATCATTCGCTCTTTGTGACTTAACCGATCAAGGGTCGTCTTCGGACCAGTTCAAGGGCGATCAATTATTGTCGTCTTGTATACGGTTTTACTCAGTCTTATATACTGGGCAATAATTTTGCGGCGTGGCGGACACGTCGAACAAGTGGCTCGTATATAGTCTCACTGGTGCTCTGGAACGCCGTGTATCGATTATATTATATACCACGGTCGAAGCGCGTATGAATAATACAAACTTTTTATATATATATATATATATATATATATATATATATACTAAAGAATATAATATAATAAAATATTAATTATTATACCCGCTATAATAGACGATCGGGCTTTGTAGTGACGTGACGTGTAGAAAAATAGCAGGGTGCTATTACATATAGTTCACCGACTTGAACGAGTATATTGTTTTCAACATTGGCCCGTTACACTATTGATTGGCGGCGGCAGGTCAGAAAACAGTATCATTAGGTATAAATGTGGTATAATATATATTTATATGTGTGTATACGTTTAATAAAAATAAGGTAGAAAAAATTCTAAATTCAACCATACAGAGCATATTGTGCCACAGTGTATGTGTCTAGGGAGTTCATTAACCGTGTCACGAATCCCAACCACGTTGTACCGTCGTGTGTAAATAGTTAATGGTTCCCGTATTGACCGCATCCGTATGGCGGTTAATAATTCCATTGTATGTGTGATGTGTGTGTACACTGTATACATACACTGTGTCTCTTGATCGCTTACCAAAGGCTTTTTGCATTCTGTCTGATCGGCAGAAGCGTTGTCTGAGGGGTTTTTCGTTGACATTTATCCTGGGACACCAATGGCCCAGATTAAACGAAGCTAGGTATATATTTGATATATATCTTATAAAAGAGTTATTTATTTAGTTTTAGTGCAATCAATTTTTTCTTATAGTATATCCATTTGGGCAGACATTTTTAATAATCTTATATTCAAGCTAAGTGTTATAAATTGCATTATTAAATCTTTCTATGCAAACTAGCTCTATTTTAGTTTATGAGAAACTTAATGTAAAGAATTTTACGATTATTTTACGATTATCCGTATTAGTAGATTTTTATAATACAAACACAAGCATTTAATACCTGTGACAGATCATAAACATAATACTAGGTATAAATAAAATATTAATATACGTTTACTGAATTGTCTGGAAAATTTTTGGACAAAAAAGTGTTTTATTTACCGGTTTAAATTTATGTCGTTTATTAAATATTAGTATTAAATAATTTTCATTTCATCGTCAGCTTAACAGGCATTTAAAGGCCAACGATGCCATGATGGGTTCTATTAAAAATAATAAATAAATAAAAGAAATTGAAAATTATTTAAAAAATTTACTAAGTACAAAATACATTTTGTTAGTCATACAAACGTTTGAATACACATTTGATGTACTTATTGTTAGCTTATCCTTAATTCGAACAACATTTGTTAATTTATTAAAACTAAACTTCAGATAAAAATAGTACAGTTAAAATAGTTTTTTTTAATTCGTTTTGTGATCACTTTTTTAAATTTGACTATGAAACAGTGTTAACTGGTTTTTATCATTAAGACAGACAACTTTTAGAAAACTTCATTTTTACTCTACTTTTATACTTTATTACTCAACTAAGTTCTTTTGATTTATACTACATTAAAACCTACAATATATTCCACTCGTTGGGTAACAATTAATTGACACTGAAGGAATACGATGTACTATTGGTCTAAACCAATTAAAAATGTGCAGCGTTCCTTGTTATTTATCGTTACGCTGACTTATCAAAATTGTATTTATGGAGATTATATCAATGTACACTTTATTTGGATGTATTTAAAATCAAAAGATGCTTTTAGACCAACCGAATAAATCTATAAAATTGATCACAACAATAACTAATTTATATTATAATTAATAATACTTTGTGGTCGGGAGGGAACAACATGTTTTTATTAACACTTTGTTGCGTTGATAACATAAACAAATTAGTTATACGTTATATTGTTTTGTATAGCTCAACAACAAAAATTAATGACGAGAAGTATATAAGTCTAAGCACCGTTGAAACGCATCGGAGTTTTTCTACAGCATATAGATTAAAGACTAACTGTTGACAATTCGGTGTAATTAGAATACGGCTTGTGGTCTTTTGTAAAAAAAATAGGTACCTATAGTGTATTGGTAATAATCATTAGTCATTATACACAACCCGTATAGTATTTATGGTTCAAGAAGACATTTTGTTGAAATTATTAGTTTGTAATAATTGATGAGTTTTACAGTTTCGCCGTTAAGCGTGTTATGCTAATGAACTTTTGCAATAACAATATAGGTATGTGAGCTGTGGTAACTTCTTACTGAAAATGAAAATACACGAAAACCAAATTACATCCAACAACGATAAAAAAAAAGTCATAATATTGGATGTAAAGTAGTGATGGGAAATATTCGAATAGTTTGGATTCGAATCTCAATAAGGATTCGAATCATTCGAATACTCAAATAGTTATAATAATTAATTTACAAATAACTTTTTTTCAACTATTCGAGTATTCGAATAATATTTGGAGTATTGGAATATTCGAATCTTTAAAAATTAGGTATTCGAATCCTTCGAAGATTCGAATCTAAATTACAACACTAATGTAAAGTGATGTAGCTGCCTTAAAACTATTATTAAAAAAGAGTAAAATAAGATAAAAATTGTAATTTGTAAAAATAAAAGTTGATAAAAATATAATGTTTATAATAAAAATATTAAAAATGAATTAATAAATATAATTAATAGTTAATAAAAATATGCAGTTGATAAAACTGCATCGTTCGAACATTGAGCAGATTCACAAGATAACCATTGTGACCATTTTTGAAGTACAAGTTTTTTGACCATACAGAATTTGACGATGAAGCTATTTTATCGCCCCATGCCTATTCGTCTTATAGCTGCTTATCAGGTTTTTAAACCATTAGTTAAAAATAATTTTCAAATGACACTTTGAACATAAATGTTATTTTTCATTTGTTTCAATAATCACATAAGGAAAACGGTAGTTATACTTATCCGAGCTTTGTACAACTTCCGAGTTCGACGGCTATAAAACATATATTATGAAACTTTCTGGCTGTTTCCCTTAGTAATTGCAGGGAGCCGCCACGCCGTCGATATAAGTATAGTGCTTCACTCGATAGTTTCCCCTCCGTAAGCTTTAAGTTTATTAATAAAAACCGGGTGACTCTGACGTATATTATAATAGGACTTAAATGATTAATAGCTCGTTCCACATAATCTTGTACGTACATAAGACCGACAAATATGTATTATAATATGTAATGAAATATGTTATTTGGATTTATCAGCAACTGTTCTTATTATTCCTTCTCTTCACCCTTCTTTCTCTTTATCACTTTATAATTAGTATAATATCTGTAACGTAACGTAATATAAAATTCAATCGCCGAAAAAGATATCCGTAGTTAAAACAAAAATAATTTGGCTTGGATAATCTCTAATATTATATATACTACAATACCCAATATATGTACAATATAGACCTTATTTTTTTTATTACCCGCAATGCGATTGGCCGTTTGGTCGGAATTTGTTTTGTGACCGCTGAGTAGGCATAAGTTTGTTACAGCCTACACTACAGTTGTATACACACACGTCAAGTACACCGACAATAATAATAATTGTTTACAGCAAGTCACGTTGTAAAGCGGTAGTCGAAAACAATAAATATTGATTATTATATAATATTTAATAACAAAAATTATTTTAGGCCTGCAAATTTAAACTGTCAAAATTAAACCGCATAAACTTTCTTAATCAACCTGAAAAAACCACTATACCTACATGCTTGCCAATAATGGCTTCTGTGGTTAGACATTTTTAATTACAACTTTAAAAAAATATATAAAACTTTACATTCATATTTTCGTATTGGCCATTTTCAGAGTTAAAACAATCAATTCAAATTTGACTTAAGCAAGTTGTTTATTGAGCTAATCTTTTTATTACTTGGTTAAGAGATAATTGAGCAATTTTTAACCATTAAATTTAGTTTTATACAAAAAATAAAAAGAGAACAATTTCGACGAGGTTTGTTTGTAACTGAGCGCAATATTCCAAATTTGTAAACTTAAATTTGCTGAAATTTTAGTGTCTTTTTTTTATGTAGAAAATAATGTCGTTTTGACAAATCTTTTCATGTTTTAATCGTAAAATATAATGTGATTTTTGTGGTTAAAATTTTAGAATTGTCAACTTGAAAAATTGTAAAACATACATAATGATATCTCAATAATGTAGTACCACTTAAATTATGGAGTCGTTGGCATAGTGCGATTTCGGTTTTTAGCGCAGGCGTACATACAGAATTGGTCGAGGGAAACACTTGTACCAAGTCTAAAGAAACCTTACAACTGTAACGCATATTAATTTCGCAGAAACTGTATAATATTATAATATAATTGTAATTAATAACGTCGCGTCACCTCATTGAATCGTTAACCATATATTATGTATTAGCTCTGTGTAATTTCAACGTGTTATTCATTACTCAATACAATCAGAAATCGTCTCGCAGTTTGAACGATGGTTATGTTTTCATCGTCAAAGTCCATTGTTCGAGTACGTCTAGTCGGATTCTGTCGAGTGTGTACAGTCCAATGACTAGAACGGTTTCTTACACAGTACACTATATTATGTTGTCTTTATCAGTTTCGCCGTTAAAATTTGCAATATAAATAAGGCATGTGTGCAAATAAACGATCAAAAAAATATCCCTCGTGTACACGTTGTGCAGATAATATATTCTTAAAATAATACATGTATATATACATGTGTTTGTGAATTTGGCAACTCTCCAATGTTTCCGTCTGTACATTAACGATCGGATCGAATGCGATACCGTTCATTAATAATTCACAAGAGTATCAAAAAACTTAACGGTCGTATACGGCGGCAAAGAGCTGTAGTTTGATGTGTGCTATTTGGCAAAAAAGAAAAAAAAAACACTAAAATAGTAGCGGCCACAAATTTAGGTATTGTATTTAAAATAAAAATATGCTTTTCTAAAATATAGTAAAAAAGTGAACTATAAAGTAAAACATAATTTTACTACAAGAACATTTTACCAATCAATTGTAGAACATTTTATTTGAAATGTCAATTACTTTGAAAATGAACTACAATTTTAAATAATGTTAAACATCTTTAATTTTCGACTAAAAAGAAAAGCGTGTTCAACAAAGTCCAAATTCATTGAGTTTAATATTATGAAATGTATGTGTCACACACTAATATTGAACCAAATTTATAGTAAAAAAACGTACATTATCAAACATTATCTAATAAACTTATGAGGGACTTAGTTGAATAGAGCCCACGCTTTTCTTTTTAGTCAAAAATTAAAAATGTTTAACATTATTTAAAATTGTAGTTAATTTTCAAAGTAATTGACATTTAAAATAAAATGTGCTACAATTGATTGGTAAATTGCTCTTGTAGTAAAATATTTTTTTTCCTTTTTAGTGCACTTTTTTATTATTTTTTAGAAAAGTATATTTTTAGAAAAGTTTATTTTTAATTTTATTTTTTACTTTTTGTTCTATTAAAGTTAATTAATAATTGGTGAATATATTACTAAATTCATTTTGGAAGATTTGAAATAAACATGACATTTCAGTGAAACAACCCCCCCTTGTATCACCCTGTGTAGGGCGAACTGGATGTCCGAGTCCGAATATTATTGCAGGATATTGTATTGTTATCTTAGATGAGTGTCTGTGCCAATTTTCAGCCTTCTACAACATCAGGAAGTAGGTTAAATTAAGTTGGTGAGTTAAAAAAAAGCATGTAAAAAAAAGTAGGTCTATACAACAAAAATCGCTCAATAAGAAATTACTTTATACAAATGAAAAATGGCTAATGAACAAGACCGTGCCCAACACAATATATTTTGTCACTTTTGTTTACTATTGCAATATTTGTATATACAAAATTACTAATTTAATCAAAATCTCAACGATTTTCACTTATCTATAATTCGTTTTAAAGGTATCAAAATTCAACACTTCTGTGCTCACTGTTTTACTGTCGCCTAATAAATTGAAAACGATTGAACACAACTCGGATTATATTTTTCTTTTCTTTTAATTCATTTTGCGTTTAGGTGAACGCCTTTTACCACAGACTAAGTTTTTCATTTTTTTTTTAAGTGAAACTTCTTTAGCAAGGTCCAAAAAAAATATGCAACGGAAATGGTAACGTTTTTCGCGCGATACCCAGCCCTAGCGGTCCCACCTAGGACGGCCCACCTGTGGCGATGGCGGCGACGCTGGTAGCTACGATTATTATCGCGGACTATTGTTGTTTATATTGTATATATTTAAAAAAATATTTTGTCACTTTCATTCTGTGATCAGCAGCTTTCCGCGATTCATACTTGTATATTGAAGGCAATTGTGTAGGTATACAAAGTTGACAGGGGAATGGACTTTACATGCAAAAGCCTTCACAAATGAAAGCAAGTGAACTACCAGAAAATTAGGTTGAAGGATAGCAACTAGAGTTAACATTCTGATGTTTTACTGAAATCGAATTGTAGAAAGGACTTGTAGGTTGTCGATAACAATACTTTCTGGAGAATTGACTTTAATAAAAATACGGAGACGATTTAAAACACGATTCACTAAATAAAACAATGACTTTGCGAACACATTAAAATTATGATACCACCATTTTAAATGTCTTGAATCAGTGTGATTCATTTACTTTTTTTGCCAGAAAATCACTAAGCGCTCAAATGCAACGGTCGCGTTTTGAACAACTACTTGAGGCGCCACACAAAAACCATAAGACAGACCTTTTTGACTACCTACATCCGTTGTGAAACGAGAAAAATGTTCTATACCACAATGCTGTTTTTCCTTACAATCAACTAGAAAAATGATGCGGAGAAAGAAATTGTACTGCATTGCTTATCGCTCTAGTTTTGGTGTACAAACTTGCAAACCACGACGTCAGATAACCAAGAGAATGGAAAAAACAAAGTGCCGGAAATATTTCCAGATTGATTACAGGCAAATATTTGGAAAGCTTTGTGTTAAAATTGCCACCAAAAGGTCATAGTTACCAAACAAAACAAGTTCGGCGTAGCTATGTTTGAGTTAGACAAATGTACGTTATTAATAATAATTAATAATACATGGAAAATAGACAGGAATGTACCAATATTGCCTATATGCTACGCCGGCGTAAGACATTCCACTTTAGATTATAGATGACTAAGGTGTGATCAAAATTGTTATCTTTAAAGCAATTTATTGTATGAAATATAAACATCTTAGATAAAAAAGTTTAAAATAAAATGTTTACCAAATAAAATTAATAAAAATAGTTTTTAAGACTAAAGTTAAATTTTATTGGGTAGTTTTGAAGGGTAATTTTAATAGTCAAATAGCAGCATACACATTTTAATTATCTATACAAAACATTATGAAGTAATAAAAATAATGACTGGTCGATAACCAATTTTAATAATTGTTATTTGAATGATTCTTGACTTAATTAAGCAACTGATAATTGTTTAGGTATAACAATTATTTCGTTTACATATACATTATACATTACTGAAAAGTAACTTTTTTATCACCCTAAATTTTATACTTGTAAGCATCATATAATTTGTAATTAATGGACTTAAGTCAAAACTGATTAATACGTAATCACCTCTCATTCGACTGGTTAGTCGTATCCACCTAAATATGTTTTGTTTAAAAACTGCATAACTAAGACCTGAAATCCTTACTGGAGTTGGACACTTAAATTATAAGCAAATAATAATAGTAATAATATAATAATTTTTGTACTTTTAACAAAATGAACAAACTTAGGCCAAACCATCTAAATAAATAATTTATAATAATAATAAAATCAAAAATGGGGGCCGACGTTTGATTTATGGGCAAGTCGGCGTTGTCATTTTTTTTTTTTTTTGTTCTGCTTTGGTTTGAAATTTTGCTAGTCGAAACAATTATTCAAGATAAGCAAACGGCGGCGTAGTAAGTGAAAAATTCATTTAGAAAACCCCTTTAGTCCGTGTGGTTTCCATAATTTGGCAGAAATTGTATAACAGACCCTTACCTCAAGCACTCACAATGACAATAAGCGTCCCACCAGTAATTTACCCCTCCAATCGCGTTTGAGTATACACACCGTACGACCACTCTAATCAATTGAAACCTTACTATATCACATTTTGCCCTATTTCATCCAACCGCCTTTTCGGACGACTTTAATAATTCACCATAACGCATTAAACTGTATCAATTACCATAAAACAAACGATGCTTTTGCCTGACACATTTTATTCTTATCTAGCCTAAAAACGCAAGAGAAAAGAGACCAGGTTTATTATATGTTAAACCGGAGTTTTTTTTTATACATATTATGGAGGTTTATTAAAAAATAACTAGACGACCTAAAAATATTCTAATGCCAGTTTAAAAAAAAAGTAAATTATTGTTGTAGTAATAATAACAACAATGTTGTGTAATATAGTATCAACGTTATTTTGTTATGTACTGCTAATCATTTAAATGAATTGTTTACTATTGTAGAGGGCGAATGAAAGGATTGTCAGAACGGTTTTTTTTTTTGCACTTTAACCTACTTTGGTTATACTGTTTTATTGTAACAAAACATTACCGAAACGCAATCCGTATAGGTAACATTATTACAAAAGAGTTCAAAAAAGAAATAAAATGTCATAATGTATTATGACGCTATTGGGTACAATAACAACGATATACCTATAAAGTATTAGCGATTCTGATCAATTTTGGGGCATTATACGGTTTTATGATGTTCATAAACAATGCAAAAGCACGCAATGAAATGCTTAAACTGATAGACAGGTAAAATAAACTAGCTGCCTCTTTCTATTGGACACCAATTGCCATTATGGTTATTATTTATTGAATAAGGAGAGGCCAGAAAAAACTTACCTGCGTATAATAAAAATTTATCATTATATTAGAAATATACTGCGACAGTAGTAATAAATTACAATTTATTTTTCATAATGTGAATTTTTCGGGATTGGCATTTATCATCTTCAAGTCTTCAACGATTGTATTAGTAATCTATATTTTCTTCTTCTTTTTATTATTTTTTTTTTAGAAAATAGTCCTCCCTTCATTACAACTATTTAGAACTACGGTGAATAGTTAAATAAAATTAGTCATCACAAATAGAATATTCGACTCTATACTATTGTTACTCAACATTGTAACGCATTTTTCTTCGACTTGTCAAATTAAAAAACTTCGGCAAGGGCGCGATGACGTGAAAGTTCCGTTCTTATTAAGTTTAAGGTCGGAAAATAGGTAATAAAATATATCATAAAAAACAAACTTTTAATATTCTCTCGTTTCACTTTTAAAGCTGAAATAATAGCATGCTATTCGAGATCCACCTTTTTTAATGAGTATTTTTAATAAGTTCGGTCAGGTCAAGCTGATCAAGTGACTCCACTAAACTCAAAAAAATCGCAATAAATGTATTGTGCGTTACAGTGCTGTATAATATTATTTTGGGTAAATCCACACTTTGTCTCGACAGCTGTGATTGTAGAAGAATTAATGAAACTCCTTTTAGTTTTAGCATACTGCTAGATTTGAAGTACCTAGAACAGGTTTTTTTCTCCAATATGATAGGATAGGACAAGATAGAACGGGACAGAACAGGATAGGATAAGGTTTGATGACCCTAACAATTTGTATAGGTATTCTTTTGTTAATAGTTTCAGTGCATTATTATAAACTGCCGCGAAAAAAGTAATGTTATTCTCTGCGACCTTATTAAAATTGTTGACTGTTCATTACAACACACGCAAAAACCATATAATTGTGTTATAGTGCTGTATAAAACATGGAAGCCCACAAGCCGGCGATAGTAATTATACTGTGGCGTCATTATATTGTGTAGTATAAGTTAAAAGTCCATCGCGTGTCTATACTCATTGCAGGGACCTCACTCGGAACTCCAAATGTAATAATATTATAATATAATATTATCTTTGCCTGTTATCCGTCCTAGTTGTGTTTGTTAGAAAATTATAACATTATCGGACTAATAATATTAGAATAATATATTCGTTAGAGTCGTACCCTACACGGCCAAAGAGTAATACATACAATATATATTAATTAACTTTTGGAAGGCCAATCGTTTGTGTTGAGCGTAATCGAATTCGGAATTCCAATGACATAATGATAAACATGAGTGACGTGTGTACTTAGGTCGGAACCGAAGTTAAACGATAATGTTAATTATTGCTAGTTGGGTAATATCCTATTATGTAATTGGCTTATAGTTTGGCTTAATTAAAAACGTATGTAACAGTCAGTATATCTGAATTTATACCAAACCAATGCTACTAGTGTATGCAAATGATTATTTCTACTATAAACATCTTCTTTGGTATAGAAGTGATTGCACCTAAGTTTATTTGTGAACATATTACAAATAAAAACAACGATACCGTTCTTTATTTAGCTCGACATATAAATTTAAAAACGGTACATTGAAACCAAAAATCAATGTTTGTATAAGACTTATTAATGTATTTTTTCGTCGTTGTTTATTATAAAACATATTACTTAGATAATTTTACCAAATTTAAATTATTTCATATGCATTACTACAGCATATAGTTACCGCAATAAAAGGCGATTTCATCATACATTCCGACTTGAATGCCTTTTCAACGTCGTGGTACAACAGAGTGACTGATAGAAGAGGGCTTGTCATTGAAAACATTCTGCACCATAATAACTTGGTGATCGCTAATAGGAGGTCAGCATTGACCACGTTTAGAGGTCCGAGAGGAGCCACTAAAATTGATGCTACAATAACCACCGTGGGCCTTGCTGACAGATTGAGAGGGTGGACGGTGATAGTAGACATGAGCGATGGTTCCTACACTGCAACGCCTCAGGAGACAGTCCGGCTCTTGGTGAACACTCTTGTTCCGAACCCTTACCGGAGATTGTTGGGGAACTGGTTTCAATACCACGTTTGATCATTTTTAACTCAAATCGGATTTCAAAAACAAAATGTTTTTTACACAAAAAAAATATTGTATGATTTAAATCTACCGATATTTTTTCTAGTAGGACAAGTAAAAGGCCACTAACAATACTCTACAAAAAAATGGGGATTATAATATTTGTCCGTTTGGCAACGACAAAAAGCAAATTACATATTATAATATCAGCAATATATAAACTATGTTTTTTGTGTGTGTGTTAAACTTGATTTGCCAAGTTTTGACTGGTTGCTTTGTGATTGCGATTGATTTATTCATCGAACATAATAATATGATGTTATTCGTTTATTCCTATTGCCTTCAAATATAAAGTCAGAAATAAGTAGGGCCTATTTTTTAACTATGGACAGATAGAGCCCGTGTCGGTATATAAATACTGCAGTGTACATACATGATAATATATTAGAGATTATTCGCAGGTAATTGGATATCGTAGTTAGATTAAATCCAAAGGATAAATGTATAATTTTCTTTTAACGGGCATTGTATTTTACGGTTAAAGGGTTTTGGATCGTGTCCGAAACGGCCGTACTGGCGCGTGTCGCAAAGGCCTCCGGACCAATCAATATCCGTGACGATCGTCAGGGGTTCCCAAAAAAGTTCTAAGCCCGTGCCAGAGAGAGAGAGGTGCATGATCTAGAGAAACATAAAACATACCTCACTCATCAATAGTTAACAACGAGGGGTCGCAATCCACTGTAGAAATGCAATACCTATTAATTTACTTATGCCTGTCACGCGACCGAGTCTACTAAATATATTTCAATACACTGCACAACTAACAAAACAATATATATATATATATATATATGTATATAAACATTATAACATTGTATTTACAATTTGTATGTGTGTATGAGTTTGTATTCATGTTGATACAACATGAATATTGTAAAACGTAGACGAAGTATGCAAATCTAAAAAAAAAAAATAATAGTTGACTATGTAGGTAAGTTTTTTTTTTACTTACCCTCCAATAGATAGTAGCCTATTCCAAATTACAAATCCCCCTAGCTTAGCCCCAAGTACATCATCTTAATTTTTTTTATTAAAATGGACATTTTTCATTTAAAATATTATTTACACTTGAAAACTAAATAAAATTTTTACAATTAAAAAAATGATTCTTAAAGTTGAACTACGACACATCACAATCATTCTCTTGTTATAAATATTATTGCCATCAAGTTGCAGCCCGTTGAAACTGATAACTTGCTAGAAAACAAATATTATCACGACATATCGAAAGAAAGATTTTTAAGTTTCACATTTTACCTATATGAATCTTTTTCAAATTTAAAAATTGTTGATTAGTTTTTAAGTTAAAATGTTTTATTGAAAAATTAATTTCCCATGTTATTCAAAATTAAAAATCTTAAGGAAGTACTTAGAGTTGAGCTAGGGTTCTGAAATTTTAGGGATTTCTTATTTTACATATATAACCTACTATAAAATGAAAGGGTAAGCCGTAAAAAAAACAGTTCAATGAAAACATGATATTTGTATACTTTTTGTTAAATTATAGTTTTAATTAGGTACATACAGGTAGCAATAATAGTTATTACAAATAAATTGTAGGCACACGAGTGTATTGTATAGATTATATTATTATCAATAGTATAAAAATATGAATTTAAAAACATGAATTCAACTCTTTATTATTTCTTACTATAGAATAATAATTATGGATAGCATACAAATGTAATACAAGTACGATGGAGAGGAGTTATTCTTTCTTTATTTGGTTTTGAACTTGAAGGGTCGTGAAATTCAGAATTGATGGATTGTTTGCAAGAGACGCCCTTACCTATTATACAGTGTATTATAGAAGTATATAGTAGGTATACTATGTGTTGTCACCGTCATCAACCCCTCCCTTCATCCACCCACTGTCTTCTATTAACGGCCCCGTCGTTTCTATTGACAACAAATGCAATTCGAGGCAAAATAATAAATGTCTAATATTATAATGACACAGTAAATAAAGTACTGAATCATAGTGAATAAAAGTAGGAAAACAAAATTATCATTTATTTTAATGATCGAGAAATTGTACCGAATCATCACTTGAAAATAATGATTTATTTTTATTAAAAAAAAAAATAGTTTATATCCAAATAATATGATTGATTATTATAACACTGAAGTTAAAAAAAAAGTGTCATTTCGGAATTACTGCGAAGAGTCAAATTTATTCATTGTTCGTTTTACATAAACAATTATTGATACTTGTATTTTTTGGAAAATAATTTGTTGGTTTTATGGAAATTTTATTTATTGTTTACAGAAATAATGTTACTATAATATTGATTTTATGTACAGGTGATTTTTTTATAGAATCTATCTGAAAACAACTGTTGTCCTGTTAAATTATTAAAATATTATAATAAATGAAACGTATCATACAATCGTGTCTTATAATGCCATATAAGTAGGTAAAATAACTGTTTTGAAACTGAGTTAGACAAATACTATTTCAGGAAAAGTTAAGGGGATTTTCTTGAAAACTCTAAAAGTGTCAATTTGAAGCCCTGGGAGACTAATGTATCAATTTTATTTCAATACATTCGCAATCATCTTGTGTTAACCATATTTTACAAATATTGGTAAAAAAAAGTGTTTAAACGGCATTGCCTTTACCTATAATATGTGTATTAGGTTCCGTTGATTAACATTATTAAAGTAATAATTATAATTTAATATAGGTACTGTAATTGTTATTTTAAAACAAAATGTTCATGTATGATTTTTGTTTAATGGTTGATTACTAGTTAATTACTAAAATCAAAGCGCTTATTTGATACAAACAATTCTTTAGTGTCAAAGAGTTATTTTGCTTCTTATTATTGTTAGAAGAAATGTTTTTTTTTTAATTGATTTAAATCATGTCTGTGCTCCGACTTTCTTCTGCTACTTTCGAACCTGCCTTTGTCTTATAACTTCTAATATACTTTTTATATCTGTCTACTGAAAATCCATTTATCTTAGGGTTAAATATAATAATAAGACAAAAAAAAATGTAAAACAAAAACCGTTATCGTACCAGTGTTTTATTTATTTATTTATTATTTAAAATCACGGACTTAAGTCCAATTACAAAGAATATATGACAGTACATAAAGAAATATATAAAGTTAAGGATAAATTAACAAAAAGAACAATAATTAAAGAATATTTACATTAACAAAATATATCTAAATCGCTATTAACACTATTACCGGTGGTTGACAAAATATTAACTGAAGAAGATGACTTATAAGTTTGTGGGTAAAATGGAATATGAAATAAAAAAATATTACGTGTGTTACGTGTATGAACCTTAAAATTAATCTGACTTAACAACAATGAGTCGTCAATATTGTTATTTAATAGTTTTTTTAAAAAAGAATAATAATAATCAATTCTTCTACCTTAAAGAGATTTTAGATTAAAAAAATTAAGAATATCGTTATAACCAGAATGCTGAAGCCTTTCTATGTTACATTTGAGGCAAATGTATCTGAGAACGTTGTTTTGGACACCTTCGATCAGGTTAGAATGGCCAATATTACGAGTTTCCCAAATAATCGTTGCGTATTCCAAATGAGATCTTATCAGCGATGTGTATAAACATTTAAAAGCTATTGGGTCGTTAAATTTAGAGCAATTGCGTTTAATTAGGCCAAACATAGAAAGGGATTTATTTTTAATGGATAATACATGATGGTTAAATAAAAGTTTGGAATCAAAAAATATACCAAGATCTTTAATTAAGGAGCAACGTGAAAGTTTAAGATTAGAGACAATAAGTGTAACTAATAGGATTTTTTATTTAAAAGAATGAAATAGATTGGCATTTAGCTATATTTAAAGACATCCCGTTACGAACGCACTAGTTTTTAAAACTATCCAAGTCCCTTTGTAGCAAATCAGAATCTGATGGCGACTTAATGAATTTAAATATCTTAGCGTCATCTGCTAATAATAAAAGTTTTTCAGCCGAGTCTGCAACCACGAAAGATCATTTTCATGTCTCGCTGAAGTACCGAATAAGTTTAGAGTAGTGGTGGAATTATAGATAATGATATAGTATATTAACAAGCGGTAACAAGCTAGTATAATAAAACGTTAAGTTTCTGGCTAAAATTGTAGTGTTTATTATCTGGCTTAAAACAATTCATAGAGAAATTGCGCTCTTAAACAGTTTTGAATTTATTATTAAGTTCTAATTTGAACGTTGAACGTGCAACATATCTCTTATCTCAAATAAGCGTTCCCCTATTTCCACCTCCAACCCATCTCCGTGTGGTAACGCTTTTTTCGTTACGCTTTTTTTCGGTTAAATACCGGCTAATTCTCACCCCCAACCCCAACTCCATTCCCACCCCATTTCTTTTTTGGTAACGCTCTTTTGGTAACGCTTTTTTCGTTACGCTTTTTTTGGTTATGTGCCAGAGCTAAGACATGAAAATGTCAATATGTTTGAATATTTAATGGAAAAACTATATCATTTATAAACAAGTTACATAAAAGTGGTGATAAATGATCCCCTTGAGGGACACCGGAAGTTACTTTAATTTCCTTAGAAATATAGTTTTTAAATATTACACACTGGTTTCTTTGGGTGAGGAAAGAATGGAACTAAGATAATAATGGGTCAGCAAAACCAATCTTCTTGAGTTTTATAATTAGTAAATGTCTGTATATATTACATCTGTTTGTTCGCCTTTTGTAAAATAATTAAGTAAGAATTGTTTGAAGGATATAAGATTAGTAACGGTTGATCTCTTGTGAACGAAAGCCGTGCTGTTGTGGTATAAGAATATTTTTAAAGATAGGAGTTAACTTAGAATTTACAATTTTGGAAAATAATTTCGGGATAATAGATATTTTTGATATAGGCCGGTAGTTAGAAATTAAGTTCTTATTACCTTCTTTAAATGCAGGGTTAATAAAAGTAGATTTCCATAATGAGGGAAAATAACCATTATGTAGTGATTTATTAAAAAGATATTGAGTTGGGCGAGAGATAATAAATCTACAATTATACAAAAAAATCAGTGATAAGCCGTCTGGCCCAATAATTGCAGTATTATTATTTAAGATATTTAGTTCTGAAAAAAACATCAAGAAGATTAATTTCACAGTTGGTGATTGGATCAAATGTTTCATGCACTGGGTAGGAATAAAGAGTGTTTGTTAAAGTATTATTTTTCTTTTTATATACGGAAGAGAAGTATATACTAAATAAGTCAATTATGCTTTGAGCATCGTCGGCTAAATTACCATTGAAAGATAAAGAGCTAGGGAAACTTGGAGAAGATCTAATATTTTTTATAAAATACCAAAATTTTTAGGGTTGGATTTAAAGGAGTGTTGAGTGAATTTTTAATAATTGGAATAATCTATTTTACTTTGATTTTTGCATTGTGAACGAAGTAATGAGAATTTAAGATATTCATAATGATCATTAGATTTTTTATAGGATGCGTGTGCGATTTTGTAGTTTAAATTCCACAAACTATATTGTAATGTATTACAAATGGTGAATTCTATACAGCGACATTTGACTAGCAATATATTGGCGCATTGCTGATACATATTCATCTGGAACCATTATTTAGAACGATATACCTTCATTTATAGTTTGGAACTGAATCAAAACGTACTTTATCAAACATACTATTCTACAATATAAATAATACAATATAAATATATAGAAATTTCAGGAAATTCGTGAGAATATAATACTAAATATTGAATAATACTAAAATATTGTCATCATGTATGTATAATACAATGAGAGGAGTGATGACGTAAGCGATACAAGTACATATAAACAGGAAGTGTTCTTGGAACGTCGTGGCGACAGGTTGTTGACTACGATAAGATAGACTCAAGAACAGAGAGGATATCATGAAATATGTGTTTAAATAGCAATTCGATACACTATTAACAGCATTGATTTCTATAGCAGGCAGACAGGACTCTTCAAAATGAGTTTTTGACTTATCTAAAGTATAGGTGTAAAAATGCGGCTGAGCAGTGATAAGTTTATTACTAAAATTCAGTATGCTTGTAAAAACAAAAACTAGCTATCGACCAATAATTAAATTAAGAAAATTTATAATAAGAACGTATGTTCTTAAAAATACAGTGAGTTACTAACGCTAATAAATCACTACTTTTATAATAATTAAATATTATCAATAATAATTATTGAATATATCGTAAACTTTCATAAAAAAGTAATTTACATTTCAAAAAACTAGTCTAATAGCTTGTTTATAAAAATAAAAAAACGTCTTATTAGATTAGTAGTATAATCACACGGTAGGACTGCAAAGTTTTAAGCTTTTCTTAACATAAAATACAGTTAAAGTTTTTACATTTTTTGTACCTACTTTTTAACACTTACATTAATTGAAATGGTGTAAATCAATTAATTTAAAGTGTAAAATATCCATTAAAAAAAAAAAATTAAAATACATATTATCTGTAGGTTTTTTAATTAAATTACAGGTAGAAAAAAGGATAGCACTAAAAAGTTTCCATGAAATGAGCGGGGAAAATTATTATAAGGGAGTTTCTTTCTAAACGTTATTGAAATACAGAAACTTGTTTCATAACTTTTACAATAATACTTTAAACGAAAATTAAAAATGTACATTAATTAAGGTATTATTGAAAAACCTATAACTGTTAAACTCAAATAAATAATTCAAAAATATTGTCAGATAACGTGTTTAAGAATACTGTAATTTGAGTGAGCAGTTCTCGACCAAAAGCACACAGAAGTAAACAGTAAGCTCCCTCTATCCGTCTAAGCTTTGAAAGTACATGCATATGTACAACATGCCATCTATCGTCAACGGCGAGAACGTTCAATGCTAAAAGTCTCCACTAGAGTTTGCTAAATGATAAAATACCAAATTCCTAAACCATTTTATTTTTTTTATGTTATTTTTTAAATTCGTTATGAATTATAACACAATAAGTATTACCATTGAGTATATATACTCAATGGTATTACATTAAAATCTGTTAAAATGACTTTATTAGTTTTTTAAATAGTTATTTACACGGTAACATGTAGTTTTTTTAGTATTTATAGATAATCAAATATCTATCCACAACGTAATTTCATCTGAACCGTACAACGAAATTGTCAAAAAGTGACATAATATCATTACTTTTACACGTTAAACATAAATCGTTCAGACTTTCCAAAGTCATAAGGCTATATTTTCATTTAGGGTCGTCTGTTTATAATTATAAGCAATATTGATCACAAACTTATTTGCAAAGTAATTAATTTGTGGTTCCCTTCACGTCGGGTTTTATCTTTCTTAATTACAGTACTGTTGTTTAGTCATTTTTTGAGTAATAAAATATTTTTATTGAAATAAGAACTAATAACAATAAATGGTGTCTCAAATGGATAGCACATACATATGTCAATGTACTCCAGTAAAATTATAATAGAAAACTCATCAACTCACTGCCTTAATAATTATAAAAAAATGCGTTAAACTTACACAATATTATAATATAAAATCTTTTACATACTCGAGCAAAAAGTTTCTTAACGCAAATTTTGCTTTATAGTGTACATAACTTGTTTGATTTTAACTGAAACCACGCATATAGTTTGAAAACATGTAGTTTTGAAATATTGAAATGTCTTAATGCGAAACTTGAAATAAGTTTGGCTTTTAACTGGATAGCTGTATAAGTGAAGTAGTTGCTTTTGAAAATAATGCGGTTTGTGAACATATTATTATTGTGTACCGACTTAATCAAATGGTAGAGTGAACACAAACAAATAATTGCTTATCTAGCTTTAAAAAGAAACATGTAATTCTCTCTAATTTAGGTTTATTCGATATTATTCTAAAAGTTGATTTACTTCAATCGTATGTGGCATTTTTTAAGTAAGAAATTCATACCTAAAATTGTAGCCAAGCTTGTCAAACGAAAACGCCATCTCTAGATAAACAAATTTCAGTTAAGTTTAAATACTAATTCAAAAAACTATAAACGTTAGCCAAACGTAGCTAGACTATGAACTTTTAAAGTCTTTTTGTAATCCATGTTAATATATTTTATTCTTAGTCTTTCTACCTAGGTTAATAGGTATGAAAACAAATTATGAATTTAATAATGTATATTAATACTCGTATCGGTCTAAGAAACATTTTAACCTTCACTAATATGCACTTTCAGCGTAATAAGGGTCATAAATAAAACGGAAGTCACTGGGGTGTGGATTTATAACGAACGTTTAAGTAATAAATTGCCATAATAAATACACACATGCAAGTATAACACTCCTGTTCCGTTGAATTATTAAACTAAAAGCTCTCCGATCCACTCTCTGTAATCAGCTTAAAACAAATTAACTTTTCATGCGAACATTAAATTTGAAAATATTTGCACGCGTTTTCCAGGGGAAGATAACCAATATGCACATAAGTACGGCGGATTTTGAGTAAAGACATTTCTTTAAGCCCAACACTAACGTTTGTATCTATGCTATTTTAAGTGCTACTTACAGCAGGTATTCATGGACATAATATCATACCATACCATTACAACACTCATTTTGTTGTACACGAAACAATAATGAAATTGTGTGACCTTTTAATTAGGTATTTATGCCCTTTTTTTTAAAAAAAAAATAGCAGTAGTTCAACAATAATACAGTTTTGACCCAATAATTTTATATTTTTTATACACGACCTATATGTTTTTAAGACCGCATTATTATTTATTACTATTAGTTAGTCAACGGATTCGCTGAGAACAAGACAAAGGTATGCTATACAAATTCAATATGTCTTTTTTACTTATAAACTATATACGTTAAGATAGAAAGAAACATTGAAAATATTTAAAACAGATAAATATAATAATTTGTAGCCATCCGTTGTAAATCCGGCATGTCCTACGTTAAAAATATATATATATGTTTATGTAAAAAAATCATGTTCGGTTCAGAAATATTATATTCGATGAATTAGATAATTAATGTTTAACGCTTTAAATCCTCCCGGACAAGCAAAATGGGCTCTGCGTAACTATGTTTTGGTTGGAAAAATATTTAAAAAAGTTTTTATGGCTGTGTAATATTCTGATAAAAATATTTATTCTAAATTACCATTAAAATATAAAGAACGCAATATGAAAATTTATAGTTTTTCGCTTAAAACTAAGAATTAGCGTCCGCTAAACATATTGTTTACTATTCCTATATTTTGATTAATAACTAATGGCGCGGCCTTATAATTATGTCAACATAAAACCTAGTCAGATACTATAATAGTCGTAAACCAATATTTTTCATTGCATATCAAACACGTGGATAACCACATGATGTAAGTACGCAGTAATGATAATAGTGTATACATATTTTTTACAATTGTTCTACTCACATGATGATATCTCCTAGTTTGATTCTGGTTTGAATGAGTGCGCACGTTTTGTGATCCGATGTGGTCACGGCCCGTCGTCTTCTCCTATACCGAGGGCTCCCCGGTCCCCCAGAATAGGGTACCGAGGGGGAGCTCTCTCTCCGTCGTAGGCTCATGTGCCTACCGACCACGCCACCCAACATCACTTTGCCACCTGTTCACACAAAACGTAAAAAACATGATAAATAAACAATTTTATTTATACAATTCAAAGCAAATTTTTATCTATCTATAAACTTGTTGCGAACAGTTCATTTGACAGAGAATAAGGTTTTAACTGATTTACAATCTTCTGTACTCTAAGTTACTCCTGGTGTCTCGGATCCATTGTAAGTAGTAATAATTTGAAGTGTATGTGTCTACAAAATGTATAATATATGTACAGCTAGCATTGTGATAGCAAACAAAATGTTTGACCCCAAAAGATTTGTTTGCTAACGTCGTCACTCGTCAGCACTTAGGAAGTTCCTTTCACGGATTTGAAAAACGGTTGTCGAGTCAGGGGGTATTGCACAATCTTTATTCTATTATTCGACCTGTTATTTTTCCTCAGACAAACAACGATCCATCATTTTCATTCTAGCGAACTCGTGAGAAGTTTATACTAATATTTACATACCGCTATGTTTAAATTAGTTTGTCTTTTTAAGTTTTTAATGCGGTCTGCAATTTCAACTTTGATTACTTGAATAGTAATCAAAGTTGCATACAAAGTTGTTTATGTTACATGTTACACATGTAACATAAAAATAAATTCAATTATATTTACTCATAATATCAGAATATTGTATTTTATTAACAGCAATCAATTTGTACTAATCGAAAAACGATTAGCATATTATACAATGAAACAAAAGATGAGACGGTTTTTTGACAAACGATTCACTGCATTTTAATTATTGAAATTATTTTCAATAATTATTATTGTCCATTTATGTTAATTTTAAAGGCTTTTTTTACCTCAAATGCAACTGTTTTGTTCAAAGCTACAAAAAAATTTACAGCGTGTGAATGCCGAATTTTTTTTTTTTTTCACAATTTTAGGATATAATAGCTGGAAAAGTGACAGCTGGCACTGACGAAATAAAAAAAAATCCATTTAAGTTACATTTATTCGAAATTTAACAAAGCTAGTTACCAGACTTTTTATCTGATTTTTTCTAAAAAAACTGCCAAAAATCCATGAAAATGGCTTCAGTACAGTCATTTAAAGAAATCAAAATATTACAAATAATAAATAAGCCTTAATCGAAATTGAAATGGTGTTTTTAGGATAACTATTTTAACGATGGATAATACTTGCTTTTTTAGGATAAGTAAAAATATGTAAGCCATGTATTTTGTAAAGACCAAAATAACCTTAAAAATGTATTTCCCCTTGGTAAATATAATCACAGGAACTCTGAATAGTGGTCATATCAGATCCTAATTCTTACCTAATCTAAACTAACTGCATGTAACTGTAACTAAACTGCATGTACAAAAGTTAAATAATCAACCCGTTTCCACTCCATTAAGGGTAAAATGCAGGTCTTTGACGGCACGTCTCAAGAAATCTCACCAAACAACTTCAAGCTATTTCGTTAATATGTTTAAAAAAATATGTTTGAAAAAACACCGTCCATTAAAGTTGTTAAAGATAATTTGAAGTTTTTAAATGAAATACACACTAAAAAATAACGCCTAAAGATAGTGCTTAAGACATTTTCGGTGTGATGTTTATTACAAGAACGGGGCAACACGCCCATTTTTCGCCATCGATGTGTCATTCAGCGACAACGTCGATGACTGCTGACGTCACCTCAACACTCATTAACATATTAACATAACTCAACACTACCGTCCAAGGACAACTCCCCCTATCCCCCTCCATAATAAAGTAGTATAAAGCAACACTTTACTGTAATATGTTTGAATTTGCACATTATTTAATAATCATTCAATTTTTAGATAAATTCCATCCAAAAGAAGTTAGCACACAGTTAATCTAATATATTTTTTATCTAATACTTATAACACAGTGATGTTGACTTCGGATAATGCGCCAACCTCAAAGTGTAATATGTGCTCATTTTTCAAAAACAACAAAAATACGCGTACAATTTAACTATATATTTGGTTGTTATCTTTATACAATTTATTTCCAATGAAATACTGAGTGATCGTTACCAATAAGCGTCTTGTTGTTTAGAGTTTTTATGCCGTCGTGTAATGAATTTTAATGATATATTAAACACTCGTCTCTAAATATTTTCCAGATTTTAATGTTTTTTATAATTACAAACAAAACGTGACAGTTTAAAATATAGTTAATATTAAATCTCAAATTATAAGAAGCGGGCTAACAAATTTACTTACACCAAAACCATGTTAAGCTATTATAATTTTATTTTGTATCAACTCGTCGTGAAATGTTAAAATAAAACAATAATTTGACTTATAATTAACTTTTGAATCAACTGAGTCAAATTGTCTTATACGATTTCATCAAATAATGAAGCGCAATTGCCGTAATTTACAAGGTTATGATCCGTTTCTTTCATCAAGACAATTGCCACTAAAAACTTGCTATATAGATGGATTACGTGCACTCAAATACACATGTCAGCAAAAGGTCTTTGTACAGATGATTCGACATAAAAATTCATCTGGACGAGGGATGTAAAAAAAACACACATAATAGTAATACGCACGCAGTAGTTGATCAAATAAGAAATCGGTTAGGAAAACTTTTTATTAAAAAAAAAAACAAAAAATAGATTAATAAAAAGTTGCCAACACAAGACTTTGGGGACTGTATTCAATTTAAAAAAAAACTTGGTTTAATTGTGCTATTTTTTTCAACATTTATTGAAAAAAGTTATGACAATATTTATAGTGCTTTTAGAATAATAGCTGTAGGTTTCGTTAGGTTTAAATAAATAAAAAAATATGTAAAAGCACATAGAAAACAATTAATACAGGTATATTGTGCTATTTTTCTCAATGAATTAAAATATACAAAGGTCTGATTTTTAGAAACTATAACGTTTATTCTCGACACGTTATGCGCCATTATTTCCTACGTTATTGACCGTGTATAGTGTACATGAGCAAAGTAGATTAAAAATATTATAAGACTAGATTTACTGTTTGTCGAGAGTGATTTGTTTTTAAATGGTATCTCATACGGACAGTTAATATTATGGCTGAGCGGAAAGAGCAGCATCTAGTGTTTTCAGAAAAAGTAACTCCACGTTTGTAAGTATATGATTTGTATTGTGTTTGTCTTGGATATTTGAAACGGGGTGAAATATTTGTACAAGGTGAAACAATTCATAAAGACAGAAGCGTTAACAATTGCCGTCCGTATTGGAAACAACACAGGAAACTTCTCTGTTATTAGAAACTAATGTGACGTGTTGTGGCTGGTGACTCGTCGTCAAGTACACACAACACACTAAGTAAATAATTGTACTTTCTTATTGTTTGCACACGATAATTAATCTTTGGCCTTGTGCGTTTACTATATTTGTAGTGTAGTGGCAATCATTAGTTTTCCAAAGGGTCGGCTGTTCGATGTAGAACGGCTCACGTCTAGAAAGAATAATAGTATTGTGTGCAAGCAAATCGAGCAAAACGTCAAACTTTAAATCAGCACAGCCACGGTGAAGTCTTTCGCCCGTTTTTTAATAAAATACAATATATAGTATTATTTATAATTATGAGAATGTTTTTGTCTGGAACAAGATGCGCATTTGCGATAACTGCATATAAGAATAAAACCGCAATATTAAAAGAAATGTTTATAATATCCTTTTTTTTACCGTACTATAATAATTTTTTTTTCTGTAGCCACAACGTCTTATCTCAACAGAGAATTGTACATGTCACTGAAAAACACCACCTTATTATTAATATTATGTAAGCAATAGTAAAAAAAAAAAAACCAGCACTACCCTGTTGTATATTGATTTCCTTAAAAACTATGATTATTTCTTATGTATATAGCTAAAATAAAATCTCCCCTAATGTATGAATAATTAAATATATAATTTAAAGTAATCAGGGATACCATTATGGTATTGAGCCCTATATGTGATCCTTGTTAAATAAAATTAAGACTGCTCATTATTGCCATAAAACTTTTTTAAAGTTTATTTTATCTTTTACCATAGCTAATAATATTTTTAAAACTGAATGCTTAATCGTAAATTAAATCTTTTAGTCTCTAAACTAACTTCGTAGGTAACTATTTAATTGATTTTGGTTAACTTCATTTTTTTTTTTTAATTAAAAATAATAGTTATTGCTGTTAATTGAAATAGTGTTTTAATTGAACTATGTTACTTAAAAAGTTAATTACACAAACTTGTATCTTACTTAATAATATTTTAATATCTCACAAATAAAAGTATATATTTAAATCATTCTAAGCTTTGATAAACGTATAATTAATTACGGTTTGTCCTCGAGTTTTAATTTATAACAGTAAGACATTAATTAAACTAATTTTAAATACAGTATCTACCCTATATATATTTATTTTCCCAAAAACTTAATAACATGACGGCCACTATTTATGTTTGAAAACTTCATTGCCTTCATGAGATTTCTTCGGGGTTACAAATAGTATTTTTTTAAGTTTATAGACATTTTATACTATTAACTTATGTCAGGGAAGAAAAATTTCGTGAGATCCAAAATGAGGTCTCATGGCAGACAAGTTTTCAATACATCAAGATTACCTACATGTATTTTAAAATACACATTGGCACTTGACAGTTTACTTGTAAATTGTGAGTAAATTATTAGCAAATTTGTTTATAACTTGTACCCATATTAACTTATTTATATTTTATTTAATGTAACTGTAGTATGTACTGGAAAAGAGAGCCTGAAGAATATTGATTTATTTTTCCACAAAACGTTTCATTCTAAGTAAAGAATCAAATTTAATATAGGTCTTAATTATCCGGGGGAAATATTTTATACTGTTGCTTATTATGATATTGTTGTAACAAGGTTCATTATGTTTTATACCCAGCCGTTTTATACGGCACCGTAAAAATAATAATAAAATTATAAAGGGCCTTGTCTTTTACGCACAATATTTAGCCGGCTCGTGTAAGACACGTTTGCGTGAGACCCTGGTCTTTACTACATTGCCGGTGCCTGATAAAAATATAACCAAGTGCAACTTTACTGTTTTACGGGGCTGTGCTTACATAAAACTTCGTATATAGAAGCACGGCATAATCAGCTACAGTGGCTAAGTATCTGGCGAGCTAGGACCGCAGTAAAAAGTTATGGCAAACGGCGAAAAGGAAACCGATAATTGCACCAAAGATTCAGAGGTTGTGTACTAAAAACCCAATTGAATTTTTTCAACAAAGACAGCGGACTTAATAACGCGTCCAAAACACTTATCCGATCACCAAAAGCGGAACAAAAGTATACAACCGGAGAATTTTATTTACAAACACTATTACTATGTGCACATCAATGCCGTCGATTTTAGCAATAGGTCTTTCTACACATTGTCTAGTACTTGGTCTGTATATAGAAGCGTGTCTTTTTGATCGTTTTGTTTTCAACGATTATTATAATTAATGATCAGCTCCAGACCTTGAATTATATCAAAATTGTAAAAACATCCAAAGCCCAAATCTAACTTATGCATGCACCTTTTAGGTAATATTATAAAAAAAACCAAGAATATTTATAAACATATTACTTAGAAAGCTGTTATATCCCAATATTTTTAAAGCGTACAAATATATATACACAAAAAGGGTTTAGATTGGAACCGCCTGAAATGAAAAACGAATAGAACATTTTGAAGGGAAAGTCTTAAAACAAAATGTTTTTTTTTACATTAATGGTGAGGTTTCATAATGAATGGTTTTTTTCTAAAACCACTAACAATCCAATAATACGCATTCTGCGTAGTTAAAATATTAAAAATCACTGCAAGAATGCTATGATGGATAAAAAAATTATTACTAAAAAGTCCTAATAGCTACACATTAAAGTTCAAGTTTAAAAAAAAAATTGCTTGTTTCGAACTCCTTAGTAAATAAGATGTATAACATGAGCTTATATGAAGAAACAAAAAAGTTGAAAAATGGCAGTAACAGTATAGTACAACCAGTACTGTCAGTTATGTGTTCAAATAAAATATAGTAATATACTTCTAAACTATATTTATTTGATTTATTTCCATCATTATTTAATTAATAAAAAGAGAAGAATACAAAAAATATTATCAGATTTACCAATCGTTTTTACTAGTCTTACTCAAATTAGCCTTTGATTTGTACTTTATAAGCCTGAAATGTATTGATATATAAATAAATTGTAATAATATTATAATAAATACAATAACATCAACAACAAAAATTACAGTATCCATTTGAAGACAGTCTCGAATGCCTTTTTTTTGTACACTTTTATTTCAGTTTAGTGTTTCTATTTATTATGATAGTTAACGAACAAATTAAAAAGATACAAAACAAATAAACCCAATGTACTTTCGTGAATGAAAATTTCAGAGTTTATTTTTAAACAAAAGAAAAAAACATTAATTTGCGCAGAGTTTCCGAATTGAAATCTAAAATATTGCAACCGTCGAACCGTTTGGTAACCCTAACGAATACACAAGGAAATAACATCCAGCGATTAATCCGCATGAATAAACAATTACTATACGCTTTACATTTCAAACGAGTCTCAGAAACTATTGATTTTTTTGTTTTTATTATTACATTTCTTTCGTTTTGCATGTGAACGCACAAGTAATTACACGCGTAATGTGATATTAAAAAGAAACCTCCAACTTATTATGTATAAACTTTAAGTAAATATTTTATTTTTTAATTTTGAAAAAAACTATTTTTAAATTAATTTAGATTTTTAAATCAAAACGATACCGATTATATAATAAATAATATCAGGTACCCGCGGTTCAGTAACATTGGAAGTGTTCTAGACTTAGATTCATATTAATGGTTTTTTTTTAATTATTAAAAAAAAAATCACTAATGATAATTACTCTTGAATAATTTAACAAGGTACATGTTATTATCAACGAGATGGTTTATAAAAAAAACGCACCTCAGTAACGTGCAAGTGAAAATAAATAGTAATAAAATCAAAATTCTTTCGCAACAAATCAAAATATGTGTCTTTGCGAAACGTGCCTGAAGTTTATAGGGAAAACTTTCCACAAACCGCTATGTATGTGACTAAAATCTCAAATTCAAATCAGTATTGACATTACACGATGATTTTATTTATTTATAGTCAAACCGGGCCATCGACCAGATGCATTTGTAGAATTTTTAGAAATACTGCATAGTAAAAGTTGTATAACTCAAAAATGTACTACACAACATCTATACAAAGAAATATAGATATGTATATATAATAACTATTCAAATAAAAAATATGGGTTCTCGTTGACAATATGAATCAATAATCCAATACATCACCCTAAAAATCAGCTGATACATGATTTTGTGAAAAATTGGTTGAGCTATGGAATTGAAAGAAGGAACTTTAAAAGTAACATGAGAATGTAACTCCTGAGAGTTATAAAATTCCAAATTTAAGATCCTAGCCAAAGTTACTGTTTAACCCATTTTGATCACATTTTTTAATTCAAAGCTTCTCTATACTCTCCCCAATACTTTTTTGAATCACTCAATCAAATGTTTTGCTAAAATCATTACAAGGTACAACGATTTGATTACGACTAGCTGTAAAAGCATCAGATACATAATTAGCTAATACTAGGTTAGAGGAAATAGTTAAGCAACTTGGACGTAAGCCGTATTGATCATCGATCATGATAGAATCAACTTCTGGCTGGATACAGCGAAAAACTAAATGATAATGCTCTTACGAATCATACGGTCAGTTAGGAGAGAAGTAGACCCCGCCTATGAGGTATTGTATGGAAGTTGATGGAAAATTGGTCAAAATTGAGTTCAACATTTATTTTTGGAGCGGATATTAAGTCAGATACATAAATCCTTCTCACAACCTCTGTGCCTACTATCAAGCTCCTGCTGACAAGAATTAGCTGCTGACGTTGACATTGAGCTTTGTCACAAGCGATTTGAAATTCACAAGAAAGCAATGCACAGGCCCGTTCGAGTTTACCAAAAATCGTTATATATTCTGTAATAATCGTAATATTCTGCCTGCAACTTTTTTTACTTCCACACAAAAACTTTGTGAGGGTGAATGGCACCCTTCCCACTACCAAGATGGATCATCTTTAAGCGTTTTTACTGAGGGCAGGGGCTGATGTTGCCGTTACGACGACAAATTAATTAATATAATATGACGCCCAACGTATGAAAACCGACGAAGTGCTTACACACACCTGCCAGCCGTCGAGTTCCTTTAATTATACATGGCACGGTAAGTGTGCCATCTGTTTTAGTCTCGAGCAACCAGGTGACATAAATTAACATAGGCTCTTCGAGGTTCCCAAAACCATAACGACAGCTTTGGTACTACGAGACGCTATTCGTAATAGGCAAAACGAAAAAGCGATAAAAATTAGCGATGTGAACTCTCAGTTTTTTTTTATAGATACCGTCTTACGTTATGGTGGCATCACCAAAACGAGTTTCAATCTTACCTATCTCTTTTGAATGATCTCACCCTATACATTTGTACAATCTCAATGACGGCTTATACAGTCGATGCTGCCAACAGAACAATATACCGTCTTAACTGGGGTTGCTATCCGATTGGGTCGAGTAAGTACGAGCTAGGGTGACATCGCGCACATATAAATATTTAAATTATTGGTTGTTAAGTTAATGAAGTTGTTCGCGACACAAGGAGCACAATTTATCAATAAATTAAACATTAAAAAACTTGCGGGTTTGGAGTTGTTCATATAGTGTCGTGACTATGGTGAGAACAGGAGAACAATTGGATATCATCCTTTTTATAACTATGCTGTTTTGGCCAAAAAAATTCAAGAAATTCCTTTTAAAATTGTATTTTTTAAGTGTTTATATTCCATTTACTTTAACTATTTTCGTTACATAATTATCAATATAATTTTTTTTTATAAGAATATAGCTTGCTGAAGTAATCAAATGTCTACGAGTAATAAAAGAAGGAAAGTCAGAAATTCTAAAGTTTAATTTCGATAATTAAAACATTGATATGATATTTTTTCATATTTGTAATCCACCTTAGTAAAAATCTGAATGTCTACACTTATTTTTTGTTCAAATAAATTCAACGTTTAACATTATTCAAGTTAATTAGCAATGTTCGATTAGCAAAATATGTTATTCATTTAATTTATTTAGTCTAGTTTAACATTGACTATTCATCCAGTAGCATATTACAACTCATTAAAATAGTTTTGACTTAATGAAAGTGAGTTGGACGCTTTAACACAAAACATCAACTCTCTTTAAAGTATGTTGTTATAAACTTGCAATTCTAGTACCGCCATTAGGAAATAATGGAAATTAATTTATGTATATACCTATTGTCACTACTTTATCAAGTAACTTTGTAAATATCAAAACAAAACTATCGTACTATTTTAGTAAATTGGCTACATTTATAAACAAATAATAATTAATTTAAATAATACTAGTACGACTGCAAGTATTATTATAACTATTAACACAATATAACTGAACAAATAAATATAAACTTTTAACAACAATATTAATGATGAAAACTAGCTACCACAGTTTATGTTTTAAATTTACTCGGTGTAATAGTTAGCGCAAGTGCACCATATCTTTTTATTCCATGCATACATTTTTTCAAGTAACAAGGTTATAGATCCAACATGGGCGTACTTGGCTGAAAATTCAAAAACTTCGCCCCCTTTCCCTTTTAAAATCGAGATACAATAAATTTACATATGTTTTAACTTATAACTACGGTGTGTTATAATTTTTTGAAAAAGTCTGATTAGTACCGACCATGCATGGGATATTCTTTAGATACCTATAGCATTATAAATATAAATCGACAATCCAAAAAAATATCGAAAATTGTTTCCCCCTAAAAGGAGAGGAATCTTTTTCTTTATTTCACTTTTTGTAGGACTCGAGGTCTAAAAATTATACTGAAGGTAGAGCCACAGTGCTCTATACAGTGGGTATAACATATACAATTTTCTTAAGTCAACGTTTTTTGTATTAAAGAAAACCAATGAAAAAACACAACTCAAACACAATATTTTTTATAAAATTAAATATAGTAACTCTGCGGTTAACATTAGTAGTTAATATTTGTGCGTATGTACAGGTTGATCAATTTATTTGAGTAGATACAAAACGTGATGCTACGTCGATTGAAAAAAAAGTTAAGAGTAATACTTCAAAAAAGACAATACATTATTCAATCTAATAGAGAATGATGAATTTAATAAATGAAAAGTGCAAATAAGTGTAGAATAAATATTATATAAAGACGAAATTAAACACCTTATTTATTTTTTTTTTTTGACGGGAATGGTGCTCTACTCTCTTAAACGATTGGAGTCAGTCACCCTATAGTCACCTTAACTCCATAAAACATCATTTTTCACATTCTCCACTCCTCTTACACCTGATACTTATCGATACATACATAAATCAACTCTACGGCCTCATACATTGTAACAGCCGTTTTTTTCTCTTATTTTATTATATATAAATATATAATATTATAAAAATATGATATATTATTATCCAAACTGTACGAACCGTTTGTACAATAAAGATAATAAGTAATAACTTAACTCTCAAGTATCTCTAAATTAATCACAAGTTCTTCGTGTTACACGCCCCATCTGGTTTCATATTACACCATAACATAATATAATATATATTGTTATTTTACTAATGCACGCACTCATGTACCCATATTCCATATTCGACACGCCGGTTCGTCAAGTATTTTAATTCATTTACTGTGTTTTTTGTTTAAATGGCGACTTGGGCTTTGATTTTTGTTTTTAATTTTTACAATGATTTACTAATTGTCATTATTACTAATAATCATGACTTTTTTATTTATTGTTTTCTTTAAAAACGAGAAGACATTATTTTTTATTGACCACGCTAAGGTTTCCCTTATTATCCATTAGTAATTTTCAAAATTCGCACATAACCGGGACTACAACAAATGTATTCAACAACCTGAAAACCTTAGCCGCACGGCATTTGCATGTTATACCAATAGTGTTAACGCAAACTCTAGGCGTGACGTGTACTGGTATGGAAATTTCGTTTCAAGACTTGTGTGAGGTAGTACCGGATGAGAGAGTGCTCTTTAGCTATCAAGTGTGCCTGTTGAACACTAGTTTATTTTTTAGCGATTTATTTACATATTTATATCATATTTATATTTATATTTGTACCTATATTGTACTAACGATGCCGGGCCGAAGAAATAAGGTATGCGCGTCGACCTAAATGTAAACCAGGACGTTTGATCTTCACCGGGAACACACAATAATGAGTATATAATAACATATAAAATTATGTATGTACAGTTAACATATTAAACCTACATTGACGACGAAGTGTAATGAAAGGTGGTCGTCCGACACCGAATAAGCTGATTCTGGCGGACTCGGATTTCCAACGGCAAGTCGTGTGTCTACAAAGAGCGAAAAGGTGGCCAAAACGTGAAAACAACGACACAAATGATTTCCCTCTCTCTTCTTTCTAAAATGTCTGCACGTGTACACGTTAGTACACGGTATACTCGGTTTTTTGGGGACAAATGATATTTTCACGCTATAAGAACGTCACTCGGTGTTCACAACAACTTAGGACTGCCTGTAATAAAAACACACCTAGCCTATACGGTTTCTGGAAACGACGCTGGATCCTGTAAAATACTATCAGGCATGTCGAATTACGAGCCATACTAGTATATTATGGAGAAAAAATATGATACCTATATTAATTATATAGTCGACTTATTTTATTTTCTGAAACTAAACACACGACGACACCGGCAAAACAGGAACGAGTATTTGTTTAATTTTTTATTGTAAACGGTTGGCTGATCAAGATAACACGTCACGTTTTAATAAAACATATAATTTTGCTATGCACCAATGGGAAATATACAAAAAAATACTTATGGCGACAACCGACGACTGACAAAGTGACACATACACTTATTATACATATATGCATAGGACAAGCAGAAGGGACGAATAATACATTACTGTATTAATAATTTACAGTGTTGTGGTTATAATAAGAAACAAGTACTTACGAAGAAATAATACAATTCTCAGTATACGTCTTACGTTCGGAAATTAAAAATCAATATTATATTAAACGGTTTTGCATCGATGTCAAACAAATAATAAAGTCATTTTCAATTGCGGCATTTCTCTAAAACGAATTTAAAACTATAAATGACATTCCACGGCTTCCAATACTCAAAAACTGTTTTATTTTTCATTAAATTAAATTATTAAAAAGTTCCAATAAGTCCTAACCGCATAAAAGCCTTTTATGTTGTTAGTATTTATTCGAAAATTATGTTACAAAGGAACGTATGTTTTCTTGTTGTAAATGCCTTTTTGAAGGTACTTTTTTTTAAGAAAATACTGAAAATATTGAACACTTACACCTACACATAATAAATAATGTGACTAACCGGTACGCTTATACTTTCAAATAATACTAAATGTGCCATACACAACATATAATACATATATTATGTAATATTTCAAAGTTAAAAATAAGCAATTGATAACTTATCTTGCATTAGACTCTTCTGTATAATTAATAATACTATTTTCTATGTATTCGTGTTTCTTGTGATGCACCTATACTGACAGTATATAGTTAATTAGTTAATAAAACTTTGGCGATTTTCCGTAGGACTTTATGTTAATTTCTAATCTAAATAGGGATTACGCGTACACCTAAAGCGTGGTCTAATTAAAAGTACATGGTTAGTTCTAAATTTAAAATTTAGTATATATTATACTATATTTTAAGTAGTTAGTAATTAAATTATGTTAAGTTAACTACGCATACATAGCTATAGTAAATATAATTAGATGATTAATAATAAAATATATAATTAATATAACCATTATGCTCTGCATATAAGATTAAAAACAAATGCGAGCGATAGTATTGCCTATCTAGTTATAAGTCTATATTGATGTCTGATAATTATAACTATAACCCAAAAAACAATTCATTTAAGTACAACTCATTACCACGGTTGTACACTTGTACTTGTATATTGTTAGCTTCCATGTGATTATGGTTAATGGTTTTAAAATCATCAATGGTATTTTTTTTTTTACCTGCATTAAGTTAAAAATAGAGCTCGGTGGCGTTAAAACATTTATAGAAAACTTAAATTTTATGCTGTGAGGGTAAAATATGCCACTAACTTTAGTCGAAGCAATAAATTATAATTTTAGTATCTATAATTTTTTTGTTTTACAGTACCTAGAAAATGTTGTTTTTCTATCTGCTCCGGTTCTGGCCATTGGTATCAAAGTTATTATTACAGCGATAGTCTTCAGACGGTTTTTGGATTAATTCGCTGTAAAATAGTGTCACAATAATACTTTGGGAAGTTAATTGACTAACAGTGATAACAGGTCAACAGTGGAGGACGGTATTTAATTTCGCTTCGGACATTATATCACATGGTTCTGTTTGGATAGTTGACGGCTTTGTAAAATCTGGTAAAAGCCGTCAGGATAAACTTATCCCCTAGGTTCATTAGGGATCCGGTGAAATATAGTTGTGTACACTAACACTATATATAGATAGACGAGTCGCCCAAGATAAATGCGGACATCAAACCGAATTAACGGGACACTGTTTACCTGAATTGAATTGAAGTGATGACTGACTAGAGATTATAACGTTATCACAAGGTTTCAGTTATTTTAATTGGAATGCATTGATGTAAGAACAAGAACACGAGTCTAAAACTTACAACAATCAGTAGTTTTAACGATATAAAATACCGTACAGTAAAATAAATTTAAATCCAAATGTCACATCATATTACATCATAATTGTATAATATTATAATATGCATAATAAAATTGTATGTTTTCAGTAGTTTCTAATAGAGGTATAATAAGTTAAGATTTGTCTAAATAAAACTAATATACAGGTTATCAATTATCAAAAAAATCATGAAAAAATGCTTAATCAAGCTACAATAATATAATATATTTATGTATATTTGCAGTAAGGAGAAATATATGCTTGCGTATCATAATATTTGATTCATTACTTTTAAGATTCAATTGATAAGTACGACATTTAAGCGTCACAACACGACTTGAATAAAGATTTGTCAGGGTGTACACAGTTTTTGACGCTGTCATTATAATACTCGGTAAATCATATTTTGTTAGCAATAAAATTGGTAAATCGGTAACAATAATGTTATAATATTTTACCTACAATGACCCTACAACGGGTTCGAAACAGTAGTCAACCGTAGTGACACCTGAATTGATCCGAAAATGATCAACTAATAGTATAAAATAACAATTCATTACAGTAATCTCTTTAGCTTATAGTTATTAAAATTATTTTCAGGATTATAATTAAGCTAATACAAATATTAATTTGCGAAACCGTAGGTTCAACTATTAAGTATAGTTGTAAATCAGAAATTGGAATAAATTTAGTGGCCAAAAATGAGAATTTAGTTTGGTTGGCAAAATTACCAGAACCACCTGTAGCCCACCAAATTGTAGTAAACAGCTATAACACTACGCCAAGCAACAACCATATTATGGAATTAAAGCGGAACGTCATTCAGCTGTAGACTATAATGATAAAATGGCCTACACTAAAAATATTTTCCTGTTCCCGGTTTAATAAACATTCCGCTATACTGCTCAATTGTAATCGATACACGAGACGGACAAAACAATATTTACTAGTGTCCATAAATTACTGGGTGGACTCAAAAACAAATAAATTACTGGCAAACTGATTGGAAACATGTGAAACCGCGAGCTTTCTTCTTTGTTATTAATGGAAGTCATGGATTTGTACATCTCTATGTACTGATGATAGTGTGGTTCATGTTTATTTTGCATTATTGTTGTTCTATAATTGGCAAAGAAAAACTAATATATCACCTATCAAACATTTAATGTTGTGTTAACACAACACAATTATGACTATTGAGTTGTATTGTTTTTTTTTTTTTTTTAATAATAACCAACAACTTCAAGTATGGTTTTCATTATTGTTTTGTCAATGCACAACTGGTGCTTTCATTCTATTTAAATGCTAATCATTTTTTCTTTTTTTATGTGAATATTATATGAATTCAAAATCATAAATTACTAGTAAAAAAAAAACAAAGCATTTTGACCAACAGCTATTTTTATAATAATATGTGTACAGAATAATATATGCATATTTTTTCATACCGCACGTCTTTTCGTCATTGTCTGGCATTATATTTTGTGACATGTTTATTATACATACAACGTAGTGTCTGCAATTCGCTTATAGCTCACAAAAATGGCCAATTATTTAAAATCGCATACAATTAACATCTTGTATGATTTTCAATAAAACAAAGTAGTTAGTTGTGGTGTTATTTACAAATTACGGAAGAAAGTGTTTGATACTTTGACCAAACATTATAGGACACTAAGTTTCACCTAGTTGAAAAAATATCAGCTCATTAACACAAACGAACATGCTACCTACAAATTTAAATTCTACAAAAGCCTCGCACAAGCAGCAGAATAAATTACAGCGATAAAACATTCGAATAAATACGTACACCTTAAAATATGCTCGAGAAAAAGACCCCTTTGACATAAAGGCATGCATTTCCTTTACATCCCAACGCAGGTAAAAAGATTCCGGACCTAACCTGTACCATAAATCCCACTGAGTAATAATTATTACAGCCATTAATGAAAAACAGGGGATGAAAACATTTACCGAATTCCAAATACGGAATGACAATATGATGATAAATAATAATATAATAAAAAATATATTAAAAACCCTAACGATACTTATTAAATAAATATAAAAATATTTAAAACAAAAAGATTTAATTTGTTTTAAAGTTTTAAGAACTTTCTTTTTCTATACCTTTCTTGTTATGAGCCTGGTTACAAAATAGTATTAACCAAATATGTATTGCCAATAACTCAATGAAAAGCCGGATCGATACAGTTTCTATTACGTGTGAGGTCGGGAAAATGCCTATGGTCGCAGATGTTGACTTAAAAAAAAACTATCATTAGAGAAACTTGAAAAATACCCACATGTGCGTAGGTACCAGTTAAGTTAGAAACCAAGAAAAAACATTAGACTCGTATTAAACTTAAATAGCCTACCCGTCTTGAAAGCATTAACTATTAAACCTTGTAAAATATCTTAAGAGTCCGCGAAAAATAGATCTATTCGACAGCAGAATATTGTTTTTTTTTTGAGCCGATTGAAGAAGAAGACTGTAGTAGAAGCTATTATACCCACAAAACTCCTTCAAGCCTGAAATTATTTTAATTAACCACATTAGCATGGGCTGTTAATAAGTTTTTTGTTTGTTTTTAATATTGTAGAAGACTAAGACTCCCAGATAATTTGGGTTTTTTGTGCTTGTGAATACTTTAACGGTTAGTTGTTCTTAACGCAGGGCGGTCATTAACGATTTTACGAGCTAACGGAGTTTGTGTACACTGCATAGTAGATTATTTTTTTTGTGTACTGTTATGTTGTAATGGTATTTTTATTATACTTTAGCCTTGGTTATTAAGCTTAAACGAGTGGATTTTCGTTACTCCGTTTAACCGATAGATTATGTGTTTGACCTCGAGCTCAAGTGTTGGTTAAAGATAACGAACCAGAAAATTTGTCTCGACGTCACTGTTAAGCTTCACCACTTTGACCATGGATTCTCCATCATTATAGCCAATTGAGGATATATATATATATATATATATATATCGTTAGTTCGCATTAATTCGAGATTAAATATGATGTCGTTAAAAAATGATAAACATAAATAAAAAATGAAAAATAATAGCACAGCTGAAGCGAAAATGCTAGATATTTTAATCAGAATAATAATGATTTTTTAACAGCATACAGTACAAAACAACAAAGGGAATGGATAAACTATTGATCAGACCCGTTATTATATTATATTATGGTTTGATCATCAGATAGTGCATAATGTTGTAGGGCTTTTGTAAAACGAAATTGTCCTATAAGGCCTCTCGGTTTTTACATTTGTACCGAAAAATTATGTAAACAATCTTAAGCCCAGATAACAATTCGAATGTCCCAAAAAGTTTTAATTACTTTCATTTAAAATATAATCCTGGACTGCAGCCTAGTCCATGCAGCCCCGTTTGGAATACAATAATTACGTACACGAGTGTGGCCCACCGGATAGTCCAGTGCCAAAAAAACGTGTCTCCATAGTAAATATACAAGCGTACTTAGAAAATACAACAAAATATAACAACGTATGACACTATAATACTACCATTAAAACAGCAATGAAGACCACACAAAAATGATTTATAGCCGTTACTCTATTTTTTTCGATATTTTCATTACATGAAAAGTCTATATTGGTAAAAATTAATAGTTTGTTACCTATTTGTAAAGTTTCGATTAAACCGTATCGAACGTTACATAATTTAGTTTTTATTGGATATTTCAAAATAATTAAACTTAAAATTGACTCTTCAATACAGTGTATAATATAACGTTCTACTAATTAATTCAGCCGAGATCATAATTAGTAATACGCTTCTTATTTAAGCGACTAATTTATTCGGATCCTTTGTCCGTTTTCGAATAAATTAACATACCGCGTTTCCTTAGGCTAAGCTTTCGGGCGGTTGTGTATCCAAAAACTACCGCCTACCTACAATAGGGACTGAGGTTCATTTTTAATTAGTCGGCAAGTTATTACCCCTAACTTGTGTTCTTCGAAACAAAAAAGTTTATGTAATGATGACAAATTGTGAGCGTTTGAGAAATGTTTATTATTCTATCTCGAAGAAAGCGCACACTATACATCATTATATATATACGTAAAAAAATGACTTCACTCGAGTGCTCCAAATGTGGAAAGAAACAAAAGTGGAAACAATCATTTTTTACACAATTGTATATTTTATATATTGGAAAAAGCGCGTTGAAAATGTCGAGAAATTTGTATTGAAAAAAGTTTCAGAAATAATGTGCATGTGTCGTTATTACATAAGGCTTGTGATATTGAAGAGCGTTTTTTTTCTTCAATACTACAATTTTCTCGCATACTTTAAATGTAAAATGTGGATCGCAAAGCCTTAGAGTCACGGTAATAATATGGGTTTTATAGATTCGGTGCAGAATTATAACAATGATGTGTTTTTATATTTTTTATTATGTCTTAACCACGACATCCTCAAACCACTGAACCGATTTATTCATGTAGCAAGTCTATAGAATAAAAATCGTACCTGAAACGTACTTTGTGGGCCAAAAGTTTAAACAATTCACCCCTCCCCTCCTTCAAAATTGAGAAAAAATGTACATATTGTTCAACTTTTTTTAAAAATAGTAGAATTAGTTTTAAATTTGTATGAAATATTTTTTAAACATAATATTATCAATTTACGTTGACAACAAAAAAAAATCTAAAACTCTATCGCCCAGAAGGTGTGAAACCTTTTTTTTTTACCGTAGTATTAAGACTTAAGGTCTGAAAATTTAACTAATGGTAGATCAATAGTGGGCTATAACATCTAAAATTGTTTCAAAAATATGTGGGAAAATATTCTTTTTATTAACCTCATAATCATAACCTCATAATGTAACATTTAAATTTCTAGGGAAGACATAATATTATCACTTTCATATATTAAGGGCTTTACATTTAAAAAATTAAACATTAGTAAAAATAATGATACTTTATATTTAAATTAAATAATAATAATTTTTTCTTTTACACACTTGTTATTCATTAGGTTGGCTACTTTGATAAATAATATTAATAATTATCCCGAATACGCCATGGAAAGAACAGTTTGTTTGAATGAATTTTTTAAAAATTATTTAATATTTTAAAGAAAACAATTTAACATAAAGGTTTTTTTTAACTTTTAGTGTATTATACCGCTAACGCATTAATTAGTTCAGTAATTTAGAAGAGGTTTTATGCTTTAGACTTTAGTTTAAATCTTTTTTTTAGAATATTCAACGCCATAATTTCCTAATTAAAAGAGTATTTTCTTTTATTCTTAAGTAAATGTATATATTTTGTTTAAAAGCTTTCAAAATTTAAGCTATAAAAGTTCGTGTGAATCAGCTATTATATATTATTATTATAATAAATGTAATAAACAACAATCGCTTCCAGGTTTCAATCTATTTTCGAAGGACCGCTCGAATTTTGTACAAGGCTATTTAATTAAAACGTCAACTTCAGCCAAATACCTGCCGCTCGCCATTATTGTGTCCGGCCTTTCCAGAGAGATATCTCTTTTGTTGCTTATATTTAAAATTTTAACTTATTTTTTTTTTTATTAAAGTTTTCCTTTTTTTAGCATTACTTTCAAACTTTTTTTTTTACTCTTACTTTCAAAACATATTATTAAAAAAAACTCAATATATAATTGTCATAAAGAAGAGACGAAATGACCAACTCTGGTAAAACGCTATTCTGCGACGGTACCACGCGCCGCAGTCTAAAGTTCATTAATATTTTTTTTCAATTTACATAAAAACTGTTACAACGTTAAATCTTTGTTCTTGTGGACAACAGTTTTTCAGTTTACGCTTATTAGAATATTTTATACACAGGTATCCGGTTCGATGTGACGCCATAACATTAGCATATAAACTGCCACAGATTTTAATGTACTTTATGCGTATAGTCAATGGAATTGTTTTTTTTTAGTCTTTTTTAAGCGCAAACGGTGCAGTGACCTTTTAAAATGAAGAAGACTAAAAAAAAAAGTATTTAGTCAAAAAGTAAATTTTCAAGTAAGGAGTATCGTCGTTAGGTGGCTTCATTCGTCAACATATTCATGTGTATATATTATATATGATAGCACATTTGCTAGTTGTATCAAAATAGCTACAGATTGGTAATTACCTAATGTAGATTAAATATAAATAAACAAAGCCTAACGATTTAAGTTTATACGTTATTTATAAAGGACATACATTAAGACTTGATGTTCCTATGAACATATCATTAATTAATTAACAGCGCAAATAGTATCAATAATAGCTAACAGTCGGTATTCATATTAAACATGAAATGGTTAGTCTAATTTTACGTTGCAGTGATTTTTCAATGAAATTATGTAAACTAAAAAATTGTCTAATAAAACCTTTATTGTATTTAAATTATTTTTAATATTTGGTAAAAACATAAGACATAACATTTTCGACCGGTCATCATTGTCATTACATCTTTCTACTATTCATAAGTAAATCTAAGTTATGGATTGCTATATTTGGCTTCCCCTTTTTAATAATCCTTAAAAATAATATTTTTAACTTGAATAATAAATTTAACTTTTTAATACAACAAGAATTTTAATTGAAACTTTTTTACCTAAAATAATTTATTCATAAAAAAAATGAATGTAACATGAAATTTATATAACTTTTATACTCCCTTATAATATATTAAACTAATTAATACAGAATGGTCAATGGTTAATTCGTAAGGGTTGCGCTTTTAACAATTTTAGACGAAAAGGTTAGGTTAATACAACTTTTAAAAATTGCCGTATTTAGTGCTTGAAGTCTTATAATAAACCATTTGATTTTAAATATTTGATTTTTTTGTACTATAAAACGAATAATACTTGGGGCTAAATATGATATATTTTAATATAACAGCTATTAAAAAGTATGTAGGTACTAAGTATTTTATTTTCATTAAAAAACAGAAGTTATTTATTTGAAATAAAATGAAATTATATTTTACCTCGATGTCAATATCTATGTACCTTATTTTAAGAAAGAAAACTTGTTTTTACTTTAGATTATAAACAAGATATTATTATAAATACAAAAAGTCAGTGCTTAATAAAAAAAAAAATGCCGTAAAGACGACGTTAAAAAGTTATTTTAACGACGTTGTCACGCTGATACACGTGTAAAACAGGCTATAACAGACTTTTATTTTTTATAGGTACTATTTTATCGTCGTTACTTAAATTACTATTTTGCATAAGTTGTTAAAAAGTAATTAAATCTTGTGTTGCTGAGAGAAGAGTGAAACAACAAGATTTGGATGCCCAATAACAGCGAAAATGCCGTGCACTCAAACACTTAACGTGTCTTGAATTTTCATTTTGGATTTATGGGCTTACACGGTAGAATGACCGTGGATTGTAAGCCCTCGTAGCGATTAACGGACATAAACCAATAGTTTTCTAACGTTTCCCGCGCTAAATTCCACCAATTTAAGTTAGAGAGACACTTTTATATCGTTCTGTAAAGAAATTCGAACAAAATCAAATAATTCGAATATTCCCACACCTAGTTGTTAGTATTATGTTTGTTAATTTCTCCTGGCAATTATATGTGCATAGTACTTTTTTATATTACCGGTGTTATGTATTGTATGTATTTTCATATTCCTTAGTAATATGTTTTATATTGAAAAAAATATTATGAAAATTACTAGAGAATATTTTCAGATTATTTATGCATGGAGTCACTATTAAGGTCTTAAAAAATTATACAACACTTGAGTCTACAAGAAAACTAGTGATGTGGCTATGTTAAAAATTAAAACAATAGTTCTGACAATATCACTCTTTTTTCGAACTCCGATAATTGTATTATTACGGTTCTTATTTTGTATAAAAAAAAATAATAATAATAATAACAGTCAGACGCAAACCATATCCCAGAGGTATTAAAATGCTAGTAACCTGCTGCAATAACAGAGTAGTACAAATACTAATATATATACATTGAATTTGCTTTTCACTTAAGCAAACCTCAGCTTGGGCGGTTTAAGGTTTAACCGTTTAAAATACATACAATACGATATATAAATACTGTTATTATTCAAACGTGTTTAGCTCCAAGGCTACCAAGGTGTAGAATTGTTATATCGAAACTCAAACCAAATTTATATGATAAATCGAATTATTCCATCGTTTTAAACCATACGGCTTAAAGGATTCAATCGCGTGCACAGGGGCAATAACAGTTGTACATATATATTATAGATTTAGGACCATAGATGCAAATTAGGCCCTTCCAACTTTTTTTTAGCCCTCTCAATTTTTTTAATATATTCCTTTTTAGTATCATACAACAACAATCAAAAAAATAATAATGAAATAATGGGAGTTTTAAGCACAACTCAATAATCAATGTAGAGAAATTGTAAATAGTAAGTATACAATATAGATAATCTGATATTGTGTTCCAATGTAAGGTATTAGCATCGCGTATTTGTTATTTTTATTAAATTTAAAGATCTTAGCGCTAAACGCCAAAAAAAAAGCAGCCAGAAAAATGAAATAGTTTTCATGCTCTTACAACAACGGGCTTTGAGCAGCGAAGAGACTTATATTAATGTCTTCATTAGGAATTTAGTATAGGAACTACTTAGAATTGTCCTAGAAAGCTGAAATTTGTAAACATTTATTCTTTTTGACAAATAAAAACAACTCAGGGGAGTAGCAAACATCATTTTTCCTAAGACTGTCTAATAAGTCTAATAGTTTAAGTAATAAAAAATACACAGCTTGCAGAGATTAGAAGTTGAGATGCCGTATTACTGCAATAAAAAATTGTCGTCACGTACTAACATTGTGTCGCATGTTGTTAATATTTCAAACAATTTTGTCTGTTTTAAAAGCCGGATATGACAAATACTCAACACAACTCTTTAGACTAGTGTTTAAGATGGTGATCCCACGGGATCAAAATGGCATCACGTCCGTGATGGTGCCATGAAATAAATATGACAAACGCCGGGCCAATTTAAAAGATCCCGCATCAAGCCTATCTAACTTCATTTTTCATAGTAGAGAGCTACTATGTATATTATTGATATTAGCTCACAGCCTACTGTTGCAGAATAACGTTAAATTTATCCTTTTGCTAGTATTGCATGTTTTATTTTAACTTAAAAGATTTTACAAGATTTGCGGGTATTTGCTGGTGCAGATTATGAAACAGGCTGAAGACTAAACTAAACCAAGCTAGTAACAAGACGTGTTTGTTGATGGGTCCGATACCGCTTTCATATACAAGGTGATTCGTTTTTAACGTAATACATCTATTTTCTCGGCAAATAATAACAGTTGTATAGTTTTTTTTCTTGGAAAACAATTTTGGAGAATGCTAAAAAGTACTAATGTCACCATATTTGTACATCATATTTCAACAGAGAATCATATAATAATTATATACGTGTTTCAATAATATTTCATAAACATTGTAAATGTAATAGTTGTACAAGAATTATTTTTAAAACCCCAAATAAATATTTATATTATATTTTATTAATCGTTACGTAAAAGCATTTCGAATAAAATACAATGAACTGTCAAGTCAGTTCAAAACGAAATTATTTAAATTTATTTATTAGGTATATAAATCTTTTCGTTTTGACATGAATCTGATGAAGTATTCGATTTCAGAAAATGCGTTTTTTATCAGTTAATTAAATTATTTAATTATTTTCAAAGCGATTATTTTTTAGGTGTTAATACTTCGATAATTGGCAGCAGTGTTCACAAGTTCAGAACGCCGGTTGCTTCAAAGGCGAAAACTCCCGATAAAACTTAATCTTGTAAGATGCCTGAAGTCATTAATCAATGTACGGAAATTGAATTAAAGTATAACGAAATAAATGTATTATTTAAATTTAAACTATACAACAATTGTGTAATAATTTCTAGTAAGTATTAACGGGAAACCGTATACACATACAAGGATCTAACTGATATTTATAAAATTAACTCTCTTTATCAGCAATATTGGTACAACCGTAAACAGTGACTAGTTCTGTCATTGAGTAAATCATTTATACAAACCGTATGGTTATTTATATAAAAATCTAGAATTTGGACTCAATTCGACGGCAGAGTGAAATGTTTTTTTTTAGAATCGACTTACCGTAAAACTGATATTGGAAAAGTGAGATTGGTCGGGGAATTATATTGCGGTATTATATTATCTTTTGAAATAATTGGATTGGTTTAAACGAAATACGATTTTCAAGTATACCGTTGATTTGAAAATGACTGATTGCCGCTGCCATTCAATTACTAACACAACCATGATACAACAATTTCAAGTTTATTCATCACATCGTCCCTGCGGAAATGAGATGTTTTGAAGGATTAACTGACTTTTATATTAATTATATTCACTTTTTCTCGGTGGTTTTAATTATACCGGAAACGCTGCACCTGTGATCTAAGTTTGTTGTGGCATGGGCCACGCGTAATAAGTTTAGTGGAATTTAAATTACATTAAAATATTTTAAAAGGCGAGGTGCAGTATGACCAGAATGATGAAGTTACTTTTCTCTGGTACATATTTTTAATTTGTCTCAATACTGCAACCGTATTGAAAACACAAGACTTACCAGTTATAATTTCATCATGTGAAATCCAATTTAAACAATTGATCTGTATCAAGTATTTATTTTTATTCAAAGTGGTCACACTGTTATTATCATTATTTGCTTTTATAGCTCTAAATATGTTTATTTACTCCAAGACGATAATGATATTGTTGACAACAGCAAACGCCGCGGCACCAGGCCCCGGAAACTAATAAGAACTAACACGGGGAAGATACTTATCACGGAAAAACGCGTCGGCCATCTTCTACACCACTATAATGTCATATCTATACATTATTATTATTTGTTGTGTATAAATATAATATAATACTAAATAGACCGTCACAAAATGGCCGTCAGTTTTTTTGTTTACATTGAAAGCGACACTTCTGCTTTCATCTATTCTGTGGTGCTACCACGTACGATGTCCAAGTGTAAAATTTAATAAGACATGCTCGGGGGTCTCGGGTGCGAGCCGGCGACTAGACGGCTGGTAGAGGTACCTCATTAGTCTCGGTCCGAAAGTAAGTAAACTAGACGAAACGATAAGAACACGGAATAATCGTTATACGGACGCGTGTCGTTAGGTTTGTTTTTTTTCTTTCTATTTTTAGTTTCGTTATTAGAGCGGTTTTTTTTTTGCTTTTTCCGCTAAAAAGGAGACGTTTAAAACTAGATTGCGCAAACAATTTACGGGAGGCACGCGAAGGCGATCGTAAACGCGAACCAATGGCGTGGAAGACACGGAGCGATGGCCCAAACAAGTGTGTGTGTGTATAAGGGCAAAGGGTAGGCAAAGCGTAAATCCTTGCAGCGAAAACTCGAGGAGACCGATCGTCTTGGAAACGGTAGGTAGGAAGGTATGCGAAACGTTTACGGATCGCATGATACCGAGCCGTTTGTCAGCCTAGAGGCGCAAGTGTCCATTCGTGAAAACATAATATATAAATATAAATATATATTATATAAGTTATACGAGTTCTAAGGGAAAACTCGTCGATCATTGTAATTCGCGGGGCCGGTGTAGTAAAAATAAATCTTAACTAATGTAAAAAAAAAAAAAACCACACCAGTTTTTCGTTATATTATCACAACCAGGTAAGTAAGTACTTCGGCAGAATATTTTTCAAACGATTTATTTACTTCCAACTTATTTGGAGTGAATAAACGTGTTAGAAAAAATACAAACGTATAAACAAAACAATTGGAAATGATTACACTAAAACTATAGCAATAAAAGTTTGGGATATTTTGACTAAGCTTGTGCGTTTATTTGAAAATGATAAAATCGAACTGCCTACTGGCAAATAAATATTTTCCATTCCCGTTTTGGTATTTAAAATATACCAATTCGAATGTAAATTAATACAATTAACAGAATCCCCCTTTCATTTGTATGCTTAGTTTTATATTCTATATTATATGTATGTAGGTGAGGGTCGGTCAAATCAAATCAAAAAAGTTTGCCATTGGAAATCCTGATGTAAATGGCCGGATTCAAGTTAATTCATTTAGATTATCTATCAACCATTTGCATTTGGTTAATTAATTTTGCGTCGCACTCCAGATTATATAATTGAGAATTTGGAAAATTTATCAACCGTGTGTAATTGATAACCACTATGAATAGTACGAATTATTAAATTATGACGTTAGGTATACGTTTTATAATAATATTATTCTACTTGTGCATCACAACATGAATACATCGAATAATTTAATTTTAAAGGCTTTAAATTAAATTTTAATTTAAAAAAAAATTCGTTTACCTATGTGTATTTTTTAATACAGTTAAAGATATAAAGAATGACCTATAATACTAAATATTGAAAATATTAAATACAAATTTTTTTAGAAAATACCCATTTTATCTAAAAATAATGTGATTTAGAAACAATGGACTTCTTTAATTTTTTTTCCTATCTATTCATACATCAATTATTTTAAGAAATACAATTAAAGAAAATTGTAGAATTCATTTTTTTAATAAATATTAGTTCAAATAACATTACAGTAGATGTTTTTTCATAATAATTATTCTCCCTCTGACGCCATTTTAGTTTCGGTTCGAAACTAAAATTCCTTTTCGACCTAACAACAAAACGTAATTTCTAGTCTCCAGCAGTGGCGGTTCTGGCATTAAATTGTTGAGGAGGCAACAACTTTCTACCCTTATTGATAAAAAAAAGCGCAAAACCCCCAGACCTAAAATTTCTTCATACTGGTATACTTCCCTTTTTAACTGTAAGAGAAGAATTTTGCTTATTATCCTAGTTATTAGTTATAATCGCATTACCGGTCATCTATTAAAATAATTATCATTAAAATGTACGAACTTAAGATAAATGTATAATCATAAAAACATATGTAAATACAATTTACAAAAGATGAAATTATAATCGCAAACGATTTCCTGTATGGATGCTGCTTAATAACCACTATACTGTCATATACAGGATTCATTTTGAAAAAAAAAATAAAGCTAATAAGTATAATAATATATTAACTAATAACTTAAGAAAACTAAATAAAACGCCAAATAGTAAACCGGTATCAGAAATAAGTAAAAAATATAGTGATATCAAAATTCAAATTGGGACTGCTGATAAATAATTTATTGATAATGGGAAATGGCGTTTTGTTGTTGGCAGTGTCGGTGCTGATGTACATGCTGAATGTCTATGTCCCATTTCTTCCCCAAGATAAGAACAATCATCGGTCAGTTGCCCACAAAGGCAATATTTTTGTGTCGCCTCTCGCAGAGAATTGCGCATGCGCTATTCGTATTATTTTATGTATGTGTGTGTGTATATGTTGTGAACACAACAACATAACGTGAGACATTAGCGGCAGCCGCCTCCGCCGGCTGCCCTTATTCCACGTGAGTAACAACAGGCAGCGGCCGGCGGACGGCGGCCGTTGCTTTCAGACGGTCACCGCTGATACGGAGAGACGTTATTTCAAATTCTTAAATTTTTTTTTTCGCTTTCAAAAATTATTGTTCATATACATTTTTTCCAATATTTTCGATTGAAAATATTTAATGTAAACCAAAATATCTCATCATAACAACAATATTAAGTACATAGTTTCCTCAATTTTCAAGGGAGGCACCGCCTCCCTTGCCTCCCCGGGAAAACCGCCCCTGGTCTCCAGACCCTTGTTATTTTGAATACAATATAATAATATGCATTATGCAATTTATTATTAATCGTTCAATAATTTCGTCTGCACGCCTAACCAATATTTTACGTTCAAATCTAATTTTGTTACTCCAAACACTATAGGCGCTTTGAAAATCACCCTTGTGAACACACAGCCCTGCATCGCCGGGTAGTCGATAATTCCATATAATTTAATGGGCGGTTCGAATAGAAGAGTAATTCAAGCGTGACCTGACACGGTTGCACAGTGTGTTTGACAGTTCTGGTTTACCGCCATACCGTATTTTTATATTTTGTAAATGAAGCGAACAAGGAAACACTAGTTTTAAGCTTTATTTTATATATTATTATTATTATGTTTACGTGCACAAGTTTTGTCGTTGATCTGATATGGCAAAATCAATAATAAAAAACCGCCTTGGCAAGGCAATATTATTTTAACAGCTGTTCCTTATATAAGTAAGCATATAGTTCACAGGTATAAATATAGGTACGATAAATTCTTAGAGCTTATTTTTTAAATCACATCGCATAAGTGTTGTTTAAAAAAAAAAAGAGAAAATATGTAGTACTTTTTTATTTGCGCGCATTTCTCAACCGCACTGGGAGGGGCACCCATTCTAACTTTAAAACTCTTACAACTTTAAAAATAGTTATCTGAAACTGGTTATCGACCAGTCAATATTTTTAGTACATTATTTTCAACTTAAAAAATTAATAAAATATATACGTTACCATTTAAGTTTCAAAAGTTGCTATCAAAAAACTTAGTTGGGAGGGGGTTAAAACAAAATGAATTGTGAAAAATTGAGATCACATTGTATAAAAACAATATGAAAAATAAAAATTAAATTATTAATTAATAAACCCAGTGAGATATTGAGTGGTTCATGATAAAACAATCACTCTGTATAAATGTCTATGAATTATGTTTAGTGTGTCTCTCAGTTTTTTTTTTTTAATTTTCCTTCTTGAATTTTTGGTTTTTTCCTCCTTTAGCCTCTGGCATCAAACCATAATTTTGTACAACCATACATTGTATAAAAACAATATGTAAATACAATTTTAATTTCTTATTTAAACCCTATGAGATTTTGAGTGGTTCGTAATAAAAAAAATCACCCTGTATATATATATATATATTACTGAAGAGAAATGACACTATAATCCTATTGAACCCTTCAACCATTTGTAGAGTAGGTCGAAGGGTTCAAAATATGTATATTGTACGTAGGTCTAGATGAAAAAGAAAACACACCGTTAAAGAATCCATATTATCACATTGTTGAGGTTTTCCTACAACCAAACCTAATTCAAAATTCCAGAACAGTAAGCACTACATACTTTAGGCGTACTCGAAGCGGCGAGAAGTGTTTTACTACAGACGATCCCCTATTTATCTGAACGAGCAAGCCTATTTTCATGTGAACAACAACAAACGCGAGGGTATGTTAGTGTTTTATCTGTCCATGCCATTTCATTATTTTTTTATCGCCACCCATTCGTGCAACAAAACGTTTGCGAGCCACCAAAACCAATTACTTTTTGGCCGTCTAGATTTCAGGAAAACGTCTCAAAGTGTTACCAACAGAGTGAGATAAACAATTTATGTCTTTATTCTTGAATCTGCATTGCTCATCGCCAACGTCAAATCCGCAGCACGTATGCTAATTATTTTGGCCGTACCTCGATGCGATATACAACACCATACGCCATAATATATACAATTATGGTATGTATATAAAATAAACAGTTCTTTAAATATAAGAGCCAAAATAATATTTTCATATTATAATTAAAAGAATAACCTACTTACATCGGGTTCAAAATCAATTAGATATATATATATATATTTATATATATATTAATATTTATAGAATTTATTATGTGAACATACACATCGTTTCTCTTATCGACAAATCATTCTTTTCACCTTCTATGTATAACAGTCTTGTGACTTCCCATACTCGAGTAACTGATTTTTGCCTAATTAAAACTCAGAATTATTGTTTGTTTGCTTTCAACATGAATTTGAATATCAGTTGTTATTTTTTATGTAGCCTCAAAATTAAGAACTTATGTTTATAGTTAAATTATGGTTTTCTATGGCACACATTTAAAATACCTACTAATATCTCATTCGGTTATTTTGAATCCAGTTTTTAGTACATCACAACAGTCTTTCTCGTGGGTTAAAATAATTGATTCTTAATCAGCTTTTCATACCAGCACAAATTAATTTGTCTTAAACTCGTCCTGCTGATTTCTGCGACAGTCAAGTGCCAAACCCTGAGTGTAACAAAGCTCTATTAAACAATATTATGTACATGCTTTCATCGTGTACGTAAAACGCTTTTATATGTACTAACTACTAAGTACGTACACATGTGTGGGTTTAACGGCGGTGGACTGGTTAACTAGAACTGGGTATAAGCCGGAGTGCGATCAACTATCATGCGCTAGTCTTTTGATGTTTTGTCGTCCAATTTACAACGAACGGAAACCATTCAGAACGATTTCAAAGTTCATCAATATCGATTCGAATACACGAAAAGGAATTGCTGTAATATGAAAGAGACCCGGGGAACCAGGGAAGGCAAGGCGCAAACGGTTTATGCTCAAACAGAGAAATTACCTCTCTCCGGTGCTGTATCAATATATCTGTTTTCTCTTTGGCGGATATGGGTTTTAGTCAGGCCTCCGGACCGTCACATTGGATTTGTCTTTGTAGGAAAATAAAAAATTCAATATGCGAACGCCCTTGCTAATCTCACTGTCAATAACGACGACGGCCGGATTTTCATTTCGGATTACTAGGTACCGAATTACACTTTATCTTGCATTTTTTTCTTTTTCTCATTCGACTTGGCCGTCTGAAACCCTCTGTCTTCCCGTCTGCCCTTCGCCAAACGCCGTCACCGCCGGGATGTATACATTTTATAAATTAATTAATTAACACAGTACGGTCAATATCAATTTTAAAGTTCCACAAGGCCCGATTTTCCGCCGTAATGTCGTTGGGGAAAAGTTTAATAAAAGTTCCCGTCCCGTCTTGGTCGTTATTATAGCCGTAACACGGCTGGAGACTTGCACGGGTGATGCATACATGGGCAAGTATAATAATATCACGTGTCACACGCATTCATCTCACGTACTCGTAACCTAAGCAAAGCGTATACAGTATATATATTATACTGCCGTTTGCTGTGTATATGTGTATACTGCAATATATGCACTCACACACGAGCCGAGGGCAAATAAAACATGTATAACAGCGGGCAAAGAGCGAAAGAATAACCCCGAGCGGCATCTAATTTCAAATTAAAAACATTCCTGATTGTTAAATCTAATGAAAACGTTGGTCTCGGTTACAATCAAAGCTGCGATAAATTAGATAAGTCTAAGGTGATATGGTCAAAATATGTGGCTGCAAATCTATTTTTCAACAGTTGGCAACACCAATATCGACCTACCCTACCCTTGATGATTTGAAAACGTAACACACGGTTTAAAATCAAACCCTCGAGGTCTTCGAAAAATACGTATTTTATTATTTCACTTATTTGGAAATGTTGTATATTATAATAATCAGTTACGGTATAGCTAAAGAGAGGGGAAAATATTTCCTCCATACCTATTATCCCCTCGGAAATCGCCTCTATAGTTAACAGTCAGTACATTGAAAGAGATAAAGCAAACAGAGCCATATGAACTATATGATCAACTACAATGAGGTTTTTTTTTACATTTAAGTCCATCCATAAGCGTATTTGGAAACAAGTAACAAAATACATCAATTTTTTTTTCATTGAATCCTAATCTGACATCAGATTTTCACTGGAACGGCAATTACTTTTTAAATCCTCTCCAATATTGTAAAAAAAACACCGTTTTGTTGTATTTTCAGCGTGTTTTGTACGTTTGAATAGTTGTCTATTTAACTCAATTTTGTGTTTTGTTTGAAACTTATTAAAGTTTCAAGAATAGGGCAGGAGGAAAGGTGGAGTGTAGAATTATTTTTATCTGCGCGCATTTCCCAACCGCACTTCCCCTCACATCCTAACTTTAAAACTCTTATAACATTAAAATATGAAAAGAAATTGTATTTTTTATTAAACCCAATGAGATATTGAGTGGTTAATGATAAAAATACCACCCTATATTGATCTTTTCTACAAACTCAGTCAACTGACTGTCATTTAACCGCAGTTATGATTTTCCATTAGTTTTCGTTTAAATTCTTCGAGACGAATTCCCTCGGGAAATGGTCGGCACACCTAAGGATGTCAATAATTATGTTTTCAAGTGGAATTGATAGGTGGCTCTTACAGATAATAGATATGATGATTACATCGTATACTAGTATCGCAATTAAAACAGCTGTATAATGGTGCGTTTTACAACCAACACTCAACAGCGCAGTTATCAGGGTATAAAATTGAATCTGTCAGAAAGGGAAAATTTTCGAAATTGGAAACGCCAATATAGCCGGTGTAGATTGTACATCATATTTTTTTTTCCTTCGCTGAAGACGAACAATCTTAAAAACACTCACTATTGAATTTCATGTACCGTTTTTAATTGATTATTCCTTCAATTCCCTCCCCCCCGTTTTTTTCGACATTTATTTCGCTATACCAGCGCAGTAGGCCGCCCCTTAATGCTAGTACACTTTATTCATCTACAAACGAAAACGGATAGTAACAATAACAAAGGCCGGCGTTCATATTATTGTTCCAGATAAGTGCACTCGATCCACAAAAACGGATAACACCACTGCAACCAAGGGGTAATCTTTTACCGAAAAATGACTTCTCTTTACAAAAAACCTCTGCGATATAATATTAGATGATGCCTTGGCTGGGCCTCGGGGCCGGCTTACAGGGATAACGGCAGTCATCAGATGCGGATTTCCACCAAATCTCCGTTATTGTATATTATACTTCGAGAGAGAGATCAACGTTTTGTATTTCGATGTTTGCTAAACAAGTTTTGATAAAACTTGTATGAGTTATTGTCATTGTTAAGCGTAGTAATTTATTTTTACTGCGTTGTCACCGAATGGTACCCGATGAACAAACGTTAAGCCAAATATAAATAATGACGTGTATAGTTGTAAGCAAATCGATAATTTAAACACGTTTAGTCTTTAGCGTAACGTAAAGAAGCAGCTTTGAAGAAATCGACGTCAAATTCTGTACAAATAAACCAACATTTGTGTTGAAAACAAAACCAATAACGTGCATTTGAGATAAAGTCGAAAGAAAGGAATATAATGTGCAGGAAGGCGAGGTAACCGCGCAATTCCAAAAAATACTTCACTACCATGTTTAACAAGAGGGTGGATTTTTTTGTATACTATTAAATCCATGACGGCGTCAAAAATCGAACAAAACAATGTATTTCATTTTAAGAGTTGCGATATAACTTGATGCGTTCTTCCTTTGTCTTAAGAACGGCTAGTTAATGGTAGTTTCATTTTACGAGTGCAAGATATGTATTGTTTACCCTTTTTTTTTTCTTTAGGCTTGCTATTGTCAGGTGTTTTCATTATCAACTCACTTCTCCTGCTTTTTCTCATTGTGTTTTGAAGGCCATTACCACAACACATACTCGCTTCCATCTATATCTATACTGAACTGCTATTGTTTTTTCATCTTGTACTCCAATTTGTATTACATCCTCCTTGACTTTGTCTATCTACCTTTGTTTGGTCTATTAAGTGTATTTAAGTGTATAGGGTGTTCATAGTCCCTGGGTGTGTCTATAAGCCATACATTTTTGGGTGGTTTGCTCCATAGAATAACATGTTCCATGATGTAATATGGATCATGCAATATTTTTAATGCACCTAGATTTCATTCGGTTTTGCAGAAGAAGTTAACGGAGAACTATATTGTTGAAGAAAAATCAAAGTCCAGAATAGATAAAAATTGTAAAGAAAAAATAAATTATATAATTTTGAACATGTAATAATAATACGCATAATACGTATATATATATATATATATATATATATATATATATATTATATATAATATATAATACGCTAATGATAGATAATGAGATTTATTTTGTTCTTTAGGCTAGTTATGTGGTTTATGATAAAAATGTAAAGTAAGCTCTTTGGGTAATAAGAAATTACCCAAAAATAAGAAATTGTTTTTTTTCAGTCGGAACAAGACCGATTTTTATGAGATATTACGATAAGTCAGGATACGTCAATAATATTTTTATTACTTATTAAAAATAAATCTTTAGGCTTACAGCAGATGTTAGGCCAACCGAAAATCTGTCGGTTTAAAATTTTATCACCGCAGTTCAATATTTTTGTACAACGTTTTCCAATGGGGTTCAATTGCCGAAATATAACTAAGAAAAACGATCGCCACCGTCGAGTATATGAAATGGATTTTACGAATTTCACACACACACATATTATACCTACTGAGAGGACAAAAAAATATCAAATGAACAGTTAACGCATAAATCTACAATAAAGTACACTCGTTACTTTTTTAGGGAAATTTGTAGTATATATTGCAGAAAACAAAGAAACCAAAACAAAATTGTCATCACCAGAAGTTTTATCATTATTAATTACAAATTAATTTTGTCATTACAATGACTTACTGATTGCTTTTAACATCATAAAAACTAACACTTCATCGTGATAAAAACTATTAATGTCATCATTTTTCATTAATCATCAATCTGTACATATTTTCCTAGATGGGTATACATGCGATATTATGTTATATAAATAACGTTCATTTTTCTCTCCTAACGTTCGGCCTTTTTTTTTTGCAACCCCTTTATCCGTCTTCTCCTCCCTTGACCCTGGGAAACTCATCAACGTTTAAACGGTCGCCATCCGCATGAATATTTTAACGTGGGACCAATCTCAGAGTAGGGTGTATGCGAGTCGTTTATGGTCCTGCAATGATGACGTTTTCAGGTAGCTTACACAACTACTACACGATCATTAAAAGGTCGCAGCACAGAATGGACACTGATTAAAAAATTACACGGGTAGCATACTATGCCACCGACGAAATCAATCCGCCATCTTATTGAAAGAAATCAGTTTGACCATCTAGAAAAATAAAATTATGTTCCTTGTAAATTTGTTTTTATTTAAGCTATAAAAAGTGTAAGGTAATGGTATTTATTATCATTTGTTTAATTAATATTATTTTAATATAAATATTATTATTTATTATTTTAATAAATAATTATTTTAAAAGTGTCTGATAGTATTTATTGGTTATTAATAGCTAACAATTGATAACGTTTCCTCCAACAAAATAGGTACCGAATTTTGTTTACATTAAGAGTGTCCAGAAGGTGGGAGAGAATAAGGGATGAAATTGAACGAAACATATTGTATAACTTTGAGGTGACCGTGTTTGTAACTATTATCAGAATGCACTCCTAAATCGACACAGGTATGTATTAAAACCTATAATAACTCGAGTGATAATGTAATAATGTGCGATTCTCTAACGCTTCGGTAGAACGATTTCCAAGACCGCTTGTATCGAAAAAACCATTAGCGTTGTATGGTTGGACTGTTGACCGTACACTCGTGGGTAGCTCGGCAAACCGCATACACAGTACTTGAAACGATTTCAAAAATTCCGTTGGTCGTTTTAAGCATAGAGTTTTTTTTTATTCCTAAAACATCAACTTACCAAGTGCCCTCACACTTCACCATATCAATATGATGTCTCCTTATGCCAGGGTTTAAATAATTGATTAGTGGATTTTTCGTGGAGTTCAAATACCGTTAAAATACGAAACCCCTCTGAAAAACGTTTCGTGTTTTATACCGAAATGAATTGCTTACAAATTTCACAATGACAATTTAAGTACACCGTAATGCAAAACAAATAAAACAAAGGAAAATACGATTTTGTTTATTCTCAATTAAATGAAAGCGATTTATTTTTAATATTACGTTAATTAAGTTAAATGGAAGTAATAAGTATGAAAAACTGATCAACTTAAATTTGAGACCTTAAAAATTAAAAAACATTATAAAAGAAAATTTTAAATATTTACTTTGAAAATTAAAATGGTTACAAAAATCTTGTTCTTAGCTTATTGTAATATGAATGAATTATTCTAAAAAAATGGTCGATAGCCAGTTTTAATTCAAATTTAAATACGTTTTCAGTAATTAACACAAAAAACTGATAAATTAAATATATCAATAAAACTCTAGGAATCGATCAAGAATTACAGCAAACACCATTTGATATATTTAGAGCGACACTAATTTATTAGAATGCGTAGTAATAACATAATAAACATTCATAAAACTTAGCATACATCATTTTAAATATATTGACAAACATTTTTAGATCACTATTTGAGTTTCAAAAGTTAATGTACAGAAACTTCCCTTTAAGTATGTTTTTAAAATAATTTTTTATTTCTATAAAGACAAAAACGGTCCATAAAAATTTACAAACTCTGCGTTTCGCAAATATGAAGAGGTTGTTATTTTGCTTTTAATAAGTTAAATATTGTTACGTCTGAGCAAACCGAAAGAATTAAAAACCAATATCATATTTCATGTGCCAATGGATTATCTATAGAGATTTATCAAATCGTAAAAATGCATTGACTTAATAACCAAAAGGGAGGAGTTTATTATTTTTTAATAAACCATGACTGAGTTTATTTATAAATAGTCTTAAAAATGACTAATTTCAATTTTGAAACCCTCCAAAATTAAATCCAAGTGGTACAACTACTATTAAAACATTAAATTCTCTCGAATTTATTATGCTCTACATAATATAATATATCGTTAATACGGTGTGTTGGTATACATTTTGGAATTGTTAACGAGAATTTAATAACAGCATGAGCTGTGTTAACGCTCGAGCGAAAACTGTGAAAATGAATTATGGATTATTATGTATATGAAATAGCGTGCAAACTTTAACAACGATATAGTAAACTACTATACGGAGAGATTTGATTGACGTTTAGGATTTACAGTGACAAAGAGCCCATGCTGAGCTAATGTGACACAAGAGCTAAAGTTTGATAAAATAGAGTTTAAGTTTTAGCTATGTGCTCATCGTTTAACGTGCGCAATGTATGTTAGTTTCCGAAGAGCCAAGGTGGCTTGCTCATTAACAAGTCTGAACAAGACAAAATAAGTCGAACAAACTAAAGCAGTTTAAAAATTAGATGACAGGCAAAAATATACGTATGCCTCTCCGCCGTCTTTTGTTGCAAACTTGACTTACTTATGTCATGATAGTGTACGACGACACTAGCTTTTGCGGGATTCTGGTAAAAATATAACAACTTATGTAAGGCCTCCGTGTAACACACAAAACTATGATGTAGCCAACAATTCCAATTAGTCTTTCGAAAATTGTCTATTGCGTTGCTATATTCTTTTTAAATTGTTTAATTATTTTGTTATAAGTAACAGAACACAACAATCCTTTCAGTACCTATAGTTATTTTTAAGTGTTCTGATAGAACTTAAATAATCAATCAATGTAATCCACGTTACATACATCTCGTACATATTATATTTTCAAATATTTTATGCGTAATATTCTTTTATTAATCATATAAAATTTACAGTTCAACTAAAAAAAATGTCGCCTAAAAACCCACGAGACAATTATTCCTACTGTACTCTTCTTCTCCTCGTGTAGGGTTTCTGATGGAATTCGAGAAAACGGTTTAAGAGCAACAAGTGATATCGTAGGTAGTTACGCTGTGCGAAATACAAACCAAACGATAATGGCTTATAAAGTTTTTATTTGTTTTAATTAAGAAACCAATTCAACGATGACTAAGACTCGAGTTAATCGAAATAAAATATTAATCCAAATCGTCTCTTCGGGACCAATTAAATTGTAATTCTCTCATATACTTACACGTTTGGTTTGTTTTTCAATTTTAGTCGCATTGAAAAAATCGACGGTGATTTATTAAATGTTTATACAAAAGCCGTTGGATACCCAAGGCGAAATAAACCATTGAAGCAGACGTGTAAATTTACATTAAATTACCATTGCGCTCGTGGAGGAAACGAAAAAAACCAAAGTCGTCGAGAGCGACCTGGAGACAATGAAGAAATTGCCGTCTGGTTATTTATAGCGATTTTCAGTGAAGCAAAAAAAAAAAAACAAACAAACAACTGTCGACGCAAAAGCCCTGAGAGCATTTTAGTAAGTTATACCTACCTACCTATTTCATTTTGCCTATCCAACTACCGACTAGAAGGTCAAATTATTTTCTTACCCGGAGTGAGTTAAATGTTTAGTACACACGTTGTATCATTTGCATAGACATTTGCACAACACAACAACAAAAACTACCCTAATAATTGCGTGTCCTTTATAGCTCGGATGACATTTAAACGCGATACTAAATTCCATTTGCACTAAATAGCCAAACATATAATTTAACAACACGAAACACAATGTTTCGCGATGGACGAGCAAATAATATTTGTCTAAAGGCGATTAATTTATTATAAATTATGATCATAATATAAATATCAGAATGGTCATTTGTCGCTATTGTTACATTTTTGCCACGCATTCAAAATCACTTCCAATATGCCAAGTTTCATGGCCTCTAAATATTATTATTTTCTTGTCTAACGCTAAAACCAAATATTAGTTAAAATAGGCCTTACCCCGGTCTAAACACTAATAATGTAGAGCCCGCCAAAAAAACAAACTAACATTGACTTCATTCTGGAGGTATTCTACAACAACTATTTAAGAAATTAATATACTATATAAATTTACAAAATCGGAATAAAAGTAATTTATAATTTATTTTAGCGAAAATATAAATTTATAATTTTGAGCTATTTCAAATAAAAATTTTAATAAATGATTTAATAAAAGTTAAAACTATTCTTTTGTTGTAATGAATATTAAGCTAATTTGAGTTTTTGGCATGTACAATTGCCATACAATTGACATCAAATGACCTGCCATACTTTATATAACATAATATAATATATTATATCTGTCGCAATTACTTTTATTTGAGACAACAATGTGCATTGTCAATGAACAAACAAATATATTTATGAATAAAAAAAAAACCATTAAAAACTAAATGAACCTAAATAAATTGAAAAAATTATGATTATGTTTTTTTTTTTTTTATTATTATTTATATTACACATTCTATACAATTTTTTGTACAATAAACGTAAGTGATAATGGATAAGTATAATTTTGCTTGATTTCTTGGTTGGAGAAAACACCCAGTGGTAGTACTCCGAATGAATAGTAATGATCGTTTTCTATTTTTTATAAAATACATTTTTTGGTGAAAATAAAATATCATGGTGTATATTGTACTTTCTAGTGTCTTTATAAGTAGGTTTATTTGTGGAAAAAAACGTTCGCTTGCGTCAAGACAATAAGGAAAATGTCATCAGAAACACAAGACAAATTATAGGGGATCCCCGTAATTTATGGTTCAGCCAGTTTTTTTTTCAATATCTTTCTTGCTCACATAATTTGTACTAGCGGTGACTCGCCAAAAGATTAATTTTGTTGTATTATACCCATGTCGTTTCCCAACAATTTTTTTCCTATCTAAGCTGTGTAAAAACCATTCGAAACGAACCCTAGTCGAAATGAACAGCGTTCCAAACTTTAAGGTATAACCTTCATGTATTCACTCTTCCAACCAAGAAATAACCGGTAAACATCATCATGGTTGATTATGCCATGGTATTCAGGGCTGTTTAGTCATTAATAAAATTACAATTAATAGCTATTATTATTTAGTCAAAATTAAAGCTACAAAATAGCGTTACTCTACTAAAAACTGTTATTACACCTGAGAGCGCGAAAGCAAATAGTACAACTATAATAACAGCTCAGTTTTAACAATTTTTTGCTATTATGCCATCAGCTAAGTTGAATATAAAAGAGGTTGTTTATTAATTATTTGCATAATAATATAAACATAAAATAACACAAATCTGAAAAAACGGGTAATATTTCTAAATAAATATAACTATATTGATTATACTATGACTATAAAAGAACAAAATATATTGGCATGAGTAGATAATTCTGTAATCTAATGATGTAATGATAGCTTTTATTAGCGATTCGTAGTAAACATTTTATTGTTCGACTAAACATTGTTATTGTATAACATTTTAAACGATTATTACTATTATTAATAATAATAACAATAATATTCAATCTATTTTTAAAATCCGTAATTAATAACTTAACTAAAGTTACTAAAATAAATTAACTTGCTTAAATTCTTCGTATGGTTTCAAAAAGTCTGAATAATAAACGTTGGGCCCTTAACGTTACAATCAAAATCATATTTTCGGATAAACACACATTACGTTACGTTGTTACAACTGTTACAGCAACAAAAGCAAAATCCACACACTCTTTGATTTTTACCCAAAGGAAATCCGATCATGTTTTTTCTTTTTTTCTATTGGCATGAGCACTTCACTCGCAAAATTAAGTTAATCAAAAGCAGTACGGTTGTGTTTTCAAATTTCCAAAATGGAAAAAACAATTTCCCTCGTGTTTACAAAAAAAAACATTAGATCGTTTTTTCGATTTCTTTTTTCGTTGACACAAAAGCGAATTTCTATTTATCCATTCACCACTTTTTTTGGCTCTCCCCCTCGCATTTCCTCTTTAACTTTTAAATTGCACGCTGAAGTATGATCAATGGAATATATTTATGTGTATACATATTATGTAAGATATATATTTATAATACATCAAAAATAATCCAGCAAAAAACTAGTACTCGCCCTGTAGTACTCTGTTTCTGGATGTAATATGACGGAAAATATCACGCGCCAAACAGTTGTACAAGGAAAACGTGAGGATCAAACTCAAAAGTAATTTGGAATAATTACCCTTTCACTGATTTAGGTTTTTTACTACAAACTTATCTTGTTGTCATTTGTGGAATCAATTATTTGATTATCGCCATACGCCAAGGAAAATTAATGTCTGTCACTATATTTAATTATTCCTCTCGTTCGTTTTAGAGGTATTTTTGAAATTAAAATAGTGTTTGACAATGTACTTTCAAACTTGACAAATTTATTTTAGTCTTAACTTAAATGATTTATAATAAATGATTTTAAATGAAAAAGTCTGAAAAACTTATATATGACTTTAACTTAAAACTTGAATACTTGATAACTTTAAACTTGAAAATGTTTAAAAGGTTATAGATGCCCGAATATGTTCAAGAGAACGCAAACTATCAGTTTATTAAACAACTTTTACATATTTTAACAATACCATAGGTCAACTGTTATTTTTATTCCTTTTTCCACATGTTCTTAGATCTAGATTCTAGTAACCTGAAACAATATATCTTGCGCCTATGGTTCAAAAAAAACGATAGAAAACGTGTTTTTTTTTTAATCTACTAACAAATATAATATACAGTTACATATAAATATTGTATTATAATATATAGATCGTTTAATATATTCTACCTATACTGAACGCTTAGCGATCACGTGCGTCTGGCTTTTTTGAAAATGCATATAATAATTAATGTAACGAATCGACCTTTTTTTAACCTATTTTAACGCACGCTATTCATGTTCGCACTTCCAAAAACAAATGTAAAAATGTAATCAAACGGTGTATTGTATTAATAAACAGTTTTTTCAACGTGCACGTTTTGACCAGTCTAATTATTAAAATCTTTATACCATATAATTAAGCATTAAATACAATTTTGGAAATAAAGGATTTTAGAATAAATAACAATATAAAGTTCAATTATTAAACCATTAAAAAAAACATGCTTATTTATAAATATATACCTATTTATATGTGACACATAAAACCCTTTTTTATCATATAAAATAATTTATAGTTTTATAATAACAACAATTAAATAATTTTTAATATGTATACATATATACTTCATCATAGAAAAAATGTAAAAACCAGTAAAATAAAACAAATTAATTCAGAAATGTCTTGAGCTTTGTTCTTGTCTACAAACAAAAATTCTAAACGATGGCTGAACAAAAAGAGGACTGGACAAAAACTTTCATATAGCAAACCAATTGCATCTGACATAATTTAAAATGATGTTCGCCCTATTATGGAAGTAGGGGAGTAATATGAGCGCAGCTACTAGAATATTTAAGAAAGTTTTACGGTGAAGCATGCAAAACTTATATATTATATACTTTTAGCAGTTTATAAGACATACATTTTTTTTAAAATTAGCTTAAGGGAAATTCGTTTCACAGTATTATTATCAAAATTAATATATTATTTGGAAAAAATAATGTAGGCTAAATGTATTAATATTTAACTATTTTAATTAACTGGAATTGAGTTATAATTAATATCGAAAATCAGAGTTACGCGTGCTTTTTTTATAGCGGGTCAGCGACACTACTTTACAAGTAAGTACAATAAAGACACTAATATCAGCTGACAGAGCGTAAAAAAAAACTAAGTGTAAGATAAGAAAAAATATAATTAAAACTTGCAAGTTGGGTACTTGTTTGAGTAGCGTGTGGATGTAAACAAACCGCACCCTCGAGAGATGTAATGTATTTTTATGTAGAGAAAAAGCCAAATACCCAGCGCCAATGATAAATGAGTCTGAAAACCCGCACCACCGCCAAACGATTTCATAAAGCGCCGTAAGACCTTTACCGTGATTCAGACAATATAGTCGCATGCCTATGTACTATACATAATATATTTTATGTATATAATAATATATACACAACGGTATCCTATATTCCCACTGGCAGACACGCGAATCACCGTTCCACCGCGTTAAAAGCCAAAGGCGCTCCATAGGCCCATCCATCAGCCACACCAGCGATTTTCGTGTTAGTCGAATAGAGCAAACGGATTTTTTGTTTTAAATACATATTTACTCGCACAAGGTGGTCAATACAACGTAAGACACTTATTTTCTTTGGGAATAATTACAAGTTAGTCATTTTTCTACTTGGAGAGTTTTTCTTTTGGTTTGTATTAATTTTACAATACTCCAAAGCTCTGTCAACTTTTGAAAATTTGACCGGTCGTTTATAGGTTTTGAATAATTATCCGAAAAGTTATTGAAATTTTTAATTTACTACCGGAGGAAGGATAGATTGTAGTATTATTTTTATCTACGTGCACCACTCAACCGCACTTAACCTCCCATCCTAAATTTTAAACTCTAATAATTTTAAAAGTAATTATTTAAAATAAATTATCTACTAAGATTTTTTAGAAAATCATTATTATATAAAAAAGTTAATTAAATATATTAGACGTTACCGTTTAAGTTTCAAAAGTTGATAGCGCTCTGGAAAATACTAAAAAAGGTAAATATTTGTGGTTAATTTATAATATTATAAAAGAAACACACTCGTACATAATATTACAAACGTTTTTAAAAATAAAAACTACAAAATTGCAGTTATTTCGAGGGAAGTTTAAGGATCGTCTAGTACTTCCTTCTGCTTATTTTGCTTACCCGTCGCGACCCTTTCGTGCGTGTGACGTGGAGATAACATCAGGGGGCGCTATGGTGTTTTTGAGAAGGGCCCATCGATAAGCGATAATCCGCCACCGACACGCCAGCGTTCTTAAAAAACGTAAGAACCCTTTACCGCTTTGAACTTAGGGTCGGCCGACAAATCCACAGTGACCTTTTGCCAGCACCGATCGATATACAGTGTTCCTGAGCAATTGTAAAAATGCTAAAAATGCCCACATAATTATTATGTTCGTGAATCTCAAGACGGTGTCACGGAAAATAACTACCGTGATACTATCTAACGCTGCTCAAGATCGGTTGGCGATTACCGCAAAGCTGGATAGTAATTAATTGTTTTTTGTAACTAGCGGTTACTCACAAAAAAAAAAACAACTACTTAAATTACTTTGTCACAAGTTATGTGAAACGTAACTTCATGGTTACAACGGGGAATATGAATAACCCAAGGAAAAGGTAATATTTTTATTAATTTAAAAAAAAAAATACTCTTTTATAACTAAAGTACGATAGATACAAATGTCAATAACTTTGTCTACTACTTTGTAACTCCCACGTCACTTTTTGTTCCATTATGACGTCTTATAACTGACGTCTGATGGTTTCAAATTTCATCAATAATCTTAACTTACTTAGTAATAAGTATAATATTTGAATTTCTGTACCTAATTAGTATTGCCAATTCAGTGAAATTAATTTCACATACAGTATAACGTCGAGAGATTACTTGAAAATACATCGAGGAAAATATCGTACAATACATTAACATAGTTTTAGAGTCTATCATAGTTATGTTATTAATTCTGTTAAAATATTCATTTAAAAATTAAAATATGTTTTGGTTCGTTAAAATTCAGACAGATAATCTCGTCCAATCTAACGAATTTTGTTTGAAAGCTAATAATGTTGACTCCTAATAGAATATTCACCGGTAATCGCCAAAATGCTAAGTTGAAGGATAAACCGCGTAGGACTAACCGAATAAAAGAAAACTTTTCTCGAACTTTATCAGCAACTTTAGGTATTTAACGTTTCCCGTGATTTAATATTAATTTATTTAAATTTTACTTTTTTTTATCAAACGTACGTAAAAATTAAAATATTTATTCCGCGTTAAGTTTTTTTAATTAGCAAATAAAATATAAATCCACTATCTTATATTACCTTAATAATAAACAAATTAATTACTTACCATTAAATATTATCCTGGAAAAATAATACGACGTAAGTAAGTTAGGCGTAAGTTAAAAAGGCCAAGCTAAAAAAAAACCTCATTAGACAATATTGACATCAATCAAACGCGTGACACTTTTTTAACATATAATTTTAAACGAATAATAAAATACAAAAAAAATGTAAAAGTATCTTATATAAACAAATCGATAAACCTTATTTTTAGTTATTCTTTTTTGTTTCTTTGATATGAGTTTTATTTATATTCCTTTTTCTTTAAAAATACGTTTATTCTTTAAACAAATTACCTTTATAGGTTAGGTATATAAATATAAATAAGAAACATTTCGTGAACGTTAATGAAAAATACCTGCCAAGGATTTTAAATTCAGCGGACATATTTATAAAAAAACTGCATTAAACTACCATCATAATGTATAAAAATCAATTCGGTACATTACGAAACTTATTTTGACAAGTTGTCCAAAAAGTTGTTAAAAGTTGTGTAATTGAAAACCGACACCTCGTTGAAATGACAATTTTATCGCCGTCAAAGAAATTGATTTCGATCAATTTAAAATTTAAATAGCTCAGAATAACCAAAGGCTCAAAAGCTTTTTATTCTTAAAATAAAAATGCCAAAAAATCTACAAGCACAATACAATAGATTGTATTTTTTCAACGTATTTTTAAAAAAAAATAATTACCTGACGATTAAAATTGGTTTTATGATTAACATTGTCTTATGTAAATAAAAAATATTATATTTTGTCGAATAATTTCTACACTACATAAAAAAAATATACATCCCAAAAAGCCTTCTTTGACCAACTTTTATTACAAAACTTTTTTTACAAATATTATCCACGCCTTTGTTAACACTTATGTCACAACATGCAATTTACCGGAAAAGTTGTCAAAACACTATTATCCGCCGCCGCCGACCTTTGATGGATGTGTTGTTTTGTCATCTGTCATTTTTTTGTTACATCCATATGTTTGTTTATATTGTATATACTATTATATATGTGAGTGTGTTATATATGACATAGTTTTTTTTTTAAATTAATATAATTAATAATTATCTGGATGAAAATGTATACATAATAGGAACTTATTGGGCATCGGTTTGATAACATCAAGAGAAAATAATATTTAAATGTTTTCATGTCCTTTACAACATTTATTGTTTAGTCGGTTTTACATTAAAAGTTTGATTGAGCGTGATCCCTAAACCCATTGTAATTTTAAAGGGTTTTGCATTTAAGGGTCGTTTCCAATAAATTTAACCTAATGAATCACTTCTAACATGACATGTACTAAAAGTTTAAGCACCACGATTAGCGGCCACCGACCCGCGCCTCTTTCGTGTGTTAGTCAATTAATTACACGACGATTAACAGCAGCTAATCGTCATAAAAGGACTTAACACACATTTAACAGCGACTTCCATGAACGGTTTAATAAATTATAATTATTGTACGTGTTGGCCTGGCAGTCACGTAAAAATATGGACCACGCACATGCATTAGCGAATTTAACCGACGTAGGACACAGTTAAGCCTAATGTTTAAGCGTCTAATGTTAAGTGTTACGGTGAAAAAATATTTTCCTAATTGCTGTATTTCGTCAATAGCTCGAATAAACTTTTTTTAATGATCTAGAGTGGGACACGCGTGAAAACTTAAGAAGTTTCAAACAGTGAATTGTTTCACAATCAATTTAATTTTTAACATCTAACGATTTTGTATAGAGCAGTATCGATTCATTCGTAAATTACATTAATCAATACAATAACAAATAGTTTTTGTTTTTTTTTAATTTTAATACTGTCTTAGTTAGAAATTTAGGAGCAACGAGTAAATTTTTTTATTAAATATATTATATATTGATGGTATAAAAAAAAGCTTAAATTTGTTAAAATTCCCATTAAGATTAATATTATTGTTTTAATTTAGTACATTATTTTATTGCCTAATTGTCCTCTCAACTTATCAGTGGTTTATCAAGATACATTATCCAAATAATATAATCTTCAATATTCTGTACTTGACTTGTGTGGAATGATTATAATTTATTTTTTTCTTTATTACAAAAATTTCAAAATCTGATAACAATGTTATTTTGACCATCTGCGTTGGGTTCTAAGCCTATACGTGCGCACTTCAATATGTCTGACATTTCTCTGGTAGTATATTTCACACAATATATAGGTGTTATGTAGACAACTTAAGCAAACAAATATCCAAGGCGACACCATTGGATCGTGATAGATGACCTACACGGATCATATATTATATAGGGTATATAGGGTCATGATGACCAAAGACGATAAAACGGGACAACCCAAGAGACGAGTTAACGATAACGACTTACTAGAATAAGTTGTCTTATAGCTTCTTGCTTCTTTAACGTTTGTTTCCTTTATTGCGTTAACACACTTTCGTTGATTAATATTCGAAAAAAGGTAAAATAAAATGTTAATTAATATTCAACAAAATGAATTTATACGTTTTGAACAATTTTTACGCTTTGCTATAACATGTAGGTAAATCATTTTATATAGCATGGTAAATAGGAAGTATTCATCCATGCACATTACAATACTACATACAAATTGCCATGCCTAAACACTCCGACCGTGATTTATTATACGTTTGTTTGTACCGCACCGTATTATACGGTTTAACGAAGCATACTTAATAATCTTTTAAAAGCATGTGGCTTTATTGTATTACAATATTGTAAAAATACCATGCGAAGCAATTCGTTAAAACAGCTTTTTACTTTTTAAGTGAATTCAAGTTCAGCGGCTATAACAATGGACATGAAATATTGTTATGAACAAATATTTTTGAAATTACATTTTAACCAAAGTGCAAATTATATTGGCGTATATGCATGTATAAGACTAGACTATAGTTTTAGTTTTAGTTAGTTAACGGGTGGGCCCAGAATGGCCCATGCACTCAGACCTACAGGTCCATTGTGCACACCCTCTCACCGAAGTCCTGTTTCACATAGTTTGTCATGTCCATGTCCTGCTTAGTTAATAACCTTCTAAGTTGAATAGTCCTGATTCCTTTATAAATCTCAGTAACTCTTTAATCCCAGTATCCTTGATTTCATCCTGTCCAGGAAAAAGTCTACCAAAGATACTTTGCCTTAGGGTAGACTAGACTATAACTACACAAAATAATTAATAAGCAATACATGTCTATACGAAACACGTCTAAGCTCGAACTCAACTATAAAACAAAAATTAAAAAACTATTTCAATATTTTCTGTTAAATAAACTTCGCGATTCATTGGCAATACCGAACTTTTATAATGTACTATTTTTTATGTACTTTTGACACCATTTTTTTAATACATCATGAAACTAAAATAACTAACGTTGAAAATAAATCTTCTTTTAATTCGGCTTAAAGTTTATATTCAAAATCCGTATCCCTCCGGTATAGTATATTTTACTTACAAAGTTGTTTATAAAATATTCGTTTTTGTAAAGTTTTGAATTTAAAAAACCAAGGTAGAACGGAAAACACTAAAATTTGTTTTACAATAAAAATCAAATATAATCTTTAATTCATAAGTATTTATACAACTACTCTTCGACTGTAAAACATTATAAGTAAAAAATGTCTGAAAACATAACTGTAATACATGATACAAAAGAGAAAATAATACATTATCATTTTAAAAAACCTCGAATATTTCATCAGGGATTATTAAAATCACGAATTCAGACACTATAAGACCACTTTGGAACTTGTTTGTTCTGTGCTTATTGAGAGCTAACGCTCTTGTATTTATTGTTGTTATTATACATACTTATTTCTAAAATACAACATAAACATGAGGAAAGGTGGGAATTAAGAGCTAAAAATATGAAAATCCAAACTACTACATAATGCACATTTCTACGATTATCTACACGATATAATAATAATAATGGTGTACGTTTTGTCCGCTAGTATTATACTTGGAGGGCTTGATATGAAAACATTATAACTCGTTTTCAAAACGTATAAGAATAATAAAGTGAATCGGTTCTCGAGTTTTCATCAGAAATTATGTTGGCCGTAAGAAAAATTATGAGCTACCGCTTGTGGTTGATGTATTATACGTCTAATACATTTGAGTTTTTACTACAAGGAATAAAAACATAATCCATAGTTTCTACAAACCGGCATATAAACGTACAAAGTAGAATATTAGATAATAAAACCATCCATACGTCTTAAATGAAATACACTAAGCACTCGGGGGAGTACTAAGAATATCGGTTGTTGTTGCCGCATCAAAAATTAAACGGACCCCTTTTTTTTGTAATATTATTCGTATACAATATGGTTACGAGTTAAAGTTTACTGTCAAAATAATAACCTGCTCGGCTTCGCGTCGAATCCAATTTAAACCAAAACGTCATCCGGCAGTATTACTGTGTTGTCCATGACGAAGCAAATACAAAATAGCTACACGTTTTGTTGGTATAACAACATTTTTTGTTAAAAAAAACTTCTAAGTATTATAATTGTTAAGTCAAACACTGAAGCTTTCAATATTTAAGTCCAAAAATAATTACTTTAAACTGAAACTTGTAATAATTATTGCTGTTAAACAGATTAAAGCTTGAAACGAGAGTTATTTTAAAAACGTGCAAACAATACTATAAGTACATATTTTGTAAGACGGCACTACGGTTATGCATTTTTATAGCATCCATGTGCACTATACGAGTTAAGTGTATTCTGTTTTACATTCTACTTTAGATTATTGACGAATTCAAAATATTATTACTAATCAGCATTACGCGGAGTTGACAATTTTTTAAAATTAAAATGTATGCTAGCTTACCAGTCGCATACTCCAATGTATGCAATCAATAGTTATTTCAATAAAATGAAAAAATGAAAATCTCAAGCTTAGTGTCTAACATTTGACATTTGTTAATCACTTGACGATATTAATTTTAGCTTTTAAACGAGTATTTTAAAATAACTATTAATTATAAGCCTTATTCGATGCGTAGAAAATGAGGCCAAGAAATGTATTCATCGTGACAATTAATTGATATTAGCTTTTAACTTAACCTAATAGATTTTAATTGTATATCTTAACAAAAAATACTTTATTTAACTGCACGGAGTTAACTCTTTGAGGGGCGGTAGTTAGTACATTAACCACTTTTTATATGACTCTTTAAGGGTTGTGGTTAAAGCAGAAAAACCGGTTAATACAAAAATAGTCAGCTAAACACACCATTAATGCACGCGGTTACTTATTATTTTGATTTCTCACTTGTATTCTAAATTGTTATCCAATCACTTTGCTGATTTTATTATTTTTAGCTTGCCCCTTCTGGGTCTTTATTGGTGACATTTCTTGCTCTTTGAAGAGTTTCCGAAAACAATTAACTCGATCAACCTTGTCGCCAATACTGTATTTATAGATTGAAAGAAACACAGATAACTGGAGGAAAATAGAAAACCAACGATAAAACTAATTAAACCACAATTGTACACGACCAAAGAGAAATCGTGAGGGGGGGGGGCGCGTTTTATAAACCCATCAAATGTGGTTTAGTGATTTTTGTCGAAACGATAATTGATTTCGGATTTCCATTGGTCGAAGGCAATCAATTCAAATGCGTTTTCGACGTCTTTTTTTTCAGGGGTTTTCCAATCGATTGCTTCTTATGGCACTTAACTGGCGATTGTTACCTGTGGATTAGACACCATTGTGCTGGATACTATATGAACGTTAAACGGAAACAACACGAGCACGTTTGGATGGAAGGCCGCGGTTCTGTAACGAGCTGCAGACGTCACGGTGATCTGAGTGAAAGTTCGACGTGTGGAGAAAAAAAAATAATGACCCTCGGATATTGTAGTAAGGGGATTTCGCATTACCTCCGAGTGAGCTTTTCGGGGGGTAAGTTCGATGCTCTTCTTTGCCTCCCCCTACCCCATCCCCAGTTCTTTCGTCAAGAAGCGTCTCGGGATACACATACATACTTATATACACCGAATAAATATTAATGAAACATAAACGCGATAGAACAACGTTAAGGGAACTTTAAGCGGTTCGCCGACGATGCCCGGAGGATTTTAAATTGCAATACCGTACCGTGGCTGGCTTTTAGTTCGAACGATATCGACTGGCGTGAGTAGACTTTTAAAAGTTGGGTTCGCCGTTTTCCGGTTATAACGTGGTCTAGAACACGGGCTAAGTTCAGGACGAAGGTATATAATAAGAAACGCAGACTACTGTACAACTGTCGAGAAAAGAAACGATGTACCCGCCATAAAGCAGAAGCAATTGAAAAGGAATAGTTTCGCTTATAGTTTGAGCCAACCTAAACACAAAAAGTCTCTTGGGTCTTTATCTATTTATTTCACGCTTCGAAGAGTATAATATATTTGTTTTAAAAAACTGCAAACGTTAAATTTCGCACATTTTTGTTTGTTGTTTATTACGACTTACTGTTACTTACAACTCCATAAAAAAAAATTATAAAATACTAATTTTATTATTATTATTTTCAACTATTAGGGCTTATTAATGGTTTGTCGGATCGAATGATAGTGTTAAAAATCACATAGTTTTTCATATTACTAGTACACATTGGTACTCTAGACGAACTAACTGCTAACGAAATTTTAGGAAAATTGATTTTCTTATTTTAAAGCTTATGCAATAACGATAATATATATTATATGATTATATATATTACCAAAATTTAGTAAGTTCGATTTACAGACATAGATAGAAAACTAGATAGCTATCATAATGTCGGTGTTGAATTTAAGTGAATAGCCGCCTAATTCGCTATTTTTATATGGTTTATGAACACTGACAATTTGTAGTGTTGGTAAAATAATAGTTATTTTTAGTGCATTCATTGTACATTATACTATCTACATAGATGAGCCTCGAGTGAAAATCGCCCAATTTCTATGACTTCACTTATTCACGCTATTGATTAGCAACTTAATGTATTGCCTTTGCAATAAATTTAGTTATTATCTGAAATATTATCTGTGCATCGCTTACTTATTAAAATATTCCCATTAATAATATTTGTATAAGAGATTAACTCATTGTCATTTAATTATGATAAGTGAAGCAAGTACTTTTAGCTTCGATGCAAAGCGAGAAGGTATTGGTTTTACTCTGATGTGGGCTTTTTTTTTATCTGTATACACTGTAACTTTTTTAATACTGGACCAATTCCTTTGAATAGCAACTCTATAAATCACAAATTTTATCTAGTTGGTACTTTGGAGGGGGGGGGGTAAAAGTTGAGAAAGTTTAATTCTTCACAGACGAAATTTGAAAAGACCATACGAGTTTTTAAGTTGGAACTTTTACTGGCAATAATTTCGAGAAAAAGAGTTGGATCGAGTTGAAATGTATAAGGAATAATTATTTGGTATGCCCGCATACGTCAGTTTTATCAAATTTAAACTATACCCATTTCCCACCCCCCTAGTGATTTTATTCAATTTTATCACTTTTATTTATAATAATTCCTGTAGACCTGTGACCTCTCCGTTTCCTCATTGCTTTGATTACATTATGCCTATACTCTACTGTACTAGTCCTCTCGGACAAAATCACTTTCAAATTAACGCTTTGATGCTCATTTGTAAGTACAGAACCTTAATTTAAACCTTTCTAACTTTGCTGGTTTATACTGTGCTTGGTTTGGACTGTACTGGCTTGAAAATACTAACTACCGATTTGCATCAAAGCGTTTTTTCGAAAATGATTTTATCACTTTCAGATTTAAAAATTCCTGTAAACATGTGACCTCCCCGTCCCCACTATGCCCCGACCCCACTGTACTGGTTTTTTTTTATATTTTGCTTATTAACCTTTTTAAATCCAGACTTCGTTAAAAACGGTGATATTGAATTGAGTCCTAAATATTGAAATGAGTCCCACAAATATTTGTGGGTTGTCGGAATTGAGTCCAACAAATATTTTTTTGGTTGTTTGAGTTGAGTCCCTTCAGCTTATTAGCGTTATCCAGGAGACACCACGTGGAGGTCGGCTGATTAGTCTCCCAAAAATGTGTGTGCTTGCTTACAAATGCTTTGCTTGTTTATAAATGGTCAAAAAAAACTTTCTATTTTAATAATTTTTAAAAATGAAATAGAATAATTTAAATGAAACAGATTTTAAGTAGTCAAATATGCTAATTTTTTTATTTTGATATTTGTTAATCTGTTCCCGTAAAAATTGTTCTTTTTACAATGTTTTTTTACATGTTTTTGTTGTTGCATTGCTTCGTAATTTAATTTAGGTATCTGACTGTATGCCTAGAAGAGTGACAACAAGAATAAAAATATTCGTATGTCCTGAGTGAAACAATGCATTTAATTTTGCATGAAAACTTTCGCAACTGTTAGTTGTCCGATTAGTGCTTGCTGAAAAATCACACCAAATTTTGAGGGGAAACTGTCCAACTTCATTGTTTATTTGGGACTCAATTCAATATAATCCGTGCAAATTCCCTCCTAATAATAGCAAAGGAGACTATGCTTACGATCTTATCTACGTAATCAATTCAAACATATTAAGATAAGAAACGGGACTCAATTCAAATAACTAAAAGTAGGATGGACTCAATTCGATGTTATCCGTTAAAAATATGATAATTTTTCAACAATATTATAAATGATATTACATTTTAATTGATGCAATATTAGTTATGAACAATGTAGTCTACAAGTTTACTCAGCCGATTTTTCACTGGCAATCATCAAATAACGTTGGGTAAATAAATATTATATTTCATACCGTTGCTCGACGACAATCACGCTTGAATTCTTTTGCGCACGACATTCTTCTCATAAGGTTGTTATGAGACGTTTGTACGGTTTATAGATAAACGATGATCCCTGATGACCTCTCGAGATTCGGTATGGGACTACCTACAGTAAAGAATAAAAAGTTCAGCAACTATAAGGGAAAAAGTCGTTATGTCAACACGCCCGCGACAACTTATGGCCGATAATATTTTCGTTGTTAAACTTTTATATAAAAGCTACTAAATATACACAAAGTGTAAATTCAGCTAACGCGTCAGTGACGTCACGGCGGATCGTTTATTTAAGAAATCGTACCGTACATCCGTAAACGTATTATGTCTTTTTTCCTATTACAAACGGTAATAACAGCGCTACGGTAAATCTCAGCAGCTGTTAATGTGACCTCTTTGGAGTACAGAAGTATTTCAAGGCACGCGAACCGCTCACGGGGTTTGATTAAGTCACGTATTCATATTATGCAAGTTCCTAAGGCGGAAGAGCATTCTGGAATATTTACTTTTAATTGAACTACCCAGCGTGTTCCGAACAATTTGGCTTCTGTACACGGAACGATAAATTTCATTGCGTGTGCCCTAATACTACATTATAATTAATGCCAATCTCTAGAGGATCTCCAACCTTCCCAGAAAACCTTTGTCGATACGAATAGGTAAAAAAATAAGAACAATAACAAAGAATATGCAATTATTATTATACGTTTTTCCGGACAAAAAAAAATATTTCAAATGTCACTAACATAGTTTTGCTACAACCACCGATTTCAAATCTACAATATTAAAAAAAAGCTTTTAATAATTTTCGAGAAAATTCCAAATATTTAATACCTACCTATGTTAAAGTTATTTTTGAACAAAATTAATAAAAATGCTACAAAATTAACGTTGACCGAAATTTTTCCTATAGTGTTTTAACGTCAACTGTTTAATTGATAGTTCTTTATTAACATTATATTTATTGTACTGTATAATATATTGTTAAATGGTAAATTACCGTTAAAATTTAATTTGATCTTTTTTTTCTCAATGAGTGGATCGTAGGTAACGTTAACGATAATATACTTTTTTTTATAATGTATATTTTCCATCGTGTGAACAATTATTCTACAATTACCAAATTGGTTATAGGTTAAATTTAGAGAAATGTTGTTGCGTGGGTGTATTATTTTCTACCCTGTATTTTATAATTATACCGCCGACCTCGTCTCGGATAAGTTTAAAAGCCATTAACGCATGTAAACTGCTCAGTTAGTACCGCATTATGTCAAAACGTACAACGAAAATAAAATCAGTCTCTTCTCATTTTATGAATTTATACATAATTACTAAATCGTCCAACCCCATTAAGTTCTATACAAGTCAAATCGAACAAAGGATTTTAGACATTACCATCTTAAGATGGTAATTTTATTGTACACGTGTCTATACATTTATAACAAATATTGGTCAATTTTGCTTAATGAAAATTAATCAAAACTAACGTGGTTTGGAATTGTTAATAACCAAAAACTATTGAACACGACTCGATTGAGTTATAATAAAACGTAATATTATATTATTATATAAAAATCCTCCCCCCCCCCCCTCACAAAATTTTTTCACGCCAAGTATAATATAAAGAGAGCCAATAGTAATGCACTGTTGGTTTTAGATTAGGGTAGAGAGAAAAGATGTTTTCAATGGTGTACTTAACATTTAATGGTGTTTTCTCTTGCCATATACAAACGATTTCCGGCACAAGAATGCATTTTTAGATTGAGCGGACCAACATGTTACAGCGGACACACCTATCTATAAATGAGATAAGTCAATATTATCACGTCTCCGTCGAGTAAAACAAACGTTGTACAAGAATATACTCTTTAAGCATTATAGTGGCTGTACATAATATAATGTAGCGTAACTATAAAATAAATTATAATAGAATAGAATATTCCTTATGATAGCACACGCTTCGGCCTGACGTGGCCAAAAAAACAATTATCACAGAAACGTTTATATTTCCCCAACGTTTTCCGCATGGAAAAATCGAATGATTTTTTTATTGGTATTTTGCGCCGTTAAATCAGAGCTGTCTTCGTGTTTGCCTAATGATTATTCTAACGAGAACACAGACAATCGAGTTACCGGTTAACAGTCAATTCAGATATGACCATGACTGACTTGTAAAGTGGAAATTACTATTTCAACGACGGTCTTAATTGTTCGAAATAACTTTTAATTAAGTACACTGTTGGTAAGTTCGCTAAGTTATTAACAGTGATTTGTTAGTCAAATCAGTTAGCATCAGATTAATAGGTACATTTTGTACTATTAATTAAAAACACAAAAGTTGTCTACAAAATTTTGCAAACCGATATTTTCAGTTAAACAGTTATTAGACGCCATCCTATAATCTTTTTTGTACCTATTATATCACTTACAATTAGATATTGAAAAATAATCTATATATATATATATATAAATTAATGTATGTTTGTCCTTTATTCATCTGTAAATATGAGTCACCATAATTTGTATAAAAACCTCTCACTTGTCAAATATTTAAATAATCATATTATTTGCTGTCACACGTATAATATGTAAACAATTTTGCAAAAGGATATTTAACAATCCGACGTGACTACCTACTTATATAATAAAATTATAAAATTAATTTATAGAGATTGAGAACAAATACACCGAATGTTGAATACATCTTTTCAACGGCAATAGCTCAAAAGCAACATCTTTATGATATACCCAACGTAAAAACACTCTGAAAAAAAGAAGCAAAATCCCAAATAAAATGGCTAGATCAATTTAGTTAACGATGCCAAATTATGGTTCGTTAAATACCCTTCAGCGTTTAAGCGATTATAACATGCAAACGTTTTTTGGCGACGGGTTTATTGATGGAACTACGATATTTTTTTGTGCTTATTTTATTAATTATTGTTCGTTAATTCGCAAAATAAATATTATCAGAATTCACTACAGTACTACAATAAACAAACAAAAACAAAACAATACACACGCAAACATTCCCAAAAATCAAACATTACATAACTCCATAGTCTATAGCTTCAACAATAATACTGTCCTAATGTAATACCATATAGCCAATAGTGTAATATATACCTTATAGTAATAATATAGTTTTTCCACAATATTTTACCATTTTTTTTTCAAAACTGACACAATTCTTTTATGTTATGTTCTATCACACTGGGGGAGGTTAATGTACATATGGGTATGTGTATATATATGTTAATAAAATATTAATTACTATTGCAATCTGACTGGGTGTGTAAAGTAATAAAATTAATGTTTACTACAGCGGCCATTGCGTCATAATAAAAAATATATATATTTTTTAAAACATCGTTTTTTTTTAGATGAAATTATTTTTACTAGAGAAAAAAGGTTAACATAGTAAAATAATATAATCGATAACGTCGCATACATAAAATCAAATTATTTTATATACATGAAATTCTGTTCGGGGAAATACAATTTTATTTTTTATTTCTTGATTACAAATTATTATGTTTACAAGTAGACTAACTATACAGCGTATACTCGCAATAATACTCAAAATAGGAAACCACTACACCACGGATTTGTTTAATCCTAGATAACAAAAAAACTGTAATTTTTATTTGGCACTTTATAACTAAACTATGTTTGAAACGAAAATGTAATACTGGCTTTGAACCAGCGCTATAAATTTGATACGACAAATATAAAATTATATCATTTTACTTTATATTCACTTAGAATAAAAATCGAAAGTAAACCATTTTAAGACAAATTACAATTTATCATTACGACCTCACCTGCGGGCACGAATACACAAAGGTTATACACCTCTCGTTGGTTACAAGATAAAAACAAACCGTGCAATTCGGAGGCCGAACAAAATGGTCACATCCGTATTGAACCCCAAAAAATAACACATAATTGTAAAATTGATACAATCCTAGTTTTGCGCCGAAGGTAATATGTAAAATAAACAGTAAAGCGCTCGGCAAGCATTTATATTTGTTGTTGTTGACAATGAGTGTTATAAGCTAACACACATTCTACGATAACTTGAATCGTTTTTAATTTTCATACATCTACACCAACAATTTGTACAAAGCTTCAGTTTTCAATATTTTTAAGTTTTTTATTAAATATTAATTATAAAAACATTAGGATAAAAATATCTAAATATTTTTTTTATTCAACTATATTCTAAATAAAAATGTTTTTAATTTTTTTTAATTTTATTTAATATGTATTATGTTTCTGGTCTAAATAAATAATAAAAATTATTTTACTCACTTATAAGAATAAGTGTCAATAAAGAAATGATAAAATTGTAAGAAAAAAATCAAATATAAAGTATATTAGACATTTGGGGCCGTTTGCCGATAAACAATTTGAGTACAAAAATGAACAAGCTACAAATCATCCAGAACCAATTTCCTAAGATTATGCTTAAAGGCCCCTTGGTACGTGCGGAACAGACAAATTTATAATGATACGGAAATACCCTTAATATATGACTGGATCAAGAAAGAACCCGTTTCTATGGACTTGGAACCAAAACAAAAAATATTCTTATCGAATGAAAGCGAAAACTCATTGAACGAAAACGAGCAACAAATAATTAAATTAAAATTCAATTTAGAAAACAATAATAATAAAATAAATTGTCATCTATTCATTACATAATATTATATTTTACAAATACTTAAAACAAATTTTCTCGTAAGAACATGGAATACGTTGGTACATTTAAGATAAAAATTAATTAAAAAAAAAAAAAAAATTCCGTCGTGGAAGGAAAATCTTTTTGACTTTTAATAACAACCGCACGAAAAATATGAAAAACGAAATCACTACAACGGCGCGGTGTGTGTGATGACATTATATTATTTTCTTATTCTACATACTCACCAGACAGCTCTCCGTTCCGGTCAACCGATTGTCTTGTGCATTGTCGACGACCCGCTAAAGCCGTTTGGACGTTTTTCGGACTCGACAATCATAGCCAAGACGCGAATCGTTAAAACATATGTATTCAAAAAATCACACACTCGCGAACAACGCTACAAAAAAAAACTTATTTTTTCATTAATTTTTTTTTTTTTACAATATTTCTATACTACTTCCGAACGGGTTGGCGGCTAACGACTAAGCGATTCGCGAGCGCCTAAAAATCACATCCGGAAACGTCGGACCGATCGAACAGGTGGTCCGGGAAAGATCCGGCGGCGGCGACTCAGCTACACTCGCCGGAGAGGGTGTAAGTGAACGAGAGCCAGATAGAGAGAGAGACCCCGGGGCGCCGCGGCGGGCCTGTCGAGCGTTATGGCGCGCGCGCCCTCTTCGTTGCCACCGCGGCCGCAGGGCTGAAGATTCGCGGATACCTGTGGAGAGGCGTGCGACGGTCGTCCGTGCGGCGTGCGGCAAGAGGACGACGACGAAGAGGACGATGATTGGCGGGCGGGCGAGAGAGAGAGGACGATTTTGCGGCCGCCGCGACACCGTATGTATATATATATATATATATATATATATATATATACACTATTACCAGCCGTCCCTGCGCGCGCTTATGCGCTTTGTTAACCGTATGTACGTTTTTTCCGTTTCCGGTTATAAATACTATATAATATTACGTATGCTTGTGTAGAGTTAGTAAGAATTTTATAAACGTGGAAGTTAAAAAAAAAATTAATGCAACGTAATGTACACGATAATATATTGTAGTAGACTGTGTGTCGTCGACGGCCCCCGTGTTGATGCGTTGATGTCGGCGCGACCGACCGTGACGGACTACCGCTTGTCGACAACGCGCGACCATCGGCGGCGACCGTCCGAGTACCCCCCCGGCCGGCGCCGGTCGAGGGGCATCGCGCGCACTCCGGGTGTCTTCGTCGACTCTCTCCGCTTCACGCAGTCACCTGTAGTTTTCTTCTTTTTCTTTTTTGTCCCGTTTTCCAAAATAATAATATACAGGTACGCCGCGGGTAATAAGATATTGTACTCGGTGTAATGTTTTTGAACATGCACTCTGTGGTTAACGGTATATATTTTGTCAACGTTAACGCGACCTTTGCGAAAGACTCAAGACGCGTTGCACGGTAAAGGATCTATATCTGTCAGGCTGCCGGCTTACGATAATCGCATCCGTCCATTAGCGCGAGACTTCCAGATCAGAAAACGCATTAAAATGCCTAAAAAAAAAAAGTAATAATAATAATACCGTATAAACCGCATTCCCAAGAGGTTAGCACAGTATCATCAGAGAAACAGTATTACAGAGGTAGAATTACCTTCGAAAATCTAATAAATCACGGCCAAACCCTTGGATGCAAATGTACAAATAGTAAGAAGTCAGCAAAACAAGGACTGGATAAAGTTCAAGCAAAAATCATCACACTTTACTTGCAAAAATAAAATGTTAAAATACAAAAAAGTTTTAAAAAACATATTAAAAAGTCAATAAATGTGTGCACATTCGGCAAAGTTTGATCTCGGAAGTCGTGATAAAATCATTTTATTTAATGCCAACCTGTGGATTGTTTCAAATTTTGCTGGCTGTATAATATTCATAGACTATCTTAGTTTATATCATCATGACAGCATTTTAACTATTATTTAAAAACTTTCAAACTTATTATGACTATTAAAAGAGTGGTTGGCTCTATTAGATGTTGTGTTATCGCCATTTTTTTACTTACATTTGATAGAGAGTTTATACAAATTCAAAGTTATATTCTTTGGTGAATGTATAGTTGTTTAAGAGAAAAACAAAACAAATTTACAAATTAATTGCATTTTTTAAGCAATTGCCAATTTCTTAGCACTTTCCCAATGACTATGGTTTTTAATCAATAAAGGTGCTGATCTAAGAAAACGGTTCCAAGAAGGCGTTCCAGAATATTGTACACAAAAAAAAAATCATTTTTATAAAAGCAATATTTTCTCAGCTTAGTGTCGAAACTAAAACAAAACGCATTCCTATAAACAATGATCAAGCGCAAAGAATTGAAAGTATTATTTTGGAATGACTTCAATTCGATAAAACTTGGTAAAAAAATAACACGTTTAAATGGTGAAATAATAAATGTACATTTAGCAGCGTAATCATATTACAATAATAAGCCAAAACAAAGTCTTCTGACTAGAAAGTCGAGACTATAGTAAACGAATTTACTTCAAAATTACATTTTTTATCAATTATTCTAACCGCAATGCTTAAGTTCTAACATCTAATAGAGTGGCATAATGAGTAACTTCAATGGAAATTCTTCAAGAGGCAAACTAAAATAATTGTTTTTTATACTATCATTGTTTAACATAACTAAGTAGGAGGTGCCGTTTCCACATTCTTCAAATGTAAACTCAAATGAATGTGAAATACATTTTATCAAAATATAATATTCACTACACGTGTAAAATAAATTTCATTAATTGTGTTTTTACTTCACTAACACTTAGGTCTCACATATTTACCAAGAGAAAAAGATATTTTTGCCTCCTCTATAAAACATCTGAAATACTGTAAATACAATTCTAAACATCTGAACTTTATAATGGGAATTACCTTTAGAATGTTTAATTAATTCTCAATTCGTTTAATAAATATTTTACAAATCTCCTGTCATTGTCTTAACTCAACAAAAACTATCAGTGACTGAAGAGTTGTTCGAATGTTTCAAAATTAAAATACATAATATTTCTTTAACTAAATTTTCAATCTATATTTTCTAAAAATGTACTCTTAAGGACAATATAATTAGATTAAAAAAACCGTTTGTTAAACAATTTCTTATGTGCTATTATAGCTTAACACAAAATACACAGAATATTAGCAATGGAATTTTTTAAAACAATTTCAGACAAAAAAAAATACAAACCATTAAGTTCATAGATTTTTTTAAACGTTAAACATAAACTCATGTAACTTAAAATGAAAGAATAAGAATAAATGCTCTGAAAGTTTTAAAAAAAACCTTCAAAATTACAAGAAAATGTATGTTAAAAAAAAGTTACACAACTTTTTAACGTATTCCGTCTGTTTTTTTTTTTTGGTTTTATTATTTTTTTGACTTTTAAACCCGTACCTTGGATAGCAATTGAGTGTTACCAAAACCTTGTCGACCGTAATATAAAGTGATTGATCACGGTCAAAATCATCCGTTTAAAAACTAATCGTCCCATTTCATATTAGTTTACATTGATGGTAACGTTACGTTAGCTTTTTTGGTTTTAGTTATTTTTTAAAGATAAAAGAAAAGAAGGCAAACTCAATGGGAGAAGAAAAAAAATAATGATTACTAATAACTTCGTCAAAATTATATCATAACTATTGTAATCGTATAATTTATTTAAATAACATTGTCGTCCAATTACACGTCAAGAGATATCTATTCAATATTTTAAGGACACCGAAAGACGTTGGTCGAGTTACCTTGGACTGCTGGCAGTTAATTTAATGTTTAACGGGGAGTACTCGTTAAACTCACAAATATTTAATTATGCTCATGAATATTTCATAATAATCAATTTAATTAATGTTATTCGCATTAAATGATTCGTGCTCCGCTTTTTTTTTACCAGCAATGCAAAAAAGAGATTTTATGTTATGAAGGAGAGGTGGTAAGAGGGGACTATAAAAGTACTTCGGGTCTTTTAGGCCTAAGTGGTTGTCGGTAAATTATCCCGTTAACCGTTTAGTAGCATGGTGGAAGAGTAAGGAGTACGAAGAAAATGTGCAATTATATTTTTAGAACTCAAATGATTATAAAGGCATGGCGTGGCATAGTGGTCACCTCAGTTGTCATCGACATCTGAGGTTAAGCTGTGTCCATGGCTGCTTGATCTCGGATGGGTGACCACAACCCGGGAATTTTAGTTACTGTCCAGACGTGTCCTCCATACTTACCCAGTACTTACTCTCATTACCCAATCAACCAAAACCTTAACCAACCAACAATCTAATGGCTATTGATGCCGATGCTTGAAAAAAAATGTAAAAGTAATAGATATTCCAAAAGTATGAAAATCAAAACCACCTACATTATTTACTAAGGTATATTCACAATAAGTTGTGTCAGATTTTTAACATTTAAACAAATAGAACAGCATTTTATGGATTCGTTTTCTTAAATTTCCCAATAGGTGTACTAGGTATCTTACATCTGTTGTTTGTTGTTTAGAGTTCTTGAAAAAAATTATACCGTTTATATCGCTTTTCCCTTTCATTAAACTGCATAAACGTCTTTCGTCACTTTTATTTGAATAATAAGACGTATTATTTTTGTCGTTTATTCCCAGTAATAATTATAATAACGACTGTCACGCAGTATAAATTTATAACGCTAATACTGATATTTTTTTATGGCAACATATTGTTAAGGAGTGATCATTTTGACGACGCTGTCAGGCTGTATTGCAATGTAAATGTCATCGTCCAAATAGTGTCGTGTCGTTAATCGCCCATACTCGGTAGACTACTTTTTCTCGTTGAAGTCCAAAATTACATGTAATATTTTTCTCTTTTGTAGTTTGTCGATATTTTATTATGAACCGAAATTGGTCTTTTGTTTTTTTATAATGATTTGTTTTAAATTTTGTATAGATTGGTTTGGTTAGGTTTAAAACAGCAGCTATCTAAGCACGGTCGACGCGACGCAGCAATTACTGCATAAAACTTTAAGGATGATTTTTTTAATTTAATTTATTATACTCTGGCTTGTCGACGAGTTGTGTGTTTCTGGTGATTATAATTGTTTACCTAATACATTTTTCATTTCTTCCAGTTTGCTGCTTCATGCCATGGTTTATTTTAGCGGGTAATTTTTATATTTATTTTGAGGTGGCTTATTTGAATTCTCGCGTTATATTTCAGTATTTTGAATATAGATCAATGCGATGGCCGACACGAAACATAAAATCCAATAATGTTGCCGAGTAATAAATTCATGTCGAGAAACGTATGGTAAAACTATAAGTATTAGTCCTACGGTTAAAAAGTTTTAAATACGCGAATCGTGTAACGTTAACCTGGCTAAGTAACCGCAAAGTTCTGAAAACATTTCATCTCGACCCTTCAAGGCAATTTGTAACACGATTATATTTCTACAGTCTACACTAATGTTGGCTAAAATCTTACTGGATAGTTACGGAGGCCGGAGCCTGCTGATTTTGAATATATACATTTATATATTTCACGATCATAGTTTAAACCGACTTATCATACCCTAAATAGAATACTCAAGTATATATTCTACTTAAGGATGAACAATATAATTGCAACCATTACGTTAGTATATCCAAAAAAACCTTAATTTATGGTAATATGTAGTTGGAAAAACATATTTTTAGTTAAAACGCTTTATTTTTAAGTAGAAATATTAACTATTAACAGCCCTCGCATTTGTGTAAGCAGAAAAACCCTACTAATTATTTAAAAGCTGTACACTGAATGTAATATTAGTCAATATAGACCCTCCGACTTCGCTTCTCCAAAACAATCCTTGCAAATATTCCGTTGATCCTATTACAACTAAAAGCATTTCTTGTTTGATAAATATTGACACTTACCTAATACCATTAGTATAAATATGTTTGAAAACTTATATGGTATAAACAACGAACATATACTATACTTATTTTACTAACATATTTTATACTTCCCAGCAAACTTATAAACATTATTAAGCTCACTCTGTAATAAACCGTTTTTGATCAAACATTAAACATATATTGGAGCTCTATCTCCTCTGAAACCTTAGTTTGATTAAAACTTGATTACAGGTAAAATAATTTATAATGGACATGGTTAATGGTTAAAGTAGAAAATAAAGAATAGTTAATAGTTAACTATTAAGTCCAACCAGATTCCTATAAAATAATGCAAAAGCCTTAATATTTATGCAAAATTTTATTAAATTAAATAACCTTATTATATACATAAAACCTATGCTTACTTAACACTTACTTAAAATAACTACCTACACATCACCAAGAAGTTTTAAAATGTATGTTCATTTCTCTTTGTGATTGTACTTTTAATGATATCATTTCAAGGTATAATTTTAATTTTTTTTACTAAATGAAAACTTTAGTATAATTTCTATACACATAAATTATTATTTCACTTAAATAACACCGAAAAACTTACAATAGAAATTTTTAGTTAAAACACACTCATGAGGTTTGAGAAGTTGCAACCCTTAAAAACCATGCGTTGACTCTAATAATGTTACTATTTGTTACGGTTATTACTAAGCATTTTCTAACTTGTCTATTTAGTTCAAAATAAAGAAAGTTCCTGGGTAGGCATAAAATAAATAGCACAGATTATATAAAAATATAATCTGTGTAACTATTATCATAAATCAGAATACATTAACAAAATATAGAATATAAAATACAATTATGATATTATATAGTTAAAAAAAGTGATAATAAAAATAAAATAATAATAAATAAAGAAGAATTGAATATAACGAAGGGGAGAAACAGGAAAATATAGGAACATAAAAATCAGAAGGGGATAGAATATTAGAATATAAAAGAGATAGTTTAATAGTATTATTAAAAACTGTATTGCCGACTGAAAAAAGTTCCCTATATTATATTTTTCTTATTTTGATAACTGCAAAAGCATTTTCAGCAATTTTATTGAACATTTGTTTTCTTTATACACTTTTTAAAATTTTTTTAATTACTATAATATTATAAAATACATGCACGCTATAAATTATTTTTTGCTTTCTATGTAATACATATTATAATATAGATACAGATATTCAAGATATCAATGAATTGAGAAAGGAGTTGATTTTTAAAAATAAAATAAAACCTTTATTATTAAAAAAAACATATAATAAAAGATTATGTACGGTTTCATACGGTGCTTTATAGACGTAATGTCGTTAAAATTATTATCATAAACAGTTCACACTATTTTAATGTGAAAGGGCCTGTGAAATGGATATATTTTAATTGTACGGTTGTAAGGAGGTTTTCAGCCATTATATTTTCTGATGCATATATTATGTGAGTAATGAGCATTGCTGTTCGAATACTAATATCATTATTCATTCGGCGCAAGCACAATAGATTTATCACTGGTCTCTTCAATCATCAAAACTCACTTATAGTTCAACAAAATTTAATACAGGAGAACGCAAACAGATTTATCTATAATCTAATATATGCATTTTTGCCTTTCAAACCCCATTCCATAAAAGTCTTAAATCCTATCATTACACATCTTGAATAAACAATACAATATATAGTAATGTTAGTAACAATATTACAGATTTTATTTTTTTTTTTTTTTCTCTCTCTATTATTATTTTAGTTTGTATATACTATCTCTAATCTGTGTAATTGTTGAGCTGTTAAATTTATAATAAAGGCTATATAAAAAAAAAAAAAAATATATTACAGATTCAAACTCGGGTTGTGTGCCAGCGATCAGATAAAACGCCAGCAGCTTTGTTAAATTGTCCTATTATAATTTAAGTTTTGTACAAACAATTCTATACAAAAATATTTTGAAAATCAATAACAAATAAACGGGAAACATATCAAACCGTATTTCAAAATTAAGTGGAGTAATGAGAAATAATTGGTCAAATAAAAAAGCGTATCCGACTTTTTGTAAATATCTTTTAAAGCCATAAAAATATGACAACTCGGCGATTATAAACAATATGTTAAATATTAATAATGTATAACCAAAAACATCTTAACAGTTAACGTACTTATCCGAGAATTTATAGGGTACGTATAGTATTGTAAATACAATAAGATGTTACAAATAGTAAGTTATTTTTTTTAAGTCTACTGAACTCGACAACTTAAATACTATCTGTGATTAATAATTTCTAAAGTTTTATCGTGGAAGTCACTGTGCTGTTAAATGTACACTTCAAAAACTCGTAGTTAAACTTGCACTGTATAGTGAGACGATGTGAAAGGTTTTAATATTTTTGTGTACAACAACATATTTAATTAAAATGCATTTCCCGTAGTGTAACAATGTATCAAGTATTATTAAGGTAGCAAGTACTATTGAAAAAAAAAACTAAACAAATGTTTTATATAAATAATAAGCATAAAATAAATTAAATACCTACATTTTCAACTTCTGTAACATTTGTAAAAAGTATAAATGAAAAGGCACAAAAAAATGAATTTTGTTGAATAATTTTAGTTAAAAAACTTCAATCAATTTTCCAGAACCCAGGGACGGATGTATTGTAATCACTAAAAAGAAATATGTATCACAACAAAATACAACCGAGTGCTTTCAACCATTGTAAAATAAATGCTTTGCATATTTCTTTTCTCCAAAGGTTGTACCTACTTGACATATTTTCCCAACAGTAGAGACTGGTTGAAATTTAAAGACGTTAAAATACAACACACATACAATCCCAAGTAATGAGGTGGCTAAAAATAAAATATTTTAATTTGTAGATACTCTGGAATAGCAAATTCGCATTATATCAAAAGTACAATGGCCTGAACAAAACCAACATTATCAAATTCTTGGGGACTGCCGGATTAATGTCGCTCGCTAACTGTGCAATTAAGTAACCTTTTTAAATGAAATACAACGCAATATACAACAAACTCACTACCAAGCACCCCCTTCCACTTCCAATCCCTCGCTCGGCCGTTATAGAATGACATTAATCAAATAAATTAAAATATATAATGCTCGTAATAAAAAAAAAGTTTTGAAAAAAATATATTTAGGGTGACGTATTTGCTGTGAGAGTTAATCGATATTTAAATTCATCATCTAAATTATAATTAAAAATTTACTTGAGTGACAAGCACGCTATCTTATATCACGGCATAACATATTTTCACAGTATGAATTAATTAAGGTCAGTAATATTCTTGAAATCATCCTAAAATGTAATTAATAATTGGTATGGGCGTATTTAAGCACATAAAACAAACATTTTTAACATATTAAATAGAGCATACAAGATATGTTGTCCTAAAATGTCATTCTTACAAAAGAATATACATTAAACAAGCCTTCTTGTACTACACTACATTCTGTTCTTTTAATAATTGCAGATAGACGATAGTTTTAATTCATTTCCACTTTGTGTCTACGGACTTATTTTCAATTTAGATGTATTCTTAGCATATACCCCCTTTTTTCAGTCACATACTTTAATGTAAGGTCGTCACACATTTGGTCGGTTCAATAATAATTGTATCGGTTTACTTAACCGAAATTGGCTATGAAAATAATAATTGTAATAATTATAAAATGTATTATGTAATACCTACTTTCTGCTCGACCCATCTTTCCTCGTCTAACATTTCATGTCAACCAAGTTCGTTTAATTTTCTTGTTAACACAAAATATTGCGCACCTTCATAATCATTAAAAAAGATTAATGGTTCTACATCAGCGTTACTCCGTAGGCACACCACGGGCTTATGCGACCATGTCTCACATGTCACAAAAAATATACAGATTTTTAATTATAATCTCTGAGACATGGTTAATTAGCCGGGATTATTAAAATATACGCAGAGTGATTCATTAGGTTCTGTAAATTACTATAACACATAATAAATCACCCCGTGTTTTTTTTATGACATAATTTTAGTTAAAATCTAGAAAAAAATTTAACTTCTAAAAATCGTATAATTGATATACAGCTTGTTTATGTGATAAATGTATACTTACCTACATGATTAAAAGTTGGACAAAAAGTATTTTTTAATGGTGGACTATATTATTGGAATTTTCCGTTATTAATCATATTAACCTGTATTTATGAGTTTTGTTATTATGCATTCCTAATTTGTTTACAAGATAAATAAAATTAGCATGTTAGAAGCCTCTACAGTAATAAGTTAGAGATCGACCTATTCGCAAGTAATAAATAAGTACCTATAATTTATACATTATATAACTCACTCACTATAACAATAAAAATGCAAATAACTAGTCTTGAATATATTATATTTGAGTAGTTATAGCATTTATTTACATATGTGCTGTGTGCCTATCAGACGTACAATCAGATGTATAAATTATAATGTATAATCAGATACCACCTATTAAAAAAATATATATTTTTTGAAGTGTGTTATGTTTCGCATACCATGGGTATGAAATAGGAATTTGACCGTCTAGTAGGATTTATTTGTTTATTTAATATTATTATTTAACTTGGATAAAAACAAAATGATGAATCCTAAGATCAGGTTAATACATCAATGACGCATCAAAATAAAGTCTAATAAATCACAGTAACAAAACTTAATTTATTTAAGCCCCATCGCCGACATGAGGAGGTAAATCTTTAGCGCTTAAATCCTAGGCTAAGTTTTATGACTTAAAAATTATCAGGAAGACTTGATTATTGATAACTTAGTTATTAAAAGTTGAAACGCCATTGTAAACTGTTGAGTACGTCTTTTTACGGTATTTTTTAATATTTTATCTAAAAAAATTATTTCGGTTAAATTACATTATTAAATGTACTTATATCATTGATAACATTATTTTTTTTTAAAAAAACTAATTTCCCAAAATATGCAAAAATGATATTTTTCAGCAGAGACTAGAAATATGGGGAATATTTTTGGTCGAAAAAAACTATACTCCAATGGACCATACTCCAAAAAACGTTTTCTGGCAACAGATTTTGAAAACATTTTTGATTAAAAATTAAGTTGAAAATAGATATGTGCATTAAATCGTCTAAAATTGTATTAATATTGTTACAATGTAGTTGGCCAAAAAGTAGTGATAATTATGTCGTAGGCTATACAAATAGTAAATATTCTAATGATTAATTTTTATTTTATCCTAGGCATCTATTTTTATAGAAATAACTTATTTTTAACTAATGTAGTTTTTATTTTAGTTTAATATTTCCTTTAATTTCTTCGATTCCCACTTTAAACTTATGTATTTGATTACCACTTTCTTTTACGACTAAAAATCCAGAAAACATTTTTAATCAGTGCTACTTGAATAAATCCATCCAGCAAATAAAAACATCATGTTTACACAGGCAAAAAAAAATGTTCTTGGCTTTGCATCAAAGCTAAATACGTCAAGACGGAAACGGCAAAACATTTTCTAAAAAATAAAAAGAAGTCCTTACATAAAAAAAAAAACAATTTGATTTTGCGATCTGCCTTAGGAAATCGCATCTTATCGAGCTTGTTATTTTTTACGGTACTGAAATACCCAAACGTATTGTAAGTACAGTACTTAACAGCTCCCTTGGTACAATTCAAAATAAAAAAAGGCATTTGTATAAAACTGGATGAGACATTGTATAGCTGAAAAAAATATACATTTTTCACTTTTTAATTAAATACACATTTCTGTAAATACAATTTTATCTTACAGTAGCTTATCACATAGGTAGGTAAATTAAAAAACGAATTATTAATTAAAACCTCACGTAAAGTCCCGGAAGTTATAGACAATAATATAAAATCACCCAAATTTTAAATATTTTTGATTAATTTTGTGTATTATCTAAAGACTGAGGAACAAGCACCGTATAATAATAAATTTAGGCGTCCATTTTATAAAAAGTTATCCAAATTGTGAAGTAACGTTATGTGTAAAAATTAAGGATGACATTCAAGTTCCGATTTTACAGATATCCGGATTCTACTCTATGGTACATTCGTTACAACTCAGAAGGGTTTGATCCGGCACTTATAACTGGCCGTGCTCACAAGCGAAGCATTTTCAAAACTGAATAAAAACATGCCATCCCAATTGGAGCTTTGGTAAGCTCTCAGAATTGTTATTTATGTTTGAAGTATGTAAATTATTACTATGTATTTTGATAAACGTGAAATATATTGTTAATGTAAACACTCGAATGTTTAGATCAGACTTCGAGGAATAAGGTCAATACACTTGAAATGTCCGCCGTCATTTCTGTTCGATGGGAATAATGTTTATTTGCTAACAGCCAACATCGAGGTAGATAAATATTTTGCTTTGATGGTTTCCAAACTTTGACCAAAACAGATGTATAAAAAACTATGCAACATAACAATCGGACTGTACAACTGAGCAGAATTAATTCTTATCCGGTCAAAGTACTGTAAATAAATCATCCAATTTCCTTTTATTTTTCCTTACTGACACGACATTTGTCTATGTTATTGACATACATTTAATAAAATTGCGTATGTATCTAATAAAGCATTATTTTAGCAATGTTGGCACTAAATACGTGGCTTAAAAAAATATTAAAAAAACGAAAAACTTCCCCTTTGTGGCGGAGTTGGTTCAGTAAAATTAGAGCTTAACGCTTATGTCCATAAACCTTGCATATCAAATTTACTAGTTTTTGCCAAGTTCTATAACTTGACTCTATAGCCAATGTGCTGAAACTTGGCAATTCTGCTATTTTTTTAAGTTCTCCAGATTTTGAGGGGTAGGTTAGGTTAGGTTAGTAGTGTAGTGAAGTTTTTTCCTTCTGGAAACAATTTTCATTTGAGTGATGAACCAATAGGCACCATTTTTTTTGTAATAAATTGTACCAAAATATATTCAAAAGATATAGGTATCTTTTTTCCCCCTTCCCCCTAGAAATTTACTAAATAGTAGGGAAGTATTATAACTTAATTTCTTATACGGGTAGGTAACATGCAGAAATTCATCAAATGCACATTATGTCTTTAAAACTTTTTAAATTCGTAGTTTTCTTATTCCGATTGATATCTATTTTTGGTCTAATTTTACACAATCTTTAACGACTTCTAAGATTTTCTCCATTTTTTGGAGGGGGAGAGGAAGTGTGGCAGTTATAAAAATCGGATTTCAGGTTAGATATCAGAATTGCTCTTAAAATTCGACTTCTGCTATTGTCCACAGACATTTTGGAAAAAAAGAAAAAATTTGACTTCATAAATAAAAGACTTTTGAAAGTAATTAATGTATATTAGACAAAATTCTTAACAAACAAATCAATGATAAAAAAAAACAACAATTTGAAAACGAATAGATTTACCTATAAGTTTTTCCTTAAAACGCACTAATTGATTAAAAAATAAATAATAATATACACTAATTTTACACTATAATATTTAAGGGCAAGTTATTATAAAACAGTTATTCTAAAGACATACAAATTAAAGTTAAATTATAACTTATTTGTATTTTTTTTTTTACAAATAATTTTTACTAGAAATAGGAAGACAAATGACTAGAGTTGCAGTTCTTCCATATTGCATAAATAAGCAACTTCATAAATTGTTTTTCAGTCATATAGAAATATTTGTACATTTTAATGCTACTTATTTATAGCCAAATATAGAATATAGAATATTGTAATTAACAAATTAATAACGTTTAATTATTTTTACATGCTGACTGAATCAGTACATTATTCTAAAAAAAAAAAAACATTTACGTACAGTCAGAAATTAATACACCCCTTTAATGATCAAAAATAAACATTATTAAACTGCCAGTAATAAGTAATAAATTTTGTGCAAAAGGTTTTGAACATTCAATGATCAGAGGACAATTACAAAATTAGTCCTACCCAAGAATAAATAAATAATAATAAGATAAATTAATTAGTGATATTGTTGCGAAGGACTATACAAGTTCGTCTGAAGAAGCCTCAGATGTTGTCCATTCGCCCTGTTCAATATGATCAAAATGTTCTGGATTGTAACCATCATCATAATCGAAAGCCATACCAGTGTTTACATCTGGATACTCGATTACAGCAGACATATTAGAATCATCTTCATCTTGTTTGATGGCAATCAATTCTGTTTCGGACTCCTGGCCAATACCATCATTGGATTTAATGTTTTCAACATATTTTTCGCAGAGTTTTGTTTCTTCTACAATTTTTCGGCTACTACTGTTACTGCTATTGCTGCTGTTATTACCCAACATGACGGATGATATTTTGAACACATTTTGATATCCAAAATCAATACTCTTCGAATTGAGCATTATTTGTTTTGGAACAATTTTAATACTACCAGGAGGGTCTTTTATTGAGGTGTGAGGCCTCACCACACATGTTGTCAAGACATTACTCGACATCTGAGACTCTGTATTATTATCCTTAATACGTGGGTCTCTTATGGCAGGTCTTAGCTTAGTGATTAATACTTTCTTACCTAAAGCTGTACTCGTTTTGCTGTTCAGTAACTTATTTTGATTGAATTGCGATTCGAGGAATTTGTTTTGCAGGCCATCGGTTACTTCCAAAAACCTATTTGATGTTGTTTTTAGAGCATCTTCTTCTTTTTTTACTATTTTAGCAAAACTCTGTTTAGTTAGCTGTATTAATCCATTTTTATGTGTTTCAGCAAGATCGTTGGGATCGTTAACACTGTTTTTGGTAATATTGGACCAATGCCCACTACTAGATGAACTTACAAACAAACCACTATGTTCTGATAATTGTCTGTCATTAAATTCTACTAAACCAGTCATATTTTGACTTAACGAGTCATCGCCAGACATTTCACTTAAATCATAATCATTGCTTTCGTCATATTCCATATCTTCGGTGTCTGAATCTATTTGTAAGTTTTTTATTGCCTCTTCCGAGAAACAACAGTTGGATTTGCCACACTTGCATGTAAAAAGTTTTGACTTGACTTTCCAAAACGCAGTTCCATAATCATAACTACAACAATATAAATAACATCAATATGTTTACAAAATTGTAATGATGGACAAAATTTAGAGAATTTACCTCAACGGTTCAGACTCTGGGATGTCTTGAACGGCAAAAAATGCTATCCTGGGAAATCGTTTATCGTGGTGGTTGATAAAAGATCGTACTGACATCAGATTGGGATCGCAAGAATGATTAATAAATCGAGCCACGTTGCTATAATTTAAGGCATCTATACAGTATAATTCAGTAGCGCCCTAGAACAAACAATAATGCATTATGTCATGACGTGATAGCTTAATGACTATTGTACTTACGGGATTTTCCAAGTTAAACAAATAAGAATCTTCTTTTAATCGGTTAGCTTTACGGTCCGTTATTATTTCCCCAACATACCTTGAAGTTAAAATAGAACAATTAGTACTTAACTACGTTCAAGGCTTAATGACTGTATGTTACTTACTCGCACACAAAAGTTCCTCGGGGTATTAGTTGTCGTGCTCTAACTCCCCATCCCATTCCTTTATGTCTGTACAACTCTAGTTTCACTTTGATCCCTTTTTGAATTACTCTGTTGCCACAACGTTGTTTATGGCATTTGCAACGTAAATTGCATTCGTACAAAATAACACTTGGATCTATTGAGTGAACATATCAATAGTATACAACCAACATAAATTATTTTTGTTTAATGATATTCATCTTGTATGCTATTAACCGTCAAAATTGTATCTATGCTAATTTTAAATTTCTTATTGTGATGTCTTTATTAAAATTGTGATTTTTAATTGTACACGCCAGTTGTGTGTAGACCTTCAATACAAAGGTATCTTACACGGTGCTGTTGTAATCGCACACTATCGGTCAACATTATTCAATTATTGAACTCGTTTATTAGTACTGCCGCGTCGTTAGAATAGTATGCTCAAAAATGTATGTATTAATACTCCTGTTGATTTAAATTAATTAAGATTTTTTTTTAATTGTTTAAATAAAAATGCCTTTAGACAATTAAAAAAAAAATTAAAGTCAAATAAAATTGTTAAACCAAAATATGGGTACAACTACGATAATCTTACTGCAATGGTTCCCATATAATATCTACAACCTCTAAAAGGAATTCATCTTTGTCAACATCAAAATCACCAATTCACAGAAAAAAGATTAAAAAAATTCAGTCCTCAAATCAGTTTTCATATTTAGTAGTATAAGCTAAGCCAACAATCACGAGTTACATACATTATCTGAATTTGGACACAATATATGATTTACATTGATGTTGTTTATCAATTTGTGGTAGATAACATACAATATAAGTACCTTGTTATTTATTTTTCAAAGGTGTACTTACTAAAATAATCAAATTCAGAATTTAGGCGTCCGTTTTCATCGTACAAACAATCGCCATTAGCCTGTACGCATTTACATGCGTTTGTATTACAAGCTCCCTCACAAATACAGCTCTATTAAAAATATATGTACAATTTATTACATATACTATTATGTTTAATTCATATTAATAAATAAATTCAGTGACTTACAGCTATATGAGACATAGCTGAATCGACATAATTCCCAACATCGTAACAATTTTCTTTAATATAAGTGAAATCAACTGGTACTTCGTCATCAATTTCATTTACACATTTAATTGGGATTTCCTCGCACCCATGCGTTATATCTCTAAAATGTGCAAAACAAATTTTCATTAGAAAACGTAACAATAGTCAATAGTATTTTAATAGAGAAACATTTAACTTACTCTGATACAATAACAGGAGTCTTTTTCACATACGCATTGGCGCTTTGAAGCAATGTCTCCATAGTTGAATCGGTTCGCTTAGAACTAGCAAGAGGTTTAACAGATATCGATTTACGCTGTTCTGGTGGAACGCTTTTTAATAAATTATAACATTTGGTATTTGGTAGGCAGTAATCTATAGGTCTTTTCTTGCTTTTATTTCTATGATAGGCCATGGCTCCTTGCTCCAAAAGAAACAAAACTATGTCTGTGGCGTTTTTTCGAGTCGCTATATGACTATAAAATAATAATGAATTAAATATAAACACGTTAGGCTAATATGCAAAAAGCGATTATTTTTACACATACAGTGCAGTATCACCAGCATCGTTGACCATGTTGACTTCAGAATCATATTCAACCAAGGCTTGCACTACACCCAAACATCCAGAAATAGCTGCCCAATGTAAAGCCACGTTGTTTTCATCATCAGCTATTCTCGTATTGGGATGATAACTTAAAAAGAATCTGTTGAAAAACATATACATATGTATTTATACTAAAACCTGATTGTAATTTTAATCCTTCTCAGTTTCGCATCGAAACTAAAACTTAAAGAGTAAGTATAATAAAAACATATGAAATTATTACTTGACAACATCAGTGTGGCTATTTTCACACGCCCACACGAGAGGAGTCCATCCACCATTGTCTATCCAATTTATCATGGATGAATGTTTCTCTACTATCAAACGGCAACATTCCAATCGACCGTGTTTAGCTGCTAAATGCAGGGATGTCATGCCTTGAAAATCCTTAAAAATGAAATGCATATTAAATAGATTAATAATGATGATAATAGTTTAAATATAAACTTTAAATCTAATTTACTGAACAACTACTTTCTTTTCTTCAAAATTTGTTCAAAACGATTATGCAACTAATATTTGACAATCGGGCATAAATTTTTACTGTAGCCTAAACCAAAAAATTTGAGTTTACTCACAAACTGCTTATACACTGGACAAAAGTCAAAAATAACAAATTTTTCTTTTAGTTATTTTTTTGTGTTGGGCCACAATGACTTTTTTATACACACTATATGGTTTACAGATCAGAAATCTAAGATTACAAAGTTGGAAAATACATGTATTTTAAAATAAAAAATATTGTTTTCTAAAAAAAAGGTTGTCCGGTAGACTAGTTTTGTTTCATACATTGTATACTATACTTTAATTTCAGGAGCACCCTTATGTTTCAGAAGTAATTGAAGAACATTTATGTGACCGAACTTAGCAGCTAGTCTTACGGGGGTCTTCATTTTATCATCAGTATGATTTGGATCATTGCCAGCTTGTAATAATATATATACAAGCATTGGATTACCGTACATGCTTGCAACATGTAATGCAGTTCGATTATTATGATCTTTAAACTGATAAGAAGAATTACCACCTGCGCCTAAAATGATGAAAAACAAATGTTTTTAGATTTCTAGTCATAAAATCGACGCCTCAAACGAAAAGTAGCAACGTTTGTGAGTTCTTACGAAGACTAGCACCATTCGTGCTATTGGTGCCATTGGTGCCAACAATGCTAGTTTTCGTAAGAAATTCGCGAGTGGTGCTACTTTTTGTAAAAAGCCTCGAATGGTGTTAGTTTTCGCTAGAACTTGAATGGTGCTACTTTTTGTACGACACGTCAAAATATGTTTTATACAAATTTTAACTAGTTTTTGAATAATTGTAAGAAATTATATTTACCCAATATTGATAATACTTTTTCTATATCATTAAATTCACATGCTTGATAAAGTCTTTGAATTGGATACCTAATCAAGAAGTACAATTGACAATATAAAAATCATGTTATATCTTTTTATAATATTATATTTATTTTGAGTAAAAGAAAAGACTTTAATAGTTGTATTCATTGTTAAATTTAACTAAATTTGTATTCATATAATATCTTATACGCCAACTTGTATTATCATTATAAGCTATTAAATAAAAATGTTGACTTAATATTATACTCACATGATTCGGCTAGAATCATACATTTCTTCCTGAAGTCCTTGTAAATATTTAGTTAATTCATAAGAGTTTATTTCCGGAGGACAATTTTCTGTAGTCAATTTTTGTCGCCCAACTTGAACAGATATACAGTTTGGTGTAGTGCGTCTGTGCTTGTTTTTCAATTTGTTAACAACAAACTTGCGTAGTTCTAATTCGTGTACTTCAGAGGATCCGCAATGGAGACATCCTTGGTCTTTAAGGTAACAACCGATATGAAAAAAGTGCCCATTGTTACACACCATAAATATACCCTGGATAAAATTGGAATGGGAAATAATGAGATTAGATTAGAATACTTTGTTATTGATGTATATAATTATTTCAAACGTTAATTTTTGGGATTTTAGCATTTTATAACTCTGCCTAAGACTTACCTCTGAACAAAACCTTCCACAACGTGGACAACTATGATGTAAAATAAATCGTTTCATGTGATGTATACATAAAGTTACAAAAGGCAATGCAACATGAGCTCTTAACATGGGCATGTGTCCTAATTCGTCGAGATGGCAAGCTAAACTTGTACAAGCTATTAGTCTACCATCAACGCAGTCTTCAGCTTCACATAACATTTTACCTTCATCAATCACTACAACTTGTACATGTTTATCACATAAACAAAACTTATTATGATCTCGTGCAATTTGATTAAAGACATTTGTTTTATTATCTGCAACATAATAAACAACTTTTTAAATAAAAATATACCCATATGCAGACATGTGTATGACTAAATCTGCTTAAAATGATATTACAATATATTCAAAAAATTTAAAATGTTAGTTTTACCTTCTATGTCAACATTTGAGAGTGTACTACTATCCACATCATCCTGATAAATTCTATCATTGGATACTGTACCGAAATCGCTACAAACTAAAAAAGACCATTAACTTGTTAAAAAATAATCATAAGAAGTATTTTAGTAATAGTGGAATGTTTATGTGTATACCTGATATAGAATGTCTATCAGAGTATGTTTCAGATGTATCAAAAGAAGCTGTATCAGAGTTCATGGTATTACCCAGAGCTTTTTTAATAGTCCTTTGACGATCTTTTTGAGATTTTTTTTTAAATATATTATACCTCCCTCCCCTAAACAACTTTTTCTTTCTTTTTCTTTGGTCTGGGAAATTTTCTTTGACTTTTGAATCTTCAATAGCTAAATTATCTTCGATTGGTTCTATTTTAATAGGAGTAGGATCTTCAACCACATCGGCTGGTTCTTTTTTAATTTTTGTAGGTAACTTTTTTTTGGAATTTGTATCAATATTAAATGTTTTTTCTTTTCGAGCAATAGCCGATTTTAAAACAGATTGACTGCTATCAGTAGACCTTCTTGAAGATCTTTTAAGTGGTACAACAGTTTCAACAGTAGCATTGTTTGATTTTGGTTTTTTCACAGAACTCTCCACGCTATAATCTGTAAGATTACTTGAGCTTACGTATGAATCCGGCTTATTTTCATTTGTTCTCAAAGTAAGAATTATTCTTGGTTTGAGTTCAGGTTGTTCTGGTTCTACTTTTATATCGGGTGTTGTTGATGATGTACTGTCTGCCTCAGGCTGAGTTTCGTACATTTTTTTCCGAGATCTTATACTAGCTACCAGTTCTTCATCTACCTGGCCATTTAGCTTGAGCATAAGTTCAGCAATTTCATCATCTGGACTTTTTTCAACTTCTATATCTTTAATGTCATTATTAACAACATTTGTCGTTCCAAATTCATCTTCGTCTCCGTATTCTTCATTATCAGAATCTGCTTCATTGATAAAACGAGTTTTCATTCTAGCCAAGATTTCTTGAATGTCAGGTCGACCGTTTTTTCCATCTTTTAACTGATTCATATCTAACATTTATCAGAGTAAATGTTCTCTGAAAATCAAGAAAATAATTAGTTAAATACTGGTACAAACCTATCATAATTAAAAGACTTGTTATTTAGGCGTATTTAATTGTTTGTTCATTGAAATTTTCCACAGAGTTGTACTGACATAAAATGGAGCAACTTAGATAACATAACAATTATACTAAATATTATCAGATATTAATTTAGTAGGCAGAGATTCAAAAGTATATTATTTGTGTGTATCCTAATAAAATATACTTTTTCAATAATTGCAAATTGCAATACAAGACTATTCTTAGGCCCCATTTCGTAAACGTTTTAATCAGTTCTGAATAATAATCAATCTTATATATACATAAAATTCAATTTTTCTTAAAACCGTCTATGTTTAAACTATGGGTGAGAAAAAACCGCAATAAAACAAAAATATGAACTAAATTTAAATTAACGATTTGGCACTCTTTTAAATGCATTACGCAGAGGATTTTAATTAGTTATTGAAATCTATATTTACAGATCCTACGGTATACTTATTCTAAAATACAAGTGTTGTAATTTCAAACAAATTGTATATTATCAACAGGATTACCCAAACGACAATCAACGGAGTCCGGAGACCTTAACAATCATTAGATTACGAAAAAGATGTTTTATGAGAAAAACCTATTGTGTAATTAGTAAGTTATAAAGTGTTATTTGAAATAAGACAAAAAAAAAATAAACCCACAAAATCAAGAAGAATACATTATCAAACTTCAGACATTCTGTGTGATAAGTGTTGAGTATCGGAGTGTGTGCCTACGGTAAAATAACTATTGGAGTGTTGTTTTAAAGCAACTGTTTGGTAAGCTGGTGAAGTAGGCAACTGAGGTACTCAAGTGCAGAAGTTAGGTACCTTAGATACCCCGATTAATGACAAGAAAAAATTACAATAATTTGAGGTATCTTTACCTGAAATTCAATAAGACATTCCAGTTGTGCAGCAAGATTTCCTATAACGGAAAACCCGTGCTAAGGCACACCACTACGAAACTGAATCGTAATATAAGTGACAAAAATCGTCACCGAGCGACAGCGATAACGGGGTACGCGAACGGGCGGCGGCACTGTCGCTGCTAAAGACCAATTCGACCAGCGACATTCGGCGGGCGATGCGGCTGGCGGCGGCGGGTGAAGACGAAGACGGTGATGTTCTTCAGTGAACGAAAATACGCATGATCGCCAATGGTATAATACTCGTACGGCCGTATTCTGTAATGCTATCGGCGCGGCCACTGCTGCCAACGTTGACGCCGTCAAGTCAGTAGTCATTACCACCAAACGGCCGCGGTCTGGACTTAAGCGCGAGCGCCCCCCGATGCCATTCTAATTTCCAACACCCGCGGACGACTGCCACCCATCTATGTGTTCTGATGCAAAGACTATCAGTTTCCGGCGTCTTCACCGACACGAAAAAGTGACCAAAGATTACTAACGTTTATACTGTAAGCCTACACCCAACATTCCATATGTCTTGCATGTATTAACATGTTAGTATTGTCTACCGACAAGACTTATTTGACATAATATCGTATTGTGTTTTGGAGCGTTTTTGTCGCAAGTCGGGTTTGTCGAGCGCGTCCTTCAGCCGTAGTTTTTGGGAACCACTTGCCGCAAAGGCACAGAACGTTTGCACATATTGACCAGCAGCAGCGGCACGGCGTGTACACGCACAAGCATAAACGCCGCGGGTTGGCAGATTGTTAACCTTTTTCCCCTCTCTAGCTTGCCACCCCCTCTATCTACATATTATATCGCTTCCTCCTCGGCCTCGACGACCGCCGTGGCAAACGCAAACGGCGAAACGCCACAAAAAACAATTTAACGACGTACACCATTTATAATTTATTATTATTGTCGTCTGTTTCATCCACGTCAATAACTGTACTGTCCCACATAGGCCTGTATTACATTAACGTCATATACGCATAGCGATCAGCTATGCGTATTTTAAAGCTGCAATTATAATATAAAATGGGACTCGCCGCTCGCGGTATTTTGTACAGCAGCTGATAGCGACTAGCGTGGTTCGTGGACTGTGGACATTTATGACTGATAAAGGATACGCGCGAGAATGGTAACCAATGGAATTACCAACCATCTTGTGATCAGTGGTCTGATGGTATTGTACAACATCATCGCAAATTCATCCGATACTGATGTAAAAAGTCGATACAACAACCACAAAAATTATTATTTATTATTCAGATTCACGCGTTCTAGCGATTCTCAGCCGATGGCGGAAGTTAACATCTAGAGAACTACCGCGTTTGATCAATCGTTGATATCGTATTCATTATTTAAATAACTGCATGTATACAAATCGTGCGGACTGCACGCCAAGTATTAATCTTGGATTTCCGGAGACTTCGCCTTTGACTTAGTTGTGTAATGTACAGATAATAAAATGTACTGCTGATGTATGACGTGTCCCGGATAAGTGATAAGGCTTTCAGTAGGTACGTCGTTTTGCATCGGACATAGTAGAAATAATTCCAAAATGCGTTACCAATTTGTTTGAACTTCGAACCCTGTGTAAAAACTTGTTAAGTCGGTAATAACTAATAACAGACAAGACCGCTTTTTCACTGGTTGTCCGCAGCCCACAATCCACTTAGGTAGCTGAATTTTCGAAACTCATAGTATTCATATTTTTACCTAAAGAATTAAAATACAAGTAGTTTTTTGAATCATCATAAATAATTTACCCAAAACTAAAAATTGTTATGCCATTAATTATTACAATATTTAATATTATGTGGATAATTTTCAATCCATGAGAGCTTAAAGCATTCATAATACTATTGATTAATATAAACTTAATAATATTACCTAATATTTAATATTCCTGGCAAGTGGCAGCTATAGTCTGTATACTGTTCAGAGTATCGTTACATTATTCATGGCAGCTGTTCCTTTTTAATTTTAATCCTTATTTTTTTTTTTTTTTTTATAGAAATCATGCTAAATTATTGGTCTGTGAACATTTTATTTCAAAATCAATTAGTATGTAAGATATATATATATATATATATATTGGACATCGTATAATTATATATTGGATTTATATTCAACAGATTTTGAAAGGATTATCAGCAGATAATTTGTTTTGTCTTATTAAGTTATTATGTAACTATATTAAAATTTTACTTGTCATCTAAAACATGATCCGCCCCTCTAAGTATCAAATTTATAGCTATTTACTATCAAAACAAAAAATATTTCAGTTACAACATTAAATTTCACGTCAAAACACCTTTACATCGTTTTAAAAAAATATTTAAAATATTGGTTTACCGGTTAGCAATATTATTATCCTAAGTTCAATTTACTAATTTTAAAGTAGTTAACTATTATAACCTGCCAGTATGGCTGTGCTGCATATCCTGTGGCTTCTAGAAAGAACTCATAAAGTCGTTTGAAAAGGGTCCAAATTATTTAATGAAGGGCCTATTATTATATTATGTAACTTACAAATGTTTTATCTATTTCAATTTGTTTTTTAGGTACAGGTTTTATGTTATTTGCCCATCTTAAACGTCTACTATAAAGGCTTAGTTATTGTTGTGGGGTCCATTTTAATTGGTTACACACCTACACTCTGAGGTATTTATTAGGTTGGTTCTTTTAATATTTTTTTGTAAAATTTTACGTTGGATACCTATATTAATCGGCTGTAAATAAAAAATTAACAGCAATAATGAATATTATTTGTTTATGGAATACAACTTAATAAATGTATGCCTAATGCATAAAGGACCAAATTAAAAAATATTTGTTGTTGATTCTGTCATGAAATAATCCACATTACGTACATTTTTTAAATATACAACTTGCCAAACAATGTCTAAGAATAATTATGTATCGACGTACTGGATTTGTCAGGAGCTAGAAGGAGAATATAGTATTAATATTAATAAGTAATCATCATCATTATATTATTATTAGTAGCGAATGCGAGACATTGGCTATTACTGTAGGTTACAAAGGCGTCTTGCAGCAATATAAATTATAATTACGACGATAGCATACTTCTTATCAGTTAAATGAAATAAGTTAAATTTGCATAAATATATATATATATTAGTTTGTAGCATGTGCTACATAATGTAAATCTGTAACCTGCAACCTAGAATATTTGTGTGATGAAGCCGAATAAAGTACGAGCAAGAGTTTATTAGTTACTACCCTACACCCTGACTATGGACTTCATAGTCAGGGTGTAATAATACAAATCGTATGGAGTATGGATGGACTATATGTCTATATTCCATAGGGCATAGAGCAAAACTATGGATTATGGCCGTACCGTATCAGAATTCAGAAACAATTTTCTTGCCGCTAGACGCCTGTGCTGTTTCCAGTACTCTTATTCATTTTCGTTATGTTGGCACCTGGTTATCATTTTTTACGTTGCCTTTATCAGTAAACACATTTTCCGCCGAACGCCTGTGTCGGGTGTCCATAATAATATTATATTCGATATCAAGCACGTGTTGACTATAAATATTAAATTGTAACTTGTTTGTTAGTGTTGACTGTCGAATATACCTACAAGAGGGTTGTAACTTATTGTTTACTATTAACAATTCAAACATAATATAATTGACATTTCTCTTTAATTTTTTGACTAACTATGTATGTTATAATTGTTATTACTTTTTAAATATTTTATTGTTACAATTATTTATTCTACCTATTATTATTATTTAGAAAATGGCAAAGAAAAGTTTAAAAAGGAAACAAAAAACTGAGGAGATTCAAGAAGAGGAGCCTAAAGTAGTCTTGCCTCTAGTTCGAAGATCAGACGAGCCAGTCATCAAAAAAGTAATTTATTTTTTAAAAATATTATTCAATTAAACATTTTTTTAAACTATAATTTTATTTTTTAAACTATACGTATATTCATAGAGTTAAGGTTTGTATATTTATTAAAATTTGCAGATACAACGTTAAAACTACGCCTTAAGATACATACAAAAAATAAATTATAATTTCCTAGTTTTTTTTCTGCATATTGGTTGGATTGTATAATTCTGTCGATAAAACCCTAACAAAAGTGCAACTATTTTGAGATGCGTAGGTTAGTGTATAAAAGCTATTCTTTGACCTACCTAATAAGATTAAAAGATTGTTTGAAAACATAAAATATCTATATTTAAATTGTATATATTAGTCAAAATATTACCTACAAGCAGAGCAGGGCATTTTTTCTTCTTCGAATAACGAATAATAACTTATTTTATTGGATAACCTCTTAATCGACCAAATCTAAGATGTTTTGTTTAAAAAAAAAAGATTCGACAGTCATTTGAATAAATTCTTTGAATAAAAATAGTAGTCAATGGGTATTTGAATAAAAAAATTATTTAAATAATTTTTCAGATAAAAAATTATCTAAATAATGTCCAACTCTGTCACAAAAACCATTTCTCCAACCTGCTAATAAAATATAATTAAAAAATCATGTTTACAGTGTGCAGCATAAATTATATTAAAATAAAATTGTGTTATTATTAAAATTTTTTAAAAAAATCAGTGCTTGGACGACGTTATTTTAGAGCAGTCATGCCTCAAAAATGTGTAATTAATCACATCCAGTTGCTTCATTCTGCTACATAGTAATATTTTATCAAATTTATTATAATGCATACTATTCTGCGTTCCAAAAGAGAACATACCTACTGGGCGGTGATTTGTTTACGTTTGGCGGCTTGCATTTCCCGCCAAGCACCTCCCACTATGACGTGCTTCGGTTAGATTTGTAGCTCGAACGGTGATTGTCAGTAGTGATGCGCAAAATCGGTATGTTCTCTGTTGGAACGAAGAATACTCCATATTTGGCACTATCATATGATCCACTATCTCTGAAAAAGTTTTTATTTCATTACAAAGTATCTTAGGGATTTAATAGATTTCTGTTTATAAACATAATAATACAAATTTTTTTAATAATAGTTATGTTTTATATTTTAATATTTATTTGATTTATTATTTTTAGACAAAATGGATCAATAGGGAACGAGTATTAGTATTTGCTACCCGTGGTATAAGTTTTCAACACCGTCATTTAATGAAAGATTTTATCAAAATGTTACCGCATTCAAAGTCTGCTTTTAAAATGGAGAAAAAAGAAAACTTATTTGTAGTCAATGAGGTAGGTTAATTATATGTTTTATATAAATTTAACCATTTTATATCCTTAAACTTGTTCAATACGCTTTTAGATGTGTAAAATGGCACATTGCAATAAATGCATTTTATTTGATGGAAGACTTCAGAGAGATTTGTATATGTGGTTTGCGAATATACCAGAAGGACCTAGTGCAAAGTTTCATGTAGAAAGTAGTAAGTTATTAAAAGTCTATATGCTCTATTTGACACATTATTTACAATTACTTTTTATTATTTAGTTTACACAAGTGCAGAGTTGAAATTGACTGGAAATTGTCTAAAAGGATCTCGACCAATTTTATCATTTGAAAAATCTTTTGACGAACACCCACAGTATTCATTATTAAGGGAATTATTTATCCAAATATTTGGGGTACCTAACCAACATCCTAAAAGTCAACCATTTGTCGATAATGTTCTGAACTTTTCGGTTTTGGATAACAGAATTTGGTTTAGGAATTATCAAATTTTAGATGATAATGGTGCTATAGCCGAAATTGGTAAGAATATTATTTTATCTAATTTATTTTCATTTGGTAAATATTATTAAACAATGGGTATTTAGAATTTATTGTCAGTAAATTTAAAAATAATTATTAAATTATATTTATTTCAACTTTTCAATGTTGAAACTGAAAACCTGTTGTTTTGGGATAACATTAAATTGGGATAAATTATTGATCAATGAGTATGTAACGATATCTAGTTTATTTTTGTTAGTTAGATTTTAGGCGTCAAAATATATGCAAGGTATTGAACAATATTTTTGTCAGAAAAAAATCTGACGTAATGAAAAAAAAAACAGAATCAAATAGTACTGAACATTTTTTTATTAGCTCATTTTTATTTAAAAAATTTCCAGAATTTAAACAGAAAAATAAATGTATACGTAAAGTATTACCTCCAGTTCCCCAACAAGTTGATATAGAAATCGGTTGTTGAATAATTATTTTTATTAAATATCGCTTGTTGTTTCCCTTTAATAATTTTCTGCACATATGACTAATAAGGATGAGGTAATTCTTTCTTTGTTAATTATTTCTTCAATAATAATGTATTTAGCCAATCTACATAGCTCATAGTTTCTATATTCACTACAAGACTGTACAAGAGTAACTGTAGGCTATCATTAAGTTACAAAATTTTTTTAAAAAAATGAATAACATAGGTACAGTATTAATTCATAAGAAATTCACAAAAATTGAATAGCTGATATGTTAAGTCTAGTAGTTAGCATTTCTTTTATTGTTTTGTAAAATATAACTATCTACTGATGCCCTTTTGATAAATAATGAATTTTAGTCTTTTATAATATAATAGTACTAGTTAGTCACTATCATAAATTTCACAGATAAAGTAAAATTTTTCAGTTAATATTATAATAATTTTTTCTTTCAGGACCACGCTTTGTACTACAACCAATCCGTATCTTCAAAGGCAGTTTCTGTGGTGAAACTCTTTGGGAAAATCCATTATATGTTACACCAGCCAAAGTATTGTTTTTGTTTAACACATTAACTGCTATGGGTAGTGCCGGCATCACCATGGCTTAAGATAAATAAATGAACTGGGATTGCCTGTACTACCCATGGCAGTTAATAAGTTAAAGCAATTATAATCATATGCTCTAACTAATTTGATTTTTTTTTCTCATGCAGACAAGGCAATTAGCAAGAGAAGGCAAAAAAGATAAATATGCCAACAATAAGATTCAACGTAAAGCTAAGAAGACTAAGGAATTCCTAGAATCATTCCGCGTTAAACCAGAAATTGAAATGTTCAGAGATGGGAATGTAAAAGACAAGGCTAGGAAATTATTAGCTAGAGACAAAAAACCCGTGAACTAGTCTTTAAATATTGTATATTTTTATATTACATTTCGTAATAAATTAAATCATGAAATATATATGTTTAAAATTAAATAAAACGCACACGAGTCAATAAAATTTGAAAATAAAAACATAATTAATCTTACACACACACACACACACAATAAAAATAATGTACACTCAAATTTACACAAAACAAAATATAGCATGATGAAAGATAAAGTGAACAAATTATATACAAACAAAAATAAAAATTATGTCAATTATATTTATACTTATAAAACTTCTAAAAATAATGATTTAAATTACTATAAAAAAGATTTCTCAGATGCAAGATCCATAATTTTAACAAGGCACTGTCCAAATTCTTCAATAATTATACGCTGACATTCTTCAGCTCCAGTGTTTAATTTTTTAGCTTCCATGCCTCTAGCTAAAAGGCAACGGCAAGTAGCTTGAACCACATCATTTGTAAAAAATTTGAATGGCTGACTGAAAATTTTAAATGATGTTGGTGTATTAAATCAAACCTATACAATTGTTTAATGAACGAACAGAAAATTTAACTAATTTTATGTATATTTAATATTAAAATTTTACCTTGGAATAGTATTGACAGCCTGCATACTTCCAAAGGATGTAACAAAATTGGCTGATTTTGTTCTAGTTTTTAAATGTTCCACACTTAATGATCCAGAATCTCCAAATGGCGGACTATTTGAATCGTCATCCATGTTACGACATCCAACGCATTTACAGTTTTGTGAGCAAGCTATACGCGCTTCAAAACATTCACAATAATTTTTTAGACATCCAGATCTCTTGCAGTTACATCCCTTAGTATGTTGCCTTTCAGCTTGACCTACAAAACTTTTGATTTTTGGTCGAAATGCATTTGGATTTCTATCCAATACTGCACGGATTGCTTGTTGTCGATCTTCTTCATGTTCCATATTATTAAAACATGAATTGCAGTTACACTGATAACAAAATTCACCATTCGCAAAACAATCACAATACCTAGAATATGAAGAATAATATTAAAAATGCAATACATATTATGTATAATTTAGTGTTTCTAATTTACAATTTAAGACACTGTGATCTGGTGCAATTACAAGGTTTTTTAGTTTTGTTTAAATCATTGGCAAATTTGGGCTTAGGATCTGATAAGTTGGATGGTGTAGAAGATGATGGTCTTCCAATCTTTGGTAATGATGGAGTTAAATTTAATTCTTTGTTTTCATCTTTTCTTGTGACAATTATTTCTTCAATATTTTCTTCTTTAATTACTAGTTTTGGCGAAGGCTGAAATATGTAAAAATAAAAAATTATAATAACTGTAAATAATAATATGTATGTATTATAATTCTATACCTGTTTTGTGTTCATTGAGCTCGTTGAAGAAAGAACCAAATTATTTGACTTTTTTGATTCTGATGGTAAACTACAATTTGGTTTATTTGCTGGCAATATAGGTCTTTGTTGAGTAGATGTAACAGTCTTAATTTAAAAAAATAAAGTTTTTCTTTAAAATGTTTACTTAAATAAAACCCAAACATCTACATACATGTGGTGAAGCAGAAAATACTTTTATGTGGTTGGCCACAGTCCCTTGATTGCTTGCTACAGTTGTTTTAGTTGTAATAGGTGTTGTTTTGATATTTGGTTTATGTGTTGATGAAGATACAGTAACAATCTGTGGTTGTTTAGGTGGTGCAGAGACAGTAGTAGTTGTCACTACCGATACAGTTGAAGAGGCCAAATTGCTGGCACTAGTTGGGACAAGCCTAATGTATTGCACCTACATATTTTTAAAATGTTATTCATGAGCGTTAATACATTTATTACCATATAAAGTAATTACTTGTTTATTTGGTAGCACTTGCTGTATTCCAGAGTTGCTAGGCACTCTGACATGTTGTATACCACCAACAGTAGTAGCATTAACTGTTGGTAATCGAATGTGTTGTATAGTTGATACAGGTGAAGATTGACCAACGACAGAGGGTAATCGAAAAACTTGATTACTACCATTACTCGTAGATACTATAGTTCCTTGTTTAAAAACAGCTCCCTTAAGATAATAAATACAATTTTTATTATTTCAACAAACTGATTTCTTTCTTTAACTCACTTGTCGTATAAATATCTTTTGCTGTTGCAGTACTGGACTTTTAGCAGTGATTAGAGTTGGAGCTGGTAATATTTTTGTAGGCCCAGAAGATTTCATGGTGGATGTTCCTTTCTTTAACGTACCCGAAATTTTATTTATGACCATGTTCTATAATTGGGAATCAAAATTATATTGAATAAGACTTTTTGTTGTTAACTAAATTACCTTATTTTGCAATGTGTTTGAATTAGAAGTAACTGGCTGTAAACGACATCCTGGTGTTAGTAAACCCATTTGACGAGCTTGGGTCAGTGTTATAGTTCTAGTTGTACCCAGTTGTGGACGTTGACCAATTGGAACATTCAATAAGATTTGTTGTGCTCCTTTTCCAGTACTCAAACTTGGTACTGTGTTAACCATAACCTTAGTAAGTAACTAAATAAAAAAAAACTATAATATTAGGTATTTAGGCATAGTTATAATTGGTTATATTTAAATTAATATTACTGGTTTTTTTGACTGCTGATCTGTGGGTAAGGTTGGCGCACTTCTTTTAGTAGCACTTTGAACAGTTACAACTTCAGGTTGCTTAAGTGTAACAATTATATTTTCCTGCAAGAGCTTAGAAGATTCTGACTTATGTTCATCAACAGTCTGACACTCAATGACCTGTGGCTGAGTTGACGTTATAATTTCTGATTCAGACTCTTTGGTTTTTGATGTAGATTCAGTGTCACTTACAGTATCGCCTGTATCGCTACAAACTTCTTCTTCTATTAAATCTAAATGATTTTCTACAGCCATTTGTTCAACTATTTCTTCAGGCCGATTAGGATCATCAAACAAATCTAATTCTGCTTGGAGTCGTTCAAGAGCTTCAAATTCTCCAGACATTAGCTTGTCTGATGAACTTAACATGGTCAAGTAGTCACTATCTAGCACACTTGAGCCACCCAAGTCTTGACTATCAAAATCTACAAGGAACAAAATATAAAATTAAATACATATTTTTAATCTTGATAAGTTTAATAAAAATTAAATTACACAGCTAATAGGTATGAAGTTTACTGTTAAGAAGATATATAAATAATATGATATTATACAAATTTATGAATGAAGAAAAACATAAGTTTAGTATTACTGGAGATGTTTTTATAATTAATTTTGTTTATTCTAAAAAGAAATGAAGATATTTGACGCGAGGATTATATTAAACTGAAGACATATTATTAAACATAGGGGAGTGAATCTAGTGGTGAAATGGCAATAGAGTGAGATTAGCTATATATTATTAGCTTCCTCCTATATCTCCTATGTATTCCAAAAAATATATAAATGCCCCCTCTGTTTTTATAGGTTGGATCCAGCCCGGATTAACCATGTATTATTAAAAAGTCCCTATTCTTTAAATAAAGCAAATGAAAATTCACACTTCTATTCAAGTCTCTGATAAAGTTATGATTAATCATTAAATTAATGTAGTTGTGTTAAGACTCATTTCTCATTTTTATGTCTTTTTCTACTATAAATTATTTAAACTTACATCATCAGTTTAAAATTTGTTACATTGAGATCAAAGCAATTCTTACAGTTGTCTCATATTATGAGAACAAATTATAAACAAGCTTCTAAACAACTGATACATTACACTCAATATTGTATACAAATAATATTTCAGTAAAGAACAATGTTTTAAGGACCATGAGATATAATATTTCTATACAAATATAAAGAAAAGAGATGTAACATAGTTAAAACAGAGCAAGATATTCTAGTACCAATTTAGCCTTTTCTTAATATTTTCATGTCATCCATTTTCTATAGCTTCTTTCCTCCGAATACCTTTGAAACTTGCAAAGATAAAATTATAAAAAAATGATGTAGGATTATGAAACTAACTAGAGACCAAAATGAATGCTTAATCGTCTATGTCACAAAGATTGAAAAAAATGTAAGTATCATTTTGTTTCTTAAGCGTTCTAACATGGGTAATGTTAGATAGGATATATATTAAGGTTTTAAAATAATAGTCCAAATCCCTTCAAAAATCTATATTAAATTATAAAATAGTATCTAAGTAATGTTCAATGCAATGATGTAGGATGCTTTCAAAACTCAATAATTTATTGTTAGTTTTATTTATTAGGCAATTAGCTGTTTGGGGTTGTTTTGGATAGTAATTTAAATTCTGAGGGTTAAAGCAATCTCCATTATCAATAATTGTAAGGACTCAATACTAGGAATACTGGGGTATCAATCTGAAAAATTCAAAAAATCTGAATACAATCAAAGTATTTAAGTTCACACCTGTGTTCGACATCCTATCGTCGGATTAGCTTAAGTGGGAATCCTTCTCTGGCGACTAGATGATGACGGTGGAAATTTGTTGACTGTCTTTACCGAAGTTGGGCACGCCCCGAGCGGGAGCAGTTTAGTTTGTAGGTGACGTTTGTGCACATCCAGCTCGGCGACACCCTAAAACCATTTTCAAGCATAAAGACCATATTTGACGGGATAGCTTCAAAGAAAATTGCGCGTTTTTGAAGCGTTGTAACACCATATTTGATTTTTAAAACATTTTTACTACCGACCAATCGTGTTCGCCCGATACGTATGCACTCGATAACAAAAACAAAATAAGAAATGAGCGCCCTAAACGTACGGCACCACTATAGGCAAACCAGTCCACAATGTTAAATATAAATACTCACGTATTGCTTCTGTTAATAATTTGTAAAAACGGAGTCGCAATTCAACTTTGACGGTAAATAATTTTCAAGAGCGCGAAAAAATTGAAGAATATGATTGTCAATAATTCGAAGATCATTTTTTTCAAAATTCAAAAGTGAACTAGGCTTGCGGTTACTGGTTACTTGATTACGATCCGACAGATAACTGCGGTGTCTTCGTGTCCAAAGAGTATAAAAACTATCAAAGAACTGTTCCCTATTATCAATAATGATACCATAGTTATATATTGCAACTAGATAGCCGACTTTCTATAACGACAGCATCGAACATGGATGTCGGGAAAATGGCCGACTTTTCTTATCAAAGAGCCCCTTGTTTACATATTTCTAGTTGATAAAATTGAAAATTGGAATTTGTTATTTGGATATCGGTAGGCAAAAATGGTACACAGATGTTTTGTTGGGAACTGCCCTAATAAAAAAATCATAATTAGAAAAAGAGGAATAAACCAATATATTTTTTTTATTTTACAAAAAAACTACTATCCAACTAATTTAGGCCTTAGAATGTAAAATTTGTGACATCATTGATATATATATATATATATATATATATACCCTTAATAGTACCCTAAAATATTATTTTTAGGGGTATAAAATATTTTTAACTTATTCCTCTTTTATTTGCAAAGAATTCCGATGTGTAAGTTCAAAAAAAAAGTTTTTTTTAAATAATTTTTTTTTTGATCTATTGTTAGAATAATGTGTTATGTAAATTGTAAGTTCTTGGACACTAAATGAGAAAAAAGTTAAAAATATATTATTCCCCTAAAAATAACATTTTAGGGTACGATTAAGGGTATATATATATCAATGTTTTCGCAAATTTTACATTCTAAGGCCTAAATTAGTTGGATAGTAGTTTTTTTTGTAAAAAAAAAATATTGGTTTATTCCCCTTTTTCTAATGATGATTTAGTACACAAGCAACATTTGTTTAAAATTGATATTTATATTTAAAAAAAAAAATTTTTTATTGGAAAACTGATGCTTGCAAACTCTAAAAATAATTTTAAAAATCTGAAAAAATAGGGAAATATTATTTTACCCCAAGGAACATAATGTCGAGAAAAGAAAAAGAAAAATATTTTTCAAAAAACATTTTTTTTGATCCACGCTAATATATATATCACTTCCATTTTAGTTTAAACCGAACCTTGTACAAGAAAGTACTTCTTCTAGGTGTAATATATATCTGTGGCCTTACTCTACCTATAATGTTGTGAAATCGTAGAAGACGTTTCGGGGACGGAGTGGCCGAGTGGAATTTAGCGGCGGTTGCAATGCCTCCTCGCAAGGTCGCCGGTTCGAAACCCCTATGAGAGTCTAAAACTTTTTAAAACTTTTTAACGATAAACATAAAAGATAAGTACGCTCATAGCTCATGCCTCATATGCTCTTGAATTACACCCAGTCAGGTAAATGGCCGACTTTTCTTATCAAAGTGCCCGTTGTTGTAATATATATCTGTGGATGATACAACGATGTTATCAATTATTATTATTATCACGGTAATATTATCATAATTATATATTTGATTATTATGTAACATTACAAAATAAATAAATAACTGCAATATTATTAATTGTAGTACAAAATACAAATTATAAATTATGGTTAATATTTCTGGCATTCACTAAATTTGGAAATTTATTTCCATTTAATCTATTGGAATATTATTATATAAATACGTATTATAATAGAACATGTCCTTTTTAGAAGTAAGTGTATTAACATAATATCTTTACACATTAAGCTATTTTATAGGCGTGGTAATTATTTTTGGTTGTAAATTAAATTTAAAATTGTCTTTTTTTCCTTAGAAACATAATAGTTTGTGTGTATATAAATAAAAAAACAAAAAATTTCAAACCCCTAGCTTAACTCTAGTATTTTCCGATGATTTTTTTTCTATTTGATTATCATAAAATAATATAATTTTTTATTCAAAAAATTTTACCTTGAAAACTTATTAAAATGTTGACAATTAAAAAAAAGGCAGTATGGGTAGGTCAATGCATAGTGGTGACAGGGAGGTCATTAAATTAGGAATTAATGTAGGGGAAAGTGATAAAATCACTTACAAATAAACACTTATGTGAGTCTGTAGATGGCAGCAATACAACAATTAATAAAAGCATTCTAAACCCTAAAACTTCACCTATAAAAGTGAAATAAAGAAAATATTTCCATACCTTCTAGGGTAAAGGGTTTATAATATTTTTTTGATTTGTCAGTGTTTATCGGTAGTACTACGTGTGAAGAATATTCCATACAAATTTGAAACTAATTTGACTATTTTTAAAAAAATGTATAATAGAGCACCATTCTTTTAAGCAGAAAAATTTTTAATTTTTTAGGGTTTTTTTTTTCAATTTTTAAGGGAAAGAGATGATTTTTAAAATTTTTTGGCCAATTTCAGATATGATTTCTGATAGCTAGATTTGCTATACAAAGAAATTGATTCCATGTTTTAAAAAACATAAGTTCAGGCACAAAAAAAAAATAATATCACTTCATTGTAAAAACAATTCAGCATTGCATCGAAACTAAACAGAAATTAAGTTATAAATTAACATTTAATATTAATTAAACTATTTTTCATTATTATTTGTCTAATAACTCTTTGTATTTTTACATACTGTACATAATTTTATTAATTTTATTTGTTCTAGTGGCGTAGATTCAATTTCTTTGATATTAACCATAATGCAGATTCTAAGCGGATATCTCAAGCAATTAGTGTATGTGAATTTATATTTTTTATTGTAAAAACTAGTTCAAGTGCTCACATTAGTGGCATTTGCACCACCTTAGTAGAAAAAAACGTTCTGTATCTAAATGCGTGAGTTCAGTCTAGCTGGACCAATGAATATTTTCTAGTTACAAAAAAAAAAAAATTGAAGTTGCCAAAATACCATTTTGCAGAGTGGTGCAAATGCCGCCATGTGAGCAATGATGTAACTTTCAATCACGCTAGTGCTTGAAGGTTATAAAAACATTAACATTTTATTTTTGAACCAAAATATTTTATCTATCCTTAAATTGAGAACTAAAAAGTATTGCCCACCTTCAATTAGATTTGAAATCCTATAAATATTATTTGTCCTCAAAATAGTTCTTAGAAAATTTTGAATATTTTGATATTTACTATCAAACAATGTATTCTAAATAAACTTTTAAGTACATTATTTATACGTTATTTTTTAATGAGGTGGCTATAGATATTTTCTCCAGTCCTTCACCTAAAAATTTATTTTTTCTTTATTCATTTTATTAGTTAAAACTTGCACTCGGCACTCCCCAAGGCTTAAGGTAATGTAAGGGGGTAGAAAAGGCAATATTAGACAAAAATAATTGTTTAATGATAGTTAACTTGTTCAAGGGCAACTGGGTATGTATTTACTTGGAATACTTTGCTTTTAAATCTATGTTTTTATTAACTATTGCGAATTAGTTATAAAATGATATTGGACATTATGATAGTGTCATAAAAAAAATAATAAATTTAAAGCACTTGCTTTAAGTTTATCTATTTTATGTAGTAGACAGACTTTATAATAGGACTAAGAAAATTATAGTAAAAATGTATTTTAAAATAAATTAAAAAAGAAAGTAAATGTTATATAAAACATAAGTATATTTTTATGTATAGTCTGATGAAGAATGTATTTTTTTTTTAGAACTCTAAAATAGTGGCTACAAGTAGTGGACATGGCCATTTAGTGATTTGTGATGTGGATGGACTTGTGTATTTGGTTACTCGAACATTTATTGTAACTGCATTTCGAGCTTATCAATCAACTGTACTTCTTTCTACACAACTTCAGTATAGCAATTTGTTAGTTACAATAGGTGTAAGTAAATATATATCTATAATTTGTATTTATACAATTTATATTTCATGCTATTTATTTTTATTTAGGAGGATGAATCGAATACAAATGCTATACTTAAAGTATGGGACTTGGAAAGGCGCGATCGCCAAACTAATCCAACATGCGTGCGCACTACAAAATTACCAAAAACTGAAAAACCTACTACATTATGTGTGACTGACAATCGTTTGTTGATGGCTGTGGGGTTTTTGGACGGGTCTATAGCATTATATAGAGGAGATTTATCTAGAGACCGAAGTTCGAAACCAAAGATGTTAAAAGAATTAGGTCAAGAAATAACAGGAATGGCTTTTAAATGTGTATCTAAAGATCAATGGTTTCTCTTTGTTTCTACTGCCACATCTGTGCAGCAATTCAATGTTACTTCCAAAGATTTTCACCCTATGGTATGTTTATGAATTTATATTTTTAAATAAAAACATACTACTAATGCTCTATGAATTTAGACAGTTTTAGATGCGGTTGGTTGTGATCATAAATGCTCAGTACTAGTGAATGGCCCTGATAGTCATTTTATGATTGCTAAAGAGGATGTAAGTTAAAATACAGTAAAAAATATTATATACTTTCTGTATTTTCTGTATTGTATTTCTGTATTTTATTTATTTATTTGAGTTTTTCAGGCAATATATTGTTATACCGTTGACAGCCGTGGTCCATGCTATGTTGTAGGCGGCCAAAAAATCATTATTCAATGGTTTCGTGGTTACCTAATTATAGTTTCTAAGGAGAAAGGAAAATCTCTTAACACAATTACAGTGTCTACTACTACAAGGCATTTGTAATTATTTATTCCTATAATTTTTCACTGATTAATCATTGGCAATAATAGTATAAGTTTTGATGTAAATTTTGATTAGTTGTTGATTTTATTTTTATGTAGGGATGCAGTTGAGTTGGTGTCTATCACTGTATTAGATATTCAAAACAAATTCATCGTATTTAATACAACTTTGCGTGAAATAGTATCAGTTCTGCCCGAGTGGGGATCATTGTATATTTTAACAGCTGAAGGAAGCCTTTCTCAATTGGTTGAAAAAGATTTACAATCAAAATTGTCTGTACTATTCAAAAAAAATCTGTATGACGTAGCTGTGCGTATGGCAAAAAGTCAGCAATATGACTCTCAGGCATTAATTGATATATTTCGTCAGTATGGTGATCATTTGTATGCTAAAGGCGACCATAGTGGTGCTGTAGAACAGTATGTTAAAACAATTGGAAAACTTGAACCATCTTATGTTATAAAAAAGGTAAGTGTTTAATAAAAATTGTTAATCTAATATCCATAATGTTTATTTTTAGTTTTTAGATTCTCAATACATTGATAGTTTAACTACCTATTTGCATGCTTTACATAAATCTGGAAATGCTACCAAAGACCATACTACACTATTGTTTAATTGTTACTCAAAACTGAATAATCTTGACAAACTACAAGAATTCATATTGGTGATTATTTGTCATTTCATATGTATTATTAATTTTTGGATTGATGAATTATAAATTTAATTATAAATAATTATTTTTCAGACAAAAAACGATAATATTGATTTTGATGTAGATGTAGCTATAAAAGTTTGTAGGCAATCTTCTCCAGAAAATGCACTTGCATTAGCTGAAAAGCATGGTAGACATTCACTGTATATAAAAATACTTTTAGATGATCGCCATGAATATGCTGCAGCTTTGGAATATGTTGAAAAACTCACTATTCAAGAAGTACAAATTATATTTTTGCATTGTTTATTAACAATATTGTTTTTAATGTATGATTTACGTTATAGTCCATTCAAGTTATTAAACATTATAGTAATGTATTTATGCAAAATGTTCCTATGGACACAGTCAACTTCTTGAAAAAACTGTGTTCCGCTTGTTATTCCAACATAAATGTAAGTTGATATAATAATTAATTAAAGTATATATATATATATATCTTTTAAAATTAATAATTAACATAAATTGACATTTGAAGGCAGGTAATTCAGAGAACTCAGCTCATCCTGAAGATTTCATTTATTTATTATTGGACGATTCTCTATGTTTAGTTGAATTTTTAGACCATTTTTTAAATGTAAGTTAACTAAAAAGCTTTATAATTTTTTCATAAAATTAGTTCATAAATGTATAATATAATTATTTTATTTTATATTATTTTATAAAGAATCATAATAATTTTTGGTTTTTATTTTGTAGTTTTTAAGTAAATGGTCTTCTTCATTACTGAACACTTACATTGAACACAGTTTAGTTGTATGGAAAAATGAGAAAAACTCTGATAAACGTAATGAAATTGAAAAGAAAATTATAAATACTCTAGAATCTGCTGATGTTATGAAGTGCGATGATTATTATCAAATGTTAATTTTAGTATTGTCATTCGAGTTTAAACCAGCTGTAGTATATATTTATGAACATAATAAACAGTTGAGTCATATAATTTTGCATGTAAAATAATAGTTGTTGATTAAACCTATTTAATTTTAATTTAGGTATTCAAAATTAGTTCGCTATTATTTATCTTTGAATGATTACAATGGTGCAATAGCATGTTGTAGAAAATATGGACATATTGAACCAAAACTATGGATAATAGCATTCACTACAGCCACAGAAGATGACAATTTTCCACCTTCTATGTTAGAAGAATTATTAAAAGAAATTGGTAAACAATTTTAATTGTGTTACAAATTTATTTTATTTATATTTTTAAACACTTTTAACTAGAATTCATGAAATTTTTTTTTTGTTAGAAACTAAGTCTCTCCTATCGGCACATTTTATTCTATCGTCTTTAGCTAAGTCTAAAAATATTAAAATTGGTAATGTTCGAGCTTATCTTACTAGTTTATTTGGGGCAGAAAAAAAAACATTAGAAAAAGATAAAGAAATGGTAAATAAATATCAACAAGATACTGAAGTTATCAAAAATACAATAGAAAAATTAAAAAATAGGTAATATCATATTATGAAAAGGTTTTTAAGTTGTATAATACATTTTACTGTTTTTAGCGCTGTAGTTTTTCAAGGTTTGCGCTGCAGTGCCTGCAATAATCAACTTGAACTTCCTAGTGTACATTTTATGTGCCAACATTCTTACCACCAACAGTAAGTATTTGAACTATTAATATTATTTTTATTTTTATTATTACACACACACACATTTATATATATATATACACAAAATTAGCTAACAATTTCTTCTTTTTTCTTCTAGTTGCTTCCAAGCATTTTCAGAAAATGATGACGAATGCCCAGCTTGCACTACTAACAATAAACAAATTATGGATATAATACGAACACAGGTTAGAAAATGTCGTAAAATGTTATGTTTAAGCTTAACCAGGACTTTTCTTTTTTAGAGTATGATCAAAGATCACAATGAGACATTTCATAGTCAGTTGGAAAGAGCTAATGATAGTTTTTCTCTCATATCAGAGTATTTTGCACGGTGTCTATTTGATGAGCCTTTTGCTGTCGAAAATCAACTAATAAAATCAAATGAATCAAGTAGATCAATTTTTGTACCCGAAAAATTAAATCCTAAATTAGTTAATACAATAACGGAAGCAACTTCAAGATCGAGTCCGATTCTAGTTTCTTCAAATACAATATTAGAACCAAAAAATCCATTTGATGAGGATGACGATAATATTGAATATGATGATGAGAAAAATCCATTTAGTGATGATTATGTATTAGATAATAAAAATCCTTTTGCAAATGATGTTTAGATAGTGGTTATAATATTCAACATGAAATAAATAAATATTTTATTAATGTATAGTAAATTTATATAAATGCAGTACTATTATTATTATAATTAAATAAATCGTAAAATTAAAAAAATTCAATTAATTGTTTTTTTTATTTATATATAAAAACAATGGTTAGTTATATTAACTAACAATATACATGTATACTGGACTAACAATAAAATCCATTAATGCTTGTTTAAAAATAATTTAATATAGGTATTTATTATATTGTGTTTTAGTTAAACAATTTAAGAAAAATGCAACATATTTATAATCTATCAGTCCCTTCGAACAAATGATCGGCCACTGAAACAAAACAAATTTAATTTAATTAATGTAAACACATTTTTTTAAAAGTATATTTATTTAACAATAATTTCACAAAATCTCTCCAATTTAAATGATTTAAGAAAACAGAAAAAAAAGTTAGAATCACAAAATATTTTACTCACGTAATAGTTTTCTTTTCATTTGATTTTTTAGCTTCTGGTCGAGCTCTGTTTAGCACTTTAATGAAATCGGTAGTCTTTGCTCGCATGCAAGAATGTATATAAGCTTTCGTACACTTGATGTGATAATGCAGATAATCCCGAAACATGTGTATCAAATTTATTGTATTTTCACGTGCAGCTCGATTAGTATGTCTTGGAAACAAAACTATATGTAAAAAGAAAACAAATATTACTAAATTGTTCATTAATTACAATGAATTTTTAAAGTTTACCAAATGTTATATATCCCACTTCATCACCAATACGAGCATTTGTGTCTTGTAACTCAAGTGGTGGTTCCTTATGTGTAAATAAGACTTGAGGAGAAGTTTGGCTCGCTCTTCTACCTTCTCGAAGTTCTTGCATAAAAACTTTGCCCAAAACTATGTCATCACTATCTCTAAATACTGTACTGAAAACAACAGTTACACGATCTGACTTTGCTTCTACATACCTAGGACAAAAATAATAATATACATGTCAATTTTCATGTGTAAGTTATTAGTCATTACTACTTACATAGTTTCGTCTTCTCGATAATTAATCACAGCTCTTTTATGCCCTTCTTCCCCTTTTTCTTGAAAATCAAAATACTTCTCAAATACTGATGCAAAACAGTTTCGCTTCAGTTGACCAATTTTTTTAATTAATTCTTCCCAGTTGTCAGGGATTTTGTCCAAGTCGACGAGCAAAGAAAAGTTAAAACCAGACTCTGGTTCAGTAACATAAGAACCATACACACGGTTCAATAGCTCTGTAGCACCATGTTCTTGGAGTTCAGCGTAAAACTTTAATGCTATACTCACCTAAAATACATTTCGGTTATTGCTAGACTAATATTACACTTTAAATTAATAAAAAACTTACTCGTAACATATTCTTTTGGCCTTCTAAATTTGAAATGTGAAATAGCACGCCCGCATAGTCCGATATGAATATATTTGTGTTTTCTGGTTTATTCCTAAATATGAACATTTATTAGAAAGTGAAAACGATTTATCAAACGTAATTTACCCGGCCAAGGCATTTTTTATCCGAACAGTTATAGACTCCTCTACAACACGATTGTTGGTTTCTAACAGGATCATATTTTAAACTTTATAGCACGCCTAACAAAATAACTAAAATAATAAGTTTGGCATTCGATAAAAATGTTTTTATTATTAACTTAACTACAATTAAAAAATGTATACAAAAAAAAAATGTATCAGATTGTATGACGATTTGTAGAAAATGTAAATTTGCCTAGTACACAAAATGCTTTAGAGGACGGTATCAACTCTCAGCTCAGTTTACTGTATAGTGTATATACTATACAGTATAATATTATTATTACTATTATATATACTTTTATAATGAAATCATTCTTTATCAGAATTAGTCATTAGATAACGTGACCGGATGGACACTGGACAGTGTATCCCACCGACACAACAAAATATCCCAGAGCACCGTATTTTGTATCAAGAGTTCGGACTTGTTTGTGCACGTGCTTAGTTATAACAGCTATAGTAGCTACTGTATATTGAAAATAAGTTGTGAGACTTGTGACTTGAATGTTGATATTATTTGATTATTGATAATGACATTATAAAATATTATATTACAATTATAAAACATAATACAAATATAAATTATATTATTAAAAATAATAGTTAATACTTATTACTTTTAATCACGATTTAACCGTAATTTTAACTGATTATTGACTAAGTACTAAGATCTTTTTATGACTTGAATATAGAACATTCTTGCCTAAAACATCAGTAGTTATTGGTATTTTATTATTTATAATTATTTGAAATAAATTTACGTTCTGTTAACGTTTATTTTGGAATTAGCTTCTTGTATTAAATATTTGAAATATGAAAGTTAAGGTTTTAACACGAAACCCTGATAACTATTTGCGAGAAACGAAACGAGACATTCAAAAAGGTATTAAATTTCATACTAAATAATAATGCAAATATTGACAAATCCATTGTACCTGTTTTTTAACCGTTGACAAAAATTGTAACTAACATTTTTAGTTTTTATTATTAATTGTGGATGTGTTACTTTTAAAACTGCTAGTATTGTAGTAATTATTTTTTTATTTTCAGTGCCTCGAAATTATGACCCAAACCTTCATCCTTTTCAATCATCACGGGAGTATGTTCGTGCTCTTAATGCAGTTAAATTAGAAAAAGTATTTGCTAAACCATTTATTGGTAACTTGGATGGTCATCGTGATGGAATCTTTTGCATGGCTAAACACCCTAAATCTTTATCAACAATTGCAAGTGGTTCTTATGATGGAGAAGTGCGCCTATGGAATTTAGCTAGAAAAAAATGTGTTAATATTGTTAACGGGCATGAAAGATTTGTTCGTGGATTATGTTTCAATATTGATGGTACTAGTTTACTAAGTGTAGGAGACGACTCTACAATAAAAATATGGAATACAGAAGAATTTGAGACACCAGCTCACACTTTTATATCACAGGTTTATATTAATTATATCTTAATAAATACCTTCTAGTGTGTTGAGTAATAACTTGAATATTATTGACATTATTGAAATGTCTCAAACACTTAATCACGATAATTAATCAATAGTATATATATAGCTATTTTTCCACTAATTGAAAATGTTTCATAAGGAATCAATCAGCATTGAAAACAGCTTGACTTCAGGTGCCAAATATCATCAGTAGTAGCTACTCTGCCACACCATGTCCCTAATTTTTAATTTTGTATATTATTTTATAAAAAAACTGCGACAAAACTGATTCCAGGGGCTTGTAGACTTTTTCTAAAATTAACGTAAACACAAATACTAATAATGTATTATCAATTTAGATTTTACCACAGTGATCTTCCTTCGTCAATTAACTCAAACGAGAAAAATGTATATTACTTTTTATATTGTGATTTATCAATTTTAATTTCAACTTTGTATGTTGAATCAATTGCAATATTTTAATTTTAAAACAAAAATGACCTGAAAAAAAGGGACAATATCAATTTGTATTAATATTTAAATTTGATGTATGTTGATTATTGATTGTTATTATTATTAATCAAATACCCCTAATTTGTATTATTTAAAATAATCATAATGAATAATCCAAGAAACTTGATTTAAATTTTAGTCTGTTCTTTATGGTATAAGTCACAAATGGTTAGATGACAAAGTTTTTGCGACATGCGGTGATTCTGTACAGTTATGGGATGTAACACGCAGTCAACCTACCTCAGTTTTAAAATGGGGTGTAGACAGCTTGCACCATATTGCTTTTAATCAAGTTGATACCCACGTTTTAGGTAATTATTAGAAGAATGACTAAATTACATAATTTTTAAATTTAGTTAGTTACACCTTACACGAAGCTACATTTTATATTCAAATATTTAAGAGTCATAACAAATAAATGAAGTCTTATAAAAAAAATTGGCCTTGTTTTGTTATAGTTTTTACAATTTTTGTATGATACTTTGTACTTAACTTTATTCTATTATTTTAATTATAATAGTAATGTTTGTGTGGATATTTTGTATAGCTTCATGTGCAAGTGATCGTAGTATTATTCTTTATGATACAAGAGAAGTAAAACCTATGAGAAAAGTAGTAATGAAGCTAAAGTCGAATCAATTAGCTTGGAATCCTATGGAAGCATTCAATTTTACTGTTGCCAATGAAGATTATAAGTAATTGCAAATATTTATTATTAAATTTTTAATTTTTATTCAATATTCAATTTTATTATAATTACAGTTGTTATTCATACGATACAAGAAATTTAAAACGGCCAGTTAATGTGCATATGGATCATGTATCTGCTGTAACATGTATAGATTATGCGCCAACAGGACTTGAATTTGTAACTGGGAGTTATGATAAATCCGTTAGAATTTATGAAAGCACTAGTGTAATGGTTTTTTTTCTTAAACAATAAATAAAACAATTATTTTAATTTTTAAACAAATTTTAGGGACATTCCAGAGAAATCTACCATACTAAGCGTATGCAACATTTAACTAGCGTTGTCTGGTCATTGGACAACAAATATGTTTTAAGTGCATCTGATGAAATGAATATAAGAATATGGAAAGCTAATGCATCAGAAAAATTGGGAATAGTCCGTATTCAGCCTAATACAATTAGTTATGTGATATTTTTTAATTAATTATATTGTTATATTATAATATTTATTTAGTTAAGACCACGTGAGGAGAGAGCGAAAGCTTATAATGCAACATTGAAAGAGAAATTTGCTGCTCATCCTCAAATAAAGAGAATAGCAAGACATAGACAAATACCAAAACATATTTATCATGAACGTGAACAACAATTGGAATCCAGAAAAAAAATCAGAAGAAAGTATGTGAAAATAATTATATTAGATTATATTTTTTCTAAATTGTGTAATATTTTTTTTAGGGAAGAAAATATTCGTAGACATTCTAAAAAAGATACTGTGCCTTTTGTTACTGAAAAAGACAAACATGTCATTGCAGAAGTTTATTAGAATATTTTTATTTTTTTTATTTTTGTTAGTGTTACAATCTTAGTTTAATTTATTAATAAGAAAATTTATTTTTAAAATTAAATTGTGTTTAGAATTTATTAATAATCATAATCTTATAATAAACCATGAACTGAGTGTTAATTGTTATTAAACACGAGGGAAAATAACCCGTATGTATTTAACCCACTATCTAATAGTAATAACCATTTAAGGTTTTAACCATACACTACGTGTATAATATACATGTTAAATGTTAATAGATGTATAACTACAGTATACTTAGTATTTTGTTCCGATTCACTTGACATTTTATTTTTCTAACAAAAGTTATTTGAACACTTGTTCTTAGTTACTTAGTACACTAAAACCAAAATTTATTGGCAAAATACCACCTTTATCATTACATGTGTGCCACTTTTGTTAATTTTGTAGTGTAAAAGTAATTTAAAAAAGTAATAAGTAATTTAAAAAGTAATAAAAAAAAGTAATTTTAAAATTTTTGTCTATTACATGTACCGAGTGCTTCTTTTAACACCCTACACTAGTTAAATCTTATAATAATTGCAATTTTGTAGGTTTTTTTTTGAAAACATTTCTGTTTTTGCTATATTACTAAAGAGATGATATTCATATTATTATCTTTTTTAGTATTTTCTAGAGCTTTATTAACTTTGGAAACTTGAAGGTAACGTATACATTTTATTAGTTTTTTAAATTAAGAATAGTTTGCTGAGAATTTTGACTGGTCGATAACCAGTTTTGAATAGTTTTAAAATTTTTGAAGTTAATGTGGGGAGGAAGGTTTGTGAGTAGAGTTATTTTTATCTGGGCGCATTTCTCAACCGCGTACCACATCCTGTCCAAAATTTTATACTTAAATAATTATTCAAAACTGTTATTGACCAGTCAAATTTTTCAGTTAATTATTGTTAATTTATAAAGCTAATTAAATATATACGTTGTCATTTAAGTTTTATAAGTTGATAGAGCTCAGCAAATACTAAAAAATGCGAAAATTGTCTCATATTGTAGTATGACATGAATAAAAATGTTTCCAAAGAGAAACACTACAAAGTTGCAATTATTTTAAGAGTAAACTAGTATAGGGCGTTAAAAGAATCACCCAGTGTTTATGATCTGTATGTATGACCTTATTAACAGACATTTTTTAGATAGTTAAGTACCGGTATGGATCTAAAAATGACATGTAGAAGGTTCTAATTTGACCAATATTATTGGGTGTGTAATGAGTTAATCAAAGTTTGCAGTAAACTATTATAATACTATACATTTTATAACTATAAACTATAGTTAATAAAACAAAGTAGAAATGTTAAGAAGTATAAAATATTTTTTATTTTATTAAATCATAGATAATTCTGACCTAGTAGGTAATCAACAAATATGTGCTTGTATTAATGGATAAAACACTAATTTTGAAGGATAACATAATATGTAGCTTCTATTATACACAATAAAATTCATTATCGACTCTGGACAATTATGTAACTAGTAAAAAAAAAAAACATACTTTTGTACAGAAAACTGTTAAATAATATTTTTTAAATTTTCTTATACAATAATATTTTCTTTTTAGAATGGGTCTGAATAAAATTCATATTTCACTAGCTAACTAAAAAAAAAATTATTTATTGAAGAGTTTTTTCTACAACAAGTTAAATATTTTGGTAAAATTATTATCCAGTTTTAGAAAACATATAACTTAAGAATTTTTTTTTTTTAGTTGGAGAGTAAAATGTAATTTTTTTGCCTATAACTTTATTTGGAACTTAGTTAAAGATATATACAAAAAAAACAGTAAAATTATACTCAGCTTTATATCAAAACTATAACTATATAATATAATAATAAAAGAATACTTTATAATAAAAAGCTATTTCAAAATTCTAATAAATTAAGTAAATATACTTACTAAGTAACTATAGTTATATATCAATTGTTTTTCCTTTCGTGACTAACGCAATTAATGTTTCTACTCTGCTTTTTGCTAAATTGACTTGCATTTGTAATGTATCAGTGAACGTATTCTGGTCATTTCTGTGTTCTTCTAATAACAATAGAATTTCATCATATTTATGACACGTTTGGAGAACTTTGCTCATTAATGTCGTTATCTTATACTAAAGAAAAAATACACATTTACTCCATTTTATAAATAGTTAAATAAAATGTACAAAGTAGTTAAAATGTTTCAAGTTTTAAGATAATAAAAAATTAATGTACTGTATGTGAACTTTCGGTTTCTGCAAAGCACACACTTTCAAATTTTTTTATTTTCCAACTTAGAGTATCAATTCTTTTTTCCATATTGGATACCTGAAATATAAATTATAATTTATAGTTTATACACTCCGTTATTAGAAGTACAGTTATGATTTTTGATTATAAACTTACTACTTGTTCTAGTTGGTTTATAATGTCATCCATCGTTAAGTATGTAACTCCTGTTATTATTTTACGATTTTGTAGACAGTATAAATAGTAATAATTTAATAACTAATAAATAAATTACATTTTGAACATGAAATCCAATCTACATGTTTTTTTGCTAATTGTTAACTCAGTATCAAAATTATCAATATTAAGCTTAATATTGATAATAAATTCTATATTATTTCTTGCTATGATAAATTTCCCGCCAAAATCACTTTAACGGGTGAATATATATTTTATTGTTGTAGTTATCACTTATCATATCATAAGTAGAGGTTTGTGATTGAAAAATGAAAAGAATAATACATTTAATACAAATAGGTAATAAGAAACGAAGCTACCGAGGTCAAAATTAACGTTATACTTTTTTTCACCGAGACAATAAATCGTGGAGTAAGATAATTTGTTATTTATAGTTTATTAATATTTATAGAGGGTAACCGGTAGATCCTCGGTCAACTAGCTCTATGCCCCCACCCCACTCCACTGCTAATGACTTATGACTATTACATCTTTATCTAAGACCTTAGTTCTCAGTAATTAGTAATTACTAATGACTTATGAAAAATAATTACTCTATCTATCCAAGAGAGTCTTACTAAAAGAGTCCCTTACTCTATCTTACGGTTTGAAATATTAATCGTGTTCCATGCTATGCTTCCAGCATCAGCTTTTTTTTGCTATCGGAAAATAAGAGCTCTGAGCCCTGAAGGGAACTAAAATCTAGACGACCTAGGCGGTATGTTACCATTTTAAATCATTAATCATGAATCGTGATATTAAAACTAAGTATAGGATAGCAGCTGATGTACATAACCTACCATTATGGGTCATCCGCCGGTGCCCGGGCCCCGGTAGATATTATATTATGTTGATTGTTCAATACGCACGCGCGCTATTTTCATATTATCGAATTCCCCTCCCAAGTCGTACAACAATTTACAGCACTATTTGTATGTAGTGTAATTTAGGTATTGTTTCTTTTTTGCGGAACTGCCAAGCCGATAATATATGTCAAATAAAATATATTTAAAATCTTCATTTCGTACTTGAAATCACAACGGCGTTACACTCGAAAGGCATCACTGCGTTAGTATTAATCTGTCTGTACATAAAATACCTAGCGTTTTTAAAAAAACTGTTTAAGATTGATGCTATATTCATTTTTAGGTCTAGATTTTTCTTTAAGTTTAACAATTTTAAACCGTACTTTGTTGATTTGTCATCATGTACAACTTAAGTCGTCTGGGACGTAATGTATCGGAGAGTGTATTGAAGTCAACATCAATATCGGTAGTCCGAGGACTCCACGAAATGCCTGACCACTTAAAGGAAGTACCTACTGCTGAAAACCCTAGGTTTTTCGACATGGTTGAATATTTTTTCCATCGAGCATGTCAAGTTGCTGAAGACAAACTCGTGGAGGATATAAAAGCCAAGATGACTGTGGAAGACAAAAGGAAAAAAGTTAAGGGAATTCTGCTTGGTATGCAACCGTGTGACCATATTTTGGAAACATCATTTCCAGTACGTAGAGATAGTGGAGATTATGAAATGATCACAGGATATCGTGCACAACACAGTACTCATAGGACACCTTGCAAAGGAGGTAAGTTGTCCAATGTTTTGTTTTTAACAATGAATTATTATCTAGGTTCTAAAAAAAAAGTTTCATGAAATCAATCATAGTTACATATGTTACAGTATATATTTACATTATATAAGTATTATCCATTTTGAGCCTAACTATAGCTGTATGACTATAAATACATATTTTAGCTCATGGCGTCAAGGCTCCACTATCGAGTCTCAGTCACCAAATTTGTTTTATTAGTGATATCAGGTCTCTAAAAGTTTATTCAAACCAAAATCTGAAAATCAATCATTAAATAACAACAAAAATATAACATAATCTCAGTATTTTTTTAAATTTTCAGTTAAAGAATATAATATTATAAATTATTATTATTTTATCATCTTAAGCTGTAATATATACTCGTGTGTGTGTGTGTGTGTGTGTGATATATATATATATATATATATATTTGCTTATGTAGTTTGATTTTGGTATTTTCTACCTAGGAATTTTCTAATAGTAGATTAGGTTATTAAATAGGTCAATTAGCTAGTGAATCATTCATATAATATTGTGGACTTTAAACAGGTGCTCATACTCGGTAATATTGAGTGGAAATGGAGAAAATTAAATGATGTTACAAGAATTATAGCGGTATCCTTTAGTACTTGCCAAATTCGTGTTTACAAACAAAAAAAATTAATATGTTATTGAAGCTATTATCAACTATAACAGTTTTAGTCCGTTATCTGCTCTAAATTAATTATTGACTATTTAAATAAATACAAAACAAAATTATATTTTATATTAAATAGTTTTATCAATTTAATTACTTCAATTAATTATCAAATAATTTTTAATACATTATTGTTTGTAAAAATGTATTATGTTATATAATGGTTTTATTGTAGTCCTAATATTCTATATATATGTTGTATAGTAGAAGTATCATTAACTGACAAGTACTTTTTTTTTATAATTAACAAAATGCATTGCTAAATTAATGTGAACATGCTCTTAAGTAAATTATTTTAAATAAATCATTAATATATAAGTACTTATTGATGACATGCATATTGATTACGTTTCTGTATCTATTAAAAATTAAAGTGGTTAGCTATTACTGGAGTAGCTGATTATTTTTTAATTACTTTGCTAACAATATTTACTTGTTGATAAGATATAAACTAAATCACTTATTACTTTTTTTCCATTACATCTATAATATACTAAAAGGGCTAATAGGAGTAATTAGAGTTAATAGAAGGTCAAGTGGTAGAATAAACATAAATTAATAGTGTGAACTATAATTAGCTTTAAACAATTAATACTGATAAACAATTATGTTGTCATGAAATATTGCCAACCCTGATACCCATTTATTTTCCTGCATCTTTGATATGTCCAAGGTATATCAAGTTTTCAAAAATAAGTTTGTATTTAAATGTTTTTAAATAAGAGAAATTTTTTTTTTAAAAATAGCCTCTGAAAAAAAAATTGTTCAAAAAATTCAACAGATTTATAATTTAATCTTAGATTTATTTTAATACTCATAAGTTATTACAGTTTTGATATATGTATAATACATTCAACACTTTTTTGTGTTTAAATAAGAACTTAGTGATATTATTTTAATATTTTAACATTCAAGTTGTTTAAACAGAGTTCTGAGCAGTTCTTGATAAAATCTCATTTTACTTTTTAACTTAACTGTTTTCTAAGAAAAAATAAGTATTCCGATCCAGTCAAATAAAACATTAAAAACAAACTTTTTTTTAAAATTAAATTTTGTTTAAATGTGTAAAATAATTTAGAAAAAAAAACATAATTTTTAAAAAAATAACCCTTGTTACTATTGACATCCTTGAAATTATTTTTAATTTCTAATATAATATATTTTTTAAGTTCTATTTTTTTGCACTTTTTACTATAAAAAAAAAAAAAGTTAAAACACACCTTTCTATATTTATTTTCTAATGTTGAATTTTATATTTAAGCATTTGGGGAGACTCCTTTGCGAAACATTTAAGGGTGTTTATATTTGTGGGTCTTAAAAGTGTAATCGAGTTTTAATCAGTTTAGTAGTTGTTTCTAAACATAGTGTTTATAATTATATAATGTAGTTAGATAACTGTAAAAAAAAATTATTTATAATATGCATGAATAATAAGTAGAATGTAGATACAAAAAAAAATTACCTTTTATTTAAAACTAAAATTTATTTTAACCCAAGGTTAAAATAAAAAAAAGTTTATTTTGTTTTGAATTTAATTTTAGGAATACGATTTTCCCTGGATGTATCTCGTGATGAAGTTAAAGCATTAGCAGCTTTAATGACATTTAAGTGTGCTTGTGTTGATGTTCCATTTGGTGGAGCTAAAGCTGGCATTAAAATAAATCCAAAGAATTACTCTGAAAACGAACTGGAACAGATTACAAGAAGATTCACATTAGAATTAGCAAAAAAAGGATTTATTGGTTAGTATTCAATTTCATGTTCCATAAGTAATGTATATTACATATTAGTAATGTATATAACATGGTTTTTTGTTATAACTATTTTAGACTGTTAATATTGGTTATTTTGACTAATTTAATTGGCCTTCTAAAAAAAAAATGTCTTGTTATAAAAACAGCGTGAGAGACTATGTAGGAAATGATATTAAATTAAAAAAAGAATTAAGCTCAATTGGCACAATGAGGGTTAATAAATATTTTATTACTTGTTTTTTTTTTTTTTTTTTTTTACAGAGGAAATGAATTAGAATCATATAGTTGATGTATAATGTTATACTAGTTATAATACATAAAAATGTTTAATTCCAATAATAATTTTAAATTAATATTTTAAAATGATTGCATAATTTTTATCTCATGTATATTAATCTCATATGTCTGTGTATTATAACACGTCCTTAACAAAGAGAAGAGGTTTTATATACAGAATGATTAAAGTAACACTGATCTAAATAATTAAAATGATATATATATTTTCTTTGGCTTTTTGTTTTTAAATACAATTTTATAAATTATATCCACTGGTTAATACTATCATATGGAATAAATATAAATTCAATATTAGCTTTTGAAAGTAAACTCTTATTTGGTCGCCCAAAGTTATTTAACCCCTTTCAAAGAGTCCCTAATAGGCCCCTTTAAAAGTTCGACCAATCAAGGGTTCTTAACAGTTAAAAGATTTATTGTAGATTATTGTTACTTAATACTTATTCATCAAAAGTTTAATTTATAATATAGTTATTCAAACTAGTTAAATTATATTAACCATTGTTTTGGTTTTAATTAGATTTAAGATTTACTAATTTAACAACAATAATTACTTGGTAATGGATTTGTGTAGATAATCATATTCTAGAAACATAAATTATTTCAATTGACCTCCTTTAAAGTGTACTGTTAATGGCATTGTTCACATGCTGTAAATTGGAAAAAAAATAATACGTAATATGCCTTATCAATATTCTGTTATTTATTATACTTCATATTTATAAAATTATAATATAATCCTAACCTAACCTAAGCTTAAAGCCTTTAAAAGTATTGAAAGTGTAGTTTTATCTAATAAACCAAATTTTGTTTAAATTATTCTACACTATTACTTTAATTAGTAATAGGCTAAAGGCTTATAATAAATATAGTGCGAATAGAATATTTTAGGTGAAAATATAAAAATGTACCAAGTGATAAATTAATTACAATCTCCATTTCTCTTCCCTTAGGATATTTTTTAATCACTTTTAATATCATAGGTTTACAAATGTATACTTTTCATATTTACATAATTCAGTACTTAAGTAGTGCATATATATTAAGCCCAGCCCACTCTTAGGGCAACGCATAATGACTATTTTTGATCCAAGTTCCTTTCGATTTGTTTCAATGTTTAGATAAAAAGTAGCAACTGATAATTTTCATCTTACTTTGGAGATACAGTATATTATATACATATAATATACAGTATCACAGAGATACAGTATTTATATATATATATATAGCTTTGAGATTTAAGGATTTTTAACAATGAATTTTTATTTGAATACCTTTTTAATTAAATACCTTTTTTTATTATTAAAATGATAAGTAATAAATATTAAACATGAAATTTCAAATAATGTTATTAGGACCGGGGGTTGATGTTCCTGCTCCAGACATGGGTACTGGTGAACGAGAGATGTCATGGATAGCAGATACCTATGCTAAAACTATAGGTAACATTATATTACAAAAAATTATAATTTAACATAATTGGTTGAAAACTTGAAATTAAATATTTTAAATAATCGTTGAAATGTTTACAATTTAAAAAAAATAAAAAATTTTTTTAGGGCATTTGGACATTAATGCACATGCTTGTGTTACGGGCAAACCCATTAACCAAGGTGGTATTCATGGTCGAGTGTCAGCAACTGGCCGAGGTGTCTTCCATGGTCTAGAGAATTTTATAATGGAAGCTAACTACATGAGTTTAATTGGTACAACTCCTGGGTGGGGAGGAAAAACTTTTATTGTTCAAGTATGTTTTATAGGAAAATTTATAATATATGTTCTGTGTGTGTTGACTGAAAAAAAAAAATTTTTTTTTTCATAAAAATTCAAGGGTTTTGGTAATGTTGGTTTGCATTCAATGCGATACTTACATAGAGCTGGTGCAACTTGTATTGGCGTTATTGAACATGACGGAGCTATATATAATCCAGATGGAATTGATCCAAAAGTATTTAAACATATTTAAATAAACAATCAATGTAATAAAACACAGTTAAATATTTATTTTATTATCATATTTAGGCATTAGAAGATTGGAAAATAGATAATGGTACAATTATGGGTTTCCCAAGTGCCCAGCCTTACACAGGTGAGAATCTTATGTACGAACCTTGTGATATACTTGTTCCTGCTGCCACCGAAAAAGTTATTACATCAGCAAATGCACATAAAATTCAAGCTAAAGTATGTATATATTTTATAACTTGTTTTTATTGTTTTTTAACTATGCATTAACCCATTCTTGTTCTTTAGATTATTGGTGAAGCAGCTAATGGTCCAACTACACCTGCTGCAGACAAGATATTAATCGACCGTAATATTTTAATTGTACCAGACTTGTATATTAACGCTGGCGGTGTTACTGTGTCGTTCTTTGAATGGTTGAAAAACTTAAACCATGTCTCTTATGGTCGTTTGACATTTAAATATGAACGAGAATCTAACTACCATTTGTTGGGTAAAAATATTGACAGCTAAAAACATAATTTAGGATAATAGTTTTTATTATATTGAAGACTGATTAAGAGATAAAATAACAATTTTGTTTAAAGTTAAAAATAAGTTAAAACAAATTTTAACTTGCTTGAATATGTTATGTGTTATAGAATCTGTGCAAGAATCATTGGAACGTCGTTTTGGACGCGTGGGTGGAAGAATACCAGTTACACCATCTGAATCTTTCCAGAAACGTATATCAGGTGCATCTGAAAAAGATATTGTACATTCTGGATTAGATTACACCATGGAACGTTCAGCTAGAGCTATCATGAAAACTGCTGTAAAGTATAATTTAGGTCTTGATCTTCGTACTGCTGCCTACATTAATTCTATAGAGAAAATATTCACCACCTACAAAGAGGCTGGCCAAACATTTTAAATGTTTTATTATCGTAATAGTTTATATAATGTTTAAATACAAATAATCAATAGTCCAATTCCAAAATTTACCCTTTCTAAATTTTTGTTGCATCTATAAATTATTATATTTCTGTAGCAACTAGTTAGAGAAGTTTCACTAAAAATACCATAAATCAATAATCTCTTATAAATAAAATACAATTTTATTATACCATTTTTTATAACAGTGATCATATAATAATTTGATTAAATTAAGTTATTACATTTTTTAGACTAATGTCAAGAAATAGTAAAACATGAATTTTGTTCTTTTTGTAGTTTTATTTTATATTTGACCAAATAGGTACTCTAAAAAACTAATTGAAATATTTAAAATTTTTAATCATTGGAGGATTTGGTTATTTTTGTTACATGTTCTAAACAATATTTAATGGAACTTGATTTTTTTGTTTTGATTTTAATTCATTTTTGAAATTCCAAAATGTTGATAATGTATTGTGCTATTTTTAAGGATCCAGCTAATCTAGTATTGTACAGGTATTAAATATTTTATTTGTATGATATTTTGGATTTCTACCTTTATTATATTATAATAACTGGACTAAACTCTTTTGAGTACAAATGGCTATTAAAGCAGAAAATATTTCATTGAACGATTATATTTCTATTATACTATTTGTACTAATAGTTATATGGAAATATAATTGAAGCATAAACGTCTGTACATTTAACACAAAATATATCAATTATAAGATTAATTTTTTTTTATGTAACCATCATTTTTTTAATTTATTTAAAATAAAATAATTTGTTAAATTATTAAACAATGCCAACTACTAAAACATGATGTACAATTATAAAATTAGTATGTTACATTACTATTTATTAAATATTAATTATGTAATATGTACCATCTTTAATTAACTTTAATTAAAAACATAGTATTAATAATTTATTCGCTATTTTTTAACTGTTTAATTTAGATAATAAAGTGTATCTTAATGACAATATATTATGATTTAATATTATTTACAATTATTAAACCTAATCTACTATTTTCCTTCAAAAAAATATAATATTAGAGATGGGAACGGCAATATTTCTAGAACCCAGAAGTAATTGGAAGCCCCAAGTATAGTTTATGCAATTTTAGTCCTTTATTAGTGTGTTGGTAGGTGTTAAATCCCACATGTTAAGAGATTATGTGATGTTTATTACCAACACACTAACAAAGGTTTAAACAATTATGTGATAGTATTCGTGCAGCAATAAAATTAACGGGCATAATAGATTTAACATAGAACTGTTAGAGAACTTGTTAAGTATTATATTCAATAAAGTTTAATAGTAGTTTGCTTATATTTGGAATACAATATTATTCATACAAAATTAGGATCTAGACTATTAATGAAAAAATAAGTTCCCTGATTTAATGTGAATAAAGAGGTTGGATAATTATTAGTTTAACAGTTTTTTTGGACCAAGTTGAAAAGTTAAATATACAAATTTACTTAGATTACATTTTTACAATTGCTTAGTTCAAACCTCATGCTAGGCCTCAAGAAATTTACCTCTTAAGACTTTAACGGTGTATTTCTTTATTTTTAAACAAATTGCTCTCATGTTCAAATGTAGAATAAGTTATTTCACCTAAATATTATCTTCAATTTCTATACTCTTATACAACTGAATGTTTCATATTTTATTTTTACTTAATACTTGGAACCTGAAATTATGAATTTTCAAAAATCGTACCTGCACATTTTGTAACAAAATGCTCTTAATACAACTGTGCCATCATTATAATATTATGAATAATATTTTGAAGAGAAACTTTTGTGCCAACAAAATAGAGACAAAGGGATGACGAGCAACCAGTGGTGGATGGTGGCAAGTATTGATTGTGCTGACCCCTGTCTAGCTGTGTAAAGATATGGTTTGATCATTTTTTGATCTATCCATGTTGTCATTATAACAACAACATATAGTTGTTGGTTTTTCGATCCCATTGCAGGGTCCATCGCTTCAGAGAAATTGTCACTGATCCACGACCCTGCAATGGATTTGAACGTTGCCTATCTAATAGATATAGATGCGAAAATGATCAAAATAATAGTCTTAATCTTAACAATTCATTTACTTATTAAGATTTTTTCAAAAATATGACAGTAGTAAAATATATTTTAATTGTAAAGATGAAAATAATTTAAGGAATGGTATGAAGATGATTGCTAATATTAAAAGGCTACAAAATAATAAACAAACAATAAGTACTGTAAGTATTTTATATTTATTTTAGATCAACGGTCAACCTGTTCCAATTTAAAAAATGTTCATTCTTCACTATTAATTAAGATAACATGTTAAGGTATCTATAGATATTTATTTTCAATTATTTATTATAAGATTATTTTAAAACCAATGGTATAGAACATAGAGACATACTAGAGTATAAACTATAAACCACAATGGATTTTATATTTTTTTTTTTGTAGTACATGTGCGCGGTAAAATATTTTAATTTAGTAAACATAACCATGGTTTAGAGATGACCAGATGGGTTAACCAAAGTCTGTCATATGTTTTTCATAGATATTAATTAGCCAATATTTATCTTTTTCCACGATTTACTATATCTTTGTAAAGAAGAAAATTATTGTTTCTGATTTCATTCGTTTTTTAATTATTGATTCTATTGAGTTGTTATTTTTGATTCTGTTTCTTATTTTGTTGTCATTACATTTCTCTAAAATTTTAATTTGTAGTTAAATCGTATTATCTACGTTTTATAAATAATATCGATAGTGTTGGTTATTTGTAGTGTAATTGAACCCAAAATTCCCGTTATGTCTGTCACAATACATTTAACGCAAACCGAAAGAAAGTATAACAAGACAATTATTGTGGCTATGTGCAAAAAAAAATAATGTCAGGATTGGAAGTCTTAGAGTTGCTACAAACATTAAGATGTCGTCAAATAGTAATATAGAAAACTCCAAAAACACAGGTAATTAAGTTTTATAATTACATAATAGAATACCTATTCTACTTGTTAAAATGTTAAACAATAATAATTTTTATTTATACAGATAAAGTCTAAACATATAATTTAATGGTTACTTTATGATTCGGATAACACCATCTTAACCTCAACTAGTTTTAGTAATTAATACATTTTACTGATGTACTCAATTAAATTTAATAATTTGTTATAGATATGTTAACAAGGAGTTATTCGGATCGTAGCAATGATAGAAATAGAGATACCAATAGTAATCGAGAACGAGATTATGATGGATTAAAACAACAATGTGACAAAGCAATGCATGAATTAATAATGCTACGACGGTATTATTAAAATTAAATTTCAATAATTTAAAAATAAATGAATAAATTAGCTTATAAGGATCGTAAAATATATTTAGGCAACATGGTGAGACTGTGCGAAGGTATGATCAAACAAGAAAAGAATTGGAATATTATCGAGGTCAAAATCAGGTTATGATAAATCAAATTGAACAAGCTGCTCAAGAATCATCTTCTTTACGAGCTAAATTAGCTGTTGAAAAACAAATTTTAGATCGATCACAGCAGGTATTTAACTTTTGTTTATTAATTTTGAAGTTAAATTAGTTTCAATACCTAGTTACCTATAAATAGTTTAATGTTCTGTTTAAAACTTCATTATTAGTTACAAGTTAATAAAATATTTTTATCAGGATAATATTCATTTAAACCAAACTATATAAATGTTATAAAATAATTAAATATTTAAATAAACCCTTAACCATAAATATAATACTAAAGCATATTTCGGTAGCTTGTTGTATGTGCTGATGATGGTAACTTTGATGCTAAAATATATACATACAATATATATATATATATTTTTTTTTGTGGTAAAAAGTTTATTTAAACATTTAATTATTTTTTAATTTATAACTACAAGTATTGCTTAATTTTTTTTAAGATTTATGAATGTTTATATTTAATGTGATCTTTAATTCATACAGTCTTATATTAATAAATCACTTGGTTTTATATTGTCTGCTGACTTAAAAACTATAACATTCAGAAAAAAGTTAACATGATAAAATTGCTTGTTTTTTTTTCTTTTTTGATGCTTCAGCGACTTTAGGCATTAGTTTGTGACCTAAGTTGTCTTTATAATATAAAATGATTTTTAACTGTTATATAATCTTAGTGTTACATATGGGTACTTATTCATTTATTACACTAATTAATATTTACTTAATGTGTGAACACTGAATTTAAAAAAGTAATACATAGTATATTTTATTGAACATTTTTGAAATATATACGTAAAATAACTAAAATTATACTAAGAATAAGAAAAAATGTTTTTTTTATTTTGATAGGATCTTCCAGAAGATGATACAGCAAGTGGTGACTCTCTTAATGATCATTTTATGTCTTATGACTCAAGATTGGAAAATTATGAATCGCTTAGAAAGGGATATGAAGATTTACGCACTACACATTCTGCAGCTGTAGATAAAATGGACATGATGAAAGATGAGATCAATCAGTTAAAAAAACAATGCAATGAGCTATTTAAGGAGCGGGATATAGCACTTCGAGAAAGAGATGGCCTTAAACAGCAATGTACAGCTGCTATACGACAGTGGGATTTAACACTACGAGAACGGAATGACCTCCAAGAAGCTATCCAGAAAGTGCAACAACAGCATGAAGAAGCAGTTAAAGAAATGAAAGCGGCTGTTGCCTATAGTGTTAAAAGCAGTAAAGAACTAAAAGAATTAAATAAAGCTCATGATGCTGCTGTTAAAGAATATAGGCTTATTATGAGTGAACGTGACAGTGTACATAATGAACTTGAAAAACTTTCAGAAGATTTGTCACAAGCTTACAATAAAAACAAAGCTTTAGAGAACGAAATTAAATCTTGTCGAGATGATAAGAAAACCCTTCAATTGCATATTGAGTCATTAAAACGTGAAATATCATCTGCACTGCATGATCGTGATAAAGCACTTAAAGAGTGCAATGATTATCAAGAAAGATTTGGGGAAATAACTGCAAAGAATGAGTCTCAAAGAGAATTCAAGAGTCATTTGGATTATGGTTTTAGTAGGGAACGAGAAAATAGAAATGATTCACGCGAACAGGTAGCCGCTTTAGATTTATACAATTCTTGTCAAAAAGAACGCATGGATAATCTAGATCAGGCCAATCAAGAAATTGAACGCTTAAGAAAGTTGGCTGATAAATATCACGCAGAGTTGGATGAATCATTACAAGAAGCAGAAGTCTCAAAAAGACGACGCGATTGGGCATTCAGTGAACGCGATAAAATTGTACTGGAGCGTGAAAGTATACGTACTCTTTGTGATAGTTTAAGAAAACAGCGTGACGATGCAGTTAGCAAGTTGGCCCGTGCAATGAGAGACTGTGATGATATAATGAAACAAAAAAGTGACACTGCTAAAGAGCTCAACGATCTCAAGTAAAAAAAATTGAATACTACTTTTTATAATAAACTAATAACAACACAACTTTATCTTAATAGGGAAAAAATGGAAGCACAGCTAGAAAAGGAAGCACGTATATTGCAACTACAAGCAACTGGTCGTTACAGTCAAGACTCTGCAATTGATACTGATCTTCAAGACTGGGATACAGAAATTCTAAACATTGATTTAGTAAGTACTGTTGTGAACATACATGCTTTTTATGGGATTAGGTCGTGGCCATTTATCAAGGCACAAATTATAGGCAATATTGAACAAATACAAGATTTTTAAATATCTACCATTTCAAATTATTTTTTCGGTTAATTTGTTTTGTTCTAGCATGCAATTTTTAATACATGTCATAGCCATTTTTGATATGATAAAACATGACATAAGAATAAAATGTCTCGTAGGATAGTTGGATTTTGATAATAGCATGGAACACGCTTTAGCCTTGTCCCCCCAGCTCGAAAACGACATTAACCTATTAACGCCGTAATTTCTTTTTGGTAATTTGTTTTAAATAGTTGGTGTCTTAGGTGCTTGTTTCTTATTATTTTTTTAATTAAAAAAAAAAATTGTGTACATAAAAATTTGAAAAAAATTGGATGTGGCATTTGGCAACACTAGGCGCTAATGGGTTAAATTGCGATCCTAAAATAGTGTGCCTACTTAAAACGTATAATAACATATAAGATGCCATTGAAATAATAACGAGTCGTCGTCGTCATGCAAACGTTTGGCCAGAACATATAGTTCAGACTATACTATCATCATAAATCGCAAGGAGATTGTAGATCAGAAATAATCACTATTCAGGAGCTAGCAGGCTAAAGCATGTTCCATGTTTTATATTTTAGCCGTTAATCATTTTTTGTTTTTTTGTTTGAAAGAGACTTTTAACAGTGCATGTTACTCAGATTTTCAACCATACAATTTTTTAATTTTTGGTAGTTAATTACTAAATCTAAGATCTATGCATACTATAGAAGGTATCTTCTTTTAAAGTAAAAAAAATACATATCGAAATTTGATAACTCCACAACATATTATTTTTTTATCCATAAAGCTACGACTTGGCCCTTACAAAAGTATTTTATTATAACAGCATTGTTTACATGAGTGATACAAATTTTGAATTTCAGGGATCTTTAGGGTCAAATGATGATTTGGGTATCGATTTGTTAGGAGGTAGAGATGATCCTTTATATCCTAATGACAATGCAATTTACATATCATCTGTTAGTAAAGGAAGTATTGCATCAAGAAAATTAAGGTAAAATATTAAGGGACAAAACTTTTTGTTTATTTTATAATTATCTTTTTTTTTTTAGAGTAAATGATTGTATCCTAAGAGTTAATAGCCTTGATTGTACATCGATTAGTAAACGACTAGTTCTAGAAACGATGAGATCTCTGAGTAGTGCTACTTTAGTTATTCGTCGAAGAAAACCTGCTTCACCTTCTAGAAGTCTTTTCACTACCCAACTTCAAGTGAATAACTATGACCACGGAATTTCATTAGAAACGGGTGTTTATATTAACAAAATAACTCCAGGATCTCTAGCAGCCAAAGATGGAAATTTAGATGTAGGCGATAGAGTGTTGAGTGTAAGCATATTCATTTATACAGTAAGATAAAAGGAATGATTTGTGTTACTATTTTGTGTTTAGATTAATAATAAGACTGTGGAAAACATTAAAAATTCAAGAGAAGCCATGTTACTATTACATGAACCAGGTGATGTTTTAACTATCACTACTATGAAATCCACCTATTGTGCTGGTAACTGCGGCTCGGGACCGAATCGTGATATATACAAAAAATACACAAACAGCACCACACAAACTGATAAATCTAGCTATACTAGATATCAAGAACCTTACCAAGAACCACAATATGTTCAGTCTAGAAGAGTGATGTTGGATGTACCTGAAAAACCTCACAGAAATCCATCGCCTGTTAACAACTCAATTTCAGAACGTGACCAAGAAGATGCTATTGCTGAATTAGATTCTGTTATTGATGCTTTCCGACCTCATCCAGCACCTAATACTACCAAACTTTCTAGTCGTCATAGAAAACCAAAAGAATTAGATAAGAATGGGGGAACTTGGCCTAAGGCTAGAAGTGGTCCAGTAATCGAGCATGGTACTGGTACTATACTTCATCCTCGTAAAAATAAAGAACGATTGCCATTATCGGTTCTCTTGAACAACCCTCCTTCTTGGTCTCCACAAAATAATTCAAAAACAGACACATCGTCTATAGATTTTTCTGTCAGGTTAGAGTAGTTTTTTCATTGTGTCATATTATAAATATTATAATATATTGATTTTTCTGTAATCATCATTAAAATAGGTCTGGAAAAATAGGTAAAGATGTAATGGAATATTATGCCAAGAAGAAAAGTGGTAAATATGCTAATAGTGATACAGAAAGTAATGCTGGTGATAGCCCTGCAGTTAGACCGCTTTCACACAGTATGTACGGTCCACCGTCAACCAATGCTCACCATTTTTTCACACCACAATATACTAGGTATACTCAACCATCACCGTCCAATAGTGGAGAGTCGATGCTTTATTGTTTTGAACCGCCCTATAGTCATGTGTCTCAAGTAAATATTTAATTTGTTCAGTTTTGAGTATTATTAAATTTGTATTATTAATTTTTGTTCTCATTTCTCAGTTTCATCACAGTCATTCTCCTTCAGTTGACATGCATTATAACAGACATACGACTAGATCACCACATCGTATAATGAGTAATATTGGTTATCGAGGTGAAGACATGCCCGAGTCTTATCATGGTTATGAAGTAGGTACATTTCCTAGAAAGAGAGAAAATCCTAGATTTAGGTAAGTTTTGGTATAGTTATTTAATTTATATTATTGTATAATAATACAATTATAAATAATACTTAATAAAACTTAGCTTTAATATATTAAATTAAAATTTATTTATTCCTATTAAAATATTTCAATTATAATTTCAGAATACCTTCTAATCCAAGTGTAACAAGTAAAAGTAGTGGTGGTGCTGTTGGTATTTCAACAGGAAGTATTGATAGGTCTGTAAGCAGTGAAAGAGACAGCCCGATGCCTACGTTTAGAGTAGAAGTTTTAAACTCTGGACAAATACCAATGCCAGCAAATAAGCGACAATCTTTACCAGAATACGGTTGGGCCTCAAAGTATGTATTGTCATTGATTTTTAAATTTTTTATTTAGAAATGCTTTTATTGAGACATCTGTAAAAAAAATTTACAATAAGTATTTTTTATAATATTTACAAAAATATGTACACGATTAACGCGAGGAGGAGACCCCACATTAAGGGTATCTTAATAAATATAAAATCAAATTAACGTTTTAAGTCGGGGTACCATCTTTTGAGGCGCCTGAGAGGATTCCCCGATTGATTATAAATATTAAAGATAAGGCAGGCTGACTGGCTGGTTTTTCGGTTGTAAAGCGCTTTACAGTATTTTTAGTAATGGACGTTAGCGCCCGTCGTGTTGTTATCCTTAAAACGAAAAAGTTAATTTCATTAATTGTAAGAGGACCATTAGGCACATTAGTTTAGCTATTTTCACCTATTGCATATTATCTATCTACTATATTTCTTATCTTACTACTTAATGGTCACTCTACAAAGGCGCCAAATTTACGTTTATCAGAAAAACTAGTCAGGAACTATCTATAATTTTTATAATCAATGGTATCCTAAACTAGTTTTATTAATTATTAATTACCATTATTATTACTCATTTATAATTATGGTTTATTCTTAAGGTATTTGAAGAAACCATTGCTAAGAGGTGTTGGTAGTGGCCCACTACCTGGAGAGTTAAGATGGATAAGTATAGAAAAATCAGTTGAACCACTAGGTATTCAAATAGCGGAGAGTGATAGCGGAGGAGTGTTTGTCTCTACTGTGAGTGAACATAGTGTAGCTTCAAAACTTGGTCTCCAGGTCGGTGATCAGCTGTTAGAAGTATGCGGGATCAATATGAGAAGTGCTACTTATCAGTTAGCGGCAAATGTTTTACGACAATGTGGAAACTCCATTACTATGCTGGTTCAATATAGTCCAGACAGTATGAACAGTTATAAAGAAAATGCGTTAACAATTTATTTAAAATTAAAATCAAATTTTATTTGTAGAGTATCAAGAACTAGAAGGAGCTGAAAGTTCAACGAGTAGTCGATCAGAAACGCCAACACCCTGTAACTCTCCTACTGTTAATAGGAAATCAACGGGTGCTTCTGTATTGGCTCATGGAATGACGACTTTAACGCGTCGCAAAAGCGATAGAAACTCTGAAAATAGAGGTATGCGATTGTATGAACCGCGTTACTTGATTATGGAAACTAGAAAGTGTAGTAACTTAGGAATAAGTTTGGTTGGAGGCAATGCTGTTGGAATTTTTGTTCACAGTGTAACTGTAAATTCATTAGCGTTCAATGCGGGTTTAAGGTAAGTTGTTTAACTCAAGAGTTGTTCTTCATATTTAATTTATTATTACTGAAGTAATTTTATTTATATCTTGATATTTGTTACGTAGAACTGGTGACCGTATTCTTGAATATAATGGAACTGATTTAAGAGAAGCTACGGCCGAAGAAGCGGCTTATGAATTGGCTAAACCTGCTGATAAAGTAACTGTCCTCGCTCAGTATCTAATTGATCGTAAGTACATACACACAGATAACATTATTTTATGTAGTAAAGTGGACGAGTGACTGATTGGGTTAGGTGGCATTATTATTATCACTTACTATGGTCCGTTAGACACTTGGTCACAGATGGCTTAGTTTGCTAGGCAACCAACTGTTCAGTGAAAAAGAGCTGCTACACCCCTCTCTGGCAATGGACTTACAATTATTTATTAAATACAGTGTACAAAGAACCTTAATAGCTTGCATAAGCCCAATTTCATGTTATCAACTAACGCTTTAACCAAAATATAACAATCATATATTTTTTTTTTACTATCATTAGGATACAATGAAATTAAAGATAAGCCTGGAGACAGTTTCTTTATCCGAGCCCTGTTCGATCGTACGGCTGAACTTGGAGATTCATCAACAAATTCATCTCAATTACAGTTTCGTAAAGACGATGTGCTTTATGTTGATAATACAATGTATAATGGAGTACCTGGTAATTGGCGTGCTTGGCTTGTCGATCATAATGGTTACAAACAACAAGTCGGCATCATACCTAGCAAATACAAGTAAATACAAATAATTCTAATAAATACCATTATCTAAGTAGAAAATAGGATGTGTTAAATTTTTAGTTTTTATTCATTCTTTGTTAGGGTCGAAGAAGAACTTGTTATCAGACGAAGTGGTGGTGAACTCGAGTGTGATGCACGACGAGCAACAAGACGAAGTTTCTTTAGGCGTAAAAAGCATCAACGCAGCAATTCTAAAGAATTAGCTAGCTTTTCAAACATCAATTTAGGCTGGTACAGCAGTGATTCCGGTACACTACACGATGACTCTCTTGTTATTGCCTCTTACCAAAGAGTCATTAGATTGAACTGTACGTGTTATTATTGACAATAAAAAAAATATGATGTATAGTATTAACATTTTGTGATTTTATTTTAGCTGAGCCAAGTATTCGTCCAGTCATGGTTGTTGGGCCCTTGGCAGACTGTGTTACCGATAAGTTAATTGGAGATTTCCCAGATTTGTTTATGAGATACATTCCTGAGGCAAAACATTGTTCTCAGGCTTCTATGGAAAAAGGAGTTGCCGATAGTATTTTTATAGATTATCGCAAAAAAGGATCCATCTATGAATGTGTTTCGGTAGCTGGACTCAAAGAAGCATGTGGCAAGGTAATTTTACTCAAAAACATTAAAATTAAAACAATTAATATACATATACATTTTTCATATACCAATTAACCATACATTAATCATATACGATTATGTTTATTCAGAATTGCCATTGCATTATTGACATTGGTTTGACCAGTGTTGAAAGGCTTCATCGCCATCACATATATCCGATTGTCCTACTTATCAAATTCAAATCTACAAAACAAGTAAAAGAGGCTAAAGACTCGCGTTCGTCTCACGATAAAATTTCTGCTAAAGCTGCCAAAGAAATGTATGAACATGCACTGAAATTAGAGTCTGAATATCGACACTACATATCAGGTATATTTGATGTGATCTCTTCTTAATTTTATTTGTTGCTTTAATGTTGACTGCAATTTTATAGCCATCATACCAGCTGGAGTAAATGTAGCATATATGTGCACTCAAATTAAAGCGGCTGTTGATTTAGAACAAAGCAAAACATTGTGGGTACCATCACCGACGCCACTTTAGAGTATTGTGTCTTCCAAAATTTTAATGTTCCGTCCAAGAAAATATAGTTTTAATTATTATAATTACTAAATAGTAATACGTTATAAAATATTATAATATTTGAATTTGGGGTTGACCACTGGGAATTCTGTATAATTACATAAGCAATACCCTGGGTTGAAGGGTTTTATTTTTAAAGGGTTATTTTGTGATGTATTTTTTTAAGCTTTTGATTGCCTGTAAATCAATTAATGCTTTAAACGTGTTATTCTTTGGAAAAAAAATATAACTGTTTGATATTATATTAAATACTACTGACGAGCTTTAAATTTACTTACAAATGAATGTTGATGTTCATATATTTTTTTTTATTGATCAATATTTTTTATGTAAACTCAAAATACTACAAAATTAAAGCTTTTAATCGCATTTTGTGTAATCTCAAAATATCTAGGCAAATATTCCTCTCAGAAATAAGTACTTGTTTGTTGTGAATTACATGCGGCGTAATAGAATGCTATTCCTTCCAGCTTAACAACATTAAATCATTAAAGAAATTGATAAATTAATGTGTATGTGACTATTACATTCAAGGATCTAAGTAATATTACTACAGACGTAAGAGTTGTGTTTAATTCACTACAGAATATAACATAGATAATTTATATGTTATAATATAATAATATGTTAAATGATATTATGATAAATATTGTAAACGTATATTGTATAATATATGTAATGAAACGTTATAAAAAAGTATTGTAATCAATTAAGAAATTGTAAATGGTGGACGAGGCGAGGTATGCATTTGAATAGTACTACCTACTCCGAAAACTGTGAGCTCTGCAATCTGAAAAAATGTTTTGTCAGTTATTAATTATTACAAATATTAATTTACTTTAACCCTAAAATACCTATTTATAATACCAAAAGTATATTTTTGATATTTAACACAGTCTAGTGGCATTAACTTATACTATGTACTATAATTATTTTTAGATCTATCGAGTTAAGTGTTAAGTTGTGTCCAAAATAAGAAAATGGTTGAATTGGAGCAATTTTTGACCACCGTAATATTTATACGTACACATAGTCAAAATGAAAATAGTTAAATATTTGTATAGGTTTGTTTAGACTTTCTTGCGAAGAGATGGGAGAAAATTGTTTAAATTTAACCATTGGTTATAAATATTTATAATCAATAATTTAACATTACAAAACTTAACAAAATTTGATACTTTTAAATAATAGTTAACAAAACTGTATGAAGGATTTAGTTAAACCTAACTTAAGGTCTAGTCAACGCGCATATTTAAATGTTTTAAGTTCTATTGAGTATGCCGTTGAACTAAAAGAAAGAAATGGGAGTTCTAATTCAGTATAATAATAAAATGGAATTTCTCGTTGAGCCTAAAGCAAAACATTTTTGGCTTTGAGCCACCTAATTTTTTATTAAGCAAAATCGTCTTAATAAAATGTTTTAAGTTATACAGATATAATATTTTTTTAGTAACATTTAATTATATTAATTGATTCAAATAAAAGATAAGTATCCTTTTAATCCTAGAATGACAAAATGGGCTCTTGCTCAAATCCTGTTTTGATGATAAAAATAATAAAAGTATGAAAATTGATTTGTACCACCATGGGAAACAAATAAAACAAGTTCAAATAATTCATATTATACACTTGTCCACCTAAGCCCCAAAATGCTCTGTCCCCATTGTATTGTTTTTTTAAGGCGTATTTAAAAATTGTATAAAGTATATTAGTTATATTTATATGGTATGAGTATTAGTGATTGAAATTGTACCAAGACTTCCGGCGGTGTGGAGAGAGCCAAAATAATTGTATCTGCTATGTTTTTTGGCGACAAGGGCGGTGGAACGTTGCTTACTGATTCTCCTAAAGGCCAATTGGCTGCGGCATGTATTTCTGTTTTAACTAAACCCGGACTTAAACTCTGAAACAAAAATCTTGAAATCAGCTGGGCAGCGATCAAGTTTTTGCTAGGGACGTTCCAAGTAGTTCCATTCAGACGACGATGATAGGACATAATATATATAAATGAGATGAGCGTTTTATTGACTATAAGTTATAACATAAGAAAATCTCGGGTTGTTTTAAAACCCGCTATAACAGAGAATAGATATAGATCTATGATCTATTCTGTCTGTTCGAAATTGGTTCTCTTTGGACATCTGTTCTTGTATTTTACACAGCCCGCAAGATCGCCGACCGTCTTACCGTGACTTTTATTTTTGACCCGACCATCTGCAATTCGTGTCTTAGTCCGTCGCACAAAGCCGTTACAGCGAATTTGGATGCATTGTACATTTTATTTCCAAACCCGGGAGTTAAGGCGTGTCCTGAAATACTTAAGATTTTTCGAAAAATCTAATATTATTTTTATAGTATGTTAGACGAGGTCATCATGATAAATATGGCACAGCGTTATCACCTGTTAATTTGAATAATGTGTCCGGCAATGTTATATTTTGCCATCGATTGGTATGCTTCCCTGGTACACACAGAAAGTGCTACGACGTTGAGGTCCAAAATTGATTTCCAGTCTTCGGTTGTGCCACCTAATGGCAATTGTGTTTTTTTTGCACAATGTAACGTTCACACAATAAAGTCACATTTATGTTGGTAGTTGCTACAAATGGTAATGGGAGTACTTACCTAAGAGAGTGCTTCTTCGTAAAAGGCCAGCGTTATTGATCATAATGCTGATCCCTCCTAAATTCCCATCTATCCAACTGAATACGGTTTTCACCGCGTTTTCGTCCGTGATGTCGCATTCTATTGGGTACAATATACCAAAAGTCCCATTGTTTTCTTTTGGCAATTCATCGGGTATGGACTATAAATAAATGCACACATAGCAGAACCACTGTTACTACCTATTTCTTAAAATGTTTGAAACAATTATCAATGATTCTCTTATTTGGGTTCATAGGCGTAACTAGACGAGCCCGGGGGCAACCCCCTCCTAAAAAACCAAATACTTCATTTCAACTCAAATGTATTTCTATATTTCTGTATTACGGAGCTAAGAAGGTGTTGTTTTTATGTTTTATATTATATTTTTGTGTCTGTGCCCACAATATCTCATAAACCGCTGAACGATGTCTTCATGTAGCAAGTCTATAAATAAAAATGATACATGGAAGGTACTCTTTGGCACTAATATATAAAAAGTTTACCCTTTCCTTTTAAAATCAAGAAAACATCCAAAAAATTTACATATCATTTTTCACCTTAAAATTGCGGCAGTCGGCACGTCTTGAATAGTTAGTAATCAAGTTGGTTTTTACGGAATATTCTTTAGATGTAGTAGTTCTACCGATATACTTATGTTGACAAACCAAAAAAATTTATATTATAAACTATATCTACATTACATATTAATACGAATTTTATACAAATAACGGTTTTTGTGGTTGCACGTCTAATTTTCGTTTATAGGTTCCGCTCAGATATATATATATATATATTGCACAATAACACTTATCACCTTATCTCCCTCAATTACTTCATGCCACCATAAATGTATTATGTACAATTATAATTGGAAATTTAAAATAATTATGTTTAATAAGCAAAGCAATTTCTCGGCATTTAATATAAATTACATTATTTAAGTTTAAGAATTTTATCTAAACTGTTCAATGCCCACGCCCCACCTGAAGTGTTATACGTTTAATTGCTTTATGATTAGACAGTACATTTTTTATTTAGCAGATACACGACTTTTTTTAATCAAGCTTGGAAAAGCTGTTGTTATCCATTATGTATTACTAATATGTGAACATTTAACATATAAAGCTCTCTAATCGCAACTAGGTACCATTTCATATTTTGCAATTAGTTCTTAATTTATTTGATACTTAGCACTGAGCTTTGAATAAGTAGTTGAATACTTTTATTTATATTAATTTTTTTTATCAAATCTTATTCAGTCACAAGGTAAAATGTAGTTTTGCCTATTTAATTAATTCCCTTATCTTGTATTGATTTATAGTTCAACCTTGTCTCCAATTAATCTTAATAATTTAACTTTATCTGTGAATGTAGTGTATTACGGAAATATTCTGTGTTATGTAATGTCTTAAAGTATATTCTTGATTTTTTTTTATACCAACGGTCTGCGTATAATGTCTAAATGTGAAAATATGTTACTTTTTTAAATCCAATAATTGCAGTTGTTATATTATGCTTTCAAATCCTTATAATACTTAAAAATCAACAGCTTTGTAACGAAATTTAAAAATAGGTCACCCCATTTGTTAATTAGTGAATCTATTTTTGAAATGTGGATACTTTGAAACTGCTTATACTCGTAGTTTACTGATTAGGTATTATTAAGTTCGAACTTCAGGTAGGTTATGAAAACGTTCGGTTTTTTGTTTTTAAAAACCAATAACTAAAGTTTTAAACGATGAAACGGTCTCGGATTTATATTTATTTCTAACGTCTGGAATGGGGGGTGGGGGGAGGGAGAGAGGTGAATTTTGGTGATCCCACTATAGCTAAGTTTGTGAGAGGGGCATGAGTGGATTTTCTGTTTTTTTTATAATTAATATTATGATGAACGTGTAAAAATGAAACCAGTGTCATAATATTTGATATTATAATAATTGTGAGCTTAGACAATCCAGTTGCCCGGAAACGTAAAAAACATACAGTTAATGGCATGCTGTGCTAGTATTAATAATGAACAACGATTGTTACCTTAAGAATATTTCCTCGTCTGGCTAAAGCTACAACGTTAACACCTGACTTAAGTAGTTCTATAGTAGTGGCTTTGCCGATGCCTGCACTAGCTCCAGTCACCACAGCTAAACTTCCCTTCCAACGATCCATAGCAAATACGGTAACCGAAAATCAGAAAAAATAGACTTAATTCGTCAATAGTTTTGTTATTACTGAAGGTGGAAAACGGCAATTCTCTCGGGTTACAAGTTTCGGTTATCTGTATTTTTTAAGTAGGTAGGCGTGTTATCTTATGGGAGATATTAATAATAATAATTCCTCGAAGATAGTTTTTTATTTTCAATAATAATAATTAATAATAATAATGGTAGTAAAAAATATACAATGATAAAAAAATAACTATAGTAAAAAACACAATAATCATAATGACAAAGACAGTAGTAAAATACACAATAATATGCAAACTAAACGCGGTGAACTGGTTTTGGTATACGGAGTTTGTGTGTGGACGGCCGGAACATCGGGTTTATCGATGAAATCGAAAGTTCTAGAACAGTATAATAACCCTAGATAACGATTTGCTTTTAGGCCGACGGGCGACGGCTGTCCACTACAATCTCACCAATTAAAAACCACTAGAGCGTTTAAAATATATTTCTTACTAGTACCTATTCAATATTGCGGTGTTTTACAAATGACTTCCGATAAAAATAATTAATGAACATGTTATTGCACTTAACAAGGTACCTATCACACAATTATTATAATCGTAACTTGCGTCTAGTAATAACATATGAGATCTATAATGTTCGATCAATTGCATACATTAGGTACTATTTCTTTGTGTGTGGTGTTCTATTTTCACTCATTGCTAGAGGTCTGATGAAACTTTCTTAAGCGCGCCCAAATCCGATATCGTCAATAAAATTGGATAAAAAATAATTTTAAGGTTGCTTATTAAAAGCATAAGGTAACTTTTTGGGGCAATATGCTATTATCTAAATCGACAAATAGAAAATGTTCATTGCACCCTACTAATAATATTTTTTCGAAAATGAACTTATGAGTAATGACTCTAATAACATTAACTACATAACTCTCATTAACTCATGTAGAGTTAATTATTTTTATTAATTATTTTGTATATGTAGGTATAAATTATTTCCAGTGCTCCCATCTATGTTTACATGTATACATACAAAATGTTTTTAGTAAACAACAAATTTAACAATACAACATACGACAAATGAAATAGTAAAACAATTTAAATTGTTTGTTTAGATTTATAAAAAAAAAATTTAAAAAGCCAGTTCAGTGGGGTCGTGGCATAGTGGGGACGGGGAGGTCACAGGTCTACAGAAATTATTATAACTGGAAGTGATAAATCACAAATACTAGATGATTTTATTTAAAACAATTATTTTAGTGAGTTTAAACTAAGCGTGGTTTAACAAGAATTAAATACCAGAAAAATTTCGGTTAGTTCCAGGAGAAAAACGTGGTCAATAATTGCATAGTTCCTGAAAACTTAAGGATAATGAATATCGGAACGAACAATTATACATTGATACTACATAAATATTAATTCTACCTAAATTCTCATGCTATAGATAGATTTAAATATTAAGTGGATTGAAAGCGGTCTATTTTTTGGACGTTTCAGACCTAAAAACCTGATAAAATTAACCCTACATAAGGTGGATTGATTTTAATTCTGTAAAAATTGTAATATATTAATATAAAATATCTTATAAGATTGTATGCATTTAATAATATTTTTGCACACAATTTTTAAATGTAACATAATTTATGAATATCGACTATTTCATAAAATGATATGCACACAACGATACTTGCACCCGATTATTATATGTACCATGCAAATTATATAAAGTAAAACAAAATACATTTACATATACTGAGTGTGCCAATCAGAAAGAGAATTACTTATTTATAAAATGGAGTGTTTACTGTATAATTTACTGAATTGAAATTGGACCATTCTAAATAGTTAACATTTTATTAAGCTTTTTAGTAAAAAAATTCCCATCTCGTTCCCATTTTACACCAAACCGATAATATTATGTACATTGAGTTGCATCCATGTTAACGTAAGGCACAACTATAAAGTTTAATCTATTCTAGTTAAAATAAATTGCTGTAAGAAGCATATTCTATACGAAACTAAAATAATTAAACAAGGGCGCCCGCAAGGAAAGGTAGGGAAAAAACAACTCTCCCCTTAGCTTCTCTGCAAGTTAAAAAAATTATAACCAATAACCCGAATTTGTAAAATCTATTACAAAATCATAGGCGGTATAACATAAACGGCCCTCCCTCTGAATTTTCACGAAAAAGCCAATAATTTCAACTGGTTCAGATGAAATCAGGTGGATGTTGCAAGAAAATTAAGTATAGAATCTCTTAAACTACGGCAGTGTTATAATGCTGTGACATCTATCATTATAAATTAATTAATGATAATTTAGACTGTCCCTAATTACTTGATCTATCAAAATTAAAATTATTGAATTTAAATACGAGATCAAGCATCCCATTCGCAATGCCACTGAATACAAATAATTATACTGCAAAATATAGTCTTTTATAGTTTTATGTCGCTTCTTCTCCTCCGCAAACAATGTTATGATTATGATTTTTTTTTTTTTTTAAATTCTTTACAACAGTTAAGAATCTATAAAAGAAAATAAGGCTGAGTTTCATACCTACCAAGCTCAAGAAGACAAACCCTTCCGAATAGTCATTCGTAATCTTCACCCTTCCACTCCAACATCCGAAATAGGCTCAGCGCTTGAAGAAATTGGGGGATATACAGTCCGAAATGTCTCCAATGTTTTAAACAAAACTACAAAAAATAAACTCCCAATATTTTTCATTGATTTGGAACCCGCTGAAATCAACAAGGACGTCATTCATATTAACTCCTTACTAAATACCAAAATAAGGATCGAAGAACCATATAAAAGACGCACTGTTATACAATGTACAAATTGTCAAGAATATGGTCATTATAAATCATACTGCGCACACCCTCCAAGATGTGTTCGTTGTGCCGCTTACCACCCAACTTCTTCCTGTACGAAAACCAAAGATCAGCCACCAGTTTGTGTTCTCTGTGGAGGAAATCATACCGCAAATTACCGAGGATGCCAAATCCACAAGGATCTTCAAAAACTACACTATGGTAAAAAAATTCCAAATAGAAAATATAATTTAATAAAAGATGTAAATTACAGTAATGTTGTTAAAGGGGGGGACGACTCCGGTTATAGAACTCGTCAGGATCCTCCTGATATTAAAAATACCTCATCTTTTCCAAACCTAACCCACCAACATCTCCATTCCAACGCTCCAAATAATACACCCCCAAACACAACTATTAATCTACCTGAGTTTAATATAGCTACTCAACTTTCCTCCTTCATTTCTGAATTTAAATTAATAATTAACCCTCTCATATCACTACTCACAACAGTTATAAATAAACTTATGAAAGATGGTCAGTAATCAACCAAATATAAACGTACTAAAGATATTGCTTTGGAATGCTAACGGTTTAAAACAACATGATTCTGAACTGCTAAATTTACTATCAGAAAAACAAATCGATCTGGCACTTATTTCTGAAACCCACTGTAAACCAAACACTAAACTATTTTCCCCTGGTTTTAAGGTTTATAGAGCTGATCACCCCGACAATACTGCTCATGCAGGATCTGCTATTATTATTTCCTCTAAAATCCAGCATCAGTTACTCTCTATTAACCAAACCCCTACTATACAGGCAACTAATATCCAAATAACATTAAATCACACACCGATCAAAATATCTTCAGTTTACCTTCCCCCTCATCCTGCTATTACTTCGACACAACTAAAAGATTTTTTAAAATCCCTAGGGCCAAACTTCTTGGCTGGGGGCGATTTTAATGCCAAACACTCCCAATGGGGTTGCATATCCGACAACTCAAGAGGAAAAATACTCCAAAAAATCATTAACAACAACAATTACACATCCATATCGCCAAATGGTCCTACCTACTGGCCCCAACACGAAAATAGACACCCTGATATATTAGATTTCTTTCTTTCAACACTACCTAGAACTATGAAATTCTCTATTAATAACCTAAATGACCTTAGCTCAGACCACACTCCTGTCCTTCTAAAATTAAATGAAAGTCCAGAACTTAATCTTATACATCCTTATTTATCACAAGGCCCAGTAAATTGGAAAGAATTCTCTGAAATTATGCAAAACACTACTAATCTAAATATCTCCCTTAAATCAAAAATAGATATAGAAAACGCTGCCCAAGACCTCGTAACTTCTGTACAATCTGCCGTCCACAATGCGTCATATCCAACCAGTAAACATCAATCAAATAATCATACTTTGCCTTTATATATTAAAACGTTGATTTCCGATAAAAGACGTGCACGCTCCAGATGGCAGAAATATCGATATCCTTCCGACAAACAAATATTTAATCACTTAATGAACACTATTAAAAAATTAATAATAAAACACAAAACTGAGTACTTCGAAAGAAAATACCAGTCCTTAAACTCAAAAGATGGCTCACTTAGGAAAACTACCAAAAGCTTACTTAACATAAAACAACAACTTCCACCTATAACTGGCCCAAATGGATCCTTGGCCATCTCTGACAAAGAAAAAGCCAACCTTTTCGGAGAGCATTTTTCCAACATTTTCAAACCACATACTGACGAATTTCCCAACCACGAACACTTAGAAAAGGTTAATATTTTTGTCAATAGTCCTCTTCCAATGTCATTACCTGCAAAACATACCTCACCAAGTGAAATCAAATTTTTAATAAATAAATTAAAAGAAGGGAAATCACCAGGACATGACCTCATAACTAACAAAATCCTCAAAAATTTGCCAAAAAAAACAATTGTTCTAATAACTTATATTTTTAATTCCATGCTGCGAATTTCTTATTTTCCATTAATATAGAAAATATCCACAATAATTGTTGTCCCCAAACCCAACAAATCAAAAAATGAGATTACTTCCTATAGACCTATCAGCTTACTCCCAACTCTCGCCAAATTGTTTGAGAAAATTATACTCATAAGGATAAGACCAAAATTACATGCCCACAACATAATTCCTAATTCCCAATTTGGCTTTAGATCCAATCACTCGACTGTTCACCAAATTCACAGACTAACAGATCAAATTTGTTCTTCTTTTGAAAAAAAACAATATTGTCCAGGGGTATTTTTGGATGTGGCCCAGGCCTTTGACCGTGTATGGCATGAAGGCCTACTCTTCAAACTCAAATTGTTTCTACCTGCCCCATATTACTTAATAATTCGTTCTTATTTAGAAAATAGAAGTTATAGAGTCAGATATGGTAATTCCTTTTCACCATACCACCAAATTAAAGCAGGAGTGCCCCAGGGCAGTGACCTCTCCCCTGATCTATTTAATGTTTTTACGGCTGACATTCCAAAAACACCAAATACTATTATGGCTACTTATGCAGACGACACTGCAATACTCTCCCCAGGAAATGATCCAGAAGTTACTTCCAATTTCCTTCAAACTCACTTAAATCTAATTGATTCCTGGTCATCTAATTGGAGAATTAAAATTAATCCAGATAAATCTGTGTACGTTCCCTTCACACTAAAAAAATCTGTTCCACCCCCTCCCCAATTCCAAGGAATATTTATTCCAATATCCTCGGAAGTCAAATATCTTGGTGTCACACTCGACAAACGATTAACTTGGGGCTCCCACATTAAATCTAAAAGGAAAATTCTCAACAGCAGACTCCATTTACTACGTCCAATCCTCAAATCAAAATTACCTTTCCACACTAAAATTATTATATACAAATCCCTATTAAGGCCTATTTGGGCATATGCAATCCAAATTTGGGGATGTGCAAAACCATCCCAACTTCGTACCTTACAAGCTTTCCAATCTATCACTCTACGTATTATCTCTTCTGCCCCATGGTATGTATCAAACTGCACACTTCACAATGACTTTAAAATAGAACCAATAAACCACTTAGCCATAAAACACTACAAAAAATTTCATTCCAAATTACACACTCATTCTAACCCTTTAATATCTCAACTTGCTTCTAATTCACTCCCCGGAAATCCACCTCGCCGACTCCGAAGACATTGGTGTCGAGATCTGTTAATACAATAATTCAAATTAATCTAATTAAAAATAATTAGAACAAAAATCACGTTGGGTTCTATTACTGGATAGCCTCCCTCCTCATATCAAATCACCGTTTCTATTTGTTTATTTTTTTTCCCTCTCTCTGTATATATAACAATGTAACTATTTGCTTATTATGCCTTGCAGCATAGATTGTAAATACTCTTTAATAAATAAAAAAAAAAGAATCTATATAAATAATTTGTTGCAAATAAATTTTCACTGTAATAACACATAGAATGTTTGGATGATTTGTTATCTTTATGTATACATTTAAAAATGTACACTTCTATATTTAACCCTTTGGAGTTTTAAATAAATAAAAATAAAATCATCACAAAATTACTTTTTGTAACAAAACGCATTAAACATTTTATTTTTAAACTATTATAAATTAAACTGTCATGATAGATATTTATTTTTTTTTTCAATATCCCTCCTCCTCTTATTTAATACAATAATAATTATATCTACCATCCTCTTGATAGTACATTAATATTATAATACTGAAATCTGACCATAGAGTCAGAAACGTTTGGTTAGGATTGGTTATTCTGATGGAATAATACATGTTGTCGGTTGTATATGATGAAAGCTGGTAGCAATACATTAAATCCCAGCTCATACAATTGATAGTAAAAGTGTACACGTAAACACTATAGGTACACCATCAAATCCCGAGACGAGTAATGTGTATTACAAAATTATATTGCGTTGCCCGTTATTACTATTATTGTTATTGTTATCGATGAGTTCAGTTAATAATGAGTTTGCACGTTGTACTCGAGATTCTTTTCTAACTTGTTGGTGAAAGAACTAGTTTCAAAAGCCATAATTTTCATTTAAAAAAAATATCCTATTTTTTTCTATATATATTTTTTAATGTGTTTTCGTGTGAAACGTCTGAATACTGAAGCCACATAATGGGACTCCGTGCAAAAAACTCAGTACCTATACAGATTTACATTATAGCAAATGTAATATATAATTTATTTATAGAACAATAAATTATGTGTGTATCAAAATTACCTATTAATTGTAATTATATAGATAAGGTAGTGTAAAACGATTAAGATTCGGGTGAAATAAATTCAAATAACATATATATTTCTTTATTACTTTACTATTACTATAAAATATCTATCCCTTATATTAATAATTAACATGCATTCTAATTAATTTTTTAATTTTATTATGCATAAAACTATAATATTTTATCTCAATCGCAATAATTATCATCACGCATGTGTGTGTGAATGAGTATTTGAATACGAAATAAAGCTAAACGTAGTAGGATTAAACAATGTATATAATTGTCTTAACAAACTGTAAATGGAGGAAGAGCTGTCATGTGATTTTGAATAGTGGCGCCGACTCTTATAACAGTGAGCTCTGCAAACTAAAATAAAACAAATTACAAATTAAAATGATTAACAACGGTTCTTGCATGCCATTGAAAAGAAGTAGGCTGTCGGAGAGCAAAGGCCGACAAAGTAAAGTTAAGGTGTAATAAAATATATACATTTGTCCGCAACGTCACGCTGGATGTCACACCCATCGTCGGCGGAGGGGAGAGACTTAAAATAAAAGATTAAAGATAGTACCAGGGTCCTATACTTTATATTATGACATATCCATGCCCACTTATTTGTAGCCTATATGTTTTTACTATAATTTTAATTAATAAATCATACAGCTTAGCTAGATGATGTATTTAGAAAAACATACCAAGACATCTGGGGGCGTAGAAAGCGCTAAAATCACCGTATCTGCTACGGTTTTGGCTGTCAAAGAGGGAGGTGGATTTGAAACTCCTTCGGTTACCAAAGGGCAATTACCAGCGGCGAATATTTCTGTGTCAACCAAACCTGGACTTAAACTCTGAGAACACAATATACTATTGCAATTAACGAAAGCTCAATACAATATTTTATATTTTGTAAAACGTTGTGTAACTAAAAGGTTATCATTACCGTGACTTTTATTTTCGATCCGACCAGTTGCAATTCGTGTCTTAAACCGTCACACAAAACCGTTACTGCTTTTTTAGATGCGTTGTACATTTTATTCCCGAAAATTGATGATATAGAATGGCCTACTATACTGGAGTCACGAAAATTCAATTTAGAATCAATTGTTAGTCGTACATTAATAAACGCTAATTTTAACTTGTTTAATTACCTGTTTATTTGAATTATGTAACCGTTGATATTATGTTTTGTCATCGACTGATATGCTTCTCTTGTACATACCGATAGAGCCAAAACGTTGAGGTCCAAAATCGATTTCCAGTCTTCCGTTTTACCCCCTAACATTGATAAAATAAAACAATATTAATTTATCATACATGTACTTATTTTAAGTAACTAGGTTAGACAGAATTACAAATAGGTGTTCGTCAATTTACAGACTATTGTGTAAATAATTTAGGCATATTCAAAAATAACAACTTAAATTAAATAGCAAAATAGGTAAGGGAGAGTAAGTGTGAGGGATTTAAAAGTAAAGGTAAACCGAAAAACCAAGTGGATATAAAAACTAAATAAAGACATGAAGTAACTCGGATAATTTTTTTTTATATATCATCTAGAAAATAAGAATACTTACCTAGGAGAGTGCTTTTTCGAAGAATTCCGGCGTTATTGATCATAATGCTGATACCTCCAAGATTCGTGTCTATCCAACTGAATACGTTTTTCACTGTGTTTTCATCGGTAATATCGCATTCCATTGGGTATAGTTTACCAAAAGTGTCATTACTATTTTTCGGTAGCTGATCAGGTATGTCCTAAAAATACGATTACAATATTCAACGGATAACTTTAATATTTCTAGTTTAATTTAAATGTATTTATAATATGAAGGGACTAGATAATTCGTTAGTGATACTCCGTATGAAACGTTGTATAATATTATATTAGTTCAATAGTGTGAAATCCAGACTTATGAATTGATTATTGACAAATCTCTAAGATATTGACTACTGTTAAGTTTTGGCTTGATAATTCATTGTATTTTAAGGCATTTTAACAAAAAATATTTTTAACTTATTACCCGAAGTTTATCTCCTCGTCTGGCTAAGGCCACAACATGAACACCATGTTTCAGAAGCTCTAAAGTTGTAGCATGACCGATTCCTGCACTCGCCCCGGTTACTAAGGCTACGGTTCCTTTCCATTGTTCCATGTCGATTAACAAGTACTTACTAGTATTTTTTCGAAAGCCGAAACCGTAAAACTGAAGAAATATAAAAATAATTATGACTTTAGTATCGATAGCTTAGTAAAAATTGTCAAGAACACTCATCTCTCATATCTATTTAGGTAATCTTTAACTGAAATGTGTTTGTGTAGGTTTAAAACACATATTACAATTATTGCTCTTACCGAGGAGCAGTAATTGGAATAATAATACTTAATGACAAACAGTAATAGTAAAACTTCTATAGATATATTTTTGGCTTACAATATAGTTTAGAAGTAGTAGAACTCTTAAAAAGAAAAATTCGATGATTTACAATGATGAAGTTAATGTTGGGAATAGGCAACATTTTTTTATGGAAAAAAATGTATTTTATTTTTATTATCTGAGATGTATGTATAACAACAAACCCACCATAATATTATAATCAGTGTACGTTCCACATGCTCCAGGGCGTTGGCTGAAATTATTTCATTTTTTTGTGTACAAGTACAGTTATATGGTGTACATCATTATTGATTACTAATTATTAAAAAATGATTTGCAGTAAAATTAAGTTTTATATTTATTTTACAAATAACAAATCAAGCGGTCAGTTTTTAAATAAATATTACAATCCCGCTTAACCCACCAATATATGGTCTTTAGAACTATTGATTACTATAATAATTCTAAAGTTGGGATGGTGGTATTTAGGGTTAGTACAGGTACAAGTGCGCCCACAGGGAGGGACGGGGGGACAACTCTCTCCCCTGAATTTTCACCTGCGGGCGCCCTTGTTCAGGTACGCCGGTACTGCAGGAATTTGGTAGAAGGCTTTTTCAGAAAAGTTATCGATTTGCTAGGTTCATCTTGACTTAATCCAATTATATTATGTGCTTATTAGCCGTCACTAATGAGACGGTCAGCCATATGTATTTTTCGATTTTTTTCTCTACCCTAACACTGTAGGTGTGTAAGGTAGAACTGGAAAATATATACAGCTATTTGATTTTTGGTAACCACTATTACTTTTATTGCAAATTAGGGTTAATACAGTTCATAAACATTAACTTACCAGGATTTGTTATCTGTATTACACAATTGAAGTAAAGTTATTCAGCCCTGGCAATCTTCTTACGACGTACAAAGTATTTAGACAGCACCTTTTAAAATTAGCCACGCAACTTTTGATTGTTATGAATGTGTTTTGTAATATTATATTAACTTAAATGATGTAAGAATAATAATTACAGTTATTACTTTTACAAAATATCAAATATTAAATAACGATATCACTGTACAACTATTATATTTGGTCCGTGTTATTGAAAATCAATTGTTAAGAATGGATTATCTGTTTTTAATTTCAGGTATTAATTGCGGTGCCACCGCCGCCGTTATCGCTGCTGCCACGCTACGGCAGTCGATAGGTCCAAAACATGTTTTTAGAATGTATATAGAAGTGTGATAAATTGGCCGCTAGGCGCGCCAGCTCTCGACATAATAAATTATTATAAAAACTCAAAAACATCCCTTCGAACTTCCAATAGTACGTTTAGGCTATTTGTCGTAGAAAATCGTTTATAGTACCATATGAAATACTAGAATTTATTTTACGTGGCCATAGAGAATTTTGTTCGATAACTTTATTGACATTGGTTCTATGAATGTTTGAAACAATTATTTTTGAAAATACTATAAGTTGTTGCCGATAACAATATCTATATTAATTGTAGTATCAATCTTGTAATATTATTTTCAATAAGAATAAGTATAATGTCAAAGATACATTAAAATAGAATGTATTAAGTATGTTTTCAAACATATAGAAACCTGTACAAGCTTCCAAACCAGCTTTTACTACGCAACATATGCAATATTTAATAGTATTATAAAAAAAATATAATAAAAGTGTAATAAATTAATAAATATAATATCTTGAAAAGTACAACCGGATCATAAACTGTACACAATATTCAAGTCTTTGTATAAATGTAATTCCATACAATTGAGAGATTTGCAACATAATATACTGGGTGATTGGTTAACTATAGACCAGTCAAAAACTTAAAAGATATTAGACTTTTTTAAATTATTTTTTTTAAATAATTGTATAGTTATTAGTTGGGACAAATTTAATATATTTTTTAAATTTATAACTCCGTCCCTTGTATGTTAAAATCTTATAAACTTGAATTTTTTTTATAGTAACGTAAATATTTGATTAACTTTTTGAGTTAAGAATAATTTGCTGAGTATTATGTCTGGTCGATAACCAGTTTTAGATCATTATTTTCAAAGTTATTAAAGTTTAAAATTTAGGACGGGAGGAAGGGTGGAGAGTAGAGATGTTTTCATCTGCGCGCATTACTCAACCGACCTTTCCTTCCAGACATAACTTTTAAAATTGAATAACTTGAAAACTAATCATCCAAAGACCAAAACTGGTTATCGACCAGTCAAAATGTTCAGCAATTTTTTTTTAAAATTATAAAGTTAATAAAATATATACGTTACCATTTAAAATTCTTAAGTTCATACAGTTTTAACATATAAGGGAAAGGGTTAAATTTGTTAAAAATATATTAAATTCGTCCCAACTAATAACAGCTATAAAATTATAAAAAAAAAATAATTAAGAAAAGTCTAATATCTTCTAAGTTATTTACTGGTCCATAGTTAACCAATCACCAATCAGTTTATATACGCAGACAGATCACCCTGAGCTAACCCTGATTAACCAGGCATCAACGTATTTCGCTAATACGAAAAGGATAATTGGCACGTGGCTTCGACGTACTCGTTACCCTGGAATAAAGACACCAGTCTAGCCACTTACGTAATCACTCTTTAGAGAGTCAAGTATGCGACAAGTCTGTATGCGCAGCGCAAACCACCCGCCAATTATCCAACCCGGATAAGGTCATCGACTTGGCGACAATCACGCAATCACAAACGAAGGACGACCTGTATCTAGATTGCCCATGCGAATATCCTACCACATCCATGCCAATATAAATAGCAGCACTTTACCACCAATTGGCAGATCCATTTTAGTCAGAGGTCCTATCAGCATCACCACGCACGGTGTGGGGAGATGTTCTTAGCTCGTGATCAGTATACCTGTTACGACGACCAACCTGCATCATTTTTTATGTACTAAATTGCTTAGCTTAACTGTGTAATGAACTTTAAATAATAATAGTCTTCAGTTTGACTTTTTTAATTTTTAAATAAATACCTATTTATCACCTTCAATCAATTGTGTATATTAAGGCCTAGGACAAGTCTACAACAAAGTAAACATTTTTTTTGTTGGAAATATGGCTCTATGCGCACGTAGTAAACATTCCAAGGTTTCTTTTGGTGTCCTCAGATTTATTTTACGATTTATAGTTTCTGAGTACTATAGGAAGTCCGAATAGTACACAAAGTATTTTGGTGTGGCGTCCTCTTAAGTGTTCTCCCGTAGGATAAGCGATTAAAATAATAGTCATGTCAACAATATTAAAATATTAGTAAGGGATAATTAACAATCATTGTAATGATGTATGATTTTCTATTGTAATAGAAAACAACGAAACACATTTGTTATGAGTGAGTACAATAAAAATCCATCTGGATGACACAAGTATTGTTTGTTACGTACATTCTAAAATTTTACCTTATGTGTTGTCATGACACGGTCAGAGTGTAGACAATCGTATTTTAGTTATGACTCATAATTTAAACAAAATACATGGAATAATAGAATATTTTTAAAACCAAACTGACCCAAACCTAAAAAAAATATTAACCACTGAATGGCTGCACTTTTTTATTTTTAAATTGCCATTTAAAAAATTATAATCAGCTTTTTTTTTTTTTAATAATCAATTAATGGATTAAGCTTTTCTAGCGCTGCGCCTCAATTTAGGGGCTTAGTTATATCATATAGTGAAATGAAAAGACTAGCAGATAAAATACAAGATTGGTTGAAGCGACAAGGCGAAGCCTTAAGATAATAATAAAAAAAAAGTTATATCATACATCATTTTATTTTATTATAAATAACTTTATTTATGTAGAACCAAAGTAATTATACTCAGCTTAGTTATTTTATCAATAAAATTATGTATAATATTACATAGTCCCCAAGTTGATATCACAACTTTTTTAATTTTACATATTTTTGTTTTTTACTTATGAATATTGTACAAGGAGTTTGTAAAGAGGTTTCGTTTGGACATACTAATACTAAAAATATCTATACTGTATAATAAAATAGTACAAAATATCCATTTACGGTTGACAACATTCTTAGGTGTAAATTGTAATGACTAACGTATATGGTATGCATATTTATTTGTTACTACTTTCTACTTAGACCGATATTAAACATCTATTGCGAACAAGTATTTTATATAGCTTACAAGGTACATTTAATGTTTAGGAAGGTTCATGCAATACAGATATTTCGTTTGAATTGTCACCTACCAGATGAAGACTTTAACGCTCAACTCAAATTTCACTTTTTATTATAAACAAAATATATTTCGTTATAACATATATATTTCGTTGATTTTTTATTTTTCGGACTTAAGCTTGTTCTCTTGTTGTTATATTTGTTTTATAAATAGTAAAATTTTAGAATGGTCTTCGAATCACATGTTTTCTCAAACAAATTAATAATAAATAAATTATATTTGGATACGTATTTATATTATTTGTGTTTCTTTAACAAGCAAAATCTGTTGTTTTATCGACCGCCGTCGGTACAGGTGTATACCTAAAAGAGAAGAACAGTGTTCTCAGATAGTGTACTTGAATCACTTCGTCGGCGGCTGCACGTAGGTAATTGAAGTGAACTAAAAAATATATACATAAAAAGGGAAACGCGTTTTGTCGTACACCACAGGGTCTGTAAACTCATCCTTTATAATAATATTATCGCGTCTGTCGCACACACACACACACACACACACACATATATATTATACGACATACCTAATTATGTATACATCAACACAATAAAGTTTGAATATAATATTATTATTATAAACATGCGACGAGGAAGCGACGATAGGCCCGGTGAAAGTGAGCTGAACATTCGAGCGGCGCGTTACGTGCACGGGCGCACCTCGCGTACCGGTCGTGCAGCGTAGACTCCTATATGGGTAGACTCATATATATGTATACAATGCATGTGTGAGTGTGTTCTCATGAGGGAGCCGCCGCCGCCACCGCCAACGTAGAGGTCCGCCGAGTAGGCTAAACGTAACGGTATACACGACGAACGCGAGCCGCTGACCCAGTTTTGCGGTTGGACGTCGCCGCGGCCGCCGACACCGCCACCGGTCCGAGGAGGCTCGCCGTCCGGCCGCCAGTCGTCAGTCTCGCGTGCGACACCCGGCCAACGTCAGTCCGAAACCCATGTGCGTGGTCCCGCGCGCCCCTACAGTGTACTGCATGTGGACGACTCATGTACTTAAAGATACTACTCCTCTGGGCAGTAAGTACCTAATTTATATATTGTTATAGTATACACGATTAATTGTAGCAGCTATTAACGCGATCGTAGTCGATATTAGGTTATTGCCTGTTGAGTCAGACGAGGTGTTACTCTTTGTACACGTAATGTAAGTACGTTTTTGTCAGATGATTCAAAAGTTCGGACGTACAACGTATTTGCTTGGCTTTTGAGTTGTACGGTTTATTTTTGTAACCAAAACAATTTTCTTAATTTTCTCGCTTGTTGTCCTATTTATCGTGACGCGACCGGCCGGATAAAAAACGTGTATAGGTTTTGTACATATACTTATTGACTGTGCGGTTGTAGGCTGAACAGTGAACTATACAGCTGAAGACGAGGGCGGAGGATTATTGAAATAGTATAGTATTATTTATATGTAGGAAACCGGCGGTTGCTGCGTATGGTCATGACGAGAGGTGTAACGGCGTGCAACGGGGTGAAGGTCGGAGCTTCACCTCGCTCGTGTGTGTGGTACCGTACACAAAACTGGATTGGGTCGTCTCATTGCGCACAGCCGTTGTTAATAATCGACTGAATCTCGTGTGTCGGTTTCATTGTATTTACATAAACCATAATTTATCACTCATAATTATTATTTTTATTATTAATCGGTCTCCGGCGATCGTCACGGAACGTACTCGGTATCTTGATCGTCGGACCATCGGACAAGTTCTTTATAATAGTAGAGTATTGTGTTGTGGTAAACGACAGTTTATTTGTCGATGTATGCCGCCGAGTGGTCGACACCGCGTTGTGTGTTTGTGTATTTGATTTTCTCGTCACCATAAACCTAACCGAAATCATGACCCCACGCTCAAAAAGTGGCCAGACCAGATGGTCGGTGGCAAAGAAAAAAAAACCAACAGCTATTGCGTGCAACACGACGGGTCGTTGAATTGGCAAATATGCCGCAAAATTGGCGGGCGTTTAGGTATTGTGTTTTTGTTAGAAAAAAATTATGATAAAAAAACATAAGCAATGAACTTTTTCTATCTTTGCGCAATTGCCCACTCGCCTCGGTCGTCGAAGATGGTGTAACGGGAAATAAGCACGGCAAAACTTCTTTTTATCTAGCGACCGTGCTCGTTTATATTTGGTCGTTATAATAATAATTATTTGTAGTCTCTCAATGGTTAAAACGGCGGTCGGCCGCGTCCTTGTAGAAACAATAGACGATCCGGCCGTCTGGGGGTCTATGACTTGTGACGGCATAATATGGCTTAAAACAATTCTGTTAATAAACATATTATAATATGTATTTCGTGTAGGAGCGGACAATGTGTTTTCGGAGACAAATACACAGATTACAATAATAATAGCGGCTAGAACGTTTTTTTTTTTTTTTTGTGAAAAACGTTTCGGACTTTACCTTTTTTCGCCGGTGTGTATTATTTGATTTGCACATGACACGCGCATAATAACAACAATATGTTTTGTGAAGAAATACAAAAAAAAAAAAATCCCAATAAGTAATACAGCTAAAACGCACGCTCACGGTCGGCGACCGTACAATGTTGAGACACCTTGACATTGTGTGCACAATAAAAATTACAGTCAGCCGCCGCACTGCATGGCACAGTTTCCATTGCCAACGTCTTAACTTTCACGACTCCTTTCTTCTACTGCCCGACATACCGCCGCGCTCCTTCCTGTATATAATATACATCATACACATAAACATACTAACCGGGTCATAATAATAATATATAATATCCGAGTACGGCCGTTACTAGTGTTTTTATTTCCTAGATAACGACACCGGCCGGAGGGCGTGTAAAACATGATAATAGTATGTATATCGTTATAATTTTTAAAAAAACATTCGTTTTGTTTTTTCTAGCTGCCGCTGGAGCTCAACGGATACGGTTATGACGGTTACAACACGTGCACGAAACCGTACCGAAATGCCAAAGCCAGGTTCCCGGACTTACCGTGCGACCTCAACTCCCAGTCGTGGTGTATGGTGCCTGGATCGACGTATCCGTGGTAAGGAGACACAGAGGGTTTTGTTCACGAGTAAACTGGGGCGGTTAGAAAAAAAAATTTTCCTTCAAATACATAATACAGGCAATAGTATAGTCATACGGATAAAGTTTATATAGTGAAAAACAATTCATATTATAATAATAAAAAAAAATACACTTTTAATTAGGTATATTATAAGTACATAAAAGAGAGGATTTAGCCAACGTTTTCTCATTCGGATCTATTGACTATCGACCGATAACACTGTATAATAGTGTAGGCATTTATTAGAAAGCAAAATCTTCCTACTCTCTTTCGGTCAGGCATTGTTCGCCTTCGAGCCCGCCTGAGAACAGAAGGCCATTCGCGGAATGTGGTGAGCGCTAAAAAAATAAAACTAAAATTCGCCTATAATTCCTATTGTTGTTGTTTTTGTTGTTGTTGTGCGTGTGTCATGATTTATGTAACACTCATAAATGTAGGTGAAAGTGTGTCTAAAGTGACATGAACGAGTGAAAGTTCTATATTAAGACAGCAGCACTCGGTGTGTGCTTTGTGGTGCAACGCATGCGGGGTATGTGATGAGATATCCAAACCAAACGAGGAACACCCGACCGGTGAAAGTATGTTGTTTTTCAAAAGAAAATTTTATTATTTTTTTTTTCCATAAGAATTCTGAACAGCTTACCGTCGTATCGTCGCCCGGTAAGGTCAAGGCTAAACGATATTCTTTGTAATTTAAATATTATCTCGTGAACATTTTTTTTATGATCATCGTGAGACATATAGACGTCTACCTTCAGTCGTGTCGTTCGTTAACTAAATAAGATTTAATATAGTTTTTTTTACTTACTTGCCGAACGAATTTGTTTATCCTGTCGTCACCAGACGGGTCGGGTTATACCTGTTATTATGTTAATGTGTAAATATTATATACTAAAAGAAAAACAAATTTAATTATACTAATGAATTCCGTCCAAATAATTTTGTTTCAAATCACGTTTTACAAATAATAGATGATTAGGTAGGTTAGGTATCTAAAATATTAAACCTAGGCGATTATCATTCCTTAGAAAATTTACCTGAAATACATAAAATATAGCAAATATGATAATAACAATGTAAAAAATAAATATTACACATAATATCATATTGGAAGATTGTATAAACTTTAAAAACATTTCTGGAAGTTAAAAATTAGTAAACACACAGTTTGTACAACAGATTTATCTTATTATTTAAATAATCAAAATTTAACTAAAATGCCCGATGCTATCATAACGATTTAACCAAAGTGTTTTGGTTAAAATCTAAGTACATTTTATTAGAAAAAAAATCGGGGTTTAAAACAAGTAGTTTTACAAATAAGTAGATTTGTGAGAAGAATGAATACTATAAGTTAGAATTGAACCATACACCTTTTAGTTAACCAGACTTAAAAGTTTAGGAGATAATACTATTGACTGTCACTTGATATCCTAGCGTTACCTATTTCTTTTAATTTTTAGAAAGAGAACAACTTTTATTAAAAAGAACAAAAGTCGTATGCCTGACATACGGGTTGCCTAATGACACAGTAATTAAATCAGACATTACAGTTATATGCATTTTAAATAATAATATGATAATTGATTTTAAAATAAAAATTGAAAAAACTATAAAAAGAAATTCATAGTTATAATCAATTGGGTTAAACAAATAAAATGTTGGATTGTTTACACGGAAAAAGACAAAATAATAATAATAATAAAATATAAGTAAATATTGAAAAGGAGTAAAAAAAAGAATTAGTAAAAAAATCATGAGGCATATAAATGTCTATGAATATGTTCAGTGTGTCTTACAGTTTTTCTAAACACATGTTTTTTTAAATTTTCCTTCTTGAATTTTTGGTTTTTTGATCTCTGGCATCAAACCATAAACCCTGAACTTCCCATTCGCTTATTCTATAACGCTGTTTTAAGTATGGGATGGATGGTAGATAAGTTCCCCCTTCTCCTCTCTTTTACTTCCTAGTCTTGACTCGTATTGTTGGTCTCCCAGCTAATGTTGGATTAAGAACAAAACCTAAAGGTTTGACCCGTCTACGGGGGCAAACCCCGTCATAGATTATCATAACCACCAATATATTTGTGTCTCCTATTATTATAGACTACTATTAAGACTATTACTAAATCAAATAATTTTTAAATACAAAGATTGAGTTGTTTTATTAAGTCAAAATGTATCAAAACAATTAATTTAAAAATTTAATATGCTTTTATGATAATTGAAAAATACCACAATATTTAACTGCTTCATCTAGTAGTCTAAGTTAGTGTCAACAAAATGTTATCATGTCATATTTTTTTAACAACGATAAAATCAATATACTTATTGTTTTAAACTTTTAGATGTGGCAACTTTGACTGTTGGAAATTATTTCTAAATGATTATGGTATATGTTTTAAATGAAATAATGTATTTCTGACGTGTATTAAGTATGTTTAAGCATAAAGTCTTTCAATCTCTCAATTTGAGTTTATTTACAAAGTAGTAGACTTAGATCAAAGGGGAAAAATAATAATAGCCGCGGCATTGGTTTCTGTTAATATTAAATAAAAGTCAATAGAAACACTTAACGTTTCACTGGCTACGTGACTGACAACAGTCACAGTGAAGTAGCCAGTCTGTTCTAACTCCGACAATTGCGGTCCTTAATTTCAGGCATGCCGTTAGGCGGTTCGTCTTCGAGAATCACGGTCTGATGAAGCGCATGTACGGAGAACAGCGGCACATCTCGGTATTGCGTGCCGAATTAGACACCAATGATGTGGAAGGTGGAGCCTGGAACAGGCGCAGGGAGGAATCTTCGCTAAATCGTTACGAATCGCAACCGTCTCCTGTGCCGTCAATTCCTTCGTTCTTCGGCGCCTCCGCGTCTTCTTCTCCTCTATCGTCGCCGTCGTCGTCGACTTCTACCACTACCACGACAGCTGCCACCAGCACCACCACCACAACAACCAGTACCACAGTGGCTCCTACTGGCATTGGCGCGGCTCAATTTCCGAACGTCACCGCGACCGACCTGCCGGCCCTGCCGCCCACGACGTCCACATATGAAGGCGACGAAGACGTTACCGACACGACGGCGGATTCAGACGGGTTTTATGACGTCACCACGGCCGCACCAACTGCGTCGACCGAGCGCGGCGAACAGATGGAACAGCCGAGTTTCTTCAAAGAACCCACGACCACCACGGAAAACCCTCAGAAATCAAAAGGCGTGTAAGTATAATATCCAAAGCTTATGATTTAGACATTTTGAAACATTAGGCAAAATACTTTTGTGGGGAGGGGGGTCTCTTTCGCATATTAAATTAAATAAATGCCTCCCAAAATTTGTTCTCCCGATTTATTATTGTATTATCACTATATTAGAAACCACTTGATGATTGAGTAATAATGGGCTAAATCTTATACAGTCAATTTGCATTGCAGGAACGCGTGTCCCGTAAAGGAGGAAGTGGTCGCGCCGTTCTGGGCGAACAATACCCGAGGGGAAGTGCTAGCTCTGCTCAATCTTTACCCATTCGAACAGTACGTCCATTGGGAACGATGCACGTGAGTATATAATCCGTTCGTTGATATTTTTTTTAAGGCTGGTGGTATACCGAAAGATCAAATAATAATAGTACCTAAATCGATTTAATGTCTGTATTATCACGGTATTTACTATCATTTCTATTATAAAAATAAATGTATCGTAAAAAAAAAAAGTAAAGTAGCAAAGATAGGCCATATTTGAAAAAAACTTATCTAGTTCCCGGAAGAAATTAAAATTTTTGTCAACTCATTTAAGGACAAATTACTATTCATTTATGCGTATCACATTATTTTACAGTTAATTTGTGTATTTAATAATAATAATAATAACAATAATTAAATGTTTACTAATAAAAATTTACATTTGTATGTACAAGGCATTTTTTGACGCATATTGAACGGATTTATAATTTTTTTTTATTGGAAAGCATAAAATGTTCTCTTCGTAGAGCTAAAATTCCGAGTTTTTTATTTGTCACTATAAAATTAGTCAGTACTTATATAAAAACTATAAAAAAGTAAAAATATAAATGTTTATATCTAAATTATGAGTATAAAGATAACAAATAAGTTTCTAGCCCTCGTACACAAAATATGTTAAGCTTCACAAAAAAAAAAAATAGGAATTGTGCTCCGTTTGTTACAAATTCTGAAAGTAGATTTCATGATTTAGTTTTTATTTGTATAAAATGTTCCTCATTTCGATTTCTTCAACTCAAGATTTTAAGGTAGTATAATACGAGTGTATACATTGTATGTAATAATGTACAAGCATCGTTTGCAGTTTGTGGGTTTATAAGTATGAGAAATTGGGTACATAAAATAAATGAATGGTATTGGTTTTTTTTCTTTTTTCTTTTTGAATACATTTTCAGTAAATATTTTGAATTTAATTACCGATCTACAAATCTTACAAATTCTATTCATAATGAGTATAATATAAGTATTTTAGGCTAGAACATATATATTTTTTTATGAAAATTTATATGTTAAATAAAAGTTTAATTACTATTCCACTTCTAATACATATAATTGTATAAAGTCTATTAATTAATTTTACCTACTCCCTTAATTCATGATTTTAGTATATAATAACTGATTTAAAGTAATTACGATTAATTAGTAGGTAGATACCGTAATTTAATTAAGTCGGTAATTATAGTAGCAACCGAGTGTATACTCTGCCGATGTGGTAGCGGTTTAATACCCAAAACCGGTATCAACACTATGGTATACCGAAAAGTCTTAGCCTGAAAAGTCTTAACTAATTTATAGCAAATTTCCTACAGAACTGAACGTATTATCGCCTAACCGGAAGGCGTAGAACAAAGACACCCTTAATCGTTCTCACCATTACTCACCATTACTCGCCACTGTTACTCCTCACACTGTATTTAGGTTCGACCAACCTAGTCCTAAATGTCCACACAAAACGGTCTCCGGCATTCTAAAGTCTGTTAAGTCTAAACGATTTTGTTTGTTTTTTTTATAATTAGGTTTGAGAACAAACAAATGTTTTGCCGTCAAGGGTGTCGGTGCGAACAACAATACCGGCTGCACAGACTACTGGCGTACGACCCCTCCAACGACTGCCGAGGCATATTTTCCGATTGGTTTAAGTTTCCATCGTGCTGTGTCTGCCGGTGCTACGACTTACCCAATGACCTCAGGATCACGTCACGCAGTCCCCGTGCCGAAACCACTAACGATCTGGACACTTGGTTCCAAAATCCGTTGAACTCTTAATCTCTTTTCTTTTTCTGTATGACTTTTATACGTTTTTGTTTTGTGTTATTTGTTTTTTCGCTTTTAACAGCGTCGAAGACCAATTATTATTATTATTATTTTAGTGTTAAGTAGTTGTACGTTTATTAGTACAACGCACAAATACATTGTCCATTTTTACCAACATTGTCGGCAATTATAAATAATTATTGTACTTTGTATATATATAAGTTATTCATTCAGTGTACATAACAATATAAGCTACTTTTTTTAACCGTTTTGTGATAATTCTGTTTTTTTTTAAATTAATTTATGTTTTTTTAATTATATTTATTTTTATTTATTAGTGAAATGAACTACAGACGAGTGATTATAATGTTGAACCACGTGCAATGTGTCATTTATTCTAGCTATTATGTTGTCTTGCATAATATTATATAAATATTATTATGTTAAATATTATTTTATTATTATTGTTGTTGTACCTTTATTTTTATCGCCGAAGAAGTTATGTTGAAATAATGCATTTAAACACAATAACAGTGTGGTTCGGCCGACAACAAAGGTACACCACAACAAAACCGACAGGGGGAGCGAACAACAATGGAAACAACACTTGAATTTCCTTGTAAACTACAGATTTTCCGATGAGTACAATGGCCGTCGAGTGGGCCGAATAGTTTTTGGCGCCCTAAGTCCAAACATTCCCGTGTGACGACCCAGAGGTTAAATACAGAGAAGTCTGCATTTGTTTTTAGGGCTATATTTCATCCGTGAAACTTACAAAGACAAACGAGTGTTATTTTTTTCTTTCCTCGTTATGTTTTATAGTCCTCGTATTGTATCAACGGTATTATACTAAGTTTTTAGTTCAGTTGTATTTCGTTTTCCCGTTGCAACCACTATATACCTAAATGTAATGCTGTTCCTGCATACGAACGCATAATTATTTACCTAACCTAACTTGTAAGTATTAATCGTCAAGTTCACTTACCCTACCTATATGTTTGTATATATTTATCTTAGAGTACAAATATAACACTATTAATTATACTTCACTAAATTGCATTGAATGCAAATTAGATATTTATTTTCCATTACTCAAGTTGTTTATAATATTTATTAGCTTAGGAAATAGTTATTAGCAATCCTTGCATTTTTAATTTGTAAACATTGCGTGGTTTAAGATAATTATGAACGTTTGTACTTAAGGTCCGATCAGGTTAAATTATTTTTAGTGTGGCCTTACTCCTAGAGTCATGTGACAGGATCGGTACGCTTTATTTGGCCCTTTAAACCGGATAGGATCCCTTTGATTTAACTACCCTTCTATGTGTATTATTTCTTTTCCTTTAATTTAAAATTCATTGGTAATTTGCTTGCTGTCTATTACTTCACTCACTCAGTAGCTGCCATTTTCTCTTTCGAATCTGACTATATTGGTCTCTTGGATCCCTTTGCACTTCTTCTAGTACTAAGTCCGATATCGCCATCGTTTCTGGTCGAGAAATAATTACCGTTATGATAAATTAACGAGGTGTAATAATGACAATAATAACAATCGATATAACTGTACTTCAGATCTAGACGAACGTTAGTCTAAAACTTTATTCAACTTGTTACAGCTATGCATGTTACTTACTAATACTTTTTTCAAACACAAAATCCTATACATTGTGAATAATGTTCATACATATATTATAATGATCAAAAGCAACAAGACTTCAGTTTTTAGCGGTAAAACTCTCGCTAGAAGAGTTTCACACAAGAGCCTTTAAGCAAGTTTGATATGCATGAGCTTTACAAACTTAGATCGAACTTACGAAAAAATAATGTCTTTCAAAGAGATAATAAACTTTTATAGTTTAAATAAACTTATTTAACATTATAATAAAACAGCTGCGTTTCGCATCACTCAATATAATAATTGGAAGTCTTACTGTAGATTAGATGATTTCTAAGGTGTTTTTTAAAGGCAGAGCCCAAATTCCAAAACAGAATCTAGTGCATACATAAGGTTACCATACGTTAATGTTCGTTACCCTTGTCCGTATCTAAAATAACATTTAAGGGAAACCGTGGCAAGTGATTCCCAATACTTTGACTTCATAGATGTCTTGATAAATGGAAAAATATTATTATAGAAGTACACAATACACAATGGAGGCCTGTGAATTTCCATAAAACAAATAAATAACCTGTAATTTTATTCGTGAGTGTGCCTTAAAGCGCCACGTGAGTCTTGCCAATTGTAAGAAACAACGCTTGTGAAACTCGAAAGTGATTAAACAGTCAATGTGCCTTTGGGAAAACCTGAATTCCTGGTTCTGGTACTTACTTTGGATCATTAACTAGAACACTGGCGATCAACTGAAATTGCAAAAAACTATAAAACAACTACCGTAAGAATGTTATTTCGCAGTTTTGTATCTACATGAATATAGTTTTTCAATGCCAATGTTTGCGAATATTAGACAATATTAGCGAAACATCTCAAATTACTAATTAAATTCAGTATTAGCTGCACATTGAAATATTTGCTTTTTTATGAACTCTTGTATATAATTAAAGCAAAATCATGTACATGTATATTTGTTCTTTTAATCTCAAAAACTCAGCTGAGATTTCCCCGAAATTAAGTATTTAAGGATTTTTGGGCATAACATAAATAGGTGTACATAATATTATGTAGTGTGTCCATTTAGACCTATAAATAAATGGACGATACTAACGAGAGAGTTCCGAGGGTCAACAGAATTTTTGCGAATCACATGGGAGAAATAGTTTTATAAATTATGGAATAATACTAATTGTATAATAACAGGTATGATAAAATATTAGGGAATCTGTGCATAGTCTTTGATGATGCGTGATAAGGAAAGTAGAAATTTGAACCTAACCTAAAAAATAGCTTAATTAAACCACTACATTTTTTTCAGATTTAACCTTGTCTTTTCAATTTATATTCCATAGGAATCTCAAACTGTGTTTATTACTTTCTAGTTTTTTAACGATGTTGACCCCACGGCCCGTCGGTACAGCGGTGGGGAGTGTGGGAGGAACAGTCCATTTTTTTATAGGACTTTAAGTGTGCAAGGTTTAAGAGTATATTGTACATTATAAATCATAAACTTATGCTTAAAATAAAATAAAAATATGTAAATACCATTTTGTGCAAAATAACAAGCCAGTTTAAATACAAAGACGATGAGCGGCACTTTGCGTAGGCAATTGTGCTACATCGAAGTGTTTATCTGACTAATTGCCTAGTTTTAAATTTTCAGCTAATCGGTAGTCCTGTACAATGTATAATGAAGATATAAAAATATAATAATAATTAAAATAACATAGCATAATATATGTATATAGACAAGATTTTTTCATATACATAGATAGATACATAGAAAGAGATACTTGATTTTAAATACTTGGATATATTAATTAGGCTATGGAAATGGCGGTTATAAAAAAAAAACAAGATTTATGATTTTAATTTATGTTTATTTTACAAGAGTGAATTACACGGAACTTACAATATTATACAACATAAAATTTATCAACGTCAAACCTTTTATAATTAAAAAACCAACGCGCTACGCTATAAATTGTGTACTTACAAAAAAAAACTATAAAAAAATGATTGCAATTAGACATAACGTCCTGGCTTCTAAAATATTATATTATAACATTTTGTTGGTAAAACAAAAAACCATTTTTCATAAAACCAACGGGTAATCCGTTGCCTCAACAAAACTATAACAACGTACAACCATCTAAACCGATTTGTATTATTATAGGTAGTAATTCGAAAAATTATACACCGGTATGGTTGTCGTTATATATTACAGTTTTCTTATTGTTTAAGCGAATCGCCATACATATTTTAACGGAAAATATATTTAAAAACATTGTATTTATTATTATAAGTTATATACCATTAAGATAGCTGTTGGTCCCAGTGCCCATTACGGAGATACCTCAAAGGATTTGTGGGTGGTTGGCACACATGCATGTGATAATCCGCGGCATTGTCTCGGTTTAATAGGAAATATAATAATTGTAACTAGAACGTGGGCAATATACATGTAGTTTTGGACAGAATATATGTAGTAAAATATGCAGATCTATATTATTGTTTTAACTGTTTTTTCACTGTTGTCATTGCGCGTTGGTCGATACGGTATATTATTATACCCCGGGTATGATATCGGGTAGAACGTGTTTAACGGATTTCCTGGCCTTTGCGGCTTCAGCTATTCAAAATTGATTATCCCCCGTATGATGACTCTAATGTGCTAAGCCACTTGGGTCTGGGTTCGCTAGCTGACTAGCGCTTGGAACCAAATCTCCTTTTATTTAAAAAATTACCCTATGGCACAATAGACAGCCTGGTCTTATTAGCTGTCATAAACTTTCTTACTCCAATTAATTTCCCTTTGCTCCCGGACTCTATTTCATATTCGATCGCATCACACAGAGTTTGGCAATAACCACCCCTTGCATATAGGATGTCTCGCGCAGTCTATATAAATGCATGATTTAATTTCCTAGTTTAAAATTTGTAATTTATTTATGCAAGTCACACGTTATGGTTATTGTTGTTATTTGTTAATATTAAAATTCTATAACAATAATAACATACTGATTATGTACAACGATTGTCTATTTATCAAACAACAATAATAATATTTTTTAAGGGACGACGACTTTTGTATGTATAAACGTTTAGAGTTGAACAACACACCAATTAACAACATATATAAATCGTCAGCAACTCTAATGTAGTTTATAGATCATTATCTAGTACACTATACATTATACACGAGTCTTGATATACTTACACAAGTACTGAGATAACAAAGAGTGTGTGTGTGTGTGTTTATTATTGAAATAGCTTATATTTTTTGTGTGACGCATGGTATACCTGTAGGCAATTGCCCTAAATTTATTCACCCGGCACACGTATTTCGGCGAACGACCCGGATTAAGTTTGCGCATATATACTCCTTTTAACGGAGAGCTGTTGTACTCGTTTTAAGCATCCCCCGACGGCCGGGCCATTAAAAGTTTTCGGTATACCCGTCATTTTTTCCCCCTCTATATTGTTTTCGTGTCGAACTTTAGCGAACCCGTTGCGCTTTTATTAATTCCCTGGCAGTTGGGCTTGCAAATATGCTTGTTTTCGTGCCGGAAATAGTTTACTTGTTGCGAACACGTGTTGTGTAATGTATTATTGTCGAGCAGAATTATTACGGAATAAGGGCCGAACCAATATAAAAAGCATTTCGTTAAAGAAGAATCGTAAGACGGATAGATAAGTACACGGGCAATGAGGTGGTAACCAAAGGCAAAGGACTCGATATCGGCTGTGAGGTAAATATTGTGAAATCTGAGCAAAACTTATCATATTGGCGATCGAATACAATTGGTTTTGTGACAGGGACGGGCACAACCCTCGACTGTATCGGCCGTCTGGTGAATAAAATATTGTTTTTTTTTTGTTCTTTCCGTCTGATTTGTTGCGTTGTGTAAACGTTTTTCGTGATTTATTTTATTCGCCAACGTCGCGGACAGTCTAATTTGACATTCGGTCGATAAACGGTCGTAAAACGTTTTTTTATTTTATTTTGTTTAAAGTAACGTTATCGGGCGAGGTCAGGGGGTGAGGTCACGATACAATACGTTTGGAATTCGAAAGTTTGTTCGCAATAAAATTTCCGCCTATTGGACGACAGACGTTGAAATTTAAATATATGTATGTGCGCGCGTCGGGCCACGCCGTGCTTTGTTATGGGCGTTGTTTGGCTGTCTCTAAAAAAAACCACCTAAGAAACGATAAAAAAAATATAACAATTGGCGTTTAAATTGGCATCGGCCGACGCGAATACCAGCCAAACTAGTTTCGGTGTGACCAAGAGTTGGATTTTAAACAAAAAAATCAGTTAGTCCAGTTCGGGTCGAATTACACACACACACACACACACATATTTACATATATACAAAACGATTTATAACTGAAGTGGTGAATTAAAAAAATCGTAAAAGTATATTGCGGCGAGCAAAATATAAATTCTTGTGAAGTCGAGCTTATTGGGTATAACAGCTATGGAAAAACGAACGAACATTGGTAAAACATAATTAACTATAAATTAAAAGATGTTTTTACTTTTTACACACAAATGGTGTTTATGATTCTTCTTCTTTTTTTTACAAAAAAAGTGTATCAATCCAACATTTCTGGTTTTCGCCACTTCAATTATTATAAAACGAGCTTTTTAAATTTTAAATTATAAACAATGCATGGCGGGCAATCGTACGAGCTACGGTTTGGTTCGGCGTCGGCGGCGTCAAGGTTCGATGATGGCTATGGCCTTGGGTAGCTCGGGCCCGCCGTCCGGCCGTCAGCTGCCCAGTGGCGGTACGTCGTCTAGCGGGTTGTTAGTAAGCGTGTTCCACAGTGGCGACCTGGCTGGCCGCGGCGGCGGCTTATCCGTTTGCACGGCCACCGATATCCGAGCTATGGCTAGCACATGCTGCTAACTGTCCGGACAGACGAGTGCCTCCACCGCTCCGCTACAGCTGGTCTCCATCTCGCTACGTTCCTCCATTACGGGATCAAGGTCACACGACGCGTACGACCGGCTCTCGCTACGCAACGGATGGCCACGGCCCGTTGCGCTACCGCTGCTGCCCATCGAGGATACGCTGTTGGCGCTCGCCCCGGCCGCTAAGTAAACGCCTGTTGACAAATACAACCGAGTTTTATTATTGTAGCGTCTTCGCACCTTAAACGTAATCGCGAGGGTAATGAGGTATCTTTTGCATTGCCCCCGACTTGAGTTGAGAAAACTAGCTTTCATGTATTACCGATAATTTGTTCAATTTGTATTTATTGTTGTTATTTTATTCACTATTTTATCGAGTAAAAATATAAAGAAAAATCCAGCAAAGGTTGGCACAAAAAAAAAGCTTTGATGCGAATCTGTAAATGATCTTGATAAATAAGTATTAACTAGCAATACAGATCAGTATAGAGATATTTAAGTTTTAGGCTTTACATAATATAAAAATAAGTCTGGCTTAATATTTTTGATCAACCAACTTCCAAAAAGAAAGCAAGAAAAAATGTTCAGGAAAGGGCTAATTGTATTTTATGGGGTATCAACTTTATATTTGTGTGTATACCACTTTCAATATTTCTTGAAAAATTAGGAAGTACCTACTGTATTTTTCAAGTTCAGTAATATGTCAATTTTTATCGTGTTTTTGAAAAGGAAAGGATTGATTTTTTACTTTTGGTCTCATTAATGACACATTTGGTCTACGGTTTATGGTTTACAAACTTCTAAAAACATTGAATTACACTTGTAATGAAAAAACTTTTTTTAATATTATAGCAGAATGACACATGACCTATATTCTTTGATAGGTGTACTAGAGGAAGTTAACTGTGGAAAAATCAACTCAGCAGCTTTCGAGTTTTTAGCAAATACAGAAATAAATGTTTTCTCTGTCAAGATAAGTATAGTGATAAGAATATAAGGATTTATCGAATTCAAATTTGACGGATTATTTTGATTTTGATTTAAATAAACGACATAGTTGTAAAATGTAGATGTATACACGTTATGTAGCAGGTTGTATTTTAATTAGCTTTTACTATTCTAACTTAATAGTTCTATAACAACTTGATAAAACAAATTAAATCTAGAAATGCGGATAAACCGTTTAAATCAAACTCAAATTCGGATATTAGTATCCGGATAACCTTATTTCAGTTAGATCCCTAATTATTAGTGTAACAAATATGTATACCCATACAACACAGTACCTAGTTAACCAATATTCATTTTTCAGTCATAAGTCATTATTTAATTATAAATATTATGAAATTACAACAAAAGAATCAAGATGTCTAAAACAGTTATTTATTATAATGACAATTGCATACAATGGAAGTATGAAATTCCGACTGCTGTTGACAAGAACATTGAAAGGAAATGTCCCTTTACACACACACACACACACACACGTGTGTATACATCTCTATATATATATTATATATAGATGTATTTCAACAAAATATGTAACATGCAAATGAAACATTTTCTGCCAAAATAATTGCCCTATTATATTAATTAAGTAAATTATTTATGTTTAATTAGTCGTTCAATAATATATATATGTATGTATAAATTTCTTCTGTCCGTGTGTAAATATACATAAACGGCTGGACAGGTATTTATGAAATTTTGCGTGCGCGATTAAGTTGATTCGAGAAAGGTTTAGATTCACAATTTGATCCGATAGAACATGTTTTTAATTTTTAATTAATTAAAGTGATTAATTATAATTATCAATAGTAGCAATAGTTATCAATACATCTCTATGGTTTTTCATACCACAGGGATACAGTGATCCGATCAGCTGATTGTGTGTCTATTCTAATACACGGGTAACGCCGGGTCGGGACAGCTTACATATATATATATGTATGTATATTGAAAACGGTTTGAGTTTAAATCAAAGTTTTCTTTCACTCACCTTATGCTTAAGGTCAGCTGGGGTAATTGTAAACGATTTTAATACTTTAAATTACAGGATTTATTTAGTTATATTATATTACATATAATTAAATAAAATACAAACATTAATGGTTTTTTTTTTTAAAAAAGTAATTTACATTTGCCTCATTCGTTTATATTTACCCACTTAACCCTATTTATAAATATTTTTTATGCTACTCTACTGCCATTTGTGTATTAGATTAACTTTTTTTCAGTTTAGGTACTCCATACTTAACAACAGGTATTTTTGGATAGCAGATGTTCAAAACATAGGTATAATATTTTATTTATTTAACAAGACACGCTGTTTATTTTGTTTACCAAACACTATTCAACCCTGGCAGTAAGAAGTACGCAGTTTGCAAAAATAACTTTGTATACGAAAACTTAAATTCAGAAAAAAACGACAACATAATAAGGTAATTTGCTAAATTACATAATAAATGCAAGGGTTTTCATTAAACAACGACTTGGAAATTTTATCAAGTTGATATTTACATAAATCATCGCTCATATTGATTTTTTTTTGTCTTATTATAAATTGTTGATACCTATTGATGAAATTTGTGGATTTAATCTTATACACGTGCTATTAAGTACAACACGGTTAGTGCGGTTACTTTAGAAAACTTTCTAGTGACTTCAAGTATATTTAAATCAACATTTTACACACAAAATTGACATAAATTAAATTAAAACCATCCAAGTGGTTGAACCCTGTTGCGGTTCATAGAAAACTCAAATTGACACACCCTTGGACTGCGGTGGTCATATGGAAAACTGGAACAAAGCGTCATCAACAAATCGATGGTGTTATATTTTAAAGCTACCAGTTGTCACGCAAAAACATTAAAAGTCAAAACGAGGGAAAAACGCCTGTCAGCGCAAAAATGAAACGCCTTATGGCACGTATCAAGTTAATTTAAAAAAAAAAAAAAGATAAAAAATTAGATTGCTATTAATTCATTCGTTTGCGCGTGCTTAATTATTATATTATACAAGTCCGCATTGCATAATTGACCTGTACCTGTGAGTATACTCAAGCTGTCGAGTAACAGCCCTAATAATATTTTCAACAGGATTCCGGTTAAACTTCAGCTAAAAATGCACGCTAGTCGTTAAGGCTTAACGGACGACCCCGCCCATGGGTAACGAATAACTTGTGTAAAATTTCAACTTATTGTAAAACGACGTTATCGACGGAAGAATGAAGTTTTAACGAACAGATTCTCTCGCATCTGGTTTGAACGTTTTTTGCGCCAAAAAATAATAAAAAACAAGCACGTCTTGATTATGTTCCGAACCGAGTAAAGATGATAATACAACGCTGATCACTCCGGCAAGTAATAATCAGTTTAAACGCATAAGTACAGTCCGAGACGAATCCAAGGCAAAGCTTATGAAACACATAGCAAACATTTCTTAGTTAAATACATTTTTTCCAGTTAAAATAACACCATAATTATTACACGGCATTATCCAACGTTCAGTCTGAATTTGTCATTTGTCACCCAACACGGACGTGTTAAACCTTTTGGACGACATTAAATTAATGATTGTCGCTTTCGCACTTGATAATAATGAAGATTGTCAACGTTCACTTTGGGTTTATCTGCTGAATTGATTTACTCTCTTTTTTTCGTATAAGGGATCACTGACCTATTAGAAATATTCTGACTACAGATAAAAATCCCATAAACGCGGATTCATTTCTACTTAAAACGCAACGTCAATCATAGTGTGTGTCATTGGAGAAGCATTTGTCATCTGTCGGCCACCAACCTTGTCCTAAACTTCCACTTAATCTCCCACATCATCCTCGCATAGACCAGCAGTCCTGATATCATTCTCAATCACATCCAACCGCCTCTTTTACGGTTTTCCTCTTCCCCCCCAACTGTCATTTTTACTGCTTGCGATTCCTCTATTCTCATAACATGCCCGAACCATCTCAATCTGCTCTCTATAATTTCAAAGCCACGCTTATGCTACCTCTTGTGTATTCATTCCTTAGCCTATCTTTTCTCGCCACTCCTCTCGTCCACTTAAACAATCTCATCTTCACTACACTCATTGTCTGTTCAATTTTTTTCTCTACCGTCCAACACTTCGAACCATACAAATAGTCGGTCTCACCACACTTGTAGAACTTACCTTTAAGTTTCATTGGAATTCCCTTGTCACAAAAAATTCTCGACGCTTCTCTCCGCCTCACCTGGGGCAAAGGGATTTTGATATCTTTTTAGGTTATATCTGTTTATTTTTAGTAGATTTTTTATTTATATACTTGCTACATAAAGCAAGCCTAGTTGCCTAGAAGTTCAAATGTCATCACTGGATCATAAAATACAATTTCATAATGTATGTTAAACTAATACCTTTTCGGCTCCGGATTGAAGCTAAAAGATTATATTTAGCAAATTTAGTTAATATAAAAGCTTTTAAAAGATAAATCATAATATTTAGGATAATTTTTAATAAACCTACAAAAAGTTACTTTGGTTTCAAGATATTAAAAATACATTTATTTACTTCGTCACGTCGTCGGGTTTGTTATTATTATTATTTTATAACCCAACGGTTATTATTATTATTTTTTTTTGTAAGAATTCTTTTTACTTTTTAATTAAAGTTTTATTGTCCGTTACTAATAACGGTGTTACCTCCGTTTTTTCAATGTTCGTTCGGTTAGGAAAAAATACAGCATCGCGTTTGCGGAGATTAAACAATTTGGCACGTTTAGTGTTCTTATTCGCTCCAAAAAGGCAGAAGTCGGTAAACGCATTTCAAGAGTCCGCCAAATAATTTTTATTGCACACACATATATTGATTCTCAAGTGTGTCGTTAAAATTGTGTTCAACACAACAACATCAGACGTGCTTTAATAAATTGGATGTAGACTGTAGACTGCAGTGTTATTTTGGGATTTAATACAATTAATATTGTATACAGACTGCATTAATACTTCCAAACAAATTGCTTGGTTTTAAAAAGTCTAATTTGAAAATTTAGCATAACTCAAATAATAATATAAAGCTTGGTAAGTCTATTTAGATAGTTTTGATTAGGGTTCATTCCAGGAATATTGTTCACTTTGGCTGTGAGAAAACTAAATGGCAAGCTTTTAAAACTTTTTGTTGGTCAATCGTCAGAGAACGTTATATATGATTTAGTTTTAGATGTGTCATTTTAAATAGCAGTTCAGGCTCCATGTTGACCACCGTTTGACACTTAAAGTATTTTACTAGTCCACGGTGCACTGGTGCAAATAATATAATACAAAATATACGTTTGGAAAGATAAAGTATTGACAAACTCGAGATAACATTTCACGATCAATTTTATTCCTCTGGTTTCTAGTTTTCTTTGAGGTGACATACTTTATAATACTATGAAAACAGACAAACGATTTTAATGATTATACTAATGACGTTACTAAAAGTTTTTAAAAAGTTTGGTCATTATAAAATTTGTTTAATTAAAAATATTAAATACTTTTTTTTACTGAAGTTAATCACTTTATCAAAGGTATAATGTTTACTTCAAAAAACAAAAATACTCTACAATATTTACCCGATTTTTATAATTATTAGAATATGAACAGAATCCAAAAAATCATTATTAAAGCCTAAAGGGTAAGACACATAGTGTAGTTATCGAGATATTTTCAAGTAGGAGGATTATCATAGTCATAGATTTATTTGTTTAGACTTAAATAAACTTTGTTTGATTAAGAAAAAATTGGAATATCTTGTACGTCTTTTAGAAATTTTGGTAATGTTTTATTTATAATATATAAAAAATCAATTAATTTACCTATTTTATGCATTGGACTAAAACGAGCCAGGGAAATAACACCTTGATCGCTTGTGCAAGCTCTGGCAAATCTGAAACAAAAACAAAAATGTATTTTGTTAAAACTGTAGTTTATTACGAGGAAAAGTATTGCAAAGAACATAATAGTATTTATTATTAAGTAAATGTACTAAACACACGTGAATTTAATTTTAATAAATTAATCTAGATCACCTAACAATTGGAAAGACTTGAAAAAGTCAGTGAATATTTGAGTTGAAACAAAACATGTATGAAATTGATAATACATAACAGTAAGCAAACTGAGGCTTTAAAATGTTTAAATATTTAGCATGTTATTCTCAGTTTAGTTATATTTAAAATAAATTTAATGATCTGTCAACAAAAACAAATGTAGAAAATATTTATTTGCAATAATTAATCATCAATTATTATTACATTACAGCAAAAAGCAAATTCAGTGAATAATTAGTATGTGTTTATTTATAAAAGCCTTACCTAAATTTATATATATTTGAAGATATATTTAAAGATGTTTTTTAATATGTATTTAGTTAGTCATCAATATAAGACTTACAGCTTGGAGGTTGTTATTTATTTATAGACAGTTTTTCAAAGAAGATATATTTAAATTTGAATTATGAATTAAATATGCCATAATATACATTGATAATAAAGTAGGCTGCATAGCGATAAGTGTGAAACAGTTGAAAGACTTAATAAAAAGTCTAGATAGTTAGATTAATTATTTTTGTTAATCAATCGAGTACTAATATCGGACTCGTTTACTTCAATATTATTATGTTATATGAGTCTTGCGAGTTTAGTAAAAGTCTTCAGAATAATTTCATTTAAATTCCGATTAAAATTTATTATTAATTCTAACACTAGGCTTTTTTTCAATTGCAGAGTAGGGTTTTGTTCATATTGTATAGCATCGAGTATAAAGGGATGCACACTCGAACAAAAACTGTATAATATATTGTTCTTAATAGTAGACAACACAACTAGGAGGAAAAAAAAAATTCAGTAACATGAAGTAAAGACGGAATTACATTTCAGAATGTAATCATCTCCAAGCGCTGTGGTTATTATACCGGATTTGATTGAGTTTTTCACCTAGCCAAATTACTTATAGTCCATTGCGGTCATGTTTTATCGTTTTGTTTTAATTGGATTTTAGGGACAGTGACCGCAATATTGTTGTTTGAGAATAAACTACTATATACTTTTCGGAACACGTGCAAATGAAAACTTGTAGTATTTAACCGTTTCGTATAAGCATTCGTACAGTATAGTATAGTATATAGTAATGTACAGTTTAGTACATTCGTTGGAAATCGGTTATGGAAATTGTGATAAAAAACATTTATCATGTTCGGCTATAATTTTAAATCAAAATATTCCAAATCCACCAGCCTCATTTCCGCCAGTTATACGGAGAGATATTAAACTCCAAGTACATATTGGAATGTATTATTCGATGGCCTGCGCAGCCAAAGGCGTTGGAATGGATGACTGTCATTTTTAAAACTCGACGTCTTATTGCTGTTTTTAATATTCTTTCGAACAGGACAATATTTTTTTTTTTTGTGAACGAGTCATTCATTATTTCGGTGGCAGCACCCGTTTTTCTCATTTGTCTATGTTTTCATTTTTATCAAAATTTAATTTTGCTTCGTGCTGCATGTGTACATAGACCCGGCCGGGAGAAAAAAGGTGATAAATGATTTAAGAACAACAAGACTTCTTATAATAATATACCGCGGCTCTATCTCGAAAACTTGAATAAATATAACGTTTTCGCGTGCTGGTAAGTTTGTCGAGTCCCTTGTGCCGATTGCCAAGCCGTTGATTTATTTATCTGGGAGCACACGTGTATTTCTTGGAAATTTTGCAAAACTTCAATCATTTTTCGCAGCGTTTATTTTGGACATCTGTACGAAGATACTTGCGGCCGCCGAATGATTAATACCGGACCAGAAGAAAAAAAAAGAAAAAGAAATTCAGCCGGTTTCGCATCATTTCAATGCATATATTGTTACAAAACGCGTGTGGGCTCTTTTGCTTTATTTCTGACACAACCGGAGATTAGTCTGTTTGGATTACATAATATAATGATCGTCGTTAATAGCTGTTATTTGTGCATGCTAATTTTTATTTTTTTTAGTATTTAGAGATTTTTGTTTACTCCAGTGTTTTTTTTTTTTTAGAAAATAATTCCCCTTCAACAATTATGTATGAAAACCAGATCGTTCTGGAAAACCGCCAACAATGCCATGTTTGTATGTAGTCCGTATTTTAAGTTTAAAAAAAAATTAAACAATATCAAACATTTTTACCCCAGATTTCTTCGACGATCTCGGTCTCTGGCCAACTTGGCTCTTCGCCTCAAGCAGCATATCACCATTAAAACCACCAGCGGAAAGCCCAGTATACACGAAACCATGGGTATGATAATTTTTTCAGGAGTCACTAGAGGAGTAAAATTAAAAATTATTTTTTTAATACATTTTTCCTAGAGGTAATATACGATAAAAATTAAAACGCACCCGTTGGATAAATAATGATGGTGGTGAACTTTTTGTTTTGTTGTTCAACGGCCGGCAGACCGGGATTACTTTGGCTCATAGACATTTCAGTTATGACGCCGTTCAGTTGAGTTTGAATGAACCCTGAAAAATGTATAAAAGTTTTATGAATTAGTTTTTATGAGTTTCATTATTCATACACCCTGAAACAAAAATATAAAACACACTTCCTCTATATTTTGTTGACATACATTAGATAGTAGTAGTACTATGCAATCAATATCACATAACGTCAAAGAAGCACTCCTAGTACTTGCATTTTGTATTTTCAAAATTCGTTTTTTTAGAGAAATTTCAAATATAACTTTATAAAGAATGCCTTTATTGTGGCCGCCAATATTTGACCATGTCTTATACTGCGCTTCTAGATTATGCAGATAAGTTCATTATTTACAACATAGGTTTCGGCGTTCCTAAGAACGGCTGCACGAGCAAAACCGCTGGCAAATCCCAAACTAATGAAAATATATTACACCCGGTGCCGGCACAGAATATGGTTATTAAAATGTTTCCACCGCTCTACTCTGGCCGAATTCTCGAAGCGAAAACTTCTACCTACAATGAATAGGGTTTTGTGTTGTGTGAACAACGTTATACAATTGCATACTGTTTAAAAACGCCAAAATTTAAATAATATTATTACAGCGAAAAGTATTGTAAATTAAAAAATTAATTCTTAAAAAAAATGTTTACAATGTTGTCCCTATCAATAGCATTTCGGTTATATTGTTCTAGCAGAAAATCCGTATCCTGGATATAATTTACACCTTTAAAGCTCTAAATCTTTTACTAAATTGTTATGGTATACTTTTTGGAAAGCCGCTTATTTATCATTTCACACATTAAGGCCAATAATTATGCAATAATAATTCGAATCTATAACTGGGGTGATAGTTATATATAGCATCATCTAGAATACCTTGCATTTTTAAAGTAATTTAATTTTACTAAGTGCACTCACTACAAATAACGAGTAAAAATAATGTACCATCTGAGACAATGAAATTAAAATCGTACATTTTCTTTATAAATTAAAAAAAATATACATTAAAAGTGACACACTGTTTTGTTTGATTTACACATTTCAGTACTAGCATTAATTTCGTCAACATATTAAGTATGTATTTATTTTGATAAAAGCATTTTAATTTTGTGTACATTAAAAAAAAATTATTTATGATTTTTAAAATGTAAAATTGAATAAGTTATACAAATTTAATTATCTTCCATGGCTATTAAAATCGAGGATGGTCTGGGGTATTAAATTGTAAACAGAATTACCATTTTTTAATAATATTTTATACATTACATGTAACAATCGAAGAAATAAGAATCTTGACAAATTTGTATTATTGAAAATTGGTTTTTACAAATTACTTTTTTATTTATTTATTTATTTAAATTAGTTTACGCCCGCGAGGGCAAAAGTACAGAAAAAATTTTTATGCTTTAGTTAATTTTTTATTGGAATAAAATGAATTGATAATTCAAATCTAAGAAGTATATGTGAGTTTTTATAACGTTTTATAGAATAAAAATCGAAAACTTTATTATCAAATTTATAAAAAAAAAAATTATTATAATATTTTTAAAATTTATTTCATTATTTGATAAAAAAAAGTGTATAATAAATGTTTTCTTAATGAGTCGAAAGATGTCTTAAAAAATTGTTATTTGTAAACTATTGATTGTTATAATTTGAAACGTTTAAATTATTACTTATATATACTACTTGTATTATACATTACAAAGTAGGTAGAACGTTTTAAGCGGTGCGTGCCTTATCAGATAGATTTTATATGAAAATTACGAGATATGTAAGTGGAATGTGTTGGATGATTGACCAGATCTTATCAGAAGACAAGTAATTGTACCACTATTGAGTGGTGTATTTAAATTTAAATTTTTCATATAAATTAAATCGGTAATTTATAGTAATAAAATACCATAATATAGAATTAAATGCAATTTGACGTCTTCAGCTCAAATAGATCTTTACTCTATGCTTATTGACGTTCTTAAAGATATGTTTTAACACCCTAATTTAATTTTTTTTTAGAAAATAAGAACATTAATTTGGTTGTTGACCCGGGTAAAAACATTTTTAATAATTTAAAGTAAAGAAGTAAAGTTATTAATGGTAAAAATATTACACGTCACAGCTCCCCACAAGTCCTTAGAAAACTTCGCAGGACTAATAGGATAGGTGTTTGATTTGGTTGCCAAGAATAGGTGGAAGTTGTGCATAAATGAAACACCAGAAAAAAAAATGTAATAAAGGACAAAAAAGTTTTTTTTAGAAATGCAAAGCGAATATATTAAAAAAAAAAAGTTTTTTGCTGTATAATGCCGTACATGTACATAATATTATATTATTTACAACACATTAAAGAATTTATACATATACATTTAAAGTTTTCAACCAGAATATTTACAACATAAAACAATAATTAAAAAAGTAAACCTCAAAGAAGTATTAATAAATATAATCGCTGTCATTAATGCTTGACATTATTGTACAACCCAGCATAATTGTATCTGTGGATACTTTACAAGCATTTAGATTTTGTAATTGCTAATTAATAAAATTATATATTTTTAATTAATTATTCAAAGATTTTCCAACTGTTGAGTGACTTTGATTTAAAGTTAATCACAAAGATTTAACATAGACCGGAGCTACATTATACGACCCTTATAATATATCTTAACATCCTACCGACGCCATAAACGATAATGCCAGCCAAATTGACTGCTGCTGAGTTTATAGCGGTCATCGATGGTTTATGATCTTAAGGTATTAAGGTCCCGGTAAAAGAGAATAGCTAGAAACACATTTCTTTTAACTTATCTTTTTGCAATTAAGGGCCAAAGTCTCACGTTTACTAGTTATTTGCCATCTGATCTGATTGTATTTTTATTACAAACGCGCGGTTCGCACACAACATGATAGCAATTTCGGTAGTTAATTACATCAAAATTTGTCATCAAAACTGTCTCTTGGTAATTATTTTAACGTGTAAGCACCCACTTATAATATAGGCACATATTTTAACTGAAACCACTTATTTTATTTCTAAGAATTAATTAATTTCGGAAACACCACACAAAAATAGTGCGCTATTCTTCGCAATTATACAATTTTAATATTTTATAGCCGCATAATTTTTATGAATAAGATATCGATACCAACAACTTTGGCCTTTGAATAAATAACGCTAATTTAGTTTAGTGGTTTTTTTTAAAATATTATCGGAAGTCATGTATTTTGAAAACATTTGACAATGCGAAATCGAGCACGAAAGATAATAAAACCTATAAGTCTAAATTCTAAAATATAATTAAACAGTCGTGACTGAAACGGAAGTTTTTGGATTCATTAAAAAATTATTCGGGTAGAGTAGTGTAGGGGAGGTGTTATTTGATATTCTGGTGCAGTGCATATGATATATTTTCGGACGAGGGGCCGGTTACTATTCATAAGCAGGAAAATCGGGTAGGCTCTAAAAAAAAAAAGTTATGGCCGTCCTGGGGCCAATAACTTATTTTGTTCGTTCCGGTCGTCGTCGTTATTTTAACGCTCATATTATTCCACAACAAAACGGAATTAAAAAACCTTAATTTATTTTTGTCCTATTTGACATTCGATGGACTCTCTGATAATTATAAAAACAATTTTCTTTGATTAGAATAATGTGTGTACACAGTACACTGCTTGTAGTGGTCCACACAAAATGTGCATGTTCACAAATCTACTTACAGTATTAATAACAATAAATACCCACTATTCAATACAACGAGTCAGTAAGATATTATCTGATTGCATCAAAGACGTTCAAATAAAATAATTTGTAGATTAAAAAATAACTATAGGTAATAATAATAATTTTTGAAAAAATGTATTGCGCTTTAGAAAAAAATATGTACACGAGTTTTTGCTTATAATTTGCTCAACATTGTACGGAAATTCGTTACACAGATCACGTTAAATATATTTTATATTAGGTAAACTTACTATTTAAATACAAAAAAAAAAAGTTTCTTTAGAATAGCCTTTATGGAGAGTATAAAAAATGGATGCGTGTTAGTGTTTTTATCAAGCAACAAGCATCAGAAATGTTTTATTCATGCCTTTGCGCCATCTTCAGTTATCCCCTCTTCCGGTGCATGATTAATTGTGCTAGTTTTTAAATGTCAACACTTTAACGCTGTAACGTGACGGTGTGGTGTAAGAAGACTACGGTGAGGTATAGGTACTGTCTCTGAAGTTCAGCAACACCAAAATATCGCCCTCAACGGCAGCCGGCAACCAAACACTGAGTGTATAAAATTATATACATATTTCATCGTCGTCCTTTAAAGCGTTAGGATACCTATCGATGTAAAAGGTCATCCAAAGTGCTATTCACTAACCGTTTTTTTGGGTTAAGACAACGAAAAATAATAAATTATTTCGTTTATTCACATTATCGGCAAAGAAAAACGTGACCAACCATCTAAAAAACAATGTTTCTTTACATTGTGCAGTGTACTTTTATTACAAGGGTACCCGGGTACCTTTTTGTAATAATATATTTAATTTTTAATTTTAGTCAATCCTTAAGACAGTTATTAGAAGACATTCTTAAAATTCACTGTCTATAATATTCAAAAATACTTAGATTGTGTAGTGAATTGTAGAACTACACAATCTAAGACTATAACCTCTAATCTATAACTATACACATACAAAAGTGTTATAAAGCAACATTGACAAAATCATTTTCTTGCATTGTTTTTTTTTTGGGACTAATTCTAGATTAATTACTTATAATTGTTTTTTCAATATGACACCTTACTTACATTATTATTAATTCTGGATAGAATAAAATGTTCCAATAATGTACAAAAACCCACGCTTAACGAACAAATATTACAAAAGTCCAAACATGGATGTGGTCTAAGCGGCACAAAGTTCTCAGCTTGAACTTTGAACATAGTTAATTTGTGTTTTTCGTTACCACTGAAATACTGTACTATGTTAATATATATAATAGTATAGCTTATGTTAATGCCTTATTAAAAACCTAGTTCTATTTGCTTTGAAAAATGTGCTTGTATGTATATATACATATATATGTGACGTGAACATATTACCTATCGTAAAACATAAAGTAAAATATTAATATATAATATGAATGTACAAAATGCGAGTTTAACATTTTAGATAAATACAACGTGGCAGTGCAGTGTGTGTGTATATGAGTGTTTTTTTTATTTCAAGTAAAGTTTAAAACGTATTTCTTATGGAGCTCGTAAAAATGTCACCGTTGATGTTATGATGTCATTTATTTTAAATATATGTACCCAATGATAAGGTAAAAATATTCAAGGGTAAAAAAATTATGTATAAATATAACAATATTCGTTTCCTAATCGGAACGAGCCATGTTAATGTAATTTTGTTGAATAACCAATAATTCACGAACAAACCTTTCTTTTCAATGATCATCCGATAACAGTGCAATAAGGTCTGCGAAAGTTTGCCTTATTATATTCACTCACGCCATGAGATTTATACATATGGCATGTAGACATTATTACACCGTATAAACTAGTGGCTATGTCTGGTAAGGTTATAAAAAGTCTAAGCTCGAGTTGGGCATAGACCAATTTAATTGTTACTTAAAAAAATATTTATTTGACTAATCACAATTATTTGATTATATGTCGTTTGAAAAATAAATAGCCTAATAAACAAATTTGGGTAAATAGAGGATAAAAAAACGAGAAATCAATAATTGTCGTTGAGGAAACTTAGTAACATGGCGTCCCCATAGGTTTAATAACAATAAATGAGTGTACCCAAGCCCTACACCTTAATATGCAGAATTTTAAAATTGTCAAAAAATAAAAATGTTTTATCGATATTTTACAGGTAATTAACTTTTGAAGCCGTGTGATTAATAACATGTCCAATGATTAAAATTTTAATAGTTCTCTGGATGTATTATAATTATTAATACATCCTAGAGAGCTGTAAAATAATTATTATTTTCATGTAATCTAATAAAATATTATTAGCCGCTCTTTTCCAATAATCGAACTCGAAATTCGAAAATATAATTTTTTCGTCGTTACCTTAACCGTTATCTACGTACTGCAATATCCTAAGTTGTCCCAACGGGATTGCAGGTGGTAACAAATTAAATTTAATGTCGCATGCAATGCCGCATACTGTATTATATAAAACGATTAACGGTAACTGCATTAGCGAGCCACTTACATTTTCAACTTTGTAGAAAGTAAATTGTATACCTTAATTGATTAAGACTTAATCAATTATATTTTCCGCTATGAATTATTTACTAAACCGAACTCGACTGTATTTGTATAACTTTAATGGGTAAGCTTTTAAAATGCCGGCATTGTGTTAAAATCGAGCAAACAAAACAGCTGATTGGTTAGAAGGCGTTCATTGATATACTATTTAAATTTTAACCTTTAATAAAAAAAAAAGAAAAATGCTTAAGGATTGATCGCTCTTAGTTGAAAAAAATGGGGTTCTGAGAAGCTACCTGTTTACCCTACAAGTAGCTTCCTTTTAGTGTAAATAAATGTAAATTTGTGTATAATAGTACTATAAAGGTGTATGTTTAAAATAATTTTACATAATAAATACATTTTAATATTTTATTAAAAGAAACTAAGAAGAATGTTTACAACATTTTAAATAACTGGAACTGTGCATTAAATCGACATCATGATACTTTAAAATTGAATATATTTTAAAGCCCTAATATAATTTAGCGAGGTTAAGCGTGACAATTTGGTCCTTATTATGTATTCTTTGTACATAGTTCAGACCGCTACGGTAGGTTTTTATTTATTTAATCAGTTTATTACAAGTGTAATGCAAAACAATAGCTGTTCCTCTTGACTTCAAAGTTATGTGTATTTCAGAAGGACTGAAGTCAGGTTTTAGTTAATTTCTAAATATAACATGTTACAAAAAATAATAATAATAAAAGTAAAAGTGATTTATGTTTTTATAAAAATGAATTGTTTTTATAAAAATTGAATTGTTTATGTACCATTAATTTAGTTTGTCTACATTTTTATAGTATAACTGATACTACAGCAATATCATTTAAATGGAAAATTGAATTGTATTTCATATGAGAAACAATATTACAACGCTAATTATTTACATAGGACAATAATTGATATATGTCTTTTAATTATTATTAATTGCTGATAACAGTATTAAACGAGTTTTCAAATTTGTTTTTGATTAAAAAATCGGGGGTTTGTGCTTCTTTTTTATCGTCGAAGCTTCTTAATCCGACCGTATTAACTTTTAACTTTCTTTTTTCCTACAAAAACTGTGCTCAACATGTTTGATAAAACAATGAATTTTGTATTACTTTATTTTTCTTTGTCTTTAGTTTAGTCCCTCTACGGTAAGTGTTGATAATGTTCTTAGAACTATTTCCACTACTAAATTGTAACAAATGGACCCATGCGTTGTTACCATACTAACATCAAAATTGTTTTATCCTTTTTGTTGGGTGTACGTAGATTTAATTTAGTTAAAAACTAAAAACTCTCGAACGTTATTTATTTAGTGAGTGCACATATACATTCCAGAACGTAACCGTCATCAATAACAAAAACAAACTAAATCTTTACTTTTACATTCGCCCGTCCAGAGACAAATCAAGGTACTACGAACAAAGGTTCTTTTCCTGGGGGATTTATCTAACGGTACCGTTGTAAAATGTAAACCCTCTAAAACATGTTTGCTTTTACTATAGCTTTAATAAGTTGGTATAACATGATGTACATTGTATCAAATTAATAGTATTCAGATCAGAGAAGTCGTACCCACGTTTATTTATTATATGTACATTGTACATGTAATAATAAACTACAATATATACTTTTTCTCATTATTTGCAAAAAAAAGTAGAATTTGGATACTCGTTGTATATAAAAACTTGATTTGGCTCAACAAGTATAATGTATACAATCAATTTACTTGACAGATATTAGTATAGAGACATGACTTACATGGGTCATTAAGAGGACTTTAGTCTTATTTATTAGAAAGTTTGATAAAGGAAATTTTTTAAATTTGTTAAAATTAAAGCTAAAACTATTGTGTAAAGTAATAGTTTGTACAGTAATAATTGCGGGATAGTTTGTTGTTATTTAATTGTTTTATCCAAACTATCACAGCAACCATTATTGGCATTTTACATTTTATTTTTCAACCGAAACATAGCTATGTATATATATTGCATATATACATACATATAATATATACATTTTCAACCAAAAACAATTATTATAAAATCAAAAGATGATACCATTTTGGTCGTTTACGCAATGTTGACAAAAAAAAATTGAAAAAGACATTTCACTCTCTTGATTTTTAACAAATCAAGTAAATAAGGTAATTCAAATGAAAACGAATTTGATGTTGATAACTTTAAGAGCTTGCCGTGAATAGGGAAAAAAAGAAAATTCTACACACTACTAATGAGAAGATAGAAATTTGTCTTAACTTTAATAAAAGATAATAAACAGGTAGGTTGTGCGTCTGTGTTATAAAAGTTTAATTTAAAATTTTCTCTTCGACTAAATATGAAATAGAAAATTTATTTTAAACTCATTAGAATGGGCTTGTCAAGAAGATACAAAATACGAATAAAAAAAAAAAAAATTAATTATTTAAGTTTTTTACAATTAAAAAAAATTGTCAATTTTAAGTAAATCTTTCTTTAGTTACGCAGATCTCTGAAGCCGATGAACGGATTTGGTCATTTAGGGTCTTATTAGAATCAGCTTGGCATGTAGAAGTGCAATGAAAAGACTTTATCTGTTATAGTATATTCACTACAAAAGTTGTAACCATAAAAATACATTTTCTCACCTACATTTTCATACTTTTTGAATTAATTGCTTAATAATAAAATATATGTTTTAAATAATTCTCCAAAAATCAAGAAAGTGTAGACTTTCGATTTGAGCCGACCCCGATTTGACAAGCATTTTTACTTTTTTTTTTTAACCAAGACAACAAAAATTACATTATTTTTTTATTAAATGATAAAATTGTGTGCTCTAAATCTACCACGGAGTCAGTAAAACGTGTTTTGTGTGATCGAGTTTTGGGCTAAAAAATTGAGCACATAATGTCTTTTTAAGTGATTCATGACCATCATTGTGATTTTATGTCGAAAATAGGAAACTTTTTAAAACCAACGTTTTATGTTGACTGTTCGGATTTACTCAGGTTTCTTAATGGTAAGAGATGTATTTGTTCTATATCGTAGAACACCAAAAGCGCATTGCTGGCACCAAATTCTTCTTATATTTTTTTTTGTTGGAAAAGGTCTAAGTAAATACATCATGAACTCAAGTTTTTTAACTCATAGAAAACATATATATATATATATGTTCTAAAAGCCAATATTCTTTTCCATAAAAAACCCTTACAAAATACTTGTACTGTTCACAAAAATTTGAATGTTTCTAAGTTATTAAATATATACATTTTTATTATTTACAACATAATATATAACTTATCATATATATACATTTTTTTATCAAACCATTATAACCCCGAGTAACAAATAACGATAGTTAAAAACTTTATTTAAAATTCTTTAATCATGGCATACATCAGTTAAGTTAAATAATAAATTTGTTTAACACGATTAAATTTGTCCACTGAATAGTTGATTATAATCTTATAATAGGTAGCTCTTTGTTCATTTTATTGTTGTATATACTCTATATGCTTAGAAACTTTCTTTGATTGCGTTTGGAGCGTATTTGAATCCTATGCCTACACTATTGTAATCGATGTTGAATAATAATTAAAACTTAATGTTATTGGTTTCATGGTTAGTGCCTAGTGGGTACAATATTATTATTATACAATTATAAAGACTAACAGGTGTGTTTTTTTTAATCACCTGTTGTGTAATGCAAATATGTATTGTACAAATAAGCATTATTTTGCAGGTATCGTGGCTTATTCGTTCACTGATTATTTTGCCTTTATTATGTTTTGATACCGATATTATTGTAACTCTTTAAAAATAACTTGTATAGATTCAATTTATATTATTTTAATAGTGGTGTGTTTAATTTAATGTATTTGTGTTTTAATCTATTTAATATTAACTGATTTGTTATAATATACATTTTCTTGATATTTTTCATTATAAAAAAGTTGTTTTATCATTCAGAAATGCAACAATAGAAAACCACTGAAGAACTAAAAAATGAAATCTTTGCGACCCTTTATAGGAGGTTCTATTTTTGTACTTACGGGTCACGTCAATTTGTTACGGTCACGACAGGACAATCGCCTTTCGGTATTCACTTGTCTTGTCGGTGTAGCCCACGTGAACGCAGAAAATACAAAACATATAATCCCCAAAGTTCGGTGAGACAGTACAACTTATCAAAGTTTATTATACTTTATTCTCCGACCGGTTAATCTCTACCGTGGGATTCGAGACTGTGACGCGAAAAACGTATTTTATGGCCTTAAGCTTATGCTATGAATGGTTAATTAATTTTCCCCAACATTCTGTAGAAAATATATCTTATAAATAATAAATATCTTATCTCGTCTTTTACATACAGTACGTATTGTAATAAAATGTCCTTTATCGGATTTAAATAAAGCGTATGAATTATGTTTTGTTTCTTTGGTAGCAAAACAATAACATTACGTGTAATTATCATGAACAGGAAATCAATAACTAATACGACATTCAATTAAAAGTATAAAATTAAATACAAATAAACTAAAATTACAAATGAATTGTAATTAGGTAAAATAATATAACGTTTGTTTTGTAGACAATCACAACAATGAAACAAAGTCACAATACACCCAAGTCGATACTAAGAAATGCATTAAAAACTAAGAAATAAATAGCGTTTTATTTTTGTAACCACACAATAATAAATCAGCCACTGAACAAAACCGAACCAACCATCAAATTTTAAAACCTCTAAAGATTTTGGTCCAAAGCAAAATTGATTAGAGAAAATAATTTAAAATTCAACTACATGAAAATAGTTTTGTTCAACATGATTTGGATTAAGATCCGTTTTTTATAAAATATGTAATCCATGTAATAAATAAAGACTATATAATATTTCTAGTGAAATTCATTATTGTGGAATTATTTAAAACAAATATAAAGTGGCGGCTTCGGGCTCTGTAATGTATATTCAGATTGTAAAGACCAAGGTTTTAATAATATCGCTTAAGAACAACAAACAAAAATAATATTTATTGATTATTATAATAACATAGAATGTAAAGGTTGAATTAAATTAAATTTTTTTTAGTTTACTGCTTTTACTGTATAATATAAAATGTTTAGCTTATAATAATAATAATACTGAAATTGTAATTTATTTATTTTCTTGTTGTATTCTTATATAAATAAGAAATATATTATCCAAGCCTACTCTTTAGCTTTTTGGAGAGGAACCAAAGTTAGTTGGTTAAAGGGATAACAAATTAATTTTACAAATAATATCTGAATTATAATACTTTATAGGAGAAAAATATATTTTATTATTACTCATATGTTTTGACAAACGCTTTGGTTAACGCACTATAATATAAATAATCAGAATAAAATATAATGTTTTAAGAACATTATGAAAATAATATTAAAAAAAAAAAACACCAAAACCATAAAATTTAAGTCACGAAAGATTCTTATATGTACTTCATGACTTCTTATATTAGATAAATGATTTTCGGTGAAAAAAATTACACAATAAAAACATTAAAAATTTTACTCGTTTATCACAGTAAATAAATTTAACAATGAGCAAAATCGAGGGATGTTGTAAGAAGACATTCATAGACAAAGAAAAATGGGCTGTAAAATCGAATACCATATAGCATGTGGTAGTACAACAAAACATAAATGTTTATACTGGCAAGTGTAGCAGTGTTGTAGTGGTCAGTAATAAAACTAATAGTTTTAGATTATTTAAAAATCATAACTACTTTAAAATGTATAAAAACATTCTACGTTAAAAAAAATAGGAAATATATAATATCTCATTTTAAATGTTTATATATATATATATATATATATATATACCTATGTATATTATATATATGTATTCAGTAATATTATTTTGCTTATACCGGCACTTAAATAACACTGTGCTAATTTGTCATTAAATACAGTATGTGTTCCATTCGTATAATATAACAACAACAACATAATCATAATACCTTTCTTAATCAAATTATTTTTAATGAACATGTATGTGCAATAGTATATAGTCGAGAGTACGGTGTTCTCAATTATTTCAAAAGCTTCGTCTCGGTTACCCGCCTAACTTGTCGCGGTAATAATAATTTATTAACATACCTTCTACAGTTCTATATTAGTAATTACAGCGCATAAAGGTTTGTTTATAATGTAATTACCGCTATTGTTTTTGCACGTTTAATTATATTCTTCGCATAGCTATACATAAATAATCTATACACAGCTAAATATAGCTCTTGTAATATAATATAATGATGTCCTCAATTCTAGATTCGTCTAATTTTCAATTAGTGTACCGTCTAGTTTAAATTGACATTTCTGTGTGTACCTAATCTGTTTTTCAAATAATATAAAACCACGCCTTTGATTTATGAAGCAGCGTTGCTAAGTGATATTTTTTTGCACTGTGATGACATCAATAATTTGTTTGCGGCATCTAACGATTGGTTATGTATATTATATTTCAGCTATCTTAATATTAAAATGTTAATCGTTTATATTTTATTTAATTATATAAATATAGTCCTGGGCGCTTATAGCTATCAAACACATTCTGATGATATTATGTGACATTTTCGATAATTTCAAATTTTAGGCAATGGACAAAGTACTAAGTTTGACAATTGAATAGGTACTTTTTCACCCTTAAAAGCTGTAAATATGATTTAATGATACTACCAAAGTTCAATTTTCTCCGGACAAAAGATTAAAAGAACGACGTTTTCCAAGTGATTCTTTTGAAGTTGAAAACTTACATTTGAAAAGCGTTTTGACCCTTACCAAAAATTCTGCAGTGATCAAAAAAAAAAAAAATGAACGAAAGTCGAGTAGCATAAAACTATTAGAACCAAAAGCGTCTCTTGAAACGACAAAATGCTACTAACAGACTTCCAGATATAATCTCGTATATTTGTTCCCATTAAAAGTTACCGTCATTGAAAATCGAATATCATTTTTTTTATCTGTGCTTCAATGGGGTTGTTTTCCTTTTTCACAACTTTTTTTTACGAATGGAAACTTTACATTTAACATAACATTAAGATTTATTTCATAATATATTGAACAACAAACATAATCATATTGTACTAGAGTAACTAAGCATATCATTTCACGTTGAACTTCACTTTAATTATTTAAAAATTATGTGCTTTAAAGATAACTGCACAATGTGTATTAGCTTCGATGTGAAGCTAGGATGGTATTGGTTTTACAATGATATATGTGTTTTTTTGTCTTTTCATATGAAATCAAATTATAGAATTGAATATTGATAATTTTTATTCTTTTGAAACAAAGAGTATATTTTTTGAGTATTAAAACAGAAATCTATATTCATTTATTCTATATTTATGATACATATTTATAAAAAAATAATATTATTCGTAATTAAATACAATACTAAAAATGGTAAGAGTTAATTTCCTAAATAACAATTGTTTTTATCGATTACAATTATTTACAAGTATTTATTTTAATTTTAGTAATGGCTAAAATTAATTTGTTATTCAAAATAACAAATAAAAAGCAACAAAATAAAACTGTTTCATAAATGATTTGAAATAAAGATGGAATTATTCATTCTCGAAAGAAAAATGGAAGCGTAAGATGAATAATTTCTTGTGAGCTCATATACTTAAATAGTATTTTATGCAAATTATGCCAAATCTGACAAGTAGTTATGTACTAAGTGTACCTAAAATTACCAAACAGCACACAATTATTACTTAAAATCTCCATAATCAATATCTTATCGAAATATATAAATCGGTACTAAAAAATGTAACCAACGTTAATGCTAAATTGAAAAGACTTCATAATTCAGACAATTTCTCAAACAATGCTGTGAGAGAAATTTTAACAGCTGCTAAAAAAATAACACAATGTATAACAGTTATTTTTTTGTTTTATTTATTTATTTTTTAATTAAATATAGGAATTAACAATCTGAAGTATTAAAAACAAGTAAGGTAAAGTGTATTTCCTGAAAATTATGAACATTGTATATAATTAAAGCATATTTACTCGTCCCTGTTATAACTGATACATACTAACAAACTATACCGATATTAGTTTGTTATTACTAAAATATACATATAAAATAGATAAACGAGTTTTCCCTCCCATTTATTTTCTTAAAATAGAAAAGGTCGTTTAATATTTAAATTTAACTAATAGTCTTTTCGATTTAAAAAAAACCTATAAAATTCAACGGTTTGATATTTAAATTCAAGCATAACAATATATATTAAACCATTTTGTATAGGTTTATTTTAGTTTATGAGATAATTGTACAACAGTTGATCGACAAGAATATAATATCAACTTGTATGAACATATAACAGTCTTACAGTGTTTTTTTTTACTAACGTTATGTAATCGATAAAAAATAATTCACCTAGAATATAATTAAATACAGCTTTACCATATAAAAATTATATGTAACTCGGGGTCAATTAATGACGAATATACAAAAAATTATGTTTACAAACAAAAGGTTTGAGTCCATTCAATGTATCACGAACGAGAGCGCTCCAACTAGTGGAGACAATTAGACGTAACACGAAGAGAGTGGAAATTAAAAAATATATACATATTATGTACCACTATTGATTTAACATCAATATAGAACCCTATTTGGGGATTTTTTTTCCAACAAAAATTCTTGTTACTCTACTTGAAAAGAACAATGTAACTGTCCAACTGTAAAATTAATCGTATACGGTACAGCATTAACAGATACTTGTAATCAATACATTTTTTGTGCTAACCGTAACAATGTGATACCGGTTTCGGGTTAATCGATGCTTCATATTTAATGATAACTCAAATAAAATGTACCTACTAATTAAATTTTATAAGGGCTCGTTATTAAATTTAGTCGAGATTATTATTATTACTGTGGTATCGGTACGTCGTCTTATGCCCTTATTTGCTAACTATAAGAAAGCAACTATTGCTGCTATTGGATACTTCGTTGCTGAATACAGTAAGTAAATTGAATACGATATTAAAGCTCTTTATAATTTGACTCTATGATTTAAATACATTGCCGTTGGTGATGAATTGACCGTTTCCTTGACGACCGATGGTAATCGAAATGAAAAGCCATTTTAAAATGTGTTGCTAACTTTATTCGAGATTAACACATACATATTGTATTAACAGCAATATCAGTCAACACAACTAAGTCAAGTGGGAATAAAATGTCCGAAGAGATCGACCAACCGTCGTTTTTTTACAGTTCCAATGGTGACGAAGGGGATTACGGTGAAAACCCTATGTGGAAAGGGGAATGGGGGGGATATGAAGTAGGCGAGGGGTACGAAGGTTATGACGAACTGCTGGAGGAAGAATGGCCGAACGAAGCCGATGAGTTGTCGTTAGTCCACTTGAGCCCAACGGGGTCGATATCGCAAAAGGTCGCAAAGGTCCCACAAACGGTAGACACGTTGAGTACTCGACAAACGGACGAAGCGGAAGACACAGAAGCCACGGAATTACAAGAAGCCATTAGGCGAACTAAACACCTCAAGTCGCTTCGGATGAAATTGATGCGGCGCCAAGAAAACGGGTGGAGAAAACTAATTGAAATGTACAAAAACAACACGGTGAGTAATGTAAATTATGTACAAAAAAAAACAACAATATTAGCATAATTGTACAATAATATTTTAATTTGGCGACAGACTGTTTTCAAAAAATAAAAAAATACCCGAATTCATATTTAAGTGAAAAAAACGCTCTTAGGACGTTACATTAAAAAAAATCAATATAATTACACCGTCGTTTCCCCCGAAGGGATAGTAATTTATTAATATGAAAATAATTAGTTTTTAAAACATTAAAGTTTTTTTTTTTTTAAACTACTATCGAGAAGCCGATGTTGAAGTATCGTACAGATTACATTAATGTCTACATTAAATGAATAGCCAAGCACATTCCCTTCGTGTACCTAAATTGTAATAAAAAACGGTACATTACGCGGTTTTCCTTCTGGTCCGAAGAGTACTCAGCTCGTCTGAGCAACCCAATTAACATCTTTCGCATTTTGTTTGCCCAATGCACGGCAAACGTTTTCATTTAACACCCTTTTACCACAAACTAGTCCCGACATTTATCGCACGGCCGAGCTTAATACTATTCACAACCACATATTGTGTGTAGCATATAATGATATAATGCTCGTGTATTCAATCAAGCCGCCTACTGCCTAGTGATCAAGTAGGATCGTGGATATAATGTAAACGAAACAGACCTGGCGTGGCACACATAGATTGTACGCCTGAGTAAAGTGTACTCAATGTAAATGGTTGTTTGTATAGGTTATACACATATAAAATATGCATCGGATATAAAAGAGGATATACATTTTAAATATAATTACTACAAACCACACAAAAATAAAGGTTTATTCAATTTTACGTTACAGCTGATTCTCTGATGCAACATTAGAAAAACCACCGACTAGTTATATCTACGCATACAAAAGTATACAATTTGAATAACGTTTTAAAGTTTTTTATATTTGATATTTACTAAATTATCTAATTTTTTTAGCTTTGGTGAGGAGCTGAGAAGGTATTGTTTCTACATTGATGTGTTTTTATTTTTTTTTGTGATTGAACCCACGATATCTCGTAAACCGCTCAACCGATTTCTTCGCGTAGCAACTCTATAGAAATCATACCTATAAGGTACTTTACAGGGCCAAAAATTAAAAAAAGTCACCTCCTCCCTATCATAATCAAGAAAAACACCCAAAAAATGTACAAATTTTTCAACTTAAAATTACGATGCTCTATACATTTTTTTAAAATAGTCGAAAATGTTCCAAATTTATATGAATTGTTCTTCAAACAATAGTGCTATCGATAAACATTAACAAACCAAAAAAAAAATATCATAAGCCCTTTCCCCTAAAAGGGATAAAAATGTTTTCTTTATTTCACTTTTTCAAGCAGTTTTAGAGATTTAGATCTGAAAATTAGACCGAAGGTAGATATAAAATGCATCTATAACATATACAATTTTCTCAAAAATCTGTAGTCAAATTTTTTTTTATTATGGAAAATCACCAATAATAGGGTAAATTTACACTTTGGCCGTAGTCAGTTTCTAAGTTGCTATGTGCGAGAGAATCAACAGTCAACAGGTAATGCAAATATTTGTATTATATTGTTAATTACGATGTATGTGTAACTATAACAGTACATTTTTATAGACAGACGATCAACCCTTATCGTATCCACCCTGCACAAGACTAAATATTAAATTTTAAGTACATTATTGCTGGTCCCGCGATTTCTTCTAAGCCGCTATAACTGGTTTGAACATAATATCCACAAATTCGCATCGAAGCGTTTATTTAAAAGTGATTTTATCACTTTCAGTTATAATAAAATCTGTAGACCTGTGACCTCTCCGTCCCCACTATGCCCCGACCCCACGGTACTGGCTTTTTTTAAAATTAAATTTTAGTCAATAGTCTAAAGAATCATTTAGAAAAACATGATTAAAAAATATTAAATATCAACCTAAGAGTACAAAGATCGAATTCTCCTCATGGGACACTTTATATCTATATAAATATGTTATGTATATGTATATATTAAATACGCACAACAATAAAACGACTTCAATGTGGTAATTGATTACTTTTATTGTAAAAGATAAAATGTTAATGAAATACCTTTTCTCGGATACCTACCGCGTCATTTTAATAAATAATGAAATTAAAATTAAAATTGGTATTATAGTATTTGTAAAGTTCATAATACCTTATTGTATGGGTTACAATATATTTGGAAGATGAGTTTTACTATATTTTATTAAAAACAGTTTGTGGAAATATCAAAAATTAAGTGGGCTGAAGACAAAGGTAGGAAGGCACAGCTGCAAACAATCGAGTACGATTTATTTTAAGTGGAACTTAACGAGTAAAGTCTGACATTCAATTCAAAATATTTAATCATCAAATTATTTCCAGGAGTTAATTGAAATGTGTTTATTTTAATCATCAATTCAATACGAATTGTTGAGCCACTGTGCAAAACATTAAACCCGAATTTTGTTACATTATTTTTTTGCAATGCATATCAGTTTTATAGACGCATTCCCATCAAAATATAATTTAAAAAAAAAACTTGTTTGCAATATACATTCATTTACTAATATAGTTTCAAGCACTTGTTAATGAAAATCAACAAAACATTGTTAAATTTTTCATCTTTTAATCGTTATACTATTTATGTATCTACGTTTGCCATTAACTTCATGGTATTTGAAATACGAAATTACTATATTTTGCTTTGAAATTGGTTACTGTGATATCCTCTTAAACCAATGAACTAACGATGTGACAAAATACAAATAATACAAATGAACTAGCTTGGAACATGAAGCGTAAACATACCTAATGATCTATTTTATATGAACTTTTTTTTCTACTATAAACCACTAAGGTTTCGGACAATAATCACAATGGTGCAACGCTAATGATAACTAACCCGACGCGACGGTAACACATTAATACACAAGTACACCTGTCTCTGATTAAGTCGAGCGCCAAGGGTTTGTTTTATGCGTTTTGCAGCTCAGCGCGTTTGCTAACAATCACGGTTCACGGCGTTAACGTTACCTGTTATTATTCAACTGGAATCAATAAAAATAAAGAGAAAGAAAATGTTTAAGAAAAAAATCCGGTAGACTAGCTTCTGTTAACACGATTACAATCTGGCCTCGTATCTAAAAACCCGAAAACAATGAACCGGGCCTCGTAAAATTCGACAATCGTAAAAATCCTGGTAACAAGTTTTGACATAAATGAACAAATGACAAAAAAATATATATACTCAATGTCGCAACGTTATCACGATCATGGGCGAGTCGGACTGGCCATATTATAACTTGACAACCTAGGCCTTTGCGTGTACTCATGTCCGCTGAATCTTAAAATCATCGAACAAAAAAATCGATTGGCATTATCGCCTTAACCGTTTTTACACAATGCGAGACCACGTATGTACAGAATAGTTTTTTTTCTTTCTTAAAGTTGATTCCTTGGTCGAAATTGACCTTATAGTCAACATTGCTTATAGTTAGGCTGCTTATGAAAATGTCCATTAGTGGGAGGCTGCCATATTGTGAACCTATAAAGAAATGGACTGCGTCTCCCCCACACCCCGCCAATACTGCAGCAGAGTCATTATCGTAGAAAGAGATTGATAGATTTGTTAGGTTTCCCATGGAATAAAAATTGATATGACAACTAATACCACTTATGGAAATATATAACAATTAAATAATATTTATTATTGTATTTTTCGAAGTTGTAAAGTATTTAAGTAAATGTATTTAATTTTATTGACGGGTATCGAATACATTCGTATGATGTATTGTTTTAAATAGATAGGTATAATATATCAGTATGTTTTGAAAAACAGTTTTTCTTAAGAAACTCAAGAGATAATTTACCGTTGGTAAATTATCATTATAATATAGTATTTAAAATATTGTTTTATATACTTTTGTTTTTTTTATTTTGAAATTTAAATAATACAAAATATAATAGATCTATAATTGTCAGTAAAAGGATTCATAAGAACTCTTGAGTAACCGTGTGGTGTATAGCGTTTACCAATAGGCAGTTCCTTTTTCAGATATAACACAATAATGAGGAAATTTTTACTATAATTAAGATACAACTATAAACATCTCTGTAGCTATAACATGTGAAGATTTAATATTTAGTTCTGATTCGGAATATTTCAAAATTATTATTATTGTCTCTTTTTTTATGAATTTATTAATTTATACAAACTGTTAAAGTTTTATTCATGTTGGTTGTTCAAATTCTGATATAAACATTCAATTAATATGAAAAAAACGTTAAGAAACTTATGGTTATATAAAATATATGTACAGAAATGAATTTTTAAAACTTTTAAAGTTACTTATTTTTTTTAAATAAACCACAATTAAAAAAATATTTTCTACAAATTATTTTTACTTATTTATCACTCTTCAATTAATTTTCTATTTAATATGTACTGATTGACATCTAGACATTTCATTAATGTTTTGTACTCTTGAGTTCCTAAGTAACCGTCACAGGGCACACAAATACATCATTCTTCCACACTTTTAAACTTCTAATAACCAACAGACGTCAGACCTTAAGTATCTACCTTTAATGCTCCATGCCGCGTGTACCTCTGATGGTTAAATTCTAAACGTACAGTACATCATTACTGGATACTGGCATAGACGGTGATTTCTAAACAAATAAGGATTTTATTCAACCAATATCTAGACATATAATACACTACGTTTGAGCAAATTTTGTTTCACATAGGTCAGTCATGGTGTACCTACACCATAACTGACATTTAGCCGACTGACCTCTAGACATTTTTATTGTTTTCAACCCATAAAGTAAGCAGCACCGGACACTTGATATTTAACCGTCTAACTTCTAGACTATTCTTTTAAATTTAAAATTAATAAAATTGTACTCTAATCTTTAAGCAAGAAGCACCAGACACACGCTTTTTAGTACGTCGTTTCTGATCACTCGCACCACCGGACCGCATCCTTAACGGATGCTCCGTCTAGTGGTATAAAGTCTAAAGGGTTTATCAAATTTGTGACAGAGTTATCATCGTATTATCATCACCTAACCTAACACGTTTTTACTACCATGAAATGGTAAGCAGAATGGCAGCGTCCCAGGTAGGTACATTTTTCAACCAGACACTACGCACGTTCCATTTATTGAGCTAGACCATTCTAGCTTAGAGGTGGCAGAATCAGGGAAAAAGTTGTAGGAACCGTTGTATCTCTTTCAGAAATATTACTTTTTCTCGCTCTCATTTACATGTACGTTATCTGATTCTGAAGGATATTGTTTTAAAGTAACTGTTAACCTAACTAGTTTTCGTGACGAGAATGAAAACTTTATGACTTGTTTTATGTATGTAGAGACACGATACGAGGTGTGACCGTTGTTTATTTATAGTATTATTTTATACACGCAAACACAATATATGCACACAGTATGCATATTATATAATGTATACATTAATGTTCATGCTTAATAGTGTCGATGCAAGTAGCTGTAGTAGATGCTGTAGTATAATAAATTACATTTTTTACCTACCGATTCCCATTCTATCATTCTGTTTGACTGCTTCGTTATATTAAAATGTTTAGACTGCAAATGGTTTTTGATAACTAGGGCAAATCCTGTAAACTAAAGATAAACGATTTAGGTAATAATTGTGGTTGGCTTACTCTAGAGACTAGCGAGGAAAATCGTTTCTATTTAGTTATTTTAATAATATCTATTGATGATAGATAATATACATTGGTAGTGAGTATGCCCAAAAACTTTTTATAGTAGGAAAATACAAGCTTGAATTAGTTATGAATACTTGTTGTTTTTTACAAAGAATATTCTATGGTAATTTTTTTACATTCTCGAAAAATTATCTAAGCTAAGATTAATATGATTATTTTTTAGAATGCAACTGAGGCGATCCTTTGATTATGGGTAGGAGAGTATAGGTTTATAGTTTTTTATACGATCATAATTATAAGATAAATACTAAACATAATAGTGAAAAATTCCAGCGCAATTTTTTTAATTAATAATGTTTAAAATTAGATAACACTGGCATCGTAGGTAATTAAAGGCCAGCTCGGAAGTATATTATCTTACACAGTGGTTATTTATATAATTTACCATTGAAGTATCTAATAAAAATAAACTTGACCCGTTTTCTACCCATTTAAACAAATTTGGCCTTAAATTACAAATAGTACAATGCATTATGTTTTCCATACAGCATATTATTAACACTACTGAATATTGGTATTGCGTTAAACATGTGCAAACATAATGTCATAATTCAAACTAGTATTAACTTGGTTTAGATCCTATTTAATAACATGAATGTGTAGTTATCACATATCGATTCTATTCACATTTGGAAGCTTATGGTAGTTTGAATAAATTATATTAACGCTATAACTCTGTCAGTATAATCAATTTAAGATTATTAATGCTATGGTGGGCTCAAATCACTGAACGTTACTGGCAATGTATTTGGATGTATTTCACATTATATCCCATAACACAATTTAGATGGGTTAAAGATAACAAAGGTAATAATATTATTGTTGTTCATTCAATTGTATTTATACTTTATTTACAATAGAAAATTGGTTTTTGTTATTATTTTTTATTCTGAAATATTCTACATTATTATGTCTCTCCAATAAATCCTAACTTGATGTATACAATATTATCACAGACTAACTAAACATATCTTTAATCTATTTCAACCTTTTAAAAACAATTTTGATATTAAATATAAATAACAAATATATGAGTTAATTACATTTTTATTTAAATATTATTTTATTGATAACAATGATATTATTATTATTTCTTAGTCAACTATATAATAGGATTAAATATGTGTATTTTTATTATATAGTGGCTCAAGATGTGCTATAGTATAATATAGTTAGGAAAAAAGTAGTAGTAAATTAGGTATTAGTAGTAAAACAAAAATTTAAAAATGGAGTACGCTTAACCTGAAGTAATAACAAATATCTTGTTATTAATTATTGTTTAAAATTGTAATATTAGTTAGTACTTAAAACTGTATTTTTCAATAAATCAATTTACATAGCCTCCTGTAAGATAACGTCATAATGGTCTCAGATTTGCTTTAATACATTTTTTTCAATTCTCCTCAGAGTATAGTTTCTTATTTCTAAAAATAACCAATTTTTTTTTTAATCTCCTTTGATTGCGTTTATTAGGATGTGATATAGCATAACTGGGTAGACTTGGATTATACCAACTTGTACTTTTATCTTTTATAATTTTACAATATTGGCGTCAGAAATGTATAATGCTTTAATCACCCAATGTATTCAAGAAGAACACATTGAAATTCTTGGCTTCCATTATGTAGACACGGTGTGTAGAAACACGGTGTCTAGGCTTTTAGGAATCAATTTTTATTTTAAACTTAATTTAAAAAAAAAGAGAAAATACATTAAGTAAACTTGCAGTAAACATACTATTTGAGTAAATAAGGGAAAATTAAGGATTTCTTTAGAAAAAATTCGTTTAGCGGTCATAAATCACGAACAGAGATATATCATTGGGCAACAGTCAACAGCTGATCGATGGCAAGAACAGAAAGAGGCACGATACCGATGAGATTGTTGATAGGTAAGACAAAGAAAGCATAGCAGCTAATAAAAAAGCTTAGTGGAAATCTAACAGCACATAAAACATGTGTATTTACTCATACTGTCTAGTCACTGCTAACCAAATAGCCTCAGAATTACTCAAAAACGGTAAACCAGCAAAGAAATTCAAGAAGGAAAAATATCCCACGAGATCAAAACAATGAAAATCATAGCTTTCATCTGGACTTTTAAACGAAAGAATTCATCACTGGTTTGAAAGAAATGAAAAATGCGAAAGCTATGACAACATTTTAATTGAACAAATTAAATATATGTAAACGAATCTAAGCTATGACGACTACGGCTATTAAATAAGTATGTTCAAAGAAAATTCGTACCCAAAATCCAAAGTATTAGCTCTTCTCAAATCAGGAAAGAAACTAAGTGAATATAAAAAGCTACCGACCATCATCCTTGATGTGTCACGCTTGCAAATTATATGAGAGAATGGTCATGAATTGCGTAAAAACTCAAATAGACCAACAATTAATATGTGAGAGTTGGTTTTAGGCAGGTTATTATTATTTCTTATATTGGCATTTCTATAAGTTGTAACCAAGATTATTTTATATTTATTTATCCTCGGGCATAGTATTTGAAAAAACTCGGAATGGAAAAATTTTATATTAAAATATAATATTATAGAATAACTAAACGTGAGAAAACAAGTAGACTTGGAAAAAACATCTATAATACATTGAACGCAAATATAAGCTTACAATTGTAAAGCATTAAAGCACAGAACAATATTTATTTAAGACTCGAGATTTTTCTGTAGTCTGCTCAACAATAAGCTTGGTTTATAAGGGTCTTTTAGGTACTATATACTACAGACGGCCTATTATTTATTTGGCGGTCGTTTACTTGACCAAATGGTAGTTTCAGTCTTTAGAGATACACGTATTGTTGGTTTAAGCCTATATGGATTAAGGACGTTTAGAAAAGCCTATAAATATATATATATATATATATATATACATATTGCATTGTTCTCATCAAACTATATATATTTTCATTTGTTTTAAAACATAAGTACTCAGTAAAACGTTTTTAATATTAACCGAGTCAATACGTTGCAAGTCTTGCAAGAATAATTTTTAAAGTTTTAAAATATGCATAGTAATAATTTGTATTATACTTTACAAGATAAACAGATATAAATTTTAAACTCGTTTTTAGTATTCCAAGATGTCTAAAAACAATAATTACACAAGCCATAATAACTGTATGAAAAATAATTAAGTATGATTAAAAATATACAGTAATCGTGTTCATTATCATAAATTCGGATAATAAAATAGTATAAAAAAATGTATGGTTGGGTGGAATTTTCCAGTATTACATATTGTATTATTTGATAAGAAGTTTAGTTATGATTTTATTCATTTACCTATTTACTCATTTATAAGACAACACTAATTAAACAATTAAAATTAATAACGAGGTGACTATTTTAAGTCAAATAAATAATTAAAGGCAATCATACGAGTACACCACTTTTTCCTCAGTACAAAATGTATGTGAATTTAAAAGCTACGAAAAAATATGTACCCCAGCTCTTATAAGCATAACTCGTTTTTAATGCAAATTTTCCAAGGTTTTTTTATATCCATAAATTGTACTTGGAGTGCATTAAGTAAAAACCAATAACAAAATATATTTACATTATTCAATTTTGAGAATTCGAAAACGGTAGATTTAATAAATAATTTAAATTTAATCCTTGTTCCCTGTGTTAAGATTCCTCTTAAAGTAAGATATTTTATTTATAGGATATTTAAAAAAGACCGCTTAGTTTACCGGAGAGATTTTCATATATTATTTAAGTGATGGATGAACTTTTTTCCTGGACCGTTGCCGGGTCGCACTTACAATTGATAAATGAATTAGACTAATCACGGGCATTTAAATTATGTCTAAAGAAACCGCTAAATGTTCTTTGCTTCATTAAATCTTTAGCGACCGTTCATGTTATCCAGAATATGTATATAATATATTTCACTTTATACAACGTACTATATGTTTTCCTTCTTTTTATTTTATTATAAATAGTGATCTTATTTAAAACCGACATATCGTTATTGTAAATTAACTCTAAGTTTAGGAAAACTTTATATAATAATAATAATAAAAAAAAAAAAATATTTCACTTAAGTATTCAAATAATATTATTGTACTATTTTTGTTTCACTACAAGTAGGAAATACATAATTACTATTACAAAATATTAATAATAATAACACTACCTACAAATATAATTAAAAATCGGGTGTTTTTTTTTTTGAAACATGATATATAGAGGTCGTGTGTAGAAAACGATACTATGTTTTTCACGTTTAATGGTTTTTAAATTGTATTCTATACACCACCGAAAGATTATATAAAGTCCAATGACAAACATAAATATATTTTTGACGACGGTAGGTCAGCTTTGACATATCAGAGAACGATGATGCCGAGGACGAAGTCCAGGCGCGCTATCAGAATATGTTAATGGTATTTAAGAGGAAGAAAACCGAAGCGTTGGAGCGAATACACAAGATAACGGAATATCTGGAGACGATTCGGAGTTTGATAGAGGTAAAGCAAAAAGAATGTGATGCTCTCGGGGCAGAACAGTACGACTTAGAGCTGAAAACTGGCGTTGGCATGATAAACTCAAAAACCGGAAAATCGCTAACTCACAATGTAAGTATATCAGCTATAATAAAAATATCTTCAATCTGTTACGCAAGTACAAATATATAATGAATATTTTTACTACCTAATCTAACCTAACACCATTACACAAACGAATAAACTATAGATATTAGATATACATTCAAATAGTGAAATGTATATGTCATAATAATAAATAAATGAGTGTTTAAAATACAAAATAAACATAATTTTAGATTTTCATAAGAACATTTCTCGGATTAGAATATTGTCTATAGGCTATAGCTGTTGGTAACTACTTTCAATCATTCAATTTGTGGAATTTGATATTTTATACGAGAACAATGTCCATTTGATCATAAATATTTAATTTGAAATACTTAGCGAAGTAAAAAATGTGGTTACATATAAAATCGAATATGTGTACAAACAAACAATGTAATTCTTCGAACCTTTCCCTTCCCAGATACCGACCCTACTTTATTATTATTATTATTTACAAATGTCTGAGGAATATTTTAAACATTGAAAATAAATGTCAAAAACAATTTAAAATGTTTGTACGTCTTAAGCAATAAACACATTTGTATAAAAAATGGCAAATACGCTATTACAAAAAAAAATTGTTTGCAACAGGAAGTCGTGCACACTTTAAACGTTTATCGTAGCAAGGTCAACGACCTTTCTAAGCACCGACTCGAATATATTATTAAAAAAAACAAATGCAACGACGTTTTAGCCGACATTGAAAAGCTTGGCGTCGACGAATATCTCAGAAAGTACGAGACGTTAGAGTCTAAGAACAGAGATTACGAAAACAAAATCGAAGACAAGTAACAATAACATTATAATCGTACCTGTACCTAATCTTAATTCATGCAAAAGCGTTAAGTTTTTTTCACAATGCACCAACCCGATTTATATACCTAGATATTTTCCGAGTTGATTTCAAGTCGCTTTACTAAGGTGTTGTGTATCTAGCGTACGCAGGAGAGCTTAAGGTACAATACAAATTGTCTCTCACATTTTATTAGCTGTGGTATTTTTTTTTAACTAGATGTTAGTGGCTTTTGTTGTCTGGGAAATAAAATACTTCGTAAAATATATTATTACCTCTGCGCTTTTACTATCTTGTCAGTTACACAAAAGCTGATGAGCTAGCAGATTTTTATAATAATATTTTCCCTATCCACTCAATTGTAGCTCATTTTTGTTGTAAAAAATATTGTTGCAACAACGTTCTATTCCTATAAAAGCACTTTAAAAGTAATTTTGTTTGTACATTTTTATCTTTTTGGATGCTTTCATATGTTCTCCATTGATTAAAAGGCAGGTAATTTAAAATTGAATTCACCATTCTCTGTTAGCCGTATGACGTTGGCGAAAATCTACTTCTTATTAATAAAGTTAGCTAATGTGTATACTGAAGGAATGTTGCTAAAAATGTCATTTTAAAAAGAAAGTAAACAATAAACTTTTGTCGTTAGGGAGACAGCTGTAAAGGTATTAGAATATTGTTGCGTGGATGATATTAAATATCACTGTTTAAACTTTTTTTCGCACCCCTATTTGGAATTCCATCACATTTGGTGTATCGAATAGTTCATAAACTGTTTAAGATTTCGCGAAATTAAAACTTGTAATTAGATTTAAAAAAAAATACGATTATTAAAAAAACACCGAAATTTAGCGTCAACAACTATTTAGTTTTATTACAAACCATGTGAATATTAAGTACTATCATGGAGTATATAAATTGTACAATATATGCTCAATAGTACTATGCATATTTTAGACTCTGGGACATGTGTGTACAAAGCATATTTTAATGAGGAAAATATGTTATCAAAACAAATTTACTATGCGACGGTTTTGTACGTATTTTTTATTGCATCCCTTTATTTTTTAACTCGTTGTTAAACAATTGTTTGAGCTTACTTCAGCGTTAACATTTTTTTTTTGTTAAATTTTATTTTTGTGTACTATTTTTCTTTGGCTGGATTTTGTACATAGTTTTAATTATATGAATATTAAACGAAATATTTTATTCAAACAACTACACATAGGACGATTGGTAGATTATCTGAGGTTACATCTGAAATAATTAATTTTTATAATTTCATAGTTTATAGTGTTTGATAAACGTGCAAGTACGGAAATTACTTAAACGACATAATAAAGAGTATCGTTTGAGCGGTCAATAATAAAAAAAAAATGCTTCGAGCTTTTTTAAATTGTTTCGTGGCGTATATTTTGGGCTCTCAAAAGTCCTCACGGTTATTTGCGTTTTTTAGCATTTTTATTGAATTTCGAAGATTGATGTGCTTTTTTTGACGTTGTTTTTAAATTCCGAGGAAAAGAATAAATTTAGGCAACTCTGTGGCAAACTTTTTAATACTACTGGCGATTACATTAGAATACACTAACATTTTTTTCATTACATTATAATATCATAAAAATGCGAATTGTGAATTTTAATAAAAAGGTATAACGCGTCGTAGCTGTATATGGTACAAATAAAGCATTTATAACGGAATTAAAAGTTATGATTTTCCGTAGCCACTGTAAAATCTGGACCAATGGCTATCCAGTCATGTATTATAATATTCGTTTAATTTGTTAATTCAACTAAAAAGGGATGACTAAAATATTAGAATCGTTCTGGCGAAATACCGCACATTCGTCGAAAACGTCAGTCGCTATAATTGAATGCATGTGTAATTATAAATTCCAATGGTTTTATGAAATAATTTGATCCCAGAGGATTTCTTTGCGTTCTGTAAACAATTATATCATCATATTTAACGGACGAAGAATGATGATTAGCGTCGGTGGTTTGGGTTTTCACATTGTAATACAAAATTTATAGCACTTTTGTTCATATTATATAAAAATATATTATTTCATACTAAAGAATTTTATTCTAACGGAATTCCGTTTTAACTTTGATCCGAGCTGAAAGGATATACAAATTATACTGCTATATATGAAATTTGTATATAAAAACAATAAAAAATGAATAAAAAACTATTACTGTGTGACGTTATTTCACTGTAACCTATGTTTTTTAAGTGTTATATATTATAAAATAATTTAAAAAAAACGAAATTTATACTTAAGTATCTATAAAATATCTAGTAGCAATAACTTTCATTTCACAAAAAACTAATACATGAAAGTAAATGGCTAGTATTTGTTCCAAGATCAATGAAAACTTATAGTTTCCGAATCATTGTACTTTATAAAAACATTGTATCTAATTTGTTTTTTCTCTCTTAAATAAGGCATCGCGTTTTAGTGAATTTCAATTCATTTCAATGAACTGTTTTTTTTTACTTAGGAGTCGACTTCACCTTTTGAATGCAACGAAATAAAATATAAAGAGACATTATATAGCACAACCGTGAATATATTTCAAAACATATTTTCAACCATTCGTATGCTGTGGTCCAGTAACAATATTTGTTTTTATAATTAGCTAGAACAGCCCTAGACTTTTACCGGGCTTCAAAAAGATATTTTTTTTTTCAAATAAAAGACCCTGACATTAAACCGTAAATTGTATGATTAATATTACCTCGTTAGCCGCCACTAGTAACGTTTCAGCTCGTAGCAAATCAGTGGTAGGTGTTATGTGTCCATGCGGTGTCTCCAGTTTCGCTATAACTTGTCAATCATTATAATAAACACAGACTGTTAAGTACGTGTAACGTGAATAATAATTGTCCATTGATCTGAAACAAACAAGATTATGATATTATTTAACGACGATGTTTACCTGAGGATCTGACGGTCGTTATAGTAAAGTATAGGGAACAGTTTATGCCGTAAAAGATTATAATTGGAAAGGGTTAGGTAGTAGACTTAGCTACTAACATTGACTGCCGCTTGTCAGGGACCTTAACTTTGGGTTCTGTGTGCACTCTACAATTACAAAATACCATGTCAAACATTCTCCTATACAAAAACCTGTATAATTTGTATTGTTATTGGATTATTATTTTGTCATCTTTTATTACTTTATCAGTCTCCAACGACTGATAGAGTTAGCTTAGTTTCATTATTGCCGAAAAGTTAAGGGTTTTAAATATTAATTTCTTTATTCTTTATATCAAGTTGTATCCAACATTTTCTATACTTTACTTTAATAAATAGGTGGTGTAACTATAAGAAAATCGTAACGTATTGCTACATGGGGTCGGGCTGACGAGCATAATAGGCAAGAAATCCGGTTAAATGCTACCTGCGATGGTTGTTTTGATCAAAGTAACAAAGACCTAACGTAACTCGTGTATGGAATTTATGGGAACAGGGGTTCAAGTTCAATGGAGTCCTTTAAAATGTAAAGGGAAAAAGCAAAACGACAGAATTGAAGAAAATGGCGTGCACGCTGTGAATGAAAAACGACAAATAATATCCGAGAATTTCAACACTTTGAAGTTCAATATTACACAACTTTAACCGTTAGGCAATTTTTGGAAGTTCACAAATTCGTACACTTTTTTTGTTGCATTTGAATTTGTTAAGTTTAGTCTATAAAAAACTGAAAACAGAAGCCAGTTAACATATCAAATTAAAAGTATATTTTATTATAATTTATATGTTATATTTCATATACAATAAGTAGTGAATTCAATGATAATACTTTTGAATACTATTTAGGTTTCAACGATGGTACATTAATTAATAATTAATGTATTATAGTTAGTTTCAAAATCATTAAGTTGGTACCTACATTTGTACGATTCAAAAGAGTTTGTATAATATGTTTTTTATTTGAATTAGATATGCGACCGTTTTGATGGAAATATTAGAATCGGAAAAATTGTTTACATTTACTCGAATCGATCATAAACGTCTTTATTGATGTTGTTTATACAAGCAGGAACATTATAAATGGGTATGAGTTCGGCAAAATAAATCATATTTGGATTTTTTTATTCGCTATAATTGTTTATCTACTACTTTGCCGCTGCCTGTACTAGGCTAGGTGTACAATATTTACATGATAATTAATTCAATTTTGTAGAGTAAACACGCAGACTTCAGAGATAGGCATTGAAATGTTTGTTCTCGCACAAGGGGTGTATATATTGCTTTGGTTTTCAATTTATATCGTATGATAAGTTGAGTTGTCTAGATATGGCAGATATGAGTTTGGCGTTGATGAATTTAGCGAAGTCTCTATTAATGTACTTAGCGATTATTTTGATTCGGTGAAATTAATTATTCTACTTAGTTTTATAATTTTGCTAAATCACGTCTGGTCTCTGAATGTACAAGATGATTCATACACCTGCATATAGCTAGGTGATTTATATAATATGCTAATATAATTATACACAATCATTAAGCAAACTGTCTATTCTAGTCAGTAAATGATCCTGTATATTTTGTGATTTTATTTATTATATTATCCGGCAGGCTTCCTCTTATTACGGTCTTCGGTAAGACTAACTCACTAGTTTTAAGACTATTGAAGCGATACTCAACTTTGTATTTGCTATTATAATGCTAATTAATAAAAAAGTTACTATCGCACAATATCTTAATTATTCTCTGAGTTACTTTTTTTGCACGCTATTAGTTTTAACTAAAATGCACATAATAAAAAACAACTTTAACTGGCTCAGATTTCTTTTGTATATGAACTAAGTGTCAATAGAAAAATACAAGTGTTTTTAGTTACATTATCGAAAGTACTCTAAATATTAGAAAGTACTATTTACATAATATTAGACACAGTAAAGTGATCTTCTTGGTTATATTCGGTATATTTAAAAAGTGAATATATTTTTTGGACTAATTATAAAAATAAACCTAACGTTTAAAACGAAAACAACTTAAAATGGGTATTTTAAATTTAGCATTGTATTCCATAGACGCTTCAAAATGTTTTAAGATATTTAATGGTAAGCTATATGTCCTTAATTATTATTTACAGACGCAACGAAATAGTCAAGTACCGAGATAGAAATGTTTCATTAATACACAGAATATCTCACATTCGCCTAAAATCTACTTCCATGGAAGAGGACGTGAATACACAGCTAGACGTTTTGCAACAGCTCGACCGTGATTTAAATGAAGTAAGACTTAGGAATCTTAAAGGGTAATATGGGTTTGATAAAACAACTACATTGGTATAACTGTTACTAACGATCATAATTGGGCCAGTTCTATTATGGTTAGTTTTAATATTGCAACATTTATCAATACAGTTAGAAGGTACATTATTATATTTTAACAATTAATTAAGGGGATTAAAAGCGGGTGGGTTTTAAGGAGTTATATATAGGCGGTAATAACCATTCAAAATAGTCAAAATTGTGTCAGCTTTTGGGTCTTAAACGTCAAAAAAAAAAACAGACCGCATTTAATCCCCATAATGTTTATATTATTCGTGATTAAATATTAAATTTTACTCGTGATAGTAACTTTTTGTGGATAAAATATAATTTAACAATACCTAATTATTGGTATAATCTACTTCTTTTTACTTATCAGTATTTTACTTATTAAAAAGTAATTAAATTTATTATAATATTTTGTATCAATAGTTTTTTTTTTATTACCGACTTGTGCACCTCTGAGTTAGGTTGGTATATCTTATAGATCACTATATAATTTTTTTAGACAAAAATATAGACTAGAGTACATTTAATAATAATTATTACTTAATGACAAATATTATAGCATAAGCTGGATTGATTTATAAAGTATGAAATGTGAATTATCGCTTTAATAATGTTAACTTAATCTTTATTATCCTGTAATATGCTTGTGAGTATATATTATATTCTATAGAATTAACTGAGTTACATATAAGTTTTAGAGATAAATGTCTACTATATTAGTACCTTAGAAAAATAGTAGAAACCAAATTAAACGTTTTGTAGCTATAAAATATATACTCAAAAATTAATTATGGTTTTTTGACCGATAAATTTGTGTTAATGTTGTGGATGTAGTTAAAGGGCTTTTATTTTTTGCTATTAAGGTTGTAATATTTTATTAACTAATGGACAACATTAATAAGTCTATCCGTAGGTAACTGGAAATTCCAAGTATTATGACCACACAGTTTCTTATTCTCGATAAATTTTTTATATTAAAAAAAAAAATAATAAAAGCAATATTGTTTTTAATGACTTCAAAGGATTTATAGCTAATTATAATTTTAAATTAAGAGCCTATTTGGTAGGCCTTGTGCCTTCAGATATGACCTATATTAGTATTTGAGAGGTCATGAAAATATAAGATAATACAAATGTATTTAATACAATAAAGTTTAGTAAAAAACTCGTATCGGGTAACTTATTTCAAAATTAAACGCGACGAATATTTTTTTATAATAAAATTATATAATGTCAATTGTCAGATATACAATGATTAATATTCTTTACCTACACTACATAGTATGCTTTGTATAATTTCAAAATAATTTGCGAGATGCAATAATTGAATCATAATTGTCGACTCTTTGTATAACATAGTATATTTCATTAAAAAACAATAAAGTCGAGGGAAACTTTTGAATTTTTGATGTTAAAAACTTTTTTAATACGTAAACAACAATTGGACTACTTTAAAGTTAAATTAGAAAATATAGATATTTATTACATTAAATCAGTTGACCTAAATACACTACAAACTAATTTGTTATTTTCATTAAAAAACTTTTTATTTGTTAAGTTTTTTTTTTTCCGCATTTTTAGCTGTTTACTTACAATTATTTTGTATAATGTATACAAAATTTTTAATATGTTTGGCGTTTACACATACATTGTAATATTAGTTTGTATGTTAAATTTGTTTTAATGCGACTTTCAGAATCTTCGATTTTCATTTAAGTTATCCAAGTCGTCTTGGATTGAAATATCCGAAATTAAATTTTTTAATTCGTGTATAAAGTTTACACTTATACTTAGAGAGTCTCTACTGAGAGATTCATTAGCCCTCGTTCATAGAAACCTTCTGATAACTCTCATCATTCAAAATGTATGGTCACCCTGAAGTCAACTGTAATGTCATCCCGCCAATGAATAATTGCACTATACGTCATCACTAAATTCTTGATTTAAACATTTGGCCAAGTCCAGTAACATTCTAAAAGTTAACACTAAACTTCTGTATACGTACACACGTAGTAAAATGCTAAGTGTGAACTTTGTTAGACAGTTTTGAATAATTTCCAGAAAGTTGTTTCATAGTTATCGACAAACAAATGTTACACAACGAATAATACTCAAATAATACTAAGCATCGAAAAATATTCGATGACAGTAAACCAATTAATCTTATTGAATTCGTTCGATTTTGCTGAACAGCATAAAACTTGCTCAATAAAGTTGTTCAAAAGTTACGGGCAAACAAACGTAACAAAACAAATAATACTAGTTGCAGCTTGTAGTTGCTTAACATAAGAACTCGATAAAATACGCTGTCATATTTGCCGATTGTGTATATTGTATTGTACTTACAACGACTATAATATGTGCATAAGAAATAACATTAATAACAATTGTACTCGTATATACTATCTAATAAAATCTAGCAAATTCATTGAGAATAATAGGATATATTTATTTTTTTGCCATTATATTATATGTGTAGGTATTTGATCTGAAGTAGTGTCAATGGACGCCCCCTTCGATCAAGTCGTCCAGTGTTATAAATAAATTAGCCCTAAATTTTACTTATTGTTTATACTAATACAGAAGAGTGGATAGGGAGAAGAAAACGAGGAGAGGGAAAGGGAGAAAAATAAAGACATATTATTTTAAGTGACTATGCAGTGCAGTTTACCTGTTGTATTAAAATTCCTTCCTATAACATGTATCGTTCATTGTAAAAGTGAATTATCTCCTTGTAATTGAATTTTGAAATAACGAGTTTTTTTTTTTACTAAATGTGACTCCATTACGCAAAAATATGTGTATTATAAAATGTTTAGTTCACCACTTTTACAATGAACGACTCATAAATATATAATATGTATAGGTGTAACGGTATCATAATACATATTCGTGATCAAAATATGTTTTTACTTCAAGGGAAAATATAACCATACCGACACGACGGCTGCATAATCTTTTTTTAGGGTGATTAATTACCGTAGTTCTGATGACGTGTGTACGGATATAATATTATAGATCCGGCGGCAGAACTACGACATCAGACGACGGAAGGAAAGGGATCGACAGCGCTTATTGAACGCCCAACGTTTGGTCTTGTTGGCACGGGTACCGAAAATGGATTTCAAATACACGGAGCAACTGTCTTCGGAGGAATCCGCCTTGATAATATCAGCTCAACGGCCGTTTGTGTCCACACTATCTCATCGACACGATTTTCAGACTGTAATATTGCGTTCCGTAACGGACGGGGGCGAGCCTATAAGAACCCAGCGTCTTGAAGAAGAACGCGCCGAACAAGAAACGGCCGGCGATCACGTGACTTCATAAGACAAACGGATAGCTGGCGGTGACGAACACTTAGTCTTGACGGAAGTTTTCCGATTGCTATGAGTAAACCGATAACATAAAAAAAAAATGTACTCTAACCAGTCGATGCCTTTATATAATATTCTATTGCCCACTTCTTTTTTTCATAGCTTTCACCACACCGTTTGTCGTTTGCCTACTTCTCCGTCTCCAGGGAATGCGAGTGTAAATTGATTTTTTTACTCCGTTGGTATTCACTACTACGTTTAAAAATGCTTTGAAAAGACTATGCTATTCCCGTACGAATCGCAATTGCAACCTTCGCTCGCCTAAACATCTCTATCTAATACCCTGTTAAATATTTCAATGGAAATTTAAATGACTCACCGTCTATAATATTTGTTATAATTTCGAAATGACGATAAGAATCGCCAAGAAGGAGTTTGGCAACGATGTGTTTTTAAATTGTTTTGTGTCTAGATGTGCGATAAAACTTGTCTGATATCATCATACCTTTCTATTCAAATCAAAATACATTCACTGAAGGTCTTTTCAAAGGTCAAAAGTTTACAAAAGACTAAGTTGATTATATTAATTAATTAATCGAAAAATAGTCAACATTGGATCCAATTTATTTTTATGTTAATTTTAGATAAAAATATGTCTGTACTTAATGCAACATAATTACCATTAACCAAAAATTGTTTCATATTCTAATGAAATCCAATTAGAAACGGTTTTTGTATACTTTTTTTTTGTCGCTTTAAATTATAATAGTTAATCATTTTAAGTACAAAGTGTCCTGATTTATGAAAACGAATTGCGACGGTGGACATGAACGGTCGACTAATGTGAACAAAATTATAAAACAAAACTATGTATTATGTAATGTAGAGTTTATCCCACGGTGTAACGAGCAAATGTTGAACTTTGTATAAACGCACATACAAGGTATACTAGTCACTAAGACAAAACTGACACTGGAAAAATAAACAGTTGAAAATAATGACGGGCGATCCATAAAAATTAAGACATTTGATATCTCTACTTTTACCAAACTTAAAAATTTGAATATCGTGTAATTCCTTGGTGTTAGGATAGAAAATGAGAATTTTTACTAGGAATACTTATACATATATTACACTGAGGTTGCACAAGTATGATTAATTAGCCTTTAATGGCGTTATACTGCACAGCCAATAACATTTCTTAAAATCATAAAAATAAATGTAGCTTAGATGCGATCTGTAAAGGTTTTGACGTACAACAGCAGAACTTTTGTTGAATAATTATGAAACAAAAAAAATGTATGACTCCTCGTCTAGTCTAAGAGCTCAACAAATATCCATATCGAAGGATTTAAATTTATCAATAAAGAAGAGCGTGAAAATTAAATTTTTCAAATAAAATATGTTAAAAAGTCTTTATTATACTTAGACTAAAGAGTACATGAGCCATGTATTCATACATTCAGTATGTAATATTCAATGATGAATTCATGAACAGTAATACATAGTATATAATACGATTTATACAGGCAGTAATTGGATAATCGTAAATTATTATTGATTACAAAATATTATCTAAAAAAAATAAAATGAAGAATCGCAAAGTAGCAATAGCTAATAGCACTAAATTTAGTATAGCTAATATACTCTATTATTATATACACTAACAACAAAGCTAATATATAGGGGAAGGGGTTGATTATTGTATCGTGATATATTTTATGAACAGTTTTACTGATAACACCGATTCGACTAGTGCTAACTTGATATTTTATTTATTAAATTGGCTGAACGTTGTCTCGGAACGTACTTACCTTAGTAATGTTGTAAATGCAAAACTGTCACGTTAGATTACATTACAGCGGCCGCAGCACCGTACAAGTATACCGCGGTGGGGATTTGAATAATTTCTTTTCGGCGATAGGTCTCGACGCGAATTGAATAAGGAGAGAAAAAACTTACAAGTGTGTGTATTATGAGTTGAAGAGTACAGTACGCAATTTATATATATTATGCAGATGTATGTGTGTGTGTTCACCGCAGTTGTCAGCGTATGTAATATATGCTAAAGTTTCTATTAAGTACTTTCGGATAAAATTGCGAAGGGGATAATTTGACGTACACTATGTGTCCGGGTTTACCTGCTGTCTTGTTGTAGTCGCTTCTACTTATAACAATGAAACTTTGAGCGCAGATTGCGAACAAAGTAAGGATAGAAATTTTGAGAAACAAAAAAAAAATGCTGCCTACGTCATGGAAGCTTGTGCGGAACAGTTGAAACGTGCACGCATAATTTTAACGAACCGTGAGAGCTTAACGATTTTGAATTAACAAAACGATAAAAGAGAACGTGGCCATTCAAGCTGTAAGCTCATACATATAAATACATATGTATGCCGTAGATAGGTGTATAAGATATTTGAACAATTATTTATAACAGTACAGGTACTCTTTATTTTTTATGTATAATATTCATAACCGTTTGATGTTTCAATTGAACTCCTTCATTCATCGTTATCATTCAATGCCAATATATTATACTCTATTCGTTGTGTTACCCGTTCGGATAACTATTGACAATGTAATTGAACAATGCATTTAAAACAGACTGATTGAAATGTATGCAAGTTATTTCAATTCTGTCAATGGACAGTACTAGTATTATTATCACAAAAAATAAATATTTCGAAAAAAAAATGAAATGATGATATAAAAAAAACGAATTATAAGTATAGTTTTACAGTAAAATGCATCTATTTTGTTCTTCTCTTGACATTATGTTCCTTGGGGTAAAATAATATTTCCCTATTTTTTCAGATTTTTAAAATTACTTTTAGAGGTTGCAAGCATCATTTTTTTTTAAGGTATAAATATCAATTTTAAACAAAGAAAAATATTTTAGGGTACTATTAAGGGTAAATATATCAATGTTTTCACAAATTTTACATTCCAAGGCCTAAATTAGTTGGATAGTAGTTTTTTTTGTAAAAAAAAAATACTTGTTTATTCCTCTTTTTCTAATGATGATTTTATATACAATCAACATTTGTTTAAAATTGATATTTATGCCTTAAAAAAATTAAAAACTAAAAAAAAAAATTTTACCTCAAGGATTATAATGTTAAGAGAAGAAAATTTTTTTACCCTAACGTACATTTTTGCTTTTGCTACTGTATATAGTAATATTCTTTGCCTACACTTGGTGTGTCTTTGGTACGCACGTTATTCCCCGTTACTGCACACGCCATAGATAAATGACACCAACTACTAAATAATCATTTTGGCTAACTGTGGCCACCGCAAACTTCAAAAACCCTTATGAACTTCTATTCAACAAAATTTGAGTTTATGAACTTTTCATCATACGACTCCGTGGACAATAACACGCTAACGACAACCTAACTAAGGAATTCTATACCAAAAAAAAATTCACTTTATAAATCATATAACGTTCTATTCATGCGCCAATGCATAACCAAACTTTAGTAATACTTTATACCGGCTCAGTTGATCGAAAGCCTATTTTAGCGAACAGTTATACTTTCTTATTGCCTCATTTAATGTATTATGACTGTTTCGTTCATACGTATATAAAGTTAATAGGTGTGTACCTGCACCTGAGATATACACTTAGTAACATGTGTTATAATATTTGTACAAATTAAATAAAACAATTAAATACAAACCTATTTTTAAATGCCATCGTGCACTAGACAATATTTCAACCTAGGCTTTGTCCAAATTTGCCGCTTTTTCTATTTAAAATTTTAAACAATTTAAAAAAAAAAAATACCGCCTTTATAAAATTCCGCCCTGACGTTTGTTTAATTACAATAGGAATCCATAAAAAAGTCGGATTATAAAATCTCAAAACATGATTAACAGTTAATCAGACATTCTAAGACGGTCCAAAGATATATTTATTTTACCAGTTATTTATTTAATATGTATCTAAATATAAATAATTTGTTTTAATTATCTAAATGTATACACTTTACTAAGAGCCGGTGATAATGTAAAATATGATATTTATTAAAAAAAAATATGAACCAAATGGCAGGTGAAATAATGATATTCTATAGATTGCGTGGTTAAAGTAACATTACACAGTTATATATTGCTCGATTAAACATTTTAATTATTTGTAAATTCAAAATGATTTATGCCTAAAAGCGAAAGGTTTTTATGAAAAAAGGCCCATGAATTTGATTTATGTTTATAAATGCTTAGATCCAGAAAACTCAGTTGTTTGTTTAAAAAATAATAATCTGAAAAACTTATATGTGTCGACAGTTTCCAGCAAATTTATAAAAGTTTTTAAATTTATAAGATAAAAAGGATATTTAAAAGATATGATCAGCAACTGTTGCAGAATTATTCAGTATTATACATACATGATTCATTAAAATATGTATATATTATAATATATATTTAAAAAATCCAAATCGAGGCTTGAGCTAAGGAAGACGTTAACCAAAACTTTTAACGTTCACATAACTTTTATTATTATGTGAACATACTAACAGAGTATACCGTTAGTGTATTATCAATGCATTAAAATGTTTCCTTACGTTTTATTATTGACACTTCTACTGCTGAATATTGTTTTTGCTGTTTACAAACACCGATATCAGCCATTTAGTAAAACCTTACTTTAACCGAAATTAAATAAAGGCTACCTACTCTCGTCAATGAGACTACAAGAATAGACGCGGTTAAAACTTGTTCGCAGCTAAGCTTACAAATCGAAGAGAGGAAAGAATCATCGTTTTACGTAGTATCGGTTGAAAACTTTGTTATTATTACAAAGCGTTTGAAGTTTGCATTTAATTGGAATTCATAATAGAAAAAAAAGGTGATTTTGTTTCTGTTTTTTTCCTTTTCTCGAATCATACACATAGAAACTTCTAAATTGGAAACTGCCGTACTATGTAATACTAGACAGTAATATTTAATATTAGTATTTTGATGACAAAACTGAATAAAAATAACAAAATTACTTGAGTTTAGTTACGAAAAGAGTAAGCCGTAAAAAAAATGTACCGGAGTGGAATTGATTAGGTAAATAATTTTGAAAAAAAATGCTATCCACCTCTAAAAGACTCAAAATTATCCTCGCCTTATCTTTTTAGATCGACATTAAAATACTGGTTTATTAACTACCGGCTCCAATACACTAATAATTGCATTTCGTATAATATTAAAATGACAAAAAAATAAAACCTTTTATTCAGCTTACAGAAATTAATTTTTAGACCTTAAACCATAAAATATCATATAAAAAAACCAAATAAAGTAAAAATGTCCACCGTTTCTGAAGGAGAGAGTCTGATATTTGTTTGGTATGTCAACGTTTATTGGTGAAAAATGTGTAAATTATTACTTTTCTCGATTTGGAAGGGAAAGGGGTAAACTTTTTAAATTTTAGGCGCATTAGAGTACCTTTCGGGTACGATTTCTGGTCTTAACAGAGTTGCCTTACGAAGTAATCGATTCAGCGGTTTAGAAGATTCGTGAGTCCAGACACAAATACAAATTATTTATAAAAAAATAAAAACACATTGTAAACACAATCCTTTCTGAGCTCCCCGTCGAAGCTATAAGTTAGCATATAAATAAAATTTGAATATTTATAATTTTAATAAAATACAACGAACTAGGTCTAAAATGTTGAGAGATTTTTGTCGGTTAACGTGAACTATATTTTATATTTTAGATGCTTTCTATGAATTAGTAATAATAACAATATTTAAATTAGTTCTTTACTTCTGTGTTTGTAATTCTATGATTGTGTTAAACAAGTAAAAGCATAAACGTCCAAACTTGTGCATGCAATAATGCGGTGTAATGTAATTTTGATTTTGTTACTGTGGACCAATCTATACTCGTTTAACACAAAATTGAAAAACACTTTCGATTTTCAGCTTGTATTTATATCTATTTTGAAAACGTCGCCTTTTTAGTAAATCGAAAGAATGTTAGTCCCAGTAGAGTAAGCACTATAGTTTTTTTTTAAACTATAGTTGTTTATAAAACTCAAAGATTCAGCAGAATTTTTCGCATGACATCGCTTTATCCTGAAATTGACACTGACCCGAACGTCGTTTAGAGTTATTTTGGGAATGGAGTAAAAGACAATAATTGGAAAAAAAGTCAAGTAACCTCCGACACGTACACAAAACTGCACGTTGGTGGAAAATAAATGATTTACTCGCCTACGAAGAACTGCGGGGACTGCGGAAAAGGAGATATACCGTTTTTGAAAGAAGATAAAAATAAAAAAGTGTTGTTTGCCCGAACGGAAAAGGTGATGGCGGTCAAGCGGATATGTCGGTGTGGTATTAGCCGTCATACATTTTGAAGAAAAAAAAAACAAGTAGCAGCTATATGCTCGCCGTTAAGTAAGACCACCCGGTACGGCGAGGAAAATCGAAAATTCCCCACGCAATTCCGGGCGAATTTGTCTCCGGGGGACGTGTCTCGATTTGTGAAAAAAATAAAGTATATATTTCATCGCAATTTGCCGGTTCGTTTAATCACGTGCGCCGACCGAATTGATACACACGGCAAACGAGGCCGTTTTGTGAAGTATAGCAGCAGGCCGTGTTTCGTATAAATTATCTCTTTAAAAATATTATAGCATTAAGACCGCAATGAAAATCGATAGGATGTGTGTTGTGTGCGGAATTACAACAGGCCGACCACTCTCTCGCCGGAAAACCGGTAAGTGTTGCACCAAGTGGTATAACAATAGTTTGCGGATCTGATCAATATAGCACATTGTACAGTTTCTGTAAGAATTTTACAATTATATTTTTCAAGCTTTATAGACATTTTTTTTTGTTCTCAGGCGCATCCGATATTAATCACAGACTTTCATATTACACGCATGACTCTTTGAGAAACGGTCAGTATTATTAAAGTAGTATAAGTGTTATAATTGAATGACACAAACAATTACGTAATTGAGAATACATTATACATTTAAACATATTATTTCAACGTGTTTGCGATTAATTATGTTGATAGCAAATACAAATTACAACTTTCTACGCGTGTATACATAGTTTAATGGATGGCTGTACTAATAATTACTAAATTATATAATATATATATATATATATACTGTTAAACAAAAAGTCACTGATGAAAAAAAAACTGTTGGGCAATTGAAATGGTTACTTTTAACAAATTTCGATATTAAATTAATATCGAATAGATGAATTATAAAAGTCAATAGTAAAAATAAGGTCTGTCTCTTTTATTAAAAAAACGAGTGTCCACTACCGATAAGAACGCAGCTATACTTGTACTTTGTAATAAACGCGTCCGGGATGTTTTGTGTGATGTATTAGTTTCAGAACTGATCTAGATGAAATAATCCCATTGTAGAGCTTCCGAAATAACCTTTAATCTTGTTGTGGATTTCAATTTCCCTCGGCAGCATATCAAAAATGTAATCTCTCGGCAAGGAAGAAAACGCGACTGTCTGAAAAATGGTTTTTGAATGTAAAGAGAGAATTTTCCGGGTTTATATTTTAAAATATAACAATATAGCGCGGCTAGCTTAAACCGGTAGTACCCATCGTATAATATGAGTTCAAATGGCATTATTCCATTTAGCCTCTTATGCACAGCCCCAAGTCTCATTTGTTTATATTAAATATTTAGCTTATTGTTTTAGCGGGTCTCGAAAATACAGCCGATAACGATCTAACAGTAATTTTTTTCACTCCAAATTTAATGAAAACTCGGTTTGTCGAACTTATATGCTTTTGAGTTGGCACGCAGTCGTTTCTTATGTATGTACGAGAATCCACTTAGGCATAAACAATAATGGAAACTCTACATAGGCGCCAAAAGATAGATGTGAACGGCGAAACAGATATTGTGTATTATATTATTATATATTTATTTCGATTTCAAATTAAACACAAGAAGAATACATAAAACGTTCTTCAAAATCGTTTAGAATATTTACACGCCATCAGCTGTATAAATAATTATTGTTTGTTGGCAACGATGGAACAACAATATATTTCGTTTTGTTACTAAGTCAATACTTTAAATGTATTTTCGACCTGTCCGAGATTTTAATTTTGTACTGAAGTATATATATATATATATATGTGGTTTTTTCGTTCGTTGTCTTTAGTTCAAGTTGTAAATGGCTTAATTGTCAAAATGAGTATAATATAGCAATCTGATATTGACAAGATAAATAAAAAAAAGTATTGCTGAGGTAACAATATACTTAAAATTGTATTTTTACTATTGGGTAGATCCAATTAAGGTTGATCGTCCGTCTCTCTTGGTAGTTTGGTAATGAACACTTGTTAATTTAGCTAAGTGCTAAATGAAGCTATAGCGAGTTGTTGTATAGTGGAGACGGACCATATTGGGTCGGAGAGGTCACAGGTCTACAGGAATTATTACAACTGAAAGCGAAAAAATCATCTTCAAATAAACGCTTCGGGGCAATTGTGTACAAATATCGATAAAAGAATTTACAATATTGTGCCTAATACGGTATTATTGTTATCAGGGCGAATACGATTAGGGTTGGTTGTCTGTTTATAATAAATTGTAGCCATTGTTTTCCATACACGTATGGAAAACAATATTGATCACGTATTGATTTACAATGCAATGGAAATGTTATTCAGATATCTGTTACCTGTTGATACTGTTACCTACTCTTGCATAAAAATTCACTACAGTCAAAGGGTAATTTCCCCCATTTTTTTGGGGTTTTCCTTAAAAAAAAATAAGTTTGACTAAAGATTATACGATGATAAAAACCTAAATTTCACGGCCGCACTTTAGATATACTCTTTCTATCTACAAAAGTAAAAACGTATGGTAAATCTGTCAAATTACAATTATAAAAAACTATGTAAAAAATTGAGTTGGGATGTCTACATTCCATTTTTTTCTTTGCCGAGTTAATGATTAATTTAATCGTTAGTCATCATATAGATGAGTACTTTTAAACGTTTAGTAATAATTTATATATTTTAAGCCTCAGACATTTTAAGTGATTTCAATTATTGATTATTAATCAATTGAAAAACTAAACAAAATGAATATTATTTAAAGATCAATTTAATCATCATCATTATCTTTGAGTGATAAAACTTTGTGAGCATAATGAATCGTTATTATTGTCGATTTAAATAGCTGATTCATTTGTTATTCGTTAGTCAATAGCAGCTGTTATCCGTAATACGTTTTGTCCAACTCTGGTGAAAAGTATTATAACGAAATCAATGTATACAGTATATCGTCCACTCGGGCAGTTAAAATAACGTTTTTACCTAGTCAGTTGATCCTGTGAGCTTTTCAGCTTTATAATTTTATATACCCTCGCAGTCGCATCCACTGTGTGAACTTCTAGGGATATCGAAACTTCAAATAGGGAAAATACATTATTCATGTCGACTCTCGCCATATTGTGTAATAATTCCAAAAATTGATAGGTACTTGGATTTTATTTTTCAGCTAAGGACTTATTATTTGTTCGGCAAAACTAGCTGTTATACGCATATCATTTAACATTTACAATGCGTTATAGATAGCACTGTTAATTAGTAATAAATTATTTTGATCAACTAGTTATATTCGGATTGATAAATAATCACGTTTGTAAACTACAAATAATAGTTTATGATCTTTTTTTTAAAAATATAAAATCAAAAGCAAGTTGAATTTCTTGAATTGAAAAATCAAAAGTAATACAATTAAACCAAGCATCTAATATTGTTTATTGAAGTTAAAATCAGTGATCCGCAATTCATTCCAAAACTATTCCAATTTGACTCTCTTTAGTATTATTTTCGAAACAAATAAAACCTATTCGGTCCTTAAGTTATTCATTTCGGTAAAATGTAGTATGCAATAATTGATTGTCCGAAAGTTTAGCAATAAACATTGTCTAGACAGACTGCCCACATAAAAAAAGCAAAAAATACGCTACCGGCAATAATAGTGAGATATGTTTATGTCATATGTTATGACTAATGTTATTTGTGATGGACAAGCGTATATTGAATCGTCTAATCGCAGTGGATCCGTACATGGTACTATACAAGGTGATTCGTTAAAATTAAAACACCAATTTTCCCTTAAAATAAATGTAATATTGTAGTTTTTATTTTTTGAGCTTATGTTATTTTACAATATTTAAATTTGTATCTTAATTTTTTCCAGAGCTCTATCATCGTTTAAAACTTAAATAGTAACGTTTATTATATTCGATCAACTTTTTAAATTCAGAATAATTTGTTGATAATTTTGACTGATCGATTACCAGTTTTGGATAATTGTTTTTATAGTTTAATAATGAGAAAGGGAGTGTACTATTATTTTTATTTACGCGCATTACTCTATACCACTCTCCACCTCCCGTGCTAAATATCAAACTAATTATCGCTAACTGGTAAATTTATAAAGTTAATTAAATATCTATATACGTTACCATTTACATTTGAAAAGTCGATAGAGCTGTGGAAAATTAAAAAAAGTGAATTGTATTTTGTAGTTTTATTATAATATAGAGTTAAAAAAAACTACAGAATTGCAATTATTTTCGAAGATAACTAATGTGTTATACTTAACAAATCATCCTGTACAACGAGAGATAAGAGTTCTATAGGAGATAGGACTGCCGGTTAGTTTCCATGCTTCGCGATACACATATATGTATATATAATTCCTATTACTTGACGAAACGATGATTTTTCAGTCAATGTTGTCTGTAGACGGACCGACCAAAATGAATACACGCCTGCGGACTTCTGGAACGGAAATTTGAATGTCAGTTAGAAACAAAACAGGAAAAACGACTGCGGTGAAATACAGCCGCCACTGCTGTTGCTTTTACTCCCCAAATTCGAGATAGGCGAGTAGGTGGGTGGTTAGTGAAAGACCAAACACTTATATACTTATATAAACAGCCCTGCCGGATTTCTTTTGGATATCACTTTTCCACCGGGCTTTCGAGTACACGTCCAAAATCCGAAATCTCCTGGATCGTAGGTTTTTATTTTCTTACCGGCAGCACATGGGTTGAAAGAGTGAGTTATTTCAGTATAAAAAAAAAAAAAAAACAAAGAATAAGAAGCAACGTCTCACGTTTGAGAGTTGTGTGTGTGTGTATGTGTACACAATCCGTCTGACGTTAAAAGTTTTCTAAAAGGAGGACGGACAGACCGACACGTCTCGACTTACACGACCGAGGATCAAGTAGGATTGAGTTGGAGCTAAAACCAAAAACTTTTTGCAGAGACGACGTGTCGGCTGATAAATGGACTAGAAATGTCCAACGGAGTGTAGACAAATGTAATTAGGTAGTAATAATAATTGTACAAATATTTTACGGCACAACACTATTTTTTGAATAGCTAAACGCTAAAAAATATAAAAACATTTTTTTTTTTTAAATATACATATATATATATATATATATATATATATTATGATGCAGACCCTTAATTATTGATTCTAGTAAAATACAAGCATTTAACGGTAAAAATCACGTGAACGCAATAATGAAATGAGCAATTATTTTGTTGTAAACTTTAAACAATTATTCAAAGGAAATTATGCGCCGAGTAGTAAAGAATTTTTTAGCCGACCTGATTTGGCGAAGAGTTTGATATTTAAATTCATCAATAAAACTAAATGTAGTAAACTTGTGTATTCTAGTGTAGTGTTATAATCGTATTATTATTTTTTGTCCAACTATTAATTAAAAAAATGTAATTACTCAATTATTTATTAGATTTTAATGTATATTAGTAAATATTTTAAACCACCCGAAGCATATTATATTGGAATCGAGTTGAACGGTATAATATTATTATTCGTATAATGCAACATTCATTAAAGTATCTGAGGATCTGACGATCCGAGGATCTGTTTTGTGCCATCTAACGAATTGTAATTTGTAAATATTATTTTTTCATATTGATTATTTTCGTAGCACTTTTTCCATGCTTGTTTGTTGTTATTGTTTACCTTTATTTACATACAATTTGCGTTTTTGTGTCGGGATTAAGTTTTCCTATTCAGTTCGTTCGTATATATTATTATAATTTATTGTAAACATAATATTATAATATATTTTCTGTTGTTCCCGGTAGCAACGCATACTGCTATTTTCTCACAGGGTATTTAGTAGTACGACATAACGACCTTTCCATAAATGTTCAAGAGCCTGGAAAAATCCGAGGTCGACGAGTCAATCTACAAAGATCCAAAATCCCACTAATCCATTAAAAGCGCTTTATTTATTTTTTTTAATTTTATTATTTTTATTATTAGAAAATCAAAATGAAACTTTTTTTTGTAATTTTTATTGAACAGTGATCACTAGTTGATAATATGGAGTTTTTTTTTTTTGGACCTTGACCAAAAGATATTAAAGAATCGGTCGCTCGAGGCACGTGGATTTCTGTGTGCTTTTGATACGATTAACGGTGCATTGTAAAGCCAAATACTCTTATGTGTCGTCGTGATTATTTAGAGATAAAAATGGCGCTTACCCAGTTAAACAAATACTTATTTTAATAAAACGTTCGAAGTTTTGTTCATCATTTATTCGGGTAAAAAATAATAAATAGTCATACATAATTTAATGGTAAAAAGTCTACATATCTATACATTTTTGTTTATATAGTGTACCTAATGTGTAATTAAGAAAGCTTCCCTGAGTTGTAACATATAATGAAAGGAGTAATTGTTTAAGTATCGTAAATATATTTATTTAACTATTATAGATATAGTTTTTTTAGCTCTAATGAATTTATTTCCTATTTTCCTTTTTCTTTATTCAGTAGAGAGGATTGTTGGAAAATTATCAATACATAGAAACCAATTGAATCGGTAATTTCAAAAACGACACAAGTTACAAAATTGAAATTTTACACTAGCCACAAAAAACTTCATAAATTCATTACTAGTTTTTACAGTGATTCTAATTTCTTGTACTCAACATTTGTATTAAATATGAGTCTAACAAATTTAGCTTTCACACAGAATACGTAACTAAGTATGTAATTATCAAATTGGACAAAAAGTAATTTTTGAAAAGTCGATGCTTATGTCGTTTTTGAAATGACTGTTTCAATTATTTGACAGAAAAAAAGAAAGATACAAATTAAAACTAACCGATCAATGACAAACAACAGAAACAGCCATTGCCGAAATAAGAAAAAATTCTAGATGCAGAAAAGGAAGACCAGCAAGTAAAAAAAGCCAAAAAAAATAAAGTACACTCCATACAAAGAAAGCCAGACAACGACACATGACGACATGCTATGGACAGACATCTGATACATGTGAAAATTGTTTATTGATTGAAAAATGATTGATTTTATATTATTATTTATGAACTCCTCGAAACACGCCAAATCAAAATATGTGCAAATACAATATTTTAACATACTCTTTTAATATTATTGTAAATAGTTGAGAAACTCGTGTTTTGTATTGTAGAAGATGACGACAAGGACGTTTGGGCATTCGACGCACGTCTCGGATAAGAAAGCGTTTGCCTGGGATTTTATTTTGTCTTCCCAGAAGTTTTAAAGTGACAATTTATTGTACAAAGTACGATTGTAGGCCCATGTCGTTAGGGCGGCCTCTGTGATTTTTCCAATCATTATTACACTTTAGCAACGGCGTGGCGTGAGTCATGCTTATAGTCGTGTTTGATGAGTTATATTATTATAGTATGGCATTACTCGTATATACGTGCAAAAATGGCGTCGGTGACGATAAGGCCCGGTGAACATTGGCCGGGAGTGGAAATATTAGATAAACCGTTTGGAAAACACAATATTTTCCCCGTCCGTGGGAGACCGTCGCCGGCGAAAACGTGACTTTCGGCCGTTACTCTTATCCAATCGAATTGTCTTTTATAAGCAAGAAGCCTCGAACGCTTGCATGAAATTTCACACACACACACACAAACATTGGCTGTTTCCACCCCAATAGATTTTTTTCATACCTACGTCCATTCAAAATACTTCTATCCGCACTGTCACATAGATGTACTGTTCTGAGTTGTATTTTTGCTTTCCGTTATACATTGTCCCCGATCCACTTTATCACTAACCTATGACCCTCCCCCACATCGATAACTCCATATTTTTCCCACGTCAAACTGTCAAAATAAACACACGCACGCCGCCGTTGATAAATCGAATTCGCCTACAAATGGTTTATATATTATTATAATATATAACAGTACATACTTTATATTATTATAGTAACCGTGTGCGTGTCTTGGCTATACATTTAGTTTCGATGCGAAGCTGGGAACGTGGTATTGGTTATACATTGTAAGTTTAGCGAGTTCACGCGATATTATTTCTGCGATTGTTATCATTGCGGCGAACGTATCATAGTATAGGTATATTACAGCTTATAAATAAAAAATAGGTTAGTTTTAGGATGTTTCAACAAAATTTTATATAGCTTTTAATTAGTACTTATTACGACTCGGTTCACTGAGATTTTCTATGTGTACCACACATCTTAAATAGTTAAATATCAGTACACGTGTTAGTAAAAAGAATAGTTGTGTAATTTTAAAAAAAGAACTCTATTTAATATAGAGGTTAATGAAAGTATCAGACGGTATGTTGGGAATAGAAAAGTCAACCGAACAGAAGAAATTCTCAGGAAGATGGATGAAGGGTATACATAGGACTTCTAGATCGATGGGAACCCGAAGTAGAAAAGTTAGGCGGGTTATGGGATATGTGGACTTTTACCATTAGAAGTTTTATTATTTGTCCTTCGACGCGCAAAGGGTTGCCCGCATTTGAAATACATAATTAAAGGAAGGATCATCAAAGAAATTGGTCGTTTGAGAAGATTTTAACTTGTGTAGAAAAGCTTTGTACGCTTTGTGTTCTTTGTACGGCTGGTTCGGCATGAGGTCTGAGACATTTGTCGTAGGGAGTTATTTACTTAACATTAAACATAATCTCTGAAATAACTGGCAATATAGCTGAGGATCAGACGGTCTCTCCGGGTTTTCAAATTAAAAACTATATGATTATGATAAACATAATAATTTAAAAAATACTATCAAAATCTTTAATGATCTTTAAAATGATAAAACAATAATGTCGATTAGATTTAGTGAGTAAAATTAAGTGTGGAACTTGAAAAATCTATGAACGTTAATTATGATAGTAAAAAAAAAAACTTGAAATTGTTTCTTTGACTTATCTTATACTTTTTTAACGCTAGAGCAAAATTATTTTTAGCGCTATTTTATAAACAATTCTCAATGGGGAAAACATATATTTAAAATGGGCGATTTTTATAATATATGTTTTAACCGGTATTTAATATGAAGAAATGTGAAGTAGATGTTTCAAATTTGATTACATTCCATTCTTTTCAAATTACTCGATAACTTTTCCCGTAGAACAAACAAAGAAGCTTACCCTCACAGTGTACCAAATACATTAAAAAATATTTGTATGTTCAAAAAAAAAAAATTGCCCAGTAATATTAACATTTTTAGCACGATAGTGGAAGTATGTAGTTATAAAAAAAAAAAGTACAGTAAAAAGAAGTTTGCAGTTTATAAAAATAAAAAGTGATAGCCGTTAATTTTGTTTTATGTAATCTGTAAGTCCGTAAGAAAATAATGATTTATTTTGGTTTTTAAGTTAAGTCAAAGTTTTAAGGTTAACTACCAACGGATCCAGAACAAATTTTTGTTTACATAAGGATCTCACACTCCGCTGTGTTTGAAACGATTTAAATAAATAGTTATACTATTAAAATGAAAGTTATAGCCTAGATTAGCCTTACTTGCCAAGCCTTTTGTCATTTGTAATATTTGTCTTGAAGAATTCATGTGAAACGCAAATTATTAAAAATGGAATTATTAAATTTTTACTAATGCTACTGCGTACTTAGTTGTTTTAATTATTATTATATAATAATAACCCTGAGCAACAAAGTCAGTGACAAATGGATTTACTGTATATAAAAATAGTATAAGTTTCACAAAAATGTTGAAAATTTTTCATTTTTACAAAAAAAGATAAAAAATGTAGTTAATATTTTTGTTTATCTATAAAACAAGTGTTTAAATTAGCCATTTAAACGTTATGTATTCAACATTAACTCATTTAAATAAAAAGCCCGAAACACTTTAAGTAAGTTTTTGAAACGAAGTACGTCTTTGGTTTATTTGCCTCGTTTTAGAGTTACTTGTTTAATAATTATTTAATTTTTTTTATAAAAAAATCTACGTATCACTGTGTAAGTTAAACGCACATGGAAATAGAATACGTTTTTTTATTAAAACCCTGAAAAAACTCGTATAGCTAAAATAAAGATATTTTTTTATGTGCAGTTTATCCGAATCAATGGAGATATGAACAATTGTTTCGTTATTTAATAACAGCAACTCTACAGTTACAGTTCAGTGTTTGCAAGTTCATTTTCGAAATGAGAAGTACATTGAATATGTTCAGTCGGAAATGTAGTAATTGTCACACATGAAACACGCCGGCATGAAAACGACATGATAATATATTTAATGTATTATGATGTTACTTGGAGGTCTACGCAATTTTTAATATTATTTTTTCCTGCGAACGCGTCGAGTTTGAAAATAAATAACATAAGTGGTATTAAATCATACTAGTATATTTTTGTATGTTTGTACCTACTACCTACTATAATATCAAGTATGTATCTAAGTCTAAAGAAAGTTATAATTGTAGTTTCAAACGAAATAAAAACAACTGATTTTTTTTTTTTGTTATGGTAAGTATTTTATAGTTTGTGCTGTGAAAAACGTTCAACGGTGTAATGTGGTAACATTTAATATTTTAGACTATCGGGTGTAATTTTGTCAAACAGAACAAATAATTATGTGAGTAAATTAATGTGAAACTATCAAGAACCAACACCTAGGTGTATAATAATTATAATACAAAAAAACGCATCGAAAATCGAACGATAATATCGCTTTTTATGTCATTTATTAAGGTAAGATAATTTTTTAATTAAGTTTCATAAACATAAACAATGTTCTTCTCTTACGAGTGGCTTGAATCAACAACGACTGCTGCGGTGAATAATATTAGTTTAGCGATAAAAATCGTTTTCCGCAGTAACACGGTAACACTATTAATGAAGTATTTTAATTTAATAATAGGCATTAGTAAAAGTCGCGTACGACCTGATTAGTTTTAAAGTAAATTAATCACAAACTCAATTATGTGTGCGGCATGGTAATAATAATTATTTATTATAGTATTATTATCAACACAATCGCGACGGATTACTATGATGATGATTAATGGTATCGGCGTACGGCTTAAAATATATTATTACTGTTTCTATGTACTCGCGTGATTGATTTACATATATTTTAATATATAACTACTTATTTAATAAATTTAAAAAAGTAATAAAGCGTATCAAACGTTTGCGAATAAAACCGCATAGGTACCTATCACTTTGATTTTTATGTTTTTTATGATGTAATCGGAATTTAAAAATGAAATAATAATTATTATTATTATTGTTATACGTATTTTTATCGAATTTTTATTGTACACGCTTGGAAAACTTTTATCGTGTGACGTTGGTTTTAACTCCAATATAATGTACAATGTGTATATATATGTCGCTTATGCTCGTCAGAGTGTAAAATAAAAATTATATATATATATATATATATATATATATATATATATATATATATATACCTATACATAAATGTAACGCACTATACTATTATTATAATATACTCGTATATGGAGACTGTTGTGCAGTTTGCCTGGAGTACAGATTATGAAGATTGAAAAGCCTTTAACAATTGGCCGGTGGACGTTTAGACAACAGCTATCCGATTGGATAAACCGACAAAATAGGATACATAATAACATATTATTCTTCTCGCTATTATTATTTTCCCTTAGCAACAGAGAATACCACTACTACTATAATATTATACTATAATGCAGCTGTAGAATACTAACCGGAACAATGAAATTGTATCTACCGAATTAACCTAAGTGCATTATTTTTGGTCCGACTAGAGCTTATACGAAACTAAACTTTGTTCTATATATATATATATATATATATTTTTTTTTTTCCTAAGCAATGCGGGAAGATACCTACAAGAACACCTGTGCGCGTTTTACCGGTACGGTACTTATTATAATGTGCAAACAAAAGTGTAAAAAAAATTCAACATCCACGCAAACCCCTTAACAGCCGTAGGTACCGCATAACGGGTCACAAAAAAGATTACCAACAATAGTTTAAGAAGAATTAAATTAATATTTTATGTTTAACATTAGTAATAGTAGTAGATAGTAATAATAATTGTAATAATAAATCCTCGAGCGGTAATTTTTCTTTCTGGTATTTTTCCATTTATTTTATTCGCTCTTTTTAATTATAATATATATTAAAAAATATACACACAAAAGCGATCCGACCGAAACTGAGTCATTTCAAACGCGATACTACAGTTGCAGCATGTTATATAACAATTATTTTTCGAGATTTCCGGTGTGACTAACTACAGTAAAGAAATCGTGAGTCTTACCTTGGTGAAGTGCGAAGGGCCCGCGACCGACTGATGCGGTTCTGTGTGAGTACAGCGTTGGCCGCCAAACACAGTGCGCCACCGACCCGCGGTCCCTGGCGCATACGCCTAGAGCTTTGGCTTTTGTTCGCCGTGGTCACGACTTGTGGGAAGCACGAAAAGAAGCACAACAAGTAAGTTTACGTATACCAGAGAGCAGGTGAAATATATTTGGTAACCGGTGACAAAATAACAAGCTACCGTTGGCCTAGACCGTAGTCCTGTTTAACGATTATAAGTATATTTTTAAATACACTTATTTTTAATAAAAAAATTAAACTATTGTAATAAAATGATTTTTCTAACGGTCAGTTAATTAAAAAAAGTAAATATTATGATTTTAAAATCGAAGACATCGTTTAAAATGGGGTTTGTTAAATTATATGACTAATCAAGGTAAATGTGCATTACAACTTATCACAACCATCTTAATTTTCTAACTGAATCTATAATTTATATGCCTACTAAAACCACAATGTATGTGAACATTACTTTTCTGACATGACTAAATGTAATACCTAATATTGTGTAGAGAATGTACACAACCATATTATATTAGATATGACATTTTTTTTTCTTTTCAAAAAAAAAAAATTAATTTCTACGAGCCAGTTTAATGTGTATCCAAATTAGATCATCTATATCTATAATATATAATATTTCTTTAATTTAACTATATTGTTTAACTTCAATTAATTTTATAACTCACCGTAAATTTTATTTTTAAGGAGGATAATAATTGACGGTTAGAAATAATAGTTTAAATATTCAAGACAAATTAAAAAAAAATCATGTTATATAAAGTAAAACTATATGTACCTAAATCGAAATTAACTTTTTAAATTTTTTTTGGTATTATCGATAAAATTCGGTGTATGATTCTTAATGCACATAAAAACATTCGCTTTAGCTTAATATCACGTTTACACAAGGGAAAATAATACTTATAATACTATGTAGTATATTAAGAAATAGTTTTTAATGTATAGATAATGTTTTCTATGCATGCAATTAAATTGTGTATGACATAAATATTAATGACGGCCATAATTAAAACAAAATATTGATATTTATTTATTTTTATAATTTTGGCTTCGACGTTCAAAACCATTTTTTCCATAATAAAATAAATGATTGAAAGTCTTTTATATTTCTATAGTTTGTAATAGTTATGTGTTATGTTTTCTTGATGATAATACTCAACGCTGGTCAAAGATAGTGGTCTCATAATTTTACAACCATACGTCAAGCTAGTGTATCTATAGTTAAACGCCATTGAATGGTAGAAAAAACTAAATTGTCAAATGGATCAAAGCCCCAGTGTTTTAAAACTCGTTTCATGGTTTTTGAATCGAACGTTTCGATTATCTAATACCATATTGCATTCCCCGGAGACCTGAGTCCATATTACTCCAATCGTAGTATGTCGGTTCATGTGGTACTTATATGGCATCTTGTGTATATAAAATGTATAGACAATATATACTGTACAGTATATACACTATTCAACATCTATTTTCCTTTTGTATTTTGACCAGAAATAAAAAATTAAATTTTATCTTCGCAGACAATTTCGAATTATTAACTCATAGTGTTATTATTTTTCTCTGGCAATTGAAACGACATAACTGGATCTTTTAAAACAATTAAAACAATTCAAAACTAAGCTTTAATGTACATACAAGATGTAACAATTAATGCGTATCTCACATCACATTATAGGGATTAAGATCCATAAAAAGTTTTAATTAAGTAAAAAAAATGTAAAAATTAAATTATGAAAAAATTAATTGAAAACTTTAGTTTAAAAATTGTAAACAAATGAGATTATGAATAACTCATAAACCTATAAACTGCTATATATTGATATTTTTAATTAATCAATTTGTAATTTTTTATTGTTAATAATATGCGTCAAAAGAAAACTATATTTTAAATAACTACACGCAGCGTTCAAAATATGAAACATTCTTTTGTTTTTTAAATAAATTTTATTGGTTATATTGTTTATGTGTGCGTGTTAAAAAAATGTATTCTATAAAAATAGGTTATTTCTTAGAAGAAAGTAAAGCTTATAACTAAAATACTATGATATGTGTTAGGAAAACTTCTAAGGTATACCCAGTTTAATATATTATGGTTTTAAAAGTTTTCGACAGTAAAAAAGCAATTTATATATACTTAAAGTATAATGTAAAAATATTTATAATGAGTCGTGGGTCATGACGATACATTTTTTTCGTTAATTTTTTAAAAATTATAATTGTTTATAATATAAAATATACATAGTAACACAAAATATTTACGAAATAATTGAAGATGACAAAATAAAAGCTCTTAAAACCTTTTTAATATTAATTACCTACCCTTAACTTAATATTTTGAGTCCTAAAATTGATCAACAATGTCAATTAAAAAAACAAATCACTTAAATAATATAAATATAAGTTTAAATTTAGTTGAAGACATTATTTTTAATATAATGGTACAACACGGTAATAGGTTGTTTTTGAATAAGTATTTTTTTTTTGTAAATATAAATCGTATTATTTTAATTTATCCAATTAAGTATTTTATTTTTAAATTAAAAATCGAAATTATTAACAAAGTTTATGGTAATCTATTTAAATACACAACCAATCGATTTTGCTTAACATGGATGGATAGATGGATGAACAACTCATGCGACCATACAAGTTTATTAGCAAGTTTTGTAGGCTATAAAAACATTTTAAAATGTTTACCTTGTATTGATTGGATACAAACCTTAAAAATTTCTAAAAAAAAAATCCAATCTTAAGAATCTTACACTGAGTAATTTTACTTTCGCTGTGATAAAAAATAAAAAAATGCGTATTTTCTACTCGATTTTTATTCATTGGCCGATCGTTTACGAGTTTTTTTAATTTAATCATGAAATACTTTTAAAGAGAGAGTCTGTCATTTTTTACAAATAGTTATATTCAACAAAGTTAAAGGAAAGAGAAATTTAATAAAGCAGGCAATATTGAAACAAGCCAAATTGGGATTCGACGTCTATCAGATTGTGGATAATAGATGTATTCATTTGGAAGATATTATACCCTTATCAGGAGGCTATGAATAACGCTCCAATGTAAACTTAATATTATTTTAATTAGTGCTACTAGTAATTATCCGACTCAATATTGTGGTAAAATAATCGAAAATTGTGTGGACAAAATTTCTATTCACAAAACTAATTTTGTATTCTTTTTCTTTTGGTTAAATTTTCTCCGCAAAATATAATCATTTTCGGATCTATATTTTTAAATTTATGGTTTAAAGATGTATATTTGATGTAATATAATATTTATTACACTTTTAACATAAGCTCTGCTTTTGTTTGTTTTTATATAGTATCAAAGTTCAATATCTATTTAAGTTGTAACAATGTTTCGTTTCTAATTACTTTTTGAGATTTATGATCCATATTCAACTGAAACGACTATTGAGAAATTAATCTTTCCGGTTACAAATACTATTATATCCTAATAATAATTAATTGGGATTCCAAACAATATTTTATACAAGCAGCACAGTCATTATTATATTTAATTTATAATAAAATATAGCTTTTTGTAATGGCTAGAGTATTTTTATTTTTTGGACTATGGTTTTTGATATAAACCTCATTTTTGGAAAAATCTGTTAACTCATTTATGACCATGCACCGAAGATATTTTAAGTGGATTTACGTGGCGTATGCTTTTAATGTATTTAACATTGTAGAACAATAAGAAAGTAAGCAATGCAGTTGATAGATAAGTAATTTTAAGATGTAGTTGTATATATTAAATGGATAAGTACCGCGTGTGTTAGTGCCAAAAAAATAATGGTTTAAGTTTTCGTAGCCTGTAAAGTGCCTATTAATAAATATCCATTTATAAGCAACACATTATATTTTGCTAAACATAAAAAAAATTATTTACTAGCTGAGTAGATTTAACTGTTTTTTTTTTTGCATAACACCAAAAAAGTTTCCAAAATATCAAAAGCATATTTAATTTTTATATTTCCAGAGGATTAAATATGTATGTAATATACTTAATCAAATTTTGGAGTAGAAAGTGCACTTCTATTACGTAAGTCTGTCATAGATAAAAATATTATCGAGTTTAGATAAGTATAATATATTTTGTTTTGTATTATATATTAATTATTGAACACATTTTAAACTATGTGTAACGCCAAATTATATGGAGAAAGTTATGCACTTAATAAGTAAACTGTATGCTTAGAACTTTAATTAAATGTATTATGTGTAGAATAATTTCAATTAAAAGTTTACCATATCTTATAAACCATTGCATGCGTCCATTATGTAAGAATAGCCATTATCATCAATTAACAATAATTTGACACGACAGAAGCAAAATATTTCTGATACAACAACACAATATGTCATAACAGCTCTGGTTTTGAACGTTTTATAGTCAGATCACTGTCTGTTTAATTTACCTAACTAAATAGATCCGTCGATCATGAAACTGAACATTTCATCTAAAAGAAAACGTTTAAATTTTCTCGTTCCTAGCTTGCTGTTTTACAAGATAAAATAAAAATACAATCGTTTTTGAACAATACTAACGGCTAACTAATAACACTATTGTGAATTATGTTTTGGGTTCATTGAGTGATTTATTTTACTTGTTTAACAGATCTTTAACCATTTAGAACTGTGTAATATAACTAGTAGGTGAACTATTATGTTGATAAAATATTAGATAAAGAAAGACGTCTATAATATTTCTAACGTTAAATTTATTATATATTGGAATGCCTACATAATTCTGAAAGTTAAAATTTTCAAAGTAATGCTTGCGTGAAATTGCATGATTATATTCGAGTAAAAAAAACAAGATACAAATTATTTTATACACTGAATGACGTAAAGCAGTTTTCAGAATTTAATTATAATCTGTTATTTTATGTATTAAGAATACTTGGTAAAATGTTCTTGCAAATTAGAAACAGAATAGTAGTATTCCAGCAATAACACCAAACTTGGTAGTTCACAGAATTTATATGTTTTGTTTTAAACTTAATATACTGAAGTGTCAAAAACTATTATTATACACATTTTTCATTTTTCATTATGGTAGTGTAACCATATGTGTCACATATAGTGTCAAATATATATGACTGTATAATACCAAAAATAAAATTATTTTTATGCAAATCATCTTAAGGTATATTCAGTTCATAAAATTAGCTTGCTTTAGCTCGCATAAATTAGTAGTACTGGATTAAATCATTAATGTATATAATTATTTTCTGAGTAAATTTCACAATCTTCTACCCATGGCAAGCAATGAGGAGGAAAAAACTAAATTACTGTTACAAGTGAAATGGCCATTTTAAAATCAATTTGTATTATTATTGGAGGCGTATATTAGATTTATAAACGTGATAAGTATCGCAAGATCAAATTTTTTTTTAAATGTATAAAATGTGTGTAGACAGTTTATTTTAATAAAAAACAGTAACGTAGGCGAATTGCCTATACATAACGCCGTTATATATTTGTATAATAATATTAATTTTATTAAATACACCTGACCAACTCAAATGTAAAAAAATGTACAAAAAAAAAATTATAATGCCGCAGTAGACTATTTTAAAAATATGATTTAATCTAAAAAGTATAAACTAATTATCAATACCATTATTCAAATTAACAAGCACCGATGTAATCTAACTCCAACAACATCAATGCAAATTAAATTTACATGTCAGGTGAATACATATTAATGTAGTAATTGTAATTAGTTCACGTGTATATGGCATACTTCATCTAAAGCAATACTACAAACAAAGTTGCTTACAACTTGGATATACAATTTGTAAGCATTTTTTAAATATACAGGGTGATTCAAAAATAATGAACCGATTCCATGATCAAATATTTTGTAAGTAGATTTATGAATCAGAATGAGAGAGTGACTGATTGAAAGATTAGGTTTCTATGTTTCAGATGATTGCTACGTGACCGCGCTAGGTGCATCGGTCTCTCAAGGATGCCTCAAGGTTTGCTTAAAATACAAATACAATTGAAACCGTTTAGACTTTCAGGCGCTTAAAAACGATGACTAACCACGACGCATGGATTTTCTCCACATCTTCCTCTGAAGTTCGCGGTCGCTCGGGACTTTTCCCTTTACACAGACACCCGCTCTCTTCAAACTGTTTAAATCACCTTCGGATGTTCTTGGGAGAAGGTGCATCACGATTGAATTTCACTCTGAACGCACGCTGCACTGTTATCACTGATTTAGTTTTTGCAAACTTAAGAACACAGAACGCCTTCTGTTGAGGAGTGGCCATTTTGACAGTCAACAAACAACTGAGCGTCCTTGGGAGACCGATGAACCTAGCGCGGTCACGTGGATACCCTCTGAAAATTAGAAACCTAATCTTTCAAACAGCCGTTTTTTTCATTCGGGTTCATACATTTATTTACAAAATATTTGATCATGGAATCAGTTCATTCTTTTTGAATCACCCTGTATTTTCCATTGGTGATATACTATTTTCAAATAATAATATTATGAGAAATTCATTAAAAAAGAGAACAAACAACATACAAGCAATAGAATAAAATCCAATAGAAAATAAATGAATGAAAATATCACTTACAACGTTTAGCTGATAAGTAATTATGTGTCTGGTTTTATAATAAATTATATAATATTTTGTTTTAATTATTATACTAACAACGTAGTAACTAAATCATCTAAAACGATAACGTATCCTAAAATAGTATAAATTATATCATGTGTCTATGTCCGTTACTTCTGGAAGATAAGACTAAACAGTAAAAATTGAACGATTTTTAACTTTAGGCTAGGTCTAAATGCTGATACAATACAACTATTGAAGTCGATGATAAAAGAGTATGGCTATTGTTTTCTGGGTATTTGCTGATCGCATGAGGAAATCGTTAGTGGCCTATTAAATAGTCGAATCTACTAATGTGTGTTGATGTGTATCATAATATTATACCTGGACCGAGGCACAGTATATATGGGATTATTATATCCGTTTCCTTTCTATAAAAATTTTACTTTAATCATATTAAACGAAAAGAAATCGGAATTCATATTTATTTATTATAAATGTCCATACTTAGAAATATTTCAGCATTATATGATTTTAACTGGAAATCGTACGATGGTTTTGGTCGTTAAATTGTTATATCTCATTGAGTGTATTAACTATGTATTATAAAAGTGTATATTTTTCGTAAAACTTGTGAGTACGTTCATTCACGGTTCACTTATCAAAGCAATATTTTAGGTCGCATGCACTCGAATAAAATATAATTGGACACACAGTTTGAAAAAGAAATTATTTTCAAACGCAAAGTAATAAAATATGAAAAATACGAAACAAATCTAGTTAGTGATGTATTTTATGTATGTATATATTTTTTTTTATTAAAATCATAATTTATTTAACACTCTTGTTCTAAAATACTATGATGCATTGAAAAAAAAAATACATTAGACTTTCTATTCTCCCATCCCAAGCCTTTAAGCTATCATTAAACGATTCCTTTTTCTGCCTTCTTCAAACTAACGAATCTTTTGGCGACATCTCTTAAATCTTTTTTGCTGTCCTTTTTCAATATTCAACGCAACCTCTTTTCCAACTTTTGAATACCTAGAAAATGTACCCTGCAATGTTGTCCAACCTTTCACAAGTCATTCTCCATCTTTACACAAATGCATAATGGAAATGACCTTAAATATGTTTTGTCCTGTGTACTGTAAGTTAGCCTATATACATTTTATCATTCAGTACATTTGATGTATAATTAATTAATTTTTTCTTTTCTTTAATATTATCTTTTACCTTCTGTTGTATAAAAATGTTTTTTTGTTTTAATCAAATATTAATTGTATAAATATCTATATTTTAATAGTATATAACTCTAAATGTCTAAATAAGTTATGATAAAATTAAAGCAATCAATTTTTAAAAAAAAGTAGTGTGTATAATTGTAAATAAAATGTAATTTTATGAGTTTTAAGTTTTTAAAATTATTTCTATATACAGCGGGTACAATATCTACAATTAAACAGCATATACTGTTAAGAAATATCCGTTATATTGTGAAGATTATAAGATATTGTCTGTACTTCAATAATATTTGCATTTTATGTAAATAACATAAAATACAGAAACTATATCATTAATCATATTTTGTGGTTTTTGCCTTTTGTACGTCAAAGAACCAGATGTCACCGGTATGCGGAAATTGCAACATGACAGAAGTATCAAAATATAATATTAATATATTATTAATGGTAAATAAATAGTTTTAAAAACGGTTTTCATTCTTGTGAAATCCATTTAACCAGTCGCCATGCACACTGTACAGTTATACGGAATGTTTCTCATCAAGTATTTATTAGCAACGGTCTTAGGCATTTGGCAAATATTCCAACAAACTGATATAATTGTAAGCCTTCCATTGTGTTCCACGGAGGGAGTATTTGGCTGTAAAACTGATTGAAACGGATCAATATTTCAATTTGATTTATTCATCTTAAATTCTATTACATAAAACCAAAATTGCGTGGGAATATGGCGCATATATATGTGTATGCAATATGTATGTTCATATTGTTTCGCCTTGCCGCTTATACTTTGATATATTACATATTTCAAGCAATGATCACACGTGGTATGTTCGACAATACAAATATATTGTCAAATAGTTTTCTTTTTGTACCTTTAAGAAAAAACCAACTATTATGTTTAGACAAACACAACATGTTACAGTGCAATATAACATAAATGTGAGTAATTAGACTTGATTAAATTAACTGTTAAATATTCTTTAGCACTGTTACACTTCTGTTGTATTATCTCAGGATGAGCATCTTTCTTTTTTATTATTCACTTTATTTGTTAATGATGAGCAGAGTACATTTTAATAATGTTTCCTTTTTTTTTAAGCGACTTAATACAATTAGGGTGACTTTATTGAACAAAATGTTGAACAAATTTAGCCCTTCCTCTACAAAATCAACAAAAACGCCTTAAAAATAATTTTTTTTAGTTTTTCAATCTATAATAAATAGGTACGTTTGCGCGGGATATTTTTAGATATAATATTGTACTGACATAATAATGTAGAAAATAGGCTTTGTCTACATGGCATATCCTGCCTGTTGCTAGTCGGTGATAATAATATTATCTTAATGCAATAGACAGATATCAATTTACCTTAGTCATTATTGTAATCCACAACAGTTGAATTCTGGGCGAATTACTGACAAGGGTGTAATTATAGTTAGAGAATAATTATTTGACGCTCCTTACACCCTTGCAGGATTAAACAATGTGCCGTTGTCAATACAAACGTTAAATCCACACATCTACTGCCGATTGTCAAACCTAAATGGTTTTCGTTTATAATTACTTATAGTTACTATACATTGCTTTATTACTCAATGATGTTTGTGCTGCAGCTCATACGAACTGTACAACCACATTATTTACTAAAATATAACATTGTTTGTCTGGGAAATGTATAAACTCAATCAGAAATAAAATTTATTTGCAAATATGTTTTATTAACAAAAAAAAAATATGTATTCCGTAAGAAAAAACGGTTTCCGCCAAACTCCACGTTTGTTACACTTGCAAAACTTTGCATACTAGTGCTTTGGTATAACAAGTATACCGAACTAATTTTCAAAATAACTAGTAGTCACTAAAAAATTCTCATAATATTTTCTCACGAAATCATTATTAATTGAAGAGTATGGGTATATAGTTTTAACCAACTGTTCTATCAATAACATATTATAAATAAAATAGTCAGGCAGGGGAGGGGCTGTGTACACCCAAAGTGCTTATTATACTTGAAAATGTGGTTTTGTTTCGTTAAAAATTCATCGCTATGTATATTTAATCATTTTTCCAAACTTGGTCACGTCCATTATTTGGAGTTGTGCCGGTTTCTCATTCGGGTTTTGTTTAATTAGAATAAACGTTCGAAGATATTACTTATAGTTTAATGTACGTACTTTAAGTTTACATTCAGACATGATAGTTTAGGTAAAATAATAATGTTGAATTTTTAGAAATAAGTAAAGCAAACCATGTATAAAAATCCAAAATGATGGATTTTAGGTATTTACTATGGTTTTTGGTACTCACAGGGGAATTATTCCTTTTCCTAAATAAATAATAAAAAACACGGTGAAGCTGTAATTAAAAGAATTTCAACGAGTCGAAAACTGTTTATTGGTCACACAAAACACCCCTCCTAAACAAAAAGCTGAATAAATAATAACAAAAATTCCAAAAAAAACTTTATTATTGACACATTTCATAAAAACTTAAATCGCAATATAACTAATGTAATAATATTTGACATAATGCCCTTTGTAAATAAACGAGATTTTTAAAAGCATATTTTATATCATATTTTAGAAGTTTGACTTGTTCTTTTTGATATACAAACTTGTTCGTCTCGCTCTACGAAATGTTTTGTTGTAAAATAGTTTTATCAAAAATGGTGACTTATAATTTATAAACCTTTTTTTTGAGTAAACGATTAGCTAAAAACTAAAAAAAAAAATTCCTGGATGACTATGCGTAAATATATTCTGCAAAATTTATTTTGACAATAACCAAAAGCCTCACAAAAAACGATATAAATATTTTATACTCCAAGTGGAACTAAAAGACAGCTATTTGCCAGCTATATCACTATAATAAAATATGAATATTGGTTACCAACAAGTTTAATCTTTATGTAATACAAATGTTTACATTTTCAAAAAGAGTCAATGTTAAGTACAAATACAATTAATACTATCGTATAAATTGCTAAGCTCGGTTGTAGTTGAAGAATCAGTTATTAAATAGCTTTTTAACACACTTAAAGTGACCACTAGACCATACGAAACCCTAGAACTTCTTTAAAGAATAATATTAAAACAAAAAAATGCACTGCCTTCCTATTTCTAGAAATAATTATTTCCCTTAGCTACAACTAACTTTTAATATACACAGACGTGTAGAGTTGGCTTAGAAAAAAGGTAAAATACAAAAACAAGTTTTTATTCAGATAACGCTTTGAATACTAATGTTAAGTATTTTATGTAGCTGTCCGTGTACACAAATCAGGTGTTACATGAAATTCTGGATACCATGTACATAATATAAGATGATTTATTCTCGATTCAATAACGGTGGATAAATCGACAAACTATAGGTAAGTTTATCTGGTATAAGCTATGTTTTGCCCTTCACCCCCAGAAAAAAAATGTACTAATTCAAAACGTATCTACGTAGGCTAGGCACTACAATATACTAAATAACACGCTATGTTGTCTACTATCGACCGATTAGCCGTAAACATAATCCCGAGTTGCCTACCTGTTTAAGCCGGTAAGTGCTAGCCATAAATTATTAAGGAAAATAACCTACACGTTAAAGTTTAAACCCTAAGATACGACCAGAAATAGCGCTGATGTGATAATGCGAAAGTTGGCAAAGAGCTTGGGCTCTCGAAAACGACCCTCGGAATACCGTTTTTTTTTCTAATCGCTTGGTCCTCAGGAAACTGTTTTGATATTGTTAAGTGTTCCTAAGCACTCGGAAGTCTTTTTGTTTTTCGACCAATTTGTATGCTCAAACGCCGAGAACTTTATAATTTGAAAATAATACTTTCCTACAACTGTTAAAATTATAACTATGTACCACCGAAACATGAAAAAATCCTTTAGGTTTGTTAGATAAAAATGTGTTGCATTAACAGAAGTTTGGTCATATTGGCGACAGCAAAATGTTGAAGTTGTATTTACTGATTAGTAGTTCTTTTAAAACATATTCATAACTAATGAAAATGTTTAAACAACATAGTCCAACAAAATTAAAGTTACCTCGACTAAATGTTTGTTTGATTAAAATGGTATTTAGTGGGTACAACTACAAAATCTGGTTGTCACGGATGTCAATCATGTTAATGCAACAAAAAATAACGGTTTCCTGTGGGTGGGTTACACTTTATTTTGCGTTATAAGAAGGGATTTGGAACGTAACCAAATGTTGTTCCAATACTATGACATTTTAAAACTGGGTCATAAAAAGGGCTTCAAAAACAAGCGAAGAGAAGTGACTGCATTAATCATAAGATAAAAGTGATTAGCAGAAAAAGAGCGACTAGAAGATATGAAAAATTCAAAAATCATCCCATAGAGTACATTAAATTTGCAAAATAGTTTAGACAAGGTTCGTACCAGCTTTACAGTTCTTGGATAATAATAATAGTACACTAATTTCGGATCAAAATCGTTAAAGAATTTAAAGTATAATTTGAAAAACTACTTGGATGATACCACATTTGATCGAAAATAGCAAGCCCTATATAGCATAATAGAAGTAGAATATTCGATCCATACTCTACAAATATATAAGGTCACCAGGAGAAGATAGAATTGATGTTGAACTATTAAATAAAGGAGAGCAAAAGCATACGCCACAGTTGTATAATATAATCAAACAGATATACACCAATGAAAAAGTTACCACAAGAGTTGAATGAAGCATTTATACGTCCAGTTTATTTTAAATCGCCCGAATCGTTCAATCTTTTATCAAAATGCCTTTCAATTAATCAAATTTCGTAAATTCCATAGTCTTTTGTATTTGACCGGACAAAATATAGTGGCTTTGAATTTATTTATAATAATATATTATATTAGCCGTAAATTCATCCATAGCAATATGCTGTTCTGGCTCGGAGGAATAAACGACAGACCCTGATAACAATAATACGAGTGCTGGTTAATATATATTGTGTGAAACGGGTTGCCGCTGTATGTACAAGAACACCATATTGACAGCAACCCTTTAAAATCGATTTGGCACAGTTGCTACTACATACAATATACATGTATCTATAAATATTACCTTTCAAATACGCGTCGTTGAGAATGTTATGTAAGTCCACTGCACCGAAACTTATTTCGACCACGGTAAACATCTTGACATGATGTTTACTTACCTATCAAAATATTTAACCATAACACACATGTCCTAACTTCGATACGAATGTAACAATTTATTGTTTCAACGAAAATATTGTTTTATTTTTAACTTTACAAACGCGAGACGGATATCTTCATACTCGGTTAACCTAACATTATAGTTTGATATTGATGCCTTAGCAGATTAAAACTTAAAAACAGCATATTTCCCACATCGCTTATTCGCTTGCCCAAAGTTCACAAAAGTAACCTATCACTTACTCTACTTATTATGGTGGCTCAATTTTTTATACGACCAGTAATACATACTTATATGTATAATATAATATATTATATGTTTTACATATTCTTCTTGGATGAGGTAAATGACATTTGATGTTCAGGTTACTTAACACCACATAATATATCAGTATCCTATTCTAAAATATAGTAATATATGTATAATAACTGTACAAAAGTTATTTATTGGACTATCATTTTTATATTATGCTAAATATATAGCAAAACATTTTAATAGTTGTTGCTTTTTGTTTGGACGCCGAGTTATAAATATACTAAAAAATAACCTAAGGCTAATATTTTATTATGTGCACTCAAGTTGAACTTTAGGTGAAATGCTTTTAGCTCGTGTTGAATGATGATTTTTATCTTAATATTATATTATTGCTATAAGTAACCAAGGGCCAAGCTTATCTTTGCAGTAAGTAACAAATTTTGTACGATGTAGTCGTGTGGTATTTGTACAGAGAAATAAACACGATTTAACCAAATGTTTATTAAGGTTCATTATACTAAGTACACCGAAACATAAAGAAATTTTTTTCTTGTACCTACTCAATCTTAATGGAAACGGAGGTCTTAGGAAATGTAGATTTTTTATGAAAATTAATGTTTTCGTAAGTCTCAGATAGCGTTTCTAGAATTTTTGAGCTTACAAAAACAAATTGTTGATGAACTTGTTCAACAAAACCTTAACTTAACATAAGTCATCCTAAATATATATGAATATAAGATTATTAGTTCTTGTCACTTAAAAATATTTAAGTCATAAATATTCGTTCAATTGTGATGTAAAAAATGCGTGTACATCATCAAAAAAATATAATATGTCGGTATAATGATGTCATCGCAGTGATATAACCAAATAATAACAACCCATACTTATGTAGCTAGAATGTTTGAGATAATATAGGTAGGCATATAGAAGTTTCAAAAATCAAAAGTTCCGAATTAAGATGTAACTATGAGAGAATATAAAACGGTCAGTAGCGATTTTTAAAATGCAAAATCAACAGCACAAAATACTTTAGTAAATTGTAGATTGTTAGTATCTATCGATTATTATTAATTTACCGACATATTATATTTTGTGTATTCAGTGATCTATTTCGTGAACAGCAGTGTCTTCTCTTTAAAGCTGTATAGGAACTTTATTTATTTGTATTTTAATATTACTTTAGTTATCCGCTGCATTTCCTTTGTAAAAGCAAGATGTAAAGCGCAAGAGAAAAAATTGCTGAGGTAATTGATATTTATAAAAAAAACTGTACTTACCTGACTTGATCCTACCTAAAGGCTAAAATAATAAAACGAAGAAAATAACTTCAACGGTAATATTATAAAAATAACAGCGTACGAAAACCGACCGTAAAATTAGAGCCCAAGATAAAAAGAATACGAACTTGAATTGCCATGTTGATTTTTTTTTAATGGTAGCCGGTCTGCCGGTGACTGAATAATGGTATCATTTAGCAACTCTTAAGTTGAAAAAATATTTCAAAAGAAAAAATATTGGAAAAAAGACATGAAAAATCCGTTTTTTCATACATCATTAAAAACATTTCGTCATAATAATAATAATTTAAGTTTTGAATCTTTTTCAAAGCACATATTTTGTATTTACTCAACTCGAAGAGTTTTTTGAAGAAAACTAATAAATCGGTAGAGTATACTGGAATTATTTTTATAACTATATTTTGTTGTATTTTTATTTGTACAATTTTATTTTAATATATTTTATATTTTGTTTTCTTTCATAGAAGCGTCAGACATGAGTTTAAGTACAAAATATTAATCTAAGCGGACATGCTGTATAACCCACAGCACTTGAATACACAAATAAGTAGAGACGAGTTTAATACAATTATTATAAATATAACATTATACGGAATAAAACAATTTTGAAAGATTTATGATAAATTTAAATATAAAGTGTATTTTTTTGTTTGATAGAAAGGATTGAATATGAGGGTTACACGTTTTATCAGCACGTTTATACACGTTTACATTCTTAGCTGACAAATAAAAGACATCACAGTTTTTATTCTAAAATATTTTTACAATTAATTAAAAACAAATCGGTTCACAGGAAAAATTGTTTCTTCAAACACAACAAAAAATACTTCATTATTATAAAACCAATTACTTTAACCAAATACTTTCTCAGCTCCGCATCAAAGCTAAAAATAATGAACGATAAAAAAAGTGCAGTGTCAAAAAAATTGTGGATACTATTTATTAGTCATTGAGTTAATACTCAATACTGTTGAACTGTTATTATTAATTACTTATTATATTATTCTGCTCACTTCGATATTTTGAATTCAGGAGATATGATATATTATGTGGTAGAAGAATAAGTTATAGAATAAAATAAGGCGTATGAAAAAGAGACACTACAGCAGAAAACGAGAAATTGCAAAATAGGTGTTCACCTTACTGTGCTGGCATTATTTTATATAACATTTATAAAAGCAATTCATAACATCAGGTTGAATTCTAGATAGCTTACATTCAACGAGTTTTTTTTTAATACCAGCAAAAAAAGTTCTAACGGGATGAAGTACTTATTTATAATTTCATAAATATTGTTTTATAATAACAACGATCAACATTGAACACTTTAATGTTTAATTTAATTATGCGGTCATTTTATTAAATATTGTTTTTTTTTTTTTTTTTTGAAAGTTTAAGGTGAAAGACGGCAATTTCTGTATTCAATTATTTATAAAACGATTGTTACGCAAAAATAAAATAACTTTGATAACTTCCTTGTGTTTGTACAATTCATTGTGAAAGAATAATAATTGTTTTAACCGACATTTTATTTTTTAATCAGTTTAAAAGATGTGTTTTGAAAAGGAAAAAAAGTATTGAATAAATAAAGCGGCATGGTCGTTGAATTCAATTTCTTCATCAAAGAAACATTAACGTACAGCAGCTTACAATAAAGACCTTAACCCTTAATTGTAAGCTTCTGTAAATATAAATTAATCAAAGTATACGGAAAAGGTAGACTCTTTCACAATTGTAGTGAGACCGAATGTTTTTGCATAAATAATTTGTTTCCGCGGTGAACCAAATAAAAGAAATTTAACAATGTTCAATCTTCCTTTAGAGTTCTTTAAAGTTCTTCAAGACATAATATATTGTTATTGTACTCTCATATCAAAATTTAAACTTTTTCACTGTCGGTTCGATGCGAATCTGAGAAAGAATTGAATTCGCCTTAGTTAGTATACAAGTTTTACATAATCATGAGTTCATTCTGTCTTTTGAAATTGTACAATTTGAATCCCACGATCAAATTTTTTCAAATAGAGTTAGTTTCAGGCGTAGTTAAGAAGTACGTCAATAGCAGAAAGAGATGTAAGATATTGATATATTTTGAGTAGTTATGATAAAAGACAGCAGGTAAATGAATACGGAAAATACATAATATTAGTAATTGAATATTAAAGGAAAAACAAATTTAAATATTAGAAAACATGTATGAATTATGTTTTGATATTCTTAAATACACAACCAAGCCAGTAACCTAACCTTTCGACACGATATGGTCTTAGATTATTATTGTTATTATGAGTAACCGTTCTTGAAAGTTATTCGTTTAGAGAAACGTTGTTGTGAAACAAAAATACCAGAAATTATACAAATCACTAAGCATTTTGGGCAATACGACCACCTTCTAAAATGAATAACAAAACCAGTTCCTTGTGCCCGATGTTCTTTGAGTACAGTAACTATTTTTTCCATAAGTTATACGTCTTGAGTCTAGTGTGGGCACATTTGAGGTACCTTTTTGGTAGCACTTGTGGTCAATCTTTTTTTTTTTTTCAATAAACTGGTTCATAAAAGACACAGAACAATTAATGTTGTTGAAGGTTAGAACAGCAGATTAAACAAACATATTAATTAATTTTGACCGACTTATTTAGCTTTGTACAATCGTCTTGTATTAAAACTAAGCACAGAGACTTTTTTTTTAACATGGAAGGAAAAAGACGGGGGAAAATGTTAACGGAAATCGACAATAGAGTTGAAATCATATGAAGAGGAGACAGAGATTTCAAAAAATGCCTAAAAATTATTTATTTATTTCACCCAAAAACTTGCTAGAGACGTGCTAAAATAAACCGTAAAAAAAAACTGACATATCTTCATAAATTGAGACAAAATAAATATTCTAAAAATAAATTTTAAATACGTTAGTAAATATTATGTACAGTCCTATGCCTGTAAAAGTGTGAAGGAAAGTTTTAATTTAGTTATTATATTTGTAATAATATTTTTAATTATTATTATCAACATGAATGCCAGTATCATAAAACCAGTTTATAGGTAAAACGAGTGACCGCAAGGGCTACCAAAAAGGTAGTGGCCGCATCTGTGCCGGAATTATTAGTCTCTTGTTTAGTTCTTGGAGCTTACACATTTTGTTAAAAAATGTATCACTTTATGGTGTTATTTGGCCGACTATCCTGGTTATACTGTATTATGATGTGTTGTAATTTTGATTAGCCAAGGACCACGTTCTAAACGAATAATAAGACTATCAAAATAAAACGCCACAGGTATAGGAATCGGACGGGCGTCAAAAGCACGCTCAGTTTTACCGTGTGCGGCTCAGCAATTAGGCCGAGCGAAATAAATTGTTTCACACAATGATTAATGATATTGCGTCACAACATTGTATATATATACTATATATATATATATATACTGTCTTTCCGGGAGGAAATGTGCACTGGGGAACACCAACACGGTCTTTTCCGCCGAAACGGTGTACTACGCACACGACCGTCATCCAAACGTTGTATAGCTGTTGTATTATACAGCATTCCATCCCACCGAATCGTTGACAAAAATACATGTATACATATAGGCATTAAACGAAACCGTCGCGTCGTTTTAGTGCCACAATGATTTTGAAACGGCCAAGTCTAAGCGGTAAATTTCGGTTAATAGTTGAAACTATAATAACGATGCGGTCGGTCATTAAAACATGAAAATACTTTACTATCTTTCAGTATACTAATAGAAACTGTGTAATTAATTAAATTTAATATTAAACTTATAGAAGATCGAGGTTAAAAGTTCCGAAAGTAAAGAAATATATAAAGGGGCATAGTGGCACGCTTTGAATACGTTATGCGGAAAACTAAAGAAAGGGCCAAGAGATAGACCAAGAAATCGATGGTTTAATAGGGTAAGACTTTAGAGTTGTTGGGTGGAAGATTGGGTCCAGGGTAGAGAGAGATGGTGGCGGCTAAAAATCTTGGTGGGTTATGAGACCAACCAAGAAGGCTGTGATCGGGATAGGTTAGATTCAGATAATGTTAAACTTAGAAAAGGTTTAAATTAGATTCAAGTAAGGTTTTAGAGAAACCGCCTAAGTTTATACCTTAAAACTTTATTCAGCATATTAGCTTCGGAGTGTCGTATATTATCTATTGATTTTTATTTTGTATTTGACACTAAATATATATATTTAAAATTTCAGTAAGATTGGTATGTATACATAAATTATAATAACAATATTCGGCCTTTATATTAAGAAACGACTGATACGAAAGCGGGTGAACATAATTTTAAGTGCTCAAACGGGTAGGCCGTAGTTACATGTTAATTACAGTGGCAGTATTGCATCGCCTACCTGTTTTCTCCTTGAAAACTGTGTAGACGGTAATTAAACGACATAGCTGTGCGAGGATAATACTTAGATGTGTGAAGCAAGTGTTAACGATGAGAACGCTGAAATACCTTATACCACTAGCTATTCGTCATCAAGTGTCCACCGTTGCTTTGTAAACCATTCTCCAAAGAGTAGTAATCGATATTTTTAGCATCGATGCGTAGCTGAGAAGGTTTTTGCTTTTAAAAATTATATATTTTTATTTTTGTGTCCGAGACCCACGATATTTTCTAAACCGCTGAGCCGGTTTCTTCATGTAGCAACTCTGTAGATCAGAAACCGTATGGGAAATTGGGCAAACATTAATAAAGTCCACCCCTTTCCATTGAAAATCGAGAAAAACACCTGAAATATTTACTTATTTTTCAACTTGAAATAACGTCTCACCGTTAATTTTTTTTAAATAGTCTAATTACTTCCATATGTGTATGGAATATTCTTTAGAGTTTAGACAGAGTACTACCGATAAATGTTGACAAGCTAAATATTATACCATAAACTCTTTCCCCTAGAAGGGGTGGAAACTTTTTCTTTACATCGCTTTATTTTATGAAGTTCTTGGTTTAACGTCTGAAAATTAGACCGAAGATAGATCTAGAATGGAGCTATAACATATACAAATGTCTTCAAAATCAGAAGTCAAACTTTTTTCAAATAAAGGGAAACTTATACTTTGACCTTAGTCAATTTCTAGGTTGCTATGCACGTTATATTATTAATTAGTATAACTATGGTAACTATGGCAACAAATTATTATAACAGATCAACTCAAATCGTATTCACCCTTATACTAAAAATACAATTTAAACACATCATTATCATTACAATGTTATGATTGATATTAATTGTATTTCTGCCATTTATAGATTCGCGTCAAAGTGTTTATTGGAAAGTGATTGTATCAGAGAACTGTTTTTTTTTAATTATTAAACTATTTATTGTAAATATAATATTCATTAGTTAGAGTTATTACAACTTATTTGTTAAGCCTAAACGACTATGTTATTAGTTTTATGCACAACAATAGCACTAACTGCTGTAGTAAAATATTGGCAAGCGGCGGCGACACGCGCTGACATGTACAGATGTTCGAGCATAAAATACTGTATATTTTACTTGTATTGAAATATATTCACATGCATATAAATTAGTTAACTCTGAAAACGTGTTGATCATGCCGACGACTGTTGACATCAAGATGTAACAGGATTTTTATTATCACTCGTTTGGCAATATTTATCGTTATAGGACAATACAGTTAGTTTATTTTATTTTTCACAAAACACACAATTCAGAATTCTTATTATTATTTATGAGAAGTGAAATAATGTTTTATTCAAAACGCCCAAGTTGTTTTGTTTATAATATTTCAAAGTTAAAACTAAAACGTCGGTTTTTTTTTGTGGTAGACATTTTTACTAATATTTTTATTTTTCAATGATTTAAAAAAAACTGTCGGAAATATATTTTGACTATAAATATTTTAGCTTTAGAGGCATTTATATATGTATATAGTTTTTATATCAATAATGAACTCATAGGTCCAGAGATTTTAACGATTTTGGTTAATCGGTATTTCGTTTTTATTTGATTTCTAATAACAACTTAAATAGTGCATTTGTTGTACTTAACGTGTGTGTGTGTGTGTGTGTGTGTGCAAATACAATTTGTATACTTTGTACAAGACATTGAACTACTTACCGAGTTAATCCAAGTAAATACTATGGTTCTATATAATTTATGATATATTCAGCGCGGTTTATGTGTTCGGTATCGAACACAATAGACTCCGAATGAGTCATAAACACGGTATTCTCGTCGTGGGTAAAAAATGTATAATATATCCTATAAGCGTGCTTGCAATAGCTGTTTTTTCACCGGGCAATGTGTACCGCCACCGAGTCGAAAGGGCTGACTGCAGCGGCCGCCGGGTCGCCGCCTCAGGTAATAATAATTTAATAGTGCCACTGAAACACAATCGATAATGGATAAAGTTCAATTAAATTCGAAATGAAATTGGGTCGAGTGGCGTGCAAATTTGTAGCAAAAACGAATTCCGGATGTCGTCGACCGTTGACAGTCGTGTAATTATTTTGCAGAGCCGTAATGAGAAAAACGGGTCAAACAAAGAGATACGTGCATAAAATATAATGCGTTCCATTTACACACTGTAAATACCATTGACGAATGGCGAACTAGATGGTGGATAAGCAATGAGATGCCAAACAGCTGTACGACGGGTTCAAACTTCAAAGTGGCCATCTCGCAAGTTCAGAGGATGAAAATACAAAACATTAGAGATTTGTTTCGAGGGAGATCATTCTGTGTAAAAATATATGATGTCTATTTTACAAAAACCGTTTTAGCCTAAGTGACAAACGTTCTCGCTGCCATATTTGTAATCCTGTCTGTATTAGCATAATGGGTAGGTATATCAGCTCTTCTATATAAATAATGAAAACAATTAGCATACGGACTGATATGGTATGCATACAGCATACCACCTATGTTTAATTTTGTATATTATATTTGTAAAGCTCTACTGACGATTACGGTGAATTGTCAAAGTGTCTGCAAATGTGTTTGCAGAGTTGGCCGAATAATTAAACGCGATGAATTACAATTATTATAACTTCAGCGATTCTTTCATTAAACATATTTTGGAGCAAATAAGGATTATTGCGTAGACTTATTTAGTCATTGAAAATAATATTATCATTTTTCTTCTAAACACTGTAGAATTTTACAAATTGTATACAAATTAAACAGCAACAGTTTTGACTATCAAATAACAACTACAATATTGTTGACAAGACATATTATTATAATGCATCATGTATGTGTATTTAGGGTTGATAGTCGGTCGAGCATTGTTTTGTGAACCGTGCTCGTCATCCAATACTATGCATTATAATAGTAAAGGACCACAACTGTTATTTGAGTTGCTAACAAAACGGTTAGCTGATTACGATTCTATGATGGTCGTATCGCGCTGGCAGCACAGTGACAAGCTACCGCTCTGTTACAGGATCATTTCAAATTTCCATCGGGTACTGTTAAAATCTATAAACTTAGCACGTTACAAGCCAATTCTGTTCGTGTCAACCATGAAAATATGCTCTCAAGTTATTGAGCACAACTAGTCTCTGACCGAGACATTAACAGTAAAAAATATGAATTAAAACAGTAACTATATCTAAAAAAGTTTTTTTTATTTTAGGTGACAGTTCAAAAGATATTCTAGGTAGTCAGTAGTGCTGTCTACTAACAACCTGTCAGTTTTAATTTTTTTTAAGGGGTTTGGTATAGGCAAATTTTGTAAAAATCTTAAATTAAAAATTAAACTTCAATATATTTGTATTATTACAGTAATGAAGAGTCATTGTGGATAATTATGTATTTTGTTTGGCTATATGTGTACAGCGTCTGGTTCTAATGTTTTTCACAATTATTGTTCGTTATTATTGGTCAAAAGCTAACTCGATAGCTGCTATTCGCGGTCCTAACTATTCTTTTTTGCTTGTATTGTTCTTAAAATTTTGATTGCATTTAAATGTTTCGTCCCCAGCCAGAGCAAAGTCAAAGTGATGCGTCTGTCGAAAAATTATATAGGTGGCAACTACAAACTTAAAAATTGGTTGTCCTAACAACTAACAACTCTTAAATCGATCGTTTGATATTTGTGATAATTATTCTTAATTTTTGATTTTGCATATTATTTCGTTCTTGTTTAATTATATTTTCTACGTACCTATTATATTTGTATACCTGTGTTATTAGAGATTGACGCTGGCTTAAACTATTGGGCATGGTGCGAAGACACCCGACATAGGCGGCAAGACGTCCTGTTCCCCCTTTACTGACGTCATCATTGAAAACCTTAAAAATGAATTCTTTAAAAAAAAATTCTTGTTTTTGTTTCAATTGCTGTAAACGTATAAATAAATAAATAATTATAAAAAACAAATTGAAATCCTTTGTAATATAAAGTTACAATGCAGTACGGTGAGTGGACCACATTTCTGACTGCCCCCGTTCTAGGTAATAAATTAGAGGATCCTAGCAGGAACAGTATCTACCCCTAAAATATTCCTAGACTCTTAATCAACTCATTTAACCGCCTAAAAAGTAAAAGAGTGGTCGTATTTTAAATAAATTACTTTATTACTCTCAAATTCGCAAAGTACAATATTATTTATTAAAATACTCAATGCCGAGTAAACTAAAACTACTATAGTGATAATAGTTTGTTTTACAGAGAAACCCAACTCAAACCAAGTACGGTATAAACCAGCACAATAAGAAATTAGCACAGTGATTCAAGAGGGTTATTTAATATGGAAGTGGTGTATTCATTGACAAACGTCTCGATGCAAATCTGATATCTAGAACACAGTACAGTACAAAGTACAAACCATGTACAGCCTAAACCAGGTATAGCGTAAATCAGAAAATGTTAGCAAAGTTGGGTCAAAAAAGCAGTTTTTATATCTTAATGTGATTACACTGCAATAGAACACTTCGATGCGTATCTGCAAGTAGTAAAAATCCAACTTAGTTTAAACCAAGTACAGTGTAAACCAGTGCAATAAAAAAATAGTGGGGTTCAGTATCCACAAAGCCACGTTTCCTTGAATGTAGTTTCATAGGAACTTTGCACGTAATGATTTTTATCTTAAGGTCAGGAAGATAGTTTGAAATCAACAATTTGTTTCTATTTATTAAACCATCGTCATTGAACCCACTCAATATTTTCAGTTTTAAATTTGTTTTTTTTTTATACCTTAATAAATCCAATGCGAACAACCGAATCAAGCGCCCATACTCATTCACGTGTACGTAAATATTTTTGTTTTAATTTAATTTTAGTTCTTAGAACTGCACCCTATCAAAAAACCGATCAGCCTAACGAGTTTTAAAGCTTTAATTAAAATTCCAAATGAATTATTGTTTTCATAAAAAAACCGATTTACAATTGTCCCACGTCTCACGTACAAAATATTCCAGTTGACTTTATTTTTGGTAACCGTTTTGTGGTCGAAAAAAGTACTAATTAGAGCTTTGTTTTGTGCAGTTTGCTAATTAATTGTGTGAGTTAAACTGAAAACTATATAGAGAAAATATTTAATCATTCAGTCACTGTACGAAACCCATGGTTTTGATCTTGAATCACTCAACCCGACATCTTACTTTCACCATCTCTGACCAAACCTGAACTTAATTACACATACCAGTGGTCATTATAATTCTATAGTCTAAACCAGTCAATCAATGTTCATTGTAATTTGAGCCGAACAAACCTTTACAGAGCTAAATTTAACGTCTGTTAATCGTTTTTAAGAACGCTAAACAAACCAATACAATCCAAAACTATGTGGTTTTTATTTAAACATTTATTACAATACAATTTATAAATTCATATGTGGTTCCGGTTAACTATCTCATGCTTAAGACAAAAAGAAACTAATTCTTAAAAATTGAATTTATCCTATAGGAATTACTGTAAATTTTGATTTCTGAAAAAAAAATTATAACAACAACCTATAAAGAATCTTTTTTACCGACTACTGTGTACACTACAGTTTAAAGTCTAAATTAAAAATGTTGGCTATACTTCAAATGGGTGAAGATTTCTTAGCTGTAAAAAAGTCATGTCCTGCAGCAATTCTTGATAACATAAATTATATTCTGTATTATAACAAACTCAGCTCGACCTTTTCCCTAACATTAACTGTATGCTTAACGTTCAATAGATTTACAGGAGGAAATTTACAAATCTCACTATGCCATCCAATTATTTTTAATTCTACGGGCCAACAAAATATTACTTCCTGAGCGGAAACGTTTTTCACTTTTTGGATTATTCGTTTGAATGCAAATAAAATATTCTTTTCCGGTAACTAAAACTGGCTGAGTGGATTTTTTTGCAACGTTTTCGCCAAAATAATGTCATATAATGATGCAGTGCAATAATTATCATTATTTCCAGTAGTCAAATATTATTTATGTCAAGTCGCAACAAATTATTTTTCTTTGAATACTGTAAGAACAATACTTTTTCAGCTACACATAAATGCTAAAAAGTAAAAATCACCGTATAAGATTACAATTTATGGAAAGCCCACATAATTTTTAAACCGATTGCTTTGTGTAGCAAATTTTAAGGTATAAAATCATATCCGAAGAGTACTTTTACTCTTCAAATTTAACTGCTTTTATATAGCTTATAATTTTTTTGAAAAAAGTAGAATTACATTTAAACCTAAATGTGATGTTTTTTTTGTTTAGTAGGATTATGGATACACACTAACAAACCAAAAACATATCATAAGCCATCTTCTCTATAAGGGTTGCTAAGGTTTTTCTTTACTTCACATTTTTTAGTGTAATTTTGATCAATTACACTGTTACATAAATAACAGATATCTTTACATATTTAAATGTATTATATAGAACAAAAAACAATGTATAAATCTAATAATTTGAAAAATCTTTTGTTTTTGTATTTGTTTACATCAAGTAGTATCATACTTGTATAGTTGAAAGAGATCATCAATCAATTTTTAATTAATTTAAATTTGCATTTAATAACGATGTTTAATCCAATTAGCTACAGAGTAATAAAAATTGTAATAAGAGACAAAGATAACAAATATATAAGTTAAAATAAGGTCACACAGAAAAAAAAAAGCGTTCAACTAATTATTTTTAGATTTATATTGTATCATACCTACCAAGTAGGAATTATGAAAACCGACGCGCACTCTAGGAGAAAAGTGTTCTATTAAAGTATAAAGACTTTCTACATAAGGTAGAATATAAATTTGCATTTTAAATACAATTAATTCATTATAAACCGTCCGATTTTTTAAATTTAAAACATATTCTAATGAAATAAAAATATAGAATAGGACTATATTCAACTTTAAGATTCATAGTTGTATCAAGTTAATCAGTCGACAGGCAGCAAGAATATACGACAAAAAATATATTTCTGAGGATGGAATATTTCCAAAGTATTGGCAAGCAAATCAATTTGTAAAGTATATAAATATGTATGTAAATATGTACAGCATTAGGTTTATCATTAAATGCAGTTCCATCTTTACCCTAAGGGCACGTGGGGTACGAGCCCATAGCCTCCGGCCTGATGGGGGCCCCAAATAATACAATTTATATCTTAACGTTTTTTTTTTGCTTTCTTAAAGGGCCCAAAAACGTTGTATGCACAATAGCTCCTGTATAGCCTAAGACGGTTCTGCTGAAATGTTGTAAATAATGTAAATATTATTATAAAACCCCATGCAATTTTTAACCAATTTATAACTTAATTTATCGTTAGTTTAATTGCGTCATCAATAGCGTATTTGTCGCTGAATTATTGCATTTCTTATTGAGCTGGAATTTTTTTTAGTTATCTATGTCATTCCCACATTTTGTAAGAGGATTATTTTCTTACAAACATATTTTAAAAAATTATTTAATAACTACAATGTTATTTTCGATACGTTTTAAAATTGTTTTCTCATTTGGTCAAAAAAAATTAATGAAATTTTATTTTTTAGTAAATATATTTAGTCTTTATTTGTAACGTTTTCCCAACTTACGTTTCGAACGATAACATCGTTTGTGCAGAATTCAAAATGCATAATTAAGTTTAACGGACAAATTTCAAAAGAGTTAGATCTTAAGACTGGATCACATCAAAAATATATTTCAAAAGTAAAATATTTTATAATATTCGTTACAAGATTCTACTTTTCACTCATTTTAACTGTTTATTAAGAACCGTCTATTTATAAGGCAGTTATATTTTGTTCAACTATAAATTGGCAATTATCAATTTGCTCTAACTTGGATAATATATTGTTTAAATCTAGTTGTACACTATAAACACAAAATCTGTAGGTATAATTATATTTTCTAGTTGTAATGCGTGTTAGAATAGAGCAGTGGTTGAGAAAGTAGGGTTTGTGCAAAAAATAAAACAATACACTCTTTCATGTAATTAAAGTTGAAATGAAGTTTATGCTATTCAAGTTATTTTGACTTTGTGTTGTGTTGCCTGTGCATTCTTTGTACATGTTTTTTTAATATTTAACATCGTTATTGTCATGGAGTAGGTCACAGTTAGGAATAATATTAATTATTATTAACTCTAGTCTCTAGCGAGTCTGGATTTTTAATACAATATGTACGTTGAACAGTCTGAATAAATACACGATATTGAATTAGGATTATAGATACAATCTGGTATAATATCGCAAATCATTTAAAATAAATCATCTATAATAGTAGGTATAATAGTATGTATAAAAAAATAAACAATTTTATTTGCCCATCCATAAAATGTAATCTATGAAAGTGGAGCCTAAATAACAAGCAGCGTATAAATTAAATTTTTTTTTATCAACGTAGTTATACATCAATGTATTTCCGTCCGGAGTAATTTCAGTAATAACACATTGGCCTCTTACGCATTTTGCTTTAGTATATTTATTTTGAGGATTTGAAAATGATTTGATCAATGCCATCAATTCACATTTTTTATCACCGTCGGTGTAACACATTTCTAACAAACCTAAAAATCGCATTAAACATGTATTATATTGGACCGTATAATATATAACGTCATAAATTCATAAATCGTTCACTGTTCGTTTTTGAATAATTGTTTTTTAAGTAACATTATCAAGATAATAATAATATTACCAAATGCGTAGTGAAGTACCCGCATCATTGATGGCAACAATATCTGTATGCGTATGTCCCTTTCACCATCATAACTTTGCACGTACTCTGTTGAATAATAGTAAATGTATTAAAATTTTAAATTATTAAAAGAGTTTTCCATTATGGTTTTCTAGATTTAGTTTTAAGAGGGCGTTGCACCGGTGATTTTCAGTGGTATAAACATGTTAAAGCAGACTGAGAATAACTCGCTTAATTTTGGTTTTAGAGTAAAAGCACCCATTATAAAATGAAAAAAAAACAATATTCCGGAGGGCAAGACGGTGCGTTTTTTTTAAAAAAATTCTTTTTTTGAAAAGTTAGTCATTCAAAAATGTTAAAATAGTCATTATTTATAAACTATGTACTGAGCGCTATACATAGAATAATGAAAAAACGCACCGTCTTGCCCTCCGAAATATTGTTCTCTTTTAATTTTATAATGGGTGCTTTTACTCTAAATCCAAAATTAAGCGAGTTGTTTTCAGTCTGCTTAAACAAGTAGAGATGAAAAAACATTTTAAAATCGCTTTCAAGGATGCTGTGATAGTCCAAAAATAAATTAACCACCAAAATAGAGTCTTAGTTATTAAGCTAATAATTACACATCACAGTTTAACTTTTAAATTAAAATGTTGTAAAAAAATTGCCTATACTTTACTCCTTAAAAATGGGCAGTGCGACGCACAGTGGTCCGAGAGTGAATTCTAGGCGCTCAAAAGTCTTATTAATAAATATGCAAAAAATATCAAAACATTATGAATTATTAATTTTAATATGTTTCTAAGACATAATATAAAATTTCAAGGTCATATGTGTACCTGGACGTTTTTTATTGCTATTTAAAGTTCAGTTTTTATAGTTTGGCGGTTATTTTGATTTCAAAAAATAATATTTCGTTACAATTTTTTTACCCTTTGATATTTTTAAAAAAAATTTTTAAGAAAAATTTTTTAATTATTTTTTTTTATTTAACAAGTAGATAACCAAAGGAAAAAAATATTTTTTTTGAAAAATGTTTTTTTTCAAACTAGTTATGATAATTTTGAACGAAAAATATCTGATGTTTTACATGTTTTTTTTTTTAAGAGAGTAGTACTAAAATTTGCCAATTTTTACCCACATAACAATACATAGGTGTTATAGAGCAAGTATTCAGGTTTTTAAAAACATTAATTTTTTTTGCGACAGACAAAAATTAATTAGTACACAAGGCAATTTAAAAAGTATGATTTTTCAGTTTAGCGGATATTTTGTTTTCAGAAAATATTATTTCGCTTACAATTTTTTTACCCTTTGATTTTTTTTAATTAAATTTTTTAATTTAACTAATAGACAACTAAATTAAAACATTTTTTTAAAAAATCAAAGGGTAAAAAAATTGTAAGCGAAATAATATTTTCTGAAAACAAAATATCCGCTAAACTGAAAAATCATACTTTTTAATTTGCCTTGTGTACTAATTAATTTTTGTCTGTCGCAAAAAAAATTATTATTTTTAAAAACCTGAATACTTGTTCTACAACACCTATGTATTGCTATGTGGGTAAAAATTGGCAAATTTTAGTACTACTCTCTTAAAAAAAAAAACATGTAAAACATCAGATATTTTTCGTTCAAAATTATCATAACTAGTTTGAAAAAAAACATTTTTTAAAAAAAATATTTTTTTCCTTTGGTTATCTACTTGTTAAATAAAAAAATATAATTAAAAAATTTTTTTTAAAAATATCAAAGGGTAAAAAAATTGTAACGAAATATTATTTTTTGAAATCAAAATAACCGCCAAACTATAAAAACTAAACTTTAAATAGCAATAAAAAACGTCCAGGTACACATATGACCTTGAAATTTTATATTATGTCTAAGAAACATATTAAAGTTAATAATTCATAATTGTTTTGATATTTTTTGCAAATTTATTAATAGGACTTTTGAGCGCCTAGAATTCACTCTTGGACCACTGTGCGACGCCCTCTTAAGAGGATTGCATGCGGTCTGTTTTTTAAGGAGTTTTGTATAGGCAATATTTATGGAAAAAGAGGTTTTAATCTACATAACCTAGTAAAGTTGCTAAAGAACTCTTAAATTAATACAGAATTTAAATCCGACCCATTCTAAGTAGTCAAATTTTTGTCTGGCATTTTGGTATAAAACGTCAAAAAAAACAGACCGCATGCAAGCTCCTTAAATTATGAGCGATATTTCTGAAACCCCTAATTTTAATAATGGCTAATTTCGTTTCTCGTCAATTATAACGAGTCATAAAGAAAATTATTGAAATATTGCTATGTTGAGAATAATTTATGTTGTACTAGTAAAACATTAATAATATACATGGATACTGTAGAAAAAGACACGTTACCTTCAATTTCTGTTTCATCAATATTGACAATTTCATTTTGGTCTTCTAAAAAAAACAAATTCGAATAAAGTTTTATTCATATCGTATTGCACAAAACCATCAATACATAGGTACATATTTACTAGCAGTCCGAGCGGTGCTAAACTCAGCACTAGATCTTTAAAGTTACATTTATTTTATACATAACTTTTCTAGGCCAAACAATAAAATACTTTTATTTTAATTTATTTTGTTATTTAGAAAAACTATTAAGTTAAGGGTTTAATAATAAATAATTCAATACGGCAAAAAATGTTTTTTGAAAATTAAAAAACTATTTCTACTTTAATTTAAAAAAATAATCGTTTGTACAATCGAATATTAAAATGACCAAGATCATGATTGTGCAAAATGTTTGTCTTTAATTTTTTAAATATTAATGAAAGGGTATTTAAAAAAGTTTAATGGTATATCATTACCTTATTTTTAATTAACATCTAAATCAATGCGTAAAAGACTATTAGAAAAATATTTCTTCTATAAAATTAAATTTTTCAGAAAATATCACTTATACCTTTACTGTACATCATTCCACTGATCTTTATTTCTTTAATCTTGATCTTAAAATACTCTCGTTTTCCCACCCTTATCACATTGTAGTATGAAATGCTACCACATTATTATAATTTTCCCTTCGGCGTTCTTTATTATTAAAGGTAATAAAACAATAATCAATTGCAATATATTCGTACATCTTATGACGAAGTGCCTAGATAGTTATGTTAAAAAACGCCCATTGTATTGGACCAGTGTAAGAGACTTACTTATGACATAAATTTAGTGATTAAAATATTATTTTCTTACCTATATTGGACTTTATGATATATTGAAGTACCGCCTCTCTGTCTGATATGTCCATAGAATCTGAAAACATAATATATCATTTACAATAATTTTGATTAAAATCGAATGGAATTAAAGTTATTTATGAATTGATTCTATCGTATTCAACTTGATGTTTAATAATTCTTAAACATTTATTATATTATATTAACATGTATATAATATGCTATTGCAATGTACTCAATTTTAGTCCCTGCGTATTTAACATTCTACTCCCCATATAAGAGCACATAATTAAGTTTATAGTACTGAGTGCAGGACTTTTAAGTTCTGTATGTTAAATCATTAAACATTAGGACAGAATTATTAAGAATTTTGTATAACATAGATATTAGATAACATGCAAATATAAGACGCTTAAGCTACCATAATATAATTATAGTTACCTAATTTTTGCCTGGCAACCTCTGATGAATCTATATTAAAAATATTTTTAGTGTATTATTGGGTAAATATAATATAATACAATTCTAGTAAACTACAAATTCATTATATTTTACCATAAATACTTTATGGTAATTACCTAGTGGTAAAAGAGTATTAACCATTATCGCTGTAAAAAATAAAATTTAACTTATTAATATTCCAATGTAGTATTAAACATAATGTAATAAAAAAATAAGAATACTAACATGTGTTATTTAGAAAACACTACATACAAATTTAAACGTCAGATACTTTCATACTATTCACTTACTTACATTATAGAGTGGAAAGTGTCAAAATTAATAACATTTAAATAATATAGTGTAATAATATGTTATCCTAATTAAAATCGTTTACTGTATCATGTTGTTGATATTTTCTGATACAATGTATTTAATGAATGCACTTACTGAAAGAATATTGTTCAATACTTTTCTGTATAATCAAATCTCTCACAGCTGTAATATAAAAGTAACTGTCTCGTTATTTTTTTACTTCTGATTTTAGTAATTAATTTGTTATTGTTAATACATTTTACCTGGTATCAGGTTGTTTATAATTTCGTCTGTAATATACACGATAAACAATAAACAAATTAATGAAAAAAAAAATTATTTAGTAAATACATTAAACAGTCATACGAAAAACAACTAGACTCATTGTAAATATAATTTTTTTTTTATAAGCAAAAAATGATAGTAATTTATTTAATCGTGTAGTAATAATAGTAATAAATAATACATAACAACTTGTATACTACAACTCTTCATAACAAAATGTTATGATTTTTTTCAACATTTTTTTAAAAATTTTATTTAAAAAAAGTAAATAAAACCTATGGATTAAATTATTATGGCGATGTACTAGGAGTTTATGGTTAAGAATGGCTAATACAAAATATGTACATTACACAGGTAGGTTAGTTTAGGTTCCTCTATCTTATACTTTTAATCCAAAGGACAGTTTAGCTATTAAAACAAGAATTAAAATAACCTCGTTTTTAAATGCACACTAATAAAGTATAATTTAGATAGTTGTTTTATAAAATCTCGGTTTAATTTAACAGCACAACTGTACCAATACCAAAAACCTTATCAAATCATTATCATCGAAAATTCCTATCTCGTAAACGGTTTGAAATGAAAAACTAAAAAAAATCATGGAAGAATTGTTTGTAGGTACTACAAGTGAAAAAAATTCAGCAAATCCTGTAATTCAGTAATTAAATAATGTACGATTTGGCGAGGAAAAGTCCACATATAATATAGTATATTTTAACAAAATTTCTTACTTGTTACATACATAACATCAGTGCAACCTAAAAAGTCACACAGATAATTAAAACACACGTACATTTTGTTAAAGGAGACAATTATTTTTGTTTTGATAAAAAATATCATATATTTTTTTTTTTAATTAGAAGTATACTATTTAATAAACTATTTTAAAATTGTACAGGAGGATCTTAACAATATTTTGTTGTTTTGAAAAAGTAAAAAAAGTTTCTTGCTGCAATTACTTTATGTCTGGCTATATGCTTTGGTCAAACCGATTGTGCTCATAAATCTTCTTTGCGCAAATAGTTACATTGATAAATAATAAACTGTTAAAAACTACAGAATATAACGATTTTAATGATATATAATTTAATAATTTTAGTTTACTATAACATTTTATAATCAGCAATTAAAAATACAGTTTTTTTCTTAAATAGTTCTTTTTGTATTTTTCTTGAACGCAAAAATAGTGTAAAACAGAACAATCGTTTATCAATAGTCTACCATCTATGTAAAATTTTATAAAGAATTAAACTGTGTACTTATTTGAATAATTGTTTTACTTAGTAAAAACCGAAAAAGTCATAAAATCACTAAAATTAACTAAACTTGAAATTATAACCACTTTTATGAATCAGTGGCACGTGTATAAGCCACTTTTAATAATCACGATTATAATACGGTTATCACCATATAATATTATATATTATACGGTCACGATGGTTACATTGATAATATTTTATCGATATTGATAAACAAAACCAAAAACAGATTAATTTTACAGCTGTTTTTATATTGATCAAAAAGTGGCTACCGCATACGCCACAGTTACGTAAAAGTAGAATGTTCAAATATATTGTTGCGCGTTTACAGTCTTTATAATGGTGGCTTCTATGGATGCCACAGTTGCCTTATTTATTAAATTTTAATTTTAGACCTGCACGTTAAAGGGTTAATCGTTAAAATTATCGGGTTATCCGTTTAGCTGTCACACTAACGTTAGGCCCAAATCAAGCCATCAGATTTTTACTATATACTAACCTATTAGTATTTTTATCGACAAATCCAAAATACCAAGGCATTACATTTAAGATTTTTGGAGTTTCGAAAAATGAGTAAATTTAATGTGAAATAAAAAATGTTAAATTTATATTCAAACCGTTGTTTTATTTCAGTTTAAACGATAAAAATATTCTCCCTTAGAATACAAGGAAAACTTAAACAATCTCCATTCTCCAAGCTTGATTTACCAAATCATGTACATAAATTAATTACAGCAATATTTTTTCAAACTATGGAATTCAAACAGTTGTGCTAAACATGATTATTGTTACCTTTTAATGGGTCCGTTGTTTCGCATATGAAATAACAGCTGAATATTGTAATCAAGCGAATTAGTTGCTTGGTATCCACTAACATCTGCATTATTTGTATTTAAAATATTAGATTACTAATTTGATTTAAAAATACAACTTTATTGGTTTATTCCACCTATTTATTTTTGTTTGATAATAGTAGTCACTATCCAGAATGTCTGTCGTATTAGTTTTAAAAATATTACCTATTTGATATTGCCCCCCCCCCCATTCTATCATAAATAGCCTTTTCCATTCCCATTTTAAGTATCTTTTAATCGTCCACGAACACATTTAGTAGACTGTACTAGTTCGGTGTGATAACGCTGAGTCACAAATGTTAACAAAAGCAACAGCTGTTGAATATTTGAGATTAAGACGGTGCCGTATTGGCCATTAACTGTATTTGTTAATGTTCACTAAAAGTATTTGTTTGAATCTGAGACTTGTCGCTTACTCAAAATTATTGTTTGTATATAATTACCACTATTGAAACTACCTTGTTATTTCTAATTAAATAATAACAGTAAACTATTAAGCCAAATACAATAGTCAATAACAAAGTTTCATTTAAACATCAAAGCAAAGTTACTATTATTATTAAACAATTCAAAGTCTAGACAAAATATTTTATAATAGTTCAATATGAAATTATAAGAAAAATGGTATCATTCTAACAACATACTCACCGTACTGGTATCGTGTTGTAACGTTATGCACTTGTGCTCCAACGGCTATATAATAACGCGTACTGTTGGTAACTGTTTTGGCTAGAACACAGATATTGCTATTTTGTAGAATCTACATTTACAAACAACTCTGTGAACAAACATAGAAAATATTTATTTTAATGTGTAATACAACAGTTGTTCATATGTAAGAAAAAAACAGATTTTTTAATATTTTACTAAGTTATTGGCAAAATAATGTTTCTACATGATAATATGCCAGTAAATTTAATATAGTACTTTGCGCTGTTGAATGTTCAAAAAAAAGTCTTGTTTGCATACAATGAAGCGAGATGATAGTTTCAGACGTCAGAGCTATGTAAAGCCTATTACGAATTTTGTCGAACATACCATATTTTAGTTGTTTTACTAGGTGTATTGTTTTAGAATAACTAAAATACAGGGTGTGCAAAAGAAACATATGTTTACAATTTCTGACTACTCTACTGTTCGTCGATAGTGTTGCTTTTAGATTGGTTACCGGAAAACAAATAAGAGCACAATGTCTTGAGTAATTGAAACATTTTCCATTCCTTCTAGAATTGGCACAATACAGTTATATTATGTTTACCTATTTAGCTAAATAATAAATAAACAACAAGTTCAGGGCATATATTATGTTTTTGGGTACCTTTTAATTTGTAGCGAAATAAAAAGCATTTTTTTAACGACTCCGCAGTAATTTTTTCGTTTAAAAGCTAAACCCTCAATCAGAGTACCATACGTCATTATAGGGATCACATTGAATTCATCAGCACGTTTTCATGATGCAAACTATAGGATGAAAACTTATCTTATAGTCTTAAGTTTTTTAGTGTTATTTGTCTCCTCAACGTTATAGTACATTCGTACCTAATCAAAATTAAATGTTATAGAACATAGGTTCTATGTTGAGTTCCGCCATCGGGCGGCTGCTTTTATTCATGTGTATCCAAGTCATTGTATTATTTACTCTTACGGACTTATTGTAATATAATAATTACAGATTGTTTGTTTTACCAATAAAATTTTAAAAAAAAATTTAAAAAAATTTAAAATTATATGTCTTTTGGAGTAAATGCTTTGAAGTTTTTAGTTGTTTTCTAGTAGGTAGTTCTTAAATATTATATTTTCGGTCAGTATTTAAAAACATTTTAAACATTTTTTTTGAAAATCATTTTAGTATTACTTAAATACATAAGTAATTCCCCTGCCGCGGTTATCCCTGTGGTTAGGGGAGAAAGAATTCTACCAAGGGCTTCACACCTGTCGTAAAAGGCGACTAAAGTGACATAGAGCCCTCCGACAAGTGGCCTTCTGACTGGTCACTTCTTCTTGTGACACACCTTCTCCGACCCGCAATTAGCACCCCGTGTTACTAGTCGGTCCGTATTCGTAGGGGATCCCTTCGGGGCGAACCACTAAACCAAAGAAACATCAGGTAATTCCCCTCGCGATTCTGGCGATTCAACGATAAAAAAAATACATAGATAATTAAAAAGTTTTTAAATTGTTTTTTTAAATATTATGATACCTGTAATTTATTTTAGAAATACTCTTATGTTGAATACTATTAAAAGTATTTTTATAACACTGAAATTATTGCAAGGTGCATTTTCAGAGCGATAAGTAATACCTTTTGTAAGTGGCAACCAAAGTTAATACAATTTCAGTACAATTACAATTACAGATAAATACTTTTTCTTTTCATGGATCAAACAGTCCAAAAGATTACAATAAATTACCCTACAAGCAATTATTTATAGAATTTGATTAAGACCATAGGCGTAACTAAAAGGGATTAGCCACCCCAGTCTCTATAATAGCTCCCTAATAGCTCATAAGCTACATAAAAAATGTACCGTATTTTCTATAAGCTTCAAAGTAAATTTAAAAAAAAATGTTTTTAGTATTTTTCTTTTGTAAAAAAAATGTTATGATAAAAATGTATATTTTTTAATATCATAAATTATTTTTCTGTAAAACCAGAAAGAAATAGCGTTCAATCATGACTCTACGATTTAATTATTCACCTACATGGAAAATTATAAATGAAAATAATATATTGACAATCTTGATTGATTGTGTATATACTGATAACCGTGCAATACAAAAGTATTGGGAACATCATCAATATGATTAGTTATTAGAGAAAATGCTCTTAATTCCGTTTTTATGGTGCCAAAAACTGTTGTAAATAAACTCAATTTCAGTGAATATCTTTTAAACCACCTTAAGGGGATTGAGTGCTCGAAAGTATTTTAAAAAAAACAACTGGGACTGTAGCACCCCTAATTAAGGGACTTAGTTATGCTTATGATTAAGGTTTTGGTATTCCTGGTTAATATATAATACATAGAACATAGATTTAGGATTTACATATTATGTATGTACGCATGTAAAGACAATACACTTACAAAGAACTTTGTGAAAAAAACAGAACAATATTTATTTTAATGTGTAATACAACACTTGTTCATATGAAAGAAAAAAAAACAGATTTTTCATATTAATATTATATAAAATATAATATTTCTACACGATAATATGCCGGTAAATAATATATACTTAACACTATTTTATTTTAAAAAAAATACGCGAAAATATTTGTATTATATTAGAATTACTAAAATATAGAGTGTGCCAAAAAAAACACAAATTTAAATTTCTGACAAGACTACTGTCCATCAAGTTTTGCTTATATTGATTTGTAACCTAGCCGGAAAAGAAATTATAAGAATACAATCACTTGAGTAATTAAAACATTTGGTTTTTGTTCTAGAATTAGCTCCTATCCTCCTATAGTGACCCCACCGAAGCATTTAATACTCTTCAACAACACCTCGAACAAATTGGAAAATGATCCTCAAACTGGAAAATTAAAATCAATGCAGAAAAATCTGTACATGTTTCTTTTACTCTCAACAAAAAATACGCCTAATCTCACCCTCCAAGAAGTTCCTATCCCTTCCTTGTCTCAAGTCAAACATCTGGGTATTATTTTAGTTAAATGACTAACCTGGGGCCCCCACCTAAAATCAAAAAGAAAGTCACTAAATACTCAATCGTACTTACTACGTCCTGTACTAAAACCAAAACTTCCTCCTTATTATAAAATGCATAAGTCCTTGTTAAAACCAATTTGGTCATACGGAGCTTTAATATGGGATTGTGCTACACCATCCCAACTAAAAAGAATAGAAGCTTTCCAATCAATTTTCCTCCGTATAAACACGTCCGCTCCATGGTATGTTTCCAACCTCACCGTTCACAATGACTTACACATTGAATCAGTTGAAAGTTTAGTTAAGGCTCACTATAAAAAGTTCCACTCAAGATTACTTCTCCAATCGAATCCATTGATCGCAAGCCAGCACACAGCCACTATTCCGGACTCAACCCCCTTTGCCGTCTAAAAATACAATGGTGTCGTGATCTTCTAAATTGCATCAATGCAACTATTTAATTGCTAGCCGAAACCTGTCTTAAGGGTCCTATCACTGGATAGCTTCCCTACTTGAAGTCTCCAAGTCATTTATTTACATTGTTAACATATTTGCTTATTGTATATTTTTCTTTATGTACAGATTGTAAATGTTAGTTAAAATAAAAAAGAATTGGCACACATTTATTATGTATACCTATTTGGATAGTGAACAAACAATTAAAGTCAATTTAGAGTAGAGTCACTTGTGGTTTTATTATACAATTGTGAATAAACCCTAACTTCAATAAAAATATACTTATTAGCGTATTACGGCGACTGTGTTGCCATCATCAGCGCAACTGCACACATTCGACATATCTTCAGAGTGAGAAGTAATACCTTTTTTCGGTGGCAAAAAAAATAGTCAATTTTAATAGCCGTTTTACTATATTTATATTAAAAATTAATTTCCTTATTTTTTGTCAATATTAACGGTACTGATAAATACTTGAATTTAAATTTTAATCTTAATTTTATTACTTGGGGCTATAATTATGTACAAAGTATATTAATAGTTTAGTACTGCACTAGTGACATATTTTATAAACATCTTTAAGAATTAGTTACAACAGGATTAGAACATAACATAAAACTTGAAAACTTAATAAAAAATATATATTGTTTCTCAAAAATATCTTCTGCACAGTATACTTAAAAACCATTATAACCTCGATTTTCTAGGGTAAGAATTTGATTACCTACACAGAATGCGTTTTACTCCCTCCATGATAGATTTAGAGCAAAAACGTTTAACATACAATTAAATAGAGGATGATACGTGTGAGGTAATGTTATAACCGCTTTTAAAAATATTTTCCACAAAAAAGTTATTATTGTTTTAAAAAAAGTTAGAAATGTATTTTTTCAGTATTCATATTACATATGAATCAAAATAATGATTTTATTATTGAAAAAAAAGTGAGAATCCCTCCAAAGTGAATTAATAATCGCGATAAGAAATTGTATTCTAAGACTATCATCGACCGAGTAAAACGCAATCTATGTTTTGATTGAACAATAATGAGCCGGCAATAAACAATCCTAATAACTGTGCAAATAAACATAAGAAATAGTTTTTTGGTTTAATTTTTTTTTCGAAAAATTAATTATATCCAACTTCTTAAGAAATAGCTGGTATAATGTCCTATTTACTCATTTACTATAGGCGTAACAAAAATAATCCGTATAAACAATAATCAATGACATACTACATTAAACGTTTAACTAATAAATAAACTAATGGAATGTTAATTATGATCCTGTTTAATCAAAAACAATTTCTATCCACGGCTTGTCAATACCGTTCCTATCTACGAAGTAAGTATAGAAACTGTCATTTTTCTCCACATCGTAAAATGTATGTTCATCTGTTTGACTCTTCTTGTGGTTTTCCTCGTCTTGAACGGTTTCACTGATAATACACATTTTATTCTTGCATGTAGCATTTTTTATCAATCGCCGATTGTCACTGCATTGTATCATCAAAGCTACTAATCGACATTTCATACCTGAATCAGTACAACACATTTTCTCCGAATCTAAAATAATACAAATAAATTAAATTTTTTCAATAGAAGTCTTTTTATTTCCAACATAAATCGTCACATTTTTATATTTTAGCTTCAACACGGAGCTGAAAAGAACTTGTGTTGACAATGGTGTATTTTTATTTATTTCCTAAGACGCTGAACCGATTTTTTCATATAGAAAGTCTAGAAATCATACTTAAAAGATTCTTTACTGGTCCACAAATGCCATTTCCACCTCAACCACGCTTATCACCACCCTTAGGTTCAAATGTTTAGTGTATTATTCTTGACTTGAAATTTACACAAAAAATATAATTGTAGTCGTGCTTTTTTTGGGGGGGAAACCCAAAATATCCAATGACATGATATTTCATAATTTTTACCATTTTCAGTTTTCCATCGAAGCTTTTATTTGCAAGATATTTTATTACTTCCAATTATAATAAAAATACAAATTAAAAATGTTTACATTAGACACCAAACCACACTAATAATTCAATTTTTTTGATAGTTAAAATATAGTTGTAAGCAACATGAAAAATTTCAAATTCGTTCATCAAGAATAATTTATTATTAAAAACAAAATCTAAAATGCATTACACTGGCCATCTTCCTCTTAAGGGGATTGCATGAGGTATGTTTTTTTTGACGTTTGGTCTAAAACGTTAAAAAAAACAGGTCTAGAACAGCCCGACAAAATGTCGACTACTTAAGATAGTCAATTCTCATTTCAGAGAATTCAATTCTGTAAAGATATAAGAGATTTTGGCAACTTTACTAAGTTATGAAAGAATCAGATTTTTGATTTTTTTTTGTGTAAAAAAATTTGTAAATAGAATGTTATTAACTCCAAGAAATTTATATTGTTTAATAAAAATCAACTTTCTACATAACATAGTAGTCAAAAAACTTTTTACAGTATTTAAATTGGACAATCCTATGATGTCAACATTGTATCTAACTTTTTAGTTTAAAATAAACCAAAATGGATGTTACTCGTAAAACAAATTATTTAAATTAAAAATAATACCTTGATGCTTATAAAAATTAACCGGTTAATTAATTGACATGGTTAAAATTTATTTAAACCACTTTTTTCTTATATATTGTCTACACAAAACTCTTTAAAAATAGACCACATGCAATCTCCTTAACTCAAGCAGTGAGTCAATACAAGATATAATTTCATAAAAAAAAAACAAATGTATATTGGTTAAATTGTATGAATAGTTTAGTTATTACCCAATATGTTGTACAGAAGCCTTTGCATTACCGGTAACAATAATCGTTTTCGTATATCCAATGCTCGTTCATACATTTTAAAAGAATCTGTTATAATATAAAATAGAGAATTAATAAATAAAAATTGTTTTAAAGAATTAACCTATTTAATTGTTTTAAATACATATTTTGTCGAATACAATTACCTTTAAAGTCTGTATTTTCAAAATCGACTTCTATTTCATCATCTTAAGAATACAATTTTTAAAAAAAATTAAAATTAGGTATAACTATAACTAATAATATAATATATTTGTCGAAAACTATTACCTTTAAAGTCTGTATTTTCAAAATCGACTTCTATTTCATCATCTTAAGAATACAATTTTTAAACAAAATTAAAATTAGGTATAACTATAACTAATAATATAATATATTTGTCGAAAACTATTACCTTTAAAGTCTGTATTTTCAAAATCGACTTCTATTTCATCATCTTAAGAATACATATTTTTTTTATCAATTACAAATAAGGTTAACTAAAACTCATAATATAATATATTTGTCGAAAAGTAGTACCTTTAAAGTCTTTATTTTCAATATCCACTTCTATTTCATCATCTTAAGAATACATTTTTTTTTATCAATTACAAATAAGGTTAACTAAAACTCATAATATAGAATATTTGTCGATAAGTAGTACCTTTAAAATCTTTATTTTCAGTATCCACTTCTATTTTAGTATCTTAAGAAAAAAAATTGTATTTATAAATTACAATTAGGTATAACTAAAACGCATAACTTATTATTTTCCTTTCATCGCCAAGTATAATTTATTTAATTTACTCATTTTAAAACAATGTTTTTACCATAAATATCAGAAATGACTCTTTGTATCCTTATTTCGTTTTCTACTATTTCCCAATCAAAATAATCTAAAATATATACACGATTATTTCCATAATATTATATTTAGAATTCTGCGTCATATCGTATTCTATTTCACTGTTATTTGGTCATTACACTTTGAAATCTCGGATTTTTCTAGTAGAACCCGTCAAAATAGCTTTGGCCGGTTTTTTTTACTTTTAAAATTTACAAAATATTTGTTAAAATGTAAAATTGTGTTTTACAATAATCACTGTGTATGTCATATTAGATTTTATTTTAAATTATTGTAGATAAACTTTTGACCAAATTTTGAAATATTTTAAAACATGGTCGATTGAGGGAAAATCATTTAATTTTTTTTCTTAAAAGTATCAAAATTATCTTTTTAACGTAGGGACGGGAAATGTTCTAATAAATAAATGTATACTAATCTTTTCTTGGGTTAAACACTAAAAAATTATTTTTTTTTTACTTTTTCCCCTTCCAACGAGCCAACAGAGATAAAATGTCGTTATTTAAGACACGAAAAGAATCATTCAAATTGGGTCAAGTAGTTTTCGAGAAGAGTGTTCGACAGCCACCAAAAACGCACGGAAAAAGACCTCAGTAATCTGTTTTTTTTTGTTGACATTTTGACCTCATTGTATTTTATTGTTACTTAATTTTCAGAGTATTTGTGCGATTGAAAAAATATAGTTCAGTTTTTGAAATTTCTTTCGCGAGACGGGTTGAAATAATAAATTCGAAAATACAAGAAAGCCTTTTTTATGGACACTATGTAAGTGTTATAAAATTGTGCTCGAAAATCTAAGATCATTTGCCGTGGAAAACATATAAATATATCATACACTTAGGGTGGATGTTATTATAAATCCTAGCCTTGCAAATAGGTTCTAAGCGAGTAAAACAACAATTATTCAAAAAAAAAAATTTTTAACAAATTAAGTTTTGTATTCACAAAAAAAAAAAAGGATGAAAAATAAGTTTTTGCTAGTGGTTCACAAATAAAGTATGATATGATACACTTTTCCATTCTAATGGTTCTTTCGAAAATAAAAAAGGCGAGTTCCACGAAATTTATTATTTGTTTAAAAAACTGAACTAAAACGACGGTATTTGTATATAATTTCTAAAGTAAGTTTCTAACTCTGTCTTTACCGTCGTCAACAACAAAAATATAAAAAAATAGTTGCATTTATGTCAAACTTCTTGCTCACGCCGCGAAGTAAAATGATTCAAATAAAAATGTCCACAAAAATTAATTTTTGTTACTTATTTGAAACCGATTTGTCGGGCACTAACATAAAGTTATCCAAAAACCCAATAAAAGCGCCTTATTTTGCTTAAGTAGGAACATACTTATCAATTATTCTAATATAAATAATGTTTTTATTTTATTAGAATTAGCAAGGATGTTAAACAAATGAAAAATTAAATTGCTTAAGTCTGTTTAAGAGTTGTATAGTTACCATATTGATACTTGTTAATCGTTGATAAATCTAAAATAAAAACAATCTATGGATACTATTTATCATACACCACCAACCAATATATTTTTATAAAAAATGTCAGACAGTTACAATAATTAATTTTTTTGTCGCAAGTGGTAATTACCTGGCGGAAAAAGAAGATGAGCCATTTCCTCTATAATAAAATGTATTTATATCAATTTGAATGATACAAACATATAATTTGTAAATAATTTTTTAATAAAAAAATTATTTTCTACGATGTTATATAATATATTGAATGTACTTGCCGTATTTAGTAATAATAACAAAACACATAAAAATAATGTCTCTTTTAACTATGAAAACAAAAACAATTCTGATGTATTCACATAATATGGCACACCAAGGTGTAGATTATAATTTATTTTAATGAATGGGTAATTTTACCTGGACTCAAGTTATATATAATTTCATCTGTAATAAATACAATATATAAATAATATTTATTTATTTACCTAAGTAGAAAAAAGTGTATTGCTTAGGTATTGCTTAGGTGCTATTGAGAGTACATTTAACAAATTAATTTCTTACTCGTCTTGTACATTTGTATACAGCTATCTAAAAAATGTTATAGTTTTTGAAATTTGCAAGTTGTCTCAAATGAAAATATTGATATGCAAACTTTAACCATTACATAATATAGTTTTTTTATTGTTAACGAATTAGACGTTCTTTATTTTATTGAAAGATAAATTAATTGTTTTTCAAATTCATATAGCTCAATAAAACAAACACAATAATATTAACGGGTAAAACAATAAATTATTTCTAATAAACATTTGTGATAAAAACAGAAAAAACTATAATAGTTGTCAGTCGTTACCTTCTAAGTCATTGCTAACAGTTTTACATATCATGAAATAACAACTAAATGTTGTGAACAACAAAAGCAATTTTTCTGTATTCACTGCCATTTGTATAACTATATTATCTGCAAACCAAATAATGAGAAACATAATTAATATTAATGGGAAAGAACTAATACAGTATACGCCTAGCTCTATAAAAAATATATTACAGTAATCTGTAAGAAATAAACAGTGTATTTTAAGAGGGTGCTTTAATTTGAAAATGTTTTAAATGCCATTATGTTAGATGTTTTATTTGGGGTTTACCCCTCCGACTGATAGTTTAAACCAAGAAATTTTCTAAAAAATACATTTTTCTGTTTTAGAAGAGTGAAAAATTACTATGTTTTAAATGTTTAATAAGACGAAATTTTGAATACTTTTAAATTTAAAAACGCATACTTAGTTTGTCCTCTAAAATTTGTCATCACCTCTCCATAGGTGTTTAGCTCTTAAACCATAACAGATTCTATGTTACTATTTTTCGGTTAGAAAGATAGTGAAAACGTTTTTATGTTCTTAATGATGGCTAGGAAAAAAATTACCAATAAAAAATCGTTGATTCAGGCAATTAAAATTCTACGGAAAGTTGCCTTTGCCGAACCACTTACTAAACGGGAAATAACACCCTCATAAAGTATTTTTATCGCTATAAAATACATAACACTATTTTGAAATTAACAGCTTCTCCCGTGCTTACTATATTAACATTTTGCTGTGCTTACCCTTTAGAATTAACTCACTTAAATATTTAATTCTACATAATAATAGTTTGTTTCCATTCAAACTCTGTCTACCTACTTTGAAAATCTATGAAAATATAACAAAATAAATATTTTTCAAAAAGAATAATACTTACCGTGACCTACTGGTTTATACACTTAATAGTCACACACTGCGATATTGTTTTTCTTTCAATTTTTTCATAAACTTTTTATGTATCACATGTGTCTCATGTGTTGCATTAGAGTAAATAGTTGAACACTTGTTTAATGTTCATACATACACTGACATAAGATTTACTATTTTGCAAAAATATTATATTACCTGAACGTGTTATAAAAGTCTATACCTAATTATGTAATGATTTAAAGAAAATTTTGTTGTTTGAAGCTCAGAATATATTGATTTTTACATTGACGTGTTTCTTTTTTTAAGCCTGTACTCTGTAATCTGTACCCATAACATTTTTTATAATTTTGACTTGCTTGTATTTAATACATAATAATAACCAATAGTGTATGATGTCTTTAAGTTTAGATAGTATACTCAATGATAATATCAAAGTATTATTATTATCATGACATGTTACAAATCAGTACAACGCCTCGTTACAACTAAAACATACTATTCACATGTTGTATTGTGTTATGTACATACGACACATTGTATAAATTAATTAACTATTATGTAATAATTAATAACATAATATATGTTATACATGGTGCAAACTATCACTCCTCATAATATTTTTTAATTAATATTATTATTATGGTTTATTAATTATTACACAGCTATTTCGTTATTAGAAAAGATTAAAAAAACATATATATATTTAAAATGTTATTTGCATTAACTTAATGCCTCTGTAGTGGCGCAGTTGTGATAAGGCACAATACATCACATTATGTGTCCCACACATACTAAGACGAAATCAAATTATCAATACAGTACACATTGTTTTCAAAAGTAAAGTTCTGTCAATTTGAAAATTTTATTCAAAACAAAATGTCCACAAATCACATCAGAAGGTCAAAAGACTAGTATCACAAACACCCACATGATGATAGCTGGCGTTTTGCCTATTATTATTTTGCGCAGACAATAACCCTTTAATAAGTTGGCCAAGGCCAAAGCATGTGTTTTTTAACTTTTAAACAGCAAAAACCATGAGGTGCCTGTTTTTCATCAAGATTAAAATTTTACATTTTTTTTTTCAAAAGTGTTACACAAAAATGCTATCATATGATAATTATTGTTTTGTTTTCAAAATAAAAACGAAAATCATCTCAAACATTGAGTATTAAATATTATCAGTGTCGTTAGCTAATAATGTGTTCGGATCCCGTTAGGTACATAATTTTTTTACCTTATGCTTATCAATTACCATCGACTAACTGCGATTTACCACCCTACCATACTTATGTAGTGTCATAACAAATGCATATATCTGGCTAAAAAGCGAGATAAAACCTTAATAAGTAAAATATCGTCCAGCTGCTCAATCCATGGGTTGCTACGAGGACACTCCATAATATTCAGCGCACGCAGTATACAGTGTTCACATAATCAACAGATAGTCGCTTTAATATAAGATACCAATTACTTATAGCATCAATGCGAAGCTAAGAAGATGTTCATTTTACAAAGACAAGCTTTTCTTTTGTTCTTTTGCGTCTGGACTCGCGTTAACTTTTTAACCGCCAAACTGATTTCTTTAAGTAACCAGCCTGTACATTGGAAATCGTTCGACAAAGGTTTCTTGGTAAAGCCAAAAGTCTTTTCACCTGTCCCCCTTTGGGAGCATGATATCACTCTTAATTATTAAGGGGTTCGGTATAGGCAATTTGTTTGTAAAATTTAGATTTAAAAATTCTTAGTATTAGTAACAATAACAATAATAACCAATCTAATTGTTATTATTCCTACTAATAAAAAAATAATTGTTTATAATGTAAAATGCGTAATTTTTGTTTATGGAAATTAATAGTCAACAGTTCTTCGAGGAAAAATGATATTTTTATTTTAATAAATAGCAGTTTTTTATTAAAGTTTATAACCTCCGTTAAAAGAACGCTTTGTCTCTATTTACTAATGGTTAAGTATAGGAGATTGATGTTTATAATAATTAGCTCAGCACTGAGAGTTCTTGAACGATAATTTTTTTTTATCAGTGGCTATTATAGCATTTATAAAATATTTTTCTAACTTAAACATAAAGCTACACCGCTCCCGTTTCGCTAGGTCCATGATAGTTAAATGATTAAATTAAGAATTTATGTTTTGAAATTTCTGTATAACAGTGTATGGATGAGAAATATCGATATTTTTATTTTAAAAATGTTAAAGCTATAATTTGATGAGATTGTACATCATATTATCAGCACAATAATTGCTTGAAATGTTGATTTATATTATTCAGCCCATTTAGATATCACTATGTCTTTTGTTGCACATTTTGCAGATTTCTAAAACATAAGTACATTGAAATCGACAACTATTTTTGCTAATGTTGTTTATTTCTTTTGTTTTGGGTCAATAAACTGAATGAATCGCATCATTGCACGTGATTTAGAAATATTCGAGGAAGCTAAAATGCTAAAACTATTCTAAATGAATATTTGTGTTAGTTATATCGTCATGTATCACGACAGTCGTGAATCAACAAATGATTCAGTTAGTGTAGGTGTCATTAATACAAATATCAGTAAATAACATGTTGTTGATAAACATGATATTCATATTGTTCAAGTACAAGTAACCACTGTAAAAGTAATTTAAACGATTTTTATCATTTCAACTGCAACCATCTAGACATTTAAAATGTTCAAATGTACAATACATTTTTGTTTCATTGCTTACTATTTATATTAAACAATTATATAATAATATGTCGGTTCCTATTTTTATACTTTTAAAAGTTTCAATAAAAAATTACTCATCAAGAAGATACATTTAATAATTTCATATTGTCTAAATTTGTATATGAAGCTTTTTAAAGTTACAAAACATTTTCAAAAAATCTTTTACACTGGAGTGGCACCAAAATAAATCGATTTTTGGATTTTAAAACACATTCTAAAAAGTTATACAACAATATACCAGTGAAAAATTTGTTCGGTTGTTGCCTAAAATGTGTTTATGATGTATGAAAACTATGTATTATTAGCAGGGCTCGGAAGTTGTAGCATTTCTGACTTATTTATTTTTGTTAATCTTAGAACATCCCAAGTAAGATACAAATTTGTTTCACACTTTCCTAATGTCATAAATTAATTTTTGTTGCTAATTTTTGCATATTTACTTGTCATTTTTTTGACAATTTTATTTTGCATATTTTTCAGTACTTAGATGCTATGTATGCATGTTTTGGTATTTCTAAGTGTAATTAAAGCGCTAAAAAATACTTTTTATTTTTGTTAGTGATATAACTTCCGATCCCTAATTATTAGTAATGAAGCGCTACGTAGTCAAACTTTGCTTTTAATTTTAAAATGTCCCAAATTGAAATTACAAAAGTTTTGGTTGATTGTATTTTTGGGCAAGTGGGAAAAAAACGTTAGCCCATGTTGTTTACTCAACTACTAGTGAACAGTGTACAAGAGCTACTAAATATGTATTGTTCTCTTCTAGCAAATTTGGACTGATGAGACTTGTGAGCAAAAACTCCAAGTGGTTGACTTATAAATGAAAACATGGATGCACGAGGAGTAGAATAGATGAAAACGAATAACCGACACATTTCTAGTGTGAACTATTTTTTTGTTATGCGTGCTAACTTAAAATCAAAATACCTAGTACAAAAAAACATTTGATAAGTAAAAACATATTATACAAATGGAAAACAATTTTAAATCAGTTTTTTCATTAATAAAACATCAAAATATGTGACCAATAAATAGCCTCACCTAAGAGCCTAGTCTTGATTTATGGGCGTTTTAAAATAGAATAATTGAAATATTTTTACAAGTTTTGCCAGTCCTTGCTCGTGCAAATACCCGTCGGCCTATTATTAGGAAACACGTGGAATTGTTGCATCCGAACAAGAGCTTTTGTCCACAATAAGGGCCGCTCTAATCTCTTTGTTTTCCCGGCACAACATTATTATTGTCACGGCCCGTTTTGTTTCTTCCCACAGGCATCATGGGCCTTTGTAAGAGTTGCCGTTTTGGCATTGTTTCGGGCTATATTGTTGACGTTGTGCGCGGCACGTAGGAAGGTACAACGACTCCGGGAATTGACATGAGAAACGACGAAGTTGTGTTTAATAATCTTTGCCAATTTCCAAAACAAAAAGCAATGACTACATGGACAAAGAGAAAAAAGAATTCTGCGAAAAACCTAGTACGAATATCTGCGTACGAGTCTAGGCGTGACTTCGTGGCTTGGGCAGCAGCTGACTATCCCTGTGGATACAACAAAACGGCGATGACTAAAAATAACCGACAGCTAAACATAAACGGCTACCGTACGGCTGTCGAGGTGAACCGCACGCGACCGACACGAGCGAGCCGCCGCCCCGCCGCTGTACCATTGTCAAATAGCTGCATCAGATGTAGTATATTATTATTATACACATTGTGTTACAAATGATAAAAACCCATCGGACGGTCTGGTACGGTATACAGTGCCCGGCGGTCCGCGGTCCCCGTCAGAGTGCCCTTACGGTTTGTGTGTGTTATCCACAGTCCGTGGTATATAGTTTTTTGTAATTGTTTTTTTTTGTTTTCTCACATTTTTCACATCACTTTGTTCGATTCGCTATACGGTGTAACGCGACAACCGGCGTTGGAAAGAAAAGGAAATAGAAAACTGATAATATACACATTTTTTTTTCTCCTGTCCAAAATGAGACCGCCAATCGAAGAGGAAATCGAAGCGGCAGAAGTGGAAGTGGCTGACAACCACTATGCTGCCATGTCGTTGGTGACGACCAGACTGGCCGGAAACGCGGTAATCCGCGTGGTCAACCGTTGTAACGAGGCGCAAGAGAGCTGCAATTTGGGTAATGAACCCTTGACCTTTGTATAGTATATAATATTACATTTAGTTATATTCTGTAACAGCATAAGAGTGGCTGTGGCAACGTTGCACGTTATATTTTTTGAAATTTTACTGGGGAGTATTTTTTTCCTAAACCGATAAATACTACAAGGCTGTTAAACCACATTCTGCACTATTTACCGGTTAATTTTGAGTACTAACTCTTACATAACATTCCAATTCAGCAAAGAAAGTTGTTCTGGAAAAAAAAGACTATCAAATGTAACGTTGCTCCAGCCACCCTTTGTTGTGCCTAGGATGTTGAGAGCACAGGAAGTGTGTTATGGTATAGTACTGTATTAATGTGTCACACAAATCAACCGCAGAGTATACTTTAGTATTATTCTTTATTTGATACATCTTACACGTTTTTATAATCAAAACAGTGTCTTTATGTGTTAGATAATTTTACAACTTTAGACTTTTCGAAAACAAAAAATGAGATGCACAATTGAAATTTCGCTATTATACCAACAAGGTACTTGAGTGGTGTTTATAGAACTCTAATGATAATTTCTAGACCACCATGCTGTTCTACAAAGCTAAAAAATTACAAATAAAAAAAAACGCAATCAACACTCACCGCTAGGTCTTGCGAAAGGCAATTATTATGCTTTTAAACATATTATATTTTATTCACTTAAGAAATTCTTCTGCGCTAGACCGGATCTGTGTGTATGAACGCGTTACCCCGCGAGCACACTCGGATTGACGATTGTTTTATTTTTTGCCAAATACATACTTATGCTACAGAAAAAGCGTTCAGTCATACTTGCGGCTGGTTAATAATTACTGAGGTTATAATTTTATAGCTGAACATAATATATTTTAAAGATTTTTCTTTTTTGTCTTCAAACACGCTACTGTTTTTATATTCCCTGTGTATTATAAGTATCGTAAACGCGTTAAGATAATAACAATAGATTTCCCGACTTTCTCCGCGTATCAGTCGACCGTGAGATAACTTACTCGCAAGATCCGGCGTTTTTATTATTGTGTTTGATGTGTAAACAATTAATTAGCACCAGAGCTAGACAGTCTGGCCAATAATTATTATGTAGTTAAAGATTTACAAAATTCAGTAACTGTAACTTTTAACCTGTTGATAGACGATCTAAACTTATTTTAAAAATTATGTTTACTTTCAATAGTCACTACGGTTAAAAAATAAAGGTTTTTTCATTTTTATCCTCGAGATAGGGTTAAACGTAAATATAATGTAAAGAAATGAGAATAATGTAAATCATTTATAATTGTTCGCAAAAACAATTAACAATTGCCTATACTTTCGCCCCATATACTTACTATGTCCTATTCGACCTTAATATGTTTCTTGTGACTGGGACAATGTATATTTATACTTCCAAAATTATTCCTTCCAATTATGAAATATTGTATTATCCAAATAATATTATGTTTACACCATACTTTAACAGGAAATTCAATAACAATAACACTATTTTTTTATCGACATTTCCTTATATTTTAAATGTAGTAGTTGAATAATTTTTTCCCAAATCCTCAAACAATAATTATGACATGCTTATAATATTTTCCATCTAATCTCAACAGAGCATTTGGAAAATATTCGTTGTTGTGTGACATTAACCCACTGTAGTACTGACCACTTGAAGTTGAAACAATACAGCTTCAACGTTTTACAATTTTACAATAACCCAATCACATTAACCAGTGTCTTTGGGTTTTGCGATCAACGATACATTCTCGTGTAAACGGTATAACGGTTATTTCGTTTACGCGTTTATAACAATTTCACTTAGGTGTACAGTCAAGTTTTTTTTGTACTTTTTGTATACCAGACTTTGGAAAAAAAAAATAACACCTGACTATGACGTATACCTACTACGCTTCCGCAACAACGGCGGCGCGCATACATAATCCAATTTCCTCGTCTAAAGCGTTTTCCCAAAGCTATTAGGACTCCCGCCTCCCCATCAAAAAAAAAAAAAAATATATATATATATGTAAATACCAAACCCGACCAACATCCATCTAAAACGTTAAAAAAAAATGTTTATTTTTGCAGTGTTCGCTAAAAATTGGTTAGGAAAAATATTGATATGATATTTAAAGCCCTTTGCCAGCTTTTGCATAGGCCACAATATATTATATTAACATTATAACCTAAGCCTGTATCGAGTATAAAGTACAAAGTATTGGAAGTGCCACAGACTATGTTTCCGCAAAGTGTCAACGTTTTTTAAAAACACATTTTTTTTTAAGTATGAAAATCATTGCGATGAGTTAGTCGATTCCGGTTTGTGCGCGATGGTTATGCACCTTATATGGCTGATAGACATTGAAACGGACATTTGCGCGGAAAGCGTGTACACTGTAGTATGCATAGTATGCCTATAGGTATCATACCTATCACTTAGGTCGACCTTGTGCGGTCTACATGTGGACTTCCTGAACGGGCGACCGCTAATCCCCGCCACGCGTTGTATTTCGTGACGGGCCTAAAGAAGAAGTAATTCTTTCACAACAACAAAAAAAAAACCTTTTGTCTTTTGTTGTACATAAACGTCGTCGTAGAAGCATTAGATTATACGATACACATATTGTGTTCTGTATGTATATACCTACTCAATGGTATAAATAAGCACAAAACGTATCGCGCTATTTGACTCAATTAGCTCGACACAAAGGTACGAAAATAGTATTTTTAGTTTTTATTAACGCACCAAGAAATTTTCTCGTTTCTCGAAGGCGCACGACGAATATTTCATAAGAAAACAAAGTTGATTTATATTATGGAGAAAGGCCTGCTCGAGATTGCTCGTCATTTGCAGTTGTATAATTTTTTTATTTTATTTTAATAATGGTTATTTTTTGTATGTGCGCGCTAAAAGGACAACTGCGCAGCCGGTAGGAAATAAATCTAAAAAAATCTTTTTGTTTATGTTATTTTAGATCTGTCAGAGTGCCAACTAATGCAGATTCCCGACGCAATTTACCTACTCATGCAAAACACAAACTTGACCACGTGCGATTTATCCAACAACGTAATTTCAAAACTTCCCCCCAAGTTCCCGGAGCGGTTTACGGCCATTACAGGTAAAGTATTTAAGTGCGCTAATGGTCCTTAGCATCACAATGATTCAGTCGATTCATATTATACTTCAACTAAAACCGCAACCCACATGGTTGAGTATTGAGTGTTCTGTGTTTGTTTTTTTCTAACCAATCAAAGTGTTTTCAGTAATATCACTAAAACTGCACTTATTTTAAACTGCATTGATCGCGCAAGTTCATAATGCAAACATCAGTAACCTAATGCTGACTAATATAAAATAGATGTACCAACCTAATGTAGGTTACTACATACTATGAAGAACGAATAAGCTTTTATTTATTGATCCATGGGTTAATATGGCCTGTACAAGTAATTAGTGACTAGAAGACAATATTTCCATTGAACTCTTCAATAACTGTCTCAAAGGGATTGCATGCGATCTGTTTTTTTGACGTTTAGACCAAAATGCCAAACAAAATTTCGACTACTTAGGATAGTCCGATTTCCATTCTGTAAAGAATAAAGATATACGAGTTCTTTGGCAACTTTACTGGGTTTTGTAAGAAACAGATTTTAGATTTTTTGATTTTTTTTATAAATAAATTGGTTTTATTAGTGAAAAAATTGAAAATTTTATTTTATTAACTACAAGAATTTGAAATTTTTGAATGAAAATCGGCTTGCTACATAACATAGTAATGTAGCCAAAGAACTCAAATCTTTTAACAGAACTCAAATAGGACTATCCTATGTAGTCAAAATTGTATCTAGCTTTTTGGTCTAAGCTAAACAGTAAACCAAAATGGCTGTTACTCATAAAAAAAAAATTTTTAATTAAAAAATATACATTGAAACTTATACAAATTAACCGGTAAATTAAAATTACTATTTTACTTAAATATTGCCTATACAAAACTCCTTAAAAATAGACCGCATGCAATAAATCCTCGGATATTCTCCATAACCTAACCTAACGCGTTGTTCGTAAGTTTATGACTGATTCTCAATTTTTTTTATTTAATCAATCCGACTTTGATAACCATTATAATTCTGTTAGTAGATTTATTTGGTTATCGAATCTATTAGTATATCGCTTATTTTGCTAAAAAGAGACCACCACTCATTAACGTATTTAGGTATTTTTAGGAGAAAAATCAATATTTTATGTTAAAACACAAATAGAAACACTTAAAAAACTTGGTAAAATGTCGGTTGTATTAGGCCTATTAACCTATTCACTTGCACTTAGTGAATATGCCACACAGTCACAATATGAAAACTTGGATATAACAATCTTATATCCATCTATTTTATGTCAACCTATTTTGTGCTTATCAATCCAACCATGTATTAGGGTTGTGATTTACATTAGACTAATCAAATTGTTGAGGTATTCGAATACTTGGATTCAATGCCTAATTTTTAAAAATTAGGCCAACTATTCGAATAATTATCATTCTTTTACACTACCACGTCAGATCCTCTTAAAATGTAAAACATTTGATAACTAACTTTCATTATTCTATTATAAAGTTGTAATAATTATCAATAAGTATAAAACTAAGTGAATAAAACGACATGTATTTATTTTATGATATGTAATCATCATGTAGCTGTGCGTATAATTCATTTATAATATATTTGAAAATACTTATTCAAATAGGTAAATAAAATATTTCAATATTATTTCAAAGAAAATAGTTTTTACCGAAAATAACTCTACTACATTAATTATTGTAAATTGGTTATTTTTAATATAAATAAAAGATGTGGTAAATTGAATAATTTTTAATCATAGACGTTTAGTATATAATATAAATATTGTACAACCAAAAACTCATTTTTGTAAAAGTAATTAAAATATAAATTTCTTAACCTCTTATCACTTCAAATCCACATATTATTATTATTATATCGAGAATGAACTTAACTTAGATCTGCAGACTTTTAGTTATTATATATTTTAATAATTAGGAATAATTTGGCTATCCGATTTCAACTAGTGATAGGGAGACTAATAGGTATCTTTCCAAGCCCCCTATTTGCACATTTGAGTATATCTATAAGTCATAATAATCTAATAAACAAAGTAGAACTTTGAGTACCTAACTATAAATGTTAAATTTATGATAAATAGCCTATGTCACAATGATACGATTTTACTTATTTAACACAACGTTGTTAAAGCAATTATGTTTACTATATAAGTCCTTCTAATATTGTATAAAACAATGTGTCTACAGAACTGTTTCGGTTGTATAATGTATTAATAATGCATTGTTTTCACTTTTCAAAATTACTAATACAATGCTTTTTGCATTTTAAAATTGTTTTTAAATCAAATCAAATATTATATTAATTATAAACTATTAAAACACAAACACTCTTCTGGACCCTTGCAAGAAATGCGATACAATTAATGTTTTAGTATTGTTTATTTTACACTAAAATGATGATGTTGTCCAAGTGTTATGGTTAGTCTTTTTTCAAGGATTAAAAATCGTAATTAGAAGCTTCGAAAATAATTCTCCAGACCTAATTAACAACCTAGCGAGCTAATTTCCTAACTAGGAAGCAATAATTACCCAGAAGTAATTTACATAAACGTTGTTATATTTAACACTTAGTGAACGCTTGGGTTGAGTACAATATTGAAAATATTTTTAAAAATCGCAGTTATTGCAATAGTATAAACCGACAATAATGTTTTTTTAAATTTTAGATTACATATTTAGGCAAATGCTTTAACGGTTTGCAAACAATTTTTACCCTTAAAATTACTCGAATAATAATTATTACTTGATAAGATTTCGTATTTGTCCATTATGAAGTTAATAATGACCATATTAGACACAATAATATGTGTTTAGACAAAAATGACAAATTTATCATTAAATAGCTGAAATTTTATGATTTCTGACAAATTATGACAAATTTACTATATCGACTATCTTCTTGTCTATACTATTGAGTATTGATTATACAATATATTGCTGATTAAAAAACAAATCTGAAAAGGGCTTAACATTTTTGACTAGTTAAAATTAAAAAATGACCCATGCCAATTTATATTGCCAATGTTCTAGCACCACGTTGAGATAATTGCTAAACCCTATTCAAATATCGGCTATTTATTTTATATACTTTACACGCATCCCTATTATTTAATTTTTATCTATAGCATATCAATCATACAATAAATTGCGTGCAATAATGCATAGACAAAATTACAATGTTTTGGTCTTGTCATAAACAACGTTATTGTTTACGTAAAAACAATAAATTAGTACGGTATAATACAATATCGACAAATAAGGATCTGCCTTATAATTTTTTAGGCTAATTCTATTTTTATACTAGTTTTTTAATAGTTCATTTTTGGATGCAATATTAAATCTCGAATATCTATCATCACTGACGTTAACAAATTACATACATTACAAAAAAAAAACCATGTGTGCCTACTGTCTATTTTAATAATGTGTTTTGTATTAGGTATATTAAGTCTATTATGCAATCGTTATTTGCTACAATTGTTTTAAAACGTCAAATTATATTTTATCATGATAGAAATGTATAATTGTACGGCCATTAAACGTTTCTCGCTTGATTTTTTTTTACAGAGTTGAATTTATCTCATAATCAAATCAGTAAATTGCCAAATCAACTATCGGAGATGAAATCTCTTCAGAAACTGAATATCTCTCACAATTCTTTTGTCGAGTTACCAGAATCGATCAGTGAGCTAAAAGAATTGTGCACGCTTATTGCCAGCCACAATTTTATAATTGGTAAACAAATAAATAAATAACGTTTATATACTAGCAATTATTGCTTTACTCTAACCATTATGAAAAAACAATTATGTCTAGGGTGGCCGGGGGTGTAAAAAAGAATTTTGGGGAGGTGTTTGACATGCCAGCCGTTATTGATCATTATTGTATTTGGTTGTGTTTAAATAGCATGACGTTATAATATCGTTGATGACTTTTAGATGTTAATTTCAAATCGTTGGAGTCGTGTTTGAGACAATTGAAAGAAGCGGATTTCTCAGAGAACCCGTTGAACGAGTCGACACTGGACATGTTGACACAACAATTACCCTTCAGGGTGCATTTTACGGCCCCCAACGACGAAGACTGGAGAGACTTAGACAACTGATAAATGCTATTGTAGAGATTATAACAAAAGAAAAAAAAGTGATTCATAATACAGAAATATATTTTTAATTAGCTAATAAAATGTTTTTATTTCATTATTTTTTTTATCATAATTCTTTTTTTAATTATTATTATTTTTGGCGGTTCGTTCGCTCCGAAATAACAACTGAAATGAATAATTACATAAAATAATAAAATTTGGGTCCCTACCCACATATCACTGCATATATGCCATCAAATTTTTTTACACATACATATCATTATTGTAATAACAATATACATTACATAAATTATATTCTTGTTTTTTTTTGTATTTACACTTAAATAAATGACGTTAAAAGTTTTGTTGTTGTTTACAAGCATAACAATTAATAAATAAATAAAATAAAAATAATAATAATAATATATTCTAAATAAGAGTGTTTTTTGGTTGTAATAATAATATGATGTAGATTATAATTATTATTAAAATGACAATAGTTATTAGTTTTACAATTTTTTTTTTATTGTACAAAGAAATAAAAAGTAAAACCAAAGAGATTTTTTTTGTACAAGACAAAACAGAAAATAAAATCATAAGTTATCACAATGTCAACTACATTGTATAGAAATTATATTATATAAATATATAATATATATTTATATAATGTATTTATAGACATATTATAATTATTATTATTAATTTTGTTTAACTAATGAAATAAAATGTTTTAAAAAACTGTTTTCTACTATTTTTTATAATGATTATTACCTAATTACCATTATTGGTTTTATTAGTATTATTATTATTATTATTATCCAACATTGCATAGTCTATATCAATCATAATCGTTTGGTTTTTTTTTTTATAAATTATACTATACTTAACGTGGTTCTCCCTTATCACTCAACCATTTTCCATTAATGACCTATACGAAATTGAGACATTTTTGTAAAAAAAATTTTTTTATGTCATTTCGCTGTTTTGCCACCGTTGATGGAAAATTTGTTTTACAATCAAAATATTATATTATCTATTTTTGATAAATAACCGCCATTGACTAAACCGAATGATTGTAATATTGATCAAACGACGTCGATTGAAAATAATATTAATAATAATAATAATAACTTACAGTAGTAATAATAAATAATGTATAATGAACGGCTATGAGTACCGTGTTTGTCGATCCCGGCAAAAATCAATATTTTGTATTTTTACACAAATCCGGTCGATAGAAACAACAAAACAATTTGCTAAATAAAGTGTTAACGAAATGACTAGACACTATTTCATTTAGAATAATAATAATGATGATAATAATAATAATTTAAAAAAATGAACATTATAAACATAATTGTGTAGCTATAATAATAATAACAATAGTAATACAACATAATAATAGTCTATCTGGTCGATCGAAAACGATAAAAGAATAAAAAAAATCATAGAAATACAATAATTGCTATTAATATTAGTATAGTATACCGCCGATCTTATTAGCCTTTACAATAAGACACCGAGGATAAACGGAGACACGCACTGTTGCCTCGGGGTAAGAATATTATTATATAATTATTATTATTCGTTTACAATCGGATCCGCGTAAGATCAGTAAGGATTGTAAGTAGTGATAATAAAAAAAGTCCATACACCATTAACACATAAGTTAAATCATGACGTATTGCCATAATAATTATAGAGTAGTTTTTTACAAGTTCACCTCAATTATACATACAGTCGGTAAAAAATCAGTGTCAGGAGTACAATATAGGCAACAGCACCAACACCGGCAACACTATTCGTCCACAATCGATAAAACAGAAACGACTAAAAACGTGTACTCGACCGACCAGACAAAGACCAGAGAGTCTTTGTTTCGTTTCCAAACCGAAAGCAACATTACGGTAAGATCATAAACTATTATTATTTATTATCATTATAGTTACACAAATAATAGTGGTAAAAAAAAAAATCGTTATAAATCTAATATACGCGAAAAATTACAATAAATAAAAAGAAAAAAAAATTGATTCCAATTAGCTATATCAGTATTATCACTATATATGTATATATTGTATATAAGTATGTGTATAAAAATGCAGTTAATACACGTAAGATATTAAATCTGTTACAAACTTATTGCGTGTATTACAATATTAATAATAGTATTGTTTTTTTTATCACATAATTACGCGGATTATCAAAATATACACACGATTAATATATTATTATAATTAAAAATATATTCGCTCGTGTACCGTCTCGATCGCGTGTGTCCGATTATCGACATAAAGTCCCCGCAAAACAAAAAAAAAACTGAAATCAAAACCCCCATACAAAAAAAGTCTTATAAAATGTCTCACGTCGGTACATTATTATTAGGTATTATTATTATAATAACACAAGTGCGCGGCGGGCCTTTGTGAGTTCAAAAGAGGATACCGTTATACTATAAATGTTGATGATACATATAATGGCACCGCCTTGGCGACGACATTGGGTCGTCGGAAAGCTTGTTTTGTCCACGTTTTCTTTTCTTTTTTTCCCCATAAAAATGATATCGTTCAGTACTTTGCACGTGGCTTTGGGCTTTGGGCTGTGGCAATGGATAGCAGCAAGCGACTATTGGCTCATCGTTTGCTGTTTGTCCACGTGACTTAGACACGGCACCATGGTCAGACTAGACAGGCTTTGGATGTCGTCCACGGCTGAAGGAAATCCCATGGTAGCCTTCGACAAACACCTATAGACAAAAGTATAGCGATAGTAAAACGAATCATAATATGTCTTCTCGTTTATCAAATTAGTACTATGCAGAATCTCAATTAAAAAAAAATACTATGTTAGTTCTACACGTTAGTGGTGTATGGATAAGTAATTTTAGGATAGGTAAACGAGAAGACGGCGACCTCATTTTTTACATGTCCTCTCCAATTTAATCTAATCTGTGTGCATCCATCTCGTGAATGCACGTTTGCCACAGTGTTGTTTTATGTAGTTTAATGTATGTACCTGGAGGTCATGCTATTGCACCGTAGTACGGAATCCATCTCGGAAGAAGACCCTGATAACGTCAGACCGGACGTCGAACTGGACCGATGGGGCTGCTGTGACAGTTTGCCACTGCAATCCGAAGCCGACGGCCATATCGTCCGGTTAGGTGGTCCCCTGATACACTTTTGGTAAATTTCTCGTTCCTGTGGAAAAACAACTCATAAATATCACGTGGTAGATACCCGAACGTCTGGGCCTAGCCCTTGGATAGAATAAGTAAAAAAAAAAAACTGGTAGTGAGATACGCGGTTATTGCATTATGAGATTTAGAGCTGCCATTATTTTTTATTGAACTTAAAATATAGTAAATATCCTAAAGCAGGATTGCACGAACGCGAGGTAATAATTGTTAAACGAATCAACAAAAAAGTATTGGTTGATTGAACACAATTCAGCGGGCGTTATTACAGATCTTTAAAATTTTAATTGAGTTTATAAGTATTTTGCGCGACCAGGCATAAGAAGGAAAAAGTTTACACCTAATCTGTTCCGACAACGTCATTGCTAAAACTTTAGCGTTTTGAAATCTCGAGTACCTAAGACTTCGAGTTTCCTCGGTACCGTCTGCCCGTGTGTACGAGTGCTGATTGCATAATATTATTATGTTGGAAGAATCCAGTTCTATATTATGTAGGTATATACCTGTTCGGAGTTTCGCAGATGCAACTTGGCCATGCTACCATACGGGTACTCTTCGCCGTCCGGCAAATGGATCCGGGGTGGTAAGTCCAACTCCAGGTCGGTCCGGACCGAGTGCAACCGGACCTGCCGGTCGTGTTCTCGGGTCAGACCGTTGTTGCTTCGCATTGTCAACATCTACGGCAAAAAGAGAAACAAAAACCACGATTATTACACTTATAAACTGTATGTGCGTTTCTTTACAAACCGACTGTACAACACGGTCACGAACGAGACTCGGTGGCAGTGGCTCTGTTTGTACAGCGTACCTCCTCGCTCGACGACATATGTCGGACGGAGTAAAAAAAAACCGTTATTACTCAAAGGTCTCCCCCAGAAATAACGCCCTTTCTCCCTAATTTTTGGGTGGGAAAACTCGTGTGACGGTCCCGAGATGGGACAAGTCCCGGCGGCGCTATACCACCACCGCCCTCGAGGGGTGCACACACAAAGAAAGGGATACTTTACTATGCACTACCTCATTCACCGCTGTACAACTGAATATACATCCCTCTTTACTACATTTTGACCGCTGACACACTTCGTAACGTCTTCAGCAACGTTTTTAGTCGAATTTAACCGAAACTAAAAATATGTGTTTTAGAGATAGCCGATAGGTATAATATCAAGTCGTTAAAGTGGCGAGAGTTCACCGCTCAATTGTTGACCTCACACTGCGGTTGCTACAGAATTTATAAAGTTTACAGTGAAATAGTTTTAACTTTGCCGAAACGGTTCTGTTTCAAAAGCAATTTGAGACAAATTTCGACCGCGCAGAACACCACCGACGCCATTTCCTCTGGGGACAAAGTGTAGGGTTTATGAACTCTGGGTAACATTTCAACCACGAAGAATTAGATTTATTAAAGCCATAAATTACATAAATATCACATGAATAATTTTCGGATATATCCGCGTCAATGGTTGTTAACCAACGTATCGGACCCAGTCCGAAACGTTGGTTAACGTTGAGTCAGTACAATCACGGCAGCGGAACAGTCGTGACATGACCCTGAAGATGGACCCTGCAAAGGGTCCGAAACGTTGGTTAACAACCATTGACGCGGATATATCCGAAAATTATTCATGTGATATTTAAATCCGCGAAAGCTTCAACACATTCTTACATAAATATGTTTTATGTACACTCTGACACGAAATATCATTAAAAACTAACCGTCTCAAGGTATTTTAAAGAGACTTCAGAGCGCCTCCTTACAATAAAATTGTACTCATCTTTTCGAATGACCCTTTCTTTCCATGCCCTTTCTACCAACAAATTCGTCGGTTAGGTAAAAACAGTAGATTGTTACAAAAACCTGATAGGTTTGCCTCCTGAGGCCTTATCCGTTTGTTATATTATATATAGTATTAAAAAAATAAATTATAAACTCTATGGAAAACCTTTATTTTTTTAAACCTACCTTTCGAAAGAGGTACGGACAACTTCGTCTTAGCCGCCATTGTACATATAGATTTTCAAAATTAATTTCAACTTTAAGAGGTCACATATGCGGTGTTGTACAAACAGTCAAATAATTTTCAATCAAAAATGACATAGCAAAATATTGCCGAAAAATTATGATTTTCCTTTTTTTTTTTTTTAATATTTTATTTAATACTATCTGGTTACCGCAGACCAAACACCAATTAATATACAACTAAATATTGTAGGTAGCATTTTGCGAAAATCACAAAGTTTATATGAACGACAGCACCGATGACTTCTTCGTATGAAAAAAAAAACAGTATTTTGTCATTTCCTACAGTGTGTGTCATTTTACTACGACCCTGAACGTTCAGACGAGGTCACTGTCGATGAATTGGACTTGACGTTTTGTCATGTTTCTCGTTGAACTACTCCTGTCTATCGTTCTATTTTAACTCTTGTTTTCCGCTGTCACTTTTCGTTAACCACGAAACCGACAACCAAATTGCCAAACCCTGGGCGAGTATACAAAATACTTCAGTATTGACAATAATATTATATATTTGACATTTTGTTCTATTCAAATATCGCATAATCCTTATAAAATGTTTTATTTTTATATTATTATTTTTAATTATATAACCAACAATTATTGTTAAATAGGTGTTATAAACTACTAAAAATAAAACAAAAATAAAATATCTAAACGAAAATTATTAATTACACTATGTACAATCAAATTAGTAAAGCTTGAAAAACATTTGAAACAATTACTAGTATATAATAATAATGGTAGTATTGATCATGTGAAGCAAGTCTAATTGTTTTTTTAATCGCTTTAAAATATAATTAAAACAATTTAAGTAAAGACTCGTCAAAGTATAATGTTTTACCCTTTGAAATCTGATAAAAGAAATAAACAATAAAGGGATAGAAGAGATCCACTGATAAAATATAAGTAGTAGGGGTGGAGATTTACTATGGGATAAATCAATCGTTTATTAATTTTTTTGTCCAACATCTATTTTGGGGAAATGGCCCCAATAAACATATCAGGAAAACAAGAATTATAATAACAGTTGTCGCATGTGCAAACATGAATTGTATGTTTCATGGTTAATACCATCAGAAGCTGCTGGACACAAATATGGGTGATTTAAGTCGTGGCTATCCATAGTAAAGATCCAAGGGATTTATAGGAGATAGAGGGGATTTCAACGATGAGAGAGCGTAATTGTATATTCCTGAAACCTTCAACACATTTTCAGACAAACGAATATAATCTAATTATTCCAGACTAATAATGTATTGATTTTCAGTAATCAGATTCACTTGGTACAGCAAAACATTAATGCATACAATATATATTTTTAACCCACCTCTTATTGTGGTGTGTTCATTATAATTGCACAAAATATGCTATATATTCTATGGATTGCAGAATCTCTGTCGTAGGCGCAGTAAAGTAAATATAGTGTAAAATATTCATCACAGACATTTACGATAAAATCTACAAAAGAAGTGTACTGCTGGTTCATGTCCTAGTTAGTCCTTGAATTATTTTTTCGTAATATATTGCATACTATTTCATTCTATGGTTTCAATAAAACCACACCTATTATTTTCTTCTTTTTGTAAAAGGTTAAAAATAAAAATCCCAGCACAGCGGGGTCGAGACATAGTGACGACAAAGACGATATGATCTTCAGGAATTATCATAACTCAAAGTAATAATTACTTTCAAATAACAAAAAATTAAAAAAACTACAAGGTTACAATTATTATTCGTCAAAAAAAAAAACGTGGCTTACTGATCACGTGTTTACATCCCTTTTAAGAAGGGAGGTGAACTTTTTTAATTTATGGCCCTATAAATTACTTTTTTACGGTACAATTTTATGAACCAAAAAAAACTGCATATATTATATTATTATGATCGTCCGATGCGTTGGAATCTAATCTGTTTGTAATAATATGCACACCGACATCGCTGTATTTAGTGTTATTATATTAAAAATGACACCGACTCACTCAAATCGTTGGTCCACTTATCATATTATGTCAACTAAATATAATTAGTATATTATATCCATAGAATATTCAGATCCCTATTCGCCATTCGTTGAAATTGGCTTTCTCATAACACACAATGTATGCTAGCATGTAGGTATGTAAACTAATTGTTGAGGACTAACCTATTACTATATGACCTGTGTCTCCATCGATGCACAAAGATTCCAATCCATTTCCGCCTGTGTCTAGACACTGTAATACTTGTGTTATTATACGACTCTGTATCCTAACTGAAACGGATGAAAATATCTCCCACTGAGGGTTCGAGAGCCTGTATTTAAATGCGCATAATTTATCAAAACCAATTCCAACGGGGATTCACTTGAAGCCACTTGGAAATCCCCAAATAATCATCGCCAGACGTCGCCGACGGCTATGATGAAAAATTCATGACGACTATTTGAAGAAAAAAAATGTAAATAGAATTTTCCAGTACAGATTATATTATGTCAGCGTTGTGGCTCGGCAGGAGGGGCTAAATATCATTATGATACAATTTTACGATCCTTAGACCGGCGTGCACTCTGCGACCATATCGAATTTGTTACCAAATCGCGTTATCCTACCTATCTATACGGTAAGCACAACAAAAAAATGCTATTTCCTTCGTTTTAAGGGTGTTTTTTCTAAACCGTCGCGCTGTCGAGCGAGATTCAATTTATCAGAACCAAAAAAAAAAAGAGAGAGAAGGGCCGTATTACTTTTTAGTAAAGTATATAATATAACATAGAACGGCAGTGACGCAAATGTACTGGAGCCGTCGTACTAATTTCGCAGGGCGTGTTATATTCAAAAATACTATTTTTTTATAGAAACTCGAAAAAAAAGGTTCAATGAGTGGTACTCTTTTCCGCTGCAAGCGGATTACTCAACTTTTTCGATCAACGTTAGACAGAAAAAAACAAACAAACGGAAAAGTTATTTCAAAAAGGACGATTATCATACTATTATTATTCGAGCAGAGCGATATTTCTTTAAATAATGTTATTTCGTTCGACGGCAAAAATGTTTTGATTCCGACGAGAGAGTTCTTTAACCGAGACTCGCCGGTAAAGGCAGAGGGGAGGGAACGGACGGATATACATATTTTTCCCGGGCGAATAGTAGATTTCCAACAATATTTCCCCTCTGGAGAATCCCGATTTTTATTTCCTACGTTACATTTTTCACACACCACATATTTTTAACGTATCATCTCTTCTCGTACACATATCCGAGAGGAAATCGTGGATATGTACATACAAATACATATTACTATATATGATAGGTGAATCCCGTTTTAAACTTGGCACCATCGCTTTCTCGCCCCGTTCGCTTTGCTCCGCAAACACAAGCCACCGCGCGCTACACTATGTGTACACGACACACTAGCCCGGCATACGACCCTATCCATGATCAATATCCATTTGAATTCGACCGATGTTCATTTGGATGACCGTACGTATATAAGACACATAAGTGACAAAATGCCAAGATTTGAATTAAGAATCAATAATATGTGTTCGGTTTTTACAGCAGTAGCGCATCATTAAACAATATATTATTGACCCCCGTCGATAACACCGTCACACCGTGTTGAGTAGGTATAAATAAGAACCGCTTGTCTAACATTATCTCCAAACATTTCACGGTGTCTGGTCATCGGTATTGTCGCCCATCGGACAATGCGAACATACATATAAATTATACGGGCTACTAGAATTCGGAAAACCGATCACACAATATGATAATATTATAAGAAAAAACCAACAAATTGGTGGAAATTAAAAACATATGTTGGCATTTAAAAAAACCAAGTCCATATTCATGTTTTGCGTACAAGAGATGAAGATAAAAATGTTTTAAGTATTTAAAAATATAGTAAAATACGTACGGTTATAAGTAAAGGAAATAAAACATTTATATATTTGGGGACTTACGGCTTGGGAAGATGTGGCGCTGAAAGCTGGAGGCGTCGACGGCGTGGTCGACGATAAAGTCAACGTCAACTGCGGCGGCGGCGTCGAAAGCCTCTGATGCGGCCCGGACGACAGACAGTGAACGGCGGGATTGTATTGTTGATTGTAATGGTGCAGCACGCAGGTGAGCAGCCCGACAGTACCCAGCACGGCCACCGTCACCACCATCAGTACCATCACCGTTCCAACTACAAAAAAAAAATCATAAAACATTGATGACAAAAATTCAATGTTTACACTTAACAAAAATATTTTTCAGCTGAATAATAGCGTTAACCGATAATAATCCGTTGTACGGCAAACAGATCAGCAATTATGCGGACATAATATTATGGAAACGACAGACGGATAAGCATTGGCATTCTAAAACCTTTAAACTTAAAATTAGTGCTACATTTATTTTTAATTCAACAAATCTCTTACTAAAAAATAAATGAGGGTATTTTTAAAAGCACTTATTTTAAGTTTGATCCCCCTGATATTCTCCAATATGGATACGGTATTGGAAGGTTAAAAAGAAGGAACGGTCGAAATTTTTAAAACGAGAGAGCGAATAAAAAACAAGAAAACGAAGATAGCACTTATCAGTTAAAATGTTTTCCTCTTATTTTTAACGTGCACCTTCTGGGCACTCGGGAACGTTGGAAAGTTGTACAGGCAAAGCACGATTTCGGTACCCCGGGACATACGCGCATTTAAGTTGCACGACTTGTCCCTGCAATAGAATTTAACGACAAAACGCACATGCATGTATTAATACAGTATTCGAATTGGACAAGAACAGCTGAATACTTTTTTGTTTCTCCTTTTACGCGTTTTATATTACAGAGAAATATAATAACAACGATAGGTGCATAAAATATATTGCTCACGCGTTTTTCAATAGTGTGTAATACAATAATATTTATGATGAGTTATATAACTTGTGCGGTGCGAGATAACAAGCAGACCGATCAGTGTACTCGAACAAAATAATATCATTAAAGGTGTTGTGGCGGACTCAGGCAAATAATAATGATAATAATAATATTAAACAAACTATAAATATTTTTCAACTAAAAGGCCCTCGACTACAAAGTTCATTAGCCGGTAAACTATGCTATTATTTGACAGTACCTATATATGTATATTATTATACGCGGATGTGTATAATATTATCAGGTGCGTTATAAAAACCAAAGTTGTAAAATCATTTTTTTTTTTAGCAAAGCGACTAGATACATATAGATGCGTACACGCGTAAACTTTTCGCTTTAACATTATCATTACTCACACACAAGACGTCCTTGGATCGACCATTTATTATGATTATATTATACATATACATTTATACACGTGGAGACCGGCCGCCGCTATGTTGAACCGATTCAATGCGCGGATGTATTGTAATGAAGATGAGAATAAAAGTAATAAACGAACAAAACTCGTTTTACTAAATAGAATTGCGAATTCGTTCGTTGGCAATTTGGGTTTTTAATTTGGCGCCGAATTATCACTGTGAGGTGACCCCTGCATCACACCATGCCCTCAAATAATATCTATTAAAAAAATAATGCATACAAATATATTGTGTTGCAGTCCGCACACCGGCTAGAAGTCGTTTACCGCCATGTCATACGCTTCGAGTCGAGGTGTGTTTTTTATTTTACTTTACAGTAATTTATTTATTAAAGACAGGCCAAAAATAATTTCAACCATATCCTAAATTGATTAGATGGAGGACACAGGCACACGCACAATCACAATACGAACTTGCACCATAACCGAATTACTTAGATACAAACAAAGGTGGACGTTTAAAGAAAATGTGATTTTTGCTCCGAGTTTTTGTAACTTGAATTCATATTTTATTATTTCTACGTCTTAATAAATAATCCCTATTGTTATGATGCTGAGTGCACCTATGTGATACGTCCTCCACGACAATAATTGTATACCTTGAAAATTAAAACACTTGTAATTTGGCCAACACTCGGTTGCTATTGCTGCTCGTAGATGGGCGGCAACGGTTGTCGTATTCGATGTTACCCCAAGTTTCGCGAAAATTACATAAAATTAAGGCTAAACACTTGGCTTTTAACTTCGCGAGTATAAGCAGTTCAAGTATGGTTTAATAGATTACTATACCAAATTGAAACGCTTCCTCAGGTGTGCGAGCAATAGTCGGAAAACGAAAAAAATAAAGAAAAGAAATCTTCAATAAAAACTAAGGTATTAAAAAGTTTCGGCAATTTACTCGGGAAACTGCTATGACGGAACGCGAGAGGCGAGAAGCAAATAACAAAAAAAAAATAATAACACTACTCGCACTACTTTCCCGTTAGTTACGTTCGGTTTAATGTGTTTCGGTGGAAAACTTTGTGCCGAGTTGTGCACAAAGTGAGCGACCCCAGTAATACTTTTCAAAGTGTGTGTACGAGTGAGTGTGCACATACACAATACGACGTCCTATTATATACATAGAACACCGCCGTAAGCCGAATTCTATAGCAAACACTATAGAAGGCACCGCCGGGTAGGTCGATATATATATATTCCACACGACTCCTTTGTCGGAGAGAAAGAAACGAGGGCGAAAATCTAATTTGCAGTTTTCGGGTTTGCGCTTCTTCCATCCGTTTTCCCATCCCCACCGACCGCCGCCACCTTTTTAATACACCTAAAGAAAAACTATCCCGTGTATGTGTCTATTCAAAGGGCGACGACACTGCATAAAAATGCATGCTCTATCTATTTGTTAAAAAAACAACTCCAAATCCGTCCGAATACACCACATTGACCAAGTTGTACAGTTATGGCGGCCCAAATAGATGTGTTGACAAAGAACTCGTACTTTTATACGATTCCTCCCCCTCACCATTTTTTTTATGCGTTTTACCAACTTTTTGTTTGCCCCTCCCCCCCGACGGTATTACCGGCGTTAGACGGCACCGTTATAGAGTTCTTATATCGTTATTTGCCAGTTATAGTAGCTTAGTAATTTTAGTGGTGGAGAAAATAAAAACCAGAAACCGTTTAATATAAATCCGATATTAAGATCATAAAAAAAAACCATCGTTTCCAGACCTAATGCACATTGTACTTACATTTTACTAACCCGCCTTATCTATACCTACCGAATTAATGGACATTTTTAGCGCATTTTGTGCACGATTACCAGTACATTTCTCGAAAGGCGAAATTGAGACTTTTGCGGTTAAGGCGATTATTTTATTTTTCGGTGGCAATACATTGACAAAAATACTTTTAAAAAAATTAATAATAATATACCAAAGCATTAAACATGAAACAGTCACGTGGTATTCGGCTATATCTACCAACGCGCCACCGCCGCAACACAAAATCCATAAAAATTACAACGTAGAAGAGTTTTTTTTTTAGCTATTATTCACCGAACATATTTTTTACAGCTCTTCGCAATACAGTTAAATAGCCATAAACTGAAATTCTTCAAGTCAACTCGTAAGCCGAGTGTTGTCGAGGTCAATATAGAAGTAGAGTCGGACACTTTTGTTAGTGACACACTGTAAAGGAACCGAAACTGGTAACTTTAACTATTGTATTAGATAATTATTATTATATTATGCAAAATGTGTATTATGAGCAGTGCTCAGAAGTTGTGTAAAGTGTAACTCTTAAGGTCGCTTCCAGTTCTGCGAAAAAACGGGGCCGCTTTAATAATACTATTTAGTACGTGTGCGGCAGACAAATGAAAACGAACGAGGCTTGAACGGCTCCGCAGATAAACTTTTTTACACGGTTTGTGTTTGTCCGTTTTACAAGTATTTTTTCACGCAAAATATTGATCATTTTTTATGTAGAAATACGGCCGACCGCCGTCAAGGTTTGGCATTCGACGGCAGTGTTGTTAACGCTACCATAGTCGCTAGCAGTTTCTTTCTCCGAGTAAACGCCTGTCTAAAGATAATAAATTACACTTCGAAGCCAAGTATATTATTTAAAAAAAATAATAATAATAATGAAAATATATAGTTTTTAAGTTCAAACACAGCCGTGTTAACAACAATAAACCCAGCTTTAACTAAATAAAGAAAAAAAAGTCTATACTCTTTTTTTTTTTAAGTACATTTTTAAATAAAATATCAGTGCATAGTTCAAATTTGTATAATTTTTTTTTTTGTGAATTATGTTTTATAAGAACACACAATCTTAAGCACTTATTGTTCGTACAGATTTGTGTTTTTTTAAATCAAAACACCCCGTGCTGGATTTTGTTGTGCTCGACGATTAATTTTTCTCGCTTGTGAGACGATATCGTTGTATTATATTATAATATACACAACGTCAGCGCGACTTAATACAGTGTGATTCATTAAAGGTAAAACACTGTTTGCACGACATTAATGAATCACCGTGAATAATTGTTACTGCCTATTGTTGTAAAACTTGGGTTATGATATATTATACATGTATATTATTATATTTTGGCATTGCCCTCGCGGCCATCGGTCGACGGATGTATTCACTCAAGTGTACTGTAATAAATCACACGATGGTGGCGACGTCAAAAACGCATAGAGGCAGGTCCGCAAGTACAACACAAGAACCAACTCAAGTCATTGTGGCGTTTTGTTTGAACAAATCCGGAATTTTTAAACATTTTTGTGGGGCCCGGCTGGCTGACTGGTAATTAATGACTCAAGGGATCGGTGACCGCAACCGAATACTTTCTTCTCGTTATTATTTTGCCTATTATTTGCCTACAATAGACTGTGCATAACATTATACTATTATACTTTACATTATGCACAGAAGTCACAGGGTGTGTCGACCGAGACGACCAGCAGCAGCTTTACACACACTGCCAAGGGTCATCGTACCAACAACGATGGCGGCGACAGAGTGTGACACGCGGTCGTCCGGTCGCTTGTCCAGCATACCTCGTACATGTGATCTATATAAGAATTATATACATTTATATTATTATATTGTTATACACTGTCCCGGGTCGTAACAAGATTTTTCTCCGCTGGACGGTCGCAGTCCTTTATGGCTTTATGTATTATTATTTAATACAATACAAAGCTGGGCAAGTGACCTGCCACAAGTCCTCAGACCCCGTACGCCACTTTCGTAACTCGTCAACCTATACTAATTACTTATGAACATATATTAATTAAGTGGCTAGTTACTTTAAACGACAAGAAGAACCTGGAGAAAAGACACGTGCCAATAATTTCTCTCCCTTTCCTCTACCTTTCTCGTATGGACTTGAACGCAAATAAAAACGATTCCTACAGCTTTACCTAAGTTAGGCGTAGGCGTAGGTAAAAAGAATATCCCTTTAAAATAAAAATAATCTAATTAATTAGCGTCATAATTGATAATGCCTCTACGGTCTCTATCGCGTTTTTTGTACTACTATTGTATGAAATGATTGTTATTTGTAAATAAGGTTTGTAGTTTTTACTTAATATACCGCCCAGCTTTCATAGTAGACATAATATTGTGCTCGGTGTATTTTATTGCAGTACGTCGAAAGGTTAAATGGATGGGTACTTTGAACGTTAGGGAAATGCACATTGCACACCGTGGGTATTAACAAATACCGTGTTATCGTTGTGGAACGTCAAATAGAGATAATATTAATCGTTATTGTCTATAAGCGGTGCAGACGGTGACTTATCCGTCTGTGAGAAGTACTTATACGCGTCGCGACAAGATAACGAACGGAGAGATTGTGCACTATGACGTAGGATCTAACAGTATAATAATATAGACATTAATTGTATACTCCGGTATTGGTGCAATAATAATTATTATTTAGCTGACACAGCTCATTAAACCCGATTCGAGAAGCAGTTTACGGTCGTTGAATTAATTACCATCAAAATGGTATGTACTATACGGAAACGAGAAAATATGAACTTAACGAGCAACGGTTGTTGACCAAACACAATATGGTACCATAACAGTTTTTATGTTGGGAAAAAAATGTTTACCATATTGTGCTTTTGTACGTTTTCATCTTACCGAGGTCGAGTGAGTGAATAGTGAAAATGCACGCGAGTCTCTTGAAAGCTATGCAAGTTCATTATGGTTCACCAGAGGATAGTTTTATTTAACTGGCATAGCCGCCTAGTGTTTGGTTTAGGTACCTATCGGACGAGCGTGAAAGACAGTTATACGAGGTTTGCTCTAACTGCACCGCAATCATCGAAAATTGGATATTATAATTATTTTTTTTTTAAACAAACAATTTGAAACAAATTGTAGACTTCAGCCGTAAGTAATGTCATAATGTAAAACGATCGTAATTAAAATGCAACATTTCTCGGTCGTGGTCAGCAATATTGTGAAATTTGTATTATAAATTATACTTATGAAGCGATTAACGTTAGCCAGGCAAAAAGGAGAACGGGTCACTAATTATATAACTCCCTACCCTATAATTAATAGAATAAATTCAATACAATAAAACCGCGAAGACAGCTGTGAATGGCTGTAAAGCATATAGTTGTTACTTTTTTGTAAGGATTTAAGCGATTTACCAAGTGTGATAACCAACAGCTAGTAGTGCTACCGCTGGTTAAGGAGTTCAAGGAGACTATATTCCTATACGCTTGCACTTTTAGCAAACAAAAATCGATGGCGGTGTTGCATTTAAAAAAAAATAATAAACGCGGGTCGGCTCCTTTTAACAACGTGTGTAATATATATTATATATGTGATATATATCTATATCTATATCTATATATATATATATATATATATCATAGCACAAGTTGGATGTGATTTTTCGACGGAATTACCTATGAGCTTAAAAACAGCCAGCGCCGTCCCGTACATGAATAATTAAAAAACACACGGACTATAAGAGTTTTTATTTGTATTTTTTTTTCTGACAACGATAGTGCTACACATTGAAATGCAGTCTTTCGAAGAGCAAACAACACACTCGTTAGAGAGCTAAAAAATTGTAATTTTTCTTTTTTACACGGCAACAAAATGCCGAATCTTTACCGTCAGTTGTTGTATTTACTTTAACGCGCGAACATAATAAATCTGTGAAAAAGTTGATGTATTGTTGCAACACCAATCATTTGGGTGTGTGTGTACTTAACCGTACCGCAAAAGCCATAAATATTATTGTAGACTATGTATGTATATATGTATATATATATATATATATATATATAACAACAAATAAAATTATAATATTCCTAGCGAACGTCGCCCAAAAGTTATATGCACATATGATTTATGTAGTTTGTCGATTTTAAACGTTAACAAAAAATAATAATAATAGTACTATTGTACTTACTCGTGTTTTTCACAATACTCTTAACGCGTCAAAAACAAATTACACTTTGAAATTTATGGCCAAAGTATACGGATAATAAATCTACCGAAATCAGTTTGTGACATAATTCGCTGGGAACACAATATTATCATCTCCCACAAGGGTTATCGGGCTACGTTCGAAAACATGTTTTACCGTACTTAACATAATCAAAATGAAAAAAAAAATAATGCGACGAGACGGTTTGTAAAATGTATAAGAATAATTTTTTTTCTTTTTAACTGTAAATAGTTTTCTTTTTTGTTGCTCCCTGGAGATAAAAATTATGGCAGCTGTTCAACTCCACAAAACTTTGATTTCGCAACTTATCCACCGTTCTGTTTTGCGAGCTGTATAAGTAAATAAACTTAATTTTGTTTTTTAATTTTATTCTCGAAAGATAATTGGAAAAGTATTTAATACGTTTCCGAGCGCGCTCCGACAAAACTAAAATATAAATTAAGAGAATTAAAAATCTAAAAGCTAGACAAAATTACCACTGCTCAAGATGGTCCGATTCTGTACAAATATACAAGTCCTTTGGCCTTTACTAGGCTATATAGTAAACGGATTTTTGATTTTTTTATGTAAGAAAATTGTTTTTTTTTTTTTAATATAGAATAATTTACAAATGTAATTTATTTACACAAGAAAATGATTGTTTTAAAAGTAAATCGCCTTTTACATAAGGTAGCAAAGCAGCCAAAGAACTCGAATCTCTTTACAGAATTGAAATAGGACCACCTTAAATAGTCGAAATGTTGTCTAGCTTTTTGGTCTAAAATACCACTAGAATGGCGTTTTCTCATTTAAAAAATTGTACAAATTAGATGGTTGAAATTGATAAAAAAAAAGACAAAATTATTTTTTTCGTAAATTTTGTCTACATAAAACTCCTTAAAACCCGCCCGCTTCAAGTCACTTGCATAAAGGTATTATCCAGAGTAATACTGAGGGACATATTAAACAAGGCCGTCGTTCATAATTATTCATGTTTTATATTCAAACGTGTCTACATGTTTTGGCAATGTATCCAGGGTGATCCATCTGATGTAAGACACTAATTTTCTTGTAAAATATGAATATTCTGAAAATTGCTTTTTTTCTTATACATGTAGATACATATTTTACCATTTTTTTCAATGCTTAGAAATGTTTTACTATCATTCCTTGCACGTAAAATAAGTATAGACTTAGTTTTTACAAATAGGAATATATGTTTACAGCTCCATAAATATGTAGTCAACATTTTTTAAAACATTTTAGCGTTTGAATTTTTAATTTTCATCAATCCGTTCGTTTTCTATGGCTTTGTAAAGATATTACATTTCCCCCTATTTTTTAGGTTGTCCGAAAAAACAGTAGCCGTCACTGTGTTTCAATAAGTAGATAAGAACGGCTTGTGCATCATTATCTCAACTCATTTTATTGTGTCGGGTTACCGCTGTTATCGTCTATGGGACAATGCGAACATAAATATTAATTTTATGGTCTACTGTTTTTTGGACAATTGAAAAATACAAGGAAGTGTAATCTTCACAAACTTATCAAAAACGAACAGATTGATAAAAATTAAAAATTCAAACGCTCAACTGTTTAAACATTTTAGTCTACATATTTATGGAATTTAAAAAATGTTCCCATTGGAAAAAAACGAAGTCCGTGTTAGTTTTACGGATGGCGGATGAAGATAAAAATGTTCAAAGTATTGAAAAATATAGTAAAATATATACCTATAGGTATACAAAAAAAGATAATCCTTAAAATGTTCACGTTTTTCGAGAAAATGAGTGTCTTACATTAAATGGATCACTCTGTGTGCAAAAAGAACATATAACCGACTAATACTTAAAAATCCATGTCGATTAAAATAAAATAAATTGTATTAACTGAATACAAAAAAAAAATTAGTCGTTTTAATGATTAATCAACGTGGTAAACGAGCAGAGTATTATTTAATTACTTGAATATTAAATATCGTTATTATTTGTAGGTGTAGGTTGATAAAGACAGACAACAAACAAAAAAAAATACCATTTAACTATAACTGTTGAGGGGGGGGGGCACTATAATCAATACTAAATCAGGGACGAGGACGGATCTAGGAATGAATAAGGGGTGTGTTAAAAAAATACTTCAAATACATATGCAATAGTCGCGTAGAGTTACCAAGTGTAGGTACAAAGTAAAAAAAAAAAAACAATAAAAAACAATTTCTCGAATAACTTTATTTAAGTGCATTGTAAAAAGACAGTGAGTTTTGAGCTCGCAGAGTTGTTAACTTAATAACAATCCGGTCGTTGGCTTTTGTTTGACTTAGACGGATACTGGCGGTGTTGATAAAATTTTCTCGGAGACGACGTCGTCAGCGGGAAGGGCGGGCAACGTGGGTGAGCAGTGCCGGGGGTTCGACGGAAAATCTACACAGACACAACCGGCACAGCAAAGGCAAGAAGGCACTCGGTACTTACTCTCGAGTTTTTATAGGTACGACATGCGGTGTAAAAGGTATTATTGTATATATGTATACCGAAAACGCGGCTGCCGTTCGAAACGGCACCCCAGAGCCCCCGGAATAACGGTTTTCTCGTGTTGCTGATGTATTATACAATGTGTATATATTCAAAATTGTATTTGCAACGGGCGAGTGCTCGTAATTCTGTGACCAGAATAAAAAACCGCAAAAACCAACAGACTCGCAGAAAATACAAACGTATATATTTATATATATTGCCCGCCGCCGCTGAGCTTTTCGTCCGCGGTAAATTTATCTTTGTCCGTTCGTTAAATTATAATAATAATATTTCAAAAAGATGCTTCCAGAAAAAACAACAATGGATACAAATGCATACTACAATACATAAGTACCGACTGAAAATGCGGTTTCTCCTTTTATCGGTCAAAAGCTCAACAATGCCGTCACAATGTCTTAACCGCGCATCTCGACATATTTTTTCTTATTGCTCATTAAGGGCTGGTTAAGTTTTTTAACGAACATTCATCGACTTTACACCAGTATAATAATAATTAAAATAAAAAAAGACCCGTATACTTTTATAATGTACAAGTAATCAAGTGTTTTCTATTTTATGTACTTAAGTATATTATTGAAAAATACTTTTCATTAATTAGCAACTCAATTTTTAACGAAAAAACATGTACACTTATACTTTTGTTCGGGCCTTGCGCTTTAACGTTATGGCGACGGTTTAAAATAACAAGCCTCATTATATAATACTACTGCGTATGAAAGCTACTTATTTCTAAAAAAATAATTATTGTAAATACCTACTCATATTGTTCATATAGCCACACCCTGTCCTTCTCTATTTGTTACGATATAGTTTAACGTTTAAAATCAAGGTTACATTCATACATAAAGGCTGATGAACAAAAAAAGAAAATATTGTTAAAAATCTCTAAACTCCAAACAATGTAAACTTTTACATATTACAACACTGTAGACAACTGTCATAGTGGCGCTGCTTTAGCTATATGCTGCATATCATATTATCATATCATTTATTTTTTATCATAGACAATGTTAAGACGAGTTTCCTGAGAAGAATATTTAAAAGTCACTTGAAAGCTGTTGGGAAAACATAGCGACTCGATCATTGTCGTCTGGGTGCCAACAAGATACCCGTCACCCCTGAAACACTAACCTAACCACCGTCCATTTAAGCCAAGTTTCAACGTCGCCGCTGCATTTTCGTAACATACAATTTATACACATTTTTTTGGTATTTACTTTTTTATATGCTTTCAGACTTTGTGTAAACACCGCCGGCGAGAACATTATATTGGCTTATGGCCGTCGGCCGCCACCGCCGCACCTTGTCCTATATAATAATAACAGTAATGTGTAATACCAGACGTCTGGGCCGGTTGTTTTTTGTTTTGTCTTGTTTCGGTTTTTTTTTTACCATCCAGTGAAATCATTTTTTTTTCTCAACCGCGACGACGGCGGTTCCAATGTATATACAATTTTTTATTATTATTCGTTGTCGTTGTATAATTTTGTATTACTGTCAAAATTATTGATAATTCGCATGCCTAGACATAGCTGCAGCTGCTGTAGACATGAACTAGACACACCGCTGCTGTCACTGACCGACTGCCACACGCTTGTTACCGCGTACACTTATTATGCCAGACTTACAGAAATAATATATCATTTTACACGGCTAATAATAATAATAATATTTAAACAACACTCAACGACGGTCTTGTGGAAAATTCAAAATACCCATGGGTTGAACACCGTTAATTATTAATATTATTACTTTCATCTAGTAAATCAATCACATAATCTCAAACGATCAGAGTTGGAGGGATGTACCGATTATAAACATACGGGTACATATCTTTAGAGTTACTAAAAGCCTACAAACATGAAGCCTAAGAGTATGATTTCAATCAATAACTAATTAACGTTTGGAGTGAACGCACTAAGTCAATTATTATTGTTCGTCGATAAAATGTTTACTGTGGTTGTTGCAAGTGCGCGGGTTGAGCCGTATATTCCCAAAGGCAACAGCCTATAAGAATTTTAAGGGTCGATGGGCCAATTTAATTTCCCTATCATCTCAGTGGTTAGTCACAAGTGAGAGTAGAATGTCAAACGTTTTAACCACCAAAATCGACCATACGAACAATAATAAATATTATACTTAATATAGGTATTTGTAATAATACAAAAACCTACTTTTTTTATCATCAAATACTTGGGCCACACGTTTGCCAAAATTCAACCTGCAACTCAAATGTAAAACTGGATAAATAATTCTAGGACCATTTAATCGGGCATAGTAAAACGAAACCCAAAAATTCTTTTATGGAAACTTTTCCTTTATTACACTTTTGTAGATTAAGTATTAGGGCTTAAGGTCCGAAAATTATACTTATGGTAGATCTAGAATGAGCCTATAGCATATTATAACATTTTCTCAAAAACCCGTAGCAGTGTTTTTTTTATCAAGGGAAAACCAAAAAAGGAACAATTACAGTTCGACCGTACCTAGACAATTTCTAGATGACTATGTGTAAGTAACAGGTATTATAAAGTATATGTTCATTACATTGTGTTCATTGCTATGGCAATATATTATCATGGACACACGATGCTACTCTAATCGTATCCGTATTAATAACAAAAATATATTTTTAAGCACATCATCAGATTCGCATCGAAACAGCGTTTATTTAAAAGTGTTTTTATCACTTTCAGTTGTACACAAAAAATCGTAAAGAGCCGTGACCGGAGGAGGTCCACTATGCGCCCGTCTCCTCTATTCCCCCTGACCCCGCTGTCCAGTACAGTTTTTTTTAAATTTTTTCACTTTAAGTTTTAACCGGAAATTTATCGCGTGGAACGTTAATCGCTAATTATTTCCATTTTGGCCGTACAGCAGCTGTATAGGTACAACAATAACAATGCCGAACTGTAACGTGTAAAACGGAATTGAATAGTAGAGACGCAATTTGTTATTTTATTTTTTTATCTGTCCCGTCAATCGGTTGATGTGTACGCCCGCGAGCGACAATAATAAAATATCATTCATTATTATTATATTATCATAATATATAATATAAACGTGTTATCATGTCAATGGATCGCGACCCGGGGGCTACACGGCGACAACGTACACAGGCAAATTGCCATCAAGTACATTGTATGGCATACAACAGTATTAATATATATATATATATATAAATGTATAATAGAATATATACAACAGCTGTTACACGCCAACGTTTTACTATAATCGCCGCCAAAAATTGTTTTTAATAATTCCTTGGCATATACATACATAATTATTATACACCGTTTGCTGCGCTGGAAGAACACTAGCACACAATTTGCAATAAAAAAAATTGTGACATTATTTTCGTTGTCAAAACGGTCGCATCGAAACTTGACGAGTTTGTGGATAATATTTACCAAGAGGAAACATAAACGACGTACAACCGTAGTAGTACACAACACACTACACGCCATGTGAACAATATTGTGTACAACGTTATGCACGGACATGGGGTTTAGGTAAGAAATATCAATATGTTTTACATCGAGTCAAGCGAATCCTGATGGTTTTCACGCAAAAACTAAGGAGAGATAAAACTTTAAATTAAAGTTATTTAATTATTTAATTTAGGATAAATTTAATTTGTTCAATTAGTCTTGTCGGAAAGCTTGGCAGCTACAACTAGCCAAATCGATTAACTTGAAAATTCATAACATTCAAATTGTACACTAAATATAGATAATTCAAGTTTATACGAAATAGAGGTGAGTTCATTTTACTCGAATAAATCCAAAATAATAACCAAAAATATCGACAGGCCGTATTAAAAAACGGCAACAATTCACAACAATTATTGTTAATATTAACTCTTGGTTAAATTACTTTCTTCAAATATTATTTTAGTTCATGCGCAGTTCGTACAAAATTTGATTCGATAATAAATATTTTCAATAAGAGACAAATTGTTAAGAAAAACGTACTAAAGAGATGTACAAGTACAATAATAATTACTGAAGCGTAGAAATGTCTTACAATTTTTTTTATTAACATCGCGCTTATTATTTGACATAACACGAAGAAACTGACACTACATTTAAAATTAGGTAAGAGTGAGAGTTGTAATGCAACAAAATGTACTTTTCAATTTGTGCTCACTCTTCCACAACATTTCCCTACCCCGTCTGTGTGTATCGTTTAAATTCGTTGTCGCACTAAATTATACTAAAACACGTTGCTTTTATTTAAAAGTTAAAAATTAGCCAAGTTACCGATTAGCACCTTGATGGCTGCCACGAGATATATTAGATACATGAATATTCACAAACACACACATACACACACACACGGTAAATGCCAATGTATGGAATGTGCTGGATGTGGCAGATAAGAGTATAAAAAGCAGACCAGAACGGTTTTCGCTTAAGTATTTTTCCACACACATCCAACATAACAGGATTGGACAGCCGATCTGGATAACCACACGTCACCGGATATAAACAACAGCCAAATTCTACACAATAGCTGTTAACATCCGCTGACGCAGTTTTGAATTTCTTTTTTGATATTTTCCCCGCATCCAACAAAAATGCAATCACCAACAAAAACCATATTATTGTATTGATCCATCCGTTAAATACATTCTTGATTCAATAATAATGAAACTAAATAAACTAAATTATATTGTGTAACGCAACAAATATTATAACCAGCGTTTATAGTTTAATGTAATTAATGTTTTAACGATATTAGGTAATGACAGGGTTTGGTCGCATTATCGAAAGAGTTGTTTTAAAATATTTAGCTTATAATATTATAATATATTGTTTGATATTTCGAAAGGTTGCAAATTAATTACAAATGTAAATATTAAATTTAATAATGATCCTCATTCATCGGTCCACTAAACTATAATCGACCGATTTATCAGATTTATCAGTGCACCCAAGCAGAAATTTACCTTTTGTAAAATTACCAGGTCCCAATGGTTTTATTTCGTATTCTGAAGAGTTAAGACCTAACTTTCTTCTTTTTTTTTTTAAATACATTTTGCCACTGCGGTCGATTTTTATCTTTGCACATTGTGTATCATTGATATTTTGGTACAAAAGAATTGTACGCTTTAATATAAGTAGGCTTTTTTTTTTAACCAGTGGCTTAATTAAATACCAAATTTATAATTGCTCAAACCAAATTTTCCCTTATGATTAATCGTCAATTGAAGTGCTTACAAAATATCCTTAACTCTATTATAAAATTATAATGAAAACGATCGGTCCGTTTAATTTTTAATGCGCCTTGGAATAAGTAGGCATTACAAGGACTATATATCTTTAGTAGTAAAAAAAAAATCAACTTTTCAGAAAGAATAACTAATAAATGTTAGTTGTAAATCCATTTTTTTTCATTTTTAGGTTACTTTAATGTTGGAATATTTAAAAAAAATAATATTTAAAGTATTTTTATTTTTATTCGTTCGATTTTCTTAACTCGTTTTTTACCAAGCACCAATTTGTACCAAAGTATTCGTTTATTTGATAGCTTATTGAAATAGTCTTACTTTATAATTATTACCATAGTGCGATTAATAACGGTTTACCTATAATATAATATATGTGCGACTTGGCAATAATTAACGATACAATATCGTTATCGCTTGTCTGAGGTGTCGTTAATTATTGTTTAATAATGGGATGTATCATACGGTCGGCCGAACACGCGCGCGCCTCCTCCTAATGTAAATCTCACGGCGACGGTGGCACCCCTCCGGCCAGTATACACGGCCGCCGCCGGGTGGGCCGGACAAGGTTACCGGAACATGAACGCCGCGAGGCCTAGACGTCTAGACGGTTGTTCTACGCGCGGTTCTGGTGGATTGAAACGGGAATCGCGAGGGGTGGTGAAGAGAGGACGGCGGTGGCGGAGACAGCGTGTGGAGCGAGGGGGACGAGACACACCGGCCGGTCGGTCGGACGGGAACGCCGCCGCCGTAGACAAACGCGGATGGTGCGGTGACCAACGGCAGAGGTGTGCAACGAGGATGAGGGGAATCGGCGGCGCGGCGGCGGCGGCGGCGGCGGCTACGGCTACGGTAGAAAGGACGCGGCGGCCGTGTGTGCGCGCGCCCCGCCCGTCACGGGTAACGTTAAAGGGAAAGACCGTGTGGCGGCGGACGCCGAAGTAGAGGGCACAGCGGCAGTAGGTACCGGCAGCAGCGGCCGCAGACGGCACTAACCGACCCGCAATTAATACACCGGGCAGACACCCACCTAAAAGTCCCATTTTCGCCCGCTTACCCTCCCTCCTGCCCAAGTCCAGTCATCCGGCGACGTTGTTTAAACCGTTCACAAGGGTGTATACGCCCTTAAAGAGATTTTAAAGTCTCCAAAGGGAGGGAAAGAGACAAAAAAAATATGTCTATGAATATTTTGTAGTATATGATGAACATGTACACCAAGATAGGTGGTACACCATCATAGGGGTTAAATTTGCACATTTAGCGTACAGTTACTTAAGGATATTTGAAAAAATCAAACGGCTAAAAAAATGTTCTCTTGGACTTACCATAGCGCCGTTGGTCTGCGGTTGATCCGTTGGTTAGTCGAGTGTCCGAATCGGAGCGAGAGCCGATGATGGCGAAAAACGGTATGGAAACGATCGTGCCCGATTATTAATATTATTGTTTGTTTTAAATAAAATTCGTTGTAGGTTCGTTCACGTTAACTGCGTCTCCTCGACTCGCATATAAATACAACCTGTACGACGGACCTCGACGGCGACGGCCGGTAAGCGGGCGAGTTTTGTTGGCTATTGCGGTTGTGTTCTCGTCGTTGACGGTTCATTGATGAGTTTATTTGGGAAAAAATGTTTTCGATTACTGTTTTATAACTAATATTCGTGTACTCTTTTCAAAATTCGTCCGATTTCAAAAAAAAATAACACTGGACAACAAAAAAAAATTTTTTTATTAAAACGTTTTAAAAATAGCCGATGGGTAAAAATTTATTATAGTAGTGTGGGGGGAAAAAAGTAAAATTTAAAAAAATGATTACAATAATAGACGTCACGGAGATGTATGTCCTCGCGTCGGCGGCGTGCGTACGTACCACAGCGGTGGCGGTGCGTCAGCGACTGATCGTGAAACGTGAGGACGGCGAGACGACTAAAAAAAGAAACGGGCGTGCGTAAAATCGTTGCTGCTGCCGGTAACTGGCGAGTGGCGAGCACAACGCGTGAGCGCGTGTGTATGACCCCCGACCGACCGACCAAGGTGCCTCAACATTTTCGTGTCTGCGCCCACGTTCAGTACGCACAACAACCACACCTTGCTCGCCTCCACCTCGCCTCACACGACCGATGCAGTCGTTGCCGCCGCCCAACACCCGTAAATGACCTCTCCTCCACCGTCCGGTCCGGCTATCAACACGATATGCACACAAAGTCGCCGCTAAAGGGCGAAGAAAATGTACCCTAGGTAGTGGCATTTAAATTTTTTTTTAAAGATGTAAAAATATGCTGTGAGCTGTACTTGGGATAACGCTGAGCGATTTTGATCGTGTCGCGATTATTAATAATAATTGACAAAACAATAGTGTTTTACCTCGAGGGTTATTTTTAAACTATTATATTTAGCGCTATTTAAAATTCAAATATCTCCTCAGCTAAACGTCTGTGTGTTATTACGGAAATAGTAATACACATTTTTGAATTTTCCTATAGAAAAATAATGACATTTAACATCATACATCGATGCAGTGGCGTAGTTAACATTTTCTTCACGGCGGTGTTGTGTAAAAAAATAACATTGCCCCCTAACCCCTTTGTAGGTAAGTCTTGTTCCAAAACTGTGTAGAAATGTAGTACCATGCTTTTTGCTTTATGCGCAACGTCAGAAACTGTTGGTGTATAATTTGTTGTTTTTAAGTTTCAGTGAGTCAAAACACATGTTAAGTCCAGTTTTCAAAATGTTGCTTTTCATCAGATCAGATCATGTTGTTAAAATAAAATATAGATTGCCTAACATTTATTTATTAAATATAACATAATAAAATGTTAAATTGTTTGTGACTTTTCGGTCAAAACGCGTATGTTAACAGTAGAACATTCCTACGGTTACATAATTTATAATAAATACATTTTTTATAGGTAATTTTTTTAAACATAAATGTTAAAATTATTAGAACAAATAAAAAAGTATTGTAATACGTTATGTATGTATGTATATGCTATTGTCGGTGTAGGGTAGGAAACTAAGGTGGTTACAGCCCATCCCCCCATACATACAACATTTAATTACGCTTCATCGCTACTACACCTATAATGTAACACTCTTATAGAGAATCTAAGTTCTGGCAACGACAAAAACAAAATTAGTAAACGAACTAGACTACACTGCTGAACGGTCATAATTAGTTTGTTTTGTCTGATGATATCAACTATCGATCATTATGCGTTCGGGTAAAAATCACTATTAACTTGACTAACGCGATTGGTCAGTTGGAAATAGCAAAACGATCCTCTGTTTACTCGAATAACGCGATTATTTAACACTTAAAGCAGCAGAAGCAGTGACGCCCCGAACCTTTAGTTTAATAACGACAAGCAGTCGTTTTTTAATTTTATTCCAAAAACCTTTTTCACTTTAAATCCTCTGAAGTCTTAGCAGTAGCCGGGCTGGAAACAGCAGGGGAACCTACTTACAAACCGTCACTTGGCCCGTAGACTGTGGACCGATTTCGGGGTTTGGTCCAATCAAAGTCCGGTGAACTTGGCGGCACTAATGGGTCAAATAGCTAGGAGCCACAAACCTGACAAATTATACATAGTAACTTACAGTGTTTAATTGTAGAAATAAATAGTTTGTACTAATATTTTAATAAAAAAAAAAAAAGAAAAAAAAATGTATAGTGTTTATTAATAGTGTGGAACCCTCGACGGTAACAACGTATATACTTTGAAAAAGGTACCGCGCATATTATAATAATATATGCTTATTTGTGCAGAATTTCTCGCGGTTTGCTAAAAAAAGAAAAAAAATCTAAAAAAAAAGCGATATGTGACACTTTTGACGAATACACGTCAAGGCTTTACGCCGCGACGGCAATAATAATAATATCATTGGCGAACACCGGTCGTCATCGATTGCTGCTGTTGTTATGGCTGAACACCTTGGCTTGGGTTCAACGGCACAGTCAACACACGGGGTATACACATGTATACGGACCGTACATAATATAATATATTAAGCTCATGGGAGAAAGGCGTAAGCGCACCAACCACCGGGTGTCCGAGTAAAACCGTGCGACCGCACCTCGCCGTCATCGCCATTAACCACCGAATGCCCCCCCCGGCCTCTTACCCGCCCCTCGACCGTCAGACAAGAGAATTTTCTTTTTGAGACTGATCCAAAGACCCGGAGAGCGTAGGAAGATAGGAATTATATTTGGAATGCGTCCGCCGTCGCCGCCACCACTGACGTTGTTTATATATTGTACAACAAACTAAGCTTTTAATTGTTGTTATTATTATTATTATTAAATTACACTTTTAACCCGACGACGATCCGGATATCGTCGTGGCGCGTTCGTCGGATCTTGGCTGATTTATTCAAATAACAATATACACCAACATAGAATGATCCAACTGGAAAAATAAATATAATAATAATTCGATCATAACAAACATAACCCCAGCGGTTCAAGTGGATCGATGTGAGTGGAGTAATGGAATTAATCCGGTATAATCCTAAAATATTTAAGTTTTTATTTTTTAAATAAGTGTACATTTATTGGAACAACTATTTAGTCGTCGCTCGATAAAAATAAAATAAGCAGACATAAAATTATTTATTTAACTTCTTTTATAATATGTAAAATGTATAATAGAATATATTTATATATAAAAGTATAAATAAAGTCAACTTTTAGCCACTTAACTCTTCATACAGTATTTGTCTTGAAAATTATTATAATATTTAACTTTGAAAATAAGACATTTTTCTAAATAATATATTAGTTAACATCGCCATAATTTATAAGAGCTACAAGTATATAATAATTTATTTTGAAACATCCAATAGGGATGAATTTTTTTAAACAAAATAAGTGGGGGGTAATACTAACCAAATAAAGTGGAATAACGGCACCCCCCCCCCCCATTTAATTACTGAATATAACAGATGAAAAACGAGCCGTAAACATACAACGAGCTATCAGCCAGCTCAAAGTTTTAGTCCTTTTTCGCTGACGTTAAATACCGCTTTTTGCCGCCCTTCCACGACTATAATTATTATTCCCCTTCTCCATAATTATTATTATAAGATAGCCACCTTTTCCGCCCTAGAGCACTCGCCTCGCACTTTTTCTTAACCGGATTCATAAGAAAACATATTAAGTAGTATTAGTTTTAATCAGGAGAATACAACGATTCCGTTGAGGGTAACCAATGACTACATTGTCTCGATTGCCTGAAATTTAAAAATAAGAGGAAAAAAGATAGTGTTAGAATTATAGCACAAGTGACAAGATATTATCGATGGCCAGATGGCTATTATAGGTAATTTTTATTAAGAAATTTACAGGAACGATTTTTTAATGTTTAATGCATTTCCACCGTACAGTTTTTAAACTTCTATATTATGTTATCTAATAACAAAACTATGAATGTCTGACTTCCACCGTTTGTACTCAATGTGTAGGAGGCTAATATTCCTAATATTTGCTCTGTACGGCCTATATAACTCGATTTTCCCAAAACACATGTCGTCGTTGTATTATTTTTATAATATTACGAATACACAATGAAAAAATATAAATATTTACATCCGTATCTTCACATTAACGATGTGCGCGTAGACTAAATATCATTACCAAGCTTATGCGGCGTTCAAGAATGGAAAAGTGGTGATTTTATCCGATACTTTTTGAGTAAAACAAAATATTGTATTGTGTATATAATATACGAAAATCCTTTTTTTAAAAAGCTATTGAAAATATTCTATGTACACTCGCGTTTACTCCCCCCCCCCCCCGCTAATATGTCTGGAAGTTTCCATAAAGCTATATGTATACATAATGCATAATACATGTACATGAACGGCAAACGGTGGAATTGAATATCCTCGGCAAATTGCCCCAGAACGAATAATGTATGTTGCACGCGAGAACCTAGGTTTTCTTATAATACATATATTCTCCTTGGGACTCCATTTTGTAGACAATAGAAAGAAAAAAACACCTCTGAGGAGCCAACACGCCGGTGTCTATAAAGTATAAGATATATAAATTGTGCATTGCACGTGATGTTAGATATTATTTAGTAGTATAGAAATTATAGTATTTTTCTTTTTCTTCCAATAACAATAATTTTATAACAGCCAACATCCGAGGTCGATCGTGTAATGACGGTTACACGTGTATGAACTTTGATTGTCTCCTCCATCTCTTCCTTAGTATCTTTCCATTGGCTATGTATTGTACTCTTGTTCCCAGCAAAATGTTCGTCGTTACACACAACAATAATCGTAACTAGTTAAAGCTGCGAGACGACACGGATAGTAGGTATAGCTGTTATTATACCTATTATTATAATTTGCTGTTTGGACATAAGGCTAGCATTGGCAGAGGCACGATTTGTGCGTGTTCGAAGCGAAAATATAGGCTCTTCGAAAAATATAAGTTCCGTTAAAAAACGCTGACCGTTTTTTTCTCGTTTCTAAGGTATTGTGGAGTTTCCGGAGATACAATGGTGATAAATTACTTTTTAAATTAACTATACACATTATATGCAAATCTCTCTCTGAGGATGTACATTACATGCAACTGCGTTGTCAAAGCGCAACACAAGTCAGGGAAATTTTCAAATCATAGTCGAATCACGGATTAGCTAGGCTTAAGAAGCGCTGGGTAAAGTAAACGATGTCAAAAAAAAAAAACAATCAGTCCACTTTAAATTTAACATTGTATGCGGTCTTTACATATTATTATGTAAAACTAATATGCCGACTATTATTTAATAAAGCTATTTTTTTTAAATGTTTAAAACTGACATTATTTTTAAGTTATTGCTCGGATATTAAAATCGCAATTATTTCCAAGGCTAGACGCTTTAATTAGTTAAATATGATTATCGGAATCAGACATTTTCCATTTCGAGAATTATTAAAATTGTATTATTGGTGCGAGGTCGATCGATTGTAAAATATAATATTCACTAAGTAACCAAGTAGTATATCACTAACCTGACTAAGTATAATAAAAAAAAAATCCATCAAATATATATTATCAAGTACCTATATAATTAAAGCGCAGGCGAGTGGAACTGGATAAGAGAAACAAATTGCTCATGTATTCAATATTTGGCATGTGTAATTAATTTTTCTGACAGAGTCCAAAAAATTGTTTGGCATAATTTATTGCAGACTCGACTGGAAGGTACGTTTCACGCTGATTTATCACGTCGGACGACCCGGCGTTATTATAATATTGTAAGACAGACGACCTTTTTTTATTTTTTTATGTATATATATACCTGGCACTTTAAGTGTAACTACGACCGTCCATAGCATAAATATTCATGATAGCAATATTATAATAATATCGACCGCGCCTTTTTTTCTAGTTGTAGTGCACACTAGACAAACAGATGTCGTATAGCCGTATAGAGTAGTTAGTATAGTTATACGGGTACTTAATAATACAATATTATATACTTAATATTTTTTCCACATAGGAAAACGATTTGGGCCAAGGACACTAAACCGCCGCCGCCTGACTGCCTTATGCTTGTCTTTCATCGCAGTGTTGACATCATCATCGTGGCCGCAACGTGAACAAATTATCTGTTGTTGTTTTCCTAAACGCGGTCACGTCGTCGGCGGTGAAAAATAGCGATTTTCTTTTCTCGGTAAAGAAATAACAAAAAAAAAAACAATGTATTATAACACAAACCTGACTGTGTTAGCGCAGTATTATGTAGATAAACCGTATAATATTATTATAATAACGTTCCGCCGAAAGTGTATTGGTCGAGGAAACTCTTATACCGCGAAAACCATTATTGTTTACTTTTTGTTGTTTGCCTTTGTCGATGGTTTCACGATTCACCACGTCTTCCGTGTACTCTTGACAAACACACACACAATAATCGCCTGAAACACCGGTTTTTGGCGTTGAGTGTATTTTTGTTATTTTTTATCAAAAATACATAGCGAGTACCTATTTCTATAGTCGGTTTTATTTAACAACAGTGTGATTTAACATTAATGTTAGCCAACATATAGGCGGAACTTTTATAAAATTATACTTCCGAAGAAGCTTAAGACACCATATAGAGACCATTGCATAAAACCTATGGGATATTTTGGTAGATGTAATATTTGAATGTATTCATTATAAATGAATTTGAGTTGTGGCCGATTATCTGTATTAAATCAAGGGAAAAAGAAAAATGTTAAATAATACTAGATTAAATTGCAAATGTATTCTCAATAAACGTGCACTACTTCAAAATAATTAATTGTACGTGCTATTTCATTTTTGGCGTTATAGCAAATCATTTTGTAATGTCATATTTTTTCGAACAAGTTATTTTTCATTTCCAACTTAATAAGATGTTATTTTTAATAACAATTAATTTAACTTCCAGATTCTGGTTAAATATTTTCAAAATTAGAAAAAAAACATCTGGAGACTACGGAAATGCTTAGGCGCTATAAAAATAAACAGCAAGGAACAAAGTTTTCATTTTGGTGGCGATATTTTGGCTCAAATCAGTCCTGTTTCCATTTTATTGCTTTAGAAAATGTGTTTTGTATATTATGGGTTTGTTAAGTTGAAATATACAATAAAACTTACACAATAAGACACATTGTTAGAACATAAAGGAAAAATAATTAATTTTAATAATGAAAAAAATAATAATAAGAAGAAATAAATAATTAAATTATAAATACCGAAACATGCGATATTTTAATGTTTTTTTTTTCAAAATACACAAGTCACAACGAAAAATAAATAAATTTGTATAAAACGTAGCTGGATTTATCATGTGTCGGTATAGACATAACAAAGCAGATACTTCAATTTTCAATACTTATTAGTCACTAATATCTATATAGTATCTGTGTCAATGAATGACTAACCATTTGTGTCAAGCTAATGTAGTTGACTTTTAAGTCGTTATGACAATTAATTCTTGATGGATTTTACACAAGACTAGATAATGTAAATAAATTATTTATAGACTATTTACAATAATGCGAAAATAAGTTTAGGTAAGCCTATGTATAGCAACTGTTGATAATAGTCATTAGTCAACATATAACCAAATATATCATTCAATTTGGTCTGATTCTCTCATGAAGTATAATTTCTTGAGAAAACTAACAAAACAAACTTGGTACTTTAAGCGAGATAAAGAATATATTTTGAAACAACATAATATTTGATTTGTACTTTCTAAAACCACCTCGATGGCCAGCGATCGTGGTTTAAATATACCAGGTTATTGCAATGCTAATTTTAATATTTATCATGGACGTGTGTGGTAGCGGATAACTAATACACACGGTATTTTACATGTACGACGAAGGTCTCAAGCTGGGTGTCAAGGTATTTCTCGTCATGTTTAGGTCGTTGGACCCGACGACTATGAGCCATATTATAAATATTCACCGCACATCGCCCAGGGGTAATGTTGTCGCAGGTATCGCCGGCTTCACGGCCGGTGTATTAGCGCCAGACCGCTGGGCGACGGCCGCGGTACGCTCTGCCAAGTCTGGAATGAAACTACTTGGAACCGAAAACACAGTTATGGTATCAGTTAACGTGACACCGCACGACCACAGCCCGGGAAAGCGGAAAAAAAACGAAAACCTTCGACTTTGTGCAAAAATTTACTAAGTAGCTCTAAATTAACGGCTCATTAATATGAGCTGTTCAAAAATTAATAACAATCTTAATAATATTTTATTATTTTCAAATAAAGGCTAAAAAAAAAATCGAGATTATTATTTTATTATTATTATAAGTAATTTTTATTTCATCACATCGTTGATTGAATTTAAAATCGTACTAATTACGTTTTTGACTTATGACGAATAACAATTGAGCAGTAAACGTTTTTACTGATGTTGGATTTTGCTTCTTTTTTTTAACAACACAACGCACAATTGTACGCTTTTATTTCTTATAATCGTCTAACGAATCTTCAAAAAATTATTGTTGTTGCCTTCTTGGACTTTTCAATTAGCTGACGGTCAGCATGCGTTGATAATTTTAAATGAAAATAGATGGTGTATAAAACAATGAATCGTACAAGGTCTTATCAAATTAAACGTTTTCGTTAGATTGTCAGCCAAATGTAACCGACCATTTAAAATTTTACAGTTTTAATAAAATCACAAAATACTCATTGTAAATGAAATTACTCATTGTAAATGGGAAACATTCTGAATACTTGTTTTATTATTATGGATACTATCCAACCATAATTTGTCATGTGAAAACAGGATTTGCGTAAATGAATACATTGGTTGGTGGCTGTGATAGTACTAAATTTAGCAAATTTTCATAGACAAATAGAGGAGGATATTATGCGTGCTTAAGCGTTGTAATTGTTTGATAAATGTAATCATTTTTGTGAATTTTCAAAATTCGTTATTTAGTATTTTTAAATACATTTTTTAAAATTAGTGGATTGAGTTATCGAAAATTTCAAAACAACTGAGAAAAGATAAAGTTCTTCTTTATTTGCTGTGAAACTTTGGTGATTTTACAATTCCAAGACCCTTTGGTTTTGATTCGCGCAAAACTGTAATTTTTCCATAAAAATGGCCGTCATATAGACTAAAATTAAAGCTATAAATTAAGATTTTTCCAAAAACTGCCTATACTTTACTAAATGAGTGTATAGTAGCGTTTGTTGAATTATTGGTTTGAAAATTAAAAATATCTAAATAGAACACAACAGCACTGTTAGGTGCAGCAAAGTTAGGTGTACTATTCAGATAGACACCCCTTGCTTTAGTGACTTATCCGGCTGCCGTTTGAGCTTTAACCTGTAGATTCCCTTTTTATCGCCGTCTACATCTTATTATATTCGGCTGTTTTATCAGTATTCGCTCCACTGGACAGGGAGACCATCGCGAGAATATGACCCGAGAGGCCAGAAGATGGTAACTGACTTTACGCAGAATCTCTTACCAGCGTTCCTATAGCCAATTCATTTCGAATAGTGTAATGCGCATATAATATAGTCTCGACTACTAACACCGTACAGATATACTATTGTCTATTGTCTTCTACCGTTGTACCGTGACGATTGTCCTTCGCCGAGGCCGTCGCGGGTCTGGAACATGATCTCGGCCGTCTGAGAAATTCGTTTTCACTTAATCTATAATTTAGGCGACAACACGCGTTTGCACGCAGACACACAGTCATTGGGCACAAATAACAATAAACACAGGTATTGAACAACCGAGGTGCGTGCAACCCGCCGTCTATAATTACTATAAAATATGACAGTGGCGGATAAACAGTTTTTTTTTGTTACAAGGAAATATTGTATAAAAGAGCCACCAAAATGGGGAAATACAAATTTGCTCGCATACTATTCGCATTATTCGTATTCAATACTGCGATTTAACTAAAACAAGAATATTATTTAGGAAAAACTATAACAATAGTACAAAAAATCAAATATTTTTTTTATTTATTTCAAAACAGCAACAGTTTTTTTTGTCACATTAATTATTTCTACTGAATCTACACCGTTTAACAACCTTTTCTCAATACTCACTATCATTAAACTATCTAATAAGTACTACTATGACAAAGTACTTATTAGGTATGATTTTACAAACATGATGATCCACATGATCCACTAGCTATGAACCGGTCAATATCTTAAAAAATATTTGACGTTTTGTAATTATTCTTTTTCATCATTTTTTTTTCTACAGTAATTAGTCAGCCCAGATTTTATATATTTTTCAACTATGTAACCCTTAATTAATCCATAATGAATCATCTGCATACAATATTATCCGGTAGACCAGGCATACACAAATCCCTGACAATTTATGAAAATAGATTTATACGAATGACTGGGGACCTAAATAATAATGAATTATTCAGTATAATGCACATTAGTGCATAAGCTAGTCAAGAGAAAAAAAGACCACCGGCTTTGCAGGGTCATCGTCGACGGTTGCCAGCGACATGACAATCCCGTCAAGTTCGGCCAAATCCCTCACACACAGTGCACGATGTAGGTAAAACGGATTCACCTTGATTTACATCAGCCGTCTGGCTTTTACTTTTAGATAATAATTTATTATTGTTAGCAATGCGGGTTGGTCCTTGACTCGAAAGTCCCAAGTTATAACGTCTTGATCTGTTCCAGCAACCAAACAGCACAGACAGCAGCCAAAAGCAGAAACAAAAAACGATAGAAATTAGACAATAATAATAATAATGCAGGCAAGACACGTCCCGAGGCGACCGGGGGACCCCGTCGCATGTGGATAAGCACAATATAATATTATACACTGTATATAGACGTTGGCACCTTGCCAACGTTATAGTACCGAAAAGTTAATTTGTTTTCCTTTTTTTTTTTTTTAATCCCCATTTAATATTCGCTTATAAAACTGTTATTCCGTTCTGCCGTACCAGTTGTACCAGTAAATTCGCCAAGTCGTCCGATGGGCGTTCAATCGAAAGGAGTCTTAACTCTTAAACGGCATTTTCGAAATTACCGTACGGACGTGCCAAAATAGCGTACACAGCTATAAATGCTTATCTTAGTTTTCGCAGTAAAACGTTTTTTTTTTTTTTATAGGTCGAATGAAAACTTGTAAAAACAGCGACTTCTTTTCTCTCGCAGTTCTTTGTCTACGCTAGCAGTTATTCGGGTTCGGTCAATAATGGTATACATTAGGAATTGAAAATAATTCAATTACTTAGCGCCTTTTAATTGAACGTCGATGGAATTATGTATAGGATAGAATCGGTTGTGCGTTATAAATATTGTTCTAAAATACTATGAACGCATTTTGTATATTTTTTTAACTTATACTCGTATTTGAATAAAAAAGTTTTGAATTAATTCGTTTACAGCGACAAACTTGTACTAGTTGTGTGTCGCAACAAATTATAGTCAAACCGTGTCCGCCTACTGTGAATGTTATTACATAGGTTTGGGTAAAGCTCCCGTCTACGCGGTGACCTTACAAACTCAATTTGCATTATTCAAATTACTAATTCTCTAGAACCGATAACTTTTACTCGGTCAGAATAGATAGGTTGATATTAACATTAAAAGCGGCAGCCAATTCTCATTAGGAAGACTTCACAGAAATGTTAGTTGAAGCTTAATTGAATGCAACGCGAATCAATGATCATTACATCTTCATTTAACCTTTGAGTTCCGTTAAACTTATAGTTGTGATGTATCTACTGGCCGTTTAAAGATTGCGGAGAAAAAGAAAGAAATAGGAAGAAAAATAATAAAATTTTGTGGAAAACCTGTACGCTGAGCAAAGTAACAAAAAATAATAACTCAGATTGGAGTTCCTTGCATTTTATTACTGATTATAGTATTCTATGTAGGGTGAAGGAAGGTATTTTCGTGGCATAAGCAATTTCGTGATATAGTTTGTTGATCGTATCGCGTAATTCCTTATTAGAAAATTGTCTTGAAAATCACACTGATTGTTAAAACACAGTTATTTTAACAATCAGTGTGATTTTCAAGACAATTTTCTAATAGGGAATTACGCGATACGATCAACAAACTATATCACGAAATTGCTTATGCCACGAAAATACCTTCCTTCACCCTATAATATCTGAATATTGAATGCTTATTTTAGAGTTATTATCCATCATAATAGTATCTTGAAAATTCTTGTGTAGAAGAACTTCAGTAGGACAAAATGTTGAGTAATTATTATTAAAATATTTACTATATCTTTGTCAAAGACTCTTTGACATTTCAATAACAGAATGTATATAACCAATACTTTAAATTGTTCTGGGGAAAATTTGCTTCACTCTACTTGTTCACTGAAAGGTCCATATGCAATATCAATCGATTCATCTTAGGATTTACCCAAACGCTAATAACTTACATACAAAACAATTTTTAGACAATACGGTTATTGATACTTAAAAGTTGTCAAGAACTCAACGTTAGATAATTTGTTATTTTGCACAATATTCCTCGGTCGAGGGCATAGGTATGCAAATTACAGTTTTCATGTTCAAAATAATTCACCGAAAATTATTTTCGGATGGGCATACGGCCAAACATTTTGTCATTGTACTTACTATGTAGGACCTACATAGTAGGTACCTATCAGAGATCAGATATGCAAATAAGTTCTTGGCACAAGAAAACGTAAATGTTGAATAACCGTGACTGTTTAATTTTGGGGCTAGTGAAATGCCGCGATGCCTGGCCCAGACTATTTTACCCATAACATAAACTATTTAAGCTCCTCCTCCTCCTATGTTAACAGCCGGCTACCAGGTCCAATTTGACGGCACGTGTAATTGAACGCTAAAAAATATCTAATGAAATTAAATGTATTCCTAATAGACGATTTCAATCTTTTAGCTGTCATGTCAGTCAACGCGTTTGACTTTTTATGCACACGGATATAATAACATATCAGAGAAGGTTTGGTATGTAGGTACATGTTTCCAAGTAAAAATTACTTATATTAAATTAGTTTAAATAAGGTTGAATTTACAAATCTCATTGTATAACTCGAGGATTGATGGCGTTGAGAGCCAACATAACATATACCCGGTATTTTGTTAAACGTATAACCGTTCTTAAACTCATGAATATTATGATCTGGGTAGAATATTTTTAAATAATGTAATTTCCTCCGAAACGTCGCAGTCCGGCAGACTCGCAAGCGTTAATATTCTAGTTTTGTCGCGCATTTTTGGCAATTTATTATTATGACATTTGGCATGAACCGTAAAGCGACAGCCGTCGCAAAATTTCTAAAACACGAGAGCAAATTTTGGCCCACGGCACACGTGTAATTCGGCAATAATGTATTTTTGTTCGTACCTGATGTGAATGACATACATAACGCGATAGCGCCGTCTAGACGAGCCAGACGTAAGACATATGAAAGCGTATTGTATTATTATTATGTCCCGCCGTGCTACGCAATAACGTATTATTATTATTATTATTATTATTAATATTATTATTATGATACTCACAAGACTGTGTTTGATGATCGACCCGGTTGTTGTCGGCGGCGGCGGTTGTCTGGTTGACGACCGGCGGCGGCGGCGGCAGTGGTGGTGGTGGCGTCTGATGGTGACGGTGCCGAGGAGGAGGAGATGGAAGAGGAGGTGTCGGCGGCGTCTGCGACGGAGGTCGCAACGTGTCGGTCGCGTTGGCTACCGCGTCGACGGCGGCGGCGGCGACCACGTCTTCGCGGACGTCAACGTCATAGCCGGCGGCAAAAGATTGCTGGACAAGGTTGGCCGTCGCGTTTATGTCGGTGAACGCGACCGCGCGGGAACGCATGAGCGACAGCGACGCGATCACGGCGGCCACACAACAGATCGCCGGTAAGTAACAGCAACCGCAGCCGGTCAGTTTGCAGCCGGCGGCCGTGGTTGTACTTGCGGTGTCGGTCGCGCCAACGTACCACGACCAACGACAGCGACAACCGCCAACGGACGATGCAGCTGCTGCGGCGTCCGGAAAGATCACCGTTGTCCGCGGTCCTACGATTGTTCTGCTTGCGATCGCTATACAACTGTTGATCGACGTCGTTGTCGTTATTGTTTGCGTCAAGTGTAAGTGGACGCCAATACGGCGGTACATCGATCAGCCGCACTCGGCGGTTCGACCGTACTTTTTCCGCACTCTTATCATGGCGTCAACGACTGCAAATCAATACCAACAACAAAAAGCATTAAAAAATTGTTATTCTACATTATTATCATTACTATCTAGAGACTGCAAGCTTGTTTTAGGCTTATGCATGAAAGATAATATTATAAAATAAAATTACGTGGATAGACACAGCCGTTAAGAATGTATACAATGCACCAACAATTAAATGGCAACATTTTCAAGGTCGAGCAATGATTTTTTTTGGGCTTTCCAAACGAATAGTCATTAACGCTCGAGTACGTTCGGAAAATTTGTAAATAACAATATCAATCCATAAAAACCACTTAACGCCGCTGTAATCCCAATAGTTATAATGAAAACGAAAAATACCACTATTGAGTATTGTGCAGTAAGTATATGAAAACTTTGGCAAGTGAAATCCTACACAGGGTAATCTCTACAAACTATACTATGATAATAGTATGGTTTTCTGTATGATAAGAATTTAGAAAAAAGTCAACAATCAAATTATTGTACAATTTGATGATACAAAAAGTAGAAATCAAATTATATTAAGTAGTATAATATAAATATAATATTATATACATTATTAATTTTACATTTCATAATATTATATTTTGTTTTATTACCAGCGTTGTGGATAATAGTTATTATATTAGTAGTAGTATATTTAATAGCTGTTGTTACATTAGTCATTTTCATTATTGTAAATAATGACTAATCGAAACCGATAATCTTGAGTACATAATATGCAATTATGGTGTTGTCTGGGAATTACATAAAACGACTACAAGTGGTAGTCAAAGTAATATTGAAGTGTTCGTGATAATCTACAAGTCTAAATTATTGAGTACTTGAGGTGTTATCGTTGATAACAGTGTTCTACAAAGTATGTATTATTAATACCGATTGATTTGACCTACTCAATACCATAATGTGTGAGGGAACGTTCTAATTGCTAGGCGTAAATCGTGATTGTCATTAAATTAGCTTCCACGGTGTTGTTTTTTTTTTTAATACTGTTTAATGTAATAAATCGTTAATAAAGTATAATTCCATTCGACAGTGATAATATGGAAACCGAGTTCAACTAGAATTCGCATTCATTGTACTTGTAAGGCTATTTGGATTTTACTAAGACATTTCCAACAATATAATCTACAAGTCATTATTTTAATAACGTCTATATTTTTGTTTTATATGGTAGTTGGCTATTGTATTATGTTGGATAGCTTAAATGATATTGGCTAGCCATTACCATCAATGATGTTTGGATAACTCGTTAAAAATATTAACTATTAAGTATCAGTTTTAAATATTATTCTATAATAATAATAGTGTTTATCTTATTGTTATTAAATTCTAAATATATTTGTAATTTGGACGGTAAAGTAAAAACTGAAATATGGCTACTGCCTACATACATTGTGTAAGAAACATAAAAACAAATAAAGCTATATTAGAAAATGTACTTCTGTTTATTTATTTCATCAAATGTCATAAGAGGAGAGATACAACTTAGCTGAAGACTCCCCTATAATTATAATAATCAAAATGTATAAAAAAATATTCAACATGTTCATGTAATTAAAGATAAAATCAATCTAGAAATAAAAAATCATGCAAATCAATGTAAGACGTATGTTATTAGAATAGGCACATATATAAATAATATGTTTGTACAATTGCATAATTATTATAAAAAAAAAAAAGAAAAACACAACGACTCAATATTAGTTATATTGTGCATGTGTGCAAAAGATTTATTGACGTTTTAAGAGGATAATAAATTATAGAAGACAATATTATTGAATATTCGAAAGCTACCGTTTAATATTTGTATATTTAATTTTAAGCTGAACCATACGCATCTAGCACCTGTAAAGAGTGCACAGTAAAATGAACAACTCTAACAAGAATTGTAATTTTCAACATATTATACCAATCGAGCACCAACGTTACACAAACAAGCAAAAAAATCATGTTTTCAATATTGCATCATCTGTACGCATGAGTTAGTTCTAACACACTACAAACATACTGACAAGATAGTATACAAAAATGTCTGACCTCCAGACGACAACTCCCAAGTGTCTTTTCTTATTTTTTTTTTTTAATCAATCCACCATCCACTACTTTTTTTTAACTCGACTAGAAAAAAATAGATTTTTAATTATTAGAATGTTTTTTTTTTAATTAACTAATGACGGCCGTCAGGTGACATTACAGTATTTTTCATTATAGGTATAGGTATTCAATTGTTTAATTAATTGTTTTATTTTATTGTTAAAGTATAATAATAGATCTTACAAGTAACAAAAATTGTCATTATTATAATAACTGTGATCTTGGAACCTACTTAAAGTTTGGAACGCGCATGAAACATATTTATTATATGTTTATTTATTTTATTTATAATATTTTACTTTGTTTTTTTATCAACTAGGTACAACTGCATAGTAAACATAGACTAGATTAGAGTACGTGTTCTCGGAATAACCAAGTTTTAAAATATACATAATATATTGTGGACAACTGTATAGTATATATATATATATATATATATATATATATAGAATATGTATACTATATATGTACTCTATTCACCAACAAAATATTCAATGAATAAAACTCTAGGCGTTGACCTAATTAACCCAACAGGGCACATGCGCAAGCCACATAGTTAGTGACTGCCGACACATTAAGGATCCTGCGTGCTTGAACAAGGCCTTAGTTTAAAATTTATGAACAATTTCTACATGTCGCGTTATTCAAAAGCTTTTTGTACATTTCTGTAGACGGCTAGTGTAGTAGTATTACATAATAACATAATATTTAATGAAATATCGTCTAAGCCCCTATTATAAAAGCGCACGTCGCGATTACTTAATACCTGATTAGATTAGTGTGTATTTTCGTCAGAATGATAATGACCGTGGACAGAGTATATTGTTTTGTATGTAAGTGCAACGAAGCTAGGTTATCGTGGCAGCAAACGGCAGACGACCTCTGATAAAAGCTAGACTACCGAGGCAAAACCGTCTGGCTACAGTCATGATTAACCGCGACCTAGACACGAGACCGCTTCCGTCATCGATTATTCATTTGTGAATAATAATAATAATAATAATAAAAAGTTGATCATAATAATAATTATCGTCTACCAAAGCCCAGTTGGGTTGGGTTGAATGTTCTCGAACATTCAGCGTTTTGGACGGCCTACTAGAATGTAAATTACAATTATAGCTATGTATATTAAAATTTAAATGATAATAATTACAATAGTAATAGTTACGATAACGATTCAATTGTACAGAAATGGAAATTTTAGCATACAAAATTATATATATGATCCACAAAAATGGAGAAATGTTATAACGAGCCTACACAAAGTCATGACTTAAAATATATATTAAGTTATGGCATATCCCCACTCTACTATATTATCAATTCACAAAATGGCAGGGTACATCTATGGTTTTTGATAAATATATACATATACCTTTATAAAATAATTGAAAAACGAAATTTTTCTCGTAGTTAGGTATTAGATTTATAATTTTTTTTGAAAGAGGAAGACTTCCCTACAGTCCACTGTCCACATAGGTTTTTTTTAAATTAAATTTATATACATCGTCTTAAGAGTTTAATATGACCATTTTTTTAAACATTTTTCTTTCCCAGACTTTTTTTTTACTTTGATAATATAATCAAAAGTCGAAACTCTGTGCGAGCTGTAGGAAATCTTTATCTAGAAAAAAAAATTGTCTAAATCCGATTACTCTACCAGGGTTTATACATTTTCCAGAAGTAATTTTTCCCCGCACAATATGGCACAAAAATAAGAGGCAAGGATTAATATTGAAAAATTTAATTTTTATTTAATGCTAATAAAACAGAAAATATTAAATAAATTGAGAGAGAGAGAGATAGGTTTGATGCGATTAAAGCGGAGCGGACATACACGGTAAGTTTATATTATTATTACAATTACATTGTTATATTATATCCCACCCAATTATCGTACAAGAGTAGATAGAAATGATAGTTAATATTTATATTATTGGGTGTACGTACCGCATTAGTGGCGTCGCGTGTACATAAGTCCAGATATTTGTTGGCACAGAGTTTACTAACCCCGTACACGTGCAGTATTAACAAAAAAAAACCGCGTATTAATAGTTGTTATTTTATACAAAACATAAAAAAAAATTGGCTAAATTTATTCTTCGAATTTCGAACGAGAGTCGAAATCTATCCATCTATAATAACTAAAGTCTATATGTAACTATTATAGTTATGCTATATCGAGTAGGGTACATGTGTAATAAATCGTCTAACGAATCTTCAAAAGGTTATTAAATTTTAGTTACAGCTTATAACTTATTACACGTTCCAAACAACAGCTTTTAAGCAAATATAATGTATTAGATTTTAATAGAAATATGTACAGCGTGACAAGTTGTTATTTATTCAGGTATGCCGCAGTGTATTAAGTCAATTATTAGTCAATAAAATATTATTTTGACCAAATAAATAAAAAATATCGAACACTGGTCGATAGGTAGATTTTTCATCCACCCAAAAGCTTGCTTTTAAACTTTTGATTGGTACAAAACTGTAGTTACAAAAAAAAAATGGTAATGTATAAAAATGCTTTATCAAAAAAACTCAACGAATGGTTTTTTTGAAACAATACTGTTTAACGCCCTATGGGATATGCATAGTGCAATGATCGTAGGTATAAGTTTTCTGTTTGGCGCATGTTGAATTAATTAAAAACTGATAAAACGGGTTTGGCCAATATATAAAAAAAGGAATATTTATTCGCACGTGTGCATCGGTCAGCACGTGGACAACTCCGCCCTACGCTTAAGGCTACTAGTAACTAGGAAGTTATGTTAATAACCGCAAAATGACTCAAGTCATGCTCAACGATTGCCGCCGCCAAATATCAAGGACTTCCCGGTGCACGGGTCTTAATTTTTCAACAGATAGGATAATGAACTCAATACTAGTTAATAGTGAAATTTTAATAATGATCATTTTCTAAAAACATTATTTAATATTTTAACGACTAGTATAGAAATTAGAGATTACATGGAATGTTCACATCCGATTTTGCACCCAGAATGTCTTTCACTACCTAGCTCAACGATGGGTTTAGAGCAAAAACACCTATTTTATAAAATCAGAAAAAAACTTTTTGGAGGGAATGCTAAATCCGTTTTTAGGAAATATTTCCTAATTGGTTAGTAAAATAATGACAAATTTGTAAATATATTTTGTGATGGTCCGATAAAACTATTTGTTAAAAATAAAGAAACCCAACGAGACTGATCAACATGCACTATACTCTATAGTGTTATCGTTAACTTAAGATTTAAAAAAAAAATGTACTATTCCGAATAGTCTTTTGATAAGTCTGTAGTACGTACAATAGTAAGGCATTATCTACTAACATTTGTCCATTGTGTAATTTATTAATTAACAATTGTATTTTATTAATTTATTAAAGTTAAACTTAATTATTTTTAGTCTCATGGATTAGTCAAAACTTTGAATTCGTTTCTAATTTGTAAAACAAGTTTTTAATTAGAAATTAACATAATTTTATATTCCGTGTTATGAGTGCAGCTTCAATGAATTCCAATTTGTCTTGTAGTTTTGTAAATCTGATAATATTATATCTTTTGGAAACCCGAGTACCGGGTAGTTTGCTAATAAAGATTGTTACAATAAGGCTAATTTTAAATGCCGAATCTCTCAGTAAAAATAAATGCCAACATTTGTATTCTCTCAAAGTAATTTGTTTTCATCAAAATAAAATATTTTTTTCATTTTAACGGCAACAAATAAATGATTAATGGATTTTCAAATTTAAAGAACACCTTTAAATTTAAAATGAAATCTAAATATGACTTTGAACAGATATCTAGGCTATAAAAGTCTGGGTGGGGGGGAATTGTTAGGTTAGGTCGAAGGGAAAACGAGTACCGCTCGTGATCACGCATGTATTTATTCACGTGTGTAACCAAAACGTTTTTTAAAATATTAATTTAATTTAAGTTTCAAGCTCATTATTTATAACAATATATTTGTCACCTTATGTCTAAAAAGGCCAGAGTAAATTTTTGATAAAGACTACTAGAAAAATGTTAAATTTTAGTTGATCTAGCTATGTATTTTTTCCCCGTGCTTAAACGTCAGAACGTATTACATCCTATTTAAATTATAATTCAAGTATTAGGTAGTAATTATGCCCTCAGTGTAGAGATGTAAACCAAACCGTAATATATCCCTATGTAGTGCATAAGTTAACTATTTCAACAGCTGTTGTACAAAACAGTATATTTTGATAATATTTTTCCTATATTTTTCGTTAGTAATGTACGATGGTTTCTACTCGGTTTGTGATATAATTGTTGAGTAGAATGCTGGTTTAAATATTACTTTTATGACATTTTAATAAGGTGATGTTAGTATCAGAAGTTAGTAGTATCAGAAAGATGGTGGTGTTATGACAATTAAAAAAAAAAAACATTTTTCATTTCAAAATAATTGTTTGTACTTGAGTAAATAAATCAATATCAAAAAAATATACATATATATATATAAATAAATGTAATTATTCACGATTTCTTAGTATAAAAAATAATGGATTTTTACTTTGTCATGTAAATATGAAGAAAATCATAAGTTACCTCATATTGTCTTAAAGAAAAAAATCAGTTATTTACTATTTCTGTAAACTTTGTTTGGACTAACGACCTTCTACAACTGTTGGCTATTCCTTATACATAAACTACATTGCAAGTAAAAAAAAAACGATTTACTATCATTTGGTCATTTTATCTTCATGTTTTTTTTTAATGTTACAGCACAAGCTCGACCATAAAGCACAAGTCTTTATAATCAGTGACCACTATCATAATACTGATTATTAGAGATAAATTATATTATAATATTATAATATAATTAAAAAATTAATCACTAAACGAATATGTTGTAAAGTTCAGATTATTAAAACGGATAGGCTTATTGAAAAATGTTCAAAGCATTGTTCAACTTGACATAGTTGACTAATAATTGCTTATGCACATGCTAGGAGTATTGTCAAATGTCATTTCTTCATGAATATGTCTGATACCATTACACGTCCAGCTAACCATTGCATTCAAAATATGCAAAACATATTATGAGTCATTAAACTCATGAATAATTGATAAAATAATAATTTTATAAATGTTCCAAATTGTAAACTTTGTCCTGCCTTAATTTAAAATCTGTAGCGTTTGTGTCATGTGTTTAAAACGAGCAATGCAATCGATTTGGCCACGTTAGTTCAAGGTCTATAACGAATTAATATTACCGAGAAGTAGTATTGAAGTGACAGTGAAAAGTTCACAAAACTAGGTACAATAGTAAGTTTACCGAGTACGGATATTAAATCATTGTCATTCCATTTAATGGGTTAACTTGGACTGCTCAAGATAATCTGACCCTGCAAATTGCAGGTTGCAATACACCAATGTAATCCACGTCATTCTGAAGGTCCTCCATACATTTCCACAAGCTCCATAACAACTTTATTGTTTTTTTTTAATAATATATGGAAAAACATAAATATCTATAGAATTTTTATATTCTACGAAAACACTTGCTGAGCATACCGATTTATTGGAACGTTTTAAATGTACATGTTTATTAATAACGTGTACAGTAATATTGTTCAAACTACACTATGTACATAACACACAAAAAAGTAATAAATACTGTGTATAGGTGATTTTACATCAATTCAATATTACAAGCATTGAAAGTAATTAAAAATATAGAATATACAGTTACATATCGAAATGACTACTTTTATTACAACTGAAACCATAATTTAAATTACTGTTGAATGTTGCCTTTCAAGTTTGAACAATATACTTTAATAAATTACAAACATTTTTTTATGTAGCCAACGCTCAATCAAAACATATTATTATTACCGCATTCGAGCCGAAAAAACATGATCGGATTTCTCAGACAGACAATGCACTCAGTTTAAGATTATATTAGCTCAATTAAGCTCATTTAATCTTGTATAGAAAATTTTCCTATCTTTTTAATGTAAGTAGTATCTATCATTGTAGCCAAATGCTAACGACCTAGCAGTCTAGGCAAAACACTTAAATAAAAACAGGCACTTTTTCACATAAAGACAAACCTGAATTTGAAAAAATGTATAAAAACAGAGAATAGGTTTATTTTTTCAAATCTTACGAATTAAATTTTACTACCATTGTTCCATATCTAATTTAAAACTCATTTATTTGATTATTAAAATATAATATTGAAATAAAATATCATGAACATTTTAAATCTATTATCATATTTTGTATTTACCCGTGTTAGATTTTTTCGGTGTTGGTGAGTTGCGGCCCAATCCCTAAATCAAGTACGAGTTGTGGCCCGGGTTTAGGAGAGAGGCGTATGACTTGCGGCCACATAATAATTACCACTTTATATTAGCCTATTAGCGTTACCCAGGAGACACTACGGGGAGGTTGGCTGAGTTATCTCCCAAAAATGTGTTTTTTTACCAAGTTCAAGTTTCGTCATGTTATTTGCCGATGAGCGGTTCCGTCGTTGTCATTTTAGTTTTTTTATATTATTGAGTTGATAAAAATTCATCTGTCCTAACTAATCTAATAACTTCAAAAGTAACGAGATACATAATATAAAAATAATGCGAAAATAAAAATTTAAAAACTAATTAAATCCTATAGGCTATAAGATATTGAGTGGATCTCTTTAAAAAAATCATCCTGTATAACTAAATTGGCCATAAAAGTTTCAAGAAAAATAATGTTGTACGGGCCGCAACTCATACGTCCATCGAAAACTGCCGGGCCGTAATTCATACGTCCATCGAAAACTTCCTGGCCGCAATTGACCGGTCTCCGACATCGTAAACAACACCTCGGGCCGCAACTCACCTTTTTTATCCCTATTGTATTACATAGCATATGTATTTATTAATTATTTATTTACTTTTTACCGTATGATGGTCTTGGTTATTTTACATTTTTAGTCCAGTTATTTGTCGGTATTTAAATTTGACGTATAAAACTAATACTTCATTCCATTGTTAATCTGAAATGATATTTTTCGTTGGCATATAATAGTATTTGTTTTAGTTTTAGGAGCGACGGATCAATGTAATAGGCAATAACCTAATGATAGGTGACCTCTATTTTCTAACAGACTGCAGACTCAAGTGTTAGTTTAGTTGACTATAAAAAGAAACTGATCGAAATCGAAAGTTGAAATAAGAGTTACCAACGGACAGGAACTTCTTAACCTGCACCATGTACGGAATCAAATGGTGGATGTAACGCACTTTTGCATAACGAAGCGCCGGCGCGGTAGCCAATTGCGAAAACGGGTTTTTTCATATTATCATACAAAACGAGTCGCCAAAGACATGATTTCGATTGCCTTCGACCAGTTTTTTGTCTTTCTGTCTTGAAATGATTGACCTCTTCGATTGGGTTCAGCGAATCTCTCAGTAGGCTAAACCGTCTACCAAATATAATATTATGCATACTCCCCCAAGCTGATTGTCTAAGAAACTTTTGACTTGAGCTCTGACAACACAATATTACAATAACAGACTTGGCGATTTAATATCATGCATGATTGACGAGACTAAGCGGCATGCATCCTAACTATAATAACTGTGCATTATCTCCTGTATTCACACTTATGACTCCATAGTACAACGTTGGTGGGACGTTATCTCAACTCACCAGACGAAAGCAGCCTACTAAACATATTGAATCTTATTAAATATAGCAACGAATAGAGATCATGTATAAAGATTTCGAACAATACAAATATACCCTACTAATGACCGAATGTACAACCCGTTTTAAATCGGGCCTAAAAGCCAAAAAGGTTTAACCTCGCGTTTGCACGATGGTACACGTTTTTAAATATAATAATATACTGTTAACAGAGCTAATTTTTCCAACGATAATTATACGGGTCAGGTTATGAGTGGGATATGCATTGTAATTAATTTGACCAAAACGTTTGGAGAGGTATTTTTAAATCAAAAGCACGAAATTATTATTGCAGCAAAGAATATAATATAAAATAACATATACAAGTATTTTTTACATCATAATATCATACATCTAACCTGATTAGAATAATCTAGTAAGATTGTCATACGCACCAGAATTATGATATGCTAGCGTTGTCAGGAGTGACAATACTAAAATGAGGGAAACTTAAACATAATTGCGACTCAATAAGCATTTCTAAATTTTATGCAGTAAGAATACTTTGACCATGAGACAATGTTTTATTATTCCTGCGAAGCACAGTCTATAAAAACGGATGGGCGCCTATAACCTACCTTTCAGTCACACAGATTAGGATAGGTTGAGCAGGCCTGCTACCGCGTTAACACTGGACAAATATGTTAATGATATTATTTGAATTCTTACCTTACTACTTGCACAAGTGCACAAACGAGTTATTATTTTACCGGATATAATAATATCGGTAATTATTATCACGTTGACCTGTTACTGCGATTGGAGAGCCGTTTTTTTTAATGCTTCTTCTGTTAAGTCCTGACCGCTAGGCAAGAAACGACACGGGTAAGTGTGTAAATGACGTTTTCCAAACGGATAAACCAACACTGCTATTTGTCTTTTTCTGTCGTTTTGAAAAACGTCCACGTTGAAACCTAACCCGCGTGTAACCTCCGCGGAGGCCTAACGGCGGAGGTGTAAGCTAATTATTATTCTATTAACGAGTGGGAGATATTATCTTTGATAGCGAATCGTATTGCAACACACGTCGAGTATAGACAAGCAAAAAATTATCGCTGACATAAAAATGTATAAGAACCGGGGGAAAAAACCAAAGCCAATTGTTCTTTTCTACGGTGTGGGCATTTGAGTAAAAAAATATAAATTAACTGGTCTGTTTTGTATAGTGTTAAATAAACGTCTGTCGTCAGAAAGAATAATTGTATAACTGTGACATAATTATTTTTATCGTCCACGATAAAATACCGGGTGATCCAATTAACGCAAGACACTAATTTATTTTCTTGAAAGTAATAACAATTGTGTGGTTTTTATTTTTAAAAACATTTTTATTCATGTTAATATTGTGCAATAGTATAAAATTAGGAAATGTTAATACTTTTTGGCACTTTCAGTGTGCTATCCGCTATTAACACTTAAATTGAAACGTACCTATTTATTTAATTTACTTTTAAAATAAGCATAATTTGTTGAACATTTTGACAGGGTGATAACTAGTTTCGAATAACTACTTTTGGAGTTGCTTATTAAAGTATACGATTTTCAGAAAATTATTCTAATCTGAAATGGTCTATTTTTTCACACTGGTACCTATGATTCTATTTAAGTTTCAAAAGTCAATGGCGCTCTGGAAAAACCACATGGGATTTATATAATAACACTTAAATGTTTATGGAAAAAATATATATATACTTTATTTTATATTAACAGGAGTTTGGTTACATCCGTGACAGCCATATTTCTTTATTTATACCCGCCGAATACATTTCTATCAACTAAATATTTAATTTAAGCAACTTTATTTTAGTTGAACTAAATAAACGATTACGTTAAAATAACCATTATTCAGGAAATTTAACTACAAAATCTTGTGATTACAGATGCAACCAATGTACTATTAATGCAACAATATATTTTTTTCTTGTGGTTTGATGACGAAAAATACATTGAAGATTTTCAAAGTCAACTTTAATTTTAAGAACGCATATAAATGTATAGGATTTTAAAAGTATTTGTGGGGGATAACATTTGTAGGATTTTCAAAATAATCTGTTCGAGGGTAATATCGTCTGGCTTTTCATTGATAATGGACATTAAATTCTACCCTTACATACTACAACACATGCCTTACTGTCTGTCCTTTCATGCCTATAGAATACCTAGGCATCTACATCCCAGTTTTTACTATGAACGTGAAAAGTGAACAGAACATAAGCATAGAGTACACTGGTATGTATAAAAACATGACAATGGTCCGTCAAAGAGAGGTTTTAATTACAAAATAATATTTTTATTTTAGTTTTTAACAATATTATCTTGTCCGTGCAAGTACAGTTTTAAAAAAAAAAATCCAAAAAGCCAACAAACCACTGACACAAACTTATAAGTGCACAATAGTGGCATGTGTGCGTTATGTATTATTTTCATTTTATCAGCGACTGTCACGCGCGGCGAGCGCAAAGATATTTTTACAGCGGGCGGCGGTCGTGGTGAAGTAGCGAAAGGGGCGAAGCGGGGGAAAGACATGCCGTCGTCGCCGGGGCTGCCGCTGTTCCGATGGTCGATTATTTTCGGAACAGCTCGGCGGCCTCGTCCACAGCCGCGTCGGACGCACGCCGATCGGCTACCTCTCAGGTCGTCCGGCGATGATTAAAATATGAAAAACGCAATACAGTAATAATAATAATCAGCTCTAGCACGCAATACAATCAACAATGCGGGTCGCAGCCCGAGGGTGGGCCTCGGAATCCGTCGAGCAGCAGCACACGGCCGGGTGTAATATAACTACGATCGTTATCGTTAGCGACAAAGCGTGGCCGAGACGCTTACACGACCGGGCAGAGGAGTTAGCGACAACGACAAAGCGATAACGGCGATTAGACAAAACAACAAAACGTGCTTATACTCTACATTATTATTATTATTATTATCAATATTATCATAACAACTATTTTTTGTTTTTGTTTTTGTTACGTACCTCTCTGCTAAACGGTCGTTTATAAATACGAGGAATTGATATAATATAATATAAATTATGTATAATAATATAATATGCGAGACGGACAGTGATACTACTACTATCACCAAACGAAAATCAAGGAAAATAACGTAAGAAAAACGATCGTGTTATATAACTATTATGAAAACACCCGTTGAATTGTCGGAATATCGCGAGGCGGCGCGTCTCATCGGGTTTACAAATGAATAGATAACCCGTCAAAATAACAATATTTATGTTCTACGTTAATTTCGTTTCGGATAACGAATAGAATAGTAATAATAATAATATGAAAAAACTTCACGGTGTGTCTCTTTCTGTATAATATTGTGTGTTGTGTCTGTGTACGCATGTGTTTTGTTTTTGTCGGCGGCGGCGGGCGCGTGCTTTGCTACAGAAGTGACACTACTACTGCACCACTACTAGTGACCGGCGGCGATAAGCAATGTGTGAGTTTGTGTATGTGTGCGCGCGGAACGGCAGATTTTACCCGAGTCTAGTGTACGGCGGCGCGAGCGGCGTTTCGAGCGCCCAGCCCCCACTTCTCGTCCCTGCCGATCCCGCATTTCTCTCCTCGATCGCTCTACGATCTGTGGCGGGGCCGGAGGGGACCGCGCATTCGCCTAGCCGTACTCGACGTTGGTCGTCGCACGACTGCCAACCGTACGATACCGCCGGCGTTTAGTAACAAATACCAAAAAAAAAAACGCTAATAATATATCATCTTCGATAATCTCAATGAGCCTATTAACCACTGCGGCGGCGACAAAAACATGTATTCAAACGGTCCACGTGGCCGTATAATTCAAATGCCGGTTGGGGCGTCCTGATAAAAAACCGAGACACCTCCGGCGGTTACGGCTGTTGCTGCCCGTAGCGTTGATGACGACGGTAATGATAACGATAATAATCATTGGTATAAAAATGTAATTATTAATACCGGCCACCACGACGGGATATACGGTCGTGTCTAGACGTCGCGCTACCGTGTGTTTGCGGTGCGTGCGATGATGCGGTACCGCCAGCACAGCTCCCGCGACAGGACGCGGTTAGAAAGGTCACACGCACATCAATGTAACGGCCGCACCGTGTGTGTGTGTGCGTACACAATAATAATAAAAACAATAAAATACCTAGTATATGGCGGCGCACGCACGCGATTTACAATCACATCCCCGAGAGCTTCTTTTTATTGCTCCACGTTTTATGAATTTTTTTTTTATTTTGATATCCTCTGCGCGTTAATCCCCGTCGCGTTTTTCTGTCTTAACCCTTCGCCGCCGCCGCCAACACCACGCCCGTCCTTTATAGTGAATGCCAGTGTTTGTGTGTGTGTGCCGCGTTCCACCGCCCGCCCCAACGTCTACAAAACCGTCTAGACGATACGTCACCGCTTGCTCGGCGGCGGTTGCGTCACACCGCGGTCGACACGTGGCCAATGTGACCAACGGGGCCGTTGCCGCCGCCAACGACGACGACGACGACATCGTCTCCGATCGATAGCGTGTGGTACAGTCGTTGACTGTACAGTCCGTTGGACACATACACGTACAAACGAACTCGCGCGTGTAAAGCTCCGCTGCGGCGGATGAAATCAGACGGACGCGCCAATGCTGAATGTGTAACTATAGAGAAGTACGACGCGGAAGTAGCGGCGGGAAAGCTAGAGGCGGCTGACGGGGGGCGCGCTAGGGTGACGCCGGCAGAGTCGACGCGGAAGGATAGGTTTTATGGAAAACGGCGAGGGGAGGGAGGGAAACGCAAAAGAAAAGAATAAATAAATAACGGCCAGTACGACCGTGTATGGACACAATAATAACATTAACACTATTTCGCGCGCGCCGTGTACATAATATATGTTATTATTGTGAATTATTTTGCGTTACCTACGTTAATATTTACTTACATTCGAGTACATAGTTGTGCGGCAACTCGAATGGTACAAAAATATTATCGTTATTTACATTTAATATACATACAAGCCGGATGGCTTGCCGCTATGTTCAACCGACGACGACAACAACAACAGCAACAATAATAATAATATGCCGGAGAACATTGCTCGGCGTATGTACACTTAGTGTGTATTCGATAACAATATACATATATATTATGTATGTATTTACATACGTTGGTCGCCCACAAGTCACAACTGCACCGGTATGTGTTATCGTCTGGGTGCACTAACGGTACATTATCGAGCCCCGGCGGGACCAGTGACCGGGCTGCACGCACTTGCATTTGCAAACATAATTTCCAGGCTTTGTCAATAACAGACGGATGTAGGTACATGATTTGCCTGGGAAAAACTCGACAGTTTGATTTTCACGGATGGGAATCATTAGCGAACTTGGCATGTTCATCTAAAACGAAGATAAAAGAAAAAACTAAGTAAATAATTTACCAATCTATAAAAACGCCTACGTTTGTGTATTTAGTGGCGTACTTAAGGAGGTTGTTGAGACGAATATCTCTCGACCCGAAAAAAATGACGAAGAAGTATATTGCTGTGTAAAAATAATAAACTCATGTTTACAATTATTAGTTTTACCTAAAAGTAGGAATTCATTAAATAATGACAATGTAAGAGAATTTGTTTTTACTTAGTAGATTAGAAAATAACAATATAACATAAATTAATACTGTCAGATGTCAAAGAAAAAAATGTCTAGAATAATTATTTTGTTAGTATAATTTGTTTTTATAAATAAATATTTGTTACATTTTTTTATAGACTTAGTGGTTACAATTAGTCTTAACGTAATAAAAAACTAAACAACTTAGTTAAAGAAATTGCACATTGGGGGTTTATTAGTGCATATACATTATATAGGTTGAATTGCCTAAATGTATGCATATTTCGGTGGTTTTAACAGCATAACCTACTTCCGGGCCCTAATTATCACGCTTAAGTACTGTCGAAATCTACATTATATTAACCAAATTGGCTAATTAAGTATCTATGGTAATGTATAAAAAATAAATGTATATTTATTATTTAAGGACTTAACTTTCAATTACATCAAATTTGAGAAAGTGCTATAAGGTTACAAATGATTTTTTATACAAGATTTGGGAGATATAAAAGCAAAATAACATATATAATTACATAATATATTTCTTTGTAAAGACCACCGAGGCTGCAGACTGCTGAGGTTAGTGGACTGTTCAAAATAATATTTAAAATGTATTATAATTATATCATATTAAATAATATTTAACTTTTAATACAGTTTAAGGATAAAACTGATAGATATTAAATCTTAATATTTAATCCCTGTACTTTATACTTAAACTACTGCATTAATTAAAGAAAAAAAAGTTTACTACCTAGTATCTGAAACCACAATCTTCGTGTTTGTTCTTTTGTTATTTAATTTATTACGGGTTATTTACTTCGTTAAAAAAATGTATACATATTGTTAAAAAAAAATTGGCTAATTTTTAAAATAAAATAATTAATTACACAACAATCGCCTACAAAAAAAAAACTATTAAGTTTTTGTAAGTAGTTGGTTTCTCATTAGATCCAGAGACCAGATATGGTTTCAAGTACTATATTGTTGTACCTCTATTCGATTTTATAGTCTGTTTAGCACGGGAGACTGACTAATCTGCACACAAACCAAAACGTTTTACTTTTAAAATTAAAATCAGAATGCAATCTATCGTTATATAGTATTTTTTGATTACAAATTAGTTATCACCCATTGGTATACTTTTTTTATTGCGTATTATAAAAGATAAAAGCTCATAATCTACAATGTACAAAGAATAAAAGCAATATTTCAGATATTGCTATAGATATAGGATTTCTAAAAAAAGTACTAATCACTAATCATAATGTTAAACAAAAAACTGTGTACGGGTCCTTTATAAATAAGTGTGTATAGACAAACAAAAAAAAAGTACAAAAGCAATAGGCACTGTCTTACTGGAATAGCTTCAATGTTAAAAATTAGTTATTTATTAGTTTATTCGTTACTAAAAAATAATTCATAAGTTTGCAAATATTAATAAAAAAATATTAAGTTATTAAAAAAACCAAGACGGAAGGTTTCATTTTAAAAATGTTAATTTTTAGGTTTTGGCTTTAGTTGAATATTTGTATTATTATTGTTGTTCTTTTTTTTAAGGAAAACTAAGTCGTTCAACCGTAAATTTATAAGTGGATGTAAGATTATTTTTTCGAATCTAAAATATCAAAACATTTCAATAAGAATATATATACATTATACATATTAATATATTGCAACACCAACACGACGCGACGTTTACAATAGTTTGTATGGAAAAAAATGCGCTTGTACACAACAAAGCACACTCCACTCACACGATGAAATCGGTCGACTGTATAGATAATTTCAACATAATTAAAATATAAACATGTGTGTGTTGGTAATAGCATTGTTATATTTAACCCAGCAAACATTTGGATTGGGTGGAATGGTTGAAAAAGATAAAAGTTCATTCATCTGGAATTCGCCAAGCGTTTAGGGAACATTTTAATTTTTCTTTTTACTCAGTTAACTCTAAAAAAACAATATAAACTATTTCATAAATTTTGTATGTATAAAAAAAATGGTTTATAAATTAAAATGACTCTTTGGTACAGTTCCCTGGAAATTAATATCCCGCGAGTCATTTTTTTATACAAAAATACTGTTATTTAAATGCGTTGCAAACAAATGTTGTTTTGTTATTTGTTAATATATTATGACTATTGCGATTTTATCTTCATATTAGGTTTTATTTGAAAATTGCTTATACTTATACTAAAAACCTTAGAATTTTTTATTTAACCCTACAACAACTAATATTTACAAATAATAAGTTATTTGTCATACTTTTTATAACCATTTATTTGGGATTGGATATTTGTTCAAATAAAAATTACAGTCTATCTTTAATTTTTATTTAAATACATGTTTATTTGTAATAATTATTTGTATTTGTATTTCAATAAAACAATTTTTGAATAATGTCCAAATTTGCTTCAAATCTCAATAAATAGGTTCAAATATTTTTTTGTCACCACCCTAAACTACCCACTTTCTTATGTTGTTTATAAAAATATCATTGAGGACTACTACATAGATGCAATATGTACCTAATTTTTGGTACAATCTGGGGACGGCTATGAAAGCTTCATTACACTTGGAAAAATATATTTTTAATGGAATTTAGCCTCATGGTTGTCAACAATGTCATACATTTATGACATAGATAAAACCGAAAAATTAAAAAATTGTATGTCAATCTATAAAAGCTTCAACACGTTCATAATAATATATTGCTGTAGAAAATCCTCGTGTTTGCACTCTGATTACATTTGAATTTTTTATTCTTTATTTGAGGCGTCTATTTTCAATAAAAAGTATAAATCGTTTTTGAAATTTTTCACAAACAAAAAAAAAATTATAAAAAGTTTAGATTTCACTTTACAATTTTATAATAAATATCAAATCAAAGGTTTGGTCTTTGGAGTCTATTAAAATAGTGTGTAAAATTGTATTGTATAAAACAATTATTTCAAGAGGTTTTTTTTAATTATTTTTTTTTTATAGCCTTTATTATAAATTTAACAAATCAACAATTACACAGATTTCAAGAGTTATTATAGAGATTTTTAATTTTTTTAAATAGCAGCTGCTTTTGTAACCAAATTTGTTTTGTAGCTGTTTTCGAAACAAAGATTTTGGTTGTTTTTTTTTTATATGCCTTGGTTTTGATTTTCAATTTAAAATATTATAGGTGGTTTTGAAACAAACATTAAAAATATTATTATAACTGTTAAAACACGTTTTTTATTCATGTTATGGCTGTAATTGAAATACAATTCGCCAGATGGAAGATTTTGAAACCAACCATACTTTTTTCAACACAATAATTCATATGTATAGGTACAATGATGTATCCACTTAAAAAACAAAAAAACTGTTTTGAAAATTGTGTTTTTAGCTGGTTTTGGGAAATAAACGCCTCTTTCATATAGTCTTCCTAACTGTTACTTTTTTTTACAACGATTTTTTTAGTTTTCTAATGGGTAGTTTGTTATTTAGACAAGTTAGGTACTATTTAAATTTGGCCAATATCCGATAATATTTATGTTTATTTTTAAATTAAGAATAAATCCTTAATCATAATTTAAATATTATTTTCATTGACGACCTGGTTTTTCGATGTAGGTTCTTCAGTACTGCTCACACTACGTGCACGCTGTTGTTTTGCTATTTCTACTTTCTGGACCCGCCTTGTACAGTACAACATATATTATATCATGTTCTTTTAACCGACTAGACAACAATTGCATAAAAACGATGGAGATGACATCGTCCAATCGGTCTCGGCCATGTGCGGTTCACAGGAACAACGACGCTCATGTAGAAAATATAATGTATACAATTTGGCGTTTTATACTCGGAAATTACGAAATTTCAACGATGCTTAGTAATTTTCGCGGTCACTGACAAAAATTCCGTTATACTTGACAATAGTGCTACTACCACTCGCCCCCCGGACGTTTAGTCTAGTCCATTAGGAAAGCTCATCATCGTTTCTAGCTGTTCGAGACGCGGTTTAATCAAGTATATTGGGGGTTCTTTTTACCGTCCGCACAAACTTATCATACCGGTAGTTCGGTGTATCGGAAAAATATGATTAGCTCACGACGTCACATCACAGTGTAATGAAATGATGTCGTGACGATGAATTCGAAACAATCCAGACGTGAAATAACAATAATTGTGTTCAAACACAATGCGCTGTTCAATATTCATGTAGTCAACTCAAGAGCAAAACAAAACAACACACGCCAACAGCAGCCGCATTAATACAATATTATATTAAATTACACATAGCTTGGAGTAAAATTTGGCATGTAGATATTATATACTTTTTACAATATAATATAATGGTTTTAGTGTTTTTATCGGGGCTTTGAACCCGAAATCATTTAATTCACTTTTGGGACTTCGTGTACTTGAAATTGTTTTTCGGTATTAAATACCGGTTTTCAATGGTAAAACCATTTCGGGTTTCGACTACCCAAAATGTAATTTGGAAATCAGGTTTTTTAAAAACTCATGTTGTGTAATGTCATTTTGAACTAATTATGTTAATAAAAATATAACTTCACTACTTTTCAATTGAAAAATATATCATAAACAATTTAAAATTAAATAAATCCCCCCCCCATACCCTTTGTATATACAAAACCCGTACAGAGATCAGCTCCCAACGTGGAATTATGTATAGAATCCAGTCTAAATATCTCTGTACTTATACTACTTCCCTTCACACGTGTATCTATTTCTTCTCTAGGTAACCTTTTTTTCTTTGTCTTTGTTTTCTTCACAGTCTTAACTGTGTCAATGTATCTCATTTTTGAGACACGTCTACTGATCTACGCCATATCTGCAGCAATAATAATTACGATGGTAAAACTATTAAGGTTTGTAAGTCTGTCAAACAAATATGCATTGCTTGTGATTTGTGAAACAAATAAATATTCATATTGTATGCTTACAGTAAGATGTTTATGTTTACATAAAACTAAATTCATATACCGGATTCAATACCTAACAAATAAGTCAGATCGACCAGAAGACAAAAACTGCAGGACAAGTCAGATTTTTTTTAGAACATTTTTGTTTTACAAAACTTGTTAGCCCTTAATACGTTAGAAATAACATTAAAATCATACACGTATAGAATGCACGTTGTCAAAAAAATGCCAACTACAATCATATTGGTTTGGCTATAAGATCTTGTATGGTGGTTGGTATGTTGGTAACAAAATCCGGCTACATTAGAATTGCGTGTGAAACCCTTAATTTAGTCTTAATCGCGTGCAGCTATCTTAATGGGTATATGTCAGAGTTCCATCCTGGGTCCTAAAGATAAACAACCAAATTGCATGTCACCTACACTGAAAAAACTAATAACTATGGTTGTCCCAACTAAATAGTTTTTCCCGTGTACCTACCCGCTTTACGGAACTAAAATTGCATATTTGGTGGAGAACTTGCTGACCGGTGAAACAAAAGTATAAAAAAATGAATCTTAAAAATCTAATACTAGATCGTCATTTGATTGTACCGCCATAATATCATCAGTTGTAAAGCAGTGATCAACTCCATTTAACAGCGACTACTTTTAAACGTTCGACTGCTACCGACTCGTATCTACTGTGGTGGCTTTTAATTTCCAACTCTTTTTGAACGTGTACCGGAACACTTTGACCGATTTACCTGAGTAAAGTTCTGACAACAGTATTTAACTAGACTTTAGGTGTCAAGTCAACGTATAGCATTTGTCTGTATTTGCATATTATATAATCTGGGTTCTGCGCCTGTCACTATATATTGGCAAGTTTCTGACGATAGCATAGGTATAGGTACACAACCGCTTATACTTTATATAGTGTCCATAAAAATTATAACGTATGCACTAGTATAAATGAATACATTAAGTCATTGAATCCCACGACAGCGTTTTATTGGTGAAGTCGAAATCACAGAATACCTCGGATGACGATTTACCGCGGTACCTAGGCGATGATGGTACGACGTGTCATTGCCATTATGATATTTTATCATCCATTATTAAAAAAATTTTACATACCTACGTCACGGCTACTGTGATATTCCCAGACGATTAAATGTTTCGCCGCACTCGAGTCTATTGGTCTCGGTATCGTTTTAACGGCTCAGACAACCGAGATAATTGTATGAATGATGATAAAGAGTGTCAGTGCGTGTGTGTGCAGCTTGTAAGTGTTGATGTAAATTAGTATACCGACCGTTTTTACAGCTGCTGCGAGTATAGATAAATATGTCAAGGGCCAATTCGACCTTGTTAAGTCACGTCCGTCGCGATGGACCCGATGAGTACTTAAAAACAATATTACGGCAATAAACAAAATATAATTATTGTCGTGGAGAGGATCTAGATTAAGAGTCTCTCGGGCACTCGTATTGCACTTGGGTAACTAAGATGCTGAATTTCTGAACCGTCACAGCCTACTCAATCACATCAGTGTTGACTTTTCTGGGTGACACTCTCGAGACATAATATCAGACACAATAAAAACAACGGAAACATTGCAGCCTAAATAGAATTGGACAGCGATGATGGTGGAATAGAGATCAATGTTGTCGAACAGGGTCTACGCGGACGTTATTACTTATATTGTTTTTATAGTAGTTGTAGACATCATTCTGCACTCGGCTGCCAGTCAATGGCCATAATATTATTATTATGAATTGGTCGTGGCCCGGAGGGAGAACAACGATACGTAATTTTTTGTCTACCCGATACGTCCCCAGTCAATTGAGAAATCTTAAATTCGTTCCAAACCTGTTCGCGACGTTTTTCGTCTTTTTTTGCAATCATTTTCTAAGTATTTACCACTACGTATGCTTTTCATTCCACCATAAAAAGAAATACTCCCCTAGTTCACCCGAGAAGAAAACAATAATCGTCAGCGCGTGTTATTGTATGTCATCTGTAGAATTCCGCTTAAACCAAAACAGAGAAATGCCCAGACATATTTCCCCCTCACTTTTGGTCAGTCCGGTTTTTTTACTTTATTTATAAACGTTTTGTATACAGTCCGGAACGCATTTTGGACGAAGGTATTTGACAATAAAAAAAACCAAACATTCGATAATCCAAGTACCTAAGCTATTTCCGAAATTGCCTTTTGCGTGCGTACTTTTGTCCTGCAAATTACAAATAGGCAAGGGCGTCCGCAGGAATTTGTCAAGGGGGGGCAAAATATTTTCAATTTTTAGTTTCACTATCCTATTAATGCTAAATTATGGTTTGGGTAATGAAGTATGGTAATAATTATTATGGTATGGTTAATACAGTGTTAACACAAACTATTCTGTGAATTTTAATTTGTTTATAAAATAAATTAAAATTCTAGTCATAAATCTATAAAAGCACCGTTTTTAGTTCTGACGTTCATAATTAAGTCACTTAGACCTCAATAAAAATACATTTTATTTTTAAATTAAAAAATTTTAATTTTGTGATATTTGTATTACATAATGATTATGATAATTGACCCAGAAAACCCCAAGGGGGGAAATTTCTCCTACTTGCCCCCCTCCGGACGCCCTTGCAAAAATAGGTGGCATTTTTTTTGCAAAAATAAACCTGTGCATTTGATGAAATTACAAACACTTCGAATTCGGATGTTTCTACTCATACCTGTAAAGTCTCGGTAATCTATAACGACGTTGCACAGATATAACCGTGTCAAAAATCCATACTTTTATTTTACCGCCGATTTTCTTTTTTGCCGTTTTCTTTACCGTGTAATTTTTAAAAACAATTTTATTTTACATGTTTTGTTTTATTCTTTAAATAAAAAAAATATGTAAAACTGCTTATGAATACTACTACTTTACAATTGCTTATTAACATTGGTTGTAAGTGCGTATAATATGTATCTATGAGTATGGGCGCTCTTTCAAGTGTCTTAATGCAAATAAATAATATACTGATTTAAAAAAAATATATACATAAATATTAATATATCTATTTTATAATATGGTACTTAAATTTTGATTTTGATGCGTTAAAATACCAAGATTGCCTTGTAAATAATTAACCACTATATTATAAACATAATCCCCTCAGGGGGGACACCTAGTGTCTACGGGTTTAGCGAACCTGGGGCCCCGAGCTCCCGTCTTCCCAGGGTATGGGAAGTTGATCGTAGGGCTAACAACCCTACATCGTAAAACAAAACAACGTTAAGAAACCACAAAACAAGCCTCGGAATTGGAACAGAACTGGACAACGACTGGAAACGGAAACTGGCATTAAAATTGATACTTGGAATGTTAGAACGCTTAATAAACCTGGGGCGTTACAGTGTATGCTGAACGCCATTAAAAATTATAATATTTCTATACTAGCTCTACAAGAAGTGAGATGGCCTGGAGAAGGAAGCCTCAGAAAGGATGATAAAACTATTTTTTATAGTGGAAATAGAGATGGAAAGTTCGAAAACGGAGTAGGATTTGTAGTAAGTGAGAATATCTTACCATGTGTTAAAAATTTCCAGGCAATAAATGAGCGTATGTGCTACATACGGATAACAGGACGCATATTTGATCTAATAATCATAAATTGTTATGCACCAACCGAAGACAAGGGAGATAATATCAAAGAAAACTTCTATGAAGAACTAGACGGGATATGTGATATAACACCTAACCATTGTATTAAAATAGTTCTTGGCGACTTTAATGCAAAAGTAGGAAAGGAGGAGGTATATAGACCAACGATTGGCCGGGATAGTCTTCATGACACAAGCAACGACAATGGTACCCGTCTAATTAATTTCTGTATGACTAATGGAATGGTCTTAAGTAGTACATATTTCCCTAGAAAGGATATCCATAAACAAACATGGATAGCCCCAAACCAAGTGGTAAAAAATCAAATAGATCATATAATGATACAAAATAGACACAAAGGGTGTATACAAAACGTCAGATCCTTTAGGGGTGCTGATGCGGATTCTGATCATTACTTAGTCATTACAAAATTTATAACAAGGATATCGGTGCAATGGAGAGAAAATAAAGAAAAAATGACAGAAAAATTTTGTATTGAAAAGTTTGCGGAAGAACGTATCTTGAATGAATACGGTCATGCAACGCACCATGAAATACTAAAATTAAATAATGAAAATAATGATGAAAATGTAGAACATATATGGAAAAAGATAAAAAGGACAGTGGTAAATAGTGCAAAGAATTGCCTAGGAATAGGAAAAAATAGTAAAAAGAAAAACTGGTTTAATGGAAAATGTAAAGAAACCGTAGACAGGAGAAATAAACTAAGAGAAATAGCGTTAAAAAGCCCGACAGATGAAAATTTAGAACGATACAAAGCTAGCAAAATAGAAACTAACAAAACTTTCAGGAGGGAAAAAAGACAAGAAGAAAAGAGGAAAATTGAAGAAATTGAAAATAACAGATTCAACTCCAAAAAATTCTTTAGCATTAGTAGAGAGATCAAACAAGGATATAAACAACAAACTAGGATGGTTAGAGATCAGACAGGAGACTTATTAACAAATGAAAAGGAAGTAGCAGAAGAGTTTAAAAACTACTATAAAATGTTGCTTAATAAACCAGCTTCCAGTCCATCTGATACGACCTACTTGCAATATAGTACGGCTGAACCATATATTAGTAATCCCTCGAGACTTGAAATCAACAGGAGTATAAATAAACTAAAGAATAATAAGGCTCCAGGAGAAAGCAATGTAGTAGCAGAATTATTGAAAAATAGTGGAGAAGCACTGAAAAACGAAATGTGGAAAATGATCAAGCTTATTTGGGAAAAAGAAATAATCCCAGAAGAGTGGAATTCGTCAATATTGTGCCCGGTATTTAAAAAAGGAGACATACTGGACACTAAAAACTTTAGAGGAATTTCTTTATTAGATACATGCTATAAAGTATTATCAACAATTATTCTAGAGCGTATAACGCCATACGCTGAAGAGATTATAGGACGGTACCAGTGTGGCTTTAGAAAAGGCAGATCAACTACGGATCAGATATTTATTCTGAGACAAGTGATGGAGAAACATTACGAATTCGACAAAGACCTATACATGGTATTTGTCGACTATAAACAGGCGTACGATAGTATAAATAGGGAAGAATTATGGAACACCTTGATCTACTTCGGGATACCAAAAAAGTACGTTAATATGGTAAAACTGTGCAACAACAAAACAAAATGTAAAGTAAAATTTCTGGGAGAATTGTCATCAGCCTTTGAAGTAAACTCGGGTCTACGGCAAGGAGATGCCTTATCCCCAACCCTATTCAATCTAGGGCTTGAAAAGGTGATACGAGATCTAAGTCATAGTCATCAAGTGGAGGTGGTAAATAAAGAAATAATATTGGCTTATGCAGATGATATTGTCATTTTAGGAAATTCCAGACAAGATGTCACTCAGACAATGTCCAACCTTTTGACAGCCAGTAGGAGGATGGGACTTTGTGTTAATGAGGAAAAAACAAAATTTATGGTGCTTTCCAGAAGAGGAGGAGTTCAGCCTAATCTACAAGTAGATAATCTTACGTTTGAAAGAGTGGAAAGCTTTAAGTATCTGGGTGTGAACATAAACAGTAAAAATGACATGCATCAGGAAATAGTTGAACGTTTAGCAAGTGGAAACCGATGTTACCATAGCATCCAAAAGTTACTGAAATCTAAACTGCTGTCGAGACGGTCGAAAACAATACTTTACGTTAGCTATTTGAGACCAATAGTCACTTACGCGTGTGAGACTTGGTCTACAACGAAAGGTGATAACAACAAATTAGCGATATTTGAAAGAAAGGTTTTGAGAAAAATATTCGGCCCTGTGTACAATCTTGATCTAGGAGTCTTCGAAAGACGGAAAAACGATAACTTATACCAATTATACGGAAAGCCAAATATACTAACATATATAAGAACCAAGAGAATGGAGTGGTATGGACACATTTGGAGAGCTGAAGGTGACATATTAAAAAAGGTCACAACTACAACGATAGAAAAAAAACGACCACTGGGTAGACCACGAACGAGATGGAAGGATGCGGTGGAGAGGGACATTCAATTGGTGGATGTGAATGCGTCTGTTGAATTAGCATTCAATAGAGAAAGGTGGAGAGGCTTACTTGTGGCAGCTCAGGTCCTTCAAGGACCGTTAAGCTGAAGAAGAAGAAGAAGAAGATTATAAACATAATATAGTGTATAAGGAAAATCGATTACTATTTTTTGAAAAACGAAAGTTAAATAAAATATTCATGTAAGGAACCTATGCGTGTTTAGGTAAGCGTACATTTTTATACTTTAGAAAGAAAGTAAGATAAGGAAAAGTACTCCACATAGTAGTTATTAGATTTCTAATTTTCGAAGAGAGTTTTTAAGGCACCAATCACGCATTCATTTTTTTTTTGGAATATTTATTGGACGTTCTCAAGCCGCTGTTTGAGACCTGTCGCTATTAATTTTTATTTTCTGAAATTGTTTTGTCCATAAAATGTTCGGTCGAGAAGAAATTTGGAAGTTACCAAATACAGTGTCATGTTTGGCGAAAAAGGCAAATTGTTACTAAAAAAGAGTAATACCCTGTATTAACGAGTGAATCAAAATTTAATATATGTATAATGTACATCAATCAACGAAAAAAATAAAAACTGGTTTTTAGAAATATCACACATAGTTGATGATCAAGCGTATTTTTTTTCGGTCACAAATAACTGTAACCGAATAATCAAATTTACTTAAAAAATGTACATCGTATAACACATACCGTATCTATTGTGCGATACGCGGAATTAAAAGACAAAAATCATTAGTCGATAAACGTCAAAACTCAATTGTTATATTTATTATATAGACAAATCAACTGACATGCTAATATTACATTGCAACGTTATTAAAAATATTGTTATTGTGTCTGTACATTGGGTGTAAAGAGGCCACCTCATTTCTTGTAACTTATCGCAAATAAGCTTTAAAGTTTCTATTTTTAAGGCATAACAAGCAATTTGAATGCATAAGGTTTTGTATTAAATGTTTAATTTATTTGTTTTGTAATTTTTTACACAAACCTATTTTTTGATTTTTAATTTTACAGTTGTGATGATAAAGTCATTGGCAACACGCGTTTGAGTTTCCCAAGCGGGCGTAGGTCTCAGCACGTGGGTTTTTAATAATACAACTGTAATCTATGCCACACATTAATAAAAAAAAAATGTATATAAATATACATACTAAAATATATACAAATACTAATATATATTATAGAAATATACATCTACAGTGGCCATATCCATTTCCCACCCCCGCACCAGTCTTTTTAATCCATTTGAACGGTTGGGTCGGCGGGATAAAGGCTCGTATGTATATTATGATTTACGGCGCCGACAATGTTTAACGGCCAAAACTTTTTGCTAAACGCAACGTTAGGCCGCCAAAAGTTCCCACTGTAAAAGCGCCACGTTCCTTATTGTATATCTATAATATATTAAACTGTAGGCAACTTTATTGTGTAATAATAATGTGCACGTGCCGTTATGGTCTTCTAAATAAAGCAATATCAATGACGACGAGACGCCGCAAAAGCTGCGGCCGAAATTACATTATCCTAAATCACAAGCACCCATTATTCGATTTCTTGTCATATTGTTGGAATCAAAACAAATTTGTCATTTTTTTGGCGCTTTTCTTTTCTTTCCTTTAGTGGGTGGAATCTAAGTAAAAAATATTATAATTTATTAAACTGAGAAAATGTTTAATAATATTTTTTATATGTATTTTAATATTCTTTCAATTGCTGAAATAAAACTATATACAAGAGGAGTTATCTAATGAAAATATGAATATTATGGAAATTTTATTTTTCTTAGAAATTTTAACCTTACCTATACGTAAAAAAAATATGGACTTCGTTTTTCAAAATAAAAAAATATGTTTTTAATTCCATAAATATATAGACAAAACATTTTAAAAATTGTGAATTTTTTTAAACTTAAAATTAAGATCAATATTTGTTTGTTTTTTACAACAGCTTTCCATTAAATAATAATATTGACCCCGTCGATAACACTGTCACCGTCACTGTATTTAAATAGGTTGATAAGGTCCTCTTGTCTATCATTATCTCAAAACATATTATCATTGTGTCTAGTTATTGGTGTTATCGGGCAATACGAACAAAAATATGAATTTTATAGGCTACTGAAATTTGGAAAACCGAAAACATAATATGATAATTATTACCTTGCGAAATGTATTACCTTTTCAATGTCATGGCAAACGAAGAGACTGATGGAAATTACAAATTCAAACATCGTAATTTTAAGTTGGAAAATATATACATTGTTTGGATGTTTTTCTTGATATTGAGAGGGCAGGGATGAAGTTTTTTAACTTTGGACCCAATAAAGTACCCTTCAGGTACGACCTGTTTCTGATTTATTGAGTTCCTACACTAAGACATCGGTTCAGCGGTTTAAAATATATCGGGGATCCAGACAAAAATAAAAAAACACCATTGTAAATAAAATACCTTCTCAGCTCCGCATTGAAACTAAAATATCTATGGAAAAAACAAAATTAAAAATTAAATGTTTTTCTTAATTTATTCAGAAAAGACAAACTTATTTTGGCACAGCTGTTGGTCTCTTTATTGTTTTCGCGTCACATATTGTTCCATCGTTTGGATGAGTTTTGTGTTAGGAGACTACGAGATTATGCAAACGGTTCGTCGCGCAGTTTGTATAATATACAAATAAACACACAGTCAAGCAAAAACAGCATCTAACTAACTATTCCAGCCCGATGAGCTTTGGCTTTTTACACACGGAGAATCCGATTAAGACCTTTGATGTTTGAATCGACAGCGTCACTATTTTGTTGTTATTATTATTACTTATTGTGTGTGTGTGTGTGTGTTAACTATCAGTGTACTCTATTAATTCATAACGCATATAATATCTCTATTTTATAAAATTAACAATAACAATCATAAACAGTTTTTTTCAACAGCGATCGTTAAATTTGGTCTTCCAATAAATATCGGCCTTATGATTTATTACAATTATTTTGAAATAATATATTCTGTCCTTGGGTTTTATATCATTATAAAAAAATTATGATCTTCGGATTGATTGGCAAGTGCTCAATATTTAAATATGGACGATGACAACATGATTGATAGTCAGGTGTGAATCTCCTAATATTACAGACGGACGAGGCCAAAGGTTAATAATCTAGGTAAGTAGATCATAGGTTTATTAATGATCACTTATAAGTTATTACTAATATAGTACCTTAATCCGAAAATACATAAAGAATTTAGATACACTACTACATAGTATTACTTGTTCTTAAATTCGATGAAATACTTGTTTTATTTTCGATTACTTTAAATTTTATAATAATAATGAATATTTTTTTAAAATAAAAAAATTGATTTGGATAATTATTAAGTTAAGCGTATAATTATAACAAGGCTTGAATTTAACAGTGAACTTTTATTTTAAAAAAATTGTTACTTATTTTAAATACAAATTTTATAAATCAGTTTTTTTTTAATACGTTGACTGCCAACTACGAGATAACTCGTAGTTTGCGTTATTGCCTACAACGAGTTATCTTGTACTTTTTATACTTGCCAAAAAACACATTCTATATACTTTTTGATGATAACTATGTACTATGTACTGAGTTTTTAATAATATAATATGATTAAACTAAGTTGGTTTTTTAGACCAGAATCCTGAAAACTACCGTGGCAGCGAACGTGTTAATTATCAATATATTACGCTCTCGTGAGGATTTGGCGAATTTTGGGCATAAGGCTTTAAGGTACCATCCAGATACGGTTTGCGGTCGATTGATGTGCTCAAGTAAATTTGTTTTGTTAAAAGTTGTTTGATAAAAGTTTTCTGCAACATTTTTATTTGAAAAAAAATGTAACTAATGTATCTTTTGGATATTTTCCATAACTGTCTCAAACACTAGTGTAAAATTAATTATAACCAAAAAGTAACTAATTTACACTTCCTTTTACTTGTACCATTTGGGTTAAAGTAAATCGATTTAATCAATACATACGATAAAAACTGAATTATTTATTTTATAATTAATTATTAATTTATTTGTTTTATAATAAAATCTATAAATTATGTATAAAATATGTCGTTTGACATCCCGCGCGGTGGACACTAGGCAGTTTGCTTAAATAAAGTTGTATCTCTGTAGTCTGTAATACTTCAACATTTTTTATTTTTATAAAAAACAAAACTCATGCAATTAAAGCCAATCGAAATTGTTGGCCTTTTTACATTTAATGGCGGTAAATCTCAAAGTAAAGGGCTGAAGTTTAAAACAAATGTACAGATGTATTTTTTGTTATTGTCTATATACGATACTCCATAATGAAAAAGGGTGTATAAAGACTACAGAGACTCACTTTTAATCGTACCACGATGAATTTATAATTTTTTTTTGTCTGTATATAGGTGCCCAGACAGACTTTGACCCCGTTCCCGCAGTCTTAACGACCGGCGGCGTTTCCTGGTCTGGGCGCACCGCGTCGGGACAATAACAAAATAATAATACAACACGAGACCTTAATCGTAATAAATCTAACTACAGCGTACGCATATCATTACATACCTACACATAATACTACAAACGGTTCTTGTTCGCTGTATACAATCTACCGCGAAGCTCGGTCTTTCACCTCGGCCGACGCCGCGTTCCGACCTCTCGACGAGCTATGTACTTACTCATCACTTTTGACATTATTAATTATTATCTATCAATATACTTTATACACACATATTTTACATATAGGTACATACAATTTTTTTATGGGCCTGTGTATGCGCCACAATGGCGGCGGCGGAAGAGGTCAAACGTATAGGGCACGATGGCCAATGTCCTCCTCTCGACCGGTTCAGAACGACACACATAACATAATGTACGCAAGCTTTTATTACATTATAAATATATATGCGTGTGTGTGTAAAACCGATATTATTAGTATTCACAGCCGACGACGGTAAGCTCGATAATGAGTCGCTGTGGTGGTGAAAGTCTCAAACAAAAAAAAAAACCGTCAAAGGAGAGACGACCAAGCAGCCCCAAGGTGGCGTGTGTGTGTTTATGCATTGTACACATAGAAAGTGCAGCGTAATCTGTATACTTTGAGGGCATACACACACACACAGGCAGACACTTGCACGTTTTAAAGCGTACAGTCTAGACGTGCAGGCTGATAAACATAATGGTGTGTGTATACGGCACATGCAACGAGAGTCGACGGCGGCGGTGGCGAGACCGAGTGGGCGAGACAGGGTCGGCGGAGGTGGCGGTGGTGGTGGTGTAAACCGTACGAGAGAGACACGGTAGAGGGTAGGAGAGGCGGTAGTATAGGAGGAGGTAATGACGGCGGCGGGAAGTGCACAGACGGTTTTGTGTATGTGTGTATGTGTGTGTAAGCCGTCATTGTCTGGGTTTAGTGCGTATGTCTGGGTTGGCCGATCAGACGCGTTTAATTATTTGTGACGAGCCGGACTTTTTATCCATATCATTATAATAATGTAATACTATTCACCCTGTCTGCCTACCGACCCTTCACAGACCCCTCACCCCCTCCCCCCTAACACCATCTCCCGCCTAAAAGGTCAAGTCTCGCGCTGTCTCGTAGAGCGGACGTCCAGGATAATATTAAAATTATTTGAAAGCGGACGGTTTCTAAGGAGTTTTATTAATTATTAGGGAATACATGGGAAAAAAACGGTTTATTTATACGAGCTTCGCAGTATTAATTTCAACGTGTACAATTTTTTTCTATAAGTTAAAGTCATTTCGGTGGTACCATTTAGAATTGTTTTAGACCTAAAAGCCTGTCAAAATAACGCCTACTCAGAATGGTGGAATTTGGCCTTTTTTCAGGTTACTGCGGAAGTCGATTTTTGAATAACTGTTTCATTTACTTAAAAATAAGACAAGGAAGTGATATTCGTCTACTGTGCGCATCGTACATTTCTCCAGTACTACTCATTCGACAACCTCCTTCAGAAGGGTTGCACGAATTATTACTTTTCTCTTTTCGAAATCTAACCGCGGTCAACGACTCGACAATGTACCGCTCAGGCCTGAACAAATGACCACTCGGCCGGTTCTTCTTGGGTTGTGTAGGAATTTTAACTAAAGAGGTGTTTTTTGTTAGGTATTTAAAAATTACAAAACAGTAGCTTAGTACCAAGACGGTCCATGGCTACCACGTAATTTGCAGTGACGGTTTAAGAAAATATGAGCATATCTTAATTCCTAATTAACGCAACAAATTGTAGATAACATACCTATATGATATAATGTACGAAGGCTGAAGAAACTGAGGTAAAACACCCTGTTGGAAGGATTCACAGTAAACAAAAACATGTCGTTAAAAGGTCTTTAACATAGAATTCAAATTAAATTTTAACTCTTATATAATCCGATCATCGATTATGTTTTTATCACTTAGGCTATAGTTCACACTTACAAAGAAAAATTCAAGATTTAGGCTTAATTAGCTCGTATGCAAATGTTGATGATTCATATGAGTTCATTATAGTAATTTTTGTGTAGGTAATGTATACACCGGTACATTCTTATCGTTTGAACCTAAAATATATTTTTATAAATGGTTCTTTTTTCAAAGAACAAAATTGATAAATTATTTTGACTTGTCTTTTATACAATTTGCACGAGTCGCTCATAAAAGTAGAGACAACTATTAAAAATGTAAATTTAAAACAAGTAAGTTCAATGTTTTTAAGAGTTAAAACCACCATTAATAGCGATTATTGCATAAAATAATTAATTAAAAATTGATCATTTAGATGTTCATATTCGTCCAAAAAATAAATGTTTTTGCCATTTATGAATTAATGATGACGTTTTTAGTTTTGAGTTTAGTCTAATATAGGATTTTTTTACACTAGAATTTTTATTAGGTTTCCAGATAAACTGGTATGGAACATTTTTCTTGGAAAAAAAAGTGTACATCATCAATCATCATGAACAAAACATATGCATTTCGAGTTTGTGTTGATGTAGGGCCTTTGATAGCATTATAACATTATTCTTATTGCTTTAATAAATCTCATGTTATAGGTACCTACATTACTATGTAGCTTCGATTATTTTAGTAAATTAAAAACAAATATATTCATTTACAATTCATAGTACCAAATTATAAAACTCATCTAGTCTAATTTCACATCTAATAGTCTGGGAGTCTACTATTCGAACGATCCCTATGTGAATTGTATTCATTATTTAATACAGAGTTAATTACATAACTTAATTTAACCTACGTTTAATAAAACAATTAGAAAAAAGACATTTTTTGAAACAAGCTTGACCTCGATAATTTAAGGTTAACCCTATATTACCTACTATGACTTTATACTTCGATAAATTTAATTATTCCGTTTTTAGTCTACCACCGTATGATTTTTAATTTTTTTAGCTCGTGTTTTTTTAATGCAAATTATTATTATTATTATTACTATGATTATAATGCCATAGCCCATAATCCAAAATTCGAATACATATAATACTATTGCACTGGTCGTTGCTCACAAATTAGCGTGGTTACCCGTTTGCGTTTGTTATGCGTTCATATAAGCGAATATTAATTATTTTATGCAAATTTCAACAAGCAATGATAAGTAATTAAGTGCCACATATTTAATTGCACGCAGACCAGTTGTATTAAAAACAACTTTTTTTAAAACGACACGACATTCACAAAAAAAATAAAATTCATTATAATGTATTTTAAAAACCAGGACCACAATACACATAATACTTACGCTACATTTTAAGACCAGACGAAATTCGGCAGATAAGATCAGGCCGGACGGTTTAAATTTAAATTTTGTTAATTACGTTCATGATTCACGCTCTCCTACCAATTCTAATGACATAAATACCACGTTAAATTATTATTTTTTTTATCCAACGACGGTGTTGCTTTTAGGAAGTAAGATTAAACGTGATAATATTTTATTCGACTAAGCTACTTTGAAAAATTTACACCGAAACACATTATAAAATATTTATAGAGATACAACTGATGTGTTTTAGCAAGTCGTTTTTACTATTACTTCAGGTCATACACACATTTTGTCGGAAATACTTGATTAATCACGAATACGCAGATAGCATTACTGTAATCCACAAAGGTATTAAGGAAACGAACAAAAGTATTTAGAAAACATGAAGGTAGAAAGTTACAAAGTGTTAAAAAAAGTTAATCCATATTAATCTATATTATAATTAACCATTATTATAGAAATAAACTGTCATAATATTTAGTTTAATGAATTTTTCAGTCGTAATTGGGCATTTTGCACTTTGGAGCAGCACTTTTAAAATACCGTCCCTAAGAAAACAATTCATTGTTTATTTATTCGCCATCCACCTTTGACGGCGAAAAAACTTGCCTCTTGGGGCATTTAAAGGGGACTTGCCCTTCCCTTCAGATACGGCCCTATATAATAAATAAAAAATACTTTTCTAATGTTTTTTGTTTTTAAAGGTACAATGGGATAACTTTAAAATAAGTACAACACCTTTATATTGTAGTCTAAGCGTTATGCATTATTTTAAGTCTGGACGACTAAAATATTTTGTCATGAACAAAATCTGTGCAGCGTTGTTTTAAATAGTAAATAAAATAGATATACATAACATATTGTCCTACATAATATTTTACACTATAACATAAGAAAAAAAAATACATGATACACCAATATACAAAATATATATTCTCGTTACCACGTCGAAGATTTAAAAAAGTATTACTATAATAAATTAATTGTCGAAGAAAAACATTTTTTTTTTTAATTGAATACTCGTCATGTTTAAGGGGTGAAAATTTGTCTAGGGTTTCTTTTTTTTTTTTGAAAAGGTTCAGTAGATTTGCTGACTGTCAATTATAATCTGCCAACTTGGAAATTCCTAATTACTAGAGTTTTTCAACTTTAAATGATGTCCCTCGTAATACGTAATTGTATTATTTATTTTAAAAATTGCGAAATTGCGCGTTAACGCCTGCAAGTTAAAAGTTCAATAGGTAGTTAAAAATGGCATGTCTATTTAGACCGCGCATAATCTGCTTGTAAGCGTAAACACTTACAACCGTGTGGTGAATTAATTAAATAGCACTATTAAAGTGCATTTGTGAAGTTATTACTTAATCAGTAATCACGCACGGGACGACAACAGTAAGAGTGTGTGTGTGTGTGTGTGCATGGAATAGCTGCAAATAGTCTGTCTCGCCAAAACAATTAGTCTGGGACACTGCATTATGCATAAAATGTTAATTGCAGTCACCTAATGGGCCATCATATACGTACACACACACACATATGTATGTATCTACATACAGAGTGATCCATTTAACGTATGAAATTTAACATACTAAAAAAAATGTTGTAGTATTTGAGAAAACGTTTGACTATTTCATTTTACAATATTACAAAATTATTAAATATTTATCAGATTTTTAAGTACTTTTTGAAATAACGGTAACGTTATATTTATTCACTTTTTTAATTAAGAATAGTTTTCCGAACATTTTCACTGGCCAATAACCAGTTTTAGACTGTTACTTCGAAGTTACTGAAGTTTAAAATTTAAGACGGGAGGTGGAGTTGGGTTGGATAATGCGCGTAGATAAAAATAATACAAAATTTCACCTTTTTTATTTTCCCGTTCTTACTTAAGAACTTTAAAGAAATAAAATAATGAAATAATTTAAGTAAATCCCTAACCACAAACATATTAAAATTATTATAGTTATATTATGTTTGTGGTTATTGGTTTATTTAAATATTTTACTATCTAATTAATAATTTATTTTCTATATATAACCACAATTACGTTGCTTAAGTTTTTTCTAGTTTAATAACTTTAAAAATAATATTCAAAACTGGTTACCGACCAGTCAAATTTTGTAGTCAATTATTCTTATCTAAAAAATATTTATAAAATACAACCATTTAAGTTTCTAAAGTCGATAGAGTTTTTACCAAAAATTTGAATACTGACCAATAACATTAACTAAACTGATTTCAAAAAAAAAAACCACAAAATTGTAATTATTTTAGAGAAAATCGTCTTACGTTCAATGGATCACCCTGTATAATGATATGCAGACGACGGGAGAAATTAAATAAAGATAAAAAAATACCACAACAATGATAATTATTTTAATGTATACATTTTTTTTAAGCGTCTAGCCATGGCTTAAACGGTGCCGGTCGAACGATTTTTCGTGTCCGTAAACGACGACAGCGGCAGATATAGCTGATAAAAAATCGTCAGAAGAAAAAAAAATCGCAAGTAAACAGACTTGACCCCGGCCGACAGACAAAAAAGAAAACCAAAATCAAAACGAGGAGTTTTACTGGGAATCCGTTTTGATAAAAACTGGCGGTGGTTTCGTAGAGTATGAAATTTTTAATTAAAACCAGACAACCCTATAAAGTGGCACCGTGAATTTCAGTGAGAACAATGTACATGATTTACTATTATTATTATTATGACGGACAATTTGGGACCAACTGCGTTTGGCTTTCATAGCGGCAAAACAATAGTCGCTACGTCCGATTAAAACCGCGCAGAGTTCATTAGCATCACGTGCACCCTGTCTCCATATTCTTTGCAGCAGATTGCGGTCACAGACAATAGAGTTCAATTTATGAGTATTGTCGGTCGCGTGTGTGATTATAACAGCGACTAATAGCGAGCTTTACTCGACGCATAATAGGTCAAATGGGGTTCTGTATTCTTTCGTCTAAATTTATGAAGACATTAATGTTTCTGGTTAGGTTTATTTGGTTTCCAGTTTCCTCATAAAAATATAGAATACCAACGGGTTATGAGCTAATTTTGAGATATTTTCACAGGATTCATTTCTCAAACTGGACTACCAGTTTGCATAAAAAAAACAATTATTTTTCGCACACTGATATTTTTAACATTTTGTTTTTTGTGTCTATTTTTATTCTTACTTTCAAACTGCATAAGCATAGAGCATATACATTATCACTAGCATAATGACTGAGGATGCTAATGCCATCTATGTTTACCTCTAGATTCGCCTATATAACGCATACTTACATTAACCCCTCTTAAATACTTATTTGTTGATTATAAAATTAATACTTGTGCTAGAGCAATTTTATAATTGTATTGCTAAGAGTTTGTAATATTATTCCAATAACTGAATCAATAATAAGTAACGGGTTGAAGAATTTACTATTATAATACCTATTGCAACCTCACAATAGTTTAAAGCTCATTGATCGGTAAGCCTGCTCGTAAATGAGGAGGGAAGTATGTTTTCAGTAGAATAATAACTGTCCAATATTGTAACAAGTAAATTCTTTATAAGTAGTGTTCATAGTAAGATAGACAAGTCAATAAAACTGTCAGATACCTCCTGTAGCAGTAAATAATTAAAACCGAACAAACACTTTTATCCATACACCATTTTCTGATTATTATTTTTAAATATATATAAATTGTATTTTGTACCCGCTTGTGAAAAGAGCAACAGATTAATTTCTAAAGTCTCAACATGTTCGTCAACTATAAATTAATTAAAAAAAAAAAATCCTAAAATGTCTGTGCTAATTTTGGTATCTGTCTGTACATTTTACTGCACAACATACCATAACTACACATACAGCCCGGTGACGATTCAGAAATATATGGTGCATTCTGAGTCAAACCACGCGGTCACCGAGCCGACCACCTCAATATTTTTCGACATTTTTTGTATGAAATTCTTTTGGTCTAATAATATAAGACCTTAATTTTTTTACTCATATTTACCCCTAAATAGAGGTTTTTTAAGTTATTTTTCACAAAAAATATTATAAAATTATAAAAAAATTTCAGATTTTGAATGTTTTATTTGTTTTTGTATTAGCTTTTATTGTCAATGATATTAGGTATGTTTGGTATTTTTGGAATTATTTAACTCTATTTCTTTGATCAATACATACATCGATCAGGTAGGTAAATTAAGATTAACAGAAGGTACTTTAATGATTCGGAGTTACAAAGTATTATCTTCTGTGTCTATAAAATCATACAGTTAAAACATTTTGTCGCGCCAAAAATGTATCGAAGACAATTGAACAAGAGCGCATTTTTCAATACTTGTTTGCAAAATTAAAAATAAATAACAGTTTAATTTCATCTACGAAAGTTACCTATCCGTAAAACATATTATTTGGTGTATATTTATACGGTACACAAATAAAATACATATGTTCTTTATTTTCCAATTTTTCAGCTAAAAAACTTTAAAATTATTTTAGCACGTGTTTAAATTTTCAACGCTCGACCACAAAGACAGTTTTTTTTTTAATTTGTCTGCTCAATAGCTCTGGATTTGTCGGGCGTTCATATTCATAATTTACAAGACCAAGTGTGCGTTTTGTTATTGTATACAATCATATATATTCTCAACTATAGCCGTCATACGCCGCTGTCAAGCGTCCAAATTTTAACGCGCACGTGTGCGCCTTACGGCATAAACAACTTACCACGTCAAGCCCACAAAGATATTTATGTTTATTATTTTTGGCCATATTGGCGCCTGAGAAAGCCATCGTCCGAAGCCAACGACTACGGGACACCGTCATTAATTATTATCGCAATGCAAATAAGCCAGAGGTGAGCTTATCAATGTCAAAATACCATTAATACAAATACCCACAAGAATTCTCAATACGCGTTGTAACTTGGAATGATCCATCATCCAAATTGATCATAATATTATAATCATTACCGTCGTAAAATCATTTAAAATATTTTTCACCTCTTTGTTCGCCTCGTCCTGTAACAATGGATCGGCCAGCCAAATCCTCTGTTCACGTTTTTCTCTGTCCGCCTTGTTTATGAGAGTTCATCTCAAGGGGGGGGGGTTTATACATATATTATACTCCATATATAATATTAATAAATTACTTTTAAAACACTAATGTATAGTAAGGTAGATGCAATCTATCTATAACATCATCAACAGCTAAACAATTTTGACGGATGCTTAGCAAAGGTATGTCGGTGAAACGATCTTGGCTCATTTTCACCATCAGCCAGTAGTACTTGTCCGGTATTTAGTTGTTTCTAAATCACGGACTAGTGCATTTATAATCGTTATAGTCGTTTGGCCCAAAACGGTCCAATCCGAGCCAACAGTGATACTAAACCGTACAGTAATGTTCGTGTGTATAATATAGTTGTACTTTATTACAACGATTATGTAACAAAATGTGTATAAATAATGTAAAAAGATAGTCCGTGCGTGCATGACGTGTGTATGCTAGATATTATTATTATTATTATTATAACTTTGAGCCCGCAGCTTCTGTGTGTAGAAATTGAACTCTTTGCGGAAAACATGATACTATATACGTTTTCTGCGGTTTATACACAGCACGCATGCAACATATACTTATATACATTGCAATATATTATGCATATTACCTATCTGATACAAAAATAATATGTACAATTTTATTAAAGTCTGCAGTATATGATACGCTGAGTAAAACTGTCAGTGAACTTGAAATAAATAAAAAAAAACAATTTTTTTCAAGTCTTCAATTTCAAATTTTGATGTGGCTAGGTACAAGTGATTCTTCCTCTATATTGCAAAGATTTGTTAATAATTGTATAGCTCCTATGTTTTATTAAGGAGTTCGCTATAGATAATTTTGCGCGAAATCTTATTTTGAAGCTTATACTTTAATATTATACTAGTTTTAGTATTTTTTTTTTACTGACAAACAAATCAACCTACTATCCTAGAACCCCAAAAGAAAAATATGACAAAATGTAATTTTCTTTCTGTTTTATAATAGTAGTTTTGACTCCAAGACCATCAGAACGAGGAAAATGCGTTCGCCGTGGACATGTTATTGTTCTTACAAACCAGGGCTATAACGTTCTTTTAACAATAACATTACATATTTAGTATTTACCGGTGCATAAAAAAATATTTTATGTACCTCGGTATTTTTACATTTATTAAACAAATAATTCAGTCCCACACTATCATATTTTGTCGTTGGCTATTATCTATTGTGCATAACTACATATACAATTGTTGCATGTGAGTACCACAATGATAGGTATTATTTATTATTTAGCGGGAGGTAATCAAATTATTATAAAATTACGTTTGTTCTATAAACGATTGGAACCGGCAGACAGATGTGTAGTCACGTTCTAGTTATAATGCTACAAAAGCGTTTTGTTTATGTTTCGCTAAAACACTTTCCAGATGCAAATAATAACACATGAGTATGTGTGTGTGTGTTTTACGCATATTTTTGTATAACACCTAAAGCTTAACGCCGACTATATTAATACCACAGTGGCCTGATTATTAAATTGAATTATTTTATGAGTACTTCAGCTGAAGTCTAAACAAGTATCTTGTGTTGAGTTTGGGGAGATTGACACTTTAAGTTTGAAAAAAATGTTTAGACGCGAACAAATGACCTCAGGACTTCATTGAATAGCCATGTTTAAGCTATGGACCTAAATAAAATAAAACTTATAGGCTTGATATGTTGGTATGATATATTTTGATATGCGTATTGTCTAAAGCATCGTAGGGGAAAGATATAGTGCATATCTCTGTGGGTATTTTTTTAAACACATTCAGAAAAGCAAATAATGATTTTTAAACATTTTTATTACAAAATAAAATACACTCCCTCTTACTCCATCTTCAATGTTTGGAATTCTATGTCAGAGGTAAGATAAATATCTATAATGACGGCATGAATACGACGTACTGCCAGGTTTATATTCAGATTAATATTTATGCAATTATAAGACTGACTAAATGGTTTTTCGTTAGCCGTACTTTCTGATATTAATTAAAAACTGGCGAAATTCTCCACAAGCCGTATTAAAAGCCAAGAAAATTATACATTTTATTTTGTTATTTATTTCATATACATGTATATATTTGTTTATTAAAGAAACATATTTTAATTCAACGCTATTCGCATACACTGAGTGAAAATACTAAACTTTGATACTGTGAGGGGGGTGTTGTAGGGCGAAGTTCCCTCCCCCACTCCACGAGTTGACATGAATAATTTTTTAATATTCTCTCCCTATTAAAAGTTGTAATATTTTTAAGTACCTACACCACCGCACTGCATAGTAAGTTTTTACACATATTGCCATACATTTAATTTGGTATAATATAAGAGAGGCAGTTTTTTAGACAAATCTTATAGATGTTGTTTTATCGTGTACACATGTTGTATATATAATAATTAAGACTAGCTGTCTGACCCTAACATCGGGCCGTATCGTGCGCGTTCAGTAAACGAATTTCCATAATAATATCAACTGCTGTATTAAGTTTTCACGTTGTATTATTTATTTTTATCGGTACAATTATTATCATCTTTATTAAAATTAAATTATAATTAATGCGAGTAATATTTTATATTTATGTTAGTTTTTTTAAGAGACGGTTTTTTAGTTTTTATTGATTTACTCTAAAAGTCTAAAAAAAAACTGTTGTCGGAATAGGTAGTTTGTACTTATTAGCATTCGAGTTTAGTAAGTCTGCACGGTCAACTTGTACACGATACTAGAGCATTATTGCATACATTAAAAAAACTAATCAGCCGTTATCTAAAGTCTGGCCCTTATCGTCTAGCCGCGTCCGTTTCAGTTATCGACAGACACTTTAATATGAACTCTTATCATAATAAATTATTCATGGTCTAAAGATACACATGCGGTAGGTATTTGCTGTATGGTAGTATACGACTGAACATAATAATTAATAAACGCCCGTGTCGGTTATAAATGAACACCCCAAACATCCAGCCAACACATAGCTATAGTATGAAATACATGTATATTATGCAGTTAAGTATGTATGGTCGGTCAATTTTAAATCTGCATATTGTACATCATACAATGTGAACTTGTTTAACTAATCGGGACATAATATTTAACACGAATATTTAGGGAAAGTAGTAATAAAGTTTAATTGTATTATATTTTTATATTTATTAATATTATATAAAACGAGACAATCCCAATTACAATATAAATAACTAATAACATAAAACATGTGAATAACTTAAGAAAAACATTTTAACAACGATAAAACAAGTACATATAAACTTTGTAGAGAGAAGAACTCAGAAAACCAAGAGGTCTAAAATAGCAATACTCATAAGACAATTGATTGCAGAATTTTACATGTATTGTTTAAATGCTGACAATTTACTAATGAAAAGAAAATTGTTGAAGTTGGAGTTGCTGATGCTGAAAACTCATTTCGCGTAAAAGAACTTTATTAATTTTTCCTAAAATCCAAGCAATTCCTACTTACTGTATTTTTGTTATTACTAAATACTATATTTTAAAACTGAACTGTTACTTTTATTTTTAGATAAATATAAATATGTTTAATTATTATGCACAAAAATGATTTGGGTATGGGGTCATCACATACCGATAAGCTCCTAATGCTTCCTTTTGAACAACAAATCAAAATATTGTTCTACAAAGAAAAATAAATTGGTGGTAAATTGAATAAATTGAAGTTTACTGAACTAATTTTTCAGTCAGTAATACAAAATATTATATTAAACCGAAATTTGTCAATACTTTTATGGAAACATCTTTAAATTCGTAATGATATTTTAAAAACTAATTAACTAATCAAATAGAAATAAATGTACTCCTAGATACAATTTGTATAATAATTTATTAATTATCTTTTTATACTAATTGTTTTGTTTTATACATTTATTTTAATCATTAGCTAAATATTAATTAGGGTCATATATTTTGCGAGTCACTACACATAATAATGTGTACAAAAATATAAGACATGATTAATAATACAGTGATAAGAAATATACAATTATAAAAAAAAAAATAGTTAATAAAAATTATTTTTTATGGTTTACAGAAAATCACGATTAAAGTTCATAACCATTATGATTATCTTTTATCGTGGAGATAATACATAAGTTTATTTTCCTATCATTATTCGATATATAGATTATAATTATGTATGTATTTTATGAAATATTGTTTCATACCAGTTCCGCTGTTTGGGGACTAATCGCTGTTGCTCAAACAGTTACTATTGTTACCATAACATGATAATTATTTATTGTAAATATTAACTTAATACACGTCTTGTCGGGTGACAATTTATCAAACAAATTTGAATTGTTTAGATCAGAAACGTCTAGACTAAGCACAAATACAACATGGTACGAACTAAAATATTAAATTATTTATCAACAAAAAAAAATAAGGGATTCTATTGTTTGTGGCAAATAAACCTGTCATGTCTAGTGGCCGAGGTGACGCTACTATAAATAACGATATATATTAGTACACATATTAGATATATCGACTTGTCCAACGAAGAAGGACGTAATTAGATTTTTATCATTTTTCGGTTTATTAAATATTAAGATAGCATGCAATTTTCTTTATCTCCCATAGAGATGATTTGTAACTCCTGTCTTCCAAAGAAGGTGTAAAATTTTTGGAAAAAAATGAAGTGCAATATTAGAACTTAACTTAGAAAACTTTGAACGGCGGTACTGAAAAGTTGTAAAAATCGAGTTACGTCCTTCTTGTTGGACACGTCGATATATTAGTATGTAAATCGCCACAACAGACAATAATTACTTATCCAACAAACAAAATGAAACTTATAAATATTAGACCTATTTTATTAGACCCATAAATGTATTATATACATATTATGATTGTGCTCCTGAAATTCGCATACAAACAACACGGCACGTAGACACAAAATTGTTGTTTCAACATTATTTGCCGTTATGGTCGATTAATTTCAAACAACCGCCGTTACTGTCAATTTAGTGTTCACTATATTGTTATTGGACGGTTAATAGAATTTTAATTCGTGACCAGACTAATATCCGAATCTGGTGTAACACCGCAATACTAAAATACCGCTTTACAGCAAAACAAAATACAACGAATTCGGTCTGCCGCACCGGAATGGTCGATGATGATAAATAAAAATAATTACAACAATCGTCGTCTAGCTCTTTTAAATGTCGATTCGCTTTAAAAAACTATACAGCGTTGAGAAAAATTTCGGTAATGTAATATTTTATTAAAAATTATATAGATGCAATTTCAGGGTCAAATTAGGTGGTGTTGTCATACTGAATCTGCAATATTATATTATTTACCAATTGAGATAATGTTCTTGGTTGTTTGGAAAACATAAATATTGATATTGAAAAAGAAGCCGATGTAAGGGAGAAGCAAAATCATTATCAATGAAAGCGTTGAGCCTTAAAGGCCCGTTGAGCTTGAAAAAAAAGTTTTTCAGCCGAGTCTGCAACCACGAACGAGCATTTTCATGTCTCGTTGAGTACCGAATAAATTTAGAGTAGTGGTGGAACTATAGATAATGATATAGTATATTAACAAGCGGTAACAAGCTAGTATATTAAAACGACAAGTTTCTGGCTAAAATTGTAATGTTTATTACCTGGCTTAAAACAATTCATAGAGAAATTGGGCCCTTAAACTGTTTTGATTTTATTATTTAGTTCTAATTTGAACGTTGAAGGTACAACATAGCTCTTAGCTCCGATATCTTGCCCCAATCACTAACCCCCAATCACTAACCCCCAATCCCCTACCCCTATCACTCACCCCTACCCCCTATCACTCACCCCTACCCCTACCCCCACTCCTATCACTCACCCCTCTATCCCGCCCCTATCTCCTACCCCTATCTCCCGTCCAACCCAATTTCTTTTTTCGTTATGCTTTTTTCGGTTATGTGCCAGAGCTAAGACATGAAAATGTCAAAAACTTAAGTGGTACTATTTATACATTTTAAATGGCTATAACTATGTTACTTAATACATTTTTAAAAAATCGGAGGTCAACTTAAAGCCTTCAGAAATATTATAACTATATTGTTATGTTTGAATGTTTGGTAGATAACAGCCAATAGGTTTTTTTACTCTAAAACTACTCAAATGCCTACAAAAACCTTATCTTCAATCTATTTCATTTTATACACTGAGCTAATGGGGGGAACTGTTGGACAAATTACTTACTCTCATTAGTCTTTATTTATATAGACAAAATAGTTTTCTGTAAAATCTCCTTTACCCTTGCAGGTGGGGAGAGGCTCACATTGATAAAACCGACTATACCATTGCAGTTATTATAGTCTAATATACTGTGTAATCTAATATATATATACACTCTTCCTCTTAGTTCTCGCGTTTTCTCCCATATTTTTCCTTTTCATCCATATCTACCGTGTTCACTCATATCCAAATCTTTCGCGTTGGAAATGCTTTCACACCAGCATCCTCTGGGTTTGGTTTTCTTCTCAACATCTGATGTGCTTTTAGCCTATAACGTGCCCAATGACCCCACAAAAAATAGTGATTCTTTGTCTCTATTGTGCAGATATTTTTTAATTTTACCAGATGAGATATTAAATGCATTAAATAATAATTTATGCTTTTTCGTAAAATTCTCCACAGACGCTTTATTACTTGCATATTTTGACCCATTATTACAACATGATATTATATTAGATGCATAAATATACAAAACGATATTGAACTTAACGCTATAAAATTAAAAATAATAATTAATCATATTAACATTATAATAGTAGATCATTTCTTGGTATTTTTTATCTTATCACGCCCAATTCAAATGTCAGTGACATTTTATAATAGTTTACTATTGTCATATAGTTTATATGAGTTAGCTATGTTGTTGTTGCTATGTGTTAATTGTTTTAACACATAAACCGAGTGGGTTATTACCTACTTATATAGGCATAATATAATGTTACGGGTAGATTAGGCTACTTGTATTATTATAGATATTAATTTGAACGTGTTTCAGTTTTAGAAACGATATCCGAACGACGGTGGCGGTCGGAGAGGAGGCTGTCTGACTACCATAGTGTCAGGTTTTTATACATAAATTTAACTGGGAACGCGCAGACGGGCCGTCCGGAAAAGCATGCGTCGTTTTTTACCTGCTGCATCAACAGACCCGATCGCTGCCTGGAACTCCTTCACCACCAACCACCGGTCTGGGCACATTTATAATAGACTGTCTGTGTGTATGGTCTACCAGATCGCAGACTGTGTGTGTGTTTTTTAAAATGGTTTTTTTTATTTTGTGAAGGGGTTGTTCTGTTGGCTAGACGGCGATTACTCGACTGTAATATTATTATATCAGCATTTATATAAGCACGCTATACGGTCGCCGCCGTCTCCGTCGAACCCCACAGTGTTACACTTCCAACGTCTGTCGGTGGTTATACATAATATAGATAGATATAGGACCGGTGGCATTCTTTACAATAATATCCTCTTATCGTTCCGCATCTACAGGCGTTTTCCCGGCTGCTGCTGGTACTGCGGCTGTGGTCGGTCGCAGTCGTCACGACACCTGTCTTGGCCCGTCTCTTTTGCAGTCTGGATATATATCTACACCCCTCGACGACTTTACCGCCTACACACTTAAATAAATATCGTCCGTCTAGTCTATATTCGTTCCTAAGACGAAAAACAACGCCTTCCATAACAACTTTTCCCGCTGCACAGCGAACGTACTTAAAGTACCTATTAATATCGACATGTAAATTATACATTAATTTAAAAAAAAAACGCGCTCCGACCACAAGGCCTTAAGATGGCGTCACGCCTATACATTTTTAAGTTAAAAGCGTGGTCACGCAAACCGGTTCTTAACGACTTTTGAGGAGTTTAAGAGCAATATAACGCCCATAATATTATGATCCTCACGGCTGTAACACTTCTAAGGGCTGTACATTGCCGGATTTTCAAAATTGTAATTAATTATAGTTACTTAAAAATATATTGTAAGAAGTTTTTTGTTCGTAAAATATTCGAACTCTTTGAAGTTCATAAAAAATCCGTCAACGTATATGTCTTACAACCCTTCCCAGTCAGTAGAAAAATGGCTACGTTACCAATAACAATATATAATATGTATATTATAGGGTGGTCCTTAAAAAGTCGATTAATAAATTTTAACCTCGACGCCCCCCTAAAAAGTTTCAAAATACAATAAAAATAAGATCAAAAAAAATTAAAAAATTGGAAAAATATGAATTTTAACTCGTGCCCCACAAGGATTGAAGTTGAAATGGAATTTAACCTAGGATTTCAACACTTGTATACAAATCAATGCATAACATTTTTCCTAATCCTTAGTATAATCTGAAGCTTTGGTGGTGTTATAGCTTAGAGTCTGCTGAACACGAACACCTTACCTAAAAGTTCATATCTGTCAAAAGTGTTGCCAGAAAATGAAAAATTTAACAAAAAAAAAATAGGCGTTTTTTGGTTTATAAAACCATTAAAACTTCAGCTCAAACTAAGGAGTAGGAAGAAAGTTATCCGTTGATTTGTGCACAAGTGTCGAAATCCTGATATGTTAAATCCCATTAAAACTTCAACCCTTGTGGGGCACGGGTCAAAATTAGAAAATCGACTTTTTAAGGACCACCCTAATCTAAACCGTCTTCGCGGTTAGCTTATAATTTATTTACCTATGCATGTTCTACCCTATGTACGAATGACGACAGAAACTTTATATCTCATAACTCTTTGGTGTTTGTAATTTCGGTGCAGCATCTTTCGGGCTCCGGAACGATTCCCTAAGTTTCATTAAAGTTGTGTCCCATTATTACCTTATGACTGATTGAAATGTACAGATCTGACACCACTAGATATTGTCTAGACTACACTATGTATTTACCTACAGTAAAATCACAAAACTTTAATTCATAAAGGGCTTCGTAAAGGTGATATTGAAACTCTCTCACTTCTTACGATTTGTCTAGCATTTGTATCTAGACAATATATATCAAGTTCGAAAATGTCGTTCTAAATTTTTACCAAAATTACGAACTTGTATTTAAAAATGTGTTTTACTTAGAAGAGCACAATAAAAACCAAAACTTTCACTCTGTTATTTATTGTACTGTCAGCTATGGTCATTAGCGGTACCTGAATGAACTTTCTAAGAAGTCGCACTCAAGCAAGACAACTGGTCTGGTTCACACACAAACACTTAAAATTTCTCAATTATGTGGAATTTTCTAAGAAAATTTGTATTATAAGTTATTATATTTTTGTTAAGGTACCTAAATTAATATCAATTTGCTCAAACGGAAAACGTTATAATTACCATTTAGAAATAATTAATTCAAATGTATTGACTATAAATCATAATAATGGCAAATAAACGATTTTTAAACTTTTTTATAATTGTCTAATGACGTGTAGTTTCGAGACAGACTGATATGTGACAAATGACAATACATTACCTCTCTAAAAACATTCCTTTATACAATGTGTAATAACATTTTACAAAGTCTCTAGTATCAACTTTTTTGTATCATATGTTCAAACAGTCGTCTAAAACGATTGAGCTCAATTCTGGTGTCCCATATAACTAATTTTTTTTTTTGTCAAACTAATATAATTGTTTAGCTACACGTATACAAGAACATTTGGTAAGGAATTAGAATATTTTTTTAAGTTAAACATTTAGTATCAGTTAATTCCGTTTAAAGCACTGAGGCTAGTTCGGCCCTATGATAAACTCATTTATTTGTCAACGTTGAATGATTTTTTGGCATTGTCATATAATTGTCTAACCGAGCGTAATAGAAACACATTACCTGGTTAACATTTAATAATACATTTTTCAATATCAATATTATGATTGTGAAATTACTATTTACTATTACTTTGAATATTGAATAAACTACCACTGTGTTATTTACTATAAAATATCTCATTTAAAATATAATATTTATTTATTTTTAATTGATTATAAATTATAATAAATATCGTATAATATTATATGAATAATAACATACTATACCACACAACTCAAAAAAAATAGCAATTAATGTTATTATTATTCTCGGGTAAAAAGTAGTATCATGAAAACCGCAGACGAATATTATTACTGCAGAAGAGTGGTATAATGTTACTGAATAAATAACGTGTTTCGAGATGTTGGTTGGTTGAAAAAAGGTGACTTATTTACATGATCGCCAAGTAATTTGTTTCACCTAATATAAATTATAACCTTTGATTAGAAATTCAAATTTGGATTTAGCACACATTTAATTTGATAATTTGTACTTACTTCTAATAAATTAGGACACATGACTAATTGTAACTAACTATGGTAGAGTCTGCTAAATAGCTACAGTACCGGGTCGTTGTAAAACTAAATTACTTAACAATCATTAATGTATTACTTATTCGGTACTCTGAAAATCAAAAAAATATATACCTATATATGTGTAATACTATTCAGTTTCTCCACAAATTTATTTATTTTGTATCATTTGCGTTTCATATTAGTTATAACTCCATCCTTATGCTAACAAAGGTTTTCAGTTATGCGAAATCATTTTATTTCGAGCAATCGATTACTAGTGGAACTTTTGACTTGAATTCGTCTTTGGACAAAACTAAGTCGCCGACACCCAAGTACTACGATACTGTTATATGCTACAGTAGAAAAATTAATTAAAAATCAATTATAACACTACTCGTTAACAAGTCAAACTTTATTTATTTCTGCACGAATCGCATGAGTTCGTAATTTGTGTGTGGTTCTCTAAAAATCTGACAAATTTCTACTTAAAAGTAGGTACAAATTTGTTCTGCGTTATAACAAATGACAAAAACAACAATCCTGCGTTCTTTCATGGGCAGTTACAATCTTCTTTTGTAACAATTAAAAACCTATACTCTAGATAAGTACTCTAGATACTTTCTATATTGTCATTTGAATATCTTAAGACTTAAAATGCGGTTTTGACGGTTTCTAAGCAACAAGAAGTTGGTTCGATGTTTATAGAATGTCTTTAGTCACTATTGCTCTACAAGCACTCGAAGATCTCAGTTTAATAAAACATTATGTATAATTTAATTGCAGTAATAGTATAAGTATATATATATATATATATATATATATACAATATTAAGTTACGTTTGGCGTTTTGTAAAATACCTAACATGTCGCATAAACAATTACCGTTAAAACGACCAATCAATAATAGCAATAACAACAACGGTCACTCAGAAAGGATGAGGAAGAAAAAGATAGACAAAGTACAGTGCGACGGTAGACTGTAAGTGTGAGGACAACATATTATTACACATTTTTATTTTATTTTTTAATATTGATTAATTTAAGAATTAAGTAGTTTATTTATGTTAAACTTGATCGTTTTTTTTTTTTAGAAAAATCGTAATAAACCGAGAAAAAGAACTGCGGGTTAAATGGCAGGAAAGATGGGGATTCTATTCGAAGAGCAATGTAGAAAAGGTAAAGATATAGCTGGTATAATACTATATTACTGCGGTAAACCGTAAAGACAATGTCTAACTACCTAAAGCTGGTTTAGATTAGGTAAGATTTACGGTGCACAGACACGAACTCAATTTAATTAGGAATATAGCTTAGGAAAGTGGAAACAATATTGCAAATTGCAATTACTTATCCCAATAACATGCGTAAGGAATGGCTAACATTTTGGGATAAGCATGGTAACGTTTCCTTTGTTTGTTATTATCCAGCTAGACTATTCTCAAACGTTTAATTTTAAACGGTTCTTGTTGTTTAATGGTTGGTTTTGATTAACTGGGAACGTCAAAACTAGGCTTTACAGCAGTATGGCTGCTGGGAATGGTAAGGATTATGACGCACAACCGAACACAGTAATTATTATTATTAATTAAAAGTTACGCAGAGTTCAACAGAAAACAATAGTACAGCAGACAACAATGCAGAATGCTAACGGCGCAAAAGTGATTGTCGGAATTTGAACATGTGCGATACAAGTGGTGTTTTTCAGTTTCAGCTAAAATTAGGGAAACAAATAAAATTACATAATGACTTAAAGATATGCATAAGATCACGTATGCCATTACCCATTAAGTTTTAATGGACATTTTAAAACATATTGTACGCTTGTAGTCCTGGTTAAATGTGTATATTTCTTCAGTCCCCACCCCCCGGCTCACAAATTTTTATTCTACAAATATAATTTTATTTACCAGGGAAATGAATACCTCTTAAAAACCACACTAGATAATTCATATTGTTTATATTGTCCTAAAAAATTCAACAATATCCATCTTAGCTATTTTTGTTTTATTTACTAATTATTTATCTTATAAAATCATATTGTCAAAATAAGTATCATTGTTTAACCTAAAATTATATATATATATATATATTTAAAAAGACAGAATATAGGTACTTATTTTTTAGTTATTCATCAAGTGGTATTAAGAATCCAGGATTTATGAACATCCTTCGAAATAGATTTGTATAAAAGGGCAATCATTAATTAACTTTTAAATAAAATTCAAAATCATTTCCAAATAATTGATCGGCCATTCTGTACCTACCTAAGGCGGGGTAAACGTCTCAGGTCCTCGCTCTCATCAAATCACGCTAATGAGGAGTACTATTCATTATTCAAATCTGTTAAGAACAATAAATTAGATTTTAACGCAATACATCCAATATATGCGAGTATCACCGTATAGCTTTCAAACGATTAATCGATGGGAAATTGCATTTGCTCGTTAGACATCCGAACAACAATGAGAAGGAAAAAACATCCGGGCACTCGACCTCGTCTATTTGGGATCAACCTATACATGTAATATGTATAGTACCGAGATGCCATTACAACCGTAAATTACCGTGTAGCAATATGCTCAGCTTTAGGACGTGTTCCGGATGTGCATTCACAAAAGACTTATATGTTATTTTCTGGTACTTTTAACTCGTTTACTCGATAGTGCTACAGTCGTAATCACGTGTCGGATTTATTCCGTAGATCGTGCAAAGTAGGTACCGTCGAAATAAGATTATCCTCTACCTAATGTAATGAGACTGGAACTGGTAAACTTTCTAGATGTGGAGCGAAGAGGCTGTCAAACTGGGATTGCCGGATGATTTCATCGATCGTCACCGACAAAAAACCCGAAAGCAAGATAGAATTCAACCGTCGATTACCGTGCCACCGTCACCGGCGCCTATACCCAACACTTCGTCGGGTAAGAACTCCTAAACAATTTCAATTGCTACTATTAGATTTAGTTTTATCATTTATTGCATTAGGAACGGATTGAAATTGAAGAACAGCTCTGAAAACTGTAAAGAGGCTACGTACCTTAACTTGGCCCACCCAAATTGTTTGATTTTATCGAAAATACTATGAAAACTTTGCAAGTAATTTGCAAATTGCAAGAGTTAGCAAGCTGCAAGTCTATTTTCTAAGTTTGCAAGTAACATATATAAGTACACATAGGTCACATATAAGTATTTAATTCAATAAATCAAACATTCATCTTCTTATAATAATAAAATAAATCTATTCCCATAGTTAAGAAATCAAATTAATTAATACAATCATTCAAATATAGGACGAAAAAATAAATATACGTTAAAAAAAAATCTGGACATTTTTATTTGAATTCTTTGTCTTTTTGACGAAAAAATATGTCCAGTAGGTACATTAAAAAATATACCTATCTATTATCATGTCACACGTGAATATTAATTTGTTTAATATAATTTTACAATCTAGAAAAACTTGACATAGACCTTCTTTATAATACTCGAGTACAACTAAATTCTGGAAACGTAACATTTATCTGAATAACTTTAAAAAGTAAAAAAAAAAAAAATGATAATTCTTACGAAGTTACGTAGCATACTGAATATTTTTGAAAATAGAGGTTTCGTAGGTAACTTCAAAAGTAAGTTAGGTCTACTAAATCTGACTTCACCAAAGTTTTAAACATGATCAAAAATGAGATATTTACACATAATTAACTTTACATAAATTAATTAAACTATCCTAAGGTATCATTACTACTAATAATAGTATCAGACATTTTTTTTTATAAAAAAGTAATTAACAAAAACCAGTATGTTTTTATTGCACCGATTTTTAATTTTTTAATTTATGAATAATTATGTATAGGTACTATAATTAGTGTACAAGTTTTTTTTCATTTCTATGCTTTATTTTTGTACATCTTCTATTAAAAGAATCCAGAAGTATTAATTTTTGTTTTACAATATTAAAATACTTTTACTAAAAATATTCGAAATTTTCATAACATTTTTTTTGAAGGTAATGCTTAAAGTTTGCTTGTGTTCTTTGTAACGGTACCAACTTCATAGAAGATAAAACCAACAGTCCTACTGGAAATTTACGGATTTTCCGCTAGCCAACTCTGTTGCTGCACTAAGGTGGCCTGGGTTTCAATTTAAGATCTCTACATTTTAATGTGTCTCATGTCTATGAGCGGATATTCTTTGCAAGTGTAAAGTTTTGTTATAGGATTTGTTCTAGTCGGTTAGGTTTTATCAACTTGAAAATGGATGTTCAGTTGTTAAAGGATATTTGCACTCTTTTAGCATACATTTTTTATTTTCTGCTATAAGAATGTTTGTGATTACATAATTTTTTTTATGGGCAAGTTAAATTTGTCATATATTTTGGTTAGGGGTTAAGTGAGTTCTAGTAAAGTTTGTTTATTGTGATTTGTGTCCTAACATCACCATAGTTGTCTACAAAATAAATGGGTTCCCTGAAGAGGTAAAATCTTAATTGTTGCCACTTAATTGTTCCCTATTATTATTGTAAAGGGTTTGGTCAAATATTATAATGTTGTTGATGCAAGCGTTCATTGTGAAATAATAGACACATTAGACACAGACACGCCATTAATCTGTATCTTAATTTATTAGTAATTTGTCTATGCCTTAATTTATTAGTTTGTTTCAATTATATTTAATCTTCATCTATAAAATCATATAAGACTGATTACAAATGATTATTGACTTGTTATTGTACAGTACTGTACTATCGTATAGTTGATAGTAATAAACTAATTCTACAGCGTTTATAGGTTGGAGGTCATCTCACACCAATTGCAACTTAGAAATGTTTGGAACATACAGAAGTAACAAACCGGATCCTCAAATGTTAATTCCTGACGACGAACCAGATCCAAAACATTATAAGTTTATTATTTTAGGATAGTTTTTGGGTTTCATATTTATATTATACAACTCGTATAGTAAAAATTTAGCATAGAAACAATTTATTTAATAAAAAAAACATTTCAACTATAAATGTTATATTTTTTGCTTACGTCATACCGAAAATTTTTTTCTTATAGACGCTTGGTAACTTTTCGACAAACGAGCAGGGACTTACTTCTACGGCTACAAGTTCTTCATTATTTAAAAAATCAAAGAACACCAAATGCTAAAAAGATACACAAATTACAATCATAGAGCTAAAAAGTTAATAACAAAACATTTTTTTTATACAGGGTGATATTTTTATCATGAACCACTCAATATCTCATAGGATTTCAATAATTTTAAAAATAATTATCCGAAACTGGTTATCGACCAGTCAAAATTTTTAGTACAAAAATTTAATAAAATATATACGTTACCATTTAAGTTTCAAAAGTTCCTATCAAAAAAACTATGTTGGAAGGGGGGTAAAAACAAAAGAAATTGTGAAAAATTGAGACCACATTGCATAAAAACAATATGGAAATAAAAAATTAATCTAAAAATAACGTTTTTATGCGCTTTAAAAAGTATGAAATAACTTTTCGGGAGTCTTGATAACCAAATAGGACAGGTGAACTAGAAAAACGTGGGGCGCATCTTTCTACTTAGATATTAAAACCTAAGCTTTCATGCTAATGCATTAAGTTGTCTCTCATAATGCTGTCTCTCTAACCGAACGGATCAGAAAATGATAGTATGACTTTTTATCAGAAATGAAATTTAATGGATTTTCGTGCCACTTGCCTTAAATTTCATTGCGAATTGGAAAGACTTAACTGCTATTCTCTCCAAAGTTTGTTTTATGTAGGTTGCTTTAATTTTTTTGTTAACTACCTACTTGCTTAACATTTAAAGTAATGTGGTGCTTAATTTTACACGACATGTCATTAAGTATTATTTTATTTAGAAGAGAAAAGATGATTGTGCATGAATTATGAGTTAAGGTAGTTATTAATGAGAAGAAAATGTTATTATATATTCAGACGTGTGAAGTGGTAAAGCTGCGCCCCACGTTTTTTCAGTTCACCTGTCCTATTTGGTTATCAAGACCCCCGGAAAGTTATTTCATACTTTTTAAAGCGCATAAAAACGTTATTTTTAGATTAATTTTTTAATCTACTTTAGTTATTTTGTTCTTTTTCGTTTTCGTATGTACGTATCTATATATTTAAATGTACAATGTTATATAATGAATATACATATTATTATATACATATAAATAATATTTTTACAATATTATATAATAAAATCCGTCCATTTCGTTTGTAAGCAGTGATTACATTAGAAAAGGCTGCATGGTCAGAAGGATTATCATAAGAATTAGTAATCAATTTAAAAGCTTATAATTTTAGATTTATTACTGTATAAATTATCATAAAAGTTGTAAGAAATGCAAAAAAGTGTAATGATGGGAACGGGTTTGAACCTGGTACCGCTCATATCTGAGCACCGTTCACGCCCAAACGCACCACGCATAATTTTTGCTGGCAGGTGAGAAATAAGTTTTTTTGAATTGCAAGATTCCACCCAGAACGACGGACAAGAAATCGACCCCATTTTAACCCCCTTAGGGGTGGAATTTTCAACCTCTTGTGGATTAATAATGCATTGTTATCGAATTGTGAGCTACCCTGAAAGTTTCAGCCGGATAGCTAATCGGGAAATGCTCAAAATTTGAGTTGCAAGATTCCACCCGGAACGACAAACAAGATTGTGAGTTCATAAAAACGTTATAAAAAAAATTTGATTTCTTACTAAACCCTATGAGATATTGAGTGGTTCACGATAAAAAAATCACCCTGTATTATCTTACCTCATAATTTTGTATAGTTTTAACAAAATATTTTTTATTTTTTGATTCGACTTTTTTAATTTTTTTTTCTGGTTTATCGGATGTTTCCTGAAAGTATAATAATCATTGTTAATTCATGATTATTTCATTAACATCGCCAATATAACAACTTACTTCTTCGTGTGTCAAAACACAAATAGTATTGTCATCGGATAGAATGATAGAATCTTTTTTTGAAGGATCAAATGCTATAGAGGTGATAGGAAATGATCTATGAGATAAGTCTTTTGGGGGGTTCAACAGCAACTGCTCTGAATAGCTGGTATACTTTTTATTATCAATATTGTATTCGACAACCTTTAACAATCAATTATGAACAAAATAATTAATTACATTTTTGTGTATTAACGTAAAGTATTAACGCTCACTTTTCGATCTGCATATGCTATTACAAGATTTTTAGTGATAGGATGAATTTTCATACAAGTCGGAGCACAATGATATTTTGGAAGCGTACAGTAATACTGCAAAAAAATATTTTCATCACATAACATAATATGTAAACCAATCTTCTCTTTTACTTACTTTTCCTTCACTATAGACTATAATATTGCTTTGTCTATCAGCAGCTACAACATATTCATTTGATTTGGAAACTTCTAATAAATGTACTAAATCTTTAATATCTGTAAAAATATACCAAAATTGAAAATATTTGTTATTTAATTTAAATATTACAGCTGGATTCAATCACTAACGTGAACTAGTTTCAATGCAGTGTTTCGTTAGCAAATCAAATTTATGAGACATTTCTAAACACACTAGCGTGTTTTCGTTTTTAGTAGCAAACCACATGTACTTGCTATCTGCTGAAAATGCTAATTGAGTGGAAACATCACATTCGACTGGTTGTATGCTCGTTTTTTTAATCATTGGTTCACCTGTGATAGTATCCTGTTTACGACAAAAAAAATGTATTTTAGTTGAATAATACATACCAAGCAAACCTGGGCATTTTTTATGTTAATGACAAATAACAAATAATTGTCAAACACATTTTTATTTTACTATTTCAAACAACCTGTTACTTTTAATTTGTTTAATGTCAAACCTATCATGTGGCGCGTCCCCCCCCAGTGTTCTATGGGTGCATGTGGAAAAAAAAAAAAAAAAAAAAAACCTATCATGTACCTATTTAGAGTAAAATTAAAGATCGATTAAATCACTTTTTTAAATTTGAGAAATTTGGATATTTGAACAAAATATATTTAAATTGTCTTTTTTAAATACATTTTTTTAAAAATAATTATTTGAATTTTTATTTTGTACAAAATTATTTAAATAATACCCAGGTTTTTTATCAAGTATAGTAAGTAGTATTATTATATTATAGTAACCGAAAATACCATAATTAAACTAAATATTTTTAGTTTTTCTTCAGTAGAATAAACAATCCACGTGCCGTCTGGCGAAATTGCTGAACACCTCACAAAGTCGTTTTTAGAATATTGAATAGTCGCCAATTTAGCCAATTTATTTTCATACCTATGCTTGTCTGCCAGGTACCAAATATCTAAACGACTTGGATATTTTAATAGTACGTACCTGGAATCGGTTGCCAAAGCAATAGAAGACTAGAAAATAAAACATATTCAGTAATATAATTTTTTTTTAATAAATAAGTAATAATGATTTTAATCAATTACTTACACTTATTAATGGAGGGTATTTCACTAACAATTTTGGCGGATAACTACTAACACATAAATATCCGTCAATACCTAAAAATAAATTTAATAGTTTTTATTAACACATTAAATTACAAATAAATATTTATCATATTATTACCTCCGGAGTATAAATTGCCTTTAAAATGAATTAAAGACTTCACTTCAACTCTATGAGCAACTAGTTGAACACTTCTAATCCATTTGTTACATTCTACACTAATGTCTGATTTCATTGAAACTAGCTCATAGCATACAATGACTGGGTCAACACCTATATCAAATTTGTATATTATATTTTATTTAAAAAAAAAAATAATAATAATAGTTAGTATAGTCATTTATGCATACTGACCGCTGCAATACACTTTTGTTTGCGTTTCATCTAGACATACAGTTAAAGCATTAGTTTTGATGGCCTGGTAATTAGCGATATTTGTTCCTTTATTTCCATCCCAAAAACATAACTTTCCCCTGAAATATATTTAATTGTTGAGGCTGTTGTTAAATGAAAAAAAATTATACTTAATTATATAGGTGTATATTTTATAAAAAAAGTTACCGAGAGTCAGCACTGATTATTGTGAAATCATTAGTGACAGCCAATGATGAAACGACAGTCTCAGTTTGACCAGTTGGCAATTTGTGTATAGCATGACCACTGCGTCGGCTGTAAACACGAATGGCGTTTACAGATCCAGTAACTAGCCATTCACCAGTTATATCCCAAGCAATACAGCTTATGCGTCCTGAAATTTGAGTACACATAAAAGGTAGTATAAGAATAGTTAATTATTGAAATTTGAATTCCCTAATATTAGCAATAATTATTGTTAGTTATTTTAATACAATTCTACTGTACTTCTTAGTACCTTCTTGTTTGTCCATTAATCTATCGTAAGTCAATCCATCATCTGTTATCTCAAATATATTTATATAACCGTCTTGTGTTCCAGCCTGTAATTTGATGCATACACAAATAAATAAAATATTAGGGTGATCATAATCAGAGCCAGACTGGAAAATAAATAAGAGTAATCAAATTTCATTCAAATTTATGTAAGGGTTAAGCGGACTTTTATAATTCATAGTGACACTCGCAACAAATAAGACAGTAACTAACATTTTTAAACTTTCCAGCAAAATATGATAATCTAATTAAGAATCTATCTTATCCTAATTTATTCAATTACTATTTTTTGAATTTATTTACTATCCCTTCAAGTTAGAATACAGACATTGTTTTAAGGAAAGAATATGCTTTTGCGTAAAACAACTTGCAGGAAAACGACACAATATACCATTACGAAACTCAAGTCATGTTAGGTTTAGATTTAGATTAGATAAATAGATAGTAAGGTATAATAGGTAGGCATAACCAAAAGCATATTTTACAGACTTCGCTTGAAGTGTGAAATAATGAAGAAGGGTAGAAGATCTTCTATCAATGGGGCAGCAGCGCCCACTTGTGAGGCCTGAAGGGTCAAGTTCATATTACGTTAATTTTTTTGTAGATTTATGTCAACAATTCAAACAATCTTAAAAGACAGGGAGTATTTTCTTTAACTCTACTGACCAGTCTGTTGCTGATCACAATTGCAATTTTTATGAAGTAGACAATTTAACTTACAGCGAGCCGTTCACTGTTATTGTGTACTGCTATACACCAACACGATCCAGAAGTCACAGTTTTGTTATACTGAAAATTGTAATATTTTAGTTTCATATAGATGAATCTGATCAATTGAGGTTATTTACCATAGGTGAAAGGCTTTGCAAATCATATTCGGTAACTGTGCCATTAGCACTACAGCTGAACAATCTTCCTTTGTGCCATGCAAGTCCATCGATACTACTGTCGCACATTAATGTTCGGTCGACGTGTGGTTTGTGAGATATGTCCCATATTTCAATTGACGCGTTTGACCTTTAAACATACATATGTAGCTACATACTATTCGATGGCTATTAGTTTATAATGAATAAGTTTTTCTACTTACCTCCCAATGGCTAATTTTTTCTTATCACTTTCAACAGACATACACTGCACCGAGAAAACTTCAGGAGAGTAGAAATTAACTTTGTGAACGTCGAAAGAACCCATTTTTGACAGTTAATCTTCGGTTAACTTTACATCGGACAGGAGAAATAATATTTGAAAAATCTGTACATTTTGTTTACACAATAAACAACACGAGAATCGCATTTGTATAAAAACTACATAACCTCAAATAATGGCACACTAGAGAGGTATCCATATAAAAGAGATTAAATGGAGGTATCGCAGAGAATTGTGTTATCAAAGTTTTAAATTTGGCAGCACGATCTCATCACTAGGTCGGTAACTCTCCACCCGAAAAACATGGCCGTTTTTTCCAATATGGCGGCCACTGCTGTAAAGCTTTACAGAATACACACTCAAGAAAAAACGTGTCGGCTGAACAATCTACGCCAGTATCCACCATATTGAAAAAAAACGGCTACGCTTTTCCGTAAAGAATGCATAGACCTTATACCACTTGTACTACCACTAGTGTAAGGTCCATGGTAAGGAGTTAATGGTAATACGGTCGCGTGATAATACTGGCGGCCATTTCGCAGTTATCATTAATTGCTGACATACCTAGTATTTTGTTTTCGAGAATCGTTTCACTATTTTTATGCTTTATTGAGCGCTTTAAACGTTTTACGTACTCGAATACAATTACACTTTGCCGTGAGGTATAATGTTATCTTTTCTGTAGTTGTTTATTCGACATTGCGTAACATTTCATATTCAAAAAAATAAAAATATAGTATTTATTTTACATTATAAATATTTAAATAGCTCGTTTTGATGTTCATTATGTTGCGCAGGGCCTTTTCAAAAGTTGGTGAGTGTAATTTTTTTTACATATTGAAACAAGTTGTCAATATAGTGTGTAATGTATTGATTTTATTATATAAAAAAAAAAACAAATTACAAAATATGCTGCTGAAATTATGACTAAAGTAATGACTATTTTTAACGAACAATAAAATCATAATTACTATTTTAGTTTATAAAGAACAACATACCTGGTGATTTCCAATTTTTTAGTTTTTACAACATACATTTTATTCTATTGTAGTGTAATAATATGCTTTTAAGCAGCCTTTTGCAGATAATAATACGTATGAATACAAAAAGTTATAAAGAAGTAAAAAACAAAATAATAAATAGATAACATTAAACGAGCAATGATTGAAGTAGTGGTGTGCTTACTTTTTTGATTGTAGATGTATCTTGTACATAACCTTCCAATAAAGGTAAATTATAAGATACTAACTTAATATTTTATATTTATTGTCTTAATATTGGAGGACTAACATGGTTTTATAGTGTAGGTATAGTATTACGTTATACACTTTAGAATTTGTATGGTGTTGAATAATTCCAAGTGCCTTAAGACTGAATTGTTTATTCTTCAGATGGCATTATAGTTATAAATTAGGACTTACGTTCTTTGTGACATACACAATATAAAAAAAAAGGTTGGTTAGATTTAGCGGGGGGACATAGAGGGACATAAGATCTTGGTCTCAATTTAATATAAAATACATAATGGGATGTTTGTATAAAAGTGGTTATTTAATATTAAAACAATAATGTTTATATTATGGCTTGTACGGCTTGCTCCTGCCAACTGATGTCACCAGTATTAAAATAATCTTTAGGTTACAGGGAAGTCAAATTGTTATCTTATTATTCGTGTAAATAATTAAAAAAAAAAAAAAAAAAAGAATAATAAAAATAAATTATATTTTGATTCGTTCTACATAAAATGACTGACTTATATAGTTTTATTTCAGTTGTGCTATTCAAAGTTTTAAATAGGGTTATCTAAATAGAAAGAAGACTATATTGATTCACTTGCAATGGTGTTGCCAGGATGACGTCCTCACTCCATTGGTTTTTACTAAATTAAAAAATTATGTATTATTATAGCCAATGATTTGCTACCAAGAAATTAACTAATGAATTTTATGGTAAATAACAATTATGTTTTTCTAGTAGTTACAACATTTTTTAAAATTACTTCCTCCGAGTTATGGCAAAAATTGTATAACAAATAGTTTCTGTAGAAGTGCCTTTTTGACTTAATAATTGGATGGCTTTCAATTTTTTTTTTTTGAAATTTGTGGCCAAATGAACTTATCCATTTGGCGTCAGATGGTTATTTTAAGTGTGTCGAAAAAATACTACTGCATCCCCATTTTAAAATGTGCAAATGCATCCATTTGCACCCCTGAGATTACCTCATGTTAAAAAGTGAAACCAACCTTTGGTTATTATCAAAGTGTGTTCATAGTTTTTTTCTTAGTTACAATTTATGTAATGTTTATCTTTAACTTATTTTACTTAGCTTTAAAATCATCAGTTTGTTAAAATTTTTACTTAATTATCAACAACTATAATTTATTCTTTTAGATGTATCGTGAACGTCTTAAAAGTAATAATCATAATTACAACATGGACTACAGTAAGGAATTTGACGATTTACAAACCTACTTGAAGAATGATGAACTAGCACGAGCAAAAACGCTATTGGATCAAAACACTAATTTTACCAAATATCATGCTGACGGCATAATACATTTGTTGAGCAAGGAATTGACTGAAACAAATTATATTGAAAAACGGAAATTGTTTAATTTTTGTGAAGTTCATTTACATTCAATGGCTGAAAACATAGATTTACAAGAAAACGTTTTTGACTTTATAGAATTAATAGACTTGCGGGATTGTAAATTGTCATCCACAGTGTCAATTGCTATTACAGTTTTAAATACTATGGAAAATCCCAATCTGGTATGTTTGGAATACTTGCTCAGTAGTACTTTCAACCATTTGAATGAAATGGATTCCATACGTTTGGAAAATAACCTGCTCCATGTTATAAGCATGTTGACGAAATTAGAAAAACATATTAATAATCAACTTTCTGCATTATTTTATTTCGTTAAAATGTCATACCTCTTCTTGCGTACAAATATTGATCCTATTACATTTTTAGACACTACTCGTAATCTTTTGAGCGATCCATTCTATTTATTAGAATATGAATTTGAACAAACTGAAGAAAGAATCCTAGAAAACAAATGCATGGCTTCATTTTTCTATCTTTATTTAAAAAATGGCATATTATGGAATCCAAAAGTTTATAGTCGGTTTTACATTTTAGAAAAATTATCAAATTTAGCCATGTCTGTGTTTGAAGATGATCGATTTGGCAAATCTTTTACCAAGTTGATTCTAACTAAATACAAAGAAAATGAAATCCCTTTACATTCATTGAATAAGCATCATGAAGAATTTTTTATGGAAGCGGCTCATACTTCTTTGTATAATTTAACACTGGATGTAAGGAAAGATTCGTTTGAATCATTAATGTTATTTATCGACAAGCTGTGTTCAGAAGCACAATATATTGTATTCCGACGAGTATTTACAAAATTAATCGATTCTGGTCTCAAGGCGGAGTTAGTAATAAAAATGAAACAACTTTTATTCTCAAAAATAAAAAATCAAGAAGACTCGCAGTACTTTAAAGGAAAACGTCTGTTAGAAATGGTGCAACTCTGTTGCAACATACCTTACGGTCCTGAATGTGATGTTATTAATAATAAAGAGCATGTATTAGCAGCGATAACACTGGCATATGTATTGTATGGTTACAATGGAGATGGGTTATGTATGGACAAACCGTTTTTAAATTATCTTGATGTGTTTGTAAGTGTTGTCCAAAATGCTATCGATTACTCTGCAGTGCAATACAAATTAGAAAGTATTAAACTGAATAACCCTGGAAACTGTAAAGAAGATACCATATCGGTACAAGTACAAAATGAGAATTTACCTATTCCGTCGCTGAATGAAAAACGGAAAATGTTATCCCAGTACAACACAACTATAAAGCTCATACAATCTAATTTGGATTTACTTAAAGGCATTATTAAATGTAGAAACTAAAAATATTATTTAAAGTGCATTTAAAAATATACTATTTGATGAGTTTGTAAATTATTATTATTTTTTTTTTTTTTAATAAAAATGGTGTGAAGTTGATGTTTTGTGTTATTTTTTTACTGTAGTAAAAAAAAAAAACGATCAGCAAGTAAAATAAAATAAGACTTTTACTAGAAAGAAATTTCATACTTTATTTTGAGATGTAAAAAATGAATAATAAAAACATTATTAATAACCAAATTCCAACATATGATTCTTATAAGCTACATCAGTGCTATAGTTTCTAAAATAAAAAATTATAGCGTGTACATTTTCGTTGGGCACCTTGTGATACTAATACTATCTTGAATAGGTTACTTGCAACTAGAATACTAAAAATCATGATTAATTTTTTTGTTTTACTTTTGGTAAACCAAGTAAGTAGCTTGACTGCAGAAGTATTATATTTGAAAACTGGTAATTGAATACCTAAACATTTCTTAATTAAATTCATCTAATGCCTTAGTTATTCGAAAATGTTAAACTTAAATAAAAACTCTAATTAAAATAAAAAGATGACTATTATTTTTGAAAAACGACATTGTGATGCTGTTAAGTTACATAATATCTTAGCTGTTATCTTTGTTCTTTTTAAAGGTGCTTTTGCCAAAGTGGGTAATTTGTGTTCAACGTTTCGTTTCAATAAAACGGTGCATTTGAAAACATGTAGCACTTATGATAAACCATCTGAAAAGGAGCAAATCTATGAAGATCAAAGACCCGACGACAGTTATGAAGAAAACATAAAGGTCAAAATACTCAAGTCGTCGTTGCCCTTTGTATCTGTTCATGGATGGTCAAAAAATACAGTCTGTGCCGGTATGCTCTTAAGTTTGATTAATTTTAGTGCTTAATTGACTATATTATTGAATAAGTTTATGTATAATAGGAGCCAATGAACTCGGTTATCCAGACACCATACATGGATTGTTCGAAGACCCTGGAGCTGACTTGGCTTTGTACTTTTACTCAAACTGCAATGATTCTTTGTCACAACTCATAAAGGATGGCAAACTTAAGTGTTTGGGAGAAGAGTAAACATATTTTTTTAATGTTCGCAACAATTTGAAGTTTCTTTATTCATTTTTTTTTTTTATAGCAAACCAGAATTAATTGAATTTCTGTCGAGTGCCATTCAAACTAGGCTGCTGATGATTGAGCCGTATCTTAGTCAGTGGCCTGAAGCCATGGCGTTGCTTTCTAAACCATCAAATGCAACAAAAGCCGTGTCTAACCTCATGACATTAGTCGACGACATATGCTACCATGCGGGAGATCGATCGATAGACGTGAGCTACCAATCTCCTCTAATAAAATCCTAACATTTTATACATTCTTGTTATTACCAACAGACTCGATGGTACACTCGACGTGTGGGTTTAGCTGCCATTTACAAATCTAGTGAACTGCACTTCCTACAGGATAAATCACAAGAGTACATAGAAACATGGAGTTTTGTAAGACGAGCTATCAAAGAGTGTGTAAAATTGGACAATATGCTGGAGAGTAACACTAGGGTGGCCAAAGATGTTGTAAATGCTTCAGTTTTGACAGTGAGTGATTTTTAATAAAATAAACCAATAAGCTCTATCGGGAAGTCTGAGTTTGCTTGTACATGTTATTTTGTCATTTGTCCATAAAAAATATCACCCACACAATTTCACCTAATTTTTTACGATTAAATACTAATTCTGTAAAAGTAAATATTCTATTAATGAAATTTTTTTTGTTATTTTAGGCAAAAAATATCCTGGGTTTCACTTGGAATAGATAATGACAACACCTTTGAGAGGTTACATTATATAATGCACTCTAATTGTTTTATGTACCACTATCGCGTCATCAACTAGTTATAATAACACTATGCTTGTACAAATTAGGAAATCAAATCAAATACATATTCTATGTTGTTAAACTTTTGGTATTTAAATTATTTAACAATTCACAATAGTTCATCCCAAATGGACTTAACTGTTTATCAACATATTGTATTATGTTTATATTACTTATAACACACTATTTTAGTAATTAAAAAAAAGGTTAAGTAGACAAAAAATAGAACGCTTAAATATTATTTTGTAACATCAATAAATTATTAGAGTAAAAAATAATTTTTGTTAAAGAGTTAAATACCATTTTTGATGATCATACATGCTTTTTATACTATACAAAAAATAAGTTTTAAGAAGACACTTTTGATCTATAAAAATACTCTCTGCCAAAAAAAAATAATGAAATAAGTAATGAGCAAGTATATTTCTTACTTGTTAACATTGAAATATTAAAAAAAGAAGAGATGTTACGAAAGATAAAGCGTTTGTTTCTATAATTAATTACAGACTAGTGAATGACAATGAGCAAGAAGTTTCTAACCTAAGAACAACATTTTATTTCAAAGTTTGTATGTGTTATATAATAATTATTGTTTCAACTGAATATCAGTATTAATTTTGAATACTCGATAAGGTGTTTGTCGTCAAGTCGGTAATAACGAGACTTTTTTTTTTATCGGTCACACGATAATAATAAATAGATAAACTTAAGAACGTACTACATACACTCAATCATAATGGTAATATCACAGATCTGTTATTTATTAAGCGATAGAAAAAGAAATAAAAATAAATGGTTTGAGTTAATTATAACTTAAATAATATTAATTTTAAAAAAATTGTACATATATAAGTATTGCTAATGTTTTACGCTTTTCTAGCGATGGGAATCCATCAAGTTCGCATTGCTCTCTGGTTGTAATATTTAAGATTGTCTAGACTTCAGACTTTACTATAATAATAACTATAGCGAGCAATGCCATTAAGTATAAAGTGTAACAAATTATCTAATTTATACTCAATGGCAATACTCATAAAAATAGTAATAATATGTAGGTTTAGTTACTAAGCGGATTAAAAACAATCTGTTATAAAAAATTTAAAAAAACAATTTTTTTACAAATAAAAATGAACGTTAGATTTTCTACAGTTGATCTATTGGGACTTTTAAGGTTGTCACTTGTCTTTTTACTCATAATGTAATGGAATAATTCCTCGTAGAACATTGAGTTGTTGTACTTTATTTTGGGTTTCAAACGTTTTTGCACTGCAAAGTAATTTACACTCAAGGTCAGTCGGAAGTGACGGATTTCTTTTTTGACTGTTTTCTGGGTTTATCTCGTCTTGTTATCTTGTCAGTGCTTTTGACCGGATCGGCTTTGAAGTGCAATAGTGTTGGCAGAGACGAGAAGCCCGCCATGTCTTCTTCGTCGTTACAGTCCGACTCGCCGTATCGTCCGCAGTCGCTTACGGTTTTGTTTTGGAACCTGTGGGTGGAGAAATAAATATTATTAAAAGCTGAAACAGTAGGTGAAGGCCCTCAATGGATTTTACCGCAATTTCTTGCTCTTCGTCTGATCGTATTTGAATTTCCTCCTGCTATTGTCTTGGCCATTTTTCGCTACAACCGCCGCCGTTAACCAGTCGTCTGCCAAAACATTTCTCTTGATCGAATTGCCCAAATAATTGAGTTTGTTGTAATTGACATTCCTACGACAAAAACATAAAAAATGTACCATTTAAAATTTGTATTTATTGTAAACAAGATAGTGTTATGTAGGCGTGTAAATGTTTATTAAACACATAGGAAACCCATACAATTATTCCTGTTGTGGGAATGTTAAAATACTTTTCATACATTCACTGGTGTATCGCACATATAGTCACCATTTATAATAGATAAAACCAAATCAAACGTTTTAAAATTAATTAGTTGACTTTGTTTTAACTAAAAGAAATGTAATTAAAAAATCTGGGAAAATAGTTCGGGGTGGCCACTGCACGACTTAAATATATTAGTTTAATGGTGAATAAGTAACATTCTACCTAATCTAATACAGACCTTCTGAGGAAAATATTTTCTTTCGCCTTTATTGATTCATAAATTCTGGAACACATTGTACGCCCCGCTGTAATGTTTTGCATATGCTAAGCGCCGTGTTATAAAAACATACATGTATGAATTTTTAACGAAAAAGTTAATACAAGAAGGAGAGAATTTGTTTGCTCTATCGATACAAACAGATTACGGAAAACATTTTAATGGAAAATCTTATTATAATATCTCAATGAGGAAATAAAAAATGATGCGTAGCTATATTGTTGTAAAATATATTCTATGTATATTAATATACTTGTTATTTTTTCTTTTCTAGCACAATAGGTACTATATATTCAACAGAGTTATAGTTTTTTTGTAACTTTTTACATCGAGTGAATAGTTAGTTTAAGAACAACAATAATTATTAATAACACATTTCGGGAAAGTATTTCATTTTTAGTTGGACAATGTATTAACTATAATAATATGTTGATTGCTTATGTCCGTTAAAGTCGAGTAAAACGGAAAACCCAATACAAATAATTGAATTTGCGAATGGACTCACTTAGTGTCGTTGAGGCTGTCGGTGGACGACGATGAGCTGGGTATGATCGTTTGTTGAGACCTAGACCGTCGCCTGGTGTTGGGTTTCGACCGGGATTGTTTCTTGACCGTTCTGCACGGTACGTCCAATAGACTTACATCCGGCGTACACTCCACCGTTGTCTGTGCTCTCCGTTTGCGTTCTCTCTTCTTTCCCGTACGCTTCTTGGCCACGCAATCTGAACTGGTAAAGTCGTATATACTGTCCGAGTCGGTAATTCGACCGTAAAACATAGGCGAGAACCTGAACACGGTCTTGTCGCTCAACGGGCTCTCGCTTCTAGAGCTCACCGGACTCTTCTCCAGCATATCCGTTGATAGGTGTAACGTGGATGGATATTGTTGGACCATGATAGACGGCAACGGATGTCGATAAGCGGACGTCGAAGGAGAAGACGGCCGGTTGGCGGCGGCTATGGTCTCTGACGTGCTGGCGACGCAGGAGTTTGGTTGGTCGACTACCGTCATTGTAGGTTGCCCGGCCGCCTCGACCGCTTCTATGGAGGTTTTACCGGATTTCTTGTCTCGAGCCCAGGGTTTCCTGTGAGGAGACGCCTTGGAATCTGGCGGTTCCGTGTCGAAACCTTCGTCGTCGTTCTCGGAAAAGGTGGTTTCTTCGGAGTCGGCCTCCCTGATCCTGGGCGGCGCGTGGATCAGTGGCGAAGCTCGTCTGACCGGTTGATGTTCTTCCGGTTCAAGAGGGCACAGCCTGGTGTTCGAATTGCACCGTGATGGTCCAGAACTATACCCGGACGAGCTGAGATTAGACTCGGACGCTATTCGGTCGGCGCGCGAGCACATGGAAAAAGGGCTTAGGTAGCACATGGCGCCGCCGCCGACGCAGTCGTTCTTTGACGAGTCCGTACCGTTCTTAGTAGTCGCCGACTCGGTGTCCGAGTCGCTCATGCAAGTGACCGTGATTACGGGTGGGGGAGCGGGTAAATCGAGCGAGATAGGCTTGTCCATGTCCTTCAACATTTTTCGACTCAGCTTTTTCTCCTTGTGCGGGGGCGGTGATCCTGGAAACTCCATGCTGGGTGAATTTATGGGTGTCGGCTGTTGTATGACCAACGTGGGAATGGGTTTCAGCTGCTGTTGTTGTTCGGTTGGTGTCGGCTCCGACGGTCTGCTGAATGGAGACTAGAAAAAAATTAATGAAATTATGCCCACAACGATTAAAAATTTAAGTATAAGGACATGCGTGAAGAAGAAGATGTTCTATTTAGTTTGGTGTTACTTTTTATTTATTACGCATAACAAATGTTACGAAAAAAGTACATACGTAGCTATTTTTCTTTATATTCACTAATTTTTAACTTTTAGGATCAGCCAACATTGTTCTCCAACAGTAATCTCTACTATCTCTACGGATTCCAATCGACACTCGGGGCCAAATATCGTTGACCATTGCTTTATTGTGATATCTCGTTATATTTTTTTTATAATTTTAAACTATTTCTTCCGGTCTTGTTTATTTTCTTCCCTTTACTATCAAATCCATACCTAAACCGTATCTCACGTACTCATTTGGTAAATTAGAATCTCTCACTAAATCTTAGACTTCCATTACCACGTACCGCTACACTAACTCTTTATTATTTTTTCTTATTCTCTGAACGGCACTTTCTAATTTAGACGATGGAACTGGCTTTGCAACCGTCTAATAGTACCTAGCCTTTAATCTAGTTGATGCCAATTATTTTAACAATTGATCATGCTATTAAAAGTGATCACAACCCTTAATAAAACCATTGAGTAAAAATTGTACAATCTATACTCAATGTAAACCTTATAAGCTATTGCAATACTTTGTTGAGTACGTTAAGAAATTATCGAATACTGAACTAATGAAATGACAGCGAGATTAAAAACTGTAAATACATTTTATGGAGTTTCGATGTGAAATTTTAAATCATAATCTATCTCAATCTGTTGTACACATCTAAGAAACAATTTTTACCACTCCGACGTAGACAGTTTCATTCATACAATTTTATATTTTGCATAATATCATCAACAGACCTAGATAAACTAGATAAGCATAAAGTTATTGTTTCGAAGCGAATAACAATATTTTAACGAAACCGCGAATACATTATTGTACCTGGTCGCCGGCGTCTTTAAGACAGCCAAACGCCGACCTCCTGGATACGACGGGCGTGAGGGAAGGTGACGGTATGGGCGTCGGTAGCTCATGGATAGGCGACAGACAATCCATCCGGTAGTTGGGCACTTCCAGCAGTATGGACGGAGGGTGTTGTAAACTGTTAAGAGGGCTGTTCGAGTTGTTTCTCTGCGAGCTCAACATGTCGACCACGGGCAGCTGAAAAGATAATGTAGGCATTTTTTATGTGAATAACTTGCAGTTCTTAGATATAACAACTAACAGTCAGTGAATTTGATGTGAGCTCACCTGAATCGTGTTCGAGTACCGGTAACGTGTAGGCGATTCTTTGCCAGGCGAATGCACGGCGCTGGACATCAACGAATCGTCTTCGCTGCAACCGACTATCTCGTCTTGGAGACTCGAACAGCTCGGTGTGGTCGAAGCCGACAAGTAGTTTCCCATTTCGGTCATAGCCATCGTCTGATTGAAACTACGGAACATTGCCAGTATCGAATCGGCGCTCATCGCCTTTTGATTGGACGACCGTTGCTGGTACTCGTTTAGGAGTAATTGATTTGGTTTTCGACAAGTCTCTAAAAATGGACACCGTAGTAAACATTTTTTTATTTATGTGATTAAGTATGATGCGCATTAAACAAAATAAAATAATATAATCCAGAAAGAAAAAAAATCAGTGCTGACTATAGTCTATTTTTACCGACTATAATAACGTATTTAGGCAAATTTTAAATATACTTAATGAAAGACTGCTGAAATCACTTAGAGCAACGTAAGGAATGATGTTGTATTCTTTCAAGAATTATTTTTTCCCTACTAAAACGACACGTGTATTTGTTTGTTATCTCTTTATATTATTAAACAAAACTGAAATTATAATTGTCATTGATAAAATACATAAAAACTTATCTTAAACATTTGAACACAACCTATTTGTGTCTTTATTAAGTTATTATTTTCTCGTGAAACCAAAGAAACCGTTGGAAATAGGAAAAAAAATAAGTTGTGTTATCTATTATTATAGGATCTTTGTTCTATAATACAGTTTTAAATATATTAATAGCTACGAGAGAACTATCTAACTGTTCAGTCCTCAACTATTATCACCATGAGTTTGATTATTATTTTTTTCAAATTATTTAATTCATAATATCTGTCTGCGAGAACGTAAGAAAACCGAGAAGGTTCGAGGAGTTTGACTGCAGGTTACCCAAGTCCAGAATTAGAATGACTACGTAATAAGTCCTATAAGTTTCACTAATGCATTCATTTCGCAGTTTATGTGCAATCGGTTTTATATTATACTAATTTGCAGCGTGTATACTAAACGGCGTGTATTTTATTTAACGTCAAGATATAATAATATTTTTAACTACAGCAGTTCTAATATTAGACTTAAGTTGTTTTTCTTTCCATGCCCCAATTTTCACTAACCTAACCGGTCTGGTAAAATAGCTATATTTTATATTTAGCGAACAGCCATTGAACTGTTTTAAGCCCTTTTTGCACGATTATAGTTGTTTTGCTATGCCTAGTGTGATAGCTTGTACACTAACCTCTAGGTTCGTATGAATTAAACAAAGTCTGTATTTTATATTTATTTGAAAAATACCTTTTATATATTCAGCTTCTATACTTAGTACAATTTATAGTTAATACATTTTAAACGAGTTTATATAATAATAATAAATATTCATGCTTATTATATTCTCTAGTATATGGTGTAAAGAGATTTTAGTTATAATTCTAGTAGGTATAATAGATTAAATGCAACATTTAATATACTATAGTTAGTATGCTGTATGCTAGACACAGTAAAATAACAATTATCGTGTAAAAAGAGCTTGTGAATACATTCACATAAGTGGACAATTTCGCACGGATACTAGCTAGTGTAATCATAGATTAGATCAAACCAGATGGTGCACTCCCTATTAAAGCAACGTAATCGCCGAAAATGTGTACAAACCAAAACCCTCTTCAACAAAAAAAGTTATGAAAAATTGATGTTTCATAACTGAGCATCACTGAATTTATTAATTGTTATCGCCGATATATTATAAAAACTATTTGATAACATATTGTAGTAAAATGTTTCGTGTGATAATTGCATTTCTAGAACGTGTGGTCACACAAGTCGAAGAGGGTTTCAGTTACTAGTAAATTACGAAGTGCCCCGCCTGGTCTTATCTAATCTGCGGATTAAGTGCGGTATAACATTGAAATCGAATAAAATTAATTGTTTTTAAAAGCGGTGTACCCAAAGCGTAATCCAGACTGGACATGGAGTCGCTGCCTTGGTTGGGGTTGGGCAAGCGCGACGCTCGTTTGGCGTGCCCGTCCACTTCAGAGCAACTGGTCGAGCTCATTTCCGACTGAAACTTGTTCATCAGCCGAGCGAACGTGACCTTTTTCTCGATCTTTTGCACCGCCTCGTCTGAAGTTCGTGCCAGATTACAAAATATACATCGTGTTGATGATATACAATACATTTTTAATATATATTTACATGTGCGTTGTACCTATAAACTATGTACAAGTAAACCCATCATCCGTTACCTGCTGCGGCGCTTACCTATTGAACAATCGTTGGAAAAGCTGGTCTCCTGCGACCGGTGCGACAACGGCAGGTATATGTCGTTGGGACTGATGTTGTTCGTGGAAAGCTTGTCCACCAGGTTGATCTCGTCGTTGAAACTCGCCTGCCGCTCCAGGCCGGGCGATATCAGTTGTTGCAGGATTTCCGATTTGTCCGCTATGGAAGTCCGAAGTCTCGACGGCGACGTGCTCTTCTGCTTGGTCCGGTGCTGGTTGAACCCTGCGAAGTTTTCAAGGAGACATGGTAAAAAAAAACCGTGTCGTTAAAGGGGCGGTTCATACCGGCAACCGAATCGCTACACGAGTACACACGAGCTCTAGGTAACCATTAATATTAGTAAGTATAAAGTGTGGGCGAATTTGTAGTTATGTTGAAAAACACAAAAGTTCGAATAAGTTTTCGTCGTTAACGATGAACTAAGAAAGTGATTGTACAGAGATGTTCACCGACCACAAGTAAATAAATCAACTTATAACTCTCAAGATTTAAATATTTATTATTATTATTTTTATTACTGCGAATTTAAATTATTAATAAATTGAAATATACTTGCTAGCCCTTGTTAAATGTTGTAACTTATAAAGTTACATATTAACTGCTGATTTCAGTTATTAATAAATTGAAATATACTTGTTAGCACTTGTTAAATGTTGTAACTTGTAAAGTTACATATTAACTGCTGATTTGTTTAACTCGGCCTCTTAAATAAGATAATATATTATCAAAGCTATATAAATACAGAGGTGGATCTAGAATCTAAAAGTTCATTTCATTTACGTATAACAATAGTCATAGAGTTAAAGTTTACATAGTAAATATAATATTATAAAAAAAATAAACATTAAAAACAATTTTAATGCATACAATTTAAATACATAAGGGAGGGGCTTGAGCTCCTTTGTATCCGCCCCTGTGTGAATACATAACTTAAATTGAACTAGGTAAATCAAATAGATTGAATTAATTGACCAGTAATAGTGAAATTGCAATCTATTAATGGATTTTTCTGTTAGCTGTACAAATATAATATTGATGATTTTTGTTTATATTGTAATCGATTGCTCGCAGAAAAACTTTTCACTGAAAATTCGATTCGATTGCCGTATTTTAGGGTAATTACACTATTTAAGAGAAGTATAAGGTGCGCTAATAGTAGGTATAATAAGAACTATGGTACAATAGTAGATGAGAAATTGAAAAAAATAAAATAAAAGGTAGTTACAAGCTGAAGTAGACGCGTCAACTATAGTGTTATGATTTACGAAGGTATTGATATTAATACAGCTGTTCATAATATTATATAATCTTACTATAAAAATATTAATAATAAAATAAAATATATGACATTTTGTGTAAATGACCCACGCATTACGGGTTATAAGAATTATAATGTGCAGTATAATTGAACTAAGCTATTAATTGTTTTTAGTAAGAACTGGAAATATCAACTATTTACTTTTCAAGAATCAAAATTAAAATTAGCCAAAAATTGTAATCCCATGCTAGTATCGAATAAATATATAGAAAAACTTTAGCAACACTTGTGGTTGTATATAACTTAAAATTTGTAAAAAAACCTTAACCACAAAAATAATACACTTTAGCGTATTTCAGTAGCAATGCTATAACTAAGTGTGTTGTAAGATGAGCGTTGATGATAATAGCATTCCTACCGAAATACGGTCAAGTGTATTTTTTGTTAGGTACATTTATATATATATAATTTTTTAATTATTCGTGGACTATGCTGGTCCGTCTTAATTGTGTTATAACTCACTCAACCTTATAAATATCATTCATTTAAGGATATTTGAAAATGTTGCTTATGGTCTATAGTAAATTATTTTCATAACAGTGTATTATTAAAAAAAAATAAATAATTGACAGTAAAATTCCGAAGATGCACTACAACAATCATATTTCTTAAAATATCGAAATAAACTATGATTGTGTTACCTATGTAATGATATAAGTATGCTGTGAAGTAACGAAAGTATTATATATTTAAGTATAAAGAAGTAGTTAATGGTGTTGGTGCAAAGTATACGGTGATAACAGAGCAAACAACTGGGACGGGGTGTAGGAAAGGGGCGTAGGCGACACCTTACTCGGAGCTTGTGGCCTGAGCAAGTCGTCCAGACTGAACGTACGAGCCGTTCGGGCCGACTGTAACGGACTGGTGAGGCTCATTAATGAAGGTTTTCTTATACCCAATCGTCTGAGGAACGTTTTGGCTTGTGACTGTTGCGGCGAGTTCCCATCCTCCGAGGGTGTAACTCCGTTTGTCAATACGGTGGGCACCAGCAGTTCGCCACGCATGCTCGACATCCGACCAGACGAGTTCACAGTAACTGTGGACCACAAAAATAATAAGTAGGTATAGCTAGAGTGAATAAACCCAGTCATGTAATCCACCTAGACTTAATTGTACAACAAATTGTTTGTTAGACGACCAATGGCCGTTTGCACCAACTATAACTAAATTTTAAGTTGATGCAAATGGTTATAAGTGGATTAATTAGGTATAGAGTCTGGATGGGTAAGGCAGAATTTGAAATTTCTCTTGCAGGTATTCGGTGACAATTTATTGGTTAAAATTGTATGTGCAGTATTCAATACATCTGCGTGTATTCTCACTGTGATAGTTTTTACATTTTTCCAACTACAGCCAACGGTAAAAAGATACAAACAAAATTTTGGTATATTTTCTTTTTTTGTGTAAAAACTCTAATTGGTTTATGGTTTTCGTCGGACTCGATTATATAAACTAATAAAATACATCAAATTATTCTATTTGTATTCCTAATTTTATCGAAATAATGTGGCCGAGTGACATATTTATTACTTTTATATACATTTTGCATCTACAATACTATGGTTAGCCATAAACTAACGAAAACCTTTCGACCTGTGTTTAATATTGTGGAATGTTCTTTTAACGATACTCTAAAGAAAACAGAACAGCGATAAACTTTAAATAAAGTTTTATAACAGTTGTTAGTATATATATATATTGTTGCGTAAGTAGCAAAACTCAAATGTATCAATTCGAAAACCAATACTAAAGTACAAATTACATTATTTTATTATGTCTTTTTGAATAAAATAAAAATTAAAGTCATATATCGACGTCTCAGCTTAAAATTCCAACATAAATAACAAATGGAATAAATAAATATATTAACTAAAACTATTTTTCTTTTCCAAGTTTAAAGGTGTATCAGTGTTTAAGTAATTGGTTTCAAGGTGTGGTGTCGTATGTATTGCCTAGTTATAAAAGAAAGTTTTTTTATTTACAGTTTGTATAGGTGTTTTTTCATAATTAGCTTGTTTTGCAAAAATGTACAATTATTTAATAGCATTTTATAAAAGTTTCATAAGCAACTATTTAAGAAAAAAAATGTTTTTCCGGGACGCTTTTGGACGAGTTGTTTATTGTTTTAGTCTCAGAAGTACTTTACAAACAAATAAATATTGTACTCGCTCTTTCGTAGTTAAAATATGTGTTTACAAACTCCCTTTTACGATTTAAATATACCAAAATCCCATATTAATTCTGAGACTGGTAGATACTAAAAAAAAATGCCTATTACTATTTAATCTTAGACCGCATTCACCCGTCACAGATACCAAGAACATTATTTACAGTATCTTGTATTTATTATTTGTGGTTACAATTAATGTCAACGTATTTAAAAAAAAAACATATTAAAATGTATTAACAAATTATACTTAAAAATAAAATTATGTACATTTTGAAGGGAATATTTGGGTATTTATTAGTGCATTATTATTATTATGTAGGATATTTTTAGCGCATAAAAGCATGCATATTTCGGGTTTTTTTAAGAGCATTAACTTCCGCACTTATCTTTTCCTATTGTTTTGGAATATTCGTATTTGCAAGTAATACCACAGATTAGATAAAAGCAGATGGCGCACTTCACCATTTACTGATAACTGAAACCCTCCTCATCTAAGTGCGACCATATTTTAGAAATACAATTATTGTACAAAACATTTTAATATAATATGTTATCAAATTATTTTTATAATATATCGGTGATAAGTGATAACAATCAAGAAATTCAGTGATGCTTAGTTCGGAAACAGCAATTTCTCATAAAGAATTTTTTTTCTACCAGTAGTAGAACTCTGAGTTGAGAAGGAATTTGGTTTGTTAACGTTTTCAGCGATTACTTGCTTTAACAGGGAGTGCACCAACTGGTTTTATATAATCTGTGGTAATATTGCGAATGAAACAATCACGACTTACATCGTCTGCTGCGTTCGGCTTCTTCGGACAGTATCTTTTCGATTTTTTCGGGCACGTGACGTTTGGCGCACCATATTATACCCAAGATGGCCAACACCATGAACACTGTCAACAGACCCAACCAGAACGGTTCCTGTATCATACGCTCGGTCAACGGTTTGTACGTTATGTGAAGCATTTTCTTCTCGCACTGGTCGCCTATAACGGACGTTAAGTACAACAATTCATTTCCTTATGACAAATGAGATACTTAAAAATATCTACACAGCGTGGGTACAGGATCTAATCTCACCCGTCCAATACGCATAACACCGGCACTGGTAGTCGGAATCGCCCAACGCCAAGCATTCGCCGCGGTCCTTGCAGGGGTTCAGGTCACAAGGTTTGATCTTCTCGTTGCAGAACCTACCCGTGTAACCGTATTGGCATTTGCACTCGTAGCCGTTGTTGCCGGTCAGCTGACACTCGCCGAAAACGCAATGGTCCAGGTCACAGTGATTCAACGAACAGAACAGACCTGCAATCACAACCGTCGGAGGTCAAAGGCCGTCGAATTGTCCATGTCAAACCAACGAACTTGAGCCGTGGGTATCACACATCTTACCTGTGTAGTTTCCTTGACATTTGCAGTAGTAAGTCTTGGAAGCATCGCTGAGCACGCACGTTCCACCGTTAATGCATGGGTTAGGCGCACACGATTCGATTTTCGTGCGATTCATGACCGGAAGTTTTGACAGCGTGATCAGTTTGTTTTTCGACTTGGAGTCTAGATAACAACACATAGTAACGTTGTACAGCTTACAATAAATATTTCGCGCACATTCCGCCCGATGTTTTGAGAAAATATGATGCTAATTAAAGCCCAAATTATAATAACTGAAGTCAACGGATAAAAGTGTTTACGCGAAAACATGTGAAATTTATCCCTGGGATTTTAGGCGCTCTAAAGCTCCGTATAGTTAACAACATACCACTGACATTTGTACACAACACGGCATTAGTTTTTCAACCAGCAATACTTACCGTGTTTCACTGACACCGAAATGTTGACAGATACCAAATCGACCGTCTGTGTCTGGCCGTAAATCGTGACTATAGTCATAGTGTTGAGAAACGACGATATTGAAATTGGTACGGACTTAATTCGATCGGAGTTTTCGCATAACAGCCACCATGTTCCGTTTTGAGAGGCGTAGTGATCGTGAATTTCGATTATGGTACCCGATTGTGGACCTGGACAGACGGTACGGCCTAGTGCTGTGTCCACTGAAATTTACAAAACAACATAAATTTAACACAAACCGATTCGGTTTACCTTGAAAAATTAGACTTTTGATCCACATTTCTTATAAAGATCGAGCGTTCGGATCATTGAACCAGACAGTTTCAAACTATATGGAGATATTATTTTATCAGACTCTAGAATATATTTCGTCTTACTACTTTCGAACAATTCCTTTTAAATAAATGAATCAATTGATTATTCAAATAAAAATAAAGTTTAAAATCTACGTAAAAATTAGTCTTTTGATGTTTAAAATAGGGTTAAAGAAACACTATAGATTGTTATATTTATTACTACTGAGAGGTACAATCGTACTTTGTGCGGGAATCACGTGGTTAAACTGTAGTTGAATGGTGTTTCCTATGGAAGTCACCAGCCTTTGTTTGTAACGGAGTCTGGGGAAATGCATGGGTAACGGATGGTTTAGTCTGTACATAAAGCCAACCGTGTCGTTGGGCAACACTATAGCACGTTCCTCGTCCAAATCGGATACTAAGCATAAAAAATTAAATACAAATAATTTTAAGCACCGTAGGTACAATAATAATAACTGTTCTCGAATAGGAACAATTACAAGTGTAAATTTGTACATTTTACCCACCCGTTTTGTACGCTATTTTGAATCCCCTACCCCGGGGCGTACGGTTCGTCACGTATTCGATTTTAACACTCTCGCCCTCCGACATGAAAGCGCCGTCGTTAATGGAATTCACTTGTTTGAACGGCATAACGTAGTCTGCCGATCTGGACAGGTAAATTTTCACCGTCTGCGAATCGTCCAAGTTGTAATCGACGAATTCAATCCATATGCGTCGACCCACTGCAAAAAAACGATGGTAGTGAAAAAACAATTGAAATATAAATACTATATTAGAAAAATAATTATTTAAAATAAACACGATTCTAGCTTGATTCCGTGTATTCGCTAATATTTAATTATAACAGATCACCGTGATAATAATTGGAAACGTTCAATTTAAATGTAAAGTTTACTAATTGTTAATTAAATTGGCAACAAAGTGTGTGTTTAGAATATTACGTTTTAAAATCACGAGGGACTTAAGTAAGAGTACTCACCCGGTGCCAGTATCATGGTGATGCAGTTGAGATTGGGCAGAATGAAGTTTGGGTAGTTCGGACTGATCACCTGTCCCTCGGAGCCTGTAAGCGTTTGTGAAGGGCATCCTGACATGTCGACCACGTTCCATTTAAGGTGAAACCCGGAATTTGATACCGAGTAGTCCGATTGGAAGTGAACGAAAGCCTCGTTGGAATCCGTGACGAAAATATAGCTGTGAAAAGACAAGTAGGTATTGTGTTTGAGGAATGCTCGTCCCTGCAATACTGCCAAAACAATATCACATTCTTCTGACTTACTCTTCCAAGTCGTTACCGCGATAACCGCAAACCGTCATCGTTCTGTTGTCCCCACGCCCCGTCAACTCCACCACAGACACTGAGTCGTATAGGCAGTCCACTTGCGGTTCTATGTTTATTGAACCGAATTGGAATACTATTCGCGCCCGTTCTGGTCCTACTACGTGCGTCCAGTAATTCAAGTTGTGATAGTAGTTGGCGGGGTAGTTCAATGAAGTCAGGACGCCACTCGTGCCAGTCACCGTCTTGTTCAAGTTAAAGTAATCCGAAGGCTCTGAAACATGATATATGAAAACACCGCCAAATGAAGCCAGACAGTATTTGTGGTCCATGTTTAAAAAAAAACAACAAACTCACTTATTTGATTTTTTTTGCATATGTATCCTCCGACGGTATCGCAAACGTTTGCAGTCCAATAGAGTCCTCTGGGAAGGTTGGCCGGTGGTGAGTTGAGCCAACTGATGGCCAGACACAAATTCTTGTAAGATGTCAGAGTATTAGTGTTTCCCGTTGCTAACCAAGCTGCAACACAAACAAATTACGGTCAACCCTTAATAATAGTATCATTAATGTCGGAGAATGGTTACATAATTTCCTGTGATGTATACATATTTAAACCGCAGGAAACGAACCCAATAAGAATAATTTATAGTTACATAATTTATATAGGTAGGTAATTAGTATTAAACCTTATAATAAAAAGGAAAAACACTAAAAAAAATGTTTGTCATATAAAAAATATCGGAAGCTGTTATTATTTTACTGCTAGTTTGACTTTTTCAACTAATTAAACACAGTTTAGGACCGGGTGGTGGTTATTTTTCTACCCAGATGGTGTCTAGATAGGTCTGGCAATTATTAATAGTGATATCTATAACTATATATTTGATATAGCATTATTATTCATATATCCGTATTCTGTATGGACAAAACCCCTTGAATTTTATAAAGTTGTGGTAGTTTCAATAAAAATTTCAATTTTTGGAAAAATTCTCTGGACGTCCCTGTTAAATAATGATTTAGTAAAGAATGGAGTTTCTATTATATTATTCCTTTGAAGGAGAAAATCCTTTCTTCGGGTTTGGTTTTTAACATTGATGGGAAAATAAATCACGTGGTGAACCAACATTGGGGATTTAGTGATTATGTCCTTTGAAGTCTTATAAACTTATTAAGCTATACATAGTTTTATTGTCAAATGTGCTAAATTGTAAAAACGAAAACACGAAAAAATTGCTAAATTATTATTTTTACTATAAAGAAAGCAGTCTTGAAATTTTAACTATAGATTATCAGCAATAGATTAAGTTTAATATTACTGTTGATATACGTACCAGAAAAAGTTTCAGTCGAATTATCAACCCAGTGCCAATAATTGTCATCCCACGCTCCTCCAAGCCAATAAATGGCAGACCTACTCTCAGTCGACTCTCGTATAAACGACTCGACGAACTGTTCTTCTTCGGCACTGTGCACGCTGGCTAGCTCGGCCTTAAAGAAAAAGAAAAATTCTGCAATTTCAATATTGTCTCCAACAAACCTTGGTGCATGTTTCAATAACAAGAGTGTGTGTTTTTCGCTTAAATAAAAAATATTTGATGCGGCAAGACCGTTGCGACAGTCTTGAAAGATAAGATTAAGTGGAGGCAATTGCGAGGCTTTCTTACAATTAATTTAAAATCAATGCAACCGGAAATCCTGATCTTTTGGCATCCGATAACGATGAATATCCAATTAATTTCTTTACTATACACCGTTCCACGAGAGAACGCATCCGCGCAGAAACCAAAACGTGGGGAAACGGAGTATATCTATATAATTTTGCTCTTACTTTTATTCCGTTACAAATACTCCTGGCCGTATGCCATGACACTTCGGGGTAGCTGGCGAACAGGTAACACGATCCGTTGTACATCTGTTGCCTTGCGTCGTCACACTCGTTGTTCACTAAACATAATAAACAATGTGCATTTTTCGTTTAGTACTTGTCAAATAGATGGGTTTTACAAAAATAAACCAACCGTGCTCGGCCGAAACCCGAGCCTTGTATCCACTAAACGAGTGCGAGTAGTCCGACACGAAATGTATTCTCAACTTGGACTTCTTGGTGACGTACCTCGTCAGTTTGAGTACATCGCTCTTATCACCGCAGTACTTAGGTCCCTGGCCCTCATCCCCAGCAATTAGTTCCACGTAATCGTAGCTACATCTGTTTGAAAAAATGGTACAACTTAAGTGAAATACAAATTACATACATCTGTATATAAGTGTCATATGCCTTAGGAGTCTAGTATAGGAAAATCTGTTAAATCCACGTTTTTATTATCTTTATAAAATTAAATGGCATTCATCATAATATTACAGTTTTAATCAAGAAATTAAATATTGAACTGGATAAAACAAATTAAGAAAAAATATTAATGCTATTCTTGTATTCACGCTGTATCTCCAAAACTATAGTTTGTAAGAACAAGCTAATAGGGTTTTTTTAAATTAAAATTAAAAAATATAGTCCAATCACCAAGTTAACGCAAATTCAATAAAAAAAATAAGCAAGCTTGGTACTCACGTTGATTCGTTTTCTAATATCAGCTCTTCAAACTCTACTTCTATTTGGTAGTCATGCGGTACTTCCAAGCTGACGGTGCAGTCCAAGTTGTCCGGATAAGGTTGTGGAAATCCCGGGCTCGATACCGAAACGAATCGCATTTCAGTTGTTAATTTAATCGTCAAGTTGCAGTTCGTCTCGTCTGAATCTGTAACAGTAACCACCTCAATAATAATTTTTAATGGAATGATTGTTTGGGTTTGATGACAAGCAACTGGTATGACAGAACTTGCTCGTGTACTACTTATTGGAACGATGGAAATATATCTACACTTAGATTGTCCAATAGAGTAAATGTAAGCGAAATGGTGAATTCATCAAAAGTGATATTGGTTAACTGCTTGACCTTGATCCTTTTGCACATTGAACTATTCATTACATTTCTTATACCTATGTGCTATTATTATGAGTTATGACACATCACTTCTAGTTCAAACGAAAACCTTTTACCGTTACAGACATATTATCATCATACGATTCAGTCACTCAGTCAGTAGTCTAATCAAAATTTAAAATTACTTCCATTCCATCCCGTGTTACTATATACCCGTAACTCACCCAAAACCGAGGGTGTCTAGAGATTTCACGGTTCATTAAGTATTTGGTGTCAGAAAGAACGGTTTAACTCATACTTCCAAACTTTCCTGACTGTACTGCTTATGATTAAGTTTACCTAACCGTTATCTTAAGCATTGTAAGTTACTGGTAAGCCTACCGTAATAATTGGTCGGAGATGCATGTTGTTGCGTTTGACACAGAAATCGGTTTTTCACCGAGCAATCCCGGTCGTTCCACGTGTACGAGGCGTTTCGATTGAAGTACTTGAATAAACGATTTTGCGATACGTACACTTGCCGCAGCTCGACACAGTCTTGTCGGCTGAGCCCGTCATCGTTAGGTTGTTTCGAATTAGATCCACCGTGCGACTGATGCACGTATCCCTGATACCAATCTAAATTAATCAAAAGTTTAAAATAAGTATATAAATTCAAATTGTATTCGTTGTCCGTGTTTTTCAGAGTTTTGGTAAAGTTTCTACCGAAAACATCGAGGACAAAACATTGGGGGAAATGTACCTTGATTCGGCGTATTTTCTTTAAGATTAATTGTCGCGATTTTGTTTATGCTCATTTAAGGTAAATCAAGCACTAGTTATCATCATGTAAAAATGAAGAATCGCTTATTCGAGAAAGGGAATAAGTGAAAATTATCAAAACACACAAATTGTTTTCTACTAAACACAAACGTTTAAAAAAAATGAGAAATGCAAAAACTCTTCCTTATTGAATCGGAATCATTTGATATTTTTTTCAGATTCTCAGAAGCTTATTTTGTGTTTTTTTTAGGCACTCGCGGCTAGAGGACTTATCCTTTCTTAGATTCAAAATATGTAAAACAGAAATCAAGTATTTCAACGAATCAAAAATGCTTTATTTGTCAAATAATACACCCCTGATGGAAAGAAATAAGCTAGTTATAAATAATTTAAAAAAGCGTAATTTAAAGAACTTAGAGCGTTGAATTGTTTTTTTTAATATACAAATTGGTTAGTCTCACTCTACTAAAAGTTGACGCCAAAAAATAATTTTTTCTAAAAATGACGATAGTAAGTAAGCATATCTTAAGTTAGCGATTCATCAACTCCGTTCTCCTCTCGACCAAAAATATAATTATTTTAAGTCAAATTTCAAGGGCATGGTTACATGGTTAAATCAGGACGACTCACTAGAATAACTGAATGGCGACGAGTCGGTCCACTTGAAAAAACCTTCGTTGTTCGCGTCCGTTGCTCCTATCCAGTAAGCGGCGTTGTCGCTGTAACCGGGACTGTCGACAAATTGTGGCTGTTAGACCGTGCCATCGGCTTATGACAATGCTGCTATAATTGTTACCTGTTAATCAGGATGGTATCGACCAGTGACTGCGTCTGGTAACTGTCTATGCTGGCCAGGTGACCGCCGCCGTTCCGGACGCAAAACTCTTCGGCTTCGTTCCAGTTGAGCATTTCGTTGACGATGGTCAGACACCGACCGGCCTTGAGTGACACAGAACCGTACAAACACTGCTGTACGATTTCGGCCACGGGTTCTGCCCGGTAAGACACTATGAGCGTGGGCGCCCGCGACGACGCCGATGACGATTCCAACAGGACTACATTGGCTTTGGACAACATCGACATACGTCGCTTAATGCTGTCGGCCATCGCGCAGTGGGACCATCGTACGTGGCCGTCGGTCAACCGGAACAGCATACCGTTGCACGCGGCGGCCGTGGATTGTTGGATCGTTAGGATATCAATCTGTGGATGGGTAAATAAAATGAAAATTTTCGAAATATTTCTAAGCTTAAAATGTAATCTATTGGTTTTGTTTTCGGAAAGGTGAAAAATTAATGTCACTCGAAAAATATCGACCACTATTAACAGGAAGCTACCCATCCGAAATTAATCAGTGAAAAATGGTTTTGCGGGGGACAGGAACGTGAGGGCGATATTTATAGTAACCCTATAAAATGTTTACAATGCAGAGAAAATAACTTTGTCTACGAGGTAGCGCTATTAGTTTTTTTATAACTTAAGCACAATCAAAATTATTCATTCGTTTCATTCAATTTTTCCCCCTTTTTTTCTTTAGTTTATAAGAAAATATTAAGTATAGATATAAAAAAAATTATAAAAACGCTATCCCATAGATAAAGTTCTTTTCTATACATTGTGAAAATTTGGTAAATCTACTGTTAACCTTCATGCGCTCGCGCCTCCTAAAGTTACACTGCCGCTCGCGAGGACGGCAATTTGGCCGTCCTTATTTTCTTTATCATTTTCGTGAGTTATTCTTTATTTAAGGTGGATGTTTCGAAATATTTAGAGTCAATTACCTCTAAGACAACATTGGAACATAAAAAATGTTAACCAAAAATGTTTATTTAAAAAATAATAGAAATATCCTTCATCGGCTCGCATGGACGGCAAATTGGCCGTCCTTTTAAATTTTCGAGAAAAATTTTCTTCAGAGCACCAAGGGAGTGGTAAAAGGTTCTTGTAATTTCTATTGATACTTGCCTTTCTTGCCTCCTTTTTCATAATATAAATCCAGATCGTAAGTATAAAAAATACAGGCAAAAATTCTCGTTTTCGCTCGAGTGGACGGCAAGTTGGCCGTCATACTGACACTACTGAGTTTGTGGCTATACTGAACTGCTGGGGTGGACTGGTTTGACCAAATTCGATCATATTCTATCGGAGAGATGTATAACTAGAGAATACATACCCTTCTCACCGCTTCCTTGGCACTTTAGACAATAATATTTGCAAAAATTTATAAGGACGGCCAATTTGACGTCTGCGCGAGCACACGAAGGTTAATACTGGCCTCACATACTTGTCCCGCGCAAAGCAATTTCGATGGGAAAAAATTGTAATTTATCCTATAGAAATAACTGTGATAACCTGACAATACAAAAACGACTATCAATAAAGTACCCTCATTACTGTATTAATAAGTGTGTTCCACACTATGTTCCAAACTCTAAATTAGGATTTTGTGTAAAATTGCCTAGCCTATACTTTTTTTTTTAAGTATTTTTTTTTTTATATTGTCTATAAATAATTATAACACATATGAAAAATGAATAATACATTTTTAACCAACCAAAGCTCGGTATCAAACGCTAATTGATAACGAAAGAGATTTTGTAGCAATTAGAATATTCGGAAAATGTAGACATCCTATCATTATAACCTGAACTCTTTAACTTTAAACCGTCGATGTAAAGAGCTTTTATTGTAACTGGAGATTCCGGCAATGAAGTTATGATGGTCTATAAACACAGAACCTTAATGATGTGCCCGCTTAACCATGAGCGACCCCATAAGCCCACAAGTATAATCGATAATAAAGTACTTGGCTCGTATGCCGCTGTTCCTTTAACATTTACTACACTGTGTACCTTACCCTATCTACAAACGGAAAAGGTTTTCTGCGGTGAAAATCGGATAATAGTATAGTTGCTATTTAATAACACTATTGTCGATGACAACGCATACATCTTCAAAAGTAGCTATCTGACTCATATTACTTACCTTTTAACTAAAGTTCCTCTACTAAAATGTTTTTTAACATTGTTGTTTTAAATATTCTAAATTAACTTATAATGTTGTAAAGATACATGAAAGTACCAATCGCTAGCGTTGTGTCTGTAGACTAAACCGGATCAGTGAACAATAATATAAACAAGGTGAAATAGTAATTTTTTTCAGGAATATGTTATAAACTAAAGTATGTAATTTTTGTATTTTATCGCATTCTCCTCTGAATTCAGGGATTCTCTTATTTGATACTATCAATATGTAGTATATTTATAGCCGATATAACCCACAAATGTCCATTTTTATTTTTTTCATAACAAATTACATAAAACACAAATACTTTCCATACTTATATTATTCGAGCCAAATACTATACTCATTGGGGGAAATTTAGAGAGGATTTGGCCTTTGGGGTACTAAAAGCCTTAAAAAAAATATTATAGCTTAAAATAAATGGTGTGACACGAGTGACTCGTTTTGGTTTCTGCGCAGTACCGTTATCTCGTGAGACAGAGTAAACCGAGGAATGATGACTGATTTTCGACTTTCTCGAGACCAATAGAGGAGTTATTAGATATACACACTGACCGCTAGCGGTTTGACCGCCTCGGTGGTGTCTCCCGTGAGTTCGGAATGTCCGTACGGTACAGTGTTGATGAGCAACCTGATTCTGTAACCGTAGGGCTGAACGATTTCGTACCGGCACTCGAGCCCGGCGTCAAACATGATGGTGCCGTTCTGGTGTGTCACCTCGTTGTCAAAACAGCTGGCGGCATATCTATAGGTCAACGAGAAGGCGAACCTGCCGCCCGAAAAACTTATCGACGGCGGTTTGCCCACGTCGAACGCATAGTGTTTACTCGACTCGTGCAGGTCTTCTAGCTTTCCGCACACGGGATCATAGCCGGACAGCTGGAGATGGCCGCGTTTGCACGGCACGTTCAACTTGGTCAAGTCGACGATCAGCCGGGCCCGGTGCTGTTGAGGGAACCTGAGCACGCACTCACCGTGTGCGGCCGTCGGTAGGTCTTTGGAAGACAGAGAACCCCATTCGGGTAACAAATGTAAATCGCAGTCTGAAAACGAAATTATAAACACTAATTATTAGTATAAAGCCGCCAATGTCACATCGCACATGAGAAGGGTGGAAACCGACTCGATGATATATACTCGCTGAAAACTCCTAATAAGATAACAAGCTAGTTTTGATTAGAAAAATCTTAAGCCACACACTTGTGCTTATGCTTAATAAAGAAATAATTTTGCGCTAAAGTGCATTATTTTTTGTGGTAAAGGTTTTTTTTATTGTTTTCTATTTCATTATTTTATTGTTTAATATTTAGACAATTAAAATTGTATAGTTACATAGAACATTATTTCAGAAAGGGCTAAACCTCCACTGTACTTTTTATTTTTACATGTTAATCAAATGCACAAAATAAAATAAGTACGATCAAGTACTTAGACTTAAGCTAGGGATTATTTATTAAAACAGGCTACTATCGATTGACAATGTAAGCCGTAGAAAATACAATTTTTTTTTTTAATAAACTATTATGTATATAAATGTTTGTAGATTAGGACTTTTACTGTGCTCACTTGAAGATTTTGCTTTATTTCATGCTACTTTTTGGTTATGACACGATAAGACAGATGTTATTTTCAAGAAGCTAAGAAACGGTTTTCTATCTGAATTTTTAACAAAAAGCTGTACTTACAGCGAAGGTTTTTTTTATAAAAACATTAAGAGGCTGTGATAATATTACAAATTTAATAATTTAATTTAAATAAAATCGAACGACCAATAAATAACTCTTATTGCTGTAAAATTGCGGCGTTTTGACAACTCAAACACTTAGTTATTGAACCGCTCTAAATAAAAATGTAGTGAGCCGTTTTTCCCCTCAATACATACATGATACAGATTTCAATATTTACCTTTTAGAAGTAGGAATCTTTTTTTCGATAGGTTGATCTCCGACGTGGCCATCGTACTGTACTCCAATCTGAAACAATGTGAAACACATTATAGTTTTTTAATTTTTACTGAAGTCGGTTTTCCGTCCCTAAACTGTTGTCTGGTGTATGTCGACAGATGCGCCCGGCGACAAACATCCATCATCCCAACCTATACAACGTCTCTGGTACGGTTTAATTTTAATAGATGGATTACTTAAACGGAAATGTTGTAGCTAATTATCACTAGCAGTTCCAAATCGTTAACTCCCCTGCCGTCCGTCAATTTAAGCGTGCACGCATTGATAAAATGTGTGAGATGGTAATCGATCAAAATTCAGAGGCGTCAGAATGATGAATAGATCAATCGCAAAAGTTCATAACATGACTTTGAGGAATTTACCATTATTCTCGAGAGATATTTATAAAAAGACCCTATTTGTCAGAGAAAGCAATTTGTGTTGGAGCATAAATGTATTAAGTTTATTTTTCAGTTTTACATAATATTATTATGCATACAACCCGAGGACAGAAAAAATAATAAAAACCACTTCACTTCGGTCGTCTACCGATTAGCATTTCAACAAATTGTCGAAGAAATTAAAAGGGTTTTCCCTTCGTTTAATTTACTTTATTACATTAGCGACGCTTTGTAGTAGTACTTACAGTTCAAGTGCAGTCAGCATACAAAAATTAATAATAAACTCGAACTCCTTAAAACATTTCTACTTATACTTTTTGCAAATTTTAAAGGCTTTATGAAAAAATATACCAATTTCCGTCGAATTAAATTATGCAGAACACTTTGGAAATCCATGAGGCTGTAGTCAAGTAATATGTGACCAACCTAAAAATACTAGACACCCTCCCACATCGTATCCGGCGAAACCTTAGTAAGATGTTTAAAACTGAAAGTGTTGGTAACATATTTTGTGATAAAAATAAATCAATAACCTCTTAACTGAACGTCTTTATTCAAATATTTCAATAAATAATAGTTTTAACATAACTCGTAAAAATATAATAGCTAATTAAAGTGTAAATTGCAAATATTTCTATGTTATTTAAACGAATAGTACATGCTGTACTAAAAAAATGAAATATATTACATTCTTAATAAGAAAATGCGTACAAATTACAAAAACACAACAAATTAAAGTTATTTTACCTATGTAATTTGCAGACGTTTATTTATTAAAAATGTAATAAAATTGGTTATATGAATATTCAAAACGGCAGTTGAAGAAAAATATCTATGTACACAAATCCTAAAACTATATGTTTAATACGAGATTGTTGTCAACTTATGATTTATTATAACCTTCGAATTTTAAGATATCAAGTTATAATAAGAGCTCACATTCTAGCGAAAAAAATGAATTTGTGGGCCATGATATAAAAGTATTGTGCAATATAACAGGTCTAAAAGAATTATTACAAGTTGAAAAACATGTAAATATATCGGATGTTTCTCTGGATTTAAAAAATCAAATTGTACCTTTTTTGTGTATACAAGTGTCCTACCCTACCATCTATTTTATCTAAACGACGTTATAAATTTATTAAATGATACAAAAATGTAAAAATATTAAAACTATTAAGAAAAAAAAATTGCCATACATACAAATAATAAATGAACACGTATGTACTATATAAAAATAAATTAAAAACTTCGTATATATATACTCCTAAGCTATAGATATATATATAAACTATAGATCTATCCTAAACTATAGATATATATATATACTCCTAAACCCCATTTATTATTAAGAACTATGTCTTAAGACAAAAATTCCATACAAACTTGTAACTACTCCTTTAAAAATATTTTGAAATGAAATGAAAATTATTTAAAATATTAAATGTTTTTTTAATTTGTAGTTGTATGGGGTTTTTATTTGAAATTAGGAGATATTAATTTTAATCGTCTTTTTAGGATTCGAGGCCACTGTGAACCCGAGCTGGTCGCGCTGTAATAAAAATTGTATGTACGACTTATAGGCAAATAACATTATTATATATGTATGTAATATTTATATTATATATGATTTGGTTAAGTTTAAATACATGAACAGATACACAAAAATAACTCAAAAAATTACAGTAGCTTCAGAATAGTATACTTCAAAGGAATTCTAAAAATAATGATTATTAAAATCAATTATTTGAAAATTATAATTTGGACGAGCTAATTTTTTTTTCAGACCCCTGTGAGCTAGTTTCTAGTTCTTTCAAACGTTTGTAATGATCAGACTCTTCGAGACTTATCAACGTGTCGATCACACCGAAATCGATGCCTTTAGTAATTGTCTGGATGAACTTGACATATATATTAGCAACTCTGAGTACGTCTCGTGGCCTATTCGTATTAGTGTTCTCTAAATCTTTACCTTCAAAGCCATTTTCAAGTTGAATATGTTTATTAACTTCCATTAACCAATCTTCCGTCAAAGTTGTGTACATTATTATTGGGTCGGTAAATGATGCAAAATCAATATTAGCAGAGGCCATGCTTCCCAAAGACTTTTGTATATCATTAATGTAAGAACGGAAATTCCAGACGTTATTCTTCAATATTTCGATTACACTATTGATGCTTAGATCGTCAGTCTGGCCAATCTGAATGGCGAATTTATTCAGATTATCAACCATAATTCTATTGAATATATCAACTGCTGTTACTTCTTTAATATACAACAAATAAACAATGACAATTCTCATGACAATTGCTTTCAGTACGGTTCTGAAATCCCGCTGTAACATTATGAGATAATCTATATATTTATACAATGGGACGTTTAGAGAGTTGGTTTGCTCAAAAAGTTTTTCCAAATATTTCGGTAACAATTCATCGTCGAATGGAACCCAAAACTTCATTAGTTGATCCCTCATAATTTTTGATCCAACCAGGTCGTATAGTTGTAATTGTCTGAGTTCGAAGCGTTCAATCCCTGAATCAGAAATAGCATTATATTTTATTTGATGTTTTAAAAACCTCTGCTTGTTTTGCTTCACTGACAATGCAATGGCGTTCTCGTTACTGACAGTAGTTTTCTTAATCTTATCCATGTACCTAACGCATTCGGGTTGATTATTCACCTTACACCTGATGGACTCGGTGAACTCTTCCAGCATTATTTTGACGGCCTCGTGAGCGGACAACATATACATGTTACCGTTCTGGTTGCTCTGGATAAACTTTTCTGCTTTTATGTTGTACTGAAAAAATATCCACATGACTTCCGTGAAACTTTTCCGACTTGTTTTCTTGTTTTCTTCATTATACGCATAATTCAACATGGATTGAGCCTCTTTCGTAAACGTTATATTGCAAATTTCTTGCACGGTGAGTTGACTCAGCTTCTCCGGTTTTGACAGATAAGTCTCGACTAAATAAATATGCGCCAGTGCACTAGTCACAAAACTGCATTGTATTTTAGTTTGCTCGTCTAAATCGTCGTCGTCAGCACCTCGAAAACAACTTATTATCGACAGAATAAGAAATACCTTGAGAAGTATCATATTGATTATGATATGATTGATGACACAAGCTTTTGATACGTAAAACCATATAGCAATAATTTGATTATTTTTCTTAACTCAACAATGTGTTGTTTGTCTGTTTTGAGCATTAGAAAAATATATATTGTTTACTTACAAAATAGCAAAAAAGAATTTGGTATATGTTGATATAGTTGTGTTTATTTAATGTGCATACGAAAACCATTATGAACAGTTGGCTCGTGAATCATAGGTAATAATTTATATTTGATTATACTTCTGAGAGGAACAGTATAACATAATTGAACAATAATACATCAAAAATTAAATTATTTTGTTAAGTAATTATTTCAACCATTTTCAATTATGTCACCACTCCGCTGACCATTTTTCTTACTGAAAATAAGCATTAACACTGTGTAGTGTTGTAGTATTGAAGTCTGTTTCGAAATAGGTACATAATAATATGTGTGTAATTTTAGCTTCAATGCGATAGCTGAAAAGGTACTAGTTTTTTAATGATGCAGTTTTTTTTTGTGTCAACTATTTTATCCCCAACATTGAAAAAACCAAAACAAATTTACCTTACATTTTGACTTGTTATAACTTAACGTAAAACGGTCGGATTGAGGCAAATATTCAATAGAACATTTATTAGGGATGCTTCTATTCATAAAATTCGTATTATGAACTTAGAGTATTTTTCATATTTTTCCGCGTTTAACCCACCCCTCCGCAACCTTTGAAGAGGCATTCGATATTTGACGGCGATATAGATGGATTATAAACGACCGAAAACATTATTGATTTATTTATCTCATTAGTCATTGCACGTCGCGCCATGTTGACTATCTAAAATTTATCATTTATAACCGACGGGAATCCAAGCCCTTTTTTTATTAAAAAAAAAAATGTTCTATTATAAATCACAATATTCCATATTTTCATTTTAGAATGATTTTGCGTGATGTGATGTAGGTACAATGATCATTGAAAACCTTGACTTTTTTTGGACACATACGAAGTATGACTTCCGTTTATGTGGGATTTAAATTTATCATCGACACAAAACAAATGTATTACTATTTCCAATAAATATCGTACGTATTATTTAAATTTAAAAATGAGAAAAAAGTTACAACTCTCTTCATTGGTTGAAATACGACTTGAAAAATGGCGTAGAAAAATAGAATCAGATATTATGTATTATTTCTATTTAAGTGGTTAAAGTTTCATTTTTCATTTCACTTTCACAACAATACCTAATAGGTGTACATCATTAAGAGAAATACGCGAATCTAGTTATACTTAATTGTATTACTTTCAAATATCATATTATGTAGGTACACAGACCAATAATATCGTCTATGATTTATACTGTTTGAATATACTGAATATACTACTGAGGAAATTAAAGTAAAGTAATAACTAAAGTAGTTAATAGTGGAATACATTACTGTAGTAAATAAAATAGGTAGTTCAAACCAATTGTTGTTATTTAAAATAATATTGCTCATATAGCAGAATAAATCACTAATAAACCAAAGGGATTGGCAAATTTAATTTGGCAATTTTGACAATATATATAGTATAATAACATGGTAAATATTATATAACACATTGCACTGTATATATAAAGTTTTTATAATAATAAATATATATGTATACATACACTGTTCATAAACCGTAAAATTCAATAAAATTACAACGGCATAATGTTAGGCAACACGCCCTTGAACTAATAAAAAAAAGGTAAAATAAATAATTTATGAATAAAAAATAAGTGAAAAACTCTTGGAGACTTAATGATATATATTATAAAACTTTTGACATATACTTAAACATGAATATGTATAGTCATAAAACGTTTTTAGAATATAATTAACGTAATATTATACACACGATTAGCAATGAAAGCCTGTTAGCACCTTTCTATGTAGTAGTATAAAACTTTTTTAATATGCTAAAAATAGCTCAAGAATAAGAAACATTCGACTTGAAGGTAAAAACTCGAGTTAAAGTCTAAATTTTAAACAAATGTTTAATTAATCAGGGGTATTTTAATAAGAAGTTCCACGAATCTCTGGGCTCTAAATTAAAAAATCTAAAAAACTTAATACACATTTTTCAAACAATAAATCAACTATTGATCGAATAACTAATGACAAAAAAATATCGTCTCTTTTCGATTAGAGCCATGATGTTCAATTGAATTTGTAAAAAAAAAACCGAGTTATTTTTAATGATCCAGGAACTATACGAGCCATAGATACTACATACGTCTGACAGTGGCGTATTTAGGGAAGGGGATGCGAGGCTGCGGCCCTACACGAGATTTCAGGAAATATAAATTATTGATTACAGTGCATTGTGTCCTTTATAATTTTAATAAATGAAAGGTTATCCAACCCGAAATTAAAGCCTGGCAATGCCACGGCATAACGAAAATTGATCCACAGTTTGTTTCGGGCCATGACTATAATATATAACACATATTATAATGTATGCATATTTATGTTCTTTTAATTTTGTTGTGAATTAAAGCAGCACGCGCGTTTTTTGTTAGATCAAATAGCTACTGTACCGATAAGGCGCCATAAAAACTATAATTTCACGTAAAAAATTTAAATTAAAAAAATCTAAACGAAATCTATCGACTGGACGTTGTGTTATTTTTATTTTTATGTATCACAACACTGGACTTTATTTTGAACAAACTAAATAGTGAGTATACTATACTGTTTTCGAACATTTTTAGGTATTATGTAAGCCGTCAGATATATTATTATGGCCATAAAAGCAAAACACAAATAACGAACCCAGAAATATTAATTTTTTTTTTATTATACATACATTTTTAAACTTTTTAAAATATCCACATACAACTGCTCTTTGTTTTACATTTGGCGTATTATTTATGCTAAACTCATTAATAATATCCAATTTGGTTATACACAATCTATTGTCAACAGAACCAAAATATTTACTTCATACATACATTTTTTATATTATAATGTACACAATTACATTATGAAAAAACGCATAGGTATACGAGTATTGAACATCTGCGTAGTAATGTGGTTAGCGTTAACTTTTTAATATGTATTTTTTAAAATGTATCTCTATAATATAGCCTTAATATTCATTATAATCATTATTGGTAGTAAATTGGCAACAAACCGTAAATATATTTTAAAAAACAAAAGTATAATATGCGAGAAATTAACAGTAGCTGCCAATTGACAATTATAACTATGACATTAAATTAAAACGCTCTACGAGATGCGATTTATAACTGTAATAAAATAATATTACTAGTATTTATACTATTAATAACAATTTACTAATATTTATACTGTCAGTTAATATTAAATGTCTGATTTATTATTAACGCTTAAGGGAGGTTGCCGGTTGAGTTAGGCTAATCCATTTTTGTTTGCGGTAGCTTATAATTGAATTAACTTTGTCTGGCAATGACGTATTGTATGAAATATAATATATTTTGTATAAAACTAATATGGTTTTATTGGTGGTTTTGTAAAATTACATTTGTAAAAAAAAAAGTAATGTAGTTTGTTGTATATTTTAGTCATGACTGTGTATTGTTACAACCGAAGATGGAAATCAGTCTTTCATACCATATCTCAATAAACAGTTTCTCATTTAGCCATGAAATGTTAAATCCGATCTTCGTTAGAATCAGATTTGTATACATTGAATATGGTACCTATCGATCAAATGTATAAAAGTAGAATACAAAGTAAATAAAAAGTAGTGATTAAAGAAATCGAGAACTATTGAAACATAATTTTAAAGTAAACAAATTTAATACTTAATATTTTAAATGACTAAAAAAAAGGTTATCCAATTTTGTACCGAACGTTGCTTCTACAGTTAAATTGGTCGAGAGTAAACGTTTAAATAAACAAGTCATGCCTATTAATAAAAATATATATATATATATATAATTCTAACTTAACTCGATAAATCTAAAATTCGAAACAAATAGTTGTTGTTTTACTGTTGTTTAAAACTTGTGTTTAAAATAGACCATCGCTGTAGAAGTAAGTTAACCAAAAAAAAGCTTTTAAAACGTCAAAACGCGTTTTACTGTAACTTGGATTTTTGATCAAATGTTTTCTATTATACATTTTCAACGTGTACGAATTAATTATTATAGGAAGAACAGCGAATGTAATGTAATTAATATAGATAACTTTTCGTTTCCAAGCTATACAGTCAAATGTTTAGCAAAAAAGTTTGTGAAACAAAACGACAACAAAAAAGTGACTACAAAAAGTGCAATCGGTTAAAATTGTTTTTTTAAATGAGTTTATTTTTATGGAAGTTCATAAATTTACAAAGTATTGCGAACGTTCATTTGTAGAACATACTCTATAGGACTGATTATGTAAATTTGATTTAAACTAAACGATCCGCTATATCAGCGGCGTAGATTTGGGTGGTTAGGCTTTTTTAAACCATACAAGCGAAAGTTTAATCTCTATAATACCTTTTGCAGTAATACGTGTGGTACAATACCACAGTAGGGTTTTTTTTTGTTTTATAGAACTCCCGACTTATTCTACGGTCTCCGAGAAAAGCCAAAACAAAAACCGAGAATAACGTTAACAAGTCAGCCCACGAGTCAAAGTGAAAATTGAGAAATAAATAATGCCTTTCGCAGCCCTAAGTATCGAACGCGACGAAAGTGTCAGGGCTTGCATTAATAATAATAGCGGTAGAGCATCGTGCGCCGTCGCCTTGGTATAATATTTCAGCCTTACAAAATCCGCGTGCATAGCTGTGTAACACTATGGTAGGATGGTCCACAAGATAAAACCCCCAACAGGAATACCTTCTAGAGCCGTTTTTGCCTTTTCGCCGTTTTTCTAACGTTAAAGGCGTTCGTATTCGATGGCGTATGTCCTTTTTAGAGTCAGCCAAAAGGGGTTTTTCGCACTCTTCTTTATGTACACGAATAAAGGTATTTGCCGGCCACCACAACAATTAGAATGGTGAAATGAAAAGTTGGCAAAGCCTCAAAAGCATTTGGTATAGTCATTGTAAAAAGCGAAACGATAAATAATGCACAGAAGAGCTAAAGTAAAACATTTGGCCTTTGGCGCTTACTCAACCTAACCGATTACACCGGTGAGATAATTACTGAGCGCGGTGTATCTTCTCGGAAGGAATGTATGCCATTAACCCTACTACTAACATTTCTCTTATATTTTTTTGTCATGTAGCGAAAACACCGTGGATCCCAGCACAAAAATAAAAATAACCTCATCGCAAAACTATACTTCCTCAGCTCTGCATCGACACCGGAATGAAATGTTTAATATTTTTTCAAATAATATTTTAATGTAAAATAATTGCAATATCTTGCTCAATTGTAAAATCGAATTATATAGGCTACTACAAGAAAAAACCGGTAAATCAGAGATCGATTTTGTAAAATAATCTATATTGGAACAAAAGTTTCAAAAGTACATTCCTACCCCTTATAAATTCAAAAATAATAATCTGTTCAATTCTATATCGTTAGGTAGGTATAGCGACTATGTGGATTCGAATTTTCCCCTAAAAATGTTACCAGTATATTTGTACATACTTAGACTGTACAAAATGTATATAATATAAAAAATACCTATCCAAAGTAATAAAAACACATACTTATATAAAAAAAATAATAACGAATCCGTCTAGAAACCATCATCTCCTCATGAAGGTAGCGTTTAGCCTTACAGGCCCGTTAAGCTGATGATGATGATGACGACTTATATAAAAAAATAATTGGCATTATGAATCAGTAACGTTATCTAGTCATCATCTTCACCTTTCAAGCATGTCAGATAGGCCACGTGTGCGATTAACACTGAATTTTTATGAATTGGTCACCGCCTACTATTACTGAAATATATGAAAGATCAAAATTGTTTACGAAGGTCGAAAGAGTTAAATAATGAATTGTTTAATAGTCCATAAATTGTTTTCAACAAGTTTAGTTGAGCTCTTACATGTTACATAGGATTAACCTATAATTTAAAAGTATAACAAGACAAATATTTGGTGCTAATAATTGTTTCTAATTTAACAAACTGTTTCATTTCAATTCGTTTAGGTATATTATCTTATTGAATAATTTATTCAGCTATTTTATTACTTTTAAAATAACTTTGCTGAGGTAATTCAAACTGACAACTACTTGTAATAAGTATTCTCCAACCCAAAACCTATATTCTCAAATCAATTATTAAACAACAATACTAATTGTTTTAAAGTAACAAAGTAATAAATATAAATTATGTAAATTAATTGAAATAATTATTCTTGTACATCAAATTATTTGTAAGTAACCTTTTTTGATAAAACATTGAATACCTTTAAAAAAAGTTACACGTTGAAACCCTAGTTGAACGACTGAAGCAAACAGCCCGCAAAAACTAATTCATCTGCATTTTTTTCCAATTAGTTAATTGCTCGCATTTTTAAATTAAGTTTTGCCGATTACAATATGTACAATAACGGTTATTTATTGCTTAGTTTTTTAGGCACTGGTATTTCGTGTTTAATTTTTGGAAAGCGATTTATGGCTTTGAATAAATTAATAATTCAATCTAATTTAACTGTGAGCATAAACCAATTTATTGGAGTATATTACGGAACTATATATTTTTTTTAATGGAAAATGGAATTTTCCAGCTATATATTTGGTCATTACCTGAACGTGAGATATTTGTGCGAACGATCCGCAGCCGTGGCAGTCCAGTTCAACGTTATAGGGTCACCGTTGGAAGGTTGTCCACGGGCTAATAGCTTTCCGTTCACGCTTAAAGTGTAGTTGTACAGAGTCGTCGTGCAATTGATTCTCACTGTAAGAAGAGTATAAACATATTGTAATAGTATAGTAATTAATAAAATTAATTCAATTTAACACTGGCGTGTAACATTAAGAGTTATGTTTGTTGTTATCGTGCTCGGGTTTCGGATAAATGAAAATACAGCCTGGAATCTGCGGGCATGATTTATTGTCTTGTTCGACTGGCGCCAAAAGTCTTTGGTAAGAAAAAAAAAAATAAGGATAACTTTGTTTTCACGCATATAGGCGGTCTGGTGTGCTAGCGTCATCATCATCCGGAAAAAGCATTACCATTTGTCATCGACGACGGGCGGGAAATCCTTGTGACCCGGCGACGGGTGAAATGCCTCTACTTATGGCCACATAAAGTGCACGACCCCTACCCTCAGAGCTTACTAACCCCACCTGCAGTCGGCCATATGGGTTCTTAGGCCCAGGGTAAATACCCCGGTGATTTTGCTTATAAACTTAGTGCTTTCTTGAGCTCTATCGTCATTTGAAATTTAAACAGTAAGGTATACAGAACGAGGGGAATGTCGGGTGTAGTATTATTCTTATCTGAGCGTATTACTCAATCGAGGGTTTATGTCTGACCCCAAATTATATTTTAAATTTCATCGTTCGTTATTTGAAAAAGCTGATTCTTCGGTAAATTATATAATTTCAGTTCAAGGACCCAAACTGAATTGTCTGAAATTATTTCCATAGGTCACATCTGAATCGGTGTTAAGGTAAAACAAGAATATCAACAATTGTTTTGTTTGAGACAAGTTGAAAACGTTGTGTTTTAAATTACTATCATAACTAGATCGTACACTAGAGTTGTTTTTTATTTAAACCGTCCTAATAGTTTGACTGGATTTTGAATATTGACATTAGAGGTCAAGTTTAAATCATGCTATTGCTGTAGGTTTTTTTACGGAAGTGTTTGCATGGACCAAAGGGTGGTGTATCGCCTACATTAATAATGGTTCCCCTCCGTTTTTTACCTTCTCCAACATCACAAAGAAGCATTGTTGTCGGTACTACTACTAAAAAAAAAAAAGAACATTTCAATTTGTAATATAAATCCACATCTAAAACCCCGCCTGAAAGGTTTTCTTCCTTTTTCTTTTTTTTCATCAACAACGCAACTTAATGGAATATTACGACAAACTTCTTAAAGGTGCAGTACACTGTACAGTTATTAGATCTCAAGTTCTGTTTGTTATCCGGATAATATGAACGGCTAAATTGATTTTATTGCTTATGCGATACTTTACATCTATACTGGTCGCCGTCAGTCGCTAATAAATTCGCTGTTTATCCAAATGAAACGAAAATAAAGTAGAAGTCGTACTGATAATATAAATACGATAGTTTGACCTTTACGGTATAGCCAATGCAAAATACTAGTATAAAATGTTTTTGATTTTATTGCGATTTGTTTAGTAAATGCATAGAACCCAAAAAAAGTTTAAGTAAAACAAATTGTTTTTGAAAGATCTTTCGCTGAATACAAATCACAATTCCGATGAAAAATGAATAAAATAGTACTGTTCAATTATTGTTGATGGTATTAAAAAGGTATATCAAAGAACCTAAATTTTCACTTTTTAATGGACATTTAGCAATTATTAATATTTGTTACAATTTGTTTTGGTAATAATGTATTGTTCAGATAGGCTATAAGTATTTTGAGTTAAGAGTTTTTAACGAAACTGTTATCTCGTCAATAGACAATAGTAACAGTTTCTTTTTAATAATATTTACTCAAAAAATATCAATTACAAACAAAAGAAAACCATGAAGTATTTAAAAAAATTGTACTACGATAAATGTACAATCTTGAATAAATTATAAGACATATATAACAAATATGATAAAATGTTTTTAAAGAATTGAAGGTCTGTAATTTGAACTGGCGAGATCAGGCTATGAAAGTTGTAATTTTACTATGCATATTAGTTTTATAATGTGTCGGTTAAGAATTAATTAGATACAGGGTTGAATTAAACAACTGTAATAAAATGACAGAAGGTTGATGTGTTAATTTTTATTAATTTGTATTACATAAAGTAGGGAAATATCATATAAACCGGTGATTTTAATATCAAGCTCATACTTACGAATAAAGTCAATTTTATCTGTAAAAAACAAATTCATTTAATTTAATAAATTTGTAAATTTATGTCCCTAGTCGCATGATGTAAAAATTATGTTCTACTCTAAAATATTGTTTTCCACAAAAAATGTTAATTTGAAAAGGCGACAAAAAGTTTTTCTGGTTGTAATATCTGTTTCACTTATATCTGCTATAAAAATGCCACGAAACACAAAAAGCAATAAATGTAATTTGCTTATAGAATATTATTTTATACTCTTATTAATAGTTTGACGTTTTTAGATAATATCAAGGGCACTAAAACAACCATGTTCAGTATACAACTTCTATTCTTAACGATTGGGTTATATATGTTTGCTCAAGTTCACCTACATAAAACTTGCTTTGCTTCTTGTACAGTATAATTATTAGGTTCTAAATTTGTCTTAACTCTTTTTTGTACACAGCAGAGTTATATTAAAACTTTTTCATATACTCGTAGATTCTCTAATACATCACAAAACTAATTAACATTGGGGGTTCTATATTACAAATACGTTGTATTTGTGAAATTATTTTTAAAAATGCATTTATCACCCCTGTACGTTATATTGTTATTAAAGGCACAAGTAAGTCAGTCAAAAATAAAATTATTTTCCAAAATGTATTCCACGAATACACGACATTTTTTTTTATAAATTACCGACATTTCTTAATCGGCCACTTCTGTGGTGAGGTAGCGACAAAAGGAAGTGTAATATAAGTAGTGTTTGTGGTCTAAAACGACTTTGAAGGAAATTATAACGTTCATTCGGGGCCATTAAACGATGTAATACCCGCTGAACGTTATATTGCTGTTACAGTGGGTTCTGTACATGGTTAAAGTTCATTAATTTCAGTGCTGTCGACAGTTAACTGTGGACAATATAAAGCGAGCTTGTGTTAGGACAATTCAATTACGTCGCCTAGTTATAAGTACAAGCTGTCGGGTTGGTCGCGAAAATTAATTGTCCGAGTTTGTAAACGACTACACGGAGCACATTTTGAATTTACTTTTAATCGTACATGGTACTTGCGGAATTTGCCAAAGCAATGTGAGAAACGCTCCGAAAGACATATCTTTATTATAACCATACGATATGAACGATCAGGGTGAAATTGCCTCGATGAAAATCAATCTAAGTGTTGTTTTTGAACTCATAACCATCCGGACTGCAGTGTTTTGTAATGTTGATCTCGAATTAAACATGGTCTTCGACCGAGTGCAACGATAAAACTATGCGTTTGGCCCTAAGTCTGGCTCGTATTGGAGTTTAATGGTCTATTGTATATTGACCGAACAACGCGATGCTAACCATAAAAATATGCTGAGAAAACGGAAAACTCTGGTCATTAAACTCGGACCTATAAAAAAGAATATAATTTAGATAGTATTTCAAGAAACAAAAAAAAAGAAGTTGTAAAACTTAACGTTGAGTTGTATAGACTTATAATAGTAAACACACTACAAATAAAACTTATACGGATTTTCAGTAAACAAAGTTTTTAAAATGTATAAACTGTCATCCGATGTCTTTACTGGTTAAAGATAAACAAAAATTATACTGAAGTTTTAGCCAGTTATTCAACAGAGATGAGCTCTTCGATAACTTGAAATAAAAGCGGTTCATAATATAACGGTTAAATTATTAAGTTTTAGGAATCCAAAACGAAAATGAACGCTTTATAAGTAAAAACTGCGAGGATTTTTCCTAGCCACGAGGGGAAGTGCCGTGTTTTGCAGGTAGTAATTCACAGCTGCGAGTAGGTACATAATATTTTAGTCTTAAATAACGTTCGAGGAAAAGTAAGAGTTGAACGCTTAAACTTGCCATACGTCTGCATAACCTTTTCTAACTTCGGTTCCTTCTGACATTTAAAATTCAAAGTCAATAATACTTAAACTGATATAAACTAAATAACGCATTTGGATAATATATAAGCTTGTTTTCGAGGATTTTTAGGAAAAAGGTGTTTTTAATTAGCTTGGAAAACGTATTGAAAATTAATCTGACTTGTAAAAAGTAATTTTTTTAATGTAACAAAGGCTTGTATAGAAAGGAACAAACATTTTAGTGGTAGGTAAAAATTGTGCTGAAATTCTGAAATAAATTTAAACAAGTGTTTACCACACATAACATGCAAATACCTAAAATAACATTTTTAAAAAAAAACCTATAAATTTAAACAAAACCTCTGCGATGCTCTTAACAGATAAGCAGAAACGTGGCATTTTTCGTTGACATTTTCGTATAGCATTACATATATTTCTCTTCTGATTCAATATTATATATTATATTATATTCTGTGGTAAAAATGAGTTTACAAAGCTCATTAAAGGTTTCAGAAAATTACATCATCTATAGATTACAACGGTAGTCTTACTAATTGTATTCACCAATATGTTCCGAAAAATGAATATATATGTGTAATAAATAATTAACAAGGTATTTGGGTACATTGTATAATATAATATATAATATAAATAGTTGTATACTTTGCGAAATGACGACAGAAGAAAGGCGCCACCGTACGGTTTCCATTGTCATAATTTTTCAGATGGTTCTCATTTTGGTTTATCACTTGCAATTAGCGTTTGTCTCTGCAGTCGAGCGTCGCCAATAATAATGAAATGCTATATTGAAACAATTGCAACTCGTATTTGAATAAAATTATATTTTACTCCGACGGTACAGTTTCATCGGTATTGTACGTATTTAATTTAAATCGGATGTGCCGCATAACTTAGCTCGGTATGACGGTAATGCATGTATAATAATATACATTGTATGGTATTATTATTTATTGTGGTAGATCCGCGACCGTTGCGAAAATGATAACAAAATATACCGTTGGTGCTTAAGTGGTTTCCCGAAAACTCATTATGTAATACATTTTCGATAGTATTTAAAAGGGTAAAACTATGAGCCCGGAGGCAGGGTCTGTTATGTTTAAATAACTTTACATATAATCACTTTCGACGGATGCCGGTTTTCTAAAAACACTGGAAATATTCAAACCATTAAAACGCGCATTGTATAAAAAACTGTACGCCGTATCCGCCAAACCTTTAGTCGTGACCGGAAACACAATTTTTTATTATTTAAAAAAAAATAAACTTTTTAAACATTTCTCAATGGCCAACAGATGGTGGTACCTTGGAAGTTCATTGGATTTGGTACTCTCCGAGGGTCAAACACGGGTATAAAAAAAATAAACGTCGACCGCGTACATACAATTATTTTTTCGGTCGATGAGACCTGGACGGTAAGCTTTTGTCATACTCATAGACAGTATAGGTTCTATAAAAATAATTTAGTGAAAAAATAAATTATATCATCATCCAAAATGGCAAAATGCATTCAAGGATATGTCCCCGAATCATCTTTTAGTTTGTAGTTTTTAAGCTATTTATTGTGTGGGTATAATGAATGCATCTCCCGCATGTAAAATCCTTAAGTAATTTCTCGGATACACGCTGAATCGTGGATATACGGTTAACGTATAGTACCCTGGTACTCAAATTCATAAATTGACAAAATCGTGACTAAAAAGCTACACTGCTTACAAAAAGTACTGTACGCGTTTTCGTTGCGGATGGAAAGATTTTGGCTTTTATTAATAGATACCCCAAGAACACGACGTACACGCTCATAAAATAAATTTATGTGTTCAATACAATTTGCCCGAACCTACAGCGACACGGCGGAGAAGGCTTTTCCCTTTGGTCGATAAGCGGCTTTAGGTGTATAAAATATTTAGCTGCACTTTCCTGGATTCGTGGACGGGTCGTTAAAATCTCACGAGCTCGGATCAAATTTACCAATAATATTTAATAATGAAAAATATGTGTTTTTTAGTACCACAATCGCGCAATCCGGATAACCGTACTTCCAAGCAGTGTTAAGCCCAGATAATAAAAACAATTATCTAGATAAGATAAAAATAATTTCATAAAAAGTATTTAGATGTAGTTAAAAGATGAGTAGGTTTTAATAGATGATAACTTATCTAGATAATTCCCGACATTGCTTCTGAGTTACATTATGACTTAGTAAATTCAAGAGTACCGTGGAACAAATAAAATTACATTTCCAGTTCTGTAATTTAACAAATAAGCAAAATAATACATCGAATTGATTGAAATTCTGGTTACGATTTAAAAGGTCGAATCATAGAAAAATACATTTACATAGAGGTGTGTATTCTACTGCATTTTAAGTATAATATTTTTAATGCAAGTACTTTACGAACTCCTTAGGCAAAATCTGGTCGGACCGATTGAATTTTATTGTGACATTTATTAAGTAACTTTGAACAACAAAACTAAATTAAAATGGTTAACTTTCCTCTGACCCTCAGTATAAAAAGGGTATTTTATTTTACGTACTAAAGCTAGCAAATTTTATTAAGGGTGTAACATTATATATATATTTATAAATTATGTAAAATTAATGAAAGCATAATGGCTGTAATGCATCTTGTAACAATGTGACGTTAACAACGTCCAACACTAAGCATGTCACCTGAAAAGCGACACAGGTGAATCGATACATAAATAAAAAGAAAATAATATTAAAAATATAACAGCGCGTTTTTATTATTCATATACAACGTGGACGATTTTACAGTGACCTAGTTTATTCTCGAGTGCATAATATGATGTATAATTATAATTTGTTTCATGTATCGAACGGGTAGGTAGCGAGTACAACAAAAAAAACACTGTTGTCGCGCAAGTACGTACATTAAACCTACTTGAGCGTAATATGAAATAATGAACATTTTATAATCGCGGGAGATGTCGAGGGAATCTTGTCGTTTTAAATAAAATAAAGTAAAAGTACACGACACTCTATCGTTATAATATTTTGATAGTAGTACTATGCGTGTCTTAAATCCGATTTAAACGGTAATAATTGAAGTTTAATATATATTATATACTTTAAATCGTCGGGACCAAATGGCGTGTGCGCTTGGGATTTGTCCTTTTTCGGTTTGTGCAAACAAATAACAATAGTACAATAGGTGTACTTGAATTTTCACGCGTTTGTTTGAATTTGATATTATATAATATTGTTATTTCACTAATAATAGTAATTATTTATAGCGCACGTATGTACACAAGTTCGCAGTGGGGCTGCACAAACACTTATATAGCACCGAGTATGTATATTCACAGTATTATTATTACATAGCGCCATATTTTGTATTTATTGTTTATACAAAACAAAGTTCGCGTGCAGGTGGTTAAATCTACAGGCTAAATCAGTATTACACTTTATTGTGGATAACATTAATTTCACTTGACCTAGTTCGTTAAGCGCTTTTTCTTTGTTTTTCGTACTAAAAGTATGCGAGTGTGAGCGTGTGCCGGGGTAAAGCGGGGTGGAAAGGGTACATTTTTCATTAGAATCACTCGTATTATTTTAAAATGTTAATAGTGTCGAGTTTTTCTTATATAGCAGCCGACGCGAGCGTCATTAGTGATGGCACATTATAATACCAAGAAAAAATTACACGAATATGACTATGAAATTGCTATACGTGCAAAAATCTATGATAAAAAAACGTTGGATACAATTTAGCATTACAGCTCAAAAACTAGTATCGATAGTACTATTGGTACTAATTTTATTAGTACCAACATTGAGTATACTCAATGGTACTAATAAAATTAGATCCAAAGTTAGGTAAAGATTTCAATTACTGGGAATTGTGACGTCACGAGAAAGATGACGTCGGGCACTCCTAAAATTTGGGATTTACTGTTCGTATTTGTGTGTATATAGATAGAAACTTATACAAACTTCAACCAATGTACCCGCAGACAATTAGACTAGTTTAAATTTGTTTAATACAAATTGAATATTTTACATATATAAATGTATTCAATGATTAGTCAATAAACATTAAATGTTATGGCAATGAAAATATGTTTAAGCCGAGGATAGTAAAATTTTCCAAACCAAGATTTACATTATTTGGTATAGCTAATATTAAAATTATTTATAATATGACATACTAATAGCTTAGCTGGATTTTTTTAACTTGTAAAATAAAATCCATTAAAAACATTTTAAAGTTAACATACAATAATTATTATTAAGACATTGTTATTCATGACATAATTTATGCAAACAAATTAATTTTTTTTTTACTTGTAGCCTGCTTTTTAATTTTTTTATTCTATTGAAACACTATGGTCACGAGGGTATATCGAATCGACTTTGACCTTAAAAGACCAACACTCCAATACCAAGTACGTTTTTGCATTTTACTTCACGCGATCGCTACTTACCGTGGCACGAATTTCAGTATAATAAGTAACAATGGCTGCCTTACAGATTGTATTAAAAAATTAAATAAGTTGTTATGCTCTATGCAAATATACCGCAAACACATGCCATTTTCGCCTGCATTGTTTTTACCATTATGCGACCGTCACGAAAGGTCGTACTGCAAACATGTAAAAAGTTTTGAAATTTAAAAACTGCGCGTACCACTCACAGTGGCGAAGGTCTCTTAGGAATTATAGTATTTTATGGCCATTATCAACAAACCACTTACCCAATACTCGTGATGGTTGAACTTTGAAATGTCTTTGGAATAGGCAAAACAAAAATTAAACAGTTTGGAAACGCAAAAAATACTTACCTACTCTGTTGCTTTGCCAGAACTTAGAAGTAACGAAAATTCATTTATTTAAATATAATTTTATTAAATATTTACTACTTCATATTATAATTGCAAAAGTATTATACTACATAATATATAATGAAGTAATCATGCAATGTCTGAAGTAAGAATTAAAATTATTAAGCAAAAATTAAATAAAAATAAAAATGTATTCTAAAGAAAAGTAAGTATTAAATATAGTAAGACGAAATAGTACAAGTCTCATTTTGATCTCTTTTCAGAAGCGCAAAACATATTATATTAAATTTAATAGTTTGAAATGTGGTTTTTTATCGCAAGGTTTCGAAAATTCACCGTTTTATTGTATTATTGTAATAATGTTCTAAAAAATAATATGGAAAGTTGGAGGTTCGTATATTTTTATTTATTTGATGGTTAATGAAAAAAATGTCCCATTTATATTATTTTGTTTTATAAATTTAATATATGTCAATATTAAAAAATATATATAATTGGCGGCAAATTAAATGTATTTTGGTGTTTTATGTTTCTTTTTTCTTAAATGCGAGAGAGAAGGAGAAATTTTCTTTATGATTTCATTTACTTCTAACAATGTTAAGATATGAAATGCTTTTTCTTTTAATCTTATAACAGCTGAAGATGTTTAGTACTGTAATAATTTGATACAGTGTTTCTTAGTTCATAAATAATACCGAAAACCTACATAACCGCATTTTATCATGTATAAATTATATTCACTAAGCTTCTTTAACACACATAATGTTTTACCACCCACAAAATCTAATACTAACTTACGGCACGTACGTTTACCAAAATACACTCATATGTTATTCATGTTAAGCTTTTCAGATAAATATATCTTTGTTCGGGGATAGTTCAGGCAAAGTAAAATTATTTCCCAAACTTTTTTTAACGGTGGACCGTGTAGTTTATCTACTAGCGTTTTGATTTCAATGTTTAATGTTATTTTAAGTAAATTATTATCTATTAAATTTAAAATTAATAAAAGTTAAATAATCAAAGCTTGGTGATTATTTAATAATTACAGAATGTCTTAAAATCATATACATGTTTTAATAGGTTTTATCGTTATACGTTTATTGAAATCCGAACAACATATAAATTATCAATTTAGTTATACTACACTCACTTGTTTAGATTGTATATCATTCATTTATAGACAAACTGAATGAATGTAGCAATTATAAGGAAAGTGCTTTTATTCTCGAGAGAAATCGGAGTGGTTCCAAATCATGAATAAACAAATACTAATGGCAACCTAACTAATTACTTTGCTTTGGAACGAAACTTCACGAACCGGTAAATATTTACGGTTAGTTAGACTGAATAACACAGTAGTTGTATGCGAGCGTTGATCAAATACTTGCATACAAAATCCATTGTTTAATAAAAGTACCTAGCTGATACATATATAATAGTATATTATATTAAAGCATTTGTAACATTATTGTAGAAATGTATTTCGACCTCAGCACTAAATATTATTACATTGATGTGTTGCTACAAAATGCCATAGAATTCCTTAGAATTTGTTAACTAATACTTGAAGGGTAATACTTATTTTTCACACGTATTCGAAGTTTGTACATTTTCAGTGCAACCACTTAAAAAAACAAAACTACATACGATTATTGGTGAATAATTTTAATACACTACTTGTGTTATCATTTAATGTTACTATTATCGTAGAATAAACAAAAAGGAATTTTAGAGATTATCAAAAAACGATCAGATATATTGAGATTTAGCAAGTCATACCAGAACTCGGATATTCCTGTTTTTTCTTCGCTGTGTTAATTTATTAAATATCGTACACCGACAATAATGCCGTCACCATTTTCGGCTTTGTCGAGTGAACAGTTTAGCCGGAATGAACGAAAAAATGAGAATTTTCCTACGTCTACAAGCACTGTCCATTTCTCGATCAGTTTTAAGATATCGGACATGATTTTATCTCGTCCTATGAGACCCATATAAAAATTGTATAGTTGCTTTTCTGTGCTATTATCATCACGAATTAACCCTTTGTAATAAAAAAACAATAAAATTAAAAAAATATATAGTAATATAATACATTATAAAAATATACTTAAAGCCGTCTGGTGAGAATTTCCAGGTTTTTTACAGAATTGTCATAAAGAGTTAAGATAATAACATTATAAATTGTACTTATTACAAGTAAATTATGGAAGCAGATTGTCAAAATATGTTCTCAATCCGACTGCGAACCGTACTTAAATAAACCGAGACGTAAGTAATAATATTTATTTTTGTGTTGTCACTTCGGTTTGGCTTTGGACAAAAATAAGCGCACTATACAGCTCGGAGACGGGCACAAAAGGAATCCCAATGGAATGTACGTGGATACGATGACTGCCTAGAGGGATTTCTTGTGTCAACGCATACGATATGAGTATATGAAAGAACATACTAAGCGATTTTCACCGAAATTCGGATTCGTCCGATTAACATAATTTAGTAAAAGAATGTTTTTAAAGTCAATCGACTACGTAGAGGTGAAAAGAGACTTTTGCGGATTCCAGACCGTATACCGAGGATACGAGCAGTAGGAATGTAAGTACATTATGCAAAACCTCATTCGGCAGAAAGCTTACCTTGGTAAATAATGTTGGCCACGATTCCTTTCCGCGTGTCGTACATGTCGTGAAGCAATTCTACAGTCGCCTCCTCGGATGGGTCTTCCTCTAAGCCGTAACCGTCACCGTAGTCAATTCCTCTGGTGGTCTCGAACTCAAAATCTATCACCGACTGTGTGCCCTCATTGTTTTGTTGCCCCTTGTGGTCGTGGCGGATCTTCCTGGGCACACTTACTCCTCCGCCGTCATATTGGAAGCCATTCGTGCACAGCACAGTCATAGTCCAAAGCGCCAAGACCCTCGAACACATCAATGGCAGAGATCTCTGATTTCGGATGATCGTCATGGCGTTTAAATTGTAACCGGTACGAGATATTTACAGGGTTTTCTTATTTTTTTGGTTTCATATCTGCCGGTTTCTCACTATTTTTCACAGACTCCGTTTTCCTCGTCGTCGTCCGCATCCATTACTGTTGCGTCACCGTTCTAGAGATAAACCAAAACGTTATACAGTTAAAAAAAAAAAATTTTAAAAAATACTTATTGAAGCGTGTTTATGATTGTGCTGAAACAGTTTAGTGCTAAAATATCTGAAATGGTCTGCAAGTATAGTTAAATGAGAATTTCTTACGGTTTAGATTAAAAACGTATTTGTTGTAACTTTTTTTCTATTATCTAGAAAAGCCACCGAAAAGCCCTACACAATTATTATAAACACATAGTGTCATGTATTGATAATTAATTTTGTACTCTTTACCATAATATATTTACATAATTTCGCATCGATGCTTTCCCGAGAGTGACTTTATTACTGAATTATAACAATTTTTGAAGTCCAGCGGCTTCTCCGACCCTATGCCCCCACTGTACTGATATTTTTCAAAGAAAATATTTATTAATATTTGTTTGATATTATTTTACACTCTTTGATATATATATATATATATATTTGTTTAATCAAAAGTCGCTACACTCTTATGTAGAAAGGGGCTAAGCATAGGCAGTTTTTAGCAAAATCGTATTTTTAAACTACAACTAAGGCGTATATTCATTAATACAGTAATGAGGATTCTTCATTGATAATAATTAATTTGTTTATCAGGTTATCATAACAAATTCTACTTACAAATACACAGACTATCTTTACCTTAGCCAGAAGTTTTCAGTGATACTATTACTCGTAAATCGAGATTGTAATTATTTATTAATTCTATTGAATTTTATTGACTATTATCATAGGGATGGGTATGGAGAACACTTCTAAATCAATAATGCAATACTTATGTTTTCCATAAAAAAAGTATATAATACACACAATATAAGGACAACTGTTTTATGATTGTAATTTTATTTATATTTTCCTTTTATACGATTGACGTTTAATATTCAATTGATGTAATTTGACTTTAACATAAACCAACGAAAGACAATTCTTACAACTTGGCTACTGTAATCATTTTTCTTCTTTGTAAAAATCATTTTGTAGTGTATGTTTTTCCAAAATATTTCCTTTCATTTCTAGGACGGATATATATATATATATATATATATATATGAGAGAGAGAGAGAGAGAGAGAGAGATAAACCAGTGGCACCAATCAGCGACTAGGCGGTGAATGTTTATTTGTCCATAAAACTCAAATAATTGAATTGGACGCTACATTGCTTGATTGATACTTTTTGTGTTACACGCTATTGCTATCTTCAGATGAGCTAAAAGCAAATTTTATACTACTCCCTTTACGTTTAGGGATGGAGAAAAAATGAAAGCATTTTTACACGAAATCGATCGGCTTAACGGTCACGGGGCTGTGGAAACGTGAACTTATCCGAGGATTCTCGTGTATACCTATAGTGGTTGCCGGTAACGCAGCAACAGTTTGGAGTACGTAGGGTCAAATAAATGTTACCGTCACATTATCGGTTAAAGATCGCCGTTTGGCTCTACTAAACAGTTAATCTTTTGATGTTATGTGGTCATTTTCCTCTCTAGTATCCACTTTGTCTACACTTACCAACTTTGTTTGATTACCGAACTAAAAAATTGCGATAGAAACTTTCAATGAAAATTTGCCAATATCTTAGTTAGCATATTAAGTAGTGTTACACAAAAAAACACATAATTTATTTGTGATTTAAGTTTATAAACGTAATATGTCTACAAATTAAAATTTACAAAATTCTGTATATTTTATAAGCTAACAAAATTAATTTATGTGAGTATATATATAATTCATGTTGCTAGGATTAACCATGCTAAATTCTGTTTAAGTGAAATCAGTCATGCAGATGCATGCTTAAAATTGAAAATTGACAAAAAACATATCCAATGTTGGTTTATTCTATAAAAAAAATAACATTCGGTAACAAGTACCTTGTCTGACTTTCTGTGTATATGACATATTATGCAAACTTAAATCGCGGGTTTTTTGTTTCTTCAAAGCTATTCATTGCTTACATGTTACTGATATTTGTTTAACCAGATATTTATGGAAAAAAATCTTAGTGTACAGCACATACAAATACTTATTTGTAAGGGTTCTCGTGTTAAAAAAAACGTTTATTTAGCGATGGGAATTTGCGCTATTTTCCATTTCCATTAATCTGTATTAAATTAAATTACTCGATCGTGACCTTAACTGTGAGTTGTTTCGGCGATCGTATTGTTTAATGTAATCTAGTGATAGTCATATATTATACTATGTTGTTAGATAATATCTCATATGGATGTGACCGGTGTACTTTTTAGTTTTCATGGTAATTATATTTGTATATTACATGTTGAGGTGCCTATAAATTAGGCTAACATAAACAGACCGTTACGAATTTCCATTTTAACATCACCGCAGCGGTCTATTACAATGAACATTACCTACTGTATTTCATAACAAAGGTTTGATAAAGGTTCAGCTTCAAAAACCTTTTTGTTTTTATTTATTATTTCTTAACTAGACAAGCCTAAAAGTTAATGTAAATTAAAAGTACAATGATAATTAATACATACAATCCACACTAAGAAAAAATACATTACATTTACAATTATAGTTACTTGATAAAGCTAAAAATAATATTTATAAATACATATTAGATTCATTTGGTAGTATTACTTTTTTGACTATTATATATTGTATTTTTGCTTAATTTTTATCGTAAAATAATCTGTCATTGGCTATTACTCAAAATAAAAAATAAAAACTGGAAAATTGATAGGCGTTTTAGCTATTACGCGTAGCTGAGAAAATATTAGTTTTGTATTTTTATAATGATGTTATTCTATGTTTGTTGTTAGCAACGGCCTGTCTGGTGACACTTCTTACAACTGTTATTTTTTTATTATGAATATATTTATGCGTATAATTGCCATTACGCGGGGACCTGTTCACGTTTCGAAAAAAAAAGTAAAATCATCAAAAGTAAATTATCAGGATAATTCGATATCTCAGTAACTCAAATGGGATAAAAACAAATCCACTTTCTTATCAATTATCTTTAATATTCTCTATAAGTACCACGGTTACTTGATGCACTATTTTGTAAGTTATTGAAGTTTCAAGTTTAAGGCAGGAGGAGTGCAGTGTAGTATTGTTTTTATCTGCGCGTACTTCCCCTCTCGTCCTAACTTTTAAAATCTTACAACTCTAAAAATAATTGTCCAAAACTGGTTATCAACCAGTCAACATTTTTAGTGAAATATTTTTAATTTAAAACATTTAAAATATACATACGTTACCATTTAACTTTCAAAAGTTGCTATCAAAAAAACAATTTTGGGAAGGGGTAGAAACATATAGTTTGTGGAAAATTGAGATCACATCATATAAAAATATTATAAAAAAAAAATTTAATTATTAATCAAACCAAGTGAGATATTGAGTGGCCCATGGTAAAAAAATCACCCTGCATAGTATTATTCTACCTACACCCATCAACAGGACGAGTGAGTCGCTCATATAAAGATTAAAGTCATTCTGAGGCAAACTGTGTTTTCGCGTGACACCATAATCTATTATTACAATGTCGGCTCTTGAGGTCGAAAAATTGAAAGCATCGAACATTTCCCAATGTCTATTACACTTCATTAAAAAACAATTCAGGTGTCGTGTTGCCACACCCGAACTTCGGTCATTTGTTGCTTGCAATGGCACACTCGGGTGTACCACAATTGCATACACGACACGCCGTATTATTTGTATGTGCACAAAAGTTAAATTGTCACATTGATGTACTTAAAACCGTTTATAAGTAGTACGCCAAAGTGATTTACTGCGCGATATCAGACAAAGAAAACATGTAAATTTCCATTCTTGTTTTTTAAAGTGAAAAATAAAAACCTAATAATCCTTCGATACCCGTTAAAATTACTTTCTGTATTTTCTTTTCTTGTACTTTATTTTCATACTTATTTTACTTGACTATTTGTACTCGCATTATACACGTGTATGATTTTAGTTTTTCTAATAAACTGCTTCAGCCCATCATGTCTCCTTTATAAAATACTTAAACGTGTGTGTTTTGTAAAAATTAATTTTAAATATTTTTTTCATTTTATGACAACCTACACAGTTTTGTACTTAATTTAAGTTTATAAATTTAATAACCGTATTTTTACCCTCCTAGCTTTCAGATAAAATTGTTATTGGTGCTAAAATAAAATACCTTGTGCGCGATTGTAGAAATCACTTAAGTCGGTACCAAATATAAATATATTTAAAATAGGTGCCAGACATAATCTAATTACTTGGTGTGAACCACTACTGCGTTAAAAATAATAAAACATATGATAGTATCAATCAATTTCTTAACACAATTTTTCCAAGCCCATTTGGATAGCGCTCATAAGTCATACGTTTTATATTACATAGATGATACATAATATTTTGTCAAAAGTCACATCGGCTATATTTAATAATCAAATTTATTATACCTACTGAGTAATCATATTATGCTAGATTCAACTATTTTTAAATGATTGTGAATCTAAAACAAAATTTATTTTTTTACATCATGTAACATATCATAGTTACATCATGTAACTATGATATTAAATACGCGGGTGAAAAATGAAATACTGAATTCTAACTGGAAGCTACACTCGGATATAGAAATTGTATTATTTTATAATATTACATTTAAGAATTGTTTTTTTATACAAAACCAATAAAGAAGAATTGTAAATCACATTACTTTCCCTCTACATTCTTGGACATGAAACCATTATAATTTTTTAATACGTTGTAATACTTTAGTTTAATATTAAAGAATTTTTTATATTTTTATTTATAAGTTAATTAAGATTATAATATCGCCGCCCTGGTAGAACAATGACACAACTGCAATAATTGAAATTTTACAGGAAAACCAAAAAACCAAATTATTTTTTACTAAAATGTTAATAATTCATAAATGCACTATTAATTATTACAGCTAAATAATTACAACCACAGTGACGTCGTTTTTCTACCTTATGCGTTCGCTATATCTAAACACATTGAAGCATTTAGTCCATTATACCAAATTTTGCAGTTGTGTCATTGTTCTACCGGGGCGGCGATATGAAATACTATAAAAAAACAATAATTATAAGATGCATGTTAGATTTTAAAAAAAAGGCCTACTATATAAGCTTAACAATTTCCCCAATCGACTATATATTATAGCAATCTGCTGTATTGTAGCGTAGGGTAGCCCCATATTATGTTAATATCCGGCAATCCGAAAACCATTACAAAGGCACATTTTGTGTAGAATGAATTGATAGCTTATTGGCTTTGCTTAATAACATAAAATTTTGGTTTATCCGTAATAGTAAATGTACCACACAAATTCGTCGTGATTATGTATTATATTTAAAGTAACTAACATTTTCTAACCAGAATCTCTATTTAATAAATATACATAATATATGTATTATTAAACTAGACCCTTCGCGTGGATACGGACTTTTAAAATAAAAATTATTTTTTATCTTTTTGTTAATATATGTATTGCATACTTTTAACTTATTAATGTGAGCTATGGTCACAAAACAACAACATAAAGGCAGAATTTATCAATAAGTAGTTTGTTAAGAAATTATTTACTGAAAATTAGTATGAACTATAAACCCTGAAAATAACATAATCTCTATAAGAATGTTTGGAAATGGATAACATGTAAATATTTTTTTCTTTATGCAAAAATAATGCTCGTGGTCATTTTCATCGGTTTACATAAAAGTATAGTTAACAATACTAAAACTACAAATTGAACTTTCTTTAAATGTTAAGCCTTACCGATGAGAATTGCCATTGAAAATTTTAATATAAGTGAAAAACTACTCTAAACATTTAAGTATAAATGTACTACATTATTGGCAATATTGAATCGTTGTACTTTTGGAAAGTAGAACTCAAAATGTTTCAATAAAATATAAACTTTTATACCGTTCAAAATACCAATGTGATCGTTTTATAACTATTAAAAGCCCCTTCATCGGCCCTTTAGTTTACCACAATCTTTTAAGAGTTACTGTTTTAGTAAAAACTTAAAAATAAAAGTTACTACGAAGTTAACATTATTTTTATTTATGAAGTCTAAGAGAGAATTAAAAACATTTGATTTATTTTATTTATGATAAACACAGAAAAGAAAACGCAATACTGACAACAATTGTATTATGATATTAGATATAGTCTCAACCACCATAATGTTATTTTGTGGGTCAAAAGTAACTAGAAATATATCTACATAATTAAACTTTTTTGGATTATTTAAAAAGAATCGCATTATAGTTTATGATAATAGTTAGGAATGTTGCCTTTTAGCTATGTTAGAACCTGGCAATGGCAAATCAAGATAGGTGTTTCAGGTTTCAATCTCACACTGTTAATGCTAATAACATTGATAAGAACAAACTAATTATTATTTTTCAAATATTTAACTATAGCAGTTGTAATATTGTAGCTATAGCAGTTTAAAACAAATGTGAGGCTCTAAAATTGTATCCGGTAAAACAAACAGACTACAGGTATATTAAATTTAAAACAATAACGGATAATATAGAACTAATATTGATTCTGCTGAATACTCGAAGAAGGTTGTCCAACAATAAATGGTAGAGAAATGTTATAAATAAATTTAAATTATTAAGGCATGTAGACGCTTTTTTGATTGCATCACAAGAATAATTGAAATATTGTATAAAATATTTATACAACAATTGGTTTTTATGATTTTTAAATGCGTTCTATACGTGAATACCATATTTTACATTGTTATTGTTTCAGTGCTCTCATAGTAGGCTGCTATAATACTTTCTTGTCTGCATAGAAATTGAAATCAAATTGCTAAAATATACTACTTGTCAATACTTTTTTTTAAACAACTATAGATATAGACTATTGACAACTAAGGATATTATCAACTAGCTACACAGCTATATACTATTCTATTACTATGTTAATGTAGTGTACAATATATATTTATATAAACCTTTATTTTAGTATGTATAGTAATATGTATGGGAGATACGGCGAGGTTTGCTCGTAGCACGGTAGTATATAGCATTAATGAATAATAAAAAACAAAACTACTTATGTTTTATAAATTTTGTAATGTCTTTAAACAATTTAATCTGTATATTAAAAGTTTATATTATATTTTTTTTAATACTGTTATTAATAATTCTGAAGAAAACTCGTTATAACTTGTTCAACCTTCCTATGTATGTAATAATTTTGTATTAACGTTTAACTTATGAAAAATCAGTATATTTACTTAAGTCACTAGGTGTGTATTTAGATGCATTTTTCAAATAAATTGTTTGTAAAATATATATTTATAAAAAATACAAAGTAAATCTTGTTATAGTAAGTTACAAAAAACTGTGTTTATTTATTTCACGTCCATCTAGAGTTTGCTAACAATAATTGTTGCAAACTATTATCCATTTTTTGGCACAACCGTACTTTCTAATAAAAAATGTTAAACATTTTCACCCATACTGTAATTACTTGAGTAGTTAAATGGCATTTTGATTAATATTTGTTTGCTTTTGTAAAAGTTTATATGCGTTGGATAAACAATAATGTATAGCTAAAAAAATTATTATACATTATTTTTATATTTATACATTGTTTTCATTGATAAATATTATGCAATTTGGCTTTTACAAATAGTGGTCTGTCACAATTTGCGGCTCAGGTCGTTAGGTTAGGTCCCTTGTAATTACTGAATCTCTTATTTATCAACACATGGCCATCTGATTATCTTATGGATATTTGTGTGAGGGAACATGAGGATTTGTATTACAAATCCTTTTCCAATTGTTAGATCTATCAATTAGGTCATTATCGTTTGTTATATCACATAGACTTTATGTATAAATTGTTGGTTAATTTCATTCAACCCTTTGCGTTTAGTTCTCCAAGTACAGTATGTATTCTGCTATTCGATTTGTGTTTAAACGCAGTGTTTTAAATACTGTTCATAGTTTTTTCTAGGTCTTTGTAGAGGGTTTTCTTTTCGTCTTGCCTTGTCTTATAAACATAAAGCCACTGAACTTTTATTAGGAAAAAATTGTAGTATTTCCAGAATTTAATAAGCCTGTATTATTCAACCTTAATTTTGTTTAAGGCCACTCTTCCAAGTCCATATATTTATATTTCTCGCACTATACAATAATTTTCTCCATTATTTAAAAGTGTTCGTACGTTCCATGTTCCAAAATGAAGAGCCGCTTACCAGTTTCCAATATTGTTTTTACGAGCGCCACATATCGGAAGTATATTACATTTCTAAACAAATGGTTTTAAATATAAATCAGCAGGGGAAAGTGGGGACCAAGGCAAAATCTTAAAAATATTAGACGAGGAAACAGTAACAAATATAGATAAGTTGATTGAACGTATATGAGAAGACGAACAAATTCAGCTGGATTGGAATACCGCACTAATATGCCTAAAACACAAAAACGAGAGACCCATGAGACAGGAGACTGTGATAACTCCAGGGGTTTTGCATTGTTAAACGTCAACTACAAAATATTAGCCTAATGCATTGTCGACGGACTTAAACCCAAAATAAAAAAAAACTACCGAGATACAAGATTTGCAGAGAATTGCCTATACCGATTGGCTCCTTATTACATAAAGGGTACAATGTGCTCTTGACGTTATAGACTTTAAAGTACTAAGATTACTAAAAAAATTTTAAATTACCGTACTCAAAAACCGCGTAACGGAGTAAATAAATTAAAATTCCATAACAAAAATATTGTGTAACATAATGTTTGTGATTTATCTAACCGGTAAAAGTTACATAAAGGTCGCCTTTGTTTTCAAGTCATTAAGTCCACGCCCGGAGTTGTCTAGCAGCCGTTGAAAAAACTCTTAGATATCGTCTGAAAAGTTTTTCCCAAACCATAATATTCGCTTATGGATCTTAATCTCCGGTCTCGGATAGCTGGCGCAGTTTAGGCGGATACGACTATCGAAACGCACCCATTGTGTATTGTCAGTATTACCGAATTTCCGATGTATCTCAATATATTTGTATTGACAGCTGAGATAAACTTTATCTTATTTATTACAATCCTTATCGGGCCATCGAGAATGTGTACACAATTGCCATGACTCTATAAGTATGAAATATCTATTATTCTATTGGCCGGCCTGAAAATGAGCGGGATACACAACGGTTGATGATACTTTGCTTTAATGTTATCGAAAAACTATTTTTCTTCATTATCTCTCGACCATTGTAAAGCATCTTATATTTTATCTGTATTGGTCATGAATTTTCTAAATGTTAATGTAACAAGAGGTTAGAAAAAACCGCACAGTGGTCACATATCAGAGTGAGGGTTCTGGGCGGTAATAAGTCTTGAAATGATTATAACTGTAAGTGATTAAAATTACTCCAGACATTCGCATTCGATTTTTAAATACGAACAAAAAATATTATTATTTTACTGGTAAAGCTGTATTTCTGGATGCTTAACCCATCTGTTTTATATTTTAAATATCCTTAAGTATCAATTGTAGTGCACTATAAGTTAGGACTTTCTAAAAACCATTACTGTTTATGTACAGTTTACATTTAAATTTTTTTACAAACGATAACTGATTAAAAAAAACGGGCGCAGAAATGAACCTTTCACCACTTCCCTTGGGTTCCAAACCCGTTACGATTTACCGAAAAACATAAATAAAAAAAAAACATAGGTATCACTGTAAAATCAATACTCTCTCGGTTTCAGATCCAAGCTAGTAGATTCGAAAACATATTAAAATACATATTTCATTATTCATTTGGCGAAAAACATTGTCATAAATTCATTACAACGGAATGTAACAGGTTAAAGTTTAAATAAAATTATTTCAACTGAAGCACATATTATTATATTCGATGAAATTTCAACCGAAAAAATAAAAAATATTCTGTTTTCGTTGATAAAATCGTTACGGCAGGTGTGTTTAAAACTGATTTATACTCATCACTTTGAATATATATATAATATATATGTGCGTGTGTATTTTTTACTTATGTGTACATGAACTTTTTCATTAATTTTTATTATAATTACACAACCCGGCTTCCTCCCCCCCCCCCACACCAGGAAGGTACGCAACGAAAACTTTCCATTATGTTCATTCACAAAGATAACAAATAAATTAAATAAACACAGTCAGTGCAACGGAGAAAAAGATAAAGCAATTGAGATTAGTTGTTGTAGTTATAATTATTTTTGTAAGTACGACCTCGTACAACGATTTATATCAACACAAAAGTCCATAATATACATTATGATGTATATAGTCACGACTCGTGTGCATTTTTGCAGCTATACCTTATGTGTTGTTTAATATTATATTTGTACATTATAAGCTCGGCTATAAAATAAAACAGAATAATTTGAACTTCAAAATACTTCCACTTAATAAATGTTTGATGGTATAATACCTACATCTATGAATACAAATTGTGTACGAAAACAGAGAAGTAATGTTATAGTAACGCAGCTCCAAAAAGCTAAGCTGTAACATAAAATAATAATGAGCCCAAAAAATATTAAGCCATTATACACAAGGAACAATAATTGTTTAGAAACAAGAGCATTTTCGTGATTCTGGAATTGTATTCTTATTGTAGATCCAAGAAAAGTATCTTTCACTCGAAAGTGCGTTGACCTAATTTTAGATTAATTATAAGTGTCTTAAGACAATTCACTAGAGGTCATTTCAGCAACTCCATTGACTACATTAACTTTATAATTTTCAAACGTTATTTTTTAATATTTCGATTTGATTCGTCCAAATAAAGTTAATTCCTTGACTATAATTATGAAACTTAGTGAAGGCACACTATTATCAAAGGAAGTTCCGTTTAAATTTTAATCAATTTATGACTACGTATCATTTTTCCTTTTTTTTTTTTGTCAACAAGTAAAATTTATTTAGAATTTTATTAAAACATCATTCTTCATTTAAAATGTGCCAATAGCTTCGACAACGTCACGTTTGACAGTTTATTTTATGAATAACAACAATTTCAAAGGTTACTCAAATAAAACCTCAGTTCTTCAAACGGGTGTAAGCTTTCTGCTTTAAAGATTGAAGGACATTGGATCATTGATATTCTGATGAACTTATAATAATACGCCTAGAAAAAAAATTTAATTGATTTTAAATTTAAGACATAATCTAAAAATAAACAAATTGTATTAAGACGAATAAATCATCTGATTTCAAATCAGCAATAATCATAGCCTTGATATTATCAGAAAAAAATAAATGTTATACGTCATAAATGTAATTTATGCGTTTAATTTTTTTAAATAGCTCTACTTAAGATGTCAAATCAAAATATATACTGTGTAATACGCTATAGAATAAATTAGTATTGATTTCAATGATTGCCAAATTTAAGTTAATTTTATTCAACATAATTTTTAATGACTTAAAATGTTTAATAACTTATTAAAATATGATACATCAAATGTGTTTTCGACATAACTACCTTAAGTGCTCTTATCTTCAACACTATACAACATACTTTGCTAAATTATAAGCAATTTGCATAAAAATGTCTTGAGTATGTGGTATCGACGATTTCCGCATATTTTTAGACCTATTGTTCATAAACCTGTCATAATAGAAAAAGATGTAGTTTTATAAAATATTTAATAAAATAATTTTGGACGTAACTAACTCGTTGCGTCTTCGGGTTAAGTACATATTCTCAACGCAATTATTTAATAAGAATATTTCACAATAAACGTTGTAAATATTTTTAAATTTTTACTCGTCACTAACATCTATATTACAGTGAGTTGAAAGGTATTGCGTGGTTTCGGCTAATAAACCTAAACCCCTTCGGTTGTATTGTTTTTTATCGTCTTAGTCTTTACTCCCTCGTCATCCTTTAGAAACTATTTAGCGAACGTTGCACAAACGAAATAAAAAATGTTGCTTTGACTACCGTCTTCCACGTTAGTAATGTATATTTCTAACCATCGTCTGAGCACGAGGTAGTGGTAAGCTTAAACACTTTTTAAGCATAACTTGTACATTTACCCAGACAATAATTTCACTGTACTAACTTTTAACAACCGCGTTAACAAACACAACGCCTAATGATTTTTTCGATTGGTTTTATGTTTGTAATATTCATTACATACATTTTTTTTTTCTTTAAATAATTACAATTACAAAGAGTCCCTATTAATTTCATAGAAAACAAAGATAAAAGAAAGTACAACTCTTACAAGAGTCAATGCAAGAACCTTTATACGAGTACTAACCAACCAAAATATTATACGTCGCAATAACAGCTTCCATAATTCTTTAGGTATATATTAGTTACATGATATATATACAAATAGCTAAGCTTCAAAAAGTATTTGCTTTTTTTTCAAATTTTCCAAAGAAAATCTCAATTGATTGTAATAACCTTTTTTAGAAACAAGTTTTAAGAGTAAATGTCAAATTTTCTATTGGTTTTGCAGTGGACACACTATCAAACCCCGTTATGCATACTATATGTACTTGAATGATGTCTCTCTCAACCTAGGAAATCAATAATCCAACTTTGTAATTTTCCCTTATGAAATGCCTTTATATTTTATGAAGCGCGCTGGAAAGTTTTTGAAACTCACGATTGTACAGCAAATGCGATCCTTGTACAAAATTACATTAAAAGTTTGTCAAACTTTCACTGTTACAGTGACAACGATATTGTTAAATTCGGTTATGCGGCTCATTCAGCCTTATGAAGGAATTGTGATTTTATAATATTGCTAAAATATGACATACTTGTTTGATTTAAAGTATTTCAAGTTAACTGGTTAAATCGTTTTCAAATATTAAATTAACTGTAAGCAGGGTTGATCGAATTAAAAAACATTTTATTGTGATTTTACGACTACAGACTAACGCAGTACTATAAATTATTTAACCCTAAGTCCGTCTGCAAATGGAATAGTGCCACTGAATAACCCCTTCAACCAGGTCGTCACGTTTGGTACTTGTAAATAAAACTTTTACTTATTATATTAGTATCGTGTACACAGATTTTAAAACCGTCCAATAATAATAAAAAATAAAATAAGTTCGTCTGTGGAATTTATCAAAGCATATTATACTGTACATCGGTCACACAGTAAATGTCGTTAGGAAAATGCTCCCAATAAGAAAATTAAACTTATTCTTTGAACCCAGTAATCGGTATTTTATATTTTAAAAAACCAGTAATAAAGCCAGATATATTCGTTGTAAATTTCCTAAGAATAACTGACTCTTTTCATTCAAATAATGTTGACAAAACGATTATAACTTTCACTGTGTGATGCACGCCTCAAGTTCACACACTACATTTAGCACCTGTAGAGTATACCAAAAGGATTAAATTATTTACTTAAAGCTCTTGCGCTCTGTTATACTCTACTGCGCCATAGTGACCAACCAAAGTCGGTACTGAAATTTAAGGGATTATTAAAAATAATATGAATTCCTAAAATGCATGATTATGTAAAACCGGTCTGCAAATTAAAATTTTTTATCGAGTTACACCTATTGGGCTAAATTATTATGCTACTTGATCAACATAGATGAAAATTAAGGATTTTTTAATTATCTAAACTTCATTTATTCTCAATATTTTTTTTTTTTTTTGAAAACAGGAGTATCGTAGAAGAATTATCCTCCTTAAGTGCACTTGCTTCTTCTCGATCTCCGCTTATGTCTATCTGGAAATTAAACGCTCAAACGCTTGAATGAAAAATGAAACAGTTTTTAGTCTAAAATAAGATGCAATAGAGCGTTTAAGATTTTTCTTCAAACGCGTTATGATTTTATGTGACGAATTGTTGAAAATCTATAAAACTTTCACACGAGGTCACTCGAAAACAACGGCAGTTGTATTTTCTAATATTTTCTAAGCGCACACCGGGGCAATTATTTTCTTAACAATTGTAAAATAGCTGATTGATTTAGATCGTTAGGGAAAATTATAATATTTACAGTATTATCTTATAGCTGTTATGGCGCTTACCTTTGCAAATGTTTTGAATGTGTGTCTGTCTTCGATTGCCCCCGCTAAGTTGGTCTCTAATCAATCGACTGTATACAATTTTATACGGTTCGTTTTCAACAATATCCGCTGTTTTAATAAAATTTCAAACAAACTACGTTCATGCACGACAGTGCAAGTTTTTGTGCCAAACCGCGCGATTGTGACCCGACAGACGGACGACGTTGAACTGAACTTACCGAGCATTTACCGACTGGAACGGCAACGGCGTTATGGAGGGAATCGAAAAGGCAACCCCTATACCCGCCCCTTAGTACGTTACTAGTATAAAAAGCAACACATCGACATGGTTTACCGTTCCCCTTCACATTGCGCCCCATACTGAGCGAATGTGATGGAATAATGAAAGAACTTTCGATGACCGCGTGCGTACACCGTACTTGTTAAGTTCACGTGTCTTGTTTAGAGATTAAAAAAAATATATAATAAACATTGTGTGTGTGTGTTTGTGTGCATCTACATAATAGAGCACCTGAATCGATAGCCCAACCCCGACGTTGAATTAATGGTAACGTGAACACGGATATTATTATTTGATCGACAAGCGTTTTCTCGGGTACGCCGCACGGTGGTCTGAGAATGGAATTTAACCGAGCAGTTCAAAATGTTAAAAAAATTTCAATTCTGTTCACTACCTCATTAGTGTATGTTTACGTAAGTAAATATATAATGACAACTTAATAACAATTTCCGAACTTGAGTTATAGCCAGTTAGTTATATTATAGACTTTTGTCTTTGGTATTCGCAAAATAACAGAAAAATTAAAATTGTCTAGTTCACTTGGCACACTTGGTGATCTTATAACACCCGTTTAAAACATTTAACTAAGTTAAAACTTTATATTTACACTTGTAAACGTATACTAATGAGATCCTGAAAATAAATTGATTTTTTGAACACTTTTATAACAGCCTATTTTTGCTAACTAAATTCGACTCTCAGACCATTTTGCGATGATGGTCGTTTAGTAAGACGCCTGGCAAATCAATCTTTTTTTTCTTCTAGAAAACGCTGTTTAAATTAACAATTAGCATATAAAGATATAAGTATGGATTAGTAATTGGCACTAAGCTCGAGAGTTTATGGTTGATTTATGAGATATGATATGAGTATATGACCAATGTTGTGCGCTTAATTATTAAGAGGGGAATCTGGGAACAATAAAATATACCAAACTTATATAAAATATATATTTACTACACCGAACATTTGTTTAGTTTTTTTTTTTTATTTCAGTAAGGTTAACGTTTTTTTGTTGGCGATAACAGGATAATGGAAAGTAAGTCATGTGGCCTGAACCGTTAAAGTTCTGCCTACTGTAGGGACAATATGCTATAGTTATGAATTGTTTAATCACTTGTAATGGAATCAAAAATCTGTTGCTAATGAATGGAATCGCCCTGTGCTAATAGCTATGACCCATACAGATGACATGTTAACAATAATTGTAAGTAATTGACTGCTACTTTAAAATTCGGTTAAATATTTATCAACTTAACAATCGTCGAGTGTTTGTACAACAAAACAGTTTTTTAATATAATGCTTAACCATTAAGTGTGGAACTATTTGAGCCATTCTATCTCTACAAATATGCTTCTCATTATGCTCATGTGCTTTTTTTAATGTCCATTAAACAGTTGTTATATGTCTTGGTAATTATTCTTGATAATTTGTTCCTATTTGTTCTATGTGATTAATCTACCTTTCTCACGAGCAACATGACCTCTGATACATGATACTAGTGGTAATTTCACTAACTTATTCTCTACGCTTCAAATGGGTTCCCCACATTTTAAGTTTATAAAATAATATTTCAAAGCTTTTGCTTTACAAATATTACATTTTTTTTTTTTTTGTAAATTCATTTATATTTTGATACCTGAACGGCATTAAGATGTGTGAGTTAGGAAAATATTCAAAGTTGTTCTCCATTGAGTTGACTACCACTTATTTAAAAATTGTTTTTTTAAGTAATGATTTAAAATAATTTTTTTGGCAGTGCACTAATGAATACATTTAATTTTAAAGAAAACACGATTACGTTAATTTTGAAATTGTATAATGATCAAATTAATGGTCGTTTTATTTCAATCGAGTACTTGTAACGGAACGCGTTAATTTTTAAAAGGAGTTTCTACTGAATATATTATAAATATAACCCGGGTGTACAATTACTAACCGTTTTATAAGTCCTGTAGGATCTACACCACTATCATAACACTATCTATGCGCCGTAAGTTGATTTGAAGGCAAAACACGTAGACGCTGGCGCATTTTGTAATTTGTTGTATGTATTAGGAATACCTAATATATTATGTGATACATATATAGTGCATGATTAGTGATAATAGTCGAATTACTGAGCTGCACCTTTTGCAATAATACGTGTAACGTTTAAAACTAATTTGCGACGAGCTCATAATATCTTTAAGAAGACAGTGACTAGAATTTCAAAAAATAAGCCAGCATAGTGGGGCTGGAGCATAGTAGGGACGAAACAGATTGGGATAGAGAATGTCACAGATCTACAGAAATTATTATAACTGAATTTTACTTTTTACTGTGGCTTTTCTGAATGAATTTGTGATAGATAATATGAGTCGAGTGTCATCATAAAATATTTATACTGCATCGTATGTCCTAAAAAATGTGCAATAAGAACTGTTCAACGAGAAGTGGGTACTATTTTTCACTATCATAATTTAGCATACTAGCTTATAAGCAATTGTCTTTAGTTAGTACCATGTGTTTATAATATTGTTAACTATGAGTTCCTAGCGTTTAATTGACTATTAAACGTAATAAATTGTACTTTATTTTGTTATAAACAATACACTAGTTTCCATTACTGTGTTACTCTAACCCACCACAATATTATACCATGATATTACTATTATAATATCTAGTCTATATTATTTTCTTTTTACAACAGCTATGAATTATAACAACTAACGGCACGACAATAATTTAGGTTTGAGTGAACATAGTCGCAGGTAAACATTGAAGTTTATTTTTATAAATTATAGGTAAGTAACAAAAAATTAAATCATGCTTTAGACATTAGGCTTTAACATATTGCATTAAATGGTGTATTATCAAATCGTTTTCTGCAAAAATGTATAATTTTTCTTTGGCGATTCAAAACTGTCAAAACGAATTGTTATTGTTTAACATATTTTACTGTCATATTTCAATAAAATATTTTTTGTAACTGAGAAAACTGAATTTAGATTGACATAATTAAATACAGTTGGAATACAAAAATGTCCGTTTTTTATTTTTATTATGATATATTAACAATAAAGTAATATTATTAACATGATATATATACTAAACTGCACACTTAAATGTATATAAAAAAAACTTGTGTTAGAGTAGTAAGTATAGAGTTTAGTCTATACTTTTTTCATAATACTCTGTGGGCATGTGTACTACCAAAGGTATTTCTATGAACCTTTACAGGACTTTGAAATGACAAGACTTAACATATTTTAAATTTTTTTCAACTTTTCTAGCTTTTCTTTTTTTTAATAAAATTGTTTAGTTTATTTTGGACATTTTATTTTTATTTAATAAGAGCTTATATAAATAAGAAGTCCCAATTTCAGCATTTTCACTAATGATTTACAAACTAAAGAAAATAATAATTTTTGTCTGTTGTTTTAAATTTGTACTCTATGCTTGTCAATTACATTTTAAATAATGGACTTCTTCAATTTCAAAGCCTCTAAGTTTCCAATTACATATAATTTATTATATATGTAATGAAAATAATAACCGTACAACTCTTAAATCCATAAAAAAACGTCATTGTTAAGATAACATTCACAGTCAAAGTCTCATGATCAGTTAAAAACAGATAAATGTCAACTTATGCTTTTCTAGCTTCGACAAACGGGCAACAAAATGTTTGCTTTACTAAAATTAATACTAGTTTTATAAAGTAAGTAAAATTTTGAAGTAGATTTTTAAATAAAAAACCGACCTTCTTTTCTAAATAATGTCTACAATGTCGGTTAGGGTAAATGTTAAACTGAAAATTATACAGATAATGTAGAACTGCCAACGCTTCCCACGTTGAATCACTATTTAAATTTCATTTGTGTTTATTTTCGTGTACGTCAGTAGCTTAGAGTATGCAACATGTATAGGAGGAGGTGACTTTGAATAACGGATCTTCTAATAGGTTTTTGCATGCTTTTAAGCAGTTTCAAAGCGCGCTTTGATTATAATTATGAATAGCAGTTGCCCGCATAGTATGCAGAAATGACATTACTTCCAGAACACAAACACCCTTATAATTTCTTAAACCCCTCTAGGGGGAGTAAAATATTTCCCCAGCAACAAAATATAAACGACAGAGCACATTTTACGCTTTACATTTAGGTAAATGATTCGATATTTCTATTAAGTTTGAGGGAAATTCCATTTTCCACAAAAGTTCAAAGTGCTCAAGTATACATACTGTATACATCTAACTAATAAACAAGGTACATTTAAATTAAACTTATATCGAAAACCCTTTGATTATATTTACTATTACTATAAATATTATTGACTATTGATTATATTAATATATAACCTCTCTAAGAACATAACAAAACCTTAATAATGTCGTTACACGTATAGAAATCTGAAGCTAAATTGTAGATGTTATAATTTATATTAACATGTTTAAATTGACAAATCAATATCTACATATCTCAATATTGCCAGTAATTGATACAACACCAAATAGTTTTAAATTAAGTGTACATATTTTTTGAAATTGAAAACATTATTCTAATAGGTTATTATGTACATATACAAGTATTTAGATTGTCGTTTTACATAAAGAAATGAGTTTCTCTTTATTTTCATACAAATATCTGAAATTGCTTAGCATTATTATGGTTTGTTAATCAATAAATTATAAATATCAATAAATTATGTAAAAAGGAATAACAAAATAATGCTAATAATGTATTAACCGCGCTATGGGCAACGTTTTCTCAGGTAATATAATTTAAAAAAGAAATAATAACTTATAACAGTATTATAATAGAGTTACGTTTATTAAAAGCGAAGCTCTCCTTTTCCGCTTAACTGACGACAATCCGGATTAGTAATACAGTTTCGATTTTCTTGTAATTTAATCGGACTTCATTAATGTCAACGATATTATAATCAGTTAAATTCATAATATTCAATAAAACAGGTTCCGCATTATTACAGACCAAATACAAATTGATTTTATGATATATCAACACATATTATTGTATGTACATAAAACCGTGTTATAATAATATATTTTAGTTTCCACGCTAAACCAAAAATGTATAGCCGGTTCTTGCACCGGAACTTTTACCGATTTTTAATAACCAATTATTATTTTCCTTTACAATTTACTAGCGAGTGAAAAATATCAAAGTGATTTTCGGAACGATATAAATGTGAAGGAAAGGTTTTATTCCAGCAAACAATTCCTAAATTAAAAAAACAAACATACAGAGCGTGGAATAGGTTGTTCTACGACACTATTTATTGGTGTTTATCAATGAAATTGTGTGTGTCTAAGGATAACATGGATAATTGCACCGTACTTGTTAAGCAATTAAAAAACAATTAGGTAACTTTCCAAATAAAATTATTATGATTGCCCACAGATCCTAACGGTATAACTACAAAGTTATTGGTGTTTGTGTAACGTTTTCATTCTCAATTACCTTTATCGTCCGCAATTAAATTTATCTGTGGACGAATATTCGGATGTCCAAAAACAGACAATATTCTTTTTCAGAACGATTAACTTTTAGACATTTATCCTCTACTCGTTATAAAAAAAATATAATTTGATAAATGTTAAGCTTGTGAAGTTACTAGAGTGTTACCGCAAGAACACCCAAAGATATTACACAGGCACAACTTGTAACCACTCACCAGGTAACTGTTAAGCATCACTCCACTAATTATACATTTTAGCAATTAGATTTCTACTGACCTTATGTCCGAGAAAATTTAACATAACAAGTTTTTTTCTCTTTCGTTTAAACATAACGTTGCGTCTTCCATAGGAATACTTAACCTTGTTAACTTGGAAATAAATAACAATATAAAAAAAATGCATAATTGAAAGATGCCACGTATAATTATTGTGGCTAATTTTATAGTTGTATATTTTATAGTACTAAATCTTGTATGATATCAAAATATTATATAAGTCGATAAATTAATTTCATTCCCGAAAAATAAAATGTATTATTATTATTTTGTAATATATTTTTAAAATAGTTATAATAATAGCCTAACCGCACAACCTTTTTTAAGCTAACTCAATTCAGTATTTTGTTGTGTAAACAAAAAAAGTACTTATCTTAAAAATGGTACAAAAAACAAAATGTTTTTTCTGCTACTTTAAAAAGCTGTTAAGTGTTGTGCAAACGTTTGAAAATATTAGGGTAACTGCCGGGGTGACATGATGTCCAGTTTTTCGTTGACGATAGGTTCCGTCAACATATGAGAGTTTCCTTTTGAGTAAACCCAAACCATAGAAATGTATCTGGTGAAATGCCGGTCAAGTCTAACAATGACTGTACGTTTTCTACAGAAAAAATATGAATCAATCCGAAAGCACTTTAACCGAAAACTTTTCAATAATACTTAACCATACAATATAAAACTTTTTCGCGCCACTTAAAATGTTTACGCAATACTTCTATAAAACATAAGTTACATAATTTGCGATAATAGCTTTGACTGTTCTAGCCTCCTATTGTATACACTATGTTACAGCTATGTTCACAGCATAACGTCACTGACCAAATTATTTTAAATACAAAGAGTAAATCTAATAATACTTAAAATGCCTCCTAGATAACTTTTTATTATAAAACTGTACATCTTTGGTCGCTTAATAAATGTGTCGTCCATTGAAAAAGGGAATGGTCTCGTTGTAATTGAATTTTGAAATAACAAGTTTTTGTAAATTAATGTGTAGGAGAATAATTAATACAAGTATTAATTATTATAGTTATTATATATAAGTATCCAGTGATTTCTAATTTTTTATTTATTGAAGTTACTTATTTGTTTACTCAAATTATTATTTTTATTATTATTTACACAATTTGTATTTCCATAATAACATGTTTTTATACTCGAGTTTTCCCTGTTGTTTTGATATCACTTTTGTTTGTAACAACATCAACAAGGTACTACGTAATTGAAATAAAAATAAATACAGCGATTTAGTTAATAATATATAATAGTCTATATTATATATATATATATATATATATATATATATATATATAAGAAATTAAAAATTATCTACGTAATTTGTTTTGTATTAACTAATTAACATACCTATTAGTATAAATATCGTTTGTAACACTATGCAATTTGTTCAATCTTTACTGAGCTTTTCGCTGTGTAATATTGTGTTATTTATCAATAAACCGTTGAACCAAATCTATTCGTGCAGTTCTCTGTGTTATTTAACAGTTATTTATTCAAACCTTATTTTTCTAACTACTGTACGAGATGTTTTGAAGCCTTTGGCTCACTACAGTTGCTTCTCTTTTATAATGAAAGATATGACTAAATGTGACTCCATAAGGCCAAAATGTGTAAATTTAAAATGTTTGAAGTTACACCACGATTCTACAATGACCTAAATAACGTTTTCCGTTCCCATTACTAGCTCTGTTGATTTTCATCTGTATTCTTTGGACACCTGAACTGAACTGTACTGTGTTTATTTTGTGCTTCTAAAAGGCCGTATTGTTTTATTATCATTACAATATTATTATTTCTGCGGTTACTGTTTTTTATTTTAGATTTCACGTGTAATGGACGTCGACAACAAGCAGGTAGGTAGTAAAAAAAACAAACAACAAAAAAAAGGGGTTAAACCGATTATTATTTTTGCGCCGTTATCGATTTGCTCGCGCCACCACACGGTCACGTAGCAACTCTGAATTGCATTTAGCACGATTTTCCTGTCTCCATAGTGTAACGGCTTTGTTCAAACCGTACCTGTATTCACACCTATTCTGGCGATTTTATTAGGTACAGCAGAGCAACAGTGACGTCACGGTCTACAGTTTATACAATTCGGACGACTACACTTTTTAACCCCTATTCAACTGTGTGGTCCAACGCCAACATCTATGTGCTACACAGACTTTACTTTGGCATAAAAGTGAATTAGATCGAGTCAGACACAAAAAACGACTGAATTATTATCTTAAACAATATGGAATATTGATTCAACGTTTCAGAAAGATAACCGTTTCACTTTTTTTTTTTTTTTAATACATTAATACAAATTTGAAAGAAATAAAATAATGAAATAATCCGCATGAAAAAACCTTAATGCCGGGTTGCATAAACGTCTAATGAACCAATAAATGTTTAGTGGTTCTTTAAACATAACTAATTGGCCTGTCATTGATCAATTAAATTTAAACGGACCATTAAATTTATTAATTATTTATGCTACGTATATATACATATATGAGTGTTGTTTTAACAAAATACAATTTTTTTAATCAGTGCTTCATTTTTTCAAGACTAAGATATAGTATAGTATCGTCGAATGCGTCGTAGCTAATCTGTTTTCCGTGTTTTAAAAATCTTATCATTAGGGTTAAATGATGTATAATTAATACAAATATAATCAAAGATAACTGAAATTTGAGTACGCTATAAAGAGTTGAACCGATCAATTATATACTAACTTCTACGAAGTACAAAATTATTATTTCATGAACTCGACTCACGACGTTAAGATTACGGTTTTTTGTATTTAATTAAATGACGTTCACAATTTCAAGAGTTGTTTACTTTGAAACTTTTACAGTGAACGAGAATACTCGAAAGATAAAATACATTTATGAATACATCATAGTGTTTGTATCTAATTAATATCTAAATCTAATTAGAATAATTTTTAACTAGTCAAGTAGTTCCGAAAAAATCTAATTACAAAAATGTGAGTAATATGTACTACAATAGTACTGTCTATAAAGACCATAAATAATGATATTCGCAATAATGCGCTACAAGACAAAGTTCTTATCTTCTATCCATATTTTTGCAAAATGAATTAAGCATTTTTGCATTTATATTGTATGTATAGTTTTCTATGGACAAAGCTTTTAATGGCATAACAAACAAATTTTAATAATAATAATACCAACATGCGAAGTACATGATTCCGTATTTATATTTCGTGAATAATAATATTACAATATATCAAAAATTTGGAGCTGTTTGTGTTGTGGTTTTTCTCGACTTTCATTCGATTAGAGTAGATTTTATTTCCTTGTCAAGTCCGCAAGCATTAACCGCTTCTGTTATCGATTCTTGAGATTCTGTGTCTGCAAAAACAAAACCAAACACACTTACGTCACTTAGTGTGTACATACTATATAGTAACACTGATAAATATCTTTCTGTCCCTTATCCATAATAAGTGTTGCGATTCAAACCTGAAATGTCGGCTAATTTTTCTTCTTGATCAAACGACGATAATGGCCACAACCTCTTTAGAAAACGTTTTTCCATTAGTAAAGCAGCAGAAGACTTTACTAAAATAAAATAAATAACACACTTTTTTTGTTTTGGTAATCACGATGTAGAATATGAATATACTTTTTTAATGTATTATTTGAAAAGAAAAAAAACTTTAATTTACAAGACTACTGATGTCCTAATGTCCTAATGTCAAATTAAATATTTTATATTTGTAAAGGGTATAAGTAACTTTTAAAATAATGTTACTTTATACCTTTTTGGTTGTGAACACCTCATTTATTAATAGTGAGAAAAATGCAAAGGAACGAATTAGATGGTAAATGATGACATAATGTAGTCATGCTATTAAGACTGAAGGGAGTGGTAAATGATTTAGAAGTCAGTTAAGTAAAGAGATTAAAGTAAACAAAAAATTAAGACCTTAGGTTATCTTTTTAAAAATAAAAGCGAGCACTCGATACTCATGTTGGAAAATGTGTATTTAAATTTGTATTCGATTTAAATAAGGTTGTTTAAATTAATACTGAAAGAGTAACTTTTCCTACCACTTTTGAATGGTATGCATTTAAATTTTTTTTTATCGAAAAAAATCTATAATTCTTTAATAGGTCACAATTTTAAATTAATGAAATGCTTACAAAATTAAAATGATATTTCTGAAAGACTAAGATAAATTGAGTCGTATTAATTCAAATTTAATTTTAGAGAAATATATGTTTTTTAAAATTATAATTAAGATTCCAACAATGTCGGTTATTAGCCTGATTATGCTTAAAAGTTATTGCAAATAGTGAATTAAACATAAGTTTTTAGAATACAATGTGAAATGTTAACAATATAAAATACGTGTTATAATAATTAAATTAATTATATATTTAAGTATGTATTATATTTTATTAAATAACCGTGAAAATAAATCCAAAAGAGAGCTCTTGGTCAATTTAATTTAAACTATTTTAATATTAATGTAATATATTGTAATGTAATTACTATCCATTTCCTGTTTGTTTTCACGATTTCCTAAGTGCTTTACTGGTGTTTTCCGCAACCCGTCTTTACAATGCAACGATTTCCTTAAATCAAATAACAATAATATTATGTTCTTTAAATTTGTCGATGAACCGTTATAAACATTATTTATTGCCTAACGTCGGAATAACATTATCATGATGTTGTATACGTTACATGGATCGAATGTCGTGAATAGTTTTGACTTCTTTTAGTATGTGCTGTTGTAACATTCTTTCCGGTTGGTTTTCGCCAGGCACGATGTTCAGACCCTTTAATTCGGGACGATGAAGGCTGAAGAATGAGTTCCTTTTCTATTTATAAACCCAAACACACACACACACACACACATGTGCACACCAACACATCGATGTAATAAATCACGTATCATCATATTTTAAAGGAGAGCTGTATAAAATTGTTGCCGGGTACTAACATCGCATTTCTCATTTTTGACCTCGACTAGATAATAATATTTTTCTCGCCAATTTTCATCCAACACCCAACTCAATTTATCACACCGGCGACCGGCAATTATATGACGTTTAAGATATGTTAACGATACCCAAAAGAGTCTTCCAAGGTTAAATTATTAATTTGTGTAATATTGTGTTATAAACATCCTTAATCTCAATCTAGTAATATGTTTTCATAGTCGATTATTTTTTTTTTTTTTAAATATTGTCATGTTAAATTAAATATACATATAGGATGTATGCAGGCATTACAATATTCAAATATATCCAAACAATTATCCATAAGGATAGAGAATATCCACCTGCATACAGTTTAATTACTAAAATTAGAATTAATAATTTACTAAAAACATTTAGGAAGGCTCTTGTAAAATTTGGAGAGGTAAACTCGGGGAGGGAGTGGGGGCATTATCTTTAATAAAATATACAACAGTGGTCTTGTTTAGTATAAAAAATGTTTAGTTTATTATTTATTATAAGAAAATAAAGTAAGTAGGTACAGGAAAATGGAATGATTCTAGGAAAAAAAATTTTTCAGGAAAGCAAAAACAAAGTTAGTTTGTGCGTACAAATCTATGTGTCAACCGTTTTTAAAACGCTAAGATGGCCCCACTATAACCACTCTTTCACAAAATGGATTTCAAAATTTAATACTAGCTCCAATGTACCATTGAATGGTATCATTATCTAAAAATTGAAAAAAATGATCTAGTACCCTTCTCCCGTGTGCCCTTCACTTCATTACATTAAAAAGGCAACTCGGTATTTTTGTTTTTAAGAGTAATTTACCTATTTAAATTAAATTAACTAGATTTATATTGTAGAGTTCCTAGAAATCATTTCAAAAGTTTTCATTCAATACATAGCTTAACCACACTCGTTATTAATTTAAATCCATACAATTATAAAATATTGTTTAAGGGTTATTTAGTAATTTTGAAATTAAACAAAATCATTAAATTGTACACATGAACTAAATTTATTAATTACATAATTGAAAATATTAGCTAAGTAAGTATTTTTATTGTATATGATTGCCGGTCATTTATACAAAATTTCATTTTTCATAAAATATACACTAGAATAGTAAAAAAAACAATTGAATTACTTTTAATGGACCATCCTGATGTTTTAAATTTCTGATTGATATAGTGGCTAAGCCGTTCATTATTAACTCTTGATTGATTTTTAATTCCTGTCCGTCGTACAGTGGAACAATTTTCGGGATACCATTGCTATTTAGCCTCTATAATACCATTAACACGTGAAATGAAGTGTCATTCAAATGTGGAGTACTACTTATATAAATGAAATTGAAAGTAGATAGTGTACTACATAACCAATATTCTTAATAAAAGTTATTGATAACATATTTAATCATATTTTAGTCTACATTTACATTACACGAGTCTACAGTTAGTATTTACTTGGCTTTTGTGTAGCACATTGTTTTCGTCTCCCAATGATAAACTATCGTTGTCCTTTTTACCTTTCCGTAATATCTCCATGTTATACAATATTCCGGAAAAAGGCAATTTTGAATTACAAGCTAAAACTTTAAATTTTAATTATTTGATTAATACTAAATAGATACGGTATTATTTTGTTTAAATATATTATATTGTATATGCGTAACTATACACAATTCAACAAATAACACATGTATAAGCATATGTTTTTTAACTACGAAAATAAATTATAACCATTCAAGGTTAAATGTCACACATTCAAGATGGTAAATGACACAAAAAATAAAATAATTTAACATAATCTGTAAAGTGTTGATAATACCGAACATACCAGGAATGACTAAACGACGTTTAAAATACATATAATATATCATGGGTTAACACGAATTTTGAGTTTGGATTAAGAATGCTGGATTTTCATTCCTTAGTAGTCTGAGGATTAAAAAATATGCAATTTTAGTCTAACGCTTTGTTTTTGTAACAATGAAAACTAAAACAATGAAGTCCATTAAAAATATGTCATCGTAGAGATCAAGTACGAATTTTTTTTGTCTGAGAGAAGAATTCCGCTCAACGCGACAATAAGAGTTAAAATAAGACCAACTCTTACTAAAGCTGGCCAATATAATGGTTAACATTTCGATTAACATCGATTAAGTTGCAAGTTAAAATTAATTTAATAAATTATCTAGAATTAATTTATAAAAAAAATAATATTTAGACCCCGTTATTATGTATTATTATTGTGTTGTAAAAATACAGTCTATGTATTTTCCGTGCAAAACCAAATAAGTATTTGGCAATTTTTCTATGTTTCTTGATGTGCACATTTAAAACATAAAAATCGAAACCCAGGCTCGAACCAAAAAATACAAATTTATTAACCGGTGCTAACACAATAACAACACAATAATGACTATGTGTATTTTAATAACACAGGCAATAGTAACACAGAAGTAAAACTAAGAATGTAATGCGGTGCTATAATACATTTATTTATAGGTGACAACTATTTTTAAAGTTATGGGTTTAAAAGTTAGGACGGGAGGGTAAGTGTGGTTGGGAAGTGTGCGCAGATAAAACTAATACTACATTCCACCTTTTATCCTCCCCTAAACTTGAAACTTCATCAACTACAAAAATAATTATCCAAAACTGGTTACGACCAGTCAAAATTTCAAGTAAATTATTTTCAATTTAAAAAGTTAATTAAATATATGCGTTACTATTTAAGTTTCAAAAGTTGCTATCAAAAAAACTACGTTGGTAAGGGGGGGGGGGGTAAAAACAAAACAAATTGTGAAAAATTGAGATCACATTGTATAAAAACATTATGAAAGGAAAAAATTTAATTTCTTATTAAACTCTATGAGATATTGAATGGTTCACGATAAAATTATCACCCTGTATAAGGTCATTGGCCTATAAAAAAAAAAAAAATAGTAGAAGATAATATATATTATTGAACTATCAAATATATATAACTGAAAATAACGTGGCAATGAGTTTAGGCGGTATTATGTAAAAAAATATATTTATTTATTATTTTTCATACGGGATTAGCACATATATTGTCTGTTTTTATTTTATTAGATGAAAAAAAGGTATCTATTTTTAAATACGATTATATAAAAGCGAAGCACTCGAGCACTACGACTCAGTTCTAAATATAATACAATTTGAATGTATTATTAATTGTGGCACCCTCTTGTACAATTTTCTTGAGGACGCCACTGCCCTTGAATGAATTTCTTGACTGTTTTAATGAATTACAAATGGCATCTAGTTTATACTTTATAGTCATTTTTTAACATTGTCATGTAAATTACCACATAAATTGAAAATTCGATTAAGTAATGACTTAACAGACTTATAATTAAATAATTTTCCAAATTATAATACTATTAAAAATAGTTTACTAATAGATAACGACAAGTTTGGTGCAACCCGCTAATAATAATATAATAGTATAACCAGTAAATATTCATCAAAGCTTGCTGACTTTATGGATAGACAGTTTAGCACGATGTATGATGGGTAATCATTACAGTACTTGCCAATTTCACTGTGTTTGGCACTCAATACTAATACTGAGGCCTTGTTTACACTCTTGCGCATTGTACTTACACTTTACAATCGACAAAATCGATTTACTAAACAAAACTGCGTAAACTTGGCTAAACTGCTGAGTAACACTAAAATACTCACCACTCGACTAATTCAGTAATTCAGTCGAATTACTGAAATTGTGTAAACCAGACTTCAGTGCGATTGACAAGTAAGTACTAAGCTCAAGTAAAGGGGGAATATTTATTTATTAATTAATGTAAACGCCCAAGTGCATTCATATTATTATTAGTATTTTTATTATATCATTAATATTATTGTACATAATATTTTATTAAATACAGTATACACAATAGTATTATATAAATGAGCAGTACCTAGTACAACAATACAATTGATTGTATAACAAATCAATAATAATATTAAATAACACCTGTTATAATAATAAACGGGTGCAAAGTATAAATTAGATAGAAATAGGAAATGAAAATCACAATTTTCTGAGAGATAACAGACATTTTGTATGTGAAAACAGAAATGTGTCTAGAGATAAGGCTTTCAAATGCGATTTTCAAAAGAAAAAAATAGTTCCTACTACTATAATTAAGTAAAAAAATGTAAATTATAATTAAATAGAAGTCTAAAAAATAGTCTAGAAATATATTAAACCCAAAAAGTTTGTTTTAAAAAAATAATGATTTTATTTATTTATTTTAAAACTTTAAATTAAAAACTTTTCAACAAGTGTGCATCATTTAGATACATATCTCTACGATTTATAGTTATATTTTTGTGTATAGTTATGATTATACAATTTTGATCTTATGTACTTTTATTAAACTTTTGTACGACTAGAATAACGTTCATTGGGAATATATGAATTATTATGTTCCAATTCCTAACCTTAACAGTTAACTCAACAAAGTGTTACCTTGTAATGTATATGTCTTTTGTACCTGTCTTAAGTCTTTCGATTATACATTATATTAACCATATCGTAACAATTTGAACGTGTTTAGTGTAAAATTCATCTAGTATTAACTTGGGAGTAATATAATTTAATTAACGACATAAATACATTTTGATATTATCTATAGAATAAATTTACAAACACCTCTTTTAGGAATATTAATTATAAATTAAGTTTACTAACAACCAAAATAAACAAAAAAACATTGGAAAGCATGATACCGCTATAAAATTAAAAAGCAAGTTCAAATATAGTGATCAATCTACGCGTGTAAGACGTATTAAGGTTCAATTATTCTTTTAAATAAAAGTAAAATTAAATAATATTATATAAACAAAGTACTTTTAATGTCTTTTGAAGCAGTAAATTATTTTAATAAAAAATATATATGATCAAGAATTTTGTTAATTTAGCATTAGTAATAACCAGTAAATTTACGTCCCTTCGATCTCATATTATATATAACATGCTAAATCGTCTAAACGATAATTATATATTTAGTACGTTTGAGTTATCAATCGAGATCGTATTAAATTTGTAGTTACATTATGTCACAATATTATTATCATTTATCATTCAGTAGCTGGTGTACTTTGCTTAACATGTTAATCGTTATGACATCTAATATGAGAGTCTTAATTTTTAATTGAATTGTTTTTTAAATACAACTTGATTTTGTAGACAATAGCGTGAGTAAAACTTCTCATTATGTAAAATATTTAGATTCGGTTTCGTTCGACTTGAAAATACTTATCATTGATACACATGGCGCTCTCTAGAATATAAAATAAAAACAATTTTCGTTTGAATCATTCCTGTGAGGGCTAATACCTAATAATTATACTATACGCGGACTACAAATCTTGGTAAAGTATTTGTAATTTTTTTTATAAAAATATGGACTTATTTAACTCGTTGGATTACTTCGTTTCTTCTTCATAGTATTTCAATAATATTACTACAAGTAATACATAATATATACATCATCATAAAGCGACCAATAATAATTGTAAACAGCGTTATCCAAATTTCATACTACGGTATGTCTTTTCAACGGAATAATAGTTTTACTTAAACATATTTCAATTAAAATTATTACTATATTATTTAAAAGATGTAACTTTTTTTTTTACCTATATCCATTTTCAAAGAATATTTTAATGAGTAATACGAGTATATTATTATTATATTAAAATATAAGATATATTATAGGAAATATTACCTAGACAATTTTTTGCAAGAACTGAAAAAACAACTATTTGGTAAATTTATTTGAACAGTAATTAGGTTTCTTTATTGTAAGCTATTTTTTTTAGACCATTACAACGCCAATTAAAAAGGTTTTCCATTATTTTTTACTAAAACCTAGGTAGCTGTACAGATCGCGCATTACTTGTTTTATGATGGTTTTAAAGAAAATATTCACATCCGATTTTCAATATATTATTGATTATTTGGCATAATACCGATGAAAAAGGGATCATTGTAATAATATAGGTAAAAAAGTAATCTGGACTATTTAAACTGAATGCCGCATTGAAAAAGCGCGATAAATTCATCTAATATAACAGCTATAAAGTACTTAATACTATTATTTTCATATTTCACTGCTGTTATTAGCAATTTAATAATTAGTTAACAGCATGTGGTATCGTATAATAATAGTGTTCATTATTCTACACACTATTCTTATAAATTCGCCATTAGAATTCATTTTTTTTACCTTAGACAATATCTTGTTAAATTTACCTTTTGTAAAGCCATTAAAAATTCTTGAAACTGGCGGTTAGATACCACCACCACGGTTTTTCGCTTTGGTTTCGTTTTAAAAATTATAATAATAACGGCAATACAAGAGGGCAACGTGTATTTAAATCTACGGTCTCGTGCACTTGCAATTTGCCGGATCTGCATTTTTATACATCCTTAATGTACCGGTCATACTAGTTACTATACTCGAGTTCTTTTCGAAGAAAATATTTTTACTTGATGATAGTTATATCTTTACCTGTATCTTGCGTGTACTGCGTTTATTTATATATAATATGATATAGATGCAATAAAAGTTGACTTATACGTTTATGGAACGATAATTACATTGGCTATAATCGTACAAACTACTTATATACAAAATATTGTATTGCTTCGGGTTTTTTTTATGACATCACGTTATAAACAACTACATCATATGACACGAGTACAAATAATTAAAGGCTTTGTTGGACTTATTTCAATAACTTTTCTCTTAAGCGCAGAAAACTGCAGTGCACGTAGGCACACATAAGAAACGTATTGTATACTCGCATAATGTTATAGGTGTACCGTGTAGGTTTTTCCCATATCAACTCGTTTAAGCCCACTTATAAGATGTAAATCTTAAATTCATAAATAAAAAAATAATAATCGTAAGTCAACTTGCTAAATCGCAAAAAACACACGTTATAAAGTGTATAAATGTGTATATTTATTCTTTATAAATATTATATGTAATATTAATATACTTTGTACATGAAAATGTAGCCTGTAGGCCGTATTACCTTTCAGAGAACAAATTCTTTGAAAGAGAAGTTGTTAATGCCTAACAGAATTGTTGAAAATTAACTGTTTAATAATATAATAATGCATTATTATAGCCCGTATACGGTGCATAATAAATATAAATGTGTAAAATTAATTTCAAGATTTCAAAGTAAAAACCACAAAACACTGAAAAGGAAGAACTAAAAACGATCACCGTCTTGTCATATAGTACGGTAGATTGCATCATTTTCTAGCACACGCAGCACGCCGCGCGCATTGGCCACACTAGTAAGGGCTCACCAAAATAGTAACTACAATAGTATGTTACCTTAAGGATATTTTATTTGGATGTGTTATTATTTCCTAATAATGACTATAATTGTTAAAGTAAAACTCTGATGACTATAGTTTTAACAGAGTTTAAAAGAGTAAATATGTTTTAGTTTAGCACTATTATGATCAAATCCTCGTGGGCCACTCTGTATATTTCTTTAATTTTCTTATTATTGTTTTAATTTTTTTTTATAATTATATTACATCAAAAGTAAAAATTAAATTTTGATATTTTATTTTTACCTTGATAACATAAAAAAACGATTTTAGAAAAAAAACAAAATTGTCTAATAAGAAAATCATAGTCCGTATCAAGCACGAATTTTCAAGAGGGATTTATAAGTAAGTGTAATTAAACATTTTTCATGATAAAACTCAATTAATGTCCTTGATTATGTCTTATGAGTATTTAGGGCACCATCCAATTTCTAAGTGTTAAGCACGTTCGGTCGTATTCTGTTTTTTTTAAATTCTCTAAATTCAGAAAATCATCAGAAATAAAAGGCAGATCCCCGTTTTAGACTTCGAGAAATTACCCAAAAATGTCAGTCTTTAATGAGCAAGTAGCAAAATCAGTTATAAATTCGATACAATAATATTCTTTTGTTATTATTTTAGTTTTATACTTCAAAACATAGTCATAAATATTAGAATAATTGCATTAATTATTATTATGTATAAATACACGTACCATTTAAATAAGTATACGTTTGATTTTACCGTTAAATATATGTGTGATATTGTTACACAAAGAGCCCGAAACGGTACGTTACAAGAGTAATCGCAAATAGTGACTGATATGGTTTTAACCTGATTACAATAAACGCTGAATTTTACAAGGCTTATCTAACTACCCACACTGTAATAGATGTCAAATATCAATGTTGCATCCACAACACAACCTGAGTTAACGAATTTCTAACATTTTACTGGTCTAATTCTTTTAATCTTAAAAAATATATTTAAAATTTTTCTTAAAAAAAATGTTAAGTGATTATTTTGTTCAAGTTTAATTTGTGTAATAACGTGTTTAACAAATGCATTTAATTTAGGTACACATCTATACAATTTATTTATGTTTAATGTTTATTAGACTATTAAATGTCTGGAATAACGGTTTTATTTTTTTACCTTATCCCTAGCAAGCGATGAAGAACAAATATTTCCGAGGAAGGTGTTTATCCTTTACGGCTAGGAAGAAGAATTGCAAAGCTTATAATTATTGTTTTCGACTAGTGTTATAAAATTCTTTGGCAAGCTTTGATCCTTGGGGATCTGTCTTATACCGGGTGATTCTTTTAACGCCCTACACTAGTTTTCTCTTAAAATAATTACAATTATTTAGTTTTTATTATTGAAAACATTTTTGTTTGTGATATACTTCCATTTTAGACAATATTCAAATTTTTATCTTTTTTAGTATTTTTTAGAGTTTTATCAACTTTTGAAACTTTAATGGTAACTAATATATTTTACTAACTTTTTAAATTAAGAATGATTTTCTGAAAATTTTAACTGGTCGTTAACCAGTTTTGAATAAATAGTTATTAAAGTTTTAAATTTAGGACAGGAGGAAGGGTGAAGAGTAGAGTTATTTTTATCTGCGCGCATTTCTCAACCGCACACCACCTCCTGCCCTAAATTTAAAATTTAAATAAATTAAAACTATTTATTCGAAACTGGTTATCGACCAGTCAACATTTCCCGCAAATTATTCTTAATTTAAAAAATTAATAAAATACATACGTTATCATTTAAGTTTCAAACGTTGATAAGTTCTAAAAAATACTAAAAAAGATACAATTTTTAATATTGTCTCGTACAAAATTGCAATTATTTTATAAGTAAAGTAGTGTAGTGAGCTAAAAGAATTACCCGGTAATCGTTATGTCCAATTGATAATAATTTATCGTTGAATTAATACGTTTTTAAAACGCTTTTAATTTCTTAAACCACATAGCGCGAGCGTTTCAATTTTGAAAACGGTTTGAAATTTTTAGCCGTCGTAAAGTGTTTGTTTACACATACTGTCGTGAATGCGTTTTAATTTTAAATCGATTTAACACCATCGTGTAAACGTACTGATAGTGTTGTGCAATCAAAAAACCTATCGACTGTATTTTACTATAATATATTGACCGAGAAGGTGCGGCGGCTATACCGCTTGGTGGAATTTTTGAAGCCCTGTCGCGTCTCCCATTTTGTGAACTGCTGGCCAGACCGAATGCACAAGAGAGTAGAGACTTGCTGTGCCAATACCACCACCATACACATGCATACTGTGGAGTGTCGAGCGGTTCAACGGCAGGTAGGCAGGCGGGTAGGCAAGCGACCGGTGTCGGGCGCCGGTTAGCGACTAGCGTTACTGCGTTAGTCGGGCACTGGCGGCACACGGTTTCGGTAATGTCGGGCTAACCACAGATTTTACACGCTATCAGAACCGCGCGAAAACAATTTAAAAAAAAAACAATTATTAAACGCCGTCGATTCGATGGCTCGCGAGTAGTTAAGTGTTTTTATTTTTTATTTATTTTTCGATTTCATTTACCCGTTATACATTTTGGCCCAAAACGCCTCCAAGAAAAAAACCATCCACATACATTTACCACTTGCGACAGCCGACACGTGAGTACAAAATACTAACAAAATATTGGAATTAATTTTAACAAACAAACAATTGCATTATGTTGTATTATGTATAAATCGTACGATGAAACTAGCCAATGATAAAATTGTTAACATTCATTATTATTATAGTCGATGTTTCAATGTTACCGTAATATGTACCTGGTCTATACATTTATGGACGCAAGCCTGTGCATTATTAAAAATTAATTAATTTAAAATAAATCTTAAAGCTTATGCCGGGCCGGTCGGTTAATCATACAAAATACAATAAATACATTTAAATAACGTTTACCATTCAGACAACATTTAAAGGTCTGTACTCTGTACAGGTTCAATGAACTGCCTACTGAGCCGATATTTAAGGATTAGTTCGACTTTATTATAAACCTCTTAGTAATTCGGTATTGAAATGTAATGTGTGTTTTTACTATTACAATATTATCAAGTTCAACAATGGAAAAACACAAAGATACACTCACTGTTTCGTCAGTGTTTTTTGAACACCTATACATCTGCGTTAAAATATGTGTATTGATAAAAATCATGTTAAAATATTATCTTGACATAGGCTACATAGGCAGTAGTATTTAAATTGTTATCAAGTAATTACAGGTGACTACCGTTCGTCCATGTGTGTTCTAATTAGCTCGAATATAATATTATTGACTCTTTTGGACGGTAACGTTTTGAATAGCAGAGGTAATTGTCTTTGATGCGGGAGTGTTGGAGAAACGCGTGTGGCTCTCGGCCGCATCCTTCATTTAACATGAGTAATTTATTTATCAAAATAGCCAACAAAAATAATCAGTCCAGTACACCATAATCCTACTCAATACTAGTAGACATAAAACCAAACGTAATAAATCGTATAAAATGTCAACACGAAGCACAATTCTGCGTCTTCAGGACTTTCCCTACAATTATCTACGAAACCGTTTTCAAAGTACCTAAATGTCTATTTAATATTGTTGCCAAAGTTTAACACCTGTGCGAGAACATTTTAATAAACAATTTTCTTTTTTCTCTTAGAACAAACATACGTTTGCCACACGTTTGTATGTGCCATACGTTCGCTTGACACGTGTTTTAACTAAATCAACACGGTTCCCCTTCCTACGTTGAGTTGTTTTTTAGTTATTTTCGTTTTTGTTTCACAAGTTGTTCTCTGAAATAAAACGTGTCATTTTTCATCTTTAAGATGGGTGACCATCTGGTATTTTTAGGGGTGGCCCATGACATATCCCTACCCTATGTGTTCACCATATCAACTCGGTACACAAACCCAACACTGCCATCAATGCCGATGCTTAAAAACAAAATCAACTACTACTTTATTCTGGTCAGGTGGCACTGCTGAGAGCCTTCCTATTCATACATTATTGTCACTGTATCTTTGTCATCAAACTTGCTGATTATACATATTTTGTATAGATTGTAAATAAAGAAAATATTTTAATTTAAAAAAAATTAAAAAATTACTACTTATAACGGTTAGTTTAGTTTATGGCAACCACTTAACCGATCTCGGGAACTGCTTCAAGTCCAGTGTGCTAATTACTTTCTATAACGAATTTGTATACACTTGCTCTTATTTTATGTTCCAAGTTTTATACACATAATATAATAACTCAGCTTCTTATTAATCAGTTAGTGTAAACTCCTAAATCAATAAACGTATGTCTTTCTTATGTGGGGCTGAGACTAGAGACTACATTCTCTTTAGAAAAATGTATTGTCCCTTATATTACCTGAGCATACGGATAAAATGCCTTAATATTTTCCCAAAATCAGTTGCTCACAGACTTTTTTTTTTAATATTACTTATATACGAAAATACACTCACTGTCAAGAGGTGATTTTCAGCTTCAATTTAAATTTAAGAAAAATTACTTACACAATTGTCAACTTAGTTCAATTATTTTTTTAAAACTAAATAAGCTTCAACTGATATTTTGAAAATTTGCAACATTACTGTATATACTTAATTTTCTGTTTTCTAAGAAGAAATGAGTTAACATTAAAGATCTACGTAAGTATTAATTGCGTACAATTTTTTATTAATGAAAATTAATGTTTATGGAGAAAACGGTCAAACTAAGAAGTTACACTATTATCAGACACAATTTAAAAAATCTACTCAAATTTGCATCAAAACTTAAATAAGTATGTACACATATATCATTTTAAAACCTACACATCTTCAACTCCACATCGAAGTTTAAAAAAAATAAAGAACTTTATTTTGTTGTAATGGGTATACTGAAAACGTGACCAATGACTAACAAGTTAACATTACCGTCAAATTAGGAAAGAGATTACTTCTCTGTAAGAACGTGACAAAATGTGTATTCAGCTTATATTTTTTCTTAAAATAAAAAAAAATGTATGTTCAATAAAAAAAAAACTAAGTTACAGACAAGATAAATTTTATCTTTAAGTAAAAAAATATGATGTGTTTAAAAAAAATAGAATGGAAAGACAAGTTAATTTATATATATATATATATATATATATATATATATATTATATATATATATATATATATATTATATATACCTATATATATATATTATGATTTTTATAACTTTCAGAAAATAATTTTCAAAAAATTTATGACAAACCTAGTGCCAACATTTTTGAAACTCGTAAATTAATAAATACATTTATTTTATTTTTATTATTTTGGTTTTTGCTACACATCTTTTTCAGGGAAATAATAGTATAATATAACATGACTTATGAGTTGTCGAATTCATTTTGCATAAAAATCTGTGTTTAACCCTTTTGAATCTAAGGTACTAATATATATTTTTAAGTTTATAAACAGCATATTTATTATACATGCACCAATATGATTATACACATAATCTACTCATAACTCTATAATTTTGCATGTTTCTTGATATTTTATTATCTGATAGATATTAAGCATTTCAGTTAGAAATTAAAAGTGTTTTTAAGTTCTAAAATAACAAACAGTAATCCAAAAATATTTGAGGATAAGTAGATAGTACACAATTCTTGTCGTAATATTCAATAGGACTCTTAAGAACCAAATTACTTATACTTGACAATAAACTTATTACATAATCATTAAGCCATTAAGATGTTTACACAGTATATTAAAATATAAACAGGTGTCTGAGTTTTAACAATTCAAAAGTATAATATTTAACACATTTAATAATTATACCTATTCATTATTGACAATAAATTAAAAAATTATTTAGTTTATTCAACAAAAATATAGAACTATTTGTTAAGTACTTGGGTAACTTATTTAGTGAACATAGGTAGAAGATAAGGTATTGAAATTGGCATTAGTGAACGTATTTTGTTATTATACAGAATCTTAATGTTAATATTTTACAAAAGAGTTCTGGACAATCAATTCACATAAAATCATTAAAATATTTATACATTAATGTACTTCTGCTAAACTGAGATTCGTCCGATAGTGGTAAGATTGGTTAGCGATAAGTAGAGACAAATATTGCTATGTAAAGAAAGACGTCTAGAAAATGTGTATACATTTCTAATTATGAACTTATGTTAGGTGCCTGAAAATCAGTATCACGGATAAAATACCTTTGTTCCAAAACTGTTTTCCCTCCAGTAAAATATAAGAATAACGCACATTAAAATAAGTGTAGCGTTTGAAGATCACTTCAAAATCAAAAACAAAACAAAATTGAGGAAATGCCAACTAAATAAAAACTGGCACTGTTAAAAGGGTAATTCATTTTATGACAGGTCGTCTGATCTAAAATAATGAACTATAGATAATGAACATTGGTTTATTTAAAAAATTCATTTTGTTGTAACTATTATATGTTATGCAATTAGCATAGCAAATAGTGACACAGTCATTTTCTTTTAACGTTTACATAGGTACCTATATTTAAGAGGGTGTCAACGAAGCCCATTTTAAGGAGTAAAGTATAGGCATTTTTTTACAAAATCTTAACTTAAAGGTTAAACTGTGATGTGCTTTTATTAGTTGAGTAGTAAGAATTTTTTTTGGTAGTTTAACTATTTTTCGGACTATCACAGCATCCGCGACAGTGATTTGAAAAAAAATTTCCATAAAAACTCAGTTTTTTAGATCCAAAAATACGGCTTACTGAGCAATTTTAGAGCAAAAAACCTTATAATTAAAATTAAAGAAAACAGCATTATTGGGGGCACCTTTTTTTTATTTCAAATAGGACATTCATTAATTAATTTTTAAAATAATACAATTTTTGTCAATTTTAAACCCTGCAACTTCTAAAAAAAATTGTTTTTCGAAAAAATGGCTTCAAGATGCCCTTCAAAATATTGTTTTCTATAAATAATCTAATAGGTAGCTTTGCATTAATATCAATTAAAAACCACTAATTTTCAATTAAAGTAAACATGTTTTAGTCCTAAAATATATTTATAACACATAGTATCCTAGTTAATACAATATACCATATCCCATCCTAAACTTTCAAACTAAAAAAAAAAATCTTAAAAATATTCACAGCACTCAAATATTATTAATTTGCGATAACCTAATCTACCAAAGTTAATATTTTCTTAACTAAAGCCAAAATGGACATCTATTTATTTTTTTTAGGGATTTTCATTTGTTGAAGCCGAATTTAGCATCTTGACGAAATTGTGATCAATGTATAAAAACGAATTAGAATTTTCTAATTTTCTTTCATGCGTAAATAAACTACCAATTCTACATTTATTCTGAGGCCAGTTCTGTATTAAAAAAGAAAATAGGATTAAAAATTGTTTGACCTTCAGGCCTAGTTACTTAAAAAATGTAATAGTTTTGGCTGAAGATAGGCACTCTCCCGAAAATGCAAGTATAAAGTATATATCTAGAACGTTTCGGCGCAAATGATTCGACTTTGACTAAGTGGACGACCAAATATAAGAATCTTATCAAGATGTTTCATTAATTATACTGATTAAATTATATTCCAAGATTTATTTAATTAATTTTTGTTATGGCTGAAATGGTTACACGCAAAAACGTCGGCCCCGAATCGACGGCGCCAAAACGTCCTATTCCCAGACCCCAGTATTATGCCAATTTAAAAAAAAATTTAATTATGGATCATAATTTGTAATATTTTTGAATATATTCATTTAAACGTGTAAAATGAATTAATTACAATGTTAAATAATTAATTCAATCGTCTGAAATACATCTGAATAATGTCAAAATACTTAGTTATATTATAATTTGATTATTCATTAGGTAGCTTGTGGTACGCTTCCTATCGCAAACAAAATCATATTGCTCAGAAATGCTCAAAAAATAATATATTACTATTATAATATGTTACCATTTGGGAAATATTCAAATTACCTATGGAAAATCTTAGATGTATCTATTAAATCGCATTTAAATTATTTAATTTATCTGACTTTTATTATTGTTGAATAGTTATATTAAAAAAAACTAAAGTTTTAAAAGCATACCACTGATTAAGATAACATTTAATTACTAATGAAGTTCATGTGTAGTATGAGACTTAGTGTACTGCGTTTATATTATCACTATCATATTAATTTGCTCGAGATTGTAACTAATATTTTTTTTTTGTATCCCGTCGAAGTGCTTTCTGAGAACTATTTGCTTACATGTTCTAGTAAATAGTTTAATTGCAGTGAGTATAAGTTGCAATTTGGAAATGCATAAGAAATGTGAAATAAGAAAAAAACAAAATTGTTATTATTAAATAATAAATAAAATATATACTTAAACCGTTTCACTGATTGTATTTTATTATTTAACTAACTTAATAACATTTATTATAGTAACTAAGTATGTTCTGAACATATCTTAAGTGATAAATTGCAATAAGTTTATTTGAATTAAATCTGATAAGTGTAAAATGACTTATGAAGAAAAATGTGAATAGATATCATTTTCTTAAACGGTTATCTTATAAACAAAGTATACTGTGAATTGTTTCAGATAAACTTATATGCCTAAAGAATATAAGATAATATTCATAAGTGTTTCAAACATACGGATTGAAATATACATTTTTTTTTTATTACGATGTTTGAGCTGTGTATTCATTTTTTTAACTAGTATTTTAGCAAGACGTGGGAACAGAGTTATAAAGTTGTTTGTCAAAATTTGAGTATAGGTTGTTAAGAGTTATAAAAATCACGTTAAAAATATATACATATGAAAATAAATAGCTATGTTAAGTTAGTAAAAATCGCTGATATAATTAATTAGTTTGAGTCTAAAATTGCCAATCTCACTTTTAATACCTTTCGGAAAATTAGTTATTGGGAAAGGAAATAATAAAAGGGTTGGGGTGCTATTTTATTTGAAATTTCATAATTTTTTCAATTTTTTCATTAGACTGCCACATTCAGCTTACCTTGAACTTTGATTACAGGTATTCGATTATTACCACAACAATCTGATTTTTTATTAAATTATATCTATTAATTGATCCGTGTGGATCACGTGGATACATAACTTAGGCTCAATTATTGATAGCAATAACCTCTCCAACGGTGTTTTACGATGGTAACAATTTATGCTGTTTATAATAATATTTTGTTATTTCAGCCGAACCACCGTGACAACCGCTGTGGCCTTTTAACACTATGTCGAAGCAACAATCAGATTTGAGTGGAACTCGATCCGAATGGAGTTTTCGCGCGTGCCTAGTCGTCCTAGCTAGTTTCATATGCAACGGACTGGTGTTTGGCTTTATCAATTCGTATTCAGTAACATATGTATACCTGTTAAAGAAACTGGAAGATGCCGGAGTTGGCGACGCCTCGTCTAAAGCATGTAAGTATTAGTATGAAAACAAAATATATTATTTCCCAACTTGGTACATTTTTATGTTAGTTGAACAGATTTCAGATTTGAAACAATTTAATGTGATGCGTTCATTTAAATTCGTTACAGGCCTGACCAATTTAATCTCTACTGTCCGTTATGTATTTTTATTGTCTCTGTAAACATTGTTGACGGTTGTCCAAAGTAGAATAGATGGAAGCGTCAAATAATTTGTACGTCTTATTAAAATCCATCATCCATCATAAGCTCAATGTCATCAATAATAATGATAATAATAATATCAAAAACATAGTCCTATGAAATATTACAATATTTTGTCGGAGGGAAATCGTTTCTAGTTTATTAAACGATACGGATTAGACTCGCATACGACAAATTAAATTTCATTCGAATATACTCATTGTTAATTCGTATTTGAATGTCAAAGGAATCAGGAACGAGCCTTGGTTAGATTAGGTCCGTCTTATTAACAATAAAGGTTCCGAAATGTTCAACAAAGTGCTCTTATACATATACGATTATATAATTGACCGACGTTGTCTGTCCCTTAAAACTCGCGTATCACAATGACATCTAAGTTTAACCTAAGCGTCTGCCAAAATGTAACCGAATCGCAAAAGCACAACGTCATTGTTATGACGTTTTAAAACCAAAAACGGGTTTTCACTTACGAAAGCTTAAACCGGGTTTGTGCCATTTTGCATGCGAACAATGTACCTAATGCATAGTACATTTTTTATTTACCAAAACGTATTGAAATTATTTGTTTTATTTTTAGCTTTGGTGGGATCTCTGTCAGTGGGTACTACATTCCTGATGTCACCTATCGCTGGTGTGCTGACCGACCGAATCGGCATACGACTGACCACATTCACTGGCGGCATAATCGCCACTAGCAGTTTATTAATATCGTCGTTTTGCACACACCAAGTGAGCATTTTTTGTTTTGTGTGTTCCAACTGTACTGGCTTTTTAAAATAAATTGTGTATTATTTTTAATTAATTCTACTAGCTCGTGCACATCCGATAGATACACTTAGACACAATCAAATTTTACCTGATTTTTGTGGTAAAGGATACAAAATGTTAGTATTAGTAGGTATAGGCGACTACAAACAATGTTTTATCTTCCCGTAATAGATTAATTGACCGCAAAGTATCTTAAGCGCGCAAAAAAAAAGAAAATGTGAAACGTTGCCGGCCCTCGGTAGTGTATAAATCTAGAATCCATTATTTCCGTGCTTTCCTGACAGCTGACCACTCATAGTGTATGTAATCGGTCCGGTTTCTACCTATATACATTGAATTTTAAAAAGGCTTTCAAGTTATACGGGTGTTTCGAGTTTAAGCTTTCGAATTTCATTACGGTTTTAGTATCTTTTTTTTATTTTAAGGTCCAAACAGTTACCGCAGAGTACTTTTATAAAACTACTGATTTATGTATAAGAGAAAGGCAAACATACAAGGGATATAAATTAAAAACTCTAGCCATAATTATTTTGTTTAACAAACATGCCTAAAAATGTATTTATCGAGGTTTTAGTGATAAAATATTTGTGTATTATAAAAATAATAAATATTTATGTTGTTTTTTAATAATATCATATTATGAAATAACAACATAAAGATATATTTAGATGATTATTGTTATTATTCAATAACAATTAGTTTGATACTTGGTTCTAAGATTAAAAGTTTTAAATAATTTTCTGTACTAGATACATGTATAATATTAATTTTTTATTTATAAATATGGCTAATTTCACACTTAGTCATCTTCTGATTACCGATGAGGGATAACTTAAATAGTTAATAATTGTTTTAGTAAATTATTCTCAAGTGAAAAGTTAATTAAATACATGTATTTTACCTACCATTTAAAAAGGCAGTGACACATTTTTTTATCAAGAAAAACTGAACAAAACAAATAACACGATTTATTTTACATTACATTATTTATATTTATAGTGAATAGTTTTTCACATATTCACATCAAAACGTTTATTTGAAAGTAGTTGGATCACATTTAGTTATAATAATTGCTGAAGACTTTTAACTTCTTCGTTTCCAATATTCTTCGACCTTACTATCCATCCCTCAACCCCAATTTGCTGTTTTTTTATGTTATTGGGTAACAATTGAATATACAATTTAAAACATTATATTAGATAAAACGCCTGTTATATCATTTTTAAACCTCTCAAATCGTCCTAAAAAAACAAAGGATACATCAACTGTGTTAGAGTGTGATTATTAAAAATCTTAGTCTTACTTCATTTTTAGACGTTTTTGTGATACAAAAAAAAATATTTGTGTGATCATTATTATCTCAGTTTTAGTATTTTGGCATGTATGCGAAACACTTAACATGCTAACTATTACGTTCACATTACTGTTATCTTTTTCAAATAATACTTATACTTTTACGTATCTGTTGTAGGTATACATTTAATCGATTTAACTAAAAGACTATGTTGTTCTTTAGGTCGAAGTATTATATGTTACATACGGGCTGTTGTATGGTATTGGTGCATCCTTAGCATACACGCCGTCGTTGGCTATCTTAGGCCATTATTTCAAAACATATTTAGGACTTGTTAACGGCATAGTAACTGCTGGTAGTTCGTGTTTCACCATGCTCATTCCTTATTTCGTGGATTCACTCCTGGTCAATTTCGGTTTGGACAATTGTCTGCGGTAAGTAGCCCATTGTATATTTTAAGTACCTATATAACAACTCTTCTGCAGTAATTGAAATACAAACATTATACTACTATGATTAAAATTGATTAAAATGTACTGTTTCAAATGTATATAATAATAATATTTATATACATATATTCGCTCTTTAAAAGTCTTTTAGAAAGTCAATTGAATTGAACGACCGTTGGACTCATTTAATATGTTAATATGGTCAATGGACGTGAAATCACTAAAACAGTCTATTCAATTATTAAGTAACATTTATTATCCACTTTTTTTAATTCCACACTAAAAATGCAAAAATATAACAAGCATTTTTTGTTTGTTAAGCACATTAGATTTACAAAACAGAACCATACCGCGTCTAAACTCCTCTTTTCTGATTGTCTAATGGTAATACATATATAAGGACTTTGTGTTCTTTATCAGACTGCATAAATGGTATTCAAATGTTTATCAGTATTAACTTCGGCGTGGAGCTGCTCGTCCTTGTGTAATACATCATAGATTTTTAAGAGATCAAGTCGCAGGATTTATAATCTCATCGCTAAACTATTAAATACAAATTACTCGCAATTAAACCCAATGATTGGTGTTAAAAAGGTCAACGATTTTATTTAGACATTATAATATAATATATACATAATTATAAATATATTATTATTTAAATTCATATCGTGATTGAGTGCAAATCGTAATTGTAATACTTCGTAATTTAATTGTAGAAATGTGTGCTAAAATTAAAATCTCCATGTTAATAAAATGAAAACAAAATTATTTCTTTACAGGAATTCTAATTGGCTCATAGATTCCATGTATAAGAAATCGAAAACGTCCGATTGTAGTTGAACGAATCAAACATTGAACATTATAGATTTAAGCTATTTTTTAATTCCCTACATTTATGTTTAATCGGAGTTTTCCTATTTTGCTTTCTAGTTATTTTTCTCCTAGACATTGATTGTCCTATTTATAAAGTATACAAATGTATCCATTTGTATGGATAGCACACCCTGTGAGTCAATAGGTCTATGATGCTATGAAGCGAAAACCTCTTCACACCTATTGATATTGATATTTTTCACCTACAAAACATTTTTATTTTATGACAATTATTGACAATGATTTTAGGTGGGAAGCTGCATTAACGGCCGTACTGATGGTGTGTTCGATGGCGTTCAAACCGACTTACAAAATAGAGAAATCCGACATGAACAAGAGCATATCCGACGAGCTTCGATCATTGGTCAATATTAACATTTGGAAAAATCCCAGATACGTCATATGGGCCACCATGATTCCTCTTGCACTTTTCGGATACTTTGTTCCTTACGTTCATCTGGTTAGTCGTTACAACTGGCCAGTCGATGCAAATATTCAGTTATAATTTACAAAACATATATAAATATTTATTAGGCAATGTGTTTTTTTTATAGGTGAAATTTGTCGAAGACAAATTCCCGCAGAGCGACGGAAAAATTCTTGTCACTTGTATTGGCATTTCTTCAGGACTAGGCAGATTAATAGCTGGGCCAATTTCTGACTTGAAGGGAGCTAACCGAATAGTAATGCAACAGGTAAAAAATTCACCTATACAGGGTAATCTAACGTAATTTTCTTTGAAAGCGAATAACAATTTTATAATTTTTCTTTTTCGAGACATTTTATTTACAACAATACTCCAAAGCGTTTATAAGAATTTAGTGGGGATGGGGGGGGAGGGGGGTTGGAGTTGCAAAAAAAAAATTTTAAATATCAGAAAATTAGAAATGTAGGTAGGTACACTTAAATTGACATTTACTCGGTCATAAGATATAATTACATATGCATAATATACATGTAATGCTTGTAGTGTAGATACTTTGAATTTTTGTTGTTGTTGTAAAGATCACTATCACGCGTTAAATTATTTACTTGTTTTATAGAACACAAATAAGTTCTAATCAAAATTAATTCGTTAAGTAACTTACATGCTTAATATAAAAAGTTGTACGCGCCAAGTTACTAGTTCGTGTTTTCTAATCATGATATTGCAGTTTACTCATTTGATCTAGTTTTTGTGATTCATACCGTATAGGACTCCCATGTGGGAGATCTGTCAAAATGAACTAGAATTGACCCTGCAATTAAGTAGGTACACCTATACTATATCAAAACTATTTGTGTTTTATTTTCTCAGGTTTCTTTATGGCTTATAGGTCTTATGACAATGTGCATAATCATAGTGCCGAATTTTACCATATTAATTTTGATCACTCTAATGATGGGTTTGGCCGACGGGTGTTTTGTAAGCGTCATAGGACCTATAGCTTTTGACCTTTGCGGGCAGAAAGGCGCTGCCCAGGCCATTGGTTGTATCCTCGGGTTGTGTTCCGTGCCGTTGACGGTGGGACCTCCGATTGCCGGTAAAATATTTTGGACAAACGATAATAACTTTAACATTTACTTGTCCGATGCTAATTTCTGCTTCCGAAATCAGGTTTGATGTACGACAAGTACAAAACCTACAATGGAGCGTTTTTGTTAGCCGGAGTGCCGCCTCTCATTGGCGGCGCATTCTTGTCCGCCATCCGATGTGTACCTTCAAAAATCAGAGACAAGGAAGGGAATGTTCTCGAAGAACCGGAACAAAATCTGTCGTCGGAATTATTAGAGAATGGAGGTAAGAAAATCCTTGATGATAAGACTAACGAAAAATCACCCCTACTATATTCCAAATTCATCTTAACAAAATATTCTCCTTGATATGTCGAAAACATTATTGTTAAAATAATTTAACGCAGATTTACTAGTCATCGATTGTTTTTTTTAAACTGTTTAACAATATCAAATTACTAACAAATTGTGTTCAGTTTATTTTTGTTATTGTTTTTTGTAACATGAACTGTATTTTTTTTTTCATACACTAATTTAATCTTGTTTTTTAAACGCCTTATGTACTGTTTTAATCATATTATGTATTTTGTAATTTATAATGCAATTTAATAAATCTCATTGAGTCCGACACAATGACTTAATATGTAGATTTTGTATATAATGGATGTATTGATACATTGCACCGTAAAACAAAATTATCAAAATACGTCTATCAGCACAATGCGCATATTAAAACATATGTATAAGTACAAAAGTTATTCACGCTTTATATAAAACAACACGTTGCGAGTTTGTATTCGGTATGTTTAGCTAAAATTATTTTTTTTTACTTGACACAATGACATAACAATACGATATTTAGTAGGTTATTTAATAAAATAATAAATATTAATCCAATAACTGTTTTTTTACAAAGAGATCATATGACTATTGTCTTAACAAATCCGCTTACTTCAGTTTACGTTGCACTCGAGCACTTCAAGTAGAGCTTTCCTTCGTGTTGTAAATTGTTTCAATTCCTAATTAAAATGGATTTGTTTTATGGCTGGGTACAAACAAAAATTTGCGTGGACAAAAAGCGTTAAGTAGCTCAATGGCCTAGTTCGGCGTGTTAGGTTAGGTCACGGTTCAATTGAGGTTATTACGTGGTTATTGTGGGGTTATTATCGGGTATTTGGGGGGGGGGGTTACTATCAGTTCATTATTAAACAAAATCGCGATAAGTACAAGTAGGAAGGAGAAGATATTTATGAAATTCAAACAAGTATGATTTGGTTACATCTGACACCAAAAACATATCCATGATTCTATGTCTGTCCGTGTATAGAGTATGTGGACATTTTTTTTAGTTTTCGGTTAATATAATAATTTTGGTACCTATTGTATTACAAAGGTGTACCTATAATACATACGATGTTGTGCAATAAAGACATACAATACTGCCAAACCCGTTTTTATATAATATACAATTTTTCAGCTAGTAAATCGTCTCTTTTACTGTAGTAAAATGAAAAAAGCAATAAACCTAGGAATACTGCGAGCGGACAGAGCCGTATGAATTTAGTATATTTTTTTACATTTTAAAACTTTTAAACTTCTTACACTAATTTTTGACAACATTCTCGTTAATCTAATGACTGTTTTCTATTTGATAATTTTATTCGTCGTTTGCCGAGTCGCTTTGACCTGATTTTGTGGAACGATAGATCACTTACATACGACGAGTACCTAAATTCTAAGGTATGATATCCAAGTTCTGAGCGTTGACGGATCTGTTACGATGTCTAAGTAAGTTGAATTTGTAGACGTGTTCGGGTTCGGTTATGATAAATTCGGTTATTTTTTATTTTTATTTTTAATCTGTTTTTTCTTGACTTTTCTCGTTGCAAGTAATTCTATTGTTTTAACATAAAAAACGGTATTCGCAACGTCCGCAATCAATAAAATATACAAACGCATATAGTATACTACATAACAAATTGCTTAAAGTCCATTTTGTTTCAATCATCTTGTGAATGATTGCAATATTTATTGCATGTCGTTTGTCATATGCATGCTAAATATTCACAAACTCCTTAAAAAAAAAAAATGCGCGTAACTACACGTGCGTTGTCAATTGATATTATGAAATATATAAACAAAAATAAAGTAGTACAGATGGATGTTAAAAAAAAAAACTAATTTTACATTCAGTAAACACAGTATTAAGTCGATGAACTCTACTTATCTCTTTGTATAGTTATTATTTATTAAATAAGTTGTGCGGTCTACGGTAGAAATAAAATATTCGATTAGCACTTCATTTTAAATATTTTGATTTATGAATGATGATGATGTAGAAAGTGGATAAGCTGTTTCGGAATAAATACAAATTAATGGGGCTAATTTCTGGTTTTATTTGTGTGTATTTCTTAATCTAAAATACAGATCACATTTTATTAAATCAATATCAATATATTTTATAACAATTATTTTAAATAAAATAATAGTATTTAAAAATTAGTTAAGAGATTTTATTGTCTAAACCTGATACAGCCGGAGATCATTTAACATATTTTACATTTAAAATGTTATTTATAATATTTACCACCAAATTTATGTTCAACAAATATTAATGCTTGGCTTTTTGTTTTGCGCTGTACTCGGCTAGCTAATATTATGCTCTGTATGATTTTTGCTATTTCTGAGTTAAATTATATTTTCATTAAATATTAATAGCACATTTAAACTAATTACTAATGCTAAAAAAAAAATTGTTTAGACTTAAGTTAATTAATTATTTTTTTCTATTTTCACGCTTAAGCTTATATTACCGAAAATAAGTTTAATAGTTAATTTAAAAAATTAAATCGTTTTGTTTTTACAATATCTAATATTAATGATTATAATATTTAAGAGTTATATGATCATATTTCAATTCTTTTAAACTATTTTTAACTTCAATATCTATTTTTTTTTTTATATATATATATATAAATGATAATGTAACTAAAAAAACATTTGATAATGTTAATTACTTTGTTTATGTTAGTTATCATACAATATTATTATTATATATACAAATTTATACTTATTTTTTTAGAATTGCACGCAGTTAATTGCTGATACCATTGCAAACATCTACAAAAATGCTCCAACAGTGCAGAAAGTGCTTGTGCATAGACCAAGAGCATAATATAAAACGATAAAATGTGATCTTTTTTTTACATGCACACAATCGAATATTTGTAATTAAAATATATTTTTATCATACCTTATGATAGGCCATGTGTTCTGATAAAAAAACATTTTATATTTATATATTTTTTATCGTTAACTATACGCGTATCGACTAACATTGTTATTTGTTTCTAATTATTTTAATATTATATTGTAAAACTATCTGTTAAAATGTATTATAGTATAATATTTTATTAATTAGGTTTTTTTTATAGATTTCGATGTATTTATTCAAATAGTATTTCTTTATTTTTGTTAACTTAAGACAGGGTTTTTTACGGTATATTTTTTGTCAAAAACGACATTGCCTACGATTTTATAACTTAAAGTTAATGTCTAAATTTTCAAATTTCTCGAATTTATAAAAAAAAAATGTGTAAATAACTATGAAATGTTAAACAAAATAAAAGAGTTTTTTAGTTTTTAACAGAGCATGTTTTTTAATTTAATTTTTTAAGTTAAAACAACAATTGTTTGATGTTAAAATATTATGCAGTGAATGCAATATTCAACTCTTGTAGATACATATTGTACTTGCAACTATTTACTTGATGTTTTTAGCTAAAAAATAATTATGCTGTTATAATTTTAGGATGACAGACTTGACACAGCGAAAGAACTTAAACTTTAAAAAATCTAAATAGTCAGTATGTATCACCAGATAATGTACAGATAATACTTGAAAAAACTTTGTAGACTCTTTATGAAGTTTATGTACTTACAATAAACCTTCTGAAACGATCGCTATGTTAAACAGTAATAATTCGCTACAAAAACACGTTGAAAACACTTTTCAAACAAATTATCAAAACACGATAAAATTAATTAAATATTATATAAAATGTAATATATTTGTATAAGAACTAGGTTTACTTAATGTGTTGCTGACCACTGGGCAACCATATTGCAAAAAAAACATATAAAATATTGTTTATTTTTAATAATATATTGTAGGAATAAAGTTTTGTGTGAGTATATCAGATTTCTTCTCAATTAATTAAAAAATAAGTTAAAAATATTTTCAACCCTTAAACAAAATATTTTAGGGTACTTTAAGGGTGAATTTAAACATTTCTTCATACATTCTTCTTAATACATTTTACTTTTTATGTAAAATTTATAAATTAAATTCAATAATAGTTTTTTTGTAATAAAAAAAATACTAGTTTTTCCTCTTTTTCTACTGATGGTTTTTTATAAAATGAACACATTATGTTTAAAACAAACATTTTTTTTGGAAAACTGATGCTCGCAGCCTCAAAGTATTGTTAAAAATTTGAAAAAATAGAGGAATACCTCTTTACCTTTTTACCCCAAGTAACATAACATTGTCAAGAGAAGAACAGAAAAAAAGAATCGCTGCTCCGCATCGAAGTTAAAATAAAATTTGTTTTTTTTATCCACCCTAATAACTAATAAATATATAAGATTTATTTTTTAAGTAGGCATTTAATAATATTCGCATTTGTCATTTTATCCAATATATTATAATATCTAAGTATCTATTTAAAACAATATATCGTGAATACATCATACGAAAGTACTTGATACCCAACAAAAAATGAAATTACTTAAATACTTTACAACTTTAATGAACACAATAATAAATAAATGTTATTTATTTCCATATATGTGTATTAGTTGGCATATATACATACATAATTTTATTATTCCATAGCTTCAATTTTTATTCCATGAGATTTCTAACAAACGTACCTATCTCTTTTTAACGATATTGACCCCCGCTGCTTATATATGCGGGAAGAGTAGTCCATTTCTTTATAGGCACGATGTAGAGAAGATCTACATCGTGGTTTATGCTATGATTTGAGATAATTGAATTATAGATTTTAATTAAATATGAGACTACCTAAAATCGTGGTATATGCCTGAAAATAATGTGATATCAGTGCTGACAACCTGGCTGTTATCATAAACGCGACTGAATATTACAAGGATCGTCAGTGAAAAATAATAAGTTCTACGATTTGCTCACGAGAAGCGCTACAGTCTCTCACTTTTTTCATATCGTGAGATAAGAACTCTTGCGGCCGCTTTTTCATAGCTCGTTATGCAACCATTTATCAATAGCCGTGATCACAACACAGAATAGACTATAAAGTTATAGTTTAATCTATTCTGCAGTCACAACGTCATACAGATATACCCAAAAATAATACCTTGACAGATAGAGACTGTCTTTCTCTCAGCTCTCTTCCCCATTGTTGTGCTAATATATGTTTTGCATGGCCATCCATTATTTTGTTATCAGCTATGGTCGACATTGTCCGTTATCAGTAAAATATACGGTTATCAGTTGACAAAGCTTGAAGCTTCAAAACGGTGGTTGACAACAATAATAATTAATAACTCGGTTGATTTGGAGTAATTATTGAAAGAATATTTATGTATATTGGTCTATGCCATTAATGAAACGTAAACATGGAACACCCCTTGACTCTACAGTAGAGACTCATAGATATATTATTAGTGTTGTTTTTTTGTGTGCATGTTTTTTAATTTTTTACTTTAACAAAATGTGAATGAATGATTGTGTTATACTATTCAATAAACGTTTTTTTTTCTCTATGAAATGGCATCGATGCACAAATGTAAACGAGTATATATCAGTAAAATATCGTAAGTATGTAACTGTTACTCAAGCTAAAATTTAAATTACCTATTTATAAATTTGAAAAAGTATATGCTGATGCATGAAAAAATTAATAAATTTAATGGCCAATCACTGGCCACTTAACATATAATTATATATTAAACTTTTTATGAACTTTAATGCAACAATCCCTAAAGAGTATAAAACGCATTATCTGATATCTTGCTCGTTAATAATTTGAAACTTGGTACCAATAACAATACTAATTAAAACTGGTATTGATCCTGGGAATATGACAAAAATGTTGCTTTATTAAATGTTATAATGCGCTAGATAGTACTTTTATTCTTACAAAACAAAAAAATATTAAATAATATTTCACTTACCTATGTTAAGACAGTGGTATTGTAAACATACACATAGTTAATCGTAATACCGTGTATTTATGATTTAGTGTAATCCCACCCCTCAAACAAATTTCATTTTATTATTGTGACTACCACAATGTACATGCTAAATTTGAAATAAGATGGCTTTATATAAAGCTGAATATTCTGTTTATACTGTGCTGGTTTCAAAGATTTTTATTGATAGTAATATTGCCATTTTCATACGTAGTTATTCTCACAAAGTATCAATCTAACTGACGATACTACTGGTTTTTTTTTTAATTACGCTAGGTGATTAAATGTTTTTCTTTAATAAAATACCCTTAATATACCTATAATTTAAAATTATTAGTCATAATTACAGCGAAGCTTTTAGAATAATAAAAATTATATTGGTTGACAAAAAATGATTGCTAAATGTAGAGTGAACTTGTCAAACGTTCCAAAGTATAAAAATTTAACTTATAAATTGATTTGTAATTTATTTTTCACAGGAAACACTTTAACATATTCATAAGTGTTAAATATGATTGTTTTTTTATAAACAACTATTCCTCACTTGACAAATTTACAAAATTGTTTCCTGTAACGCGTGAAATCAAATTATAAAGTTCAATTTTTATACTATGGCACTTAGAACGATTGACAAATTCGCTCTTCAAATATATCAAATATTACAGTGATAAAATTTTAAGGAAAACAAAATTACAGTTAAAAATTGCAAAAAATTAACATCACCTAATAAATGTATAATATACAATTTGAAATTTTAAACAAAATATTTTTGACACAACTTAAAATCTTTTAACACTGATCATTATGAGCCAATTATATACTTGAAATATGGACCGAATGAAACATATGTCCGACTTGGAAAATGTAAGTTTTGTTTGTTACATTTTTTTACTTTGAGACATAAGCCATAATATATTTTCTTTAGGCCCTTTGTTGCGACGTCACACAAAAGAAAATTTAGGTAAGAGCTAATGAGGTACATTACGGTATACAGAGCAAGCTTTCTAGAAAACATTGCGATGGCTTAACAAATACTAAAATGGTTTAATTTAAAATTTATAGAGACAAGATATCATATACATGCTTATCAACTAATGAGAACCAGATTTTCGATGTACATCATTTGCGTATTTATGGGGGGGGAGGGTAATAGAAGTTATATCCTACCTGGGGCCCTATCAGCTCACAAAAATATAACAGACACCTGATGAAGTACTCAATATTCTTTCACTGTACTCAAGAAAATTAGACTTTGTCTTGTAGTTAAAAATCCAATTTTTTGTTGACATGCAATATGTATATAATAATATGAATAAATGTTTAGATTGAATAAGCATGGCTGTTAAAATCTGTATATCCCCGCCTCCCCCGTGGTAAAATCCTAGGTACGCTATAGATAAATATAGTACTCATTTCAACTTGAACTATTGCTAATTTGTATTGTAGAAAATAATCATTTTTAAAAAAAAATATTATACAAAATATAGTACTCTCTAAAAAACAAAATGTTTCTGTTTATGATAAATATAAAAGAAAACTGTATCTTAGCGAGTTTAGCAAATCTAAAATAATTCTAATTCACAATACTTTAGATCAAACTTATGGATATAATTATTCCAATTGTTTACTTATGCCTTATAATTTGATACTTATCTAACTTCCAAGTATTAAAACAGTGTTTAACTTTAACAATGTTAAATATAATTAAAATTATTTAAAACTAAAAGCAGCAGAATGTGTTTGATAATATACTAAACATTTAAATAATTTAAGTTAAATGTTTATTAACTATTAAGTAATATCAATGAGTATGTATTTTAATTTCATGTATGTTTTTATTATATTGTAATGAATTAACCGAGTTTATACAAATTTTAAGGAACTAAATATAAAATATATTTAAACTTACAAGTATATTATTGTAAATTATTATTTTTTAATTATTATACATATTTAAACCAAGGGTCTGAATAATGTTCCAGGCAACAAAACAAAAAAATGTTCCAAAATAAAAAGGGTAGTTGTATGCATTAAAAAAAAAAAGAAGATAAAAATCAATTATTTTGACCTAGTTATTCTTTCTGGAACAAATTAAATCTATTTACCATGTGAAACTCTATCTTTATGAAATTACAATCCTCTATGAATATGTAACTTATATAAACTCTTGTGCTAAATTAAAGTTGAATAACTAACCACAGTTTTTTTTTTTAATCATATATGAATTAGACAAATTTTTTTAATGTACCAATCCTTTCTTATAATTCAAAGAATTAGGGCATGCTAATAATAATTTTACCTGATGGGATCCTAAACGCTAATATAAATTGTATGAACAATGACACTACTTTATACCACGCAATTACTTGCAGACTAAAATTTAGGAATTCCTAATAATTTTATCTTAAACTTATAATAATAGTTGATGAGCCTGCCGTGGTCAAGTCCAAATAAACAAACAAAAACTATTCAGTTACTATTGTTATGAATCACATCTTCTACTAGTATGACGTCAGGAAAGGGGTATTGTTTTATTATTGTGTAGCCGGTTTAATAAGCTCTAACAATTCGTGAAACTTTTCGAAACTCATATGAAAGTATTGAAAACATTTTTTGTCGTCATTTTTTAAATGAGGAAATAACGTATGAAATTCTCCTTCGTTTTCCCGTGCCATATTTATACCATGAACCCATTGTCTTTTCACCCCAGAATTTTCTTTTTCTTCTTCGACATCTGCTAAGAGATCTAGTGTCATTATCATGTCTTCTTAACCACTACTTGTATCACTCATTATATAATATTTATCAATAAAAATGCGCTTTAACTACCACCATCAGCTACAGATGACAATAGTCGGATGCGGCCAGACAAAATTCGTTTTCGTTCTGACGCGTTCCGACGTTAGAAATTCTATTCCTATCCGATCCAACCTAGTGTGCATCAAACTTAAATAAACTAAAAATTAAAAAACAAATAACACCCAAAAAAGCAGAATAGTTTAATTTAGGCAGTAGTGGTTAACTCGCTGCTGCTTAACTTTAATCAAACGTTAATGTTAAGTTTAAGTAACGTTGCCGTAATACTCAAATGTTAACTGTACTTATATACAATGATTTTATCCCATATAGTTATTTTGAAGTATTTAGTAAAACTAATGTTTCAATATTACTTAGAACAAATATTTTTTTATCAAAAATCGTGGTCAAATTCCTAACTTTATTTTTTTTTTTTTTGCAGAAAAAAATGTCTGTGATATTTAAATCATTTAAATTCGAAAATAAAGACGACATTTTACAAAAATTACTGGAACATTCGTTCGGCCGATCGAAAACAATTTTCATGATAAAAGTCAAAGACATTAAGAAAAAATCAAACAAGTGTAATGCCAATGGAATAGGCCACGTATTGTTGGAGACGATGGCGACCAAATTGGAGATGACAAACGACGGGTACAAAACGTTGGGCAGCAACGATTGTTATATGATGTTCGTGGACGTGAAAAATAAAAAAGGAGAAGGCCTGGATATCGCCATGGGCCGTCTTCGCGACCAAGACAGAATTGTAGTGTTCAACGGTCGTATCTGCAAACCAATACAGGCGCGGAAACCCATCCCGATCATAACGGTCCAAGCCGAACGCAAGTCGTCGGTGTTCCTGTTCATCAACAGCTTGCCGAAAAATCATTCGCCGTCGTTGGTCGAGAAGAACCTCGCCAAAATCACAAGAGCGGGACGGTATTCGCTGTACGGGCACGTCTTGTCCACTGTCAGATTTGTCGACGAGGACCTCATGCTGTTGCAGTTGCAGTGCCACGACACGACCAAAGTGAACGTTCGCCGGTACCCGCATAATGTCCGCGAATTTTGGAGGGTGCTGCAACGCGACAGCCACGCGGACGATCGCGACACGGTACCCGTGCGACAGTACGACCGCGGCTCGAACCGGATAGACGTGCTCGTGCAGTCACCGTGCCCCCAATTCGTTGAGCTCAAAAAAGATGTCCGGGTGCAGTTGACCTGCGTCAAGGTCAAGCACTGTGGTACGAAAGACGGCGAGAGGGTATTTTCATTGTGCGTAAAGGGCAAGAGCGAAAACCTGAGTGCCGACCCGATCGAGACGCGCACCGTCAATTCTCTTAGACCGCCGGCCACCAAGCCGCATTTCCAGATACCCGACGACCTCCGACCACCAGTGCCCAAGTATAACCGTTTGGGCATCACAGTGAACGCGCGATCGGACCGGACGGCTTCCAAAACAAAGCGTCTATCCGCGGCGTACGTTCAACGTTTAATAGCCGATTCGCCGCCCCCCGCCGAAGACAAGCCGACCACATCGTCCGCTGGGTCAAAATTACCATGGTTCGATGACACTTCGTCGGATTCTTCGTCTGACGACTCTTGGCCTAAGTCGTCGTCCGATGACGATCTCATTAGTTTTGTAAACAAGTCAAAGAACCGACAGTCACACGGCCAAACCCAGCCTACCGTTTCTTCTTCGAGCCCTGATACCAACTCAGAAACTGTACCACAAAATATATCAACAGACCAAAACGTTGTCGTTATCGAAGCGAACAATCCCCTTGATTTCAATGACCTGTTCAGCGACCACAATAGGTTATCGAACAGCTGTCCGCCAAAAGACCCAATTGTCGTCTCTAAAGATCCCGTTAACGATGCGAACAACTCTGTTAGTTCCTTTGACCTGTTGAGCGACCACAATAGTGTGTTAAACGACTTACCATCAAAAGACCCAGTTATCGTTTTGAAAGATCCAGTTAACGAAGAGAATAACTCCATTTGTTCCATTGACTCACCGTCAAAAGACTCTGTTAACGAAATAAACTCTACTATTGAGTCCATTGACTTGTTGAGCGACCACAATAATGTGTTGAACGACTCACTGTCAAAAGACGTCCCAGTTGTCGTCGTCCCAAAAAAACCCCTTAATGAAATAAACAGCCCCGTTGTTTCCATTGACCTGTTGAACGACTCACCGATACTGATATCGGACGACAGCATGTGTTCCACCGTGTTAGTCAGCGATGACTCTTCTTCACCCGTTGTGATTTCCAACAATGAGGATAGCAATGATCAAAGTCTTAGATCTCCGGTGATACTCAGATTTTCCGATTTTCAAAGAAGCCCCGTGCCTACACCTACCACCATGATCGAGGAACAAGAGAAACAAGACTGTGAAATTGTGGAACCATGCCGATTAGTGTTCTTCGAACCATTTATGCTTGATGATTCCGACTTCACTCAACTTGTGGCTGGATACTGTGTTGAGTGCACTACGTTCAAGTCAATGTCTTTATTGGTCTCGTCAACCGAATGCGGTTTGGGCGGACCGTACAAGTGTCACACTTGTGATAAAACTGTTGTTATCACATACTTTTTCAAAATGAACTTTCTATATGGTCCTGATGATGATCGAGCGTTGGGAGTGTGTTGCTACAACGACGTTGCCAAAAATTTTATTAAAACCTTGGTATCAAAAGAATTGACCGTAGAAGAGTACTTGTCTGACCCCAGTCATAAGCATTTGATAACCAACGCCATTATGCAGTTAATCGTCAATAAAACCAAGATGACCATTCGTGTGAAACACTCCAAGCAAGACAAGACTTATATTTTACTTTCAATTGATTACTTCTTGTAAAACAAAAATATATTGGAAAAACTAACATCAGTATCTAGATACACCACCTGAAAAATTTACTAGTCTTAGAAAATACTGTCTTTTTTTTTTGATGTTATCATACAGTGTTCATTTCATAATCAGATATATAAGTTAAAAGAATTTTATGAAATAGAAAAAATTTCAATATAGATATAAAGGTTATAACCTTTTAATAGTAATATCACCATAATACTATAATATACTGAATAACCAATTTTATTAAATTTAAAAAAAAAAATTGAAGGTAAATAAAGATATGTATTAAAAGATATTATGTAAACTTATAAACATAAGTATGAAATTATGACAAACACCGCATTTTTAAAATACATAATATTGTTGATGGAATAATTTCACTGCTCTTTACAAGTGACAATGATGTTTTTTATGGTGTTACGTTAATTGTAACTTTTCAGTTAATCATACTTCAATATTTGAGCACCAGTATTTAAACGTTTTTGTTAGTATCGAATTTCATTAAACCAGAAGTAATATTTTGGCATTGAATGTAAATTTTAGGTATTCAACACTTGTTGTCACATTAGTTCATTTGATTTCAATTCAACATCAATTTGTTTTATCTGTTATACCGTTAAGAGGATGTCAGTGCAGCGGTTTCCGACACTAAAACATGTTTGCTTTAATTGAAAATTAGTGGCTCTTAATTGATATTTATGCAAAAATACCTTTTAGATTATTTAAAAAAAAAACAATATTCTGAAGGGCATCTCGAAGCCATTTTTTTAGAAGTTGCAGGGTTTAAAATTGACAAAAATTGTATTATTTTAAAAATAAATTAATGAATGTCCTATTTGAAATAACAAAAAAAGGGCTTCGAGGTACCCTCAATAATGCTGTTTTCTTTAATTTTGATTATAAGGTTTTTTGCTCTAAAATCACTCTCAGTAAGCCGTATTTTTGGATCTAAAAAACTGAGTTTTTATGGGAAAATTTTTTCAAATCGCTGTTGCGGATACTGTGATAGTTGGAAAAATAATTTAACAACCAAAAAAAGTCTTAACTACTGAACTAATAATTACATATCACTGTTTAACTTTTAAGTTAAGATTTTGTAAAAAAAATTGCCATTACTGCTTAAAATGGGCTGCGCTGACACCCTCTTAAAAACATTGATAATTTAACGTCAGATGCATCTAACTTATCCGTTACACTTAAAGGTTAGATATTCAATATTAATAATAATAATAATAATAATATTCTATATTACGGAATCAACTCCATTTACAAAAATAGTATAATATATATATAATAATAATAAATAGTATAATAATAACAGGTAGTATAATATAATAAATAATGAATAACATATGCTACAATAATTTAAAAATAATATGCATTTATAAGTCTTAACTATCTATTCTAATTCTTAATTATCTATTTGACTTTAAATATGACTTGAATGTATCAGTATTGACAAAATTAAAATATCGGCTGTATTACCTGCTGCCATTAATATGTTTATTGGAGAGGTTTCTAGAATTTTTTTTTTAAATTTATTTAAGTAGAACAAATCTTTAATTCGGGTATTGATTATAGGCACTTTAAACTGTAAACGCTCGACAAAGAATGGACAATTAATCGTACCAGCAATGAGTTTAAACAAAAATGTTATATTTTGGGTATTCCTTCTATATTGTAGAGAATCCATATTAAAAAAAACCAGAAACTCCATTATAAGCAGAATGGGGTTCTCTTTGGACATGGCATTTAAAGGATAAATACCTTAAAAAGTTATTTTGAATTGATTCTATATCATGAGAATGAGAAATAGAATTATTGAACCAAACAAGTGAAGCGTATTCAAGGCGTGATCTAACTAATGCAAAATAAACTGCTTTAAAGGCATCAGAGCAAAAAAATTCGTGGCAGTTTCTTTTTAAGAAATGCAGGTTTGATGAAGCTTTACTTTTTATATTTTTTATGTGATAATTGAAAGTAAGTTTTGTGTCAAAAGTAACACCTAGGTCTTTTACAATAGTTAAAGAAAATTTAAGTTGATATCATTGTGACACAATAATTGCTTCCAATCAATGGAACCCAAACAATTTAAAATAGCACTATAATTTCCTTTTTTCCATAAATAAATGTGTTCACTGAAATTCAAGTACTGTATATGGTTACAAGTATAATGGATGTTTAAAGGAGGATGAAGTTTATCAACTAATGCAATTGGATTCATATTTTCTTCGATTAAAATGTTTTTATGATTAGAAATTATTTTATCTAAGGTGATGCCATTGATATTTTTAATATGATTTAATTGCGAAAGGTTGAGGTTAAAGATTTGTTCATTAAAAAAGGCTTCAGAATCATTAAACGAGGCGGAAGGTAAATTATAATCACCAAGTAAAATAACATTTGAACTAGGGTATTCTAAAAGAACATTTTCTACAGTGGTAAAGTGATCTAAAAATAATTGCTTACCAGCTCGTATCGATATATAAACAGCACCAACAATTATACATGTGTTACCTAAATTAACTAAAATAAAAATTTGTTCTAGATTATTAATTGAAATACGAAGTAATCTAGAAGATAGATTTTTATTAACAGCTATTAAAACTCCACCTCCTCTTGTGAAAATAACATGACTATTGTATAGTCTTTAGAAAACAAGTACATTTAATTACAAAGAAATTGTAATTTTAAACTAGAAATTTAATATAAATAAAAAAAAAAGGTATCTTTTGTATTTATTTATCTATTCTGTTTGTTGGTGCCAGGCGTGTCAATTAGGTTGACTACCTTAAAATCTGTAGGAGTTTGTATAATTTTATTTCAACGTGCCAAGGTATTGGCTGGTCCTTAAACATATTTTTATATTAATTTCTTCGTCGTTTCACCGCTAACAATATATCTCGAATTTTTAGCGAGACAAAGCCCATCATTCTAGCCGTATACGTCATTGTGAATTAAACGAGTAGATAATAAGTTGTATGCATGTTGATATAGATATATCTAGTTTAAACATTTTTCCAACAGTTTTGAAAAACTGTCGGAAAATTTGTTTATTAATTGTAATTATTAGCTCCAAAAATGTTTTCAGGTTTTTATTTCATCCCCTGAGTTTTCCTGTTTGCACGTAAAATGTAAAATTATACAGAAAAATAAAAAATGTTACACAAGTTCCAAATTAAGCTTATTATCAGGATAACCTGGTGAAAATAAAAATATATACTATCGAATATCTATAATCATAGTTGTAGATTTGTGTGATATTGTAAAAAAATTAATGTGCTACAGGAAGACTGAAAAAATTAGGGAAATATTTGTTTAACATTTGGAAGTGAATGGCGGCCATCCAACGCTATGTCTCATTTTTAAGGACCACTCTAGTATATATAATATTTTTGTTTTATTTTGCTATTTATTAGTTAAATATATACATAACTGGCGATTGGAAAATGTATCTTAAATATTTTAATGATATCAGCATGAATAGAAATTGTTCCCGAGGTATTTGAAAAATTATTTGTAATATAAAAATAAATGTAATTTGTAAATATTGTAATCAATTACCAACAAGGACGTTTTAAAGCAGAATCGCGATGCTTTTTTCAACACCTTAATGTTAAGGCTAGCTTTAACCTTTTATAGACGACCCTTACCGAGCGTCGTATCGCTGCAGTGCCGGTGTAATGACCACAGAATGACCAGAAGGGAAACTTAAAAAAAAAAGTGACACGGATCCTTATGAGCCGGCAAGAAAGGCCGGCTGCGGCTGCCACATTTTTTTAGCCGGACTATATAATATAATAGATGGACTTAGGTTAACTCCGGGTAAAAGCGTGATTTGAATTGTACGTAAACAAAAAATGTTGGGCACTTATCGGTCCGGCATAAGTTTCCCTTCTGGTTATTCTGTGTATAACGTGACTTTGAACTTGTGCGAGGGACGGGGAAAATATTAATTCGGTACCTCGATAAGCGAATAATAATAATAATATTATTTTGGCATGCCGTCACTTAAGGTCGTCTCATCTCACGTTGTTGGCTCGTCGTGGCAACCCGGCGCTGCGCTCCTGTACGGCGAACGGATCGAGGCCGACCCTCCCCGGCCCCAATGCTGTATGTGATATACTCTTCTATTTATAGTAAGTCGAGCCTCTAGTCAGCGACACACACAATATAAGACACACGCACACTGCACACACATCAACCACCGTAAGTACGTATCACGCGCCACATGCACCAGCACGCTAAAGGTTTGTTCGGCTGTAGTCGGTCCGTTCGATTTGTACGCGATCCTAGTGTTGCGATTTATTAATATACATAATACATTTTTAAACTATAATAGTGAAAATAATTTTAAAAATATCGCCTACCAAATAACGTCCACAAAAAAGGCCGTTTTTGTTTTACGCGGACGTCTCGCGTTTTGTTTTGATTGAAAAAAAAAATTGTTTGATCGTCAGAAGCGACAATGAACAAAAATGTACGGAAAAAAGGCAATGCCGTCCGAAAAGCCGGTGTAAAAAAGGAAAATCCCGACGAAGAAATCAAAGTAAGTTGCATTTTTTTTTTAATTAACGTTAACAACAACAAACAAACCTTTCAACAATCAAACTCAGTTTTCGGCCCGAATTCAATATAGTCTACAAATATTTACACTATGAGTGTGCGAATAATGATGAATTTAATAAATAGTTCAATTGGGAAAGGCATTCTTGATTAACTCGAATAACTCGTTGATATTTTGATTGGATGTACAATGAAAAATTCGTGAATAATAGTAATTAAATAATTTGTGAATAAATCGTGAATTACTTTATTTATTGTTTTCGAATAAATTAACTGGAATTACTTACTATTTTGAGAAGTTCTCTTTTAATATAAATAATTAATAATAAAAGTAATTTTTAGTCGAATTATTCATTCATGATAAATAATTAATATAATAACCGCACACCCCTAATTTACATCCAGTGACGCAATTATAGGGACTTATAGCACCCCAAACTCCTTTAACTCTTTCCCTAGAAAATATTTCTAGTCTACAGCTTACCTATATTGTCCATTTATTATTATTCGAGTATTAAAAATAAATGTAGTTTAGAATATACTAAAATGTCACGTGCATTTTATTATGAATGTCAATTAAAGATTTATTTTACATTTTAAACGATATTTTATGCCTTTATATTGACTCTGGCAATTTTTTGTTAATATAGATGTTCAGCATAGAACCAAAAATAAATACATTTTTAGGTATACGATAGTAAAGTTTTTTTCTTAATTTTGTTACACTATAATGTTTCATATTACTACTACTCTGTATTGAACTCAGTAAATTTAGTGAATTATAAACATAAGTATAACAACGCATAATGAACGAGTTTTTTTTTATAGTTTAGTTACGTACTAAACTTAAAACAATAATTGTATTTTTTTTAGAAATAACGTACTCGTTTTTATATCTATAATAAATTGTATAGGTATAATAAAATATGTTTATATCTGGGTGCTTACTGCTTAAGCGTCCCCATGAGATGTTTTCCTATTTAAGCTACTAGACACTGTTCACATCACAATTACGATAATGCCAAGTTATATTTAATAATTGATAATATTTTGATGATAATATTTTTGTTGTAGCTTTAAACATTGCACAGTTTCCAAATACTCTGCAATAAAAAAAACTTTTTGCAAAAACAAATGTTCATCTGTCCTTTGAATTTCAGGGTACTATCCAGACCGTCCATGTCATCTTAACCCTTTAGGTATTTCTTGATAGACGCTCTTGCATTATAAAACACAAAAACCGCGTAATACAGATACATTATATTTTGTTTGTAGACTATTGTCAATATATAATTATATATACATATCCTTTAACATCACTACGTCAAGTGCACCTTGACCTCAATCCGCACGGCTTTATTTAAAAAACAACAAAAATGTTTAGTCGTGCAACACGTAGAAACGGTATTGTTGTGACTTCCGTTTAAAGACATGTTTTTAATATAATAAAATAAAACTGTTTTTATCTTGTTTCTAATACTTATTTAAAAAAAAATGTTTACAACCTTGTAAATAGGTAGTGGCAGATGGGGGTGGCGGGGAATGGGATGTAAAGCGGACGAATTAATAGTCATTGTTGGGTTGTAGGCCCCAATCTACCCCCTCAGAAAATTATGTAAATGACACTAAAATTAAATATGAATAAATTTGAGTAAAAAAAACTAATTTAGACACAAAAATCACAATAAGTTTAAGTTATAATGCAGCATAATACTGAAAATGTAAAGTTGTAAGAATACTTCTAAATTCTAATATATATATTAATGACAATTGTCAAATTCGTTATATATGTATAATTTAAATCCCTATCCAAATATTTTTGTATTTTATTGGTAGTAAAGTACAAAGATTATTAGCCAACCAAATATCTATAATAGTTAATGAAAATTAATAATATGGATGGTCTCTAAATTTTGGTTATTAAAAAAATATACAGTGCGTGTCACTGTGATATGGTAGTTAACAAATGTACAGTTCACTAAATACGTTCTATAAACATTTTAAGTACGCACTCAAGTTAACCATATAAGAAGTGGTTCAGCGGCTTAGGATAATTTCGTGGGTCCAGAAACAAAAAAATAAATAAAAACATAATTTTAAAAATAAAACTTTCGCAGTTACGCATCGAAGCTTAAGTAAAAAATAAAGTTGGATATTATTTTTGATAAATCATATCATCAAAAATATAAAGTATACGTTTTATCTTCTGACCGGTTCTAGATAGCGATCGAATAGAATATTTTATTTAGATTGAACAACTGTCGTTTATCTCTTTTCTAATTTAAGAGTTTCCTTTTAAAAACGCATTTGGCACTATTTCGACTAAACAATCTTTTTTATCTATTATAATGATTTTTTTCTCTTGTATACCGCTCAGCTCTTTAGTATGCTTAATAATTATCGGTATTTGTTTACCCGAGAATATATTTATTAAATGGAAAACACTAATAAGGGGGAGAGGGAGGGGTGTTAACTAATCGATATGACTGAGCAATGTTTATGAACTCATTTTTCTAAAAATGTTCATAATTTACGGAATGTATTTATATCAAACACTGTATCATAGTATTATCATATTACCACAGATTAGATAGAACAAAAATAAAACAGATTTACTTTATCTATGCTATTAGTATCTTACTGCCTACATGACTACACCGTATTCTAATGTGGATATCGCCTACGAGCAGTACAGTCTTCAGCGAGACACTTTATTCAGATGTGTTGCGCTTGATGAGACCCGGCATCTTAAGTTCTTTACAGCAGACATAGTCAATGTGCTAGTGGAAAGATAAGTCATTCGGAAAGATCATGCCTAAGTTTTAACATAGATATGTTAAATGATATGGACTGGGGGTTATTCCATATTTTCCGTATGGGCTCTGTATGATAAAATTTCTCTCGGCCAACTGGCGGAACCGCGTTGCACGACCTAAGGGCCGTCATTGGATTCATATCAACTCGTTTGTCGTCGCTCGGCATTGCGCAAATTTTTCCGTTGCCAGTTTTGTACAGTTGTTTTTTTCTTGTGTTTGTGTGTATATGCGTGTGTCTTATTAGCACGACTGTTTTTGACTCCGACCGACCGACTAACAGTGGATATAGCTTGAAAGTCGATCGGGGGTCTCGAGGATCGCGCGTACCGTCTAGGATCGGATTTCGCGTGCGGCGCGCTCATACCGACAGTGTATGGTAGCTATATAAGACTGTATGTAGACGTTAAAATTGACACTCCGATCAAATTACACAACACAAGCCGTCGCCTCGACGTCAGAGATTCGCCTAAGTATCGTAAAACGAGCAAATCGTCATACAGCAGGCGATAGTCGCATGAGATCCCGCCTGACGATCGAGCCATGTCGAGGAGGGAGTCGGCTGTCGACGGTGTACCAAGAAATGATCTTTTCCGCTGGTTCACATACAGCGTACATTGCACAGAGTAGTCTGTTTTGCTAAGATTGGCGGTGAGATAATATCATGTAAGTAGATAGTAATAGATAGATATTCAATTCTCAATCGAATACGACGAAAACTGACCTTTGAGGGGAACGGAAAGAGTATTTAACAAGGGGTTATATTTGTTTTTTTTGTATATATATTTGCATACCTATATTGATAATAATCTCCAATACCTGTCGAGTCATGCTACAGCTCTAAATGATTCAATGAGTATGAGAGGAGTCACTAAGCGCCATTAACGCCGAGGAGGGTTAGTATTTATTTCATACGATATAATATGACGTTGTACTTAAATACATCTAAGTCCAAAATATGATTTTCAAAATACGCTATTATTACATTCAAAATGTGGGTGGTTGCCAGATGGTCGTCATTTAAAAATATTATTTTTTTCCATTATGCTATAACAGCGAAATTAGTTAAAATAGTACTATTGCGTATTCTCTATACTATCGAGTTTTTAAACTTTCGTAAAGTAACAAGTTAATGTTTTAGAAAATTGTAGTTTTTAAGCCAAAAAGCAAGAAAATCAATTGAAACGTAACTCGATTACCTGAATTAATATTAAACCAAAATATAATTAAAACTTTAACCCTTTTCTATAAACTTATTTTCAAAGCACAAAAAAATGCCAGGACCCCCATACCCCCATCCACCTAGGACAAAACCAGACCTACTATACCTTTTAGTAATATCAATGTTTTCAAAGGGACATATTTCATAAATTATTAAAAAAATTCAATGTCTACGATCAAGGCCCAAACCGCCAAATGGACCGATACGATGACAAAAAATAATATTAATAATATACCGGCCATTGTCGTCGAGGGTTATTCGAAAGAAATACATGTGTTTACCAACGTAGGGTCGAGTACAGTTGTATATAATATAATATTATTATAGTCACCGGCCAGCATAATAAATACTTAGCCGCACGCGCTTTTCTTCTGCCTAGTGCTCGACTCTCCTCCTTACCTGCGTTGCATGTTATCGTATCTCCCGGGTTTACAGTTACACATAATAATATGGTATTTCATTATTTCATCCGATATCCTACACTGTATATAGGTAGAGCTATTGCCGCCGTGTCCTTTCAGCGACACCCAATACCACCGCCGGGGCGGCGACGGCATCGTTCGGCAAAAACCGCTGCAGAAGAAAAACGAACGGTTTAATCAATCCAATTTGTACGCTTTTTCGTGTATAATATGTGTGTCCTATATTCACAGGGTGTACACTAGAGTGAATGTTCCATATAAGTGTAACTGTTTTCCCGAAGACAAAAAGTCACGTGACAATACTTTTAACAATACCTATTAAATATTTTTATCATTTACTTAGGTTCACCTCGAAGGGTATGTTTAAAAATTGTTGTACTTTTTGAAGTTATAATACATCTTGAAGTCATGTGACTTTCCCGAACCTAATATGCCCCCCTCCCAATATGCTAAGACCTAAGTCGCTGCTGACTGTTTTTTATTAATTTGGTATGATAAGAAAACAATTACTACTTGAATAGGAATTTTGAATACATGATAATTTTGATTAATTATTTCATAACAATTTTTATATTATATTGTTATGGCTATTACATGTGTATACACTATACAATAAAAACGTTACAGGTGTAGGTAGTGCAAAATATTACTCATGAGTTACGGATCTTTGTGGACGAATGTCACGAACTCAGCAAATGTCTGGAACAAAGTAAATACGCTTTAGTTGCTCAAAAATGACGGCGGTACAACTATAAGCGTTCGTTTTCTATATTTTATATTATATTCTATATTATAAAACTGCTGACAGCACAAATGCAAATTATAATGTAGGTACCCGGGCGTGCGTTTATAGAGAATTTCTGATAATCTGACGAGTCCAATTTCAAACGTCCGCGACGAGTAAAAATAATCAACTGAATTAATGGAGTTAATCATAATATCATGTGACATGCGATAATACAGGATTTTAGACTGCTCTATTTCACTAGGAATACATAGAAAATTCAGGTACTTTAGGGCATTAAAATATATACATAGTAAATATGTACATAGTCGAGTCGATTACAAGTATTTTGTTTCGTTGCGAATCTGTAGACGTTCAATGTGTTTTACATTGAATAACAATTTAAATCACTATCTAGACCATACATTTTGTTATGACTGCCTTATTATGACTTATGGTGTTTTCTCCAATAAAATAATGTTAGACTGCAGATTTTTAGATCTACCTCCAGTCTAATTTACTAACTCAGTACCGTGTTAATGACTGTGCCGTATAGGGACTGATTTTAAAAGTCCATTCTACACTACCCTTCAATCATCACAAATAAATTTAAAAAATAATAATCACACTGTTGCAATATTTTGTTTAACAAACAGGATCTCTAGAATTCCATAGGCCGCCTAATTTTTTGATGATTTACTAAAATTATAAAAAAATTATTCATGTAATTTACTTTTAAACCCTTTATAATTTGATCAAACAACAATAATTTAAAGTTTTTGTATGTTTTTCAGTTGAAAGACAGATTAAGGCGAGATAAATTTTGAAATATAAATACTAACCTATACTCGTACATTTAAATTGTGATTTTAATTAAAGTTTATTTGTTGACAATTTGGCTGGTGAATAACCAATTTCAGTCAGTACTTTGCTGATTAATGCACACAGATAATACAAATAATACTACACTCCACTCTTCCCGTCATTCCATCGTCCTAAACTTTAGAATTGTTTCACGTAGGTAATTTTTTTAGGAATTTTAGAGTATTATGAAAAAATCCGGTGTTACTTTAAACTACTGTATATAAATATATATTTACATTTACGTTTTTTTAGAAGGAGGGTGGCCGAGTGGGTAAGGCGGCAGTGCGTTAGCGCTCACTGTCGCTGGTTCGCCACTCGGTTAACTGTGTTGATTTATCATTGGATTATTTGTACTCTGAATTGGCGATTGCGTTTTTTATATATATAGATTTTTTTCAGGAGTACGTAGAGACCACTATGAACGAAATGCTCGGATGGTACGGTTACGACAAAATGAACTCCAAAGACTGTTCTTTGCATAGCGTTAACCTAATGAAACTCAAAAACAAGTACAGAAGTCGATCCGGAAGCACTGAACCGGACACGTCGTCAGACGAGTACGTCAGCCCGCGGTCTCCCAGCACGCTATCGAGTAATTATGACTTATTTTAACGAAAATAAAATCTTTTAATTTTAAGACGCAGTAACTGGCAGACAGGACTAGTAGACATTTTGTAGAGCTGTCGGTGTGAGTTATGATTCAGAAATTAATCATTAAAATTTAACGTGAACGAGAGTGGGATTGCTCGACGTGGGTCATTTAATTAGTTTTAATAATTTATTATGTATTTAAAAAAACAAAAAAAGACACTGGCGGTGATAGGCAAACTAGTCGCGTCTGTAGAGCGTTTACGGTGATTGTTTTCTAAATGATGCTTCTTGAAGTTATAAAGACATAAAAGATTTAAAAATAGTTGTATCGCGCCCTCAAAAAGTCGATGACTGACGCTTTCCGGTATATTATGAAACACTCGGATTAGTTTTGACTGAAAAACCAGACTTCAAGTCAAATGCTCAACGCCAGACGACTGTATTATATTGTACAAGCACAATTGATGCGGACTCAAATAGATGCCGGCCGGTCCGTACTGTTTGCCCCCCGACTTGCCGGTTAAAAATAGAATAGATTATACGTTATATTGACCCATTATAATATATAAAAACTATAAAGAGGGTAACACGAGATCTAACCGTTGCCAGAGCTTTGTCTTGCGATCACATTAGATTCAGAATTTAATACCGAAATTTTTCGTCAGACACACAGCTAGCGCGTTATAACTTTAACCTACAGTTCGGCCAAAACAACGGTATACGTTTATTTAAAAATGGAACTCAGCACAGTATTACTAGTAGAATAATATTATAAGTAAAAATGCTCATTCCGACGAAAATCCGTTGGCCTTTTTAGACCTGAACTTGTGTGGCTGTTCTTTTGAAAATTAGTCAGACTCGGACAAATCGCAACCCCTTCATTGTGGGTATCCTATTTTCGGTAAGTCTTCATTGTTGAGCAGTTGGTACTCTATATGATAAAACAGGGTTTTCCCCTTATCTTAAAATATTATTGTATTTTTAAGATACTGTTATTATTGATATCTTATTAGCACGATATATTGAACGGTATTGTTTTTCTTCCAACTAGGCAGACTGACTTTACGCCTTTTTTTTGCGTCACATTAAAACTACTATAGCCACCCCCTATTCCAGACGCACATATAGTATTATTTAAGTACTTAAATACCATACTTAGTACACAGATGGTGGTCCAGCTTTGATCTGTTTGGCGTGAGTGTGTTTTAGAAATAGGCACTTCCTACACACCGCAATACGATAGTCTTAAGAAGGAAACTTAACACCGTATAGTTATTATAATTTATAATACATGCACAACGTTGTCGTCACCGAGGTGCCGCCACCCTTTGAAATATCGACGAGTAATAATTGTGGAAACTTTCAAAATAAACCGTGCCAACAACGCGTTGCACATTTCGTTTCATATTTCTTGTCTTTTCTATGTCATACTATCTACGTACACCTTACTCTTTATCAGGTCTGATCTTCGAGCTCGGCTTAAAGCCAATTTTGAACCAAAAAATCCCCTCACAGCTATGTTCTTCCACGTTGTTTTCAGCTTTAATACTCGAATATGCGTTTTTTTTTTAATGTTAATTACCAACAGGAGTTACAAGGCATTTACAAATAGACCCGTCGTGGATCTCACTATCGTGTCGGCCAAATTTACTCCCTGCCCCCTGGCCCTAAAACAAAGCCGCCTCAAGCACGTTAATTAACCATTTGCGGCCGCCTCGACTAACAACACGAACACCCGTTTTCAGTTATCAGTAATCGTACAAAAATAAATCCCATACCTTGAGTCTGAAATGAACAAATGCTCATAGTTAAGAACTTTGGAGGGAAATGAGTTGTAAAACTTAAAATTGTATATTTTTCATTGGATAACGTGGGTTTGAGTTTACTATTAACAAGCATGTATTTTAATTTTTCAATACCTATAGGTACAAATATAAATTTCAAGAATAGTTTAGTAAACGGCACTTTATGCAGGTATATGCTAATTCTTATTAGAATAATAAAGTTATTCGAATAAAAAAATTGTCTTCCTATATAATTTATTGATGTCTAATTTTATATATTTTTTAAATGAATTATATTGTTTGACGAAATGATGTTTTAAAGTATATTTACTTCAAAAAAGCATTTACAAACTATTTAAATATATTTTCATCAAATTTTCATTAGAATAAAAAACTGTACCTTTAGAATGTATATACCAAATGATAGATGATATTGTGATATAGTTATTTGAGGCTGTTTGATAAAATATGCTAGTGTTAATACTTGTATTTTAATGAATTCACTTTATTTATATTTTATTGTAATATTTTTTATTTACTATTCACTTTTTTATATCTGATGTCAAAAATTTAATTTTGTTAGTATGATTTTTAATAAAAGCTTTTAAAATATTTAATAAGTTAATTCTCCTCTTCTGAAACACTAAATTTATTCACTTGCAACCATCACTAGGCCACCACGATTGCCAAAACTAATTCATCCGTATCACTTTCGAAAATCAAAATAATTTTAACTTTGTATACAAACTTTCTAAACATACAACCACAAAATTATAAATAGACAAAAAAAACGGCATTGTATGTATGTATTTTTTTTTTTACAAGTAACCAAATTTTTTGACTAGATATATAAATGCGCCATATGTGCCGAGCCCAGTAGTGGTTTTGCAAAAATCTGATGACTCATAGTTTTTTCATAGCAGCATTTTTTGGCCTGGAAAGTAGCCCTCTCCTTTAAATGGGACATCACCAAAATGGTTGTTGAAATGTTCTGACACACGTAGAACACGAACTAATGACGTGAAATACAAATTGAAAGGTACACCGATAGCCGATACCTTAATAATATCGTTTTCCGACAGCGCCCGAAAACATTATATAAATATTACACTTGCATCGATTAATTTCAGTATGTAACTTATAAGTACGACTATAAAAAGTTAATTTTCTAAGTGCAAAATCCAGTATGTGCAGCACATCGGTCTATCGTATACTTCCCTGATACCTCACATGCAGTGGAGTGAATATAATACATAGAACTTACTAACATACAAAACGTACTTATTATTTAAACCCTTCTCTATCTCCCTATCTCTCCTAAGGGCTAAGTCCTAAATTTATTTCCCACGACTGTCGTGGCTGTATGTAGGGATTGGGGTTTCAGGGTTTAGGCACGAAATACAGACATATTTTTAATTACTCGAACTTAAAATACATGTATTTCGATACCTACATCCCGGAGCAGGAGGGTAGCATGGGAGTCTTTAAATCCGAACACATCTAAAAAAGGCCTGGTCATTTAGCAATAGCTGGCAAAATTTAAATCATTTTTCAACGTTTTTTTTTTCTATTAATATTTTTTGTAACTCGGTAAATGAAAGATAATTTGCAAGATAACGCCTCAAGAATAGTATTTGGTGTCAGTCTACTTTTGTCGAATATATTGCAAACCCAAACTAACTCTCATTTTAATTGAGTTTTTAATTGCTATATGCTGATGTGTTACACAATGAAATAAAACAATTATTGTTTTTTTTTTAACAAAAAACTAAACTTTAATACATTCACTCTATTCAATTACATTAAATTTATGAATTACCCCCACCAATCTACATCTGGCCAACAACCCAACCAAACAAATTTTTAAATTCAACGGTTGTAACTGCTTGTGAGTACCTCACTCAAATACTAGTTAACAGGAGACATTGATCATTTAACTCTTTAAGTGTTATTATGATTCTTATTGAACATAAATTCAAACATCTAATTGAATTGTGTCCACAGGTTCACCGGTCGAACAGATAACGACATGCGGTTGGTGCGACAAAGCGATAGCGGCCAAAGCGTTCACATTCCGCACAGCAGAGCCCAACATTGAAAAAGTATTTTGTTCTGAGCAATGTTTTTCACAGTACAGGCGGGCCAATTTCAAACGAAACAAGACGTGTGATTGGTGCAGACACCTGCGGCACACAGTCAACTGCGTAGACTTCCAAGACGGCGACCATCAGCTACAATTCTGCAGGTGACAAACGTAAAGAGTTTTTTGATTTAATCTCTTATTGACACTTTCTCTCAACCACAGAGCAGACTAATCTAGTCTATGTCTTAACAATATGCAATTGTTGCGTTCTGTATTGGTAATATTTAATTGAATGTTTCTGCCGTGCACTCTTCTATTCCTTTCTCTGCTCACACTAACCGTTCTATGTTTGATTTGTGTTTGCAGTGACAAATGTCTGAACCAGTACAAGATGAATATATTTTGCAAGGAGACCCAGGCCCAATTGGAGTTGCACCCTCACTTACAGAACACTTCGTTGCCGGAGAGCGTATGCAAGTCCCTCGAACCAAATTTGCCACTCATCACGCCGGACCTATGGTTACGTGACTGTCAATCGCCATCCGACAGGTCACCTTCACCTAGGAAGAGTTCACCGGCAGAACCTCCACAGCTTCGGGTGTCCAACAAGCTGTTTGACCGTCCAAGTCGCAAACGCAAGCGACTGTTGAACACCGAAGAAGTTAGGACGCCTCAGCCTGGTTACAATCAGTGTCAGAGTCGCGTTCCGGTCTATTGCACTCCTCCATTGTGCCGGTCACCTGTATTCACACAATCGCAACCGACGAGTAGCAACACATCAAGCAGCGAACAACAAGCCCCACCACAACCTCCTCCACCGTCCATCTATCCAATGACAATGCCGCAGTCAATACTTCCGCCACCCATGATCTTAGTACCATATCCAATAATGTTACCAATACCGATACCTATCCCCATACCTATACCACTACCATATTTTCACAAAGAGACCGATAGTACAACCAAAGAAGTAAAAGACGAGAAATGAGCAAAATAAGAAATATGTAAAACAAAAATTACAGTACGCATTGCACAAAATATATTATGTATTTGTAAACTTTATAATAAAAAGTATTTTGTGAATAAGAAAAGATAAACAATAATTTAAAAAAAAAAAAAAAAAAAAAGTAGAAAGAAATAGAAACGACAATTAAACCTAAATTATTAACTGATAAATTGCTCGTAAATATTTAATAGGAGTCTGAGGAGGGGTTGAAATATTACATCATACATTTATTACTGAACAGGGTAAATTAAATAGGGTATTATTTTATGAATCTACTTCATTGTAAATATTTTCTTCTTGAGTTTTGTTATCCTCTTCCACATTGTTAGTTGTGTCTTTACTCGCATCGGGTACCCAAAGTCCAGAATCCACACATTGCTTCATGTAATATGCCGCATCTGTTTGATTCATAGCTGCAATAGTATCTAGAAGCAGCTGTTTGTCTTGAGATTCAAAACATTTTTTCAACTCCTACAAAAATAATTAGAATAAATTTAATTTTACAAACAAAATTGTGTCAATAATATTATCGAAGAGTATATAAGTGTATAGAGAAACAACATCAGTTTATTAAAACAGTGAATGAAATCTATTATATTTTGTTTACAGTCACAAATAATTTGTAGAATTATCAAAATATTAATTAAGTTAAAAAAAAAAATGATTTTCTACTTATACTGTAAAACGATAAATAATTGATTACGCTCTAATCGTATCCATTAACTCATAGTAATAGAGTAAAATAAGTCCAAGATGTAGCTTTTTAGACAATTTTAATCAAGAAATACAATCAATTTACCATAATACTTAAAAAAGAATGCCTAATTTAAAACTATAGCCATATTGTAGTATTATAAATTACAGACCCCATTCTATGACCATTATGAAGTCTTGCCGTATAAAAGCTATAAATGATCTTAATTCAATTTTACAATAAGTTGTATCCATCTCAAAGAAGTCTCAAATACTCTTTTTTTTTTTATTATTTGAGATTGCATGATTGTACAAATGTATGCATAACTAGCGGTGATGTATAAATGTAGTTATAATAGGATTTCTTAATAATAATTTATAATTAAATATTGTTGTTGTATTTTAAAACAAATTCATAAAAAATTAGAACTAATAATATAATTCTATTAAAAAACACCTAGATAAGGAAGTCAATTTATTTTAAAATTTACATTTAACTAGTTTTTAACCATTCATTTTTTTTGCACAACTAACTTTTTTGTACTCTATTAAATTTGTGTAGCCAAGATGCACAAATAACATGAGATACATCACCTACTGGCCATCCTAAGCTCTAGGTTAGGTTATAATTATCTTACAAAAATACTTACATCTGGAAGACTCTCAAACACTTCTACCGGATCAAGTCCGCCTGGCCCCAGCCTAGCCTGTCTTTCTTCCTCTTCTATTTCGGCTTGAGCAATACGCAATTTTTCTTCAGCTCTTTTCCGTATACGTTCTTTAAACATAGAAAGCTCTTCATCAAATGAATCTTTATATTGTTTTTCTGCCATTTGTATTCTAATAAAAAACATCAAATTATCAACAGTTAATAAACAACAAATCAATCAAATTATACTATATTGCCTATATGTATCTATAGGCAGTACAATAACAAATATAGTTATTACCTAGAAAAAAATGACGGAACACAAGCTCTAGGATCGATATTTAGTTGTCGTGATAACTCTAAAATATATTGCATACATATTGTTTGATGTGCTACATGCTCCATTAGTTCAGTTTTCTAAAAAAAAAAAAACCCCACATCAATAACTACACAACAATATATATATATATATATATATGATTTAATAATTTTTTTTAATCAACTATTATAATTTGTCAATTTAAAAAGATAACAATGTATTTTACAGGAGTATAAAGAATTTAATTAAAACATCATAAGAAATAAACCACAAAAAATTACTGAAACAGATAGGTTGTATGTTGTCTACTCAGATACAGTGATTTTAGGCGTGACGACGGCTGGGTTCCATGGACAACATTATAAGGTAATAGTTATTTAGTGTATACATTAAAAAGTAAGTTGCAAAAGATTTCAGGAAAATTACTATGTTTTGTCGTAATTCAAGATAATAAACTTACAACTATAGATATAGTAGAATAACCATAATTATAATTGAAATATTAATATGAAAAAAAATTAAAACCAATTTTATCACTTTGAGAACCATGGCAGTAATAAAAAAAAAAAAGACAGTTAGGTATAGTAGTTTTAAAAATAGAACTTACCCCTTCCATTTGTAAATCAATACACCAAATCACCAAATAGTTAGCTGTATCTTCACACACAAGCTGTGGATTTTTTTGCAAATACTCTTGACTATCTTTATACTTCTTAAACATACCAAACGTTTTCAATTTTGTTTTATTTTCCTCAATAAATTCCTCTAATCTTTTAGCTTTTTCTTCTTCAGTTAAATTTTCATCTTTTGGTGCAACTTTTGAAGCATTCACAATTGTCTTTGTAAAACCTGGTTTGCTTATTGTATCTACATTCCACGGCAACACCTAGAAATTGTAATTTTCGTTATAAATAATTGATTACAGTAATTAATATAAAATGAAAAAAATATTGGTCTAGTACGGTCAACTAATTATTGGTAGAGTATGTAATCTATACCTAATAAATTCTAGGTTTATTTTGCTTATAAAATGACCACAAAAAGATTGTCTATATCAAACTTTTTTGATAAATTTGACTGGGAACTAAACAATTTTTATGCTGTACGTCATTTTTTGGAAATATTTATGAAATTTTTTTACAATATTATATCTTTAAACAATCAGTCAAAATGTTTTAACTCGACATTTTTATTTTACAATAAAATTATTTTATATTTATAAATTATACAGTTTTATATTAATGTGTTTATCTGTGAGTGATTTATCATTTTCTGTACAATTATTCTTGAAGACTATACTTTAGGTTAGGTTACTTTATACCCGATAATTTTTTTTTTTTTTGCAATTGTACCTATACTTAATAATTTGTACAAGTGTAGGAAAATAATACAAACAATTTAAACAAATTTAACTATTAACTGAACAAACCTTTTCTTTGTTTTTAAATTCTTCTTCTTTTTTCTTCAGCTCTTGCTCCTCAACTGATAATGCACCTAACGCATTTTCAAGTTCTTTTTTATCTATACCTTGTTGTTCAGCTTCCGTAAGTTTTTTTTTTGTAACTTGTAATTTTTCTTGAAAACTACAAAATGAACACTTATAGCAAATACTTATTAATTAAATCTATACAAATGATGAATACTACTGCTTACACTTTTTTCTTAGTCTCTAATTCTTCTTGCTCACGCTTGATTTCTTCCATTCGCTCAACTCGAGCTTGATGTCGCCAACGAAATAATGACGGAGTATCAATATTCGGATGAGTTTCATCTTCATCGTCAGACACCTAATTAACAATAATATATATAAAGATAGTCATGTATAGATGACAAAAATATTTTATGACATTTAGTATAATTATAAACACCTCAATATTTTTCCACTTGCTGTAGTCGACCATTGTGCACTTGATTGACTATTATAAAACACAAATTAATAAATTAAAATGCAACACAAAATAAAAAATTAAATCGCTTACCAGTATAAGCTTATAAGTATACTTGTCTATGTCGCTTACTACCAATTAAAGCGGTCGGATAGTCTTCGTGTTATCACAGATTATATGAAAACAGATTGTTCACTCGGGCCTTTAACAATAGGATTGCAAATAAGGCTTTATGATTGGCCTACCAAAATCAGTGTGACCGTCTAAAGGGAATTTGTTTTTAAACGTGTTCGCGGGCTTTTGCATTTGTTAAATAATTGAGTTAAACAAATTTTTTCTCTTGTATTTACCAAACATTTTATAAATATTAATAACCATAATGATAATAATAATAATTTAATAATATTATTCTTATAATTACAGTTGTTTTATATTATATTACGCACTATATAGTATGACGTATCCAAGGGCAATAATTTTAATTTCAATAATAAATTACAATTAATAAATAATAATACATTTAATAATAAAACATTTTAAAATTCCCAATAAGTAAAAATATAATGCATTATAAACATAACATATCCATACTTATTAATATACAATTTTAATTATTTCTAACATAGAGAAATAGTAAGCTGTCCACCATATGGCATGACAACTGACAGAGCATTAGTCAACTATGAATAGTATTGACACGCAGTATTTAATTACATTGTTATTGTAAAAATAATATAAATTAAAAAATAATAAACAAAAAATAATTATAAATAAAATAATACAAATTATTATAAAAAAGTATTAAATAACTAAAAGTATTGCATATTTATATACCTAGTTAACATGTTTTAAAATAACCAATTTTTAATTTACTCTAATTCTATAGGCTACTCAGATAAAAGTCGTGTCTTTAAAAGTATAATTGACGTACAAAATGCGCATACGCGCCTGCTAATAGGTTAAAATAAATAAAAAATAACGTACATGAAATAATTAGTAAAAATTAATAAATCACAAAGTTCACATAAATAAAATAGTATAATTGTTAGTAAAATAGTATAAAAAACTGAAGTGCCGAATTTTTTTCCGTTTAACATGTTACGGATACATATGAGTTCTAACTACTGACAAATTTTAAACTTAAAGGTCCCAAAATTATGGCTCAAAAACAAAAAAAACTTGTACCCATCCTAGGGGGGTGGGAAATGGGAATAATATAAATCCAACACCAGTTCAATTTTTGGTCGTTTAAAAAAATGTTTTGCCAGAACCATTTCCATTATTCTGAAAATGCAAACTGTATACAAGACTTGGATGCTATTTTAAGTATTATGAATGAAAACCCCATTGACAATGATTCTATTAAAGTATTGTTTCCCGAAAAAACGCCTTTTCAATTTAAAAATCCACTTCAAATAAATTTAACTGAGTATAGAAATTTTAATAGTTCTTACCATTAAATAACGTTGATACAGCACTCAGTGTTAATCTGTTCCTTATGCGTGGATTTAGAAACATGTGGTTTTCGAAATGTACTCCACATACCCGATAATTTTTTGACAAAATCATAGGATCATTATGGTAGAAGTGTGTCGCTTGACAACTTTCTAACCATTTTTTACACCTTATACAGTAAATATTGTATAAAATTACAATTATTGTATAAATATATATAAGTTGAAAATTAAAAGATCAATTATAAAATAAAATAATTATAAATGCTTACCTTTGCGGATCAGTTGGAAATCTAAAATAGCTAATGCTATTTAATGTTTTTGACATTTTACTTTCGCAAAATTGTACCGAACACGAAGTCATTGTAAAAATTAAAAACTCACAAACAAAAAACAATTATTACACAAAAATGACTGGTAGCGTTTAAAATGTAAAAGGTAACAAAAATCTAGATATTTCTGGGAACAAACTTTAATTTTATTAGTCAAGCTAGATGTAAGCATTCTGTGTTAAATGTACCATCCCTACCACAGGTACAGATAAATTACCTAACTTTCTATATTATACAAATTGTAATTATATCTAAAAATAATAAAATATGATATAACATATATATATATCAACTACCATATTAATTCAGAACTAATACGTTCTGCGTCAAACTGGCTCAACAATTTCCGTGTGACTTAGTTAAAAAAGGCCAACTAAAAAACATTATTTAGAAAAATTAAAAGATAATTTCATAAAAATGTTTATAAATACAGATAAAGATGCTAACTAAGCCAACCGGTTAGGATAATTTTACAACATTTATCTAAGTAATTCCCAACAAAGGCCAACCATAAAATTAAAAAAAAAATATTTGTATTACATATAGAACTATAAACTTGAATAATTTGATTTAAATTAGTTTTGATAACAATAATGATATTTGAAACACATAACTCAATATGCGTATACGCGTTTAGAAAAATAATTTGATTTATTATATCAAATTATTTTTGAAAGACCAAAGTCACATACAATAGTTCGATAATAAATATACACACAAGAATAACAAACCACCAGTACAAATAAAGTCGAAAGTTGAAAAATTCAAATTATAAAGTATTACAAATTGTACACATCTTATATTATTTTCGTTTAAGCTAAAATACGCGCCAAAAGTTGATCAAGTTACAGCGTCTTTGACAAAAATAATAGCAAATAGTCTTTGATTTTTTATAATTAAAGTTATTGCTTAAACGAACAAAAACGTTCGGAAAACGCATTAAGAGGAGTCCTGGTATATTATTATTTTTCTGGTATATTTTAGGGACGAGAGGCTAAGATTAAGGCAGTAAAAAAAAATATGGTCAAAAATCTAAACACCATGATTCTGACTCTGATGATCATGACAATAAAGCAAGCAATAACGATCATTTTATGATTGAAATCGTTAGTTTAGATGAAAAAAGAGAATATTTAGAGAATGAAGAAACATTTAAAGATGTCGATGGGGATAAAGACTTATTAATTGATAAACTCATCACTTATCTTTACCCGTAATAAGAAAAAAAGCTTGTTGTAATTCCTATTTTTATTTCATTTTAACATATTAATCCTTTTAGAATTTTGAATAAGGAGGCTTTAAGACAGTCACAAGCTACATACGATCAAGTAATGGCCAATCGAACGGGTGATAGACGTAAAGTACACCAGGAATTCTGAGACAAGAATCAAGATCTTATTGCTGATTGCAGATTTTCATCAGTACGTTAAAGGTATTCAGAAGTTTGAGAGTTCAGATGTCCAAACCCAACTTACAACATATTTGTTAAAGTCAACTGGAGGAGAAATGGTTGAAAGTGTTAAAAAATATATAGCGCAAAACAGAGAAAACGATTTGGAGGTAGTTAATTGCCAACTTTGATGTTAGGTGTTTTGAATATATATTTTTATTTTATTTTTTATGTCATTAAGTCAAAATCTAATCAATATGATGACAGTCAAATTCAAAATGCTGTTGAAAAGTTACAAAAATCGTTTATGTCAAAAACCACAGACGATTTTTATGATGCGGTAGACCATTTGTTATCTTCTGTAGATATAGTAGAAAAGAAACATGATCGCAAAAAGAAGAGGTAGTGATACATTAGTTATAACAACCAATAAATATCTATTTTTTAATGATGCATATTATGAAAAACAACTAAGTTTTTGTTTTAGAGAAAATGTACAAAATAATCGACAACTGCTATTGAAATCGTTATCCGATGTTAAAGATGATCCTGCTGAAGTCTTGCTCGTCTTTACGGTATACCCAAATTCTTTTTCTCAAACAGTTTCTCAAAATATGATCAAAGTGTCTGGTCAAATTTGTATCATCTGTTTTGGGATTTTTACAAAAATATCTTAACGAGAATAATCTTATACTTTTACAAAACTACCATGGTAAGTATTGACTCTTAATATGTGGTTAGGAGTAATGCTACTGTAGCAGCAGGCTACTTTTCTTGTAGCACCTTACACTATTTATAGTCTAGAAAAAATTAAGTAGAAAATAATAATAATATGTACTTTCAAATAATTGTTGAAACTAAATCTCTTAATCTCTAGTATATCTCAAATAAAGTAGCTGTAACATTAGCGAAATACTTTTATTTACAAAATAGAAATAGGTTTAATAAGGTGCAGCAAAAAAATGAGTAGCATCTCGACCACTGCTTTTAATGCATTGTAATCTTAAAACGTAATTGAACTAGTAATATTTTTTATTTCAGATCTCGTTGTTCAGTTATTAAAAACTGAAAACAAGATAAAGAAGATAAAGAAAGAATTAACTCCCAATTAAAAGATACCACTAGTGCAGTAAAAGACCAAAAAATAGTTAGGTACAAAAAAAATACCAACTACTAATTTAATTACCATTAAAATAAAAAAATTAATAGATGACTAAAATTGATATTATAAATTGTTTAAGCATGTTTTATCCGGATATTAAATTTTACATTTATCAAAGAGTACTAAGTCACACATAAAGACATTCTAATGTAAAATCAAATTTAATAATTTTACTTGCTCAATTTATTGTTTTGGATAGGCAAATGTGAAATAAACACACAAGTGTACTACAATTGCCTATGTGGAACGCCTGCAAAATAAGTTGTTCAAAAATCAAAATAATGAATAATAACCACCAGTACTAAACAAATTCAAGGACGGTTTAAAACGAGTTGTTCTAGTTCAAAATAATGTGTACGAGCAAATATTTTTTATTGAGCATAAATAAATTTAGTATTATTTTGCACAGAAGGACAAGTGACCGAGTGAGTAAGGTGTTGGTGTGTTTGACGCTGGCATCATGGCATCGTTAAGCCTTCAAGGCTGATGTTGATGATTACTTTAACATTTCATGTCTTTATATGTATTAGTTGTGGCTAATAAAGTTTTTTTTAATATGACTAGAATATTCGGCCATTATTTAACAACATAAAAAGCGGTGTCAATAAATGTTATACATCCAAAATAGTAGGCCTCGTTTGCAAATGTAACAATACATATATTTTATAATTTTACAGAATATGATAAAAAAGGTTATCTGGACGTATTATATATTAAATGCACGGTAGGCCGTAGGGTAATTATCGTAGTAATTTTGGTTAAAAAAACAAGTGGGCTGATTAAAAATTTTCGGTAATACATTTAATAGGTATTTTTGTTTTTTATTGTGCACGCTTATTTTTATAATTGACGTATACTGATAAAATAATAACTTTGTCGCAATTAAATAACTGTAATACAAATTTTAAATGTATTTTTAGGTAGTCCCGGTAATACCATACTGTTATTGCATAATGATTGTGTCATAATTGATACGTTTTAATTGCATACTTAATTGTTTGTTTACCATACAATATATTCCAAACACAAAAGTTTAATTTACAAATTACAGTATTACAAGCTAGTACTGGAAAATTATTTTTAATAAATTAGCGTTAACGATCTACATTACTGCATAATTTTCAAAGCTGGTTGTTGCCAAATTACTCGAAACAAATCGGTTCATAATCATAATAAATAAAAAAAACTACGCTCCAACTATTGAAACTAAGATTACATAGTATTTTTATTATTATTTCGTATGGATTTATAAATCAGGAGTAGGTTTATAGACCTGTTTGGTCGTTTACTATAATAAAGCTAAATTATGTATTATAATATATTATATAAGCTGGAAATTGAGGAATTGTCCCAGGCACTCAGAATTAACCTCGACATTTAGGTGTTATCGAGCCAGCCAAGATTAGCCACTAATAGAATTTTGGCATTTATATTTAAATAAATTTAAATGTTAATTCATTTTTAATTATATTATCATTTAATTTTGAATTCTCAAATCTCAGCCCTCTTTAGCCGAAACTAGTAATATATTTTCCATTTAGTAACCAGATTTAAACGTTTTTAAATATATAATATAAAATTAAAAACCTATTATAACAATTTTTTTTTATTTGAATGTACAATTTGAAAATAGTCGATTCAATATTGTTAAATCATGTTTTTCGTAAGTAATATGTATATGTAAACTTTATATAGATTCATGTTTTTATACATTTGGTTATTTGTGTACATCTTTAAACGAAGTTTGTATCAATTATTAAACGTGTAGTTAAAGCAGGCTGAGAGATAATCTCAAACTTTTAGACAAACAAGATTATTTAATATTTCAGTTTCATTTCTAATATGACGTTTATTTCAATTATACAAACTCAAACACAAGTATAACTGCTGACTGCATAATTAGGTTAACTCAAACTCAAATTTATAATTAAAACGAAAAAAGATGTGAATACACGTGTAGTTTTAAATACACGTGTAATTATAATTAAACGTGTACACAAACGTATATATATATATATATATATATATATATATATATATATATTACGCGTGCTTCGTGTACACGTGTATTTAAATTAGCAAGGTAACAAGCTTTAAAATAGCGGGCATTAGTCTGGACCACAGTAAAAACCAACGCAGTATAAACTAACTTCTAGGGAAGAAGTGGGATGATGGTTTGGTCTGAAAATAATTTTTAAAAGAGGCATGCCTAAAGAATGTTTGATAAAAATGTCCTCTCTATCAGACCATTTTTTACGAATTTATAGTAAACAAAACTGAAAGTTGAAAAATGTGCAATAATTTAATCTGAGGGGTGGTCTCTATTTTTAAGAGTGAAGGGGTAAACTTTTTCAAATTTTACAACCAATTGAGCTGTAGAGCAATGCCCGTCTTTCGTTAAGCTATGACATAAAGCTTAATTTGTTATCTTTAATACATTCTAAATTGTTGGTCTATCATGTAAATCGGATACCCTAATGAGTAATGATATTATTAACTGACTCAAAGGTATTGTGTTTATTCAGTAAAAAGTTTTTCTAGATTTTTATAATTCTTGAAAGTATTCATAGCTAATGTGTTTTAGCTATTAGTATTTACATTTATGAATTTCAGTAGAAGATAAAATGTGTTGCAATAAAAATGTAACAGTAACGTTTGCTGTCTACAATAGAATACGAATGGTTTTCGATAAGTTTCTATACATCTGGAATAAAGTATGTTAATCCTATGTAAACATAATACAGAGTGATTTTTTTAACGCTCTACACTAAGTTACTCTTTAAATAATTGCAATTTTGTAGTGTTTTTTTTTTTTGGGAACATTTTAATTTATGTTATATACCTAGTCCAATATTAGACAATATTAAATTCAAAATTACAAAAATTACACGAAATTTAAGAAAGTGGCGAAGAGTCGTAAAACTAACTATAAAAAGTCAAACCGAGCATAAACTATATTAGTGTTTTTTTTAGTTTCTCACACATAACATAACAGATAAATTTTATCAAACTAATACAAAGTGAGTAATATTTAAAATTATTTTTTGTCGATGGTATGTTTTTACATTTTTTTTTCGTTATAGAATTTATACAACTGAACTTAACATATATATTTATACATAAATATACTCAAAATAAGTGTTTAAATTTCTTAATTTTTTTTTTTTTTTTAATTGTATTTTTTTTTACAAATGTTTACCGTTTTTGGTATTTTTTTAAGCGCGTACAACAATTGAAACTTAATTTTTAACGGATATAATTTCATTAGAGTTTTGAACTAAGTATAATTTTTTGAATTCTTTTTCTGATCGTTTAACTTTGAATAATTACTATTAAAATTATTTAAGTTTAAAGATTTTGATCGGAGGAATAGTAGAATGGTGGAATATTGTGTTATTTTCAAAATGTCCAAAGTAGGTAGCGGCAATTACAAGAACTACAAGACATCACTAATATTGGGGAAATCAGCTAGTATATATAACTAGTATTTCAACAAGTATTCTGATATCCTTTTGAGACAGTTTAAATACAGCTAAAAATACACCCGTGCAACAAAGTCAGGAACTGGCTATGGCTCTAGATATACTCATCAGAAAAGACATAGATGTGACCTAAATAATTGCATCAATACAGCAAAGTCAGGAACCGGCAATACTAGTCTAGCGAAGAAAAACGTTGAGAGTATATTGTCATAACGGAACAAAGATAGTGTAAAACAATTTAAAAATACAGCCGGCTAGAACATCTACAGCCGACTGGTTAACATACATCAAACGTACACTTGTATAAGTAAATGGATAAGAGTAGATAAAAACAATAACGACGAGACGCGAAAACTATTCTTGGTTAAATTAATTTAGAGTAAAAAAAATAATTTAACCACAAAACAACATTGTTAGTTATTATAGAACAGAAATGAATACTTGTTAGAGGTCATCGAACAGTAGTAATATAACAGAAATAATATAAATATTAAATAAAAAGGAAAGCGTGAAATGGATAACACTTAACATCTGGTAAAATAATAAGAAAAATATGAAGTTATAAAAAAAAATTATATTATGATATTGCAGAGTACTTACTGTTATCATAATTTATTAAATTGATTAATTATTTAATTAGTACAATGGCAATATTAAAATAAGTTTTTCAAGCATCTTAACTAAAAATAACGTTGTTTTAACAAACTTAAGTTAATCTGCGGATTAGTATTATTGTTATGATAAAAAATACAAATACCGTTTTTAAACTGACTTGTTGGCGTGGCCTTGTCTAACAAAAGGGTTTACCCCTAATTCCATTAGGTTTCCAGTTAATATAAAACAATTCACGAAATATTTCCGATTGCTTTTTACAGTTTAACTCATAATAAAACATTTATTGTTTTTATTAAATAATATTAGTTTAGTCGAGAAAAACTTTTGTCATTTTAGGTCTAAGTACACATTCAATTAGATTCATTTGCATACTACTTCAAAACTGTTGAATTCTTACCAGTGCTGGGATACCAACGAACCAGGCATACATATATTATTATTTACCTGAGTTGTCAAATTGAAGTTCAGCTGATAATGTAACAACGCAAGGCATCTAACCCGGCGCGTTGTGTAGGCAATTCAAGTGCTCGTGGGATAAAAAAGCTAAATTCCAGACGTTCTATTGACATTTTTACCAAACAAGTTAGTTTATTCTTCAATGCCCTTCCAAACAAAATACAATATAATACCGCGTGTTCCTTTATCCTATGTTAACAAAAACAGGGTGATTCTTTTAACGCTCTACACTAGGTTACTCTTAAAATAATTGCAATTTTGTAGTAAAAAATAATTATTCTGGACATGATGACTGGTCGATAACCAGATTTGAATAATAATTATTAAGTTATTTAAGTTTAAAATTTAGGACAAGAGGTAGAGTGATGCTAGAATTCAAATCCGGGTTTTCGGATTTATTTTTTTGTTAGTCCAGGTTAAATTAAAAAAAAAACTACTATTATTGTTTTAACAATTGTTAAATATATCGTGGCATGTACAAAGTTTAACATGACCATACTATAAAACAAATGTATAATACGTATAGTCTAAAAAAGCAATAACGTTTCCTACATAACCTAGTAAAATTGTCAATGAACTCGTATATTTTTTACATAATGGAAATTGGGCCATCCTAAGTAGTCAAAATTTTGTCTAAGTTTTTGGTCTAAAACGACAAAAAACAGACCTCATGCAAGCCCTTAAGAAATTAATAGTATGAATAACTATATCTGTGTTAAAGTTGAATTCGTCCCTAGAGGTTAAATCGCTTTTATAAGCGTGGGGGCTTACGATTCCAAACGTTACACGCTTTGTGTTGTTGGCGGTTTAACACATTAATTAAAAACGAAGAAACCAATTATACCACCACAGTTTCCCTGAACATAATGATCTTCCAAGGGAATCAACAACTGTTCTTATTGCTTATGAAACAACAGTGGTTATACGGGTATTATTTACAACAAATATTAATGGTCAAGTGTGCGGTTATATAATAACACAGTAGTGAGTAGAATGTGAGTGTGTGGGCCTTTTTAATTTTGTTTATAAATAACACATGAAATTATCAAAATGTTCAAGTTCTACGCTTTAATTTTTTTGACAAATTGTTCAAAAGTTATTTTGATACGTTTTTAACAAGTTCTAAAGACAGTACAAATTTATATTCAATAACGACAATATTCTTTTCATATATTTTCTCGAGAGTAAACGTGTATTATGTTAGTATTGACTTTATTTGCCAGCACGGGGGTTAGCAGTTGTGATAATAACACATGTTCTTTTCTTATAGAAACGTATAATATATTTTATTAAATAATAAATTATCTTTTTATTTATTTAAATTATTTTACTAACGTTGATCAACATTAAAAAACAATAATAATAATAATAATTATAGTATAATAGGTCGGTGTATGGTATAGCTATAGACTATAGTTTGTTATTAAACATTTTATTTCGACTCTCGTTAGCTTTATAAATTATATAATTTTATAAATCACTGTCGAGGACGTTTAAAAACTCGAAAAAAAGTTACATAATTGGCAGTAAGTACGGTAATTATTTTCAACATAGAAAAAAAAAATTAAAATCCACCTATTCAAACGCGAAACTATTGTTCTGGACACGAGTGCTTAATAATTTTGGTAGGTGCTAGTAGCTCTTTGTTATATTCGGGTATTGTAAACAATAAACGCTTGTATTTCATTTAGGGAACAAAAATATTGTAAAAAGCAACAAAACAAAAAACGGCGCAATGAAAAATGCGATTTGGACCTTTTTTAATTGAGCTGCGACGGTTCACTACACAGACCACCAGATAGGTAATAAAGTATTTCTATTATTGTAGGGTTATCGTCACGTGTCGCACATTATAATAATATGTATGCACTAACATAAGTCATGGGTCATAGGTACTTACAGTTACTACACAGAGTTACTTTACACTGAACATTTTTACAGCTTACAGGCGGCCGATAACAGTTGTGTGTGTCGATAAATTAAACATTTCCGGAGGGGATTTCGAGAACGCATAATAACATGTGCAATTACACGGTTGTTAAGAACAAATTATTTTCTAGGCGTTTTTATTTACTCGCTGCACGGCGGACACGTGCTTATTCAGTAATAATCTAATTTCAACAATGAGCAACCTAACCTAACCGGCAGGGGTTGAAATCTCGCAAGCTGACAAAAAAATAACAAATATTGTAATGTATTATTATTATAATAATAACAGTAATAAATATTTGAAAAAATTGTTCTGATTTCTGATCGTCGACGGGCATCTAATAATAATAATAATTGGTCGATAGTATAACAATACATTGATGATGGTTTCCCGGGAGGCAGCCGGCGGCACACGTGCGAACCGCCAACGGCACTATCGATAGTTGTGGCACAGGTTGCGGCAAGTATCGATTGTGCGCAGAAGGCGGCCGGTACGACGCGGCAAATATCGATATAATTCGGCAAGGACGTCCGTGAACGGCGCGGCGGCCGCGGTTCGATTCGACGTCCTACCCTTAGATTATTTTATTTGTTAACGCCTCTGCTGACCGCTCGCAGCTCGCTCAGTGTGTTGTGTGCGGCTGCGGCTCTGACTAGCTAGCCGGGTCTGTTAGTTTGTGCGGCACGTTCGTTTTTCTCGCTAGATCATCGCCGTCGTCGTTGTTTTTATTATGATTATTGGTAATAGTTATTAAAAAAAAAAGAAAAAAACCATATTAACGAATAAATTATTTTTACGATTTTTATCGGTGTTGTATTTTTGTTAATTATCAAATTTAACGGCGAAAGACGGTTGAAATTCGACAACGAAACGTGCCGTTTTCGTATCATGTCTTCTGTTGTTGCAAGCGAACTCAGTGCCATTATTTTAGGTAAGTGCGAGCGACGGGGTGCCTGCTCTTAAGACGTTGCCGTGTGTGTGTAGGCGTTTTGTCTTGTAATCGATTCGCCCTCACAACAACAGTTTTAATCCATTATCATAATATTTTATTCTATTCTCATATGACTAGGTAAATTATTTTAAACTTTTATCTTTGCACATTTCCAGGTCCTCAATTCGCCCTGGTTCACCCCGCATTACCTTGACCGTGCACTTTTGATAGAACCAATACAATTCAATTTAATGGACAACGCAAACTCAACTGCTCAAGGTAAGCACACGTTCAATAAAAATAATTGTAGCCCATCGTTCTTCGAGTGGACCTAACTTTTAGGCTTACATTTTTTTAGGTAACTATAGTTGCTATGATGGAGGAGGCTGTTCGGCCAACAACTATGTGGCATGGTCGTTGTTAAAAACGTTAATAGACACATCGCTCAGTCCATCGTGTTTACCTATGGTGTTCAACCATTCTTACTACCATTTATCGCACGCGATCATGTTCATTTGCTACATGCTGCCTTTTGGACCACCTTCCCAGTTGATCCTTTTTATACGTATTGCTTTGACGACCGCCACTGCCATAATGGCACTATGGGCTAGAAATGTCCAGTGCTGGGTGGACAGTCTATGGTGGAATTCTGCATCTTGTATTGTTAATCTGATTTACGTTTTTGTGTTATTCTACCAGCTAAGACCCATTCAATTTACCGATGAATTAGAACAAGTGTGTTAAATATCTGTTTAGATTATGAATTATTTTGTGCTGTGATTTAAACTATGATTTTGGATTATTTAATTAGGTATATAGATCACTCTTTCAACCTTTGAAAGTTAGCCGCATGCAATTCAAGAAAATTATTTCTTGTATGAAAATGGTTCGTCCATTAAAGACTCTAGAAATATTTGCTGAGGAGAAAGTGACAAAGGTTGACAGTTTGTCTTTAGTACTTTCCGGAAAGTAAGTTAAATTATTAACTCTGCTGGTCTTAAGACATGGATGCTAACTTAAATTCTTTAATTCTTTTGTTATTATTTATTATATTATTGTATTTTAAATATAATTTGTGTTAATACTTATAACACTAAATAATATTCTATTATTGAGTATGGGCTACAGTATTTTTGACTATAAAAAAAAACTGAACTATTAAGCAACTATTTATGTTATGAAAAAAAAATCTCTACAAAAAGCAAATTTGTCAAAATACTACTCAGTCTAAGTTTTTACTTGTAATAATATTGTTATTAAACATTGTGCTTTTATTTAATTAGGTATGTTGACAGTTATAAAAATGTATAATGTAAAATTGTACGTAAATTATTATTTTGTTTAAGATTGGTTATATCACAGAATGGAAATACATTACATTTAGTTTTTCCATACCAATTTTTAGACTCCCCTGAATGGTTTGGTGTTTCTACTGACGAATTCTTTCAGGTAATTATTACAAAATTAATTTACAGGGATTGAAAAAGTAAACAAAAATATACAGGAACATAAGGAATTTTTTTTTTTAATATTATGTAAATTTTTTAACTTTTTCAATCCTTGTTTATTTTGTATATATTATATATTTCTTTTAAATTTGATTAAAACAAAACTCCAGGTATCTGTTACGGCTGTTGAAGACTCTAGAATATTATTATGGCATCGGGATAAACTACGATTGTCAATAATCACTGATCAGTTTTTGTACACTATATTTGATCACATTCTCGGCAGAGATGTTGTTAAAAAACTCATGCAGGTATGAGTAGCTCTATATTCTTTGATTTTTAATCTAATAATAAATTAATTTACCTAAATAATTTCGACTGTAATTCAATGTGAAAACAAAATTAATTTTAGGCTAATGAAACGGTGTCGAATGGTCATTTGCCTAACCAATGGTACGAGAGTGAAGATGGTGAACTAACAGGCAATGTTAGTGATGAAAAACAAACTGTTCTTTATTTAAAGCGTAATGGTGATGGGCAGGCTGGAATTGAAACTATACTCAAACGGGAACTTCAAGGTATGTAAATGTCGTTTATTGTTTTAATGATAGATTTATGTTTTGCTTCTACTTGTTTTTATTGACTGTTCAATTTTGCATGAAAGTTGATTTTAGTAAGTAAAATAAAAATAGAAAAGTCATATATTTTACTTGAATCAATAATAAGTTTTAAAAAGTTTAACGTTCCTTTCATTTTTATTTAGTTTTTTAATTTTAATTTATTCAAAGTTTTTCTAGATATTATTTCTTTTAAATTTCTATGTATATTTTGAAGTTATATTTTTTTACTAGTAGATATGTAGAGTTTTACTTCATAAAAATTCTCAATCACTTTTATTATATTGTGTTGTTATTTAATTAATAATAATGTAATAGTATCATTGTTTTACCACTTTTAATTAATTGTTTAACTGCACCAATTAGTCATTTACTAACATTCTTCAAGTTTTATAAGGTCAAATCAGATTGTTTTCCGGGTTATTATTGAATTAATTATAAATTTGTTGTTTATCTATGATAATTATCAAACTTGCCACATTTTTATTAATCAAAGATTATTTAAACAATTTTTCAAGATTATTAATGTTAAGTATATTACATCTATACAATGTACAAAGATATAATATTATAAAAGATTTTAGTTAGTTATTTTTCTTTTTTTTAGAGAGATGGTTAAATTGTGTATTTTTTTAGATTATTAATGTGTTTAATTTAATTTATATACCGTATTATCAATTATTAGTCTTTTCAATTTTTTTCCTATGCACGATTGTATTTGAATTTGATGATTGTCGTTATCACTTATCATCAATACGTTTTTGCATGATTTACTTGTGTTATTATCAGAAAATGACCATGCATGTCTGGAAAACTGTCCACTGATTAACAATCAATCATCATGGTACTCTCAGCAAACACTGCGAGATATGCTAAAGACTGTGCACAGATAAGCTATTATTTTAAGTAAGTAATTTTATTTTTATGTGTAAAAATTTGTCCATTAAGTATATAATAAAAAAATGAAAATAAATATATGTATACATTTTTATCAACAACTTAAAAAAAGTTGTTTGTGTATTAAGTTTACAATTTGTAAAAAAAAAAAAAAAAAATGGTTTTGGATTTTGATGTATAATATTTAAAAAAGCCAGTACAGTGGGGTCGGGGTATACTGGGGACGGAGAGGTCACAGGTCTACTGATTTTATTATAACTGAAAGTGATAAAATCACTTTTAAATAAACTCTTCGATGCGAATCTGTGGATAGTATGTTCTAACCAGTTATAGCGGTTTAGAAGATATTGTGGGACCAGCAATAATGTACTTAAAATTTAATATTTAGTCTTGTGCAGGGTGGATACGATAAGGGTTGATCGTCTGTCTATAAAAATGTACTGTCATAGTTACCCATATATCGTAATTAACAATATAATGAAAATATTTTCATTACACATAGCAACCTAGAAACTGACTACGGCAAAGTGTAAATTTAACCTATTTTTGGGGTTTTTCCTTAATAAAAAAAAAATTGATTACAGATTTTGAGAAAATTGTATATTTTATAGACCCATTTTAGATCTACCTTCGGTCTAATTTTCAGATCTAAATCTCTAAAACTTTGCTTGAAAAAGTGAAATAAAGAAAAAAATTCTATCCCTTCTATAGGAGGTTTATGATATTTTTTTGGTTTGATAACTTTTATCAATAGTGTACTATGTTTGAAGAACAATTCATATAAATTTGGAACTTTTTCAACTATATTTAAAAAAGTTACAGAGCATTGTAAATTTAAGTTAAAAAATTTGTAAATTTTGGGTGTTTTTCTCGATTTTGATGGGGAAGGGGTGACTTTTTTAAATTTTTGGCCTCATTAAGTACCTTCCAGGTAAAATTTCTGATTTGGTATGAATTATAGAGTTGTTACACTAAGAATTCGGTTCAGCGGTTTACGAGATATCGTAGGTCCAGATACAAAAATAAAAACACATCATTGTAAAAACAATACCTTCTCAGCTCCGCACCGAAGCTAAAATAAATAAACAAAAAAAAATATATCAAAATAACACTTTTAATTTGTTTATGTATTTTTTTTTTTTTTAGGTGACCCAAATGCATGGAGGTTAAGCAGGATAGAAGAAGTCGACCATGAAACTCCTGTATAAAGTATACCTAATTGATAAAAAAAGAAGTATTAACAATTAATAATTTTGTGATCTTAGAAAGATAAGTTTATATTATATTATATATATATATATATATGTGTATATTTTTTAATTGAAAAAAATCTTGATCTTTGGTAAGAGCATACAACTTTAACCATAGTCAGATTTTATTTTTGGCACCTATCGAATTTAATAATCACTGTAGTAATTAATTAATTTATTATTAGTTTTTCCATTCTTAAAGTAAACCAAAAGGTAAACCTTATGTATATATAATTATATGTGCATATTAAGTCTTGTATTTACCTTTTTTTTTCAAATCGAAATAATTTAAGTACAGATACTTATATGTTTTAATTTATATTTAAATATATATAAATCAATGTTGTTTATTGCTGTTTTAATATTTTAATGTATTGATATACAGTAAATATTATTTATTGTTAAAGTGATAATTATGAAAAATAACTAGTCGATTATTTAATATTAAAAGTAAATAATATTATAAGGATGTTGTTACAAATTAAAATAAATAAATACAATAACAATCATGGCATTGTAATAAGTTGATTTTAAAAAAGTAAAGTGTAATTAATTAATATTTTAGTTTCGATCTGCATTTATTTATTTTATTTACTTTGATTAGTGGTGAGTAGAAACATTACTGGTTTAATAATAAATTATTTTCCTTAAAGCAGAAAATTATTGATATTCTTATGTTGAAATAAGTTATTAAATAAATCAATAACTTGATTACTACAATAACAATTATTTTGCAATAATTAGTTTTGACCAATACGTAATCTGATAACCTAATTTAGATGTAACTTTCTCATATTTGTTTCATAATTATTTTACCTTTGGTGACTTGTAATTTTTTTCAAAATAAATACAATTTATAAAACGTAATAAGAACATACAATTATAATTAATCGTAATGTATGGTATCTTACTTAAGGTTTTTTATACACTATCAATATAAATAAAAATTCTTAGATGTTCCTGGTTTATTAATGTTTTTATTTTTTTAATAGCAAATATAACAGCATTTAAGTGTTGTAGATTTATTTAATTTTTTAATAAGATAAAAGTGTTTAGAACTAAAACATTTAAATTTTGAACATGTATTATAACTATGTATAAATAGTAAAACATATAACAGAATTTTTATCTTTAACATACAATTTAATAAAACAAAAATATTCCGTTAACATGATATAGGAAGATGGCCATTTGTTTTGTTAAACAAGGTGAACTATACTAATGTTTTTGTTCTAAGAGAATATAACCTATCGACAAACTCATAAAACTTACGATAAATCCAACCTCACAATTTATCAAGGATAATAATATTAGATAAGATTTATAAGACTTCATGTATTAGCAATATTAACAATATTGGCAGAGATTACATAAAATTATTGTGATAGTGTAATGGAGGAACGCCACCAATCGGTGATCTTAATGGTATATCGTCACTCTTTCTGTGTACCATTTGTCGGCCGGACCATGCTCGTGTTGGACTTGGCGAGTTGCGGCATGTTCTTGGCAATGTTTCAATCGACCTTATAGGACTTTGTATATTGAGCACACTTCTAGGTAGCGCTTCAACTGATAGACTAAGTGCACCCACACCACTGCTTCTGCATTGCATTCTCATAACTTTGCGTTTCTATACATATCGAATAAATATATTAACTGTATTTATATTTATTTTAATCAATGATGTAGTCATAAAAGTATACTTAAGGTGAACTCACTTTTCACTTCTCTATATATAACGTAAATCGCATACTCTATCCATAAGGGCACTGGTTTTTTGTCACGAGTACATGCATACAAAGTAAAGTGGGAGGTGGGCACTCATGTGTATATATACTCTTAGACTACACGACCGATTTTAATGTTTAAAAACTAATTAGTACTTACTTGGACAATGGCCCTCCATGTTTGTCCATAATTACGGGCCAACTGCAATCGTTTTTGCTTGCGTACGTGATGTTTTTTATAGCCAATTTCTATAACTATCAAAAACATTCCAACAACTATACCAACAGCAACAAGTATAAATACGCCAGCCATATTTTTCAACCCCAGTGTGTTTGGCGTTTTCTCTTGATCTTCACACTGTTCTACTCTTCCTTGAAATATCCATTTATCATCTAAACTCTCCATAAATCCACCTTAATAAAGAAATAATCATTAATTAAAAATATATTTTTATAAATACAACAATTTATGAGTTATGTCGTAAGCACTTACTTTCGTGAAAATCTAAAATTGATAATGTAACTGATTCCGACCAAGGCGATCCTTTTTGTAAACCGACTCCATATCCAGACCGACCAAACAATTCACCAGCAGTAACCAATTGACAATCTTGAGCCGCTTCAAATTCTAATCTACTACTATCCCATATGAAGGCCATGAGTTTACTGTAGAAAAATCAATTTCAATAAGTTAATGAAATTGAAATAATGTTACATTATTATAATATGAGTCGTACTCATTTTTAACATCACGTATTGCATCTTCTGCAGTTTCATAGTTATTTGCTTCCATAGTCCTGTACATGTTTGAAAGTTCCACTTGACGTTTGAAATACATATCCACAGCAGATCCTTTTACTGTGGCACAAGTCAAATTTTCCATTGTACTACGAAGCTATAAAACAATTGTTTATATATTTATCAACAGCGTTTAAACATTACTAATAGTTTATTATTTGTATAACGTTACCCTAGCATCATTTATTCCGGACAGTTTGGTTTTTGGTCTTTCCAACACAAGGAAAGCAGCTAAGTTAGCAGTGTATGATGCAACGATTATCATAGCGAATCCAGCCCACACCATTCCCAGCACTCGTGCTGAAAAGCTTCTTGGAGTACCTTCTCCGATACCGCTGTTCAACAAGACACCCCATGCAAACCATGTAGCACTTGATAAATTTAGTGCATCTTCCTCGGTTCCATCTGCATTGATCAACTTAAACCGAGCAAATGGAGAAAAGCGATCGAGCAAGTATAAAACAAGGGCCACAACATGAACAGAACCCATAACGAGTACCCATAAGGTGTGACTAAATGGTTGCAAGAAAGAGACGAGGGTGGAAGAACGTGATGGCTGAAAAGAAAAATACAAAGAGATTATCATAAATGTATTTAAATAGTTTTGACAATTATTCCTCCTTACCTTTTTCTCTAGAATTGTAATTCCTTGATACTTGAATGGTTTACTAAACTCTATGAATTCTGCTCTTTCAGGATTAATAGTTAGAGGCGCTAATATCATATCCGCCCTTTCATAAACTAATTCTCCGATTAAACCATTCCATTCTTTTTTTCCGCTAGCTGAAAATATTAATTTTTGTTTTTTTAATATTACAATTCGGTCAATTAAATACTGAAAAATATGTATGGTATATTATTAACTTGAATTATTTCTTATTTCGTAATTTCCAAACTGTCCATCTGGTGAAAGTGATAGGCTGTAAGTAAAATTAATCGTTTTAGACAGTTCCACGAGTAGATCTATACAATATCCTTTGCAACAGTAGATTATAGGTTCTACAAATAAAACAAACATTTTGTAGTTTATTAATATTCATAATAATGTTAACCGTCTGTACCTTTAGCTGATGTATTGTACAATGGACATTTAATCTCATCTTTTTCACAATTCTCCCCAACCTCATTTTTTAATGGTCTGACATACACAAACGGTTTCTCTTCAATTGTTAAAACTTTTAAATGAGTCGGTATCATAAAGCCCTCTGGCTTATTTCTTAAACGTCCGGGCCACATAATATTTGATTCGTTAAGGCGAAGTTTCATTTTGTTAAGTTCCTGAAATCAATTTTACATTATTTTTGTTTTACACACAAACATACTAGCTGATTCCATACATTGTCAAAATAGTATTTTCCAATAGCGTCCTTATATGCCACTTCTTTGACATTAACTATATCATATTCAGCATAAATTCTATCTCCATTGTTATCAAAAGCCACCTTTCCTGTATGTCCATCTTTATAAACTTGTTTTTTTATGTAACTAAAAAAATAAATCAAATATTTAATGTTCTAATAAATAAATACTTAATATTTACTCAAAAAGAGTTTTGCCAGTATCCCAAATCGCTCCCGAGTTATCGCAATCAGCGGGTGGCTGAGTGATAGTTTTAGTACGATTCATGTCTGTTATTGCTGAAGCCAAAATATATCTGTAAACAGGAACGCAGAATTTTAAATTTATTTTGTTTTATACATTTTAGTTGTCCAAACTCACATGCTATCATAAATGTGTGCTAGCTCATTAGATGCATTGACTAGTTTTAATCCAATTGTACCTTCGGGTACATTAACAGCATCTAATGCTTGTTCTGTTACTATCCACACGTGTCCAGCTTCTGTCATGTTTCGAACAGCCGCATCTCTGAAAATTACCTCAGCATCCATTTTATTGGCGTACATCAAATACACTCTGGCCTGAGCACTCTTCATCTCATTGAGTTGGTTGTTGAAATGAGAGAGACCTGGTTCAAATTCAATCACCGCTTCAACCTGCAACAATCATACATTTTATAAATTAAAGTATAAAAGTATATATCGACTGCCCCAACGAAAAGGGTCGTATCTCGTTTTTTGCAACTTTTCAGGATGAACCAAACAAACATTCAAATTTAAATTCTTATTCTGTTTTTTAACATATCAGTTTGAAAATTTAGATACATGTTATAGCACGTATCCAAATTTTATCCTGAAAAGTTGCAAAAAACGAGATACGACTCTTTTCGTTGGGACAGTCGATATGTATATATATTTTTTTTAAATTAGATGTAAAACCTGAATTTTTTTTTCTATGTCCTCTCCTTGGTTCTGGGATGTAGTCTGAAATCTACCGACAAATGCACGACCATCTGTATCTGAGCTATGAATGAATATGACCTGCATGAATTAAACACAACCATAAAAATGTTAAAACAAAATATAATTGATTATATAATGATGGGAAGTAAATTTGAATACCTTTAAATAATTAAAATATTTGAGCAGTTCGACCCAAACCTCTGCTTGGTGTGAATACGGTGGAACAGTACGAAGAAATGATACGTGAATATTCTAGAAAAAAAATATTTATAAGAGTACAATGAAAATAAAATTCAAAGCAAATGAATATATGTTATTTACTTTGTCAGAGAAAGCAGAATCCCTGGATGATATTCCTATGACAGGTATATGATAGAAGCCACTGGTGTAGGAAACTGCAGCCGGAGATAGGTCTCCAATCTGCGGGAGTGATACAATAACGGCGTACACTCTACGCACAATGAGCTGTTTGCAGACGTTTAAAGCGGTTTTGATGGGATTTGGGTCCATTCTTATGGAATGAGCGAAAAAAGTGTTGCCTGGATTCACAAATGGCGTATTGAAATTGAGATGCTATAAATTAAAACACAATAATTTTTTTTTATACTACATATTATTTAAGTATAGGTAGTCGTAGCACCAATTTTATATGTCAAAAACACTTGTTGCATGAAATCATCACAATCACAGTGGCATATTCTGAAGAGCTATATAGGGGGTTAAATTAAGTTATTATTTTAGACATTGGTTATTTCTCATAAATAAAAACGACTATATATAGCTACTGTAGAATTTGACATTTCAATAACGATGTATTTCCTTGATTGTTGTCTTTTTATACTTAACACTAATGAAACCTAACCCGGAAAATATTGTTGGGTATGCCACTGCTCAGTTATACAGTATCAGGGGTGTAAGTACTCACTTCGATGGTCAGGTGAAAATACTCTTCGCTGGCATTGCTGCTCAACACTCCCCCGATGTGGAATTCGTGGGGATTGTTGTCGGTGTTTTCCTTTGTCGGGACTTCGCTGGCAGAGCAACGGTAATCGTCGTAGGCGAGCAACAACAGACAGTGGAAAATCAAATTTCCCCAGAATGGCTTCATGACGAACGGTGACCGATGGAAATGTGTTTGTAATTTGAACTAACAACGACTACCACCGAGCAGGAGCGGTAAAACGCCCAGTTTCGCGCGCGACAAGCATGTGTGATGAAAAATGGTCGCTCAAGTCGGGTAAACCGTAAACTTATGAAGTTTATTTGTTGTCTAAGTAATTACACTACCGGGGCCGCATGATGTCGTCTTCCCGGAATCGCAAAACTGCCAGGACGGGCGGATACTAGGTGTCGCAAAAAACAGAGTTTAAGTCCAATGGACCACAGAGCATGCTTGAGCCGGACCGTAACCATGGTGACCATATGGTACTTCCCCGAAGGGATTTATTGATCATCGTTCGCACAGAACTAGGTACGACGAACAATATTTTCAAATAAATGTATTTCTGGACATTTCAATTAACACACCTATGCCCCCTCATTATCTACCCAGATATTTAAAGCGTCTGGTGCAACATAGTCGTTAAAAACTGTAGTAATAATCGTAGATATAAATTATTTTACACTTATACATAAGTGTAACAATAATACACGTACACACTATATGGTCAGTTAGCAGACTACTCAAAAATATTCTAATCACAAATTTTAATTTTTGATCTTTTTCTGTAATATGTTGATTTAAAAATTTGACAGCAAAAAGTTAGAATGAAAATTACGATATTGTTATAGTATGCACATACCCAGCATGTATCGCAAAGATGGAATATCTGACAAATTAACCTATAAAATATGTACAAGGTGATACATCATAATTAATACAGAAGCTTTATACTTCGCCCGGAGTCATTTTCATTTCATTTAAACGACTAAAGGGGAATTAGTTTTCCCGTTGCTACCATTTAATAAATTAGGTAGCCGAGTGTTTGGTAACTATCTACACTCTACACCCTTCATGCATAACCAACAATGCTTAATCAGGATAATTAGTTAGTAGTAAGCCGAGTCAAGAGTCAAAATGAACGTGGGGACGGTGACGTGAAGAAGAATAACTAGTTAACATTATTTTAAGTGCTACAGTAAACATGTATTTGTAATTAATCTAATTAATACATACATATACTGTATACATTAGTAATAATACATACAAAACTAGACGAATGCGACAGTTTTACGACATCGCATCATCATTATTGTTTAAAAATGTAAATAGTTTAACTAGAAATTTGCAAGAAAACAAAAACAACAAATATATAGTAATCGATAGTTCAAAAATAAATAGTTCAAAAATTACTTGTAAAAAATAAAAGGATTTAATGTACTCTAGAATAATATGTTGCCGCCAAAAATTAAAAAAAAAAACAAATAAATAATAGTTGAAAAATTAAATTAATAGGCTAATTGTAGATATCTTCCAAGGTTTTTATGCATTTATTTAATACAAAAGCAACAAATAGATAGTAATCGATAGTTTAAAATAGATAATAAAAAGCTACTCTTGCCTAAAATAAAAGGATTAATTTTTTTATGCACTCTAGAATAATGTGTTGCCGCCAAAATAAAACAAAAATAACAACTAATAGTTGAAAAATTAAATTAATAGGCTAATTGTAGACATCTTCCAAAGTTTTTATGCATTTATTACCAGTAAAAAATTCTTCAACTGCTTTGGCTATAATCTCTTCGTCTAAAAAATAATAATAAACATAATGTTATGTCACAGAGACAGATTAGATATAAAGATTTTACCTAATCCGTGGTTATGACTTACGTCACAAGCATAACTCGCGTAATTATAAATTGTGTGTGATAACCAAATATATAGGTTATAGATACAGGGTAGCAGAGTAAATATACAGGAATATTGAAATTTTATGTTGTAGTATAATATACCATCTATTCAATAGGTATCATCCAGATGAACAATATAATGACTATTACTTATTATCAACTATCAACTTCACCATTTCATGTGAATAATTGCCTTAAACATATCTAGCTTAAAATCAATAATTATCTCGAGACTCGAGTTCGATTTTTTATAAGCCTGAAATTATGGTATTGGTTAGAAAAAATGCTTATCAATAAAAATATAATTATGATATTTAACAATACTGGCAATACAACTAAAAACCACATACAACTGTTTCAAAAGGAGTCCCAAATATGTAGATAAACGTACTGAGTACAGAACCTCCATTACTTGATTATACAAAGTTTTAAAAAAGTTTACTGAAAAAAGAGAAATAAAGAAAAAATGTCAACCCTTTCTAGGGGAAAGGGTTTTCGATATGTATTTTGATTTTTCAAAGTATATGAATAGTGTTTTATCTGAAGATTATTTCATACAAATTTGGAATTACTTCGACTATTTTTAAAAAAAGTTATAGCGCGTCATAAGTTTAAGTTGAAAAATATATCAATTTTTGGGTGTTTTCTCGATTTTGATGGGGAAGAGGTGAACTTTTAAAATTTACGGCCTACCAAAGTACCTTTTAAGTACGTTTTCTGATCTGTATAGTTGCTGCATGAAGAAATCGGTTCAAGGGGTTAGAAGATATTGTGGGTTGATATAAAAATAAAAACACACCATTGTAAAAACAATACCATCTCAGCTAGGCATCGAAACTAAAACAACAAGCATTTAGACGAAACTATGGATTTGGCCAAGTACTAAGTTTCACTAAATTACCGAATATTCTGTACTTCCATAAATAGTTCCAGAGGTTCTTGCCTCTGGAGATAAAGGACTGTAAGCATAGAAAAGAGTTACTACTAAAGCGACTGACTAAAAAACAATTCCTTGCACTCTATAGTTATATACGTAGAAGTATAACTTAATGAAGTAGTCTGGTTGTTTCTAGTACCTTAATTATGCCATGGTATCAGTGAAACACACATTCCTTCAGCTGTGATAGATTTAGTTATACTATAGATGAGCAATAGGTACACAACCTAGGTATACAACCTAACATAATACAACATTGAAAAACCAACACCTTCTCAACTAAAGCTAAACAATAGAATCTAAATGCAAATGTTTCATAATTGGAGTTTAGTGGAGTGTAGAAGGCACTTAATCTTAACAGTGAAGCTGGTTTACTCTTTAAAACTGGCAAGAGTCAATAAAAATTAGGGGGCTTCACACTTTGTATGAAATAAGAAAAACTAAACAAAAAAAGGGCAATAATCTGAGAACCTTTTCGTAGTGGTACTATATTGAAACCACACTTTTAATTTTTTTTTTGGAATTGTTAATTCCAAAAAAAAAGATACCTCTTATTGAAACCACCGTCAAAATAATTTTAAAAAATAATCATGTATGACTCAAATGGATAAGTAGTTTTTACATGATTTGAACCTAGTATATACATAAAAAAATGTTAATATTCATTTACCAATTACAAATTACTTGTGTAATTCAATTACATAATTACCTAAAGTAATTTTAATGGTGCCCACACGCCTACACTAATGTTTCACTTTGTTGGTTAATTATTGAACAAATATTTTTATTTATTTATAATAGATTATAGTTACCTGGCCCATAAGTTCGATCCATGAGATTCTGGGAAATAAATTTAGCAAGAGTTTTGAATAAATTTCTATTGATGCGTCGAGCCTTGTAGTATGGTGTCATATAATCTACTACCAATTTGACAATTCTTTTGTGAGCAATTATTTTTTCTTCTTCTTCAGTTAATGGATCTGGTTCATAATTATGACCAGTCCCAAATAAATCATCAAAAATGTAATTCAGTCTTGTTTGTAATTCTTGAGGTAACTCAACCATGCTTCTCTGTAATTCATATGATTTAGCAACCCTTTCACATTTTAATTTATTTTTAAGTGTTTCTTTAATTCTTTTAGATCTCATAACAAGTTTTGAAGTTGTATGGACTTGAGTAGTTGAGCTTGGCAGATTTTTTACTGACTCTGTATCATCTACAGCTGTTAATCCTAATGCTATTAATTGCTCTTCTAATGTTAAATGTTTATTATGTACTGGAGAGTCTTGTAGATCTTTCAATAATGAGTTGACACCCAAAATATCTTTAGTAGAACTTCCAATATCATTTACTTGTTTTGATTTGATTTTAGAATCTACTAGTTGAGAAGTATCACACTTATAATTTGCATTAATAGAAAATTCATTGAGTGGGCTTAAATTGGTAAGATGTTCTAGCACAACATTACTATCACTAAATATTTCTGGTTCTGTCCTTTTAGGATTACTATTAATTTTTAAACCATCTTCATCTATATTATGTGACTTTGGAGATGTTTTCAAATTAGTAACATCACAAATATCATCATATTGATTAATTATTTTATTTGAAATCAAACTACTGTTTAGATGAGATTCACCTTCAATCTTAAGAGGTTGCAATGTCACTGATTGAATTTCTGTGTTTACACCAACACTAACCAGTTGTTTAGTTGAACTTTTATCTTCTATACATTTGTTTAAACATTCTAATTGGTTCTCTGATTCAATTAATTGTTGCAACAAAGCATACACTGTAGAATTTTTAGTACAGTTCTTGACTTCATTGATCTAAAAATAATGATAACAATGATGTTAATAATAACAAAGATAATACCTACTCAAGTCTAAAATATTTTAGTTGTCTATAGCTCAATTAATTATATGTTTTAACTTTGATGCTAGCTAAAAAGTTATTGATTTTACTAAGATAGTTTTACTTTAATATGATCACAATCGAATAACAATTGTATGCGTTTGTTACAACTGCAAACAATTTTGAGCAGACTTGACAGCACTTTTTAATAAAAACTATAGATTTTTTATTATATTGTAATCAATATAAATGTTTATATATTATGTAACATTTAATAACTTTTTTTTTTGTTAGGGTTAAATTAAACTCTATCCTTCAACTTAAACCCCAAAAATGTGTTAAGCAATCTGATAACTATTATTTTTAGTACTCGATACATAAGAGAAAAATAATCTTTTTATGACCAAGTATACCCAATTCTGAGCCCCTGCCACAATTTTTGAAATAGCCTAGGTCATCATGTGTTCACGCCTATGTGTACTACAAAATCTGTTTTTCAAAAATGTGTCTTAATCAAACATACCATACTTGACATGGTTTCTCGATAAATACTAGCAATCAAACATCTCTTCAAAGCTTTTTTTTCCATTTCAGTCACGCAAGTTTCAACACATTGATCAATTTGATATAAACATTCTTTCTGGTAACCTTTTGGTCCTACATCCAAGTTGTCATAAAGAATTTGACGAAGATGTTTTAAGTATTGATTCCGAACCATTTCACATAATATATCTACATTTTCTGGATCATCATCAACATCAACAGGGCTGTACGGCAACTCAATTTTCCAAATTGGATTCTTTGAAGTCAAATTCATAAAAGAATCTAGTATATTTGATTCAACTTGGACTGCCATTATTCAGCCTGTTAAATACGCCAGTAAATAATTTTTAAGATCAAACAAAGTTTTTAATTAAGATGAAAAAAATATCTAAATTTCTTTTACCAATATAAATACTAAGTATTATGGTATATTAAGGTATACCTTAAACTTTGATATCGCTGCCAATAACGACCCCAAGGCCTGGGTCAGATAAATGTTTATAATTATATTTCAAAACATTGCCTATTAATAATAATAATTAATATATGATAATCTAGCATATTAAAAAAATGATCTATACAATTTTTAGTTTAGGAGTATGATAAAAATAAACATTATTTATTTACTTTAGTATTATTAACCATGAAATAAAAATGTTCAAATTTGCATACTTATTAACGTAAACGAGAATCGAAAATCGAAATACGTTTTATCAAAAACAGTGAGTAATATTTTGCTAGCACATGTTATTTAAGTGATAAGCTGAACTGATAAGCATAGTATATTTAACGCAGAAAACCGGTCCCCGATTGCATAGACTATATAGTAATAACACAGCTACACAGTTTTATTTATCTAACTAATCTGTGGTAACAGTATAATATTAAATTTTATTTATTTTTCATTATTTTATGGTAAATGGTAATAATTTTTACCAAAATAATATCAATATAATTTATAAATTTATAAGAATACAGCCGTAATCCAGCAGCCATTAACGATCATACAAAATAATAAACATGATCGTGCATTATACAAAAAATTGTTTTTGAACTTTTTTGTTTCAATGTTTTATCATTTATTAAAATTTAAATACAATTTTTTCAGTTTCAATTTTGAAGTTGGCTTGAGTGTGCTCACCACTCCCAAAATTGTTTATGATCCTTCCACCAAATTACATAGTATGGGAGGGCGTTATAATAAAATAATTGGATATCCCATGGATACGTGTCTTCACGTTTTTTAATGAAATTGTACTCAAGCTAATATAGCTTCAGAGCCCAAGTACAATATTATGTATAATTATTTCTAACATCCGTTTTAGATGACAAACGTACAAAGCATATGCTTTTGTTTAGATATCTTGCATATATAAACGAAATTATTGATTATATTTACCAAAAAAAAACATTTATTTTATTAAATCACGAATGAATAAATGGTTTTAAATTGTTATTTAATTTTCTTGAAACCAAACAGTTCCCCATCCGAGTTTCTCAGACCCAGAGAGAAATTTAATTACGTTATGTTGGCAACAATGATGGAACGGTAAGGACTAAGCAGTAAATATAGCAGAACAAAATACAATTTTAATAAGTATGATTTAATTTATTAGGTACTTAGCAAAAATAATATACTTAATTATTTATAAATAAATAATTAAATATTTTATAGTTTTTGTAATAAGTATAGAGAGAGATAACAACATTTATCAAAATAATAAAGCGGACTGCCTGTCAACCAGGTTTCCTATAGTGGCACAGTATGTATATCTATCGGACATTTTTGTTAGTATAAATTAAAAACACATAAAATTACATATAATAGTTATAGTCTAAAACACATAAGGTAGTTTGATAAACATTGCAATAAATGTGTATATATATATATATATATATATAGATACAAAAATATAATAAAAAGTATGGAATATAAAAAAATAAAAAAAATACAACACACAGAATATAGATGTCTATGGATTATGTTTAAAGTATCCTTCATTATATCTAGACATATTGTTCTTTTCTAAGCATATGAGTTTTAAAGAAGTCCAATATTAATTTGGAGGCAATGCCCCTAGCACCAAACCATAGACCTTTTGCATCCCAGTTATCGATACCGATGCTGCAGGTATGGTATGGTAGGTAAATAGATATTTCTTTTTTCCTCGTTTACTTCATCAATTGATTCAAATTATTTGTCTCTTATCTGATTGTTGAATCGAGTATTAGGCCTTTGCTCTTTATACAATCTAAAACTATTATGTCCGCCCGTCTGTTTTGGTTTCCTGCTTCTGATTCCGCTATACAATGATTTAAATACCCGTTCCCGGCACAGGAACGTTTAAGAAGCACATCACGCCTATGTCGTATTTAAATCGGTAATTTTGTATTTTTTGGATGTTTGTATATATTTAGCATAAATAAAAACATTATACATTTACAGCATTACTAATAGGTCATTAAATATAGTCTAGGAATATATTTCCGCCACTAAATTGTGTAGAAACAGCGTAAATTTTATAAAATTGTCAAAAATAGTCGACTTTGGGCCGCTTTTCTGGCCTAACTTTTGCACTTACATAAAAATGCATAATAAGCAAGCAAACTTATAGATAATTATGTGACAAACAACTTTTACACAAAAATTTTTGTTCTAAGTATAACATTGACATTTTCATGTCTTAGCTCTGGCACATAACCAAAAAAAGCGTTATCACACGGAGATGGGGTTGAGAGTGAGAGATATGAGATAGGGGGTAGAAAATAGGGGTTGGTGATAGTGGGTGGGAAATAGGGGTGATAGATAAGGGTAGGAGATAGGGGGTGAGAGATATGTTGTACGTTCAACGTTCAAATTAGAACTAAATGATAAATTCAAAATAGTTTAAGAGCCCAAATTCTCTATGAATTGCTTTAAGTCAATTATTAAACACTACAATATAGTCAGAAACTTGATGTTTTAATATACTATCTTGTTATCATTATCTATCATTCCACCACCATTTCGTGGTTGCAGACTCGGCTAAAAAACTTTTTTTTCGAGATTTTAGAAAAAAACTGATTTTGGGGGTGTTCAACCCCCTCTAAAAAAAATAGCAAAGGGGGGGGTGGGATTTGTAGTATGTTAGTTAGGGGACCTCTTTAATGATTTTCCAAAAAGTCCCGCTTGTTACCTCGTCTTTCATAATTGACCCCATTTTTGGTCTATCTTGCCTACACTATAAGTTTATAGGTCCATGGTAAATAAATAATAGTATAACGTAAATCATTCTAGTCAAAGACCCAAAGTAGTTATAAGTAGGTATAAACAACAACAATAATATTATTATTATTATTGTACATTTACAACTTCTTTGGTAGATAACAACGTCTAAGCTTTCCATTGGTCTACTCTCCGCGATGTAATGTGATAAGAATAACGTGTTAACTGTATTCTGTAAACCTAATTTGTTGGAATTGACCATGGCTTGTTTATAGTTTTATATATTTATGTACGCACTACGCGCATCGTTTGACGGTATTCGCTTTCAGTTAGTAATTACTAATTTTTATGTGCTCCGTGCTCGCTTGTCGCATTTGTTAATTGCAATGGCTGTATTTTTATTTGTGTGTAAAGTCAACTTTGTAGTAATGCACTAAAATCACCGAAAACCTGAAACAATTAGGTTTGTAGGTACCATAAGTCTTGACACGGTAAGTTTTATATTTTCTCGTAAATTATATGATTTTAATGTACTATTACGTATCTCATTGTCGTTAATCATAACTCGAAAGTAAGCATCTTGAAGGTTGTAAGTATTTAAGTTCTAAACTACCAACCATTGCATAATAAGTATTAACCTACGTATTTTCGTTCTTCACAACCACTGTTATCAGTAAAACTGGCGAATACAATCCAAAAGGTTATATTTATGACAATTAACGATAATTGGTATTATGACTCAGAAAATCGTGTTACAACATGAATGCGACAAAATTAACAATTAACAATAATGAAACAGTAGATTACTACTATATTTATTTGTATTGAACAACTAATGGTTTAATATTTTAATTAACATGTAATAGTTTTAAATAACATTAATTTTAAATTAATGTGAAACATTTGAAGTAGTATGATATTTTTTTATCGTGAATAATAATGTACATATTAAATTATATTTTTTTTTATCAACATTTTTTATTTATTTAATGGTTTTTTTTTAAATTTATAATATCTTAAATACAATAAACTAGTAAACATACAACAATGATTTGACTCATTATAATGTATTATATATTTGAGGTGTCTAGTTTCAAAACCAGGTATACAATTTTTGAAAATTTTCACAAAACAACAAATAATTTCTTTAGATAGAACCAACCAAGATGTTCAAACAAACACAGTTTGAATTAGTTTTATTCTTTATTTGATATTCAATAACAGTTTTACATAACATGTAATACATTGTGGTCATTATGAGTTATAAACATATGTTTTAAGCCTTAAAGGTTTTTTACATTTTTATTTTGGAGCTCTATAAATTGGGTTCAAATAAGTATAAAAATACCCCCCTTGTCTATGTCTTGATTAAGTAGTATGGTTTTCCGGGTATATTTGTAATGTGCTGCAAGACATTTTTATTTGTTTTCACTGTTTTTATTTTATAAATTAAATTTCCTGTGAGAATAATTCTAGCTAAAAGAGTTGCTAATTTTCAGGGTTATAAAACATAATTTTTTTAAAAACTAAACTAACAATATTAAATATACTATAAACACTTAAAAGTTAATTAAAAATATTGTTTTGTTTTTAGTCTTTTAGCTTTATAAAAAAATTCTTAATATTTTTACCTTAAAACCTAAAATTTTTTTATTTTTAGCTTCGATGTTTATATTTTTTATTCATATATATTAAGTTATTTGCTTGAAATAAATTTCAGATATGCCTCCCCAAACATTAAAAAGGCAAGCAGATGATGTAAGCTTTAATAATGGTACGTACTATGTACTGTTTGCAATGAGTTGTCTTTCATGATGGAATAACCTTATTATTCTCTTATACCATATTGTATGATTTGCTTCTATTTATTATAGATGATTTAAATGACGACGATTTTGACGTCACATGGGGTGGAAAAAGAACAAGATATATATATAATTGCACTATACAATCTCCCGATCTATATACAAATAATTATGACTCGGATAAAACTGAAAGTGTGTACAGTGTCCAGTCTAAAGCAACAAGTAATTTGTTTATCAATTATTAAAGTTTGACAAATTAAATTTTATATTAATTACAAGTATAAGTGTATAACATACAAGTTAATACTATGTCTTAAAATTACTGTAAAAAGTTATTAGATATACCAACTCAAGATAATTTTAGTAAACACAGTAAGTGATTAAAAAATCATTTTAACTGTGTTAAAAATTATTAAAATAGATTGTTTTGTTTATATACTTAAGCCTACTTATGGACATTTTTTAAAATAAAGAAATTACAACTGAGTTGTATATGTCAGCAGTTTTATAATATACATTGGAGCTTTTTAAATCCCAGTAGAAAGAGCTATAAGTGTTGTGTGCCAGAAAGGTGTCATTCAATATTTTTTCATATAACATATGCCATAATTTTAAATACAGTTAAAATATAATACCTAATTACTAATTGATTATAATACATTTATTCAGGCTACTAGTTGTAAAAGGGCGTATAGCAACTTTTGATTAAACTAAGATATCTTTTTTCAAATTTCTTTAGTCCTTAGCCTGTAATATTGGTTTCTGCCAAAAGTGCACTTGCGAATCTTTTGCAAAACTAAGTTATTAGGTACTGTTTCAAAATTAGAAACATTGAATTAACAGAATAGTGATTAGCTGTATTATATTTGCATGTGTGTACAAGAGATTAACATAAATATTATCAGATATTACTTTAGAGTGCATTTCAATAAGAAACACATATAGAACTATTTTAATTGACCAAAATTATTTATACATTTTATTTTTTAGTCGAGGTTGTAGATGAAAGGGATTATTCATCAGTATCAAGTTGTTGTGGATCGGACTGTACCTGTAATAATGTAAATTCTAGTCAATCAGACCATACTGAGTTTGAGGTTGTAAGTTCATCTTCAACAAATGGGTTTGATTTCTCTACATCATCAAGTTTATCAACAGAATATGAGGTTTATCTTTAATAATTGTCTTTATTTTAAATGTTTACAGTGTAGTACTAGAATCTTTTCAACTTAATTTTGTTTATATATATATATATATATATATGTGGGTGTGTGTGAAAGTTAATATACTTCTTTTTTTGCAGATTTTTAATGATATTGTAAGTGTTGATCCTTTACTGAAGTCAGATAACAGTTACTTTCCAGATGAAACAGATGTCCAAAATGTAGATTCAAAATCTAATTTACCGCCACCTGCTTGTTTTAAAACGTGTCTGAAATGTAAAAAACAAAACCCTAATCCATATTTTCAATATTGTTATAAATGTTTCAGAGTAAGTTAAAAATAACAAAAATAATTTTATATTTTAAGTGAAACTAGCTGGTGAAGAACTGATTATTTTTAAGGGAGGCTCATAATTATTAAGGGGAACGAAACTACCTAATTTTACACAAATAAATACTAAAATAAGAAGTCACTTTCTGAAGTGTCTAATGAACCAATTTTAAACAACCACTTTTTGTTACGAAGTTTAACATCTTCTCTATGGGAGCTAAAAGACTGGTATTTTTAATTTTTAAAATTGTATTAAAAACTTTTATATTTTTACTTTTTTAATGTTTTTTCTAATAAATCGTAAATAATTTTCTAATTTCCAGCTAAATAAAAAATCGGCTTTTTAGTCACCATAGATAAAATAGTAAGCTTCTCATAAACAAATTGAAAATTGAAATTCGTCCAATACATACGCCCAAAAATTACTTCTACAAAAGCCATTTTTTTATCAAACTTTCACCTTAACTTTAAAAGTTTTATAATTAGAAAAACGTAATATATTTTTACATTAAAATTAGTTGGCATACTTAAAATGGTTTCTAGATGATATTTTGTCAAATAATGTCTATCCTTTGCCCCTTAATAAATAGTGCTTTCCGTTACCCTTAAATATGATAATAACGTTACCATGTATATCAATAAATGTTTGTAAATAATTATAAAAAGTAATTATAAAAGAAAAATTATAAATTGTGGTTATAAAAACAACTAATTGTACAATACTAATAATTTAAAAAAAGAAACCTTGCTGTTATTTTGAATACAGTATTTTATTGAACACACTAAGGTTTATAATATTTGATATTAGTAGCAAAGGATGAAGGAGGGCTTGCAGGCCTTTCTTAATAAATGTTACGACTAATTAAACCTATGTGATTAAAATACTGATAAAAACATAACATTTTTAAAATATATTCTCTACTTTACAGTACCGAATGCAGATTTTTGAAGATAAGCCTTTGCCTAAAAATCTTAAGCAGTTATACAAAACGTCTAACGATAAAACTGATGGTTCATTACCTAATTCTCAAGAATCTGGTTCATTTGGTTTATCTGGTCTACAGTTATCTCAAGAAGAAGCTAATGAATTGTCTGACCCTAGAGATGATGCTGACAAGACTGACAACTTATGTAACATTTGCTTTTTGAGGCCGAAAAATGGTATATTTAACCATGGGAAAACTGGTCACATATATTGCTGTTACAAGTGTGCGAAGCAAGTTTGGAATAAATCTGGTAAATGTCCAATTTGTAATAAAAAAATTAAATTTGTTACCAAAGCGATTATTGTTTAGTGATGTTAAATTTTTGGCTAATGTTAATGATAATACAGGGATTATAAATATACTCAGGAAAATAAAATTAATTCATAAGAGTATTTTGTTTATTTCTTTGTCTTATTTAGTAATTCAATTATTCTTAAAATGTTTTTTTATTCCCATTAAGATGGTTGGTGTGACTGAGTATGATAGGATGACATTGTAGTAAAGCATAAATGCTAATTTGTTATGCAATTTCTTTTTCTGGTTATACTCCTTCTGAAGGTATACCCTTGCTGGTCAGTTATACGCTTTCCACTCATAGTAACTCCGACCTTCCTAATTAATTTCCTCCATTTACTATCCAAAAGTATATAGTAGGAATGAAAATAAAACTACAAATAATTTACTTGAACATCTATCAATATTTTTTAAACATATTACATGTTTATTTGGATTAATTTAAATTGTGGGTATGTATAAAAGATTTTCTTTTACAAAATATAATGTATATATAAAAAAGCCAGCACAGTGATTATCACTTTCAAACAAACGCTTTAATGCGAAATCTGAAGATAGTAAGCATATTAAATATCAATATATAAGTATTTTAAAAACAAAAATGAGTTATTAGTATTAGGGTAGACACAGTTACGGTTTTTTGTCTATTTTTTAAAATAATTTGCTACTGTTGTTACCAATAGATCAATCGACAACATATTTAATGAAAATATGTTTGGGATACCTGTTAAGTTGGTTCACTCTCAAATAGCAATCTAGATATTTACTATGTTCAAAGTATAATTTTCCACTTTTTTGGGTTCTAAAAAAATTACACATTTTTGAGAAAATTGTAGATGTTATAGCCCCACTCTAAATTTACCATTATTCTAATTTTCAGACCTTAACCCCTAAAACTACACTTAAGAAAGTCAAATAAAGAAAAACTTTATACTCCTTCTAGGGAAAATTTTTTTTTATATATATTTGATTTGACAATGTATATTGATAATACTATGTATAAAGAATATTATATACAAATTGGAGATAATTCTACAATTTTTAAAAAAGTACGGTTTCTAATCTATAGATTTGCTACACAAAGTAATCGGTTTGGCGGCCTAAAATATATTGTGGTACTAGACACAATAATTTTTTTTCAAAATGATTGCATTAAAATTTCCTTCACAGCTTCGCATCAAAGCTAACAAAATAATAATAATATTTAAATTTTATATAAATTGGTTATTATACTTTTAAAATGTAAAGCCCAAAGGAGTTTAAACTGTGTAAACAAGCAATAAAGAACGTTTAAAAAGTGATTGATGAATATAACATTTTATATTTACAACATATTATCATAGTCTATAAGAAATAGAAATGCACGTCGCGGCTTTATGTCGAATTACCAAAAGTTAACAAGATAAGCCCTCTGGACTTGGGTAACTGACGAGGTTAGGTACTTCTGTAGACCAGAGTTTTTCCAATCGAACGTTGCAATGATGATGTCTCAGTATTATTATTTTTATGTGAATTAAAACAAGTTGAGTGAGGTATGTTTCTGAAAAATTCAGTCTAGAAAACGCTGAGAATAATTCTAAATTAAATACTACTGAAGAATGAAAAATAGCTTTTGTTTATTACTCGTTCGTTTATATTGTACATTGATGTGCATATGATTGAACTCCGGGTTTAAAAAAAAAAGACGGTTCTCGATAAAAAGAGTGGTAACACTTCGCTCTCGGAAAATACATGCTGGCTTATTGATTTAACATAACCGATTTAAGACGTACTTTACTCTTTTGGAACTGCGCTGTGTTATCATTTTGCCGCCATTTTCCATGGCAACAGTTTAATGACTTAAGGTACGCTCACCTACTTGCGGATTACTGCCATACTCTAATTATGTTTTCAACATACGTTACGCGCTACGGACTATAGGTGTTGACTGTCATCTGTTTGCGTCAAAACTTTAAACTTTTATGAAAGTGTCTGTTGCATTAAATTTTTTTTAGCTAAAAATGTATAATTAAAGTATGTTTTTGGTTTTAAATTAGGTATTTATGGTTGGAATGTAGTTCACTAAAGGCACGCAGAAAATTGTTTTTAAAAGTTAAAATTTATAAAAAAAATTATCTTAAAATTCGTGAGTCAAGACATTAAAATATACATTTTAATTACGTTAATAGGCGTAACTAGGAGGGGGGAGGGTAGACTTAACTTCGCCAGCCTCAATTTTACACCCTCCCTCTAATATCTCCAGGCTACATTACAAGCTTAACATTTTTTTTATGTACTTTAGTTAAATTTATAAACATTTTAAAAATGATATCGTAATAGATTTTTTTGTAAAAATAAATTGTTTTGATACAAATTTATTTGTTTATCATAAATTACTATTGTTTTCTGTATACTAAACCGGAAGCAGCCAGAGGTTACTGGTTATGCGATTGCCAATCATAATAACAAGCAACAGTCAGTTTTATTTAAAACAGAAAAATCAAAAGCTCCAACTCTAACTAGTAACTCTAGCCAACTAATTTACGTATTATACTATTTATTGTTTTGACTTTTTATTCCTATTAGTTTTATAATATGTTAAATGTTTAAAAATGAAATATTTAAACCAATAGAATATTATGAATAAATTGCTGTTTTGTGATACTCGGTTGCATGAGGGGGATTTTAGAAACTAACAGCTGGGTCTATAGGGTGGGGGGGGCTATATAGAAATTCAGTTTTGGAAATAATAGTTATTTTTAAAATTGCTGGTGTGTGAGGACTGATGTTTTCTATGCTAAACCCTTATTAAAAATTATAGCCTAGGACTTAAATGTTTATAGACCATCTAATTAGCTTAACGATTATAGATAATGTAAACAATTTAGTTATGTAAGTGACTAAATTGCTGAAGAATTTAGGTATATACATTTTATTTACTCCCCCCATTATGTAAGGAGGTGACAGACTGAAGGAGATCTATGACCAACAACTTACGATAATAAATTTCAAAACTACTGATTCATACTATCCGGAAGCTGGATTTCTTTCAAATAAAAACAAAAAAAATAAATAAATGAAAAATATAACTGCAATTTTGTTTAAAAAAGTAAGTTGCCAATCACCTGAAATTAAATTTAGGATCAGTACTTACTACCTATATTTTCCATTTAAGCAAACTGCAAAATAATAACAAGACATCACAAAAAAGATGCCCTCAAAATATTGGCATGGTTTGATAATTTTTTTTTAAGATTTAACGTGTTTATGTTAAATATACAAAATTTGTGAAAAACACGGGTTTCCGATCATGAAAAAAAAACTAGTCCCGATTTTTTCATACGTTCTATAATATGTTAAGGTTACTTAAGAGGGCGTCGCACCGCCCATTTTTAAGGAGTAAAGTATAGGCATTTTTTTACAAAATCTAAATTTAAAGGTTAAACTGTGATGTATAATTATTAGTTAAATAACTAGGACTCTATTTTGGTAGTTAATTTATTTTTTGGACATCACAGCATCCTTGAAAGTGATTAAAATTTTTTTTTTTATCTCTGCATGTTTAAGCAGACTTTTTCATTATTCCAATTATTACGCTCAATACATAGTTAAGAAATAACAACTATTTTATCATTTTTAAATGACTGTAACTTTTCAAAATATGAATTTTTTTTTTTAAAACGCACCATCTTGCCCTCCGGAATATTGTTTTCTTTTAATTTTATAATGGGTGCTTTTATTCTAAAACCAAAATTAAGCGAGTTATTTTCAGTTGGCGTAAACATGTTTTTACCACTGAAAATCACCGGTGTGATGCCCTCTTAAGAGTTCTAACTCCAGAAAAATGATCAACTAAAAGGTCCTCTAATTACGGCTAAAAACCCAAAAACCATGCATTCCCCCTAGGGAGGGGGTGGGAAATGGGTATAATTTAATTTTGAGACTGTTGACGTATAGGGGCATGCCAAATAAATATTCTTTATGAATTTCAATTCTATTCGACCCTTTTTTCTCGAAATTATAGCCAGTAAAAGTTGAAACTTTAATACAAATTTGTTTTTTTTTTATTTTTTCCAAATTTTAACTGTGAAGAAATTAACTTTTTCAACTTTTATCCCCCTATTCCCAAGTACCAACTAGTTAAAATTTGTGGTTTATAGAGTTGTTGCTCGAAGGAATTGGTCCAGTATTAAAAAAGTTACAGTGTATAGCCTTGTAGTTTGTTAACATCTTGTGTACCTACTTTATATTTAATGTATAGGTTGTTAGAACTTGAAACGATAATAATTTAAAAACTATTATTATTACATTAACGATTTATTACTAGCGTTCTCCGGACAAATATATCCTATATTGTCATTGAAGAGGTACACGTTTAAAACTGAGTAATCTGTATTAGGTATAATACCTAATATACTATATTACGTCTAGATGTCTATTCCATGTATGAGGATAATAAAGGAGTTGGTAAAAGTTTAAGTTCTTGAAATAAAGCGATGGCCTCTCAAACTTTTTTCTGAGCTCCAATATTTCAATGACATAAACCTTGCACTAAATCGTCCCATTCTCGAATGTTTTCTTATTCGTTTTCACGGACGGTCGGACAAAGGCAGCCCGGTGAACGTAGTAGCCATCCAGCGGTGGCTTGATGGCACCAACAGATGGAGTCGCAATGCCACTGCGTCACCATCTTTCTAACTTGTCCGTCTCGTTGAAATCTATCTTTAGGTTAGTTGTGGTCTGGGAATAATCATATACTTAGATAAAAATGTATAAAATAAAATAACAATATGGTACGCGAAAAAAAAGTTTGTGAAAAAAAGCGTTTGTGATGCGCTGGTTCAAGACACTGAATTAACACCACTTTCATAATATTATTGACAATAATAACCTTTTATAAGAATCTTGCGCAAAAACAATAATAATATCGTCTACTAATGTTGTCTAGCCCACGGCCCACAGCTCGTTTAGTCCGACTCCACCACGACTGTCGTACTCGTGGGCGGTTTGTGGGATACTAGGGATAGACGATAGTTTATCGGTCTGGGACAGAGAATCTGTGCTGAAGATATATCGTCCGAAATAGGGCGATAATAGTCTTCTGCACCCTAAACTAATTTTTTTCCGCACCTAGAGGGGGTGAAAATAGTAGTTAGTATGGATAAAAAATGCCTGACAATTTGTTTACATGTAATTTATAATTTAATTGGTATTTGGGATTTTAAATATATACTGTACTTTTAATATTTTACTATAACTTGTACTTTTATATATTACTCGATAGCCAATACATTTCACTTGTTTCAACATTATCAAAAAAAAAAATGCGTCCGGACTCCGGTGTTCAACAATGAGTCTAGCTATCACAGTTTAGACATTTTTTTTAAAAATTGAACGATACAATTGTTTATTATTTGATATGATTCTAACTTGCTAGTCTGTGAATAAAAAATCAGTAGGTATGTATAAGTTATATCAACGGGGGTTGTTATATATATTATATAATATATAAACTATGGATGAGGGGTGGTGCCCAAAAAGGTAAAAAATGCGTTTCTACACTTATAAATTAGGTCGAGTTGAGCACTACTGATTTTACATAATAATATAATATTATAAAAAAAATGTAATTTCCTGACTGATTAAAAAGACCAAGTATATATGAAGTTAAGCGCTTAGCTTAGCCGTTAGCGCGACGCGGTCATTCGAGAATTGTATGTGTTGGAAAGGGGTGCGGGCGGGTTGTAATAAACAATATGATATTATGTGACGTAAAATATCGAAAATCCATATCACAGAAGTACCACCATACCGAAACTTTTTTACCTTTTAGCTCGTAGATGGCGTACAGTACATTCCGTGTAATTGTTTTGGAGAAATTCGCTAGTCGTTCGCCAGGCGCAGGCAGTCAAGTTTTAGGCGCACGAGCGTTCGCTCTTTGCTTGGGCGTGTGTGTTTTGTCGTTGATTTTTGTCAATAATATTATATAATATTCAATTTTGTTTCACGAGTAATAATTTATATTTATGTACTCGTTGTGCGTCAGTATTGAATACCCGCGTTTCAAATATATTTAATTTAAACGAGTTACTGACATTATAAATTGTTTATATATGTGAATAAAAGCTCGCTTCGTTCGAGAAATACCCATAATATTTTGTGCTTTTGTGCGTATAGACGAAGCTATTTAAAATGTTTAACGGAATCACCAGTCAAGTAAGCAGTTGGATTGGTAAAAAACAAGAGGATGCCGAAGAGACGGTGCCTTCCCCGAAAACTGAACTGCCCGAAGATGTCGAAAAAAAGCCCGAAAGGTATTCGCTATTAAAATTGTTTTAGATTATAATATGGTTTAAATATAAGTCTTATTTATAGTCCTACAAAACCGACTAGTAAGTTAGAGATGCTGGGTAATGTGAAAAACCAAATGTCAAGCTGGATAGGGAGTGGTATATCCGGACTCCGTAAGAGTGACAGTGAAGTTGTTCCTGATCCTCCGGCCGAACTTTTACAAGAAACTACAGAAGATGCTAAAGAAAAAGAAGATGATAATTCAAGGTAAGTTATAGATAAAGTAAATTAAAATTAAATAGGTATATAGGTACCGTTTAAAACATATTATAACTTGATCTTTTGATTTTTTACATTGTAGTGCAACTGGAGATCCCGATACTCCCGTCTCGGAAACTGAAGACGATTTGGGAAACCCTCAAGGAAATGGTATCAGTTTTTTTAAATTTTTATTCTTAATCAAATTATAATTTAACATAATATATATTTTTAATATCTTTTATTCATACTTAAATATTAGATTAACTTAAACAATTAAGTTATTACAATTTAGTTTTTATTCAATTGAATAATAGATATATTTTTTTGTTTTAAAGCTGTAAACTACTATTATTTAAATAACATTAGAATCATATTAAGAATTCACCTATAGATTTTAAAAACATGTATTGAATTTATTACTATACATTCTACTTTCTAGAGAAAATACTATATTAGCTGTATGCTATCTAGTAAATGTTCTAGATTTTCTACTAAGGTGCTTCTTTTTTTTTTAGTGTCTACTAAAGCTCTTCAAGGCGCAAAGTCAATTGGGAGCTTTTTGTACAGTGCGGTAAATAAAGCAGGTAAAACTGTAAGTGAAGCAGGGGCAAAAATTAAGAAAACTGTTGGAGAAAATGTAAGTATAGTTAAATATTTCAGTATAATATAAATAGTTAAAAATATATGCCTCCAATTTCTTCGTTTTCAAATATTTTCGTTAAAAATTAAACAATACAACACATTTTAATAATTTTGTTTGTTAAACCTAGTTATCATTATTTTTTTAATTATATATTTTATGTATTAGTTAAATAACATATGTTTAACAATGTTAAATTATTGTAAAACTAATTTTAATTAAAATTTGGCCGTCCTGTTGGTTATACAATATAATATATGCATCTACATATATATATAACAATAGTGTTCAAAAGAACAGGGATGCTGTTTAACAGCAGTAGCAGTTTATTGATCCATCTGTTTCCCTTGCTCCCTTCACTTCTCACCCTTACCATTGTACTGCTTGGAGCAACTACTCTCAACCTTGACCCAAAATGAATATTATATTTAATAATAATAAATCAATTAAATCAAATGTAATAAAAATGTCTTATAAATTATTATATTAACTACTAATACAAGACAATAATGGGTTTTATAAATATTTTAAGTTATGCTTCACTACATCTTCTGGTTATCTTATAGGAAATAATTTAACTATTAATTTTAACCTTCAATTACTTAAATATTGCAAAAAACTTCCATTATAATAAAAATGTATGATTATAGTAATTTTTATACGTGATACATTTTATATGTATAAAAAAAACATTTAAACATATTTTATACAGCTAATTACCAATTCGAAACTAGTTTATGAATTATAATAATTTTCAAAGTTTAATTTTACTAGAAACCATGTGCATGAGACTGCAAATAGTTGTTTTGTGTTTTTTAATTTTAGTTATTTTTTAATAATACAAAGATTTATCTTTACGAATATTCTATAAATAATTTGTTTAAAGAAAGTTTGGAAAACAAATTTAACGTTTATATGAATATCAGAATATTAGTAGTAAATACATTTAACTGTTGACTATTATTTTAAAATTTTTAATTTTGTGTAGGTAACTGTAGGAAATTTTGATTTGAGGGGTAAAGAATGTCAGGTAGGTCAAGCGGGATTCCAACCATTTCAGATAATTAGATAATAATAAATTAAATCGAATTTATTATTTTATTTAATTAATAAGATAATTTTATTGGTTATGTTCCACCCTACTGTTGGTATTCTAATGGCACCGCTCTGTAACCTTAATATCATTATAATTTATTTAAAAGTTGACTTACGAAATTATGTGTTTAGTAGACACTATGAACTGGTTACATATTACACTAACTATTGATTGTAACTATCAGTGTATATTATGATTCAATTTGATCTATAACTATTATAATAGTTGAAAAACAAAACTTCAAACAAATATTAGGTATATTATGTATACCATTTTGTACAATAATAATTTACAAAGACAACAAATGACCAATAACAATTATGATATAATAAAATAATGTACCTAATCACTAATCAGTATCTACTCAAATTATAGATTCTTAATAATAACTTGTGTTTTCAAACTTAATTTATGACAAATATTTTTAGGGAATACTTGGAGAGTTGAACAAAGAGCAAGAGACATTTTTAAAAGATAAAAAGGGTAATGGTGTAGCAGCAGTTCCACCCTGGGTTGGTCTTCCAAACGAAGAGGCAGTTAAGGCTGAATGTTTGTCATTGTCTACGGTTAGTATTAAATTTTGCAAAAAAGTCTATACTAAAGTATGTGCAGTTTTCAATAATCATATATACATTTGAAAATTAAAATATATTTTTACATGTTTATATGTGATTTTGAAATTGATAATTTGTATACTGCTTACTCTCTGCAAACAAACATTTATTATTTTAGGATAGACGTAATTTTGTACGCAGTCCCCCAGTTGGAGTAGATTTCAATTTTGACTACGCAACATCCTATCCAGTGGCTTTGTCTATTCTATCTGAAGATCCAAATTTAGAAAAAATGCGATTTGATCTAGTTCCAAAAATGTAAGTAAACAATTTAAAATCATCACAAAATGTGGACATTTTACGATTGGTTATTTTATGTTTAAAAATAATATTGTACTTTAGTATAAACGAGGAAAGTTTCTGGCAAAACTATTTCTACAGAGTTAATTTAATATGCAGTGCAAACAATCTGGAGTCGTTAGAAACAAAAGATTATGATATAACATCTAATACTACATCAGATTTGACAGGTAATTTTGAGAAAGAAAAAAAAATATATATAACTGAATTTTTAATACACTAAACACAATGTTAAGTACAATTTTTTTAATATAGGCACAAAATATATTGCTTAACTGTTAATAATCTAATGCCGCATGTAATTATTTAGTTTTTAGAGTATTATATATAGTTTAAAATTTTTTACTTTAATTAAGTAGTGAACTTTTATTCATAATTTGCTTCTTAAAGATTATTATATTGTAAAACTAGACACCGGTGACAATGATACTTGCAATTATGTAAAAGAATCAGAGTTTGTATCAGATACGTTTGCTGAGCATGATTCAAACGAAATAAATGAAATAAGAGAAAGTTTGAAGAAAAGTTTGGGAGTTAACTCTTCAGAAAACGGTGAGTTAAATAAATAGTTAATTCTAAATATAAATAAAAATTCATAATTTCCTGTTAGGTTAGGTGTTTATATATTATTTATTCAAATAAAATAGCAATCTAATACATTTGACTAAATTATTTACAATAGAATAAATAAATTTATAATAGGGGTAGGACATTAAGATCAACTTTTCTACAGTATTACTTTTAAGCAAACTTTTACAATATTTTTATACCAAGAACTGTTTATCAGTATAAAATCGTACATCTATTTTTTGTTTTTTTTTTGTAAATTTAGTTTGAAAGGCTCACTAGTATTTTTAGTATAACTGAAGAAAAAAAACACTTTGAAAGTTGTATTACTCAGATTGATTATTAACAAAACAATATACTTATAATAATGAACTATTTGACATTATCTTTGTTGACAACTATTTTACTTTATTCCTACTTAAACAAATATATTTACATAATGATACTATATTTCTAAATTATCTTACATTTTAATGATTTAATTTTGTAAATGTATACAAGATGATCAATTTTAAGTGATTTACGCATTTACAATATTATCAAACTTCAGATTGTTCTTGATTTAAAGATGTAATACATTGTATATGCTAAAACTTAAATTCCTAAGGTTGATAAAGCACTAACAAAAGTTTGGATATTTTTATATTATAGTAAAATAACTAAAATCTAAAAAGAAATTGATAACAATTTATTAGAATATTTACGCTTGATTCAATATAAAAGAGCTTATCCACTTCTTCAGTGAATAAGTCGGTGACTTCTATCTTAATTTACGTTTTGTGTATTTTTGAGTAAGTCGTTTTATAAATATACCCGAAAAAAATACATAATTATAATTAGCTATTTATAACTTTTTTGAGATCATTATACTTATTATTAGAAATGTAAGTAATAATTTTAAATAGGATATAGCATTTTTTCGAAGCACTATTTAGGCATTGTTAAGTAAACACAAACATTTTATATTTTTAATTATGCTTTTTATTCCAATTTTTATTAATTTTTTTTAGAACAATAAAAATGCATGGAATTTTTTAATTTGCAAGTATTTTAAGAAATCAAGTACCATTTTTTTTTTCATCACCATTGTTTTATATATTATTCAAATACATCTACAAATGGTTTTTTTTATATATTTTTTCTCTAAGTAATTTTATTGAAGAAAAACATAAATTAATAGAATGAAAACTAACATTATTTAAATAAACACTGCCATGTAAATTTATTTTCATAAATCATAGCCATATAAATGCATAATACATTTTAGAAATGTAGATACATTTCTAAAAACCAAACGTATATTTTTTAACAGTTTGAAACGATGACAAAATTTCAACAACAAGACGACTTAACAGCTTCATTTCCTCTTCTCTAAAATTTAAAAATGTATTTTATCTTCTATATGCTATCCTTTATCCATATGTACAATTAAAATTTGTACCTGTTGTGTGAATCTATTAATATTTTTTCCTATATCCCCGTGTGTTTACTAAACATTTTCGGACACGGTTTGTAGAAGAACATTGGGAACATGAGTTGGAGGCTGAACTGCAAGAATACGAGATTGTAAAAGACAACGAGGATGGCCAAACAAATAACATTAAAACCGGATCCAATGATGTATATGACCTCAATTAAATTTTGCTATTCCAAGTAGGTTATATAGATTTTATTGTTACACAATATATTTTATTATTATTGTTTTTGCTTATAAAACTGATGTTTTTATTTAGTATTTAGACTATTGAATAATACTTGGCTGTTTTTTAAACTTCTACCTATCCAAATATTTATTACCCATTAATAGTATACTTAATAAAAAAAATATAATGTTTGTTAATTAGTGATAACTATTTATTAATTATTATTATTATAATTACAATAAATTATTTATAGTAATACTTAAAGCAATAATTTATTTTTATTTTATCATTGCATAAATGTATTGTATACACTTTATGGCCGACATGATCTTTCTCTTGCATTTCATTCAATTTTCAATATACATGTACCATTCCATATAAAAATCTGAAAACATATTTTATTAAGGAAATTTAAGAGAACAAAATGTATTTTGCATCTTAAAATTATAGTAGCCAATAGTTATTATTTCATATAACAAAATGTTAAATGATTAGATTATTTCTTTAATTCGTGAATTTTTTATTTTATTTCTCTACGCGTGTAATATAAACAATTTTTTACCTAACTGTAATGAAAAAAAAAGAATATGAACTAGAGTATTATAAAATAAATTATCTTTTTATTAATAAATAAATTTTTGAAACACATTATATTTGATAACATGTGAGTTCCTAATTAATTACCACACTATTATTTTGTTTATAAGAATTATTCCTAAAACTTCTACACTATTATACATGTAATGTAATGAATATTCCAAAAATATATTATTGCTGTAATTTTGTTTTATTTTACTATTAGAGGAAATTTAAAATGTAAACCTAAGCTTACGTTCACCATACTTACATCTTTCTATTCCATACATCTATGGTACATAATTTTAATATATTTTGTTTTTAAATCTAATTTTTTTCTTAGCTAAATTTAGATACCAGGTATGTTTTAAAAAAAATGTTAATGTAAATGATATTTATGGCTTGACAGAGAAGCTACGATAAATTAAATGGAATTTCCTATTCATAATCAAATTATGTAAGTCAAGTTTTTTCAAAAGGATACGTCCAAAATAACACATATGTCTGTAAACACGCTGTTAAGGAAAATATTAATAAAGTTTCACAATTTACAATTTCACAAATAATTTATATAGTATCAAAAACACAAATTAATTAGTTAAAAAAGGATACAAAAAGTCCACTTAGAAAACCTCCTGTTAAAAGGCTATGTCTGGTAAGAAAATATTTCTGCCAAAAATTACCAGCTTTGTATAACAACAGACCCTGAAATAAAAAAAAGTAGCAATTATAAAATGTTAACAACTTACAGTTTTTTTATGCTGTGTAATTCTAAAACAAACAGTCAATTAGTCATTTAAAATATTTGTTTTATTACTATTAAAAATGTGTTAAAATTTTAAACTTAATTTTTAATTATGGTATTGTTTTTTTTTTTTTTTTTTAATGTATTGTTAATTAATTAACAAGATGTAATATGGTTATTTAATGAATACTCATTTATATGAGTATGATGTATTTACATACTTTTTGTAAAACGTTTTAAGCCCTTTTACGGGCTCAATTTTTCCAGATAGTTATACGTTAGTAAAAAACTGATTGTTATATTATTTATTTAAATATAATAAAAAATAATTAATGGACTTATTTAACATAATATACACTAAATTGTACTATTATAATGAATAATATGCTATAAGTTATTTATTGTGACCTAGTGGCTAAAGCCTAAACAAGGCAATGTTCCTATGCTCTACCCACATTTGAAACTCAGATACTGGCCGTTTCTCACCCTGGGTAACTATCAGGAGTGAAATGGCCACCTGATTAAAACACCAGAGTTGACTGTAAACCAATATACAGATCAGTATCGTATCTAGGATTTTTCCACAGGGGCGGGGGGGTTATACAGATTTTAACAGCCAAACCTATTCAATATAAACATATTCATATTGTTATATAAACATTGCATGTAAACAAAAATTTGGATTCTTAACTACAAAACAAAGTCTAATTTTTTTGAGGACAGTGAAAGAATATTGAGTACTTCATCAGGTGTCTGTTATATTTTTGTGTACTGATAAGGCCCGGGGGGGTATAACCCCCATATTTCCCTCCCCCCGTAAATACGCCATTGATACAGATTGATAATTATACAGAGAAGTTATTTATTGATTATTTGATTCTTGATGTATACAATAATTTTAATTTTAAACATATGAAATAACATGAATCCAGAGGTTTACAATTTGTATTTGTAATTAGTACAAAAATATATTTTCTTTTGTTAAAACACAATCTTTAAATTAATAGGGTTTATTTTCTTAAGTTAAATTTTAGTTGTGACTTGTGTTCATACAAATTATTATTGGTGTTCTCACCAGTTTAGGTTAAATTACTAAGAATTGTTTGAAGTTTTACAATACTAAAATAATATTTAAATGTTAAGCCAAACTGGTGAGAATGACCATAAACCACTTTCATTTTTAAATTGTCTTTATCTGCACTTGTAAATTTAGTATTTATTTGTTAGATGAATTGCATAGAACTGTTCATTATATTATATATAGTTGCTCACTCTACAGGGTTGTTTGTGACATTAACTTTGGCTTCTAGGGCTATGGACCTATACGTTGACTTAAAACCTTTTTTGAAACAAGTCCTAACATTTCTGCTTGAATTTTTGAGAGGTTATGTTATTGACACATATACAAACAAACATACATAGTAATATAATATAATACAATATATATAGTATACAATAAAAATACATCCGACATATCCTCTTGTGCTAATATAGATATTATCAGTAAGTATCTTGTTAATAAGATTAGGACTAAAATATTAAAATTATTACAAAAACATCATTTAAGTCAAATTAGTGGCATTTTTGAAAACAGAATATTAACTCAATCAATTTAGTTTAATGGCAAACCATTTTTTTTTTTTTTATTAAAAGTATATTTAAGTTCAAATTTGTGAAATAAGAATGATAAAGTATGTGCAGTAACATACTAATTTGTATTAATTTTATTTTATTATTATTGCACCAATTATATGCTATTGTAAGTCAGACCTAATTGTGTAAGGAATAGAATTACCGATTATAATGGTAAATAAGTTGTCCAGTTCCAAAAACCACTAAATCAAATTTTTGAAGACATTGAGATGAGTTTAGGTTTTAAATAAACTGAGAGCAAGGAATCTAGTGGTGAAGTACTTTTGTACTAAAACCCATTATATCACTTTAAAAATAAAGCTGCTATGTTGCATTGTAACAGTGTTACAATATTGAGTCATAACAGTTTTTCTTAAATATCTCAAATTGAGGTGGTGTGGACATAAAGGCTTATGGATTTAGACGACTCAAATATTCTGTAAGAAATCGCTTTAAACTTTTCAGAAGCATAAATACAAATGATAAGAAACACTATAATCTAAATGTAGTAAAAAGAGAAAGTATTAAAACAATTATTCTGATTAATATTATATTAGATTTATAAATATTTATATTTACCCATAACGCCAATACAGATAAAATGTAAAACACAAATCCAGATAATCCTGTTAAACCTAAAATTCCTGCTGTGCATCCAGATAGTGCAGACATTGATGTTCGACAGTATTCAACAATTGACGCATTATTACGTAGCGCTGGTTCACTGTATGATACCAATTCTATACAAAAAGAATAATATTAAATAAAATGAAATTACAATAATTCTTCATTTTCACCTGATATATTTATCACTTTCTTCATATTAATCTTTTCTCTACAAAGCTCCTATTTACATACAAACAATATCGTTATTTATAAAATCTACATTAATCTTAGCCATTGTACTATTTCTATTGTTTCCTTCATTAAAAATGTCCAAGCCATCATTATCCATACTTTCTATTGTTTTATGCTTTTGGCACAACTCCCAAACTTTCTGTTAAAACATAACGTAATCACTCTACACTCATCTTAGTCAAATTACTTTTTTTGTCCATCGCTCTTAATCAATCACAATGCTCGTTACATTAATGAAAGCCTGAATAACTTTATAACATTTTCCTTTTTACCTCAAATGGCACGTTCCAGTCACATAAAATCGTTGCTCTTTTCACCCTAACAACTATTATAAGTATAAAGAAAAATTACAATTAAAAGCTTACCTTTGATTTTAGTTTCTTTGGAATCCTTGTTGTCAGCCATTATGGTTATTTGAGATCAATACGAAAAAAATATTTAAAATAAATACTAATGATAAATATTTATTGTATTGGCTAAATTGATAAATTTTGTTAGTTCAATTGTATGATATAAATAAAAAAAAAATTGAAAAATTACTTATGTTATAAGGGAATGACTTTAATTTTTACAATTTATCATTCCGTACTTATATTCATATTATTTATCACGAGCTAAGATAAAGATAATGTATTATCTACATTTAAGTTTCTCAGGTTTTCAAAGACTATTAAAATTAGTATCATTTTGAAATTGTTTTATCTTTGATAAGATGGTTTTGAAAATTTGAGGTTACCGTTGTCAACGTGTTTTTTTTTAGGAAATTCATATTTCCATAGACCATATACATGTACCTTACCAATTAATTTTTAATTTATTTTGCAATTTGCTGTTAATCTAATTTTTACTTACATATATATATAATATATATTCCAACTTTTACTGTAAACTTATTGTTATTGTTAGTCAACCTATTAGAATATTTTTAGGTTAATTTTACAATTTTTATGTTAACATAGTCAACGTATTTGTTACAATTTTTCCTATTAATATAAACTTTATTTTCAAATACTCGTAGTATTCTTATGATAATAAAATAACAGGTATATTAGTATATATTTTACCAAAATAAATGTTAAAAATAAAATTTTTAACATTTTAGTTATTAAGTACAAAAGTATATTATGTATGTTTATACATCTTTAATAGTAATTTTGTTGGTTTAGTTTTAATAGAATATTGGAATGCCACGAAACAAGGCTGTTGAAGAAACGGATAAACAAATCCGAATAGCTATCGTCAACAATGATAAGTGTAAACCCAAGCGATGTCGTCAAGAGTGTAAAAAATCCTGTCCTGTTGTTAGGATGGGAAAATTATGCATAGAAGTAGCATCCAATGACAAAATAGCTTCCATATCTGAAGAATTATGTATTGGTTGCGGTATTTGTGTTAAGAAATGTCCATTTGAAGCAATAACAATTATAAATTTGCCTAGCAATTTGGAAAAAGATACAACTCATAGATACTCAAAAAATTCATTTAAATTGCATAGATTACCTACACCAAGGCAAGGTGAAGTCCTAGGTTTGGTTGGAACTAATGGTATAGGAAAATCTACTGCGTTAAAAATCCTAGCTGGCAAACAAAAACCAAATCTTGGACGTTTTTCAGTAAGTTTTATTCATAGCTTTTTTTGTATTATTATAATTGTATTTTAGGTTATAATATTGACTGGTATAATTGTAGGATCCTCCAGATTGGTCTGAAATTTTAAATCATTTTAGAGGTTCAGAATTGCAAAATTACTTTACAAAAATTTTAGAAGACGATCTAAAAGCTATGATTAAACCCCAATATGTAGATCAAATTCCGAAAGCTGTTAAGGGTACTGTTCAACAGTTATTAGATAAAAAGAATGAACGAAATAACATCGAGCAGATCTGTGATTTTCTAGGTATATATATATATTATATTTTGGATACATTACATTTTAAATTCCTCACAGATTTTTTTGTAGTCATAAATGTTTATTTTTCAAATTTCAATGTGTGCTAATAAATATATAATTTGTAACCACTTAATATGTATTATTACAGAATTAGATAAAATTCGAGATAGATCTATTGAACAACTTTCTGGAGGGGAGTTGCAACGTTTTGCTTGTGCCATGGTCTGTATACAAAATGGAGATATATTTATGTTTGATGAACCATCTAGTTATCTTGATGTAAAACAACGTTTAAAGGCTGCCCTTACGATTCGTTCGCTAATAGCTCCCGATAAGTATGTATTTGTTTTATTACTGCTTGTGAAAGGAAAACTAAACGTGTAAGTTTCTAACTTATATTTTTTTTTATTTAGGTATATTATTGTGGTAGAGCATGATTTATCTGTGCTGGATTATCTATCTGATCATATTTGTTGTCTCTATGGAGTACCTGGTGCTTATGGTGTTGTAACCATGCCTTTCTCAGTGCGAGAAGGTAAGTTTTAGCCTTTGGTAAAATATAATAATATTATATTTATTTTTATTTATTTTTTACTTAAAATATTTGATATTTAGGTATAAATATATTCTTGGATGGATTTGTGCCAACTGAAAATCTTCGTTTTCGGGATGAAAGTCTTGTGTTCAAAGTTGCAGAGAGTGCTTCCGAGGAAGAAATTAAAAGAATGACTCATTATGAATATCCGGAGATGACTAAAACATTAGGAAACTTTTCTTTAAAGGTTGAAAATGGACAATTCACAGACTCTGAAATTTTGGTACTTTTGGGTGAAAACGGTACTGGAAAAACCACATTTATAAAACTTCTGGCTGGAATCATGCCACCTGATGGTGCTAAAGGTATATAATTTTGTTTATTTTTTCTCATTGTGTTACTTTTGTATTATTTTAGGAAAAATATGTCAACCCTGTTGTATTAATGAAATAATTAATTATGATTTATACTGAATTAATTAAATGTTTTTAACAGCTGATTTGCCACGGTTAAACGTAAGCTATAAACCACAAAAAATCAGTCCGAAGAGTCAATGTATGGTGCGTGTGCTTTTACATGAAAAAATACGAGATGCCTATGTACACCCACAATTTGTAACAGAAGTTATGAAACCATTAAAAATCGATGACATCATGGATCAAGAAGTTCAAAATTTGTCTGGTGGTGAACTCCAGCGAGTAGCTATTGCGCTTTGTTTAGGAAAACCTGCCGACATATATTTAATTGATGAGCCGTCGGCTTACTTAGACTCTGAACAACGTCTAGTGGCTGCTAAAGTTATTAAACGTTTCATATTGCATGCCAAAAAGACTGGATTTGTAGTGGAGCACGATTTTATTATGGCTACTTATTTAGCTGATAGAGTTATTGTATTGGAAGGTCAGCCATCAGTAACATCAACTGCTAACACTCCCCAAGGACTACTAGCAGGAATGAATAGGTTTTTGGAATTACTTGGAATTACATTCCGAAGAGACCCTAACAATTTCCGGCCTCGTATCAATAAAACTAATTCTGTAAAGGTAAATAAAATATAATTGCTGTTGCTGTTTTTAAATGTAAAAATTTTAAAAACTTCTTGTTGGATAATCTTATAATTTAATTATTTTTCAGGATGTCGACCAAAAAAGAGCTGGGCAGTATTTCTTCTTGGAAGATTAATTGTACTGTTTATTTGTTTTTGTTAAATCTCTTAACTTAATACAATGTATATTATACATTATTGTAAAGTAATCCAAATATCTATTTTACATAGGTATATATTTACAATTATTTCGTTTACATAAATGTTAATAATTAACTAAATATCAAAAAACAATTTTAAATAATTTTATTTTTACAAGCCGCATATTAAATATCATTCACTGACAAAGGGATATAAAAAAAGTCACCAATTTTCATTGAACTTGGGAATCAATTTGAAATTAAAATAAAATCACATTATGTCATTCTTAACTATTAAACAGATCTGTTGCGCAAGTGCATGTGTGGTGTCATTTTCATTTAAGATTAACCTCCTGAAGTTTTATTAAAATCAGTGGCTCTTAGTTAATCCTCTTGTGAGTGCACTATACGCCTTTCATACAGTGTTTTAATGCATTCTGTATAGGCAATTCTTTTCATAAATTTAGAAATAAAATTATTTTGTTTATTAGGATAGTATTGAGGATACTGTATTGGTACTTCTCGGTTTTATCAGACTATCGCAGCTTTCAATAATGATTTATTAAAAGAACAGCCGCTCAATTTTTCAACAATTTAGATGGAACATATGATTTTTTTAGCTTTTTTCCTTGGAAAAGATGTTCCTTCAAAGAATTTGTTTAAAATAATTTCATTAGACTATAAAAATTCAAAGAAAAACTTCCTGAGGGGAATTCATTGGATCTCTTGGAACACATTTATAAGTAGAGAATTAAAAATGGATAGAATGTGTTCATTATAGTAGCATAATTTAATTATCAGTGAAATACTTAACATAGGGTTAATTTTATACTTTTTAGATGATAGATGATGATGTTGAGGAGTGGCCGAGTGGGTAAGGCAGCAGTGTGTTAGCGCTCACTGTCGCCGGTTTGACACTCGGTCACAGGCGCTCCGTTTGCTGGGCGAGCAATCGTCCGGTAAAAAGGAACTGCCATCCCCCTTTCCGGCGACCGATTGACGACCCGTCCCGGAAGCGAATTCGTCAAGAAACCAACTCATGATGGCAGCGTTGGGCCTTCATGGCCCGTTAAGCTACATGATGATGAGATAATAGAAGCAATAATTTGTTTAATAAAATGTAATTTATTGTGTAGCTTTACAAGCCTTGAAGCCCAATACCGTCATGAGAATACGCTAATACAGACAGGTTGTAGTCTTGAGGAAAACTGAACTTTATAATTTGATTTGTATTTCACGCGTTACAGGAAACAATTTTGTAAATTTGTCAAGGGAGGAATAGTTATTTATAAAAAAACAATCATATTTAACACCTTAAAATATGCTACAGTGTTTCCAGTGATAAATAAAATTCAAATCAAATTTTGAAGTTCAATTTTTATACTTTGGCACTTGGAACGTTTGACAAGTGCACTCGACAATTATTTTTAATTAAATTTAAAGTTTAAAAAATAACAGTTTTTTTACAAAGGTTATTTTTTTAATTAGTACCATACAATTTTTATCCATAAAAAAAAAACAATTAAGTATATTATAGTTTAATTAATTAAAACTTAGCATAACATATATTTTTTTAGTTTATTAGTCGTAATTACTGTTATTTTTTTTTAAATTGTAATGCCTGATCAGTTATATTAAAAATAGTGAATAGTGAAGCTTGGAAGAAATTTAATAGGCTTTAAGTTTTTATTATTTTGTTGAACAAAATGATTGACTTGTATAAGAGTCAATGTATAAAGTATTACATGATTTTATGTTCTAATTGGGTTTTGTTATTCAATTTAAACTATTTAATATGATTATAAAGTAAAGGTACAACAAAAATCAATTAACATAAATATTTTATGATATTAAATACTATTATTAACAGATAATAAGTAATGCATAAAAGTTGGGTTAAATTAAGCAAACATTTTTTTTTATAGAAAAATTATTATTTATTAGCTTTGGCTGCTTGTCTTCTTTTTACATCCCAGTTGTATACTCTGGCCATATTGACTTCAGTTGTTGTGAACTGATCCCTGAAAAATTAAATAATAATAATATTATTTACAAATAGGTAACTTTGAATTAAAATTTTTTTTTTATTCTTATTTTAAAACTGGATTTTTTCATTTTTGATTAATAGATCTCTCGATCAGTTATCTGGAATTTGATACACACATTGACGAATTTCACTAATACTTGTATTCTAATAACAAATACATAGATATTTGTAAAATTCATAAACCACATTCCGTTTAAAATTCAATTCTTCTTTTAGTCATAAAAACACAATAAAATATGTAGATCTAAGCAAACAGATTGTCAATAAGCAAAGTTAAAAATGTATGAGCTTGGGATACATTTCAAGTAGTAGTAATATTAGGTAATAAAATAGTTGTTAAAAATATAATTTATTTAAAATAGCTTTATTACCTAAGAAAGTCAAGATCATCATCAACTTGTTTCATATTATCATTGGCTAATTGAATATTTTTCGATATTAGCTCAGTTGCATCATCCAAATTGTATTCTAACATGACATTAGCCTTTAAAGTAAAAAAAATTAATGTATATAAAATTTCATTATTCAATATTAAAATTTAAAGAGACATACACCAAGCCAAAGGTATACATTGTCAGTAGCATCTACATGAGCTTTTGTATAGACATCATCTGACAATAAAAAATCTGTTTTCAATTGTTGGTCTTTATGTGATTTCATTGTATTAATCATTTCTAATGTATGTTCCAAGTCTGGTAGCTGAGACTGCAATCTGTATATAAACATTTTATTTATTTTTTGTAAATTTGAATAATATTAATAAATTAAGACATTATGTTGTGAGTACGTCACTGAATCCAGATGGTTAGTTATCAGTAACCACCATAGCACCTTGGGACGGACACAAGGCAGTGGGAGATGGCGACTGATAATTAACTATCCAGTTCCAGAATACAAAGATGGGCATCCTATACCATCAGGTCATAAAGACAAATTATTTTAACATAAAAAATAATGCATACATTTATTTTAGGAAATGCAATGATTTTTAGTTATCATTAATCAAAGTTCTCACCTCTTTCGCTTTGTAATCAAATTATATTCAAAGAATTTATATTTGCTGTGTTGTTCATCTAACCGTTTAAGAACTTCTTCTACATTACTGTTTTCTGTTTTTTTCATAAACTTATCAACATCATCCTAAAAGTACATAAATGACAAAATAACTTATTAAAATATTGAACATGTTATTTATAGTTTGGAGATACATATAATTTCAAATACATGTCACATACTACAAAAACGGCAGATGGTATTCTAGGATTTGTATCCTGTTTGCTACCTTCTTTCTCCATAATTAACAAATTCCAAAGATTTTAACACAACTGTATTTACTTGGCTAATTAATATTACAAAAAAGAGAAAAAAGGGCAAAGTATCTGTTAATCAAATGGTTTAGTTATTATATTTTAATTATAAAAAAAAATATATATTATTAAAAAAAAGAAAATAGGAAATCGTGATTAAGTAATAACTTTATAAAAAGGATAATAAGAATACCAAATATTTCAATGGTTTTAGCTGTAACTGCAGCTGTATTATAACTTATAAGTTATAACCTGAAATTTATTTCCATGGAGAGAGAAGAGCAGCAAGAAATGTACATAATAATATTATTTAAACACGTTATCTTTTAGTAGAATTCTTTTTCCCAAGATAAAAGATAAGAGTTTTTCGAAAAGATTTTTTAGTTGAGTGTAATTTTGAATATTAAACATCACATTTAATAGTATTTTAATTTAAGTACAAGTACGGTTACATGTATGTCTGTACATTTTTATATTATATTCCGCCGTTTATTATGCTTGTTAAATTTACATTTATGTTCCGAGATCTCATTATTTTATAGTCAATTCTCTATTTAAAATTACTTGATATTATAATGTCAGGTAATGAAAATAATGATTGTGAAATGACTGCAAGCTCAACACTTAGCTGCGTTGAATCCAACCATATTGACAATATCTCTGATGTTATATATGACGAAAACGGACTTGAAAATTGTCATACTAACTCTTTAAACAATAGTTTATCTATTGAAAGCAACAATGATACTTGTGCCTTAGTTTTGGCTCCAAATAACAGGACCGATCCAAATGATAATTGTGATATACAAATAAAAGACTTATATAATCAAAATGGTTTAAATTCAATAGAAACTATTCACCAAAGTACAATTAGTAATAAAGAGGATCAATATGAGAAAAATAAACATGAGACTATTTCTGACCATAAAGAGGATCTCGTAGAGAATGATAAAACAAGTGTTGTTACTCCAAAACTAGAATGGTCAATTGGTAATAACTACTACTAATATGATTTTGTTATTAAATTAATTTTTAAGCAAATTAATGTTTTTTCTTTTAGATTTACTAAAGGAAAGTTCATCAAAAGTTATAAGTAAAAATGACAGTAATGTTGAAGAAATCAATCTTAAAAATGTGTCTCATAAAAAACAAAATAAATTTAGTAGTTCTATAGTAAATGATCAAAATCATAACCATGAAGATTCAGGGGTGCAGAGTATTGAAATACACAATGAAGTTCCTGTAAAAATTAATACTAGACCTCAGCGACAAGCTGCAAAAAAGGCCGAAAGCCAAATTAGAGTATGTAAATTTAATTTCTAAGTAGGTATGTTGTGGCAGGTAATGATAACAACTGTAAACTTACAGGAAATAACAAAAGAAATAACAAATCCTGTTGATACCATTGAAGAAAAAATAATAGAAGTTATAGAAGAGTTATCGTCACCACTAAAAAAAGTTTGCTGCCAGTGTAACAGGGTATTTTTATTGTTTCAGAACGTTTTTGTTAAAAATTTGATTTGAATAATATTACATTATGTATTTATACTTTCAGTTTCGTCTATGTAATTTTACTATAAGAAGTCACAAGAACATGTTTTTATGTCAAGAAGAATGTGTAGCAAACTATCAAAGAAAAACTAGCCAAATAAGTGTAGAAAAAAAATGTGAACACTGTCAGGCAACTATTTTTCAAAATGATGACAAATATTTCAATTGGCAAACTAAGTATTTTTGCTCTGTGAATTGTTTAGGTTTGTTATTTTATTATATTAACTTTATACATAAAACATATTTATTATGTGTTGGTTAATTTTTATTTTTTATAGATCAGTTTCAGCATTTAATTTTGGGGTCAAATTGTAGTAAATGTGAACAAGTTATAACATCGGACACTAATTTTGGAAAATATTGTCGATACATTAATAGAAATATATTACAATTTTGTGGCAATGCTTGTTTAGAAAGTTATGAAGAAGGACTTAAGTTGTGTACTTTTTGTCAAAAAAAGCTGCTAGAAAATGAAGCTAAAGTAATTATTTTACACGTTAAACATTTTTTTTAGTTTAACACAATATTTTTTTAAAGGATTTTTGCTCATCATTTTGTCAAACTAAAGACTATGAATCAAGAAAAAAAAAAGTTCTTCCTATGAAATATAGTAGTGGCCAAAGTTTAGATGACAACACATCTTTAACTAGTAAGCATATAATACACATTTTTTTAATATAACTTACCTTAAGTAATGTTTAATTCAAAATGATTACAGACAAGTGTAATATCTGTTCTTATAAATTGGATAACTTGTCTACAAATATGATCCAAATCATAAGTGATTCTAACCTTGTTATCCAGTACTGTTCTAATGAGTGTTTAAATAAATTTTTAGTTTTGAAAAAAAAAACTGTTTCGTGCGTTACATGTAAAGTAAGTATTTTTCACAATACAACAAGTATGGCATATAATTATGCTAATTGTCGGGCGTTACATTATGCATGCATATTTTTCTTTCTAGTTTAAAAAGTTCAATTTTGATATGATTTGTACAAGTAATCTGGCTTCCAGTAGTGTTGTGGTGTACTTATGTTCATTACATTGTCTTAATCAGTGTCCGGAGCTATCTCAAAAAAAAAATATGAAGTATGTTGATGATTTAGTATGTTTTTTCTGTTTGAAAACGAATACATTATTTTTATATTTTTTATCTTTTTCAGTTAAATTTTTATGTATAAAGCTAACAATATTTTTCAGGGTTGTTTGTGATAAATGTGGAACACAGTCATTAGTTTGTTATAAAACTATTTTCAATACTAAACCGTTTAATTTTTGTAGTCAAAATTGTTTAAATCTATTTCAAGCTAGTAAAAAGCAAAAACAAAAAAGCATCTCCAAAAACTGTATGTATCTGTATACTATTTTAATAATTTTTCGTTTGTCTAATCAATTGTAAATTTGATATATATTCCAGCTGTGGAAAATCAAAGTTCAAACTTACGAGTTTCTACAAGGAAGTCTGCACGTAAAGAGGAAAATCACTACACTAATGTAAATAATGTTTATAATTCATTATGATTTTATATTATTTAAATAATTTTGGTTTCAGAGCTATGGAGGTTATAGCTCTCAATCGAAATCTCCAAGAGGAAAGAGTAAAGTTCGTAAAAAAATAATTTATGAAGAAACTAGATCGTCTACTTTGGTAGACAAAGAAGTTCAAACGGGTAAAATAAAATAAAAAATTGTGTTATTGTAGATTTGATTTTATATTTACTATTGCTTATCTAATAATGTATGTTTTTTGTTGCCACTTAGATCTAACAGGCAGCAAAGGAGTTATAATCCCAGTTCCAGTGCCTGTTTATGTTCCGATGCCTATGCATATGTTTACCACACCATACCCAGTACCCGTTCCAATCCCTATACCTTTACCCATTCCTATATTTATACCTACAACAAAAAACACTATAAAAGGAATCTTTAAGGATATAAAGGTAGTTTTAAAATCTCAATAAACCTGTTTGTTTTAATATTAAAAAACTATGACAACTGCATTTATTATATTTATTAATACTATATAGAAAATACAAGAAGAAACGCCAACTGATCCATTCGAGGCAGAACTATTGTTAATGGCAGGCATGGTGGCTGAAGAAAAAACTGAAAATCATTCATCATCAGACAGTGAAAACGATACAGCTATTGGTAATATATTCAGAACTTTATTTCACGTTTATTTTACTTTTTCTACAATAAATTATTATTCTTTAGATTACAATGATGACACTAAAGTGGTTTCGTCAAGTGCTCGAAACCATAATTCATTTGGTGATGATGTACTTGCAATGGCGTTTAATATGGCTGGTGGAAATTCTGATAGCATAAATGAAACAGACAATGTTTCCAACATATCTACAAATAATAACAGAGACCCATTGATTGACGATGTTGAAGCAAACTTAGTATCTTCTACTATTATGCCTCAAACATCAAATGCAATTAATGGTGAGCCTTTTTTGAGCTGCAATTGGTTTCTTAAATTGTATTCAAAATAATTAAAAATGATTTTAGATGTAACTCAAGACGACATGATTACCTCTCCGCTAGACCCTTTGCGTCGTCTTCCCAGAAAACGTGCACCTCGTTCTCAGTCACAGAGGAATCCAAGCTTAAAGCGAGCCCGTAAAAATGACTATCCTCCAATATCTAGTGTCCCGCTGTCTAATACTAGGCTAAAATCACAACAGCAAGAAGTTCAAAATTCTCATTATACTATGTCCACACCAGTTGTCAAGCCTGATGCAAACATGTGTCTCAAGTTTACTTTAGGTGTAAATGCTTGGCGCCAGTGGGCTTCTTCTAAAAGCATAGAATTTGAAAATACTTTAGCTTTGAACCTACCTGTCGTAAAAAAAACCAACATATTTAAATTAGATCTCTTACAACTGACTGCCAGCGAATTAAATTACTCTTTGTGTTTATTCGTGAAAGAATTCCGTAAACTTAACGGAAGTGAATATGCACCGGACACAATTTATTATCTTTGCCTAGGCATTCAACAATATTTATTTGAAAACGGAAGAATCGATAACATATTTACAGATATAGCTTATGAAAAGTTTACGGATACTCTAAATGAAATTGCCAAAAAGTTTTCTGAACTTTATATTGATGCGAGTGAGTTTTCGAATAAGTTATAATAAAAAAATATTAACTTTAACAATTGGGAACATATTTTTGTTTTAGAATATATCGTTACACGTGTGGAGGAGGAATATCTCTGGGAGAGTAAACAACTTGGAGCTCACTCTCCCTATGTTTTACTCTGTACGCTGATATTTTTCAATACAAAACATTTCAATTTAACAGTAAGAATATATCTAAAATTAACTAGATGTTTGTATGGTCAAACATTGATTTATTTATTTTTATATAGAGTGTGGAGGAACATATGCAACTATCATTTTCTCATATTATGAAACATTGGAAAAGGAATCCGAACCAACCATCTACATCTGGCACTAAACCGCCTAGTACTTATAGAAATGTTTTGTTACGTTTTTACCCTCCACAAGCTGCCTTAGGTGTGTACCACTTGTAATATAATAGCAAGCTCAAAATATTGCTAAACGGGGGTGCAGAGTTAAAAGTTATTTATGTTTTCCATAACTTTTAACTAACGAGTTATTTTTCTCATCACAAATTGTTAATCCTTGTGTAATTATTCTAATAACATGTTAAATATTTAAAAATTGAATTTTGTTATAAAACTATTTCCATAAAAATATAAAAATTAGGTTTTTTGGAAAAATATTCTCATAATTTATTTGCGATAAAACATAATCTAATACAATATAATTATAATTATAAAATTGATTTATAAATAAAATACATATTGTTGTTAGTAAAAACAATACTTTTTAAAAAAATGTTGGTCATTTTTTATAAAAGATCTTGGGACAAAGTTTTAACTGCAAGTAAAAGTAATTTTAGTTAATTATTAACTGAATAATTTTTAATAAGTTAAGTTTCATTAAGTTACTTTTTTACAATTTAAAAAAGTAACGTTTAACTTACTAAAGTTACCTTTTTTGATAATTAATTAACCTATCTTAAACTAGTTAAAAAAAACTGACAAGTTTTGAACACAGATAATTACATTTTATAGTACTTAAGTTTATTAAATTGTTTTGATTAACTGTGTAGATTTACCGAATTCTCGAAAGAAAAAAGTGTATGAACAGCATGAGAATGAAGAAAATCCATTAAGGTGTCCAGTAAAATTATACGAATTTTACTTGTCCAAATGGTAATTATGTGTTTGACTAATAAATACATTTTATAATGATTATAAATATGTATTAAAAAAAAAATTATTTATTGCAGTCCAGAAAGTGTTAAGACAAGAAATGATTTATTTTATTTAACACCTGAAAGATCTTGTGTACCCGACAGTCCTGTATGGTACTCAACTATGCCATTAAATAAAAAATCGTTGGAAAAAATGTTGTATAGAGTCAAAATGGTAAAAGAAATTAATGTGGCATTATTATCATCTTGATTTTCAACTTATAGTTAACATAATATTTTTTGTTTTGTCTGTGACTAAATTAAAAAAAACAAAAACAAATTGTTCTTAAAATTAGTTAAGGTCAAATTTCTTCCTTATGCCATTTAATCTTTACATGTTAACCGAAATAATTTGTACAGATAGTAAAGTAATATATATGTTAATTATTTTCACGCATTTTATTTTTTTCACATTTTTTTTGTTCACATTAATTGTGCTCTATCTTTTACTTTATATATATTATATGTCATGTTAAATTTGTTATTTAAAATTAATTACTTTTTCCTTTGAGGTATAAACCTATGTTATTTTCGACAATTGTACCATTATTGATTCCAATAAATTGTTTATTCCAATTACATATATTAATGTATATATACGTATTAAAATGTGTACAGGTATATTTTTAGATAATATTGTATTTAAATTTTAAATATTTTTTTTTTACAATAGGGTATGTGCTTAAAGGTGTTAAGGTTTTAAAGTTAAAGGTGTTAAGTAGCATTGAATGTGTTATGTTTATATGTTATATAAAAGGCGTTTGCGTTGTAAAGATTTTCTGTAGTGAATTAGAAGTTTAAAATGCGGAGAAACGATTTGTGTATCGAGGTTACCCAAATGTTCAATAGCAGGAATGTTTTTAATTACCTTAATATGAGTGTAATAAAATTGAATTAAACTTAATATTTATTATAAATATGTACTAGTAAAATTATTTTTTCAATTTAGCTTTGAAATGGTTTCAGTTGGTAAATTCAAAACAACTATTTGAATCAAGTCCAAAAAGTATCAGTTTATTCAAAGATAATAATAATAAATAAATAAAATATTGCACATCGTTTTATTATAAAAACAAATTTTATACAATTAAATTGTCGGTTCAGGACAATTATCAGACAAATTATCTGTAGGACTTGTACCAAATTTGTAACAATAGTATTCCCGAGTGGAATCTGTAGAAAACTAGAAGTGGCAGCGATATCCTCGACAGCAAACCCCAGCTAAGTAAGCCCATGAATCGCAATTGCCGTTCTTGACTCATCCAGCTCTGAGTTATGAACGAGTCGAATAGCCACAGGGCCATGTTGCTACAGAGCAAGTACGTTATCACCTAAAAATGAAATTCCAATAATCGCAGAGGTAATAAATAACACTTATATATTTGACTATAGAACCTAATATTTAATTCACAAACATTTTATGCGCCAAAATCCAGATAAGAGAGGCTAAAATTGGAATCCAACTTTTAAGAGATAATAAAATATATCAAATGATACATTAAAGTTTTCCTATTTTATTGGTATTAAATTTAATAATTTTCGATAGGGAAAAACAAACCAAAACTTGTGGTTTATATATTTTAGACAAGTTAAGTAATAAAATAGGTACTCTTTACGGCTTAACCAAAAAACAAATCTATATAATTTGTCAGTAGTATTTTCTACATTGCAACAGAATAGACTAAATCTGTTAATCTAATTCAATTTAATCTATTCTGTGGCATTGCTACCAAAATACGCGAACACGCTATCGTGCGCACACAAGAAACGCGAAAAGATGGAAACTATGTACTAAAAAATGAATATTTTAATTTAGTTTTTTTTTTAATATAAAATATTTCAAATAATTATCATTTTTTTGGACACTAAAAAAGTATATCAGAAAATAATCTATATAATTAACAGTACATATACCTACTTCTTCGTAAACCTATTGTACGAATATGGTGCATAAATAATTGTTACAGATAAACATGAACAAATTTGAGGTCTTATAAAGTTATTTAAGAAGAGTCCCGCTTATAAATGATAAACTAATATTTATGTTACCTAACAGTTATTTGCTCCTTTTTCTAATGTTTTGTTTTATTTTAATCTTACTTTAAATCTTTAGAATTTAGAAGTTTTTTTACTAAAATTCAACACGCATCTATTATTACACCCCCCCCCCCCCCTAAATCCGGATCTGGACTCAGGTTTTTTCTAGTACCTGCGTCTAATTTTTAAATCGCCTTCAAAGTTATAAAAAAACACTCGTTTGAATAATTTATTAAAATGTATCTCAAATAGAGTTTGTTTAATCTCTAAACATAAAAAGATATGTGATGGTTCTTATTCTAAAAAATGCCTTGTACAGTGTTGTTAGTTATTAATATTATTTGGGCACCTGTCGTCCGGGTTTGGTGAACAGCTGGTGCCTAGACCACGAACTCCTGCGACAGGCTTCGGCGATGAGTGAACTTTGTATGGCCACTTGCACGAGTTGCAGAGTACTCACAGCCGTCAACATTGTATCCACCATCTGTTCCGGGCTGTCCGGTTTGCCGGTGAATACGCCGACGGCACCAACCATTAAGCTGAACACGGCGTGCAACACGACGCCCGAGCTGGACGCTGTGGACAGCATGGAGTCGAGCGCGGTCATCCGGTTTCCGTTATGGCAGAGCTTGCGGATCTGGTAGAGGCCCACGCAGCCCAGCAGACTGCCGGTGAACAGTATGGTGGCCAGCGTAATGGATGTCATCCAAAATAAGGTGTTGGGAGCGAAATCCTGGTCGTCTTTGACCACCAGGAATATGATGACAACGACAATGACCAACACGAGTGTCAGTAGCCCGAGGAACAAACCTTTGTTGGCACCCGAGAAACTTACCCCTTGCGATACGTACATTCGTCCGGGTTGTGCGTTCTGCCCGGACTTCTGGTCTTTGGGCTGTGGTGATTTTTGGTCTCGTTTCATCGGTTTCATATGGTTGGCGCCCACGTTTTGACCCATCACGTACGTCACTCCGGCGGCTATTAAGCTGTACAATTTACAACGAAGAATTGTTTAATACCTTATATTGCATAATTCACAAAAATAAATAGTTTGTGGTCTATTCACAATTATTAGGGTAAACTTTGTTTGTTTTTGATAGATCTGGTCTACCATGTGGTAAATTACCAATTTATCATTAGTATTCTCTCTTCAGAGAATCGGTATTTTTATTATAGGTACCTACATATTATGCGTTAGTATTGACACCCACATGAGTGCATCCATAGCTATGTACATATTTTTTCATTGATTTCAATTTTTAACGTGCCCCAAATAAGCAGAGTTACTGCGAGGTGGGGCGATGTTGTGAAGCTAAATCCCCATAGATTTTACCTAATTGCGCTTAGATTAAAGCTTGACATTACTTGTTACTGTTTTCTTGTTTTCGACGACGATTTACCTGAATTGCACGATAAACGGATAAAGAAACGGCATGGAAGACGTCAGTAGTTGACCCAGAGAGTTGGTATTGAGACAATGATGGAGCGTTACCACTTGTGCCACGTGGTTTTCTGATACCGGCTGGTAAACCGAATTCTTAAATGTCCCGTTATAATCTATGTACATGCTATTCGTATGAGTATCTGCACAGTAAAATTATGTTAAAATAGATTAATAAAACGCTATGTGGACAAATACTTCATAGATTAGTACTTAATCCTAAATTGTCCAATCAACTATTAGATACTGTAATAGTGACTTTATACAGGATGGCTAAGTCTGGTGAAAATATACAGGAGTAAAATTCGATTAACGAGTTCCATTAGGACTTAAGGGAAAGTAATACAAAACAGCAATAAGACCTGGGGACTTGAAAATGGAAATGAGAGAGGACAGTGTGAGGTATGAGTGTATAAGAGGTAGCTTAGGTGTGATTACAATAGTAAAACAAATAAGCTATGGTGGTACGGGCATGTTAAAAGTAGTGAAAACATTGGTACAGTAAAAAAAAGTAACTGGAAATCAAATGTGAATTTAGAATAAAAAGAGAGACAGGTGATTGCGGGTGAAGTTAAGTTCCGTAAGTGAGACCGGCATTACTGTATGGGATATAGAGGAGTGGATAACTGAAGATGGTCAGTGAATATGAAGTTAGTGTAGTAGACAAAAAAGTGCTAAGGTAGATTATTGAATAAAGAGATTCGATCAGAAATTTACCTGTTCTTAGGTCTCGAGTGTATCTTGCACTGATGAATCTGGGGAATCCACGGAGCTGCAGAGGTGTCGGGATGCCTGACTCATAGGATGCGGCTGACACGCCGATATCAGATGTCTGAGCCAAGTGAATGAAGTACACCCATTCGATGCCGCTCTCCCAAATTATGAGCCGTATCCACAGCGCAATGTTAGTGGCAGCCAAATGCATGAATCCAAACCTAGCAGCCAAGCCGAACCGTTCAACCAAAACCTGTTGGTCAAAACGTTTAAGACTTTTGAAAGGAATTTTCCAGGTAAACCGGTTAAAACATTGAATAAGTTTATCAAACTTTTCGCAATTATATTTGACCAAATTCATATTGTACTATTTGACGGTTTTAGGTTAATTATTTTATGACAGATCACATCACCTGAGATCGGAGTAGGTAGTTGTATTAATCATGGAAACTTTTGGATTACACATAATCCACCAGTAGAGGCTAATATGATTTTTAAGCTTCAGGCTAATATTATGCTTTTTACGATTATGAGACATTATTATTTATTACCTTAGCAAAAGTTTAAACGCCATGATATTGATTTTCTTTAAGTTATTAGCAATAACGTTAATACTTAAAAGAGTTGCTTAGGCCGAAACGGTTTTGTCTGGATAATACTGCACCAGTGTTTTGTGCACACAATATATCTTATATATAATGCTATAACTCTACCACAGGCGGTCAAATATTTTACATTTTAGTAAATAAAAAAATTAGTCGCAGGCCGTGACGAAACGTCGTACTAAGATATTACGGACCACTACTCAGATTAAACGAATATCGCTGTGCACCGTCGGTGAAAAAACTGATGGAGAGGGTTTTTTTTATACAGAACGTAAGTAAATAATTATTATTTTCTAATGTCGATCGAGGTAAAAATAAATAATAAGGTGGAAATATTTTTTTCGCAATAATTATACTAGAAATTGAGGATTAGTAATGTAGAAAATTACAGATTTCAATTCTTACTTGAGAGTTTATGAACAGAAAATGCATTTGTAAGAAAGTAAACAGTCCGTGGAGTATGGGATGCACGAAAATGACATCGTTCAAACAGTTGATATCCATCATGGAATGCATGGCCATTTCCAATCCGTTGAACACTAGTGTTCCCAGGCCGAACACTGTGAACGAAATTAGGTTAATCTCTCGTTAGGCATAACTTACAATATTCAGACTCTGGACAAACGGGTAACGTCGTCTGTCTGTTTTAAATACTATACTCACTCAGAGCTCCGATTCTAAGGTAGAAACTGGTGTCCGACGTCTTAGACCGTGAGATGTGGGCTCGCTTTAAAGAACTGAACCGATTCAATGTGAACATGCCCGGCGACGAGGAGTCGGTGGTGACCATTTCAGTTTCGTCAGACGTCAGGCTTACACACGAATCGATCAGCACCCAAATGTAAATGCAGATGATCACGGCTATGCTGCCCAAGTATAAATACATCAGGTATATACCCTGCATGGAAAGCATCTTGACCGGGTTGTCCATGACCTCTATTAAGCATATGGCCAACATCAGGACGACCAGCAGCGTGCCGTAAAACGAACTTAGAGTGACCCAAAAATGATGGCTGGAAAAAAGAACGACCCGAGTTGTAAGCATAAGTTTTACGCAAAATGAAACATAACTCAAAATAATGTAGTTAAATACAGGACTCACAATGATTCGGCGTGCAGGAACATGTCGTTTCCTCCCTTGCTGGTGAGCAAATTCATGATCGTCCGGCTACTCTTGAGTTTAGGTCTTTCTCCTCGACCCATTTTCGAAGATCTTGGCACTAGCTTACGGTTTATATGTGAACAGTGATCATCAAGACTGTCTTGTTCGGATACCTCACATGTGCTGTGTACTAAAAAAAGAGCGTGCATAAGATTTTTTTTTCGGAGGATATTAATATAAAATAGGCAGCAGGCATTTGGACCGGTTATGTACCTCCCTACTATTTGTGCCATTGTCGAAAACCCAATTATTTATACATGAATAACGAATCGGTTCTAATGTATTATTGAGTAGGTATAAGGTTGACAGAGAAAAGTAAAACAAGCAACAAGTAAATTTAACCACTTCTGTCTCCTAGACTTTAGACTTTTGCAATATAAGCTAAATAATTGTTCTAGTGTTCTACTATATTGTTCCTCCTAAAACTAATTTTAGTGTACACGATAGTCTATATAATTTACTTTGCTATATTTTAATCTGCTTAGCGCCATATATTTTCAGTCCTCGTCATTATTATAAGAACAAAAGGGAAATTTTGTGTGTAAACGTGCTCTCGCATGCGTGTATTAAAATCATATGGTCTTCATTGCAAATGGGCAACGGGTTTTGTGCATCCAGGCGTGATAGCTATCCTATCCTATTCGAAAATTATCTTTGTACCGTTTCTGTTAGCCGACCCAAAACATAAGCGTACGCACATAACGCATCCGTCCATAAGCTGTTTAAAAACTTATTTCAGTGTTTTCGCCTGTAAAGATCATTATCTACCTCGTAATCGACTGTAATCTAGATTGTTGTAATCGTATAATGCAATTTGATCCTATACTATTAAACGAACCAGATAATATATTTAAATTATTGTATGGTTATATAAAATGTCATTTTAAAACGTGTAATATCCAAAATGAACAAAATCATTTATTTGAAAACAAAAGTGAGGATGCCGCAATTCAAGAAATTATGGACTGGAAGCCCGATGGAAAAATAAAAAAGGCTTAATAATAAGGTCTGAAAATTAGAACGTTAGTAGATCTGAAATGTGGCTATAAAATTTATAATTTTCTCAAAAAATTGTAGTCAAACATTTGTTGTTATAAAGAAAACCTGAAAAAAGGGGGGGATTATACTTAGTACAGTTGTAAATGTCTGCAATGTGTGACTGAATCAATAGTTAACAGGTATCCCAAAAAATATTTCCATTATGTTGTCCATTTGCCTATCGGTAACGAACCATAAGGAAAAATAGACTTTCAACCCTAATCGTCGCCACCCTCATATTAAAAATATATTTTAATTTAAGCTTATATAACCTTATGTTGTCAATGCCAATATAAAGAGTCGTCTGCTGATATTAATAAATAAATACACCTTCTCTGAAAAACATTGAGGGGAGAGTTATCCTAAACAAAGTCGCTGGAGCACGATATTATATTATTATTTCACTGGATATAAAATATAGTGTTTTTAGTCAGATTTCGATAAAGAACTCTTGTTTTTGCTTTCGGAGTTAATTTACGAATAATTATTCTTTATGTCGTCGTAGAGCGTTTTAGGTCACAGAATATGTTTGTTCTGAATCGTCGCAGAACGATATTGTCGACAGAATATTGAGGTAACTCATAATAAGATAGTTCAGTTTTTGTATGTAGGTAGACTACGCGATAAAAACTACACTACTGTGACGTGACTCAGATTAACTAGACCGCTGGTTTAACATGTAAATTCTGTATATAAAATATAAAGATAGAGTCAAGCGTTTCGTTTATGGTTTGCTATTCTAAAAAATAGTATTGTTGATTTCGATTACATATAAGCTCAAGAATGGACAAAATAAGCTTTAATTTATATGCAAGTAAATATAGAATATATTTGAAACAGTTAACAAAAAAACACCGAACAAATTCTAAATTCTAAGTTTGTTTAATTGACTTCACCAATAGCGCCGGGAAATTGGGAAGCTATAATGGGAAGTTCTAAATTGTCGGGGCTATTTGGGAAACATGCTTGTGCCTACATAATAGCCCAAATCACTAACCATAAATCATAAATAAGCGTCATTTGTAAAAAAAAAGTGTTTCTCCCACACGTTACACGTTTTTCATGTATAGATATGTTATTTCTCAACTGAGGAAACACGAGTCATCTGCAAAAGTAATTTTACATCTCGTTCCGGGTCTTAATCCTTTACTTTCTCACATTATACTGAAGCGGGAGAAATTATAGCGGTTAGCGGTTTATGTTGAACAACATGTGTTAGATAGATATCAATAACGTAATGTATGGCCCGTGTGCATTTATTAAACAATTATTTTTTTGTTTTACTTATTAAAATAGGATCACGGCCAATCTTGGCCATTAAAATCCGCTTAAATTATTCTATGTTAACAATTATGTTGCGTACCAAGATATTTTTTAATTTAATTTTGTTACAAAATTTAAAATACTTATTATTAGGAAATACATTTGAATAATATTTAAAATTATGGAAATATATTTTAAGCTTATTGTATGAAGTTCCAATATTGTTACATAGTAGAGAAATTAAGATTTATTTTCAAAAAGTGTGTGCATTACTACAGTATAGCATACTTGCAAAATGAATTCATAAAACAAGCGTCTTACAAAATAAAAAATATGGAATACATTTTCTGATTATGCCACTAAAACGGTTTAAACAATTATATTGAAACCGTATTTAAAAATTACCGTCACATGCCAGTTTTTTTGATCCACTAAAGACTAAGGACACCAGTATAGCGATAGAAACAATTTTTTTTTAATCCTCCAAAAAACATCAGCAAAACTTATCAAAAGCGTATCGAAGCTATAAATAATAGTAGTTTTACTATGTTTTATATAGTTTTTCTATAGTTTTATTAATGTTTTTAAAATATTTACAAAACGATAAAATAATAATAATAATAAATAATTACGTTCTGATTTAATCGGGAAATATATTTTAGTTATAAACTTGACAACGGCTGTACAGAAACAAGAGTAAGAGTTTCGTTAAGCAATATTTATGTTATAACTTATAAATTATAACATATTATACATTTACTAGGTGTGTTAAAAAAAAGTGTAAGAATGTCATCAAAATTCTGATAAGGTTCGACATACTTGTGAAGATTTTACTTAATCTGTAAACGTTTTAAAAATAATAGAAATATAGTAGAATCAGTATTTTTTTTTTTTAAATAAATTGTTCCACTGAAGGTTTCTGTATAAGTATGTCAATTTACTTCAAATAATTAAAATACCGATCTACATTTTGTATCTATACAAACAGATTATTGAATCACAATTATTTCTGATTTCTCAAATTGAACCTAATAGTATTCGGTTACTATTGCAGTGTACTTATAGGTTAAGGGCTTACGCATAACGCATTAATAGGTTATCGTATTTACGTTTAAACGAGACGGATGGACGTTAACAAACGATCAGTATATATGTATATTTACATATATTTTAACGACTTGATCTAGTGATAAAATTATTTAAAAAGAAAGCGACATTATGATTTTATTGTGAACGAAGTAAAAATATAATACCAAAGAGAACCAGTTTTTGTTTCGATAATGTTGTAGGTACTCACCACTTTCCCTGAATCACTCTTGATTAATACATTAGCTATTGTAACAGACTTTTTTAACAAATATTTATTAAGGTATGGTAAATAGATAGTTTATTATTTATGTATACATTATATCTAAACTTCTTACAATTGATGTACAAACAAATGTTGTTTACCCAAACCAACTATAACAGTTATACTTGTTAGTCAAATTAAAAAATGATTTAACTTCTAATGACTGTACTCAAAGTTACAGTTCAACCTATACCTAGATTTAACTTTTATTATAATTAAATTATCTTTAAGTGTTAAGTATAGTTTGGGTAAACACTAAACAGTCATAAAAGTTATCAAATACACATACAAAAAGCAGATAGCCAACAAAAATAAGCGAACGTACAAACAAATAATGTTTTTTTTTTGTATAAGTTTAAAAGTTTAATGTAGCTCCCAAAGTAATGTCTAAGGTCGTACTCACCATTTCAGCTTAAGGGGCCTCTACACTATAATTTATTAAGGCGCAGTGTATAGGAATTTCTTCGCTAAAACTTAACATTAAGCTAAAATTGTTCAATGTACATATAATTATTTATTAACATGGGGAACAAGGATATATTTTGATATTTCATTTTTTTTCAACTTATATAACGCGTGTAGGATCTATTTTTGTATAAAAACATAAGTTTTGATGTTTCTACTTCGAACATAACTTACCTAAAAATACTCCAATTTAATTTTTAAAAACAAATTTTGAATTCTTTATAAAATGTTCAAGGCATCGATCGTGGCACAATTTTAAAACTATTTTTAGCTAATTAACTATTTCAATGTAAAAGCTGCAAATTTTAACTTTTTTAAACTGAAATAATTAATTAACAAATAAAATAATAATTTTTAAATTATGCCACGATTGATACTTTGAAAATGTTATGAAGAATTCAAATATTTTTTTAAAACTTAAATCGGAGTATTCTTAGGAACAGTACGGTTGAAGTAGAATGAGTTGTTTTCGACCAAAAATACGCAAGTTTAAAGGCCCCTTAAAAATATATAGACTAAACTATATATATTTTGTTGAACAACTTATGAGAACGGCTATTAGGAAGGTGAGCTATTGTTTATATAAAAACACCTAACCTAACCTTAGGCATCAACCTCCCCTCTGGATATATCACCAATTAAAAACAAATTTACTAGTATAGCTGGTACACTATTTATAGGTATGAATTTATGTTTTTTAAGCACGTTTGTTGTCAGCAGTGTAGTCATAGTCAATGTTAAAGCCAAATAATTTTTGTTTAATGTATACCTTTGGAGATAATGTTAAAGGTTGTAATAGGAGCGGGTGTCAACAGATACTTTGAATTATGCAGAAAAATGGGGTATCAACTTAAAAAAATTCGTGAAAACCGGTGCATCAGTGCATCATCAATCTGCATTTGCACCTTCTGTGAGTGAGGTAGACACAAAATTATAAACAGACACAAGTAAAAGTTAGAACCGGTAAATTTTGAAATATGGGGCAAAAATCCGACTAAATAAAAAATAAAAATTCGGTTCCACTGATTTTAGGTAAACCATTTCAACTCACTTCTCCAATCGCCAGAGCCGACGCCTACCGCGATGGCTTCTCCTCGTTCTGCCTGTTGTGCCAGCTTCCAGTTTTCTCGACCCACCGGGTCTCCGCACCCGACGGACACTTCCACCGCAGACTCCACGCCGGACACCACCGGTGTCCCGGCCGACACGCCGGTCCGCGAGTCCGCCCTACGCACTACACTCATGGTTCGCACTTTGCGCACATCACGGATGAGCCAAACGTACGCCACTGAAGCGTGGGACCGACGCCACGGCAGTCGGCACGCGTTGTCTGGCACGGCTTAACGCCCCACTCACTCTCTCCCCCCTCCCCCTCCCTCACACCACACCGAAAATGTCGTTTATCTTCCACTAATCTTCTGTTGGAAATATATGTACCAGAGTATACATGTTTGTATTTTATACGCCAGCAACGAACGTCACACAAAAATGATATTTTTCTGAACAGCCAAACGAATACGAATATATATTTTGTTCATAGACATTGGAGTTTGCCAACTTTGCCGAAAATTATAAACTACCTGTAAATCCTAACCTAGCGCCAGTATACTTACCGCATGATAATAAGGTATACAAGTCGACTGTGCCAAAATTAAAAATAGATCTATTGCTGCACCGGAGAAAAAACTGAAATATGCTATTAGTTAAGAGGACGTGACACACCCGTTATTTTCTTTAAAAAACCCGCCTTGCGCGGATTAATTATACAAAGGCTATAATCAAAACTAAGAAACCAGATTTTTACATAATATAGACAACATTGTCTGTGTTCTACCATCGCCTTTTTTTTTAATATTTCAACCAGTTAATGAGTAATTAATTAATTGAGAAATTACTTTTTTGACTATTTAAAAATGATATAGCGTTGGTTGTATTAGGTATATCGAAAAAATACGGATGATGGAACACAGATAATTTTGTCGTAAATAATATTTATGAATTTCTTTCCTTAACTGTTTATGAAGCCTGAGAGTACGCGCAAAGCGCAGTTTTGATGGCAAAAAATTGTGTTTTATCCTATAGAAATGACTGTAATAGTCTGAAAAAAAAATGGCAATCAACAAAGTATCCTCAATACTGTATTAATAAGTATACATTATAGTTCAAACTCTAAATTATGATTTTTCGAAAAATTGCCTATACTTTACTCCTTAGAAATGGCCGGTGTGGCGTCCTCTTAAGATGTTATCCGTTATCTTATATTCATATTAATTTTACAACTATTCGAATATTCGATTACTTCGAAGGTTCGAATCCAAATTACATCCCTACTATAAGCCTATAAACATTTCATTCATAATTTTAACGATACAGCTTAAAAATAACGAAGAAAGTAAAAACAACAATTTTAAATCTTCTGATTTTCTTAAAATGAAACTTTCATTTTAGTTTTAACTAAAAGTTTTTTTTTCTTTTCGACGCTATTAGTGTTATAACAATGTTCTGTCGACCGAAATCGATCGGCGGGATCGATAAATAACCTTTTACTGGCCTTTTCAAAATGTTTTTTTATTTGTGATTTCTGGTGCAATTGACGATTGTATACATGAAAAAAATATCTGTACCAATTATAACTATAATACACATGTACATAGTTTTTAGATTTTTAAATTTCTTACGCCCTCCGAAATAAAAATGTTTATGCAGAGCGGATTCAGACTGTTTCAGACATTTAAGAAACGTAGAAATTACATAAGTGCACTTCTAATTCCATGAAGTAGTGGTTAAATTGAGAGCAAATTTACATAACAAAAAATTAAACATCGGGAATCCCTTTCTCGAGAAACTGAAGAAGTAGAATGTTATGGGATTGTGACAAAGCCTAAGTTGTGAAAAAGATGGTGTAGGTTTTTTTTAAATGATTTCTGTTCTAACTTCTAAATGTTGGCTTATGGAATTAAGATGGCAGCTTTGTATATGCTATTTTGACAAATGACTAATGCAGAAGAAAATGAAGTCCAATTAATTTACCAGGCTTTAACTATTATTAGTTGGTGTTCGTGACGGGAGTTGGAAGCCGGGATTTTGTTAGGTGATAGTAATATGAAACGTGGCTGTCGCCTGTCACTAGAAAAGCTATAGCTTTGTTGTCAGCTAAATTCCTACAAAGGTCTCTTAGTGTTTAGAATTGAATTAAGTCCCATACAATTATATTAGTATGCGTATTAATGGTAGTTGTATTCTAAATTTAATAAATAGTTTAATTTCAATTTTCGAATGTAGACTTGCGTTTATTTAAATCGATGTTTTATAGTTAATTTGCATTGTCACTTTACTTGCAAAGAATAAATGCGGTATCTAATTGTTTGACAGTTCATAATGTTTTTAATGAGTTTATTTTTAATGTCTGATAATATTTTTACCAATTATTGGACTAATATTTGACTGTGTCGCTACTATTTGTTTTTCAAAAATTGAAAAATGTAAAAATAGTAGAACTAACTGTTGTTGTGCTTTAACATAAACAATTATGTGTTAAATGGTGTACATTAAATTTTTGATTAGAGGTACCGACAATTATTTTGTAAGGCATTCAGTAGTACTAAATAAGAATTGTTATTAGTTGTAAGTAGTAAGTCAGTACTCAACACTCGGCCAAACTTTATTCTATTTATCGGTGTTTAAACCAAAACGATTTGTGGATGACAATGTTAAAATTAAATTATTTTGGATAGTATTGGCATAATGTTTAAATATTTCTAGCGTTATGAGTTACCATGTTTCGAACAGTTTTATTAAAGTCCATTAGATTTCAAAATATTAAATAAGTCGTGACTTTAGATGACAATGGCTGGTCAATTTATGTATTATTTTCTTTTTATGCATAATCATTAAATTAATCGTGACTCGCGTATTATTAAATTAATCAAAACAATTGACTTCCGCCAATCTAACTATATTGATTTCTAACAATTAATCTTTTCGTGACTTCGATCGATGGTCGATGGAGATACCGAATGACCCAAGTCCAATACTGTGGGTTAATGTAAATCAATTTTTTCATATAAGGGGCGTGGAGGGGCGGAGCATCTTTAGAGTCGAGTTAGGAAATTTTTTTTTTGTAGGGATTTATCCCCTCTAAAACATTTGACCGCGCTACACCCGGGCAGTAATTAATTAAGCGATTTTAAGTACAATATCATAAGTATAATTACATAATATTTTAATATCGCACTTACCGCCGTGGGTCTTGATGATGTTGGCGTACATGTGTGAACCTAAAGGTCGTATAATATGTTCGTCACACACCGTCAGCTGGACTCCACTGAATGTGAACTGATGAACCGCCAACGGATTGACATACATATTTTTTAAACACTAAACGTTTACAACCGGATGATGTGTTTTCCCGGGGTCCGATATTCGAGACAAACCGGTTGCTGTGGCTCGCTTCGGGTGATTCTGCTGGATGCACCTACCTATATCAAATACTGGAGCGCCAAGGATGATATTCGTTCACGGACAAGTCTAATAACGCTAATAGAGTGGTCGACGATGACGACAATGACTTGTTGTTGTTCAAAGGTGTTGGCCCACATCGTATAATATAATATTATTGACCGTTCCAGATGCGAGTCTGGTCATGTTACCCGGTCCGGTTCGAAAGAAGAGTGAAAACACAATCGGTTCTATTCAAAAGTTTCCATCTCGTTTGGCTCTCGTACTTACTATTGGTTTTATATTTTTAAACATAAAATATAATATTGGAAAGCGCAATGTACAGGTAGGTCGCATTATAACGATCAGCACCCGGCATGATGGATAAGAAATTTACCTTCGGTAAAAACCCGAGTATTTTCCGGAACTACACGTTCGACGTTTTTACCTTCTTCAAATTAAGTGTATATTTTATTTAAAAATCAAAATTAAGGTTACGGCATTTGTTAATTTATTTATTAATATTTAACAAGACTAATGCGGGGGCTGTAGGAACGTTTTATTAAGTGTTCAACGAATCTTTAAGCATTTAGAGGTACTTTAAACCTCAAATAACAATTCGTGATTACTGGATAGTCTACTAAATAACGGTAGTACTATGTCTTAAGAATATATTCTTAAAAATTTGTAACTAATTGGACTAGTTTCAAAAAAGTTATAGTGCATCGTAATTTTAAGTTAAAAAATATGTACATTTTTTGGGTGTTTTTTTCTCGATTTTACTTTGATATAGTCCAAAGTACTATAAACTGATGGTACCGTCGGTTTTTGCGGCATTGCCTGAGATTCTGAGACTATAACGTTTTCTGATGTTTGTTTGTGGCCGAACGCAAACTATTTAGGTTCACTTAGTACATAATATAAATAATATAGACTTACCTATACTTTGGCGATTCAAATATACACTTACAGGTCACTAGTTTTCCACAGGGAAAGTCGGACAATTTCTGTGCTGGAGGCATAGCAATTATTTAACCCAGATCTTTTGCTCTTGATCATTGCTGCTTATAAGTGTTTTAAAAATCTAAAATTATTTTTTTTAAGTAGACTATCGGTCGTAAGTAGTATGTATATAAGTACTCATTGGTTACCACACTAACTTGATTTCGAAAAATCGTCGGCCTTTCAAGATCTGTTAAACTCCGTTTTCGAACATAAAAAGAGAAAAAAATTCGTTAGTGTTGTGAAAGCTAAGTCTAACATTTTTTTAAACATTTTGATAATACAAAATTTGTAATTTTCAATAATAATATTTACTGGGTTTTATTAAAACATAAACATTTTCTGTTAAATTGTTTCGGAATAAAACGACCGAAGATTTCTGAGAATTGGAAAAATATATTCAGATTTCAAAACACAATTAAAGAAAGTGTAGAAATTAAAAATTCTGATTGGTTTCCAAGTAAACTATTTGTAATTTGTAGTCAATATTAGACTTGTACGCGCTTTTTTTTATTAACATAATGTACACAGGGGATGAAAGTTGATCGTATTTACTAAAAATTGGTTGAATAAGTGACAACCAAATAGTTTATAATTGATCCACCAGACATTAACTAAATTAAAATTGACCAAACTAAATTTCCAGTCAAACATATTATTCATTCAGTAAAGTCAATTATAAAATTTGTTATTCTTTTTTTTATGTTTAATATCTTTATCTTATAAGTTATATTAAAATATGTAAATTTTAATTATATTAAATTAGTTGAGCCGTTGAGAGCTATGTTTCCTTAATCGGGGTAATCTTCCCAAATATTGACAAGTTTTTGAAAAATGTTGCATCAATAGACTGGTCTTGGATTCCAAAAGTGTTTTTTAAACGATTTACTACTATTTTAGTATACCTAACAATCTAATTTAATATAATATATACATATGGCCTAAATAATTGTCATTTGCCATACAAAGTACCATAATTTTCAAATATACCTATTTTAATAAAATAGATATGACTATATGATTTTAAGGAAAACTATACTCTATAAAAAAGAAAAAATGTTGTACAGCATTCCATAAATTATTTCAACAGCACCTGGGCAACCGTCTACATGGCGCCTATGTGTTTACCGTAAACACGGTTTGTGAATTAAAACTTAACACAGGCGCGTTACATTACATACACACATTATTTTTATTTATTTGCTGGACGTGATAAAAATATAAACATACCCTGACATCTAATAACTAAATAATAACGCACACTAAAAGAAAAATTATTTAATACCAGTACAATAGTATAGTTTAATATATAATAATACAAATTAACTAACACTGTGGACACGAGTGCATTTCGAAGATTGTTATCGTGTTCGTATCATTGTCGGATTTTATTTTTCAAATTCGGTATTTCTCTAATTAAAAAAACAGCGGTGACTATATTAAAGCCTAACGCAGTACGCAAAAACGGATTTTGAACTACAACATTTAATTTTAATTTTTTTACACACAATAATATAATAAATCTACTGCATAGAAATGCGGATTGTTTGTTAATGCAATATATGGCTATATTATGATATAATATTTGATAATAGCGTTAAACGCAATGTACATTATAAAAATAAAATAATTATGATAATTCGCGTGTTGCAAGTGAACTCTCAAACACCGTAACGGACGTTCAAACTATATTAGCATTTATAATAGCGTTGTACTTTTCTTAACTGTAATATCAATTATAATTCTATAACAATAATAATAATATTAATAAAATAGCAATTTGTAAAATAAAATAATATACGCGGCCAGGCATCACGCCGTAATGTTATATTACAATTTAAATTATACTATGATTTATTATACACGTTTAAATACATTTTCTCGCGTTGTAAAAATCATAACAATTATTTAAATTTAACTATAAAAAAGAAATATAGGCAGGCTTAGACTGAATAGTTTTTTCTAAACATGCTGCATTTTTCCATAATAAATTAAATACAATTAATAATTATAACATTGTAAATGGACAAAATAAAAGGTACCGCGAAAGATGCAAAACAATAATAATACATAACATCATAATAGTATATATAAGTATATTAGATTTTGTTTCATGCCAATGCTGAGAGACTCTTTAATTGTTCCCCGTTTAACGCCAACAAAATAATATTCTGATTAAATTCTCGTCCAGGCAACGACCTATACACACCACTTCGGCTACCACTTTCGTTTAGGCTTACAACATTTTTACAAGCATATTTAATTGAATTACTTATTAATACATATTACATAATATTATTATTATCATCTTTGTACCGGTCGTATTCGTGTCTACTGCGTAGACGCCTTGTTGTTAAACTGCAAGCAAGAATAAGCCGGCTATGCAGACAGCGACGATCAGGCGTGTCACGTACGGTTGTGTCCGGCCCGACCCGTTGCACATGCTGGACGTACACGAACAGTGTGTGACATCGGTGTCGTGCGAGCCTAGTCGGCTGTAACAGTCCATATCGTCGTGAGCCGGGTCTTCGACGTACCCGCAGTCCCTTACTATCCGGATGCTCCTGTGGACTGTTGGCAATTCGATTACATGAACATCACGTCAAAATCTGTAATTTTTGGGACGCTAACCGTGATGGTACACACGGGGACGGTTTCCCAGTCCGCTCCAACCCGTAGGCGAATACCCGTTTTTTGGCTTCGATGCATAGCTGAGAAGATATTAATGTGTTCTTTTTTCTTTTTTTTTTTTAAGGAAAACCCATAAAAACAGGGGAAATTTTCCCTTTGACCTTTGTAAATTTCTAGGTTGCCACGTGTTAGTGAATCGACAATCAACAGGTATTTGAAAATATTTTAATTACATTGTGTATTACCATAATATATAACAAGGGAAACAAATTATTATAGACATGCGATAAACCCAGAGGGTGGCCATAGAAGTTTTAATGTGACGCAAACTGTAGGACTAAAGTCAGTCTGATTAGTTCGAAGACAAAAAATACTACTATGGTAAAAACTTTTTTTATCATATAGACTACCAATCGCTTAACAATGTGGACTTTTTTCCTTTTGTGCGGTCATACTGATTTTAGTCCTCCTATTTACTTCATTATCGAATACAAGCTAGTATATTTTAGTTTATCTCTTTATATTATTACTATATGGATCAACCCTAATCATATTCTCCCTAAAACTCCAAACCCTAATCATATTCTCACTAAAACTCAAAAAATAAATATTTAAGTACATTATAGATTTTACAAGACTTTTACCGTTTTTTGTATTTCTACCATCTACAGATAGGCATCGAAGCATTTATTTAAAAGTAATTCATGCCTCTGATTTCCCCCCAATATGCTCCATCCCCACTATGTCTCTACTCCACTGTACTGACTTTTTTTAAAACTTATAGAATGAAATATGTTTTTTTTTAAATATTTTATAAAATAGGTATGTTTTACTCACTGCGTTGAACGCTTTTCCGGCATAGCACAGGATAGTATCCATTTAAATGGGAAGGTACTTCGGTAATGTTACAGTCTACTAAGCCGATTGTATAGGGATCAAAAGGATCTCCACATCTTGAATCGTACTTAGAATTACATTTATAACATATTATTGACTTTGCACCTGCACGAAAAAAACATAAAAAAATTAAAATCAATTATTAGTTAAATACATATTATAATTTATTGGTAAGACTTTTAATAAATAACGGGTAATACAAATTTATAATATAGGTTTGTGTCGCTATATTATACAGTTATTAAATTCGTATTATCGGACTTCATTGTTTAAATCACAACAAAAAGGATGCATAATTATTTTTACAGCTAAATTCATGATAAAAAAAAAACCACTTCGTTAAAAATATCTTATCGATATATTTTCGGTATCCATACTGTAAACAGAATATTATAAAAATTAATAACGATTTTTTTGTAATTTATTTGAGTGATTTTTCGGCTTGCCAGTTTTTTGGCCGCCAAAAGCGCTTGAGCAGCGGACTTATCAGAAATACCATGGCATTATGCCACATAATTATAATTTATAGGCATATCAAGTGTATATAGTATACAAAAACAAACAACTGTTATAACTTATAGTCGTTGAAAGCTCTCATGCCAAGACATGAAATGTCATCAGAGCTGTGAGTATCGTTAATTTGGGCTTTTATGAAAATTTTATAATATATTGTATACATTGGCATGTTGCTGCAGTTACACAACCGAAACTTTATTTACCCGCAAAGCTCGATTTAATATTAATTTTGAAAGACTTGTAAAAACCGCCGCTGAGTTATTTCTTTGTACCGTTTATGCTTTGAATTGTCGTTTAAATACTTAATATGCCTTTAGATGAGAACCGGAGCCGAGCAAGAGACCGTAACGCGTTAGTTTATTTACTGTTGTATATTAAAATACACTACCGTTGTGTATCTTATATATGGGAAAACGTTTTCCGGTAACTTTCCAACGAGAGAGCATGATGTATTAATTTGTATCTATCGCGGTAATACGCTGCACATAACGACCAAAAGGTCTTCGGTCAATTATTTTGTTTTAGAAATCTGTTAAATCTAATCTTCGTACTCGGATAATAATTTACCAATTGTTATTATAGCGTAGGCCTAGACGAATAATTTACAAGCATAGATGATTTTTCGGAAGTATTAATCGCTCGAAAGTCGACACATACAGTTACCATACTACTTAGCCAGCACTACTGTCTACTATACAAGCAAGCGCCAAATAAAAAAATGGGTTTAGTGTACTTTGCATTTCTTAAATATCTGATTAGGTTTAGATGTTAGAACGCTATCCCTTGTCCATATATTCAGGGTGTCCCATTTTAAAATACTAATCGATTTTTCTCCAAAAATACTAATTATACTCAAAAAGTTGTTTATTAGTGACTTTTAGAGTACAAAGGAGGACGTACAAAAAAAAATAGGGTCCAAAATTCAACATGGCCGACTTACGGTCAAAAACATGTTTTTTTAATGTAAACCATGTTTTTTTGTTAACCAAACAAATGTTCTTATCAAAACTAACAACTTTTGTAGAAAAATTGTTTGGTTAAAACACATAATTTGTTAATTAAGTCTCTTTAGCTATTTTTAGTTTTGTTATCATATTTTGATGCATATGGTAACCGTGTCATGTGTGGTAACCTTAGTATGTGTTTTATTATTATATAAAACACTTGTCATTAGAGTCTAATCCTGTGTATTCTCAGCCAAATGCTCAGCCTAAATTATTGCTTCCTCGACGTCTAAAATGTCTTATACCTACTTCGTTTTTCATAGCTCATGCCTTGTTCTGTCACAACCTATATCCCACGTTTTATTTCTCGAAGCCTCTGTTCAGTGATCAAGTTTTAGGTAATATGACCTGTAATTTGAATCCGACTCAAATTATTTAAATAGCTAAAAATATGTTCACACATTTACATTACAAGATGTACAGTGTTCTGGAAATTATTTGTTATAAACTATTTGTTTTTTTATAACATGTCAATTTTTTTTTTTTTACTTACGTTAGTTCTTGTGATAAATTACGGAATCATAGTTCATAAATAACAATATATTAAGAAACACCGTACCTATTTATACTCAGACTTTCGGCGTAAGCTTTAGTGTAAACAATATAAAATATTTATTTACTTTAAATTTTGCCAACAGATGTTTTAGCTCTTCGTGTCAGGGATCAAGATGAAAATAAATGTATAGATGTAGGAATTTAAAGTTTATGAATCAATTTTTTAATTTCCTCGTCACATAATCCTGCATAATAACTATACTAAAATGTTTTGTGTATGTGTATTATAGTCAGTGTTATAGCTTGTAAGTTTCGGTAAAACGACTTGGACTAGAGGGGGTAGTCTAAAAATTAATAACTAGGGGTAATCACGTAAACGCTACTCTGTAAATTTCATGTATTCATAATATTAAGTCACCTAAATATTGTTATTATATTATATTTATGTACAGTATCCGATATCGATTACGTTCTCGTATTATGCATTGTAGTTATACAAAGAGTTAAATTAAGGTCACCGCCCGGCGGCTTATGTGCGATACCTTATAACGATATACCTATAAGGTACACATTCATACATATATAGGTATTATTTGTATTGTCATATATAGCATATTTGGCTGGCGTGGACGCAGTCGTATGGCTTTTTTGTCAACATTACTACAAACGGGTCTTGTGATAATATGTAACTTGGTAGACGCTAAAATCGACCCTCCCCCGAGTCAAACCGACTGAAGCCTTTGCCACGACCCTAAAATGCAAACAGAAATCGATAACGTTTGGCGCCGCAAAACCGAATGAGATACATGCATTATAGTCTTATTTTATGATTTGTGCGACACGGAAAAAGCCGGCTGTGGTAAATTCTCCCAACGTCCAATTTGAAAAATCTAACACTTATAACACCCACCATTGGTGAGAACCTATACGAGAGGCGTTGAAAAAATATAACGTTATAAATAAAAACTCATGACACTTCATAGGTAGATAATATAATACATTATTATGAAAGTCAGCTAGACGTGTACTTAATCATAACCGCGCGGTAATGTCTTTTGGGAGTATACATACAAGGGTGAGGGACCGGAGCCAATATAATTTATAACACGAAGTGTGCCTATCGTGTCTATGATAATAAGCTCAATTTCCTTGAAAGCCCAATAGACAATATTCCCTCTCACTCTCACTCTCTCTTTTTTCTCTTACTCACACAAACATACACCCACACACTTGTTTATACCTGCGTCTCTCCAATCGCCATGGTAATCATATTATGTTCGTAGGCAACACAAATATTGTAATACATTTGAAATCGATTCGCTGCCAAACTTATTATCCTAACAATGTATTTATTATTAGAACATAAAACAGTTGGGGAAAATTGTTTTATGGAAAAACAACTCAATGCAAAATCGTATGATTAATAATACAATTAATCAATAATGTACATAAAAAAAAAACAGAATGTTTAAACCCGTTTATAATTGTTTTAACAATTAATCCTAATTTTTCGTTTGTAAGACTCGTGTGTCGTATAACTTGTATGTGTGTCTAAAGCACTATTGAAGGGTAGCACGAATAGGCTAGAACATGGCATAGAAAAAATAGCACAATTTGTAAAATTGCCTTATGAGATTTTTAGCGATAACCAGTAACGCCGACTTCGTGATGATTTTTACTATAATATTATTTCACAAATTTGTTTAAGATAAAATACTATTTATTTACTTTTGGTACTAGCTTTAATGAAAAATGTACACTAGTACTACAGGCTAAGTGAATATTACAACGGTTGTTTGTATTACTTTTGGAATTATTGTGCAGATACAAAAGTAATAATTATTGCATAACAATAATAACACATAGAAACGCTATGTTAGATAAATTAATTTTAAAATAATGGCAATGGACTTGTATCGTGTTACCGGATAATTGCTATTTAGATATAGTATTGTAATTTATTAACATGATACAATATTATTGTTTTCATCGAGTAAACGGCAACGTCAAAAATGATAATTAAATAATAAATACAATGTAAGTGCTCGTACCTTTGACGACGAAAGCGAATAGGAACAGGACGGCAGTGATGCACGCGGCGCATTTAGCGCCATTCATTTCCGGTGTGTAAACGGATTTTAACGCGCTCGGTTTTTTTTTTTACTATGGTATTTTTGTTGTTTTGTAAAACTTTTGCCTACACTTGTGGCGGTTGATGTGGAAATTAATTACACAAGAAAAAACATACTAACAGCACTAACATGCCCGTGTGTGTTTGTAAATGTTCGGTACTCGAAAAGGAACAGGGTGTGCTTGAAATATGTACGCTGGTGATAAGCTGGCGAGCACACGAACGCCGTGCGTTTGACGACCACCGGGAACGCCGCGCGACGCTGTTGACCCGTGTAGCTGCTGTAGCCGCCACCGTCGCCGCCCATGGACTCATTATTTTGGTTTTTTTTTTACATGGTCCCGTCGCAGGGTTGCCAACCCGTAACGCGGTAGATAGGTAAACTTTCGACAGCGAGTCGATTGCATAACGTTTCTCCATACCTACTATATTTTCCCCTCGATTCATCGAATCCGATTAAACTTAATAATAATGACCCAAACGGATATCGACCAATTTAATTACAACGTACCCTGTTACCTGTACGATCAGTGGCGGCTGTCTTGCAAAATAATGGTGAATCAATTTTAAAGCCATAAACCACCCACCCACCCTAACACAAAATTCTAAGGACTATTAGGTACTTAATATGTACAGTACACATTCATAACACAAATATATTATTGTTTAATTCTATAATTGTATGACTTTAAACAAGTCACTCATTCACCATGACTATCCACCCAATTTTTAAGGTGTACCGACGGATACACCTTTAGTATAGAATAGCCGCCACTGTATACGATATTTATAACTGTGTTGTTCTAAAAAAAAAAACAAATTAAAACTCTGAATAATGGACGACCATTATTTTTTCTAAAATGGTAGGTACACGGCAAAAATTGTATGGTCCGACCTAATCGACTTATAGAAACCGACCAATCTACTTATTTTCTTACAATTATTTTACTTAAGTATATTTTGTGTGATAAATAATGAACAAAATATCTTACAAAAAATGGACTTAAATTTCTAAGAAAGTACCGTTTACTTTGATTACGTTTCGAATTTCATGTTAAAAAAAAAATTCACGTTGAAAACCACATTAAAATGAGCCCTTGCTAATAACTACTTAAGCGAACTAGTATTTTATTTAAACACTAAGCTGTAAAAACTGAAAAATCGAGCAAGTATGTATAGAATCGTGTTTATAGTGTTAATGTGTAATTTGGCATCACTACTATAGTAGTTTTTAATTAAAATTTTGAGAAAAATGAACCACTCACCACATTCATTTTTTTTATAGTTAAAATGTTTAATTAAAACTGAGGTTATACTTAACACTTAAGTAATGTGGTAAAGTAATAATAAAATTTGTAAATTATTAATGGGTATAGCTCTCCAGTACTTGATATTTTTAGGGTAAACCGGTAAACGTTATAAATTTTAATTTGTTGTATGCAAAAAAAAGTATGAAGTATAAACAATCTGCCACGAAAGTCGAATTAGTTCTCAGTAAAACGAACTAGTCGATACTGCACTGGACTCTGTCCGCAGTTCTTGGATACAGTCATCAATCATCATATTCATAGTTAAAAAAATTGTTAACTAATAAATTTAATAATCTTCTCATAAAATGAAACAGTCCTCCAAAAAGGTTTTTATAGTTTATTGTTATTGGATAATTATAACTACACTACCTACTATTTATAACTAATACTTACTTATGATTTTTCTCTATAGCTGACTTGAGCCTTTAATAAAATAGGTATGGACATTTGAGTGCATATAAGATCAATGTAGAATAACTTAAATTTAAATAACTATTTTTCTATTATGAATAATTTAATTAAAAAAAAAACTGTAATTTAGTCAACACTATTTTAAATACATGATACTATAAAATGTATTTATGGGAAAGTATGTTGTATGTTGCAGATATAGTTAAATAAATATTACAAGAACATTGTTTGTGTAAAAAGTATCTCTAAAAAATGTTATAAAACCTTATCACGGTATTTTGTAAAAAAAAAGGTCTAAATATTTTATAAGGGGACTGGAGTTAAATTAGATTAGCTATGAATATATCTATATTTGTGTTACTACTTGCTTTTGGGCACGTGTCTTGGATTTAAAACATAAAAAAAATCATGACTATTTAATAACATTATATAGATGCGCGTGTGTTTTTGTCTTAATCTAAATTCCATTTAAGTGCTCTGTTGTAATAATGTCATATTTAATTATACGACTATAATTTGTTTTAAAATGATTGTGGTGTGGATTTTCACAGTCTAGCTAAGTAAAAACGTATACAGTTATAATCACAGATAACATACTTGGAAAGTGGAATTATTATTATGGTCGGCGGCTATAAAAAAAACTTTACTGCCTGAGAGTGATAGGAACAGGCTAGCAATACATTTGCGATTAACCGCTAGTTAGTTATATCGCATTTATATTGTTGTTGATTCGTAAAAATATGCGAATTTCAAATGGGAAATCGCTTGTCCGGGGCCATAGTTTCAATAGTGAAATTTCTATTACCTGCTATAATGAATTTCAAGTTTAAACTAAAAGTAAAAGGTACGTTGTCTTTGGTTAGCCGTTGGAGATGACTAGCGTTTTTATCGATGAGTGTATAATTTACACGATTTATTTATTAACAGCGCTTTAGGTATGTGTATAATTTGCTGCTGTTGTAAGTTTTTACATGACAGACTAAGAAAACAATGAAACTCGACTAATAATAACATAAAATACAACCGTGCCACATATGAAACGAAGCGAAATATGAAAAACAAAACGAATCAAATGTGTATTATAATATCTGAGATGAGTATTTCTACATAATCATCGTGACATGTTTTCAGTGTACGTTTCAAGCATAAGCAAACGTCCGTACACTTGGACACGCATGTGTTAACTGTTGACCGTATAGACAGTAAAACGCAGGATTTTCTATACTTAAACATAATTTGTTCGAGGAAGTGCGGTTAATATTATATAGAATAAAACAAAAACGCTTTGATTTTTTGTAAATAACTCAACTGATATTTGGTATTTCTTTGAAAATAATTACTACAGCTACACGCACTTCCTATGAGCTCCTCACCAACGCAATAGCATAATATGCAAAAACATATACATATGTATTGTAAGCAAACGGATAAAAATAGGTCGACCATAAAATAGCTGTTTTAATTTATTGTTATACATATACTAGATGTCATTATACACATAAATGACATGGTCATGGTAATAAAATTTTGTTTTGCGTTTCTCTTGTAAATTGAAATAAGTTTAAGATTTTATGTAAAATATCCGATGAATAGCTTAAAAGTAAATGTCATTTCCGCAAAACAGAAATAGGCAAATAAAGGTTTTGTGGATAAATCGTAAGTTGTAATGAAAACCGGTTTTCAAAATTGAAATCGGAGCATTGGTTTTTTTCGTACAGGTTATGATGGCTCTCGTAGAATAACCAGTGCAAAATAACGTTTAAGGCGTTTTGAGTAGGCAAGTTTTTATCTTTTTGTTGAGAAGCAAAATCATTATTGACAGTGAGCGGTTTTTAAGGACCTTCATATAGGCAATATTGAAGAAAAAAAGGGGACTACATTTTGAATAATTTTAACATTATTTTGTTGGATTGTTGTGAAATTATTGAATTTTACATTTGTACAAAATCCATTCATTTCCTATGATATTTTTTAAAAAATTACTCATCTAATTTTCAAGATATTTTTAACTTAAAATTACGGCGCTCCATAACTTTTTTTTTAAAAATAGTTCAATTAATTCCAAATTTGTATAGAATATTCTTAAGACATAGTACTACCGATATACGTTGACAACCCAAATATCATAGATCCTATCTACTAGAAGAAGTGGACATTTTTTCTTTATTTCGCTATTTTAGGTGAAGTTTTAGTGTTTTTGGTCTGAAAATTAGACCAAAGGTAGAATGGGGCTATAACATTTATAATTTTCTTAAAAACCTATAGTCAAACTTTTTTTTTTTTAAGGAAAACCCAAAAATAGGGAAAAATACACTACGCAAGTAGCGCCCTCTTAGTTTTGCGTTAAGAGAATACTTAACAGAACATATTTTTTCATCAACAAATCATCTGTGGAGCAATAATAAATAACTAATACACTTGTGTGCAGTAATTATATGTTCAATCATTGTACACCTTAAGTTATAAATTTAATATTAAATTAAATAGGATTCAAAATTAATATTCAAAGTTTTTAGTTAAATTATCTTTTATCTTTTTGTATATTATATTTTGTTATACACACACAAAAATTGATTTTCTGGAGTTTTAATATTATTTTCTACTGTCTCAATAAATTATGATATAAAATTGTGCTTTTGTGCTAACTATATTTTTTCAAATAAATACTTTTAGAAAATTCGTGTTATTCAATATCTGTTTAATGTGTGTTAGTATAAAATATTTTAATAATTTAACATAAGTTAGGGTGGCCAATTTTTCAAAAAAATTTTTTTTTGTACCAGTCAATTACATAATCAAGTCAATTTTTGGGTGTTTTTCTCGATTTTGCAGGGGAAGGGAGGAATTATTTTTGGCCTAGTTAAATAAATTTCAGGTACGATTTCTATCTATACAATTAAATCAGTTGAGCGGCTTAGAATATAGTGTGGGTCTATAAACAAAAAAATAAAAACACATCATTGTTAAAACAATATCACATCAGCTCAGTATCGAAGCTAAAAATAATATTACTAATAACAAAAATCACCATTGATCATACGGTACCTTTTTTTTATTATAATTATTATTTTATATTTATTGAAAAACAAAATTGTCATCAATTTTCAAATTTTCCCGGCTGGTAAAAAAGTGTAATAATAATAATATAATAAAAAAATTCATAAAAACAATAATAATTCAAAATTTCTTAACTTACAACTATATTAATGGTATAGTAAATAAAAACACCAAGACGTACATATAACAACTCAATACAAAGTGTCAGGCAAGAATGAACCACATAATATTATTATAATATGTAAAAATAATGACAATTTAACGATAAATCTAAGAACCAAATTCTTCAGTTGACGAATCGATCTTATTGAATTGGAACGTTCCTCGACCATCCATTTGTAAGTAAAACTAAAACAAAAAAAAAAATTATTTTTATCAATTAAACTGTGTAAAAAGTGGAAATTCAAAGGACAAATAATTGTGACTGTAAAATAGTAATGGTCATACAACACTGTTCATTTTTATATAAAGATTTAAAAAACAATAAAACATTTTCTACTATGCTCTTAATACATTATTGTGATTTGTGTGCAAAATTTTTTGGTTGGAAAATCTGTCAGAGTACAAAAATATCCAAAAAAAAACTAAGTTGTAAATTTATAAAGGACATTGAAAATATAAAAATTATGCTCTAAGCCATAAGTATTAAATATTTTGACAACATAGTATTACGAGGTAAAAAAGTAAAAATTAAAAAAAACAAGATAAAAAAGCATTTCAAAAACATTGTTAAAATAATTCAAAAGTATTGAAAAAGGAGTTGGCACAAATTAACTATCTTTGAATGTATAAAAAGTATAGTATAATTAATTAAACACTTAAAAAATATACATTCAAAGCGTGTAACTGTAATAATTTGTTCTTTAAATCAAGAGGCACTTTGATTTGTATTGTAAAAAACAGTAAATTGTTAAGATGACATTTAGTGTATGTCTTATGACACTGAAGTGACACTTACATTGAAAATATAATACATGGATTATTATTTTTTAACAAAACGAGTGCAGTTATTTAATTGTATGGTTTCAATTTTAAGGTTACTTATGAATATTATGTCAATATTATAGTTTGAGACCTATCTTATAAATTTACATTAGCAGTCCCACAAAAAAAAAATGTAAGTGGTTTTCCCACATACCAGACTAGTCAATTCCGTATAGTGATTATTGTTCCGTATTTTATTGCGATTCCAAGGTCGGAATACAATTATGACTTTGGCTTTGAATTGAGCGACTCAAAAAAACGGAATAGTTAACTAGTCTGGTCCGCCAATCTACTTTTTTGTGGGGCTCTGTTATTAGAATAGAATAAATTCATAATTTTAGGATACGACATTTTTAGCTTTACTGCAAAGCTATAAAGGTTATATTTTATATTAATATAATATGTTTAAAATATCTTACGGGATAATATCAATTAATAGGCAGTTTATAATATGATAAACATAATATAATTTTTAAATTAAAAGTTGTCTTGAGACATTTTTAATAAAGTAATAATAATTTTTGCAGTGTATTTTAAATGTTTTCATAGGGTGTTTTAGTACATGAATATTTGCTACTTACATCATGATGTTTCCATAATGATTTACGATGACTAACGGTAAAAAGAGATATGCCACATTCTCGACAATATTGGTACATGGAACCCTCAACATCCACACTGACGGCACTGGTGCATTCATCTAAAATAGCGAACTGTGGCTTATGGTAAAATAATCTAGCCATTGCAATTCGCTGTTTTTCACCACCGGACAAGATGTCCATCCAGTCGGCCACCGTATCCCAACCCTGATCTCTCTGTAATAAATATGACAGTTGCACCCGTTCCAAGTGCATTGCAAGATCTGCATCAGATTTACCACGCCTCTGCATTTCTTCCCTGCAAGAAATATTTTAAAATGTACTTCATCATAGTATGTGCAAGGTCATAAACAATTTGTTATCATTAACATACTTTGTATGTGGATACGTGACTTGGTCTCTAAGTGTACCCAAAGTCATATACGGCCTTTGTGGAATATAAAACAGTTTTCCTCTAGGGGGTTTTGTTAATGAACCTCCAAACATTGGCCACAGCTCGCCAAGAATTCTAAACAAAGATGACTTTCCACAGCCATTTGGTCCACACACTAAGACATTCATTCCTGATGTTACTTCAAATGATAATTCTTCTATAAGTACGTCCCCATTAGGCGTTACTAATGGTACTTTGTCAAACTTAATTATGTTATCTTTGGTAATAATGCGGCCCGAATTTGGCACTAGACTCTTTTTATTCTGTACTTCACTATCTGTCAACATGGTGCGTGTATATTTGCCCTTGTTGAGATCGTCAAGTACAGTCATTATTTCAGTAACTCGCGCCGTAAATCCTGCTAAGCGTGTCATGTCTCGACCGGCCAATACTAGACGACCGATAGCTTCAGCCAATTTGACCAACATTCGACCCATAGTGTAGTAATTCTAAAATAACAGAAACAAATTATATTAATAATAATAATTGTGAGTGCATATTCGTACATACTCGGAACCGTTCATCCTTTGAAAGTTTTGATAGAGGCGAATTAGAGTCAATGAATGGTAAACTGACGGCATAAAATCCAACAACAGTAGCGATATCTAATTGAACAAACATTTATATGAAATATTTGCAGTAAAAGAATACAAAAACAAACTTACATTTTCCAATTATGTTATCAATTACACCCATGAAAACTTTGAATTCTAAAAATTTTCTTAAATGACTTGTCTGCAAAAATAAAACCCGAGTTTATCATTATGTTTTTTACTGTTAAATATGAAATAGCTTTTTGATAAAAATAAATAAAATTAGGAATAAAATAGCTAATTTTTTTAATTATCAGCTGCACGTATACAGGTAAAAATTACATTGAAGTACTTACTAATTTATTAAATGCACTCAGCATAATAAGTTTTTCTCTATTGTTGCCATTGTAAAAAGCTATTTCTTCCGAATTGGCAATTAGTCTTGAATTAATATATCGATACTCCCCTTCCAATTTTTGCTCTACAACAGTCATCCGTCCAGTTGGTCTACGGAGATATGTGAGAATACTTCCAGATACAACTAAGTAACCCAACATAACAGTAGGTGTCTACATAATAACAAAAAAAATATTAATAATAATTGCAGTAAAAATAATATGACTGTAATGAAGTGTGATTATTGTTTTTGTTAAGAAAACACCTTACTTGGAATCCTAATGTTCTTGTTAGTTTATATACATAAATCACAATATCCAAAAAAGGTTTACAGACATTCGAATAAAGATCAGTGAACATTTCACAAAACTTATCGACGTCGGCTGTAAGAAGTTGATCAGGATTTGATATCCGAGTGTCCAAGTTATTCATTTTGTAATATGTGTAACCTCTAAATAAAATGAATACTGTTATACATTTATAAATATATTTAGAAAGAAAATTGCCAACCTTAAATAATCTTCATACAAATGATGTGTCAGTCTAGTTCTAAGCCTAAGTTTTAATTCTCCAATGCTCCACTTCAAAACATTATTGACTATGGAAATCTACAAATCAAATTATATTATTAGAAATTAATATTCGTAATAGTTTAATTGTTATATCATAATTTTGTATATGATATGGATACAATACTTACAATTGGCATTCCAGCAAAGAAGTACATTAAACGTTTTATAAATAATTGTTTATCGTTATTTACTATGGCCGTTTCAATATTAGTACCATTTTGAATCATCCATATATCACTAAATGATCTGGCAGCTAATGAAACAGCCACAAGAACAAGGAATCCGAATTCGGCCGACATAACCCCAGGAATGGTGATTTTTAGTATTCGACATAACTGCTTAATAAAACGCCAATCGACATGTGCCCTATTGGTATTCTTTGCTGCAGTTGTTTTCTACATAAAATAAAAAATATTTAGAAAAAAAATACACAAGTGTTGTATCGATTTAAAAAATTAATATATATGTATGTATTTTTTAAATACTATGAAAAGACACCATTTATACTGTTCACACATTTTTATTTAGTAGATTTCTACTATAAACAATTAGTCACACGATTTAGAGCCTGCGTCAATTATTTATTTAATAGTACTCATTCAAAACTGTGAATTTGATCAATTATGTTATTTGTATTATGTATTCATATCTGACTTGTATTTTAAATTAATAATATATTATTACTATATTAAAATAACAATACATTTGTAATTATTTAACGAATAAATACAATAACAGGTTACTGTTTCATGCCATTCAAAACCATCAGTATCCTGTATCATTACTTGGACTCCAAGTAATTCAAATCTTGGAGTACAATTATTGTCTTGTAAGTTCATATAGGTCACAAAAAAATTAGACACGTGTACACAGAAATGGAGAGGAAACGAGTTCAGGTAATTAGTACACGATTTTGTAGAATAGAAGACTACGTTATATTTTTACGCCATTCAGTAGTAATCGAGATATATTTAGGTATTTTTAGTTTTCACTATACAACTAAGGCCGGGATGTATAGTTCCCAATATAAGTCGCATTTTACACTTATAACGTATATTAAACACAACCATTGAAAAAAATAAACCGTTATAATACAAATTTTACTTATGCCTAGTATACCGATTATTATCTTTTTATATTAAAAACAAAGTTTACGTTTCATTATTATTATTATTTACGGTCAATGATAAGACAATGAATTATTATAACTAGGTGGTCAAAGCAACCCAACTCAATGTATTTGTAAAAAATTATAGAAGCATAATGCACTTATTAAACCTATAAAAAATCATGGTTGTATATTGTAATTGGCAAAACGAAGGTCAACCTTCGTTTTGTCAAAAACACACTTTAATAGATACGTTCAATCGGAGTCCTAATTGGAAAATAAAAATGATTATAACATGCTAAAACAACTGAAGAAACCGACGTCCAAAGTACTTTCACCGCTCAAGTCAACCTTTAATTAACAGCTACCAACCCACTGCCAATATCACTATTTATTAATTAACATTTTTTATAGAAAAACACGATATTCAAGATTGGTATTACAAAAATCAGCAGCACACTGTACAATAATCGAGTATTACAGTCACTGTCAAACATTCGACACGAATCTTTAGTTTGAAAGAAACTAGTTAGTGGAAAACGCAGTTAGGCTGTAAAATAATTGTTGAACTTTTCAAACAGTGTTTAAACGAAAAAAAAAAAACCATATTTTCAGAGGATTACACGATTGGTTAATTTAATAGAATTATATAAAGGTATATATCTTATAAATGTACAAAAATGAAAATAGATCGAGGAAACATATAAAGAATTTTCTCAGAGTTTAAGAAGAAATAATGACTTTTTCAGTCCTTTAACCGATTGATCTAACGACGAGATAAGCAATACGACTTCCTCAGCCTCTCATGAGATAATATGACGTTTCCCCCGTTTTTATACTTGAAGAGTGGAAGTGTCAAACGTTCCAAGTGCCAAAGTATAAAAATTGTACTTTATAATTTGATTTGTATTTTATTCATTACCGGAAACAATTTTGTAAATTTTTCAAGTAAATAATAGTTATTTATAAAAAAAAAACAATCATATTTAAAACTCAAAAATATGTTAAGTGTATCCGGTAATGAATAAAATACAAATCAAATTATAAAGTTCAATTTTTATACTTTGGCACTTGGAACGTTTGATATTTTCACTCTTCATTTTTTTTTATAATAATTTTAATCGGAAATTCAGGTATTAATAAACCAGTTTCATTAATGATATAAAACGTAATTATTCACTATTATCGGAAAGCGTATTAATCAAGTAATAATTAGGTGAAAGAGTAGGTAATTTAATAACGAATTCATCACAATTGGTAAAATTAATTTCGTATCCACGTGAATTTAGCTTTATGAACTCTAGATGAACAATATTGCTCTCTTAAGAATTCATAAAGCTAATTTCTTATACTATAATAACAGCCGAAATCATAATAGTTGTTTAGTATGACCCTGAGAAGCGAGACGCGGTAACAACATGTACTTAAATTGGTACAACAGAAAAAAACATGGTTAATGATACATGCCTAATATTGTTCGTGTAGAAATAAATATACATGCACTTAATAATGATGACAAAAATTCATGACGTTGTTAGTGACGGAATACATAGACATTCCAAAGAACAAGAAATTCGGGATTGCGTTTAACGTTAAAAATTATATTTTTACTTAGCTTATTCCCGTGGCTATTCGTAACAATCATTATAACATTCAAAATTCAAATTAACAATAACGAGTTGTATAATTAATGTGTTATTCGTAGATTTTTTATTATATTTAATTTAAAAATTCTTCTAACAGACGTTTGATATTTAAATTTAAAATTCCTTTAGCATGTATGATGTAATTATGAAGTGTACAACATTTATTGTTGAATCCTTAGTAAAGTTTGTAACCATCTTATTTTATCTACCAAGTACCATCGAAAAGCAAGATGTTTTTTTTTTAGTAACTTACAAAGGCGCAAATAGCCTAAAATTGTTTAGGTGTCTTCGTGATATCACATTAAAAATGTTAATTTCCAGGCGGTGAGGGATGAAAGAATTTTGGGAATTAGATCAAGCGGAGAAAATGGATAGGACTTGTTTAAAAATTATTAATTTAATGGATAAAATGGTAGACAGTGGAGACAGTGGCAGGTGGATTCAGTAAGGTTTATTAGGTAGGTAAGTAAAAATTTAACTTATTTAAGAGTAATAACTGACTGTAGAGCATTTATTTCAACAAGAATCCGTTGGTCTTCTTAATGTTATACAATTCAGTATAACAAAATATTTTAGATACTTGTTATTAACAGAATTCTTATGTTTTCATACAGTTATGAATATTGACTTAAGAGCACACCACAAAACTATATTATCGATGAACTCATTTGTATGTTTTACAGGGTGTACTGAGATTGATTGTCATATAGTGTTATGCTGCGTGTAATGAATAATTCAAATATTCAAAAATTGTTAACTTAACTCGAACACTTGGGTTTTTAGATTTTTCCTACTAAATAAACATAGTTGTTAATAATTTAATAACTTGTCAACTTGGTTCATTTAAAAACGGTTTTCTATGCATACTAAGGCCGCTAGCATACACAACAATCTATTGGATGTTGGTACCCAATAATATCGTTATTGGTATGCACAAATTCAACTACTAGCCATCAATCCGACTGCTACACCGATATTGGTACGAAATTTGTATTGGATCAGCGTTCATGTGCAACAAGTTCATAAAAATCAATGCATATGTAATGCACCCAGCTCTGACACCAATTCTAACATCCCATAGTATTATCGTGTGTGCAAGCGGCCAAGTTCTTTTCACATTCTTTTGTTAAATAAATAATAAAATTAAGATAACAAACAAATAGGTTTCCAATGACATGCAATTTTTTATAAACATTTTGCAAAAGTTAAAATTTAAAAAAATTTAAACTATGTAGAGATAAATAAAATTAAAAAAAAATTTCTGTCTATTGTAAAGGCTATGATCATTGGTCACATATAGACCAAATATGAATTTAGCTACACTCATTTTAGGAATTGTGAACACGTATTCAAAAATGGTTTAATAATGTTTATTTGTTTTAAAAATAAAACTTTTGATTTGTGATGAGACAAATATGAAATACTATTAGTCAAAATATTAATGTAAAATTGCAATTCATTGGTATAAGGACTTTAATTAAAATTGAAAATATGCATATAATATAGTCATAAAAATATTATTCGTGTAACCTTAGTTAATTCATTCTTCAATGCATATAATAATTTTAATGAGCCAAGTCATGGTGAATACTATTAACATTTGACTTATTGTTGGTTACACATAATTACTATTTAAAAATGTAAATGCCCTAGGAAAATAAAAAATTGTTGTAGGATAAAAAATAATATCTAGACTCTAGAGTATTTTTTAGTCTATCGAGAACCAGTCACAACATCGACCAACTATTATTATTAATCTACGACTAACCACAAAATAGAAGATTATGTATAACGAATACTAGTTAACAATCTGAATTACTAAATAGAAATCAACAATATAAATATTATTTCAAATACTGAATGTATTATGAATCGCATCACTGTTGACATACGAGTAGTGCTGCTATAGGATATAAAATAATATTACAAGAAAACAATATCATTCCTTACTATTAAAAAATATATTTGGTATAAAAAATCTAAATACTTATTATAACATTGGTTTTCGTATAATGGAGTGATGAAAATAAAATGTTTTTAAAATGGTACTTTATTAAAATAATTTTGGTAGGAATTAGAAGAAATTTTTTTAACTTTACTTTTTAATGCAATAATGATTTCTTTTTGTTGAAAACTTGGCTAATTAAAAAATGTATTTCAATTATTTTTTTTAATATCTATTCAAGCTTAATACCTAGTGTAATTAATCAAAAACAATATCTTACATCGACTATAAGGTATTTGATATCACTCTGAGGTGTTGTCCTGTTAAACAAATAAAAAACAAATTTAAATAAATGCAATCAAACAGCGATAATTAATGAAAATTGCGATTTTTTGTTTTTACATACCTTCGGTTAGACGGTCTTCCGGTGGCTGCATATTTCTTTAGTAGATAAACAAGTATAGGAACTCCGGCAACAGCACCACCGATCAATGCATTTTTCTGAGACACGTATTTGCTTAGTGTCGGAGCCATAGCATATACGTGTATTTATTCGTGCAGCACTGACAGTCACAGTTTTCTATGAGCAAACGCCATTAAAACAATTATTGATTGAAACAGGAATTTTTTTTTATTTTTGATTAATTTTGAGCTGAGTATTGCATAAAAAAAAATTACACAACAATACAACTATAGCAACTTTAAACGCGCACTTACACGGAGATTTGAGTAGAATGTGAGCAACAGTGACCCATAATTACGACGACGGTGGCTTAGTCGGTTTGCTTCATTCAAACGTGACGAGTAGAAAACACGTTAAGCGAGTTTCCACCTCTCACCGGTTTGGTAAAAAAAAAAACTGCAGCTTAAGTAGGTAGGTAGCCTAATCAATTATTACTCATACATGAAATAATTAGCTATTCGAGTACCTGTATAGCAGCTGCTGCTACATTGGCCCGCAGTGATTTCAGGCAAGACGTTGATTGCTGTTATCATAATGCGATAACAGAGCGCGGCCGCCATGGAAGAGAGAAATAACGTGTACGGATCTGATCAGCAGCAGCAGCAGCTGCTCTAACCACAGAATAAATGGAATTCATTTGATCTGTGCTTTAACAGCCTAGGTCTGAGTTGACTGTAAACACAAAAATACATTCGAGAGTGTAGAATTGCCTATATTACTTGATCTCGTTGGGATAACAGCTTTTTTTTTGTTTTGTTAAGCGTTCTACCTATTCCTGTAAACCAATTATAGGCTATAGCCGATTATACTTGACGTTGGGTTGTTCGATATTTACTCCTATTTCATGACTAAAAAAAAAATTACCCAACTATTTAAAGTTTTGCAATAAAAAAAAAATGCACACCTATCAACACGATTATTTTTGTATCAAAAGAATCGTACACGTGAAATTAAATTTACACAGCTCACCTAGTTGTATACACGTATTTTTTTTGTGTTTTTGATTTGTATACGTTTAAATAATTATTGTACTCTAGGCTTTTTTCTATGGAATGACATCGTCTTTATCTATAACCAGAATGAGTGTAATAATTAAAATGGCATTAAAGTAATAAGTGAAAATGTCATAACTTTATTCACTTAATCTTTAATTAACTATATCTTATGCGAATCCCGAGAGTACTATAGGTGCTCATGGCCTTTAGTTACAAATAATAATTTTTCAATATTAGTTGGCTACATGAATTTATTTTAAAAATATAAGTTTTAAATTAACTATTTAGTAATTCATTCGAAGATGTTAGCTTTTTTTTTGCTGTCGGTAACTATGTTTGATTGATTGATTCAAATTGTTCTCTGGTTATAACTTCTAATAATGTAATATACTTATTTAGATACATATTTCTAACGAGGATTAAATCCAAATTTAAATATTTGGAGTCCACTTATAATATGCTACATTAAAATTTAAATAATGTAGTATAACATGTTCGGCAATGAACTGAGAACCTGTCCCGGACAGCGAATTTGTTAAGAAACCTTCATTGTATGATGCAACTGTCGAGTTTTTATTACATGCAGTGGGAAAAAAAATTCTGGAATTTATTCTGTTTTGGTATTTTTCTAAATTTGTATTGTATAGCCTGAGAATTAGTTTATTAAGTTTTTTTAATTGACTTTGTAATTACACATTATAACACACTATATTACGTAAGAAAAAAAAATACAATACATTTAATATTTAAATAAAGAAGCTAGCACAGTTTATTAAGTTGTTTGAAAGTTTTTAGTACTTCTAGCACGAACCTAATCTTGATTAACTTGGGATTTTTCTTCCTTTAAATTCGTCTTAAATTATTTAACTATTTAATTAATGAGAACAAAATCATAGTACAAACAAAACATGACATTTTTAAAAAGACAAGATTTTTCTTTTATTTACATAGTATTTTCTAGTATTCAATTTGATTGTATTGATTATCTTTGTAATATTAAAACTAAAAAGTCATATATATGACTTAGGTAATAACTAATAATAACTACCAATTTATAAGGGATGAGCTGTCATTCCCTGTAATTTACTTAAAAACATACCTAGTTTCTATGCGTTTATGATAAAAATTTAAAAAGTTATGAACCGAAAAATAAATTCTTGTAAGTTGTTAAATATTTTGTTCCAAACTGACGATTTTACCATAAGTTTATGCTCGCCAATAAATGTACATTATAATGTTTTTCATTATAAGAATCAATCAAACACCACATTGATATTAATAGATATTTGTTAAAAGGGACCTAAGTCACATACTTCAGCAAAATAGTTTTACGATAGATATTTTCTCTTCTTATTTTATCTTATTATGTGTTAAAAAAACCTCACGTTGTACCGTTTGTGTTCGTGTGTAATCATTTTGAAATATTCATAATATGTCAAGAGTAAAATAGTTTTTGTGTCTCAAGAAAAGTTGCCGAAAGTGTTCAAACGTTTTTGTAATGATTGTTAATTGTTTAAATACGAATGTCCTTTGGTGATTAGAACAAGAATAATAATAATATTGCTTTTGTATGTTTATCCTCATGAACAAGTGTACAAAATATTATTTATTGTTGGTTTATGCTCTCCAACGAATAGTATACATTTTAATTTTAGCTTCTATTTGGAGCTGAGAAGGTATTGTTTTTACAATGATTTGTTTTTATTTTTGTCTCTGGACTCAAGATATATTTTAAGCCGCTGAACCGATTTCTTCGTGTAAAGCAACTACAGATCAGAAGTCGTGCTTGTAAAGTACATTATTGGGCCAAAAATTAAAAAGTCACCCCTTCCCCTTCAAAATCTAGAAAAACACCGTCAAATTTTACATATTCAAATTAAAATTACGATGCTCTATCACTTTTTTTAAAAATAGTCGAAAAAGTTCCAAATTTATATGAATTGTTCTTCAAACATAGTACTATCCATAAACATTAACAAACAAAAACCAAAAAAATATCATAAACCCTTTCCTCTAGAAGGGATAGATTTTTTTTCTTAATTCACTTTTTCAAGCGAAGTTTTTGGGTTTAAGTTTAAAATACCCTAATAGTTTTTTTTCTCTACTTTTACCATTACTATGCCCTGACCTCATTGTGTCTGGTAACTGTGTACCAGACCACTGGTTTTTAATTTTGTTATAATTCAGTTATTTTTCAGGAACTTAATTCAGTATAAACCACAAATTCGTTAAATAAACGGTATTAACTATTACCTATATTTATTTCATTTCAATACAATAATATCACTGTCTGTAAGTCATAATATGATAAGCTTTACTGAATTTGTAAAAATAATCAATTACATAATTTTTTTTTAATCAACATTCATTAATTTGTAATATTGACATTTTGGTAAAAGCATTAAATAGTAAATAATCAATGCAACAAAATTTGTACTTATAAAAACGTTTTTGATAAAATATACAAGATTGAAAAACTACGATGGTATTTCTTGCAAAAATTTAAAAAAATGTTAACATTATCTATACAGAGTAATTTATTAATGATAAGACACTGTTTTCTTGTTTTTTTTTTTAAATAATTGCAGTTTTGTAGTTGTTCTTTCTGAAAACATTTTCGTTTTATGATATTATTAAATTACTAAAAATTAATCTTTTTTAGATTTTTCAGAGTTCTATTTTCTTTTGAACCTTAATTATATTTTTACTTAAATATTTAAATTAATAATAGTTTTCTAAAATGTATTACTGGTCCATAACCAGTTTGGATAATTCTTTCTTTCAGTTATTCAAGTTTAGTATTACTTTTATCTTACCCACTTCTACTTTACCATACTCCAACTCCCATTTTAAAATTAATTAGTAGCTATAAATGTAATTATTCAAAACTGGTTATCGATTAGTAAGCGTTTTTAGCAAATTATTCTTAATTTTAAAGCTAATTAAATATGTACGTTACCGCTTAATTTTAACAATTTGAAAAAGCTCTTAAAAACAAATAAGCATTTAAATATTGTAAAGTAACATAAACTAATATTTCTCTAAAAAAAAAAACTACAAGTGTCTAGTACTAGTGTCTCTTAGTGTCTTATCCTTAATGAATCAACCTGTATGTACCTAATGGTTAACAATACAATTTGTTTCAGTATAAATATTTATTTGTAAAAAACAGTATTTATTTAATAAACAATTATATATTATTTAGGTAAATATAATAAACTTAAAAAATAATATTTCGTCTGTATAATATTTGTATTATTTATTCAATCATTAATAAAATATCTGGCTTTGTATTATTAAAACAGTGCACACATTATTGTGGCACCAATTTAGTCATACCTATTTGATATTTCTAGGAAAATTTGCTCACTATAAAACTATAAAATATTCAATAGACGGCAAGCTATTTTAAATATTATACTTTTTAAATACTTATTGTAAGGATGAATATTAATTAAATTACATTTAATTGATTACTTTAACTAATAAACTAATCACTAAAAGTTAGTGTATAAATCACGTATTAGTTAGATAATAAAAAAAACTCTTATTTTACATTTCTAGATATGATCAAGAGTCCAAATTCCGGCAATCCTTAATACTTACAAAATTTGTAAGACGACAAATTATTTAAATTATACTTATACGTTTTATAATATATTATTTTTTGCTTCTATTTTTAAACTAATGAAATTGATTAATAAAACAAACTTATTAATATAATATATATATCTATAAGTAATTGTACATTACAATATGTAAAACAATGTTTTTTTTTATAATTATATAAACTATGTTATTCTAATAATAGTGTTCAATATATTCCCATCAAATATAATGCTAATTGTATTGTTATAAAACAACGATTAGAAGCTAAATTCAAATTAAAAATATACAAAGACAAAATGGAAAATTTAATATTATATAATAAGTATAATGTTTTAATGATCTTGTGCATATTATAATATATGTATTGGATATATATTTTGTATATTTATTCATAATATATTATATGTATAATAACATTTAATTTCGAAGCTGATACAAAAAAAAAATCACACTTAATTAGCCCACGTTTTGAGGTAATACTTATTTTTATACTACATATACTTGTTTTATTTAAAACTCAATAATTATTAACTAGTTTTATCTCCTAATAAAAATTATGGTATATTTTTAAAATAATTATACATTTTTAACACAAATCGCTTTTTTAATCAATTCCATGTATAGGTAACCAGTGTATTTAGTTTGTTTATTAACAACCCAATAAATTCTAATCACAAAGCTCATTTCTGGTGTACACATTTTCCTTCAATTCGTTCTTATAATTATAATTAATTTATAAAAACCACCCTTAATTATCCGTAAACTGTTTCGTTTAATGAATAAAGCTCCTATATTTCGTTCCGTGTATTGTACTAAGGTCAATAATAATATGTAAGTTTGTTGAGGGAAAAAATGCATTAATAATTGAATAGAAGTATAGAAGTTTTCTTGGACAGAAAACTTTGCCTCTTGAAATGTCTAATCAAAATCTCTACTTTCACGGTATATTAAACATTTTTATCATAATATATATGTATATAATATATACGATATTATAGATTAATATAATTTACATAACACATAGGTTTTAATTTATTACTATCAAAAGGTGAATTATTAGCGAAAGCATTACAGGACCATTCAGCCGGTAACAATTACCATTGTTATGCTAAGCACAAATTTGAAAACGAACGCTGACCTTTAGCTGCTATGATCAATGTACAAACAAATGCGGTTCAACAGGGAAGGGGAGGAGGGGAGGGCTAGTGACTATAAGTACAATATCGTGTTAATATTCTAAACATTGTATCGTCTAGGTACATACAATCGGGATAATATGTTACCTAACTTAATATTGTTGCAAATTAAATAGTACATTGAGTAAATATTGGACGTTGTTCGTATTAAGCTACAGTGCACGAATTCCTTTTGAGCATATAACGACCTTTGGCTGAACCTGAACGGTTTTCCACGTAACTAGGAAGTGACATTCGTCTGCGTTTCACGGCCGGGCTCAGATTGTATTGAACCTAAATTGAAAACGTTAAATACATACATATCAGTTATCCATAATGTCGAACATATTATATAGGTTGTAATTGTTACAGTCAGGTTAAACAATTCATTAATCGTTAGTGAATTCTGGTTCGCAAAGTATGGTAAATTGAACATATAATTTCTTAATTCTTTTACTACTACAACAATAATACATTTCAGAAGTAAGTAAAAAAAAAAACAATTTTGACTACAGCGCTTTATTCATTATTTAAATATTTATTATATAAATTATTTATATTTTACTAATTTTTAGTTTTCTTATTGTTTTTTCCTCGACTTTCCTAATTATTATTTATATTAATGACATTCTTAAAGTATGTACATATTATTTTATATTAGAATGTACAATGGTCGTAATTAAATTAGTTTTTCTGGGAATTATGGAAACATTAAAAATTTAACATAGGAAAAAACAAACAATGGATGGGAGCCGTTTGGGTTGCATCGGGAATTATAGGACGCATCTATGACCTTCGGCCGTTTTCTCTGTGCTGTTATTTTATTCTTACATTTAAATCTAATTTATTCTATCTTTCCTTATTTATTACTATAAAAGTTGAAATTGTCTGCGTCTAAACCTATAGAGATATAGAATGCAATATTTAATATGTACAATAATATAACGCAATATGCTAATTTGTTGTTAATACGCATAACACCATTATACCTAATATCTCATTACTAGAACTTTTAACCTTCAAAATAATAATATAGTATAAAATATAAACATTAAAGAAAATATTCTATGGTGATAACGATTGTTCTAAAAAGGTATTGGTCACTCAAAATGGGTAGCGAACTAAAGAACACTGTTGGCTGTTTACAAAAACGTCTTGTCCTTTTAATAATAGATTACGGAGAAACAACTAATGGGCCAGAAACTAAAACATTATTGAGTAAACTTATCTGTCTATGATCATCAATAGACAAAAGACCGGCAATAAAAGCTTTTAGAACTATGGCAATAAAGCGTATTTTCGGAAAAGTTAGATGACCGCATTTCCAAAGAAAACGCACTAAGACAGGCTCAAAAAAAAAAACATTAGAAGCCATAACAACCCTTCAAGTGATATCTTGTAATCACATACAAAAATATTAATCAAATGAAACTCATCTAGTCAAAGAATCAAAAGTAACTAAAAAGCGAAGACCTTAATCTCACAGAACGAATAAAAACTTAAATTTACCGACACTCGCTTGGCTATTGAAAATTACTAAAAGCATACCTTTGTTCTCATAATAAAACAGATTATTCGATAAAAAATGTAATAAAAATATATATTCCTAAATTTAGTTGTATAAGGCTATAGCCTAAACTAAATAAAATGTATTGCTTATTTAACTTAAGACAATTTTCTTCATTGTAATAATATGTAGACTGTATTATTGAATTTGTGGTAGTACACTCAAAACATCTTTAATGGTGGTCATAGTCAGTAAAGTTCATAAATGACTTTTAATCTGTTACGGTTAGGTTAGGTGCATTTAGGTAAAAAAAAAAGTATGCAGTTCAACTCTCAATCTCTATATACTAAAATTTTAAAATGAGCTTTGGTACTAAATATTTGTATACCTTTGCTTGAGCTAACAGTTCCTTAAACACTTGCACGATGTTTCTATTGTCTTTAGCCGAGCATTCCACGTAACCACATTCCCAGTCGTATCTGGCAATGGCTTCAGTAATTTCAACTGGCAAAAACCTATCTGAAAGCTCACATTTGTTTCCTACGATGACTATTGGTATCTTTGGACCTCGCATTTCATTTATCTATAAAATCAAATAATCATTAATTGTATATTATGGTTAAATTTTACAATTGTACATTCAGACTTCAGTGTTTCACCTGTTCTTTAAATCGTTTCACTTGATCCCAAGTATCTTCTCGGTCGACCGAGAATACTAAGAGAAAAGCATCTGCTGTGCTTATGGATAGGTCTCTCATAGCTGGAAACTGATAGGCTCCCGATGTATCTAAAATTTCCAATGTCAACCGGGCGCCATCGGGCAGCTCGTAATCACCTATAAATCAACGAATATGGATAAAGTAAAACTACTGTCAAACTTAAAACAACAAAATGAAATGTTTAAGTATAGACTAGTTTCAGTTTTTGATCGAAATTTAAGACCGGGCTTGTTTACATTTGTATCGGCCATAAAAATAAATCATACAAAATATTCCAAAAATACAGAGAGTATAATTGGTCAATAATACTTTCAAGATTACATTAAAATTACAGAGAAATGGACTTCAAAGAGATCATAATATATTAGTATATATAATATTATGGAATCAACGGAAAAGTCAATAAAAATTGCTTGATTAAAATTTACTGGAAGCAAAGATGAGCAAAAAGTATCAAAATATGCAAATATTAACAAGTGTAAATAATATTAAATTGATCGGTTATCCAAAAAGTAGAAAAATCTATTATTTTTCACTAAATGTAAAATATAAGAAAATTAAGTTGTAATAAAATGTAACTTTGTAGGTGCATTATGATTAATAAATAAATTAAGTTTTTGTATCTTGTATCTATGTTTAGCACTAGCTAGAATCAAGATATACATATTTTTTGAAATTCTGCAAAAATCAATAACTTTGGACACATAGGGTAGTTTTGAGTACACATTTTAATAATTCAGTAAAATGTATTTAACATTTTTTCTCATAGTATTATTTGGGAAAATGTCCATGAAAAAATATATTTCACCTAAAAGAGAAATTTTAAATACACCTTAGTGGACTAGTTCCCAAATAACTCATTTATACAATATGCACGCAAGTTGTAATAAATTTGAGTGCGATAAAATTATTTTTATTTTTATAAATTGCAAAATTTAAGGCAAAAAAAAACATCACGACAAACTTAAAATCTTTAAAACAATACTTATGATTAAATTTGTATGGCTTTATCTAACGAGGGTTTCTTGTGTTATTAACCACAAGAATATCAGTAAAAAATTATTTTTTGGTGGGTAATAATTTCAGATGCCTGGGGAGGGGGGGGGGGGTACCGACTATGATTTTGTAATTAATTTTCCGAATTTAGGATATTGGATATCATTTTTTTTTAACTTGCAGAAAAGCAAGGAGTGGAGTTGTCCTCCTCTTCCTCGCTCCTCTTTGCGGGCGCCCTAGGTTTTAAATTATGCACCAGCTAGACAAGAGTATACAGCCAGATAAGAGATACGATATTTTATTTATTAACTACGTATATAATTTCGTCACAGGGTATTATCAAATAACAAATCTTACCCCTGTGCAATTCTTCGATGGTCTCCTTGTATCGGACTGGAAACCGGTCGTAAAGGAACTGCGTAACAATGGAAGTCTTGCCCACTCTGGCTGTACCCATCATCACTACACGGTGTCTTATCTTCATGACCGAATTGCCACTGCCACCGCTGCTGCTGCTGTTGCTGCATGTCGATTCGCCACCCATCGATGACAACCGAATGCGCTCTTGCTGTTGGCTCGGCATTGTTTCAACGTTTTTCTAATACATTTTTAATGAATACAATATTAGTTAATTTGTAAAAATTTTAATTTGTTTGACGACGACTTACAATATTAAAATATGAAAATTAATTTACGGTGATAGCGTGACAGATACTATTTGCACAGGATCGAAAAAATCTTTCTATCCGTTTATTTAATTAACGTCAAATTTAAAATATTTTTACTCGATAACTGCGTAATAATAACGTTTAACTGCATTATTATTTTAGTAATTTAATATTATTAAGAACAAAAAGCATAGTATTAAATATACATTTTTAGTGTTTTAAAAAAAAAAATCTAGTATAATCATGGTAATTTAATATAAAAATATTTTAGAATCGACAACATAAGACGCTTGTTAAATGTAAATTTTAATAAAAAAAATGTTTTATTTTAGGTACCTAGTAATAATTTTGCTTAGTACTAAAATTAAATAATACTTATCTAATTAAGATAATAGCCGATAAGATAGTTTAATTACAGGAAAATCCGCTACACATCATAAATGAATTTTGAATTCAAATCAAAGGAGGAAATTGATTAAAATGAGCTCATTGGATAGAGCGTACAGGAGTGATGACAGAAATGTTTCTGAAAATATAACAATTTAAATTATGACATCCATAATAATAAAATAATTTTTTTGATCAACTTTTGTTTTATTTGGGACGTGATTAAATATTTAATTTAAAATACTAATTACAATTCTCAGACAAAAATAATTATAAAAACTATAATTTAAAAAATCATCTCATGATGGCAGCGTTGGGCCTTCATGGCCCGTTAAGCTACATGATGATGATGCTAATTTAAAAAATATCGTGGAAATGTTATAAAAATATATTTGAATAAATAATAACACTTTTATTGTGTTTTAAAAATATAAAATGTTTTTTACCATAGTAACAATTTGAGAAGCTATATTATGTTTTATCTATATATAAATCAATATTCGATATTGGTTAACGTTATTGGCACACGTGGTAAATCGAAATTAAATCACATTATGTTATCACAAACTTAAAGTTCATTGTATCATAAGCTAATATGAGCATCGTAATCCTTCAATGTGAGCAATCGTTTTTACGAAGTGAAAGTCGGTAATCATCTCAAACTTTTTTAACCCTCAACAGGCAAGACTCGGTCACCTGTGACCGGAACGATTTTTAAAATACTCCCAACTAGATAATATTATCAAGAACCGATTTTACCCCACCCTATACCTTTTTGTAGACTATGAAACAGCTCGTCTGTATTTAGTTTGCTCATCTGCTTTACCACAGTGCGCTTCCTGCTTCGGTAAAATTTCAGTTAAAATAGCCTTGCCTGTGGAGGGTTAAGCATATACCTTACTATATTACCTACTTATATGTTCAATTACTTTTTGCTTCTAATTTATTTAAAAGACGTTATATAGGTATATATATTTTTTAAATTAACACCGAAACGTCTATTTTGTGATGTTGGATTTAATTTGTTTTTTAAATTATATATTATACACAAAAAACATTACTAAGAACTTTAGTACATTCATTAACTTTTTCAGCGTCTGGTTAGTTACTATTTCATTTTATTTTTATGAAATATACTTATATTGTTATATTACTTAGTTTTATTTGCTTAGATTAATATAAACTGTAATTATAACTAATATGTCTGTATATTTCAAATCAAACGTAGGTATTTGAAAAAAAACCGTTCCTTAGATAATTACACTTTTAATTTCTGACATCTAATTATTATATTTTAGAATAATGGAATAGTAATAATATTATTATTGTACATTGTACATGTTTGTTTTAATAATTTAATTATTAGTCCACATGACATACCTTTATATACCACATCTGATATATAAAGTTCTTTCAACCGTAAGAATAAATAAAACAATATAGTATGGAATTTAAGAACAAAAGCCAAAAAATAATAATAATAAAAGAGCATTCATGCGCAACGTCCTATTTCAAAAAATGTAATTTACAACGTCTGTCTTAGGCCATAAATAAATAAAAATGTTTTTTTTTCATTCGAGGTATTATTCAACTATTAGATGTTCAGATATTTGTGAATAGTAAAACTTTACAGGTTAATAAATATATAGAATAATAATTATTATTATTTTTTTATTAAGGGGATTAAAAGCCAGTGGGTTGATCTATAATCCCCTTACGAATTATGATGATCGTATAGTCTTAATTATATGTGCTGGCCAAACGTTTGCATGACAACTACGACTCGTTATTATTTCGAAGGCAACTAATATGTTATTATACTTTTAAAGTAGGCGCGCTACTTTAGTATCGCTATTTTGTGTCATTTTTCGGACTGGGGGGGGGGGGTCAAGGCTAAAACATGTTCCATGCTAAAAGAAATCTAGTTATTATTTTTCTTTTGTAAATTGTTACAGACTAATAAAGAAAAGTAGGAAAAATTAAATTAAGTTTTTTTTTTACAAAAGCAAATTTTTTTTTTTTAAACTCTGAACCGTTAGATTTTCTTGATCGGATTCAAATAGCGATTATAGGTGGCATTATATGTGGCATAATATGTGGTAACAATTTCCTTTGTCTCTTCAGCAGCCGTTATTCGCTTGACCAAATGCCAATGACCCACCCATTGAGTACCCATGTTGTAAAGGGCTTTTTTGTGCTGAGTCGGGTTGACAGGCTGTTAATTTTAATCAACCTCATGTGTATTCAACACCGGACACGTCATGACTCATGGCGACCTTTTAGTTTTAAATGCTCATTATCTAGTCCCTAAATTCTATTAAACACCGCTAATTTAAATGCACGATAAAACAATACCGTTTAGCCGACTTAAGAATGTATTGATTTTATACAAAGAAATCCTAAGTACTATAATTTTATTTTGATGACCGATTAGGCCACTTACGATTCTAACAGCGTAAAAAAAAAAAGGTGTACTAGTAGGGTGACGAGAGAAGATAGGATAAGGAATCAATAAGTAAGTGGTAGCATAGCAATAAGAGTGATAATGAAAATAAACGCAGGAGGGAAAGAAGGGAAGAAAAAAAGAGAGTTGGATGCAATTGAGAATGATATGAGGACTGCTTGTGCATGCGAAGAACGATGTAAAAGATCGTACGGTGAGTGGAGGTTTAGGACAAGGGAGGCTGACCCCAAATAGTTGGGATAAAGACGAAGTAGTACAAAGCAATAATAAATTATTATAATTAAGTAGTATTTACTCCTGTCTTCTTATGTGAAATCTTTAAGTATTAAATACTATTTAATTTTTAACTTTTCGAGGGAGGAGAATAAAATAAAGTGCTTATGTGATATTGTAAAAGTAGAAACAGAAACGTTCAGTTTAACGATTAAATGCAATACTTGCGTTTATTTATTCTGTATGTTTTTTTCTTCAAATACAAGTACCACACGTGGATACCATCGGTAAGCTTTAGACATTCAGTATTCAGCATTCAGCATACACACAACGGATCGAAACCGCACGTTATTGTTGGTATTTTTCTTTTTCGGTTCTCAATCTAATTTCGATTTCGATTCGTTTGCGTTACTTTGTACCGTACATAATGCTATAAGCCTTGTGTAAGAACCAAAGAATGAGACCGGCAGAGACCCGTCACTCCGTTTTTATGAGGTAAAAAACGTATTAAGCGATTATTGTCCCATATCTACTGCTTTACAACGGTGAATTCGCCATAAGAACCCTGCAAGTGCCACTGGGGGAAAGCGTGAACTCTTTAAGAGTTCATTTTTAATACTTCATGAAGTGGACCATACAAGAACGCTCGACTATATTCAATACTTTAGTGTACAGCTGCCGTTTACCGACTTATAGAAAAATTTGGCAACGAAAGACATACAATTTTTTAAGTATTATGATTAGCTATACCATTTAGATAAATTCTCGATTTAAAAAATTTGATCGAAAAAATTGCTGTACATTTATTTTAGATTTATTATGGAACTAACTCACCGAGGCTAACATATTGACTTGGTAAAGATCGCTTTGTTAAATCAATATGTATCTAAAAAAACTCTATACAAATATTACTTTTATTTTGAAAAAAATATAATAAACATTAAAAATGTATAAGAAAATTGATTATTGGAGTTATTATCTATGTATACTACAAACCACTATTTGAGCTCTTTTTGTACTATTCTACTATTACTAAGAAAAAAAAGATAAATAAAATAAAATTAAATACGTTTAAGATTTCTAAAGTAACCATTACAATAAATGATTACCAAAGGTATGTACAAAACTTAACGCAACTCAACCGCCCTACCAGGAATAGTAAAACATGTAAGTATAAATCATAAGAACTGTTTTTTCCTTCATATTATGTTATTTTTATTATCAAATGGAGTTTGCAATGCGTTTGTGTACTTATTTTATCTATACGATGCGCCGTTTTATAATTTTTATCATGACAAAGAAGGTGCAACTGCAAGTACCCTGCAAAACGGACGTTTGTTTCTTATCTATTATTAGGATTCTATCCTATGGACTATGGGGATAACCCGTAGATGTACTATGGAATGTGGCTAATTTGTATTAATGTTATAATACATAATTAAATGGAGTATTGTCACAGTATTACCCCCCTCCTCCCGCCAAGGCTTAGTAAATGTAAATAAAAACAACATTTTTGAAATGCTTCTATACTATATTATGATATAATGCAATATAATACCTTCACTGTTGACAACGATGTCACGTTCGAGCATTAAGTTGGTATGCAAATTTTTTACCTAGAAGATTAAAGACAGATTTTCAGCTTTTAAATCCTTGGCAAGTACGCTTAATGTACAAAAAGTTTAAGAATTTGGATTTTTTTTACTATTATGATAATATTTTGTATATATTGTTGTTGGTTACGTATCGTACGACATTTTATAACCAGACCTAACCCAACTTGTGACTGGGAGTAGTGGTGGGGTAAAAGAAGAGACGGGTTAGTGATTGTTAGAGCAATGCTAGTGCTCTATTTGCTTTATTAATGTATATTTTTTCTTTTTCCATTAATTGTAAACTTATGTCGTACATTTCAACACAATTTAGTAGTGCTCAATACACGTATGGTCGTTTTTATTTTGTATCAGTTGTCTTCAAAGATAACAGTCGGTATGATATACTTGGTAAATGCATTGTGAGTTTGCTGCAATACAATGGTTTTGTGACGGTATCTTTATGCATTGTGTTCATAGTGTCTATTCTTTTGTGTTTGTCACAAATGGTTTTCTTAATAGAACGTCTCACCACTTAATAGTAGTAAAATGTAAGGTACATCGAGTAAAGTTGTCTCAAGAAATTTTTATCGAAAAAATGAAACAAAACACCCCAAAAAGTAAGTTTTGTCAATTGTATACCATGCTCAGATTAAGAGGGTTGTATTCACAAACTACTAATTTGGTCCCAAGTGTGAACCTAAAAGTATGGTCCGGATATTTTAACAGGTAATCATAGTGTCTTATCAGATAAAATATACAAGTTTTTTGTTTGATTTCTCAGCTTGGCAATGTTCCCATGTTAATAAATTATATTAGTTTATATTGATTCTAATTCAAAAGAATTAGACTATAGTATGGTTCTTATAAGAACTATCAATAATAATTTGTTCGATTTGTATATAGTTTCACATTTTCTTATTTTGTTGGTTCTATGAGTCCTGTACGTCCTTTAAGTAATATCATATTTTTATGATTTATACGGTACTATTTTGTATTTATTTTTTTTCATGTATAGAATATATTACATTTAAAGGGTGTCCAATAAAAAAGTTTTCAATGATATTAGTTTTACTTTAAAAATAGGATAATTTATTAGAATTTAACTACGGTTGCCAATGGTTTGTGTAATATAACAATTACAGATACATTTTGTTCAAGGTTTTTATAAATATCAAATTAGTATTGTTTTTTTGGCTGCGTAAATCAATAAAACATAATACCGCTTACATGATATAATGATTTATATCATATAATTATAATTTAGCACAAAATCATACATTTTATAACATTATTTTAAATACCGATTTTATTCAAGAAGTTTAGTATTATTTAGTATTATCATATTATATGCATTACAGTTATATAATAAATTTACGAAATTAGTAGTTCTTAGTGACGTTCAATATAATTTAATAACACATTTAAATTGTATTATTTTGTGTAAATAGATCTAATTTGTACTAATATACTTAAAACTAAATCAACGATAATTTTGTTAAATGTATGTTGATTTATCATTAAGTTATTTCGCAAACAACAGTACACAATTAATAATGTAATTATTTATTTAATTAACCTTTCTTATTTTGTAGCTACTATCGTCTTGGTCTTGTTCATCAGTAAAATTATTCATTATTCGTTTCCTTACGGTAATATTTATATTAAAATTAATGCCATTCTGTTCACACATAGAACAACGTCAATCTGATACATCTTAATTATAACTAGAATAACATCACTTATAATATGAAAATAATTTACGTTACACGGCGTGGTATAAATTGATTAATTCGTTATTGTCACTGAGTCAGATTACATTCTTTTCACGAGCAAAGTAATAATTTATTGTTAAGAGTATGAATTGATAACGAAGTATCTTAGAAAACAATAAGTTTATTGTTACTAGTCACAAACTTTGAAACAATGTAATATAATATATTATAAATAGAATGACTGTATAGAAAAAAATGTTTATGAAGTTGCAAGTTTTTCATGTAGCCGACCAGATGAACCGTGACAAACTAGAACGGCAAAGTTTTTTAATAAATTAAAACATAAACTTTTTCTTAAACTTTACACTGCGTTTACCTACGTCTATTATTTCAAAACCAACAATTAAAAAAAATATTTTGTGCTGTAGATAAAAAAAACAACGGTGTTTGACTCCCGGTAGATATTTTTATTTGAGATAACACATTACTGGACAAACATATTTCCTAAAATAGAGCATATATTATAATACAATATGTCACATTTTTAATTGCACAAATTTGTGGTGAGACACACCTCGCTCAACCTAATGTTGCCCTTTTACTAAATTATATATTGATATGTGTACTTTATAAAAATGGTTTATTTTTATTTTTCGTAAATTTTTTTAGCTAACTGTATTTCAAAGTCAGTGGACGATTTTTTTTTTCAAATACCGCGTTATAGATATTATACTGTATATTATTAAGTGTAATGTGAATACTGTAAATTACCGACTGTTTTAGAAGAAAAAAGCTATAAACATATTTTTACATTAAACAAACGAAACCCTTTTGGTACTTTTACTACTACCCTTTAAGTCTAATACAAAGAACCATAAAATTATATTTACTAGTTTTCTCTGCAGTCTTCTCATATCAATTTGATACCTAAGTGTCGATTTCAGTTTAAAATAAAATACCCTAACTTTCAGTTTAACTTATTCTATACATTTTACGTTATTTTTTCTGTTAGTAACCGATAATTTTTATCACTTTGTTTTCCGGTTCCGTTATTTTTCAATAAAGTATTTTGTTTCGTATATTCTTGAAAGTAATAAATATTCAGAAGTGCGTGGAGTTCATGTTTCAAATTGCATAAAGTTTCAAATCACGGTATCCGGTGTCGCACATCTATTGAATTTATTTAACATTAAATTATCCGCACAGTCTTTCAACGATTATGTACACAAATTTAATTGCAAAACGTTTAATTGGTTCAAAGTATTGCTGTAAGCCAGTATCACACAATACAATACTACTACTATTATTATACTTAAACGTACATAGGTACGTTTAAGTATAATAATTTGTCTTTCATTTGTTAGTAAACGATTTTTTAACGACATATACGAACTTGTTTAATACGTTTTATTTAGAAATTTTTCGAAATTTTGTTTTGAAAATTTGCAAATTATGATAGTTGTACCTGTTTTGTAAGGCTGATTTATTATTTTGCTCAGATGGTTCCTTAAGCCGCGTTGAACATTTTGTACCTATAGGTTTTAAAAGCCTTGTGTGTCACACGTAATAATTGTATGTTTGGGAACATTATGCATGTATACTAAACGCGTGTTTATTATAAAATCATTTTTCATCGTTTAGATAGAGAGGGGGAGGGTGAAGAGTACATATTAGATAGCAGTTATAGAGAGCACTTTGTTGTTTAACAATAATTTTGTTTTATTTTTTGCATATAGACAGATCGAGAAGCGTGGATAAATAAGATAATAGCGTGGTCGATCCCTCTTTGCTTTATCCTGGTAGGGTTAAAGCGTATAAGAAGAATAGATAATACTCAGAGGTGCAACCAACAGGGGTTGACTTTTGATCTGGACCTCCCCCCCCTCCTTGGATCGTATAAATGTAAAAAACAAACTCTAGCCAATTTCTACGCTCCACGAAAAAACATTAAATCAAGGATATGTTCTTAGTCTTATAGATCATAAAAAACCAACTTAGTAGTAAAATTCATTAATTGATAAAAATCGTAAAACGAAATGCCACACAAATTTTGGAATGATCTCCAGAGGTAAAACATATCCATGTCAATGACACTTGAATTTTGCATAAATATAATATGTATTAAATATTACTATTGTATATTTAGATCATTAACCAGTTTTTTTTTTGTATAGTTATGGTGTTTGACTATTGCGTTATGAAATGTTCATTAGATAAGTTCAATTTGAAATTTTATACTTAGTTGTGCTATGAAGGAATTGTTCATATTTGGATCTTTTCCCCCTTCTCTTTTTAGATAAAACATAGTTGTGCCACTGGTAATATCTATGAACTATTCATCAACGTTTTCTAAATTATATTATGTGTTATTACTATGACAATATTCATATTCTTTCTTTATAAATTTAACATCATGCATCAAAAAGTTTAAGAATATTTTAAGCTTTGTTTATACAGTGTTTAAGTTTGTAACTGTTTTTATAAATGTTTGGCTGTAAATGTTTAACGGTATCTAACATGATAATTTTGTTAAAGTTATGGCCTCCAGTTTGTGTGGTATATTGGAATATTATGTTCACAGCTTGTGATTTTGCCTTGACCCGAATTTATTTTTTTTTGCTTTAGATTCAAGTTTTATTTAACATTAGCACAGTTTTAAAGCCATTTTGGACATTTTTCATTCCGATAACGACGTTATAGTTAAGTTAAGCCGGGATGAACGGTCGAGCCTGTTCTTGAAATAAAAATCTTAAGTATACCTGCCTTATTACCTTGACAATAATAATTTTAAAAGTATATTGCGTTATGCGAACTTGTTGGGTTTGAATGGCATATTATTTATACAAGCGTGGGCCGTGGAGTATAACAAATAATCAAACTAAATATTTGCTGACGGCTGCAGCTGACTGATATTGTATGTATCGAACGGTGTGGGTCAACGCTTTTGTTTCATTTTTTTCCCGTGTCGGGCATTAATGTTGTTCAAAAACATGTCAACTCCTCGCATCAATAACACCGCAGATACAGCGCATATTGTCTGAAAAAAGGCTATTTGTGTTCTCCATTTATCACTTGTCCATTATAAACTTATCATTAATAATAATTTCGGATGTGTAGCGTAAGCTAATCGCGGTAGCGTGAAGTAAAAGCTATCAATACTTAATAATATTTTTTTTCAACGTTAAGTTTTTTCCCCTACACGCGTTATGATAAAAAAACATATCTAATACAATCCATGTTGTGAGAAGGCAAAACATAATAAATTATATATTGTGTACGTCTCTAGAATTTAATATGGTTATGTTAGGTACTTGTTGTGTAGTAAATCATTTAGGGTACATGTGGGTAGAATGTTTTAGTATAGGCTGAGAACAAAATCGAAAAGCTGCGTGTATTCATTACAAAAAAACCATTATCACCGCATTGCTGGCATTTGTAACGAAAATAATATTTAGAAAGTTGCCAATAAATGACCATAATACGTGCATACGGTCAAGTAGTATAATATTATCTTTGTTTATAGGTACGTTGAGAAATTTTCATCCCAAACGCAATATAGAATTGATAAAATCATTGAGTTTTCTTTATTGTATTTGAATCGCTTTTTGTTAATAGCGCATAAAAAACTTTCAAAATGTGGTAACTTTGTAAATAATTGTTTTTATGTGCATCATGACGTGCATAATACTCGACATTTATACCAAATTTCGATACTGTAAAAATATTTAATTAAAGTTTATACTAGTTGAAGTTGCAAAACAATTTAACAAAAAATTTAACATATGCCCTTTTAACAAAAAGCGATTCATTTGTAAACAACACCTTCAAAGGCAATTATCATGGTTAACAATACTTAAAATGTTTGAAAAATGGGAAATACTTGAGGGAAACTATTAAATATATATAAATAAAAATAATAATATGGTAAACATTAATTATTTTCCAACAACTAAGTAAAATAAACCGCGAATTCTGATAATTTATTTGACTGAAATATCTAATTACAATGACTACTTGTTGTTGTCTATTACTGTCATTCAGATAGAATTTACAATATTGAAAACCTTTTTTAACGCATAGTACGCGTTCTAAACATTGGCGGTTGAAAATTATACCTATGTTATTATTAAATGATAATTTTCCACCGTTTCGGGTTTCCTCAATTAATAACGCCACTATGAATTTAACTAATAAATGAACTAAAAAACACACTTAGCTTAAAATTGATAAAATATATAGTGTTTGTCCATACACAAGCGGTACTAATTCTATTTAATAAACAGTTTTAGGAAAAACAACTTCTCTTGAGTATTAATTTGAAATAAGTAATATTCTTGGCCCTTAGGTTTAATATTCCAAACAAATAAAACATATTTTGTACTAGTAATTTAACATATTTACTTTCTTTTACAACATCTATTATTTACAGTTTAATACAAAACCTTATTTTCGGGCTACCAACAGTTCTTTGACTACAAATATCATGAAATAATTGTCTAATACACCATAGAACAATATAATATCAATGTTAGACGTGTAAAAACTAAGACAGTAGGTGTGCTAAAACATTGATAATATATTATATTTGCATTTCAACAGTATTTTAAAAAAAAAAACACCTAAAAAAATGTTAATATTTAATATTTGCCTCGTGTAAAAATAACTATTAACTTTGATATTCTTGATTCAACGAAGGAAGTAATGTTTTTCGGACTGTTATAATAGGAAGATGTAGTCCGAGTGCTTTTGTATATTGCTCATTTACGTTCGCAGTTGCCCTTCGTATTTAACCTTCTCCCATTTTTTTTTTAAAATTAAAATCGAATTAAAAATGTTACACTAAAGGTGTAGTCCTGAACGAATTAACGTCGATTTGGGAAACGAAACTAAGCAAAATTAAAATATTATGGCTCACCGTAGAACACCGGACACCGACGATGCGCTTAATGGGAGATACCTTTGAGTAGGTACATGGTTGCCGTTATTGTATAGTGTTTAAACAGTTGCAACTGGTGCGTTCACTACTGGACGGCATCTGGCTACTTGAATAAATGAGTTTTTCCAGACCGAGTTATCTCGGTAGCCGTACAAAGCCCGTGGAATATCATTAAAAAAAAAAATTAATTATCGATTTGAAGCTGTTTAAACTTCACGAGGAATTCATTTAACAAAAAAATTAATTCAAATTACATTTATATATTCCAGCGTGTACAAAGATAACATGACGACCAATGATGTGATATATAAGATAAAATAAATTAACAAACTATAATGATGTATTAGTCACGAGCGGGCTATAGTATTTTTGTAAGTAGTTTTGTTAAATTAATTGCAAACGCTTTTCATCGGAGCGCTCTTCTCCGCCTTTTCGTCAGTTAAATTAAACTGGGAGCCGATGACAAAAAAAAACGAAAACAAACGATTTGTCTTGGAACTTTGGGAAATAAAACAAAGAACGCTTCGCTTAAAATAATTTTATTTATTAAGGGCGGATTATTGTTATACTGTTACCAAGTCACACAGTCATACAGACTTTTGTAGTGAAAATGGCGATTCAAAAACATATGGAACGGCTCTGTTTATAGTCCGTATTTAGGCACTTACCTCGATTCGGTACATCTTAGGAATTCACATCTAGAATGGCAGTCGGTGGACGAAAATGCATAATATATATGTAAATTTAACTAAAAACGCTTATGACGATGGAAAAATTGCTAACAAAAAGGAAAAGTAACCGCAAGACAAGATAACAGCTGCAGGGCGTATGTTTGTGTAATGGTCTAAACGCAACTGTCGAGCGGGTGACAAACGCCGTGTAACCGTACACGCCTAATTATATTGCAAACATATGTATAACATCACTCGTTTATTACACGCATAGATGTAATTTAAAACGAGCTGCGGGACCCGCATCGTATTTAGGTCAACAGCAGGAGGAGCACCTAAAATACCCTAAAATCTTCGGCATGTAGTTTTCCAAATGTCCAAGTTTCGGCAATCGAATAGAAAAATTCAAAGCAAACGAAAATCCAAAAATAACTTGTATCATTGTGTGTCAGCACCGTATTGTAATTTGTTATCTATAATACACATAATGATTAGCTTCACATCCAAATTCTAGCAGTCAGTTTTGATGACGGAAAAAAATGTATGTATGAACGCTTTTTTTGAAAAGCATTTGTAACACATTTGGGGTGGGGAGGAGTTTAACGGGTATATTCGGTTTAGAATGGTTTGGTATGGTATAAGAAGAAATAAAAAATCATTGGCTAAATGATAAGAGATTGCTGGTATGCAAATCATCTGATAAGAGATGATTGATAAGTCAGGACCGAAGTCGCCATTTTCACAGCCAATATACATTCTTAATATCCGTTCATGTGATTATGCGATTATTGTTAATAGTATTTTTTCAACGAGATTTAAATTAATGTTGGGTTTAAAAGAAGAAATTATTAAGGGCACTGAGGACGTTTCCATGCGATTTCAGAGGTTTTTGAGAAACGCATTTCTTTGAAAACTGTGCGAATTCATTGAATCGAATCTTAACCGAATTCAACGAACCACATTTAATCTTTGCTGGTTCTCTGGTAAGAAAAAATAAGAAAACTCAATTTATTATGATCAGTGTAAGAAAGATATTCATAGTTTTTTTTTAATTTCCTCTCCTCTTCCACCGATATTTAAAATAAAAGCAGGCCAATATCTTTTTTAGATCTCCAATTAAGATTCTTGAACAGCAAAAAACATAATATTACAGGAAACGATTGATTTTTGTATGATATTAAGTATGATTGGCCGATCTTAGCATCTTCAAATAATTATATAAAGTGTTTCCAACCTTGTAAATATTTATTATTGTATATTAAACGACGCAGAATAAAAAAAATATATATAGTAAAAATAAAAAAAAGATCTTTTCATTATTTCGTCGGTGCTTTGTGTAACTATATATGCTATATTTAACTATACAATTTTAATGTTTTTTTATGTCTATTATTATATGTATGTTGTAACTATATAAATATTTATATGTTGAAATATTTTCATGTTGAATGGCATCTAAGATATTTTGTGTTATTGTTTAAATATTTTTGCTATCACAGGTTTCAAATAAGGAAGGATTTTCACTTGTCATTAGATGTGTTATTAAAGTATGCAATATCTTTAGTCTATTTATCAAAACTTCTATTTCTCTTGGTAGATATAGAGGTGGCCAATTGTACTTATATATTGATTTTTATTTCATATAATATTGTCCTTTGATTTTTCCAGTGTAGTTAGGTATATGTTAAAATCTTTTGACTATAATATATACATTTGTTTTTTTTTTAAATTATTTTTTTGTGATTTACAACGTCACTAATGTTGCATTTGAGACACTATACATTTTATTCATCTTAAAACTCGTGTATATTAAATGTATAATATAACAAGTAAAAACTAACGTGGACACTTAACTGTGGAGATGTTACCTATAACTTAAGTTTTAAATCTGAGCTCAAATATACATGCACAAAGTACATACTACATATACCAAGAGATTTTTCGATTTTGGGAAGTACTATTACATGCGGTTATGTCCTGGTTGGTTCGAACGTCTGTAAAAAGAATAGGTACTTAATGTTTATTATCTTTTTTGTTAGTTTCACAATATTTCTTCGAGGAGCTATTATTTATAGTTATACAACTTTGACAAAGAACCTATTGATTTTTTAAGGAACTTTAAAAATATTCATTCACACAGAATTCTCAATTCTTCACGCGCTTTCTGATGTTTTTCAGTTTTCTTTTGTAATGCAGAATACTTGGACATCTATACTTGGATATATTGCTATTTCAAAAGTAAAAAAAAAAAAAATCAGAATTTAAAAATCGATCGCTTTCATGTTGTTCGGCGTCAAGAGATATTACAGCCAATGGATGTGGAATTCGTTTCGATTTGGTCTGACTAGCTCCCATGTTGTTTTATTACCTATATCACTGGGATGTGTGCGATAAAATAAAAATACTTAGCACATAATATTTACCCAGAGAGCCTGCTGCTTTTGAGAAAACATGATAAAACCATCGAAGCTATAATATCCTGTATGGGAAATACGGTATGAAATGGGAACAGGGAACCTTTTTCTAAAAACACTCTTTTACTATAATGCCAGACGATAAATTAATTTATTATGTCATAATAAAATTCAACGGTACACAAAAACGTTTATACTTTAATAGTACGTCATATATAATACATATTAAGCTCTCAGCTAATAATATAATTAAGCTATAGTTAAGCTTATTAGCCAATAATCATAGTATATTCTATCTAATCATAATTGAATACGAAAAAAAAAAAAAAAATATATATATATATATATTATCTTATTTTTTTAAATATTAGCTTCGCATCAAAGCACGGTGCTAAAAAGCTATTTTGTTTTACAAAGAAGTATTTTTATTTATTTTATTTTTGTGTCCCGCGATATTTCCGAAACCAAAGGAATAAATAATAAAAACAAGTTTTGGAAAGATTATAATCCTTGAGCTTTCGGTCAGGTAAGCATTTTTAATCCCAAAATAATAGGGGGCTACCGGAATAAATATGGGAAATACTAACGTGGTGTTATACAAGAATTTTGCAAATTAATTTGTTTTCCAATTACCGACATCTGAGTTTCCAAGAAAAGAATCATCTTTTCTGTTTAGGTTTCAGGTGCGGACATATCCTATGGTAAACGCTTAAAGAATACACCGATTTGGGACGACCGTTTAGCGAACAACCCGGAGACGTGAGAAATGGTTGCGGATAATGAGGCGTAAAAGGGTTCAAATTAGAGCATCTGACCTAAATAATGTAAGACAAGACGAAAAGAAATTTAGCAGATTAATCTTCGGAGGAAAAACTGCTCCTTCATTACTTTTATTTGAAACAATTCCACTTTCGTAGCCATTAATATGCTAAAACAAGGGAAGGAAACATGTTACGTTTACCTTAAGAGCCTTCATCCATAATATTTTTACTGGAAATCGTTAACCGTTTAGAGTCTTTATTCTGTTTAACGATTTTTCAAAAACAATTTTGCTACATTTCGTTCATTGCATGTTTTATATTTTCAATACAAGACACTGTCGTTGCATAATGCATTGTTTATAAAGAAAAATAGCGATGGGACGGGTATGATTAATTTTTATGTTTTTTTTTAATTTATACTTTTGCTTTCGTAGAAAATCCTATACAAGGGAGATATGTTGTTTTTTATGTGAAAAAGTTAGTTTTAAAACGTAGGCTGCCTAAGTGTTATATTATTATTATTTTACTGTTATTGTATAATGTTGTTTTATTGTCTGCAACCGACTTGGCCATGCGGTGAACGCGGTTCGCTCTGTCGTTTTAGTTTCCACACTATACTATATCAAAGTTTATGCGATGGTCTAGCTGAAATATTACTATACACTAGCATAACTTCCAGATATAATGTATTTGTTGTTATTAATATTTATTTTCTTTTTGTTTTAGACTGTTCGTGTCACTGAACTCTTATAAATATTGCAGATTCAAACGTCAGTCGTCGAACGTGCCTGCAATACTATATTTTTTGTTTGGTCTCGCTTTGCTTTCGGTGGAAAGTTGGGAAATGATTAGCTATTCCTTGTATGCATAGTTATATAACGCATGCAAAACTAAAGTCTGCACAACCGACATATACACAAGATAATATTGTATAGTGATTGTTAACCCAAACACATAGTATACCGATATCGTTTTTTATTTTTCCCCTTTCGTAGTTTAAAAAACAAATTTGCAGTAAATTACATATTTTATTTCGTTCCACGAGAAAATTTCAATAGAAATTGCATTCGCACATGGTATACCTTTGACGTGTTCATACATAAATTGTAAAAAAAAATCAATACCTACACCATATTATTATAAGAGACAAATTATTTTCGTTGTACGTTTATTTTCTAAGACACTTTAATACCCTTTATGCGGGTAATATACGACCCGAGTGTTCTTACATCGATACTAAATAATACTCTTGAATACTTTTGAACTATGATAATAGTTTTGTTCCAATTATGAATTTGAGTAACAATAGAAGCTTCATTTTTTTTTGAGAACAATACGAATGCAATTCGAATTTTTAACGTGATATTTCAAACTAAAAATTACATGTTTGATAATATTTTAAAATATTGTTATAAATAATATTGTATTTATTGTTATAATACATATTATTATTATAGGAAAGGGGTATTCAAATTACAAACCCAATATCGCGCGGTAACTTACACCTTAGGGACTTACCCTTAACGACGAGTATAATAAGATTATTTAAGTCTAACTGATGTTAATTTAACTTTCGAACTTTGTTTTTGCTATACTCTAAAACTTTCACACATGGACTACTGCCCTTCCTCCCCTGTGCCCTTCATATATTATACTATTAATAAGGGATGATCTTAAAACCTATTGTAATGTTTAAAAATTGGTTTTATGGTCTATAAAAATCGACCTCTAAACATTTTTACATGTTTATTATATATTAAGAAATGTATTTTGAGCGAAAAGCTCTTTAAAAAATATGACATTTGATGTTTTTCGGTCAGTCTAATATGTATGTATATATTTATTAATGCATATAGAGTACATGTTACTGTTACCAACAAGAAAGAACATTATACAATTTCTTTTATACAACATATATTATGTAGTAATAGTGTTTTAAGATGTATAGAAAAATTATAGTATCAAAAAAAAAAAAAAAACTGAAGGGGTATTCAAGTCACAAGAAAACCAATGTTTTTGAAATTATCATCGTTGTCTCTATTTGTCATAGAAGGTCTCCTTTGACATTTTCACTAAGTTCATTCTGACAAATTGGTTCTCTTGACCAACCTTTGTCATTTTCTTCATTCTAGATATAAAAGTTGTCGTGGAATCTTTGGTTTTCTCATCCATATCATTTTGAAGTATAATTGTATATTGCACTAATAAATATATATTTTATAAAACGTATGTATAATATATATATATATATATATTAGGGTGGTCCTTAGTTATAGATGAAGAATTTTTTTAAAAGGTTTTTCATTGGGCTACCCCGCCATTTTGTTCATTACTATGAAAAAAAAATTTGGGTAGAATTTGATTTTGATATCTCACCCCCTTCACGTGCCGCAAGGGGGTTGAAAAATGACCAAATGGGGTAGTTTTATAGTTTTTCGAGTTTAAGTAGAAAGCTATTGCATTTAGCATAAAATTACATATTAACTTTATGATAGATCATTAAATTCTCTATAAAAAAGATTCCTATACATTTTTCAAAGAATGCATTATTGTCCAAGAAAAAAAATAAAACATACCTTTTTTCATTTATTTGGAAAAACTGGTTTTCTACGGTTATTTAAATATGTTTGATGAACGATTGGAAATAGAGTAAAACGCTTTCAATTCATTTTATACAAAATTAAATTTCCTACAAAATAGAATATTAGGAAAAATTTAATACGATCAACCATTTTTTATTTAAAGATCGTTTAAACAAATATATTGTGAAAAACGAAAATTATCGTTAGAAAAAAAAGTATAGAAATTGACCCGGGAACAAAATAAAATAATCATATTTTTCCTATTATTTAAAAAAAAACAAATACATTTTAGCTAATATTTATTTTATTGTACACATCACATATAACGTTATTTAACTGTTAACAGAGCCAATTAAAGCATACTCCACTACGTATCTCTTGAAACTCTATGTTAAATAAAAATCCTTTTCATTGTGTTCGTTATACAATAATTCATTGACCAATGTTAAATATTATAAAATATTATTTTTTAAACTTTTAAGTGATCTTCTTAGTAAGGTGTTTAATTTGTTGTTATTTAAAAATGTATCACTATTTCCACTTTAATAATTACAATTTTGTTGTTGTCCTTTTTGAAAACATTTTATGTTTTTTACCAATATTATAAAATCACTAAATATTTACCTTTTTGTAGTATTTTTCAGAGCTTTTTAAGTTAAATGGTAACTTATATATTAAATTACCTTAATAAATTAAGAATAATTTACTGAACAATTTGATTGGTCGATAACCAGTTTTGGATAATTACTTTAAACGTTTTAAAAGTTAATAGAAATCTGGTAAAAATATAAAATATACAAGTTTGAATATTGCTTAATATTATAAAATAACAAAATAAAGAATCTCCAAAAAGAAAAACTATAAAATTGCAATCATTTTAAGAGAAAATGAGTGTTTTATCCTTAATAAATATACCTATAGCTATATACAGCATAATGGTGTACAGCAGAACTTGTAGGAAAAATTTTCAAAGAAAAATAATTATAAATTGCATTTAATAATAACAGTTTTCATCGTGATGTGTAATTATTACACAAAACTGATAACAAGTTCCGAGAAATGTCAAAATTATACATGTTGAATTTTTACTAGTGTAATTATTTGTCAAACATATTACAAGATACAAGATACTATTATATAATGAAAGCGACCAATTTACCCTAACTATTAAAGTTATGTAGATTTTGGAGAAAAAAAACACTAGCCACTTTGTGTTTATTGTAATAAAAAAAGAGGGTTTCATTTGAATTGCTGTACTTTTATTAATGCTTCAAAGAATAGTTAAAAATGCTTTTTAATTTTACAAATTTAAGTTCTACCTAATATTCTATTTATATTTAATTTTTTCGAAAATATAGTAATTCTAGCGTTTAAGGTCTTCCGAACTTATACAAATATCATAAAATAAACTCCCATAAAAATATTCTGTTCTTTATAACTTAAAAAAACTAATAAAATTTGACGAATTTCAAGAAATTGACGGGAAACAACTACGTTTCTCGGAAACGTTTTGTTTCAATAGAGCTGTGCAAGATATATACATATATTTTAAACTAATTAATTAATCATAAACAAGTAATTGTTAAATCGACTCGCACAGCAAAAATAATTAAAAATCACACGTTGGAAAGAAATAAAATATTAATAACACAAAATATTTCAATACCTAATAGTTCTTAAACATTCAAATTATTTTATATATTAATAGGGGTCACACACCGCATGGCCAGAATAACTAACAAATTGTTAATAAGAACTGTAATTAAGCCAAGTAATAATAATTGAATTATTATTCCGAAACTCGAATGATAAAATACCAGAAATGCAAACACCAGATGTATATATGAACTATGCACATGCGGCGATCCATACATTGGACTAACCGGAAGAGCAATAGAGACCCGGATAAGAGAACGTGGAAGGGATGTGGACTACACAATAAAAAATAGAAAAATTTACAGCTGTAGCCGAACATAAAGAAAACAGCAGACATAAGTACACAACGTTCAGTTCGACGAGGTAAAAATACTAAGCAATGAAGCTAACTTAGGAAAAATGATGTTGAATGAAGTAATAGTAATAAAAAATTTCGCACAGCATTTCAGTAGAAAAGATGTTTTTTTTCAAAATTAAAATTATTACATTAGTTAGTTCAATAATAATTTAGTATGAATGAAAATCATTTGGCTCTAAGATCCTTAATGAAGGAGAGGGGGGGGAATGCTTTTAAACAAAATACATAGGTAATCTGCGTCTTCTTTGACAAAATATGCACCTCTCGGACATATATTTAAAATTACTTAACAGCAAAATCGTTTGCAGCTGGTACACACAAAGTGAATTTATATTTAAATAAATAGCCATGGCAATGGAAATAACGGTTGGTAACGTGAAACTTAGACCGCGTATGTTGTTAATTACGTTTTGCAACTACCGCCAAAATGAATTTAAACCGAGTATGAAAACTTACCAACGTTTGTATTGACCAAGCGAGTAAGGATATTATATGACAATTAAATAACAATAATATTAATAATAATAATTGTACAAGTATTTATTCAAAACCACAGACATTCTAGGACACCGAAACGTGTATTGGATAAGAAAAAATACCGGATGGTATATTGACAAGTTTATCCCAACTGTATTTGTGGTAATTGGAACTCGAATCAATATTATTTAAGGAAGCGTGTATAACTTAAAGGATCCACCGAGCCGAAATGTAATTGTGTGCATGCACGGTGGTATATAACCCACACAATTATTCGCATTACCACACGAGCGTATCGTTAGGGAGGTATAAATACGTTACTAAATAATTGGTAACGCGTGTCATCAAAGTTTTGGAACAGCGCTAAGTGCTGGGTAAAATTCGGATTTTTTAGAATTTTAAATTTTCATAAATGTTAGTATCCCATTAAAAAAAAATGCGTGGATGTCGGGGTATAGTAAAGACAGATTCTACTGAAATTGGTAAATACGCTGTTCTTTCAAGAATAATTGTTACTGAAAGTTGATATTTTTAAGAAAAAATAAATGACAATATGACTGAAAAAACTGAAAATAAAGCAAACTTATCATTCCTTTTAGAGCGAAAGGGTTTTTAATGATTTTTTGCATTTTTATTGTACAGTGAATAGCTTTTGTGCTATACTTACCATTACATTTGGAAGCAATCCGAATATTTATCGAAAACTAATAAAGTGATGATATTTTAAAGTATAACAATCATATTTTACCTGGCCGTTAGAAAAATAACATACATTTTAAAGGGTTTTTAAAAGTTTGTGTGTTACATCTTATAAATGCCTTATTTTTAATTTTCTCTTTAACTATAGAAGACAGAATATTGAGTATAAGTTCATTAGAAAGAGCTTGTCACTAAGATATAAAATATTAAATAAAACAACTAAAAATAAATGATGTAAGTATTTTTTATAATTAAACAAAATGTCTATTCTAGCTAAATTTTTCTTTAGCAACGCAAATCTCTGAAACCGTTGTACGGATTTTGTTATTAAGGGTCTTATTACAATCACCTTGGTCTGTAGAAGTGCAGTGAAGAGTTTTAGGACTTATATAGTTCATTCGCTACATAGTTTTAAAGTTGTATATCATATCCCCCTACATTTTTATACGTTTTGAATTGATTGCTCAATAATAAAAAATTAATTTTAAATAATTCTTAAAAAATTAAAAATCAAGAAAGTTTACACGCCGACTTGGCAATCGTTTTTGTACAATTTCTGATCTATAGATTTGCCACATAAAGAAATGAGTCCTGACACAAAATTATAAAAACAAACAATTCACACCGAAATTAAACATTTCATTTTGGACTTTTAATCATCCTGGTTGCGCCAAATTATGACTGTTGGTGCACACCGCGTCGATGGAAAAGCAAAATGACATTTTCACAATTCACGATTAAATACAAGTATGTAACGTTACGGACCAAATATTTTGACATTGGTACCGTTCGCTGTTGTTGTTGGCACGCCAGGATTTCAGTATGAGCTCGAAAGCGAAAAATGAATTTAAATAAAAAAATAAAAAAAAGAGTTATTTTACCTCCAAACAAAATATATTTTCACAGCATTTTATTATGTGTGAAGCCGACGATATTGCTATGTAATATATTTTTTATTTTTGCTTGTTATGTTCAAGTCACATACGATTCTAAGAATGTTAGTCGACGGCTTACTACCGTACGTGCGTTGTCGGCGCAGAACTTTGGCTTTAACGCAAAGGTTATATAAGCCGGAAACCGAAGGTGATTTTATGGTTACTGAGGAACGTGACTCTGAAGTTGCCCGCCCTTTATGGGGGAGAAAAATAATGCGGAATTTTAGGCGAAAACGTAATTATATCAATTTTTATAATGGCAAGAATTGATTTAATTATATGAGACTCGATTTAATTAGGGCGGATACAAGGGGGGGGGGGCTATGAAACTTGAAGCTTTTCCCTTGTGTATTGTACCTATGCATTATAAGTGTAGTTTTATGTTTATTTTTTTTTATAATATAATATATTAGATTTTTTTTTTTTACTAACCAAACTATAACTCTATGACGACTATTGCTTATATGTATATATGCTAGCTTTCTTCTTAATATACCTTGCTCGCCTCATAATTATACGCCTTTGACCTTGGTCTGTCCTCCCTAGCTGAGCGCCATCGTTTCGCTGGCCTTAAATTCCTCGCAGGGTTATTAAACCATAACATCGATTCACCTGTCCTACTCTCTCTAATTTGTTTTAGAGTTCCACCTCGTTTATCCCGTTCCTCCGCCCAATTCTATGTCCCGCATGCCACCTTAAATTATATGGCTAATGAGCCTTTAAGACATCTAATGTCGGCTGCCAATGCGGATCCCTCCTTTAATGATTTATTAATAATTTAATTTTGTATAAACTATATTTTCGATATTGTATTGTATTGTATCTATATTTTAGTTTGTATTGTATTATGTGTTATCTCAATTGTTATATCCAAAAGGGCCCTGCCCGTATAATCTAATAAAGTGAAATATTGTTTTCCTTGTCCCTTCCACCTTTTTTTTTCTAGATCCGCTCTGCTTATCCAAGTTTCAAATCGCATTCAAGACCGGCACTTGATGGATACTGTGAGTAAACACATAACACTGCGTCACTGTATGTAATTTGCTTATAGATTTTCAAAATATGGAAATCATTTTCTATCATCTTAGGAGATTGCTTGGACAGAAAAAACTAACGTGATTTTGCAATACAAAGTAACTTGTGGAGTTAAAACGTAATTGGACAATTAACGTTTAACATTCTACTGGGCAATGCACAACGTGGTCGGTTTTTGGATTACGACTTTCATTTGTTTTTATTAACCAAATACTGTGATTTTATGATTGCAATGTGAAAAAAGTTAACTTCGTTCTTGAAAATGTTCAAACGATTGGTACATAAACGCTGTATATTATACTACATTAATACTCGACTCGTGCCAGTTAATTCTATTAAAACGTTCTCAATTCTCGATACACTTAATTGGATTGCTCTAAAATATCGTTTCGCAGCCATTTTATAGCCTTTGATATTTTATATTTTTAATGGATAATTTAATGTGATTTCGTTATCGAGTTCCACCCGTCACTTTTGTAATTAAGACGCAGATAGGACTTTCAGCCGTAACTTAATATATTCTTTAGCCACATCTTAATTTTTCCCTTTTACTTTATAATGACCGGAATAGTAAATATTATAATCAGGGGTTCGGAATTCGTTCCTATTTGACTCATTTCTCTTTTATGTTCCGGAACAAATACCCGGAACTCGTTCCTCGAGATATTCGTTCCGGAGCAAATACTCGGAACTCGTTCCTTTGATATTTGTTCCGGAACAAATAAAATGTAATTGTTCCTTGTCATTATTAATAATTTATTAATGGAGCAAAATGTATTTGTTCTACGTATTATGTTGTTTCGTTCGAGTTTATTGAAGGTGCACATTTTTTTTGTTACTTTATTCTTTGTGTGTGGTATTTTAGAAACAATAGACACATTAATGTAAGTTAAATATTAATTATTTTAAGTTAAATGTTAATTAATTTACCAAAAGATTATAGTTAATGCATTTAATATAACAATCAATGTTATTTTCAGTGTACATAAATGTATATAGTATATACATGGTGAAAGTTAACAGAGCTATTATAATATATTTTTACATACTGACAAAAATGTATGCAACTAATCCATCAAAACCATCAGTCCTTTAATCATAAATTAAAAAACACTTAATTTATATTAATTTAATATTTTTTTGGCTAATTATTTATGATTAATAATACATTTTCAGTGTATTTTTTTTACATAGCATATACAGGGTGATTCTTTTATCATGAACCACTCAATATCTCACGGGGTTTAATAGGAAATTAAAATATTTTTTTTTCATATTGTTGTTATACAATGTGATCTCAATTTTTCACAATTTTTTTTGTTTTTACCCCCCTCAACTAAGTTTTTTTGATAGCAACTTTTGAAACTTAAATGGTAACGTATATATTTTATTAACTTTTTAAATTGAGAATAATGTACTAAAAATTTTGACTGGTCGATAACCAGATTAGGATAACTATTTTTAAAGTTATAAGAGTTTTAAGTTAGGATGGGAGGGGAAGTGCGGTTTGGAAATGCGCGCAGATAAAAATAATCTTACATTCCTCCTTTCCTCCTGTCCTAAACTTGAAGCTCCATCACAAGTTGAGAGGGGGGTAAAAACAAAAAAAATTGTGAAAAATTGAGATCACATTGTATAACAACAATATGAAAAAAAAAATATTTTAATTTCCTATTAAACCCCGTGAGATATTGAGTGGTTCATGATAAAAGAATCACCCTGTATATGCTATGTAAAAAAAATACACTGAAAATGTATTATTAATCATAAATAATTAGCCAAAAAAATATTAAATTAATATAAATTAAGTGTTTTTTAATTTATGATTAAAGGACTGATGGTTTTGATGGATTAGTTGCATACATTTTTGTCAGTATGTAAAAATATATTATAATAGCTCTGTTAACTTTCACCATGTATATACTATATACATTTATGTACACTGAAAATAACATTGATTGTTATATTAAATGCATTAACTATAATCTTTTGGTAAATTAATTAACATTTAACTTAAAATAATTAATATTTAACTTACATTAATGTGTCTATTGTTTCTAAAATACCACACACAAAGAATAAAGTAACAAAAAAAATGTGCACCTTCAATAAACTCGAACGAAACAACATAATACGTAGAACAAATACATTTTGCTCCATTAATAAATTATTAATAATGACAAGGAACAATTACATTTTATTTGTTCCGGAACAAATATCAAAGGAACGAGTTCCGAGTATTTGCTCCGGAACGAATATCTCAAGGAACGAGTTCCGGGTATTTGTTCCGGAACGAATATCTCGAGGAACGAGTTCCGAGTATTTGCTCCGGAACGAATATCTCAAGGAACGAGTTCCGGTATTTGTTCCGGAACGAATATCTCGAGGAACGAGTTCCGAGTATTTGCTCCGGAACGCATATCTCGAGGAACGAGTTCCGAGTATTTGTTCCGGAACGAATATCTCGAGGAACGAGTTCCGGGTATTTGTTCCGGAACGATTACAACAGGGAGTCATGAAGGAACATGTTCCGGAATTAGTTCCGAACCCCTGATTATAATATTATAGAAACACGACGCCAATGCATTTTAGATAGATTTTGTCAACCGTTGGTGTTAAATGTAATAAAAATTGATTATTTCACACTTGCACTTTATGGCGAATTAAATCAGTTAGATGTACACGTGTAAGTACTCTTTGTAAGTTAAGACGAGCACAAAACTAACAGATATATCCATCATGTATACTTAATCTTGTTTTAGATCCGACACATGCTGTTCAGTAACACACAAATAAAATGATGGTAACAAAAGTGAAAAAGACAAAATTATATTATGTGAGAAATAACACATTCGTGTCACGCGTGGTTTTATTGATTTAGGTAAAATGCATCTCACGTCTGTATTTTTTTTATAGGAAAAAGTAATTTTACGATTATTAGAATAGAAAAAAACGCTTGCCAAATCAGAGTCGTCATGTAAAATTTCCTGGTTTAAAATTTTTGGAGACTTGTTTAAAGTATATCTTTTATTATTGAGAAATCAATTTAAAAAGTATGAAAATAAAAGGGGAAAAAATGTATTTCACTAGTCCATTTGTTCTCCGTTAAAAGGATGAGGGTGGGAATGGGGTTGGGGTGGGGGTGGTTTTAAGGATGAGGTTGGGAATAGGGATGAGGATGAGGTCATGGATAAGGATGAGGATGAGGATGAAGATGGGGAAGGGATGTTAAATTTTTTAAATTTTTTAAATTATGTTTTGTTTTTACAACGAACAAACTTAAATTAATGGTTAATGAATTACTAGCCAAGTAAATGTTTTGCCAATAAATTGATTAAGGCCAATTATTAAAAAAACTACTAAAAAACTTTTGGCCTTAACATAAAATTAATCATCACCTACCATTCGAGTACCGTGTTTACCATTGTCACAAACCAAGTGTTTATTTTGGGTTAGCAACGAAAAAAAATTCGAATGGTAGCAAGGCTTTGGATTTCAAGCGAAAAAAAAGGACCGGACGGTACTTCGCAGAACGAGACATAAAAATGTATCCCGTGGTGTTGCGTACTTGAACGCTAGCTGTTAAAGTATAATATGTAATACCTTTCTTAGAAAAATAACTTTAAGCCATTTAACATAGGTTTCATAACATTTTTTTTAAACACAATCTAAGTGATGTTTCTACTTCGTGGAAGATTTTTCAAAATACCTAAAGAAATGTTTTAATTAATTTTTTTAACGTTAACAGTAAACAAATAATAAACAATAATGCATAATACATTTTGGCGATCGTCTCAGAATAGATGATACAATATTATGGTATATAATATTATTATACACACTATACTATTGTCACCATCTCATTATTAATATACTATTATAGTATAATATATTATTATTATATATATTTATAAAACAAGTAGACTAATAGCAAAACGGGAAAATAACCATATAATTATCCTTTTAATTTATTAACGGGAATATTAGATACACATAACGAATGTCTATTAATTTGTTTATAAGTTATTGGTATAAATTACCCAAGAGAATCATATACATAATTTTAGAAGAAATAAAGTAGCATATTAGGTATATTACCTCTCATACAATTTTTCTTGGTGATTTATTTTCTTTTTGTCGATTTAATCGAAATTTGTAAACTAATCTAGATTTTAAATCGAGATCTAAATAACGAGGTCAGAGGAAGTAAATACACCAGGGAGTTATATTCGTAGACCGTATAATACAATAAGTTTTAAGAAAATTAATTGCCTTAAACCCATTTAACGCTGAATTAATTTTGCCCAGTGTACACTACTGTGCTGGGATACAATTTTTGTTTTAAATGTTGAATCTATAAATCAAAACATTATACACCCCTAATTTATATATCAATGGTCGAGCAGAAATGCAATACGAGTAGTGTAGTCGTGAACTCGAAGAGAAAACTACAAAATATCTTTTTAAGAATTATAGTGCAATAAACATATTTTCCTTTAGAATTTTTATTCTGTTCCTACCTAGGATGGGTAATTTTAAATTGTGTGAGAGATGCAATGCATACTGGGGCTTAGTCTGCCATCTAGCATTTGTTTGTGGAGTATTTCGGCATTCAATATTTGTGTCTTAATTAATATTTAACCTTCTTGAACCCTTGTCCATAGCAATGGTCTAATTGTTTAAAAACATTGTTGGTGTTACGATATTTATCTAACAAAGCAACAAGCATTAATACATAATACCATTGAGTATAAATTTATTTATACGTATTAGTCTAAGTATACGACTTAGATTACTTCTCGAAAAGATAACAGCTGCTTTTCGAAATTTTGTTAAATATCCAAACGTCTTCTGTACTATAAAATAACAGCTACATATTATAATAGAGCTATGTATTATATTATGGTCTGTTAATAGAATTGACAGCCAGTATATTAAGTGCGCATACATTACTAGTATGCAAATTTGATTTAACAAAAGGATAGAGATTGTAAATTAGTTTGGTAGTTTACGGCAAGTACAACGTTTAATGTTTGCGATATTACATTAAATGTATATTTTAATATTTAATTAATTGTTCGCTGTTAAAATCTGCTGCTTCAATAAAGATGCGTAACAGCACGTGTAAAATGTAAAACTTTGTTCACTGTTAAGCTTTGCTAGTAATTACTTAACAACTGTGTTCTTTTCGATAAGCTAGTGTAATTATGAATTGAAATGATCCATTGTTTGTATGTTTGTTTGCTTAGCGCACATATTTTATCAATTTAATTATTGTTTGTAAGACAGTCCTCGAATTAAGCAGATGTACAATCTTATCGTTATCGAATTTGAAACTCGTTGTTATTTTTAGCACAACTTTTACATTATTTGTTATTACAGTAAATTGTACAATAATGTTATTTGATTTACATTGATATAAACCTGTCGTGACCAATGTCACATCTTGGCATTTCTATTGGCTTTGTCGTTTTTGTCATCTTCTTTTTGTGGTAATTTTATTTGCCCCCACTGACAAGATGACAGCCGTTAACAAACTTGTCAGATAAGATAGCGCTCAAAAAAATAATATATACTATTCATCAGTCTTCAATATCGAATTTACATGTCAAAGAGCTAAATAATGAAATCGACAACGTTTCAAAGACGCCGATAAAAACGTTTTATGTGTCATATAAATAAAACATACAAAACGTGTTTCTTGTACCTTACTGTATGTATCATTATCCTTACACCGTTTGTCAGTAGATAAAATATATAGCTTATATAGCGCATCTGAAATGTTTTAATCCTGGTAAAATGAATTTTGTACCTTTTTATAAGTTTCACTTAATTACAATGATATAATATGTACCTTTCAAATGATTTATTGTTAAATCGAAGCATAATTAATTAATATACAAAGCTAAGTTTAAAAATTTGCAAATTTTTATCAATTAACTAGGCGCTTAAAAATAATAGCCTGTCATAGTTTAATGATAAGGTTATATAGTGAATTTAAATAACGTCCAAGTGAGACCAGAGCTTATCTGTACAGACGAAATGTTAAGCCAATTAAATGCGGTCCGTTACATGTTTGGAAATAATAATGTTATTAGATTTGCTTCAAACAGTATTTGAAAATAACCATTAAACTTAAAAATGACCGGGCTTACTCGGTTGAGTTAAAACTAAGAGTAAAATAGTTTTCCTATATATTTAGCCGTCTTTTAATCAGAAAATTCTGCTATGCGCTATTAAACTACATTAAAGGCGGCGATAAACATAAAAAATATCAAAGAAAATACTAAAATGTTTTTTGTTCGCCAAAGACAATAAATAAAATACAAAAAATAAATTTTGACTTTTATTATAAACTTTCTTTTGGGCCCTAAAAGTTAGATCGGATGGGAAATGTAATTTAGAAAAGCATTAATATACCTTCATTTTACCTGTTTTTTTTTCTTTAGAGTATAGTGTTTTTGTGAATATATACGTATTTTTTTTATTAACGTATAAAAACTACCCAAACCCATATATTAATTATAAAAGCTGTTGTATGAAGTATCGTGAGTTTGATTTTTTATTAAAAACTTGCAAAGGATGAATATGGAAGAACCGGCATTATCGTTGCCAGAACTTTGACAATTTTTCTATTATTAACCCTGATGTTTGACAAATAAACTGCTGCTTGGCTGGATTTCTTTATAATAATGTATGTCTTCAATACGAGATTGGTAATATATTAAGTGCACATACATGTCACATGCAGGGCGAGCAAAAGAAAGTGGTGAGTGTCGGGGACATGGAACTAATACCATATTTGCATGGTCTTCGATGGAATGTGTCGAAGGTGCTGTGGGTTTGTATGAATACATATTATTATAGAACCAGATTGGGATGACATTGGATAGGCTAAAATATAACTGTCATCGCACGTGCCAGGTTGTTTCTGATTTAGTACACAAATTTTATCACGATGAACATATTATTATAGTGTGTAACACTCGCTGAAGACAATAAAACCGATTAATATTGTTACTGTTCTTCTATTCTACTATCTTGCTAAGGAGATAACAAAATTTATTTCTATATTATCCAATTATACATGCAAACGTTTCGAAAACTTAATACTCTACCATCACTTGGACTAGGTGAACGACGCACTGTAATACACTACTTAACTTTACGTGGGCTCAGTGTAGAAAGATATTTCGACATACACCGTTTTTAACTTTTAAACGGAATCTTAAATACGTCGAAGGTTAATTTATTATGTTTTTATGTAAATCATATGTTGTGGGTCACATTCCCAGACAGCAAACATGTATTTATATTTTATAAATGTCGCTACAATATTTATTATTAAGGTAAAAAATTGTATTTAAAATATTGCAACATTTATAAAATATAAATAATATGTTTTTGTTGTCTGGGTTTTAAGGAAATATCTTGAAATACTTAATTTAAATAGTTAAAACATAAAAGGTAATACTAGAATTTATTTCCATTATATGAAAACAAAACAGTATGAAGTGTTTGCAAAGCTTTTAAACTGTATTAACGTTAATTTGTTTATAATTAGCAAACTTATTTCTTAAATGAGATACCGGGTACCACTTATAAGCCATAAGTAAATTTACATGATAAAATAGTGTTTAATAACTGAAACTTAAGAGTGGAGAAAGAGTGGAGTGTAGTATAAGTTTTATCTGTGCATGTTTCTCAAACGCACTCCACTTTTCGTTCTAAATTGTAGACTTTAACAATATAAATGTAATTATCAACCAGTTAACATTTTTAGAAAATTTCCTCTTAATTTTAACAGTTAATTACTACTTATGTATGCTACCATTTGTGTTTTAAAAGTTGATAGAAATCTGGAAAATACAAAAAAAAAATGGGAATACTTAGCCATTTTATATTATTATAAAATTAGTAATTACATAAAGAAAAACTACAAAATTGTAATTATTTTGAGAGAAATTAGTGTCTTGTGTTTAATGAACCTCCCTGTACACAACTGTTATTTTTTAATAATAACGTTTTTTGTATTTCTAGTAGATTTGAAGCTAAAGGTGTTAAATTTGATTTTACTTCTTTTAAATACATATTTTATTACCTTTTAAAATCATTTAAGGCTATTGTATGTTTGTGAGACCATAGATAAATAGTTAATGTTTATATTGCCTTCTGTCTATATTTTAACAACAAGTATTAACTTGTTTTTATAGAATACCAATGGAAGACCCAATGATTGTCAAGGATTTTTAACGCATAGGATAATCATACATTTTATAAGTCTTCAATTAAATATAATTTAATTAACATATAAGTACTTTTATTTTTATTTAGACAGTTTTTATTTAGAATCGTGAAGATAATTGTGTTCTGTACACGTTGGGGTACAACTAAATAAAAAAAAATTGGCACGATGGTACCATATGTAAAATTTTGTTTAACTATTGCACATATTACGAGCATTTAGCTACCCAACTTTGTTCTTCAACTATTTACAACCAACAAAACAATTTGTAACTTAACAGACAACAAACCTACCTTTTTTCTCAGAAAAACTTATTTTGCAACTACTCACAACGGGGTATTTAAAATTCCAAACTTGAATTTTTTGCTGACAAATACATTATTTCTATCATTATTTTTTTAATACAAAATATTTGTTAAAACTTTCTAATGGTTTTTCCCTTACACAACTGGTATTTTAGACTGCAAGAATTAAGAGTAGGCTGTGTCTTTTAAACTGTTTACTTAACAGCCGTTATCTAATTATTACTTTTTTAGGCTTTTGAAAATTATATTAATATTTCTTAAATAATAATTATTTTTTTTTATTTTAAAAATAAATTTTAACATACTTTTGTAGTTTTTTTTTTATAAACTATAATTTTGGTGTTTAATGGCTATATAATTTTGGTACAATATTTGTCAAAAAAATTATTGCATATATTTAAGATACTAATTTGTTTTAGTAAAATCTAAAGGGATGAGAAACACGCCGCCATTCCGCTTTTGATTATTGTGCTGTTGCACATAAAAAAACGTTGGTTTCTACTAATATACATTGTAAATATTATACAGTATACACTATACATAGTATAAATGTAAATTATTTGGTCGACGATAGTGGTCGTAATAATCATACCCGACCGACTTGGTGGTTTGGAATAGTAGGCTATCTACTCTATAACATTAATAACTTCAGAAATTTAATTAACTATTCAACTCTAACAATTATTGCTACGTCTATAAATGTAGATCATAAGACGAATAATGATTGCTTTTTTTTATTATTATGACGAGAGTGATTAATTTTTATCGGTCATCGTGGATACTGTACATTATGGCCTACAAGAATTAGAGCTAGGTAAAAAAGATTTTTGTTTAAACTATTTGTTGAATTCCTATAAAGTTTATTTTAGTTAAAATATTTGTACACCGTTTCTATGATTTAAATCGAGTAGAATTTTCAAATTAAATAAAAAAGGACCATTTCAGTTTAAGTTTATCGTATTAACTATAATGAAATACTACTATGGTCTATGATACTATTCACAAAGGAAGTTTAATTTGAAATCGGTAAGACAGAAAATAAAAAGGTAAAAAAAATAGACACTGGTTAGAAATATGAAGGCTAAAAATTCAAATTTTTACTAAAATTGCGTGAATACATTATTTTACGTTCTAGTATAAATACAGATAGATGTGTCATATCTATGATCTGTGTTCTGTGATCCATTTCCTAGGGTCGTTGAATTATCATTAGAGTTAAGACTACAATAGTGTTTGTGACGCGTTGCTTCTGATTTACATGTTAAGGCAAAAACTATGCAAATTAAACACACCCCAGGTATGTATGGATAAAAAAAAAATCAAGGGTTTTATCGTTATTAAATGTTTAATAACGGTTTGCATGTGTGAGTCACACTATGTGTATACCTTTCTCCGGTTAAATCCTTTCTTCTCTCCTTACCACTCATACCTGTGCAGATTAAAACCACGTTATCTCGATGGTTGTCGGGTAAAGAGTCTTATTGGGTATTGCGGGTCGCCAGCTGTTACGACAACAAGGGTGCTTGCCCTTTTCGGTTAAACGTATGATTTTATTCACTTAAATAAAAAAAACAAAAACCGTTAATATTATAGGTTTTAAGGCAGAAATGTTTCGAATACGCCTGATTCAAACCAAGGCAAACCCATGCTTTTAGCTTAGCCCCGAAGCTGAAGGGCCATTGTCGTCGATATATTTTACTTACATATTTCTATAACTACAATGATGTGCATTTCGACAAAAGCTGTATAATATTTACTTTAAACGTATCCCATTCTGACCATATTCCAGTCCGTATTTGTCTACGAATTCAGACTATCAACGAGGTAAGGTATCGAATTCTATTGAGGATCGTTCAATAAAAACCAAGTGCTCTTAAATTGAAGCCAAAAGCGAAATTGACAAACCAATAAAAAACGTACTACTCGTGTCACGCGTGTAGAAAACCTCTCCTTTTAACCACGGGTATACTATTACAACTCACAAGACTCGGTTAGGTTAAAACAGAGAAGATTATTTAAACATTTTCATCGGGAAAAAATGCAAAAAAATTCGTTAAAAATCATATAATTATACTTTCTTGATTTTTTGAAAAGTCATGTATGTATGGTAATTGATGTCGATAATTTTGAGAACTTGTTATGAACAGGGAAAAAACTAAATGATATACAATTATAATGAGAAGATAGATATTTGTCTTAGCTTTATATAGGTAGATTTCATACCCATGCGGTATAATGATATGAATTTGAAAAAAGGCTGTGTTACATCTTTAAAACGCTTAATTTTTAATTTTCTCTTATACTATAATAAACAGAAAGTTGATTCTAAACTCACTAGAAAGAATTTGTCAAGAAAATGCAAAATAATAATTAAAAAATTATTTAATTAAATTTTTTAAAATTAAAAAAAAATTGATTAAATTTAGTCAAATTTTTCTTAAGCCATGCAGCTCTCTGAAACCGACGAGTGGAGTCTACATACCGACTACGACTTGGCAAGCGATTTTTGATAAATATTAAATTAAGTTATAATAATTGTAATAGTTGGTTTTTATCAATTTTTTACTAAACAAATAATATTTATACAATTAATATTATGTTAATATTAATATTAATATTATATAATAATATTATGTATAACATACTTGTATCTATCTCCCCTAGATAGCGATAAGCAAACCCTTGGTCCGCAACGTGGAAATCATATCACATCTTCAAAGACTTTGTTAACTTCATCTTAGTGTACGCGTACCTAAGAAATTGGGTACTTACATAATACATTGGACTTGACGTATTTCCTGCTAAATGACAGTGAGAGTCGCTTGAGTGAACAAAGTAGACATTGCCCTTATTTTCTTAGAATGGAAGACGGTTGTTATTTAAAAATTTAGCTTTACAGAACGCGTTTAAAGCTATTTTTAAGCATTATCGGTGACGAAAACGTCAGTAATATCCATAACCGCAGCATAATTAATGTTTTAGGAGGAAACTGAAGAATTTCAATCAACAAAAAATAAAAATTGTACTAAGTCGATATAAAATATAAAATAAAATGTAGCGTTGAAAAGTCAGTATGAAAAAATATGTTACAAAAGCACTATTGCAATAATATATAAATTATATAGATATGTGATTTATTTTTATTTTTTGTTAATGTTTTAATAAATCGTTTTTATATTTTTCTTAACTTTTATCACACACTCAAATATCACTTTATATCCATAAAAGCTAAAAAAAAAGAATTGAAAGTTATTTCCGGGGTCACTTGTGCTGATATGTTCGTATGTTTAAATAATCAATTATTTAAGTTTAAAACTAATTATAAATAACCTCGTAACTTTACAATAGCGACATTGCATTATTATATTGGTGATAGTTAAACTATAAAGCTACCTATACAACTATTAAATTTGTTTTCTTTTTTCCCTCACTTTAATTAGACCATTTATTTAATTAATAGGGTTATATTTCTCAGAAAATGGGATAAAAGAAGTATAAACTGTCCTTAAAGTATTTGAGAACGTCAAATTAAGCTCAGCGTAGATCCTAAAAAAGTTCATTTTTGAGTATAATTGTTGTATAATATTTTATTCACGTTTTAGGAATGAGCTGTGTTAGAAAACTTTTTTAGGAAAGGAAAAAGAGAGCGAATTTTGAGAAACCTAAAGGTGAAACATATTGTCAGCATTAGTGTGCAATGACAGTTTTAATTAATATTCCCTTATTTTTAATTTTAATGGGTAATATAAGTAAAAAACAGAGTAATTATGCTGAGAAAAATTAAAGACCAACACGCTAAGGTACTCATTACTCAAGACATTTTTAAGTACACCCGCAAGCTGTACTACACTTGTAATGAGTGTCAATGAGATTTTCTCCATTCTAGCCAACTGTGGGCAAAATTATAGTCTATTATAGTTTATTTTAATCACATATCAACATTAACTTGAAGAACTACACGAATTTCCACTTTTCTTCATGGCGATCTCTTGAAAGTTTTGAATTTTTAATATGACTTATTGGATAATGTGGTGTTTAAATATTATAAATACAATTTAAAACTGTATACTCTTAAAGCGTTTTTTTACTATCGAATATAATAAAAATAGATTAAGTATATAATATTAGGCAGTACTTCTGTAAATAATCATTATTATAAACCCCAAAAATATGAGTGTGAATTCTTGTAATATATTTATGCTGTGATAGGAGTAAAATCGCTTTAATGGGAAATTTTTCTGACTTGAGTATCTAAACGCAGTGTATAGTATACATGCATATAAAATTGGCTTCTATTTTCTAGCACATTTGCCCTTGCATCAGCTAAAGCATATAAATTCATATGTAGATCTACGACAAAGATGTTTTACAGTTGTTGCAAATACTCAATGTTTTAGACAAATGATCATTATTTTAAAAATTTGTTGACCTGTAAAAACTATACTTTAGTCAACGTTAAGTTTGTAATACACTGTTATTATATAAATGCATTTTAGGAAGAACAATTAATATCATTTTTCAGAATAACTGCCTGAAATAACTGACAAGGATTAAGGGCTTGCTAATGCGAAACTTGAAATTTGCTTTTAGGTTTTAAAAACGACAACGTTAGTATATTGGTAACGATTTTCATATAATCGATTTCGGGTCCAATGGGACTTGTTCAATCGTTCACGGTTCATTGAAGCCTATCTCTTTGTAAGAAGGTATAGAATACAATTATTATTATTATTACTATTGTAAGGTAATTGATAACCAATGTAGCGCTAAGCGTTCGCCAGCAATGACAGAACCCGTCTTCAATGTAATGTACTGTAAACAAAAGACGAGGAAACAAACTTTAAAATCAATAAATCAGCTATATTGTTCATGAACAAACAGTATTTCGTACCGTGTAACGGTTAACTACTTCAAAAGTATCCACTTATGTATAATACTATTCAAATGGAAAACTTTTTAATTGGTTGGGTCCAATGTTCTTGGATTTGTTACGTGATTGTGAGTTTCATAATAATTTTTTAGGTTATATTATAATAATTAGGTTCGACAAAACGATTTTGCACCACTCGCTGTGTCAAAAACTAAAACCCAAAACGATTCAACTATTAATTAGGTAGGTACTTAAAAATAAATCAAATCAAACTGAATAACTGCGGAAATCTAATCTTGACTGTATAAACTTCCGCGTGGTGGCATTATAATTAGTATTGTGTTATATAACAGCCATCATGTAGGGCTTAACTTGCTCCGATTCCGGAATAATATCATTGTTATTGCGACTCTTGGAAACAATTCATACAATATATCTATTTACCAGAAGTACTATAAAGTAAGAGCACATTACACAAACGTGACACAACATTATATAATATCCAGCGAGGCCGTGGAGTAGAGTTAAGTAGTGCCAAATTCATTTTTAATAAATAAAGGAAAAATTTATAAAATTTATCTTAATATTTAGATCATATTTCCGCAGCTGACCGCGTGAATAACACTATTGACTTGAATATGCTTTATGGCGTGAGTCTGTCAAAAATGTTGCGTCACTCTCCCCGCCTCTTTAAGAGATTAGTCGCATGAGAAAAAAGATTAGTGACAAGAGATTAGATAGTAGAGGTATGATATGAGATAAGAGATTAGAGATTGATTGGTGATGAGAAATAAGCGCTAAGTGATAAGCGATAAGAGAGAAGAGATCATAATATGAAGGTCTTCCTCTTTCTTTCCCTGATTCCTTATCGGTTGATCCACTTCCACTATTCTTACTCTCCCTGTCAACATGCTTGAAGCGATAGGAAAGTTAAGTTTTAAATTTAACTAATAGGTTAATAAGATTTCCGTCTTATATTCGTCTTACAGCCACCGAGTATCGTAAGACATAATCATATTCTAATTTCCTTCGAGGGAAAAACTAACCATTTTTTAACAGCTATAATGAACGAGATTAGTTTGTTTTATATTACAGAATACAAGTTAGAATCTGTATACACCGGTGATCATTATTTTTGACACTCTCTGTAGATCTTCGTTTTTCAAACTTTGCCAAATTCGCTTTTCACCAACAGAAAAGTAGTTAAAAGTTTAAAAAATAATAAATTGCATACAGTCGCGTTGCAACTTTATGAAGTCGGAATGCTTATAAGTTAGACATGGTACGGTTAGTTTGGAAGTCAATATATTATTTGTTTCTCGACAAACAAAAATTGATTACAATATGAGTTAAAAGTTAACATGCTCTCTTCTAAATAAATCACTGATGTGCAAACCGCCTTAAATCTTAATACGGTAATAAATAGTCTAAGACTTCGGCAATAATTCAGTAGTTTTTGACATTTATCGCTGTTCAAAATATTAATTTCTCTGCCTTATTAAGTTTTTAGTTTAATCATTATTGGAAATAAATGCACCGTACTTGTACACTATCGCATACATGTCTTAGGCGTTAAACATATTGTGTACATTTATTGAAAATATTGTATTTGTGTACACATGACAATGTAAAATAGCATCATAACAGTATTTGTATGCGATATTACTATATTCTTTTCAATTTTCTTTTGATATTAAATAAAAACAATCATTTTTCTTCAAGTATAAAGTATTACTGTACTTTTTTCCCCTCAAAGACTGCGAGTTTTCGATAAATTTCGATCTCGTGTGTTTTATTAGATTTTCGCTTTATACGTTGATTGCACTATTTGTTTACTACCGTATAGGTAAATAAATGACAGTTTGATAAAATTCATAACGGTAAGATGATTGGTGAACAACAATAGGTTCTAAGATTTCGGAAAACAAATCATAATTAATTGAAAATATAATTAATGAGTGTATACTAATAATTGTCTGTTGTACTAGAAGAAAATAGGACCCAGAGTGATAATGGAATAGGAATTGTGCCCGACTGCCAGTGTCATCGTATCAATGATGACAATGGCAGAAAATCAACATTAAAAACCAATTTTCATCGAGAATGATTGATAATAAATATGAAGACAATAATGAACTTAGATTCGAGACAATGGCGTATTTGTGTGAAGTAAACCATTCTGCGAATTTTGACTGTATAACAAAAACTGGATGTAATCCAAATTGTATAGGTATGTTATCGTTTCGATGCCACCGGCAATGTAGTTATAAAAATAAATTGAATGCTGAAAACCAAAACCTATATCAGCTATATTATGTATTTTAAAAAAAAATGACGGAGATAATATTATTTCAAATACTTTTACTTTCAGCTAAATCTCAACTAAAAGATTTTGTAACGTTGTATCATTCGTCTGCGGTCTATACTGGGCGTCGCTCGTGGTAAACGCCTCTAGCGTTTTCAACTTGGCACTATTCAAATTTCTTGTCGAATATTGTTGTTTAGGCTACGAAAGGTTCAACTCTGCTTACAAGGCGAATAAAAGAAAACAAAATAAGAACAAAAAGATGTACCGCGTTACACATGTAGGCAACATGATGTATTAATGCTCACAATGGACACAAATACAAATGCGAATCATCCAAGTGTAAGTATGCGTTTGTTCTAGGACCTATCTAGTGTTTTTTTTTTTAAAAAATAAGTAATTCAAAATTCAAATTGAAGTGTCAGATGACAAACTGTACAGTTTTGCTCTCCAGACGATATTGGCTCGTTACTTACGTCATGTACAATCCCAAAGCACTGGCCGAGCGATTTAAACAAACAAGGATACATTGGCTGTACCGAACCGGACGTAGATTGATACTTTGGGAAGTTTTCACGTGGACAGTTTTCCGAAAACTCTATTTATATTGTCCGAATAGATTTCCCCGTAGCTGATGATATACGGTCTTCGAGAGGCGACGGAGGCAAACAGGTGTATACACAGACAAATCGGACGTGAAAAAATATTGTGCAATTTCCTATTTCAATAAATATGTCGAAATAAAAAAAAAATACATTTTTTATAATAGTAAAATTATAATAATGCATTATAAATTTATTTTACATGTTTATAAACTATTATCAATGTGCATAAAACGTGATTAAATGTACATATTATAGTTATTTAATTATTATTACTAATTGTTATTATAGCTTCTATGCAATTTTTTTTTACTAAAAATAACGTTGCTCGCATTATCTTTTAACGCACATTTAAAAATCTCTTCTAAGCGTTTTTTTTTATACACGTGATGTAAACTGTTTTAAATGCGGTAAAAGATTGACCTTGTCATAATATTTCCTCCATGATTTCGTAGTGCTCATTGGTTAAATCCTATATCAATTTAAGTATCAAAAAGAAAAAAAATGTCTAAACACCAGCAGTGCTAGATCGTTTTATTTAGCTAAAAATATTTTAACTCTTGTCTCTTCTAAATAAATAAAACAGTTATCTGAGACTATTTATTTAGATAGAAATTGATAATATTTGTTGATTTAATACATTTGTTAAATGTATTAAATTTGTTGAATATTTGCATTTAATATGTTGTTTTTATATTTTGTGCTGTATGGAAGTTTTTGTATGTTTTCTATACGTTATACTATGTGGGAGTTATTATAATATGTAAGAGATAACAACATCTTCGTTTATTTAACATAGGTACCTAAATGTTCGAAATTTGTTAGGCAGTTTAACTTTTAATGTCATTTGACGTTATTATATTATAATATTTGTTAATTTGTCTTTTATGACATTTTTTTCAGAACGTTATGTAAATTCTATTATTTAGTATTTTTTATTGGGGTATTTACTCAATTTGTGTTCATAAAAAAGGTATATATTTTTTTAAATATATTTTATGTAGCTAAAAATTTAATTTATTTATTCTTTATCTAGATAAAATTGTATTGATCTTTATCTTTATCTAGATACATTTTTAGTTAATAATCTAATATCTTCTACGGATCATTTTTTAGTTGTTTCAATATTTCTCAACACAGAACACTAGTAACTATCTTATAAATTATGAGTATATAAAAATGGCCCCACATTTTATTATAAAGTCGTTTGTTTGCGCATATTCGGTTTATACAAATTGAACACAAACATAAATAATATAGTTTAGGAGACATTTAAAATAACACAATTTAAGTTTTAAAAAAACAATTGTTTAAAATAATATTGTCTGCGACAGCGAAGAAAGACGTGACTTTATTTTTGAGTTGATAACTAAAACAAATAGTCCTTTCTTTTCTCTATTTTCGATAAAAAAATTTTTTTTCAAAAATCTGTCTTGGTTTTTGAAATTAGGAAACTTGTATAAGAATACATAACAAATTTGCGACAGTTGATATAGATAATTAAATTAAGTCGATAAATTTAATTAAAAAGAAAAACGTTTCTATAAAAATAGTTGATATAAAATATCGTTGCACACTTTTATTACTTTGTATTGAGTGTTTATTCGACCTATATAACAAAATTTTAGTCGGATAATCGAAAAACGGTGTGTTTATTTTGTGGTATGATGCACTAAACAATAACAGTGCTACGTGACTGAACTTTGTTGGATTGTACTTTGTATAGATAGTGAGAATACTCGGAGAACCTTTATTTATATAACTATTGCCCCACCTCCATTGAAAGTGGTAAAAACTCATTTCGACCATCCCTATAACAAATTTGGGATAAAGCGACATCTCAAATATTTCAAAATATACCTATATATTTAACGATTAAACAGTTGAAGACTATTTCCGGAAAAATAACTATTGTTTATGCCAAGTGCCGGCTGCTTTTGCTTTTCACGATGCATTTTATATATTTATAAATATAATTTACTATTAACAAACGATTATGACGTTACCTGAGAACGTTTTAACGGTGAATTTAACAATTTTGTCAATTTCAGCCACTTTAAGTATACATTTTGAACGATCCAATGCACCCGGATGGTTAAAGGTATGTAATTACTAATTAGTTAAAATATTCAAGTTAGATGTTTACGTTAGTTCTTCAAAAATTCTTTATGTTAGCACTTCCAATGATTGAGTTTTTTAATTAATGTTATGCGGCCCAGAGTGAACAGCTATGGAAATTTAAAACGCATTACATTAGAACAATGCATGAACTAATTGAAAACTGTAATATAGTTAAGTTCACTAAAGCGCTAGTAACATGTGAAACGAGTTGTTTATTTGTCAAGCGGCTCCGCCGTTACTGATATTTTTACAAATGTATAATAATTAATAATGTACATCTACGGTAAAACCATAAATCAAATTATTTCTGCACTAAAAACATGCATGTGTAAAAAAATCATTGTACGTAGGCATTGAAATCTCTAATATACTATTCAGCTAGGTCTGATGGAATAATTAAAATGTTCTCACTTGCCAATAGGGGTAGACAATTGTACGACTCATTCATTAAGCCATTTTTATTACTGTGGTAATGCTTATAAAATAATCGAATAGTCGAGCAACCAAATGATTATACGATTAATAAAAACATTTTGCCAGTATTGGTAAATATAATAAACAAATGATTTACTCCTAAGTATTTGTATATATAGTTAAATATTCTTATAACTTTATAGTAATGTATTTTTATTTATTTTTATGATTTTGTGTCTGAACCCATGAAATTGTTGAATGACTTTTTTAAAAATTATCGATTTAGTTTCCAATTTGTATGGATTAATTTTCACCCATAAACAGAGCTTTGGTCTCTTGCAACCAACTAGATAATACCATGGACATTTTTCATTCCTGTCAGGCGAAGTTGCGAATCTGTACCTACATTACGGTTTTAATAATCTGTATTGTATTAATTGTCAATAGGCTAACAGTTTTATCACCTATTGTTATTTATAATTTAATATTATGTTTATTTTATATAATTACTTATAATTAGTGTAATTATTAATGCTTATGTGTCAAATGTGTATTATAATATATAGCTGTCAACTCAATGCCCTCGGGCGTGTGTTTCAATAAATAAAAATAAAATAAAATTATTGTTTCGACGTACCGATAAAAGTTTACAAACCAAACAAATATTATAAACCCTTTCTCCTAGAAGGTGTAAAAAAGGTTTCTTTGTTTCTCGTATTCGAGCGAAGTCCTAAGACGTAAGGTCTGAAAATTAGACTATAGGTAGATGTAGAGTGGGTCTATAATATGTACAACTTTCTTAAAACAAAAATTACACTTTGACCTTAGTAAATTTCTATGTTGCTATATGAGAGCGAATCAAGTGTCGACAGTTACCTTAAAATTAGTTTCTTTGTGTTGCTGATTACACTATTATATGGGAAGCAATGGCAACGTATTATCAAATACAGACGATCAACGCAATTCGTATCCATACTTTACTGAAAATACACTTTTAAGGACATTATTGTCACCACAATGCTTTTATCAATATTTGTGTTTCTACTATCTACAGGTTCTTCGCATCGAAGCGTTAGTTTGAAAGTGATTCTATCACTTTCAGTTATAATAACTCCTGAAGACCTGTCACCTCCCCCCATCCTAATATGCTTCAACCTCACTTTACTAGCTTTACATTTTAACATTATGTACATTTTGTATTTATTACCATTCTCAATGTATATCGTTATTTTACAAGTAGGAATTTAATTTATTTAATGTCAAGTCAAATAAGTTGAACAGTTATTTGATATACTATATTAAGTTTGTGGTAAGACGATAAAACTTGACGGGTAAATTTTTGTTAATTTTTATTTAAAATCTTACATTCAAGTTGAGTTTATGCTTTTAACAAATATCAACGGGAAAATTCTACGGGATGGAGAAACAATTATACAAATTTAATAACGTCATAATATCTTAGTGTTCGATCAATTGGTTAATTATATTATATTATTACAATTAATCAATTATTCGTTTGAATTAACGATTAAACAATGCGAAAGCCGCTTTCTTTTGTGGTCACGGACGGACGAGATTAATAATAAATGTGGGGGCATTGATCATTATAAAAAATCTTGATACATTCATAGTCATAATGAATCTATAAGTGGTAAACACTTGATACATTTTGATTGCATGTTTTGGTATACATTTACAACGGTAATGTTTATTAATTTTATATAGTAAATTGGTACGATCCGAATGAGTCCGAATACCGCTGTTACCGATTATCCAGAGATCTGAATGAGTGTTCCTTAGATCTGGGTAATATCCTAATTGATATGCTTTACTGTATTATATTATATTGTTTCGGAGGGAATCGCGAGCATCGTGAAAACATTGTATCTTGTAACTTACCCGCCACCTGTGAGCGAAGCCCGTTGGCCTTGTAGCAGCGAAGGTCGGAAGGCGGTCGTCGAGCGCGCGACAATGGAAACGTGGACACGGGTAGCGGCCAACTAAACACCAGACGAACGCCGATGTGTAGCACAACAGCCGTTAAGTTGCGACAAGCCTGCCCGGCGGTTGCGGCAGAGCACGCGCACCTCCGCTTACGGCCCTGTTTTACGCACGCACCCTCCTCTACGTTTGCCGTTGCCTCCACCGCCGGCATTTGTGTACGCGTGCCGTAGCGTAAACGTCACGGCCGGTCCTGAGCCTTTGTAGTACTTACCGCTACGTCGGCAGCTTTGTCGGCGAGAGCGGGTGGGCTACTCTTCTTGCGGGAAACCGAGACGGGACAAAAGCGGGGTACTAACATAACACATATGCATAATACTTATATTATGCTGTACAAAGGATGGGTGCGTTCGGCCGAATTGGATGTCGCTTCCGTAAACAAACCAAGAAGGAACTAAAGCACAGAACAGATGAAAGCTAAAAGGCCATTTTCAATGTAAACAAAAAAGTGACGGTCATTTTGTAAATTCTATTTAGTATTGTATGTTATATGCTATACACAATTAAAAATAATAATGTATAGGTGTAACATTATGGCGGTATGTAGCCTTAAGAAGATGACCGCCGCGTTTTTGTACGATAATTGCCTTGCCCTTAAACTGTATTGTTAGGTAGTAGATACACTCATAGACCTAAAACCACAGAGATAAAGTTCCTGGCTAAATCACAATTATTAGATTTAATTTGTTCCGAATTTGATCCCCGTAGCCCGTATTGTAATAAAACACTGTTATTGGCTTTTTCCGATGATTAAAATACAGTAAAGTGTGCATTAGAGGCGGATTAGACAGGCCTCGAGCCAGTGGGTAAATTTTAAAACAACCTATATATTTTGAATGATTTTTATTATATTTATTGTAAAATCGGCCAACAATTAGTATATCCGTGTTATCTGCCTTGACGTGACTAGAAAACTGAGTTCAATAATAATTTAGTTGTATGAGAAAACAATATTTTCGAGCAACTCATCGTCTCGTATTTTGAAAAAAATACAAGTATTTTATTACGCAATTGGCACGGATGTTATTTGATAAATAACAGCAGGAAACCGTAAACATTTGAAGTAAACAAATTAAAAATATTGTTTATGTATTTTCAAAGAGTGCGAAATTCAATCCAGATACACCCTGTATACACAAAGCGCAATTGTTTGGGGCCTGGAGGGGGGGGGGTCTTGTATTCCAATAAAAGTAATAAGAAGAAGTGCGAAACCGACAGGATGAAAACTTGCGTGCCACGTGAGTGTTTATTTAAAAAATTAATGAAATATTTATTTGTACAATGAAAAAAAAAACAATTAGCATACAATATAATATAATATAAGGTCTATCAGAGTTTTAAAAAACAAAACCACTTGATATGCTTATGAGTTGTATAAATCTGAGTCAAAAATTGTTTTTAATTTAGCATTACAACACCTTAACCCAGTTCTCATAAAAAAATAACCAGCACAGTCGAACAAGTACAGTTTAAGCCAAGCACAGTGTAATAAACCGGTACCGTCCAAATTAGTAAAGTTTAAACCAGTATAGTAAAAACCAAGTATAGTAAGAAATTACCAAAGTGGAGTCCAGTATCCACAGATTCGCATCGAAGCGTTTTCTTAAATGTGATTTTATATTTTCACCATATAACTTGATTTCGAGTACTAGAATGTAGTGCGGTAAATTCTAACAAATTGACGTTTCTGGCAGACCTATCTTCAGCCTAATTTTTATCTCTTAGGTCTAAAAATTGCGCTTAAAATATACATTTTTAAAAAAAAATTTCTACCTCTGCGGAGGAAGGGGGGTATTAAAATTTAGATTTGAAGCTATTTGTATATACATAGGAGATAATCTATAGCAAATTTTCGTCGCAGATTCTTTGAAATTTGCAAAACTCTACTATATACTATGTTGGTAATAATTATATAACAGGCTTAGTATTTCATACCTAGTTTTATTGGTAGCGATCACCAAGTTATTCGAAATTGTTATGCAATTATAATATACCCAAACCGGAAGATAGTTGTACAATTGTATAGCTTAAATAATAACAATACTAGCAAATCAAAGTAACTTTTGGAGGACTTAGTTACTGCAAACAAAGATATATACGAGTATTATTGGAAAATACTAATACACTGTAGTGTTCCGAATAGTTATTATTATTATTACAATAAACAACTAAAACTTACCTACTAATGATCTGGATTCTGTCTCATCTCATTATAAATACATAACTACTACAACTAATTATTATTTAATATATGGGGCTTTGATTTTGAAGTACTATCGATTTAAAAATATTGACAAATGGATAAATAATAACATTATAAAGACAATTTCTAGAGACCGATTGTAAATAAGTGTATTAATCCCTAATATATTTGGTCATTTTGTCTTGCTAATAAATAACAGCTCAATATATGGAATTACACGTAGCTTAAAGCTTTAGGAAAATATATAATTCCGGAAGGCGGCCCGGCATGTTTCAAAATAAATTCTGCCATTACACTAAGCTTTTGAGATTGAAGTTACTTGAAAACCAACATGGGCATTACACAGCGTATAGCAAATCCTCGGTGGAACGTACTGTGATTAGATTCGACGGCTTTATTTGATTTTAATTTAGATGCTATTTTAAATAGCTAGTAATTAGACTCTGAATTAGATGTTATATGTATTAACAATATTTATGAGGCTCCATTTAAAAAAAAAACAACAATTTCACTTTAAGTCGTGTTGAAATGTGTACTATAGTTTGATATTGTTAACATTTTTATTTATTTGTTCAATTTTCGTTGAGTAGGTGGATGAGTATTGTCTATTCGTTATTGTAATTTGACTCTAAATAAAATGAATTTGCATATTATATTATATACGATGAACAAATCGATAATAACTCTTACAAGTCACGTGTAAGTACAGTGAATTTTAAAGAACGTGTCCTAAATCACGTGGACGTAATGTAAATTATACAGTTTCAGCGAACCGAAATCAAACTGTTATTTAATTAAGAAATCAATATTGTTTTACCTTGCGGCGGTAAGTAACATTTTTAATGTGTAGGTATATTAAGCAACTAAAGAATTATTATAAATTGCCTGAGCTCACTGCTATGCAAAAAAGATTTTATGGGTAATTGAATTTCGAGCTACGAAAGCCTCAGACTTGGCTCCTTTCAATTACAAAATTTCAACAGTAAAATATGATGATGCCATTCTAGTTCGAATAATAACATCAATTGAATTGCCTGATGGTTACTAAAATATAATCCACTGATTAGTAACATAAAATTACAATAAAAGAATTATTTTCATATGATAGTATGCACATAGTAACTTAATACTTTAATCACATAATCGACTATACGTTGTAGTTACTACTTACTACTATTATTATGTTAAATAAAATATATGTATAACTAGTTCATAAAAATCACAATACCTGCTTAATAGATATTAGATATTTTGATGCAATATTATTTTTGCAACGATGATATTACATTGTCATAGAACCTAAAAACCCTCTGAATCATATAAAAGTACAAAAATAAATAAATAAATAAAGATTCATTAATTTCAATAACAAAATATATCATCTGATTTTTCTAAATTAACTTTTAAAATGTAGCGAAAAGAATGAAGCTATAACAAAACTATATTTGTAAATTTATAACAAAAATACAATCGAATTAAACTGGTTTGTCTACATAAATAAACCTATTTGACTTGTGACGTGGCGTTGTGATAATAAATAATAATTGTTAAAAAGTTGTATTTAAACTAAAAGTCATTATCTGCGGATAATTATCATCTGACTTAATTATTCTTATTTTAAACAATGGAACAGGAAACTTTATTTTTAAGGCTAAGATGGTTGAAACTTTGTATTTGTTTTTGTAATTATATTAAAAGCCACCTAGTTATTTATACATAGGGTAACTTAAGTACAAAAATATATTTTTCTTGGAACGATATATCCAAGATACTTATCACTGGTTGTAGACTTACAATAACCAACCGGTCAACAGTCACCAAAAAATGATATTTACAAAATTATAGGTATTACTTAAGAAGAGTATTGTATATATATATTTTTTTTAAATTTATGTTTTAAACTTTACAGAAATAGTACTTCTAACCAAGTATATTAATTTGAGTAGGTACAAGACGTAGTGTTTGAATAGTTATTTAATACAACAAGTTCAAGTAACGAAACGATAAGCCGGACATTTTATTATCTCTAACTTACAACTCACACAAGTCGGCTCTAACTTTGAAAACGGTCGTCATAGTGCAAATATTTTCGCCAGTAGAAACGATATTATGGTGCTTATTGATTTTTGTTTATAAACGCGTAGCATCAGGGTTAATTTGAAAATGTATTTCGTTTTACAGCACAACAGTAGCTGTTATTATTTACGACCGACTACAGTTGTAGATTACAATATTATCATGACGTGTGATTATCCCCGAACGCCGCCCATGTACACAATAAATGCTATAAAATATACAACGACGGGAATACAAATAAATAGCAGTTTTATTGAAAACTGCTAAACAATAGACGACGGTTCGTGACATGCGTATCGCTCAGAGTTTGATAACAAAGGTAAGTAATTTACTATCAGTACACTTCCGGTTGATTAATCAGGTATGAAAAGTGAATGAAGCGCTTTTGTCAGAGTTATGGCCGTTTTCATCAGTTTAGCTAAACATTTAAGAGTTCTCGGGATGGTCGTCGTTTCGATTGTTTTACTATTAAATTTAGGGTAAATTAAATACACCAGTGACTACTAATTTTTACTGATACAATTAATAAGTACTCTAACATAAAGCTGTTATTTTATTTACTGATGGATGTATTAAGATTTTGTACATTCCTCACCTTTGGGTGAAGACTTTTGTGTGTGTACACATGGTTAATATAATATTTAGGTATTATACATAGATTAATCTTAAAAAGGTAATTTTTCAAATAAATATCAACACAATAAATAAATTAAAGGGTTTCGAGAACCAATTAAAAGGTTTACCATGATTATTTGTTTCTTGAATCTCTTCAAGTGCTCTACGAGGGTCGTTTCTTATTTCTTACATTAATAATATACTGCGTTATTTAAAAATGTAATTAATAACATAACGATATCTTAGTTTTTTCATTATTAAGTACACCAACTGCTCCTGTACTTCCCAATTATGCTTTTCTTTTTGTGTAGCAACTAAATAGCAACTAAATTGTCTTATGCTAATAAAAAATTATTAGAATATTGGTTTTAATGCAAATACTAGACTTCTGTTTACGAGGGCTAGATAACCTTAGATATTATCGAGATAACTATTTTGTGAAAAAAAAAATGTTTTTTTAGTATTATTAAATACTCAAGTATATTATGTTTACTACAAGACTATTTTGTTTTTGTACCAAATTTTCTTAGTTATTTCGTTTCTTTGAACTTACTGAATTCATAAATTTATTTAAATATTCAGGTACCGCTCTCAACTTATCAAACTACTTGCCGGTGTATAGTTTTACCTTAAGTAGAGAACACGGCGTTCAAAATTCCATACATGGTTTTGTATTTATTTTTTTTTTTTTTGGCAATGTTACTATCCTTTCATTACAGCACTATTTTGGTATTATACCGGTTTCAAATATGCAACCCTAGTAAAATGTATTCCCGGACCTAACCTGGAGTTATATCGGTGCCCCAGACGTTTTTTTATAGTTATAAGGATTATTCAAGCTATTCAAATATTCGAATTTATAAAAATAACATTAGAATTTATATCACAGTCCTATATTTTTTTTATACGGTCTGTCTCCGTTTGAATACAAGACATAATATGAATTCTTTATCTTTGAAGCTTACAATTGTAGTACAACACGGTTCTTTGTTTTTAGTTATTCAATATGTACGACATATCACAGTTTTTTTATCTTTATTAAAAAATTCCAAAGCACAAGGTGAATGTCTCTTCTGATAAAAAATTACCTACTATAACAATATACTTCAGTTTTGATTTATTAATTTAAGAACGCCATTTTGACTATACAATATAATATGCGCATTTTCCTCCTTACATATATTATCATTGAGATGACACATCTAGATGAAGAAACAAAATAATTATCAAGTTGTAGAAAGTTATCACCTGTTAAAGTTTCATTATTAGTCATAAAAAGTAATATTTTACGGTAGAAAAACATTAATCTATTTCAGAATCTTTTTACAAGACATTTCCTGAAAATGAATATTAATAACTTTATGAAAGTCTCATGATAAATTGATATTAATATACAATATGTCCTGAACTCACGGAAACTTTATTAGCGCTCTTATTAGAACTTTTTTGTCATTGGTACTTCGTTAAAAAGAATCCCTTCATCCATTTTAAAGTCCAATCCTTAAAAATGTATAGGTTTTTGAGTTTCAAATTTCACCAGCTATAACTAAAAATCACTCATAGTTATTAGGAAAAAAACTAAATCTATATTATAAATTTTACCTCCAAGATGAACTATATTGATTCTAAAGTAATATGATTATACTACTAATATAATATGAATATATGTATATATATATATAGCATTTTTTTGAAGTGAGTTACGTCAGTATTCGTTGGGGGCGTCGATGTGTATATGTATTTGAAAGAAGAAATCATTATGTAAATCAGTAAATACTAAGAAAGCAATAATTATAGAATCAAGGCTATTGTAGGTAAGTCAGTAAGTGGTTTTCTACTTTGATTTTTCTTCGAACGTTTAATGACGTATGCTACTACGCTTATTCTAACCTTGAGCTGTTAGTAGTTTGAATTTATGAACAGGCTACAGTGCCATTAATTTATGTATAAAATACAAACAAATATTAAATATCAACAGGGTGATTGATTAATTAGGACCCAATATCTTAAAATACGTTAGACTTTTTCAAATTATTCTTTTCCATACTTTTGTGGTCACCCCAAATTGTATACACTTTTCAACAACATAGTCCCATATCTTTTTTGAATAATTTCACTTATGAAATTATTAAAGTTAAAAATTTAGAATAAGAGACGAGTAACGCACGCAGATAAAAAAAATAGTACAATCCACCCTTCCTCCCGTCTTAAACTATTTCTCATTTAAAAAGTTAAGATAATATATCCGTTATTATTTAAAAAGCTTAAAAGCTAAAAAGTTTATAGGGTTTTAACACATAAGGAATAGGATTATATTTTTGAAAAATTTATCAAAATTGTGCGAACTATTTACTATAAAAGTAGACAAGTTAAAAATTTAAAAATGTATTTTATCTTCTGAGTTATTGAATAGGTTAACCAATCACTATGTATATTTATAAAGCATCCCTAAATTTCTACAGTCTACTTACATCATTGAAATAATAAGCGTTTGGCGCTCATATTACTTAAATAATTGTTATATTTTTTCTATTCTTAGAAAGTATTAGCTGTGTAGGCTATTCAATATCAGGTTTGGAGAATTCTAATTATTTTCCATGTGGAGTTTGAAAAGTCATCAAAGAAACATGTTATTATTAGTACTGTATTATTGATACTATTAATATCACTACTTTTTATTAAATGCATACATAAATAGATACAAATTAAAATATGCTTATATCCATCGTAGTAATTAAAAAGAAAAAAAACAAAGTAAAAACAATCATTTTTAATTAATAGTTGTATTATTATACAAGCATTTTTAATCGTTCTGTGAGTGAACTCTTGAAAAACAAAAAACGGAAAAATTTTATTGTATTGATACTTGATTTTTTATAAATATTTAGTTTAAACAAATATGACGTTTTTTAACAAAATATTATCAACTAATATAATGTATTATACAGTACACATGTATTACATACATTATAATGATATCTTTCAATTCCCTTTTGCTAATACATAATCGATGCTATATTTGTAATATCATATTATACCTCTTAAGTTTATGATAAATTGTATGATGTAGGTAGTAAATAAATTTAATATTTCGCTAAAATATTGTAATTAATTTATTTGACAAAAAAAGTCTACAAACATTTTTCAAATTGAAAACTTTCCGTTTTAAAATATTTTTTATGTTTAATTAAATAAAAAAAAGTTTTAAATAACTTGGTGAACTTATAGATTGGTATTTGGACAGCTTGAAATGTCCAGCCTTTAAAAACTATGTATACGTTTTTTCGCCATGGATGGGCTTGAATACAATCTAGGGGAGGAGAATTCAGCCCCTTCTCCGCAAATATGAGCCTATAGCCAAACAAAATAGATACTATTTAATCCCACCTTGTAACAATCGAAGTCTGTACTTTCTCTACAACAAATTCTACGTATCATTTATATCATCATCCAGACTAATGATATTATAGATTTTATTACAAAGGATATCAAAATATTTTATTGGACTTGTTAATATAACGTTTTAAACAATACTTCAATACGGCGTTATGAGTATGCAATAAAAATGATGTAATTACCTATGAAAGTGTAAATGATTATAGAATAATTTAGTTTGTTTTATCGCATAATTTGCTTGTAAACGGAATGATAAGTTATTTTTATTTTACCTTAAAGTGAATTTATTAACTAAAGCTTATAACATATTATAAAATATTATATGAAATATTTATTATATATTTTTTAAAAAATAGTTAAATAAATGAATAAATAGAAGTAGTTATACATATTTAATCAACAAGAATACCATAAATTATAACTAATGCCGGTTACTTTTTTAATTCAAATTCAAGTAAAGAATATTTATGATTGAAATCTTCTGAAATAAACAAACATATTACATTTTAAACAATGTAATATGTTCTCCTTCACTTTGAAAACATTTATAAAATACCTATGACAATTGTGTTATTATTTTTATATTGAATTAAATATAATTGATATACTTAAATATATTTGTATATTGCATAAAAACAATTTAACTTAAGCAAATATTAGTTTTGCTGTTTTAAAAAAAATACTCTTAACACCCTTCAAAGATTAATGTGTTTTTTATTATTGGTTTACTGCAGGCTTAGGGGAGAAAATTACTACTAGGCAATACCCAACTAAGCAAGGTTGTTATTTTTCTTCTTGTTTTTATGCTAAAAGGCAACCATTAAATAAGTGGTAAACAAGCGCCGATGGTGTTTTTCTTGACAACAGTGTGTTCAATATTTAAATAACGTTTCCGTTTAACAATTTAATGTTGCACTTTGCTAGCACAGCATTAAGGCTTTCGTTTATTTTGTTGTTTTCTTATGTATTCTTGTGTCTCGCGTACTTGCGTTCAAGTTGGTTTTCTTTTTGCGACAAAATATGTCTGTGCTTTTAGTATTTAACAGGTTTCGTTTTACTCTGGCTTTTATCGACAAAAGCTCATTATAACAACTTTATGGCCTATGGACATTATTTTCACCAACAGCTTTTGTGTTTTCCCTTTGACGGTATTCCTCAACGTAGGAACGTGTATTTAGTTTGTGTTACTATATCTTCAAGTCAATAACTAAGTTTGATGGAAACAGCAAGGTACGCCTAAATCACATAAATCACATATTTATTTCATTATGTGGAACTCAAGACGGACCGTTATCATCAATCAGCTAGGTTCAATAAATAATATTATCCAGTGAGTCATTAAAGTCTACGAACAGTTTCCGATGGTTATTTCGTCAAAACGTTTTTTTTAATGATTTTTTGTTTCATTATATTCGTTTTAATATGTAAACACAATAACGTTTGGCATCACCGCGTTTGTACGCAACAAAAAGCTCCTCGCCCTGAGAAAAAAAACAGTATTATAATACTGTAAAAATCCAACAAATAAATTTTCAAATAAAAAATGCAAAATAAATATTATTTCCGAAGAACTGTGGCTTTCAACATTCTTCTATTTAGTCAGAACTCAATTAATTTTATTTAACAATAGTAATTTGCAAATCTTTTATATAAAAAAATCACACAAAAAAAGAATTTCTTATAATACTTTTTTACCAATTTATTCGCGTTTAAATATTTTAATTTTTTGTTTTTAAATCTAAAAATTCAATTACAATTAAATTTAAGCTTTTTTTTTAATTTGAAAATTGTATCCTGTTCGTTTTCGATTGAAATGCAAATCAAGTAATAAGTAATCCACTCAACGAAAGTATATAATAAGACATTATATTTGCTTAAGGTATGGTATTTATCATATTATGGTTAAAGTCAGTGTTGTGTAATAATTTATATTTTTCCCACTGACAAAGGAGAGTATTGCATGAATATACAAGTCAAAGGGATTCTCCTTATGTCTCGGTGAGTACAGTTACTAAGAATATTTTTTAGAACACTGAACATGTTTTCGGAATTTCGGGTATAACATGTGACAACATTGTTGGCATATAAATAGCTTATTTACCGGCATGATAGGAGTTCACATGCAGCTGCAGCGGCATAAGCAATTATTATAAAACAAATTCAATTGTAGTACATTTTCGAAAACATACTGGAATAAGTCAAAACGCATTAAATCATCTTTGTTTGAACAAACTCGTCAAAAAGGAAAACACGGAAAACTATAACAGTTCAATATATTTTGTAAAAAATATGAAACGCACAAATCAATTAATTAAAAAATGGCTTAAAGTTTTTACAAAGGTAAAGATAATGCTAAATATTATAGGGTACATTGCAAAAGTCCACTTTCAAGTTGACCCCAAAATCGTCCTTAAAGGCAATGCTGGAAATAGTTATTAATACAAATATTTCCCAACTCATAAATATACCCGTAAAAGTCATCATCGGGTATTATCACATTTTCAAATAAAGAGTGGTCTCTAGTAGAATAAGTTTTAAGGAAAAATAGAAGAAAGGATTGATTAAATTGCTTTTGTTAGTGAGCGTAGTCAATACAAATCTAACGAATATGTTTTTGCAAACATGTTGTCAATAAATGACCACATGTAAGTAAATGTGTTCCTTTCGGGAAAATTTAAATGATAAATATACAAGTCAATAACTCTTTCTGTGGTTTTGTCAGGATTGAAACTTAATCGTTAGTTGGTATAACAGAGCTTAACGTGGCCAGCCGGCAGCAATTTATTTGTTTACTGCTGTATACCTGCCTACTAAGGTTTAGAAATAAAAATAAAAATTCATATTATGTGCGCACTGTTTGAATTTACACACAAATGTACATATTTTGTACAATACGGTAAATATATTGTATAATAATTTAGCTGCATAAGAGGTGGACTAGCTGATAAGACTAAACATTAGACCTATTCGTTGTCTTGTTGACTATGCGTTCGTTTTAAGGCGTTTTTTTACAAATTTTAGTTCTGGTCGCCAACACGGTGATAGTAATATCGTTTACAGTGAAAATAATACTACTAGCCGGGTTGGCGACCACAACTAAAATTTGTTTCAATGAGCAAGCTCTCTAGTAATTTAAACTGGTATTAGAGTTGTATTATGCCATTGTACTAGCAATGACTAAACAGTTTGCATTTTTATATTGCATTCATTGTACACCAACTATGTAATAGCGTATTTTGGTATTATATTTTATAAAACAATATTAAAATATATTATTCTAAGCTTTAAAATCGTTGACAACTTTTTGTAAACTCGTTAACGAAAATGTAATTTTTTTTAACGTTGGATATTTTTTGAAGTGTTCGAAAACTCCGAGAAGAATTCATACAACAGTTAATCACACCATAAGTTTGAAGATTTATATTTTAAGAATGTGTCGCATGAATTTTTGTCATCTATCATTAATCATCAATCATTTGGCAGCTAGAAAATAGTTTACTACAGTCGTTTATCAGAAAATCCCATTATTCCTTTCATGATATATTAATATATATATATATTATATTTATATGTATGATAATATTTACATGTATATTAGATAACAGTCGCTTTAGTTTTCTATCAGATGAGATTGACGTATGGTCATATAAGTAAATTATACGCTACATGTAACCTGTTCAATTGATATATAAATATATTAAATGTTATTGACAAAATAAAATAATTATCTGTGTTATTGGTACAATGTTGCTAAGTTGTTTATACAACGGAAATAAGTGATGATTCGACACACATGTTTGTAAATATTAAGTCTGACGTAAAACAGCGAGTAACAGATAAAGAAAAATCAATAAAACCTATATGTATTTTTCTGCAGACACTACAAAACACAAATATTAGTGTCGAGCCTTATAGGTCAATTTTTGGTCATAAGATACGTACATTTTCATATATTTTGTTTTAAATAAAATTGTTTTTCACCGATAAAGATATTATGAATATTTCCAAAGATAACCTTAACCTTGTATTATGGTCTTTCTGTTCGATTTTTTCTAAATGTAATATTATAAAAATATGAAAATTATTATTCGACACCTTACCTCGTAAAATAGGTAAACCGAGAGGTTTGTCTATATACAAATTTGGAAACTTGGTGTGACTTACTAACATTCTAAGATCGGATTATAATATATTTGCGGTATGATTCATTAATGGAGTAGAATTAAATAATTTAGTACATTTTTAAAACTGTCTAAAATTTACTGCAAGACAAGTAGTATTTTATGTTCAAAATATAATACCTCATTGTGTAAAAAGCAAACTAAAAAATATATTGGTCGGAATTTCACATAATTTTTTTTTATGAATACATTCAATAACACAGATTCAAAGTAAAACTTTCATTGTATTTTTTAAGCACGCCGATAGTGTTGATAAAATATTATTGAAATGGAAGTTACAAAACACATCTGATTACAAAAACAAATTATTAACCACACTAAAAAAATACGTTTTGGGTACAAAATGGCTGGAAGGCAATTCAATTACAATTTGATTTGGAAATGTAAATAACGAATATATAGCTTACAGTATTATTAGTCATTCGGCTACAATATTATAATTAATCCTAACCTGACCTTTCCCGTGCCTGTATCCACTGAGATAATACGAAAAATACAACAAACCAAACCAAAATAAACATCTATATTTAAAGTATTAATTAAAAACCGATGTGTCAATGATTAATTGCGTATTATTCCCACGTGTACATTCAAAATTATAGAAATAAATTAAAATTCTGTCTTGACTTTACAATGTATATTTTTACTCGTTCATGTCATAACAGCGATCATATTATCAGTTAAAACCTTTGTTGTAGACATAATATGAATGATGAAAATTAGACGGTAACACTAATTATAAATATATAAAATAAGAACACACTTTTCTTAATTGCAATTATTAAGGTATACAATAATATACATAAATTATCAACTATTATACTTCATAAAGTATTTATTAAAAATTATACAAAGAAACAATTTTATTTTATTTTAAATGAGTATACTTGCCCTTAATTCCTTGTCATGGCTTCTTTTTCATTGAACAGTTTCATCAAATAAAAGTAATGTAATTGATTTAATAACATAAGTACAAGCATAAATCCTTTTATTTACTCTAGGGGGTACCCGATTTTTACCTCTGTAATGGGAGAATAATTTACAACACGATAAAATCGACTGATTATAAACCGTGTTAAGTGTAAACCCCGACTTTGACCTATATACATACCAGTGTAAACAAGACTAATTTCGTGAGTGCCTACCTCAATTTTCGCAACTTTTAGAAAATCAGATTTAAGCACAATTGTTTTTTGTTTTGGCCAAAGCAGCAAGGACCCTTTTTGGCCCAAACAACTAGGGTAAGTTTTTTTCCATTGACAATGTTATGCAATGTATTCAGTTAGTTACACTTTTGTTAATTAAATTTATTTCTTCAATTAAATACGACTATGAATTAATATATTTTATAGTTTTTAATGTCTAATAGCTTTGAAAACAAACCACAACAAATTTAATCTTCTATTCATTTCTTGCGTATCCTCAAGGTTAAGTTCCATAAGCATTATGCTTATGCTTATGTTTTCTTAAAAAAATAAGGCAGTACATGGTTTATGGTACGTTTATTAAGTAGAACTATCTAAATGTCTAAGGTGTTTTTCTCGATTTGAAGAGGAGAGGATAAACTTTTAAAATGTTTAGCTCAATAAAGTACCTTTAAGGTACAATTTCTGATATACAAGGCAATCGAACTGGTGTAAGACACTCATTTTCTCGGAAAATATGAATGTTTTGAAAATGATAATTTTCTATACTTGTAGGTACATATTTTTCTATATTTTTCAATACTTTGAAACTTTTTAACAACGTTCCTTGTACGAAATAAGACTATCAATTTGTATTTTTTAAATTCAACACATATTTTCAAGTCGATAACTGGATATTAAAAAAATAAATGTTGTAATTGTCGTTTGAAATTTTTGTTTTCAATAATCGGTTTGTCACTTGAACTTGTCATCATCATGTAGCTTAACGGGCCATGAAGGCCCAACGCTGCCGTTCACGAGAACTTGAACTTGTGAAGATATGAATTTATCAAGATTAATATTCGTTCGGTTTATAAAGACAATAGCTCAGCGAGTTCTTATTAAATAACAATATTGACCTCCGTCGATAACCAGACATAATAACACTCGTTACATATTTTTTTTTTATACTAAATATGGAAAATGATTCTTCACCTATGTACCTACCTGTTTTGAGATAATGACAGACGAGCAGTTCTTATCTTCCTACTTCAAACACGCGCCTGCTACTAGTCTTAGACTTAAACGAAAGAATATTGATTACAGTTTGGAAAAAACCAAAATTCATATTTGTTTTAGGTATAAGGTTTGAACCAGAAAAAACTTAAGCAACTGATGGTTATATGTAATAAAATAATATTAAAAACCCATAACCACACAAATTATATACTCAGTCTGTCGTTAGCGCTGAAAATGACAACATTGTTACCGAAATACGTCGTATACGCGGAGAGTATATAATTTTTATGGTTAAGGGTTTTTTAATATTATTTTATAAGGTTTGAAGTTAAATATTTTCTAAATATTGAAAAATGTAGTAAAATATGTACCTACAAGCATAGGAAAAGTTTTACACCAGTTGGATCGCTCTGTATAGAGTTGTTACACAAAGAAAGCGGTCAGCGGTTTAGAAGATATCTTGGGTCCAGACACAAAAAAAACATCATTGTAAAAACAATACTTTCTCAACTCCGCGTCCAAGCTAAGCTTCTGTGTTAACCTATTGAGAAAAATTAGGTTATAGTAACTATAATCTTATAAAACGAACAAATTTGTATTACGTTTCTGCAACTGTCGATTGTCTTTTCCATTACATCCAAGTTTTTTTTTTCAAAAATGTCTTCTAATTATACTAAAACAAATTAGAGAAACTCAAATTTCTCTGTCGACTCAATATCCTTGAAAATGTCTGGTTCTACGTTGTTACTATTAACTCTCTTTAACATAAACACCATTTTTCCCTTTGTTCAATTTTCTCTAACCGCTAGTTTATTTTTAAATGAGACCAACAAAGTATAGTTTATCAATATAATATAACGTTACGGTATTGCTCTATTTTATAAAAAAACCACGAGCCGTATTCTTTTAGGGATATGTTCAAAATAAAAAATGGCTGTGGATTTATTGGAGTTTTACGGAAACAGTATCCTTCTTTTAGAAGACACCGGAAAGACGTTAGTGAGGTAAACGTCTGGCAAGTGCATTATTAGCACTTAGATCAATGTTTTTTCTAAACGAATATATATATTCCAAATAGATATTCACGGACGTCGTATAACATATGTAACACTCAGTTGCGTTTGCATTAATAAAATATAGATAAATAAATATCTATCCATTTACTTGATTGTGCCACCGTTTCAACTGCACCATACCAGGAGAATTATTAAATGTGCTACAATTCTACCGTCTGTGCTTACAAACCACGCTACACGCAGTCAAACCCTACGAGTCTGCCAGAAAATGTGTTTGCAACTCAACAAATAACATGTGTGTGTGTATGTATGTATAAGAGCTTTTGTCGGATCCAACCTAGAAAAATATTATTGTATTTTACCGGGTGATTCCTTTTAACGCAAGAAACTAAATTTCTAGGAAAATAGTGTTACAATTTTATAGGTGTTTTTTGTTGTTCTGAAACCATTTATATTTATGTTATTTTATTGTAGTAAAATGAAATAACAAATATTTCCATTGTTTAAGTAATTTCCAGAACGATATCAACTTAAATGATAAATTATACATTTAATTAACCCTTCACAGCATGATTTTTTTTTTATTCGAAAAAACATGCGCTTTTGAATAAACCTACTTAATACTACTTAAAAAAATTAAAACAATCATAATTATAATAAAAATAATAAAATAAAAATGTTTACCGGACGGTAACCATATTTAAAAAATTACCTTTAAAATTAATAAAGTTTTTGTATTTTTAAAGTAATTAGTTACGTTATTCAGCTTTTACTATTTTATGCATTATGTATGTGCATTCTAAAATATATATATGTATATATATATTATACAATTATTAAATTAATTTAAGTTATTACAAATAATAACTTAAAAGAAATTAAGTTGTAAAATAATAACGAACCAACAACAGCGGAACTAATGATAGTAAAAAAAAAAACAACTTTATTATGTGTACATTTATTTGACCTTGTACATTTTAGACGATTGTGTTAAAACAGAAAAAGATAATTACATAAAAATTATAGAAAATTGTATTTATTCAATTTTGGTAAACGAGTTGTATCTAATGAGTAAAGGCAATATGGGCACGAGGTCCCTTTTTTAAGGAGTATAGGGCTACACACATGCATCAGGACATTCAATATGTTTAAATGTATTAATTAAATGTTTAATAGTCTAGATTATATTTTTATCAATTGCACAGTTATAGCGCTGTTATTGTTGCCAACAGACAAAAATAGAGCGTACAGTAATGTTTATATTATATACCTAATCACCTAAATCCAAAAAACAATCATATATAAATTAATATAACGGTATAATATAATATACTGCAATTCATAAGACATACGAGGTCACAGAACTGAGGGATAAAATAGTTAATAAATACCTTCCTGCTTTGCATCGAAAATAAAAAAATTGTGCTAAAAATGTTGTTGGATTGCCCGAAATAAATAGTTTACCGGAAAACCAACAAAAAGCCGTTAAAGATTGTTAGTGCACATAAAAAAACTTCCAATATAATTACATTATTCACTGTAGAAACTATAAGAAAATCTAGTACATTTTTATTTGTTTAAATAGCAAAATATAACATAAACGAAATAATGAGATACCTTCATAGTTTTATTGAATTGAAAGTTATTTGTTTTTTTTTCTATTGATTTGCAAGACTTATATTTTAATCACATTCAATTACAATTCGCTTAACGCATTTTTTGCTCTGATTGAATTACAAAAAACTGAAAAATACAAGACATTTTACGATTGTTGATCAACAATTATTTTGTATGTGCACAAATTATTTAGTTTTAGAGACCAATTAATACATGATTAATGTATAAACGCCTCGTTACTTATTATATATAATCGAAACTTTAATATTAAAATGTTTTATTTATTTTTACTAAAAAAATATTTTTACTTAATATTTTCAAAGAGGTATAATTATACATAGCATTATGTATTTATGGTGTATTTTTAGCTTTTCACCGTCGGAACTGTTGTCCGTGCCTTTATTATTTTGTACAGCGTAAGTAAATGGATAATATTAATTAGGCGGCCTATAAGAAATTGTAGATCTTTCACCGACCCAAATGAACTGCTGTTATCATACGGCGCTAATAGGTGTATATTATAATATTTCATTATTATTAGTGATAACCCTCAGGTCATAGGTAAGCGGCAGGTCAAAGATCATTAATAGAATGGCGTTATGCAGAAAGCAACCAACCCACAAAAAAAAAATTGAGCTTTAAGTTTAACTAATTTGGTATAGTGTATAGTGGTTATTTTCTGCATAACGCCATTCAATAATAGTAAGAGTTATTGACAACTAATAGCCTTTTAATTAAAAAAGCATTTCTCTGTCGTTTAAAATACATCTATTAACTCGTTCAACAGCAAAACAACTCTTGACGTACATTTGTCAATGTACAATGTCATTGTCATTGTCAATTGTCACAATGTGGTTCATGTAACAGATCTATACATATTTACAGATCTATATATATATATTTTGTATCTGATGATACAAAAATAAATAAATTATTAATACAGCTAATATCTCAGAAAACATAATTTTTGATCGAGAAGCTACTGACTTCTACTATATTTGATATTATGCACAACCACAGAACTTTGTTTATATTTTGTTTTTTTCATTTAATTCAAACGGTTTAGATTTCAATGTTTTTTTTTTTTGGCTGGTGGTAACCAAGAAAATTCGTGAGATTTTGACTGTCAAATAGAATATGTAAAACTGCATTAGCCTCTGAGTGTAATATTACCATAGATGGCTTTATTATTTAGTAAAATATATAACATAAATCTACGTGTAGTTTGATTCTTGTTGCCAAAAAAAACATAGCAAAAATGAATTACTTTAAAAAATGTACTTATATCGCACAAGTTCGTTTAATTTTAATTGAAATAGTCATATTAAAAAAAAATTGCACCCCATTGTAAATTAATCAACAAAAATATTTACAAATAGAACACAAATTTCTGAGTAATAATTAGTACCTATTTTTGATACCCATATCATATTCCACGGTAAAAATATTAACAAGTTTTTTGTTGTCTCATATTGTGTTTATAATCTAGTTATTATTTCAGTTTCGTCATGGAGCTAAAAAAGTACTTTTTTCATCAACCACTTGTTTTAATTTTGAATTTTTTTTGAAAAAGTTATCTGACAATGATTTGACAGCGGTTTGGATTTACGGAAACTTTTTTACCACTGGTACGATTTTATCCTGTTATAAGTCTATAGATGAGATATTGTCTCTAAAAAGTGTTGTCTCTAAATGGCAAAATATTAAAAATTATTTGTTGTCCAACTGTTTAAAAATAGTTAATGGTTTTTTAGTTATATTCATTTTTTTCATTAAACGTTTTGTCTTGGCTAAGTTAGATGAATAAAATGAAACTCATTTTTATCAATTGGCAGACTACCGGTACAACTGATAAAAAATTATTTTCATTAATTACCTACATCATGATTTTAATAATAATAATAATAAAAATAAGCCGTAAAAACATAATCACATTTGTCTGTTAAGAACACAACTTTTTTTTATTCTTCGTAAAATATAACAATTATGTATTAAAAATGGCCTATAGTCTAAATCTTTACTTGAAAAAAAAAAAATTACTATCAATTTTAGCGGAATAAGCTTATTATATTATAAAGAACCTTTTAAAAAATTATCATGGACCTTCGTATTATATCTGTAGATTTTAGGTTGTCGCATTCCTATAAATCAACAAACTCTTTTATTTATTTAAATAAATAACAATAATTTTATTGATAAAAAACATAATCAGTACTATACAACTAGCCTTTGACCTGTTGCATGAGTAGAAAATCCAAAAAAAAAAAATAAAACTAAAATCAAAATAGGTTCATTGCAAATGGTATAAATACAAAGTATTTTGCATCAACAAATCATTCAGTCAAGAGTGAACTAGGCATAAAGTGTATGTTATTTGTTTTATTTTAAAAGCAAAACGCAATTAAGAAAAAAATGACTACAGGTAACGTAAAATTATTATTAAATTTTATAAATGAATAAACGTTTAAAAAATAATTAAAAATTTCCTAATGAAATAATTTTTGATTGTTTTACATATTTAGCTGTCGATTTTCCGAAAGATTTTTTATTCGGCACTTCGTCCAGTGCTTACCAAATTGAAGGCGCAGTAAATGAGGGCGGTAAGACAAACTTTATTGGGAAATTATTTTTTTAAATTTATAGAATAATAAGATAGAAAAAAATAGTCACAATAATCCCACTGCTGTTTTCGTGTAAAATTTGTGTCTAGAATTTAAATCAAAACTATTTAAAACATTTTTTTATTTTGACATTATGAAAGAAAATTCTTAAAATAAATAGAAAGTAGTCTTTTCTAAAAAAAGTTACATTAATGTTTTCTTAATATTTTAATTTTTTTAATTATATTTCTATTGTGTATTAAACACTTCAAATCGGGGTCGTCTTGAAGACTGTGTTGATTTTCCAGTTATCAAATAAAGTTCTGAAACTCTTCATTGCACTTTTATATGTCAAAGTGATTTTAATAAGAACCTAAAAAAAAAATCTGTTCATCAGTTTCAGAGATCTGCTATGCTAAAGAAAAATTAAGCTGAAATTGACACAAAACATAAATATCTAATTTTTTATTTGTTTAATACATTTTTTGTAACTTCTGGACCAGCTATATCTGATAAGTTAAAAATCGATTGTATTATAGTTGTAGTTAGAAAATTGAATATTAAGCGTGTATATTATTTATCGCACAGACTTTTTCAAATTAATTTGATTTTATCGCATAGGTATGAAGTCCTATCTTATATTAAGGATAAGACAAATATCTCTCACTATTAGAGTGTAGCATTTTTTTTATGTTCACAACAATTTTTTAAAGTTATCAACATTACATTTTTTTTCATTTTAATTACCATACTTACTAAAGTAAATAAATGTAATGATGCTTCACTTTAAACGGATAAAGTGTCGGGAGAAAGAAGATTTCATTTATGTGTAAAAGTGAATAGTTTAATTGTGTAAAAATGTGTACATGCAATTTAATATTAAAAGAAATACGTTTTTAATAACTAAACGTACTTTTGAATATTTTATTACAGGAAAGAGTAAAAATATATGGGACGTGTTTATAAAAAAACAAAAATATTCAGATGTATTCTCTGTCCGGAGCGCAAAGGATATACCTAAAGAATACATAAATCGAGTCAAGTTAGTGGGTTATTCAAAAGGTTCCATCATTTTCAAGGTTGTGGATAAAATAGTTGATAAACTTACTTCGGTTGCCGATGCTGATATTGCATGTGACTCTTATCATAAAACGGACGTGGACGTTGCACTTCTCAAAGAACTTGGCGTGAGTGAAACCGTTTGGCTACCAAATTTTAAATCTTCAAATTAAAAAAACTTTTTTTTCGAGTTTTCAATTTGATTTGATACCGGCCTTGTTCAAACGGAACCGGTGGGCTATAAGATATTGTGTTCAGGAAACTTGCTGGATGTCCGTGTGGAACACAAAGGGTTAAAACATTCTGTCAGGCTTCGAATATAATAATATTAATAATAACATAGCTAATTACTTTAGTTCTACACTATAATTTATTTATTATTTTATAGGTTCAAGTATATCGGTTCTCGTTAAGTTGGTCGAGAATTTTGCCAACTGGATACGATCATGAACCAAATGGAGAAGCAATACAACATTACCAAGATTTCATCGATAAATTACTCGCTAACAACATACAACCATTAGTATGACGGATTTTTTTAGTTTAAATGGCTTGATTTGAGTATTTTTTTTTCTACATTGAATCATCAATTTTACGCTGAATATTTTGATATTAAAATATTCCACTTTGGTTTATTAGAGTCTAGTAACACAATAGAGAATATATATATATAGGACCTATTAACTGTCTTACATGATTAGCTTTATAATTAATAAATTGCACAGGTGACCATGTATCACTGTGATCTTCCTCAAGTACTACAAGAGGCGGGCGGTTGGACAAACAATTTTATGATAGGATGTTTTTCAAGCTACGCCCGTTTTTTATTTAAAACATTTGGAGATAAAGTGAGTTAAAATGTATTTATAATCATTCTTATTTTTTTTATTATGGTCTGTACACCATTTTTTTATTATAGGTGAAACTGTGGACAACGATTAACGAGCCAAGGTTGGTATCCGAAGGCTATGGGGGGATTTATGGTCTTGCTCCATTTGACCACGATTTGGGTGCAACATACAGTGGTATTGGAGATTATTTGTCTATTCATAATATGTTACTTGCTCACGCCGTTGCGTACAGAATATACGAAAAGGATTTTAAGCCCACACAAAATGGTAACTACTAATTACATACTTATATTATTACTTCTAAAACCATTGATTGTGTATATGATATTTGATTTCTGAAAAACGTAAAATACAATATTATTAAAATTGAAGTTAGGATATCACTTCGTTGTAAATGTCCTAAAATGTAATTGTTAGAGAAATTATTTTATAAATATGTAAAAACATTTTATTAAAAAAAATCATATGTAGTAATAATATACTATTGTATTTATGTTTAGGGGGAGTTAGCATATGTCCAGATACGACATGGGCGTTCCCTAATGATGGAAATAATGAAAATGATAAAAAAGCCTCAGAGTTGGTATTACAACATTATGTACGTATTAACTATTGCTATTGATGTATGAATATATATATATATACTCATATAATATAACATATGTACATAATCTTTAGTACGTACCTACTTAACATTTGTTAAATACTTGTGAATTTTATTTAGGTCGGTATGTTCATTGAACCATTGGTAACTGGTGAATTTCCAAAAATCGTCCTGGAATCTATTAAAGACACAAATGAACGGAAAAAATTTAGTACTTGGCGACTTGTTCCGTTCACCGACGAAGAAAAAAAATTACTCATAGGTATTGAGCGATCGTTTTAAATATTTATGATTAAACTTTAAAAGATAAAAATCCAGAACCGTGGGATCGGGGCATATTGTGGCTGGGGAGGTCACAGATCTAACATTTAAATAAACGCTTCGATACGAATCTGTGGGTTAAGTTACAAAAATCGATATAAAAGCATTGTGCCTAAGTAGTAACACCCATTTATCATAATTAATAATATAATGAAAATATTATCAAATAACTATTGACAGTTAATTCATTCATCCCTAGTTACCAAGAATTGACTGCGATCAAGCTTAATTTTCCTTTTTTTTTTTTTGGTTTTTCCATAATAAAAAAATAGTTTGACAACAGAATTTTCAGAAATACATGTTATAATCTCATTCTAGATCTATCGAAGGTCTAATAATTAGCAGTCTTTAAATCTTACAACCATAACTATATAAGCGAAATGGAGAAAAAATGTCTAACGTTGAAACTAGCTAGACTTTTTTGAAAAAGTTATAGAACACCCTATATGTATTTTGGCCTATATTTTTTTAAACATTTTATAAAAAGTACCGTAATTTTAAGTTGAAAAATATGTACATTTATTGGTTGTTTTCAATTTTGAAGGAGAAGGGGTGAACTTATTTTAATTTATGACCCAATAAAGTATCAATTGGGTAACAATACCTCCTCAGCTCCGAAAAATAGATATAATATTTATCCATATATATTATTATCGTATAGTTTATATTGAACGATTTGTTTTTCAAACTTAGATCCGAAGTTAAGATATTTGTTTGCAACCACCAAGCTCTAAAGCGTTATTACATTAAATAATTGTATTACGTTTGTTTTTAAAGGTGCTTACGACTTCATGGCGTTTAACTACTATAGGGCGTTGAGAGTGACCATGATGTCTGAGGACAAAATAAAGGACGAAACAGATTTAAAAAAAATTGATCAAAGAATTGAGATAGTAGGAGACTACGCGGACCCTAGTATTCCGATAGATGTAATTTTTGAAATTGGCTTGATAATTACATTTTTTTGTTAAAAACTAATTTTGTTTTATTTAGGACTATAATGGATTCTACAATATTTTAACATGGTTAAGCAAAAAGTGCAAGAAGGATACTAAATTTATTATTTGTGAAAACGGTCTTAAGGATATCGATAATCCATTAATAACCGCCGAAGTAAAAACCAAAAGCAAAATAGAATATCATCGTGTAAGCCTACCACTATGTTACTAATATATATACATACCACTAAGTAATGTTGTGATTACTTGCTCAATTCTTTTAATTCTCCAGAAAAAATTAATATTAGTGTTAGGGTATTAGATGAAAACTTTTGAATTGCTACAACAAATGTGTGATACATTAAAATGATTATATTTTTTTTTAAATGTAAAAATATTATAAATAATGATACATTTTTATAATTAAATGTAACTAATATCATATAAAGCACATCTCTTAAGTAGTCTAAACAACTTTTTTATAATATAGTTTATAATTAACAATAACGATAATCACTCAGTGCATTAAATTATTTTTTAGGGCATTTTAGTGGAGTTGAGTAAAGCAATTAAGGATGGCATTAATGTTTTCGGGTATTGCGTCTGGTCGTTCATGGATTCCTATGAATGGATCATGGGATACAAGTAAGTTTAGTCAAACGGTAAATATACCACATTTCTATTTTACATTTAAATGTTATTGTTCTTCTTTTAAGAACAAAAAGTATTGTCCGGGTGTCTTCCTGGATGTAGCACAAGCCTTTGACAGAGTTTGGCACACCGGATTGTTGTATAAAATCAAATTATTCCTCCCTGCTCCTCTTTATTTACTAATTCGATCATACCTTGAAAATCGTACATTTAAAGTTCGTCATGGTAAAGCCTTTTCCTCCCTCTTTCCTATATTAGCAGGAGTTCCTCAGGGAAGTGATCTTTCTCCTAGCCTCTACAAAATTTTCACTTCAGACATCCCTCACACCCAAAACACTATTCTAGCCACCTACGCCGATGACACAGCTATTCTATCCTCTAATAGAGACCCCACTGAAGCATTTAATGTTCTTCAACAACACCTCGATCAAATTGGAAAATGGTCCTCAAACTGGAAAATTAAAATGAATGCAGAAAAATCTGTACATGTTTCTTTTACACTCAACAAAAAAAAACGCCTATTCTCACCCTCCAAGAAGTTCCTATCCCCTCATTGTCCCAAGTGAAATATCTAGGTATTATTTTAGATAAAAGACTAACCTGGGGCCCCCACCTAAAATCAAAAAGGAAGTCTCTAAATACTCGTTCGCACTTACTACGTCCTATACTGAAATCCAAACTCCCGCTTCATAACAAAATTCTTATTTATAAGTCAATGTTAAGACCAATTTGGTCATACGGAGCTCAAATATGGGGTTGTGCCAAACCATCCCAACTAAAAAGAATAGAAGCTTTCCAATCGATTTCCCTCCGTACAATCACGTCCGCTCCATGGTATGTTTCCAACCTCACCCTTCACAATGACTTACACATCGAATCAGTTGAAAATTTAGTTAAGACTCATTATAAAAAATTCCACTTAAGATTACTCCTCCACTCGAATCCATTAATAGCAAGCCAGCACACAGCTACTATCCCGGACAACCCCCCTCGTCGTCTTAAAAGACGTTAGTGTCGAGACCTCCTAAATTGTAATGCTACCGTTTAATTTCTAGCCAAAACCTGTCATAGGGTCCTATCACTGGACAGCTTCCCTACTCATAGTCTACAAGTCATTTATTACATTGTTAGCATATTTTCTTATTGTATATTTTGTATGTACAGATTGTAAATGTTATTTAAAATAAAAAATAAAAATGTTATTGTAACAATCCTTTTTATAAAATTACTAACTGTTCTGTAACCTATATGTTATATTGTAAAACATTAAGAGCAATTTTTAATAACTTATAAGCCAATGTTTAAAAAATGTGGGCATGTTAACTCTAACATGATCTAATGTTTTATATTTTTCAGAGATAAATTCGGCATATATGAAGTGGACTTTGAAAACCCAGACAGACCTCGCACGAAGAAAGGCTGTTTTAACTTTTTCAATAAGTTGTTCCAAGACAAGAAATTGCCAGTTGATTCAACCTAAACTACAAATACTTTAAAACATATTCTAGGTTTCTGGTTAAACCACAAACTAATAAAAATTATTTTTTTAAATATATTTTTTTATTAAACAAATATTATTCTACTACAAGATAGCTACAAAGATTATAAGTTGTTTACTTTATGTATACTTAGTTTATTCTTTTACGCAGGGTCTGGAGTTATAGTTTATCAATATATTATGTTTTATTCGTATATCTAATAAAAAAAATAAAGAAATTTCAAGTGTTTAATTGAATTGTTTATATTTTTGATAAATTTAAATTATGATAACGCGTAAAGTTGTAGACACTTTAAAAGGCTGTGGCGCGAAGCGAACGCCACCGGTCCATACATTTGTACAAAATAATATGTTTTACAATATCACTTATATTCTCAAATCCCGTACAACAGTAGCAACTAGTCAGGGTCCTGTAGGTTTAGGCGATAGGCCTTAGGATATTAGGCATGTAGGTAGCCGCGAGTTCGCTGCTCAAGACATATTAGTACTAAACTATGTAGTAGTTTATTTATTAGTACATATTAGTTGTATAGTACCTATGTATTATACCTATTAGTTTATTTATTTTTTGCAATCCAACCGTATTATATAGTTGATATTAGGTAGATTCAACTCAAATATTTAGTCAATCCAACCATATTATTTAGTCAGTTACACAAAATATATATATAATTGATTTAACTATATATAATTAACTATTTCAGTTTAGTACTCACAGCTAAAAATGTTTTGTGTCCCTATATTAACCATAATCTATGGGACAATTATAATTACGAGTATAGTTGTCCCAACTACATATATAGTTATTTCCGCGAGTGAAACCATTATCGATAGAATCGTTTATGAAATATAGATCAATCATAATAATTATTATTAAATACCTAGGGTATTTCAAGTGCGAAAGTGATACTTAAAATAAATTTGACCATTCAAAGTGTGATGATATGGAAAAAGCTTATAGAAAAGAGAATTAGAAGTGAGACATATGCGAAGATGATGTGGAAGATCGTGTCGGGTGATGGTTTTAAGACAAGGGTTTCGCCAATTTTGGTAAAGAAACGTACACCAAACGATTGAAGAATGAGAAGAAGATGAAAAAAATAGTTGTAATGTCTTAATAATTCTATGAAATCTTATATTGTATAAAGTAATGTGTAAATCGTAAAGCAATTTTTTCAATAATAACCATTTGTAAGCGATGATCTACTAAAAATTGTTGTTTTTTACATTTTTGACCTCCTTATGTTTTTCGTTTGGATGTACACAACTGCTGTTAAGCTGAGAAAAACAAGTTGCAAAAATAAAGTTGTTGTAGGGTTTTTCAATTCATACTACTAGTTTGAAAATATGATGTGTCAATATTGTTGCCGCGTTATATTTGCACAAACGCTGTTTTTGTCGTTTTACTATTTTATCAGGTAGGCGCCTGTCAGTGGTAAAATATAGGACCCAGTTTTAAAAGTGGTTTATTTCGATTGGACCGGCAAACCAATTGGTTGTAATTAATTTTTTGAAAACAAATTTAATTCGAAAGAGTGTCAATTTGTAGTAGCCATGCTTGGCAAGTTTGTGATATTGTTATTATTGTTTACGGGGTCGTTTGGAAATTTTCAAGACGATATTTTCGAAAAAGTCCGTACCCATTGCATATTTTCAAAATACATACGTGGTTTGTTTATGTTAAACGAAAAATATTTCTCTTTGATGTTTCTTCAAAATGGTAAAGAAACGTACACATCAAAAGATCTGATGGCTTACGGCGATAACTTACAGTCTCACGGTGATGTCATAATGGCTATGCTGGACAAGCTGCGAAGCGAACAACCCGACATTTTCCACGTTGACCTAATGACGGCAAATTTGTATATCAATAACACCTATGGACATCTTTATCTACATTCGTCGACCACGGCAGCAGATATTCTGGACGTGTTCATGGACGTTAACGCTGCGATGAGAATAAAATACTTGGAATATTACGGTATGGTACGTCACTATCTTTTGGAGTTTCTTAACGGTAATTGTCGAAAAACCTGGATAACCATGAGCAAAGCATCCGAATCCCTCGAGACAGTAAAATCTTTAACTGTTGGTAAAAAATGCGTTGACAACGTAAAAGACCCTCAAGAGCTATTGAGTAAAATAGACCAATTGAAAACGGCTGCGAGCAATGTGATACTGAGTGACACGTTTAAAAAAAAAGACTACACGGATTTCAAACCGGCCAACATGATACTCAGTTCGTTGTTGTCGGGATACGAAACACAGTCTTGGATAGGTAAGGAAAAAATGAAATTGTCAACGGTCACAGCGACGAATATAAAAAAGGACGATGGTCTGAACCTAATGAGGTTGGTCAAAATAAACAAACAGTATGCCAACAAAGACGGATACAATATTATGGATCTGTACATTTGCGCGGAATTTAACTTCAAGGCTGATTTGGTCAAATCGTTTCAACAACAAGTACTGGCCGCCACAATTCATCCAGTTTTTTCGTGTGCTAGCAGATACTTCACCACAATAGAGTATGTATACACTGAATGCAAATCAGATTTGAACTTTGACAGAATAGAAAAAATTGGAACAACTTTAATTGTAGCTTTGAACGAAATAAAAAATTTTAATATATTTTCGATTAAAGTGGACAAGTATCTTACATATTTAGTGAAAAAAACAACAGAAATTGTTAATCTTGAAAAAAAAAATAATTTCATTCCTAAGAATCCCCACTGGATAAAAGAACTATTGAATCTTTGTTCAAACCCTATGGAATTGAATGGACTGGTTTTCGACGCAAATGCAAAAATTGTACAAAACAAAGAAGAATGCGGTGCTGTGATTAACCAAACAGAAAAACAAATAGATGAACTCAAGATCTACCTTAACGCTTTGTCAAATAACTTAGATGTCTATCATATCATAAAGAGAACTGTTCCCCATGACAAAATGTTTGAGGAAAAGCCACTAAACGTTTTGGAGTATTGCGCTGATGGTAAGTAAAACGGTTTAAGTATTAATAAAAAACCCATGTGGTCTGCTTTATAAAAATTATCATAAATTTGGAAATCGTTTACTTTGCAAATATATAAGCTACTCATATTATAATTTGTTTTTTATTTTAATTACCCCGGTCACCGATGCCTGCAATAAAGTACTAGTTAAAAAAAAATCGTATTACCTAAAATTAAGCAACACTTTTTAATTTAAGTCGCATTATCAACAAAATAAGTGACATATTATAAAATGGTTTGTTAAAAATAACTGTACTTTATTTTTTTTTTATAGATGTTTGGTCTTTTGATGCAAACGCAGAAGCAAGTACTAACAAACCAGATCTTAGAGCTGGTAATACAAATAAAGAAAAATCAATTCATGAAAACGAGGGCCAAGGATCAGGCAATGAAGCTACAAGTGGAAAAGCTAGAATAATTGAAGAACACGTCGACAAGACAAAAGATTATCCTAAGAAGTTGCAAGATGAAGGTGTCGAAGATGACGATACAAATTCCGAACCCGAAGGTTTTTCTAAACTAGAAAAAGCAGATGATGAATTTATAGAAAAAGAATTTTTTCAAACTTACAACATGTGAAATAATAATAACCTAAATTAGCCAATTAAGAATACACACGAAAGTGGAATAGCTGTTTTTTAAGCCCAAAAAATTCAAAGGTCATTTTCAATATTTTGTACTTCAATCATTTTTTAATGTATTGTAAATGCAACAATGATGATATTATTATTTTTTCATTTGAACCTATAATGATTATTTTATTGTAAAACCTTTATTAAAAAAAAATATCATGTTATTTTATAAGTAATCCGACGCATGTTGCACAAATTATCATTTTATTTAAATATAATATAAAATCGATTTTTCGAATGTTCTCTCACAATAATTGAATTTTTAATTTATACTTAAAGGTGTTATATTTTAGTGTTTTATAATGGATAGATTTGAAATAAAAAGTGAAAGTTAAGCCTAAGGCTACATATTATATAATATACAATTTTCACAAAAACTTATAGTCAAACTTTCTAAATGGACAGAGTCAGGCAGAGGGTGTGGTGTTTTTGAAACGACTGTAGGCGCGCTTGCGTCTGAACTGTTTTCAAAATAGTTGATATCTACTCGATGCTTATGACATTTTAGTAACAATGGAGTCAAGGTCTGTAGCACATGGCATTTTTATTTATAACACCTTTATTGAAACTGGTAGGTTAGGTTCAAAGGATTCAAAGGGTTAAATGGATTCCATGTGCCATGCTTGGATAATTTCGCCACCCGTCTACAAGAATGCGTCGACAAAAATGGACGCCACCTAACTGATATATATTTTCGCAGTTGATTATTTAATTTTTATTTTTTGCAAATGGCAATGTTTGAGTAATTTATGAAAAAATAAATTTTAAAATTAGTTTGAAAATAAATGTGTGACGGTCATTTCAAAAACACCATACCTCCCTGCCGGACCCTGTATTATAAACAAACCCTCCAAAAAGAATCAACGACGGGTTATATTAAGGTTTTAACGAAGATTTTCACTCAGCCACCGCGAGCGATAAAAAAAACAATGTTAAACTGTAAATATATGTAGTTCTAAAAAAAAAAAACTCTAAAAAATCTATTTGTAAAGCTTACAGTCATCAAGGTATACATGAGGACTCGAACCATCAGCAGCGCCTACTGGTGGCAGAAAAGTGAACTAATTTTGGCTTCAATTGATAAGCGTGATCGCTAAACCTAACGTATTTCAATTTAACTTTTAACAGATTAGAGATAACATTGTAGCCAACCTTATCTTACCTAGCTTCGCTAAAAGATAACAGTGTTGCCGACGTGACCTGATCTTAAGGTTTCAATAATAATAATATTTATATTCTTACTGTTATTATTTTCTTTTTATACTATACTATCACTGTGCGAACAATGAAATAAGTACAGAGCCGACCTCACCTGACCGTGTTGTATCTTGCCGGCGCCGTATCGTGTGTGTGGGTTGAGTTATGTGCCAGTGAATTAATTACATCAGATAAAGTTTTGAACTTTTCATTGCAATTTTACATGTCAATGTGATTCTAATAAGACTTTAAATAACAAATTCCGTTCATCGATTTCAGTGATCTGCGTTGCTGAAGGCAAATTGAGCTAAAATTTAAAAAATAATTAATTTTTAATTTATATTTAGTACTATACCGCATGGGTATGCAATCCGATCTACTTGTAAATTATCTGATATTAAAGATAAGACAAATATCTCTCGCTATTAGCGTGTAGCATTTTTTTTCCTATTCACAACAAGCTTTTAAAGTTATCAACGACAATTTTTTTTTCATTTTAATTACAATACTTACTTGATATTTAAAAATTGAGAAAGTAAAAAATTTGAAATATGCCTAAATGGAGAAAGAGCCGGGAAAAATAAGGTTTGATTAATGTGTAATAGTGAACAGATGCATTGTGTAAAAATGTGTACATACAGTTCAATTTTAAAAGAAATAACTTTTTAAATTATTCAACGAACTTTAGAATATTTTACTACAGGAAAGAGTAAAAACATATGGGACGTGTTTATAAAAAATAAAAAATATTCAGCTGGGTTCTCTGTCCGGAGCACAAAGGATATACCTGAAGAATACAAAAGTCGAGTCAACTTTGTGGGTTGTTCAAAAGGTTCCATTATTTTCAAGGTTGTAGATAAAATAGTTGATAGTGTTACTTCGATTGCTGATGCTGATATTCCACCAAATACTATAAATGACAACACCGGAAGGTCAATGTTAATTTGTAATGACTCAGAATTTTCCCCCCATTAAGAGTGTTTCCCGAATACAGGAATCAAAATAAGCATTATTCTGAAACGATGTCTACACTGAAAATTGAAATTTTACATTGGCTCATAAAATATAAACCATTATCATACATAATATGCGTAATCGGTCGAGAAGAGTGACCAAGCTGGCGTTGACTGAGAAAGAAATACAGAATGAAAAAGATTTAAAAAAACTCGATCAAAGAATTAACAGGTGCGTTGTAACAACGCACCTATCGATCCGATATATGTAAATTGTGAAATTTGTTTGATAACTACTTTTTTTTGTTACAAATAAATTGTTGTTATTTAGACTAATATTGTACTATCGAAATTTTTAAAATGGTTAAGCGAAATATACAAGAAGGACACTAAATTTATTATTTGTGAAACGGAACTTACCGATGATCCATTAAAGACCACCGAAGAAAATATTAAAAACAAAATAGAATATCAAACAAAATTATTATTAAATTTATAAGCTAATTTTAAATTTGCACAATATACATATACACTTTGGAAATCAAAAGTTACAATATTTTTGGTTGCAATTAATAACTTTGCGTGAGAAGTAATATGAAACTCTATAGAAGCATTTATTTAATGTATTAAAAAAACAACTTTTTTTTTGGTTTCACTCTTAATTTTCAATCGTTTCATGGGCAGAATTGTTTTTATCATCAAAAGAAAATGAAGTGCATGATGCTGTTACATGATGTTCATCGTCGTTACCCATTTTGAAAGTTCCTAAAAACAAAGAAACATCCAATTATAATAATCTTAAGAATTTTGTTTTATTACATTTTTGCGTTTGAATTTGCAGTATATTTTAAATATGTTAAGTAGTGTTTTATAAATAATAAAAGATAAATGAAAAAAAAATCTTTCCTAAATGGAGTTTTCTTTTTTGAAAAATGTGTTTAACAGAAAAAAGTCTTCTTACCTTGGATATTGCTCGGTTTAAAAACGTCCAATGGTTTTTTAGTGAACATTTCGTCATGCAGTACGGTTGTAATGACAATTTGAAACATACTTATGTTTTTTTTTATACTCGAAACATAATCAAAGATGCTCCCGATTTCGGTTTTGACGCTTTTCATGATATTTGTACAATCTGCGTCGGTTATAGATTCCACAAATTTATTATTTGTGTCGAATTGTATATTATTCAATATCATAGGAGCCGAACACATCGACACTAGTCTGGGAATCCAATCCGGGTGGTTTAGTTTCAACGCCGATTTTGTTATCATATCAACAGGATTTGACCCGTTTTTCTGTTCAAGGAGTTTGGAGTAAAAAACAATAGCTGCCAGATTGAATCGAACAGTGCCAATGTACTCGATCACCGCGTACGGGAAAATATTCAAATTTTCGAATTTGGCGATGACGCTCCTCAGCTCTTGACCGTATTGTTTCATAATCTGTCCAAAGTCGGCAAACTTATCGGTGTAGTATACTTGTTTGAACGCGTCCAGATAGGATTTTATGCATTTGAAAACGGGATAGACGGTGGCCGCGAGCACTTGTTGTTGGTAAGATTTAATAATGGACGCGTTGAAGTTTAACTTTACAGCGTGAAACAAGTCCACGACACCGTGGTCGGCTGGCATGTTTTGGTTGGCTTTGAATAGCACTTGACGAATCGCTTGCAACCCGTCGTCAGTAGCAGCTGCTGCGGTGGCCGAGTCTCCTGTACGCGGTTTCTGGAACGCTAATCTTTGCAGCCTCGACCCTGGAAGCACCACGTCTTCATCGGACGACCATTGGCCGCCGTCTATCAAATCACACATCAACATGTTTTCCGGAAGGAAATCAACGTGCGTGTTAATTTGAATGGGCAGAGACAGCACTCGGTTGGCCTCGTCCAACATTTCTTGCATCTTCGACCGGATCTCGTTTGGGTCGTCGACCTGCTTGTTGACCTTAAAGTTGTCGGGGGATAGCGATTGGATTTTTTCAATTTTAATCGACACGAATCTACAGTTTAAGGTTCTCCTGGTCCTTTTAAGCTCGCCAATCAACAACTCATGGATTTTCGTATAACCCTTCTTCAAGGCGACCATGTTGTACTGCAGCTGTTCGCCATTGTCGTCTATTTTGTACAAGTTCACGTTTCCTACAATGTTGTTCAAGAACAAGTTTACCGTTATCAAGTCGGTGGCAAATTTTCCGTATGATTCTCTCCGCAGATCGTCGAGCATGGCCATAACAATGTCGCCACGCGTTTGCAGCATTTCCCCATATGCTTCGATATTTTCCATTTTCAATTTGTCCACGTCCTTGCCATCCCGGTTTGATCCCATTTCGATTTGAAACAAGCGTTCGCTCAGTTTAAAGAAATGTAATAAATGATCCGAAAAAGCACAGTGCACCTGTAAAGTGGTTTTATTCGGAAACGCTAACGTGACCGCCGTCGTAAGACTCAACAAAGCCAAAATTACCCGAAACATATTAATCATTTAGAATAGTAACAATTATTATACAAGTACTCGTGTCACTTGATAGAGCTAAAACGATTTCAACAACAACAGCTATACCGGGGTAACGGTATGTAGAAATATGTTGAGTATAGTAGTGTTTACAATTACAAAACAACAATCGATACAGTAGTAATCTAATTTAGTACGAATTTCACGAACATGATTTTATTATGTGTACTCTTTAGCAGGCAGTCATAAAAATAATGTTTTAACAATTGCTGTACCTACCTACACCATGAGTAACTCACGTTGTTGGCTATACCTTTAGAAATAGTAAACCAACAATAATATTATAATATATAATACTATGCGAATTCGTATACAAAACGGTGATTACTGATTACTTCTATTTTATTTGATCAATAAGTCTTACAGACAAGTCGATTTCATATGTAAATTATATAATAACTAAAAATCTTTGGTTTTAAAAATTATTATACTGATTTCTTAAGTGATATTTATTGTTTTCATAATATTATTATCTTTGGTCTAAATAACAAAAAAACTCTTATTGCCAACAACTACGTATGATATTTGGTTTACAATTTTTCGAATTTCTATTTTACCGCTGAGTATAATAAAAATGAATACCCAAATGAATGATAAAACATAATTTACTAAACATTTTGCCAAGGAAAAGTTATTTGATTTTTAAAATTTTAAAAGGACTATGTACATCTGTAAACAATCTAAATTTACTTTTCTAAAAACTAACAGATTCCTTAAACACTTAATGTTGCAATGGTCTGGTTCTCTAATTTGTATCTTATATTAAAAAATTGTTTATATACGAAGTATATAAGTGGAATACAACTTAGTATTCCACTTCAAGACTTGTTTACCTCTTTTTCGCAACAACTTGTTTTTATTCTTTACTTAAACCTCTAATTTATTATTTCTAAATCATCATTTTTCGTGAATACATACAGTTGATGATAGTTTAAAAATATTAATATTTTTAAACGTTGTTTTGTTGCTTATTGGCGGATTATGTTAAAAATATAATACCTACTTGTTTGATGTATCAAAATTAATTTATATATAATTATTTATTACCGGGAATATTGTTACTATGTTAGATTTTCTGCCTAAATATTTTCTAAAACAGTTTAAAAATATTGCTAATTAATAAATATTATTAAAATATAAATAATTCAAAGTAAATTAATTAATACAAATACAACGTTGTAAGGGGAAGATCTGAGCGCACGGCAGTGCGCCGGCCAAGTTCTAGCAATGCCAGTGTATCTTTACACGAATCAATAATCCCGTGTTGAGCAGAGTGTTAAGCAATACAAATAAAAGAGCAGTGTTGCTCATGAAAGTAGGAGTGAAGTGTGGTTATGAACTAAAGAAATAGCAGAATTGGCCACAATGTCACTTTTTTCACTGTTAGGTTTTTGTTGGGGATAGAATTTACTCGAATAAACAACTCATTTATAAGGAATTAAAATTATTTTATTACCATTCAATTTTCAATAGTAAATGTTGTATCAGCAAATTATAAATAAAAATTAGATTTCATCAGCAGATATGCAATTATCATCTATAGAACATGTGCATGATGCTGTTTCATAATCTTCATCGTCGTTACCCATTTTGAAAAATCCTAAAAAAAAGTAGCATCGAATTATAATAACCTTAAGAATTTTATTTTATTTAACTTTTGCGTTTGAAGTTACGGTATTTTTAAATAATGTGTTAGTGTTCTATAAATAATATAGTAAAACTAATTACAATCCAACGTTGTAAGTAGAAGGTATAATTTACTCGGATCAACAAATCATTAAAATGGAATTTTAATTATATTATCATCATTAAAGTTTAACATTAAATGTTGTAAAATAAATATAAGCTAATTATAACTAAAAATTGGATTTTAAATACAATTATATGTAGTGCTATTAATAATTAAAAATAATTAGTTTATTTTATGTAAGTTGTATTAATTATAAATATATATCGTGTATTAATTTTTCAAACAAATTGATTTAATTGCTGACTTTGATTGGAACTTAACTATCGAAGAATGTCCATGGTCATTTTTGGTTATCTGATGCTTCTGTCATAAACTAAAAATGAAAATTTCAATTGAAAACTATAGAAATAGGATCTATACATACATATCAATATAAATAAGGTTTAGAAGCAAAGCTCCCCCCTCGTTATATTGTTTATATATAATTTAATATTTTACTATGCAATAGCTAGTGTTTTTTGCAGGTTTGTAATGTGTATTCAAAAACTTCTCTTGATCAGGTTATCTCACTGAACTCAATGTAAGGAACGCGCATCACAGAATAAATAAAATCAGAATAGAAACGTTGATAATTTAACATAGGAAATATAGAACGCATTTTTCGGCCATTTTTTCAGTGGCTGTTCTTTATTCTTATACCTATACCTCGCGTCACGAGAGAAGTAACCCGTTGCTCGACCATTTAAATATTTTTTAATTTTAATTTTAAAATAACAAAAATATACTTTATATATATTATTATTATTACATTATTTACATAATTGTCGTTTTTTTGTCGTTATTTTAAGCCGGGACGCGGTTTTCCTTTGATTATACACGAAGGTTTGGGATGCGTCATTTCTTTGCCTGTACACAAAAAGTCGAGACGCGGCTTTCCTTTGCCTGTACACAAAAACCTCTGACCTCACTTACCGTGTTGTAAAAATATGTTATAATAATAACATATTATATTTATAAATATTAATATTATATTATATTATTAATATATAATATTAATAATTCATTAATATAATAAATGAATTATTTTATACTATCATATGTGTTTTAAATAAATAAATAATTATATATATAATTTATAAATGACAATATAATATAATCATTCACAATTATAATAAATAATATACTCTATGTACAATCACTCTGTATATCGCTTGTTTCGCGCTGTATGCACGCCTCAGCGCGACACTGAATGGCACAAAGTGGGGGAAATGGGGCCTCGGAACAATCGCGGCCGTTAGTCGTGATGCGCAAAACGGGTTACTTCTCTCGTGGCGCAGAGTAAATCTATATCTATCTATATTTATTTTATTATTTTGTTTCTTTCCACTGAGAAAATGGGTGTCGTTTGACGTTTACTCAATAGGTTTCCATTCTGATTTCATTCTGTGCGCACATACGGGTTGAAATATGTCCAGACTTAGGATGCTGTCATGTTGTGTACAATTTCATGGGAAGTATAAATACCACGTTACTTTGTTAAATATTCAAATATCAGGTTATGTTGGTGACGTTAAGTTAGGTGATAGGATTAGGATGATAACGCAGTAGTATATCTATTTGATAAATCCTGGAAAAAACAATAACTATCCACAATATGGCGGACTCCCAATAGTGGACTTTTCACAAGCAGCCGACTATTAATAGGCAATGTATAGAATTTATCTAGGCGTAGAAAAAAAATGTCATTGAACAAATTATATACCTGAATCACAGGCCTGAAACACGTCTAGGGGTTCTTTCTCGAATATATCGTCGTGAGAAACTGATCTTTTAACGACATCAAATACACTTCTATGCGTCGACAATGCTTCTACATAGGCTCTCGTGGTTACAATATCCTTTTGCGTATCTCTGATTAAGTCGTTGTATTTTTCTAGCGTGATGAGGCTTACGACGTTGGCGTTGTGATTGAACTCGAGCAAATTTAACCGCATGGGCTTTGTGCATAGTTCCAAAATATCAGCTAGCAACTCTGGTTGATCGTTCATGATCGATTTTTTCGTTTGGCTGTTTATAACAGTTTTCAATCGGTCCAATAGTTTCGTCAGATATTTAGTCACTTTAGCCGAGAACAGATTTAAGTGTATAAATTTTTCAAACGCGTTCAACAAGGTGGACCCGATTTTAGTAATTTCCTGGACGTATTTCGCCTTGTATTTGTATAATAACAGTACTTGTTTGAATGCGATTGTATACTTGGCGATGGAATTGAAAACCGGATGAACCGTAGCAGCCAACACTTGTTGTTGGAAAGATCTGACGTAGTTTGCGTCGAAATTCAACGACACACAATAGAACGCATCGATAATACTGTTGTTGGATCCACCTCTACGGCTGGTGTTCACAACCACTTCTCTGATTGCTTGCAAACCGTCGTCGAACTTGGCAGAATCGCCGCCACCCTGCCTGTTTCTGACCATGTCGACGAGTGTCCTGGGTCTTGTAGGAAACAGTGCTTTTGCCGAATGGTCTCGTTTCACATAGCCCGACATCAAGTCGAAGAACAGCATGTTGGCCGGTTGGTAATCGTCGAGACGGTTCTCGTCTATGGTCGGTTTCAGCGAATTGAATGCTTGAACTCTCAACATGTGCAATTCGGGCATTAGCTTTTGCGGAACGGTAACCGCCTTCATTTTATCCATTCGTCTGACTGCTCTGTGGAGATCACCAAAACGGGTTTCTAGCTCATCCGTCGAGTACTGAAGACAATTTGATTCTGTAAAATTAAGAAACTGTTCCGTCATCATTCGGTAGTTGGCGACAAACCCTTCTCTCCGGAACTCCACGCTATTCGATTGCGTTGTTGTGATTTCAGTTGAAAAAATACCCAGGTCACCGGTAAGGTTGTTCAGATATAAATTGGCCGTTATCAAATCAAACGCGAACATGTTTTTCTCATATTTTCGCAGCTCGTCTAACATGGCCAAAATGTATACCGCCATAGATCCGAGATTGGATTCGTAAATACTAAGATTATACGTGGTGTATGTTACAACATCACTTTGACCGTACTTTAAAATGAAATATTTTTCGTTAAGTTGCAAGTACGTTAATATGTATTCCGAGAAAAGACAATGCAACGAAGTCGAGTCTCCAGCGTGTTTCCTAATAACCGGTTCTGTAAAAAACAATATTTTCGGAAATTAATTATTAGGTACGTTTTTTTATAATATAATACTATGTTCTTTATAGGCGATACTTTAAACTATAATCCCGTTTTCGATACCCGCCCACGAATTTAGACTATAAGTGTTATAGCATTATCGTTAAAAAGCTGGTATTGCTGTATTATGAAGAATAATGATTTACAAAATGAACACCGATTAGATCTTATTATACATTATAATATCACATCGATAAAAATATAATTTAATACTTGGAAATTATATATTTTATAGCAAAATTTTATAATATGGAAAAATAATTAAAAAAAAAAACGTATTTGTGCTTTACGTCTCTCGGGTTTCAGTGTAATTATAATTATTACAATATATTATATGGGCGAGTGATTACTTAGGCTTCACGAGTACTACTTATGCTTGATCGACTTGTGCAGGTTTTTATTATCGTTAGATTAGTTATTCACATTAGTGTCTAAAATTTAGTGAAGATTATTTAGCTGCTTAAAAGTACTCTAAAATGCATTATTCAATCAAAGTAATTTGATTTTCATCTTATTTTAATGTATACTTGCGGGGCTTACAAGTTTATTAAATCAGGCTTACTTTTAAGTGTACTGAGTAAATTATTTTGTCTATCATGGGATGCATTTTCATCGTAACGATCACATCCGTCAGTGTCCCATTCAAGTGTTTTATTATACTCAGGTAAGTCTGATCTGCGGGGCCTATCAAAAATTTCCGATTGTTGTTTTTGTAGCCGTTGGATACTTTTTACGTTTGAAACCCCACGATTGTTGTCTTTCTTGGCGGGCATCGTGGAAAGGCATTCGGAACTAATAGTTTTTGATGACTGGAGTTTTCGATTTCTATATAACTCCATGGATTTTTTTAGTTTTTCTTCGTTTGTAGACATTTTATCAGAATCGGTACTAGGAAGCCGACGTGGTAGGTTTTCCCAATCAATAGATTTTCTTCTACCCCGACGCTCGCTATCATTAGACTCTTCAACTAAAAACATGAGAAATATCATTATTTTTAATTCATTACACCTAAAAAAACAAAGCATCAATCAACCGTCATTAACCGAAATCTACAAGACTCGACGCGATAACTTACTATGATTTAGCCATGCAATTATTGATACATTATAGCACCACACTAAACGGTGCAATAGGTGATATACAAGGTAATCCAATATAAAAAGTTAGTAATAGGTGACTAGGTCTCGGTCTAAAATTCTCAACTAAAAAGAGAAGTCACATCATTTTTCGAAATAGGTGCCAAAAGGGATTGAAAATTATGTGATTCCTCTTTAAAGATAAGCATTTTGCACTGAACTAGGATTGCAAATTTCGGAACCATACTCAAGAATAGAACGAACCAGCGACAAGTAGAGTCTCTTCAAACAAGAAATATCATTGAAATCCGAAAAATAGGAGTAGCAAAACTAAATTTTCGCAAAGTCGGGAAAGTACCTGAAGCTAAATATAATTTAAAAAGTAAGTGGACTGGAATGCTAATGGTTATCGACACTTACATTATTGAAAAATTGCAGGAGAAGGATTACACAAATTGTTTGATAACATATTATTTTTAAATGTTTTCTACAATAATTATGTAGTCAGACGGATCTCATGAGAAATCTAGTTATCAGTAAATGCTGAAGGGGGCCTCAGCTGGTTTTAATTTAATCTGTGATAATAACTTAAAGCGATGATCACGACTTATTCAGGAAACGCTGAGCTTTTTAATTTCATTACACATGTAATACTCTATTCTCAGTTCAAATTATTTTATACATCTATGGTCACTTAAAAAGCCAAAAAAACATTACAGAAATTAAAAACAGTAATTATCTTACCATATGTTTCTGTAGTTTTACGAGTACGGTCGGCATCACTTTTTTTTTGTGCGGTAAGTTTTTCCCTCGATTCTACCATCTCGCTCTTATGTTTTCCTAAGTATTTATTTTTCTCGATAAATGCTAATCTATCGTTTATATTCTGTTCGAAACTGTCTCTTAATTGTTTTACTGTGGCTGGTACCTCTTGTACCCCATCACCCGTTTTAGTTTCAATGGCTTCTAATAAAACTGAAGGTTCGTGGTCTTTTGCACCTGTTCCTTCTTCTTTTTGGATATCATTTACAATCTGTTCGTGACTGCATTTTAATTGGCTCGCTGGGATTGTTACCTTTACTTCATCGCCGGGTTCGTCCATTATAACTGCAGGTTTACCTTTACATGTCGGATAACAGTGTATGGGACTTAAGGCAAATAACTCTTGTAATGTAACTCTTTTTTTTTGATTACCAGCACTAGTACCGTTTTTGTTTTTTTCTGGTAATTTCATACTTTGACTTTTTTGAAATTTACTACCGTTTGGACTACCGCCAATTTTTCCGTTTCTCTGTACAGTTGATGTTGTTTTCTTTACCGTCGTTTCGTCGAATGTCAAAGCACTAGCAATGCCAATAGATCTGTCCGTTCCCATACCGGATGCACAGCGAGTTGGTCTGTTAGAATTTTCTCCAGCAAGCACGAAACTATTATAGTAAATGGTTCCTAGAAAATACATTTAAAAAAACATTAGATAACGCAATTATATGCTAATTCAATACACTAGTATTTGTTCATAATACATGGATACATTTGTACATTAATTTTTCCATTTTAAAAATAACCTTTGCATAATATATTCAAACGAGTTTCCCGTATTTATAATTGATTACAACTTTTCTATTTTGTGTATAAAAATACAGAACAATGAACTCACCTTCGGTCAACATGTTAAATATATCTAAAGGTTGCTCTTGGAACATATCGTTGTGATTTACAGACTTCATAAGGATACGCAGAGGATTTATGTTTTCCACCAAAGCTTCGGTATATTTTTTTGCTATTTCTACTTCCTCTGTGACGTTTTCAATTAAGACGTTACATTCTTCTTCGGTGATCTTGTCGAGAATCTCGTTTGTGGAATTATAAACAAATCTGTTCAACACCATGGGTTTCGATAACAGCGTCAAAAAATCGTTTATCCACTTGACATTCAAAAAATATGGTTTTTTTTTATAGAACGTGGAAACGTGCTGCAATTTCCGGCGGATGTCGTATACGTATTTGGCGGCTATAAACGGTAGAAACGATTTGTGTATGATTGATCCGTACATTTCGTATATTTGATCACCAAGGTTTTTTATTACAGTTTCATTGTTGTGACCGTTGTTTGTCAAGTGCAATTGTTTGAACATGCGTATATAAGTACTTGTGCACGAAAACACCGGGTAAATCGAAGCCGCCATAACCTGCTGTTGATACGACTTGAGAAAATATCCGTTGAAACACGATTTGATTCTTTCGAATAAGTCGACGACAAAAACATTGTCTTGGCTCGTATTGATTCTGACGTATCGCATCGGGTCCAGTCCGTAGATGGGTTGTTGGGAAACACCGTTGTGGGTCTTGGAACGATTCATCAATTTAAAAACTATCATGTTACTGGGATGGAAATGCTTGTAGGATTTTATTATACTATTTATCCTAAAAACCTCTTCGGCCTCCAATACCATGTTTTGTAAGTAATCGTACATCGTTTTCGGATCACGGCTTTGCTTTACTTGTAATATACTTATCGGCGAGAATTTTAGTTTTTGGAATTGTAAGTCTATTTTCTTATAACACACCGTTAGTTCACATACATTGCGCAGAAACGATCTTAATTCGCCGGTGATCATTTTGTAAGCGTTGCATAACCCGCGTTTTATACGGGTGTCGTCGTCCTCTAACTCTGCTCCTTTTCGGTCCGGGTCTATCGAGTACGGTATAACACTTCCGGTTATGTTGTTCGTAAACAGATTTACCATTATCAGATCGGCGGGAAACTTTGAATAGCTCTGATTTCTCAGCTCGTCCAGCATGGCCATCACAATGACGCCTTGTTTTTGCATATTTTCCGCACAATATTTCAAACCAGAATGGTCGTATTCGGTTTGGTCGTCGTGTTGTAGACATGCTCCGAAAAGACTTTCGTTGATTTCAAAATAGTTGAGCATGTATTTGGAGAAAATGCAATGCAATTTCGATTTGTCGTCCAGTAAAAACCCATTGGACGCGGTGAATAAGAGTATAAAAAAAAATGTGTTTCCAAACATTTTTTGTGTAGTTGAAAAATATGTATGAAAAATAAAAATTAGAAATGTCTCTAAACCAATGTGAACAGGTAGTGAAAATATAATGCCTAGTAAGTTTATACACCGCTTAAACTACTATAATATAGCTATTGTGGAAATGTATTGAGACATAATGATAAATAATGGTTTGTTTTTTTTCGCAAAGTACACAATATTATGTTGTTTTAATATTGAACCGTATTTGATAGAACCTTAATATTATATTTTACGTAAGCAACGTTTAACTAAAAAAAAAGCATAGAAAATCAAACTAAATAGTTAAGACAATTTTTTTTTATGAAATATGTTTAATACAACTGCACCCACAAAATAAAAAATACGAATGCGTCATGTGTTAAGGCAAACAGCAAAACATACATACAACTACCATAATTTTATATGAAATTATTTTATAAGTCCTGAAGTCATGACGTACGACATATTTTTTCTACCAAGAATAGATATTTTAATTTTAAAAAAACTGATCATAATGTATTTGAATCAACTAAGAATAATTGGCTAAAATATGGAAGTAGTATATATTATGTGTTTACTACTTATCGATAACCCTATTTTATAAATGATTATATACTAAATAAATATTTCTGAAAACTAAGGCCTAAGCTATTGGTTTAGGCAACTTTAAATTAGTTTATCCAACTATAAACTATATATATATATATATATATATATAATTATATGTATATAACTATATATATAATATACATATGTTTTATATATATTTACTCATTAGTAAAGCAAATTAAATGTCGTGAACACTATGACTATCTGTTTCATAAAAAATGGAATTATTATTATAAAATTTACGTTGTTAACTATTCTTAAAATTCATAGCCAAAAATGACCCATGATATTTTTTAGCTTTGATGCTGAGGTGAATGTTAAATCAGTTAAACGGGGTAACTAGGATTTTGTTTTAGTGAAAACAATTTATTTTATAGGATATGGTATAACGTGGAATTCAATATTCTTTACAGCATTCAAAGCAATCAAGCAACGTCTAAATATTTTTTTTAAATACAGTTCTTTACTTGTAAAGACAACTGTCATTTAACCGCGTGCTTACTACATGTAACGAGTTGTAGAGTGTTTTTTTAAGGTATGTTGAAAGCATTAGTGCACTGTTCACAAAATAATTTACGTTCAGATGTGTAGTTATTGTGTTTATCGTATCACGCCTTTAAAATATGGTTAAGGTGGTTAAATTACGTTGCCCGTCTGTTCCGTGACCCGAAAACCATAATTTTTGGTCGTGCAACAGATCAACATATTTTATTTGGCACCTAAAATGTTAAACTATAGCTTTTTTCAAACCATACAAGTGTTCAATATTGGTATAATACTGTAAGATGATAAACGTTTTTGTTTAACAGAAAAAAATCCATTTTACGTTTACACTATACAATAAAATTCAAGCATTATTTAAAAAATGTTTACATAAACGCTAGAAATTAAATTCTAGGGGACAGCGGGGTTAGTTTTTACAAGGGCAAATTATTACAATACACATGTTTTGTACTTTCAATTGTAGTAGAACTGTATCTTCATTTTTTTTTTTTTTTTTTTATACAAAACCAATAAGAGGGAACTGTTTTCCACATGACTTCCCCTCATTAGCCGATGTATCTACAGGATTAGTACATCACAGAGTAGATTTAATTACTCGCCAATTTAGTCTATTCGGGGATTTTATTAAATAGTTTTTTGCGTCAAATATCTTGGTATCATACCGATTAAATCTTATCGAAGAAATTTGATATCATCATGTTTTTTCATATCAATAGTAAATTTTCGTTATTTTTCTTTAACGCATAACGACAATGTAAAATATTCTTGATCTAAATATATATATATATATATTCTTGATATTTATTTACTGTATAATATTGTTTTATTTTTAGTATATACATTGCAACAATAACAAAACGCTTTTGTGTGATTATGAAAAAGCTTTATATGAAGCTTAATTGTTACTGTTGAACAGGGGCAAACTGTTATATGAAAAAATATTATGTTATATTTGATAATATTCAAAGTTTGTAAAAAAGGATAACTTTTGTTTTTTATGATTGTTATAATTTTAATGTATAAGACTGTTGTTACCGTTTTCTAAAAAGTTTTGAAAATGTCTGTTTAACATTTTGTTTTTAATATTGTTGCAATTGTAATTTGTAGTATTACAAAAATACTGTTCACCCCAAATCCGGGCAAGTTGTTACATTTTGACTTAGTGAAGTAAGACATTTTTTTTTGTTATTAAACATGTTTAGTTAATTAAATGTCCTTATTTTTAAAGGTAGCTAAGAAGTTACTGTTTAAAATTTACTAATGTCCATACGGAAAATAATTAAGGGAAAATTATAAAAATATCAAAATTGTAACAACTAACCCCGCTCTTTTTTCGTAATATTTTATATCGATTGATTACCCGGTCTAGACGGTAGTCTTTCTTAAAACTATTAGAAATATCCGCTACACACCTTCTATTCTTGAAATTACTAGAGCAATGTTTTAATGGAATTACGGATTTCGTGTAGAAAGAACTGAGCTCATCTATAAATTAAACGGTGACGAGATAGACCTCAATAAATGGTGTCCAATATCTATAACTAATACAGTTTGTAAAATAATTGAAAGAGGTATTTTCCAAGATATTCAAAAGACGGTGACTTTAACCGTTTTCAACGTGTATTCACCAGGAGCATACATAAATGCTTTCATTGTAGATGGGTGTCTGGAAAACATTTGAAAGCATACAAGGTGATCCATCTGATGTAAGACACTAATTTGCTCGGGAAACATGAATATTTTGAAAACTATTTTTTTCTATATATTGTCTTCACTTTACTACTTAGTAAATTCCGGTGTCCGTATTCCACGGGTCTTAAATATTTTTTGTCATTGTACACCGGCAGTTTAATGTTATATAGTTTGGTAAAAATAAATGTCTATTCCATTAGAAAACGTAAACATTAGTAGTAAAATAAGTGTAATGTTTAACAAGATTTTATATTATTATTGTGTTCTGATGGCATTACTACGTTTTAATAATTGTTCGAATAAAATATTATTACTTGTTCACTCATATAAAAACGATTTAAATATATTAGATCATCTGAAAATGATAACCGTGCAGGATAAAATGATCAATATGTGTATACTCCCTTTGATAATACATATTATTTATTTATAAATATTGTTAATCGTTTAAATAAATATGCCCTTGGGTGACTAAACAAATAATATTTACAACTGTTAACCTTACGCGACGGATGCCGCTGTTTACTCGGCAAACTTAAGCAAATACGCAGTTTTTCAAAAGCGGTTAAAACATCTGATACTTATACTACGTTCCTACATATGCTGTTAATACTGTAGCAACTTTTTCGTTCTTACAACAAACCATACATTTTTATATCAATTATTCCATATATTTCTACATGATTATCACAATACGTGAATGAGTCAAGCATTTAAACAATAATAGAGTGTCACTTGAGTAAGTTTCGGATATCTCCACGTCACTAGTTATATATCAATCCACGAAAGTTTTAACGCATCAATAATAGAGTGTGCTCGATTTATTGTATTTCAATGTACTTACCGATAAAAAGGAATCCAAATTTAAGTAGTGTATTTACTAGAGCTACCGATTACACGTGAAGTAAATACGCGTGTAACACGTGTAGTTCGAATTGACGTGTAGAAGTTCGTGTAGTTATAAGTACAAGTGTACCTGCAACTACACGTATTCTTACAACAGCTGTAAGTTTTAATAAGACCTCTAATTTTACGTGACACTATTCTTTAATTAATGGTTGTCACTAAAATAAAGTATTATAGCCATTAGGTCAAGTTAGTGGAATTTCGGGTCCTACACGTGTATTAATTACACGAACTTGTCCTACACATGTATTTAAAATACACGTGTATTCATAATTACACGAACTTTTACACGGCAATTAGAACTACACGAACCTTGTCTTACACGTGTATTTAAAATACACGTGTAAAATCGTCGGCTCTAGTATTTACCCGCATAAATCTGTATTTTATGTATACTTAAAGAATACTACGACGTATATATTGTTAGTTTCGATCTATATTATTGTGTTTAGCGTGTACTAAACATAAACCGTGCAGTCAATATATATTTTTTATACTGTTACGTTTACTTCAACGTACAGCTATGATTTGCTATATTTCGACTTTACTCGTTTTGGTTGGATCGGTTTCGATTGGATCGGATTTGATCAACGTGAACGCGTCGTTATCGCATTGTGTTTTTTCCACATACATGCTACATTTTTTCGAACTCAACGAATTGTATTTTTTGGACCATCATCTTAAAGGTAATAGAGAGGTATACACTTTGGACGATTTGAAAAAAAATTATGCGTCGATTTTACACTATCAGAACGACATTATTATGGCTATGCTCGACGATATCCGGACCCGCAATCGCAAAGCGTACGCTACAGACTTGATGACTGTCAACTTATTCTTGAACAATCGTACTGGAAACGTGCTCAACTTATACCATTCAAGTGACGCTTCGGGCGGACACCGTGATTATAACGACGAAGATGCATCGAAAAATTGTAGACAAGGGTTGCTTAATCATTACAAGATGATCACGGGTTGCCTAAGACAGCACGTGTGGTCCGCCTGTAGCGTGGAGTTTATTTTGAATTTTTATGACGTGCCTTATTCGAAGCTAACGGTAAACCGTAAAAAGTGGACGGAAATCAAACGAGACAAATCCACTGTTAGTGTGAAATTAGCAAACATGATGGGAATGGTCAACTACGCAAATAGAGCATTACAGCGAATCTTAGGGACGGCAAGTAAAAATTATAAAGATTTTCATCCAGAAAACATGTTGTTTTCCCAACTGTTCGAAGCACACAACGAGCGACAACACCCGACAACGAGTACACAGAGTAACATCACAGGACAAGCCAATGACGTGGACGGCATTACGGTGGTAGAAAAAGAAAATATTCCGTTGAACACGGGCGATGGATTGAGTATGATGAAAAAAGTTATCGTTGATAGCAGTAAATGTAATGATGATAAAAAATACACTATTGTTGATCTGTACGATCAAGCGGTATTAAATTTCAATGCAAATCATATCAAATCGTTTCAACAACAAGTGTTTGCCGCCTCTGTTCATCCGATTTTTGCGTGTATCAGCACATATTCTAGCGCAATCAAGCGCATAATCCTGGAAAATAAAAACGTCAGTAGGTATGATGACAAATTGAAATCGCTCGGCCAATCATTTTCGAAAAGTCTCAAACGATTTAACCACGAAAGTATGTATCCATATAAAGTGTCCGAGTATATTAAAAAGGTAATAAAACAATTTAACGATATTGTTAAGAAAATAACGGACGGCGGAACGCCAAAAGTCGCCAACAATAAGGTTTCTAATTTGGTACACAAATGTTCAAGACCAATGATTTTAAACAGACTAAAGTTTAATACACAAGAAAATATCAAGAAAACTGAGTCTATAGCTGACAATAATCACGAAGCACTACTTTTGACCTGTGAGGAAGAAATAAAGGAAACTCATAATTACATACAGAGTTTAAAGAAGTTCAAACATGTATTTGAAATTGTCAAAAGATCGGTTTATCACAGTAATATGTTCAGAAAAAGACCATTCGATGTAATATCTAAGACGTGCAAATCAGGTAACTGTATTATTTTGACTAAAAATACTTAATGTTCATATTATATTATACAAATTATAGGAGGACTAGTGGGCACTGGGCTAGTGTTTTTGCGCTTCCTAGCAGGGGGTAGCCATGGCTTTATACCGGCTCCTTAAGTTTGTTCTGATATACATAATAATATATTAGTTATAAATAGATTATAAATATAAAAATAAGATTGAGTAGGTACGTAGAATAAAAACAATTATGATGTTCGAATGAGAAAAGATGAAGATAATAAGGTCAAGCATAATGATGTAGTAAGAGAGTTGGTATATTATATGTACGTTCAAATATTTGGAATTGGTGTTTCAGAAAATGGTGGAGAAACGTGAAATATTGAATAAAATATAGCTAAATGAAGTGGAGGAAAGCGCCAAAAGTTTTGTGTGTAAAGTGGATATTGTTAGGATATTGAAGTGTATATACGAGGTAGCCTCAGTGTGGCTGTACCAGTAGAGAACAAGAGAAAAATAGGTAAATACAAGATGACAATGAAGAAGAACTATAAGATAAGATAATTAGAGAAAAACACGAATCTGAAATCTATAATAATTATCACGGGCAAATAATACTTTTCTAGTGAATAGTGATATAAAGGTGGATATGTGGATATTATATGGGTCAAATGAATCAGTCGAATGAAGATAAGAGATTACAGTGACCGGGACCCAATATATTTGTAAGGAATCGAGGATAAGAAGATTTGAATAGGATATTCTTGATATATTAAAATACTCCTCTAATATAACGAAAAAATACTTAATATACAATCTTGAGACCGTGATGAACGAAGAACTTATCTTCCGACTTTAGGACTTTTACTGTGCATACGAATATTATATTCAATTTATATATTAAGGTCAATGAAAAATAACTAAAACACACAATATTTTACAATAATTCCCATTCTAAGGCCACGTGAAGTTTTCAAGTTCAAGCCTCCCATATTGTATAAAAATGAGTGACTTAACAAAAAAATGTCAAGATCAATTAGTTTTGCCAAAAGTTTACTATTAAAATAAATGGATTTTTACAGTTAAAGTGAAACGCATTTAAATAGCTTTGTATTTTTACTGTGTAGATGTACATTTCTACGTGAACATCTAAAAAACCTGAATATTCCATAATTATTTTACACTGTTAACAGTATCAATTAATCATAACCAATTTTTTATTTTTGGGTAGATATAAGAAAAAAACCTGTTTCGACTACATCAACGACGGTATAAAAGTGCAGTGTTGTACCTGTAAGTAAGAATGGTGCCAATTTTTCGATTTGAGTATATATCAACTGTTTCAATAATTAACATTTAACAATTAAACATATAAACAATGTCTTATGCATTTTACAAGAATTTGATTATACAATTTTAAGCTAAACAAAAACATTACCTTTGAATACATTAACCCTGTTGAATAACAAAAAAAAAATACGGTAATGAATTACTAAATAAATATATCTAATTAGTGTTTTAAACATATAGTAGTATTATTTTTCATGCAAAAAAATTATAGATAAATTTATTGAGTATTAATAATAAATATATTATGTATTTTGATTTTAGATTATATTTGCTAATTATTATTAGTCTTACATTAAACCAGACGAACTAAACAAATAGATTAAGTTTCTAAGTATAATTGATGATCTAAGTGACACAAGCGTAGACAGCAAAATTGTTAGATAAGAAATGTTAAATAATAATAATTTCATCATCTCTAAAACCACAGGGCTGTATCTATCTAATATTATGTACGTATAGATCGATATTAATTCATTTGGAAATACCCTCGAAGTAAAAGCTAAGATTACATCTAATTGTAAGTATACTCTTTACTTACGGGCAACATTCATCTATTTAGCACTTCTTTAAACCTTCTTATAAAAAGTCGTTATGTCGAAAAAAGATTATTTGCCATATTTTATTGCTAAACGATAGTAAAAACTAGAATTTTAGTAAAACATTCAACAATTTTTAAGTCTGTTTCCGTTGAAATAAGTCAAAATCAAGTCAAAAACTATAACGTTTAAACAATTGGATATACTAGATACAATAGTGTGTGCTGTATAAACTCACAACTATCAAAGGTTTTGTATTTCAGGCCGCACTTAAAACTGTGGAATTATTTTTTTCCATTTACGGGGGAAAAAAAACATAGGGGATTTTTTATCTTCAAAATAAAATACAATCAGAATAATTTATCACAAATAGGATCAGGACTTAATCACTAGGATCAAGATTTAAATCATAAAAATAACTATGAATTGTGAAATAAATATTACTAACATACTTATGGACAATTATCACCAAAAGTGAAAAAGTATTAAAAAAAAATCTTTATTTTTAGTCTAATAATTTTAATAACTCAAATCAAAAAACTATAACGAAAAAAAGAAAAAAAAAAATGTTTACACATCTTTTTGGTGTGAATGGTTAATATTACGTTATTCTTAGTTGTTGTCTGTTTTGACGCAATACTGCATCAAATATATACGCCAAACAAATTTGTATGTAATTGGACTTTTTATTAGAAAGTTATTGCACGTAATTTTTAAAGTTTAACATTATTAAAATTTGTAGATTGTTTTTTTTTGGTCGATTTTGAAAGGGGAGGGCGTACATAAACCTAACATTTTATTTGTAATAAGCTAGTAAACATTGGTTAAATAGTTTCTGACTGATAACCTAATTGAAGATAATAACAGAACACTTGTTAAACACTTATCGAGTCTACAGACACAAGTAAAAAAACATCATAAACGAGTCTTGTCAGCTCGGCATTGAAACCAAAAATCACATAGGTAATAAATAATCAATAACACTAATTTTTACTGGTTTTATGACAGAAATATGTTTGTTGTTCTCGTTACATAGAAATAATTAAACTCTTATGTACGAGTATTGAAGCTATATTTTGCTATACAAGGTTTATTTGTACTGGATATGCTAATTAAATTTTAACTTTGATGCGCAGCTGAGAAGGTATTGTATTCATTTTTTTTAAATTTTTATGTCCCCGTGTGAGTGTCAGTTTAGTCTTGATTAGAGAAGTTTCATGAAATGTAGTTTATATTTTTATCGGTACATTGTCAAGTTAAAATAAGATTTGCGCACACCACGTTAAAAACATAAATTGTTGGCTGCAACCTTATTATATTGTGCACTCATTGATTACATCCGCATCCATAATAACCGGAAAATAGTCACAATACTATTATGACTATTTCATCATCAACATCGTGTAGGTACCATCATTATCATGCATGCATTTCACCAGACAATACATTTTAAATATTATGAAAAATACACCACAAGATCATTGATCTAGATTCTGAAGCATTTCAGAGGCATCGCTGTTGTCTAATATGCACAATATAATAATTATAAACAATAATTATTATGGAAACGATACAAAAACAATTCACAAGCATCACTGCGGATTCTGACTTAAGTTTACAAATATGGCTGGCACTGTACAGCTGAAAGTAATATGTAATTGTTTCTAATCAAGACATTTTGCTAATTTTTTTAATAAATATTATTATAATATTTATAATGTCTCATTGCTATTCCACAAACGCATGTTTTGATACTAGAACTTAACACCGAGCTAAAATGTGTTAAATCATGTATATAAATACATGATTAAATACACGAGTGAGGTATCTGTTTTTATATTTCATTTTTTACCAACCTTTTGACGCAGACGGGCCCTATATTTGTACAAAAACATGTGTTTCTACTTCTAACAGTACGTTCCTAAAAAAAAGTACTCATATTTAAGTTTTGAAAAAAAAATTGAATTTTTCGTAACATTTACAAAATGATATTATCATAGGTTTAAAATTATTTTGAAATATCTAATTATTAAATTTAATTTCAATGCGAAAAAATGAATTATAGTCAACTAGTTTTGTTAGTGAATTTTTACAATAATATTTAAAACGAAAACTAAAAATGTACTCCGATCAATACATCTAGCAAGCATTGAAAAATATTTATCTGTTTTCAAAATTATTACTATCTGAGTTTAGTTAATATTTTAACCAATAGTTTCCGAACAAAAAATACTCAGACGTAGAGGCCCCTTAAGTAATATTATATTAAGTATTAACATCTTAATGCATAGTTTGGGTTTTTTTTAATTCGAATAAACAAAAAACTTTGTTAAACGGCATCATTTGTGCACCAATAGGTTAAATGCAGCCTGCCTAGGTTAAAACTGAATAGGGATTCAGAATTCTCATTAACAGGATTTCGGCCAGAGTTGTGCAAACTAACGACAGAAAACTAGAAAAAAAACGAATAATGCGCGTTAATCGAAATTAAAGGTGTTAGTTTGTTCGCATATATTAAAACGGAATAATTTGTTATTTGTCGAATAAAAACATAATTCAAATAAATCAAATTGTGTTAATTACATCATTAAATTTGCTATTTAGTCAAATAATTAATTAGGTATCGAACAGTCAATTAGTTTTTTAGTCGAATAATGGCAAATTCCGAGTACAGGTACAGTTGAAAGCTTTCACCTAAAAGACATTAATTAACATTATACAACATATTATATTGTATAGATTAACCTGATTTGGTCAAATGGCAAGAGAACCTGGATTTTTTTCATTAAATTTATAGCAAAAACAGTTTGTTTTACAATTTTATATTTGTAGACAAAATAGTTAAATAACGTAACGCAATTCGATTTTTATAAGAAATAAAAATCTGGTCGCGCTGGCTCAAAGTTTAACAATAATTTAAACGTGCATGTAACATAATTGAGGGATCTATATCTATATATCTATAAACAGTAAACAATTAAGAACTTTCATAGTCTAGTTTTAACTTCGATGTAGAGCTAAGAAGGTATTAATTTTAAGACGATGTGTTTCTATTTTTTTTTTTGTATGTCTGGAACATGCCTACTTATATTGTACATACTATTAATATACAATAGTAATAGTACTTTAACAAGTTTGCAATTAATAAACGATAACACACAATGTTATGTATAATTATGTAAATTTTGTTTTTAAACAAAAAATACTTCTTACATAAAGCTTATTTCGGTTGTGAAGTTTGATAGTATTATTATTCAATTTAAGCCTAATATAATATGTAAAACATGATCGGTTTGATTGGATTTTATGGTACAATACTCGGCTTCTATTATAATTATATACGTATTATGTACTCTCATAACGGAGTAAGCTGAATACACGTGTCTAGTAATAATGTTAATAATTATCATACAAATAATAATACTTATTATTATTATGTTATGTGTACTAGTTACCACTAGAACGGTCGTCGCCAGCTAGCCAAAACCGTAATGATACGGTACGTGATGGTGGAAAAAAATAATACAAGTGTATAATATATAATACAGAGGTTATAAAATAATAATAGTATGGTCGTATCTTTTTATTATGTTATGGGCAAGCACGAAGAATTTTCCGCATTGTGAGGTAATATTATATGAAAATATTATATCACATTGGTGATGATCGCAGTAGGAAATGACACACATTTTAAACACAAGCCAGTCTTATATTAACACAGTTGGGTGCTATACTGGTGTACGGTAACTCCGAATAAAGATCAACAATAAAAAGAAGTTGTGAGGAGGTAAACAAACATGATAGACAATGGGTAAAAAAAATAGAACAATAAACTAACATTATAGCATAGGTAGACTCTAGAGTACACCTAAAAGTTTGATACACAGGCCGAGTTTGGTCATTAATGGTAAAATTATATTTAAATTTAACCTTGGAACTTGGACAACATAGTGCCAGAATTATTTATGTGAGTACCAGTTTAGGCTCATTTAAATCCGCAAAAACAAACCAGAAAATTGATAATTTAAAATATCATCGTCATCATCAAGCTTAACGGGCCTTGAAGGCCCAACGCTGCCATCATGAGATGATAGAAATTAAAAAATATTATTTCATAAAATTAATATTATTTCAGTCTTAATCTTCAGTTGAAACTCTTTATACTGTACGTTATAATTAGGGGGAAGATTCCCCTTAATGCGGCCTAGATAGGCAATATCTACTCACATAGCGTTATTTTAAGGCGTACAGCGTCGTTGGTCTCTACCGCTCAACTTTATTATCTTAAGCAATAACGTTAGCAGGTAAACATTACCTATTTGTCATTTAAGTTACCCAGTACTACATGATTTACAAAAACAAATTAGAAAAGCCAGTACAAATGGAGGGAGGGGGGCAGAGAAGATAGATCATCGGGGTATCGGGGAGGTCACAGGTCTCAAACAATTGTTAAAACAGACTGAAAAAAACGTTTTGGATGATTGAGGTGATTATATAGTTAGTATAAGATATAGGTAAGGTTAATGATGCAAAAAACCATAATAATGGTCTAAATTATAATGTTGTAAGATGATCCAGTATAAATGCACAGTTTATAACTACAAGAATTGTATCAAGTACAATATAACATTAAAAAAAATATTAAAGTTATTTGTAAATAAAAAAAAGCGGGACCCCTTGATTAAATATTAATAAAAATTACATTAAATAAATAACAAAATCTGCAAAATACTGCATTTATAAGAATGTCTGTGTTAGTATTGTTGTTTTAACTAAGAAGTTATTCTTATTGGTTTTACAATGATGCTTGTTTATAATTTTTTTTTGGTGTCCAAACCCACGACAACTTTTTATCCACCGAAACGTTTTACAACTATTGTAAACTGTACATAAACAAAACAAAAAGAGAATATTACTAAGTAATTGCTGTTAGCTCGACATAAATAATTTGATGAAAGATAGAGTCCAGTGACCCCTTTTAATTATAAATTGATTTACTTAGGACATTTATATGGTTTCAAGAAGGTCTTTTGGTCATCTTTTTTCGATGCAGTAGTTTGGGTTTATGGAATTAATGAGATTAGGTAAATTAGAAATTAAATGATTTGTATGTTTTTCTGTTTTATTATGGAAGGGTTTCTATTGTTGAGTTTCTATTTCTGTTATTGTTTGTATTTTTAGGTCTTTACGGAGAGTTTATTATACGGACTCTTTATTTTTTTTATTTTTTTTATTAATTAAGCTTAGGTTTATTGATTGGAGAATGTTGATGTTAGTTATTATTGCAGACCCACAGAGTTGTATATCACATGTAATTCTGACAGTAGTAGTGTTTTGTACTTAAGATTTTTAGTCTATAGAGATAAAGATAACCGAAGTAAATGTCTCAACTGGTAAAGTCTAATGTTCAGTGTTTTACGTTTTGTTTTAATAAAGTTAAAACTTTAACCAGTCAAGCTTTTTATTTTGGTAAATACCTAGGTATATTGTGGTGTTTTGTTTAGGGATGGGACTGTTATTAATATATAAGGAGGGGCTGTTAATGGAACGTAGGGTAAATGTTATATGGGAAGATTTGTTATATTATTTATTTTTATTCTCCATTGTCTGAACCATTTTTGAAGTTCGTTAAGGTGGTTTTGGAGACGAATAGGAGCCTGAACCACATCAAGATGAGAAGATATTATTCCCATATCGTCGGCAAAGGTGGCGAGGTGTGTAGAGTCAGAATGTGGTAGGTATATCAAATGTGAAGATATTGTATAATTAATAGGTTTTTTACTATCGGCTATTTTTTTTTAAGAATTAGTCACTTTCAGTTTAATAATTTCTGAATACTGTTATAAATAGCGGATTTGAAGAGGAAGGGGTGCTTAGGAGCTGAGGCACCCTCGTGTTGACACTTTATTTTTTTAGTATTAGATATTTACATCATCATCACACATTGACACATATTATGTAGCCTGCATGTGATAGTTTTAATTTTCCACTCGGCAGACTCGTGTCTTATACGTTAAAAAGCGGAGTTTATGAAACTTATCTCATGGATTCTTATTAACATTTTTTATGTTTGCTGTTTTGTAACGTCAACCGATAAGCAACTTTTAGTTCCGAGTCGAGCATAAACTTTGTATTGTATTCGAGTGAATTTGACACATATTGCAACTGGTAACTGGCGCAATAATTATCTTTAGGGCGATTTTCAACCCAATAAAGAACCGTTCGTAACCGGCGATGACGTGACCTCATTTGACGACGATTTCGCAGCCCTGTTATCGTCTTATCCACATGAAAAAAAAAAAAATTACATGTAATAATTTATTATATTGTAGTATGGCGTCTAAACGAGTTCTTCGATTCAACGGGTAACCCAGTCGTAAACACTGTGTTATATTATGTCGGTGTGTAAGGCGCCGATGACGGGTCTAATGGTACCCTGGGCACTAAACAGATTATGTACGTACCGTACCTCTATACTTATATGTATGTGTCTACTGACTTATATAATATTGTTTTGATTGTGCAGTCTATATTATTATTATTATTATTGAAGTTAACCTCTACCGTTTTGCGTCGTGGATAAATATTCAAAACCGGATCACCTAAAACTCCCAAGTCCGAGCTTACCTACATTTTTCTTTGAACATTATTTACCCTACCCCAACACACTTTTAATGCATACAATTTAAATACATAAGGGACGGTGTCAGTCCCTTCATAGCCTCTCCTCCTCTTGTATTTGACCTTAGTTTGAATTAACTAGTCTGAACTCGTTAAGAGCTTAAGTTAAGGACATTTCAACTTTTGAGCTTAACTATCTAATTGTTAATTATTATTAATTTTATTATAAAATAGTTTTTTTTAATTCAAGGTAAACGCAAAAACGGACAAATTAATTTGTCTAACATAGTTAACTAGAAATAAAATAAAATTTTAATTTGTAACAAATTAATACTTTATTTAACTTAACAATGCGTAAACTTATATAGAATTGTAGTAAAAAGTAACAAAATAATTGTTCTTATCCATTTAGAATCGAAAGGTTCACATATAAATATACATTTCTCACAATATTATAACGTTGTATGATTACATAGTGCATTTATTTAATCTTACACTATTAATATACTTACATTTTGTACATTTTACGTTTACGCTTATTTAGCATTATTACTTAACGTTCATTTTGACCAAAAGAGGCATTGCGTATATATTTGTATAAGTGTATTTATATATATATATATATATATATATATATATATATATAGTACACAATATACCTGGGTTTTATTACATTCACTCGAATAATACGGGTTTTGATGTTTTCATAATAACATATCTGCACTTGGGCTCTAAAACGACTAATCTTACTTGTTTTGTACAATGTTGACAAATGAGATTTAAAGTATTTTATTTTCCAAAAGGCTCTGTGTTTATTATTTAAAAAAAGCGTTTTATATTATTTCTAAAATGTGTCTAGGAAGTTTTGTATTCTTACACCAACATACTCCAACTTTAATTTACATGTTTTATGTTGATTCAATAAATGGATATACGTTTAAAGCACATAATGTGGCTTCAGAACTGTAACTAGTATAAAAGGTGTATACAAGGTATATAAGGTTTCTTATTACTGTTCCGCGTTAAAATCGTATTGTTTTTAGATCTGGACACTTTATATTCAGTACATCAAGTACCTATATTTTTTTACTGTTTTAATTAATTTTTCAATATTACCCATTTATATAAACATATTACTTACTTATCCTCAGTCACATATATTATACAGTATACTAGATAAATTCATATACATCCATATTTAAATATTTTTTTAGATGGTTAACTAAAAAAGGATCCTACTAAATGAAAATAATTTAATAAATTAATCTAATTAAATAAAAAAGCAATTTAAATTGTTTAAAATATTAACTTGTTATATTTGAATTGTAATTAATCATGAAATTTATTGTTTATTTTCATGCTGTAGGAAAGTACAACTTTAAGTGAAAAAAAACTAAGCAACTTACACAAAACAATTGCAATACACGTTTTTAAGACAATTTATAATAAATTAAACTAGACCAAAAACTAAAAAGAGTATTCTAAAAATCTTAACAAAAATGGAAACATAGTGTATTTATTTAAAAATGTTAAAAGTATAAATACCAAAATCTTCAAAGTTAATTTGTAGGTCGCTAATTTCTTATAGCACAGGATGTTTGTGTCGCAATCCAATTTGTTTTGCTTAAACATGTTTTTGAGCGATAAAGATTTTATCAGTTACACATTTTATCTGAGAATATGTAAAATGGATGAGCAATGTCCAAATCAGTACCAACAAATAGTTTAGCTAAGTAGCTTTACAACTAAAAAAGGTCAAGCATTCCAATCCGGATCGATTACTTCAATTTCATGCAATTCCGCCTTTCTCTGGTTTTTAAATGATTCATCTAAATCAGCACGTGAAATTTCTATTGATGGAAAATCGTATAATACTTTACAACACTTTCCAGTATGTTCTTAACTCGGTTTTGGCTGTTCATTGTGCTTTGTTGGATCATAAAACGTAACACTCGGTTTCCAATTGAACATTCCAGCGACGAATTTTGAATTATTCACCATCGTCCTTTTTTTTTTTTTTTAAATAAGAGATAATATCTTTATCGTTTTGTTGGTCGTCAGTATGTCACTCCAATTGAAATCATTAAGCCAGTACTCCCGTTGATTGGTTTCCGTTTTTATGCTAAGTCGATTGCACATCAAGTACATATTTCATGACATTACAGACAGTGGTCGGACTTACTATATTGATGGTAACACATATTATCTAATAATGGCAATAATTGTTGTCAGTAAATTATACAAGTAACCCATAAATGATGTCACGCAGAGTTTCTTAATAATATATTCTTCAGAAGAAAGGTTAAGTTTTGAAAAATTTTAAATAAGCATACATCAGCCATAACGGAGACCCGTTATGGCTGATGTATGCTTATTTAGAATTTTAGCCATAACGGGTCCAAAGAACTTACCATGCCAAGATGTTATGAAAACGAAAAACGCTATTACAATTTGATTTTGGAAATACGTCTCATCAAAGATATCATATTGAGATGCAACCTTCGAAAAATCTCCACTTGCTCGTTTTATCAGAATTTTAATCGAGTTTAAGTTCAACAAATTTCTGTAGAATTTGGCTGTCACGTTCGTTATCGTACTTTCAGTGATTACTTCTTGCGTTAAGAGAGTACACAAAACTTGTTGTGCATTTTTTACATCTTCATGCGAGTATAAGTATCTTGATATGTTCAGTAAATATTGTTGTACTGAATGCCATTGAATTTGTAATGCTTGGACCGCCCTGGACAGTTTCACCGTTTTGCCAAATAAGGTTTTGGAATTGTTAGACACAAGTTAACAAAACGGTGAAACGGTCAAGGGCAGTCCAAGCAATACGAATAAAATGGCAGTCTATGAAACGTATCTATCCGAGTACAGTAATAAAATGACAGCGCTACTTTAGTTTTGTACAAAACAAAAGAACAACAGAAGTTCATATGTTTCTTCTTGATAAATATGTACAAAACGACGAATTGTACTTGTAGTTAATTTTTTTCCAGTGTCACTGTGTTGTACAATGTCAATACCAAACAATAATAAATCAGTCGCAGTCGACGGTTTACACTAAAAACAATAGTTTTTACGCGCACTTTTGTAACACCTGTGTCTAAGTTTTATAAATCAACATTTCATTCAAGCAATATCACGAGTTTAAACGATCGGGGATTTAAAGTTAAGTTACTAGGTCGCGTAGGTTGCTTTAGGATAAAATAAATGAATAGTGGGTTTAGCGTCTTACAAAACAAGTAAGTTGAGATTTATTGTAGTCACACTTTACACAAGCACTGTTTTCTGAGGGATATAAGGTTAGAAATTAAAATATTCGGGAAATTATGTAAATGTCAATATGAAATTTAACTGTAAGTGTTGGTAGCCTAACTATATGTAATGGTGCAAGTGTAGATATTATACATATAAATATTGATAAAAGCATTTTAATGACAACAATTCTCTTAAATGTTTTGCCTAATAGATCAATACCCGTTTATATTTATTGTAACCCCATGAGGGTAAAACAAAAGGTATAATTACTATAAATTGTATTTGTACCTAGGGTCTAAACAGGTCGAAACCAATCTTTATAGCAAACTTAAGTTATACCACAAAACATGTAAATTAAAGTTTTTAGTGTGTTGGTATAAGAAAACAAAACTCCCTAGGCAAAATTTGTAATAAATATAAAATGTTTTTTTAAAAAATAAACCCAGAGCCTTTTGGAAAATAAAACACTGTAAATCTCATTTGTCAACATTTACACAACAAGTAAAATAAGTCATTTTAGAGCCCAAGTGTTGGTATGTTATTATGAAAAAATCGAAACCCGTATTATTCAAGCGAATGTAATAAAACTTAGGTATATTGTGCACTATATAATATACTATACAAAATGCATGTATATTAATAGTGGGAAATTATATAAATGCACTATGTAATCATATAATGTTAAAACATTATAAGAAATACATATTTATATGTGAATCTATTGGTTCTAAATGAATAAATGAGTTTTTTGTTACTTTATTCGTAATGAACAATATAATTAAAATATTTGAATTACATGTTGACAGTTGATTACCTCACACATAGCAACCTAGTAGTTGACTACGGTTTAAGAGTCAAATTAAGACTATTTTTTATAAAAGTTATTAGGCAAGACATGACATTACCGCATTTGTGTGTTTAACTTGAATTTTTTTAAAATATAAAGTAATATTTATTTTAAAACTTAACTAGTTTTAGCTTCGATGCAAAGCGAGAAGGTATTGGTTTTACTCTGATGTGGGCTTTTTTTTTCGCTGTATACACTGTAACTTTTATAATACTTGACCAATTCCTTTGAATAGCCACTCTATAAATCACAAATTTTATCTAGTTTGTACTTTGGGGGGGTAAAAGTTGAAAAAGTTTAATTCTTCACAGACGAAAGTTGAAAAAACCAAAAAAAAAACCGTACGATTTTTTAAGTTAGAACTTTTACTGGCTATAGTATCGAGAAAAAGAGTCGGATCGAGTTTAAATGTATAAGAAATATTTATTTGGTATGCCCGCGCACGTCAGTTGTGTCAAATTTAAACTATACCCATTTCCCGCTCCCCTAGGGGGGTACAAGTTTTTTTGTTTTTCAGGGTTTTTAGCGGTAATTTTAAAACTTTTGGGTTGAAAATTTGCCAGTAGTTGGAACTCATATGTATCCATAACATATTAAGCGGGTGAAAAATTCGGCACTACAGTTTTTTTTTAATTGCCGGGAAACTGTGTTTTCGCAGATTTCGTATATTTTAACAAAAACACCTAAAATCTTAAAAAAAAATGTATCAAATCATTAAAACAATTTTATGTTTATCTATGCAGAATGATACTATTAAGTTTTGTGCCCAATTAACACTTTTGACTTTAAGTTTACACAAATTCAATTTTTTTTTTTTTTTTTTAACTAAAAACCCGGTGTACCAGATGGGAGAAACGAACAGACACTAAAAACTATCAGTTGGTAACGTCTATCCGTGTTAGATTAGGTTAGGGCCCAATGATCGGTATCATAATTTTGTGTTTATTACATGATATCACAGACGACTAAATCGTGTAACTGATTATAGTAGACACTCGATTTACTGGGAAAAAAACCTATCCTTGTACTTATTAAGACACTTAATGATTCTGATACGACAAAATCACTGTCGTTACCTCGTTTTTTTTTAGCCTGCGTTATATAACCTTACCGAAGGTCAACTATGAATATATAAGGTCCAACTACCTGCAAATTATGAAGAGGACTGTTGTTTTTTGGATTCAGTTTAAGTGTTGGATTTTATGCAGTATACCGCCTCAAAATGTATTTTTTATTACACAATTTTTTTAAAGGAAAACTAATGTTTTGCATGTTGTTATACTGTTATTCATTTAAAGAGATTCACGCTGATTGTTTAAATTGTCTAATACTAGATAATCTTTAGGTTTACAGGAATTTTTAAATCTGAAAGTGATAAAATCACTTTCGAAAAAACGCTTCGATGCAAATCGGTAGTTAGTATTTTCAAGTCAGTACAGTCCAAACCAAGCACAGTATAAACCAGCAAAGTTAGAAAGTTTTAAATGAAGGTTCTGTATTTACAAATGAGCATCAAAGCGTTAACTTGAAAGTGATTTTATCCGAGAGGACTAGTACAGTAGAGTATTGGCATAATGTAATCAAAGCAATGAGGAAACGGAGAGGTCACAGGTCTACAAGAATTATTATAAATAATAGTGATAAAAATTGAATAAAATCGCTTTCAAATTAACGCTTTGATGCTCATTTGTAAATACAGAACCTTCATTTAAAACTTTCTAACTTTGCTGGTTTATACTGTACTTGGTTTGGACTGTACTGACTTGAAAATACTAACTACCGATTAGCATCGAAGCGTTTTTTCGAAAGTGATTTTATCACTTTCAGTTTTAAAAATTCCTGTAAACCTGTGACCTCCTCGTCACCACTATGCCCCGACCCCACTGTACTGGTTTTTTTTTTAGTTTCCATGGAAAGCTGAATAAGTATTGATTTTTGTAAAAATATATAATAATAGATTTCGGCTTTTATGGTATCCAGTATCTGTCACCGCCCCTATCAACAACTACTAAGTCATTGCTATTTCAACTATTGAAATGTGGTTTGAAAAAGCTCGACCGGAGATGTCTTAAGACGTACAAAGTGTCCTTTATTTGAGTTGATCGACAAAACATAATGTTTAAACGGCTGCAGTAGGCAATATATATAATTTTTAGCTTTTTTTACGATTATGTTTTTTTTTTTACTTGACCCACGTTATCTTCTAAACCGCTGAACCCGATTTCTTCATGTACCAATGCTCTAGATGAAGAAATCGTACCTTAAAGGAAACTTAATTGCGCCAAAAATTAAAAAACCTCACCCCTTCCTCTTCAAAACCGTGAAAAACACCCAAAATATGTACAGTCCACCCTACTTATATACACCCTAATACTAAAAATACATTTTAACATTATCGTTATTAGGTACATTGACTTTCAGACTTCAGTTTTAGTTATTCATATTATATAGATCTGTGATCACCCCGGCTCTAATCCACTATGCCCCGACCCCGCTGTACCGGCTTTTTAAGTATGTAGTTTATGTTTTTCTATGAATCAAAGCAAAATACACACTCGTCGGTCAAACCCTGCAAGGGTAGGTATTAACAGCAAGACCGCAACTAGACCTCAACGGGTTATTCAAATTTTCCCAACGCGGCGGACCCGGCTATCAGCTGTGCTTGTTGTTTGTTGAAGGATAAGGATAACACTATACATTTTGTATGGGCTCTCCGGTGAAGCACAGATGACCGGCTCGAACGACACGTTCACCTGACCCAGCCCAACCGGTCCTTGTCATTCGAGTCACGGTGCACCTATGCTAACGTTATGCCGTGCAGACGTAATAATAATGATAATAATAATACAGGTACGTGTATATTAAATGGACGTGGCGGTGGCTGTGGATACCTGGCAGGTACAGCTAGGTATGTGTGTAGTGGGGCGGCCGAAATGGAAAGCGATTCCGCCGTGACGCTTCAGTATCCGAACAGACATAATGTTTGATGGACAAATATCAAATTAGATAATCATTGCTCTCGAAGTGAATAAACCAGTGTTATTGTTGATTTTCGCGTCTTCTTCGGCGGATCTTTCTTCTCGTTTTCTCAAAAAAAAAAAAAAAGCTAACAGCATACAAACAAATAATTGTTAGTTGTCGTTGTCGTAACGTGATTGCCGCCGCGTTAAGTCAATATCGTTATTCGATCGAAGAGCTAAATATGCTTGGAGTCCTTTGACGTTTACCCACTACAACTTGAGTCGACGGAATTTCCAATTGTGCTGTTCTTCCTTTGTGGCCATACGACGTTTTCAGGTAAAATATATCACTTTACTATAATATCTAATTTCTTTGTCTTCACTATAATAAAAAAAATACTACAGTCGATATAAACAAAAAAAAATAGACTACCGGCAAATACATTCAGTTATGGTAAATAACCTTAATTTTGTGCTAAGTGAATAAACTAAAAAAAAAACCTATTTATATTAGAATATGCAATTATTATTATATTCCGGAAAATGTAATTTATCAGTTTGACAAATATAACTTCTATATATTATTTAAACTGAACAACTTCTAAGCGCAAAAAATTAAATTTCAAACACACAACCGGAGGAATTAAAGTCACTCACTCGACGGGACGCGTGACTATATACAGTGTGGTTTACTTGTATTTCGACACGAAGGAATATTGTATAGTAAAGATAACTATTATCTATTCGATACATTGACTTTTTAATCATTTAGCGAAATGATGAAAGTGCTCGAATTCCATTTAAGTCACGTTGTCCGACAACCTGTATGTATCTTAGACGGCAAAGCGTATTGTTGGAATTCGATCCAGGAGTTGTCAGGTTCGATATTCTCTTCCTTACCGTGTGACAGAGGTTGCCCTCACCTCTGCCAAAGCACAATAAAATACCTACTCGACCGCTTTGTAGTAAACAAAGCTCACCAAAATCAAGTAATGATCTACATTTGAACAAAAAACAAAAATTGTAAGGTCCATACATCAGTGTGTATCAATATTATATGAAAGTATATAATATCTTAAAAAATAACCGCAATACTATATCGTCGAATATTATGATTGATTACCTATTACAACAGTGCAAATGAGAAAATTGCATATAATCTGTGTCATGGGTCAAATAATAATAAGCGCCCTTTCGGTTTTTTTCATGCAAACAATTGTTATTTCATCAAATTTCACAGACTAGGTATTTAAACTCAAAATACTTTTAATTTAGTTTAAAAACAACTTTGATGTGATCGAATTACCTAATAAAAAAATACATTTTTATAACGACCTCCGTATCAACATTATACTTAACCGTGCCTTTATTTATAATCAAAGTTTAATAGGTAAATAATTGAATATTTAAAAAATAATTTACTTTGTCTTTAAACGTTGAAAAAATCATGACTCTCTAAATAGGTATGAACAAGGAAAATATTTAAGGAAATTTATTGGCTACAAAATGTATTATAAAACTAATTCTTAAGGCCCCGCTGCGCTGAGCTTAGTTTGTGATGATGAAAATTTAGCGCTGTTGAAAATCATTTTTTGCGTTGTTGGAAATCATCCAATAAATAATTCCAATATTATAAAATATTTAACATTACAACTATCTATAAGTGGTAGGTATTTTAAAGTATAGTAGGGATAGTATACATAAAGTGGCTCGTTTCAGCCACACTCACAAACATAAACTTATTTGATATTATTTTAAAATGTTTTTGTTGTATTTAATTTAAACTTTTTAGCTATCAAAAAGTAACCTTATTTATTTTTATTATAAACCTAAAATTGTTATTAATTAATTAAAAAGCGTTTTCAACAAAGTATTTTTAAAAATTGTCAAAAAGTCTAAATACACACTATTATGCTTATATATATTTTTAATTGCTTGAACTAAACATTTAAAAAATATGAAATTGTGATTTACTCGAATGAGTGAAGGTAAACGGTGAAAAGAGGCGGGGAAGAGGTAAAGGTGCGAATAGCAATTAAAAACAGAGGACTAAAATCCGTCTTTTTATAAAAATCCCTCTAAAAAAGTATACATGACTATAATATATAATACAATATTTTTGGAGGGATTGAGAAAATCACTAAAATATTTTGTGAGCCCCTCCTCAGCCCTACTCTTTTAGTGCCTACAAATCCTTAGAATATACTCAGTTCTCGACTTAGATTAAGACTATTTCATGATTGAAGTGCACTATTTAGTGGAGTATGAGAAATAACAATTTGGTAAAAAAAAGTCATTCGTGACTCAATTGTTGTAAAATAAAACAATAAATCGTTTCAACACATCTATGATGGGCCTTAAGTTGTATACATAATTTTACATAGAATTCTTTTTTCCTGAAAATTAAATTGTGAAATTAAAATTGTTTTTGGTGGTCGTCTGATCTAACCGAATTTTAGAACGATTTTAACGTGTCATGTTTGCCTTCTGCAAAATGTCACATTCCAGGTCCATATAAAATCATGTCAACGGCCAAGTGACTGATATTTATACAAAATCCGGAAATACTCAATTTTAGTTGCAATCGACATGATATCATAATTGTGAAATCCGCAACAACTGTAGGATTTTGTTGTTTTGATGTCAGAAGTCACCCTCGCGGGGAACAATATATATCTCCAATGGACAGTTTGCCGAATATAGGAGAGCTGTTTGAGCGATGATAAACTATCCCACAGCGGTGTGTGAAGAAACGAGATAACGGTTGTGTGTGAATAGAACAGGCAACGGCCTGTCAACAAAAATAAACGGCGTATAGACTTGCATTGCTGTTAAGACTCGCAATGAAAAATAAGGTCGACGGCTGTAATGTTTTGTTTGTTGTGATGTAAACCAGCTCTTGAGACGGACAGACGTCGGTAGGAATAATAATAATAGTTGTGCGATTACCCCGAAGACAATTTTATTTATCGCATATTTTCCTTCTCCACCAAAAATTCTCTTCCCCTCCCCTCGATTACCATACAGTGTAAAATTGCTTGTATTTGCCTCTACACCTCTCACCGACCACAGCAGCATTCGTGTCGCCTCAATTGCGCAACCACAGCGTCTTGCTACACAAAAAAAAAAAAAAAACAATATATTTTATTCGAACACAGCACACAGATAGTCGATGGCAAGTCATATTATTATAGGTATATACACAACATGAGGTGTACGCAGTTCTCGTAGCCACTGGCCACCGTTGGTCGACGTGATTTCCATTTTTTTAGTAATAAAAATCGGTTCACCGCAACGCTGTCGGGGTAAAAAACACTGCGTCTAATAAGAAATCAAAAAAAAAACCTGTGTTATTATGATTTTTTTAAATAATATTTACCCGTAAAGCAGAACCGGAGGTCATGGACGCCCGAACTCCCATATAGTGTAACTTACCCCAATAACGATGGTAATTACATTATTATTATTAAATCCTTGAAATGTACCGGAAACAATAGGGATACGGTCGTTAGCGGTTTTTCAGCTGATTTCCCAATTCCCCCCTTAATAAACTTGGCGGTTTTCAACGATTCGATGTATTATAATCGAGCAACTTTCTTTACACTGTTTCCGCATCGAAAACTTTAATCTAAGTACTACATAATGTATGATTTTATGGCAAAATATTGTATCTACTAATAATAAATCATACATAGAATCTTTTAGAAAGCGCACACCTGCGAAGGCTGGAGGGTATTTAGGAAGCTCATCGCCAAGAACATAAGTTTGTTTAAATATTCAAATGAATATGGGCCGTATAAATCTGTACATTGGGTCTAAAAGGGCCAATGACAATTTCCGACATACATAAACTAGTTAATCCGTTAGACATTAAAATTAAAACATACTTTATGTACTTAAAAAAATGGCACTCTCGAGGCGAAAATTAATTAAGTTTTGTAAAAATATTAATACATTATTAAAAAATATGATATTGGCTATTTTAGACCCAAGGTACAGAATTATACTATGGTACTACTACTAAGGTTGTAAAAACATAACATCAATGAATAATGAATAGACAAAGTTATGGATATGGTCGATTTCTTTGGTTTATATTATAAGTATAAACCAAACCGCCTATATATTATCTTTTGATAGTAAAATATAAATGATCAAATTTGTCATTAAAATATTAACTTACCACATTCATAGATCGACACTTAAATCATTTTATAATTTTACCTGTATATGTATACATTAATTGCCGAATCCCTAATTACCTAATTAGCTAGTAATCTTTTAACGGGATAGTGTCGAATTATTAACTATTACTGAATGAATAAAACGTGAAAAACTAGTAATTATAATCACTCTCTACATTTTAGTAGCGCCCATGAGGTTAGGGAGATATTACAAGTTTAAAATAATCGATGTCAGGCCTCTAATTAATTTTCTATATAGTATTCATCAAAAAATACTAGCACGACAAGTTTACCGGTATAATAATATGGTGTTTTGAGCGCAACTGAAAAATTTCAATTTCAAAACAACTGGTCGATCAGGATGAAGAATTTTTACAGCAGTCCGAGATGTATGTTCGTTGTATAACAACCGACTCGCACACGATTCCAGCTATTGATTTCAACCGATTCCTTGTAATAAATAATATTCTATTAAAACAGAGAAGAAAAAACTTCTTTGATCATAAAAAATTGTTATAAATTTGTCGGACCAGTACAGCAGTTTTAACTTGTAAACCGTCAAACCAGTTAGTCTGAATAGTTATATCATAGAAAGGTAAAAAATAATAATAATTATAATGTTATAAAAATAAAACGGTATTTTAAATCTTGCTGTCCGTTAAGCATTATGTAAAATATGTTCGACTTGTATAGTTTGTGACCTTCGACAAAACCAAAAGTGATTCACCATAGAAATATGGAACAACCAACAGAAAAATAAAAAATAAATCGTTGTAAAATCTATACCTTGCCGGGTATAAATAAAAAATAAATAAATAATTAGTATCCGGAAAAACGTTATAGTAGTTTTTTTTTAATAGCTTTTAATACAAGGTATTAATAACAGGTTAACAATTATCATAGTAGTTGACAATGACAAAAACGGTTTTTACCATTTTTATTTCTTTGTTTTTATTGTTGGTTTTGTGAAAACATAAAGATTTGAGCGTTGAACCTTGAAAGGTATTCATCATTTCATCGACAATAATACAAATTCACCACGTTCAGGTCATTCGCGGTAAAATAGATTCGATTTGATCGTTTTTAGTGCGTTAATTGTATTAAATAAAACTATTATTAGCAAGGATATAATAATATATTATAATCACCGAACATATTCTATAGTTATTGTGGTAATTGTTATTGTTGTAATTAGTGTAAAAATAATTTAGCGGCTCGTTAACCCGTTATAACTTACCGCACTTGCTACTTGTGAACTGTTCAAATTGCCTGTAGACAGGAAAAAGATAAATATTATATTATTATGCAACGAGATTCATTGATGAAAACAAAACGCATGTAAATCGAACTGACCGGTCCCTATAATACATATGCGTATTATAGTATAACGGGTGTTTTCACTTTCCAAAACCACCTCGTTGAAATGGTCGAAGGTCGATCGCCTCAGGAAGTTCATTAACGTTTGATATGCCATGTAATCGCCTTCTATGCGAGTAAAATATTTTAATATATACAAACATAAGATGATTTACAATAAAAAAAAAAAAATTAAAAAAACACCAAGCGCACACCGCTTAAACGCGTGCGCCGATTACAATCCCAAGTACTCGGAATTATTAATTTTGTCGAGTGTTGTTATTATTTTTTTTTTATTAAGCGACCACTTTCTCCGCAGACGCACCTCTACAAGGGCACGTGGGTCTATGAAAGTAATTAGATTTTTTTCTCGTCGTCTTGCTAAGCCTTAAAAACGTCGGTATAGGTATTTTGTCTTTGCAAAAGTATACAGCCCAAAAACCAACCAAATATATAAATATTAATATATATATTTTAATAATATATAAATATTATTATAATATGTATTTTTAGTACTACCATTTTTATATAGTATGTATTCAATAATACGTTTTTTTTTGTTTTGTTTGTGATTATCGATAACATAACGATGATGAGTCAAAATCTACATACCTTTTCTTCTATTTCTTAAATATATATTTTTCTAATATATAACAGTAAAAGTAATTTCTGTTTCTTACAAATGGTCATTGTGTAAAATCATTCTATTACATTATATTCTATACATTATATTACATTATTTATTTCAAAAATGCAAAGCGCGCTAAAAAAATGACATACCATTTACACGGTTCCATCATAATTTAACAAATGTTTTCATTATAGTTTAAAAATGGGATGATTACAATAAGTATATATTTTTTTAATTTGCTTACTTTCAGAAAAGTAACTTCTCGCTTTAAAGTAACACCGAATCAATGTGGGGGCTATCTAGATAAACCTACTCATATTTTATCCCATCTATATACATTTTTCAGAATTAATTTAATCAGTTATCATATGTCTGTTATCTAAGCTCAACACTTCACTTATTCGGGTACCATTTTTATCATTTTACTCTTAAACCAAAAGAAAAAGAAAATTTTACAAAGATAAAGTTTCTTTTTTTTATTACTCCACCAAACCATTATTAAAATTAATTTACAAAGAATATACCTATAAATATATGTTCATAATATATGTACTCGTCCTATTTTTAAACTATGACGAAAACATATTTGGTTTTAAGTGTACAATTCTATAAAATAAAGTTTTGTCAATTTTTAAATTGTACATCTTTGTGTTCCACCTAATTTAAACATATTTAAGATGACGCACAGTGGTCTGAGAATGAAATTTAGATGCCAAAAATAGGTCATTAAAAATGTTCAAAAAATAATTTTTTTTTTCTAGGATCTCATTAGTATATGATTACTAGAGTAAATATAAAATTTCAACTTAATAACATTTTTTGAACTGGAGTTATAGCCAACTAAACACATATTGTTTTTTCTGTTATTTTAAAAATAAAAATGCCGATAATTAATTAATTTTGACTATTAAAATATGTAAAATAAAAAAAATAAAATGCTTGATTGTTTAGTAACATATAAAGATTATAAAATAAAAATAATTTTTTTTTTTAATTTAAGTCCTTAACCGGTTATGAATTATAAAAAAAAATCGAACGTTTTTTTCTTTTTTTTTTTTTCAAAGACTTCAGATAAAATTTACTCAATTTTACCCTAAACCCAATACATGCATTTTATAGAGAAAGTTCTTAGCTATAAGAATATATAATTTTTTATTGCGTCCCGTTGCATCTCCAACGCGCAAAAATCATGTTGTCATAAAAAATGGTGTTTTTTTTTAAATTTTAAAATTTGTATAGAAAATTAATTATCTGTATACAATTAAATACAACTAAATAAATATACAATAACAAAATATGTAAAATTGTTATTTAAAAGTATTAGACGTGATGAATTGTTTGAGGGGGTAATCAGTAAATATAAAGTTATACTGGGAAATGTTTAAAGTATAAAGTTATATTGTAGATTATTTTTCTGATATTTTGTAGCCAAGTATTTCTTGTAGTGTTATGCGATTTTCTAGTTAGTCGTGAATAATATTTAATTTATTGTACGTCAAAATTAAAACATCATTTATATTTAAAGAGAAAATATGATTGAACGTAGTCATCTGTCATCAAATGTCCTTAAATAAAACAAATCGTAAATAACATTAAAAATATGCTTAATTAATAACAATAGTCAGTCGACGAAAAAATTAGCTTCTATGAGCGTTTTTTTATTATTATTTTTGTTTTCTATTATTCAACTACTAGTTTTATAGTAAATAGTAATTTAAAATTTAAGTTTAAAAACGAAAAACTGAATTATTTACACGTTACACTACTATACTTTCTATTGGCTTACACTCACAGGTTAACTGCCACAACTAAAAATATGAAACTTGATATTATTGCTTTGCGGGCGTCTTTAAACTCTACATGTTAAATTTATTTCTATAATAATTTAACTCATTAAAGTTACTGTAGTGTCCCCCAGTCAACCTGTTAGAATAAATAATTAATAGTTTTATTGATTTTTACAATAATTACTCCAGCAGTATACACATTGGTGCAATCTAAAATTTTAATTTGAAAGCCTAAATTTTTTAATTACATATTTTTGGGGGGAGTTTGATTGGTTATGACCAATTTAATATTACCAATTCAAACTTGCAGAGTTTTAAAATTAGTTAGCCCCTTTTGCAATTGCGTCAATGAGTATATATAGCTGTTTGTACCTAAATGATTCTTAAGAAAATTATGTTGATAACTCGCAGTCAAGTCTAAATATAATACTTTGATAATTTTATCGTTTTTTTTTCTCCTTGGCTATTAATTAAATTTAATAACAGTGAGTTTTACACAGTGTTATAATTATTTTCTACAAGTTTGATAGAAAAGTCAATCAGCGGGCATCTTGACAACCAATGAATAGTATGTATTGTGCGATGACATAACGCTGAGGCCGAAATAAAGGAGACTAGTTCTTGCACAATGCGTTTAATTTTGAGATCAGCGAAAGTCACTTCCACTTGGGAGATTTCTGATTTACCTATAACGCCTCTATAATATATTGTATAAAATGAACAGGATGGACTTGCTATTGTTAGGTTGTTTTTCATCATCACACGTGTTGTTTATGTGCATGTCATTATGTATATTGAACACAATATCCGGGAACGGTTTATGCGTTTTTCCGAGATTTTCTTTACCCGGTGGTGTGTGTCCTTGATTTTGTTCTTCTTCTATATTATACAAAAACATGCATATTATCTCTATTATCCTATTCACGTGTGGTTCATAACATATTTACAGAAGTTTTCTTTCCGTCAATGCGATTATATAGTTTTTCATATAATATTGTGTGCACACAAACCTAATGACCGTTATAAACCGATTATCTAGCAATCCTGAATACCAACGCTGTGCGCCAAATTAACTAACCCAGATTATTGTTTAATGGAACAAGCTAACACTCCACGTGTTGGCTGTATTAAACAGAATAATTGAAAAAATGTCTTATCACACAAAAGAACATCGTTCGAAAAAGGCAACAGAGAACCGTTATTAGCTTAGAAGAATAAACTCATAAGGTATATGAATGTTTAAATAGAACATATTAACATACATTATAATATGTTAATATATATGGTAATATATTTTTTGCAATAAAAAATCACTTTGCTTAACCTATATGAAATAATAATAAAATAAGAAATTTACAATCTGTTGTATTAAAAAAATAAGCAAATTTGCTGTCAAAAATATACACGCCCTCTTTAAGTCACACGCAATTTTTTTTTTTTTTATATAAATAAATTTTGGGACCAGTTTCTTTTTAGACGACATTAGTTGTTGTCAGGGAAGGAAAGGGAGAAATATTCTTAACGAGAGGATTTGAATAGCTATGTAATTTTTGGAAAAATCTTCGGTTATAGTTGGAAATTTTTGTGGAAAGAGTCATTTGAGATATACCATGGAGCACTACTTAACCATCTCAGACGAATAGATTGGAAGGCTTGAAAGGGACGGATGTTGAAAGGTTTGGTAGGACCTAAACCTGGATAATATAATACATATTTTGTATATTAGGACTTGATGGCCAAGACATAATTTAGATTTAAGGATATGTCAAAGCAAATGAAGTCGGAAATTGCTTTGGTTGCGTTTAAACCTCGATGCAATCACGATACTAGAATATATTTTAACAATAATAATAATATCTACATTTTACAAATAAACATTCCAGGTGACTCGGACCCTGTATAATACCTTTAAAATACAGGATGTATAGTTTCTAGAAAGGAAGGATGTATCAGAAATAAAATATAAATTATGGCTACACGACTATTGCAGCTGCTGTGTTCGTCGGTTTGCCGCTGTATGCCCTTGAATATGTCGACTATCCCGAATACTCATTATAAACTTGGGCGATGACATTGTAATTTATTAATATACTTAAAAAGAGCCGTGGGTGTACGTATAACGTAGGTATTATTAATAGCGTACTACAGCGAACTTGGCCGATTTATTTTCGACGGCGGTATACGAATAAAATATAGGTAATAACTGAATATTGAAATGGACTCCGTGAACTTTCTTAAATATGACGATGCATCTTTTATGTCCAATAATCTATTAAACATCGCCTTAAATAATAAATGCGTGAAACTGTTCACTGATCATAGTTGGGCAATAATCAAATTTGTCATTAAACTGTTTTTAATTACTGGTAAGGGAGCACTTGATTCGAGATCGTTACATAAAATAGTTGAATCTTTAATGTTATCGATTTGAAATTAATTTACCGACTTGCCCTATAAATGTTATGATTAAGATTTAAAAAACCGATTGACAGTTACTACTGATTACGAGATAGCAGATTTTAATTGGAATCGGTTTATTTTTAGAAATCATTAGTAATAAAAACAAAAACCGTGGCCCGACTCATAAAAAATGTGTTTTACTCTAAAAGACACGAAATGTCATAGTATAGGTTTTATTGTGTTAAAAAAATTTAGTTTGCAAATACAAATACTTTCCATAAGAAACCCCTATTGATTACCGTTGCCCGTTATAATGTTTTTTTAAAATTTTTTTAAAACGTTTTGTTATGGATATTAGTGTACACCTCGACCGGGACCGTGACAATGAAATTGCCAATATCGATTTTTAAGAATAAGCTGCGCCCAAGTGTTTCTGCGACAACTACAATTTTAGTCTGAGCAGCGTAACTTTGGTGTTTTTTTTTGTTTGCTAAAAATCCGGCTTTATGCGCATCCACTGCTACCCCGTTTCGATTAAATTCTCTAGTTCCCAGAAAAAAATCCAGACTGGTGTTTCTTTAAATCTACTTCAAGATAATAATAATTTTTTTTTCTTAAACACCACCAAAAGTCTCATAAAACCCAGAAATATGGAACAAACCGGTGTTTGTTTAATTAAATTCCTATAACTACGGTTATTTACGTTTCTAATATTATAAAAACTAAAATTCTTGTTACTAACTGATGAAATTAAACTCTTTAAATATATTAAATGTGATAATACATTTTTGCTACATCAAAATGACTCGGACTCTTCTCAAATGTTATAACAAAAAATACCGTTTAGATTTTTTGGGAGGCTTAAAATAGTTTGGGAAGGGGTAATTTTCCCAAATGCTGAATCGTCTCGGTTTTTAACAATATATTTACTCGCTAGTGTTTTTTTTTTAATTCCATTGTTTTTAAACTTTAAAAATCGAGTTTATACTAAATCAGTAACAATCGCACCACACTATGCGGTCTGCGGTCGATGGAAACATAAAACCAACTGTTTGTTATGTACATAATACATCTTCCATAACGTTGTGATACATGAACATAATATTATTATATACAGAGATGTGTTGATAGCAAAACGTAAATTATGTTATTATCTAACCGTAATCTTAGAATACAATATAATATTGTTATGTTCATGATAATTAGATGAATAACTCAGTTCCTATTCAGTGAATTCAAACATTGGTCAGGCTTAACAAAACATGAGATTTGGCCTGGCCGTTTCCTTACAGGCAGCGTACCACAAAGAAACTGTTTAATAATGGCAATTGATAACTCGTGAACGATCAGTATTTAAATACATCTGAAAGTTCTTCATTAACCAAAATAACACATATATTAGTAATAATTGTGTAAACGTCCTATTAGTGCTCTTTTTTTTTTTTTTGTTCCGTTGTTTGTTGTTCAACAAAGTATGTTTACAAAATGTGCTTGAAAATCGATGGTGACTTATGTAAATACATTATACTTAACATAAATACAAGATTTGACTATTCAGGTGGTGGCTATAATAGTCTTAATGTGACGCAAACAAAAGGACTGAAGTCAGTCTGTCTAGTTAGAAGAAAAAAAATACCGTTGAACATCGTAGTGATAAGATATTAATGATAACGGTATATTGAAAAAAAAAAACAATAATATTTGGCATTCGGTCATAGGTTCCCATGGTGGTTAGGTATAAGTTTCAAATATAGCTGTACAATGTCACTACGCAGTATCCGTCTTTTTCATAATTTTATAAGAAAATTATTTTTGGCAAGTAATACCGTCAGGCCACCAACTTAACTTTATTCTTATAACTTATAAATTCGAATAGTGGTCAAGGAAATGCAAAGAATTAAAATTAAATCGCCAAAATTGAAAATGATATTTTTAGCTTTCATTCGACTGATTGTAGGTACTGTAAATTTGAATGTTGGTTAGTGTGTTTTGAATTTGTACAACTGAAATACTCGACAATAAAGAATTTATTTTTATTTTTTGTGTGGTCATACTAATTTTAGTCCTTCTGTTTTACTTCATTATCGCATACAAGCCAGTATATTCGTTAGCTGTTCATCTCTTTATATTATTACTCTATGGGTATATCTAATATATAATAGTATTGTATACTATACAAATTATATACATACGTACATATTGTACAAACGTAGTTATTAAATATATTTTATAATCATTTCTCCGGTAACACTGTCAGTGTTTTACTATGCGGACGTTGGGTAATCAATCGTTTTTTATTTTTTAAATGACAATATTTTTGTTTTGTATAACATAATAATAATTATTATATTATTTTATGTACAGCGACACCCGCTGGTTAAAATTACACAACAACCGGAGTGCCGCTGCAGCACCTATCTAATATAATCTGATAAATCGACGTACGAGCAACGTCATCCTTCACACGGTGAACCAATAAACGGCGGTAATTTACGGATTTTTTACTTCAACATTTTGTAAAACACACTTATACAAACTTAATATAAATGTTTTAAGAAATAATAATACATTTAACAGCTAGGCACTTGCTCACATACGGCGTGCGCTTCTCTTTCGTTGTCGATGACCCGAATTTAGTATCTCATGGAAATAATAGTTTTTAGCCACCATCATAAAAACGCCTTCGGTCGAACCTACACCGGTCAGATAATAATAATTGATGGGATTTTGTTTATTTATCTGTCGATAATTTGCTCAGGTAGCGATTTTGCAATCAGACTTGATGCAGCTACACGTGTGTACTTTTTTGGCGCCTCGCCGACCGATATGATTTTGAAATCAAAATATAATAATTGATATTAATGATAATGCCAAAAAAAAAAACACACCCGAATACAAATGTCGGAATGACTAGTACTTAAGTATTATTTATCTACGCTACAACAATTCTAGGATAAATCTGTACTCACGCATGTCAAGCATAGAGATAGATATAAAAAATGTAAAGATATTAACTAACATAATTTACTAACCGATAATGAAGTAAACAGAAGGACTAAAACCAGTAAGACCACACAAAAAGAAAAACGTCTTCGTTGTTGAGCAGTTGGCTCTCTACATGATAAAATATGGTTTAATCCCCTATCTAAAATATTATTGTTTTTTTTTAAGATACTGTTATCACTAATATCTTATCGCCACGATATATTGAACGGTATTTTTTTCTTTTTACTTAGGCAGACTGACTTTAGTCCTTCTGTTTGCACCACATTAAAATTTAAAATTACTAAAGCCAACCCCTGATCTCAAGACTACCGAGTAATTCTTTAACGGCCTACTCGAGTTTCTCTTAAAATTATTGTAATTTTGTAGTTTTCTTTCTGAAAACATTTTTGTTTATGCTATAATATTACAATACTAAACAGTATGTACATTCTTATATGATTTAGTATTCTCTAGACTCTAGAGCTTTATAAACTTTTGAAACTTAAATAATAAAATATATATTTAATTAAATTTTTTAATTAAGAATAATTTGCCGAACATTTTGACTGATGAATAGTTTTTAAGCTATCAGAGTTTAAAAGTTAAAACGGGAAGGAAAGTGCAGTTGAGTAATAAACGCACATAATAAAATACTTCTCCGTTTATTCCGTCCTAAATTGTACACATTAAGAATAATTATCCAAAACTAGTAATCGACCAGTCAACATTTTTAGGAAAATATATTTTATAAAATTTGATACAAAAATACAATTTAAGATTCAAAGTTTGATATAAAAATTATTTGTTTAAAAGACAGAGTTGAAAACATCAAATTTAGTGAAAAATGTGGACCATGTCCTGTAAAAAAATACGAAGATTTTTATTTAGAAGATCTTAATGGACTCCACATTTTATTAAAAAACACAATGTTGGTTATTTATTTTAAACAAATTGAATATATTGCATTTATTTGTTCCATTTGTTCACATTATTGACTGTAGGTATATACTCTTAGAATAAAATAAAATGTTGATAGTTTTATATCGGTCAACGTACGATTTTGTTATTTCAAAATTAATTTTAGTTCAGAAAAAAAATGATTTGTAAGTTATTTAGTCGAACTGGCTGATAATATTATGCAGTCTAATTATTATTATAGTGCAGTAACATTATAATTAGTTAATAATTATTATATAACTACATTATAATGGCTGCACAAATGTGCGTTATGTCTTGTTTTTATTATTTTTTTTACTTTTATGCCACCGATAAGTTTTTATAATTTTTTAAACAACTTGTAAATACTAGTGATTGCTCAAATGTTTTAACTAAGTAATTCATTTCCGGTACTGTGTTCACCTACAGTTATTTTACAGTTTTATGAAGTGTAGTCAACTTATATTTTGCATATTATCCATTAGCTGTGCTTTTACAGTATATCTCAACCATACGTATCATAAAATATAATTAACCACACCTAATGATGTATGTAATTATTATATTGCCTCCTAACAACCTTGCCATGTTGATTTCTTCTTATTAGTTATGCGAAAAATAATTAGGTAAAATACATTATATAGTTCAAGTGACCTATTATCGGATCTTATTAAATTACTCTGTACCAATAATCCTGTGACAAATTTTGGATTTTAGAGTTGAATATATCTTTGATATACCGGTGTATCGGTTACACGACTTCAAAAGTGGACTGCAGACCATATAGTTTCATTTACATTTGTGTATTTGCGCCCTAACAGTTCTTTCCCATATTTTGCTAATGAATTATTGTTGTTATCTTTTTAGACTTGTCGCCTTAAACACCACAGAATTACTGAAAATTCAAAGAAAACTGACAATATGTATAACTTTTGTTGGCCAGTACAATATTATATTATACACGTTTAAATGCTTACATTCATAGTTTTTGCTTTCATTACAAATTATTATTTTAACATTTTGTTATGACGCTTAGAAATAGAAAAACATTTGAATTTTGACTATTTACCAAAGTAATAAAATTTTGACTTTTGCAACTCAACAAGTTTATAGCCAATGTATTACCGGTTAACGTGTACTTTAAGCGAAAGTGGTAGTCATTTGTCCACAGGATTCCATAATTTTAAAATGCCTCCAGGAATCGTTTGCACGTTTACTTTCTAACAACTGCTATAATAAGACTCGAGTGCGCACAATCAATTGGTGCGGGGGAAAATGCGGAGAAAGTCATTGTTTTAGATTTATGTATTAATTTTAAAGCGTAGATAAACTTAAAGATGTCGCAGAGTCCAATATTAAAATTGTGATTTATTATTGAACACTCGTATAGTTCATAATATGTTATGTATTAATTAAAAGCAATTTTGCGCTCGAAAACTTTGTGAGCAAATACAATTTGTAATTTCATCGACGGAATTTAAAACATTCAGTCAACGCATTCTTTCTTTACTAAGAATATTGCAAGACTTACTATTACACGTTACTATAAGTAAACCGTATATTCAATGATATGTATTAAGTAAATAATTACACTTGTTATAATAAGCTCTTATAATAAGCACTTTTTGTAATACAAGCATTTTCTTCTGTAAACTGTTACTTTATAGACTCCGCAAAATAGTTATTTAGGAACTAACAAAAAAAAAGAAACAAATCATTTTTTGAGCTTCCGTACATTTTCTGAAGACCACATACACATTATTATATATAAAAAAGAATAAGTCATCGGATTCTTTTGACGCCCTACGTCAGTTTTCTCTTAAAATAATTGATTTTTTTTAGTTTTTCTAAATTAATACTTAATACTTAAGTTTATTACCATTTTAATTTTATAACAAAAAATAATACAAAGTAATACAATATAATTGTTTACAGATATTTTCTAGAGTTATACGCCTATCTTGTTGGGCAAATGTGTCTATAACTTTGATTATGTTAATTAAATTTTCATATCTTTATATGATAATAACAAATCTGTAAGTCTGTTCTGCCAAAACCATAATCTCTTTGCGTTTTTGAGCCAAATCTAAAAATGATAAATGATACTGAATAATAAATACTGTTATCAACTCTGCATAAAGTTTCTGTTTTTTTTTTTTTTTTAAATTTTCATAAACAGAAATTTTAATACATGAACACGAAAGATATTGAAGAGTACTAATTTTAAAATTGGGGGTGATAATACCGACTTAATTTCGCCTATGTTTATGCTATATTAAAATATTAGAGAATATTTAAATTTTTATATTTTTTCTGAGCTTTATCGACTTTGAAGTATAAATGGTAGGTACCTCATATATATATATATATTTTAAAACTTTTCAAATTAAGAGTACTCTGCTGACATTTTTGTCAGTTCGATAACCAGTTTTGAAGTTGTTAAAATTTTAAATTTAGAACACAAGGAAGGGTAATGAGTTGAGTTAATTTTTTCTGTTCGCATTACTCAGCTGCACTCCACCTCCCGTATTGAATTTTAAACTTAAATAACTTTAAAAATAATATTCAAAACTGGTCATCGACCAGTCAAAGTGTTCAGTAAATTATTCTTAATTTTAAAAATCAGCTGAATATATATTATATATGTTACCATTTAGGTATCAAAAGTTGTTGTAGCTCTAGCATTGACTTATATTGTACAACATACAAAAAACCCATCAAAAGGGCAATTATTTTAAGAGTAAACTAGTGTAAGAGAAACTAGTATACTAGTGTACGACTTGTATAATTCAATTTTATCGGCTGTTTCAAGCGAAATATGTGTTTTTATTTATCCTTCAGTTGAAATTCTAAGTATAAATTGACTTGTAAGTAAGCGGTAAAATATAATAATTATTCGATAATAAAAATAAGTAAACTAGTTTTCCATCATCACTGGTCGTCCACTGTCCACACAAGGCAATTTCACATCGAACGGTTGATTGTGTCCGACGGTTTTCAGGAAGTTATAAAAACAAAACAAAAAACTCGTTTCAAACCTTCGCTTTGGAAAGTTTATCTGGCGAATTCGAACGTGTTTAGGACTTGCGGCCAATGCTAATTTATTTTACGACCATACGAATTGTAATATGTTGGAACCTCGGGGGAAATGCAAATTGACAACAGTCAGGAAAAAACATTCTTTATAACCTTTAACCTATAGTTTTGGCCTTTGTTTTCAGACATTTTTATTAGGCATTGGGATTATTGATGTAACCTTTTTTTAAATCAAAAATAGCAAAAAAGTTAGAAGTTTCAATAATTATGTGTATCAAAAGAAGGTGAACATCTTATTGACTATATTTTTTGTATTTACTTACCTATATAAATTGAATCTTTAGTAGAACATTGGGTAGGCATCGTTGAAATAATTAAACATACATAGGAGTCAAATCACAAAAACTATTTTATCATCTATTATTATTTGTAACCAGTATATTATATTATGCTATACACAATATAGGCAATAGTGTATAATTGTAATATAATTTGTATTATGTACAGGCAATCGCTCAGTTTTCTATAGATATTTTTTTGAAATGCCATATGGGATATTACATATTTTATATTGTATTTTTATTTACAGGATTTCCAAGTGCCTATTGTTTTTATACAAAATTATTTATTTGGTTATTCGTCAGATATTGCACATAATGATTTGCGTATGCTGTGTGTATGTAAACATAATATAATATAATCTCACATTAAAATCGATTAGGGTAACCGAACTTTATGACGCGAAAAACTCGTAAAACTTGATATTATTATGGTCGTCGCAGATGAAAAAAGGGTTGCGTTTTTATGACATGCATGATATAATGTGTACACGCTTTTACCAGCATACCCGGCATAGGTGGGTTTATGAAACATACCAGATTGTGTACTTTGTTATTTACTGATAACTGAAAGTCTAAAACCCTTCTTAACTTAGCGTGCCCACGTTCTAGAAGTGAAATTATTGTAAAAAACATTTTACTGATTTTACTATACCATATGTTATACAGTAATTTGTTATAGTATGTTGGCGACACAGATATATATTATAAACTAGATTGCAAAGTGTAAATGCCGCCTATAGAGATAATTTAAGTTATCATTTTCTGCCATCTTTGTGGGAATTGGAACCGTATTACATGTAAATATATTTATAACAATAATTATAAGTTAAGTTGATAACACAGAATTAATAATATATATATATATGTATTATATTATACACACATAAATCCCACAAAAATGGCGAACGTCGACTTCAATTATTATCCCTAGTTAGCAATCTAGCTTATTATACATATGTCTTTAATTGGTGATAACAATCAACAAAATTCAGTGCTGCTCAGTTCTGAAACAATAATTGCTCATAAAAAGGTTTTTTTCTACCAGTGGTCACTCTGAGTTGAAGAGGGATTTGGTTTGTTAACATTATCAGCAATTATATTGCTTTAACACAGAGTACACTATCTGTTTTTTGTCTAATCTGCAATACTATAATTGTTATGTATCTGAAAACAATAAAACGATAATCTACCGATTCGTACACACTTTTGTAACACAATATACAGAAGATGAGAACATCATACGAGAAATAGATGATGTTAAGTATTTTAGACTATGGATATCTGTTAAAAATCGATTAACTACCGTACCATCAATTAACCGCTACTATTAGTGTATATAGCTGTACAGTGTATACCATAACACAATTACTGCATAACTAACTGTGACCACAATTATTATTGTACCATAGTGCATTATCTGCTGTGTGGTACTTACAGCCTGCAGTTGTCAAACAAGCGACTGACACCGGCCCCGAAATTCCGTCGACCTTCTAACCGCTATTTCTGAATGTCCTGTTGCAAACGGTTGGACATGCTCATTGATACAGTTAACAGTAAACAGTACCGTAAAGGGTTATGCACCTGTTGATATGTATTCTGGTCGTGTATCAACAGAACTACTTTCTCAAAAATTAATTCAGCATAATATGAGGTGTATAAAATATAACCACAAACAAACTAAACTTGCACTAAGAAACAATATTTTTTTATATTTTTTTGAGTAGTTTAGAATTCCAAATTAAATGATAATTAACAAAAATGAAACATTAAATGTTACTTAAACAAATAAATCGTATACAAAAGCTGTTAGTGTGCGTTCAATTTTTTAATTGAGCGCACACCAACAGTCAACTGTTTTTTGACAGTTTTAGTCTTTTACCCAAAACAAAGCACTTCTTATGGATACAATTAAGCAATATATATTTTGTTCTTATGAATAAAAAAAATAATCAGATTGTTCCATTTTACGTCATTTTAAATTATATTCTACAATATAAAAAGTCAATTTTGGATAAAAAAAACGCAATTTATTTTATTTAAACGCCCACTGTGTATAAAGTATTTTTTAAGGAGTATTCTAAACGACCGAACACTTACGATGGTTTTTTTGTCAAACAATTCTGAAACTAACTTAATGGTTTTTTTTAAATTAAATTTTATTTTATTTTCAATGCGAAGCTAAAAAGGTATTTGTATAAATTTATTAAAAACAAAACAAATGGTACTAAACTGATTTTTTACCGAATTATTTTACAAACATCTAACATTATTACGAGTATAATAATGTAGACAAAAATTATGGAATGTAAATATTCCAACTATAAACCTCACCTGTGTATATATTTTAATTTTACCATTTATATATTTGTATTGAATACATTTTTGAGAATAGCGTTTATCCTACTTAGTTATAATAATAATTTCTGAAAACCTGTGACCTCCCCCATTCTATCATACAACCCCATCATCCCCCTCTGCTGATTTTTTATTGCATAATTAATATTTATAGGGGCTTTAAATAATACCATTTATTATGTGAACCACCAACTACTAAATTAATAACTAATAATTCTTAACAACCAATTCGCTATTACATAATTATAGTGATTAAATTTGTATCAATTTAATTTAAGTTTGTATGTACTCAATGTATTCTATCAAAATGAATAAAAACATCCTAACAATTTTTTAAACATTAATAGTTTGAATGAAAGTATTTCAACATGAAGTATAAAAACTATTTTTATTAAAACAAAATTAATTTATCATTGTAATTATTACAAATGTATTGTTTTTATTTTTATAATATGGTTTTATTTTAAATATATTGTAAAATAAAAATATATAAAAAAAAATATTTCAGCTATAATATTGTATTCAGCTTGTAGTTTGTGGTTTCATAAATCAATGCTAACCTTACAAATTAATATTCAAATTGCTATACATTTTCACGAAAAATTGCAAAATGAAATTTTTACATGAGACAAAAAAAATGTTTGTTGTAATTAATTGGGTACTTTTCAGCTAATCAGCATTTGTAAAATAGTGCTCAACTTTCTGGTGCTGTTAGATCAGAAATTATAATTTAAACCACATTGTCATTTATTTTTTGATTTAAGTTTAAATTGTCGGGGTCTGCAACAGACAAACTTGATAGGTTAACTGGAAAATAAGCATGCAGCTAACGAGTTTTTTAATTAATAATACCTAGGTCATAAACTGCAGTACCGATAGTAATAAACCGATTGTATAATCATTTTTTTAACCTTTTTCTAGAAATAATTAGTCATGTAATTAAATCTTATATTTTACATAATATCTGTGTCCAAACATATTTTAATGATCATATTTACTTCGTTTTATAAATAATTTTTTATTTGTGAAAGGCGTACAGTACGTAATAAAAAATTGTAGATATTTTCATTCTGTTTAAAATAAATCTTAGTTAACTTTTTTTAATATTTTCACGACCAACGTATGAAATTCAAAGTTTACCCTACACTTTACCGGATAAAATAAGTTTTAATTAGATATTCACTTCTTACCTTTTACGCTCATTATAATATTGTCCAATAACCTTGATAATTAATTAGTTACTTTTATTTCTGTTCAACTGAATTTAGGTAACCATTACAACACTAACACTCGTTCAATGGTATTAGGTTTATTTTTAAACTAGTAAATTACAGTAACTAATTGTCTAGAGCTATTATTTTAATTGGTATTCCCTTTATTTTGCTTTTGTCTGAAACAATCATGTTTTTCGAACATGTACATTAAGCCAAATGTAAATATATTAAAGTTTAGATAATGTATTATTATATTCAATAATGAAACAAAGAGCCCCAAAGAAAATAGAATTTTTTTAATTCTGTTGTCACAGTTATATTACAATATAAATGTACAGTAGTTACTACAAAGGATTTATATATTATACACTATACCTACTAATTGTTTAAATTCATACTATAAACTTAACGGATAACTTAAGTTTACACTTATATAGCTAAAGCAACTATTATAACGCAGAAAAAAAATATCGAATGTAAGTATATAATGTGATTCATTCCTTGTGGTCGTGCCGAATATAATAGTCCTATATAATATGTTTAGGATACCTAGAATATATTATTTACTAATATATGTTAAATGTATTTTAAGACAACCGTACTATTGTTCTATAAGAATTACACGAAAAATGAATTTCTTTGTAATTTTGTATTGAATTGCAATTGTTGAAATAACTTATAAGTTAACTGGCAAAGTGGATAGCGAAGTGAACTTCCATGGACATATATTTTAGTTTTATAGGTCGGGTCATAAAAAATGTCCTTAATATAAATTGGAGTGAACATGTTAAGTTGTTTTTGAAATAATTACTACTTTTAAGTTTCAATGAAGTAACTACCTGATAAATATTAAAGGTTAATTTAGGTATAATTTAAACGAGGAAATATATCACAATGCTCAAGGTAAAGAATAGATAGGCACATTATGTTTAAGGCTTCATACACGTGTGATTGGAATTTAAAGTTATCAATTGATTATAACATAATATAAACTATATAGTATTCGAAATCGGAAATATTATGTCTCCTACGAATGTGACACAACATTAAAATATCAGAGAAACCAAATTCAGACTTGATGCGTTTCAGTGCCATTTTCACTTGGATAGGTACACATGTATATTTTTTTTTTACACATAATTTTTAATCAATATTTTTTAATCGTTGACAGATCAGTTTCACGTAATATAATATAAGTATTTGATCAATTAAATTTACTATTGAAGTGTTATTAAATAAAAAACTATTTTCAAGTAGTAAATTTTTTATGATATCATTAATATTAGAAATAAAAAGGTATTCAAGTAATATTTGCAATTAAAACACCAACACCAAAATATATATATTTTACAGCTACTTTTTGTTTAGGGACCTTATAAGGAATCCTACAGCGTTTCCAATCCATCAATTTTCATAGCAGAAATAATAAGCCTGAAAATAATTTAGCTTCGATAAGCAGCTAAGAAGGTATTGTTGTTACAATGTGTTTTTATTTTTGTACCTGAACGCACGGTATCTCTTAAACCTCTGAGCTGATTTTCCATATAGCAAATCCATAGACAATAATAACAAAACCAAAAAAGGGGGAAATTTAACGTTTTAAATTTACAGGTTAGGTTTCAGAATTAGTTTTTATTATAATGGTGACCACTAAATGCGGGTAAAATAACCGTAACAAATTACAATTAATAGATCAACCCTAATTGCATCCACCCTAATGCAAAAAATTTAAGCATATAATTATAAAGGCAATAAAATATACATTTGTCATTGTCAATTACTAAAAAAAAAAGTTTACCGCAATTCTGTTTTGGATAAGAGACACATAACAAATGGGGATGAACGCGTTAAACATAAAATAGATTTTAAAGCATCTGTACTTTCATAAATTGCGTTAACTTGCTTTATTAGCAGAACTTCAAACTTTGCCGTCAGACGATTTTCCAAATGACATGCCAAGAAGCAACATTTTCTACGTGCCTTCCTTTAACATTAGACTTAACCGTCTGACTGGGATTCGTGCGATACCCTTTCCAGGTCGAGTTCAATAGAAATTAAATTTTAAATAGTTTTTCGTTGTTAACCCAAAACTATTTCAATATAACCAACGCCCTGAGTCAGCCAAATTGTAACAGAAACCCGATTTGTTTGTCGAGTAATTTAAATATAAGCTCTGATGTGAACTTAGAGTAACACACTACTTTGCAAATGCTATATTATAATATAATAATAAAAAGAACATCATTTTAAAGAAAATAACACATTTGTCCGGCTTATTTAATTATAATAGTACAGATAACCTACATATTGTGAGTACCGAAAATCTATCTATTCAGTTATATAAAAAAAGTTTCCTTTTTTATATTGAAATTATTGTATAATTTTATTCAAAAACCAATTAAATAGTTGTACTTACAAACAAACTGATTTTTGAAATAATATGTGAAATTTTGAAATTGAAAAGTTTATTCTGGAAATACATATGTACCTAATAATATTATGTTGTAAACTAATTAGTATTGCCAAAAGGAAATTATGCAATAACTAAGTAATTGAATTATGTACCAAGTACTTAAATTATGTTTGTGATTTCGTTGTTATAACGGTTAATTTTTTAGTTTCAGATTATGCGAAGACGAAGAAGATAATTTGAGAGACAATTAATGTACAAGGATTTTGATGAATACCGTAACTACAGGGTATGTATATAGCTTTTGTAGAAAAAGCTGAAAAAAAAAAACCCCATAAAAACATAGATGGAAAATAATTATTAAAGTAGATAAAGGTTTTTCTCAAATGATTTAATAAAAAAAAAAAAAAAAATGTTATACTAAGAAGAATTGAATAGACCAGCGACTGATCAAAAACAAAAATAAATTGTTAAGTGACATTGAATTTATTGTCGTCAAAATATGTTTAGAAAGTTATTTGGTGAGTAAAAATACAGTTATTACAATAAATCTATTTGGGTTACAAAACAGTAGCATTGTTTGTTTTCACGAAGTAAATCGTCGGCGCTAAATAATTTCATTCCGCATACTTAAGTTCAACAGGAAGATAATAATATAAGAACTAAAATATTATTATGCATGCGGATCATGTCGATTCACGAGAAAACTACACTTTCTGGTATTGTTGACCGACAACATACTGTAAACGAATTGTCACGGTACCTACTTGGCATTCCCCTTTAAGCGACAAACTGTTTTAAGATTATAACACTTATAATACATAAGTATGATGTCTACCAATCATCAGCTCTTAGACGCAATATTTACTCTATTAAATTACAAATACCTACATACATTTGAAATACTGTTGATGTTGCCAGCTGATGTCTTAAGGCGTTTTTTGTTGCACTACCGTCGAAAATTACCGACATATTTGTTGTATAGTTCATTTTCAACTTGTTTTCGCATTTGTGAATAGGAACCTATTTTTTGAGTATTCTACAAAATTAAGTTAGCGCTATTTTCTGAATGCTGACTTATTTTTTAACAACTTTACACCTGGTACGCCTTAGTAGGTAAACTGAAAATCCCTAAGTTATTGTATTTTGAAGTTAGCCAACAGGAATAGGTAGTTTGCGAATGTTTTGGCGCTTTTCTGGAAATCAAATTTGCTAGCAAAAAGACCATTTTCGCTTTCCCCATCAGATTTATACCATTTTGGTATAAAACTCAACTGAACATTTAGTCATTCAGACTACAACTGACTCGTTAATGTTATAATAACTGTTTATTTTTTATGAATATTATCAAAACAAAATAATATTCATTATGAAGTGTGAAATATTAGTTATTACGCATTTTTCATTATAACACGTGCAGAAAAACTTATCGTATCATTGCTAGTATACTTATTATTACTTCTAGTTTTTTTAAATTTATTCTCAATAAGTGCGGTAATGACTGAAAATAAACAATGCTTATACTTAGGGTCATTCCACGTGAAATCACCTAATTGGTGTGCTACTATACTTCAAAAATGTTTGAAATTTTTATCATACATTCTTTATAGGTCCTTAATAACAAAAAAATTTTAAGCAATTTTTTTAGACCAAGGTAGGTCAATTTTTAAAAAAAATTATCCAAAAACACCTCATGTTCCCGACTCTGTAATTTAACCGCCGATAGTGGTATAGACATGAAACCTGCACAGTTAAAATTCTAATTTATGAAACACTTAAATTTATGCAATACTTACATATAAGTAGAACATCTGGTAAAAGTTTGGTAATGGAGAAATTATTCTAACATCAGTGGTAAGCGTTCAAATTTTACAATTTATACTTTTTGGAAATATACACAATTTACATTTACATTTTGAACCTTAGAAAAAAAATTTCTAGTGTAAAAAAAAAAATTAAAATTTTTCTTAAAATATGGTTAAAGTACACTTAATTAGAATTTTAACTGTGGAGGTTTCATGTCTATACCACTATCGGCGGTTAAATTACAGAGTCGTGAACATGAGGTGTTTTTGGATAATTTTTTTTAAAAATTGACCTACCTAGGTCCAACATTTTTTTGTTATTAGGGACCTATAAAGAATGACCTATAATGTATGATAAACATTTCAAACATTTTTGAATTATAGTCGCACACCCATTAGGTGATTTCACGTGAAATGACCCCCACAATTATGTAGCAGTAGATAATTAGAGCGACAACCTTTTCGTTTACTGTACACCTAATTTTAAAATCCAGTCAGGTTTCAATAGTCAAGATAAAGTAATACCTCACAAATATTAGCTAATAATATGTTAATATTTATAAGACGCTGAATATCAGTAAGTATAATATATTAGAAAGTGTAGAATATTAAGAAGTGTAGTATATATTGTACTAAAAGTATCAAGTAACAGGTCACGACCGGTATCGTCTCCGTCGGTTCCAACTAAACTATTTTTACTGCATACGAAAATGTTTAACAATAGGGAACGGGATCTCTAAAATATTCTAAATGGTCCCATTGAAAAACAGACAAATCAAATGACACAGATTTGTTGTTACCAGAAACACAAACAAAATACAAATAATAATATCTAATACATTTTATTACATACTAGATTATAAACTTTATTTTTTTATATTAATCTATAAAACTAAGTTATATACTGTGCTATTATTTTAGGCCAAAACGACATTATTGAAATTTATTACAACTTTTTTAGTGAGCATTTCTGAACAATATTTATTCCCTATTTTCAATTTAAATATCCACTCTAAACATTTTTTATTCTTTCTAAGCTAATAACACTCGATTACAATTCAGAAACATCCCTTGGCTACCAATTGAACAGCTAATGATCTAACCACTTAGCCAGCTAGCGTCTTCCCAGCTAAAAATATTCAATGATCCTCTTTTTTTTTTGCATATAAAATATCTATATCTAGGACGCGTGTAAGTTATTTTTAATTATTTTCCCAGATCAACGTAATAATATGGTTGAAAGACCGCAACACAACCGTAATGTTTCTTTTGGTAATTGCAAATTGTATTCACATAAAAGGTGCTACCGCATTCATACGTCACGGTGTGTTTAACGTGGTAAAGAACATTCAACCGAGGAATGTACAAAACCTAAATCAACTTCCGCATCTTGGTACGAAAATACACTATAATATGGATATGTCACGCTGAAAACGATAAAAGATCTCTAGTCCACGAACAAAGGCGACCAGATAAAATTTTAATTAATCTTACTAGTGTAATCTGACTTTAGCTGAGTACTCCGATAAAAAAAATCGTACAACGTTTCTTTTTTAATGGCTTCACTAATAAATTTGCATACAAATGATCTCATACATTAAATCGTATTCATATAATTTGCACTTAACTTGATTTTATTTTGATTTGTTTATAGAAAATAAAGTATCTTTGTTTAGTTTTATTATATACATATTAAATTAAAAACATTTCAAAAGTATTTATATTTATATAAAATCATATATTTTATGTTTACCCCACTCTTTTTCAACAGGTAACCCTAACTTGGTTCACATAAAACATAGCAAATGTATTAATTTTATTATATTATGCAGAATCGCAATCGTCCAAATATACAATAATAGCCACCGAGTTATAAACGCATTTTTACTTCTTTCCTCTCGAATATTATTACTTAATAAGTATTGTTTGTAGTTAATTAAAAAATTAATACAACTATTTTAAGATAGTAAATTATTTAAATAAATACAACTGGAATCGCATAAATTACATTAAGACCGTATGGATTTTATTATTATAAAAGGTTTAATTTAATAAGCAACCTGGTATATTATTCAATCTACGTTAGTAAATAACGGGCTAATACTTTTTCTTTTAAAAAAGTATGCAAATTGATCCTGAAAACCATTGTAAGTTCCACTCACGTTCTTAATAATTCAAGTAGCTAGTAGTGTATTGTGATATCTCCGATGATCCATACGTACCAGCTCATTACAGAGTATAATGATATACAAAATACATTAGCGTTGCTTAGAGCACAATATCATTATTATGACAGTGCATTGGCCGACAGACACCCGTATCGGTGACGTCACAGCGACGTTTGACATGTTCGATTGGAAACTAACGGCGTTTCCATTTGCATTGTGCATGACGTACCTACAAAATACAAATGATATTGTATGAAAAAAAAAAACAAAAAAATATATAATACTAATAATACTACCGACGAAATAATAATATAATAACACCTAAGTATCACGGTGTCGTTGTTCGTGTTGTCGGCCACGAACACACCTATCGCGTAACATGAACACAGTGTATAAATAAATAATAACATAATAGAGTAGGCATTTTCTAGTCTGCTCTAAGATTCACGCTTATCTCACCACCGGAAGTAGTCTTCCTGTAAATAATTCTAATGCCAAACACACAATCAAAAACGACTGAAAAATGCAAAATGCGAAACTTGTTTTGATTTACAATAATTATAATATTGGTATATTTTAAAACCTTTGTAAATTTAATTTTATCCCTTCCCTCCGTCACCAGACGCAAACCCATTCAACGCCAATTCTTTATTATATGATCAAATATATGCACCCCCAATTAAAGCAATGTAATTGCTGAAAATGTAAACAAACCAAAACCACCCTCAACTCAGAGTAACCAATGGTAAAAAAAATACTTTATGGGAAATCACATTTCTAAAATTGAGCATCACTGAATTTATAGATTGTTATCACCACAGGTATAAATAAAAATCTAGATTACATTCGGTCATAGATTTTCAACTGATAACAAGTCAGTGGCGTATTTACGGGGGGCGGATCAAGGGGATCACCCCCCCCCCCTCATGGGATGTATATAATATGCAAAAAATTATAGCCATCATGTTTAAAATATTATTTTTTTTTTTGTGGATTGATTATTGATTACATTAATTGCAAGAATTAAAATATTGTATGTATATTCAAATTGGTATCTCAGTGATCACACCGCGACCGCAGTGATTGCGGGTTGAGTGTTCTCCTGGAATGATAATACGGCGGTATACAGGTCTATGCACCATATTTTCGACGTTAATCAGTATCAATGACGGACATGTTATCACAATTCATAAGCGTCTTATCATTATCTAGTTATTGATCTAGATTCTAGTTTCCAGGTTTTGAATGCTTATTCATTCAAGATTTTCTGACGAAGACAGGGAGGAATTCAATCACTTGGTTGATTTATATTCTCCCACAATTGATAAAACCAATATTAATTCTGAACTCAAAATGTGGAAATTGAAATTGACCACTAGTGATTTACTAATTAAAAATGGCTTAGAAGCTCTAAACAATTGCGATGATGAAATATATCCCAATATCATTTTTTTATTAAAAATATTTGTGACTTTGCCTGTTTCAACTGCAACTTCAGAGAGAAGTTTCTCCAGTTTAAAACGGCTTAAAACGTACCTGCGTAATACAATGCGCGAAAATGGGCAAACTTAAACTGAATAGACTATAGCAACAAAATCAAGAAAATTAGATTTTGTATTGTAATAGCCTGTTACAATAAAACATTTAATCTCGAGTAATGCGTTATATACTATAATTTTGGCATCATAGATTGTATATATAATGTTAATAAGTTATTATATTTCATGGAAACTCTGGGGGTGAGGGGGCGAAGCCCCCCTCGAGTCTGCGACCACTTGATAAATTCATATCCCCCCCAAAACAAAAACCTAAATACGCCACTGTAACAAGTTACCACTTTGGTTATGGCGATTAATGCCAAACTGGGATCTACATAATAATTTTAAAAAGGGTAAAAATTCATGGAAAGGTCAAAAATGATTTTATTATTACACATATATATTTAAACTATTTTGAATGCTGTGGTCGAATTTTCGACTATTCTGTGACCACACTTAATTGAGGAGTCTTTCATTTATCAGTAAACGACGAAGTTCACCATCTGGTTTTATCTAATATGTGATACTATTTCAACTTTAACACATTTTCAAAATATTTTTTGTATGAATATTATGAAATACTTAGTACGGCTGCAGTGCACGTGCACAAATATTTGAACAAGTATTTACAGTAGGAAATCGGATTTAATTTTAAGCGCTATTAATTATAATTATTCATGAGCTTATTTTAATAAACTTATTATAATTTATACCCAACCAACAGTCCAATTATATATTACTGTACATAATAGTTTGTGATACCAACCGTTTCCTATATTACATGATTAGGTAAACTTCGAGCTCCGTCAAATTGGTTCACAGTTATACTTGTATTAATATCTTTTATCCCAAACCACTGAAACAATTTCTTTATGAAGCAAGTCTATAGATCGGAAATCGTATCTATAAGGTACTTTAATAAATACAATTTAAAGCACATTATTGTCTTTGGAATGATTTTTTTTTATTTCAGTTACACTCCTGTAGTTCCATGACTACACTGACATCACCTATCAAATCTCCCCGCTGTATTTGCTTAAAAAAAAAAATAATTTCAAGTAAAAAGCTGTACAAGATTTCGTTATCAATGGGCACTCTACGTTTTCTGACATTTAATTAGTTTCTCTAAGATTTTTTTTGGCTTATGAATGTTATTAAGAACTATGCGGATGTTTATATGACTGTCGATAATGTTATAAACTATTATGCAATCCCACGAGTGACTGATCTTATGAAAAGATTTTAATATATCAAGAGTCATTACAAAAATGGCAATTATTATGTGATGAGGCGATCATGCGCTTAAGTATAATTTTAAAATATATTCATGTATGTGCGAAGTTGAAGCTAAAATTAATAGCTTCGTGAACAATTAATATACTTATAATTAATTGCTTAAAACTTTTTTTTTTAACTTCCGATTTACCACGGACTCAAAAGTAATTTTACATTAAAAAAATTAATTCAATAGCAATGTATATATTATATTAGATAAATGGAATACAATTTTACATTTCCAAGGTCCTATACCGATAGGGGTTGAAATAAAAATATTTAACAACATATATTATTTGGATTTGATTGTGTCCTTGTAATGTGTAAGGCAATAAAACTAAGCTACACGTGCCATCTCGACGGCTTCAAACTGTCAATGGTTCTCTTGTTTGGCTTAATGATTATTACACTGAACAGTAATTAGATTGTTCGTTCCAATCGAATATAAATTGACAATAAAAAGTATAGTCAGACATCTTATTATACAGTAAATCGAATATTCTTCAAAATATCTCAAACCCAAAATAATACTTACCTATATAAATAGATAGATAGATAGTTCAGTATACATTAGCATAATGATAACAAAGTCCCAAAAAAGAATGATGGTCAATGATGGTCAAACATAAAATAAAACAACGCTATTAATAGTTAACATAATTCGATTAATGTATTATTTTTATTTTATTTTTTTTTAGATATTTTTCTGAATGACGCTCTGCAAGGACCAGGTTCATCTCTGGATAGTAAGTGAACAATTTTTGTTAAACATATTATATTTATTTCAATTATATCAAGTACGTTAGATATATTATTATAATAGTAGGTATACTCTACATAACCTAATTTCTCGAAAAAATGAATATTAACTCAAAATTAAATGCGATTAACAAAAATAATTAGGTACGCACAAGTATAGTTTAATGACAGCCATGCGTTTATATATATAAGTGATATACCTCATATCATATTTTATTTCCTTATATCAACAGTACTCTATTCAAGTATATCAATCTTTGTGAGCTAAGCAATATAATCGCGATACGCATCGCAAAAAAATATACTTAAAATGAAAAATGTACTTAAAAAAGATATGCTGTAGGCTATTAATTTGTTTAATCTAAAATGTTTATAATATAAATAAAAAATAAAAACGCAAAATGATTCATACTACGGTTTACTTTTCCATCAGATTCCCTTTAAACTGATATTGTATACCCAGATACCCTTGTTTTGCTATATTATAATATTTCCCCTTTTGAAGTAAAACAATCTGGTGAAATCGATTTATCGAGAGTTTATGTTTGTGTCGGTTACATAATAGTATGTTTACAATAAATTAATATGCAACATAATTTGTGTTTACAATCTGTAATATTATCAATATTTTCATATAATATTGATCTTTTGGCTTTTAAAATAAAGTTTTACATCAAAACTCCCATCTTGCATTAGTTTAAACATTTATAATTTATTTTTTATCCTACGTTTATTTATGTTATATAATATTTGATAATGGACAAACAAAAATAAAAAAAAGCTTATGTAATGCAATGTAATACTTCAATAGAATAGTGAAAAATATTATAAATTCCGCATGAGAGTAAAAATTTGATCAACCGTTATAATACAATTTCTTAAGTTATTACAGTATCTGTCAAGAACACTCTTTAAAATATAAATAATATAATTTTTCCCACCCTGTTTTTTTTGTTTATAAATCTACCTTCTATCGGTCACGCGTGGTAAACATTTTCTAAAACGTATATATTTTTTTCTTACAGATCTTTATATTTATTTATAACTAAAAAAAGTATATTTATCTATTTTTAATACAAAGTTTTACTTCTTTTGGATTTTGATAAGAAAAAAAAACTATAATAGTTTTATCGAATAATGTTATCTTAGAAAAAAACAAAATCATGTTCAAAACCAAATTAAAGTAGGTACTTTATTTATATTTGCCTGTTTAATAGCATTTCTTCAAAAGAGCTTGGACAGACTTCTAAATTTTAAAATTAGTTATATTTGAAACTAATCGAACATTTTAAAACAAAATAAAACTAATATTACAACTATATAAATTACATAATAAAAATTTTGATAAAAATCATAACAATATATCATATCAGGATTAATTAACAGTCATTAAACTAAAAAAGATGTGACTTTTATACTTGTAAAAATGTACACAATAATTACTAATGTTTAAATTTAGAGCTTAATTGGCCAAATACTGTTCTTATTTTAGGTAAAATAACATTTAGAATTGATCAAATAATACTATTCTTGGATTGGTGACAATCTGAAATGTTTAATAACAGCCGTATGAAATCTAATTTAGTACTTCATTATTATTACTTTTGCGGCCTAACCTGGTTAAATTTCTTACGCATTCGTGTATTGTTTTTGCATACCGTAATAGCCGTAAAACGCGTGGATGTATAATATACAATTTTAGTCCATTCTCGCAGAGTTGTATAATAAAGAAAACAAATATCTTAATCATAGTAAATCGCTTTATTACGACACCATAATAAGAACGTTTGATTGTATTATTTTGGTTTATTGTTGATTGGAGATGACTATAAATAATATGTCCTAGTGCTTTAGGTCAGCATTGTTTATAATATGGACGGTCGTGGTCGCGCGCTGCGCCGGCCTAACTCATGGCCGTCGGCTGGCAGTGTTTTTTGTCACTGATAGATAATATAGTTGACAGACATTTTTTTTATTAAACAATGATGTATTATTAAAAAATTGTTAAAAATATTTTTAAAAAATGTTTTTTAAATGTTCAATTTTGTTTTATATATATTATGTGTTTCACAGTAGGACATAAACTAAGTTTCAAGTTTGCAAACCCATAATAGTCACCAAAATCTACGTTATAGTTTTTGTTACTTTTAGGGTTTTTTTCATAAAAAAAAATTCTGACTAGGTACAGTTTTTTTTTACACATATTCAATTGTAGATTTCGGGCTAATTTTCAGCTCTTAAGCTGCGCCAAAATAATTTTTAAAAAAAATCTTATCTCTTCCAAGGGGGCGAGGGTGGTTGGGTTTGAGGCAATTTGTCGATAGAAGCATGCCTAATGAATAATCTGTACAAATTTCGACTTATACCGATTCGTTATTCGCTAAGTTATAGCATATCAATACTGAAGGTGGAAAAAAAAGTCAATTTTTTCTAGTTTTTAGGGGTAATTGAATTACTTTTTCAACCCACCAAAGTACCAACCACGTACGATTTCGGATCTATAAGCTATGCTATACGAGTGTTTCGGTCTACAGTAAAAAAGTTCAGGTGTCTTCAGACACAAACAAAATTATTATTATACCTATACCATAAACGCTACCACATCGAAGATAATAATATATATTATTCTCTCTATCTAACGTCCGTAAGATTCCCACCAAGTATTTAAAATGAACACAGCATAAATAACATACCCATAAATATAATATATGCAAATTCATTATGATATTATTCGTTTTTGTGAAAGTCTTAATGTTTATTTATAATTTATGTGAGTTCGTTGCAAATACGGATTTCATAAAAGCAATCTCATCATTTTTAGCATTTACTACTGGTTCCATATATTTATATGGAATAGTTTTGTGTACTGTAATTGGACGCTAATTTATATTTATTTATACATTCAAAATAATTGAACATACACAAAAACGACATTAATAGATTTTAATTATAGAAATATTGTTTACATAACTTGTAAATCATATCATATTGTCATATGGTTATGCGAACTTGGCTCTCCGTTTTGAAAGTCTATTGTATCTTCCTTGTCAGTTTATAATGCAACCATTGAACCAAAAGTATCTTCTCTCCGCATTAAAGGTGAAAAATATATTTTTGATTTTGTTTTGGCATTAGCTATTAGTTTATGATTCGTTGTTATTATTACGTGTATACCTTATATTATTTTTTCATACTAATGAACAAAATGGTGGGGTAGCCCATTAAAAATCTTCTTCTATGACTAAAGACCACCCTAATATACACGATGTAAGATTGTTAATTTAATCATACTTTAATTTTACAGCGGAAGTGCTTTTTAGTTATGGCTTTTGTTTTAACAAATGGGGGCCATTTTATTTTGCCTACGCATTTATTATGATCTATAAGCTTATCAGAAATACAGAGACCCTTATAATGTATGTGTTTTCATCCCGGCTTTCGATTTGTTCACACAACGTAGCATATATTTAACGATAAAAATGCTAATGTTTTAGATTGATCGTTGATAAACGGCACTCGTTAGGGTCTCAACAATTGTATAATAATAGAATATTTCAAACAATACATTTTGTTGAGAGGTAGTATTGTAAATATTCGAATCATTTATATATCTGCACGTCAAAAACCATTTGTTTAATATTCAAATGACAAACACAATGAAAAATGTTTTTCCCTTTCTGTTTAAAAATATGTAGGATATTCAGAATTATGCTGAAGCCCACGAAGTATCAAAAACAAAATACTAGTTAAATTAAACCGATTTTTTTTTTTACTATAGATTTATAGTAGTGTATACATTTTGATAAAATGTTTAAAAAAAAACCTGTTTATACTTTTTTAATGTATGCCTAACTGATGTTATACAAGAGTCATTCAACGCCAAGTGTTCCCACCTAAAAATGTCGTGGTCTTTGATTCACAATTGAGAATGTACTAGGATAGTATAATAATTTTACCAAGTTAAATCAGGATCGAAGACCACAATATTTTTCGGCGGAAACACTTGGTGTGGAATGCCTTATATATATGTACATCCAAAGAATTAATTCTCATATTTTAATTTTCAATTCAATATTTTTAAACAAATAAAAACTAACAAATTGTTTAAACATATAAAAGGTGCTGTAATAAAATATTTTATTGCTCACAACAAAATAAACATTTGCTATGAACGATATTAATTGTGTGATTTGTATCGTCTTTACAATTTGCGGATAGTATCACTTGAGAAGTTTGACTTCTCTGCCAACGTTACGGAACACTTGCACGTTCCATCTTAGGGGCTAGGGCTACTTTTGTATCGTCTTATTTCGAAAAAAAAGAGACAGAACTTTCTCATTCCGACGGGTCATTAAAACATTATCAAACGATAATGGTAGAACGCCTAGAGTTTAAAATACATTACAATAAGGTCGTTTACAAGAACGAGTTGTTATAATATTGAATTTGGTGATACTAAGTACTAGTAGTTTGATAATTCTCTACGGTTTTCAAGTGTTCCGTTCAGCAGCCGACTTGCTGATGCGTTTAACGCAAAGCTATAACCGATTTGGGTTTGGTATGCGTGCTAGTTTGTAACAAAGATCACCCTTGAACAATTAAAACTTTAAAATAAAACCAATAAAATAAAATAATTTTGAAAATCGATTAACGATTATTCATCTATAGTAGCGTTAGCGGTCACTTACAACGGGACGTCTAATGCATTTCACGTGTTTAACAGTATCAGCATGTGGAACGTATATATATATATATATATATGTATACATACATGTTATACCCGAGTACATCTAAGTATTATTTTGTTGCCCGCAGGAGGTATGGTCGCAGGACATGTGGCTTTGTGCGTGACGACGCTGGTGACGTTGGCGAGGTCCGGCGCCGCGGGCATTCTCGAATGGGGACGATCCAACCACATAGAGGTCAACATACCCTGGCTACCATGTAAGTACGAATGTAATACAATTACTTGTTAATACAATTTATACAACATCGTACTTGTACACACACACACACACAAAAGTGATACAAATAAGTAGGCTCTCCGTTTGAATACAAAACTTTACAAATGACAATATTAGTGCGCTCACGGACATTGCAACTCGTACTTGCGATAGTTACTTAACTGTGCCCCTGTATAAAATATTGATATTTTGACCAAATCGAATGAACATTTTAATAATATGGCGCATGTGTTTCAAAAGTGACAAATGTCAAACGATGAATGAGGTATCCAAATGACGTATGAGAAAAACGCAAAAGTATTGCCTATCGACGAGCATTGACATAGCTAATAATTTTTCCAGATTATTCTATTGGCGTCTATATGTTATTCTGTACAGCGAAAACAGCAGGCCTAGTAGTAAATGAAGAAAAAACCAATGTAATGGAGTTACTGGAAAATGACCATAAGGTATTTGCACAACGATTAAAATGGTTCGGACACGCTATGAGAAGGGATGAAACAAAGGCTGTAAGGGAAGTTAGAGATTATCGACCAAGTGCGAAAGACCGAGAGGTAAACCAAGAAAGCGATGGTCCGACGGAGTAAGCCAAGACTTAAAGTCGCTGAACGTAAAAGATTGGAGGGAAACTGTTCAGGATAGGGAAAGATGGAAGGCTATGAAGGTGACGGCGAAGACTATAAAGCTAAGAAAAATAAAAAGATTCTATGGGTGTCAGAAAAATATTATTCGTTAAAATATTATTGCCTTGCCACGGTGATTACTAAAATTTAAACATTTTTTGAATTGTGTCACTTTTGAAACACATGTCCGATATTATGACCAATTTGCAATAGGTAATTATGAATTGTTAATTAAACAACAAAACAATTCTCAGGTATTCCAATGAAAGCAAATTATAATACATCTGTTGACTAATATTAAAATCGTTAATTCAATGATTTAATCGAATTAATAAAATGAAAAACATGTTAATTATACGCTGTTATCGGATATTATTTTTTTATTAAACAAGAACGTGTGTTTATTATTGAAACGAATAGTAGCTGTAGTGAATATTTTATATTTAAGGTCACCATATTTTAGTAATGATAACGAAAAATAAGAGACCGGCATAGCATAGGGAACATGGAGCATAAAAACTTGGCAATTTTTCGCCCAACAAATTGCCAAATTATTAGTTACAGACTGTGTGTATGAAAACATAATTTGTATTTTGTATGATTAAATTTTATGAATTTTAAAAAAACAAAACAAATTTCCATGGTTTCACTTAAAAACAAAAATGTTTCCACACATTTACAATAAAAGTATAATAAGTTTTTTAAAGAAAACGTTTAAACGTGTAAGATTGGGCGCTTAGAAAATATCGCTTATATCGCTATAGTATTAAATAACTATTAAACTGTTTTTTTTGTTTTTTTCTTAAGTCGAAAACGAGACAAGGTGTTATGACGAACTAGGATGTCTGAACATCACTCGAGATTGGTATCATTTGATTTACCGACCTTTCAATGTATTTCCATTGGCCAGACAAGTCATCGACACTCGGTTCATCCTTTATACCAGGAAAAACCCAATACAGGTAAAATTTCACAAGTATTTTTACCCAGAACTCATGAATTCTAAGTACTAACCGATAATTTTATAAACGGTAAATTTAAATAATACAAAATATTTAAATGATTTAAGTTTTGTTAGATATCTAGACGCGGGTCAGAAGTTTACTGAACTCTCGCAAATAGCTAGATAATGTTTATGTTATATAATCGTTTGAATGGGCGGCTTAACAATGATTAGGCATTTCAAAGAAAAGGGCCTAGCTGACTTCTTGTCACGTCTATTATAAAAAACTTTTGTTAATTAAAATACAACATTCTGTAATACATAATTCAATAGATCTGTCTTTAATTCTATGATTCAGTTATTATAGTAAATTATAAATAGTAGACTATTTCTATATGACTATATATTTTTTTACAAAATGTTCTATTTTATGCAAAAAATAAAATTCACGAGGAAGTACTAAGATGAGAGATCTGAAATTTTAAGAATCTCTTAGAGGGTGGAGTTGGGTAAAAAAAAATTGATAGTCTAGTAAACAGCTTAGGTAAATATATAAAAATAATCTTTTTATATCTTTCAAATTGAGAAACTATTGTACATTTTTCAAGTTAACAAGTTTATTGCAAACAAGTTTCAAGTATTAACAAGCTGATCTTTGCATAAACTATCATATGAAAGACAATAAAGATCAATAAAAAGTCAATAAGCAAATTATTAAATAAGTCCTAGATTAAGTATGCATAATTTTATGACTCACTAAATATTTTAACTTGAATAACAATAATTGTCAATATGGCTAACGCCTGTAGACTATACTCTATTAACTAACAGAGCATTGTTTATAAATTATAATTAATACAATGTTGATTTCTGCGCAAAATTAACAAATACAAAAACCTATCATGATTTACCAAGTATGATTGGTAATGAAATAATGTCTGTAGTCTAAACACGAATAGTGTTTGCCATTTATACACTATATTTGTATATAAGAGCTGCTGCAGTCATATTATTTGTGTGGACTTGCATGTAAATGTGTGTGTTGTTAATATTACACAATAATCTATCGCGAAACTATCGAAATTATGTCAACACAATAAAAAAAAAACAGCCAGCACTTGTTGATTGAATTAAACGAAGACGATTTTAAACATCTATTCGCCTTTAAAATACACCAAATATATTTGTAAATTATTTTTAATGTACTTAACAATTTAACATGTTATGACAACAATTATAAATATGAAAAATATATTAACTCGTTTTTCATCTGTTTTAAGTTAAGGCTAAATTTTTTTACTTTTGCAAAAAGTCATTAACGTTTTTTAGTATTGTCGAAAAACCCGAGGAACAGTGAACACAATATACACTGTACTACCATTTTCCATCATAATAAAGTGAACGTGTCAACTGTACAACAATATATCATTATTTTCTTGGTGATAACACTCAAAAGTATATAATATTTGACTTTTAACCGTCGCGCTAACGAGCAAAAAATTAACGCAGAATTCAAATTACAGAGCATGGTCTACCCCGATTGTACTTATGAACAATAACATTTGTTTTTACATTTTAATTTATATATTGTATTCAAGTTGACGTAAGAAATATATATTTTTTTCTTTTTTTTTATTAAAAATGTATATACGATCTGTAGACCTAAAAACAATGAGTAAATTTGTGAACATTTTACAGTGGCAGGATGACGTGAAAGAAGGGAGTGTCCAGTAGCACTACTTCAACTAGAAATATTAATTTAATTACCTATCAAAACTATATGATGTTGTTAGATTTAATAGCAAAACAAAAATAATTGGCCCAAAAGATTAACTCAAAAAAATATGTCATTATAATAGTTCTGTTTGCTTAAACTACTTTGATGTTCATGTTTGTACGTTGAAATTGTATTCTGCACAATTTTTCAATATAAAAATTAAACGTCAAAAGGAGTATTAAAAAACTCAAACATTGATGCATTTATTCGCATAGAAATGTTTGTATTGTGTCAAAGTTCTTGTTTTGTTTTTCAAGTTGTGGAATTAAGTGATTAAAATGTTTATACAATATTTGGTAATCATGTTAAATAAAAATGACACCGGACGAAGAATCTGTTTGTCGTTGATAACACTTTCCCCTGTTTTCTTTTCTTTTGCAGGGTCAGATGCTGAAAGTTCAGGCGGAGAAAACGATACAAAAGTCAAATTTAGACCCGAAAAAACCTACCAAGTTTATCATTCACGGTTTTATTGACACGCCGCTGAGCAATTGGGTCAAGGTGACAACAAATCACGTTAATTTAAAAAAAAAATAACGATTTTTTTCCGCTTAAGATTATTTTGATAATTATTATTATTATTCTAACGAACGGACAAGGTTAAGGAAGTATCTAGGCTTGTGACAGTCATCGTGCATCGTCATCGTATATAAATGTTTTAGACTTTTAAATGAGTAGTAAAAAAAAAAAAAAAGTACTGATTATAAGATACTGCAATATTAAAATCTGAACGTACTCAAAACGCAGAAAAGCAAAATTTTGGGCGGTAAATGGGGGTTTTAATCTTAACGAGCCTTCGATGGGCATGTCTTTGACAGCAACGTCCTTGAGACGAGCCAATCAAAATGCACATGGTGATGTACCGCTGTTTCGTGGTTAAATTAACCAGGTCAACGTGTTGGCTAACCGTTTTCCAAAATAATCACAACCGTAGAAATTCTTTGGTTTCTCGATTAAATCATATTATATTATGTATATTTTTATGGTTTTGCGCAGGAGATGAGAAGAGAACTGCTAAAACATTCCGACTGGAACGTCATAGTGGTAGACTGGGCCGGTGGTTCGCTGCCCCTGTACACTCAAGCGACGGCCAACACCAGGCTGGTGGGACTGGAGATTGCCTATTTCATCAACTATTTAAAAGTAAAATATATAAGTTTAAAAACATACATATTCGGTGGCGCCGAAGCATTGCGCAACGTCCCTAAGAGTACATTTTACTAGTTTGAGTGATCACTATTATTCCTACCTATCTGTATGCAATGGCATATAGGACATGAATTATTATCTGAAGATTACTCGCATGGTGTCGCTACAATATTATGATGGTAGCATGCCGGAGACGTTGTCTTGCACCTAGCAAGTGTCCTAAAAAATATACTGCTATGATGACACGTAGATTGACATAATAATATAAACTAATATTATACATTGTTGTGTGTCGTTTAATTGAGGCAACGTTGGCAAACGCAAAATGTTCAGACGGACGTGTTCAGTGTTTCACCATACACTATTTAGGTCCGATGAAATAACAAAAAAATAGTTGGTTGGTTTTTGCGTTACGAATACAAAACGTTGTTTAATGCCGTTCGATTTGGCTTAAGTCTTATAAATGGGCATTGGGTAAGAAATGCACCCATATTATATATGTTTATCTGGCCGTCTCCATCCGCGGGTTCTTATACCGGTAGCGTTTTGGTCGGGTATTCCGTATGGAATCAAATTAAAACGAGATTAAAAAGAGCAAAAGCCGTTTGCGAACAGCCAATCTTTTTCGTTTACTTTTTCATTTTAAACGGATTTAACCGTAATCGAACTATTCGGATACAAAACGTATTACCCGGACAAGTTGACAAATGATCCGGAAAGTCGACCTAGCAAACTGTCTGAAAAAGAAAAAAACCGATGACCTCGCCAAATATCTATCGCCCAACTCAATTTGTGTGTGTACAACGTTTTTGGCTAATGTGGAATTTATATTATATTATTATACTCGCAAAATGTTACTATATTTTGTTACATGTTGTTAACTACGACTTGACTAACTCTAGTCAAGTATAATAATACACAATATCACAGTCTGACGGTTTTTTCATACTTTCATTTTGATTTTTATTCACCGCGTGTCAGGACAACGTGGGCCTAAATCCGAAACATGTTCATCTGATAGGACACAGTCTGGGAGCGCACACAGCCGGTTATGCTGGTGAACGCGTGGAAGGGCTCGGCCGGATCACAGGGCTCGACCCGGCCGAGCCGTACTTCCAAGGAATGCCCCCTCACGCTAGACTGGACCCTACGGATGCACAATTGGTGGACGTTATCCACACCGATGGATCATCTATATTTCTATTGGGTAAGCATATATTATTACTAAAGAAAAATTGTTGTTCACTTAACGCCCCCCCCCCACACCCCAATCGATAGAGTAGCCTATTCAAATAAAAAAATCCCTAAAATTTCAGATACCGGTAAAACCGGGGAGATTGGGACGTATTTAAGGCATTTCGAATTATGCCGTCTGGCAGAAGTTGGGTACCAAATTACCTCTTATGAGTTTAACATGAAATTTGTAACCATTTAATATGGTTATCCCAAGTATTACCTATCCGAGTATTGTTTGAATAGACTATTATTGATTAAAAGGGTAAAGCCGTAGGAAAAACAAAAAAAATGTGTATATATATATATTATATTTACAAATATAAGTAGTGATTAAAAGTAAACAGCCAATACGAGTCCATTTACAATACAAACAATTAACAATATTTTTAAATAATATAGTAATGGTTTTATTGAAATGTCGTTGATAGGATACGGTATGAGCGAACCGTGTGGCCACATCGACTTTTATCCGAACAACGGCAAAGAACAACCGGGCTGTGACTTGACTGAAACGCCGTTACCTCTGACTCTGATCAAAGAGGGAATCGAAGAAGCCAGCCGTGTGTTGGTAGCGTGTAACCACGTGAGAGCCATCAAGCTATTTACTGAATCCATCAACTCGAATTGCCCGTACATTGCACATAGATGCAATTCATATCAGAACTTCATTCAAGTAATTCTAAACAACGTTTTAAATCAATGACGTACGAGCTATTCAATTGCATAGTTGAATCAATGTAGGCTTATATTCATTATTTTAATTTTGACATTTGTTACTTTGCTTCTCATATGGTATGAGAAAACGTAGGGGCCTACTATGTAATGAAGTTGTACGTTGAATTTCAACCTAACATAAAATAAATAATTTTAAGTAATGTATTATAGGTAAATTTTAATTGTATTCAAACAATCGTTTTTTAAACTACAACTAATCTCGTACGTTTATTTTTTATGTTTAGGGTAAATGTTTTTCATGTAAAGAAAACGAAACGGGATGTGCCATAATGGGGTTGAGCACGGTAAGACCTAATCATACGCCCGGTTCAAAATACTACATATCCACGGGAAAAGACACGCCGTATTGCAGTATGTGAAATATTTAATATGATCACTTGATAATTATTATTATTTCGACAAACTAGTACCCTGTATGACGTTTAAACCAAATTGTCAACTAGTGTTATGTGCCCAATTGCGATAAATATGCCAAATAACTTGTGCTTTTCTATTTCCTTATTCTTTTGTATTTTGGTTATCGTAAACCTGATGTTCTGTTGTGCAGGACGGCAGTATAAAGTCACTTTGGACTTGGCCAAACCCCCAAGAGCCGAATCTTGGGTTCAAGGGTTTATGAAAGTATCGTTACACAGCGACAACGGTGTAATCAGAAATCTAGACTTGACGCCAAAGTAATATACGAAAATTTATCAACAAATAAGACAAAAGAAAAAACAATAAAACCAAACGTTCTTGCCATTTGTGTAGTGGTTACGAGAGAATGGAACACGGGACCAGTAGAAGTTTTGTGGTCACCCATCCGGACGATATAGGTCAAGTAAAGAGGGTGGAGTTCTACTGGGAGTACGACATGGACGTTTTGCAGCCCAGATCTATATGTTTCTTCTGGTGCAACGACCATCTCTATGTGTCCAGCATTGGGGTAACTGAAGCAGAAGGAGACGGCAGCAGAGGGTAAGAAAAGCGTTTCTATTTAAATAATTCAACGAGTCTGTGAACAATTTGTCACCACAGCTATAGCAATATTTTATAGACCATGTTCCATTGAGAAATCTATCTAGAAAATGTACAAGTTCCCAACATATATTTATGGCGGCTGATGTGTAAATGAAAAAACTATAACTGTTGTATAGGTAATGGGTTACTTTTGCACATTACAGTAACGTGACGGAAATCTTTCAAAGAGTTGTTCTACTTTCAATTAAAAAAAAACGATACACCAATTTTGTATGGTAAAAATGTCCAAAAAATGTAGGTATTATTACAAAATATAAAACCGAGAGTAGTGACTTGTCCCGCTATCTAGCCACACTCTAGCAGACCACAAGTGCGTTGCTTTTTCACGTGGCTGCTCTAGTGAAATATTCACCAGATTCCACGTTTTAAAGTAGAATTAATTTCTTTGGGCTAAATAAAATAAATAGTAGACAAAAAATGTAGGTAATGAAATGAAATATATAATATAATAACATGAACCCACCATATCATAAATATCTTAAAATATTAAAGTTTTGGCATATTCTAAAAATATCTTAACGAGTATTTTTAGTATTTGAATCACAGGCGGTATTATATTGTAACCACCGTCAAAATAATTTAAAAAATGAAAAAAAAAAATGACATATGACCTTAAGGGTTATAACTTATAATGATACTAACAAATATCCACCAAATAACTATAGCTTGTTTATTAGATGTAAGTAAGAAGCAGTAGTGTATATTATTTAATAAGTAAAAATAAATTGATGAAAAAATACGGTTCGTGGACCAAAAATCATACACGTTTCCCTTAGTCTTTTTTTGTCCAGAAAAGTAAAAACTACAATTATTTATTTATTTAAAGCCTGGAAAACTTTCCACTTGCAAAAACATTTATACGACCTTTAGAAAATATTAAACGTTGGTCGCAAAAACAAATACTGGATAAAAGTATTTTGTACAACGACTTGAGCTCCGATACAATTATAATGCCAACAGGACAATAGAAACAAAATATTGCGTACTCCCAAAGTTAAAAAACACCGTTTGTTCTCAAAGAAATAATACCCCAAAAGAAAAGGAATTTGAAAAGTAAGAAAAATATATTTGAATTATAAATTTGAAATATAAATTTGTTTAAAGACATTATATTTTGAAATACAATCAAAATTAGTGAAAACTTTGTAAATATTAAAACAATGGTTTACAGTATATCAGTAGAAAAAACAGACATAATGTAACGGTAAAATTTGGGGCTGAACAGAATTTATTACTTCATCTGGTCAACCTTGTCTGGTATACCACAGATTTAAAAATACCTAATAAAACAAATTTAAATAAAATGCGTTAGTTTAATTTAGAAATCTACAGATTAAAAAAAAAATCTTAAAATGTAAATAGCAATCACTACAGTGGCGATAATTTTTTTTTACACACAGTCAATCTATAAGTATGAAAAATATATTAAACACAAATTTGTATTGTATGTACATTGTGCAACGAAGCTTAAGTCTGACTTTTAGAACTAAAAGGCTTGTAAATTCTTAAGATATTCTCATACAAGTTTAAAATGAAATTCCTGATTTTCAAGGGTAGTTTGATAGAAATATAAAGAATCTGAAGAATTGTATTTCCCCGACTAGCTAACTTGAACTCGTTATGACTATTTTTTGTAAAGATATCTCACGCTATATTTTAAATTTCAGTATAGTCTGTCACTATAAAGAGAATGGTTAATTTTTATCAAGTATAAAACCAATACCTTCTCAATGCTGAACCTTGAGCTAAATAGTTAATTAGTATCGCTTGGTTTTATTTTTGAACTTTTTAATATATTTACAATAAATGATTTAATTTTCTGGTATAAGGTTAAAACTAATTGCATATGTAGTTGTAGTAAAGTAAAGTTCTTTTGTGAGTGGATCATAGTAGTTATTAGCCAGCAATGAAAACGCTGTTAGCATTATGACGTTTAACACAGATTATTATTATATAATGCTCATAATTTGTATACTTTGTTTCTTATTCTAGTAAACGAGGCATTGAGGAGAACAGCAAACTGTGCAGCTTGGGTCTCAGGGAATATGCGGATATCGCTTCCAGGACCTCGGCAGTGTTCATCGACGAATGCGACGACGATGGTCTATTAAGCTAAGCTAAACATTATATTAATGAGCCATTCGAAGGGTGTCCTCTGGGAATGTGTAACAATAATAATTATTGTCTGGCAAAATATGTGTCAAGTCAAATGTGGTACCAGACTATTTATATTGTATCCCCTGGTATCCGACTAGTAGCTAACAAGAAAGTTTAATATCAAAACATAATATAAACAATATTGTTTTCTTAAAGACCGGATTAATATTATTATACATTATTATGTAACATTATGTTGCATTGTAATATTATGTAAATGCTATTGTATATATTTTTATTATAAATTTCGCATTGTTTTAATATAATTTGTTATTATGATAAAATCATCAACAATGTGTTCATTTTTGGATAATTGTCACGTAGTCGTTGTTTACAATATTCTACGAGAAGTACTTAATAAAAAGTAGTATTTATCAGCTAGTGTTCATTTAAGTAATTAATTTGAAATCAATTATTAAAATTAAATTTAGTAATTAGTTGACATTCGATTTGTTTTGAAATATGTTTGAGACTTCTCGTAATTTTGTGACTCGATCCCTAACCAAAATTTACTTGTACAAAATTGTATATTGTGTAAATAATAAAACATTTAAATTTCTACAAACAAAAACTTGTTTTGACAAAACGAAAAACATGTTTATTAATAATGTATAATACCTTTTTATACTATAGTAATAATACTTTGGTCATATGCAGGTAATTTGAGTTGTCATCGAATATTGTAATTTAGTTTCTATTTAGTAAGATAAATCTCAACAAATTTTTATTGACAACTGCCTATATCGATTACACATTTAGGTAAGTTTTGACACAGCGAACCCAGTACACTTGCCTAAATCAGTTTAATTAGTATATTGCTATTGATTGATTAGTAAACTAATAATACAAAAATAGTACCTATTATAATAGTAATCGCTTCGGATAACTTAAACTATGATAAAGCAACATGTTTACAATGTCTGGAAAAGCTTTTTCGATCCAATATTTGTTTAGTTATCAAGTGCCTTAATTATAATGACTGTGTACAATAGTTATTTGTAGCTCATAATACAATATCCGTGAGTAACCACCATTAATCCGTAGTTTACTATTACAGAGGCTATTACAATTAAATAACTTTAATCATTTACAGCGCATCTATGTTTCACAAGTGTCAATTTTTAAGATATGTATACTTTAAGATGACGCCATACATATCACTTTTTAAGAATGTATTCTTTTTTATTTTTGTATCTGGGCTCCCGATATACTCCCGCTTCCAAACGATTTCTTCATGTAGTAACTTTATACATGAGAAATCTAACCTAATAGGTACTTTATTGTCCCAAAACTTTTTAAAAAGATCACCCTTTCCCCTAGAACGGGTGGAAATTTTTTTATTTATTTCAAATTATCGAGAACTTTAAGTTTAAAAATAAGCCCGAAGGTAAAAATATAATGAATAATATACAAAATTTTCAAAAATCTGTAGTATTTTTATTAGGGAAAAACAAAAAAAAAAACAAAAACTACACTTTGACCGTAGAAAATTGTTTGATTATTATAATGGAATTGAATCATTGATCAACCCTAATCGTATCCGCCCGAATACTCATAATGCAATTTTAAGCACGTTATAGCTTTTACAATGCTGTTGTCGGTTTTTGTATTTCTACCACTTACAGATTCCCATCGAAGCGTTTTTTTTTTAAATTGATTTTATCACTTTCGGTTATAATGATTTTTGTGGACCTCGCTGTACTGTCTTTATTTTTATAGGGTTCACAACTTCCATTATTCATGTTTTACTCTAAATAGAACTTCTCGTTTTCCAATGCAACTTATAATATACGTTAGAAATTATAGCTTATATTATGTAACACAAAAAAGTCTAAAAATAAGTTGAATAAGCTATACATTCACGGATTTATGAATTCATAAATCAAAAATCTTCCAAGTTTGAAATTTCAGAAGCGCTAGAATGGTATATTGATATTGAACTAGTATGTTATCAATTAACTTTGTATGGTTAAAAAACAAAGTGCGTTGGTGAATAGCTAGTAAGCTTTTAATGTGTATGTAAGTACACAGGGTTATGTAAGGGTTTACTTAAGAAAAACTGAACAACACTGTCGCTTCAAAATATAACCTATTTATGGCGGTATAGGTAATAAAGTTCATTAGGAACTCATAAACATCCAGGTTAGGTGTAGTGTCACGAGACGCTCACGCAGATTTGATAGTCTAACAAATTACAATTTCCGTTTAATCTCACTACAATACAGGGCGATCCATCTGATGCAAGTCATTCGTTTTTTCGGAAAATATTAATATTATTTTTTGTCTTAAACTTGTAGGTAGGTATATATTATACTATATTTTTGCAATACTTAAAACAAATTTTTAATTTTTAACTTTATCCCTTATAGATAATAGAAGTATGGACTTCGTTTTTTCAAACATATGTTTTTAATTCTATAAATATGTAGACAACAGATTTAAAAAAAAATTAACTGTTTAAATTATTAAATTTCATCAATCTGTTGGTTTGCTAAAACATTGCAAATATATTACATTTTTTCTATAATTGTCATAAATGTCTTCGGGTTTCCAAAACCCAATAGCCCATAAAATTCACATTTATATCGAAAACACCGCTTACCAAGCGGTTCTTATCTATCTATTCAAAACACTGTGTCAATGATAGTGTTATCAACTGGGGTCAATATTATTTTTCAATGGGAAATTGAACTGTGCTACTGTTGTTATTACCGAACGAATATTAATCATAAATTCAGATCTTTACAATGGCATAGCAAATGAACAGATTGATAAAAATTCAAAAACATTTGTATGCATATTTTTGTCTACATATTTATGGAATTAAAAACCCATGTTTCCATTTATAAAAAACCAAATCTTTTCTTCTCTTACGTATAAGGGTTAAAAGTTAATTTTTTCTAAGTATTGAAAAATATAGTGAAGTATGTACCTACAAGTATAGGACGAAAAATAATTTTCAAGTGTTTTCCGAGAAAACTAGTGTCTTTTATCGGATGGATCACTCTGTATTTTGCGGTAGAGCAAAAAGAAAAGGTGTTATAAATCGACCGTAGTTAAATGGGAGAGGGTTTTCAAACGTTTTATGATAAAATGGCCGCTTAGGTTTTTATTATATTAGATTTTTGAAAACAAACGTTCTGATGACCTTATAGGCGTGGTTCCAGTACCTATGCCATAAACGGACGGACAGCAGATGGCCGATGGAGGGAAAAACGACTAAAGTATAAATACCGCGAAGACGCTGGCTGACCAACTTTTCCTTCATTCGACAGTGTTCTTCGCGACAAACAACGTTACCTATTATTTTATTGTTATTATTATTATTTTTTTTTTTTTAATTGGGTTAATACTTTTCGATAATCAATATGAGTAAAGTGCCGGCTGTCGGTATCGATTTGGGCACCACGTATTCGTGTGTCGGTGTCTGGCAACACGGTAAGGTGGAGATCATAGCCAACGACCAGGGAAACCGGACTACACCCAGTTATGTGGCGTTCACGGACTCGGAAAGACTGATAGGAGATGCGGCCAAAAGTCAGGTACTGTCACTTTATAGGAAGATAGAGAAAGAGAGAGATAGTAGAGAACGGGTATTGTCCACTAAAACTTTCAAGTCGGACCCCAACGAATTACAGATAAAGTAAACTATAAGATTATTATAGCCATAACACCAGTGGACGAAGTGAATAAAAATATAAGTGATTGGGATGGAGTTACATGTAATATGGTAAATTCCTGAAAGTTTTTTTTTAACGGATGTATTTTTGCTTGTTAAACTGATTTGTTTATAAAAATCCTAGAAGGATGGATAATTTCCAAAACGAAATCAGTAGGGGGGGGGGGTGGAAAATACTATCTAAACAAGTGGAGGGTTGGCAACCTCCCCCCCTCCCACTTTGACTATTGTAGAATATCAGTATCTAATTGTTTTAAATACATATGCAACGTTTTCCAACGATGAAATATATTATACTGTCTACGGAATATTTTTCGAATATGAACGGCCGTAAAGTGTACAACAAACTTACAAGCGTTGGTTAAATCTGTTTTGATTATACATTAGAGTTTATATTTTGATGAACGAGGCAGTCGAGTCCTAGTTTTGGCACTGGTAGTATTTCGACATTGTGATCCCATGTGATAGAAATAAAAACTATATATTTTTAATTTTTTATATTGCAACGGTTACTATTAATATACAATTATGTCAGAGATCGGTCGACTGGCTACATAGTTTTTAAAATATCGTTTCAAATGTTTAGCGCGATGAATATATGTAAATGCCAGCAGATTTAAGTTTAGAAGCAATAACGCCGTCTTCCAAATACATAATTACATTATAACTTATACATCGTGTTATATTGCTTGAAGTTTGTAACTGTATGAGATGCGTCTATTTTTAAAAACGCCGAGTATCTTTTTTTTTAATTAGCAAAATAAAAATATTATACAAGAGAATAATTTGATGTGTTGATCATGATGTATTAACTAGGGAACTATAACTACTAGGCGTCACTTGGCAATTACATAAAAGTATCACTGTATAGATCAAGTACGGTAATTGTAACTGGAAAAATCTGGAAAAATAAAGGCAAATTTTTACATACAAAGAACCATCAATATTTGTATTATGTAGTAGAGTAACATTTGAAAACAAATTAAGTAAATCATCTAGTTATGACCTAACCAATTACAAATTATATTTTTTTTGTTAAAATGAATATAATATTGAAAAAATAATAGTATTAAACATTATTAAATTATGATTTATATTTTATAACAATACTTTTAGCTATAAAATTGTATTATTCGAAGTTCTTTTAAACCGCGTTTGACCGAGTAGTTTAAAAGCGTACTTATATAAAAATTACATAAAAGTAAATATAACATTTTTTTTTTTTAAATAGTTTTATATTTTAAAGACATTCATATAAGTAGGTATAAGTATTCTCGTTAGAATTTTTTTGTATACCCGTTAAGGATTAATTCTATTCTATTGTAATTCGTGTCGTAGTCTTATATAAATGATAGACAAATTAAAAAGGATATAGAAAGCACCGTGTAAATTCTTTGGGTTATAGCTCCTAAATTCTCAATGATATTCTCAAAAACATACATTATCTTAAAGCAACCTACTAAACGTCTTATTAAAAAAGAAACGTTTTCTATATTTTTATTGAGTTCAGGATCTTTTAATTTATTAATGTATCTTATTTATGAAAAACTCCGGCACTGCTTTAGAGTAATATGTTCTGTTGTCACCAAGATTTTATAAGTTAACATATTTTTTAGCCGTTACGCGGAGTTGAGAAAGTTTTGGCTTTGCAATGATGTATTAAAAAAAAAAGGGTTTTTGTCTACGATTTTAATCTACTATGGCTTTTTAACCAACAAACACATCACACATGATTCTTTTTTGTCAGTAATTTTATTGCTTTGTAGGATAAGTATTTGATATTTTAATTGTTTATTCCTAATAATCAACACACATTTATCGTTAAACGCACATAGGTACCTATTAATGTGCTGATTAGTAAGCTGTTTTTTAACACTCAGGAACTGGGCAGCGCAATATCATTATTCTGCATAATATCAAACTATGCTTTAAGTTAAAAATCTGAGGCCGGGGTGACCCACTGTCCTTGTTTTTTTTTTATTATTAATTGATTTACAGTATTTAAACAGTATACCCAATTTGTTATCATTATTTTAGAGTTCCAATCATCACATAACAGTAGACCAATTCCCAGATATATAACAGTAGACCCATTTCTCGTGTACCACAACAATACTATAAATTAAAACGGTTTGCTTTAATATAAATGTTAAAGACCTTTAAGTTCCATTTGAAATATGCTAGACGATAGACGACAAACCATGAGATATTGAAATCATAAATAAATGGCCTTGCTGTACAATTACAATTTTTTATAATTATGAAATATATATATATATATATATGTATGATATATGTAAACATAATTATGCGCGATTTCGATTTATAAATAAAAAAACAAAACACTTCATTGTAGCAATTCAATGGAGTTTATTTTTAAAACCGTTAAATCCGTGTGCGTCCCACTCGAGACAAAGATAGATGGGATAAAGAGAGAGGGAGAGAGCGAAAGAAAGAATATGTTAAGTGGAACTATTTTTTAAGATCGAAATTGCCTGAAACGTAAAAATATACAGCGTGAGTCATCGGGCACGGTCGTCATCGCGTGCGGATCGCTCTGTAGATATATTTTTTTCGACTTAACCCGACGGATTTCTCATTAGGCGTTGGCTGTGCGACGTCACACGAATTCATATAAGTTTGGCAAGCGGGAACGGCTGTCGCCCACATACGACGACCGTATTATTCTTATTACTATCAACAGCATCATTGTTGTTACTTGACAGTATGGTGGCCAGGACGCGTCCGAAGAAAACTCGGATACGACACGATTATTATTACCAACACCGTCAGGATAACCAAAAATACAGCGATGACACATCTGCGGATGTGTGTGATGTTACATGGCGCTCTGGATTTTATTTATTTTTCATAATATTAAATAACAACCGATTGCCGGCTGGAAACCGCGTGTGCCCGCCTTGGGAGCAACAGTTATTTCTAGAACGAAACGATATTTTTGGACTGCTAAAACCGTATGGCTTATAGCTATCAAGGATTATACAGTGTGTGCCATCCGATGTAAGACACTAATTTTCTCAAAAAATATAAATATTTTCAAAATTATTTTTTCTCCTTTACTTGTAGGTTCATATTTTACTATATTTTTGCAATACTCATTGTCAGTAAACAAGGACCTCTACACTAGCATTTATTAAGGCGCATAGTACAGGCAATTTTTCGCTTAAACTTAACATTAAGCTAACATTTTTAAACATACATATTACCATAGGATCTATATATTTTTATAACTATTTTTTTTTCAACTTTAAAACGCATATAGGATAAATTTGTATACAATAACACGTTTCTACTTCAAACGTACTGTCCTTAAAAATAAATCTATTAAAGTTTTTAAAAAACATTTGAATTCTTTACACCATTATCAAGGCATTGGCAAATTTTTAAAATAATTTTCAGTTAATTAATTATTTCAATATAAAAAAATTCTATTTTTAACTTTTTTAAACTGAAAATAATTTTAAAATTGTGCCACGGGGCCGATACGATGCCTTGAAAATGTTTTGACGAATTCAAAAATTTTTTTCAAAACTTAAATCGGAGTGTTCTTAGGAACAGTACGTTTGAATTAGAATGAGTTGTTTTCGACCAAAAATACGCAGGTAGTCTCAACATAAATATTAATTTTATGGGCTCTTGGGTTTTGGAAAACCGAAGACATAATATTATGATAATTAGGAAGCGAAATGTAATATCTTTGTAAAGTCATAGTAAACAGACAGTTTGTTGAAAGTTAAAAATTCAATCGGTTACATTTTTTAAAATTTTTATCTACATATTTATGGAATTAAAATCATATGTTTGAAAAAATGAAGTCCATACTTCACTCACGTACAAGGGATGAAAGTTAAAATTATACTAAATATTGCAAAAAATAATATTTGTAAATAAGACTCGCTTCTTTATCATTACATTTCATTGTGTCTGGTTATCGGTGTTTTCTTCGTTTCCATCAAAACGACCTTCGACCATTATCACCATGGGCGTTTTCCGCCAAAATAAATAAAAATTTGTTACCTAATATTTGAATCCATAAACCTAAATTTATAAAATTGTAATTTTTTTAGTTTTCTAAATTTAATTTGTGTTACAATTTCAGTTATCTATATAAACGTTACCTAACCTAACCATTTCAGTTAGTAACTTTTTCAAAAGTTGGAGGGGATCTGGAAAATAATAAAAATAATAAATGTTTAGTAATATTATAATAACAAAAACTATAAACTATGACTAACTATTTTCCAAGAAAATTAGTGGCTTACGTTAAATTTGATCACCCGGTATAGGTGTCCTATCCGAAAAAAAAACTATAATTACAAAAAACTAATGTTATTTCTTCTTCTGTTATTACCTTTGATTAAAATACATAGTCACATTGACGACCGATAGTTGTAATTATTCTCTTAACGACGTTCACTCGGACAATTCCCAAATCGGGTACGCCAGAGCGTGAGTGTACACAACAAGATGCCGTCCATTTAAGGAAGTCGACCCTCGATCCTTGGATGAATCACACTTACCAAAAATGCACACGGTCCGACCGTCACGCCATCGTCGACAGGCCTATAAAGCAGTACACTTACAATTTACATTATACATACATTTAAACACGTTATAAATATTAATACAACTTACCAATAGTATTATTTTACATAAACCAATCGAGAAACCGACTGAAATTTCTCGGTTTCTACCGGTTTAGCACCGGATCCCACTGTCACGACCGCTGATCTTGTAACGATAATTATTTTATTTTATTTTCCATATACCTAGTAAACGTGCTTATTAGGACAAAATATAGCGAGAGAGGTCGTTGTAAGAATATGCACATGAAGTTTTGAACATGATAACAATTACTTTTTTTCTGTGAAGTTTCTTACAAGCTCTTTTTATGGGAACACTTGTGTCCGGCCAATGCCAATTGTCGTGTTAAAAAACGTGTTACGAATACTTATCTGTGTAAGGCTGTAGAAAATATTGTTTACCGTTTATTATTATTGTTAATGTTTAAACACAAATTGAATAGATATATAATACCTAATACTGTTTAGTGTTTACACTTCTACTATACTTAACAAAATAATATACCTAATCGAATATACGAGCATTCGAAAGTGATTTCGATGAAATTTTCTAAGTTGCTACAAATTCGTATAACCTTTAATTTATAATAAACAATAAAAAATAGAAAACATCGAATGAATACTTGTTTTTTTTTTGTCCTACACTATAATTTACAAAAAGCTCGTTATTAAAAAATTAAATTACAAGGAGATAATTCATTTTTACAACGAACGACATATAATATGTAAAAGTATTGGAAGCAAAATGTACAAAATTTACACCAATAGAAGACATTTCAAGTTATTTAATATGTGGAATAATAACTCATCAGTATAAATATTAAAACGTCGCGTCGCGTAAAAAATTACTTATCCCACTTGTGCCATATACAGGCCACCCTTATTTTTATAGTTATTTTGTCTTATAAAATACACTTGCCAATTATTAACCTATTTACGTGTTCGTGAATGACGTGTTCTTCTATCTAACCCCTCGCATCACCTTCCCTCATTGTGGAGCTGATAAAGTATTGATTTTAATACTATTCTTCATAAAATATGTGAAAGTTAACCTGTTTAAAAAAAAAATTTTAAATGTGCAAATGTTTTACTTGAAATTAGGGTTTGCTATAACTTTTTGAAAACCCAAGAACGATATAAACCCTTTTCCAGGGGAAAAGGTGGGACCGTATTACTTTTTAGGTATAGCTTTTGGACTAACGATCTGAAGATTGAATTAAAATTAGGTGTAAGTAACCCAATAATAAATACATTTTTCTTTAAACATTTATATATTTAATATGTTGTTTTATTAAGCAACCCCAAAAAAAATATCAGGTAGGCTATATCAGAGAGTACAGCCACCAGTTTTCAACGTAAATACGTAGCTTTTGAATTGGGTAGAATCGAATACGATTTTTGTGCTTCCCGTTGAATTTTCAGCTTCAGCTCCCAATTTCTATTGAGTCTATTTATTTATATTACAAATAGTTAAAAAATATTTAAGTACAATAAAAATAATACAATATAAATTTACCATGACACAAATATTTTACACATTAAATCAAATATTATACATTATACATTAACTAGTAAATACCAAATTTGAGTCACACCCCACGCCATCCAGATCGTGACGTCACGAAACTCGTTAAGAGTATTAATAAAATATCCTATAATATAATATAATATAATATATAATATAATAACATTCCCAAAAGTATCAGTAATTTTTTTTAACTTACAATCTCTCGATAAATTAAAAATATGTTTACAGGTAGCCATGAACCCGAAGAACACGGTGTTTGACGCTAAGCGATTGGTCGGCAGAAAATTCGACGATCCAAAGATACAAGCAGACATGAAACATTGGTCGTTTGAAGTTGTCAATGAAGGTGGTCTGCCGAAAATTGCAGTCGAGTACAAGGGCGAAAGAAAAATATTTGCACCCGAAGAAGTCAGTTCGATGGTACTAAGCAAAATGAGAGAAATCGCCGAAGTGTATTTGGGCGGAAAAGTGAGTTTGCGTTTTTTGTCGACTATTCGATTAATATTGTGCGTGAATAATAATAATACCCGATCTGTATTCAACTACAAGCTTAAGAACAGTGTGAGTACTAATAATTGCATCGTGCACGTGTATAGGTTACCGACGCCGTGGTCACCGTGCCGGCGTACTTCAACGATTCCCAGAGACAGGCAACCAAAGACGCCGGAGCCATCGCCGGACTCAATGTGCTGCGCATTATCAACGAACCCACGGCTGCGGCTCTAGCTTACGGTCTGGACAAAAACTTGAAAGGCGAAAAGAACGTGCTGATATTCGATTTGGGCGGTGGTACATTCGACGTGTCCATCCTGGCGATCGACGAGGGGTCGCTGTTCGAGGTGAAATCCACCGCCGGCGATACCCACTTGGGCGGAGAGGACTTCGACAACCGTCTGGTCACGCACTTCGTCGAAGAGTTCAAGCGCAAAGGCAAGAAGGATATTAGCGGTAACACCAGGGCCCTGCGCCGGCTCCGGACGGCTTGCGAGAGAGCCAAACGCACGTTGTCCTCGAGCACCGAAGCTTCCCTCGAGATCGACGCCTTACACGACGGCGTGGACTTTTATTCGAAAATCACCCGGGCCAGGTTCGAGGAGATGTGCATGGATTTGTTCCGGTCGACCTTATCGCCGGTCGAGAAAGCGCTTGCCGATGCGAAAATGGACAAGGGCAGCATTGACGACGTGGTGCTGGTCGGAGGATCGACCAGGATACCGAAGATACAGAAAATGTTACAAGTAAATTCTGATTGCGTTTTGCATTTAGTTCTCGATAATAATATTTGTTTGTCTCTAGGATTTCTTCTGTGGCAAATCTTTGAACTTGTCCATCAACCCCGACGAGGCCGTCGCTTATGGCGCTGCCGTACAAGCGGCCATTCTCAGTGGCGACACCAGTTCCGCCATACAAGACGTTCTGCTCGTAGATGTAACACCACTTTCCTTAGGCATCGAGACCGCCGGAGGAGTGATGACCAAATTGGTCGAGCGCAATTCTCGCATTCCGTGTAAACAACAGCAAACCTTTACCACATATTCAGACAACCAGTCAGCCGTAACTATTCAGGTAGGTGCTATCCAATTCTACCTTTTAGCTTCGCTCCGTAGCTGAGAAGGTATTGCATTTACAATGATGTGTTTTATTTATGTGTCTGGGCCCACAACGCTTAACCGTAAAATGTATACATGAAACGTACTTTATTTAAAAACTTCTACCATTTTTCTTCAAAATCGAAATAAACACCCAAACAATTCAAACGTTAACTAATGGCCATTGATGCCGGGTTTTTATTTTAAGATCAATAAAAAAAAAAAAATTTAAACGTTGACAAATCAAAAAAGTTATCATAAATCCTTCTCTTTTAGAAAGGGTAGACACTTTTTTTTTTTTCACTTTTTCAGCTGATCTTTGATCACAATGTGCTTCGTTTCCATCATACCCCAACCCAACTGTGCTGGATTGTTTAGTTATTATTTTCCCATGTAGGTATTCGAAGGCGAAAGGGCAATGACCAAAGACAACAATCTTCTCGGCACGTTCAACCTGACTGGCATTCCTCCGGCACCGCGTGGAGTACCTAAAGTCGAGGTGACTTTTGACCTGGACGCCAACGGTATACTCAACGTTTCGGCGAAAGAAAGCAGCACGGGCAAATCGGAGAGAATAACGATCAAGAACGACAAAGGTCGGTTGTCCAAAGAAGACATCGACAAGATGTTGAAAGAAGCCGAGATGTATAGACAAGAAGATGAAAAACAAAAGGAACGCGTTACCTCGAGAAATCAGTTGGAAAGTTACGCGTTCAGTGTCAAACAGGCTGTCGAAGAAGCTGGATCTAAGTTATCCGAAGGTGACAAAAAGACGGTGTTAGACAGGTAACTATACAAATTTCACGCTCTATTTAAACATCATATTTAAATTATTTTTCAACACACACAGATGCAAAGCGGTAATTACTTGGCTGGAAACGAACACGTTGGCCGACAAAGACGAATTCGAAGATAAACTGAAAGACTTACAAAAAGAATGTTCGCCGATAATGACTAAACTACACCAAGCCGGTGCAAAGGGTCCGAATGTCGAGGAGGTCGATTAAGCATTCACCTTTTTGTTTTTAATACTTCAACTCATAAATTTCTATGATACAAGAAAAAAATATTTAAAACATTATAAGAAAAAAACAATCCACATCATTCAACATAGTATAATATGATAATATGACATAATAGTACCTATATTATTTTTTTGATAAATCAAATTAAATTACATTTTTTGAAAAAAGTTTCAATTATGTTAGTTATTACAATCCATAATTTGTTTCCTTAGCTTTTGCAATTATTGTTATCATCGTTTAAGAATAAATTACTTCATTAATTGGATTAAACAAAAATCTGCAATACTGTATTACTGTAGTTAATAACAAACACTTGGAAGCTTGTTTTAAACTTATCAAAAATATTACATTTACAATACAAAAGTCAATAAGAGAATCTAGGTTTTGCTGAAATGTATTATTTTACATGCTGAGTTAATAAATATATGCTGTTTATTAGTTGAAAATGTGTTCAAAAGACGTTTTATACATGTTACAAGTTTACTGGGTAGGTAATAAAGATTCATTGAACAGCCACTGTCTGATAGAATGCAACTACAAGGCACTTTCATTAATAACATTTTGAATTGGCTTAAGAGCTCTATGTACTATCAATTTTTTCGCTCGTAAAAACCAATTTTCTACTTCGTGAATTCGCGTTCTCTAAAAAAAAATAACCGAACATTTTTCAGCCGAGTCTGCAACCACGATAGAACATTTTCATGTCTCGTTGAAGTACCGAATAAATTAAGATTAGTTGTGGAATTATAGTTAAAAAAAAAATATATTACATGGAGTTTCCAGTTACAGCATAAGCCAAGGAGATTAAAAAAATTATATACAATCAAGTTTCTGGCTAAAATTGTAGTGTTTATTATCTGGCCAAAAGTAACTTAGCATTGAGAATTAAACTATTTTGAATTTATTATTTAGTTCTAATTTGAACGTTGAACGTACAACATATCTTTTATCTCCTATATCTTACCCCTATCACTAACCCCCTATCCCCTACCCCTATATCCCACCCATATCATATATCAGATAACAGCGTAACACTTTTTTCGTTACGCTTTTTTCGGTTATGCACCACAGCTAATTCCACCCCGTTCCCATTCCCATTCCCACCCCCAACTTCATCTTCATCCCCATTTATTTTTTCGTTATGCCTTTTTCGTTACGCTTTTTTCGGTTATGTGCCAGAGCTAAGACATGAAAATGTCAAAAAAAAAATATAACGTTATAGAAATCGCCGACAAGAAGAAAAACAATCTAGAGCTTAAGAAAACATCATGTCCCCCGTTATAGCTGTCCGTAAGCCACAATGCGACGATAGGACTTCCTTACTATTACTTTGTTTTATTACCAAAAGGGCGAAAATACAATCTTCTTTTAATAATTATCTAGTACCTCTGGGTATAATGGTATACTGGTAATTAGGTACTTACATAAAATATTAACAAATACTTTCCGTTTAACCGTTCGGATAAAAAAACCTATAGGGAAAGCTTAAAATTTTACAAAGAAAGCTTGTATTGTTTTTGAAATCTTTAGTAAAATAAACAAAAAATTAATTCATTTCTCACGTCTCACAATAAACTTATTAAAAAGGTACAAATCTTTTAAAGGTTGTTTTAAAACATCTTTACTGAATAGAAAAAACTCCAAAAAATTAGATTATAATAGTTTTAAAACGCATAAAAATTAATCTTTATGCAGCATTATCTTTCAAGAGCGAATTTACAATTCATTTTTTTATCAAAATGTATTATTTTCTAATATAACATATCATTTAATGCATTTTATATGTTTTATCGTTTAAATGGATTACATTATGTATAAGCTTGGAACTATTTAAATATTTTTTTATTTTATTAAAATTGAAAAAAATTATTAAATTACAAAAATTATTTAAATAAAAATTGAAATAATACATTATTTCAAAAAAAAATGTATTATGCCGTGAAACAGCAAATATATTTCAACTAATTGTTTGTTGTTTAATGAAAAAATGGCCGGACTTGATTGTGTAGAGGTATTCTCCCTATCGACAGGTTTTAGTGTATTTTTATGTCGCATATTCCGTAAAAATAAAAAGCCTGTGTAAGTTTTCTTTTTAATCTAACATTTATTGAACTCATCGTGTATTGAAAATGCGGAGTTATGAAATGATAAAAAGCAAATAAAAGAACAATAGACTTTTAATCATCGTCAAGAACCAGGTCATGTGAAGTAAGAAAAAAAAACATTTTCATTTTATTTCTCTCGATTGTTTTTTTTTGAGCGCATTCTATTTACACTGAGATGGATTTTTATATAATCCGGACGTCTTATCTATCTAAACCTTAACCGCAATCACACCACCCTAATATATACTGGAAATACAGTCTATATCCGCTACGCTATGTGTACAGCAATAAATAGGTATGTTTACTTTGTATATTTACTTGAAAAAATTTAACCTAATAAATTATGTAATTTATTTTTCATTGTATAGTTTCTTTTTTTTTTTAATTTGAAATTAAACGTCTAGAAGTTAGACGGTCAAATATTAAGTGTCCAGTGTTCCTTACTTTATGGATTAAAAACAGATAAAAAAGTCTAGAGATCAGTCGGCTAAATGTCTATTATGATATGGTGTACCTATGTGAAACAAAATGTGTTCAAACGTAGTATACTGTTAATTTTATGTCCAGATATTGGTTGAATTAAAATCCTTATTTGTTCAGAAATCACCGTCTATGCCGGTATAGACATACTGTACGATTAGAATTTTACCCTTAGAGGTGAGAGGTACATTACATATATACATTACTGCTCAAACAGATATTAACAATTTTATTCATAAAAAAATACAGCTTATCGCTCGTTTTCTGACAAAGTTTACTTAGGTACTCATTAGGTACTTAAACACATATCTGTTCGGTTGTATGAAAATTGGTAAAATTAAATAAAACAACGAATAAAATAAAATCAATAAAACATAGTTATCATTTTACTTTTATGAGTAATTTTATTTTAATTTCACGTGTCTGATTTTTACGATTTTGTTATATCTAATACTCCATTAGAGAGGAGCCAAGTATAGGCAATAACTGTTACACCAAGCAAACGACGGCCTCACTGTGTATAAATATATTATACAAATAGGGGAAGCCCTTCTGGTAAGTCTGACCGACTCTCTTATAGAGTTACAGAGTACTTGTATGATTGGTGTGTTTGTGTGCATTAATAATATTATACTCGTTTTCAAACCACCCTTGAGGTAGAGTATCAGGCTCGTCTTTTTTTTGGCGTGGTGTCTCCTCTAAAAAACAGTTTTGCCGACAAACCAAACGTTCCACTTTCACTTCTGGCTGTCGCTCAAAACGTCTAAGAAGGCCTAGTCCACGACTGTAAAAATACATATTTTAACTAAATGTCAATGTTTATGTTTTATGTTAATATTTTAATTAAATTAATAATGTTATACCTACCTATTTGTTGCAGCGTCGACCGTGTTCGATCCAGCATCTTTGCTTCGGCCTTCCTAAATATTGTTCTCTTCATGACAGCTAGCTTTTTCTTATCTACCTGGCCGGTTGTAGGCCACATTTCATATTATCACTGGTCTTGCTAACATTCTGTATAACCGTTTTTTCGATTTCTTCTATAACAATTTGGATCCCATTAATCTCGAGAGTGATTTATGTTGCTTATGTTGGCACCTAGATACTTAAAATCGTTTACTCCTGCTGTTTGATTCGTTTGACGTTTATATGAATAAAATTGACTTACCGTCTTCAATGGGAACAATCAATTAATTAACTCCAGATACATTGTCATGTCATCAAATTGTTTCATTGTTTTCGACCATTTAGTTAAATTTTCTTTAACCGAGATAATTAGCTCGCCAAGCTAATTTCAATTTACTTAAATTATTGTTATTCGTAATTTATAAATCATATATATTTTTTAAATTCCATATTGCCCTTATCTTATAATATACATTTCAATTTTTAACCATCACACACTTTAGAATTGTTCAGTTAAGGTAAGTTGTCCAAACGTTTAACCCTAAATTGCCTTTTGTTAGACACAGAAGAAACCGGGTTATCTCTGTTGTTATTATTACATTTTCTTATTTAAGATTACAAACTTCATCGGTTGCTACCTCTGGAAACTAATAATTTTTAAATTAGTCAATATGCTTTTTGCTTAAACAACAACAAAAATTTACTTTTTGCAAGTCTGTTATCTGTTGCTAAACCACTTTTTTTCTTTTTTCCCCAATACAGTTAAAATATTTTTAAGAGTTATATTTTGGTTAATATCGTTTGACTTATGTGGTAGACAAAAACTATGTCTACATACGAATCAAATACTTAATACATTTCGCATTTACATTATTCAAATTTTTACTAATGAAGGTATCATTATATCAATTTTGACTTACCGTCTTTAATAGGAGCAGTAAATTTATGAATTCCGGATAAACCCTGAATGCATCCACTCTATTCTTCCCCAGAGAAGCAAAGTAAGCAAGTCAGGTGCCGGACGGACTTGTGGAGAAAATGCTTCAATCGTGGGATGCGTGGCAGGATATCTCGGGCTACATCAAACGAGCTATGGTAGAACTAGAGAGTGCGAAAAGAGAATGACAAAGACTTTAATACTAAATACATTTGGCATAGGCTGCTGCTGTACTTGACCGACTAATTACATTTTTTTGAAAAAGTATCTAAATACACATTATTAGAATTTTTACAATACGAAGCCATAAATGAGTTCAATCCGTGCTGTTGAATTTTGACCTTTATTCCGCCATGCTTCTAATGTTCGTTTCTAAGTTTGTAGGCGTTATTGAAAATATTGCCACATTTCAATTTTGCGTTCTTATGTAAATTGTTTGCGTTTTGCAGGTAGATATTTTTGCTTAAGAAGAAAAAACCTTTAGCTACACAAATCATGATTAGGTTTACACTGAACGCGCCGTTTTAAACACTATTTATGACAATTGTGGAAAGTTCAGAGTAAAAACAAGCCAAGTTCATCACAGCTGATTTTCAGTAATTGACTGCCAAATTGTTTTTTGCCTAATCTACTCTGTGTAACAATGAACTAAGGCAAGTCCTTACTCGCTACCTTCACTATTAAACTTCAATCAATTCAAATTTACCGACCAAACGGTCGTTTTACAATATGTTCATTTGGCATTGTATTTTTAATTAGTATAAATGTATTTTATGTTATATGGATTGTAATTTTAAATTTAAATATTTGGTTAATAATACACACACCGACCGCTTGCGGAGTCTGGTGGTTGCCTAAATGTATCTTACTATACTTGAATATTATTACGACCGGCATGTAATCTGAACTTTGTTAATACAATTTTCCATTTAAAGACGTTTCCCGTGCTCCGTTTCTGTCAACTAATTTTGTTCGAACGGCTATTGAAAACTAAACAATATTCGTCTGGGTATACAAACGTGTATAAAATATAATAAACAGATTTCAGCCAGACAATACCTATGAAATATATTAACCTGATGCCACGATGCTTTGTCTATTACTTTCCGTCAAAAGTTTTTTTTCTATATTATTTTTAGTGGAAAACCCTTCACTGTCACGTAAACCTGCGTCACTAAAAGCTTATATTTTTTGTAATACAATTATAGCAAATTTGAAAAAATCTTTTTTAAGGTAAGAAAGGTTTAAGGTTTAAGATTAAAATAAAATAAAAAAAAAAATAGAATTTTTATAAAAATAACATTTTGTTTGACCTTAAATTCCATTCAATTTGTTTCTCCAATCAGTTAATATGTATTACGAACAGTATGTAAATACGGCGTTATAATTTATAATGAGTTATTACATGCACTGTTTAAAATGTTAATATTATTCATTATCGATTAGGTCTATGACAATACCATTGAATTTCTATTTGACTAATCAGTATTTAATTTGCACAGCTAAAATCTATTGTTATAAATAATTTACTAAGATTTATATTATTTATTTTGCTGAATTAGGGGAATAGGAAACACATAACAGTTTAACTGTTTAAGGTTTATAATTACTGTCAATTCAACTTCAAATTTTAGTAGACAATATATTGAAATATGTATTCAAATATTGTGACTTAAAGTATTTTAGTTCCATGGTAATCTAATTTACAATGTAAATTGTATTTAAAAAATATTTATACTATATTTAATAGTAATTAAATAAGAATAATAATATTTACTATCACATCTTTCGGGTATATTGTAGCTAAATTTAAGGTTAATATCGTTCTTGAACTTTTTTTCCTTACTTCAGAATTTGAAGTAAACAATATAAATTAAATAGTGTTCTTTCTAACTCTTATCTGTCCACCATTAAAAAAAAAAAAAAAAAAACGTTAATTTATGTTAATGCTGACCTTTTAGTTTGTTTTCTTTTATTATAAAATTAAATGCAGCACAGCAAGCGATTAATAATCACAATGGTTGTGTGCGCTGTGGTCTTTTTGACTACCATAAATCAGTCAACGTAGTAGCCAAATGAAATATCCTCTGTAGATTTCATTATCAATACGATGGTATTCAGTAAACAATTAGCTCAACGAACATGTGCAGAACTAACACATCCGTGGAATCAAAACTGTTTCCGGGCATATGCAACTATGTTCCGTTACGGATGCATTGGTTTCAGCCAAATGTTTTTCCCAATTGTATTGGTAAGTTTATTTTTATTAACTCAAGTTGTATCAACTCTGAAATTATGATATTTCATTTATCGTTATTTTTTTGTTTTCATAACAAAGTCTTACTACTTACTTAGTCTCAGTTAAATGGCTTATATAATATTATTAAGATTGTTCATAGAACTATGCATTAGTCAATTTCGGTTTAATTTATAATTTGGTCGTTTAAGTATCCAAGAGGTATTATCTCTGAACACTTGTACGTTTTTATTTTTTAAGGCTCAATACATTTTCAAAGCTCGCAAATCGAAAGTGGACAAAAAATGTGCTCGGGCCTTTTTAATCGACTATTTACAGTATGTTGGATTGGGAGGATTCACAGCCACTTTATTTGTGATTTTTAGTTGTACACTCAGGTATGAAATATATTAATATCAATATTACTAAGTTAATTGTTTCTTACAAAAATAATAATATTATACAATGTGATTATTTTTAAGCGATCCACTCAATACGTCGTATAACATAGAGTTTAATTAGTTATTGCATTTTTTTCCGTAGTGTTTTTATACAATGTGATATCAACTTTTTACAAACTGTTATATTTTAAACCCTCTCTCATCTATTTTGTTTTATGTCAACTTTTGAAACTTTATACGTCGACTGCGAATTATCTCGTACTTAGTTTACTTGCCATAAAACACATGCTTTTTGATGACTACTGTGTACTATAGTTAGAGTTTTTAATAATAAAATATGATTAAATTAAGTTGGCTTTTTAGACCTGTATTCTAAGATTACCGTGGTAGTAAACCTGTAATTTATTAACTTTTTAAATTAAAATAACATACTAATAAAAAGAAACCCCGTTTGTCGCTATACACTCGATTTTCTCCACAACAACCCCCTGCCACACCCCCTAATGGTTGTGTGTACTTGCCCCATTGGTAATAATACAGTTTGGTGTGCTGATGAGGACTATGAGTGGTTGACGACTGAAGTTGTTAAAGTAATCGATAGCTTTCCATAGAATACCATGGAATACTCGTTGGATCACGTTGTATAAAAGCACTAAGAAAAATAAAAATTCAATTACTGAGTAGATAACTTTATGATGTATTGAGTGCATCACTTTGGAAAAAAATAACCCTGCCATGTACAACGGAGTTGTCTTGTTGGATATCCGTACCGAGTTTCTTAAAGCTTGTTTAATGCATTTTTTAGCGCATTAAAAAACGGTAAATATCTGTGGATGTACATAATTATGCTTAAATGATATCAATTGTAATTTAATATTTATAATAATCTTTACTCGATATGTTTACTTATATTTCTACTTTCAGGAACTTGTTAGGCAAGTTTACTCAATCAACTGTTGCTTTTTTCCCCGGTGCTTTGTCTGCCTTATCGTTGTTGCTAGTGACGCCAGAGTCTAGAAACTTTTTATCAGCCGCATTATGCAATACAGTTAGTTTCAAAAATTAAACTATACCGCCTTCTCTTGATAAACTATCGTCGAACAGTGCATTTTTTTTTTATATTTTATATATTATATAGAGTCTAGAGTCGGGCATCATAACGATGCAAGAGTTAGGACTATTTCCAAAAGGATTGACATCCGAAACGCTCTTTTTTATGACGACCAACGCATTTCTCATGTATTTTTCCCTGTTGTCAAAATCTCTAAACAACAAATGGTAAGTTCTATTTTATTTGGTCGACCACTGACGGCACTGAAACGCGTTGTTACTTTTGTGTAGGTTTTTCCAGCCAACAAAGGATAATGAACCAGATAACGGCGATAACAGCAGCGACAACTTACAGTTTTTGAATAGCACTCTGAAGGTAAAGCGGGTGAATAAACTTTATTGTTTTAAAAATAAACATTTGTTTTTTATTCTTATCTCTTGTTTCGACAGAAAGCAAGACAATATTTTACTTTTGGCGTGGGCATCGGCGTATTCCGCACAATAATCGGAAACGTTACCGTGCTGGCACCAAAAAACTTTATCAAATTGTTCAATATAGACTTACTGAAATCCGGAGTCTTTGCGGCATCCAACGTGGTCATCTATGAGGTACACTGACTTCATGCCTAAATAATAATGATAATATTATATTGATAAATTATGTCAACGGTTTAGCTTCAAAGTGGGGCTGAGAAGGTATTATTTTTACAATGATGTGTTTTTATTTGTGTGTCCGGGCCTACGATATCCTAACCGATTTCTTCATGTCTACAGTTCAGAAATCGTACCTTTATGCATTTGCATGCTCTTTTTTTTAAAATAGTCAAATTAGCTCCAAGTTTTGTATGGAATACTCTTTAGATGAAGTACTACAGATAAACGTGGACACGGACCCCTTTCCCTAGAAGGGATACAACTTGTTTCGTTTCGCTTTCATTGGTAAAGTTTAAGGTTCGGGTTTAAGGTCTAAAAACTAGACTAAAGGCATGTACAGAATGGGTCTATAACAATATATATATATATATTTTAAAAATATGTAATCAAACTTTTTTTTATTAATGAAAACCAAAAAAAAAGGGGGAAAATTACTCTCTGACCGTAGAAAATTTCTAAATTGCAACGTGTGCGAGTCAATAAACAGGCAATGGGTATTTGAAAATATGTTCATTAAGAGGACGCTACCCACCCGTAATTTATCCGCAAAAAATGGCTTTGCGGGGGACAAGAATGTGAAGGCGATATTTACAGTAACCGTATACAATTTTTACAATTGGATAGAAAAGAACTTTATTTACGGGGTAGCGATTTTAGTTTTTTGATAACTTAATCACAATTAAAATTATTTCTTCGTGAAGATTCTATTTTTTTTTAAATTTTCATTTGCTTATAAAAAAATATTAAGTATAGATATCAAACAAATAAAATCGCTACCCCGTAGATAAAGTTCTACTCTATACATTGTGAAAATTTGGTAAATCTACTGTTAATACTGCCCTCACATTCTTGTCCCGCGCAAAGCAGTTTTGATGGGGAAAAAATTGTAATTTATCCTATAGAAGTGACTGTGATAGTCTGACGAAAAAAATGGCAATCAATAAAGTATCCTCATTACTGTATTAATAAGTATATAATATAGTTCAAACTATAATTTAAGATTTTTCGGAAAATTGCCTATATTTTACTCCTTAGAAATGGCCTGGGTAGCGTCCTCTTAATTGTTAATTACTGTTTGGGGAAATACATTTTTATAGACAGACGATCAACCCTAAACGTATTCACTCTAATACAAAAAAATGCATTTTTAAGCACATTATTGTTATTAGGTACAATGCTTTTATTACATTTTTTTCTTCTACCGTTACAGACTCGCATGAGAGCGTTTATCTGAAAGTTATCTTATCACTTTCAGTTTTAATAAATCATATAGTCCTATAACTACCTCCGTCAAAATATGCTCCGTGCTCACTATACTCCAACCCATCTGTACTTGATTTTATTATTTTTAATACAGTCTGTCGTGCACTTCTTGCGCCGGAAATTCCAAAAGCGGTCCACCAAATATGCGTTACCCGCCGGATTTTTAGCTGGCCTACCTTACGCTGTCGATCCAAATCTATCGATAAGTCTATCCGCTTTCATCAACGTAATACAGGCAAGTACACCAACCATAAGACGTATGGTTTTCCGCTGTAATCTGTGTTTAAAAATAACCCTACATTTTTAGCAAACCGTAAATATTCATTTATTATTTATTCCATTTAGGTACAAAAAATTGATAAATTAATAAAGTAACATAAAAAATGCGGTTGTACGGTTGTCGTAACGTTTGACTTCTATTAAACTAAATATCGTTTATTGTAGCTCGCCTATGACTTAATTGACGATTTGAACATTATCAAACGAATACCGATGAGTATGGTTACGGTTTGTTTGTTAACCGGACTTTTGTATCATATTCGTTTGTTCCGGGAAAAAGATTGTTCGAGATTTGGAAAAAAAATGATTAATTTTGCGACTAACGGGTTGTGAGTATACACATACAAAATTATTCTCAACTTTCTTGTTTAACTTTCTTAACGTTTCAGAGACGAAGTGATAATTAAGGCATTTGTGAAACACGGCTTGTTCTCAATAAATTAAAGAACTTTCATATTATTATCTATAGCAATTCTTTTATTTAAAAACATGTACACATATAATAGAACGTTGTAGAACATTTAATGTAATAAACATTTTCGTAAAAACGGTTTCCTTAATTTTTTTTATAACCAAGAAAGGAAGTCCTTGGATAGATACATGCATTTTGTAGGTACTCAAATTCTACTCGGATTACTCTGTCAAGTTTCAAGTATAAAATTTACACCAAACAGCTTCATAATTACAAAAATAAAGTAAATAATAATACATAACAGATATTAATAGAGAAATAGAAAATTGCGCTGAGTGTGATGTAAAAAAAAAAAAAAAAATACTTAGTGAAGGGAGTAGGCCGAAGAACGAAAGTGTCAAAAGTTAGATAAGGTTATTAGCAAGATGCATCATTCTAGTTCGTTGTGTGTTGCTAGCAAAGTTTATTTGACTTACTGGCGGATTAAAAAAGACTGTAAAGCCTCAGTGAGTGAACATAAGCCCCAAATCTTTCACTTGCATAACACGTTGAAGAGGCGACTCGTTAAACCATTAATCTTACTTAAACACTTCTCGTATACGAGAGAAAGACATTATTTTAAATTTAATCGTGTTGAGATAGAAAGCGATAGTTTAATACTTTTTTAAAATTTAAAATGTATTTTATACGATCTGTATTTAGAATTATTTATCAAATAACAGATACCTAATTTATTGTATTAATTTAAATGTTTATGCAGTTATTTTAAATTGCATGTCTATTATTTTAAAAACCATGTAATACATTATGTTAAGCTTTTCTTTTTTTTTGTTAACCAATGCCTTTTATGATATTTACTTAGTTATATAGCATTTCGAATGGTACGCCGGTAAACAAAATGTTTCATATTGTTTTGAGCTCAAAGTAGAAGTTAATTATAAATATTTTTAGATGAACTTAAAAGACAATGCATAAATGATTAATAGTTTATGTTTCTAATAATATTTTTATCGTAAAAGAGCAGCAACAGAGCTATAAACTGATAATAGGCTTGTTGTGAATTTGCAATCATATTACTATTGGTATATATAATATATATGTATGTAGTATTATAGGTTGTTAGTTTAAAAAATGTGTATATATTTTACGAATGATGGAATTCTCTACATTAAAAAAAAACATATCTCAGCGTGGCGTCAAACAATAAATAAATGTAACAAATTCGCATATTTTATACTACCACAATCAGTACCGATTTGTCATTTGCCGAACACCAGTTGGTATTGTTTTTTTCAGATAATATATTCATACTATAGCCTGTATACTACTAGTTTTAAATATTTTGATCGTTTATGATTAACGCGGTACCATATAACGTGCTACGTATAATACAATTACATTGGACCATTCTCGACAACCGGCCAACATCCCAACATATTAACACAGGTGAGAATATATAACTATATCAACAAAAACTTAAAAAAATTACTTTATTAAAAATAAAAAGCTAGTACAATGTGGTCGGGTCATAGTGGGGACAGGAGTTCACGGGTCTACGGGAATTGTTATAAATAAAAGTGATAAAATAGATAAACGTGTTTGTGTTAATTATTACAAAATCTGCGAAAAAGGTCCCAATTTTTTACTTCGTTTAATATGTTATGGATACATACATACATATAAATTATTATTAGTTATTACCATTATTATTATTACTGTTATACTATGCGCCTGACACAAATATAAAAAAACCATACATATAAGTTCTAACTCCTGACAAATGTTCAACTTAAAGGTCCTAAAATTACGGCTAAAAGACACAAAAAATGTTGCAACCCTCTTGGGGGAAAGGGGAATGGGTATAATTTAAATTTGAAACTATTGACATAAAGAGGCATACCAAATAAACACTCATTATAAATTACAACTCGATCTGACCTTTTTTATCGAAAATATAGCCAGTAAAAGTTGAAACTTTAAGATTCGTATGTTTTTTTTTTCATTTAAATGGTAAAAAAATGAACTTTTTCAACTATTCTTTCTAAGTGGTAGTTTGTATAAAATAAAATTTTGTTTTACAAAATTAAGAATTTAAATCAACAAATAGAGAAAACATGGATTATTGTCTAAAAATAAAATTTGTTTTTAATGAGTAAATTAACTTTTAATTTGGATAAATCCAATGTTGAAGAAAATATTATATTTTTTTAAGTCGGTTAAATTATAGCACTTTGACCTTTGAAAACTTAAATCATAAAACATGGTTCCAAAATTGATGAATTGTAAATCTCGACCAAATGAAAGAACTGGATTTTTGATGTATCATTTAGATACTCTGTTAGGTAACTCTTATACACTGTACCAATGTAAATCGTGTACAATTATGATTTTATTATAAAAATGCACATTGGACATTTTATGTACGTACTTCACCATAACATTTTAAGCTGTTAATTGCTATGTATGCCATTTCTTACTTCTATGATTTGAGTTCGACTTGGTTTTATGGCATATTTTATAACCATTTTCAGCTTTCTGGCCTGAAACCTTATTGCATAAAAGAAATATCTTTGGTCGACCGTATTCGATAGCTCAATGATTATCGTTTGGTATCAGCCAATGGCTCAATAATTTTAACTAAATTACAAAATACAATTTTCAAATTGTGATAATAAATACGTTTAGTTTTATGTCACCAGGAACCAAAATCAATAGTAAAAGTTTACATTGTTAAACATAAAGCAAGTAACACAATAAAGTACATTTTGTTTTATTTCTCTGTCACTTTGAATGTTTCTGTTGCTCCATAGTATCTTCCCAGTCTACCTCCACCCAAATATTTAAAGTGCCCAAAGTGCCTGATCCTGTAAATTCCAGCTGGTGTTCCTTCCGGAATGGTCCATTTAATTTCGGCCACACTAGTCGCCCAGAACCACGATTTAGTTTCCCAGGAAAACCTAATCAATAAAGAATACACCGAAGGTCGTGTAAGTACATAAAACAGTGAAGTCCAGACGAAGACATAAAATATAAACAAGCGAATACCGACAAAATATAATACATCGAATGGTTATTTCGCACTTACTCGGTTTCCCAATTAGCGTCTGTGGCTATTATATCCCATTTTGAATCGGATCCCATCCGCTCGACTGTTAAAAACGTCATCTCCAACATGGGGTTGTTTCTCGGATTACCGGCTACCTGTTAAAATCGGTGCATAAATACAATTTTCCTCACAACCGATAAATTCTTAACAATTTTTTTTAATTTATTTTCATTATGAATCTTGTGTACATGATAACTATTCATAATCAGGACAACATAATTGATGTTCACTTACAAATTTAACACTTATTGTATCTCCGGGGGTAGCCGAGTACGGGGGTTGTTTTATGCAGTCGCCGAATCCGTAGGGCGACAAAGGAGTGTCGTATATGACCGGCGGCAAAAACGAAACAACTTCGGACGTGAACACCGGTGCTTCGGGTCCACGCTGGAGAGTGACACCATCGGCTAACGCAATAGCTAGTTTCGCGTATTGCTTCAAATATATCGGTAACGTATGCGGCCCATAGATTGTAGACGCTCCTTCGTAACGCTGCAGCTGAATATTAAAATATACACCAACTGAGAAATTTATAACTAAATGTTATGTCATGAATATGTCTTAGGTCTTATGGCTTGTTACGTCGCTCGAGTTTGATCTAACCAACATCTAACCTAACTCTACCTTCCCGATAATGATAAGAGAATAGTGACAATGGCACAGAAGAGACAGTCAATGAGAAGTCGAAATTGGTAAAATTGTTAAGAGCATCAGTGTAGCCAGTAATTAATTAACCATTATTACTAATTATTCATTGCTTCCAAAACTGATTACACACATTTTTCGGCTATTTAAATCAACTAAAAAATGGTAATTATTTTCATACTACCTACCTATCCTGATTCTCCCACAAGTGTAGCAAATCTATCTCCCATAAGAATCCGTGTTATTCTTGAAAAGTATCTCTTCTGATTATTCTGTGATAATGGCTTTTGTAAGACATTAGTGATAAGATAGAAGGAAGGATAGAAAATTGTAGATGGAGGGAGGAGAGGAAGGGGAGGGAGAGGCAGTGGAAAAGAGATGGGCGGAGAAAAGAAGTTATTATTGATAAGAGATTATCGGTAAAAGAATCGACTGATTACAAAAAATTGGTCATTTGTTAATTAGATTAATTATACATTTTGCCATTTCATTTGTTATGTTAAATTTTCTTCTTTTCACGTACCATAGGACAAATTCATGGTCCAATGCATTTTCTTCAAAGGAAAATCTAACGAAGTTCTTATTTTTAATTTATACTACGCACAGAGTGTAAAATAATTTTAAAAAATCATCATAATCATAAACCCCGTTGAGTTAGCAGTGCTTTTTAAAATTATATATACATATATATATATACTACAAAAAAAAGTCATTGGTGCAATAACGTCATAATCATTTATACAGTACATGTATACATACTACGGTGTACTTACCTTGTATTCTTCAGGAGTGGTTACGTAATCGCTGTACGTGTTGCAGAGACCGGCTATAACTACGATGCACTTAAGGTCGTTGCACAGCTTATCGGCTACCACTTTTCTGAGTCGTCTGCCCGACATGGTAGTAAATTCGCCGGGAACACAAACGATTATTAGCTGACCTAGTATTGCCAGCTGGGTGGACACTATTTTCGGAGACCACGGCGAAGGGTAGTTGAACTGAAACATGATCACAGTCAATATGCATGATTCGATAGCACATGGTCATCCTGTTAACCTCTCCCGATGACAGCACTATTGACTTTTCGGCATGACACTCAATTTGTTCTGAGGTAGGCTTGGGAATAACGTTTGTGACCAAATTCCACAAGGGATTACTGGACATGGTTGAACCTTCTTCGAACGAGAACAGCCCAGGACCGTCTATAGTGCCCGAAGAAAACGTATGGCCCAACGCCGGACTACAGCCTCTGCCATTGATAAGCTCACCGGTGTACGGATCCGTGTACTCGACATTTTCTTTAGCCATGTTGACATATTGATGTATTGATCTCAATGGTCCCTTTATCTCAAATTCGGGTTTCTCATTCATCAGTTCCTGGTAGATTAGATAAGAGTAATTCGTTATTAGCTTTTGTACACTATATCTTATAGGTCAGTCGATAAAGAAAAAATAGCGGAAAAGATTTCCAAGCAAAATTGTTTTTTCAAAAGCCTTATTGATATAATATTATGTTGTACAACATACTAAACATTTTAAGTATGCCGAAGTTAAAACTATTTTTACTGTAAACTATCTGTTTTCGAAAAATAATATTAGATATATTTTTTTGTAGGAAATTGGTTTATAAGTATTTTCTGTTTGAAATTTGCAATATTTTTCAAGTTATTTGTAAAAGCTCAACGAAAAAAGCTCCAGATAATCGATGAGAGCATTTTGTATGTTGCTGTACATATTCTATCAATAAGACTTTTGAAAAAAAAATTTGGTTTGCCAATTTTTTCGCTGTTTTGCTAAAAAATGTATCTTAATTGACTGGCCTATTGTTTGTGCTACTCATATGCTCACAAACGCTTTTCCAAATAAACCCTCGGCTATCATTTTGGTGCTCTCTTTCATGTTTCTACCCGGTCCGGAAGCCACACACTGTTCATTGACTTCACACTGCGGTCCGGGTATGTCACACGGTTTTCCGGAGTTTTGGCATCGAGGCCCTCTCACGTTAGGTGACACATCCCCAAGATTAGATGAAGCAAATGCAGCAACAAACCTTCCCTAATTACCGGGACATCAGTTAGTTAATTCATTGTGAACCAATTATTATATTATTTACAAGTGGTAATGTTATGTTTAAAGTAGCTCACTTTCCCAATCAAACTGTCCGGGTTCATCCTCTGTTCGAACATCACCGAAGCGTAACCGAGGTTGTCCGATGACACAAGTCTGTTGCTATTATTCATACTGGTCGCATGAACTGCATACCAATTGATCACTCCAATGGGAGCTCCGAACTCGTTTTCAAACTTTACCTGCACCATGGTCTTATCGACGTTGTATTCGTATCTGCAAGACGGGATAAAACATTTAATATTCCATTGGTACATGCGCTAAAATCCATAATGATTAGCTATGAATACAAACAACAGAGCCAATAATTATAATATTAAATTGACGTGTTATTGCGTAGTGTTTTGGCACCGCTTCGGTAGTGATTTTAACACAAGGATGGATTTACTCACTCAGCTCGTTCCGCTTCCGGATTTTGCAAATATGACTGTGGACTTCTGCTAATAGATACCCCATGAAGTTCGCCTCTGTTGACGAATACGCGACCGTAGTCCAGTTTGTCGTGTGCACGCAGTATGCTCTGCCAATGAAAAGATATCAGTTTGATTTGTAGACATTTTATTTAACGGTTAACCGGTGTATACGAGCCAACTTAATAATTGCAATGCATGTGCCGAAAAGACACTTGAACTAGTTTGGGTTGATGTTTCAATATTAATGATTTTCCCAAATTGGCTGACAAATTTCTGGTGTGTATAACCGGTTTGATCTATCGTTGTAAATTGTCATGCGGGCTATATTATTACTAAGAAGCACCGAATTCAATATAATATGGAACGCTTATTCAGATTGAAAAATGTCTCGACCTGGGAGGCAGCCATTTTGTGTGTACCAGTTTTATACAAAATAAAAATGCCACGTTACTTTTCCATGATATATATTAAAAACGTTAGATTATGTGATGATAACACCGTCATATCACATACTATTTTCATATAGCCTGTGGTCATATAAATCATAGAAATGTTAGATTAGGTGATGATAACTCTGTTATATATATTTGATATCATAGACAAAACAATAACTGTTCACAAAATGGCAGACAACCATAACCAATATGCGTTCCATACAGTTCATTCAGTGCTAAGAAGTCTACGTGTTGAACGCTTTTGACCCGCATTTATACTAACCAACGTTATACCCTTTGCCAGAGAGATAAACGTAAGAGGCACGTAACCCCACGTGCTTATATCGAATAGTGTGTACAACATATGACCGCCAGGTGTCGAGTGAGTATGCGTCGATGAAAGCATCAAATTGTCCAAATTGTACAAGCCCGGTAATTTGGGTTTGAGGTTCTTCAGCACCTGCCAATTGAAAATCGAATTATGATACAGCTCTGATCAGAGAATATCATAGTTGCAATTACACACCTCGATTTTCATGTTATCGCCCAACATGGCCGAGTCGACACTGACAAAAGCTATCCTCGAATTTCCGTCTTCAATTATGAAGGCTCTAGAAAACTGGCGCAGATGAATTCCCATTCCTCTCTGATCCATTTTACCGTATCCCATCTGCGAATAAGCAATTAATAATAACGTTTTGTGCGGCTAACAATTAATGAAAGAGCACGTCCGAAAATTATCAGACAGACACTCTCCCACGGGGGATTAATGCTGAAAATTCATTATGTGGCATAGGACCGTTTTACTATTGTTCTGGAAGCAATTATTTAACTCGGCTGACTATATTGGAAGCGTTTTGTATAATGTGATACTAATAGCTATAAAATTATTATTATTATAAAATGTCTCACTTGCCACGTGACACAATCGTTTTCAAAAGTTGTGTAACATTATTTATTAATTTTACACGAATAAGCCTAAGAAATGTGTAATTTATAATTTATTTTATATATAGCTTGAGGAAAATAGAATAATCATTAACAAATATTAGTATTATTATTATTGGAAACACTTACGAAAGTAACACCGGCCGGTGGTCCAGTTACATCGGCAATGCCCACTCCAATCTTATACATTGCCTGAGCTGCCGTGATCCATAGTGACATCAAGAGTATGAGCCCGATTTCTGAAACATGTAGAAATTATTGCAACAAAAAGTATTACATTAAAATAATAACTTATCGATATTAATCTTCTCTTTTTATGACTATTTACATGAATTTTGTGTCAAAAAAAAAAATGTTTTACAATTGCGATAAGTATTTTGTTTTTAATAGCTATTTATACTTACATAGTGTACAGTTTTAAACTTTAACCACAGAATAGACTAAATTTAATCTATTCTACGCTTAAACATTTTTTTAAAAATCCCATATAATAATGCAATGACATTTTAACCTTTCAAACGTCGTTCCTCTAAAATTATTAAAAATGCACTTATCACGACAGGTGGTCTGACATCTGTGCTCTATGGCATCGAATTTTAATTTTCATGGGTTTAGTATGTAAATGCTCTAGTAGCTTAATGACCTAGTAGTAATGCTAAGTGTTTATTAATATGTATATATATATATTTTTTATTTTTTGTATAGTGTTCATTTTAAACATTTTATTTATTAACCAACGTTTTAAGAATTGTAGGAGGACGTTATGCCGTCTAATTTATGTTCGTATGTTCAAATTTATAAAATCGCTCATTTCATGGGCGCAACTAGCCGTGAATTCTTAAGGACCTGAAGCTCGGCTGTAATAAAAAAATTCTCTTAAGAATAACTCTTAGGGCTATGATATAATATACAGTAAAAATATTTTATAAACTTTTCTTATTGGATATAAAATTCTATCCAGTTTTCTTTTGTAAATTTAATAACAATATCCTTCACAGTTACCACGTTCTTTACTACATTTATTTCATATTTAAAATTTTCCTTAGTTTTTATTATTCATAATATTTCTACATTTTTTTTTTTTTTATTAGCCAGTCAGGATTTTCCGCTAATAATTGCGCATTTTAGCATTAGCTAATACATTGCAAAGTGCGCGATATCATTTTATTATATATTTAATTTAATAGATACTAAGAAGAACGTTTTTTTTTTTAATATAGACAATGACATACCAATTGAGATCGATAATAACAACCAAAAAAGACAAACCATTATAAAATCGCCTCGAAGCTACTATTATGTGAGTACCAAATCGTTTCATTGAAATTATTTAATCAATTTTAATTTGTAGTTTGGTAACTGTAGTAGTCAGCCGCTCGCGGCATTAAGTCTATTACAAAAACAATTGATCGTTTTATCATTCAACGATATCTTTCTATTAAATCTATTGTTATTTGTTACCGATTTTAAGCTATTAATCGTACTTCAGTTACCTTAGCCATATAAAAACTCATAAAATATATGTATAAAATTACAATTAGGTATCATATGGGTCGTTCATTGTAAAAGTGGTGTAACGCCAAATTTTCAAAATATACATGTTATTGCTTAATGGAGTCACATTTAGTCGTTGGTATATTTCATTATAAAAGAGAAGCTACTCCAATAATTGCAAAAATAAAATAAAAATTGGAAAACATTGAACGAATACTTGTATTGTTTTACCTACACATTAATTTTCAGAAAGCTCGTTATTTCAAAATTCAATTACAAGGAGATAGTTCACTTTTACAATGAACGACACATGCGCGTATGATATTTTATTGTTAGGTACTTATTGTAGTACAGAAAGCTTTTTTTTTTATTATTGACAATGACAAAATAGAAAGCTAGTTGTAAATTTACTGCATAATCTATAGGCTTTAGGTATCCCGAAGGACACACTTATTTGGATAATTAATATGGATTGTTTTCAATAATATCATAGTCTTCCTGCGTTTACGGTGTTCGAATTATTATTATTTGGCGGAAGTAGCACAATTTGAATTTTGCAATGTCAAGGCCATTCGCGTGTCGACTGTGTACCATACCGATAATATCGGTAAAAGTGAACAACTGAAAACGATAGTGATCGTATGTCCGCCGGAAGTAATTTATGTTTTTGATATTATTATTATTTAGGTATGCATATATTGATGTGCATGGTTCGTGAGTGTACGCTAGATGCATGGTAATGGATGCATTAATTAAACAATATACCTGGTTGTCTACAATAGATATAATAATATTAATTAATAATTATACCTGTGTTTTTTATTCAAGTGCGAATTTAACAGCAATACCTTCACCTAACTATAGCAATAACTGTCGTTTTCCTTATAAAACCTTAATGTATAATAATATATTTTATATAAAATGTATTAAATTAAATAGTATGATAATAACATGAATATAATATCATATTATATGTATAATAATTATAATTAATTTTGCGCATACGGCATAACTTTTAAAATTATAATGAATCATTTTAATTAAATATTACTTAAATAATTATTATAAAATATATTAGGATTTATGTACATAGTTTATTATTCGCAGTATAAAACAAAAATGATACACTACATATTCCACGAAACAATGTTGTGTGCCATATTGTGTGGAAATTACTAGATCATACTTTCTTTTAAAAGCTTTAGTGTTATAATAACATAGTATATTGTGTATTATTATTATACCTACTTGTTTTATGGTTGTGTTTTTAAACCGAAAATGAAAAATAATATCTACGTTACAGTATAACATGATACTATAGGCGTTCTTTTGTTACACACCGAGTTGAAATTTATTATAAAAATATTATATTGTATAGGCACAAGCGTAAAATTTGTATAGAAGCTACGTGACGTTGGGGGGGAAGGTTATTCCTATTATTGTTAGGGCTCGGAATAGTTTATTCACTTGAAAGTTTTTACTAAATAGTCCGAAAAAAGCTACAAATGTAATTTGCATTTAAAAATGTTAATTCAAATATTTGTATTGCTTATTTTAACATATAATTCGAGATTTTTTTATAGTTCTTTACATGACAATTTAAAATATTTTTTAGAAAAATACAGAATTTTATTATAGCAAAAATTAACATAATCAAATGAAAAAGAAAAAGTTGCCAGTTTTTTGTTTGTACAATTTGTTTTTTTCGTTTTTTCTTTAAAGTATTAGTTTTATTTATTTCTCCATAAAACGCTTTATTGTTAATACACAGAGCTCTTCAATTACATCGTAATGTTTAAGGATAACTGAATTTAGTTAAGTGACTCACCAATTGACAAAAAATCCGTTAATTAACAATTATGTAAGTTGTCTAAACAGAAGGACAATTAATTAAAAATTAATTCAATAGTCTTATTTCTAAACTAAAGAGTCAAATTCCTTTAATCACAGTTTACACTTCATTCGCATTTACTTGGCGGCGATTGTTAAATTAATGTTTATTCTAACTAAAGAAGATATTAAAACTGTCTTTAAATCAGTCTTATAGATGAATGATGAACGCATTATACATTAGAATGATAAACTTACATTCGATAAACTGAAAAAAAATTATTAAGCGAGGACCTGCCTTGATAAAAAAATATTATAATATAGTAAGTAAATATTGTAAGAATTTTCTAATCACATAAAGTGTTTTTTTAATAGACTTCATTTTGTTGTTGATTAAATAAAAGACTGTTAGATTCTTACGCTTGTTTTTTATATTTTAATTTTATTCCACGAAAGTGTGATGTATTTTTATTTTACATTCACTCATCATTCATCCCAGACCGTGACGGTTCATTATTATATTTTATCAGAATTTTTGTTGTATGATCTGTTAACCGCGTGCTATACAACATGGGCCTAAAAAACGTTTGGGTACAACAGGTGTCTTTGTTACCGATTAAGACGGTTCAAGAATAATTGCATGCGTTAGACGAGCGTAGGATCCATGATATGTCTGAGAAATGTTGGGAAGGACACAGGTAAAGGCTTTAAATTGAAAAGAATGCGACGAAAAGAAAGAAAAATACAAATAATATCGTCGCTAGAGGCTAAAATAACATAACCATTGACAAAAACCAACAAGCAAGTACTTTATAGTACTTAAATAAGTATAGCATTTAACATTTTTTTTAGCTTTTCATTCGGAATTAACTTATACGGGCGGAAACTGAAATCAAAATATATTTTGCCATATTATTGAAGTCTGCTACCAAAAATGTCATTATTACATTTATTTATAAGGAACATAATAAGTTTTTTTTTTTTTTATTAAAAATAAAAGAGATTGTGAGACGTTTCTGCTAAGCACACAATAATAGCTATTCCTAATTACTGGAAAAGGAAGACGAAGAATGAGAATTGAACAATAAAATTTTTTTCATAAGAAAATTAAAGAATGAAGTTAATGTGTATATTGTGGGAATGTACTGAAATTTGTCTGCGATATTTGATAAAATGATACTGGAAGACTTTGTAGCGTATATAGACTTAGTGACAGGATAAACATGATATCTACCTGTTAATAATAATTGTCAAAATACTAACATGTTCATGCCTCGCAGAGAATAATTTCAATACACGTTGTTTTCATCTGATATTACTGACAATAAGTACCGTGTTAATTATTTTTTGAGAGACCAACAGTTCTACCTAGGTAAAATAGTATACTAAAATTAAAACTTCTCCAGTGACTGTATAGTCTCACAAAGTCAACACTCAAATGAAGAAAGTAAAATTGTATTATGTTCAAATAATTACAGATGTCACTTATAATAAAGACCTACGGGCTACGGGATATATGTAACCATTGAATTTTATAAATGCATTATATTCCTCGGCATGAGATCATTCTTCTGTGAAACGAAGTGTCATATTTGCGCGGCTCAGGTGAATTCTTATTACTATTCAAACAACGCTGTGCATAATATGATATGTGTCAAAACGTTGTCTTAACTTAGGTACTTCGTACATCATAATTCTAACTAATTGCTAAAGAAATTATACTTTGCACGCGTATTACAATAATAGAAAAGACGTTAAATATAAATAATGCAATATGTAATTCTAACACATAAACAAGTTTTTGAATATAATAACATGAATTAACAGAAAGTCTGTACATATTTTACTCATTAAAATATATATATATATATATATATATATATTATTTTAACATGAAACGTTCGATAATTTGTAATATAAATGTGTAACTTTCGAAAATATTAAACTTTTACTATTATAACGAATTACATTGCACCGATTATTTCTTTAATTTAAAAACATTTAAACATACCCTTATAATTCATAGAGTAATAATTTAAAGAGATGTTCTGACATACAATAGCTTGTATGCAATATAGTGAATCAAACAGAAGAATTAAAACCAGTACGACCACACAAAAGAAAACAATTTTCTTTGTAGAGCAGTTGGTCCTCTATATGACAAAATAAGTTTTTTACTACTTATCTCGAAATATTGTTTTTTTTGTCAAGATCTGTCATCATTGACGTTTTATCACCATAGTGTATTAAACCATATTCTTTTCTTCTGACTAGGCAAACTGAATTTAGTCTTTCTTTTTGCGTCACATTAAAACTACAATAGCTGCCCCTTGATATAATTTCTATTCCCAAGGGCGGTAATTGAACGTTAGATATCATGGAACTACTATTAAAATGAAATTATGTTCTAGTGTATATTACATTGTACATTACTGTTAATCTAGAATAGGCCTAAAGAGAATCGACAAGAACCGAGGACAACCTAATAGTTTTTTTTCGAGTAAAATACAAAAATAAATTAAGTCCTAATTACCTAACTTTTTAAAACATTACCGGCAAATAACAATAACACTTTTTATGTAACGATCAAAATATTGAAAATTATTTGTATTTGTAATATATTTCTTGAAATTGTGTACTCAGTAACGCCACACCACTTATTTATTACGGGGTAATATACAGGCGCTTTTTGAAAAAAAATTGTATAGAGAGCTTTAATTATTAATAATCATTACTTACATTAAATTATTATTTAATGTAAGTAATGATTATTCGATAGCCAGTTTTGAATAAGTACTTCTTAAGTTATTTGCATTTAAATTTATAGACGGAGGCGTAATATATAAAAAAATAAACATTGCACTCCACTCCTTACTTCGTCAATAACTTTAAATGCCAATAACCCGAGAAGTATTAACTCAAAACAGATTTTCGACTAGTCATAATTTGCATTACATCATTCCGCTTTAAATATTGGTAAATTATAGGTATTTGTTAAATATATTGGTACCTATTTGTTTTTAAAAGGTTACTCTATTGAACTATAGTATATAATAATATTAACTTGAACAATACAAACTAGTTTGAATGATTTAATGTAATAACTATTTTATTTGAAATATTTATAACTAAAATAGTTACATCATAGAAACTGCACGGTAACAGTTTATTAACCCTGTGAGTTCAATCTAATTTTTCAAAAAATTTAATTTTTAAGTTCCCGCCACTTCTGGAAAATAGGTTAATGCTATTATACTCGTATGTTTGCAAAGTTGAAACTAATTCGACTGTTTTATCACAGAATTATAGAGAGATGCAATTTTAATTTGAAAAATATACTTATTATTTTGGAGTTTTTTTTCAATTTTGAAGAACAAATAGTGAATTTTTCACATTTTGGGTATGATGTCTGATCTATAGCCTTTCTACACAATACAATCAGATTTTAATGAAACATAAAAAAATTAAACAATTTTTTTATTTTACAGTAGAAAATATACACGTGTGTGTTGTGTGTGTATCTAACTGATACACGGTAATTAAACCCTAGCCGATAAAGTATAAAAGAATTCTTTGGAAATACAAATTCCATCATGTCATGGCCTTAACTCTTCAAAACCGGTTGCGTTAAAAAAAAATCAACATTAATCCATCGAGTGAGGATCGTATGATTTATTATTAAATTCGATTAAGGCTTATGTTTCAATAAAAATAAACCGACAAGGTTAAAATTTGTTGGCTGCAAAACTTTATAGAAAGTACTTATTATCAATATCGTAGGTCAAATATTTGATTTTGTTATTTAATATATGCAAATAAATGTTTTTGCAATATAGGCATATTATGTAAATGTATCTTATACAGTAGTCGTAGAATGTTTAGTTGTTAAAATATATTGTTACATTTCACACTTGTAAATACTTGAGTAAACGTAGCATTGGAGACTGGAGTACATACTAGACACTATAGATTAATCCTTGGTTAAGATACTTTATCATACTGATAATGAACCTACGTTGTTTATTAAGTCACACAGTAGGTCATATTTCTGTCTTAATGTGTGTATTTTAGCAGCTCTTTCTGACTATATTTATGAGCAACGAATACTTATAGGCTACGCTTGTCTTGTGCATGTAATTACTAATTAGCTAAAATTATAATCGTGGATGTGCGTGAATACCAAGATATTGTGCCATAGAATATCATTTTTTTTGAAAACAAAAATAATATTCATAATATAACTTAAAATCTAGCGGTTGGGAAATAAACAGTTTTTGTGTACTTTCAAAAAAAAAATGTAAAACTACATTTTTAGAAAGTGACATAAGATAGAGTTTAAAATCCATTGTTATAAAAAAAGTTTTAGAAAAAGAAATAGTTAACATTTATTATATAACAATTATAGGCAATATAACTGAAAGTTCTAGCATCATAAATACTTAAAGTCCATAATTCAGGAAGGTGATCATAAATCTAACATTACATTTTCTTAATTCTTTGGTATTTACAAATCCGACAAGTAAACAAATGATAAATACTAGTATTTATCTGTTTCCTATAATTTAAATTGATCAGTCCTATTGATGAACAAAAACTGATCAGACCAAACTGTTTCATCGCCATTTTCAATAGTCATTACATGACAGGTTTAGGTAATCAGTGCTCCGGGTCCGAGTTTTCACGACTTTAGGTCATAATGACTTAGGGTCCTCTGTAATCTCCCCAACGTGTCCCCTTTCAGCTTTCTTCATTCCTCAAAGCCCTACCGATTATCTAAATAATAAACCTATAGCTCGTTGCACGAGATAAGCCAATCTGGACTAATTTCTCCTTGAATAAATTATCTAATAAACGTATACAAACAGTTCAATATGTACAATACACTCTACTTTTAATTTTGTCCTACTGTCCGTTCAATGTAATAAATAAATAAACTATTTTATTTGGAAATCCAAAAAGTTAAAATGCCAATTACCATTAGTTGATAAAATAGAAATAATCGCTTGCCAAGTCAAAGTTCAAATGAAGACTTTTTTGATTTTTAATTTTTGAAGAATTATTTAAATTGTATTTTTTATCATTGGGCAGTTTATTCAAAAAGTATGAAAATTGAAGAGGAAAAATATGTTTTAATGATATACAATTTTAAAGCTCTGTAGCGAATGAATTATACAACATCAAAAAGAGTTCCAAAAAGCTTCGCTGCACTTCTACATGTCGAGGTGATTCTAATAAGGTTTTAAATAACAAAATCCGTTAATCTATTTCAGAGATTTGCGTGGCTAAAGAAAAAAGTAGCTAAAATTGAAAATTTTCTTAATTTTAAAAAACGTCATTCGATGATTAAACATTTTTTTTTTCTTCGTATTATGTATCTTCTCTGCAAGCTCTTTCTAATGAGCTTCGATTCAACTTTCTGCCTCTTACAGTTTAAGAGAAAGCGTTTATAAGATGTATAACACACAGACTTTTTTCAAATTCAAATAATTATACCGCATGGGTATGAATACGATCCATCTGTATATTATCTTAAATTGAAGCTAAGACAAATATCTACCTTCCCACTGTTAGTGTGTAACATTTTGTTTTTTTCTTATTCACAACAAGCTCTTAATGTAAACAATACATTTTTTTTTTCATTCCAAATAAGAAGTTGTTAAAAAACAAATACCGTTATAATTATTGTTAAATTCTGAATGTCATTCGACGGGGTAGTTACAGTACCGAACACTTACTCATGATTGATTCGTTCGATGGTGGTGGTTTGTGATGATTTTAAAATTTCATAGCGAGGTTTCCGTTTTCATTAAACCGCACACACACACTACAAACGCATACAGAACGAGTGAAGGTTAAAAAACTACGTGTTTCGTGTCCCGCAGCCGGTTGTAATCTGCCGTTGCCGGCCGGCGATCTCATGACTGATGAACGGACATTAAAGATACCCCACTTATAATGGTAACCATTAAAAAATGTATGTATAATAATAATAATACAAACTATTTGTTTTTTTTTTTTGTTCCAATTCAACCGAATCGCCAACGTAAGTGTGCTATCAACTCGTGTTCAAATCAAGTTCACAGATCTACTTACATACCGTTTTAAGTAATAGATAAGTATCAGGTACCACATACAGTGCAAAATATTTTATCCTCTCGAAACTCGGTTGAATGATAACAGTTCGTTGTGCCGTATCGTTATTATAGCATGAGCATAATATTTTTATCGAATGCCATAAACTATAATATTAACATGGATATTATTAGGGTTTCGGGCTCGACAGACAACCGAAATTTTCGACACATTTTATGTCACAAAGTGACGTCATTCGATGACTGAGACTGGTGTGTTTAGCGCGACCGGTTCACGGTTCGATCCCCGGCCGTGATTCTAAACTTTTTGCATTTTTCCGACCGGTTATTTTCGAATTATTATAAACTCAAAATTATCTCTTATTAATACTAACAACATTTAATATTCGTATTGCGAGTCATTGATCACATGACGCGTATTTAGGCAGGTAGCTACTTCAAGCAAAAAACATCTGTGATTCAATGTTTTTCCGCACAGCGAAGAAATGAGCTTTTTTTTTTAAGAAATACATTACAAAAAAAAAAATAAGATATATTTGAAGGGCTGCGGGGAAAAAAGATCAATGACAATTTTTTTTTGAAAATTAGATTTTGGTATAACATTATTTGTATTAACGTATTGTATCTTTTATGCGCTCGAAACAGAGAAAAAACAGATTAGTCGAGAATAACGACCGCCGAAAGGTTAGGCATACAGGCAAAATGTACTACGTTTTGAAATAAAAAACATGATTTTCTCAGAATGAAAAAAAATTTACATTGATCTTTTTTTCCAGCATCCCTTCAATTGTCTATTATACTAATAACTTTGTTCTGATCGAATTTTTATTTGTATTGAGAAATTTTAACCGGTTCTCGCGGTTTGAACCATTTTCAGTCTGTCTTTGTTTTTAATATTAACGTTTGTCTTATTAGTATGTTAAACATTTTGTTTTTTATATGGCTTATTAAACATTTACAAGTTTTTAAAAACTTCCCCCAGGTAAGTTTGATCAGAACGTGATTCTTTGTAACCAGAATGTGGACATCCACGAAAGAATATTTTTTACAATATTTAATTTTTAAACAGCTAGTTTACTTCAATCATTGCAGAAAGAAATATTTAGTCTTATGTAGTAGGAACCCACTATTTTTAGCCTTGATTTTGGTTTTTAGTGTTTGTAACAAAACGTCTGCGACCATGTTCTCCTCGTTATTTGTTATGAATATTGCAAAATATATATACATGCATAAATTAGTTACTTTTGTTTATACTATATTATAATATGGTAGTATAATATATTGTATTATATTATATGTATTCCATTTTAACATAATATTGTTTTTTCCAATGTTTTATCAGTTTGGTAAGATTCCCATTCCCTTATTATGTTTCCCATCATCGTCAAATGTAAACTTAGTGTTAATTAGTCAACACGCTTGATTATATTGTATTAAACAATTATATTTAAATTATTTTCGACAACACCATTAAAAATAACTCGTAATTAATTTACAGCGTAAAGGACTGTGATGTTAAAAATGTTTTACAGTAGGTAAGTTGTTGAATAACAACGAGCGAAGAATATTAATCACATCAGTTGACATTCAATGTTAATGGCAATTCGATTTTTTATAACCTACAGTCCATGCTAGGTATAATATATTATATTGTGTACAACGTATATAGAATGTAAATAGAGAGTATTATAACAGTCTGATATACCTACAAATATTATACAATATGCAAATATGTTAGATCATCTTGATGCACTTTATATTATCATACATGCTCAATTAGTAATTTGTATTGTTAAGCCCTTAGTTCTCAACACTTACTATAACAGCTATATATTTTTTCATTGTTCATTACTTTAGGTATAAAAAAATACTAATAGTAAAAATGTTTTTCTTAAATCAAATAATTCAAAATTAATTTTACTACAACAAAATTTCTAATTTTTCAAATTTTCAACACCGATTCTTCACATTTTGAGCAATATTATTTTTATAAAACTATCAATAATTTAATTAGAGGGATTCAGGGATGGGGAAATAAATATTATATCACATTTAAATACATATGTTGAGGTTTAAATTTAAAAAAATATAAAATCTCTAAGAACCCCTAAGAAATGTTTCTACGCCATTATAATATGTAACTAAAGTAGAATTTCTGTAATTACGTGATATTTATCATTTTTTTAATTTTTAAAAATAATATAATTAAAAATTCAAACACTTACTTGATACAGTATTTTTATTTATCTAAAAAAAATATATATATTCATGTACTGATATAGCCATAATAACTAAAATGTATAATACACGTGTCCAGCAGTGATGCAATTAAATTCAACAATCTGAATAAGTCTTCCCCATTTTATCGGCTACATACTACTTGCATCCCAAAAAATCTCACCTACCTACTGATTATAATCTCAGACGCAAGTAGTATGCACCGGTCTAACCTACCCAGTATTTAATTAAATAAACTAAACTCCGAATTTTACATGACTCTTTTGATATAGTGCTATTTAATGGTGAAAATATTAACAGATTTTATTTCTAGACCACGGTTTATATTGTTTAGATTACATTATGGTTTTACTTTGTTCCCTTATTATAATACATATTTTAATGCTTATGACCTTTGTAGTTTTGTTTTTACTTAGCTATCATTTACCTACACTTACCTAAGTGTTTTCGTTTAAATATCAGAAGTTTCTTTTTGTATAGAAATAAAAATGACACTCATTATTCCAGTACAAATTCCAGTATAAAGTGTTAATATATTCGTAATATAATAAAACTGATTAAAACACAAAGATATTATTATATAATATAAAATTATAATACAATAATTGTAATCCGTAACGAGACGGCACCTGACCACAGATAACGTCATGTTAGTTTTGGACTTATCAAACAGTCCATATGAGTTGTTTCTAATTATCTAGCAACGATTAACAACTAGCTGAAGCATGTTATAACAAAGTTGATAACAATAATTATCAAAGTAAATCGAAAACATTAATTAACTATAGTGTATACGGCCGTTTACGCGTGACCGTCCAACGGATATGGAAACTAAGTTTTATGTATTTTGTACTTAATGACTTTTTGTCGATAATCTTAAGCTTCTTTCGCCAGGTCTACCCCTCATATATATATATATATTTATTTGTTTAACACGCAGGCAGGGTTCGCAAACGCAGCCGTTACATTGCCCAGGGCATTTAACACAATATTTGGAATTTGCTAGGAAAAACATCTTTAAAGTATTGTTTGTCAAGTATATTTAATATACTAACCAAATTTGTGTGTGGGGCTTTCTTATAGATTTAGAATCCCAGGCCCTCTAGTTGTTCAAAGTTTTGCGCTGACATAATTGACACATTCTTATACACGAAGGAAACAGGTAAAAGGGTATTTGTCCATTTATGACAGTTTTTCAGAAGAGCAAAAACAAAATTGCTTTACGCGAACAAATCTATGTGTTAGTGGAAGTTGTTAGATGTGTTAGTGAAGTTAGCCCCACTGTAACCTCTCTTTCACCAAATGGATATGAAAATTCGACAGTAGGTAGCCCAAATGTACCATTGAATGGTACCATTACATCAAAATTGAAAAAAAAGGACAAACACCCTTCTTCTCCTGTGTTCTGCATTTATATATATAACAATGAAACATCTGAATATTATACATATACACATATGCATATATCAAACGTGACCGGCGAACCGATGACGCGGAATCGTGTCATGAAATTGTCTACTCAAATTTTGGAATGGCCATATTAAAACGTTGTAAACTAATACAGTGATCACTCTGTAAATGTTATATTACTGCGGCGTTTATTTTCCAAATTGCTGATTAGATATCTCATACTACAAAATATATTTTGTAATGTAAAATATCAATACACAACGTTTGTTTTTAGTTTCGACAGTCCATAGTAATTAAATTGGATAGTTTTAACTAAGAGCTTTATTTACCCACATATTTACAAAATTAAAGTGTTTAGAATCTACAACTTAATTTATTTTGAATTTATAACCTCGAATATAGTCAACAATAATAGTAATTCTATATAATATAATTTATAACATGTCGGTAAATTGTAGATTATATTAACGAATGAATTTTGTAGAATAAGTTAGTTAGTTATTAGAGTGTTATTAAATTACTATTTTATTTGAATTGTAATTTTTATACTTCCATTTTTTAAAGAAAAGCATGTAATTATTGTAATTGAGAAAGATCTATTAGTATGAGAATATTATATTATTTTTGATGTCGGAATAACGGACATTCCTTAATTTTAAAGTTAAATAATACTTGTCTAATTTGAATATTTTTCAATATTTTTGAATAATTTACAGTCGATAAAATAGTTTAAACTGCAAAAAAGTTTTTCTTGAGACGTGACAGGTAATTTATTTTTTTAAATTATAACTTTGAATTGTGAGTTTTGACAAATTATTTTTATTGTTTTTCTTAAATTGGTTTTTGTTCGAGCAAATGCCGCCAGGTGTGCCACAAATGTAGCTGGCGGTAATAAGAAATTATATTTTACTAAAAAATGTCTCAGTAGATGGAAGTTTTACAGAAACTGAGCGGTCAGATTGTGTCAAAGAGTTGATTTACATATTTTCACAAGTTTTTTTCGCTCAAATGTTTTGCAACGAAGATTTTCGGTTGATGAAATACGTATAATTCAATGACCTAGTTGTAGATAAAGTCTTAATACTTAACTTTATTTCTTAGGTAAACATGCGCTAAAACCTTTCAATTTCACAGAAACTCGAGTCTCCCGAAACATGTTTCTTCAGAGATGAAATGAGCATGTTCAGTATATTTTTTGGGCACACGTATAATTTCCAACATAAATTGCTCTTTCTTTATAAACTGTACATGAAACAGTTTAATTGTAACTAAGAAATATGTTAACTTACTCTGATATTATATTTATTTTAAATTAAAATTCATTCTGGTAATAAAAGGGTTAAGAAAATGTCACATGTATTAAGGAAATACGGTGTGAAAGGAAGGAAAATATGGTGATATTAAAAGGTGTATAAGGTGATCAAAATATCCAATTTACATAGTAAACATGCAATGTTTAATCATTTTATAGTTACCAATATTAATAGTATTAATAGTAATTGAACTAGCGAAACTGCCACTACTCTAATTTTTAAAAAAACATATTGTACCATGTCTATTTCATTTGTATTATGTTTATACTTTATTCAGAACAAAGGATAAAACGGTTTATTTTACACATCATCACAACGTTATCCATGTTACTAACATAAGTTTTTATACAATTGATTCTAATTAAACAATACCCTTATATGATTGGATTAATTAACTCTAGCGTCTGGATACTTTGGTAAGCACCGTGAATGATTACTAGCAGTTCCTACTGAATTTGATTGACTAGCAAATTTAAACTGATCCTACCACAATTAATAAATTCCGGGACAGTGGCATAAAACTATTCTAGTAATCTGATGTCCAAAGAAAAATGTTGATATATAGGGACTAATTAATTTTTTAAAACGTGAATTGTTTTATTTATATGGTGCCGTTTTTAATTTGATAGGGCTCAGTTGATAGATTAACCGATTAAAATTATTTAATTGAAGCTCAAATTGCCAATCGTTAGTATATTTTGGTTTTAACAGTCAAAATCAGTCGTCACTATTACATTATTTAAAATATTTAATAGAAAAACTAGTTTCTCTGCCAACCCGTAATTTTGAGAAATGTATTCATAAATACTTTATACTTCTTATAAGTTATTTTGTAAATAATCTAAAAATATTTTAGTGATTATGTAAAAAATATTTAAAATAGTCCTATAATATCTTAAATTTTTAATCCTCAAGAAAAACATATATCAAAAATATTATAATAAATTTATTGAAACTAAACCAATTTTTATTTTTGGTATCAAACATACAAATTGCGTGCTGCTTAAGTTTGAATGTGATAGGATAACTTAAAAAATAATTTGATTATTATTTGAATAATGTTCCGTAGTTCCATTGGAACTATGTATAATGTAGTTATATGTTGCATTTGTTTCATCATGTGTTTTAATCATTTGCACACATTACTGATTTTAAAAACCATGAGTATTTAATTATATTTAAACTTAAAAGAGGACCATCTAGTTATTCTAGTAAAAAGTAAAACTTTAAAGAAAATAATAAAAAGTGTACCTAGGCATTTGTTGCTTACTCCCACGCGTGTGTTTTATAACATACACTTCTTGCCTTTAACAATATATTCAATAGCTGAGCTTAATGTTTAATCGACCAGCTTAATTTTCAATGATGAATTATAAAGGAAAATTTAATATTTTTTTAACCTACTCTATAAAATCTGGGTCATTGCGTACTGAGGTCTATAATATGATATAACCTTGTTCAGTGCAAATATTATTGTTTTTGAGAACTCTTTATACTGTATTTCTTAAGGATGTTAATTTAAAATTGATAAGCTACTCGTACTTACTCGCTAGTCAACAATTCAAAAATAAATTATAAATTTTTTTTCAAATACAAATTATCCTTCGTCTCTTCCATGATATTGTACAATCTGATAATATATTTTTATTTTTAGGTAGCACGCGAGTATTATACTTAAAAACAATAAAGATGGTCATCATCGTGGGGGCGTTAATGATGATTGCAATAAGAATGAGAATAGTACAAATGAGAACAATTTAAATGTGCACACTTAACGATCTAACCCGTGTGAAATAGTTCCACGTGTAAATATTAACAATGGGTCTTCGCACTATCCTGTTGAACAACAGCTGGCTGTGGCCTGCATTTTAATTATAGTGATTCATTGATTGGTTCGTTTTATTAGCTCGATAATGAGCAATTGATATACTCATCATTGTGCATCTTTGGGCCCAGCAAAGTTTGTTCTCGGGGACATAGTTTTTTTCAAGAACAGCTGTTAATCGACATACCGAAAATAATAATCATCTCCACATACAACATATTCTATACATGTATAATTCTCAAGTGTTGTCTACAATGGCACGATAATGATTGTAATATGTTGCCAAAATTATAATTCTTGTCTTATCAGATATCAGTCAATAATAGTAATAACCGAGTGTGTTATTATTGTTATCGCTTTTAACGTTTACTTGTTCGAACGTATTGTGTTGTGTACTATTTAAAATTAAATTTTGTTTATTTTTGTGTCGTGGAATTGATTAAATTTAATAAAAAATATACACTTTTATAAGTGAATAATGATGATATACTTATAGAGAAAACGAATTGTATTGGAAATGTATAGATACTCAATGTAAAGGTCGATTAGCAACTACAAACAATACAATTCAAAAACAGCCATCAGAGCATAACCCCGCTCCAGATGTATGTAAATTAGAAGTAAAAAATGAAGTCCAGATAATGAAATTCCAAGTTCTATCGTCGCAAGATAACCCTTAGCAAACAATAATTGCTTTGTCGCGACTAAATCCATTTACGTCAAGTGCATTACCCGAAATATCTAATTTAACAAAAAGGATTCCATATCCATTTTCACATTGTATTTGACAAAAATTACAACAAATTCAAAATCTGGCCAAAGGGGAAAGGCTTGGCTTAAAGTTATTTTTCTAAGAAAGGTATTACATATTATATTTTAACAGCTTGCGTACGAGTCCGCAACACCACAGGATACATTTTTATGTCTCGTTCTGCGGAACACCGTTCGCTCCTTTTTTCCCGTCTCGATTCCATAACCTTGATACCATTCGAAATATTTTTCTTTGCTAACCCAAAATAAACACTTGGTTTGTGACAATGGTAACCACGCTACTCGAATGAAAGGTGATGATTAATTTTGTGTTGTGGCCAAAAGTTTTTTAGTAGTTTTTTTTAATAATTGGTCTTAATCAATTTATTGGCAAAACATTTACTTGGCTAGTAATTCATTAACCATTAATTTAAGTTTGTTCGTTGTGAAAACAGCACATAATTTAAAAAATTTAACATCCCCTCCCCATCCTCATCCTCAACCACGACCTCAACTTCATCCCCATCCCTTATCTCTCACCCCTATCTCTTACCCCCTATCTCTCACCCCTATCTCTAACCCCCTATCTATTACCCCATATCTCCTTCCCTTATCTCTCTTATCAGATAAATCAGCTGTTATTTTTCGTTATGATTACCGGTATCGGTTTTTTCGTTATAATAAGCGGTGTAGGTGTCGATTAAAAATGTCAAAAATACTTAATATTAGATTTGACATTTCCATTACAAATACGACATTTATTAGCATTAGCATATTATTTACCAGAAAATCATGTGTATACGTTTGAAGATCTGATAGATTCACAACACTACACACAACACAAAAACGTTTTACGACCACTTATTGAACAGGCACTTTGAAGACAATTGTATAGGGCGCCTAATGGGTCGAAGGAAAGGTCGTAGATTATAGAAATATTCAATTAGTTAATGGAATTGTTACGAATTGGCAAATCAATTATTGCCAAGGACTAATAATGCAGTTGCAGAGCTGGCATAGACGATTCGGTTCATTATTTCCTTAGTTGTTTTAAATTTACTATTAAATAATATTTCAATTTAATTTTTAATTTACTATATATTAAAGAGGCATATCATCCAACATTATGGAGATTGATTGACGCCAGCGGAATTTAGAACTGTTACCTAACTTTATCTTACAATGCAAATGACAATTTAAATTCTTTAAGAGATTTCGCTCATAACTTTTTTACTTAATTAGATAAAATGTTCCAAAACTTCCCTTCAAAATCGAGAAAGAAGCCCAACAACAGATTTACATAATTCTCAAAAATGATACTTCTATTATTATCATAATAATTTAAACGTATTGTAATATAACAGGTTGGTATAGTTAATGTCAACTCCTGCGGCGTTATTGAGGTTTACGAGCACGTCTTTGTCGTTTAAGCACCTAAATTGCCTAATCGAATCGCCGTCAAACGAATGGACTGACTTAAACGTACATAATATTTTATAATTTTTTTATTTTATTGTGATGAAAAAACCGCATAGTGATGACTTAAATTAAAATTAGATTATTCTTTAAATTCTCGTTTAGATTATCATATTAATTCCTTGTTATAAAATAATTTTAACAACTACCTAATTTTGGTATAAAATCAACCGTTTATACGATTCAAAAACTTATCATATATTTTGGTTTGCATATAAGTTTCATTGAACTTATGCATGAATTGCATCATTGAACACATCTTTTAATAAATATAAAAACCAAAAATTAAAATTTCGGATTCTTAAATCAGGATTATGTCACACTATTTTCTATTGTCTATGCTACATGATGAAAGCATATTTTGTTAACTTAAATTTAAAATAACTAAATAATTTACTAAAACGCTTGTAAAATATCATTAAAAATTATTCTTTAAATATAAGATGTTTAACAACTAGCAATATAAAGTATAAACCCCAATTATCTTTATTCATTAACTTATTAAGTTTATTGTGTCAATACATTATTTGTTCAGCGTTACTTAGTATAGATAAAGAAACTTAAGATAACCTACTCTACTTAATATGCATTAATTAATTATCAAATACTCATTACCAATAATGGGTTTCCTGCATAACTATGGAGTGTGTTATTTTGCTTGAAAGTTTATTTGGCAGTATACATGCCACAGTAACAACTTATGGCCGAAACTATATACAATGTATTTAATGTAATATCAGATTAGTCAAAATCATGCCTGCATGATAATTAATTATTTCGAATCAAGAAACATTTTTAAGTATAAATATTTGAAGACCCGATTTCTGGCGAAAATACTTTGAGAATAACAAGAAGCCGAAAAGTTTTGGGTTCGGCTTAGAGAAAGGTTATTGGGTTTTCGTTCATTCGTAGCCATTATTACCTTGAATTCGAGTAAAAAATTAAAAACGAACCACTAACATGAGGGCTCTAAGTTTATTACTGAATACTTCAGTAACACACTTTGAGTTAATTATTTGTGTATTAATTGGTGTATAATTTTGTTACACAGCTAATGTAAAAACTTGGAACTTGGTGCAGATGCGTTTTACTTGCTCCATGATGGAGTTAGAGCAAAAACACCTATAATGACATCGGAAAAGGATAAGTTTTTTATAGGGAATATTATGGTCATTTTTTTAAATATTCACTTCAAAAATATCATATTATCATTCAATTTTGTATTAGATGTTATTGCTCTAAAAGTCTAAAGCCATCATGGCTGAGTAAAACGCAATCTGCGTAGCTTGGGTTTTTTATTTGAAAAACAAATTTATGGTGTTATTTTAAGAGCACTTCAAAAAATAATTAACCAAAAGTGTAATTGAAACGCAAATATTTTTTTTTTTTAAATGGATAGAGAACTTTTGAAGGATGATTTCTATAATGATGATATTGAATCCAAACAAAATTGAACCATAAAGTCTGGTGAGTTAATTTAATCAACTAATATTGTCCAACCGCCACTGTAATTCCAAGATAATAATAATAAATTATTATTTCATCTCACCGTAATTGTACTACTACTACCGGTTAATAATTGATCATCTTCGCGCTGTCATCGAGATGGTCCAGTGTGAATTAGATAAACATGAATAATTAATAACAATAGCAAATAACACCGACTAGGTGACGTGCGAAATTACTATAAACGCTTCTATTCAAATCGAATAATGCACTTGTGGGGCTAAATTTAGTTGACTTACCTCTTCTTCACCAAGGACTATTATTCAGTGGTCACATCTACTATCATAAATCAAATAAATACAGCGAGGTGCGATCTTGTCGATATTCTGAGCTTGATGATGGTCAACTACAAATATTTAATAACAGCGATCGTGTTTTTTTTAACATTCTGTGTCTAACGTTAGTATCATAAAAGTGTCTACAGCCGCTAAAAATCCTATTCCAAAGACTGACCGTGGTAAATTTTAAACAATTTATTGCTTAATTGCCGATATTTAGTATATTATTTAATTCTCCATGAATTGGCATTGAGGCGTTTAGTAAATAGATATTTTTGTGTTCTAAAACACTAGTTCCTACTCAGTTACAGCTTTTACATAAAATGTGTGTATAGTATATTGAATTGGGGTCAACAATTAATTCTGAAATATACCATATAAACAATAATACAGTAAACATTAGTTACTTATATTTAGGAATTAGTTATCTTCCAAGTTCTATAATTATTCTGTTATGTATAATATTGTTTACAATATACATACAATAACCATTTAGTCTATTACACATCAAGTAGGTTTGGGGTTAATCTAAAATGTATGTAAAAATGTTAGCAAAATTCAAAAGAGATTTAAGTTAAATTTAAAACTCAAGTACAAAAAAAAAGTTGTATACAATTTTTCTTGCAATACAACTTTTCCCTAATATCGGCCAACACATAAAAAAAACAAAGTTATTATGTACAGTATACATAATAAGATAACAGTTTTTAAAACAGTATTATAATAAAAACGTTTATCCAGCAATTTATTTTCAATAAATTTAGACTAGATAAGCCTGACAGCTATTGGCCAATGTTAAATAAACCAGACGCCCTTTATTTGTGTTTATTTATTCATGACAATGTGAATTTGTGAAGATTAGCTGTTAACGACAACACTGTTTTTCTACTTTTAAAGTCAATCGATTTTCTGTCACTTCTATTATAACGACGCTTGTGTCACTTTTTCAAGATTGAAGTTTTTAATGATATTTGTTTATACTGTATACTCAACTTTTTTTTTTACTTTCTCGGGTTATATGTGTAATATTATTGTTTTTTTTATATTATTCAACGTTCGTATTCTCAATTCAAGTTTAGTGACTTAAAAGTATTTTACAAACATTTAGTTTCTAAATACTATAAATACTCTATGTACATATTTTAATAATATGCTTTCATCTTTATTATTACAAATAATCTATAAAATATAGAAATTATTTTCTTATTATTATTATTATTATTATCTGTCTAATGTCTTTTTAAATTATTTATGTGGCTTGATAATATTATTGTTGTTATTGGCCTACTTAGTATTATTACCTTTCTGAACACTTGTATATACACAGTATTGATTATTATAAACAGCCCATATTGTACTTACTAAAACTGTACAACGAAACATTTACTGTTATAGCAAATTTATTCAATAAACGCTTAAGGCCTATGACACATAGGTAACTAATCTTTTATGAATAAGCTATCATTTGTTATTTGTCCCAAATACAAACAAAAGAATACTACGTCACATTGGATATTCGAAACGTATGTACCAATAAGCAATATAGGTAATAGTAAAAAAAACACTATAAAATGTATTAGTCTGTTTCCTGCACTTACAAAATCATAATATTATGATGGTACAACACGACAAAGTCTTTTTGCTATTAAACAAAGATAGTTATATAATTTTGTAATATTGTTCGTATATTAGTGGATGCTTCAATGAAAAAATAAGACATTTATAGAATTAATATTTAATTAATTTTCATGAATAAAACTTTAATCATTTTGCTACTATAGATATTATCATAATAGACTTTGATAAAACTTTTACATTTATAAAACAACTTTTTACCAAATTTATGTGCAATTTTTGAATGTTTAATGCTTAAAATTGTGTACTATCTTTACAAATATTACACCAACTGTTTGTGCAATAATTTGTGGCAAAACAAAATGGTTCTTACACAGAAACGTTAACTATTAAAAAGTAAGTAAGGATAGAGTTAGTTACATATAAAGAGTATAGGTAAAAAATCAGGAAAGTCACTTTTTTTTAATATAAGAAAAACACGTTTAAATAATGTTAACAAAATATACGTGAAACATAAAAACAAATTTTTTATCATGTTTAAAAGTTAAGAATAGAGCTGTTTTGTATCAAAACGAGTTTTATAACAACAAATTGGGTATATTAAAAGTGACTATCTTGTTTTATTCCCTGTACTCTTTATATAGTTAAATACTGTATTCCATAAATAGGATTCAAATACTAATTAAGAAAACATACCCCTATTGTTCCTTTATAAAAAAAAAGGTTGAAAAGTCCATGCATCCGAATTTTAATGAACCACACAGAAAAAACAAAATGGATGGATTATTAGTAAAAAAGTAAAATACATTAAGCATTCATAATAATATCAAAACTGGTTTAATAAAATTGTTAATCATTTATACAAATTTAACTTTTTATTCGTTAATATGAATTATATAAATATATATGTATAATATAGTAAGCAATTTCCTTATAAGTCATATTAAATTATGACTCATGGGAATTTTGGATTATGTACTATAATATTTTTATATGGTATTAAACGCATTGTGCAAAACAACAACTATTTATATTAATAAAAAAATCCACTTTAATACACATATAGTTATAAAATCTGGGCAAATAAAGTGTATTTTTCGCATGTAGAAAATAAAAATAACAATCTAGTATAAGATAATTTTTTTGTTTAACTACTTTACCTAAGTTACCTTAATTTAAATGAAAATTGTTTTATCGATTTAAATAATACTCTGATAAGATAATTTAAAAAAAAATTATCTTAATAATTTCACATCACTTCTAGGTAAACTATTCTCATCACAACTAGTTAATTAATCGTTTTTTATATCAATCCGAATTTCACTAACAAATTAAAAAACCTTTCTAGAACTAAGATGCTACTGCTATGCAGTTTACAATAAATATTTCAATATCCTCATTTCGAACTTATGAACCATATACCAAAAATAAAAAGCACCATGGAACTGCAAATAAACAAATTTTAAAACACAATACTGTAATGCTGTTTTACTACAATCAGATTATACATATTATACTATAGATCCAAGTCACAACACTTTTCACATGTTTCTCGGTCGTTGACTTTTATTGAACAAACTGCTCAGCATGAAGTAAGAATAAAGAAGACCATGATAATTCACAATTTGAAATAATAAAATATATCTTTATCTTGACAATGATGATTAAATATTTTAACAATAAAAACGCTATCTACAATGCATCTAGACAGTTAACTAGGATTCTGAACTCATTGGTTATACTAAATACTCTACAACGTTAAAAAAATAATGCTAAATAAATGAGTTCCTTTATTTTGTTATTATTACACATGACTTTATTAGATATTTTCTTAAACATAAAACCCAACACCTAAGACAGAATAGTGAATATTTTCTTTTTAATTTTGGAACACATTTTTTATAGGTATAGTTGGATGTAACAAGATGTACTTAAAGTATAAACTACCAGTGTAGCATGATTGGCTAACCAATTAGTTTCCTAAATATTATTACGAGAAAGATTCCTTGTAAGCATATGTTTTAAATTTTAAGACAAATAATTGAATTTATAAAATGACATGGTGAATTCACTGTTAGTACCACCAGACTATTTCTGATTTTATTAGTACAATAAATATTATTTTATTTTTCTAAAATCAATTTAAACTTATGTTATTTTTTTCTCTATGTTTTGGAAGAGTCATAGTTATTTTCTATATATTTCAGATAAAAAAATGGTATTTTTACTCTATAAAAATATTCATATTAAATTTTATTATAAAGCCTTTTGAATACATACCATAAAGTTGAAAGTAAGGGAAAAACTCTTTGGATGTAGAATAGTATGTATAAAATGTGATAAAAGTATGCATAACAGTTAAAAGGACTCGAAATCAAATTATTTCCAGGTACATACAATGAAAAATCACCGACGTGGCATCAAGTATTTGGACGTAGCCCATTCGGCTACCGTTTTACAAAAATGTAAATTCCCAAACGGCTCCGGTTTTTTACAATACAAATTCTTTCTTGTCAGCGAGTTTTTTATAGAAAGAAAATGGAACATTTTCTATCATTTTTTCAATAATTTTAACAGATTCAATAGGGGTTGCTACCACTTTTACTAAATTCGAAATTCGTATTGATAACTGATAAAGACGGCAGGTCTCCGAGTGTTTTGGTACTCGCTCGCTATGCTCGTTCGGCGCCGTCGCTTCGCTCCGCTAACTAAAAATATCCTAGGATTGTAGGCTACAGTCTAGGAGGAGGTTACAGGTTTAAATTAAGTTTAATTTAATTGAAAACTTAAAGAGACCTAATAAGAAGCGGGTCATTGGGAAAAAATGTACAATGGAAAATGGTCCTTGGTAAAAGTGGTGTCATCCCATTCAATAGAACTTAAAAGTATGATATGACACGAATGTTTTCTGCGTCGCATCTGTACTTATTTTGTTACGAGAAATATACGCGTAGTACCGAATACCGGAGCCGTTTGGGAATTTACCTACTCGTGAAACCTTTTACGACGGGAGCCGTTTGGAAAAAACAAACAATGGATGGGAGCCGTTTAGGTTGCACCGAAGAATTTTGTTAGCAATAAAAAATATTTTATTTAGATGTCATAAAAATAGCTTGCTAAGGAATTATTACCTACATGACACGATGTCAAGGATTAAGGCAGATTAAAATGCAATATTTCCGGTTACAAGTGACAACAAAAATATAATATGCAATACCTCTGATTGTGTTGAAATATTTTGGAACCTAAACACGTTCCAAGATTATGGAATTTTCATACGTATGTTCAAGTGAAAATTACATGCACACAAATCCCACAAAATACCTTAAAACTTTATGACATCTAGGCGAACGCTTATAATATTCCTCTAGAGTTGTTACGACTTAACTACAAGTGTTATGTCTTATCTCTTTGTTGGTTAACCTAACGATATTAAGTTTTTCGAGGGTGCATATTCTGACTATGTAATTTGAGTTGAAATTCTGATATCACTAAAAAAGTATCCTTGTCGCAGTCTCCTCCTGGATAATTCCAACACATCTGCTATGATCTTATTTTAAATCAATAAGTAGATGATCAATTTGTTTTATAGTACGTCCGTCTTGTGACTTCTAAGTGTATTTAAGAATATTCTTTTTGCTGTTAAATAACCATTCTTCAAAATGTTGCAAGTTATATTATTCTCTGGCCTTCGCCATTGCTCTGTTCGTTGGCACGTTAGTAGTCCTGTAATGGGAGTATACATAATTTCTTTCCCAATTTTTGAGTTCATGTTTCCTAATACGATATTTCAATTGTACTTGTACTTCTTGGTGCCCTATCGTAAATACTGGTCAGTTAATCATAAAACTAGTCTTTATCAACCTCATTTTAGTTTTCTGTTAGTGCTGAAACGTTAATTATTTATTGATTGAACCAGATCACCAGTGAACCGACACAAAAATAAAAATAACATAATTTATTGTATGGACCTAGTACTAGCCATTATTTTAATTTGACTTATAAATAGCAATAATTCTATATACGACAATAACGCACAACTGTTGAAACAACGATAGTGATATAGTGAAGTATCTATCAATATGCCACTCATCGGTCATCGTCTACAATCTTCCTGTTTAAACAAGTATTGGTAGTAACAATAATAATCTATTCACCTATTATATGACCGTTCTCTTAGTAAAGTAAATGAATTGGGAATCACGGTATCAACAAAATGCATAGTTAACCAGGCACATACAATTTCTCAAAAAAAATGACTACCTCAACACATATACTAATGAGTTATAACCAAAACAAATTTCCTTTTACACTTCAATTAGACTAGTTCATTCAAAGTTATGATTGTGTATTGCATGTTTACAACTATTTAAAAAATTATAATATTAAAGTAAAACAATAAGTAATTTTTTTCTTTGACTTTAAATATAAAGTAAGGAAACCCCAATGAATGTGTTAAAAATGTCGGCGTGTACGGTTTGTTTTTAAATAAAGTCATTTAATATTTGAAATATTTTTGTTTCACTTACTTTTTTTGAATAGCGTACGGTTTACTTTGTAACATAATTATGCATTAAAAAGTTGATAGTTCTATAAAACAATGAAATGCGTAGAAAATTGATTTTGGTTATAATTTAGTATAATGTTTGCATGTTATTTCTTAGGGTTTACCTGTGCATAGTACAGTAGTGGGGATTATAGGGAAATTTTCATTTTTATTTCTAGTTAAGCAATGTGAAATTTAAACTACAAAACGATTTTATGATTTTCCTAGTTTCACCGACCGATTGATAACCGAGTAAATCCCAACAAACCTATCTTAATGTATCATAATTTATTTATCACAAATTGATTTGTCAATACTGTTATTCGTTGAACATAATTATTTATCATTATTATTTTATACTTCCGTGCACTTAAAACATATATTTTTCATTTGTCGTTTATAAAATGTATTTCAATTACTCGAAGTTATCCAAGACGTTCTTTTAACTCTAAATAGTAAGTACAAAATATAAACGATCTAATAACATTTTATAATATTGGACTTCAGAACAATTACTGAAGAGCACATGGATATCTTTTGAGACAAAGCGGATAACAAATCAACTAAAATAATATAGTGTCCGTGAACTTCCTAGAGGTCGTTAACCACTATTGCAGTCGGATAGGTTTATGGTGGTTTTTCGACTGGCCAGACGTCATGGGGAAAATAACAATAATCAGAGGTTAAGGGGACGCGCACATTTAATCGGTCTCGTCACATGATTAAGCAGTATAATACTGTATTTTTTTTTTGTATTGCAAAGTTTAAAATGTGTCGACGTATAGCGTGTTCTTACAAGTTAGATAAAAAAATATTTTACTTTCTTTATTTTTAAAAATTCAAGTAATCGTGGTAATTTAAATTAAAAACAAGTTTGACTGCAGATTTTTGAGTACAGGGAAATTTGTATCGAGCGTTCTGCGTTTGGCTTTGGAAATTGCATATAAAACTAAAAGGACTAATGTATTTTAAGGTTAATATTTTTAAAAGCAAACTTAATACATCAATAACGTCGTGTCAAGTAAATGACTATCTACCAAAATTGTTAGAATTTAAGTGGCAAGCAATTTTGGAAATGAATGGCATAAAATATAGAAATTATATCTTAAAGTGGAATATATTGAATATCGAAGACAGTTCTTTATAGTTGGATTCATTGGGAATGTTTTTGACAGCTATCTTTAAACCAATATATGGTCTAGATTTTGATTGAGGGAATACACCTGAAGCATTTACAAAGGTAATAGAAAATATCAAGCATCAATACCGTAAAAGTTAATAAACGAAACAACCTTCAAATAAATAAAATGTCAAGAAACATTTTGGGACGTAATGAGGGTACAAATGTATATATAATATAATTATAATTTTATATAAATGGAAAAAAATACTACTGACTTTGTTTTACCAAATAAATTATATAAATTGACGTATACTTATAAAAGTCGTGTTAACTATTTATGAGTTGTGTGACATTAAGATGATATCTTATAAATTATAACTCAAAATAAATACATTTAATAAAATATTGATCGTCTTTATTAATAATGGAAAAAAAACTACTGACTTCTTTTTACCAAATGAATGATATAAATTGACGTATGCTTATAAAAAGTCGTGTTAACTATTTATGAGCTGTGTGTCATAAAGATAATATCTTACAAATTATAAATCAAAATAAATAAATTTAATAAAATACTGATCGTTATTATTATGAATTATAATAATACGGTTCACAAATCACAGATATGGTATTTAAAAATATCATAAATCATAAGGTATGTAATCGCAAAGATATTATTAAAGTAATATGTTTTTTAATATGGTCATATAATAAAAAAAACATTACAGTGGGGTCGGGGCATGGTGGGGACGAGGAGGTCGCAGGTCTACAGTCTACAATTTTAAACAAACGCTTCGAATCTGTGGATAGTATGTTTAAACCGGTATAGTCCAAACCAAGCACAGTAAGAAAGTATTGGACGTAAGTGAGTAGTAGTAGTAATAGTAAGTGTATAAGTAAGGAAAATTCAGTGTTAACAGATAACAATATAAATATCGATAAAATCATTGCACCTAATGACAATTATGTGCTTAAAAATTATTTTTTAGTATTAGTGTAGATACGATTAGGGTTGATAGCTGTCTCTAAAAACGTACTGCCATAGTTACCCATGTATTGTAATTAACAACATGATGAAAATGTTTTTCATTAACTGTTGAGAATAGTCTATACAAAATTAGAACGAATTATAAGTTGAAAAATATGTTTATTTGTCTTTTGTTATTCTCCATTTTGAAGGGGAAGGGACGACATTTTTTAATTTTTGGTCACGCAGATCTCTAAAGCCGATGAACGAATTTTGTTATTTAGGGTTTTATTAAAATCGCCTTGGCATGTAGAAAAGTGCAGTGAAGAGTTTTAGAATTTTATCTGATATAGTTCATTCATAAAAAAACCTTTAAAATTGTCTAATATTATAAAAACACATTTTTTCTCCTATACTTTTCGAATTAATTGCTTAATAACATTAGATAAATTTAAAATAGTATTCCAAAAATTAAAAATCAAGAAAGTCTACATATCGGCCCCGACTTGACGAGCGTTTTCTTTTTACAGAAATGTATTGTCGTCTATGAGAACACAGCAAAACCGTAATCACATCTCATATAATATATTACCCTAAATTGATAAAATTATACACAATATATTACAGAACGCTTTCACTATTGTTTTTGACAACGAATTCGAGCAAACTTTAGGACAAATTCCAGGCAAACGGTTGTGGGTCCGACTACAACGTAGGTTCGACCACAACCTATATACTTTGATCGGGTTCCGAGTGAGGCTGAAAATAATAAAGGAGACCACTCGGTTCCCTCTCCGCGTAAACGCTGTATGCACGTGTTCGCCGCCACCTTTTCAAGTCAGTCGGCAGTTTGCTTCGCACGCGGACATCGGCCGGTTCGTCACCAGCCTACACCACACACACTACCGTGTCGGTCGCCCGTCTTAAGACGTCATGCCGGATCAGTGTTGAGCTACTCACCGTACACAAACCGTCGTTTGTCAAATCTGCCGTTTACCACGGACATCGTTCGACACGTGTGACTGTATAAACGACTTGCCTACCGTAAGAAATACCGACGAAAATTCATTGAATCCGTCACAGCCACGTCGTCGTCGCCGTGAGTACACAAACAAAGTAATATTTTATTCCCTTTAAGAACACGTTGTACCCCCTATTTGTTAAAGCGTTAAGTATGCGCATTTTTTTGCAAAACCATAATATAAAGCTTAAGCTGTAATAGTGTGTGATTATTAGTTCAGTACTTAGGACTCTTGTTTTGGTAGTTTATTTGTTTTTCGGATTACCCTAGCATCCTTGACAGCGGTTTCATCTAAACACGTTTACACGCATCAGACAAAAGTACTTTTGTAGGGATTTTAGAGATAAAACACCTATAACAAAAAAGTTAGAGGACAAGATTTCCAAAAAACCCTAATTTTCGTCAATAATAATTTGATGAATGCAAAAATAGATTTTTTTAACGTTTTTAATCTTTGTACTTTTTATTTAATATGAATAAATCTTGTTCTCTGTCTTTTTTTATCATATGTGTTTTTATCTCTAAAATCGTTTTGAAAGGTACTATTGGCTATTTTGTGTTAACGTATTATTTAGGATATTGTTCTTACCTTTAAAAATCATCGACGAGATATCCTCTTTAAACAGAGTGGCACGTGTGTTTGCGAATCTACCTCAGGGGTAAAATAAAATGAATTTAAATTATTTACTTTTAAAATTAATTATGACCGGATATACACAAGCTCGCTTAGCACCGTCAGACGTTTTCAAAATAAAAATATTTTATTAAAGGCATTCTACGTAACCCGACCTAATCCGTGAGTTGCTCTAGAATGATAAACGAAATTTCTGAGGAAAATCGTGATTTTCCGGGTTTTTTGGACATAGCTCAAACATTATGCCTGACCGGCTCAATCTACTATTTGCGCTATTATTTTTAGTTTATAAAATTTGCATTTTGGGAGCAAAACTTGAACAAATCAATTAGCGACTAAGTTATATTTATAGTCACGCCTTCATAAAAATAATAATTCATAATAAATACATAAGGTAAAAAGAAGAAACTTTAATAAAAAAAAAAAAATGGCTTCTAAGCTTCGAATTGAAGCTAACAACTATGTATAGTTTGTCAGAAAAAATATTACTCGATAATTATCCAAATCCGCGATTAAAGTGCTACCCATAAAGTTATTGTCTCAAATAGAATATATTTTTGAAAGCCTTATTTCGACAGGTTTTAACAAAAAAATTAGGTTCTTGAACCTCTAGTTTGTGTTTTAGACAGCCTAAATAATAGAGGTAAAAAAATGTGTATTTATTTATGATAAGTAGGGTTGCCGACGTACATAAATTGTGACCTTTGCAATACATATTTTATACCTTCTATCTACTAAATAATATACAGCCAATACCTTATATCATACTTTCCCCAAAAGCGTCGGGTCGTCTACCTTAATGATCTCCAAACTTTAAGTCGGTACCGTCTCTTTTTTTATTGCACAGTATTTCATACTCCTTAAAACCTTTAAGCATATTGTGAATACCTTAACAGCCAAATGATTTCAAAGCTAACCATGGCTCACGTTTCAACACTCATCCACAATAAACTTTTATAGTATTTTTTTAACACTATAATATTATACGTCTCATAAAAAATTCCATTATTAAACCAGAAAAGGTAACTTGTTTATCTAGACGGAGGCTAACTCCAATACCAGTTTACACATTTAAAAATTGTAAACATCATAAAATATTGTCTACTACTAATTTTATAGAAAAAAAATGTTATTGTCCAAGACAAGTTATTAATATTAATATTAATTACACAATTATAGTTAGATATAATTATTGCTATATTCTCCTCCATATGCTAATACGGTTACTACAATTCATTAGGTAATAAATAATATAATAATAATAATACATATTTAGTATTTTACATAATCTTAACAATATGTTACTTGATTTTAGCATATAATCTGCTAAAAGAAATCAATATTATGATAATAACTCATTTTTTTTTTATTAGTTTATCTTCGTACTTAATAAATATTGTTTACCGGTTAGTGTGTTAGGTCATGATTAATAAATCATACAAACTATTAATTCCATATAATTATAATTCGTAGTGTTGTTACGATATAGTAATTATTTTCGTTGACTATTGGATAAAGTGGGAATAACCTTTTTTTGGTAAAACTATCTTTTATGTTTATTAAATTTGCAGTAAAATTGTACACAATTTATTATGTTACGCATAAATTATAAAAATGAATATTAAAAAAAAACTGTGAATAAATATTATGTTATTTTTTTTTTACAATTGTATCGCCTTCGCGTGAAGTAAATCTATCTGTGTAGCTTTCTTCATTAAACTAGATACAAAATGTTAAGATACAATTAAAAAATTGTCAGCACAGCTTGTTAAGTTAGCTAACTCCATCGATACCTCATAAATGTGTAGTAGAAACAATTGTTGAACTGATCTTAAAACATGTGCAAAAAATCCAAGGCAAGTACAGTGAAATCGAGGTGGCAACTTGATCATCAGTCATTGATTCCTAAAAAGTATTACATTTTAACCTTTAAGTTGCCAAGGGCTAGTTTTTGAATATCAAAAATAATTAAAATAATAGTACTTTTAGAGTGGTCATGGAATGTCATAAATAAAATGTATCTTTAGAAATACAATACCAAGTTAAGGGTTAAAGTGTTCCTTTCAAGAGAATGCTCCGATACGAACCTATATATGGTGAAAATAAGTACGACGGATACATAACATTAAAGAGGCGAAATTAACTTGATGATTTCACTATGGTGCTTCGTCGCTGTTTACATGGCTTTTTTTCGACTGATCACATCAACTAAAATTTTTTTATCTCATAAAAAAAAATTTTATCATTTAAATAAAATATTCTGTTAAAAAAATATGTATGTTAAAATATCCAAAAAAATTAAACGCTAGCATATTACATATGACTTAAATGAAAACAAAAACAACGCACTAATCTTAAACAATTTTTTCAATTTAAATTGCATGTACCTATAAGTGATATTATCCAAAACCATTTTATAACTTATTATAATTTCTAACAATTAATATTTATTTACGTAGTACCATATTTTAAGTATACAATTAGTTATTTTATATACAAAAGTGTGTATTAACGTGTAATAACGTATTAAAAGTGTGTATTTAAAGTGTAATATTAACTAATAGTTCACTATTAGTTAATATTAATAATCCTAATGAGAATAACACGTAGATCTATTTTGAACGTTCTTTTTAATTGGTATAAATTGAAAGTAATTAAAACGTACAAACAGTATATAATGTATAAACGTAATATTTATAATTAAAAATCAATATATGTACATATAAACTTTATTTAAACAAGCACAAAGTATCAATACTTATTGAAGTAAAAATGAAGAGTGAAAGTGTCAAACGTTCCAAGTGCCAAAGTATAAAAATTGTACTTTATAATTTGATTTGTATTTTATTTATTACCGGAAACAATTTTGTAAATTTTTAGTAAAAAATAGTTAATTATAAAAAAGACAATCATACTTTAAACTCAAAAAAATGTTAAAGTGTTTCCGGTAATGAATAAAATACAAATCAAATTATAAAGTTCAATTTTTATACTTTGGCACTTGAAACGTTTGACACTTTCACTCTTCAAATATTGTTTTAATATTAGTTGTATTAAAATGGCGTCAATAATACATTTTGGATATTTATTGTAACTAATAAGTTATTAATAGGAGTATCAGAGTGAAAACAAAAGAACAATATGTATAATAAAAAAACAATAATTTCTTATTTGTGTCTAGGCAATTATTCTAATAGCAATATTAGTTAAACAGAGTGCAGTAGGTGTACAGTTACAATTCAACAGCTTAAGCATAAGTTGTTGTGAATCCAATATAACACGATTCAAATTACAGCGAGTAGCATTTACGATGAGAAGTTACTTTAAATTGGCGCAGGTAAAACTTAAGAGAGAATTATGTTGTACACAGTGAATAGATGGCACCAAAAAAAAACTGGAGCAGTTAAACCCATTCTGTTAGCTGTTTTCTTGTTTTGTTCTGTTATGTTTTATATAATATGCAACTATAAATTGCTTATCTGGAAAAAACACATTTTAAAAATCGACTATTCACTTCTAAGCGTCACTTAAAAATTGTTCAACTATTTTATTGAATACGAAAGAAAAACTGATAAATTAATGGTGTTTTTTTTTTTTGACACAAGTCAATTTCTTTTCAGTGAAAAAGTAACATTAGTACACCTCTGTAGAAGTAGGTAAATTGATGATTTTTGTCATGTGTCGTTTTTCTTCCGAATGAGCGACATCTGCTTGTCTGATTACACAATATTTGTGCATGGTCTCAGTGAAATATGTTTTAGTAACATACTTACATCCTATAATGACTAATGTATTATAAAAGACAAACACTTAAATATATATAATACATTCGACCAATACGAGTCTTTCAAAATATAACATTACGAGGGTTAACTGGTGCGCCTTGGTATGTAACAAATAATAGCCTACACAAAGATTTAAACATCAAAACTGTCAAAGAACTGGCTATTTTACACTATTCCAGATTTCACTCAAAACTCACAATAAACACAAACTCTTTAATTAAACGAATGTACCCAACTTCAATACCTGACAACCCACCACGTCGACTTAAACCCAACTGGAACCGTGACCTTTTGACATAACAAAATAACGACAACGATAAAATCATCACTAAAATACAACTATAATAAGACTAATAAGGTGTTAACACTGGGTGACTTCCGTAAACGTTACTAAAGATATGTAATATAAAATGTCAAAAAAAAAACTTATTGTAAATTTATTATGTACAGATTGTTGTTTCTAAAAAAAATATACATGTATATTTTTAAAACTACAACTTTATTGAAGCCATCTATGTGATGCCAATAGACACAACATAATAGATGTTAATTTCTTTTTTTTTATACAAACCAGTAATAATAAAGTTTATAAGTTTAGTGGTGTTAGTTTTATGTTAAGATGTTTTTAGACGTTTAATTTAAAGTTAGTTATCATACTACCGAATTATGTTATAATTGTTAACAAAGTCCGTTAGCGTTAAATATCTAGCTTTTACTTTCTTGAATTTTGAAAAACTAATGAAGCATAATAATTGAAATGAAAAAAAAAATATTAAAAATTAAATTTTAGCTAAAGTTTTCTTTAGCCACGCAAATCTCTGAAACCGATGAATGGGTTTGTTATTTAGGGTCTTATAAGAAACACTTTGGCATGTAGAAGTAAATTGAAGAATTTCAGAAGTTCATCTGGTAAAGTTAAATTACTACAGAGCTTTATAGTTGTATACCATAAATACATCCCCCCCCCTAAATTTTCATACTTTATAAATTAATTGCTCAATAATAAAAGATGTATTTTAAGTAATTCTCCAAAACGAAAAAATAAAGGAATTGCCGAGCCTGACTTGGCAAGTTTTTTCATATATATAAAATAACCTAATCGATTTATATTTCTGAAAAGCCGTCCGACGTAAACACGGCATGACAATAAAATTGTATTACATCCAGAAGAAAAATTATTAATAATACTACAAAATGTACCATTTACATAATCATGTGACTGACGTAGAGTGCCTTTATGTAGGTAGATATCAAAAAACTATGTGACATTTTTTAGGATAAAATTGTTGTTCTTAAAAGAACAAAAGAAGAACCATATTTTATTCACACACACTGCTTGTACTAGTGTTTTAATATAAATTATTCATGAGGGAAACTCGATTTAAAATAATAACTGCAATTTAGCGTTTGTGTGTGCGCATTTCTTTTGTTTTGTAAATGTAAATACAGGAAATAATTCTGTAGGTACACCGAACCAGACTTTGTTTTTCCTATTAACAGCCAAACGAATAAAATAATTCAATATAGCCGTCTGGGAGTCACTGGTGTAATTATGTCCAAGTTTTATGCATGTCGTGTCCAAGTAATTGACAGAATGATTACCTACGATAAACATAAAACATTTACAAAAAAACGTGTATGTGTACAAAACAGACGATATAATCAAATATAAAACCAAGTTTTAGTACATAATATCAATATTAACATGAGCTTTCCGAGCGTTCTTGTAATTTTTTAACAACAGGTTATGTCGCAGGTTAACAACTGTGCCATGTCTTCTATGTAAATCTCAACGAAATTAAGATAAAAATGTAATTCAAAATGTTTAGCAAAATTCTAAAACGTAAAAAAAATACTAATATATTATCTTGTTGTCAACAAACTCAATAATAATAACTTCAAATAATAACCTACATTATTTTACCAATTATCAACAGCGACAAAGACTGATGTTTGTTTTTAAAGTTAATTAAATATGTTTACAATAAAAAAAACTTTGATAAATTAAAGATAGTTTACAAAACAGCAGAGCTAAGCAACTGTGTTTTACCCACAGTCAACCGTTTAACATTATGATTAACTTAGTGTTATTTTTATTCTTGATCAAATTTCGTATAATTGCTAATAATACTTCGCTTATTAATTGATTTGACAATGTTTAAGCGAAAAGAAAAGTCAGTTAAAAACATTTTAAAGTTGTGTTAAGCCTTTTGAAGCGATATACAATTTTGTTCTTGAAATGAACGAAAAGTTTATTACCATTCCAAGAGTTATAAATAAACTTGAATGTTTTTAATTGACATTCCTTTTTGCTTACAAGTTTAAATTTAGTTAAGCTATTATACTTTTACACTAATTAGCTATCGCACTAACCATTCGCATCATCATTTGTTGTAGTTATAACGAATAATGTAAACTTTGGTTAGGTAACGTTTTTTAATCCTTTTAAAATAGGTCAATATTTTTATTTATTGATCTATTGTAATATATTATAAAAGGTAGGTTTTTCACCGGTCTCATGAAAAAAAAATAAGTTTACAGGGGTTTACTATAGTCTATCCCTAAATGAGAAAGTTGCTCTGCTCGTGCATAAAAACTTGCAAGGTATTCCCGGCTAGGTTATCGTTAGCTTATTGTTTATTTTGAGTATAGTTGTTTGGCCTCGGAAACCTGCAATTCAATTTTAATTTCACTGTTGAAATTCAACTAAGTTCCATTCCATATGTGATTCGGTCACTAATAATTTAGTACACTTTACATTACATTACCTGTCATGCAAATTGGATGTATTGACGGCAGGCGTAAGCAGGGCAGATGTTTATTTTGGATGGATATAGTTATGGTTTCATAAAGAACAAAGAATCTTTGTACGAATTTAGAAGTCTGCGAAAAACTTAACTCACTGCCAGTGGACGATAGCCTAGTGTGTCCGAGCGTGAAAATCCTATTCCGTTGATCACATTCTGTTTACAATTTAAAAATAAAGAAAAAATTATAAATAAATATATCTCTTCTTTTTTAAATTTTAGACAACATATCATGGTTTACACGTTAGTTTATATAAAAAAAAATCAATGAATAACAAAATACCATCACTATAATAAGCTACGATGAACGAATACTGGTTTCAGTCGACAAACCGGAGAAACGTACATTTTTTTAAAGTATTAAAAAGTCTTCAAGGTGGATTCATCTGTAGGCTGTATTCTATGTTTTTGTACAACCACATCACATTACGTGTACATCCGTCACGGTTCCAATTTATTCTCTTTTTTATTTTTTCTAATTCTTAGAATAATAATAAAAAAGTCTAAATTTAAATAAATCCCAAACAGTCATGGCATAACGCGAACTGTGGCTGGCGTGTAAGAGATATGAAACAAAGAAACGATATCTATCTCGTTAATTATGCGCCGTCAAGGAAACAAAAAAATGATACAAACAGAATACTGCATTCAAAAGAACAATAATAATAATACTATTTGTCCAAGCACAACTCTAATTGCTATCTGATAAAGACCTTTATACATATTATAGTTAATTATAATTTATAATCAAACAAATAAACGGTTTTCGGTATTACTTATCGCAATGTTGACATCCTTGTGCCATATTCTCATCTTGCCGGTTCACATGTTATTTTATTTCCATGGTTATTGGCATACTATATAATTGTTTTTTCGAGTCAAGAAGGAATATAAAATTATAAAATTAATTTATTATCATAACGATATATTAATGCACAGTTTGGCAAACTTAAACACTTAATATTTTAGTTTATCTTGTGTATTCATTTTGAGCGCAATTTTAATAATAATATGAGAAATTCTGAGGAATCATACCGAGGAAAAATAATTCTTCTGTTTTAATAGAAACATTATTGGTTATTGTTTCAATTTTTTTTTTTTTTAATGCTTCAAACTACGTTTATTCAATTATTTAACTTTTAATATTGAACGGATCCGATCTCCGTTGCAAGTGGCTAATATATTATACCAAAGAGATTTTATAATGTTATTAAGCATTACATCTTTTTTTAAGTTGAAAAAATATTTATCTATAAAAATGTTGCCCTCTAGTTTTAGATATGACTTGTAGAGTTGATGATGATATCCTTTGTAAACATAACCATTAAATAATACTATGTGTTTTGTTATACTTTTATGAAAGTATAATATCATCTCAAATAAATGTTGATGTAGTATAAATGATTATATTTCTCTTAAACTTGAGTTATTGAAAACACACTGATATATTTGTTCGTACCTAATCAACGTCCTAAACAACATTTCAAAATAGTTTTTCACAAGACAACAACTTTTTTTTTATTAAAGTTACCATTTCCCGGAACAAACTAATTACGCGATTGTGTCTACAACTAAGCCGATTGGAACAAACGTAATGATTGGGTGACGTGACTATAGTCTATAAAATGGCAAACTTTAAAAGATAAGAACAAATACCATTCTATTGTAGAAAACCTCGATTGTATCATCTGTATAACTTAATTTTCCTTAACATAAAAATATAAAATAAGAGAAAATACTATAATTTTGCCTAGAAACCATGTGTATGATGGAAAATATTATTATTTTAATATTATAAATATTCACTTGGATTCACATTTTTTATTACTGGATATAAATAATTTTATTGATCATAATATAAAGATATTATATTTTGCAAACACACAAATATTTACAGAGTAGGCACTCCTCTCTTGTAGTTAAAACACAATTTAACTCAAACGCAACATCGTTGTTCAAATTTGCTTAAACAGCCTAAACACGTATTAAGTTTTTATTATGTTGATTTTACATCCTCTGCTAGTTGTAGTACTTACTGTATGGTGAAGACAGGGTTTCAAAACTTTGTTGACATGCAATCAATAATGTAACTGGAAATTTCATATTTATTAAAACTGTGTTAGACAATTAACCCGTTTTAACGGTCTTCTTTTAGTAGTTTATAACCTGCAAACCACAAAATCATTATAATATGTCGTTTTCAAGCATTCCATTACGTACTAAACGCATAGTCATTTGCATGAATATTCGCCAAAAGCTATATTGTCAACAACATTAAAGAGTTCAATATTGAACCTACTTGGTTATTAAATTATATTAAACAATTTTATTTCGCTACCGTGAATTGTTTATAACCACAAACTAAAAACAATGTTAGAGAGCTAAAAACGGCTATGGTCATTAGTTCAGCTTTCAACCCTCAATCTACCCTACTCGAATTTAGACCACTTCCCTACTCGACCTGTTTAGTGTGTTTATAGTCGTTAATGGTTTACTTTTCAGTTGTCACATTGCGCGTTTCAACTTAACATAGTTGCCGGTACTTAGGAGGTTTATAGCCTTGAAGTTTAAATAACTGGGTGATTTAATAATGAAAATGTCCTTTATCCACACTTTGAGCGTTAGCCGTTAAAAAAATTAAATTATGTATTAAATAACTTCCTTGAGAGCTAAGTGCGCAATGTTAAAGTGTACTATTCTAAGTTTACCATAGTTAAAACTTATTTCATTACTAACCTACGATTGTCAACACGAATGAATCTAATACTTGAGAATATATTTTGCAGACGGCCCGATACTAGTTAAAAAATAAATTGCTATGGCCATTCTCGGCAATTTAGCTTAACATTTTATTTAACACTTCATAGAGTTAAAACATTTTTAGTATTATTAGACTAAAGTTAATTTTTCAGCAAAACAGTTGAGAACGGATATTAAAGAAATATTTGATTATTGAACTTGGCATAGACACAGTAAAATATATGTTTTATACAATTAAGAATTTTCAACATTATATTTAATAATATAAAATTCATATTTTGATCAAAGGTTTATAAGATGAAAGAATATCTTTATCCGTGACTTTATTGATATTATTTGCCGTGGGATATTTTTTCATTTAGGATTTTCATGGAAAACCTAATTATAGAGCATTTATTTTATGCAATATTCAGCATGTTACTTAAAATACCATAAAATTAAAATCTATACAAATCTGATTGCAGTTTGAGTACCGTTTGAGATTTTCATATAAGTTTCAGATGTCATAAAGACGTCAAAGTCTAAAAGAAATAATCCAAAGCTAGTCGATAGCTATAAATAAACGTTGGCAATATTAGAATATTGTGAATGAACCTTAATCGTTGATAAATTAAAAAATAGGAAGCTTACACATTATTTTCGTGTATGAATTACAAGACACATTTTAGTGTTTTATTTATGTCTTATGGCCTATGAAGTTAAGTTTGTTGTTACTTGAATTAAAAGTAATTATGTTACCTAATCCACGGAAACTCGGTTTGCCCATTGGAAACGGAAATAGAGGAGATGCGTGATGCAGCGTAGTAGATGAGTTGTTGTCTATGGGTAAATTACAAAGCAACACATATACTATTATTATAATGACCTACAATATATAGTAAGTGACAAAAACAAGAATCAAACGTAAAATAAGTATACACAGTGGTATATGAGCGAATAAAAATTCCAATATTGTGACGCACACACACACTAAATATTATAGTTTAATCGAAAATAATATAATCTAATTCATGAATTTCAATTTAATATTGACTTTATTATGCGTATCACTTGCCGGACTCAAGTTTGTATGCTTTTCGATGTCTCTTTGAAATTCAAATCGAGCCGATTCAATTTGAGATTTATAATCCAGCTCGTCCTATGTATACTGTACGTTCATTGAATGCATATGACCTTTATCGCATGGCATATTATTAATTTAAAAACCAAAAACTCGATCACGATTAAAAAAGCAATAATAGAATTTAGTTTTCAAAAGAACAATAATTTCAATGACGTATTGGCTCTTTTCATGTTAGGTGAATACGAGACGATGATTTGATCGCCTCACGCTGCGACAGACATTCGTTGGAATGTAAATAATATAAACCTGTGTGGCTGCTAAGTGAAATATTTTTGATGAAAAAAAAATATTTAAAAAAAAAAACCCCCCGAAAAGATGAGTTTTTTTTTTTGAATTTTGGATATTTTGTTGAAACCCGAAAAATTAAAATCCCAATGCAATTTATCATCAAGGTCAGCCATATTTTTAAAACAATTTTCATCAAAAACGTCTTACTTAGATGCACAGCTTTGTATTTATAATATTTTTAAACGGGTCGAATGCCATTTTTAACTTGCCGTTAGACCAAACTAATTTACATGATATTATTATGCTCCTTTAGCTAGAGTGATGCAAAACAGCAACAATAATTATAGATATAAATGAGTTTTTATTTTCTAGTTATTTTTTCTCATATATATATATATATATATATATATATATACATAAACGTTGCACAATTGTTATTTTAACTAAAAGCCGTTCGTCAATAATGATGTGAAAATAAATAAAAACGACAATATAATCTAATCTCAGATTAAATTTATCCAGGATTAGTTGCGCTAAATCCTGAGCGCTAGATATATATTTTTAGCTGCGCGCTTACCGTTTACTTTTAATAGGTTTTTAGGTCATAATGTCGTGTATTGCGTTGATTTTAAAGAATTCTTATAAAATACTCTTAACCCGCAGCTGTTGTCAATCATTTAGGTCTAATGGCCAGACGATTCGCCCGCCAGGCGTGGCTGATACATACAATAATAATATGTACTAAGAGGTGATTTCCCGTGTAGTATACCGCAAGCAAGAAACGCTCGTCCGGACCAGTTTATTGTTTTAATGAAAACCCCTCCGAGCTTACAATGCGGATTTTCGAATCTATTTTTAATCAAACAACCGCCAAAAACCGAGTAGATCTCCTATTGTTGTTACATTATAATTAATGGAAATGGCGAATAGAGTTACATGTACCTCAATTCATCAGTACATCGCTAAGTTGGTTAAACGCGTCGACTCAAATAAAACGTTCGCCGACATTTTGTTAGTCGTCCATCAGTTTACGACTCACAACGTTTTAATCTTAAATTTAAACCAAATATAAGGTCCATGCAAAACCAAGGTATCATAATACATTTTTTCAAAAATAATTTTTGCATTACTTTTGAGTAAAAATCGTACAACCGTATACCGTATACGTTTTACTTACTTGATTTTTAAAAAATAATATACATGTATTAAAATTTATAAAATGTGTTACAATGGTTACTCAAATCCTTTGCTATACACGATTAAAAAAAAGAGTTTAAATAAAATCGCCCTTTCCTTTAAAGCGTTGGATCCGCCTCAGATGTATGATTTTTAAATATTAAAAATGAGCCGGCGGTATTATAAAATATAACAAAGTATGTAAAATTTGTTGAAATGCCTAAAATGATGTTGAAGCGGAAAGTTTCAAATAGTAATTTGGAATATCTAAAGAGAAGTATTCATTAATTTGAAAACTAACAGTTTGTAAGCCAAAAGCTTGTAACTTAGTGAAGTTATTTCCTTATATATATAAAAAGAGAGAGAGTATTTATGATATTTCAATTTTAGCGGAAACAACCGAAAGAAGAACGATTTCATACAAACATCTCAACAAACAATAAAGTATTTTTTCTACTTTTTCACTACGAAAAATAAATATAATTACTTGTTTTTAAAACAATCAGTCTACATTAGAACATACCATCAAATGTTCCATTTACTAGTACGAAAATCAACAATAAAAAGTATCAGTTCACAATACTATGATTCGTTTTATTAGAGTGAATTATAACTGAATTGTATATAGTTACATAGTTACACGGTCTTTATTATGTATTGGAACATAATTGATATAATTAAAATAGTTATTCATGAAATTCGACGATTCAAATAGAATCGTGCATTAAAATGGTTGAATTTTGAAGTGAAAATAAAATAAAGAGACAGGAAATTAAAAACAAGTTTCATCATAACAATGAAAAATAATAAGGATGTCACATTTAGGTCCATCGTGTAAGTACATCATATTTAGTTCGTAACACATAGGAATTGAATTTTGTGTAAATACACTCTAAGTATGCGTCTAGTGGTTTTCAAAAATTATGCTATGGAAGATCATTGTTTGTTTTTGTGGAACCGACATTTCTAATAAACTCTAGTGCCCTTTCGTAAAGATGTTTATCTTAAAACAACAATACTGGCTAAGTATTGTCTATTTCACAAAACGGGTTATTTTAATATTCCATATTTGTCAACAATAATAATGCGTAGTTATTATTATTAAAACTAATTTGTCTGTTTTACTTTTTCTTGTAAAATTTAACGTCGTCCAAAGTTATATTATTAAACAAGTTTTGTAACTTGGATTTCGTGTTTTATTTTTTAGAAAAAATATTTAATTAATTACTTTACACTATCAATACTAATTGAAAATTAGTTTTCTTTATATACCTATCTATACCAACAACTCTTCACTGTGTACTGGATAACGCGAGAAAAACAATGTATAAAAAAATATATATATTTATAATAATCAAGGTTGTTTTTAAAAAAACCAGTTGCATTTACATTGTTACATAAATCGTTTTAATAATTTTTTTTTTCAATGTCAAACCCTTTTAAATATTTAATAAAAACAGATCCTGAATAGTTATTTATCTGAAAAGATATATTATTTATGTGTATGAAAAAATCCGTCTCTTTTTTAATAATTCCGATAAATAGGAATATTTGAAAAATAGTGATGATAAAAGTACTAAAATATTATTGAGATTAATTAATCGTTAATTAAAAAAAATAGATATTAGTATGTAAATGAATTAACTATTCGAAAAAAAAAATTACAGGATACGGTATTATTTGCCAACAACACCCGGGTTGAGCAAACTTTTAATGTCACTAGAAAAATACTTTTCGGTTTGACTAAATATAGCGGAAACCGAAAACATTTTGGCTACCGTGTTGAAAGAATAACCACACACGGGATATGTTTTTATTATCCTTGGCCGATACAACTGAAGAATACTCAAAATAATTATGATTACAATATTATTATGTATTTTGACGCGGAAACGACAAAAAGAACGAATACAGCCCGCATAACATCAAAAATATCATAATAATTCAGCTACAATCTATTATTATGATGTAACACATATACTTTTGCTATAAAACCTAAAAAAAAACAATGTGCATTTTGTGGCGACGGTGATAATATATCTAAAAAATTGAAATTTAACAGGGTACAATATGCGACGCAACACTTTGGTTTGGTATACACAATTATTATATAATCAAATACAATTTGCACAGCACAACAACAAGCAACACGGGTCCGATTTGTTTACTTTTTTATTATTCATTTTGGTAATACCAAAAAAACGGAAAATTATCTTATTTTAACATATAATTATTTCAACTATTTCTGATTACTTTGGTAATTTTCTCGAAATTTTTATGAAATTTTACCTATTTTTTTTTTAAGCGTTATTATAGACAACCCAGTTTGAAATTTACACATTTTATAAAAAAAATTATCTCAGCTTTCTGAAAAATATATTAGAAAAATTTCTAAATTTAGGGCAACACGAAGAATCCAACTTTTTAGATTATAAACTTAAGTTTAATTACTTTCTGTTACTGTTTTTACAACAATGCCGCCATTTTCCGCGTTTGTCGAGTGAACAGTTTAGCCAGAATAAAAGTGAGAATTTCCCTACACCTATCAATTTTGCCCATTTCTCGACCATATTTAAGATATTGGACATGATGTTATCTCGTCCCATAAGGGTCCATGTGAAAATTGGATAGTTTCTTTTCTGTTTATTCCGTGGTTTTACTATGACGTGAGCCATCTGGTTTTATGTAATCTGTGAGAATACATTAAGTACTAATACCACAGATTAAATAAAACTAAATATAACTGCATACCAGAAGGATTATTTTTCTCATTTTTTGGTCTCACTGACCTGATATTATTAAAGTTGGTTTACATTTTTCGATTTTTTTTAATCTGGTTTGATCTGTGCTAATACTTATGATGTTTATTTGTCAAATGACATTTAAGTGTTTACGACTTGACTTCCAGAATCGCCGAGCTACCAAGTCGTTGAACAGAGGGGCCCAAGATGATACCATCTATACAACATGAACAATAACAATATTAATATTATTTTGTATGTGTCACGTTGACAAATCGAATTACGACGTTAGTGTCGTCGGTCGATACGCACGTCAATACATAAACACCGTTTGATTAGGACACCACAACCATATTAATTATTATGTTAACATAAAAAATATAATATCCATTTTATCTAAGTGTCGTTTCGATTATATAAAATTACTTGCTCTCGTTTATTCTATTAAAACCATCATAATGTTAAACTCACCTTGAACTTCTTCACAATAATTGAATACTTGTCCGACCGGAATAATATTGTCGTTTGGGCATCCCGTGAATTACGCACCCCGCTCTTATAACATACACTCAGGCTTATTTTTTTAAATTAAAAATACAGCTTATATGACTCAACCCGTTCCTTATGAAGGGTATTTCCAAATAAATAATTTTTTCCCCATTGAAATCGGTTGACCCGATAACATTTATTTTCTCAAACTAATAACTATTTATTATTTTGATTGCACAATATGCAAATATTAAATGTACTTGAAAATCCAGTTTTTTTTTACAATATTTGTAAGCAGAAAATTTGTTTGTTCGTTTATTACGAGTGCTGGCTTCAAACATTATTACCGTTCATAGTTCATACATGTAATTTATAACGAATCATTGGTTTTGAGAATATTAAAATAAAATTTGGTGACTTAATACTTCCGAGAATTTATAATTTTTCAGGTTTAATAATTGACAATTTAACTAAGAAACATAATAAACTAAAAAAAGGACATTACTTAAAAACGCACTTATGGTAATAATTGGTAAGTAGAAATGTCGTACTGATACTTAAATTATTTTTTTGGATGGACATATATTATACTCTACAAAATACATATGGTGTACAATTAATTTTTTTTTTTTAAGTAGTTTAGGTACAACTTTGGAGGTATCAATGTTATTCAAATGTTTTAAGTTGTTTCTGATCAAAACAAATAGGATTAATATTTACAAATACCTAAGGGTTTCGATATTGTTCTGAAATTTAATTAGGTGCGTTGTACCTACGAGGTTATGAACGGCTTTATACGATATCTCAAAGTAATTGACTCGGTGGTACAGGTTAACCGTTTATGTTGGTCACGATTCTAGTAATCTAGGGTCGAATAGCGATGCTACGATAAAAAGGATTAAATGACTCAACCTTGACATTGCATAGTATAATATCTATAGACTAAACGTCCTTGGCTGTGGTCACAGTACTTGTGAATTCTACGTCGTGGAACACTAAACACTTACAATGAGATCATGATTTCATGATAGGTACATAATAATATATGTATGTAGGTATTATTAGCGGTTAATGTCAATAAAATAAAAAAACCCACATTACTAGCGATGTAAGAAGCGAGAAATATCTTAACCGGAAAAAATTACATCTATCTTAGACACGAGAACAATAATTTGAAATTGAATTTTATTAAAGAATAACTTATGATAAGCGTGTCTATAGCTATATAATTACACTGTTGACAGGTGTCCGTGACCACATCTATCCGCAAATGCAATCGTTTTACATACCATTTTACAAACAAACAAAAAATACTATTAATACAGCCCAAAATTAAGAATGGGTATTTAGTTTTTATTTATATTATTGAAAAAATATACACTATAATTTATTATAATCTATGATACATTTTTGTTGCACTTTTCTCACACTATAAAAACATATATCTTTGTTATTTCATATTTACTCGTCACATTTGAGTGTCCTCAGTAATGTTCTTGACCTCAAGGATTGCCTAAAACAAAGGGTTTCGAATCATGATAGCTCATGGGATGTGGAACGTCAATTAATGTGTTCTGATCAAACAGATAAAGCTTTCTACTGTTTTGTTTTGGTCGGAATTTGAAAAAGCCCAAACTTAAGTAGGATTTAATTACACGCTTAACGAATTTAATTTAACTGTTAATTTATTTCAAGGCAAAAGTAGGCGAATTAGTTTTTTTTTTGTTTTAAATTTAAAACAGTATTGTCGTATGATTTCGCAGTGAGGTTGTTTCACAATGATGTGTTATTGTCATTAAAACGGTTTGAAAAATCGAGAAAAACCTTTAGAAAACAACAAATTGACTAACAAATTTAGAACTAAAGTACAAACATTTACTTATTAAATATTACTGTTTAAAATTCTTTGAGAGTGGTCAATTTGTATAAATTATTATTATTAAATAAATATTGAATATAGGGAAAATAATTTATTCTAAGTATATCTACAGATAAAACATTTTAAGACCTATCTAGAATGATAACTTTTGTAATGGGTATGAAACCAAAGAACCATTCTTCAACAAAAAAAATTGAATAAATATAAAAGATGTACAAGTGAAAAGAAATATCAGAGAAGAAATCAACAGACAGAGAGGAACACGTACATTTTCTTCCCACTATTTTAAACCGATCAACGTGGACGATAGAATTAAAATTAATGATATTTTTTATTTATTTATTCATAGATAGTATTATTCTTAAAATTGAAAACAACAAATTGTTTTAATTTCAATTACCATACTTACTTATTTTTTTAAATGAAGAAAGTAGTATTTATTAGCTTACAAACGATTTTTGTCGAAGGATTTCAAGTTTTGGAAAATAATACAATGCGAAGCAATGGCGTAGCTTGTTCTTTAAAACATCAGAAGATATCTAAATGCGTACAACGTTAGCTTAGATTTCCAATTAATGATAGAATGCAATTACAAATGTAATCTGTACTTAATTGTGTGCACAGTTTAAATAGTTGATATAATCTATTTAGCCATTACAGACACCAGACGTAGTATTATAATGTTGTTTATAATAATTTGTTTTTTTAGGATTCGACGGCGAGGTTATCAACCTTATATAATAATCATAGCCACAACTGTTGCTGGTACTGCAGTTTTAATCTCTTCTAGGTGTTTGAGTTATTTCTTTATTAATCTAAAATCCTTGGACTATAAATAAAAAAACCTTTATGCGTTGGCAATTTGTGTATGAAATAAAGTAACTATAAAGTCGTAAACCGTGATTGAGTATTATAAATTCCGCACAAATGTATAATTCATGTTTAGTTTACTGGCTTCTATCAGAAAATATGGTAGAAGACAAATTGCCCATAAAATGATCGACTTCAAAACGAATCGATCGCTGATATAGTTATTTTGTAAACCGGTTCATCGACCTTGGCATACAAATATATTCAAGTCGATAAAAATACAATTATACAAAAATTACTATAATTGTCTTTATAGACACACTATTTCTTATCATTTCAGCAATTTCGTTTTTTTTGTCAATTGACAATATTTTTGACTACAGGCCAATTTTACTCATCTGCAACATTTAACGAGGTTTTCTTTTTTTCTCAATACTACTAACGACAAAATAAATATTGAATCCGAGGTCAAGACTATTATAAATATGTGTGTAATGATTAATAAATCAAACGGTACGTTTTACGGCATCTTGATAGTATAATATGCCATATAATATGTTTATGTCTTAATCCATTTGGACTGCAGTAGGTCTTAAAACTTTCATCGCCTCCGCCATTAGGCCATTGGACCTTGAATGAGCGTAGAAAACGCCTACCGGAAATAAACTTTCAAAGCTTCCTCTTTAAATCAATTTCTTCTAATCAACTTCTTTTAACCTATAAAACCTACAAATGGTTTATTTTATAAATACTAAAAACACAAAACTTTGCAATTGGTATTTTAATTTGCATTATTATTATTATCACAAGTTCATTGGTCGAATATTACCTCTACAGTCATAATACGTAGAAATATTATTGTTTATGCAAGTTATTCTGATAATAGCTTCAAAAGACAAGAGGGGTAATTTAAAATAAATAGCACAAATGTAAATACATGTTTTCATATAATAATTAACAAACTTTTTTAATTCGAAGCTTTTAATCATATTATGTTGTTTTATTACAAATAACACAACAATATTTATATACATTCCTATAATTTCTTTTAAAAAAACCAACTGTTTACATATTTTCCCCATTTCTTTACAAATTCCCTGGAATTACATTTATATACTATATTTCCATGTTTATTAAGGTAAACATTACAAGGAGGTTTTTTTTTATATAATTTGTAAGTTTTACGCGTGTTTGTACTGTTGAATATACTAAAAACTTTTATTACGTTAATGTAAAATACTAATTTTACTTAAAGTTACACAATGTTTCGTTTTGATGGAATGCAAATTTCAAATACAAAATAATATTATTTTGATACACGTTAAGTTTTATTGGCAAACATTTACCCCAAAATATATCATCAAAAACATTCTGACCGAAACGGGTAGTATAGTTATATTGAATTAAATCTATATATGTATTTAAGTAGTTTCTTTTGGTAAAATTATATACCCAAAACGAATCGTTTAGAGTATGGCTCGGGTCCTCTATACCCTTATTAAACCGCCAACCCACGTGTTAGTACATTTATTACAGACATTTACACAAATTCAAATGCAAAAGTATAATATTTTAACAACCTGGACATTTTTAAGGACCTCACATTTATTATTAAAACCGTTTTTAAAACCCTACACAACTGCGTAATCGATGAAACTAATTTTTGACCTCCGGATCATCTAATGACTTTATTTTGTTGCAGCCATTGAAGTTGTTTGTTATCTAATTTGAATGGTGTAATTATCAATTGTCTCATAAATTTACAGACCACGTTTAATTATTCGTAAACCATATTAAAATCGCATAATCACTTAGACTATAGTAATAAACCGTACATGGATTGGAGAACCAATAATCGATAACCACGCTGACTAGGTGTTGTCACATAATATTGTGTAGCCTATACAATAAATTATTGTCATCTAAAAAAAAAATGTTATACATTTTTATCTTTATACTTTTATATTTTAAGTTTCATCAATACGATTTCATAATGTACATCAATAAATTATATGTTAAGCAACTTTTATTTATCTTCAATATTACAAGGTTGTAATTTTCAGTGTCATTTCCATGACACTGAACTCATATACTTCTAATGAATACTATTTTAATTGGAAACCGTTTTAAGTATTACCGTGTTCGGATTGATTAATTAATAATTAATAAAATTCTTTTACAACGGTCATTATACTCAAGTGAAATTATAATTATAATTAATAGAGAGAGTAAATACACTTAAATATCATGACTAATATATATATTGTTTTAAAATGTTAATAAAATCTATAACCATAAACCTGTAGTATTAAATCGACTAGTGTAAAGATTTTACATATTAATTTTAAAAATGCTATCTTTTTCGTAATAAGTATTAAAGACAATTTGTTAGTAGAAGGATTGATAGATTTATTATTAAATTTAAGTTGCTTGCCATTGTTGTAAATGCCGTCTAGTTTGTATACATTAATTTTAAGCTACATAATTTAATATGACATCCGTCATTGTAGAAATAAATAGTTTATGCTGATATTTCAATAAAAAAAATTTTAAAAAAAAAAGTAATATATTTTAAAAATATCGGCGTGATTCTAACTTGAAAATTTATAATTATTTATTTAAAAAATAAATATTTAGCTACTTAAATGAAACAAATCATAGAAACACGAATTTTAACTTATTACATAATCTCCAAAGTACAAATAAAGAAAATCTTGAAATACCAGTATTACTACACCAGTATTATTATACTACTTAGTACTTAAGTCTATGGTATTCCGAATCAATACTAAATTTTGCTTATAAAATTCCAGCTTAATCCTCATTGCAAGCAAAGTTATAAATATAATTACATATATGTTTTGTACGCAATTATTAATACTTTAAAGCCTCTCAGGCATATAAAATATAAATAAAATATGTTTATGCGGAATGTCCGACTGTAAGAAAAAATATTAATACAAATTATAGACATAACCTAATAACTACAATTTTCATGATTATTAAAAAATAATAATGTTTAAGACATCGCATTTGTATTCTAAAAAAACGAATACTTTTATTCCATTTGAATTAGATCCTTTATTAGATTTCAAATGTATAAAAATATAAAGAATGATAAAGCCATTGTTATGTTAAAAATGCCATCATAAATATACAGCATACAACACATATATGAAGTATTAATAGATAATGTGCAGTATGCAAGTACACCTTCCAAAATGTACCATTCCATCATTTATGTGTGTTGCTAACATTTTTTATAAATAGTATGTCCTATAATAGTATTTTATCAATTTAATGGTACCTATGACAATAGTAATTTAGCTAATCTTTAGCTGCTGTTTATCTTAAATCCATACCTAACTATTTTCTACTGCCATTTTTAAAACATCCACATCACTCTCAACATTTCTGTACACATTTCCTGTACTACTATATTAAATTATAAAAATAATTACCGAAATCTTTAGTTAATATTACTGCTGGGTCATCATTTGTCGTGACAAATTATTTAGTGTTTATACAATTTTTTTATGATTGAACTGTCGACCGGTCACGCTAAACGCACCAGACTTGGCCATTGAATAACGTCATCTGGTGACAAGAATACAACCAAATTGTAACACCATGTTTTGACCCCATGTGTTGGGTTTTTATCATAAAAAGTAATATTCGGTAATTAACCACAAACTGGATAATCAGGCCCGTTTTAACCGAGTTTATTGCTTACCCAACACGTTTAAGGCCGTACGTCACTGATATCGTATATAATATATATAACAATTTACCAAGTTGGTATTTAATACTACAGTTGTAGTTTATATTTTCACGAACCCGGGTTATTAACGACTTATGGTCCATCTCGGAATTTCAGTTATTTTAAGCAATTTTTAATGAATTTTATGTCTAACACACAACGTCATAAAAAAATTCGCAGTTTTTTATTGACGTTTCGATGTCGTAAATCGACAACTTGTTGATCAGATATTCGCTCTTTTACGAGCCAACGATTCTGTTAAAACTTCAAAGTATCATATTATTATTAGCGAATCAGATAATTAAAACAAATCAAGGCTACCAAGTATAATAAAAGCCACTAAAAGGTTTGTGTCAATAAAATATGAATTTTATATTGCATACATAAGAAAACTCGCAGAATAGTTGTAAACAAATGGTGTATATTTAAATCCAGTTGTTTTCATTTAAATAATCACATTTTTCATTTTTACCGAATGATTTGACTTGTGCGATGTTTATGCCACAATACATTAATTATAATGCAACAATATTTGTTAGTATAATTTCCATTAAAAAAAAAAAATTATTTGTCAATTTTTTTTTATCAAGTTACCTATTCTCGTACACATATTACACTACAAATATTTGAAAAATAGCAGTATAACCATTTCTAAATAACAATAATGACAATTTATTATAACTTGAATTTGCACAGTTACATAGTAACTTTATTCCGAAATAAGTGTACATTTTATAATAAATAGCTACTACGCCTTGAAACCTATAATATGTAATATTTAGTCCTCATTAAAAAATATTTAGTATTTTATTAAACAGTTGTTATGTTTAATTCTTATCATTTAATCTATAATCATTCAATCACAATGTATTAATTTTAATCTAATAATGAAATGGAATTTCACGATAGACTGTATAATAGCTGTTATCTTTGATGCATGTAGCGAATAAAAAAATTAACAACATCTTATGACTTATGTGCATTCATTAAAGTTGTTTTAAAGACGTACAATTTAAAACGATGCTATATGTAAACGTCAATTTATCTAAAGTAGTCACACTGTCGCTCGCCTTCTTGATTACTTCGTTGCTGATAACACGACATTATATTATGATATTGTTACAGTTCTATATATTTTTAATCAATGATTTACCCCGAATACATTCAGTTAAGGTGTTATATGTTTGTTTTTAACATTTTTTAAGTGAAATTCTTATGCCGCGTTGAGCATAAAAAGTGTTATGAAAACAGAAGAAAACTTGTTTTGCAAGTAAAGTAATTGAAAAACTGTTAAAATGTTAATTGAAAAATTACAAAAAATGTTTTGCACGTGGGCGGAAATTGAGCTCACTCCTAACGCTTACTATTATTATACCTTTGTCCCATTTCCAGAGCCTTTTAAAATATTTGTTAATAAATTTGCTCTTATTGTGCCACTGACAAAGTCCGGGCATGGTCCGGGCATGAGCGCTTAACAGTCCAAATGGCTTTTTCCCCTGGCAAAATGAATAACTAAAGAAAGAATTATTATATATTAATACTTTTTATTTTTAATTAATCAATTATCGTAAAACTTACAATTTAATGCATGTCCGTACTTGGATACAATTTACTAGATATAAAATGGTGATTCATTGTAAATCTATCGTGTCAATATTGTGTTAATATAAATTGAATATTGACGGCAATTAAGTAATTAAAAAAAACATAGATTTTCTATTTATTCTTTTACTACATCTCTTTCTCCATAACCAAAATATATTGCAAATATATATTTTTTAAATGTTAACTAGTCGGTTAGAAAATTAAAAAAAAAAAACTACGAAATTAAAATGTTTAAATAGTTCCGTGTAAATTTTACTGACACTCAATGATGATATAATGCTAAAAATATTTTAAACGTATTGTTATTGGGTGTTGGTATTGGTATGGATAAAATGTCTACAAACAATTATTATACATAACTGTGGTGTAGTTTGAATACAGAATATTATTATTATTATTATTTTATTGAAATCTATTACCTATAATTTCGATATTAAATAGGAAGTTTACCTAACGTCATTAAACGAACAACTAACCACCATTTGACATGTAACTTATGGTTGGCCGTTTCAAATTTAAAACGAAATAATATATACTTGGAAAATGATCGGCAACTATACAACAAATTATTATTGAACCAAGCATACATGCGCCCCCGGAGGATAGCGAAACCAGTAGTAAACTACCTGTTCAATGTGAAAAACAAATCAACGATGATATGTCATGTGTTTGTGATGATAATATTACAAATTACTTCAACGACGCCCAATATATGTATACAAAGTAGCCAACTTTTCTATACTATAAGATCCAACAATTTGTCACTAATATCAGAGGTAAAATTGGCCAATTATTAGTTGATAATGAGAGCATGGTAAAACGTTAGAGAAAGTACCTTGAAAAGCTTTACGATGGAGAACAGCTGAAGAAATTGACAATACACGAAGAAGAACCGAAGCTACCTATTTTAAGATCAGTATATGACCTAGCGCTTCACGTCTGAAACAAAATAAAGCACCTGAAGTAGATAACATAATTATTGCAATGTGCTAGCACGAAGATAAAGGACGCTTTATATAAACTAACTCGGGATATATATATGAGAAAGGAGAGGTACTAGATGACTACTGTAAAAGCATAATCGTAACTATCCCGAAGAATAGGGTGCAAATTCCTATGAAAAGCTTAGAACATTGAGTCTACTGACACATGTCTTGAAAGTCTTAACAAAAATGATAAACCGGAGAATAGAAGGAAAATTGTAAGAGTTCTAGGACTGCGAGTGCTGATTGAAAAGCAGATAAAAAAATAAAGTTACATTTTTGGACTTCATAGACTTGGAAAAGGAATTCTACAACGTTAACTACAGTAAAACACGTCTCGCGTTACCGGAAACAGGTGTTGAACAACATGACCTAAAAATCATCTTAAGTCTTTTCTTTTAAGACCACATGAGAAATAAAACAACTCTTTAATTGATTTTTAAAATTTAATAGTGCCTATACGGATTAAAGTTTACAAAACTCGCGCGTTTCAGAGTCGATTAAAATTAGAATGAATTGTTTTCCATCAAAAATACGCAGGTGTAGAGGCTACTTAACTAAATTAACAAAAACTGAACAAGTTTCTTTCGGTTATAAATAATAACATTGGCAAGTTCCACAAAACTCCGTGCACCTGCCGCCGTTAATTTATATATATCATCTTTCTTTTGAAACGAAAAAAATAACAATATATTACACCAGTGTTGTGCACTGTCAACAACTCGTTTGAAATGAGTAAATTTTGATTATTAGTTGCCAAACAGAATATTAATATTTATTAGGACGTCTAAAAAAACGAATAGCATGAATATGTTTGTAGAGCTCAAATAGTTTTTATTGTGTGAATTAGTTCCGTTTCATAAACATCAAACTTATTAGTGTTTTTTTTTTTTACACCTTACAAAAAAGTTGTAAGGTATTAAACATGGCGCTTTTTAAATTGTAAGTTATAAAAATGATTGAAGAATGTCACTCACGTGTAGCGAAATAGCATCTCTCTCAAAAAATATTTCTTACGAGTCAATAATTATTATTGATGAACTGTTGTATAAAAGATGTGTATGTGCATTATACAATGTCCCAAACAATTAAACAAATTGTGGGTTTGAGTATTTTTCTCGATTTTAATAGAGAAGTGTTGACCGTTTGTCCGTATAAAGTAATTTTGGTGAACGATTTCTGATTATATTTATCTATAGAGAAACGGTGCAGAGGTAAATATATTGTTATTGACTACGTGGCCGTGCACACACAAAAACATACAAATTACAAAAACGATACTTTCTCAGCTCTGCTGAATACCCAAAAAGTTATATTCTACACCTCTAATATAAGTAGTTCATTTATGTAGCGTTTTATGTATTCTCGTTGCATTCTGACAACAATAGTGAACGGCTTGCAATTTCCCGTAAACTCATACCGCTTGGAATTGTGTCGCCAAAAAAAAAGAAAAAATACAAACCACCCCACATTATACCGTGTGGAATGATAGATAGTTTTTCTGCTGTATTCCCATTTCAAAGTACGTGCCGTCACCTGCAGATATTAGGTACTCTGACGATACTATATTACAACAAAAATTCAAACATTGTCCCGCGTTACAGCATAATGCGATCCAGATGATATTGTGTTATTTGTGTCGTTTTTTTCTTCATTTTTTTTTTTTACTTTTGTGTACATCATACTAAGCATATTCCATTACCGCGCGTTTTGCACAAATGCTCACCCTCACGCCTTATCCCTTGCATAGACCGTTTACGCAGTCATAGGGTTGATAACATGAACCGCCCTCATCAATTGTCGTTCGAGTGTCGCATCTGATTAAAATGTGTTTTCACCAGAGTATGATTGCGCATGGTAATAATTGTCCAAGACGCTGAGATAAGGATTCCCTCATCCGGTTAAACGGTGTTAATAACGTCATGCCGGATGTTGATGACCTAGGATACGATGTCACGTGCACGTCAAATGTTTGTTTAATTTGAAAGAAACGATATTTTTTTCCCGTTGAAGCGAGTGAATTTAATTTTAAAAACGTCCAATCGTCAGGAATACCGTGTAGTGAGACGATATCAAGCAATTGGAGAAAACCTAATAACGAAAATTGTATTCGTAAGAAAATACTATATATAAATAAAGTATATAAATATACTTTCAAAATTAATTTGGAGTCGACACAGTGAACGCGTCACTGGTTCAACGTACTATTGAACGCGACATTCCACTTCGGTATTAGAGGAGTATTTACATTATGAGTAGACTAAAACTCTAACAGTGCTGCTTGAATACTAAGCAATTAATGTTTAACCTTGACGCCATAAAACATTCTTTCAACTTTCCTTGGGACAAATTAAAAAAGCGCACTGACTTTTGTAATGAAATTATCCATATTAACTCCTCAAAGTGTCATCAAAACGAGCTATTAACAATAAGTTACCTATTGCAAAATTATCTATACTATAATTCACAACAAGTAACAATGAGCGATAAAAATTAAAGTTAAGTGTTAGGCAAGTCAGGGATATTTGTAACGGCCCTAAGATTATAGAAATAGACTTACACATTTTTTAAAGTGTTTAGTTTTATCAAATATTGTCATCATTACTAGATATTCGGCATACGTCTTTTTGTAATTTAATGAGTTAATAATTACAAGTTAATTATAAAAAAATAACACCCCTTATAAAGTTCTATAAAGTTTTATAGGTATTTATTACACAATCGCAATAAAAACAATAATAGGTGAAACGACTTTATGTATTAAATCTTAAACTAAAAGTTTTTAAAAAAATCAGATATTTTTTCATTTCAGAGTTAAAATTTACTTTGCTTAATTTTTTTATTTTAAATCATAAAATAACACATGTTTATTCAAATGTTCTTGCCCTAACAAAACTTATCTGGCTAGGTACACAGTTAAGACCTCTACATATTTTTTACTTTAAAAGTTATTTAAAGGTTATTAAAGTTTATTTAAAGGTTTTTTTTTATTTTTATACTTAGCAACGTGTACAACTTATTTGAATTTCCTATCTTAATATTATTGTATTCAACACAGTGTTAAGTTGTATCGTTTTTTTTCCGCAGATAGCACTGCGATGATGTCTTTGGACGACGATGGTGGCGGTGGCAGTACAACTCAACACAATATGAGCATGGAAGATTCGTTGATGCCTAAACGAGATCCATTGTACATTGTGGTACCCATGACTATAGCGTATTCGTTGATATTCGTTACTGGTGTCATAGGCAACTCGATCACTTGTCTTGTAATCGCCAAACATAAGTACATGCACACCGCAACAAACTACTACTTGTTCAGCCTGGCTGCGTCCGATCTCATACTTCTCGTTTCCGGACTTCCACAAGAGATGTGGTCCATATGGTCTAGGTAAGTTACGATGGATAATATTGTGTTTTGTAACACATAATATTTTTCCCGGCCGGAATCGACTAAAATGTTTGTTGAAATAAAAGTGCAAATTAAAAAAATCTACCAAGGTTCTTTTTCTATACACAGTGTCCTGACCTTGTACGAAAGAACCAAACCATATAGTTAAATACCCAAAGTTTAATGTACATTTTTTCTACATACATTTACGCAGGTTCTTTTTTACGAAAGCTGAGTAAAATGAACGCCTGAAAACCAACGCTTAGGCCACACAACATGGTTCAATAACCGGGAATATATTTAACAGGAATTTACCTCGTTATAATTTATGACTGTTGTTTTTATTATTATTTTCCTGATAAGTCACAAATAAATAAATACATATGTATTAGATTTTAATTTATAATAACCTTATTTTACACGATCTAGAGCCCAAATAATAGGTACGTAGTAGACTATAAGTCTGTATGATGGGCGCCCGCCACCATGACACGGTGAAGTCATATATTTCAGATAACGTCAGAGGAAATAAAAATAACGATAAATAACGTCAAACGCTTACACTTTTTGCTGTTCATCGCGTTTGTTGTATTTTATTTGGTTAGCTGTCTCGTGTGGTTTTTTTCTCGATCGCTGACGCCCAACCCGATTCTCAAGTGTATTACGTACTTACTAAACGTTATAATAATACGAGGAAAATGGAGGAAGAAAACCATTATAGTATACTACAGAGTAGTTAAAGAAAATCTAACAAAAGAAACCATAGTTTGGCATATAATAATTTATAAAAACCGTTAAATGAAATATGTAAATTATGTAAACGTTTATTTAGAAAACGTCATATTAGTTCTTCGAAAGTTTAACAAATAAAATCTATTTGATAAACTTTTAGGTCTCGTATTTAATAAAAGGCGCAATAAGTTTCGGAATGTAAATATATTAACTCTTAACTTGGCAAAACTAAAAAGTTCACACGAAAATTCCATACCATAGTTTTTGTTGAATTGTTTGGTATTTAATATTTAGTTTTTTTCATATCAGTTTAGGTGTTTTAAAGTTTAAACTATTGTTTAGGTCATTTTATGCATGTTTTTTAAATCTGTACCCTATGTGTTTGAACATTTTAGGTATCCATACGTTTTCGGCGAGATATTCTGTCAGCTTCGTGGCCTTTTTTCCGAAATGTCGGCAAACGCCACTGTTCTTACCATAACAGCATTCACGGCTGAACGGTACGTGGCCATATGTCATCCATTCATGGCGCAGAGCATGTCCAAGCTGTCCAGAGCCGTGAAAATAATCATCGGCATTTGGTTGGTAGCCGTGTTATTTGCCATACCTCAGGTAAGGACAAGAATATATATTAATCTATTCTTATATAACAGTATATAATTTGCATAGAAAACAGATTTCGATTTTTAACTATGAAATCGTTTTAAAATTGCACTTTGGTACACTAGATTTTTTCAAAAATAACCAAAAAATTATGGTTTATTTTATTATTCACGCTACACAAAGTAGTAGTTGGTTGAGCGGTTTAGAAGATATCGTGGGTCCAACAACAAAAATTAAATTTAAAAAAAAAATACAAATCTTTGTAAAAACAAGACTTTCTCAGCTACGCATCGAAGCTGAAAATTGGAAATTAAAGGGCTAAAACAAATATTATGTACTTTTTTTTTCTAGGCATTACAATTCACAGTATCATCTTGGAACGATTCGCCTGAAAACGTGCAATGCAACATTCGTGAATTTATGCTGATGGGCTCCAGTCTCCGGCTGTCCACGGTATCGTTCACGCTGTCCACCCTGTTGTTTTTCGTACTACCAATGACTGTTATAACAGTGCTGTATGTACTGATCGGTTTCCGGCTCCGGCGCACCGATAGACTGAAAAGGACCGTCACGGTGCGGTCGACCACCGGTGAAAAAAAAATCTCTTCGCCCGAATATAGGGCGAATTCCTCGTCAAAAGTGCTCAAAATGTTAGGTAAGTAGTGTTTACGTTAAGCGATAGTTGTTTGTATTATTTCGACAAACATTCAACCTACGAAAGTAACCCTATTCCCCGTCCCAAGTAAAGTGACTCGAGAAAATCAATGTTCTAAAAGGTAGTCATCTGATCAATAATCCCCACACTGGTATATATAATATATAATATATATATATATATATATACATAAACCAATTTTCTATACATAACTTTTAGAAAATGATTAGCTATTTAATTTCTATAGTTCGTAAATTAATTGTAATCTATTCGTTGAGCTCTAGTATTATCATAAGGACGAACGTTAAGTATGTAAATAATAAAAAAAAGAAAAATACCACTTATTTTTGATCATTTTGATTAACCTTTAAAAATTAATGTTAAAAATTGAAGAGTTCGAAAATTTCTAAGAACAAGGTAGTTTTTTTTTTTTTTAATTACATACACCGTTGACCGCTATTGTAAAGTTTTAAGTCTCTACATGTAGGTACCTTCAATAAGGTATGCGCTAAAATATTATTATACACACTTAAAAAAGGTATAGTTAAAATATATTATACATTTGTTTTTGTTATTTTATAAAGCAAATTTATTATTTTTGTTGTACATTTTATTAATACAATTCCCAATTTAAAATAATGATAATTTTATTTGAATTATTGAACACATCCTTTTTATCTTTTTTTTTTCAATAACGTTAGTGTTTTAACTGTAGGTACATTAATCTTCACTTACTCGCAGTTGATATATACTAGAGTACTTTTACGACAAAAGTACTCTTGTCTGTGCAACAAGTAGTTGAGTTTTTTTAGAACACTTTGATAAAAGAGAGAGAGAAGCCAAGACCCGTGTTACATGGGCATTCACCCGAAATCAAATAATTCTCAACGTTTCAACCTGCTTATATTAAAATCGCTCAACTGAAGCAGAACAGCTGATTCATCGTTACCCATACTCGAAAAGATTAAATCTAATATGAAAAAACCCTACTAGAGTGTATCAATATCAAAAGTTGTTAGTTCTAAATATTTTCATGGATACTATATTCTAAGCAATATAACTAATACCAATTTGATGGCCGAAGAGTATTTTCTTATTTTAACATGGATATGATATTAATCTGAGTGCATAAACGACACTATGCCATGATGGTGGAGGCGATAATGGAAAATCCCTGGATAAAATGATGATTAGGTGAGGATGGGATGGGAACGATTAGGTATGAAGGGAAGTTAAGTTAGACTAGGCTAGAACAAGAGAAACTGCTTAGATGGACGTCCACAGCACATTTTTCCTTAGTTTAAAAAAATACTATACGTTAATCGAGATTTAACGACTAGCATACAATATATCTTTCGTCAAAGATATATTGTGTTAATTAACTTTATTTCTAAATATCTCAGTTTAAACCAGTGTTAATCGCAGTACACTATTAACTGCTTATTAATACTGTTGTTAATTATAAATTATTTACAGTAAACACTATACATACTTTTTCAGATAGGCTGTAACGATACAATATGACACGTTGAAATTGTTATATTGTAGTACCACACTAAATAAAGAAACGAAACACTTCACGATTTATAATGGTTGTGATTATACATTATACTTGAATATTTACTTTAGAGACATTTCAATTTCTTTTGATCAAACTTAAGAAAACGACTAAATCCAAACACTGTTATTGATCAATTTACTACAGAATATCCATAATTAAAAACAAAATTAAAAAAGTGTATAAATAACTGTACTTTTATTATATGGTTTTATCTTATTGGACAATAATTAGTTATGTAAAACAGGCTATTAAAATACACTTAAGCTTACTTATTAATATTGATAAGCGTTAAAATAATGACATTCATAATAATAATATTATTATTTTTTTACATTAAAGGCATGTTTTAATCTGTTCTAAAAGTTCTTTATACAAATTTAAAAAAAAAAAGGATTTTATTACACTAACTCTTAAGGCTTAGCATATGCAAATTGATTACTCACCAAGAGCACTATGTTAAAAAGTACAATTTATTTATCAGAGCTTATTCACAATTTATTAAGATCATTAAAACCACCATAAATATTTAACAGTCAAGTCACTTGATTAAGTATCCAAAAATGTATTTAAAAAAACTAAACCAAAAATAATTGGAATAAGTGTTGTTTTATGTGTCCAAACACAGAATGTTTCAAGCAAAAAAAAATGTAATTAAAATGATACTGAATATATTAAATAATTATTAAAAGTTCATTGGATGTTATACATTGTACGCGAACACAAAAAGTTTTTTGTAATTGACGTTTAACAAAAATGTAATTTTTTAATTAAAAATTTTAATTGCTGTACATTTTTATTGATTTGAGGTTGTTATACACGGTACGTATATGTTGTTTTCCACCAAAAAACGTTTGAATGTGTGTCAATACTTTTTATTTTATTCAGTGCTCATAAATCATCATTGTTAGAACGATTATTCGGCTGTCCAAATATCTAGTGAATCGTTATATATATTAGAAGTATAAAAAAATTATTTTCAAGTAACAAAAAATACATCCAAAAATGGCCGTTTAAGTCAAAGCTTTACAGTTTAGCATCATCAATAAGAACATAAATCGTAAACGCACGGTAAATAAAGCCTAATCTATTGGTCTCAGATCTTATGTACATAAAAATGTGCTTTTCAAGCGCTTATTTCAATGTATACAACATAGTGCTATAAAATAAAATACGAATGAAATGTTATTATCCTCGAAACCCTTGATGGAAATAGATTAAATATTAAGGATTATATTAGTTTAAATGAAAAAACATTTTTAGTTAATTGATCCACAAACAAATAATAGTAATAATTTTAAAAATTATACAAAATTAACAGTTCATGTAACATTGAGGCTTGAGCATGACCACATCTTAAACATGTTAAATTAATAATACGTTAAGTATACCCGCAAATTAACATTTATAAACATATACTTATATTTGCTAATATCCTACTACAGATAAACCTTAAATATTATTTATTGTGGGATGACACAAGTTGATATATCACTTTTTTCAACTTGCGGGAAAATACAAGTTTTTAGTTGAGACTAAAATTCTAAGATTGTTTTGTTATATCTATAAATATTATAAATATATTCTTTATGGTATTTTAAAACTGAACCAACAATTTATTTTTAGTTAAAATATATATTAAATGTTGAGGGAGGGAAGAAGGAAATTTCATTTTTCGACGTCAAAACATAATATTAATTTTTGACATCAGCAAAAATGTATTTTTTAATATTAACCTAACCGTAACGACAATGAAATCACCCAGACATAACATTATTGTCATTTTTTGTTAAGCTTACTTAATTAAAAGTCAGTATAATTATACCAAAAAATGACATATGAACTTCAGTCATCGTACTGCAGATATATAACCAATATATTATATACGTGGTAAATTTAATTGAAACCACTACTGCAGTTTGTATACATATGGAAGTAGTGTTGAAAAACATCTCAGTTTCAACATAGTTTAAATATACTTTATATTTCAATCTATTTTTACTATGGTTTTCGCTAGTTTCCACTAATAACATCCAAACTATAACGGTTAAGATTTGTATAAAACTTACAAGGGTACATGGAACAATGCAAGATGTATGGTAAAACACTTGCTGTCAAAGAAGTCATAAATCACTATCGCAGCCATACCGGTCGAAATTTCAAATCCTCCGCAATCTATCTGAAATCTTAAAAGAAAACTAAAAAGTATTCGTTTCTTAAAATGTTATTGGATTTATAAACTAAAAACTTTGTACAAATTGAATTGTTTAGAGAAACTTAAATCGTTACAACAATAATATATTATTTTGTGACAATGATGTAAGCTATTAATCACTGAGGTTGATATCCTTTTCTTCTTTACTTACCTAAACCCATAATATTAAGGTCGACCAACCAAATCCACTCTCTTTACACATCGCCATTTAAATTATTTTTATCCGTTTTAAAAAAAGGAAATAACAAAAATAAACTGATATAGTCTTCACGTGTGTAACCGTGTAACCTCTAATACAAACTACATCTGAACTAATGAGCGCATCCTGAATATGATATAACGTACCTACTATATATATTATATTTCATTACAGTCTTATCTTCCAAACCCTACTTCAGCGTGCACACACCATTATGGCCTTATGAGCTTATTATTATAGCTGTACATAGCCCATTCATATACTAATAGGCAATCCGTATTCTAGACAAAATTGCACGCAAAGTAAATTACTCTTACTGGTGTAATTTCAACTGTTGTTCGGTCCGTGCAACAAACATTTGGTTTGGTTAGCATTTATTTATATTTTTATGCGCTTTGTAGTACATTTCATTTTAAAATTCTAGGAAGTACAGAACTATAATAGGGTATAAAAGATGTCTAAAAAATTCCGTAGTTTATTATTTTTTCTGACTTGAGTAGAATGCTAAATATCTGTCGTCTGTACACTTATTAGCCCATAAGTCATTTGACGTGACGTTTTTGTTAGAACAAGGGTTGAAAGTTCGGTAAAACCGACATGACAACATTTTATAATTTAATTCACCATGGGTCTGTAAACGTCACATAAAAAATGTGGAAAATGAGAGCTACACGTACAAAAATTGAAGCTAGATAAATTACCTTATTTTAGATTTGATATTTTCTAAAATATTTTACTTGTGCCTTGATTTGGTAACGTCTAAGGTCCGGATATTGTTCTTAAAACATTCCAATTCAGTATTTGTTCCAGAACAAAATATACTAACTTTTTTGTTCCTATTCAATAGTTGTCTAGAACCTGTTTTTTTTTTCAACTTTTGTACAAAACGCACAACATCTGAGCACATAAATATTATTAGGAAGGAATCCCTCAGGATGATCTAGGAATGAAAAGGAGGGGCGCTAGAAAAAATAATTCCTTTCAAATACATATAAGCAATAGTCATAGAGATAGTATAGTAAAAAAAATACATATTCTAATAAATAAAATATTATATTTTTAAAAAAACTAATATACAAGTACACATTTATTACACAAAATTGAAGTGTCTTTAGCCCCCCCCCCCTATAAATCGGTCCTAAATGCACCACTGTTTATTCATGTATATAAGTAGAGATTATGTGAAACCGTGTACCTTATACATTATAGCAAAATATTTTAGCATGTTTACAATAATATGTTTTTGTTTTTTAGTCGCTGTCGTCGTGGCGTTTTTCATATGTTGGGCGCCTTTTCACGCTCAGCGGCTGATTGCCATATGGGGTGTTAGTCAAGTCTCGACTGGAGATATAGGCAAAGAACTCATTGATCAGTTGTACGGGATCTCCACGTACATATCCGGAGTGCTCTACTACATGTCTACAACGATAAATCCAATTTTGTACCACATTATGTCGCACAAGTTTCGAACGGCGTTCAAGGTATGTACGGACATAGATAAGACGGTTCCGCCAAAGGAACTTGCGGTATAATAAACAATAATAATTAATATCGTATAAAGCACAATGCAATAAGATTTAAGTAATTAGAATTTAGAAAAAACCCATATCTAAGGCGTTTGCCGAAATCGGTACACGATAATAGCCGTTATGCCAAATAGGTGCTTCAATGTTTTACCCAAGAATTAGGTTAATAGTTAGAATTCCTTATTTCCTTGATAAAACATTGAATAGAGTATTATGATTGTCAATAATTTTATTCGACCTAGAACAGGACATTCAGGAGGGAGTAAACTGGTCAATCTTTCGAGTGAAAGATGGTAATAGTTCTTTTTTCATAACAAAAGAATAAGAGTTTTGAGATAACTGTTGAGTTTCGGCTTTTAAATTAAACGACAGTTTTCTCCTAACTTTTCATAGTAAAATACATGCTATAAATATTTTAAATTATAGGTATACCTTAATACTATAATAATATTATTGATGGAAATTAAAACCTTAAAGTATTTACACAATTGTTACGAACACTCTTCACACGAATAAACCAATCAGTTTACACATTTTACACAGTTTATAAACTTTCTTTTAATAAAAAAAAAATTAAATAAAAAAAAATTGTTGTAAAATAATATCTTCTCAGCTATGCATCGAAGCTAAAATTTGGTTTTACATATTATGTGTCTCTTGTCTTTTATATCATTTGTATTTTTTACAAACGATAATTAAACGAAATACACGTTGGCAAAAACCAAAACAATATTACTTTACACGCCCAAATATAATATGTCATTGATATTCGAGTATGATAAATACAATAAGGGTTTGAAGACCGATGGTAATAATATACAGCATACTGCATAGTCAGTTGGCCAACAGAGCGTTTAAAAATCATTTGAACGCGAACGCTTTCATTGTGGCAGTATACTTTTGGGTTGAGTAATATAATACGGAAACCTTTCCCCCCCCCCCCAAATAACCACTAACTTGAGAGGGAAACTTATATCTCAAACTATAAACTCAGTAGTTAGTACATTATGTTGGAAAATTGCGGAATTGGTTTACAAAATATAATGACATCTTTTTTTTATTTTGACAGTCGGCCGGAACCAGGATTATGTTGGTTTTTTAATAATGTATGTGTGTGTATGTTTTTTATACCTGAAACAATAATGAATTCTTTTTGGCGATACAATCCAATTTCTTAACACACACATATATATGTGTGTAAAACAACTGGATTGTACATATATAAATATACCCACACAGGCTAAACATCAAAAATAGTTCAGCAAATAAATTTTACGAAAATAGAAAATAACGTCAAAAGAAGTCTTTTCAAAGCGCAAAAAACCTTCTTACAAATTGACATGTTTTTCGCGTTTCGACGTACACTAAAACTTATTTGTTTTATGTAAAAATTTTTTTTTTTTTGGACATGAGATCTAAAAACTAAACGAAATTGCAATATGTAAAAAAGGTCTAGCTTAGCGTTAGTAAGTACAATTTTACCTGTAAATTACATCGCTAAAGAGATAGTTAATTTTAGTTTTATATTTTATACCTAAAAATTATAAATAGTCTATATAGTTACATTTTGATTATTATTTCTTATTCCCCACCTAAAACCTAATGTTACTAACCTAACTAACTTGATTAACTACAGTACAGATTAGCTGTAACATGCTGCAAAATACATTTAAAACTGAATTGTTTTATAGTAGTTATTATTGACACAGTTTATAAACATCATTTTTAATTTCGAAGGAACCTCATGTTTTTCTCAAATACTATCACAAGTTAACCATTGTATAATAAACTATTCGCAATATGCCCATTAAAAGCACACATTCTTATTTTATTTTCATACACGAATGTAATTTGTTTACTTTTATTTTATGGCTTCTTTCCTACAATTGTCACGATTAAAAAAGTAAAAGGCTAGTAATAAAATAAAACGTAAAATAGTCATGTTAAAATGAAAACGACGTTTTTTTTTATAAATCAGTGATTTTGACTTTGATTGTATTAGTGTTTAATATTAATATTATATTATTATATTTTACTGAAACTTCGAGTAGGGTTAAAATTAAATTTCCATTTAAATTACTCGATAACCGTTCAACCAAATTCTAATTTAAATATTGAAGTATTTATGTTAGTCTCGCAGAATCTTGTGCATAATGCTACCTACAGTATTTATCGCAATACTTGGGTAAGTCACGTCAAAACTAATTCCCCTTCGCTGGTTTTGTATAAAAAAAAAGTATTTATCACAATGATTATACTGATGAATAAAATATTTTATTATTATATTTGTATATAATATAATATTGTATCGTTATTTTCAGTACAGGTTTTTTAATAAGACAAATTTTAACTACTTTGATTAAGCTTTATTTGTCAAACTAACCTCATTTTAAAGAGTTTTTTTTATTGCTACAATAATGATAATAATAAAAGCTATAAATTGATTTCAGTTTTCTTTATACATTTTAATAAATCATAAAGTTTTGATTAAATACACTGTGCTGAAGTCGGGTTTGGCCCATAACTTCACTTCTTATTGATATTTTAACACCAATGACAGGCCCTAATCCCAGGATACATTTAAAAGTAGCCCAAAAAAAACAAAATAGATTATCAAGGTCCATGGAACTGGCTCACAAACATATCGGTACAAGTCTCTTGGCTATAATATAGCAAGCGGCTCAAGGAGATATCCTAGGGATAGAAAAAATCCATATATTCAGATTACCTGGTAGATGCCAATTTTAATTATCTGACCAACACAAATTCAAACTATCCGACTGTACAAATTATGCTTGTACGTTTTACACTGTATATTTTTTAAGGGTTTATTTAGAAATCAGGTGGAAACTGGAACGGCGTGGATTATTATTAAACATTTGACTCCGAGTACCAACTGAATACCATCTTGTATCGATAGAGGTATTAATCAGTCAAGAGAAAAACAATTTATAGATCGACTTCAGTTAGAGACAGCTATCATTTTGACAATGCTGATAATGAAATTTTCTTGCATTGTCGCCCAATTTGCTAGTTTTTTATATTATTCCATATTGCTATATTGCATTTCTAAGACATTTCAAATAGATATTTTTTGGCGCATACGAATTACCTCCATTCCTAATCATTACTTTTAGGTCATAAACTACTAGTTGCTGCCCATGGCAGGTAGTCAATATTTTTAATCTTAGTTGCATGCCAAGGATTTCTATGAATTCCCTCCCATCGTTCCCTTTTAAACCAGGTAAACACTGTAAGGTATGATTTTTTTTTATAATTTCACACTCACTTGCAAACTGTATACCAACTCCCAAATTGTAATATAATAACAATGATAATGTATAAAGTTAAAATAAAAATAACCATCGATTGGGTACCAACTATTGTTTTTTTAAGTGTAGGTATTGCTCGTTGTTTGTATATTTAGTATTTTATACCTGACTCGAAAGTGCTTGATGATTATGATCTAAAACACTTTAAAAATCAGATATTCTTGGAAGGATAAAAATATTTACCACCCATAGCGAGAAGCAACTAGTACTTTTTGACATTGGTGGAGATCAATGAGGTCTTGGGATTCTAAAAACCTTAAAATTAAAAATTAGCGCTGCATTTATTTTTATTTCATCAAATCTCTCACTAAAAAATAAATGTAGGTATTTTAAAATAGCACTTAATTAAAGTTTTAAGGTTCTTAGTATCCCAAGTCCCCACCTGTTCTCCGCCAATGCTTTTTGACTTAAAACGATACGATAGGACAATATTATAAAGGTCACCGAAGGCAAGTCGTATACAATTTTGGAGGCAACTAGTATATAATTTTAACGATTGCCTGGAGATGGGAGGCATTTAGTGTGCACCGATATGTTTATTAGCATCCATAAGGACCCGTTTCAGGCTCTATCCTAGTACTATAGTCGGCCGCTAAACGTGGTCTCGTGTAAACGCATCCTAATGCGTGTTGTAACTTGGCATTACATATGCAATGTGTTAACAGAGAAACAGTGTTTTTTGTTTTGCACCCATAGGAAACCATGTTACGGTGCTGTTGCGGCGGACGGACCGGCAAGCAGCGGTGTCTGCGGCGGGGGAGCGGCTCGCCTGTTGCCGCCAATGGCGGTCAGAGTTACCGGAGGGTGTCTGCTGGACAAGCGTCTCTCGGCAGTGGCGACGGACTACGGTGCTGGCGGTGGCTGACGGCCGCGAAGAAACCGGGCGGCTCCTCCAAGTCGCCACCGCCTGGCCCGGTGGCGCTCAGCGATTGGACAATGATCAGCAACAGTAGCCTCAGGGACGTGGACGGCAACGATCTCCGGGACGAACTGGTCGGGTACGCCGCGACCACCACCACCACGACGGACAGTTGTTCCAAAGATAGCACGTTAAGTTTTACCTAAACGTTATAACATTGTAACAAAACGTAGGTACTGTTTTATATTGTAAAGACAAACACAAACAAAATATAGATAACGCGTTTACTATTTATTTATGTACACGTGTAATGTGTATATATTATGTATATGAAAACACAGAGGGAGAAAATATAGAAGTCGGCTTGCTTTTATTCAATTTCCCGTTATGCTGATTTTAATAATAATATTATTTATTCATACTACCGTTGTTGCTATATTATGCTTTTTTGTATACTTTGCAAAAGCGACCTCGCTTTTTTTACTCTCTGTACTCTTCATTTTGAACCGTGAACTAGCCCACATATGCCTACTTAGGCCATTGATCCCATACCTAAATAAAAAACATTGTCCAATAACCTACATTGGTCTCGATAACACTATTGGAGGTTTTTTTTTTATTGTAATGATTACCATAAGATAGCGGTTGCGTATTATGTTTATCGTGTTAACCGAACAAAACCTTAATACATTCAGAAATGCACTTTCAATAACAAACAAATCCGATTTCGAAACAAATAACATTATACAATAATCTAAATGGCAAATTCATGCAATTACAATGTCTATAAGTCTCTGTTGTATTCGGCGAGAAAGTATAAAGTAAGACGTGTACACGCTACACACTAAGTAAACTACGGTATAGAAATCAAAACCATATGCTTAGACTGACGGCTACACTCTTGTACAATAATTATTTTCGGCCACAGTGTGCTCCGGATTACAAAATTATTTCACATTTTTTATGTTTTTTAGGCCTTAAGCCATAGCCATAGTAAGTTACAAAACACACGGGTGTTGTCCCGTTTGGTTACAAGAAAAAAACACTTAAGGTTGAAATTCAAAATTAATGACATGCATAGCGAATTTCCGTTTCGGGCGCGGTTTTGAAGGGAAGATTATTTACGGATAATTCAAACGCACAATATTAATTTTTATCCATCTTCAAATCCGCCATTTCTCTTAGAAAGGCTTCCAGTATCGCTGCGGTAAAGCTCTGTTATAATACTAGCACGTGTACTTACTGTATTAATTACTATTGTTGTCTATAGTATTAGTTGTACACTTACCATATTAATGTGTGTATGTCCAAAGTTTGGGAAGTAGACATAAGGAAAAACAAGGGCCGTAACGCAAAAATGTACATTAGAATTACATTTTATTAAAACTTTTCATTTCTATGGTACATACATTTATATATTCTATATAAAAACCGGAAGTGTTGATGTTTAATGAATCATTTTACTCGTAGTAGGTATCCGACCTGTTGTCGGCACACTCGAGCAAATTTTTTTACATAATAATAATTATGGTTGTCGAAAATAATGTTATTGTACATAATATTAATATTGATATAATTATATCAACATTGTTATTTAACGCTGCTGTCTGAATGCCTAAAATATATCTTAACTGATAATCAATTTATAAATAAAAAAATTGTTTAATGTATGGAACAATAATATGAGTTAGCAAAATGACCAAATGTACAAACAATTTATAATCATATAACATTTATCTTGAATTATAAATTACAATAACCGTTACAATTTATGTACGAGTACAAATAAATAAATATTTTTGAAAATTGCTTTTATTATATTTAAAAACAACTTATACCTACTTATTAGAGCGAAGAATTATATAGACGAGTGATTTGTTTTTTTTTTGTTATAAAAATAGTTTAAAAAATTTTAAAAAAATACTATTTTTCAAGATATTAGATATAATAATTATAATTTTAATTGAATGATATGTTTGACCAGTTTAATAGTTTTAATTTTATTAACGACTTGATTATTTTAAGGTGATAACTATATTCTTCGAGCTAAATTATAATACATTAGACACAAAGTGAAATAATGTTAATCATAAGATATAACGTCAAATTAAACGCGTGTTTCTTCAATCATACTTAAAATGCTACATAATATTATGTGTACGATTTTGCTTAGAGTAGCATTATAGTCAACCCGTTAGTGCAAAGTTAGAAATTAAATGTTATTAATAAACCTAACACAAGTAGGTATATACTAAATAATTTGTAAAAAATAGGTACAATTAAAACCACTGGGTTGACTGAAAACTTTAAAAACAAATTGTAAGCCTCTCAAAAAGTAAAAATATTTATTAATTTGATTTTGTAATTTTGAACAAAACTAAATTCAATATTTATGTGATGTTATCCAATGTCATTATTATTTCCCAAGATAACGTTTTATTTTTTGCTTATCGTTGGCTGCAAACAATTGTTCGTTTATTCGAGTTGACATTCTGTCAATTATTTATTGATGTTCTCAATTTGCTTTCATGAAAACATAAGTCACGTCCACTTAGTTGGTTCGTTTATCTTTAAATGCGATTTCACCTACGAAAGAACATAACGAAAACGGTATACCGCAAGTCATGATTTATTTGATTCGGATATTTTTAAAAAAGAAATCATGCAGAAAATACATTTATCTAAAAAAGTAAATAAATTGTTTTTAATATTGTATACTCTTTCTAAATAATAAACGCTGTTGGTAGTTCGAGACAGCCTTAGATTGTATTTAGGTTTTGAGCAATTCTATTGATTCGAACTGGTACTTTTTTTTAAGTCGATTATAATCTTAACTTGCCATTTTCTTTTTTGATTAAACATGACAAGATCAGTACAAAACTAATGTTCAATATAAATATGTATAATTATTTTTAACACTCTTTTTAAAGTTGTAATTATGTTTTGTAGCTATAATTAAATTAAATACACTGTAAACCGATAACTTCGGGAGAAAAGACAAAATATATCCAACAGGTTATCAAAAATATACCTATCCAAAATGCACGAGATCATTATGCATGGTATCTTTAACTATACCTCGTTCTTATAAATATTTTTTTTGTTTATCATAGTATTAAAGGTTTAAAAATGTGTCTTTTTTTTGTTTATTTATTTCTGCATATATTATATTTTAAATTACTACACAATGACTAATGTAAAATAAAAAAAACAAGAAATGTGTATTTTGATTTTTCTATTACAATCCATGAAAAAAAAAACAACAAATAATCTATCTATAGGTATTGCTACTATTTTAATTAGTTTTAACAAACATAATATTGACTATCTATATAAGAGGTAACAATGTATAACACATCAGTTTATACATATTGTGTTAACAGCTATAGATGTTAGTGTATACAAAATATTTACTTACATTACTTGAGTATTATCGTTATACATATATATATTTTTGATCTCTTTTTTTTTTTATTACTATTATCAATTACATGTTTAAAATTGTAATGGCTGTTTTTTTTAAAAATAAATTCTATAAATATGATTACAATACAATTTTGTTTATTATCTTGTACAAAATAAAAATACGCTAACAAATAATCAACAAATATTGAATATTTTAGAAAATATATCCACAAAGACAAGTAAGTGCATTGCGATTAATTAATATTTACAAACTATAATTTGAAAAACAAAAAAATCAATTACAACAATTTTTAACCAATTTTTTTTTTACAAAGATTTTCAATTATTTATGAAAAATAAAACAATAAGTCACAATTTAAGTTATAGTTAAATTGTAAGGAATAAAACCAAGCAGCCAAACATTCATACCCCAAAGAAGTATACTTCCATTTAATCATAAAAATGTTCTTATTTTTTTACTATAGTTTAATAAGATAATTATTCAAGTCAAAGTTACTCTAAATAATAATTTTAATAGGAAAAAATAAAAACTGATGTTTTTATTAATTATAATGGTGGTAAGCTCGTATATCGTACATAAATCTGAACACAAACTAACTTATATTCTTAAAGACATAAACAAAAGGATTTTGTGTTTTTTTTGCCCAATCAATTTGCAAGCTATAAGTTAATTCAACAGCAACAATATCTGATTAAAAATCATCTTATTGGGGTTAAAAAAGTTATAAACATCAGCCTTTTTTACATCTAAACCAATACCCAATGTACTGATGACAAAACATTTTAAACAGGTCATTTTACCCAACTACTAATTGCTTCGTTATGTATTAATTCACTAAAATCTAGATTGCGTGGTAGTGACAACTTTTGAAGCCTTCATCTTAGCTACAGATGCAACCAAATCATCCATACTAATAGGTCTCAACAAATTTGGATTAGATTGATCACTGGAACACTCACCAACGAATCTGCTTTGCATTTGAGCCCTAATAACCTCTGGACTAAAAATGTACAAACATTATAGTCAACAATAGTGTAATTCAAATTTATAAAGATAATATAATAATATATTAATTTTTATTACCGTCTTTGTAGTTCTTCTGCTTTAATCAAATCTTTAATACGTAACAACGAGGCAATGCGGCACATCTCTTGAAGATCTGAACCTGAAAAACCGCTCGTCTCTATAGCTAAGTTATGTAGATCTACATCATCCTCGAACTCTTCGGAGCTTAAAACTAAATTAAGTATTTCTTTCCTTTGTTGTTCATCCTTAAATTAACAATAACAATAAATTAATTATAATTGTTCAAGAATGAAATTTTGAAATTATTCCAAATGATTTATTATTTAAAACATCATCATCATCTGGCTAAGATCATTGCAAGAGTTTTGGCTGCTACTACAGCAATGGTCACTCGCCCTCCTAATGCATAATGTTTTACCGAAATTGTTATTTAAAACAATAAACAAAATGTATATTTTCTATTAACTCATTTTTATCACATAATTATGTGGTATTTAAATAAAAAATTCCTTGTTCTAAGTGTACACAAATGAAATTAATTAAAATTGGGAATTATTCGTTTTGTTTTAAGATTGTTCATTTAGTCTGTAAAACTTTTAGACTGGTTTTACACATAGCGATACAAATGTCGCTTACAAATTTGAGACCGAAAAGCCTAGCATATAGTTTGTGACAAAAGCGTGTGTCATACGCTTACATGTTGTGTACAATTTTCAAACGCCATATATAAAAAAAACACTTGTGCTATGCGCATAAGGTCTTTACAGATAATTCTATAATATACGTTTAATTAGCCACAGCTGATAACGTAAGCATATTCTTGTAATATTTTAGCTGGTGCAAACTCGAGTTGGTCTGGAAGTCTGAGATGCAAGTGCATCATCTTACACCTCCAAGATTACACCACTAACTGATTAAAAACCAATTACCGGTGTAAACTAATAAAATATAAAATAGGTACAGTATTAAAAAAAAATGGTGGTACTTTAGTACTCAGCTACCTATTAGTGTGCACCTTTATCTGTGCAGATTAAGATGTTTTTTTTCTATGCCACTTTACATACTAATCATATGAACAAAACTAATACTATTACCGGTAAAGATATTTGAAAAGTGGCAGGCATGCGCCTAAGTATGGCAGGGTCCAAATCTCTAGGCCTGTTTGTAGCTCCCATGACTATAACTGTGCACTCAGGATCTGTTGACAAACCATCCCATAACATCATAAATTGGGCCTTCATCATAGCTGTTGCTTCATGATCGTTTTGTGTTCTAGATCTCAGAAACGAATCTAAAAAAAAAAAACAAATGTATAATACTTTTAATATTTTTTATTGTAAAAATAGTCTTAAATTGGTCCCAACAGGATGATTGGTCAAGGCCTATACAGCGAGACCATATACAGTGGGCCGTTTTTTTCACATTTTTGTTGTTGGTCTCAAATTTAATGATAAATATAAAGAATATTTTAGTAGAAGAGAAGAGGTGAATTTATTTAATAGTATCTTCCAATAGTTACTAACTTCACTACAAAAAGACTCGGACAATCAATCTTTAACAAAAATTCAAATAGGTGTAAATATTTTCAACTACCCACTTCTAATTTTTAATTGTTCTTTTTTATTTTAGCAAAACACTTTTTAACCTAATCCCATTTATACTCTTTCTTCTTTAATTTAGGTACTTATTATTGACCGTATTAATAAAATGAAATAGCCTGAAATTATATTTTAAACATATTTATAAACATTAGGTCAAATGTATGTAATAAATTACATTAGAAGCGATGGTCAAGCTCTATAACACAACCTGGAAGGAATCAAAATTTACAGTCTGTCCAACAAATGTTTGGCACCATTTTATTCTCACTACATGGCTCATGTTATATTCTTTCATTAATATTTAATAACTAATAATAATAATAATGCGCTTAAAAATTAAACCAACAACTATGTTTTTTAAACAGATTTATCTATTTTGGACTATTAAATAAATGACAAAGTTAATGATGAAGTTAGTGAATGATTAAGTACAACAAAAAACCTAACTCCATTTTAGTGTACACATCTATACAATTTTTTGTTATACCTAAAAAATTTGAATATTAAAATTATTTATTAATAACCTTTGAATAAAATAGTGCAAGAAACTGAATGAATATTTACCTATTTCATCAATGAATATGATACACGGTTGCAATTTCTGAGCCAAACTGAAAACAGCTCCGGCTAATTTCTGACTTTCACCATACCATTTATCAGTCAATAAAGAGACATCTAAGTACAAGAAATTCATACCGGCTTCTCGTGCAGTTGCTTTAGCAATCATGGTCTTCCCACATCCAGGAGGCCCATGAAGTAAAACACCTAAAATGCATTACTTAATGTAATTAATAATGCATTATATATCATGATAATACGAAGATATACAAAGATATTTTAGTTAAGAAAATTTGACTTCAAATGACCTTTAAGAAATTAATCAGCAATAAATAAAATGTTTGTACACATAATTAAATTTCAATTTACTTCAATTTTCCTAATTAAAATATCTTATCTAGTCTGCATCAACTTTTTACTAATAAAATCTAAAAACAGTCGAACCTTTGGGGGGTTTGGTTAATACTGAATGCCTAAGCAATTCCTTTCTTTGAACAGGAAATATCACAGTCTCTTTTATTTCGTCTATTACTTGACTGAGTCCAGCTATGTTATTCCATGAAACAGTGATATCATATGGATTTACAAGATGACTGGCAATCATCAACTCATGATCAGTCAGCTATAGTATAAAAATGTTTTATGTTTAAAGATTATTTATATAATGATCATATGACATACTTACATTTTTAACTTGTTCCAAACCAAGACTTTTTAATTTACTAAGAGCCTAAAACATATTTATGATGGATGAAAGGGAAATAATTTTATTTATGCAGAATTAATATTAATATTTGTATACTAATGAGAAAAAAAATGTGAACAAATTCTAAATTAGCCTTACAACCATGAGTATTAAAATAAAAAATTAAAAAATAGATAGTAAAATAGATAAAAACACAACATTTCGAATTGGACCTGGCTGTAAGGCTAACTTCAAAACGACTTTACCTCCTGGTTAAGTAAAGAATTTTTTTTAGCTTTAACTGTTTACCGTTTGCTTGGACTTTTTCTTCTGCTGGCTGGTTGGATCGATCTGACCCAATAACCATTTCGTACCAAAATATGCACAAGTAGACATTAACGTCATACGAATGACTAACGAAATAATTTCTTTCCTGTTCATTTCCATGTTTTTGTCGAGGACTAATGATTGTCAGCTATTTAAAGAAGCTTTCGCAAGATCAACGATTAATCAATACATTGTCTTATACTAAAATAGTTTTAAAATAAAGTATTTCACCACTATCAAGTACAGTATAAAGTCTACAACTCAAAAGACCAACTTGGGAGGTTAATTTTTCAAAAATATTAACATTTAACATCCAATTCCAAAATCATTATCACTAAAAAGTTTGATACATAACCTCAAATAACGTTATCAACAAGTTACATTTATTTTAAGGTTAAGTTCAAACCCATTGACCATGTTGACGACCGAGACTAATAAGCCTATAACCATGGTTATTCTGAGACATGAAAATTTATAATAATAGGGAATAATTATATAGGTATATATTATGAAAACTTATTTAGCAGACTATATTATGAAATTAAATGTCCTTAGTCTGTGTTATATTGTCGAGTCTATGCCCTATGGGACCAAATTGGGAACATGAAAATACGTCTCATGGTTGTAAAAGTTAACTCAATATAAATTATATTATTTTACCATATTATGCACTATTAAATAAAATAAAATAGATAGCTGCTCACATATATAATTATATAAGCAAAACATTAAAACAACTATTTATGCAACTCATTTTCATTTATTTTGACTTAAATAATATAAACAAAAATTAAGACAATAAATGTATTGTGTCATACGTATTACAATGTTCAATGTAGATAGTCAAGTGAAAATAAGTGTGTCTAGTCCATCTGAAAAAAAAAACAAATATTTCCAATATTGAATGATAATAATATAGTATTTAAATTAATAGTTAATTATACACGCAAAATATGAAATTGAAGACTAAATATCTAGAATGTGGATGTGACCCTCTCGCCAAACTGCACCGTAACAACGGGCAACGCTTATGTTAAAAACTGGCAATACAATTCTAAATTTCAATGCGTTTAAACAAATATGAAATCCAAAAATGGAGCCTCAAATCCATAAGCAGGCGTTCCATTCATCTTATAGTATACTTATGTCGAGTTGCATAAAGAATTAATAAAACTAATAAGACTAATCACGGGCCACTAAATTAATTATAAGGAACCCTTAACCATTTATTGATTCATTAAACGTTTATGCAACCCGGCATTAATCAACGGTAATATCCACTTACTTTTTTGAAGCCGATGTCGTTGGCGTATTCACGGAAACACTGACGACAAAGGTTGATTCCATACTTCCTGATCAGACCATGCTTGTTGGTGCACGCCCGACTAAAACATAAATAGTCAAAATTAATACAATTATCTAGTACAATACAATAAAAGAAGTTTTCACATTATCATTTTACTTAGACTGCCTTTTGACCTATGTGGACAATTTTAATTTAAGCAAATCGTGCGACTTACCAGTAACGGGAACCTTGGCCGTAGCGTCTTGGATGCGAATACCATACGTTAGCGAAACCCATTTTGAATAATTGGAAGTTGGTAAATAAATCGACCAAAATCAAGACAAATTGTCAAAATCGAACACGTGTTGTGTGAAAATGAATTTGTTTAGATCGGCCACCAAAAGAATAAGTCATGAAACATTTATGATAAGGCAAAGAATATGGAGAACCAGAAGCGTAGCGCTACCAGCGGAGAGAAGGCATTATTTTTTTTTCCATACAATTTTTTTGGTTATGTATCAAAATCTTATCATACTGATAACAGCAGAGAGTTCAGAGTACTCCATGCGCGTTTCTTTAACAGTTTGTTTTCCATTACAAAGTTCTGAGTCGTTTGACAATAATATTGACGTTAATAGAGAATGAAACCGATGAAAATATTTGTATTTTGTAATTTATTCCAGTCCTTAGGTAAGCTTCATTTATTTGTAGTGCATGCTTTTAGACTTTAATTTTGAGAAATGAAAACTTAGACACCGACAAACTTTACAATAGTCGCTTAATGTTTTCAGTATAAAAATCTCCAATGGAAAACGCCTGGAAAACTGAAGTTCCCGAGTTTCGCCCTGAAGATAATCCCCATGGGCTCTTAGAAGAAAGTTCATTTGCCACATTGTTTCCTAAATACCGAGAAGCTTATTTAAAGGAATGCTGGCCACTTGTTCAAAATGCCTTATCTAAATACAATATTAAAGCCGACCTTGACTTATTGGAAGGAAGTATGACAGTTCGTACAACACGTAAGACATGGGACCCTGCGTCAATTTTGAAAGCTCGAGATTTAATAAAACTCTTGTCACGGAGTGTTCCTTACGAGCATGCTGTGCGTGTTATGCAAGATGACATGGCAGCCGATATTATAAAAATTGGTTCTCTAGTTAGAAATCGTGACAAGTTTGTTAAAAGAAGACAACGGCTTATCGGGCCAGGAGGATGTACTCTTAAGTCAATAGAATTATTAACCAATTGTTATGTACTTGTCCAAGGACAAACTGTAGCAGCTCTTGGGCCTTATAAAGGTCTTCAACAAGTATGTAGAAATTTGTTGTTTTTATTTATTATTAAATATTGTATTATCTATTCAAAATGTTCTAGGTGAGACGTATAGTAATGGAGACAATGAAAAATGTTCATCCAATTTATAACATTAAAGCTTTAATGATTAAACGTGAACTCGAAAGAAATCCCAAGTTAAAAAATGAAAATTGGGATAGATTTTTGCCAAATTTCAAACCCAAGAATGTGCCTAAAAAGAAATCCTCGAAAAAAGCTAAGAAACCATACACTCCATTCCCACCTGCGCCAACTGAAAGTAAAATAGATAAAATGCTCGAGTCTGGTGAATACTTTCTCAAAGAAGAAGAAAGGCAAAAAAGGAAAAGAAAAGTCAAGGAAGATAAACAAAAGGAAGCGAAAATTAAAAGAGAAGCTAAACGTAATATGGCATTTATTCCTCCAGATGAATAATAAAAACAAAAATAATTTGATAAATGTGAATGTCTCTTTTAAAAAAAAAAAATAATAACAACTTTGCCAATACATATAAGTATTTTCTATTTATTCAGAATAAACTAAAACATAATTAATGTAATCGCCCTATTTCTGTTATAAGTTAAAAACATCTTAAAAATAATTTAAAAAAAAACAATAAAAATAAATGTATTTAATTCAAATATACTAAGGAATGAAATCAATATTTGATTATAAAATTTCAACCAATTTTTAAAAGTTATAACATGCATTGTGCAATAACTTCTATATTTTTAATTTAATACTAAATAGTGTCACAAAAAAAAATCAGTCGGTCGTTTAAAAAATGCATTAAAAAGTTTGATTCAAAAACTGAATATTACAATACATAAACAAAAAAGATTGTATAAAAAGAAAATACTATATAAAGTTTGAGGCAAATCACATAAAAAATATCATCTATAAAATGTTCTGTTATTGGTTATACTTATCTAAAGCATAACTTATGTCTTCTGGGCTGACATTGAGTGAAACTTTCCTAAAAATGTCCCAACGTTTCTTTTCGAGAAAAATTAAACCGTTATCTCTTAACCTATAAGCCATCATTATCACTTGTTGGTCGTTGGGTAATTCTTCGCCTAATTTTACAACAGAACAATAATTAAAAATTGGCTTATCTATTATAATGCTATGTATAATATTGCATTTTTTGTAATTAAATATTCACCTTCAAGCAGACAAATATTTTTCATTTGAATATAAACAGAATCAATTGTACTATGATCAACACCCGTTCTGGTTGTTTCATCTCGAAGTGCTCTAAGAAAATATTGTTCAAAGAGACTACAATACCTACAATATAAAAATAATTATTAATCTAATTTGATAAATAATAGTCAATCATTAATCAAGTCGTTGAAGTTTTAAATTTTTTAAATAAGGTACCAACATTTTGGTTATTAACTAGTTTGAACTATAATTATAAAAAATTAATATTTTATCTCAAGTAAAAAAATTATAATCGCGACTAAACAAACTGACAGTAAGTAGCACCACTCAGCCATTGCCTGGAAATCAGAACCAGACATTTTTGAAAAATCTAGTTTTGATTGCCCAATCGTAAACATTCAACTTAAAAATGATCCAGAGAATACATATTTACTTAATAGCGGTTACACGTAGACCAGAGAGTATTGAATTCAATACTTTATTAACATGACTAATTGATATCATCTGAGACCCATCTTCACTATTAACTAAATCTATAGCTCGTCGGCATATGTCTAAAGCTCGTCTAGCATCACCAGACACAGCTGCTACTTTTCTAGAAATAAAATACATTAAAAGAGTTTAATATGGTATAATTTAAAAAATAATATTATCATTACGAGAATACTTAAAATTCATAAAATAGAATAAATCTAACCTGGAAACTAATTGTACTGCATCAGGATCAAATGACGAATTACCAACTAATCTATTCATTATTATTTCTTGTAATTGCTGGAATGTGTAAGGTTTAAATACTAATCTTGTTAATCCCTAAAAATAAAGTTATACATCATAAAAAATATAGCAATACACTTTGAGCATTGAATAAAACTTAAAATACAATAAATAAGATATAGTTTAATACAACTAATATATTTATACAAAACTGTTGCATTTAATGAGCAACCAATTTTATATTTACCATTCTACTAGTCACACAACCTCTTAAAACTCTTTCAGGTAAATCCATTGTGTTAGCGATGGTAATTACAACCACCTTAGAGCCCATTCGTGTAGGCCAATCAAGTATATTATACACAACATCTTGTTTTCTATTGCATATATGATCAACCTAGATGAAGAAAGTTGATTTATGAAAAATAAATTCCTTATTGAATATCAATTATAGTGTCACCTCATCAACCAATAAGATAGTCGATACTTCTCTGGCTTGTTTACCAGAAAAATAATCATTAAGTAGAGCTTGCGCTCGAGCTGTAGAAACCGTTTGGTCAGTTAATTCTTTCCAAATTACTGAAAATGCTTGATGTGGATTAGCCAATCGCAAACCATTGATTTCAATAAACTATAATTTTAAATAATGTTCATGATTAACAAATAAAAATAAATTTATTGACATATTCCACCAAACTTGGGGGAAATTAATTAAAAGTTACATCTTATTATGATTGTTTTATTATATATCACAATTACCTTGAACGAGTGTTTCATCATCAAATCAGTATTTAATGAATCTATCACTCTTTTGACTGTTGCAGTTTTACCAGTACCGGGTACTCCACTTATATACATACTCCTGTATAAACAAAATTAATATATTTTTTTGCATTGAGTGAATTTATAGTTTATTAGATTTTACCCAGTTAATTCATCACTTATTTTTCTAGCTAAAAACGAACGGATAGATTTGAATTCAGTTTCTCTGCATGGTAAATGTTTTGGAGCTGCATGCAAATGTAAATTTGCTCTAGCTTTTTCCAAGGGACTACAAGGAACTTTTGCACCGCTATCTAATCTCTTGCTGGCTGACGCTATCAATGACTTTACATGAGCCTAATGAAAAATACAACCATAATTTTTAATTGTGTAAATACATTTCTAAATTTAGTCAATAATCATTTTACTTTCGGAGTTTTTTTTGGAGTTTTAGGAGTTGAAATCAAATCATATTCTGGTATATCTTGTAGAATTCGTCTGCATGATTTTGAACCAGAACGAGTAGTAGGTGTCATAGACTGTCGCAAACGTTTCTATAATGAAGAAGATAATAGCTTATGATTTAAAATAAGTAAGGTTTAAAGAAAAATAATAATACAAATAAAGAGGACACCACAGATATAACATTTTATGGCATGGGAGTAAGCAATTTTTTTTAAAAACCTTTACAGCCAAAACTATTTTGTACATTTATACGAGTGATTAGGATACTTTATTGATGGTTAATTTTTTTATTATTCTATTACAGCTTTCATTAAGATGACGTTATACCCCCTATTTATTAAGGAGTTAGGTATAGGCAATTTATTGTAAAATTGTAATTTTAAGGCTAAACTATGATGTTTGATTATTAGTTAAGTAATCTTGATTCTTTTTTGGTAGTTTATTTATTTTTCAAAATCTCACAGCATCCTTGACAGCGATTTAAAAAAAAAAAAGTCATCTAAACTTGCTACGCATATTCTCTCTAATCAACTAAATAACAATCGTAGATCATTTTTTTTTTTTACATATTTAAAATAATAAGAACTTTATCTAGGTTATTTCGTCAGCTTTTTTGATATTATGAACCCAACATTTACAATTTATATTTTAATTCTGACATTTTTTAAAAAATTTTAAGTACTTGTATTAAAGGTAAAATTAAAGTTTTCCATAAAAACCAACGAGAGAACCTTGTTAAAGTTCTCCTCTTTTTAACGGTCTATGACTAATACTCTTTGACCTACAAACTTTACTGTAAACCCCTTTTTTACGATTATTTTTAAATGGTATAACGTCCTCTTAATAATTTTTATTTAAAAATCAGCCTATTTTGTACAACTTTCCCGAAATACTAGTAGAAAATATTTTGTACATTTTTTTTTTAAAAAATTTTAACTACTTTATTTCTTTTAAGTTATTTTCAATAATTTTAAAATTCAAGATTTAAGTCAAGATAGTCTAAAGTTAGCCACTCGTGATATTATATAATCAAAACTATTTTGGTAACGAGGCAAACTTGCTCTTTGTGCCTCTCTTTGCTATGGCACTGCGTCCTGCCAACATCAGTTTGTATAATATGTTAGGAGATTATTTAACTTAGTAATGTTTACAGGTTGCTAGCTAATCTATGTCCCTTGTGTTCACAAGAAAAAATGGCGTGTGTGGCGTCCTCTTAAATACAGTTGTACACAAAAGCTGCTAAAACTAACTTATTATTTGAATTTATATCTTCCCCATTTTTATTTCCAACAAAAAAAAAATTGCCTCGCGACCAATAAAAAAATGTACACCAGACACTATAGTATTATACTACACTGGTACTACTTGCATGTGGAAAACCCTCTGTTAAAGACATTTGAGTGCTACTGTACACATTTATAAATTACTATTAATTACTAACATTCACAGGCGTTTTCCAAATATCAACTTCAAAATCCTTGTCATCATCACTGTCGGCTGTTAGCTCCGTAATATTCTTTCTACGTTTTTGTTTCTAACGATAATAAAAACAAATTTATAATGAAATCAATTACATTGATAATTAAAAAAAACCATTTATACTAAATTATTGTTTACTAAAGTAATAAAAAATGTATACTTGTAACTTACACTATCCGGAGTTTTTTCATCAATATCTAAATGGTCTAAATCCACGGTGTCACCAAATCGTGTGACCGATTTTCTCACACGTTTCTGTAAAAACAGCAAATCAAATATTATACTTAGAAACCCATTGTAGCATTATATATTATAGCTTACTGGAGTAATGGGAGTCAACGAATCCAGTTTATTACATGAACTTACAGATTTTTTACGTGAACTTTTCTAATAAAAAATTATAAATCAGTTAGGTCGTTGAAATAATTCTATAAACAATATCTTATAAAAGTAAGTAAAATATACTTTGGGAGTTTGAAAAATATTATCATCGGCAATGTCATCTTCTCCATCAACATCATCTAAAATTCTATCTATTAAGTCATTAACATTGTTTTCTTTTCGTAAATTCCACTTTGTAGACTTTCTCATATTTCTCTATAAAATTAATTTTTAAAAAAAGCATTATTATTTTTATTATTAATAAAACCATAGTTTTTTTTTGTTGTATAATAGTAATGTAATTATTAAAATTAATAAAAATACATACTTTTGGAGTAGCCGAATTATTTTCCCTTTCAGGTACTTTGTTTTCTTGAGAGTTTGGATTTGTCTAAATAATACACATATTTTACATATTAGTATAATTTAATATAGCATATCCAATTCAGTATTAACATTTTCAAATGCAAAACAGAAATGCTAATTTAAAAAAAAAAAATTAATGTGTACCTATTATTTTGATTTTACTCATACTTTTTACAGGCCAATAATACTGAGATAAAAGCAAATGTTACAATTATATTTATATTAAGGACAATAATAAATTAATATATAACTAAAAAGATGAAAGGTGTAGACCCAGATGACATAATAAATGATTACAACTGTACTTACTTTAAATGCACTGGGTGACAAAATAGAAATGTAGTTTGTTTCATCAATACGTTTTATATTTAATTTTAATTCTTTCTGAAAATAAAGAAATAATTTCAATTATCTTTTATACTTTTACTAACAGGAAAAATATATTTTAATGCATACTAATTGAATTATCTGATTGATTTTTCTTGTATTTTCCTCATTTTTATCTAAATTTTCTGTTGGAGTTTTGGTTTTTATTTTCTAAGAAAAAATATTGTGAATGCTATTAAGTGTTGTTTATAGGTAAAAAAATACATTGAACTAATTAGTCCATAAAGACAATAAATAAATTATACTTGTAATCAAACTACAAAGCAGGAGACAAATTGTATTAGGACAATTTGGCAGTTATCTCCTATGATTATGAATTTAAAATATCTACATAATACTAAATCATTTTAATAGTTTTTTCTAAAAAAATGTTGTTTATATATCTGAAATGAGTACATTAAATTGTTTACTTTTGTGCTGAGTAAAATTTGTATTAATAATTTATTATGCTAACAAATGTTAAATTGACAGAAAACAAATGAAAGGATATTTTTATAACTAGTAAATTCTCAGAAAAAGTAAATTTAAGTTTTTATAACGGTCTATATTTTATAATTAAATTATATTAGTAGAGAAACATTCAAGTAGATACCATATTACATTTTACATAAATGTTTTAATAGTGTCATTTAATTTTAAATTATAATACAAATTAATATCTGTTTTTAAGCTAAGAAATAATTCATGGTGACAGTACATTTAATACCTATATTACCTATATGACTGTATCTAATTTTTAAAGTTAAAAAAAATATACACTAATAAGGAAACAAAACAATTTCAATTTTTAAGATATTTTACTTTATATACCATAGATTTTGGACTTTGTTGAGGTATAATTTTGCAACCATCAATGTCCAATTCTAATAAATAATCAATGTTTTTGTTTGACCTTAATGATTTTTTAGGAGTTGATTCATCAACCGATTTAATACGAGTAGAACGTCTTGTTGGTGTCAATAATGTAGTTGCCAAATTACTCATCTAAAAATAATTTTAAAAAACAAAATATACATATAAATTACACAATACTAAATAGACATATTTAAATATATATAACTTGATAGATAATACTAAATTAGACATACACAAAATATACCTAAGCAATACAACTAAGTTATAAAAAATTACCCAGAAATAACCTATCAAAATATAGGTCTGTTTCAAATTCTTAATATAATAGTACGCATTCATTATGTACCGTTCCATACTATACACCTACATAAATAAAGGATTAATAATTTATTTTGCTAATAATTACTGTTTTTTGAAGAAATTAATTTAAATTTAATTAAAATACCCAAATTTCATTCAATTAAATACTAAACTGACAAATAGTATAAAGTGTATTAAATTTCCATATAATTCATAAATAAAGTATTTAAAAATATACAATATTACTATTATACTTCTCAGACATTAAATAGGAACTATATCTTATTGTTGTTGAATTTTATTTCATTATTTTTAATATATATACTGCATTCTGAGACTGTAGACTCAAAATTAAAACACCTACTAAATGTATAATACATAATGATGCTAATAGCTAAGTCACTTATTCCTTAATTTGTATTTTAAGTAGATATTTGGTGATTATCTCTTAAGTGCCCAACGACTAACACAAAGTAAACAATAAAGTATAAGCAGCAATATTTATTATTTTTAGTAAAAATAAAATAGCAAGTAATTAACAAAATGTAACTTAAAAATTTTTTTTAATAAATGTACCTTATATTGTGATGAAATGTACAAAATGTTAAAAACCAAAATTTTAATGACACCTGGTTGGTAAAAAAAATATGATAATTTTTGGATGTAATGAATTATTATGAAAAATATTTAATTATAAAACTCGTCAATAACATAGAATTTATTTTAAAAAAAAATGTCGAATATAGCGGTGATAACCACCGATATATTAATATTAATGACTCAACAGACGTTCAAATTCTTGCATTAAAATTGTATTTGTTTAGTAATTACACACGTTAATGAGAGTATGTTACACGACTTAAAAAATTACAGTGTACCCGGTGTACCGTATAGTAACCTATACTCGTATACCTACTAATTAGTAAATAAATTAAATTATCATTTATCACAGACTAAAGAGTAATGTAAAACCACAGGTAAAACAATCATAAGTAAAAATTTGTTGAGACTTGTCAGTTGTCACTGGAGTACAACTGTCAGCTGTTGATATTGGCCAACAAAGAATGCGCGGGAATTGTTATCACATATTGAAGTAATATCAAGGAAACTAAAATTAATAAAAATTCACCAATCAAATGCCAATTCTTCAGGTTTCAAATTTCTTAAGTTTCCTACCTCGCGGCTCGCACCAGTCGATGGAGAAACACACGTAGAAGCGAGTCAAATCTGTTTTCAGATTACTAGTCGGTTCACTGGTTCGGCCTGTGCGATGGACAAAATATGTACTATTATATTAACTGAAATTGCTTTTACTCATAGACAAAATTATTTATATTAAAAATAATACCATGAAGCTTATACAGATATATCGGTAAATTAATTGAGATGGTCGAAATTTTATTGAAACCACATTTTTCTTAAATATTGCCTTTACAAAACTCCTTAAAAATGGTCGGTATCGACTATCGAATTATGAAATGAAGTTTTTATATTAATATGATACTAATAAACTGTACAAATATGATGTATACCTACACGGAAATCACCAGTTATTTTTTTCCCAACTGTAATACATAATAATTCTATTGTCTTTATGGAACTCTACACTAGCATTTATTAAGGTGCATTGTATAGGCAATTTTCACAGAAACTTAACATTGCTAAAATTTGGATATGTACTCGTATATTATATTAACATAAAAAAAGGAGATTTATTTGGATATTTAATTTTTTTTCAACTTTTATAACGAATACAGGCTTTTTTTTTACAAAAACATATTTTACTTTTACGAGGTTTTCCTCAGTGGGGTGAATGGGCTTAATAATATCCTTGATGTATATACATTTGTATTGTATATGGATAATGTTTTTATTTTTTTAGCAAAATAAATAAAAAATTATATTACAATAAATATTTAATTACGAACATTATGTTATTTTAAATCGCACAGGCCGAACCAGTGATCCGATTAGTAATCTGAAAACAGATTTGAACTCGTTATTAAGTTTACTTGGGATCCCACGAGGTACTTTTTTGATTTCTTTTTCTTACTATGAATAAGAAACGTTTGAACATTTTATAAAATTTCAAATTTTAAAATCAAACTTGTAAAGGGTTAAAATTAATAATTGAAAAAAGTGCCTTGTAGGATCTAAAGTAAACTTCATAAAGAGTTCAAATCTGTTTTCATGTTACTTATCGGATTACTGGTTCGGCCTGTGCGATGGACAAAATATGATGTGTTTTGACTGAAAAAAACGGCCGGTATCGAATCACCTTAAAACTTAAAAGCCTTTTGAATTGACAATTATTGTCGAACATAATATAATTTAAACAGTTTTTACATTTATTTACAATCACCCTATCACTATTAAAATATTATTATTGACACAAAACTAAAAATGGGAGGTATATTTATGTGAAGTATTTTAAACACATTTTTTATTTTGACGCAGGGACCTATAGCATAGGCAAATTCTTCAATCTCCATAGTGGGCTACTCCTTCCTCCCGGCTCCCACAGCCCCACTCTATATTTATATGGCTTATCACTTTACCACTTTTATTATCTGCAGTGTTAACACTTATCAGTACAGTAACCATAGATTTGATCTGTGACCGTAACTCGTAAGTCATGTGTGTCCGGTGTTGTGATAACTGAATTTCATAGTTCCAATATTTTTATTTAAAAATGTGAATTTAAAAATATTACAAAGTACACGTAATTTAGTATTCTATATTTATAAATATTACCTACATAACTTATAAGTACACACTAAAATGAGTCGAGCCCTTAATTATGTCTCGACTCTGGGTCGTGTTTTGTTGTTGAATTGCAAAATTATTAAACCTACAAGTCATTTCGGTAGTAGAACAATCCGGCCAATGTGTGTAGTATCGTTTCAAGAACCATCTACCAAGTATCTGGGGTATGAAAATGTTAATGCACATAACACCATGGCCAACGACCCTATGTACAGTGAAACTATGATGGATTCCCAGGAGAGAAAAAATTGGCCTTTAGTTACTGATGAACAGTTTCATATTTTAATCACTCAAGATCATAGAATAAGATCAGTAGACGAAATTTGTGACGATTTTCAAAAGATAAGCATTTACGCATCGGGTAGACAATTTTATTTGATAGATGAAATGTTTGAAAAACTTAGAGAGCGATTAATAGCAGTTGCTCCACAAATGTCTGATGACCAGTTGTTGAATTTTCTTAAAGTTCTTCCATTGTGGAATATATGTAGTGCTAAAGTACCATTATATTTTAAATTCTGGTCAGTTTTTGATAAACAGTGTATAGAAAGATACAAAAATTGGTCCCTAAATAAAACTTTATTGTTTATGGATCATTGGTATAACGCAAGAATGTCAAAATTAAGTAATTTTGTATGGTTGGGTGTTCGTAAACTTGGTCGAAGACCTTCAAGGTAAACATGAAATTTATGTATTATACATTAATATTAAATATAAATATATTAAATTGTATACCTATGAAAAATTTCAATCCATGAATATAAGTCTTACATATCATCTGAGTATGTATCATTTTAGATTTCCATGATGTTTGCATGTAAAATGTTTATCACAATATTTGACTCTAGTTATTGTTTTTTTCAGATTGACTCCAAAACAACTGGTCCAAATGATGTTTTATGCTAACACAAGTAGAAAATTTATTTCTACATTACCAATGTATGACATTGAACATGAATTGAATTCATATTTCGATGACTTTAATGTAAAAGAACTTGGTATAATAGCTTTGGGTTTTTTTAAAACTCAAACTCCTATTCGTAATCCTGATATAATTGAAAAAATGTATTCATCTGTTTTGTCAAACATGTCGCAGATAAACAGTGTAGAATTAGCTGCGTTTTTGAAGGTAAATTAAGCTATATCTTATTTTATAATATTTATAGATCCAATTTTACACTTGTAGATTTTTAGGTATTGTTCAAAGCCCATAAATCATATTTCAATGCGCAAGCTTATGAATGTTTTAGTAGACCAAATTGATTATGTTAATCTACTATGTTGTGTTCATATGGCATTGTTGGGTACTAATTTATTAATGAAGCACGATGAACTATTAAACAAAGTTTCACAAAGATTAGTCAATGAAGTATCGAAAACTCGCATTAAGGTATGTTATATAATCATAGGCGCAAATACGGGGGGCTAGGGTGGGCTTAGCCCCCCCAATGCTAGACATAGCCCCACCAAAAAAATTAGGTTATGCGTACAATTTTAAAATACAAAAATATATTTACTTATATATATATTTTTTTTAAAAATGTCCAGCCCCCCCGAGTTAAAAATTGAAATTGCACCTATGTATATAATTCTATTACCCACAAGAGTTCATTATATGTGCAGCAGAAATAATATTAAACATAACTTTGTTGTTTTTTTTTTTAGGATTTAGAAAGAGTTACATTAGCTTTGACAATGTTGAATCATAATCCAAAAACAAACCCTTGTATATTTGATGTTGTGGTTAAGGAACTTCGAAATAACAGGGAAACAGAAATTGATAATTATTGTAGACCGTATGTTTTTACGCTATCATACCTAGCAACAAATAATGTATATCCATATGATTGTATTTCAAAAGCACTAAGTGTTGAATTTTTACACAAATGCTTTGGTAAGTATATAATGATTAGAAAATGTTATTAACTCTTCATGTGTTAATTTTTTTTATATTTTACCAATTTATTAAAATTTATCAATTGTATGTATATATGTTTTATCAATTTCCTTTTCCAGGTAAAAAACTCAACAGGTTTAATATTACTCGTGATGTGCTAAGCTTGAGCAACAGTCTTCTAATAGAATGTCCTGACTATACAGGACCATTTTTACCAGATAAACTAACGGAATCTTGCAACAATGTATGTTTAAAAGTTACTAAACAACATGATACTTTTTATCATTTTTCAACTAACAAGTAAAACCTAGCTTGTTTGGACAGCATTTACTAGAAAGGGACTAGTTCTCAAAATTATGAAAAATAAGTTAAGATCATTCTGAATAGGATTATACCCAGAATATAACCGTCATCAAACTTAGATGCTTTCAATAGAAAAAAAAACTAATTTGAAGAGGTTTAGATTTACAGTAACAATATAACGTCAAATTACTAGGATAAGGTAGCTAATTGTGCTCTAGCTTCCTTTTGATAAATACTGTCCAAAAACAATGTCTTTAGGTCTCCAATATTTATAATTAAAAATAAAACAAATATGCATATAAAATCAAAAAATACAAACTATTACCTTGAAAAAATGAAAATTTGGTATACAACATTTATTTGAGATTTTAAAAAGAAAATGCCACCGTTTTCGGTATTTTTTATTTCATAAAATCATAAAAGATGTTTTATCATTTGTAATTGCCATTTGCTAAAGTTTTAGCACATGGCAGTATTTGCACAAGTCAAAAACATCTTTTAACTGATTTATTTATTTTTATACCCACTTTATAACTCTTTTGATGTGTTATAGCATTTAGCTTGGCATATACCTACCTCGGACAATTCCAATAGACTTACTTACACCGATAAATTTATCTTGAAACTTCATAGAGAACTAATTTGTTTGTTTATCGACGAATCATTTTTACACATATGTTATCCATTACCACATCATTCAAAACCAGGTTTGTAATTTTAAAAGTTATCTAAAATAAAAAGAATATACTAATAATGGTGATATTTAAGGATCGCTTAAAATATTAAATTTTGAGGAAAATATTTTATACGATTTTTTACTAACTTTGTTTTTTTACGATAGATATGTTATTCTGTATTAATGAAGAAGGACAACCAATAATCATTCCAAAAACAATGAAAAATAAGACTGTGTTTCATGATTTTACGAAACCACCTAGTTTAGGCAAATGGTTTGCTGTTGTGTCACTTGGGCGAAACGCTCTACTTTTAAACAGTACAGAGCCTACTGGATTGACATTATGTAAACTTCGACAACTAAAGAAGATTGGATATGAACCAATCATAGTAAGGATTTCTAGTTTATGTGTATATTTATTCACAATATTAATCATTTTTTTTTATTATTGCAGTTTACATACAAAGAATTTACAAATATTAATGCCGATGCACATCAAATCGTTAGAGAAAAACTAAATTCACACGGCATAGTAATATAACGTAGTAATAAGTATCTATAGTGTTATTTTTTTTAATAATAATATAAAAACTTGAATATTATAATTTTTATATTAAAAATAACAGTAATATATTAGCACCTAAGACCAAGGTTAAGCTGAAAATAATTTCAGTTAACAACTCTAGTATTCTAGTATTGGCTGAATGAAAAATTCCTCTTTCAAAAATATCATTGAAATACATTATGTTATTATATTGCATGAAATATGCAATGATTGTTATTATCATTTTTATTATATTATGTAGTTTTGAATGTTGATTAATACTCATTTAATTTGAGTTTATAAACTTTTTTTGTTTTAGTAAAAAATGTATGATAACGACATAGTGAAATATTTTGCTATATAAAAATTGTGCATTTAAAAATTCACACGTTAAAACTGTAGGTGGCAGTTTACTGGCCAAAAAGTTATCCAGTGAAAAGAAATTGCCACTATTCCTATAGTTACTCAACTTTGAGTATTCAAACACATTTTTAAAATATGTTGTTTTTTGGGTGCGTAAGACTTTTAAGCCAAGATTTGTAATGCCTTTGAAATATGAATAAAATTTGTTTAGTCACTAGAAATACAAGTATAAAACAACAGTTACTTTCAAAAGATATATTTTTATCAAAATGAAAATAATAGAAATTGGCTAGTAACTTTTCTAGTATAGAATCCTCTTTCAAAATGTTTGTAATATTATCAAAAGAAATACTAAATTAATTTTTTTTTTTAATTCGTTAGACTAATTATTTAATATATATTGGAACTTTTGAGTTAATAAACAATTTATAAAATATGTTTATGTTATTGGCTAGTTGTGACTATAATTTAATCAAAAATAACCTTTGTACATTGCCTTGACTTAATAGGAACTAATTTACAAAAAAAAAAATTGCTTACATTTAGTTTTTATATATTATCACATGTGCACCATTATGAATCATAATAATTAATGAATTTGTGTAAGAAGCTTGTATGTTAGCATCAACATATAAAGAGCAATGTAAACAACACCTTGTTATGCATACTGAATAGAGAATTTAAATTATTAGCTAATCGGCATTCTCTATTGCACTTACTATTCTGGCAAACAGTATAAATACTAAAATATGAATACACGTGTATAGTAAAGTATATTAATAATTCTATCATAAAATAATAATTGTAAAAAAATAAAAAATTGTAGAAAAACTGTTGACTATTCTTATTTGTGTTTATCTTTGGTAGAAAAAGTATAGTGCTTAATGTCAATTATTAGATTGTTTAGATGACGATAATTTACATAAAAAATATATAATATAATATTTATATATAAATATAGATAATGAATGCCATTTGACTAAAATTCTATTCATTTGAAATGTGAATGTTATAGTAAATATAAAAATAAGTTATCACATCAGAAAAATTAAAGCTGTCAACCAGGCGCTTGTGTAATTCAATTAGTACCACATTATTAGGCGCTTATCTAGTTTCTCTACCAGCTAATTTATCAATATAATCTTGTAATGGTGCCAATTCTCTTCTGTCAATTAACACAAATTCCTGTAAAACACACATAACAGTTTTAAAAAAAGTCTTAATTATATCAAATCATTACATCAATAGATATTATAAATAGTTTTGTACTGACCTGTACAAAGTAAATAAAATGTTTAAAAGATGTATTAAGATGTGCTTCTTCTCCCAAGGATACAATTGAATCAAAATGAGTATGATATATATGTGCATACACCCTGAATAACCGTTTAAGTATTGTTTTTGCAATCGATAAGAAATTCTTAGGAAAAGGAACTCCAATTTTTGATGGAAATAATGTTTCATCGTCTAGTTGGTCTTGAACCCATGTCATTAGGTAATCAATATACTTTGGTGCTGAACATTTAATTGGTTTTTTCACTGTCAAACCGTCTGCCCAATGATATTCATACTTGGGCCCAGCAGACATTATAGAACAACTTTCCTCTGTGCAAAATTCGGTAATTGTACCATAAAGCATGTTAATTTGGTTGAAAAAATCAACAGCTAAAACAGAATAAGTAATATTAATGCAAGTTGTGTATAATTTAAAACCAAACTGATCAACAAGTGGTTTACTAATTGTTTGCTATTAAGAACATCACTTATTTTTTTAGATATTTGAAAATAAATTACACGACATATTTTCGTTTGTACAAGTAAATTCAGTGAAATCAATATTTTCAATGTACTAAAATTTGGAAGTAGGGATATGGCGTGGCGTAGCGTTATTTGTTTAATCAACCAGTCTAACGTTATTTAACACATTTTGATATTTTATTACCGATTTATTTTACTAAAACTACCTTTGCTTTATTAAATATAAAAATCATTTAAGTATACCACTAACTATCACAAAAAAGGTATGTTACTAATAGTTATTAATTATGGGTCATACCTAATTTTTAAAGCAATAAAAATATCTATCGTAGTACAAAATAAAAAACAAGTAATAAAATATTTCCATTACAAAAAGCTGTTGAGCCAACTCATATCATATAAAAATATAAATAATAAATAAATGTATTTTATATAAAAAATGTTTTTATAAGATAAAAACTCACTGTTGACAGCTACCCATTCATTGAGATCTTCGCCTTCTGGTAACAAGACGGCTAATCTCAAATTGCCTGAACCAAGCGTAGCAGCTGCGTGCTTCATTAAGTCGTACTGATGTGTACCCTCTGGTATGTTCTTTTTGGGTTTGAATGTTTTAGATGATCTGCCTCCACTGGAAATGAATGAAAGAAGACGTTAAACACAATTGGTCAGACTTCATATTATTTTTTTTAACTTACAACAGGAAGCTCATTATGATATCGCTTTGTGCATAAACCGAGTGTCCGCAGCTACAAGCGCAACAAAATTCTTATTGAATATACTTTACCAGAAGACAGGCAAAAACTCAATACTGTCGCTTTAATTACACTGTAAGTAAGGTAAATTATAGATAGCTGTATAGTAATTATAGTAGCTGTTAGATGTTAATTAAGAAAAAAAATGCTAGGCTAATTTAAGAATTTGATATGTTTAATCGAATCGACCACAATTATTATTAGTACTTCGTAGTAATGTGAAATAAATCTATAAAATTGATATTATTGCTTTTAAAAGAAATAATATTGCAGTAATTACTGCGAGTTTACAATGAAAAATTGAAATAAAAATAGTGTTAAAAATTGGACTGCCAGCTGTTTTTTTTTCGCATAAATTGATAAGAATTTTTATTTTTCCATGAAAAAAGTGTCAATTTGTAGAAAAACACATTTTCTCGTGAAATGTTTCATTTATTTATAGTCAATTTTGACATTACATTTAAATCATAACTATATAATTATTATTGTTTTATAATTAAGGTGTATTATACATTTTAAACAACCATTCGGCATTCTTCTATTCCAGGAACAATCAATCAAAGCAGTTAATAAATGGTGTTAAGGAATCATAAAATGTTTAATATTAAACCATCTCATTTTTCGCAATTTGTATCATTAAAAGAATAGGGATATTTTTTATGTATGCAAAAAATTTTAGTCCAGATTTTTTCTTTACCATTTTTAACATTTGAAAATGGACAGGCTTTAGTTTGACTACCTGCTTCTGTGAGTAGTCTTCATTAATTTTGTTTTTATATAAATAATAATAAAATGTATAACACAAGATTCCATCATAAAGAATGTAATCATTTTTTTTTAAATAAATTATTTAATTGTTATACTTTATGTATATATAAAGTAAGATATAAGATCGATTTTATTTAATTATCCAAAAAAAAAGCAATGATCATAATATTACATATTATATTGAATTTATATTAAAATATAATTTATAAGAAAAAATACACTCATCAAGTCACTTATCCAGAACATTTCGGAATGGAAAAACTAAACAAACACAAAGGTATTCCAAAAAATGTCCCATTTTCAACATTTAGAAGTTGTAATTTTTTTTATTGTAAATTATTAACACATTTTAAAAACCCAGTACAAAATAATTTACAGAAGATAATGTCCGTTGAATCAAATATACTATACTATTTTACTTAAATATGACAATGAAGTAATAATTTGTAAAAGAAAATTTAATTTGATGGAGGTGGCGGTGGAGGTGGAGGAGGCACAGCTAACAAAGTTTGTAAATCGGGCGGTGGCATAATCATTGATGAACCGATTGTAGATGGTTGTATTGGTGGGGGAACTTTAGGTTGTTGTTGTTGACTAGGCCATGGCTGGGTAGGTGGAGGCCACATTCCGGAAACAGTAGTAGTAACTGGTCCAGAAGATAACGATGCTGGCGGTGGACCTTGTTGCCACGGAGGAGGCATAGATGTGGGTTGACTTGGAGGTGGAGGAGGTGGAGGCATGGCCCAAGGCATTTGTTGCTGAAAATTTTGATTACTTCCTGGAGGCGGAGGCGGAATGTTTGAATATTGTTGATTGGCTAAAGGGGGCATTTGCCAGGGTGGTGGTACATTAATTCCTGGAGGAGGCATAGCCGCACTGTTAATCGGCTGATTCGACCAAGGCGGAGGAGGTAAAGAATTCGGGATAGAATGTGGAGGCGGCAAAGACATTAAAGACTTTAACGGTTGAGGCTTATTAAACAAACCACCGCCACTGACAGTATTATTAGTTGAGCGCATAGAATTATCTTCATTGTGTTTGGGTGGTGGAGGACCTTCACCAAGTTCAGCCATCAAAGACATATACTCTTCATCGATTTTTGTTTTTTCTTGACTAACAGGAAAACTAGCACCACCTGTAGACTTCATTCGACAATCTTTGGCAATATGACCAGCACCACCACACTGAGTACATAATATACTATTGGTGATATTGGGTTTGTCTTGACACTAAAAATTAAACAAAAATATTATTTCATTATCGAGTTATTTAACAATGTACAACCTAAGTACATGATTTATAAAGAGAAATTTATAAAAAAAAAACAATAATAGATAAAAAATAAAATTTTAAACAAAATATTTCTATGATTAAATTTATTATTAGTTCTTAGTTACTTCATTAAATTAAATTTGGTGTTGTCCAATATTTGACGATCACTTACCATCCAAGATTTATGATCAGCAGCACCACAATTAGTACATCGAGGTCCGTCATTTTCTCTGAGTGTGCCATTTAAAAGAGCAAGTTCTCGAAGTTGCATACGCCGCAGATCATTTTGCCCTTCTGGTACTTCTACACCTTGTTTTATAATTTCTTTTATCTAAAAAAAAAAAAAATATTAAATACAAGTTTTAAATATACAGGTGTATAATTTATATACATATATATATATATATATTTACTTACCTTATTCACAGCTTTTTGAACATACTCTGGGTTATTACCAGTTACATAAGCGTGAAGTGGTTCATCTTCTCCAGGTAATGGTTGACCATCTTTACGAGCTACTTTACCCTCTTTTACCGAACCTTTACCACGAATTATTATCTTTGCGCCAGTGTCCTTTTCCATTGCTAAAATACAAAGAATAAACATTTATATTTGACATTAAATTTCAAAAATGTCTGTATTTAAATGTTTTACTAACATTTAAGAGTATTTCCCCGTGGTCCAATTAAAAGTCCAACAAAATTAATATCAGGATGTTCATCTTGTGGTATCATTACCTTATCGCTAACGCGTATGACAGGCGGTCTGCAATGTATTATGCATTAAAAATGAATTATACAATTTATTTTGTATTCATAAAATATAAAATAAATTAACAAATTAGTTATTGTAAAATTACTTGTAATCAGCAGGAGGTTTAAATGTAGGATTTATTATTGCCATTCTTTGAATAAGTCTGTGTCGTTCCTCTTCTAGTTTCTTGCGAGTTCGGTACTCTCTGGTGTTCATCCGCTTACCATCGCTACTATAAATAGGTTCTGGCGAAGGTGATCTGAAACAATATTTCAGGTGCTTTCTTGGTATCTACATGACTCAGTTTTAAATGTCTTATTAAAAAACGTTCAACTATTTTAAAGCCACACAGGCATTATCACAAATTTATTTTTATTGAAATTTTATAATGCCGTCCACTGGAAAATCATCAGTCAACTTGAAAGTCATAACTCATAGTATACTGCTAAATGAAAAAAAGATGATTAATGAAAATATATTTATGATAAATATTAGATCATAAAATTAAACACAATTTCTATGTAGCCTGTTTGGAAATAAAAAAAATTAACTGACAACGACTAATGAATATTAATAAATTAAAAATAAGTTAAGAGGCTGCCACTAGCAATGCACAATGATGTAAATATTGTTGTTCTAGAACCAATATGGTTAGAGACTTAAGTATTAATTCAGTCTGGAAGTAACATACTTCAGCAGCCTCTTAATACTTAATACATATTACATATTTTATTAGATAATGTATACTGAAATATATATATTATTATTAGTCCAAGTTTGCTATATCAACCTAAAAATATTTGATATGAAGTAAGAAAAAGGGTAGTTTTTATTTAACAATAGTCATATATTTTTCAGTTTTAAAAAATAGTATTTATGTTGTGTTTAATTTGAACTACAAAACCTACTGGCTATTAAAAATTCTATTTTAAGCATTTAGCTTAATATTGTTTTTTTTTATATGCTGATTTTCTTTACCGAAAACAAATAATAGTAAATAATATTACATATTACAGAATAATACTATAAGTTGATCAAACCGTCTGACAGATCGAAAGTAGGCAATGCTAAATAATAAATTGATGGATTTCCACAAATTAGTCAAACCTTTCTTCGGGATTAGATGGAATGCCTAGTTCGCCAGTTCTCAGCTTGCGTCCAATCTCTTCGATTTGTAGTTGTACTGTAATGTAAACGGGTTAGAACAGGGCAAAAACGCCCGAAAATTAGTACAAAAAAATGAAAGATAACAAATAAATAATAATAGTAATACATGAAAATAAAATGTACTTTTAATTATACGCAATAATAACATGTTTATTGACCAAGATACCTAAGATTGTAACAATACAGTATAGTTATATACAATCTATCTACTACGAAAGACTTATTTTTAGCATAATGTAGCTCATATTGGTGATCAATAATTGATTATATTACCAAATTATTTTCTTGTACTTTTATCATTATTATTATACTTCATAAACGAATAAATATTAATAAAATAATTTGTTTGACTAACTGCAGACAGCAAAAATATTTGTAACCCTAATAAGTTTTTATTATATTTTTAAGTTTAACTTTATTATTAATATTTAATTTCTAATAGCTACAAAAATATCTTCATTTCCAGTTTTTTGCTGACTTTTTACACTACTTAATTGCATAGTTCAATTTCAATTATAGTCTCTGTTATAATGCCATAACTACAGCAATGAGACAGTGACTAGTTTAGAAAATAAACTGTGCAATTAGTGTACACCATGAGCGAAAATTAAAAGATATAGCTAACCTGTAAATATTATAACAAAAACAAATAATATCTTTTGACACATTACACTGCATACCTTATTTTTTTTAACATGAATAATAGCATGCAAGTTAATAATATGAATACCTAAAATTGTTTAATATTATATGAATACTTTATGAGCCATGAAGGATATTTTGTAGCCACACACGTAACTGACTACCTATACTTAATACTGGTCCATGTTATAACTGTAAACATATAAGATCGATTGAAATCTTGAATATTCTATCAAGTACTTAATATGAAGAAAAAATATTTGATAAAGAGATATGATCAAAAAATAAAAAATAAATAACTATAACAAATAAATCTTTCATTTGAGTAGAATTTTGTATTAGGTTCTTGCAATCTAATAAAATACACAAAAAATAAAATAATTATATTAAGCTAGAGGATATAATATAGTTACTATTTGACATTTATGGATCACTGAGATTATAGTAGATGAAGTGACTTGTTTCTAAGTTCAGAACTCATTCAAAATAATAACATGAACCATCAAAAATACATTTTTTTTAGTATTTTTACTTTGATCTATACGTACCAGGTATAAACTCAATTTTAATGTTACCATAATTCCGTGGTTAATAAAAATACTGGAACAATTCTACCTAGTTTACCTAACTGTCGTAAAATAATTATTATAAAAGACCTGGAGAAATTGTTATTTCATTTTTTAATTACATAAACATATAGGTGTATATTATTAAAAATACAATGTAGATATTAGTAATATTTATAAGACAAGGATTAAAATCAATAGGTAGTAAAAGATCTAAAATTATAATAATGTTAAAAAAAAAACAGTTAAATACTTACAAATATAAGCTTCCTCTTGTTCTTTTGTAAGATTATGTGGAAGCACGGTTGGCATCCCGGGTATAAACGTTTTCTCTAATTCACTGCCACCCCATCGGGATTTCTTCTTCTTTTTGCGATCACTGCTGTCACTACCTAAAGGTTCAGTAGGTATTTCATAATAATAAAATGTGTACAAATCGCCACAGAGGTGTGTGTTATAAGCGTTTCTTACCGGATGACTCGCGTTTGGAATTATCGCCATTCTGAGATTGTGTAAACATGTTCATGTAATTGTTTACGCTCATATTTGAGCTCATTTTGACCAATGTTGAGTTATTGCGTTTTTCGTTACACAAAATAACTTGGATAAATTGTCTTCACTTCGTTTTTCAATCGTATTCAAGATAATAACTTGGAACTAATAATAGTATAACAATAAATAGAACGTACTACCAACGACCTAACGAATTGTGCTAAGTGAAAACTGAAAAATGAGAAGAATCAAGTGAGAAGCAGTGTATTTACTCTTTGCTCTTATGATAAATTAGGTGTTTTGCTAAAGACTGACGCCTTCTAGGCCACAGCTAGGTACATAATATATTTTTTCTTATGATTTTTAGTTAATATATTTTATTCCATGAATTAACCTCAATTTCTTTATCAGGACACTTATCACACGTTTTTAATTTGAGTCAACATGGTAAATGGTTTGAAATTTGAAATCCTGTCGCGTGTGTTTTGTTTACAGACATTAAAACTATATTTATTTCATCCTAGTAATTTATTAATAATTTCGAATAAAAAAAATGTCATTTTTCATTAGGAAAAACGTTACCAAACGCAAAAAGCCTCCAGTGCAAGTTTCAAAATACAATAACATAAAAAAGAAAAAAACGCAAAACCACGTCGACGACGAAATCTCATCGGATTCCAGTGAATCCGAACATGAAAAGGAACCTTATTCGTCAGAATCAGATGGCGAGAAGCAGTTAACAGCTGCAGAAAAGAAAGTACAACTCGCCAAAAAATATTTAAACGAGATCGAAGAAGAAGAACGCCGTCGATTAGAGGACGATGATGGGGAACAATTAAACAAAAGCGTTATCAAACGTCTCAAAGATGATGTTCTTGAACAAAAAGGCAAGTTGAAATTAAAACTAGCAGACAAACTTGAGCTACCAACTAGTTTGTTTGAATTGAGAAACAGAAATCATTCTAAAGCGATCACCTGTCTAGTTGTATCACCTGATGATAAATTTGCTTATTCAGCATCTAAAGATGCATCTATAATTCAGTGGAATTTACAGGAAAAAAAGGTTCATAAGTGTTTAATTCATAATCGTAAAAAACCACAAAACAATCCAACGTGCCATAAGTATCCAGTTTTATCACTTGCAGTATCTGATAATTATTTAGTATCTGGTGATAGTTCTGGTCTTATTATAGTTCGAAATCCTACAACTTTAGAATATATTGGATCACTGAAAGGCCATAAAGATAGTGTAACTGGTTTAACAATTTGTAATGAATCAAATCAGTTGTTTAGTTGTTCAAAAGACAAAAGTGTCAAGGTATGGAACCTTGTTGATTTATGCTACATAGAAACTCTTTTCGGTCATCAGACCGAAGTCACCAGTATGGATATGTTACAAAAAGATCGTGTTGTAACTGCAGGTGGCATGGAGAATGTAGTTCGTGTATGGAAGATACAAGAAGAAACTCAATTAATATTTAATGGTATTGGAGGTTCCATAGATACTATTAGAAAAATTGACAGTTCTCACTTTATCACAGGCGGCGACAGCGGAGCTATTAGTTTATGGGGAACATTGAAGAAGAAACCATTATGCAATGTCATTAATGCCCATGGAACACATAGCAATAACGGGGAGCCAAATTGGATATCTGCGGTGGGAGCATTAAAAAATTCAGATTTAGTAGTATCAGGAAGTTGTGACGGAGTTGTTAAATTTTGGAGATGCACTAACAATTTCAAATCGTTATTACCACTCTGCAGTGTTCCAGTTAAAGGTTTTGTCAACGAACTCGTATTTACAAATGACGGTAGTAAATTAATCGTTGCTATTGGCAATGAACACAGATTTGGTAGATGGCAAAATGTGACTGGTGTTAAAAATAGTTTACATGTTATCAAATTGGATTTTATTAAAAACTAATTTTTGTAATTTCAACATTGTTGTTTTATTTATTTTTAATTTTAGTTGCTTACATAAATTATACATATTTACAAAACTTTACTCTTAGAGAGTTGTTGCAGTTGTCCATAAACTTTGGAAGGTGGCGATCCAAGAATGAGATTACATATAGCTCTCATGGCTACTTGTATATTTTGGAATGAACCTAAAATGTGTATTTTTGTATCTGCTAAGACAATTCTAGTTTTAGTAACATTTTCTATGGTAAACTTTGTACGTCCTCCTTTTCCAGCTAGCCGCCCAATTGCTCGTGATAAATGATCACCTTTTAATGTTTTAACGTCTTTTACCTGTAATACAAAAAAAGTTTATTAACTTAGTACTTGTTCATATATTTTATTATATTCTTATCCTAAGTATATTTACAATGAAAATTAACAATATAGTTATAGTTACAAAGCCCTTGAAAATGTCATCGGTTTTAGAGTATGTCAATTTTGTTTTGTTAAACCTTGTGGGTGTCTTTAAATAACAATGGTTTAATTTCATTAGGTTGATTTTGATTGTAAACACAATACATAATTAAATAACTTAAATTTTTTAAACAATTATAGGTATATTATACCAATGAGAATAGTCTAATTAGACTTTAACAACATAAAAGTAAAAAATGTAAAACAAATTTTAATTAGGTAAACGCTTAAAAAAGTGAAGGATTTTTCTATTCCTCTTAGTAATATCTGTATAGTTTCAAAATATCTGATTAAACTAACATGAAGCTCTAATGAAAACTTAAATAAAAAAATATACGAAACATTTTGTTGAATTATTTATATTTTGGACATGTTTCACTGTCTACCTTTATTATTAGTGTTGGTTAGACTAACCACTCAATGGTTTGATAACTCTGAAGAGTTACACATAGATTGCTCACTTTCGAACAACAATTTCTCAAAATATATATTGGTAACCAAAAACATTGAAATGAATCTAATAATTTGTAATAGCTTCAACACTCGTATAGATATACAATTACTATGAATAGTTATCTAGATACCTAATTACAAATTTCAAAACAAAAATCTCTACAGTCAATAGCTTGAAAAGTATCTCTTGTCATTTTTTATTTTTCATACTTTTGCTGGTGGTGAAAATACAGTACTATGAAGTATGGATAAAATAAGTAAGTCAAAATATTTCTGAGACTGTGAGTTATAGGTCACATCATATGATGGGTCTTCATCGAGCTTGCAAAAGAGGATCAAATGAAACTAATTACAATTGTTTAAAACATACTAAAATGTATTTACTACATACATATTAAAACTACTTAGTTTTTAAACTAAAACTGTGATAACATACATTTATTTCAGATGGCATAAGTACCCTTTGTTGCCCAGGACAGTAAAATTGTTTAGCCATTAAAGGGAGGCGGTAAATATATCAGGCCATAGATACTTTTAAATGACGGAAATGAACGATGTACATATATTCCTTGGGGTACAAACTGTTAAAATATGGATCAGAGCCGAACCAAGGTATTTAAATGAATGTAGGGATTTTTTACGGTTGAATTTTTGTTCCATTTACTTTATTAAGTCTAATTTAAATAGTAATGAATTGTGTAAAAAATTACTTCGAAAGATTCAACAAAAAGATTATCCAGTCGTATCAGTGCCAATGCATCTTCAACATCGAATCCATACACAAATGCTCGAACGAAGTCTGCAGCCTTTTGTAAATGTTGTGAACCTATTGCATCAGTTGGCGAAGGATTTCTTATCTCCACGTTTTTCGATTTAATGTTGAACCTGACATCTAACTTGAGATGTTCTACAATTGGTGTATATATTTTCAACCAGTTTTCTTTAAGTGGAGTGAAACGATGAGACGGTACTGTCACTTTACGGACTTCTCGATTGTCCGGCCCTTTTATTATAGAGGACTGAACTTTTTTCAATGGTCCTTTATGAACCGACGTCATTGTTTTTACAAATAAAATAACTAATTAGTTCTACCAAGCGCAAAATCCGACAAATTCCGAAACTTTTAAATATAAAGTGTAAACACGTGATGACTGATGATAAATGATAATTATCAAAATAATAAATATCAAATAACCACTTTAACGTGATAAAATAAAATTACTGATAATGATAATTCTATACTTTTTATTCCATGATGAAAAATGTCATGTCCCGCGCTATACACAAAAATTAAAAATGTGTACAATATTATAATCAAGGTGGATTTATAAATCCACCTTGATTATAATACTAATGTTGTTACTTGTTTGGTTTGTTGTTTGTGGATTTTCAATAATGTTTGGGACTAAAGACATTATAGGACATATATTTATAAACCTTTTTTTTTTGTATTTGTATGACCTAAATTATTAAATTGTATTATCAATTTTCTTAACATGGTTCTCTCACTCCCCGGTCATTTTATAGCTATCATCAATATTATAATTTATACCTTGTATTTTTTATCAGTTTGACGTTCGTTTACTTGTTGCTTATGAGATAGGTAAAAAGCTAAAGGTTATTGTCCTGACTTATTAGTTTATGATAATTTCGTTCAATGCATTATTAAATCATATAGAATAGATAATGAAATTATCTATTCTATGGTTTTATAGTCATGCTTTTAAATTTTGTTAATAGATACAACTCGTAATTTACATTAAATAATCATAATTTTATATTTTATAATAAATATTTTATTATCCAACATTATCTGAAATAATCGTATAGGTGTTTTTCTTTGATGTTCGATTAAATTAAATTTAACATTCACACTTCACTGTAAGTTTTTATTTTTTTTTAAAGTTTTTGCTTGATTTTTAAATTTTAAATAATATGAATCTTGTTAATAAAAGTTTAATATTTAAATTATCAAAAAAGTTAAATGGTTGCTTAAAAAGATATTCTTCCCATTTTGTATATCATCCTGAACAGACTTCTAATGCATTTGGTTAGTATCTTTTGCTTTTAAATAGTTCTTGAATTCCAATATTAGTTTTACCTATTTACATTTTTATGTATATTACAGGAAAAGTGTCACAGCAAAACATGTATCAAGCCATTAATAATGCAATAGATTTAGTATTAAACAAGGAACCAAATTCTGGTAATTTAATTTTTAATATCTATAAAATTATGTTTCATATAGTTTTATGTATTTATAAAATATATGTTATAAGTACTAAAAGGAATGTTATGGCTTATAATTTGTTTGTATTCAATTAGTTACAAGTGATACTTTAATTTTGTAGTAGTGTTTGGTGAAGATGTTGGATTTGGTGGAGTATTCAGGTGTACAAGCGGGTTACGTGAACGTTATGGAAAGGAACGAGTTTTTAACACACCACTGTGTGAACAAGGTATTGTTGGATTTGGGATTGGTCTTGCTGTTGCTGGTACTACAGCAATTGCAGAAATTCAGTTTGCTGATTACATGTTCCCAGCTTTTGATCAAGTATTTTTATTATGAATAATAACATTAATAGAGCTAATATTTGCTTATTTGGTTTTTGTAGTATTATTATTTCCTTAGTTAGTTAATGAAGCTGCAAAATACCGTTATCGTTCTGGAAATCTATTTGATTGTGGTAAATTAACTGTGCGAACACCATGTTCTGCGGTTGGCCATGGAGCTCTTTACCATTCTCAAAGTCCTGAAAGTTTCTATGCTCATTCTCCAGGACTTAAGGTAAATAAATAAATAATTTAAATTTTGTAAATAACCCATTTTAATTTTTTTTTAATTTCTAATAAAACCAGAGTATCATTATAATTTAAATTGTATAGATAGTTATGCCTCGAAGTGCCATGAAAGCTAAAGGTTTACTTTTATCGTGCATTAGAGATCCTAATCCGTGCATATTCTTTGAACCTAAAATCTTGTATCGCCTAGCAGTGGATAATGTGCCTGAAGGGGACTATGAACTACCTTTAGAAAAAGCCGATGTCATGGTTCAAGGTAGAGACGTCACTTTGATTGGCTGGGGAACACAAGTTCACGTTTTACTCGAAGTTGCTGAAATAGCCTCAGAAAAATATGGAATTTCTTGTGAAGTTATTGATCTGGTGACAATTTTACCGTGGGATAAGCAAACCATTGCAAATGTAAGTCACAGTGTGTTACTTTTAATTACTATAATTGATCTTTTATCATTTTTTTATATTTGAGTTATTCTTTTTTCCCAATATCACTTTTAATGGTCACTTGTTTCCTGATATTTATATTGAAATGTTCACCTCCTAAGACAGATTAGAACTTATCAAAGCAGTCTGAGAAACTTCTTATAATGAAGTCCATAATTGGTACTTAACAAAATGGATGTTAGTTTATCCCATTCAGCTGCTGTTCGGCAAACAGTACTGGATGTTAATGAAATGAATAAAAATTAAGCTCCAAATATTAAAATGGTTGGTTGATGAATAGCCACTAGTTAGTTAGGCTACACTATTAGTGTAGTCAATCTATAGTCTGCTCAATACTAGACTTTTATTCTGTAAACCTTCGAGTACTCGCGTGGGTGTCATTTACACAGCTTTTTTCTAAAAACTGCGCCATATCTAATTACATGCATTCAGCCTTGCAGGACCGACAAACATTCTCTAGTTACAAATTAAACAAATAAAATGCAAAACAAAATTGCTTAATTGAGAGCAGTGAGAATGCTGCCATGTGAGTAATTGTGTAACTGTAATAGCAAACACGAGAGCGCTAATCTAAATGGTCTCATAAACGGCAAAACAATCGGCCAACTGGCAATTTTACAACAGTCTCTGCTCTTTCCCAAATATGCATAGTTATTGTATTTGTTAAAAACTCTGTAATTTTATTTTCAAAAAATGAATACCTAAAGTACTCTTTTAATTAATCATAGTTTTGTGTTTAGTCTGTAAAAAAAACTGGCCGAGCCATTGTATCTCACGAAGCCCCTTTAACTGGTGGATTCGGTGCTGAAATAACTGCTGCCATTCAAGTGATTTAGCTTCCATAATATTTAATTGTTTTGAATGAATATTATTAATTACTAATATGCTTTTAGGAAGAATGTTTTCTTCATCTAGAAGCTCCAATTCGTCGTGTAACCGGATATGATACTCCATTTCCACATGTCTTTGAACCGTTTTATTTGCCAAATAAATGGAAATGCTTGCAAGCCGTTAAAGAATTAGTGAACTATTAGATAAATTATTTATTTGTAAGAGTGAATAATTAACTTTGAAACAACATGTTTATGAATTTTATTTTATTTCTATTGTACAACCTTTGATACAACCAGATTGTATTATTGTAATACAATTTATTACCATATTTAAAACTTATTTATTTTTAATTTGTACTATCTTAAGGCATTTAAGAAATAAAAATGAATGTCAAACCAGATCAAATAGTTATAGGATAACTGTTATAAAATATAATTGTATAACGTATATAACGACTCGTGATAAAGAAATAACTATTTTGTTCTAGTTGCTTTTAATTCTAAATTCAAAAATCTGTCAATTTCAAGAATTGTGAACTACTAGTTTAATTATTGTTATTATAAAATATGAACGTTATGAAAATGTATCAAATTTGTTTAAGTTTACAGGTGTTTAAGATAAAAAAATAAAAGCTCAAATTAAAGCTAAAGTTTTAAAATATACACTTACACACTCTGATAAAAGTAATGAGGATACGTTAGTTTTTATTTTAGTCAGATTACCACATTTACGTTTACAGCAAAAATTACGTTTTTCTTTTAAACCTTTTGTGGAAAAAATAGTTAATAAGTTAAAATGATCCTAACTCACTAATTTCCATTTAAACATCAAAAAGTTGTTTCGAATAATAATGTTTTGAAAATCTGCTTCCATACAATACATAGTAAGATTTTTCATAGTTTAAATACTAAATTGTTTAGGTCTCTATGTTTATTATCGACTACTTTGTATTTGACCTAAAAATCCAGGCTCATAAACTGGAAATTGCAAGAAGTCTTTTTGGTGGTTGTAGTACTGAAGCTACAAAGGTTACGCTAGATGATCTAAAGGAAATATTTAATATAAAATGAATCTGAAGAAAAAGGTCCGAAAAAAAATATGCCTGTAAAATAATGTTTAAATGTAAATGTTTTAACTAATGAATTTGTATTTTTTTGTTGTAGGACTATTAATATTTTAATCTATTTTATGTTTTGTTGAAAAATGAATAAAAATAAAATATTTGAGTTGTAAAAAAGAACTCATGTATAATGTTTATTTGTAGATCAGCTATAAATAAATATAATTATATATAAATAAAGCTAATACAATAAATTCCTATTTTTCTAATTTTTAATTTAGTAAAAAGCAAAAATTATTGTTTTAAGACCATTGCAGCCAGAGTACTGTTAGAAGTCCTAAAAAAGCATGTTTTCATTATGCGTCGAGTGTGCCAGAGAGATACAAAACATTTACTATAGCAATATCTTAATATTTAAGAACTTCTTGTATATTATCCCTTTTTAAAGATAATTCTTGACTCATTTAAATAATAAAAAGACGGCATAGTTAGAACCATAGTTATGGTTCGGATCTTTAAGAACTATATTAACTGAGAATGATGCTCATTTAAAAAAAAATGGTAAATATTAGTTCTTTAACGATTTATTTTTATTTGAGTGTGGGTTTGGCTGAGGGCAAGATTTACATAAGGAATATTTGTTTTTCTTGGATATCACCCCAAGAAGAAAATAGTGAATACGCCACTGCATATCTACTTACCTTACTTAATTATAATTGCATTTTATGTTTATAGATACAAAATCTATAGCTTGAAAACTATAAATTTCAATTTTTAACAAATTCTAGTCAAAAGAGCTTCAACGTTTTTTTATTGGAAAATAGGTCATAATTAGGCATAGTCGGCGGCCAATTCTTTTTGCTAGCTAGATTTATAACCGTTTATTACTTTGATGCGTTTTCCCTTTTCGCTCAGTAATTCATTATACTTATAGCTTATTATTGCACTCTTTTGATTTTGATGCTTAAAAGATACCTACGTATCATTTTTAAAAGTGGCTATTAATACTGGTCCGATTTCTTTATGACAATTTTATACTTGAAATAGTTTTAGTATACAATTTATTTAAATTAATTAACTTAATATACAGTACCTAATATATATTACTGGATGATAGCAAAACCAGATGTAAATAACGACAAATTATGAAATTGCATAATATAAAAAATATTTTTGTTGCTAAGGCATAGGTATTGTCTATTATTTGCTTCTAAACATTTATTCAGATTACTTGTACCTCTATTAAATTTTGTATCATTGTGTTTTCTTATTTCCAAATCTATTTATTGTTGTATATAATTATTAAACTATTTAAACTTGAACCCTTGTAAAATTTAAATAAAACTATGTATCCTATTTTGGAAAATATCTTATATTCTTTACATAACTTGTCCTACGAATTATAATGGCAAGCAATAACAGCTTGAAACGCCCGGCTAGCGATACCATCGAAGAATATAACGAGCAAAAAAAACGGCCAGATAACCTAACAGTTATAATATATTTCAGGAAACTGTTAATCTTAATATGATGGTTATAACCGTACAAATAGAATCGAGACATCGGAAAACGAGTCAGCTAACGACCAAACCGAAAAAACCGATGAAATTTTGCCGCCCTTGATTCCTATCGAACAATACTATAGGGACCAAGGCATCGTGGAACCCGACAAGTAGTCAATTAATATAATTCGATTTCTAAAAAAATATTATTGAAAATCGCCCATGTGAGTTGAATGGATAATTTTCTCGTTTATAATTTCCCATACTTGCATATTCAGTCCAATGCTCACAAAAGTCAATACGCCTAACAATGTTTAGATCAATAATTATTTAACACAAGTCGAGTTATAGCGCTTCTTAGAAGGCTCCCTTACAAATCGCCCTTAGCCGAAACCACCAAAACCGGTGTCCAGTTCAATGTAATCGTTATTTAATATTGAGTTGAACACAAATAAACTGTTTTAAATTCTGTTTTCACATTTACACCTAATATTATACCAACCATTATGATATACCTACCTAGTTTGTTTGCGATCGTAAAATAAACATAGTATTATATTATAATGGCTGCAAAATGTACATAGTATTTCCTATTAAATTGTTTGTAAATAACGGCAAATAAATAATAATTTTTCAATTTTTCCTCGGCGGTTTATTTTTTAACGTTAGCTGTTCAAATGAACAACACTGGTAGTCAAAAAAAAATCTGACCCATAAAATTAAACAGCGGTCTACAATATTAAAACATTAATTCAAATGAGTTATTGCTAATTTGAAAAGACTAGTGTTCCTGTATAAATATATTTTATTCCAGTATATAAGGGTATAGCTCGTTGAGGTCCCGGCTTGAGATTGTCGACAATTCGTAGAGACAGTGCGATGAACGTGCGAAGTGTTATGCTAACTGCGAAGTAAGACTTTATGGTCCGAGAAACTTACTAGGAGGAGGTTACCTTGGACGACTGACAGCTCATAGAAACCATGCGATGAACGCGATATCGGAAAAGTGGAGTAGGAATTATTGTCTGAAAAACTGACTCTTGCACAGAAGCTGGATATCTTATAGCTCAAGATAGCTCAAGTGTGGCTGGCTTTCGACGTTATAGCCCGAACTATGCTGAAATCAAATATGGGCTTTTCAATTTGTACTCCGTTTTGTTCCCAATATATATTTTTTAACTATTCATAGAAGCGTGTACGATGAACATGTGAGACGTGCTGAATAGGACCGTATCTGGTCCGAAAAGCTTACCTCACAGATACGTCGTATGCCCGTAGTATGAACGTCTGATGATACTATACCTAAGTTGAATTATCTACTAAAGTAAAGTCACCTCTACTATACACACTATTGAGTTTTATCTACCACAATAATTAGAAACATCATCATACATGGAGATACTACGTTAAAAAAAACGAGCCAAATACTCTACCTCATGGGTGGTTTGGAAAATTAACAAATTATGTTATTCTAACGTCAAAAAATATGTATCTATCCATATATAATCATTGACATTTTTTTTATATTAACTTGACAGTTAATATAATATCATAAATCTTAATTCATAAAATTCTAACCAAAAATATTTTTACAAAATAAATTATTTTATAACTTTAATGACAGTAGTTAATGATTTACAATAAAAATTTAAGCAATTAAAAACATTAAAATTTTTTCAAATCGTTTTAGTAAATATTTTAACTAAACATGGACGTATGATTATACTTTAAAAATTTATTATAAGACTTAAAAAAAAACAATTATAATAATTGATTTAACATTATTGTAATACAGTATTATTACAAATTAAACATTATTATATTATAATAATATTTAATATTGTTATAATATTATAATAATTAAGACTTCGAATGTTAATCGTAAAAATAAACTATTATGCAATTAATCTTAACAAATATTATCAATAAATGATTTTATTATCGAAAACTAATTTATATAATACTTATTTACTTTAAGTACGACAACACAATACATCAATCAATTATTGAAATTGATGTTAAAAAAAAAATACTAGAAACACAGTAATCACAAAATTAATACAAATCTTGTGCATTAAAAATTAAGTACAATAATCATATTAATCATTTTAACTAGATAGATAATCTTCTGGCTCTGTTCCAAAGTATTGATCACCAAAGTGTCCAATTCCAGGCAGAACTCACACTTTTCATTTATTTCAGAACCAACAGCTGACGTAACAATATGTACTTATAAGGAAAAGCATATTATGTAATTTTGTGCACACCTAAAAATAAATATTTTAGTAAACGAAAATTTAAAATGTATTATAATTAAGTGCGTACCAGATTCTGCCATAAGTAACGACACTAGTAAAATATTATCTTCCGGAACGTCATGGTCTAAAAGTACTCTAATAGCAGCTCATTGTAGCTGCACCAGTAGCTTCTGTAGCATCCATCAATATCACCATGTAGTCTTTAATGTTTTTAGGCAAACGCAAATAGTAAAGCTATACAGATTAATAAAAAAAATTATAACCAGAAATTATGAAAAAAAGTTTTTTTTTTCTCCTTTATTTTACATATACGATCTATACAATTTTAGTATAATAAGTATATACGATTACAGGTAAATTACAGACATTGAAAGTATGAAAAGAGAAGCCATCCACTGACGACACTCTTATTAATGAAAACAAGTTATTAATAAAATTGTATACCTATGGTTCACCAGTACACCTGTTTCTTTGAATTCAAATTTTTCCAATTCGAATATCTTTGCAAACATCACAAACTGCTTGTTCCATTGTTTCGCCGGCTCGTAAGATTGATACACCACAAATCTTATCGCTGGCACATCGCTTACTCGGATAAGGTACCCACTGTGGTCATAGTCCTAGATAAGGTTCACTATAACGTCCTAGTAAAAACCAATAGTTAAATATGTAAATGCGTTTTAACTTTTGATAAAAACTAGAATACATTTAGACTTCATTTGTACATTTACCTGACCACGGGTATTCTTCAAATATTTATAATATTGTAGTGGGCGACAAGAGACACTGGTTAATGGCATTTTAATTAGGTAACTTAAATTACCACTATTTTTATCTAGTATTCGCCCAAATTGTAATACCAGGCCCCCTCTTTAGGTGGTTCAAGATAGTCTCGGGCCAATTACCTATTTGATAGGCTCCGTTCACACTTTGGTCGTAGATACGCAAACCAATTGTATATAAGCACCTGATTTTGTTTTAGGTATTTGTATTTGGTCTGAACATTTGCTTATTTAAACAATTTTTGCTTAAGTAAACGTTTATTAAAAAAAAAATGACTGACGCGTATCAATTTAGCCTAGTAGTCTGGTAGATGATGGCTGTGATGATGTTTTAACTCATTAAGTCCAAAAATAATTGCATAAATGTGGCTAAATACTACTGGATTCTAAATACCTACTTGATACATAAATCAAATTATTTTTTAGGTGGTAAAATGAAGTAAGTTAATTTTGGATTTACACCTTTTATCACAGTTGGATTGTAGATAAGTAGACACTTAAGTAATTGACTCATCAACGATCATCAATTAAATTATTTTTTAATTGTAATTAAAATTGGGTCGGTAAATCACTACTATTTACTATAATAGATACAGCTATTGCCTGTAGGGTATTATAAAATATAAGGCATGCTATAAATAATTCTATGGAAAAATTAAAATACAATATTGAAAAGAGTCAAATATTATAAGATTAAAAAAACAAATTTCAAAAATCTTCATTGAAAACGTACGGCGTAAATGTGTTTTTTCCACAAGCCATTTATTTTTAAGTTGAATCAAAAGTTTCATGTTTTATTTTAGCTAGGACTAACTATTATACAAATCACTTAACGAGGAAAATGATATTATACTTGAGTTATTAAGAATTGTGTTGGCCTGTTCGTAATGTCTCCAAGAAAATAATACATATTGTTTCAATTGTATCTTTAAAAAAAATTATAACTACAGAGTACAGACTACTAAGTCATATTCTGGACTCTGTTCGAATCTCTACTTGTACATTAGTTCATCGGATTGTCCTTGTCTTGCTCTTATTAGATTTTAGCCTTTAACATAGTTTCCTTGAGAGATTCATTCCGGACAAAGGGTTATGCACGCATTCCACCTGAGCTATGTCTCCTGGCATTTTTCTTATTTACTCATCTTGTCAAGCATTCGGTGCTACTGTTTTCTTGTCTCGGTGATATCATTGGCTCCCTTGGAGTTTTTCAAGTGTTTATTCTGCGATTGAACCGCGATAAAGAAAACCTATAGAAATGGAGATAAAAACGAAAGTGATCGTGTTATAATATAGTTCCTTGAAAACTGTGGCGGTTATAAGCGAATTCTGACAGACATTCAGGAGTCGGTTGTTACAAATTACAATAGTAGCAATAATAGGACTTGTGCTGTGCGGGTAAGCCGGATATGCCGGCGGCAAAAATACCGAAACCTTCGTCGTCGACCGCTTATATAGTAATTTGGGCTGATAATATTAAATTATATTATTGTTATACATTTAATCTACAAGGTCATTGCCGGGGCTACGCGAGCTTTGTATAACCGAGTATAATACGGTTCTTGCAATTATTGTCCATTGAAATGCTTATATGGACCCGTCAAAGACATTTCGCGTTGTATTTCATGTGTTATAAAATATAATGTAAGTAGGTATACCATTTAAACGAGTTCGCGGTCCTTGCCTCGTCATTGCGACGGTTTTTTACCCGTTTGGACTTGTAACAATTAATACAATTATAATGTTGATACGAATATTATTTTATTATTACAGGTGTACCAGAAACAAATGTCGCATTCTACGGATGGTACTACATTGGGGGCCCTAAGAATATATTTTTTTATTTATATCAAAAACTTGTGATTTTTCGGGTTTATTTGTAATACTCATCCAAAATAAACCATACCATGACATTTTGCAAACAAATCCTCTTAAAAAAAGGGTTCACTCGGTTTTTCAAAAATCTATTCTTAGGACCCTCTATGACTTAGAGTCTATGTAGTACGCCATTTCGTAATGTAGTATAAAAAATGACATAAGCTATTACTTATCACATTATCAAAATTCGTATTTATTTATTAATCTGTATAGTTGATAAGGATTATTCTGTGCAGTGTTAAACAACTTTTGAAAAAACTTATTTATATTTATTTACAGTAGTCACACACACTGTCGCTCGCCTTTTTGATTAATTCGTTGCTGAGTACAGCGCATTGTAATGATATAATGATGTTACAGCTCTTTATATTTTTACTCTATGGTTAATAACACTGAACGTGGTGTATATAGTGCTTTGTAAGAAAGTGGTTAACTGTCTGTATCGGTTGTATTGTACTTGCATTCCACGCTGAAAAAAACTCAACGCCGACCTTGCCCCGGGATAAGCCGTGAGTATGGCAAGGACGTCCACAAAGCCCGAGCAGACCGCCCTGCCCCCTTAATCGCCGGCCGGGCGGCTCCACAGCTATATTATGTCTTTACGGATACACCATAATATATTATACAAAACATAGGTAATATAACAGTGCACAATTATCATTATCTACACCCGTTATCATAACACTGGGAATTGGGTCACCGTTACAACCGTTATAGTGTACCGGCGGTTCGGAGTAGGCGCACTTTCAGTTTTTAACCGGTTTTTGGTACGGAACGCGAATCAAATAATACCTACTAGCAAATAACGCGGCTATGTCTGTATAACATACCGAATTCGCCCGCCAGTCTATTATAAAATAATAATAATAATAATAGTTATGTTATCACGAACTGCATAGTAACGATACAAATTATAGGTTTATGCGCAATTATCGGGTGCACTTACTCATTTACCAACAACATGCATTGGGGTCGAAGAACGTTTAAAACAACGCCACGATAAAATCTGTTAGAGAAAGCACAACTAAACGAAGTCAATATCAGCGAATTTAACACTTGTGTAGTATACAAAAATTCTCTATCTATTTATACTGTTTAAAAAAAAAATTGTTTTTCTACGGCTTACCTTTTCAATCGGTAATAGCCTAATCAAATGAGAAATTCATAAAATGCAGATCTCTAGTTTAACTCTTGTACTTCTTCATGATTTTTTTTTGTATTTGATTAACGCAATTTAATTTTTCATTAAAACAATAAAATTGTTTTCAATTTGAAAACAAGATCCTTAACGCTAAACTATGATACGTATTAATTATTAAAAGTAGTTGTAGGTATTTAGCTATTATTTTAGTTATCATTTTATTTGACTATTCAAATAATTTATCATTGGGGTGGTCTCCTGAAAATAGCTGCACTTGGCATCAATAGTTTCCAATAGGTCCTGAGTCCTGCTATTTGTAAGCAGAGTTGTGCAAACTCTTATTCGAATGATTTTTTCACAATTCATTGGACAAAAATAAATAATAAATAACCATATTTTTCTAGCATCCTTGAAAAGTGAAAAAAACTGTTTATGTTAATATGAATTGTTAATACTATTTTATATTTTATACATCACATTGTGGTACTCGTATGTTATGTTATAGGTATACGAATTACGATATTTAAAAAAAAATACTTGAAAACCTCACTTTCAAATTATTCAAATAATTGATTTTGAAATTACTTGAAATTTACTTGAATAATGTGTTATCTGGATTTAAGAACTAGGATGTTAAAGTGCTACGTGTTTTCCACCTTGTTGTACGGAATGGAAGCTTGGACTCTAAAGAAAGCAGATGTTCAAAAAATCCAAGCATTTGAGATGTGGTGTTTCCGCAGGATTCTCAATATATCTTGGGTGAACAAAGTTACAAACACAGAAGTTTTAAGAAGAATAGACAAAGAACCAGAGGTGATGAAGATTATAAAATCTAGGAAGTTGCAATATTTTGGACATTTGCTTAGAGGTGAAAAATATCAGCTCTTGCAGCTCATAATACAAGGAAAGATTTGCGGGAAGAGGAGCAGGGGAAGACCTAGAACGAGCTGGCTGCAAAATCTAAGAGAGTGGTTCCAATACAACACTGAGGAACTACTCAGTGCAGCCAAGGACAAAGAACATATAGCCATGATGATTTCCAACCTTCGATAGAAGAGGAACACGAAGAAGAAGAATGTGTTATCCACATAATAATTTATATGTTTTGTTCAAATAATGCACAGCTCTGCAAGTGATGATTATTTTAATTAAGCCTATTTTTATAACGTTTTTATAAACTCACAATTGTGTTACGTCTAAAGAGGTATATCTAAAATTTTAGACGAAATGAGTTAGAATACTTACATGAGGATTAGGAAGTTGATAGTTTATAAAAACTTAGTTCAGTTAAAAGTTAATACCAATTTAATAAATTAACCCAAGTTAATTTGAACAAATTGTTTTACCCCAAACATTTGTCTTTGATTTAAGAATAAATGTAATATATTTTTCAAATAGAAAAACGTATAACATAGTTGGATATTTGAGATAATCTAGAATTTGAAATTGGTAATTTCACGGTTAAGTTAATTGTAACCAAAAAAGGAACTTGTTTATAAGAAATGTTAAAACCAACTTTCCAACTCTAGTCTTAATTTTACCACACATTGCTGTATAGCATCCTATTATGTTTCTGTTAGTTTACCTTGTCAGAAAAAATAATACAACACCGCGTTTGTTGAATGTTGTTTACGATTCATAAGGTATTTTGGTTATTAACAGCAAATTAGTAAAACGCGACGTCTCGAAGAAAACAAATAACTTTAACGCTCATTTTTCAAAAAAAAAAAAAATGACTTTTTAATGGGATTTATGACCCGAGGTACACAAGCGTATTGCACCAACATCTTTCTGTGTATTGATGGAAAAATACAGGCACAACGCATTGGCACATATTATTATAACCTAATCGGTTATATAACTCCAACGGACATTCAATTAAAGCTTCGGTAACCGCGCAAATTAAAATTGACATATTGACGGTAAACCGCCGTGTCTAGGTTACATTAATTTCCCAGACAGTATCCCGAGGGGTTCAGCCGTAATTGCTTGTTGCGCTACCTGTTGAATCTTGCCACTCAAATTGTTTAAGATTATTTTTCTTTTTAAATTACCCATTACTTATACCCACACAATACCATAATACGGCGCATGATATTATACACGGGTAAAGGGTCATAGCTCATAATATAACAATATTGTGCGTACTCGATACGTCTGTTATTTATTTTTGTAATTATTATTATTATTAATATTATTTTAACGTCGTTAAAAAAAAACAAAAAAATACATTATGTTGTGTGGTGTAAGTATAAAGTCACACTATTTACACGTTTGATCAGCCATATCAGCTATATTAAAAAGTAATCAGCGCTTCGTTCAAGTGCTCGGGCGTCTTAACCAGCTGTCATAAGGTTAGTCTAGTGGCAATTCGGAGAGCAAGAGTACTTTGCCGGGTGCCATAGCTAAATGCACACTATGTCTATTTGTATAGGCTTTATTTACCTACCTATCTAATAATACCTATATTATGTATTTACTCGTCACGCGAAAGTAATCCGTCACACTATAAACGCAGTGACGCGCAGTCGTGTTTGGCTTATTGACCTTGCGCCTACCTCTTTGCAATAAGTACTTAATAAATATTTTTTTGAATAGCTACCGGATACACACAAACGCAATAATAACATTTTGGCAACCGGTAACGAGGTGAAAAACAAAAACAATTGCCAGCTGCTAGGCGTGCTCGGCCGTTGGAGGCATACAGAAAAAAGCCCACACACACGACCATCATAATAATAATAATATGAACACATATCTATCACGTGGGTTATGAAATACAAATTGTATTAGGTACACTTGGAAGTGATATTGTGAAAATTATTAAATAAGTGCGATCGCTAACCGAATCTGACGTAGGTACATGTATGAGCCATAATTTAATATTTTTTGTGCACATGCCTTAGGTTTATTTTGGTCCCCAAAGACTTGATAAAAATCACCGAAAAGTCCCTGGTCCACCGTACAAACAATATTTGACATAATACGTTTAGTTCAAGTCTCTGGGGAAGGGGAAGATTTAGATTGTATCGACCTATTTAAGGGTAAAAAAAAAGAACATAGTACTTGTATATACCACTTTCCCGGTAAAACTGTTTCAATAATATTACACCTGTTTTACAGTTTATTTGCGTTATGCATATACTTTGTTTTGACAAAAAATGTTGACGTTCGACATACCACGCATTGATATTGATATTATAGTATTATTTGACCACGGTAAAGTTCTGGAAGATAATTCGTTTTAGTATCTAGTTCATAAGTTCATTCGTGACAAGATAAATACATACAATTGTATCATAACGGAAAATAATAATTTAAAAACTGTACAAATTAAAACCACAAAAAAATGTTGGTTAGTCTGATTTAAATAATTATTGTTGTTTTAATTGAGGCACTTCCGCACATTGGTCTGAAAATTAATTCTAGTCGCTCGAAAGTCCCATTGTTAAATATGCAAAAAATATCAAAACAATTATGAATTATTAATTTTAGTATATTTCTTAGGCATGATATAAAATGTCAAAGTCATATATTGTGTGCCTGGACGTGTTTTTTTGCTATTTTTAAAGTTTAGTTATTGTAGTCTAGCGGTTATTTCAATTTCAGAAAATGATACACATCTCTATACGTATACACGCAAAATAAGAAGCTATTACCTACGATTGTATTTATACCACAAAACTGTTGAATAACCTATTCTTAAACATTTTGTTTTCTGCACACTATATTGAACAGATTTTTTTTTTGTAAAAAAAATTTGCATAATGTATGATGATTTTTCGAATCCCATATTGTTTAAAAGAAAAACATAAATTATGTTTATGCAAAATCGTAAAACACAATTTTTTTATTTCAAATATTTTAAGTTACTACCAATCTAAGTCTAAAATGCAAATTACCAAATACAATTATGCTGGTGTGTATGTATATATATATATTGTTATATTATTATGTAATAATTAAAATATGTACTTGAACCTTTTAAGCGTTAATTTATTATTATTTTTAAATAATTAAAAACAAATATTATGAATAAAGAATGAAGGAGCTTATGTAGCTTATTTTTTGGGATATTATGAGAATAATAAATTATAAAATAAATTCGATTATCATAACGTCTAAATAGTATTAATAATTTAAAAAGTATTTATTGTTGTTGAAAAAAAAATGAAATTTTCATAAGTACGAAAAACATAATAGGACCTACTTATTTTAGTTTCCGCTTGTAATTATTCCACATACAACTTTGAAATTTATATCTATACCCAATTATAATTTTTTTTTTTTATATATGTACGGTTATAGGTAGGTTAAGTGGCCACGATATAATAATATTTTAAATATTGGTAACACCTATGTTGTTTTAAAGTGTTTTGTGGTCCGCAACTAAAAACGTTTATTCCTTGTTTTGCACGATGAGTCCACATATACAGGTATACTGTGTTTGAACAATTGGCGAATTGACAATGGGGAAAGCATAATAATATTTTAAGCTAAACGGAGTTCCTTCAGTTCTGATCAAATCGATTTAACCTTGAAATTTGCACAAATACCTAGCTATTATTATTAATTAGTGCCATAAATAATATCTAATGATTGATAAATTACGCAAACTTATTAATTACAAAATTATTACGAGGATAATCGAATAATATAGTACAGAACAGAAAGGCGATACCATATTTTTAATGAATGCACATTATATATTATTAAACTATCAAAGGGTACCACAAACATTTAAGTTATAATTATAAGAGTACCTATGGCGAATAATTAATTTCATCGCTTTGTGACAATTTCCTGAAATGTACAACTGTAAATGTATAATATTTTAACGACATTCACGATAAGGTACACAGTTAACGATCAATTGTTCGATTAAAAATTGGTTTGTTTTGTCGACATCGTCTATACGAGGAAGTCGAACTTGTATGCAAAACAATTCTAAAACATCTTAACTTGATTAAAGCAACTGCAAAGATATTTTCAACATATTTTTATGTTATTCTATTTGTTCGTACGCCTGTTCTTTATCCAATTATCTTTTCATTTTCCAATTTTGTTTATTAAAAAAAAATACATTATGTTAAAAAATGTTAACAAACTAAACAATTGTGGTTCCAAGATCGAAGGGTTGGGCTAAGGGGCTATATAATACCTAGTTTTATTTTTTTTAGGTCTCATAACCATCGCTAATTCTAACCGGCTATTTGCAAAAAAAATATACAGACATTATAGGAACACAATACATTTTTATAGATAGGGTAACTAAATAATTAGTTGGGCCAACTAAATATTTAGCTAGCCCAAAGTCAACTAAATTAAAGTTGACTAAATTTTCAATCAACAATATCGCGTTCATTAAGTATATTCAACTGCAAAAAGTTGGTTGTCACTTTCACTTTTTACAGTGTGCCTTTGCTTTTATAATGTACTCAATTGTAACAAACGACTTAAAATAAAATTAGGTTCTATATTTGAATATAAAAACCACTAATACAATGAAATTAATCATTATTTTTATTATTATTTTTATTACACTAACTATAATACAAACAAGAATATAACAATTTTATTGGCGTAAAACTATATAATTATTGCGTTTGTGTTTAACATATTATATTTTGTGACTTAATATTAATGACTTAATTTACTCTTATTATGATGTATCGTACAACGTTCATTGAACTAACCAACAACCATGTTGAATTCGACAAGTCTCCGCTAGAAAAGAACGGGCACTTCGTCACTTGTGTTGTTTGTATAATGTTTCAAAAACACTACCACACCTAGCTGACATATTTTAATTTGTTTAGCCATATTTACACACTGAGCCTGGTGCGGCAGACTTACCAGAGTTTTGAACAGAAATACAAATTGAAAACGGTTGATGCTTTACTTACATTTTGAACAGGAGTAAACTACACTAGATAGTAGTTTATTGTAATGTAACATAATTATTTATATCTAGTTTTTACTGTACAACTTTTATGTTTAATAGGTTGAGTGTTTAATATCACTGGAGAAGTGTTAGCTGTGTACTTAGCTACTCATTGAATTGTTTTATGGCTTATCTAGGAAAAATTAGTGTCATTACCTACGCCTTTTTTAATGAAATGTAAACGAATAAAATATTATTAAGATTAGATGACACATTTCCATTACTTTTCTTGATAAAACTACACTACAAAATTTCACTACAAAATCTTTACAAAATTTAAGTATAAATGTGATGAATAACGCTAATATTTGCATAGACCTCGACTTGTTTAGGATAAACTGATGTTTTTTGTACAGTGTATACCATACTACAAATAATGTTATTTGCAAGTAAACAAAAACTGTTATAATTACACTTGTTGTTGTGCATAAAATGTATTATGTATTATGTTTTAAAAAATGTAATGAAGTATCATTAATTTATCTTACAAAAAATGAAAGCTCTTCAAAATAACTTTCATATATTAAAAATTCAATAAATACCTCCGAAAAATATAAATATATTTTATGCAAATATTACGAAATTCAAATAACAGTTCACGATACTTTCGGCTGGCATTGATTTTTCTGAGATTTCAGTTGCCAAATACTGTTGAAGTTTAAAAAAATAAATAGATTGTGTTTAAATTATTTGCTGATAAGCCAGCAGTCTCTTATTCATATATATATTATAGGTACATAGATTGTGAAGATATTTGTTTTTTACTTCATAACTTATTATTAATTACTAGTATCTAGTATTTTATATACATATTTTACACTTTTTAGTTAGTATACACTATACCTATATATTACGAGTTCCTTAAAAAATGCCTAATTTTGTTATAAATTAAGCAAGTTAATGATTTATATTAAATGCATGAATGTAAATCAAATATAAATTAAGTTATATCAAAATTTATTTTTTTCTTCAATAAGGTTAGCTTAGGTAAAAGTCAATAACAACATAACTTCAAATCATTAACTCAAATTTGAAGTTAACTTTAATAAAATAAAAAATACAGGTTCAATTCTTATTTTATATCTAAGTAAATAAATAGTTTTAAAATTAATTATATACCAAGAAAAGAAAACTAGATAACTTAGTTACTTTTATTTAAATCTAAGAGCACTTTATTAGTAATAAACACTTGTATATCCTGCTTCGAGTTATTCTAAATGTACTACTTCTTTACTATTTTTTTGTGTTATTATTTCTTTTCACTTTAATATCTTAGGAAAATAAATTACATTATTACCTACCGTCAATCAAATTCAAAATAATATGTTAAATAACTTTATTATAATGGCCTTTTTAATGCTGCATAATGGACTCGACGGTAACTTAATCCTTGGGTGTATTTTCCAGTATGCAAATAAGTTTAACCTTGAACTCTGTCCCAGCATACAACACTAGCGATGCAGTTTTATGTGCAGCACACACATACACACACCAGTCCATTGTGCACTGCAGTCGCATATTTATCGCAGCCAACTGACACCCCGACTGCTGTACTTATTACATTCAAGAGGATAAAAAAAAATAATGATAGTACAGTTTGGATGCTCGAGCAGTAACGTCGTTTAAATAATATCAAATAAACTAATAAGTAGTAACTAGGTTCTAAAAAAAATAGAATTTAAAGAAGACAAGAATTTTTAATGAGGGCTACTTATTAAGGGGCCACAATATAGGCAATCGTGGGTTAAAATATCAACATCGGTTATCTCTATTTATGACCGAATTAGTTGGCCAACACTTTCTTGTATACAATTTTAAAAGTCAATAGATAAAGCGCTAATCGAATTGTTAACGAGTTATACTTAAAGAAACGATAACTTTCGGATTAATTAAGATTTATATTAGTTTTAGGGTGGGTATAATTTGAAACAAATACAGTGTTTTGGTAGTGAAAAATGATTTTACTGGAAAAAAAAATACGTTTCAAACCAGACGATTGTTTTAATATTATATACATATATATTTTTTTTAAGTGGAAGATTGCATTCAAATTAGATTTTTTATTATATTACCAATAAAAAAAAAAAAGTTGGTTAAACAAAATTGTGGTGTTCAATGATTGAATATTAAAATCAAAATCTAATGCTCACTAGATAAATTCATTCTTATTTAAGGAAAACAAATTAATTTTGGAAATCCGAACACACTAAGAGGCACGTGTATTATTAGTATTTTTCAACTAAACTATAATCATATACACGGTCTTAGTAAAGAAGAACTTACATTTTCATTTTCAATTTTCTTACTTTGCCAATAACGCTAATAACTCTACTACTTCAAGAAAGTTGTAAATCAATTATTAACATTTAGCTCAAAAGCGATTACAAACTTAAAATTGTTTTTCCCGATAGTTGTGAAATTGAGTTAAATCATTCTTCATTGGGGCGTCGGTAAGTATAGGCTATTATAGTATCCAAGTCATTAAGAGCGATGAACACAATTTATATTAAATTCTTATGTATAAATTATGTTTTCATATAGACTATAGTATCTATATTATTATAGAAAACACAAAGGATGAATATATAAAGACTCAAAATTCTAACACTTAAAAAAACTCTATCGTTATTATCATGAAAACAGTTACTTTAAAAATACAAATACAATTAAACGACTATTACCGAGGTCGTTGTATACATTTAAGAACAACAAATCCCATTGAGGCGCAGACAAAAATAAATGTACAAAACAAATACATCACCGTCGCACAAAGTGTACCTAATGCATTTTTTGTCAAAAAAATATTAAATAATACATAACATATATTATAATTATTCATTTATTCAAATTTATTTATCTTAATTTCAGATAATTTTCTAAACATTATCATTTATATTATAAATTTATAATATAGCTTTAAATTGATATTATGTATAGTTTATTAATAGTTATATAATTTTATTAAAATACATGCAGTAAAAAGAACATAATGCATTTAGTTATGTTTTGACAGTAATATTGCTAATGAATATTACTGAGAAATTAAGACTACTATTTGTGATTTGTATATATCTCTTATTTGCCTCGTGGTAAACATTTAATCAATGAAAATAAGTGATAAATAAATATTTTCCTAAGAAACTGAAGAAACGAGGAAAATGTTTTGCAAGACAAGCTAAAGATTAAATCACTAATTAAAACTTAAGAGCCAAGTAAAATATATTTTTGTAGCAACCGTATACACAGTGTATCGATATTTCCACATTATACTTATTTTACTTAGAAGTAGGTACTGCAGAAAATACAATATGGTCAATATTTTTAGATTATTGATAATAAAATATTTACCGGCTTTTTATACATTTTACTTATGTTGAACCATATTAATACTATATTATTATAGTATTTTATAATTTAGATACCCAGTTATCATAAATGTTAGACAATCAATATGTCCTATGTATAACAGCTCCGAATCCCCTAAACTGTACTATATAATATTACTTTATACTTCATACTTCGTAATTAGCTAATTTAATAAAACTTATTTTATTAATAACAAAATCGTAAACAAAATATATATATTTTTTTGAATAGCGTTTATTTGAAAAATTTACAATCTATACAAAAGTAATGCACAATTTGTAAATAATCAATAAGGCGTGATCAAATTAAGAGAAAATGTAATATTTTACATGATATGACAGATATAATATGATGTGAAAATCGCAGTAAAAAAACGACCAAGTAATTAATATTTTAAGTACATTTATGAAAGAACTTATTTTCTTTTTAAAGCACATAAATTCACAACCCGGTTCATATTATATCTGACCTAAGACGACTACCTTGGATTAAAAAACAAATCAGAAATCAAATGAAAATATTTTGTTACACAAAATATTACTAATACTATTATCTATTTAATTTGGAAAAGCTACTGAAGTAAAATGTTCAAGCAACATAATATTCCTGACCTATACCTTCTTGAATGTTGTTTTTAAGCTTCAATTTTTGTAAATATAATTTTTATTTTTATGTATAAAGTTTATTGTGATTCCATTAGTTATTACGCATAAACCATATGAGTACTGCAACACATGTCGGTGTTAATAAATCTTAAAGTATGCGGTTATTGTTTTGTTGAAATATTTTTGTACTTTTGTATAGGTTTTAAAATCTAGTAAAATATATGAATTATGAACTATAACGTACACCTAAATAGACCTTGTCGATATTATCGAAAAGTAATTAACACGTTTTAGTCATAAAAGCTGTCACTAATAATAATTGGTTTATAACTGAAATAATATTTACTGCGTTGGCACTAGTGCTGAGAAGACTTTTTTGGTCGATTAAAAAACATATTATAACGACTTATTGACATTGCTATACCATTTCAGATCTCACGTGGTGACTATATTATTTAACGTAAACGATAAGAACAAACAATGTTCACTAATATAAAAGTTATATACTTTTTTGCCACCGGGCAAGTTTAATTAACGATGTACGGCATACGAGGTGCACTACACAATTGTAACAATTGCATTTGCTACTATACAAAAAGTTATGAAAAATAATTTTTAAAAAAGTTATTTAAAATATTGGATTGATTAAATTTATTAAATGAAACTAGTTTCCAGTATAAATTATACATCATAATTTATAAACAAAACTGGCCCAATAGCCCTAAGTACAGTTGAATAAATTTTATAAATGCCATTTAAAATGGCATTTAAAATTGTACAAGACAATAATTTACAATACAACACACTTATAATATAGATTTAAGTATAGATCAGTTAATTTTTTGAGGAACAACAAGTTTGCCAGCAAGTCTGTCAGCCAAATGCCAATGAACTAAGACCAAGCTTATATTTTAGTTAAGTTTTATGTAAAGTCTGGAAGTATTAATGGCAGGTTTTTTCTAAAGTTCAATATAACCATTTGTGTACAAACGATCTAATTGTATTTAATATGTTTATCGAGCGATAACCAGTTTTTATAACGTTTTTATGAACTCACAATCTTGTATAATAATTATTCCTCATGTACATTACAAATGTATTTGAAGTTACACATTACACATACAACTAGAGAAGTTTGTATTTGTATACAATGTAGTATATTTAATTGATATTACAAAGTGTGTATGTGCCGGAAAATAAAATGCAAATTATTTGAAAACGTCATGGGTTAAAAAGTTACTCAAGTCACAATAATTATCTATTTGTAGTAGGTACTACACAATCTTACATTGATTATAAAATTATGATTTTTAATTAATCAATAAGTCTACTAGTTTCTTAAAATCTTAACAAAATATATCTAAAACAATTGTTGAAGGTAATTTTGTTTTTTTTACTATGAGCAATTTCTAACCGCTAATACAATTGTCAATTACATTTTGTTAACAGTATATTTTAAGTTATGTTTGATCTTATGATTTATCTACATAATGGCCTAAACTTTTTAAACCTTTCCCACAAGATTTAAAAATTATTTTTTTGAAGAGGCATAAGCTTTATAGATTATTCTTTCTTGCATTTCTTTTAACACACCCACCTCATAAAACTTTGAAACCGTATAAGAATATTAATCACAACTATATAATTTTTGAAATGTTCATAAACTTATATATGTGTACTTAGGTACATATTATAACATTTTTATGAAGTCAAATATTATATTGTTCATACTGTTCCATTTTGTCTTGTCCCATTTTGCCTACCGTGGATTACTTAACAAAATAAAGCCAGCTGGGGTCAGGGCAAAGTGTGGTAAGGGAGGTCACAAGTTTTTAGGAATTATTATAACTGGAAGTGAAAAAATTACATTGGAATAAAAGCTTTGATGCGATATTTGTAAATGATAGGAATATTTAATATCGATTAAAGCACTGTAAAGGCAAAAATGTGTTTGAAATTGTATTTTCAATATTAGAAGTGTTCAGCTGTTTTAAAAGATATACATAAAATAAAAACACATCGTTGTAAAAACAAAATCTTCTTAGTTACGCAATATTATTAGGATTATATCACATGATAGTAACCCGTAATCATGTTATTGTAATCGTAATGGACATTTTTAAATCTGGGCACCTATAACGTGGCCAACACAGTAGAACGATGACTGCGGTAACATAGTTTCATAGTTTCTCATCTGGGCGCCACTATAATGCAGGCATAGCCGTACACTTACCAGTAGACATAACACTGTGTTCAATGGCATCAGAAAAAAATTTACAACGCTCGCGCAATAGAGTTCAAAGAACTCAGAGAAGATTGTGATGACTCCCACAGCATAATATACTATGTAGAGCGCAAATCTTATTGGATTCTAACTTTCTAGACAATTTTTCGTCTGTAACGATATCATTTGCCCTTTGGTTGCAAAGACTAGTATTAGAATTAGTCTCAAAACGAGCAAAATGATAGCTCTTATAATATTCTGCGCCGTTCATTGTTATGAAGGAATAATTTTGTTAATTAATCACATATTTTAACGGTTAACACTAGAATTATATTTTTATTGAAATACGCTCAGATTAGGTCCGTCTGTAGGACGTTTATAACTTTTCATATACTTTAGGTTTCTTAAGTGTTCATAAATGATCAGATATATTATACGGAGAAACGAGAGCAACGTTCTTAGATATAGATGTTACATGCATTGTTGACTTTTAGTTTTTGGCGTTACTTGTTTGAAATATTAACATGTAAAACTTTAACACAGACTTTTTCATATTATATCATTGCCGCGATCATTATAACGGCCTTGCTTCAGAGTGAACATCCGATAGTTGTAAAGTTAATACTTAAAGCTTTTGGAAGCAGGCAAGATCATATGGGTCTAGATTAGTGCCTGTGATTTTAAACGTGTAATTTAAATACACGTGTACACGAAACCCGTGTAATTAACATACACGTGTATATACACGTGTAATTATAAATACACGTGTATTTAAAAAAATTTATTTTGTCAAAAATGTTAGTTTGAGTTAACGTATTTACACAATTATACTTGTGTTTGAGTTCGTATAATTAAATAGACGTGATATTAAACGTAAGACTAAAATGAATAACAAAAATAATTTTTTTGAATACACGTGTAATAGGGACCTCTAGCTAGATCTAGAAGTTAATCAAGAAAAAACAAAATTAATGTATAAATCGTGGAACGATAGAACGACACAAGCTGAGTGAAGTATGTGTAATATTTTCTTAGGGGGCCACAGCATGGTTTTTACAAAAAAATATTAAGTAGAGAAATAAAAAAAATTAAAACGCCACTACATAGATAAAGTTTTTCTCTATACGTTGTGAGAATTTGGTAAATTTACCCTTTAAGGGGGTCGGAGCATAACGAGTTTTTATGCATCTTAGACCAATAATCGGTGCTAAATAAGACATACTTCCCACTATTGGATTTTAATTTTTTAAATATGTATGCATTTGTTGATACATTTTCTAGGTTTCTTAGGAAGGCGATTTTCAATTTTCTCTTTTAAAGACCTCCAATTTTTTTAAATTTTTTTTTGAAAATTCAGTGATAATTCCTGAATTACATTTAAATTTATTTTAGGCATACCAAATTTTAAATCGAAAATCGGCTTAAATAATACGGTTCAATGTACAATGCCGTTAGGCGCAGTAATTATATTTAGTGCATAGTTTTCTTTATCCTAATTGTATTTATTAAAATATTTTAAAACCTATTTATTACCACTTTCAACTGTAAAATTCATTTTTTTTAAATGAGATTATGAGCATCTATGTATCAAGCATGTTAGTTACCCCTGAAAATGTCACTTTTGAAGGGCGATCCTTGTTAGAATGTTTTTCAAGACGGTAAAGTTTTGTAGAGGCAAAATTTAGATCTAACTCATTTTGAACTATTATAATTAAAAAACTGTCTAAGTTTATGTTAGATATTTGTATTAAGCAAATACGGGAAATTTTACATTAAAAAGTCAGGTTTAAGTTTTTTAACATAATCACTTATATTGTCTTACTAGATAGTTCTTTTTTATGTTGTAAAATATATATATTATTAGTACAATAGAAAAGAAAAATAAATAATATGAAAAATATGATATGAGTAAAACCTTACATTTATTTAAACTTGAACATAAAACTCGATCTAACATAAATTTTATCTTAACAAAAAATTATTGGAAATCGTTAATTTACATGTTCATAAATACTTTCAATTTTTTTTTTTAATTAAGCAAAGTAATGATTATTTGAATTTATAAATAATAAATAAATATAAAAAATTAAATGGACTGGAGAAAACGTAATATCATTATTTATGTTACAAGTTTGCTTGTAGTGAGATAAATTATGTACACTCTGATGCATTTAAGGACCCATAATTTTTGAGAACTGAGTTTCATTTCTACCTCATCCAAACCGAGATTGTAGTATTCCACATTTTAGAAATATAAATGTGTACATCGTTTTAAAATGGTGACTTATCCAGTAATAAAATGAAATTCAAAAATAAGTAATTATACCCAATATTATTTTAAAAAATACAGTATCTATTAATATATTTTCCAAAAAAATTGAACTTAAAACCCCGTATATCAGAAAACTTGTGCAACATGTCTTCGGTTAATTTTTCGTTAAGAACATCATCCTCTTTCATATATTCTGGGTTTGGATATCGGTTGACGATTATCCGATATCTGAAATTAAATAACTTTGTGATAAAGCTCAAAATCAATAACTAATAAATAATGATACAATTTTTGATGTACCACCTACTGTACTTACTATTTTTAAACTTTAAAAAAAAAAATGTTTTATACAATTAACAGCCGTTTTTATTATTTGTGTTGTTTTATTTTAATAAAGTTTATTAGATAAAAATTGACAACATATAAGTGGAAAATTATAATAAGTTCTATTATAGTTGAAATATTAGATTAATATTATTAAAAAGTTTTTTATTATGTTAAATTGGTAGAGAGTAATTTATAATCACCCATTTAAATCGTTTAAGAATCTGGATAACTATAATTAACATAAATAACACAATCAAAATATTCAGTAAACACTTATATTAAAAAAACAACGGATGTCTAAATGATTAATTTTTGTACTCAAGCTACGTACGTTTTAATAGAAAAATTTAAATGAAAATAGGAATTAAAATTTCAGTAATCCATTTTTAGGTTGTAAAACGTATAATATATTATTATTACTTAATAGTTAAGAAAAATGAATAATACAAAAAATAAGATACCTAATTGAAAAACTTTACATTTATTTCAAATATAACATAAATCTATTTTTGCATAATATAAATAGTTACCTTGACAGAAATGATTAGATAGGTATCGTTAGTTTACAAGTACACAAATATTTTTTTGAATTCTTTTTTAAATTAAGCAAAGCATTAAGCAATGACCATTGGAATTAACAACACAAAGCTTTATATGGAAAATATTATAGTATACAAAATATGTAATAGTGAGATAAATTATGAACACTCTGATGTATTTAATAACCGATGATTATTGATAACTTGAATTGCCGTTTCTATCTCGTCCAAACCGAGATTGTAGTATTCCTCTTCGATTACACATGCATAAAACTTCTCAAGTTGTTTAAAAATATAAATGTATACATTGTTAGAAAAGCGTGACTTTTTCTTTAATGACATGTAATTCAAAAACATGTAATTATAACTCATATTATTTTTAAAAATACAGTATTCATTAACATCTTTTCCTGAAAATTCAATATTATACAATATGTCAGAAAAATTTTGCAACATATCTTCGGTTAGCTTTTCGTTAACAACATCATCCTCGTTTATATATTCAGGGTTTGGATATCGATTGATGAAATCCAATAAAGTTGTGTTAAAGCGAAAAATCATATTACAAATTACGCGTGCATTAATAAATTTGGTCGAAGTCGAAAGTTTTTCCATTTGAGCCAAACCGTTTGCCATGTAGTTTAACATCGTACATGAATCTTTGATCGTACAGAAAAGGATCATTACACAAAATGAAAAATCAACATTGGTATTATTTTTATTTCTCTTTACTTGGCGACAACTTTCGACAAATCCCCACCAAGTAGTCCGAAGCGATTTCAATCGTTGAACATACCTGCAACTTAAAAATAAGTGGAAGTATTCAAGGGTTTTGATGAAGTTGTCTTCGGTGATCTGATTTTTCGTTAGAACATTAATATTCATTACACCATATTTATGGTGCTTGATCTTTAAAGGTTGTATTTTATGCCAGCCAGGATTCTGCCGAATTCTATTCAAAATAACGTTGTACTCCTTTTTTATAGCGTAAGGTGTTTCACATGCCAGATAAATATGAAAGAGTGAAAAAAGCAACATTACAAAGCTAAACTTGCAATACATTTTTAGGTTTATAGCTTACACGTTACTAAATATATTATCCGTATTTCGTTTCATTAAAATTGAGTTGCATGTTTTATGGCAAGTTTATTTACATATATTTGGTTGTGTGTCACACTCTAAAAAAAAACGAAGAAAACAAATAGTTTAATATTTGGTTTCACAAACATAATATGATGTTAATTTGCACAGCGCAAATTGTTTTATTGTAGAACAAAAACAGCTAGCAAAGAACAACCCAAAGAACTATACCGGTAAGATGTACAGGCAAACATTTATCGATTTCAAACACGCACTATAACATAAAAATACATGTCTCTATAAGATAAATTTTAGCTATATAAAATACAACAACTAACAATGTAATAGTACAGCTTATGTTGTGTACCTAAGATACTTATTATGTTTTAAACTTGTAAAATAAAAATATATTATATAATTTACAGATATTTTTGTTATTCATGTTGTTTTATTATAATTAATAAATGGTTATTTATAGATTAAAAAAAAAATAATAATAAAAATAAAGTTAATTCTATAAAGATTAAAAACAACTAAATTGAAAATTATAATTAGTTAAATTAATTAGAATATTTTTGATATAGTTACGTTAGAATATTTTTATATTGGAAAAACGTGGTAAGTGAAATAGACAATATTTAAAGGAAAAACACTAAAATTCTAAAAATTCATTAAAATTCATTATAATTTATTAAAATGAACACCGAAAGGAATTTTGCACGTCACAAATGCAAAGTTTATTATTATTTTAGTACTCAAGCACTAATAGGTAATACCTTTTTAATTTTAATAAAATATGTACATGTTACATATTAAAATACACAACTTATTTGTTTTTAATTTCAATCAGATAACGATTAACGATAATAGTGGAGACAAAAGAGAGGTAGACAAAGAAAGAAAATGATAAATAGTTTTATGAACTTAAGTTGACAGTCGCTGAAGGAGCGTTGAAACAACAGTATTGGGTCGTATACGGATTTTAAACAGCATTTATGCCTTGATAAATTATTACAAAAAAGTTATTGCACAAACCAAAATAAACAATGCATTAATATGGTATTTATCATATTGTACGGAATGATAAATAGCGTTTAAGTAATAATACAACCGACCGGGTTAGCGAACGGCCTTTCAAAATTACACAATAGACCTTTAAGGAGTCATAGGAGAAGTATTCGTCCGTACATATTATATACATAGGAGAAGAGGTGGGAGGTTACAGTCTCTTTTAAAAATAACTAGGATTATGCATGCATCTTAAACAGTTATTCTTAGCACGGGCCAGCGACCGCGACATTGGTGATAGCTGTAGTACAAACGATTCGTGTGACTTGGGTTTAGTCAAATTAAATTTATTTTGCAATGGAATTTTTCAATATAAAAATAGGTTTTACTGAACACGATTTTCACAAGAGACAAAAATTAAAGTCTTAATAAATGTGAAATAAATAAACTCACAAAAATGTAAACTATTACTGAAAAACTGAACTTGTGAAAGTGTTTTCGAAACAACTCATACATTTGATCACCGTGTTAATTTTCGAAAATGCTGTGATAGGAAAAAGTACATAATTAAAATAAGAATGTCGAAATGTTGAAGTGTAGATTGATTTGATCAAATAGATTTAGAAAAAAGGAAATACAAATTTTAAGAGTAATTTAGGAGTTGCGGATAAATAGTGAGAATCGTTTGGGCCAGCGAAAAAAATAAAAAAAATAAAGAAATAGTAAAACAGGTAAGATGAAGTAAGTAGTTAGCGGTAGATCGAAGAATAAGTAAGTGGATGTTATGTATGTCAATATAAAAACATGGATATGTGTGGAGCAGATATATGAACAATAACGAATAAAAGTAGTTCGGGAAGAAGGCGGATTTAAAGATTTCTTGCCTCTATCCGAATACTATTTTCTGCTCTATAAATTCTACTGTATTTATATTATTATTAAACAAAAAGTTTTATCGATCTTCCAGAAAGATATTAGATCATAAATATGTTTATTTCTGTCTCTTATCACTGATTTCTTATCACTAAACCTTGTCATTGGTCGTGACATGAAAATGTCCACGCAAATTCTGGATTGACCCCCAATCATAAGACATAAGTATTCATGTCAAAATCGTCATCGAATTATGCATTTGTGTAGTGAGGTTTTGTGCTAAAGTACTTAACTGTTTAAACATCATTAAAAAAATGTCGATGAAAAATTCCAACGCTCTTGCTCGTTATTGTTAGGGTTGACATTGGTTAAAGCTTAATTACATCACTTTAGAAATATATTATGATGACTGTAAAATATTATTCCTTTTTTAAAGTTTTTACGGTAAATTTTGGTACAATCTATACACGGGTAGCTTAATGTCAAGTGTATACTTTTATTAATTCAATTTACAAATCATAAATGTGTAGTGATTTTTCCCGACACAAATCGTGTTACTTATATATGTACTTATTATGTACTACTGACTTTTAGCTCTGACTGTAGAATTATCATACCTATATATTTTTAAATAATGTACATCAACTTGATTTTGTTTTCCGGTGAACCTTGTGGCCGGTGAAAAATACAACAATGAATATTGTGAACACGACACATGCCCACTTTCGTTCATTCATAGCCACTTTCTCTGCAATTACCTTGGATACGCAAACGTTTGTACATTTTGCATCATTCATACGGATAACTATAATAATGCCGACTAGTTTTGTTTTTTACAAAGTCTATTTCGTTGAAGAATCTACATTTCCCAATGAAATTATGTAGGGCAGCGTTGAAAAATAAAGCGTTATGAAATTAGTGCCAAAAAAATTAACTAAAATATAACACCTAATGTATAAATATTATAGTATAATTCGAAACCGTCTGTTTGCATACAACGGTTTTTAAATTTTGTCCTGAAGATACTTTCGACAAACTAAAACAATAGGTACTTACCTACTCAAATCTATTTTTAATACATCTTAATATTTAAATTTTGTCTTAACCGACCTTTGTGTTTTGAGTATAGTCAATTGTATATTTTTGGCGATAGTATGCCATATTTGTGCCTTATAAGATTCTCTAAATAGCAAATGTTACTAATTCGTAATCGGTCGAATTTAATTAAAGCAATGTATCTTTAACAGTATCTTAATAGGTATTTTGTAGAATTCACGAAAAACTAAAATTTCAGATAAGAGGTAGAAGAAAATATAGATATTGTATCATAATATTATTACACATAACAACTCTGTGTACAGTCACACTCATAAGTGAGCGCGAGGGAATTTTCTGGAGCTGTATCGCAATATCTACAGCCCACGAATACAATGCATATAATCTGACTATATCTATATGGTAAAAGTGTACGAGTGTCCAGATATTGAATAATACGTCCTATACAGGTTTGACAATATATAAACGAGTCGTTGACACCTAAAAAAAATTAGCCATTGTATGTATATAATATAACACAACGTTGGGTATCGCGTTTATCGTGCCAATTTGTATTCCATACCCAAGTAAATTATTAATCGTCGACGTTCGCAATTAGAAAATTTAGCTGTGACTTTCTTTTTGTCGGCAACGATTTTTTCGGGTTCCTTTTCGGAAAGTCAAGTTTTCTAGTGTAATTTTCGACGTGTTTTACTATCAAGTACACGAAAACGGAGCAATTCGATCCAATCCAATCCGTCACTGGTATTCAGGACAAGGACGCGGTTGGCCAACCGAACTTGGTCGCGCGACACAGAGAAACACATTTAACCGTTCTCTTGGCAAAGAAAAACACTCTCTCGAGTGTATTTATATTTATATTATTATTATCATTATTATCAGTGCATTATATTTGACTTGACGCACTACGCCGGTAGATCTGTATAATAATAACTAATATAACAGCCGTATTCCGCAATTAAAAAACTCGTGTACCAACGTCTGGGTTTTGTAAATCGTACATATATAATATATACATAATATATTATATATATACACCTGTAAGTACGCCTACGCATCCACCGTGATCAGCTAATGCCGGTGTGTGTGTGTGTGTATGTGTGTGACCGACATAAAACGCCATTACGGTTTCTCATAGCATACAAATAATGTGTGTGTGTGTGTGTGTGTTCTTTTGGATTCAGATGAAGGCGCCCACATTAACGAAAACTAACAACTTGTGGTTTTCGAAATCCACCTATTTATTATGTGTGCATTTTTCAGAGTTGTTAACTGCCAAAGTAATTATTAACGTACCGAAATCGAGACGAGCACACGTTTAAAGTAATGCTCGCAGCTTGGTACCTAATCACGATTATCGAATTATAATATTAAATACATTATAATAATACATGCCGTGGATATATTTACGGACAAAAAGGTTAAGCGGTTGCCTTGATCAAACGGGGTTATTTGCGATCGCTTTATATTACAGATGTGGATACAAGAAAGTAGCTCAAAGAACATACTGTACCAGTAATAATCTAATATTACATCATGATTTTAGATGGACTGGATACTATATGTTATTCGGTACTGCTATTATTATTATTAGTACAAATCGCAAAGCCTCGCGTTGCAAGTTTTATTGCTTGATTATTGTCGAGAATGTATGACATAAGAAAGAAGCAATATAATCACAGATTAACCAGAAGGGTAACTTTGGAAAAAAAAAATACACGGATTCTTATAGAACCGACTGCCATATTGTACTTGCGACTGAGAGCCAGACTTGACGGAATAGATTATTCCAGGAAAAATAATGATAATTGTACGTAATCAGCAATTACTGATCAGCAATCAGCATAGGTTTCCCTTCTGGTTATTCTGCGGCAATATAATCACAGAATTGATAAGAGCAGAAGGATCACTTTCAATGCAAACAAAAAAGCGACGAAGCTTTTGTAAAAACGTATTTAGTATTCTGTGTTATATCTATACACAACTAAAAATAATATTGTATAGGGATAAGTTATCATTATAGTAGTGTAGCCTTAGGAAGATGGCCACCGCATTTATGTGTGATAAGTATGCCTGATATAATTACAATAATGTAGCTAATATTAATCAAATAATATAACTGCCATTGTTGCGACAATTTCGGTAAGCGAAATCATTTCAATTCACATGTTATTCAAGACGGAGTGCGAGTAATTATTATAGCTAGAACTATATAGTCGTATTTAAACTATTCGTTTTTATCCATTTGTTTACTTGAAAAAAAGTAATTTCTATTTTACTTCAATAAGCATGTACACCCCTCAAATAGCACAACCTTGAAAGCAAAGGTAGTCAAATTTTATTCTAAGAAGATAACAGTAACTTACCACGATTACCTTCCCAACTTTCCGGTGTTATTAGAGATCTCAGTCCCGTGCGTCCATCAAGCTTAATTTGAGAGTGTACTTGGCAATGTAGTTTACGCGAATCTTATCAAAATTAAAAAGTTATTTCCGTCGACGCGTTTCAGTGCACTTCTACATCATTTTTGTTTTGCTTTGGACCGTTATAACCACGATCGAAATATACAAGGTTATTGCACATATACACCCCTTCTTCATCAAATATATCATGATTTAAAACAAATTAGTCAGCGTAACTGGATCAAAATTCAAGTACATAATATGTACACAGTAAAATATACAATATAGTAATAGTAAAATTGATGTCCCCTTACGCTGTGCAATAACCTGTATATTATATTTTCAACCACGGTTATAACTCCCAAGTATCTCGTCGCATATCTATGACAACTAGAGACTTTGGTGCGCTGCGAAGCCAAGGGATCACAATATGTCGGGGATAAGTAAAGCTTGTGCCATAGAAGCCATTGATTATCCTCCCGCGCCAAGACGTGCACGTCCATAGTTAAGTGTTATAATAGGTTTGGTTGATGGTATAGTATGATAAAAGCCCGGGGTGCGGCGTACAAGGTATTCGCGGTCACGGGGCAATCAACAGGTCGTCCCAGCTGATGGCGATTGCCGATCGATTCTCGTCGCTCGCGTTGTGTATGCACCGTCACAGTTATAATACAACAAAATATTATTATACATTTTTTACCACGCACTGTTATTGCTATTATCATTACTATTACTACGACTATTATGTTGTATTGTTACAAAAAAAAAAAAGAAAAAAACAACAACAGTGACGCGTTTTTTTTCCCATGCGCATTGTCTATAGGCACAGTAAAACGATTCTATCTGTAAAAGACCATCACAATTAAAATCCGTCGCATTCGAAAAGGTCAAATTCTCCGGTCGATTAGATACCGGCCACACGGTAAGCCCGTTGAACCTTAAGCGAACTACACCAGACACGGTTGATAAACCCGTTTCGGGTTTTTATTATCGCCAAGGCCGAACGCCATTTAGCGCCGTTTCATTTCTGTCCCATATTATTATTAATACGCTCCGGCACAAATACACGTTCTCTCTTTGGCTCGGACTCGTTCAAATTTCACTTTAACAGCTGCTGTATAATGCCCGTCGGTCGACTTCGGTAAGTATTTGAGGGTGGTGCTTGCTTTTAGTGTAATGCCTCGCGCGATGGGGGGGCGCCGTCCGGACACTTTAATGAAAACGTTACCAGAACAGCACAAAACGACTTTGACGCTGTTTTGTACTAGCTGTGGACATTTTTCTGTCTAAACGTTTAACAGAACGCCTCATCGATGATTTGCAATAGTAAAAAAGTACCCCTGAAAGTGATTTTATAGATAAAACAACAATAATGAAAAACATAGACAATATTTTCGAGGCAACGTTATATGCGTTTTCAAAATATCAATCAGAAAAAAAATTAACAAAGATTTAAAGAGTTTAAAAAAAAAATGGATTTTTGCATTCACTATATTGACCTGTGCGTTGTAGTTAATGGAAACCCCATATGAGATTCCCTCGGAAATCTTGTCCTCTTATCTTTTTTATTATCAGTGCTTTATTAAAAACACTTTAAAGGATACTTCATCTGAATTATAACTGACTATAATGTAAAGCAATTTTATGCTTGAATCCGTGACCACGCTGATTTCATTTTTAGTCAGGGTTTTAGTTTATATGTCGCGTGTGAGCTATCTGTTATCAAATTTCAAAAATAAAAAGACAAATAAAAAAAAATTACAATACTTTGTCAGGGGGACTCCGAGTGGGGGTTTGGCCCAGGGCGCCAGTATTAGAGAAGCCTTATGTTAGTTCATCTCTTAATATGTACAACTACAACATGAGGGTTAACGGATGTCAATAATTATTATCGGTGTACTATGCGCAAGCACCGAGGAGGATTATTTATAAATCATTACAGGTGGTACGGATAAGATTACTCGACGATTTCCATTCTTCACGATGCACTCCTACGGGCTTGCCCACTTTTGCTGGGCAAAATGCTCATGTTTAATATATTTATATACATATATGCCTATATTATTAGATATTACTGCACCGGCACGCATAATACATCCGAAACGACCGTTTGAAAACAATTACCTCGGCGATTGTGTGTCGCATGTACCATGCAGGACAAAAAAACACCATAGGCGCAATATTGTTTGGACAAAGGGCGGCGTTGGCATGAAAATAAAACCTATTCAGCAAATCAGATTTTATTTAGATAAAAAAATATATTATAAATATTATTATAATTATATATCAAACATTTTTTTTACCCTGATACTGTGGGGCGTGTAGTAATTTTGAGAGTCTAAATTCCTCGACCCTCCCATCCTATATTTTCGCCTGTAATAAATTTATGTGATATTTGTACATAAATGTAATATAATATAGATTTATAATACTAAACTTCTGAGTGATGCAATCCGACAAATATAACAATGCAATCCTAATGGATGAAGTCTAGAATTTTTATTTGACATAAAAGTTTTCGTTAAAAGTACTGGAATAAAGAATTCGGTTTAGTAATTAAACAATTATAGCTGCCAAAAAGCTAACAGTACATTCATTATTGTAAAATCAATACATTCTTCATCAGAGCAACGTAAAAAAAACTTCGCAAAAGTAATTACGCGACGGTATTGATTGAACTAGAGAAAAAAATTAGTATTCAGCTGCTTTAAATCGAATGTATTTGCGATTCGAGAAACGTTTCGTTATAGCTTTGACAAATGCCATATCAAATTCTGACTATGGCGGAACTATATATTTTTTTAATTTACAGTATAAAAAACACCCTAAATTGGAGCACTCAAATGCAATCCTCTTGAAAGTCAAGCTCCAATAGTGGACTCAATATTATTTTTGGCGAATCCAATAAAGCACGGAGCAATTTCCTTAACAACAGTATCGATTTTTCAACGTCGGACGTCACAGCGAGTAGGTATATTGACTTCTAGTGCTGGCAATGGGCAGTAGCACATTTAGCATAGAACACAAATCTGAATAATATTAAATGGACAATGATTACATACTAATAACGTGCAAACGGGTATGCAAATTCTACTTAAACATCATAATAAAACGTTAATTTGTGCATAGATTTTTGCTGTAAGTAGGTCAAACGTTGTATCGCTACTATTTTCTAATAAATAAAACCCATACAACAAATGGGTAGAATTTTCAAATAAACGCGTTATACCTAATAACAATCAAAATATGATATAAAGTTTTTTTTTAAATAATTTAAAAGCGTTGTTACAGGCTATTGACTTTTAATAGCTTTACGGCTATTATTGTAAAATTATGTAATCACAAATTGTGTACTTAAAATTAATTATTTTCAATATTAGCTTTCGATATGAGCAGACATAATAAATAATAATGAATAATTGGAACTTTGTACTCGATGATACAACATTAAATACTAATTAATATACATAATATTACCGCTACTCCGCACCACGCTAGCAAAAGCGCCTTTAGGCAAACAAAAAGATTATTTGGTAAATTGAAGAACTTTTTTATGGATTATAATTTGTGACTTATGCTAGCTTTTATTTACTCGTAACCAAGTTTTTAAGAGGGTGCCACGCCCTTATTATAAAAAAAGTCGGGGTAAGCATTTTTTTTTTTAAAAATCTCTATTATAAAAATTACACAATTTTGTGTATTTTTACTACTATTGAGTAATTTTTTATGGGAATTAAATTTTTAATCGAACAATTACAACGCCTATTTACAAAGGTTTTTTCAAAAGTTAACATTTTACATTAATAAAACCATTCGAGATATTAATATAACGAAACAACGACTTACATACTATATTTTCTGTGCATTTTTTTTAAAATGCTTAAATTTTACAGCTAATGTGAAAAAAAAAATAAGACGGTTAAAATTTAGCTAGCTGTTCTTACACCTTAAATTAAGAACACGAGTCAAGACATGGCGTCCTTCAAAGTTTACACATAATCCCTAATAACGCCGGGAAGTACTTGGATACTTTCTAACTGTATGTACATATTCAGTAAACGCGAGGTAGTCCTATTGGCTTCCGAGAAGTAGATAACGGAAAGTTCCAAATGCCTTTCCGGCTTCCCGTTGCCATGGCGGTGTTATAAGGCATCATATACCTACGAATATAATTTGACACCAACCAGCCAATTTGAAAACGTCTTATGGCAAAACCGATCTTGCCTTTTTATGGAATTCGTTAACCTTGCACGAAACAAGGTAACCTGTTATCGTTTATTTTATTATAATAAGAACAACGTAAATAATTAGGAAACTTATGCTACCATACTGCAGTAAGGGCTTTGTATAAACTTTAAATTTCAAGTATAAATATAATGTTAAGGATTAATCTTCTGTAAAATTTAGAGATTTCGATAAATGTATAAGACATAAGCTGGTGAACACTAAAAAAACGAAAACTGTTGTTTATATTTACAATTAATACAAATTAATTTTATACAATCGTCTGTCAGAGAGCATGATGCGTTGTAGTTCTAATTCCACTTAACTACTAAAGATTTCACTGAATTATGTCTTTTAATGTCGTGCTATAAAAGTGCATGAGTTCAAAAATAAAAGATGTCTGAAATTTTTTTTTAATTTGAGTATAATAGATCAATCATGCATGATCATGGGTACAAATGGATAAAATAAAGTGTCAAAAGTTTATTGTGCCATAACTAAATAACCAGGAAAAGAAAAAAAACTAAAAATTGGAATGCAATTTCTCGATAAAAATAGGGTATGAAATAATAATTATGTGATGCGGAAAGCGACAAACTTCAAAGGGCAATAACTTAGTCACTTATTTAGCTGCAGAATTGAACCAGGTCTCAAAATATTCAAGAATTGATCAGACTAACTTAATTTTGGAAAATGCCGACGATGCAATTTTATTTTTACCGTTAAAAACGATTTGACACACAGAAAACAGTCAAAAGAGGTGGTTTTCACTTGGTCTAACGACACGTTGTACGCCGTACGAATCGATAACACTCATATTATTATGATACTTTTATTGCATTTAATTGATTTAAATTTATTGTTGTCTGACAAACCAACTTTTCAATTAATTATCAATTGTGTAGTTCTTATACAACATTTTTTTGCTTTACCGTTATAGTTTATTTAGAGCTTCAAATTAGGGTCAGGTGAGATAATTGTAAGCAAATGGAGTAAATTTGATTACGAACAATTACGATTACCCCGTCCGACTAGGTTTTGACGGGCGCAATACAATAGCGCAGTACCTTTTTAGGCGTACGATTGCGCGCGCTATATTATTTGTACTTCTATGCAACGTTGCCAAATACATAGGTATATAGGTAAATAAGAAATATCCATACGAATTGTGGCGATCTGTACGCATGTAAGCATACCATACATTGTTAGAGGACCTGTAGAAAATCGCGAGTTCTGATTGGCTCTGTGACACATGTGATAACAAATTAGCCACAACAGCTGATATATTCTACGGCAGGTCACAGAGTGTTTTGGCACTCGCTCGCTCGGCGCCGTCACTTCACTCCGCTAACTAAAAATATCCTAGGTTTGCAGGCTACAGTCTAAGAGGAGGTCACAGGATAAATCAAATTTAAATTAAACTTAACTTTTTTAACGATATTTTTTTAATTATTTATCTATGTAACCATTAGCGGCAACGTCACATCCAATTTCACGCGCAATAGTACGCCTTTGAAGGGTCAAAACCGTGTTCTTTGTTATTCCGGCACCGCGCGCAATCGTATACACAAAAAGGTACAACGCGCGCAATCGTACTCCGGCGGTTTTGACGAATTAAAAAATACATTTACAAACTAATGGTGAACATGAATTATAGTTGTTGGAACTTACTATTAAATTTTCACGCGATAGCTATTATTTACATCCTGCTATTATACCTATAAACCGTAACACTAGTTTAAAGTTTTATATTAAGAGCCGTTTGATTATATATGTATGTTTAAATGGTGTAGAACATAATACTACATAATAGATCCAAAAGATAAGTTTTTCAATAGAGCTTATTTGAAACATCATATATAGCGGCCTACGATTATATGACTCACGCCAGTATCCTTATAGAGGAAAAACAATAGCAATACGACTTACAATAGATTGTGTAGGAACACTAGGAACTGTGCCTATTTACTTTTTGTGGAAGTAAAAATATGTTTTTGTAGTACAAAATATTTTGATCGGATAATGTAGATTAAAAATGCACTTAGGTTACTTAGGTATATTACTCATGTTTAAGAAAAATTACCATTTTAAAAATGTTCAGTATTGAAACTCAATTTCTTTTACACAGAGAAGCAAAAAACACCTCTACAGAAATGAAATCGGGCCATCTAAGTAGTCGACATTTGGTCATGATTTTTGGTCTAAAAAGTCAAAAAAACAAACCGCTTTTTCAATCCCCTTAATAAAAAAAAAACACGAGAAATGTTTTTATATTTCATAGGCTTCGATTACATTTTTTTCGGTATAAAAAATTATCCGAAATCTTATTATTTTAAAGACTGAAGAACGAAAACACGCTTGGAATGTTTACCCTTATTTTGAGTTGTCTTAATGGATTATATCACTTGCGGACAGCATATAACACACATTGAGCAAGAATAACCCTATATATATATATATATATATATATATATATATATATAATATCCTAATCGTTTTTGTTAACGTTTAAGGCATGAGAGAATGACAATAAGTTACAAACTCAAAACGATAAAACTAAACCTGCCAAACGATTTTACGTGTTAAATACTTATCATTAAAAAGTCCAGACAGATTAATTGTTTGATCAAACATCTTAATAGTACTTATTTATCACGTTTACAGCATGCAGTCTTTTATTTGCATTAAGTTGATGCAAGGTAATAATTGCATGAAAACGTGGTAATGACATTGATTAAGTAGCAATACTTAATCAATGGTATAAGTGTTTGAGTAAACTTGTTCCACTTTTAAAATAATGAAATTGTTCATCACTTATGGATAGTCACATAATTTTAGTCAAATTTGAAATTTTAATCTAATTATTTTTTATAATACTCTAATTTTATGAAGTAACCGAATCGATCCGAGCACAACTTAACTTTAACCTTAACTATTACAATGTATCTGAAAGCGAATTATTATATTTTTTTAATAATATAATTTACCATGCAACAAATGACCTATTCAATTTATATATTCGTTATCGAGATAGATTCTGTATTCTATAATAAGCCAAAACATTACATTATGTAATAAACCCGTCTGGACTTTAGTTTATCGGTTAACAAATATAAAAAGTATAAGCAAAGTAGTCGTTTAATAGAACGCTACACTTAAATAAAGTACCTGTTGGATACTTTTCAATAGACATTAATAATTAGTAATGTTGATTAATTACATTTATTTATGGGAAGCTTGGGAGGTCCATTTAACCTAATAGATAGGATTTGTTAGGAGTCAACAGCTGTAAAAAATATAATATATACAAACAAATTTTTTGAGAGTCCTTTTAAAGATTTAGAACCCTGGGCCCTTTATGTTCCAGGCCGACCCTCGACACAATGATTAGTAAAAAATAAAAATACAACTACTTTATTGAAAAAATAAACATAATTGAGGTACTTATATAGATATCTAACATAAGGAAAAGCTAATATTATTAGAGTATTATTATTATTATAGTACAAGCAATTGTCATTTCTTTTACCTAACGTATACCAAAATGTAATATTATCAGACTACCTACTAAAAGTATCCAAATGAAAGAATTTTAGTAAAATACGCAACAAAGGGTTAATATTTTATCATGTTTATAAATTATAATGAAATCGGCACTATACTAAGGTGTTTTATTTAATAATTCAAGAAAAATTATTATAAATCAAAACTCATAGCCGAGTTGAGAACTAATGGCACAATTTTAAGTTCAATTAAAAAAAAATTACAAATAACGTAATATAATAATTTTAAAAAAGTCGAAATTATCTATTATACTGGGTGATATTTTATCATGGGCCACTCAATATCTCACTGGGTTTTAATAATAATTTAATTTTTTTTTTTCATAGTTTTTTTTTACAATGTGATCTTAATTTTCCACAAATTATCATGTTTCTACCCCCCTCCCAAACTAGATTTTTTGATAGCAACTTTTAAAAACTTAAGTGGTAACGAATATATTTGTATATTAAACTTGAAACTTCAATAACTTCAAAAATAGTTATCTAAAACTGGTTATCAACCAGTCAACATTTTTAGTAAAGTATTCTTAATTTAAAAAGTTTAAAAAATATATATGTTACCATTTAGGTTTCAAAAAAATACCAACTATAAAATATCACTTATATAGTTGGTAAACAAAAATATACTACTGTAGCATGGATTTTAATGGTTTAATGCGTTTCTGGTAAAATTCTACTAATAATATATTCATTATCATTAATATTAAGCAACTAAAAATCATAGTTTGTAAACAAAAATTGTTTATTATGCACATACAAATATCACTATAGCATAATCCTAATATTAGTATACCATAGCATACTTACATAATATATTGTTGTTGATATATTAAATAATTATTTTTTTTGGAAAACTGGTTTGTTCGGTTGTATCGACGTATATGAATTAATGAATAAAATATAATATATTGGAATGTTTTATTAACGTTAAATAAATACATAGTTAAATAACACATGAGTTGTTTTTACTGGTAATACATTTTTTACCAGCCCATCAAAGCGACCTACAACGTTTTTACTATTTTCTTCGTTATTATTTGTCGAGTAAATATAATCCAATCTATTTTGACAATTATTGAAACTTTAAAGATACATTTTTTTAATACTTATAAAAGGCAATATTACACAAACATTTAACACATCACATTACGGATGCGTGACAATTTATTCAAAAAAAAAATAAATGTATAGCAATAAGTTTAAAAGTAAGTAATAAGAGTAAGAATAATAAGACTATTATTAACTGCTAAGAGATATTCGATACCAATAATAAATATACTTAAATCTTATTATATACAGTTCAAGCCGATCAATTAAACCAATTAATTATTAGGAAAACTGATCAGCTAAATAACTTGTTTTAGCTTTTAATGATTATTTATTACAATATAATTATATTATATTATTACAATAAGGTATATTATATATTAATTATTATTCAATAACAACCGTTAACGCCACAACCTTATAAGTTATAAGACTTTGGTTAAGTGTTTAATATCATCTTCATTCGTCGCCTAATTCTCGATCCCAAACTAAGATAGGTTCCCCATAATTTCCTGCCTTAAAACCATCAGTGGGGCTCTAAAATATACCCCTTTTCCTACTATTTAGTCCGAAACCAACTGCCCCCTTCAACGAAAGTTATCTTAACTGGTAAGTTCCTTCTCAAATATCTTGTTAAGTCTAACTCCTAAACGTTCAACATATTTCTGTCTCTACACTTAACCTGGCAGTGTATTCTCAAATATTCTTCCTATCCTTTCGATAGTTGCCTACTTTTTGTCACACTTAAAATGTTACATTTCACACTCATTAATCCTTCCCATGTATAAAACTGCTTATGATTCCATTTTTTATGAAGCTAACATTCATGCTGACGAATATGCCTTACATATTCCTAATCAAGTTCTTTAATCAATGCCAACCTCTAATGTAAATTCCCTTTTTAATAATAATTACAATGATGATATCTTCAGCAATTACACTGTTGTTTATTCTGATGGTTCTATTTTATATTTTTTCGCAGGGGTTTCATTTTTATAGTTTTATTATTTATTACACCTCTCTTTTACTATATTTTTTATACAATATATCTTAATAATAATTACACCGTAATCCAATGTTACACTAACCTAACCTGCCGTTTGCGAATCGTTCACTTCTTGTTACCTGTCCACGCCTTTAAATTATCCTTAAACCACTCTCCATTTTGTACTCTTTTTCAACTGTCCTTCCTTTTCCCTTGAACGCTCTTTTCTACTCAGCTTTATTAACACTCATAATACACATAGTACTCCAACAGATAGTATCTACCTTATCATCAATAGTGTACTTGTAAAAAATTATGTTATCGCTTTTATTTTTGAGACTGGTTTGATAATAATATGTAAATAGTTTTGCCATTAATCTACTCTTCTAAATGATATAATTTTTGAGATAAATTGTTTAAACAAAACAAAGAAAAATATATATTTAATAATAACTACGAGAATAAGACGTGGATGTAGTTTTCTTCAATGTAAGCAGGCACAAACTCTTTTAACCATCTTCAAAAAAGGACATCTGGGTGATGATCCTATTGAAAAATATAATTTTGTATTTTTAAGACACGTTTATTATAATTTAAATGTTAATGTACAAATTCATATTTATTATAGTAATATTTTTATGTGTGTATCACTTGTAAATATCTTATTTTTACATAAAATAAATACATTAGTGGCAAAGAACAGGTTTGTCTATAATAAATTAATGAAATAAATATTGTATTTCTCTTAAATAATAATAGAATAACAATTAAATAGGTAGACAAAAACACTGACCGGATGCATGGGGGATACATACATTAATAATTACATTATTACATTTATTCAATTCAATATTAATTTTAATATTTATATTTGTGTGAGAAAAAAATAAAATCAATTTTTTTATGCACTATGAAATAACATCTATCCATTAATCGCTTAGGCAAAAGTAGCAAAAATCCTTTCAAACCTTGTGAAATTTTGCCTCATTCAAGTTAATATAAATTACTTTAAGTTCTACAAATGTAGTATGAATAATGTTTAATCTTTTATGAAGTAGAGAATTTAAAAATTTGCTCTTAACGAACTTTCGGTAATAAATTTCCAGTATTTTTTTTTTCCGGTGGAGCTTAAATGTTGATTTATTTATAAATGATCTTATTTATTTATGAATAAATACATGTTCGAAAATTCAGGTTGACATTTTTAAACAAACGTTTAGATATATTAAAACAAAATTTTACTCGATCTGAAAAGAACCACAATACAATAAGCACTATAACATACACATATCAACGTAATTAAAACAAAATTCTAGGTATAAGCAACAATTCGCTGTTGATTCCAACCCAGGTCAAGTGTGTACCTATAATAAATACGTACTCGCGTGTTTATGGCCCTGATGTTTTTCAGTTTTTAACGTTTGGACGATAGATAAACGTAATAAAAAAATAATTCGACATTTGCCATCGTTATAAATGATAAACCACGCGGATTTAATTACCAACGGCCGTTGCAATGGTTAGGTATACAAGGTATAGGAGGATAATTAATGAAAGTAATAATAATTCGTGGCAGACGTTATCTGTGCGGTATTTAACAATGGGACAAACAAGTGAAACATACAATTATAATAATACCGAGGCCCAATTAGTACCGTAATATTGTGTAATCGTTAGAAGAAAAACAAAAATATTAAAAGCCATTTGGTCGTGAGAGATTAAAAGCTTATCGGCCGCCGCACGTTTTCCGTTCGGCATCACGAACTTTTATCAAAATATAATGTACCCCACGGTGTAAATAAATATAGCAAAACATTTCACTGAGATAACGTTTGACCCGTGGGCCAGTGAAAAACATGCATCATAAGTGCAAATGAATCGATTATTTATGAAAGGGGTTTAGTCCACAAACTTCAACTTTCGGGCAATTAAAAATAACCGTTTTTTAAATACAATTTTGCTTGAAAGAAATTATAAAAAAAAATACTTTCAATTCTTATGCAATATACTTATTTAAATTTTCCATGTTTTAAAATAAACACCTTCACAATAAGACTACTTTTGATAGTATTAGAGTTCTGATTTAACTGTTCCACGCGGAAACGCCTTGTATAATATAATTTATGTTATCGTCACTGATACAAAATGTTATCTATTATTTCTATATACATATAATATTATCATAGAAAATATTATTATATATTCCTTGTATCCAACGGCAGTGGAGCACTACGGTGTACACAACAAAATTGCACAACGTTTGAAGAGATGCGATCACGATATGGCCTCTCGTATCCCGTGTTATTATTACTATATTGTACATTTAATATTATACTCTCTGCGGTATTTTTTGCGGTGAAAGGAGTGTCGTTTCTTAATAATTCTTCCCTATTTGTAAAAATAAATAACAAGTATATCTATCTAATCCTTTCTTTATTATTGTCTCTTCGGGGGACAGCCGAGTCTTGGCTGCCGCAGTGCTTATTATTATGTACCTACATAATGCTGTTGTATCACTCATGTCAAAAGTTCACACGTACCCATTAACTATATATAATACGGTATATGGGATATCTAAGTATAGTATGGACAAAATATAATATCACATAATAGCACGACCCAGCCAACTGTTCATATAACATTATATTAAAAAATATGCGCGGGTACTACACGAAATAATAAATGGGCGAACGTGACGAGTTTGAACTTCGAAATTTTATTTTGCAATCATAACCGGACTAGCAGCGAGTGATTAGGTATATGATAACACTACAATAATACAATATTTAATGCCAAGTACACAAGTATTGGAAACCGCCTAAAGTTCAACGTATGGCTATGGCTGTGGCAGTTGACGGCAGACGTGTACTCACGGCCATTATATTGATAATCCTAATACGGCTAGTATACTAAATACTGATAGATTGCTGTATCCATACAAATTGATAATGCCAAATGTAATTAGTATAATAGTTTTCATTCGGCGCGGTATAAATATGGATAAGCCTAAAAATATGTAGTTGGTAAATTCGCCTCGTTAATTATTTTATATTTATGAAATTTGCATTAGAAGAAAACGAGAGCTCTTAATGTATAGTTTCTTTGTATTTTGGAATACAATTTATTGCAATGGTTCGATCCTACAATTGTAGTACAATTATAATTTATACCTAATCTCTTGATTAAAAAAAAAACACAAATATGCAACTTAAAATGAAAAACAATTGATATGATGTCGATAACTTTAAGAATTAAGAGCTTGTTGTGAATAGAAAAAAAAACGCTACATATTAATACCTTTATTATAGGATAATTAACAGGTAGATCAGATTTTATCCCCATGCATGCAGTATAATGATTTGAATTAGAAAAAAAGTCTGTGTGTTACTTCATATAAACGCTTAATTTTCAATTTTCACTTAAACTATATAAGATAGAACGTTAATTATACTCATAATAGAAAGTGCTTGTCAAGAAGATGCAAAATATAAGTTTAAAAAACTAAAAACAATTAATTTTAGTTATTTAGAATTATTTTTTTTTTAAATTTTCGTTCGATTTATTGTTAGTCACGCAGATTTCTGAAACCGATGAAGGGATTTTATTATTCAGGGTCTTATTAAAATCACCTTAGCATGTAAAAGTGCAGTAAAAAGCCTTAGAACTTTATCTGATATAGTTTATTCACTACAGAGCTTTATAGTCTTACTCCATAAAAACACACTCCTTCTCTAAATTTTCATACTTGTTGAATTAATTGCTTAATAATAAAATATGTATCTTAAATAATTCACAAAAAATTAAAAATCAAGGAAGTACGTGATGACTCCGACTTGACAAGCGCTTTTTTTAAGTATAAAACCGCGACTTTCAGTCATTGGATGGATTAGCTGTAAGTAAAAAAACATTTCTATTCATGTTCACAGGGTACGTAAAGTTACAGGTTAAGCTTTAAACAACATACTTTTCACGTTTAAACTACATACTTACACGTTTAAACTAAGATATTTTGTTGAGATTAAAATGATATTATAATATGCAATTTAATCTTAGTTATGACTTTTTGAGTTCTGCCTACGTGACGTGTGACATCTAGCTGTGACATAAGTCATAACGACGAAGGATTATTGCGCAACGATGATACACAATATAATTTAAATTATTCTATTTGTTACCAAACAATACCTCTTGAGTTTCTCGGTAAACAAGAACCGCTGGGTTTATTGAGTTGGTATACAAATTACAATATCATACACACAACCGAAGAGGGCAATTATCATACTAAACGGTTGATTCAAGCGATTAAGTATAGGAAGTCTATGAAAGTTTGATTACAGCTGTGTGTGGGTCGACAATTTTAAACTTTATTCATTTTACTTTTTTTTTTTTTAAATGACTTGCATACGCAATAAGTACCTGACACGGTATAATTCGGTTTGTCGCCGAAGGTCGACCATAGTGTCGTCTTAAACTGCTTTGACAGTCCAAACGACGGTGAGTCATGATCAACAGACATAAAAGGTCGGATGCTACCGGCCGTTTGTTTACTACCGGATTGGATGGAAGTCACGATTACCGTTTTCGACAACAATATAATTATTATTGTGGAAGCGTTGTGACTTCTGACACAGACTTTAAAATACATCAGCTAGCAGTTGCTTTTACAATGGACAGGCAGACTTTATGTAGTAGTGTATAGCACCTACACGTTGCACACGAATCGTTTTACATATAAGAATAGATTGTTGTTACCAGTAATTTTTCAGTTTTCAAAATATATTCGTAAATATTGAAACGTTATTCGAACAATGAAAACACTGCAAATCTACTTACATAGGCTTTTGAAAAATAGCAATATTTTTGTTTAATATTACTGTGTTGAACAATTTTATAGATGTCTTAAGTCCATACTCCATACTAAATGTAATTACATTTTTTAAGTGTTTCTACCATTGGCAGGAGGAGATGGTGTTATTTCAACTTCTAAAATTTGATCTATCCAATTACCGACGGCATACATTAAGTAATCAATATAATCAGACTTCATTGTAAAGATGTATCATGTATCTGGAAAAAAGATAATAATATATAATTATTATGTTTTTGAGGTTTAATCGTGGCTCGTGGGCGTTTAAATACACTAAGTATATTAAATAGATAATTTTGTACGTGTTTCAAAATAATTACCATCGTGTGATTTAACTTATGAACATATGTTCAAACAAGTGTTTGTGTTTTCACATATTTATTTTGCATATATACTAAAGTTTGATCCGGCCATAATATCTCGTTTAACTATACTGCGACTTTTATGTTAAACTTTTAGGAGCAATTCGAAGTTCATCAATTTCGCTCTGGTGGTTTTGAGACATTTTATTTTACAACCCGTTATTAAGTGTAAAATATCTTTGTGCCAGGTATTTTATGTAACGTATTCAGCAATACAAACACCGTAAAAAAGAAATATAAATTGTTTATAACGTATAATATAGTATTATAATTCAAACAGTTGTAGATTGGTATTATAATAATAGCATACAGTAATACAATTGTCGGTTCTTTATATAAAAAAAATGTATTTAAGTTAGCGCCGTTTGTTTACAATAACCAATTTTACCAATTAACCGTGTAAAAAAAAAAAAATATTAGTTTTGTTAACGATTGTAGTGGAATTGATACAGCTATACTCTTGAAACTATTCACTATTGTTGAATGTTGTTGATAATATATATACTTATATATATATATATATATATATATATATAATATATAATTTTTGTGAATTTTTTTTAGATATTAAAAAGTGTAACCACAAAGGATGAGCATGAGAAATGTTTGTGCGAAAACTGTCGACTGATGGTGGTTACTACAGTGTAAAGGGAAATTGCTCGAACATTCTGCGTCATACTTAACAGCTGTGTGGTACATAGCAACGAATATTCTAGAATATCCCGGCATGGTCTCTCTGAAATCCTGGTGTATCCTCGGTTCGCTGTCGTTGTTGTAAACGGCCATAAAAACCTAGTATTGGACGTTTAAAAACCAATTCACAGTACTAGATTGCATTAACATGCCATTTTTTGCATTTGATACACGTCTAAAAAAATGTATTTTACAATAAATTATTACAAAATATAATGTAAATTGTGATATATTTATTATATTATTTTTGTACCTACGGTAACTTTGAAACTTACAATATTCCGGTTGCATTTTGAACTATGAGTCATAGTTCAAAAAGTAAAAATGTTTTTTTTACAGCTAGAAACAACATTTATAATTGTCAAACAAATTATTCCAATAGGGAAATAAATATGTTTTACTATATTACGCTAGCTTTTGGTTTTTTTATAATATAGGTATTAATATTGATTTAAGTGACATACAAATACCTACCTATTTTATATTTATAGTGAATTGAGTATAATACAAATTTATTAGTCAAGTTGGAATTGCTTTAATCGCACAATGTTCTTTTATATCATATCCGAAACTAAATTGACAGATTTCTAAATTAAAACGGAAGGGTGTTTTTTCGATTTTATATGGAAAGGGGTTAACTTTTTTACCAATAATTTGTCTACATTATAGTGAATATTTTACATATTTTCACTCGATATGTCGAATAAGAATAATTCTGATTCATATATATATATCTTCATATATAAATATTTTACACTGCATTTTCCCAAAGACTGGATTATAGTGCCAATCATTAGTGCCGTTCTCTATGTTATTTCACAATATTATAAAACTAAAAAAATTTTTATGGTATTTTCTAAAGCTCATAACTCACATGCTTAATAATTTTTTTTAAATTAAGAATAATTTGCTCAACATTTTGACCGGTCGATTAATTTGTTGTTAAAGTTTAAAATTTTAGACTGAAGTGGGAGTGCGGTTGAGTAATGTGCGCGGAAAAAAAAAATAATATTACACTCCACCCTTTCTACCGTTCTAAATATTAATATTAATATTATATAATTTGATAACTTTAAAAATAATTCATCTAATCAAAACCCGTACAAAATGTTATGTGCGGTAAGCTATGTTAAGCTGTGTTAGTTCAAGTCATTCATATCAGACTATCAGAAGTACTAAGAATGTAACCAAGGATGAATCGATCAAATAAAAATAAAATAAAAGCCACTTTTTACGTTCACAGTCAACGGTCCACTATAATACCATACTGGATACGGGTATATAATATTATAAACTATGGTATATTATGTAATATTATAACTATTATAATTTATTGTCATTTATAGTCTCCAAAAATATTATGATTAATATAACCATGGTATTAATAGTATTATAATATACCAAGTGTATACATTAATTGTCTAAGAATAACATATTATTTTATTTGCCTATAATATCAACCGAGGTCCGTGTTCAAGATGAACGAGTCGACGCAAACATGAGAGTTTAGGAAAATTTAGATTTTACGGGTTGCAGGTAACCCTAGCTTAAACCGGTTTATGTTTACGTCCTACGCTATGAAGTGCGGACTTGGAGTTAATTTTCGATTTTTAACGAAAAAAATAAAATGTATAATGCAAGTATAACGAAACCGGTTTAAGGCGACAGAACTGAAAAACAGCTGAATACTAATATCGCCATCTTTGGCTTGTCTCGTTCTTAACTTGGAACAAAATACAATACAAACATTATTGTAACACAAGTCGAGTAATAAAAATATAAATTTGTCATAAAAAGTTTTATCCATTGAATGCAATCAGTGCAGCATGCATGGTTTCGGTTTTCGGATTAATGATACAATTGACAATTATCTAACACTTTCATTGGTGTATAATATACAAATTTCCTCTTTAAAGAATATGGATGAAATAGAATATGAAGAAATTAACGCGGTATAAAATAACCTTTGGGATTTTTGGTCATTAATTTTATAATATTTTACAGTAATATGACTGCTAAATGGAATACAGATATTATGTAAGAGTATAACATTCCAAAGGAAATAATATGAGTAACAGTTTCCTTTCGTTTTAGTCTTGTGGAAAATACCCTGTTAACAGTTCACATAAGATTTTCAAAGTCCTGTATTATTTCCACATTTTGAGATTTAGGCAAAAAGATAAATACTACCTTTTAAGGTATAAGTAAATACTTAATTATCTTTAAGTAAAAAAATAAAATATGTAAATATACGTTATTAAATAGTATTATAAAATCAAGTGTGTGTCATTTTAACATTGTATTGTAACCCAAAAAAATTGATCCTATATATTTTATTATGTTTGGAGAAGGCGAACAATATTTAGGTACTTATGGGTTAAATTTCGCCATGGGCTTTATAATTAAAACTTTAACTGCTGCTATGAGCGATTTTCCGCTTAAACTTAACCCTCTACTGAATAATTAAATGATAAAAAAAATAGTGCCTACCACGATATAACTCAGTCGCATATAAGTCTTGTCCAAATTTTAATTTCAAATTATACATTCTACATTGTGCGGTAGTTTACATTTCTGTATCTGTTAATTCAATTCAGGAACATAATTTACTGTGGTATTTTTATCCGGTTCTTGAGTTATGTAAATTTGTATACAAGAATTGTAGTATAATTGTTTTTAGTCACATCTGATGTCAAAAAGCAAGGTCGACACAATATGACTCAGATCTTAGACCCTAATGGAATTTAATACGAAAAAATCTTGTTAGTCTTAAAAAAAACTCGATTCCGGCTCCAAAATTACATTTAAAAATAATTTAGTCCGGATTAATACACAAAATGATAGTGAACAAAGTTCATCACAGTTAAGAGGTCGAGTAAAAATACATAGAGTTGCAACATCAAATATAACGCCCTGTACTCAGCAACAAAGTAATCAAGAAGGCGATTAACAGTGTGACCGTTTTAACTAAAAATAAATACTTTTTAAATATTGTATGACACTGTATAGTATAATCCGTATCAACTATACAAATTAATAGTCAAATTCGAATTAACATGATAAAGTGATAATATTATAACTGATAAGTCATATGTTTCGTATTACATGGTTGCAGTAGTGAAACAAATTAAAAATGTGTACTGGAGAAATGTGATTTTGTCATTCTGGTCATACTGCAGCTCGCCTTTTTGTTTGCTTCATAATATTTCACTTATTGCGACGCCCTGGGTTGACCTTATCGTCGAACAAAGGAGGACCATAAACTACATTGAAAGTTGTTTTTTGCAATTGGTTAGCTATGTTTTTAGACGGAAGACGGTCGGTTAATTATTTGTACAGCTTGCACTTTTAACGTTTAGTTGACTTTAACGCGCCATTTCGAGAGAGTCATTTGCAGATGTATGTATATATATATATGTTTTTGTATATGCATTCGGGCGGTAGGTATTATTAATTATTATGCATAGACCAAATAATAGTAATTATGCGAGCAATTACCTTGACCGAATAGGCTGAGGTCCAGTTTTGACGTCCCTCGGAGGACTTGAGGCGAGAAACTTACTACCAGCTACGGTTTTTTTTTCTTGTTCTGTATTATATATAGTGTACGTACGTGTTTATCAAATTTCAAGGCTGATAATATAATAAACTTTCACATTTAGGCTGCTTTATTCATTGTCTGTGTGCACCGCAAAACTGATAATAATACTAAACACATTGAATATATTTTATTAGTACTACATTTTTGTATAATTAATGAGCCTACTGCAGTTTGTGCGTGCCCATAAGTCAGTTTGGTTTTGTGGGCCGAACGTGTTTTGTCGGCTTAACACAGCCAGTAGATTTGAATTTAAATTGAAAAAAACACCGATCGATTTATGTACTTGGTGATGATTTTTTGACGTTTTTCTATACCCGGCCGCCGAGAACAATGCCAATGCCGAACACAATTATTATTATGATACGACTCGAATGAAAGTGAATAACAATTTCGACGATCGACGAGTGATGGCTATCTGGCTATGATCCAAAGCCATTAAAACGAAACAGCAAATCCTAGAGGATATTATAGTGGTAGATTATTAAATGTATTACCATGTAAAACACCCAAACGCATATTTTCGGTTATCAATACTCTCACAATATTTTTAAAACGATGTAATGCAATGCGTTTGTTTTATGATCGTTATATTATAATAAAAATAAATCTACATTTATATAATGTTGTAAATAGTAGCCCTCGGGTATAGATTTATTTATATCATATTACTATGATAGCGTTTACACAAACTCCGGTGGTGCTGTACAAAAGTCTAGAATCGCGTCAGTACATTTTTCCCCCAGCCTTAAGGTTTATTTCTAAAAAATAAATATTATCATTATTACATTATTGCAAAATACGTAGGATTATGGAACTAAAAAAATCGTTTGTTTATAGTGTACCTTTCATACATATTTGTAACTTTCCTGTAAATAAACACAAAATTATTTTTTATTACCTTTCACCGACACATTGTTTTTTTAGTAACCATTCTCGAATAATATATTTCTGGATATGACACAATAAAATCAGGAGCACACCTGAGATTTAATGACGATTAAATTACAAACAGACACCACTGTGATAAGAGAAGGTGTTGTATTGGAATATGATAATTTTTTTAGTTCGATATCCTACAATAATATCGCACTCCAAAATTATTTTTTATTACCTTTCACCGACACAGATTGTTTTTTTAGTAACCATTCTCGAATAACATATTTCTGGATATGACACAATAAAATCAGGAGCACACCTGAGATTTAATGACGGTTAAATTACAAACAGACACCACTGTGATAAGAGAAGGTGTTGTATTGGAATATGATAATTTTTTTAGTTCGATATCCTTCAATAATATCGCACTCTATAGTTAGCCCATTTGTTGCTTTAGTCAATTAATTAGCACAGTTATGAGTTGTTATTGCAGTGAATATTTTTACGAAGCGCACATATAAGTTTGTATAAATAAAAGTTTTTAATTATGTTTGCGGGCGGCGACACTATACATTAATAATATAATTATTACACTGTCGCCGAGTTCGATCGATAGGAGAAAAAAGAAATAATGTCTACAATTAATAATAAAATCGATTATAACGTCGGTAGTATCTGCGCAATAAACAATAATAATATGTTATTTAATAATAATGATAAAAAATTGTATTGTGCAATGTTTCGTCGTAAACAAAAATGTTTTTTTTAAAGAGTAAACAACCATAACGCCCGTTTGAGCGGCCAAAATCAATATAATAATGTAAGTTATTGTAATATAGTATTAGCTAGACTAGATTCTAACTGTATCAACGATTTGAAACAACAGCAGTTTTGGAATTGTGGAAAATCGTGTAAGGATAAAGGATGTGCAAAGACAGAGAATTATACCGTCAGTAACTGTGCAACGGATAATATTTTAGTAATTTATTGATCTAGGTACTATACTTTGTAGCTGTTAATAAACAGTACACTATTCTATACTATGCTGTGCATATCCTGCTGCATTGGAATATGGAAGTGGGGAGTACAATAACTCATTTCACTTTCGTCGTAGCGCTTGAAATTCAAAGGACACCACACCTATAATTTGTCAAAGAGCATGCCATAAGCTATAGGCAATTTTTGTAAAATTACCATACTCGCATACTAACAAGGCGAAGAGAAATCCATTTTGGTTTTAGAAAATTTAATAGAAAAAAAAGGTCGTTAAGCAGTAAATTTAGTTAATTTACTACCGAGAAAATCATAAGAATATAGGAGGACTTTGGAATGTTTTACAAAAAATCACACCCATACCTTCACATTGAGTTCAACTGTTTAAACATTAATTTATATATAATATACAGGGTGGTTTAATCGACTCAATTCATTCAAACGGGTCACGTCTCTGTTACTACTTTCTTTGAAGAAAAAATTGTTACCTAAAGTAATATTTTAACAGTAAAAAATTTCTTATATCTTTATTTGTCTTGTACTGGATATTCAAATTTAGAAGCCACCATGCTATAGTATATAGTAATTAATATTTAGTCAATGGTACTTACTACTTAGACAGTATAAGTATAAAGTATAATCATCGCGGTGTACAAAGAAAACGTCCTATCGTGTTCTCCATTTTTTTAATGCAACTCAAAAATAAGACAGTTTTTTGATTTCTTATCAACGTGGAAATATTATTGTTATTATTATTTTTTTTAATAATAAGCCTCGGCTTAGGCTTTAAGAGCAATTGGTTAACATTCAATTTTATTTTGTGTTCGTTGATTTAAGTAGAAGTCTCATCTAAGAAGTTGTATCTAACACGCTATTTCCAGTCTAATTACGACCTAAAAAAAAAAATATTTTTCTTATTTTAATTTTAGCTATCAATTTGTGCCTATTTTTATCTACTTAATAAAGTTGTATTCTTAGTTAATTATTACACAGCTTAATCGGGTTGAATATTTTGCACGTGGGCATTCACTTTAAACATACCTACTGAACAGTAATTATACATTTCAAAATTACACTACAAACCCAAATAAGCACAAGTATAACATATTCATATTAATAACTACCGACGTTGGTGAATAAACGTATGACTAAATTGTAATCATTATTAGTGTTCATTTACTAGTAATACATATTAATTGATGGTGTAACAATGACAGTGTACCCGATATTTTACTAAAACAAACATAATGATTAAACATACAATTATCAGTATAATATTTATGTTCCAAAACAGTTATTTTTAACACCATTACAACCAATTGAACCCATATAATAATTAACCCATTTACGAATTGTCAAAGACAAGCAGACCAACCAGACCGACCATTGCTGTAAAACTAAAGTATTCGATCTAAAATATTCACAAAAAAAGGTCAAATTATTATTTTTTAATTTACTATCTCAGTGGTTTTCACCCATTATAGCGGTATATAATGAGCATTATTTTAACATAGTAATTTTGTTTTTTTTTTTTAAAGAACAAGGTAAGTAAAAATGTACAATTTTCGTTAGTACTCATTATCGTGAAAACAATACTATCATAATACCAAAGTACAATAATATGACCATTTTAATTTTTAATGAAATGCTGAACATTTCATTTTTATAATCGTTATCTATCGATTGTATTTATATTTAGGAAAGGATAGTTTTTTTAAAAATATAATTTAAATATTATACCGTCTATGACTCTAATAAGGAAAACATTTTATGTACAGCATATGTTTTTATTGTCTCCGAAAAACCTTATAACCTCATAGATATATCATTAAAATAATTTGTTCAACCCCTGTACACAATATGATGATCCAAACTCAAAACTAAAAGAAAAAATTGTTAAATTGTAATCATTAGGATATTACTGTATATAATAATGTTACAATGTTTTTTTTTTGTGAATAAGCTTCTAAAACTTTAAGACAGATCCATAATAAATTAGTGCAAAAAGAACAGTGGTATTCTCTAAGCGGATGATAGTTTATGTATACTGTCTATATTGTACGTTGATTATATTATTATAAATTATAATACTTTATAATCAACCTTGGCGGCTTATTCATTTGAATGAATATTTGTTGACGATTAATAAAGTTTACATATAAAACACTGTGATAAGTCCGGAACAACATCTTTTATTTACAATATCTGTGATTATGTAAATATTTTTTTATTGAACCACACCTATGCAGATGTGGCTCGGTGCAGTTACTTTGCCTAAACAAATTTGAATTTTTGACAAAACCTTTTTTTTAAATATAAATAATTGTATTAAACTTTATCGTGGATTTTTTTTATTATTAATTATCACAGCTTAACATTTTTTTTTTACCGGATTAATTACATCTGACTATAGGTGGTATCATGAAGGTAGCCGATTCTTAAAAACTTATGTTAATTTTGTCCAAATGGCTATGTACAATCATTGAAAAATGTTTATTTTAAAATGATACCTATTTAAAAATTCAAATTTAGATGCTTATTATTTCCCATATATTTAAAGGAATTCATTCGTGAATAAATTAATTTAATTTCCACCGCAAATACTTAGAATTTATAACCAAAAAAGTTTTAGAAAAATAAAGTCATTATTGGATTTTATTTAAGTACCTACATTAGGTAATCGGATAACTAAAAGTAATAACTATAGACTGTATAACTGTAGGTGATTAAAAAATGTGTACATATATTTTTGCTAAATCGCTTTAAATAGCCATTTATATTTAGATTCATTTTTCAAACCGAACGAGTAAATTTTTATTTTTGGTTAAAACACAGCAAAAATATTGAAAACCATTTTTAAATTTCTCTGATATTTTAGGTACGTTCCTATTTATCATAAACTATTGACTATGCATGTGAAATATTCATTAGAACATTTAAAGAAACAAGTATAAAATAAAAGCATAAATAAAGGGATACACATATGTTATTTTATTTATGCGAAATAAATAAAATATTATGTTATATTTTTAAGCTTTCATGCGGAGATGATAAATTCAATGATGTTATAAAAAAAATCCACTTAAAAAACGGTAGGTACGCTTTTTAAATTAAGACAATGTTTTTTCTTACTTGATACAAAATCATTAAAGTTAATAATATCCACTATTGTCAAACATATATTAAAACGAAGTTTTTAAAAAAACTTAAATGAGAAATTTAGGAAAACTTTAAAATAAAATGCGTAAGATTCAATTTAAACTTGAATAGGGAAGCTACATAAAATATAATTTATATTTTTGCGCAAGCCGCGTTATAAAATATTAATTTTTGGCTAAGGTTTCAATTTTGAAAGTATTTATTTGTTTGCAAAAGTTGCTAAATTGAGACACTAAACATAACGTAATGAACGTTTTAGATAGACCTTCGGCTAAAAGCCATATTTATGTCAAAAATATACCTTCATTGCAGATAATTTAATATTCTTAGACTAGGAAACCAAAGTAGGGGAGGGGGGCGTTTTAATTTGTTTAGCAATTTCGCCTAGTAAAATTTTCTTTCAATTATGAGAAAGTTTTTCCAAAAGTGTGGTTTGATAAATCAATATTTACATAAGTCGTTATATTATAATTGTTATTATACTAGGTTCGTTAACTACTATTTTTAACTTAATCAGGTTTCTTTTAGTTCCAAGTTCAGCGAAAACACATTTTCCCACAAGATGCCATTTAGAGGCGCATGATAAGTATTTACAAAGCCTAGGCAACACCGTCTTGGCAATGCTCGAAAAACTTCATTGTAGTGAAACAATGTCCTGAAGATTTAATGACAGTAAATGTACAACGATGTACAACGATGAACAACGATATAATGAAACGATTTAATAAAAAAAGATACATTATCGATTTTTCATCCTAAAAACATGTTGTTCTGGAACGTGTAACTTGAACTTTCGAGCCGGCAAAACGGATTACATGCTGAACGTCACTCATAATGCAAAATTGGAAAACGGATCAATGAATTGAAAAATATGTTGAAAAATTGAAAGACCATCATCAAGACGTTTACAGAGTTGTTGTAAATTCGAATAAATCTGTTTCCTATGGACACATGTTCTTGGCGGTTTAAAAGATATCGTAGAGCTAGATGCAAAAAATAAAAAATAAAATAAGAACACACACCATTGTAAATACAGCTCCGCATCGAAGCTAAAAATGTTGATCAATAATATTTTACATTACTAAATGCAAATATACAAGTTGTAGATCGTTTGTCTTATAGGTACTTCTTGTTATTTTCATTTTAGGCCCTCTAGATAGGTAATATACAGAATAGTGACAAAATATACAGACTTAAAGTATTATTGTCTTATACGATTGTGCGGTGGTAATCAATCTATTAAGAGACAGATATTAGCTATAAATATTAGCTGCGGTCACACAGGTTTACAGCAGGTTGTACGATAATTTAAAACATTATGTATCGATAAAAAAACAATCCGGTTGCGAGGGCAAGTATTTTTGTACGGTGCAGTGTTCACGCCCAAACCGACCTTGATCCTTTGCAGTGCACCGATCAGCTGGCAGAGTACTTACCTTTAGGCCAAACGACAATTCCCGCCCTTAATCGTCAAGTCCGCTTCTACAAAATATAGGTACCTAAAGTAAATTAGTATTGTGTGGCAATGTTAATTGAATTAAATTATAATAATAACAATTATTCTTCTAATAAAATATGTTGTTATAAAGTTTTCAGCCCGTTCCTCCTCCAAATGTCTCCTTAGATGATATTAAAAAAATATCTGCCGTAAATTGACTTCGTGAGGTCACTAAAACATTAGGCCCAAAATATATATTGGTTTCCTTAATATACATACATACCTACCTACTTTAGATACTGTTGTTATTTTCTTGTATAACCTCTAGGTATTTTTAAATATCGACTGTTAATATTAAACAGCCATTATAATATACATATATACCAACGTCCTACAAAATATTATACATTATTAATTAAATAACTCGACATACCTAGTGTAGTACTTAAAATGCATCTAGTGTGTTAGCCAGACCTACTCGTAAGGTTGTCGAAAATCGTTATGCTAATATATTGTAATCACATTAATTATGAAAGTTGATAGATTCTGCTGTAATGCATTATGTACATAACCTACGCTTTAGGTGGTTTCAATTCGATTGCACTTAAATTGTGTTCATAAACATTTAAACGAATGTAATAAAAAAACAAACTAACTACTCTTATAATGTATGTATCTCAATTGCCATATTTATTGCACAAGTAACCTACATAGGCGACGAAACGAAAAGTAATAAGTCGCCCGACATATTTTGTTTTGAACATTTGCCACGGCTAAGATAAAATTTCGGCAATGGTATACCTAACAATAAAAAGAAATTCGCTATTCCGAGCTGTGTCTTGGCAGGCAAATTGCAAACATGGCTAAAACAAATTATTCTAATACTTCCATTTATTGACGTACTGCTCGTTAAGACGATACCGTCTTATAACACCTAGCCCCCGGCCCTGTACCCTTGGCCGTATTTTTGTATTTTAGGCCACAACCCACAGGTAAAAGATATTCAATACTTTTATTATTAATGATCTCGCGATTTTGTTAATTATTGAATATATTATAGCTTCCAAGAGGAGCTAAGAAAGTTTCTACTATGAGGTTTTAATTTTAATTTTTTTGTGTCTGGACCCGTCATTTAAACCGCTAAACCAGAACTCAAAAGACAAAAATATACCTATTTTAACATTACAAATTATTTTGCTGTGTGTACATATGAGACTGACTCCGAGTAATTGCAATCCGCTTAGATCTATCAACAATAAAGGTTGCATTGAACTACTAATAATCATACATTTTCGAACCTGATTAATTAAATACGATCTTGAACATTTCTACGCTAAATAAAGTTATACCATTGCATTATTGTGTGATAAACAGCAAATGTGGCCAAATAAATTAGTCGCGATAACCATAAACGTACAATTCGCATAAGCATTTGCATGTAATTAGAGTAGTTTGCTCGCGTTCCACATCCAAAGCAAAGACCCATTATGTTCATTATCTAATTGACTAGAATAATATGTTGATTTAATTTAATTTTACATTGTATGCGTTTTGACCGACATCAGTTTTCTCTGGAAACAATTACAATTATTTTGTAGTTTTTTTCGTAGAGACATTTTAGTTAATGTTACTTTTGACATTTTCATGTCTTAGCTCTGGCACATAACGGAAAAAACTGTCATGAAAAACTTGTTACCAAAAAAGCGTTACGCTGTTATTTTAAATTATGTGTTGTATTCACAACGATCAAATTATAACTGAAAAATAAATTCAATAATTTAACAAGTCATATTCCCTATGTATTGTTTTAGGCCAGATATTATGAAGACACTAAAATATTAGTCAGAAACTTGATATGTTTACTTTCACCTTAGATACTAGATTGTTACTGCTTGTTAATATGCTATTTAATTATCTATAATTTCACCACTACTATAAATTTATTCGGTACTTCAACGAGACATGAAAATGCTCTTTCGTGGTTGCAGACTCGGCTGAAAAATGTTTTTTAGTACAAAGCAATACACGTTACACGATGTTACAGTTCTACATATTTTTACTTCATAAGACAAATTCATGAACTGCCCGCTTAAAGTTCGTTTAGGTTTGGATAGAAGAATCAAAAAAGTTAATTAAACGATTTTTTATATTATCGTTTTAAAAGGAGCGAATAAATTTGTCAAGTTGCCAAAAGCGCGAACGGTTGCTCAACCCGACTTTGCCTTCAGAGGGTGAATCGTGTGAATTACATATTATCCGTAGAGAAATAAGGCGGTAACAATAATCATAATTCAGAAGTACTATCGAGGCTTGAAGATTGATTCAGATTTTTTAGGATTTGGCGTGGTAGGTTTGCTAAAAAACTGTATGGCTTTCTTTAGCATGTACGACGGAGCTTGCCGTTGCCGACTTGGATCACATTTGGAACTCGATCGAGTTGGAATTTGGAATCGTAGGTAGACAGTGTGAGCGACGATTACGGTAATGTTTTCTATTGGTAATGTGTTCGGCGGTTTTTTTAGTAAACAAAGTTATTTTTGAACCGAGGACAAAATATATGAATAACAAGTGCACCTTATTTTTATCGTGATACGGTTCGCACAGCGGTGACATCATGCCAGTACCGAAGCTACTGTTCCGTGGGAGTCGTTCGGTGGTCGTATAATTGTCTTAAATACATTTGTCTAATAATAATAATTATATTATGTAAAACAATGGTGAATCTCATCTATTGATTACGCCCGCAAATTCATTCATACCTACAGAGGTGGAATGTGGATACAAATGGGGGGATGAAGCCCCTCCCTTTAAAAAAAACCTATATATATGATTTTTCGTTTATATTTTGAACGCAGCAAATAATATATTAAATTTATACAAAATTGTGTTAAAAAATACATTACTTGAAAATATCCCTTTCAAATTATTTGAACACTATGTTTGAAAGTTATGTACAACTCTGCCTACCACCACCCACGTCCATTAGGAATACAACAATAAAGCAACACAGCATCTTATACAGAGGGCCCTTATCTTGGTTTAATATTTGAACGCCGAATTCATCTAGAAAAAAAGGGAAATATTATTTACTCAGCACTTTATCAAATTACTAATTATATCGTTTAATCATTAGCAAATTAGCTGTGTGCGGTAACAGGTTGTTTACTAGGAAAATCACTACATCTAATATGTTTTTAGTTGTTTCCCCACGTTTCTGAAATACATCCGGGTCTTTTTCATCGTCACTTTTTGAGTTATTCAATAAAACTTATCTGTGTTTTAAGAGGAGCAGACTTCGCCGTTATTCCTGGATGGGTGTAAGTTGGCAAGTGAAATTTAATACAGCCGGAACGTTTTAAATGCATACTTAAATATTAGCTATTGCTTTCAGAGTATAGTTTTGAGACTGCTAAAGATAATTTTGGCTGAGGGATGCTAACTGTGTTTACATAGAGCTTGTACGCCCGTTGAAGTCTACCGGTGCGTGCTTGAGCCAGCTAATAAAATAACATTATATATTTGTTATTATTATGTAATACACAGGGCGGTATAGTTGAGATCTGTCATGAGCATGCATTTTGTTGGAACTTCTCGACACGCCTTGTACACTTGACTGGCGCCAAACCCGCGTCCCGATCGTTTGCACGTTATTACAAATATATTTTCTTTTTTTTTCATACATTAAACTTAATGTACATTTTGCATAATATAATTGCAAACTCAACACACATATTATATTATAAACTGACACACACATACGAACGTGTATTAACGAGTCGAGTCATTTTGATTTTAATAATAATAATAATAATCATAATTAATACCAATAATGATAATATTTTTTTTAATGTCAAGGTCGTGGTATTATTGTGTGGTAAAAATTGCGAGCGGCGTCTATTTTTTTTTTTTACATTTATCTTTTTTCTGTGTCCAAGCGGAGGTAAAAAATCATCGGGCAAGGTCGACTCCACTACATAATAATATTATTTATGTACACATACATGAATATTGTGTGTACGTCCTTCTCTGTCGGTCCACTAATCGTTTCTCGCTGTAAACGGACAACAATAATATAAAAAGCTATGCAAAGTACTAAATATAATAACAATTATTATCATTGTCAAATTGCCGAACAAGATGATGCATACCAACGGTTTTTTATTGATTTCTTATTCAAAGCGAGACGAGTTTACAATGGGTTTAACGCTATTATGGATGTATTTTACAATCGGTTATATATTTTTTTTATCACAAGCAGGTGCCCTACATAATATAAAAATCACAGATTAGGCCGAACGTTTTATAGCTTTGCTAATTTTTTTTTAATTTGTTACAAATTACACGCAAGTCGGCGTAAGTTAAGGACATTGATCAAAACTTGTTGCCGCTGTGGCAATTAAGCGTATAGGAATTCCTTGGACGGACAATACTGTGTCAATAATTAAAGCGTGTCGACTATGGAACAGGTCCTCGGTAATCTATAATATTATGGCAATCGGCTACCAGCATTAGTTATGATCCGGTTTGACGTAGGCATTTCAGTTATTCGAATTCCCGTGTGTTGATAATTATTATTGTATATTATTATACTAGCGTTTAAATCATTAATCGATCCGAGCCGATTTAATCGATCATTGAGAAACGGTAAAACACCGCGCAATCGCCATTTGCATAAATAAACCCAACGGATTATTATTTTTTACCTTCGACTCTGAGCATATATTTGTTGTTTTTACAGCGTTTTTTATTATTTCTTTATCTGGACTCTCGGTAATGTGTTTTGAACCACTGAACCAATTTCTATGCGGTAAGTTTATTAAAATCCGAAATCGTACCCGGGAGGTACTTAAATAGGCTAAAAATTCAACAAAGTTCACCCCTCCCCTTCAAAATCGAGAAAACAACAGAAAAAATTGTACACATTTCAAATTTAAATAACTTTTTTGAAAATAGTCCACCAACCAAAGTAGTAACATAAACCATTTTCTGTAGAAGGATTGGAAATTTATGTTTTTGCTTATTCACTTTTTGGTTATAATGTTTAAGGTCTGAAAATTAAAATGAAGGTGGGCGGGTGACTCGAGTGAGGCTATAACATAAGACATTTTCTCAAAAATCTAGTAGTTATGTTTTTTTTTTTAAAGAAAACTTCCCAAAAATTGGAAAATTATACAACTTTAGGAAATTCCTAGGTTGTAGGTTTACAGGTTAGGACCAGGTGACTGAAAAGTATTGCTTTATTATGTTTTTAATTACGATATGTCATATGTGTAAAACAACATCAACAAATAGTCATAGACAGACGATCAACTATAATTCTTTATTATTTTATTTTTATTAAATAGTCGATGCAACTTTGGCAATTGGCTACAATCAATTGTATATAATTTACAATAGAAATAATAACGATACATAGATGATAGATAACGCATTACATTAGTTAATATAAATCGGTGCTAAATACAAAATTTAATATATCTGTCGACATTTCTGGATTTCTGGGCAACAAGTTTTCCAACGGAGTAGGAGTCATCTTTAGTTGTTGATGCCGGTTTTCATGTTTTTTACATTCGAGTATGACATGCTTGACCATTGTCTAAGGAACTTAAAAACAAATTATACAAAACAAAATGTATAATCTTTATTAAATAAAGTGTAAATATGTTATGATTTAAAAAAAAAATACGTTTAAATGTAAACTAGTGAAGCTGTGTAATACTGTAATAATAATTATAATATTATAATTGCATCTGTATAATGTGGTGTACAAATCCTGAAACGTTTTGACCTTGCTTTTTTAATAATCGTCAAAAGCATAATACATAATCGCTATTTCATTAAATTATACATATTATTGTCTATTGTTGTTGATAAACTTTTGAAAATAACAAAATAACAATCGCACATCCGCATTGGGCCTCTAGAGTAAATAGAAGCTATAAAAGTCATGGGGAATTCTATACACTTCATCACATGGTATAGTCTCACTCGTCATTTGATAGTTCACTGTAGCAGAAAACGCCAGTAAAAAGTTTTACCAAGGCTTTGTGTATGAAACAAAACCCGTTAAAATGATTTAAGTATTTAGTAATTAGTTTTGTTTGGAGGAAGACAAATGATGACAATTAAGACAGTTATGTCTCAACTAAACCACAACAATACTTTATAGACATTCGGGAACAAGTTTCTATGCTTCCCTTGTCATCGTTTTCTAAACTACTAATTGTATTTCAATGATTATTAGAGAAATCAATTGCGCAAATTATAGACTAGTTTTAATAAATTCTAATAATAACATTAACGAGAGTAGCTTAATTTTGTGTTGGACGCGGATTTATTTTCTTTTGAAAATATACTTTGGATACGACGAAAACGTCACTTTAAATGTGACAAACGGATATGGTATGTCATGATGTATGCTATGATTAAATCACGAAAGTATAAAATAGGTATGAATTATTAACGTTTAAAAGTTTTGTCTACAGAGATAAATGCATTTCAATTAATGTCTACAGTTACATGTTTTATTTGAAGGTATTGTATAATTATCTACCTATAGTGAGAAAATAATTATTTTAAAGCTATGTAAATTATGAGTAACCAAAATTCAGTTTATAATCATGAAACGTCAGCTAACTAATGACACCATGGATAGACCCGAAAACGACTACACTAAATTGAAACAATATTTTTAAGACATTTTTTACAGTCGGAGGTGGGGAGTTATTTAGAAAAAAACTTTATCATTGTAAGTATTCACCGAGCTCTAATCGTGTTTAGAATTAGTGTACGTATATGGACATCATGTACCTACTCACAAAGCTTTAACCGAATTTGCAAAGAAGCCAAAAACCATCTGGTTTTTGAAAAACATGTCCGCAATATTCTTGGCGTCTATATTAGTGCTTTAATATTCCCCAATTCAAAATAAATTATATGAAAAATGGGCCATAGTATTCATTTTGTTAAAATAAGTGTACATTTTATATACTTTTTGTTTAACACCTGTTATTATCATTACAGTATTACTGTAGTAGCTTAAATCAAATCTGTATTTACTATTTGTGTATTCACACGGCTCAGCCTGCGTAAATTATGAATTGAATAAATATCCTGTGACACTTGGAGCATTGCAGAGGGGAAAAAAGTCTGATGTTAAGTTATGCACAGTATGCTTTTTTGATGATTACCCGGCAATCGACGGCGCCTGTATTATTTTCAAAAGTAATTAAACAAAAAAAACACACAACTATTTGTTATCCTATATATAACGAAAACCCCCCCGAGGGTATAGGGTGTAGGTTAGTTACATAATGCCATCATAGCTAATATATATATATTTAAGATGGTGTGTTTTTGACCAAGAAAAAAATGCTATTAGGCGTTTATATACTGGTATACGAGTCATTATTTCGGTGCCCTTGTGCGCCTACATAAGGAATATAATAATATATTTATAACGACCGAGATACCGAGTAGATATTTTACGGGCACAACACAATGGGAAAAGCGTGCTCAGAACTTATTGTGGGAAAACAAAAACCGATTTATGCCATTTTCTCACCCCCGAGCGGTTGGTTAAACAGACAATCGTTAAGACACCAGGATTAGTGTTGTACGGCAAAGTAAACAACGTTTTCACATCGCCCAAACTATACTTATGTACAGCCGAGACTTACCGGCGCCTTGCTCGCTTTCCTCATAAGCCATATAAATAGGTACACATTACCTATATTATACGATAACAACAATGAAATCGTATTTATCCGTTACGTTATTTTCTGCCGCCGTTATTTAGTTAAAAGTGAAAAAAAAAGGTTTTAAAGTAAAATACCGTTGGTGGTTTGGTTAGATACCGGTGATCATCAACACTATGCAGTATATAAAAAAAAAGTTTAACATATCGATACCTTAGAGCACAAAAGTGCTATGTCAATTTTTTACAAAATCGTGATTTTGGGTTCATTCGATTCAGTTTTTTATCACGAATTCAGGGATACCAAAATCACGATTTTGAAAAAAAAATGTACATAGCACTTGTGTACTCTAAAGTATCGATATATGTATTTCCTGACTTCGTTCTTATCATGTTTACAAAGTACAACATGGAAATTGTCACCACTATAGTGAATTCAACCAAATGCATTTCAAAATATTCTGAATTAGGTGTCGAAGCTAGCTAAAGTAATTTACTGCATTTTACATTTTAGATAGCATGCGGTTAATTGTTATTACAAGACCATAATATAATCCGGGGCACTTACACACTTAGATCGTTTAATTATCGATCACATAACGCGTACACCATTACAAAAAAACACAAGGTAGCAACGACCTTGCCCAGGGCAAAATGCAATAATATTATCGTCATTCGGATCTCGTCTATTCCAGCAACACTACACTTACTCATAGACGGATAGGACATGCATATACCGAACGATAAATCTAATAAGTTGAGTTCAAGATTTTTTTACGCGCGCGGATGTATCAACAAAATATACAAGTCAATATATATAACACTCAGGGACGTCCGGTCAAATTATTATCATACAATAAATAGATAATAATATTTTTATCCATCCGAAACACTGTTGGAACGATAATTTTGCCTAACTCGGTATACAATACGAATATTGTTTATCTATGCACTTTGTGTCGCTCAAGGATCATATTTTTATTTCTGAATTATAATTGTAAATAATTGACGGTTAATGTGTGTTCTGCCAAAACACAATTATTTGAAAGCACGTTCGTTTTTTCAAGTCAAGCGCATTTCCCCCGTGAATTTGTTCTCCCTTCTCCTCCATAAGTATGGTTTTGATACTTATTTTTACAATTAATTTAACCATTTGTCTTATGTGGTAAACAATGGAAATCTAGTATGTTGTTTTAAACACTTGACTTTATCTATTTTTTTTTTTTAGATAAATTTAGTGTTACGTTGATATTTATTCCAAGTTGAATGGTTATCTCAATATAATTAACAACGAGTTTAATTACTTATTTAAAAATAACACTAGTTCAAGGAGAAAGTTTACACTTAAAGCTCCAGGGTCGTCATCGCATTAATTTTATAGGTCACGCTGTCACGGGTCAAAAAAATAACTGATATCTCCTTAATTTTTAAATGCCAACCTACACTGCAAGCACCACGGGTTCTACATAACGGATTTAAAACTCGCTGTATTTATAATACTGATTGATGATACAACTCGAATGAGTGACTAATTTTACCATACACCTTTTTACATCTATCAGGGTCGAGATATATTACAAATGAGCGTTTAATTTTAATAAAGAAAATGGGAAAACAGTTCGAAATTCGAGCCGATACCTATTGATTAAAGTAATTAACAGACTTAATAAAATTAATACCTTTTTATAACAATAATTTTTATTTTATTATTCATCACTACTGTGATGGGATATTACATTATTAGTTATTACCTAAACTGTTATTTGTTAAAAAAAAAAATACTAATTTGTTGTTGTCCTATTGCTGTTGTTCCTATTGTGAATCAAAATGCCTATTAAAAATGGTCTGACAGCATATTAGTATGTACATTGTATCGTTTAATTTTTGGAAAACTAATTTTTTTGCAAATCATACACAAACGGCCACCGCGAGCAAATTATATTTTCTTAACATCAGACCGCACAATACTGGTCAATTTGGCACGTGTTGGCTATTTTTAATGCTTTATATTATTTTTATTATTAAAAAAAAATGGTATAATATCCATTTCCAAGTGAAACAAACGACGCTGTCAGCGTTGTTTAATTGGCAGAATCATTATAAAACAATACAGTTTCAATGCACGTGTGAAACACTGAAAACGCGACCATATCATATTGTGTTATAACGTAATATTTGCATTTTAAGACTAAGTATGTAAAATTATAATAATATGCAAATGTATGTGTGTTTTTTATGAAGATTTACACTGAACAAATTATCAGCCATCGCGCACAACAGATTCTATGAAATTATAATACGTTATTTTTCTAGGCGTTTAGAGGAAAAAATCGGAGGATTTCCAATAATTATCGCACGAGCCATTAGCAAAATATACAAAAAAAAAAAAAATTATTTTTTTAAGTAAACCACACCTTCGTATCGAATAATACCGTTTAAATCAACAACGCTCGTTATTGTTTTCCTGTTGACTGTAACACGTTCACGATGGTAGTGTAATGTTATAATAAAATAAAATAGTACGAGTGGCTTAATAAAATAATATCATATTGTTTTGTAATTAAGTATCGCAATTTGTTTTGTCGCAAATAGAATTAAAAAAAAAAAACAAGTATAATTTGGTTTTAGTACAAATATTAAAAAGTTAAACAAATCAAAATATTGAAATACGAAAAAAAAGTATATATATATATACATTGCCGAATATATTTTTTGTAGAACGTTTCCGTTTTAATAGTTATATATTAGATAACACAATTTTACTTTGTTAATTTATATACTAATCGTTTTTTTTTAAATTATGGGATCAGTGTTTAGGTATCCATTTCTTAAGGGTGTGAGAGGGGTAGATCCCCAATGGTTTTTTTTGACACTTGTAAGTAAGTACAAAAATTAAAAATCGCATACGTACGCTCTTTCTAACCGAAAAGAACATAGTCTAGTATAAAAAGTAATTAAAATGTATCTTCGGAAAAATATAGTTAATAAATTAATTATACAAAAAAATTAACACTTAAAACATTTAAGATAAAATGTACATAAAATGCTTAAAGATAAATTGTTCTTTTCAAAAATGAACCTTATTTAATTAATTTAATTTAATGGTACTTCTGGTGCAACCGGAATTTACCTGCCTGGCATGTTTAGGGTTTAATTACAAAAGGTACAATTTGTCTAAAATATTATGTTTGTATATCTAAAAATCTATTGGAAATAATTGAAAAAAGTTAGTTTCCAGCAAATGTTTTAGTTTGCAAATCATACATCTGAAGAGAAAAAAATGTATATTGACCCTTTTTCGAAACATACAATAATTGTAGTTGAAAATATGCTAAAACAAATTAGTAGTTAATGGGTGTTAAAAAAAACAGCATTTTAAGTAGTAGTTTTTTTTTGTAGCTCTAAAATTAATAATTACTGACCAACATTTTTTTTTATCGTATGTCATCCATATCACGTAGTTAGCTTTTTATGTTTCTATAAATATTAAACTTACTGATGTCAGACAAAATGTCAAAAACAGAGATATTTTCGTTTTTAAAGAAAGGTGTTCCAACCAGAATAAATATACATTATACATTATACCATGATTTTTATTTTATTATAATAGCGAATTAATGCAGATTACATATTGTACTAATTACCGCCGTTACCTTTATAAATAAAAATATAACGCACTTTCGATTATTACTATTCAATACATACAATTATACTATAAGTGTTTCTAGGATATATATATTTTTTTTTTTTGACGAATTTTGTTCACTATAATATGCATATTACATTAACGAATGGACTTTTTTTTTATCATGTTATAACTGAAATAAAATTAGTATTAATATTTTACGACTGTGGTTACCGGTTTACTAGCGTCACGTCGATAAAAAAACGTCAATGTCATTTAGTGCATTAATATTCGTTTATAATTAAATACTATGCATTTCAAACTGTAACATGCCTACAGTGGAGCAACTAGTGGGTTTTTAAAAAATGTGCAGCTTTAAGGCTTGCCACTTACAACGAAAAGTTTGATAAGAATTTTGGTCGATACATTTATTATTTTCAATGCACTTAGACAGCATAGGCAGAAAATTAGTAGTATTGTGACCGTTTCCACCATGAGTGTACATAAGTTTTAAGTAGTTTTTTTTTTTTAGAAAAAATACAATCTGTACAATAAGAGCACAATAAGTATATGTGATATAAAATACAAAGTATAAGATACATTTAACAAAGAAGTCACCCATTAGTGACACTTAAATAAGTAGAGTTTAACCTAAAAAATATTGTACAAAACAATAATACTCTACTATAAAACACGAAAAGCACTCATGTGCCAAACAATACTCAACTAGCGAATTGCTACAAGGTTTTCAGACTGTCTGTGAAATTGTTGGATAGATGTCAAACATACACAACATGTAATAATATATCGTTGTTTTTATTTTTTTTTAATTTTGTTTACCTACAAATTTTGTTATTCTTACTTTTTTTTTTAACAGTCAATTATCGAATCGAGCATGTTGTTACATTATAGTTTATACGTTTTATTATTGTAATATTATGTTGGACATCGAGAATTTAGCCGTACCCATTTATAAAATATATAATAATAGGCTTATTGGTATACAAGCGGTAGAGAAAAAAAAACAGCCGAGAATTACATAACGATGACAGTTACCGTTTGGCCAGTGGGTCTCCTTGAAAGCGTTCACAAGTCACAACAACAAGTAAACAACGTCGACGAATTTATTGCATCCTTGTGCTCGGTGTGAATAATAAACTTACTTGTATACTTACTTTAAATTAGACAGTCTTTATTGTTTATCAAGAGTCTGGCCCATAGTAGTAGAGTAATATAATACCTATAGAAGAGCCGTTGCATAAAATTATAATGGATTCGACAAAGGTTGCGCGATTTTCAGTGCAGCCACTTTAGAAAAAAAAACATAAATTGGGTACAATAATTGTGAGCACACTACTCGTGTTATCATTTGATATCACTTATCAACGCAATCCTTAATAGTGTTCTTATTTAAAATTATACTCGTCACGAGTAAATTATTGAAGCAGCTGGTTTGTCAAAACATAATTTTTATAATATGTAGTTTTTTTTATGGCTATGGTCAAAATGAAAATCGCAACCTAGTCTGTCGAAACAATGTGAAAAGCAGGCGATATAGGGAACAGACGGCTCCACTGTCTGGTCTTGGCAGATGTTAAACTACGGCAGCTGTCGTGCAAGGAAAACACCGCTGGTTCCTACTCTTGTTCACAGACCCTCTGGCGCAAAGGTCTTTTCCTTTCAACGACACATACTTATATAAAAAAAAATAATAATAACAATACCCGAACTACCAGTAGAGGTGTCTAACGATTAAAGGGCGAGCAAAAACACCCGGTTATATAATTCGGAGGGATCTTGTAAACCGGCTGCACTTACAGACGTTGCCTCGTGTGAATAAACATGGAAATATTACTCGAGCAACCTAAGTTGAAACGATATTAAAAATTAGTCACTATTATGGAATTACTAAAAAATAATAATAGACGAACGGGTTATTACACAAATAAAATGGTTTATTTCTCAATAAGTTTTACGCTAAACAAGTCTATAATAATAATAATAATAATAATTATAATAAAAATAATTGTAATAATAATGATGATGATAATGATATTAATAATTAATAAAATATTTCGTTATTAAAAAAAAAGAAGAAAAATATCGTTTTACCGTAAAACTAATGGTTGCATTATTTTTAACATTATCATCAATAAGAATATGGTTACTATATACAAGTTATTATTAAATTTTTTTTTTAGTTTTTTTGATTAAAATGTATAAGTTAAATAGAATAAACTTAAAAAAGACATCAGCCTTATAATTGTATTTTATTTAAACGTTTATTTTTATACATTTCCAAATGCAACTTATTATAATATATTATAAATCTACATCCGCGCAATCGGGTAAATATTTATCAATTAACAAAAAAAAAACAGAAGGTGGCGGAAGGATATATTATTATTAACAATATAATAATATAATATGCATTATACAATTATTATGATTAGTGGAAGATGTATACAAGTCAACAGGCACGTAGTGCATAAAAAAACGTACCGGGAAAGTAAAAAAAAATACCAATGTCACACATTGTAGCTGGAAAAAAAATTATAACAAAATCTTATTCGAAAATGAATATAATAATAATAATAATAATAATATACAACTTTAGGTTAATAATAATAACAATAAAAAATAGTCATAATAATAGATTGACATAATATCACAACATTGTATAATTCTAAGGGACTTAATAATAATAAATAAAAAAATCGCTTGGCCAAAAAAAAAGACGGTTCTTTTGAAAATTATTTATTTATTTCATCTTTTTTAAAAACGTTTCAGTTTTTTCTAATACTGGAATCTTTTCTCCTCCCCGCCCCTCCCCTTCCTTTATACACAAGAAGCTTTTTTTTTTGCATTTCACAAAAATACATAACGATTAAAAAGTTGCACGTTCGATAATTAGTATATATAACTATATATATGTATGTATAAATGATATAATATTGTTTTATTATTATAAAACGATAAATAGAACGTACTACGAGAGACAAACCAGAAAAAAAGTTAAGAAATACAAAAAAAAAATGTATAGATTGATGAAAACCGCGTTCTAGGCACTTTCCTAACATCTACATCGATTACACAATATTATTATGTGGTTAATAGACTAGAAGACTACAATGACGGTTTGCGGTTTTTTTTTTTATCACTTAGTTAAAAAAGGTTCTCATTCGGAATGTCTATTACAATCAACAATGCAATGATACAATAAAAAAAAAATGATACCTATTAATTTGTTTCTTTTTAAAAGTTTAATAATTTCACCGACAAATCACTAAATTATTATATTAGAAGTACAAACACACACACACACACACAAAAACGTCGGGTAAAACGAATAAAAAAATAATTAAAGTAATCTTAATTTTTACTTTTTATTCCTCTTATTTTAATTTTTTTATCTCCATCTTCGTTCCACACGAAAAAACTTTTTTTCTAGTTTTTCTTTTTCTCATATTTTGATGTATGCGTTTAATAATATAACAATCGTAGGTAAATAAAAAATAAACATTTTAAGATTTAAAAAAGCGTTATACCTCGTGGAAAATAATTAAATATACCATATATAATATCAACTCAATAATTTTTTTTTTTAACTATATTAATATATATGTGTATAGATACATATATATATATATATATATATTATACTATGTATTGTAAAATTGTTTTTTTTTATTAATTTTATATTTATTATTTTAAAAAGAAAAACATGTAAGCTCAAGTCTCTCGAAAATGCAACCGACAAATGTAATATACGGAGGAAACGAGCGCTCGTACTTTATCCAAACATAAATATTATCATTCTTTAAAGAAATATATGATATATTAAAAAAAAACAAAAAATTTGTGAACGTTTTCGGTTATACCAAAAAAAAAATCAGAATACAACAACAATCGTGGTAAAATACATTATGATCATGTCGAAATTAAATTTGTAATTTATTTTTGTTTAACATTACTCCTTTTTTAAATTTTTTTTATCGAACAACCGTTTCATTTTAGATAAATATATATATATATAATAATTATTATAATGAAAAAGTGATATTTATAAAATAAAATCTAAATATCCCCCCCTTATTTTTTTTTTTTGGCTAATGCAAATGAATAGTAGTCAACAATGGCCGCCAATATTTAAAAACAATAATTACATCAACACAGGCCGGATTTTTTTTTTAAGTACGCGGTTGTTAAATCACGATTTTGTTCAATCTTTAAAAAAAAAACAATGTTACATCATTTTTTTTTTTTTAAGAAAGAAAACATAAATTTAAAACGCGAAACAAATCGTTGGTACAAAACATAAATATAATAATCTAATATCCACCTAGTAACAGAAAAAAAACAAATTATTCCCTTTTTTTTTTTAGACTTCGGACGAAATGGTATTTCGCTCGGATCAGTTAAGACGGCGTCATTCGAAGCTCTCAAAAAACACATAAAAAACGTAAGAGGGCACAAAACGTGCGGTAGTGCGAGAGACCCCAATTTTTTATTGATTTTTATCGCATTATTATTTATTTAAATTTTTTTGTTTTTTTTTTTGTGATATTTTCGTTTTGGAGATCTTGATTATAATAATAATAATAATCATATACATAAATAGAAGAGTACATTACGGTTGTGTTAATTGTTAAACGTATCAGTTTTCTAGAAAAAAAAATATTCAACTAACATTCATACACTTTATGACGGGCAATGCAGAGTGGCCGGCAGTTGGCTGTGGTGTCCGATGGACATGGTCATTTGCGGCTGCGGATGGTAGTAGTAGTACATGCCGTGCCGGGCCATCATTTGCCAGGACAGCTCGGCGATGAGCGCCAGGGTCTGGTGCCTCTCGTGGATCATCAGGCACACCGTGCTCTCCTCGACCACCTGCTTAAGGACGTTGAGGTACTGCAGTTTCATGTACTCCTCCTGGGGCGCGCAAAAATGGTTTTTCATGTAGTTCTCCAGCTTGGCGCGCTGCTGGTGGATGTCCGAGAAGTCGATGAAGAACCTAGAGCACATGTACCGCTCCAGCTTCTTGGTGCCGTCGCCGTCGTAGTCTGGCGCGTAGTTGCGCAACAACAGGTTGCAGTACTTTAGCAGACCACCGCCCCGGATTTCTTCCGGGTTCCTGGTGACGATCAGCTTGTTCTCTAGATGGTACATGGCGTCGCGGAAGTCGCCGTACACCGACTCGCCGACAACGGTCGGGTAGAAGTTCTCGCTGATCGGCACGCCGCTGCTGCACTCGTAGAACAGCAACAGCGAGTCGAGCACGATCTGGAACGAGTCGACGGAGAATTCGAACGGCCTCTTCATTTTGTCGACGAACTTGAGCTCGACGTTGCGTTGCCCGGGCAACGTTCCCAGCGATATCAGCGACCACCGGTCGCCGTCCTTGTTCACTTTGACCATTTTGCTGACGTACGCCTCCTTGATGCTGCACGGCGTCATCCGCTTGCGGCTCACGCCCTCCGGCAGCAAGTCGACCAGCGCCCTCAACACGGCGGACTTGACGCGGTCGAAGTCGCGGTTACCGGACAGGCTAACGTTGAATATCAGGTCTAGGTCGTTGTACGGCTGCGTGTCGGTGGTGAGCACGTGCGAGGCCGCGCCGCCGTTCAGTCTGATACTCTTCACGTGGGTGGACGACGCCGGTTCGTCGGTGCCTGGGGTGGTCGCCGCGGCGGACGCGGGCCCGGCGGCCGGTTCCACGGAAAAGGCCACGTCGTCGTCTTCTGGCGCGGTTTGCACGCGGAGTCGGTCGCGGACCATGGCCACGAGATCGCGTAAACGCACTTCGAGCGTGGGGAAGTTGCCGCGGCCGTGGATGCTGACGGTTTCGTCCATGACGTCGTTGAGCCGGGCAACCTGTTCGTAGCTGAGCACGGCCAACCGGCTGAGATCGGTCTGAGCGCGGCCACCGGGCTTATGCCGGTCGTCGCCGCCGCAAGTCGAAAGCATGGCGGCGGGCCGCATGTGGTTGAGGTCCTTGGACACGTCTAGGTGACCGTTCTGTAAACAGAAAACAAAAACAACGGTTAAGGCACTTGTACTTAAGTAACTTTGTAAAAGCTGTTCCGGGCAAAGGCCGGAAGATTTCAACGGTTATTCGTACACAGTAAGAAGTGCCGTTAGCGTCTTACAGAAATCAGAAAAAAATCCACTCGTGTCGACAGTAGTTATTATATTGCATTTCCTTTATCTATTTCGTTTTTTTTTTTTTTACAAACGTTAACTCACCGTCGTCGTAATAGTGATATATTATAAAAAGGTTAGATAAACTGTTAGTAAAAAAAAAAAACCTTTGTATAAACGACGGTTGTGTATTACCCTTTGATATGTACACACGAAGATGGAAAGTGTTTACGCGAATCTCAAGTGTGGTATTTATCAACTCACTTGTGCAAATACCGACTGCGGTAAACGGCACAACAAACAGCTCGCGGTTTTTTCAATAAGAAGCCGCCACCACGTCGATGACGTTCGTCCAAAAAACGAAATAAAAAATAATTTCGGTGTACTTGGGAACCCAAACTGAAGGTATTTTGTACGAGAAATTTGTATCGTTTACACAACAATACATCAAACATGATTAACGCGAAGAAACGGAAGACAACTGTCGGGTTGTTGTTTTCCAAAAGTCCATTAAAAATAATAAACAAGTTAACAAAATTTATGTCACAACCGACAGGCTTCTTAGTGCATTTCATCCAAGTCCTTCCTTTTAAGAGGACATCATACCCGTAATCAGTACTGCGTGGGCAATTTTTAATTAAAAAAGCTAAAACAGTTATACATATACATATTTTTTCCAAGTATGGTAGTGCCGCCCCCGTAATTTTTATAATTGGTAACGTTTTTTCACAAATTGTTTGTTATTGATATTATAAAAATTGTTGTTGCTGTACCACGTCCGACCACGGTTACCGTATCCGAGTCAAGGACACACAATGTGGTAAAATAACTGGTTTTCATGTTGATGTATGTCTGTGCGCGCACCGGATCTACACAGCTGCTGAAAAATGGATCATAAACGCACAACGTTTGTCAACAACGCATTCACAATTAAAATTAAAATCCAAAACCAAAGTAGATCTGGCATGGTAATGTCGTTAAATACACGGTTAACCCTAAGGCCCTCTGACCTTCTACCCTTGCCCGTTGTAGCAAAAATGTTTATTACATAATTTTGATTTTGTTTAGAAAACATGCATTTAGTTTTTGAGGCGGTTTATAAGTAAGCTCAAAATATATATAAGTACCAGATGTTCTAAATTTTTTTTCAGATATTATACACTACTTTTTTCCTTGTTTTCCTAAATTCCCATTAATTTAATCTTTGTAAAAAGAAACTTGTTTATTAAAAAATTAATAATAATAAAAAAAAAATGATTACTTAAGGGTCAAACAGGCTATCTCGCACACAGCCGGCTGTAGCTCGGTGCACCAACCAATAGTATTGGTTATAGTTGTTTGTTATTTAACGAGTACATGACGTAAGTAGAAAAAAAAGCTGGTAATTACAAATAAAAAACAACACCTGAAGAGGCGATAAAACCGATATATATATATTTACACATAATATTTATTACAATATTATTATTATCGCCGCGACGTCGATAAGTGTGTAGACGAGTCTTAATTAATTAGTTATTACAAATCAAACCAACAAAAATATATATATATAATTAAACTAGACTCAAAAGAGCGCACACGACCTTCGTCGTAACGGTCAACTTATCGGTATAAAAACTGAATTTCCGGTGCCGATTGGATGTCCGAAATAGAGAGAGAAATTATTGTAGACACATATTCTATGCGAGTATAACAAAAATGTAAATACATTTTTTGTATTGTTTATTTCAATAATTTTACCGTCCCGTCTAACCTTTTGAGTCAGACATTTAACTTATTTTTTTACGGTGGTTTCAATAAGATGTCACAATAAAATATAAACAATCGTAAAAATAGGATTAAAAACCTGGTTTCAATACATCTAATATGTCTCAAAGGGTTGAACACGTGAAATGAAACAATATGTTGTAAAAATAACCAGGCTGAAATGGGGTGGAAGACGGGCGGCAGCAGGGTGATTCGAACAGCTGCTAAGCGTGGGCGCGGCGGCGGCGTAACGAACCTTCTGGAATATTCTATGGCGCGCGCCGACCGTTCCAAATTTTCCGAGCGAGTGAAGGGTAGTTTTTTTTTTTTTTTTTTACTTTACAACCTATTTTTTTTTACTCGTTCTAAATATTAATCGTACATAAAAATATATTGATATATGCGTACTTGTATGTTTAGATCCTTTTCCATTTAAGAAGGTTGTTAATATGGCGTACGACAATTATTATTATACTGTTGTTGTTTCGCGTAGACTTCTTTTTTTTGGCTTTTATTTTTGTTTTTCAAGCTTAGTAATTGTGTGGCTTATTTTTTATAATACACACACGACGACGTATAATATATTATTGTTCACTGTAATCGCGCACGTCAGTTTCAAATTTTTAATTTTATAAAAAAAAAAAAACGTTCTTTAAAGGTTTTTTTTTAATTGATCGACGCTTCAAAATACCGTTTTTGTTTAACCAATAAAAAACACCACAATATCGGTCGAAGAACACACCACAAACACACGCACAGTGTGGTGGCCACTTACTTGGAACGAGCGGCGTACCGAAGGAGGACGATCACACACACTCTCACACACACAACCACCGAGGACCGCAAACGAAACGGAACTGCCGCGGCGGCGGTTGCATTGGCGACGACTTGTCGCCGGCGTTAGTCTGTCGGCTGAGCTGTTCCACCCCCCTCCGCTCCACTTCTCTATGTGCTCTCCTCCCCGTACCGACGGACGGTAGCGCGCGCGATATTAACCGTAAAAAATTATTATCGTGCAACCGCATAGGGGGGGACGGGGGAGGGAGGCGATACCTCCAGCAGTGTCGGGACTATCGACGGCGATGCCATTGCGTTTAAAAATAACGTGTGCTAAGGGCAAGGCGATCAAACGCGAGAGGCGACAACAAATAAGACATATACCGTCTTTACCTTATGAGGCGTTTGCAAGCTCGGCGGGTTCTATTATGCGACACTGCGATCATGACAAGACTGTGTACGGTTTAGGTTAACTTTTTTTTTTTAAATACTTCTTTGGTCCGTGTGGGTCTGAAATTATTGTAATAACGATTATGACCCAAATAAAATTATACAAATAGTGTGATTTTTTTATTTTTTTCCGCCAGGTCGAGTTCAGTCCAAATTTAGCATTATCGTCGGTTAAATTAATGTGCCAAAACACATGTGTCAACTATAATATACTAATCTATCTATCTGTATAGACTCTGCTCGCTTATGAAAATAAAAATTGATTAGAAACATTAATTCAATTGAATTTATTTAAAGTGGACACTTTGTATACGAGAGTAAGCTAAAATATACAATAAAACTATACTATGGAAAGCGTAATGTAAGTACGAAAGTAAAAAAAGAACTTTGGCGCATTCTGACGGAGGTCAGGCTGTTAATTTTTGGAAATTACTGTTAATACCACTATTAGTACCTGTATAGACATTGAAAGTGATGAAATCGTTTTTAAAAAAAAATACGATAGCCGTGTGCGAGGAAAACGGTTTAGTTGGACAAACACTGAAAAGGTGAACAATTTGTTTTTTATACTTCTTTTTCAAAAAAAAAAAAGGTTCCGCACTTGTTTCCACACACGGGCGCATAAAATAAGCGCCATTGGCGTTCGCATAATTTTTAATATTATTATTATTATTACGGTCTGTCGGAAATCGTCATGTATTATTATGTACAACTATATTATTATGTTGAACAAAACAGCTGCGCTACAATGAAACAGCATTGCTGAGTGGTAAACATGCGTCAGAGAGAAACGTGCCCACGATTCTTATTTTATGGCAAATTTTTCATATCGGCGACGTCAAAACACCATAGGCGCAACTAGACCTACGTTTTAGGGGGTGGTAAAATTATGTATACCTGACCAAACATTATTCTTATCTCTGAACCATTAGATATAAAATATTCGAAAATAAAAAATTTAAACAGAGTAAGTACGTTAGTAAAATTGTATCATATAAATCTATGATTGTTGTTTGAATTTTTGGGGGTGATAATTTTGAGTCTGAGGGTGATGAAGTCTTCCTATCACCTCCTCTAGTAAAATTATAATCATTAGACTGCAAAAACCGCAAACGGGACCACCGACCGAGTGCCCCCCCCCCCATAAATTGTACTACCGAATTTTGCGGAGTGCGACTTAAGTGCCATAATAAAACATATGTGCACGCTTGTGACGTCGGCCTAACCCCCGCCCGCCGGTTTCGGGTTAATTCATTCGACATGTAAATAACGTTCAACAGAGCTGCGTGGGCGTGGGACGCGAAGGGCGGTTACACCCTAACGACGGGGACGGGTGGTTTTTTTATTATTATTTTCCATATTATTATGTGTGTACAAAATTCTAAATGGACCGGCGACAAAACCGACGAGCGTAGGCGTCGGTGGCGTGACGTCATGCGAACGCGTCGGCCAGCGGCCGCCTACGTCATTGCACCGTGTTGCGTTACCGTTGCCGCCGCCGTCGCGACCCCTAGTTAGGCAACACAACAAACATATTACACCGGACTATCCTACAAAAATGCATTCGCGTTATTCGGTGATTCGTTTTATGAGAGATTGAATATTTTCATATTAATATTAATATATTTTTTTAACATTGCGGTCTACATCAATGAACATGACTATATTAATTATTATTATCACAACTGAAAGTGATGAAATGTTAAGAAATTAAAAAAATACTTTTTCAACATCAAATATAGTAGTAATAATAATGCATAAATTGAAAAAAGAATATTATGCAATTTTCTGAAAAATTACATCATCTAAAACATCATAGTCAGTTTCGATGCTAAATATTTTTGCTCTAAAATTGGCAGACTTTTGAAATAGTTAAAAACGTATGACTATGACACTATGATAACCTGATAAAATATCAAAATGAATCAATCGTCATGACTTTACTAAAAACATACATTTATAATTGGTTAAGGTTTAAATTAATGCTTTGCAAAAAATTGTCTACATAGTACTCTTAAGTAATTTAACATTTTTTGACTCCAATCAGGAATCGTAATGCGCACACTACATACTGTGTTATCTTTTTATTAGGTAGTTTTTAACTTATTTTATAATATCTCAGTACACATAAAGATTATAGAAAGACTTCTAATAGTTGTACAATAAAACTACAATACGGGCGTCTAATTGAAACAGCACTATTTTCGGTCAATCGATATTATCAATAAACCGCAATCCAATAAAAATGTTAATAAGTCAACAAGCCTGCAATGACCTCAATAAAAATATGGCACTATACATTTAGAGCTAATAATCATCACAACAGACAGATATAAATTGTGTTTATATAAATGAACTTTGTCAAAAGAACGTAATAAGAAATTCGCACGATTGAAAATATGTAGTTGCAATAGCAATACATTTTAAATTGACTTTTTTAAACTGCAGTTAGTTTAGTCTGTATACGTTATAAATTTAAGATAAACAAACGTTTTTTTATGAATTTGCGCCCTTGTCGCCTAAAAGTTATTGTTTTAAAACTGGTGTTAGACAAAATACTTTTAGATATATTGTTAAAAATTATGTATTATTACTGTGCTGAATCAATTATTAAAAAAAGTCTCTGTATTCGCTCTAGTGGTATAATATTGGTTACTTATTAGTTATTATTTATTTTATAACATGTAGTGTAATATTCTAATAAAAAAAATCACAATACGTTAGCTTATGTAAATAGAATAATTGAAAATAGCATATTCAAGTTATCGAATAAGTAGTAGTCCTTATCGTTTTACAGCGTATCGTTGCAGACCGAAAACGAGCAAGTGTTTACGAAACATTATCATATTATTTTTATTCTTCTTGTTTGTACGAGGTGTTTTAACAAACAATCTTACGTTATTAAGCATAGTAGAAAAGTGTTATTGTTTTCGATTGTCTTATGGCTTAGTCATAGCACGAGCCTGACAACCATACGCCTCAATAAATACAATAAATGAATATAAATACACTGATATAAATAATAACAAAATATAATGTTGAAAGTTACTTTGAAAAAAAAAACATTAAATATATAATTCATATTAATCAGTAATTATACAAATAAATAGCGTTATAAATTTCAAACGTTCGATCGACAATATATATTAACGGTCTTAGCCTAACCTACGACTATTATCAAGGCCAAAGAAACTGTTTTAAAACGAACATTCTCCGGCGGATACATGGATAAAATATAGCTAGAATAGGAATATTTAATGGGATCCAACATGGTAAAAAAACCTCGGGCTTAACCTCAAAACAACAACACGATAACAGTTGGAATATAATTAATAATTTGTTTACTTTTTATCTTCTAACCTACCTATTCAAAGGTGAAAAATTAGAAAACTGACAATTGTCGTTAAGAAACCATAAAATATGCACTTAATATTATATTTTATCCTTTTCTTCTTTTTTTTTTTAATATACAACTAAAGAAACCCAAAACAAGGCATCGGGCAAATATTTCGATTTAAAAGGTATTTAAGTAAAGGCAAATTTTGTCAAAATCTTAATTTACCAAGAAAACTAGCGTATTTTCATTAATACTTGTAATGAGGAGTCTTTTTGGGTAATTCGATCATTACAGCGTCTATGCCCAACTATTTTTATAACGTTTTTTACTATTTTACTTTGTTATTATTGCTCAGCTATTAACTCTACCTTTCTGTTAATAATTGAAAAGCATTCTGAAATTGAATAGTTAAGAAATGTTGTCCTGTGTGCATCAGTCTAGATATGGCGTGTGCTACTACATGTGCGCACACAGACCTGTTAAAGTGTGTATTTACATAATATATTATACGTAATTTGTTTTTCAATTAAACCTATATGCAGCGAAAACAAATATCGAAAAATTAAAAATAAAATACAACCTAATAATAAAGAAAATCAAATACCCATCCCATATGCCTTGAACTTAATGTGCCCTCGTGTACACCTGGGCACGTTGGTGATATTTTGTTATTTATTGCTTAAACAATGTAAGCGTTGTAACAATTATAGCTGATATTCCTAATGTAAAAATTGCACATTAAAATTTAAGTAGGCTTGTGATTTGAACACGGAATAGATTTAAGTAAAAGAGACACTGAACACACCAATGAAAACAAAAACATGGCGGCTATCTTCTCATTTAGTGTATATGTACATATATATATAGTATATACCCAATATCTATACACAACTAATGTATAGACGATATACATAACAATACACTATATTATACTAAATAAGAACATGGTCGACACGTTTTTCTGTAATCTGAAAGTAAAAGTATCTTCCATGTGAATTGATTCAATCCGCGGCCTTATTTGAACTCCAATAATCTAATGGTCAAATAATTCCTACTACTGCTAATGCCAAATCTGTGCTAATACTTACTATGTGTGTACCTAACAAGTACTTAGATTAGAAAAGTACATGTTTAACTCCCAGTCAAAACAATATAAACAACGTTTAGTTGTTGTTAGTTGGAAAAATATGTAGCAATGTTGAACAAATAACAAAGCGGTAAAAACGTAAAGGTATTATGTTAGTATTTTTGTACACAGGGTGGTCAATTTAACGTAAGACACTCATTTTCTCGGAAAGTTATAACAATTTAATAGTTTTTCTTTTTGAAAACGTTTTTATTTATATTGTTTTATACATTATTGTTTGATACAATTACTAAGTACTAAATATTTACCCATTGTGCTATATTCTAAAACTTTTAAAACTTAAACGGTAACGTATACAATCAACGAACTTTTCAAATTAAGAATAATTTCCTTCGATAACCAATTTTTTATAATTACTTTTAACGTTATTAGAGTTGAAGTGCGGTTGAGTAAATATTTAGTATAATTTATTTTATTGTAAAATAATATAAATAAAAATGTTTTCCAAAATAAAAACTATAAAATTGCTAATACTTTCTGAGAAAAAACGGAAAAAGTTTTGCATTTAATTTATCACCCTGTATTAAAAATAAATTGCATTTTAAGAGATAAATTAAAATCTTGTCTTGCGGCAATTACCGGTGTCACGTGTAAACTGCGTACTCAATGTGGGAGTACAAAAAACAATATCATAATTTTATAAATAATCACTCACTATACATTAATACGTCGAGTATTTATGATAATTCTGTAAAAAAAGCGAAAACAACAGATGTGAAACAAGTCTAGAATAGTTGAATACAAATTATTCAATCACCACACACTAAGTACCAAGTATCGTCATGGCAAAATATGACTGCGTAGAAAAAAAAATTCCAAATACTTGACTACACTTTTTTAAAACAATAAATTATTAAGCTAAGATTTTTTAATAATATTTTCAGTTGATTCGCATAAACTTCGAATTATAAATACTTTTCCATACCAATTAAAAACATGTTAAAAAAAAATTATCTACATGGAATAAAATTCAAAAAACGGTTTTAACGTATAGCTTTATCTTTGGGATGATACCGAACCAAAATGTGTTTAATCCTCATTGAGCTTATCTCATACAAGACTACAGACGTCGGTACCGTCGGCTAATTGATGGAAAGCATTAGTATTATCCCGCAAGTGGATAGGATTCTCTCAAAAATAGATTAGGACTTAGACACCGGAGCACGTTTAAAATAGATACACTACCATGTGTATACACAGGATAACACACGGTCACACAATTTTAAAAAACTCCAGTAGATTTAATCTCACAGAAATATCTGACGATGTACTCTATCGTTTAAACCGAGATATCCCGACGTCTGAATTTTAACAGACATATGGCTTAATTTAATTACAAATTTGAAGTATTGTCGAGCAGCTCTCGATATTAAAAAAAAAAAACCAGACAATTCGTTTAATGAAAACATCCGTCTGCAACATGTAACAATAAAAAAAATTTTGTTATCACGGAAATACGCAATTGAAAACCTTGTCTGGAAAGTAAATACAAATTTTGGCAGCTGTTTAATGCCCGTGGCCAAGCGATTACGGTTAAGGCCGACCGACATAGCTTAAATAATAAGATTGTGTAGACGGTAAATTTCTGCAGTAGGTCTGCTGACGAAAAATCAACAATCCTTTGTTGAATTGCGTAACAGTTTAACCAATTTCACGTGCACGGACATCCTCTGTCAATGAAATGGCGCGGTTGCTAATCCAAACGTTACTTATGCCGGGTCGCTTCATTAAAGGGTTAAAATAGAATCAGTTTTTTAGATTTAGACATTATTTAATTGTCTCGTAATGGTACGTTTAAATTAATTATATACAAGTATTCTCCTTTGTATTTATTATCGACTGAATTCCCTTGGAAAACAGAGACAATCATGTTTTGAGAAACACAGTACCGCACTGTCGTTAATATTGATAAAAATAAGTCATCGTTAAGTTTTATATAACGTCGTACAATCAAATTTCTTAAACATAATATATTATTATCTTGTATACACATTGAGAGTATAGTATTTCAATGTTGGTTATGCCAATAGACAATTATGAACTGGAGACCAGAATCGATAGCTGTGTGTCGTCAACAGACGAGTAAACAAATGAGTCACCACAACAGGTCGTCGTTATTCCTAAACGCATAATCGATCGTCTCTGTGCAACGGCAATAATGCAGTTTAAGGTGGTTCGTCGTGGGGGTTTGTGTCCATCAAGGTCCTTTCTCTCTCTCTTGTTTATGGGCGTACTGAATTGCACAATCGGCCTAAACTGACTAAAAAAATTCATAAAAATACCAGCCTAAGATATACTAATTAAACTCTCCCCGACATCCAGCTAACTAATATTAATAACACATATCTAGCGTATCGGCGCTTACTATAAGATTCCACATAGTTCCACCCCTGGCAACGACGTTACGATTAAATAATTAAAAAAAAAGTAAAATAATAAAATAAAGTAAAATAGTTCAGTTAGCCCAATGTCAGGGCAGCGGGTTGTAAGTGTAGCGGCCAAGAGAGAATGTGGCCTCGAAATACCATTGTCGTAACACGGTGTACTATTTTTTTTTATATATATACACCGGTGTGTATAATCGGCGGTTAAACGAACGAGCCAACATAGCAGCTAAAAAAATAAAAAAATGATTGATGTAATAATTGGTGGTAAATGTTTTCATTGTTACCACCGAACGCCTATTTCAAGTACAACAAAAACAATCGCTTTGTCACAACACCAACTCTGCATTAAGTATATTCCGGGTGTTTTTTTTAAATATATGCAGTTGATAGATTTTTTTAATTTATTCAATGTTCTGGGCAATGCCAATTTTTGGAGATAATTCGAATACGGAGTTGTTGTTTTTTTTATATCAGACCAGAGCGATACATTTATTTTTCTATTACTTCCCCCATCCCCATAGCGGTCAAGGACAACAGCTACAATAGCAATGATAATAATACACATTTACAATGACCAATGGTATTGCATCGAGGGCTCGGCAATACCTTACACTTGTTTAACGTAATAGCTATTTATACAAATGAAAATTTTAAAAACAATAAAAAAAAAACTAAACCGCGTCGTCGCTAATCAAACAAAACTGTTTGAATATAGATTTACCACTGGCTTTCGATAGCACAAAAACGACAATCCCAATAAAAACAAATTTAGATAAAATTAGACACTAGAAATGTGAATTCGCCATTTATGCAAACGATTTGCGGACGTCATCATATTGTTTACGACCTACTTGCGTAAACGACTATAGAATAGTAATGATTTACATTAACGAAAATTCTTCTTTTCCTTTGCTCTGCACTAAATACACTAAATTCCAAAAAAATAAATTTTTTACTTGGGTATTTTACAAAAAACAATCAAATATTTGTAATTAAATATTTTACAAATAAAAAGCTAAAGTTTAGTTTAAAAATAAAAAAAATCATTGTGGATTCCGTTTGTACAATATAATATACCTAATAAAATGGTAAAATTAATTTAGATGAAAATATTTTATTAGAAGACCTTAATTCGAATCGGGGGCCTACTCCAGGAATATAACCGTACTATACCGGGCAATGTTTGTCTTACCTTGATTTATCGCTATTTTATATAATAAAAAAAAAATAATAAACGAGTGAAACGAGTGCTGCAATATTTTATCAAATGATTTGAAGAGTAATTATGATGTGTACGTAGCATAGTAGTTACACATGTTCTATTGTTAATGAAGTAAAATATGGTTAAATATAATTAGCTTACAATCGTTACGGTCTCATTTAAAATAATTTGGGCAGGCAAATGCGAATTCAGTGAAAGCTGTACCTACAGAATGACTGAAAGTAAGAATGGTTCGTGAATTCACATATTATTACTCGAACGACTTTATTTCCCCCTTCTTGTATGATTGAAACATATAAGTGATAATTAATAAAAAATTGAATTAATTTGTTAAATACACAAAAAAAATGCGAAATTCCCAGTATATTTATAATCTGAGAGAGCAAGGTTCCCAAAGAAAGGTAGATAGTAAGCTCCTTAGTCCCTACTCTCCTCCACCGTATCCATGTCGAAATAAAAACACTTAACAAGAAATAAACTTAATCGTTTATCAATAAATACACTTGACTCGAGAATTTCTACAAAAGATTTTTTTTCAATTTCAAGTAGGTAATTTTTTTATTTTATTTAGCAACAAGCAGATTAGGATACACAGTTATTGGTTTTTTTTTTTTTTTTAGGTTTGATAAAAACACGCTGTGTTTGACTTAAGCTGACTCAACAACAATAAGCACAGCTTTCGTCACAACCACATTGTTGGTTAACTACCAACATACGTACCTAATTAATAATGTAATTAAACATTGCCGGTCGAATGTTGGAAATTTTAAAGCGGATAAGGTAAAATAACAATTCATAAAAGATAGTCCTGCTCACTCATTACATGTTGTTAGTATTTTCTGTTAACAATAGTGAGCACAAAAAAAAAAAACTCGAGGTCTCGGTGATGTTAACAGTTGCAAAATTTATAGGTAAACCATCAATAATTGCTAATAATCTATTTGTTAACATCGAAATGTACATTTTTTTAAATTAAAATCTATTGGAGTTCCATCATCGGATGTTTTTTTTTAAACAAGTGATACACAGCTAATTGGATATATTAAACATACCACATGCTTATTGTACGAATATTGTATTATACAGATTGTATATTATTTTTTCTATTAAAAAAAAAAATTTAATTCAGTAGCTCTAATTTAAAAATACATAGTCATATTATCTGGCAAAATAGGCCTCAAGTTCCGGTCGTTCCAAGCAAAATAATCTTATGTTTAGTATAGTCATTAAAGTAACCACTAAAGTATGTCTTGCAGTGGCGAGGCATGGGTATTTAGATCGGGGAGACATTGAAAAAAAATGGTGTTACGTTACTTGACAGGGGGACTGTGCCCCCTTGGACCCTCTGTATATTTTATTTTATCTATACTGTAAAAAATAAATGTTCAAAAACTAATAAACTAAATGGCATAGGCATATTTGAAAACGTACAACACGACAATCGATACGACGTACATCGATAACGGAGAACTGATACCGTCTACCAAAACAATAATAATATGAACGGCGGTCGGTGAGACATGTCTCATAGACAATTTTGAAATTGTCTCATTTATTTTTATACTAAATTTGGATAGACCCGGCGGCCGGCAGCGCGACCGCCCGCTGATCCGCGTCCACAACTATTCTATTCTAAGAATACTATTACAAAAAAAATATACTTTTACATTAAAATTGGTTATAACATTTTTATACACATAAAATAAAACCAAATTTTGGTCCGTATTATAAGTGGGTAGACATTGTCTCTTTGTCTCCTATGACGCTTCGCCACTGATGTCTTGTAATATATCCACTATGGTATATTTACCTAGAGCTGAACTTTGTATAGACTTTTTATTTGTTTGTGTGGTATTTTTTTTTTTTTAAGAAAGCTACACGTACTCCTTATTTCACGACTTCGACAACGGTTGTTGTCATTTTTAAGCGATAAAAAAAATAAACACTAAATTTGGGCGCGTTTAATTTGCTCGATTTTCACAGAAAATGTATACGCGGCAAAATCGGTGTCATGTTAGCCACCGAATTCGGTTACACACCGATTTAAGTTTGCTTACAGTAAAATAGTAATAATTAAACAATGTGGTGTACAATGTACATATACGCTGTACGCCGAATAGAGACCAGAGCGCACAAATTAGTATATATAATAAAATTCAATAATGATTCTGACCTCATTATAGCTGTATTTATATAATTACTTATCATTCACGTAATTACCGACACGACACCGACAACTAGAAACAACATTGAACGAATATAGAGAGGAGTATATACAACATTTTAACCGACTTGGCAAAATATTAAGTTTTTCCTCATTACCATTATTTTTGGAGAACATAAATAAGAGCCGCGTCGTCGTGTGGCCGTATGGCGTGGCCAAAGTGTAACCCAGTGTTATATTTTATAACAGTGGAACGACTCGAATAAAATCTCCGTGACGAACACGATTGTAACGGAGGCTAACATAACATATTTTACAATATTTAACACATAATATATATTTTTAACCCTATTATTAGAACGGAATTCTTGTTCATTCCATTAATCAAACAGCGGGGTTGGTGGGAGGGGGGCAGTGGTAAAACAAAACGCTCTAGACAAAAATTGTCAAAATTATACATTTTATTACAATAAAAGAACACACAATCGAGCGGGGAAACCGAAGAAACCATTGTACAATACGTTATGCGTCGAGCTAAAACAAACTTATCGAACTACATAATAATAAGGCGGATCCAGGGGGGAGAGGGTACTTGGGGGCAATTGCCATCCCTGTTACCAAAAAAGTACTATATTCATAAGTATTAGTATCCAAATTTCTGAAACTTCAATGAGCTATTGAGGATGAACTCTTTTACGAATAAATTCGATTGGTTTTAGTACTGGTTATTTTTTGCATTAGATAAAAGCGTTAAGCGTACATACACCTTGAACGAGATGTACACAGGACGTATTGCGATTGTTTTAAATTGACTTTAAATATATTAATATAAAATATTTTAAAACACTTCGTATATACATCTATGCGACTATCGTGCATTAGCAGTTATTTATTGTTTTATTTTCAAGACATTGAGGCAGATACAGTGCTTGATAGACTACCAAGATAAATAATGAAAATAAGATTTTATTTTATAAAATAATTAAAAGTATTAGGATTGTATTAGTAAATAGTGCATAAGTCATCTAGCCTCTAGATTCTGCTCATGTTAAGTGCCCCAACCGTACATAGATGTTAGATCCGCCCTTGCACAATACACAAGTCTATATATTATTATGAAATAGACATCTCATCTCGATTCGGACACACATGACACAGCGTACAGGCATTTCTCTTTTATCAACAGCTGCTATCAAGCCAATATATTGTTATTTTTGGCGCGGAAGTTATATGATTATTATTATCATATCTTGTACTTCCTGCATGACTTGCCGTGCGCATAGCCGTTATCACCAGATTATATATATATATATATATATAATAATATAATCTGTGTTATCACAATGGCTGATTCGCGCCTGACCGGCGACCGCTTACGCGTAACCACTAACCACACTGTCACTATATAGTGCCGCGGTACCGGTCATTGCCGTGAAACTTATCATGACATTCTTTCATTCGGTTGTGTCGCTATTATTAAATAACTTATTATTGTTATTGGCCAGATACCGCAACAGGAATTCCTCTGAATATATTTTTATCATCGTTTTTTTTATTATTATAGAAAAGTAGTAGTACCTTGTCGGTATACGGAAACGGCAGAGATGGCGTACGCGCCAAATGTAAAAACCCAAGTTGTCAGCGTCCGTAAATAGACACGAATAGCCCTATTATGCACCCTATAGGCTGACACGGATTGCATCCGTCAACGGTTCGGAGGTGTAAATTAAATAAACTATACACCTACCACGCAAATTGTTATTCGACTTTCGAGTTAAATAGGGCAAAACAAATGGCAGACTCACCTGCATTATCGGCAAAGACGAACCCTGTTCCACCGATTTCATTTTCGACTGATAGTCCTCCCGGTAGAAGGGTTGTTGCTGATGTCTTCTCCTGAAGAACGACCCGGCGTTCCTGTTGCAACCGTGCCGATGATAGCTGTTGTCGTTCCACATTATAATAATGATGATAATAATATATTATTATTATTGTTTTTATGGTTTTATTGTAACGCAAAACAGACGACCGGCGACAGCGGGACCGTCTTTTCTGTAATTGATAAAACGGCGATGATAAGCGACGGCGTAGACCGCGGACGACACGGGATTTGTGCACAAATAATAACAATATAAGTAAAGAAAAACGAAAACGCTCAACTAACGGCGACGACAAGAAACGTACAGAAAACGTAAAAATCAACACGAGTCGTAAACGTCAAAAAATAATCGGTAAACTGATAAATGGTTTATGGTAAAAATACGAAATTTCTTCTACTCTCTCTCTCTCTCTATTTTTGAAAAAAACGTCTGGATTGTACGCTCGCCGCCGCTATGCACTGTGCGACAGTGACGGATGATTCGACAACGTCGGTCGGCACATTTAAGGTCGACCATCAGATGAAACGCGACGTTGCCAGACAGACGAAAATACTTAATTTAAGTTTTAACAGAACTGCGGTCATTAAAAATGATACGTTTAATTATGAAACGTTAAAAAATAGCTATTGTTTTCTTCATTAATTTATCGGTCAAAAATATGCGCGTCTGTAATAAAAAATTGAATTTTTAGAAAATAATTTGTTCATCCATGATAATACATCACATGATTTTCGTTATCAATATTATCATAATATTTTGTCAATCGTTCAAAATCAAACCATCACTGATCACTCATCAGCTGAAGTTGTGAAACATTTTAAAATTCAAATTCAACCACCAAGACCGCTGGTAGGTAGGTACTACTAGTACAATTTAGTATTTACATAACACATATATTTTACTTGATTATCAAGCAGGTCCGACCAATAATTATTTTCTGAAACTAATTATTTTTGTACTTTCAAAGTATAGTGATGTTCAAATTTGAATTCCTCAAAAAGAAACCACTGCTTCATCATTGATATTAAACTTTTAAGTTTTACGTCAACAAAAGTACTTTGTACTGATTACAAAATATATTTGTTCATTAAACATAAACAATTCTTACATTAATGACGTCAAATGATACATTTACAATTATTTTGTGTTTGTAGTTAAGACAAAAAAACAAATAATAATAAACGAATCTCAATTATTTAAAAATGTACATGCTATTAGAAACTGATATCCTGTCATTTTTGTTAATACATTCAATTAGATATTTTATTAGGTCTTAGTACCTAGATTTTTCATGCCAATGTTAGTATCTTGCCACAGTTATGTTCAGCGGCAAACTGAGCCTGAGGGTGAGAGGATGACCACCCTCGGGGCTTTTTAGGATTTGGGCCACTTTAGCTTGTTAGACACATTATTTCTATATAATTTAACCAAAAAAGGCTAAATTTATAGTAATTAGTGGGCCAAATTGTACAATTGCTCGTATTATATTATCGTACGTGGGAGAACCTGTGTACCCCCAACTATTTTTTCAGAAATTATGAGTACCCCTACTAATTTTTATAAGTGGTTGTTTTTAAGGGTGAATAAAAATACAGAGTATGCTCGGAGTAAACGTCCTCTATTTTTATTTTTACAATTCGAGCACTGATTATCGTTAATTAGTAATTACAAAATGTATATTGTAAAGTGACAATCTTTGTTTTTATTATTTGATAAAAATGTATAACTGTGGATCCATGTTTTTTTCTGAACTCTTGTTAGATTGTATTTATTTTTGTATAATATTAACTCAATATATCTCAATGGTTCTGTTAATTAATTAATTATTAATTATTATTAATAATTATTTATTTATTAATTATTTAATATTTTATAGTACATTTTTTTAATTATTTTTATTACAGATAAGACTACTTGTTAACAATTGCTGGGCAAAACTAAATTTCAAAAGACTACTCGCCTGAAGCCTATAGCGCTGTCCTTACACATAAATACAATTGATCATTGATTATTTATTATTCTCAACACTCAAACTGAATACTTAAGCTATTATAAACTATGAAAATTGAAACTAATGTTAAGGTATGTAAATCCCTCCTGATAGGATAACATTTTGGTTATACAATTTTTTCAATAATTATTTTAACATTTATATTTTTTTTAGGTTGCTACCCCTGTGATATGATGCAAAAATAAGTGAATTAAAACACATCAAATATGACAAATAAATCTTGATGACTTACAATGTATTATAATCGTCAACCAACATCACAAATTCTAGCCTACAGTGCTATATTAATTATAACTTATAAGTCATAGTAGTAATAATTAGTAATATTTTATCATTAATTGATTTTGTATTTAATTTTGATTAACATCTTAATATTACTCGCTATTTAGTTAACCTTTGGTGACGCGCGCAGGGTAAAAATTTACCCCAGTCACATAATATAGTTCTGTGAATAACGTGAAAAGTTTACCTAAGTCACACTTTATTGAAGTGTGCATGGAAAACGCCCGCGTGACAGAAGGTTAATATTAATAAAATATATTTGCATGATTTAAGTTAATTCTTTTAATATAATATTTAAAATAGTAGTCTCATGTCCAAAATATTTAGTTACCAAATTTAATTTATATGCTGTACATTAATATGGTATGATATTTAAATTTTATCGTAAAAATTTGTATTCTTTAAATAAAACCAATTATGAAAATTAATTGTTTTTATTTATTTGTGTAAATTAAAATTGTGCGTGTAAATACTAAAATCGTCTAGAAATTAATAACCACAAAAGTGTTACATGGAAAATTGAACCATACAAACGTGTTCTAGATTAAAATTAATTTCTGAACTAGTCAACTATGACAATAAAAAAAAAACTGAGTACTTACTAATTATAATTGTAATTCAAAATTATTTTCTACGCTTGTTTATTTAAAAATAAACTCATGTCTCAGACATTGTAGTCTCAGTCTGTCATTAGCGCTGAAGATGACAACATTGTTGCCGAAATACGTCGTATAACGGAGAGTATATAATTTTTTCATGGTTAAGGGTTTTAAATATTATTTTATAATACGTATATTGTAATATTATAAAATGGTTAACTGGAAATACTTAGATTTTTTGCGGTTTACACTATGCGCTCATCTACATTAAAAGTTTGTTTTTAATTTAGTTTTTTCTCTCATTAAAGCTATAATTCTGTCTCGGTTCTTTTTATGATAGGGTATAAAAATCATGCTACATTCGATCATAGTTTATGGGTTTACGAAAAATTAAAATCTGTGCATTTAATGTTTAATAATTTGTTATTGTTTTTTAGAAGAAGAAGAATATTTGAATAATGTTAGATGTGTATGCAAAAAAATATATTATTAAAAAGTTTTGTTTTTTTTTTTTCAAAAAAACAAAACCAATTATTATTAAGTTTATTGTTTTGCGAAAAGGGCGATAGTAAAAAGGTAACAAGTAATAGTAATCTAAAAAAAAGTTCAAAGTTTGTACGATCACTATATACCTCTCGGAATTAAACCTGGCCATTACTTAAATAGTTTTTTATTTCAATAAATATTAAAATAATTTTTTTTTATGTTTAAAATAATTAAAATAATTTTTATTAAATGAAATTGCAATTATATTTGAATTCAAACAAAATAAAATAACAAATAAAGAGTTATTAAAATACAATTTAAATTTTAAGGTAAACCATTTTTTATTTTTAATAAAACTAATCATATACATGTTTATTTAAAATAACAAGTTAGAGAGGACTAAAAGCGGTGTGTCTTTTAAAAAGCATTTTTACCACCAATAGGGTAAAAAGCAAAATAATGTTTCTTTAAAATATTGACAATTATTATCTTCATTATACTGTTTAATAAATGAGAATATCCGTAATACTTGTATATACTATTGCCTATTTACATAGTTTAAGGCATTTTTTTATAAACTTGCTATGATTGCTATAATATAACAAACTGAGGTAAATTACATTAATAATTTCTGTGTTTAGTCAACTTTAGCTAAAACTTGGGGGAAAACACTAAAATTCAATATGGAAGGGCTGATCAAATTAAAGCATTAGAACGAAATTAAAAGATCGATTTACTCGAGAATAATAACAATTAACAATAATACTAAACAACTACCTATACAAGAGCTAAAATACCAATGTATTTCAACGGTCATTCCCAAATATTTTTGTTTATTTATCAAATCAGAATAACCTTGAAATGCAATAATTGAGACATTTTACTATGCTTTCTAGGAATCATTCCCATTTTTCACGAAAATAAAAACCTACATAATATTATACACATATACACATTACCAATATACACATTTCATTTTTTATCGTCAACTCTTTTTTTTTTTTTAAAACACATAATTAAATAAGGTTTCGTCCAGATAATGCAACATTCGTATGTACAGTATAATTTGAGTATTTGTATCTGAGAATTTATTTTTTAGACAGAAAAAATTGAGCTAGTATCGACTTTTTATCAAAAGTTGAATTTTTTAGATATTTTTTCGCTTTCATAAAAATATTGGTCTGAAAATAACGTAAGCAACAAGCTGAACTAAGATTCATTTTTAAAAATATCTTATACGGATGATCATTTTATCGTGAACCACTCAATTTTTTTCATGGTGTTTTTATACAATCTGATCTCAAAAACTAATTCTTTTTCTATCAACTTTTGAAACTTAAGGGATTGGTAACGTAGATATTTTGTTACCTTTTAAAATTGAGAGTATAAATTAACATTTCCACTTAATGCAAAATATTTTGAAAAATCAATTGAACAATTTAAAAATAATGTCATCTGCTATGGTGGTCCAAACGCATCTTATTTTTATGGTAACTATCCTTCTAATTTCTTTTATAACATAAAACAATTTTAAAATCTAATTCCTTTTTCCCCCTTAGGTATCAGAGTTAAAAAACTGCATCATTAGGTTTAATAATTTATGTCGTCTAAAATGTTCAATAATAATTAAATTGGGCAAACGGTGTACATTTTGTAAAGGTTTATTTTCATCATTTAGAGGATATAGAAAAAGAACTTTAGAAGCGAAAAAGAAAAATATAGGACCCTTTCTATTTCCTAATCATCATCATGTAGCTTAACGGGCCATGAAGGCCCAACGCTGCCATCATGAGATGGTTTCTTGACGAATTCGCTTCCGGGACGGGTCGTCAATTCTGTTTCCTAATAGTAAAGATAAATATTCTAGTGTTTTAAAAATTAAAACAAAATTACATAAGCCAAATTCTAAATAATTATTGATTTTTTACATCATATTATGTACACTCTTAATCAAATATTATGTATTTATTTTTTGACTATCTACCCTTCGAAATGGTTTAGGCTACTGGTAACGATTAATAAATTGAATACTGAATTAAATTTCATTCACAAAAAAACAAGGGAAATGAGTGACCAATACGTAAACAATGGTTTAAACAATTGTAAATTAAATGAGTCTCAAAAAACAATCGTGAATGAGATTATTACTACAAGTAAGGAAGATAATTCTTAAAGTAGAAAATATACAGAGTATTGGTTTTTATTATGTATTTTGTTGAAAATTCGGTAAGAACTAAAATATAATACACTTCGGCAGAGAAGAACATTCATGGCTATCAAATATCAATACGGTATACTTATACTGTATACACTAATATAAATATACTTATACTTTTACAAATATAATACAAATTAAGATTGTATTATAGTGACTCACATTTTAAAGAGAAAAGATAGTCTCTCCCAAAAACAGTGTAGCCACATGCCGAAAAAAATATTTCGAGTATACTACTTCTTTATTGATAAAGGTATTTTGATCTCTTGAACTAGGTAACACCAGTATTTGGGGGGAAATTTCTGAATCAACACAACACATAACATTGAACATCCTGTAGACCGTATTAACTATTATCATTTATCATTTAAATTATTTCGTTTGAGTTATAACGGCCATTAGTCATTACTCATTTCTATTTATCCGTTCGAAAATCAACTGTAATAATTGGTATTGTTCAATTGTTGACTATTGCTTTTCAATGTTTTTGTCGAAAAGTTAATACGGGATGTATTAATGTTACAGTAAGGTTTAAAGGAAAATAAAAGTACGTATGAGTTAAACTGTTAAAAACTATTTCTTTCTATAATTACTATTAAACACAAAAAAAGTAACATTCAACTGTAGATTATATATAATTATACTAAATAGCCATTTTCCATAAATAAATGAAACATGATGCCCTTTGCAAGAGAAACATTTATGGTAAACAAACCATTTAAAAAACAATAACACAATCTGTTTATTAACATTGGTAGAGAGAAAATAAAATAATATAATATTTAAGGTTTGTTTACCTAGTTTTCCACTTTACAAATGGCGATATGTTTTAATTGTTGAAATAATATTGGTAAATACTGATTAATAATAGATATATGATAAATTCCTTTATAATTGTTTAATTTTGGTTATAATGAATATATAGAATGAAGAGGGGAATGTGTGGCCAAATGGCCAAGACACCTAAAAAGCCTAAATCTGACGATGACGCAAAGGATCCAATTCAAGTGTTTTGTCGTGTACGTCCAACTTCGACTTCTGTAGAAAGTCCATGCATTAAAGTGGTTTCCGATACCGATATACAAATTAAATGCCCTCTTGATGACAGGGGTGTATCTAGAGAAGGGCAGTTCAGTTACAAAAAAATATTTACCGATTATGAAACTCAGGAAGTTGTTTTTCAAGATCTAGCATTACCTCTAATTGAACAACTATTGTCGGGTCGAAGTAGTTTGTTATTTGCGTATGGTATATCAGGCAGTGGTAAATCATACACGATGACTGGGAATCATGTTGATGGAGGTATTGTGGGACGATGCTTCGATGTAATCTTTAATTCTATAACAGATTACCAAGCAAGAAGGTTTACATTCAAACCTGATAAATTAAATGGCTATGATGTTTTGAGCGTTGAAGATGCCATGATATCCAAAGCTGAAGATTTCAAAAATAATGTGAAATTCACAAAGACACCTAAAAAGTAACATGGTTTATTACTAAAAAAACAAAAATAAAGTTAATCAATAATAACTAATTTCTTTTCATATTTGTCATTTTTAGAAGAGATGGAGATTCTAATAGAGTACCTTTTGATTACAAAATTGTTGATATTGACCAAGATGTCGCATATTCTGTATTTATCAGCTATGTAGAAATATACCACAATTATGTATATGACCTTTTAGAAGATGTGTCAGATGGAGAAATTAGACGGTAAATCTCTTGGATAACTGAATTGATTAAAGTTATATATTTATTATTTATTTATAAATAAGTCCATATTAATATTTTCCAGAAATAGTAAAATTATCAGAGAAGATTCAAATGGTAATATGTATGTCCACGGTGTTAATGAACAAGAAGTAAACAGTGCTGATGAGGCCTTCGATTGGTTAAGAAAAGGACAATTACGCAAACGTACAGCTCCAACACTTTTAAATATTGATTCAAGTCGTAGTCATACAGTATTCACTTTACGTTTAGTGCAAGTAAGATTATATGAACTGAATTTATATTTAATTACATTTTTCACACTTAAGTTATACTTTTTATCTTTTTTGTAGGCTCCTTTGGATGCTGATGGTGTTAATGTAATTCAAGACAAAAAGTATACTGTTGTCAGTCAATTATCATTAGTAGATTTGGCAGGAAGTGAAAGAGCTGGAAAATCAAAAACAACAGGGCAGCGTCTACAAGAAGCTGGTCTGTTAAATATTCTAAAAAGTTTTAATTTAATAAAATAATAAAAACAACAACGCCAATGATTAGTTAATCTATAAAGACATTTTACAACCATCAAATTGACATAAATAAGAAATTAAAAATGTATATGAAAGTATTTATTTTCTGAAAGCAATAGTTTATACTGATGTGTTTATGATAAAAATTAAAATATATATATATATATATATATTTTAATATAAGAACACTAACGTACATGGGTATCTTATACAAAACTTAATCTTTCAAACATTTAACATATTATAGTCTGAACAAAGAATTAAAATAACTAACATTTGAGTAATTTCTTTTAATCTATAAGGAAGTAGTGTTATCGTGATACAAGTAATGATTAGCACTGCAATTACCAAGGTTGGACTATTAGAATAACTAATACTGAACATAAATACATTTATTACTTTAGTATTTTATTAATATTAATAATAATTAATTATTTTTAGGTGAAATAAACAAATCATTATCAAATCTTAAACAGTGTCTTAAAATATTGTATGAAAATCAGTCTTCGAGCAATTTAAGAAGTATAGCCGAGAAGATACCCTATAGGACTTCAAGATTGACACATTTATTTAAAAGCTTTTTTGAAGGCTCTGGATCAATTAGAATACTAATTTGTATTAATCCCATGTCTGATTACGCAGAACTTCTGGTAAAAAAAACAAAAATTTAGTTAAAATTTTAATTATCTTCTACTTATATGAATTATTTTAATGGCAGCCGGTACTACAGTTTGGAGAAATGTCTGGCAGTGTACAAGTAAAAAGAATGACACCATTGCGAATGGATTTGGGTTTGACGCCAGGCCGAAGAAAAATGGTTGATGTATGTTAAGTTGCTGTTTATTTTTGAAAAAATAGATATTAATTTAAATATTTTCAGATTCAGTCAATTAACCGTGTTCCTTGTGTTTTGGAAGAAGATAATTCAGATCCACTCTACAACAAAAACCTCAACGATTTACAGAATGATTTGTTTTCAAGGTTTTTTTTTATATAAATAATCATTTTAAATTGTTTTATTTTTTAAAAACTCCTGTTGCAGTTATTTAGATTTGGGGCCTCCATTACCAGAGTTGCAGTTTGAGGATTTGTTAGTTGAAGAAAAGCGACAAGAAATGCTAATTGCTCTCGGACAAAGAATTAAGAAAAAAGATGAACTACGTGATATGTTAATAAATCAAAGTAGAATTTTAATTGTTTTTATTGACAAATCGTAACTTTTTTAATAATAATTAATAAACATTTTAGGTAACAACATAAGATCTGGATTAGTATACTTGGAAAGCAATTTTACAAATGCAAAACAAGAATTAAACTCTCTGCAAATACTTAGGGATCAAGACAACAATAAAGTACGCATTAAAAAATTTAGATTTTATCCAATTTTCTTGATTTCACTGTCAAATTCATTCATTATTCATCTATAGTATATTAATAATTAATATATGATTTACCATATGAAGTATTGAATACTTGATTGTGTGCATAAAACTATGCCTATTTTTTTCATAACATTTTTGTTCAAAATTGTGTCATAAATATAGTTGTTTGCGGAGTTTTCAATAATTCTCAAATCCTTGACCCATATTTTTGACAACCTTTAGGCCCTTAATATTTACCGCTTATTTTTCCATTTTTGCTTTTATTGTTTCTTTAATCAAATATTTTGTGCAGGTTAAGCAGTATCAAAACAAAGCGTTTTTACTAGAAAATGAAAATGCATCATTAAAGAGAAAAATGGAGTTAATAGAAAGTGAAAACAAGAGATTAAAATCTAATGTAAGTTTTCTTGTTTTTCTTTTTCGTTCTTATTGAAATTAATTTTTTTCCATACATCTTATTTAATAAGATTTGCTAAAGTATTAATACTAAATAAGTTTATTACATAATTACATTTTTATTATCAGTTAAATATTTGTTTTAATGAACAGTTGAATGCCAAAGAGAATATGCTCAACCAAGCTTCAGCCGACAAAGATTTATTAAAACAAAAATACAATTCGAAAATTGTCAAAAAGCAAGAACAACTGTCAAAAGACTTCAAAGATAAATGGAAAGTCCAAGAAAATGAATTTGAAGTTAGTGTACATATTTTTGTTGCTTTTATATAAAAATAGCATAACCAATAAAAAATGTATCATAATTGTATTAATTATTAATTTTTTTTTAAGGCCAAATTACAAGAAAAGAAACGCAAACTCCGTCATATCAAGAATATCGTTGAAAGCACAGAAAGTATTCCGAGTCAAGTTAACAGTCGGCGTACTCTAAAGCGAACATTGTCTGATGAAAGTTTTACTAAACCAGAAGAGGTCAACAAGCCCATTGCACAAACACCTAGCAAGGTAAATTCAACTAATATTAAACTATTTGTTTCATTTTATTAATATATTTGTAAATATAGCCTTCTCAAGCTACTTTGCGGTATCTTCGGTCAAGAAGATCGAAATCTTGTGATCCACAAGAACGTTGGCTAGAGCACATACCTCCAGTTCCTGTTCCATTGCAAACTGTTATGCAACCGACTATGAGAAAACGAAAGTCTATCACTAAACTGACGGACGCCAAAACTGTATCCAAAACCGATGCTTCTAAATATTGTCTGTTAACACAAGGACAAGATGACAATGGTATCCTAGAAGCAAAACTTTACAAGGTATAGTTACTGTTTTTCTAAAATATTTGTTTAAGTAAAATGTTTTAATTTATAAATTTAACGTTCAAGGGCGATATCATTCAAACTACCGGCGGCGGAGCTCAAGTTGTTTTTAACGATGTTGAAACTTTGAAACAAGATTCTCCTTTAGGCGGCTCACCAGTAAAAAATCGCATACAAGCGTATAACGAAGAAATAAAAGCTCATGCTTCAGACGATCTTCAGTCAAGATGTTACGGTATACAGGGTTGTCCACCAAGTTCGAGAAAATAGAACACTAATTGCAAACCTTATTCACTTTGCAATAATGAAAAATTATTGTTTTTATTATACTCTTAACTCTAACAGTTAATTTTTTTAGTGGTTGGTTTAACTTGAGTTAGTCTTAAATTATCTTAGATTTAAACCAATCGCTAAAAAAAAATATCTTTCTAATTTTATGTGTTTATGATTTATTTATAATTTTAAAACAATGACTTATTTGTACCTAATCATATTTTTTATTAACCTTTTTTTTTAAGCAAAACTGGTATCTGTGATATACATCAATTTGTAAGCTTTTCCTTGTTTTCAATTTATTTATTGAAACTAAAGCCACTGGTTTTTTTTATTTTTAAAAAAATGTGAAGCCAATATTGAGAGAATAACATTAAAATTTAATATGCAAATTGTTTTTGTGTATTTATAATGTAATATTAAACCACAAAAATGCATCACAGTTTTTAGGTGTTTTTTTTCTCACTTAAATAATTCCAAAAAGGCACCGATTTGCTCATAATACAGTATATGTGTGTGTTTATAATAATAAAATTTAATTTAGTTTAGCTAAATATGTATATATATTATTTATAAATAAAGATATTACAATGCATGTATTATTGCAACATTCCAAAAAAAAAAAAATACCTATATATTCCTTAAAATTATTCAGATTATTTAATAATAATAATTTAACCTTGTATTAAACATTGTGTACAAAGTGGTAATTGGCAAGAATAATGGAACAACTGATTATAAAATGATTATATTCTGTATTTACATAGTTTCAAAGAAAACACAATAATAAAATGAATTAGACTTTTTCTCATGTCATTTCTACAATATAACATTTGGAAAAAATACATTGATGTTAATAACGCAACACCAGGCGCAGTATGTATTGGTTATTGAGCCAAATTTTATGTATCAAAATCATTTTTTACCTGAAGATTAAATTAGTGTGTATACCAACATTCCAAAAGATTTAAGTGTAAGCTACAAAACTATAAGTATAATTAATTGGTGACTTAAATGTACTGAACATTTAAAAATATTTATCTGCACTAACTTCCCAACCGCTTTTCCCCTCCTATCCTAACTTTTAAAGTCTTATAACTTTAAAAATAGTTGTTCAATACTGGTTATCAACCAGTCAACATTTTTAGTAGGTATATTTTTTTAAAAATTTAAAGTTAATGAAGTGTATCTGCAATCGATAAACATTAAAAAAAAATTTAAATAAATAAAACAATTTTTTTTTGGTATAAACAGTTATGATTCAGAAATTGAAATAAAAAAAATTACCTCCTCGCCAATATTAACGAAAAGAATTTGTTCAGCAGAATAATTGCAAAGAGCTTGGCCGAATAAAAAGCAGAAGGCGGACTTATGTGAGGAAGTATTTAAAATTATCAAATAAAAAAAGATCAAACTGGATCATTTGATATTATAGGGCAAAATTTTACCCATATAAATTAAGAAGTTTGCCGAAAGATATAAAAATAATTATGGGAAAATGTCCTTTATAGTCCAGTTACATATCCCGTTTGTATGTATTGTGACCAACCACTGTACCTAAACTCACAAAATTCAAGAAACACATTTTATAAGCTGCCGATTACTTTTAATTGTGACCATTTAAATAGTGTTTTATGCATTATACTTAGAGGTATCAGATATTTTCATATTTTATGCATTGTTCGATTCTTGGCATTGTTAGATTTTTACATTTCCATTTATTATTAGCATTAATTTTTTGACAAAATAATATTAGAAGAACTCTATGCTGGATTTTAAAGTTAAAATGTATATTTATTTTATTTAGCCACAATACTTCATAATTTTTACTCGAAGACCATTTTTTTTTTTTTTGCAGAAAGAACTAATGAATCAATTTGACAGTATGGTTTCAAAACTAGTAGTGGGTCAAAATAGACACAAACTCAGTCAACTGCATTCCGACACCTGTTTGAAAAAAAATGAAAGATTGCGGAAACGTATTATACTGCACGAAAAGGAACTTACCGCTATGTACCAAACGCTATTGGAACTATTAAAAGAACAGACTGAAATGGTTAGACTAAACCTAATATCTAAAACAAAGGTTTCAGTATTGTCTAACCACTTGAGCATGTCTCCTATTATTAAGAGTGCTACTGCCGCCGAACAGACCCCAAAGCTACATAAAAGATCTTCCAGCTTAAGAGGCTCGCCTCAGCAAAAACTAAGTTCGGAATCTTTTGCGAGGTTAAAAGATGTTGCTCAATTGTTGAAGAATTCTAAATCTGTTCACAATGAAAGTTCGCCAAAACAGTTAGTTCTTGCGAAGAATTAAGCTGGCAGTTTCAAGAAATCAAAGAGCCTAGAAACTCCATTAATAATAATACAGAAATTCCTAATAGTTCAACACCGAAGAAAAATGAATCCTTCGCTAATGATTTTAATAGCTTAAACGCGTCTGTCAGTAGTACAAGTATTTACCATACACCTAATTTTTTATACGAAAATGATAATACTTCTAACGGTAAAATACTTACACCAGACAGTAGTATTTTAAAAAAACGTTACTCGTGGTAGAAAAAAAAGTCGAAGATCTGCTCTGAAGTCAACGATTCCATAGCAGTTCATAGGACAAGAAATGCTACGTGTAACGTGAGTTATAAGGAGGCCAACCAACAAACAAAACTTAGAAGCACTAAATAAGCATTAATTAAAAGTTTAAATTATTTAATAGATTAGAGAAATTTTTAACATTAAAAATTATATGATATTGTATTTCATTTATATTTAAAAAAAAAAGTGTATTTATGTTTTACAAGTTTAATTAGGTATTAATGTACTGATATCAATAGGTTTAATTATTTAATAGATAAACTTTGTATACATTAATTTTAAATTATGCGACTGTAAAAATTAACTATTAATTATTAATTGTAATTTGTGTTTTTTGTAAAATTATACTTGAATTCCTCAACATTCCATTTGAATTTTGATTCTTAAAGTAATTCGTTATCATTTTTTCTTCAATTGCTGTAAATTTGTAATTGATTAAAACAATTAAATTTTTATTACAAAATTTTCAAAAAATCGTCATTAAGTGAAATTATCATTTTTATCTTATTTATAATTACAACAATCGTACAATTAGCTTAGGCTGTAACTGTGTAAACACATTATTCAAATAACCTAATGATAAATATTTTATTTAATACTATACTATACTATTTTACAAGATTTTTGCTACTTAAATAATTACATTAAATATATAGAAATTAGATAATCTAATATGTATCAGGTATCTAGTAATTATTTTATAACATTAAAAAAAAATAAAATGAACTAATACTAAAATATTTATTAAAATTATAAGCCATAACAGCTAGTCCATAATATCTTTCAACATTGTTAAATATAATTATAGATAATTAAAAATTTGTATTTATTATACATTTTTTTTAAAAATGATATAGCAATATGTGAAAAAATTAATAATTTTGTTTTCAAATACTAAAAATACAAATATTAGATATGAGACATGTGAAATTATACTAATTTTATTTTCAAGAAAATTTGAATAAGGTATTGAACAATAATATATTTTGAAAATTTTACATTGAACTGTTTGTAAATTGGCTTGGATGTTCAGAGTGTACTGTCCATATCTGTCCAATAAATTTCTATATTGAGTTTCTAATTCGTCAGTATAATTTTGACATTCGAACATTTTGCTTTCCATTCTCGATGAATATATATTATCTCTAATTGATTCCAATTAACAAATTAGTTCGCTTAGTGGAAAAATTGAAACATCTTTATATACTGTGAAAAAATCACACTCTGAGGCCAAAAAATGAATTACTTATGAAGAGTTTGGTAAAAAAATTAACGTAGAGCCTAATGGAAAATAAAAACATCAAAGCTCATTTTCCGAAAGTTGCAAAAAGTGAGATTGGCCTTTTTAGACCCAAGTCACAGATATATATTGTAGGTAAAATACAAAACGTATCGACAAAAAAAATGTATAATTTATAGATATAAAGAATAATTGTTTATCTAGAAAATAGCTAAACCTAATAACATTTTATACTTACAACCTCATTAAAATTAGTGCATAACAATCTATGTAATATCATTTAATTCCAATTGTAAGTTTTTAACATAATAATTTTACAAGAATAATACAATTAATTATACATGAAGGTAAAATGGCAGAATAAAGTCATGTAACAAACACTGTAGGTGCATGTTATAAAAGTTATTACATGATGTGAAATATCAATTAAATTTCTTAAGAATAAGAAAACAATCTAGACAAAACAAATTTAAATTTCTACATGAATATATTGGATATTATTATGTTAGTGAACAGCAGTAAGTTAAAAGAAAAAAAAAACTTAAAAATATTTACTGTATATTAACTTTAATTTAAAATTGACTATTTTGTGTTAAAAATAAATCTTCATGTCATGTTTGAAATAACATTTCATTTGAGAAAAGTTTATAGTGTAAATTAATCATAAAGGGAAGCATTAGCTAAGTTATAGTATTTTGAAAAAAATAGTTAAGATTGTAATAAGAAATAAAGGTATAAAGATGTTTTGTTAAAAAAATAAAATAAATGAATATAAAAGTAAGAATGTAAAATATGCTTCTTAAACTGATAGTCAACACGATATAAAGTTTGTCAATTAACACTATAAAGAGATTTGTTCAATAGAGTACCTTGCGTAATACAATCTAAGATCCATTTTTCATTTATGTTGGAGCCCGTTTCCGGAGTACTCCCTACTACAACTTTGGCTGCACTCGCATCGCTAATACAATATCCACCACAAGATCGCACGAGTCGTTTAAGGTCTTTAGCCGGTGGTTCACATTTGTCTGAAATGTATATGCTTCCGGCACCATCAAATATGTGGAACGTCAATAGGGAACCAAATGTATTTTTCTGTCTTTGGAATGCCTACAAAAAATGATGAGAATGATTTTATAATTATTAACAACAATATAAAAGTTTGAAAACAATTACCTTGACCGGATCAGAGAGGTCTGAAATTAAATATTTGCAATGAGGCAACCATCTTTTTTGTTGGTGAGACTTGTGTACCTGAAAAATGTAATAAAACCAAATTTATATTATAATATTATTTTAAAAATTGATATTATCACCATAAATGAAATCAAAGAAAATATTGAAATGAAAATGTTGAGATAATTGGTAAGTTGGCAAAGTGAGAACATTTTTTTGCTTCTGTTTATATGAGGCCACCAAAAGGAAAGTGTACACACCCGTTATTTTCTTAAAACAACTCGCCTTGCGCGGAATAATTTTACAAAGGCTGTAACCAAAAATAAGAAACCAAACTTTCACATAATATAGACAACAACATTGTCTGTGTTCTACCATCGCCCTTTTTTTAATATTCCAACCAGTTAATGAATAATTAATTAATTAAGAAAGGACTTTTTCAAAAATGATATAGCGTTAGTTGTATTAGGTATATCAAAAAAATACGAATGATGTAACACAGATAATTTTGTCATAAATAATATGTACGAATTTCTTACCTTAACTATATATGAAGCCTGAGAAAAATTAATCCGCGTAAAACTCAATTCAACAGAATTTTTTTTTTAAATCGCTGTCAAGGATGCTGTGATAGTCCGAAAAGTAATGTAACTACTAAAAAAGAGTCCTAACTACTGAACTCATAGTTACACATCACAGTTTAACCTTTAAGTTAAGATTTTGTGAAAAATTGCCTATACTTTACTCCTTAAAAATAGGCGGTGTGGCGTCCTCTTAAGAAATAAAAATTAGTTATAAACAATTTATAATACTATTATTAACATTTAGAAAAAAATGTTGTTATCTGACAAAAAAATTAGAATGTCCTAAATTAATATTTTTCCTATTTATTTAGCAGATTGCCAAGCATTTTTACATAATATAAATAAACAAAGTTTTGTTATCAGGTTAATTCAGGGCTGAGGGAAAACATACTATTTAATAAAAAATAAATTGTGAGAGTAAGTGGGTAAAAGATTAGAAGTATGTTAATAGAAAAATGTGAAGAAAGGATTCGTCTGAGCAACCCCACTTATAAGGCGAGAAGGTACTAAAGGAAATAGTTTCGTTTATTAGTATTGTCTATCATTAAAAAATAAAAAAGTTTACCCATTCTTCAGAAACGATGTAACAACCATAGGCCATAGCGTAAACCATGTTCAATGTCCGATTGGGTTGACATTTAGTTATTAGATATGTTGTTGATGGTTCCACTTTACTCACAAAAGTGAACTTTCCTAAATTCATCACAGTTTGCTTTATGCTTTCGACTTCACTGTTTAAAATAAAAAAATAATAAAACTCATTAGAAATTAAATAAAAATAGGTAACTTGTATGTGTGTTCAACTACATAGAAACATATATATATCAATTAGAAATAAATAACTATAATAAACAAAGGTAGATCACTATAAGAAATTGTGTACACCAGATTACCAGAGATTTTTAAGACTACTAGAGATGTACTACTAAAGGTGTGTACTGATTACCAAGTACTGTTTACTCTCTGATAATGATTAAAACTGAATAATAGCATTTTGAAATTTTTTTTGTTTGGAGAAAAAATTCAGAGAGCATATTGTAGATATTCAATTTTGTATTCAATTACCAAAAATGTATAGTAAAAGATTTAATACTTATGAACTCATAATATTTTATAGCCATAATCATGACTATAAAAAACAGAATATTTGAAAATCAGATATCAAGCGCATCCTTTTTCCTGTTATGTAATTTCTCACAAATCAAATGGCTAACAATAATAATAATAAAAAAATGTTAAATATTTTCTGTAAATTTTTATGTTAAAATATATTTTAAGGTTTCTAATAAAATATCTAGAGTTTAGTGTTAAAAACTGCACCAACCAACTTGTAGGGAAAAAAAGTAAATAAAGAATATAGTCTTATACTAAAAACAGAAACGTAATTTGATTTATTTCGTTTTATACTAAAATACTACGATACCATATTAAAGTAGATTTGATATTGTTCCTATCAGCATTGAGCAAAATTTAAATAAAAAATAAGAAATTGTTTGAATACTTGTTTTACGATAAATAACCATTTTTTTTTTCACATTAATAAACTTAATTGGAACTTAGCGAATAATAAATAATTTGTTTATTTATTTTTTATAGAAAACCTTAGTCAATGTTAAAGTTATTTAAAATATATTTTCGTAATTATAAAAAAATGTGTTTTTAATTCTAAATAAAAAATTAACTTAAATAATATTTTTATTTATTTATAAATATATTTTAATAACTTTTTTAATTAAAAAAATTTAAAATCTTAAGGCCAAATAGCGTTTTCGGGTTAAATGTCAACCCACCTTATCGACACAAAATCAGTGTAATTTCGAAAGAATGATATTAGAGTCAAACAACAAATATTCGTAAATAATATGTTTGAACGAATAAAATAAATGATAACTTTTTATTTATTGCTTCATAAAGATAAAAAGTTTTTTGTATAATGCTCAACTATGCGTTTATTACTTTTAACCTAATAAAATGTTTGTAAAAATGGTATACCTCTTCTTCATTCCTGTACAGGCTATTGATTGAACGCAAATCAAACTAGCAATTGATTCCTTTGGCGTTTGAAAAAATATCGACGAGTCCCTGGACAACCAGCTGGTGAGTTTTGATTGTTTGTCGTCTTCAACTTGAGTTTTAATTTTTCTAACTTTTTTAGGCCGCAAATCCGAAGGTATATTCCATTGTTTAATCATAGTTTTAGACATATTTTCTTTTGGAGTTTGTTCTTTTTCTTTGTTAGAAATATTGTTCTCTTCGACAATTTTGCTAGTTAAAGTTTTAAACGGTTTCTTTTTACTAGTTAATAATCTGGGTGGCGCGCTAATCCTGTTCTTTTGAGGCGATGGACTAGGAAAATCACTAACATTGCTGATGTTGCTTAAATTCATATCGGGAAATAGCAGCTTGCGCAGCCTTTGTCTAGCGCGACTGTTTAGATTTAAACGATCTTCGATTTTTAGTAAATCACTATCGAGTGCTGCTGGTGTTTTATTTTCACTTCCCTTGGGAGTTAAATATTTTCTTAAAATTTTTATAGACATTGGCAAGTACAGCTCATCAATATTATCATCTGGCATTGGGCTATCATTCGTGTTGAGTACTTTGCTTAATTGATCGGACAATACACTGATGATATCGTTGGTTTTATACGGATCATCCTATGATTAAAAAAATAAAATAAAAATAAATTTTTTAATTACAAGTTAACATATAAAACTCACCGGTTCTTTTTGAACATTAACATTTTTTTTAGGAGTTTCAATAATACTGTCTTCATCAGTTTCATTACACGGGTCCATTATTCTATTGACTTGGGTCATAAGGTTAATACATTTTGTTTTCAATACATTATCACGTTCAACATCACTTGGCCTTAAAAACTTTTTATACTTGTTGTACTTCTAAAAAAAAAAAAATTAAAATACTTTTAGAATAAGAATCAACCATGTATTAAGTGTGACATATATTTTTGGTTTTTTACTACATTCGTAATGTACACAACACACGTTTACTATTCTTACTAAAAATATTCGCCAAAATATTGTTTATAATTTACCGGAAGATTAAAATCAATATCCGGTGTCTTTTGATATTTTTCTAAGTCTACTGGAGGATAATTGACTGGATCCAACATCATATTAGCTAACTTGCTGCCTTCAACCCATCTTGCCGATACAAGAGGAATATTACGTTCAATGGCTTTACGGTAAGTTACACGAGATCCATCTCTAAACACGACATGAGTCACCTGAAAATTAAATTTGATTATAATTACAATTCACCATCAACCTGTATTCATAGAAACATTGTTATTGATTGTTATAAATACAAAGTTAATTAATTACCTTGCGATTAAAAGTTTTTTCAATTTTTGCACCCAGTTCGGTGAGACAGTGTTTAACACCCAAACCACTGCGATCGTTATCTAATTTATAGTCAACAAATGCTACAACACCTAAAAAAAGAAATATAATCAAAATATTATTATGTTGTTTTCTGCTACTTACTCTGGAAATAAAAATGTATAGTTAAAAAAAATACATTGCTTTCAAATATTGTTTAGTTTTACTAAAAAAAAAAAAACAATGATAATAATTTTGTAAGAAAAAAGTACAGCGTAAAAGGTATTATTTTTGTTTTTACATGCTAATCAGATTTTTTAGAAATAGAAATGTAGACATCTTGAAAAATAAAACGCAATATAAAAATAGTTATATAGAATATAGTAAATACTGTTTGTTTTGACATTCATTTGTTTTTTATATATAATAAAAATCATGTTAAATACATTTTTTAGACCTACATAAAAAAATATAACAATGATGATAAGATATGTAAGCCGGGTAAAATGTATATCAACTATACGGGTTCGCGAGCGCGCTAAACATTACATTCACACAACAATTCTTTGATGTTTTGATGCACCGACAAAGCACTAGACATTGCCAAGAATATGTTTGCGAACGCCATGCACAGCAGTGTTAACTTAACTTTAATTTTCATATTACGTTATGACAATGTTTTAAAAGATTAAGAAAACAACTACTTCATTCTAGATTTAATAGTTTTGAGAGAGCATATTTTAATTTTAAAGTATAAAAAATTTGAAATTTGTTAATGAATTAGAACGAAAAAACCTTGTGTAATACATAAAAAAAATTAATTAAAATTAACAATTAATAGGTAGATTTAATAGATTTAGGTAGATTAGGTAGATTTAATACCGTTAACTCAATACTATAAAGCAAATTTAACGACAAACCTTCTAAAACTGGAGGCGACGATGAATTTCCTTTTTGGTGATGAGGTATTATCTTTTTAACTAGGACAGGACTTTCTATTAAGTTTTGAACACCGCTGACATTAAGACTGTCTGCCGACACGACCGATACGTCACTCGGGCTCTGAGTATGTCCCATCAATGAGTAAAGTTCCATTTGCGCTTCCTTCATTAGTTTAACAATCCTCGGTGTCGGAATAAATACTTTTTTCTGTTTGATTACTGGGCTCTCCTCCATGATCTCTTCCCAACTGTACTTTTTTCTTTTACGCGATGACGGTGTACTTGTATTAGTTATGTTTGTAATTACTGGACTGTCGCAAGTATCGTATCGTATGATATCGCCGAAGAGGTCTCGGTGTTCTTTTAGTGGAGAATTAGAGGCTTCGACGACTTCCGTCTGAGAATCGGGTATGACAGATCTGTCTGATGATAATTGATCAAAAGACATTTCAAAAGAGTCATCGATGGCCAGTTTGCGATTTTTCCGATCGCTTAGGCGTTGTAGAGCATCGCGAGGATGTATGGTGCGAGCCGACATCGTTGATTCAACTGTAGATTACTCACAAATCAAGTAATAGTTATAGTCAAGTCAGTCGATAGCATCGATTTTATACTAATATTTTAGTATAAAGTCTATGGCTGTCGGCTGACCAGCAAAACAAATCGGTCATCACTCAACAGAGGTAGTATGATATTACCATACTATAATGTACTATGTAGTAATTTTGATTACACACCGTTTCGAATGATGACCGACGAGTCCGTTAATTTTGAACAACATGCGTTATCAGTTCATAGTGATAACAGTGTTTTTGTTCCATGAAATTCGACCGCGGTCATTACAGCACTAATAATTAGCTATTTCCCGGTTAAAATTTAAAATAAAAACAAATTTGGCTTTACAAATAGTTATTGAACAACTACAATGTAAATACTAATCGAACTATCTGTTTGCATTTTTTATGTTACATATATATATAATGGAGAGAGCAAGGACACGTCACATCCTAATAATCTACCAAGAATAATATACCGGTCTTCCGTGTATTTATGTATAGAGGTACATCTCATAGCAACACATTTAAGTATACTTTTTTTTTTTCATCTTTCCAACAGGTCCACTCCGAATATAGTAGATTCAAAATTAAAAAATATATGGTAAAAAGAAAAAATGACATCATCTTCACAAGTTTTAATCAAATGGGCAAAATAGCTTTTGAGTGACCTTTAAATATTAATAATTCAAATTGGGCCGTCCTGTGCCCTATAGTGTTTATATTATGTTATAGACACGATGCTAGATTACATACCAATCGTGAACTAAAATTATGTAATTTGGGTAAATTGTTTAGTTAAATTTATTCAATTAAATGTATTTTGTTATAATCGAAGTATAATTTATCTATTTTAACCCAAGTACCTACTTAAATTGATATTAAATAGTAAAATGTTATCACGTTAAACGCTTTACAGAAATAATACATTTGGATATTTAATGAGTTATTTCGATAGTCAACACGTTTTCTTTAAGTCCTCAAATTGAAATAAAAGTCAAGTAAATAAATGTCAAGTATTAAGATTACATCATAAATGTGTTACAAATTAACCGCCAGCAGTCATAAGTATCGCTGTAGATATTGTGGTTTGTGTATTATTGTCCCTATAACATTATTTTGCTGAGAAAGTCGCTATGGCTAGGTATACCCTATAGGGCATAGGCTAATGGCTCTACAGCAGCAGCTGTAGCAAGTATATAAAAAACAAAATAACCCAGAATGAAAGATTGACAAGGTACTAGATAAGATCAGCACGTCAGTCGGGCGAGCCTATGTGAGAGATAGTAAATACTGATTAATTATTATATTTTATTCATACAGTGCTAAATTACCGTTAACAGCGATAAAGGACATTTGGTTTTGTATAAATTTTGTTCGTTCAATTAAGCCAATGAGTAACACTGTGGAAATCGAATGACGTAGGGGAATGCAATGCAGTATAATTATTACCGATTTGAATATTATTGTACTAATACACAGTGTAAAGTAGTTGGAAAATATATTATTATATATTTAAGTTTCACAACCAAGCGGCTGTTTGATTTACAATCTAATATTGTACTAAACCCGTCTGAGTAGACAAACCGTACCACTGTCGTGTCTGGTTTTGGAGTTGCCCAACTCGGTTGTTTGTGTTGTTTTTATTGAATTTTGACACGATCTTTATTATTGTTCTAGGGTTTTTATTACAAGCGCACATGTCCAGATAAGATAATGAGATATTGTATTGGAATTTCGTTCAATTAAGCTACTAGGGTTTTGAATGGGCGTGGTCGATCGGATCGATATAAATAATATATTTAGATATGTCCTTGCCCCCGGACACCCCTACGCATCGTGTGTATACCTATTTTTCATTTAGCATAATTAATTGGGTATGGCCGGTACATTTCAATATGTAGGTTTTGCACAAACCGACATAATTGCCGCATTGTCTCGGTTGCGATTGATTCTAACTTCTAAGTTTCCAGTAATTCAACCAAGAACACGTTGTATGTAAATCAGTTAGAAAATTAGACAGTTAGGTATCACTATTATAACGTTTTAATGTAATTATTATGTACATTTTTATGTTATTGTACGCAAAAAACAAAGTTTTGGACACGTTCTAAAATGTCGGTAAGACCAACGTGCATGAGATTCCACAGTATAGAACTAAAGAGATGTGCAAGGTTTTGATGTACATTATATTTGAAAAGTCGTAGCAATTTCTTCCAACGAAACCTAACGTTTTTAACAGCTTGCAAAATATGGTAATTACTATTTAATGAAGTAATGACCTAAAATAGGGTTACGACGTCGGAAAAATGATACTTTTTATATATATTTCTACATTTATTGAGAGTTATTGGTGCACAAGGATTAAATTTATTTAATTCACTCTGAAATTTATATGCAGATTGTATGTATATTTTTAAGTCGTCCCCAAACATTAGACATTTGAAGTGGTTAAAAATATTTGGGATTTCATTAACATTTAACATACAATAAGACTTAAGAATAAAATGGGTGATAAATGACCACCTTGCGGTACACCTGGAGTAGTATTAATTATGTGGAAAATAATGACTTAATAGATATTATGAACGGACTATATAATCGGACCAAAAATATTACTGATAAATTAAAATAATTAATAATTGTCGAATAGTGCATTCAGTTATGATCACTAATTTATTATCCATTATTAATACTAGAATTATTATACCCATAATTATCATACTTCAGGCCGTGAATTGTTACAATGTTATACTGTGCACAAGATGGCCATCACCGGCCAAATCATGTTATTTTCGATGGGTAACTGAAAATATATTGTTTTTATAATGATGTGTTTTTATTATTTTTTTGTGTCTGAAACCACGATATCTTCTTAACCGCTGAACCAATTTCTTCGTGTAGCAACTCTATAAATCAGAAATCGTACCCGAAAGGTACTTTTTAGGCTAAAAATATCTATTTTCCTTTAAAAAACGAGAAGAATACCCATTAAATGTACACATTTTTCAGCATAAAATTATAAGTTTTTAAGAAATTAGTTACGAATTTGTATGAAATATCCTATAACCAGGTAATGCCGGCAAACGTTGACAAACCAAACAATTTTTATAAACCCTCTACTCCAGAAAGGGGTGCAACATTTTTATTTATTTTGCTAGTTTAAGAGATGTTTTAGGGTTTAAGGTCTGCAAATTAGACCGAAGGTAGATCTAGGGTAGGACAACAACATACAATTTTCCCAAAAATCTGTAGTCAAACTTTTTTTTATTAAGAAAAACCCAGAAAAAAGGGGAATATATTATTACACTTGGGCCGTTTTAAATTTCCAGGTTGTTATAAATACAAACATAAATTACTATTTACAATAATATACACCTACTTACCATAAGTATATAATAATAGGATTATTAGGAAAGTATCATTAAAATGGTCCCTGCAGTCGGCCTATGTATCGCTTACAAACAACTAAGCGTACTTATAATACAGAATGATTTATGTAATTTATATAATTCTTATTTAATTCATTTGAGAAGAAATTAATGCACGCGTAAGTTCACTCCGAGTGCTTAATTATTTCAACAAACGTCGTTAGTTGTTTAGAAACTTTAATATTTACCGGTAGCAAAAAAAAAAAACTGTACCCACCCACACACAGTTGACTTCGAGACAACAGGCGTCAACCCATATGAAATCGATACTATGTATTATCGTTACTGAAGCATTACTCTACTAGTACATAATAATGTAATAGGAAACTGGATTAAAATATAGCATCCTATTAAAACGGGCTGTAATGGCGCGCATGATATATTTATCCGGAGGACATATGATTTGTAAACCGATTCGGGGAGTCGTGTAAAAGGTTTTTTTTTGGTTTGAGCTTTTATATTACATATTATATGTCGGTCATTAGCGTATTTCAATTTTTTTTTTTAACAGTTTTACAATCATTAGCCTATGGTCTCCGAGGGCCACGGACACCGCTGAGTTAGGAATTCGGTATACATGCATGATACATGATACACTATAGTATTACCTATTGGCCAGAAGCGGACCTTGGACTCTAGTAGCGGTTTCAGTTGCACAATATTTGTCATTAGCGTGCATGCATAATAATAATAATAATATGTGGGTGACATGTGTTGTTGGGCAAACTGTAATCTGAATAATGAGTAACGATTACGGTTAGTACCTAATCTATTATAATCGGTATTCATAATATTTAGTTAATATAACTTCACTACTCACAAAAATACACTGTAATATATAGGTATGATGACAATAATAATTAAATAGTAATAGTGTATGGTTAAAAATTAATTTTGTAACTAATTTTGTAATTAATTTTAGGTACTATAATATTTAACTGAGTCTTTCTAAGGCGTAAAGTGTAGGCAATTTTTTTGCATAATTTTAATTCAAATGTTAAACAGCTGTGATGGGTAATTATTAGTTCAGTTATTAGGGCTCTTTTTTTTTTGTAGTTAATTAAGTCTTACAGTTATTTGAAAAAAGTAAAAAGATGTGATTTTAATGTTAAATATTAGGTTTATTAAAAGAAGGATAATGTGACATTTTCTCCAAAATTTTGTCATCTTTCGTTATTGTGATGGGTTTAAATCGAGTGTCCTTTTAAGCCAATAATACTATAGCCTTTCCCAAAATATTTAAATATTTAATTGAATTTGTATGTAAATCGTGTTTACTTATTATATTATAACCGTGTTTACTTATATGTTAAGCCAGCACTAATTACAAGGCTTTGACTAAATGCATTAAAATAAGCCTCCTCAGAAAAAGTATTATGATTCAATATATTATGATTGTCGTAACCCATTTCATTAAAAATTAAGATTATTTTATTATTATGGTTCTTTTTAATATAGCACAGTAGAAAGACAGATTGGTTGCAATAATACAGCAATACTTTCACATGTTTGAAAGAAAAAACGAGCCACTCATAAACAGAAGACATTATATTATTATGATTTATTTAGTGTATTAATATAATTATAGTAATGAGGGATTTGGCATCGGTTATTAGAACAAAAATAATATTGTGTAGGTATAATACTTTGTAGACGATATATTGTATAGGATAATTACATAATAAATAAAAAACGTTATTAGGTATTATAAAAATGATGTTTGAGAAAATGTGTTATTCAACGTAAATCATAACTAAAACATTTGTCTTCGGTGTACGGTCAAATTGTCAAGTGCGATTTAATACTATGGTACCTATAACGATTCAAAAGTCTCTTTTTGACCTGTGAACTTAGACACCAGGAATTAGGCTATTATGTACCTAACTGAAATTTTCGATTCATGTCGTAGGTATTACTAACATAAAATAATATTGTCAGTTGACGTAGCCTTGTAGTATTTACCTACCAATTAAAATTTAAATTGTCATTTTACTTTTATTATAACTAATCAGTAAACATTTGCCAATTCATAGTAAGCAGATGAAAGTCTAATTATTATTAATATCAATAAAATGTGCTTAAAGTTAACATTATTTTTTTATATGTTCTAGTACCTAAATAGGTATCATAATTTATTTTTATCATTATTATAGACTATTTTACAATTTTATTGATATCTACGTCGACTATTTACATTATATTTCTGACCTGGCACTACAATTAAAAACGATAAAAGTCTTAGAAAATTACCAATAATGACGTTAGCTAAAAATCGTATTTTTAACAAGCTACCCGGCTCCAAGGTGATCTATTAGGTAATAATTTCATAATAAATGGAGTTTGAAAGTCTGTTGAAAAATAAACTATTGGTTTAAACTTATACAATGTGGTTTTTAACAATAATAAAAAAACACATTATTTTCGTTAGTGTGTACTTTAACAATAATATTTAATTCTACGTCGGATAGATGGAATTCTAACAAAGTTAGTGTTACAATTCATTCTGTAATCTTTATTAAATGATATGTTTTTTTAAGGGTTAAGTATTTTCGAAACGTTGAATAATTGTGCGATTCTCCTGGGTAATAATTGTCTTAAGCTTTCCCGCTGAGTTACGTAAATAAGAAAAAAGAATATAATCAAAATAATAACAGTTATACAGACGTGGTAATAACACAGCACAAGACAGATTTGGCGAAATGCGTTTGACAGCGTAATAGCTAGTATTGAATAACTCACATGTATGCGGATGAAGCCGATGCTGATATCGTACCCACTAGCACACACACACACACACACACACAGTAGGTAGGTACTGGAGACCGTATCATTTTGACAAGAAAAATGTTTTCAAAAGACATCTTTAATGAATTTCAGTGAAAAGTATATGGCTGCACAAGAATGGTTAATTCGGCCGTAACCGGGTGTTGCTAATAAACTGCCAAACTTGAAAGGTACCAGCTGTATATAGGAATCAGAAAACATGTCTTATAAAAATGTATGTACAATATACAATGTCCTGTAACGTGGCGCATAATATACTTTTACAAACTGTTAATTTTTTCATCGGTAATTGTCGCAGAGTCGCACGTTAGAGGTGATTGGTCCCCTTATATATATTTTATTTTTAGTATGGTTTTTTTAAATTGATGTAAAATGATAGAAATACCATTAAACTAATACCAGATTGTATAAGAATTTGACAAATTTAATGGTTCGTAAAGTGATAACAAAATATAATATTATCTATTTTAAATGGACACACACGATCCGTCTTGACATCCCTGTCCGAATATTTGATGTTTTAACGAGTTTTTTAAAAGATTTTTGGGAAAAAATTTTTAATGAAAACAAAAATTACTTATCCATGATTATCTAGCACGAAATTATGGATAAACCTAATGCCGTAAGTAAGGCGTATTTGAAGTTTAGGCTGTGAGATTCTATACATTGATGACTGGTAAATTTTTTTTTTTTAAACATTTATGCAATCTATACATGTGTAGTTTTTTGTACAACGAGCATAAGAGATGAAATTAAGAAAAAAACAAAAGAGAAGTTCGCTTGAAGAAACCACCCAGTGGTGGTACTCTGTCATGATTATAGGTATAGTTATTCTTGGCTGTTGATTTGTCTTTATGTTTAGTATTTAATACTGAGTTCATGTGTTTGGGGAGGCCTATGTTGAATCTGATGTAGTTTTGCTTTGCCACTTTGTGTTCACATGAAGGTCAGTATGAAGGATATTGATGGAGACGTATAGTGATAAGTCGTAGGGCTTTTAATTGGAAAGTTTGAATTTTTTGTACTTTTTTTTTTTGCTTATCCCCAAAGTTTGACGGAGTAGGTTATGTAATAGAATTTTTAGATGTTTTTCCAATAGTGTATTTTAACAGAAGAACGACAAGAATGTAGTTTCGTTTAGCTATTCCGCACGCTTTTCGACCTTAAACACCAGTAAACGGTCGTGGCGCGATAGAGTTGAGTGAACTAAATCGGTTGATAACTGTGTCAACGGGGTCCTGACTCCTGGCCATGGGCGAATAACATAACTGGGCTGCAATAAAAAATACATATTGTATTAAATCGCTTTAATCGCGGGTTCATGTGTTTGCTCGCATCGATTTAGCTCCGTTTCAGATAATGTATGTATTGTTGTGTACCGCAGGTCGTGGAGTCCCCCCGTCGCGTTTACCTTGGTTTTTATGGCCGTTTGCCGTGTAATTAACACAAATTGACCATAACTCGATTGTTTCCAGTGGACCCAAAGATTAGTGTGGTGGTGGTTCTGCTATAGTATACCTAACAGATAGTTTGTTCGGTCAACGGTTGGGCGAAGGTCAGGAAACGATCACGGATGTATATCATATGGTAACCCGACGAGTACTTGTTCAACGGAGGCATATTGTTAATTTTTTGCGTTTTAAGTTTTCCTAAGACTAAGATATTTATGCTATAACCGACATCATGATAGTTGGGCGAAAGAGACAGTTGCACGATGCTCGCATATGTCCTTGCTCGAGTATGTCTGTCACTGTCCATATTCAGTCCGAGGGTTAATTTGTACAAACACACTAGATAACGATTATTATTATTTACCATTGGTTAACACATATTTATTGTTTGCTCTCCTCTACGCAGGACAAGGTTAGCACACGGGTTTATACATTACACACGTGGGAAAGCTTATATAGTATATACGCATATCATTTTTTTATGGCCCGAACAAATCAAAATCATTTTTTTTTTTTTTTTTGGTATGGTGTCTGATTTTATATATTGTTATAATTTGATACACGATCACGATTTTCACTGCACAACTGACACAGCTGAAATCTAATTAAGATGTATGTAGATACGGAATTATGATAACATGTACGCTCGTTGTAAGTACCGTACACTCTTATGTGTATACTGTAGCTCTGGTTGTTATATTGATACTGTACTATTGGTTTTATAATTTATCATAAAAGAAAATCAATAATAATTATACTTAACGTATAAATGACAGCGTACTGAGGTATACTAGGTTCGGGCGGCCAACAATATATTACTATTTTGTACATATACTATAACAGCTTTGCTCTACTCTGTGGGTTAACTCTTACGTACATAACATATCCGTGTATTGACAGGAACAAAGTCCATACAGTATAGAATTAGATGAATAAAAACGCTTGGCAAGTCGGTTTTGTGACAGTGAGAATGATGTTTAACAAATAACTCTGTGATAGAATATTAAATACATATATAAATAATTGATTTTAAGAAAGTCCCATGCCATCGACATTGAATTTAATTAAATCACTTTAAAAGTTTAAAATACGTTTTCCAAAATTAATTTATATACAATTACCTTAACAGATCCTGTGAATATGTCTACATTATTAGTATTTAAAAAATAGACTGTTAAAAAAAAGTATTTTGGGAACATTCCCTAAATCGCCCTTTACGTTGAAAATTGTCTATGTTATACTATTACATCGATTAACATCATTTTCATGCATGTGTAACTGCTTTGCAATTTTTTTCCTATACTGGTCACAAAAAACCTTAACGTCATTGTTGCCATACTTGCCTAATATATTTATAATAAATTACAACTTCATAATATGGTAGTCAAATCATAAAATAGGTGAATTTTGTATTTTTATTAATCGACTGTAATTGTAATTTTTAAAATTTGTATTATGATTAATTTTACAGTAGCAAAAAAACAAAAAAAAATGTATATTTTATTCTTTCTCCGAATGAAATTTACCTAGATGAATTAACTTAGAACAGATTCCACATCTTTATATTTATATATTCATAATACTACTTTTTCTATCCACCCAAAACAAAAACTGATCTACAAGCATGTCCTATTATAGTGTAACGAATAACGTAATCTCATACATATTTAAATTATTGCTGATGGGGACGTCCTGTTTGTCTACTATTATATCGATTGTACGTGGACCTATAAGCTTACTAATGACGTTATAATAGGTATTCATTATTATGATGAATACTGGCAAGCGTGTAAGGTAAGAAAACAACAAGTTAAGTCAACAATAATATTATTGTTGTTAACAACTTAGAAGACCGCAATTTTTTTTAAGCATACAATCTAGTTTTCTTTTCTGATTTTTAAAAAATCAAGTAAGTATGAAAATAAAAAAAATAAAAAAATGATATTGATAACTTAAAGAGCTTGTTGCGAATAGGAAAAAGACGGTATTTGTAATAAATACATTTTTAAAACGTATTTTAATATTTTTAAGTGATTTACTTAAATTCAATGTTGATGGCATGTGACTTTCTTTAAAAACATTACTTATATATGTATTTGATATTCTATCACAGAGTTATTTGTTAAAAATTATTCTCACTGTAAACCAACATTTATAACACATATGGTATATTATAAATAAAATAAGCTCAATGTATCAATTCATACTTTTTATACAACTATAATATTGTTCTCATAGTAAAGACTTAGTTTTATTTGGTTAGTGGGTGGACCCAAGAAGTGCCCATGCACTCAGACCTGTAGGTCCATTGTGCACTATAAAAAACTTGATTAGCTTGTTTGCAATTCTGATAATATACAAAAAAGATAAATTAAATAAATATTATGATTTTAATGTTTTGTGTAATAATATAGTCTTAATTTTGTCTTGAAATAAATTACCTTTTACTGATTATGTAGGTACAGATAAATAGTTTTGACAAATTGCTACTCAATTAAGCTGTAAGATCTTTGTTAATATTAAAATTTTAAATAATAAATACATTATATGTTCTAATCAATGAAATATAGTCGAACGATTAGTTTTTTACATTGGTGATTGTCAATAATAATTTATTAACTATATGATAGGTATCTAATGTATAATCGTAAATTAATATCGTAGAGTATGATTTATACCAAATATTATATAGACACTCGCTCATAATTATTTAGAAATGAAATAACTTTTTAAAAGTAATTTTAATCTTAATTATCGAAGACACGTGTATCAGTGAGCGGAGGATTCGTGAGATTCTTGGAATCAAAATAAAAAAGAATATAAACAAGTTTTCACACGTAAAATATTTTAAGTACAACATACAAAATTATTAAATCATAGTGATTTATTGAATTTCTGCAAATCGACTGTCCATTATCTACTGTATGCATTTCTGAAATACATAAATGTGGGTTTCTTAATGCAGTTAATTTTTCGAGTAGATATCATCGCAGCATGAAAACAACAATTTAGTTGTATACAAACAACCACAAAACATAAAAACTGCCAATATTATTAATGAATATCTAATGTTTAATGAAGCAACAAATTTTAGGCGTTTTTACAATAATATTGCCTTAGGGAATGTCCTAGAACAACTTATTTTGGCTAGCTAAATCGTCAACAGAGTTGTTATGAAATAAATATATGACACGGAAAGCAATGGATTTTTGAACAATTTGAGGCCTGGCACGTCTATGTTATTAAAACCAAATGACTTACAACTTACTTATTGAATTTTGTGGTGTGCAAATGTTTTGGCGCTTTTCTCGAGATCAACTTTACCGACATGAGGCCCATTTTCGCATTGCATACACTAAAAAATAGATAAACATTTTATATCCACTTTGTATTTGACTGTATTAAAAAAATAAACTAAATCTTTTCTGTGTTGTAGTTTTATTTTTATATTATAACTACATAATTACACATCTATTTGGTTATTTTTAATTCGGTTATACTGGTTATTCTTTTACACTGGCTTCGTGTAATTTTCTCGTTCTAAGTTTAACGTTTTAAACATAGTTACTGCTAAACGATTACACGCCGAATATATTATCATATGGGCTGAATAAAAGCGGTTTTTTGCGGACAATAAACATTTTTGCGTCCACTTATGTACACACATTTAGTCGCACCACACCTACGCCAGAGGCTAACCACTTTGCGGCGGCGGTGGATTGCTGCTTTATTTGTTTGCTAACTGGATGTCGCCCTCCGTCCAGTATTAACAGAGGTGTACGGCTACAATAAGATATTTTTTAAATGTGCATTACACAGTAATATTTTTCACGTCCAAATCCTGGAAACTGGATCGATTAGGATACGACTGGCACATTTGGATTCCCTCATTTACTGCCAGATCAAAAGACGAACCGAACAGACAGGAACGAACGATAGTGCATCGACAAAGATAGTTTTCTTCTACTACTGCTCGAGTGGGTGCGGTCAGACCTATGAACTGTGACATGCACATATGTGACCGTGGACTCGACAATCGTATTCCCCCTCGCCTACACCTGGGTATTCGTGTTAACATTATATACCAGTGCCGATATCGACCTTAACCCGCCGTGCGTTAAGTATAATAGTATAATGCTTACTGGGATATATTATACGCATACCATAAGACATAAGTACACCACCGACCGACACATAGCTATACAAACGGTTTTTTGTACCGTTTTTTACCACGTGCACATAAACCAGTGTAACAAATATAACAGATTGAGTATGTAATATAGATCCAGTTCATAATAGTCTTAGTTTCCAGTACTAACTTACCAGTGTTAATACTCTTATAGCATGAGACAATGTTTTCAAATACCTTTTTTATATAGTTTAATCGAACGCAGTCGGTAATTCGCACTAACGTGATGCTATTATTAATTTAATCTGGTATTAAGGTGTAAGTGAATCAGGTTTTAATGTGCATATTTAACGAAACAATTCGATTGCTCGAGTGAATTATATTTACACCGAGATTAAAAATTATAAACTGCATGTTGTAAACGTGGTAATTGTAATGTGCAGCAATATTATACAAGACATCAAATAATGAATGTTTTTTCCGGATTTATTTGTTACATGATCTATTTGTATTTTCTTAGAAATTTTGGTTTTAGGTGAATTTTAGTATGATTATACATTAATTATTATTTACTGCAGGCCATAGTTATTGAAAATAAGTCATGCGGAAAGGTTTGTTCATACCAAATATTTTATCATCAACTGCAGTGCATGCTACAATGCCATATAAGTTTTAAATATCCTAATTTTTTTTTAGATTTTAGATGTCCCCCGTATTCAAATGATAATAATTACATTTTATAAGATGCAATTTTTTGTGACATTAGAAATACCAGGAAATTAAAATTTTAAAATTATGATTGTGATGAGTATAATATTATCTTCTAAGAAGTAGTAGGTAAGTACGTTTCAATATTATTGTTACATAGACTATAAAATTGTTATACGAGAACGATTTGTTTTAAACATAAATTATATTTTTAAAACAGATTTTGTAAACAGTCGACTTTCTATTCTTTTATAGTACGTATTTAATTATTGTTTTTAGTTTTACCATGTTGTTTTGTCACATGTATACGTAGAATATATATATATATATATATATATATATATATATATATATATATAATATTTATATAAAGGTATTATATGAAAATAGAAAATATCATTTATTTATATTTATTAAAACTAAACTAGTTCAGACTTATATTTATTTTCAATTTATTTGCCTTCTTTGTGACCAAGTATTATGAATCTATGTAATATTATTTGATTGTGAGTAGATCGATTTTTCGGGGACTATTTTCAAAACAAATTATTATTTTTGAGACTTTAATAATATAGTTCAAGAAAGTAGTTCTATAAGATTCAATAACGATATCATCTACAACTAAAGAAAAGTAATGACGTTTTCCAACTCTGGCGTCGGCGCCTTTAGAATGTCGTCTAGTACATCTATATAGCTTTTATTGTAAATATAAATTTGAAATAAACCTATTACATAATTGATATTCTTATCATTCGATTACCTTTAGGAGAAAACCGCAATAAACATTTAATATTTTTGTACTAAATTCAAGAGATCACTTGAGAAGTCAATCAAGTCAAGTCAAGACACACACTTTTTATACACTATAAAGCATAATTGTAGAGAATCTTAACTTGGAGGTAACGGTTCATTATAATTTATACATACACGGTTTATTAACTAAGCATCTTTGTGACCAGAAATCTTTTGTTTGATTTCGAGCGAGGATATATAATTAAGATGCTTTGTTCAGAGGGTAATTAATTTGAAAGCAATTGAATTTGGAGTGAAATTGTTAGTAATTGTTCATATAATGTTGAAATCAATTTATGTAAGCTGTACGGTGCCGTTTTTGTAATATCCAAGGGCTTTGGTGAAACATGCTAACATCAATTGAGGGGACCCGGGGACCACACTATACGGGGGGACTATACACACACGTTTTGTATATTAAAATTAATAATTGTGCTTACAGCTTTATTCTATTTAACATGACACAAAAAAAAATTAACAATCAATAATCATGGAACACTTTAAATTGGTCAGGTAATAATCGAAAAACTTAGTATACTGTAACTCATAATAATATGTTATAATCATCTGTGGAAATCAGGGGGAACATAGAATTAATGATGTTTAAAATACCTAGATTAATTTTTTAGTAACAGATTTTTTGAAACAAAAATAAATGTAGCTCTAATATTAAGTTTTAAGGTTTTTAGAATCCCAAGCCTCCCCTGATCTCCACCAACGCACTAAATACATATAGTTTAAAAGTTACAAATAGTTAATTAATAACGTTCATTGTAAGTGTACTATAACTGCAGTAAAAATCTACAAATAACTTATGGCTCATAAAGCCAGTAATAAAATCTAAGTATAAATTGTTATTAGTTTTGAATTTCAGATATGAGCGTTGTATTTACACGCCATTGATAAAGCATGTGATATAACGCTTAAGCGAAAAACTTATCCCGTCGCTTTACTCAATAAATTACGTATTTTTATTTTATATTATTATTCTGGCGTGTTACACAATATATGGTCCAATTAGTAAGTCACGATTTTTGACTTGGCTTTTTGTAATGATAAAAAAAAAGTCATATTAACAATAATTTTAACCGCGTACGAATATTTATAATAATAATCACGTGCACATAAATATATATATATATATATATTGTTTATTATTATAATAGTAATAGGTAATGTACATGAATGGCTATAATTATGTGTTATTCAAGTAGCTCACGGTAGTCAACGTTCTGCATGCGTCAGCCGCCGTCGCAATAACAATACAATAAGACCCCGTGTACCTATTATACATACTGTACATCTACAGGATAATCTATTTAACGTAAGACGTTTGATTTTGAATAAGATTCCCATTGGGAACGTTGTCTTTTTAATTATTCAACTATTTGAGGTTTAGCAGAATTTTGTCGGTTTTTAATGTTCGAACTAAATCGCAGCCTGTCATATATTCTTGAACAATTTTAGTATGTCATAAAAAAAAACCTTAAACGACTTACTAAAAAAACCAGTACGGTGATGTCGGAGCATTAAGAGAATGAATGCTAGTGGTATGGAGACATAGTAAGCTGTAAGGGGCGGTATAGTCACAAGTGTGATTTTATCACTTTTAGGATCATAATTAAATGCTTCGATGCAAATAATACAAAATCATAGCATGTGGACAATAATGACTGTGTTTAAAAATTTTACTTTTATTATTATGGTGGATACGATATGGTTGGTCGTCTGTCTATAATAATTTGTTGCCGTTGTTATCCATGTATTGTAATTGACAATATAATGAAAATATTTTTGTAATACCCGTTGACTGATGATTTATTCGCTGATAATAACCTGGGAATTTAAAACTTCTAGATGTAATAAATAATAATATTTTCCCTTTTTTTCTGGATTTTTCTCAATAAAAAAAAGTGTGACTACAGATTGTTGAGAAAATTGTACACTTTACAGTCCCACTCTAGATCTATCTTCAGTCTTATTTTTTAAACCTTAACACTAAATTACATCTAAAAAAGCGAAATAAAGAAAAAATTTCCACACATTTTTGAGAAAGGTTTTTCGATATTTTTTTTGGTTTGTCAAGGGATGTTGATAGTACTATAGTTAAGGAATATTCCATATAAATTTAAGACTGATGTAGAATTCAACTATTTTTAAATCAGTTATAGCGCACTGTTGAAATATATGTACACTTATTGGGTGTTTCACTCAATTGTGAAGGGTATGAGGCGCATTTTATTAGTTTTAGGCCTAATAAATATGTACCATTCAGGATTATAAACTTAGTACATTAAAAATTTCTGTTCAATGGTTTAGGAGATATTGTGTGTCCAGTCACACTTACGAAAAATCTCATCATTGTAAAAATTCGGGTCCGCATCGAAGCTTAAAAATTTGTTCTAACCAGTTTTTATTTTACCCAACAGGACATAAGCCCAACGCTGCTTACCCCTAAGGGAAGGTATTTTAACCGTTTACATATCAAAGATGGGTGGTTTTTTCTGAGATAATGTTATGAGGAGGATAGCGACTCCTATTAATTATGTATAATTTATATTTCATTTTGATATATTGTCGACTTAATGTTTTTGATAGTTAAGCACTTTTTTAGTGAAATTTCGACCCTTAGATCTTTAATAGACAACTTGTACTTCAATTTTTTAAATAAAATTTCATTTTTGACACATAAATCGGTATACTATAATACATTATAAACGTTTAAGATGTATTAATCTATTTAAGATGTATAAGTCGTTCTGTATGTCTATTCACTTATTGTCTACAAGTGATTAATCTAACATTAACGAGGCTGGGCGCTGTAGTTTCGCTAGCATTAAAACACACATGTTAATATAATAATATAATCGTTACTATGGTTTGAACGGGTTTTAATTGAATGGGCTAAGCTTTAGTCGTGGCGTTTGCTATATACGACCAGGTTTAGGTTAGGTTTCGGGATTAGGATAATTAGCAATGAGTATTATTCGAAAATTATAATTCGAATAGGAATAACTAATAACATAAGAATTATACAATTATTAGAAATTCAAAAAATTCAGGTACTATCATAATTTTTTATGTAACCCATCCGGTTATTAAATAATTGCATTAAGTATGTTTCAATACTCAAATATATTTAAAAAAACTTTATAATGTAATGATAGTTTAAAAATATTTTTTTTTTTTTTAGTAGCGCTCTGTAAATATATATAACATTGGTTTTACAGCCAGTTCAATAGTGTATTAAATGTATATGAAACTATTTAAAAAAAATTATGAGTATGACAACCTATACTCGCATGCTATGTCATTTGTGTATAACTTCTCCAATATAAACTTCAGTAAATAATTGTTATATCATATATTTTTTGCTATGAACAATACACAAACGTCGTAAATTCCTTTCTCAGACCTTTGACTGCATGTGCATTCTACAAGCACGCGAACCCATGCCAGCGTGCCCTTGGTAGTTGGCTTCTGCTCGGAACAATGACTACCGTGTCGTTTTCCTTTCCTCAATCCTTATTACCTATACTTATACTCGGGTATTACTTAAAACCTTTATTTTTGATTTAAATAATTTCTGATCCAGCTCTATCAACATATTTTACCATAGACAGATAGACTATTCAAAATTTAATCTTCTCCATTATTTCTTCATCCAAAAAGTTGTTTAACATTCGCCCAAGAATTTACATGGAATTTCTTACCACTTCAGCTGTATTGTTCACCATTTTATGATGTACACTTTTTTAACTCGGGTTTGAAGATAAAAGTCTAATAAGAGGTCCCATGTAGGCTTCACGGAAAAATGAAACGAGTGTATGATTCATTCCAATATGATGGTGGTAGATTGAAACAAATGTAAACTCTTAGTTATGCGTTGAGTTGCATAATATGTATTACTACTAATCATATTTTTTTTTTTGTTTTATCTTTGAATGCCAATCTCGAATCTACTAAAATCGAAATTCATGGTTATTGCGTACGGTGTAATGATTCTCCGTATGGGAAAATCGAGACCTCTGTGATGATTGTAATAATAATGTATTCCAATAACCTCGAGATAGACTGAGAAAAGTAAGTGCGCTCGTTTCGGCTAAACAGAAACTGAAATTAATAACTGTGGTTATTTTCTCGGACAATATTACATGTAACCGTGGTGGACGATATTTTGTATTTATTTATTATTTATTAAACCCTTCTAGTCAATCAGTGCGGTGTCCTTGGCTCGGGCGGCACACAGCAAAAAAAAAACGATGATTACTCAACTTTCTTTCAATTCCATCACAATATATTAGTACATGTGTGTGCGTGTATATTAGTTTTCTAAAAATGTTATATTATTAAAATATCCGAGCCCGTCTTATCGGGATAGTCCATATTATAATATACCTACTCGCGTTATGGTCTCAAATGAAAAGAAAGCGATCAATCATGCGGCTCGTCTACCGACGGTATCCTTTTTGATAATAATATTTTTATTTGGTCCTAATGATTATGGAAGAGTGAAGAGTGTGTGTGCGCATATGGACCGGTAGGTGCAATGACATTTCTTTCTGGGTAAGGGTATAATATACAGGATGACTCATTTAGGATAAGACATTCAATAACTCTGTTCCTATTTGAAAACGTGTCTGTTAATTAAATATTATATTATTATACAATTATTAAATATTAACTTTTTTTTTTTAAATTTTCCAGGACTCTAATGACTTTTGAAACTTAAATGGAAACATGCATAATTATTATTTAGTTGACTTTTTAAATTAAGAATACTTAGCTGAAAATGTTGACTAGCCGATAACCAGCTTTGGATAATTGCTTAAAAGTAATTATTAAGTCATTTAAGTTTAAAATTTAGGACTGGAGAAAAGGTGGAGTGTAGTATTATTTTTATCGACGCGCACTACACTACTGCATTCCACATGCCGTCCTTAATTTTAAACTTCAATAACTTTAAAAGTAATTATCCAAAACTGGTTATCGACCAGTCAACATTTTCAGCAAATAATTCTCTACACATGTAAAGAATTAATTAAATATATTAAATATTACATTATATATATATGCATAAATTATACATTACCATTTAAATTTTTTAATTTGATAGAGCTCCAGAGGAAAATAAAAAGGATACACATATCAATATTATGCGATCATTGATTAAATACAACTTATACTTAATCAATGGTGCGATATTGTAAAAAAACATAAAATAAAGTGTCTTCAAACAGAAAAACTACAAAGTTGCAAATATTTTGAGAGAAAATTTGTGTCTTATAATGAATTACCATAATATAATATTATTATTACTTTTTTTTCTTTGGTTTTTTTTTATATTTATTAATGTTTTTTATTTTCGGTGTTATACTTTTCAATTAACCGACCATAAACGGAATAGAAACCGATCGCGCCCGGTGAAAATCGCAAGTCACGCGTTATCAAGTGCTCTCCGGATCTTATTGTTCCATCGCATAATGTAAAGTGTCTGCGGCTCATTACGGTCGCGTACGTTCTCCGGGCTCGTTATTATCATTATCATTATTATTATTAGTAGTATTTTATCTATTTTTGCCCCGACCTCCCCCCCCCTTATTTTGTATATGTTATGCGCGCTGTTACCGGCTGCAACTATTCCAAACAGATCACACGAGTACAATCAATCATCTAATTTCTCCTGCACTCTTGCACTATAATCGTAATGCACTATAAAAAAAAAAAGAATAACAATAATACCTAATAATAAAAAACTAACCCGCCGTGTAATTAGGCCCGTTAAGGTTCGTCTCTGTAATAGTAATAATAAAACATAACAATGAGGTTAAAACGGACGCAGTGGTATTTGGTAATCGCAAATAAGGACCGAACGGGGTTGCTCCTAGCAATTAGGTGACCATTCAAGTTTGTGTGTGTATGAATGCACCGTGCATTAGCTTGTTGTAAGTTTTAACGGTTAGATAAATCAAAATATTATGATGTGCATTTGGTCGTATAATTTATCGTTAGGTCATCTCATAATAATGTAACAGAGATTGAAAAATAAAATAAATCTTAAAAAAATGTTTTTTTTTTTAAAATTTGCTTACACTTTGAAAATTGGTCTACTTAAATCGTTGTTTCTCAGATTGATTTCTGTTGTGTTTCATCTGTCCTTTGCCCCAGAAGTTAGGGTTTCTTTGGATCCAAAGACCTTCACCCAAGCTACAAACGATAACAAAAATGTTACCTTGTAATATTAAAGTTTAAAGTGTTGACATCTTAATTTGTTTTAAATCATAAATAGTGTAAATATCAACTATATGTTTTCTGACTGATACAAATGCAGAATAAAGGAATCCGTTATATAGTCAAAAGTTATAGCGCGTATTAGCACATAAGATAAATGAAAACCACTTACCAGTAGTGAATATTAATAGTAGTTAGTACATATTTATTTTGAAACTTTGTAATAAGAAAAAAATTATTCGATTTTTTTAGTATATTACAGGTACTATAATTTGTCATAGTTAATATAATGATTATAATAATAATTACATCATTACCTATAAGTAACCTTAAGGTTAGGTGTACCGAAGATACTTTTTCTTATTCACTTTTCTCTACTTTTTTATAATAGTTAATTAAAATGAAAGTTTAATAAATTCGTAAATTACAGTTTATATCTTGACTAAAAAAACTAAAATAAAACAATTTGTATACTAGTTTCCTAAATAAAAAAAAATATTTAAAGAGACTTTAACGAGGGCTATTTTTTATTGGTTTATGTACTTAGCTTTGGTTTTAGAGAAATAGTTCCTAACGTATTTGTACGGATATATAATATAAAAACAAGGTGTTACTTTTTTTATACAAGACAATCATTACATCTTAAAGATGTAACTTTTCTCTTGCAAACTGGTTAGTGGTTTGTTTATATTGACGAATTTGCAAATGTATCTGTTCTAACGTTCGCAACGATAAGACTATTTATTAAGGGGCAAAGGATAGGCAATATTTGATAAAAGTTTATCTAGTAGTCATTTTAAATATGCCGCAACCTACTTTAAGGCGAAAAAATATTATTTTTTAATTTAAGACGTTTTAAACTAAAATGTTTAGTTATTTTTCTCCGAGTTGTACGGCAAAAGTTTGATAAAAAAGTGACTTTCGTAAAAGTAATTTTCTGGCTTATCTATTAAACGGATTTCAACTTTTTTTTAAATAAAGCCTACGATTTTTTCTATGAGGACTAAAGGTTGATTTTTGATTTAGCTATTAGGAAATTAGTTTTAATTTTAAGAAAAAACTATAAAATACATTCATGGCTTATCATTATTTCAGTCAATAGCACCAATAAACTAAATGTAAATCAACGATCAAGTTTTTACATGATTAAGTGCAGTACAATTGAATTGGCTCCCAAACCGGGGTAGTCGATATTTTTATTCTTAAGGGGATTGAAAGCGGACGTTTTTTTTTTCAGTTTACACCAAAAAGCCTGACAAAATTGCCGTTACTTAGGATGGTCCGATTTCATTTCTGTAAAGAGATATGAGTTCTTTAGCTACTTTACTTAGTTATGTAGGAAAAGAATTTTTGATTTTTTTTTCTTAAAAAAATTGTTTATTCATGTTGAAAAATTAAATTTTTTCAATTACAAGAAACTAATTTTTTTAATTTTTAAATGAAAATCGGGTTACTACATAACCTAGTAAATATTTAAAGTACTGTGTGTTAATTCGTTTTAAAAACGACTGGGATTATATTATTTGACTAATCGAGTGGACTATATATGCACATGTCTAAACCACCTATCCGTATTTTATTATGTTATAGTAAACTATTCTCTATTATATTATATAGTAGTTACGAGTGTATGTAAATTCGTTACAGGGAGTGGCAGAAAATATATTTTTGGCTCAAGCCTTTGCTCGTCCAGTTTTTGAACACATCGCTCAAAGTAGATAATATTTTACAAAAAAATTAATTTAAAAAAAAATACCACCGTCCAACGCGTTAAAACAAAAACGATTTAAAATAAAACGAATATACTTTCTTAATAATAATAATATAGATAAACGTCTCCTCTCACTTTCCGACCCTACTACCGGCGCTATTCCTACTCCGCAATATAATAATAATATGGTATCTATTCTATTACTACTATATAATACCGAGTTGTGCTATAATGTATATATATATATATATATATGTACTGAACTATACTAACGGGCGATCCTCCCACTAAACCGGTGGTACACACACACACGTTTTGATCACAGCCGGTATGCCTGTGTTATGTCGGTTACGGCCGAGAACAAGTTGAGGGCGTCGGGCCAGTGATCACGCCGAGTCGCACGCGCTAAGACCGTCGGTACCGCCGAGGTGTTGAAGATCGAGTTACCTACAGCACACGTTGCCATTGCTTTGAATCAAAAATATTAAAACGTTTAAAAAAACAAACTAATCGCGATAATAATTAAACAACAGAATACTCGGGACGAATAAGAAAATAATAATAATAATAACCGACCAATATTCGGATATATCATATTTGTAGTTGTCGTTAAACGGAACGCAAAAGTTTTGATTTTACATGATTGAAATTTTGTTTTTTTAATCAAACTCCGTTGTCGATTTTCCCATCATGGAGTGCAAAACGTTTAAGTCGACACGATCGGTGCACCGGTGACCGGAGAACGGATTAGATGAAAAGGCCGCCGATCATTTTACATATTATTATTATCTGTGTATTTGCCGCGTTGTGGATTAAAACGGTCCAACAGCCATGTTGATCGTTTCGTAAAAAGGTATATATTTTTTTATTTACCATATTATATAGTTTTGTAATATTAATATAGGACCCGTTTAAATAATAGCTGACCGTTGTTGGTTTCAGCCACATAATATTTTTGCGCGCCCTTTTTTTGACATTTCACTTCTTTGACCAACTTTTACACCATACTAACTTGTACACTATAGTGTACGCGTGTAGGAATACTTTCTACAATGTCGACGACAAATCAATTTACATAAAGTATTGCTAATTTTACACGTAATCTATGTTATAATTTATAGTTCTATATTTCGTGTAAAATGTAAATTAAACCGTGCTACGGGATCGATTTTAACCGCAATCCTTGTAATACACATCAGTCATAAAACAAATTATTCATTTAAAACTAGTTGTATTTTTTGTTAAAATACAAAATTTGGTAAACCGCCTAATCGTAATCCTACCACTATAAAAATTGTCATAAATTATTAAATTATGAATTATATAATTTATGTTCTATGTATAGTGTATAACATAATAAGACATCCATTTAACAAAAGAAAATCATTTTTTTTCGAAAAATAATTATAATTTAGTCATTTATTTTGAAAACTTTATTTATATTTATTTTACTTGTAGAATTCTGTAAAATGACTAAATATTTACCTTTATTAAGTAATTTTCAAAGCTTAATCGAGAATATATATATATATTTAATAAACTTTGTAAAATTAAAATAATTTGCTGAAAATTGTAGCAAATTTTGAATAATTTATTTTAAAAAATATTAAACTTTAAATTTTAATGTTAGGACAGGTGGAAGGGTGGAGCGTATTATTATTTTTATCTGCGCGCATTGCTCAACTCCACTAATCTCTCTTCCTACGTTTTAAGCTGTGATTACTTTAATATAATTAAACTGAAAACAAAATTAAATTAACTTAAAGTGTAATTACTCAAAACTGGTTATGTATCTATCAAAAATGTCAGCAAGTTATTCTTCCTTTGTAAAAATATACTTATTTATAATATACGTTCACATTTAAGTTTCAAAAGTTGATAAAGCACTGGAATATAAATACAAATGTTTACAAATAAAAAAAACTATAAAAATTGTAATCATTTTCCGAAAATAAGGATCATAAATTTATATATACAGAGTATATAGAGTGATCTATAATCCATTTAATGTAAGATCCTTATTTTCGGAAAATTATTACAATTTTTATAGTTTTTCTTTATTTGTAAACATTTGTATTTATATTCCAGTGCGGTATCAACTTTTGAAACTATATATATAAGTTAGGTAGCTGACCCTGAACGTGTTATGTATCATTTAATTCATTGATTACTAACTAAAAAAAATAAATAAAACGACACATAGTAAAATTATGTACTTTCTCAACTTCACGTTGAAGATAAACATAATTAGTAAATAAACATATATGTATATCTTCAGAGTGACCTAGCAATCGTTACAATTTGCAATAATTCTTTAAACAATTTATTTTTTATTATTTATTTGTTGAGAAATTTAAATTGAGATTGTAGACTACAAACAATTTATTTTTGGAATAAATTTGTGTAGCAACAAAAAAAAAAAATACTACTTGTTAAAACTAACAAAACTGTTTAGAAATGAGTAAGGGTTTCTGAAAATGTCTGGTTTGTATCGAATTAATAAGTATATAGTTTTAGGTGTTCTGTGTTTCAATGTGTAGGCGGACAAATTAAAATTATTTTTCCTTATAAAACCCTATAAAAATGGGCTCGTATACTCATACACTTAAATATTCTTTAGCACCGTGGTCCCTTTAACTGGATTAGCTTGCTTGGGCCCTTACAATAATTCCAGTATGTATAGTGTAACATGGGTGTAGGTATGTACTCTAAAAGTTAAAAAAAACTGACTAGGAGTCAATCAGATGCTAAACGGAGTAGGTCCAGTTTTGACAAAAATCAATTTTATACACTGTTTGTAATAGTCGGTTGTTTTGACTTCTAATTAGTAATGTAAACAGTAAAATATATTTATTCGCCTATGGCCCAGAGTTGTTATAAGTATATAAGTCTCAATGCATCATAATAATTAGCTAATGATAAAAACTACTGAATTATAATTACATAAAAACTAGTTTTCTCATATATATTTTTTTTAATCCGTGGATGTTTCATTTAACGAGTTTACTATAACTGTATATAACATGTAATATATGTAAAACTTTTTTTTATTATATATAGTTTCATTGACAGGATTTACTGATTTAAATAAAACGGCTCACGTTTTTATTTTGATTAATTCGCATGAGTAGGTCAATAAACATCATATAATTATAGGTATACCTAATAATATGATAATTAATAATAATAATAATATAAAATAATATGGGTGTCACAGTTATTACTAAAAATGTTACAATTATTTTGCTTATGATTTTTAAATATTGCATTTCGTTCAATTATTTTAGCTTAAATATAAGTTAAAGAAGTAGTAATGTTAACACCACACGACACTTTTATGTCAGATTACAAAAACCAAAATGTGTGTACTTTCAACAGTCAGTTGAAATCAAATGCGTCTTTCCATTTTATACTATGAACTAATGAATATTTATTTAAGGATTCTTTATATTCTTTAACTGTTATGCAAATTGACGATATTATCGTATTATTTTTAAATGTTTGATGAACAATAAGATTACTTACATACTAATTGATGTAATGATGTTCGATAAGTTTAATTATATTGAAAGTATCTTTCAAACCGCGTGTAACGGTGAATTGAGATGTTAGAGAACTTTCTCGGGGCAAGCAAGTGCAGTTTGTAGATACATTAGTTTCCTCCCACACAAAACATGACTTCATTATTACAAATTTGTATATCTTCGCCGTGAGTTAACATTGAAACAATGACCGGAAGTCGGTGTGGCTACCTTGTTGTTATATAAAAATGGCGAGAAATTACAATGATAATAATTGTTATTAAAATTTAATACATCAGTATTTTCTAAGACATCATTGACTGCGGTGCTTTTGATATCATAATTATTATTGTGGTTTGAAATCAAGTGAAAAACATCACAACATTACAGTGCGAGCCCTGAGAAATGGATTTACATTAATTAACAGACTCTTCTATCAATAACGACATGTCCTACACTTATTACGCATACACAACCCACAATAGGTTATATTACTAATTTTTCGAGACTTTCAAAACTTCCCATTTGATTCTCACTCAGTAATTTTATTTTATTTGTACTTTATGGAAAATTAAATTTTTATTTTTCACCTCATCTTAATTATTATGTTGCCGTTTTCTAAAAAAGTCGTATGTGAAATTAAAATCTTTTTAAAAAAATGTATAATATACTTTTTATAATAAACTATAGGAATTAAAATAGAAAACGGCAAATGCGTGAGCGAAACGTTTAAAAAAACGTCACTGATTTATACCGAACAGTTGCCGCTTGATTATCAATGGCAAGGATAGAAAATATTCTATGTCCTGTATGACAGAATACACGGTAGATTTTCAGTCATCTTCGCGTTTATCTTGGAGACTACATTTTATATTCATCGGCAATTAACCTAGCTAACGTGTACTGTCATAAAATTGACTATGTAATTAGTATACGATTACCTATAAACAGTTTTGATTGAATAATGTGTACATATTATAATAAAAATAATGAATACTTTACTATATAAACTTTAATCCGCTGGTATACGTTGATCAATGGTCTGTCATCAACTTAAAATTAATTCACATAGGGATCAGTTTTGAAAAAATTAATGTGTTTTGTAATTTCTGAGTTTTCAAATCGTGTTACTTATGAGTTATGACCTTGATCACGAAACTTTAAGACAAAAATAAAAATATTACAATAGACTTGTTTTAAACCGTGTATGAGGTTTTAATTATTGCAGAATTTTACTTGTCAAGGGATTGATGTACACAAACATATTATCTGCGTATAAGTTTGTCTTAGGTAATCAGATTGATCGGTCCAGGAACGTGATTTACTCATAAGTGTAAAGCACTTAATGTGTAATGTATACTAATTATGTTTGTACACAACAAATAGACGGCATAAATTAAACAATTTATTTTATAGTTATTTTTATTACACTTTGTTGATTTCATGTGTAGTAACCAGTAAGAAAGCAAAACATCCTATAACCGATACGACGATTGCCGGTCGGATTACATCATTTGAATAGCATCTTAATAATATTATATTATTATGTTAACCACGTCGACCTACAAGGGACTCAACCGCTAGTATGCCCAATACTATAATTATTATATACATTCGACGCGAAACCGCTTCTTCTTCTTCTTATTTGTATTTTAATATATTTAGTCATATACTTTAATATATTATTATGAATAATTATTATCCGTCGTGAGAACGTGGCCAATATAGTATTTTTTTTATAGTTGCTGTATTACCACCGCGCCCCGTGTGTGTCAATAAAACTCTTAGCAAATAAAAAAATAAATACATTTTACCTCTACATGAAAAAAACTAGAATCTTGCATATGTTTTTGGGCTAAGAAGACAATTCTATGCTCTTCGGTAAGGGAATATCCCTTTTCTGACACTCCCCACAACTTCACCCTTATCCTCACATTAATTTTCCGGATATCAGATATTCAGATAATTAATATTATTTATTGTATTAATATTCTATTGGCTTCTTATAATATCCTACCCCTATGACCTAAGCTGTAATAAAATATTTTGGACCATTCAGGTAACATTTACATATTTTATGTAACCAATACCGAACGTGTGATAATAGTTCATACATATATTATTATATGTAATATGTATATTATTTCCCGCTTGTTTTTCGACTCAATTGTTTGATATTTATTGATGATGGAAATTAGAAACAATAATATATTCATTAAACGCACGCACACAGTGTATGACATATTTCAACGGGCCTGCGTTTAAATTTTAAATTTTATTAATTTATATAGGTTGGGCACTTGTCCCTCTATTTCCCAGCCGAGCACCGCCCTTGGCTATGGCTCAGCAATTATAAAATTCACTCAAAGACAGCTGTTAATACAATGCAACACGATAATATACAAAACAATTTTATAATGCATAAAAGCATTGACGCCGAAAATTTAAATGCACAGACAAGGGTTTCCAAATCGAGCGACCTCAATTTTAATAATAAAACATTTGCTTAACACATATAATAATAAGATAAAATTTAATTATCATGTTGCCTGTATCAGAGTCTAAAGTCTAAACACATATTTTTCATTTAAACAGGCAATGGCCTGACCTTGTATTTAGGCGCTACTATAACTACATAAAAGCAAAAATACTTTCAATGAGTTAATAAAAAATTCCTTAAGAAAATAAAGTTTAACAGATTTTTGAGAATATTGTACATGTTACAATCTCACTACAGATCTATCTTTAGTTTAATTTTCAGACCTTAAGTTCCAAAACTTTGCTTTAAAAACTTTCCATCCCTTCTAGATGAAAAGGTATTTGATATTTTTTGTTTGTCAACGTATATTACTATAGATAACGGGTTTTTTGTAGTTGAAAAATATGTACATTTTCGAGTGTCTTTTTTTTTGAACTTTGAAGACGATTAATAAATGGTTAGATGTGTTAAAGAAATTTTGAGTCCAGATTCGGATTTAGCGAAACAAAACCAACAAATATATGTTCTTCGGTTCTTACTTATTGTAGCAAAATCGTATTGTACAGTGTTATATATAAAGTATATGTAAATACAAATTGAGGTAGGTATCTAAAAATAATCAAAAACACAGTTGTTTCTTGATGGCCACTGTGGCGGTAAGGGGTTAATTAATTAATCTTTGTCAATAACACTCAAGCCTCGGTAAGCCAAAAATAATGTTAACATTTTGACGTTTTAATACACCGTCATTGGAATAATTGTACAGTACGGAGTAATTTAAATATAATAGCCGACGACGAAGGAGGTCTTTATTATTACACGGTAATAATAATATTGTAGTATAGGTACCTAGGCTATGGTCGATGGATGGCTCGTGGGACGAGGGTCATAGAAGCCATTCGCCGCGAATTGATGAATGTATTTAAAATAAATTAATTTATTGCCGCTCGACAATAACACAAGTAATATACTACATATTATTTATATAGACAGTACTATTTCTACGGTAGCTCATGTTTCGGTTAATTAAAATAGACAATTGCGGCTTCATTAATATATATATATATATATATATATATAAGTATAGCTATAACTTCTCTCATATAGATGTCAAAGTGCTTATTTCTTGAACGAGCAATAATTTTCGACGGAAACTCCGCGTTATTTCCGTGTTCACCCGAAAATTCTGCACAGTTTTCACTTTATATTATTTTCGACGGTCCAAATAATGTTTTCTCCTACGCGTCTACGGTGCGAAACAATTGATAACAATAGAAATAATTAATGGTAGGTATGGACTAAACGGTATGCAAGTATAAACCATAATATTATGCGAAGAGTTCAATCACTCCAAGCCACAAGGAACAAGCTCTTTAAAATATGTATGTATAAATATACTTGGAAGTATTCTTTTATTTAAGAATTTCGTGTTAAGAAAAAGAAAGTTTACGATAATTATTGTAAATAAGATACCGCAACAAGTCATACCTACTAATGGCTTACGATTTGTACCGTTATAATATGAAATATCAATAATAATAAATGATATACAAAATATAAATGTTCATAATTAAAAATTCATTCTTGTTCGAAGTGAAAAACTATAACTACGTGTACGTCTTACAAGTATGGAAATTCGACATTAATAATTGAAATCAAACCAAAGATAGCGATTTCGCTGGATGGCATTTATCAGAACGGTAGAAATCAATCGACATGATTTTAATTTTTTGATGTTTTTCACATCGTTAAAAATCGATCGAAAGTCATAATATTACGTGTGTGTGTGTCTACTGCCTACAGCCATAGTGTATGTTTTATATTATACATTATACATATTTATGAATTATGATTATTATCTAAAAAAAAATGCTACCAAACCGTTTTCACAGTTGAATAACCAACGTCATAACGTGTCTTGTTTGTAGGTTAAAAAATGTATTTCGCACAATTATAATAATTAAGTTGTATCTCCACTATCTGGAGATAGCTTGCGATTATATAATAATAATAATAATATAGTGTTGGTGATTTCACGAGCGGCGGTAACCGAATAAAATATGTCGGGGGCTTGTAATTATTATTATTATATATTGTTGACAATGTGTATGTTAGTTAATAAAAAAATAAATAAATAATAGGCTATAAAGGACAAGATGGGAAATATATATATATTTATATGGAGTTGTGTTATGAGAAAGAAGAAGAAAATCATTACGATTGCGTCATTTGTTATAATGGTTTTTTAATAAAAACACACACACACATTGATTGGAGGAAAAGCAAATGAAATGGGACGGAAGGAAAGGTGTGCACCATATGCCTGTGCTGTGGCCGAGATTGGCAAAACGTGATAATCATGGCTACAGTTTGAAATTAATGATGCCAAGAAGGAGTACGTATACCGTACATAATACCTATAATGAACGAATGAAAATCGAATAGTTATACATACAGAGAGAACTTCATATAGTAAACAGGTGCATGCCAATCTATCGGTTACGTTGTAATATACATGTTATAATATAATGAATAGCGTATTGTGCGGAATTAAATACAAACCGGTAACTAGTTTTACCAGTGCAAATAAAAAAAATAGTCTTGAACATATCTTAATATCTTTATATATATATATATATATATCGGCTTAATATAATCATTTTATACGAATTTGGCTTAGATAATAATAATAATAATTACACAACATTCAAATTTTTGTCTTTTTTAGTATTATCTAGAGCTTTATCAACTTTTTAAATTTAAATGGTAACATATATATTTTATTAACTTTATAAATTAAGAATAATTTGCTGGAAATGTTGGTTAGTCGATAGGTAACCAGTTTTGAACAGATAGTTTTAAACTTTAAAACTATTTATCCAAAACTGGTTATCGGCTAGTAAACATTTTCAGTAAATTATTCTTAATATAAAAAGATAATAAAATATAGATGTTACCATCAGAAAAGTTGATAAAGCTCTAGTAAATACTAAAAAAGATCTTTGAAAAGATGTAAAAAAAAACGAAACATTATAAAATTTCAATTGTTTCAAGAGTAAACTAGTGTAGTTCCGTTAGCTCGGGCATAAAAAGAATCATGCAGTAAATTTTAGCTACTTTATGCTGGCTCTTCCGCAGGATACTTCGTTCTCGGTACATTTCTTTGGCAGTGACTTTAAGTAATAACATGATAGGTATTATATATTATATACTACAACAGCGACGGTGTTATCATTCTTCTCACCACTATATACGGCTATCAGGCATTATATATTATATTATTCTGCAGAGAGTTTCGCAGATTTATACACACACATACGCCATACGTATACATAGATTTCGTTTTTCTGTCGTCGCAATAGAAGAAAAAAAAATTCCTCGTACGTACATAATACAATATTTATACATTTTTTTTATAATGCACGGATTTCGGTCGATTTATGACGTTTGTAAATCGCGGCATAAAATAACAGCCGTAAAATTGGGATTTACTCTTTCGTCTTGTTCATACATCACCCACGGGCTATAGTATACCGAGTGATAATATTTATACTTACTTACCTATGACATAATTGACACGGTGTGTATAAATCGTATACGGGTGTCGAATAGCGGCTGTTTTCAATCGTTAACGCACATATAGACAACATAAATACAAACCACAGCACGTCGAGTGTGTGTATGTGTGTGTAATAGTATGTGCACAAACGACTTATGTGGTCTTGTCGTTATGTACGTTTTCTTAGACCAATTGTTTGCGATATCCATCGGTTTGCGTTTAAGATCGGCCATGTGATTTTATCACAGGCTACCGTTTTTGCGATTATAATCATCATCAGCTGTTTGTTCCGCCGGCTACCGTTGATATAACTATACTAATCGATTCAGCCACCTAAAGTTCATAACAATTACCTGTTTATCACTTAAGTCTTGATTTTTGGTCAAACTTACAAGTTCATGTGGAAAACTACCTACCAGTGTTGGGACTTGGCACCACATGATCATGCAGCAATGAGACACAATAACCATGGCTCTCTCTAACGACGGTCTTTCCAACTATCCGAAAAACCTTAGCATGTATGTATGTGATTTTCTAGTATACAATTACTACTAGACCATATTTACTGTAGTTGTCTGTTAATCCATCTAAACACAACAATCTACACAATTTATAGGAAGTTGAGTGTCCAAGTATCAAAAAATATCGTATCGTGTCTTTAAAAAAAACCCAACAAGTCGAATCACACCAAAGAAAGACAAGCGCAGGTGGATCAAGTATCCAACGAAGCTACTACATCTTACCACAATAATAATTTGTCCTACTGCAACGACAGAAGCAATCAGCACTGTCAAAAATGATATAATGAAAACATGACAGAACTATTGGATAATCGTTCACTCCTCTCTCAAATAAACTCAGAGCTGTCAAAGTCAATGTCCACAAATGGAAATATCAAAAGAAAAAAAGAAATGACAATCATGCGTACAATAATAGGGCACACCCATCCAACCCACTCATGTCTCATTATCCCACTCATGTCTCATTACTCATGTCTCATTATTATATCAAGAAACCGAAACCTACATATGTGTGCAGAGTGAACCTATCAACTAACATATCATTGATTTACTGAAGAATCCAACCTCACTGGAACAGGCCCTCGACCAATAGAGAATTCCTCGAACATGTCTGTAAACTGTTCCATATAATAAACCTGAAACATAAATAATTGTAAAAATTCCACGTTATATTGTACAACACTTACATTTGAGTCATATTTTGTAATCATTTTTAAGCATAATTAGGCTAAAAACCGACGTTGTCGAAGCCTTATATTATAATGATAATAAAAAACAGAAGCGCACAGTTAAAAAAGTATTTTGGGCTATTTGAACAACGATATACCAAACTAATATTTTGTTAAAAAAATATGTGCCAAGGGTCGAGAGAAATGAAACAATGTCAATATATATACATATATATATATTGTAATTTTAACCACAACGTCTCTCTAAAGACAGCCCTTTGCTTTATTGTGTAATATTCCTGCAGCGATAGGCGCCAAAGATATAATATTTTAATTTCGTTGGTTTGTTTTCGTTCGAATCCGTTTGCGCCTGTGCATAAATATACTTAAGATCAACGCACGCAATCATACACAATATTATTTACCCGTGAAGTATTATAAGTCTATTATTATGCAAACAGAACGTATAGTGTGTACACACTCGGTATAAAAGTCATTTAAACGATATCGTACGCGTGATAAGTGCTCGCGCGTTTTCAATAGCCGATTATTATCTTTGGAGCTCGGGCTTAGTGTATAATATTGTTTTGAAAACGCCCATATGGACCCCGAACGGCGTTGACCACTTGTTATACTTTTATATTATGTTATATTTTAACACGTTGCTTTCTACAATGTTATCCTACTGAGAAAACGAACAGTTGCGTTGTCACAGTGATCGATTATGTTTTTTGTAGGACATAATTTATTATTCGTGAAAGGATAAAGTCGACACAAAACCTTACCACGGATATCTTACTACGGTAGTCGAGAAGAAAAAGAAATACAACTATACATTTTAAAGAAAAAAAAATGTACTAAGTACACATTTAACAGATATTTATAAATTATAAGCATATTGTATATTCATGTTATTTTAGCTTTGACGCGGAGCTGAAAAAGTATTGTTTTTACAATGATGCTGTTATTAATTTTCATTTTCGATATTCACGACAGTTTCTATACCGCTGGACCGACTTCTTCGTGTAGCAACTCTACAGATCATTTTCTCGAAAATCAGTTTGATCAGAGCGTTATGTACATCTACTAGTTAGTAGGATTATATATTTGCAAAATAGTTTTTTTGTTCAAATTTTTTAATGTTACAATAACAACAAATTATCATAATGAATTACCAAAACTGTATCACTTAATGTGGGAACTGGAATATACTCATAGTATATTATGTGGAGGAGAGCGCCTTAATTGAAATTACAATTACCCAAAGACATTGTCAGTGTGTCTCGTACACTCATGCTTCCTATTCACATTTAAGGTGCGGCTATACAGGAACGCTTAATTCTATAGCGGATTCATGAGATAGTAGGTACCAAAATGATATTATAATAAGCGTTAAATTTTTAATATGTCTCGAGTAATTTATTCCTGTATTATGTATTGCGACACTAATGGTATGTACGGGTGTTTCTGTGTTATTAAATTCTGTTTTGTCCAAGTTATACCATAGTTAGTTGGTAATTTGATGGGTATTCTTTTTTTATTTTTTTTTGAAACGCAAGATCAAAGCATAATATTTTGTTCAAACACTTTGACAAGTACCGCGCTGCGTTACACGCTCATGATAAATATATATGTATGTAACATTAATCTCAGAACTCCTGTAGTTGCATAAGCCAAAGTGTTATGATGAAAATTCTAAATCGATTTGACTTCATCAACGTTGGGGTGGGCTGATCATGATAATTATTCGGATAAAATCATAATCACCGCTGCCTATACGGGTATGACCTGGCGTCGAGCAGTGAAACTCAGAAGGATTACAAGTTGATTTAATACACTCGTTTTCTCTAAAACCAATTAAGATTATATGTTTTGGATTTTGTGTTTTTACAACATCTTTGTATTTACTACTCTAACCTATTTTTAGTTGTGTGTTTGTAAATTGAAACATTTTTTATTTTTAAACGGCACTGCTCTTGCATTTGTGTTTATTTAACATGCTAATAACTGCAAAATTGATTGTTTCTGGTTCTCTGTAATTTGGTTAAGCCGGCGATTGTCGAACTAATAGGTACGCAAAATACATAAGTCGCTATTTAAATTCATGCCGTTGCACGGATCTGTTTCTATCTATTTGCACGGATCGGTTTTTCTACTTATGATTCCTTATTGTTTGATAAAAAAAAAAAATACTTTGATGGCGCACTTTGCCCTGCCTGACCCGGTAGGTATTATGAAAGCCCCAAAACACAATCTAATGCTGCGATTGAATTCACGATCGCTGTCAAAACCTAACGGTCGGATCGTGATTATCCCAGGTTGAATCCAAATACCTAATTCGCTTTTGCCCGAAGCCCGGAAGAGATCTCCGTTCAAGCGGTATACATATTATTGTTATGTTATATTTTATGGAACATCGCCGATCACAACCATGCACACACGTATATAATGTGGGTATTCATATGAATCACTTGTCGTTGATGTTCGTCTATGTTTATTATGCATAATATACAGGGAAATTAAATTATGATAATTATAATCTATTATAATGAAGAAAAAAAAGTGAACGTCCGGAGGCGTCGGTTTTTTGGCGTTCACGACGATAAAACAAAAAAAAACACATTACGGGGTTTCCAGTTGCGTCGGTTTGCTTCTGGGCTACATGCCTCTATTCCAAATCCACGAAGACGACCCGTAGGTATAATTAGGATCCCCCAACACCCCCCTCGCGAAATCCTGTCATAAATTATCGACGATTCGCAGTGAAAACTTTCTTCTCCAACCGAGTTCCACGTGCACTTGCCTTGAGAACAGATCACGACCGGGAAAGATGCGGAGACTGTCGGCCTGTATGTTCCTCTATAGTATATAATATTTATCCCTATGTATATATGTCTGCTGCTTTGAGTAATGTAATGTTAAATGTGCAATAATATGGTTGTACTGGATGACGTCGGTCGAGGTACATCGAACCAACGTGAAACATTCTTTATGAGTACTGCGAGTGTAAGTGTCTCATGACTCCTCCGAGCCCTCACCTCTTTCAAACGCTAACGTCAAGAAATATATTGTAGACTTTCGCTTTTATGTTATAAAAAAAAAAAAAGTCAGGACAGTACCTAATGTGGGAGGTCGCGGTCACGTGTTTGAAAGTGATAGAAGTACTTTAAAGAAATCGGTTCTACATAAGAGTGTAATTATTAACACGGTTAGAACACAAGTAGAAACAAAACGATTTAGTTTTTGACGTTAAATAATTTAGCCCATGGAGTACCACCACTGCATGTTATTATTCTTTCAGCTTTAATAACTATTGTAAACGAATTGTTTACAGTTTGTGTATTAGATGTAAAAAAAAAAATCTTTTAGCGAAATCAGCGTTTAAGTCACTTGGATATTGATCAAATGAGTGTACATTTGTTTGGTCAATACTATACACTGTATAGGACTTATAAATGTACTAGCAGTGGGAACTAGCTAGTATATTATGTGTATTACATTTTTAGGCTACCGATGACTACAGTTGAAAATTAAGAAATTCTCTGTAACTTTTATTATTTTTTGTTTACCATAAAAAAATGATTTAGGCATTGTTCAGATAAAACTAACATGTATCAATAATATCTGATTTAATCATCTCAATTGATTCATCGACTTATTGTGTTTATTGAATGGACTATAAAATATAATAGTACAACAATCGTGTAAGTTGGAAATAATATACACCATTACTGTGCCAAATAATTAGCAAATTTTAGTAAAATTATAACTGTCGTTTCTTAGATCACACAAGTTTGTGTATCGCGGTAATATTTGAAAAACATGTGATTGTGATCACATTTTATAAAATTATACAGATCTGAGAAGTAGGTACCTACCGAAAACACCTAGGTCCTAATGAGACAATCTGTTCTCCGAGCTTCCTGTTTTGATTTATATGCCTATATAATATATAATCTGCGATCTCCCATTGCTATACATTGCCGCGTTTCTTTTGGAGTTGTATGCGTTTGCCCGAGAAATCCATCGGCGCTAATTGGCACCTATCTATTTCCTATATCGAATCGCGTTATCGGCCGAACATGATCAGCTGTTCTGCATACTATTATTATTATTCGTATAATGTACTATCATGTATGTATACTAGATAAGCAGTCACGGTTTGCCGTGCACATTTCAGTAATAGGTATATCCCAACGTTTCTTTTCCTGAACATCATATTATTATATTATGATATTTTGTACTTGCTTGCCGGTCGGTAGTAATCGAATGGCGCCAGCCTAATGTGAACGTTATTCTCAGGGACTTTAAAGCCGTTGTTAAACACCAATGGAATTCGTTTTATCAACAGCCAACGCGTTGCTTAAGTAAGTGCCCCCCCCCACCTCTCTGGTTGTGCTAAGACAATTCTTACTAGAAGCGGTAAATATAATTGGAAAACGTGAATTTATTGACAGAGGTTATATTTGCATCGTTCGTTGTTCGTATCTTACAGTTGTACGCAGAGTTGGGCATTATTCGAATGATTTTTTATCTTAATAGTTCATTTTTTTTCTTCAAATAATTATTATTTAAATAAAAAATTTAAATTAAATTATTTATTTGGAGTTTTTTGAATATTTTATTTTACTTAGGCTAATTATTTTGTTGTTGACATTATTAAAAGAAAACTTTAATACTTGAACTAGCTAAATAATTCTACATTTTATTTTTAGCTCTTAATGGATTTAGGTTTTCGATAACAAGGTTTTTCAAAAGCTTCATTAAATACCAGTTATAAGTAACAATGTGGCATATGTAAATGAAACCGGATGCTTTTGAAATCAATGAGGTTAACATAAAATAAAAAATAACCGTGTACGATAACCAATTTATTTAAGCATATTTACATATTACATATATTATCAATTGTAACAATACACTTATATTATAAAATGTGCGGTATAATATCAGAAATGAACTTTTTTTTATATACAACTAATATTCAAATTGACTTATTATCTTGAATAAAAATGTATTTATGCTCTAAATATAATACTTTTATTTGCATAAAAATATTATTCGGATGAAAAATTATTTGTAAATATCATCTTAGATTTTCTGGAATAAAAAATGATTCATATAAATCATCTTAGGGTTTTTATAATTCAACTTCATTTGATCTTAAATAGTATCAAACAAAGGGGGATCACTCGAATATGTATGTGATCTTACATAATACGCATTTATATAATATGTGTAAATATACATTTCTTAAACGCACACACGTGGCTTGGGAAGAACGACTCTTGGGTATAAGAGCATAGGGTCACGGTTCACGCGCCGGATGTCCAAGTGGATTTTTCAAGTCGATTGACAATCTGGCCATTATAACAACTGGAAACGACCGACGATTTAGTGACTTGGCTAGAATGCCAACGTGCTCGGTAAGACACAATCGGGCAAACTACATATAGCACAGTAAAAAAAAAAAACACTCAACAAAACGACTCTGTAGTTTGTCGAGTAATTGGAATTTTAAATAACTTAATAAATTATATAATATTATGATAACATTATCGATACAATTTTCGAACACAATTAATAGCTGCGTTACCTAACTTAACCCAAGAACTTATTCTTATGTTATTACAGGTACTTTTTTATAAGAATGTTGAACGCGTTATGTTTAGAAAATCAGAAATGCCTCAGTGCGCATTTTTAAAATGTCTGCGTTATTTTTTCCACAATATATTAAATATTTAATACTACATAATATAGATGTCCAACTGGTGGCGTTTTTTCAAAAAAATTGTTTTTTTGATAAACGAGCAAGACTATAAAAATAATTAAATAAACTTCATAAAATTGTACATCCGTTATTGTGACGTATTGTGGTTGGGGTTTTATGTTGCTACTCGTTTATAAAACCGGTATACTATTTATAATGAATAGAAGATTATACTACGTGCAAACTGAATAAATACATTGTACAATGTGTAGGTATTGTGATAAAATATTGCTGATTATTGGAATATCTTTTAACAGCTGAATTATGTATGATGTAAGTACTTTTATGATTTTTAAAAGATTAATTGCGTGATTGGTCCGAAAAGGAAGCATACATATATATTCAATAAATAAATTAAACCAATGTGTGAAAGTATTGATTTGACCACATTTTTCCATCGTACATGATGTTTGCTGTTACTTTTGTATCAGGGGGTCAAAATAAGTAAAACATTTTGAAGAAAGCAAAAAGGTGAGTTGCAGTGTGACCAGAATAACGAAATTACACATCTCTGTTAGATATATATTTAATTTGTTTTACTACAGCGACCGTGTGATACAAATTGCTTAACAAATTATAATATTATTATCATATAACGTCTATCGTATTTATCTGTATAATTGATAAACATTATCGATACACAAAGACGATGGGATTAAAAATATACTTATTATTTCTCTTATACCGTCTTCTGGTGGGATTCGGTAAACGACCAACGTCGATGGCCCATGTATAGCCAACATTATTCAATTACAATGGCTGGCGGCTGCAGATGTTTGAAGTCATGTAATAATAATATCATTAATAATATTAATGTCGGTCGTGATCGAGATGAACACGTCTCGCGGGCTTAACGACAATTTAATTGTTCTTACGAAAAAAAAAACTTAATCTATTGGGCTTCGAGACACCGACGGGCAAGTTTAATACCAGCTATGGTTTCTTATTGACGGGATCTTGGCTCTCATAAATCACCGCACGAATCAGGTATTTCAATACTTTATATTATATTAGACGTTCGCTGTGACGTTTACCCGGGACGATCAATACGCCAATATTAATAATAGTCCTGACAATGGCGAAAGTGTTCAGATTTGTTTTTTTTCTCGCGTTATGTAAACCGTTAACCGCGTTCGCCAATTAGTCAATACATCACTGGTTGGTGCGCAGCTCGTTAGGTTTGTGTATACAACACCACTACAGGTTGAATAGGTATACGCGGTTTTGATAGTAAAAAAAAATAATAATATATCATACCATCTACACAGACAAGCATACATTTTTATTGTAAGGATTTTTTTCAACTGCACATGATATATAATATATATATATTATTTTCAATCGACTCATGTAAACTTTTGCCCTCTTATTAAAAACCACCACCCCCCCCCCCTTTTTAGTAAGACCCTCCCCTCATTTTGTTAATATTTACACAGTATCTGTGGAACAACATATTTCCATGCACATACCTCAATACAATTCTCGAACATGTCCGTCTTACAAATCCCACCGAACAAATTATGGCCAAAATAACCCCCTCGAAAGGATTCCGAGGTTGGGAAATATTGAACTATTTTCATTATTATAATAGCATCTATATTTTTCATAAGTTAACCGGTTGGTGATAATGTTAAACATTTCGTTTTAGAATTAATTTTGTTATATGTTAAGAATATCTTACAAAATGTCCGTTGTACATCTAATATTTTAATTATCTGATTACTGTACTTGAGCCAATATGAAGCTCATAATATCAATATGACTTTGATCAAACAGCATTTGTCAACAAAACATTTTTGTGTCCGTGTTTGTTTTAAAATTGTTCTACGGGGTTCTTAAAAGAGGCATTTAAAGGTAAATAAAAAGTGCCAAATCATCAGCATCAGAACACACTGCAAGAGTATAATTTTCATTTTACTGTCCTACACAATTATATACCCTCTTAATGCGACAGACGATGTAATGGCGTGTGAAATTTTTTAGATAGCCATTAATCATTTTGAAAATGTAAATAATATTATGTTAAAATACCGGCGGAGAGTGACATGTGCATTTTGTCATAATATCAACCGGAACAGGCGCGGTGGAGTGGGCTCACGTGGAAACAAATGATTATAATAATAATAATTGTGCTATTAGTAAAAGTGTTCTCGTTCTAATCGAGATTATAATATAAACTAGATTTTTTTTTTTTGTAACACTTAAAACATACAATTACTCATTACAATACAATACTATGCGCGCATGATTCAATACGATTAGTGAATGACTTAACGGCACACACAATAGAATTTTATACTGCGTTATGGTATTATTTTATACTGATTATTATAATGATATGTACATGGACGTGTAACGAAACCGGCAATGAGACTCTAACAGCGAAGGACGTAGATTTCGTAGAAAGGTCCTTTGAAGTCTCAAGTCTTAGGCGCTCGTTTTGGTTTGAAGGTGAGGGTTCGGTTTTCAAAGAGATATTGCTTTCCGTTTCAACGCAACACCTAATTAAAACGTTTTAGATAAATTACACGATAACGTACCGACACCGTACTTGGAGAAATAATAAGCTACTATAATTATAATTTAATTGTTGTACTTTTACTCACAAGTATAACATGTAGTTAGATAATAATTAATAGTGTATCATGTATTGTATTTATTGCCGAGATAATATCGCATTATTTTTGTTCCAAAAAATTCTTCATACAAAAAGTGTTATTTTATTATTATATTATAGTCGGTTAATTAGCAGTTACCTTCTATACTTTGTATATAACCATAACACGGTTCAATCATTACAGTTGTGTTAATGACAGTCAATGAAAACATTATAATTCACATATCTGATAATATCTTTTTATATATAATGAAACATTGTACCGATGAGAACATACATTTCGATAGGCCATCGATTACAAAACATCGTTCATTAGATTAATACAGTACTGTATAATAATAACAATTTGCAACATAGGGGTACTTACTAATCACTGGTGAAGATTTGTCATACCGTTAATATTGTAAAGATACAAAAAACATGTGTAAAAAAAAAAATTGTGTAAAAATGTGTTGTTCTCAACTCGTTTAATAGAAATATAAAGGTTCAAATTTCTAAATCCTAAGACTGAATAAAACGTTATTCATATATTGTGTGTATGTCTATGAACCGATATGATAAAAACCGATTCTTAACTCATTGACGTTACGGACCGAATATTTGATTTACTATTGTTAAGACTTAAGTTCTAGTGTCTTTACAAGCTATGATTTAACCTTTTAGATTAAAACGAGTTGAACTTTGATGAGACCACCATGTAGTCCTACCGTGCGTGCGTCAAATAAAGTGTGACGGGAATCGCGAGATCAAAATCTAGTAGATGATTTTGTATTTGAACAATGAAGCGTCACTATTATCATTAATCCATCTTCTTATATAACAAGAGCAAGGTTCCATAGCTGCATATGTTATTGACTGTGTGGCAAACCACGATGACGACTATACTTACAATGATATGGTCTATAATTGTATTGTTCGTTATTTAAGCGAAGCCTAAAGGTATTACACTAAACTGTCATGGTGTCATCGGTATTAAAATCGGCTGATAACCTTTATTAGTTGACCATTATACTAATGTACACACAATTGCAAATTTTACACAGTACAAACCGCTTCTCAAACAATCTCGAGTAAGGTAGGTAAAAAAAAATGACAAAACAACTTCTGACATCCTATTGCAAAATTGTTGTATTTGATACACAGGAATCGGTTTAAAGCTTACAATAACTATGTAAAACTGGATGGATACTGTTTAAGTGGCATTACTAAGATCTCACTTTTTTATTTTAAGTTTGGTTTAAAATTAATATAAAATGATAGGAGTACACTATAGTAAGATCCAGAATGTAAATTTATCGATTTCTTATACATATAAGAAATCGATAATTTTAATAGCTCATTATAATGTATTAGACTAACGAACATCATTAGCCCACCTAATGAATTTCAAGAGATCACTCATTAAGTATGTAATAAACGTAAACAAATCACGAAACATATATTCTTTTTAAATTGGTACATTTTAAGCTTAAAATTTACAATTTTTTTTATATACGTTTAAAAGTGTCAATTATGTTAAAATATAGTTTTTATAGATGGATATTTGTTATTTCTTTATTGCGTTTATTTAGTATGAATTTTGTATTAAAATATATGTGCAAATATAATATGTGTTATTGTGGTTGTAATATTTTGCTTTATATGTGTCCCTAATTATTCATCATTTATCAAATTACAATTAAGAGAAATATATGCTTTAATTTAATGTAATATAATTAAATTTCTTAATTATATTTATATAATCGAATTACAAAATGTCAGTTATATACAAGACTTGTGCCATCTCATTCTCAATAGTAATATCTATACAGAAAAGACAAAAAAGTAGACGCCCTTATTTAAGATTACACCACACTGATAAGATTTAGGTATCTATGTTTTATTTTTACACATGTTATATGCTCTATGTTGAATCTATCTTTAGACTAATTTTCAGCTCTTAAATCCTAAAATTGCGCTAAAAGATTAAAAAACTTTTAATCTTGCTCCCAGGGGAGGGGGAGGGGGGGGGGTACATCTGGGGCGATACATCTGCCAAAAACGTAAAAAATATTCAAACAAACTTTTATTAAGAAAAATGTTAGAAATATTTTTTACTAAAATATGTGCACACATTTTTTTTGAGTAATAACTTTTTTTTAAATTATAATATTGAATAATTTGAAAAGTTGAATATAATAAAATTACATTTTAGAAGACATTCATTTTGACTCAAGACCTATAAAGAAAATAAGTATAGTTACTATATTATATTTATTAATAAAATAAAAATTATGAAACTTACCTAAATGGTTATTAGTGGTTTAGTTGGACGTTTAGTGAGACGAACAGCAAAATAACCTAAAAGAATACGAATATATTTTAGTAACTACTTCATTTTTATACAAAAAAATTGTACAGTAAACAAAAATGCAGTGGTCAATAACAGTATGTTAAAATTAAAATTAAACTTACCTAATTCATTCCTTTTTAGTAAATCAAAAGGTGGACGGCTAAACATATATTCATGGTCGTACATGTTGAGTACCGTGAGGAATAATTTTTTATGTTTTTCCAAACTTACAACATAATGACCGACATCCATAGTTTTCTTTTTAAGGTTGCCGACAAGTTCATCTGCATCCGCATTATTACTACTACTTGATCCTTCTATGTCAATCGAAAATTGTAAATTATTTAATTCCATTGGCTGAGAACACATGTTAAAAAGCAAATCTATACGTTTGCTAAAAGATGTAGAACTAGAACTATTTAATTGTATCGACTTCATCTTTTCAGAAATAAAACCCATAACACCTTTCTTCGACAGAGAACCAGGTGTATATGAATATTTTATCATTTCAGTGGTTTTGTCTTCAACGCTTTTTAGATATTCCTGTACGCTTTTGGGAAAAATGTTCAACCCGATCAACGACTTTAAGGTGTCGGTCAATTTCATGCCTTCGTTCTCCAACACATTTACATTAGTATTGTTGCCCGAGTTCAATTTCTTTAAAACCCTGAAATATGTACCGAAGCATACAAACACAGGGTGTACCACAGCGGCCATTACATGTTGCTGGAATGAAATAACATAGTCTTGGTTGAACATTGCTCGGACGTTATACATTACATCGTGTATACTTGCATAACCTCCTTCGATTAATTTATAACTAGTTACTACATCACCCACTATTAACGATTTGACCAACATGTTATAATCACCAGTGAGCAAGTCCCCTGACGCTCCGCCACTAGACGAGGTATGCCAAGAATTGTAATCATACGCCAGTAACGGCGCAAAAAGCAAGTTGCGGTGCTCAAAGTCCTTGTAAGTGCCTTTTTCGAAGGTCGACATGAAAATATTTTCCAAACTACTTTTGTTTTCCTCTAGCTTCGACAACACCTGTTGTAAATCGTCCGTGTTTAACCGCCCCATGTCTGCCGACAACTGGTTGATTTCTTCCAATTTCAGCATTTGGTCGTTGTCCCGAATCATACTTTTGTATTTATCGCATTTACCGTCTCTTAGGAACGTTGCAAGCGCATCTGTCATTATCGAGTGAAAATATCTGTATCCGTGTATGTAATTAGGTGTTATCGCCGTAGAACCCAGCTTGGCGCGTGTAGTCCCAGTGTAATTGTTTAAGTACAAATTTACTTGCATTAGATCGTTCGGGGGTTTGGAATGCGGTGTTGTGTTTCTGAGTTCGTCGAGCATGACCAAAACAATAATTCCTTGGGACCGAAGACGTTTATCATAAAAGTTTATGGCGTCCAAAGGTGCTTCAACCCTCTGGGAAGAATCATCCTTAGCGTCAATACTTACTTTAAATGTATTTTTGAAGACAATTCCGTTTAACTGAAAATAGTTTAGCATATATCTCGAATAACAGCAGTGTAACTCATTTGCGTATTCTGCAATATCCGATTGAACGAAATATGAAACATTAAACAACAAAAAAGTCAGAAGCGCACACCAAGCCATTTTACATGTATTATCCGTCACTGGATACATTCGACTAAAATATCCAAGTATATTTTACAGTTTTTGTGACACGTATTTACTACAATTTGCCTTTTTTGTAATTCAAAAGTAGTAATACTCAGTGTTAGTTTAGCTTCGATGCGATTTTATTTTTGTTCGTTTGTACATATGTTTCTTTTGTGATTTATTGCCAAATAAATATTGTAGTTGAACACCTTTTTTCGAACACAAAAATAGTTTTCTTAAAAAGCTGATGTTTTTTGGGTGGTAAAAAAAAATACGATTCATAACATTATACTCTAAAGAGGTGTTGAGCTAAATAAAATATTTTAAAGTTAAATATTCCAATAATATTTTAAAATAAAAAAAAATAACAAATTTTGATTCAAGTGATATTACACAAAAGTAAAATATGTTCTATAACACTGTGGACCATTAGTTTTCCCATTGACCATCGTGCTTTCAAAAATCATTTGTAAACCTGAATGATATCATTCAACATAACATGTTACTTGTACCTAAATAAAATCGAATACATTAAGTTCTTAATGTAAATAAAGCTGGTATAAAAATAAAGAGAAAACTGTATTTTAATCGAATAAATTCGTTAATCAAACAAAAAATAAAGAATCCTCATTACTATACTAATAGTTGATATACATTATACTACTAACTAGAAATTCATTTTTCTTTTTGAACTCCTTAAAAAATAGTGTGTGTGTGTGTGTGTGTGTGTGTGGCGTTATCTTAACCTTGTTGGAAATGTGTTCAGATCTCATTTGGGGTTAATTAAATGTAAAGTATGCGGTCTATCGAAAAAATGAAACGTCCTGATATATTATGATATCTTTTTAATGTATTTTTTTTACACAGTAGTGATATTGTAATTAGAATATTATTAGACTGAAACGTTTTCTATTCAACGACGTATGCGATTCGTGTAACGTTCTCGTTCCATCCTAAGACATGACGTTTTTACGGGTCATATCAATCAACAGACTTATCGAAACGAAAATAATAATATTGTAAGGATAAATAATTCCTCTACAGCCGGCTACTGACAGCTGCTGTAGCTATATGACTTGGCGCTCGTCATAATTGAATACATAATTATCCTGATACGATACTTGACCTAAACAGTTACCGTGAGCATTATACCTTATCGACGATGCTAATCGATTACAAAACGTATTAATGTATTCAATGTGATTTATGGTTTGTTGCAGATAGACATCCGAACGACGACTTCGCCGAGCCCAATGAGATCACAATGTTGCTGACATTTCTACTGGCAGGTGAGTCGGTCTTGCACAATATAGAGTAACAATATGAAGATATGAACTTGTAGCTTGTATGCGACAAATGTGAAGTAAACAGAAGGACTAAAACCAGTATGACCACACAATAGCAAAAAAAATCTTCGATATTGAGCGGTTGGTACTCTAAAAAATGATAAAATTAGTCTTTACCTCTTATCTTAAAAAATTATTGTTTATCCATATATATATATAACTAACTAGATGCATGCCGCTAATAGATATAATTGAAGTTATTATTTACCGCCATCTTTGTGGGAATTAGAACCTTATCAAATGTTTATAACTGTTGTCTGTTATCACTGCTTATAACAATTAAAATTTAAGCTGATAGCACATTATCACAAATTTATATATTTATATATATATATTAATTTATTCACACATAAATCCCACAAAAATTGCCGACGTCGACTTCAATTCTTATCACTAGTTAGCAATCTAGTTTATAATATATATGCGTGCTATTATCATTGATTTCTATTATCACCACAGTATATTGAACGGTATTTTTTTTCTTTTTACTAGGCAGACTGCCTTTGGTCCTTCTGTTTGCGTCAAATTATTGAAACCGCTATAGCGACCATCCGGTCTAGCAGCACGGAGGGAGGGGGTTAAAGGGAAGGGTAGGAGAGTACGATTATATGTAACTGCAGCCGTATCGGCTTCCATAATACCATAGTGTATATCACCTTACCTACCTATGTTTGATGATAAATTTGAGTGTACAAACACATGTAATATATGAAACAATCGCGGTGCTGGTTGAAAAACGAGCGACCGAGTCACGTACCGATGAGGGAAAATGCGAGCATACGGAAAGAAGAGAGAATGAAAAAAAAATCGATGGAAAAAAAACCCATCCGTGTATTATATGTATATCTGTTTTCAACAACTCTCTCGATTATTTTGTTATGTAGCCGCGCACCAAAGCTATTCTCCGCGATGCCATTGTGTTTTTTTTTTATATATATTATATTGCTCTGTGGATTTTCTTGCACCTATTCAGTGTACAGCTGTAACACGCCTTTCCTATAGGTTTTCCGCAGGGCAATCGGAAAATAGTTTCATCGAGTTATTCCGGTTCTTTTGGCAACTACATAATACAATAGCTATTGCAATTCAATCAAAGTATGAATAAAACAATAAGTATGTTGAAGCGTATGTTAAGTACCTCTAAACCAGATGTTGACCCTCGGCAACATTGTTTCCAAAGCACCAAATAAAATAATATCATAAATTATGATTTAATATGTATTTTTATAGCTCAAAATATCCATTTGTATGAGAATTGTCTTATGAAAACAACGTCTGGTGAATAACAAGTTTTCAATTAGTATTACCCAACAATTGATACTGACAATCAATCAGTGTTTTTGGGTTATAACTTAAAATATGTTGCTTGGGAGGTACGAATTGTTCTTTTAAATGGCATTATATCTGTACACGATTTACGAAAAAAAGTTTCTCTTACATAAAAAAAAGGCTGTTGATCGATTCGTCAGTATTACTAACTTTTTATTATTGTTAAATCTTGAACACCAAATGAATAGCGGTCAGACTCGTTTTCGTCCGTCTGTCCAGAAACACAGGTCAACAGTGTAAATTTGCATTAATTGTATAAGTAAAATATTCACAAATAACATGCTTTACTCGCCATATCAGACATTTCCGCTTTGTTTTGGAAGGCCAAACCTTTGGGGTAGAATTTTAATTACATTTTGTCGCCTTAGCACATAAAACCAAACGTAATTGGCTATTCGAGGTTTCCCATTAGATTTAATTACTTAATATAGTATTAAATGTTAAATTCCATTAGGAAATTTGTTAAATTGCCGGTTAGTTGTCTGATATATTTTAATTTTAAATAATTAATGATGTTAAATATCATAATCAACTATATAGCACGACATTATACAGCTTACATAGAAACGTAATTGTTTAATAATGTCATATTTAAATATGACATTATTTTATTACGATTGGTTGTCTCAATCCACAAGCAACAGCGAATGAAATGATCACAAAGGCCATTATTATATAACCAACAATGGACTGACATAATTTTTTTTTAAATTGTACTATTATATCTTTTAGAGATATTTAGGGTTCTCAATTAATTGACGGTCGTAGTTATAATTATATGCACTTAAGGTTCACGGTAAAGTTCTAAAAGAAGTCATTTCTGCAGTATCGATTTTTGTAATAAAATCAGGAACAATTAGTTCGCATATAATATACACATAACTGTAATATACATAATGTGTAGATTTGGCCGCGTACACACCCTGGTTTTGTATCTATTGTCATGCACATAATAAGGTAAGTAAACAGTTTATGAAATCTTAGACCCCAAGGTCCCAAAAGATAATATGGCCAAAGCAATCGCTTGGAACACAATAGTCTTACTTTACCACGCGATTCGACTCTTGTTTTTCCATACTATAATCCAAGTTGGTATAATGTTTCCAAGTTGCGTGTGAGCCGGTCGTTTATGGTCAAACCCCCAAGCTACCGGTTGAAATCGCCCGGATCAGCTTACATGAAAGTATAAGTATAAAAATAAATAAAAACGCTAAACAACAACGCACGCCAAAACCGGTCGTGTGATTTTCAGTTCAATAATACACAGTATTCCAGTAAGGTGTACGTTTAAGTATTTACAACCGTTACCGGTTATATATATATATATATATATATTTAAGATAATATGCATGTAACAACGGCACTGCAAAGACTTAATAAATCAATAGCAAGTGGTAACCGATATGAATTAAGTCTGTTCGAGTATATGAGTAGACCATTTCCAAAACTGATAAAGTACCAAAAAAATAAAAACTGTATAAAAATATTATGCTTTTAAAGTTTTGTGATAATATAATGCTTTAATTTTGTCTTGGAATACATTTCCTAAACTCTTTATTTTCCTGCTAAAAATATATTTTTAAATGTCGCCTTATTTCCAAAAAGTATAATATTCTATAGAATTTGGCAAAAATTTATTTCTTAAACTAATTATATGTAAGTAAATTTAATTCCATAAATTATATTATCTGCAGTTATAATATATATAATCTTTTATTGAATCAAAACTTATTATCTAAATTTTTTCAACAAACGGTTGAAGTATTTTTTATCGAGTAAGTTTTTTCAGAAATAGCCAACTCAATTCCAAAACTTATCATGTGCAGTATTAATAAGTTCCAACACTAACTATCTAAAATAATTTTTCTTATATATTTCCATTTCTTTTGAAGTAAACATTTTCAGAAAAATAACATAGAATATAGGAAAATTGTAACAAAAAAATGCACGTTACATAATTATTATGAAAAACTTAAACAGTTTTTTCTTATTTCCCCAAATTTTTATAAAATGTACAAAATTAGTTTGAGAACATGTTACTCGGATAGAATATATGTAATAGTATGAATAAAATATATGTATATTTTACTTAAACATGACATAAATTTCCTCAGGAATGCGATTTACCGCTAAGAGATAATGCGATTTACATGACAGGTGCTCGTAATTTAGTTGCCTTCCAAAATTATGATTATTATTTATTTATCAGGCTTTAAACAAAACCATAACAGTATGTAATCTGGAATGGCATCTGAGTTATGCAAGACGATATCGTTTCGTTCAGTTTTTATGAAATTGTAGATCAGTAAAAAAAAAAAACATAATAATAATAAATATATAACGTATTCGCGATTATCCAACACATACTACTTTCTGAACTAATACTTTACCAGACTTGTTCACAAAATACAGGCAAACCGGATATTATATGGAGCTAAGAACGCATAAAATATTACTATTAAGGTCGATTTCCTTGTTGTTTGTACTTATTTGTCACCGTGCGACATACCGGCACAACAACAAAATAGTTTATGTTATATAAATTTTAATTTTAGTAAGTTTTGATCTTCACGTTAATTGATACTATGTCCAATAACTGTTTATACATATGACATCAGTTTTTATATATTCCAGTAATTCTCGTGTTATTTATTTACTTTTTATTACACATACAGCTTCAGTAGTTGGCTTTACAATATCATTTTTTCTAAATGGGCTGCCGAATAAATGTTTTTTTTTTTAGTTAACATTGTACGGTTATGTATGTGTAATATGGTTCAAACAAAAGCGTTTACACCGATTACTTAACGATTTCTAACTAAACAGACACTAAACGACAGAATGCTACTCAAAATTAACACCATCGCCCGAAAAAGGCACGGCTCGCCCGGATGCAGTTGCAAGACTTTCCGGGCCCCGGGCAAGCGGTGGTATCAGGCGGATTAACAAACAACAACGGCTGAACTGCAGTTATTCATTAATATTACATAAAATATGTCCAATTTGGAATCAATTTATTTGTCTACATAAACCCGCCCGGCAAGTTACAAATTTAATTATTATTAAATTTTCCTCCAACTAATCTGTGCACCACGAGTTTGTCTGTTGTTTTGTAACACCTGTCGGAGCCCACACGCGATGTTCTTTGAACCGAATTGACAACTCATAAACATGGTTTATTATAATAATTATTCTAGTCAATTTGTAAAGTATATAATTATGCGTAAACGGTTTACCGGCGTGTAGAGCAACACTGCATTGGTTATTATAAAATTCAGTTGCGGGGTAAGTTATAAATATATATATATTATATACCTATCCAAGAATACCCGTTGTAGATGTAAAAAAAATTGTATAATATATTCTATTACGAAGCCTCTGGGCTAATTTTTAAACTAACAGTATATAAATAAATGTAATGTACAGTCATAATTGCTCGCAGATGCCATTAGAAACATAACATGGGAATAAAAAATAACCTTATTGCCATGATTTATCAAAACAAGACATTAGAAAGCGTGTAGGCGCTGTTACTACATTTATGGAAAAAACTATATACTTAATTAAATTTGTCTCTCAAAAAAAAAAAAAATACTTAGGTAACCAGGCGTCAGCGTTTGGTCACTAATTCTTCTCCAAGTATTACAATAATATATAAATTGTAGATGAATGTGCAGCTAGAAACAATTTTATGGTACTGTTAATTAGTAATTTGAATGTTCAGATGTATAATTCATATTCCAAGTTATTAACTGCGTTTGCTATGTTTAGATTAATAATAATTATATGTTATTTAATATTACTAATTTAAGTATTCTTGTAAGATAAACAAAATAGAGCCGTTTGAAAATTTAAAAGTAAATACTTAAACGATTTAAATGTTACGACTTAATAATTGGGTCCTAACCGTTTAATAGCGTTTAAACATTTACCTGACCTGTAGAAGAAACTGGAAATAGGAACGCCAGTGACTCTTAACCTTACTCACTCGGTCAGTCACATCATCCACACAAGACATCAATCTTGTACGGGGAAACAAAACTCAATAATATGTTCCATAACCGACTGTGAATTGTTATTTTCCGTTAAACGCCAATAGTTTACTTTCTGACATTGTATACCTTTTTTTTATAATATTATTATTTAACTTTTGATAAATCTACTTGTGATCGATGACTTCACAAACATTTTTATTCAATAATCTGCATACACGCAACGGGATTAGAGTATATTGCGAACACATGTAAAAACAGTATTATTATTATTACTATTTTTTTTTTTTTTTACAACCGTTGAGCCGTGACATGTATGGGGTCACTGAAAGCATCAAAACGGGCAGAGATTAACTTTCACCGTGGGAAACTGTTAGTTGTGCATGTGTGTGTGTGTGTATGTTTTTCGTAGATCGTTGTTCATCACTGACGCAATTTGATTGATTTACCTGATGTACAGCTAACTCTAGTGGTGGTGATTGTGACTGTGGTGGAGATTATTGCCCGTTAGTTATCCAGAAAGTCAATTATTTCTACATCAAGAAGAACGTTTATATTGTAATTATTTGTAGCGTTGATTTTATATAAATATACATGTATAATCAATAGACGCATTCAAATGGGTTGTATAACCACAGAGCAATTCGGCTATAAGCAAATTTTAAAGACCGAGATGGACCATTCGAATGTCGGTCAAAGTTGTAAGTGTTTTTTGTGTTATTGAAACACAAAAAATGAAAGGTTATCAAGGGTAACAATTAACAGGCCATAAAACAAAATCTTCAACAAAACAGCTGCCGGTTCGCGGATTGACTTTCATATTTTTTTCATCACGACTATGTCGGTCTGGCATTTATAATTCATACACCGTAGTGGATTAAACAATATTTAAAATTACCATACACTACTAATTATTATCTAAACGTTTTGCGCATTACACGAGCTGTCCTCGCTAATAGACGCCTTAAAGATTGTGTTTTGCGATCGATTATTCTGATCGATTGTCGATTATTTACATACAATCGAGGCTTTAATGTTATTTCCTGTCATTAAAATAAGTCTTTTAGATTTTTTTTTCCATTCAATCGCACTCGATTTACAGTAATTATATTGTTCTTGGCCTACAGGAGAAAGTAATGTGGTCATTTAATCTGTGACTACCGTACGTGCTTGTCTGAAATCACAACACGTACACGCTTTGGCTTTAAAGTAAAAAAAAAACATAATCGCATTAAAAATATTTTATTAAAGGAAACCGAAAAACGCGTTTCTTTTTTAATTATTATCAAGAGTTATAACCGCTTATGTTCTCGAGTTGTTCTAATGAAAAATATTAGGGCTACAATGCCTTTTAATTTATTTTTAATTCTATACTAACAAGAGGGCTTACCTCGGCCATAAAAACTCATCAGCTGCAAGTGATGTTGGACAAAACACATTTATCACCCTAAAATTTAAAAATTGTTAAAATTCGACATACGTAACTCGTTGAATTCATTATAACTACAGGCTAAAATAATATTATGTAATATTTATGCTGATGGGATTAAAATTTAACTATGAAAAATGCTGTTAAAGTAAAATCAGTCCCCGACATTCGCGGTCATGTTTAAATTTTAATCTTATCAATATAATTAATACCACATGCCTATCCTTAATCCTTATTTCTAAATTAAATTAATGGCAAGTATATACGCATTAAGTATTTTGTTTATATGTTTAGTTATAATTGATATATGTTAACAAGCTATAATCATAGGCAATCGTGGAATTGGCAGTTGCAAGTATTACAGTTATACAGACGCTATTACTTATTTGCTTTTTGGAGGCATAATTTAATGACATTCATAATATTATTGTGATATGATAAAGTTTAATACTTTCACAAGACTAAGGAAATCGTTTTTAAATAGTCTGAATAATTGGGCTTTAACACACAGTCTAGACGTTGTGCTCTGGTATATAATAATATGTACATATGTGTATGTATAATACACATATGCGAGTATAATATATGTTCATAGTACTTACATGCTATTATGTCTTTACATAACAGTTTACGGTTCGCGCGCAAACACATAGCCATTGCGTTTTTAAATCTCATATTAATATCAGCTTGCGGTTACTCGTTTTGAGACTGCATATTTTTTACACGAAATTATACACTTTATATATATATTTATATATCAATGTTGTGTCGATAACAGTTCGACTTACTAGTCAATAGGTAATAGCCCGAGACGACGCCATGGTCTGTCATACAATAAGAAAATGTACCGATCGACAGCTTCCATAGCATTTTGTCGTTTTCATTATAACATGTAACTTAATATCGATAATTGTGCTAATAAAAAAATATTGCGGTTTATTATGGAAATATGGTCGACGCGCGTAGCTAATAACATGCTTTTTATTTATCTCGAGGTCAAAATATAAAAACAAAACTAAAATTAAACATTATAATTATTCCAATTTTTTTTTTATTACAAAAACAACTACATTCGTGCGGCAAATTTATTTTACTTCGAACCTGTTGACGTTTTGATTTTTTATTGTCCTGCATACATATCATATTTTAAATGCACTAATAAGCTTTAAATTATAGCAACCAGTTGTTTCAATAAATCAAAATATATCAGCCGACAAACAGGATTAATTGCTATTCGAAACGAGCGTAACTCGTTTGAGGACAAGTGATTTACCGACTATAATAATTAATTTAGATTATCATTCTATATCATATAATATACTCCTATAGGTAGATTATAAGATTACACAGTGTTAATACCAGTGGTACAGTAACGCAGATTAGGGAACTTACTGGTAGAACTAAGTTCCCGACATGCGAGGTACTCGGATTCGATTCCCAATTAAATTTCTTCCGTTGTTTTCCTCTTTTTTAACAATAAGTATTATAGGTAATAGATGAATATGATGATAATTATATGTATAATGACATTTTCTTTAAAAATAATTACAATTTTGTAAATTTTTTTTATTGATTATTGTTAGTTTACAATATTAGACCATGTTCAATTTTTTATAATTATTTTATTAAATTCCAGAGCTCTATCAACTTTTGAAACTTAAATGGTGTTGTACCAACATTTAAAATTTATAAATATTTTTAATTAAATCAATAATTTACTTTATATTTTATTGATCGATAACCAGCTGTTATGAAAAATTATTTTTAAAGTTATTAAAGTTTATAGTTAAGGACAGAAGGAAGGGTGGCTTGAAGTATTCATTTTTATCTGCACGTATTACTCAAACGCACTTCACCTGCCGTTTAAATATCTTTAAGAGTAATTAATCAAAAACGATTATCAACCAGTCAACACTTATATCGAATTATTCTTATTTTAAAAATTGAATTAAATATAAGCGTTTCAAAAGTTGATGGCGATATGCTAAAATACTAAAAAAAAACAAATTATTGATAATTTTAGAATATTGTAAAATACCTAATAAAAATAAAAATTGTATACAAAAACAAGAACAACGAAAATTCAATTATTTTAAGAGAAATTTAGTGGCTTGTGTTCAATTGGCCACCCTGTCGTATAGCCTTTAGAGGTGAAATATCAAGTATGTAATTGAACCAGATTAAACTTCAACAATTACCATTTTTTTTCTTCTTTAAATGAATAATACAAACGATACGATCGCCGAGTGTTGGATTGGCATTTCACGACGTTTTATTAACGGACTCGTTGGCAAGCGTCGGACTAGCTCACAACCGTAGTGACAGCCAAACGCATAATACAACAGCAACATAATAATATAATGGGTGTATAATATAACAGTAATCGTGATAAAACGGCGTTGACGACGATTGTCAAGTCCATTCGGCCAGAACAAACAATAGAAAGCAGATTTTCGATATTGCAATAATAATAAAGTAGCGTTTTATATGAACACACACGCGTTGGCTAGGACGTGTCTGGATTATTTACTATACTTTGGCCGTGGCCGCGGTGGCAAGTGCAACAATTTCTTTAGGTCGTCCGTTTCCGTTTGCAACAGCGTTGACACTTGCCGTGACGTTTTAATAGCTGGGAAAATCAACAATCACTGCAGTTAAATCATGTTTTTATTTTTAAAAAAAAGTTTAATAAACGATTTCATTATATTGGGCTTAGGAAGATTCAGCGTGCAGAAAGTGCAAAGTGCAGAAATTGAATGACGCGGACGGTCAAAATTTGGTCTCAAGTCACGTGCAATTAGATCAAGGAGCGGCACAATTTACAGACTGGTAAAAAACTGTGTAAAATAATTGTGACAATAATTGTCTAGTTTGAAGTCGATGACAAATCTTAGTGTTGAGTAGCAGAAATGACGGTAAACAGTACAATATTTCAAATATATATGAATTAGAAACGCTACATATCATACATCAAAGAAGCTTGTCTAAAAATATAATTATTATAATCACTTCGGTAGTGTATAAAGAAAAATTAAGTCACAAATACGTTGTACCATAAAATGCCTGATATGTATATAAGAATAAGTTTACTATCCAGTCCAAGTCAATTTAAAATCAACTGACTAAAATCATCGTTATCATTGATTTTCATTTGAACTACACCTCTTAATAGAGATCTTATATTATGTGCTCGAGCAGAACTGTGAAATTCAAAATCTATACAAATAGCAGTTTAGGATTTGAAAATAGAAATAGGTTTAGCCTCTATGTTCGGTGCTGAAAATTTATTTTATATCGTTTGATACTTTTAACGTTTAAAAAACATTTAAAGCAGACCAAGTACGATAGCTAGCATTGTAAAAGTTATAATGCGCTTTACGGTTATAATTTGAGTAATAGGGAGAATGCGATTAGGGTTGATTGTCTATCTATAATAATTTGTCACAAAAATATAATAAATACATTTTAGATTTCAATATACTGATATTTGTTGACTGTTAATTCACTCAAACATATTAACCTATACATTTACAACGGTCAAACTTTATAGAAAACCATTATAAGAACAGATAGTTTTGAAAATTATATAAATGTCATAACCCCACTCTACCCCCATCTTGAGTCTAACTTTCAGACCCTAAATCCTAAGAGTTGGCTCGAAAAAGATAAATAAATAATAGATTCCACCCCTTCTCGGGGAAAGGGTTTGTTGTATTTTTTCGGTTTGTCAACGTTTATCGATGGTACTTTATTTTTAAAATATTCCATATAATTTTGGAGGAAAATCAACTATTTCAAAAAAATGTAAATAGCGCGGTAGTTTTAATTTTTAGTAATAATAATGTCTGTAGACCTGTGACCTCCCCTGCCCCAAAAATCGTCGACCCCACTGTACTGGCTCTTTTATTGTTTGTCGAAAAAAACTCCTACAATCGTAAATTGGTATTGTTGAACGGTATATTGTTAGATTAGATGGCCATTGTTGATTTTTCTGAAGAGAAAAACGAGTTCTGCAATTATTAAATCAACCTCCGTTTTACGTAACGTTACAGAAAACGACGCTGTACACAGTACAACATTGTTATTGTTGTGGAGAAACTCGGTATTTACTCGGGTTAAATGGGATTCTATATAGACCATTTAATCTATTATTTATTGAATAAAAAAAGTATTGTGTGTTTATGCGATCCGAGGTCGTGTTTGGACAAAAAATTAACCAAATACAATAATTATCGTCCAAAGCGGCGCCTATCATATTATTTTTGCTATCGCATGATAATTATCATTATTATTATATAGTGACCTCATATTTCAATAGAATTTTCACGTTCGTTTCTTTAATACGATATTGTATTTAAAATTATTTTTGAAAAAAAATTGTATATGTCGATTTTAAAATTGTCGACAATTATGGAAAGTGTTTATATTATTATGTGCATAATATAATCAAACGTTTCCCCCCTGAACTATAGAATCGAGAGTTTGCCCTTGGACGTGCGGTCACGGTTTGAGAATGTGTCATTGCTCGATAAAAATTCCAAGTCACCTTGTGAAGTGAATTTCCATCTCTTACGTCGAATGGAATAATTGTCGGTGTTTAATATTGTTGTCAGAAGAATGGGTCTTCAGTTTTTCTTACCTTTCAAATGAATATCCTATTATCATACAACGTAAAGTTATTTGTTATTTTAAGTATCATTAAAATCATTATGTTATTAAAGAAACCTACCAATAAAGTGTTGGTTTTTATAATATTAAACATATAAAATAGAATTGCATACCGACAGCTGTTGTGTACCCATCTAAGCTTCCTCGTGTGCATCAACGTTTGAAATATCATTGTTAACAAATATAAAAAAAGCTTAACAAGCAATATAATTAAGCTCATCAAAATCATCACAATGAATTTTGAAATAACCTGAATTATTACAAAACAACCAATAATTTATTATTGTAGCTTCAACCTGCAGCGTTTGCGGTTTTTATTTGAAAAACAAAACAGCAAGTATATAATATAACAGCAATACATCATAATATTATATTGTATACAACAAGAAAAGCCAAAGGGGACGTTGCATTCGTTCCGTCGAGTTCAAGTACCTTTAATAAAATAGGTACACCACCTATAGTAATAAATAGCGATAATGACGTAGAATGAAGTATCTTCAATGCGATTACAATGGATAGGCGTGATGAATGCGTTTCAATAGCGCCGGTTATGTGTACTGTTAGTAAATTAATTATAATTTGACCACAAAATCTAAAATCAGCAATGTCGATTAATATTTTATTTTACAGCTAGCCAATTAAAATGTTTTCTTTTAATAAATATAAGACCCATAATATTTATGTTACACTACTACGGCCCAACAATTCATGATCTACATTTCCAATATTGATCAAATTTGATGTGATTTTAACAGCCAGGTACTCAGACGTACATTAAAGTATATACAATTACAAATAATGACATAGACATTACTCTATCAGATATATTAGACATTAATATTAGTGTTGTTATTGTATATGTGTAAAGCGAAAATTACAATGCCTTCAATCGAGGTTTATACTATTCTGAAAACAGAATATAGTTATGAGTTAATAGTTCAGACAAATATTTATAATAATATTTTACTGCATTTTTTTTATGTAAATTTGTATGTATCCTCTTTCTAATAAGTGTAATTCATTAGCATTTATCAATTGATCGAATATACTTAATCCTTAGGTACAATCATTTTACTTGAAATATTTACATTTCTCAAAAAAACTAATCATTAATTTTATGAAGACATAATGGTCTATAAAATGCATAGTTTTCCTCTTTAAGAATAACTAATAAATAAATAATATATTATGATATAATATGGAGTTCATAATACATAAAATACATTGGGGTTATGACAACATCAGTAGGTAATAGGTATAAGAGTTAAGAGGTAGTAAAATTTTAGTTAAAGACACTGTGTGGATATCCAAAACAATTTTTAGTTACATTTATAAGTCAAATTCTAAACTTTAAGACAATAATTTAATAAAGCATACATTACATTGACAGTAATTTCAGTAGAAAAAAACAATTTAGTACTATGATAGAGAACGCTAAATGTATAATTTAAATTCAGTCACAGAAAAAACTCACGGATTACTTAAAAAACGTTCATTAAGTATTTTCATATGTGACGTGAACTAACTGCTATATTGCTTGCGAAATAGATTAGGTTATTCGACAAAATAATAGAAATAAATACCGACATTATTTAAACGAAATTGAACATTTAAAAATAGCTGTTGAGTACATTTCAGCTCATTATAATGTAATACACAATCAAGGAAAACACAATTTTAAACACTTATAAGGTATTCCAAAAAAAAAATTGCACCATATTTCAATTTATTTTCTTATTATGCAAATAATACTTCGTCTACATCGTCTACTTAGTTGACCAATAATATTTACTGAGAAACATTTATGTTCTTAAAACTATTGTGGTTTAAAAATGTCTAATTAGAATTTTTTTTTAGCGAAACCAGTAATTGCGAAATGTGTGTGTTCAGTATAAAGTTGCACGCTATTTATTATTTTAATATGTTTTTACGCAGTTGTCTGTAATAAACAGTTGATACCCAAGGGCCTTCGTTTGCTCGCCTCGTAGGTTTACTCGGTCGACGTTAAATTGAACTGCTATAATAATAATAAATAAATTTGTTTTCCTTAAACGTCGATCGTACATTATAACTGGAGCGAACCGAGAGAAATAACGATTTATGAGTTGCCAATTATTATTTTCTTTTTGGAATAATTAAAAACCGTCTGAACGGCACAACAAACCCATAATATTAAACGCGCTGAATGGTTTAGACTTATGGGTAATTGCTTTCGTGCTAAGCACATAATTTACAATAACGAAAGATATCAGCTTCTATATTATGATTGGTTTGTACGTAACAACAGTGGACATACACATAACAATTATTTAGAGTTGTTGTTTATCAACTCAAAGACTTGTTACGTATATGGAAGTGACATTATAATAATTATAATAATATAGAGCTAACAATAACGGCGTGTAAACGTCTCTGAGTGATATCTGGATAATGACTACCAAAGAAATTATTGTCGGATAGACCTATATTATAACTATGTGCCATTCCGTTCAGTCTGCTAACCGCGTAGTTTGGCAGTAGAATATATAAGAAGAGTAATCTTCAAATGGAGGATCGGAAATCGAAACCAAAGTCCAAGATCATCGATTATGATGTAAAAGAAAAAACCAAAAAATACCGTTGTCTATAAATTTTAATTAGACACATAGTGGAGACAGGTGTGGAAGGTACACTGTACACTGATAATAGTAATAACTAACATTCCAACATGGAATGTTCACGCGTCGGCTATGATCTTATTTCGTAAAAAGTGTCATTAGAAGATGGGGTAGATTTGAATGAAAGTCATATTATTATGTATCATAATTTTATTTGATCGATAGTGTTTAAGAAATGCATTTAAATACAAACGATTATGATAAATATAATTAGGGTTAGAGGAAAGAAAAACGGAAGAAGTTAAGGCAATAGTATATTATTACAGTCGCTTAATAAGCGTTGACCAAGCTCGTTCGCAAATCTAAGCAAAAATTAATGCAAACCAATCACAAACATGATGGCTGAGTGACATAATCACTTTCAAATAAACGCTTTGATGTGAATTGTAGATAGTAAAAATATAAATATGTAGGTATTGATAATAAGAATGACACGAGGGAGAGGGTCAAATGCCTACCCTGCCTCCTCCCAAATGACGCCACTGGATACAGCCGGTAACAATGACAACAAAATAATAACAGGTTAAACATCATATCAATTATTCTGAAAAGGGTGACATATCTAATTGGAGTATATATTTTAAACATAATTTTTTACATTCGATTTTATAGCCTATATTTTGCCACAAACGAGCAGAAAATTGAAACCATAACCAAATCAATATTGAACTATTTTGTTTCACATTCAAACTAGTTTTAAACTGTAAACTTAAAACGTCTAAACCTCGGATTCAAAATTATCATTCGACGTTTTGCACTCACTGCGAATATATTTTCATAAAACGTTTTCCTTGCAACTTTTTTTTTTTTTATTTGCATCAACCTCTACTTTACCGTCTTTGTATGTGTGTGTGTACACTGTACGAGAGAGGGGTTGACATAATATTATTGATTATGACGGTCGTTATCGTTATGACTGTGTAATTTTGTAGTTTTTCGTTGTCGCATACCGCGCACCCGTGACCTAGTTGCATCTGTTAAAAAACAAAAACTCATTGTGATCGCGGTCTCAAGTTAAGGTTTACCGTGTGCGATCAATCGATACCGCACAATATAAACATGATATAATTTTTATGACCGTTATACAACACAAAATCACAAACCGGCTTTGAAAACGTTATCGTAGTCGAACGTCGATGTTATGTCTGTACGTGAACAGCATCACGTCACTTATAATAATATGTGTATATTGGTCTTGTTTAATCTTTTACCAGATCTGATCTGCTCAGGTGAATTATTACCCAACAACCGGCGTTAAAGTCATCCAAGTCAAAACTCGGCCAAAAAACGCTTAAATCTCGAGAATGGAAAAAAAACCTTATTGTTCACTTATGCCTGTTTCGGCCTTTTCCCGGTTAGGACATAACCTTTTCTCCCTTTCATCCCGTTTCTCCAGAGTATATAATTCTATCACACATTGGCAGTTCTCAGCTCCAATTAATTTCATTGCACTAACTCTGCCACCTAATAATATTAAATGTATACATAAAGGTGTTATAATTGAATAAAAAAGGTTTTTGTTTATTAATAAAATTTTAAATATATTAAAAAATAGAGAAAATAAATACCAACAGCTAACATTAATGGCTGATGATATTATATTGCATTTGTTTAAATGAGATAAAAAAAAAAAATTGACCGACGGGTGGAATTGAGATGTATTTCAAACTGAATTCTGCTTTCTATATTATGCGAATTTCATTAATAATTAGTTTTTTAATTTTTTTTTTCAGCTGTGCTATGGAACTGTAATTGCTGGTGGAATGCCGCCAATATTTACACTTTCGCCGTGCAACCAGGAGTAAGTATACATTTATGTTGTTATGATTAAATGATCGAAAGTACATTATCAGATTGAAGTTATTAATTATTATACACATAATATATATATATATATATATATATAAATTATTTAAATTCAGTAGGCATCCGTTCAAATAAGTTTTCCCAATAACGAGCAAACTAAATCCATCGAGCAATCTATTTGTATTTTCTTTCGCTCTACAGTACCGGTTAAGGAATTAAGAGCATTACATCATAAACGTTAACGAAATTCGTTATCTTTTTAATATAACATACAAAAAACTAATTCGTTAGTGCTCAAAACTTTATTATAATTATTTTATTTTTACGGCAGGCTGTGGCAACGTAATCGTAAACGAATGAAAAGCAAATGACCGGTTGTTGTTATTAGCGCCCCGAAAATGGATCAGTAGGCATCTATTCAAACACTTAGGGCATAGCAGCATACTTAAAAAAATATATATATATTTCATTACTGATTGCATAACTAGGACACACATACGGACCAAACTCGTTAATGCTTATGATTATATACCCGTTGCGCGCATACAAACGTTGACATAATGATTTTAACACAATTTTTAGTATTGCCGTCTTTTCAAAAAACAAAAGTCATATCGTGATTGTCTTTGTTCTGAATTCGGTAAAAAAAAAAAAGCAGTAACAATCAAAATTTTAAATTCCTAATGATAACAATGACTTATTATTTGATTGCGAAATTTCACTCAGCCCGCTTGTAAGAATTTAATTTAACTAGTAACCCTTTTAAAAAAATTATTTTTCCAATTATCATTTCGTTGGTTTAGCGTTGCACACAAATTACGATTATAACGATTATTATTTTGTATAATATGTATTCAATTTGTAAATGATTAGGTTTTTATTAGAATCTAGTTGTTGGCAAGAAGGTGGTATGCATTAGTTAGTTTTTACAGCTCCCTCTGTGAAGTTAGTGCATTTTTTTTTTGTTTAGCTAAAGTGAAAGTATACCGAAATTACCATTAAAAATATTTTTAACAGTATTTAGTTAAAAGTAAGATTTCCTGTAATCTACATTGAACGAATTGTTTAACACAAATAATTAAATAGTTGTAAAAGTGTATTTGAATCTTTTCAAAATAATTATATTATTTCATAGTTTTTATGGAAAATAATTTTGAAAGTTACAATTTAACAAATAAATTAGTGATTTCTAATAAAATTCAGCTTATAAAATTGATTTTTAAAAAATATCACAATTACCAAACGTTTCTTGTTAAAAAAAGTAAATAAGTGGGATTTGCCGGGATTCGCTGAAACTTAAGTAATTACTGGTTTTGGATTTAAACAATGTCTATTAAAACATTTATCAAGAAACAAACGACCGTTTTTTTTTCATTACAAAATAATTAATATAGTTGTCTTGCTGCTAGATTTTTATCGGTCTCAGCTGTCAAAGTATATTTATTATTAACATATTATATTGAAATAACAGTGGTAATTAAACATGAAAATTACTTGTATGTATAAGACAGAAGTCGTGCTCCACTAACCCCAGAAAGCCTTTATATTTCAGAGCCATAGTCAAGGCTAAGCTAATATTTATAATTTTTTTTTTATCTCGCCGGCCTACTAATACTATGTATTAAATATTAAGCGTGACTTTCTAACCTAACCTTCATGGATTCAAGCGTTTTGCAGATAATTGCTCTATTATTTAAACATATTATATCACTAGAGGTATAATTTTTTTTGCCAAGTTCATGGAAATTAATCACAATAATCGTTTTGGCCTAACCTTAATCTACATTGATTTAAATACCAAACTCCCTCTTAGACTAATACTTTTAGTGCATTCATGCGTGTATTGCTGCTGTTAAGCATTTAGTACATTTGTACACAAAACTGGTTTTGTATATCACATACATATGAAAATTAGCAAGTCGATGCGGTTATCTGTTGGCTAGTAGAATGTTAAAACTCTCCAATGCATACCTACATTCATAATACAAAATATTCCAATTGATACTTTGATAAAAAAAAATTGACCAGCATTTTTCAACTCTTTGTATGTTTTTAATCGAGTATAGTGATGTAACACATGATTACCGTACCGGCATCTCGGCCACTTGCCGGTTCTTTCTCTGATCAGGTGTGAGGTGACTGTTCAAAGAGAAAGAATTTTTTCTCTTGCTTTCCTCCAAGAACTTGTTAGGCAAGCATTAGATTTGCATCAAAATAACCCACAAAGTAAACATATTTCTTGCTGATTTTAAACGCCATAATTAAATATAAATCGTCCATTGATTTGTCCACATTAAAACCACCGTAAAATGTAGGCGTACAGACCACAATTCAAACTTAAATCGCGTAATTTAAAATTACTTATGTAAATTCCATTACCGGCTAATCAGATTTTCGACTAGAATATGCGAAATTATAAATATTTTGATATGCCATACTTACTGAAAAACTTTTTGTTCATTTTTCTATCGTAAAACGTCTTTTTATTGCACAGAAGACCTAAATCGCTTTTTAAAATAATAATAATCCTATTAATTTCAAATAATATAAATAACTAATCGTCTAGTCTTGCTACTGTGTTATCTCTATATTGTTATATATTTATTCATAGGCAATTTGTTGTATAATATAATATGTCTACGATTTCAACTTGACTATTATATTTAATGTGTGTTTATTTACAATAACTATAAAAAAAAAACATTATAGATCCGGACTGTAGAAAATAAATATCCTTAATAATACTAGTTTGCCAACAGTTTTTGAGTGATAGATTGTTCTTTTCATACCCAACGTGCGTTATATTATGTGTTTAAAATACCACTATAGTCAGTCAATTATGTTGTCCTTCAAGATAATATCGGTTTGAACGAGAAAGACCTCTTCTTGTTTTTGAAGACTGATTCAGTTATTGTTTTATTCTCGTTGAATTTTAATAAACGCATTAAACTTATGTTTTTGCAGTACTTGGACTTTGACAATTTGCCAGAAACGAACTTCTCTTGTGACGGCAAAGTCATCGGTGGCTATTATGCAGACGTGGAAACTGGCTGTCAGATGTTTCATGTTTGTACCATTGGCCAAAAAGGTAAGAGCTACATTACAAATAAATAGAAGTAGTATAATTTTTATTATTTTATTAACTCGGCCCCGGAGACAACTTTCTTCGTTGATAGGCGAACAGCTGACTGAAGGCGGTTGTATAACCAGAGTGATTCGATCGTCTTATTTGCAAAAACAATTTACTTACTTGGAATTTTAATAATCGGATTAGTACCTAAAACCAATCCGGACATCGCTTTTTGTCATGACACCTTTTATAATATGTGGTCACTCTGTTTCTAGTCCAGTAATCTAATATTAAAAATAAACACTCCAAAACTGGTGACAGTTACTTTCAGTGTTTTTAAATATAGTTATTATTGTGTTATTCACAAGTACACAACTGTCGATCAAGAGCGGCTCGCCCACGTAACATAATAGTAAAATCCATACAGCTACTTGTACTACTAGAAAACGGTATAGTTTTGCACGTTTTATCCTATTCAAGAAGGTAATTTTCTATTCCGGAAATAACCTTCTGTCCTAAGACCGCCGAGTGCCCGGTCGTTACAAGTTTATGTAAGGTTAAAAATTAAAATTTAAGTACCTATACACTAGACTTCTAAAGTCAATTTTTTCATAATCTAAGTACATTTTGAAATGGTCTCATACATTTCAAGAGAGCTGAAACCTCGTTGTGCAATCACATCCATGTATGTATAATGTTCGACGTATTTCTAGAGCTTATACTGAACAAATTCTAGAATAGTGTTGTAAGAGCACAACGGGTCAACCACTGTTTCATTAATATAATATAATTAATAAAGCTAATAATCTATTGTTTTCGTTTCTGATACGATAACTTTTTTTCTCTTAACTTTGTATAAAAAAAAAATGGTAAAACATTATTTTATAACACTTAGTAGACACTTTAACGATATAGTATGTAAACTTGTAAATTTATACTTTTTATATTTATCTTATTGTCATACAAATAATAGCTTGACGATGCAATAGATTATAACATGTATAGTGTATACCTACAAAATTGCATACGCGAACAGAACCTCATCCAACTAACCAACATGTTGCAGAAAGTTAAAACGAAATAATAGGAAATTTAAATATATTGACGTATTTCTTGTTGCATTACCTATTGGCTATTCGTGAAACATACATAAACAATATAATAGAAAGTGTGTACCTAATACTGATGACTTACATTTCACATAACAATTATTATGTTACGAGTTTAGTAATTTCCCGTACATTGTGCTACAAATATTTGTCTGTACAAACAGGTCTAGGTTAATTTTGCGTGTTTACCTGAAATTTGGCATTTAATCTCAATTATACGGTGTATACAACTATTGACGGTATACCATTATAAAAATTCTATGGAAAAGTGATAGTCGTCGCATATTAAAATTATTTAAACGACAACAAAACTACGAGGAATTCACGATAGAACAAATAATAGCAGTACCCTTCATTATCTTTTAAGTACTTTATTTGTGTAAAAATTATGTAGGTATTATAATAATATGTAAAAAGTGAATGTCAAACGCATAGTTGCTTTCCTATAACAATTATTAACCTGTGTCCCTGTACATAATTATAAATAGTATCGGCTTATTATTTAAATTCTACAAATATTATTAGTACAGCAGAGCACAATGAATGGAAACTGGAGAGGGATCTGTCCGGAGATGATAGAAGGATCCAAATGGTCCGTTTTAACAATTTGATGGAAATTATTTTATAAGTTCGTGACAGTATTAAAAAAAACAAATGAGTTTTGAAAATTGTATTTTTTTCCCCTTCATTATCTTATTTTTATAAATAGAATCTATTTTAATCATCTGTGTATTAATAATAAATATTTATTCCATATTTATTGAAAAATTATATCAGCCAGTCTTAAATCTACATAATCGTTGACTCTTTTCCGGGGCACATTTTAATCTTGAGCTAAATGTTTAATTAATTTTTTTCGAAACCGTAGCGCGCAATTGCATTGCTCTGCATTGTGCATTTAATTGTTGCCGTGTTGTGCCCTGTACGGCCGACTGTAATACCGACGGCGTTTTTTTTATTAACTAATAATAATAGCAATAATTCTGTCGCTTTCTGTCAGCTTGCATAAAAAAAAAACATGGTTGTGGGAGTGAAAATAAATTGTCTATAGCACTAGACGACGGTGGACCAGTTTAGTGACCCACTGGGAATAAATTATACAGACATTCTTAGCAAGGTTGTAACATACCTAGCATTGGCCGTTCGAAAAGCATATTTACATCATAACAACACTTGTATAAAGACAGAGTAAAATTTAATAATATATTATGCACCGTTCCCAGTACAAACGTACAAAGTATTTATTAGAATGTATATGAACTGTCGCTGTCGAACTCTATTATATATTTTTATATATTAAAAAAAAATTCAAATTGATTTCAATGTATGAAGTACGAGTAATGCGATAAATTACAACCCTGAAAATGCATTTTAAACAATGACCGCGAGGTTATCAAAATTATTGATATGTCATAATAGAAAAATTATTACTGTGTTTCTGAAAAATTATTACCTCGAGTAGACTTGATCAGAATAAAATAACAGTTATTATTCAAATGACTCGAATAAGATTGAAAAAAAAACGATAACTTTGTCATTTGAGTATTGACAATTAAGGTCACACAAAAATATGATTTCAGTATTTCACATCAAGTTTGTGTTTAAACCTTGGTAGTTGAAAACCTATACTAAATGAGGGACTTTTATACATTTGGCGAATAAAAAAAAGAAAAAAAGAAGGCAATATGTAATCGCTTTAAATATTTCCCAGATTACCGAGTGGTTATAAATTATATTTTCGTACCAAAATATTTGTGAAAATTAGTTACATAAAAAAAATGCTTTGCTAATCAAGTAAACCTATCGCATGAGGTCAAATCTGTTCATTAATAGGTCGTTAAAAAACAAAACTATGCTAAAATTGTTACCACTTTGCTTTTTAAAAAATATACACTTGATCGAACAGGTTTTTCCAGCTTCTCAAACCAAACGTAGTTAAGGAAGGGAAATAAAAACAAACACACAGCATTGTTGTATACTAAAATAAAGTAATATTTGACTAAACGTTTTAATTACATGATTATTTGTTGATCGTAACGATTTATAATGAGTTTTTCGATGAATTTTCGGGACAAATACCAATTTAGGGAGCAGTTTGATAATAATTAACCGGTGAAAGGATAATAGTGGGTCATATTATATTTCTAAAGAAGAAATTTCGATTCGTTCAATGCTATATTATGTATTGATGCGAAGTGCAATAATAATAATAACACCGTACCTACATTTTAATTGTATCGGTATTTCTGCAAATAAAAACGAGTTCTATCGTTTTAATAACGTTTCATAATGGGCAGCTATTACTTGAATACTTTTATTCACATAACCAACTGTTTAAAAACGATTTAACTCAATTACCCGCCTAGTTGTGCACATATTTAAATAATTATGTTCAATCAAACAATGTTAAAAAAAAAATACGCTGTTATTAGTCTTAAGTTTAAACATATTAAATTATAAAAATATATTGGTTAGTACGTATCATGTTATCTTATTGTAGCCTTAAAACAGCCATAAATGTACTTTTTTAACACAAACGGGATTTAATACCTATAGTCAAGTAAAGTAATTCACCTTGGTGAAATCATCGTGGTAAATAGTGAGGAGGGTAAGCCGTGAGATATATATTTCCAGCCTTTAAAAAAATTGCTTAACGACAAACTACAGTTTTAACTTATTTTATCTAAATATTTGAATTATTGATTATTATTATTGTTGGTCATTTAATGAAATATGTATTTAAAAAAAAAACATACATGTAATTATATTTTCTATTGTTATCAAATTGTTAACGCATCGAAGCCACAGAAAACGTGCACAAAGCATACAAACGCTATATTTATTTTTTTATTTAAATTGTTAAAAATTAATATATTATTTTTTTTGTAGCCGAGATAACCGACATCAAGTTTTTGTGTCTAAACGGAACGGTGTTCGACCAAGAAACGAGGGTATGCGAGCGGCTGGACGAAGTAGACTGCAGCAGGAGTGAGAGCTTCTTCGACTTGAACTTGGAGTTGTATGGCAACAATGGAGCGGGCTACGGGTAATGCATTTTCTTTGTAACAGCCTTACATAATTTGATACACGTTTAAAAAAAGCCAAATAGATTATCAATGAATCGTACCTTTTGTAGAAATTATTTATAGTTCATGTGGTAGTTTTTAAGAGTACAATGTACCATTATAGTCTAAGCTATGTAAAATCAGATAAAAACAAACTATGTACTTTATAATAGGCATTTGAGGATTGGTAAACGTGATACATTGGAAAAAAATAATAATTGACAGTTATTGGTTGCAACTATAGTGATTACGGGGCTTATATTTAATTTAATGCAACACATTCAGCATTCTTGATTCAGCTCAATAGAATAGGACTCTCGAGAAATGTTATCTACTAAAACAATAAATAAACTAGTGTTTTTTTTATTGATTTCTTATGAACGCATTCAATATATTATGCACTTAACAGCTCTAGTCGACTGGTGCAAATTTATAGAACCACATTGGGAGCATAGTGAATAAGCTTGAGTTTATAAAATTACAATATAACATCATAATTCATTATTTATCCATATACATTGATCCATATACATAGAATGCTATACTCGTTAATGGAATTAGTTATGGGGTTTTTGAGAGCCATGAACCACTACAAGGGTAAACTGGCTTAAGTAGTTGTGTTACCAAGCGCTACCATATGCCCAGGCTAAGTTTTTGAATGCTTGTTATAAGCGAGTTTTGGTCAATTCACAAAACCTTGACCGTACTAAGGATGACCCAGATGCTCAATTTTAAAATTGTTTTTTTGTCAAATTAAATAATTATTTAGTTTAGCTGTTAGGATAGAAATTAGAATTCATCATTATTACCTACACTATATTGAAATATATATTTAACAACAAACGCGTTTACAAGTAAAACGGGTTTTGACCAAAGGAAAATCCAAATTACAACGGATTTTCTTTTTTGGAAATTTTATACAACTATAAAGGAAAATAAATAACCGCGTGCCAGAAATAGTGATTAACGGTAAAGCTGATCAAAATTAGGATTTAACCAGTAAACGATTAGTCAATAATAGTCATAGTTTACACGTTATGTGTGGTAAATTCAATTTTGTAACTTTTGTCTAAAATAATTATTTTTATAAAAAGCGAAAGCACCATTTTCTTGGCTTTGATCTTGGAAATAAATCATATTTCTTTTACAATAATTCCGATATGAATTTTAATACGACAGGAATCTGGGAATTTTAAAGTACATAGTAAATGGTTTAATAACCTAAAATAACTTAAAGCTAATTTACCATCGGACACGCCATGGTAATACTAACATACATAGTTAGACCTAAAGATAAAAATTTTAAAAAGTACATGTATGATAAACTTTATTTTTGAAGTTCACGTACAAAGTGTAGGTATAATGTCATAGCGAAAAACCCGATGCTTATTCATATAGTTTAAGCTCCAATTAAACCATAAAAATATACAGGTGACCCATTTAAACGTAAGACTAAGACTAATTTAATTTTCTCGAGTAATAATTACAATTTTGTAGTTTTTCTTTTTAAAACATTTCTATTTATTTGATTATGCAATATTATAAAACTACCTAATATCTAACTTTTAGATATTAGTATTTTCGTTTTATACCGGTATACGTGTTATACGCGTTGTTTAATTACTACTGCCGTCATTTATAATGTACGTATTACACAGCCCTATAGTAGTAATACTAAGTATAAATATAATAATTGTGTAATTATTATCTTGTAAAAAATCAACTCTAAAGATTTATTGTTTTAAAGTGAGTATGTATTTCTTCGAGATTTACAAAGTAGGTAGGCACACAATAAATTAGTATTTTACAATGACAAGTTTTTTTTTTTTTGTAAACACTTAATCACTCAGTTCCTCATTAAATTATTTGGGAAATCAGCGGACCAGTCGAAAACTGCAACGAATGCAATACTCTAGATAACACTTTTTACAACAAAAAATTGAACATTTTTCAGTTTCTTTAGTTTAGTTTATATAGTTTAAAACTAAGACGTCGGAACTCGAGATAACACTTACTAATCAGAATAAATTACTACTTAACCTTGTTATAATACACGGTAGCCTAATAATATTTGTGATTAACTTAAATGTGAGCAACTAAGTTGTATACCTATTTAGAGGTATTTTTTATTGTTAATTTCTTTTTTTGACAGTTTCGTATAATAATATAAATGTTTGCAATGTTTGTAGTATTCAACCAGAAGAGCAGCCGGAACAAGAGCCGGCCCAGTGCGATAACGAAGAAGAAGACTGTTCCGGTACTCCAGATTACTTTAGCGAAGATGTGACTACCGCCCAACCGGCACCGATAGCCCAACCGCCGCCCACGACGACGACGACCTCGACGACGACTACGACGACAACGACCACTACGACAAGGCGGCCGCCGACGACCACAACCAGTACGACAAGGCTGCCGCCCGTCTCGTATCCGACCAACTCGCCGGAAACGATAGCCGCGCTCATTGCTCTTCACAACGCTTTCCAGGAAAGCCTTAAGGAACGAGATCACCATCATCCGTCGTTACAAAAGCTGTCGCCCACTGCGTCGCACGTGCAGCGTTACCCGATGCCCGCATTACCCAAACCGTTCACGGTCGCCAATTTTCAACCACCCCGGCACTTCCCGTCAAAACCGCAACAGCTACAGCCACCACCGCCACCGCCGTCGCAGTACCAACAACAGCTGCACCAGCCCGTGTTGTTCTCGTCCGAACGCTTTGGCAACCAGAATTTCCGACACGGGTACCGGTTGCAGAACGGGCCAACGCCATCGGCAGAGACGCCCCAGCCGCCGACGTTCCAACAATACTCGGATGGACAGGCGTACTACGACGACGATGACGACGACGACACGTCTAGGCGAAACTTTGCACGCGAGGCGCCCGAAGCTTCGGTGTCGGTGCACGTGCAAGTCAGTTCGTCTTCATCGAAAAACAGTGCCATCAACAATAACGGCAACCGGCCGCAGCAACAGCCACAGAGGCGGCCGTCTACCGTGTCGAAAAGCACGACGTCCGGGCCGCCACAGACGACGTCCACCGTGGCCACCACCACCACCACCACCGCCGCGCCGGTGACCACGGCACAGGCCGTTTTGCCATCGGCGGACGACGACCTGTACGACGACATCGGTGACGACGAATACGGTGACGAGCAGCTACAAGACCGAGAAGACGAAGAGTTCTTCAAGGAAGTGCCAAAGTTGGGCAAAAAGAGGAAACGGAGGAGAAAACGTGACGTCGTCGGCGATTTGTCGACCTAACAAGACGTATCGATTTTTCCCTGTATTATTATTATTATTGTACTCGTGTCATGTGATAACTAGGGCTGCCGCCCGACGAATTAGTCGCTGCACACAGGCCCCGGCGATAACGATATTGTCATATTATTCATTGTAGTAATAATAATAATTAATAGCTACTACGTCGCAATGGTTCGATTGTATTCATATAGGTATTGCTCAATTTCTTCCGAATTACAGCGCGAAATGGCCATTCATTGTCTTTATTATTGTTATATTTTTAAATATACATATATATATATATATATATATTTTTTTTTTTTAATTTGATTACGTATAACCTTTTTTATTTAGTAGCATAAAGATGTATATAAAATAAATAAAAAAATCGGCGGATAACGCGCCTGGTATTTGTATACCTCGAATAGTTGAATTACCTTTGTAATAATATTTTGAGCAAAATATATGTTTTTTTATCCGACTGCAAAAGAAGGAGGGTCTTGTGTTTTATGTACTTTAATCTTTGTAGCTTAATAAATAGTTGTAATCGAATAGCTTTACCAGTATGTTCTCTGCAGCTTCTCCAAATGGATATTCGGCACCACTGACTTGGTCTAATTTACAATTCAACATTGATGATTATTAAGTTCTAAGACCACGGTTATAAATTAAACCGAATTATGTCTTTATATAAAGCTAGCAGAGTAGTGTCGGGGCATAGTGGAAACCGAGCATATTGAGATCAAGGAGGTCAAAGGTTTTTAGGAACTATTATATATCTAGCTGAAATAAAATAAAGTTGAAATGAACGCTTCGATGCGAATCTGTAGATGATAGACATATTCACATATTAAATGCCTTAAAAGTTTTATTTTTAGAATTAGGGTGATTAGTGTTGAACGTCTGTCTTCCATATTAATTCATCACCATTGTTATTTGTTACCAATAGGCAAACAGCAAATCGACAACATAATGAAAATATTGGTATCTGCTGACTGTTGATTCACTCTCACATAGCAATCTGGAAATTTACTACGGCCAAATTATAATTATCTCCTTTGTTTAGATTATTTCCCTATTCTTGCAAAATGTAACATAAATAATTTCTACAATTTTTATAAGGAATTTACAACATGTGTATAGATCGCTTATAAATTACATCAGAAATGCTATATCATCTTTTACTTAAAAAAAATAAAAACCATAATTTGTAACAATCCTGAGTGTATATTAGAACTTAAAGTTTAGAATTTCGAATTCTACAGGACAAAAACTGTAAAATCTCTACAAGCAAATCATTCAAATATGAAACGCAGCACATAAGAAGTACAAAAAACTGTGAATTTAGTAATTATTACGCTGTTATGTAAATTATTTAAAAATTCTGATTTATTGAAAAAAAACTGTGGAAAATAAAAGTATTTTAGTCCTTTTTATTTAAATTACATTAGAACATTTTACAGTATTAATTTTAGTATAGTATAAAACTGTTTATATCTTCTTCTTTTAAAAGGTTTTATTAATCTCCCGAATTCGCACGTTTGTAGAAATATTTTTAGTATAAAATATTAAAAAAAACTAAAACTCCCTAAAATTTAAATCCAGGCTTCTGACGATAAATAAAAAGTACAAAAACTTTAAATTATTATTGTTTGATAAAAATTAAAAGTATTATACATAAGTCAGTTTTTTTCCAAAATTGTAGTATATCATCGAAAAATTGGTGATTCATCAAGTTCTGAACATACTGTAAAGTACGATGTGTTACTTCTTATATAAATAAATTGCACTTGTATTATGAACAAACAAGAGTGTTGTTTTATAGAGAAAATAAGTACAAAAAACATGTTTGTAGATTTTAGATATCAAATGTATACCATCAAAATAGGTCAATACTTATTTTTCTATGCTATAGGAGTGTGAATTTGTCTTACGTGTATATTTTGTTCACTTCACCTTTGTTAGTTCATAACTTAAGAGTACCTACTGTTTAATTGTGAGAACTGGCATTTATAATAATGAAACTTCAATTAAGCTTTATGTCAATAATACTAGTGCTCGTTTTCTTTTTAACAACGGAGATTGACGGGAAACCAAGTAAAGCTCATATTAAATTATCTAAAACGGTTGTAATCAGACCAACTGCCTCTGAAATAACCAATGCGATATCACATACAAACATTTCTCAAGAGATTCAAGTAAATACAAATATATGTATTATAAAGATAAAAAATATTTATATTAAGAAGGTTTTTTAAATTACCAAAAACTATTAAAACAAAAATATATGTTATTTCTATCTAATTACCATGAAAATCCGAATTCAAATATTTCATGTTTTTAGGTTGAAAATTTGCAAAAGTTCTTCGTTATTGGAACATATTCAAATAAGTTTATTGAACTGTTGAGCACGTACGATACATTGAGTTCCAACCCAATTGTATTTAGCAGCGACGAAATAGGAACACTGACCTCAGATTACCGCAAACAACCACGAAATAACAGAATTATTACTCAATTTAAACTTTACCGTAAAATACAAGAAATACAGTGCACGATTTATGTAACTTTGACAGGCGTATTACCGTTTTTCAAAGATTTTTTGGCCATTATTGCCGATCATGTACATATGATGATACAAATGTTATACTTAGGGAAACTTGCAGCGAGCGGTTGGCTTTGGGAATTGCACATAAAACTATTAGGATTAGAGCATTTAAAGTTGCAAGAAGAAGTATTTCGGGAAAAACACTTACCGGGAATAAACGAAACACTTAATGGATTAATAACGTCGTGCCAAGCAAATAACTATCTACCGTTGGACGTTATATGGAGTACAATTATGGCAATGAATTCAGACTTGTATACAAATATGAGCAGATTGCCTATCGACGACGGTTATTTACTGTTGGAAACATTGCAGATGTTCCCGGAAACCATCTTTGCACCGATACCCGGTTTCGTTGTTGATTGGGGCAATACACCTGATGCGTTTAAAAATGAAATGGAAAACATTATGCATCAATATAATTTTGGGGAATGGACGAAAGAACCTTACGCGTACATAGAATTTCAAAAACAATTTTTGGACGTCGTGAGGGTACAACTGTACGGTCATATTTGGGTACATTTAGTCATTTATAAAAACAAAGGCAGGGAGTGCCGACCCGAACACGATAGTTTTATAAGTGCATTGAACGGAGTAATTTATTTTGCTTATGTTGATGACGAAACCTTTAACAACGTACTAAATTTATTAAGTGAATTATATGAACCCGATGACGAGCAGATAAATCAAATTACAAGTATAATAGAAAACGAAATAAACCGTATTCTGTGTATTGTTACTGGGTCAAATAACGCTCATGCTGCAATTGATTGTGAACTCATCGAAGAAAACTGTGCAAAAAAAACACCCACAATCAATCTCGAAACCAATGCGAGATGTTTGCAACAATTCGCTTCGAATATTAACACAGGAATAAATGAATTACCTGTAAACGTTCTATTATTCTATATTAACGGAAACGAAACTACCGAGTTCGTTTTCCCAAATAATTGTAATACATAATATTGATTTAATAAACCAACGTATGCTTTCGAAAGTCCTGTTAGCCGTTTATGATTAATAATTAAGAACTGTGTTGCATTTAGATGATATGTTATAAATTATAAATAAAAATAAAAATAAATAAATTTAAATTTAAATTTAATAAATTACTGACCGTTTTTACTATCAATTATTATTATACATTCCCCATATGAAGTAGATAAAAATATCATAAATCATAAGGTAATCGCAAAGATATTACTTAATATAATATTATATAAATATAAATTAATTGTGCATTCAAGCTGTAGGTATGATATGGTGTGTCAGACAACGAAACGATTAACCATAGGTTATTTATCATTTATAATTAATAATTTTAATATTCAGTGTTTAGTTCCTTTTTTTAACGAACAAATTTTCAATAAATTTTACTCTTTAAAATGCCTATGATATTGTTCTATAATACCTCGTTTTATTAATATTTATTCCAAAAAATTTAATATTCCAGTAATCTATGTTTGAATAACGGAATAAAACGAATCAGAATTAAAAAATCTCAATTGTTCAAGAAGATATTTAAATTACTTTTTAGAATGCTGTTTAATTTTATAATAAAACTTGAAGTAAAAGTTCACTGACTAGCTACAGGTATACAAAATCAGCACAACTATAATTCATTATCATATATATATATACATAATAAATGATTATCTATTTAAAATTAAAAAAAGCATTAATAATTGTTAATATTAACGATAGTTGTATAGCTTTTCCGTCAGCCTTTTTCTCAAAATGCTAATAAATCCATACAAATTTGTTCAAAACTTGATAGTTATTATCGACCAGTCTTTTTTTTTTTTTGTTTAATGGATATTCATGATATACCTAATAAATATTTTTAAAAAAAATACCTATAATATTTTATTTTATTTTGTACCTAGACCAAGTTTAACGAGTAGAACATTTTTTTCCAATGTGTAGTCCAGAACTCTGTAAGCAAAGGTCCAAATTTAGCTTTCCAATTGATAATGTGTTAGGTTTTATTTTATACTCTGAATTTTCGTTGCATGAAATGCCGCTATATACTAGTGCCTGTGATTTTAAACGTGTAATTATAAATACACGTGTATTTAAAAAAAAAATATTTTGTTAACATTTTTAGTTTGAGTTAACGTATTTACACAATTATACTTGTGTTTGAGTTCGTATAATTAAATAGATGTGATATTAAACGTAAAACTAAAATTAATAACAAAAATAAATTTTTTTGAATACACGTGTATTTAAAATTACACATGTATGTTAATTACACGGGTTTCACGTGTAATCGAATACACGTGTAATAGAGACCTCTACTATATACATATTAATATATTATATATTAACTTAATTTACTCTAATAGTATTTATCTATTTCAAACAAGAAAATTTAAATAGGCGGAACCTTAAAAAATAACCGACACGATTAAACGAAAATTTAGCTATAATAATTATGCTATATTAATCATAATTCATATTGTATATTATTTGTATCAAATATTCAATTTTGTTAAAATACAATAATATGTCATAACTCATAAGATATTAAATGTGTTATAAGTCAAATTAAATTAAATAATTTATATTTTATAGTGAACCTATTATTTACAAAATTATGTATTTTAATTTTAAACAGTGACATACTCAATTTAATCGGTTCCAATTTAAAGCTTCGATGCTTAGCTGAGAAGGTATTTTTTTACATTGATGAGCTTTTATTTTTTTATTTAAATTTTTGTATGTATCTGTACTCATATATTTTAAGCCACTGAATCGATCTATTTGAGTATTAATTCTATAGATCAGAATATAAGGTACTTAATTGGATGAAAAATTAAAAGTTTTTACACCTTCTTCTTAAAAATAGTGAAAAACACCAACGTAATGTACATATATATCAACTTAAATTTACTGCGCTCCGTAATTTTATTTTTGTAATAGTCAAATTAGTTCCAAATTTGTATAGATCTTAATATATAGTACTACCGATAAACATTGACAAACCAAAAAATGTCATAAAACCTATCCCCTAGAAAGAATAGACATTTTTTCTTTATTTCACTTTTTCAAGCAGTTTGAGGGATTTATGTATGAAAATTAAACCAAAGGTAGATCTAGAATGGAACTATAACATGTATAATTTTCTTAAACATCTGTAGCCAAACTTCTTTTTTTATTAAGGAAAACCCCCCCAGAAAGGGGAAAATTACACTTTGACCGTAGTCAATTTCCAGGTTGCTATGTGTGAGTGAATCACTCAAAACAGTCGACAGTCAATACAAATATTTTCATTATATTGTTAATTATGATATATGGGTAACTATGACAATACATTTTCATAAACAGACAATCAACCTTAATTGTATCCACCCTATTACTAAATACGATTGATTTTTCAACAATCAATCATTCAATCGTTTAATTATTTATTTAAAGGTTCGGTTCGAAAATGTTCAGAAAATTTTAATTCATATTGTAAAATTTAAGTATTAATGATTCGTTAAAACTTTATCATAGCTTAACTTTTCATATCTCAACTGATAATTATTCATTTGTACCTCTACGTTTATTACCGACTTGTAGAACTAGGTATAAATAGAAAAAATAATTCATCTATTAATAAAATGGCTTTTTGATTTTGGTATTATCTATACACTTATAGATTAATTATATTAACTAGTAAGATCTATAAAACCTATATTTTCTAAAAATCCTTAATAACAAGAACGTATTTTTCAGTCTATTCAATAAACTTTATTTTTACTTTCACGTTAAAAAAAAAGTTATATGTGTATAATATAACTAAATAACTGTTAGTAAAAAATATAAAGTATATGCGCCTGCTTATGATAAATATGATCTATTTTACTTTACTTAAGTAGACAGTTTTGGTAAATTTGATGTATTTTACAAATAATAATATTCGGATTTTCTCGATTTGTAATATTTATACAATCTCACAAAATACATTTAATATTATCATTTCAATCGATAATTATAACCGAACTCGAATCTGAAAATACGGTTAAACTAGTGTACAAGTGTAAGTGTCATAAACAATGTTCAATCGCCAGTCCATTAGCAATAATCGTTTATAATAAACGTTTTACCAAAATATTTGCATGTAAACAACTATTTAACAATGTGTAATGGGTAACCCGCGAATTCCAACGGTTAACACGTTGTGTTAATAGCGATGTCAATTAATGTTAGGCGTCATACAAAATTTCGAAATAATGTATTTTCCCTTTAATGGGAAATTTGGACGGGGGAACGGGCATGTACGTAGGCCGTCGTTCGATTTCCTAACAGCCAAGAGAGGTCCCTTATAAAAGGGCCAGTGCTCATTTCGAAAAGGCACATCACTCCTCCAGTTGTCTTTGAAAACACACACAGCTCCAGTAGCGCAGCCAGTACTCAAAACAAATTTCAAAATGTTCAAGTGAGTACTATACAAATATTATTACTATTATTATGTTTTTATATTGTAACGAAAACGAAAACTCGACGAGTTAAACGCATTTTTTCGATTTATCGGTTTCGGCCATTAAATCATGACTTTATTTTTATAGACCCGATTTCTATAAGTTCTCAAATATTATAAGTCATGGTCTAATAATATTAATGATTTTTTTAAATTGTATTTTGTGTTTGCAGGTCCTTCGCTCTCGTCTTGGCTTTGGCCGTATCCGCATCAATGGCCGTCAAGGTACAGGACACCGCCAACGTGATCATAGAAGCCCACAAGGAGGCGGCAAAAGCTGCATCCCCGCAAGTAGACTCGGCGGTGGACGCCGTGGCCGACAGCACTTACGCACACAAAACTGTGGTCCGGCCGGTTTCGCACATCGACAAAGTCGTGTACTACCCACCACCACCACCGCCTCCGCAAGAAGTCGCCTTCAGCAAGTTGCAACTGTTGTGGCCGCTCTTGGAGTCCGGACTGGCCACGATCGTCGAAAAGATCACCGTGCCGAAGAAGTTGATCGCCGCCGGCTTTACGTACGTGGTGACCAAACTGAAGGCCATTGGTCTGAAAACCATCATCAAGAACGTGTTAGTGGCCGCCGCCGTAGCCGTTCTCGCCGCCGTCGCCACCGTGGCCGTAGCCGGGCTCGTCACCATCGTAAGCACCATATGCGCCGTCGTCCCGTACATGAAACCGCTGTTGAGCAAGAACGGTCAAGAATCGAACATGGACTCGATCACCAGCTTCGCACTCGAAGCTATCAGTAAGTTCGATAGTCAACACTAAACATACTCTATAATAATAAAATCTCCATGTATATAACGATTTAACTCCTAGATACTCATTTTTTTTATTTATTGTTCCGTTTGTAGCATTATAACCTAGTAATTGTATAAACATTGATTACCCCACCCAATTAATGTATGTATAATTAATATTAACTTAGAATAATGTCAATAAATCTATTTATATGTGATGATTTACAATTTTGAAATTTACGTTATTTACTTATCCTAGCTGTCCTGGATTTTATAATTATTGTGTTTGCTATTTGGCGTTTTTAAAATTATTGCAATAGTTTTTATTATAATTACAAATTAGCAGTGGCTTTTTACTAAACTAGTTTAATGCAACTCATAGAAATTCAACGAAAATCGCATAAATGAGTAGTTAAATAATTTTCAAAACTCGAAGTAGTTAGTGTTTTAAAGATGTAAAATAACAGAATATACAAGTTTATAAATAAACAGTATAGTAAAAATATAATATTATAAATAATAACTGTACAGATTTTATAATGAATAACAGGATGTCATTATGATTTATTTATATTTATTACTGGATACGCGAGTAATATATAAAGGCAAGTTTTGAGTATAACTAAATCTTAAGTTAAAATTTCCAGTCAAGTATAAAATAGCAAAAAACAAATCTTATTATTATTTGTTTCAAAATCTATAGATAAAGTCTCGGTAAGTTATGTATAAATGCATTTGTATTGTCTCTTGACGAGTCTGTCACTGATGTAGGGTTTTTTCGGTGCCAGGCTTAGTTCCAACTTCGTGTGGAACAATCCTGCTGTAAAGCTCTCAAAACTTTAGGTTTTGTTAACTGTGTGTCCGCTTAATTGCAATGCATAATAATTATTGGGATATAAAATTAATAAAATATTTTTCATAGACAATCGATAAACATTTTTGACAGCTCAAATTAGTGTGCAAATTGTTTTGCATAAAAAAATGCGAAAATACAAAAATTAATTCGAACTTTTAGCTGTTGGCTTGCAAACCGCTTAAATAATATATGACTAAAATTGTAATAGATCTACTTAAATAAACTTTATCGTCGTATTATAAATAATTTACTGTGTAAATTGCATTTTTAGTTTTTAGTCTTTATATATCAAGAATAAACAAGACAAATTACTTATCCTCGAAGTTTAACGATCATTTTCCACCTCGTTGAACAATTCAAATAATTATCAAATATTTATTATTCAATTGTGGTTCTAGAAAATTAAAAACTTGGAACAATAATATGTTATTACTATAGACAATATAAATTGAAACTTCTTATATTTACGCAGTTTTTTTTCTAATTTGATAGAATACTTAATACCTACCAGGTAAAGTCTACAACAGCTGAAAAAAGTAGTTTAGTATTACTTTGTGTTACCACCTAAAAAGCGTACAACTAACAACATGGACTGTTGCCCTTAAATGGCGTAATTCTATTATGTTTGTCGATTTTATAACAAAACTTTTCTTTTACCCGAAAATAACTAAATGGATAATTTATGTATGCCAGACAATTATTACTTTGTTTGCTCGGTTTTTTTAAGTGTATTATAAAATGTGTGTGTTGCACTACAATTGAATTTATACTACTGGGTATACAATTATAATTTTACTTTCAACAATCTTCGATGTCGTCAATTGGTACCGATACAATTATGAAATCCACGTTCGTCAAGACCCTGTGGCCGTTTCTACTCCTTCCAAAGTTGTTTGGGATTGGACGATATTCGTACCGTATGAACGCCGAATTTATAATGTTTCATTCGGATTCATTTTGGTACGCTGCAGGGAATATACTACAGATCAGCTCGTGTGCCTTTCTGACATACAATATTCTCAAACTTCCCAGTAGTTTATGGAGATACTTCGACCAGATCCGATTTTGGAGCATCTTAGCAGCTGTGTGGCTGTCCGAAAGCTGGAAAATTAAGTAATTATAATATTAAGAACAACGTAGGTTGGGTGAACTCAGCTTGTTAATTTTGGGAGAGGGGCATGCATGGAGCCATTGAAAAAACAGACCCTACGATTAACAACGAGTAATGGATATAAATGAGGTGCCAAAATTAATATACTTATTTGTACAGAAATTTCTTGAGAATTTGAGGCCCGCAGCAAGTTTAAAAAAAAAATAATCGGTTTAACCGTAATTTTTTGTTTTCCTGTAGTAAAACTCATCTAACAAAAATAATAACCCGGAAAAAATTTATTTTTATTTTTGAGGTCTAATACACACAACCACAAACGTTTCCAACCGACTAATAAGTGCCAATATTTAGCAAAGTTTTAACAGTCAACCGAAATAAAACATTTTGTAACCAGTTATTTCTAAAAAAAAAAAAAAATACATACCTATAAAAACTAAACTATTAATTTTGCCTCGAAACTTAAAAGAAAAAAGCAGAATATTTATTTTTATCTTTATACTACGAATTCTTTAAAATGAATAAATATATATTTAAACTAATAAATGGTAGTATTTCCAAACTAGATACTCTCAAAAACCAAAATATTAATTTTTTCTCATAAAATGTATTCTTTAAAAGCTACAATATAATATCATATAAATATATATAGTAATAGATGTTATTCCTAAACGTTAGAAATAATAATTATTTAACTGACCGAGGTTCTTTAATCCGACTTTAATGAACCACGAATTAAAACATAAATTTAAGCGCACATCAATGTGGGTTATAATATTGGTATAGTTACTAAAAGACTACTAAATAATGGCAATGGAAACGTTTAGACAAAGTGAGTAGCAAACTTTACAGTTTACGTACATAATATAATACCGATTTCACCGGATCGTTTGTATTATCACACTCATAGGTATGAATATTATCCATATATGTTTATTAATGTAATTTCGTATCTACCTTAACTACCTTAAGTGATCGTCCGGGTTTTCCTGTATATTTGCAGACTGATCAACGGCATTATCAAGTTTGATTTGAACTACTCGAGCTTGCCGCCGGTTTCGCTGCTGCAGACTCCCAACAAATACTTTTGGACAACGGTGTTTGTCGCATATTTAATGTATTACTCGTTCGTTCGCTATTTGATAACCTTTACGGTGCACAACCAATTCGACTTTATCCACATTGTAACTCAACTGTTGTTTGACGTGCCGAGAGTAATCGATTTTGTTTTGATTGTCAGCGCGTACTTTTTCCTCAGCCATTTGGGTTGGAGATTTTGTGCGCTAAACTCGTTTTGGGAAAAATTGCCGGCTGACCTGTTGTCGAAGCCAAGTCAAAGCACCGCAGAAGAGGTGGTCATGCTGGTCGAATGCTCTAGGCTGTTACACGCCGACCTGTCCGACATTCTGAGGTTGTTCAGCTTGGCATACGGCCCGGCACTGTTTGTGCTGTTCACATACATGATTATCGATATAGTGCTGGCCGTGTTTTTTGTACTATATTTGCACGCCAATTTTCCCATCGTGATAGCATTGTCGCTTCAATCGCAAAACATTATATTTATCGTATCCGTGCTATCAGTTGCTTCGTGGACTAGCCAGAAGGTAACCCCATCGATGGAGGACAACCCATACTTATTATGCGATTATGAAGAAACACATATAGTTAATTTTTTTTTTTTATAGATTTTCTTTTCCAGTTTTTAGCTATAACAGGTTTTAACTAATAAGTAATAATATTATACTCCAAAGTACAAAATAATATGTGATTTCATAATCATTCTCTTATAACTCAGCTATAATGTACCTACAAATGTATACTTTATGATGGTTTTAGAAAGAGAAAATAATTGCAAGCTTACGATGTTATCAGATAGCTCATATACCTGAAGAATTACGAACGCAGGTAACTATTACAGCAAATCAATAAAAATTAAAGAACTTAAATTTCGATGATACTATAATTAATTAAGCAGGACTGTGTAAAATATTGATAACTCTCTACTATTTTTAACGTTAACTAATGGTTTGATATTTAATGTATGAAAACTGTTGAATAATGAAGGGTTCATTTAAAGCACGATCATAAATACATTTATCATGAATCATAAATACATTTATCATATTAAAAATATGCTTATTTATTCAAAAAATTAAATAAAAATTGAATAATGAATATTTTTTTTGGTTTTCCCAATACATATTTACGATGTGTTATTTATTCACAGATTATCCCATAATGATTAATGAATATTTATTATTCATGTTCATATTATTATTCATAAAAAATCGAATTATTTGCACTGTTCGAGTTATTCAAAAAATGAATTATGAATTAATTCCAAATTGAACACTATTCAATTAATCATTAGTCGCACACCCCTACTTTTAGTTAATACTATTTAGTTTTACCGAGCATTTTATAATTTCTAAATTTGCATTCACTTAGAGAAATTCACTACTGAGGATACTAAAAAATGTCTAGGACGTTTTATAATTAAAAAAATGTATTAAACATCATTTATATAGTTCTAATTTCAACATTCTACAAAATAAGATTTTATTTTTTCTAATAAGCATTACAAAATTCAAGTGCAAAATAATCTAAATACTCGTAAAACACTAAGATGTAATTAGCTGAACTAACTTTACATACTTTTACAGATCAAACTTTTCATGAAACAAGTATCAAGTTATGAAACGTACGAGATGTCGGCGTGTGGTATTTTCAATTATAAATTGCATTTCGTTATATCAGTATGTAAAAGCACTAAACATGTATTCGTGTATTTTAATAATTATTTTTTTTATAATGCTGTGAAGCAAAATTTTAACATTTTTACACAGATCTCAGTAGTAATTATGAAGTCTGTGGCGACAATGATCCAAATGGGCCAACATCCTTACATGCGATTTCTCGCTGACACTACAGTTGACACTGGACCATGGAATGACACAAAATCAAAAAATTAAAATTCATTTAGTTGATAAAAAAATATTTTTTATTCTTTTAAGTTAACTACTTATTTATTAAAGACAGGTAAGCACATACTGATGATCAATTTTAGAGAATAGAAGACGACTGTAGCTACAATATCTACTTTATGTTAATAAAAACATCAAACATTCTATTAATGTATACATAAATAATATATTTTTTTGTTAAGAGGCCCATTTAAAAACATGTATGCTATAGTAATCGTATATAAAAATAAATGAAAAAAGTATTTATCTTTAATATCCGAGAATTAATATTAATCCATAAACGGTCACTTTATAAAAAAAATATCGGTATTCAATTTTTTAAAAAAAATGTATTGCACTGTTGATAAACAATTTTTATTTAGCAAACCACTTTTCTAGACTCGTGTATAGATAACGACTAACGTTGTTCATTTTAACAATATAGAATAGTGCTGAAATTAATAATTATATATTATGTACTATACATATGTATATATATATTTAATGTAAAAATACATAACAAACAATTATTATTATTATAGTTTTCACTTTTCATTACTTACTATTCATTAGTATTATGTGGTTAAATGTAAAATTTGTTTTAACTTTACAGAAAATACTACATTGCTACTTCCGGCGGAGTACGATTGCGCGCGGTGTACCTTTTTGTGTATACGATTGCGCGCGGTGCCGGAATAACAAAAAACACGATTATGACCCTTCAAAGGCGTACGATTGCGCGTGAAATTGGATGCGACGTTGCCGCTAATGGTTACATAGATAAATAATTTTAAAAATATCGTTAAAAAAGTTGTTTAATTTATATTTCACTAAACCTGTGACCTCCTCCTAGACTGTAGCCTGCAAACCTAGGATATTTTTAGTTAGCGGAGTGAAGCGACGGCCCCGAGCGAGCGAAGCGAGCGAGTGCCAAAACACTCAGTGACCTGCCGTAGACTATATCAGCTGTTGTGGCCAATTTGTTATCACATGTGTCAGAGAGCCAGTCAGAACTCGTGATTTTCTACAGGTCCTCTAACAATGTATGGTATGCTTATATGCGTACAAATCGCCACAATTCGTATGGATATTTACCTATGTATTTGGCAACGTTGCATAGAAGTACAAATAATATAGCGCGCGCAATCGTACGCCTAAAAAGGTACCGCCGATAAGGACCGCGCGCAATCGTATTGCGCCCGCTACTTCAATAACATTTGAAATTATATGTTAATTAGACAAAAATGGTTAATAACATCAAATTCCTCATTTTTTTTTTATGAATACAATTATTGTTTATAAAAAATGGTTTTTACTTTACAGTTTACATTATTAATAATGTCGCATTACTAAAGTCACCACACTTTTTTTTTATTTATAACGTTTTACTATGTATAATAATCGGCTTAATATTGTACCTTTATGTACGCCTTTCTTTTCCGCCTGAAGTCATAATATGTGTGATATTCTTTGCTGATGAATGAATACGCCAGGAGAGGTTTTCCTAATGTCTTAGTTGTTTTTTTGTGTTTTTCAGTTTTATTTTACTTAAATTTTAAATTAATATTTAACTGATAGAAGCTAATTGCTTTTATGCTTATATTCTTTCTATAAATTAGTACTAGGTATTTGATAAAATGTCAAAAGTATAATTTATAAACCACTTAAAATATGTATTTTGGTCCATCTGTATCATAATAGCAATGATTTTGAACAAAGCCATTATTATCTTTAAACAGACGTATAAAGTTATTTTAAAATTTAGTTTATTATTTCAAATATTTACTTACCGATAGAGTAACTGTCAAATTAAAATTGAAAATCCCGTTAGCTGACATTTCATACATTTCGTAACTGGATACTTGTTTCATAAAGCATTTCAACTACAAATTACAATTATTAAATAATAACTAAATAAAATTATGGTTTGTATATAATCAAAGGGATAGGAAAATTCCCGGCCTTTTTTATACTTTTACATAATATACCTGTGTAATTATTTCTTCGGGTAAATCCGTTATTTGGCATAAACGTAAACATGAAATTATCTTTTTTTTCTGAAAGTTTTATCATAATTTAGAATAATAGAATATTGTAACATGCTAATCATATTAAGTAATTATGTAATAGGTATAAATTATAATAGGAATTATTAACAATTTGAATACCAAGTCGTTATAACAATTTAACACCTAGTATATAGTTATGAGAGTAAATTATTTTACATATCCTACTGACGCCTAATACATTTTTAAGTTTCGTCATCTAGGTAAGACTGATGTCCATCATAATGGATTATTTTCTTTACCCCCATTAACACCTAGCCAATATTTAACATTTGTTGTCATAGTTGCCTAACAAACAATATTTTGTAATAACAAATAATAGAGACCCGGTGTCATTTAAATGGACGTTCTTTAGCATTGACAATTTTTTAAATTATAAAATGTTTTTTTCCTTCCATGATAAATATATATTAAAGTTATAAGGTTTGATCAAAGTTGATTAACAAAAATATTTCCCGGTCTTAGGGGTGGTAGAGAATAAAGATAAAAGTGCAATGTCCATTTAAATGCACATCATCAAATGGTTATGATTACAAACATTCAATTGTCTATCATTAGACTTCTTTAGACTGGAATTTAACAAATATTAAGTACCTACCAAAACGATGTCTAGTCAATGCTATTTTAGTAACTAATTTTACAGCTTAATTACAAGATTAAAAAATGTAATCTGATGGAAAAATGATAGAATGGTAAATGGGTAAGCCATAAGGTTACCTCGTAAAACAAAACACAAACACAATATAATATAATATATATGTACATATATATATTACCTGTCGATTTGTCCAAGACCCGAGTGCCAAAAATGAGACGACACAGAAAAAATGTTGTAAAAAAATCACTCCAACCAGCATGATGGGTACGTTTGGATTATTTAAATATAAAATAATAAATATATCAAAAACCATTTCCAATATTACGCATAGAAAGAGAAACACTAGAACGGGTCCATACGCGATGCTGAACATTATTTGCAAGTCTGAAAGGTCAGCGTGTAATAGTCTACAACACTCCACCAACATGGCTACCTCTTCTTTAGTCCAAGACCCTGGTGTCATCAACAGAACAGCAGGCAATCGTTTCCAAAATGTGTTCAATGCTCGAAATCTGCATCCAATGTGACCCAAATAAAAACACATGTTGGAAAATACTATGAAATCTGTAAAATGAGGCATGCCAAATACGGTGTTGCATAAGATCCATTTTAGTCCAAATGTTTGTCCAATCATATACTCTATGAAGCTATGTATTCCTCCAAAATACAAGAAATATAGAATAAACACTGTTAACCAAAATTGAATACCAGGAGCCCGTATTCGTGTTACCGGAGGAAGGGTGGAAAACTTTCGGTCATAATTCATTATCTCGTTGATCAATCTGTAACCTTTTACAGTGAAATCAATTTCTTATCGATAACACAAAATATTATTTAATATACGTTTACTTGATCATTCTTTTTTCTGAAACCTTAACAATAATAAATACTATCCAATATCGAGCTAAATTGTAATACAATACATAATGTCGGGGCAGTTGAAGTACCAAGTACGACATAAATGCAAAAACTCCAACTTGTATAACTTCGCCAATGAGATACCACAGTGAATAGCAGTTGTAGACCATCATATTCAATGAACTGATACTGTAGGAAAATCTTCCTAGCCCGGATATTTTAAATAGCAATAGAACCGGCTTCAATGTCTTGACAAACACCGAATTTAAATAATAGTTTGGTTTATGCATCGCGGTAATGATGATTACTGAAATGAGGTACTGAACTGTACCATTACAACTAATTAGATATAACTAAAGAGTTCTGGATTAAACATATTAACAATGTTAAATAATTTATGATAGGTTCTAATACATAAAAGTATATTTTTTAACACAAACAATATATTTCAACGATATTACTATTCAGAGTTTTGCAGTGGAATACATAAATATGAAAAGAATTTCCGAGATAAATCTGAACATTTTTAACAGCAAAATTAATTATTTTTTTTTTTTTTATAAGATAATAGCATAATTCATTTAAGTAAGACCTCTTTTTTTAGTTGTAATAACTTTGGGTTATTCAATGTTCTCTATAAGAAATAATCAAATAAAAATTAAAAATTAGAAAATAAATTGAATATAATATGATTTATTCTTGTTTTATTAATGTATTAACTTATAAGTTCATATTTTCTAAAAATCTATCCGTTAAAATACTTATTTTTAATTTTATAACAATTTATTATTAAGTTTAATTACAATTGTTTTTTTAAACATAAAACACACTTATTTCAAATTATGTTTATTTAATACATACTATTTGAAATTAACTTTTTAGAAATATTATTCATATTGTATATAATATAACTTACTAATGATATGAGAGTTGATTTTACCTTATTAGGTAATTCCGACAAATAATTAAATAACTATCTAAAGCACAATTTATACTACACAGTGGACACTGAACACGTTATGAAACAAATATAACACACCTGAATACATTTGACAAATAATTATTGCATGTTATTTCCTATAAATATATAAAACAAAATTAATGAACTAACATTTGTTTTTTTCGCTATAGTTAGGCGAATTATAAAAACGTTGTTATTAATAATTAAAATTAAACAAATAACAATATCTCATAACTAAGTTTTTAATTGCATAGGTCATGATGTAAATACCATCAGCACACGCTAAAACGTACTTACCTACAATTATTAAAATTGCTAAAATAATATTGCTATTGCTACATAGTAATAATATGCATAGTGTCAAAACATGATACAGAATTATAGGAATCGCGTGTCATTCATATTTAATACAATAATAATTATTGTTAACGATTAATTTTGTATGACAATAAAAAACATTAGGTATTGGTTACTATATACATACTTTAATTTTAATTAATACTTATTTTGTTATTTAAATTAATCATTTTGTCATTTATTTTGTTTAGTATTTTCAAATTTTAAAACAATTATTATATTTTACTACAATTTCAGCATGAACTTGATTATTACAAAATGGCAATAATACTTTAGAGTTTAGTTAAGCTTTACAATTATAATATCTCAGTTCACTCGATCACAATAACATGATGTATCAAGAACTTCGGGTTAATAAATCTTTCGATAATAAAGTATTGTAGTGTACTAAATTAGTATTAGTATTACACGTATCAATTATTACAATTAATAAAACTTAAATTAACAATACAGCTTCGACATAAAGCTGAGAAGTGAAAGGCTGATTTTATCAGCCTTCATCAATAAATCAAAAATCGCATCTAGTTGGTAATCAGTTGAGTTATAAGTAGAAAAAGTAATATCTACGGTGTATTTAAAAATTGTATTATCTGCCAATTGTAGTAATACAACTCTTGTAATTTTACAACAATCAATTACTTTATTTCAAAATCTGATTACTCTACAAAGCGCCATCACTATTCCCAAAAGCCATTTTTACCTCTAAAATGACTAGACTCGTGTAAAAAAAAAGTACAAAAACCAAATTCAATATTTTCAATATGTGCTTGTTTTTCTAAAGCTACACTATTTTCAATTCTCTTTAAGTACCTAACTATGAATTTTGTTTACAGATTTTTTAATGAATACAACATATTTCATCAGAACAAAATTTCAGCTACACCTCGGTGGCATTTAATTTAAGGTATATGAATTATCAACAAAATTCAAAATACCTGAAAACAAACTAAATAAGAACTGTTTATACAAACCGATTGGTCACTCACTCATTATATAGACTCTTTATCATTATTGTACAATGACAATCGCCAAAGGGCTTAGTCCCTTTCCTACAGGTTTCTGGAAGAAATCGGTTCAGCGATTTAAAAGATATAGTTGGTCTAGACATAATTGTATTAAGAATATCTTCTCAGCTACACATCGAAACTAAAATATTATACTATTTAAGTAATTGTACGGCCTACATTGATTTGTCCTAAAGCAATTGATTCAATACTAGTGTTTTTATAAACATATTTACTAGATCGTGAAAATATTTATATTCACATAGTTACTAAATAAATACATGTAATATGTATACAATCTATGTAATGCAATCTAGTTTAATTTTAGAAATTTAGTTTACTAACCGACCGTATCAGTATGATTTGAAAGTACTCGAACAGTTTCGTCTACAATTGACTTAAAATTTGTGTTTTCTGCCAGTTGTATCATTGTGGCTACAAACTTAAATAAAGTCATTGTTATCTACAAATACAAATTTTACATATATTATTTTTTTGTTTTAAGTACATTATTATAGGCTATAGCATAGGTTCTTAACCAGTGGTACAGGGACCCCTGAGGGTCCGTAGATGGTTGTACAGGGGTCTATGGATGGGTTCCTCCATTTTTTTTTAAATAATCCAAAAATAAATTTGTTTTTAATTAATTGGGAACTTTATTGAATGTATATTTATTAATTTTGTATACGTGAGCGGCCTTTCATATAGGGTGAAGGAAGGTATTTTCGTGGCATAAGCAATTTCGTGATATAGTTTGTTGATCGTATCGCGTAATTCCCTACTAGAAAATTGTCTTGAAAATCACACTGATTGTTAAAATAACTGTGTTTTAAAATTCATTGTGATTTTCAAGACAATTTTCTAATAGGGAATTACGCGATACGATCAACAAACTATATCACGAAATTGCTTATGCCACGAAAATACCTTCCTTCATCCTATCAATAAAATTTCCTATAACGTTTTTAAGATAACAATAATAATTTCTTTTCCGTATTCTGCCTCTTAAAAGACAACAACGAGACAAACCGGTTATTATTTGTATACATCAAATTTAGATTACGATTATTATTAATATTAAATGGCAATATAATTGAACGGTTTATTATTATTATTTTTTTTTTTTTGGAGGGGGGGTCCGTGATTATACTTAATACTCCAAAGGAGTCCACGACTCAGAAAAGGTTAAGAACCTATGGGCTATAGCATTGTGAGACATGAAATAACTTACTGTTAAGAAAAATTTTAAATCATAATTAAACACACCGAAGGCTGACATTTCATATGATTCGTAACTGGATACTTGCTTCATAAAAAAATTCACCTGCAAAATATTTCCCTTAAAATCATGCTTTACCTACAATCATTAATATATTCGTTTTCTTATGGAAGCAAGAATCTTACTTGTTCAATTATTTCTTCTGGTAATCCAATAATCCGAGTTGAACGTAAATACGAAATAATAATTTTCTTCTGAAAAATTAATTTTCTATATATTAGTAATTAAAAAAAGAGAAGTGGAAAGGCTAGGTATTAATGAATTATAAAATCAAAAGTTACTTTTCTCGATAAGTTAAAACTTAAAACGAGGTATTTTATTTTATCATAAGCAAATTTATTATGAAAATGATTTATATTAATATAACTTATAAAACTTAAAATGGCTTTGAAAAATAGTTTAACAAAAATTAACTGGTTTACCACAAAATAAATGTTTTTCTTGAACATGACTATGTAGTGAGTTTTCAAACTACTCATTATCAAAGAAAAATACTTGAATTAACTATATTGAAACGTGTTTTAGTGTATACAACATAAATATCACGGTACGGTAAGTATAATAATATGCAATCATTCAATTTGATTACAATGGACGTACCTGGATATTGGTCCACGTGGCAATCCCCAACAGCGTTACAATAAAAATGAAGTTTTCAATGAATATTATTACAGCTGGTATGATAGGTATGTTTACAACGTTAACATATAAAATTATAAATACATTATAAAACATGTCAAATAGTAAGAACATAAACAAAACCATCAGAACGGGTCCGTAAGCAAGACTGAACATTCTGAGCATATTGGATAGGTTAGAGTGTAACAGTCTGCAACACTCGACCAACATGACAACCTCTTCCTTAGTCCAACATCCAGGTTTCACCAGCAGAATGGCGGGCAGTCGTTTCCAAAGTTCATTCAAAGTCCAAAACCTGCATCCCAAGTGTCCCAAAAAGAAGCACGTGTTTGCCACAATCACAAAATCTGTAAATCGCGGCACGTCGAACAATATACCAGTTACCGTATGATCTAACCCAAACTTTCCCAATAGCATAATTGTTAAAGAAAAATGTAAGCAACTAAAATACACAGCGTATGAAGTGAATACTGTCAGCCAGAATTTCATACTAGGAGATTGCAATTGAACTACAGGGGGCATAGTGTTATATTTTCGATCGTAGACGGTAATCTCGTTGATTAGCCTGTAAGCATAGTGGAAATTAAGTTGTATCTCTGGTCTGTCGAATGTCAGACGTTGTTGTTATTTCATATTTACTTGATTGACCATTTTTCTGACATTCTAGCCGCAATAAATATCGTCCAATATCGAGTTGCGTCGTAGTAGAATACATAAAGACTCGGTAACTGACGGACCATAATGCTGGACATTACAACGTAGGCTCCTATTTGTATAACGTTGCCAATAGCGTACCACAGTGAATTATTATGGATCATAATGTTTGACGAATCGAAGCAGTACGAAAATGTTCTCAATCCGGATATTTTAGACAACACGGTCAGCGGCGTTAATGTCTTGACGAATACCGACTTCGAATAGCGTCTTGGTTTAGGCATTTAAGACGACGAATTTCGATGCAGTTGTGTAACTAGAACGAAATACTTTATTAAAGCTTGAGATCCGTGAAAATGTATTTAATATTATATTTGATTATGATGATTGATATATACACACCTAATATGGTAACTTACTTACCCGAATTACAGCCAATCAAATAATTATAATAGGTGATACTTTATTCGAACTTTTTATATTATTGCGTGCCTTCAATTACCTAATTATTAACGTAGCTATGAATATAAAAACGTAAATGAACTATCATTGCACGAGAAGCATTGTTAGGTAAAAAGTTAAGAGTTCACACACTTTTTGGTAGTACAACAATAATGTACTTCACTTTATTCAAATAAATAATTGTATATTAATATTTTCTTCTATGTGTTTTTTTTTTTGTCATTTTCAATTCTTTATTATAACCTTTTTTTCGCAATCATATTATTATTGCCAAATTATATTTACATAATAGTCCACTTATTTGATTAGGCTTATTAGACCAGTGAATAGGTTTCTTATTATATATGTATTGGTATTGAAATAGCGACTATTCTCTTTTAACGCAACTGAACAATTGATGTTAAAAAAAAAGTAATAGAACGAAATGTTAAACATTTGTATAAATAAATGAGTTTGAATAGCATCTTTTTAATACTTTAAAAAACAGCCGTTTATTCGAAACAACTATTATAGGTATTGCAATATAACCCACCTCTTTAATTCAGTATGCGTTTCCTCAATTGCTATATTTTTCTAAGTACCTTTCTATTCCTAATCGTTCCCTATTAGCTATAACCAAAAACACCACAACAATATATATATACTATATTATACTATATACCTTCCATAATATTATATTATTACAGAAAGCACAAGTCACGACGTTTATGCTCACTGTCCAACAACTGATAGCTATGTAGATAATGGATAAATAAATATAAGATATAACAATGTATTATAAATTATTATTATATTAATTGTATGTAAATATTATTTTATTTAGCAATAACTATGACAAATAGGTAAATTATTAAGTTCTTGTTGGCGCTAAATAAAATAAATTATTTAAAAAAAGACTAAAACATTTAGTTTTTTGTTTTTATATTTGTAGTATTAATTTATGCGCGTTATATATTTGCTTTTAAATATTTTAGTTAGTATTTCTAAGGTGATAAATTGTTGCATTATCAATCACAAGCGGACGAGCTGAGAGGTTATGATTAACTTATCTCTAATGTCGTACAAAATATAATTGAGATTCCTTACTATATTGTAAATAAAACACTTTCAAAAAAACGCTGTGAATCTGTAGATAATAGACAATTTATGAATAATGAAATAAAACAATTTTATTTTTAGTGTCGGGGTGGATACGATTAGGCTTGATCGTCTGCTTATCTTAATAATTTGTTACGCGTATAAAAAATATAAATGAGTCAAAACGTCAAACACGAACGAACGTTTAGAGCACCCCCCCCCCCCCGTGGAACTTTTTAAAACTTACCTTGAATGTATGATATGATGAAAAGAATGTTTTGAAATTTGTCGCATTAAGTTTTTTTAGTGTAAATTATTTTATTTTTACACAAAATTATTTCAACTATTTTGATTACTGTGGACGATTTTCGACTTTTCTATGAAATTTAACCTTTTTTTTCTGGTTTTTCTAAGCGTTTTTATGGAGAACTCAGTTTGAAATTTTCACATTTTTAGCTGAGATTATTTTACTTAAGAAAATGATTTTAAATAATTCATTTTGATGGCCGAAGGGTCAAGGGACTATAATAAATCAATAAAAAATAAGAGTAAAGAAAAAACTAAAAATACTTTATGCGACCATGGATACAATCGAAAAAAATTTGAGAACGTTCTTATTATCATAACAGGAATACAGGGCAAGGTCTAAAAAAGTTCAGCGGGGGGGGGGGGAGGTGCGCTACAAACGTCAGTTTGTATTTGGCGTTTTGACCCATATAACATTATACAAAGAAATACCTTCCAAAAACTCTGTATCAAAACAAATATTTTTTTAAGTAACTTTCAATTATTTTTTCGGTATACATAATAAAAAATATAAAACAAAAGATGATCAGGAACTTAAATTTTATAAGTATACAATTTTTTATTAAGATAATGTTACATACGCATAAGGAATTACAAGGTGCTGTACCTGTGGGCACTAGGCAGTTTTTCAAAAATGTTGAGTTAAAGTTATAAGTTCGGTGTAAATGTATTAGTAATTAGTATATAGAAATTTTAATTTTTTATTTCTAGCTGTTAATTTTGTTATCAGACAATCAGCGTTTTTTATTTATTTTTAACCAAAATACAGCTACATAAATTGTGTTCACTTAGTCTATTGAAAACATTTTAGAGGAAAAAAAACCAATTATTATGAAATCGAAAGATACCTACGACATTTTGGAGAGAATATCAATTTTATAATATAAATTTCTAAATATATTAACTAATAGCCTAAATTCTATATGTTTATATAAGATTTGTTTTTAATTTTTAACTAGACAATTTTTTTAAAAACCGATTTTTTCCATCACCATCTTTTTTATGATGTCTTTTTACTCTAAATTTAAACAGAGCTAGTAAAATGCTTTCTATGTTAGAAAACTGGATGTATAATATCCTCTTAATATTTAAAACTTACAAATTATGTGGATTTTAAATATTTATAGTGAGCTGTAGTCTGCATCCTTCCTTAGGCATTTGCTTGGTTTATAACAAATTGTGCAAATAATAAAAATAGGCCAAACTTACCCATATACGATCTTCTAGATGACATAGAATATATTGAGGTTTTTTTATTACTATCAATATCATATTTATATGATAAATATTCATTATAAGCTTTGTTGGCACAAGAAAAAAATGCATGTACGGCATAATACAATCACTATTAGATGTAAAAGAAGATCAGTGTTTGCATATTTCATCAAATTAAACCGAACTAGATACTAAAGAAGTGGAAATTGCAATTAAAAGTCTGAAAAACAAGATGGCAGCTGGTCTAGATGGCATACTTAATGAACAAATCAAACATTTTGGGCCTATAACGGTGAGATGGATCACAACACTTTTTGGGAACTGCATCGAAATGAGAAAAATACCGAAAAAATGGAGAGAATCGCATGTTATAGCGTTGCTTAAACCTGGTAAAGATCCTACAGAAGCGAAAAGTTACAGTCCGATTTCACTTCTGTGCCACCTATATAAACTGCTTGAAAGGCTTGTTATGAACAGAATGAAAAATCTCGTTGAGGACAGGTTTATCCACGAACAAGCAGGTTTCAGAGCGGGTAAATCATGCACAAGTCAAGTACTAAATATCACGCAACATATCGAGGACGGATTTGAAAAAGGGGAAATAACTGGGGCTTTGTCGATCTCACTGCCGCTTATGATACGGTGAACCATGCAATGCTTAGAAAGAAAATATACGAGATGACGAAAGATTATTGTCTAACAGAAATTATAGGAATGTTGCTGAAGGATAGACGGTTTTATGTGACACTAAATGGCAAGAAAAGCGAATGGCGAAAACAAAAAAACGGCTTCCCTCAAGGGAGCGTACTGGCACCAATGCTGTCAACATCTACACGAACGACCAACCGATAGGAACAGTAACACGACATTTTATGTACGCAGACGACCTGGCATTAACGGCACAAGGAAAGAAGTTTAAAGAAATCGAAGAAAGACTGGAAGATACCTAAAAGATCTAACAATATACTACCAAAAGAACCGACTAAAACCAAACCCGATGAAAACCCAAGTATGCGTATTTCACCTTAAGAACCGAGAAGCAAAAAGAAACCTGCATATCAAATGGAATAACGAAATACTACAACACAGTGACAACCCTAAATATCTGGGGGTTGTTTTGGATCGAAGTCTTACATACAAAATGCACTGCGTAAGAACTCAAACAAAGGTAGAAGCCAGAAATAACATTATACGGAAGCTCATTGGTAGTAAATGGAGAGCTGACGCGAAGGTACTTCGTACGTCTGCGCTAGCTCTATGTTTCTCGGCAGGGCAGTATGCGAGTCCGATCTGGGGAGAATCAGCACACTCAAAGAGAGTAGATATGGCCCTCAATGAAACTGTCCGTATGATCACTGGGTGTCTTCGACCAACGAACATTGATAAATTATACAGCCTGAGCGGAATCGCCCCACCACAAATTCGACGGAAAGTAAGCGCAATGGCTGAAAGAACGAGGAAGGAAACGGATGGGCGCCACCCCATGTACGGACAGATACCACCACCAAAATGCTTGCGCTCAAGAAGAAGTTTTTTAAACCGTTTTGGACCACTGAGCGTTCCACCTCAGGAAGAGCGGATTAGATTATGGCAAGGAGAATTTCCTTCTACGGAGTTTCCCAAAAAAGAAAGTCTTCCTACTGGAAATGACCTCCCATATGCACTATGGAGAACGTTAAACCGATTAAGGGTAGGCGTTGCTAGGACTAACAGTAATTTAGTGGGATGGGGTATTCAGGAAGACCAATTATGTAGGTGCGGACAGGTCCAGACAGACGACCATATACTGCAGTGCCATAGAGCCCCACATAGAATTGTAGATCGTAGAGATTTAATGGGTCGTATAACAAGACGAAGAAGGGAAACTGTCGAATACTGGAATGGTGAAGGAATCTGATAAGTTGTCGACCACACGATAGAAGAAGATTAAATTAAACATTTGATAAATGTATAAAAAGTAAGCACAAGTATATTTTTCAGACTATTAAAACAATAACAAAATATCTTAAGAAAAAGAACAAAATATTTTCAACTGAAAAAATATGTAGATTCTAATACACTTTCTAAATTAAAATCTCCTTTTTTTGGTAACCGTTTAAATACATTCAACAATTCTTCAGAGCCATTATTTTGATTACTAGAAATTAAAACTCTATATTAATAAATAATAATTATTATTTTTATTACAAAATTTAATACTTACGAGTTAGGAAGTTCATATTTTTCAATCATGTATTTTGATAAATTTTCCAGAATAGGTTCATTATGTAATGTTACAAATTGTTCTCGACATATCTAATTAAATTATATAAAACTCTCATTATTTAATAAAATATAATCTTTTATTTATTAACATAATATATAAAAACAGTGGTTTTCATACTTTTCCCATAACATCTACAGAGTTTGGGTGAGTCCAAAAACAATCATGCACCGATACAAAAGTAATACCAGCCCGTTCACAATGAAGTGATGTTAACATCATATGACTAGAGTCCAAAGAATGAATGAAGTTTGGAGGAAACGCATTTTTCTGTTTCATTACATTAGGTCGACTAATAATAAAACAATTTATACATAGTATACTAAACAATATTCTCTATTAAAAAAAAATATTAACTACTACACTTACTCATACATATCTGTTATAAAATATTCTCCCATTTTAAACCCAGTTTTCGTTGAATAATCAAAGTTTTTAAATTTACGATTATAAGGTTGAACTACAGGCAGTCCTAATGGTGTCACCCATTCTACGCTTCGACCACACGACTGAGATATCATACGAGCACATTCTGTAAACCAGTCCTATAAGAACAAATCAATTTTAATTAAAGAAACGACTCAAGAAATTTGTTTAAATTCTTCTCAACAAAATTTCAAATACAAATTTTTAATTTGTATCTAAATAAATATTCAAATCAAAATCAAATTAATTGGTAAACAATTTTTTAATGGATAATGGAACAATATCAATTACTTGAATTTCTTTTGTAGAAGTAAACATTTCCCTTAAACTTTCAAATGTTTTTGTAACCAAGTAAGTAGATGCTGACCAAATTTTATCTTTAGGAAATGATTCGATATCTATATAAAAAAAATACCATTATTAATATTTTATTTTTATAACAATTTGATTAATAATATATAAAACCAACCTTTTAATTGTTTTGCTATTTGCAATCGAGCACCAAATCTTGTAACACCATACACAGTTGTCATTACAGTTTGTTTAATCACTTTGCGTCTAACAAATCCATCTAAACATTTCGCAATATCATGACCATTATCAGCATCATTTGACCGTTCTCGTTCAACCTATTAAAAACATATTTTACAATAAGTACTTATAAATTAAAATTATTCAACATTTGTTGTATTCTAAATAAAATATATTTTCTTCATACCAATGCAGCAACACAGCTATAAACGTCTTGTGGAATTTCAGCAGGAGTTAAATTAACACTCACAGCACCGGCGTGATCTTTACCCAAAGCTGCATAATGCTGTAAGCCGTTACATGAACCATCTTGGTGTACAGGAAAGTGAGAAATAAATTTTGTTGGGTCTTTCGATTGTAATGCGTGATATATTTCTATACAACATGCTAGAGTTTGCCATGGAGTTTCTGATTCTGCCCACCACTGTTTTCCCTAAAAATATTAATAGAAAAATATCAAATATAAAGTGTATTCAGTTTTCAGACCATACACTTACTCCTAATGGATCTTTTGCCGAATCCAACATATCTGGAAGTATTTCTTCCGCATACTCAAGGCGTTCTTTAACAGAATTTCTCTTTTTCAGACCGGTCAAATTTACACAGTGAATCTATAATATAGTTGTACATAATTATAAACTATATTTAATATTTGTGAGTAAATATTAATAGTATAAACTAAATACGTGTTTTAAGTAATTTAAAAAAAAAAAATTAACTGGGCATTTTATGACACTTTTTTAATGGTATAAGAAAAATAATAATTTTTTTTTAACTTCTATTCAATTCTTTTATACAACTAATTTAAAGAATTTATTTATAGAAAACCTCAACAATAATTTTTTTAATATCAATATTATTGAAAATTGAGAAAATAAATTTATGATCAATATAATACATGTATTTATATGCGTAGTAGAAATCTCTAGCATAACTCTAGTGCTTTCTCGTGAATTTTTAGTCTTGATGCGATAGCTGAGAAGGTATTGTATTTACAATGTGTTTTTTTTTTGTGTCTGTATCCAAGATATCTTTTAAGCAACTGAACCGATTTCTTCGTGTAGCAGCTTTTAAGATCCCACTGTACTAGCTTTTTTTTTGCATTGGGTTAACATGGAAATTTTAATTTTTCATTTAAAAAATTCTATTTTGAAAACTAATTAAAATGTTTTCAATTTTAAAAAATATTTTTAAAGCTTAAATATTGATCTTCTTTTGATATTTCGTGATAACATTTATTAAACAAGTTATTTTTTTAAGTCATATAACATATTTTTTGTAATTATAAAAATCTTTTCAAATTAAATTTTTTATATGAAAAATTGAAATTTTCCTTGTCAATCAAATGTGATAAAAGTTCATTATGAAATACTAGAATTTATCTAGGTATCTGAATTTTTTGGCATTTCTTATTTTTATAGACTACTGTTGATTATTAATTGTTTTGGACAGTAATAAACACAGATAATATACATATGTGTGTCTATATAGTTACATAGGTATAACACATACCTATATATATTATTAGTAATAAGAATTAATATACTTACTTTCAGCCAGTCTAGTCCATTTGTACCCAATGGTTCACCTTTGGCAAAACATAACAATGATCTTGCCATATCAGAACCAAGATGATTCAAATGAGGAGGACATGGGTAAACTCGGCCACGAAAATCCATATTGTGAGGAAGCCAGAAAACTTTACCACAAAACTAAAATAAAGTCAATATTTAGGTTAATTTAGTTTTGATTAATAAATCCTTAAAATAATTACATGATTAGCTAATGATAGTCGATATAATGCATCACACCATAAGCTATACATTTCAGCCTTCTGCCTTTTTAACAGGTTGCGTTCTCTGTGTATAATGGACCGTTCTTCTTTGCTCATTGATGATGATATGGGTTGAGGTGATGGACAAGCAGATGATGGCATAGGAATACTCAACTTTGAAGAACCACCCGAACGAAAAACATGAATGACAACATCTAAAACCTGTAAAAATTGGTACAAAACAATTAAATATGCTACAATTGTTTTACACATTAAATTTAAAATATTACTGGTTTATTTATAGTCCATGGTATAGAAGCCAGTTGATTAAGGGCATCCAACGCTGGGTAAAGTTCTTGTTTTGGTGTTTGTTCCAGTCTATGCCATTGCAAAATAGCTTGTTGTGGTAATCTACAAATAAATAAAAAAACTTAATATGAAATAATAATGAAGAATCTCTATTGATATCAATATTTTAATGCAATAAAAATGTCTTTTTATAATGTTGATAATATTAAATTATAAACATATATTTATTTCAATACTATTTAATTGATTTTAAATAAACCACTTAGCAGGAACGATCTGGCTAGGGCTGCGAACGCAGCCCCCAGCTATGATGATGCCCTGAAAGCCTTAGAGGCCCTGGCATTTAACACAATGTGTGGGATTTTCAAAGGTAAAACAACTGTAAAATTGTGAAAAATATATAAAATGTACAAATCAAATTTTTTTTTGGGAGCCCTTTAGAGATTTAGTATCCGAGACCCTTAAGGCGCCAGGCTGACGACCCTGCCACTAAGAAATACTATTGGTTAGCACATAGCACTATTTGTAAGAGAGCGTTCAATAATCAAGCAGTTAACTTGGTCCAAACTTAATATTTTCTTGAAATAAAGTGCAAAAACTCGGTAATATATAGCAAACAAAAAACAGACAAAAGTTAAAAAAAAATTTTTTTGAAATTCTTATTTTTTCAATCCTTTGATTACCTCTAACCTCTTAAGTATTGAAGACATTTTAACAATAATGATATTGAAAAATATACTAAAATATATTTATTTAAACTATAGCAATATTAAAAAAACTACAAGAATATTTTTTAATTTTATGGTAATGACGTAAATAAATAATGATAGGTTATCAAATAAATAAAATAATATTACATACCTAATTAAATCTGCTTTAGCTGCAATATAACCTCCAGAATACACAGACGACCAAGGAACTGGAGGGCTCAACATAGGAATCATAGTGACATCAAAAACTAAATCATCAGGCTCTGAAGCTTGATAAAGTTTAGACAATATAGGGTGAGGTTTTATTTCTTGCTTGATTTGATGACCTTGTCCACGAAAAACTGTATAAAATGCTGGCAACAAATGTCTACAAATTTAATGTTTCAATAACAATTACTAAATTCATATTAATTGTTTTTATTAAATATGATAAAATGAAAAGCATCTTACTCTTCAGCTTTATTATCTTTCAATATATTGACATCAATTTTGATATCTTTGATAATAATATTGTATAAAAACCTCCCAACACTACTAAGTACAGTGGAAGGCCATACTTTATCATCCAATTCCTATTAAAAATTGTTTACTATATAATGTCACCAATAAGAGAATTAATGTTTAATCTATAATTATAACTTCTTTTATTGATCAACACATGAAAATGAGTTTTATTTATACTTACTATATCGGCACCTACAGATTTGTATTTGTGTATTAACTTTTGCCATTGTTGTCTTGTATTTTGACTATCATTGTTGCTATTAATATACCATGAGCAATAATCACTATAAACTGTTTTAATTTTTTCTAAAATTTTTGTATTCTTCTTATACTCAATTTGATATCTAAAATAATAATAAAAACTACAATTACTACTATTACACGTTAATCATAAATGATTTTTTTTCTTTGTCATAAAAATATTATAAAATGGCAAAAAAGCACATTACTAACCTCAACCTAACTTGATTTGCTAACTGACGGTGCAACATGTTAACTGTGGGGCTAAAAGTTTCTGATCCTAAAGCCAATTGGCGAACTTCGTGGATAATGATGTTAACATATTGTTCTGTACTTAAAACTCTTAAATAAGGATAAATATTTACATTTCTATACGTTTTTAAACAATTGTGTTGAGCACGTATACTTTCCAGCTCTCTTATAATGGCATTTCTTATCATTTCTCTCCATTTATCTTGCAAACAGTTTAATTTTTTTCTCTAAAAACATAAATTAAGTAAAATAGTTACTAACGCTACTATATATTATACTATTTAAAATCCCATACCTTATTCAAAACTGTGTCTGATGGCGTAGAATAATTTTGTACAGATTTAACGCTTACTAAAGATGCCATTTCCATTTTTAGTTGTTTTTGGCCTAATTCAATCAAATCTTTTTCATTAAAAAGTCCTTTAGCGGGACATTTAAATGAAGACTGAATTATAAAATGGTATATTAGTATACAGGATAAGTTATGATTGATAACAATAAAAATTAAAATGGAGAGTTACATTTTTATTATTTAAGTGTTTAAGAAGGGAACACTCATAATGAATGTTATCCATACTGATATGTGGTTCGAATGATGGTTCAAGCAATTGTATAGCTTTCAAAACGTGCTCTCTTTGCTTCCCAACATAGATGCTTTTATCAAATAAGTCATTAAATGAATAACCCTAGAAAATAAAAGCAAAATTAAGAACAATTTACAATATAAACATTGTTTATAATTAATGATCTTATCAATGAACTTACATTAGATAAATACTGTTGGGATAATTCTTGTAACTGCTTTACATTTGGACTTTTAACATTGGCTAAACATTCAAAAGCAGCTGCATATGTTTTAATATTAGGCTTTATTTCTGATACCTCTATTAATTTATAGATTTCTTTAATTTTTTCATAATTTCCCTGTTAATTAAATTGAAAATTTTTTTAACTCAACCAACGGTTAAACATATTTTATTACACACAAAATAATTATTTATTTATTAACTGTTATTAATTACTTTATTTGCAAACCCATGCAATAAACAATTGAAAATGCGAATATCTACTATTTTTAATGACTCTTTATGTGATGTACTTTTATTACAATAATGACATAAAGCTGCAAAACCTCTATTTAGAAATCCACAACATACCTGAAAAAAATAATTTTTAATCAGTCTAAAAACACATAAGGCTGTCTTTAAAAAAAAGTTTTTTTCTTGCCCCTCTCCCTCATATTGATAGTAGCTTATTTGAATAAAAAGTCCTTAAATTTTCTGATCTTAGATTAACTCTAGGTATTTCCTTGAGTTTTTTTTTTGCATTTAATTAATATGGAACATTTAAGTTTTATTTATATAAGTAGAAAAATTAATCCAACGGAAATAATGGTTTAAAAGTTTAATCGGTTCCTTTATTTGTTTTGTAATTTTAAAACTTCTTTATTAATATGTATAACAATTATTAATATTTTATTTATCAACATAATATTATTAATAGTTACAAGTTTTTAAAAGGATTTGCCTGGAACAAATAAAAGAACAGAACTATTAAAACTATTAATTCTAGAACTAATAAAGAAAATTAACTTTAAAACAATTAGTTGATCCTTAATTATTAATTCCAAAGTTTTGGTCAAAATTATTTATTTAAGTTATCTAAGGAAAAATAAAATTCATATTAACCCACATAATACTCATACAATTTATAATTTCTCATCTGAGTTTAAAACTATGATCCTAACATATGCATTAATAAGCCAATATCAAATTTTCTCAATTTTTTTGCATCCAGGGGTGGCCACAACGAGGCTTGCTATAATACATAAATAGCTCACAATTTATAAATTTAACTTACACATAAATCTATATAGGCAAGCAATGTTTGATTGAGACTTTTTTCACGTCCTTTAATACTTAATTGTTTTACAATCTCTTTTGTTTCTGCTTTATTTTTTGCAATCATAATTTTATCACGTTTCTTTTTGGTCCTATTATACCCAGAAAAAATATATATTTATAAAATATACTAACTTGTTAATAGAATTTTATTATTAATTAACAGTTGTAAAATAAACAAATACCAATGTATACTTACAATTTACCATTAGAATGATTCAAATTATTTACATCATATGAACTCCCTTCTAAACTATCGTCTTTTTTTGTAGATTTAAAATTAAAGTTTTGTTCAATATCATTTTCTGTTAAAGCAAGGGTTTTTAATAATTCAGAATCATTTAGCAAATGTTGATGCTCATCATGTAGTTCGTCAATATCTTCCAACAGTTCTTCTTTTGATATTGATTTATTGAAATTGTTATTTGGTTTTGAAATTGTTTTAACACACTTATTAGAATTTTCACCACTTTTAGGAAACATAACCAACGGTTTTTTATTGGCAACCATGTTATGAACTTGATTTGGTTTTAGGTGTTTTATTTTAATTTTTGATTCACTGGTAACACCATTACTAACTGAAACAATATAAATATTCTTATAGAAAGCGATTCTTACTGATTAAGTATATAAAAAACTTTTTATATATACCTAATTTTTATGCATTTTTGAGAACATACATATTATTTATTCGAAAATATAAACAGTATTTATAAAACACAAGCAAAATTAACAAATACTGACCTTGTACTACTTCTGTAAATTTTTTCAGTTTTTTTTTAAATTGTTTAATTTTTGTCAAATTGTTAATTTGTAAATTCTCTGGATTTGTAGAACGAAATCGAAAATATAATTGAATATTACACAAACAATCTGTAATAATGTAATATGAATAATACATTTTGTCTAACTATTTTTTATACGATGTAAAATATTATAATACGTACTAGAACGATTTGTAATTTTCGACAAAAGAGACTTATCAATTAAAATTACTTGAGGACATCCGTTACTTATTTGAGATCTAAATTTGAACAATCTGTACATTTTTAAAATACTAAAAAAAGTCTATGGCCTACGCATATTTATTAAGTATACATAAAAAATAAAAATAGTCAAATATTCTTGCGTTTTATAACGTTATTACTTGCAACCGGAAAAATTATATTATGATATGTGATTTTTATATTTTGAAAAGAATAAGCATTAAAGCATGTGATTTTACTGATTAAACACCGAGGTTAAAATGATAACAGTATCACCATTTCAATAATCTAAACCTAGGTTAGAAACCAGGATACTGGGTTACTGTAAGAGTTCTATTATCACTTCGTTCTTCCCCCCGCCTTATTTTTATTAATTAAATTTAATTAAAATAACTTAATTCAATTAAAAAACTTTAAACCTCATAAACAGCTTTAAGTATTCTAAGAATGTCCGTTAAATCCATAAATTCGGAGCGGATAAGTACTTTAACATTTAAAAAAATAAATATGAATATTCTTTTAAATAAAGTAAAAACGTTTTAAAATTTTTTGTCATAAATATATAATAAATTATATATACTTAGGTACTAAAGGGGTTGAGCATTGAGGTTTTACTATACTTACACCACTCATGCTGGGTTACACACAAATGTATTGGTTCTATACTTCTATAAACCGAGTATGGACTGATCACGATGGTCAATATCGTTATATAAAACCAATAATAATTTAAAACAGAGTAGCCTTTTCTTAAATGCAACTTTCTTTATTCCCTTAGAAACAGTTATAAAATTTAAAAAAATAAGATGTAAAAATATGACTTGTAGCCGATAACTGAGTGTTTCTCCGGCATTTCAACTGTTAAAGTTTAAACTTTTAAAATATAAATGTTCGGCTTAATTCATACTTATCATAGGTAACTGCGCAGTTCAGTGCTTTTACACTTTACAATCGAACCTAGCACAAAGAGGCCAAGCGTACGTACTACGTTGGAATAGTAAGTACTGTTTGGAAGTACCTACCTATAGGAATAGTATACATAATACAATTATTCATAAGCTTAGACGCTTTAATTATTTGATTACTAGTAAAATTGCAATGATAGTAATATACCTATTTACTTTTAAATTCAATAGGCTTTAAAATTGACATACTTTATTAACTTCGTAATATCTTGTTTTTTTTTTAGTTTAAATAATAGGAATAATAAAGATAACTAAGTGCATTTATATATAAAAAATTATTTAGTCTAAAAATATTGGGATATGTTTTATATTACTTAAAAGCAAATTTTAGTTTCATTAATTTTTTAGGGGTTTTCAATTTTAGACTTACAAAAGGCTATATTTTATATAATTGTCATAGAAAAAAAAAGAGCTAAAATTAAAAAAAAGTCACCCCTTCGCCCTTCCCCATCAAAATCTAGAAAAACACCTAAAAACTTTATAAATTTTTCTACTTAAAAATATGATGCTCTATAACTTTTTTAAAAATAGTCGAAAAAGTTCCAAATTTATATGAATTGTTCTTCAAACATAGTACTATCGATAAACATTAACAAACCAAAAAAATATCATAAACCTTTTCCCCTAGAAGGGATAGAATTTTTTTCTTCATTTCACTTTTTCAAGCAAAGTTTTTGAGATTTAGATCTAAAAATTTGACCGAAGGTAGACCTAAAATGGAACTATAACATAAACAATTTTCTCGAAAGTCTGTAGTCAAATTTTTTTTTTTTATTAAGGAAAAAACACCAAAAATAGGGTAAATTTACACTTTGGCCGTAGTCAGTTTTTGGGTTGCTATATGTGAGTGAATCAACAGTCAACAGGTAATGAAATGATTTCCATTATATTGTTAATTATGATATATGGGTAAGTATGACAATAAATTTTTCTAGACAGACGATCAACCCTTATCGTATTCACCCTGCATAAGACTAAATATTAAATTTTAAGTACATTATTGCTGGTCCCACGATATCTTCTAAACCGCTATACCTAACTGGTTTGAACATACTATCCACAGATTCGCATCGAAGCGTTTATTTAAAAGTGATTTTATCACTTTTAGTTATAATAAAATCTGTAGAACTGTGACCTCTCCGTCCCCACTATGCCCCAACCCAACTGTACTGGCTTTTTTATCATCAATCTATATAAGAACTTGTGTTTAAAACTAATTTTAATAATGATAGTACTTTGTTAATATTTTATTCGATTTTTAATTAATTTTTCGATTTTGAAATTTTCAAAACATTGGAACTGGATCTAGGACTGGGCCGGGGCCGGGACGGAGACCCTTGAGTAAGAGGGGGACATAATCAATATAATGTACATATCGCCGCCCCGGTAGAACAATGACACAACTGCAAAATTTGGTAAAATGCTTCAATGTGTTTAGATATTATAGCGAACGTATATGGTAGAATAACGTCGTAACTGTAGTTGTAATAATTAATTGTGCATTCATGAATTATTAAAATTTTAGTGAAAAATAATTTGGTTTTTTGGTTCTCCTGTTTTTTGACGTGAAGACGGGAGAAGTGTATTATATTTATCATTGAATTAAGTTAGTTAAAAAAATGTTTAAAAAAAAAACCATCAATTGTCACTTAATATTCATATTGTTTTGTAATTTTGTAATTAGACCTAAAAGAGAAAAGAATTTCACTGAGAAAGAAAAAATTGGAAATGATGGAATATGTATAGAAAGAACTACATATATTGTCGCTTAATAATCCCAACAAGAAGATGACATTTTCATTAAATACGTTCTTCTAAACAAGAAAGGAAACACACAATTCAATTACAGTAATTAAATACTGGCACATCATGGCAGAAGGAAATGACAATGGTTTTTTTATTTATGTTTATCGTTAAAAAGTTTTAGACTCTCATGGGAATCGAACCGGCGACCTGCGAGTTCTTTCAAACGCCGCTCGGCCACTCGACACATGTACGTTTCACAACATTATAGGTACTATCAATTTTGGAACGATGATTGAAGTTTCTAAAACAAGGAGTAATTTATTTTTACAAATATATGTTTAAATAATTTGAGAAAGTAAAACAGTACTAGAATTCTATTTCTAAAGTTATGTTGTAAAAACTGAAAAGTAAAAAAATATATACCCAGCAAAGACTTAGCAAATTATCTTTTACCTCGATTTTTTCTGTATAGAAATTAAATTCAACTGTTAATTAGTACTAATTATATTTGTTTTTTTATAGAAGTGATATTATGTATAGAGTACATTAGTTATTGAATATTTTCTGTATTTAATTTAGCCTGAATTACATTTACTAAGAAATGTATATTTTTCTAATATTATAAAAAAATATATATAAATATTGCATATAAAATTGAATCTATAAAGTTTACATATGTATAAAGTAACTATATAAAGTTTTTGTATAAAAATGAAATTCTTTAATTTCTATAACTTATTAAAATAAATATAAAGGTAGGCATCTACTAATGATAATATTATGACAGGTGATATTAATATCAATATTAACAATTTAGATCTATATTTTGTGTCTCTGTATGTTTTGGCTAGTCACAACTTTTTTTCATGTATAAATGTTTTCACTCGTGTATATATTATGTTATACCATCCTCTCAAACTTGCATTGACCACAGTTTTGTTAAAAGCATTGAACTTAATAGTACAACAGTCAACATCTTATATATAAATTTCATTAGCTTTTTTTTTAAACCTCATGACGTATCCGTTAAATGGGCTTCTACACTAGCATTTATTAAGGCGCACTGTATAGGCAACTTTTCACAAAAACTTAACATTGTATAATATTGTATTATATACTAATATATTTTTTATATTATATTATTATTTTGATATTTAATTTGTTTTTTTCAATTTTTATAATGCATGTAGGATTTACTTTTGTACAAAAACATACTTTTATAATTCAAACGTACTTCAATTTAAGGTTTGAAAAACATTTGAATTATTTATAATATTTTCAATGCATCGATCGTGGGTATCACAATCTTAAAATTATTTCAATGTAAAAATCTGCAATTTTTAACTTTTTTAAAATTTAATAATTAATTAACAAAAAATAACTTTAATATTGTGCCACGATCGATGTATTGAAAATATTATGAAGAATTCAACGATTTTTTAAAACCTTAAATCAGAGTATTCTTAGGAACATTTAAAGTAAACCGTAAACGAGTCGTTTGCGACCTAAAATACGCAGGTGTAGAGGCCCTCTACAAACATTAACATTTATTAAGGCGCATTGTATAGGCAATTTTTCACTAAAACATATCAAATACGCTATTTGGATATTTATTTACTTTTCGACTTTTATAAAGCATACTGGTATTTTTACATAAAAACATATAGGTGTATACTTTGAACAATAAATTACAAAAAATACTCCGATTAAAGTTTTGAAAAAACACATTATGATCCCTTCAAAAAATGTACAAGGTATCGCTCGTGGTAGTTTTAAAATTCTTTTGTTAATTAATAAATGCTATGTAAAAAATTACAATTACAATGTAATTGAAAACGTACTTCGATCGATCTATCAAGCAAGTATTGAAAAATCTATATTTGTTTTCAAAACTATTATCGGATTACGCGTTTCAGTATCGTTAAAATTAGTACGAGTTGTTTTCGACCAAAAAAACATAGGTGGGTAGGCTCTCTTAAATAGAAAATATGGTATCAGTAAATTATACAGTATTAAAAGAAACGAAATTTATATCAATGGGTTTGAAAGCTTTCCACGATAAGAAAATTCTGGTCCATAGCACATTTTGGATCAATTACTGTTACTTAGGCAAGAGTTTAAAATTATTTTCACAAAAAAATACCAGTTATAAACAGTACAAGAGTTAAGTTCAATTATAAAAAATCAAATATTGTGTAAAGATTTTTTTTACAAGCGCGAGCATTATATGTAAACATTTTATTTTCGATTAGAACTTGTTTTATTACACTAGTTATTTACAATACTTTTGAGTTTTTAACACTAAAATGTGTATTACATAAGTGAACAATATGAAACATTCGGTGTATTTTATTCCATTTTTTAAAAATTACAGTTCTATTTCGTTTAGCTATTTTTTTTATTTTATAAATACGGTGGCTATTTTTTTAATATAATCAGACTATTGCAATCGATATAACATGTAATGTATACAATCAATGTGCAGATATACTTTTATGACTGAAAAATGTTCTACGATTTTCGCTGTAGACCTGTGTTTGCAATGTACTATATAGGATTAGCGATAGTAAGTGACGACTGGCGTATGTGTAGATAATTTATAACAAATGATTTGGTATTATAAGTTTCGATGCGTAGCAGAAAACTTTTTACAATGATGTGTTTTTGTGTCTGGACCCACGATATCTTCTAAACCGCTGAACCAATTTCTTCGTGTAGCTACTCTATAGATCAGAAATCGTATCTAATAGGTACTTTATTGGGCCAAAAAATGAAAAAGTTCACCACTTCCCCTTTAAAATGTACATATTTCTCAACTTAATATTTAGGCGCTCTATAACTTTTTAAAAATAGTCGAATTAGATCTAATTTTGTATGACAATGTCATATTCTTTAGACATAGTACTAACGTATAAACGTTGACAAAACAAAAAAATATCATACGCCCTTTCCTCTAGAATCATTTTCTATATTTTGTATTTTTAGGGTTGAAGGTTTGAAAATTAGACTGAAGGTAGATCTAAAATAGTGTTATAACCTACACCTACAATTTTCTCAAAAATCTATAAGGTCGTCAAACTTTTGTTTTATTAAGGAAAAACCACCAAAAGTTAAAAATTACACTTTGACCATGGTAAAATTCTTGCTGTGTGCTAGTAAATCAACAGCAAACAGCTACAAGCAACTATTTTAATTATATTGTTAATTGAGGTATATGGGTAACTATGACAAAAAATTATTTCAGACAGAAAATCAACCTCAATACTAAAAATACATTTTTAAGCATATTATTATGCATTTCAGTTGTAATAATTCATATAGACCTGTCATCCCCCTCCCCCAATATGCTACATGCCTACTTTAAATTGTTAAAAAAGCCAGTACAGAGGTGTCATGGCATAGAGGTGGGGGGAGCACGTCACAAATCTATGTGAATTTTTACAACTGCTTAGATGCGAATCTGTAATGGTAGAATTACAATTCATATTGATAAAAGTATTGTAATGACATAAAAGATTAAAAAGGAATTTTTAGTGTAAGGGTCAGATATTTCTTAATTTTTTGTCATGTTAAGGATGTAGCATGCCGTCGCGGCCAAGGATTAACACAGCAGTGTTTCTATCCACTAACCGTGGTTTCAATTTTGGTCACTGGCCGTTTCTCTCGCTGGGCGAGTAACCGTGTGTAGAAAGAAATATGCCACCCGACTAGCGCGGAAGAAAAAAAGGAAATCACCACACCATATATTCCCTTCCCTAGGATAAAACTCTTGTTACAACAAGAGCCGTAGGATAAAAAAGTGTGTGAATTGTTCATTTTTTTGGAACTGAGTACGGCTAATATTTAAAAAAAATCAATAAATCACTTAGTCGATCAACAACACAGATTTCAAAATAAACTGTGTTTCGTGATCATATATTCTGCATACAGGTACAAAGGGTGGTGCACTATTATTGAAAAAGTTATAAGGGAGAGAGGTTCCAAGTGCCCCAAGCTTCTTCTGACCCCCTGTATGCTACTTTACTGTTATTAATGTTAATTACATAGTGTAATGACACCTTAAGTAAAATTATGATCTAAGGACTGAAGAATTTTTAAATAAAGTTTATAAACGCTGCTCTTCAAAAATTTGATTCTTTTGTTGCAATAGTAATTTTTAGTTAACCCAATGTTGTAACATTAAAAACTAAATTCAAAAAAAATATATTAATTTAAGATATTATTTACTGTTTTAGTGTTTGTTGTTAAAATTTAAAATCTTAGAAAAACGAAGACGTAAAATCTTTAATAGAAAAAAGGAACGTCAAAATCCCTACATTTTATTTAGCTTGTTTTTTCTTCATAAACGTGTGGTCTTTTTCTTCTTTCACAATAACATTCAATTAAATTTTTGTAAAAAAAATTGTAGTAATCACATAAATTCAATAAATTATTGTAAATGAGGTTGATTATATAAAATTATAAAGATGATGACAAATAATAAGAACTGCTCATTTTTTTGATTCTCACTATTATTTTATCACCTGGCAGCAGCTGACATTCGCATGTAGGATTTTCTAAATTCTTCCAATTTGTTAACTAATTTCTTTCTTTTAAACCTAAGCGCTTCTGCAATTATGTCATTGACATATGTCAATTGAATAGAAGCTGGGCCTTTCAAAGTACCCAAACAATGGAATAAGGCTGTGTAATCTGTAACAAAAAAAAAAAAAAAACCATACGTGTATTTTTAATGGACTATACATAGCATGTTATATTTTGTTATGTTTTAACACCTTAATTTACTCACAAATGTTCAGAAGGCAAATGTCGCCAATAATAATAAATGTTAAGTCAACTTACTTTGGCCAGGACGTTTAACCTCAACGAATAAAAGTTTTCTAACTTTTGCGTTATGCTGTTTAATATCTAACAACTCCTGTTTAGATAATTCATCTAAGTCTTGGTTCACATTTGTATTTATTGCTAATAAGTGCTGCCGAACAGAATTTTCTTCTGGAATTGATGGAACATGGTTAGTAAGAATATCATTTGGTATAAATTCAATATCTTCCGTTTCATCAGTGAAATGATTCTCGTATGGTTCCAGAATTGGAGGAGGGGGTGATAGGCATATACTTCTTGTTATGCATTCACCATTAACTGGAATTGGTATTATTTCTTCTTCTAAAATCATAAAACAAAATATACTTACAAAATACAGCTGAAAATATTTTTATATTTGTGCATGTATGTTCCTACAATATTTTTTGGAGAAATTGTTATAAAATCCAAAATAAAACGAATAATTTGTTTTAAAAATTGGTTTGTAAAATGTATTCTTATTAAACTATAGCTCAACCAAAAAAGAGTAAGTTTATTTTAATTTGTTTTTCTTTAAGTGCAATTTTAATAATATAAAAAGAATTTAAATAAGATAATATAGGAATGTTTTTTATAAACTTGTTTTTACTGGTGGTATTTTAGTTGAAAGCAGACTTATCAGTTTCAAATGTATTACTACTTTTAAATTTGTTGTGACTCAACCACATTATATATACACTTTACTACCTTGGTTTTTTTATAACAGCTTATTATGTAGAATAATAAATTAGAAGATAACGCTTTTAATGTCACAATAATATTAATTTATAATCAAACCTATTTCTCCTCCATTTGGTAAAAGAATAGGCGGAGTTTCCACAACGGCATTAACAAGATCGAAAGGCGCAGGTGATGGAGATCTAGGGCGAGGCGATGCACACACATGTCTTGGTAATGGCCCAGGTTTTCTCCGCGGAGGTCCACTATCAAATGCCCTTTTAGATCCTGGTCTAGGACTTGAGGAACCCCCGCCTGCTCCAACCATGTCAACATCAGCTTCGTCTACCATCATTCTCTACAGTAAAAATAGCAATTACAATAAAAATGTTATAACAGCATAAATATAACATTATATAAAAATAGTTAACAAACTTTGTCAATCTTAAAAGGATTTCCAAACATGTGTTGCCTAACAGGCATAGATTCAACTTCTCGAAGTGGAGATGTCATTCGTTTTAAATATTCTTGATAATTACCCATTTGACTAACTGGCATTGAATGAATTAATTCTGTAATTTAAAAGTAAATAATAACTATCATAACAAAATAAGGATATTGATTAATAATAATGTATACCATCTTCAAACAACTTAGTTTGAGTAAGCTGTGAAAAATTATTTTGCATATTTTTTACTACTTCCAAAAGTTTGCTTCTAGATATATCGAAAGGATTACGGAATCCAGAACCACCAGTTTTGTTACATTCAACATTTTTTCGTTTAGCTGTACCTACTACGTAGTTGTTGAAATCAATTAGTTGTTCACGCAAATGAATAAATTTATCTGTATTTTTAAAATAAAACATTAAATAATTTATTTAAAAAAAAAAATTTGTTGTTTTATACTTTGTAGCTGAGGATTGGTAGATATATCTTTTTTTAGTGACGATATGTGATTTATTCGTACATAGTCAGCCATATTTAAATTTGTTTTTGCAGTTTGTTTATTAGTGACATCAGTGCATAATCTATTATAAACAAAAACAAAAAACAGAAATTCAGAACACATTTTACCAGAAAGAAATAATTATGACATTTAATATTAGTAACTGTTTCATTTAAATTTTTATGTACTTGGAAAAATGTCATTCCCAAATCATTATTACATGCTATAAAAATATCTATTTAGTTATTATAATTTTTAACTAATACCCCATACCTATCATATTCTGTTTTTGCTTGTGATTTTAACCGTTTTAGATAACTTAGTACAGAATAGCTTAAAGATGCATTGTCAGCAGTATCTGGTACGAGTGAGGTAACGACAGTATTTGGCACACCCATTCTGGTTAAAGCACGTCTTAAAGGCTAAATAGAATTTTACAATTTTATTTATAATTAAATTAAATAAATTATACTAGACATACAAGTATTACTTACAGCGTTGTAATAGCCAGGGGTACTTCGTAAATAAGCTTGAAACTGAGCTCGCCATTCTGGAGTTTGCTTTAATCTATGAATTTTGATTAACTCATCAAGGATAGGTAATAGTAGTGGATAATTATAAGGTAAAACAAAAAGATTAACGCAAGACAGTGTAGTACTTGCTTTTAGGTAACCAAAAGGATGCATAATTTCTGGGGTTTTGTAACTGTTTGCAACAAAAACCTGAAAACAAATTATACACGTATTAATAGGTAATAAAAATAAAAACTAGAAATAAATCCTATTTTTTTTTCTTCAGAAAAATTGAAAAAAGTTTTTATTCTAAATATTCAAAAATATAATAAAACACTGAAAAACTTCATTTTAGCCTTGATTCAGAGCTGATAGTTTTAGTATGTAAGCTTTTTTTTTTAAAACAAAAAACAATTTTACCACAAATGAAAAAAATTTAATTAAAAAACTGTTTTTGAAAAAATAAAAAGTATGAATAGTTTAAGTAAACATATTAGTTTTCACTTCCTAGATTAATTAGAACACGTCCTAACACATTAAGGCAATATCAATTATGTTTTAGTTTTTAGGCAAATTAATATGTGGTTCAAATTATTTCATATTTTATTTTCAACCAAATTTAATTCATTTGAATTATTAGAAAAAATCAAAATCTTTAATAATTTATAAATTATTAATTTGTTCTCTTTTTGTACAGAAAAAGAAATTTTACTTAGTTTTTTATTAACTTGACTAAAAAAATGTCAAAAACTAAATTGTATGTTTTTAAAATGCATTAAACCCCTTCCGAATAACTAATCATCATAGCTACAACACTGTATAAATAAATATTAGTCAAGTTTTAATAAAATTTTAATTTTGTTTCTCTAAAAAATGGTTAGTTAATACAAAATGAGATGATTTTGCCACATCAGATAAATTTTATTTACTTTGACCAGATATGCTATTTAAATTCCATTTCTTTTTCAAATCTAAAGGGTGTCCCAAAAATAGCACAACCATGTTAAAAGTTGCACTATTTTTGGGACCCCTATACATATGATAGTGGTGTGGTAGTTATATTTGCTATTAAACTTTTAACTTTTTACTATCCTACTTACTGTCATATTAGCTAACAGTTGTATGTGTTAGTCTATTTTTCTATACAATAGTAAAATGCATTAATAACATTAATGCTACAAAATTATCTTTTTAATATTACATGTAGCTTAATACATAATTTATCACATTGCATCATAAATATATAAATTTAAAGAACAGTACTAGTTGGATATAAATTTGAACTAATAATGAAATTGGTTTTTTGTAATAATTTCAAAGATGCAAATTGGAAGTACATTATTTTGTTTGTGTATATTATTTTTGTTTAAGGGATAAATTTATTACCTGCCAACAAAGAGTTGGTTGTTTTCTTGACAATATGTATTGTGTGAGTGGGCATGGTTCCAATTCGTATTTATCAAACGGTAAACTTTCAATAACCATAGGTTCTTGATTAATGCAAGAAAATTTCACAGTAGGATGAGCACATCGTGGAGGCTATATATAAAATGATTATTTGCAAACTAATAAATTTTATATTAAAAAATAATAATATAAAAATACCAATGAATTAACTGTGTTATCTGGCCAGTAAGATTCAGGTATAGGCCAAAAACCCATTGGAAAACCTTTTTGGGCAGATTTCGGCACATGAATTAGTTTACGACAATTTTGCCATGAATTTGGTTGAACTAAATTTGGTAATCCATTAGTTTTATTCTAAAATTTTAAATTAAAAAAATAATTTATATATATATACACACACACACACACACATATATATATATATATATATATATATATATATATATTAGTGGTGGGACTATTCAAATAAAAAAAATTTGAATATTCGATCTGATTTATGAAATATTCGAATATTTTATCATTTTCTTTGCAGGATTAATTAGATTAAAAAAAATAATAATTAAGAGACAACTAAGGTGTCCTTGATCTATTTTTAATAATTTTTTAACAAAATAAATATAATTATAACAAATTATTCTTTTGACTAAATAAATATTATTACTTATTACAACAAATAAGATTTTAACAATTTATATAGATATATAATTACAAAAAAACATAAATTTGACAAAATATTCGAATATTCAAATTATTTTCATACGAATAGTATTATTTGATTATTCGAATAATAGAAAAATTTGATTCGAGGTCTCAGCTCTAATATGTATGTATAAACCTACATTACATGCTACTTTATTTTTTACAGAAGTTTTTTATTGCTAATTTTGAATCTGCAAACATTTTGCGCCACTTGCAATAAGTTCAGATGTTATAGTCATTTAAAGTTTATAGCTTGTGCATATTAAGATAACATGCATGCAGCATTATGCAGTGTATTCTATAGTAGTTTTCTATTTTATTTGTTTTCAATGCTTCTTTATGGGAAACACAATTTGATTTGTAACTTGTAGTCCACTGCAGTACTGAGCGTACTTACTTACCAGCCTAAATATCTTCTAAACGACTAGCGAGCGGAGCAAAATACTTTCAAAATTAGCATAAAAAATACTATTAAATTAAAAAATTAAGTAGATTTGTTCCAATCATTTATAAATATATATTTTTATCTTACCCCATTTTGATGGTTTATATGATCAATATTTCCAAAATTTATTTTTCCAAATTCATCATAGCCTACATCTACATCAATACTATTTTCTTTATCACTAATAGGCAAAGGTTCAGGACCAATTTTTTCAAAATTGATGACTACACCACTTTGAATTTTTTGCACTAAACTGTCAATACATTGCATAAGTACTCGTTGAGAAGTTATACAATATGATCTACCTATATAAAATAAATTTAAAAAGTTAAATAAACAATAAAAAATGATTAATAACCAAATATACCTCCTGTAACTTCACACATTGCATCTATTGGTGATGTATCATTAGCAACCAACCCAGTATCACGCTCTACAGTAGGTGTGCCTGACATACGTAAAACTAATGAAAACAATCTTTGGTCCCAACGAAATGGTTCTCTAGTCATTTCCCATCCAGGTATGGGATTAGTCATGGGCAGATTAAATTCGTCTGTCACATTTGATGCATTTGATAACCGACCACCATCTGTTATTACAACAATAATACAGGGTTCAAGGAAAAATGGAGAACGGCCCTGGCCGTAAGTATCTATGCCACTCTGCATTCGATTAACATTTAAAATATCAAATACATTTTTCAAAGCATGACCCAATGTAGTCATCTCAGCACATCGTAGATTTTTTAGTTGATTCATGAAAGCACCTATATTTTCTTTCCAGCCAGCCTAAAAAGTTGAAAAACAAACAACTATTAAATTCACTTATCAAATATATTGTAATTTCATATGTATTTTAAATCTGTACTCTATTGAACTTAAGATAGAGCTATCATCACTGTGCATCACCCCCGCCCATAGTATTCGCGTCGGCCACCACAACACTACAACTGTATAAAAAGAGCGAGCTGCATTATCACACCACACAGTAAGCTGGGTAGTTATTGTTTTAACCACTATAAGGGACGAGGAATGAAAAAAAATATGATGTTATTAATTGTTATGATTCTCTGTATGTATGGGTTACCGCAACAATGGCAAGTGCTAACGGTTGTTCAGCAACTCAAGTTTGCATGCGCAACACCCGTTAAATCTTAAGTTGAATAAAGTATAGTATGATTGAAGACTTGGCTTAAATCATATTATACAGGTAAGACACCTTTTAAATACATGGATACAATTTATTTTATAAATTTTGAACCATTAAATGATAAAAGACAAAGCTCATAAATAGTAATTAAAAATTAATCAAATTGTGATTTATTTAATAATAAATATTATTCAAAATAAAAATGTATAACTTTTTTTATGCAGTAAAAATGAAAATTTGGTTACCTTTATATTAGCTGGAGGTTCTTCAAAGGTCAGCAACATATACCTATCACCTCGGCTCTCTGATGATCTCTGTCTTACCTAGGTATATGAAAAAAATTTGAACTTTAAAAATTCATACATGATCATCAAGGATAAACATAAATTATGTGAAGGAGATAAATTCAGTAACAGTTATTCATAAAACAAGTCGTGCAAACCTTGACAAATGATTCTACGGCTCCTTTGGCTATGTCCAAAAGAGTCGGCCTTCCTCCCATGTAGGTCCTCTGGCACATAGACGCCGAGGTATCAATAAGAAAAACAATGATAGTCATGCCTGGGGATCGTTAACAACTGAACTTGTGAAAACCACTATTTTCGATATGCATTAGAGCACCGAGTGTGCAATCAATTAAAACAAACGATGCTGTTTATATGATTGCGTTAGGGACGGTATAAATGTCAAATGGGTCGATGTTCATACGTGGACGGTGACGGCCATTTTTGACGGTTGTTTAGGGAATTTAAGGCCGAGCGGCAAAAACTGTGATATGCGTGCACGTGAGCTGACGTCCGATACCCAACTTTTACGATTATGTTGTTTTCAGAAATGAGCTCCAGCAAAGACGTATGGATTCCACCAGAGCGCGCTATTCAGCTAGTAGGAGCATACTCCTCCTACTTTTTTACTTTTCAAAAATTTTTCTTTTTCCGTCGGTGAAGAATTCTTAAAGAAAAAATAATAGTTTAATATAATCAAATAAATAATTTAGAAACCGAAAATACGAATATTAGAGGTTTTAGCGTTATTACTTATTACCTTAAAAAGTAAACAAAACTATAAAATACGCAATGAGTGAAGATTGACGAACCCGACTGATCGTTCACTGATCCAAAGGAAAAGTGAAGGAGTTTGTAAAACATGTAGGTCGTAGGAACAAGTGTTATCACAAATAATTATGGTGGTATAACTGCATGAGCCAATGACATCGTTGTCAATACAATTTCGCAAAATTTTAAATGAATATATTATTATTATTATTATCCATAATAATAATAATAACCCTAAATAATAAACACCTTATTCCTATAAGGTGTTTTCTTTAACACCTAATATTAATCATTTTTCCTCTTGTACTTATACATTTTTGAGCTAGTAGTTATTAGTTATAAGTTATTACTTAATTCTTTAGCCTCAACACTTGAATCTTTAAAAAATGTAGTGTTTTTTTTTTGTTTATAAAGAATAAGCATATCGCGCAGTTATAATGCATTTTATACTTGCTCAACATTTGGAATATGTATTTTTATTCTAGTGAAATATACTTTAAGAATATCTTATAATGTAAGTATAGTATAATAATCAAAAACATTTATACGCGATTCATCTGATATTTACTTAATCAGTAACAGACCCTAACATAACTTTTGCTGTCAGTTTTATGAGATTAGTGTTGGTTTCTGTAAATAACGATAGTAATTAATTATATTATAAGTAATATTTCTTATTTGGAGTAGTAAATGTAGAATGATGAGCCATATTTTGGAAAAGGCAATTCTGGCAAATAACCATTTAAAAAAACTATTTTTGATTTATTACTAAATTAATTTTAGTATACTAATAATATGTCAACTACATACCAAATTTAAAAATTAAACAAGTGCATATTTAAAATTCACTCCTATTTTTATTTAAACTATTCTTATTAATAAGAAAATAAAATAAAAAAACGTTTTTACATTCATTAGAAATAAATGAAACTAACGAAATATTAATAATAATGTATAAAGTTTGAAGATATTTGTAAATCATTTTATTTTAACATTGATCTTATGGAACTATTTTTTATGATATAATATTATAATTTATAACGATGTATGTTTGATAATTTAGATTTCCTGGTCTAGTTTGAAAATTTGGTTAGGCCATAAGTATAACAATGTTATATTAATAATATAACATAATATTATATTGTCTATATTATGTAAAGGTGGTCATTATTTTTGACTTTATGATAGATCTCAGCAAATGGGTTACAAATAAATTTTAAACTAGTTTAAAAAAAACACTTGTTTGAAATTTTTATTTAAATCTCTCTGTCTGCCTGTTTGAGCGCAAAACCAAATAATAATATTTGAAAATATTTATAAAACTTATAACCCATAGAAGGACCTAATATACATAATAGCAAATGTGTCTTCTGTAATCAAATTATTCGACCCACCATTTTCAGCAAAGTGTGTATCTAAAACAAAAATTACCGTTGCTAAGTATCACATATTGTGAATTATCAACTATACGGACACCCCCTATTATTTTTAATATCAGAGAGTAATATAGTTCCTAATGAAGCGATTACTTGCCCCCACCCGCCCCTTTATAGGACAGCAGGTCACCGAGTGTTTTGTCACTCGGTCACTCTGCAAAACAGATGTTACGCTTTTTAGACTATTACTGTAGACAAAAATTATTTTTTTACTATACTAAAAATGTAATTCAATTCAATTAATCTAAGATAAAATAATATAATTGTGTTAACATTAATTTGTTAATTAGTTTTCATTATTGGCTAATGTTTTTTTTTCTTTGTTTGCTAGTTAAGGTCTTAAGCTAATAATTAATTCTTGTTTTAAAAGTTATAGGACTACAAAATGAATATTAGTGAGTCAAACCAAGTAGGCTATTGGGGTCAACCAACAGCTACAATTGATTGGTGTGAAAAAAATTATGAAGTGAATTATTACATTGCTGAATTATGTAAGATGAAATATTTAATATGAATATTTATATATAGTTTAAAATTAATGGAAGTTTTTATGTTTTTTATTTGTTAGGGAACACTTTAAGCAATTTAATGATGATAATACCTCCCCTATGGGGTATTTATGATATGCGAAAACAGAAATTTGCTCTTAGATTTTTGTTTTGCTATTTGTTCATAGTGGGTATGTCTAATGGATTACATATAAATGATAAATTATTTGTTGTATAATTATTGTTTTGTATTTATTTTTAATCCATATTTGAATTATTTAGTTGTTGGTTTTGGCAGTTGGGCATTTCATATGACACTTTTGTATGAAATGCAGCTGTTTGATGAATTACCAATGGTTTGGGGAACATGTTACTGTATTTATTGTTTGTAAGTGTACTTATTTATTAAAGTAATAATACCTAATATTAATAAATAAATATGTTTATTGTCGTTTCAGGTCAATTGTAAAACACGACACCAAGTCTAAGACTGTATTACCAAATAAATTATTATTATTAGTATTATCAACGATAAGTCTTGCATTTGCAATCATTTATCTTGCATGGCCACAACCATTATTGCAACATACTTGCTATGGTGTATTAGTCTTTATATCATTAGTACAAGAAATCAAAATAATATTAGAATTTAAATGTGCTGTTTGTAAGAAGATGTTTATAATTGCTCTAGCTTTATATCTCTTTGGATTTTTCCTGTGGAATATTGATAACATATTCTGCAAAAATCTTACGTAAGTCAATCTATTTACTTACAATCTCTAATTTAAATCCAAGCAATTTTTTTTTTTTATATAGTTAGGTACTATATCTGTAATATTATATTTTCTATACAATGGTTACATAACTTCAAAAAAATAGTGTGGTCACAACATTAAGGATTTTAAGAATTGTTATTACTGCAGGTGCAAATCACTCGCAAAACTTTTGACCTTGTAAAGTTCACGTTAATTTTAGATCCTTCTAAAATCTCTTCGCATCCTTTTTAGAGAATTCTAGTGTTAACAGAAGTAGAAGTATGTTAACAAAATATAAATATATATATTTATATTTCAGTCTTTTAGGTCTACTTTAAATGGATTCTTTGAGTAATTTTTTTCGCAATTTCATTTACATGTAAAAAATGCAGTTTTCATTAAAATGGTAGATAATAACTCTTAAACTTATCTAGATATTTTAGATTTAGATAAAAATTTCTGATAGCTTTAACTTTCTCCTTTGCCTCATTAACATTTTATAATTAGTAATAATGTCGAGAAAACTAACATTATAATTATTAAAAATTGTTAATTATAATAGACAAATATATAAATAATAAATATGTATGTATGGAGATACACACATGTGTTAAGTGAAATTGTAAAGAGAAATGGTGGCATTCAATGTTCTTGAACGTAATGGTTAAATAAACCTAATTTACTTAATATAGTCATCATCGTCATAAGATTTTTTCTAAAAATAAACTTAAACATAGAAATCTTAATCTAAAACCTTTGTAAATGACACTGATTTTCTTAAAATGTGTGCTCAACCGTCAATGTATAAACATATTTATACAAACAAAATCCTAAATGTATTGTATAATGGAAGTAAAATTGTCATGTCGGTAAAAAAAACCCCGATTTAAGGGTAAAGACTAAAAAGTAGTGATTTTTTTCTATTTTTTTAGTGATTGTGTATTAATCAAGTTTTAGGGAGACTCGTATCTGTTTCGAGTTGGTCGGGTAGGAATTTATACTACCCAGGGGCTCTATGGACGTTAGTAAGGGTCTAAGCCTCAATTTCATTAATTGTTCCCTAAAATTGGAATCGATTGTTTTACATACTTGTTGTAAAATGTTGACATAAGTATATAATTATTAGCTAACACTAAAACTGTTATTAATATATAAACCAATTTTTACAGATCTTTAAGAGAACAGATTCCAGTTTACCTTCAACCATTTACCCAAATGCATAGCTGGTGGCATGTATTTGCAGGCTATGGAGTCTACATACAAGTTTTATTTTGGTAATGTTTAGTTAACCTTAGTTGCTCAAACAAATATATTGACGTAGTTAGATTTCCTATATTCCCTATTATCTCTCGCTCTAAATATTGGCTTATAAGTATAATTTTTTTATTCTAGCATACATTCCACATATGATTACCAAAGAAAACTCCGGCAATCTGATGTACTTTTGCCAATGCACATGTATTTCAGTGTTCGTTGGAGAAGCAATGCCAAGAAAAAATAATGTTCCTTTACTCTAAAATTCTCATTCTCTTGTGCTTATCATGCTTAGGTTAGTAACGATTATTCATGTAATCCATCGAAATTGTGATGTCTTATTGCATTAGTTAGTGAAGTATAAAATAGGTACAATTTTGTATCTTAATCTCATATTATTTAGTGTAATTTTTAATAGTTTTTAATCATCATTATTGTTTTCCTTACTTATAGCAATATTCTTTAAACAAATGTATAATTATTTTGAAATATCATACATTATTTAATTTATTGTATAATTGTTTATTAAAAAAAAACTATCTATTTGTACCTTTAAACCTTATATTATATACCCTGTCCGCCGAGAGAGTATGCCGCAGTCCAACGAAAATTGGTCCAATTTGCATATTTCCAGGTTTGCGATTTGCAGCGCCCAGTCATGAAATTCTTTCCGAGACCGCCTACCGGCCAACAGTCGTGATCGGTCAAAATTGGTGGCACCATCAGCACCACCAGCTATTGATGATCGGTCGACTTCGGAACAATTGGGTTGTTTGGAGGGGGAAATTAGACCTTAGCGGCTACTCGACGCCCGTTGGGCGCAAACCCGGCATGGTATCTTGGCGAACAGGGTAGAGATAGTATTTTCAAATCTAACTCTTCAAAGTAGAGTTTTGTTAAACCTAATTATCAAAATGATGGTAGTCCCATGTACAAGTGTACAGCGAAACGGTTAATATTTAAGTTTCTGTGTTTCAAATTTAATTAATTGTGAGTCCTACAATTAATTTTTTTTTTACAAAATATTGATCCTGAAAAGATTCAATTATGATAAAAGCTAAGATAATCATATATGTAGGTTCTAGATCTTTTAAGTTAATAAATTCCTAAAATATGTATTGAAACATTTTAATTTTAGACGAATACTGTAAATTGTACCTTAAAAATATAATATATCACGTAAATAATTGAAAACAACTTTTGAATGTTAATCTTATATTATTGTAGCGAATGCAGGCAAAATGTTGCCCAGTTGGTGTCTGAAGACGGCGGTTGGTGATCACGAAGTGGTATTTGTATGTGCACTTTGGTGACTGATCACATGCGAGAGTTTTTACCGCATGTTGAGGCGAGTGCCCTATCTAGCCTGTGTGCGTGCAGCTGCATCCGCCACAGTGTTGTATGTGGGGTCCGTGGCCCGCCACACTATCTAAATAATGAATTAAAATTAGCAAAAGGAGCTTTAAATACATGCAATACATAGATGTTGCTTATCTTAAATCTTTATTATATTAAATATATGTTAAGTGTTTCACTTTGTCATTTGTAGAGCTTTTGTATACCGACTACAGTTACTTTAAATCGCAAAAATTGTGTATCACAAACTCCTATTATACTATTTTTGTTTTTTAAATAGCAAACAAAAACTGCATAGTTTGATAAAGTTGAAACCCCGATTTTATAATTTTAATGTTAACTAATGTGTATTATTAAATTTTCTTTTCCTGAACAATTTACGAATTTGGACTTGTATTTATTGGCTCTTACAATTACAATTACAATAATATTAATTATTAGATTGTAGCTGTATAATAATTCAGTACACATTAAAATAACAGAGGTCTTATATTAATTAATGGTGTAAGTGTAATGTTATAAACAATAATTTAAAATAATATAGTGATTTTACCTATTTTCTCACAAAATAATAGTAGGTTTAAATTATTTTTACTAGGGTCTAGGGCCGTATTTACATTTAGGCTATCAAGACTGCAGCGTATGGGTCCACTAAGAAAAACTGTTTATAATTTTTGATTATCATATAATGGTTGTTGACGGATCATTGCTCTCACAATGACATAACATACATGTCTTTGTTATTATGTTTTTTTAAAAATTGAAGACATGAAGAACTTGGCACCCATACAGCCAAAATCGTTAAAAAAAACCTAATAAATGGTCAAAATCAGGGTTTAAACCAAAAATTAAACTCTGAAAAAATGTTGTGTACCATTCAAAACTAGGATTATTACAGATTATATTCGGGTAACTTTTTTTTTTTCAATAATGAAGTTATGGTTGCTAGATTTGTTAAAAATGTTACGATGAATGGTACAATTTCTGATTTATAGATTTCTTACCTAAAGAAATCGTGGGTTCAAACAAATCATAATAATAAAAACATTGTGAAACTAATACCTTTTAATCTCCACACCGAAGCTAAACTTGAAGTATTATGGGTGTTTGATTTAATAGATGACGTATAAAAACCACGCAGATACCAAGATAAGTGCAAGAGAGACGGAGCTAGGTTAGGCGTGTATAATTATAATCTCATACATTTGCCCAAACTATCTCTGTGTCCAAATAGGTAATGTTTAATTCATTGTTATACACTGTTGCCGGTATGCACGGTCCATTATTAACAAGTCTATTGACCATTACTATACATAAAGTAGACTGTACTGTACCATACATAAGAACGACCTACTTGATAAAATATAATTTACCTACTTTTTTTTTTACCCTAGAACCAAAGTAATTTTTTTTTAGTTTTTATTGTATCTTTAGGGGACTAGTAATTAAACATTTTTGCTATTTATTTATTTACAAAGTAAAAATTATATTATATTGTAACACAACAGTTGTACCTATAATAAATATTAAATAACTATAATAATATGCTATAAAATGTTAGCCTATCTATGAGAGGTTCAGAATTGAAAATCCAAAATAATTTTTATAATCTATAAATAATTAGTACAAAAAATGTAGCGTGAAAAATAGTTAAAGCAATAAAGTTATTGAGTTTAATGATTTAATTTCAGAATACCAAATTTTAATAGTTCGGTACTTATACAGTAAGTTAACATGTAACAAATAGAATAATACAAATATTTTACTTAAATATATTGACGGTTACATTTTAATTTCGTCAACCTCTCGTAAGCAAAACAATTAAATATCATTTACTATGCACGATATTACACTATGCTAACGGTTTTACAATTTAATATCATATTTACAAAGTTATTAAGTAAAAACTTCAACAAATTGTGTTGTACATGCCAGTAATTTATAAGTAATAAATATTTGTTTTATATGTATATGTATATTAATATTTATATAACGATTATACTATTAGGTAAAAAAAAAAGATAGCCACAGGCCACGTGATGCCTTTACAATAGTTATGCCTACACAAAACGTCGTCTAATATAATACGTAAACTACTAGTTCAACATTTAATACAGACTAAAATGTTTGAACTAGGTAGTTAAAGTGCGTGATGAGCGTATTGCCGATACTTAAATTTTAATTAGGTATCTAAAGTATAATATGCATTAAGAATCACTGGCCAATTATCATATAAAATATGATATATATTATAATAATTATATATTATATAACGTAATATTAATTAATAAAATGATCTAGTTTGATTGTCATCGATAAGTATTTTAGTGATTAATTTATACATATTAAACACTAAAATATTTATAAAAAATATGTACAAAAATAAAATAGTATCTTTTAAAAAAAACCCTACTTTTCTATTATAAATAATTGTTTATAACATGTTCTTATACGCTACTTTTTACAAAATTAAACCTACAGGTAATCTGTATACATATATAAGTGTATACATATATATATATATATATATATAAATAAATTTATTAATAACGCATAACACAAATTAATGATAAATCATTTAAAGTACAAAATATTAATACCTGGGTACCTAAACTAAAGTTTAACCATAGGTAATCCGGTATACAGGTGTTATATAAAATAAAATATATATATATATTTATTGTCATTTTGAGCACCAATCTTTCGATCACGATTTAATTAATTAATTTAGAATGTTAAAAAAACAATAAATAACGATTAAATATTATTTATCTTTTTAACTACTAAATAAGATAGTTATTAATTTACAATTTTGAATACAGTCAATAATAAAATAATTTAATTGATAGTAGTAAATATCTATAAATAATTTTAGTCATGCGGCTAAATTCTATACTAGAATGAGGCTATCTATTTTTATTCGCAATATTTCAAAAAACAACCAGAAACGATAAAACTTCTAAAACGATAAGTCGGACACTATCGACTAACTGTTTCTTCTGGCTTGGGTAGTAGTAGTGGCTGTGTTGGTAGTGGATTTGGACGCTATTAGCTTGTTGAGCGCCATGATACCGGCCAATGAGCTGTGCAAGTATCCGCCACTATTGCTGCTGGCAGTCACGTGCGTTTGTTGCATGTGCTGCTGGACGGCCATGATTTTCTGCTTTTCGCGCCTCACCTGGTATTTGTACAGTTGAAATCCAGCCACGATCACTGACACGATAGCCGAGCCGGCGAACATAACGAATAGGGCGCCGAACCCGTGGACAGGCATGCATATGCCGTAAACCACGTCCTCTCGGATTCGACCCTGGAATATAGTCACGGCGTCTGTTTTGGTGTCCGGCGTGAACGCTAGGTCCGACTGCGAGATGACGTCGTACAGGCCGCTAACGCCCACGTCGGCCGTACCGACATCTGACACGTTGACGGACCGCCGGCGGCGACGGCGACGCCTCTGCGTGTCGGAACCCGCTTCCGTGTCGTTCGACACCATCGCATCGGTCGCCTGTTCAATGTTCGCTGACGGTTCGTCCAGGTTACGTGGTCCGTGCGGGAAACCATCACGGTTTATCGGCGGTTCCTGCTGTAAACGGGGAAAACAAAAAAAAGAACGATATAATATTATAGATGGTACTTACAGTAAATGGAGCAATTATAAAATATATCACTCAATGTTCTTTACCTTTTGGAACGTCGCCTGTGGTACCTGATCGCCGACGAACGGTCCCGTCTGGGCTTGGGCGCTGGGCTGATCGGTGTTCACCGGGGCAGCCTGGAGCTGTTCGGTGTACTCGTTGGATACCGTCTGCTGATCTTTCCTGTCCACCTGGCCATATAGTTGTTGCTGTTCCTGCTGCTGTAACAAATGTCCTGCCGAACGCTCATCCGTCTGACAGTGGTCCATGCATCCGTGTCTGCATATTTCCACTTTGCAGCGGATGTGTACGCTAAGCGCGTCCGGAAATTTGAACGCGTGGAAAAACGCGTAAGTGATAACCGACGCTCGTTCGTCCGAAGTGCGAGCTTTCAGAAACCCGCTGATCATCTTTGGTCGCAACACGCATCCCTGGTCGTCTGTCAGCTGTATGATGTGGCCTCCTCCGTCGCTAGCCGCACATGACTTGACGCGCATGTCGAATTCTCCTAAACAGAAACCACATAATCGCAATTAAATTAGACCGAAGGTCATTTAATTAATAGAAAACTATTAATTAGTATTTAAATCACTTTTGTTTATAAAAATAATAAGTTTTTAAATTTGAAAATCTTTAAGAAATAATATTTTTTTCATGTGTTTGGACAAAAAATATAACAGTACTGAACGCATTATATATAATAATATCAAATTAATAAAATTGATTAATTGTTTTATATTTTTCTCTGTACTCCTCAAATGTGTTCGTTAATCAACACATAAACTATAATAGACATTAGGAAATATATATTGATTTATGAGCGAGGACTTATTTTTTGGCCTATATTAGACCTTGGTAGTACTTTTGAATATTCCGTCGACTATTATGTCTGATAGTATCTATGTCGCTGTATAACTACTATACTATATAATATATTATAATAGTATAATATACTTTACTTGTAATAAAATATTTAGTGGATTACATCGTTAAATATTGTTCTGAATATGGTTAATTAGTGGGTTATTTTTTATTTGTCAGGAAGTACCTATTTTTATTTGTGTGCGTGAGTTTCTATGTAAATACTTAAGTTCTAATTAAAAATATTTTATGACGAGCGCCGTTTATTGTCTTCGTTAAAATTAATTAGAACTGAGATAGCTAGTTGCATTTTTTTTTGCGGACGAGAATTTCCGGCAATTAAACTTATTCATAATAATTTAAATGCAATATCATTTGTTGTTTAGTGCCGTCGCCACGTTAGATGAGAACCGGATAGTATTAATTATTATCACGAAAATCGGAGCGATAATTCTTAATAATTATGCCTATTATTAGTATGAAGTATTAGTTATTTTCTTTTTCTACCTCTGAAATCGTTGATGGCCACTACGAGGGTCAGGGTGGAGCCCAAAGGAACGATGCCGCTGACGGGAGGTGCCCACGGTCCCTTGCCGTGCTGTATTTCCATCCAACAGTCGACGTTGTCACCTGAAAACAAAATTGGCGATTAGATTAATTTGTACCAACGCAACGGTTCAGTTCGTATAGTCATTTCGAAACCTCTACAGTCAGTATTAACATATCATTTCGAAAAGGTCATAACCCAATTATTAAGTCAAGTGACTGGCGAATAACCAAAATTACTTGAATGATTTATTATAATATATTGATGACAGCTTAGAAAATTGTATTTATAATTTAGTTTAAAATTATTTGAGTCCCCGAAGTGAGTTTTCTCAGTTAGCCCAATATCCTTAATAAGAAATATAATTAAATGGATAATGATCGCAGAGCGGGATTGATACTTCTATCTTCGCAACGAAAAAGACAATCATACATACTTTGTTTAAAATATTCCGAAAATTAAATACTATCTAGAAGGCGTCTTTTAAATACTTATAAAGTGTAATACGTTACACTTAATTGAAATTATAGAATTTTCTAGTTTTTAATTAACAAAAATTAGATGTGGTTTAACGTATAAAACCGTAAAAAAGTAAATAGTAATCGCTGTATGATTACATTGTCACGATTAAACAGTCTAGAAATCTTTAGAAATTTATATATATTTATTTTTGTACCACAATTATTGTTTGATTAATTTTCATACATATTTGATTTTTCGAAATGACTGCGAACACAAATATTATTTACGGTGAAGAAATAGGTCGACAGCAAAAAAATAATTATTAAAAAGTTGGTAGCCACGTCTAAACAATAAATGGTGTTCACCTCTGAAATCTAATTGAATGACGTCCAGGTCGGCGATGACCATAGGCGGCTTGGAGGCGGTCTTTTCGTAGTCGTTGTACCACTCGCACCGAAGCCGCTTCGCCTCGTCCCATACCTCTAGCAGGTCTTTGTCGTACTGCACCACCACCGTGTTCTCGTAGAACTGACCGTTCAGATCGGGCTTGGTACCGCACCGGGCGTACGCTATGCGGAACGTGAAGAACGTTTTGCCAGTGGACGGCGGCACGTACACACACCGCGGGTCACCGTACTGACCTTTGGACGACACGATTCCCTCAAACGGCTGCGTAAACTGCAGGTGAACGTCCATGTGGTCTTTGCCGCACATCACCTCCAACGATTGGATCACCGGCATGCCTTCCGGCCGCTCTAGGGGCCAAATGTCGCCGGCGCCCACCGAACCGCTCGCCATAATCTGCAAGACAAGCAAACGATTCGTTACAACGATTCTAATAGTCGACTAATCGTAACAGCTGTAATATTTTGTAAGCGGTATATCGGTATATGTTTTATCTCCTTAAAAATGAAAAGAAAACTTTTAATTTGTAGTGCTTGAGCACTTTTAGAAGTTAGACGTTTAGACATTTCTACGGTGCTCTTATGAGGAGGTCTGAAGCTTTTCTAAAAATGTCAAAAGTAAAATTTATAATTTTGATTATATTTGTAATGATAATTGATGGAAGCAAGGGAGGAGATTAGAAGAAACCCCATTCCCTTCCATTGGTACTTGTAAGCGATAACTAAGTTTTATTAAAGGTCGTACGGACCAAACATGATTGAGACACTTTAGAAAACTTTTTGAATAAGTATATGTCTGCTCTCAAAAGTGGCAAATTCAATTTAGTTTTAACGGTTAATTTATCTAACCGTTTTGCAGTAAAAAACAAGAAGCTGTACCTATATATATATTATATAATGTTAAACGAATTCGTTAAGAGGTGTTTCGTTTGGCGTAAGTATAATATGGCCAGTATAGAGTATCTATGATGATTTATAGTTAGATTTTATGGGTAATACTTTAAAATAATTACAACCTGACACCGCTAAGCGCTACTTTTAGTACAAGAAGTTGAATATCCCATTACTCATAGGGCTTCTTGTAATTTTGACGTTAGACCGAGTTGGTTTTCGGGTCACGCGAGTGATCTCATCGCGATTCCGACACTGGAGTATAAATCTAAGTACGTGTTCGATTCGGTGTTCCTACAAAATGTGAATGATGAATAAAAGCGATATCGGACATGAGAGAACATAGTAGTATATACAGTAAACAAAATTGAGTTATTAAAATTTTATTAGTTTTTAATCCGACAAGAAAATCGAGTTCAGTGCAATAATAATTTTTATCGATGTGTCTTGGGTTTTGACCTTGAACGTCATCTATCGATTACTATGTAGTTTTAATCGTTTAAGCAAATGACACCCAACGCGCCGTTGCGATTTAATCAGTCAACCAGTTACACTAGTCGTATACAATTTTTTTTAAATTTATATAATATTGTTTGTCACGCATGTTAGATTATATCATTATAAATCTTACACTTCATTTAATGTATTTAAAAAAAATAGGACATAATTATACTTGTCGACGTGGTTTAAAGAAAAATTGGTTAAAATAAAATAAAAAAAACTCTTGGTAGAAATTACTATAAGTAAATTTTGATAATTTCTTTTAAAAGTGTTTAACCGAGAGTGTGTTGCTGGAATTTCTATCCAAATTGTTACGAAGAAGACTATACATATTATAGTGGTCGCTCAATATAGGGAGCATAATTTAAGAAAACCTGTTGTGCACGTTTCACTCAAAAGCAACGGTACACCAGTTTGGGTATACAGTAAAGCACGTGACTTTAACCGCCTGCTAGCGTAGGTATGACCTTACAAGAATCAACCCTATTGTTGAAAGCCAAACGCGATAATAAGCAATAACGAATTAACGGATGTATATTATAATATATTGGACATCGCTCGGGTTAATAAGTAGGTAAAGACAAGAATCTGAAGAAACTGTTGATTTTCATGACTCATATTTGAGATACACGGTAATAATAATATGTTATGTTTTTATATTTAATAAAAATTATATTTTAAAATTGTTAAATTGAGTATAGTTAAATAATTATACATGTATCATTTAAACAACAACATAGAATTTTACTAAATTAAGTTATACAACCAAATATTCAAGCGGCTAATTGTATGAAGAAGTACTGGTAAATTAGATATCTACTTACATGTTTGTAATTACACTTATTAGGCGTAGAGTATAATTACTTTAAATATATTTCATTAATAACCATTATTATGTTTTATCGGCGAATAACATTTGTACGGCCTAAATTACTGTGGACAATAATTATTATATTGCGAAAGTGCTGTTTTTACCTATTGGACGTTTTTACATTTTATTTGCACATAATTTCCATAAACGCCCATATTTCTGGTGTGTAGCTTTTTTACAGTTTACCGTTGACATAAATTAAATATACTTAACAGTTAAACGAATGTATCTAATATGCATACTGTATTTTAATTAATGATTTTGAGACACAGCGTCGAACAGACAAGATAGGTATTTAATGAAAATCGAAATTTATAAGAAAACATTGTGAAACAGTAACCATTTTGTTAGGCCGGAGGTGAATAGGCTCAATTAATTGTATTTATTTTTTATGCTTCCGCATACCAACATAAAAAATATCAATGAACGACGACGCCGACCCAGAAGAGCCCCGTCAGTCGGTCATTACTTTATTTTTCTGTTAGTACATAATTATTATGTATAAAAAAAATAATCGTGTAGCTCAGGACTTCCTTGCTAAAACCAGAAATATAAAAATGTAAATGCCCGCGCACTATAATATGTATTTATGTAAAACGGTCGCGCGTCCTGTTATGTTTAAACAATATTACATTAAACCATTTTGGTGGAACACATACCAGTTTTTTTCTTATTATACTCAACAAAAAGTCACCGCCAGCGTCTTTGACCGGCCGTGGCATTTCGACTACCTTACGCGTGAATAGCTGTTTTAAGCAGCTTTGTGCGAGACTGCACGTGACTAATATATGGATTATAATGAGTATTTTTTGGCGACACAGAGGATTGACCGCGGACGTGGCTGAGGTGCTTTCACGTTAATAATCTTTTTTAAATAAACTTGCAGTGATCAGGTAAAATAATAAACCAAAATAGCGTTTTTATTGTTACTATTATTATGTATTGTAGAACAAGCCAACACTCGTTAAATATTTGTAAAACCACAACAAGAATAAAAAAAAATAGAGAACACTTTACATAAATCTTAAAAAAATGTTTGTTTTATTAGCTGACGAGAGCTTAAACAATATATTTAATATTTTGATCTCTATTTTTTGAGAAAATTAGATGAAGCTATAGCCCCAATTTAGATATCTAGATTCAACCTAGTTTTCAGATCTTAAGTCCCAAAAATTCAAAATAAAGAAAAAGTTTCCATCTCTTTTGGGGGATAGAGTATTTAATACATTTTCGGTTTGTCACCTATTTGGAAAGACAGTAATCAGCCCTAATCGCATCCAACCTAATACTAAAATTACAATTTTAAACACATTTTTGCATACCAATGCTTTTCCATATTTTGTATTTCTACCACTTAAACATTCGCATCAGAGTGTTTGTTTGAAAATGATTTTATCGCACTTACAACGCAGTTTTTTTAGCAATTTTTGTTCAAAATATATATCAGATGTTTTTTTCAAAAAAAAAATGAGTAGCTTTAGAGCAACAGCGCATTTATACTATATTCAATATCAATACAAAGTTATGAAATTTTAGTTAAAACTGATCATCGAATTTCATCATTTGTTTAATTCATATCGCCTGTCAAAATTTAGTTAAAGTCTTGATGTTTATTTTGTGTAATGATGAAAACTGCTAGATTTCTCAAGAGTAGAGAAGTGAGAGATATGGTTTACTGGCTAGACAAAATTAGCGTGGTGCCCTTTTTTAGGCCGTTATGTTAATAAAGGCTATTTGTAAAATATGTTATAATAATCGTTGTGCTCGTGTAGAACACCATTATGTATACTCACGGAAATCGTTAGGATCCACAGGCACGCCTCGATTCTGGCGGTCGTTGTCTTGCCCATATCGCGTCAAGTGAGATCTCTGCGAAAAAAAAATATGAAAAATGAAAAACCATTAGTGCACGCACATCCCATACAATATATTTCGTGTAAGCATAATGTATACACATATTGTACATAATATATAGAGGTATGTACATATATATTAATAATTGTTATACACATTAGCAATAATAACGGCGATTGCGAGAGTATTGTTTAGCGAGCAGACCGACATTGGTCGCGCTTGTTAAAAACCAATAATCGTAAAAGCGTGCGCGAGCCGGCGATCCTTCTACATTACCTACCGCGACACAGAGAGCCGATGAGACTTCCTCATGTAGGTATATTACAGAGTTTCTTATACCGCGGCCGGAGACTTTAACGGCTGACGACGTTAGTGCCAAGTTAGACCCGTTTTTTTTAGCTTAGGTATAGCCGGGTATGCCGTTGACCGTGTGTGAGTGTGTGTATACTCAATACTGTATATTGTATACAGCTGCTAGCAGACGGTATAGGTCAGGCGGGAGGCCAGCGTTCACACGACACTGACACCTGCGGATCGACAGACAGAATGATCGGAGCGGAGAATATAATATAATATAGGAGAGGGCGTAGGGGAAGTCGGCGGTGGTTACACGGCAATGACAGCCGCGATACGTGCCATCAGTACGTAATTAAGCCCGTCCGGTCGACGGTGTTCCGGGAATCCGCTTCTTGTGCTTGCGGTATATGCTTTATTTGTTAATGCGGTGATAATAATATACCCCGCGTGTGTGTCTGGACGGTTTTGGTCGTCAAAGCGTCGAGTTGCCTCCGGAAAGCACTGCCTGCGGTATTACCGATTCAGGTATAAACGTTAGGTTTACTTAAAAATCGACATCTAGATATTATCGTGTGATTTGTTTCGAAATATTCATCAGACAAGTCTAGCGGTGCAAGCGCAGACAGAACAAGTTCAATAATTCATTATGAGTTAGCAGCACTAACAAGTTGGCTGCATGATAAATCCAAACGCGTTAAAGATATGTGTCCTCGACGTTAATATACCGTTGATTATAAAATACACTAAATATTATTTATGATTATTTAATGCCGATACTAATCAAAAGCATAGCAAGCTACGAATATTGTCTTGATAAATTTTAAAGTTTGATCGTATTAAACTAAATAGCTTTTCTAGTTAAAACCAATGATTTTTTTGTAAAAGAAAATTAAAAGTAATAGGTTGAATGAAATCTGTCTTTATTGATTCGTTTTTTTTTTATAACAAAGCAGAAGTTGACAGTCAATTCAGACACTTTGTAACCAATTCGGTCGTGGCCTAATGCAGCACGTTATAGTCAGTCATGTAAGCCTTCTGTTATTAATATCATAAAGCAATTTTTTTTTTTAGTAATATGATGCTATTCACCTCATAGCACCCAAAAAACTTAGGCCACAAATCCAATTTTTCAATAAAAAGCCAATTATGATTTTTCAAATCCCAATTCCAAAGAAATGAAGTTCTGGCATTTCGTGGATCAATTATTTTTAGTGTTTGGTCAGTTTGGTTTTGAAATATTTAATGTAAATTTTATTTTTTGTGGGTGTAGTTTTACTAGCGATATACGCCTTATATATTATTGTAACTTAAATTATAGTCGAAGGATTCACAAATACTCTCATGATTCGAGCTTGTATCCAATAGTAAGTCCAAACTATCTGGACTTGGATCATATTTCATTGTGGCCAAGACAACTTTGATCATTATGTTTTTATCAAACATAAAGCACAGTAGTAATAACAGGCGTGGTAAAAAATTAAATAAAAAACAACGATAATCTTAATTTAATAAAAGTGGAATTCTACTTTTCAGGTTAGAATTATTACTTGAAGAAAGCCATTAATGTAAAAAAATAAGAACCCACAATCACCTAAATTATTCCTACCTAACAAAACATACAGGGATATCACTATCATTAAAAAAAAAAATTATACCGAACTTCTACTAAACTATTGATTAAGTACTATTTGCTTACTATATATTATTTGTGTTGTAAGTAATGGCAGATCAATTTTCAATAGTGTCAGCATATTTTATCTATTCGCACTATTGTTATATGTATATTAAATTGAAATATCTTCTACAATTTTTTTACTAAAATTTAATATAAATTATAATGTTTTTTAATTACCAACCGAGGGCCAAGATGAACCGGACGGTGAACAATATATAAAAGAAGACTATTATATATAATAATATATAAAGCTTCACCTAGTCCATTTCAAGTACTTAATAAGGAAGTCAATCTTAAAGAGGACTTTATAACTGTAATTTACTAGTAAATGTCTGATGGTCATGCAAAAAAATAAATTCATAGAAAGCGTTTTATTTACTTCTTCCGTGATGTTTTTAGAGAAAAAAAACCAAACAAAATGATAACCGTTGTGAGCAAATTGCACATTTTATATTTTAAAGCAAAAAGTTATGCCGGTTTTTTTTTCAAGTAAAACAATGTATTTTCTTAACATCAAATATTAAGCCTATTGCCTAATAATGATATTTGAATAAAACAGATTATCTCTATTATTTATCGATTTAATAAGTGTTTAAGCTCAAAATTCACCAGGAACCAAAAGAAAACGGATTGGACGTGGCTAAATATAGATCAGAAAAATGGATGGATTGGAAGAAAAATAACTACCTAACTCTGAGTATGACGCCTTCTTATAATCACGGTTCACATTAAGGACAACGCATTAATGACCTCCATGGTGTTGCAATATTTTGTTGCTTGTTTGTTTCCTCGTTTCGATCGATTAGCCGAAATCCATTTTACGAATGTTTCCATTAGTTTTGGTCGGGCTAGTAGTTTTTTTTTTTTTTATCTGTTAGACTGAGTGCTAAGAATTATATTTCTTCTACGTCTTACGGTCTATGTGTTTTTTTTTGTACCCGTCTTGTTGTTAAAAAAAATACCAAATCACTTACATTACCATGAGCTGGTGCGCAACTGGCAATACTATATTATCGCCACCATCACGTGTATAATACGTTATTATTATAAACTAATTTCTCATGCGCGGACGACGACGCTTAGTAATGGCAAAATATCATGTTTTATTAATGGTTTAAAGAGGCCCAGCGTCCGTTAAAAAAGCGTCAACCAGCGCACATGTGTCCGGAACCCGCGACAGCCGACACACTTAGCCTGAACATTTCTTATACATAATAATAATATATACTTAAGTATAATATTAGTATACATACGGAACGCGTGTCAGAGGCCGAGTGGCGCACAGTTATTGCATTAAACGGTCAGCGGCAGATAACAATACTACGTTTAACGTTACCATCCATGACGGGTCACGCCGAATACTAAAAAAAGATTTATCATCAACAGTGGTACATGATCGAGAATGATAATATATTATTTGGACAGATGTGTCTTTATTGTTCTTAAAGTCGAGACGGTCAACCCTGTCGCGGTTAGGTTTAGTTTACGAATAGAAATCGTTATCAAAATAGTGTGAAAAAAATTAAAAGCCACTACTAAGCAATAACTATAATTATAATACCATAATGAGAAATAATTGTGTTACTAAATTGGCGAATTAAATATTTAAAAAGAAGTACGAAATATAACATTAAAATATAATAAAGTTATGAAGCTAACAACATTTTTATCATTATTATTTATTTATCTATTACTAATAAACGTGACAAGCCCAAGATAACAACTATAATATTATTGAAAGATTTGTATCTATGCAAATAACAAACGAATATTATTAGTAAATAAATAAAGTGGTATAGTTAATATGTGATTTTTTTTTTTAATTACTTGGGATTTTGATTCGGTAAAGTGGTATCGAACAATTTAATCTATGTATCATCAACATATATATATATATATATATATATTATATTGTATCTAGTTAAAGTGAAAAGACAATTTTTATGGTGTATACCTATTATTTATTAAAATATTTTTGTTCATTATTACTACTTTGTAGACATTTATTTTTATTATCATAACTGATTATAAAAATATGTAAATAATACATTAAAAAGTGCTTGCACTCGTAATTATTTAAAAATGTTCAGGAGACCAGATTTAAATTGAATTAAGATTATAATTATTTCTGTTTTTTTTATTGAAACTCAACAAATACTTTAAAAAAAATGTGTTAACATAATAAGGAAACCTCCATTTCGGTATTAAGACACGTCCAAAAATAATTAAATACACTACCTAAAGAAGTTTTTTATCGGGATAAACAAAAATTATATTTAAAATTGAAATAGATGTAAGTCAAAAGAATTGTTAATATGTATACATATATGAGATATTAATAGAAAATCTATGTTGTGTATTCTGTGCTCACTTCGTAGGCTCTACAAATAATAATAATTAATTCCTAAGTTCATTATTTTTACTTTGGAAAATGAAAAAAAAATGTTTAAGACTAGTATGTTTTATTTTTATCAATTTGATAACAAGCCATTGAAATAAGATATGTATTATCCAGAGCACTTGTTATAATAATGTCTTGTTATATAGACAAAAAAAAAATCATAATTTAGTAGCAAACAAATATTATTAAGATTTATAGAATAACATAAAAGAACAAGTTAGTATAAGTGTTACATACAAGCAAACAATATTTTTGTACATAATTTATGCAAATTATCTTTTTGCATCAGTTCAACACTAGGCCAGAACAAATGTATCACCGGCAAGCTTTTATGATCTATTTTTATAAATACTGTAATCGGATATAACTCGATTGAGAAGAGTCAGAAATTATACTCATACAGTTTATACAGAATTTTCAAGATGATTAACTTATTGAAATTTATTCTCTAGGAGAGGTACTGGGGAATAACTGAAAATGTTGATATTCGGTTTATTTTGAGATCGCAATAACGGTTTGAAATATATTTTTGTAGTTCAAAAATATTGTTACTAGTATAAAGTTAATAATTATTGTCACTGTTTTATAAAAGTTCAAATTTATCTTTCGTGCCTAACTGGTTTTTCGACAATAATGATTGGACAAGGATTGAGCAAATAATTTTTGGGTTATGACATAAAACAACAATCATTACTAAAAAACACATTACATAAAATGTTTTCCTTCGTTTTACGCTTATACACTTAAATATTTTAAATTTCTATGATTAATTTATACAATTTTAAGTTATATCCATGTATCATAATATTATAATATTATTATGGATTTTAATGTTAAAATACCCTCTCCGCTGAAGTGTTCAAGCTAAAATTTGTTAAAAACAAAAATCATTATACAGTTTGAAGTTTCTCATGAGAAAAAAAAAAGACTGTTATTGATTATTAGGTATTAATATTTATTACTGGATAAGTATATACTAAGTTCTTGGCGGCACCCATTGAACCTAACGCGGCTCGCCCTGTGAAATGAGCACTGCCTAGAGCTTAGTAATTCGTATTCTGAGTAGAGTACAATTTATAATATAATTTAAGGTTGCCGGCCATTATACGATTTAACACATTTATCAGCAATGAACACTAACGCGATAACAAAGGTGAATATTAACTTTTTCTAAACTAGTCCCAGATAACTAAAACTTTATTTTATAAGTATTTTAATAGAATTGGTTAATACATGTTCCTGTTTTAGATAAACTGAAACCATTTAAGATATTTGTTCAATACACAGCTATACAAATAAAAAATTGTTTTCAATTTGCATGTAGACTTTATTATATCAATTATTATTTACTGTCCAAAAAACAGTTAGGTAAACGCGTTCAACGATCATATTACTGGTCTTGATACAGGTGTATTTGAAAATTATAACGGAATTAGCAACGACAAAGGTTAATGTAAGCTCTTTTATCTCGTTCTTCCCAATTAAGGAAATTAAACTTGTTCGTGGCTATAAATGTAATATTTACTCGACTATATCATACAAATATTATTATTATTACGGGATATGCCATAATGGCGTTCGAATCAGAATCTGCAATAATACATTTAAATTGTGTATACCTACAGGTGTTCAAACAAACCGATTTCAGCTTACAAGAAGCCAAGTATTAATTTGCGACGCCCCGCCGTTGGAGAATTATTAGAGAATCGATGACTATAATATAGAAGAACAAGACATATGCTGCAATACTAGTAGGTACAAAATAAAAACTGCGAGTACGGCCGGAAGCGACTATCGTTATCGTGCCGTGCTCGGGAAAAGCTATATTATCGTTATTAGCCATCGGCGGTTTTTTTTTATGAAATAGTAATTATTATTGTTACATTCGACCACAGTCGCCAGAGTATATTGTATGTATACTGTACAACTAACAACTTACAAAGTAAGTAATACTCGACGCAGATCAGAATATTCCATATATACAAGACCCAAGCATAGTATTTATATTGTTTATAAAACGCTTTCCGACATAATGTAGTGTGTGCGATTTGTAGAGCATGCATAAACGCAAGCTTATTCCACATTTTTTTTTGTTGGTATATTATTAGCTATGGATAGTAACTCGATTTTCTAGGTCACCGCCCGCGTTTGCTTTATACTCCCGTAGGTAATAACCATATACTTAGAGGTCTTATTGCAATCGTAATTTAATCGTTTTTAATTAGCCCTAAAAAAACAGCAAGAATTTCAAACATACACAGTGTACCGCACGGTGTGTCAGAAGTGAACGATGACTGGTATATACCTACATAAATAAATCTCACTATACACCCCATCGATCGTCTAAACAACAAAAAATCAACTAATCATTTTATAGTAATAATATATAGTATGCAATTGATGGTGTGTCTTTACATTGAACCTTAATTTTTCATCAGAGTCAATAATTATTAATTATAATAACATACGTGCGTTGGCTTTCCGCATAATAATAGTAGTCGTTGTTTTACGATGACCCGAGTTATTTGATCTTAGTAGTAGTGGTCTAAGGTATCGACGGCCGATCATGTGATTTATCACGCCCAAAAAAAATGTAATAAACACCGATGTGTTATATTTGTTGTAGCGGAGGCGTTTCGCTTGTAAAAACGTTAACCGATCCTTAACGATCACGACCATGAACCCTTTTACTGAGATTTCGCACTCGATACAAACATGGTCTAGCCTATATTTTTCGCACGGATTTTGAAATGGCCAAAGTAGCTTGTTGACAAAAATCTAACGTAGTCGTATGTAAAACTACATTAGCTGTACATTTTAAATATAATATGTATAAAAATATAAAAACAGCTATGTGCAAATGTGTAAACGGTAAACGTCATTTCAGGGAAAGGAGATGACAGACGTGTGCCCAACCTATGTTTCTCGATTAATCATTTGACCGAAATTTTTGGAGCCGACTGTAGTTGCATTGGTAGAATCATGACACGTTATTTTTTACATTTATCATACGACCATCAACGTCGGTCATTATTTTTTTTTATTCCAACTACTATAAAATTGAAATTATGCCGCTGTAAAAATGTCAAATCTCATTGACTGAATAGTAGTAGTGAGACGGGATTTTCTTGAACGACCCAGAGACCAGTCATAGGTTTTTAATTAAAAATAATGGTTTTGATATTTTTAGAACCTAAATACGGGCGAGGTCAGGTTCGGAAAAAACTCACGAAACTCTAATACATTTACAATAAGTCAGGTACTCAAAATACATAAAAACTGAAAAAAATATTAATATCAGGCTTTAGGAGTCAAAAAGCCAATAGAGGAGGGTCGGGGAGGTCACGGGTCTACAGAAAATATTAAAACTGAAAGTGACAAAATCCCTTTCAAATAAACGCTTCGACTCGATTCTATAGATGCAAAAATGTATTTTAGTATTAGGGTGGATACGGTTAAGGTTGATCGTCTATCTATAAGAATTCGTTGCCCTCGTTATCAAAAGGAAAATCAACATAGTAATAATAATATTTTACGGCGTTAGACCTAAAGAGACCTCTTAATTGTTGATTCACTGACAAAGCAACATAGTAATTTACTACGATCAAAGTGTAATTTCCCTTTTTTTTTTGGGAGTTTACTAGAAAAGTTTGACTACAGATTTTTGAGACAATTATATTCAATATTGTAGTCCTACACTACAACTAATTTCGGTCTAATTTTCAGAATTTAAGCCCTATAAAAGCGAAATAAAAAAGTTTCCACGAGGGTGTATAATATTTTTTTGGATGTCAACGTTTATCGATAGTACTATGTCTGTAACAATTTCAAAATAATTCTACCTTTTTTTTATGTTATAGCACACCGTTTAGTTAAGTTGAAAAATAAATTTTTTTTTGTATGTTTTCTGTTTTTAAGGGGAATGGATCATAGATTCCTTTCCTTGTGGTTTATTTTCCTATTGTAAATATCTAAGGTTATAACTATTCCAATTTATACGATTCGGACGTTCAGTTACGTTGTTGTAAGCTGTTGATTCCATTTAATTTTCCCGAGTCTCCGGAACCTCGGCGGCCGTCAAATCAACTTTAAAAGCGGTACAATGTGTTGTTTGTATTATTATAATAATAGTATTATTATCGCACGACACCGTTATCGTAGGTACCTAGTAATATTATTGCTATCACGAATTCTTCGGAGTTGGCGTGATCCGACTAAGGTATGGACCGTAGACGCTGTCAACAGACTCGGCTAGAAGTCGGACTACCCGTAGGTCGGTAAGTTATACATAGGTATATAATAATAATAAATATACGAATAGGTATCCGAAGAGTAAGTACGCGTCTAGCTCCGCAGACGACGTCCACTAGATGTAGACAATATACATGGGTAATAAAAAAAAGAAGTAGAGGAGTAGAGAGAAAAAAAAGAGTAGAACTGGTTTCCGTTTCGAGACTGCCGTATATTATATTATTATATACCAACGCCGGATAAATGATTGAACAGGCTAGAGGTTCTCGGAAAAACGACGGCGTGCGTGGAAGAAACGAGTTACTCTTCACAAGGCGTGTCGCCATAATGCTGTATGTGCATCAATGAATGGTATTTATCTAATGTATAAAAAATAAATAAATAAATAAAGGGAAAAAGAAAAAAGACTAGAGAAAATAGGTAGGTAGGTATAATATGGACGTTAGCTGCACGTACGGAACTTTTTTAAGGTATATACCGAACGGGTTATTATTTTTTTTTATATTATATTAGTCGACGACAAACGTTTTCATTTCGTTGTTATTAATCGGATTACCGCGGCGACAACGTATCAATGGAGTGTGTACATTGAACACCGTACGGTATCGACCTACTTACCGGCGGGTGGTATCTCATCGGTCGTGAATCGACGTCTGTATACATATTATTATCATTTGTATAAACCTACATCGGCTGATATATATCTATATTTAGGTATATATTGATAATTTAGATACGACAGTCGATATTATTATGCGTAGTGTGTACTATAGGCGAATATTCTTGTATTGTTCGCGGGGAGTTCTCCTTCATCACTGTGTGTTACATTCGTCTTCGGCCTGATTTTAATAATTATTTTCTTTTTGCGTTTCTCACTCGTGTGTCTGTATATATATATATATATATATATATATATATATATATATATATATATACATATATGTTATTGTATTATACATTTAATACTTTAACATTGCCGTCACGCCGCGACAACGCGTTAGCGTTAATATTATACACATACATCCGCGCGTTAAGGCGAAAAATCGTGCGATACCGCGTCTCCTTCGACTTGTAGAATATATTTTATTTATATTATACAGCAACACGTACAAACAATGTTATAGGTTCCTAGATTCGAGTGTCTATGGTGGGAAAAACGGTCTCTCCTTGCCCTAGTCCCCGGTGACAATGGCCGGTCGGCTCGAATTTTATATAAGCCGACTTGTGTAAGTTTCCTAGTCGACGTGTGCCAATAATAACGTCACGTGTTTGTGTACACACTATCGAAATGCATTTTGGAAAGCCATCGAGTTGCTGGTCGAATTCCGCGCATTCCCTGAAACGATATTTATCTGCGACCGGACCTGTTATGAATATCAAATGACCGACCGGCGCTCAGCCTAAAGTGTTTGGGTCTCTGGCGGTGGCGTGCGCGTGCTGCCATTATTATTATTATGTGTAATCGACTATTTATGCTATTATAATATGGATTACTCGGATTATACTGTCGACCGACCATCCGACTATGCTGCGTGCCGCCCATCCGGAGATGCGGGGGACACGTTGTGAGGTGTGTACGCGCGGTGCGAGGAGGAGAAGACGAGGCCCCGGGGCTGCCATTATCAAACCTGTCCGATGTCCTAACCGGATTAAACGGGAGACAACCACATTTTTTTCGACCGAAATCTGAAAATACCTTGGCTGCGTTTTGTACTCGAACCTTTTAATTAAAAAATTATACACGGACGGTGCACGTATACACGTTTTTCCCTTAAATTATTTCTCGGTTAGGCTCACGTCCGTGATAACTTACCGGCCGGGTAAAGCGCGCGACGGTCCGGCCAATCAGATTTCGTCAGCTCGTCTTTCACGGCACATCAATTTTTTTTATAAATAAAAGTGTCGACGTGGGAGTATAAAAATAAAAATGTTTTTTTTCTCGAATCGACCCTAGGCCAACGTGGTGTGCCTGTGACCCGGGACAGCCGTACATCGTACTTGTTTATGCTCTGAAAACAACTGGCACGCGCATAATATTAATAATGATAACAACGATATGGTTAATGAATGTAATGATAATATTTTCGGTGCGCGCGTTACGGGCTTGCGCGGCGTCGGGTACGCTTTGCGCGCGGGGCGTAGGCAAGTGTGTGTCTGCGTGCACGCGCCTATGACTAATATGCCATTTGGGAAACGAATCCGGTATATAGCGAATTTCCGCAGGTCTCTGGGCCCGCAGACGGACACACACAGCTCGTATGTATCCGCGTTATTATTATTAATTTTTTATTTTTTATTCCTCTTCTACTTATTATTTTTTTTTCCATCAGCGCGCACCTATGCGCCTCGAGCGGCGGACCCGGACGGTTGATTTAGGTCAGGCGGCACACAACCGCGAAGACGGATCGGCCGCGGTGGGAGAATTATTGGCCTACGAAAGCGTGGTGTCGGGGGGGCTTGCGAGTCCATATGATGGGCGATCACCGCAGCAGCAGCGCGCGCGAGCGGGAGCATCTTATAGCCTTGACCCAACGGCATTCTACACAACCCGTAATCCGGGCGCGGGCCGGAAGAGAGGTGACCACAGACGGGGCATCGACTCTATGCGCACACACATACACATACTCACACACAATCACAATGCCGACATAATACTATATGTGTATATAGCTATTAAAACACACACACACACATTCACAGAATTTTCCCACGACGCACCCTTCGCGCGCGAAGAGACAACGGCACGTCCCGCGGCGGCGGTAATGGTCGGTGGGAGAAATTAAGTTTGGCAAACTGTTTGGAAACTCGTTTTTTAGAATCCGCACACGACGCCGTGACGACTTATTACATATTATCGGCGATCCAAGGGTATTATTATGCTTTGCACAGTATCTGTATAGTGGATTATATTGGTAGGTCCCATTATTGCGTGCGCCCGACGATCGATCATCGATCAACTGGATGAAAAACGATCTAAATAATATACTACACGGTCGGTAGTCGCGCCCCGCAGGAAGACGGCCGTGATGATTATTGTGATCCCGTGGGACATCCCATCGACCCAACAAAACCGCAGAATAAGCAAAAACAAATAAGCTAAACATTTTTGGCATTTTTTTTTATTTAACTTCTACGATGGTACCGTAGAATAACGGACAGCAGTCGGTTTACCGGTCCTAATCAGACTCTGTGCGGAAATGCCACGATTTTCCGTTAACGCTTTACGATCGATTGTCATTCGTTAATATATAAACACGTATATCGCTAGATTACGAACTTTTGCTTAACTTGTGCATTCACTTGCCCCGGTTACGGAAAATATTATAACTTTCAATTAAGCACGGTAATACTTCTTTTTCCAAGTCTGGCCAATAACTATATTATCCTGCGCCGTATCGTCTAGCGAGCATCCGTAATTTGTACCTGTAAGTTTACTGTCAAGTGTACGATTTCGAGGACGCGGAAGGGACAAGAGGGCCATTAGACAAAAGCAATGCGCCGTAAACGGTTAAGATGTATAGGAAGACCGACGATCGAGCGTTTATGTTCAATGAAACCGTCCGTCGCAGTCAATTAACCGGCCGGCAAAGCGTAAATCACATAGATCATAAAACCCGTGCCATAACTCTTCCGCACCGCGGTTCCGTGTGTTCTGCCGATAATGAAAATATATATATATTATCCATTATCCGTGTTATTCGGACAACGTCGGCACACGGAGAGAGGTATATGGCCGTGCATTAATACAGCTATAGACATATATGTATATATGTATATGATACGTACCGAGACGTGTAACGGAATGCGCGTAGTCGTCGCCGGCCGCAGCACACGGTAAAAGTAACACGCCAATTAACCGCGTGTGTGCGTGTGCCTATTAGTAACCAATAATAATAATAATAATAATGATAATGATACTTAATAATATTAGTATTTAATAGTAACAGTATTTAATTTTATGATATTTTATTCGAACGAGCGCGTCTCTCGAACCAAAGAGTTTGCGTCTTGTTTCGTACAGACCGTGTAAATATTATTTATTTAAATATACACCCCAAAGTAGTGTTGCACAATTTGAAACTAGACTAATAATTTAACAATAACGATACAGCAAATGTTTGTTGCGTTGATTTAATTGCGGCTGATGATTTACATGCAAAACTACTGGTGTTATTCCGCACGCGTGTTTCAGTAGTGAAAAGTCACTTGAAAATCGTTACGTCTTAGTACATAATAAGTGTATACAAAAAAAAAGGGGTTGAAGCAGCAAAAACGACGGTCGCAAACATTATGTATTTCTATTTTTTTTAAATATAACTCACCGGTACTGGCTGAGTTGGTAGCTGCTTATTTTGTTTCTTTGCCCTAATTTATAGCGTTCGAGTGGGCCAAATAAAGTGTAAGCAATCGAGTGCCGGTTACTCAGGTACTCGGGGGTAACGCGGTAACGTGCATCGTGTCGTCGACAATAAGTTCTCGAACGGCCGTCACCGGTTGCACATGACACGCGCGTAAAACAATAACAGCTATGGTGATCGAATAGAAACCGATTTATTTCGTCGATTTACTTTGACGAATGTGCATTGATCGGGAAAAATAAAACAAAACCGGAAACCGATCGGATGTTTTTTTGAACGCGACGAACTACACTGTGCGCTTGTGCGGCGCGTACTTACGCGTAGACCCGTGGATACACACTACGCATACGGACGGCGGCGAACTACCGGCGGGACGACGCGGCGGCCGGTTCTTCGGCGCACGGAAACTGTGGCCGCCGGGAGACCGCGACCGCGACCACGGACGGGGGAACCGGTCCTCGTGCGCGCAAAACCCGCTACTACCGAGCGGCCAACGTACACGGCGGCAGTTCACGGGAACACGACATAGCGGCACCTTTGATAATAGCATGTTTGCGTGAGGCCGGCGGGACTATTCCGTCGTTTTTTTTTGTTGTTGCCCACGGTTCTTATCTTGTCTTCCCTTGTCCCCGAGGCAGTTTGCAAAAACTTATCATACCAATAAAGCAATTTATACCTTCTTGACTTTGCACCGAAGCTGAAAACTAGCAAAACTCCTAAAGAGCGCGCTGACAGAGGTATAATGTACAAGTTTTTTATTTCCAATGATGGCGATATTCAAAAATCAGAATTTATATAAGTTTAAAGTTTTTGTATTTTATTTTTTTTCAGTCAGAAGCCAGGGAGGAGTAACTTTTTAAAATGCAAATGTTAATATAAATTATATATATATATATATATATATATATATATTGAATATTATATAATATGCATTTTATGTTTAGTATTGCGGTTTCATTTAGATCAACTATATTTAGAACTCGACCTTTCCATAAAAAAACATGTACATAATATTTCTTAATCTTCCATCTAGATCTCGCCGCCCTACTATTCTCCCGTCGGCATAGTTGTTTATACGACGAACTTATGCGCAATATGTTTTACATAGTCATATCCGCCCAAAAACAACAAAATATGAAATATTTGTTGCCAACATAATATTATAATCAAAGGGTTAAATACTAAACAGTGGCGTGCACGCAGGAATTTTGCATGAGGGGATAATATAATGAAGTATTAAAGTGAGCCGTAGGAGCTTTGGCCCTAAATTACTATAGACTATGTTTTACATAATATGAGTACCTATTACGTTTTATTAAATAAAAAATTAATTTCACTTTTCATCGAATAAAAGCTTAACAATTAAATTTTGTCGTTGCCAGTTGTAAATAGTTTATTTACGCAAGTCCAATATGACGTGCAAAAATTACATCTTTACGTTTTTTTTATTTATTAATCTAAGATTATTTGTCTAGTTCCAAAACGGTTAAACTTTATTTTTACAAAAACTAAACTTAATTGGTTTCCAATTTATGAGATTTTAAAAATTGCACCTGTACAAGAGGGTCCATAGTTGTTTTTAAGGTTAACGTGCGCAAAGTGGATGTAGCCAGTTTTACACCCAAAAATGTATACAATTAAAATAACTTATACATTTTTACCTCTTTTGCCGCGGTTTTTACACCGAGAGTGTCAATTGGAAGGAGAGATTATAGAGAGTATCATAGTGTCATTATGATAAGTGAAAACAAATTTCCTCTTTTGTTCCGTTTGTCAGTGTAAACGATGCGCTCGTTTCCCATTCGTAGAACACATACTGGTCCCTAGGGGTTTCACCGTAGCAGTAGATGTTAAAGCTAAACGGTCGGGGGTTGTTGAATATTTTTAAGCGTCAGTACCTAAGACCTGTTGAAACGTCTCAAGTAGCCAAGACGGTGTTGGTATGAAATGCTTACGATATTTCACACGGGTTGGCCGCAAAGTGACGGCGCTTGTGCGTTGTTGTATACAGCGTGTCCTATACAACAACCAATAATAATTTGACTATTGTGCGCTAGGAAAGCGTTTCTTGTACATTGTTATTATATTAAATGATACACCTTTCAAAAATTTCGCCTCCGATATTGGTATGCCGTGTTTGCCGCCGTCAGTCTGACGCTCTCGGTTTTTCTTATTTCTCGCCCGGCTCTATATCGGTTCACCCAAATTGTTTCTTGCGGATTCCTCTCTCTAAGTGTGTTATTGATCGTCTGCCGATTATTATAGGCTAGCAGCCAAAAACGCATTGCGGTCTTAAGTCGGATTCATGAGCTGACACCGCGCTTTGGCTGGAAACGATCAATGAAATCACGCAAAAACGTTTCTATACGGTCTTCTACTACAGCATATCATTATAATATATATGATTATTATTTATTTAACATACGCGTGTACTGCTTACCACTATAGTTTAGGAAATTAGATACCTATAGACTGCGAAACTGCAAAACAATAATTCGTACTACATATACTTTATCGTCGACCGGTTTTGGCCCTATAATTTTGTCGGCTCGTTATACTATTACTTATAACTGATGGCTGCGATATCCTACCGTTTTTTTTTTTTTTTTAATAATTATTAACGTAGATAGTACATAGAGTGAGTTTAGTAAGTTTAGTTTGACTTATGCAAGCCGTACACAATTAAATAGCCATCATAGATCTTCCAGGGTTCTTGTACGCGCAATCGTTTAATAGCCAGAATTATACTTTATAACAATATATCATATTCTTCTAGTGTATGTTTGCTAATTCAATGGTATTAACAGTTATATACTTTATTCGGAATAGGTTCATAATTCATTGCCCCTTATTGTAATCCAATGTAATAAAATATATTCATTTAAAATGTGGCTCTATGATGATGTGTATTAAATGCAAGTTATGTGAAAGATAGACAATGAGAAGCTAACAAACAAATTATAAATTGGAATCACTATCGCCTATCGGGTATAATAATTTATAAATTAGGTCGAGTATTGAAATTTATGTTTTACGTTTTTATTTAAGATTAATACCACGTGAAGGGGTTATAGCGAAAACAGAACTTTCCGAGCTAATTTAGTTTTAATATATATATATATAACTCTTCATTAGTTTTTTTATAAACATCGTTAATTCAATGTAAGATGTGTAATCTTTGAACACGTAGTGGAGGAACAAAGGCACCGTGGTACCTAACTTTTTAATTAGGTAGCAAGCTTTTCCAATAGATTTAAATTAAAAAAAAAACAAATAATAATACCTTTCAGTCTATTTATTAATACCTTTTTACTCAATTTTATGTACTACATAATATTTTGTCAGTATAAAACTACAGGCTTGCTACCTCTGCGGAATAGCAATGTAAATCTTCTAGGAGAGTTGACATCAATCTCGAAATACACTTCTCATTTGATTTTTAATCTAATATTTGTTTCTGTTACGGTTGATTGTCAAGAATTAATGTCAGATACTAACCTCTAACCCGCAGCGAAATTATAGTTTTGTGTTGTATGGACATTTTTATTTTTATTTTCACTGCAACATATAAGTTTTTTAATCTGACCACCACGGACGGCTCGCTGGCAGACGATCGGAATGTACGGAGTGTGCGCTGAAGAAAAAAATTAAATAAATAAAAAACTATTTTGTGCGTTTGCCGACCGGCAGAATTTTGTCGGCCGATGAATTCGTTTACATACCTATCTCTGATAATATTATGTATATGAGCTGTGCTATGCGACGCGCGTTTGGCCGGTAAAATATATAGCTTTTGAACCCAAATGGGATGCTAATCGACGGGCCGCCGCAGGTATGTTCAGCAGACATTCTTAACACAGATATTACGCATCATCCGCAGTATCGGTATTCGTGTACCTGCACGCCAAGCAATCCGTGTAATAAATTAAACGTTTCCCGTCTGAATTCCGAATTCATTTAACGGAGACCATCGTCATATTTTTATAATCACCACGGTGGGTATTATAGTTCTTTTATGGTATCCCCGATGCATTTGTACTACATTAGCCGTGTGTCCGATTTCCGGTCTCGGCGACGGTACGTGACATATATATTTGCCCAATGTCACTGAAACGACACACACACACAATACTAGTGTAAATGATTAAAAAATGTATAATAGTATAAACCGACAGGACTTTCCCACAGGAATCGCGCGGGCTTTCCAGTTAAGAAGACTTACTGTCTTAATTTTCAAATGGGTTTCATACATTCGTTAGCACATAAGTTAAAAGTAATGTTAATTATTCGATTTGTTAATTATATGCACAAGGCGATTGATTAAGGATAAGACACATATTTTCTCTTAGAATAATTGCGTTTTTATAGTTTGCTTTTTGTAGACGTTTTCATTTAAGTTATTTTACAATATAAGGCAACATTCAAATTTTTATTCTATTCGATAGAGATGCTATTTAACTTTGGACAAAAAAAAAACAAATTTTCAAAATTACCTCTGAATACTTTGGGGTTACTTTTGTCTATATAGGGGGGGGGGCACGTGTGTAGGAACGGAATGGATAAGCTCCCGGGCTAGTAGTAAACTTGAAAGGCTGCCCACAACATTTAGAATATCGATATTTTATCAACGATAGAATCGACCCAAAGACACCAATATAATACAAATGATCGGCCTCATAACCTAAAATTGGCGTGGCTTAGTGGACATTTGACGCTAGGGTTCTAGGATAGAGCGGGTTCATGAAAAATGAGCTTTTCTGCCATACTCGAAAGTGTTGGATTATTATTTGGCAATATAATGAACAAAATAATTGGTTGATTTTCTTTACCAGGGAAACAGTCGAGATCAAATCACGTGATATGTATGACTACACTTATGGTATGACTCGCATACCAATTTTGTTCAGAATTAAGAGTTCAAGTAATGCTAAACTCAATTTTTCTGGATTTATTATTTAAACATGTGATAGACGTGTGTAGTAATTTCTCCCGCGGAGGTGGGGCTTTGATTGCAGTGAAGAATGCTATACGGCCTACATTTATGCCTACTTGTGTTTTAAATAATGGACTATTATTTGTCCGCATTTCGGTACATAAGCAACCTTCTGCCCTTTCTTAGTGTTGTGTATATTATGCCTCCCTCTGCTGATTTATCGTTGTACAGTAGTAATGTTAAAACTGTTGACCATGTTTGGGAAACGTCAATTATGATCTCGGTATGTTTTATACAGAGCCTTATTGATAGTGGCGATAATAATAATAATGAATCTCGTTTGATTGGCGATCAGTTTTTGTCGGTAGACACTTTTTAGGTTCAGTACTATTTTCAAATTTTCTGTCTCCCTTCTCGACTCGAGAGTTTTCTCTAATACTAATTGTGCGTCTGACGACGAAGCTCCAGATTGTCTTGTCCCCTGTGATTATCGCCATCCTACATATTCAACGAATTATCAGTTTCCTAATCCTATAGTTATGCTCGATAATAAACTAGTGTAAGGCGTTAAAAGAATCACTCGGTATTATAATTTGTATAAATCAATCAAATATAGTTACAAAAAATGGTGTTAACTATGTACTTTTTTAAACTACTTATTACCTAACAAATTTTCAAAAAGTGTTTTCATTTCATACAATTTTCATTTAATATTATTTTATTTTTTATTTTAATATTATTATTTTAACCTTTTGAAGTAGAAAAATAGCTGATTCATTGTAAGCGGCATCTATTGTGTTTTATTAATATAGTGAGCGTCATGAGTTTTTATTAAGCATAATAAGTACTCGTTACCTAAAATACTTCATACTTAGTATAATGGTTATTCTCTTTACATGTGATCACAAATGTAATAGTATAGTACAACCGAGATGAAGAGCGTGTAGAGCAATTTTTGTAAAAGTAAAAAGAATAGAAAGCGAGAAAATTAAACATGTTCAAAAGGGGTTAGTTTGAAATTTTTAAAAACACGGATAGAGGAGTAGAACTTGAGCAGGTCATAACGGATGTCTCTATAATTATAGTCTGATGATTTTTCAAACGTAGGAAATGTATTGCCATTTTGTAGTTCCATTATTTTTAACCGAGTTGTACACGACAATGGGCATGATGACAGGTTTTATTTTTTTTTTACATACCTCTTAGTTTTTTATTACATTTTTCAACTAAATTACATACTAATTTGATCAAATTGGTGTACAAAACAGTTTTGTGAGTATTGAGTCAGGTCGAGTACTCAAATACCGTCATCCGTGGGATTTTTAGCAGACAAGAACGTAAATCCAAGTACACTGTTATGACAACTAAGACTACAACGAAACACACACCATTATAAATCGCAAGTAATTCAACAAATATGTATAATAATATTGTCAAAACACATGTAAAATATAGATGCGTGCATTAAACAAAAAAAAAACAATTGCATAGAATTAAGAAGTACAAAATTAAAATAACGGTAAAAAAAACAAAAATAACAACTTTATTGGATAATGTATTCCGAATTGCGCTGTTAACTTTTACAAATTTCCTACCTTATTGCTTGGTCATTGATATAACTTAGGATAAGTTGTGATAAAATTAAATTAAAAAAAATACACACATCACTAATATAAAATTAAGTATGACTTGACCAAAAACCAAACTGTAGATCATAATATGTATTTTTGCTTTGATTCAGAGTAGGGAAAGTGTTAAGCATCTAATATTATAATATTGTAATTGGGTTTTCGGAGTTCGATATTTTTTGTTTTAAACTAACGCAGTTAACCAAATTGCAATGATTAACACATTAATCGTTTAAAGTACCTACCGCTTAAGGGAAATGAAATCGGTCTGTTTTTTTGGCGTTTCAGACCAAAGAGCTCGATTAATTGTTGACTACATATTGTGATTGCCCGAATTCAGTTCTGTACAAATATACGAGCTCAAATATATGTTGGAAACGGATTTTTTGGTTTTTTTATGTAAAAAAATCAAAAATACATTATAATATTGACCCATCATTAGAAGTTTAGCGTCAGAACTCCTCAAAAACCGCCCGCTAAACACCGCTTTAATTTCATTAACACACAATAAAGGAAAAAAGTAAATCTCTAAATTTCTGTGTATTTATTTGTGTACTAGTTTTATATTGTGCCAAATTTTTATTTATCTTACTCGATATCATCATAATAAAAAATAATATTTTGATTACAAAAGACAATTTTATAACTTTTTATTTAATTTTAATTTTAAAATAACATTTACAATATGTACGTAAAAAAATATCCAATAAGAAAATATGCTAATAATGTAATAATTGACTTGTAGACTATGAGTAGGGAAGCTATCCAGTGATAAGACGCATATGACAGGTTTCGGCTAGAAATCAAACGGTAGCATTGCAATTTAAGAGGTCACGACACCAACGTCTTTTAAGACGGCGGGGGGGTTGTCCGGGATAGTAGCTGTGTGCTGGCTTACTATTTTAATGGATTCGAGTGAAGGAGTAATCTAAAGTGGAATTTTTAATTTTATAACTAAAATTATTATTGTAGGGAAACAATTTAAACTGTAATAAAATTGTACATACATAGGTTTACCTATCCAAAATGTTATGATTCATGTTAATACGATTTTCCCGTAACTAACACAGTCAATGAAAATGATATGATGGTCGACCAGACTCATCCATCTACTTTTTGTTGTCAATATGAACGATAAAAAATACATTTCAAAGAAGGAAGTAAGGTATTAACGGGTAATTATATTATACTACGGCATGCAGGTTTGTTGTAAACTAATGCTATGATACCAAAATATTTGTTTTTGCTTTTCAGTACCAATGACGTCATTTTGTGGCTATAAAAAATGGAATCTAAAGGAAGAAAAAAGAGAAAATTCCGTTTAGTCATTGCACGTCTAACAAGCGAGTGTGTTGAACTGGCATTATCTTAATCTTTCGAGGCTAAAGTTTATTCTTATTTCGTGGTTAAACGTCCGTGATACTATGTCATATCCAGTGTTATTATTAACGAATCAACAAACTGTACATGCTAAAAATATGTAGTAGGTACGTTTAACCGCTACTTGAACATAACCTGCCGAATAACGTGTCAATTACACGACCATTACCTTAACTAGCGAGTATAAGTTGAGTAAGGCGGTCTAGTGATTGTTATCTGTGTGCAGACAGATAGTATGATCGAAGAAAACAAAAGTTTGTTTTGTTTCGTTTTAAATTTGGTAAAAAAATTGTTTTTTTCTTATTGTCATATTGAACGTATTACAATTACGTGAACTATTTTAGTATACATAAAAATATAATATAAACGTATAAAAAACCCACAGTTTATTTTGCCACTCGGCCGGCATATCACGCGTAAGTAGTCAAAGCCGGTTTTTTGGTACAACTAGGTCGAACGTACTTAACTAAATTATGGCGGTTTGGATGTAATTATGGGCAGAGTCGTAAATGGTCGTTACATTTTCCAACCCGGGGCATTATTTTCAAAACGCCCCTACCCCGTCCCTAAAAAAATCGATGTCTTATATATTTCTTATTCAGGGTATGACATGGAATTTCAACCCTCACCTTAAAATAGACGGCCCTTAGATTTAGTTAGCATAAAAAGTAGACTTGATGGCGTTATCAACCCCGGATTGAAATAATTTGATACAATCACAGTAATGACTAATGATTTAAAAAATAATATTTTTGATTTATCTTATTTTTATGCACTACCTATATTTTTACAGTACAATGTTTCTGTCGTTTTTTCAAAAGGTTCTACAAAAGTTTCACTCGCTTTGGTTTCTCTGAGCGATTTTTTGGATAGCACACCCATACAGTCAGATATTATATCGATAACAAAAGCACACAGGTGCCATCTCCCCATTATATAGTTTTGAGTATAAGTGCAAAAAAGAAAAGGTTTTAAGGACATAGAATTTTACGGTAATTTGTAATTGTACGTTATATTTATACTCATACATATTATCATTGGTGTTCAATACCAATATCACGATTTTGAAAAAAAAATGGACATGTACGTCTTCTGTACTTTAAGGTATCGATATGATTATTTAAGTATTTTTAATTTTTATAGATCACAAATTAGAATAGTTATAAATAACCTAACTTACCTCTGAAATCCACTTCAAACATAACTAGTCGCAATTATATTATATGATATTTACGAAAACGAGTACAAATATTTTTTTCGGGCGTATAAACACATCGATCAAAAAACATCTGGTTTTGACCAGACCGAATTGAAAACAAGTTTTGTGTCAACTAAATTAATGGAAAAAATATCTTACATTTATCAAGTATGTTGTTCGAGATGTTTAGGAACTGTGATTTTTTATAGATGTATTAATAGTAAGTTAATTGTAATAACTGTGATAAGTTAGTTATTGTCCCCATAAGATTCTAATTTGGACAGTACAATAATAGCACAGGGAAACAATTGAGGCCTTTTGACTTTTAGTTTAACCCACACAGAAATTTCAAATTACTCAATTTTTTTATATTTATATATGTTTATGTTATAAATATATATAGTATAATATTATAAAATTATAATATTACACTTAAAATGACAAAGTTTGTTTGATGTTTGGTTGTTGTTTTATACAATTTTAGCTTAGATTCGGAGCTGACAACGTATGTTCGTACAATGAAGTGTTTTTATTATTTATCTTCTTCTTTTGTATCTAGACTCGCGATAATTTTCAAACCACAGCACCGATTTTTTTGTGTAGCAAATCTTTAGACTGGGTATCGTACCTTTAAGATACTTTATTGTGTCAAAAATCTGTAGTCAGAATATTTTTTGTCTTGAATAAATTTTTTTAATGAAAAACTAAGAGAAAAGGAATTTACACTTTGGTTCTATTAAATTCCCATGTTGCTGTGTGAGAATGAATCAACTATCAAAAGGTACTTGAATAATTGTATCATTATTATATTGTTGTCAACAATAAAATGAAACAATGTGTTGATTACGACAACACCATGGCAACGAATTATTAGAAAAGACCAACTATCAACCCTAACCGTATCTACCCTAGTATTGAAATTACAATTTTTTATATGATGTTAGAATATTATTATTATGTAAAGTGAATTTCCCAATATATTTAATCTATTCTAATTGTCCAAGAGATTATTCTGAACTCATAATTAAAATAAAACAAGTTTAAACATAAAAAATCAAGTACACCAATTAACAAACGCATTAATTATTGTAAATCAGCGATGTTTCCTATCAAAGTGTTTATGTGAAAGATGTTGTATACTTGTATCATTTTTAGTTTTAATAATTTCTGAAGACCTGTGATATCCGACATTCACGTCCCTACATGACCCTACCTCATTGTACTGTCTTTTTTTAATTTAAATTAACATTATCTAAGAAATATTATTTAAAATAATTTGTCTTTTTATAATTAAATTTCCTGCCAAAATCAAAATGTATACATATTATTACATATTATATTATAATTTTACAATGAAATGACTATTATTCAAATTTTTAGTTTTATTTAAATGTTAACTAGATAAACTTTCGTTTTTATTCGTTTTAAGACTCGTAGCCTGTGTCTACACTGTTGTTTTTTAATTTAAAAACATGTATTTCAGATTAAAGAAAACAATATTTACAACGACACAATATATTTATCAATAACGCGTTGCGCCTGACTTTATGTAGATATATACAACATAAATATCAACGCATATGAAGTAGTATTATAATTTTTTTAAGGAGTTCATTTAATAATTAGATAAAAGATAATTAATAAAAAAGTATATTGATATTTTCATGTCTTAGCTCTGGCACTTAACCGAAAAAAGTGTTTTGTTCTTACTGCACTCAACAGATACTTCGAACAAAATTGTAGTTCATGCAAATAAATTCAATAAAAAAACAGAATTTTAGAACGCATTAACGTCTAATTTTCTATTTCAAACATCATGTAATATTTTAGTCAGGTCCACGTAATTAATTAATTGTTAATAAAATTGTTATTAATCATATCCAAAAGGCCATCTTGGTAAAAGACCTTACAAGTTTTATGAACACGAAGATCACTGAAACATATTATGTGGAAAACTCAATCGACGAAAAATATATAAAGAGTTTCAAAAAAGATTTAAAAGATAAGCACCTCACCTCATGAACAAACACATTTGGAACATATTAAATCGAAAAAAAACGGATTTTGTTACAGTATCCTATTTACGTCGGGTTGTGAGGATTACTCCAGTTTGGAAAAGTTAATTTTATGTATATTGACACATTTAAATTTATGTGGTTTCAAATCAGTCGGGAATTCCTGAAGAAAATAAATCATATAATAAGATAATAGATGATCATTTTTATTCAAATAAAAAATTAGAAATTGGAATTTAAATTACTTTAATCGTATTTGAAGTTTATCAGTGATTATAACGTAAGTAATTCGAGGTTTCTGAATCCTAAAAGTGTAATAAGCCATGTTTTAAAAGTTGTTTTTTAAGAGGGCGTCGCACCGGTGATTTTCAGTGGTAAAAACATGTTTACGCAAACTGAAAATAACTCGCTTAATTTTGGTTTTAGAGTAAAAGCACCCATTATAAAATTAAAAGAGAACAATATTCCAAAGGGCAAGACGGTGCGTTTTTTTAAAAAAAATTATTTTTTTGAAAAGTTACAGTCATTTAAAAATGTTAAAATAGTTATTTCTAAACTATGTATTGAGCGTTATAATTGGAATAATGAAAAAAACGCACCGTCTTGCCCTCTGGAATATTGCTTTCTTAATGTAATGGCTGCTTTTACTCTAAAACCAAAACTAAGCGAGTTATTTTCAGTCTGCTTAAACATGTAGAGATGAAAAAACATTTTTAAATCGCTTTCAAGGATGCTGTGATAGTCCGAAAAATAAATTAACTACCAAAATAGTGTCCTAGTTATTGAACTAATAATTACACATCACAGTTTAACCTTTAAATTAAGATTTTGTGAAAAAATGCCTATACTTTACTCCTTAGGCAATGCGAGGCCCTCTTAATCGCAGAATTTAGACCGTCTATATGGAAACTTCTAATGATTATAAAATACTTGAATACAAATATTATGTTCATGTTTCAATGTAAACGATACTTTTGTTAAAACTACTTCTTAAGTCCTTTAGAAATCCTATCCTATTTATAAAATAAATATTTAATTTTAAATCAAGTACAACTATTTTTATGGACTTACTGAATATCTTCGAAATCAGAATACATAATGTTATTTTTGAGATTATTTAGTCGTTAATGATAAATGTTTAAAATATATATCTTTATTTCAATTTTACAATTCATCTACTGTACTCGTAAAAAAAGGCAACAGTACTAATAATTCATTTTTTAATTAACTATGTTTGATTTGCATCATGTTAATTGTATTACATAAAATATAAAATAGTATCTTCATCGTTCATTAATGCAATGATTTAGTGATAGATGACGTAGTCTAAATTTGCAAGTTATAATATTATTGTATTTAAATTTTAATACTTTTAAATAAAATTAAAATACAATTGCTTTATAACTATTTACATTTATTCATCAATTGTCTTACACTGAGACAGTGCCACTATTTATTTATGTTTATAAAACATATTAAATATTATATTAAACTAATTACAAAAAAAAAAAATTATTTTATTATTAGTTTAAATCTAATGTTTAGTTTTGAAAACCAATAAAAATAAATTGACAGTAGTGCTATTTTTTTTTATTAGAGTATACTTTTTTAGTGATTATATAACAGGTCATCAAAACCAGTACCTTCTCAGCTATCGCATCGGAGCTAAAAAATACAAGTAAGCTACGCCTAATACTGAGTTCGATGTAGGTAAATAGACACAAGAACACTGAGTAATCTGTATTCCAATTCTAATATATTATTAATTATTTAACATTAGAGAGACAACGTATATTATTTATATTTTGTACGTAGAATGGCAATAATTAAAAGAGTCAATATTTTAATGAGTATTTAACTCATGAGAGCTTGGATTTTGAAATCTATTATATGATGTATTAAGTAAAATAACAAATAAAAGCCATTTTTCAGAAATTATTCGTTTATTAAACCCTTATTAGTTAACGGTACTGGTACTGGTTATAAATATTTAAGAGTGTTTCTTCAAACGTACATCAATAATGACAGTACACTGATCAAACATAGTCCTCGTAAAAACAATTATTCAAGTATTAACATATTTTAATCAACACTTGTAACTAAATAATGTGTTGAACTGGTTTAGTCCGTTATATATATATATATATATATATATATATATATTTATATAATTAGTATTATTAATATTTACTAATACCTCTATGATATACCTAGGTTGGTCGGTTTCACGCCTCATACAATATGATGTGTAAAAAAAATGTGTTAACAATAATAACCAATTTTTTTTTTAAAATTATTATATTTGTTTACACTGAAGTAAGTGGTTGTTTAAATTTTCCACTTTATTTTTTAAGTTTTTTATGGTACTAACTGTTTACACTGTCTAACTCGGTTATAAGTCAACCTGATTGAACTCATCTCCGTTAAATGCATCTTTAGTAGAAATTGGTATAACTATTTTAATATTAATAATACTTATAAATAAATCTTACAAAATAATAATAGATATCAAAAGTAATGAAACTTAAGATAATATTTTGTTTAAATTAACTAACGACTAAATTTATCCATTTAAGTTTTTCATTTTTAAATCATAAAATCATTGAAAACTTAGGAGATTTAGTAGTTTTTGGGAGACTTTGCCCTTTGAGGAGTCTCTTCCTAGCTAGTTATAAGTGCGTAAATATTAAAAAATATATATAATAAAATGGATTGTTTTTATTTTCATTCCATGTATTATTACATTTTCGATAAAATTATACAAATTATTAAGAAAGTTATTATAAATTTAGTGGCACTGTGAAGCGCCATCGTTTATCTTAGAATACTGTAATTTTAATGGGCAATGGCTTGTTACAAATTTGTAATGGTGCATGTAAATTAGGCAATACGTATAATGAAAATCCGTTATGAATCATAAATCACATTATCAAAGTATACAGTATTAGACTGTTCAGTATCCAGTATCGAGTGTTCGACTCTTTTTTATTTTTATTTTTTGGCTTTAATTTTTTTATTTACTCGCGTTAGTTTAAGCTGGTAATCAAGATTCGTTTTACATGACACTTTTATTTATATAAACATATAAAACTCTGCAATCATGCAAAACACGTTTTGACATTCCCGTCGAGGGTTGTTGTACTTTCTAACGGATTTGTGTGCAATCCGACTCGAAACGGGTTGTGTATAAGCGAATAGGTATTTAAATGCGACCGGTGTCGTGTCGTTGAGTTATAGCCTTATTATGTATATAATATATAAAAAAAAATATAAGGAAAAACATAAATTATATGTATATAAATATAGATAGCAAAGGCCAAGGACTAGAGAGAGAGATAGCTTTTTTTTTAAAATCCTTTGCGCGTTATGAACGAAAAACGGTATTAGTGTAAACAAAAACAAACGTCGACAACATTCAATAATACACTATTAATTTTGTAAGTAAGTTCTATTAACTTAGCAGACAATACTTAGTTATAATACACTATTAATTAAAAATAACAATATAATATTCATACATAATAATAATAATAATAATTTATCCACGTGCGTAAACTGTAATAACTGCATTGGCGATGGCCACCCGTATATTACACTCATATAATATATTCGTTTATACAAACGGGTGAGTGGGATGATCGGCGGCGGCGGCGGTGGTGTCTGGAAACCCGACTCAACGCGTCCGTCGTTGGCCGCTTATTGTGTATGCACCGTCGCCGCCGCCGGGACACATTTAGTACATATACAACACGCACAGTTGCACCACATCATGCACGGGTTACCCTTACGGTCGTTGTCCGTCGTGTTGTTTTTCATATCGACCGCGATCGCCACCGCCGACTATAGTATCGCGTCGGCCTTGCCAGGCGATTCGGTACGGGAAGCGCGTTGTATCGCCAAGTGTTACCATCAGCCGGCGCCAGAACAACCCAAAGTAGGTACGACTTTTTGTGTACGCAGCAGAGGTGCGAATAGCGTCTATTAAATGTTTACAAGAAGGATTAACTTGTTGAAAATACTATTTTTTTTTTAAAGACAACAAATTCAATTAAAAAGTTCACTTTAGACATTTGACGCGAAACAATAATGTTTTCCAACCGTTATGAAACAAGCAGAACAATAATTGTAATCAGTGCCCATTCAGTCTTAGTCTCGGGCTCTGTTCTCAGAGCTCTTTGGTAGAGTCCTTTTATTGTTGCTAGTATGCTCTCCTCCGATCAAAGGGGAGAGCCTTTAAATCAATTTTAAGGGATGTGGCGAACGTACAACTATAGAATTCCATGTCGGGACTACGTTTACGTTAATGGCGCAAATAAAGGAAAAAGTTTGTCCCCCCTCCCACCAAAATATTTTTTTTTATAATTCAATTATTATTCTCCCTCACTTAATTTCGTTCGGTTACTAGTTTAGGACTTGGGTATATTGAATTACCAGTGATTTTTATTTCAAGTAGAAAGCTGTACTTTAGATGGGGAAATTGTATAATTTATTATATTTGTTCTGGTATCAATAGTTTTGGTATTATCAACGATATTCTAATGTAATGTTTGGTAATAAACAAAAAATAGGAAAATTACTTAAAGTTTCTACAAATTAAAATAACTGTTACACAATATTTTTGGGTAAAAATGTGCTCTAGATTTATTCGTGCAAGTTTTGGCGCTTAATCTTTAAGACCGAAATGTCTTAAGACCTTAATAAGTTATTGCTAGAACGTAGAATTTAGATTTGTAAAAGCTACGATGACTACTCGCTTAGTCTTTTCCTCACTCAAAGGCGCCTTTGTTTCAGCCTCTTTGTAGAGGTTTCAATAATGATAGTCAAATGAACTAAACTGGAGATTTACAACGTTGTCATAAGTACTCAGAAATAAAACAAAAATGATTTCGTTCTTCGTGTAAATTTGTGAAAATGTTTAATCCCTACTTTTATGTTTTTACAGTTTTGCTTTGTACATGGTTTATAAATTCCATAACAAGTACATCTCACATAAAAAATAAAAGCATTGCTTATTAAAAATACTGTAGTAATTTAGATATAATTATTTGTATTATATCGTACATATTAAAATAAAATACTGTAGGTAAATGTATGTGTACAGCTAATTATAATTTTAAAAAAAATTGTTAAACTCATGCTTGACTCTAAATCATATTTAAAGGAATTGTTGGTCGACAATTTTTTTTGTTGGATTTTATTTGTATGTAAATTGAATGATTTAAAAAATATGATATTGGTTAGAAACTCATGTGGGTGCCTACCGTTTGTTGTTAAGTCTCCTTTTTGTAAACCGATATCGGTATTGTAGCAAACATATTTATTATAATTTTATTTAAAAAAAAAATCACAAAGTTCGAATGACAATGGATCTAGAAATTACAATAGAAAAGAACCAGTTTTGTTTAACACAATACTATACAACACATATACGCCCTAAAAATTCTATCTGTAAAAAATTTTGTTCTTGAAAACAGAAAATTGGCGTTCGATAAAAAATATTATATAGTGTGTTTTATGGAAAATTGTAACATTTAAACGATTGTTTCAGATGAAACTTGGTCCATAGTCATGACCTAGTGAAATAGTATAAGCTACTATATTTTAAGTACATCGTATAAACGTCATGTAAAGTATAATATTCGGTGCTATATAATTTTACATTCTTATGGTTTGTAATAAAATAAAACAAAGGTGTCGGGCACATTTTTTCGGTATACCAAAAATGAACCATTAAAAAAATAAACCATTTGCTGTTGAAACAAAATTATATTCCGTATATTTTATGGGTTTACTTTAAGTGGTCATGTGTTTTTTTTAACTACAATGTTTAACTAACGATAACCAGCAGGCGGTCATCTAGTTATTTTTCGAAGGGCAGGGGCAATCTTACATCCTACACTGCATGATTTTTTCTTGCCAAAACCATGTACAACACATAGTATTCTAAACAAGGATGACGTCCCATAATAACTGAATATGAATAATAATAATAATTACATAAACACATTGGTGTAAATAATTTTTCGTAAAAAATTAATTAATTATTCGATTATTTTGAGGTCTTTAAAAAGGTTGTTGGATCTATCCAAGTACCACTTTTCGTTACTTTTACTTTATTCTGTCTTAATCTTGGACTACCCTCTTTTCGATTCGTGGCGTGGTCCGATTTTGATAATTAATGTTTGTTTGAAAAAAGAGACTTCTTATAGGGCGTATTGGATTTTTTGATTATATTACCAAAGGTCATAATATTCAAAGTGTAGCAAAAACACAATTTTGTCAAATATTGCCTATATGCGTCTCCTTTATAAATAACTGTTTACGGAACCCTTTTATTGTCTCTAATCCGTAAGTTGGAAAACGGTGAATATTCCAAAGTCATATTATGTTCAAGCTAGTAACAAAATATCAAGTACCTTCCATTTTTATCTTATTTTTTAATTTTTTATTTAGAGAACTAAAAAAACATTTGTGATTAAACGTTTCTTCTTGGGCAATACATACCGACTTATGCGCAATGCATTCAAATACTGTACTAAGAAAAATCATAATAAACACAAACTTGCAGGCGCCTTGTCTACCGACCGCTGTAGAGCTGTAATGCAATCCGCTACAGTCGCATGTCGGCTGCTAATGGTCACCGATTTTACGATGCGACCACGCCGCCGCGCAGTACACAGACCATTAAAATATAATACTTAACGTGTCGGCTACGGAATAATGGTTTTTTTCTTGTGACTTCATAGTGTTACAGTGGATGTTGGAACGAGCCGTGGATTAAGCCGGGCGGGTGTCCGGTCGCCGACCTTGATGATGTTTCTCTGGACCGTCCGTGTCTGGAGCAATGCGACGCCGACGACTTTTGCCAAGGCGTTTATAAGTGCTGTCGGCATAGTTGTGGTATCACGTGCCAACCGCCAGTCGGCCTCAGCGACTATCCCGGTATGATTGTGTTGTAATTAAAGTATAAACTGTAGGGGATGTTTTTGTGGAGTAGAAAATAAAAACCGCAGACATATAGTGTTGACGTTTGGTTAGCAATCGAAGGTCGAAGGAAACAGTGAGTGCGAATGAAGAATATCAGTCATGTGCCTTTCGATGGTACACGTGGTGGGTGGAATTTGAGTAAAGGGAGAAGCCCTTATGATTATGATTGCAAGAATTATTTTTAACTAGTTAACTAATTGTGTACCTAATCGTTTCTCGAGAAAATAGAAAAACTATTAGAGGCGACATTTAGAAGGTTAAAAGTAAACGTATTAATATGTATTTAACCGATTTTCAGCTTCGACGGGAAGCTTACAAGGTAACGGTTTACAACGGTTAGGGGGTATTTTTTTTTTGTATATGAATTGTTGGGATTTTGGTAAAATGTTAGAAACATGAAAACAAGAGCTGCTAATAGGTAGTAATGGGTGGGGGGGGGGTAGTTAATATACTATTACTAATAAATAATGTAAATGTAATAATCGAATGATGTCTAACCAAGGTCTCCCAGACGAGCCGACTATAGTGGCGGTATCTGATTATGGTAAAACGCTGCAAGTTGAATGGACGTTGATGAACCGTGGTAATCATCATGTGACATACTTGCTGCAAGAACGGCACCACGTGGGCGTTAAGTATGTGCCCGAACGAATGACTCCTTGGGTGACCGTAGCCAGAACAGACAAGACCCGGGAAGTATTAAAGAAAATACCAACGGCCGGAAGATGGTTTCAGTTCCGTTTGGCCGCTGTCAATGAAAACGGCACAAGAGGATATTCAAAACCGTGTCGGCCATTTTTCGTTAATCCCGGTCCGAGTAAATATGAACATCAATTCTATTAATATATTTTATCAGCTATAATATATTGTAATGTATTTTTTTTTTTAAGTTAAGTTCGTTTAAGTATAATACAACTTTAAAAAAAAGCCCACTGCCAAAACACTCACGCATAACTGCCTCAAATCCGCAACACAAATCATATTTACACTTTTTTTATGCTTTAATTTACATTATTTTACAATTTTTAAAAGTTTAACTATTTTTGATTTTTTTTTTTGACGGTATTATGTTTTAAATTTCTAATGGCGACCTATGTGTTTTTTATTTTTGTAATCTATACATCGTAATTGACAATATAATGAAATCGTAATTTTCCCTTTTTTTCTTGGTTTTCCAAAAAAAGTTTTGACTACAGTTTCTGTAAAAAAATTGTTTAAGTTCTTACATATTATAATAATAACTTAACAAAACTGGTTTTTGACCACTCGACATTTTATAAAGATTAATCTCGATTTAAAAATATATAAAAATATGTACATTGCCAATCTTAGAGTTCTGGAAAAAATACTAATAAATATACGTGTTTGGATATTATAATGAATATAAATCATTATAGAGGTGTCTCAAAAATAGCGCAATTATGTTAAAAGTTGCGCTATTTTTGGGACACCTTATATAATAAATAATGTAAAATAATTAAAATAAATATGTTTGCAATAGGGAAAAATACAAATTTTTTTTTTTTATAGAGAAAATGAGTGTCTTGTGTTAGTTAAATTAATAACCAACCCAATATATATGTTAGTTGCTATTATAAAAAAATTAATATTTTATTTATCTAACTAACCACCTATTTTACGGATCAAAGGCTGGCTTCATTTATAGTATCAAATAATAAACTATTATAATTGGCACTGATTATGTTATATTGTATAACTAATTATAAGTTATTTAATAGATAAACTGTTTTGAATTGCTCAAGTATTTGACAACGAGTGTATCAATGTATATGAGTCGTATATTATTTGCCTAACTCTATAAATAGCGTTAATGATACAACGTTTGTATTTATTTCTCATCAAATAAAAATTAATAATATAAACAAAACCATATTGTTCCATAATATGTTCACTAAAATTTTCTTACAAGTATAATTTTTTGAATTAGTGGTTTCAGTATAATATTTTATACAATTTTCGGGTACGTATAGGCTTTCTGATCTTTGCCCTCTCGCCGTCCAAGTCTAGTATGTTGATTATAAAAATTATGTTTGTTATTGATAGTTATGAATTAGAACCAAATGAGATAATGGGGTAAACAAACGAGGCAAGTTAAACGCGATTTGTTTTAATTAAAATAAAGTATTTTCAATATTAAGACGTTGACGTGTTATAATAAATAAATAAATTCACTAAAATTGTTGAATTAAAAATGTCTTTTGTTTTCAATTAGTCCAGTTAACTCTATTAATAATATAATTATAAATACATTAATTTAATATTCAACAAAAACCAATTTTAACATTTCCCACTGTATTTAGTTATTTTTTAAAGTATCGCTGTAATCTACATTGTATAGTATACTAGAGGCCGCTTAGCATCATCATGTATTAGCTACGATGCGGACCTGAGAAGGTATTAAATCTACAATAATGTCTGTGTTTTTTTTTTTTTTAATTTTTGCTTAGATATCGATCCACCGGGGCCGCCTGAGAACCTCAAGGTGACTTCGTTGAAATGGACGGATAAAGGGTATCAACAATGCGTGCTATCGTGGACGCCTCCCGTCAAAGCCATGCTGCCCGTACGCAAGTACAAAGTGTTCATAAGCGAACAAGACGGATCCCATCTATATCACAAGCGGCATGTTTTACCAGCAGTAAGTATTACAGAACCGGCTCTATACAGCCAGCTCTATTTTGTTTAGCGTTCTCTACATATTTTCTAAACAAATTTGTATTGTGTACATGTTTTAATTTAGAAATCATGATATGTAAATTATTAGATCCCTTATGTTTAAAAAATTAGAGGGTACAGTAAAAACCTAGAGCCTTATATTTTACACAACGAATGTACACTTAAAGTTAAATTAAGTGTTTTGTTATAAATGTTATTTTATTAAAATTTGTTTTAGGGAAAATGTATTCGGTATTTATCCAAATATTCAGTGTAACATCTAAGCCAGTGATTAAAAGTTGTGTAAAAATTTACAAATTTCAATGTTTTTAATTTTCACTATGACGGGATTTCTACACACATTAACATAATAAATAAATGAAAATAAACGGTCCAGATATAATATTCGTATATTTTTCACAAATCTATTGAAATTGATTTTATCAACTCGACTATCTATTTAATGGAAATGAGCGTACATAACGATTTATTTTAATTCAATAATTATTGATAAGGGTTAAAGACGCCGGAAGCGTTTAAAAGTGTATCACTTTGTAAATTTTAGTTGTATTTATATAGTTGAGAAATTTTAAATTTTAAAAAAAGAACAGTAGGCGTATGCTGAAGGTGTTAGTAACTCGGACAAGTGCAGGCCACCGTCAGGTTGATTTCGATGAACTGCCATTTTTCTTTCAAGAAGTTGGGTAGCATGTCTTTTTGACCATCGTCATACGACATTCCATTGCCATATTTCTTGACAAGTACTGGGACTGGGTAAAATATTGGCCGGCACCACTGGTTGCCGTGGCATGTGACCATCGGAAGCACGGGGGGGTAGTGATCGGCCTCCAGCTGTCTTATTTCATGTTTGGTATTGCAATTACACACCCCATTAGACTGTACTGCCACCATTTCTGGATAACGTTTTCTCGGTTGACTGCCAAACGATTCAAGCAAATCGTACGACCCTTGGTCGAACTCCCACTTCCATTTTATCCTGTCGGCTGTCGATAGACATGCGAATGACACACACGATGCTAACGCCTGCGTGGATTGAAAACAAAATTACAATTCATTATTAATAACTAATAATCAGGGGTTGGGAAATAACTATAAAATATATCTAATTATTATTAGTTGCATGTTACCAATTTCGAAAGCTTATAGTAACAATAACAAATTCGCGATAACCACACTCCTCCGACAAGTCTAGTAAACATTTTTGGCGTAGTGAAACGATATAAGGTGTCAGGTTTGTTACTAAATCATAAACGTTTTGGATCCGATTTTTGCAGTACTGTGAAACAGAAGATGTCCGTCCCAGCTGTATACAATATCTGTTTGATTGAGGAGAAGGGGTACGGGCGTCCTTAGAGTAGAAAAAGTGTGGTCGGATGACTTTAACTTGAACTTGATCTTTCTGCTTGCAAAGATGACACAAACGTGTTTTGTGTTTAAAATGTGTCTTTTAGGGTGACAAAAAGAATACGAGCCCAGCAATAATGGTGGTTGTTGGAAATTGAATATGAAAAACCAAAGTAATTAAGATGAAAATGGTATGAAAACTGTATCAGTTTTCTTTGTAACTTTGAAACCATCGGTGTCTGGAGCGATACATTAGACAAGCATATCAATCGTTAATCGTTTACAAAAAGTATTACAGGATATAAATAAATTAAGAATGCTAACTCCGTCCCACTTAAAATTAATAAAACATCATTTATTTTAACTTTGAAACGTCAAGGACAATAAATATTTAACTAAACCAACATGGCATAAATCTAGCACTGTATGGCCAATAATAATTTAGTAAGCTAACATAGTAGGAACCTTGAACATTAAAAAATTCAGCAAAAAATATTCTAAACATAGCATAGCCAGTATTGAAAAAAGTTATACGAGGCAGTTATTATAGTGAAATAATCGGTTTCAAATGTTTCGGTCCAAATTTTGAAATAGTGTAAAAATCCAGAACAGTAAAAAATTAGTTATTCCGTGTTTACTAATTCATATATTTTAAGTGTTAAACAAATAAAGAATAAACTAGTTTTTAAGACCGGTTAGTATTTTAAATTAGCAATGAGAATTCGAAAATCCGGATTTTCTCAAAAAACTATATTTTAGTCTTTCGAAAACATAAAAAATACAAATATAAATAAGTATTCAAGTAAAACATTTTTATGTTGTATTAGAGACATTTTACATTGAATTTTTTCAAAAAAAATTTAATATATTTGAGTGATGTGTTATTTTTATATTTGAGGCATCTAGAACCATATTGGCCCAACCCACAAAAAATGAAATTGTGTTTTATTTGAAAATATGTAACAGAATTGTATTTTCTACCAGTGCCAAACTGGCCCAACGCCCCAACCCTCAAAATTATTATTCGCTAGATAGCAGCACATAATTAATTTTGTCATTGAAATTTTAATAATTATCTTCAGTGCCTAAAAAACTTAAAATGTATGATGTATGTAACTACAATATTATATTCATAGTATATTAACTATAAGTGCTAATGCTGAGTATTTGAGTAAAACATACTACACTGATTTGGGATATATTTTCAAATGAATGTATTCAATTTCATAGGTATTTATAAAATATCGTAGCTTGTATAAAATACTTACAAGATATATTGTTAATAATTTAAGATGAACACATTCGAAATTTGTTATCCGCGCTATGTGAACATTTCTTACATAGACCACCCTTTGTTTTGTAATTAACACTCCAAAGTTGTTTGCGTTTTATACCTAATGTTGTGTGGAGGTCGCTATTTTAAGTAATATTGCCAATCCTTAAGGATTGAAAATATTAAGGCTCTCTACTTCCTTTTATCGAAATCACACTTCCGAATGGATATTACTTGGGACCGAAAGTTTATGAATTCCATGTTTTTGTTTCATTAGTGTATTTTTTTTAAAAAGTACTTTTAATTAAATTTTTTATAATTTATTAATAAATATTGTATACTAAATTTGTTTTATGAAGACTTGTAGTTTAAATTAATCTTAATGTAATAAAAACGTAAAAACTAAAAAATGTTATTAAAAAAAAAAAGAAAACATTTTTTAAGTGCATATTGGGGCTTTTAGTATTGCACATATAGGGTTAACACCTAGGTAATTGTAGCTTATAAATGCATGCATATTTCGGTAATTTTAAAGCATATACATTTGGACTTAAAGTGTAAGGCCAAAACATGTGTAACCAATAATTACATTTTCGATACATTAAAGCTATATTAACTTAAAACGTATACAATTTGATATATATTATATATCCGTTGAATTTGTGAACATATGATATAATTATTTTAATAAGATTAAAATTAAACTATGAAAAATACCGTTAGAATAATATTACCCATTATCATGATTTGATGTTGACTGTTCAACTGAAAAGTCGGTTCTTAATCGCAAATTAACCTTTATTCTCGTGGGTGATTAAAAATTTTAAATGTATGTGGACAAATAATATAAATATATATTTGGAAGTGCTCATAACACTCTTAAGATTTGCGCGTATGGCCATTTTCCTCACTCAAACGGATAATATGATATTTATTAAAATCTATCTTAATGACTTAGACTACAGACTGGCTTTATCGGGTATAAAAATAAAAATATTCAAATTACATAGAATATCAAGTAGGCCGTGTAGGCTGACCCCAACGACATCATTGACATTTTGCGACCAACGAAAAAATAATATGTAAAATCTAAACGATGAACTTTAATGAAATCTAACTGATATTATACTAAATGAAGGGTACATGGAAATAATAGGTAAGTCACTTTTTTGAATTAATGAAAAACATACTTAAATAATGCTAAAAAATGTTAAAAAAATACTTATAAACTTTTAAAAAATGTTCAATATTTGTTTTCAATCTTGTTTAAAAATAAAGAACAGATTCGTTTCGTATGAAAACTGATTTATAACGAAAAAAAGGTCCATTTTTAAAAAGTGACTTGCCTGTTTTTTTCCTGTATCCTTCAAATATAAAACAACAACGAATGACTGTACGTTTTCTTTGAATTAACGACTATTTAATAGTTAATCATGTTTGAGTTAAAAAATAAAAATGCAATTTTCCAAAAAATATGTACTCACGTATAATGCCCAGATTGTGATACCTCTCAAGACAACGTGCATCGTTTGAATGAACTCAACGATAAGTTGTCTCTTTTTCCACCCTTCACTATTTTTAGAACCTTATTGTATTTTCTATAACAATAGAACTACCCTCGACTTTTCCTAATGGACCACGTAACAAGATAGGTGATCCGCGACTATTATTTTGTTGTACGATGACGTCATTTATCTGGGTTAAAACACATTATATATTATTATTATTATTCTGACAATTCTTTCCTCCCTCCTATCAGGATACACTGAGGTTTCCCATCAGAAAGCTGAACGCAAATTCCGAATATTTTCTTCAAGTGCAAGCCATCAGCGAATTCGGAAGAAAGAGGCTGGCCGGTCAAAAGGCTTCGGTGACATTGAAAACTGAAGGTGAATGAAAATAAAACTATAATACATAATGTGCTATGGTGAATAGGTATAGTGTTATATATATATGGATATGTTACGGTTTAACTTAATACTGCTTGATGTAATAAAAATACCTAAAATTGTAAAACAAGTACACAGATTAATGTTAATTTCACAGAATTATTACTTTCAGAATAAGTTAATATTACTATATTACAGTATCTATAATATAGCCTTACGTAGTATATATTATTTTAATATAATTATAATGTATATTATTAGTTTATTCAAACAGGAGTTTTTATTATATTGTTAGAATTTTGCCCCACAAATTTTGACAAAACCTTTGATTATATTTTGAAGTACGCATAGGAACAAGAAAATATTTAAAATACCATCGACAAATTATTATGTTTCTTAATATAAGTGTATTAAATCTTTTATAAATGTGTGTACAGTTTTAACAAAAAAAAATGTATTCTTCTATTATAAAAGTGTATTTTCAAAGAATTTGGAGATTAAATTGGTATGTTTTCGTTTTCGGTATTTTAAAGTGACTCAATTAAAAAAATACTGTTTACCGATGCAAAAACTGGATGTACGAAATCCTTATCAATTTTTTTTGTTACAAATAATAATAATAATTTGAATATTTGTTAAACATTTTATATTCTTTTGACACATGTTTGCAATTGTTTTTTATTCGTTTACGTATCGATAACCGTTGGACAAATGAGTAATAATATTTTTCGCTTAGTATCGCTTACACAAAAAAACGAGCATGGTTTATCACATTGCTATGATATTGTCAGTTGCTATTTGTATTATTTTATCAAAGAATTTATTTATTATATCGCGTGATCGAATATTTTACACTACACCCACTCATTTAGTAACATATGATATTTGTGTATGTACATTGTATGAGTACACAAATACATGTAGTAAGAGTACTTAACCCATTGATTGTATTTTTAGGCAAGAAATTGTCGAAAAATACGAAAAAACTTAACGGATTGAAAATCGTCAAGTTTATCAACAGCACTGGTGGCGATACGTTCAACGTGAGGATATCTTGGCGACCGGTCGGGGTCAATATGATATCCAATCAGACTGTGTACACTTTTTCGTGTATACCAGACAACTGCCCTTTAGACAGCAAGGCGTTCAATACGAAAACCAGAGTAAGACAATATTATTACACTTAGGTATGCCTAAAAGTCAGCACTGTTTAAACCTACCGAAAAAACCTACCTCATTGTCAAATTCCTCTTTCTCCCACTCGTTTGGTCTTGAATAAATTATGTATTTTGTTCAATACCATTAAGATTAGATAACTTTCTAAGACCAGTGGCGTAATTTAGACCCTGTTCTCATAATTGGAGTTCCTAATTCGCTATTTTAATTACAAATACTTGTGGTATGATCTCTCCTACAGGGCAAGCTTCAAATCTATTTACAAAAAATATATAGGTACAACTCTTGAATCGGTACATGCAATATTAGTTGATCTCATATTGATTTCCGGAGATGAGAGAAGGGGCACTTGTAACCTCTTTGTGACACTCCTCAAGATTACGCATTATACAATTAACAAATGTACACGAGATCGCCGGCCACCGTACTAAAGAGATTTGTTTGCGCGATAAGATATGGACAATATTATATTTCAAGTTACAAAAATTACGACGTTATTTAACGTTAGTGCGATGAAAGGAAACTGCTTGTTGCAAGACCGACCTGCCTATCAAAACTATTTATGTATAATATTATACTCCCAGTTTCCACACCCTCAGTCCTGCAGTTAAATATCCTTATGAAAACAGTATTATGTAAAATAGTTTAGTCTATAATGTTCATGGGTCAGGTTACATTAGGCTTTATAGCCACCCGCCGTTTGGATTAGCAATACATAAGTATTTGGTACCCAGGCTCGATATTTTTTTAGAAGAAAAATGTTTCTAAAATTAGCTTTTTACTATTGAAAAAAATATATTTTTTTATAAATTTACTTCAGATCTTTTGTCCTATCGCCAAAAATGTCATAAGATACCATTATGTTATGGATACATAACTTTACTATATTATTATCATTCCATAATTTAGCAATTGTGTTAATATAAATATTTATCTGCGTTTTAGTTGGCGTACTTCGACATGTTTTCGCTGAATGGGTTGTGCAAGTATCTAATTGTTGTAACGACCGGGTACAACGGATCCAAATACATGGCGTCCCTTAAGATTGGAATACTTACATAACTAGTGTTTGTACATTTTTGAACATCGTTAGTGGGTGATTGTACTTAGGTATCCTACATTATAATAGTATTATAGTCGTTTTAAAATATTTAACTCGATAGTTGGAGTAGAAACAACGACAAGGTTTTACAGAACGGCAAATTGTGTACTAGAGTGTAAGCTAATAGTTTTTTAACATATACAATATTACTATAAGTGAATAAAGTTTTTTTAATAAAAAGTTAACAGACTGGTTATTTATTTAACTGTTCGAGCCTTTTAATCTAAGTATAAACAATCTATGTGTTCACATAAAACGATGTTTCAGTTAATGCCACTAAAATAATATCAACATTATTTCAGCCGCTTGGTTTATAATATTATAATCTCACCGTGTAGTTTTATTTAACTAATAAATCAGTAAATAATCATAATACACCCGGACGTTGCTGGATGTATAGCGATTATACAACAATCAATTCATCAAAAGACAAAAGTCATAGGTCATAAGTTTCCATGGATATTTAGATAATAATAGAACATCTATTTTTTAAGACCCTATATAATAATGAAATTAACAATTTATTTATTTAATACAATTATTTTTAAAGTAATTCATAAATAAAAAAAAAACCTACAAAAAATTAGGAAGCTTGCTATAATAGTACAGTACTTATTACTTTATTAGATATACAAGAGTATTAATGACATAGTGCACTTAGTGTTTTAAGTGTATTATTCAGATTTTTACAGGAACGAGATTTAAAAATTATAATTTCATATCATAATAAATATCTGGATTTTAATAATTCTACACAAGGTGCATTATGAAATCGGTTTATAAAACATGATTTTTTTAAAAACGAGGCTTCATATAATACTAAATAATTTATTATTAATTCAAATTACTCTACTATTAAAAAAGTTGGAGAAATTTTAGTTTAAAGTTACTTCAAAAGTATGAAATAAATAACATTATTGAATAAAAAGTTCCTTAAATAAAAAAAAACTTAACATATGTTTAAAAGTAAGTAATTTATTTAAAATATAAGTATATCGGGAATGAAAATTAAATTTTAAATACAAAACGCACTACTATTAAATTAAGGACATTCAATGCAAAAAGGAATAATTTTACATTGTTTTTTATTGTAAACAAGCTGTCCCGAACCGCGGTTGTCCGGGATTTAGTTTGCCAGGGCTGAGTAAAATAATTACAAATAAGATTAAAAAAAATCAGTAATCCGGGCTGTATATTGTAAAGCTTTAGCATAAAGGACAAACAAACAGACATAGATTTAAAGGGATATCAAAATATGATCAACTTTTGTCAATTACTTTAAATTGTATTCAAACCGTCTATTTTTTTTACTAAACAAAAGGTTAGATTGGTAATAAAATAAAAACAGCATATTAAATTTAAGTGCTATCACATTTTATTTAAAACATACTTTTTTCGGAAAAACTTCTTTTAGTTAAAATCAAGGTTTTTTTAATTTTAATCGAAATTATTCTTGTAATCAAATTTTCCTTATAAACTGCTGACATCTATTTAATTTTAAAGTCATTTAAAATTTGCTCTACTGAAAATCTTGAAAATGAAAGAAGTGCTTTTGCATTGAACCCCTTGGAAAGCTTTTTAAGGTTTTCAAAATGTAATGCGTCAAGTTAAAAGTTATCAACAAATTAATAACTTTTAATTTTTAAGTATTTACTTCCTTGTCTTTTTTTAAAAAACACTTAAATTGTAATACTTAGTAATTGCTAAATAACATGTTTATACTTAAATTATTTTTAATTAAATTCTACTAAACCAATTCATTTAAATTTAATATGTGTTTAAGAACAGACGATCAATGCATACTAAAAATTGAAAATTACTAGTAATTTTCCAAAAAAAAAATATCTTCATGTAATATATGTTAAAAATTAGGTATTAGCATTTATTATAAATACTAATATTTATAATCATACGTATAATCATATGTATTAGCATTAAGTATATATTAGACAATAGACAATATGTATGCCATGGTGTAATACCTTCAAGTATTCTGGTGAGGGAGTGCAGTGCTAAGACAATAATGCTATTATTGGTGCTATCTAGCGATCCCAATGTGCGTTAGTAAAGTAGTTTATTATTATATCAATAGGGAGCAACACGAACTGTGTTTTGGTTCTGATTTTAAAAAGAAATGTAATCCACTTTAAAGTATTTAATTTTTGCAACAAGCTTAATTATTTGCTATCAGAATGCATTATACACTAAAATATTGAGCTTACTATTTTCAATGTTCTACTTAAGAGGAACCCTCTCGTCATACCCTCTAAAAATAATCGTAAAAGCGAGTTTATGGAAAAGTCAAACAGATGGTCATAGAAAAACAGTATTCATACCGTTAAAAAAAGAGAAGAACTATAACTAGGTTCTATCGACGGTTTTTTTTAGAAAACTTAAATTTTACCTTAAATACAAATACTAAAATAGTAAAAAACTGCTAATATTAATATATAAGTGGTGAATGTTTGGTGATTAGTATAACAAAAAAAACTACGGCTATTCTTTAGTCAATAATATAGAACATGCCTAGCTTTGTTTAGAAGATTATTTTTTTTTTAAACGCTATCTGGTATGCTGTTGTGATAGTCTCAAAAATACATTATCTACTAAAATAGAGTCCTTCAATTATTTTTCTTCACTATCTTATTTTTAAAAATGCAAAAACCATTCAGAACATTTTAAAAACACACAGACAAACAATACTACTTTTTTACATTCTATATTTTTTATAAAACTACCAAACAGTAATTTATTATAAGGTTTTGACAAAATTCCTTTTTTATTTTGATATTTTACATCTCGAGGGATAGTCTCCTTTTGTATAACCCTCTTATATTACAACTAAAATTTAAATCTACGTACTATACAAATTATAATAATTATTTATAAAATGTAAGGTTTAAAAATGGTATTAGAGACGTTTTTAAGGGAGTTATTAGTCTATTCATACATATGTATCCCAATAAATCATTTCGTTTAATGGTCGATAAGTTAAAAAACAAAACAAAAGTGTCTTAATATTAAAGATATAATATGGGAACTGAGTAAATAAATACTACAATAATATAAATAGTTTACACTGTTGCCAACAAATCAAATTTGTGTAAATAAATTTACCAGTAAATATGTACATATCAAAACGGTCATGTAAATATTTTTATTTAGTTTACTAGGTCGGTAATAGGAAAACTATATTACCTAGCTGGGAAAACAGAAACTTATGTTATGGTATTTACTTAATTCCCACATATTATAATATCACATCTTTTAATGATTATGTTAAAACACTTATGCACTCTTTATACTAAACAACCTTTTACAATGAGCTAGGGATAGGGTTTTGTTCGGATATCAGTAGTTACTTTTGTATAAAAGTAGTAATGACACAAAAAATTCACTTGTTATTTGACAATTTAGTAAGAATATAATGAAATATAGAAATATTTGTATTACTAACTTAATATATTATATTTATAATTGAAATCTGTGAGTCGAAATACACTGCGCATGTCAGACATCAAACGGTTTTGATAAGTGGACAGATGTAGTGGGGATTAGAATATTATTATTAACTATACTATATCACTACATATACGCAGCATAGCTTAAAGTCGCAGTTTTACCTATATGTTTTATTTTCAAATGATTAGAATAAGTCATTGTTATCAAGATGATTATAAAATTTAATTATTTGTGGCATTGTCCATAGACTAGACCTATTATCCAGTAACCGCAAAACTAAAGTAAAGGCAAAGCGGTATTATTAATTCATCATCTAATTATCATACACATTCAATATGCGAATAGACTACATCACCATATTATAACGAATATAATACTAACAAGTTACTAGTGCACTTATGTATTCAAATTTGATATTTTTATAACAAGTATATAACCTAATTTCTATACAAATATTTAACTATATTTATTCCATCGTTTATTAAATACATAAAGTTTTATGATTTAATATCAAATTTTTCTAAGTAATATATTACTATTTTATAATTATACACATTTCTGTAATTGGAGTTATCTTTAAAATAAATAAAATATGTATAAAGTGATTACTTAGAAGTAATATAAGACGTTATTCCTAGTTAAAGTGTAAGTAGAAGAATTGTATTCTCCATTAAAGGTGAACGTTTAATTTTTTTTCATTCTATTATAATATTGGATACACTACTATAATAATCGTTTTATTACTAATTGATATTATTAAATTAGCAGCATTTAAAGTTTAAACAATAATAATGAATTTAAAAAAACGGCTGAGATGTTACCTACAAATGAGTGTCGTCGTATTCACAAGTACAAATAGGTTGTACCTACGCCTCTATAATAATCAAGGTGTTCTAACTGGAATTCACTTTTCCCAGAAACATCTTGAAGTATTAAAACTGGTGCCTTAGGGTTCTATTAGCTGTTTCACAAACAGCTCTAAATATCTTCAGACACAACGCACTGTTATAGATTTGTTTAAACATATAAGGTTATTAAATGTATTTGAAGGGCTGCGGGGAAAAAAGACCATTGTCAACTTTTTTTGAAAATGAGATTTTGGTATCAAATTATTTGTATTGACGTATTGTGTGCTCGAACCAGGAAAAAACAGATTAGTCGAGAGTAACGACCGCCGAAAGTTTAGGCATACAGGCAAAATGTATTACGTTTTGAAATTAAAAACATGATTTTCTCAGAATAAACAAAAATTGACATTAATCTTTTTTCCCCGCAGCCCTTCATTTGTTTATAGTTGTATTTTAATTAACGATTAAAATTTTAAAAAAATAAGTGTCTGAGGGGTAATTTTGTATTTTGCAAATAAGTTTTACAACTTTTTTTTTATAAATTGTACTTACAATATTTCAGTTATCCCATAGAGATATTGTATATTTTGTATTTATTTATCGAGTTCATAACGTATGTATATATATTATATATATAAAGGTAAATTAAAGTGGACAGTTTTTATTATACTTATTTAAATATAACAGACAATAAGCATTTGTCTAAATTAAAAATAATCTTTTTGTATTATATTGTTGCCAATTGTTTAAACATATTTACTCAAACCAAACGTCATGCATATGTGATTTACTGATTGTTCAAACGATCCTTCTTTATTTTGTCTAACATATTTGTCACGCGAAATCCTTCGTAAGAGTCGTTAGAGCATTGTAATAATATATTAGCAGACATGCAAACTGTACATTTATCTTATGTCACGGTACAGCACAAACTAGATGTAACTAATACAAGGGTATTAAACCTACCCGGATTTTAACCCGTGGGTTTTTATTACCCGTTAAAAACCGTGAGACGTAGTACACACCTGTAAGTCTGTGGACTAGAGTCTGTAAATATTGAGATAAATTTAATTAAGCGAAAGGGGGGGGCCTCTTTTCGGCATTTCAATAATTGAGGTAATGCTATTTTCTAAATCTTGATTGATGTTTGAACAATACAAGAGCTGGAACATCTCTTTAGCTAAACAAATTACTAAGTTATTACACTTGAAGTATTTTCCTTTTATATGCATTACTCCGAAGGGGACATATTGGCTTTTTATCACATATGTAATCTATTGAGATGAGTGTTTACAGCAGCTGTGGTGGTACCAGACGTTTTCACCGATAGACAAATATTTTCCCTAATAATTATAATCACAATAAGTAAATGTTCGTACTTACAATTAGTTACTTTTAGCGAAATTTCGATTTCTTTAAATTTTACAAAAGGCCCTAAGTATTAGAATTAGCGGATTTGCTCTTCCATATCTAGCTCATCCTCTTCTGCGTGGTTAAATCTCAGGACCCATCTAATGTTTTATTGTTTTTAAGTACACACGGGTACATTGTAGCTGATTAGAAAAAAGACAAAACATTATACGACCGAGTGGGGTGTGTGTGTATGTTTGTTTGAGCCGACATTATTCGTGTGCGAGTGTTTTAAACGAGTATTCCAATTAATGGTCAATGCAAGTGGAACCAGTTTTTTTCTTTCAAAGAGGCCTCCCGAAAAATAACACACACACACATACCGATATTCATAGACAAATACCATTAATTTCATCCTGTTTGTTTCCAGTTCTCGTATGCGCTGCACCGCGATGGTACGACGGTCAAGAGAGGAGGAAAAAGTGGGTCAACCCGCGTTATTATAACTCTGGAAACTGTTGATAATTATTATTATGGCACATTATCGGTGTTATTAAGGAAAAAAAATAGTTGATCGGTTTTTTAAAAATGTCAAATTTAAATATGAAGAGGATGCGGTGATAAATTTGATGCTTTGTGTGTCGTATGCGTATTATAAAAATATATAATAATTAATGTGTATTTTTTATTATTTTTTATCAGCTTCCAGATTATATTTGATTATTGTTCTGTTGTCCCGTGTGCGCATTTCTATACCGGATATGGACTGATAAAACCGAGAGGGCCACAGTCAAACGTTCGGCGACACGTTCAGTGTTAGTGCACTTGTCTGTGGCCGGACCAGTTTTGGTATAGAGATATTAAATTTTAATCGAGTGTCGTTTGTTTTAGCACCAGAAAAATTATACAACAAAAACACACATAATAATAATATAGTAATGACCGTGTACTATTCGGTTGTCGTTGCCGTTTACTTGGCCGTCGGTTGTGGTCGCTTGCTGCCATCGGTCGCCAGGCTGGCAAAGAACGACGAAAAGTGTCCGGAAGTCCGAGCTAGAAGTAATTGCGACTTGGACGCCGTAAGCATGCGTTTTTTCACCGTCCAACTGACACAAATACATGGCTAGTATTTATAGGAGGAAAGGGGGTTAAAAATAGATTAAAATTTAGCAACGATTAATTCCCAAGCCAAAGCTAAGAGTTAAAACAGACAGATGAAACAGACTAAAGATAGGCTAGTTCCAGGTATTCTATTCTTCAATTCGAGAACGGAATTTAATATTATTATATGTACATCCATATTAAATTTCGGTGGATCGGTATTGCGACATTCACCACTCCGAGCCAAACCCCTAATATAACAAATTACATACACGCAGTATAGGCTGGTCAAGGTTAGGTACCTTAAAATGTTATTAATGCAAATTTATTCAAAGATAATAACATTCTGAATCAATTGTCACAGATGATGTTTTGAGAGCCTTGAGGATATACTACAAACACGGTTGTGAGAAAACATTCTGAACAGGTATTCCTAGAAAATGAAAAGTGGTTAGACAAGGGGGGGTCCATGATTAAGAGGCAGTTCATCCGCCCTCATACACGAAAGTCATTATCACCAAACAACCTCCCCAAATACCTGCTAGGAAAACCATTCAAAAATATATTTTTAAAAAAACGGGTTCTGTTGTATTGAAATAAAATATGAATAAACTAGCCAAACTGACTCCTAGACATTATATTGAAGCAATTTCTTCTTGATAGAAATATTTTCCAATTAATCTAATAAGAAAAGACATATCAGATAACAGGACATTTTTTAAGCTTGTTTTCTGTGTCCTAATGGTCAATGGATCAACTGGGGGTCCTCTATCCAAATAACGATAGCTAGAATAAAGTTGCTGGTTTAAAGTTAAGTTAAAAATATTTGATAAGTAACTGGCCATTGGGAAAAAGTGTACAATAGAAAAAATCTGACAGATAACATGCAAAATGTATATTTAATCAATGACATAAGTACGGCTATATTATATATAAATATTGGTTGGATTTAAGATTTCTTAGTGGGTATTTTTAACTTAAGTCTAATTTTATAATACAGCGAACTTGCGAGGGTTTGTGTGCTACCCACGACGTTTTTCGTTCTTCTTTCGCGTTTTATTTAAGACCACCGCTATGATCAATATTCTATTATTTAACCAAGGATCCTGTATGTATTCAGACTATATCTATACCTAGTATGGTTTAATGTTCGAATTTATTTATACATACAACCTTTTCATTATTTGAGATAAAACAAAATCTAATCGTAGTTGAAAGTATAAAAGCGAACATTTATTTATAAACATTCCTCCAGCCTACAAGTTTAAATATTAGTATTACAATTAATTAATAAGTACATTGGGGTTTTGACAGTTAATAAAAATGTTAATACTTTTTTTTTCTTTCGAATATTTATAAACGGTATATTAAAAATTTGTCTTAGTAAATAATGAGCAATGTCCAAAAACTATAAAAATGTACCCTATTCATAATGTTATATTTTAAAAAGACGGCTACCTAATTAACCGCGAATTAAACAATTTTTATTCAGGAAAATTAAATAAATGGGCCACCAGATATTTTTATTGTGAGTATTAAATTTGTGATTGCACCTGGGAGTTTATTACATCAGTAAATGGAAACTCTACATTATAATTATAAAACAATTTTTTTTTTTTTACATATTGGATATTTTAAAATATTCTCATTACTAAAATAGCTTAAATCTAATTAAAATACTACTTAATTTTTAAAACTGTAATAAGATATAATTAATGCGAAGGGTCACTAACTACAGTTGTGTTATTGTTCTTAATCGTTATTCTTTTGGTTCCATAATGATATGTGGGTTAATGTAAATAAAAAACACCCCGACCTTCTCCACAATTGTTGTTATAGCTGTACATTTTTATAGCGATCATTAATCAAAGATTTTATGTCAAGACCATTGCGGCATTTGAGATCGTTAAATTAAATTGAATAATGTTAATTTGCACAGTAATAAAAATATTTTTTAAGAATATGAGTTGGACTTGCGTTATAGACTTTATATAGATAGGTAATCAATGGCAAATGTTAAATGTCCAACTAAGTAATGTTTTTATATAAAACATAATATTAAGTCGTATTAAAAAAATAATAAAATTATTTTTGATTGTCTGTTATCAAGGCAAACATTAGTAAATAATTAACTTTTGCTTGATTTGTGATAAATGGTTTAGTTTTATTTAATGTATTATATTTTATAGCACAGGTGTATTCATCTGTCCCACTTGCGAGCTCAAATTGAACTTTGAGTCCCCAAGCAAAAGCTCTATTAGTTCTGGCCCCAAGAGTTTAGATTTTCGGGCATTTTACTTCTCGAACCAAATCTTCAGAAATGTAGCCTACAATTGTAACATTATACTTTTTCTTATTAATTATTTATATAATTTTTGTGAATAGTTTTCTTAAATAACGGGTTACTAACATTTTTAAATAAGCTACAGTATTTTAAGTCAAATAATGATGATTTATACATTTTTTTAAATAGTCGAATTGGGTCCTAAATTGTATAGAATATTATTAAGATAAAGTACTATCGATAAACGTTGACAAACCAAAAAAATAAAATCATAAACCCCTAGAAGAGGTGGAAACTTTTTATTTATTTCTCTTTTATTTACTTTTGGTATCCAGCTAATTTATATTGTATTCGAATTAGGTATGTTACATATAATAACAAAATAACATAAATCAGATTTCAATAAAATATGTTGTAATTACCAATTAGTAGTTAAACATTAATGGTTCCACTTGTTCCGTGAACTACAGACTACTGGCCAGAGATCATCACAACATATGATTAAAAACAAATAAAAAACACGTTATACCTGAATAGTGTATGTTTAGAGCCTAAAGAGAATACGACTTATGGTTATTTATTTAATAACTAATGTGTACATTTTGTCTAGCGACATATCATAATATAATTTACCATCATTAGTTGTTTATCAGGTTATTTAATGTGAAAAGCTGAACAAATTGATCAAAGTCGAAACTTTAAACATAACAATATTTTTAGTATTAAAAATAAAAACAGATAATTTAATTTAATGTGTAGCACACTGTATTACCTTGACATTGAATATAATTATTGTTTTTTAGTCTTCTTTAGCATTTTTTTCGATTGTTGCAATAATTAATAACAACTTGTTTGCCAAAGTCTTATTAAAATCTTAAAAATCCTTTTTGTAAAGTATGTTATGATTTTATTTATACTCTATTCCACGAGATACCATGATAATTACGCCAATGATGTTGAATGTGAAGGCAATGCTGCTGGTAACAGCGGATTCCCAAAAAAAAGGCATGTGGGCCAGTTACTATGGTGTGGTTGAGGATCCTCTTGGTGCAAGAATAAACAATAGATTCAAAATATAATTTGGCTAGGTGACGAAAGATGGGGATAAGATGGATAGATAGGTCTATAGTTAGAAACAAGAGAAGGATATGTATTCTATATAAAACAAAGGAATTTTACATACAAAGGCGTATTTTTTTAGTTAGCAGAACTGCTAAATCTAAAGGAGAATCTACACTCTGTTGTTGAGATCTACAGAAAAAAAATTAGAGGATTGATGGCTTAATTCTTTGGCAAATTTTCAGAAAGAGGAAAGGTTGAAAGAGTATGCGCCCAGTAACATTAATTAAGGCTTTGTAGCCAGACTTTGCTAAACTCTTAAATTGAACTCTGAGTTAAGATAAAACATGATAGTTTTACGATAGTCGAAGGGTTTAAAAGCAATGTGTGCACGTTTTCTGGATAATCAAGTTTTAAAGAGGAGAGGAAACCCAGCGGGGAAATTTAAGTGGCTTAAACATATTTTTAGGGATAAACATATTGATAGAGTGAAGAAGGGCATCATAAAATACAGAAGCAGTGTCAGTAACAGAATCTTGAGAGAAAGCTCCCAATTGAATAAATTAAAGGATTAGGATATGGCAACGAAATCACCTACTTTAAAGTAGGTAGTTCTACTTTAAAATCTAAATAAACGTTAGTTTTGACTATGTCATGATCAGCTTGAAGAGGTAACTTAATATGATCAGGATAAGGTGATAGGAGTGTAGGCTGACCACAAGAGAGGCATCTATCCACATGGGTAGTTTGTTAGAATCAGAAAAAACAAGGTCAAAAATACTATCATGATCTTTGAAAATGAAATGAAGTTAAAATAAATTAAGACAGGAGAAATAGACAGCAATAGAGAACGAGAGAGGAGTTAAGAAACTAAAGGTAGTGAGCCCCAACTCTTCACACTACCAAATTACACGAGGCAAGATCTCCACACAAAATAACGTATTGTGTTTGTAAGTGGACAAAATTATCTCTATGATAATTTTGAAGCCTGGTACTTACATTCTGGTAAAATATTTCTAAGTTAAAAGTATTAATAAAATAGCTACTATTTTGTTGATAGAGGATATTGACTTAGAGCAAACCGTACAATCAGAATTGTTAATTAAGCTAGTCCGAGAGCAGTCTGCCGTGTCTTACTAACTAGTTGTCTCAGTTTTTACTTATCAAAACGAATGCCCAATTTTGATAAAAAATAAATATTTATAAATTAGGTATGTTTTATAGGTCACACTTATATTTCAACAAATTGTGTGATTTTATATTTTATGTTTTAATTGGTATATTTTACACTTATCTTGGTAAGTAAATGTATTTACAGTATTATTTTAAATAGATTTATTAGTACTTAAAATATTATTACACGTGAATACAATCTGTTTTTTCTCGAAATCCAAAACGGATCATTAATAACATTTTTTAAATTAAATAGTAATCTAATTTATCTATTTAAGCTATTAATTAAGGGGCAAAAGGATAGGCAATATTTGTCATAAATTGATCTAGTAGCCATTTTAAGCATGCCTACCAATTTTAAGGTGAAAAATATTAAGTATTTTTAGGTTTATACAAGTTTGGTAAAAAATCACTTTCGTAGAAGTTCTGAATTTTTTTTCTGCGAAGCTTACTATTTTCTGTGTGGGACTCAAGGCCAATTTTTGATTTAACGATTAGAAAATTAGAAAGATTTCTAAAAAAAAAAAAACCAATAAAAAAAGTAAGAATATAATAAACGCTTATAGTAAATTTAAAAAACAAAAATACATAATCGGCCTTTTAGACCCCATAGAGAAGATATTGAATACAACAAAAAATAATTCCGTAGCCCACCCGGAGGCTATACAATGGCTATCCACTGTTTATAAGAAATAATTCGTGTTTAGATCTTCCACTGTAGAATTTGTTTCCTACTGGCAACTTTTCAATCTCCTCCGAGCCACTGATTGGGCTAGGTCCATGTTTTACTAGTGCACTGTGCAGCTATCTAATAACACAACATAATATTATTTTTTTATAAATCATAGTAACCAATACGGTTACACACGGTTAGATTATAACAATAATCGATGACATTTTGATTTCATGATGGCTTATAGATAAAAGGAACGTGGAACGTAATCGACTACTATGCCAGTTCGGAAGAAGCGCAGATCTACAGATGCATGAGATCCACGTTTAACTTGTCACCGGACGTTCCGGAAATATCCATGGACTTTACGTACAGCTATGTGGATGACCCGGACAACGAGCAGCTGTCCGGTAACATCACTTGGAACATACCGGACATGAGTCAACCCGGTCACTGGATACACATGGAGACCCCGTGTAAGACCTCGCCAACGTTTCATTTGATAACACACTTACACTGAATACCTATAAAATAAAATATGTTTCCACCGCTATTACGTAGAATTAAATTAAGAAAACAAAAAATAAGAGCGTGAAGATCAATACGCGGAATCGCATATTAGGAAGAGCGCGTTCGTCTATCGCCAATAAAAATAAACATAGTAGAATTCAATTCATTAAAAAAAATGTTAAATGCCAAGTGAGGAAAATGGTTAAAATATTGCATCACGTCAACTGGACCCTACTTGACACACTTTTTACAATATTTGTGTTTTTCGTGCCCGGAATTTTAAAGTGAAATTATCAAATTCATTGACATTACTTTATCGTCATGTAAGCTATTTAATTGGCATTTAAGCATTGTGTTAAAATATACGCTCTAATTTTATCTAAAACAAACAATTTTATTTTCAATATGTGACACTATTGCGAACGGGTTAGCCGCTTAATACCTAATAGTTGTAACATTTAATAAGGCTTTATTTGGGCCTATAGTAATAAAAATACTAATTAAATAACACGACTAATTAAATTTCATAAGCAACATTGAAATTGGAGACTAAACCAGTTAAACCTTCGTACGTTTCCTTCACTTCTTTTTTCCGCCAAAAAAAAATGTCTATAATTAGTCGATAAATGCATTGCGAAATGAGGTAATATTCAGCGAATAACGGATTTGAATCAGGGGCGACATTTCGGTTTTTCTTAGGGTGGGGCAAAATTTTTATCGGCCCAATGTCATTTACAAATATAAATATTTTTTCCAAACCACTTAGAAACAAAATAGTAATAACACAAATATTATAAACCTTCATACCTATTATACTTGGTAGTCAGTTCAGACGATTCATTATTAGTAAAGGCAGGTAGTTGCATAAAAAACAGATAATTTACGGCCTTACGTACCGAAAATTTGACCAGCCCGTAAAAATCAAGGGTTGGCCAAATGCCCCTGCCTGCCCCCCTCCCAAAATGATGCCACTGATTTGAATGAAACTTATAGTAATTAATTTTGAAACAAAATAAACGGACCGAGATAAGATTAGAGCTGTTTCCCACTGTAAACCATAACGCATAATATTTTAAATATTGAACAATGTCTTTAAGTGCACTCGTCTGACTCGCGTCGACCTTAGGACCCACGTTGTTACACATATTGTGTTTTTTTCCACTTTTTTACTATTACTATTGTTACTCTAACCATTGTTGTTGTTGTTGTTGTTGTTTGTCGAGCACAGACGAAGGCGTTTACAACACGTACGTGCTGGACTGTAAGGACACGTGGGCGGTGTTGCTCCATTGCGCGGAAAAGCCGTCCAGTCCGCGGTACCTGTCCACCATACTGCTGTCCAGGGACAAGGCGGTGCCGGTGAACGTGCGCAGTTACGTGCGAGGGAAATTGCCCAAGTACGGCGTGCAGCTCGAGTACACGTTTCCCATGGTCCAGGACGATTGCAGCCCGGCCGTGAATCCGCTGTACTACGGGACGCCCAATAATAAAACGTCGGCCGCAAAGAAGGTCAAGAACCCGATGTCGCACGTGCACAACGCCGGCGAAACGGATACGCGCATTTAAATGATTTGGCCGCCCGGCCCTATGCCGAACGTCACTAATGTCACCGACTAGAGTGCACCTGTATAGTGTATATTATTATTATATATGTATGTGTTGACCGAGAGCCTGTATTGTTGCCTGTACACCCATTCGACCTAAACGCACACACTTTTTGGATTGGGCCTGTCGAAAAGAAATTTATCCGGCGCAGAGTATTTCGTTATAATTCGAACACACAAATTCACATCGACGCGTTTTTGGTGAAAGTAGTTTTTTTAATTTTTTAAACCAGTGATAAAACAGCAAAAGTCGATATGCTACGTTTTTGAAATAATAGGTATTTTAAATTGTGGACAAACGACGAATGATTTGATTAAATACCCATACATTAATACACAAACGATAATTCAATAACGACACGTCCATTGTATATGTAATCATATTTTGTACGCGATTATAACAAATTATGCATAGTGTTTTTATTAAATAACTTGAAATAGTTTGGGTTGTGTGAGCGTCATAAACGGCATAAAAAAAACAATAATGTTGTTGTTTGCACCAATGATCGAAATTACCTTTTATATTTTTACATGCTGTATAATGTTCTTCATATTCTTGAATTCTCAAATATTCAAGGGATCTGGGATGCCCATCAACAAACGTTCCCCGAAGCCTCTCATTCCCAAACAGATGCAATACTGTTATTTCAAGAGAGCGCAACATCCTATTTATTTCAACAATCGGTGTAGACAATTTTTTGCAAAAAAAAAAACATTTTAAAGCTTAATTTATAAACGTTTATGGCTCAGTGGCATCTGAATATAATACGAAGGTAAATATATACATATGGAAAAATACTTAAATACGAATCCATGAGTATGAACATACTCAGGTGTGTTCATAAAAATGGGTAATATGTAGTTGTATACTTTCAACATGATGACAATAACAACGGGTTGATATTAATAACTGTAAAACAGATTTAGGTAAAATGTACTTTGTTTTGCACTACCTATAAAAAAATTGTCTAACCATCGTGAGTTATACTCAATAGCACTTAACTAAAGTGTCAAGTATTAATAAGGAGCGCAATGTTCTGTGGTTTGAGTTCGAGTTATAAGTACCTAGGTATTACGAGCATTGCAGTAATTTTAATTACACTTATTTGTGATAATATGCTTAATTCAGGAAAAAATAAAACTCATTTATTTATCTCAAAACAGGTACTTGTTAAGTTATAAAGCTAAACGATTATACTAAACTTTAATTTTATTATTCCATGTTACGTTTGTGATGAATAAAACTTAGTCACTCAAGTTCTCTTCGTATACTTTCAATATCCACATAGTTTTTAAACGTAAATCCAGCGCTTATACTAATATATCACCAGGGTGTTAGTAGCCTTGATTTGTATATGTAAAAAAACATATACAAATCAAAATTTTTTTAAAAAAATCGAGAAATTATGTCCTAAACACTGTGATCTGTCAAAGTGTACTAGGAAATTCGGATAGATAATATTTTCGTGTCCAAATATTATATTATAGTATTTAATCTGACGATTTCTTCGTTAAAAACCTAACATACACATGTATACATGATGTATTTAGAGACGGTAAAACTGTAACACGCGGATATGGGTGTGTGTGATCTTGTTAGTCGGTTTTGACACGATGCCGAGGTTTGTGAATATACCGTACTTACAGCTGCTGCTGCTGCTGTTAATCAATAGAGTACTAATAACCAGACGGCCGCAAACCGCACCATCGTGTGTGGTCTCGATTATGATGTTATGTTATTGTGAATGATATCAATGGATCATTAACAAAATCGTATAAATGTATAGGTGTATATATTTATCTTGCCGGAACATTTTAACAATATTTTTATTAAACCGCGCATTTTAATAAATAACAAAAGGGTTTGGTCGAGCCTCGAGAACGGGCTTCGTGCCGCTTCCTAGTCTCAAGAAAGTTCTAAGAGCAGTTGCAATTCCTTGCCCGAAGTTTTGTCGTGTAAGCCATATGTGTGAGTGTGTGTGTGTATGTGTGAGGGCATACACAGAAGAAGATGAAGAGACGACGTTAAAAGTGGGTTACCGGGCCGACCAACTCGGTGGAATGCAGACTGACCACCCCTCCCGCCCAAGGTGCTTTCCCTCGCACCCGTGACCATATAACATGTATACACGCGGTTCGGACGGTTCCCCTTCCCCGGAGGCTGAACTCACGGGGAAGGGGGGAGGGGCACGCGTGGGAAACATCGGTTGGCAGGCCGTTGCCAAAATCGCGCTTTAACGCTGTATATGTGTATAATATTTTTAATGTTATACTTAAACGTCTTGTCCCTTTCATTTTTCATCTCCGCCGCCGCCCGGCCCTGACCGGAACTGCAGCAATACATTAACCGAGAGTCGGTTACCGAACGAGAGAAAGAACGTGTGCCGTCGCCGCCACCGATCTAACGCGAGACCGACACACATCGGGTTATGCTCAACCCGGCCTACTACTACAGTGGAAATATTGACAATACATTTGTATTATAAGAATTGCTGCTGTTGTTGTTATATTATATTTTAAAAACCATCTGGGAACGTGAGCAAAACCAACTAATCTAACCAGTGGAGTTTTTAGAAAATAAAAATATAAATAGCTAGAGAATCTACCCCCAAAGCTTTTACTAAAAAAACCTATATTACCGACTTACCAAACCCTACTACAGATATATTAATAATCGATACCGATGAAAATCATTTTTATATTTAATTTTAATTTATAATTTAATAAAAAAACTGCAATAGCTGGTTTGAATTCTTACATTTTAATCTTTATAAAAATAATTAATTATTTCATCAAAAGTTGTCCAGTTTTTGTATAATTTAAATTAGAAATATTTATTTTATGTAAAAAAGTTCAAAATAAAACATTTTTTTTTTTAGAATGAACAAAAATAGTGAATACAATTTAAAATATTATTTTTAAGGAAATTTTAGGAGGTAACTGTTTAAGGCCAAACAGCGATTTAAGTTAATATTCTATTAATAAAAAACAATGATGTAAAAATAGTAACGATTGATTAATAACTGGTTTTGAGTTAACACATCTTGACTTGATTAAAGAGACTCGCTGTGGCTTGTACAGAGCGCATTGAACTTTTGTGATTTTGAATAATATTACAAACCGCTTTTTATTGTACTTAGGTAGGTATGTAATCAAAAGTCCTGCAGGGCGTATTGAACTTTTATTTTCAAATAAAAAAAAATTATCGCCAAAATAGGACTTCCATAAGACCATTTTCATCACCAAAAGGACAATAATTTATCGGGAAAGATACAATAAAAATTATCATACATAAAGCTTATTGCAAGTAAATCTAAAAGTTATTTTACATGATTTTTATTATTTGATCACATTATTCTACTAGTTTTTTTCATAAGTAAATCTAATATATATATATATATATATATATATATATATATATATAAATTTAGATATGCGTGTATAATATATTGAACTGCGCAACAAAGATACTGGCGGATGGCGCCTTAATAATGTAAATGTGAATTACAATTCAGCAGCCTTTAAGAAAAATAAAAGTCCCGAAATTCAATTTTATGTACATTTCGATTGTCCATAAAGATGTTTTATGTATATTGTGTGAGTATAATGTATATTATGTACATATTGTTTCTGATATGTATAACAAATATAATATTATGCAAAGAATAGAAGAGTAAGTGAAATCTTTTTTTTCAAATCTAAAACGATCAATCAAAAGGTAATAATAATACAACACTGAACACAATGCTAAGCAATAACGTAGATGAATACAGTATTTATAGCTAGGGTATTGAATGCAAAGTAAAATGTATTTACATAATATAGGCACTCAATAGGTATTGACTTTCATAAAATTAAAGTACAGTGACTGCGATTGTGTGTAATCAAACAAAAGTGAAAAATTACAGCTAAGAATAATTTGAATACATTAATAGTATATAATATATTATATTTTTATGGTATTTTATTAATTGCAATAAATAATACGTATGTTTCAACAAGTATTTATTTATTTAATCACAAAACTAGTATGTTATAAAATATATAATATTTTTAATAGTATTATAAGATAATATTTTTAGTATAAGAATATATTGTTGACGGATTTATGAATCCCAAATTAAATTAAATTTAAAGAATTATGCAAAATGTATGTTAATAATACATATTAAAATTAATCGCAACTTTACTGAAACTGAGATGATTTTATTTTTTCCTAGACTCGATTATTTGCTTACGCTTTATATCTCATAGCAGCTTAATCATAGGTAATTTAGATGCATTTGCATATCTTTCTAAATGAATACTAAATATGTGTTAAATCCAATGGGAGAGGCAAAAAATCATACAAAAACGCTGTAATAGTAATTGGAACAACTTAAAAAATTTGTCGTACCTTTATTCATAATATTGCGTGAATTGCATAAGTACATAAAAGTATTGTAAATTGTCTCTCTTGGGTTATAGCTTATAAAAAAGTGTTTTAATTCATTAAGTTTATATAAAAAAAAATGTTTATATATAAATATAAGTTTATTAGACATTAGTATATAATTATATAAATACAAGATTTCGGGCGCTTAATTGTCTTAGCCTCCATGTCAATGACCTACTCGACGAGTACTACAGTACATATCGAAGGTACATAGAAAGTGGAGTGAAGATGAAAGCCGAAACTACAATAATAAAAATTATTACTATCGATTACATGAATATCACAAGCGAAATTTACTACTGACCTTTTCTATAGAAATAAATTTCCGGCCAAAGTAACTTCGAGTTTTTTTTAATTTATGCTCTGTATTTCCTGTCAGGATTTACATGTGCTACTTAATTTAACGAAATACAGCTTCAATATTATGTTGATAATTTAAAACTCATTGACCTCAGGTAGTCAATAAGTTTTAAATTAGGTTAGTTTTAGTTACCTAACCTAACCTTACCAAAACTAAATGAATTATAATTACATATCATATTTACATATGTCTAAATGAAATTATGTACAACATATAACTGTTAAACAATAAACTTATATTGTATATTATGTTTTACAACTGCTTTTCATAAATATTACTATTTAGATCAGAACAACTTACTGTAACGACAATATCTGTCCTACATTGGTCTTTGATTTATTTCTCTTATATATCTCATAATTGTACAAGATAGTTTTTATTGTACTCAATATATTATAATTATTAATTCTTATCATACTGTTTGTAATCAATTAATTGAAACATGCATTTATATATAACAGTAACATACTCGTGGTATACATTTATAGTTAAGCATTTCCTAGTTAATTCTGAGTGGTTTATAGCAAGAGGGTTCCTACAATATCTAGTTTTATTTCTTCGTATGCAAAAGACTCGGGCTAGAATAACTTTCAGACAAGTAAACACCAATGGCGAACGATTTTATAATAATGTATTTTTGTTAATAATATCAACTACTTATGCTTCTATAAATTAAAAAATAATCAATTCTATTTAAGTTTATTGTTTAATTTATTGACGATTTTTGTACAGCTATTTTATAACCCTAAAAGATTCCCTTAAGGTTGAATTTGAAAGGCCTATTCAATAAGTACTTATTTAAATATAATTTGTATTGTTAAAAATTAATTAATTTTAATTCTGATTTAGTTATTATTTACTGTACTAGTTAGGTGTTGAGAATTTGTTACAAATCTCTTAAAAAAGTCAAGTACTCAACTACTGCACCTTCACCATCACAATCGTGATCAAATTTTACAATATATTATCAAAATTAACTTTTATTAAGGAAATCAAATGATCCAAAAAAATTATTCTATTAATTTTGACTATGAATATGAAATTTTAGAAGTTATATATAAATAATTATAATTTTAGGCTATTCAAACAATTTTAGTCCCTTTAACATTCAAACTTAGCCAAATTTTTTTAGTACATAGCTAAGGACCACCCAAAAGTATATATAGGTTCTATATGCTTAAATTAATTTTATAACGTTAACATTTATTACTTAAGATACCTAGTAATATGTCAGTCTGTATAATTGTTGAACTATTGTGTTTTTAAATCATAAGCAAATAACATTTTTAAAAAAACACTGAAAAGCGACATAAATAAATGTTATGAAATATAATACCATATAATACAATATAATATGTTATTAAATATAATACTATTTAATACATTTATTTCATGTATCCCTTGTTTCCATTTAAAATTATATTAAGTCGTTAATTTTCACCAGCATAACTGAACTATTAATGAATGTCTAAATTATACGTATTTTTTTACTAATTTAAGGAAAAGATTACAGATATACTTTTGAGGGAAGTCTAAATTTGAACTCCAGGATTTGTTTGTTTGTTATTCAGAATATGGACTGTGTTTAAGGAGACGAGATATTGAAATAAATTAAGGGTACGTGGATGGATGCAATTAGGAAGAGATGAAAGACATGGAAGAGATTAGCTGAAGATGGCCGGGGTAGTAAAATGTTTAAGCTAACTTTATATGTTTAAGCAATTTAACATACATTATTGTAACATATTTGTAAAAAAGTATTAAGTATAAACAGAGTGATAGCAATAGTCAAGCAATAGACGGAGAATGGATTGTTGTGTGCACTGTTTTTACTTTAAGCAACTATGCGTTTCATTACCGTTAATAGGTTTACAAATAATAATAAAAAATTGCATTTCTGGCGCACAAGTTGTGAAAAAGAAATTCAATTTACCTAACTAAGTAGGTAATTTTGTTTAAAAATTGTCGACACCAATTCGTCGCGGACAAGATGTGGTTCTTGTGATTTTTGTGTTTTCTCAACCTAAAAGCTTCTAGAATCCTACTTTACACAATCGCATATAATTAGTCGTTAATAGAATTTATTTTTTTACAAAATATTCACTACTTTCGCTTGAGCGTTCCACGTCTTAGAGTACCCCAAGCGCGTTATCGGCCCATATCTGTGTAAATGATTTTCGATACATGTGGAGTACAACATTTGTGTATAGAAACAGTGTAATCGATAGAATAAGAGAGTGAGAGAGAGAGAGAGAGAGAGAGAGAGAGAGAAAGAGTGAGAGAGAGAGCAGTGAAAGGAGGGGAATGCTCGCAAGCAGACTAATTGATATGCGGGCTTTGATGAAACCAGACCGTCCGACTTGTTCCTGTTGAGGTCTAGGTCATGACCAAGTGGCTGCCGAGAGCCCGGGGAAAGGAGAGGGGCACGGAAACACGTTGTCGCCGTTTCAATATCATCATCGGCCCCTGCAAAGCCACCGGAGTCTAAGAGATGGATGGATCTCATTGATCTTTTCTTGTTGCCGGCCACGAGTTCTCAATCACTAATCGTCTTGAAACCGTCGCGTCAACTAGTTCGGCCAAGTTCGTTGTAAAGATTTTGTGCATTTGTTTTTTTTTTGTTTTTTCAAAGCTCCTGCATCAGTCCAAATTGTTTTCAGCTTGTTATATCCTTAACATTAAACGAGTGCGGCTTTATTGTCTACTAAAAAACGGTGTACGGCTCTCAGCGCGTCAAGCTTGTAATCTCTTGAAGGTAAGATATTTTGTAACCGTTTAGCTGCATTACTCGGGTCTAGTTCAGCGCATTATCCGTTCGAAAATAACCGCGGATATCGATATTTATATATATTGCTAAGTATAGTGTAAGCACACTAATTCTAAAAAGTTTCCAAGAGCGTTTTGTTTTGCTTAACGTCACATGGTTAGAGCGCACTTACCTTTGGTTGGTTTCTAAGTTTAACGATTTAAAACATAAGTGTTTGGTAAATTATTGTAAAGTAATTTCGTATTGAACTTATGCAACAATATCGCCGTCCGTTCGGACATGATTTCTGTTAGTACTAGTATTTGGTTTTTGGTCGACAGTTACCTAACATTGATGAACACACATATGTCAGCGTAACGGGATCCAAAATCAAGTATATATATATATGTACACAGTAATAGCAAAATTGATATGCCCTTACACCGCCAATTAATTTTCGGAGATAACAATTCGAGACCACGTGCAACCTGTATATTTCAACCATGGACCGGTTAGGTCATAATATCGTTTATTGACATTTGAATATTTTGGTGAAGCCAACTGGGCCCACGTTTCTTTTAGCCAAAACTCAATCAACGTCAGTTACCTTCATCTTATTATCATGTGTATGACCCCCGACTGTACCGTTTGCAGTTACAACGAGCCACTAAAAAACATTTGAATGGATTTCGTCGGAACGAATGATTGTTGTATTTGTTTAAGTGTACGATAAAAAAAAATGTATAAAACTGGTTTGCGATACCATTTTTAACGATACTAATATATTATTATTTTGATTATTATGATAAGCACGTTTGTTAATGATCGTTTGAACCGACCGAAAAGCGTTAACGAACCGTCACAAGTGATAATGATCCAGCCGAGTTAATAGAAGCGACAAATAGTAAAAAATTGGTACATGTGTATTAATCTTAAATGTGAAAATTTAACAAAATTATAATATCTACACTCGTGTGCATTAGTAGAAGACGTTTATGATGGTATTTTTTTTTATTGCTCAACGCTGATGTTTGTGTGCATACGCCGCCAGTAACGGGTTGAAATTACAACTACAGACATATTATGTTTACTTGACATGGTCGTCGATTATGGCGTAGGTATAATATAGTATGTATGCATCATACACATTTATATAGGTATATTAGTAGTTTGTGCGAAAATCCAGCATTATATTGTGATAAGTCTGTGTTCGACAAATTTGAAAAGACCAAACGAGGCAACAGTGTATGCCATAGGGCGAATTGACGGTATTTATTGGCGATTAACAATTTCGGATGAAAAGATAATACATTATTGTGAAAGTACCTATACACATGTGTTAAGGCGTTTTAAACTGAATTTTTTCCATGGTTCGGTTTCCAAAAAAAAACCGGTTTAGATATTTTTCTGTTAATTTTTTTCGTGCTACACACACACATATATATTTATCTTTTTTTTTTACTATCAAACTCTCTAAGGGTGTAATGTGTATAACTGAGTAGTTACTCATGGTGTGTATCGTGGTAAATTATAATGATTATTATGGTGCTTTTTGTCTAATGACGGTGTAAACGATTGCTTGGGATATAGCGCACGAGTGAAGGCGTTTAAGACCTCAACGACACGCGTTAAGAAAAAACTAATCGACACCGTCCGTTATACTGTCGTGATGATAATTAGTATAGGTATAATAATCCAATTTAACCTTACAATACGGATATTACTCGACGGTTAAAAAGACTTTTTCGAGGACTTTGTCGACTTTTGTGGACGTCCGTTATTCTTCGGTCAAAAGTGAAAACGCACGCGGCGGCACGTTGAACTTTGAGGCTGCGACAATGAGACCAACGAGGAAAAAGAAAGCTGTTTAAAAACAAATATCGACGGTATTAATAATAATTCTAATCTCAACGGCATTACACATGCACAGGCACGTAAACCGGAGAGAAACAGACGCACAGAGAAAATGAGTGCGTGTGTACCTATGTGTATGCAGCGAAAATATAGTATAAATATTCTGTTGTATTGTACGGGACGGACAATAGGCGAGACGGTCTCGTTTCATAAGATTAAGTCGACGGCGCACTAGGTGTCGCTATTGTGTAAATATTGTATTTGCTGAGAAACCCAACAAAAACCGTACCTACTCGTGACACTCATATGATTCCGGTTGTCTCTGGGGAAACTTTATGCTGCGTTTAATCATTATTACACTCAAATCGGTCCGCGGTCGGTTTGAATGGACCATCGACGATTGGACTGTCATTGATCAGTACACGTTTGAACAGAATACTATGTACTTACACAACCGCGTTGGGTAATGAGTTATCATCGGTCGGATATTAGCTGTTTTCAATTATTATTATATCGTTTGATTTTGATTTTTTCAACGTCAAAGCGATAATCCGCGTTTGCAGATAATTACTATCGGCCGCCGAATCAAACTTTCAGATGTGTGTTTTTTGTAGGTCACGGCGGCGGCGGCGTCATGACCGACCACTACGGCGGTATATAATATTATTATCTTCCTCTCTACTTATATTGCCGCGGCGATGCCGGCAAGTGCAGTAAAAATCGATCGAAGAAGAAATTTGGCCTAGAAAATCCGGAGGTGGTCGAATAATCCGATAATTCGCCCGGACCACCGCCGGGCTTATAATAATATATTATAATAATCGTCCGATGGTGATTATAACGTACAAGCCGCATTTAAGCCACCCGTGTCTACTAATATATATTTATATATATATATTTATTTATTTATTATAACAAAAACCGATCGGCGGAAATGGCGATCAATGATCAATGGATCGATCACGGTTGCTCGATCAAGTCGAGGCGTTTGAACATAATTTTACAATTTACCGCACACATAAAAAACGTCCCACACACATACCCAAATACAAGGCCCGCGCACACGAGGGGAGGTTTGAGGGGGGGGGGGGTTAACCCCTCCGATAGTTTCAATCAATATTGCAATGTGAGCTATACTAATAAGTAATATTAATTATAAAAAAATGATCAACGTTATTTGAAATATTAATAAAACCATAAACGTGGTAGAGATTTCGAGATCATAATATATTATACAAGAAACATAATATTTAGTAAACTCCCCTCCCCCTCTGGTAAAATCCTGCTCGCGGGCCTCCCCTATAGACAACTGCAAAAACTGTTGTACGTTTTTTTTCTTTTCATATTAACGCTATAGTAGAGTAAGTGTAGTTAATAGCAGTAGTTGTCATATAGCGCAAGTGCAACACAGTAACCTAGTACTCCCGGACGGGTAAGACGGAGTGCCGGAGAGAGAGAAGAAAAAGCTGATACTTCGACTCATTTCTATTTTTTTTTCCTTGTACATTTTTCACAAGACGAACGTCGCTGCTGACCCACTCAGCATCGGTCAAAACCGGATTTCTTTTTAAGTTCCTTGGCCGGCGGCTCCACGGACCGGCAGCGCTATGCGGTAGTAAAAAAAAAATGGATAAAAAATCATTATTATCGAATTACGCGGCGGCCGATCGTTTCGAATGGTCCAAATCAGCCCGAAAAGCTATACATCACACACAGCTTGTACACACACACACACGCACACACACAATATTGTATAGTGTGAAAGTTTAACGACAGCGTACTTACGGGACCATTGTACACAGCTGCAGTATAATAATAATAAATAAAGTCGTTAAAAAAAAAATCTAACGCGCCGCCGCCTTGGGCCATGACGTGCTTTACCGGCAAAGACCGCGAACCGGCATTGTTGCTTTATAACGATCCTAATAAAAAATATATATATATGTATCGCTTAAAAAAGGCCAATAATTTACACAAGTCTGACAGTGTGTCACTAGTATCATAGTGAGTATGTGTTTGTTTATTCCTTAGGGTAGACAGGATATAAAAAAAAAAATATATATATATTATATACCTACTGCAGAACAAGTGGAACGCGGAGACGAATCGACGCGAAAACCGGAATCATCCGTCCGACCATTTCCTATTACTTATATCAATATAAGTATTATTATATACATACATGTGATATATCTATCTGCGGAAGACGAACGGCGCATACAACTATGCAGTCGAGATGGTTTATAATATGTTATATTTCTTTTTTATTCCGGAGCGGTCAAACGACCCACTAGACGGTCCACTTACTAAAATAATATACAATAAACAATATAATAATATACTTGCTCTCAAGTGTTAAGCTATAGTCACAACTGTAATGATCATGTAAACGACTCTTAAACGGCCGTACGTCCGGCAGTGGACCTATAAAAAATAATATCTATATCTTAACCAGTTTCGTTCACTTTCTACGATGTGAGGTGTTTTTCGACAGTAAATTCTAAATGTTTTCTTAACCTCGGAACCAAACAGACCCGTATGTACAAAAACCCATAAAACTGGACAAGTCATATTAATCTAAAATAAACACAATATTACTCTCTTCCCCGAAGGTCGAAGGTGGCTAAAAAGTTTACCTCCACGAGTACCATCCGAGTTTACTCGGCCATTCAATAATTTTGGTCCAAAACAAACATAATATATGTACATAACCGAGAATGAAACGACACGGTGATCATTTTCTTCGATTGATATCGATCATGATCCGGTACACTTAGGTCCAGTTCAATGTTCGGTAACACAACCATAAACTGCTTTGTCTCTATCCAATCTATCTTTGTTTTCGAAGATGTTTGGCTCTAAACTAATAATAACTTGTGTATAATACTGATTAAAAATTAATGAAAATGTATTTGTATTTTTACAGACTACCGAAAGACAACACAATGATACTGAGACTATTGCTTGTATCGTGTGCAGTGCTGGCGTGCAACGTAAGTAACAAAAATACAACTATATCATTACATTAAGGGTTCAAGCGTTCAAGTCTCCGCCGTTACACTATATACAGGATAATTTTATTATAGTACAGCACAAGCTGCGCGCCGTTGATCTAGTTAACAACGGCTAACGCGATACCGTATATGACATGTCCTACTGCAAGTCTCACTGACTTGCAGCTCACGCACCATAATAATGCATACCTATGGTCACTGGGTTTGTGGGCTTGTTATGGTTAAGTTGTCACCGTCGGGTCTATACCGTTATCGCGCCGTATCGCTTACACGGTTCGACGATGAACGTTTCATATCATTTCTATTATATGGTGTTTTCCGAAAATCCGATATTTCCTTCAAATTCACCGATACTGTTTTCTTTGTGGTATTTTACGTTTTGTGTTTTTTGCGAGGAAAAGGTCAAAGTATACATATATTATAGACATGCATTTCCGAGGACTTCATAACGTTGCAGAGTTTATCGACCATCCAGTTCAAGACGGCAATAACTCTATTTATAGATTTTATTGATAATTTAATACAGCAATAAGTAGGCTTGCTTCACTTTTGAATTGGACATGAAATAAAGAGCTCTCTAGTAATCAGTAATGTTTTTATTCCGTTCTTGATTGAAATTGTTTTAAAAAAAAAGAAAATTATAATGTAAATAAGTAATAACTGGATAGCCGGTATTATGATTCGTAGATCGTTAAATAAAAGACCCTATCCGTTGTCGGCTGATATGTTAACGAACCTACAAGTAATTTACATACGCCCTACCGGCTTATCAGTGTCTAGTTTATAGTTATCGTTATCTAGTCTATTCGGTTTATGTAATCTAAAAATAAAATCTCATTAATTATATAAAAAAAACGTTACTTGTGAGATTAAAAACACATTTGGAAGCTTACAAATAAAACATAATAGTTGCATAATTAAATGTAATAAAAAAAAACATTTTGAATATTTTAGATGGCCGAAGAAGTTGACGTGGTCGAAGCGGTTTCGGGCACACAACAAGCCATCGATGAACTCTTACAAGCCGACCAACAACACCAACCGGCAGCGGCTTCGGCTCAAAACCGGGAAGACGTGGAGACGCATAATCCGGACCAATTGGCTCTGGAAACGGGCGACATCGGCGACCAGGACACTTCCGGATCTATTGCCAAGCACAACTTCCTGAAGCCGCAAGCGGCTCCGTCCCGCGGCCACCCGTCATTAAGTCGCGGTCCGTCGCAGCTGCCGCCGCAGCCGCCGCCACCGTCCGGCAAGTACCACCACAGCGTATCGTACCACGGTCCGCAGCCACCTCCCCCGCCTCAGGTTCAACACGCGCCTCAGCCGCAACAACAGCAACAGCCACAGTCCGAAGCCATGGACAAGGTGTACTCGGCCGGTCCCGTTGGCAACGCGCTAGGCGATCCGTGGCCGACAAGCGCGTCCGCCGACATGCCCAAGATCGTGTCGCTGGACGTCAAGTGTGAGAAGAACTCGATGAAAGTGTTCCTGGGCTTCGACAAACCGTTCTTCGGCATCGTGTTCAGCAAGGGTCATTACAGCAACGGCAATTGCGTGCACCTACCCGCCGGCCTGGGCCGCACTTCTGTCAACTTCGAGATCAGTATACACGCGTGTGGCACAACCGGCAACACCGAAAACGGTTTGTACGGCTACGGCGCCGACTCTGGGTCTGGCACGTACTTCGAGAACATCGTCGTCGTCCAGTACGATCCACAAGTCCAAGAAGTCTGGGATCAAGCGCGAAAGCTCCGGTGCACGTGGCACGACCAATACGAAAAGTCGGTAACCTTTAGACCGTTCCCGGTGGACATGTTGGACGTGGTTCGCGCCGATTTCGCCGGAGACAACGTCGGCTGTTGGATGCAAATACAAGTAATTTCATTAGCATAATCAATTGTTTACACTTCAATTAAGCAGTAGGTGTTATTAATAAAAATAATTAATATTTCACTGAGGAAGGGCGTTGCTTGTAAGCAAAATATATCAAGCTAGCTGCTAATATTAATTATATTCCAATTTATTCCACTGCTACGTTAGGAATATTAATTTTTTCACAAGTTTTTACAAAATTTTTGCTCGATATTACAGGTGGGTAAAGGACCTTGGGCATCCGAAGTTTCTGGGCTAGTCAAGATAGGTCAGACAATGACCATGGTGTTAGCGATCAAGGACGACGACTCGAAATTCGACATGCTCGTCCGCAACTGTATGGCTCACGATGGCAAGAGGGCACCCATCCAATTGGTCGACCAGAAGGGATGCGTGACCCGCGGAAAACTCATGTCCCGGTTCACCAAGATCAAGAATTTCGGCGCCAGCGCTTCTGTGCTGTCGTACGCACACTTCCAGGCTTTCAAATTCCCCGACTCGATGGAAGTGCACTTCCAGTGTACCATTCAGATCTGCCGGTACCAGTGCCCGGACCAGTGTTCCGACTCAAACGCCATACTAAACGCTCAGCACGGCAACCTGTTGTCCGCGCATCATCCGGCCGTGCCTGAATACGGACCGCCTTCGCCTCCGTTGGACGTGTACGCCCGCGTCGGTTCCGCGGCCCACCCGCGCGACGAACGCAGATTCAGACAACGACACCGGAGGGCGGTCACCGATGAAGAAGAGGTCGGCGTCAACCGCATCATCAAAGTGGTGTCCACCGGCGACTTGACGTTCGCCCTGGAAGACTCCAACAACTCTACCACAATGGTGTTCCCCACGCGGACTGTCGACCCGTCTTCCATGATATGCATGACCACGGTGGGCTTCTCGGCCACGCTGGTCGTGCTGCTCGGCATTCTGTTGGTGTCCTGTCTGGTGTCCGCCTACCTGTGCCTGCGCATCAGGTCACTGCCGCAGAGACGGAAAAACGCTCAGGTCGCCCGCACCAATCCCACTCTGCAGGCCGTCCATAAAACGAAGGCCATGCACCAGGTGTTCACGTGAGTGCCGATCAACACCGTTTACCGGTAAACACCGACAGTTATTATATAAAAAGAGGTACACGCGCCCGCATTAAACCAAAGCCTTATTATGTCCCTACCAGAAAACGTCACATATGTGCGATGACGATTAAACGGTGTTATACACCGAGTTAAAATTAACCGTTTTTTTACAAAACACATAATAATAAAATCCGTACTTACCCGTTTAAACGAGAAACATTAGGCGTTTCTAATTCCAATTTATTTTTAATACTATTTTTATTATTCGATATTTAGCGCTTAAAAAAGCTATTCAACGAACCGGCACTCTTCTGTCGTTAACATAATTGTCCCTATATAATATTAATATAATCTCCATTTTTTTCATATATATTATATATATATATATATATCATCCTAACTCACCTCTCTCGTTTATTGCACCGTGGACATATTTGACGGCCACCATATAAAATCCATCCCGGCCTCTACAACGTCTCGTCTCGGTCTTTACGACTTTATCTATTATCATATTTTATTCGAATTTTATGTGCCAAAAAAAAAAACCGCGAGCCATTCACACGTTTACCCAATCTTAGAATAAATTATATTTGTTGTATTATTATGAATATTAACGAAAACGTTATGCAGTTAATTGAATGAAATTCGATCGGATTGCAAACAACATATTATTAGATATTATTTCAATATAGTCGTTGTAATACCCACCGAGCGCCAACGCTCAATTTATTTATTTATTGTCTTAAATTTAATTTAGGCTAACCTCCCCTGCTCTGCCCGGTTCTGTCCTGTCCTTATGTCTTGTGTTTTTTTGGACAAAGCATTTCTTTAAAGAAAACCCACGCCAATATAATTGCTCACTGTTTCGAACTCACGCTGTTCATTGGCCAACGACTAGCGTGACGTACATTGTACAGTTTTGTTGATTTATTATTTTTGTTTTATAGCCAACAAATTATAATAAGACATTATACTATAATATCTATATATATCGAGCGCTATAGTCAATGAACCGTATCATAATTATTATTTATTATATTATACATCGGAACAATTAATTTTTTTGTTTTTGAAAACGCCATACTTATATTTATTTTTTTAGTATTTAGATTATATAGTATTATTATTGCGCGAAGGAATGTCTAATTAGTAATTTTTTCTAAAAAGACATTTATTTTAACTTCAACAACTTTTGTGCGTTTGCCGTTTACATTACATAATATATCATTCAAATATAATATGAAATAATAATTATTATAATAAATTTAACCGAATTTAACAATCAACGCGCGTTTACGCTTAAACCAAAATATTACTATGATTTTACACCCACTTATGAGTTACCTTGTCACTTTTCTGTAACATTATTAATTATTACTACCTCGTTTGTAGTACCAATGAAATCGGCACATGCACATTAGTTGTTGACTTATTTATTTTCTTTATATTTATATAAATCTTATTTTAAGGTTTATCATTTTGGTTTGTACTATTTTTTTAAGTATATAAAATGTGATTTTTATTATCAAATAATATATATTTTTTTTTTGTTTTACCCGTAATATATTATTATTATTAATTAAATATTTTAATTCGAACTTTTATATTGTATTCAAAACGTTAATTTTTTTTTTAAATGTATAATAGTTTTAAGTATTTATTGTTAGCTATACGTGGTAATATTATTATTATTATTATTTATAATGCGTATCTGTGTGTTTTGTTCGTTTCGACAACAAAATATGATTTAGAACTGAATTAAATAAGGTTGTAAAAAAAAAAACAACAATCGTTTTTTTAATTGGTCATCCGTCGACGGTTTACACGGTACCATAACTACCGGGCACTCGGTAGTCCGAACAAAACAATGTGTCGTTATCGTTTTTAATGTCAATATACCCATGTCTTACCTCCTGCCTAAGTTAACATATAAACGGGCAAACGTTGTTCATCCGGTCCGTAGTAAATCACGGTTAGGTCCGCGGTTCCAATGCGGACGACGTCGATTCCAATAAAAAGTATATTATTATTATTATTATTATTATTATTATTATGTTGTGTATGTGTGTATGTGTATAATAATATTTACCTGGCAGCTATAACACACATGTATAAAATACCAACGGGTCGATCGGCCACCGGCTAAACCAGTCCCGGGAAGTAGGTGAATGGCATACTTTGGCGGATAAGTGAAACACTACAGCGCACTACTCACATGTGTCGGATGATCATGTTGATCACGATGATCACGTTGATGATGATGATGATAATTATAATAATAAACAATATTAGTACACGTACGAGATGTATTAAAATTATAATAGGAACCTGGAAGATACGCAAGTCGTTTAGGGGACAAGTATAATGTCTAACTGGCTAGGTTACCGCAGAAGGCCACGGTCCGGCTGGTCCACAGAAACGCTGAAATACAATTATGTTTCTCGGTTAATACTCGTGCACTTATTGTAATACTTATGGTTGTTATGAATAAATTAATGCGGATGAGCAGAGAACTCGATGAAAGTTCACTGTTTAAGTCACTTGAAAACTCCAAACGTTCGGTTCGACGACACAATATCTCCTCAAAGATTGCCATTTTACCCGTAAGATGTTTGGAATTATTGCAGATTATATTAATATAGTATACGTTAAAATGAGTTTAAAACGGTTTTCACTATTGGCCCCGCCGCAATGCCCGTTGTACGATCATCTTAATAACGTAGATAGGTTTCTATTGTATCGAAAGACACATCACACACACACAAGTCGTATAAACACATGTGAACGGACCGAATATCTTTGGAAAAAGCTATAAACCACGACCGGTGGTGAAACGATTTTCTTTTGAAAATATTCTACGGCAAACGCGAAAAACCACTTTCACTTACCGCCCGTGTAAGTAATTTATTTTTTCCTAAAAAGGTTGTTGGCCAATTTATTTATACACAGGAATAAATCCCGTTTCTTTTTATGCGATGACCGGCAATAATTATTATTTTCCGTCTACTGCAAACATAATCGTTGTTTTATTTATTATAAAGTCGTTCACCTTTGATGAAATTTACAACTAAAAATGTATTATAATTTATAATATATAAACCAATGATCGTATTCTGTATGCAAATGAATGAAATGACTTGTTTTGACGGCAATGCGTGTATTATTATTCGTAATAATAATATTATATATATATATATATATATATATATAATATATTCAATACCTAATTATTTGTCATCTGCGGCCAAAGCTTGTTAAAGTGGTTATTAAATTTAAAATACACATAATATCGCATTAACAAAACTAATAGTTCTACTTTGAACAGAATATTAATTTAAAAAAAAATAGTAAGTCTTAGATAACATCTCACAAGCGAGGGCGCATTTACATAGCAAGGCTGTGACTTGTGAGTTCAAGTTGGGTCACAAAATTAATTTAATTTGAATTTTTCAACTTAATTGATCGTTTTTGTTACATTAACCTGTGATTAAATAAAATTTGTTTGATGAGAAAAACATATATTTTTCAGCTTAAAACGAGATATAACATTTTTCGGAAGCTTCTTTTGTTTTATTTCACCGATTCGACCGTAATTCTAGGACTCGAGATCTGAAGGTACTAACTGAAGGTAGATCTAAAATTACAATTTTCAATCTGCATTATTGTTTTTCTTGTACCCAGAACTCGCTTTTATTTGCATTATTTGTTACATTATTGTTGTTATAAAAAACAGTACCCTGCTAATATTATGTCGCATGTAAACCCGTTCTGGAGATGTTCGGCAGCCAAAGATTTTAGCAATAACAGCAATATATTATTATTATAATTTGTCTAGTGCGCTTCTTTACGATTCGTCCGTTCATAGTTATTATTATATTTAGAAAGTTTTAATTTATAGTTTTTAAAAATTGCACGCTTCCCATCTTGGCCGCGTTACCCATCGATTAATACAGTAAATATAATATAATATCGATTCCCGTAGGAAATAATGTCTCAATAATAATACGAATACTTGCATATTATAATGATAAAACTCACATTTTTTATTTTTATTAAATCAGGTCAACGTTTCTCTAAAATATCTTGTACAGTGTAGAGCGCTTCTCCACGATAATAACAACAGTAATGATGATCTATATTTATCAAGAGTAAACAGAGAGTTATAACATCACCGGAGTCATATTAATATTATGTTTATGAAGCGATGGTAATAGACGACCGGGACCTATATATTCGAGGGCCTGCTGCCGGTGCTTGCCGTGAAAAGACATGGTTTGCATACACTCTGTGCAGCACTTAAACTATAATAATTCCAAACAGCAATCTGATCTGGATAGGATATCACGATCTCGGTAAACATGTTAAAAATGTGTTCTTTCGTGTTGTTGGCTAAACGTGAAACAGCTTATCAAAGTACTCACGCCTTGCCGAAAATCATCAGAGTCCGTGTGAAATGTCATTTTGTGTAAACAGAAGATTCAACTAAAATATTGAAAAAATACAAATGTCTATTTGAATGTACACATATTATGTAATTTTTGTACCTTGGGATAAGTAATTCTATTAAATGTTTGTAATATTACATTTTAAATACTGTACGTGTACAGTTATATTATTTTGTGCGTAACATTTTCATAAACATATATGACGAATTTAGTTGATACTTGGTTTACACGAGTTTATTTTTAACAAAATCTATTGCATAAAACTATATAAAAATAAGGCTGCGTAGTAAAAATCGGGACCTTTTTATAGAGGTCAAAATCACGTGCGAATCGTTTGAACTGTATACCCAATGTTAAAGCAACTTTGTAAAAGACAAAAACTTACAGAAAAAACCTCTACCTAACCTAATATAGTATAATGAAAAAAAGAAAAAAAAAGAAATAGCAATACTGCTAGTTATCACAGAGGAATAGTATGCAATCAGATTAGGGTTTTCCACGAGATGTCCAAATGGAAGAAGAGATATAACAAGTTTCTTATGGTAATTATTCTGAAGGAGTACTAGATCAGATGTCTTGTCTTAGGGGCAGTGAACTAAGATGGGCTTTGGCATGTATGGGGGTCAGAAGGTCCCATTGGGTTGGCTACAAGATGAAAATTGGACAAAAAACGGCCAAAAAGACGGCCCTGACAACGATGTACATGCTTAAATCTATTTTGTGATAGGGTCACCAAAACATTTGTTACTGTAGGAAGTAGACGGCGAATTACAATTGGTAAATAATAGGTAAGGGTTGAGGAATTTGGTAGTTGCAGCAATGAACCTAATAATAAAAATAATAATAATAACTTTATTTTAGGTGTCATTATAAACTTTTTGAATTATTTATATAATATAAGGTAATAAGGCGAAGGAAAGGATTAATTAGTATGCATAGATGTGTACGGGTACTAATCTAAACCTAAATAGTAGGATATTAAAGTTAAAAATTTGTAGCTTTTTCAGGTAACTTTTATATTAGTTTAATTTTAGGCGATAAGGTAACAAAATAGATTTATTAGTGTATCATGGAAAAATAGAAAAATATACAAACATATATTTTATGACATGTGCGTTACATTAATTATTAAATCTTTAGCAGTTATACAAATTTATTAAACAATCTATTGATTATTGACAACTGTTTATTTCTATTGAAATGTATCTATTAAATTATCTTCATATGTAATTAATATTTTCGTAACCATTTTCGTATATTATTTGGGTTTTTTCTTGGTACTGTAAAATCTGAAACAAATATACATATTTAAAATATGTTTTCGTTTTTCAAACAACAAATAATTATTAAAAACTATACAAATTAGTTGGTATTCAAAACGTTTATATTTTTAATGAAATATGATTAATTACTATTTAATTGTTATAATTATGTCTTCATCCATTATGTCGTACATTGGTTTTAAACCTAAATCTTTTTCGTTTGAAATCTCCCCCTTCTATTTAAATATTGAAAATAAAAAATCATTCTTTAGGTTTTTTTACTAGCTATATTCCATTAAGTTTATTTAATTTGAATTTAGCCACCTTATATTAAATAAAAATATATATACTAAAGGTAAAAACGACAAAGACATAATATAAATAAAATGTACAAACAAAAAAATAAAAAATTACATAGAATTGGCAAAATAATAATATACCTTTAAAATTTAATAGAGGTTTCCCTGTAGGATTTATCTCACGCATGTGTTTCTTTTTAAGATTCAGGCCTTGCAATACTTTAGTAATTCTCGCGAGTTTTGTTGGTTTAATGCGTAACATAGAGATGGGTTCAATGCACATTGTCATATATTCACCGAAATCAATGAGATTGTCACCTGAAAAAAATTAAATGCTAATCAATAACAATTTCCACTACAATGTTGTTCTTAATTATTTGCCGTTTAAATCTCGTGGCGTGAACATATTGTCGGTAGAAGCCTTAGTCGTGGATGGTTCTATCTCCTTGAAAAACGTATACAGCTCATCACGGGTAATAACGCCATCTTTGTTCCTATCTATTGCAAGAAACGACTCGAGCATATCGTCCGCCTAAAAGTTTAAAGTAACACATTATGTTATAATATGTATTAAAACACAAAATGGGTATTCATTATTCTATTAAATTTAATTTTTACGCGAATCTACTATATATAATACTACATACTTAAGTGTTAAAATATTCAGTCAGGTTATACAATTATAAATAAAATATTAAAAGCACAATTCATCAAGTGAATGAAAAACTTGACGTCGTATATAAATGAAACATTTTCTAAAAATTATTAATTAATCGATATTAATACGGAATAAAATTTGAAAAATTATCTTTTTTATTATCTTACAAGAACATTTTATATAATTAATAATATTTTAAAAGATTTTTGTTGCAAATTTTTCAAGGACTTGAATATAATCTTCCCACCTGTTGTTATGATTAATCATACTGGTAAAGTAAAAATTATAACTACTAACCTCTGCCGAGGCCTCAAACATTTCTTCTATTTCCACGAATAAAGTCTCTTCAATTGGAAAATTTACTGTAAACAGTTTGTGATAATTTAAAAACAAAATTCAACAGGTAATTAATTTTTCTATTACCTTCTGGACTAATGAGATTAAATATTTCAAAACGTTCTGCCTCAATATTGAACAGATACCCAAGTTGAGCATTTTTCGCTATTTTCTCTAGGTATGTAGTTTTCGAAATAGGCGCATTTGTATTGAAGTTTTCTTCCCTCTCTGAATTATCTTTCTAAATCAATATTAGAAGCGCATATTATGTTAATTTAATAATGACATTTTTTGATAAGTCTTATATACAAAAAATATTTACAGGATGATTCATTAAGGATAATTCACATCAATTTTGTAGTTTTTTCTATTTGACACTCATTTAGAGTTTATGTATTTTACAATATTAGACAGCACTCAAATTTGTTTTTTTTTAAATCTATCACTTTTTGAAACTTAAATGTCGAATTTTATACTTAGTTAATTTTTTTAATTAGGAATAATTTTAGGAACATTATGCCTGGTTAATAACTAGTATTGGATAGTTACAAGAGTTGTAATGCTTTAAATTTCTTTATCCTTATCTTTCCTTCTCTTAATTTACTACATCGATACAAAACAAATTTCTCAGAATAGCTCTCAAAGCCCCATGGTATATGCGAAACACACAACTCCACAACGACACTGGAATACCATACCTAACCACATGGATAAATGAACAATTTAAAAAATTTCATTCGAAACTAAACACAATAGAAGGAGCCCTTCACTTCAAAATTGGGAAAAGAACCAAAAACCGCCGACTAAAGCCACGTCTCCCACAAGATATCTTACTACCTCCAGAATCATCATCGTCATCTTCATCATCGGTATCATCAGATTAATGACCTAATTAAAACAACTCATAATTTATGTACAATTTGCTAAATTAAAATAATTATAAATTATTTTATTACTCTATTATGCCTACCTAATTATGTAACTTAATTAATATATTGTAAAAACAAGATTATGTTGAAACAATTAAAAAAAATATATAATAAAAAAAAAAAAAAAAAATGTACTACATAAAAATGATACTTAAGTTTTTTAAAGGCTATTCCCCGTTAATAATAAAAATGGCATTCGTTCAAATATAAAATCGTCAATGATCACAAGTTGCCATTTTTAGATATATTGGTAAACGGAAAATATGTTGGCACTTACGGGACGTATCAGTTATCATGGTCTAACAAGATTAAGGTGAATTCGACTGAAAACAGTAAATTTAGTCATAACTTTTATAATAATGGAAATAAAGAGCCAGGATTATTAAAACATGTCGAGTTCAGTCATTTACATAAACTGTGTACATTTGAGGTATCTACGTTCAATAAATAAAAAATTAATTCATAATGAATCTGAATCACTACCAAAATGTAATCAGTTCGTCTAGATAACCAAAAGAACACAATGATAATGTTTTTGAGAAAAAATTGAATACGCATCTTCGCTATTAATATGGGATTGGCACAAACGAATACCATAGCTAAAAAATGTTTGATATTTTTTATTATACATTCTTAATAGGTAGTCCAGTAAAATTAGGAAAAAGAATGAAACTAATTAGTTCTGATAATTAGTTTTTGATATTAGATGTACAGTTATAGTGCCGCCGCAGTTATCAACAACGCTGGGGCTTACAGTAATGTATACATAATTAAAAAACCTGTATCCTATGTAAAACTGTATAAGGTCTTTAATTTTTATAATGGGTCAATTTTACGTATAACCAACAGTTTTAGCTAAAAAATAAAATTTAAAAAAAATTGTTTTTAATTAAATTTTTTTTTCTTCAAAAAGTTGTACTTACGGCTATTTGGTGATATATAAAGTCTAAAACTTAGCATATTCCTATGGTAGATTTAACGGCCTTTAATTTTTATACTTTACACTTTAACCGTCAGTCTAGCGGTTATCGAGTTATAAAAAGAAACGGAAAAGGAGTCGTGCCATCCCTTTTTAAGGGATGGAGGGCTAGGCATAAGAGGTAGGCTTGGGGACTTTTAGTATGTTGATCAATATGGTATGGGCTGTTTGTGTACCAAAATTCAGCTTTCGCGGAATTGGTTCCATTCTTTTCCGTTTTTTTGTCTAATTTTATATTTATGGATATATCTATGAATATTCGATGGATTATTCGAATATTTGTTCCGATTTTTCGAATATTCGAATACTTTATTTTCTTTGCAGATTAATTAGATTAAAAAAAATAATAATTAAGAGACAACTAAGGTGTCCTTGATCTATTTTAAATAATTTTTTAACAAAATAAATATAATTATAACGAATTATTCTTTTGACAAAATAAATATTATTACTTATTACAACAAATATAATTTTAACAATTTATATAGATGTATAATTACAAAAAAAAACATAAATTTGACAAAATATTCGAAAATTCGAATATCCGAATTATTTCATTACAATTCGAATATTTGAATTATTTTCATACGAATAGTATTATTCGAATAATAGAAAAATTCGATTCGAGGTCTCAGCTCTACTGAAAACTGCCAACTTTAATGACTCACAACACATATGCGCCTGAACAAAAATTTTCCAAATTTGTGCAACACTTATATTTATTGGAAATATACACAGTTTACACAACTGTTCAATTAATTCCTTAGAAAATCTGCATTAAAATACTATATTATAGATCTAGAAAAACTGTGCAACAATGTGGTTAAGTATTATAAAACAATAAAATATTTAAACAAATCCAAAACAGTGTGAGTCTGCACATATTCGTTTAGGCACATTTGTGTTGTGGGTCATTACAGTAGGCAGATTTCAGTAAACCGCCCATGTTTTTTGAAACCATAAATGAATATTAAAAAAATTTGGTTCAAAGATGATATGGACCATAAGACAAAACTTAAATTTAATATAAGCAAAATTCTTTTTTTCAAATGTTTTTTTCCCAAAAAAAGTATTTTAAAAATATTTTTTGTAAATAAATGATCTATATAGAATAAATAAAAAAATTCAAACATTTTTTTACTATAGTCACACATTAGGAGATTTCACCAGAACTGACCCACACATCAACGGACAGAATGCCAAGTTGTTTCATTTTTTATTAAAACACAAAATATGGTCTTAGTCTTAAGGCGATATTCGAAATAATAATTGTTTTCAGGGAGCCGTAGCTTCCACTCTGAGGAAGCAAAAGCGAAAAATTACACATTGACCGACTGAAAATTCTAGAATGCTATGTGTCAGTGAACCGACCATTAAATATTTTGAGCTAATTATTCTCAACTTAAAATGTTAGTTAGATATTTACGTTATCTTTAAAAAGTCCGTAGACCTTCCAGGGACTTGTACACATTGGGTATTTACACAGTAATATATATACAATTTTTTGGCGTCAAAAGGAAAAACTACAAAAATCAAAAATGAATCACCCTCTATGGTAACATTAATAAAACTGAACAAATACCTTTTTTGACACAACAGCTATTATCGGTGACATTTTTATTAAATGTTCCACTCTTATTTCTCGTTCTTCTGAAAATAATTACGGCAAATTTTGAATGATTTTTTCGTTGAAAATAGTTTTATTTTCAATATTACTCTTCAAATTAATTAAATGTAAGTATGTCTTTAAATTGCGAATGGTGATAAATCCCCTGAACTCTTCGTATATAAGTTTCTGTAGTTCCTCTGGAGACAAAAAACCTTTTTCTCCGTTGTCGTAGTTGTTAAACATCTGTTCCCATTGCAAATTGGTTTGCATATTATCCAATTTTGGATTTGGAAACTAGAAAATTATGTACAAATAAATTTATAGGAATTGTTTTATCAAGAAAGGAAATATGTCGAGTTGAAAAGTTTTATACTTTAAAATCATTTGAAAAATCCGAAAACATTATATTTTGCACTAGAAACTTCTTCTAGCTGCTAACTATTATTTATTACTGATTAAAATAAAATACAATTTCATATATTAAGATATTTGAATCAGCGTTGTGTTTCATCTATGATCTCTGATTATTCAAAATATTTATAAAAATAAATATTCGAGTAATTGTAGAAAAAATTATTTGAATAATCTCAAAAATATTTTAAATGATTTTCAAAATAATTGTTCGAATTATTTAAAAAATATTATTTAAATAGTTTTTAAGTTTTTTTTCAATTAATTATATTTTAAAACATTATTTCGTTTAAAAATTGTATACACTACATTTAGAACACATAAAAAAACAGTATATTATATTATATGAAGACATTTTTTTATTCAAATAACTTTTTATTCGAGTATAAATTGTAAAATAATTATTCGAATAACGTTTTATTCGTATGAAAATTTGCAAAACTCTGCTTAAAATAGTCTTAACAATCTCCATCGAAAATATGTTACCGTCTATATTTTATTGTATTCGTTTTTTGTGTTATTTTGTTCATGTATATTATAAGCTTTTAAATATTTCTGAATTTTAGATACATACCGCAGTACTCGAAGAAGCTTCATCCTCTGCCAGCTAATAATAAATTGTAAAAAAAATATTTTTTATACTTCATACATTTAAATATTAAGTTACATACCATACTCAGAGAAGATTCCACTACTGGTTGTGTTAACTCATCAGATGTCTCTTCCATTTCTTCTGAATCATCTTCAAGTCTTTCTCCTGGTACCTCTACTGGTCTGTCTGCTATTATATCACTGGTATCTTCTATTATCTCTTCTTTACCTGCAGTACTACTTTTTTCTATAAAACACACAACACACACAAGTACTATGATATTTTTTGAAAACATTGTAGTTCAAAATATGTACGTGGCTTGTACGAGACCCGCTAGAAAATAAAAATTTGTTTTTTGTAATTTTTCGTTTCGGTTTGTAGCTTTATAATGATTCACATACATTTGTGCTTTGGATCTATTTATTTACATACGTCATTGGAAAATATTAACATTATTATTTGTACAAATTGTATCAACATGATACAATTCTTAAAGGGAATTTATATTTATTTAAAATATAAGTACTTACATGGTAACGACAAATTTTAAGAACCCATTCTTGACTATAAAAATTATATTAATTACATATGTCCTTATACGGATGGCGGGTAAAATATATTATTAAGCAAAGCTGTGGCTTCTCGTACTAGCCGGCTGGGCGAACCCACAACTTGGCGCCTCCTGACAAAGAGTTAACATTTTTAATTGTTTTTCAAATACGACGCTAAATAAAAAATGTCAATAAATTATTATGAATAAGTAAAAATTCATATTGTTAAAAATATACTATTGTTATACATTTTCTATACGATGAAATTAAATGTATAATATTAAGTCATAATTATTTTAAATGTTTACATTAGGACAATTTAATAGAATAATACTGTATCTTAATGAACAAAATAGTTATTCGGTGTATGAATATTTGAACACCAGGGTCATAAAATAAAATAGTTCAAACATTCAAACGGGAACCTATGCAAACAACAAAATAAAATACTAAAAACAAATATTCGATTAACAAAAAACGGTAAAAGACGAGTCATAGTGACTTTTTGTACCTTGTCTCAGTGTGGATGAGTAATTGCAATAACGTATTTTTTTTTTTTTATAACGTTTTTATGAACTCACAATTTTGTTTGTCGTTCCGGGTGGAATCTTGCAACTCAAATTTCGAGCACTTCCCGATTAGCTATCCGGCTGAAACTTTCAGGGTAGTTCACAATTCGATGACAATGCATTATTAATCAACAAGAGGTTGAAAATTCCACCTCTAAGGGGGATAAAATGGGCTCGATTTCTTGTCCGTCGTTCCGGTTGGAATCTTGCAATTCAAAAAGACTTATTTCTCATCCCCCCGCAAAAATTATGCGTGGTGCGTTTGGGCGTGAACGGTGCTCAGATATAGCGGTACCAGATTCAAACCCGTTCCCATCATTACACTTTTTTGCATTTACTTACAACTTTTATGATAATTTATATAGTAATTACAACTTAATTTCAACTTTTATGATAATTTATACAGTAATAAATCTAAAATTATAAGCTTTTAAATTGATTACTAATTCTTATGATAATCCTTCTGACCATGCAGCCTTTTCTATAACATGTTATAAACTTTTTATAACATTGTACATTTAAATATATAGATACCTACATACGAAAACAAAAAAGGACAAAATAACTGAAGTATATTAAAAAATTAATTTAAAAATAACGTTTTTATGCGTCTTAAAAAGTATAAAATAACCCTCCGGGGTCTTGATAACCAAATAGGACAGGTGAACTGGAAAAACGTTGGGTGCATCTTTACTACTTCACACGTCTGAATATATAATAACATTCTCTTCTCATTAGTAACTCATTAATAACCTTAACTCATAATTCATGCACAATCATCTTTTCTCTTCTAAATAAAATAATACTTAATGACATGTCATGTAAAATTGACCACCACATTACTTTAAATGTTAAGCAAGTAGGTAGTTAACAAAAAAATTGAAGCAACCTACATAAAACAAACTTTGAAGAGAATAGCAATTAAGTCTTTTCAATTTGCAATCAAATTTAAGGCAAGTGGCACGGAAATCCATTAAATTTCATTTCCGATAAAAAGTCATACTATCACTTTCTGGTCCATTCGGTTAGAGAGACAGCATTATGGGAGACAACTTAATGCATTAGCATGAAAGTTTAGGTTTTAATATCTAAGTAGAAACATGCGCCCCACGTTTTTCTAATTCATTTGTTTTATTTGGTTATCAAGACCCCCGGAGGGTTATTTTATACTTTTTAAGGCGCATAAAAACGTTATTTTTAGATTAATTTTGTAATCTACTTTATTATATACCATGTGTGCAGATATATTATTTTGCGCGTATCATTTTAATAACCTGTTATATTATCAATATACTTAGTTTACACGAGTGTATGTATAAACACTCGATTGAAAATGATGATGTAAAACTATCTGTTGGTATAATCTAGAAGCCCAGTGACACTTGGATTTATTTCACCTGACTTAAAACAATTGGTATAGCCAGGATTTTTTTTTCAGGATACGGTTAATTACGGCTTAACAAATTTTGATCAAATTCAATAAACAATCAAGGTTTTTACAAAATGTATTGAACATATCAAAAAACAATTTTCCATAACTTTTATAGCTGATAAAATAATATTAAAAACCCTTAACCATAAAAATTATTTACTCTCCGCGTATATACGTACGCGAAATACGTCGTATACGAGGAGAGAATATAATTTTTATGGTTAAGGGTTTTTAATATTATTTTATTACATATAACCATAAGCTGCTTAAGTTTTTTTCTAGGTTTTATAGCTGTGTATATATGCACAGCTATGGCCTACAAATAATAAAATTACAAGAACAAAGTACACAACTAAAGTATGGAATTAAAGTTGAAAATAACAACTGCTGTGACTCTACTACAATAACAAGTTCTTCGGAAAATAATATTTTAAACAGCTAAAGCCTATGTGATATAAAAAAACCAATAACGAACAAAAAACAACTGAATATTTTACTTAAAACGTATATAAGTTCTAAACTGAGCGATAATATAATTATGCAAAACAAAAAGATTACACGGGAAAAATATTTAAAATTTTGAAAAGAAATAAAAATTTGTATTAAGTAATTTATTTAATATTAAGAGAGGACTTTATTTCCATTTTTAAAACAATGTTAATATTTTTATATACAAAAAAAAATTTACATTAGATCCATAAAATCCATTATTTTCATTATAAGTTTTAAATAACGAATAAATTGATTTTAAATAATATCCAGTTAGATACGTTTTGGAGTAAAAATATTAAATATAATATTTCTTTCTTTTACAAAAGCGTTCACCAGAGACATTAACCTTCCATAAGTTATGCCTGCCCCCTTTTGGCATGCGTCTATTAAATACTCTATTAGATGATTCAGATGTCTTGCGCGACGAATTGTGTGACGCTTTTTAACCTATTTATAATTGCTCAAGATGTTTTACTATATAAATTATGTAATCTGCATCGCTGAACACCGTTAAATAATTGATTTTAAACAAATATCGAAATAATGCTACTTGACGTAAAAGGTATAAACATGAATTTAACTTCTGATTCGGGTTGAATTAAAAAACAACTTTAGTCAGTAATCCAATTTATTGACGACAAATCTTTCACTTAACACAGTATTATAATACTGTATCCGTTACTATCTATGTACTAGAAAAGTCAAAAGGATAATAGGTATTTAAGATATTTAACCAATTCAACTTAGCTTTAGAATAGTTTGAAAATCCAAAATTAAAATAAATAAATAAATTACAATAATATTACTTATACACCCACAGTAAACGCCATTGTTAGGCTTTAGGAAAAAAACTAAGGTATCTGTATTAAAAATATAGGCTCATATTATGTTAAATTTAGAAGCTCGATCAGACTATTTTTCACGAATTTGTAACAAATAAAATTTAAAGATGAAAAACTTGTAATTTTTTTTTTTGTGGGGGAGGGGGTGGCTTAAAAGTGAAGAAAACTCCATTTTCATGTTCTTAAGTTGATAAAAAACCATTTAAAAACAATCATGACTGATAAGCTATATAAGTTTTGTTGGTAGTGTTTTATATATAATTTTTTTGTTTTTTATTTATTTGTATAATTATGTTTTACTTAATTATGACCATTTCATTTTTTTTGTTTATACATTTTTAATTTATAATAATACATATGTTATACAGGGTGATTCTTTTATCATAAACCCCTCAATATCTCATAGGGTTTAATAAGAAATTAAAATTGTTTTTTCATATTGTTTTTATACAATGTGATCTCAATTTTTCGCAATTTTTTTTGTTTTTATTCCCCTCCCAACTTAGTTTTTTTGAAAGCAACTTTTGAAACTTAAATGGTAACGTATATATTTTATTAACTTTTATATTGAGAATAATGTACTAAACATTTTGACTGGTCGATAACCAGTTTCGGATGACTATTTTTAAAATTATAAGAGTTTTAATTTGTTTGTTATGAAGGACCTATAAACAATGTATGATAAAAATTTCAAACATTTTTGAAGTATAGACGCACACCCATTACGTGGTTTCACGTAGAATGACCCATTGTTATAATATATTATATTTATATAATATTTATATATGTCACACCTAGGGTGTGCACAATGGACCTGTAGGTCTGAGTGCATTGGCCCATTCTAGGCCCACCCGTTAACTAACTAAAACTAAAACTATGTCACAGCTAAAAATAATTCTATTATATCTCTATATAACTCTATTAATAGTACATTTTTTTTCTATACAATCAAATTAAATGTATAATATTAAGTAATAATTTGAAATGTTTACATTGGGATAATTTAACAGAATTATATTTTATTGTATAATTTCGTATGGTACATATTTTGGGATGTCCAAATAACTTACAGAAAAAACCCCTAACGCCAAAGATAGTATAATAAAAAAAAGAAAGAAAAATAAATAGTAAAACTGCTAGTTATCATAGAGGGACAGTATGCAATCAGATTAGGGTTTTCCACGAGATGTCCAAATGGGAGAAGAGATAAAACAAATTTCTTATGGTAATTATTCTGGGGGTCTATTCTTGAAACCATTCGAAAAATATAATATTATTTTTATAGGTACTTACTTTGAGCCATTCGGACCATTCTTTTTGAGGTCCACGAATGTTATTTAAAACATCTCGGCATTCCTCCCATAACCTCTTGGCAGAGTTTATAGTAAAAGAGGACGTAAACTTCCCTCTCATTAGTTCGGGATGACTTTCCATGTAATCTATAAGTGCACTTTTTTGCTCTCCCGTAACGTGAGATTTTTTTGGTTTTGACATGTCGATAAAATTAGAGAGTATATTCTGAGGTGTGTGTTTGACCACTGCTAGAGTAGTTATGATGAGTTAAGGGATGCGCAAAATATAACGACAATATCGAAACATCGATAATATCGATATTTTTGTTGAAATGTCGATAAATCGATATTTTAGTATCGATAACCTATAAAAATATCGAATTTTTATTTTTTTTATACCGGGTATAAAACAACACAGATAAATGATAATATCATTGGAACCGAATTTGGTTATCACTCATCAATTTTTTATTTTACAAAATATATGTATATTAACAATTTTGTAATTAATTAAAGATTACATAATATAAAATAATATTGTAATATAATATATAAAGCTAGATAATATAATAATTCAGGTAATATAACGTAATTCGTATACGAATGCGTAGTAGAATAGAAAGAGTAATAGAAAACGCAATTTCAAGAATACAGTTTTAAAAAACCAGTAGAAAGTCACATTTCGTATACGAAATGGTAGTAGAAAATTTTCAAGAATAGACCCCCTGAAGGAGTACTAGATCAAATGTCTTGTGCTTAGGAGCAGTAAATTAAGATGGGCTGGACATGTATAGAGATCAGAAGGTTCCATCTTTAAATCTTATATTAATTTAATTTTATGTTTGATTATAAACTTTTTAAATTATTAGTATAATATAAGGTGATAAGGTAACGAAAAGGATTTATTAAAAAAAAAGATTAATCAAAAAAGTATGCATCAAAGTAGATTGGAAATATTTAAAAATATACAAACAAATATTTCATTACATGTGTTATATTAATTATTAAATCTTCAGCAGTTATACAAATTAATTAAATAATCTATTGATTATTGACAACCATTTATTTCTATTGAAATGTATCTATGAAATTTTCAACAAATTTAATTTATATTTTTGTACGAAGTGTATTCCTTAATCTTTTCTTATTTTTTTTATATTTTTCTACGTTGTGCAATATCTGAAACAAATATACATTTTTAAAATATGTTTTTGTCTTTCAATAAGAAATAGTTACTAAAAACTTTACAAATTTGTTAGTAATCAAAACTTTTATATTTTTTAGTTATTTCCTCATGCATTTTGTCATACAGTAGTTTCAAACCTAACTTTTCGTTTAAGATCTCCCCTTTCCATTTAAATATTGAAAATAAGAAATAATTTTTTAGGTTTATTTACGAACTATATTCCATTTATCTTATTTAATTTGAATTTAGCCACCTTAAATTTAAAAAAATCAATTGTAAATGGTAAAAATAAAATAAATAAGATTAAAAAAATTGCATAGAATCGGCAAAATAATATTATACCTTTAAGAGTTAATATATCTTTTCCTGTGGGATTTATCGCAAGCATGTCTTTCTTTTTAAATTTAAGACCTTGCATTGCAGTCATAAGTCTCGCGAATCTTTTTGGAGTTATGCGTATCGTAGTATCGGGTTCAACCATCATTATCATATATTCACCGAAATCAATGCGATTGTCACCTGGAAAATTTTAAGTTCTAAATAATAACAATTTCCACTACAATGTCGATCTTAAGTATTAACCGTTTAAATCTCGGTGCTTGAACATTCTTTCGACACTCTGCTTAGTGGTCGTGTATGGTTCTATGGCTTTGAAAATATCAAACAGCTCATCACGGTTCAAAAAGAAATTTTTGTCCTTATCCATATCAAGAAACGACTGGAGCATTTCTTCCGCCTAAAAGTTTTAAGAAACACATTATGTTATATGTATTATAACACAAATTGAGTATTCATTATTCGATAAGATTTAATTTTTATACGCGAATCGTCTATATAGAATACTACATACTTTAATATTAATACGTTCAGTCAGGTCATCAAATTAAAAAGTAAATATTAAAAGTACAATTTACTAGTGAATGAAAAACATGACGTCATATATAGGTACAGAATTATTAATTAATCGATAATTATAAGAAATAAAATTTGAAAAATTATCTTTTTTATTATCTTACAAGAACATTTTATATAAATAATATGTTAAACGATTTTTGTTGTACATTTTTTAAGGACAAAACTTGAATATAATCTTTTCACGGGTAGTATGATCGTTCATACTGATAAAGTAAAAATTATATTAAAATGTTAACTACTAACCACTGCCGAAGCCTCAAACATTTCCATTATTTCCTCGAACATCGACGCTTCAATTGGAAAATTTACTGTAAACAGTTTGTGGATAATTTAAAAACAATATTCAACAGGTAATTAATTTTACTACTACCTTTTGGACTAATAAGGTTGAATATTTCTAATCGTTCTAGGGGAGTCTCAAACAGATGCTCAAGTTTAGCACTTTCATTTATTTCCTGTGTGAATTTAGCTTCCGTAATAGTGGCATTTGTGTTGGTGTTTTTATCCTTCTCTGACCTATTTTCCTAAAATAATATAAGAAGCGCATAATATGTTAATTTCATAATGACATTTTTTGGTAAGGTTTATATACAAAAAATATTTACAGGATGATTCATTAAGGATAATTCACATCAATTTTGTAGTTTTTTCTATTTGACACTCATTTAGAGTTTATGTTATTTTACAATATTAGACAGCACTCAAATTTGTTTTTTTTTAAATCTATCACTTTTTGAAACTTAAATGTCGAATTTTATACTTAGTTAACTTTTTTAATTGGGAATAATTTGATGAACATTATGCCTGGTTAATAACTAGTATTGGATAGTTACAAAAGTTGGAATACTTTAACATCTTTAACCTCATCTATCCTTCTCTTAATTTACTACATAAAATTAATACTTCAGATTTTTAAAGGCTATTCCCCGTAAATAATAAAAATGACATTTTTTAAGTATTAAATCGTCAATGATCACAACATAAAATATATATTTTCTTATATGTATATAATTTTATTTTGTCAAACGGAAAAACTAAAAAAATCATGAAACTAAATGAATCACCCTCTATGGTAACATTAATAAAACTGAACAAATACCTTTTTTGACACAACAGCTATTATCTGTTTCATTTTTTCCAACCGTTCCGCGTTTATTTTAAATTGTTCTGAAAATAATTATGACAATTGTAGAATGATTTATTCGTAGTGCATTGTTTTATTTTTAATACTACTCTTTAAATCAAGTATCTTTATGTATGTCTCTAAATGGCGAATGGTGATGAATCCCTTGAACTCATCGTATATAAGTTTCTGTAATTCCTCTGGGGATATAGAACCTTTTCCTTTGGTGTCATACTTCTTAAACATCTCTTCCCATTGCACGGTTTGCATGTTATCCAATTTTGGATTTGAAAACTAGAATATTATATAAAAATCATTTTATGCGAATTGTTTTATCATGAAATTAATAAGTCGAGTTGAAAAGTTATAAGTTTTAAAATCATCTGAAAAATGCGAAAACTTAGAAACTTCTTATATACTTTTCCTCTAATTTTTTGGTACTTGTTTATTTGTTTATTTCCTGGGGGAATTTTAAACATCCATATTCCCGTCGTACTTGTTAAATTTCACTTGTCATACATCGTTTACATCCTAGTATGTTACATGAAATGCATTTTTTTTAAATCGCATAATTAAAGAAATAGTATGAGTTATGACGTGTAAAAAAAATGTTGGAAAACGCGAAAATCGGAGTTCAGCTAAAAAAAAATGGGAAAAATACAAAAAGTGTTTTTTTTTTACATTAGAATTATTTGATATGATTTTGTGCTTTTGTCTTACACTCATTGCTGAAAATCCTATAAATATGAAATACGAAAAACATTAGAAAAACAGAAATTGAAAGCTCTTATTCTACTTATTCTTAAAAGCTTTTATTCGATACGATTCTAAGAGTATGAAATAGTAAATATATTAAAAATAGTAAATAGTAAATATATTTATATGAATTTCATAAATAATTCATCATTATTGGTTTAACAAATAAAATTATTATCATAATTCGTTATTATTGATGAAAATAAAATACAATTTTGTATACCTAACTTACGGTCAGAGTTATGTATCATTGGAATAGAATGTTAGCTAAATAATCATCAATCATTCGAAATATCTATAAAAATAATTATTCTAATAATTTTAGAAATAATCTCAAAAATGATTTAAATAATTTTAGAAATAATCTCAAAAATAATTTAAATAATTTTCAAAATAATCGTTCGAATTATTTAAAAAAATATTATGCAAGTAATTATATATTAAAACATAATTTTATATAAAATCAATATACTCCACATTTAGAGCATATATAAAACCAGTATATATTGTATAGGAAGACATTTTTTGATTTAAATTACTTTTTCTTCGAATATAATATGTAAAATAATTATTTGAATAACATTTCATTCGAATAATAATTTGCACAACTCTGTTTACAATAGTCTTAACAATCTCTATCGAAAATATGTTACCGTCTATATTTTGAAGCAATAAGTCTTTGTGTTATTTTGGTCATGTATACTATAAGCTTTTAAAAATTACTGAATTTTAGATACATACCGCAGTACCTGAAGAAGCTTCATCCTCGGCCAGCTAATAATAAATTGTAAAAAAATTATTTTGTATAATCAAACTTTTAATGATTTTTATAATTTAAGTTACATCTATACCCCATTCTTAGACGATTTCACTGCTGGTTGTACTAATTCATCTGATGTCTCTTCTGATATTTCGGCTGAATCATCGTCTAGTTTTTCTTCTACTACCGCTGTTGGTCTATATTTTATTTTATTTTTGGTCTCTTCTGTTATCTCTTTACTACCTTTGGTACTACTTTTCTCTATAAAACACACGACACACAAAAGTACTATAATATTTTTTGAAAACATTGTAATTCAAAATATGTACTGGGCTTGTACGAGACCCACTAGAAAATACAATTTTGCTTTTTGTTATTTTGCGTTTCGTTTTGTAGCTGTATATTTCTCAAGTATTTCGATTAAAAACAAAAATTGTGAACAACAATATCATAAATTATCTTTGAAGACATATTCTACAACAGTGTTTTTTGTACCAAGTTTTGTGTTTGTGATCTAGTTTAAAGTATGCACAACACTCGTGAAAAACATATATAAATTACCCTAAAATATATAGAACACAGCTATTAGCAAAAAGCCTACAAGAAAACAGCATCTTTGTCGCTTCTTGTCGTTAAGTTACCACATTTTTTACTTTTGTGTTCATAACGTAATAATAAATGTATGGTTAGCATTTGTGTAAACAGAAGATTCAACCAAAATGGAAAAAGAACAAGTGTTTATTTGAAACATGAGAAAATGAGTCATAGCGAATGTACACATAATATTATTTACTTTTTGCTCATCGTCTCCTCAGTGTGGGTAAATAATTTTGTTACATTTTTTTATGAAAACAAATTTTGACTTTAGATTTTTTTTTATGCGTGTTGTAGGTATATGTTAGATCCATATTCAGACTAATTTCCAATATAATGTATCATAAAAAATATATGAACTAACAAAAACAACTGAGTATTTTAAATAGTATATACCTCCTGGTTTCTAAACTAAGAAATAAGATATTATGAAAATAACAAAATTTGTTTTTATAATTCATGCCTAGAATGTAAAAAAGCCAGTTCAGTGGGGACGAAGGAATTTCTGCCTAAGTACAATCTATGTTGTAAAAAATAAGCAGAGAAATTTTGTTCAAATAACAACATGTCTTCAGATTAAATTAAAAAATTTTAATGGAAGGTTACCTATGTACGAATTAATGTTTGAAAAAAACCAAAAGCAACAGACATTATGTTACTGGCACACATTTTATGAAAGCGATATCAAATTATCTGATTTAAAATACTATACAAATGCTTCTCGATAGGACACTAACAAATAAACGTGTTTTTACTCAACACCAAAAATATATTTTAAACCATATACAAATACATAGGTTTAAAAAAAACAGATGTGTATAATATTCTGATGGCTTAGGCTTAAATCTCTGTATTTTGTTTTATCGTTTAAATATTATACAATTTTTGAAATCTAATGCAATTTTATAACGCTCAACTGCCAAGTCGAGTGTAAAAGGTGAAAACCGAACATGTGGGACTATTAATTTTATAGTTCCGAAACTTAAAAATCCAAAACCTAAGAGTTACTTATAAAGTTCTGAATATACCTAATTCCAAACTCTTCGAATATCAAAATATTTTTAGAAAAGGATAGGGCGTAATTCTTCAAGATTTAAAGTTAGGATAAACTCAATAAATTCGCTACTACATTGCAATAACTTAACACCCGACTTTGGTCGATTAAGCATAATATAGCATTGATAACTATGTTAAAAACGCATTCAACTTTACCAATTAAAAAAAATAATTTGTTGCAGGGCCAGAATGGACTTTCAAGAGTTTTAGCCGCCATCAGCTATATATTTGGTCTTTATAAATGTATCGAAAAATAAAATTAACAACACAATTTTCTTTTATTTTTGCAGAGCACATGAAACACGCTCGGCTTTATTTCACATAAAAGGTGGAGGATATAAAAAAAAAAAAAAACATCTAACAACTCCCAAATCCGGTCAAAGCTAGAAAACGCAAATAAACTAAACCTTACTGTGCGTGTCAAACATGTATCAGCAAATTCTTTAAGTGTCTCTACTCCATAGGTCTTAAATTATTTTACACTCTGTTTTACACACATTTCGCTCTCTGAGACATCTGAGACGCTAACACGCTGTTTGCCGACGTCCAACAGCCCATCCCGAAAACTAAAAACATACTTACCTACTCGCGCAGACACCTGTCACGGATAAATTGCTAAAATCATAGTATACATACACACGCACACCACAAAATCTATATAAGCTGATAATAAAGCCATTAACGTACTAGGTGTGTAGCACGGCCGAGCCAAAATCGCTTAAGATTCTATCAATTTTTCATTTTTTTTTTTTGTGGAATATTGACATCAATTTATGTTTTTTTTATGATAACTTAGACAATGTCGTTACAATAAAATCGATAACCCATTTTCAGTAGTTATTTTTCAAGTTATATCTTGAATAATCCTCCTTTTATCTCTCTGCCTCTTATCTAAACTTTAAAATGTTTTTAACTTGGAAAATAACTAATCAACTTGAGCATTATTTTTTATAAAACATTTTTTTCTTAACAAAGTCGTTAAGCTTCCCGGTTCATAGGTTTAATTTAATGGAGGGGGAAATCTTTTTACACGTTAACTTTATGCAAAAATGTCTTTAAAAAATTAAAGGTGTATTGAACCTTAAGAAATATTGACAAATATTTACCTTACTCGTCACGAATCCATATAAACAATAATATATTATCTAGATGGTCAAGTATATAGAGTATGTATAATAATATCATACATGGTAACCGGTTTTCACAAAGAAATAGATTTGGGAAATAGGTGTATTTTCGATTATCGATGTCGGCCGTCTCAGTTTTGATTTAAAGACAAGTTTTTTTGTAAAAAAAAAAAAAAATTGTACTATTATTACAGCTGTGGCGGGCAAACGGATCTACACACGAGTAGAATTTTTTAATCGTTTCCATCTCGGCCTTCTTTCCATACCTCACGGGCGGCTTGAAATATTTTATTAAAAGAAGAAGATAACATGTTATTATCTCGTAGATACATCATGTACATCCACGTGACGGCTATGGCCCGGAGGAAATATGCCCTAAATGTTTCGGGGAAGATCCTATACAGAGATAATAGCCGAGGACTCTTGTTATTTATTTATTTTTTTATATACTTGGATTTGGATTACAAGATCAAACGTACCATGCTGGGGTCTCTATAAGAAAAGCACGTAATAATAATAATATGACCTTTTGGTTTATTTTACCATATAAGTTGGTAGCTGGGCCAGCCGGCCGGTCGGTCTGATGTGTACAACACAAGAGAAGAATATATATATATATATATATATATTACTTACTAGGATATATAAGAATATATACTAGGATTGTTGTTTGGCCTTAATTGAAAATAAGAGGAATGATACGCGGAGAGATCGAAACGATGCCGGCGAAACGGTTTTAACAGTACACGCATAGGTACACGGGTACACAACCTATAAGTACAATAACGTTTTTTTTCTGAAATAACAAAAAAAATATTCAAGTTAAACCCATCATCGTTTAGTAATAATTACCATAAAGCACATACTGTATTATTTCACTGTATACAACATTGTACGACAATAGCAACAACGAGATCATATCTATATGAAAATTTCATATTCTAATCATTTTTTATATATATATGCTTTGTTAAAATTTGTATTTTTTTTTTGCCCAATCATAAAATGATTATCTAGACAATGTAAGATTGGCTAATGGATTTTCAAGTACTACAGTAGACGGGGAATTTTGCACCGGCACCGTGTTTGCAGTGAAAACCAAAGGTATACGTATACCTACTACTACAACTTACAAGCTAATATAATAAAATTGTAGATTATTAAAAATCTTTTTCTTTTTTTTCTTACAATAACGACGGTATTGACCTCAAACCTATTGCTGCGGCAAATCTATAAACACTTGTGTCGTGCCATGGGATCAGAACGATAATTTGGCAAAACCGGTTTGCCGAAGCGACCGATTATTATTAATGTCGTTGACCATACAGTGGAAGAAAAAAAAAAGAAATATCCGGATGTACATTGTAATAATTGTTGTTTAATTAAATCGAGCCACTAGTTTTCCGGGGATGAAGCGGCCAGTTGGGGTGAAATCGAAGGATTTTCAAGAAATTTTCAACATTTCAAAGAACACAACACGACCGCCGGTCTGGCCGTCTTGGGTTCTCGGAAGTTCCCATCGTTAACGGTTTCCGGTTGGCCGATCCTAGAAAGGGAATTAGTACATTTCCCTCTTTCTCAAATATTAATTTTACTTTAACGTTTAAGCCATCGCGGTGCAACGTAAGTAGATACCGAGTGCGCATAAAAGTGTATAATATACAATTAGAAAGTAGCCACAACGGTATGCAAAATATCGACGTGTGCCCTTCGCAATATGCGATGGAATCTAAATCGTGGATAAAAAAAAACTGCCAACTGATTTATAGCAAAAACATACAAGACGTGCTAAATTCGTCTGAGTAATGAACATTTTCAATTAGAAAACATTATAATGATATACAACAGTCTGTTAACGAATGGGCTGAACAGGACGAATGCGTGTTGACTGGTATAGTCATATACATACGATTTTATATTTTATCTATGCTGGCCAAATATAGTTTTTTTTTTTGCTAGTAGAATTATTAAAAACGCATTCATCGTTTAAAAAGTCTAAAAATAATTCTATGTGAAGCGTTTTACAAACATAACCTAACGAACGAGGGACTTTCCTTTTTTGCCTTCACGATTCTGTTTTTACATTTCTTATTAAAATTGTTAAGTGCATCCACAATGGCGTTTAACGTGTTGGCTAGGTTAAGCTAGGCTGAAGAAACGGTCAGTAGAAATAGATTAATGAATTCTACAGGAACCGAGCCTTCTATAAATTACCCGAAGTAATTTGTAAATTGAATTATCCTATTTTAATAAATACGATAAAAATGATTGTTAACTGTTCAGTTGATAAATCACCGTTTGTTTTGAGATTTTCCAAAAAACATTGTTACAAGGTTGTAATGTAACAACTTTACACTAAAAATTATTTAATAAAATTATTGAAAATATTTAACAGCAGGTAATTTTTGTTTAGACAAAGTAATAACCTACATTTTTTGGTCATCATTTTACATTGCTATACAAGCAAATAAGAATTTTTATTTCAATGTCTTCATGTGAACATAACAGAAGTTCAAGTGCGACTACTCGATGGACACACAAACGGCAAATTATTATTTTTTTCTTATACCATGTTCTGCTAATATGGAAACAGCACGCGTGACTTTCTTGTAACTTGACCGCTTGAATTCACCTAAAAACGTTTTACCTTTAAGGAGACACACTAATAATAATTCTCAATTGAATGCATTGTGAATTATATTTTTCTAGTGTTTTGTCTTGTCTCCATTGAAATAGTTTAGAATATGTATTGTTGTTATTACATACCTATTCAAATATACCGTAGAAGGATCACTAGTAAAATACCATTCAAACATCATTAACTCTTTTTTTAGAGTCTAGAGTGCTTTTATAACGTAATTATTGTTCAATTCGACAGATGTACGGATCCGTCGTCAAACAGCTAAACTATGTATTGCATGTAAAAGGAATCTAAAACTATAGTCAAACAAATTTTTAAGCCAAATGCAAAATTCTTAAGTCACGGGTAAACAAATTTGGGCAAATTCGCCATTTTAGGCAGCTGACAATGTGTTTAATTCGGAACATAATATATTTTTTCCAAATTTGTATGTTTTACTCGCTTGTCGACTCCTAAGTGAAAATCGAATCGACCTAAGCTAGGGACGGATCTCTAAGAGAGGAAGAACTTCCAAGTACTTGGCACCCGACAGCAATATTATTAGTGTTTAACGGTGTAGAGCTTTACACGGATATGATTATAAACACAACTAATACCAACTGGTTGGCACGCGACCATAGCTGAACGGACAAATGGATAAGAAACTCGATTCGACGAATCTTGTGATCTAGCGGTGACAATATTAGGTAAAGCATTAAGATTGAGAATCGGTCCTACACAGTTCGGACATTCTTGTGGTCGTGGTCGTTATAACGACAGAAAAGGTTAATATAAAACCCGAGAAGTCGCCACGGATAGACATATACACCGTTAACTGTTTAAATTTTCTTCTGGTATCATCGTTTTATTATTTCTTTTAACAAAAATCTCTCCTAAACGGGTTATTATTTCAATATCTATTCATATATATCTATTCATATATATATATATATATATATATATGTACATTGAATACGGTCCTCGGAAACCACAGACTCGTTGTATGTAAACAATATTCACTGTTTGTTCGTTTTGATGAGTATTCAACATGTAGGATATACTTACTCATTTAAAGATAAAAAAAATATTATAATTTTTATGAACATAACGTAATATGATGTACAGCTGTTTATACTTTATCATATCGTACCATAACATCCATTTTTTATTTAATCCTAATAATTATTATACTCCACGAAACAGTTTTTTTTTATTTGTAATAACTAGAAAATACAGCCCTAAGGGGTTTTAAACTACGTACCGGCTTTCATTTTAATTTAAAGCCTAATACCACATCAAACATACTAGTTCTTATTTAAATTATTTACATTTTTATTCTTTTGGAGATAATGATAGTTTGGTATTTCTTTTTTTTTTTTACAAAACAACACTCAGAGTTACTCTAATACCTAATATTTGTAAGGAACGTGTAGAATTTGTACTAAAGTAAGATATGATTCCATGATAGCTAGCATGACATTCATGGTGGATACATGGGGAGGGGGTTATGGAGACTGAAGCTCATTTCTTATGTTCTTAAATCGTTTGCATTCAAAGTGTTTTTATTTTATAAAATACATTTATATATTTGTTTTACTGAGTAAACTTACAACCTAATGATTATAGCTTATATATAATTCAAAGTGACTTTTTTTTCTAGCCCCCTTCCTTATTTTATTTCTAGTTTCCACCCCGAGATTTAAAAAATGCAAAATGCATTTTTTTTATTAAGATAACTGTGATCACATGACACGTGTAAATGCAATACAAATCTTAGATTTCAAATCAGCAATCACGTTAATATTGAATTTAATATTATAATACACAAGTGAGTAAAACCAATTACACACCTAATATAAAGTAACTCTGACCGTGTTTTACAATAAAGCCTCTATTTTTATTATTACTAGAAGTAATTAAACTATTTATAAAGTTATTTTCTGGAATAAATTGACGATTGAACGTTAATATTTTTTATCGATTGACTTTGCCCTTAAAAAACGGATAAACAATTGAAATTATTCAAGGCTACCAATCGAATGTACGATTTAAACGAATAAGTATACACATATAAATATTTACACAGTAGGTAATAGGTATGTTGGTGTGTAATTAACAGCTCGTATAATAATAATAATAATATGTACAAATAGCAATAACACATCTAGTATAAAGCAAACGGTTTACTTTGAGAGTATCACCAGGAAACCGCGATTTCACACCACTCCAGTTTTGGTTCACTCCGGTAAACGTTCGAAAGTAATAGCCGTTTATCTGTGGAACATCAACAGTTCTAATTCTCACATTTAAGACATCATAATGCCTCGCGGTTTGGATGAAAAAACACATTTCCCAGCTCATATGCTACCATTATAATTCCCGCAATGCCTCTGGAACTTTACTTTTCAACCTCATATAAGTAGTCCAATCGCAGCCCCACCATTATATTTTGCATAATTAATATTTCATTACTATATATACAAATATACAACGAGTGTAAAACATTGTTCTGTCTTGGTTAATTAATTTTTACACTTTCATTGTTTCAATGATAATAGATGCTTTTTTTTCTATTTTAAATATTACACTCATAGTTAACACATTTCTCACAAAACGAATGCCGAAAAATATCAAATTATTCCATGCATCTATATTTACATAAACCGTAATTTAGCCCTTGTAGGATTTAGCTGATAGACTGTCTACAGGAAAAATATTAAATACAACGTATTATTATAACTTCATGAAAATAGTTAAGTCAAAAATAATTTCTGTACAAACGCGCAGGCCACAAACAATAGGTGTGTTGTTGAATTTTCTTTATGTAAAGGTATTTTGAATATTTAAAAAACTCAAAAAAGGAACAACGTGTGTGGCACAGTAGTATAAGCCATAAAGAGTCTTGGTACTATACCAGTTAGTAGTGACACTCAAGACCGTTAACAAGTAGAAAAAGTATATAATTATAATTTATAGACATCACTAGACCTCCGTTTCCATCACACGTTCATCGCACAAATTGGGCTTTTTTTAGTACTTACATAGTCGAAGGCATTACTATTTACTTACCTTTATGTTTTGTAAACTAAAACAGTGAAGTGTAATTTTAATTTTAATACAAGTAACTACTAATTAGTAGTTATAATGCAATATGTACCTACATAATAATAATAATATAGTAAGCCCAATAAATACATAAATTCAATTTTTTTTTTTAAATCCGGCTATGTACACTAAATTTTGATTTTTACATGACAGGTTTTTTTTACATTTAGTTTTGTTTGTTAGCAATGGTTATTATTATTTAGATTACATTTAATACTTAGTTCCCGTTTTATATTACATATTTTAAAGTATTTTTTGATACTCTTCTATTTTGTTTTTACTTAACGACCATTTTCACTGAACTAATGAGGTATTAAATTTATTCACATTTTAGTGTCCATAAAATTATTTATATTTGTAATTATTAGTTTTTTTTATCTACAGATTGTCATCGCATTGAGGCATTTATTTTAGTGATTTTTTTATAGTTGTTTATTTCAATAAACATGATTAACTAGATGTACATGCCGACTGTATTAGGTTATTTACTTAATGTGTTAATAAAATAAATAGAAATACTTGAAGAATTAAAAATTGTAATTTTTAAATTAGAAATTTATTATTTTAATAATTTACGTTCAATATATAACTTATATTTTGTATATTAATCGTAAATTCTTTATACGTAATTAAATTTGTATTACATATTTGAAAAGTTATTGAAGACAACTCCAAGATATAGAATTTGAAGTATTCAATTATAACTTTTCAACTCCGGGTATTGGGTTGAAATATAAGAATTAATAAAACATATTTTATAGATTTAGCTATAACCTACCTCATACATTTTTTAAACTGATCTGATTTATATAATGAGTAATTATTTATATACAAATAGTAATTAGTATAGAAACGAACTGTTATGTATTTAATGTTTCCAAATGAAAAGTATATTGTACATAGTGTACGTCATACGTTAATCTAATGACTAATCTAATGTAACCCAATGGCCTTTGCTAACCATGGTTTTTTATTCAAAAATAATAAAAAAAAATTACATTCTGATAGTATCATAGTAATATTGTATTTTCACTTTTAATCAATAGTAGAAAATTAAAAAAAGAAACAGGACTTAAACCAAAACACTGTTAAAGGGGTACATACTGAATCAGCCGAGTGCAAAACGATAAAGTTATACCTAAGTAGTTATTTAAGTATTTCAGACGAACCGGTAACAAATTATTGACAATTAATTATCATTTTTGGTACGTTTTTTTTAAGTCAAATAAGTATACAATATATTTTTACGGTTAAGAGAGTTGAGAGTTTTTTGGTTCATTTTATCGCTTGCAATTGTATTAGACTGTAAGACATGATTTTCAATATCAAAGTTTTGAATCATCTTATAGCAAACAAATACCTAATAGAGCCGAGTTATAAATGTATGAAATACGTAAATGGCATCTTTGGTTACACTCCGGATCGAGATGATTGATGATCGACGTCTACGAATAAGGAATGTCCGTCCGGCCATTTGAAAGTCGTCGGTGGAGAAATTAGATTTAGCGCACCCGCTACCTTGTCAGCTGCTTTCGTGGGGTATACACACACATGACACATACAAATAAACGTATAAATATAATGTGTAATGATATACAAAATAAAAAAATAATAATAATAACCCTGGCTATAAAACAAAAACTGAGATCAAAGCCACCCACAAGTAATTAACTCTTTGAGACACGGTGGTTAGTATATTGACCACTTTTGTTAAGGCCAATCGGCCTAACTGAACCCCTAGGTTAAGGGGGGGGGGGGTTAAAGAGGATAATCACATATAATATATATATAAATATATACTTCATTTTATTTTTTGGCGTTTGTTAGAAGTGATGATTACATAAAAATATAGTCAACTAAATGCACCTTTAGAGCGTATAGTTCAATCATATATATATTTTTTACAATCATTTCGCTGATTTTTATCTTGTTTTTTAGGGTATTTTTTGGTGACGTTCCTTGGCTTCCAAAGAGTATAGGTTGTACCAACCTATCTCTATGTTTACTCATTGCACCTACAAGTACAATGGAGTATACCGTGATCTCCAATAGCCTAAGGTATTCGCGTGATGTGCTTTTACGATATTTCCGGCGATAAATGCATACCTGTACACATGATGTAGTCTGGGGGGGGGGGGCTAGAAATGTGCGACAATCTGAAATCAACCGAATGAATCACAATTGATGTACCTATAATTTGAAATTTGCCAGAATTTGTATTAAATGCTTTTAAACCCGTAATTTGATTTCGCATGGCTACAAATTAATCGCATATATACTATTCTTACCTATACTCATATTAACGTTTTAGTAAAAACACATCTCCCAGCAACCAACGTATTGGCCGATTTTAAGTAAACAAATATACGTAGCCAAATGTTTACTTTTCTGGCATCCCGTCCCGTGTACTAGAAGAAATTGGTGCTGTGAGAAATAAATAGATAAACAAAGTATACAAATTTGGATGTACTTTAAATTAATTTCAATTTCTCTAAATCAAAGTTTGATTTTGAACGAAGGTATTTTTTTAATTTTTGGGTGAGAATCTTTTTTTGAAGTTGGTATAATTATACAGACTATACTAACTTTAGATGGATTCTAATATCTAATAGATAGGTCATTTTCGGTTCTATCCATATTGTCACTGGTTAAAATTGTTTAAGGGGATTGCATGCGGTCGGTTTTTTCAGTCAATACACATCATTTTTATTCCATTGCACAAACCGAACCAGTGATCCGAAAAGCAATCTAAAAACAGATTTGAATTTGCCATGAAGTTTACTTATGATCGGTTAGGGTACTTTTTTCAATTTTTAATTTTAACCCTTTCCAAATGATTTAAAAATTTAAAATTTTAAATAATGTTCAAACGTATTTTATACATAGTAGGAATAAGATATCAAAAAAGTACCCTGACCGATCATAAGTAAACTTCATGACAAATTAAAATCCGTTTTCAGATTATTTATTGGATCACTGGTTCAGCCTGTGCGATGGAACAAAAAATGTATGCTATATTAACTAAAATGGTTTTTACTCATAAACAAGATAATTTAAATTAAAAATAATACCATGAAGCTTATACAAATTAACCGGTAAATTAATTGACATGATCAAAATTTATTAAAACTACTTTTTTCCTAAATATTGCCTATACAAAACTCTTTAATAACCAACCGCATGCAATCACCTTAAACATAAAATTTCCTATGTTAATCAAATGCAAACAATTCACGAGGATTAGGGTTAAGATAAAGATCCGATTCTTTAAGGAATTTCTTATTTGAATGGGCTACTATCGATTAGGTAGAGGGGAGGGAAAAAACATATTTGTAGACACAGTGTCTAATCTATAATTTGGTAATAAGAAGTCTTATTCTTTTGATGAATTCATTGCCATAAAAACTATTTCATTTTTTTTACGTTTAACAGTAAGACCTTTAAATTAACTTCAAAAAGAAAAGATGTGATGCTAACAAGGACTCATGCTGTGGTGGATCTAAATCATTTTTATAGGGGTTTTCATTTTTTTCTCTTATTAATATAGTATATACTGTATCATAGATCTCAATATATAAATGTCAACGCGGTCTATATGAGCTGGTAGAGAATCCTAACACCCATTTTAATCCACCCCTAGGCGCGAGTCAAGTAAGTGGCTTTAAATAAGTTTTGTAAGAGGACTGTTATTTATATGAATGGGGGCTATCCCCTGTATATTATCTATACTCAAGTATAATATACAGTAAGTTTTGTCTATGATATATATATTTTTTTTAAACCGCCCCGCTCTCTTTTATATGATATAATATAGCTATATTATTATAAACATTCAGAACTGGATGACAATAAACAGAGAAAAATAAATACCAATTTCCAAAAAAAAAAATGTACAATTTCTTTATTATGCAAAATTATTATAATGTATTCATTATATTTATTATCATACTATATAACTAATAGTATAATATTGATGTATATTACTCATTGATCTTAAATAAACTATTTTCATATAAATATATTATATATATATATGAATCTGAGTTATACATGTACATAAGAAATAGGTATGTATATTTTATAATGGTCGCTAAATATATGCTGTATACATAATTTAAAGTCACATACATTATTATTATTATTATAATTATATATTTATTATGCTGGACGACCTCAGCAAATTCCACTAAACAAGGTGCCAAAATTACTCAAATCATTCACATAGTGAGACATAATAATTAGACATTTAGACATAATGAGTGATCTTCTACTCGCAGATAAGTTTTACAATTTAGACACAATCACAAAAAAAATTTCCTTTCCATTATATGCTTGACAAAATTTAGTACATCGTCTTATCCTACAATAAAATTATATAATAAATAAATATAAACATAAGATAATATATTTTTTTATTTACTTTATAAAATCAATGTAGGTAGCGCATAACCATCTTCTTTAACTTCACATCCGTAATAATTCATACATTAAAAGGCCGATATTAACATAATTATTAGTTAAATCATTATACAGCTACTAATATTAGTTTTAAAAAGAAAATAAATAAATATTTATAATTATAAACAAAACTGGATAAAATGTTTTGTTCTAATGAGCACGCAAAATAGGTTATACAGTATACATAAAATATAATAATCGGTAAATGAACTGATTGCTAGTATTTTTTTATATTTTACTTAATGTTATATTTTGCGTACATAACTGTTATAAACCAATTGATGCCATTTAAATATTATTTGCTATATTCTTTTTTTTAAATATAAGTAAATCGTTATCAAAAAAAAGAGTATTATTAATATTATTATTTTACATCATTATCAATATGTGTAATTACTTTTACACAAAAAAATGTATTACATCATATACATATATATTTATTTATTTTTCAATTTTTACCTTTAGGCTATAAGAAAATTTTAATGTTAAATGCATAGGCGTAGTAAGCGGATAATAATGAATATCCTAACAAAAATCAAATTTAGGGTATAATTATTTTTGAAATGAAAATTCCAAATAAAAAAATGAACCAACACACTGTTAATAGAAAAATATAAATAAATAAATGTTTATTAAATTAATATATTTATTTAAATTTACTCGTTAGAAAGTATTTTTAAAGACCATTAACATGGTATCAAACACTGTAGTTTTATTTTCGTTTTTTCTAGCACTTTAAATTCAATAGAGGAATTTAAAAAAAAATCCAATTATTTATACATATATATTTATATATATATAATATATATATTTCCCTTACTATATATATATATAAATATACATATACTTTTTTTTTGTCATGCATTGCAAGAAGGTAGAATTTCAAATAAATCTTTTAATATATTACATGGCAAAATTGAAAAATAAAAATATAAAAATCAAGAGTGCAGAAAATAATTCTATTACAATTAAATTTTTCCACACATTATAAAGACGCTTTTGTTGTTGTTAATTAAAGTTCTTTTAGAAACATTTCAAAAGAAATATTAATAATGGTTTGATATCTTATACCACAAGAATAATTATAATTTTTTTTTTTTTTTTTAGAAACAACATGTTTGAATAAACGTTTCTGTTAGATGGTTTTTAACTTATAATACATAAAATTTAAAGAGGTTTTAAGTCGAATCGGCATCAGGTATTGTTGATGATCCGTTAACTGCAATCACCTGTTGTCCGTTAGCAGCCGGAGTTGCATTATTAGACTTGTTCTTTGACGGAGACTTATTCTGTTGACCTTTTGACCTTTGGTTTTTCGACTGTTTGCTGTTTCCGTTATTTGTGCTATTATTGTTAGTGTTTCCATTGTTTGTTGCATTAGTTTGTGATGTATTGGTTGCACTACTGTCGTTATTGAAATCATAGGCCCCTATAAGAAAACAAAACTAAATTGAATAAAAATAATTTCGATTTAGTCTTTTAAAATAAATTTTTACATAATTACTATAGCTCAATTACATTAGCTATTTGTTAGTTGATTCTATATTAAAATACACATTACTATCAATCTACACTTCATGTAACAAGTCGTAGCTGTATTTTTATTTTTTAACTTGGTGCAGTAATCACTAGTGCTTTTGTTTATATAAAGTAGTACGAGATATCTTTCAAATTTTATGGTTTTAACTACTTAGTAGTTCATTCCTATCTGTTGTATTACAATAATATACTTTCTATACATGTCATGCAGTAACTAAAAATTTGTATACGTCTAAATATCAATACGAGCATTCTACAATAAAGTAAAATCTTTAAAAGCAGGAAGTTTTATTATATCATGAATAATGTACATGGAACTCATTTAGAAATATTTATAACTGAATGAATTACTCAATATATTTGTTTTCAACATTCAATCTTTCATTAGATGACCTATTTTTCTTGCAACACAAAACTCTTTTTATCTGTGGCACATAATAAAACTGTTTCTTGTTAGTATTGCTTTACTTACATTCGTTAACATCATTACTAATACTACCACTGCCTTTAGAACTAGCTGGGCATTCACCTTGAGCAGCAGCTATGGCGCGATTTCTCCGTTTTTGGCTGCTTTTGGACTTTGGTGCTTGCGCGTCCACACTAGATACAGACTCTAGCGCAAATAAAATAAAAATAATAGAAAAAAACATACAAATAAAATACTTGAAAATGTTTTTTAAAAAGAACAAATAATGAAATATTGTGTTGTGCACTATTAATACTGTTTTTTTTTTTCATTTTTTAAGCACAATGTTAATAAAAATGTAATAGAATGTTAATAAAAATGTAATAGAATGTTATTTTTTTTATGAATACTTGGCTTCTGGTATTGACTGTATCACAATATTAAAATTAAAATTAAGTATTTGGCCATATTGAAAAAACAAACAATGGTTTTTATATAGTATTATTTATAGATTACAAAGAGTGATTCCCCAAAAAATCTCCATACTCTGTCCAGCGAGTGAACGCGACTACACAGAAATTAAACATGCTACTCCTGGTAGCACAGTCTGGGCAGTAGGGTACTTTGATTTCTGCAAAGGTACATTCTCTCGCTGGACATAGTGATGGTGCTTTTCAGATGAAGATAAATTCCCATTTACATGCTCAAGTATATTGCCCTGCTAGCAAAGAAGGCAGTATATGCCAAACATAGAAAAATGAAAATTTTATGAAGGAATACTCAGTATTTAAACGTGCAATTTTTATGTCCTTAGCAAAATGTTACCATTTTTTCCCAGGATTTTACAATAGATTCATTGTAAATCGTAGTATGTTATATAAATGTATTTAAAAAAATAAAAACATGTTTTTATGGGGGGGGGGAAAGCAGTATGTGCCATGATTCAAGCAAGAAAGCAATATATGATCAGAACATATTATGGCCTTTTTGCTATGTACAGTGCACTTACATTTTTCTTGCTAAGAAGCTTATGCATTTTTTAGCAGTAGACTACAATCACAATGTAGATAAATTATCTACAACGTAGATACAACATATTTATTTATAATGAACACACATCAATTCATATTAAATGTTTTGTAAAAATGATGATACTAATTTTATTACTTCTAACTTGAGTTTTATTACCTAAATGGGTTGATACCAATGGGCTGTTATCAATTATGACTTGCAAGAACAACGTATTAGAACATACTGTTCCTTTCTTAAGGAAAAAATTATATATCCATTCATAAATTACTAAGCAAAAACAACATATACGTTGTTTTTAGTGAACTCTGATGTTATTTATCTATTTCAAGTATTTTATTTGATTCTGCGTAAAGAATTATATAAGATGCATTAATTATTTAGTAAATTTTATCAAATTCACAACTATTACTAACAAATTTAGAAAAAAAAATGTTTTCTTAAATAAATACAACATGGCATAGTATATGCCAAGCAGTATGCTTTCTTTGCTAGCGAGGCAGTATAGATGGATGTTTTTACTTTTTTTTGCTCCAGTACCAAAATCAGTTAACAGCAACATAGTCTATTTGGCCAAACGTCTACATTATCAAATAGCATGATATAGAAAAATAACTAATTAAAGCCATCCATACAAAAATGTATGTTACACCACAAAATGCAATTAAAATTTTTAGATTTGCGTAGTATATAATTCTATGTGAGTTTTATTATAACGTTAGAAAGTTATTTTTTAAAACACTAATACCTAGTTTTTTTCTATAATAATTATTATTTATTTATTTAATACGATGACCCTAATGGTACACAATTTAAATATTATTTTCTTTTATCTGCACATTAATTTATATTTGAGTAATGTTTGTGTTACAATAATTATAAATGATTTTTTTTAACTAAGCTAATATCAAACTATTCCAACAAAAATGAATAAATAGAAACTTTTTTAATTGATTAACTCATTCTAGGGCATAACTCATGAAAAACAACATTCCAAAAACAAAACAAAAGCACAAACAAAAATGTTTAAGGTACATTAACTTGAGATTTTTTACCTCTATCACCACTGTCTTGAGCGCTGTCAAGTACAGTGTGTTCATCATCAGCTGTCCTTCTTCTATCTTCCATTCGTCTGGTACCACCTCCTCTATTACCTCTAGGAGCAGAGTTACCGTTACCAGCACCTCCACCACGACGTTCTCTAGCCATGTTGTTACCTTGACCTCCTTGACGATTATACTGATATTGGTTGGATCGCTGTGATGTAGGCGGTAGTCTATCGTCAACTCCGTCCTGATTTTGGTTTCTGTTGTTACCTGTATATTTGTGATTAAAATAACACCATTACAAGCCATCCATAGTATAATTATGAATTTTCTATAACTTACTGTTGTTATAGAAGTCATGCCTTGTGCCTCGACCACGATTAGTTGTTCCTCTAGGTCGTCCACTTCCTCTGCCCATTGAATTACCTCCCATTCCGTTATTCATACTTTCAGTATCATTATTAAAGTTTCTAAACAGAAAAAATAAACAATAATAATCATTCTAATGCAAATATACCCAGGTTTGGGTACAGCATAGGTACCCTAACCTAAAAATAAATTTATTAGTGTTAAAACTAGTGCCTGTGATTTTAAACGTGTAATTTAAATACACGTGTACACGAACCCCGTGTAATTATAAATACACGTGTATTTAAAAAAATTTATTTTGTTAAAAATTTTAGTTTGAGTTAACGTATTTACACAAATATACTTGTGTTTGAGTTCGTATAATTAAATAGACGTGATATTAAACATAAAACTAAAATTAATAACAAAAATAAATTTTTTTGAATACACGTGTATGTTAATTACACGTGTTTCACGTGTAATCGAATACACGTGTAATAAGGACCTCTAGTTGAAACTAGATACAAGAAACTATGTGAAATCCTATGTAAATCCAGTTTTTTTTTTAATCTTAAGCGAGAACTTGATTTATGGTAATTCATTTATTAACACAGTGAAAATATTTTTTTTTTTAAATACTTCACATAAATAAAAATTAAAATTATCAAAGGTTAAGTGTTAGTAAGTAAAGAAACACCTAATAACATTTTACACTAAAAAAAATTAAAAAACAACTTAATTTTAACACTTAAAGCAGCTAGATAAAGTGATAGGCAAAATTTATATTTTATACATATTTTATTTTAAACTGGAATGGAAATTTTGTTCCGAAAGAATTTACCGATCGTTTCGCCTTTGCATGGTATAGTTTGGTATCATTTGATGAGGGTAAGATGGACCAGTACTGTGAATGCTACGTAATTCTTGTTCCATCCCCATTTTTTCTTGCCTAATTTGTTCAAGTTCCTTAAATTATAAAAAACAAAACACATTAAAAAAATAAGGTCAATTACAATAATAAAATATCAAAATATAATTACTTTAAGGTGTTCTAGGTGGTATTCAAGCAAAACTTTAGCATTTGATATGCTTTCAACTGTGCCAACAAAGACAAAAGGAACTTGGCCCTCTTCACGGGGAATAGTAGGTTGAGGTTCATTGTCACCTTCAATTTTTACTCTGATCTAAGGTCAATAGAATTTTTTTTTTAAATAATTTTTAACAATACGGATATAAAATTCGTTCTTATTTTGACTTACAACTCCACTTTTGTCCACAATATCCTGTATGTTACGACCGTTTTTACCAATAACTTTTCCTATAAAGTCTCTTGGAACTTGTAAGAATTCTTCTTTGTATTCCAAAATCCCCCGTGCTTTCACAACAGCTTCTTTATTCTTAAAACAAATATATTATATTATTTAAAATAGTAAATATATTAGTTAAAATTTAATCATTTATTAAAAAACATTACCTCTCCGTAAATTTTAAAGATGCCCGTGTGTTCGTCTAGTTCAATATTCGTAATTCCGTCGACCCTGCGTGCTTGCTGTATGTTAGTACCGTGGGCACCAATAGCTAATCCCATTAAATCATCTCGTACCTTAAACTCGTCCGTATAAGATGATGATGTAATTTGTTGCTTGGAGCTTTCTAGTTGCCTAGCCAACTCCTCAGTCTTTTTTAGCAACATCACCTTTTGATTAAGGTTCCTAAAATGCATGTCCGCTAGCATCAGCGCTCGCTTACTGGTCAAGGGAGAACGAGATATTACGCTTAGTACACATTGGTCAGCATTATAGATGACCAACGACGCACCAATTGCTTTTTGTAGATCTTTATGGATACCATCTATCTTAGCACTGAAAATAAAATAACAGTTAAAACTATTGTAAATTACAAACTAAAATGAAATACACACCATTCCCTAACATCTTCAGGCACATCAATGTCAAACTTAAAAAAAGTGTTGGCATTAATGTGTGGGTTTGTGTTCCTGCACCTCAGACGATCTGGTGTTACTATCTCTGTGTACGTACTATCGAGATGCTGGACAGCAAATTGGGTAGGAGGATTTCCACTGATAATTTTTATTACTGCTTTAATCCATCCTAAACATGGATGAGGCTCTCTGGTGGTTTTTACTTCTACCTCTTGGTTGTCTGTGAAATCGGTGCTACACTGACTATCAGCCAAAGGAAGACGTACATTGCCACAATTGAATTTAGTTTCGGGATACCAGCTAAAAATAAATTAAGTAATTAAAATATATATTTTTTAATTTATAGTAACTTATAATTTTAAATTGTATGGAAGTGTTACAACATTTAATATATTATATGTAACTGCTAATTAATAAATAATTTTGATTTATATTTATTAATGTAATAAAGGAGCAGCAATACAGTGTTACCTACAACCTACTTAACCCGCTCACTGCTATAGACGCGTAAACGCGTCCATAGATAAGCAACTGTGTGGTGCTATGAATGCTTATACACTTTAAAAATCAACAAAAACTATAATCATTAATGTGATAACACAAACATATGGTAGATTACAAGACAAATCCTATGAAATAATAAAAAATAAAAACTGAAAAATATCAAAGAAGCTATAAGTAAAATAAAATATTTGTTATGCTAGGGTTCCTAAATCTTAATCATATTTTATAAAGCACTATCATTGTCTATAAAATGATCAGACGCATATGCAAATATGAATAGTTATACACGTGCTCATAGCTTTACACAATTGCTTTTCTATAGACGAATGTTTATATAATTTAATTTTTTAATTTGCATATTTATATTTTTACCTCAATTTTTTAGGAAACAATTGCTAACTTAAATACCCAATATATTCTAAAATACTGACTAAAAAAAAAAAATTGATGTCCAAATTCTTAACCCATAGGTACATATTATCCCAGCAGAGTAGCATACAATAGCAAAAAATTAATTCAGCAGTAAAAGGGATAATTTTAATTATGAAAAATACTAATTTTGACTTTTAAACAATTTGAATACATTTTTCACATCAAATTCCTAATTTAAATGAGATTGAATTGTCAAAATTATATTCATACACCCAATTTGATACACCTAATTTTGTTAACGAACTTTTATGGAGAAAAAATGTAGCTGCTTATTATTATTACAGTTTTAACTTATAACATAATAATAAAAATACTTACTCATTTGGGAAAGAAACTAAGACTTCACTATCCATAACACCCATGACGACACCCTAAAAATAAAAATAAAACATTAAATTAGGATAATAACTGCATAACTTTTGATAAATTGAAAAGCTAGTACTGGTTACTATCACATTGGATATTAACAACATTTTATCTTTAATATGTTAATATTTAAATTTTAACTCTTTCAGCCATGTTCGTTCAATGTCAATGTAACAAATTGAAATATTTTGATATTGAGTAGAAAGTTGAAATTTAATGTGTAACAGTGTTGGGAAGAACCCGCTATTTAAACCTTAACTATTGGGAACGTGCGAGTACGACGCTTTCCTGTTGAATTTTTCTATTTAAAATGATATATTGAACCATAATTGAAAATTACATAACAATAATGAAATTTAAGCAAAATAATTGGTTTTTGGTATAATAACCATTCTGTCAAATGATGCACGGTGAGCATTTGTTTTCTATTTTAGCCATCACTTGATTATTTATATTTTCAAATCCTCACTTATCACTTATAAATTATGCTAACACATCAAGGAATGTTTCAGAAAAAAATATAACAGACATTCTGAGACAAAAAAAAATATAAAAACAAATTCACATATTTCATCAGAACTGAAAAAATTTAATGAAATGTTATTTCAACAAAATAGATCCACTACTGGATGTTGGCATGAGGTGGTATAAGTTATATCGAGGGTTAAGTATATTATAATTGAACAAGTAGTGGCTAAAATATAAATCAAGTGAGCGTTTACCACACGACAATGAAAGGTATTTATATAAAAATACATTTCATTGACTTTGCTAGGGTTAAAAATGTTTACTCATTACGATAGTTTGTTGGAAACACATTTTTGTGAATTATGCATCGATATCTAACTGACTATGTTATTTCCTGTAAGTCTATACACTGTAGTTTGCTTAACAATGAACTAACCCATATGTGTTATGTAATTAACATACAGTCACAACCTTATTATATATAAAACGTTAAGAAATAGGAACATTATATGATAAGTCTATTGCCTTAATGAGAATGACTTAATTAGTAAAAGATCATAGTGGATACCGTTAGCATAATTAAAAAAGGTTGTTAGTAAATTTTGGCCGAAATGTGCTACTGTATAGTGTACTATCTGATAATGAATAGGAATGGTTTTGTCTTGCAAAAACATAGTAGAAAATAGCCATTTTTAAATCACTTTAATGCGGAAAGTACTATAAATAAATGTGTCAAAAGGAAAAACAGAGTGAAAAACTTTAATACTTTTCTGTTCCGTTTTACACGGAATGGTATAATTAAAGCAATATTTGAATTGTTATAAATGATGATTGGCATTAGCTAATTACTACTTTTGTAACCAACACACTAATAGTTTGCCTTATCAGTCATTATTTTGTTTCATTAGTAAATGATTTAATACGTTTAAATTTTAAACTTTCTCACTGAATATTTTTTTTTTTGTCAAATTTGTTATTGTTAATTATGTTTTGTAAATATTTAATATAGTACATCCCTGCACATTTTGCTTGGAATTAATAGTATAGATAGATAAAAATATATGAATAATAGACGTGTTACTGCTGTTTTCTTGTTACATACTGCTAATTAAATACCTACAGGCTTTAACATAAATTAAGGTTTAACTATAAAATGTGTGTGTATATATTTAATATACATGTATATGTATATCTTTTTACTTAAGGAAAAATCATGTACTCGGCTGTGTGGACATTAAGTGTTAAGTTAATAATTGTGATCCCCCAAACATCGGGTGTCCTGTGGTTGGTCTATTTAATTTGAACGGAATACTGAACACCTAGTTATTTTTTGGCGCAACCCATCAAAGTATTACTGTACTCTGTTTTGAATAAGAACAAAGTATAGGTAGTATAATATTATTATTAGCTTTATGACGTTAAACTTGAAAACTTTGGCCAGTGTTGACAAACATGAAAGTAACAGTCGATAAACTTTGTACCCCTTTTAAGAAATAACATTTTGTTGCACCCGGTTTGTACCGTACCCAAAACATAATATTATTTTTGTTCATCGGTGCAATCAATCGACCAGCGTAATCACTAACCGGAATGGACATGACAGTATGGAGTTGGAAGTTGGAATGGAGTTGGGAGAAGCCAAAAATTAATCGAGACTGTGTATGCAAGTGAGCCGCCGGTGTTAACCTCAAAGTGATTTTGGACTTGAGGGTACGCCGTGTGGCCGACAGTCGGTGGCCGCTGAACGGCACATGGGCGTTTTTGGCTACCACGGGAAACCCGTCGGCGACACCGCGTCCGCACAAAAACGCATAACCTTATTTGCCGTAACGTGTGTGCATGTATGCATGCGTGCGCGACTCACCTCATAATAAGCGCCGTTTTCGAAGAGCACCTCGACTTTCAGATCGTCCATTGCGAGACTGCGACCGCTACTGATGATGGCGATGATGTTAACGAGGGGTTTTTCTCCTCGGTCGTCTCGTCACACCGTTTCGATGCCGTCGGTCGGTTACTGATCACACGCGCGCGCACACAGCGGTGGTGGTAAAGAAATGATACCGCGGCGGTCGTCGGCTTAATGCGTGTGTGTGTGATATTGACAAATATTTATTTATTATTACGGCACAACTGCACGGGTAGAAGTTTTTTTAAGAGATCTCGTGTTGTAGGAAGACTGTGCCGCGAACGTGACGTACGACGGACGGACGGCGGCGTTCGGTGGGATTGGCCGTGAAGAAGGTACGCCGAAATGTGACGGAGCTGGACGTTATTAAAAATATTTTATTATCGTTAGAGGTGTAGGTACGAGCAGAGGAAACACGGGTAGCCGCTGATGCCTGATGATGATACCGTATGACGATGAAGCCGTCTGCGCGTGCCAGTTGACTGCGGCTGTCGGGGCAAGTGTTGCGTCGACGTTGATGGAACGCGGAGCGTGCACCGTGTGCGTTTGGAAAAAAAATATTCGCGAAGAAAACGTAATAATATAATGTATAAAATGAAATTAAATTTAAAAAAGGCAAGAGATGAAAATAAAAAAAATAATAACAATCGTGATTCGTGTGTGTTGCGTTTTAGGGCTTAGACGGTGCGGACGCGTTCGGCCAATGGCATCGCGCGCGGCTCCGCAGTGTTGCCCGTACCGCCGGCCGCGAATTCCCAACCGGCACAGCGTTTCCCCCCGCGGCCCGTCCTACCACACCGGTTCTAACCGCGTGTCCTTTTCTCTTTTATGTTGTCCCGTTCTCCGCGAAAATCTCCTCTCGTTTGGTTTTTTTTCCCTCCGCCCCTTCCACACGCTAATCAAAGTACGGCATCCGGCACCAACAACCATGTCGTGTATCCGACCCGTCAACGGCCACGCCGGCCGGCGAACGCGACCAGTTTGGCGCCATTCCAGCGAAATTCGAAACTTGAAAACAACGCGTCCGGCGCCTATCACTGGCCGTCCTACATGCTATCACACGTGCTTTTCCCATAATAATATATAAACGATCGCAGTGTCATTAAAGTGGTTTTGTTAGCACACACAACGTGCTGATATAATATGATTATGTTGGTGGACGATAATTAAAAATATAATTTGGTAAATACCGAGAAACTGCTTAAAAAAAATAATAAACATTTCTATAAAAAATCGTAAAACGGAGTTTGCGGTTTGTCACTCGAACATAAATAATTTTTGAACTTATAACGATATTGTAAATTTTATCGAATTAACGGTGAAAACTGACAAACGATAATAATTATTATTGTTACTGATGTATTTTTTTTTAATCTGGTCGCTCGCGGGTATATCCCCTCCGCCGACTGCGCTCGGAGAATCAAAATTGACGCATGTGTCAAGTTCATCGACTTTAGCTATAGATATGTGCAAACAATAAATCATAACATTAACGTGCGAGAGAGACAGCTGTTAGTCTGCGCTACACACATAAGGTTTAATTTTTCAGCATAGGTACGCTACTCCGTTTGGTTGTCTATCGGTGTTTACTCTTTGCCGTTTTTCTTTTGTTATTGGCTTGAATTGTTTAACTTTTGGACCTACGTTTGCAAATATTATGCGATTTTATTGTAATATTCTTATTATTGATTATAATTCATAGTAGATACCTATGGCTATGCACCTAAAGTCTAAACCAGTAGCACTACTTTTCTTTCTTCTAACATACCTACTCGTGACTTGTGGTAGGGGTAGGTCTTGGAGCGGGCGAGTAAATGTCCACAGGGCTGTTGACATTTTCGGTTTTAAGGCCGTTATCAAGTTATAACAACAACTTGTTAAATTTTCTTAAAAATATGTGTACTAGGTATGCAACGATTATAAAACAAAACTTAATACTGCTAATCGTATCTAATACTTAATAGCAATAGGCTATCTTAGTAAAATGCAATTTTAAGCGCATTAGTGTCTTAACTCTTATCAATCCTTTTAATTTTTGTTTTAGATTTTTGAATGAGTTTTGTCAACGCTTTAGTGACTATAATAATGTGCTATTGTCTTAACTTCTTCCGTTTTTCTTTCATTTAATCTTAATTATTTTAATCAATGTTCTCATTTAAATACATTTTTTGAACTCTTTAGACATGTTAAAATTAATAGTATTTTGCTTGCAACTGAAATTAAGCTGAATTTTCAGAGCTCAAAGTCTGAAAATTAAACCGAACGTAGATCTAGATTATTGTGTACTGCGCATAATACACACGACTGGAGTAATTTATATAGGTAACGTATTAGTGGCACAATAAACTAATAATAATTTTACAATTTTAGGTAGGCTGAAGACCTACCCAAAATATTCGCTAGAAAATTACAGCAACATTAAAAATTATATAAAACTATTAAAGAAATAATTTCAAAAAACTATTAATACAAATAATTAAGGGTGGTATAATAAGTTATGTGGTCTTATTAAATTGTTGAACGCCAAAAAAAAAAAATGAAATGATGCTTTTGCAAGTTGCACTAAATTTTTCTATATCATATTACTGAGATTTATTGCTAATTAAAAATTGCCTCGACTTTCGACTGCTAAGGCAGGCATAAGCGTTGCCAGTAAATCGCAGATAGTAGATATATTTCATTTAGAAATAGTACATGTCATATCTTTCTACCAATATAATAAAATGTATGATTTAGACTATTAATAATAATTTAATACTTCTGTCCTCGGCGTGAACAAGGAAATAAACAAAACTATTGTACTAGCTAGACAATTAATGTTACTTATTTAATAAATTAATTGAATGGCTTTTTATTGATGCTAAGAAAAACAATTAAAAATACCAAGTGCTGTGTGCTTTATTCCAAATAAGATAATATCAAGTCTATAAAGAGAACAAAATCCAATAGGTACTGACAGTTTTTACCATATTATAAGAGTTTTTATAATGATATTTGTAGAGGTTTTCCTAACAAACATGATGGTGTAAAATCGTTCATTATTATTTCTATTAAAGCTATGAGTAATTTTAGAATTTTAGAGGACTGAAGATTGTGTTTGCTTATATGTTATTATAAACAGTTGTTGGTTACTTTGTATCATTGAATATTATTTATTTATTATCAATGGTAATAGTAAAGTATATTATAGTAAAACTGATATCCCCTTACGCTGCCATTTTGTTTCTGAAGATAATAATTCGAGACGATGTGCAATAACCTGTATAATATTCCAACCGTGGCTGAGAGCCAGACTTAAGCTGGTTACACCTCACAGTCACTCGACAAACAGCAACTCGAAGGGGTACCAACGTGTACAATATTTATATAAAATGTACGGTTATTATTCATGTATGTTGTGCGGCCAGTATTGTTTATTAAAAGGCGATAATTTGTACACTTCATAACCAATGCATAATGGTTTCGAATATTTTTATATTCACTCTTGTGACCTATCGCTAGGTATCTCCCGTATTAGGTATTAGGTTCATGAAAAAACGACTTATGTGAACTTTTTTTGGTTTTTATCATACAATCACATATTGACACATCTGTGTATACAAATCCTAAAAAAGTGTATCTGATTCGAGAATACCGTCAACTTGTGTGTTAACCTTCGTAGTATAACCATCGATTTTCTAAGCTATTATAAGAAGCACTTACACAAACACAAAAAAAACACCAAATTTTAGTGAAATATTGTACCAAGTTGAAAATGATTTAAAACCAGTAATTTAAAAAAACTGTTCACAATAACATATTTTGACTAGGTACACCACAAATTAGTATTAATTATTTCGATATGTCGTTTATGCAAACAAATTTGAAATGACTCGTGTCAAAAAATTGTAGAAAAATAAGTACATTTTGACTTAAACATACGGTAGTAACCCACAGCATAATAATAACAGTCGAGTTAAACAGAATATTATTATAACAGTTGAATATTCCTGTATGCTATTAGATATGATGAATATCAAGATTGTTCTTTTACTTAGTCTAGCAGCGTATCCTTCGTAAGTATGATTTTTCTATTACTTCTGGTTTGATATATGCATAAAAAATGTTTTTAGTGTGTAATTTATACATTGAAAATAAACGTTTATTTTTCAGGTCTGGTAAACATTTATCTTGGGAATTAGTAATTACGTAAAATTTAGTTATTGATTAGAAAAAATATATATGTATCTGCATATTTGATATTTTTGAGCATATATTTGCCTATAATTATTATTTCTAGATTTAATTGCATGTTGTAAGTAAAATATTAATACAAACGTTTCATTTTATTATTAACCTTTATTGTGTTTACGAATATGAGCACTGAACTCAATATTAAGATCAAAATTTCTAAAATATTTGTCATTGTTCTTTTAAATTTCAAAACATCACCAAAATAATTGTAATTTAATGTTATCCTGATGTATATAATACCTTTTCAAATATTTAAGGGGAACGGAAGCACTATTTATTAAGGGGCAAAGGATAGGCAATCCTTTTTGACAAAAATTGATCTAATAGCCATGTTTCATATGTCTACTAATTTCAAGGCGAACACATATTACAATATTCTAATTATAATACTTTTAAAGTTATTTTTCTCCGAGTTATGACGAAAGTTTGATAAAAAACCACTCATAGAAATCATTTTCTGGAGTATCTATTGGATAGATTTCAAGTTTTTTTTTAGCTTACTATTTTTTCAATGGTGGCTAAAAGGCCGATTTTTGATTTAGCGATTAAAAAAGTAGTTGGATGTAATAGAAAAAACTTTAAAAAAATAAAAATAAAAATGCTTATAAATGTTTATGATATGAAAATTAAAAATCGGCATTTTAGCCTCCATAGAGAAGATATAACACTTCAGAAAGTGACTCCGCGTTTTAGTTTTAATATGTAAGAAAAATTACGCTTTCCGTTCCCCTTAACCTATGTAAATGTTATTTAAATTATGGCATATCAGCTATTTGAAAACTTTAGACTATATTATGTAATATTTTTAAATATGACGTGCTCTTTAGCTTTTTTAAGGAGTTTTGATTTGGAATCGATAAATGTCACTCTAAAGTTTGAACAGAACGTAGGTGAGTGTGAAGTCAATTGTGTGGTATGGGATGCGGCTTTAGTGCTCGCCAAGTATTTAGAAATATTGTACGAAAAACAAAATACAATTTTTGCCTCTAAGCGAGTCTTAGAGCTAGGAGCAGGATTAGGATGTGTCGGGATTACAGCTGCGTGTTTTGGGTAAATGAAATCGCACGTTATTATACTAATATAATTTAAATACCTATGTGTTAATCAAAAGCTATCATGAAATAATATTTTATTTTTATGTGATAAACCCAATTTGCAGTAAAAGGTACATAACTTAATCATTCAGAAATAAAACATCCTTATTGGTTAAGTGCCTGTATCAAAAGATTCGCAAGTTTCACGTATAAATTAGAATAATTCTGGAATTAGGATTAAAAAAGGCAAATTAATAACTAGCCGAACAAAAAGTAGTCTTTAAAAAACCTCATGTTACTTTAACTAAAAATACAATAAAAAAATAAAGTTTTTCAGCCGAATCTGCAACCACGAAAGATCATTTACATGTCTCGTTGAAGTACCGAGATAAATTTAGAGTAGTGGTGGAATTATAAATTATGATATAGTATATTACGAAGCAGTAACAAGCTAGTATATTAAAACATCAAGTTACTGGCTAATATTGTTGTGTTTAATATTTGGCTTAAAACAATTCATAGAGAATTTGGGCCCTTAAACTGTTTGAATTTTTTATTTAGTTCTAATTTAAACGTTGAACGTACAACATTTCTTTTATCTCTTATATCTTTCCCTATCCCCAACCCACTAGCTCCCATCCCCTATCACTCACCCCTATCTTGTTACCTGTTATCTCTTATCAGATAACAGCGTAACGCTTTTTTTGGTAACACTTTTTGACATTTTTCGGTTATGTGCCAGAGCTAAATACTGTCTTACATTCTTTATTTTTTGTGTTAATTTAAAATACTGATAATGTTTTTTTGATCGGTAGTAGTTTGGATTTTGATTTAGTAATGGTTATCCGATTGGGAAATCGGTTTTAGGCCCTAGATAGTTGTGTAATATAAACAAATTACGTTCATATTTTATGTACGTTCTACATTAACATTCTCAGGCATATGTAGCATACTTAATAAATAATAAATATTAATAATTACTATCATATCCTACAATTCTGGTAGGTTATGATATATTTTTTGATAGATATTTACAAATGAATTTCAAAATTTAGAATTGATTATAAATTTGCCTTTTGATTGAATATTCTAACTTAAAGCTCTATAGCCTCTGAAAAAGCGAAGTTTGGATAACCTTCAAGATGGCTCTTGAATAGAAGGGTAAATGTAAGAAACGGTAAAATAAGTTGCAAATTGCAATAAATCGTTTTTTATTTATTTATCAATGATTTTTATTATCTACATTTTTTAAATAACACAATATTGATAATATACAAAAATATACAAAAGTGTTTTCTCTATGTTTACTTTAATTTGGTAAATATGAACTTGAAAATAGATTATTATTGTGTTTGATGTTTTGTGGACATTAAATTTTATAACAACTGACACTGAATAAATCCACATGTAATTTTTACAGGGGAGATGTTATTTTAACAGATTTACCACAAAACTTACCACTATTACAATATAGTATTGTACAAAATGAACTTCATATTATTAAAGGCAGTGCAAAAGCAGAAGCTTTAGAATGGGGCACTAAATTACAAGCGGAACCTTTTGATATTTTGTTAATGGCCGATTGTATTTATTATACTGACGTAAATAATATATTAAGTACATTTATTTATTAAATCTATTTATACATGATGTTTGTTTGAATGCCTATTTATGTAGGGTTTAGATGATTTAGTGAAAACAATAGTGGATTCGACAACACCAGAAACTTTAATTTTAATTAGTCAAGAGATTAGAGATACGGACAAAAATAGTTGGGTAATATTTATAAACAAATTGAGTAAATATTTTACACTATCATACATACCAGAAGATGAACAACATCCCCTTTATAGAAGTTTCGACATACTTATAGTAAATCCAAAGAAAATAAGTTTGTGAAATACAAATATACATAATGATAATAACCATAACCTATAAAATAATACTTAGTATAAACTTAAATGCAATGATCCCATTAATTTTTCTAGCAAATACATTGTTTTTTTTTTTGTTCAATTGTTTTTTCTCGTTAAAATAAAATAAAATATTGTTATCTATTAAAAATGCATTTGGAAAGTTTTTATTATCTGTACATATGTTCAATTCGTAATAACGAAAAAGTTGAAAAAGTCATAGAAATATGTTGGTACTTGGTCCGATTTCAGTTATGTAATGAGTCGAAATTTTGTCTGGGTTTTTGGTCTAAAACGTAAAAAAAAAAACAAACCGCATGCAATCCCTTTAATTTCAACGCATGGTGTACATCTCGTCTGGGAGACGCGACGCATACGCAACGATTGAACGATCGATATATTTTAGTCTACCACTGTTTGGGCACTGTTCAAATGTTTTAATAATTAAGAGTTATGTGTTCGATTCATTTAACTGGTCCGTTTGGCGTTGTTAATAATGTTTTTCTGCATTTATCACACTAGGTATCTTGAAAAGTAAATGATGGAACACCTTTTCAAAGACGATGTCTGATTTTCCCCAAACAGGTGATTCTATCAATACAGAATTTGTATAAGCTTGGTAATGGTCTGAAAAGAAATAAGTTATCTGACAATTGTATATTTTTAGAGATATCAGCACCGAGTGTTACCGCGGTTGTATTTTTTTTTCATTTAGCTTATCTTCTAATACATCGATGTTCAAGAATTTATATTTATCGGATTTACAGTAGTATTCTTTTGAAGCTCTTATTAAAGAAAATTAACTAATACTATACACCCAGTAAAACTACTGCGAAACATCCCTGCTGTGGGATTTCTCGTGTAACCATTTTTTTTGTCTCAATAACGAGAACATAATTTCCAACGAGTCTTGGTTCAATCTATTGCACAATATTAAAATGCCTTGATTTTGTGGTAAACAATTTACCATATCTAGCCATTCGGACTCGTATAATTGCAATATCGCTGTTGATGACTACTCCATACCAGTAAAACACAACGGAAACTTTTGGGTAAAAAATGAAGCATTAGATAGAATCAAAAAGGCAAAATATTTCTCTACTGTACTTAAAAATATAACCGTAGTGCTACCCTTGATTGAAATATACAAGGTTATTGCACATATACCACCCCTTCTTCATAAAATATTGGATGATAAAAACAAATATGTCAGTGTTGTCTACCCTATCAAAATCAAGTATATAAGTTAACAGTACAAAATATAGTAATAGTAAAGTAGAACCTGTATATTTCAACAATGACGCTAACTAACGATTCCCGACAATTAATTGGCCATCGAAAAATAGCCCAGTGGACCATCTATTGTATTTATAATCAATGTTTGTATGTTCATTATCATATTAATAATTGATAACAGCTCGTATTGAATACCGTTATAGTGTTATCATTATTATTACTGTCGTTTTAAATTTTTACTGGGTCATAACTCATCACTCATCATTATTACTTTTGTGTTTGGTCGAGTCGTATCCATTTTGCAATTAATTTTCTTATAGTTCAAACTACATGTAATAGTTTTAATTATGTGCTCATTAGAGTATTTTAGGGATTTTGATTTGGAATCGATGGATATCACTTTAAAGTTTCGACAGCAAGAATATGGTGATGTCAATTGTGTGGTATGGGATGCGGCTTTAGTGCTCGCCAAGTATTTAGAAACATTGTACGTCAAACAATATACATTTTTTGTCTCTAAGCGAGTCTTAGAGCTAGGAGCAGGATTAGGATGTGTCGGGATTACAGCTGCGTGTTTTGGGTAAATGAAATCGCAAGTTATTATACTCATATAATTTAAGTACCTATGTGTTAATCAAGAGCTATTATAAAATAACATTATTTTTATTTAAAATAATTTTATGATAAACCCAATTGTTAACTCTTAGCAATATATCATTTAGAAAAATAAAACATCCGTATAGGTTAAGCGCCTGCATCAAAAGATTGGTGCAGATGGTAAGTTTCATATATAAATTAGAAGAATTTAGGAATTAGTATTAAAAAAGGCAAATTATACCTGGTGGAACACAGGGTAGTCTTGAAATTAACCTTAGGCATGATATTATTTCAACTTACAATTTAAAACAAAATTTTCCGTATTTATTATTAAAAAATGTTATCAACATAATTATTATGAGTAAAAAATTATTTTATAAAAATTTTTTACAGACTATTAATGGTAAAATAAAAGAACTGGGAAGAAGTCCAAGTTGTAGTTTAACATAAAAAATCATCCATCTCGTGTATTCAAATAATATTTTCACATGCAATAACAAAATAATAGAAACCAATAAGAGATAACACTCTTCATCCTATTAAAATAACTCAATGTGTGATAGTATTGACTATATATTTCGATTGAATCTATTATCAATTCTTTTTTTATAAAAAGTGTTATTCATCTTTGTTTTTATTTAATATATTGTTTTTACATTCTTTATTATTGTGTTTCAACTTTCAATACGGATAATAATATTTTTTAGATTCGGTATTAGTTTGGATTTAGATTTTGTAAAGGTTAACCAATTTTGAAATGGGTTATAACCCCTGAAAGTTGTTAATTCATAAACAAATAAAATCCATTTTTCAAGTATTTTCTTGTACATTAACTTTCTTAGCCATAAGTAGCATACTTAATAAACAATAAATATTAGTATTAAATTGCTATCATATCCTACAATTATAGTAGTAGTATTAATAGATGTTAGCAAATTAAATTCAAAATTTGGAATTGATTAAAAATTTGCCCTTTGAGTGATTCTTCTAGCTTGAAAAAGTAAAGTTTATGCCTTATACAACTTTCAAGTTTGCTCAATTGTGTATATTAGAAGGGTAAATGTAAGCAACGGTAAAAGGAAAATAATTTGCAAATTGCAATAAATCATTTTGTTTATTTCTCAATTATTTTTATTATTTACTTATTTTAATAACATAATTTTGATAATATACGCTATTGTTGTCTTTTATATATTTACTTTAATTTGGTAAATATCAACATGAAAATAGACAATTATGGTGTTTGATAATTTGTGGAAATTTAATTTTATAACAACCGACACTAAATAAATCCACATGTAATTTTTACAGGGGAGATGTTATTTTAACAGATTTATCACAAAACTTACAACAACTACAGTGTAATATTGATGAAAATAAACTTCATATTAAAGGCAATGCAAAAGCAGATGCATTAAAATGGGGCAATAAGTTACAAGCAGAACCTTTTGATATTTTGTTAATGGCTGATTGTATATACTATATTGAAGTAAATAGTATATAACACAAATTAATTTATTAAAATTATAATGTTTTTTTGAATGCATATTTATGTAGGTTATAGAAGATTTAGTGAAAACAATGGTAGATTCGACAACACCGGAAACTTTAATTTTAATTAGTCAAGAGATTAGAGATACGGACAAACAAAAAACAAGTTGGGAAATGTTTACTAACACATTGATTAAATATTTTACAATATCATACATACCAGAAGATGAACAACATCCCATTTATAGAAGTTCCGACATACTTTTAATAAATGCAAAGAAAAAATGTTTGTGAAATACAAATATAAATAAAGATAATAACCATAACCTATTAAATAATATTTAGTTTAAACTTAAATGCAATGATCCCATTAATGTTTCTAGCACATACAATTGGTTTTTTTTGTTCAATTGTTTTTTTTCACTAAAAAAAAAAAAATACTGTTAGTCATTAAAAAATGCAATCAGTAACTCATTATTACCTGTACATATGTTCTATTCGTTTTAACGATAGTGTTGCAACTTTTTTTAATGTAGTTTTCTTTGACTGAGTGGTCTTTTGAAAACCAATTAAACTACGCGCAGTCTAAAAACAAAAAAATGTGTGATACTCTTACTACTTATAATATTATTAGCATCAGTACAAAATAGAAGTATCTAAGAAAATCATCAGTATTCAAGGACGGTTTTGATAAAAAAAACAAAATTATAATTTTACTTTGACGTCTTCTACACAAGCTTTTAATTTAAATAATTTGTAGTTAACACTTACTAAATATAAGCCATATAATGCTCTGATGTTATTTGGATTGAGAAGAATTGCATATGAATAATGAGCACGAGCTAGCTCTAAATTGTCAACGCCTCCCTGAAACATGAATAATGTGAATAGAAAATTTTGATGATAATACGTGCATAAAGTATTGGATGCAAACAGAGATATTATAAACAATAAACTATTTTATATAACCAATATTTGTGGACGCAAATTATAATACATTCTAAATCTTCTATTGTCATAATACAGAACAGTTATATCTAAATATTCTTATGTAACTTTTTTAACAGAAAATTTGTTTGGTACGTGTATTCTTTCTTAGCACTGAATATAATATAATGTGTCGCATAAAAAAAAAAAATATATTTATGTAATGCATACATGTGTGTAACGAATATCAGCATGACGTTGATGATATAAATGATTCTGAGAATTGTGTAAAATCATTTCTTCCATACAGTACGCTGATTTTGCATATTCCCCTTCTAAAAGATACAAATTACTTAATTCTTGCCAACCTTCTTGATCAACCATAAATCTATAATATTTTATGTTAATTACTACACAATAGTTTGTTAATTTAATTATTTTAGAATAAATTCTTACTTTTTTAAATAATCGACAAGTTCTTTGATGGCTTCACTAATTTGACATTTTGCTTTTAATACGGCAACTTTATGTTTCCTAGTCTGAGCATTGGTCTCATCAGCTTTAATTAATTTATCAAGGGCTTCTAATGCTTCATCGTACCTATATGGTAAATATATTTATTATACCTACTCTATACAGTTATACTATTTTATCAACACAATATGATTACTTTTCCTCAGCTTGCAGAATGGTTACAGCCAATCTACGTACTCTATGGCTGTCAGGAAACTTTTTTAATAGCATTTGCAAACATGATTTGGCAACATCGATACGATTACAGTCACATGCAGCAATTAAAACTTGTTCCAAAATTAGGTAACCTACAATTGAAGAAAAAAAAAATTTACTTGTTTATGATTATAAAGGTTTGCTTTATTTCTTATAAACTAAATAAAATGTCTTCCTAGTCACTTTTTTATTTTATTATCACAACTTTATCTGTAAACCGGTTACACGATAGTTAGGACTTAGGGTGTGCCTCAATACTTGAAAAATAACTTACGATCATTTCCTAGGTGTTTAATTTTGTGTTTTAGTGACGAGTCCCAAATATCCAATACTTCTTTACTCTTACGTTCATTGTCTTCGCGATATTTTTTAAGTTTCTCTTGAGCTTCTACAAATAAAATATTTCCTAAATTGACAGTTCAATATTTAAGGTAGTGTTAGTAATAACTCACCACTAAGATTAACCATGGTGATTAACACACGAGGAATGTAACAAAATATAAAATTATATAAAAGACTAGAGAAAAACAAACCTCAATTAATTAAGAATATCGTTGTAATAATTGGAAAAAGTTAACAAATTAAAATTTTTCGACAGTCGACCAGAAAATAGGGAATGATAATTGATAATTCTGTGTTTTGCTGGTTACGTGATTAATTGATAAGAGTACAGTGTGTCTATATGACAATATATTTTAATTTCTTTTATCCTTAAGTTGCACTTTCCCGGTTATTTTACATATTATATATTTTACAGTTTAAATTGTATAATTAATCTAGTACAATATTGATAATTTTCTATTTAGAACATAGGCTCCAATATAAGTACGTAATAAATTTAATTTCAATCATGAAACTTGTTACTGTAGTCTTATCACGTTATTTTTGTGATAAGAGCTGTGATAGTACATTTTTTAAAAGTGTATTTGGGAATTGGTTCAAACTTCAAGATAAACGGCAGATGTTTCATATATTTTAAATTTTTCTGTCGATTGTTAATATGAAAGTAATAACCAAAAAATCACTAATATTTTAATAAAATATACTAAAAAAAAAGTACTTTTTTCGTCTGTTATTGTTACACAGATGTGTATTTAACGTACAAATTAGTAACAAAATGCCAAGAAGACAAATCAAACGTTATTCCGACTTTTAACTAGAATGTATTGCTGATGTTGCATTAACAGTTGCAATGAAGTGTGTTATACCAAAACAAAATTTAAAAAGTATGAGCAATTTAAAAAATGTCATTAAGCATTTTTATTTGTAGAAGTATTGTTGATTTTAGACCTAATTTATTTATAATATTTTAGCAGTGATTTATGCCATCATATGATTTAAAAATGTTTTTATTTCAGTCTTATCACGGGCCTTGAATACAATGTGCCGTATTGGTGAAGATTTATATATAGAGCCAAATTCAACTCAACTAATATTTCATACGACCAATAGTTGGCATACGGTTTATGCATGGTTCACATTTGATTCAACATTTTTCTCCAGTTACTATTTTACTCAGGAGGACGAGCAAAACAGTGAAAGTTCTTTAAAATGCAAAATATCACTCAAGGTAACAACATATGAGTCGATTAGTTGTATAATACAGTATGTCTGGATGAGTAACAATAAAATATTGGTATAAGATTAGAAAGGTTCATTAGACAGCTCTCACTGTCGTCAGTTTGACACTTGGTCAGGAGGTCCAGTTTACTACCGTCTAGTGAAAAGAACCGCCATTCGTCTTTGAACCAAATTCCTCAAGAAACTATCTAATGATGGCAGCATTGGGCTTTTAAGATATGTTAAGCTACCTAATGAAAAAATTAGTTTCAATTAAGATTGGACCTACCTATTTTTAGAACTAGTCAATTCATAGGGGATTAATAACTAATGTAAAATGTAAAATTACATAAAATATAACTATATAAGCTTTTTATTTTTAGTCCTGTATTACAATATTTAAATCTCCTCATCTTGCTCGTTGCTTGGAATCATGCCATATGGAAATCAATAGCAATGCGGATAATATAACCATACAGCTACGTTATTCTAATTTTTGTATCAAAACACATTTAATTCCAGTACTAGAATACTCAGCATTACAAGCAAGTTATATTATAATAATTGTATTATGTATTACTAAATAATATACTTGTATGTATTTTTTTTTTTGGATGGATAATCAAAGGGTTGGTTTCACAATAATGTGTGCGTGTGTTTTGTTTTAAAAATTAAAGGGCTTCTTGACAGGTTCCTTCAAAACTTGTATTCAACATTTTATTTCGAGAAGGTCTTTAGAAATATCACATGAATTAAATGGTTAAAAAATTCAGAAATTCAAACTTTCCTATTTGTTTGAACGGCAGTTGAATTTCTTTGTTAAAGGGGTAAATTTTAAACATTTAATCGAAAGTATTACAATGATAAAATGTGTATCTTCAATAGACAATTTTTTTTTTTTTGATGAAAATAAATATTAAGTTGTTCTAGTTATAAAATTTAAACTAATTTTTCTCCAAGTTATGGTGAAAGTTTGATAAAAAAATAACTTCCGTTGAAATCATTTTCCGGTGTATCTATTGGACGGAATAATTTAAAAAAATTTTTATGTGAAGCTTACTATTTTCTCTATAAGGGCTAAAAGGCTAATTTTTTATTTAGCTATCTGAAAATTCGTTAGATTTATTAGAAAATACCATACTATTAAATTAAAAATATAGTTAAAAAAGTTGGCGTTGATCCTAATATTTAATATTTATATTTATAGATGTATAGATGTTATTAATGATAAGTCTGTGTCGTGTTATTAGCCGTAACTTTTCTTATAAAATGAGTATTTTACAGGTTAACCAAAATGTTGAATCATCTTACATGTTATGCATAGATTCTAAAGTGCTATCAGCTGCTGTTAAACATTTTCAAAATAATGAAACTGACATTACAATGGAAGTAACTTCTGAAAAAGTATTGTTGAGAAGCCACCCAGAATCTTGCAGAGGTAATAATTGAATCTAAAGCTAACAGTGCATTTCAAATTAAACATTTATCTATGCTTTTGTTTTTAATTTCAGATCTTAGAAAAATGTTGAGGACTGAATTAAGCTTACAATCTTCAGAATTTGAAATTTACGACGTTGGCGATGGAAACTGTGTGACATTTTGCCTGAAAGAAGTACGACCATTATTAGCTTTTGCTGAACACATTTCTTTGCCAATGTCTATTCGTTTCAGTTCTCCAGGAATGTGAGTTGTATTTGATTGTTTTAAAATTTTGATTGAAAATTAACTGGCATCACTTTGCTACATTTCATTTCAGGCCAATGGTATTTGGACTTAAAAATGGATTAACATTTGAAGGTCAATATATTTTATCAACAATGACTGATAACAATGCGCTCTCCGGAAATGCCGAATCATTACCTTTACGATTGAACATAAACACAATTGAAAACACTCAGAGTAGCGATGGACGTCACGGAAACAATGTGCACAACAATCCCCAAACGGCGTCGGCTAACTCGTGCTTACGCACACCAATGCGAGTCCAAGTAGAGTACCCAGATAGTATATCGAGGAAGCGTCGAATTCAATCCAGTAGTGAACAACCTTCAAAAAAATTCAACCAAAGTTCAACGTCTGTAATTGAACAATTTAGACAAGATTGTTGCATGGAAGACGATGATATTTTATCTCAAGTCGTTGATTTTCCGACAAATGATGTACCTAGCACGACTGGTATAAATGAAGAAAATCTGACTCTTGGTCTGTCCGATACAGGCCATGTATTTGCAAGGTGCTTAACATTACCAGTGCAAAAATCGCCGAAAAAAGGAAAAGTAATAGTTTATGATTCGGATGGACTTGTAAGTGATTCTGAGTAAAGTATTTTAAGTGTATTATAATTTAAATAAAAATTTATTTAGTATGTTAAACAATTCTTTGTTATTCTTTGGTTACTTATACAAAAAAGTTTTTTGTTCCTCTTGTATGTAATAATGATATTTTTGTAAAGAAAAAAAATAGTATAACGCTATGCTTAAATTGTATATTGTTTGATGTTTAAATTACTTTATTTTTATAAGTAAAAAGTCAATGTTAAATTATAAACTATTTGAAATTATTGTGTTGAAACTTGTAAAGACTGTGTATTGTAAAGAATAAATTATGAATTTTTATGTAATTAATTAGTTGTGAAAATTTCAAAAATTGATTTAAGGTTAATATATTTTTTGTTTTAAGAATGAGAATGACAATATCAAGAAATATTGTAATTATCGTAATAACAATAACGTTATTGGTATTGAAAATGTCATTGTTATATTGTTTTAAAACATTATTTTGTACTCCAATCCACCCAAATATTTCTCTTGTAGTTTAATAATTTTGTTTAAAAGAAATAGAGAATATTATTTAAATCTGACGATTAACTCAGCTAACATAACTTGAACAGCTAAGACCAAAAAATGTGAAATTATATTCAAATATTTTATTGTAAAAAAAAAAACCATTTGAGAAGTGCAATGTTACAACGGGTATAAATGTTAAATACTATTATATTGATACAATTATTAAATAGGAATGTAAGTCCTATCATTGATCATAAATATTAATAGTATTTATAATCAATGGTCCTGTATTATATTATGCTACTATTGCGCAAGTTATCTTAGAAAAAATATTCGTCCTTACATCAGTTGATTGTTACATTAATTATCATTATTGTTTTTATGTTTTTTTTGAAACGCTCCGATTTTTTTTAGCAGTAGGTTTCAGTTATTAATATTGTGACTTTCCGGCAAAATATTATCAATACCATTTCCTATAGGCTATATTGTCCTATCAAAGGTCCGAAAAAAGATCGGAGCAAACAACAAATTTCACTCTCTAACTAAAAAAAAAATTGTTTTCAAAACGAATTATGTTTTTTATAAATAGATAAAATTATAACCGAGTTATTCTCCAAGGAACAAATAGAATATATTTCTTATTTATTTTCATTGTTTTTAACTGCCTATATATTGTTCCGCAATTATTAATAATAACGTTAATGAATAAACGTACAAACTGAACAAACGGAACAACTAAAATTTTATCGTTTCCGTTCCTAGCCGTTTGATACGGCTAAAACGTTTTTAATTAGGTACATATATTATTTCGCAACAATTTGAGGAAATCAATAAAAAACGTTTACAACCCCTGGATCCTGATAATAAATTCTAAAATTTGTTCAATTCGAGAATTAAATGAGATATTTGTTTTTCATTTAAAAATTCTAACTTGAAAACTAACATTCTTGCAATTTACAAAAATATTTTTAAAACTGAAGTATTAAACTTTTTAAAATCAATCTCTTGGTATTCCGATTCCACGATTAAAATTGGTTTTATTAAGTTACAACTTACAGCCCGTTGAAACTAATAAAACCGATTAACTTAATAACTTGCTAAAAAAAATTGTATTGCGAAATATCAAAAGAAAGATTTAGAAGAAATGTCAAGTGAGAAATTAGAAAAGTGTCATAAAAAGTATTTTTATCAGAACGAAAAAAATTTTGATTAATTTTCAAGTTAAAATATTTTAATGTGAGATTAAAATTTATCATGTTATTCAAATGAAAAAAAAAATCTTTAGGAAGTACTAAGAGTTGAGCAAGATCAAGTAATCTGAAATTTTAGAGAATTCTTATTTAAATAGGCTATTATTGATTGGAGGCATAACAAAAACATTTTTTTACACAGATACAGCACCTATATGTAATATTTTTACAATATCATATATGAGGTAATTATTGAAAATGGAGTTCGTATTTCAGTAAATATATATCATATGAATAAATAATGACAGTTTTGTAATCAGAAGAAAAAATTGCCGAACCTAAACACACATGTTGGTTAGCGGGCACAAATGCGTCCACAGGGTGGCCACCGAGGGTTTACCAAGTCCCTATTGTACGATATGTAAATATAATAGATACTCAACCGAACATTATAGTTTGATAGCATAATGGATATATACAGAAATTAAAATAATATGACAAGTGGAAACCTAAAGTGATCGATAACATAATACAGAATATCAGTTATAGCTAACGTTTTTTTTTTTTTGAATTATAATTGAATACAAGGCAAGACGTTGTCGTCTCTTTTTTAATATCGCCGAGTTCTTTATTTTGTTTTCATGAATGTTCTTTCAAGGTATATTGCAAATTATACAGCCCAGTGCTTCCCGGGTGCGAGTCAAAGTTTATTGGATATTCGATTACTTTCCGAATCTCACAAAGACACAGACCAGATATCATAAGAATTAGCGTGCATTTGTATATTCGTCTCTGGTTAGTCTTGTACAATATTACATTACATAATACATATGAATGTACAAAGCATTCTTTGTAGACCGTTCACGACACACAGCAAAAGAATACCGATGTGACCCAACGATAAACATAATATAATCATTGATTTAAGAATGTTCTAAAATGGTCAATGGTATAACAAAGCCCACCAGTACACCAGTTTGGTAAAAAATAAAACTCAAAAAGAATTTTCATCTATCTCAAAATATGTTTTTCATTATGTCATTGCCATTTCGTCCATTTCTAACCTTTCTATTAACTATTATTATCCATTATTGCTAGTAATGGCAACGGAAAATATTCTAATAGGTTAAAGATATAACAAAGAAAATGATTTGAAATTCCTTTAACGTTGGCATTTTGTACGCCTTGTATAGTAATTATTCAATAACCATAAAATATTATTTAAATACCTTTCGTCATTACTTATACGTGTTAAATTTAACGTTTTACATTAATTAACACCGACATTAAAACCTACCTACTACCCGGCTATAGTTCATTGACATATTTTTGACATTTTGGCCTATGCTATTCAAATAGGCGGCCTCGTGCTTAAACATGCGTTTCGTTCCACTCAGCAAAGATCAAGATAATTACGAGAAATATAAATAATGTATAATTGTGTAATAATTATACATTAACACGTTGAATGTAGGTATGTATATTTATTTTATTATTCGGTAATAATAATAATAAGCCTATAAAGTTAGTTTGTTATTAAATTTTGTTGTTTGTCAAAGAAGAACATCTTAATGAACAAAAAATCAAATGTATTAGTTTGGCACTGTCATAGTTAAAGCGTTTGTGTACGCCTCAGTACAAGTGTCGAATAAAATATATTATACAGAGCCTATTTTACTAATTAACATTTGATACGAACTACTCTTAAAAAATATTCGTGTCCTGTGGGATTTAAAAAATATAGAAATGATTTCTAACTTAAATTCGTGCCTCTGTTGTTTCTGAAGTAAATGCGGAGTGTTTGTAAAGCTTCGTTTCCCAAGAGATTGTTTTCTAGTAGTAAGGCTGCCGTCGCCGTTTCTGGTAGTAAATTCTGTATACTAGGCACTCCCCGGGTCCCTCGAGTCTGACTAGTAATTACTTAAGTTAACCCAATAAATCGACAAAAAATTACCAGTTATAACCAATAAATGACGTTCCCGCTGTTAGTGCGTATAAATATAGTCCAGGTAATACAGTAAGTCCATCATTTAGTTTGTAATTAATATTGTACTTATACTACATCTTATAGCAGGTTGTACATACGTTTGGTCCTTAAAATATTGAGAGTCATTACCACTTGTTAAAATAGTTTACAAGCCATTAAAATACGAGATGTGTTGCCTAAAGAAATTATCAATGGATTTTAAATGGTATTATAAACATTGTTAAGTGTGTTTAGCTTTATATCTAAAGCTATGCTTCAGTATCAACATGACTTCTATGTTATCTCCTCTCGAAGAAAGTGTTTAATAGGTATCTAAGTTAAATTGCAGTTTCCACTTTTATTTTAAGCGACAACAACTAAAAAAAAAAACCCCCGAAAGAACTATTTAAAATCAAAATAAGTTAAGCTACTTGAACTTAAGCTACTTACACAAAAGTGTAATCGAACATGTTAAAGTTAAAGAACAAGCAGACTACCTAAGTTGTTAAACATGTATTTATAACAACTAAAGGCTAGCAACTAAACACCTGGCCTGATGTCAATAGTGTATTACATCTGACCTGATATCTATCAAAATTATTAGAGTAATACTAATAAGAGGTTTACGATGAATTCTTATGTAGGCAACAATAACGTGTTCGAACGGCACTTTGAGTAGGCAATTTTACTACTTCTGTGTATTAGTTTAGAATTTTAAATCTTTATAATATCACATAAATATAACATAATCTTCTTCTTCTTCAGCTTTTATAGATCATTAAGGCCCATCACTGCTCCACACAGCCGCCTCCATTCCTCTCTATCATTTGCTAATTCTTTCGGGTTATCAACCCTAAATATCCTGAAATTCTGGTTGGGCTCGTCTATCCACCTTTTCTTCGGGCTGCCCAATGGTCTCTTACCTCCTGGTTTCCAGTTAAGCGCATCCTTCATTAAATATAACATAATATTATGTTCTTTGTCGAGAATAGTGGACGACTGAATCGAGTAATGTTATTATATTATTTCTTATCGTTTGTAAGTATTCGAGTTTGACGAGTTAAGTTAAAAACTATTACCTATGGTTGTAATAGGCCGCAAATAATGTATCTACCGACAATAGTAAGTTATTTTGGATGATCTGTATAGAACGATCAATGGGAACGGTGTTTGATCGATTGTCGTTTGGCATTTTGCCCGGCGGTTGCTTTTGGAAAACTTTAACCGGCAGCATTACCCTCGGCTACCGATTGATCGCTCGTTTTTCTCTTAAGTTGTTCGACAGCAAGAAAAGTTTTCACTTGTTATTAAAGCTCGCGCTAAGCCGATATGACCGACTTAGTTGTGGCTTTAGACACACACACACACACATATATATATATTTATATAAAATTAAAGATAATCGAAACCAATAAACGGGTGGTGCGCCTTCTCGAAGACCCACCGCCGTCTGCGAATGAATCGCCCTAATGCCGCGCGTATTAAGTGAAAAATGTTTAATCCCTTTTACCTTTTATAAACCCTCTTTTAATGATTATTTATGGCCGAACTTTTTTCTCTCTCTCGGATTAACGGGCTCGTCATTTCCCGTAGGGCACAGACGAGGGCGGCCAACCAAACGCTCTGGAATAAAAACGAACAGAAGAAATTAATTTTTCGTATACCAAAGACAAGACAGAGTAGTAGACGTGTATATATGTATTATACGTTCTCAATTTATATATATATATACAGTGTATAATACCTACGTATAAGCCAGGGTTGAGACTTGAGCGAAAAATTATTACTGTCCCGTTTCGAAAGAAAGTTTTTAATAAAATATAATGTCTCCCGACCGGATTGACGGTGGCGAGGTTTTTCATTGCTGGCCGTGACAGGTGAGATTTGTCGGCGATGATAAAAATAATAATTACTCTAAAGACGGCCGTCTTGACGCCAACATCATTTGCCGTCCGTTACATCAATATTGCAATAATTTTTTTAATTAAAATCAATTTATCCTGCCGGCAGACATTAGTTTTTCGGCGGTTAGGGGCGTTGTTATGTTGTATAAATATGGGTCAAAACTCCAAATACCGACTAACTTTTGGAGCACCCCCTCCCCTCTCCGTGGAACTTACCCTACGCGTCTGTTTCGATAAATAGAATGTCCTCAAATTTGTTTCGATTATTTTAGCCGTGGTCGTATAAAGTATGTTTAGTTTCATCAAAAAAATGTATTAAAATTCGGTTACTAATCGGTAAAAAAAATTTCAGCATTCTGAATATAATATTGATTTTTTTTTTGAGCAACAAAAAGTCATTAAAAGTTGTATTTATAATCTAAAAAGTTGATTTTTTCGTGTTGAGAATTTTTCTAATATTTTTTTCAGAAAGCTGAGAAAATTTTGCACAAAATGTGTAAATTTCAAACTTGGTTTCCCATAAAAAATGCTTATTAAAAAAAAAAAAAGAGTGAAAATTTATAGAACAGTCGAAAAAGCAGAAAATTATCTTTTTTTACAGAAAATTATTTCAACTATTTTGATTATTGTGTTTATTTATGTTTCCAAAAATTTACATGTCGTTTGGATCGTTTTTTTTGGTCTTGGTGGTGAGAAGTTGACTTTTTAAACTTTTGACCTATCTAGTGCAAATTGCATACGATTTTGGATCGATAGACACCCCACTTGAGTGAATAATTCCACAGGAAAAAAAGTTACTGTGTCTTCAGAAACAAAAAGAAAAAATACATCATTATAAAACCAATACTTCTTCACAGCTCCGCATCGAAGCGAGTTTATTTATGTTTGAACATAGTCGAGATATTTTTATGAAATACAGTATCAACTTTGTTTTTTAAAAATAAAAGGATTTACTTGACTATTAAAATTAAGAAAAACGAATTGAATGAATACAATTTAAAGTAAGTTCTTCTCATTATAATTTATCAAATAAAAATAGGCAAATCAAGAGAGGGTGTTGGAAAGGAGGCATAGGCATTCTCATTGACTCTCACTGAAGTGCCAAGGCCCAAGTGTTATATTTTAATAGTCAATAGTTATAAGAACTCATAACTTCGGGAATGTAATTTATTAAATTGATGGGATCGTAATGTGATCATTATTCATCCATCAAAAGAAAGTTGTGCAAGTGATTTTTTTTTTACGGAGATGAAATTACAAGGTAAACATGATTGCCAGGCACTTAACCAGATCTGTATTATATTGGGTTAGGACTTAGGAAGTGATAATTTGCAATATTATAACTGTTACTATTTAATTGTAAATGTACTGCTATTTATTAATTATGTAACTGTACCATATTGATAGGAATGAAAACTTTTGTATGCATTGCATTTATATACTCTCTGTCAATTGGTTCATCTTTTGGATTGGCCGGTCTACAATTTATGAGATTCGACCATGGCACAAAAACAAACGCCACAATCAATCGCCAAACCACGTTATGTTTCCTGTAAACAATTAGTCAAATAATAATGTAACTGTAACTTAACCCCCCATTGGCTAACAGAATACGGTAAAGATATCAAACTTGTCTTGTAAAAAACAGAATGTGTGCTATAAAAATGAGTATTTTGCAAAAAAACAAAACAGTGATTTCTTAAAGTTATTATCGATCGAGTAAAAATTTAAACTAATTAATAAGAAATACACAAAAAAAAAAATCATTTAAAAAATACTCAACTTGGCCTGTCTAATATTAAAGTACAAAATATTGAAAATATCCTCCGGCTTATAAATGTACTTCTTTTTGCTAACCGAAAACTGACAAAATAATATTTATACTTCCCAAAATAAAACGCTGTCACGTAATAACAATATTTATTTGTCGTTTCCCCCAAAAAAATATACTTAATAATACATATACTTGGGTTATAAATAACTGAGAAACCCTTTTTGATTGTATCAGCTAACCTTTTAGATTGTAGCTTGTACGGTATATACAATAATAATATAACGACTGGTGGGTTCATAACTGGCCTTGGGATCTTTTAGATTCATATCGTAGGAGATTTATGCATGTTTGAATTATTGGAATTATTATCAGGATATACGCAATTCGTTATACAAGTGGTTCAGAAATCATGTGTACCATAAAAAAGGCATACATTTAATTAACAGAAATGGAAGATTCACTGTGTAGTATTTAAAAAAAAAACGAAAAAAAAGTACTACTTATGTTTTATGAGTATTATTATGTTAGATATAATATTAGGTACTATATTAACCAATTAAAGAATTTTAGTATTTTTACTGGATATACGATACAACAGATAATAACAACTTTTTTTATGAAAATAGGTAATAATATATTAAATTTAGCTGCAATAGAAAGAACAGTATTGAACACATTCCTCAAACATAAGTATGTTATTATTATAGATGTATTATATTCAACACATTGGTAGTAATATAGTAGGTAACAATTTCTGATTACAAATAATCTTTATTCAGATAGAGATGAAACGGAATTTAATTAAGTTAATGTATATTTTGTTTTATCTGGTCAACAGCAAAATATAATGAATAGTACAAATTGTATTCAGTGGTTTGCAGTTACCAAAGACACAAGTACAAAAAGGAGCGAACAGATAAAAAAATCAATGGATGTCAAGATTAGATAATAATATGGTCGTCGTTAAGTCAAAGTATTTTCTAGTGAAATATTCTATTCAATAAACGCGTCGTCTCATATTCGTTAACTAAAGTATTTTTTACCAAGAATAAAATGATTAAAAACGGCTTCAACAGATATTATATGATAAAATAATTTCTTTCCAAGATTGATTGATCACTTGACATCGCGTCTCTTTCTTAAAAACACTAGATGTTTTGCACATTTTGCCAAATAACAGAAAAATAAAACACACTGGACCAAAACACTAGTTAATAATCGAGTTATATAAAGGGAACTGGTGAACTGTGTGGATACTTCCTAGATGTGATGATTGGGAAGTCCCACTTAAAGGGTCAAGATCTTACAATTTAGTCTCTTGTTATAGAATATATTGTTATAGTTATAACTAATAATGTAAATTTTCGTTTGAATACATTTTAACAAAAATTGGGTTTAAGAGTTTGTCAAACAAAAAAAGTACTTTAACCGACAATCAACGGTGTAATCTTAAGCATTGTTATTGGAAATATTCAGAAATTCGTTGGTACTTAATTTGTTTATAGGATAAACTTATGTTTATTGTTTATGTAGACCGTAACCGTATAGGATGTAATGATCTCATGGCTCATGGGTATAGCTAGTGCAATAGGCAATTAATTAATTTATCATATTTTTAGTACTGTTTTAATTGTCATAAATAAATATTTAGTACTTATTGGCCTATGTTCACTACAGACCCCTTACATATATTATAAAATATTTGCTTGTAAATATATTATGATTATACAGCCCTATACAGTCATCTCTAATTAATAAACGTATGTGTGTTGTCATAAAATAACATGCACGTGAAACGGATACTCAGTCGATATTTATGTTGGATTTTATGGTAGACTTTAATTCGGTTTTACATTTCCATATTATAATATAATATATATTACATCATCTTGTTTTATAACATTTAATAGACTACGGCCAGTGGTTAAGTAGGTACAAATTGATCATTGCCTGTGTGGTGATTGTTATTTTTTTTTAAATAATTGGTTTTGTAACTTATCAACTTTGCATTATTTGTATTGTTTTCTTTTCTAGTTTTAACATGTTTTTCATTGAGCATAATTGAGGCGCCAGAAGAGCCTCAACCAACAAAACAACAACCAAAACCAACAAAAAATGTAATTTTGTGTATTAAATGGCAGAACTTTTTTTCTTGTAATTTGTGATTAAAAAATTACAATTATGTTTTATTTTTTAAAAGTTTTATCACTACGTTTAAAAGTATTCAAAAAATATTTGGACAGCTTTTGTGTAAAATTAATTATTAAAAATTACTATATATTCAGGTTTATCTTTTACTGGCTCTATGTGATTAAACAATTTTTTTTTTTATAACTTGTTTTCGTCATATTACTTTTAAGTCGAATATGGTAAAACAAAGTTAACACAATTAGAACAAATATTTCCCTAATGTATAATTAATAAAAGCAAATGTTAGAAATGCATTTTGTGTTAAGTAGATGAAAACTTCTGATAAAGTGTTATTACAATAATTGGGGTTTACCTGTATATACTAAAGCTCAGAATTGGTATGCACTCAACTGGGTCATGGTCACTACCATAGATTTTCTGAATATTTTAAATATAAAATATATATATATATATATTATATAACCATCGGAAGCTGGTAAACAAATTATACGGATATTTATCTTAATTAGGATGACCCTTTAAGAAGGATCGTGTCTCGCGAGAATGTTAATTCTTATTTGAATCTTTAAGTTATATTGTATTGTGTATTAGGTTCTTGAGTTTTCGCGTTATTATACAAAATAAATAAATAAATAATTAAAAGCACATCACTGTGTCAATATTCGATATCGGCCAACCAGAAATCTGTATTGATTATTTCATAGCGTTTAGCACTGCCTTGCGGACTAGGTTAGATGATAAAAGCATTAATTGAAACAGAGACGAAATGGCTAGAGAAAAAGGAGAAAAAAATCGTTTTTAGCTATAATAGTGATACTCTGTAATCCCTGTAGTAGTGTTCTAATTTCCCGACACGGGCTTCATTCTATATATTTTTGCCGTTATTGTTTCCGAGTCCGTTTATGTCTACAACGTGATATTCCCATGAGTGGCGATCGGTCTTAAGAAACTGCGGTCAGATTACACACACGTGGTCGTATTTCAAAGGCGCGTACACGTGAACGGAATTCAGGAAAAAGATCCGTATGAAAGATGCGAAGGAACCATTTTTCTTTTCATCGACAAAACGACCAAGTGATGGGAGGAGAATTGTCTTTAATTCGGTGCTGTGTAACTAATTCTGATCGTTTTGGAAGGTATATTGTTTTTTGCATAAAATTGGATGACAAAAAAAATCATATTTAATTATTCACATTTCAAACGCTCACGAGGGCAGAGAGTACAGAGTGATTCATTAAGGACAAGACAATCATTTTGTATTAAAACAATTGCAATTATGTAGTTTCTTTATGGAAATACTTTAGCTTATGTTTATGAAAAATACAATTAACAAAAAAAGATAAATATTTAGTAATTGTATAATATTGTAAAATAACAAAAAACAAAATGTAACAATAACAAAAGAAAAACTATAAAATTGCAATTATTTTAGGAGATTATTATTTTCAAGACAATTATGTAGTACACATACAAATAAAAATAAGAAATAATACAAACTAGTTTTGATTAAAAAAAACACTTTTGAATTTAACACTACCATTGTGGATGATGACGAACGCGCATTACTATAATTTAGTATTATTTTTATTGGAATATTTACACTAAAATTACGTTTACTGGACTCAGTTGATTGAAACATAATATATTTTATTATCCAATTCGAATTATCAGATTGGCTTTTTTGAAGCAGTTCCTAAAGTAATCGTTTCATAACGTTCTTTTGTTAAGTCAGTATTAATCCTTGTATTTGTCCTGGGTATGTAATTTTCTGTTAGATTTAAAAAAAACAAAAACGTTAAGAGTTAAACATTTTAGCACGAATGATATTAATATATTGTACAGCAAGAGATGAAATTAAGTCATTAGCAACACGAAGATGAGTACCATGTACATATACCATGTACCATGTATTGTGACTAAAAAGATGAAAAAACAAATTGTAAAAAATGTCAACAATTAACACATTTTTTCGGCCCTTATAAGGAAATTTAACATCATAATAAGAAGACCGAACAACTGTTATATTATAATTAAAAAAATGTACAAATCTAAAACCACAACATAATATTTATCAGACATAGCTAAGAGATAAACTAATAGTAAAAATAGTGAGCTAGCGTTGGTTGAAATAGTTTAGGCATTTCTTCATAACCATCTCAAAATATATATATATATAATTATGCTTACTGTGGTAAATAAAAAGGCCTCGAATTTGGTTCCCACCACTTTTCTTATTAAATTCTCGAGTAAACTTTTCATTAATCACAGTATATAGTAATATGTACATATATGCTAAAATTCATAAAAATTGTTTTATTATTTTCAGAGTACAAAAAAAAATTGTTAACTTGTTTTCTTTGGAATTATTTTATCTACATAATTAGTTTTCATAGAGTTTACATTATCTGTTTTTTTTTCTTTTAATTATTCCGGTATAAATCAACGATGGAGGAAATTTTAAGTCGTTCGATAGCAAATTGGACATAAAACTTTATTTTAAATATTACTTTATTTTATGGCACTGTGTAAAGAAGTCTGCTATAACGCTGCTGCGGTGGGATAAAATCGCACATAAATTGTACTGAAATAGCTTTTTAGGACTAAACTTTGAAAATATTGTCAATTTATCGGTTTATCGATAACATACAGTATTCTATATTGGAGCTATTAATTAGATTAGTTTCGTGACAAACACAATATAGCAGGTGAGTGTCCTTAAGATTTATTTATTAAGGGATTTATATAAAAAAAACATTGCCGCACTAAATGTGATGTAATGTTGGCTCGTCGTTCCATCTTGTAGTTTCTCTGTAGCAATAAGGATTGCGTTTATAGGTACTATTTTTTTGAACACAGAAAATATTCTTTTGGAGTTATTTATTTATTATCGTTCTACATTGAACTTGTACAATAAATAATAAATAACATGACACCGTTACGAATTAGGTACACAAGTCACAATACATAATATAACCAAACTGTCTGTTAAAAAACTTAGCATACAATTTATTATTAACAAAGCTGCAACCACTTATTTTAATGATATTTTCAGTGGCGTTGGGAGTGGAATTGTGTATATTAAATTTAATTCTGAACACACAAATTCGAATCACATATTTTATTACTGACAGCACCTACTGACTACTGTCTAGTGTGACTTGTACCTTAAGAGCAATGAATACACGTTTTTGATATTTACAAGGTTTTAACTTTTGGCAGATAAGGTACTATGGTATACGTTAGACAATGGCGGCCTAATTGGTTCGAGAGTTTTATATTTTGTCGATTACACAAATATAATATAGTGTAAGGAGAGAATCCGATAAAATTATCAGTGAAAAACAAGTCGTTTACTTAAGTTCGGATACCTATCCCCTTGTTTGTCTTAATTTTGACTTGTTTACCGTAATAATCTTAGAATAGTACAATTATAAATTTCGAAACTGTTTTGTATACAAAAACAATGAGCTTAATGAGAAAAAATATTATGTATGATTTGATATTTTAACAAAAAAAAAAGTTTTTTTTCATTTTTATTCATCATTGATTAATACACTGTCGATGGAGCATCTGCTAACGGACAACAATAGCTACAGCTATCAAAAACTTACACGATGAAACTTCCCTTAAACTTTTTAGTTTTTCTTCTGATTTATGTTAAGGTCGTGCCACACAATATAATCAAAACTTTTATAATAGCGGATTATTTGATTTTTATACACAAACAAACATTTACTTGCTTTCTAAAATTGTCACCTGAATCCCAAAAATCTTTTGAAATCAACCAACCGATTTGTACACCGAAAGTTTAGACACAGAATAAATTAATTATGTGGCTTAGGAGCAAATGAAGGGTACAAGGAAAAAACCAGCAAAGTCACTTTTTAAAAATGGCAATTTTTTGTTATAAAATTCGTTTTGATACAAAACGAATCTGTTCTTTACTTTTAAGCACGATTATAAACAAACATTATTTTCAAACATATTTTAGAATTTTTTAAACATATTTTTCTTAGATTAGAAAAAAGTGACTTTTCTGGTTTTTTCCCTGTACCTTTCAAATGAAAACGTTATCTGCATGTACACAATAATGTATGATGTTTAAAACAAACCATAATACTATAACACTGTATGTCTTTATTTTCAAGGTTCTCATTTCTCTTTGATCTTCGAATGTCGTACACTCGTGTATATAATCAAAATTGCTTCACATAGGGCTATCTGCGCCAAGATGATAATTTTTCTTTTGCATCCCAAACCGTGACCTCAGAGTCCATTATCATGAAAAGCCTTAATTACCGTTCTCTCTTAAACCCCCGGCGGTAGAGCTGTGGTAATATATAGGGTTGTGGAATGTATATAATATGTATGTGTGGGGGGGGGGAACCAAATGAAGTTCTTCGGAAAAAAGTGATTATATATTATTATTATTATATTGTACACACCGACTTCGTCAGGTTTATTTTTTATTTTTTAGACGGTAAGCATCGCGCTTAATTAATCATGGTGTCATAATCCCGTCATCGGTTTCCTTTTCATATTTTTTTGTCCCTCGCTTCCGCCCTTGCCGACCGGGGTTAAAGCATTATATTTTTTCGCCCTTTCCTCCCCCCACCGCACGCATACTGTATTTGTATATCCTAAAAGAATATCGCCGGCAACGACCTTCTCCAATTTTCCTTTAATCCTTTGGCGAGAGAAATTAATGAAAACGCTTTTCAATGCGCGCAAAGGTCGGGATCGGTACAAAAAAAATTAAAAAAATGTTTTTTTTTTTATATACTTGCCCCGTCGTGGGTTTAAGTGCATAATACCGGACTCGTTCGGTTCTTCTGCATTATGTACTCTATCGGTTGTATATTATAATATGTAATCCGTCATCGGTTAATTATTATTATCGAAAACGGTCTTGCATAATATTATTTTTCATCCACTATCAATGATCCGGCGGCGAACGATTAGTCACAGCCCAACCAATTAGTCCAGTCGTCGTGTGACCCTATAGGTCTTGATGTAAATACTATGACGGGTATAAAAAATAATCATAAATTATTAGTATATAATATATATATATATATATATAGGTGAGTGATAAAGGAAAGAGGGGAGAAGGTGGGAAAGGTGTAATCTGATATGCTTATAACGGACAGTGCAATCGCAATTCAAGGCGATTCACGCAGGACAGGCAGTATTGTTGTGTGCTATATTATATATCCCTTAAACGAAATAAAACTTGATAAATTCAACCCGGATACTTGGGGGTGGCTATTGTTTCATTTTGAACGTCACGATGATTAATAGGACATTGCCTGCCGGCCGTGCGGTCAGATCTAACGGGATTTGGTCGACGTCAGAAATGGAATTTGTTTTATAGTTTCTTCTTGCTACACGGGGTTAATGATAATTGTGACCGAAATTCTTTGCTCGTGCTCATTTCCCAGACTTAAAAACGGACCAATTCGTGAAATGAAAAAAACAAAATTTTTTTTTAATACTTCATGTCGAACGTTTACGGTTTGCTTGCGCTAAAAAGCAGCCCAATAGTTAATGATCAACTGTTAAATTTGTCTATTTTCTATTTAATTGATGTTACTTAATTGTTACTTCTATTTAATGATGTAATATTTTGAAATAAAACACAATTTTGGTATTCAACTTTGGGATTTTATTGATGTAGAAAACTATGTTTTGGTTTAAAATATGACCACTGAGGATATCATAATTTGCTGTTACATTCAAATAGCGCCCATACACTAGGACAAAAATATAGTCGAATACCTACTTAGAGTTGATTATCGACTAATGTTTTTTGGTATTATTCTTAATAGTGTACTAACTTAATTTCATTCGGTCACTATGGTTACTCGATTATTGCTCGGCCGTTATTGTTTAATAGTTTTACCGTATTTTGTATACAAAGGTTTGATCAATATGGTAAGTGTAATGAAAATAAGTGCATTGGCCTCCGTTGCAACTAACGCAACGGCAGAACCGTAGAAATTAATCAGTCGAACGTTTGCTAGATTACCGGGACGGGTTAGGCGTTACCAGGAGTTTAAATTTTATGTAAATGATAGCTTAAAAAAAAAATAATAATAATAAAACAACAGGGCTGAGTGAACTCAACAATAAAGGGTTGAGTTGGTCATTAATCATTCCAATATTAGACGAGCTATCGCTTTGAATAAGCCGTTCGACATCTGACGTTTTTATTCGGTGCAGACACTATAGTGTAGTAACTTTATAGTATATGATTACTGATAAGTGATAATATTCCGTTAAACCGTATCGTACAACGCGATAATTTTAATAATGACCAGCGAAGTAGAAGACACCCTGAAACGCATTCAATCTCACCGTGGAGTAATCGGCACAATAGTTGTGAACGGCGACGGTTTGTATCTTTCAAACGCGACCTACAATAATATGGAATTGGATACTTCAAAATAAAACAAATAATTTTATAATTGATATTTTTTTTTTGAATAAGTGATGTATTTGTATTTTTGTTGTTTTAGGTATTCCTATAAAATCGACATTGGACAATACGACGTCGGTCCAATACGCAGGTTTAATTCAGCAGTTGGCCGACAAAGCGAGAAGCGTTGTAAGAGATTTAGATCCGTCCAACGATTTGATGTTCCTGCGCATGCGTACGAAAAAACACGAAATCATGGTAGCACCAGGTAAGTATTTTATTTAACTGTAATTTTTCAAATTTCTATCAACACAGGTCTGTTAAGCGTTCACATAAGCATTTATTCTTATATTACATATTATTATACGTACTTATTTTTTCCTTTTTTTCTAACTCCAAGTAAGATATGGGCTAGTGGATGTATCTGTTTCGCAACGCAGTGACAATTGAATAGTAATAGTACCTCGCGATAACATAATTATCGAATTTTTGTTACGACAGAGTTGACTTTAAATACAATTCCCATTCAAATGCAAAGAAAATTAGCTACGTTCCAATAAAAATATTTTCCGATTTATGATGGTAGGTATACCTAAGGAGTCTAGTTAAGGTAATACACTGCGTGTGATTTCCAGTTTTCACATTTATATAAAAATACAACCAACTACCAAATATTATACAAGAGTTGTATGGTTAAAAAAAACCTGGAAGTTCATGTTTATAAATAATAAAACTTCTTGTAAGTTCTTGGATAGTAACATAAAAATGCATAAATAAATAATAAGCGTATGTCTTATCCATGTTGTTTCAGACAAAGATTTTATAATGATTGTGATACAAAATCCAACTGAAGCTCAACAATAAATAATTATATTAATGTAATATATTAAAGAAATAATAAGGAATATTTTAATTTAAAAAATATTAAATACACATTAACTTTAATTAGAATTTTCTTTTTAACATTATTAGCTGAATGTATAATATCTGTTAACATAAATTACAATACATGTGTATTATGTTATATCGTATTTCTTTAATTAAAAAAATATGTAAAACAATAAATAATACTTACATACATTTTTCAAAATTATACTTATAAAAAAAAAAACTTTTCTATAATTAAGCATACATTCGATATCTAGTACAATGATACTGGGAAAATAATTTGTTTTATTATTTATTTAGCATTTTATAAATTCTTCTATAGTTTTTTTTTAAGTTAAATATATTAGTGTTTACTCTCAAAACAATATACATATTTACTCATGAAACAGTTACATTTTTATTATGGAAATAATCATGTCAGCTTGTTGGCCTAATATATTGGTTTAATTATGTATGTAAATAAACGACTATATAGTTCATACAACATGTTATTACATCCTATAAAGACAATTAAAGGCGATTTTATTGGATAGGACGAGGATGCCATGCTTTTAGCGCCACCAATAAAAAACAATCTTGTATAATGTGGATTATTTTTTTTTTTAATGTTATTAAAATTAACGCGAAGGTAGAGTATAATTTGAGCGAAATGAGAGATAAGCAAATAATGATTACATTTGAATTTAAAGTTGTATTGAATCACGGATATTTAATGTACTTAAATACCTTCTTAGCTCCTTTGCATCGACGCCATAATTACTTGAAGAAAAATATAATCGTCGGATGGCGAGCCAGTAAAAAGAAGGATAGAAGAAGGAGAACAAAGAGTACGCCAAAAAAAAAAAAGCAATTTAATTAATGAAAATCTTTGTTGTTCATAATACAATGTGCATAATGTAATTGTCTCTAATCAATTTATCGTGCTTTATCGTTTAGTTAACGCCGTTAGTTTAAACAATAATGGGAGGAATCTATTATTCAGAATAGATGACTTATTGAGTTAATTCAATCGAGAGGTTAACTTCTCATATTTTCGATATCTTTAACGACACATACATGTAAGTATATTAGTTTTTCAGTGAATTTAAACCGTCCCCTGACCGCGTATCGCTGTAAATTAGCTCAAGTCGGTAAACCCGTGTAATATAATATATTCTTAATATAATAAACTACAATATATATATACATAAACATCATGTCATTGTGTTGCCGGGCTGTACTGACGTTGGACAATGGAGGTGTGGTGTTTGTGCGCTAAATCGAAGTAACTAATGCCAAAGTTTCCGGGGGCTACTAAAGGCTGGCTCGACGAAGGGTCCGTCCGCTTTGGAGAGTGAAAGAGTGAGAAAGAGAAAAGAAAACCTAATGTACCGAGATAAGGGTCTTAAGTGTGTGTATATATGTACCCATGTAGTGTGTACACGACGGGGACCGGGTGGGTCGAAAGAATAGGGAAATAGGTTTTGGGCGAGGTGACGACAAAATGGGACTTTCATTATTTCAACGGCGTAAGTATACCGAGTACACAGTAGTGCGCTGAGTGAGAAATAATTTCGTCAAATTCCGCGTGTGGAAGTTTAAGGTACCGATCGAAGCGGCTTAACTTTTATTTATATATTTTTTCCCTCTCGCCCAAAAAAGTTCTCACTCCCCCCCTCGCTGTTATTTTGAAGGCGAAAAGAAAAGGAAAAAAAAAAAGGAAAGAAAGCAGCCGGGTAAGGGCGGGAAAAAAAATTCCAAGACGATCGAGCACCCCGGGACTTTGTCGATAATTTATCGGGTATAACGGCCGTTGGAAACGCAGAAAGAAACAATATCCGCGGCGAGTCGGTGGAGGTGAATTATTGTTGACAAGTGTCGAGTCGTTATCTTTTCTCTCTGTCTTCGCTCGCCTTCTCTCCCTCTACATAAGCCCTCTATTTCACCTTATCACTGCAGCGACTATGGGTCGTTTTTAAACAAAATTAAGGGTTTCGCTAAAAGGTTTCCAAGCACATACACACACACACACACACATAGAGTATACAATGTTGGATTTCATTTAAATATTGGACGAATGCCTAATAACTACTAAAACCGTATCCCGGGACGGTTAAGTATAAGTATAAGTATGATCAAAATTAACGATCTATTCGAGAATTTCTATAAAATGAATACAAATCTTTTCCCGTGTCGATTGCACGGTATAATACGCAATTTAAACATTGTTTTATGTTGTCGATAGTTAAGTATAATTTTTCAATAGCATAATATGTACCTATCAAAAATTAGGGAAAAAATTGTTATTTACCAGCTTTGAGTTTACTATTGACATAATAATGACGATTATGATGCTTGCTTAAAAACAATAACATATCAGTCGAATATAAAAAAATAGTTCATTTTAAAAGATTATTATTATATTTTGTACATTTTGTTACGTTACGGGATAACAGAAAGCGCTATTTATTAAGGGACAAAGGATAGGCAATATATGACAAAAATTGACCCAGTAGCCATTTTTAATATGCCGAATAATTTTAAGGTGAAAAAATATTAAGTTTTTCTAGTTATAATACTTTTAAAGTTATTTTTCACCGAGTTATGTCAAAAGTTTGATAAAAAACTACTTTGGTAGAAGTCGTTTTCTGGCGTTTCTATTGGACGGATTTCAATTTTTATTTTTCATAAAAAAATAAATATATGTAAACATACATGTTTGAAATAATACACCCATTTTCGTTAATAAAAACCTGGGTTGCTAGGTTTTTCATTCTTTCTGCTGTTCTAAGGTCATGTAGGAATTTGTAGTAATAAATACATACACAAAACGTCTCGGATAGGCGCATTAAAGTAAAGTTTCATGTTTTTTTATCGAAGACATGAGATATAAAAAGTATGTATACACACTGAACAAATATTATTGTTTATATTTTTAGTTAGGAGAGAGAAGTCAAGTTTTAGGTAACATGATATTGCACGGTATTGAACCTTGATTTACATTTGAATATCACAAATATTAGAAATAATGTGAGAGACTTTCGGGTGGAAGCTAAAATGCTTTTGGTTAAGATTCAAATTGTTCATTATTTTATTTATTTAAATAACCATTTTTTACTATTTACAATCATACAATCATACATATTATTATGGTTTATCTACCTCCTGTAAGCAAAGCTTGAGTGAGAGGCAGAGAGATATTATGGAGATTTAATTACATTTTACTAATATTATTTACATATAATATACAATAATAAACAAATATAACAGCAAAAACAGAGAGAAAAAAGCAAATATTATTTTGATAATAAAAGAACACCCTTTCTAATAAATAACAAATACAGTATAACCTATGTACAAATTCAACCCCCCCCCCCCGTATAGGATACAAGTTTCATATTCATCATATTGATTTGAGTACAGTCGAGACACTATTTTTTTCGATGTTAAATTCCGTTTTTATTGGATGCTCACTGTTCAAATGAAATTCCCAACTTTGACGTTAATCTTTAGTACTTTTTAATTGAATTCCGACCGATTTCTGCCACGAGTTAAGCAGGGTTTTTGATTTACCCTTAGTAAACTAGGCATAAGCCTGTAGTCAAAAACTTTCTTACAAACCCCTTAAAGGTTCAAAGTAACAAAGTATAATATATTGTTTTTTCTTTGTTTTATATACATTTCCGCATGCGAACACAACTGAGTTATGTACTATTATTATTAAACCAATCATCTAATGTAATCTAGGTAATTATAATATATTATGTATACAGAGTTGTGTGTGTTTTGATAGCTTCTAATAGCATATCTAAAAGTAGGTTTAGTTTTGAGTAGTAAATTTATCAGTATCCATACTTGAATTAAAAATGTAAACACGTGTTAATCTATTAAGTAAAGTCCTACTTGTACACAATATTCTCGAAAGGGAACATTTATATTTTTTCTAATGTTTTTAACGAGAAAATGTTACCACTTAAAGTGTATATTAATGAACAATTAGCTATTAAGTTATTATTCATCGTAATTTACAACAACGCATTTACCAGATTATCAATTAATTATTTTTAACAGCTAACTTGAGTAATTACTGACGACAAGCCTTTTGTTTTATACCTTATGCCACTCAACTCAAATTTAAAAAAATAGTTAACAACATCGTGAAAACGCTTTCCTCAGTCATAATCAACGTATATATTCAAAAAGCTATAAATACAATAAGAGAACATACAAAAAATAGATAAGCTTCATTTTGCCTGCGAAATAGCAGGAATTACAGACAATAAGAATGAACGTACAAAAAAAAACGGAAACATTTGTACGTAGAAAAGAAAACAATACCAAAATATGAGTAAGGAAATCTAATAATAAAACGAGCACATATTTAGGTATTGTTATTAGAAAAGATAATAATAAGATATAATAAGTAAGAGAAAAGCAATGAAACGTATGTGTCAAGCAAAGATAGCTTTTACCGTCTAAAAATCAGAAAAAACTTAATGAAAACAGACATATGGTCTGTGGTAAAGTGTTATATGAGACCGAAGAGGTGACAACAGAGGAATGAAAAACAAATATGAGAAGCGTTTGAAGTATGGTGTTATAGAATAATGATAATACACATAGGCGCACAACTAGACCTACTATTTAGGGGGTGCCAAACCTAATTATTATCTTCAAACCATTAGATATAAAATAATATATTTGAAAACAAAAATATTCTAAAATATACATTTTGAACAGAGTATGTACATTATTAAATTTGTATGCGCACATATCAACAATTAGGGTTTGAATTTTTGGGGATGCTTAAGTCCCCGTAGCATCCCCCTAGGTACGTCTATGATGCTAAAGATAAGCTAAATGGAGGGAGTAACAAATAATGGCAGTACCAAAGAGAATATTGTTTAAAAAGGAAGACTAGTATGGAAGAGTTTGCTAAAAACACTTAATGAGTGGATAGGCCATGTAATTAGATACAAGGACATATTAAAACTGATTACTGGAGGAAGGGTAGTACTAAGGAGAAAAATCTTCTTTGGAATACATTCAACAAAATAAAAATGACCAAGAATGTAATTTATATGTGTAAATAATAAGGAAAGCTGTCGACCGAGACGAGTGGAGAAACGAGCTGCAAATTAATCTATGGACTGATAATTACTGTAACAATGGATCCATATCAAAGCTCTCTCACTGTAGTATTGACCAGTTTACCTCTGAAATTATCTAAAAAGTATGAGTTCATAAGCAGGATACAATACAATTTTGTCTTCAACTATACATATTTATTTACAACTATTGTTTTGAAAATGTGTTACTATAATATGTACGATTATTCAAACGAAAAAAAAAACCGTTAAGCCAAATTAATTAATTTTTTTTTTTAATCAAATTGCATCTATAATAATTGCATACATTGTTAATCTCCCACAGTGAGTACGTATATGTATTATCAATATTATATTTTTCCAAAGCGTATCGGATAAAGTCATAGCGAAAAAATAATTATCCCTCGTTTATTCGTGCATGCATTTTATACGCTGTTAGATATAACCGTAAATCTTCTATAATAAAATTTTGCTGGTTATGATTATCCTTTAGTAGGATTATTATTTTGCTGACTATGTACAACATAGTTATTTAGGCATCAATATCAGTGTAATTTTACAATCGATGTTGTCATAGGTTTTGGAATTAAATTACTTACATTACGCATTAGAACGGGTTTCTCATAGTAAATTTAACATGATTGTAAATTAGACTTAAAAATGATAATGAGTTATTTTAGTCAGTTACAGTAGTATTAAAGTAAGTATTCAGTTATCATCGTGATCGAGATACGGTCTACGACTCTCTAAGCTTACAATAGGTTTACTTTTAATAAACTGTTATAAGAACATATTTTAGATAATATTTATACGGGCAACGACGGTAGACAGTATAAACAGTACAACTGTTGTGTATTGGATTAATGTCAAGAGGCCCACGTCTTTTTAGAAATAATTTATAATAATAAAAAAAAAGAAAAAGTATTTTAACATTTAAAAAATAAAATTACAACTTTGAATTCAATCGCGGTAAACATGACGCGACGGTCAATGACATATTGTCAACAGTGTTTAAATATTATGTAAAAAACAAATTGTAATTTATGTGTTGTAACTTTTAATACACATAATAGTATACCTATTCTATTATTCAAACATGTGTATTGTGTACATTACTGCACGGATAGTGCATTCGTATATAAACATGGTGTAAAGTCAAAGCTCGTCCTTTGACATGATGATTGCAATGCAGATGTCAGCCGGCCAGTGTGTTATCATATAACCGTCCGTTTGTATGACCGATAATAATAATAATAATTATTATTACACGCACATACTCGTACTTGATGCGTTTTGGTGTTCTATATACGTGTGGCCATATTGCATGGCCGGAAGAGGGTGGCAGCTGTGGGTACTTTAAACCGTGAGCGCGCACATTTTGCAGCTTTTTGACGGATTAATGGAATGTTCGCCGTGTAGAGCGGCAACTATACGGTTTACGGTTTCCACCCCCCCCCCCCCATAAAACCCACAGAAGGGTCAAAAGGTAAAACATATATATTATACACTCTCTATCGCTTGCTTTTGAGTTCTACGTTATTATAATTCATATTATATACATTTTTGGACATTGAGAGCAACGCTGCGCCAAAGGACACACTTGCAGTTCGAAACTATAATATATTATCGCCGGCTGTTTAAAAATAAAAAAATAAATCTTACCGAAGTGGACGTATGATTTAGATTGTGCTACACGTAAAACACACACACACAAACGGTGTACGGTAAAAAAATATATAAACTATTATAAAGCCGGATTGACGGTGATTAGGGAGAAGGATTCCTCGCTAAGTGCCTTATTTTAATTTGAATTAGCTGCCTAAGGCTGCTTGAACTGGGACTGCCGACACTACCAAGTGTGTACTTGATCTGTTTTTTCACATTTCTTGTAGCATACATTTTTACCAAGTGTATACTTTATCAGTTTTTACACTATCATCATATAAATATTTCGAACAAAAAATATAATAGAATTAAAGGTTTAAGTTATTAATATTTTGCCACTTTTTTTTATAACACATACAATTTTCTCAAAAATCTATATTCAAACTTTTTTTTTATTAAGGACTCCCCCCCCCAAAAAAAAAACAAAGAAAATAATTACACTTTGACCTTAGTCAATTTCTAGGTAGCTATGTGTGAGTGAATCAACAGGTATTTGAATATATTTGCATTATATTGTTATTACGATAAATGGGTAACCATGGCAATAAATTATTTTAGACAGACGATTAACCCTTAATCGTATTCACCCCAATACTAAAAATACATTTTTAAGCAATTTGATCGTTCTTTGTATTTTTACAGATTTCAGACTCGCACGAGCGTTTGTTTGAAAACTGAAAGTGATTCTATCACTTTTAGTTGTATTCATTCATATAGACCTGTGGTCCACCTCGCCCTAATATGCTTCTAATATGCCACATTAGCTCACCATTAACTTCTTAAGTATAAAGCGAACTGTATAACCAGTAACTATAATACATTTGTATGGTCTTTCTGCCGATACAAGGATTATTATTTAAGAATATTTTCATATTGTGCCGCAAAGCATTATACTATCGTCTGATGTAAGACACTCATTTTCTTGGAAAATATGAGTATTTTGAAAATAATTTTTTTCTTATACATGTTATTTTACTTTATTTTTCAATACTTAGAAAATGTTTATCTTCGCCCCTTATACCCCTTAAACAAGTGTGGACATGTTTTTTTTCAAATGGAAACATATGTTTGTAATTCCACAAATATAGGGATGAAAGTAAACATTTTCTCAGTATTGAAAAATATGGTAAAATGTGTCATACTTTGTGTCAAACGTTCATACTTTTCGAGAAAACGAATGTCTTAGATCCGATGGATCATCTTGTAGACGCACTTACGATAGTATATGTACAAAAAATGTGCGTGGCAAGTTGTATTTATATTTTAGCATACGCCGCGACGGTGATGTAGCTTCCGAAAAAAGAAAATTCCAGGAAGAAAACGCATTTTGACAAACAAGCGGAAAATAAAGTCTCTTCTTCAAACTGCTGGCGTTTAAATGCAAATCTGCAAGTCGTTATGTGACAAGGTGTGCGTTAAGAAAATATATACATAATGATAATCAACCGGTGAAATTTTGTCTGGTGTGTCTACGGCCCATTGTGAATCAGTACACGGAATTTCGGGGTTTATCCCGGGAGTTACCGTCCGGGGGGGAAGGGGAAGGTGAGTGAAAGGCGCCAAAAAAGGATGGGGGGGAATGGTTGACAATATTTGAATGTTGCTATCAGGCGTCTACATTAGGGAGGGGTGTATGTGGAGGGGGGGGATAAAAAATATAAGAACAAGAAAGTGAGGTGAAAGAAAAAAAAAACGTGCTCGGATCTTGATAAAAAGTTGGCACCGGTTTTTTTCACGGACGTCACGTTTGCACAACACATTGCTTATATAACTTGAGGTATTATTTTGTTTCCCCTCCGAAGGGGCGGGTGTGTAAGAAAGAAAATAAAACACCAGGATTATTTTTTCCTTTTTTTTTTTATTTTGTCCCTTTTCGGTGTACGTTTTGGCAGACGGCGAGAATATCATATTAAACCGTTTTCACACAACCGGCCGGCTCTCATACCTACCACTGTGTTTTTGAAATTGATCGTTCGCATCTTTTGCTACTATAGATAAACATATTAATATTATAACGATTCGTCTAAAAAGAAATGCATTAAAGCCATATACATAAAAAAAAAAAATTCTAGAGAGTATAAGAAACTAGATTAAAGTGTAAGAAAATAATTGCATTTATATTCTGGACGTATGTTCATTGTTCAATATTTTTACGCAGGTATACAATAGAATTATACCGTATAAAAATGTTTAAAAAAACAATTTGATAAACTATTATCAGTTTTAATATTTGTAACAAAAAATAAATGTTATTATTATTTTTTTTTTTTGCAACACGGATGTCAGGATTGGATATTGTTACTGATAATTATTTACCAATAATACTTAAAATTGATAATACCGAAGAAAGATAAAAATCAAAAAGTCAGCTAACAATTCAAAAATAATGCTTTATAATCTAGTTAGATGTGTACATTACTATGTGCAACAATTAAAAGTAAGTAAAAAAAAAATGCCAACGGCACATAGTTTTCCTAAGCGGTCACAAGAGTAACCTATTCAGGTCCAACTATACCAAATGTGGTTTGACTTTAGTGATCGGACGAGAAATAATGTATTTTTAGACATTTAAATTTCTGTAATTAAATTTAAATACTAAAAAAATACACGGGCGGACAAATACTAGTTTTTTTTTTTTAGTTTCAATATTATGATAACATAACAACCAGTCCCAGGCACATAGTTGAGTTCGATATTCGGTTTTGGAGGTACAATTTATAAAACAATGTAATAAAGTAGGTATTTTGAGTAATTTAATTTTAGTGTCCACAATACAGTACAATGTAATATTATGAATAATTTCTTCGGTTATAGCGTTAAACAGATACCAATTATACCAATTAATATCAATATATACCAATTGATAGTCCGTTAAACATTTGTTATTATTTATAGTTGTAATAACTCGACATGCGGTTGGTTAAAATATATTAGTTTTGGTAAATAAAACGTTAATAACAAAATATGTGGTTATAAATTGGTTTAGGCTGAAGTCTGTAAACAAGTGGTAGAAAGTATAGAAGCAAAGAGCAAAAGGCAAAACTGAATCAATGTAGCTATTGACGGGTAGCTAAAGGATGTGTAGGTAGTCTAAATGAGCACAATAGGCTTAACATTTTTTTTACTTGATCTCTACGGGAATAAGAGCGGTTTAACGGGTAGTCGAATGCATTAGGATTTAGGATACAATAATATTGTACAATTATCAGTAGCAGCTGACAACGAACGTTCATGCCAAGACATCCACGACAAAGCCGGCCTTGACATTGTTGCAACCGACCAGCGACCACCAGCTGTTTTTACACGTTAGACGCATTATTATATTATAATATACACAGTATACTTGTACATGTATGTATACAACGCAGCAGTGCAATGGTGTTATGAGGTATACAGCTGTTTGGTACGCGTACAATGATGTTACACAACGCAGTAGCTGCCAAGTCCTGAATATCGTTTAAGCCTCTTAGTTTTGATTTTTTTTTTTTAATTGTTAGTTGTTTAATACTTTTGTCAATTACCGACGACCACGTACTTATCAAAATGAATGCACCGTTGCGCTGTGAGTATTTCATTGTTAAAATAAATAGCATATTTTCAGAGATAATATGCTTGAGTGGTTTTGAAGATAAGTATCGAATATTTGCTGAATTATTATGTTTTTGTTACCTCCTAACAACAGATAATATTAAATTGTTTAATTAATAAACGGTTTTATAATTTATTTAGTTTTCCAAGTGTGATAGATTTCATATGCTTGCTATATTTATTTTACCTTATGAAATAGCTTACAGCAATATTATAGTAAATTATATACATACATGTGTAGTTCTTGTGTGATTTGGTGTTCAAAATGTAATGAATCGTTTCACAGAATACTATAATTTTTTAGGGTTACTTATAATTTAATCAAAAATTATTAAATATAGGTACAGCTGTTACTTAATTTATCATATTTACTAATTCAATTTTAAATTCGGTGACAACAGATAAAGTTTAGAAGATTTATTTGAAAACATTTTTTATCGATATTCTAGAAGTTTTACATTATATGAAAAACGAGTTTTTGAATTAATGTGGAAATGTTGGTTATTATTTTTTTAAATAATAAAATAAATGAAGTACCATTTTGTAGAGTACATTGTAGATATACAATTATCAATTACATAAATAAATAAACGTCACCACTGTCATGTAAAAAGTGATCAAGTGTAAGTTAAAAGTAACTGAGAGAAAATTAATGTTTAATGTCTCTTTGATTTAATTTTTTTGTCATTAATAGTATTAAAACGTGGTTAACAACATTCTAATTATTTAATTTAGACACTTGATTCATACATTAGTTATAAAAATAAAATAATATGTTAACACGGCTTGATAGAAAAAATATTAGTAATCTTTATATCCCGTAAAAACTATTGTAGAATATAAACGTCGAAATGAATACTTCATTGAATCTAATTGTGCAAGTAAAAACCAAAAGATACTTATGAAAATAATTTACTACGTGGAATAAATAAAAATTATTTTCCAAGACAAGTGCCTGCTTGGAAATTAAATGACTAAAAAACAAGCATTTTTTAATTATTATAAAATAGCACAAAAAACCGTTTTTTTTATTAACATTTTTGTGGGTAAATTTGTGAAAAATCTGTTTTTTTTAAGGTATGATCATTTTTTTGGTACCTATGTGACCCTTATATTGCCGATATTTTTACTAGTTAGGACTCTCATATAAAATATTTAACTTACAAAAGTAAGTTTTGCTGTTACCCGTAAAAACCTAACGTAGCCAGCCATAAAGTCACAGACAATGTGGCTTTTAAAACTATGAAATATTCAAGTATAAAGTTATTTATCAATATAAAATATCAAATAATAAATTATTTAAGATTTATAAAAAATCCGGACAAAATGTCGACTACTTAGGATGGTCCGATTTCAGTTCTCTAAAGATATACGAGTTCTTTGAAAAATTGACTAGGTTAGGAAAGAAACAGATTTTTGATTTTTTGCTTTTTTTATGTAAAAAAATTAGGTTTTAAAATTGAAAAAATCTCCCTACATAACACAGTAAATTAGCCGAAGAATTCGAATCTTTTTACAAAATTGAAATTGGACCATCATATACAGTCGAAATTTTGTCTGACTTTTAGGTGTAAAATAAACCAAAATGGCTTTTACTCGTAGAAACAATTATTTATATTAAAAATAATACCTGGAAGCTTATACAAATTAACCGGTAAAAACGGTTGACACGATTAAAATTCATTAAAACCTCTTTTTTCTTAAGAAGGCGTCACACCGCCCATTTTTAAGGAGTAAAGTATAGGCAATATTTTACAAAATCTTAATTTAAAGGTTAAACTGTAATGTGTGATTATTAGTTCAATAACTAGGACTCTATTTTGGTAGTTAATTTATTTTTTGGACTACCACAGCATACTTGAAAGCGATTTAAAAATGTTTTTTCATCTCTACATGTTTAAGCAGACTGAAAATAACTCGCTTAATTTTGGTTTTAGAGTAAAAGCACCCATTATAAAATTAAAGGAAAACAATGTTCCGGAAGGCAAGATGTTGCGTTGTTTTCATTATTCTAAGTATAACGCTCAATACGTAGTTTAGAAATAACGACTATTTTAACATTTTTAAATGACTGTAACTTTTCAAAAAAGGATTTTTTTAAAAAAAAACGCACCGTCTTGCCCTCTTGAATATTGTTGTCTTTTAGTTTTATTATGGGTGCTTTTACTCTAAAACCAAAATTAAGCGAGTTATTTTCAGTCTGCTTAAACATGTTTTTACCACTGAAAATCACCGGCGCGACGCCCTCTTAAGTATTGCCTTTAAAAACTCATTCATATATAGCATACATCTATTGCTGTTGTTGTTTATGTATTTATTTACTTGATCCTTTTGTCGTTCAGAGGTATTTTTCGAGTCCAGGATTCAGAATCGTCTGCGGAAATTATTATTTTTTTTTTTTGAAAATCATTATTAACGCAATAACGTTTCTGTGGTAAAAATCATATTATACTAAACATTGTTACTGTTTTTTTGTTGTTGTTGTTGCTGTTTAGACGCATTAATCACAGGAGACGTTCTGGAGACAACTATTGGCGTGACGGGATTGACCATTGCTGCCACTGCAACGGGTTGGGGCATACCGTCGATGGCGGCCACGGGAGCGGCCATTAGCGTTTACAAAGTGCTTAAACTCATATTGAGGATACGCAGGAGATGGGCGTAAAACCGCTGGAAAATTCGAATAATGTAGTTTTGTAATTTGTGCGTGTAAAAAGAAAGAAAACAAAATTGACCATAAGCGGATACCGACCAAAACGAGGAACTCGGTTTTTAGATATATAACATTATTATCTACTATCTGTTTGTACATGTATAATATTATAACATGTACGTTTCGTTGTAAATATAGTTGAATATGTATAATAATAATAATATTATGATTTTCTTGTGTGTGCTTATATTATACTACGGCCGGTAATGTTTTTCCCGCCTTTTGTTGCTTATCAACAACAAATCAGCTGATAATATAATCAGGCCCAGGATACTGATAAAAATTAACACGGGCAAGATGCTTATCACACGAAAACGCGGCGGCTATCTACTTAAGGCTACACCACTGTAATGTTATAAATATATACATTATTATTATTTGTTGTGTTTAGATATTGTAACACATTAATATAATACTAAATAGTCCGTCACAAAATGGCCGTCACTTTGTTGTTTACATTAAAAGTGATCGATCTGTTTTCATCTATTTGGTGTTGCAACGTCGAGATTACAAAAATTCAACGTAGCCTAAACCTAACCTAACTGGCAAGCTACCCAAAAGAACATCATGTTGCATTCACAACAAACTAAAAGGATATTTAAAATAAAACAATAAAATCGTGTCACTAAAGGCCATTTCAATTTTTCCATACACAACAATATTCTATAATGGTGTTGTACGACGTAAAAAAATATGATGTTATGTAATACTTATATTAAAATCGTCAAGAGGTTTTTTTTTGTTGTTAATCTAGAAGAAGAAAAAAATTGATGAGTATGCAATTTTTTTTTAATAAGAGTCAAGTGAGATTTGAAGTGTTGAAAATTCGCAAATAAAAAAAAAATTACCTTAAAAACAGGCTGCCGGATTAGTCTACGAATTTTCGATATTCTCTTGTAATAAAATAAAATAAAATTTATTTAGAACGTGTCCTCGTGTATGATTCGTATTTAAGATCAATAATTAATTATCGTTCGGTGTTTACAACAGAAGCCGCCGCTGTTTGAATTTGGAAGATAAGAACCGTTTGTCTATCATTATTTTAATACGATATTACATTGTGTCTGTATCCTCACCTATGTGACAATACAAACATATATAAGAGTTTTAGGGGTCATTGGATTTTGGAAAACCGAAGACACTTGACTTTACCTAATAAGGGGAATGTAATATCTTTGCAAAGCTATAGCAAATGAACAGATTGATTAAAATTTAAACGCTATAATTGTATACAAATTGTTGTCTACTATATATATTTTATATTTCTATGGTATGTATCTACAAGTATAAGGAAAATATATTTCTATTTTCCGAGGAAATGAGTGTCTTACACCTGATTGATCAACCTGTAGTTTACACCCTGTGTATAAAAAGAATTGCATAAGTGAGAGGGGCTATCCAAGAAAGAATAGTAACAAGTAGTTTTCTGATGAATCTGATACTATTTTGATGCAATTTCGGAATACTAATGAAATTAAGTTATGCTAATAATTATTAAAAAATTGATACATTTTATATCAGTTAGTAATATAGTAATAGGTATTGTATTTACAACGATGTGTTTTTATTTTTTATTTTTGTGTCTGGACCCACGATATTTCGTAAACAGCTAAACCGATTTCTTCGTGTAGCAACTCTTTAGATCAGAAATCATACCGGAAGGTACTTTTTTAAGATCAAAACTTAAAAAAAAGTCACCCCTTCCCTATCACAATCGAGAAAAACACCTAAAGAATTTACAAATTTTTCAACTTAAAATTACGATGCTCTATAACTTTTTTAAAAATAGTCGAAAATGTTCCAAATTTATATGAATTGTTCTTCAAACATAAAACTATCGATAAACATTAACAAACCAAAAATATATCATAAACCCTTTCCCTTAGAAGGGATAGAATTTTTTTTTTTACTTCACTTTTTCAAGCAAAGTTTTAAATCAATTTTCTCAATAATCTGTAGTCAAAATTTTTTTTTTATTAAGGAAAAAACCCCAAAATAGGGTAAATTTACACTTTGGCCGTAGTCAGTTCTAGGTTGCTATGTGTGTGTGAATCAACAGCCAACAGGTAATGAAATTTTTTCATTATATTGTTAATTATGATAAATGAGTAACTATAACAGTACATTTTTATAGACAGACGATCAACCCTTATCGTATCCACCCTGCACAAGATTAAATATTAAATTTTAAGTACATTTTTGCTGGTCCCACGATATCTTCTAAGCCGCTATAACTGGTTTGAACATACTATCCACAGATTCGCATCGAAGCGTTTATTTAAAAGTGATTCATCACTTTCAGTTATAATAAAATCTGTAGACTTGTGACCTCTCCGTCCCCACTATGCCCCGACCTCACTGTACTGGATTTTTTATTTTAAACTCGTGCTATTTACTTCTTTTTAGTATATATGCTATATTTTATTGCACTTATAATATTTATATTTAACCCGTATTTATGGAGTCTAGTACGTATAAACATTAAACGTATAATATCGTGTCGAAGGAATACAGCATAGGGTTAAAACTCCAAAGTAAACACCGTTAAGTTTACTTAATACTTATTTTTACACAATAGTTTACGCAAAACGTGTGGAACGGTACGCATAAAAGTCTGAAGTCATTAAGTCACTATGATCAAAACTCATTCAACACCCAAAATGGGAGACGATAATGTTTTTGACTTGGTAACCAGCGACATTCATATTTTTTAACTGTTTCGAAAAACTTTAACAAAGGTAAAAAAAAAACAAAATCATTTTATGTGTTATCGGGTGCTGCATAAGGAGAGGTAATCTGAATATTATAGCGAGCAATTTATTATGATAGAACACAACTACAATCGCTTCGGTGAAGTAGTGAGTACCGACTGTTGATGAGGCGTGAGGCGATTAAGGGGATTGAGAGCAGGTGTCTTATGTAGATCAAATTTAAGAAAGACGTGGTTTCTAATAAATTTTGACATAGCTGGTATAAATTATAAAAAAAATAATGTTATCTTTCCAGAAAAAAATTACGATGACTTCTCCGACAATAACTAAATATTATAAATCATACATACTCATTTATTTTGATATTAGTACAAAACTACACACACGAGTCAAATTTGAAAAAAACAGAAAATTATCTTATTTTTACAGATAATTATTTCAACTATTTTGATTACTGTGGTCGTTTACGATTTTACTATGGAATTTCACCTTTTTTTGTTTTGTTTTTCTAAGCGATTTTATGTAGAACTCAGTTTCAAACATACAGATTTTATGTAAAATTATTTTATCAAAAAAATATTAGAAAAATTCTCAACACAAAAAAAAACCAACTTTTTAGATAATAAGCTCAATTTGAATGATTTTCTGTTACTCAAAAAATAAATCAATACCTTTCAGCAAGCCGAGATTATTTTACATAAGAAACTTTAATAATTTTTTTTATGGCCTAAGATACTATAGAAAAACGATAAAATAGAAGAGCAAAGAAAAAAACTGAAAATACTTTATACAACCTTGGCCAAAATAATCGGGAAAAAAAATTCCAACAAATTTGAGGACATTCTTTTTATTGTATATAGGATATATTTATCTCTAGACATATAATTATTATATTAACATTATTAAGTTGTTCTAAATTCCAGTTGTTTTGTGTTTATCACATAAAAAATAAAAGAACGAAAGAAGTTTAACTTAGAGTACCTACTCGTAACACTCACACTAGATTTTTTTTAGTGATTACCTAATTACGACACTTCGGATATTCGAGTATGCTTATTGCTTAATCGTTATTACTGAAGGGGTGCTGGATTTTGTTGGTACTTGAGATGCATTTGCAGAATTATGTAACAATTGTTTACTTCGGATTTTTTTAGTATTAAAAAAAAGAACCACTTATGAGGCCTCTACACTTGCTTATTTTTGGTCGAAAACAAGTCATTCTATTTCAAACGTACTGTTCCTAAGAGTACTCCGATTTAAGTTTTGAAAAAATATTTGAATTTTTCATAACATTTTCAACGCATCGATCGTGGCATAATTTTAAAATAATTTTTTGTCAATTCATTATTTCAGTTTTAAAAATGTTAAAAATTGCATCTTTTTACAATGAAAGAATTAATTCACTAAAAATAATTTTAAAATTATGCCATGATCGATGTCTTGAAAATGTAATGAAGAATTAATTTTCTTAGGTAAGTTCTGTTTGAAGTAGAAACATAAGTTTTTGTACAAAAACAGATCCTATATGTCTATATAAAAGTTGAGAAAGAAAATTAAATATCATAACAGGTCCTTCATTCCTATGGTAATGTTATGTTCGTTTAATAATCTTAACCTTGTTAAGTTTTAGTGAAAAGCCTATACAATGCGCATTAATAAAAACCAGTGTGTTTACTAAAAAAATGCAAATCCGACACACATCAAGTCGTTCATAAAACACGGATTTTAGAAAAAATCTCTAAAATTGTTTTTAAACATGTGGGACATACTGAAAAATCTAGTAATCAAAATAAGTAGTTCAAAATTGCTGTACTTTGTTATAAATAAAATCAAATTGTATGAACCATTCTGTTACTATTAGTTTTTAATGGGCATGGTGGTTAAGCTATTACAAAGTAACAAAACTAATATGGTCTTTAAATGAAAATGGAAAATTAAAGTTGAACAGTTTGTATTTTAGATTCGGTGCAAAGATGAAAAATTGTTTGGTTTTTAAAACATTGTAATTTTTTTCTTGCTACACAAATTTACTTTAATCAGCACCTGCTTTGTTCGGAAATTAAATGCAAATGGTACTTCTGTCCAAAACGCTTTTCCACTAAAATTGAGAAATCCCAAAAAATCACCGAATTCTTATTTACAACTCTGTGTACAGCTAAACTTCTTAGTGTGCTGGATGCTTATAATCTATCAATACATTTGTATGATCCGTTTAACAGTAATTCAATCTATTTTACATTTAATAACCGCCTAATAATTTTGTTAATTTCACCGTAGTAAAGTTCATTATACTGTTAATATATTGTTCCAGTTTTTTATTGGTTTTGTTTAATCGTTTGCACCACGCCCAAGACGCAGGATTATTTTCATTACTTAAAATCTTTTTTGTTGACACTTTGATTATTATATTTTTTGAATAAAATATATTGCTTAAGTAGTTTCAAACAATTGACACTCAAATTTTCTTATCAGATAATATTTTCTATTGTTTCGCTGCACGATAAGTTTTATTTACTTTCGTTAAACATTGAAAGTGTCCATATATTTTTTCAATTATTTAAGTATTTTAAGTATTGACAAACGAAATGTATTATCTCGTAAATACATTTTTTTCAAGTGTTGTTATAAACGTAATCTTCGAATTCGAAAAAAATATTAAAACCATATATATGTACCATATTTTATTTGATATAAAGTAGTATAAAAGAAAGAGCAATGAATAATATTTTTGTCATTTAACTACCGATTTTTTCTGTAATACCTACGGCACGAACGTTTTGTATTCAAACTTCATTTATAATTTTTCCATAATTTTTTTGGAAACACGATTAAGTTTTGGAGGAAAACAATGGCGACAAGTATGATACTGAAAATTCAATTATATTTGAAAGTCAGGTTTTATGAAAAATTTATTTTTTGTTTGTATAGTTGAATTTCCAGATGTTTTATTTGGCACTTCGACTAGTGCGTATCAAATCGAAGGTGCATATAATGAGGATGGTAAATGATCAAATTATCAATATAATATTTTTAATAATAGGTTAAGACATACAATTTTTAAAATCATATACGATTAGATTTATGCACAATACATAGTGGATTAATTTTTAATCCATTTCGTATGTAATTTACGTTTTACAATTTGAAAAAAACAATTTGAAAAATACTACACATACACACGGTTTTGACTTTTGTTAATAATTTTAATAACTTGTTAAAATGTTTAATTAATTTATGTAAGCTAACTATTTTCTGCTTTTAATAATTACTCAAATAAAAATGGTGGAATTCCTTTTTCAGAATAGTTAATGACAACAATATGATTTTTTTTGTTTTATTTCTCATCCGAATTGTTATGTTTATATAAAATCTATACAGTCAATATATTATAATTTATAATTTATCAGAGAAACAAATAGTGGAGACAAATTAACGAAAAACTTTGTGAATAGATCTTTTCAAATACTTAAATAATTGAATTATTATTACTAAAATAAAATTCCAAATAGTGTTAGCTTTAAATTTGAAATGTTGCAAACCATTTGTTGTACCTAGACCTCAGTGAATAAAACATAATTGGACATGTTTCTTAATATTATAATAAATATATATTACTCAGACTCAGTCTGTTGTTAGCGCTGAAGATGACAACATCGTTGTCGTAACACGTGTACGCAAGAAGTGTATAATTTTTTTGGTTTAGGGTTCAAGTAGATTTTATATCTTTACTATATATTAATAATTTGGTATAAAAAGTACTTATAATTTAGGCATTAATAAGAATTACAATCAAGTTTTTAAATAAATACAATTAAATGGATTTATAACTACGTTTTATATTCATTATAACATATTAATCTTATAAGGCAAAAAAAAAATGATCTAATTTTTGTTTTTAGATTTAACGCATTAAAAATCCACCGCAAATATCTTAACTAAATTCAATAAACTAATTTTACGTTTATTACTTCTATTCGTTTCCTTTTTTTTTACACCTTTATTGGAACTGATGATATTATAATTAAACAGGCATGTAATTAAATTTGTTGAATCTAGTTTTATTTTTGTTTTCGTATTTGTTAAATTGTACGTTTCAGGAAAAACCTTTAGCATTTTGGACACTGCATACCATGGAAAACAAACTTCAAATGGCGCAGCCGGACGGTCAAACGGCTATTTAAAAACAGCTGCCGCATACGTACCGAAAACTAAGGTCAATCAAGCAAATAGTTGTCCAGTCCCTAAAAATAATGACAATGGTGATATTGCATGTGACTCTTACCATAAAATCGAAGAAGACGTTTCAAATTTGAAAGACCTAGGCGTGAGTGTAGAAAACAATATTTTTTTCAGAAAATGTGTATCAATCATAGTTATTATTAGCATCCAATAAAATTACCGATTGGGTTTCAGGTCCAAGTGTATCGGTTTTCGATAAGTTGGACAAGGATTTTTCCAGGAGGGTCAGATAAAGCTAATCCGCTAGGAATAAACTACTATAAAAAGTTGATAGAACAGTTGAAGGCTGAGAAGATCACACCAATGGTAAAAATATTTTTAATTTCTTTTGGCGGTGTCTAATATAGTTGGCTAAGTCAACTTTTTTATTGTTATGTATATAGCACAACTACTAATCCAGATTCTAATGTATATTTTTTTCCAGTTTATGTAATTGTCAGTGTCTCGAAAATGTTCTATTGAAAGAGTTAAATTTATTAAAATTAATCAATTTATAAATGAACGGATATGTATTTACATATTACAACGATTAGGAGGAAACAAAATGTATATTGTTTCTCGCTGATAAAATAAAAAATATTAATTAGAAAATGTCTCTAAGGCTCTCATAAATTGTTTCAATAGAGTGTTGTGTGCTTATTGGACAAACCTTTTACCGCTTGAACGGGCCATCGCTTTTTACCAAAATCTTAAAGCAAAACCATTTTCAGGTAACGTTGTATCATTGGGATCTTCCCCAGGAATTACAAGATATAGGCGGTTGGGCGAACGAAGAAATAATAGAAAATTTTCTTGTATACTGTCGTTTAGTCTTTGGTACATTTGGAGATGATGTGAGTATAATGTTGTTTTTATCGAGATTGAATTTGATAATTGAAATAACCTTTTGCCTCAGGTTAAGTATTGGATTACTTTGAACGAACCTAGAATGGTAGCCAACGGTTATGGTGGTTGTAGTCTTCCTCCTAAATTAGGTGATCAGTGTAGTGGCATTGAAGACTATAAGGCAATGCGTAATTTACTTCTCGCTCACGCAAAAGCGTACAGATTGTACGAGAAAGAATTTAAAGAGAAACAGCAAGGTAATACATTTTAATATACTTTACATGAACTGTCTAAAATAAAGTTTTACAGTCAAGTCAACTTTTGGCTTGATTAAAAAAAAATGCTGTAAATTAAAATTGTATTCACATTTTCTTGTATAATAAATTACGTTTTCTAGCGGTTAACTACCTTGTATTAAATTTTGGTCAAAAATGTACTTGGATCATTTTTAGATTAAGCCGGTGTCATTAATTCATTGCCTAGGCCAATGTTACAGTAGGGTTGGGGGTGGTTAAATATTATTATGGAGACATTTGTCTTACTTTATTTATGGATTTACTAGGATCAACATTTTAAATGGGAAATCTGATCAATTCACAAAAACGATATTTTATCTTAATTATAACCATAACATTATTTGTATTTTCGTTGTTTATTGTTTATAGGTGAAGTAACTTTATGTATAGATGCAGCATGGGTGTTCCCATTTGAAAAAAATTCAGATGATAAATATGCTGCTGAATTATGTTTACAATCGACTGTAAATATTACCACCTTACTTAAAACTGTACCGTAGCAGACATTTTAAGAAGAAAAATAAATTCATATGTAATATTACATCTTAGGTCGGTGTGTTTATTCAGCCATTGATAACTGGACAATTTCCACAAATCGTTCTTGACTCTATTGAAAAGACAAACCGAGAAACAAATAGAAAAACGAAGAGGCTCATTCAATTCAATGAAGATGAAAAAAAACTACTTACTGGTAATTTCCGTTGTTTTATAATAATTATAACAGCTAATCTTTAAATGTTGTTGGGTTAATTTAATTTAATTGCACTGTTACAGTACATAATACTTTTCTTTTTTGTAAAACTAGTAACTAGTTAATATTTAAAAAATTCTACAAAATGTGCATGGCACACATAAAGATTTCTCAAAATATGTTCTATTCAAGGCTATATCTTATAATAATGTAGTACCTCTTTTTGGAACACACTAAATGATAATGTTGTATAGATAATAAATAATAATATATTAATGAATACACTTTCTAGTAAGTACATAAAACCAAAAATTATATTATTTGATTAGTATCTAATATATTATAGGTTCTTATGATTACATTGGATTTAATTATTATTTTTCGTGGAGGGTGTCTGCGTTATCCGAAAATGATATAACCCCTGAAACACCGTTGAAAACAATTGACCAAGGATACATAACAAAAAAAACACTTCCAACAGATGTAATATAATATTTATACTTAATTATTTATCAGAGTCAACTGATTCTACTATTTTTATCAGATTGTGGAAGGATTTACTAAGTTGGTAGATTGGATGAATGAACAATTTAAGGTATCGTCCAAATCTGGAAGTCATAAGTTTTTCATTTGTGAAAATGGAACTCCAACCAACAACTATGAAGATAAAGTGAACTACCACCAGGTAAAAATGTATTTATAGACTATAGGAGTAAAATTAATAAAGTAGCATAACTTAAGAACACGGTAATGAAGACTATACGAAGTTTACAAAAACTTTCTTACGTTATTCCAATGGTATTTTGTAATATTTTTCAAAACCGACTATCGAAGATGCCATCAAATTATTTAAAAACATTTTTCAGGGAATATTTGAAGAGATGTACAAAGCAATAAAAAATAATATCAACATATTTGGCTATTGCGTTTGGTCATTTATGGATTCGTTCGAATGGGGTTCGGGATACGAGTAAGTTTGAAATATGTGTAAAATAATTATCCCTAAAACCATGTAACTTTTCTATTTTCGCCATACTCTGACATCATAATGACGACCTGAGATTTGTGTTTAAAACATTAATTGTCAATTAGTGACAATTAAAGATTCTGACTAGTTAACGTGCAAACCTTTGTACTTTTAGAAAATAATATGATTACTTGTATCAGTGTTAATATTATGATAGCGTTGCTACCAAAGCACGAACGTACTACTATTGAAAAGGCTATTACTTTTTGTGGTGAAGGGTATTTATAAATATTTTCTTATTTTATCTGTCAACTACATACGAAGCGCATAGCGTCATTAGAGCTTTACCCGCAAATCTATTATTTTAAAGAAAAACGAATTCTACTTTTTTAAATGTCAAATCCAAGATAGATAATTGAGTTCTGTTTTTTTTTTTATAATTTTCAGACCGAAGTATGGAATATATGAGGTAGATTTCAATGATGAAAAAAGAACTCGTACAAAAAAACCATTTTTTGGTTATTTCAAAAAGCTGTTCCAGACTAAGAAGTTAACAATCAAAGGAAAAATTTGATTGGGTCAATTTTTTTTAAATTTTATTATTTTATACTGGGTTAGATTAAATAATATAGTAGTGAATATAGATATTATATATTTTAAATACAAGGTAATTTACTTATTGGTAAAAACTGTAATTGGTGAAACTTCAAACATATTTTATATTTTAATAATTATCTTTTTTTTTTTAAATTGAAAAATGTAATTTTTTTCATACTTTTTATTGTTATAACAATAAATAATTATAAAACTTATTATATAACTTACGTATATTATATTAATACTAATAAACATTATGATTATAAAAATTAACTGTTATTTTATTTTAAAAATAATTTCTATAGACCACGTACGGCGTATGATGTTTATATATTATATAGTAGTAACTTGGAAGTTAGTATTTTAGAAATGCAACCGATTGAATAATCTTGACAATTTTTTTCCTCTACAAAATGCGGATAAAAGCTTATTCTAAAATTGTTTTAAAATTACAATGCCACAGCAAATCATACATAGAAAACTTAATATAGAGAAAATTTAAAAAGCTATAAAAGGACAAATTAGTTATACAATTATGGTTTTTGTGGCTGTTGTTACAAATCGTTTGCATTTGCTATTTTTATTATTTATACGTATAGTTTATTAGACATTTTATTGAGTCGGTACATCTGAGGAAACAAAACTAAATAGAGTTCTTAGTAACTTCAACACTTGACGGTGTAAATGTAATTTACAAACACTCATAATATAAATCAATAGTAGATTATAATAATATTTATGTAGAATTCATATTTCATGTCTAAGAGCAGATACGATTATTAAATACATCTTGACGTTAACGTTATGGTATTATACGATTTGAAACTTCCTATTTCTGTAAAATTACCAAAAATGTTTTTACGACATTTGTTTTGATTAAATAAACCGACGTCTGAAATAATAATAAATGTTCAAACAACATTTAAAAACATTTCTAAAACCGCCGTCGTCCAGATCAGTTTCTGTTTAATTTCTTAAAAACGTACAAAATAAATGTAATTACTCTTCGCAGTTCACGTTGGGTTTAGTATTATTATATTATGTTAGTGGCACTACTTAAATACACCCCGTACAGCAATGGAGATAACACAGATTAGGTGCTATCAACGTGAACCCCGTTGAACTTGGCTGAATTCTCACAGTTGTCACATTATATTGTTGTTGTCGTTGTTTACCTAATATTTTATAAACGCGTATCAGTTGTAAGTTAGTCGGTAAGTTAGTGTATATGTTAGCGTGACTTGGTTCGTGATTTACAGTCGTACGGTAAAAATGTTGGCGTCTGCGACTTTCCCAACTTACGGGCTGTACTCACCTACATACGTTCGCGTGTGTGTGTGCTTATAAACTTTCTAAAGAACACAAGACTGTCTTTCGAGGTTGTCTGCTCGCAAACAAAACAATGTCGGCTTGTTAAACGACGGGTTGCCGTTGTGGTATAATTAAACTTGCCTGTGATTTTCGGTGCCATCAATCATGCGAGGCAACCGATTAATCAACCATTTTCGACCGACCGACCACCGCCGAGTCGGTGGTATCAGTCTTAGACGAACCTAAGTAAGACCAAGCTCGGATGTGCGTCTAATACTGTCTAAGTGCGCCGGCATGACAGAATAAAAGACCGGAGCAGCGAAGCGCGAAGCAAGTACAAATGTATGTGCGAGTTTGGCGAGAATAAATAAAGATTTCGACAAGGTTTTAAGTCGGTGTAGAAGACGTGTAAGTATGTGTATATATATATATATGTACAGGCAAAATACGTATAAGCATATAGGATCGGAGGTGACGGACGCATTGTACCGTTGCATCGGTTCGCACGGAAACGTTTTTCTTACATGTTATTTTCTTCTCCTGCAAACATACACTGGCCGGATGGCAATAATTCAAGATAAACTAGTTGACGTTTTATTGAGCGCCTCCTCCGCCGACGGGCCCACGCAAACCTTCCAAATATGTTGTCGGGACGAGGGCACGAAAAACCAAAATAAAGTATTTTTCCTCCCCCTCGTTCGTGGGCGGCGCATAAATTATCCATCGGAAAAACGTCATTTGATTTTTTTATTTCCGGCCCCGAACCGGACTGGTTTAAAGGCGTACAGTATTTGTATGTTTACAACGATGAGTTAAAAGTGAAAACACCGAAGCCAATGTTCATCAAAATTGCATTTATAACAGAAATACTACAACTGTTGAAATGTTGAACCGGGTCGGCTAAAATTTACATTATACTCTTAAACTAAAAGTATATTTATGTCAGTCAGGTTAGGAGTATTTTTTAATTTAAAAACTTACTAGAAAGAGTCTGGAGGAATGTACACAAAGGAAAGGCTAGTGTATAATAACTGAAAAATGGGCACTGCCGAACAGGTCAAAGATATGGGACCAAGAAAAAATATGATACAGAAAAAAGGGTAAAAGCAGCCCTTTTTTATTTTGTTTTTAGAAAAAGTGACTCGTGGCGAGTAGCTTTCTCGTTTAACGGAAAAACAATAAACTATTGAAGGAATAAATTGGTAAATGAAAAAGAAAATGTCTTAAACTAAAGGAAAACCTAAACTCTAGCCAACTGTTGGCCGTTATACTCCTTAGACAAAATAAACGTTGACATGTTAGAATAAATATTTTCAAAAACGGTTGAAGAAGATATTGGGTTTGAGATAACTACGTAGTTTCATTAGACCACCGAGTATAATATTAAGTGTCGAGCACGTGATTTTAATTGTTGATCCTCTAATACGCTGTACTTGAAAAATAAAACAAACAAATTATAGTCAGGTAGAACACTTAAAATAAAAGTGCTACGTGTACTCTATTTTGATGTTTATTTTAAATAGTACGGCAAGAACTATGATAATTGAAAATGCACTATCGGGACACAATTTTTATTACTGTGTCTGTATCTATTAACGTCACAAAACGCAATATAGTTGTACATTAATCAAGCGACTTTAAACACCATAAAAGTGATATCGGGGTCGGATCATATAATAAAAATATAGGGTGGGCTAAAAAAAAAATTTACTTCCAATACATAAAATCATGTATAACACATTTATTCATGCAATAAAATTAATTTTCGAAAAAATGTCAGTTAACGCTTTTATCCACCGACCACCTTCAATTATTATGAATGCTTAACTAAATTAATTTGAAATAATGGTGGCAGATCAACGTTTCCAAGGACCGCGTAAAGGTTTTGCGATAATATTTTATATTTATATAATATCATAACTAGCTGTATATTATTATAATATATTGTTTATAATATTATGACATTAGAACAGCTGGTGGGGCGACTAGACCGGACGTTGGCGTAAAATGGTCAGAGGGGCATTCAGCCGGTGCAGTTGAAGACCAACAACAACCATAATATAATTTTCCACCGTTGTCACATCGAAATGGCCGCCGGTGTACCGAACGATTTGCACACCCGTTTTATAAACTCTATTTTTCTTTTATTATTGTTCTTATTTTATTCATACCGTCTTTCGGTATCGATAAATATTAATATTTACCCGTAACGTATAACAAAAATAGGTCATCTATACTGTGCGCCCTAAAGAATATTCACACATGATACACACTCTAGGGTATTTTTTATGTTGCAATAAGTGAAAGACATACGAAGGCCAAATGAAAAACAAACCGCCATTTTATTACACAATCGCAATGGCCGATGAGGAAAAAATAATATATAAAATAACTATGACAAATTACCTATATAATACGTGTAACTTGTTTTATATATTATTGACTTCTTTGGCGGTACAGTGCTTGGATTTCGGTTTTGATTCCAGAAATGTCCAAGAGAAAAAACTAGACGCAGAGCAAGAAGTCATGCTGGAGAAGTCTTGGTTTGGTAGAAGTATTAAATTTCAAAGTGATTAAATCACTACCAAACGCTCCAATGTGGTTCTGCTATGTTCAGATAACATTATCTACTAGCTTCAGAGCGTTTTGTTCTTCAATTTATTTATCATACATTTGAAATGGCATTGTTGCGAAGATTACTAGCCACTTAGATTTGATATAATTAGGTTTTATAACACCACTAGGAATTATTGAGAAAATACTTTCATGCGTCACTTTTCCAGGAAAGATGAGGACTTTTACGGGTTTGAGATATCAGGCTATCGTTTAAAAGGATTTTTTTTTTGTTTAATTTTAAAAGCAAAAGAATGATATTTTGCAACGGAGATACTCCTAACTACGATTTTTTATGAGTTAATGTGCTACAGTTGGCGTTACTATACTTCATTTAAAATAAGAACGCACCATGCGGCCGACGAAAACTAGTCCGATTTCGTGCATACTTCCCTCTCAACAGGTAAAGAGGGTGAGTGAAGCTCACAGAGAAAACATTTTAGGCCTTAAATTGAAATGTTAATTAATTTTTCAATAAACCAGAAAAAAATACAGGCGGAGGGATTTTGTTGTTGGAAGAAGATTACATTATATTGTCGAGCCAAACAAATACTGTACCGAAAATGTATTTTGTCGGTCAAAGTCATTTTTTCGTTTTTTTGCATTTGGTTTTTTTTAATCGACTGTATTACAGTTTTTCTTTTTTGTTTATGAACTTTGAGTAAAAATTATGTCTGAAACCGAGGAGTCTTATTCAAAAAGCGTTTCAGGACTTGTGTCTCGACCCGCATTTGTTTACAAGTTCTTATTACTCATTCGAACAACAATAGTAACTCGTTTACTAAAATTTAGGTATAATAAAATGAAATAGGTAAAAGTGAAAAAAAGTATCTACTTAACTATTTAATTACAAGTATCGAGTTTATTAGTACAATTAAAAAAAAAACAGTGACATACCTACGTCGTTTTGGAAATGACCGATTCAATCATTAATTTGATGTTATGTGCGATTAAATTATGAATTTATGGTATAATTTTTGCATAACTAAAATATAGTAATGAAGTACGGCAATAAATATAATCTTTTTTTTTTTTTTATCAAGATAATATTATCATTATGTAGTTTTTGATTTAGATACATTGAATTTGTATCCATCATTGTAGATGTATTGCTTTATAAGAAATTCATGGTTCTAGCTCCTTGTATTCCATCGAATCCTTCAATTTTTATCTCATCGATTTGTTATAATATCGGTAGGCTATCATTATAGAAGCTCACTTTTTCCCTCCTAACATCAGTGTAGCCATATATATATTGTGATACAAACATACAATGTACCGTAATTTATATTTTATAAGTCTAAATAAAATTTCAATTTTCAGTGTAGGCATCGTTTCAGAATAATGCAATTTTGATTCCTTAATTTGGAAAACACTGTAATTGGGGGGGGGGGGATACTGTGGCAATACAAATTAACATTGTCTTTCCGGTATTATCATTTATAGTATTTGTATCTACACAACAAAAAAACAAATACTCATCCGCCACAGATGGTAGTTTCTGAGCAGATTAGAACCAGATTGGTACTACTCACATGTTTGGCAATCAAGTGTTTTTTTTTTTATATCAGATAGAATATCTAGATATTTTATATCGTTGAGATATATTTGCTATAGAGAATTCATTGAAAAAAATTTTAAATATGTAAAAAATTGTATCTGATATACAAAAAACACTGCATTGCCAAAGACTGGAAAATAGCGTCAATCACTGGTGCCATTAACTTCTCTAGACGTTTTAAATAATAGTCTAACCCATAATCAAGCATCACCGGACAATTGCTTATTGACCGTCTAACTTCTAGACATTTCTTTTAAATTAAAATTGTTTTACTCTAATCGTTGAGCAAACAACACCGGACACACCATTGTTTAGTAGGTAGATCGTCTCTGTTCTGACATATAGCTTAACTATCAGTTATCTCCACAACCCTTTAGGAGTCTGTAACCTACTCGGTCGTCTGCCAGCTACTTGTATAGTATTATGTAATAAGGTATTTAATATATTCTTTTGTTTACATATTTTTTATTTTAGTTTGAAAATTTTAATTTACATACATTTAATTTTAATTTATCATTGTAGATGTATTGTTTTGTCCAAAAATTATGGTTCCTGGTCCTCGTATTACATCAAAATATTCAATAATCGTATTATTGATCTTGAGTGAATCTTCACCAAATTCTATCCGGTTTACTTGACTTGTTGTATATTCTATGACTTTTATGTCATTAATCCAGACTGCTTCACCTCTAAATATTACGGTATTACCACCTTGGGAATACACTACATTTTCTGAAACGTTTTCAATAAATAAGATGTGCTAAAAGGTATAATAGTAATAATTCTACTCCGAGGCTGAATTCGATTTACCTCTTTTACTACTGTTGTACTGTATACCTCCATGACCACTGTTAATAACCTGCACACCTCCATTACCCTGATTGTTCATCTGAAAACCTTTATTATTATTGTTATTGAACTGCATACGTGTCCTTCTAGTGTTAGTAAACTGTGTGGTGTTTGAGGTGTTAGACCTGGTGGGTTCACCATCACTGGATTCTATGAATAGAATTATATACAAATTTAATGTAAACAATGTGATACAATATATCATTATTGCCATAATAGTATCTGTAGGATTTCCTCATAGATTTCCTAAATTCAATTAATTAATTTTAAAAAAATCCTTATAAATACTGTGTTAAAATAGCATGGTTTAATTCTTGTAATGTTCAAATAGTTTATGTTTCCAGAATAACTTAAACTTCAAATATTCCAATATTGATTCTGATAGTGAAAAAATTACCAAATGTGTTTGTCTGCACACCCTGATGATTATATTGCCAACCTCTATTATTTTCGTTAAATTGCACGTTGCTTGGAGTGTTATAGCTGGACGATCCTGTGCCATTGAAGTCGATTTTTAGATTTAGAATTATATAAAATATAATTAATTTAAACAATATAATATTACCAAAGTTGTTATACTGCACATCTTCAGTATCTTGGTTATTATACTGCACACCTTTATTATTATCGTTAAATTGCACGTTGTTTGAAGTGTTATACCTGGATGAGCCTCTGCCACTGAAGTCTATTTTTAGAATTATATAAACATATAATTAGTTTAAACAATATGATACAATATGTTATTGTTGTCATAATAGTATCTGTAGGATGTGCTCACAGATTTACTAAATTTAATTTATTTCTTAAAGAAATATTTTTTTTAGAGTGAATTTCTAATGAAATTCATGCAGCACTGTAAATATTGTGTTAAAGTAGTATGAATCAATACCTATCATGTTCAAAAAATGTATCATTCAGAATAACTAAAACTTTAAATACACAAACACAGAGTGTTTCATGATGAACCCATTTATGTATGTAAAAAAACAAACCCACTATATTTCCTAAGCCGCTGATCGGATTTCTACATCAGACACACAGTATAATGCATAAATATTACGCTTGAAATGTATGCAGTTTAAATCACTTTGCATATATATTATATTAATTTTTAATATTTTATCAATACTGGAATCAACTATAAAATTGGATCTATCTCAGTAATTTTACTGCTTTTATGAAAATATTATTTTTACTTTTTACTAAAGAAGAACTAAATCATATTTACCACTAATAGTGTAATTTTGTTCCTCGAGATTATTCCAGTTTACATGGTTTGAGTTTATGTTATTTGAATTGGTAAGTCTAATATTGTTTCCTTGTCTTACAGGATAGCTAGTTTTTTTCTGATATGTTTTATCTAGATTAAAATAAGCAACTGCAGTCAATAAATTGTTACACAAATATTTGTTCTTAAATTTGTCTTTTAAAAAATCATTATAGTCCAGTTATAATTTAAATATTTATTTTAGTCATTTTTCTTCTGACCTCACATAGTCAAGTTTTTATTGAAATAAACATTTTTTATGAGTCTTGCTTATATTTTTTGTAATTTTTTTTTATAATAAGAAATATTTGGTTATAAATAATCATATAAAAACATATTAAGATGATTTTAACTGGTACAATATTTTACTTGTTTAGACCTTAAAGTATTGTAATTATTTTTTATAACCTGTTTTTGAGTTTTGTCTTGACCCGGTATCCTCAACTTCTATTCCATTGATCTTCATTCCCTCACCACTCATATCAAAGTGAAGACGTTGGTTTCCTACATCATCTATTGGAGCTTTCACTCCGGTTCTTGAAAAATCTTTATCTCCAGCCGTAGCCTTGGCGTTTCCTTTACGTTTATTGTTGAGTCCATTGTTAAATGAGGTGATATTTTCATAAGAATTCATAAAGTCGTCGTAAGTCATCCTGATAGCGTTATCAATTGGTATAGTTGGCTTTCTAAATAGCCTTCCACGGTTTTGATATCTACTATGGTAGTCGTTTTTCTTATGCGATATTTCATCTAGATAAAAATATTAAAACTGTAATAAATGAAATAATACATCAATATTTATTCGGAGGCTTAAAAATTGTCTTCAAAACTATCATTATCGTATTCTTGATTAGTCTAGTATTAATTTTACTCATTTTTGTTCTGACCTCACATAGTCTGATTTTTGTTAAAATAAACATATTTATAAGAGTCTCGCTTGCTTGCTATACTTTATAGGCATAATAATACATTTATTTTCATCAGTGAGGGCACATAAATACTATTTCCAAAATATTTTATTAGAAATCGCCATGTAAAAATATGATTAAATGTTTTACTTGTTTAGACCTAAAAGTACTATAGTTTTTTTTATAACCTGTTTTTGAGCATTCACTTAGCCCAGTACCCCCAACTTCTATGTTATTGATCTTGATTTCCTCACCAGTCATATCAAAGTGAACACGTTCGTTTCCTACATCATTCTTTGGAGCTTTTTCGCAGTTTATTGCTAAAATTATGATTAGATGATTTTTATCTAATTGAATGTTTTATTTGTTTTTTTTTATTACCTTCTGTTGAGTCTTGACTTGGCCAGGTACCGTCACTATCAAATGGATTTAATATCGGCCCCAAAAGTGTTCTACCGCTGTACTTTACATCTTCGAATCCTGTTTTGTAATCACCGTTCACTGCGATCCCTCCTTGTGGGTACCAATCGATCTCTATAGCGTTGTATGGATTGACTCCTGGCACATTTCTACCGTTGATTTTGAATCCATCGGCGGTTCTTTCAAAGTTTATACTTAGATTTCCAATCAAATTTCCATTGATTCCATTTTCTATAGAGTTCGAGCTTGCATCTTGATTTCCAAAATTACTAAAGTTACCGTAATTGTTCTCAGATTGAATTGGAATGTTCGTACCGTCGTTGTAGTTTTCTTCAGAGTCTTTTCCTTTCGAGTCGGATTCATCATCGACGTTTACGCTTAGTGAACCGGCTTCACTGGACTCGTCGATTTCAACATCCCAATTGTTTGCTGTAGTACCTGTATACGTAAGAATATAATCATAAAAACGATGTAGATACCATCACTCAATTATAATAAAATAAAACAGTTGAACTTAATTTATTTTAGCTTCAATGCGAGACTTAGGAGATATTGGTTTTTAAATGGTCTGGTTTACGTCTGACACGTTATACGTTGGAAAATTATTTAAACCAAATATTATTAAATTTTTAATATAAGGCAACTCTGCCAACACGAGACTGCAATTTTTTTTTCAATTTTCAATTTAATTATTTTATCATAATTATATTACACAAGAGTTCTAATATATTTAACTGTGTAAAATATGCCTTATATTTATACTTAATAGTTTTACCGCCTATATTTCCCCATTAAAGGTTATTTAAAAACACAGCCATAATAATTAATAAAAAAACTATTATCTCCATATCACTAATATGCTTAGACCCAATTATGCCCCACCCACATTGAAATATTTTTATTTATAATAAATCTTAGATTATATAGTTACCTTTAGAAAACAAGACACCACCTCTGAAAAGCAAAAGATTTTAAATAAAATAAAAATATAATACACGAAATTGTAGATTTTATGAAATATTTTTAAAAGCTTTTAAAAAATAAATAGCCAGAAAAAATACTTACGCCACGTATGGTGCCAGGCTAAGCAAAATAATAATTTGAATATTTATCATATTAACGGTTACAATATACTGTTTAATTCAACTAAATTCAACTAACTAAATAGTCAGTGCTCTCGGTACTTAAAAAAAAACAATTTCAACGAACACGTCTACATTTAATAAATAAAAAGTTTAAGATGGCTTTATGTTTGTTTGCATGAAAAAAATACACATCAAGTTTTGGTTTCAAGACAACATAACTATCTATTATGACGCCCCCGTTATTATGAGCATGCTTCAAACACTATTTTCTATATTAATTTGACGTTCATTGCAGTGTGAACTATAATATAAAATATGTTTTTGCTTAGAGTTAAAATATTTTTTTAAAGAGCTTTTAGTCAGAAATCGTACAACAATTGTCATTTTTAAGGCAATAAGAAGAACTTCACTACTTACTTAAATCGGAGATTTCGACACGTTGATAATAATTTAGTCGGATAAGGCAAACCCTGCACACACTTAGCTGGCTGTGTGTATGTTTCTTAATGATGTACCGTCAAGATCAAGGGTGTGCAACATGTCAACCCCAATAATAGAACCAGATTTGTTTAGAACCGCACTTAACTACCCGGAAGATTCAGCTCAGACCGTAACATATTCATTCCCAAGAGACTGTTTAGGCTAATGTTGGGTCAGAAAAACATTTTTCAATAAATCAAACTCTGACAATAAAGTTAATAGTACACGACATCAAAGTTCATATCAGCTGTGTTACAATACTGTTTGTCGATTGGTTTTTATTAATTTGTTTCAATGATAGTAAGAAATATAATTTTTGTTCTGAAATATTTTAACAGCATGTAGCTACAGCTAAGTTGTATTTATGAGAGCATAAGTTCAAATACAATACAATACCAAATTATTAATGGTGAAAGAGATTGTGATATGACACGCTAAAAGTTTGGACGCAAATGATTGTAGTCATGACTCATGAAATTTATAATAAATAAGGCATGTATCATTGTTATTTAATATAACATACAGGTGTTCCAAAAAGAGGTACTACATTTTACATTTTACATAACTTTGAATAAAACATTTTTTTTTTTTTGAGAAATCTTTATTGACTTAATGAAATTTCATTTAACTTGTCCAACCTTGGTGAGTAGTTATGTAGGGCCTTCATATTTTATAACACATAGTTAAATGTAAATTGTACTATAATATTATGTACTATAACAGTACAACTAAATTAAAATTAAACCAACAACATTCAACGATCAGCTGTTATCATTATAAAATAATAAATAATGAGAAGTATTTTTTTTCTTCATCATTAAATGGAATGAGAGTACAGATATTATATTAAAACGAACATATATTAATTATGGTTATATTAGTTTATTTCAAATAGTTAATAGAAAATTGTAAATTGTTTATCTGATTGATGGATTTATGTAAGTACAATATCAAATAATTCATTTAAAAAGCCAGTTCAGTGAATCAAGGGAATGATGCAAACTGTTCAAATTCTTAACTTGTACTTAAATATTTTACAATGTAGCAAACCGAATGTTTGTTTAATTACAATAATTGGCTAAAAGAATTATTATAGAATTATCTACCCTAATAACAAAATTACATTTTTAAAAACATTATTGTTATTAGGCACAATGCTTTTATCGATATTTGTATTCTACCATTATAGATTCGCATCAAAGCGTTTATTTGAAAGTAATGTTATCAGCTATCACTTTCAGTTGTTATATTCTGTAACCCTACAATATAATTTGTGTCTCAATCTCACTGCTCTGGATTTTTTATACTTGCAATTTGCATTATACTTTTATGTCATTGCCCGTAAATGATTTTTTTAGTGTGAGCACCTGTTAATATGACTTGATATTTCAAAATTCAAAGGTTGACAATATTCACGTACCTAACATACAATATTAGAATTTGTGCACACTGATATTATGAACACTGATAAAATCGAAAAAATGTTTATATAAGTATAGCTATAGAATAATTTGAACGTATGTCGTGTTTGTAACTTTAAAAATTTTTTTATTATAAAAATGTAACATATTTGATTTTATGAAAATAACGTTTACCATGCGAATGCCTTAATAGCACATAATAGTACACGAGACAAGTAGGATTATTTTATGGGCGTAACTAATCCGTATAATACTCTCAAATTATAAAAGATAAAATAACATGTTGAATTAGACAAATGGATATTTATAGCTATAAAAAAAACATGTAAATTGCAAATTAATTGAATCATAAATGTAATATACCTACTTCCAAAAAAAATATTGCCTGAAGTGTAAATAATAAATTGTTTAAAATAATTGGCTATTTGAAATAGAACATAAAAATATATTTTAAACATTTCGTTACTTGCAAATAATAGCTTACATTTGTACACTGAATGTTGTAATTGAAAACAAGTTTTAACTAAATTGAAATAAATATTTTTTCATATAAAGTTTAGTTCTTGGTAGATAATTTGTAAATATAATATATTGTATTCTACAGAAATAATAGTAATTTAAATTATACTAATCGAACACTTTTGTATTTTGCATAATAGTTTCATTCTATAATAATTTTGCTATATTTGCTATATTTCTTATTGTGCTATATTTCACTGCTAGAGAATAAACTTTGCAAAAACTAATACAATGAAGAATTAGTTCATCGATATTACCATTTTTTTTTTTTTTTGAACAAACGTCAATTGTTTTAATTAAAAATAATATCAAGTGCCCCGACTTCACTTCATATTAGTGACTGGGAGGTTAAAGGTGTTCAGGAATAAATTATTTTATTAGAAATATGCTCTGTCTCTACTATGCCTCGAGTCCACTGCAATTATTGCTAGTAATATGAAAGTAGGTATTTGCAATTAACACTTGAGTTATAAAATAATTACTAATTATATATTCACGAGTTATCTGAAAACTTCAGTTAAGACCGTAACATACACTATTTAGGCTAAAGTTTATCAGGAAAACATTTTTCAATAAATCAGTTAGTTAATGTTATACAACAGTTATTTAATATCAGCTGTGTTAATAAAATACTGTTTGTCGATTGGTTTCTATTAATTTGTTTTAATGATAGTAAGAATTATACATTTTGTTCTAATATGATAAATGTTTGGAAACGTTTAAACGTGATAATGTAGAATTTAACTTATTTTTTTTTGCGAAACAATCAAAATTTCCATCATAATTTGTTGAACATTTATATTGAGTCTGGAGAATATTTGCGGCTGTCCCAGATGAAGTCTCCGAAAGGATCATCTAAGTAACTGTCGCAGTAAAATAAAGTTTTCCAGCGTCTCGAAGGGACAGTGCCAGCCTCGGAGCATGGCTTCTTAGACCTGGTCAGTCGTTCCTTTGACCCTATTATCTACAGATATAGCTGATGCTGTACACGGGTTCGACCCGGTGGTTAATGTTACTTTGTACGATTCACAAGCCAATTAACTAAGTTTTACACCAACTGGCGACGAAGATGCAATCGTGTTTACCATTCACAATATATTTCAATGTTTGAGCTATTATGGTTGTTGTTGTTCTAAATGTTCAGAACGCTGCTGCAAATTTGTTTTATTTTTAAGTCTTATATGTCCTAAAGTGCTATAATAACGAATACTATATATACTAATAAGTAAATTCAATACTTAATCCACAGTAATAAATATATTTGTAAATATTAAATGCGTTACAGATCATATGTAAAAAGTATTATGTAGTTGAAAATGATTACATATAGTACTATGAAATAAGGCATTTCATATATTCTTTATATTCATATTTTTTATTAGAATATAATCAGTTTGAAACTTTTTAATTTAGATACATTGATTTTTTATTTTTTATCATTGTAAATATATTGCTTCGTGAATGTTTAGAAATTCATGATTCCTGCTCCTTCTATTCCATTGAATTTTTCATTTTTTATACCGTTGATTTTAAGTGAACCGCCACCCCATGTTATCTGCTTTAAATTCTTCGCTTTAACTCTTGGGATTTTTATGCCGTTGATCTTGATTGCATCACCTATCAATTCTACGGTTACTTCATCTTGGTTAAAAGTTGCATGTCCTGAAACGTTTTCAATAAATATAATGTGATATAAGGTATGATAGTAATTCGACCCTGACACTAAATCTGACTTACCTATATAACCATGGTTTTTATACTGCACACCTACATTACCCTGATTATTAAACTGCTGACCTCTATTACCAGAGTTATTAAACTGCACATCGTTATGATTTCCGTTATTGTACTGCCAACCTATATTATTATCGTTAAATTGCATGGTGTTTAAAAAATCTAATGCATCTAAAAAATTAGATCCATCTAAGTAATTTTATTGATTGTGGTGATGATACATGATAAAGATGACTCTTTATATAGTATTATACTTTGTCAAACCAAAAATATCATTAGCACTTTTTCTTTTAGAAGAGCTAAAAACATATTTACTTCTATTAGGGTATTTTTGTCCCCGACCATTATTCCGGTTTACATTGTTTGAGTTCACGTTATTCCAGTTTACATTGTTTGAATTTGTGTTATATGAATTATTAAGTCCAATATTGTTGCCATGTTTCACAGTATACTTAGTTTTCTTTTGATATTTTTTATCTAGATGAAAATAAGAGAATTGCAGTCAATAAAATGTTATACTAATATGTACTCTAAAAATTGTTTTCCAAACAGTCATTATAGTATTTTTAATTAGTCTAGTATTAATTTCAATATTTATTTCAATCATTTTTGTATTGATCTCACATAGTCAGATTTTTTGTTAAAATAAACATTTTTGTATGAGTCGCTCATTTTTTTTTTGCATAATAATAAATTTATTTTCATCAGTGATAAAATATTTTGTTTGAACTTAAACGATGACATATTCTGTAAATTTATTGTAAAAACATCAAGTTTATGACCATGTTACTTTATGACTAATTTTGATATCGAAATGGAATTTTCACTGAAGTATTCAAGTACTCTTTTTAGTTCTATCCTTAAAACTTTTTTTTTTAAAACTTAAAGTAGCTAAAAAATGAAAAATAATTCAACGTCTTATGAAATTTTTTTTTGTTACCTGCTGCTTGACTTGGCCCAGAACCGTAGTTATAAGCTGGATTTGATATTGACGCCAAAATCGTTCTTCCGCTATATTTTATATCTTCGAATCCTGGTTTGTCTTCACCGTTCACTGTGATCCCTCCTTCTGGTTTCCAATCTATCTCTATTTTGTTGTATGGATTGACTCCTGGGACTATTCTACCATTGATCTTAAAGCCATCGGTAGTTCTTTCAATGTTTATATTTGGATTTCCAATTAAATTCCCTACTGTCGTGGAGTTCGAGCTCACACCTTGATTTCCAAAATTACCAAAGTTACCAAAGTTACTAAAGTTTCCACCAGTTCCGTATCCTTGAACGTTTGCAACTGTTGGTTTTTGTTTTGGTAATTTCGCAGGGATCTTTGATTTTGCTTTACCGTATTGTTTAGGCCTATAAACTTCATAATCGCTATCTTCGCTTGACTCACTGGAGTCGCTGTCGTCATTGTACCAATATTTGTTTGTAGTACCTTTATGTAAAAATATTTTTAATTTAGGAAAAACTATAATAACCACTAAATCCGAAAAAAAACAAAATAGTTTAATAATAAATTATTGGCTTGTACTGTTTATATTTATGTTAGTAATTTTTATTGATTGTAACACTTTTATTTTACACGGACTCTGAATACTTTATATTTTATAAAACTTTTATGGTAATTTAGTAGTTTTTCCAACATTATAATATATCCATTCGACCTGTTCAAACTTTATCCTCAAAAAAAGATAATAACATAATCTTTGATTTTTCTTTACCATATTGTTTAGGAATATAAACTTCATCATCGCTATCTTCGCTTAATGAACTCGATTCACTGAAGTCACTGTCGTCATCGTAATATCTTTTTGTAGTACCTTTATGTAAAAATATTTTTAATTTAGGAAAAACTATAATAACCACTAAATCCGGACAAAAAACAAAATAGTTTAATAATAAATTATTGGCTTGTACTGTTTATACTTATGTTAGTCATTTTTATTGATTGTAATACTTTTTTTTTACTGAATACTTTATATTTTATAAAACTTCTATGGTATTTTCGTATTTTTTTTCAACATCATAATATATCCATTCGACCAGTTCAAACTTTAATCTCAAAAAAAGATAATGACATGCAGAGTTGGGGATTTTTTATTTCAGTTAAATACATAATGTAAACTTTTTAATCATGACTATTTTAATCTAATAATAACCAGTAAAATTAGTCATGAATAAAAATGTTTAAATTTTATGTTGGAATAAAATTTGTCACGGTTAAAAAATTTGTTGTAGGTACATATGAATAAAATGTTTAGTAACTTAAAAAAATAATTTCGTACAATTATATTATTCTAAGCAATCGAATATTCCAAAAAACTTAAATTATTTACTACGAATAACAATGATTAAAAAAAATGAATCATAGGATGAATTCTATGATCGTTATGAATCGTTGAATCAATCTTGATTAAAAAATTTAATCGAGGACAAAAATTAAATTAGTCATGGACTAAACGAAATCAATCAAGTATACAAGTTAAGTTTAATTGTTATTCGTATGGTTGTATACTTATATAAATAGTCCACTTTTGTTTAAAAATGTTTATAAATTAAATATTATGCAACTCTGCCGACGATGCAATTTATTTTTGAAATTTTAGTTTAATGTTTATTACCAAAAGTAACCATAATTCTATTAATATAGCTAATAATTATAATACACAATAATTGTAACATATTTTACTGTGTGTAATATGGATTATATTTGCAGTTTTTATTTTCTATAATTTCACATCAAAGGTTATTTCCAAACTAAGTCATAATAATTACAAAAAAAAACTATTATCTCCACGTCAGCAATATGTATAGACCCCATTATACCCCGACCTCATTCGGTAATTTATTTTATACTAAATCTTAAGTTACCTTTTTTTCTACCGCTATCACACCTGTAAATCATATTAAAAATAAAAATGAATACACAAAAACTCTAGATTCAATGAAATATTTCCAAATCATTTAAAAAAAGAAATAGTAAAAACAAAAAATTCTTACGCCACGTACGCCGCCAAACCAAGCAAAAGAATAATTTTAATATTTATCATATTAAAAGTTATAGTGTACTATAGTAATTGGACTGTACTAAAATATGTAGTGTTTTCAGTACTTATAGGACCAATGTCAACGACACGACTACAAGTGGTTAATACAATGTAGGGGATACAAAAGGTTTTAAGTATTTTTGCATAACACATTAATACAGGTGGTTTGCACGCATAAATTACATATTAACTTTTGTTTTCAAGACAATATAACTGTCTATAATAACACCTGAGTTATTATGAGCATCCTTTTAACATTATTGTCTGTATCAATGTGTTGTTTATTACAGTGTGAAATTATTACTTATTTACTTAGAGCATAATATTTTATTATTGAGTTTTTAGTCAGAAATCACGTACACAAATTTACTTTAAAAGACAAAAAAAGAACTCCATCACATACTTAATTTGGAGATTTTGCCACGTTGATAATAAATAAATTATTTAATGGATAAATATTTCCATAATTTAATTTTCAAAATGTTATCGATTTCCGTTTTAGGAAAATTTTATTTTTAGTGTCAGCTTTTTGCTTAGAATAGCAGCATAATAGCTTACTATTGCACAAATGGTTAGCATCCAACAGTTTAAATTTGTTAATGATTTAAAATGTATTGTTTGTATACATTGGTGTATGGTAAAAACTTTTTAATATTTATGGGTTAGCTTTATTAGGCTTAGCTTAGTCATAGAATGGGTAGAAAGAGTTTTCATATTTAAAGGTAATAATATAACAAAATATTATATGGCTCGCTATTGTGAAATTCTTAAGAATGTGTATCGTCATTCGCTGGGCATTGACGCCTTCAGGTACAACGAATACAGTGTTGGAGGTGGGTGGCTTTGTGTAGTTTATCATTGTACACGATATTTGTATTATTTGCGAATAACATCTGCAAAAATGTTTTGCCTGGCACGTCGAAAACAGGCAAGGATTAATAACGAAATCGAGACCACATTATACTTGAAATTATTCATACCTAAACACATAGTAAGAAACAAATAATATAATACTATATAATTGTAGTAGTAAAAATTTATCAAATTTTCTATATGAACGTTTTGGTTTGTAATTTTAGTAGTTCGTGACCAAAAAAAAACGTCCATATAAAAAATATTGAACGCCGAAACCAAGAATTATAAATTGACATGCATTAAAAAAATGAAACATAAATTATAATTTTTAAGTTTGAACTGAAGAGGAGGAGAAGATATATGAGCTAGGTATAGTGTATACTTAAAGCAGCTTAAATTCGATCACATTTGACAAATCTCTCGTTAAAAAAAAACCTAGAAATTGATGTACTTCGAAAATACTACCTATAAGTTTTAAGGTGTTTTGTAGGTATGAATAATAACTATTGAACATTATAAAAGAAAAATTATAAATTTAATGTAATGTAAAAAATCACTTTAGCCAGGTATCATTTCATGAAATTTAGCATACTTGGAAAACACCTGAGTACACGTTTTGTGCGGCTTTCCAATTTTTCATCGCATTGGTGTACTAAACACAAATGCAAATTTTATATATTTTCTTAAAGTTAGACGGTTAAAATTTAAGTTTCCAATGTTGCTTGCCGTTAAGTAAGCAACTTCTCAACATACGCCTAGCTTTGTCATTTATACAATTTAATATAGTAACGGAATTCAGCAAAATTATAAAAATGTAGAAAAAACTTAAGCAACACAAGTGTTACCACACAAGTATAACTATAAGGTTACATATTATAAAATAATTAAATATCTAATAAACCTAAAGCAATGTTACCAACATGAGCGAATACAACAGACTGAGTCTGAATAGTTCAAAGAAAAACTGTTATCTTCAATTATTGGTTCTTGTTTTCAATCAATTTCAACCATTATAATCTGTTTTAAATATTACATAAAACAACTTTTATCATACATACATCAAGCCACGTTACGAATAAATAAAGAAGGTCTGACCGGAATTTTTAAACGATTACTGCGAAATTTTTGTATATGAAACAATAGTAATACCATTATGGCTTTAATATTTATTATATAATGCAACTGAAAGAATAAAACGTTAATATTTTGTGAGCGTTAATAATATTTTATTTAATACATTATTAATTAAATATTCTATTATTAATTAATTTTTAAAACTAATTTTGTTTAATTAAGTAGTAGCATGGTACTCAAGTACTCAACATGGTAGTAGTATGTTTCAATACATAACATAAATTAAATAAAAACGGAATTTAAAAGTTATATAAATAAATAATTTATAATGATATAATAAGATTTAATAATTTTAATTATATTTGCTAATTATAATATTGTCAATAATAAAAAGATTTTTTAGTAAAATGGTTCCTCGCCACTGTCAAAGACAATTCAAAAAGAGGAGAAAACTGTTGAACCCCCTTCCTAAATTACCTTGGCAACAGCGAGATCTTTTAACAAATGTCCCCCCCCCCAATCACACAGATCCCCGAAGAGAAAACGCGCAAAATTAAACTGAGCTTGGATGAGATTCGAATTTGTCACGTATCTGAAATTATGAAGTGCTTTACCAAACGCGCCAGTACCCAAGATGGCGTCATTAGGCGGTATTGACACTTTTAAGTAGATTCGTATCTTTTGTTGTCATCGAAAAAGACTCGATTATTTCTTATTTAACATAACCTATTTGACTTTATTTTCATTTGATTAAAGAATATATTTTATTATGGTGCAGTTATGATACACTATTTTACATGTTATAGTTTACATATTAAAAGCGTTTTGATGATATTAACAGTTTGTTCTGTTGATTGGCCATTAAAAATTTAAACGATTAAGTACGCATTAATTAATTACACATGAATAAGATATTAATTGTAAAACCTGAACTGATGTTATAAAAATAAGTACCTATTATTATTTTGAACAGAAATATTTTTATTTTCTAAATTTCATGAGTTAATCATTTATTATTATTGTCAGGTAATAGAACACTTTGTAATAGTGGCAATACGATGGCATCCCCGTATGACAAGAATGTAGAAGCCTGAAGCGCACAAAATCCATTGATTAATTCCAGATTTGCAGTATAACAATAAAATATGTGCATTTGTCTTAAACATACACATAATAGTAAGTTTTTAATAATCCTATTGAATTAAAATGAATCTGAATAATGGTTTTACCTATTTGTTTCAGGTGAAATGGCTATATTAGATATTACTTTCTATTAGGAAAAATGTTAACAATGTTTAATGTTTTTTAATATCAAACCACTGGTATCACTAAGGAGCTAAAACAATGTAAAATATGATATTTTTGGCAAAATATATTCTTGTTAATACTTATTTTACTTTTTATTCTGTTTGGTTTGTCAACGTATATCGAAAGTACACCAACTAAATAACAGTCCACACAAGTTCAGTGTCATTTCGACTATTTTTAACTATATGCGAATCGGTCAAGCAGTTCCAATAAAAAATTAAAGTGCCTCGGCGAATCTGAATATTTCGTTTAGCTGCTTTTAATAGAATTGTTTTTCAAAAACACACACTCACTCATAAATCCCGACGATGCTGACACTGCAGTAGACCCGGACAAAACCAGATCAGTGGCCGACCGACCGCAAAATACACACATCAGTCAAATCGGATACACCTAATATTATCGCGTTATGTATATATACTATATTAGGTTCAACCCGGCCGAGGGAGGGCTGATGAGATATATTATAGCGATCCGGGACTATAATACTATGTAGCAATATTATTATTTTATATCCGTGTACACGACAGTAATAACATGATCGCAATACTGATTGTTTTCAATCGGGGCAACGGTCGCGGCTTAAACGGTTTTGTGTTTTAATAGGTTTCCAGTAGAAACAACTGAAAAAAAAAAACTAACCCGGCAAATCGTTTTCTTCACATGCCGTGTATTATTGGTATTATGCTCCACTCGCTCGTCCATTCAACTCTTGGGCATAAGCTCTGTACAGAATTATTTGTCTAGGAATCTGCTGTGTGTATTGTATTATCGACAATTTATATACGAATATATATTTGTAATTTGTGCGCTGGTAATTAGATAGGAAACGTTTTAATTTGCATTTTCACAGCCCGGACGTTGCAGTGGCGGCGATTGTCATTGTTCCGTTTAGGGAAAACCAGGCGGAAAAAAAAATAGAAGGGGGGACTTTGTTGTTGGAAGTCGATTACTTTATTGTCGAGCCAAACAAATACTGTACCGAAAATGTATTTCGTCCGCCAAAGTCATTAAGGTTTATTATTTTTTTTTTTTTGAACTTTTCTCGCATTTTGTTTTTTAATCGACCGTATTAAAGTTTTTCTTTTTTTGTTTATGAACTCCGAGTAAAAATTATGTCTGAAACCGAGGAGTTTTATTCAAAAATTGTTTCTGAACTGTTGTCTCGACCAGCATTTGTTTGCAAGTTCTTACTCCTCATTCACACGGCAATTAATTAAGTTATGGCGATTGTAATACAACTATATCAAATTCGAAGAGTTTATTTTTAGATAATATGCTTAAAAACTGACAATTAATACCAAAAACTAGATGACGATGATAGTTTTAATATTTTTCAGTGCCTAAATAGAATATTTATGTTGCTTAAAAATTGCTTTAGAACTTCTGATAAACCAACTAACCTTAAGCATACAACTTAAACGTTTCATGCCGCACGTACTTCCAATGATTAGATCCTAAACGTACAGTTCCTCCCAAATACTATACTAAATGATAATACCGGTAGGCTGTAATTTTAGAGGCTCACTTTTTCCCTCTTAACATCAGTGTAGCCATATATATATATTGTGATACAAATATACAATGTACCGTAATTTATATTTTATAAGTCTAAATAAAATTTCAATTTTCAGTGTAGGCATCGTTTCAGAATAATGCTATTTTGATTCCTTAATTTAGAAAACCCTGTATTTGGGAGGGGGGGGGAATACTGAGACAATACAAATTAACATTGTCTTTCCGGTATTATCATTTATAGTATTTGTATCTACACAACAAAAAAACAAATACTCATCAGCCACAGACGGTGGTTTCTGAGCAGATTAGCACCAGTGATTGGTACTACCCACATTTTTGGCAATAAAGTGTTTTTTTTTACATCAGATAGAATATCTAGATATTTTATATCGTTGAGATATATTTGTTGTAGGGAATTCATTGAAAAAAATTTTAAATGTGTAAAAAATTGTATCTGCTATACAAAAAACACTGCATTGCCAAAGACTGGAAAATAGCGTCAATCACTGGTGCCATTAACTTATATAGACGTTTTAAATAATAGTCTAACCCATAATCAAGCATCACCGGACAATTGCTTATTGACCGTCTAACTTCTAGACATTTCTTTTAAATTAAAATTGTTTTACTCTAATCGTTGAGCAAACAACACCGGATACACCATTGTTTAGTAGGTAGATCGTCTCTGTTCTGACATATAGCTAGACTATCAGTTATCTCCACAACCCTTTAGGAGTCTGTAACCTACTCGGTCGTCTGCCAGCTACTTGTATAGTACTATGTAATAAGGTATTTAATATATTCTTTTGTTTTCATATTTTTTATTTTAGTTTGAAAATTTTTAATTTAGATACATTTAATTTTAATTTATCATTGTAGATGTATTGTTTTGTCCAAAAATTATGGTTCCTGGTCCTCGTATTACATTGAAATCTTTAATTATCGTATTATTGATCTTGAGTGAACCTTCATCAAATTCAATCCGGTTTACTTGACTTGTTGTATATTCTATGACTTTTATGTTGTTAATCCAGACTGCTTCACCTCTAAATATTACGGTATTACCACCTTGGGAATACACTACATTTTCTGAAACGTTTTCAATAAATAAGATGTGATAAAAGGTATAATAGTAATAATTCTACTCCGAAGCCGAATTAGACTTACCTCTTGTACTACTGTTGTACTGTATACCTCCACGACCACTGTTAATAACCTGCACACCTCCATTACCCTGATTATTCATCTGAAAACCTTTATTATTATTGTTATTGAACTGCATACGTGTCCTTCTAGTGTTAGTAAACTGTGTGGTGTTTGAAGTGTTAGATTCAATTAATTAATTAAAAAAAAAAATCCTTATAAATACTGTGTTAAAACCGCATGGTTTAATGCTTGTAATGTTCAAATAGTTTGTTTCCAAAATAACTTAAACTTTAAATATTCTTATAATGATTCTGATAGTGAAAAAATTACCAAATGTGTTTGTCTGCACACCCTGATGATTATATTACCAACCTCTATTATTTTCGTTAAATTGCACGTTGCTTGGAGTGTTATAGCTGGACGATCCTGTGCCATTGAAGTCGATTTTTAGATTTACAATTATATTAAAATATAATTCATTTAAACAATATAATATTACCAAAGTTGTTAATCTGCACATCTTCAGTATCTTGGTTATTACACTGCACACCTGTATTATTTTCGTTAAATTGCACGTTGCTTGGAGTGTTATAGCTGGACGATCAATGGATGTGCCATTGAAGTCGATTTTCAGAGTTATATAAAAATATAATTAGTTTAAACAACATGATATAATATGTTATTATTGTCATGATACTGTTATTATTGTAATAATAATATCTATAGGACATGCTCACAGGTTTAAAAATCCAATTTTTTTCAGAGTGAATTACTAATGAAATTCATACAGCACTGTCCATACTGTGTTGAAACAGCATGAATCATTACACATATTTTTGCCTAATTGAATCACATTTAGTCATATCTTTAGTAAAAAAAAGAGAAGCAACTCCAATAAATGCAAAAATAATTAATAATAAACACTGTATGAAATATACTTGTATTATTTTTCATACACACCAATTTACAAATAGCTTGTAATTTCAAAATTAAATTACAAGGAGATAATTACCATGAACAACACAATTGTATATATTATATAATTTTTTTATATATAATCAATATTAGAATTAATTAAAAATTTAGATCCATCTAAGTAATTTTATTGATTTTAGATGATTATACATAATGAAGATGGTTACTTTGTCAAACCAAACATTTTATTTTTTAGTTTTTACTATAGAAAAGCTGAAACATATTTACCTCTACTAGTGTAATTGTATTTTTTCCCCGGCGATTACTGCTAGTTTACTTATGTGATCTGTTATCTAGATAAAAGTAATTAAAATATAATCAATGAAATGATACACCAATTATTTTTTAAAAAACCTGTCTTTAAACTATCATTATATTACTTTTAATTAGTTTAGGATTAATTTCAATATTATTTTACTCATTGTTGTGCTGACTTTACACAAAATAAACATTTTTTTATGAGTCTCGCTTATATTTTTTGGTATAACAATACATTTATTATCATCAGTGATAGCACATAAATACTATTTCCAAAATATGCAATTAGAAATAGTCATGTAAAAATATGATTAGATGTTTTACTTGTTGTACTTGATGTTTTTATCATCTATTTTTGAGCCTTCACTTGGCCCAGTACCCCCAACTTCTATGTTATTGATCTTGAATTCCTCACCAGTCATATCAAAGTGAAGACGTTGGTTTCCTACATCATTCTTTGGAGCTTTTTTGCATTTCATTACTAAAATTATGATTAAATGATTTTTATCTAATCCAATGTTTTAATTGTTTTTTTATTACCTTTTTTTGAGCCTTCACTTGGCACAGTGTCCCCAACTTCTATGTTATTGACCTTGATTTCCTCACCAGTCATATCAAAGTGAAGACGTTGGTTTCCTACATAATTCTTTGGAGCTTTTTCGCATTTTATTGCTAAAATTATGATTAGATGATTTTTATCTAATTCAATGTTTTATTTGGTTTTTTACTACCTGCTGTTGAGTCTTGACTTGGCCTAGAACCGGCAGTAAAAGCTGGATTTGGTATTGGCCGCAAAAGCGTTTTTCCTGTATGTTTTATATCTTCAAATCCTGGTTTGTCTACACCATTCACTGCAATCCCTCCTTGTGGGTACCAATCGATCATTATCGCGTTGTATGGATGGACTCCTTTGACTATTCTATCGTTGAGCTTGAATCCATCGGCAGTTCTTTTATAGTTTATATTTGAATTTCTAATTGTAATTCCTTTTTCCATGCAGCTCGAGCTTGCACCTTGATTTCCAAATTTACTAACATTTTGCAAGCGTGCATTAATTGGTTCTTGTTTTGGTGTGATCTGCGATTTTCCGTTTTCGTTATCATTTTCACAATAAACTTCATCGTCGCAATCTTCGCTTGGTAAATTCGATTCACCGTCACTATCGACCCTAAATATTCCTATAGTGAGATAAAATTAAAATACTAATTTACACATTTTTCTATTAAAAATTGTGGCACGCTATAGCTTTTTAAAAAATGGTTGAATTTGTTTCAAATTGTGACAGGATAAACTGCGTGGACCTATGGCCTTTAAAAAAAAAAAATGAATAATGCAATTTTTTCTTTCTAATTAGTTTTAAAAAACTAAAATAACTACTAAACGTGGATATCACACAGTAATTCAATAATAAATGGTCGTCTTATTTTTTTCAAATTTATATTAGACAATTTTATTTATTTTAATATTTTTATTGTGTTCAGGATTATGATTTAAAAATACGACATTTTTATCTGAACTGTTTTTTGTTTCCTTTAAAACTACTTGGTTAATAAAAGTTAACTATATTATCATAATCTATCGAGAAAAAAAATTATTACAACGAAAAACAATACTTAAAAGTATACAATAGTTAAATTAATAATCACTTATAAAGTTAATCGGGGGCAATAAATAAATTAGTCGTGATTACATTTAACGAATCACGTGTAATAGCATCTTTAATCGTATAACATCTTTAACAACTGTGAATAAGTGTGTAAGTCGAATTTTGGTCAAAATTGACTAAGTACGCTAGGATGTAATCCGAGCCGTCTAGCACATTTTGAATAAATTTCTAACTCGTTAGACCAACAAGTATACCTTGAGAGAGATGTAAGTTATTGGCTAAGTTAGGATTTATGGCAGCTGGTTAAAGTTTAAAATCGCTCCCCTGTAAAACCACTGAAATCGACATACACAGTTGTTACAGATATACGATTACAGTATACTTTTATTTAAAAAATTATTGAAATAAAAAATATTATTAAATTTAAATATTAGGCAACTCTGCAATTATTTTTTCCAATTTTCAATTTAATTATTTAGCACCAAAAATAATCATAATTATATTTATATAGCTAATAATTAGCTAATATTACACAATAGTACTAACATATTTTACTGTGTAAAATAACGCTTATATTGTTTTTACTGTTTGTAATTTCTTATCAAATGTTACCTATTTCCAAACTCAGACATTATAATTAATAAAAAAACTCTTATCCCACCTCAGCAATATCCTTAGACCCCACTATGCTCCAACCTCATTAAGATTTTTTTTTATACCAAATTTTTAGTTACCTGTATTTCTACCGCCACCACACCTGAAAAGCAAACATTTATATATTTTATAATAAAAACAAATACACAAAAACTTTCAGTTTTGAGGAAAATTTTCAAAAGGTATATTTTTTACTATATTTTTTAATACTTAGAAAATTCTACCTACCGAAAAAGTGAGTGTCCGGTGCTGCATAACTATGCCATTTATTCAAAGAAAACCCGTTATCTTCTATTGGCTGTTGTTTTATCGATTTAAATCATTATATAATGTTTAAAATATTACATTTTCACTGACTGAATGTGATATAATTACATTCATACAAACGTTTCGATGCGAATCTGTATAAATACAACCATCGATAATAGTATTGTAACGACAATAATGTTGAATGTACTTAATATTGTCTTGTTACATTTAGGGTGGTTACGATGAGGGTTGATCTTTTTTTTCTACAATTAGTTGTTGCCAACGATACAGTGTAAATATATTTCAGATACCTGTTGACTGTCGATTCCCTCTCACTCATTGCAACCTACAAACTTCAAACCGTCAAAGTGTAATTTTCCTCTTTGGTATGGTTTTTCCTTTATAAAAAAAGTTTTTCTACAGATTTTTAAGAAAATGTTATAGGAAACAATCTTTAGAATACCGAAAAAAAAATAATGTTTTATACTTTAGTTAAATAAGTTTTTATTAAAATAAATAAAAACAGAAAAAAGTGAATTTTAAACAGTTAATAAGAACAGAGCTATTAGAGATATCAACAAAGCCGGCGCGGCGTTTTAGCAAAACCAGCTATAAATTCAAACGTGGATGTTTATATTAAAATAATAATAATAATAATAAACCAATTTATCTAACTTAATAATAAAAAATAGTTGTTTAAATGCATTACGATTATTAGAGACATTATTTGAAAGAAATGTCAAAAGGCTACGGTTCTTTTGATTGATATAAACTTATAATTTCCATAAAAAAAAATTAGCTTAACATGCTTGTATAAATAAATATACAAGCTGCTATAAAATATTCCAAAATCAACCCTCTCTATATCTATGGGTATCTAAATAATTTTAACACTATTTAGAACGGGTAAAAAAATGTATATAAACGACTACTACATTTTCATTTATGTAAACAGTAGAAACGCAAATTCACACAAGTGTTTTTTCTAAGGTAAAAAAATTGTGTTTTCGAGTTAAAGCCTATGCAAGAATTCAAAAAAACAATACATTGAAAATCATATTTAAAAATTTTTTTTTACTTTTGAACTAGGTCTTACTTTTGCGCCGATGTACTAAATTATACAAAAACTTCACTTTGCAACAATTAAAATAATTTATACATAATTTTAACACTGTTGAATCACCCTATATATATATATATATACAAACCCTCGGGATTCTGATGACCAGTGGACTTATCAATTCGTATTGACCTAAATGAGATCCCTAATTGTTTGAAAATTTTTCACCAACTTTTTGTTGCGTCCTCGATAGAGTTCATTTGTTTATAATAATTTATCACTATACGGGGTGATCCATCTGATGTAGACACTCATTTTCTCGGAAAATATTAATATTTTTAAAATTATTCTTTCCCTGTATTTTTAGATACATACTTTTCAATACTTTTTGTTTACTTATTATTTAAAAAAAAATATAGAGCGTCGTAAGTTGAATATATGTACATTTTTTGGGCGTTTTTCTCGATTTTAAAAATGGGGTCTGGAAGGGGTTGATATTTTTTAGCTTTCAGACCAACAAGGGACCTTTCAGGTACGATTACCTGTCTATAGAATTACTGCACAAATATAGATTGTATATGTAAAATAAAGGAGAAAAAATATATATTTCATATAGACCTGTGATCCCCTACCCATGCCTTAGCCCTTACGTACTCCGTCACCATTATGCCCCGTCTTGGCTTCTCTAATTTGTTTTTTCTAACACGCAGTCTGCTGCCAAGTGGATAAAATATTACATTTTTGTATAATCGTAAATGTTTTAAATTTTAATACGTGCATATAGTCATAAAAGAATTGTGAAACTATGAGACGACGTGTACAAACTACATATTATACTATGGTAACAAATTAATTTCACCAAACCCAACTCTATCGTTTTTGTATGGTGGGAAATCTAAGGTTTTTGCAAAATTTGTTGTTACATCTTATATACAGCGTTTACTAACTGTTGTATTAGGAACATGTCATATTTATAAATGCTGGCGGTATATATTTAAAACTTCTAATCAAATATGGAAATAATTTTTTATTTTAAACAAACAACCGTAAATCAAATTAATACATAGGTATGTTTAATTATTTATAACGGTAACTTAGCTCTTTTATATATGAATTTAGACATTTATAACATAAATTGTTTTTAATAAATAAAAAATAATGTCTTCAAAGTAAAAACAAACAAACAGACATCTCATGTATGGGACACTAAATCTGTGGACACTGCCCCTCATTTTAATACTTGTTATGTGTGATTATATTATGAATTTATTATGGTATAATTTTTGCATAACTAAAATAAAGTACTCTACGGAATACGGTATTTAATAGTTTCTTTTATTTTCATATTTTTTTATTAGGATATAACCAGTTTGTAACTTTTGATAAATTGAATTTTTATACCTCATTTATCTAATTGCTTCATGAATGTTTATTTTAATTAAAAAAATGTATAGTTCCTTCTCCTTGTACTCCATAAATTGTTTTGCTTTTCCCGTTGACCTGTAGGAAACCTTCACCCCATTCTATCACTAATGGTCTCACCGTTGCATTAACTCCTGAGACTTCTTGGCCGTTGATCGAAAGTGTACCTAACCTATCACCTTTAAATTCTAGGGACATTTCATCTAAACCTAGGTTATAAACTGCACGACCTGAAACGTTTTCAATAAATAACATGGGATATAACATATTATAAGGTATGATAAATATCCCGAGGCCGAGGCTGAAACTTACCTATATTACCAGAGGAGTTATTAAACATCGGGATGTTTATCGTGTTAGAACTGGATGAACGGTCAAGTACTCGTCTCGGATACTTTAGGCCGTAAAAGGAAGTTGTTTTTTCTTTAGAGCCGGAGCTACCAACTTCGTCTTTTTGAATTATTGCATTGTATATACATAATTGGTTTTTGTTCTGATGATTTCGTAGTGGTCGGCGATTTTCTTTTACCGTGATGTTCAGGCCTAAGAGCTTCATTATTACTATCTGTGATGCCTGAACTTGCAGTACCGACTGAAATGTTAACAATATAATAATCTTCAAAACGATATTGAAATAAAATATATCAGTTTAATTCAATTATTTTTAGCGTCGACACGGGCCATGTTTTTATAACATTATTTCCCAATCAATTAGTAAACATCTTCTGTAGATAAATCTCAACAAAGAGTTAACGAAGATCTGCGATTTTTTTATTGACCCTCAAACAAAGATAACAAATCGTACCTAAAAGGTGCTTAATATGGCCAAAAATGAAAAAATATAACCTTTTCTCTTCAAAGTCCAGAAAAATACAGTACAAATTTTTCAATTTAAATTTAAGATAACTTTTTGAAAAATTGTTGAGTTTGTTCCAAATTGTGAGGGATATTATTTTTTTTATAGTGCAACTGGTAATACATTAAAATATTAAGAAAACACCGTAGACACTTTACTTTTTAAAAGATGAACAGCGTGGACCTATGCAGTTTTATTTAAAAAAAAAAAAAACTAATAAGTACTAAACCCAGATTTTTGGCTTGTACTGTTTAGATTTATACTAGTAACTTTTATTGGTTTTAATACTTTTATTGTATACAAAATCATGTTTTAAAAATAAGACATTTTTGTCTCGAGGTTTTTTTTTGTTTCCCTTAAAACTACTTTGTTAATAAAAAACTTCTAATAAATCAAATATAACTAAAAAAAAAATGATTAACTACGAATGACAATGATGAAAAAAATCAAATGGGTAATAGCTATATTAATCATCATTGAAAAAGTTAATTATGGATAATAAATTAATTAATCATGACCAAACGAAATTAATCACGTTTAAAGGTTAATTTATTCATTATTTTTATGGTTATAGTCCAATTTTTTTTTAAATATTATTTAAATAATGCGCAATTTTTATATCAAATCTTATATTAAATACTGGTAGTTACCTTTTTTTTCAGGTTCATCACCGACACCATAGCTGAAAACCAAACGTTTATATTCAAAATAAAAAGGACCACATGAACACTATAGATTTGATGTAATATTTGAAAATGTTTTTAAAAGTTAGAAAAATTACTTACGCCACGTATGCTGCCAGACTAAGCAAAAAAAGAATTTTAATATAGGATATTATCATATGAACTGTTATAGTATACGGTTTAATTCGACTGCGCTTAATATTCAGTGTTTCCAATAATTATAAGACTAAAAAAATACTGGTAACTTTAGCCAGGTAACATGAGATGTGATAGTATTGGAAAATTGGAAACACTTGAGTACATATTTAGTGCGATTCTTAAACGTTTAATTGCATTGGTGTGCATAAGCGCAAATTCAAATTCAATTTATATTATTAAACATTCATACCGAATTTGAGTAAAAGGTTTGATAAAGAGTAGTAGTGATCGCCAGCGACTAACCTTTGTATATATATTGCTTATATTAGTTTTAATATTTTAATAAAAAAAAACTTAATTTTTATTCGGCGTTAAGTCTTTTTAATAAATAATATTGTACGTTTTAATTTGAGAGTTAAGTAGCTTTGTTTTAAGGTATACGACCGCCCTTTTGCTTTTTGGGCGATTATATACATTTATAAAGAGTCCCAAGGGATATTTTAGGGTAGCTTTATGTCCCGGCTTGGGTCCCTTAATTTAGCCCTGTCGTGGGTGTGTTCCACTCGCTGTACTGCACTGTCACAGTCGTTTTAGTACATGGTATCTATATGTCTGGAACAAATATTTTCCAGGCTAAGTACTGATAACTGTAGTTGAAGTCTAGCTATCTGTCAGATCAGAAACGATGAAAATGTGTTTATGATATTTTCCGTGTTAAAAGAAAATCTTTTATTGGTTCTTGTTTTCGATTTAAATCATTATATAGTCTGTTTTAAATATTACATTAAGCAACTTTTATCATACATACATCAAGCCACGTTACGAATAAATAAAGAAGGTTTGACCAGAATTTTTAACGATTACTGCAAAATTTACGCAAAATATGCAACTGAAATAATAAAACGTTAATATTTTGTTGGAAGTTTTTATTTGGTTATGTCAAATATGAGCGCAGAAAAATGTTAAAGTTTTCCGGAGAAATGTTTTCCAGATTAACTTGCTGTCTACCAGTCTGAGTACAATGTAAAATACATATAATATACTTTTTTCTTGACCATCTGATAAGTTTGTAACAGCTTGGCGTTTGCCCTCTTGCAACGATTATAATTATAATAATTTTTAATAACGATAACGACGCGAAAACATGACAACGACATGACCGAATCACCGCAGGTCTTATGTACAGCTAAACGACCTAACGAATTATTCATTAACTTAAAAGTCGGCTGTTGAGACAAATTGAAAACAATTTCCTTAGTTATTAAATATTAGTATTGTCCAGATTCTTAAAATCCCAATATGTATTAATTTTTAGCAAGAACAGAGCAATGGCGGTCGGCGACTACTAGCAAAAGTACCATACTTTTGTTATTTAGTTTAGTATATATATATATTAATAACTAATTGCTAATTGAAATATTTCTCTTCTTTGCAGTAACTTGAAGAATTTTTATTCAAAACTATTTGTTGGTTAGTCAAACAGTATGAGACAAACATTGACGATTCTAGTTTAAGAAAGAAGTACATTTCAAATTTTCTTTTAGTTTTTTTTTTAGACTTAATTGGTTTACAATGTTTATCCCGGTTTTTAGGTATAATACTATTACATTTGACATTAATGACGAATGCATAACTTGGAATAGACAAAATATGTGTCACATTACTAAACGGTGGTAAGTTAAAAGGAGTCACTATATTCCAGCTGATGTTGTCAGTGCAATTTCATTTTGTCTACGCCGTTTTCCGAAAAAAGTTTAAAACGTTTTCGATTTTTTTATATCTAATTTATTACTACAGTGTATGAATAGACACATGGAGAAGAAGCCGGGAGACAACAAGCTGAATAATAATCCGCAATTGGAAATGGCATTCCCGTTTTACGAATGGCAAAAAATAGTATAAACCTTTAAAAAAAAGCAGTGTTTTTTCTCAGAGAAAATCCCAATCATTTATTTAGACTGCGGTCTCTTTATATTTATAATACTCATCACTATACTATTGTTATATACTGTTGTTCGAGGAATATTAATAATATTATGCTCTTATAATTGGTATATCCGCTCCGTCAGGATGTAATTAATGAATAATTATTCAATGTACATTATAGTAGTATACGAAATACCGTATTTACATTGTGAAACCGACCGTTTGAAAAGGAATGTGGTAATATACACACGGCAAAGAAATCTAATAATAGTTTTCGCTGTAGTTAATTGCTAAGTAATTAATCCCGAAATATGTAAATTGATTTTCCCCACTATGAGTATAGAAAATAATAAATTACAAGACACGTTAAAGCTATCATATGGGCAGTATCGTAAATAATTATTTATTTTAAGTTATAACCCATAAACAAAGTATTTTGCATTGCAGGCCTAGGTACATAGGTACAATGTATATAATGTCTTGGCTCTCATTGTCCTAATCGAAGACAGACTTTTTAAGCGTACAATTCTCAAAAGCTTTATAGAATTTCAATGGTTACAATAGTAGGTAGCATATTGTTAATGCCAGACAATGTGACGGAGGTCAATGATTTTGCTGTGTCTGAGTCGATAAGAGTACACAATATAGTCACTGGCGTCGTTTCGAACAACATACACGTGAAACTTTTAATTGCATTTACTAACACTTTTGTGCTCCCCTCACGTTTTCCAAGTCCGATTATACAATAATAATTATATAGCGCAGAACGTTCATAATATTTACAACAACGAATTACGGTCACTACACTATGATTTCTAATGACGTTTATTCGACAAGACATGTTGGATAACTATATGTAGGTAAACATATTACATTTTGTATACTATTATAAGTAGCTGAACGATTGCTAAACTAGTAATGATATATATATATATATATATATAAGCACACTGAGATTGATTGACGTCGTTGCGATTGCTATAAACACAGGAAGGCATACAGAAAAAGGGAGAGACCATTATAGGCAGTGGAGGGCCAAAGTAAAATATAGGAAAGTATCAGTGTTTTGGTCGTTACTTATATACCACTCTGTCCCTTTGAGCCATACAAGTAGTGGGCCTTCCTTCTCCCACTATTTCATCTTACCCCCATACACACACTCACACAGTCACAGTACAGCATATAGGCTACTACCACCGATGTCAACAAAGATCTATACGGCGATATCGGTTGTCTTGTGTTCCACGACCTCTTGTTGTTCCGGTTAGGTCGATGAAAACCGCACGATAAGTGTGTGTATATAATGTGTACATTATATATACACTGTACATATAATGTACATAGTGTGGTTGACAAACGGATATTTGTATTATTATTTTATGGTCAAAATACATTTAAGTCGTTTTGTTCAAAAAACGGGACTAATATCCCTAACGGAGTAATCGTCATCGAATTTAACGGGTATTGCGTACTACGTTCAACATTATACAGTATAATATGTACACTATAAAAATAACATGTTCAATTTTACGGGTTGGCTTTAGTAATATTTGTGATAAACCCCGAAAAGTTTATGCAGCATAATAAACTAGAATCGGTATACCCAACGCCGACTATAAACCCCTCTATAAGATTTTTAGATTTTTATAGAAACATACGACAGAATTGAATACCCACTGGAGCAGATTTTTATTTGTCTCTACAAATACACTCAATCGTATAGTGTGGGTTTTAATTTAAAGCGAAAATTAAACACTCAAAGACACTTAACGCCCCTATCAGAGTTGTCGTCTAACGAAATCAGGGCTATAGCGGTTTTTATACTGTCATGTTCATATTATATGTGTTCTATTGGAAGACCGTCAAAAATGTAAACTTTAATTTCTTCTCGTGAAAACCTAATAAATCAATATAATATTTGTGCCACACATAAGACGACCTAATTTAGCTTGGCTATGTATTGAGCTGGTTTGATTAAATCGTCTAAGATTTTTAACGCTAAAAAAAACCTCATTTTTTAGATTGCTGAATGATGGGTGTCTTACATCAAAATGATCATCCTGTATATAAATGAAACAGTAGCTTTCAGGTATTTGCAATTATATTTAACGTGTAAACCTGTTTACATGTTAAATTTATTTATTATTTTTGACATTTTTATGTCTTTGCTATGGCACACACACGGAAAATCGACACCGACACCGCTTATCATAACGAAAAATAACAGCTGATTTATCTGATAAGATAAGAGAGATAAGAGATAAGATAAAGTGATAAGAGATATGGCTTTTACGTTGGAACACATATATGTTGTATTCACAACGTTCAAAATAGAAATGAATTATAAATTTAATAATTTAAGGGGCCAAATTCTCTATGAATTGGTTTGGGCCAGATATTTTGAAAACACTAAAATATTAGCCAGAAACTAGATGTGTTTACTAGCCACTTTAGATACATAAAAATGTATCCCGTGGTGTTGAGGACTCGTACGCAAGCTGTTAAAATATAATATGTAATACTTTTCTTAGAAAAATAACTTTAAGCCAATTTAAAATAAAATAGTTTATTTTGAATGAAAATTTGACTATCTCTAGTTTAGAATAAAATAGAAATTGGTGTCACTTTTGGTTGTTCGTCGGATGGCTTTTTAACATTATAATAGAGCGACGGTGTCTGCAATCGACTTGTGCATCGCCGAGACATAATATATATATATATATACTCCATCGAGATTGAACCACTAGGATGGGAACCATCCACGGTACGCAAAGAAAACTCTGTAATATAGCGTGAAAAATCATGGGTAATTTGTATACCCTTCAGGATCATTCCCGCGTTCCCTAGCCCTATATACGGGATTGTCGTACAAGCGTTTTACATTTTTTGTTTATTTATTTCGTCGTTGTTCTAATAAAAATATCCAAAATGTACCCAATCTATCAACCGACATTGCGCCATGACAATGAACGTACTATCCCTACACTGTATTCTATTAACCCGCTGGTGACACTCAACTTTCAAATAGCGATTCACGTGAGTGGTAAGGGCAAGGAGTTGCAGACTAAAACTGCAAAATCCCTTTTAAATCTCTAGTTTTGTCGTTGTTAGATGTTTATATCACATTAAATATTCATGCGAAAAAAAAAATACAAATCTTCTCAATAACATCGACATAACTTGACAATGTATGAAGGAACATTGTCCAATCGTGACTACTGTTTATGCCTGGACTTGAAGTTCGTGGCAAAAGTGGCACCATTGAGATCAGTACTTGTTTGTACCGTCACTGATAAGCCTGGTAGTAAAAGTATGCTATAGGGTTATTAAACCCAACAAAGCAATAATAGGGTGGTCTCATATTTTTAGCGTGACAGTCGACCTGTTAAGTTTAAAATTTCCAATCGCTTAAACACATGATATTGCTTGTATGAACTTTTGACGAATTGTTGACTAAAATATAGTTTGAACACAAGTGTTACAAAAAATGCGTAAAAACAATGTTTTTAATTATACAGCTTTAAGCCGTCGACTGCGACATATTAACTATTCTAAAACAAATAAGAGTAGTGCCTTTCGTCGTTTCGAATAAATTGTTTTGTCATTGTATTGCTGTAAACAAACGAGTACGTTTCATATTAAGTGCATTTTACTTTGTGGTAATATAAAAAAAATTCGTTATCGAGTGTACATTTGGTATAAAATTTGTTAATAGAAATAAATCATGTTTTTCTTACGAATGTTGCTGATTTTAGAAATAATAAGTCGTGTGTGGCAAAACAGTGAAGCAGCATTCAAGAATGGTCCTAGCAATACAGTTGAGATGGCAGATAAGTACAAACAATTACTGAAAGTCGATACGGGTTACTCGTACTTGCTTGGAGATATTAAAAATGCAAATCTTTCAACGGAAAAACAAATCACTGAAAGTATGGTGACGGACACGAAAGCCAAAGTCTACAAACAATTGCTGTGTAGTTATGTGTTCTTTTGCCGACATTCCATGGACTTGATTAAACTTCAGGAACACAGAAGATACGGCTCAATTAAAATCAAAGACACCGGTTTCCAAAATCAAATTGTCAATATGTTCTCCGTTTTGAAACATCTCGGTACGGTCAACTTTTATGGCTGATGTATGTGTATATAGAATGTGTGAAAACCTATCAAGAAACATATTATGTTAATAGGTCCAATGATGTTGACCGTTATTCGTACCAACACGGCATGGTCTATAATGAACTCACACAGTTCACCGACAAAAAATGCGACCCGGATAACTTGTACAACAATCAAAACGATAAGTCCGACTACTTTAAACAAATACAAGATCTCAGTAATTCTACCGATATGTCGGTAATAAGCACATTTGCCGATAATATCGAGTCGGCTGAACGCCGATATTCTGAAATAAAAGAAGTCCTAAGCCTCCGTGACGACGACGAGTTGTCTTTTTCAATTGATGATTTGTTTTTGAAGCACATTACATTTAACAATGAAATTACAGAAACGTTGTTAAGACAATTCGCAGAGGCGGATGAATGGGAAGATGTACAAAAAGCACTAAGTTGTCGCTGCGACGGTCATCTACCATTGGTCTCCGTTCGAAAATTAATCGAAGACGTCAGCGCGTGTCAGGATTTTTTTATTAATATAATGAAGTACATTGTCGCTCTAGCTGCCACGAAGTATGTCAAAGATGTACATTCGTCGTTGGTTTTGTCGGCAAACGGAAAACGGTCAACAGAGGAATTGGAAAAATGGATTTCAGACAGTAACTTAATGACGACCAACGAAACTATGTTGAGTATCTATGAAGATATAGTCTTATTTTTAAAATTCGACCAAGACAATGATTTAAAATTCTTCACTGAAATGTTCAGTCCGGATGTGCATGATACGTTTGGTGATCCAGAGAAGATTATCGCCAACGAAAACCGAATCAACGACATACTGAAAAAATTGTCGAAAAAAGTAACCGATTACGGATATGATAATACGCTAATGACGGAAATTTCACTTACCCATCATTACAAAAGTCAGAGAAAGGAGGAATTGCTTGAATTGTCAAAACTTCATGAAATTAAAGTAATCGATACGGATGGCAATGCATACGAAGGCATGCTCGACCTTATTGTGTTTAAAAGCTATATTGCCAAACTATTTGTTGCTCACTCTGACATTTTTTATTCATTTTTCGAACTATCTGGGAAAATTAAATTTGAAACTTCTCGTTCTTTTCATACATTTTTTAAATAAATAATTTTATATGTTATCCATTTTGATAAGATTTTTAGAATGGTGTTCTTATTTGGGTTTTATTTATTACCAATTGTCTTAAAGACAAATATGTTTGATATGGGTTTTATTAAGATACAATTTTTAAAATTGCGTTTTTGATTGGGTTTTATTTATTATAAATTGTTTTGAAAAGAAAAATGTCAGTTGTTTTGTAAAAAAAAAAATTATTACAATTCATTTTTATTGTTTTGGGTATTTTTAATATTTGAATGTTTGTTTTTCATTTAAAATTATATATTTTTACAGAATAAACATAAAATGACATGATTAATCAAATTGAAATGTAGAATGTTAATATATTAATAATGTAATTAGCATTTTTATTTAATTAGATATCTAAAAGATAATTCGATGTTTAATTGTGCATTCACGTATGGATCTGTGTGGTAAACCTTTAATCAAATGCAGGCTTATAACCTTAAATAAAATATTGTGTATAGTGAAAATGTATATGTTTCATAAAAAATCGAATTAAACTATTCATCAAGGTTTATAAATTATTTTATATTATTATAAAATATATTTTATTTTTATATATTAACAACATTAAAATTTTGTTTATATTATAATATTACATTTGAATTTGCATAAAAGGCATACTGTATTATATCATAGAAGTTATATAATTATATAATTTTTGTGAATATAAATTATAACAATGTTTCATACCGTGGATTTAATGTTTATTTTTTTAAATATTAAAAAAACTAGTAATACAAATTTTATTATTTTTTTATCTCTGCTTACTAATTTTACATTTCTTTTAATTTAGGTTATTTTTCATGAAAAGCTTTTATTTTTTCAAAACTTTTATGCAACTGTTTTGTTAACAGTTTCATGACTCATGTACATTTTTGAAAAAGTTCTGAAACTCTTTTAAACTTTTATGAAGATCACGCGCTGTACCAAAATTACGAATTTTTTAGTTGTGTTGTGTCATACACAACTATCATGTGTTATATTATGTAATTAAAATTAAGCCTAAACAACCAAGTAAATTGTAATTAATAAAGTGATAATGCATTTGTAAAGGTCTCGTGCGGTTGTGTTATGTGTACACAAGGTTACTCATAAGTACAAATAACTAATTTATATTAATATAACTACAACTACTGTTTGTGAGGCTGTTAAAGGTAATAGTATAACATAAAATGTCATATTAATATATTGTATTACATTTAAAGCAGTAACTGTTGACTTTAAATAACACAAATAATATAATATATATATATATATATATATATATATATATACATTTGAGGTTGTACCAAACGATTCAATCTAAATTAATGTTGTAGTGACTCATTTAGATTAACAGCGGTAATTCTGATTCGCTACATAACTCACACGCAATTTATTTAAAACCAATTAAAATGTATTTGAAACCAAGTAAAAAAGAAAACTCGACTAAACTGAACTTTTGTGAATATTCCGATTGGATGTTTTTTTATTTGTTACAAAAAACAACTATATTATACTATTTTATGTAACACAAATGGTTTACGCTTAGAGCATAATATATAAGAATATTTTTATTGTGCTCACTCTTTACACAGTGTTGGTGGCTTTGAAGAGAACGTCAGACGTCATCACCTTGTATAACTCTTCAGTTTAAAAGCCATAAAGTTAGGTCAGACGTTTGCAATTATTTTGTGATAGTACCAACATGGTGTGGCGCGTGCACATTTATACTACTGATATATACACACCTAGAACAATATAGATTAATAATATCATTCAAGCATCCCGGCCAGTCTGTCCACACCATTTGGTCGTGCTTATACCTAGGATTAGTATTATAAACCTTTATAAGGATTTTCAATGACATTTTCCGGCGTTATAAAAACGACCGGATCGCCGTCGAACGGAGAGGGTATCGTTTTGTTTTAGGTTTTTGCTTTTTTTTTTTTTGTAGTTTTAACCGGAGTTGGCTAATTACACCGTCACCGTTTATACCGTGTGATCGGTCAATCTGTCCCGTACCGATATAGTAGGCCGTAGCCTCCCCTTGCACGGATAAAACCTTTCTCTAGGGGAAACGGTCCGCCGACGCCCAAAGATATACGGTCCGATCGCCGCCCGCTTGGCAGTGTCGATAAATTTTAAAGAAACACCCTGCCATGTATATTATATGTACATACATAAAGGGTACGATATACATATACACGATGCGAGAAAGGGAGACGGACAGGGGCTGCGAGTAACATGATCGTGTACTCCTCTATCTGTTCGCGTGGCATTGTTTATCCGTCTAATTCGCTACCGTTTTGGCCACCGACTTTTCAATGACCCTATCGCGTGCCTTCCCCTCTACCGGCTCTCGAAATGACCTGTTGTTATTCCTATACACATACGTATAGCCCTTTACAGCCAGGGGGGGTTGGGGGTTGTTGTTTCGGTGGAAAACCTACGCTGATCGCCCCGTCGGACAGACATGTCTGTATTATGTTTGCAGTGCACATCAAACGTTACGGGTACGACCTTTAAATTGGCAAGTAAGTTTGGATGTATAAGGCCCTCTTCACTCGACCGTTTACGCATTGTACCTGCAAGCCAGCCAAACGTTTGAATTTTCAGAAAACGCCAAATTTGCACATCCACAACATATAATATAGTCTGTTAAGCGCAACTGTACGATTTTCCACAAAAATAGCCGACAATGTTTAACCCGTTACTTGGCACCGTATATTTACAGATAGATATTGTATTTTGTACATAACTTTCCTTGGCCAATCTGATAATTTATCGTAATTATTGTTGTTATTTAAAAAATAGCCCTTGACGAGTCAAGGTAAGCACTTGAAATCATTTTTTGAGGGTATGTAATGCGTATAGAATACATTCGGCTGTATTTTTACCAGAAGACTATAAATACATTTCATGGGACTTATTATTACTTAAGATTTTGTGCATAGGTGAATAATAATTGTTTCAGCACTCATTAATCTTATTTGTATCTATTATTGTATTTAGTTTCGAAGTGCATGTCTTAGGATTTATCTTCTATTCATGACGAACCATATTTTTTCTGTAGACTATATCTATGTATCAAACAGTCTAATAAATTTAAAGTGATCCGCTTAATTTCTCAGGAAAATCGTTACAGTTTTGTAGTTTTTCATTTTGGAAATTTGTTTTTTTATGTTATTTTACAATATTATAATTTGCTTTTAAATACTTACTTGTTTTGTGCAGATAAAAATGTATCCATAAACATTAAATATTGCTTATAGTACACTTATTCGAAACTCTATAACCAGCTGTTTACACTTAACCAATTTACGTTCTTTCTCGCTTGAGAAGGATTACTTTAAAGTCTCAAATGTTTGACGATATTACTTCCTGACCAAAATCCCTCACTTTTTTAGTGGTCATTTTTAAGTAATTCAATTAGAATCATTATACTTTTGTAAATAGAGTGTACCTTAGGCGTAACATCTTACACCTGCTCGTCGTAAAGTGATTAGCGTCAAAGTAATTGAAGTCAAACTTATATACACGTCACACAAAGAAAAGACAATATTTAATACGTAATAATGTTCGTCTGAAATTTCATATTTATTTATTTTGATTAAACAATAGTAATTTTTACTTATATACACGATTGAATAGCCTCTGGGCTACTATAAAAGATATACAAAGTGCCACTGTTATACAATCCAATGTTCTAGTAACTGATATCATAATAATAGTTATAATAATAATTATAATAATAGGTAATTCAATGATATAATATAATATTTTTTGTTTTAAAAAAAAATATTCTCGGAAGCAACAAAACACAACAATTACCTATACAAAAATCCAAATGAAAACACTAAGCTAAAAATAGTAGGTACCGAAAATTAGGCGTAGAAAAAAAATACTACTTAGTTTACTTCGCCGGCCAATGACAACAAAATTCTTGGCGTTTTCTACTACTGTGCGACACTATACAAGACAATAATATAATATAATGATAATATTAATAGTAATAGTATAATAATAGAAGATATTCGGGTTAATCGACTGTCGATCATCTTAGAACGACGGCCATGGCTAAGGAAACGCAACCGGCCGACACCATCCAAGTACTCGACGTACACATCAGGGAATAAGCCGAATTAAGTGAGCTGTTGTCTGTCGGTAAGGAGTTCAATACCAAATCGGACGAGGTGTTTTCAATGGACGAATCTGAAGCAAACATAATTATTACCGTATTCGATTAGAGTCATCTTTGAAATGTAAATTGATGGATTATGAAAACTTAAAATCTTATAAGGTATTTTTGTGAATTTGTTAGGCTTGAAAAACGTAGGTCATGATTTTAAGCTTATGATTCTTATGATTAGATTATTTATAAAAAAAAAAAAAAAATGTTAAAACGCATCAATACTGTTGGAGGTTAAAATAGTTTAATAAACATGACTAGTTATTTTAACCTGAAATCAGCTGTTAAAAAATTAGTATTTAGTGACTAAACAAAATTGATTAAACGTGGTTAGTCCATTATAAACCAAATTAATTATATAATGTAGCCAATGGAAGATATATTATTCGTATTTGATTTAATGATAAAAAAAAATGGTAAGTATATTTTCATAATGTTCAAAAAAACCACTTAGTTGTAATATTTAAAACATAGAAAATGTTTGCAGTGAGTCCCATCAAGTAATTTGTACTATTATCACTATCTTATTTCTTATCAAATTGTCATACATTACTAATTATTCTTAATAGCTCTCATTTTTTCTCATCAATTCTTATCACTATCATATCTTTTATTCGCTTATCCTTCCCTATCAAGCAACATTTCTATCACAATTGTAACTTTTATCATCTTTTTTCCCTTAATCCTTCTCTTAATTTCGTATCGAATTGGATTGGGTTGGGATAGCAATAACAAATTCTATGTTTAAATTGTTTTTAAAAATAAGTCAATAAAAAATAATTACTATGTTTAAGCTAATCCAAAATCAAACATCTCAGATGAACCAATTGAAAAGTCTTAAATTTAAGTAAAAAACAACTATGTAGGATAAATATACACGTTTACCTTTGTCAAGTTCGTTGCTGCTGTCAAATTCTTCGACGATTATCATAGGTCTGGAGGGTATTGGAATTTCTGCGAACAAAATTAACCGTTAGTATAATGGTAACTATAGTTTCCCAGCGAGAAATTGATTTCAAATTCAGTATTACAGGTGTTAAGTCTATGGCCTTTGAAGACTTTACACAAAGGTTGAAGATGGTATTTGGAAGTTTTTAATTAAAAGAATACTTTCAATAACAAAGATATGATAAGGTATGTATTTTCATAAGCATAAATTTAATACACAAACAGTATAACAAGAGTCTTGTTGCAGGTACGTTGAGCATAACACAGCCAAGACACTTCTCATTTTGCATGGCGAATCGGCCGGTATTTACGCAAAATTGCCATCCGGGTGGAATGGAAGGAGTCATTGGCATCCCCGCATTGGTGACCTTTTTCAAGTTGTGCAATCGTTAATCCTTGAGTCCGGGTCGTTGGTGAATTGGCAACCTGTCCACTGTTATTCGCGGAACATTGTCGGATACATAATTTATACAATATTTAATGTGTTTATTTGCGCATTTTCGCAATCTCCAGTTGTACAAAGTATACGGTTTCTTAGTAATTGTATAAATAAATTGAATTTATAATTTACATTTATAGTGTTGTTAACCTTTTGATTACGTACAAAGTAGAGAAAAAACCCATTTAATTTATTCAAAAACTAGTAATTTATGTGATTTGATAGTTTTTATTGAATTCAACCCGTCTATATTGTTTTGTTTATAACTCGGTCTTGCTAAAATTGGTCTCGGGGAATTTTAAACAAATATACACACCAATCGTAATATGCTATGCCTAAGTATCGATAGAGGTTTCACAGACGGTGCCCTCTCATCAATTCAAAAGCATAATCAAGCTCTGTCTTTTGATGTCTCTGATCAGTACCAACGCTGTTAGCATAATTTATTACCTTCGTGACCGCTTGGACGTAGGTCAGTCGACCAAATATTTACATTATTATTATGCGTATTCATCACAGAAACATTAAGGACCTGTCGGTCGCCTTTCTTTGAACTAGTTAGACGTAAATCTAATATCTCGTTACCTTCCATTTACTTTCGATGCAATCTCGCAGTCACGTTTATGCCATAAGCAGTCCTAATTTTGAATTTAACTTGAGAGCAAATATAAGTTAATTCATCTCGCTTAGCCGCCCAAACAAAATTCGGATCGATAACCATCATGTATGTAAATATTACACACATATATACATCATGTACAGATAAAACAGCGCAAACTGCTTAATGACCAGTTTCCTTTAGAGCGCAGGAAATTACCACAACACTTTATGATATTGATAGCTGTAATCCAACGTCGGCAGTTTAATAGTAATATAACGACGATGATCAGTGGTGAATCTAGGATTATTCTACGGGGGATGCTGCAATTATTATTAGCAGTCATCGTACGTATTACTTTTTTTTGGGTACGACACCTATCATATTACAAAACAAACCACAGTTAAATAACAATTTTCCTTAATTTTAAGTCATATAAAAAAACTTGTACAAAATATTTTGGCGTATATTATTTGTTTTAGGTATACTTGTTACCAAAATGTATGATTTATTAATAATCTATAATATATCGAGGAATTACACAGACTAATTTAATCAATTTAGTACTGATAGGAATAATAAGAAACTAAATCTGATGAGATAAGAACTGATGTGAACTATTTACCGATTGTTATTTCTCAGATATTGAACTAATGATTGAATGTAACATTTATGAAAACGAGTCTTGGATAATAATTATAAAGCAAGATCGATGTACTCGACATTTCTTGAAGAAAGCAATCGCAGTATCGACCGACGTTATCTAGAAGGTCTTAAGTCGTTTATCGTTGAACGTTTAATACAGTTTAGAAACTGCATTAAAACTGTCACTAACATTCTAGGCTACCGCAGTGGAACAACAACTTTAGTGAAAAATCGCTACACGGATATAATAATAATTATCTTACCTATCGCTTCGTTGGGCATAATATTTCCAGTGTTAAATAATCCGTAAGGTATACTAGATTGCCAACTTGATAAACGGTTAAATTTACAGAAATTATGTCGAAAACAAAAGGAATGATTAAATATACCAGTTTATTTCGTATTTTTATAGCTTTGAATCCATCTATACCGCGGTTAGAAACTTTGTAATTAACTTTTGAAATACAATCTTCACTATAAAAGTAATTATAACATAATTTATTAAAATAGTACTTAAGCTGAGCAAAGTTCTTTATTTTTTAAAACTAGTTTCGGTTTAGTTAAGTTATTATTACTTAGTTATTTGAAAAAAAAAATTAACTCTAGTTGAGTTAACAATTAAGATAGGGTAAAGTCAATTGTTCAAACCGGATAATTCAAGATGTTTATCATGATATATAGTATATTCGTTGAACGTCGTACTATTAACCTTGTCCTTAATAAAACTTACGGTCTAACTTGATGAATCCGTCGGTCTCGCCCAGAGAATTCTTGGCCACACACTTGTACGACCCAAAGTCCTGCGGTGACAATTTTCTAATTTTCAATACCATATACTTGTTGTAACCGTTGTCTGTGGACACAGCCTCGTATTTTTCCCCTGAAACCGTCATATCTACTTTTGTTCAGTTTTTCACAAAATCTCTCGGCCAATACTTACCCGAAACAATCATGTCGCCCTTTTCGGTTGTCCAAAAGTTAATGGACGTGGGGAATGCTTCAGTATGACACTCCAACTTGATGTCCTGGCCAATGTAACCGCCCACCAATTGATTCGATATGGTCAACATGGGCGGGACTATAATAGTATAAAAACAAATATATGACCCATATAAAAATAATATTGAAAAGGAGAGAAGACTAATCAATTAATATAGACGTATGATATCGGCATCATTGTATTATAATGTTTAGCAGTTGGCTTGGAAAAAAAAGCGGAGTTGTTAGAGATATAAAACCACGGATTTATTGATCATTCGTGTGTGAAGTTAACAAGTAGTGGTTATATAGAATTACTAATTTATAAAAACAAATATTATCAAGTACAAAGAATAATTGTTATCCGCCTCAAATAGCTGGAGAGAGCCGAAGGAAAAGAAAAATCAATATGTACAATGTACACTATATTATGTGGTGGTTTTTAGCAAATTAAATTTCTTCGAATGAACACGCGTATTATACTATTTTTGAATAAATACAACAAAATGAGGCAAAAAAAATAATATTAAATTCAAGTATTCGTTGTTGTTATTTTCGACAGAATCCCTTATTTTTTTATAGCTTTACTTGTAACCAAAATGCTGATTCATGATTTGCATCATTTTATTTTAGGCTACTAATTGCCTTAGTTATTGAGACCACAAACTTATTGTACTCTAATGTAAAATCAATATCGCTTGAATGGTTAGGCTATACATAATATACAAAAACTAAAGCGTCTATTTTTTTACCGGATCCGTGTTGGTTAAGTCTATTTAAATTACACAGAAAGCAATTTTTTTTTAAAATATACATCGAGGTTTATGTATACTTACATTGGACTTTGAGCGTGACTCTCTTGCTAATGGACGGAGGTACACCGTTGGAAGCTATACACAAGTACGCTCCCATGTGCAACCGACTTACCCTCGTTATGTGCAAAACTTCGCCATCGACAAAATTAACTACAACAATACACAAGAAAACAATTATTGGAAAAATCACAATATATTATAGTCAGGGCCGAATTTAGGGGGGGGGGGAACTTGATAGGATTTAATTTTTTAACTTTTCTCACGCTTAGGGTTTGTAAGTGGGAGGATTCATGTTAATGTGTTTTTGATACTTTATATTAATTGTATTTTGCTAAACGTTTTTACAGTTACCTTAGAAAACCTTCATAGATTTTTGGATCTATGAATTCATCAATTGAGCATAACGCTTTTTATTTTAACTTATGTGCCCTAATACTTGAGTGATTGAATATTTGTGTCACGCAATCACGCTAAAATGGATGAACCTATCAAGTCGGAAGTAAGTGCACCAATTTCCTAACAGGTATTCATGCACTTGTTATGTCTACACGCAACCATTCTTTTTAGATCCTGTTGTATGGATGTACAACAGGTTTCACCGCTAGTTTAGTGTATTCATTGAATTTTTTTGCCTAAATATTTGTGTGTGTAGAAAAAAATGATGCCCTCCAAAACAAGCGTTACTGATATTTATATATTTCTGAGTTTGATTCCAGATTATGAAAAATAAATGCGCTTTTTATGCGGTGATACTTTTCACGGTTGGTTACTCGTGACAAAATGATACTAAGCACCTAAGAGCAAATCTGTTGGGAAATTTACATTTTAAACATTGCCAATCGTTTTAATATGAATAACTATTAAGGGAGAAGAAGTTTGCCACTTTTCCGCCTCCTAATTACTTCTCTTTCTTTCTGGCGTTGGCGATTCGGAGGGTATATATAACATTTTAAGTGTAATAAAATATGTAAATATTCTTAGTCGAGAAGTTTTGCTTTTCTTCGAGGCGCGTTTCTGCCGTCTCTGTTGCACTGGGAAGACCTAATGAATATGCATGATTTGTGTTGAGACTAAGTATTATTTAGTAAATTTTTATACTTATTGCTGCGTCTACACATTAATCGGTGGCGATAAAAAATATTATCATAACAATATTATCTGATCTTTACGGGGCATCTGTAAAAAAATAAAGACTCAACTTGAAAATTCAAAGACAACTTGAACGAAATCAACTAAAAGCTTTTCCAGTTTAAATATTTAGTAAAGTCTTCAACTACCAGTTATTGTTTTCATTCATTCATTATATCTCAATCAGCAAGATTTGACAAATCGTCTTATATCGTCTTAAAATGGTCTAGAATTTAAAAAATGACGATCAAAATTAATTTTGCCTCAATTTTAGTTAAAAAAAACTTAAATATATCATTTTATACGTTTTTCATAACATCAAACTGAATATTTAACTTAATCGATTCCATTCTTGAAAGACCTAGGGGTGATTTAAACCCTAATTAGGTACGCGAATATTTTTTTTTTTAACTAAAACCCTAAATTATTTTACAAGTACAAGTATTAACAACTAGATTACTTTGATTAATGTTACTTATATCTAATAGTATATTATTTATAGTTAGTTAGTTTCTTAGATTTGTGTCGGTAGTTATTAAAAAAAAAGTAAATAAAAACATATATGTAATATTTGTTTTTATCTTCTAAACATTTACGCGTTCTTGATTACTGTCATCGAATACTTTAATTTTTTTTCAAATAATTCAATGGTAAAAGCACACTTTGAACCGACGACAACAATAGTTGAAGTGACAAGCATTTGAACGCAGACGACGTTTCTGAAGTATTTTGAAAACTAGCAGTAATACAAGTCACATTTTATTTTGCCATTAAAACGGAATGTTGTTTTGAATTCTAAACTTTTCGCAATCGCAAAACACCACACTTGCTTGCGTTGTTTGAAACGACAGTTTCACGTTTGTTTTTATATTTTATAGAACGCGTTCTACGGTTTCATTTTAATACAGTATTATTTTGATTGATCGTTAACACATAGCAGAAGGACCAAAATTACGATTTTGCAAATATATAAAAATCAGAGTTATTCGTATTATCCAGAGTTTAATGGGAAAAAATAACAATAGGGACCGATAGAAAATTATATACAAAAACAGACATTTGCATTGCACCAAATCAAAAAACAGAAACTAAACGTTAATAAGACTAAAAACGCTATAATATTAATTATTTTATTTTATTTAGTTTCATTATATTAATTTCAAATGGGTTGTCTTTAAAGGTCATTGTGTTTGTAATTAACTAAGAAAGGTACCATTTGTAAACAAATGGTGTCATTTTATCTTTCTTATACCATTCTACGCCACATCAATGAAGAAAGTCGCCATTTCCTAACTTTTCAGGAGGAACTAAATGAACATTCATATTTATATTTTTATTATTTATATTTTAATTATTTTTCTAGATTGTTAAAAAACTGAAAAAGTTTAAAAAAAATTAGTTTACAAACTCTTTTGTCCGGGGTGTCAAACTGTCGTTTTGACATGGGCGATTTTTAGTATAAATAAGTCCGGGCAAAATAATCAACCTAAATGTCAAAATTTAGAAATGTTTTGCACTTTTATTTTACGTCGATGGATTTTTCCATTTCTCAAGGAAGTACATTTACTATTCCTTATAAATTTTACCCTACTCTCAGCCCCCCCCCCGCCTCACAAATACAAGTAAAGTAAAAGTATTGCCTGGATCGACTGGGACGGATTTTTCGAAAATATTATATTATAGATTTTATCGGTATTATTGGCGAATTCGTCGGCCGCTCATTTCTGTCTAGTCCGCGAAATGCCTGCGACCAAGCACGACCGGGGAAACCCTATTTCCACTATCTATAAATATATATAAAAATATTTATTTATGACGTAATATTTTCCCGAATAATAATAATAATAATAATATATTAGAAAATTCAATATCGGAGATGCGCGCAGAAAAAAAAAACACACATCATAGTACAACCAAATATAAATATATTATTGCTGTCACCCATATACGGATGGGATATAACACGTGGGCTGCCAAAGTAACCAACTTAGGTTGGCGTACGTGTACTTTTTGTATATATAAACATGTAGGATAAAGATACGACGGTCGATTCCCGGGGGAAGACCGAGTAAAATATAAGGGGCGAGGTATGGTCTGTGACGGTGCCCGGGAGGTCTTAGCAAATCTGTCCGGTCGCATATACCTCCGGCTCTGTGGTTATATATATATATACATGTTATATTTATATAAAAAAAAACCCATATCTTCGCCCTTCTTTGCACGACCATGCCGTCGCCACAGGTCCTTGTGCACACTCTGGTCAAGAACAAAAACGGACGTTCGACGAGTGAACGTATGAAAGGTTCGTTATGTTTTCCCGGGCGACCGTCCGCCCGGACGCAATATATAAATTGCTCGGGGCTAACGTGACTTTTCCTGCCGGGATTCCCGTATAATAATAATAGTAGTAATAATAATATGTGGAAATGTGTCAAACGTGGTCCGAGCCGGAACGACGTGCAAGCGTGTCTTGCAAATTAGCCGATAAGTCATGATGGGACATGTTGAACACTGAATACTCAATATACATAATATGGAAAATGAATGATCGAAAAATGTCTCCCGACCTGGGAGGCAGCCATTTTGTGTACCGATTTCATGGAAAGTAAAAACGCTACGTTTTACTTTTCCATGACTCATATTAAAATTTTAGGTTAGGTGTTGATAGCATGATGATAACTCCGTCATAAATTTAATATATTATAGAAACGTTAAGTCAGGCGATGATAATATGTGTCGTTCATTGTAAGAGTAAAATGATCTCGTTGCAGTTGAATTTTGAAACGACGAGCTTTTTGTAAATTAATGTGTAGGAAAACAAATACAGGTATTCATTCAAAGTTTTCTATTTTCCATTTATTGGAGTTGCTTCTCTTTTATAATGAAAGATAAGTCATATCTTTCATTATAAAATTTGACTCCATTAAGAAAAATAATGGTTTTTTTCAAATTTAGAAGTTACCCCCACTTCTACAATAAACGAAACATTGAAAAAACAAGTAAATATCACGGACAAAACAATAACATAACTCACAAAATGGCAGCCTCCTACTCGTGGACATTTTCATAAGCAATCGACTATAAGCAATACGCGTTCCGGGTTAGGTTAGTTTGTGTGGATCGAGACAGAATAAACATCAACACAAATTGTATAGTTATAATGGTTAAGTAATATTTCACGCTACTATTAATACGATAAAGTAATAATATAAATGTGGCGCCTAGAACACAAGGGGTATATTTTAATAGCATATGGCTAATATAATATACCCCTTGTGTTCTAGGCGCCACAAATATAGTATGTAAATAGAGCGATTAATTTGACTTGTTATACACTGTTAGCCCTCACGAAAATAGATTACAAAAGTGTCTATAATTAAGACACTCTCCGAAACCCTTTTATATAAATCAAAGAATGTTCTAGATACAATATTGTGTACAATAACAATATTACCATTGATTTCAATTAACGCGGGATTTACTTTAAAAACCGTTTAATGGGTTAATATAGATCATGCCATAATATTATGCTTACTAAGACAACATGTTTTTCTCCTTTTAACAATAGTAATACATACTTACAATTCTAGGAAGAATACAATATAAATAATTTATTGCTACTTCAGCAATAAGGTATAAAGTGTGTTTGGTATGTGTCAGAGACATATTTAGGATTTAGTGGAAAGCTAGTCCAAAATATCACACTACACGTTAAGCGCCTAACTATCGACTAAAAAAAAATCCACACAACGCCACTAATGTGAAATAAGGTAACTGAAGGGCCCCACTTTAGTTTAGGATTCCCACTTCTTATTTTAACTTAATTATTGCAATAGTAAATCATTCGATTACGTACAGCATAATTATATTTAGGCGTCACTTGACAATAATTGTTATTAAAACAGATATGGAATTCAAATTTCACGTACCGGAATCGACATCATATAAAGGCCATTTTGGATTTCTGTGGCAACACTACTTGGTATACGGTTAGGTTATTGTACTAGCACTTTGACTCATGCCTCATAGAGGCGAGTGTCTTAAACATGTTGACTTTAAATATGTCTAATGACATATTATTATAAATTTAAAAATTGGATATCAGTGGTCAAAGTTAGAATACAAATTGTTACGATTATTTAAAAAATATGTTACATATATATATATATATATATATGTACTTTACAAACGAGAAAATGTAAACATTCCTTGAAAAGATTCGTCAAGTCGAGTGGTTTGATAAACAACCGGTGCGAGTGGCGTATTTGTTTGTTAGAATTATAGTCCCTTTTTCATTTTTGCGATAGGGTTTTATGCGCGAACACTGACGTCAAAAGATTTTCTTTTCTTTTCATTTCTTTAACAAATATCATCCTCGGAAACAAAATGAAACTGTCCAGGCCCTAATTTATTGTTTTAAAAATAAAATAAAAGACACTCTCTGCAAAATTCATTCACACCATTTCAGCAAACCAAAATTGTTGTTGTAATTAATAAAATAAAAAACTCCTCTCATTATTATAGTCGTGTATTTCGGGATCGTTCTTTGTGTCTAATGGTAAAACGTTTCCATTACATTTTTGTACGTTTATACATTATCAACTATCATGTGACAAAGCAGAATTGCATAATGTCTGGTGTCTAAAAAGGTACCTACCGTATTAACATTCTAATTATTTCAAAATAATATCACACATTAACTAAAACCAGATAGTGCACTACCTGAGCAATGTAATTATAGCAACATCCCAATACTTCTTTCTCCGCATTTTTTCTTTTATGTAGATATAGATTATGAAAGAAAAGACCAAATAGTTTATTAAATTGATCATACAATTTCATTACCAATTACCTACCTACTTCTAGTCTTATACAAAAGAGGTTTGTGCAGTGGTTAATAAATTACCTTGTTCACAGCCACAAAAAAATTGTAAAATCAATACCTACCGTCTGAGCTTCACATAATGCTAAAATTGATGTACAAAACGTCTATTTCTATAAAATAATAATTAATTTTTTCAGTCTTTACTCTTTACAAAAAACAAACTACTCACCAAGTCCCTAGAGTTAATTTTAAAGGACAAATGCCAAAACCACAAGCATTGGATAATTGCTAATTATGTAAGCGCGTTTATAAGAAATGACACACTTTCATAACTACGGTGGAGGTGAATACCATTGTAATACTGAAAGTTTATAATCCTCGAAAAACTTAACACAGTAAACTTCATATACTTACATAAATTTGAATACTTTTAACAATAACCAGGTCTTATATTATATGTTATTATTATTGGTTGGTATCGAAACTTACTAAACCGCTTGTGCATTGTGTAAACGAATAAGAAACATAATATTATTTTGCATACCGATAAAGGATTATAACTTTTTCTTCAAATGCCACGGCGAAGATAGAGGGAACGTACATTGTTGCTACAAGCTGCGGAAAAAGATGATTTGGTATACATCATATTTTATGATCAGTATATACAACAAAAACAGATTCCGGCGTTTTTTTTTATTAAGTTTAGTGTTTTCGTGCAAACATGTTAAATCAGAAGACACAATCAGAGACAAGTCCGTTAGTGTACACAATATGTGCAACTAAAACTTTTGTAACTTTCAATAAGATTGATTTATTTTATAAATACAATAGATCATAGATCCACTTCATAACAACTTGCATAAAAAAAAAGCTAGGTAAAAATAGGTTCGGGGTACACATGCTTTTTTTTTGGCTTTTTAATTAGTTTGATTCGGTTCAAAATTGGCATAATATGTCTTTGAAGCTAAGAAATAAAATAAAAACTTCTTTTCTCTATAAAGAAGAAAGGGAATTCAATTAATCTTTGTGTCTAGTCGGCAAAAAAAAGAAAAACGTAATAAACGTCTTCTATAATTTAACATTTTTTTTTTGTTTTTGGGGAATTTACAAACAAAACAATCAGACTTTCCTGGTTTTTGTGGATGATTCATGACAGTGAATAGTTTGTATGACTACTAGTAACAGTAAACATTGGCAATTTTTCTGCTAACATAACATAACAGACCTATTCTTTAAGACAAAATGAAATTTTAATTTTTAACGTCCCGTCTGTGGATACGATTTACTATACAATTGATAATGTTCTACATAGTTATTAGTATTTTGTACGTTGATATATTATGTATTTTGTCAGCTAATCTCATCAACATCGGTTTTAATGTGAGTAATACTTTTATAGTATGCGTGCGCATGATATAGATATGCCGGACGAATAAAGTAGGACGGTAATTATTATTTTGATTTGGGCAATTTAAAGGGATGCGCGTCGACAAATCCACACAACCCTTACCTTCCGCTCGTTACATATATACCGGTGTGTTATTAACGCCACCGCTCGCATAATATATGTGTACCGTTTATGTATATATATTATACAAACGTGCACATTTTATACTACATATGTAAATATATATATATATATATATAATCGTACCTGTGTCTCCGTTGTAATTAATATCGTCCCCGTCCTCTCGGCGCCACATCACATACGGTTCGGGGTATCCGGACGCTTTGCATATTAAAGTGGCATTACTCGCTTCTCGCACGACCATGTCCGTGCTGGTCTCCTTGTCCACAATGCTCGGCGGAACTTAAAAATAACAATTTGTATTATAATTGTTATGAAAATATCATCGAATCATGTGTTAGGTACATTTTATACATCGGCGCTAATATAGAGAACTCCGTGTAGTTGGGAGTGTAAGGCGAAGAAGAAACAGGGCCCTTCGGTTGTGTACTTACTCGAGCGGATACCACCGTGGGACTATAGTTTTACTATTTTGCGCCGATGTGTTTATTTATTTAGTTTATTCTGTTGCATACCGACTACTTGCAAATATCCCTGTCGGCTTCGCATCGGGTCCGTGTTCACCTGACACATGTACCAGCCCCGGTCTTCCTCGTGCACGTCCCTGATGTGCAGGTACCACGACCGGTGATCGTTGTACGACAGAGTCACTCTGAGATTTTGGGTAATCACATTGTGGTGAATAGACAAAATAGTCTGTGTGTCCACTCGAACCCATGCCACCTGCAAAGCGCACCACACAGTCAGATAACGTCATCCGGATATAAGTTCTACTACATTAAACCAAAACTTATATCAAATATTCTTGAGTAATAGGTTATGCGACCAGAGAAAATTTGTTTTTCAAGTTATCATCACAAATATTAACCTAGTCAAACTAGCATAGTTGTCCACGGAGGAAGTATATTTACAGTTTAATCGAGCTTGTTTGTAATCCTCCTTGCATGCGTTATATAGAAGCTTTACCACTAGATAAAGGAAACTTTTTGCAGGCCATCAGCAGCATAAAGAACGATGGCAAAAAAACCTTTTTTCGGGCCAATTGACGCTGATAGTAAGTGCATTTGTTAAGACTGTAATGGTCATAGTAAGACGTGAGGCTATGAAGAAAACGACAATAGTCAAGACACCATTTTAGAATGGAATTCAATCTATAATATACAGCTCAAAATATTATTGGTACATCGCCTAAGACAAAGAAACGTTCCACTCAGTTCGATAGTTAAAAAAATACACCCCGCATACAGATGAAAACGATACATTTTAATAAGGTACACAATTAGTACAATGTAAAACATAAATAACATTCAAATACTTGTAATTCGGTTTACTCCGCTGACAATTTATCAACGTTGAAGTGTATTACAACGTTTGCCTTTATTATCTTTAATAATCAAAACACAAACAAAACAAGGCCCCGCTGTTCACTTATTCTGTGATGTTTACAGAGGAAAATTTAATTATATTCCTATCGTCATGGCCAAGTGATAAATTGCCCGAAAAAACATGTCAAAAGTAATTAATAACCAGCTGTTATTAGGGCTCTCTATTTCACGTGAAATCAATATCCATTTTTTAAAAAAGCACGCGATTTAAAATTCACCGCTAATTTAAAACATATATAGGTAGCAATATAAGTTATTTTATTTTATTTTTGTTATAGGATAAAGACTAAACGCGTAGTCCCTTTCAATTTTTATTAATATTTAACTACTATGACAGAAGAGTATGCTTATTGGTATATTATCCATTGAAAAACAATTGTTTGCGAGCTTCCCCCGTTTATATTTTCTAAACCCGAGTTAAAGACGATTATCATTAAATTTTAAGCAATCAATAATAGTAATTATTAACAAACCGTACATTTGTATTTAAATAAATCACAATTCTCTCTGGTCGTCGACGTTAACAAATTAAACTCGAATCAATCACGCCGTCTTAAGTCTTACTTACCTTATACCCGCGAAGATTGTCGACGACACACGCCAACAGAGCATCCCGCCCCACGCTAACCGTCACGTTGGGTATAGGCTCGGCAAATCTGGGCATTGAATGTTCTGCAACATTGTGTAAAACAATAGTTCATTAGCATGTTATTACTTCAGTAATCATTTCGTTTAATTAATATACCTTTTGTTAATAGAGCCGTTAATGTAATCGGCTGAAGGATATAAATTCTAATAAAACCACAACCAATAGTGGCGGTATTACTTTTTTATTTATAATAAACATCAGTTAAGTAGGTTAGCTGAGTAAGGCTGTGGGTTGTGTACAACTCATACAATTTTAATACTTTTCCTATGTTAGAAAGGAATCTTAATTATGTTTTAAGTTTAAGTGACTGCTAAGTTATACCTAAGCCAGCGTGAAATATGTTTTTTAAATAGCGGCTAATTCATGTTAACTGGGTGTGCAATGAGTTATATTTGAATAATTAAAAAAATCCAACACTTTCAACATGCCGTTTTATTTGACTAAACTACGGAATAATTGTTAACTGCGTAACTTCCATTTGGTATTAACTCGGTGGCTAGAAGAGCACAATAAAGTATGTATTTATTAGTCATTACTACTTATTTTAATGTATCCGTTCCTTATATACTTAAGTGTTTTCTTTGTGGAGTCATGTCCACTTTATTAACGGTCATCCATACTAGGTATGTATTCAAGAGCTTTGTTTTTATAATCTCAGTAAATTAATAATACCGGTTATAAAACAATTGAAAATAATTTAATTGTTTTTAGAACATCGGTAGCTGTACAGGTTTTCATTCAAAACTAACTTAACTGCATTAAAAAAAAAATATATATATATATATATATATCAAATTCAGAGTAGATGTATTTTTAGAGTTAGTACTTATCTCGACAATTACACCAAAGTATAGTAGTAATTACTCGATGTTACACAATTAGAGTAGTAAACAGATGGGTGAAATTAAAAAACTTTTAATATTTTTAATCAAATTTTATAAGAGAAAAAATAATTCAAATAAAAAAGAAAAAATGCAATTTCATTTCTTCAACAAAAATCTATTTAAACGAAAAAAATTATTTTTGCTATTATGCAAAACTTTACTTCAGGAAGAACAAAAAAATGATATCATAAAATCTTTCTAAAATGTTTTTCCAAATGAATTTCATTTGTAAGCTATTTAAACTTTATAAATTGCTGATCTGAGGAATCGCACCAATAAAATTTTAAGTACAGATTAAAAGTACATTAATTGTTAAATTTAACAATGGAATTGTTTGTAAATATTATCTTAGTTTATTATAATTATGACATTAATGATTATTATTTTACGTTATTATTAAATACCACAAAAAATAAAAAGGGATTGTTTTAACTTGTAAGTAACGAATTCCAATACACCTAGTTAGTTGTCAATGGCATCAGCGCTTTTGGAAATTTCGATGCATAGTTGAGAAGGTATTGTTTTTATAGGTAATGATGTGTTTTTTTTTGTACGATATCTTCTGAGCCACTGAACTGATTTCTTCGTGTAGCAACTCTATAGCTCATAAATCGTACCTGTAAGGTACATTATTAGACCAACAATTTAAAAAGTTTATCTCTTCCCCTTTAATATTGAGAAAAACAACAAACAATGTACATATTTTTCAACTTAAGACTATGGCGCTCTATAACTATTTTTTTTAAAAATAGGTCCAAAATTTGTAAAGGATATTCTTAAGACTTAGTGCTGCGGATAAACATGACAACCCAAGTAAATATCTAAAAGATATAGACTTTTTTCTTTATTTCACTTTACCAAGCAAAGTTTTAGGGATTTAGATCTGAAAATTAGACCGAAGGTGGAATTAGAATGGGGCTACTATTCCATACACATTCTTTTTAAAAATCTGTAGCCAGACTTTTTTTTTTTTAAGGAAAACTCGAAAAATAGGGGAATATTACACATTGACCGAAGTCAGTTTCCAGTTGAAAATATTTTTATTACAATATTGTTAATAACGACGAATGGACAAATATGGCAATACATTTTTATAGACAGACGATCAGCCTTAATCGTATCTACCCTAATACAACAAATTAGTTTTTAAGAACATAATTATTATTATAAATAAAATGTTTTTTATCGATATTTTTATTTTTATTTGCGAACACTGGACCTCCCTTACTTAATCACTTACTTATAATACTTTCTTGCTGTGCCGGTTTATACTGTGCATGGTTTGGACTGTACTGGTTTGTACCTACTGCCCAGTGTCCACAGATTAGCATTGACCTTTTGTCGTTTTCGTTTGGGTCCATAACGACCCACAGCCCTATGGAAAGTTTAAGAATTAGAACTTCCTGGTTGTTAATCATATCGTCGACGCTGAGAAAGAATACAATAACGATGACCGACAGCAATAGGCGATGATTGTGACTATGATTATTATTATTGGAAAATTGCCGGAAACCGTGTTTCGAAAGTTGTGACCGACGTGTTAAAAGTTTCCAGCCAAGTACGGTCCATAAAAGTTGCTCTAATAATAAGGCGACACTAGATGATCGAACAAGAGGAATAGTATTATTATTATACATATACAATATACATAAATTGTATTGTCGAGTGTGTCGTTAAATTGCGGTCGTTATGTGCCGAGCTTAGAATATCGCTGAGTGCTCCGGACACGCCATATTACACTACATCACATAACGTTTCAACAAATTAAACCGTTTTATTATTTTCAATTAAACGTTCCCTCGCTCCATTTTTATTTTTTAAAGTTGGCAGTCCATCCGGCGACGTTACCCGACTACGATTATTTGCCGTTCAAATAAACTGTGCCTCTGAATACCAATTACCCGCGAGTGAATGAAATAATATCCACAACGACGGTTATAAGATTTTCTGAAGTAAAGTTTTAAAAAAATCAATACACCCAAACTACGCCTATAAAATCCGTGATGCGTTTTCTTTGAATTCGTTCGCTATATATTCATAATATGATGTTCGGGGGTGCACTGCCGGGGGTGGCAGACCAGTCAAGTTTTCAGCTGCAAAATATAATAACATAAATAACAATAGTCGTCAACTGAATCACGTCCGGATCGACGCCAACAGCTATATTGAACCACATTATTCACATAATATATTTACACACCATGTTCAAACTGATAAATTTACTAAACCCATAATATATAAGATTTATTCAACCATCGACAAGTATTTATTGAACAAAATCAATTTCTTGTAGATTTAACCTATAGACTTGTTGACTCGTTTCTAGTTTTACTAATAATAAGGATTTCAAAATGTATGCAATGGCTGTAATATTATTGTAACAATTATTTTATCTAAATTATTATTATTTTTTTTTTTTTTTAACAATTTCTCAATTTTGCTATCAATTTTATCTGTACTTTGAGTTTCTAAAATGGTAATTATCTACACGTTATGTTTGATCGTGACGCGACAACAAAAGAAAAATAACTTTATTTATGAAAAAGTGGAATCCCATTAAGTTTTATAAGGTACAAAGTAAACGCAGCTACAGATAAAATCGAAAGAAACGAGATGAAAAAGTTTAGCTTAGCGACTACATTATATTTCCACTGTTATGAGGTGTTTGATATAAAGAAACATCAAGCATGTTCTTTTGGCTGTCGTTGAAATATTGTATTAAAAACTTATTAAACTATCCTTGGCGATAATTTAATTCATTAATCAGGGGATGGGGTTGTTTTATTTTTATTATTAATTACTTTTTATACAACAAGATGTTTTTCGAGATTAATTTCCTACGCTGGGATTTCGCTTTGGCGAGTTTTTCCTTCTGTAGCTCTCGCCTATGATCTTGCCATCAACCTTCCTGTCGTTTGATACTTCCACCTATCCGCACAGTTTTCCTTAACTTTTTTCATTAAATTTTGCCCGGCAAACACCGGAAAATAAATCGTCAAAAGAAACCGGAGAAATGGCTTAATCCATCAGGCGGATGAGTTTTTGGGGAACTGCCCAGCCATAATATTTTTCCAGCACCGCAAAGACCAAACCATAATAATTATTGCGTGTAACCTTTGACGCGTAATGGTCGTTAACAGAGTTGCATTTTATTACACCAATCGCCAACATCGTTATAATCTATTTATACCATGTAATTATATAAACCCGTCTTAATCTGCATCATTGTAAAATATATTGATCCTAAAAAGAAACCTCATTATAAAAAATAGATGTAAGTATATAAAATATTGTTCGGTCAAAGTAAAACGCAATAACTATACACCCAAGTCTGCTGCAAAAAAATGACATCACAACCGCGACCAGTGTAGTATTTTCCACTAAGTCCTGTTTGTAACACTTAAGAGTCCCGATCGAGCCTCTCATATCTTTCTCGTTTTGGAATCTCATACCGGAAGATGATCACATGATTCATTTTCGTTTAGATTATGCTTATGTGACAAATACACGAGTTTAACGATGAAAAATACACAGTGATGTTGAGGACGGGAATTAGTAAAAAAAAAGGCAGCTGTTGACTACTTGATATTATATGCAGGGAACTGAGAATGTCATCTATCTAGTCACAACATATTATGGTTTATCTGTTTTATGGCCAGTTTTATAACATCAATTTAGAGTGTCGTAGAAGACCGAGCTCTATGGAGGTGAAGGACTAGGGTGGCCGACCTCATGTAGTTGGGAGTGTAAGGCGAGGATAAAGAAGAAGAAGAATTTAGAGTGTCGTCATTAAATTCTTACAAAATATAGAAACTACACGTCATAATATAATACATCGTCTTGCCATTGTCGTTTAATATAGCAGACACTGTGTAATGGTAGGCCATTGATGTATGAATTATAATATAAAATAATTATTTTATGCATAATAAAATTATGGCTAGGCATGGGAACCAGACCGATTATCATTTTGGCGATCATAGCTGGCAGGCTTATCGTCCAAGGCCTAAGAAAGGGATTGGGGTAGTACTTATAAATAATAACAATAAGTGTTTGTAGGAATGCATTCATGCCAAATGACTTGGATGCGCCAAGAATAACTAAAGGCGACGGGACAATATAAATGAAAAATGCCGAACCAAACGACAATGGATACTTACGACGGGTCAGGCAACGAGGATTAGATTTTTAACATGAAAAGGTATAACGAAGAAAAAATAACTGAAATCAATTGTCACCTGCTAAAGAGTCGACTGTTGTATATAAACAGTTTAGAAATGTATTTCGCCTATTTCTCGATAATTGATTTTATCAATAACATTGCGAGGTCGCGTTAGCTTGTAAAGTCGTTTCAGTTAACATAAGACATATCAGTTAACGTCCGTCAGATTTGATTTTGTCGTTAGCACCGGCCTTTCTACATTAACGGTTTCGGTATTTCGAACATTTCAATAATAATAAACGGTTTCGGTACTATCAATTGGATAATAATTATTATTAAAATATCATAAAAAACGTAATCCGGATTTATTTTTTTTTCGTACTAAAAAAAAACAATTTATACGTAGGTAGGTATAGAATATTATAAGGTATTAAATAATTTATCAATCACAGGCGATCCAATACGTCAACGGCACGGTAAATGCTGATAACCAAATGTGGCATCGGCGGCGGACGAGAAGCAACATCGAGATGCAAGGGTGTACTTGGAGAGAGAGAGAGGACTTGCCACCACACCGGTACATACGACAGGCGTGTCGGCGGTCATTAATCATCCATCGCGGCGGCGGTCTCATAGTTTTATCTTTTCTACACTGCCAACACACGGCCGTCAAAATTCGGAAAAAACTAATATAATATAATATATAAAATATCGACAGCCGGTGCCGGCAAACGGGAAAAATATTTTCATATAGAAACCCCAATGCGCCGTCAAAAGTGGCGTGTGTCATACTTACGCAGACCATAGGTCATTTTTTGTTTTAGGTAAACAACAACAACTTTATAACAAACTCGGCGACGAAGGTCATTGCCGAAATTTCAGCCAAAGCACGTGGCCCTTAATCGCAGAGTTATAATCTAAAGCGATGGACTAACAGCAGTATGTGACCACTCTAAAAGAATAAAAAGTCTTCACGGTACTCTATATATACACTGTCGTTAGCGTTGGAACGCGCCAAAAGCTACTATGCTTATTAGTAGCACTGGACGTTAAAAACGCATTTGACTCCGTACCAGGCATCACATGCTTCTACCCCGGTGTTAGCCTGCATGCCACCAGTGGACTTATTAACAAGAGAGATTAACAATAAGAGAGAGAGAGAGAGAGAGTTAAATTAGTGAGTGGCAGGAAAGGTGGAGCGCTTCACCTAAAAGTAGCTGAACTTGACGGATCTTGCTAACGCTGGTCCGATGGTTAGGGAGACCGAACCCAGTGGTCCAGTTTCACCTAACACAAGTGTTGACAGGTAATGGGTGCTTCCAAAGTACTTGTGGAGAAGGGGAGAAATAGCCCAGAGTCCACAATGTGTTTATTGTCAGGACCCGATGGATACTGTGGAGCATACAATGTTCAACTGCAATCATTGGGCCCATTGTAGGACAGAACTTCATCAACTTTTAAGAAGACCACCAAATCTGGAAGATATGGAGGATCTGCTGTGTGGTCCTAACGTGGAAGAGCTTCCAAAGGGAGCTATTCATGGGGGCCGCCTAATACAGGCGTCTGACTAAGTGCGGACAGCATTCGTCAGCATGGTGGGCACAATTATGAATACGAAAGCAAAAGACGGAAGAGAACGGGAGCAACTCCTTAGAGATATTACAGGTAAAAGATATATGTATCATTATCAAAATTTTGTCGGTACTTCTTAGAATAATTATTAATAATAATTAATAAATGTTTTAAATAAAAAATAAACACATTGTATAAATATCATTTATCGACAAAACTTTTTTTTTCCTTTTAATTATACAAATTATATTATACTATTAGTGTTGTACAACATTAGTAAATATATTAATTTATGACATAATTATCAATGATATTTAAAACCTTAGATATTATATGCCCGTCTCTACCGATGACTAACGATAATAATATTTTTTTATTCCAATATTTAGTCGTTCAAATCTTTGCGAATAACATCATAAAATTATTTTACACTAAAATATAATATATCATAAAAATAGTCGTGTAGAGACTAAATACACATAATAACGTCTGGAAACTTGTAAAAAACTTTTCTTTTTTTGGTTGGGAGGAGTTGTGGCCTGATGAATGGCGTTCAAACTAAAAACTGTGGAGAAAGCGTTCACGCAGATACAATACTAAAGATTACAATATTAAAATAACTTTAGTTGGGCAACCTCATATAAAATGTTTAACCATATTTGTTTTTAAACGCTATCAAAAGTCAGTTACGAACTGATAACATATTCTGGCAACTTCGAAAAAAACCTGAATATATTTCTTTCACATCTTTGTTAAGTATACAAAAAAATCAAAAACTATTTTGTTACACAACGTTTCACAATATTTCCAACAGTTACTTTTTTCATTTCACTGAGGAGCGTTGGAAAATATTAGGCCTTTTGTCCAAAATACCTGGTTTATTTTTAAAGCAACTATGAAAAAACATAATTTTAAAACCTTTACAGCTTTGGATCGAAGCGAAAAACACTAAAAATAATAATTAACTAATCCCGAATGAGCTTTTCTTTTACATCAGCAACAAAAAACCGCGTTAAATTTAATGACAATTATTTTTTTATCGATTTTTACAAAAGAAGATAAAGTTTTAAAAACTGGAAAATGAACGACCTAGTGTAGGATTTTTTTAGCAACAATAACTATTATAACAATTGATAAGCTAGCTTTGGGTTTTTTATAGCAAATCTTTTGTTAAAAAGACAGATAACGACCTGAATAGAGTTTTCGCTACAAAAAAAGAGATGTTGAGTAATGAGCTAATTTCACAAAGACCATTTGACTGTGCAGAACGTTAAAATAACAAGCTGCATACACGCCTACAGTGTAATAGAGCATATATGTATAAGAACAGCAAGTTTAAGTTATGTCATAGTCCTATCATTGCGATGTTGTCCTGGTTCGATACAACACATTCCATTTTTTATACTATGTACAACAATTTTTATCTTTCCATACTTCTAATGTGCCATTGCTCTTTATAAGTGGTTGACTATTTAAAGCACAGCCGAATTGTACTCAACATTGCTGTTGTCGTTAAGTGCAATTATGAAAAATAAAAGCTAGTTTTTTCAATAGTTTAAATAATTGTAATATTCTAGATAAACAAATAACCGTAATCAACTATATACCATCGTCGCTAGAGCCGACAAGTTCACAACAAAGTTTTCTATAAACAAATTAAACATACTTAATCTAAAATAATTATTTTGCGTACAACACCAGTTCTGGGTTAACTACTGTTGTAAGACGTATAATTCGGAGTCGCTTAACCGACGATATACATATATATATATCCAATCTTTATAAAATGTAGACGATCATTAGTGTATCCCGGATGTGATACTCGAGAACAAGTGCTAAAAAGCCAGATAAAAAGCCGTTTAAAAGTCAGTCGTGCATTGAAATGCGATTATATAGTAGACTTATATTTTTTCAAGAAAAAGAAAAAAACGAAATGTGAAACGCGAATTGCCTATAGTCGGTTGTTCATGAAAATGACTACTAACGGGAGACCGCCATAATATGTCTATATCACAGTTATTGTTTTTTTCGACGATTCTATTCAAATCTATTACTGTGTTATCACCGCCGAACTTGGCTTATCAAAGATTCTAATGTGTTATCACTACTGAATTAGCCAATTTATAGTACATTAGAGGCGATTTTCCACATTTTTTATTTAATTGTTCTTCCCTTACATCTAACAGGATCTTTATTTCTAATTTCCTAGCAGTCCATGGTATTCCTAATCCTGATCCTATTTATAGCCAAAATTTCCGTTTAGTTTCAATTATCTCCGATGTTATATATTTTTTTCTAAGCGCTGGTTGCACCATTTAGTTCACTTTTCATTTTGTAAATTTATTTATTTTCACTACTTTGTATATTTATTACCCTAATTGTTAACTTTGTTATTTATAAATATAATTATAAAAAAAAAAAAAAAAATTAAAAAAATTTGAGATAACATTTTAATATTTATCTTGGAAAAGTAACGTAGCATATTTATTTTCCATAAAATCATAAGCAACATGCTGCATCCATGATTGAAATATAAAAGCATATTGCACATATACTCCTTGTTCAACAAATATTCGATGCTAAAACAAATATTTCAGCGTAAAGCTATAGCCAAACGAAATCAAATATATAAGTACACGGCAAAATATTTAATAATAGTAAAATTGATATCCCCTTACGCTGCCATTTTATTTCTGAAGATAACAATTATTCGAGACGATGCGCAATAACATGTATATTTCAACCAGGCCCCGGACACTGATAAAAATATTAACACGGGGAAGATACGCCTTATAATACAAAAACGCGGCGGCCATCTTTTTAAAGCTAGACCACTATAATGCTATATCTTTACATTATTATTATTTGTTGTGTATAGTCATAACGTATAATTCTAAATAGTGTTTACAAATTGGTCTTCACTTTTTCAACCATGGCTTCATCCCAGGTCGGGACATACATAATATTTCAACCCGTATGCGCGTTCCATACATTGAGTTCAGTAGGTTTCTGTGTCTTGATAACGTATTAAGGAGACGGCGGTGATGATTTTGTCGACCACGGCGGGTCAAACACAATACTTACTACGGTTAGGGCTGGCCATAAAATAGAATTGTGCACGTGTTTATGTATATATATATTTATATTGTTATTATACGGGACAAGTGTAAACTCACGGTAATCCGCGAACACAGTTAGCGGTATTAAAAGCCCGGGCGGACAGTTTTAGACGTCAGCCGGGAATACCGGAGGGGGCCCGTTACCGCCAACCCGACCCTCCCCATGAAGGGTCGCCCTCTGCGGGGCCAGACGCTGATTTATCACTAGCCACTCTTTAACAACCCTTGACAAAACTTGAGCATAAATTACACCACCGCCGCCGCCACGCTAACAATATATAACATATATATATATATATATATATAGAGAGAGAGAGAATTGCCAACGGTTCATGGAGTTGTTCGAATTCGGATTGATATACAAACGGATTGAAACTACAATACAGTCGTTGTTGTCCCAGACCAAAGTATAAAGTATGTATATATATATTTTACAATGTAAAAACGTCTCAAAGTTGAGTATAAATTTACAATGATGCCTAAAACACAATCAAAACTTCCCGTCTGTCCGCCGCCACAATTTACATGTAACGAAAACCATGACTTTCAACCGGTTGCCGATATTTGTTAAGTTTTGGACGATTATATAAACAATTTTCGATTTTACTGGAATTTGCTGGTTTTAAACTTAAACGATTAATTAATATTATCTTTTGTCAAATTAATTAGTAAAACAAAAATAAAAAACAATTTATAGAACTAAAAATATACGTCATGTATTCATTTTATGCTTAGCGATAGAATCGATGCACTTATATTCCACCGTTATCGCTGCTATACAGTTGTTTGGAAAAAATGAATTTTTTTATTTTTATTAACATGGACCAACTGCTGCTATTTTATGGTATAAAAAAATTTTTAGCACAGCCTATTGCAATAATTGTGTCACGGCAGCATGGTGCCGTCACGAGTTTATACACAAGCAAAACATTATACTCATATTATGTCGGTTCCAAATAAGTTTTTAAACGCCTTTTTTCGATAGGTACTTTTTTATTTATACATATATTTTTTTTAATATAAATTCTCCATTGTTATTTATACAACTTTCTCACTTTCGTATCAGTTTCCCATAAAGGACTTACATACAGCGTTACACTTAGTAAATCTACTATTTTTTTTTTAGCACCACATTGTTGTTAATAACTTTTTAATAGAAAAGTCTAAACCGTTTTTAATTGCATTTCGTGTATACTCAGCACCGGCCGTTATCACGTTGTAACACCCGAATTAAAGCACGTGCGATATCTTTCTCGTGCCTGTATCAGACAATTTAACGTAAGACACGTTAACAAAGTAAAACAAAAAAAGCGTTATTAAAAAATGCTTTTGGCGCGAAATTATAAATAATAAATTTGACTTATTAATCGACTCGTAACACGTTCGTGTCGTGTAGGGCAACAAAAAACCCAGTGAAATTTGTGCGTTATGATAGTACAAGCCAAAATATTATCATCCTTATTACGTTGCCCGAATACAACATGACCTTATACATACGCAAGTAGCGCCTCAATGAAATATTTTTATCGCGTTATGTTTCTGCCTTGTTTCGCCCAAAACCTAAGCGTGTAACCATATACCTTACTGTACAGTACCAATAGATATAACATACCTTGTATCTATATATATAAATATATCTCCTCGGCCAATCTGCCGATGGAATTACACCTCAGCCACCGTCTTCTGCGTTCGTAATCTCTCCTTCATATAAGTATATACATATATAGAATACACCCTCTATACAGTATTGGACTGTACGTGACTATTCGCCGTCGTTACATTGTTGTTGGTTAGGCTGCAGCCAAACCTCTATTGTGCGCACCGAGTGTAATACCTATATATATATATTGCAGCACCTCCCCCGCCATCCCCCACCACCACATACCTGCCCAGCACGGCTGTTCAACGGCGGCGCTACGTGTTAAATTATTACTTAATTAAGCCGTTATCTCCGAAAGGTAGTTATAGTGGCCGAACGAAGATATTCATTGGGCTCAAGGGTCGGAAACGGAAGGATCGACTTAAGTCTTGAGGGACCCCGCGCTCGGGGTGTGTGACGGTTGCGCGGCGGCGGCGGCTGTGGACGGGGGCACGCTGCACAGGTAAAATATACGAGCACCCCTCCCTTCGGCGCGCCAGCCTGACCGCCCCCCCCCACCCTTCGTCCGAGCGTTACTAGATTTATCGTGTTTTAAGTTCTTCACCCCGCGTCCTCCGTCCCACGCGTGCTACATTCGTCCGGTCTTCCGCGCTTTCCGCCGCCGTCTTAAGAGTGTTATTATGTCGCTCGGAGCCAACGTGTCCCGCACCCCCGCTCTTCCGAACCGTCTTTTCGGTTCCTTACCCCCTAGGATGGGCGGTTGACCGTGAAATTACAAAAACTCATTTGTCCGCACCCCACCAAAAGAAGCTTGCACATTATATAACAACAATGCGCACCGAAAATACACACCGCAGTGTGAATGCCGCACGAAAAGTCGGACGGTGTAAAAACGTTTTTAATTTTGTTCAACGTCGCCAATAATGTAATGCCACACGCGGTCATCTTTAAGTCGATATAATGTTAACCGACCGGTAGTTGAACAGATTAAATAAAACCAGATGGTACACTTAATTGTAAAACAATCGATTTTAAAATAACGATTTTTGATTGGTTTAAACTCAATGTGGTAGGACCAAATTATAGTGCCGAAAATATTGTTTACACCACCATTTACAACTATAACGTAAACTGATAAGAAATATTGATAACAAGTAATTGACTAACGAGGGTTGATGGTGATAGCATTACAGATGTTTGATACAATGTCTTTGGCCACACTGTATAACAGACGGATTATTATTTTCATAATATTTTGGTCACACCGATTTGAGATTATTAAAGTTTATTTACATTTTTTTTTATTTTTAGAGTTTACTATATGGTTTTATTTAAGCTGTGGTAGTAGGGTGACACATTATCATGTTAATTACATATTTTATCTGATAAATTAATGTTATCTAATACCAATATATACACTTAAAACCTAAATTATAGTGTTTTTAATAAATCTAAGACAACGCAATAAATACAACTAATTTTCTCTACTAGTCGTCCACTAAACATCATCAACAGTATTACTACTCGGACCAACACAATTGTTTAATCTAATTGAATATAACCCGAGGCCTCTGGTCTAAACGGAGGCCATAGACGAGTGTCTTTTATAGCTTATCGTGCCTGATGTTAAAGCTACCTCTTAACCTTTATAATGTTATTGTTTTTAAAATTAAATAATTTAATTTCGGTACAAAACTTTTTGAATTTTATCAATAGGTACTCGGCAACGTAAGTCTTACGAATTGTAGTATTACCAATCTAGGGATATTTGTTTGCTCCATAATCAGTTAATATAATACCTTCAATACACAATTTCGTCCTAGCCAATCGTTTGGCCTTATACATGTGCAGGCTTGCGCATTATTTCCCTAGGGAATGAATTTGACGGTCTTTCGACTATGTAAGTAATAATTCCTCCTCGGGCCGGATTTAATACCAACTTTGCTTTTACAAATATGTAGTTGTTCGTTACCTATTTACTCACATTTTAAGTTCTTTAGCCAACGAGAACTTCATAGTTATCAAAAAGTTTTTTAACACATATATTTAAACTTTTAAGTCGGTAATATAACGTCAATGACAAAACCTAAGCCAATTTCTGAACTTCGTCTATTACTTAAATTTCTCGGAGAAATTTTAATAAGCAAGTTTACAATTATATTGAAGTCCAACTCACAGATACAAATTACAGTATACAATTTTTAAAAAAGCTATCAAATCTATGTTCTTTTATTAAACGGTTGTACAAAATACACCCTGTATATACTATACTGTACCATCACGTTTAATAAAACTGCGTAATGTTTAACTTTTAAATAATTATAGAACCTTACCGTGGTCACCTTGGCTGACAGAGTTGGCAATTTGGTCAGCATCTTTAGACGATTGAGACTGAGCAAGGGCTCCATCTGAAACGATAATTAAACAAATAAGTCAATACGACAAATTTTAAATTCTTTTATCGTATATATTATTGATTAGTAAAATAGGCAATATGTTTGTATGTATGTCAGTATGTAGGAGAGACAAAAAATATAAAGCGTTATACAAATTCCTTACAAACATTAAAGGAAGTATAAAAATATACAAGAATCCGATCAGCTCAACAGGCGTCATTTAAATACTGAAACGAGTACATTTTTTTTCACATTTAGTCATCTCTGAACAACTGTCAATATCGAAAAAAATATCTCCAACTTCTGTATAGTAAGTAAAGCTAGCTATTATTGTTTGTAAAGAAAAAGAACACATTTATATAAAATATTATTTTCAGGGATTGTTTTTCCGAGCTTTTGTTAGTTGTATTCATATAAGTATTATTATTATGTATATTATCTAAATATATATATATATATATATATATATAGATGCGAAAGTTTATAAAGGGGTCTTCGATGGAAAGTCGACGAGTTTCTATAGCTGTAAACCTTAGGAAAATTTAATAAGGAAAGGGCATCCGCCGTGCTCTGTTGCAATAAGCTCTGCTTGCCGTCACCATTGCGCTGTTGCTTCCTTAGCGTGTGTAGTTTTTTTTCTTTATTCTTTTGTTCATTCGATTTTTATTTTTCATTCGTTTTTTCGAATCGTTTATTGCTCCGTGCGCGTGCCTATGATATAAATATATATATATGTGTACTACACATAATATGTATATGTATCCCATAAGATAAGATCTCTACAATGCGCACATAATTTTCTAACAATGTATATATAAATATATATTATATAGTTGGAGAAAGACACTATAATATGTATATTGTACCTACACGCGATACTGAACTTTTTATACCGATGATAAAATTTACAATCATCATAGTATGAAATATTAGACCTTATTTTTTTTTTCATCAGTTAGAAAAACAAAATGCTATATAAAACAGGTATTCAGTGATGCTATCGATTATGGCACGTATGTTGAATATCAGTTACAGCTGAAAATTCTTCGTTTTTAACGACCAGCCGACTTAAATTAGTGTTTAAAAGTTAGGGTGGGAGGGGAAGTGCGCGCAAGCAAAAATAATACTACACTCTACCTTTCTTCCTGGCCTAAACTTGAAACGTCAATAACTTCAAAAATAGTTATTCAAAACTGATTGTCTTCCAGTCATTTTTAGTGCATTATTCTAAATTAAAAAGTTAACGAAATGTATGCGTCACCGTTTAAGTTTGAAAAGTCGCTATCAAAACGACTAAATTGGGAGGGGGAAATTAAGATAACATTGTATAAAAACATTATGAAAAAAACAATTTTTTTTTTAACTAAACCCTATGAGATATTGAGTGGTTCGCCATGAAAATAATCATCCTGTATAAGAATATAGAGAAAGAGAAATAGTAGTTCTTGCAGAGTTGTCACAGCAGAGTCACATCTGTTTGGGCGTGCGACGAACATGATGTACAGTTTATATTGCATTTGAGCATAAAAAATAAGAACGGGCGACATTCCGGGCAGAGGACCGTTGGTGCGATTCGTTTTTTGAGAAATTATTAAAAAGTATAAAAATCCCATAAGAGGACCCGGCCGTTTAATAGTCCAGCAGCAGCGGCACCGGTGTGCGGCTGATACGTGGTAACGGCCGTTTTATGGAAATACACTAGGCGAAGAAATAAAACGCTATAAATCTTCGGATGATAACACCGTCGGTTTGGTCGCTATTGATACAATACGGTCTGCCCGTTATCCTCTTTTAACACAAAGCCGGCACACCGCAAAACTGGGCCAAAGCTCCTTATCGGCCGTACGGGCAATACGGCAATCATCCGCAGTCTGAAAATTATTATTATTATTATCATCATGCAAGTGTGTATATAATGGATATATGTATATTATAGTATTACACAATATACAAGTATATCTGTCTTACAATACAACAATAGGACACGGTGATATTCGCCAAACGCAGCCAAGTCTTCCGAACAAAACGCTCTTCTTGTATTTTGGTCATAATGTACAAGCCCTTATCAAACGTTGTCTCCGATAGGCCCCTTCGGAATTTTGCCCAGCAACAAGAATACCAAATTAATATTGACCATTGACAACGATGAAAACGTTAAAATATATTAAGTCTCCTGAACTGTATGATCTATAACCATAGATATATAAAATAAATTGTCGAGTGTACGTGCCGCCAATAGGGATATTTGAAGTTATCATTTTCCGCCATATATGTGGGAATTAGAACTTCATTACATGGAAATATGTTTACAGCAATTGCAAGTTGATAGTTCATAAGATATAGCTGATAATACAAAAACACAGATATATATATTATTTAAAACACACAGTTAGCAATCTAGTTTATTATATATATATATATATATATATATATTATAATATATGCCTATAACAAATAATATGATTTTATTATCGCACCCCATCAGTCGACGGATAATCAGTTACGGGGATGACATTTTGGCTTAAGCGCGGTGTCTTTTCAGTAAATGTGTTTTTTTTGGGGGAATTATTTAATTAAACTGTTACAACCCATTTTCATATTTACACAGTAAGGCAAAAACATATTCTACTAATGTTTTGTAATTTCATAAGCCTTCTAGGAATTTATTATTATTTCTTTTAGTTAAACCATTTGATATAGAATTATTTGTATTTACAAGTTACTATACTTCTAAAAGCAATTAAAAAAATTATTATTATTATTATTATAATTCAAACATTTTGTAAGTAACAATTTTTGAAATGAAAATAGTTTAATGTCATACAAATTATTCCAAAACACTTGCACTAGATAATTTAAAGGTTTTAAACCGATAAAAAATATTCTAAAATAACAAAAAAATGTTGCCTGTAAAATGTTTCATTAAAATAATAATATTGTTTTTCCCATAAGAAATCTGAATATATATTTATAAAAGTCATATGTACACTTATATAAATAACGTACACATTTTCTCTTTAGAATAATTTTTTATGCTCGTTCAAAAGTTCTCGAGTTCCTTTCTTGTTTCGATGTAAAGCTAAGAGTGTATTATTTTTTTTTTTTTTTACATTTTATCGTTAAGTCTAATAAAAAAACTAAAGCATTTGTACTCGATAACATCACAATTGGCCTTTGGCGATTCGCGAAAGCAAGAGTTATTAGTTAACTATATACATTAAAAACATAGCAACACTAGCAATACATAAATGGTTTAAAAGTTCAAACAAAAAGCACTCAAGTATTGTAGTAATAACTATTTTTCGAAATTTTATCAAGAAAATCCATAACCTCAAAATGTAGTCCACACACACATTTATGGCAGTTGTTAAATAATTGTTCACTCTATAAGTATTTTGATAAAGCTATATACGTTATTATTATTTTTTTACTTATTAATTAATTACTTTATAGCAACACGATTCGAGATAATGAAGTTACTGCTAATTAATAGCCACTCAGCTGAGAGTAGCTAACACATAATAAAATAAAATTGTATTATTTATGAATACCAATCTTTCTCTTTAAACGCATTTGTGTACCATTTTTGCATACTTCGTGCGCCTTCTAATTACAAACTTCTCTCTTACCATTAATATTATTATATATACATTCGATTTAATGCTATAAAATGAGATTTTTGTCGGGTTAACATAATATAATAAATAACTATGGTATATAATAGTTAAACATGTGTAATCAGGAATTACTCTAAATAGATTGGATAAACAGACGGTCTATGACCATTAGATTAATGAGTAAGAGTTATATACAGCATACGCTTGTAAATATTCGATAAAAATATACCTATGTATATCCAGTTTAAACATTATGATGCAACGCAAATAATTAATAACACAGTTTTCTCTGATCATTTTTTATTATAATATCGATATTTAAAGAACTGATCAAGTATGTTGTCCAAACAAAAAACCTAGTTATTTTCTCAGCTCCACGGTAAAACATTTAATCATTGATATGTTATCTATTGTCACTTATATATTGTCTCTTAGCTCTTATAATTTATTTCTTATCTCTAATCTCTAATATCCGTGTTAATAAATAATATACGAGTACGACCCTCGACTTGTGTCAGAATAAAACGATAATATAATATACAATTATGTGTTTTCATTTAGCAGAAAATACACGTTTTATTACAGTCAACAACAGACTCAACTCTGAGGGTGACTCCTACACTGAATATTTTTATTACAAAGAAGTACATTATATAACAGTTTCAAATGAATAATATCAAAGTAAACTTTACAATTGGCCTTTACCTAATTTATTTCGTTAGCTTTCTATCATAAAATGTATATGCATTGTGTTCTATATAAGAGTTTCATTGCATAACTCGATATACCTACTTATTACTAAAATTATGGAACCTTCCAGAAAATTTCAAATGATTAATATTGTCGTAAAGTCTTATATGAATGTAATAACTACTTGGAGTTAATAAACGACAAAGCAATTTATTAATTTGAAGAATCTAATCGATTTGATTACACTAAGCCATTTCGTGGAAATTTACTTGGAATTATTTATACAGGAATAAATGAATGTAGGAGTCAACATTTTCGTGAATGTTATTATTTATTAAATCATACTCGAGAAAAACACAAAAGACATTTTTACCGAACATAATTTTTTAACTTTACAACTCACATCGTTTGTATCATAATACCACAGCTTGACCACTCATAGAAATTTAATAAAAACAATAATAGTATAATAACGTCATTATTTTATAAAAAAAAAAGTTTTATTATTTTTTCCTTTATTTGTGTTTACTTTCAAGAATATTCAAAGAAAATATCAAACAACAATGGTCATCGATAAAGTTCTTTTAATTTCGTTTTTGCTCAACGAAACTTCTATTGTTATCTTTTCAATACGAAAACAATCTATTTTGCTTATAATTTTGCTTTTCCGAAACTTCTCTCGGTTCGAGCATTGGAAATACGGCGAAAAAACGCTTAATAAGATAAACATAAATGTTTAAACGATAACTCCGAAGTGTTTAGCTTTTAAATACTTTTATTTGCCTACCTAACAAATCCTATTATGATTATTATTTCTATGGGCTAGGTTTTTAGTAATATTATAAATTACTGTTTCTCAACCCTAACCCGGTGGGTTGCCGTTTTCTGTCCGACCATTATTTTATGCAATTGCTATCCATTCCACTTAATATTAATTATTACAACTCGTCGATAGCTTAGGCACTCGATAGCTGCTGTAAATTACGATTAATTATTATACTACACTATTGTATAAATTCAAAATTGTCTATTAAAAGCACCGTTTTTGAACGGGTAAAATTCGAATTCCTCTCGTCCGGCCACCTTGTGGCGCGGCACGCCGGTACAGGCTAAGTGTTTCTTTTGTCGTTGATTCCATTAACCGTTTATGAAACATTTATATAAACAGTATACATTATACACTGCCGGATTTTATATTAAGACACGGCGCACAATAGATACAACGCCGATCGGTGCTCTCTTTTTCTAAAAATCTTCACTGTATTATGTATGCGCATCTCTTCATGTCTGTTTGCTATTATAATCCGCAGTACACAACGACTATATAATATGCTTTCACGCGCATCACATAGACAGTAGTCACCACCGCGGCGTGGCTCTATATAATATGTAAAGAGGATATGTATATAAGCGTAGTTTACACACACCTTGGCGAGTGTAAGGAGTATAATATACCTACCTTGCCGTGTGTCGAAGAGAAGAAGTATCCCTAGTGTTCGGCCAGGACGGATTGTAAAGCGCAAGGAGGTAATAATGTGATCGAATGAGTGTATAATAATAATAGTAATAATATTATATTATGTGAGCGCGCTTGGAGTGTATACATTATTATTATATATTTCCGCCCAAACCGTGTACTGCATAATACATACATTATGAGCGTCTGTGGCCTAATGGAACACACGCGCACCCCCCCCCCCCCCCGGTACAGCTTCTGCCTACGGTTCGCGGTCGACGGGGTTCTAAAGCAAAAAATAAATAAAAAAACCTCTGTATAATAACGTGTGTTACCGATGAAACACCATTCGTCAATCGACCAAAAAAAAAACCGACCTAGGACGAGACGACAAGCCGACAACCAACGGTGAACGGACCAGACGGCACAACGTGACCAGAAATCTGTCGGGGTGGTGTTTCTAAAAAGCTTATACTCAGGCCGGGCCTGAGAGAGGAGGTGCCGGGCAAGCCGATAGAAATCTGAATTCTTCGCCGGCTAATGTACTTAGCTTGAGTGCACTTGGCGCGCGCAAAGTATATAAAATATAATGTAAACTTGCCTGCAGTGTGCCGACTGCCGATGCATATACTACCTACACACGGGTGTAAAATAAAATACAATAATCAGCTTCTTATACTACAACATAGACACAACGGTTAGAGCGACGGTGTTTGATTTTTACCTATCAGGGCGGTTGTTATTCAGGCAAAGTCTTTACAGGGGCCACACTTTGTCGCACTTGATTTTAGACAAGAAAAAATTGAAAAGAATATTAATCTAACGGGCAGCGCCTCTATTAACGGAAATACTGCCGACTTAGCCGGTTCGCAAAACCCAATAGTATTACGCAATAAAGACATCCTAAGGCATATGAACCATAATCATCCCTCAAAGCTGAAAACGAATACCGTCAATAACTTGTCATCTAAATTAAATAGTCAAAAGTGTACTTGAGAGTGGAACAGAAGTCGCTTATACAGTGATGTATTGATAGTTTTCGGAAATCCTGTAGGTACATGTATTACACCCGAGTTCACTTAATCCACTCGAACCGTTTAACGAGATAATTTTATAGTATTTAAGTAATACGACCGTAATATTATAATGTCCTAAACTTATACCTGAGTCAGCGGCGCAAGCGGCTTTAAGTTTTCATAACATAATTATATTTTAATTAAAATCGAACGAGAAAATGGTTACCGAGAAAGTCATTAAATACAAGACACTATTTTCCCTCGAATTTTGAGTATTTAATTATTTTTTTAACGACTCTGGATTGGATAATTTTTCATTTTCGTGCATTATATTCTATTATGTGACGGTATGTTTATAATTGTACCGAGTTAATTAAATTAGCAAACAGGAAAAATTTTAATAGCCAGAAAACCCCAACGAAATTTGATCACTGGCATACTATGGTAATGAATAATTATTTGGAGAGCATAACAAAATCGTTATCGTCGACGAGACAAAGGAAAAATCCAAAATAGTTATTATACATATGGGAAAAAAATAAAGAAAGTTTTTGTTGCACTAACCTACTGTATTGCGTTTTCTATGAAAACATATACATATATATATATAGTTACGGTTTTTATTATTATATTTTTGGCAACAACTCTGTTTCGATCCCTCTATTTTAGGGGTATGAATAATTCTCGGGGGAAAAAAATACTGCATTTTTCTCACGTTTAAAACTTAAATTGCACACAACACAGACACCCAATAGCGTTTTTTAACTGACAACAGGCTTGGAAAATCTCAATTTGTCGCTTAAGCAGAGCTCAAAAACGGACAAGCCATACTTAGAAACGGTTTGGTCTGGAGTCTGGACTCGTGGGCCGATTATCAATTTTTTATCTAATTCCCCGCTATAATAATAAAAGTATAAAAAATGGACGTCGGCCGTGTTGATCCGGACAATAGAATGTAGTGGATGAATTGATACGACTAACGAGAATTGATGACTAAGATAGTGGTTTCCTCATAAAATAAAGAACAATTTGACCTTTTGCACTCCCCCCCCCCCGACGAAATTCTCTTAACGCCTTTACACGATGATTTATTCCGGCCACGGTCTAGCGAGATTAGGGGAAAAAGGGCATTTCATTAGTTAATAGGTTTGTGGGATTCGTTTGTTTTTTTCCCCAGATCTTTTTTCGACTGGGGACCGATTCGGCAAAGGCACGAGAAGTAATAATTCCCTTGCTGAGTTTTACTGGTTTTGTTGTGTGCGTGTGTGTGTGTGTGTGTGTAAAACGCACTATACGTCTTTATAATATTTATAAGCTGTTTTACATTACCCCATAATGTAGTAGACAAAACGGGTTTGAATATTTAACAAGCAAGCGGATCCTACGCCGAATAATAAAAACATATAAATTAAACGACTCGCAAAGCGATAAATTGGAAAGACGAGAAGCCATATTATCTAAGTAGACGCCATAGTAATTTTAAAGAACTACCCGAACACGGGGCTTGCAATATTAATGCTAGATAATAATAGTATGGTGTAATCGTAAAAAGTCCTTGTCGCTCGCGTTGCAATGAATTTGCTTTGTATTACCTATTTTAAACGCAGTTGACGTTTTTCTCATTTATAAGAAATAGATACCGCAGACTAGATGAAAACATATAGCTCACTCGGCCGAAAACGAAGGGAATTAAAAAAAAAACAATTTTTCCTTTTTTTCTTTATTATATTGAATATTTACATCCATACAAATATGCACAACAGTAAATTAGTAAACAGTAACAAGTGAATAATATAACATGAAGTAGTAGTATGCTTAGTCATAAAATCAGCCGACCCGTTACACGAAAAGTAATACTATATCCATTGTTAACCAAACCCATTAGACCACCAAAATTTAATCATGGTGTTATTTTACATAATAAACATTTGTTTGGCGTTGAATCACTTTATCTGAGCTATTATGAGAACGGAATAGTTAAGAAGTTTTAATATGCCTATTTAAAAAAATGTATAAAAAGAACAGAAATGATTTTGCTGGCTATAAAAACAACATTAATACATTAAAACGATTGTTTGAATTGGTTCACTAAAATCAAAACTACTAAAAAACAATTTTTACTGCGATTAGAACAACACTCCTTGGCTGGAAATAACGAACGCGGCGTTGTCGAGCGACGGCCATCTGGGATGGTTTTAAAATAATATTATCAGTCGCCAACTAGAATGGTTTTATCAAGGGATTCTTACAAGACCATTAGAAAACATTATCGATATCTATTTTGCCTATCTGAAGCACATTACCCTAAGTGGATGTTACGCACAAAGGAGATGCTCTAAAAGCTTTTCTCAATACCCGAACGGATTCATCACAAATTGTTTGTTACCGTGCAGAGACCATTTCCAAAATGTAGAGTTAGGAAGTGTACACTATTATTATATTGCACTCTTTGCGGTTAAAAATTCCGCTTCCACGTAAATTCCTGAACGATTCGAAAGTAATAGTATTATTTTATTACACAAAAGAATAATTTTTTTTTTAACAGTAAGATCCCATTATCGGTAACTCGATTGCAGCGCCATAAAAAAAAAGTTATAAATACAAAATATGTACAAACTCATTTTTTTTATATATACAGAGTGTGTCATTTCGAAAAGTAAACAATAGGTTAAAGCACTCTCGAATAAGGTCGACGATTTTTTCAACTTACGTTACCATTTCCAGTTCCAAAAACTGATAAAGCTCTAGAAAATACTAAAAAAGATAAAAATTTAAATATCGTCTCATACAGTATTATAGCATTAACAAATATACTCGTTTGTGTATTACAAGCGTTAAAGTTTTTCATAGGATAATTAAATTTGTCGGTAAACCAACACAATCATGTTACATGCTGTTGTTGGTACATCGAATATGTATTTTGTAAAGATATACATGTGCATAGAGATGTAATGGCTACATAAAATAAGGTCTGCTTTATTGTATTGTGTTGGCGAAATTCTCTGGGGGGTTTTATTCTTTGCGTGGGTTAGGTGAGGTTCACTAATTTTGCGGACAAAGCAACACAATGGTCTAAGTAATTGGGTTACACTACGAGTTCTTAGATTCAATGATAAATCGCACAAAAACTATACAATATGATACGAATTGTTGGTAAAACAACAATTTAGCCATTTTTTATCCGATAAAGTTGATATACTATGTAGAAACCCTAATACAATAACCGATACACGGTTTGTATTACAACTAAATTAATCCTTTTGTTTCGGTCGATTCAAGACCGTTGGCATAATTGAACACAAAAGTGAGTTTCTTAATCGCCAATGGAATATCTAGGAGAAACCATCTTTAAAAACCATTATGATTATAAATCCGTAGTTGCCGTCTGCTTGCTACAAAGAGTGCTTAGCATGCTTAAAGCTGACAATTGTGACGGACACGTATATACTATTTATGAAGCGCTTTTCTAAATCGAATTAGCAGCGTTAATTTAATTATAATTGTTTTCGAAAGTTTTAATAATCTTTTCCAATTTGAAGGTGGAAGGGAAACGTATTTCGGATATCTCTGAGGAAAAATTAATTTATCGCGTTCGACTTAGGACTGTACTCGGTTCGGCCATCGTTCTAGAGAGACACGCATATCGAATTATAAAGTTTATTGGATTCGTTCAAACCGCAACTCCACCTAAAGAGTTGGTATTTTGTTACATAACAAAATATGTTATTCCTTATTGGAAACACACACACACACGAGATTAATGTACGGAAAATATTTTACGGCAAACTCTTCCGTTCCAAACGTTTTCTTATTTATTTTGTGCCCACAAATCATATGCGGGTTGGTTTTTTGTCGATAGGTATAGGTATACCTATCAGCAGTATATACATACTGCTGCGACGGGTCCAAACCGTTTAGCCGTGTCATTCGTCGAAATAGAGTATTATAGCTGTGTGTTCATATTGTATTTTTTTTTTATAATATAATATAATAACATGATGAAGATATACCGGCGCATTGGAGACGAACAAAGCCGAAAGGGTAATGGCAACGACGAATCATGCGGACCAAATATATATGTATATTATTTTATTACTATAAACGTCTATATTCGTACACATAACGCGATTTATACATTATATAATATAATCCGAATGACTGGTCTGGCCTGATCCAGCACCACCACCGAACAGCCACCCCATCCCTCTCGAACCTAAGTTTTATTGTCATAATAGTAAAAACAATGGCTTGGGAGAAGAGTATTTTTTTTTTTGTCTACTGAGGGATGGTACGCGAAGAGCGACGCAATAAGAAAACCTTTCCGAAAAGATTACCGCCTCCATTCTTCCCAATCGAATTGCATTTTTCCTGCTCTATCACTTTTCCCGCCTATCTGTCTATCTCTCTCTCGGCCAAGACGTTTATGCGGCCTGGCAGCCACACTCCAGAAATGTTTAAACAAATTGCTGCAACTGCAAGAATACTTAGGCGGTGGACGATTTTTTTGCCACATGACAAATTGTATATTCTATATAAAAAAAATGACCGTCCTCATTGAACGTTTTTCATCTCATAAGTAGCGTTGAAAAAATGAATCCACGGATTTTCCATGTGAGACCGGTAATTTCAAAATGTTATTACGTTAAATTGTATCTTTAATTAGTTTATTTTCATTTGTTTAGTATGCCTGTAAATGAACGACATTTATTGTGTCATTTGATTGCTTAACATTATTTATAAAATGACCTGTCCAAGTTTTTTTAAATACTATTGTTTTATCGTTTTTCTTCTTTATCCGAATCTCTAAATGTGTCCGAAAAATAAAACAAAATACAATGACCAGTAAAATAAACTGCAATCAGTATTATGAATATTTTATTTATACCCACATGCAATTATCATACTTATCATACATCGCATTCAACTACTTTGGCGGTATGTATGCTATTGTATGTGTATGCATAAAACTGTCGTGACTTATGAACATAGCATTCATATATTTCTACTGATTCGGAATCAATGGCTTATATATGTAAATCAAAGCTTTGTTCGGTGTTTTATCTCGGAGTTCTTAAAAAAAAATCACTATACAGCTAAAAGTCGCATGGAGTAATCGTTGAACTGAATGTTGAAACGACAAAAACTTTTAAAAGTAATGAATACAGTAGTCTCTCAATAAATACCTTTGAAAATTATATTTTTTCTCTCTCCTGATGTGTTCAATGTCAACACGGTAATGTTTGCTTTGATCATTTATGCAGCATGTTTGGCGAAAAATGTTTCCTGTTCTTGATAGCTATAGAACCTATAGGACTAGTTGGCAAAGGTACCGTCAAATTATTTACTTACCCAAGCCACATAAAGTAAACAAATTTTAAGAACTATTTCTTTGAAAGCTATAGTGTGAAGTAATAATGATGAAAAATATGTATTTGTCAAAGGTGTTTTCCTCAAACTTCACCGATTGATTTAAATAACTAAGAGGGTTTAACTTGGCTGAACAGTAACATCAGTGATAATCTACTTTCAAAATATATCAATCCAACCACACTATGCTCTAGGTTCTATTAATTATTTTACTTGTTTTTCACTATAAAGTGATAATACATTTTTTATTACTATAATTTGTCAAATGAACATGTTTATTAATATAATTATGACTATGTATAAAAGAAACACATATTTAAATCAATTATCATATTTTTTAAGTATCCAAATTCAACAAATACGTATATATATTATGTATACAGTAAGTTGGAACCCTTGGAACAGTTCGAAATCAATAACTATTTAATTAAATATAATATACATTGGTACGCGTCAAATATTTTTGTAAATCTTGGAATGAAATTCCTCCAGTCGATCAAACTTCTACTTAACGTCTACCGAACCGTGACTGACGGCGAAAACTATTCGACAGCTCAATTGTTATCCATATAAACATTCTTTTAAAAAGTAGAAACAGTATGTCACACGGCTAACACGAAAATAATTTTGTATTGTAAGTTTGTGCGTAAATCGTCTTGAGAAAACTGCAATGTCTTTTGTTGATGTATTAATATTCTCTATAATATTATAATATGTATGTGCGAGGTGTCTCTAAACGGTAAGATATAATTTATGGCCGGTATGACGTTTTGAATTTATGGCCACGTGTATCGTTTTTCAATCGTTGACTTAACAACGTTAGAGTACCACATGTATACTTGTATTTTGTAGGCATAAGCTTGAAAATAAAACAAACACCTCTCTGGCGGCGCAACATGGCATGTCTTGTCAATATATACTTACTCTTAAATCCATGTTGCCGCCTTACTACCAAGTATAAATGTGTAATGTATTACTATACAATTATGTATACTAATATTCATCATTCGTGACGCCGGCTATGATTTATACGTTAATATTCCTCTCGACAACTAAATGCAAAAATTAAATCATAGTTAAGATTTTGGTACTATGTGATAAATTATTATTTTTATATGGAAATTTAAATAATTTTGGTGTTGTTTTGAAATAAATTATTTAATAAATATTCACATTATCATAAAATTCGTTGTAGTTATTTATATTTCATAGATAAATCATTATTATTCAATACATCTGTTGTTGTTAAAATACTGAAAAGTTCATTTCATTTAGTTTTATTGCTAAAATTTTTTAAAAATTAACAATGATATAAACAATAATAGTTAACGTGGTTACATCATTTTTTTTTTCATATTTCATGAAAATTATTGTAAAATTTTTAATGTATTTTTTTTATCAAAATAAAATTAATGAAATATAAAATCCTTTGTTTTGTTATTTTAAGGTTAATAAATATCAAAAAAATAATCACGAAATTCGCAGGCTGGCTTAATAGTTTACTGATCAAAATGTAAAAATCAAATTGTAGCTCGAATGTCACATATTATTATCACATTGTTCTTTTCCGTATTATATTAACGCTGGTATTTAATTTAATTAAATACATAAAAACGAGTTCGATTTTATCAACCCCCCCCCCTTTCCCTTCTCAGGTCTCTGACCTCTTCGCCGCGGTTTTAGGCGCTTTTATACGTCTATCTAATGGATATACGTGGACAAGGGGGATCGGAAAACGCTTTATCTATACACGTATCTATAATGTATATAAGTTATCTCTACATGGACTGATGTGCAACGTACCGTAAGCTGTCATCGGGTGTAGAAGTATTTTTTGACTTCCCTCTTTTCGATAAACAAACTATACGCGCACGGTCTCATATTATAACCCCTCGTTGTTTACATTGTATGTATATATATATATATAGTGTAATTCTTTTAAATTGTCTCCTCTGCGTAAGCCATAAAGCCGAATGACTGACGAATGGGATGTTGAGGGTGGACGATGACATTCGAGGCAAAGTAATATTTTTAATTTAGAAAAAAAAAAAGGAAAACGCCTAACAGGCGGAACTAAACAACACTGCGTAAAAATAATAAAGAAATCCCAACGACGTACAGATACATGCACATGTCCTAAAGCAAAGATAATTTAAGATTTCTAAAAAACATGTACATAGGATACACAGTTTTCTCAGAAGCATTTAAGCTACAGCTACGCTTATGCAAACACTTAATAATTCATAGTAATAAAACACCCGGTCATTCATACAGCAGCCTGCACTGTAAATAAAAACTCGGTGGTTTAATATATGGAAATGTTCAAGCTTTAATAACGTACCGCATACGATTTAAATAAATATCTACTTGACAATAAACAAACCAAAACGATATTAGAACGGGTAGCCAACGAAATAGTATCAAACATTTAGTATGTTTTTTTTAAAACTCAATATCGCCTATAAGACAATGGCGAATACTGGGCCCCAATACCACAGGGTGAAATGGTGTGGACACTGATAAAAATTAACAAGGCAAAGATACTCATCACAAGAAAATTCAGTGTAATGTTGTATTTTATTTATAAGAATTCTTGAGTGTATATAGATTAGTGTTGGGAATCCAAAATTCGGATTTTCACAAAAAACGCTATTTTAACTACTGGGAAATCTTATAATTAATAAATATTTTTACAATACAAAGCTGTGTATCTAAGTAAAATATTATTGATGAAAATGTAAAAATAAAACACAACACCAAAAAGATAAATTGTTTTTGGATTTCGAATTTGTTGGAATCCGGAAGCAATTTTTTAGTCAAAGTTTAGTGTTTTTTTTTCATCAAAATATTTTACATAGGTACACAACTTTAAATGCAGTTGGGTATTTAGAGATAGTAAGGCGAAGATAATGAAGAAGAAGACACAACTTTATATTGTAATAATATTTAAGAGTTTTAAGTGGCTTAAATAGATTTTTTTTTTTTGATAATCTGGATTTTTGGACCCATCACAATATTATAGATATAACATTAAAAGTGTTCCTTCTGATTTTATCTATTTTTCAAATATCCCTAAGTATATTTATGGGTTTTCTATATTATTAATTTAATTGTGACAGTTAACAGATTAAACTAGTGAAAATATAGCCAACATATGTGGTATAAGGCATTTTTTATTTTTCCATTTCAATTTAACTAATAGAGATACACATGGATAAGTGATTTTTCCAATAATACAATAGTTCTTCGTACTGTAATATTGTTTCTTTATAGAATTAATTTTTCAGTTGTAGTATTACAGGTTTATAATTATTATTGTTGTTAATAATAATTATATATTTAGTGTTAACTGTAAATACAAATTAATTTTCTATAAAATAAATAAAAAAAGGGAGTTGCTTCGTCGGCTTCAAGGTTGCGCCAATATTTTCAACTATTATACTAATAAAAATCAATTGTACAGAACCAATTCGACCTTTTCGATGGGTCTTTTTATTTACACCGTCTATACCTACTATGAAATGTATAGACATGTTGTATAAGAACGGGGCAAAGAAAAACAATCCAAGAAAAGTTTGTGTTATTCGAAAAACGATAGATTTTTTTAGAAGGCACATTATTTTGCTTCGGTATATTTACCGTTTGGTTTGTTAAACTGAAACGGTCCGGCCTTTGAGCTGGGACGTCGTCGTAAAATCTACTCGCGTTTTGACCGTTTTTCGATGGACCAATTCATTCCAAAGAGGGGAGTGAACATCTGATTGCAAGCAGGCGCCGCCAGGCTATAATTTACAAATTACTATTTTTTTGAGAACATGTACTTCGCCATCGTTGCGATTTAATCCGATCAAATACAATATACACGAGTATAGTACAAAAAACTGAATGGAAAACACGACTGAAACGCTTTAACTGAATTGGTTCAATTGATTGGGATACGCTCTGGCGTCGAGTCCAAAAAAAAAAGTTTCAACTATTATTATAATAAATAGGGAAAAATATAACAATGATCATAATACTTAAATAAAACTCGGTGTCGTTTCGAACAAGGCTGTTTTAGCGATTGTCGGACGGCGACGTCTCGGTGCTTTAAGTACAGCTATATGCGAACACACCACAAACGCCAATGGCGGAGTAGACTGTTAAATTTTATTCGCCGCACATAAATCCTAAGCGATTCCTCTAAACACAACCGAGTGTGCCGTCGACCGATTGCTGGTTATTACACATCGTTTTTAGGGGACAAACTAAATATTATAATTTTATCAACGGCACGTTGATCGACATGATAATATTAATAAAACTTGTTCACACCCATTAAGTTTTTTAACACGGATAACAGGTCGACTAGCGTATTTCCCTTATTAATAGATACAAATTATATTTGTCCTGGTTTCCAAGCACTAAACTCAATAAATGGAACTCGCTTAAAATTAGGTAGCACACCTACAGATACAACACTTTTTTTTAAACAAACAGCGTGTACGGCTACACTATTTCAAAACGAACAAACCTATTATCATCACTTAACCTAGCATTTTAATATTTATCATGAAAAACTAACTAAGCTTTTTTACTTCCCACGAAACGGTAAAAAACATGGCAGCGTCACAGGTCAAGACATATTTCAAGCTATACATATTGAGTTCAGTGTTTCCAAGCGTACAGTATCAATTATTCATTTATTTATAACATGCCACAACTCACATCATACAAACGGTATACATTTTACCCATTCCTGCGTATGAACGATAACTTATAAATCATTATTTTATGGTTTCACTCGTACACGAAACGTTCGCAATAGCCGTGACAAAGTGGGTAATTCATTAAGACGGTAATTAAGTTTAAAGACACGGCGAGGCGAACAAAAATACACTAATCCTCGCCATACAAACACGCGGTATATTTGGGGTGAGTTAAAATATCACGGCATTTACTTCAAAAACATTTAGCGGAATCCAATTAGGCCATCTGTCCCCACAATTCGTCTGAGCGGACTCCATTCCCGTCCAGATTCGATTTAACCGGGGCGGCGTTAAAATCAGAAATAATTCTCTAAAGCCAGAATCATATATAAATAGTTATATTATCATTACCGAGTGTAGATACAAATCGGTTTTTAAGTATCATTCGTACAGATCACGCGAGCTGAAAACAAACCCTTAACCTAAATAAACCCAGCAAATACTTGGCGTTTAACCAAAAACGTCAAGTTTTTGCCCGGCTTTAGTACAACAAATTACTCCTAAGAATTTTATAATTTAAATTAATTTGCGACATTTTCCTCAGATTGTTATACTGAATTGTGTGTGCGAAACAAATTTTAATTAATAATATGAAAAATTGTTCAACTAACACACTTGACATAGGGGTCCTAAGTAACAAATTAATTTCTATTTTTACATAGTTAAACTGTTTTAATACCCCGGTAGTAGATATTAAACATTTGTTTAAATTTAACAAATTTTTTTCTTAAGACATGAAAAAATAATAATGATCCTCCTCATTTAATTAAATACATTTTTGATAAATGAGTAAAAACCAAGAAAAATAAATACGTTTTATAGTTTATAGAAGTTATTTAGGAAAGAATAATGCTTTCCGGAAAAGGACAGTCATGCTCAAATCGAAAAATATCCGACAAATTAAAAGTTTATAACAACCGACAGAGTTGACGTGAAATGAAATGAAACAAAAAATACAAGTGGCTGCGAGTGTAGAAAAGCATATCCTGTTGTTTTTAGTCTAAAAGCCATAAGAGTCGTTATAGCTATTGTGTTGTTACTTATGATGTCTTAAAATACTACAATACTATATTGTGCAGTATATATAATATATAGAGTTTACAATATTTATAGTGATTCGAAAATGTCTGATTGACTATACTGTTCTATAATATTATACTATTGCTATGAAGTGTTTCTAACAAATTTTCAAAATTGTCCAATGTAAAATAAGAGAAATTATAAAAAATAATTTATAAGTAGTTGGTCCGTACTCGCACTAAATTACCTTAGCTGTTTTTTATTTAATATTTTGAGTATATTGTAAATTTTAGATACTAGGTATTTATTTGTGTTTGGTGTAGTGATTAATGTATTATGCTAGTAAATGCTACCTGAACGTTTTCTATATATTAAGCTAACAAATTTAACAGCCACTGGAAATTATTTTAGAACTATATCACGATAAATATACACGCACAAGTTCTGTTTATTTAAAGAAATTAAAACTCAATACAATATTATAAAACACTGCACACCACTATAAAAAAACCTCTAAATATGATGTGTTATAATTTTTAAATATTACTCTGTTTTCATTTATTTTCTTAGTACCGTTCCTCATTATATCACAAATGTCATGTAATGTATTTTTATATCGTCTTAAGACGATATCATCGACGTTAATTAGGCCATTTAATCATGGTTATTATTATCTATTGTCTTTTGATAGACTCGATAGGAAACCCGTACTTTGGGTCACTACTGAAGAAGAGGAGAGAGAAGACTCGGATTAATTATTACTAGGTGACCGAATGTATAATAATAACGTTTAATATATTATTGACTCCGAAGCGTCTTTGTGCACATAGGTATTGCCTTAAAGCAACCACCGACTGAGTTGGGAGTCGTTCGATTATTATATTCAATGAACCGCGTGCGAATAATAATTTCATTATATTAATATATTATTACACTAAGGCAAGGTTACCATGGTCGTAGAGCAAATTAAACTTTACCACATTGTGACAATATCTCATAATGTTATGTTGATCCCACGGGCAACAAAGTCTTTTGCTTGCGGCCAAATTTTAATTTTTTTCCTTTTTTGAATTCACCCAGGCAACAGATAATGGTAGCGTATAGTCGAAAAATAAAATAAGCACCACCACCCTCATCCGAGTCTTTGAGTTTTCTATATTATTATTATCAAGTTTTCTAGTGTTATTCAAATATGTCTCGAGGGAGACATCACATTGTATACCCTCGTTGGTAAATCACCGCCGTCGAACCATCGAATGAATAAGGATAAGTCCAATTTAAACTTTGCAAAGGGTAATAATGAACAAATAATAATGAACGCCCATGGAAATGCGTTTGACGTTGAGCGCGTTATTACATATATTTTTTTTAAGAAAACACCAAAACATCGACGTGCACAGGGGACGAACTAAGGAAGCTATTTGGTTATAAAGTTTTTTTATACAACATTAGCAACTACTGCTATTCGAGATATGATCGTCGTTTTTAGAGTCCTTCCATACTTGTATTATGATGAGCACAAATTATGTGATAAAGAATCGCGAATGGAAAGCACAGCTGTATTTCTTATAACATTACACGTTTAATCTCTGTATAGCTATTAAGTCATTGTTGGCGGACAAATACAACGACATTCTAGAGTTTATAATATCCCTCTCTTTGTTTGCTCTTTGATTGTGATTGTCTCGTTTAAATGACTAAAAAGTAAAATATGATTTCGATGGATTTAAAAATGGTACAACAAAACTATAACACATGTCATACGTGCTTAGTTTTTTTTATTTCAGGTTTTTCTGAAAGTGAAAACAAATTGTCGTGCGTGTATTACCATAATAATAATTAGTATGGGTACGCGTTCCACCACTTTTCGCGCACGCAAACAGTCAGACCTAAGCACATAAAATGTTGACGGCCTTTGCACAGTATCCTCCTCATTCGGGCCGCACGCGGGGTAACAAGATACTATATTGTTTGTATTTTAACGTTTTGATGGCGTGCGATAACATTATTAAATATTGCACTTCGCCTGATTAAAACAAAGTTTAAAGATAAAAAAAAACACTAACGATTCGGTAGTTGTCGACATAAACGTTCAAAAGGCGGTTCATAACAGCTACATTATTATCCTATTCAAGAGTGCTGTGTGCGGAAACAAAGCGCGAAAACACCATTCAAATTTACATATTATTATTATATTCAAATTATTGTTATTAGCTATTTAACGAAGAAAAATTACAAGTACTATAACGTTGGGCTCGTCTAGAAGTGTTAATAAATTAAACGTCTAGACGTCACGATAACAACGCGTATTGTGTCTTAATTGAATATTATTGTTTAATTTCATTTTCGTGATCATTGCACAGAATAACTGCAATTATTGTCAAACTCGAGTACCTATTCTAGCTAAAGAAAAGAACTACAGACTACAATGTCTTAATTTTTAGTTTTTAGAAAACACTACACGGAAAAATAATTAACGATACAATTCCGATGATAGACTATCATCTTGTTCTTAAATGTCCTTTTATTATTTTCTCATTGAGACTTCCGTTTGTATAAAAATCCACGTTGTAAGTATACGTGTGCCAAACTTCAACAGGTTATGATAGTTTAATCCTACAAGTAGGTAACCGCAAAGGCGCTTTGCGAGAGCTCTTTTTTAAAACATTTACATTAAATATATTACAGATAGTATACAAAAGTTTATTTCTGTATAATTATTTACAAATGGAATGTGAACGAAAAATCCTGATATCAAATACAATAGTCTAGTGTTAAAATACGAGGCGCATAGTTTAATACACACAAAATACAACTTCGTATTATTACATTAAACATTTTACAATAATATAACACTTCAAAACCAAACTGACCCAAACCTAAAAAAAAATTACCCACTAAATGGTAAAACGTATTTTTTTTTAGAATTGACTTTTAAACCCAACAATATTAAACAAATTACAATTGGTTTTCTAAAATCTTAACTATTCAGAGAACCAATAGATTATTTGATTGGTCCTTACTGCTTAGTGTAATAAAATTTATAGATTACAAACGATTCCGGTTGGTTTTCAAAAATCTACCAAAAGAATCACCGAATTAGCGTGACTGGCGTTGACATTATTATTAGCGTTCATCCCTCGCCGAGACACGCGACCCTTAATTTCGACACGGCCATTACAGGGTTTATCGGGGTAGTGGCTATTTCGGGGTGGAAATCATTCTTTTATCTTCCAAACGTCCAACCGTGTTTCTTCTCGCTACGGTCGCACGAAAACGGACGAATATCGACGAATATTTTTTGCCCAGTGATTCATCCACAGCTAGTGGTACAAGAATATAACATTTATATAAATGTATACACTACCATACACAGTAAGGGTATGTGTGTAGGCAGCGAAGAGGGTAAAGTAAGACGAGCGGTGAGGGGTAGTCGCCGTCATCTCGTCGTTTTTAATGTCCGTCTTGGCGTCTGTCTGCGTAGTTTTCCACCCTATCTAACTTTATACGACCCCTCCTATCATCCCCGAATGCAGCGACGACCAGATCCGCACACTATCGGTGCGTCGCCCTTCGAAACAAAAATATTATTTGCCAAAAACCGCCCGACAAACAGACGACGGGGTTACCGAAATATATTATATTATTATTATATACACTAACGAGATGGTGGAAACGGTTTTTCGAAACGGTGAATTTTCAAGTGGAAAAAAACACCAACGCCGAAGACCGGCGCGAGTCGATTAAAAGTAACTCGACCGTGAAAACGAACCCGACGCTAAGTGTAGAAGTAAATAAAAAAAATCTCTTTTATCTTAAATTGTATTTAAATAAAATTCGTCAGAGGGACCTCTCGTGGTGTTTGTAAACGAATAGAACCGTCATTGGGAATATTATCAGATGCGCTTCGAGGCCTTACTGGCCTATAGATGGCAAATGACCGTAGGCGCAATTTGGATTTACTTTACTCGACGGGGCTACAACGGGACTGAAAACGGACCCGTGACCTATTAAATACAATATAAAAATTAAACTATATTGGAAAAATAAATAACCGCGTACCTGTGGTCAATTTGTTTAAATCCTAAACCTGATATTTCTCACTACAGATTAACAAATTTAAAATTATTGATTATCAATTATAAAATTATTATAAAATTTAATTATTATTATAGTTTTAAATTTGATTAAAAAAAAAAGTATACGTTTTTAAAGTTAAACTATACAGCTGCATATTCGACTTGATACCAAAATATTCAAGTTTTTACTGTGTCATACAAGTAAGCTGTTATGAAAAAGAACATTTTCCGTTGGGTTTATTTATTTTCTGGAACTGTGCAACGATATCCTAACAGTACAATACAAATATTGTAAAACACTGTCCGTGTGAACTCGCCAAAAAACTTCTGAACTCAATGAAGTTTGTATCAAAACATAAGTTTATCATCCCCGTTTACCCAATTATCCGTAATGAAATATAATTCGAGTTTTAGGAATTTATAAAAACTGTTTATTATTTATTCAGAATGGTACATTTTAAACCGAAAAAAAAATCTATCAAAATGTTTGTTCGCGATTTAAACCAAAATACTAATTGATTTTGTCTGAACTCGAAACTGAACAAATATGTACTTAGTGCAGTAATTGGAAATTGTTTATGACAAAAACAGATATTTAAACAGTTGATTAAATATTTTGACGTGATTTTTTATTTATTATTAGTTTATTGCGTTTATAACGACAATTATTATCAGAAATAGTCCATCTATGATCTAAAGGTACAACGGCATGGTGTAAAGAGGGTAAAAATAATAATAAATTATAAAAAAAAAAAACTTTAAAACCAAAGCCATTGGATGTTTATTCTTTTCATAAGATATTAAATTTCAATTCACTACATTTTCAAAAAAGTGCGTCCACATTGAAAACAGTTATTTATTTGAAATAACATGAATTGTCATAAGAAAACACATAACTTTTTGTTGTCAAACTTCAATTAAATGCAATTATACAAAAAATTATAGAAATATTCAAATAAAATAAATTGTCGTTTTGAGAATAGTAGAGATTTTTAACGCGACTCTGCTGAATCGTCATAAACGACCGGCGGGTTTTGGTGGGAAAATACACTTCCGACGACCTCCGTTTTAACTCGAGTCAAAACAATTGTTTATTTCAAACAGCCTGTAGACTCGATGATTTGTTAGCAGCCCCCGGACGGCATGTAAATACCACGGTCTACCCCGCACACGGCAAGGGAGGATAATGCGATTTTGGGTTAATTGCCGCAAAACACTAAGCTGCCACCGCACCCTTCTTTTTGTCCAGACACGGCGACAGTGCGGCGGCCGAATTATTGCTCTGGTGTCGCGTGACAGTGTTCGACGGCCTTTGTCGTGTTTGCATTGTATACCTACATTATATTATTATTATTGTATTGTTATAACGCCGTTTAAGAAATCCCGTCCGTTGTGTGCATTGTGTGTGTTTACCAAAATCAAACACCCCAGTTGTTGTCCCAGGTGGACACACAGCACGCACGCACAACAGATGAATGGCCCACAAAAGGCTCAGAAACGTCGAGATGAGCATAATATATACACACAGGATGATCAATCTGATGTAAGACACTGATTTTCTCATTGTAAGTACATATTTTACCGTGTTTCTCAATACTTACACGTATGGGGAAAAAATTTGTTTTAAAAATATTTATATATTTTTAAAAAAATTAGTGTTTTACATCGGATGGATCACCCTGTATATATATATAAATATATGTAATTTGTATATGTGTACATGACGAATGTGACGGTACAATTAAAATACCAATAACATCCAAAACGACTGCAGCTGTTGTCGGTCGGTAGAATAGTATTAAAAACAGAAGCTCAAAGAAAAAAATGCTAATCTTAATTGTTTGCGAAAAACAATAGAAAAAGCTCGGCCATTAGAATCCGTGTGTACTTTCAATCTGTTTCAGCGGCTTTTATTTTTTATTAATTTTTTTATGCGTTTAGTAAACTCGTTGCCGACATTCACAAACCGCCGACGACGACTTGGGTAAAATCTATATCTACCGAGAGAAATAGAGCTTGTGTTGAAATATACACATAATATAAATAATAATTATGGAATCCAAGTAAACGAGCGTAACAACTTTTAATGACTTCTGTCACAATCACGCGCCCAAGCTAATAATATATAAACTGTAATATTGTACTCTGAGGTCCGTCTGATGGAGATTTCATTGGCAAACAAAAATATCTCGCATAAGTTTGTTATATATAGGTATATAAATGTATTTGTATACTGAGTATACATATGACTTGTGTGTGTGTGAAAACTCGAATCGTTTAGTACAAATGCCCCTTTTATTGATAATAATAAAATAATTCTTAAAACCATAAATTATATTCGCTAACGACCTTTGCGAAACCGTTTAAAAAACTTTATACGCCTTGGCGTCAAAGAAAAAAATTATTTTTTTTTTGGAATTACAAGTGTATATATTTTTTTGTATTATTATTGTTATTATACTATAATACTATAAATTAAATCGTTTGTAGAGTAAACTTTTGCCAAAAAATATTTGTGCTAGAGGGAAAATATCACAATACTTTAAATTATTCGTACACAGAACAATTATTTATACTTGTACAAACATAATTGAGTATAAATGTTTTAAATTCTTAAATATATCGTTAAATATAATATGAGTAGTAGGAAGTAGTATAAATAATAGTAGTATTAAATATATAGTCTTCTTATAGTTTTTGAAATTATACAATATTATATTTTATTAGTCAGGTACCCGTTAAGAAGAGGATGAGGGGGTTGGGGTGATAGTGATAATGAGATCTGTGATCTTGAGGTCTTAAAAAGGTACAACAAAGAGATAATAATTGATAAACATTGAACTACAAATCGTACAATTTTGTTGGATTTTTATTTCAGTTATTATGTAATGACACACTTGACTTGTTTTTAAATAAATTTAACTGTGACTCGTAAGTGATCTAAGAACGAACATCGTTGTGATTTTAACAGCTGTCGAACAAAATCATCACAATCACTATGGAAACCCAGTTAAAATTGATTACATCTTTTACGATCAATTAACCTGATGTTATCAGGCATATTCCTTAATAACAAACTGTATTATCGAGGCCCCAGATTTAGTATCGACCCAAAAAAATCGTACTTAAAGGACCAATTCGCGCACAGTACAGGCTACAATGCATATAGTTGTATAATATGCTACATTCTCAGTTTCCTTTGGATCGGACGAGGCGAACCGTGATAAATATTTCGAAAACGGTTTATTATTAAAACGAACAATATAAACGGGCTAGAGGAATTCTGCCGTGGCCCGGATGATACACTGCGTCATAGCACGGCTATTGCCCATCCCTTATATATTATTATAACTCCCAAGTCGGCGTAGCATAATATGCTTTATTGTCGACGCGAAAACGGTTATCGCAGAACGCACAAAGCCGAAAAGGTCAACTGCTACAACAGGAGAAGTGTTAAAAGGATTAAAAAAAAATACATATAATAATTTATTTTACAACTGCTGTAAACGGGGACGGTCGCGCCGCAGAGAATATAGTTTGATATAATATGCATTAAGCAAGTATAATAATTGTCTATCTAGTTAATTTATTTCAGACGTATTTTATTGATATCGGTTTGTATTATTCACAACAATGAATCCTAGTAAATAACATTTTTTTATAATATTATTACATGACATCGCTGATATTATTGTCATCGTGTTCCTGTGGCGTTTTTTCTGTCGGCCGCCAGAGTCTTCCAGAATGATCTCATTTCCGCCACTTCGGGTTGTATCCTCACCAAATATGCACGATACGCCGACTGCACACAAGCACAATTTATTGTCATAAATCACTGTTCAACTGTTGAAACCCCAATGCTAACAGATAGGAATCGATAGGGTAGGTTTTGTTGACAATAAAGTAGACTTGTATTATGTATAGGCTGAGGAAAAAATCAACGAATTCCAAGAAAATAACAAATTATATCGTTTAAAATAAAATGTTTTTAATATATGTACCTATATTTTGTATAATAGTTGTCCATTCCCACTTTTTTTATACACCCAGAAAGAGAGCATATTTATTTATATTATACCATAATAATTGTACAAAAAAAATACCAATTTTAGTGTAATTATTTTAACGTTACTGAATAAACAGTATGTACTTGAACTGTCCTAATCAAGGGTAATTTGTGATACATAACTTGTGTAGTTTATACGTCAAAACTGAATGTTCAGTATACAGGGGTGTATGAATTTATGTCTATTGGACTCTCTCACCAATGTTCCCTAGCAAATCGAATCAATTCGTTCCACGAGTAACGAACTATTTCGGAGAACATATAAAACAAGTTTGTATAAACCACAAGTCAAAATAAACAGTTTGATTTGATGTCTAAAAATGATATGGCTTTCTCTCCCTTTTCCTTTAACGACTATCGACTTATGCCATCTTACCACAGACTTTTGGTTATTAGTTATTGGTTTTAACGCCATATTTAAAAATCTTTTGTCCACCCTACATGGGTATTTCAAATAACAACAATTTTATGGAAATAATTGAATCATGAATATGTTATTTCTTATCACTTATCTCTTATCAGTTATATTTCGTCTCTAATCTCTTATCACTTATATCTTATCTCTAACTGATAATGAAAGTGTAACGCATAAATGACGACATAAAATTTCATGTATCCAGCCCAATAACATAGCCGTGTTAAAAATGAACAAATACCTTTGGAAGTTGTTTCCTGGTTTCATGTTAGGTTAGGTTAGGTTTACTTGAAATCTCATTAGACCTAAATTAAGATTATTATTCTGATCAAGTTCACCTATATGAAAACCGGGTATTCGGTAAACGAGAGGGACAGAGTCATTGTCAACCCGACCCGCGTAAGAACTGGGTTACTTGTATAATAGTGGCGGCCCGCTCTCTGGACCAGTCCCACGAGGCGGGATAAGGCAGGCGTCGGGGTATGCCCAGACCGTCGCCGGCCGCCGAAGCGAACGGCAAAGTGCACACGGGCGACCGAGCGCGTTCCGGGTGCCGCGGGTTGCTGTACCAGAGTTCTTCGGCCAGCCTGTCCAGTAGCCGGTAGCGGAACAGCCTGCCGTACCCAATGGCGTCGGCCTGGCGCGCTTCGGTAAGCACGCGGACCAACGCCGGGTACAGTGACGCCTGAAGGAGTTCCACCACTGGAAAGTTGTTTCTCTTTTCTCCCATTTGTTCAAATAAAAATTGAAAAACTAACTTCGTTTATTCTATGTACATACCTTGTTGCCGGGAGATGTTGACTGAGAACATTGACAAAAAAAAAACACCATAAAAACTCATTGTAAAATTGACCGTTTTAAAGCAAACCCCACGTCTGTTGCTATTTTGTAGAACAAATTCCAAGTTTTTGTATGAAAGACCAATTCGGTTTTCTTTTATTATATTTCAATTTTTAATCGTTTTCTACGTTTAGTTATCCGTAAAAATCGTAGGCTATTATATTCTACAAACTGTACAACTTTCCGGATGACAATTACAAAATCACTATTGTTAATGTCCCTTTACAGATGAATTATGAAGTAGGTAAATAAAGAAAACAATATCTCGTTGTATTCGATTTTTAAGTGGATTTCCAATTTTTATACGGCTATGACCAAGTTGAAAGCTTAGAAAAGTGCAGAACCACGACAGCTAATCAAGCGTTCACAACGACAAGTTTCTAGGTGGATTCACTGTCTGAGACGAGTGGTCATAACTCATAATCAATAATCATAATCGACTAAAATACCTATTCCAATTTCTTATTTTCTGAGGATGATTATGAATCTTAACCGCCGAATGTCTGCATGGTTTATGTGTGTCTGCTATTCAAATATCGGTTCAAAATCTTGACAAAAAAAATAATAATAATAATGGGTATATCATCCGAATTACAACGAAACCCGGTATTTTTTGGCGATGTCGCAGAAAGGTCACATGTGTTTTATTATACGGTTAACGGGGACATGGTTTATTTTATTTTTTTAAAGCTTATTTATTTTATTACCATTTTTTTCCGTCGCGTTCCCATCAAAAGTGTAGGCGCAAGGCTGCGCGATTTGAACGCAAGTAAGTGAATTAATAGTGACAAGATGGATAACATGATTGGTTACCATCACGCGAAAGAAACGCGTGTACAAGTCATGCGAACACAATATTTTCAAAAAGAAATTCGTTTACCTTGTCCCACGACACGAGCCCGTGTAACAACGTTTTACTGCATTTAAAACAAAACCTACAATATATTTATCCTTGGTTTTGTATGAACAAATTACTTTTTTTTATATATATATTTATATATTATGCACATATTTTATTTCCTTTTTTATCCTTAATACTAAAATAAAACATAACGATACCGAACCCCGGCCTAGGTCAGATCACAACTTTATTGTGTTTTGTATATTAATATATTTTTTTTGTTTTACTGCGTTAGTAAACAACGAACCCCTTCGAAAGATTACCAAAGTAAATATTGGGAAAGAATAAATATAAAAAAACAAGACACACAACAATACCCGGTTTCTATTATATGCGCCGTTGACGAAAAACCTTAAACCGCAACGTGCCAGAAGTTTTTCGCACACAGTTCGTTTATTTAAATCAAGAAGAGATACTTTCAAACGAAACCGAATTTTTGGCCTAAAGCCCAGACGATTCAAAGGTATTCAAAGGTATTGGGTTTTGTTAAGTTCATCAATATATATTACCTGTTCAAATACATTGTTCTATGCTCAAAAAATATCGATTTATAATCTGCAACTATATATAGTATACTTAATTTGTTCTCAGATATATATTTTGATAAAACTGATGACTTACTAAAATAAAATTGCATCACGAGATATCAAGAGAAGGATTTTCAAGTGACATTTTTCAGCTTTAAAAATCTTTTTTATAAATGAAAAAAATTGAATAAGTTTTCAAGTAAGATGTTTTTTAATAATAAAATGTCCTATGTCAATAAAATGTTAAGTAAAACCATGATGAAGTACTTATGAGTTGAGCTAGGGATCTGAAATTGTAGAGATTTATTACTTAAATAGAATAATATCAATTGATAGGCAAAGCCCGGAAAATAATGAAAAAGAAAATATATATATATATATATATATATATATATATATATATATATATATATGATTGTTTATTTAAATATAATATTTATGTACCAAATCGAAAACCTTTATAGTAAACGTATTGAAATTGAAATTGCTATTTTTATTAGGAATAAGTTCTCATACAAAAAAAATATTTTATAAGGTGTGTTTAACATTTATAATGTACTGTATAAACAAATATTGAAGTTATAATTTTCCATCAACTGATGGGTCTCATGGTTTGAGTTTACGCAGTTTTTATAAACAACAAACGTAGAAGTCTAATATGACATTTGAGGTTAAGTGAACGACAATGCATGTGATAAGAAGTCCAACTTCTATATAGAAATACCAAATGGTGATGTTTGTCTCATACAGCTAATAGGTTATTTTATATTGTGCTAAAAAAAAATACTGCTTAAGAAAATGCCACATACAAAATAAGTCAAATGTCATAATACAATAATTTAAACCGTTTTTTTTTAGATGTCCGGTTTATGTATATTTATACTATTTTTTTAAAAATTTAATAAATATTTTACCATTACTTTTTATTGTTATTAGTAACATTATATGTGTAGCATTTTTTTTACTTTACTATCGGTGGTGTTTTAAGTATAAAATGACAACAAGATCAATCATTATTTAGCTTTAACGGACAATATTATGATCTGTATATAAAAATCAAAAGACAATAATTCATTTACTAAATATCTGAAACGCAACAGTTCACACAACTTAAACTACTTATGTAAGAAATTAATATTAACGTTTTTGGATAGATCACAGCTGGTCGTTAAATAGACACTAAATAATGGTAAACATAGCGATGCATATGTTTTAATAGCGTTGGTATCGTCATTTTTTTACTGGTGCGTATAATAGCTATTATATGTGTACTTTTTAAGTATATTTATCAAATCAAATTGTCTACAAAACAGGGAAAAGTGGGATAATCGTTAACGAATGGAGCTAATACTGTGTATTTTAATGAAAAAAAATATTTGTTTTATTTTATTGTGTAGTACACAATAACAGCGTACATATAAATAATCATTCAATAAGAATAAAAAACTAAGAATTCTGAAAAAAGGCAATTAACAAGTGAAGAATCCAGTTCTTTCTATACAAATAGTAGATCATGGAAAACTAAACTTTTAATTATTTCACACAGATTTCATTCATTACCCGTTTTGCATGGTAATGATCTGCGTTGGTTTTTAGCTGAAAACAAGCAACTGGTGGTTTCCGCTGGTCTGCCTAATAATTATCAGCTGTTCCACGCTTGATTTTAAAAGGTCGACCATACAACAAAGGGCACGTGTCATGTGATCGATAAAAACGTGATCATTCGCAATAGTTACGCAAGTAGTAGTTTCTTAACTGTTTTTAGAAATCATTTACCAATTGTGTTATTGATTTTTTCTTTGTGCACAAAAAAAAAACAAAAGCACCGACTAGATTTGTACTTGAACTGCGGGTTAGCGACCCAAACAACGATGTGCATCTGAATTATTCATTAAAATATATATTCATAACATAAATATACATTCAAAACAGTTATATTGATATGGTCAGATTTATTTCATATTATGTCGTCGTCGAATTTTTTTTTAAGTTTGACGTTCATTTTTATAACAACATTTTTTGTTTACCTAAATTATAAGCTCATCGCAATTTACTAAAACCCGCACGTCATATATTATGTATAAGCTGTTTTTCCCAATGCAAAATACTGTGGGTATATATTATTATAAAGTTTTTATATTAGTTTAGTACGCTTTCAAACCCAAACTAGTACACACTTATATATATATATATATATATATATAATAAGTATATTATACACTTGCAAATGATCAATTCAAACGAATGGTCGACACGAGCAGATTAAATTCCAATGCATAGACTCTAGACAGAGCTGTGAATTTTGTAAAACCTAAAAGGTACTTAGATACTTGTGGTTTTGTATGTATAAATAATTTCTATTATTTCTTTTTTTATTTATGTCTTGCCGAGAACGCTTTGTTCGACAGGCGAATTCAACTTGAAGCAAATCTAATATATACAGGTGTACACGTGCTGCGTTATGAACATAAAAGGCCAATTCAACTGAAACCACAATACATCAACACTTGCGGTTGTAGTGAAACACAGGTAGGGGTAACATATCGAATTAGATTATACTGTACTCGCATCGAAAAGACTGTTGACGACGCTGCCGACCTTAAACAGAGATGTAAGTATTAACTTAGCATCGAATAGCAAACCGACAAGGTGACTTTTAAAAGTGTCATAAAATCACCAAGTCCGAAAACAGACTTGTAACATATTATGTTGTACCTACGTTGTAACAGAACACCATGTTCTCCACTCGAGTCCTAACCGGCTGACAGTTAATTCCTGACTTTTGTGTGGAAATCCGAGTTAAGTAATTTTGATGTAACCGTCGTTAATTAAATTACATGATATTATACATATTAAGCTTTTCGAGTGCGCGTTTTCTGTTTACAACGATATTAATTGACGAACACGACACGGTACTCGAAATTATCAAACACATTACATTTAAAAACATTATAGCGATTTCAAAAAAATATATAATAGTAATAATAAACGGCGAATGACTGAATTATGTAAAAAACGGCAATGTACGGGCGCAAAAAAAAAATTAACTACTTGCCATTTTCTTAGAAAAAAAAACTGAAATTACCGTCGCGGAAGAGAAAAAACGACGCGGTATTTTACTTTTATTACTATTGTTTTTACCTTGTTATTGTTTTTTTTTCTAACAAACTATACTTTCTTAAGTATAAAAAAAATAAAATGAAAACCGAATTTTCAATGCGGTAGTACGAGACGGCAACTCGTAAAATGTTAACGAGTTCCAGGGCAACGGTATGAATTTTTGGCAGTTCAATTTGTGTTTATGGAAATAATGTAAAAAAATAGACATCACGCGAAAACGATACGTCAGTATAGTGCTTTCACGTTTTTCGGACCGTACGTAGAACATTCTGTGAAAAATACAAAATACACGATGTTGTCTTTTTTACTGTTATCATTTTATATACTGAAAAACACCATACTAACCATACCGTTAAAAACCTCTTTTTTTTTTTTGCTAGTTCAAAAAGGCCAATGTACTGTGTAAACAAAATCAGAGATAATCATAGTCTACAGGCAGCCGGCTATATGAAAACAGATAGCTCACTAGACCGAAAATTAATTAGAAAAATTAGCCGCATGAATTAGTATAAATCATTTTGCAGATATTTGACAATATTATTGTACAAACTGACTATGTTATTAAGAAATTACATGATCGGATCTGTGGTCACACTAAATTCATATTCAGTCATGTGACGTGTGCCATCTGTTTTCATATAGTCTGTGCTAAAGCAACTTATGAATCATACCGACTTTTGTTGCTTTACAAGTAAAAGAAATAATCTTGACGAGCTCCTAAGAACATTTTTTGAAATCATAATACACATATTATACATGCTACCCTGTGTCTATCATGCTCTATATATTTGGACGTCATTCACATAGATGGGCGTAGGAGATGGCCTATGTTAACCACTGTAGTTATCAGACTGTAGTTATCTTTTGGGCTGGTCTCACAATAATTAAAAACGGGTTCGACTTATTCAGTAAATCTCATTTTGGGTAATGGTCGAATGAGAAAATGTAAACGACATTTTAAATAGAAACTAGTAACTGTAGTAATACCCTAAGTATATTACTGTTACTATAGTATATTACTCACCGGTATTGATGTTTTGACAAAAAACAATCAAGATCCAGAATGCATTGACAACCAGCATTTCCATTTCAAATGTTTGATCAACGATCGCATTGAGAAACGACTGATCCTAAAAATTAAAAATAGAAGCAACGAATTAAGTAATTTTTTTAGTAATTAAGTAAATGTTTTAAATAACTTAACTGAAGAATAATATACAAAATTAAAATAAAACTATCCTAAAAATTTAAAACTCGTGTCCTTAAAATGCTAAGTAGGTATAGAAAAATACAATTTCGTGTCATTCTACCAGGTCGTTTGAAACAATTATTTTGTTTGAACGTTTGAAATTACAAAAGTTAATACCGTCAGATATATTGACACAGTGCGACAGATCTCTAATTATCTAGACAGTGATGGATTTCACCTGTAAAAGAGCAAAAATAAAACTGGAGGTGAGCGGTGGCCGGTTTGAGTTTGCTTTCATTGTAGTTTATATATTTTTCAGATTCGTTATTTTATTTATTTATTTATTTTTTTTTTTAAATTAATCTATATTTAATGTATTTTATAACAAAAGCGTTTATGAAGTTCGGCAATTGAACAGTTTGAAATTCGACGATTTGATTATAACTCCGGAAACCATAATGGAGAGAGTTTGGAATTATATTAAACTTTCAAACAGAATACGTTAAAATTTAAAAATGAAACATTTTCAATTGAGAAGCCAAACAACATTTGTTTGTTTATCTATCCAGTTAAGCACAAACATAGTCGCACACGGAGTAAACAACAATGTTACAATTATGATTCCAAGTAATAATAAGTTTAATTTCTAAACTTTAGTTAATAAGTACATAGCATTTTTTTTAAGAAAATATTTTGTTAACTTGACGAAATTTTTACAGTTAAATTAGTATTTTATAACAAAAATATAATATACTTAGTAAAAGTCATTTATGAATTGTGATTATTGCTTATGTTATTCAAATAAAGCATTTTTCTTTAGTGCAATAGGTACATGTTTATTTTCCAAAACAAGTCTACCTTTATAAAGATATCAACGCAACGCAGAGAACTGTATAACATTATTTATAATACGGCGATTTTTGTTTATTCTTAACATGAAAAAATTAAAGTAATATCAATGTAAAGTAATGTAAAGTAATGTCAATTGAAGTATCCAATATGTCATCCGTTATGGGATATGGGAAAAACATATCACTTATTAGATTAATATGGTAATCGATAAGCTTACAGAATAGGTACGTGCCGGTGGGGTTACATAAATATTTGAAGGTATAATTTTGTTGTCGGTAAAGTTTACTTATTTTTTATTATTTGACCCTAGTCGCTATATTACCTGTAACTCGGTGGAATTTACAATTGGCCGTTTTTTCTACTTATTCATAGGTTATATTAATTTTACTCCTCGTTTTGAGCTAAAGACTAGTTGCTCTAAATGTACCCTAAACGACTATAAAGAAAAAAATTATTACCTTTTTAACTTTCCTTTTTATTTTCTACCCTTTTACTTTTAAACCTCTTTTTTTCTCTACTTTGAAAAACTTAGATGCTTATTTATTTAGTCTGTACATAAACATATAAATAAAAACACCACACATACTGCTGAAAAACTGCACTCTTGCACTGCTTAATTATCTATCATGGGATAAATTATGTAAACGAAAATGCCAAAAAAAATATAGACTCAAATATTAATATTAATATTTGAAAATATTCACGAAACAAATACAATTTCAACCCACGTAAATTGTTAGAAAACCCACATGACAAAAATTGTTTAGATGATCTAACTTGTTTAAGGGACCTAAAATAATAAAATATCTTACATAAACAAACACCAGCCAAGAAAACAAATAAACCTTTAATTCTGTAGTATAAGGCGTAGAATATGTAGGCCTTCAGAGTTTTAACATCCATAACTAAGTTGCGAATCAAATAAACTAATATTTACTATTTAGAACATATATTATACGTCCATGTCTATCCTATCAACGTAAAAAAAGCCACATTACATACAAACGATAAGAATACAAATTCACTTAAAATAATTATGAAAAATAATTTGTTTTTTAGAAACAATGGTAACATTTTTTAAGACAATCCTATTAAATATCGGAAAAATAGAGCAGGTCTAAAAGATTTCGACCAGAGTTTATCTTATTGACAAACTGCGTACGATATTAGCCATATATTTTCAATAAAATCATTTTATTACTTCCTATATAATAGTTGACTTTTATTATTTAGGGTATCCTTCGATTTTATAAGCCTGAAACACTCATTTTCCTTCTCGCAGCGTGCGTATCGCGTAAACGTAATATTTTACTTTTGTGTAGTAAATAAACAATTTTTAGAAACCAAAACATTGATGAATTTAATTTTACATTTCGAATACACAAAAATAAATCGATAACATAATTGAGAAAGAATTGACCAATAATTGGGCCACGATATTATTTTTCTGGAGAATAATAAACAATTTAAATAATACAATTATTATTATATAGACTTTGGTATAAAATATAAATAGTTGGTATTAACTCAACAGTATAATTCGATATTGTCATATGCTGGGTCTCTTAAACATCAGCCAATCGGGAACACCGTCATAGTTTTTGCCATGCCATAATTTGTAATTATTTTTTCAGATTCGGTTTTGAATATAATATTTTTACTATAGCTGTGTAGATTTTTTATTGGTATATCAAAAAACAATAAAAACCTAACTACGAGTATAAAAAAAAAACTTACTTGACGTCAAACGCTGTGTGACGCGTCGAAAACGCGCGGGAAATTACATTACCGTATGTTATTTTTCAATGAGTGTAATTATTATTGTTGACGGATTTGTAACGTGTTTTTCGTTATACGAAAAAATCAATGCATTTAAAATAATAATAATCGTATATATATATATATTAAAAAACGATATCGGCGTAGTGGCAAACTCGCGCGAGGGCGGCGGCGGCGGCTGCAGCGAAATCCCAACGACGGCGTGCGCGGCACACTGCTGACTGACTGCCGGCCGGCGCGCGCGAAGATTTCGGCACGGTGGCCCGCGGATGATAACGGACCGTTTCGGCGGCACGCGCCTCGCTCTCGGCCACCGACAATACCGCGGCGGCAGAGAGGCAGAGGTACACGGGCCCGCGCGCGTTATCTCGACCCCGTCGCGTCAGACCTATAGACACCGCGCGCGGGTGGAGCCAAAATACCGGCGCACGTCCCTCACGTTTTGCCCGCCAATTACCGGTTTATTTAATCACGCCCGGACGTCGCCCCCCCCGCCGTCGCCTTCCCCTATATATATATATGTATTATTATATAAACGTGCGACCAACGCAAGTCCGGGGTAGGATTCGCGTTCCCTCTGAGCGCGGTATTTTAAATCGAACGCGGCAATGAATTATCCCGAGCGCGCGAAAATCCCCGAATTCCGGTCCGGCCGCACACCTACCACCCAACCCGCCACAAATCCCCGACGATAATTAGAGCCGGAATGAGTGTAAAAAAAAAACCATAATGAAATGGCGACGAGGAGAAAACAAATCGACAGATAAACGCTGGCGAGGAGTTGGGGAACGGAGAGCGGCAGCATAGGACTTATATCGCTCGTAAATTACATACAATGCGGATGTATTTAAGAAGATAAAATCAGCGTTAATCAGCGAAATGCAGAAGAGCTCGTACGAGGCAAAAAGTTTAATGCAATGCGGCGTATGAACATGTGAGCTGTACATGTGTTTACGTACATCGGAATTGATGCAAAACCGTCGACGTTGTTATCTCTCTGATAGGAGGACGATTTGACAAAACAAAATAAAAAAACCTCATTCACAATTAAATACTTGACATTATTTAGCATTTACCGAGGCCGAGAAAAATTTTAGACATTAGATTAACGAGATGTATAGCGCCCTTTCAGGTGGCGTAGTTAACGTGGTTGTAGGAGGGGAGGAGGGAAGCTCTCCCAGGACGCATTCTAATTGAGGGGCGTTTTTGTACGATTTACTATACCGCATTAACGTGTAAGATAAGGCGCAAAAAAATTACTTTACTGTAAACTATAATAAACCAGAGGTAAACTTATGCATTCCTGTATAAGATCGAATCAAACTAAAATCACTAGCACATATCACCAGCATCATATTATGTGCTGTTTAAGCTATTGACCATTGTCAAGATCCGCACACGAATTCCATAATAATAGCGTTAAACAAAACTGATAATTGATTTTTCAATTAAATAAAAACTCATACGGTTTCAATGTATATACTTTTAATTCTATTACTTGCCGCCGTACTGTACCTACCGTATACGTATTATAATAATTAATATAGACTAAACCGAAAGTACTTGAAATGAGTTCAACTAGAGATTAATCATAATTATTATGAAGGGCCGGCTTAACCGTTGACTACTTCACTGTGGAGAGGACGCGTTACCTTTTGTGACTCGCTCTGCGGCTCTAAAATAATTATTTAAATTTTTTTTTTTTGTTTTTAAAGGTGTCGTTTTCAACGTGATGTACAAATTGAACAGAGATTTGGTGAGGAGCACCAACATTTTTCTTTAAAACAATACTTAACTATATAAACATAATATTAAAAAAAGGAAATGTATTATTATAAATTCAATTTTAAAATAGGTAAATCCTAGCTGTTTCAATAACCGCTTTCAGTAACCGTCGGCGTTGCGTTCCTGGTAGCAACTCACAAGACGTGTATTAGAGGTACCTTCATTATAAAGGGCAAACACCTTGGCCAAATTTTGGCGTGGTTTGCCGGGAAAGCCCTCTGTTCATGCTATTACTCACAAATTGCTTAAGGACCACGGGATAAAGACGATATTTTGCCAATTCAATCTATACGAAACGTGATGTAATTTCTCTAATACCTGCGCCTGCTTATAACGTGTTACGTGATACAAGGATGCAAGGATAAACCCCATAGAAAACTGCTATAAATATACTTAATAAAAAAATAAAAAATAACAATATTCCAAAATTGTATTGAAAATGTATGTTTACAGTCCAAAAAGACTCGATTGTTGTAAAATTTTTAAATATTACACCAATGAGCATAAAAGCATCAACAACATAATTTTAGTGGTACTCAAAATATATTAGCATAACCCTTTGAGTCGAGAAGTCTATGAGTGGTATTATATAGAAACCACCATTTTAATATATATATATTTTTTTTAATGTTAATTACGGTATTTAATTAAAAACACCGTCAAAACAATTTAAAAAAAAATAATGTGTGACAAAAGGTTAAAGATGTACTATTTAAATTATTGCATTTTCTCAAAAAATACATAAATCTAATTTTTTATTAGATCATGCAGAGTAACCTTACTATCATCGACAATATAATTACAACATTTTTTTATTAGTTCATCGATATATTATTATGAATTAATTATTTTTTGTTTGTAAGAGAGAGTTAATTAATTCTCATATAATAAAAAATTATGCGTTTTTTCTAGGAATACTCCTAGACGAAATTCACTATGCCAATAGTACAATTTTTAAGTTGACACTTGTGTACACTTCTACAATGTACATCATTAAAATCACAGAATTATGTATTAAACAAATTGTCAAAAAAATTTAATTTTTAAAGTTATAAATGTGTTAAAGCGTTCATGGAAACTGGATTGAAATATTACGTGTATAACTTTGAGATGTATCCATGGATACATTTGAAAATTATCTACATAATTAAAAAGTTATATAAATTACATTAATAAATTTCAGAAAACATCTCACTTACATAATATACTATTGTGAAACCAAGATACATAGTATACACTTTATACATAAAAACAAAAAAAAAAGTTACTTTAAACTACGAATATGTCTTTTCTTTAGTTATAAATTATTTGGATGTACTTAAGTATATCATTTTAAAAAGGCCAAAGGGAGTGCTTAAACTTTCTATAGCTCTTTAATAATAACAAACACTGTATATTGTGTACTCTGTAAAAAATGTAAAGACTCGTAAACCTCATAATCGTTGTTAACAAAGATAAAATAACAAACTAGCGGAGAAGAGTCAAGATAAATGGCCATTTATTCTCTTGTTAAAAAAACACCATCTTTGTATTAACAATAAGTAATAGATTCATTTTATCTTATTGAAAATAGCTAATGTTATATCATAAAAAAGAAGATTCAAGTCATCAAGTTAGAATAAAAATATCGCTCTCAAGTATTTATGTTAAAGCAAACTGATACGGTTCGATGGTGCAATAATGTTTAGTAATTAGTTGGGATGCAGAGTGTTAATTTGGGTGTAAACAGTAGTGTAAATTATCAAATTTTACTTTCCAAGGCTTTGCCTAATTGACAATAAAGAATTATAACCTTTAATCATCCTCACATTCATGGAATATGTCCAAAAACTGAGGGACTTGGAAACAATACTCGCCACAAAGTTAGAAAATTGATTGCAAACTTATTTAGGTATAAAAAAATAATAGTGTACGAGGATGTGCATGACCTACTATTATTGGCTGAAAACCTAATGACAATTAATATCAGGACTAACATAATATGAATAATAAAAAGCAATCTATATCAATCTCGACCGTAATCTTAAAATTGTAAATTATTTTTTTATTTTTTTTTTATTTTCTTTCTTATAACTAATATCAGACGTTAATAATTTATAAGCTGTTCATTAAAATATGTATTTTAAAATGGCAAACTATGCAAATATATATTTTTATTAAAAATGTAAAATAAGTAGTTTTAAACAGCCTACTTGGCATGATATAAATAAAATTAGAAATACTTTTTTGATATGCAAATAGCAAAGGTAAACATATTTAGGTAAACACGATTAAAGATAATAATAAAATGGAACATTTTGGATATTATTATAATAAACAAAATCAATATTATTAATACAATTTGTCGATATTTGTATGTATATTTGTCTAATATTGTTAACTGTAAGCATCATTTTGTAATGATCAGTACGCTGCGTCGCAAAGACAATCGAGTCTTTCTTACCAACATACCTATAATTAAGTGCGGTTATTTCTCTCCGTGGCTAATCTTACAACATATTATATTTTATTGGTTACCAACGTACGGACATGCAAACTCACGGTCGGTGTAAATGTTTTTTTTTCTTCCAATTAAAATACAACGAAGTGGTGCGCGAAGTTAATAAAGATTTCCGTCGGCTTGTAGATAATGAAATTACATTAGAAGCAAACGTCGTACACGGTGTTTACATTAATTGTACCTATATATATATAGGAGCGCAGAAACCGTAGGTTGTAACCGCCCGAGGTGGGGGCACGGACGCGGAAAAAGAACAAGTTTTATATTATATTATTCTCTTTCATCCATTAATAAGTATTACCGATGGTCTTGACTCCCGGGTCCCGAGCCCCCCCTCCCCATATGGTCTTCACCCTAAGCGCTTCCAAAATAGACAGAATGGATAGAAGTTATTCGCGGACGTGCGGGTTAGCGAGGGGTGGGACACGACTTGTTTACACCCTTTGCCTGTACTTACACACACACACACACACTATAACACCCCCGGCGCAGAGACGATAATTCAATTTCGGTTCAAAACGAACAAATTTAATTTGGCTTGTTTTCCGAACAATTCGGGCAGTAAACTAGTGTTTGTGTGCCCCCCGAGGGCCGAAATAGCTTCGCTTAACCTTTAAAAACCGAACGATACCCGGCCACGTCTGATTAATGTTATCTTTTTGGACTTCTGATTGCCAAACTGTGGTGTTGTTGGGCTGGCCGCATGAGTTTATGATTCCCAGCTCGTGTACCGCGTGTCAAGAAATTTATATGACGGTGCCCTTCGACAGCGTTATCACATTAAAGTAAAACTTGCATGTCATTATAATATTTTTTTTTTTTTGGTCCCTCCTGTCCCGAATAACACAGCTGTGGTGTAAAAACGTGTAACAACGCAAAACTCTTACGAATGTAATAAAATAAATAATAATGATGATGACCAGACGGTGCATAAAATATACAAGTGTATGGCAAATCTTTAGCCTTTAAGCCGGTTTTGTCCGCGTTGTCGACGATGACTCAAAACACGGTGCATTAAATTATTTTCGACGCTTTGGGGTTTGTTTGGCGAGAGAGAGAGAGGAAGAGAGAAAAGAAAAAAGGTTCGCGATTTCGAAAAAGATTAAAAAAACAAAAAAAAGGAAGTAAAGTAAAATAAATAAAAAACGGTTATATACCTCTTGGGATTTAAGAGGCTCGTCCAAAAGAGAATATATACTTTGGGAACTTTAAGGCTGTTTATTAAAGGTAAATGAACAGCCGTTTATTTTATGGTTTCTGGGTGACATTAGCATAATGATTCCCGCGATAGTGCGAAACAAAAATAAAATATATATAAAACTAAAAAAAAAACAGGCAACGGAGAAAGTAACAAAAAAGTGTTTAAATCCCAAGAATATTCGAAGAAATTCTTAAGGGAAAAAAACAGTACTTCGAGTATACGCTGGGGAGTACTTCCAGACAATGAGGATAATTCTTAGATTAAACAAATTTATAATTTATTTTGACAGATACAAAGTTTTTTCATTAGACACCCAGTAGACGTATATGCGAGTAGTAAGAGTCACTAAAATATTTACAAATGATCAAACTTCATTAGTATTGATTCTGTGTTTTAACCATAGTTAGTCTGCAAAGGAATATCTAGCCGGTATCATAACAACAGTTTAAATGATATTTATGTATTTAGTACTTACTGGCTTACTCCTTTCCGCGTGCTTTTACATTAAAAGTTTCTGTATTTGATTATATTAGTCAAATTACTTCATACAGTTGTTATTAAAATAATTGCCACAATTTTCGTGGTCCTAGGCAATTTCTAATGGGGAGACCTTAAGAAGATGTAGTAGTAGGACTTAAGGCTAAAGGGTAATGAAGAACCCTCTGCTTTGCCAAGTTTTATTGACATGGTCGAAATTTATTGAAACCGCTTTTTACTTAAGGGGAACGGAAAGCGCTACATTTTATACAAATATAGACTAAAACAAGAAGTCATTTTCTGAAGTGTCTACCAAACCGATTTCATATTTTATTTTTACAAAGTTTAACATCTTCTCTATAAGGTCTAAACCCCGATTTTCTATTTCCGTTATTAAAATATTATTTTATAAACGATTATATTTTTACTTTTTTATGATTTATTCTAATATATCTAACAAGTTTTTTAAAAGCTAAATACAAAATCAGCCTTTCAGCCCTGGTAAAGAAAATACTAAATAGTAAGCTTCAAATAAAAAAAAAATTAAAATTAAAATCCGTGTAATTGATACGCCGGAAAATGACTGCAACGAAAGTAATTTTTTATCAAACTTTCGTCATAACTCGGAGAAAAATAACTTTTATAACTAGAAAAAAGATTTTGTCAAATATTGCCTATCATTTGCCCCTTAATAAGTAGCGCTTTCCGTTCGCCTTAAGAGGGCTTTGCACCGCCCATTTTTAAGGAGTAAAGTATAGGCAATTTTTTACAAAATCTTAATTTAAAGATTAAACTGTGATGTGTAATTATTAGTTCAATAACTAGGACTGTATTTTGGTAGTTAAGTTATTTTCTGGACTATCACAGCATCCTTGAAAGCGATTTAAAAATGTTTTTTCATCTCTACATGTTTAAGCAGATTGAAAATAACTCTCTTAATTTTGCTTTTAAGGTAAAAGTACCCATTATAAAATTAAAAGAGAGTAATATTCCGGAGGACAAGACAGTGCGTTTTTTTCATTATTCCAAGTATAACGCTCAATACATAGTTTAGAAATAACGACTATTTTAACATTTTTAAAAGACTGTAACTTTACAAAAAATGATTTTTTTTTTAAACGCACCGTCTTGCCCTTTGGAATATTATTCTCTTATTATAATGGGTGCTTTTACTCTAAAACCAAAATCAAGCGAGTGTTGTTTAGTTGGCATAAACATGTTTTTACCACTGAAAAATCACCGGCGCGACGCCCTCTTAAATATATTTCCTACATAAACTCCTTAAAAAGCGAGTAGCGACGGCTTGTAGAAGCAATAATAATTTCCCCAGAACGGTTCCAAAAATATATTACTTGTAATAGCCCTTCGTAAACGAAATATATAAAATATGGAAAATCCGGCAGTTGTTTGGTAAATTTAAAATTTGTCATTTACCTACAAAGTACAACTATTATTAATATTTTGACATCAACCGCAGCAGCAGCAGCTGTTTTCTCCGTCATTTTCACCGGCGGTCCGTTATTTCTCTTCCATGACATTTTACAAAACTAAAAAAACCCCACAAAATCGTACTCGCTCTTTACGAAAAATTGCGTTTCACGTTTTCGAAACGGTCGTGTAATTTTTCAAAAACGGTGAAAATCAAATTTGTTTAAATATTTAATACATTGAAAATTGAGTTTAAAAACAATGCTCTCTCCCCCCCCCCATCCCTCCAACGAGTGTTATCACGTGACCCGGTGACGCCTGTCTTGTTACATCTACAGTAATTATATTTTCTTTTCTGTTCTTTTTCGTCTCCGTTGCGGTCTTGTGAACTCACGTTAGGCGTAACTCTAAACTGATATTCATCGTTTGATCCAAGTAAGTCGGTAACATAATTTGTACAGTACTTTTTTCTTAAAGTCGGCGGTCTGGTTAGGTCAACTATGACACATCTTTCAGTAGAGGATATGGTGTTATTTGACATTGCCCCGCACTACTAGACCATGCTGCTGTACACGTCTAGGTAATAAAAAAAAAAAAACTGTTTCCTTGATTTTAGCAAGCATACACACAAGTAAAACCAAAATGGCACCACCTTCGTTCAGTGATCTCGGTAAAGCGGCCCGTGACGTGTTCAACAACGGCTATGTGTTCGACATACTCAAATTGGACCTTAAGACCAATCAGAACGTTGAGATCAAAGTTGGGGGCACTCAACACTTGACTTCCGGTGTCGTCAACGCCAGTTTGGAAACAAAGTACACGATAAACAAGAATAAATATCGTAAGTATATTAGCCGTGATATTATAATTATTTTACTATTGAATGAATTTATTCCATAACATATCTAGCTATATAAATCAACAATTAAACCATTTTTCTAATGTAATTTGTAAATTGTTTAAAAATTATTATTAACATATTGTGATGTTTGTTTAGTGTTCACGTTGGTTGAAAAGTGGAACACCAATGATGTAATTGCAACCGAAGCTTCGATTAGTGGTCTGTTACCCGGATTAAAAATTGTATCTGATGCCTCGTTTGACCGTAAGAAGCAGTAAGTCCAGGCCTTTCCGTTGTACCCAATTTTAAGTTAATGTTTCTTCAATTATTTTAATTTTTATCGTCTAAGGTCCAAGTCTTTAAGACTCAAGTCTGAATACAAAAATGATTACGTAGCCCTCAATGTAGACACAGAATTTCGATCATTGAAACCTTTGATTAACGCGTCTGCTGTTGCTGCTTACAATGGTATGCCTCAATATTTCAATAAATTTGCTTAGAAATAGATTAAATAATACTGTGTATGATTATAGGTTGGCTGGCTGGTTACAATGTTAAATACAGTACTACCGACAAGGTTTTGCAAACCAATAACCTTGCCCTTAGTTACGTAGCTAAGCAATTTGCATTCACCACCACTGTGTAAGTGTAACTTGTTCATTTTTAGTTCATTACGGTTTTTGACGTTATCTTTTTTTTTTTGTAAAGTAACGATAACAAATTATTTGGCGGTACTGTATACCAAAAGTTGTCCGATCAATTGGACTTGGGTTTGCAAGTGTCTTGGTCTTCGGAGAACAACGACTCGTCCCTTGCCATTGGTTCACAATACCAACTGAATAAGGATGTAAAATTGCGGGCTAAAATAAACAACAAAAGTCAGCTGTGCCTGGGATCGGGCATTAAAATCAAGGACGGTATGCAAGAAATCATAATTATTTAAACGTGTAGTAATTACTTTGTATAGACCAATAATTGTTTATAACGTTTTATTTTCAGGCGTCACATTAACACTAGCTAGTCTGTTTGAATGTCGTCAGTTCAATCAAGGTGGTCATAAATTTGGTATTGGTTTAGAACTCGCATTATAAGTTGCGTGAGAGCTGGAAATCACTACCGCGTAGACAAAAATTTGTTGTCAGTAAATATAGGATTTAAAAATAACCATAACAACATTATTTTGTATTTAAAAAATATCAGTGTATTTATTTGTGTATGAATCATTAATATTCTGATTAGAGAACAAGGACATGTTATTAAATTATTTAAATTGTGTTTTTTTTTAAAATGCCATTTGATCGTCAAGGTGTTTATTCATCCAATCGCGTAGTGCTGGATCCGCAGACATAAGTTCTATTATGTGGTTAACGTGATAACACAATGCTTCAATTTTCTTATCCCATATTGGAAGTAGTTTTTGTGCTGTACAAAGAAACAAATACAATTTAAAAAAAATAAAGACCCATAAATAACTATAACGTCAATGAATGAAAGGCAAATTGCATAAAAAAAAAAATTATTGATGAACAATAAATATAAGTCCATGCAAATTGCATTTTAATATTTCCATTTTACAACGAGATGTGATTATTTATAATACAACAAAAAATGATGCAATGTTTTTCAAATTACTGAAAAACAAGTTATTTAAACAAGGCTACTATACATAAAGATAATCAAAAATATATGACCCTAGATCTTATTAAAAAAAAAAAAAACTTTAAACTTAAAATCTTGGCAAAATTAATATTTTGTAATGCAGTCGCCCCAAATTATTACTACATTTTCGTTTGATAAAAAGATAAATTACATTTTATGCAACTTGTCTTCAATTGGATGCATAATAAATATTATGTCTACTACTGGTGGCGTATTATTAAAATAAAATTACTTTTAAAATGAACAAAACTTTGAATCTGATCTATGGATCCTTCCATACGACCTTCGGAAATCATTTGACCCGCAATTTTTTCAGCTTTAATAGGTTCAATACTCAGTAGCCTACCGAGTTCTACGACTTTCATATTTTTGTACAATTTACTGGCAGATAATAAGTTGTGTTCGATAATAGCTCTCTCCAAAATAGTAGAACCTACATAAATCATCATAATTAATTTATATATATATTTCTTAGCACAAGTAAAACCATTACCATCTATAGTCTTTGCTTTTTGGTGTGGCTGCAGCATTGCATCGAGTTGAATGATTTCAGAATGCCTGATAATGCGGTCTAAATACATTTTCTCGAGAACCGAGAATTCCGGTAAACTTTGGCATCGTTCATCTTTAAATAAAGTTGATAACATTCGACTACGCTGTTGTCCTGAGAAAAAAAAAATCGAGTAAAATTGCTGACAACAGTTAATAACGACTGACTATTTATGAACTCACCGGCAGACGCTAATACTGTACAGATCAGAGCATTTTTTAACGCTGTCATTCGTTCTTCTTCTGAAATTATTGTTTTATAAGACAGCTCATTATACCTTTGTGCGGCTTCGATAAATTTTCTTCTATAGTCTAATACTCTTGCATAACATACTTTGTAACATATTTGAAGTTTTTCATTTTTAGATTCTGTCTGCTCAGCACACATATCCAAGGAATTAGTATTAAAAATACAATAATACGCTTCGATTTAAAAAAAAAAAATAATGATTTACTTGTAATAATGATGCTCGATTAATGTACGACTCGGCCAACAAAGGATCATCGTCTTCCAAGTATAAACGAGCTATTTTCATATAGGTTTCCAATTTATAATCAACAGTGTACTTCCTAATTACAATTACAAAAAATAAATCAATATTGTCATATTACTTAAAATAACTGATAAAAAAACGTTTTTTAGTAACTGTTCTAATAACAAAATTTGATTTATATAAGAGTAATAATATGTTCTCTTTAGAACAAAAGGTTTGCAAATTTTGGGGCCTGTTAAAATGTCTGGATGAGCTCAATACTAAGTCATGTTTATGATTCACACATACTTTTGGCCAGTTTCTAATGGTATACCAACGAGTACTGTAGCTGCTTCTTTCCAGTTATTTTCTCTTTCGTAAATTGATGCTAAATGTTGTCGAACATTAGCCACTTGTTCTTCAAAGGAAATCACCCGAGGCTGAATCTAAAAATTATAGAACACAAATTAAGCTTTTATTACAAATTTTAAACATTAAAATATACTTTTTCTAAGGTAAAATGAGCTAATTGTTTAGATTGTCCGTCTGGCAAATCCGGTAACAGTTGTGTGCTGACATCCGATAATATTTGACGGGATATTACCAAACTGACATTTTCGTTAACAACTGTAAATAAAAGTACATTTGATAATTTTCGGCACTGTCATACAAAACTAGTGTAACACTTACTGGCTTCTACAAATACTTTTAAAGCTTCAATAATATTGTCACCTGTATTTGACAAAACATTGTTCAATAAACTTCTATACCTATGAAACGCAACAACGATTACACATAAACTATAACAATGGTGATTGAGTGATGCACACTTACTTATCTACTTGGTCTTTATGAGTAGCTGGGGCATTGGACAAATGACTAAGATGTTGCCGAATTTGAGCAATTGTAAGAGACATATTTAAAACCTACATACAAAACTAATACAAACCCTTTACCCAAACAAAATTAAATGACCTAGTGTTTAGTATTTGTGATTTTATGCTATAAGGCTACCTTAACATTAGAATATATCTATAATATAATAAAAATGATAGTTAACAAATATTTCTTTTAACAGAAAACAAATCTGAACGGTGTAACACTTTTCTATTCTAAAATATGAAACTCGAATTTTTGGCAAAATTTGTTATCAAAAATTACGAAAATGATAACAGCAACAAATATAAATCTAACCTTATAATTCTCAATAAAAATAATTTCCTACACTGGAGAATACATCCTCCTTGGTTTTGTTTTTTCCCACCATACAGGCCTAAGATATTAATACACCCATGTCCAAACTCCTAAAGGGAAAAATTATCTGCAGTTTTAAGCAGAATAATATTATATTATAATTATTATGTAGATGTTCTTTTCTAAGGGATATGTCTATATTTAAAAATTAGTAGGACAGGAGGGGGGGGAGAACAATATAATCTGCGCTATTGGTTTAAACTCTGCCCGAAGTAGGTCGTACTAAGTTGAGTTAACCAAAGTTGAGATTTGGCCAGTCAACTTGTAGTAAAATCTTATCGTTCCCATGATGATTTCGTCAACTTATTTTTATTAATTATTATACTTATCAAGGACTATTAATTATGTTATGATTACATTTTTCCAACGTAATCTTTTGAATTCTCAACACGGAAATTCAAAAACATTGTAGTTTATTTATTGGCTGTAATATTATGTTGACTATTTTATTCGAAATATTGATTAAACTACAAAATTGCGTTAATGTTTCAAACATTTTGAGTATTTCTTAATGTGCATTAATTACATCTAACCGCGGGTAAGTAGGTGTATTATTGTAATTTGTTATACTGAAAACATACAAAACAAATGTTATCAGTTTCAGTTATCAGCACGTAAATAGTTGTATTTTGTAAACAAATAAAATAATAATTTTAATATTTTTGATGATGTAAAGTTGCCATTGGTCTTACCATTTTAAGCTATTACAATTTACAAATTAACAAAACTAATTTCTAGTAATTCGTTTAATAATATATTATTTAATTGTTATTTGTAAACTTTTCAGTATTACTCATATAACTGTCCTCCGAAAAAACTTGTTAACATGTAAATTTAAGAAACAGTTTTTGTTATTTGTTAAAATGGTATAATAAAAAATAAACAACTTATTTAAACGTATTATGAATTTATACTGGTGTTCTATTTCAGTTGGTAAACATTTGCGATCCTGTTTTCGAAACAAACATTCAGTTGGATGGTAGCTGTATATCGCATGAAGGTTATTCTGTGGATAATCTCATTTCACCTGATAACCAATTGCGTAAGAAAGGATTTTTATGCGAAACGTTTATTCGGCCACCAATTAGTTTAACAGTGAGTTTTCCATTAGCTTTCGATATCAAGTCTGTGGTAATAGGCACTAGAGTAGGTGGTCAAAAGTCTACAGGATTTCAAATATCGTCTGGTCGTAATGATAGTATACAAAAAATCTGTTCAACTGTAACAGAGAAAGAAACACTAGTATTCCACGATAACAATTCAGACCTCAAATCGTATGGAAATAATTGTGATCTTTGTTGTTTCAATATTTCAGCTAGTAGACACATTAGGTCTGCACTAAAGTTATGTTTACGGATATTTAGGACAGCTAATTCAATACCAGCAATCGGCAAGTTAGAAATATGGGGCACTATTTCATTGGCGGTGCCTGAAGAACAGCGACAAGTATTAGAGAATCAGTGGAAAGAGAGTAAAAACCAATCTACGGGTACCGGTATTATCCATGTTACACCGATTGCAGCTATTGATCCTACGATATCGAAAAATATAAGTGATAGCTTTACTATACCTGAAGATTTTTTCGATTCCATCACATGCGAAGTAATGATTTGTCCAATGGTGTTGCCATGTGGCAAGTATGTCGATCAATCAACTATAGAAAAATGTATACAACACGACAAAATGTTTGGACGTACTCCTAGCGATCCGTTTACTGGAATACCATTTAGCGCAATATTAAAACCAACACCTGTGCCTGAATTAAAAGGACGAATGGATGCTTTTATGATGAAATACTCAGATAATGAAAACGTAAAACACTTACCGCGAGTTTTGGGTAAACATAGTATCAGCTTTTATAGCGAGAGAAATGTTAAACTTCCCAAATTACAATGCAGTGCGTGTGATGAAGACAAAAATCTTTATAATTTACCCTGTCAGCATGTTCAATGTAGAAATTGTCTAAAGGACTTGACATGTAATGTTTGTCACAAAAGCTGTGATCGAAGTCAAATAAAAAAATATCATCATCGTCACTCTTGATTTTTTTTCATTGTTTTATGTCAAATCTTTTGATAATAAATACAAGGGTGGTCGTGTTTGTAAATGAATCGTTGTATTGTAAATAGTATATTTGACTTTTTTTATATTTAAATTCCAATTAATATTTTACTTGTACCTATTAATATTGTGAAAAAATGTTGTTGTACATACAACGCAATAAGTTAACTGTTAAGTATTAAGTTTTAACTGTGATATAAAATAAATAATTTTTAGCTTCTATGCGATGCTGAAAAGATTCATTTTACATTGATTTTTTTATTTTCTTCTGTTTTTGTGTTTGGACTTACAATATCTCCTAAACTACTGACCGATTTTTTCATAACATAGCAAGTTAATAGATCAGAAACCATACTTAAATAGTACATAATTTGGTCAATGTACACTTGAATGTTGCTTTATAACTTTCTTAAAAACATTCAAATTACTTCCAAACTTCCGTGAGATATTCTTTAAATATAGAATTACCAAATTACAGTGAAAACACAAGTAAATATCAATAACCATTTTCCCATAAGGGATAGAACTAGTGATGGAAAATATTTGAAATTCTGATTCAATATTCTAGATTAAAATACCAATAAGTATTTGTATACTATTCAAAAAATAGTACAAATAATTTACTACTTTAATCACTCAACTATTATAATTTTAACTATTTACTTTTTTTTTTAAATGAATTTTTTATGTTTGATTACTTCATCAAATCCAAATTATAACCCTTTGTTTTATTTTTATTATTTAGATAACTTTTAGAAATGATTATTTGAAAGTTATAATTATCCCTGAAAATCTGCAATCTCCCCAATATACTCCACAGTCTACTGTGCTGGATTTATTTTTGTATTATCCTATAGACAACTATGAATACAAATCAGGTTTTATGAAAAAATAAATAATAAACCTATATTGTTCTCAAGGTTCTCTAGACTACTTGTTTATTATAACAATTTTTGTAAAAATTAAAGTTTTTCGCCTTACTTATTACCATAAATGAAATTTCATAATTTACGATGCCATCTTTAAAAAAAAACATGACTTCTTAGACAATCTTATAAAAGTTGAATAACCGGATACAGACAAAAATCCGATTGGAATTCACAATACTTCTCGGCTGTATTAAGATATTATCCTTACCCTATTTGTTCTATAACAAATTTTGTAGTTAAAATAATACTTAGATTTTTGAGTACAGAATGCACAACTATTTTGGTACCCGATTGTCCAAATCACTGCTAGTTAAAATTCCGACAAATACAATAAAAGTATTATGATAAAATAGTTATTTAGTACCTAAATTATTTATCTTCTCAATCAACGATTGAAATAAAAAACATGAAAATAAAATGCCCAAATATATTTTGTTCTACATGCTTTTTATTTGTGTCTTTAAAAACATTTTTTTTATTTATAAAATAAATGTATGATAATCTGTATAACCTTACATGCAACATCGATAAATTTGATTAAAATAGAAACTTCTACATATATTTTTATAAAAAAATATTTCTATAAAATAAAAATACAAATTAAATGTGTGCAAAATATCAAGCATATCATTTTTTTTTTCTAATTTATTATAATAAAATAAATTTGAAATAAATTACATTTTTATTCAAAAAATAACATAAAATCTACATTTTATAAAAGATAATTTAGTTATGACAATCATCTTATGGCACATCAGCCTGAAATACATTAAAATTCGGTTGTGTTTAACAAAACATTTTGGTAGACAATGCTCAACTACAAACAAAATTACTATTAAAACTAAAAATAATTTTTTTTTTTTTTTATTATAAATTTATATATATTAACTACAAAATTCTAAAATAACAAGAAAAAAACAAACAAGACTATTTTGAAGTTGAGATTCGTAAACAACAAATATATGTATTTAAAGCCTTATCAAGATTCGTCTAATTTATTAGGCTCTTAAGTACTTATAAAACTTTTTAATTTTTTAATTTAAATGTTATAAATACCTATAAACGTAAATACCTATACACGCGCATATCATATACATATATATATATATATTTATAGATAGAAATAAATGTATTCATAACACTAATAAAATAATTTATTGTAATTTTTTTTCTATAATTATCAATTATAATTTTATAACAAAAAAAGATATATATATATATATATATATTTAATATAATAAAAACGTAGAGCAAACTGGCATGGGTCGCTTTTGGCACCTGGCATAGTATAATTAATTTTTTTTTATTGCTTTATATTTTAATACTGAACTCTCTACCAATTATATCAAATTTTTTCTAACTAAAAAAAAAACATTTATTGCACGCTACATAAAATAGGTCTTACAAATATTAACAATATTAAAAATATATATATATATAAATGTTTGTATTTTTTATGTTGTAATCCTATCCTAACAAGAGAAATTTGATAAGTAGAGTGGTAAAAAAAGTTTGTTCAATATAACATTTTTTTAAATTGTCGTATACTTTATGTTATTAAATCATAACGCAGTTTTGAAAATAAACAAACAAAATACTAAGACTAGTGACAACATGACGTAAAATTTACCTATGTCTCCTTAGAATGCAGAAATGAATATAATAATAATAATAAAATAATAATTTTTAAAAATTCTCTTTTTTTTTTAAGGCATATGACTCAACAAAAATATTTCCATTTAGTCTTTAAATAAGTATTACGAAACAACATTGAATACTTTAATAATAATATAAATAATAAAAACAAATATTATTTTACGAAAATGATTAGACAGACAGAATAAAAATGGTTAGACAAATAATTCCAAGTGCAAAATTGCGTATTTTTAATTGAAGTGTGTTTATGTGTGCAGAATGATATTTGTTTAGTTGTTAATTATAGTTTCGTCCAGCTTTCGTCGCACTTCGGCTGCAGGCTGCATTGTGTGGTGTTAAAATAAAGGTCCATTATGTTAGATGTCCGCAAGCCTTTTTGAGGTTAAATAAAAAAATGTAAAAAAAAACATGTTAGTAATGAAATATTTAAAAAAAAAAAAAAAAATAGCAGCTAAAGTATTATGTTCTATTATTGTATTAGTGTAAGTACGCTGGTGTCAAACATATAAGTGTTCGGCCGAGTTTATTTGGACATTTTATTAGTGTATATTTACTACCATATGTGTAAAAAGCGTTAAATGAGTAAGAAAAAAAAACTTTCAATTTTAGCAATAACTGTTGTTTTTTCGTTTCAAAATTTTATTATTTGTATGCAATTATTAAACGGTGCATAAAACACATTATTGTACATCAGTCACACAACAACTGCCTTCACCAATAAAAAACAAATATATATATATTAAGTAATACATCCTTGCTATGGCTGTTAAATACAATATTAGAACACAATACGTGAAAAGTATACTTATGTTATATCTACAAATACTAAACAATTATAAGTAGCACCTAAACCTGCATGTTTTTATTCCTATACACATGAATACGATAATACTTTAAGTAAATACTAATAATAATAATATATGCGATTCGCATGCACGTATGAATTATGTAGTGTAAATAATATAAATATAATACACAATTTCAAACAAAAATATCACAACCATGAAAAAACATAAAAAAAAAACTTATCGGAAAAGTGAGTAGAAATTTTTCTATTAAAAAAATGAAATAATTGAAAGTTTTGAACGCGAGGTCATAAAAATGTCATGAAATTCAATGGTTTAGTGCTCGTACCTAAACAATCCCCATTTTTCAACTAACTTGTATCCTAAATTAAAAAACGAATAGCAACTGACCTTACAAATTCAAAGAACTTTTTTTTTTAATTTCGGGATATTTTTTAATTGACAATCGAAGTGCCAACCCTCTGATACGGATGATCCCTGATCTGAGTCAAATGCCTTCTTTGTTTTGCGACCTGAGCCGCCGCCGCGACCGCGGCTGCTGCACCTGCTATAAACATATTATTTCTATTTATTTTATTGAATAATACAAACAGTTTTAATAATGCACAACAATAAAAAAAAAACATTGTAGCAGCGCCAGGTTCCATTTTAAAACAATAGTCGACCCCCTAAACTTATACAAAACAAAATAATAAACATTATAATTATATATAATAATAACTATATATATATAAATCTTTAACAAATTCTAAACATAGATGTGTACTAAACAATCACAAAAAAAAAATTATACATAACATTAATCAAATAATCAGCCTGATATGATTTTTTTTTACTACTATTATATAATAATATATAAATAGGTATATATTTATATTATAGTATAAAAAACAAAATATACTTAACATAGTTAAATCTTAAAAAGTGGTTTGTCATGGTATTTCATTCTTATAAAAATAAGGAACTTTAGGTGTAAGGAGCTTAAGTCCTTCTCGATGAGTAAAACGACCTGTTTGGTGGTTCTTTGTGGTCCCTCAAGTATTTTGTTAATTTGGGTCCTAATGTGTTTAATATGTGTTTATGGTAGTTAAAACATTATTATTCATGTTAGAGTCACACTTTGATTTTAATTATCTATTATGACGAAAGGATTGATTTATTCGGTTAGTTGAAAATATTGACTAATAAATACATAAGAGTTTATAAAAATTATTTGTATCATGTATAATAATGTTTACTCGTATTCAATAACAAACTAAGTTAAGACAATTGCATTTTATTTTATCAAATTTGTTTAACCAGTTAGATGCTTTCCATTAGGAAGTACTTGAGGAGTGTTATTAAGGAAAAAAATGTTCAATTATCGTATTAAAATTTATTAGTACACACCTAGTTTTAAAAAAAAAAATTTAGTCGAGTTAGACTAATCGTTTAAACTGCCTAATCGCAAAAAAGAACAGAGGTAAAGAAGGGGTGTAATTATAATAATAAAGATAAAAATATAATCTAGGAATTAATTCTAAAAAAAAAAATTAAAGCTTCATATAGTAAAATAGATTCAATAGCGCGTGAGAAATAAGAAAATAAAAAAAACAAAACAAAAAAATAAATAATTATAATAAATAATAAGGAATATCAAAATAAAATTAATCCCTAAAATTATACATAAATAAGATAGCACCTCGCGAACATAAAAAAAAAGGGTTGGAAGGCCAAATATTAAGGATGGTACACACTAACGTTGATTTGGCCAGTGGCGGTAGGTGAGCCCTTGCAGTTCTGGAACCATTAGCATGTATCTGGTCGAACATTCTTTTAATATAATAATAAAAAATAAATTAAAATTTAAAAAATACCTCATAAACATAATAAGCTTTTGAAAGTAAAAATTAAAATACTGATTAGGTTTGAAGGTATTATTGTTTTGTGGTTATTATTTCTTTTCTGTCTTCATAGAAAAAAAAAAAAATTATTTATTTATTTATTGGTACACTGAACGAGGATACTGTTAATAGAGTAATTTTTTTTTTAATATTTTTATTCCAAAGAATAATAGTCTTGTCTCCCAAGTGCATTCAACCATTATTTTTCTTATTTAAATTATTTTTTTTTTTTTTTGTTAACAAACAAACAACAACGCACCCGAGTGATCGGTAGGAGTATATTCTGTGATCAGCGGTGATCCGGCTAATGCATAGTTTGCGTAATCAGCATATGGCGTGTATATAAGACCAGCGGCAGCGGCTGCTGCTGCAGCATGGTGATGATGCTCAGCAGGAGATAGAAGCTGAGGGGCACCGGGGTTACCGGCAGAGGTCGTGATGGCAGTTGGTATACGGGGAGAGAGTATAAGTGGAGCGGCCATCGGAGTGGCTGCCTGTGGCCGTAACGTGGTAGCCAATCCACCCATTCCATGGGGTGATAACAATCGCTGTGTTTCTGCTGCTGCTGCTACAGCCATTCGGCGCCATTCTTCATCACAGGCTGAAAAAAATAGCATTTAAATTATAATCCGATTAAAAATGTACTGTAACTTAAATATTATGTTATATTTAGAAAGGTGAGTCGTTGCCACAACAATTATTATTTTATTATTAAAGTCGGTTAAACAGTATAAAATTTACCAGCAGCGGCTAAAGCTTTAGCATTTGAATCTCTGTAAGTTCCATTGATGATGGCAAGTTCCATGAGTTGTCGCTTTTTCAGTTCATCTTCACCGTCAGCCTGTGAACAAACCATACATGAAATATTAGTAACAAATATCTCTACATGTAAATTCAAAATACTATATTGTGAATAACAAAACATGTATCATTAACTTAACATTTTAATGTACACGAAAATCACACACAAACTATAAAATATGAAAATTGAATGGCTAACAACAGTTAAAATATTGACTCACCGGAACCAGAAGCCTTTTGACCTCGTCAATTGCTCTTTTCAACTTGAGTTTGGCGCGGTTTTCCGTATCCTCGACCGATATCAAAACATGCAGTTCTTCGCTAAGATGTTCCCAATTAGGTTTACCTCTATTTTGTTCCTCCTTAAGATCACAACAAAAAAAAAAGTTCTCGATTAGTTTTAGGGCAGTATCGGTCTAAGATCTGATGTACCTTTGGGCTTCCAAAAGTACAATGTACAAATTGCCTTTCAAGTCGGAAGGCAGTTTGTTCGAACAGACGCTTTTAAAAATGACACTCAATTTATTATGTATATTTTCGCAAAGAGCCTTGACCGCAGAATATACAAATTAATTGGGTCGGTGGTGTCTTCCGGAGACACCATTAGATTTTGTTATTTTTTTCTTCTTCTAAATTTACTACTTACGGTTCTGTTGTAATACAATTTCCACGTGTTAGCAATTAAAAAACAACACAAGATGTACAAAAATAAAATATTAATCAACTGCTACAATTATTAATAATAATAAACCATCCGGGTACGGTTGTTGTACCCGAAAGGTTGAGGAGTCATCGGCGTTAACGCACCTTTTTCTTGTCGCGCATCGATCCTTTTCCACGAACCATGATTTTGCAACCGGTTTCCAATTCGAGTTGTTTGGCTGTCATACCGCGAGGTCCCAGAATTCTTCCAACAAAGTTGAACTATAAAACAATACAACACAAAATACGTTAGTTGTGTACCAATCAACATATACAATATCATCATCATCATGTAGCTAACGGGCCATGAAGGCCCAACGCTGCCATCATGAGATGGTTTCTTGACGAATTCGCTTCCGGGACGGGTCGTCAATCCGTCGCCGGAGAATATATACAATATATATTTTTAAAAAAAAATTCTAATTAATATTTAAGTTATCAGACTAATATGTATACGGTTAATTTAATACTTAAACGACACAAGGGTCAACGAGACATGTGGTTCTGAAGTAGAGACCTACGTCCCTCAAAGATATGATATTATGTTGAAAACATTAAAAGTACCCTCGCCATTTTTTAGTTAAAATTTCAAATTTTATCTACTCGTGTAAATTATATTTTCGTACAACATACGAAAAATAAAAACAGTTTTGTGTGGAAAAAAAATTATTCCAGTAAATAAGCCAATTGTGTTTGGACTATATAGAGCATATTTTGTTAATCAAACTGATCATTGTGATGATTTCTTTTTCTAAGTGTAATTTGTTTATTAATGATCAGCAGAGTGCAACAACTAATGCAATACTATCTTAGTACCTACGGTTTTATACATATATATATATATATATTTTTTTTTTTTACTTATTTTGACATAATCTAAATTTGGCTAGTATCCCATATTATTTAAAGTAAACGACGTTTTTCGTTTTGAAAAAAAATTTTTAAACTGCATTAACGAGGTCAGAATATTTTTTTACAGTATCAGGGTAAAACAAATTTCACGTGTCAATTAATTAGAATGAAATGTACATGAAAAATCTGTCAGTATGTTTTTTGCGGTTTCCTTTGATATAATATCTGCTAGCACAACTGTCACGAAACGGATTTAACGCAATGCAAGTATTTTCTTATAGTCGAGGATATCCCTCTTTTTACAGAAAACACAAAAATAAAAAACACTGACAACTACATGATATTATCAACGATACTGTTTACTGGATCCTGAACAAGCCCTATGGCTGCGTGTAGAAACACATTAAAAAAAATTCAGCTCACAAATAATTAAACAGAGTACGACGCTTATGGCCGACGTTAAAATGACACTTGGCATCCACTGCTGTAATTATTATTCCATAACATTCAACGTTTTCAAGTGGTCGATAACATTGTATGTTTCATATTATTAATATGTGCCCAATACTTTAAACAGATGTCAATGTTAATACCCTGAGAAAATCACTCGGTATATAATTATAAATATTGTTTATGATTTTACTCGGACCGAATAAAGCCTTAACAGAGGTTCTTTTGACATTGTTAGCTAAAAATTTCACAATAAATTATTACCCCGACCACACTAACCACCGTACCTTTACTAACAGTAAATTTAGAAACGTACGGGACAAAAATATCCTGGTCGAACCCTTTTAAAAACAGTACTAACGATCATCACTGAAACGCAGTTGATGGTCAGATCCTTTTTTGTGAATTATTGCGTGGAAGATGGAGCCTACATTGTTTCAGGTCCATTATAGCTGTAGAAATAATATTAGTATTATAATATTTTGTACTACGGTTGGATTGTTGAGCTCTCGACCTTTTTCGCCCCATTATGGAATAATAATAATAATAATAAAACGTGACAAACCGTAACTGACAACCACGTGTGTTTTTCAAGAATCACAAACACACCGGAGATGGCGACGGTTGCCAGAAAAAAATTAAATCCAGAGAAAGAGGAACGCTCTATAAATAAGACTGTTTTTGTTGACTAACCGTCAGGCCAAATCGCACGTCCACCAGTGTTTTTTTGGCGACGGTCGATTTATTTCGCCGGTTTTGGCGTCACAGTAATAAGTCAACTCATAACCAAAGAGAAAAAGATAACGAAAAAATATATCATCACCAAAGCCCCGAGACCGGAGGATCGATTAACAGCTGACACGACGTCTTCTTCTAATGAACGCACAATCCGTGTACCTACACCCATAGAAAAAAAAACACCGTCCCGTCGACACGACATTTCCAAAAAAGGATTACACAGACCACCGCCGTTCTCTTCCACAGCCGAGTCATGCAACATAGTGTGTTAATAATAATAATATGCAAATTAACTAAGAGATTGTCACCGTAAGGACGAGGAAACGAACGCAATTCATAATAATAATTCTACTTGTTAACGGGCAACAGCTGCCGCTGTGTTCGGTACCGTCGCGGGCGGAAGAAGTTCGGTCATCGATGGAGAGAGAGAGAGAGAGAGAGAGAGGAGAGGAAAATAACAACCATCGATGAGAGTTTTCATGGAAGAGGTGAGGAGGAAACGGCGGCGGGCCGACACGCGAGGGCGCCGCCATTCGCACAAGCCGGTTGGCCATATTCAGCGTTGTCACGATCCTAAAAAAGAACCGGCGACGACCATATGGTCTGTCCTCCGGTCGCCGCCGTGTTTTCTCTGGCACGTTTATGATCTTTAACATTTCTATGTGTCTGTGTGTGTGTGGGGGGACCACGATGATTTTTTTTCTTTTTAAACGACCAAAATATAATATAATAATCGTTGTAACGATATTATAAATGTACGCCGTGTATAATGCACACACCACGGCCGGCCGCCGTATGGAAATTTAACGGCGTGGGATATCGTATCTCGCGTATGGTTTGGAAACGCCACCGCACATTCTCAGTTTTTTTTTCTTTGGAATATTTTTTCTTTTTATATATAATCGGATCACAACATTGAGGCGCAAATAAAACCACCGCCTCCTCTTGTATATTATATTATAAAATAAAAACGTCGACCCCGGCGCAGCACAATGTGTAATTAATAAATACAATATTTATATTCATTGCGATTTACCGCCACCCGATTTTTGCGCGTTTACATAATAATATTATAATATGGTCGGCCAGATCACACACACACACACACATGGTGTAATTTGTTTGAAGAGTGGAAGAGAAAACAAATGGTATCTCCATTAAAGGACATCCACGGTCGCCCGGACGCGCAAGTCGACTTCTTTGGCTTCGACCATCCCATAAACAATTTACACGTTATTATTATCATTATTATTGTTATTATTCGGTATTGCGACAAAACGACTATCAAGGACGGCCGGGGCAAACCCATTTTTCCGCTATTATAATAATGTTTATTATTATAGTATTATTTATTTTAATTTCCAAACGGTGGTGTACGCGATTTTTGTCAAGCCGACACTGTAGACGGGAGAAAAAATATCTACGCACAAGTCGTGACTCTTGTTTAAAGCAAGAAAAAAAAATCATGTAAGAAAACAACCGCAAACCGTACAATAATAAAAGTTCATATGGAAATCATCTCGTTGGAACATAATATTATTTTAATGTGTCGCATGCAATACCGGCTTTGAGAAATCACTACGGTTATACACTGTGGTTATAATGATGACTCATTATCACAACCACCACATGGATTAAAAAACGGTTGTCGTAACCTTCAAGAAAATCTATCGTTCCAAGTATATGAAAAATAATAATAATAATAATAATCATACCAAAAAACGAAAAACACAATGAAGGATCGGTTTTTGTGCAATTCCATTCGTTTCACAAGTAAATCCATTGGACATTTACTAAATGAATATTTATCAGGCTAACAAGACGTGCGGTTAGAACAAATTAACCGAAACCACCGCCGGATAGTTTAACGGACAATAGAGATACGATTAAAAAAAAAAAATACTTTAGTCGTGAGACGATCATTAATATTATAATATAATACATAATAATAGTATGTACGTCAAACCGGAGATTGGCGGAAGCAGATGTAACGAACCGATGACGGTAGAATTAAATTCTTTAATATTTTGCTTTTCTTTTAAGAACGGGCAGACCACTGATAAAACCTGTGGACCGTTATCAAAAAACATTGTTATCACAGAATAACCAGAATGGATACTTTAAGAAAATTACATGGGTCCTTATAAGCCGCTAAAAAAATCCGATTGCCATATTGTTTTTGCGACTAGAAGCGACACTATAATAGATAGACTATAGATAATCCCAAGACTTTAAACTTCTTCATACTTTCGAACTAAATACAGTCAGCAATTGATAGCACAAATTGAGTCATACAATGCAAGCGCCCACCAATTGTATTACCAAAATATATTATCAAACTAGAGATCTAAAATATGAATCCATGTTCTACCACTTTTTTTCCTATGTTTTTTTTACTATATTTTTATATTGGTTGACATAATATACTTTAACTTTGACTTTTACAGCTAATAATATCATGATAATGCAGTGTGAAATATTAAGTTATTTTATACCGTATAGTGCACGACTTTCATGATAATAAAATCGTTTTCCTTAAAAAAGAAAAGTTTTTATCGATTTTTACTTTATTTAAACTAATTGTAACTAGTAACTTAATTTGTAATATGTAATTAGAACGTAAGAAAATTGTATAGCATGTAATAACTAATATGCTGAAACATTTAAATTTTATTAAATAAAAAAAAAATACTTTATTCAATAATTAAAGAAATATATTCATAGGTATCATATTGGATTTTACAAGTTTACGTCGAAATAAAGCAAATTACATAACGTAAAAACATATTTTACCACTGCAGGGTACCTTTTTTAAATATTTAAATTTGTTATGTAAATTTAAATTCGAATATGACGTGGGAGATCGTGTCGAGTGCAAATTCAGGACGAGGGTGCCGACCTCAAATAGCTGGGACGAAGGCGAAGGAGATGAAGGAGTTATATTTAATTAATTTAAAAAAACAATGTTAACTAGTCCTACTATACAATTTTTTATTTTAATTTTACTACCGGGTAAAACGCGCAGAGGAACCAAAATAATTTCCAAACTGATTTTTACAAAAAAAAAAACACATGTGCCACATGGACCGCCAGCGGGTGTGGGTAATTGTATCGTTATAACGACAGCACCGGGGTAGTCTCGATAGTAGTGAAACGGCTGCCATCGTGCCTGTGGGGTAGAAGAATCTTCGGGTACACAGGAAGCACACACACACACACACATGCGGTTTGTGTATTATTATTTATAGAAAAAGCCTCTCTCGGTATGTGTGTACATGGAAGGGTCATTCGAGTACGGCATGTGCGTTAAATTAAAACACACACATAACCGGAGAATGAAAACGAGTAGATTTCCATAGTCAAGGTCTCTCTCTCGAACAGCCGTCGAGAAGTAGGCTCACCGCCGTTTCGAAAAGTGGAAAAGGAAAGAAGAAACGATAGAACCGGTACGATTATAATAATATAATATAAATCCAGCACACAGCACATTGTTCTCCTCCGGCCTCTAGCTATACATACACAAGTATAATACAATAATAATATATTTTATACAGTGTGTGTGTGTGTGTACACACACATGATACTGCTATTGCGCCAACGGCAAGGCCATTTAATAAAAAGAGTGAAAAACTACAAGATTTTCTCCAGGAGCGCGTAGTTCGAATTATTGGTATAATGTAACAATGTCGCGGTGGTTCGTAAATAAACCCCGAAAAGACTTGGGAAAGTGCCACGCGGGACACGCGATACCCGTCGAAAAGAAGAGCGCTTGGCACGGGCGCGTGACGTGTGGGCGGCGGCGGCGGCTGTGTTGTACAACGGATCCGTCTATTTTTACCGACTTGTCGTCCGTTTCCTCGAGCAGACGCCGTCGTCCGCCGCCCCGACGTGTAATATCCTTATTCTACACAAACGCACACGACGCCGTCGAGACTTACCTCCGGATGATCCTTAACTGGCACGAACACTTTTTCGGTAATGGTAACGGGAGCGCCGTCCGGTTCCGGCAAAACGAGCGGTTCCTTCTTGACGCCATTCACCTCGAACAGGCTGGCTCGGACTTTGGTGATTTCTGTGAACATGCAAACGAAATAGGTTTCATTATTGCCATTGTTGATCGATATTTTCACATAGAAATAAAAACAATCTAGTAATTTTATTAATCTCGTTGCACACACAATAATATAATGCAAGCACAAACGCTCAATCGTTTATAGTTTAGGTAGGTATACATAATATTTATATATACCATAGTCATCATGGTGTTATTATTCGTCAAGGAACACTCCTCTGTTTGCTTATTATCGACAAAAACGCGTCGCTCGCAAGAACACAACAACCTTCGTAATAAAACGCGTAGGTACGATTTCCTTTGTATCGTAACCACCGTAATTCTCATTTTTGGATACGCGTCACCCAGACGCCGCCGCTCTATTGTCTTCCGACGGTGTATTTTACCCACGATAACGGAATTACCGGCGGGCCAACCACCAACACACTCTATTAGGCGACAAGTGCGGTTTTTTAAGACTAGACATTTTCTATTAGGTATACAAAAAAAAAGAAAAACATTTAACAAGTATTATTGTCGTCGTCTCCCACATGACGTTTTCGTTTATTACAAATTAATAAGCTTTCCGCCCGCATAATATGTCCACAAGGGCTGGTCGTGTAACCGCAGAAACGATTTCCAATAATAATCGATGACGACCAACGGTATGAATCATTATAGTGATGATGAATAAGGCGCAAAGGTGCGGAGAGAAGAATTATTTCAACTTGGGAACAGTAAACGCCGAGTACAGGCGCAGTATACTGACGGTAGGTAGACAGGCGGGCGGCCGACCGCGGTGGTGGGCGTAGTATATTCGAGACGAGCGGCAAGGCGGCGGCGCCGTTACGCTGCCAACCGTAACGCCACGGCCGCTCCTCTTTGCCGTCCGCGCGACGACAACGGGCCGCGGAAATAATTCTCTCGGATCACAAAGGCCCGACAGTTTCCTATCATGTGCGCTATACATTTACCGGGCGCGGTCTCACTAAAACCCAATAACGTTTTAAATTTTTGTCGTTGTAAACGCGGCCGAAGAAACGGCCGACGGGTCACACGCCCACGAACGACCGAATTACATTATTATTACATAAATCCCGATCGACTTACACCCGACAACGGCGGCGGCAGCAGCGAATAGCGGTGTTCGTCGCGTCGGTCAGACTTTATCGCGGCGGCGGAACCGGACCCCGGGAGATTCCACGCAGTAGTATTATTCACGACACAAGTGCATTACATACAAACCGGTTTGCCGGTACAACCCGAACGACCGAGAGAGGGCAGGGAGGGTGGTGGTGCAGTAGTAAGAGAAGGGAAACGATGCGTTCAAGGTCTCTTTGTCGAGTACAGAACCCTTTTTTTACTGTAAAGTAAAAAAATGTAGACACCCGTGGGGGATGAAGACGGACGTGATTTTCAAAAAAAAAAAACCGATTTAGAAACAAAAAGCGTTAAACGTTAACCTAATCGTAGCGAGTTGAAAAAAAATTACGAAATCAAAATCCAAAAAATTTATTAATTATTAGTAAAAAAGAAACGCGGTTTAAAAAGTATATAAAACGCAGTTTTTTTTTAAATAACATCTGTTTTACACATAAGTCATAACATATCTTTTCAACCCTACGGCGGCTGCTGCGGTGTGTACTGTGCAACGTCGATGAACGAACCAAAAATAAAAAATACTGAAAGCATATTGTAGTAAAAAAATTAACAATTATAAAAATAACAACGCGTCTTGGTCGAGACGACTACGGTTTCGTAAAACCACCGGAACGTCTGTTTAAAAAAAATAAAATCAACTCGTTCTAAAAAAAGCTTGTTTCAGAGCAATTTTGATTTCATCACGTCTTCGTGACGGGTTCGGTGTGTGTCTCGTGCTTGAGTAATGTCTCTGACAACCGCTACAAGATTGAAAGTTAAATATAAAACAGAAATCATCAAATTTTTCGTTTTTTACGAAATTCAAACGTTTAGAATTTTCTCGAATCGGTAAATGGGTATTGCATTACTAGGCCGTGTAAAACAATACAATACACCAAGATTGCTACATTCATTATTATTATTATTGCTGCTTCTGTTGTTGCCGGGTCAGAGTCAGGAGCGCTTGTGACATCTACGTTCGTCTATATTACACATGTACTACTTATAAATTTATTATACCCCGTTCCCGGTGTTTTTCACATTGTTCTATTCAGTCCGTGTCGTGTCTCGAATTACCAATGACTCTTGGTTAAAGTTACCTGAATCCCCCCCCCTTATTTGTCTTCTTAGCTTCTTTTGCACACACACACACACACATCCACTGCAAATATTACCAATAATACATAATAAAAATAAATATATATATATTTCTGTACAACTCAATGGTTAGTTACAACTTTTGGCTGGAGAGGATTTGTATAGTGCTGTGGTTTTATAATAATATGTTATATTTTCACCGATCAACTTTTATGCGAGTGAGATGAGAATGATGTATCGCAGCAGAAGTTTATCGTCCGGGAATGGACCGTGAAGCTGGAAGAACTTTTATTTTTAAATGTTAATATTTTATGAAATTCGAATGAAGTAATCCAATTGGAATTATTTATTTAAAAATATTTTTCTAGCACACTTGCAGTTATCGCTGTAACTTATAAATTATAAAGACTTAAATATTACTGTGAAAATTTCTCTTTTCATCAGGTCACGAGTGCAACTAGATAAGTGGTTTTACAAGAGGTGGGTACTTCGCCAATTAAACCAAAATGTAAAATTGATCACCGCGAACAACGTCCAGCACGCGCTCATATACATTACAAATAAAAAACTACCCTCATAACTAAGGGCGCGGCGTCGCCTTTATTACAGACAAATTTATTTATATTTTATTATTACACATGCGGGCCCCCCTTATTAATTAACCGTCCAATGGTAATGAAAATTATTTTTGTTATACTTAAACGGGGTGCGGTGCAAAGTATTTACTTATTATTATCATTATTATTATTATTATTATTCGGCTACTGGCGTTGCGTTAATTCTTCGAAGGGGAGCAAAGCGCACAGGCCATGTAGACGGCCAGATCTCAAAATAGATACTTGCCCGATGCACTTGGCATCGTCTACCACGTGACGGCCATTTTGACTTTTTTCAACAAGCATTCTTTATTTATACACATATGTACATACTTGATATTACACACACAAACATGTCACAACGACTGAAAATATACGATTTTTCTTTATACAAAACCTAGTTTGGTAAATCCTCTGAGAACGCAAAATCTCGAACTGACAAAAAATATATAAATATAATAATTAATAACCTAAGCTAAAATATGAACTACAAACTGCAACTATAGCTCACAATCAGGATCTACTTTTACAAATCCGTTTTTTAAGTCTGTCAGTACAACAGTCGTTGATAACCGACGAGCATGCTTGTCACCGGTTACACACCACTCCTCAATAAAAAAAAATAATAATAATAATAGATATTACTACAATATTTGTAGTTATTAATTGTTATATTATTTTTATTATTGCTGTTGACAGTCATATTAGGAAGTAACACGAATACACCTTTTTTTAAAAAATAAAAATCTAGTGTTAACCACAGATATAATGGTTATTACTTATTAGTAGAGCCAGTAACGCTGTACTTAAAGAATGTGTTAAATATAAAGCAAAATATACCAAGCATTTATGGTCTAAAGTGTATATTAAAACACTGTCTACATAAACAGCGTAGTAAGCGATATAAAAATACCAATTAAATTGTTAAATACATGATAACAACAAAGCCTATTGTCAATGGTAAATATTTAAATTTCACATATAATTATATGGTATTAAAGTAGAAAGAATTTGTAGTAACATTTTTATTATTATTAAAAACCCGAGATCATATGAAATATATATATATATATATTTAATATTTTATACATATATATATTTTTTTTTAATATTTTATATATATATATATATTTTAATTATACAAGTTATGTATATGTTTTAAATATGATAAGTATACATATTATTTGAAATAAACCATTATGCTTCAACGCATTATTTGTGTTTAGCATAAGATATGCAAAATTAAAATTTGGTTTGTACTAATATGCAAATGCATATTTTAAAACAAGACTGCAAATGGTAAAAAAATAAATCAGTTACACCATTGAGCAAAGGAGATGATGAGCTACACAACCTACCACAGTCATAGATGAAGATATCTTTAGTTAATGGTACCTATCAATTAATATTCTTACCACAAACTTACACGATAATTTATGATCAAAGTAACCTAGTGTTTGAAATTCTGGGACAAAAATATCTTATTAATTCTACCGTGCGAGGTAAAAGTTGAGTCATTCTCTCACACTCGATGCTCATACCGGCCGACCATAGACGAGGGGGGCGCGCCGTTCATTTCTTACCATGTCTATCCGGTATAGACAGACAATAATTGTCGGAGAAAATATCTACGAAGAGTCATGGTTTACCGTCATCTATTTAAGGGTGTACAGTGTGTATTTGTACCGCACTCAAAACACATCATTTTCAAGTCTCGTGATTCATACTGTACCTATAGACTACTTGACAATATTTTATTAAAGTTTTGTAGAGGATTTTCGATCGTGTCGACAAATTTAAACGTAGATCAATACCGTTTTCACAAAATATTAATTTATATCGTGGCTTTACTGCAAACGTCCAAATCACCCGTGTGTAATAATAAAACAATTTTTCACGAGAAACAAACTGAATTGTAAAAAAAAAATGCGAAATGTTATCCTAGGATTGACTTATAAGTTCAACTTTTTGTTGAAAATTGCTTAACTTTTACCAATGCATCAAAACGGCGACAACGCACTTAAGACGGCAGACTCACTAGGCAAATTCTCGAGGATATATCAGAATAATAATAATATTAGACATAACACGAACACAAACAAAGACACATACATTGGTGAGTTGTTTTCCGTCGTATAACGATGAGAGGAGGAGGAGGGAGTGTACGACCAGGCCAGACGGTGCACGGCGCATTCCGGTCGTCGTGGCAGTTTCCAATGGCCACTGCAATCGGTCGTCGCCGCACTGAACTGCACCGACGACCGGTCCCTTATTAGGCATGTGGGCCAAAACGAATTTTTTTTCGACACATTGAATTCGACTTTTTCTTTTCACTCGAATTACAACAAAAACAATTTTTACCGTTTCCCATTGCCATAATCTCCTCCTAGGCGGTCGGACACGCGAATTTTAACCTGAATAAATAGTAAATCAAACCCCTTTGGCGCTCCGATTTAGCCTTACCTCGCACACGCACAACAGGCCGGGCCCCCTTCGCCCCTGGTCGGACACCACAACGTGAAAGCACCGCATCAGTGGCGACGGGAACTTTCAAACCACATCCATAGATAGCAATGCGGGTCAGTGGCGGCGGCCGGCAGTAGTCTCGGATGAAACACACAAACACACCATATGCCGGTTGCAACATTATCGTCAGAGTTTGTCACAATATTCCTACACACTACCCTCCTATGCAAAAATACCGTAACTCGAAAAATATTTTTTTTTTGTAACTGTTTAAATCAAGTAAGAAAACTATTTTACTTTGTTTATCGGGTTTTTAAAAAAAAACATTTTTTTCGAATTACGCCATTTTTGCTTAGGAAGGCAGTACACACTGGTCTCCTCGTTGTAATAATGATCTTTTAAATAAAGCCGTTATTATGGTCATTTGTAAGAAAGCAAAAAACTGCAGAGAACAACAGCCGTTGTCTTTATTAGTCCCTCGCCAGAGCACGTTCTATATTAATATAAATAATAATAATAATTGACAATTTCTGCTGCTTCGGGTGTTAAAAAAACGAATTGTGACAACGTCGTCGTAATGTATATAATATTGTTATTATTATTATTAATGTATTTTTGTACATAATATAACGGCCAAGGACAAATGAATTACTCGGTGCGAAATGGAAGGATATCGACTCTGTCGCATATGTTATTAAAATATGGGTCGGCGGCACTGCGCCCAAAGAAACCTCTAAACGACACTATCATAGTGTGTTAATAGTAGTACTAAGTAACTAGTAATGCAGGATGCCGTTCCCGCGGTCAAAAGGTCGTGCGAGACTAATCGTAGTTTTTATTTAGGAGAACAAAGCCCGGTGGAAGACACACTTCCGGACGAAAGATTTTCATCAGAACGGTTTAACGCGACAAAAGGTCATCTGGACACCTAATAGATTTTTAACAGACTCCGCAGCCGATTTCGCTCCAAACAAAACGAAACGCTAATTATCCTCCTCAGATGTTTGACGATTGCCTACAGGACAGTTGGATACTGTAAAATTATAAGGAAATTATATATTATTACGATAGAAATGGCTAAATGCACGGTTAAACGGAGTCCGACCGGTATTTATCGACAATCGACGCGGTCGATAAGAGAAAAAAGTAAAAACACCAAACGTGTACATTATCTCACAAGGAGACCGTGTAAAAAGAGACAATAATGTTTGTAAATAAAACAACTCTATCTATCGCATAACAATAAACAGGCATGATCATCACTGGATAATATTGCCCCAGACTTGGGAAAATACGTTTTACAGTGATAATTTCTCATAGTAAATATTATAAACATCTTCCACGACTAGGCAAAACGCGTGCAAATGCGCAAAGATAGGAAAAGTTCGTTATCTAGCAATCGTGCCTGTTTGTTTAGTCATCAACTATTGTACTTTAAAACACCAAACAATTTTTTTTGACTGGCCGAGTTTAGAATTCTTTCATTTAATTTGTAGTGAAAATATGCTCCTTTTTCAGATGTTTATTTTGATTTTTTTTTTTGATAAAACAAAACCATCAACAATTACAACACTAAACCAAACAACGCCAATATGAAAGATAAAAAGCGGCAATTTTTTTTAATTAAAACAAATTTTTAACATCCGAGACTCACACCAACCTCCAACAGTATTAGCATTTATGCTACGCTATGCGTTTATTTTTAAACGTTCGGATTTTCGGAGACCCAAAGGGTACTGTAGCAATTCAACTTGACTCTCTAAATGTATTTTCGGCTCGACTTACCGCGGAACTGATTTATACTACCACAAAGTGTCTTCGTGAACGATTTTCCACGTTGAAAAGTTACTGGGAAAAGTGAAATTTATACCGACCCCAACTCGATAATGGATACCGCCCGTTGCTAACAACAACCGACATGTCAATGACATCGGACCGCGGTTTCATTCGTCATCATCAAACGGTAAAATAATTATTATTATCGTCGTCCAAAGAGGTAATTATTATTTAATCTCGCAGTCAATCCAAAGGCGAACGTCTGTTCTATGCGACAAACGAGGCAATTAAAAAAATGGGTTGCCAAAACAAAAACAGTTTGCTCAAAACTACATAGTCAGCATAATAGTTTGTTTTTTTTTTTGTTTAAATCAACTGTATTTATTTTTATTTGTTGTAAGACAACATAAAAACGGGAATTTGGCCACAACCCCGTTCCATACAAACGCCGATGACTTTTTAAGTGGGTCGACGTGGAGTAACGCGGGACAAGTGCAATATTATTATGCTTTGGAATGTCTCGACCATCGACCATTATTATTCCGAACGGAAGAACAAAGCGATTAATAAGAAAAATAAGAAAAAAACAGTACACAAAACAAACGTTAGCGGTCTACGTGTAAAAAAAAAAATAACAGTAAACAACAAAGGATACCGCAAAATGAATAAAAATTTCCGATAACGCGCAGACGTGATTCCACTAGGTTCGTCTCGAACGGATTACAATAATTGGATATAATGTACAAATAACAGGTTATATTAATTTACTGTGCAAGTACGCGAGTAAAATAAATAAATTGAAAAAAAAGAAGCTAAACTGTAACTAGAGTCGATGAGAAAAAATTAAATAAATATTTTCCTTATCAGCGTTTCCGCGTTTCGCCTGCCGTAGGTTCCGCCCTATCATAACCGTCGCTCATCGTCGTCGTCCACATAATAACACTGTTATTGTTTATGGAAACGACTGAGAAACATTGAACATCATAATAATATTGTCACGACACATTTCCAACAGGGTTTCATCAGCCAAACCGGTCGACCATCGACGCAAATGACAAAAGGGGACATTTTTTTTTTTTTTTTTTATGATTATTAATAAAGTTTTCCTGAATTAAGATCATGATGAATTTGTGCTAAATTACATTTTTTTTAATTTTGGCGGTTTTTAACATCGTTCAGATAGTTAACTATTTACAAAACGTACAGTTCGTTAGGATAACATTGGGGGAGACTCGGCTCATCGAAAAAAAATGCCTTTGAGCATCTAAACTTTTCCTGATTTACTCGTAGAAAGACCCATTTATAGATCATGTTTTGCTCTCAAGCTGTGAACGTCAATGTCGTTTTAAGGTTTACAATAGATTGTATTGTTAGTTAACGGAACACTCGTCGAGAACGTAGAAATTATTTTGTTATCGATACCCAGCGCGGTTATTGGCTTCGTTATCGGCGAAACGTCGTTTCTCTGGGCCAAAGCGAAAAAGAACATATTTTGTAAAAAAAATAACTAACAAATGGAACATACGGACAACGAATAAGGAACGCGTTCTTATCGACCTAGTCGTCGCCGTTAGTTAGCCAAACGGCAACGCACACGCATAGTCTACGAACGACGAGGACAAAACGGGCAATATCGATGAGATCATCGAAAAAAATTATTATTATTATTACTGTACGTTTGTTAAAACAATAAGTGCCTACGCGTCGATTTCGGCAGTTTTTTAACAGCTCTCGTAACCACTTGTGCCGGCCGCTGACCGACGACGCGCTGCTAAGGCGAAAAAAAACAACAATATAAAAGGCGTTCAGGTTTTTTATTGTTTCAAGAAGGCAGCGGCCCCGCAACGAATGTGTGTAGTCGAATGGCGCGGGTTGGGTGCGGCGGCGGCCCACTTGTTGCGCAACGCCCCACACCAGCACCACACACACACACATGTGTGCGGAAAACCCTTTGGGGAACGACGCAGGAGCGCAGGCACGGGGACGGGACCGACGGGAAGAGGGACACGCCGCAGCGACTAAACCGGCGCGCCGACTCCAGGCGAGATCCCGACAAGGCCCGGCCCACCACGTCGATCCCTGCGCACAGGTGCACTGGCGGCGGCGGCACCTGTAGAGCACGTGGGACGGCGAGGCGGCGGCGGCACATTCCGGTCGTGAAACCGAATCCGTGAGCGCACATATTATAAACACGCCTAGTTCGTACAATATTAAATAGTAGTACACACTACATAATATACAATATTATTAAATGGCAACATCTTCGAGCGGCCTTCGGGCGCGCGCCGCGCTCAAAAAACACCATAAATATTTTACTCGTATTCTCGTGTACAATAGTCAACACAACGAAGCCGCCAAAAACCTTTACTGGCCGCTCTCGTGGTCGATGAATAATTACAGTCAATTGACGTCCCTCTAATTATTGCAATAATTTATAATTGATAAAAAAAAAGTAACAATAATAATAATAGTAACGGGAGACCGGTTGCGGGCGCGAAAGCCAACACACGAGTATGGAAATGCGACCTAGAAAAGAAAGCGTTTAACCGAAATCAGCTGAGGCCTGTGTGCGGCCTTATCACGGGCGTGCGTGCGTCCGGATACGTTCGATGATAATAATTTATTGCGTTTACCGCACAAAATAATAATATACACGGGCCTGCGAGAGACTATCACGAATTACGTCCGACGGCCGTGTCTTGATTTGTAAACGTAACGACCAAAAATTCCGAAAAGCTATCCGAAACGCGGGACGGCGCGCTGCAATCGCTGTGCCCGTCTGGCCTATCGAATAAAAGTTGGATGTTTTTTTTTTGTAATTACCTTCGTCGATGAGCCTTTCCACGTGCATGAACATGTTCGGGAACGCCGTGATCTGCTTGCGGTCTTTGAGCAGTTGCGCCAAATAATCGGCGATGCTCTGCGTGTTCACCGCGCTCATATCTGTCATTTTCATGGAAAGACTGTGTATGTACGCCGCTTCTTAAACGACCGACTGGCTACGTGGTCGGTGCTGTTTGTCGTTTGGCGTTTTCGGCGCGAATCGAGCTCTTGTGCGTTTTTCAATCAGACTGCCAAACCTGCCGTTGACATATTAATTGTTATGTTTATCGATGGTGTGTTCTGATTGCTGTCCGCGAACAAAACTCGGTCGGTACCTTGCGCGTTATTTGTTTTGTTAATAATTATTATCAATTGTAAGAATGTATAGATATTTTTTTTTTTTACTCCGTTTAGCGTTATCGGTCGAACGACGCGTCGCACTCGTTTGTTACGCCCGAAAATATTATATTTTAATTATTATGTTGAAGAGATAATACGAATAAAAATATAATACTATTGTTGTTAGAAACGATTTGTGTGTGTGTGAAAATTTACTTTCGGACTGCGGACGCGTATTGGACTGCGCACACGATGACGAGTGCTCTTTTAAACTAACCTCGGCCGCGGCCCGTAGGTCGGTCGACGTCGACCCGTCAGGCGCATGCGCCGACACCGCCGCCGGTGTGGTGAAAAACAGAACCAGACAAGATGACAATGCCTCAGCCGACAGCCGCTGTCGCACTTGTTATACAATAATTATTATTATTGCTATTATTTTTAATTATTATCATTATTGTATTATAATTATTAAAGTTCGGATTATTTAGCAAATACTAAAGCCTGGTTCGGTCATTGGAGGCAGAGTCGGCTGGACACGAGACCGTTGTCCAGTGTTATTTGAGGGGGGGAGATAGGTACACCGGTTTTTTGTTTTGTTTTTGTCTTATCCGATGAAAGAAACGGCCAAACCCTCAATGTCGTTATGATTATATTATATTATCAATTCATGCGGATAAAATAAATTAACCGAATGACTCAAAAGTTAACGCGTTCGACTATTTTGTAAACACCCGCCGTAAATGGATACGAGCGCCGACGAACGGGTCGACTTGCCTACGGCAGCAGCTGCGTCCATCCTCGGGTGCAATTTTTAGGTATTTGCTACATAATTAAAGTTTGAAAAGTCGTTTGGCCGAGATTGTTCCACTGGTTTTAATTAGTCGCCAACACGCGGTATTCGGTAATTCAATTAAAAAATTGCCCGTGTGTGTGTGCGAGCGCGCGCGCGAAGAAATAACAATATTAAGTATATTGTTATTACTTATTATTTACTATCGTTGCCGCTACTATTGCCTATTGTAACTATAGTAGTAGGTCTATGATTGTAACAAAGAGACGGAACCGGCGGCTAAGCAACACCGTGTAATTTGTCATGCTTTCCCGCCACCCGTCCCTGCAGCGAAGTGCTTTTTAACCGCATCCCGGTTGTTTTACCTACCAAACGACGTCCGACCATTATCTTTCTTCGGTATTTTTTTTTTTTTTGTTTAACAATAACAAACCGCTATTACGTCGGTTATTATTTAAATACACGACAATATATGACCCTATTAGCCACCACTAGCTGTACGGAACAACCCGTAATAGGTGTCCCATTTATCTGTATCCAGCTGTAGGCGGGGGAGTCGTTCCGCGTACAAATATTTACCTCTAGGCTTCCATTAAAAACCCATAACAGTCTTCCACACAGTGGAAACGACAGTCATCCGGTTAACACAACAACATGGATTCTGGAGAAAAATCCTAGTGCCCATATTCTCAAGGGTCATTTATAAAAGAGCAAATGATAGGCAATATATGACAAAAATTGATCTAAGCACCATTTAAAAATCCCAACTAATTTGCAAGTAAATAAATATTTCTAATTACAAAAATCGTAGTAATTTTTCTATTAAATTTTACCGAAAGTTACATAAAAAATGATACTCGTAGAGTTCACTTTTTGGCGAATCTATTGGATCCATTGGAGGAGATGTTTGGAAAGTGACTTTGCGTTTGAGTGTTTATTTATATCAAATCTGGCTATTTCTGTTACCCTTAAATGGTAAATGAAAGGAGTCTTTCTGAATGACTAACAAAATATTAAAATTTTGATTTGCCCCCTCAAACGCCAATGACAGAACAATAAATCAATTTATTTAACTGTCCAAAATAAAGATACCTGCCTCCCTCCTCCAATCGATAGTAGCCTATTGAAATTTTAAATTCCTAACATTTCATCAAACCCTAGCTCAACTAAAAAATAAAATAGTAGTACTTATAAATAATACTCTAAACTTAGATCAACTAAATTGGTAGACGATGACCTATAATCTAGAACGAGATAGCCCTTCCCATCCGCGGTGTTTTTGTTTTACTGGCTTTGAAATTAAAAAAAAAAAACGTTTAATACTAATTGGTTGTTATTAGCTGTTATCAATTGTCATAAGTCTTATAAACTACATTTATATTATGAACAAAGAAAAAACCATATGGTACCAATTTACCCGAGGCTATTAACTTTTAGCAATTGTTATCTTCATGGTGAATTTATTATTTGTGTCCAACAGAAGATGTTTAGGAGGTAAGGACTTCAATACTTTAGAAACTTAATTAAAATAGGGATTTTTCATTGGCCAAAAGAGATAGCAATACAGAATTAAGCTTCTGAAGGTTACAAATCGCCCTAAAGTCAAAATATTTAAACTATTTGTGTCGTATTTGTACCTCTACTGCTTTAATCAATTATTTTTCTGTTTCAGAACAACGACAGAATATTAAATAGGATTGATTCGGTAATATGGTTGTTACAATGCTAAGGTTTTACCTGCTTTTTCTGTATAGAAAAAAAACACACTTATTGTTTGTCATGTAGAAAACCGCATTTTTGTGGCAAAAATATTAAAAGTTGGTTTAGCCTACGGTTACAGTGTTTTCAATGCACCTATGCATAATCCGCACAATTTGCAAGTTTAAATAAAATGTGTGTTTTTTTTTTGAGGAATTCAAACCACAAGCTGGCTTACTGCTATCAACGTTATCCAACATGAAAAAACTGTAACAACCTTATCAACCTCGATTACAAACGATTACAAAAAAAAAAAAATAGTTAGCCAATCGCGATTAGGTACTCAACATAATTCATAAACTATATGTACTCTATTATACTTAATTGATAATTAAGGATTAACTATTATAAAAATTATAGAAAATAAACCTAAATATGTTTATAGACTTGTCACATAAAGCGTCTGTATTGATCATCACCCAAATTGTCTCTCCAAATTAATCACAAAATGATGCTTAACTCGAAAAAACTCTTAACTCTGATACACTATTAAGTGGCATTCATCAGCTGATGTAAGGTTGAATATGAAGGTCACAGTCCAACCACAATAGCTTTCGAAAGCATGAAAAATAAATTAAAAATTAAAACAAATAAATTAGTAAAAAACCATTAACATATTACATATTTTATTCAAAAAACAAATGAGTATAAGTTTAAAAAGATTATTGCTTTTTGATGTTAAGCGTTAACTAGATATTTCCCAGTTCTGATGTTGCCTAATATATTGGTTTAGATTTATTTCTCTTCGTAGATATTACATGTAAATCGGTAAGCCGTTTATCACCCATTGTTAATCTTAAGTGCAATTTTAATAAGCTTAAGCGAAAACAAAACGCTCACTGAAGTTCCTTAAAAAGCATTGAACATTTTGCTTAAGATTTTAGAAAGAGATAAATTGTGAGTAAATTGTAACATTTCGATTTAAATTAGGGTTTGACTGAATCTGAAAGTAGTAATGCATTTGAAAGTAATTGAAAAAAAAATAATGGCACATTAGTATTAGTACTAGTTGTAACTTGTAAGTAGTTTAAGTTCTAGAAAAAAGTATAAAAACGCAGTAAATTAAGGAGCATATTCACATAAATAATTAACATGGCGTCAGATGAATAATTTGGAAATTTGAGTAATATCGTTGAGCATATATTGTATGTACTTAATGGTAGTATCAACGAAGTGTCATGAGTATATTTTTTTAAAATTGCACTATGTAAATGTTATGATACCTTTTACTCATTGTGTTAAAATATCAAAGCCAAAAATTTAAAATTTAGCTTTTAGATCGTGTGTCAAGTTTATTGAATATAAGAAATGGCGAAGTATATCATACAATTTTAAACGGCATTTGTGTAAAACTATAAAAACAAATGTACTTAGTAGTTAGTACACACCTTAATAAACTTACACACACCGGTGTGACTTTTATCATCGATATGATGTTTTTTTTTGTGTTGTTTAATACAACTACATATGAGGAAAATAGTTAATATTGTCTATTTCGACACCACTAAAAATGACTGATTTATACAGATTAAGAGAAGAGAGGGCTACTGGAAATTACACTTTTCAGGTTTTAATGAATTGAGAAAAACTGAAGCAAAATTCAAATACAAGCACAAAAGAAGTATAATATTAATTACTTTATCAAGTCGGATTTGAACACACAACTTTTAACTGAACACCATTATCAATTACAACGAGCCTTAAATATAAGCCTTAGCCTTACATTATTTATATAATAATAATTTAGTTATTATTGCAAATGTAACTGTTAATATAAAATGTATAAATCATTATTAGCTTAGACGTTTAGGTACTATAACGTAAGAACTTGTTCAGCTTTGTCTAAGATTAGGGATCGGTTTGGCGTTTATTGAATGTTGCAAGTTTTGTATAAACTATAATAATAATAATACAGAACCGTAAATAAACGAAATTGATTTATTGAACAAAGATTCAGTCAATGATAATATTATTATGTAGTCTTATAATTTTCATTGGCAACTATAAATCAAAAATAACGAAAAGGCAACAGTATCATTTTCATCCGTTTGTAGGTCGGTATTATTATTTTTTTTAGTTTCGAGGACACGATTCAAATCAAAATATAGAACGGCCGTTAAGTTCTTCAGCCTTAATAACCGTCAAGTGAATTTCTTTGGATATCGTGCTCTTGTGTCGGTCTATGCTCATTATAGTGCAGTGCATAATACCTTAAACGGTTTCCGATGCGTTGTGATAACATTGAAAATGATAGTGGTCTCCCCCAATTTATCAATAAATTCTTTACCAAAGAGATGCCGGCTAGGCTCAACTTTACCCGTATGTATCCATTTAAGGTCCCCCCAAGATTAGGTTTCGGTCCACAGGCTGTCAACACACCAGTCTAATAATCGTTTAAACCGGCATATAAAATATATAATATTTCAAAATGATTTTTTTATCCCGTGGGTAGAACATTGTTGTTGTAATGTTGGCCGGATGCGACGGAAACTTCTGAGCGCCACATGCCACCGGCTTTCGAAACACGAATTGGCATTATATTCTATATTTACTAAACTCGTTGACAATATATGAAATACAATGAAATTTATGAAAAAGCCTTAATTTCATTTTGTACAAATCGTATGATGGCTTTCATAATGGCGGAAATCGGGGTTCAGCACCCAAAAATTATTGTGCAAGCATAAAAAATATGAAATGGTTTTATGTGTATTTAGTAATAAAAAAAAAAATAATAATAATAATGGCGAACAATAAAAAATACTTGTATTATATTTTCACTACTATACTGCAATAGTACGTACCTCAGATTGCATAGGTTTTCAGGAAATTAGGCAAAAAAAGGATTTTAATACATAAGCATATTTTCAAAAAAATAGGTAGTGTTATTGTTTTCAATCATTTTATTAGTCTAAAAACAATATATTACAATAAAATAAGTTTGGAAACACTTTATTTATCACTATTGACAACAATCTAATTTTTACTACATTATGAGATAGGTACATACTGCCGCATTAGACAAAAGCAGTCCATAAATATGTATATTTTTTATGGATTGCTTTTTTGAGCAGAGAATATCAGACACTCAGACCTCAGTGTCTATGGCATATGTCCTGTGGTCGGCTGACTCCTTATTATGTTAGTTAAATAGTCATTTAGAATTCTTAGTAATTCATCATAGTAAACGAATCGCGTAAAATTGCATAGTATTATAATATTTAAATATAAAGTAACAATATTATAATTATTATAAAAAACCATAGCTCTGTCTTCTAGTACTATTTACTTTTCGACTGGAAAAATCGCAATGTCGACAATTCATTGTGGTTTTATCCCCTTGAATACCTTGTACAATGATGAATATTTATAATAACGCCATACGAATGGTATGTATCGCTATTCAAAGTACTTATAATATCTAGAAGATATCTTATAAGTTATAAGATCTAGTAAACGAATGAAAAATAAAATAGAATAATCATGTTGTTAAATAAAAATAAGTGGTCAAGTTAGTAACAATATTTACAAGTAGGTCGTTCATTTTATTTTAAATCTTAGTGCAGTACACAATGACTTGAATATTAAATTAAGAATTTGTTCAAAACTGCAAAGGGATGTGGTAAGGCTTAGGTTTATGTAAAAAAAAATAGTAGCCCCCCCCCTCAAACATTTCCAATAAACTTTTGCCTATGGGCATAGGTTAGTGTATACTGATATGTGTGTTATAGCAATACCGTAGACTGCGTGATTGCATATTACACCCAAAACATGACTACATAACGTTATACAGACCCAAATTGATTGCACATCACCAAACTGCTCGGGTGTGGAGGATACGTTTAATGGCTACAGGTCGCTGGATTTCCGATAATTACCATTGTGCGGTGCAGATGGGGCCCATGCGCAAAAGTGGACACTATAGTGTTAGACGGCGCGCGTAGGATGTGCGGCCCCTGGTATACCTGAATTGGACAGAGAGTTGAACCTTCGCCACCGCCTTCGCGCGCGCCCACGGCCAAACCGGTGTTGCCCACTTGGCGCCCTCCGAAAACGGCATCCGCACTCGACGAAAATATAATGATATTATGCGTACAGCCAACGAAAACGGTCCGCGGACGAGTTACACGCGGTGTGAACGAACCCGTGGAGGTGTTTATCCCACACGTCATCCGGACTCAAGATTGGTGGATAGACAAAGCCGTAGCAACATAACAAGTGTCGTCCACTCTAAGGGAAAAGAGCCGAGGGTACACACCGTAACTAGTGTGCATATCTTTCTCGATCCCTTATAGATCCCCCTCGTCTCCTTCGATAATAGCATGACTTATGTTTCAACGTTTGTAAGAGAGAACAACAGAGATATACCATTGTATCATCACCCTGCTCTTCCTTTCTGACTCGCCAAATAAACATTGACCAAACCGTAACTAAGATTCACAATGTCCACGGCCCACCGTAAAAGAAACCGCAGAGAGAGTAATAAACCCTAATTTCCAATACTCGCAGTAATAGGCCCTCTGTCATTGAGAATCCAACGTCTCATACTCACTTCAAGCATAAACGCACATTTGTAGGCGGTACTGCTAAGCCCACGCCCGCCAAATCGATTTGTTCAATTAATTCACAGATGAGTACTATAAACTTATGACATAATAACTTATAAATAACAATAACCGGTTTAAGTTTGTTGAAGAAATCTTGAAAAAATATTGATTTAAAAAATGGTATCACAAAAGGTGATAACTAATCTAAACCTGAAATTGCTTTACTATCCACAATGCATCAAGATGGATTTAATAACATGTCCATTTTTGAAAGGATACTGAATTTCTAATACACTAATGTATAAGGCTAACTTGTCTTAGTGAAAAACAAACGAAATAAATCATAAATCACATATTTTGTAAATTATACTCCCACTCGTTGTCCGTTTTAATTATTAACGCTTGGTTAAAGCTGTTATACTTATTAGAAAGTATTATTTACTTGTATTATTTTCACAGTAATCTAGAAATACTAGTCTAGCACTGAACACATATACCTTAAGATACGTATAGTAATATAATATGAATTTACATGCCGTATGTATAAACTATATATGTATCTCGAAACATCCAACAATGAAGTTCACGTTATGTAATAAAAAAAAAAATGTCATAACGCACAATGTCATTCCCAAGTGACTTTTCTAAATCTTATTTCAGCGAGTTACATTAAAAAAGACAATTACATGAGTGTTATTATTTTTGTTGTTATTTACTTGTTAATATTAAATATTGTATGTTGTATTTTTGCCCTAGAAGTCGACGATGATGATAATAATAAAAATAGCTCATTTAATTATTATGAACGCAACAACCAAGCCATAAGTATAAAATTAATTTCGTTTTTTTTTTGTGTTCTTTTAAACGAATGTAATAACGCATAAAAAATGTCTTAAAAAGTTTAATATATTAACTTAAACAAACTCGCTGCATAATCGGATTTGCACATAATAGCAATGAACCGGTTAGATAATAGGTGCAACATCTTCCTACTCACAACATCAACTATTCTCAAAATGAAGTAGCGGATAACCATATGTTTACAGTTTATTTTCTTGAATTTAATTAAGATTTCTATGGACGTATTAATCACGGCATAAATACATCATAAATTTAAATGATTTCTTATGTTTTATACTATAGTTTTTGTTTCAACAAAGACTCCTTATTTACAATTCTGGCTACGCTTTTAAACACAGATGTTTAAGTGTAACCAATTTTTGCATTATAGGTACATAACACAATACGACGTTAAATTACATTTACTTCAAAGATTTGATAAAATATTTTACTTTCGAACGGATAAACAATAATTATGTTTCGACTAAAATGATTTGTTTGTGTATCCTTGGTAGTACAAACAATTTTGAAGTAGAATAATATAATATTACATTGTTAACTGACAACGACGATAAAACTCACTAGGAAATATTTTGGTAATTTACATTTAAATAGGTTTTGAGTAGAAATATTTATAAATAGGTACAAATTTTGATAAAAAAAACTACTATTTGTATTTGTTTCAATTACAGTTTGTTTTGTACATTATACAAAAAGCAAAAATACGATGAAAATAAATTGAAAGTACATGACAAAATAAACAGGCAATAATACACCGGCAACTTTGTTATCAACTGACTCAATGATGGTACTAATAGTAGTATCAATATTTTTGTCAAGACTTAAAACAATAGTCTATACTAAGTCTTTTACTCTAAAACGCAATATTATAATAAATAAATTCCAAATAGAAGTATATATTATTAGAAGTGTATATATATCGTTTAGCATTGTTTTTGTCCTATGACAAAAACAATGCTAAACGATAAATTCGAATGTTATAGATTTTCTTATTCAATTTGATAACTTTTTCAGCAACAATATTTGTTATTTAGACACATAACAACTATAAACTGTATCTAAAATAAGTAGCTAATGAAACTTGCACATGGAAGTGGCTAAAATAACGTGAATGAATAATGTGTTTATGAAAATTCGTTTTTTTTTATGGTCTCATCCCTAGTTAGATACAATGTTAAAGAGGATTTTATATGTTGAGGTTCTTTGTAGACTCCCAAGTGGTACGTTACACAACTTATTATACAGTCATATAAGAAAACCGGTAGTCATCGTGATGTTATTACAAGTGGCTGACAAGTACCTGTCTTATGTTATCAAATCGGGAAAATTATTCTAGCCTCGAGCTGATAAAATTCTTAATCATTACTATTCATCACTATATGTATTATGTATTTCAGCAATGATTCAGTGCACATTTACTAACAAAACGATATTCCTGTGATATAACAGACAATAAAATCCATATAAGTATTAGTCACATAATATTATGCTTTTATTATACTTCTTCTGTCTTCATACACGTTGATAATTATTGTTATTGGGTAAATGCCTAATTTTATTTTAAAAACTGCGTTTGATTGTTTCATGCATTTTCGTTTTTCTATATTTTCTTTAACCCCTACACAACTTGAGCTCTATGTAAAATGTTCAGCGATATTATGTGTGGTGTTATATGCATATATGTTTAAAAATACAAAACATAAAGGGGACTACTTCAATCGTCACTACTCGTTTTATTACTTCCGACTCACAGTATAAATACTTATACAATATCTAAACTCGTATATTATACATGTAAACATGTATATACATATACAGTACACACTACATTATTATACCCATTACCCGCAGATGTAATATTACTGCAAGTTACGTTGAAGTTTGAACTGTTGTTTACCAGAAGCGCTTCTGGTCCATAACATTACCTACTATGGCTAACACAATATACCTACCAAACATCTGTTATCCGTTTACCATATTCTTAACCGCAAAAATGTATAAATTGTGTTTATTTTCTGAAGACGGCAATTTGACGCAAAAATGGTATTTTAGCAAATATAAGTAGGCAATTCCAATTTCCAATGCACGTTACAATATTCGACCTCGTGAGCATACTTCGATTTTCAAAAATTTATATGCATACACACACACATAATAACAGTGTGCCAACCTTATGCACACGATTGGACGTCATTAGTTACACGGTTCCTTTGTTCCCAAGAGGGCGTTTAAAATGATATATTTATAGTTTATACACACTGTTGACTGGACTAATAATTAATATAATGAGCGGCGTCAGTGATATTTCCGACGGGCTGCCGTTATTATAATACATTTATAAAATTAAATTTAACTTATCTTAAAAATTGTCAAGTATAATTTTTTGTCTAATTCAACTATGTACCCTAGTATAAAAAAAAATGTAAACGACAATAACATTTTGAAACCTTTAATTTGCGTAATAATTAATTAGATTATTATGTTAAAATTATAATGAACTAAACACTTAAATAATTATTCAATTTTGTGTTTTGAATATTTGTCTGTGAGTGTTTATCTAATATGTAATTTATTAATATTTTATAAACGATCATAATGTGCAATCTGTGCGCCTTACATAGTCAAAAATAAGAATAGTCCCGAGCATCGTGTACATATATATATATAGTTAGCTCATTTATATTTAATGGTCGACCAATGCATATTAATATTATATAAATATATCATTTTTGCCACTTTAGTAAGAGCATTATAATTTCAAATAATTAGTTTTTATAGTTGATAATAGAAATAAAAATAATAGAGTACTTCCGATAAAAAAAAACATTTATATAGATGGAGATGACCTATGGGCAAAATGGGTACAACAGTAGTGTATTGGCCAATTATGATAGAGGAGGAGTTAAGTTTTAAAATGTACTTTTTTTTTGCATTTTTGTATCTATATATATATTATATATACTCAATGGTACCGAGTTTCTGAATTACGTCTGCAGTTTTTGGGCAGTTTACATAAAATAATGTCAGGACGGTTAGAAAACGCGGACCCGTTAAGTCGTTACTATTGTATTGTATTTTATAACATGTACGGTGTACATAATATATTTTCTACGACTAGCAAGCTCCCATAAAGGACTCTTTGGAGTGACGTTAGACGTAACCCCGAGCGGATTTTGACAACAGCAAATCGCTTTCTCCGCACATGTTCCACGACGCTCCGAGCACCAGACACATTTCTATCTGGTAAAGAAAAAAAAATTAAAATAAATGGTTCCACCAGGAACGTTTCATTGTTTTTCCTCTTTTAAAACACGTGACGTATGCGTCGGGTTTATGTTTTGTCGTCGTCAAAGTGTACACACACATATTCTATTTATTTTTATCATTTTCGTTCTTCCAAAATATATGAGTCAGTCAGTCGCGCTTTCCGCAGTCCGGGATCGGAAGAAAGGAACGGAAACGGCTTCTAGTGAGGGCCGTCGTAGGTGTGACATGTGATCACACGTGGGCGCTTGGATACCTGAGTGGCGGACTAATATTATTATCGTTTCATACCTACATGCGGTTACGGTAATGTATTCAGCCTAGCCGGATCGTTATAAGTTATAACACGAAATGACCACATGCCCGCAATCTTTCTTAAAATATTAATAATCAACATTTTTGCGTGGGAAAAATAATAAAAAATCATTTATTTGGGTGGAAGCATATTATAATAGTCTTGCCTCTATCATAGAATAAATATACTAAATTACACTACAGCATATATATTTGAATCTATGCCTCTATTGGTGGAATCTGATAACCGGCATATGAATCTAACCCGTACAACGGCAGAAAGACTCCTTAGAACGCATTTTCAAAATGAATTAACCCCTTAGTAGCTTTAATATTTTTTCGCAAAAAGATCATACAGTATGTGTTATAGATTATGGAAAAAATGATTTTGTTTAGAAATCATAAGATTAAGGTGTAAATCCTGTATGCACATCCCCGGAGTGAAAGATATCATATTCTGTAAAAAAAAAAAATACAAATTACCAACTAACATCTGCTAGATATATTTATTTAAAAAAATATATAACTAATAATATATAACATGGAATTTAAGGTTATTTTTAATATTTTAATAATTATTTTAAAAACAATTTTTTTTTTAATCCAAAAATGTATGTTAATAACTTTCTGTTTTTCTCCTAGTATAGTAAAAACATATCAAAACTGAAAGTGAAAAAAAGTTAAGTGTTACAGCTTCTCGTACACCATGCCAAGCCCAGACATCAGCGCAATAAAAAATTAGCACAGTTACATAGCTGTGGGAGGTGGGATAAAGGATAAAACTTCCCTCCCAAATTTTTAATTACAGAAAACCAATTAAATTAATAAACACACATTTCAAAAATATAATACTGATAATTTTTTTTTGTTCAAAGTTAAACTAAATCATAAATGTTTTTAGATGAAGTGAGCAATAGACGAATGATGATTCATGATACCATATGTTTATTTGCTATTACATATTCCACCATATGGGTTCTATACTTTTTACTAATTTGCAATTAATCAAATATTGTCTAAGGCCATCCAGTGAGTTTTCTAATACCTATGTGACAGTAATTACGTATTACTCCTTAGTTATGCACCCTTTCTCTAAGTTTCAATAAAAAATATATACCCATCTTTACCAACTTTATACATAATATTATATAGAATTCTCATCAAGCAGTTTTTATAATCTAATGCTCAATACACCGTAAATTATAAGTAAATATATTTTAAATATTGTATACAGAATTAATTCCTTTAACTTACGTATGAATAATAAACTGTAAAAATATCCAATGTTTGTTAGATACCTTTAACATTTTTAAGCCTATCACTTTATTTTTTTAACGGTCGACATGCTCGGGACTAGTTTTTATTATAATTAGTAATATTAAATCATTATAATACAAAATAAAATAAACAACAAATAACTATAATATAATTCGTATTACGACTAAATTTTTACGATTTTTGTTTTCAGTTGTGAAAACACTTAAGTAATGTTATTTGTTTTGTAAAAATCCGTAAACGATACAAATGTGTTTATTTTTTTCGAAAATGAATTTGGTTAACGTGGCTATTTTATTTTTTTCTGTCCTTTGGAACGCCAAAGCATTTGTATATGTAAAACCATTGAATGATAAAAAGCATGTCAATTGATAAAAAATCAATATTGAAACACCTATGCAGGAGATTTAGTACTCGGTGAAAAACTAGGAGATGTAATCGAAAAAGGTAAAACGCTGTGCAATGAAATCACCAATCGGGATGTTAAGATGCTGGCAAACTATCTGAATCGAGTCGAATTATTTATGAGCTGCAAGTTTATCGAATATTTAAGTAATTGGCTGTTTTTATTGGACGTACTTAAAAATGAAGTAATCATTAAATATCAAGATCAACCGAATGAGGGATTTGACAAGTTAAACGAGAAAAATTGGGTAAGGTATTTGAATGTCATAAAACCATTAATAAAGAATGCTCGTGTAGTAACTGCTTTATGGTACGGGACGTTTAAACAACTGACCAAAACCTTACCGTTACCCACGCTCGACGACCAACCGTACTTAACGCAAGCCACTTTGACGTTAAATTTGTTTGTTAACGACAGCATCGTTCCAGTAATGATAGATACTGATAACCACCAAAAATGTCTAAAAGTTATTATGATACGCGCCACCATCCAAGACATTTTATACCATTATTCAAAAAATCATTGCGTTTTAGCAATTGATGAATGGAATCCTAGGTCAGGCAATCAATCGTCAATTAAAAAGAACTCGAAAGATATCATTCCGACAAAAATGTTAAGAATAGTTGCAAAGTTGGTATCTTTCGCCAAACGAATACATTTCATAAGTGAAAAGGAAGCAAACAGTTATTACATGCCACACGTAATTTTTACCTATGAAATATTAAATCCAGATAAGTTTGTAGTTTACAATAAAAGCGTGAGATGGCTGTGGAATGATGCCAAAATATATCCTTATGAAGCTTATGAAGATTTAAAAACTGAATTTCACGGTCTTCTATTTGATCAGTACAAAAAATTAAGTGTATTCACAGTACTAGTCACGTTCTACGAATATTTAGCTGACTACCTTAAAATTTACATTACTCACGTTATGACCCCCGACACCACATTTTTCGGCGACCAAGATGAACCAAATAATTATCTTAAAGTCGTCCGCATTTGGTTCTATGAATTATCAAATCAGATAGGCAGAGTAAAATATACTAATTCTTTAGTCGAAATTCACCATCAGCTTAATGATTTTCATTATGCCTACAATAGGATGTCGGTACAATATTTATTATTGATACTCCAAACACAGTTGAATGCACTCAACTTAATGGTAGATTTTACGGGAAGTCCTTACAAAATAAATGTAACAAAAAAAGACGCTGCTGTTAATATCCTTAAAATGTTGCATAACAACATTGAGAATTACATTCATTTAAAAATCACTAACACTGATTTTTCACTTTTGAAAACAATTTCGAAATATACATGATAATACTATAGTTAAAATATTGTATATAAAACTAATTCCTTTAACTTACGTAAGAATAATTAACTGTAAAAATATCCAATATTTGTTAGATACCTTTAACATTTTTAAGCCTATATTATTTTTTTTTAACGGTCTACATGCTCGAGACTAGCTTTTATTATAATTAGTAATATTAAATCATATATATATATATATATATATATTATGAATTGTAAATTGAATATAAATTGTATAAAAATGGAGAATCTGTTTTTTTTGTATGATGATAGTATTGTAGACATACAAAATAAATATCCCTATCATATAGTCTGTCTCTCTGAAGTAGTCAATAAATTTTATACCATTCTTTCTTTCCCAAAAAAGACCTCTACAGTCTACACTTTACGTTAGAAAGTTCAAACAATACATCATAATGTTCGTGATATGAATAATTTAAAATGATTTGCCGCTAAAATTGTACACAATAAAAATTATATTACCGTGTCTGATGTGGGGCACAACCTGGAAAAATCAGATGGCAGCGTTGGACTGATAACAAAAACGGAATATAACGTTGATACCAACAACCTGATTAAAACTTGTTTTACTTTAAGTATTAAGTAAGGTTTGTAATTACTTAATATAATTTGCAATTAAAATTATTTTAGACTACCTCTTTTTTAAATTAAATTAAATATTTATTCAATTAATTATGATTGCTTGAACTTATATTTTAACGATATTCTTAGTCGCTTGTCGTGGACACTCTGCGTTCAAAATGGTAATGTGTTCTTTGCGTTCAAGGTTTATATTATATTGTCCTAAACGTTGTGTTTTATAAGTTAAATATTTTCAGGACGCTTTTATGATGATTCAGCGAAAGAAGCTGACCATATTTACGGATGCCAAAGATAATATATTAGTTCACGAGCTAAAGAAAATTATCTCATGTATGTGGGATTTTATTACTTGTCGAGCAATAAAAACTTAAATTATTTTAATAGTTATTGATATGTCTACTTTGATTTAATTGTATATAGGTATAATAAAAGTACCTCCACAAAATCAACAGTTGTATTATAAAGATGAAATAATGGACGACACTAAAACTTTGACGGAATGTGGTCTCAATGCTAATATTGCTAAAGCACAATGTCCGGCAATTATTGGTTTGGCATTAAGGTAAAATAAAATAAGTTTTAATTTTAACTTTGATGCGATAGCTAAGAAGGTTTTAGTTTTATAATGATATATGTATATATTTTTTTTGTGTATGAAGTTCCGTTAACTTTTTTTCTTGTGAACCAATTTACTCGAGTAGCAACTCAGTTGATTCGTAATCATATGTGGTTGGTGCTTTGGTGGGTGAAAAGTAGAAAGTTAATCTCTTTCCTTTGAAAATTGAGAAAAAAACCAAAATATTTACATATTTTTAAACTTAAAATTATGGCACACTACAACTTTTTTAAACAATACGTGAGTTAGTTCCAAATTTTTATAGACTATTCTTCAGTATATTCTATAAACATTCTTTGGGGCAAACTTGCCCCAACCCCACTGTACTAGTTTTTTAAATTTTATGTTAAAATTATAATTATAATTTATATGTATGATATTGTGTATACACAATTTTTTGCAGAACGGATGATGGCGAATTTGAAGCTTTAGATATGGTACCATACTCTTCACCGCCGGAATTACCTTACGTTATGAAAAATCAGGAAGCTAATGGTCAAGAACCGCCAATGTAAACATTTTAAAAACATTGTGTTCCTCTAATTTTTTTTTTTTTTTTATAATGGTTTGTAAGCGGCATCTCAAGCTAAAGAACATTCGAATAGCCGATTGATTTAAGTATCTTTTTTTTATTAATAACCTTATTGTTTTTATATGATATTTACTACTACCCAAAAATACTATTTATAAAAATGAAAACATGGACTCTAAACAAATAATTTTGCACCACTCACAATTATGATGTGATCATTTTTATAATTTTATTATTTCAGTAATATTTAGCTATAAAATTCTTTTAATTTTTCTCCAAATTAATATATATATATATATATATATATATATATATATATATATGTATAATATATTAAATGTCTTTATTCTATGTATATGTTCAATAGTAATTTAATTAATTTGTAACAATACACAATAAGTATAAGCACATAGTATTAACATTCTTATTTATTAATTAAAAATTAATATTTTGTTATAAGACTCATAAGCAAAATAAATTATTGATAATAATTACTGAATAATTAATACAGATATAACCTGTTGTTGGAAAATGTACATTAGTTGTAAATGCAACTTAAGATAACTTATGAATTTTTTATTATGATAAACCCAATTTTGAAACCCTTAAGATTATTCCACAAATTAATGCTAATTACTATATTTAAATTGTTAAAATTAAATAATAAAGTAATTTTTAAGTGTCACTGCATAGGTGGCGTATCCAGGGAGTATTATTATCCCCTCCCAAAATAAATTATTCTTGAAAAAATTGTGGCTTGATTTTTTTTTTTAACCATCTAAAACTTATATCTGGATACCCCCATCACGCTATATCTTATATAATTATATAATAAGACATGAATTACCAATGATTGTTTACAATTTTTTGTGTGCATTTAGGGTCATAATATCAGTGATGTAGTTGAAAATTAATCAAGAATGAAGAGAGGGGGGAAGGTTAAGAAAATATTTGTATATATATCTGGCGAGCAAATGGCTAAGTGAGATAAGAGGACAATAAGTTGCACAGTTTGCTGGTCCGAATCTTGGCCACTGGCGGTTTGTTCCTCTGGGCGGGCGACCGTCTGAGGGAGAATTAACCAATTGTCCATTTAGGGTGCCAAACTTATTTGTTTTAGTTTTATAAGTAACTTAAAAATCTAATATTAACATCTATTTTTGATTTTTTTTTTAAATTTAGAATGATAGTATAAAAATAATGAATGGTCCATAACCAACTACTTGTTAATTTATTTCCGTTAAAAGACATGCACTACAAACCCACACTTTTTTCTCATCTAAATTTTAAATGCTCATAACTCTTAGAAAAAATTACTGTAACATGAAATTTGGATATTTTACAAACCTAAATACCCAAAAGTGTAATTTAAAAATCCAATTCATTATCTACAATTGATTTTTACATTCTAATATCAGGATTTTTATGTTTGCATACAATTTACAAATTACAAAAGTCTAGTCGAAGTTTATATTTCATTTTTAAAATGCTATTGTGTCAAAATATAATATCCATTATAAAGAAAGGAAGATATAATTATTTTGAAGATTTTAATCATAAAAATGTTTATTAAAGTACCTATAGTTTTAAATTGTTTATTGTATCTAACTCGCAATTTAATTAATATATTTATATAATTTGGTTAGTATAATAACAATAGGCGCGCGTTTTAAAATAATGTAGTATTTTTCGATTATTTTCTATAATATCACTATTAATATTTTTAGCTTGATCGGATATTTTTTTTTTTTAATACAGGACAAAAAGTTGAAACTGTACGATGTACCTACTAATTTTTCATTTACGATTTACGTTATGGATAAAATACAAATGCAGCTAAAGTATAAGACGTATAGTAATTATTAGCATTAGTTGTATATTGTACTGCAAAGACAAGCCTAGACTTCTTGTACTGTACAATGATAATATGATGTTTGATTGCTATTGGTGAGGGCCGGTTGTGGGTTATTAAAGATTATCGAATACAAAAATGAGTATGGCCAATAATTGCCAGCGATCGGGATACACCACACGTTATGTGGACAATAGTCAATAGAGGCACCAAAAAAATATTATTATTATTACCACTGATTATAAATACTTGACTTTACTAAATAATACAAAGTATAAAGTACGACTAGTAGTATTTATAAATTATAATCAATATTAATAGTTATTGCTATGATATAATATTATGGTTTCGCGCGGCGGCGGCCGATGACATTGAAAATATTTGAATATCGATTTTTGATATTTTGATAACGTTAATGAGATAGACGCAAAACGGCCATCTGTGTTATCATTCGTTTTCACTTTCCATGAGCGGCCATTGCATGTGGTATCCATGAAATACAATGGCGGACCGCAAAACCTCACCGAGAGTCGCGAGAACTCCACAGCCATAACCATAACATTTTGTCGATCGCCTCCCGCGCTGCGCTGATATAATAACAATATTTACATTGAACCGAAATTGTCGCTGGTTGTCGGCTGCCGAAAATCTAATGTAAAACGGCAGTGACAATCTCAAATGAGACTGGGAAAACGCCTAAGTTCGTGAACGGGATATTAAATTGCCGGCAATTGTGTGTGATGAACGCCGCTACCGTCCGAGACGAGTAGTCGGAATTGCAAAACGGGGATTATGATCGAATAGTTCAACAAAGATAACAACGAAATTTGACTGAAACTCGTCGGTAAGTACGTCTCAACATAACTAATTAACTTACAACTCCGAACTTCAAGTCCTACCATCACAATTTTTTGTGTAATCTCGTTTTCGGTTTTAGGTAATCCGTTGTTTTGATATTGCTACATGAAGCGGGGGAAGAGACAACAGTGGGTTGGAGGGAAAATTTAAAAATATATATATATAATATCTTTATTTTGCACACATTTTAGCTGATAAATCATATATGATAATAATTATTAAGTGGCGGCCGGAAATTGGTTAAATTGTATTGTTTTTTAATTATCTGATTTTTCTTTTATTCGTGATGGCAGTCTTGTTGGGATTTACTTTATATACATTATACATAATGTAAATTATATATTGTATTTTTAAATATAGCAATCGGAATTACACGTACTCTAGTAACACAATGATTTCACATTATACACACGATTACTATCGTAGTACAGTTGTGTAAGATTTCTTTTGGTCGCTCAGTTAAAAAATCAATTATTGAAAAAAAGGATAAAAATTAAAAAATTTGGTTTAAAGAATCTTAGATGCTAGTCATATAAGAGTTCGTTAAATAATTGTAATCTAGCATTGGAATAATAAGCTCCTAAACAGGGTTTGCTTTCATATGTAGAGCTCTGGCACATAAATTATTTTTTTTATACTGGCTTTAGTCTGTGAGTCTTATTTCATTCGTTAATAACTATTTAAAAAATTTGATAATATTCATTGCTTGGAAATTCTGATTATTATCTTGGACTGTTTGATAAAAATTACTAATAACATTATTTTTTTAAATATATCTCCTATAATTTAATATTTTTATTTCAGAACAAAAACCGATAAAATATGTCTTGTTCCAAAATAACTGAGAAAGCTGAAGAAGAAGCAGAAGAAGAGGCTGATGACACTTTAGTCGTGGTGGTTAAGCCAGATGGTACTGTATCTATAGATCAGGCTGCATTTAATCGAGTTATTGGTAATTTTGAAATTTAAATCATCTATAATAATAATATTTGATTTAAAAAATTGTATTTTATAAATATTTTTATGATTCTTTGGTAATTTGTATAGAAAGTAAAAAGGAAACTATGAACATAATACATTTTGAGAACAGTAGCAACAAAGGCATTTCTACAAATTCTGAAAATGGAGAACCAGAAATAAATTTGACTGTTCAAGGCTATTATCCATCAGTTTCCACTAAAAGTTTTTTATCACAAGGTGAGATTCAATAATTGAAATAATACTATAATCATATTATTTTAGTTGAAATAATTTTATTTTAATATTAAATTAAATAATATAATAAATAATATTAAACTACAAAATATAAGTTGTATATTTTAATTTTTTAGTATCAACAAGTGAAGACGAAGTTAACACTGACTTATTAGGAGGTTTTAATGCTGAACAATTGGAGCAAATTCAAAGCTCTTTAACTACTGAAGTTAACAGGATGATATTTGGTCAAGAAGAATCAATTTTTGGTAAAAACTATATTTTTTTTTTAGTTTTTAAAATTATTCAATTTTTCTCAGTAAATCTTACTTGTTCTTAACATTTTTAATTACCTACAAGTTAAATTTTAAATTCTAGACATGTTTCAAAAAGATGAAGTAACTCAAAATCCTATATATTTAGATCATTGTTATTACAAGGATTGTTCATCTAAAAATGCAAGTATTAAGAACAATATGAATAATAAAAATTCTGTTCCTGCAGAAATTAATCATATTACAAGTAAATAATATTATTATACATAATTTATTTAGAATTTTCAGTTATTTACCAGATATTTTGAAATTCTAGGCCAATTGAGACAAACCCAAGTAGAAAATAAAATTGAAGAGATTGAGGAAATTATAATATCTGGTTTAGAAAGCGAGTCAAATGATGATTCACTATCTACATTAGGCGAAGGTATACTATTACTTTGCTTATATCATAAATGTTTTTGCTGTGATCTAAATTTGAAATTTTGCCTAATTATACGGCTATATATTTTGTTTGAATTGAAGGATCTAAAGATTTGGTAGTCATTACGATAATTAGTATTTTTCATAAGTTAATATTTGTTAACTGTTTTTCTTGAACGTTTCTTGTACAAATTTTAATTTTTAATAAGTAATTTGATATTGTAACATCAATATTATATGATTACAAAGTATAACACAGTATATAATATTGTCATTGGTTTTAAAATATACATATTAGCAATGTTATAAAACGCGTAGAAAATTGGTAGTTGTTTGTATGTAAATTTTAAAACCAATGAAATTATATTAAAAGTGTATTTTTATGTGTGTTATATTATAGTTTTACAAGTGTGTTTATGTACTTATAATATTGTTCGATTTTTATTTTACAGTTGAAAAAACAAGTAACAAAACGTCAGTTTCTCAAAACTCATCACCTGATTATCAGCCAAACAATAAGAAGACGTTAAACTTAAGATCTTTAAAAGTAAATAAAAATACTTAATTTTTTTATTCTTTATAATTTTATTAATATTTTCGTTAATTTATCTTTTTTTTTTTTTAGGACGATAAATCAAGAAAGGGTTGTGTCACTTCAAAAAATCTCAACAAAAGGCATTCTGAAATTAATCAGGAAATCAATGACCAACCTAATAATACGCCTACAACTACAAAAACTATTAAGCGACTTTTACCAATGGTTGGTAATTTACTAATTAAAGTACCATTTAGTTATTTGCAAATCATTTTTTCTAGCTACTACCCTATTTGATATTTCATTACAATTTTTGTTATAATTTTACATGAAATATTTTGTTAGTATTAAACAACTTATAATACGTTAATGTTAAAAAGATTTTTTAGTGGTGAATTTTTAGACGTCCATACTTGTATTCTTCATCTTGTTATTCTTGAATAACAGTTCATTTTCTAAAATAGACTAAGATATTTTTTTTTATAAAAATCGTATAATATAATTAAAATTGATTGTAAATGGTATTAATTACCTAATTAATTATTTTCAGAAAACTAATTCAGCTCGGCAAACTGTGTTGAACAAAGGCAGTCGTCAGAAAAAACAGCAGGATGTCATTGTAAATGAAGATTTGTTGCATGCGAATGAGTTAGTGCGCCAATCTAGCATTGAACCAAAAAAATACATACAAAACCAATTATTGTTGAAAAAGAATAAAGAAAAACCTGGCAGTAAAGTTAATTCTGTAGATTCCATCGCATTAAGTCCTGAGAAGCATGTGAAAAATACTTTGGATGTAAGAGACTTATTTTCATTACCAGATATAATTAAGATGGATGATAACAAATCTCACAATAAAACAGAAAATATAGAATTGGACTCAGAAAACAAAACGGACGTAGACCATAGTAAAAATGTCTCATGTGTTGACAATTCTAATTCTAATTCTGATGCTGTTGTAATGAAAGAAGTAGAAGGAAAATTTAGAACAATTTCTAGTAAACTAAAGGACAGTCCAGTTAAAGGAAGAGTACAGTCAGTTGAAAATACTGTAACTAAGACAGTAGAAGATATACTGAATGATATTAGTTCTAAAATAGCTAGCCAATCAGAAATTATTGATGAAGAAAATTTAATAGACGAGTTAGCTGATCTCAATGAAGATCTTAACTCTGTATGTTATTCAATATTTAAACTAAAACATTTTTTATTATTTTAATTTTGCTTAATTTTGTTGTTTAGTCAACTTTTGTTGCCCCCTCTAATTCAAGTCATGATTTGATGAATACTCTTCTATTTGACGAAAGTTTGAATGAAACTGATTCTAAAACATCTACGCCAAATGAAAAGTCTAAAGGAGTTACTTTAGTTTATGGGAAATCTGGTAGACTATTAACTTTACCTCCTATTGAAACTCCAAAAACACGGTCATTAGTAAAAAAAGAAGTATGAAAAAATAATTTTATGTTAAATTTGTTACTATTTCTAAATAATAATAACTTTTTTTTAGACTGTTGATGCTTCAAAAAAAGAATTTGTTAGACAAAGAACGACATCAGAGAAGTATGCGATATTCAATTGCAATTAAAAATAAATTAATAATACTAATGATAATAATTTTGTTATAGTTCAAAAAGCTTTACTGATTATAGTGAGGAATCCGATACTGACAGAGATGGAAATATGACTTCTGAAGATGACCCTAATAGACTTTGGTGTGTCTGTAAAAAGCCTCATAATAACAGGTAAACTTGTTTTATCCCTTTAACCACATATCAAGCAGTGTCAAAACTATATTTTTCTTTAGATTTATGATATGTTGTGACACATGTGAAGATTGGTTTCATGGGAAGTGTGTTGGTGTTACAAAAGCTCTTGGCGAACAAATGGAAGCTCGTGGTGTTGAGTGGAATTGCCCTCCCTGTAGGAAGAAAAAAACCGAAGAAGCTCGTAAAAAATCTGAAGACTTGAAGCTGAAATCAGAGGAAGAAAAGAAAACAAGAGCCAATTCAAAAACGCCAGTTAAAAAGTCTGATTCTAAAGTAGTTAAAATACAATCGCCGTCACAACAAAAATGTGTTACATGTGAAAAGATTGCAACAGGAGTGTTTTGCAATGAAACTTGTTTAGATAAGCATATTCGAGACAGTGTTACTGCTATAAAAGCTTGCAGTACATTAGAATCACCAGATATTATTTTACTGGATAAGAAAAACAGCAGACTTATAACAGGTATATAATATTATTTTGTTGTTAAATAATACTTTAAGTAATTTTATTTTTTAGGTGATAAAGCTCCTAAGTTGTATAATTTAAAACAATGGATGGTCAGAAATCCAGCTTACCAAATTTTAAAACCAGGTGGGCCTAAAAAAGGAAAAAGACTATCTCCCCCAATAATGTTAAATCCTCAAAAATTAGCACAAGATATGTTAAAGTTAATAAAACAAGAAAATATTAATTTCCCTAAAAAACTGTCTCTAAGTCCAAGTAAGATTAAGACAAAAGAAGTAAAAAAAGAACCATCAGATATTCAAGACTTATTACAACCTGATAAGATGAAATTAGTATTTGTGAAAAAAGAATCTCAGAAATCTTCATTGCCCCAAAAAGAATCCAAAGTGGCACCGATTACGCCAAAGGAAACACCTAAACCTGTGCAATCGTCTTTATCATTTAAACCGTCTACTTCAATGCCTCCAAAAACACTGACTGTACAAAAAGTTGTCAAGAAAAAACCAGAACCCATTAAAGAAATGGCTATGGACAAAAGAGATGAAGCACAACTACGTTCTAATGTAAAGAAATCATTACTAGAATCATTAAGCAGCAGAATGTCTCAAGAGCCTAACCATAAAGGAGTAGAAGAAAATTTAAATGAGTTAATAACAAAAATTGAAGAGGAACTGTATAATCAGTTTGGAAAAGTTGATCAAAAATATAAAACCAAGTATAGAAGTTTGGTGTTTAATATAAAAGATCCCAAAAATTTACATTTTTTCAAAAAAATTATATTCAAGTGGGTTACTCCTTCTCAGCTGGTACGCATGACAGCTGATGAAATGGCTTCCCAAGAATTAGCGGAATGGAGAGAGCGAGAAAATAAACATCAAATTGAGATGATTAGGAAAACAGAATTAGATATGATGAATCAATCAAAAGCTTTGCTCATGAAAACTCACAAAGGGGAAGAAATAATCGAAACTAAAGATAAAACATGTGAAACTATCGTTTCTGAACTCAATCCAGACATTAAAATTGAAGAGAAAAAACCACAAATAATATTGAAGCTACCTAAAGAAGATAAAAAAGAAAAGAAAAAGAGCAAATACAAAGAAAGAAGCCGTAGCAGAGATCGTGATCGTAGGCATCATAAATCTAGCAGAAGTCGACACAAATCACACAAAGAAAAAAGACGTAAGAGTAGAGATCGAAGTAGGAGTTGGGATAAAAAATTTGACAAGAATAAGGAAGCTGACAACAAACCTACACAAATTCCTATAGAAGTTGAAATTCGAAAAGACGAAGACATAAGTGACAGGGAACCTAGTTCAACCGTAGTAATTGCTACTCCTCCACGGATAGAAGAAGAAGCAAGTCCGATTTGGAAAGGAACTATTAATTTTACAGATGTAGCCAGGTGCATTGTGACTATGACGAGATTGTCTGGTAATGTGACAGGATTAGAATCAGAACTTATTCTAAGCGTATTACAATGTGTTGGTCGAATTAAACAGCAGACTGTCTGGGATTACATGAGCAAATTAAAAAAAACTGGAACAAAAGACATTGTTGTTACTAAATTATCAGCTGGTGGAATAGAGCAGCAAATGTCGTATCTAAGTCTCTATCAGTATTTAAGTGCAAACAATCGTATAGCTGTTATTGACAGTAAACCTTTCCCAGATATTAAAGATTTTTATATCTATCCACTTGGTAGTCACAGTTCAATACCACAAGTGCTATTACCACTAGATGGCCCAGGTTTAGAGGATAACAGAACACATTTATTATTAGGAATAGTTGTGCGAAATTCTAAAAGACCATGGCCTCAAGTGTGGAAACCACCTAAAGATAACTATGAATTACCAATTGTTAGCGAAAGTTCAGCTCTTCCTCATTTAAAACCATCTTTACCTTTATCACAAGACAGTTATTCGCCTAAAGAGAGTTATACGCCTCCACGATCTCCGACCAATAAAATTCTTAGTTTACCAACACCCGTCTTACCGGCTAGCAGTGGTAAGTTTTTTTTTAAATTCTTATGTCGAATAATATAAACTAAAATAAAATATATAAAACCATTTTAATCTTTCAGTGTTGACAGACGATGATTTGCCTTATGTACCTGGAGAAGAAGAACCATATTCTCCTATTGATGAAGACCTACCTATTATGTCCAATGAAATAAGTGATACATCGTCTGCATCAAATATTCATCAACAAATGGAAGAAATAACACGGAAAATTGAAAAAGAAAAGTTGATGATTCAATTAATGACTTCTGGGACTCAAAATGCAGTTACTAATATTGATGTAATTTTAAATGTGTTCAATTTAAAATGTATTAAATAATGTTTTTTTTTTAAATTTTTATTTAAGGTTTTGGATCCTGATGAAGAAGTTTACAGTCCAACAAGTGAGTTGGCACCTCTGACCACTGACATTCAACTACCTAGCAACATAAAAGATATCCTTTCTTCTTTTAACACAAAAGAATCGCAGCCAGTAGACGCTGTGGAACCATCTAAAGCTACAACAGACAATGAAAAAAAGTGTAGAGACCCTCGCCAACGAAATCCTTCTGTAACTTCAACTGAACCGCCACCGCCTGGTCTTGAAGACGAATTCCCTGTTGCGTGTAATCCAAATACAAGCTTACCTCCACCTAATTACAATACACAATACATGGCCATGAATTATGTCGCACCGATGCCTTATTCTTATCCTCCACCTGGGTATACGTACCCAAACCAGTATGGACCTCAACAACCTCCACCTCCACCCGTGGGACCAGATCAAAGCAATTACAATTACAATCAACCTGGTTTCACATATAATGCAATGTATCAACACCCTCCACCTCCACCCCCGTATCCGCCAAGTAAAAACAAAAAAGGATCTGGTTATTGGGCGAGTAGTTCAAAAGATGAACCTAAAAAGAAAAAATTCAAAAAATCTGGTGACCGTAGGGATAGTAAAGGTTCTTGGAGACATATGTAATTGTATTCTTACTAATTTTAAACTTTTAAATTATTATATATATATATATATAATTTTTTTATCGTTTTACTTGCATTACACCTTGATTTGTATGTGTAATATATATCTATATATTTTTTAATTAATGTATATTACGTTATTTCCTAAGTCTAAATTGATGTAAATCTTACATTTAATGTATGTTTGTTGATATATTATAGAATTGTTATAGTTTTATTGTAAAATGATATATTTATAATAAATAATCGAAAAAAATATTTAATATATTTACATGTATATTGTATAATTAAAGTGGATTTTATTATTTTCTAATTTCTGTAAAAAAAAAAGTGTTCAAACTTATCAAGTATATTTTGCTAACAAAATTATCTAGACACTGTAATTTTAAACTAAGTTGAAGCACTGATAAATATTATTTAATATACTCGTCACTTTTCCTGCTTATACTATATATTTGAAATATTGTGGGTTAACCAAAATATTCCAAGGTAATATGTTATAATAAGTAGTTTAATAATACATTTGTTAATATTATATAATATGATAAATATAAATATATATATATATTAATCTATTTTTACAAAAACTGTTACACAAATAAACTATTTTGTAGGCTTTTTTTAAAATTATTATTATTGTACAAAGCGGACTTAACTTAGTTGAATTTAAGAACACATTATTATGTTTTTAGCACGTATTTGGTGTATTTAACTGTTAAATAAAAACTTAAATAATTAGTTACAATAAAATTGTTATCATTTTTAGGTAGCATTATTTAACAAGTAATGTTCCTTTAGTTTTATGAAATAGTAATATATGGATCATTCATTGTAAAAGTAACGCAACTCCAAATTTTTAAAACATACATAATATTTTTTCTTAATGAAGTTCTGAGAGAGAAGATTTCTTCTGTTAAAATTGTTTTTCGATAATGCTTAGTTGTTTCAAAAATTCCCGTTCTCCTCTGTATTAGCCATAACATATAGTAGACATAAAACCTATTTTTATCATTCTCCTCTGTTCATTGTTATTACATTTGTCCCAATTAATGACATCCAAATTCCAAACTGAGAAACTCTTGGATCTACTACTAGCTGTTGCCAATTGATTTTTAACACGTCATTATTCAAGTAACTTTCCAGTATGTAAAATATATGTATTTTTTTTTAATAATTTATAGTAGATAATGAATGAATCAAATAATAATAAATGTAAGGAGGCACAGATCATTTTGAATTGTTATCCACAAGTGGATGAAGATTTGGAAATAGAAGTTAGTGCTTTCACCTATAAAAGAGATTATTATCAACTACAGTTAATACTGTGTATTCTTAATATATATTATAATAACTTATTATATGTTTAATATACATTGAAATTGTAAGTACGTCCACTAATAGCAACTGTGAAATTACACTAAAGGGATGTAAATTAATACTATAAATTAAATATTAACAACTTACATTGTTCAAAATAAGTTTTAGCTTTACAATAAGTATAAAATAAGTCCTTACACATATGACTATAATTACATGAGAAATTAATTAATAACATTTGTGATTTAAACCCTTCAATGATCAAGCATATTTTATTAATTTATGCTATGCAAAATGTAATTCTTTTTACACTCAAAATGATAGATAAATGACAAATTTAAAAAGTCATAAAACGTAGTAAATAGTTGAGAATCAAATTTATTCTTGTTGTACAAATGGATTAGCAATAGCCTCCATGCCATCTACTGGGCAAATCAATACAATTGATGTTCCTCGACAAACCACTAAACCCAATGTTCTGGTGTCTTCTGTAAGTTTCATAGGTTCATCGGGATCACGTAAATATTCAAGAGTGTTATCCAAGACTAGGTTTACTAATGGGTCAAAGCCTTTAAGAATGCCAGATACTTCTCGACCACCCGAGAACTTCACTCTTATAGCTTTTTCCAAGTACCTAAAAATATTAACATAATATGAATACAGTATGTTTAATATATTAAATTTATACCAAACTATATAAGATAATGACAATATTTTAATCATGTCACAATTTTAAATAATCTACATTTTATAACATGCACCGCTTAACATTAATATAAATTTATGGTCTACGAACTACTAAAATTAATTAACTATATTATACCTAGTTAAATCTAAGATACTCTCTTTTTTCTTTTTTTCAGGAACTGCTGTCACTTCTTTCGAGCTCATCTTAATACGATGTTAAACAATAAACTTCCAATCAAAGAACAATTTATTATTATGTTTAAAACCGTAAGCGTACCCTCGTAAGTCGTTTATTATAAGAAACATAACCTCAACACTGGTTTCTCAACTATTCGATAAGGATGTGATTGTAAATAGATATAATGATTGCGTCCCTTTTTTTTATCATACTTCACATCATGGTTTTTTTAAATCTAAATTTATTGTGAATTAAATTGGTTGTTCAGTTATTGGATTATTTATAGTTACAGTAATTATTTATTTAATATTTTAGCTACAATAATTAATTGAAATCTCAACAAGGTAATTGTGATTCGAAATTTGAGGTTGGTACAGCTGTCATTTAGAACAAATGACGTTTTCAATATTATTCTTTTCATGATAAATTTTTATTCGCGCCATTTTTCATAAGAATTAAGTTATGATAATAAATAATAATTGGTTTTGTTTTTCAATTATAATAACATTATTCGTTATTGTAATCGTACCTATAGAGTATAGCATGCGATAACGTTACCTCTTACAACATTGGACATCATTTATTTCTGAACTCTTTATAATAATTAAAAATTTAATATAATTCGTTTTCTATCATCTGAAACACTCAATTACATTTCTAGTTTTTGTTCTATACGTTATTTGTTATGTATAAAAGAAAATTTCCAAAGACAAAGACTTTGGTCGGAAATATATCCACATCAACGCGTAAAGAAAACATAAGCTCACTCTCAATGGAAGCACCGACTCTATCGACTATATCTAGAAATTATTCAATTGACGAATGCCCTACATCGCCATCATTACTAGATGATTTACCCGAGTTGCCTGTGGAAAAAAAACGTAAAATTGCAGATAATGTTTTAGACAATACAGAACCACCATTAAATAACGATCCATTTTCATATTTAACACAAATATTGGCCAGTTGTGGCCTACATTTAAAAAATGATCAAAATGTTTTGTGTAAGTTAATTTATATTTATGATTTGTATATATCTTTCTCAACACTAAAGGCTAGTGCTATGATAGAAAAAAATTAACGTTCTATGTTTGTGGTTCTATATAAATATAGATAACAATTAACTTTTTGTTTTGTTTTTATAATTTAGCTGTTGAGGAATACAAATTTATTCAGAGTCTTAAATCCAAATTAACTACTGATTCTGAAGATATTGCAGAATTTGATCTATTAAATAAGTTTGTAACAGTACTTGAAGCATATCTTAATGATAAAATTAATCTTAAAGTAGCTCTCTCTCCTTGTAAAGTAAGTTAATAATCTAGTAAAAAAAAAAAAAATACTAAATTTTCATGAGAAGTTATTTTATTTTGTTTTATGTAATTTTGGTAACTTTTTATATCTGGTTAATATTTTATTACATAGATGTTATTATTCTTAACCGAAATGTATTTCTACTTAGGCCATGCCAGAAAATAAACTCAGACAACAAAGAGATTCTTTGGCTCGCCTTTTATTACAAGTTCCTATTATTCAACCCAACTTAATTGATATTTTATTTGATAAAATGGTTGAAATATGTTTAGAAGATGTTACGTAAGTATTTGTTTTTAGGAACTATGTAGTTCAATGTGTTATAATTTTATTTTTATTTTTCAGCGATTCGATTATGACCACACAGAAATGGGTACGTTTGTTACTCAAACCGTTCAAACAGCTCTATAGTATTATTGATTTAAGGAAAGTTTGTAGTAAACTGTTTGACAATTTGACTGCAGTGTCTGATGATGATTTAAAACGGGAGTTAATTGCGTCCATCCCAGATATAGTCCTTGACAGTGAAGAACATGATGCGCATGACGAATTATGGTCGTAACTATATTATATTTACTAGAATTAAAGAAAAAATTCACTGCTATAATTAAATATTTATATGTCATTAATAGTAAACTACTCAGAGATAATAAACAACTAATGGCTTGTATTTTGGAAACTATTGGTCTATTGACTATTGCGAAAGAGGATCTCACATTTATACAAATGGACATGATTCCTGAAATCAGTCATACACCGTTAGATATACTTCCAGCCTTAGTTAGATTTTTAATCAAAGTAGACGACTTGACAGTTGCAGAAAAGGTCACATAAACAAAACAAGTATTATAAATTGTTTTCTTTTTACAGTAGTAATATTATGTTATTTTAAATTATAGATAGTAGATGGTTTAAGATCTGAACTACCGTTTGCAAATTTGGACAAATTTTCACAGCTAACTGCAAACTCAGAAAACTTTACAAGCATACAACTTGTCATTTTTAGTTGCATTTACGATAGATTTTTGTCATCAAAATTATTATTGGATGTATGGGTTAAAACAATAAGTCAAGTACAATCTCATGTTGAACATAAGTAATACAAATTCATTTCTAAAATAGTAGTTTATTTATAAACTTAATAATAGTATAAGTTGAACATGCTATTAAAATAAATAATTGTATTTTTAATTTACAGGCCAATGGATGTTGTTATTTTATTTTTGGCTTATTCGTCAGCTTCTAATGATTCGTCGACAATGAATTCAATACTGTCTGTTTTTAAAGATCGTTTAAAAAATGGATTTTTCCGAACCGACATAATGGAAAAGACTTTTAAAATATTTACACCAGTAAGTTAAAGTATAGATATATTTTTATATGCATTAACCATTTTATTATCTTTAGGTCTTTAAGGAGTATTTTGAGTCATTTATTAAAATGTTTTCGAATCTTGTCAAAGTAACAGACCATGTTTCTATTGAAGTGGTATCGAGTATGGCTGTGTAAGTTTTTTGCAGAATTTATATGTGTACATACTTTTATTATACTTACATTTTTTTACTAAATTTAGAAACTGTTTTAATAATATTGACCAATGCTGGTGTAATTGGATCGTGGAGGAGCTTCTTGTATTAATGGGTACTGGTAATAAGTTGATTGTTGAAGTAGTATTAAATATACTTTCTGAATTCACCGAACAAAGAATCAATAAGATGCAACCTCTTGCTACACGATTAACGGTATTTATCAAGTTTGATTATTTTCGCACAATTGTCTACAACACTTTTTTTTACTTTCAGTCAGTTTTTATGAATAAAATTTATGACTTTTCAATAAGAGAAATTTCACAAGTTATGGACATGTTATGTAAAATTGCCTATTCGGAAGGACCAGATGGTATTAACGATTGCTCGGTCTTTCAAGATGAAATTAATATATTCGTGCAAAAAGAACTTTGTTCTATTGACACTATGTATGTAATAAGAGTTTAATTTTGTTTAAAGATGCTTTCAATGAAGTGTTTTTTCCATGTATATAAACACTACATTTTTCATTGATTTTTTTAGATCTCAGCGAGTTGGCATAATAGGTGCTATAATGTTGATAAAACATATAGTAAGTGTAACCCCTGAAGAAGCTAGTGAAACAATCTCCAATTCTGAAGAAGATATTCCTCTTACTCCAAAGGCAAAAGAAGCATATTCTCTTATAGGTAAATTGTACCAATTATAAAATAAAAAGTAGTGTTTAGCGTATATAATAGTTAAAACCAGTACAAAGTCACAGAAACCCGATAATTACTAGTTTAGATAATATAAACATTTTCTTAAAAATATGTAATTAACATGTAGTAGGGCAACAATATAAAACGTATCTATTACTCCAAATTCTTTTGTGCATCAAAGCCAAATTAATATAAATAGTTGTGTTTATCATTCCAGAGTTATTGCTTACAAGAACTAAAGCCGACACCGATTTTCAGATTTTATTTTTTGATCAATTTGCTCATATGCTTTTCCAGTGTCCTTACCTGGATAAAACATTTATGGTAATTAAGTATTTACTTTTATCAGAATTTCTCTTTTATAAATGGAAATAATGATAATGTCTATTTAAACGTATTTTACAGCATACAGTGTCCACAGTTTTGAAGACAAATTTTCAATACAGTTTTCTCATAGCTGCAAATGAATTTTTAAACGAGTAAGTATGAATTAGACATAATGATCCCACATATTATTAGCATACAAAATAATTTAAATCTGTTTTGTTCCTAAATGCCTAGTTGTACCTATAACCTATTATTCAATGTTAACTGTAACTCACATTTTTTTTCTTTTTCTTAATTACAGAAATTTGATGTTTGACTGCTCTTTGACATTTTGTCTTGATAAAAAACTTGACGAGATCATAGCAGTAAATATTTGTCCTGTCGTTATGAATGAAACAAATAAAGTTGAAAAAGCTGTGCTTGGCTTTCAAAGTAGTCGCTCGAATGCTTTAACTTCCATGTTTAGGTTAGTGAGAGTACTAGAGCGTGAAGATTTAAGTGAGATTGATGCTCTATTAGGGTGTCCTATTATTCTTCCAAATACCCAAACAATGGATAATTTTGAGATGTTATCACCTGAACAACAAATTGTAGTTGTCAATACACTATTTCATACTGTGAATTGGTTTCATGAAGTCATTAACTGTTTTTCCTATTTGATAAAACAGAAGAATGGCAGTAAAGTAATATTTAATATGAAAACAAATAAGTTTGAAAGTATTTATAAGTATCTTTTTTTCTTAGGTGTTAATCCGTTTGAGAACTATCACATACTTAATAAAATCTTTAAAAAAATGTTTGTCAGTTATGTATGATCCTGAATATATTCCTCCAGTTTGTTACTATGGACTGGCAGTGGAAAAACCAAACTTTAATAAAATCAAAAAGTATGTGGAAAATATATGGATTGTCCAAAAAATTTAAATAATTAAATAATAAATTGCGTATATAGTAAATCAAAAACAACAAAGTCCACAAAAGGTGACAAAAAAGCCAAAGGAAAAGTAAATATCTCGGTAAATACAACAAGTGCGACTAATTTTAATATCACCCATACAAGCCATGATGACAACAATTTTGAAGACGAAGTTGATATTAGCATTTATAAAGATTATTTTAGAGAACTGGACATTGATACTTGGTTAATTCTTACACAGAAATTTGTCATTAATCCCGATTCTGAAAAGGTAATACTACCTTGATGTCTGTTTTTGAAAATATAAAATTATAACATTACATTATTAAAGTGTTGTTTTTCTGTGTTTAGGACAAAGAATTTTCTCCAGAACTTGGGCCGTCAGAGTTACGATATTTATTAGAAGACATTCTACAAAAACTGGAACATGTAGTTTTTAAAAATAAAAAAATCAGTCCCTTGGCTAAGTCTAAATCTAAAGAAACAGTGGGTTTTACCACTGTGTCCATGGTACCAGAAAAAACTATGTTAAAAAATTTCATAAAACTTCTTCCCCATATATTTACAGATTTAGAAGCTCTTTCAGAGTTTTTTAAAGTAATTTGATATTTATTTTTTTTTTTTGAAAAAAAATATATAACTAAACACTGAGGTTTTTTTCCCCAGAATCTTTTGATTGTAAACGATAATATCTTGGATGCCACTGGAATGTTTATGGTTGAATCAATTGAACTAAAACAATGTGTAGGTTTGATATTAAAATCTATAGTGGTTTTATTCCAATGGAGTGATTTTAAGTCATCTGATACAGAAGACCTGTTTATAAGTAAAATTATATAATTTTTTTTAATGTATTATTATAATAATTAATGTATATTATTTCAGATGCTTTGAGGAAAATGATTAGTAGAACAGATCTATGCAGTCAAAGCACTCAATCTAGACGCCAAATGTGCAAAAAAGAGTTACTATCTGAAAAAATTAAGTACTTGGGAAACTACCAAGATATTATTCTTCATATAGATGCAGCTGTTAGCCTTGTAACTGTTATGAAGTTACTGAACAATTTTTCTTATGATCTTGAAAACGATGTGCTAATAAGTAATTTTATTCTTATAGTTGGGCAGTAATTAAATACCTACCTAAAAATGTAACAAACTATGTATTTAAAATAAATTCCGAAAATCTGTAGTTTAAAAATGTATTAAATTGAGTTTGATCAAGCTTGGTAATTAATATATTAGCGATGTGATAAACATATCAATTGTCAATTTTGATCAAACTCAACAGTGTACATTTTTTGTCTAAACAGATATTTAAAATTTGTTTTTTAGTTGGGTATGACATGATAATAACATGAGTACGTCTCATATTATCTATGTATACATTTTAGGAGATACTTGCTGGAATTTTTTGACAAGACAATGGTACACCATGCAGGGTTCACATGAAGATGGTACAAAGTACAATGAAAAGATCAAGTTCTTACTTAATACATATTTCCAGTGCCATGACAATGTCAGTCAATTAACTAAATTGGTAGAAATATTTGCAGAAGAAGTATTGGTTATGGAATCTAAAACTGATAAACTAAAAACACTACCGACAATCAATAAGTAAAAAAAAAAAACTGAATTATAAATTAAATGTGTTTAATTTTTAATCTTTAATTTTTAGAGCAAATTTGAAACTTTTAATTAGTGTCATATTGAGTATTTTATTGGATTTTGTAAAAAAGGGTTTAAAAAAATCTGAGAGTGAATATGATCGTCTAACTGTATGGCAGTCATCCATCTTTATAATGGAAAAAGTAGTTTGCGTAGTAAAAAAACAGGATTCACGTAATAACCTTCTAGCCTTTGTGAAAGTAAATTATAAATAACACTATTTTTCACCACGATTTGTATTAAATTAAATATGATTAAATTTAGAATGTCTTGCATTTTTTAGGGTTCTAGTTTAATTTTTAAACTATTCCTTGCGGAAGGAATGAATGTCTGCCAAAATTTATTTAAATCGCATTCAAAGGAAGTTTCAAAAGTGTTAAAAAATCTACAAGTGATAACTAGATTCATGCAAAATATATGTAACTACACAAAAGTAAGATGGATACATCATTAATTTAAATTATAATAAAAGAACTTAATAAATATTTTAATTTAAAGGTCATTAAAGACAATGCGCTGAGTACTTATTTACCAAGCATAAGAGGAATACTGGAAACATTAATTTTAAAGGTGAAAAATGTTATGGTAATGAATGGCTGTACAGATGCTTTATTTATGGGTATTATGAAAAATATGGATATCAAAGGAGAAGAAATATTATCTCAGGTTTGTCTTAAAATTATTTTTAATTTAAACACATACAATGTAGTTAAAATAATTATTATTATGTTGTTACAATATTTTTTTTATTATTATAGAATAAAAGTAGTGATGACGAAGATGATGATGATGACGACGACGATGATGATGATGAAAATAACAGAAGTAAAGATAAAGATGAAGCAAATGATTTATCGCAACTTTTGGATGATAATAAAGAACAAGATGATGAAGATTCTGATGAAAATTCATCAATATTATAACTTATTTGAATTTTTTATACAAATGAGTGTACTCAATATATGTGTAGATATTATTTTGTTATTTTTTTTAACGTTATCAAGCTATAAAAGTTATAATTTTATTTTTTTAAATCAATATAATTTAGTTACTACCTAAAAATGTTTGATCAATATTTTATAATCAACTAGTATTCATTTGTTCCTCCAGTCACATTTCTTAATATGAGTTCAAAAAATACCTAGTAGGTGAGAACACAACAATTGCATTAATATTATTGTTGCAATATACATTTCTTTACAGCGATGTAGTTTGTAAAAAACGTTTGGAATCGACCAGACGCAAGTTTTTGAGTTGTATTTTCGGCGAAATAGACAATCTAGCCAATAATCAAAATTCATCGATGGAAGGAGTAAAGTTTCAACGACTTTTCGATGACCGTTTTCCATATAAAGAATTTCAACAATTGGAAGATCTGGTTATTAACAAGCGACGAACGAGATTGAGAACAATAGTCGAAGATAAATCATCGTTCTAACTCTTCGCTTGACTATATGTTAAACGTGAAAATTTTTGTATTTCAATCATTATCAATTATTTGCTTTAAATATATTTTGACATTATAATGTTCATATATTATGGTTTCGTGATATTTTTTTTTTTTTTTATGAACACATTTATTTATATTTATATTAATGGGACAAGCTAAGAATTTACAATATTTATACAGTACAGTATTTACAAATATAACACATTACAGTGTACTCGAAATGCTTAGATTTTTAGCCCGTCCCCGCAAGACACAGCCAGGCCATTATTGAGATTTTTAGTGACCCATTTTCGGATTTTCCTATAGTCTGAGCACCATATTGCATAACCCCGGAGACTAGGAATCATAATATGTGTCACTGCACACGCGCATCATGTTTAGCCTTTCGATTATTGATTTAAAAATTCAGCCTGATAAGGGCTGAATGTTGATAGGAGAATACCCATTGCCCGACTGAATAGTGTAATCGTTACAACTCGTTCAGTCGATTGCTTTTCAGTTAGTGTCGACGAGACAAATGTAAACTTTTCCGATTTTCGTTGACCAACAGTTGTGTACAATAATTGAATTTGGATAAAGAGACTGTGTACATCGAAAGTGAAATAAAAATGGTGGTAAGTCAATAGGGCGAGTTATGAAAAAAATTAGTATTTATGCTGTGGTCTTACTTGTATAGGTATTCAAGGCAGTAAAGTGCTCGGCGGACGATTGGGCCATAACTAATTGTGCTATAATAAACGATGAGGACTTCCATAGTGATACAAAGTATGTAACGTCGATTAAAAATGAATTAATAAAAAGTTCCAAGTTCTAACCAATTGCTTGTATAGATATATTGAAGTGCAACACCAAACCAAGCCGGATATTAAGTTCTGGTTCACTGTGAGATCAGTTAAAAATCCTCCTCCACGTGGATGCATTGCCTTCTCTATGAATCAGCGAGAATGGGCGCAGCTATCAATCAATCAAGCGATTAATGTTATCCCTCACCCGGCTAATGTTCCAATCGATTTTGTGTTGTCTGTTGAGGTTGAAGTCGATTATTTTAATAAAAAGTTAGTTAAAACTATCCTATTTTTAGTTTTATTAATATTTTATTTTGACATTTGTGTTTTAATTATTATCAGAGGAAAGACTAACGAACAATTTGATACTGACATGATGGCAAAAGAATTTCTAATGTTATTTTCAAACCATGTGTTATCTGTTTCTCAAACACTGCTACTTCAATTACCAGAAAAACCATTAATGTTCATTAAAGTCAAGAGTATTGAAGGTATTTATAGACATCCTGAAATTGTTTTTATACTAACAATAAGTACTTGTAGTTAAGTATACTATAGTAACTTTAAAACAATTTATTCAAGTATTAAATCTATAATATTATTTTTCATATTATGTTGGTTAATATGTAAACATTATTTCTTCATTTTTAGAGTTTTTGAGCTTATTTATTGTATTTAATAATATAATAATAGTTACCAGAAATAGATATTATTATTAATCATGTTCCTTATAAAAAACAGTACATCATTATCATACCATCATAACGAACAATAACAATGCCATTCATTTATACACAAAAGTATTATTTTTTGTTGCCAATTTAAAATGTACTGTTTTTTGTAAGAAGTGTCAAATTAATGACTGTTATCAAATTACTAGTGTTTTTCACTAAACCTATTAAATAGTTTTGTCTTCTGTTAATTATGGTAATCTAATTGTTAACATATTTGTTTAGGCGTAAACTCTAATGAAATAAATTCTGGAGCTAAACCGCGTATTGTGCAGTTTGGAAAATGTTTAAGTAATACAGTCGTTCGGTTTGTGGTTGGACCGAATGCGTCCTTCTTGTTGGTAGGAAGAGCAAAGAGGTAACAACTTAAATTATTATTCAGAATAATTTCAAAACTTTATTATTTATTTAATACTTACAGTCAGCAAACTCGTGTGTCAATCATAAACCCGGATTTTGATTTTAACAAAATGGGTATTGGAGGTCTCGACAATGAATTCAATGCCATATTTCGAAGAGCTTTTGCTTCACGAGTATTTCCACAAGAGATTATCGAACAACTAGGTAAATATTTGTAATATTGTTAACTGTACAAGACAATGAATCTATTTGGGATGCATGATTTGTGTAGGATGCAAGCATGTCAAAGGTATTTTACTATATGGTCCGCCTGGAACTGGTAAAACGTTAATGGCTAGACAGATCGGTCAAATGTTACAAGCGCGTGAGCCCAAAATTGTTAATGGCCCTCAAATTTTGGATAAATATGTTGGTGAATCTGAAGCAAATGTTAGGAGATTGTTTGCTGATGCTGAAGAGGAAGAAAAAAGAGTATGGTTTTATATAATATAATATATATATTTTTTAAATGTATTTTTATTAATTTTATTTGTACTATTTTAGTGTGGACCAAGTAGCGGTTTGCACATTATCATCTTTGATGAAATTGACGCTATTTGTAAAGCAAGAGGATCAGTTGGTGGAAATACCGGAGTGCACGATACAGTGGTTAACCAGTTATTAGCTAAAATAGATGGAGTCGAACAACTTAACAACATCCTGGTCATAGGCATGACAAATCGAAGGGATATGATTGATGAAGCATTATTAAGACCTGGTCGCCTTGAAGTATGCCTGCAAAAGTCGACCAAGTTACAGCGTTATTAATTTCTTTAATATGACTTGCTAGGTACAAATGGAAATAAGTTTACCAGATGAACATGGGCGACTACAAATTTTGTCTATTCATACAACTCGCATGAAAGAATTCAAAAAAATTGCTAACGACGTTAACATGAAAGTAAAAATTATATTTTTATTACAAACTTATTATTAATATATATATATTTTTTTAAAAATAATATTCTATATTTCTTTAATAATATTATTTACAACAATTAGGAACTCTCATCGTTAACAAAGAATTTCAGTGGAGCTGAATTGGAAGGTTTAGTTCGTGCAGCTCAATCTACTGCCATGAATCGCTTAATAAAAGCCAATAATAAAGTAGAAGTCGACCCTGATGCTTCTGAGAAACTTCAAGTCTGTCGAGATGACTTTTTGCATGCTCTTGAACATGATATAAAACCAGCATTTGGTGCTAGTGCTGAAGCATTGGAACATTTCTTAGCAAGAGGCATTATCACATGGGGACCTTCGGTAACCAGTATACTAGAAGACGGCTATTTACTTACTCAACAAGCACGTGCTCAAGATTCTTTTGGACTTGTATCAGTTCTTATTGAAGGGCCCCCAAACTCTGGCAAAACAGCATTAGCTGCTAAATTAGCTAAAGATTCTGACTTTCCGTTTGTCAAAGTGTGTTCCCCCGAAGATATGGTTGGCTTTACAGAGACTGCCAAATGCACGCAAATAAGAAAAGTATGCAATATTTCAATGTAATATTGAACTAATTTCATTTATACGACATTTTATTTTTTAGATTTTTGATGACGCCTACAGATCTCAACTTAGTTGTATTTTGGTTGATAATATTGAACGTTTATTGGATTATGGCTCTATTGGTCCTAGGTATTCCAATCTCACTTTGCAAGCATTACTCGTTTTGTTAAAAAAACAACCACCTAAAGGTAAAAAGTTATTGGTACTATGCACAAGCAGTCGGAAGCAAGTACTAGATGAAATGGAAATGCTCTCTGCTTTCACTGCTATTCTTCACGTTCCAAATCTCAGTCAGCCAGAAGAACTTATTACTGTTTTGGAACAATTTGATTTGTTTACAAAACAAGATATCCACAAAATTCATAATCAAATAACTGGACACAAGTATGTTTTAAAGGCTCAAAACAAAATTTAAAAATCAACTGTTTTAGTTTAATTATTAAAGAAAAACGTGTTTTTTTTTTAGAGTATTCATTGGAATAAAGAAACTGTTGGCTCTTATCGATATGGTCCGCCAAACAGATCCAAAACTTCGCGCCATTAAGCTGTTGACCAAAATGGAAGAAGAAGGATGTTTAGATACAGGCACCATGATTCATTAGTTATATTTCATAATTTGATTCTATGGTGTATTCTCATTTATGAAGTTAGGACAAGCATTCCAAAATTAGAAAGTCAATTAGGCATTATGGTAAAATATATTAAGCAGTATTATTCCGTTTACACGTTTTTCTTTACCTTTGCCTTTTGTATATAATATGAGCAGTTAGCAGTGGTGTTACTGCGTTTACGTTAAATGTCCATTTTTGTTTAATGAATTTTTATTTAGTTATTAATTAATAGTTTACCTTATAATTAAGTATAACTTAATTTAAAATTTTGCTTCTTTAATGCAATATTGTTGTTTTTAATTTCTAAAAATATTATTGTTACCTTATTTTTTTGTGATTTATTTGTTTTATAATAAGTAATATTAATACTTAAGTATTCTATTTATTTTTATTATACTGTTGTATAACGATTACTTTAATAATTTTTTTTTTCTTAATGATAATTTTTAATAACATTTTTCCATGTTTTTAATAAATGACAAATAATAAGTAAGCAAGGATCTTATTAGACATAAATTATTATACACAAACTGTAACATCGGATATATTATGTACCATGTACTGATACATAGACTATTGTTAATACTTAATTCACCAATCTTTATTTAATTTGTTCATGACTGATCAATGTTTTTTAAGTAGGACGGACTATGCTGCTCATGTTTTAGTTTTTTGGGCCTGTACGTTATATTATATTCGTCTTTAATGGGCCGGTTTTATGATAATTAGAATCTCGCTTTTTATTTATAATATTTTGTTATGCACGTACGTTTATATTTACAAAAAGTTTCAATTACATAACTATATTTGTAGGATGTATTTTTAACTTTCATCAAAATGTTAAAATAATAATTTATTGTTAAAGCATTTTAGTAGTTTTAAAAAAGATCATACAAAAGTAAATTTATTTAAATTATATATCATTAATTATTCATTTCTAATTATTTTAGCTACAATTTCTTAAATTAGTATATGCTAATATACAATAATATGACTTTAATATTTTATTATAACTTAAATATTTAACTCTTTTATTTAGTCGACACATGAAATAGCATGTTTAAAAAAATTGAATATTACTAATTAAAACTAATGTTATGTTTATTAAAACTAAATACAAGCTTGACAAAAAATTTTGAATTGGCTTAAGAAGTATACTGGATCCGAGCCATTATAGCCTTAGGTGTCGTTGTTATAAATTATTTTATCTGTTGTTACTCATATTACCGTAGTCAATAAAAATAAAATAATAAAGTTTTTATATGTTGTGGTTTTCTTTACTGTATTTATAGGTAGTTTTTGCGCATATAAAAAAAATATGGTAAACGCTCATTGTACACATATTATGCAATCAGTGCCACATCGAGCTGTACTACCGCCAATGGGCAAAATGCAGATTTCTTCTCTATAAACATCATTAGAGAAACAATTAGTCGCCTCCAAAACACCATAAAATCTGGCGCCATGGAACAATTGGTGGTTAAATAACGGTTTAACATATTTAACTTATTGCGCAAAAACTACTTAATACTGTGTAAATTCATGATTGATACAAATCAGGAATTTGCCTGCACAAAGCTAATTTGAAAACAAGTAATCATTGGACCTACTCAGAAAAATATTGTTAACAACCCACTAAAGAGGAGGTGATAAAGTGTGGTCGGAGATAGTCAATGAGAGTACTTTGTACATGTTATGCTTAGAGAAGACAATTGACAAAGTATCAACAAAACAAATTAATTGACTATTTATAAGTAAGTTAAATAATGTACTTTAATAGCTAGAATTTTTTACTTCAAACCTTGTAGCTGCGTAAAAATTTGTTTTATGTATATCGTCCCCCAGAAAAAAATGCTGATTACGCTACTTATTAAAAAGTATAAACTTTTTCAAATAATGGCACAAAAAAAAGTTCACAAGCAGTGAGTGGACACATGTCATTAATCATAATGTCTATTATAATGCAATGTCTAATCATCTGACTGAAAAATGCGTTCTTCACACCTGTCGTAAAAGGCGACTAACGTGACGTAGATCCCTCCGACAACTGACAAGTGGCCTACTGACTGGTCACTTTATCTTGTGACACACCTTCTCCAGCCCGCAATTAGCACCTAGTACTCCTAGTCGGTCCGCAGTCGTAGGGGATCCCTTCGGGGCGAACCACTAAAGCCAAGGAACATATAGCATATACCTATATTTAAAACAGAAAGTTATATAAAATTTTGTATATAAGAAAAAGTAATTTTTACTAATTCGTCATTATATACTCGTGTCCAAACCACCCATGAGGTAGAGTATTTGGCTCGTTTTTTTTTAACGTGGTATCTCCATCTACGATGATGTTTCAAATTGTATTTACTGTAAAACAACCAGCAATGTGTGGTAGGGGCGTCTAGTAAAGTGAGCTAATCAGTACTTAATTGGTATTGTGTGTGTAGCGTGAACTTTTCAATGCTATTAAAGATAATGGGACTAATGAAGATGGTGGACTCAGGCCTCCGAAGTCGATCCGGGCATAACATAAGATTAACCTTATACTACAAAGACATCCGGCCATCGATTTCTTGGGCGGCCACGCGACAGACTATGGTGGACTTAGGACTTTAGCGTCAAAGCGTGTACCAATGAAGTTATCCTGCAGGATCGTGGGATAGATATTAGTAATTTAAGTTATTAAAGAAAACTTGTTGGTGTATATATGTACAATGTGTTGTTATTTGATTAACTGGACACGAATATTATGGTAAGTAAATAATTTTTACAAAGAAGAAAATTCAAATGGTTGTATGAAGTATGAACCATAACAAGAACGACCTTAACGCGAAAGAGAGTAGTTACAAACGAAAAAAGGTTGTGAAACAAAAGACGAGCATTAGCGCCACTGTCGATAGAATAGCTTTAATATGTCTGAAGAAATTTAGAAATAACCTTTGAGGAAAGTTGTTTATATTATTCATTAGAATAGTGCACGAGTGTTAGCTGAATGATATTGAAATATGAAATATTTTTAATATGCATTGTACCTATAACAGATGTGACCTACTATTGTGTAAGAAGTTTAGTTTAATTAGCTGAAATGATGGTAGTTTTAAATTGTATAAATTGACTTAAATAAATAAATTATAGTTTTGCGGTTGTCCAAAACAGTTTATAAAGGGAGGACTGAAAATAAAATCGTATCATCGTACATAGATCTAATCCACGCAATATTTAGTGTATTGTTCAGATATTTTACCTTTATTTTTATTCCAAGTGAGACCAGAATATATTACTCACCATACTTAGAATATGTCACATACCTGCCACCATCAAGCCTCCAGATGAATCATTCTACGTAGTCTACATTTTGCCAGTTTTTTTGGTCTAAAACGTCAAAAAAAAAAACAGACTGCTTTAAATTTTAAGTATCTTTAATGAATCTCTTTAATAACAAAAATTTACAACTTCAATCAAAGTATGCTTATTAGGATTTGTTAATGAGACCAGAATAAAATAATATTATATTAGAAAATTAAAAACATATTGGGTGTAAAAAGCTTTTCAATACAGCTCATAGTATTTTATTACAAGGTTAAGTTTAGTACTTCTAACAAAAAAATTATAATTAATGCAAACTACTTACAATCTGTATTGAATTTCAACTACATTTGAAGGCCCCGGTGCAATAACCAGGTATGTCCACTTTTTTTAAAAATCGTGTTTTGATATAGAAATATTGAGAAAAAAATCTCTTTCGATTGGTGCAACAACCGAATACGTCCAATGAATAGTATTGAAATAAAATAATAAAAACTGATTTTTTAATTTCTGTTGGGTGCAATAAACAGGTATGTCCGGACATATCCATGGAAACATTATATTTACATTTTTTTTTCATCGGGCGCAAAAACCAAATACGTCCGGACGTTACTGGTTGTTGCTCCCAACAACTTTAAACTTTAAACTTTATTTTGTTGATGCATTAAGGGACGTTGTATTAAATAACCTTGTGTGATTATATTATTCCAATGACTTAATCTCTAGTTAACTATTTAATTAAAAAATTATATGATTATTATTTAACGTACATACTAATAATAGATGACTTATTTACTACAATAAAATATTGTGTTAATTAGTTGGCTGCAATAACCAGTTATGTCCAAAAACAAAATTGGACGTAACTGGTTATTGTAACCATTGAAAATATAAATATCATAGTTTTTTTAGTTTTTATAAATATTATCATAAATATAAAATGTAAACCAATGGAAATGGGTTTAATTGATGTATCTTATTCTTACAAAAAGAATATCACCACATTTTTAATTTTTGGTTCATTTACCAATTTTATAGATAGTTTTTTATGTTTCCTGAACAATTTTGAAAAATTGACGTACCTGGTTATTGCACCGTGGCCTTCATTTGTCTTCTGGTGTTAAAACATTTTTGAAAGTACATTACAAGTAGTGCAGTTTGGTTAAAGATATCGAAAAAAAATAGGACGGTTTAAAATTTACAAACGAATTTAAAATTTGACAAACTATAAAGATGGAACATTATTTAAGTAATAACAAAACTTCTATAATACTAATATATATTACTTGTTTCTCTGGAGAGACCTATTTGTTGATTTAAACATATATTTTTCGCGTTCATATGTTTATAGGTAAACTATATTATGTTAATACTGTAATAAGCTAAAATAATCATTGTATTTCAGCCACCTTTTTACTGTGCAGGTGATTTACTAAGCTATATATAATTTTAGGCAAGCGATCAATATACTTATAAGTAAAGCCGTAAGGCTCCACTTGATCATCAATCATCATTTCTATATATTTATTTAAAAAAAGAAAACAGATGACGACATGACATCGTTTTTGTATCCCACTATCGCTTTTGAACTAACCACTGGCCCGGAATGGGCAGTATTTTAATTACTATAATTGAATTACTTAGGTAATTAGTAATTGGTTATTAGTAACTCTTCTAAATACAGTTTTTAATTTTCGATTCTACATAAACCTGATTCTAGTTAGCTACAGATATGTTTTGGCATGTTTTTCACGCTGAGTGTTTGATTTTAGGGGTCGAATAGTTACTTTGGAAGTTATAAGCATAAACTTATTTTTAATTTTTTGTTTTAACGCATTAGCTTTTATTTATTATTTATGTCAAAATTTGTTCTCGTTAAATATAATGATATTAACGAAGCTTACAAAGACTTACTTTTAAAATTATGAGTAGAGACGTCTTTTTCGAAAAAATTAAAGTACTTAAATTAAGTTTTGGCTTATAACTTTAAAAGAAAATTCGGCCACCAAAATCTTACTTCATCGTTGCTATTGACGTAAAAAAATACATATATTCTTACTTATTTTGTGTATTATTTTCATATTGTTATTATTGTATAACTACGTATATGAGAATTCTAAATAAAAGTCAAACTTTTTGGGACTGGTTGACATGGGTAAAAATCGGGGGAGGGGGATATAGCCCACAAAAACGTGTTTAGGTACCTACTTATATATTGATATTGTATTTTAAACATTTTGTAGGGTGACAATTTCACTCCCAATGTTTTTGAGTTGGATTCCTGTTAAGAACTTATTTTTAAACAGATATATTGATCCCATCCGACCTCTATAATCTTCCCATACATATAACCTTCATTTATGTAAATTTTAGAAATAAAATTTAAACCGATAATCTTTTGCATACACATTTAGTACTATGACCTATACTTATATTGTGTTTATGCATCGTTATAAAGAATAAATTTAATAATATTTTTTACAAAAACAAAGTATTTTGTTTTTATTATAACAGTTATACTTTATCACATGAATAATTTTCGGATATATCCGCGTCAATGGTTGTTAACCAACGTTTCGGACTCTTTGCAGGGTCCATCTTCAGTTCAGCTATACTTTAACTAAATGTAAATAAAAATAAATACAAAAAGACCATTTCGATCAAATAAACTACAGATTTAGCGCTTTCTATGGTTCGGCTCCCATTTATGAGCGGCTGACTTTTAACACGACGTAGGTTATCTCTCTGTATTTAACCAATGTTTCTGTAAATAAATATGTTTATTTCTCGTTAATATCATGATTATAAAAAAATCAAATATAATATACAATAAAAACAAATAATTAAATAAAATTTCAAATTTGTATATATAATGGAAATATAGCCGATAGGTACTATAATCACGGGATTCGGTGTGCTAGCTTTAAAATTCAGGATGCCCTACGACTCCTGCGATTTGCATTAATGGTACTAACACTAAAGAAAAACATTGAAATATGCAATAAGTGTATTAATTTATCTATAATAATTACTAATTAGCATTGATTTTAGAATACACAGATTGTATGTGGGATTCCCGTTGGCTTTGGAAGTACTCGTCATAGACTCATAGTTTACCATCCGCCCGTCCATAAACTATGACGAGGGTACTTCTGGGCTCCGCTGCCAGCGGGAATAGCAATACTAATTGCTAATTAGTAACCGTTCATACATTTTAAGAATACTGAATATACCTTTTTTCAGATAAATAAACGAGCGATTTCATTTTATTATTCTAATGCATTATGGAAATTTGCATATATTAAGAAAATAGAGATAAACCTATACTCTATTCAAAATAAGAAGCGACCTCGGCGGCTACCTGAAAACCCGGTTTTTTACGTGGCTTTCAGATAGCCGCGAGGTCGCTTCTTATTTTGAACCGTGTATATATTTTGTCGGTTCTTCATAATTTCGCCACCGGGAATGCCACTTAAAATCAGTCGTCGTTTTTGCAGGGCCGTCTTTGGTTACGCGGGGGCCTCGTGGGCACACAGAGTTTTTGGGGGCTCTTTAAGAAAACCAAAAGAAAAAATGTAAATTATATTATTCGGGGTTCCATCAGGTCGGGGGCCAGTGCCCCACGTACCCTTAGGGTAAAGACATCTCTGCGTTTTTGTGTATTATACTTTTTATTATCTGTATATTCTAAAATAAATGGTAACAGCTTATATTATAATCGTATCATATAAAAAGATAGTTTAATAATGTGTACAAATAAAATATTATCTATTTCACGTGAACTAACTAGAGAATCGCGTGCAAAGATCCTTTGTCATATTAAGCTGGGGTCACGGTAGGTAAACTGACTCCTGACGTTATGAATATATTATTATTACAGCGAATACCATGGTGGGCAATAAAAATGTTCGTTAACTCACCTTATGGTTCCATATAGATATATCTATAACAAACCGCGGCTCTAGTCTCTACAACAGTTTACCGTTTATTTGGCAATACTAATATATTGTTCGTGTTCACTGTATTCTCACCATCGCCCATTATCATAATATTATTGAAATGTTGTTGTCATTATACTCGTTTTTAATGGTTTGTCGGACGTTTGTTTCTCTATATGGAGGTATATTATGTCCGCTGGAATATAGCTGGTGCGAGACGATGAATGTATATAGTATACAGTATACACAATATTAAAATTATACGAATAGTAACAGCCAAGAGTTACTATACAGGGTGTCCCACGAAGATGGGACAAATAAAAAAAACTTGTTCTAGAATATTTTTTAGTTAATTTATACTAATTTGCGTTATAAGCACCACGTTTTTTTGTTGCACTTAACTTTTACTTTTTTAAATTATTTTTTTATTATTAAGATAGCCATTTTATTGAGAATACTTTGCTGAGAATTTTGACTTGCCAATAACCAGTTTTGGATTATTACTTTTTAAGTTATTAAAGATTAAAGGGTAGGATGGGAGGTGGAGTGCAGTAGATTGTTATTTTTATCTGCACGCATTCGGCATTACTTCTACCTCCCATCCTACCCTTTAAACTTAAATAACTTTAAAAGTAATTATCCAAAACTAGTTGTCGACCTGTCAACATTTCTAGCAAATTATTCTTAATAAAATGGATATCTTGAATTTTTAAAAATAAATGTAACGAAAAAAAATTAATTAAAAATAGTAAAATAGTTAAGAGCAATAAAAAACGTGGTGCTTATAGCGCAAATGCGTATAAATTAATTTAAAAAAAAAAAATCTTAAAAATATTCACTAGAACAAGAGTTATTTAATTTGTCTTATCTTTGTGGGACACCCTGTATATGTATGAATAATAATAATATGTTAATGTATGTGGTATTATATAGAGGTATATTATTTTGGTGTGTGCGCATAGACTATACCATACTATCATCATGCTTGGACATTGAACGATTTGAAACCGGTTGTGCTTTAGAGGGGACACGCGGCCTCAAATCTCTGCCGGACCTATTATTATTACGTGCAGATTGTCCATGTAATGAATGTAACAACTAACAAGCAACAACACTACTGTTAGTGTGCAATTGATTTCATAACAGAGTGTGTGTGAATTGCGTCTTAAATCGTAAATATTTTTTTCTTAATCGCGTGCTGTACAGTATATTGTTTTAAATACAAATTACAATTACGGATATATTAAATTATTAATAAAATAATATTAATAATTTACAAAATCATATATCTATCTGTCTAGCGTTTACGATACGATAAATAGTATATTCGGCCGCTTTAGTGTTTTTTGTTTGTTTTTAAATTTTAATAGTGGACAGGATATTGTGATTGGTGTCGTGTAATGATATTTGTATGTAGTTGGTGACTGACTATATATATACAGCCTAATATTAGGTTTAACATTTGTGCACTAATCAGAATGGTGTGTCGTGACCAATATTCTGTATTTAACTTGCTGGCGGTATGGAGATGCCTTTGAACGACAGGAAGGTGACGGTATATCTTTGTCTATTGGAACTTTGCACTGCGCCCACACATTCCAAATACTAGTAGATAAATAATACAACTATTATTATAATGTCAACGTTTTACGGATTGCCCGGAGAAACGTAAGTTCATGTTAATATTATATACCTACGTAAAGATATTAGACTTAGGATACTGTTGTGACTTGTGGAACCTTATCAGTGACATGTCCATAATATTATTATGAAGACAGAAATGAAAAAATAAAATAATTGAGTCAATTTGTTTAACATTGTTTATGTTATAATATTATTTATCAAAGTATTTGTGTTGAAATCAGCAAATGGGAAGCTATAATATTATGATAAAATAAAAATAAAATTGATAAATCGAGGTACTTTTTAATATTTAATTTTCAAGATAAACTTTGTTTTTGAATTTTTAATAAAGAACCATATATCGTGCCATTATCTATTGTGCCATTTTTTCAAAATATTCTCGGGTTACCCGAGTCGGGTAATTATTTTAAAACCCATCAAAATTAGTTCTAAATATGTCTAAAAGTTATGAACACTTTTCATTTTCCATACCAATATACTCAATTATGTACCATACATATCTTATATTTCATTTTGACTTATAACCTTTTCCCCTTATAAATTGAAACTTGTGTAGTTGTGTGTGGTTTGAGCGGATAACGGTCGTTTTGCTGTGTAGCGTGAATCAAATTTGATACCTATCTAGCATAGGAATATAATATACTATTCCTTTTTTTTATTCAAATTTTTTAATCTCTTGCTATTAGCAAAAAAGATGTTTGAATAGAAAAAATAAATGTTTGGTCGGCCGGTACAATGAAAATACTTAAAAAATCAACTTATTTAAAATAATTTATAAATTTTTTTTAAATTTACTATTCAAGATTTGTTTTCTTATGTATAATTTTAAGGGAAAGTATAAAACATCTTAAAAACCCAATTTGAGCTTTTAATTAGAAAGCTTAATGAAATACAATTTTAAAATAATCTTTAAATTTTTTTACTAGAAAACCAACCTTCATTTAGATGTTATAGCTGAACATTAATATTTTTTTAGCATTGCTAATTTTCATCAATATTTGTTTTTTTTTAATTCTACAAATTTGCATTTGTGTTAAAACAAACTCCGATTTCTTTTGTACTAAACAGTTACTCAATCTTAAATTTATAAATTAAAAAAAAAACATTTCACCTTTTATAAATACATATTTTTTTTTTAAATTATGTTTGTTATAATTGATTTTGTTCGTTTGTTAGGCCTTTTAATAAAATTACATGACAAAATGCAGATGTAGATATGTGTAATCTACAAACTCGTAATAATGTTATTAATAGTTAAAAGTAGGTATTGAGCATTATTCTTTAAAACCACAGTATCAGTTTTTGAAATATATGATTAATTAAATTTTCCATAATTTGGTTGAAGTCATGTTTTATTATTTAACTATCCCGATACAAATTATAATATAATGTTTCTTAATAGTTGGTATTTTTGATAAAAGTCTCAAGGTAAACTAGTCATGTGGTCACTTATATTCAATAACATGTGAATGTAATCGTATTGTAAACCTGTTATGAACTTAGTATTGTAATAATACTTATCAATGAATTATTTGTTTTATTTCAGAATGAATTGGACATTGAGTTTACTTGTAGTTTATCTTCTAAGTCCGGCATTCTCAGAATTGACATGTTTAAAAAATGAAAATTGTTTTTGTCAAATGAGTATGGACCACGACGATATGGAAGTTATTTGTAATAATTCAGTAGACGTCAAATTAAAATCTATGCATTCATTAGTTCAAATACAGTGTCAATCAGAAAAAATGATGTGGCATCAGGTTTTTAACCAAATAAATATCACAACAATTGATTACAAAAATTGTCATTTACCAGATAGAGGTTTTCGCCATACCTTTTCATTGTTGGGTATCAATGACTTTCAAATAATGAGATTAAATTACATAAAACTTTACAGTAGTTTTGGAAGTGTTTATTTATCAAACCTGCAGAATGTCAAACATTTAGAAATTAGTGTTTCAAAGGCTGATTCAAAGTTAATACTTACTAATGACACATTCAATGGAACTCCAAATCTAATAAAGTTGTTTTTAAGGAGTAATAATATTGATCATTTACCTAAGTATGTGTTTAAACAACTCACTGCTTTGGAAAGACTTGATTTAGGCGGAAATAAATTGACAAATTTAGATCCTGATCTTTTTAATGGTATTCCATTAAAGATTTTAAACTTGGATTCTAATAGTTTGACTACTTTAAGTTTAAAAATTCAAAGTTTAATACATTTAGAATTAAGTAATAATAAATTAACTGCTATAGATGTAGATAATCTAAATAATCTTAAACATCTTTATCTTAACAAAAATGTCCTAACTAGAATGAAGGATAAACCATTTACAAACACTTCCCTTGAAACTCTAAATTATAAAAATGGAAATTTTACTATACCAAACAAATTCTTGACTGATTTAAATCAACTACACATTGTTACGTTGATATCATTGAATTTAGAAGTTTTACCAGAAAATATATTTTGGGGATCAAGAAATATTAAATCGCTATTGTTATCCTCAAACCGCTTAAAGAATTTACCTGTGTTACTTTTTCAAGATTCTGAGAACATTATAGAGTTAGATTTGTCTAAAAACCTAATTGAAGATATTAACCAAGAATTGTTTAGACCTTTAAAAAAGTTAGAGAAGTTGGATTTGTCTAGAAACTATCTTACACGGATAAACACTGGCTTAAAATATTCAACTAATCTAGTTAATTTGAATTTAGCAAAAAACAAAATATGGACTTTTGATTATGCAGCATTAAATTTACCTAAATTAAAAGAATTGAAAATGGCTGATAATCAAATAGTTAGCTTGGCATCAAATTTACAGTTTTCACTACAGTACTTGGAGAATGTTGAAAATTTAGATTTGGCTCATAATAAAATTACTAGTATTGATCCAGGATGGGTTAATCTGGTAAAATTAAAGAATGTCAATTTATCAAACAACAACATATCTAAACTGAGTATTGAAGACCTTCAGTATTTTGTTCACATTGAGACTGACTTTAGCTCAAATCCTTTACAAACAGTTAATTTATCTGGATTAGATGTTATCGCTAATTCACAAACATCAATGTATAACACAAAGAAAATCGTTTTATCAAGTCATACATTTTCTTGTGATTGTGATAACTATGAATTTGGAAGATATTTACACAAATTAATGACAGACAATATGTACAAATATCTTAAAATTGAACAGGATTTGACATGCAATAATGGAATGAGTTTTAAAGACGTTAGTTTGGATAGCTTGACATGTGGATGGGACCAATTTGATGATGAAAATAAAACAGATTGTTCGGAGTGTATATGCACTTATCGGCCTTTTGATAATTCAGCAATTATGAACTGTTCTAACAGCAATTTAAAGCTTGCACCTACAAAAATTATTACTAGTAAAAATCTCAACTACACGGAGCTGAATTTAAGAAATAACTTGATTACAGAACTGCCAGATTACACTAGTGTAAACATTGGGAAATTGGATGTTGGAAATAACAGTTTAAATTTTTTAAACATGTCATGCTTACCAAGAAAGTTAATCGTAAGTTGATATAATAATTATCCTGAATTCTACCTTCAATTACCAAGTCATAATATTAAAAGAATTATTATATTACAAGTTGAATTTTGCTTTGGTGAAGAGATAGTATTACAATGATGATTTTTCAAAATGTTAATGCTTATTTTTCAACAAAAAAAAAACCACATCTTAAGAATTAAAAATTATAATAAAGATAGTATATTATGTATAGTAGTGTAGTGTGGTATAGTGTACTTTTTACAAGTAACTTTTTGAATTTTTTTTTTTTATTTTCTTTGGAGAAAAATAAAAAAATTCATGTGTTCTTCTCCTCTCAGTACAAATTTACAAATAGGCAAATTATTACTAAATGCTTCGATTTTTTTTTTAAAATAGTCATATGTGTTAAAAGATGTATTGAAGAAACACATTAATACTTGCTTGCTCAGATCTGCATTGAAGCTAATAATTTATTATACTATATTTTTATGAAAGGATTATAAATAGATTAAGTATAGCTTACTATGTTATATTAATCTGTACTCAGAAAGTAATTTTAAATAAATTATAACGTTGGATCAGATCACCACAACATTACTATATTTCGTGTTCTGATTTATGTTGGTTTTTAAAATTTTAAATCAATTACACCAATGACTTAGTAAAAAAAAAAAAAATTAAATTGAGAATATATTTTTTGAATTTTATTTTAAGGAACTAAATATGGGTCATAATGAATTACAATCAATTGAATCATCTTTATCGTCGGATACAGAAATATTCAACAACTTAAACCGTGTAATTTTAGCTGGTAATCCATGGCTTTGCAACTGTGAGACTAAATATACAATTTCTTTGTTTCATAAATATGCATATAAAGTAAGTTGTTTTTTACATAATCTATTAATTATTTAGTTATAATACATTGTATTAATATTTTGTGAACATTTTATAAAGATTACAGATTATTCCAATGTTACTTGTTCATCGTCGACTCTATTACAAAATTTACTCGTTGATGATTTGTGCCATAAATCTACTATTTTAATGGCTACATCAATATGTATTGCACTTATTGGTTTATCTCTTGGTCTTCTATTTGCCATATATTATCGTTATAAAATTGAAATTAAAGTATGGTTGTATGCTCATCACATAAGGTGGCCAATGGCAGAAGAATCGATTGATAGTCATAAACTCTACGATGCATTTATAAGTTATTCTCATAAAGATGAAGATTTTGTTGCCAAACAATTGATTCCTGGCTTAGAGGGAGGTGAAAACTCTTTCAAACTCTGTTTACACAGTAGAGATTGGGTTGTGGGAGATTGGATCCCTGCTCAAATCGCTCGATCAGTTGACGAATCTCGAAGAACTATTATTGTATTGTCTTCCAACTTTTTAGAAAGTATATGGGGTCGTATGGAATTTCGAACAGCACATTCAAGTGCATTGAAAGAAAGACGGAGCCGTGTCATAATAATTCTTTATGGAGATGTACCAACAGAAGCATTGGATCCTGAACTTAAAGCTTATTTATCAATGAACACTTATGTGAAATGGGGCGATTATCTGTTTTGGGAAAAACTGAAATATGCTCTTCCACATAGACATAACGAGAAAAAGAAACCTAGAAGCAAAATAATAATACCAGATAAGTTAAATCCTTTAGTACTGGCATAAAATGAATTATATTAATGTATCGGGTGATTGGTTTACTACGACCCAGTCAATAACTTTGAATATATTACTTTTATAATTATTTGTTGGGATGTTAATATATTTTTTTTAAATATAATCCCATCCCTTTCTTTTATGTTAAAACCTTATGAACTAAGTTTTTCAACGGAAACATATTTATTTTATTAACTTTTTAAATTAAAAATAATTTGCTGAACATTTTGACTGGTCGATAATCAGTTTTGGATCATTATTTTTAACTTGGTTGAGTAGGCTCACAGATAAAAAAAACATCTCTCCACCCTTCCTTTATTTTAAACTTTTGTAACTTCAAAAATAATTATCCAAAACTGGTTATGGACCAGTCATAATGTTCAGCAAAATATTCTTAACTTAAAAAGTTAATTAAATATATACATTACAATTGAAAAAACTTAGTTCATAAGGTTTTTAACATAAAAGTAATGGGTTATATTTTTTTAAAAATATATTAACATCCCAACTAATAATTATAAAAGTATAAAAAATTAATTAAAAAAGTAATATATTCTAAGTTATTGATTGGGTCATAGTTGACTAATCACTTGGTTTATAAATATTAAATACATATTATAATAGTTATCTTTCGGTGCTTGGTCAAAACAAGTTAGTTCCTAAAATGAGGTTCTACCTCATGAAAATATTTTAAAATACCAGATCTAAAAACAATCGTTTTATTAGCATTTCAACTATAAACATAATAAAGTAATTTACTAGAAATAAAAGGGTTTTACAATATGTTCACCAACTTAAAGACATTTTTTCTTAAAAGTTAATATTTTTGACTTAATACTGAATACTATTTTTTTTTAAACATTTTGTGTCTAAGAAGTATAAATATATTTCCTATTTATATAAATATGTATAACAAAAATACATTTAAATGAATAAACACGGTGTTACCACTATTTTCAAAAATAATTGTAATGAACAGTTTACACTGTTTTTATAAATATATAATAAACTTTGTAAAAAATATTTGCACATTATAAAAATTGTGTCCCAATATAAATTATATTTATAGATATATAATGTGAGATTTATATTTTTTTTATTAAAATGTTGTATATAAAATGTAATATTTACATTTCCTTTTTGTGACATAATTAAGATTTATATTGAAATTTAAATTGTAAAAAGTTGACATTATTTGTATTTGTTTATAATGATTATTACAAACTATGTTTCATGAAACTAGTGGCTTGACTGTCTAGTTAATTTATTTTTAATGTAAAAAATAAGATAAAAAAAATCAAAAAACATAAGGATAATTATTCATGTTTTTAATGTTTTATATTGTTCTATAAACCATATAACTGTTAATTGAACCAGCTGCAATCAAGTATCTAGTTACTATTCTAGTCATTATTCATATTTTTTTTTAAATAGCTCTAAATGTGTTTTGAATGATTTTGTTACTACTTTATATATTTAAAATAAAATATGTTTTTTTGATATGAACAAAATATATAAATCACATGCATTTCTGTTACATTTGTATTTAACTGCAATCTTATTTATCTACATTCATATTATTAGGTATATTAGCAGTCATGTTACCATTTACAACTTATTTAGACAACCTAAAATCTTTTTTTTAAATACAATATTTGTTAATAACAATTTTGAAAAATTATCAATGCACATTAGTGTAGTGTACTAATACTTTACTAATAATCTACTAAAAAAATCCTTATGCATGGAAAAAAAGTTCTAATATTTTGAATTATAAAATTTGATTTCTTATGTGATCTAAAAATAAGCTTCTATATCCAGAACATACTGAAGTTACATAATTTTGTGTACAAGGCAAACCTAACTACTAAACAATAAGAATCTTTCAAAAATGCTTTCTGTTTGAATGTTTTATTATATTCCGTTAATGTAAATTAAAATAAAATACGTCAGTTTGTTGATATGAGTTAGTCATTATTTTTTTTAAAAATGAGATTATATTTTAACTGTACTTCAACTTGCACACTATAATATACCTTGAATGTATACTACTAAAGAAAAATTAGTTTAAAAAACTGGCATTTAAAAGGGCATTAAAAAAAAAGAAAAATTAAATGAATTGTTTTTTTTAATAACAAAGCCTTTCAAGCTTTTTAAATATATCACTTATCAACATATTTTAATTAAAATTATAAAAACATTTAGTCTTAAAACATAGAAACATAATAAACTTGATTAAAATATATATGACAAAAATAATTGTCCGAATTTACACACATTTTTCAATTTGCTTTTTATCAAATCTTAAGGAATAAATTATAAAAAAGTTAATGAAGTAATTTATAAAAACTTATGACTTTTTCTAATAGATAAAAGAAACAATAAATTAATAAAACAATACTTAAAAATATATATATATTAAACGTCAACAATGTAAAAAAAATTGTAACTGGTCACTGTTTATTGAATTTGTTCGACCTATTTTTATTACTTAATGGACATCTGCTGATTGTATGAGCTTTTGCTCCAGTTGCTTTACAGTGTGGACAAGTGTATCTTGATAAGAATGGGCATTTTACATTTCCTAATTCATCTTTTACAAAATGTGTCCTGTAAACAGATTCTTCTTCGCCATTGTTTTTACAGAAAGCACAGTGTTGGTTATTTGGTAAATATGGAGCATCGGGTAATTTAATTGATACTTTTTTGGATGGAGGTATTCTATTTGATTTAATAGGATCATCTCTTTTGTATTCTTCAGTTGTATGAACTCTAGTTGATTTTTTTGCTTTAGGTGGTTTAGGATGTTTTATGACTTCAGCATAAGATATAGTTTTTTCATCTGCAAAGTCTGACTTGGAACCATCTGAACTAATACTGGAACTTTTTATTTCATCATCATTATCGATGATGTGTAATTTATTATTATTTTCTTCAATCAATTTGCTATAATCATTATTATTTGTTGGCAGTGTTTTTATAGATGTAACCGTGTCTTCAAAATGTAAAGGTGAATTAGATGAATAAGTCGGTTCTTCTGGGCTAGGTGTAGGAACTAGAAGAGTGACTAGTTTATTAGGAAAGTTGACATTTACACTTTGATTATTTGAATAATCTTTTTGACTACTATTATTATTATTATTTATATTAATATTATTACTATTGTAATTTATAGTTTGAGTAAATGGTGTCAGTAATGGTTGTATTGCTGGGCGTTTACTCCATGAATGACCAGTATTTTTATTTGATGGCTGTACATAGAGCTGGCCAAAATCAAACCATCGAGTTTCTGTCAAAAAATAAAAATAAATTATAAAAAAGAAGCCTCTAAGTGAGGTTGGGGCATACTGAGAACAGGGCATATTGAGAACTGGGTCACAAGTTTTCAGGAATTATTATAATTTAACAAGATAGAATCACTTTAAAAAAAATGCTTTGAAACGTATCTGAAAACAGTAGAAATATTAAATAATTTTATGTTGAATAATATATACATTATTTTTGACATTTTGTAGAGCAAGGGGTGAATTTTTTTTAATTGTTGGCCCAAATACCTTTTAGCTACAATTTTTGATCCATATACTTGCCAAATGAAGAAATCAGTTAAGCAGTTTAGAAGATATTGTGCGCACAGAGACAAAAAATAAAAACATATTGAAAAAACAATACCTTCTCAGCTTGAAGTTAAAAATTAGGTAATATTAAATTATTCTATTTTACCACTAATGTTATGTCCACAAAAACACTTCTGACTTTGATTTTTTTAATACTTAAATCATTATTTGCTTAACTGAGCAATTTGTTGAAAATCTTTTAAATTTAAATTAAATCAGGTATGATATTCTGACATACCTCAAGAAACTAGGTATACTAGGTTAAATTTGCTACTGGTAACATAATATACAAAATGGCCTAAAGCTACTTACACAGAACTGACTGAAATTGAATAATTTTTTATCAAACCTTAGAAAATGTAATTAGTACCACAAAAAAGGCTTACTGGGATTTACCCGGTATCCTGGGGGTCCTATCCTATGTATGTACATATATTGAGAATTTTTAGGCTTGTAAGTTGATTTAACTTTAAATAAAGGCCTCCGGGCATTCATGACAATAAGTGGGATTTGCTAAGGTAAAACAACTGTAAAATGTACAAATAAAATTAGGGGGCCCGTTTAGGTCAACATAATATTTAAAAAATATGCTTTCGGTGTACTTACGATAATACTTAAGGTGGATTTCTGCGATGTTCATTACGTCGTCGTAAAACGAAGAGCTCATACACATATTAGGGAATCTCTTGGAATAGTGATAGACCATTTTCCGAGGTGAACCGCCAATGTGGTCGAGGTTTTCTTTCGAAATCTTGTTGAAAAGCCGCAACGGTAAATTTTGCAAAAACGCAGCAGCCCGATCATAGATTTTATGTTGACATAGTCCATCGTTACCGTTTGATATTCCGTCATGGAGGATCATCGTGCAGAACTATAATAATAACAACGGTATAATGATAAAACTCATGATGGTAATGACTATACAGTGAGACGTATTAATTCGTGAAAATATGCGAAACGGTAGTGGGTAATGAGAGCGGGAAATAAGAAACGACGAAAAGCATCAACATTAATTATTGACCAGGACAACCGCGTACGACAACTCCCGGCAATCGGTGTGCGATATTATAATATCAATCGTTGAGTTGGATGTTTGGACATGTACTAAACTATCTGATGCACGGCGCATCATAGTATCGTTGGGAGTATAATGGTTGAAATATTGTTATTACAAAATAGAACCGCTCCGCGCACGGGTATGCGTGTTTACTATTTTGCTTGACGTGTGCTATTTTTGGTGGTCGACAACAACGGGAATCCCGTTTGCTGTTTGAATTTGTTAACACACACACGCGCATACCCCATGATACGCACGACCACTATCAACTCGGATAATATTACCCTGTGGCCCGTTATCGTGTCGCCGACCGTTGACGCCTTATCGTGGGCCCAATGTTTATTATCATTAATCACAATCGGAATGCGTACATTTTAAACGGTAGTAGGTAAATAATAATAATAATGCCTTTTACGCTATGTTGCACATTTGAGTTATGAACGTTATTGAAAATATTAATAACACGTCGTTGTACGGTCTAGATCGGCCACAGCTTACGCCATAGGTGACTAAAAAACATTTAGATAGGTTTATTAATTTACGATTATTGCTTACCAGCAATTTGTGTTCATTTAACGCCAAGTTCCGAATCTGGTGAGTAAAAGTAAACCTTGATTATTTTACATGTAATTCGCTAACAGCACTTCATATTTCCTCCTCAGTGATCAATGCGATCTTCAGTCAGTGCCATTTTGTCAACTCCAACACAGGATCCAAATATGTCGCACCCAGATTATGAGATGACTGTGTACGATCACAGCACTCTACTCGTTTTGGTTAAACACCTGGGTAAACAACATTTTATAAGTCAATACTTTATTTATTTATATTGGTATATTTTATCATACGTGTTTCTTTGTTTTGGGCTTTGTTTTTTAAGGTGAAGAACTATCAACAAAGAGTTTTAACCGTTTGTTTGAACGTATTTGCCGTGTCAACCAGTTGCGTGTAGTCGATGGAACTGGAGTGGAGCGTTGTGTTCAGGCTAGATATATTAAAGACTACCCTGTCGGAAACAATGATTGGGGAGATTTTCAAACACACAGACGCCTTTTAGGTCTTATCACTGTATGTAAGTAATCATTTTAAATAATTTAAATCAATTTAGTTTTTTTTAAAGTGCTTTGAAGCGAATATTTTTTTGGGTGCTTTTGGTTTTTCAGTTTTATGGGTGTTGTCATCACAGAGTTTTTAAAAATGTTTAATACTAATTTATGTTGGTGTTTATATGGATATTGGTTGTTCTATACTTAAGAGGCCAAAATTACAACTTAAAAATTATTTATTAGTAATTTGATAAATTTGTGTAACAATAAAAAAAAATATTCAATCTATTTATTAAATTAGTATACATTTTAATAACATTTTATGTATTTAATAAATATTTTGATTACTTTCGAAACAATTTTTATTTCATTAATAAATAAACATTTTTTTTCAAATTAATATTAATGCAAATTACTATTACATTAGTAATATCTAAACATATTTGTTTTTTTTTAATACTTAGTGTATGGTATTATTGGATTATGGGGTTTTGCTTAAATAACGGGTGTTCCGTGTTATGGTTTTTTTTGGTTTAAAGCCCCTTGGTATTAATATATAACTATTATTATTTATGTTATTAGCTAAATGTAAATTACAAGTTGAATTAAATGAAGTATGTCGTTTACATGAGAGTTTAAAAGTCAAATACCAGTCGACATTGTATGATTCACGATGTTTTATATTTGGTGTGAACGCTCCAAATTGTCCAGAATTTAGCACTCCATCAAATTTCAAATCTAGAGATGTTTATTATTCTAGTGACAATGATCCTAATCCTTCAGTTGAAATGCATTTGAATGAATTCTTGTCTTCTCTATTTTGGGTTTTGGATGCAAAAAGATTAGAAAAATCCAAAGAGAAGGTATGTATTATTTTTAATACTATTCATGAATTTCACAACATAATAATATAACCACTGATTTAAAATTGTATCTCTAACATTTAACACTGCTCTTTATAAGGTAATATAGTAATTTAAAAAAAAATTACCATTTTATTGATTAGGTATAGCTTTGAATCATATCTATTAAATAGCAACAATTAAACATCAAAAGCATAAGAAACCGTGACATAAATAGGTAATACTTGTATTTTCCCCCCTACTTTATCTTTAAAGAAATTAAAGAGCAAATATACTTTATTATATTGGTAACCTTTTTTTTTAACAAATATGGAAAAAAAATGAATGGGAACATGAGATAGATATTATATTATAGATAATTTTAAATGTTGTAGGTAGTTGATAATGAAAGCACTCCTAAGTATCTAATGCCACTTTTACATTCAGCCATTGCCATTGCTCCTTGCACTGCTGTATTTACTTCCCAAAATACTTCAGTGGCAGCGTCGTAGGCAGTGAGTGTTTACATTGCCCATTGTTTACATTAGCCGGTTAGGCTGCTGCTCGCGCTGCCCAAAAAATCGCTTTTGGAGGGAGTACACTCGCGCTGTCAACTTTCATGCTCACTGCCATGGAAGTGGGCTGCATGTAAAGGTGGGGTTAGGTTAGGTTAAGTTTGAAGACTACAGTCTAGGAAAAGGTCACAGTTTTAAGAAACCATGGTATAAAGGAAAGGTGCGAGAAAGGGAAACATCAGCTTCATAGGCTGACTTTAGACTAGTTTTCTAAGGACCTAATGCTCCCACAAAAGGTCTATTTATGTTAGCCTGTGGTAAACTTAATTTGCTAAATGTAGTTTAAGAAATTAAATTAACAATTTCACAGGAGAGGTGAAACTAATGTATATTTCATATTTTTTACCTACCAACACATACTGCATAATTTATTAAAGTATTTTGAGAAAAAATCCTATCCTTAATAGGTGTTAACAGTGTATCCCTGTTACCCTTTTGCATAGGCATCAGGAAAAATGATTAGTTTGGTAGTACCACAGGTTGTCTTGCAATTCTAAAATCAGCAAACTTTTAATGACTTTAAATGTAACTTTTAAGTGACTTGTTTCCCCTCATTTATTTTTGTATACTTTTAATTGGCATAAAAAGTAATATAAATTATAAAAAATTAAGAAAAGGTTAATTAATTTATTTATATCAATGTTTTTGCAGTTGGATAAAGCTACATTATTGATAGCTCCATTTGAAAAGCGAAACATAATTGGATTGGATATGGAATCTAGAGCTAATAAGAAACGTTGTATGGGACGTGTTACTAAGCATTTAGCTGATTTAAATCTCCAAACTGGATTGTTACATGACGCTCTAAATTGTTATCATACCGCGACAGATACATTGCGTTCTTGTAATGATTGGCTTTGGCTCGGAGGTATCTAACATTTTTTATTTTTGTCCTAAATGTAATAATGTATAGCATATAAATGTAATGTACTGTACATGAATAAAATATTTAAGGTTGTTTGGAAGGATTGTGTGCAACATCATTGATGATCTTACAACCTCAGAATCAGCTTTCCAAAACCACATTGCAACGAAATGCTTCACTCCAAGAACGCCATTCTAGATTCAAGTATTAAGTACTATTTACTAATATTAAAATTTATTTTCTTATAATATTATTTTTCTTAGGTTCCGACCGTTATCATCAAGTACAGGATTTGCTTCTTTAGATGATAATGCTGTTAGATCTGTAATACCTCAAAATATTCTTAACATTGATGAAATATATAAAAGTTATAGCGAAGCACTTATACACTACAGTAAGGCAAGTATTTTCTTTTAATATTATTTTGAATTATTTTATATTAATAGCGTAAACAATTTTTGTATTATGTGTTTTTTAAATTCATTATTTTATATCAATTGCATTTTTATAGTACTTAAACGCTGGTGTTGTACTGACTGAAGGAAGTTTGAAAGCAGCAAGGATAGCAGTTGTTCACTCTCACTGTATTCATGTTCATTATTTTTTACAAAATGTGTTACCTATCAACTTGACTTTAACTGATGAAGAAAAAGTAATAATTACTATAACTTGTTAGTAATTTAATGAATTCCTTATAGTGAATTATATTTCAGATACAACGTTTAATGAAGTTGGCTGAACTATATTCTGAAATCGGTTTTCATCGTAAAGCATCATTTTTTCATTGGCTTGCATCAAAACGTTATGTTTCTGCTAGCAATCCAAACACGTCTTGGGAACAATGTTATCAACTACTGCTTCAAATGTTGCCTGGTCACAAGTTGTCGTTGGACCCCAGTGACTATGTACCTGGAGGACAAATAGGTTGGCCTGAACTTCAGAGGCAGGTGGTCAATGAAATTGTATTAGCTGCAAAACGAGTTGGAAATGCTAGTTTGGCAACAAGGCATTGTACATTTTTACTGCAGACCATGTGGTGGATGATGGATAAAGCTGAAAGAAGTGGTTATGCTACACAGTTGGCTGTGTTGTCTGCTCAATGTGAAGGATCCCCAGTGCCATTAGTGTTGGATAATGGTTTAGTTATACCACCCGCTAATTTATTAAATATACCTCAACCTGAGTAATTAAACTAGTAAACTAAAAAAAAGGGTTATTTAGATTATGTTAACTATTACTTTTTTTTTAGGAATTTCACTATTCAGAATTTAAAAGTATTTTTAAGACCACATAAACTAGTTAAGGTAAAGGAAGATTTCGGACCATTTTTATTTACGCCTCTGAAATTTGGATCAATGGAAAAAAATAATGTAAAAAGTAATAAAATGGAGTATGTTTGGGTTATTGATGAGCCATGTGAAGTTATACTTGAACTCAGTAATCCATTGAACGTAGAATTAGAAGTCACAAATATTGTAAGTCCTTATTTATGTATTTTACTTACAGTGGGTATTGTTTGTGGTTAAAAGATTTGTATTAAGTAATAATTATATTTGTGTTTTTTTATTAGATTTCTACTAAAGGTTGTTATGTATTTTAACTTTTGATATAATATTATAAACTACTCTTTTGTTCTTATCAGTGTATTTAATTGTATTTTTAGCTTCTTTTGACTAATGGTGCTGTTTTTGAAAGTATTCCATATTCTGTGAACTTACCACCAGAATGTAACTCTCAGAGTGTTGTTTTGACTGGTATTCCTAAAGAAGTTGGTGAAATAGAAATTAATGGTTATTCAACACACACATTGGGTGTAAAATCGAATTGCCGCTTAAAAAATATTCCAAATGTGCCTGTATCAAACTATAATGTTCAAGTTATTCCTTCAATGCCACAAATGGAAGCACAAATTTTAGATGTAAATGGAGAATGTGTATCATCTGTTACATTATTTGCTGGCGAAAGGTTTACTAATAAAAAATATATGTGTCTAAATTATTTTTAATGTGAATTATTTATAGTATTGATTACAATCTTAAATTAACAAATGTTGGATCAATACCAATAGAGCTGCTAGAAGTTTCCATTGAATCTACTATTGATCAGTCCTTAAAAAAAAACATAATTCAAATAGATACAAAAACTGTTACGGATAGTTTACCATTAGATCCAAAGTCGGAAATTATCTTGAGTTTGCAATTAAACGGTGCTTTGAACTTTTTGTCAAGTAGTCAGTTTCCCCTCCCAGGTATTTCTAAAACCTGTCTAATAATTATTTTTTAATTTACTTTTAAAAATTAAAAAAAATAATTTTTGTGTCATTTCAGTAATATAAGTATAAACAATATTTATTTTGTTTTTTAGAATTAAATAGTTTGAAGAGTAGCTTGACTACTTCAGGACCAAGTTCGTATCCTTCTTTTCCTAGTCCTAGACAGAGAAATGATAGATTTTCTCCTATGACTGCCTCTTCTTTTCGGTAAAAAAACTTAATTATTATGAATTACTCTTAACATTATATTGTTTATTAAAATTGTTGTATTTTTTAGATCTGGAGAGAGCAGTTTAAATTCAAATAGTTCTAGGTACAGAAGTCCTACTGATACATCTTCATTAAAAGTAAATAAATAATTATTTTCTATGTGCTTAACTTTAAATATAGTTTAGTTAGTATGCAAGTATGTTCCACTAATATGAAAGAATGATTTGGTCTTATATTACTCTGTGACATCTAGATTATGTTCTTAGGTTTCTTCCACCTACTGAGCTCAAATTTGATAAGTCCAATTTCTAGCGCTGAAGATGACAACATTGTTGTCGTAACACGTGTATGCAAGAAGTGTATAATTTTTATGGTTTAGGGTTCAAGTAGATTTTATATCTTTACTATATATTTAACCATAAGTTTACTTAACAGTTTTTTCTACAATTACTATCATTTGCTTATAAATTTAATATCTAAAATTAATTATGAATTTTTTAACAGTTGACATCAGGTAAAGCACATTGGCCCAGTCTGACTCCTGTTATGACTTATGATTTATTTTTAGTTAGAAATACTAAATGCCTAACTGGGCGTGGCCGGGTCTAACAACTAATGTACTAATAAAAATGATTTATTTTTCTTTGGCGTATATTTTATATGACAAAATATTTTTTTATGTTGGACATATGGTTAACAGTTATTTAAAATGTTTTATTTTGTATTTTAGATGCTTGAATTTAATATTAAAGTGAAATATGCAGGAGGTGAAGGAATGGTTGCTGGATACTGTAGAGTATTCCCATGTATATTGTCAGTTAATATCCTTAACTCAGTTTTAGTGACAGGATGGGATGTTTTACAAGCAGAAACGTAAGCTAACATTTAAATGCTAAATAAATTATTATATTTTTTATTGTAACTATATTATATTAAAAATATATTAACATCAATATTGTTTTTTTTACAGTGGATCACAGTTTTATTTGGTGTTGGATGTTGTGAATGTTACTAATCAAGAGATGGAACTTAAATATGCAACAAACAAAAGTATTTTGATGGAAGAGAAAGAATCGTATCGTATTCCAGTTCCAGTAGACAGATTTTTAATTCATAGTTTAGAACAAGTAAGTAAATGTTTTGAGATTATATTGTGTAATGATGAAATAGTACAAAAACATTATTTTAGATTTCTAATAGTGAAGATGGTCAAGTTGAAATGGTTATTAAATGCAGTAAACATATTGCTGAACAAGTCTCATTGAAATGGTCAGTTACTTCTTGTGATGATTTACCAGCCAGGTGGGGCATGGCAAAATTGCATGGGCTTACATTGTGCCCTCAAATGTTAGACATTGTTTGCACATCTCCAATTTATTGGGGTAAAATATAGACTAATTTTTTTAATGTATTATTTAAAAATAACATTTTTAATTTTTAAAGAAATCAATTTGAATGAAGAAAAAATTGTCAGCGAATGTAACGAGAAACTATCACCAGAGTCGTCACAGTTTAATGTAGGCCAATTATTGAAATTACAAGTTTGGGTACATAACTCTTTAAGGTCTGCCTTAGATGAGGTAACGTTAGAATTAAATTTCTATCAAGATTATTTAAATGGTACTACAAACTATCAGCTCGGAAACAGATTAGCCACCACAGGGTGTACTAAAACGTATAAATCAAAAGTCAGTATTAAGAATAGCTCAGTAAAGATTTTAATTTTGTCATTTTTACTCAATACTAGCATTTTTTTAGGTTGAAGAACAAGACAGCATGTATCATGAATGTGGAGTGGTGTTTTTTTATCCTGGTCAGTACAAATTAAATTTACAATGTCAAACATTAAAACAGCATGTCTGGAAATTAATACCACCATTGCAGTTAGATATAACAGCTTAAAATGAAAAGTAAGTATTTAAAGAATTAGTAAATATTAATTTATGAATTTAAAATTGGTATACTATTGTCTACACTGCCCTGAGTATCTTGGGTGTGCAATGTCTGTTGCGACGAAAGAAATAAAACTTTTAAAGTAAGATGATGCTTTTACTAGGTAGTACGCTCTAAAGTGTACTAATTGTGCGTAATCAGACATTCAAATCACAAGGTCCCATACTGAATGTATATTCTTTACCACTAACAGTGTGATGTTTTTGTAACGCCAACTTTTTATGCATACTAGACTACAGAGTGAGACGTACCGTCAAAACAACAAAACAATATTCATTATTAAATGGTTTTCATGTTTTTTTGTCAAATCTACTCTTTATAGTCGGGTGCTTAAACTTCTGGCTTTGTCCAAATGATTGTTATGAAACGTGACCAAAAAAAATAGAAAAATATATACATCATAACTTTTTTTTTTTTTGGTTGCGTTCCATATTTGTTTTTTAGTTTTATTTGATTTATTTATTGTATAAATACATTATCATTTGTGGTTCTATATTGTGGCTTCCTAACAATAACAACCTAAGTGAACATTTTTTGAGAATAATTTTTCACAGTATTAGAATATTATAAATAACATAACGAAGAATTAATTAATTAATCTGTCAATTATCCAGTTTTTATTTTTTACATATCAGCTTTAATAATAAAACATTTAAATAAGGTCCTAATATTTTGTTGTGTTGCCACAGTTACAAAAAATGTATAATGTTATGTAATTCACTTTTTTTTTAAGAGTTAATTTTATTTCATTGAAATTTGATTGTTATTAATTTGTATACAAATTTCATATAAATTATTTATTTTTAAAGTTTTTAAAAATGAGTGTACAAGTTGGCCATGATATATTTAATTTTCCAAACGGGGATATATATGTTGGACATTTTCGTGCTACTCTCAATCCACCAAATATTTTTTACCATGGTTACATATTTTTAATATATTTTTAAAGTAAGGAATTTTCTTGAATATGTTTTTATTTATTTTTGTAGGTTATGGAGTTTATATCAAGAAAAATGGTACTGTATATAAAGGTCAATGGGAAAGAGATATCTTGATAAGTGTGGATGAAATTATTTTTAAAGATAAAACAAAGTTCTTGAATGGCCTGTTGTCAAAAACACATAAATATATAAGTGGAATTTTCTATCTACCCAGTATTGGAAATGTATATCCATTATCATTTATTAACAATTCTCCAGTGGGATTGATGAAATTGATCGATAAAAATGGATTTATGTGGCAAGGAAATTGTGAAAAGAATAATGTTGTATTGACTCCACTAAATAATGGCTCCAAACATAATCGTAGGAGTTTCTGTGATGTATAAAATATAAATATTATGTCAATTTGTTATAATGAAAATTTTTATTATTTGATATTTACTGTTACTGAAGTGTTTTTTTGTTGTTTTTTTGTTAGCATGTTATAATAGTACTATAATAGCCAGTTCTGTTAAACTATTACTAATAATACCTAGTAGTAATACCATTATATTAATATCATTTATTAGTAGTAATAGAATAGTTTAATTTATCTAGCTGGCTCCACATTATGATATTATTGTTATAAACAAGATTTCATCAACAATTTAAAAGTTTTATAAGTTAGTACATAATTTTTAGTGGAAATTATACATTTGAATGGTCAGTATTTAAGGTCTCTACGACAATACAATCTGGTCGTGATAAACTTGTGGCATTTAGTCAATCGGGCTGTTAAATGACATGATCACCTGACAAGACCCGACAGAATTTTAGTCAGACCTAATTTGGTCTAATTTGCCCAAATTATCCTGTCGTACCGACCAGATCATATTGTGTGTAAAGGGCTTAAACTTTTTAAAAACAAGAGTCATCTGCTAAAAAATGAAACATTTTTCTGTTGAAGAGTATTTTTTTATATTTTATTATTCAATTATATATTATAAATTGTCTATGCCTAATTATTAAAATTATGTTGGTAACAGATTGATGTCAAATTGATGTCAAAAATAAGGTAAAAGACGGGTTCGATTCTCTGTATGACATCTAAATATTGAACTTATTTTTTGTATTTCTTCATACACTATGCATCAATTTTGATTAGTTGTTTTTAAACTATATAAATACATTTTTATAATACAAGATATGACATAATATTTGAGATGACAATATAAATTTAATAATATATGTAAGACTGAAGAGTGAATTTGATTTAATGTATACTGTGCATATAGCCGACAGACAACGTATTACGATGAATCAAACATTACGTATTATAATAATTAATAAGAGAGAGACGGAGCTAGATTGGTCGAAATGATAAGATTGAAACGCATGCCTAACTCAACTTGGTCTTTTTTGCAAATAAATCTGTACTTAAACCACAAAGTGATATTTAACAACTATGATTAAAAATATCATCAATTGTAATGACAACGTAGTACTCGCATATTATATTAAACATATTTCTATAGTATCGCTATAATATGCTCGTATGTAAAGCACTTCTCAAGTTTAAAATATTTAAAAATGGGTAATTTAATTTGAAGCAAAAGCTGGTTATGGTCTACTTAGAAATTTATCGGACTCTTGTCGATGGAAATTGGAATAGAAGCCGTTGATTTTAGCTATTTTATTAATTTATGACCGAAAATTAAAGTACAAAACAAAGACGGAGACTGTGCAGCTCTAGCCATTATCATCTGCCGAGTGTCGACCAATTTCATTGATTAGCTAATAGCTACGAAACCCGTGGTACTACCTACTGAATTCATCGATGGATAAAAATAAATTGAAGAAGAACCAGGCTGAAGTGGATATACTTATTAGTTATTACTTATTACCATCGAAATAAAGAATACATGTAAAAAACGTGGCGGTCATCTTCTCATTTATCAATCAGTGTACCTAATGTTATTTCTATACATTAGTTATGAAAAAATATAATTTTAGGATAAAAGAGAAAATGGCGCCTCCATCCGAAAATCATTGTTTACATTAAGTATTTTCTTTGATTTAATCTTCTCTATGTAAAAACATAATATAAGGTATCTGCTTTTTATAGTGCTTTTTTACTTATTAAGATAATTTGGTAAAACGATGTTAACTTTTTATGGTGTAAATGTTTCATTATTTTTGATTCACTAAACACCATTAGATTTTCGAAATTATTTAAGACTCGACAATTATTTATTATGGACGACGAAATGGTAATGTATTTAATTCATTAAAATGTATATTCCTAATAACATTTAATTGCTATTTAACCTGATAAAGGTGTTTAAACGTCGAATTTGTTTTCAATTGTCAACTAAATTTCTTATAATATAGAATTAGGAAAAAAAGCATAATTTTATGTTTTATCGTATAACGGAGAAAATGTATTTTTCGTTTATTTAATATAGTAGGTATTTTATGTAATAAAAATTGTATTTTCTACTGTAAAAAAAAAAATTGTACACGGTACATGCAAAGCTTAGAAATTTAGTTTTTTCTTTTAGAAATCATAAAAAAGGAACTAATAACTGATAGCATTTGTTTTTAAATACTTACTGTTTTTTTCATTTCGTCGCATCAATTCTTACCCAAAAGCTACATTTTTATGACAAAAGTAGGAAAAATTTACCACTACCTCTTTGAAACCGAGAAAAAGCCAAAAAAATCTACACATTATTCATCTTAAAATGACGGCATACTTTTAAGGAGAGTAAAAATAAAATTTAAACTGATAACTTATTCTATTTTTTATGTATTTTTGTACAAGTTTTTTTAAAATCCCATTCCGATTTTTGAAAATATTTTTGTTGTTAAAGGTAGAATAAAGAAGGACTATTGTCTATTTGTTTTGATATATCAACTCCAGTTTAATAAAAATTAAGTTAAGATTTTATTCGCTACGGCAGTCGAATTATTGAGATTTAGGTTGACATTTTATGTTGTTTAATGTACACTGGCCACTGGGTAACAATTAAACTTATAAACGTTTTTTCTGGAAATAACAGTATTTTGGTAGTTATCTTAAAAATAATTACGATTAATTCACTGTCACCTACATGTCTTAAACATGCTTAATTTATATTTTATCGTTTATTTGTATTTTTAGTTTTTACATAACAGTACCTAATATATGATATATGTATTGTTGAAACAACTTTATTCGTTTTAGTCATTTTCTTCAACCCAGTTAAACGTGGATACCATCAAGAAATTTCTACCGCATAAAAAAACACCAGATGCCAGATACTTTAGCTTGCCAGACAACTTTGAACCAGGATCAATTGCATTTGCAAATTTCCCCGTTCATCCTAATATGCGCAAGGTAATTTGTTTTCAAAATTTTTTACATTTTTGGCCTATTAGAACCAAGGTATGAGTACTTTATTTTTCTTCACCAATTAAATGCAAATACGATAGATAGGCCAGACAAATCCTCTTGGCTCTTTCTCCACGGCTTTATTTACAAAATAGAATGTTCTTCGATCTTAATCTCTAAATTTTTTTACCCATGTAACTATTGTTTTCTTTGTTTTCATGTCATTGCATTGCATATTCTGCAAAGTAAATTGTAAAAACAAACTTTTGTTATTAGGACCTTGCACGTTAGCTATGGTATTTAACTTCGCGGTATTCTAAGCTCTGTTGTTTATAATAACGCCTGTTAACAGTGGTGACAGGTGTTATTTAAATGTTTGAAAGTTAAATAGAAGCGAAAATTCTGTGACGAGCCAAAATTATTTTATGTTGTCATAACGATACTGGCGACCCCTACTTGTCTTAATTTTAAGATTATTATTTATATAATCAATAATATGTTATATGCGGATAAAACTACATTGTCTCGCTAATTAGAATTTAATTTTGAAAAACATTTGTATTTATGGTTAGTGAGAAAAATGTGATTTTTGCGTGTATCCGGACCAATATAATAATACAATAAGCAATAATACCGGTGACCGTTACTGGTCCAAAACTGAGCCACTCTGTGACTATCCACTCTGTCACCCTCCAAATGACGTCACTGTTTGTGAATTAAATCCTTACATAACACATTAATGTTGTCCATGTAATATATTTAAATGTATACAAGGTCAAGCCGATTACTAAGAGACTTCAACAATCTGGATGGAATCATGACGAGGCAAAGAGGATTTATGTAAAAAAGACTATGAATTTGTATCATTGGACACAACCTGGTTTGCCAACGGATTATGTCCGAAAACTCATATCGGACAGTTGGGACAATATGTCAGAAGAAGAAAAACAAATTTACGTTAAACAAGTATGATGTGATTTTAATTCTTACAAAATTACAAATTTTAGACACTTTACTATTTAAAGTTTTCAGTCAAGGATCAGGATAAAATTCACATTTTAACAAAAGAAGTATTCTAAAATTAAATATGTATTCCGGAATCAAATAATAATTTTATTCGTTTTAAAGAAAAGGTATAAACATTTTTTTTAACTGAGGTATTCTCTTCGGAACAAATTAATTCAATTTGTATACTAAAAGTTCCGGAGAGAATAACACAATAAAAAATATAATTAAAACATTTTTTCAAATGTGTAAAATGGTTGTTAAATTCTGGAAAACATATTTAATTTAAAAAAAAAATTAAATTCATAAAATACAATTTTTGAGTATACCTATGCTGCGTGGAAAATTATCAGTGATTATTAATCTTGGGATTTGATATGAAAAAAAAAAAAATCACATAATTTTAAAACAAATAATTTCTTATTAGGTAGTAGTTTCAGTTAAGTACTAAGAAGATTAGCATTGATTGAATTTTTTTTTTGGTGGGCAACCTTATGGAAAAATAAAAGCTCTGAGCGACCTGCCATTCTACGGATCCCACATTATTTTATTTAGCAGATTTGATTACCTATATGATTAAACCTATGTTTCATATTTTTACTTGATGCAACGGTTGCAGGCAAACGGAGAGAATGGGCCACTTATGGTACACCCCCATTTGTCATTGATGTACCAATGCGGACAGCTTGGCGAATTTGCCAGACGCTCAAAGTCAGAATAAAGAGAATAAAACAAATGTCAACAAATACATTTTCATTTACAATTTTTCTGTTATAATAAATAAACTTACTCGCCTAAAATATACGTTTTTCTATTATCTATATCGTTTTCTTTGAGGGTTGTAATCTGGATTCGAATGCTCGAATGGTTGTAAAATTAATTTGAATAAATACAACTATTTGTATTAATCGAATATTCAATTATTTCAATTATTATTCCATTACTAATTCTTTATACGGCGAAAACTCGTTCGTGTACATAATACAATTTTTTACCGTTTATAGGATGACTCGTTAGTCGTTTGCGGACATTGTCATCTAATATTTTTTTATTTCGGGTTGGATATTTTTTTCCCATACATAATCGACCGGGGTTTCCGATTTTCGCCAACAAAAAAATTTAAATTTGGTAATTACATTTTTTTTAAGAACCCCTAGATCTAGATTATATAAAATCTTACGCTATAAAGGAGTTAGATATAGAAGCTATATTCTAACGACATCCTAATCATATTTTTAAAAATGTTAGCCATACCTACGCTAAGTGTATAAAAAAGCATACCATTTTAAAGCCTGCTTGTCCATGACTTGTAATTATGTCAGCAGAAAGTCTTAATCGTTTTAAAGAGTAAAAGAAACATTTTTTATGAATTTTATATGACAATGACGTGTAATGTTTTATAGTTTTAGCACACTGCACAGTCAATTAATGAGGTGTCGGTACAGATGCGGTCGGAATTTTTGCGATTACTCGTTAATTTTTTTTTGCTTATGAACTGATTCAAAAAAGACACAGGACAAATAATGTTGTTGAAGGCTGGAACAGCAGAGCTATTATAGTATTTCATACACCTGCTCTATCTAATCTATCAAAAAAACATACTAGGCTTTACTTCTTCTATCTATAATTTTCTACAAGCAGTATTACACAAAACACCGGTTCCATCGTCGATTTTCCTGGCATAAAAACCAGACAGGTTCTTAGATAATTCCGATGTCTCACTTCTAATTCCCTTGCAAGGTACTAAAAAATTCATCTTATTGTATTATGAATAACACAATTACCTGTTACCATACCAATGTCAAATGGAAAAGTAAAAGTAGGGGAACGTTTTTACATTAAAAAAGGAGCTTACCCGGTATTTTTTTTACCTCCAAAAAACCACCACTTATAAAAACTAGTACTCAGTCCCCCGTAACCCCCCTCCACTGTCAATTACTATAATTAAATATGTATACATTATATTAATAATAATAATTATGCTTCTTTTAATTGTTAAGCTTTACATTGTAAAATAAAATCTATACAAAAGTACCTAATAAAAACTACCCCTTAAACAAATATTTCTTACCTAAATATTAAACATAATTTTGATCATAATTATGTAAGTTTAATGGGCCATATTCACGATTTAACATAATCATAAATCGTATAAATGACTCAACGCTGTTCTCATGAGAAAATGGTAAAAAAAAATTGTCATTATGTTTTTTTGAAAGAAAGGGTTAATGCTATTTTTTTGTGTTGATTGTATACAGTAGTACTAAGTCCTAGGAAAACCATCATTTGAATTATGAAAGTAATTCGATTTTTTGTCGTAGGTATTTTTAAGTTGAAAATGTTGTACATTTTTCAACTTTTGGCTTAAATACACCTAAGTGTATGATTTTTGATCTATAAACTTTATGCGATATACAAGATAAATTCGGCCCAGTTATCAAAAAGTTGCTAGATACAAAAACACTCATTGTAAAACCAATGGTAAAAATATCTTCGTGTTTCTCAAATCTAAAAATAATAAATATACGTTTTAAAAATAATACCGTCTTAGCTACTGTCGAAGCTAAATTAACACAAAACGCATAACCCTCCATAGCGCGGTGCAGTCGGGTAAAAACAATAAGTTAAATGTGAATTCAGCATACTGCATAAGCCATATCTCATAATTCATAACTCATAGGACTTGATTACATAGTGACGCAACACGTAGCAGACAGCAGCAGGCACCAGATCATGCGCAGAACTCATCATTCGGCAGTCGACAGTCATACCATATTCTTTTGTTACAAACAACAGGTAGATCGCTACGTTCCACCGCGTTAACAGACCGCAACCTGTTACTGGTTCGTGCCATACAAATATCAGCTCATGGCTCATGCCTCATTGTAGGTTCGTGGTGTATGGTGTCAGGTTGGCCACACCTGTTGTAAGCAAGTGCAAATTATTATAATTTACAATACGTTATTTGATTCGTTCTTATCACACACACACGAGTGTTTATTTCAGGCGTTGGCCGTCGCCCATCGCTTCTGCAATAATAAACCGAGAATCCTTCAACGATGTCGACCACCGCGGAACAAGACAACGACGTCGAGCCCACCATACGGTTGTGTAAATTGCGTACGTGGCCCGACGCATTCGACGGTTATGGATTCAACCTGCACGCGGAAAAAGCCAAAACCGCCAACGGTACCAACAACGTCAGTGCCAAGGTTCCCGGCCAGTATGTCGGTAAAGTGGACTCAGGGAGTCCGGCTGAGGCTGCAGGGCTCAGGGAAGGCGATCGCATAGTGGAGGTGGACGGCCACAACGTCGAAGGCGAGACGCACGCCCAAGTGGTGGAGAGGATCCGCCGGGGCAAAGGAGATTCGGGTAACACTACAGAGCTGTTGGTGTTGGACAAACGGGCGGACCAGTATTACAGAGACAGAGGTGTGCAGGTAAGCTACACGTCATTGCAGCGTGCGATCCTCGTGCTGGAAGCCCCGGAGCATCCGCTGGAAGCAACGACCAACAAGAGTAACGACAACAACGGCAGTGTGTCACCCAATGAATCTGGCAACCGTTTGAATTTAAACATGACTGCGGCAGAGTTAAGAAAACAGCTTGCCGAAAAGAAGATGGCCAACCGCAGAGGTGCGCAGTCCCTGGACCTACGTACTAAATATGATATTGTCGATAAGTTATAGGTCATTTCAGTTCCGAATTAGCATTTAAAATTTTACCGTTAAATCCGTCCCGTTCACAACAGGGTATTTTTAGTATATTTGTTTAGAATAAGTACCTAATTGTATTTGTTAATTATGTATAGTAGAGGATGGGAATAAATGTATTGACTATTAAAATACAAAGTACTTCATTTGTTATCTTTTAAAATGTGTAAAATACAAATTATTTTTAATGTTCCAATATAATATTACATTCATATGAAATATTATTACACTGTATATTTGTATTTATGTATACCATTTTTTTTTAGATTACAATTACTTTGACACTGCACCTACCTAAATTCTTGCATTTACATTTGTTTGTATAGATATATATTTTATACCATGACTCATTATGAGTAAGACCAAGGACAGCCAATACCAATAAATGGGAAATATGTGTTAAATAGAGATAAGTATTTCAATGCATACTATTGTTCAAATAGCCAATAGGAAAAATAATAAATTATGCATTCTAAATACATGACAAAAAAACACTTGCATACTGAACACTGATATTTACAACATTTCTATTTATTTTGTTATTTTATTATTTAATAAGTCGGTCATTTTAAACAATAGGTAAAATTTAAATAATTACAATTACACATTTTTTATCTTAATAGATTATGTGAAGTCGTAAAATTTATTTTTCTATTTCCTTGAAATTTGTTTTTATTCTTTTTGTATGTTTTCTTATTTATTTGTATACCCACGATTGTATACTCATAAATCTTAACTACTTAAACACTTCCGAAAATTAATACTTAATAAGTAGAAGATAAAAATTCATAATTAAATTGACAATCCAATGTTTAGCTATTAAATTTTATTTATCCTACGAAAAATTTAACGATTTTTATGGGTCTGAACTTAGAAATACAAACGAGATATATCAAATTCTACTATAGTAGGAATATGAAGAAGTATATGTCATATGTTATAAAAATTATAATAAGTGTACTATACAATTTATAACGATTATTACTCAAAAATTAACTACAATACAACCTTTTTTGCGTTTGAAACGATTATAATATATTATAAAAATTGTGTTTGCATTTATACCTATTTTATTATAATAACAGTAACACATTACTTGGTTGATAGTACAATAATTATACTAGGTATGTAACATTGTAACGCCTACAGCTGACAAGGTTATTCATAAACTGGTCGTCGATGGATTTTATCATGTGTTATCATTACAGTAACATTATCAGTTATCAATTATTTTAATATCGGCCCTATTTAGTATTTACTATATAATATATACTATATTTTCACTTGGTTGCTATCCGAAAATTAGACAACGAACAACTTATAACTCGGGTTTGTGGATTCAATACCTATGTAATGTAGCGTTTATTTGGAAATTACCTGAGTTACCTACCTGAAGATACCAGAGTTTGCTATTAGTCCATATAATGGCCACGGCTAGACAGATATTACAGCAAGAAATATTTGATCAATGCGATCAAAAATTGCTGGCATTCGTTGGTATAAGTAATGACGCAAAAAAGAAGAAATTTGGTTATTTATGTTTGTCAGACGCAAAAGAATTGCCCAACAATATTTTTATTCATCAGGTAAAAAAAATTGAAGTGTATCACCGAATAGACTGATAGTGTCGAAGATTGTAAAATATAATAGTTAGGCAATATCCGTTATTTGATTTGGTAATCCTTCCTTTTTTAATTTCGTAATAGATTTACCATAGTCAAGTCCAGAAATGCAAGTATGATAAGTGTTGTTACATAATAAGCACTAATTTAATAGATTTAGTGATTTAATTCCATCGCTTTTTTTTTGGTCCTCTCATAGATAAGTCAAAAAGTTATCAAACAAATAAAATATGGGTAGCTTAGGAAACGTGACTAAGGGCTCACTCATCCATTTGTGAATTTCCTTTTTTGAGTTATTAATAATTAAAAAATATATATACATGTTGTATAAATATATTCAGTGCTCAAATTGGGGAGGGGGAACACATGGGAGCTAAGAATATTTAAGGATATTTTTTGGAATCATTATACTATCTTTATCGATTTATACTCTGAAAATCACCCTGCTAAAAAAAAGTTAATATACAATTAAAAAAAAAATAAATTAAAATTGGATTTTTTTTTTGTAGATAAAGTTTGATAAAAATGTAAAGAAAAAAAGAATGTGGTCACTTCAAGAATTAACTGTTGTAGATGGAAAATCTTCTTCACAGGTATACAACTTTGTATTTTATTTGAAGACAAGTTTTAAAATTTGTAATACAATTTTTTTTCAGGACTGCCTAGAAATTGAATTGGTTTTAGATAAGCCATACAAATGGATAGCAACTAATACTCAAGAACGTAAAATATTTTTAATATCTTTGTGGAAGGTATGTTGAATTAAAGATTGTATTTCTCATAAAATATTAGGGAAGATAATAATATATTATTGCTTCTTTTTTGCTTACTACCATTATGTTGGCTTTAGGGGTTACGATTTTGAACGGGTATTAATAATACACAGGTATGCAACAAAAAATTCTGAGTTAGAACCTGGGTTTCTTATATATACAAAGACTTGTGTAATTGTAACTTTTAGTTGGTTTAACAACAACATTCGGTTTTAATAATGTGCTAAGAACCAATCCGTAAATTATACAGTATCAAAGAAATACCTGATGAATGAGGAGCTTTGATTTTCAAAGTTAAAATATTTTAAAACTTTTTTAACCCCTTTTATTTAATATTAATTTTGGTAATGTAATAAAAAAAATAAAGTCCTATGCTGACTGTTGGAAGTCTTTCTCCTATATATATATGTATAGTATAAAAAAAAAATTAATAGCCATAACTCGATTAAAAGGAAATGTATATTAAAAACTATACTTTACAAGTATTAAAAATAAATCTAAATAAGTTGACATCGTCAAAGAGCAGACAATATGCCCATAGTTTGCTATTTCATTACTGTGATTCTTAACTCTTAATAGAATTTTTCTTTTTTACAATTTTTTTTGTTGTTAAATAATTATGTAAATATTCTATCTTTATTTATAGCAATGTGCTAACTGTGTTTTTGACAAAAAACCAGAATTTAAAAATTTGCCTCTTGATTGGACTTCAGGAGATTTACTGGTGTTGCCGGCTGACAGGAAATCAAAACTTTCTATGGGTATGACTCGTGGATTTTACTATTAGTTATTATTGTATGGCAGAACTTAAACCTAACAATTGTTTTTGTATTTTTATCAGTTGCATCACCAATTGTTAGCGCTGAAGATTTTCAACCATTGTCTGAAAAAGAAGAACAGGACTTAGAGTTATTGATGAAGGAATGTGGGTTTGCCTCAAAAGACGCCAAGGCTTTTACAGACATGTTGGCTACACAATTAATGGCTTTAGATGGTGTACGTGTCTAATGATTCATTTAAATTATTATTTTAAAATTAATTAATCATTTTATAAAATGTAGGAAAATGTACAAAGTGTTCTTGCGTCTGAACCACAAGTTACAAAATTAATGGATCAACTAGAAACGGCTATTGCTGAAATTGAAATAGTTGAAGCAGCTTTAGATTCTTACGATGAGACTTTAAGGCATGTTCGGGATACCATAGACAAGATGGACCAGAAAAACGCAAATATTCAAACAGCTAATAGTAACAATGAGAAGCTACTCAATGAACTTCAGAAAGTAATTGTAAGTGTGATCAGTAAAAAAAGGATACCAAATAGATTTTATAATTAAAAAAAAATATATATTTATTTATTTGTCAGCAACAATTGGAGCTTTCTCCTAAACATCAATTGGCATTAACCGATGCAGATTTAACAACAACAAGTGGTCTACGAGATGCTATTGCAGCTGCAAAAGAGTTACAAGCAGTTATGAATGCACAGATACATCCAGCTCTTGTTCGACTAAAAGCCATACAAGAACAAAGAAGACGTTTTGAAAAATGGAAAGCTAAATTTTCCCAAATTCTCTCACGTCACCTTAACAACTTATTTATTCATATGGTATGCAATGTTTGTTATTAAAAAAAAATTGCTTTTAAATAGTTTATTTAAATATTTTATTTTTAGGGCAATGACGTGGGAGAATCCAAAAAGAACTCTAGCGGAGAACTGACGATTATGAAACATATTACACTGCATCGTGAACTTGCTGCTTATACTGAATTAATGCATTGGTGCAAAGCAATGGACCGTAAAGCATTCATGGCACTATCAAAAGTGTATACGATGTCTTTATCCAAATTGTACGAGAGAGATATAAAATCATTTTTAGATGATGCAAAACTACGTGTTAACGCTGGTAATTGACACAAGATAATTTTTAAAAAACTAACACAGGTACCTAATTAACCTTTTTGCTGCTATGAAATGTTGGTGTTCACAAAAACCAGTGCACTAGTGCTGTGTTGTTGATAAGTACACACATTTTGTGTTATTGTTAATTGATTAGACATTTGATCTGATTCGATTCTATTCCAAATTAATACCCTTCAAGTATTTCAAATTTAGAATTTAACAAAAAAAAAAAAAATGTTACACGTTTGTGTTTTTAATACCTAAGAAGTGAAAGGGTTAAAAACAATTTTTATACTATGTAAAATTGAATTTTGTTTAGGTAATTTGTCAAATTCAAAAGAAGATATAAGGAGGTCAACTGGCCCTCCATCCGATTGGTTATTAGGCGTCGACAAAGAACTTTGGACACTAGAGAGTGATGCTAAAGAGCGGCAAAGGTTTGATCAAGTGTTAGAGACTGTTCTCTCCGAGTTAGAGCCAATTTGTTTGTCGGAACAAAATTTTTGTGTTACATTTTTCCAACTAGATGTCCTCAGCCCACAAATTAAAGTGAGTGACAACAACGCATAATTGTTTTAATCATTATGGCTACTCTAAGCTTGATGTATTTATAGTACATGAGCCTCCAGAATACATTTACACTATTATTTATAGCCGTATTAGTTAATTAAAATAACTGTTTTTAGAATACGCAAACAACCTTGGACAGTGTCGATGGAAAAATTAACCAGGATTCCACACCTGCATTACCAAAAACGAAAATAGAAAAGAAAATTAATGAAGATGTAAGGAAAATGATGGGAGAAATTTTCGCATGCATAGAACCAGAATTGATTGCATTTATACAGTACCATGAGAGGATGGATAGCACGTAAATTGGATTACTTTTCGTTAATTCTGTTTTGTTCATTTTTCACAACTAATATTTACCTTTTTGTATTGTTTTTAAGATACTCAATGGCCGTGTTGGTCAGATTAGGCCGTCATGTGATGTCCGCCAACGATACGGGGTCGTTTTTGAGCATGACTTACGGTTCAGTATTAGTGCATGTAAAGAGAAATTATGACAAACTAATGCATGCTCATTTAAAATCTATACAGGACGTGAGATTTGCTAAAAAATCTAAGTGTGGCATACTTCCATTTGTAGCCAATTTTGAGGTATATGAGTCTTCTTTGTACGTTATGGCAATAAATTATATGGTAAATAATAAACCATACTGTTAATATATTGTTGTTTCGCAGTACTTTGCAAAGACCGCTGAACAAATATTTAGAGAGACAGACCGAAGAGCTGACTTAGATAAATGGTATGTAAAACTAATAAGTACTGTGTTTGAAACTATCCATTCGGTCTCCAACGAACATCCTAAAACTCCCGCCGAAGTCATCAGAATGGGTATTTAGAAATTATTTAAAAAATTATAATTTAAACAATACTAAAAACTGGTAATTTTTTGTTTAGAAAATTTTCATCATTTGTATGCACTATTGTCTCAGTTGAAAATACAAACATTAGATCCGTACAGAAAGGACGCAAAACAAAAGTATAACGAAGCATTGAGTGCTTACGTCACTCGTTACTTTGGTAGGCCTCTTGAAAAACTTAATGTGAGTAGATAATTAATAATAATAATAATAATAATAATAATTTGATAAAGCGGCATTAATCATACGTTAAAATTGGAATGGTTTAGTTATTTTTCGAAGGAGTCGAAGCCAAAGTCGCACAAGGCATCAAAGAATCTGAGATTGGCTATCAGGTAGCTTTTAGTAAGCAGGAGCTTAGGAAAGTGACTAAAGAATATCACGGTCGTGAAGTAAAAAAAGGCCTTGACAATCTTTATAAAAAAGTCGAAAAACATCTCAGTGAAGAAGAGAATTTACTTCAGGTAAAATTTAAACATAACCATGGGTTTCAATTTTCTGTAATGCCTATACAAATATTTTGGATTTAGGTGGTGTGGAGAGCTATGCAAGAAGAGTTCATACAACAGTACAAATACATTGAAGATCTGATACAACGCTGTTACCCAGGTTCAATGATATCTCTAGAATTTTCTATAGAAGATTTATTGCAGTATTTCTCGGAAATTGCTAGGTCCCATTAGAGTAATCATTGGAGAACACTCAATATTATTGTTATATTATATGCTATATAATTTGCATGTTATATGTATTATTATTATTATTCATTTTCTAATACAGTATTTTTTTATATAGATTTATATTAATTGCTATCTATATCCTAAACTTACAGATAATACATTAATTTATACAAAAAACAATAAAGATGTTGTTGTTTTTACAGGGTTTTTTAAAAAAAATATTTACATGGTTAACGGTTACATCCATATTTACAAATTGGCTTTGCCAGCTGAGGAAAACGGCTGATACATTTGTGTTATATCAACATGGAGAAGAGAACCTCGACAAGTTTTTGTAATCCTAAATAGCTTGCACCCGAACATCAAGTTCACTTACGATGGAAATAGAGAACAACAAGTTAAAAGTTGCCCTTTTTAGCTTGTAGATGTATTAGGCGAACAGAAAAGACGATGATACACATTAAGCAGTTTCTAAAAAAGCAACAATTACTGATAAATTAGATACTTTCAATCACACCATTTTCCAAACAAAAAATTGGAATTTATTACACCCTGTCGGTACTTAAAGCAGACAAAGTACACTTTGAAGAAGAAAAACAACCCCTGAAACAGACACGGCTATAAATTAAATTTATTATTTACGATTTATATTTTTGAATTCGGACTTTGGATTTTGCTTAAAGGATGCAAAAGGTTGTGTTTTAATATTCGGCTATTTTATTACTCATAGTTTATTATCTTGCAATCTATCTACTCAATGCTGTAAAAATCAGTATCATGTTTGTAAGTATAGTAACTTTGTTATTTTAGTTACAACACATTGAAAAAATCGATGACGACTTGATTTAGGTATTAAGATTTATAATCTTTATACATATACATATATAAATCTCCAGTCACAATGTTTGTTTGCGATGAACTCCGAAACTACTTAACTAATCTTGATGAAATTCTTTACTCTTTGTTCCAACTTAAGAAATAGGATAGGTTAGATAGTAATATTATAAATCTTAATAATACAATACATAATATTTACGTATTATGTAGTCATGGTTTTGACTGCAATTACAACAATCTGTTATCAAGTATTCTTAATTGATCATAGATTTTTTTTATATCTAACAATTTGGTACCTATTTATATATTTTACCAAAATATATGATTTTGTATTTAACGGATTAAAATGCCGCCAAAAGTGGATAAAGTTGTTGCCTTGCCATTCGTAAAGGATGAAAACAAATTGTACGGCGTTGACAAGGAGTTCTTTAGAATTCAATATGAAGCCAAAGATAAAACTATAAAAAGGTGGATGGCATATTATAATATACTAAATACAATCCAAGTTGACAACTTCTTCAATGTAGGTTATTGGAAAAATACGCTCTTTTTGAGGAAGAAAACGACGACTATGTGACCAGAAACAAAATGTTGAATATAGAATTTGAAAACGATTTTAATTTTATGAAAGAGAGATTGGACGAGAAAGATACAATCGATGATCAATTGACAAAACAACTCGAACAACTTTTAAAAGTCAGTTGGAACATTAAAATTATTTCTACATAGTACAATTATTTATGTATACTTATGTAACTTCATGCTGGCGACGTTTTAATACACATTAGTTGCATCAAAAATAATATTAATAAAATAATTCAATAAAATAAAAAAAAAACTGTTAGGGGATTGAATGAGGTCTGTTTTTTAAAGTTTTAGACCTACAAGCTAGACATCATTTTGACTACTTAGGATGTTTCGATTTTAATTATGTACGGTATACGAGTTCTTGGAAACTTCACTTATTCGTGTTGGGAATAGATTTTTTTTTTGCTTGTTTTTATGTAAAAAAATGCAAATTTAAATTATTTAGTTACAAGAAACTGAAATTTTTCAATAAAAACCGGCTTCCTACAGAACACAGTAAAGTAGCTGCCCGAAAACGACACTAACTAAGCAAAACGATTATTGTTTATTTGGCCAGAACAATATAATTAAGACTATACAATTATTTAAATTTAAAAAAAACCGTCGAAGCTTATACAAATTAACCGGTAAACTAATTGATATGGTCGACATTTATTAAAACCTAGTTTTTCTTAAATATTGCCTATACAAAACTCCTTAAAAACAGACTGCATGCAATCCCCTTAATAATAATAACAAATTAATTGAAAAGATAATTAAAAATAAAAACTTTTATAATACAAAAAATAAAATGATATTGAACATATTTGTTTAACCTAACCTTATAGATGATGATGGTGTAATATGAATTATGAATGTTAGATTTTAGGTGGAATTATAATTTTCGACAAATTGAATATGCGATGCCCTTAAAGGAGTACATAATTGATGGGATCTCGCGCTCCCTTTTTTCTTTCTTTTGGTCGTGGCTCTTCTTAATCCAGAAGACGGTCTCGGCTAGTAATTTGTAGGGCGTTAAAATAATCACCCGGTATCATATTATAATATTTTATTTCGACGGGCATTGAAGAATAAACAAAATTGTTTGGTAAAGACGTCATTGAAACGTCTCGAATTAGCCGTTTTCATCCCACGAGCAGCTTAAGTGCCTACACAATGCGCCGGGTTATATACCTTACAAAGTGTGGCGTTGTTATATTATCAGCTGAAATACAGGTTGACTACTCAGGTATATAATAATATTGTGTAACGTGAATTCTGTTATACTGTTCAAATGTAGTACGTGTAATGTACATAAAAAACAACTGGGTTACGAGAAAAACAAATTTTTACACCTAGCGTAACCTAACCTAGCGAATACTGAATACAATTTATGGTATTCAGTATTCGCTATTGTAGTTACAAGATGACACAACGGTTAACAATGGTTTCCAACTGTAATAATCAGTTAATGGTATTGTTATGTTCATTTTTGTTTTCATTTATACATTTTTCGGAATCCAACGACCAATTCATTATTAACGCGTTCGATGTACCGCCTAAACTTAAATCTTTAAGCAACGTGAACGTTTGGTTGGACAACAAGGTGACTTCTTTGAGCGAGATTCTTGGCCAAAACGTGAACATATGGGAAATTAGAGAAGACCGTGCCAAAGAAATTGCTCGAATGACATCCGCTGCGTTGGCTTGTAATAACGCCAAAATCATTTATCAGATTATTCGATCCGTCGAGTATATCGCCGAGACATGTAATAAAATATCAAATAAACAATCGGCACGCTCATGTCATGACCAACTGAAACAGTTTTTTAACGATTACGGAATAACTGTCTTAGATATACTTTGTTCGACGTCATATTACGCAGAATATATTAAGGTTCGTAACAAGAATTTTTTTATGGCTGTATTAGGAATTCATATAATTTTTAATAGAGATAAATCGTTTGACGAATCACCAGAGGGTCTATTACAATATGACCGTACGACTTCATACATGAGATATTCCTTGGAGACGTACACCACAGAATTTTGTAGCCCTCCAACATTTGATTATGTTAATTTTCCTCTTAAAAACGAATGCATTTTTCCTGGTGAAAATGGTCTAGACGATTTTATTAAATGCGTGAGAACCTTTCTTGAAGCTAGTATTTCAGCCGAAGCATTGGATCCGTCTAGTTTGGGTCACGATGAAAAAGATTATAAGCGCGATTTATTTGCTATTAACAATTTAATGATGTCAGAATTAGTGGATACCGAGCTGATTCAAGGCGCTGACTCTTCGGCTATGAAACATCTCTTAATCAACTTCTTCTTCGATGAACATGTTAGTCTCAATACCATAAGAGAACATGTAAAAAACGGTCACCAACCTGACAATATCGTTAAATACCAAGCTCTCGTAATCGAATGTATGGGTTCAGTAATGTTCTATTTAATATCGAATATTATTGAAACAAACATACATTTGGAAGAAACGATTAAAGCCGATCAAGTAAATGAATATATAATTAAAGCGTTTAAAACATTAGAAAGTTTGGGTTCCAATAATACTTTGAGTTGGTCATTGGACAACATTAAGTTAAAACAAATAATTAGAAATGATCGACGTGATATGGAAGAAGCAATTACTGGATTTTTTTCAATATCAAATATCAAAGAGAAATATGTCGCTATGTTATTCCAGACAAACCAATTAACCGTAAAACCTTCAAATGAAATACTTTTAAATAAATATATCGAAATATTGGACAAGTTTATCAAATCTATTGAACAGTTTAAACCATTAATTTTTGTAACCACAGAAATTATGAACGAACAGTTCAATGTCATAGATGAATTTGAATTTAAATTCGTCGAATCGTTTAATATATCAGATGGACATTCACAGATAGTTGAGGAAAATTGCGAATTTGCATTATTTTTAACTAAACACTTTGAACTAAGCACCGCTTTAGTATCGCAGTGTAAAGATTTAACAACGAAAATGATAAACGTGGATCATACTGAAATAGTTGAATGTTTTTCAAAGGTAAAAAAGTATAGTAATAAATCAATAAAAACGATTTTTAAACAGTTTTATGGAGAGTTTATTGAATTGGTATACGAGCATCGTGATGGTGTCTACTACAAAATGATTGAAGCTATGTATTCTCTGTTATTGTACTTCAACAACTTGGAGATATTTAATGTTACAAACACCGAAGACTCTAGCTTAATTAGCTTTGATTATATACAGCTTAAAGGAGATTCTATTATCCGCTTTTATCGAACGATAGCTAACCCATTACAGCTGTACATCAATAAATTTTGTAACGCGAACGAACATCACCAAGTAGAAAATAAAAACCTACTGTTGAGTATTGACTACGTGATTGAACAAATAACACTAAACAATAAAACTTACACAAGAGACGATTACCGTGATGACGATTTCGATTCTGAAGAAGATGACGATAAGGATTTTAGTTTCGCTGACGAAGACCAATGGGATGACGATGACGATGACATTGACGATGACGATGACGCTGATGCTGATGCTGATGCTGACGATGAAGATGACATTGACGTTGACGATGACGCTGATGCTGATCTGACGATGAAGATGATTCTTCCAGTGATGAGTTTCATGGATACACGTATAACACATTAGGGCGTTTTGCCGAAACAGTCTCTGGACGCCTTGACCTCCGTAGATTTCTGTTTGAAGATATTGTTGTGAAAGCCATCACACCTGGATATTGTGGTTCGTTTATCAACGACGTCAAAGTGACGTGGCACGACGGTAGAAACTTGAAGGTTAGAGAAATTGTTGAGATAGTCGAAAACCAAATGCACCCGCAACACGTTCACGCTTGTATAATTATAATACCGCGAATAGTAATTTTCCTCGTATCTGAAATTCTCTTAGATATCGTAGAAATCATTAAGAAGCCCGACATCAAGTCGATAAATAGAAAGCACGCAAATTCTATTATTAAGTCTTTAAAAACCGTTTTTAAGTTTGATGATTATTTCGTTTTCTTTTTTAATTACTTCAAAACTATGAAATATTATCTGAAGAGATTTAGTCGTCTTGAAGTTGACACGGGGTCTTGTGATCGTCTTATTGGCCTTATCAAGACAAAGCAAGCCGAACTAGGTGTTCAATTGCAAGATCCAAACAAGTATAAAACACTGATTCCAAGCAACACATCTAATAATCCAAGTACAGATGTAGTTAACAGTTTAGTCGAAAGTGTTGAAAAATTAAGTATTTTCGCCAAGAATGTAAAACGTGTTTATAAAAAAATATTTTACCATAGAGTATTCAATACACAGAAAACCTTAAATGACCTTACAATTATGTAAATTTTACATTTAGTTAGTAGATTATAATGTTATTTCCGTTGGAATGGATTGTAATATGAATCATTAAGTTATTTTGAAACATTAACTTGCCGAGACTTGCGGCAATGTAACTAAAATTGTTAAATAGGATTAATTTTTTTTCAAATTGTTTTTCAAACGTACAAACATCTTTTACGTCTTGAACGTCTATATATAATTTATAATTTGTATAATGTTTTAAGTATAGTTTTTGATCGAAACATATTTTTTTTTAGTTATACAAAGTTAGCTATTGTTAATCACTAATCAATATGATTTATAATTAACCGATTAATTTTGAGTAGCTATATACCGTAAGAGGACTTTTCTCCCTATTGTTAATAATTTAATATTTATTTTTTGGTTGTACTTTTGTCTTACACGAGTAATAATATGTTTCTTTTATTGTAAAAATACGTACCTAATCATTTAGTTCAAACATTTTCTAGGATGTTTCAACCCCTAAGAATCCAACGCATCCGTCTTACTATGACATTATGTTTATATATATATATATCTACAATAATAAAACGATATTAAATATACTTATTAAACTGTCATATCCAATAATATAGTGTTAATCGTACAGTTTAAACATTTTCTGTCTCTATTTAAATTAAATTATCAAAAAAAGTCGTAAAAGTATTTAATAAAATTAATTAAAAATAGTAAATACAAATATTATTACTTACATTTGTTAAAATACTATTTTTTAATTACAATTTTAAAATAGTATATAACATTACGTTAAACATTTTTTAAAATAATTTATACCAAAAACAACTATGTGCTTAATAATTAAGTTTTGGTTCTAGTGTGGATTCGTAAAGGGTTAATCGTTAGTCTATAAAAAATGTATTGCCACGGCCTTTTTTGGCGTTTTCCTTAATAAAAAAAACTAGTTTGGCTTCTGGTTTTTGAAAAAATTATATATGTTATATGTAGTTGGATTCTAGATCTACCTTTGGTCTAATTTCAGATCTCAATCCCTAAAACTTTGTTTGAAAAAAGGTTTATAATTTTGTTTTGGTTTCTCGGTAGCACTATGTTAAAAGAATATTCCATATAAATTTGACTATTCCTACTAATTCGATTATTTTAAAAAATGTTATACATCATCGTAATTTTAAGATGAAAAATATGTACATTTTTTGGGTGTTTTACTCGATTCTGAAGAGGAAAGGATGTGTTTTTGGCTCAATTAAGTACTTTTCAGGTACAATTTCTGAATTCTAGAGTTGCTACACAACGAAATCGCTTCAGCGGTTTAAAAGATTTTGCGTGGGTTCAGACACAAATATAGAAATAAAAATAAAAACAATACTATCGAAGCTAAAATAATATAGGAAAAATAAATGAACGGATTTTTTTTAAAACTGTATAGTTATATAGTACTCATATAATAGTCCTTATACAAAATTTCAAGTTCCCAAACCCTAAATGGCTTTCAATATACAAATTTTAAGACTTTTTGCTTTTCCTTTATAAAAAAAAGTTGATATTTTTTTTGGGGGGGTTTTACCGGCTTTGGGGGTGAAAAGGTTGAGTTTTTCGACTTTTAACCCACCAATGTACCAAACGTATATGATTTTGGATAAATAGAGGCGCACTCGAGTAAATCGGTCCAGAGGAAAATAGTTCTCGCGTTTACAGACACACAAAAAAAAAACACACATCATTGTAAAATATACCAATATAATATAATAATATGCCAATGGTATACTTCTATAATACTTTCTCAGCTCCGCATCGAAGCTAAAATGTAAATAAAAATGTTTATATTAAATTAAAAATCATTATCTATCACTTTATATAGCAAAATTTTTGCAAACTGTGGGATTTAATATAAAGCCTTAGTTTAGGAAAAAGAGTCGATGATGAATTCGTTTCAAGGAATGTTGAAGGAAAAAGAAGCAGAGTTTTATAAAACGGCTGGAATCATCAAGTCCAAAACGGCTGTGTACGGTTTGTAAACAACAATACTAACCAGTGCGGATTAATAGTAATTAGTGTGGCACCATGCAATTGCAGTGGGAAGGTTGAACAAACTGGAGGAGTTTTTAGAACAAGAAGAAATGCTTGAGCAAAAGTACGAAGAAATCAAAGAAGACATAGCTAGAAGAAAGGAAATTCATCAAAAACGGTTGAATGACATGGAGTACAGTTATTTGCACAGCAAGACGGTGTAAGCATAAGATTACCCAAATAACCATGTCGAACGAAGCTAGGACAGTCGGTTTTGTGGAATTAATTTGCTTGTTGATTAATCACAATACCACTAAAAATATTATAATTTTGTAACTTATGTGTTGCATAATACCAAGAATCAAGAGGGATAAGATTAAGCAGGCGGTCGATTTTGGCATGGAAATAAGGAGGAAAATATTCATAGAGTCCGATCCTGTTATGGATAGAGTGTTGCAAGAGAATAACGAAATCATGAAAAACGTAACAGCTTTTTAGTCTTTCTTAATCAACTACCTTTAGAGTAGTACCACTCATCAATTTACAGCTTCAAGTGTACCAAACTACGGTTACAAAAATAAACCAAGAGTTTAAAGCTGAGAACGAGAAACTACAGCATTTACACGGCGTAGGCAAATCCCTGCAAATGGATAGCGCAGAGCTGATGATTAAAAAGGGCAGAATAAATTGTGTAAGTAATAATGTAATGTAATGTATGGATTTAGATTTATTTAAAAATCAGGCAATAGTCAGATTAAAATTTTTGAACTACGATTTGGCCTAACTGTAATTAAAGTATTTAATTTAAGAGAACAAAAAACACTGGCTTCGTGGCTTATGCTTTATAAACTTTATGCATATATCGTTGAAATTAACAATAAGTCATTCAACAGGAGTTGGACGAGTTAAGGCAGTCGATAAAAGTGATGAAGGACAAGATTGAAACCATTGAGCCGAACCTATTAAGGTACCAACAGATGATGAAACGCTCTGAAAAATTGGAAAAACAAACAAAATTAGCGTTATACAACGATCGGCTAAGAAAACAAGACATGCACGCATCCAAAGTAGAGCTTTATGCACTACAAACCAGCAACATTGAGTATAAAGAGTATAATTTGAAGGCAGAAACATTATTCTTAGACACTTTAGCCACGATCAAAAAAGAATTTTACAAGGTAACGTAGACAAAATACTAAAATAGTAAACCAAATAATATTCCTGAAAAATAGCTATGTTTTTGTCAGTAGCAAAAATTGATTAGGATACCTTTTGCGTACTTGAAGAGTTAGCTTCAAGCGTTTTGTTGCCACACATTCTTCTTACATTAATACAACTATAAATCTTGCAGGGATATTGTCTTTATATTGCGAAAAGCGTCTAATATAAGCTTCTAAATAAAGTTTGACATGATATTTAATTACAGCCAAAATGTAGCCTCTGCCTCTAGCTTTAGGATTTCGTTATTGACAATGTGACAATTCTCTGGCTCACCCCTAAAAACTATCTATGTAGAAATACTTATGTTATAAAATATTGTAAGAGGGATTAACTTAAGATTGACCAGTCAGAATAAGATGTAAGGTTAACAGTTTCAATTTGTTTACTTTTCATAATTTTCACCACTATCTCAATCCTTTAAATTACTAGTAGCGGTAAGAATTTGTAAACGGCAAGCTCCAATAGATACATTGTAATAGTCTTATACATCATGGAAACATTAAACAAGATAAACACTTAAATACTTACAAATAATTAAAAAAAGAATTAATATTTTATAAATATAAAACATATATCTCTGTGGATTGTAAAACATTTTATACATGTTTAATATTTTATAGTCGGCGAATAGTAAAAACATGCCGGATAAAGAAAAAGTTAAACAGTTTCTCAGCGACTTTTACAATCAGTTGCAACCATTCATTTGCAATGAAGTGAAACTGCTACCAGTAAAGTCGTAAGCATTTTGTGTCTATTATAAATATATAATAATTTTTCGAAGTAGTCTGCAGTCATGCGGGTTACTACAGGTTGCAGAATATTAAAAGTATAGTTCCAACTTAAAAGCACCATTAGTTGTATTATAATCAATGAAGGTAACACTATTTTGGCTAAATATTTTACTTGGAAAAATTATAGAAATGATTTATGTTGGTTAAACGGGTACTTCAAAATTAAATACTGATATATTTTCAGATCCATAAAAATATTTTTATACTTATCGTTATTATTTTATGAGCGCCATCATTTATCATATTTTTATTTTCAGAGTTGACACGATAGCGTCTTCATCTCTTGACGTATCCACTTTGTTCTACTAGAAGCGGACCTGATGTAAGAGAAATATACACCAAAATAAACCATTTGAAACACAAGTCAAAATTGTTATTTTACATGTATTAATCATAGTGTGATGCTACAATAAATGTTCAAATGGTGTAGACTTATAATGATTTAACTTATAATTGTCGCGCCATATTTGTCATAGCGATAACATCGACTGTTGGGTATAATGCTCTTTTTTTGTTGTTCTTCAACTACTACTCATCTCAAAAATTGTTATTGCAGGGGGATGCATTTTTTGAATCTTGTGGTTTTTCCTTTTGAAAAATAAATTGTATTTATATTCTTGTGTAATCTTATAAAATACCCAAGTTTTACAACTTTTCCTGATTATACACAGTTTATGTCGATGACTGAAGATCTGTTACAAATTTCCGCTCTTTATTTCTATTATAGTAAAAAATACGACTAGTTTTGCTGTTTTCAGTCGAACTTACCTTAATCTTTTAGACCTAATAGTAACTAACGGGTGTTTTCTATTTCTATCGTGATCTTGATTTTCAAGAGTACGTTGTTTAGGTGTTTCTCACCGAAGAGTGATTCCTAACTGTAAACCATCTAAAGTTTTATTTTTATTAACTTAAAATAAGGAAAAATGAGGAAAAAGAAGTTTATAGCATTAGAACTTTTGTTACTTCAAAAGTAACAATCCAATACTAATTATCGACCAGACAAAACTGTCATTAAATTATTCCCATTTATATAAGTTTATTCAGTATAAAAGTCACCATTTAAGTTTTAAAATATTATTATTTTTTCTTTTTATTGACAATTTTGAGTGTTTTCTTATATTGTAAGTTTCGAAAATTGAAAGATTACCAGGAAAATATAAATTTCAACGGGGTCTAATTTTGTCTCAAATAGAAAAACTTACATAATTAATGTGTATTATCCTTAATGTATCATCCTGTTTAATATTTTTTGAATCTATGCCTTACTAAAAAAATTACATTGACATAATATGGACTTCTTATATTGTTTAAGAGATTCAGTTTTGAGAAGGTTAAAGAACATAAAACTATTTCAAGTGAAACGTTCGTGGAAGAAATATGGAAAACTTTTAAGTGAGTGTTCTATGACAAAAAAGAAATTAAAGAAGTACTCGATCTTATTGGTCAAAACGGTAGTAAAAAACTTAACTACCTATTGAATTTTTTTTCAATTATCCACAAAATGTTAACAGAAATATGGCCAATGGAATGGACTAAGTACGAGAAAATATTAAAAATGTTGAAGGCTTCGCAAATTGTTAGTAAATATAGTTTTTATTTTACTTGTATGATTCGTTATACTACCGGGTGGAAAAATGATATTCAAATTTTACCTAAACAACTTAGAAACCATAATCTTTTAACATATTAATTAAACATTATAAAGTACATTATACAAAATTATAAAGTTATTTTAAAAATTGTATCCTCTGTATTCATCGATTAATTAATAACTTTTGGAAAATATTTTACCTACGTATACAATGACAAGTTTTACATTCTCGTAGTACATTTTATTTTAATGTTTTATTTATTATAAGTATGTAGAATCTAGAGTAGATTCGCGTAAAAATTAAATCTTCTAGAGACTAGAACAATGAGTATGCATTTTGCTTAATACATAAATTATAATGATTTTCTTCAAATTTCTAGATGGTACAAATATATGGTAGCTTTTGTTTAATAGACGTGAACCGTAATGGCGTTGTTAACGCTAATGAATTTGAAGGATGGATCGATGTTCATGTAAATTATGCTTTTGAGGAATCAGCCACTGAAACGTTCAAGAAGCTAGATTTAGACGGCAAATACTTAAGAACAACATATTAGTGGAAATTATTATTGATAAACATTAACATTTTTTCAGGTGACGGTTCGATTGAATTTTACGAATATATGACAGTAGTTAGTAATGATTTTAAGCTGTTAAGAAAACTAGACGTACTCTCATAACTCTACTCTCGACTCAAGAAAATATTTATTTATTGAAAAATAAAACAGTTTTGAATAATGTAAGATTTTTAGTAATTTTTTGTTTATTATAAGCAAAAACCATATTTAAAAAATATATATTTGTTTCAAATATTACAATTTATGTCTCCAAATTATATTAAGGAATATACGAGTATTATGCACAAGAATATTTAGTACATTTGATGAATATTTATTACATACATTTCAACAGATGTAAACAGCTGTCAATAATCAATAGATTATTTAATTAATTTGTATAACTACTGAAAATTATTAAATATGATACACGCAGTAAAATATTTGTATTTTTTAATTTTTTCCATTATACTTTGATATGTACAAATTAGTTCTTTCTTCACCTTATCATCTTATATGATGTTAATAACTCAAAAAGTTTATAATCGAAATATCTAATATTACATTAATATATGGCACTATACTATATTACCTGAAAAACTACCATTTTTTATATTAAATATCGAAAACAATTTTATAAGTTAAGGTATGTATGGAAAGTTGTATAGTTATTGGTTAATGTTAGCCACTGTACTGGCTTTATTGTAATCTAGGTGTTAATCTTAAAAAAGCATTTTTTTTAGTTATTATGTTAATTAGCATATTAGTGCGGGGGAGGTCACAATAAGGCTAAAAAATTACAGCAGAGTGTGATAAAATCACTTTCAGTTCAACGCTCAGATGCGAATCTGTAATGGTCGATATACAATTATCGATAAAAGCATTTGTACTCTTTTAGGAGTTTTAGGATGTTAAAGAATAGTCATAATAATTAACAACTAACGTATAAATAAATATGTTAATATTAGGAAGAATAAATTAAGTAATGTTTAGTTGTAAAAGTAATAGTCAAATATTCCCGTGTTTTTTTTAAACGACTTTTTTGAGTTAAATGGTATTTTCTGGTTAACGTTTCTTAAAAAGAAAATAATTAACTTTGTTTTGTTACATCTTCCCCCCCAAAAAAAAACTATAAAAAATGTAATTGTAAAACAACAATTCTTTTATCATACAAATTTAAAAAAACCAGTACAGTGGCGTTGGGGCCTAGTGGGGACGGAACATATGGTGAGGTCGGGGCATAGTGGGGACGGGGAGGTCACAGGTTTATAGGAATTTTTAAATCTAAAAGTGATAAAATCACTTTCGAATAAACGCTTCGATGCAAATCAGTAGTTAGTATATTCAAGCCAGTACAGCCCAAACCACGCACAGTGTAAGCCAGCAAAGTTAGAAAGTATTAAATCGAATCGGTCATTTCAAAAACGACTTAAGTCACCGATTTTTCAAAAATGACTTTTTGTCAAATTTGATAATTTGATAAATTATATACTTAGTTACGTATTCTGTGTGAAAACTTAATTTGTCAGACTCATATAATGGGACTTTGTTAAACGGCACTTATATAACATTTTAAAAATATTTTAGGAGAAACAAAAAATTATTTTGCTCTTTATAAATTTGCTTATTCAGATTAATCATTACAATATCGATTAAATAATAATGTATGAAAAAATAATTAGCGAAGAAAAATATTTTTAAAACCAATTGTGTTTCTATAAATAGTCAAAAGTGTTCTGTGACACAAATTCCTTTTAACAAATTGAAAATTTTGAATTAAAAAATAATATAATCGTACAATTGTCTTTGAAACTAATATAGTACATTTTCACTTTGAATACTAAGTATAAACATATACAACATTATATGACGAAGGACCTTTTTAACACAAAACGATGTGTTAACATAAGTAGATAAATTATTTACCATAAAACTATTTTTTTCAATTATGTAACATAGGTCCCTTTTAACAAATAACCATTCATATGTAATACAAATGTTGAGTGCAAGAATCACTGCATAAACTATTAATGAAGTTATGAAGTTTTTTGTGGCTAGTGTAAAATTAAAATGTTGTGACTTGTGTCGTTTTTGAAATGACCGATAAAATTACAAAATAGAAGCATCTTAAATGCGAATTACTGTTAAGTTTCATTTATTCGGGTTTGCAATTATCATACATAAAATCCTCAAAAAATATCATTAAAAGCTTATCCACGGTGTTCGGGTATACATATTATGTATAATTATTACTTTGACTTTAAATGTATTTCGGTTTTGTTCGCTTCACCTAACCTGTCCTAAGCGATTTTTTTAGCAAGTATTTAGATCAGGAAGGTACAAATTATCAGTTTTATTTTGTTATACGATGTACTTACGCTTAAGCTTAGGATACTGTAAAAATTTGAGCCCTTACTAATAAACATTTTCGATTTTGTTGCATTGCTTCTTTTTGGAATACAGCTACGAACGTGTAATTTTAATGTAATATAATACGTGATGTGAATATACTATGGAGTTATTTATCTTGGTCACTGAAAACTATACTCTTTTTTTATCCAACCATGTTATAATTATTCACAATTGGAGTTAATCGGTTTGGCATTTGAGTGCCTCATATCATCTGGCGTAACGTGAGGCATTTAAAAAAAATCCTCCTCTTTTATGAAACACGAAACAAACCTAACCCGCCCTACACACTCATTAAAAAGTATCACTTAAATAAGGTTATAATAGTTTGGCGCGACAAAGCCAATAAACAACTATAACATAATAGTCTTAATTATGTTTGACAGTTCTTAACGGGTACTCGACCAGCAAATATTTCTCATTTGAAACCAGACTTTTACGGAACTCTATCGGTTTTATACCTGAGTGGTAACCGTACAGATACATATAATACCCGGTAAGTGGTTCAATTTCGCGCCAAAATCTACATTGTCGGCGTCTCGCATAGGCAATTTAGCTACTCAAGTGTATACCGTAATAAATGCGACATAATATTAAAATTGTATTAATTCTTTGACGGCTATTCGTTTTCAATATACTCTACGAAGTGAAAGACAAAAACTATCAAAGTTTGACAGGAAACTTCCACTAAACATGTACACTCATTATATTAACATAATTTGTGAATATAACATAAAATCAACTGTTTAAATATAACTTTTGATCGGATGAATGATTGACTACAGCGAAATTATATGTAGATTAATCCAGGCCGATGAGTGGAATTTTATTCAATTTTTTTAAAAATGTATTGTTATTATTTGTTGAGACTTTTTAACGGTTACGAGTTTGACAAAATCAAGATACCCTCGCTGTATTCATTATGATGTCAACAGACTTGTCGCGGTTCACCGTATCTTATTAGTTGGCGATAAATTAATTTCGATTTTGTTGCATTCTGTATTATTGGAATACAGCTACGAACGCGTGATTTTAATGTAATATAATATGTAATATACCGAATAAAAGGGAATACTACGTGCTTTTGATCTAAGGTTTCACGTTTCAATAAACGTTTGTCTTGTTTTATTTATATAAATATTATATTTATATAAAAATGAATGTTGGTATGTTTGTCTGTCCTTTTGCATTAGTACCATTCATCAAATGAAACTTTGGGAAGTTGTTGAGTACACTCACGTGAAGATAACTGGCATAGTACTTTTCGAAAATTCCAACCCTAGGATGGCCGTGGTTACCATGGTTACAAACAAAATATTTCGTATTTTAAGTAGAAAAAATATAATTTATAAATAAACGTGTATTAGTAATATACAATAATGTGTTTAAATAACATAAAATCAACAAATTTGAAATAACCTTCGGTCATTCGGTCGGACGAGTGAAACCATCAGAGTGCCTACGTTGCGCGGTACAGAACCGAAGGAGAATTTTTTTGTTTGCATTTTTTTACAATTTTTTTAAAAAATTTTTTGTGATTTCCCAACGGGTTATAATAGTTTGGTGTGACAAAGCTAATAAATAACTATAACATTATAGTCTTAATTATGTTTGAGACTTCTTAACAGGTACAATAGTTTAACGTCACAAAGGCAATAAATAACTATAACATACAGTCGCGAGTTGGGCCGAATTTTGGGGGTTGCAAAAGTATATTTTAATTGTAATATTTAATTAACCTAGGTAGGTACTTAAATACAAATTTATGTGTCAACATACTTGTTACGGTTCGTCGTTTCATATTGACTAGATTTAGACGGCAAATACTTAAGAACAACATATTAGTGGAAATTATTATTGATTGACATTTAAATTTTTCCAGATAACGGTTATATTGATTTTAATGAATATATAACAGTAGCAATGATTTTAAGCTGTTAAGAAAACTAGACGTACTCTTATAACTCTACTCTCGACTCAAGAAAATATTTATTCATTGAAAAATAAAACAGTTTTGAATACTCATAATTTGTATAAACTTTTAGTAATTTTTTGTTTATTGCAAGTAAAAAACATATTTTAAAAATATATATTTGTTTCAGATATTACAATTTATGTCTCAAAATTATATTAAGGAATATACGAGTATTATGCACAAGAATATTTAGTACATTTGATGAATATTTAATACAAACAATTCAATAGATATAAACAGATGTCAATAATCAATGGGTTATTTAATTAATAGCTGCTAAAAATTTAACAAATAAAATAAATGTAATAGAATATTTGTTTGTATATTTTTCCATTATAATTTGATGCAAACAAATTAGTCCTTTCTTTCACTTAATCACCTTGTATTATGTTAAATAATTTATAATCAAACCTAATATTAAATTAATATATGACTTAATAAGTTACCTAAAAAGCTACTATTTTTTAACTTGAATCTCGAAAGAAAATATTATAAGTCTGTATGGAAAGTAGCGGAAATTTATTTTATTATAGGTAGAATCATAAAACCACATTTTGTTTTTTTCTTTTTAAATTATTGATTAATTTAGAAGGTATATACGTTATAATATTTAGTTGTTTTTTGTTCATTATAATTTTTTTTAGAATACATAAGCTATGACCTTTAAAATAATTGTTTATGATAAGCTTTTTATTTTAATAGGGCTACAGCTGGTTTTTTAAAATATTTAATTTCCAATTTAGTCCTGTACTACACATAAAAAATCGATGTAAAGAAAACACTTGTACTCCTTCTAGGAGTTATAACGAATAATAGTAAAAATTAAAAAAGACAACTGAAAACCCGAAAAAAGTTGGCTGATTTTCAACCGTCATTTTTGGTTTGCTATATCTTCACGAAAAAATTTAAAAATATTTAGAGAACATTAATTAGGTTCCTTCTATTGACACACGGCCTCAATCCCGGGGGAAGGTGGGTTATTTTGTAAGCGCAATTTTAGGATTTAAGAGCTGGAAATTAATATGAAGATAGGTCTAACATACCTATAACGCGTGTAAAAAAATCTAGTCATAAAAAAATGTAATAAAATTATTTACAGTTGGACGATGAACAAAAAGCACATGTTGTGTTGTACCTAATGTGTACATTAGGTACAACACATTTTTTCGTGTTTCAAATAGGCATTTGGATTCTTTCAATTTTAGTTAAATCTTTTGTTTATGAAAAAACCAAAGGGTACATTTATTATTACAATACGAACACAATATTTAAAAAATATGGTATCTAGAAAACAAGATACACATCCGAAAAAGTATTATTATTGGTTTTTGTACAAAATGTGTAAATGCTATAATATTTGTAACAATATGGTACTATCGTGCAAGCAAATTTAAATAATCGAACACAAATAATAAAACAAGATATGGCAAAAAAACAACTTAGTAAAAAAAGTTGTATTGGTAAAATACAACAACTCTTATAACGTAAAAACTTAAAAAATCTATGATACCAACAGTTATTTGTCTACATAAATCAAACGATACAAAACGAATTGTCGAATTTTGTTTAATACATACTTTTTAACTAGAATTATTATATAAATTTATAAAAAAAAAACCTAAAGAGTGACTTAAACACCTTATATGGAGATTTTGAATAATATTTAGGTTTACAACCTTGAAATTTTGTATATGACCTTTTATATAATCACAAAATGATAATAACTCAAAAACAATTTTTTTTTAATAAAATTGGAAATTATATACCACCTCCCCCCAAGACCCTAAACCCAACTCCAAAAATGAGGGGTTAAATAAAAAAATGATGTCATATATATTTAATTAAGATAAAATAAAAGTTTTTTTAGGTAATCGATACTTAAATATATAAATTAAATTAAATTATAAATATACAAATTAATTGAAATGTATAGAGTACCTAATTTAGTATGTATAATGAACAATGTCTAATGCTAGGAAATATGTAGTTTAAATGTTAAAAAAACAAAACAAACAATATTCAACGATTTTATTTAAAATGTATTTACTGAAAAATAACTACAACACGTATATGGTATAACAGATGTTGGTATATTTTAAGGTCTTGTAAGGATTATCCTGGCGTGTAGTAGTGCAGCAATGATTTATAGAACTTTATCTCATATAGTTCATTCCCTACAGATCTTTAAAGTTGCATACCATAAATAAATAAATAAAAAGTTGAAACGTACAAATATTTGTTATACATTTTTAAAAAATATTTTTGACGACCAGTTTGGCGGATACTAAGTCAAATTCAATTTAAACTCCAAAAATGTATTAACATTATTGCTTAGGGAATATATCAAATATTTTTTTATATCTTGTATAATATAATGGTATATAAATCTTGATGTCACAAATTGTTTGGTCGGAAAGGGGGAGGGGAGTCTGTCTTTGATCGATTTTAAAGATATTTTTTAATTTAATCGTACAAAATAGCGTAGACCATACTTATTTTTCTGTTCAAAGCAATAATAAGTACATAATAAACGTTTTTTCTTTGACATGTTGTTGCCATTTATGTACTTATATTTTAAATAAATTCCCTTAAGGAATGTATCATGTATTGTATGTACATTTTGTATAAATATTGTTATATTTTCCATTGACGTATAAACATAAAAAACAGATCTAAAGCACAAGTTTCAAATGTATGTGATTATCTTAAACAAAAATCGCTGTTTTCTATAGGCATTTGTTATAGCTGTATTTGGTTGTAAGGTTATTTATGATTGTTTTTCACGGCTTCTGTACATACTTTAAACTAAGGCAGAAACATAAAATTCAGTGCGAAAAGATGTTTAGAATGTAAATAAGATAACATACAGTCACAATAACAAAATAACAATAAGCAAATTTTCATTTTCAAGCTAGTCTTATACACGCCACGTACATATTTTGCATTACAATGTTTTCAAAAAATATTATAATCCTTTTGTGTGTCGTATGTTTTATGGTGAAAATTAGTACGGCAGGTAAAGGAAATATAGCGGATGAAGCTTCTATAAGTGGTACTTCTACGGTGGTATGTATCTAAAGTTCAGAAATATTTTAAAGCTTATAATATAAATGGCCAAAATAACATATTGCAATAAAATATAGACGGTTACATATTTTTGATAGGGATTATTAATAGTATGTTGAATAACAGTCGAATAATTTAATAACAGATTATTCGAATTATCTGTTCATGTACAAAAAATTAAACCAATTATGATATATATAGTAAAAAAGAACTTAGAATTTCTGCTTTTCGAAGGTTTTTTATATTTCATCTATCAGTATCTAAGAGCAGTGAATGTCACATCATTTTCTAGGATATAAATCTGGATGAATTGACAACCAACCAATGGCAAAAGATATTTGAGAAGTACGATACTAATAATATTGGTTCTATCTCCTCAAAGGAATTACAGAAACTAATATTCGAAGTGTTCCACGGATTTCTCACCGTTCGCCATGCAGAGTTATACGTAGAATTAATTAATTTAAAGCGTAATATTAAAAATAAAGCAATATTCTATGAAAAATCATACTACAGTTGCTTTAATTATTTTCAGAAAGCCGTGAAATAGGATTGAAACAATTGGAAAAAATGAAACCGATAATAGGGTTTTTGTCACAGGTTTATTCAGTTTTATTATTTTTACAATACGGGAGAATTCATTTTTTGAATTTTGTAGTTTTTCTTTTTGAAAAAAAATTGTATTTGTATTTTGTGTAATATTATAATTTACACAAGTTTTACAATTTTCCAGCAGGTCTACCAACTTTAGAAATAACGTAAATATTGAACTAACATTGTAAGTTGAGAATAATTAGCTCAAGATGTTGGTTGATTCACTGACACTCTAGAATTTGTCGTCGGTCGATGTTTAATTTTCCTTTTTGCTTCCTTAAAGGGGAAATATGAGAGTAAGACCATATTACGTAAATAATCGAAAGAAAAACAACTTGGGATTTTGTTGTTGATGTGTGTGTATTCGTTAGTGACACTCAATTGTTCATAGCGAATATGCAGATTTGAACTATTTTCTAAAACTTTACCAGTATGTTTTTTTCCAGTTGTCCTGACGAACTAATTACAATTTGGTAGTGATTGGGTTTCATTTTGGTGGGACTTTTTGTTTATATTATATTGAACGTAGATAACTGAACAGTACACAATTTTTCCTATCTCGACATGTGATCAAAATGTTGATTATTGTTGTTCCATTATTGTTTTTTATTATTTTAATCCATTATAAGTTATGTCTAATGTTAATATTTTCAGTCGAACTTACCTCTATATTTTAGACCTTGCTGTTTCTTTTGGTTGTGACTGAAAGTTTAAATATTTAATTGTACGTGTTGCTCTTGTATACCATAAACCATGAAAATATTTGAAACAAACCCTATACAAATTTCAACCAAATTATAAGTTCAAACAAATTGTTAAATACAAGACATTATCTATATTATGTTGTTATCATTGACAATTTAATACTTGAAAAATATCATGTATATTGTTACCATCGAATAGACTTCTGAATCAGAAGTATTATTTTTATTTAGTAACTTAAAAAAAGAAAAGACGAGAATAAAGAAGTATAAAGCATTAAAACTTTTGTAACTTTAAAAGTAACTATCCAAAACTAGTTATTAAGTATATAAGTCGCCATTTAAGTTTTAAAATAGTGTTGTTTTTTTTTCATTGACAAATTGGAGTGTTGTCTAACGTTGTAAAATTATATAATCTAATTTGTCTCAAAAAGAAAAATCTACAAAATTTGTGTGTCCTTAATGAATCGACTGTATAATATTTTTTGCATTTATGGCTTACCAAAAAATGTAAACTGACATAATATGCGCTTCTTGAAATGCTTTAGACAGATAGTACTCCGAAGGCTAAGGAAGATGACACTATTTCGAGTGATAATGACGTCAACACAAAGACGAACCCATACAAAGTACTATTTTCAGACAAGACAAACCTTCCCAAATAAAATTCATTATAAAATTGACATAATATGCGCTTCTTGTGTTTTTTTTTAGAGATTAAATCCAAACCAAAATGAAGCCATACTAAAGAAAGAATTTGTAGAGTCAATAACGAGCAATTATAAAATAGTATTTTCAAGCGAGGAAGAAACTTTAGAAATACTCGATCTTATTGGTCCAATTGGTAGTAAAAATCTTAACTACCTAATGTATTTTGTTTATAAATTATCCACAAACTGTTTACAGAAACATGGCCAATTGAATGGCCGAAATTCGAGGAAATTTTAAAAATGTTGTCGGCTTCATATCTAGTAAGTAGTTATTGTAATTTTGATATAATTTAAATTGTATGATTGGTAATGAATTGTATGATTGGTCATATTACGAGATAGAATATTTTAATTTTGTCTTAACAACTTAGCAACAATAATCTTTTAACAGATTACTTAGATAATTTTTTTTTTTTTTTTTAAATATATATTTTTCAAATTTTATTCTCTGTAATTATCGATTAATTAATACATTTTGAAAAATATTTTACCTAGGTATATATGACGTTAAGTTTTTCATTCTCGTAGCATATTATACTTTAATTCTTTAACACTTAAATAATTTAATATTAAAGTATGTAGTAGCTAGATTAGATTCGCGTATAAATTAAGTATCTTCGAATAATGAATACACATTTTGTGTTATAACATATATTATAATGTGTTTCTTAAAACATCTAGGTGGTAAGTTTATACAATGTGTTTTGTTCAATGGACAAGGGCGGCGATGGCGTTATTGACGCTAATGAACTTAAAGCATGGAACGACGATCAACGAGAAACGGCCTCTAGGGAAGCAGCCACTGAGGAAGCAGCCCCTAAGGAATCAGCTACGAATGAATCACTCATTGAAATAATGAAAATGCTAGGTTTAAAAGGTAAATACTTAAGAATAACATTGACATGAAATTTGTATTGATTGACATTTTAATTTTTCCAGACGACAGTTCTATTGATTTTAATAAATATATGGAAAATTTGAGTGATATATATAAGCAGTACAGCTTAAGTAAGACTCTAAAATAGACTCAAGAGAATATTTGATCATTGAAAACAAAACTTTTTAAAGACCAACAGCATGTAATGTTTTTTTTTTTTTGCAATACAAAAACATATTTTAAAAATGTATACATTTGTTTTAGATATTACAATTTTTTTTCAAAATAATATTAAGGAATACGCAATGCACAAAAATATTAAATAAATTTGATGAACATTTCATACATACATTTCAAAAGGGATAAACTGTTGCCAATAATCAATAGATTATTTAAATAATTTGTATCACTGCTGAAGATTTAATAAATACAATACATGTAATAAAGTATTTATATGTATATTTTTAAATTTTTCCATTATACTTTGATGCATACATATTAGCCCATTCCTTCACCTTATCACCTTATACTATATTAATAGCTTAAAAAGTTTACAATAAAATCTATAATCTCCCTTCTTAATAATTCGTGATGTGTGTTTGTCTGTCTGTCTGTGTGTTTTTCTTCTCCGTCTATAATACTGGACGAATTTTTTATGAAGTTTCTTTCGACATTCCACGGTGCTTAGAATATCACATTTAGATAAATCAGATTTAAAAATGTATTCGACCCAAATTTGCTAACTTCTTCTTTACTGATTTATATTGTTCAAGGGGTTTTCCCATTTTTTTTAGGGTTTCCTTAAAACAAAGTTGAATAGTAAAACGCCTAATACAGAACTTACCATGCACGATCTATACAGTTGCTACATAAAGAAATTGGTTGAGTGGTCTAAAAAATATCGTGGATCCACAAAAAAAAAAATTTAGTGATCAAAACTGAAAAACAATTATTTTTTTTTAAAAGAAAAATATTAATGATAAAATATATTAAAGATTATTATTATGAACATAGTAAAAATAAATGTATATTTGTCAAGTCTTATAAATACCAACTAGCCATGTATGGAACATGTTGAACTAAATTAAATACCTTGAAAAATCAAGAAAATGTCTAAGCGTTTATTTTCGGAGTTATCGGCCACAAAGTACACAATATACCATTATTTAATTTGTAATAATTTGCTACTACCCAAGCAGAAATTTCTGTACTATGCCAGTATTAACGACGGGCGCAGTACTGCGCCAGTACTGGCTGTCCACAGTTGGCTGGCCCGTACTGACGTAGTACTGGCCCAAGCGTTGTCTTAGTACTGACCCAGTACTGGTTGGCCAGTACTGGCTGCCAACGTTACGCCATTACTGGCGCAGCACTGACATTACAAAAACTACAGTACTGGCTAGCCCGGGTTCGGCAGACTCGTGCCAAGCGTTGGCTGAGTATTGTCGCAGTACAAGATAACATGTATTTAAGTTTTTTTAGATATAGATAATATTTACTATACCTAAGACTCCGAAGACCTATGTCTGGTTAGAAAAACATGAAGTGATAAAATGTGTTTTAATTTGTTTAATTAAATGCAAATCTTAGAATTTAACCTATCTAAAGACTGTTAAGTAGAAAAAGTGTGATACTTAAAAATTATCTAGTTTTCTAAATAGTTTTTAATTATTAATTGTATTAAAATTAAAATTTTAAAATACTATTGAAGAAAAAAATACTAATGAGGTACCGAACTGATGTATTAAATACTTTTACAAAAATATTTATTTTTATTTGTATTAATTTGTTAAATTTATAAATATTTTAATCTTTATTATCATTAAAATTGTTTTTATTAAAAGAGGTACTTAATTCAAATATCAAGTACAACCTGCTTTTAAAATATTTATTTTAAGCGGTCTCATTGTGTCCTACGGCGTACTTTGACTATTTTTAAAAAAGTGTTCTAATATAAAATGTGCTTCAGGTTTTCAATTTATTGATGTGTATTAGAAAATCTAAGACAATTTGGAATATATTCGTACACATTAGAATTCAGTATCATTTAAATTTAAATAATTATTTGGAAAATAATTAATAGTGTCTCACTGTGGCCACTACCGACCTCCCTATTATACATGTGGATATATAAGTGTCAGGTAGGCACAAACATAAATAGTACATGATTAATAATAATTTGTATCCATTCATTAATATTTCTCTACTTCAGTTATGGCATACTCAGTTGTTTTTTTATTACAGCGATAATAGAGTACCCAGCTGTGAATACCACAGCTTATAAGGCGTAGAATCGCCAAGAATATCTATTTCACGTAGGGATGCGGTCGATAAGGCTTTGAGTTCACACACAGTAGATTCAAGTTTAAATCTTTATAAAATTTTACTTTTTTCAAATTTTATTTTAAGTTTTAATTTGACTTAACTTTAAACTTGCGATCTCCTACTAGACTGTAGCCTGCAAATCTAGGATATTTTTAGTTCAATGGAACGAAGTGATGGTACCTGGAAAGCGAGTGGCAAAAATATTGGTGACGTCTCGCCGCCTGTTATTTGAAAACAACATATTTGGCGCAAAATTTAAATGGGCCAATGAGAACTGCGTATAAAGTTCAGGCTTTGTCTTATTCTGTGGACGCATACGCCAGCGGCCATTGTGTAGTTAATTAGTTCATCACCCAGAGTGCGTCTTACTGTTTTAACTTGAATAACATTTAAATTGAACGTTAATTTTTATTTGTATTATATTTACCCTTGTTTTGTGAAATGTGTGTATTTGTTATATTTATTTTTTTGCTTTATATTTAATGTTTTTATCGTATAAAACAATAGGTAATGTAGTCTGTATCTAGGTGTTTTAAATTTGAAACAACCCTTGTAATTAGTATATCGTAATTAATCGATATTTAGTATTGAGATACTTATATGTTGATACTTATAAGAATAAAGGGAAAATTAAAATTTTTAACCAGGTAACCAAAACATTTTTTTTTACTAAATAATTTTAAATTCACAGAAAAAAATATAGTTGGCCCACTTAAAAATTATGGTTATTATTGGGAAACAATAAATTTCTAGTTGGAATAACTAAATAAATAGTTGGGCCCACTAAATTTTTAGTTAAAACAACTATACATTTAGTTCGGCCAAGTGCTAACTAAATGTTTAGTTAGATCAACTATGTATTTTTTCCCGTGTTTACTTCATACTTTTTAAATATCAATTGTCAACCTAAAACGACTATTAAACATTTCAAAGAATTACTGAACAATCAAGATTTAATCAAAAAAATAGTGAGAATCTACCGTCACATTTATTAAGTTGGTTTTGTTATGACGTTGGCAAAAGACTTTAGGCTAAGTATGTCTGTTTTTTTGTGTTATTTTGCGCTCTTGTGCGTCCGATACTGGAGTATGGTTCTGTTGTTTGGCAACCCCATACAGCAGGTGATTTGAGGCAATTAGAGAGAGTCCAGCGTAAGTTTTTGCGCTTTGCTAGTTACCTACTTAAAATTCCTAGTACGCCGCACGATTATAACCCTGTAGCTAATTTACTTGGCCTACCTTTCTTAGCCGAGCGGAGACGCACTACTGGTATTAGGTTTATTGATGGGTTGTTGAATGGTAAAGTTGAATCGTCTGCACTTGTCACACTACTTTGTTTTAAAGTGCCTCAGCGTTCATCTCGAACTAATGCTCTTTTTTACGTCCCACGTGCCACCACTAATTATTTAGCAAATAAACCATTACGACGGCTAATGTCAAATGCCAATGTGGATCCTAATTTTAATTTTAATTTTTAAGCCTAATTTTTTATGTTAAATATGTTAAGTTTTGTTTATAGTTTATAAGTTGCTGTTGAATTGTGTGTTTAATGTTTTCTTCATTAATGTACAAATATGCATGTATATATATATATATATATATATATATATAAATACCCTGTTCGCTGAGAGAGCATGCCGGGTTTGCGCATGTAGACTGAAGACTAAGCAGCAAGACTAAGGCTGGCAGACAAGGTGGAGTCCGGGGAGAACGCTAGTCACACTGAGTGCGGCGCGGGGATGCGCAGAACAGCCAATTTTCGTCGGGTCGCGGCATGCTCTCTCGGCAAACAAGGTATAGTTTATTAGTTTGATATAAAAATAATAAGTTAATTTTTTGTTCATACTGCTTGTACATAATATGTTTTATAAATTATACTCAATTTTAATAACCTATGTATATGTTTATTAGCATGTTTTTTTAATGTTTGATTCCACAGTAATGTCATTAATGTGTCACGCCAGTACTGCTCCATTATTCTACCAACATTTTTATGTATAACACGCCAGCACTGTGCCATTACTGCGCCAGTACTGCGCTATTATTCTGCCAGTATATAAAATTATTTAAAATGCCAGTACTGTGCCATTACTGCGTCAGTACTGCGCCATTATTATACCAGCATAAAATCTGTACCAAATATCAGTACTGGGCCAGTGCTGGCTGTCAGTTCAGAATAGCGTTATCATTTGGGAGTTACGCCAGTACGGGCGCAGTACAGAATGCAAGTACTGCGCCCTTGGTAAATTTCTGCTTGGGTTGTTTGGTGGGAAAGAGGGGGTCTGGCTTTGATCAATTTAAATATATTTTATAATTTAACCGTCCTGAATAATTAAATAACGTTGACCATATGTCCATAACTATTTTTCTGTTCAAAGCAAGTGTAAAGCAATAATAAGTTCATAATACATATATTTTCTTAGTCAGCAATATTATGTTATTCATATAACTTGTTTTTACCATTTATGTACTTGTTTTTTAAATAAATATCAATTCTTTAACAATTGTAGCTGTTTTCTGTTGTAAGATAATTTATGATTGTTTTTCAAAACTGTTGTATATACTTCAAACTAGGTCAAAAAATAAAAAAAGAGTCAAAAATCATAAGTTTCAATTGTGTGTGTATCACTTAAACAAATATGTTGTAAGATAATTTATGCTTGTTTTTCACGAATGTACATAACTTAAACTACGCCGAAAACAAAAAGCTTAGTGCGAAAACACTGTTTTAGAATATGTATTCAAAGTTAATTTATGATTGTTGTTCACAATTATGGTATTTACTCGAAATACGTACAAAATATAGAGCGATAAAACGAAACGCAAAATGTCCTATTGTTAATATACATTTCTTAGTAGGTCTCATACCCACCAAGTACATATTTTGCATTACAATGTTTTCAAAAAATATTATACTTCTTTTGTGCGTCGTGTGTTTTATAGTGAAAAGTAGTGCCACAGATAAAGAAAAAAAAAAATGGTTTTCCTTACCTTTTTTTCGTGAAAAAAAGATAAACCATATAGCGGAGGAAGCTTCTACGGTGGTATGTATCTAAAGTTCTGAAATATTTAAAAGCTTATATAATATATGGCCAAAGTAACTTAAAAAGCTATTGCAATAAAATATAGACAGTAACATTTTGCGATGGGGATTTTTAAGACTATATTGTATGGATAATAATATATATAATAATAAACTTTACTATTACTAGGCTTAAGATGACGCTACTCCACCCATTTTTTAAGAGTAAAGTATAGGCAATTTTTAAAAAAATCGAAATTTAAAGGCTAAACTGTGATGTGTTTTAAGGACTAATTTTTGGTGGTTGATTTATTTTTCAAATTTTCACAGCACCTTTATCATCGATTAAAAAAAAAAAAAAATCTAACCGAGCCGTAAAAATTGTCTATTATTGACTAAATATTAATCATGACACTTATTTTTATATATTTTAAGTAAGAGAACTTTATATAGGTTCTCTCATCAGTTTTTTTAAACCAACATTCAAAATTATTATTTTTATTCTGACATTTTTGAAATTCTTGTGCTTAGGTAAACTTTAAGTTTTCTAAAAACCGTCATGAGATCCTAGTTAAAGGTTTTCTATACTTAATAATATCAAAATTTGATTTCTATGACCATTTCGCTTTGACCTACAGGCTAAACACTTTTCTCTAAACACGTTTTAACGATTTTTTTATGACGTCCCCATAAAAGGCATTATCATAAATAATAATTGGCTAAACCAATAATTATGTACTTTCGGTTAAATTTATACAAATTTAATAACATTATTTATCCCATGCCCTTATAATCTTATAGAACAAGTTTTTAATTTCAGTTCTCTGTTGTTTTCCATACTTCATCTGTATAGGAAGTTCAGCAGAGATTTTGCATTTCTTAGATTTTTTTTAACATCGTAATACGTTTTTAACGTATATTTACTATTTTCTTAAGTAACTGATTTTTAAATAATTAATTTCATGTAACATGCAAGGGTGTAATCGATGAACGGCCAGTGAAATCTAACAAGTTCGAAGGTGTTAAGGTTTGTTCAGATGCCCAAAAGAAACTGGTTGAATTGACAACTGATCAATGGCAAAATATATTTGAGACGTACGATACTAATAACATTGGTTCTCTCTCACTAGAGGAATTTCAGAAACTAGTATTCGAAAACTTCCGCGGATTCCTTACCATTAGGGAAGCAAGATGTTATGCACATGCCATTAATACGAATAAACCGAGTAAATTAAAAAAAAAATAACATTGTTCTATAAGAAAATCATTCTACAAATGCCATAATTATTTTCAGAAAAATGTGAAATTGGATTGAAACAATTGGAAAACCTGAAACCGATGATATTTGTATTGTCACAGGTTTGTTCAGTTTTATTATTTACTATGCAGGGTGATCAATTATTAAAATTTTGTAGTTGTTTCTTTTGAAAAAAAATGTTATTTATATTACTGTGTAATTTTATGAAATACCCAAGCTTTACAATTTAGAGGTGATTTGTCGTTTTTTTATATATTAAACGTGTATAATTGAAATGTACAGTTTATGTCGATGACATTTTTTTTTTATGTTATAATTTAATAGAAATATGAAGATAAATAAGTTTAAAGTATTAGATCATTGGTAACTTCAAAAGTAACTATCTAAAACAAGTTATCGACTAGACTAAGTTCTCAATAAATTGTTCCCAAGTATAAATATTGAATAATATATAGTCACTATTTAAATTTGAAAAATTTAAAGATTACTTGGAAAAATACAAATTTGAGTGATATCTGTTTTGTTAAAAACTACAAAATGCATGTGTATCCTTAATGAATCATCCTGTAATATCATGTATTGCATCTATAGACTATGTCTCAACTAAAAAAGTAAATTAACATATTATGCGCTTCTTGAATGGTTTTAGAGAGAAAATATTGAGAAGGACGAACAAGTTGACAGTATTTCGAGTGAAACATTCATTAATGAAATAATGGAAAAGTTTAAAAATCTGTTCAATGACAAAGAGGAAGTTTTGGAAGTACTGAAACTTTTTGACCAAAACGGTAGTAAAAATCTTAACCACTTATTGAATTTTTGTTTTAAAATTATCCAAAAACTGTTCACAGAAAACAGTCCAATTGAAAGGGCTATGTACGAGGAAATATTACAGATGTTGACGGCTTCAAAACGTGTTAGTAGTTATAATTTTAATATAATTTTTATTCTATCATTATGATTGGCTTACCAATGTAACAGGTGGAAAGATAATGTTCAAGTTGTGTCCTTAAAAAATTATCAACAATAATCTTTTATCATATTATTCAAACATGTTCTTCTAAGATAAAAAAAAATGTTATTTTTCAAATTACATTCTCTGTAATTATCGGTTAATTAATTAATAACTTTTTGGAAATATTTGACAACAAGTTTTAGTTCTCGTAGTAAATTGTGTTTTTAATATTTTATTTATTGTTTTAATATTTAAGTATGTGTAGTATAATAATAGTATATATAGTAGATTCGCATTCAAATTAAATTTTTTCAATTAATGGATACGCATTTTGTTTATAACATATATTTTAATGTGTTTCTTAAAACTTCTAGATGCTACGTATACACGGTAGCTTTTGTTTAATGGACGAGGACCATAATGGCGTTTTTGACGCTGATGAACTTAAAGCATGGATGAATGAATATACAGAATCGGCTACTAAGGGATCAGCCACTGAGCAATCAGCTACTGAGAAAGCAGCCGCTGAGAAATTATTCACTAAAACGTTCAAGAAGCTTGATTTAAACGGCAAATACTTAAAACATAATTTTTGGTGGAAATTATTATTAATTAACATTACAATTTTTCCAGATGACGGTTTTATTGATTTTAATGAATATATGATAATGGCTATTAAAGATATTAAACCACTTTATTCTCAACTCAAGAGAATATCTATTTAATCAAAAATATAATAGTTTGTAATACCCATAATTTGTAAGGTTCTTAGTAAGTTTTTATTTATTGGAAGCCCAAAAACTTATTTTAAAAATATAAATTTGTTTCAGGTACTACAATTTGTTTTTAATACATTTCAATAGGGATAAATGGTTTTCAATAATCAATAGGTTATTTAATTAATTTGTGTAACTGCTGAAGATTTAATAAATATAATATATGTAATAAAATATATTTTTTTTCATTATACTTTGGCGAGTATACAAATTAGTACCTTCACCTTATCATCTTATATTAGGTTAATAACTTGAAAAGTTATAATCAAACTTAATATTTAATTAATAAATGACTTTATAAGTTACCTGAGAAAACTATTTTTTAACTTGAGTATGCAAAGCAATTATATAAGAGAAAGTCTGTATGGAAAGTTATGATTGTCGGTTAATGTTGGTTCCAACCAATTATGTTTTTGATACCCGGCATTAGAGATTTTTTTCTGTAAGTTTTTGTCTTTGTCTTTTTAAGTTGCTTTGTACATCCAATGTGTACTCTCAATAAAAAGTTTCAGTTATCGTTTTTCTCTAAAGGACACATTTTTGTGCGGCATTTTCTTTTACTCAGAACATCTACTTTGATGTTTTCTTATGTAACCGATTCGAATAACAATTACATTTTGACATTTTCATATCTTAGCTCTGACACATAACCCTGGCAAATACCCGAAAAAAGCGTTACCATAAAAGCGTTACCAAAAAAGAAATAGGGTTGATGATGAGGTTGGGGGTGGGAATGGAAATGGGGTTGGGGGTGAGAATTAGCCGGTGCATAACCGAAAAAAAGTGCTACAATTTTAGCCAGAAACATGATTGTACATAATTTTTTAATCTCCTTGGCTTATGCTGTAACTGGAAGCTCCATGTAATTTTTTTTTTTAATTATAATTCCACAACTCATCTATATTTATTCGGTACTTCAACGAGACATGAAAATGCTCTTTTGTGGTTGCAGACTCGGCTGAAAAACTTTTTCTACTCGATATTTACTAAATGCTCTCTAATCACGGTACGTTTCTGTTCTCCTGCCAAAACATATCGTTATTATTTAATTTACTCTTGATTCTATGTTCTCCAATGTTCACACATACTGCTCTAATAGCAGACAGACACCGTATATACATGCGTATACTTAGGATAAGAAAAATATGAATGTTACAATAACAACAAAATTATACATTTACTACAATATTATTTTTAAAGATCACAATACAACAACAGTTAATTTATAAATATTAAAAACGAATATATAACAATATTTCGGCAATTAATTACCATAAAAATGTATAAACATGAAACAAAAAAAAAAATGAATCAAAGTAAGTATGAAATGAAAAACAAAAAAATTGTTTCTAGAATTTCACTATGTAGTAAACAAAATTAAAATACATGACACATAACAAAAGTAATTAACGAAAAAAACAATAAATATATGAACGAATTAAATTAAACAAATATATATGCTATTTCTAATGTGCAAATTAAATAATCAGTATTGGCCTACAAAAATATTATGCCGGACGAGTGGGTGGTACACTGAGTTCATTTGTTTCATAGTTCCACCCTGTCTGGCCCGACACGGTGTAGGTGCTGAGGATGTCCCATCAGAAATGGGATGGTAATAGTACTCTATTTCTATTCTTAATAAACATAATACCAAAAGTAAATATTATACATTCTATTTGATTTATCGTAATTTTACATATGTTATCAACAAAAATATTATAGTTTATACATATAGTATCGGTAAAATTATGTTATATGCCTGTAAAATATGATTGGCATTCTATCACCTAGATTTTATGCTAACAGAGAACATCTCTCTGAATGACATTTCTGTATATACACATACTGAATAAAAACAAATTAACATATTTACAAACTTATCATATTGTTTAATGAGATTTACACTCGCACTCGAGCAATCAAGAATGACACATTTCATTATGTTTTAGAGCGATTTTTATCGATGCGATATAATCCAGTTAAAAAAAAATTGTATGTGATATATATATTTTTTTTGTGGGGCTCACCGCCACGACTGCTACTGCCATTTTCGGATATAAATTTATCCTCCCCGCCTGGTTTGTCTATTTTTTTTTATCTATTAGTTCGTATTTTTTCTCGTTTTTGACCATTTCAAAGCCAACTTTATCGTATTTTGGTTTCTTTAATAAATTCGATAATATCGCAGGGGGTGGCGCAATGAACTATAATAAATTAAAAAAAAAAATTAGATTTTTAATTGTAATTCACTTTGTACAAGCAATACTCGATAAGCCTTACCAAAAAAAAATCATTATAAAATTGCCATAATATGCGCTTTTTGTAAATTTTTTTTAGAGGAAAATAAAAACCAACATGAAGCCATGCTAAAGGACAATTTTGTAGAGTCAATAACGAAGAAGTATAAAGATATATTTTCAAGCCAGAAAGAAAGTACTCGATTTTACTGGTCCAATCGGTAGTAAAAAACTTAACTACCTGCTGAATTTTGTTTTTAAATTATCCACAAACTGATTACAGAAAAAAGGCCAATTGAATGGCCGAAATTCGAGGACATTTTAAAAATGTTGTCGGCTTCAATACTAGTTATTAGTTATTGTAATTTTGATATAATTAAAATTGTAATAGTATGATTGGTCATATTACGAGATAGAATATTCTAATTTTGTCTTTACAACTTGGCAACAATAATCTTTAACAGATTATTTAGATACTTTCTTATTTAAAAAAAAAAATATATATTTTTCAAATTTTATTCTCTGTAATCATCGATTAATTAATACATTTTGAAAAATATTTTACTTAGGTATATATGACGTCAAGTTTTTCATTGTCGTAGCATATTATACTTTAATATTTTAGCACTTAAATAATTTAAACCACTCAAGTTAAAGAGTGCCGCCATTGGGCGGCTGCTTTTATTCATGTGAATCCAAGTCATTGTATTATTTCCGCTTACGGACTTATTGTAATATAATGATTACAGATTGTTTGTTTTACCAATAAAATGTTAAAAAATAAAAATAATTTAATATTTGAGGAAATTTTAAAAATGTTGTCGGTTTCACTACGTGTTTGTAGTTAATAAAATTAAAATTTTAGCAGTATGATTGGTCATATTACGAGATGGAATATTCTAATTTTGTTTTAACAACTTAGCAACAATAATCTTTCAACATATTAATTAGACACGTTCTTGCAAAAAAGCTGTTAACAAAATCAGAACTATTCATACCTCATAACGATTCTCTCGATTCAAGAGAACATTTATACATTTAAAAATATGTAGTGCAATTTAACCTGTAAAGTTGTAAGACTAAAAAAATAATTTTTTTCCATTTTTCTATAATAGTTATTGGTTATTAATTAATAATTTTTTTAAAACTAAAAAAAAATACATTTATAGTCTGTTAAGCAATGTAGTGTATTAATGTTGATGGTGATATTATAATTTATCTTCATTGGGGAAATTACGACCCGGGTGGGATGTATGGAGTTAAGATATGTCATATGTGTTATGATTATGATTACCAATCTGTAATTTATGTGATGACATATTTATTGTCCTTAACCAAGTTCTCCCACAATGATACAATTAAAAAATAACAATATACGCTATCTGAACAATATTAAAGTCAGGTAACTTTTGCATAATCTAAAATGTGTACAATATGTACCTTGGGCTTTTATAGGTTATCAAGTACTTTTAAGGGTAAAAATGTATTCAGTAGTAATAAAATATAAATATTTTATAAGTTTTTAGACTTGAGTCGAGTGTCGACTAATGTATGCGATTGTTCGTATGCTATACCGAATCACATATATTAAATTAAAGATAGATTTAGGACTATAAAATAATCAATTAAATTACACTTTGACTTGACATTTGAATAATATTATTCAATCAATTTTTATATTATACTTTTCCATTCACAGACCCGTGTCAAGTAAAATCCATGGTGGCCGGTCCGTTCTAACAACATGACAACGGCGCGAAAAAAATGCCGAACATGAAGCGACAGGGGCATTTAAAGTGTTATTATTAGTTTGTCAAAATGCTTATGTATTTTATTAGTATCTTTTAAATAACAAACACGTGTTGTATGGAAAAAACAGGGTTTCGAAATAACTGTGCACTTTAATTTTGAAAAAGTTATTGTTCTTACTTACACTTTTTATTTAGGAACTTTTTTCTTAGTTCTTTTTTTATAAAACGTTTACGTCAAAACTTTTATTGTAAAAGAACATTGAATATTGAAAATTCTTCCATACATTTTTTAGCCAGAACTTCAATAAATATAATAATATTATTCTTCTCTCCATAATGCCAGCACAGCCATGGACATACAACGATGAGGTATACATGATAGTATACAATGACTGGCACCCTTCGACAAACAACGACGAGGAGGAACCGATGAACTGGAAGACATCGCCAGTGGGTACTGATGAAGTATACATTGACAGGCACCCTACGATAAACAACGACGAGGAGGAACCGATGAACTGGAAGACATCGCCAGTGGGTAATGATGAAGTACTGGCATCCTTAGACTTAGAACGATAATGACAAACCGATTGGCTGGAAACCGTCGCTCTGATAGTAAGTGATAACTGGTAAGTAGTTGTATTTCTTGTGTCCGCCTGGCCGCTGTAGATCCACAGCCATTGATGGCCGACTTCCCGAGGGTTAACGAGTGTCGTCTCATTATGCGCCAACGGTGGGTGCTGGAGGGCAACCATCGGTGCAGGCGACCTCTGGGCCGACGGTGGTGGCCAGGCGGGCGTGGTCGGTGCGGACGACGTCTGGACCAACGTTGGGTGCTGGACGGCAGCCATCGATGCAGGTGACGTCTGGGCCGACGGTAGCGTCTGCTACTAACTACTATCTTGATGCACGTCTTCCTCTCATGTTTGGTCGTTCATACAAAGGGTGTGCCTGGTAACACATCTAGTTCACCTCCTTAAAAGGTCGACCTTTGGTGGGATTTTTCGGGAGAACTCCTTATTTACCGGGTAATACCCCGACTTTACCGGAGGGGTTCTCCTTCCCCCCCCTCGCGAAAAGAACGAATTCTTCACCGTGTGGTCGGGTGTTCACTCCGGATACCGGTGATTCTACATTGGAGCCTTCGGAGTTCTCCGGACTTCCGGTGATGGATCGGGCTTTCATTCGGCCTCGCCCGTCGGTACCCTCCTATCGGGCACTTGTCACCGGATCTTGGCTCTGTAATTTCCGAATACAATCGGATATTTCTTTATCTTCGGCCGGCCACTTCCGTTTACATTATTGTATTCATCATTATTGTCAATCACCTCGGAGTCGATCGTCAAGTCAAAAGGAACAGTTGATGAATATTAGTGTGGCTACACTGCGGGACGCCATTTTTCTACCCTATCTATGACTGTCCGGTACTTGTTGGCCGCAAGCTGTACGTCACCGCCGGACGACCGGCGCTTGTAGCGCGTACGCCGGTTGTGGGCTGCGCATGGGACCGTGATCTGATCTGATGAAGCTTTGCTGCCACGTTGGGATGTCATCAGTGGGCTGCGTTTTCTCGAAATTATTCGAATAATATACGGTCAAATGAGGTAATTATTTATAAATAAAGCTAATTAAAAAAATGTAATTTTGTTTAAAACAAGAAACAACAATGTTTGAATTTTATATATTATCCCTAAGAAGACTGAGGCCATTGTTTTTATAAGTCTCATCGAGACCCTCATTGCAAATACTCTGCAAACATTGGATTGGCGACCTATTTAAATCCACGGTTAATTGAGATGGGTTTTTTTCAAATTAAATGTTAATTATTGTGTTTTCATCGAGTATAAAACTCTTGAGCAATCTGTAAATCCGCTATTTTTATTACATTAGAAATTCTGGCGAGGTTAACAAAATCAACCTTTGATCGCATTTCATATTTTGTTTGCTACATTCACACGGCAATTTCGCTAATGCATATTTTCTATTTTATATAGTAGCTTGATTCAGTTAGCAGTGCACACACGGTCAAGAATGGAATAGAAGAAACGCACAACCCACCGGTATAACACAATTATTGTCCGATTTCTGTTTGCTGAAATATTATTATAACGTACAGCATGACACCTATGTTAAGCTCATGATTTCGGTGGCCCTTCGAATCGGATACGCTGACCAGTGTATGGACTTATTCGTTGTAAATAGTAATAAAAAGTAAAATAATTTGTAAAAATAAAAATTGTATTTTTGTGTTGTAAAATCGACTTGCCACTGAACGCAGATGAAATATTGACTGTGTACTACTCAAATTGGCAAACCCGAATCCTTTGGGAATCGTCGGTCATCTTTTTACATTTTTAAGTTTTATTTGATTATTCTGGTCATGTGGCACTGCTGAGAGCCTTCTTATTCCCACATTATTGAATATTGTCAATGTATCTCTGTCATCAGACTTGCTAATTATACATTTATATAGATTGTAAATAAAAAAAATTGTTTAGTAAAAAAAAAAAGAAAAAAAGTATTATTCGTTAGACATAGTGGTATATATTTTAAAAGGATTCCCCTTTTTGTAGTAGATTGCTGGACTTGTAGACATGGCCGCTTTCCTGTTCTCCAGCAGGTTGGCCTCATCCTCCGCCTGAATCAGACTCAGAGCCGTCGCTTTGTCCGTTATGCAATCGTGGACAATCTCCTTACTAAAGTTCTTCTTCTGATTTTGATAAATCCGTCTTAGAGTGGTCCTAAGGCCTCAAAACCCTACCTAATAGGTAACCCCACCGCAAAACCCGTATTAAGAGAATATATACATTTTTTTGTTTTTTGGAATTACCAATTTTTTTTAAAAAGTTGTTAAACGAAAAATTACTTATGTGTGAGGCATTAAGGTTCATATCCAGCTAAACGACATCTTGGAAAGGTTTTTTTTTTAAGTGGCCGCACTGTGTTACATGATATGAAAAACTATTATGGAGCGTCAAATAAAGATTATAACTAAAACTGTTATGGGGAAATCTTAGTCGTCCATCAGAAGAAATTATTTGTTGTTTAAGAACAAACTTAGAAATGTCTATAGCTGGTTTTGAAATTAGATGCCTCGTGTAAGCCCTCAACGAGCAATAGAATGGATTTTCCCTAAAATTTTACGAGTATGTCTGTTCAGTTTTCTAGATGAACTGATTAAATTGTAGTATTCAACCTGGATGGCTGAAATTTGCATACTTGATGTGGATGGCTGAACATTACTTAACTAAAATTTTTACAAAAATGTGACTTAAGGCACTATGGTTTTAACCCCTTCTCAATGTGACAGTAAGAAAGTATTCAAGTGAGGTGCAGTATCCACAGATTCGCATCGAAATGTTTATTTGAAAGCGATAAAATCACTTTAAGTTAAAGCAATACTTAAAGACTTATGTCCTCTTCGTTGCCACTATTCCCCGACCCCGCCGTATTGGCTTTTTTATATTCTAGGTGTGAATCATAAAACCAAATTTTGTTTTTTTTCATAATATCTTATCGCTTAGTTTAAAAGGTATTTACGTTTCAAAGTAAAATATTCAGTTGTTTTTTATTATTTTGTTTTATTATACATAAGCTATAGCTGTTCGAAAAATGGTTTTCTGAAGAATTTGTTATTGTAATATGGTCACAGCAGATATTCTTTAAATATTTAATTTTGGTCTATAGGTCTGTATGTTGTTTTCGTCATCTCGGCCATATCTGTGTAAATATTAGTTATAATTGTATTTACTTTTAGCAGCGATAGTAAATGATAAAGTAGGTACAAAAACATCAGTGTGGTCAAGTCATAAACTATACTTGGTGTATGTTCAAAGCATGTCAATACATTTTGTATGAATAATGTTATATTTTCCATTGACGTATGAACATAAAAAAACAGACCTATAGCACAAGTTTCAATTTTATGTGTCACCTAAACAAAAAAAAAACTGTTTTCTTAGAGCCTTTTTCTAATAGCTGGTTTCTGTTGTAAGATAATTTATGCTTATTTATCACAAATGTACATACCTCAAACTAGGTCAAAAACAAAAATCTTGTTGCAAAAACACTGATTTATCATATATGTATTCAAAGTTAATTTATGATTGTTGTTCTCAATTTTTGTATTTACTCGAAGTACATGAAAAATATAAAGCGATAAAACGAAACGCAAAATAACAATAAGATCATTTTGATTTCTTAGCAGGTCTTATACACGCCACATATATATTTTGAATTACAATGTTTTCAAAAAATATTGTACTACTTTTGTGTGTTGTGTGTTTTATAGTGAAAAATAGTACCGCAGATGATGAAAAGATAGCTGATGAAACTTCTACGGTGGTATGTATCTAAAATTCAGAAATATTTAAAAGCATATATTATAAATGGCCAAAATAACATAAAAACCTATTTTAACTAACTTTAGCCATTAACATATTTTCTATAGAGATTATTGTATAGATAATATTGTAAGCAGAGTATTGAAAATTCTTAAGATATAGTAATTTTAAATAAAATAAAAATAGTTACTTGAAAAAACACTATTAAAACTATTTAAATAGTATCTTAAAAAGTTATTTGTACAATGGAACATGTTTTTTTTTAATAACTCTACTTGAATAATTATTTTTATAAATATTTCGAATAACTGATAATTTTTTAGATAACATTTTTTTAAATTATCATAACTCTAATTTTAAACTAGGTATACACAGTTTTATTTTTTTCATCAATAAAAGGGAATAGTTAGCATCGTAGAAATATTTATACTTACTTTTCTTGACGGGACTTCACTACCTATTACTAGGCTCAAAAGGCATTATAATAATTATTATTTTTGGCTACACCAATAATGATCAATGATGTATTATTGATGAAATTCATATATTGAATAAAAGAGCTTTAAATTCGGTTATTTTAATGTTTTTTTTATATTTCACCTATTTGGGAATTCAGCAATGTGCGCCTCAAAAAGTACAAAAAAAATAATGAATGTTTTTCCATTTTACAAATTATTTTAAAACTTTTCAACTCGACTTATTCCTTTTCTTGAAAAAACAATTGGCATGAAATTAATTTCACATAATATTCTAGATTAAAGGTACAAATCTGATTGACTTCGGAACCGTGCAATGGCAAGAGTTATTTAACAAATACGACATCATTACCGATAGTGAAGGTTCTATCTCCACAGAGGATTTACAGAAATTAGTATTCAAAGAGTTCAACGGAGTCCTCACCGTTCGCCAAGCAAAGACATATATACATTTAATTAACTTAAAGCGTAATATTAAAAATAAAAAAATGTTATACGAAAAAATCATTGTATAATTGACATAAATTATTTTCAGAAAGCTATAGAATAGGATTGGAACAGTTGGACAAAATGAAACCGATAATATTTGCTTTGTCACAGGTTTATTCAGTTTTATTATATATACAATACAATGTTTTGAATTTTGTAGTTTTTTCTTTTGAAAAACCAATTGTATTTATATTATTGTGGACCACAATATGTAACACAAATAAAACAGCTTGGCATTCTGTCCGTTGATGTATTTGTATTCGTTTGGCCATTGTAATTTAAATTATTACCGTTGAATTGACTTTAAAGTATTATTTTTATGTAGTAACTTAGAAAAGGAAACATGAGGATAAAGAAGTTTATAGTGTTAAAACTTTATTAACTTCAAAATTCTCGTCAAATTATTCCCAATTAAAAAGTTAATTTAGTGTATGTCACCATTTAAGTTTAAACAATTGATAGATTTAAATGTGGTCTAATATTTTAAAACAACATACCCAAACTAAATTGTCTCAAAAAGAAAAAACTACTAATTGATGTGTTATCCTTAATGAATTAATGGTACACCATTCATCATGTACCTATACTATATTTTGCATTAATAAATTTCTAATTCATAATTATATAACCATTATTAAATTGACATAATATACTCTTCTTATATATTTATTTAAGAGAGAGATGTCAGTGGAATATAATGATGAAGATGAAATAACGAGAGGATATTTCGTATCGGAAATAACGGAAGGATTTAAAAAATTATTCTCAAACAAGAAAGAAGTTTTAGAAGTACTCGATCTTCTTAATGTTCAAAACGGTAGTAAAAGATTTAGTTACCTATTTTATTTTGTATTTAAATTATCCACAAACTGTTTACAGAAAGTTTTCCAATGCAATCGACGAAGTACGAGGAAATAGTTAGAATGTTGTTTGCTTCGGTAAAGGTTAGTAGTTATAATTTTAATATTATTTTTATACTTTATCAGTATGATTGATCATATTCTACCAGGTGGAAAAGATGATATTCCAATTTTTCTGTTGAAAAATTAGCAACACTAATCTCTGAACTTATTATTTAAACATGTTTTTCAAAGATAAAAGAAAAAGTTTATTTTTTAAATTGTATAATGTGTTTCTTAAAACTTCTAGGTGGAAAACATTTACAAAGGGTTTTGTAAAGGGGACTTTAACAAGAATGGCGTTATTAACTATGACGACTTGGTTAAAGCAGTCGGTGATCCAAATAAAGCCGATCTAATTATGAAGAAACGAGATTATAACCGTAAATACTTAAAAACAACATTGTAGTGGAAATTATTATTGATTAACATTTCATTTTTTCCAGGCGACGGTGTTATTGATTTAAACGAATATATGATAATGGCTTGTAATGATGATATGGTGTTCAGTAAACCACATATTGCAGTCTTTTAATTAAACTCTTCTCTCGGCTCAAGAGTATATATTTATTCTTTCAAAATTACAACAGTTTTAAACACCCATAATTTATAAAGTTTTTAGTAATTTTTTGTTTATTGCAATAAAAAAACATACTCTAAAAATGTATATTTGTTTCAGATATCACAAATTGTTTGTCAAAATAATAATATTAAGAAATACATTATGCACAAGAATATTAAGTACATTTAATGAATTTTTAATACATATATTTCAATAGATGTAAACGGTTGTCAATAATCAATAGGTTATTTAATTAATTTGTGTAACTGCTGAAGATTTAATAAATATAATATATGTAATAAAATATATTTTTTTTCATTATACTTTGGCGAGTATACAAATTAGTACCTTCACCTTATCATCTTATATTAGGTTAATAACTTGAAAAGTTATAATCAAACCAGTGCTTGACTTGGGGGGGGGGGGACGTAGGGGGACTGAGTACCTCAACTAATTTTTTAGATATTCTAGCGTACCCCTACTTCTTTTTTAAAGGGGAACGCATGGGACGGGTTGTTATTTAGTCTTACCTATATTTATAAAGTTGCTCAACTTCAATGTTTGTATTAAATATATAAATCTTACAAAATGTTATAATATTTACAAAATGTATTGATATCATATCTAATACGTATATTTTATTTTACTATCAATATTTCATTATAACTTATCAGTGACTACGCGGCGGCAAAACGTTTCCCGTTCGTGCCCGTCAATCGTCATGTTGTTGGCCTCGTTGCGAAACGTTACCGCGGTTTGATGGAACTAATCGCTCCGTTTGCCCGTTTAAACTTTAAATACGCTGTCTAGAAAAGTACTGTCATTGATTTAATACCGGGTGATTACAAAAGAATAAGTCGGTTTCAAATATCTGTATTTTTTAAACGGTACAAGCTACAGAGCTGCGCGACCTCTTAAAATGACCGCTATAACCTCAAGTTTTTTTTTTAAATAAAAAAAATCATAAATGTTCAACGTGTCCGCCTTGAGTAACCCGAACAATGACAAGTCGGTATTCAAATTCCTCACACACTGTGAAGCATGTCAGTAGTTACTGTCTGCACAGCCAAAGTTATGCGTGCCTTTAAATCTTCAATGTTCACAAGCGATGGCGACATAAAGACTTTTCTCTTGACGTATCCCCACAAAAAAAATCACATGGCCAATCTTTCAACATTTAAAGATACGAGTTGCCTGTAACAGTGGCTTCATTAAAAAAAAAATGGTCCATACACTTTCTCATGAGACATCGCGCAAAACACGTTATCTTTTGGCGAGTCTCTTAAGTGTTCCAGGGTTGTGTGTAGATTTTGTTCACCCCAAATTATCCTAGCGGTTACCTACTCTAACTTGAGGGTACAGTGGCCATTTTAAGAGGTCTAGTAGCTCTATAGCTTGTACCGTTTAGAAAATACAGATTTTTATATTTACATTTCATCAATGGTACCGTGAAATTTTTTAAATGAAGATTGAAGATTTTTAAAAATGAAAAATTATTAAATTATATAAAACAAAGTTTGTAACCGTTTGTAATAAGACAAGTTATACTTAGATAATTTTTATATTATTCTTTTTTGTTTAATGGTTTTTTATTAATGTTGCTTAGGGCACCGTTAAAGGGGGTGTGGGGGCGAAGCCCCCCACGGTAATGTGAGGGATATTGAAATGCTAGGGACGCTACTTTTTTAAAAGTATCTAGAGTACCTCTACTACTTTTTTCTCAAGTCAAGCACTGAATCAAACTGTATGTATTCTTTATAATATTTCCATTATACTATGATGCGTACAAATTAGTCCTTTCCTTCACTTGGTTGGAAGGAGTTCAACTTATACTGTTATCATCTTATCATCTTACATTATGTTAATAACTTAAAAAGTTATAATCAATCTTTACATTAGCCTAATACCTGAAAAAACTACTATTTTTTAACTTGAATATCGAAAACGATTATAAAAGATAAGTCTGTATGGAAAGTTGTGGAAATCGGTTAATTTTGGTTTCAAACAATTATGTTTTCAATTAGTAAAACTTACTAAAGTATTGTTGCATTATATTATTATGTTAATGAGTGTTGGAGTGTTGTCAGTAGTTGTAGACGTTGACGCTGAATGACACATTGATGGCGAAAATAGGTTGTAAGGTTGTGATTGAAATTCGTATAATTCCCAACGCTGGCTGAAAGCTGTGTTAAAAACAAAATTATAGGTAAAAATGATTCACGACCTGGCTGTGAATTTTTAAAGCGTTTTACTATTTAACGTTAGCTGCCAGTTAATTAAAAACCTTTAAAGGTTAGAGCTGGTTGTACAGCCAATCACACAATGTTTTGATTGATTTCGTGAATATCTAGGTTTACCATTAGCAATACCTGTTGTCAGAATCTTTTAATGGTTTTAAAAAAAGCCAAAGTAGATTTTTATATTCTCCAACTTGGTGCCTATTTTAAAAGACCGGAATATTTAATTTAGATTTTAAACTGTTACAAAATAATAACAATAGGTAATATGATTAATGAAACAAATAACAGCAGTGAAATATAATATACGACACGGTATGTTAAAAACTCGAATAATAAAATCCTTTATCATAAGATTGGTCAGGGAAACCTGGTCTTTTTCTCATACTCTCAGTGATGTCCTTCAACGTTGCGAGTCTGGCTTTAAACGTGGCGTCCACGATGGTGGTTTGGCCGAAGTCAGCCACGCTCGGTTTGCAAACCTGTTCCTCGGCCAATCGCGTGTCGACGGGCTTGACGGCCGGGCCACCGGCAACGTCCCCGCTGGCTTCGACGTTGGCCGGATTCGCTACGGGTTCGGCGTTCGTGGTACAGCATAGGCATTTGTATATGCCAGCTATAATTTCCTCATACACAAAGGACACTGCTTTCAGTGACATGATTTTTGATAGTTAATATTAACAAGGCAAATCGAACACAAGACAAAAATATAATTGGTATTATATACACAAGTTAAATTTTATAGACACGACATAAACGTTAGACACAAAGATTACACAAGTCACAGGTAAAGTTTGTAAAATGTGATTAGCCGATGGATCGGCACTATATCCATCGATGGACTATATCATTGTTCTGTCTGATTTCCATTGGCATTTCTCCGTTTTTATCGTGTTTTGTACGTTTCAAAAGGCAAAAGAGTAGTTTCCAAAAGAAAGCCCTTGTCAAAAATATCGTACTTATTACGTTAAATTCCAAGGACTTAATAAATTTTAAATCATCGATGGACGGAAACTCCGTGGAATTTTAACTGTTTCGAGCGCTTTGGTCAGTCTGTGGTTTTGAGCTCCTAATCGTGAGGGTTATTTATGCATTATTAACCATTATTTCTGAATTTTTCTGATTTTTTATATCGTGACTTGTGTACTTACCTAAATTTAATTTCATCGGAAAAAAAAACCGTTTTATCGGTCATGGCGTTCCGTTTCGCTAACATTTTCAAACTTAATTCACATCTAAAACCAGTACAACATCAAAGTATGTGTTGTATATGAACCAGCCCGTATTGCAATTATCTAAATGTCGTCTTTATTTGCAGCATTGATTCGCGGGAAGAGCAAACAAGCAGAGAGTAAAACTGAAGGCAAAACTAGTTGTCAACAATATCCATACGTGTTTCAGACAATGGACGATATGCCGGTTCCGTGTGGAAGTTGGAAAGAACATAACTGCCAACGAAACAATTACTACAACAAAGTTTTGGCATTTGGGTTCGTTTCTTTGGCAGCAGCCCTTTACGTTGTAAGTGTTTCAAAATCGTATGGTAAATGCAACAAAATTCTATTTTTCAGGAAATAGTATTTTAAATTCATACCCCCTACCCTAAGTAAAAGGCTTTGGCTATTAACCAATTTAAACAGTGAGGTTTCCTCTTATTAAATCTAGATCTAACTAGTCGAAAATTAAATACAAGAATTGTAAATTTTTATTTATTGTTTTAGCTAAAGAAGAATGTATTTTCCAACTGTACAGTGCCACCGTATCCATTTGATAATAACCGTGAAGAATCAGAAGATGATTAAATAAAATAAGTAATTTAGTTTATTATTTTTTATATATATATATATATATAATCGAAGATCAAATTAAACATTTTAGATTCTGGGTCATTATCTATATGTAATTAAGTATAAATACTTGAACAAAAGTTTATAAGTTTGGTTTCTAAATTCAATAAATATATGTTAAAATACTGTTAAGAGCTTAAACTTGATTTTTTCTATTGAACTTAACTAGGAATTTTTTTCACCGGATGTGAACTTCTGTTACAATAAAAAATTACTTGTAAACAATTTTTTTTTTACAGTGTAATTATATAAACACTTTTTTACTTTTCTGCGGTCTCAACATACTTGTTTTGATTTTTTTTTTTTAATTAATACCGGTTTAAAACTAAATTCTTATTAATTATTAAACTTTTTGAACTGTTGTGAAGTAACGTATGTTACCTAATGTAATACCATTTAAAAAGGAGAATTTAAAATTGAATATACAATTAAACTAATATTAATATGGTTAAAATTACTTGTTTTATTGTAATACTAAATATTATTAATTTGTTTACTATCGAGCGCAATGAGTAAAATAATACATGAAATATCTAATTTTTTATATTATAACAGCTAGAAAATTAATTTTAATTATTAATTGAACACATAGATATTAGGTTCCTATCTTAATAAAACATCATAATCACAAATTGAACCTTCTTATCTTAAAAATGCACCATTTATTTAAAATCCAATATCTATTATGAAGCAGAGAGGGCTAGACAGCGGCCGGCCAATTGAGAGCCCCGGCGTGCAAGGGTGGCGTGTGCGCGAGTCACTGGTCCGGAAACATTCCATCGACTGTACATAAACCTGTATAGACTAATAAACTTGTAACTAAATTTCGTTGTGGCCTAATGTGAATATTGTTATTAGGCCACCACCCGAAGTGGGTGTGTTAGTTTTTAAGTTTATGATTGTGTTTATTGTTTAGTATACCCAATAAATGGCATCGGAGACTGGGGGAAGTAATTCCTCACAGGGCGCGTCCCCCCCCAGTGTTCTATGGGTGCATGTGGAAAAAAAAAAAAAAAAAAAAAAAATATCTATTATGAAATTTCTTATTTTTTACACATAACATGTATCCAATAAAAATCATTTTTACAATTTCTAATTTATCGTTTATTTTCAAAGAAATCAAGAACATAATCATTACATCTGGCTTCATAATCATGTCGGTTACTACAAAGCAAAAAAAATATCTGAATTGGTACTTATAAGTAGGTTTCTATTCATCTTCAGGTAATGGAGGTGGGAAAGCATTGAAGAAAACGTTTTCTTTCAACTGTAAAACAAAAAAAAAACAAATTAGTAAAAGTATTTACATAGTTGTTTCCAACTTAGTAAATATTGACCATCTGTAAATATTTTGCAATTAAACCTTTTCAGGAAGGTATGACGCCCAATGTATATATATATATATATATATACGTCAGTCGTCCATTAAAATTATTTTGTTACATATAAAACTTGTTTTTGCAGTATTTAAGTTGTCTATTTTATTCAGTATTTATAGTCAATGGTAGTATCAACAATTTCTAAGGAGTAGTTTTAATTTAACAATTACTAGGGTGCAGTTTTTGACGAATCTTTATCAGACGAGTTTCTTATCAATTCTTATTCCTTGACCAACTTTTAACCTATGACCTCCTCCTAGACTGTAGCCTGCAAACCTAGGATAATCTTTGGTTTAGCGGAGCGAGTGCCCAACACGCTGTGACCTGCCGTCCGTGTAAGTACAAACTACTGCACACTGATAAGAAACGCTGCGTTCGTGGAACTACAACCTGGCCAAATATGCATATAATATTATGAAGAAATAATAATTGATACGAGATAACAATTAAATTGATCACATTAAGCAAACCCATAGTCGTACTACGCAGTAAAGTATATGGCTTACGGTGTAAATTGCACCAACGATCGAGAAGAAGCCCGCAACGAGAACTGCGTTATATTTTGTGTTGGCTTTGCTATAATGTTCTTGCCAGGAACCCTTAGGAACCGGCATATCGTCCATGGTCACAGGCCTGTAAGACGGATGGTGTTCACCAGAACTGGATCGCACAGCCGTTTTACACACATCTGCAAAACAAACACACATCCGTGTATCAGTTTTTTATACGATTATTAAAAATGTCACATACGCGGTAAGCAATTACTTACTGTTGAATTTTCTTAGTTGTGACAACACTCGAGCCATGGTGAATTTTTGGGTTTTTTTGAGTACGAAAACGATAAAGCAATAATTATCCCAATGGTGTGCGATGCAGTTTAATTTGGTTAGGCGAAAAACTGATGAATAAAAAATTGTTAACAAGCGACCTCTGAAGATAACAAAAAAAAAATTGTGGCCATCCATAAAACATCTGTGTGATACGGCAACCGGAATCAGTTTTTTTAGGTTAGGTTTTAATTCTCTCATGTGTCAGTGAAGTAAACAAACAGTGGACAGTGAGGAAGAATAATATTGAACGTTCCACAAGGTGTTTTGTATTTTTGTAAATATTCTCAGTTACTACTGACAATTTGTTTGTAAATATTTAATAGGGTTTAGTAAAAAAATGGCAGACCCCGCCAGTACGGTGTTGGCCCGTTTCAAATCAGAAACGGGCGACACGATTGGCAATATGATGGACTTGCCTAGAAATGTCACTGTGAATCATTTGCAGTTGATTTGCAATTCGCTTCTCAAACAAGTAAGTGTATTATACAAGTTCCCTTTTCCTTTTTATACATTGGTTTTGTGTTTATACAGGAAGAATCGGTGCCGTACGCATTTTTTGTCGACGAAAAAGAAATCGTTAAAGACTTGGACGAATGTTTAGACAATAAAAAATTAAACACCGAACAAGTAATAGACATAATTTATCAACAGCAAGCCGTTTTTAAAGTACGACCGATCACTCGATGTTCAAGGTAAACAAATAAAGTATATTTTGTTATTATTATTATTTAGAACCTTTCAAGTTCCTATGATAAATTATATATATATTTGTTATAATTTAGTTCATTACCGGGTCATGCGGAAGCAGTGATATCAGTTCAGTTCAGTCCTGATAGTCGTAAATTAGCTAGCGGGTCGGGCGACACGACCGTGAGATTCTGGGATCTCGACATGCAGACACCTCTATACACTTGTGAAGGTTTGATATTTACTGTATAAGAAAATTAAAAAATGTATAATTCACATTTAAATTAATGATGTTCTTGTAGGACATAAAAATTGGGTATTGTGCATCGCATGGTCGCCTAACAGTAAATATTTAGTGTCTGGTTGTAAAAATGGATTGATCATGTCCTGGAATGTCGAAACGGGCAAAAGATTGGGTCCCCCAATGACAGGACACAAACAATGGATTACGGCGTTGTGTTGGGCTCCGTATCATTTATCACCCGAGTGTAGAATGTAAAATGTTTTGTTTTTTAAATACTTTTATTCTCTTAAATTCGCCTATTCAAATATGTAAAATATTTATTTAGATTTGCTAGCAGCAGTAAAGATGGTGATATCCGAATTTGGGATGTCATTCTTGGTCAGTGTCAGAGATCTCTTACCAGTCACACGCGTAGTATAACTTGCTTGAAATGGGGCGGAACAGGATTGTTGTACAGTGCATCACAAGATAGAACAATCAAAGTTTGGAGAGCTGATGATGTACGATCATTTTAATGTATAACAATTGACCTGTGTTAATTTGAACGATTTATTTTGTTTGTAGGGGATTCTGTGTCGAACACTCGAAGGACATGCACATTGGGTAAACACTTTAGCCCTGAGTACAGATTATGTAATGAAAACGGCAATGGTACCTCAGCCACCATACAATAACACTCAAAGTATATTAGTAAAGTTTATTGTTCACATAATGCCAATGCCTTATAAGAAATTATTAACAAAAAAAAATGATTATGTTGTATAATTTTATTTGTATAGATGAAAATCCTTTAGCAGAAGCCAAGAGACGTTTTGACCAAGTTGTGGCTAATGGCGGTGAACGCTTAATTTCAGGTTCTGATGACTTTACGTTGTTTTTATGGGCCCCAGAAACCAGCAAAAGGCATATTGGTAAAGAGCTTAAATTCTTACTTGAGTGTTTTAAATTTTTGTTTTAAAAAATATTCATACTATGTATTTTACTTTAGAACGAATGACTGGCCATCAACAATTGATAAATTGCGTACAATTTTCTCCCGATACAAGATATGTTGCTTCAGCTTCTTTTGATAAATCTATTAAGTTATGGGATGGGAAAACTGGAAAGTAAGTTGTTCTCCGTTTAAAAAAGTCGACTTAGTGTGTTAAATAAACTTTTATTTTAAGGTTTCTTGGAACAATGCGAGGTCACGTTCAAGCTGTTTATATGATTTGTTGGTCTGCCGATTCGAGGTTGCTCGTTAGTGGAAGTGCAGATTCTACGTTAAAAGGTAGATTTTAATTAATTTATGTAGTTTACAAATAATGTGACACAAATCAAATTATGACATAAAATGAGGAAAAAACAAAATAAAGTACTGAGCAAAGAGAACGCTAAATTTCAACCCCTCTGTGCTTGGTTAAGCGTTGGTGTTTGCACTTAAACTTCACAAAACTTATTTTCTCACTTATTCGTACTCTAGTGCAATAAAATCTGAAAGCGTTACGCCTTAGTAAAATTATATATAAAAAAAAAACCGACCGCTAATTCATTTGTGGTTAAAAAATGAAATTACTTGCTTCCAGTTTGGGACGTAAAGAATAAGAAATTAGAAGGTGACCTGCCAGGACATGCCGACGAAGTATTTGCCGTAGACTGGTCTCCAGATGGTCATAAAGTTGCGTCTGGCGGGAAAGACAAAGTACTCAGGCTGTAAGTATTATTATTACAAACAAATATGCATCCATTTGTAATGTGGTTATTTATAGTTTTTTAATTTATAATTTTTTTTTTAATAAAATTAGGTGGACACATTAATAACAATACGAAATTGGATGTTATGAAAATTAATCTATCGTCGAGTACATGACCCATATCTTGTTACGTTAATATGCAAGTAATAGTTAATTACTTATGTTATGTATTTTTGTCATATTTTATAATTTATGTATAATGGTATTATGCTAAACATTAAACAATTGACTAAAGAAAACAATGACTATTTTGTTTTACAACGGAGAAAAGCGTTTGGACAGACAGTAATTGAGTACTACCGATTTTATATTAAACATAGCTAGTTTTAAAGCCAACGGTTTTTTACGGAAAAACGCTATGTATTTTTTTATATAATAGCCTATTGTGTACAAGTTAAGTTTTTAAAGTTCAAAGTAATTTAAATTCTCTGGCGTAATAATAATAAGACAATGCATTGATATAAGAATACAATTATATTTGTTTTCTCTAATATTTTATATTTTCTAGAGTTATAATGATTTGTAGAAAGAAAAAAAAACGAAAAGACAAGATAAAGGTGTTAATAGTATTACCATGGTTACTTATCGATACTGGAATAATACGAAAACGCAGTTTAAAAACATTATATTGTCTAAAAAAGGTGCGTACTAACAAAAAAAAAAAAGTAATAAAGAACAATATAGTGATTTGAGATTATTTCAAATATTCCGAGATCAAAATCTCAAACGAATAAAGCTACAGATAATAGTGTACAAACACAAATTCAAACATAACGTTTACAATATCACATAAAAAAAATAGCTAATAACAAAACAGTATGATACCATAAATGTAACTATGTGTAACTACCATTAATTATTTTTTTTTAAGCTCTAAAAAATTATGACACATTAAACGACTTTAAATTATTCAATTCGTTTTTTTTTTTAATTTATATAAATCTAAAAATTTGAACAAAAGTATAACTTAAACAAAAAAAAAAAAAACAAATTGGTTAAATAAATATGTATAAATATATATATATTATATAAATTATACCTATTGTAATTATATAGTAACTTTGACCATTAAAAAATAATAAAACTAGTACATTTTATTATTAAACGAGTAAAAACAAAGTAAATTATAACAAAAGTGAATATTTTAAGACACAGCGTTTCTATTAGGCACCTAGTTATTTATTACAAATGGCACAATAATTAGGTAATAATTATAATAATAATAATAATAACAATAATAATAATAATAATTAAAAATTTATAATAAAATAAATAATCAACAGTATCAATTACAATTTTGTGATGTGATTTTTATCGGCTTAATTCTACTTTCAAGTATGAAAAATTCTAATTTCTTTGGGTTTACTCATAGATGTATTTATGAAAGAAAGAAAAAATAATTTATCTAAAACCCGCAAAAAAAAGATCAGTGTAAAATTTGTATAAATATATATATATATATATAATAAATATATTTATATGATTGGCAACACTAAGCCAATATGATATAATACGTGCATTGTTTAAGCAGAGTACACAGGTTACAAATACATAATATGAATATACTAAATCGTCATAAAGGATTGTGAAGTTTATTAACGACACTTCAATTGAATTTTGATTGTTTGATTACAAGTATAAATTTCTCTATAGTGAAATTGTATTTAGAAATATTAATAGTTTATTTATTCGTTTTTATTTATTTATTTTTTTTTTTTTTATAACGCAAATAATACCTTTTTCCTATCTGAACTGTACTGTGCAAAGCAACAATTTTACAACCGATCGAAATTCACACTACGCTCTCTTTATCCACAATTTGTTGCATGTCCGAGTATACTTTGCGCAAAGACACTTCGCTGCTCCGACAAGATGCCGCAGTGCCGTTAAACAAGCCAACCAACCAACTTCTAATAGAACCTCTGGATACTAATTTTTTTCTGTGAGGTTCCTGTGCAATGTCTTCGAATGAATGCCATCTTTTGTTGTCGTCAGTCAATAGAGGCGTGTACTGCAAACTGCCGTTAACTACAGTTTCGGTACCGCTGTCGCCACAACAGATTTCTTCTTTAGCAGAGTGCTCGATAAGTTTGGAGTCCTTGGAAAAACAACAACGAAGGCCGTTTAGTAAATTATATTGGTTAAGAAAATATACAACAAAGCCGTACCTCCAGAGAGCGACAACTTCTCTTGATTAACGAGCTCACTCGGCTCAGCTGCTTGTTTGGAAAAGGATCCATTGAAGCCGACTGTACCATTCTCCTGCGCAGTGGTTCCCGTAATGAAGGAGGTAAAGGAGAAGGCCGTTGTTCTAAGAGAAAGCTTTGACTGTCCTTGGCGCTTTTGTCTACAGAGTTTCCTCGGGGAGCAAACGATGGTCGCCTGCTACCATATTCCCCGAAACCGGCAAATATCTTTGGACTGTGGCGTCTTGATCCGCAAAACAAAGGAGGTAATTCGGTCAAGTCCACCTGAATAATACAAAAATATATTGATTTAAATAAAGTACTAAATATCCATCGATGGAGGACGTCATAACGTAATTTGACCCAAGATATCGACTAGCCAACCTCCTGTTGTTGATTAAATAAACTAACTTTTGTCAACTGTTCAACAAATAATTCTGTCTATTTAAAAAAAACATGACTAAAACTGAAATACATTTTAAAACGTTTTACTTAAGTCACGCCATTAGGTAGGATATATTATTAAATGATGCATACATCTCTTCGTTTTATAGCGTTCTCGTTGGTCCCTTCGAGCCAGTACGTCAGAACTTCGCCTTTGCCCTTCATGCTCACGTAACCTCGTTCTTTAATTATATATCCACCCAGATCGTCTAGGGCGTTCTTGCACTGTTCGCTTATGTGGATTTTCAGCGGTTCCCCATTGGATTCCATCCGGGATGCTGTGTTTACCGTATCACCGAACAAACAGTACCTGGGCATCGTCAGACCTACCACACCGGCGACAACGGGTCCTAGAATAAACAAAACGAATAAAATAAAAGCCAGTGGGAACAGACCATAATATTGTATTCTATTTGTCATAATTCTTATCGCTATCCTAATTTCTATTTTATTTTTTTCCAATTACAATCACTTTAATTAATTTATTTTACCCGTATGGACTCCAATGCGTAGTTTTAACGTGGACTCGGGTTGATGAGCTATTTTATGATCTCGTACCGCTTCGAGCAAATTCAGAGACATAGACGCTATTTCGCCGGCATGTCTGTTATCGTTTTTGATCGGTAATCCCGACACCTGAAATCAAGTTATCAGTCATTAAAAGTTTGACAAGATTGCTTCTGGAAAAACAATCGATCACATACCACCATGTAAGCGTCTCCGATAGTTTCGACTTTGTAAACATCATAACCCTTTATGATCTTGTCGAATAAGGTGTACAAGTCGTTCAGAAAGTTTACAACCTAAAATGAGTTTATAGGTTTAACGAAACAACGTCTTATACTCGAGCAACACACACAACTAACCTGCAGAGGAGTACTTTCGGCGGACATTGCGGTAAAGCCGACTATATCGCTAAAATAAATGGTAACTGAATTGTACGATTCAGGTTCGATACCGTAGCCCAGAGTCAAACGCTTCGCCACTGGCCTGTAAGAAGCACACGCCATATGATTTAGACAAGTTTTTTCATTTTTTTATGTTATTCGAAAAACATACGCAGGTAACATTCGGTGTAATAAGTCTTCGGTCTTGCGTTTTTCTTCGTAAACCTCATTTGTACGTTGGTTGACTAGATCCTCGAGGTTGTTGGCATACTTTTCCATCATGTCCATCATTTGGTCCATTATGTTCTTTTGCCTACAGAAAATATAATATGCAAACATTATCGAAACGGGTACATATACAATAATAATAATGTATTTTCTAGGTACACGCACTTTCCGTCCTTCATTTTCTTTAACCTGGCCCTTATGGTGCCGAAATCCGGTCTATTGTCCGGATATTCGTCCCAACAATCTGTTATACACTGGATGATGTAGTCTTCTGCAATTTCGCTGTCCCTCAAATGATGAATGCTGGGTCTCAATGGCACGCCGTTGACCTCTTCGTAACCTAACTTTACCAGTCTTATGATTTCTGGTTAACAAAATAGAAAAATAAGAATGTCAAACCATGTTTAGATTATTCTTTGTTAAGAGGAAGCCGCAGTAACAGATTAAAAAACTTATAGATAAGTTACGTAAATAATATAGCGTATTTCAACTACGTTTTGTTGGAAACAGATTTTTAAAAAAGAAAAAGTGTTTGATAAAAATATCAAATGTACTAATATTGAAGAAGAACAAGGCTCTAAATTGTATTCCTCATTAAACGTTTGATTTTTTTTTTTCATAGTTCCCCAACAAAACTATGTTAAACTTATCACCGTTGAAACTGGAGAAAGCACAATATTGGAATATTATGACAAAACTAAATTTCTCTTATAAAAGTTGCGGTGGTCTGACAAAAATGCTAATTATAAATGAGAATCCTCATAATTGTATACAATAATGTACACAACGGTTTTTGCAACGTCCTCAGAAACTTTTTTCTGTTTAGTTTTGTCGACAGGTACCCGCAGATTTAGTTTTTTTTTTACCCGCTAATTGTTACCTTTCGTTTATCTAACCTTTGGGTTCTTCGACGCCACAAGCGCCAAAAGGACCTCGTCGACACATTATCTCGTGCAAAATAATGGCAAACGCGTATACATCCCCTTTTTGCGTGCCTTTCACTGAAGCACCAGGATTCCTCAACAGCTCGGGAGCTTTCCATAACAAATCTAAATTTAAAAAAATAAAAAAACACAATATACTCACCGTAGGAATTATTACTTATAACTTAGTCGCAAACGGTATGACTGAAAATTAAATATATTTATGTATTCTATCTATAACTTCGAAGCCGATGAGAAGCTGTTGCTTTTTTTTGTGTTAGCTCTAAAATTCAAGTGCACTTGAATATCTTTTTAATATCCACCCGAACCACCATTTAATGCTTACGGTCATAGCCGAACGACGGTTAGATATTATAAAGAAAAAAATATATTGAACACAGTTTGGGCGACTCACTTCTGAAATACTGATGCTCGCCGATAGAGTCGTTTTCCGCACACTGCCTTAAGTCATGTAGTCCAAAATCGGTGACTTGCAACACCCAACGACTAGTTACGACACAATTAGACGATTTTAAGTTTCCATGACAACCTAAAGGCGAGTTGTGTATAAATATCATACCCTGCACAACAATGGGGTACACTAACGATTGACACGTTCAAATAAATTAAAATATAATTAGCATTAATAACAACGTTATTAGTCCAATATAGAAACCGGTTACAACTCACCCTGATGAGATCGTGTACTAGAGACGTTATGAACATTTTGTCCAACTTGATGTCTTCGTTTTCGACAATGTCCTACACGGGCAAAGCCGCACAAAATAACATGTCAGTATTATACCAAAAAAAACAACGCCAACGAGCCGTTTGCAAGACGCTTACGTAAAGACTGCCTTTAGCGCAGTAGTCGGTGATTATCAGTATTCGGGTGGACTCGATGGTGGCGCCAATGAAAGAGTTGACGTTACTGTGTCTCAAATCCCTGAGCAGTCTCATCTCTTTCATTTGCTCTCTGGATATGTCTTTGCGCTTCGAGAACTTGAGCTCTTTGATTCTGACCATTATGTTACGGTAATGGCCGGTCATGGCGAACACCTGGAGGCCGGCGCGGGACTCGTACGACATGGCCGACACCAAGCTCAACTAAACGGGGGAGGGGAAATACAAAATTATTATACACCTGGCCAATGTGTCCCACCATGAACACCGTTCAGAGCAAATGTGGTGTAAGCGTCACACACAAACGGAAGTAACGCAGCAGCCAGCACGTTTCTTCGGCGTTTTGGTGACCTTACACCACTTTTGTTCGGGACGGGGCGCGTGGAACGATTAAGCAATACTTTGCTGGGAGACGACACGATGTCCTTGTTGTAGAACCCGAGCAAGTCGGACGGATCGATTTTCCACAGCAGCCCTTCGATTTCCAACTCGATCTTCCATTTCCTGTAGATGGACAACGTGATGACGAACGCGCAGAACAGCATCAGGCCCAACACGGCGGCCACGATGATGGAGCTCCGCTGGAAGTCGTTTTGGCACAGCTCGTTGTTGAAACCGCAGCTGGGCTCGTCGTCCGGCCGGCTCTTGCCGGGCCAATCGATTTTCAGGCTGGCAGAGTTCAGCTTGTACTCCTACGCTTGCGGGCAAAACAAACAACAACAGTTATCGTTGCGTTTTTGTGACCAAAAATTAAAAAAAAAACAGCTGGTGGCACAACTGCTGGTCGCGTTGGCTTACTGGAAATTCGGTGTGCTGAAAATGGAACTGACCCATGGGCACCATGTAGTACGGACAGGTGAAGTTGACCGAGTCCATTGGAAAGACGAAATTGTAAGGTTTCAGAGCTACCACCGAGAAATTACCTTCGGAATCTCCTCTCTGGTCCAGTTTGATCGTAGAGCCGGTGACACCTGGACAACGGAAACAAAATCGGTAATCGCAACTAAGAACAGAGTCTATTCCGCGGTGGGAACACACACACCGGGAGTGTCACTCACTTTGGTAAGTTATGTTTTTGATGATCGTCTCGATGATCAACGTCCCGTTGTAGGCTACTTCGTCGATGATCTCGGCGGTCATGTTTTGAACGCTAGCCCTGGACCTGAGCAAGTGGTCTAACGCGCGGGCGTACAGCATCACGGAATCGTACAGGTAAGCCGCGTAGATGGAGACAAACTTGACGAAAGACACGTCTTTAAACACGCTGGGGGTGTGGAACTTGAACGGATCCCTACTGGTGAAGTCCAGCACCTTCTCGGTGAACAGCTGGTACCGCGAAGGAGACGGCGGCGAGGCCACCACCACCAACAGCGAACGGGCTCTCTTCAGGAAGCTCCTTTCTTCCATGCAGTTCATGTACACGGACATGTCCGATTGCCCTGTGGACAACACACGCCCAATGTACATTGAAAACCAATAGTACCAGAGTGCCGAAAAACACAAGTAAAAACATTTTATACTGACTCCACAAGTAATACCGGAGGTCTTTTATGGAATTGTCTTTGGTGTCTCCGTAAATGACCATGTAATCGCCGTTTTCGAACAACTGCAACGACTGCATGACGGTCATCATGTCCACCAGCAATCTGGGACTGCCGAGAAACACATAGACTAGAAACGGGGATAAAATTTATTTGTAATACAACATACTTATTTAATATAGTCGTTATTATTTTTTTTTAAACGCCTGGTGCGAAAATCAAGCAACCAAAGTAGTTGTTCGACTAATATTAATTGAGGATCACAAAATATGTAGTATAGTTCCCGAGCGATTACACCAATGATTTTCCCTTAAAACAATACTTTTCCCATTTACATTTTTTTTTTTTTTTTTAATTAGAAAATATTAGTATAATCAAAATACAATAACCTAAAAGCTATGCCATTTGCATTCATTTCGATTTTACGAATAACGGTATACATACTTCGGGTTTTGTTTTTGGTTTCCTGCACCAGTTCGTAAAAATACGCGTTGTTGGAGCACTTTTGGTTAGGTTCTGAACACTTGTACAAGTTGATGATCGTTTTGTAATGGTTAACAGTCATGTTGGCTTTTTTCGCTTGTATCTTGAGCGATTCCGCCACAGACTTCCATCCTTCTTCGGTGATTATGCTGAATTTCTTCCAATTGTAATAACGCAACAACGATATGATCGACTTGGTGATCTAAGAGAACACACGATGAGTAAGCGTTGAGTTTCAGTTTTCTTTGATAAAAGTGCACAACATAGCCGTCAGAGGCGCAAGTAGCTATTTTAAGACTTGATACGTTCAGGGACTTTACTGCTTTACTCTGCTAATATTAACTCAGCAAGTAACAAGTAAATTGGAACAAATTATTATTTTGATCTTTAGGGCTTCAGATAGATTATTTGAGAGGGGGGTGCTAGTGATTTTGTAATTTTAGTTAAATGATGTTTAACAAAATACAAGTCTAAGGTTCAGTCTAACCGAATTTATTTTACAGGCGCCTAAGCCCCGTTTCCTTATACCTATCCCCTTTACACGTGCCACCGGTTGTTGTGGTAGTCTTTATAATAAAAGACTAAAAGTTGTACAAGTCAGCTCTAATGATATTTCCTGCAAGAGTGACAATGCTTGTAATTTTAATAATTTTCCAAGACGGTCTCGACTTACTTGCGTGTCCGGTGGATCTGTTCGGGCAAACGTTGGCACTCCCGACGCTTCGTAGTCAGCACATTTCTGGAAAACAAATATAAAAAAATACAGTTAACTTTATTATTTCCCCATTGACAGCCTATTTAAATTACACGTATCCGGTGGAATAGCAATATTTTCGGACGGATACCATCATAGATGACATAGATGATAATGTAGATAATATTATTGCTGTTAGTTTTAAGAACAACATAATTGGAATGTAAAATACCGATATCGTTCACCTCAAAACGTAGGTATAGAAAAAAATTCGGCGTTGTGCGGTTACTGGGCAGTAAAAAAATACAAGAATCGGGTACAACACGATCCGTGGCCAAGGATAGAACACAGCTCCACAATAATATGAGTCACGCAAATATCAATTTGTGGTTTTACAATGAACGGTTTGTCTATTTTCTGTGTTATTGCCCGCTGAAGTCTTGGACGTGGCGTTTATTGTGAGACGTTATGGAGACAAATTTTAACAGGCAACAGCCATAGAGTATATATTACTATAGTCATTGGGGTTTGGAACGAAGCGTCCGAAACGAGTTACTCTTTAAATATAATTAGGATTAGACCAATTGAAGGAGATCAGAAACCTTCAAACTTAAAATTAGTACTACATTTATTTTTAATTCAACAAATCTCTCGCTAAAAAATAAATGTAGGTATTTTGAAAAGCGCCAATTTTAAGTTAATCTCTTAATATATCATTTACACTATATATTTTTTATATTTTGGCATTTTTAAATCAGTCAAACACCAAGTATAAATGAGCGGCATATTATTCATATATTAATTTTGAAGTTATGTACCTACATAGGTATTATGCGTTAGAAGGTACCTAGAATGAAATTGTTGTCGTTGTACAAATTTAGAACTACTGAACATATTATATTAACAAATAATCAACATTGAATTTTAACATCAAACCCAATACCGGATAGGGGTGGTGTGTGTGTAGAATGCGCTTATATAAGGAACGTGACTGTACATACAGTGTACATTGGATCAATAGTGGGGAAAAAAACCAAACACAACTAAACCGAAGAATGAGTAGAAGGTAGTAAGTAGTAGGTAAGACACACGAGACTTGTTGTTGTTGTTACAATCAAAATCCAGTGAGACGTACAACACTGCGAACGTTGGCGTAGGCTGTGATAGAGAAAAAGTATTATTACTACATACCTATAGGTAGGTATATTATAATACAGGTACCTACGTTCTTTTCATAAGTCTTTTTTTTTTTTGCTGTGGTCTTACCGCACATCGGACAACCCATTGTGCGATGTTACAATTCCTTATACTATATTATATATTTCATTCCTAAACGTATTATGGTGTTTTCCTTATTGTAAACACAATCGACCGCTACGGACGGAGACCTTGGCGATTCGATTTTATTATTGTCTTAAACGAATATCCCCAATTTACATTAAAAACATTATAACGTGCCGGGGCAGTGGTGCGTGTACCTGTTTTTAACCTGGAAGTAATAGTGAAACGCCAACATTGGGCGGAGGTGAAGAGGAAAAGTGTAATGGGCGTGTTTACAATATTGCGGCGGTTTTATAAAACCAAAAAAAAAAAGAAATACTTATATTAAAAAAAACCTATACCCACCACCGTCGTCGTGTTGCACGCGATACAACTATTAACACGTGGTAAAGCCAAATTGTATACTTACCCACGGACAGTGTGAATCGATAAAAACGCGGGCGAGACTACTAAAAAGTCCACTACTACACAGTCCCCAAGTAAGGTTTATGATTTTTACTGAAATTACAAGTTCAGTCGCCTTGGTGGAGGATGTACATGTAGTATGTCTCTCTAGACACTAGCCAAAGAAAGAGAGAGAGAGATCACCGTAGTCGCGGTTCACTGTGGTAACAAGTCATTTGGATATAATAGCCAGTTATCTAGATTTTTTAAACAATTGGTTGTTCTTTGTTTAAAACTTATCCTAAATTGAAAGGTTATACCGAACTTTTCTAAACAATACCCAAGGAAATGAAAAATGTCGAGTACCCGTAATCTATTGTTTAGCTTTTTGGACTTGAGTCAATTTAAACGCATCAAAAGTCGTGACTGGTTAGCGGGTGGTAGTCGTAGCTAGTAGGTCTAGTGTTGTGCTAGAATTTTGAAAAGAAATCGGTTTTGTTTTCAATGCCACAGTTGAGAGTTCTCGATTCTCCTATTTTCAGAGGTCCAAGTAACAAAATACCTTCGACAAACTATATTAATTAAATCGAAATTATTATAATATTATGACAAACTGTATTAATATAACAATAAATGAGAAGGGATTAGAGATACGCTAATTTTTGTTTAACCCCAGCTTATGACTTTCCAATGTAAAAAAAAGAGAGTGGGTTGCAAATCTGTTCTCATTTCCATGGATAACTTATACACCTGTAACTTCAATAGTTACTCAATATATCGTTAATAGTTATAATTAGTCTAGTACAATAAACATGACTGAGTTTTAATTTTTTTTTTTAATTCAGTTTGTATAGTAACGCGTTTACCCACATGGCGATTTTTTTTAATAGGTTTTGGATTAAGCATTGAGATTGGCTACTGGATTATAAACTCGATGTACAAATATCTACAGTCAATATAATATGTATACATACACTCAACAGATATACAGCGTATCTATACACTGTAATAATAGTAATAATAATAGTAATAATAACGATTATTATTGTACCGCTTTAAGTACCCTATCTATCTACATTCTACAGTTGTTTTTAGTAAAATATGTGTAGTAATTAGAGAATTAAATTGTTTGCGTTTAGCCTATACCCACCGAACGTGTTTGGTAGGCAACAAAACAACGCTATAACCTATATATTTTTATACTGTGCCGCATAATTTAAGTGGAGTTTTTGTTTTTCCAACATTTTTAAACCGACCTTCGATGCTAAAAATAACACTCATTATACCCGACACGAAAACGATAATATACAGTTTTGTAATTTAAACGGACAAACGGCATATTATTAAAAAACAAAACAAAAATAATTGTATAGTACTTTTTTTTTTATTAACAAGAAAGGGTACGCGTTTTTGTGTTTTATCGGTGTAGACGGCGTTGAAAATCTTGCGGGTGAAAAAGTAGTTAAACAAATTTAACTAAACGATAATGAGCCAATTGAAATTACCTATTCAATAAAAACATACAAGTATTTTTATTATTGAAATGAAATCCGTATCCCCTTTACCGGTATTGGATTTGATAAATTATTAAGCACCCAAGAAAAAGGATTCATTTTTTGTTTGATAACGCAGAGAAAAAAATACTTCTGTAATCACGACCAATTATATATATATATATATATATATTGTTTTTCAAAGACAACTACATTTTAATAAATGTAAAATTTGTTTTTTATTAGACAGTCTTAACATTTCTGTGTGGTCCCACCTCTGCCGGAAGATAAAGTTTATTATTTGTAGGTATCTATGTCCCAAGACGGGAGGGTAACGACGTTTAGAAGTTTATAATTTCATACTGTCAATTTTTTGTTTAATTACCAAAAGAAATTGAATAGATAAAATCTTTATAATAAATCAACGTGGTAACTTAAAATTACAATAGCTCCTGGGTCAATCAATACTGATAAAATTATAATCTTTTTCAATTTACTTATTGTCATATAATGATTTATTATACTGCAAGTTATATAAATCTAGTATCTAAGAAGCTGTTGTTCGGCTAAGAAGCTGAGTGTGGACGAGGGGGGGGGATATAGTAAATCAGATAGTAGATTTCTCGGCAATTATTCTTATCTTTTAAGGACCTAAAAAGTGACGTCCAATAGCCAATGCGAAAACAGCAAAGGTTCAATTTGAAGTTTTTCGTTTTTTTTCCAATAGTAAATAAATTCGTGTGGCATTATTGACCGGGATTATAGCTAACTTGGTCCTCACCGGTCAGGCCTAGTGGTGTGGTTTGCCGCTAAAAACCCGGGTGGTCACCCATCCGGGATCAAGCGGTACCAGTCGCAGCTTAACCTCAGGCGCCTTGCGGCAGCTGCGGTGTCCACTGCGCCACACCGTACCAGTTTTTCCAATAGTATACGCATAATATAGTACATGGAATTAAAAAAATCTGCAAGCAGGTCTAAATGTAATAAACAACGTATTTTTTCAAGGTTAAAACAACACAAGTGCAAGCGGTATTAATAGGTTTTTTTTTTAAATCACCACAGCACTACATCAGTCGTATCTCATAAATTGTCATCGTTGTGCAAAAAAAAAATCACAAAAAAGGTCAACCGTACATTGCAATGAACTCTTGTTGAGTTAATACCGAAATGAAATAATTAAATTGGTATTTTTTTAAACTTTATGCAAATAGTTTTTTTGAATATGGTGAACTGCGATTAATTAATTTTATCACTCACAAGTTTACCGGCTGATCGAGACAATCTAATGCGATTTTCAATGTTATTTTTAGATTTTCTGATTATAAATTCCTGAACGATTAAGATCAAGGACGAATAAAAAAATTATAATACTAAATAAAAAAAAAAATTTTAATTACAAAAATAATTTTTTTTTTTACACTCAATCGTTGAGTTGTTGAACCTAACTAACCTGTTGGCGATTTCATACTTATACTAAGTAGTATAATATTAAAGATATACTGATAAATAAGGAAAATGTAATACTATTGCCGCAATATGACTGCTTGCTAATAGACTTATAAGCATTAAAGTTGAACTAGAATTCAAACTTTAAAGGAATAATTGTCGGTTGTATTAATAGGTAATATCGTTGGATAAAGAATTTTGCTAAATAATCATTACTAGTCATTACGGTTTTAGACTTAGATTTATTATCGTATAGCCATGAAAGTTTTTGGGAACATTTTTACCGTGCTAGTTTTTTACTGTTTAAGATTTTTAACTATTATAATATCGTATATCTGTTGCAATCGTTTAGTAAATAACAGTTCCGGGAACATAACAATTCAAAAATAACTATGTAGATAGTCGATAGATACCCGAGGAAAACATGTAATTATAAAATTTCTCAAATACTTCATTTCGACATTCTTTAGAAAGTTAAGCTAAGATGAACACAAAAACATCCTTCTAACGAATTAACGCGTGCATTCAAAAAACAATGAAATGTTAAAAAAAACCGTTTGATTGGTACAGAATATAACAGCGTTAATAGTATTTTTAATTACTCGACTTCCCAATAAATAAAACCGCACGCAATACGATAAGAAAACTTTTAGCGATTAAAGAATGAATACTTTACTAAAAGAGTAAATTTGGGTGATCCTGGTAGATTATACCGCTAACGGTTGAAAAAATGGAATAAAGTCAATAAGAGTTCCCAACAACGTGTTCAATCATAATCAAGTAACATTTAACAAAATAGTGTTACATCGAACAATGTATTTTTTTATCATTTATACTATAATGTACTTTTTCGCTAAAACTGCTCGGTTACTCAGAAAAGTGCAAAATTTACATATTTTTCAACTTAAAATTTTTTTTTGCATTTATTGGAGTTGCGTCTCTTTTACAATAAAAGATAAGACTAAATGTGACTCCGTTAAGCAAAACAATGTTTACACCGCTTTTACAATGAACGATCCATATGGCGTTGACACTATAAGCCGGTGGACAGTCGAGTTGGCCGGGGGTGAGGGAAGGGGGAAAGGTTACACCGTGACAACGCGTTTGTCCATCGTAGAGGTAGCTGCTACACGCTTACGATCATTAGCATAATAGGTAAAATAACAATAACAGTAATAATAATAGCGCTACTATATTATACTATGATATGACTTACATAGCTAATCATTGGAATGTTCCACGCCTGGGCCACGATCGCTTCGGTATGACACGTATTGCCCTCAGGACCGAAAAACACGGCTACCTTATCGCATATCATTTGTGTAATTGTCTTGGTCGCGTGCACCGTGTCGCCCTGCGTGTCGTCCCATTTCAGCACCAGCGACACGTTTGGCAGAAGGTACGGGTCGTTTTCGATCTACGGACAAAAAAAACCACCACATAAATACGGTTGTGTCATCACAATAACAATAATAATTAGTGCACTCGGTGTTTGTGTATTAACTGACTTCTTTCAACGCCAGCGTAATCGCCCCGGAAATCGACAGACCCTGTCTGTTGTCTAGATTGCCCTTGGCGGCGGTCAGGTATCCGACCGTCAAGTTCTTCAGCACGGAGCTGCCGGTGTACTTAGTATCATTGGTCGGCGTTACGGGATCTGTCAGCATTAAGAACGCGAGCAACAGCAGGATGATGATGTGCACCGCCTTCACTCGACTGTTCTGCATTTCACCTAGATGAGAAAAAAAAATGGAACCATATTAGCGCACAAGTTAAAACACTAACTGGGGGTACAAAGTACAACAACAAGTTCCACCGATCAAATGAAAATAATGGACACCAGCAAATACATTGGACCATGAAATATGTCTTCGTTTTCCTTCCCCTCACTTATCAGTCGATTCTCTTGTCAATAATCTAATATCAGCTGAGTATCTTATATGATTAATCTCCTCCCCTCCTTCTTTAAAATTTAAGTACAGTTAATAGGGTTTTGATTTAAATTCGAAAAATTGAATAATCAGATATTCGAATAATTCCCATCAGTAAATTAGCTAATACTATGCTTTTAAATACAAAATGTTGGCAAAAAAAAATCGCATTTTACAGCTATATACTTACATTAAAAAAGTTTGAAACTTTAATCGGAAAATAAGTAAATACAAAATATATTAATTATTAATAATAATTCAAACAGCGCAGTATAAATTAAATTTATCTAATGAAATAATCTGGGTAAATCTCTCTTTTGTAAATTATAATTTAATTATCATCAGTTTATCCGTGAGTGTTTTCATTATACCCAGTATGTTAACAGTTAAGCTATTTCCTGATACAATCACAGCTCGAAAAAGTTGAACTTTGTAAAAAAAAAAAAAAAATATAAGACCAAGTGGAATAAACAATTGCCAAATGGTCCAATTTTATCTTTAAGTTTAATCTACGATCATGGAAAAAAAAACTATCTTCACTGATTTTATCACAGCGAAAATCCAGTTTCCACTAAAACACATCTGTCACTACAAAAATTAATTAGTTTTGGCGTTGAAATTATAAATTATTTAAAATATATGTTATAAAAAAAAATATATAAATTAAAAATTCAATCATAAAAGTAATCAATACTCGTGTGCTCAATTGACAAAAGGAAATATTATGCTATAACGATCAAAGTTAAAATGGCCTCGCTAAAGTGTCGATTTCAAAATATCTTATTTCAGTATTTTATAATTATTAATTTATACGTCAATACAATTTTTTGATGTACAAAAATTGATATTTTTAGTTTAATTGAGAAAACAAAACAATCAACTAATAATATCAATCTATATTTTATAGATGTGATAGCTATACTTGAAAGTTACCATTACTAAAAATACCATAGTATTTTCGACTATAAATTTAGTAAACTTAGCTGAATGTTTAGTAAAAACTACTAAATAATAATATGCAGTAAAGTCAAGTAAATGTAAACTATTTGTCCACTTTAGGTATTATAACTATCACTATAAATTTTCACTAAAAATAATTTATTTGACTGAATACATGACACTAAACTACTAAGCCAATGAGGAGTTAGTTAATAGTACAGAAGATATCGAGTTGGGCCGAAAAAGAATTGGGTGGATTTTATAAATAAAGGAATTATAAAGATACCTACGTGGAGTGAATAATAAAATATCCATAGATTTGCATCCAGGCATTTTCTTGGATGTGATTTTAGTAAAGATATACCCAAAACAAGATCAGCTGTATAATCCAGCATACTGCTAAAGTTCTATACTATAAAATGAGGTGTCCGACTAATCTAATATTGTAACTGGTGTATAAACCAGCAAAATTGAAAAATGGTAACATATCAACTATGTATACTATCAATTACTATCATAACACAGTGACGTTTGAGTTTTGTAAATAAAAAATTCCCCAGATTGACCCGACGATAACTTTATTATTTTAGATAACAAAAACGGTTAAGACTGTATCTCTAGCAAGTAGTGTAGATCAATAATATATACTTACTTTTTCTATTAAGATAATTAAAAACAATTTGTTTTTTCCGTGTAAACTGTAAAGTAATACTAAATGGACGATGTATATTTTTTCTCAGATAACTAACTAATGCACATAATTAATCTACATTATATTATGGCTATTTAAACAACCGATATTTCCATTTTTAAAACACGATCAAAATATACGGAAACAATAATGATAAAAATACAATTTTTTTCTGATAAAGTGGGAATAAAAATTAATAATTGTTACGTTGTATTTATTTTTATAACGATTTTATGAACTCACAATCATGTTATCAGGTATGTTTTGACAGGTTAAAAGTATATTATCTAAATGCTTTTGGATTGCAAAAAGTTTGATCCAGCTTTGATCGTTGTAATATTTTACATTATATTTTGACAGCATGATTTTAATATTTAAGCCTTATCACCCGACAACAATAATAATTATACATTTTATTTTATTTTTTAATGTTAACTTTATTGAATTATTATTGGCGGACCGCGGTTTGTTGTACGGCATTGTTAGCAGGGACGCTGAGGTTTATTTTAGGAATAGCTTTATCTCCGGTTCCTATTGTGGACGATTAGAAGGTTAGAAAACGATTCCAGTTTTTCATCTAGGCGGAGTGTGTATTTTAATGCCGAGTTAAAAATAAATTGAAAACGATGCATTTTAAAAAAGAACCCCAGGACTGGTAACCTGGGCACCGTATTAGCATAGCAACCTAGTGTTGCAAAAAAACATAATATTTTCAACGCAAAAACCGCAGAATAAATGAAATCGGAAAGGGCAGCTTCAATGTGTACCAAAAAAAACGTGGCTGCCATGTTCTAAACCTGCTATAATCTTAATAAATTGTATCTATATATACTCGCATAAAAAAATTATAATGTATAGATTTATAATTTATTATGGTTATAGCAGATTTAGATTCATGACCGCTTCGTTTTTGTGTAATAAGTATCATCCCCGAGTTAATTAAATACAGCTGTACAACGTCAAAAAACAGTAACCAACATTCTTATAAAAATTTACTTTTTTATAATATAGTTCTTGGTACTAGAACATGGTGAATTTTTCTATGATACTGTTTGTGAAACACAATTATTTCAGTTGTTATCACACAGTAAAGTAACACAGTTACATGGTTGGTGGCCATTTTGTACTATCATATTTTATAGTATTTGCCACAACACACTAATCGCTAAGTCCCAAAATAATTATTCGACGTTATTTTCTGTTATTTTTTAATCTAATATTAATAGCTCTCTCTTACCTGCAGACCAACAGCTCCATTTTCGAAAGCAACTCAAATGGATGCGTCAACATCGCGGTTCTGTAAAAAACATAAAACAAAAATTGTTAAAAAAATCATTAATTTTTTTCACGAATACACAACGATAAAATGGCTTAAACGTTATTTGTTGGAGGGGGGGGGGCAAAAGACGAACAGAGGAAAACAAATAATAATATTATTAACGTTATAATAATATTATATTAATAGGAAAATTGAGAAGCACTGGTCGAGATAAATTAGTCTATTTTTAGTTTCTATTGCTGTGAGCGTATCAGAGGTCAAACGAATCCTACGCACGTTAACACACAGACACACACAAACACATCGACGTTTTATGAGCATTATTATCATTCTACAACCTACAACACACACACTACTTAGTACGCATATTTTTCATAAATTAATATTATTATATAAATAAAATAGATACAACCACCATATAATAATAATCGTACAAACTATACATTAAAAATATATACAGCCGGTTTCACTAACTATTATTAAATACACTCTCAACATAATGTTAGTTAACAACATGTTTAAATTTAACATCTGGTTAAATGTGGTGTAAGTTTCACCACATAACATTATTATAATTAAATTTTATTTGTTAAGTTAACAAAATGTTACTTGGGTTACCAAAGCGGTTACCTTGATTCCAATATTGCCATTGGTTATCACGAAATGTGATAGCTGATAAGTGATAATATTGTAACTCAATTAGTAATGAATAATTCGATCTATGGCATTTTAACATGCCAATTAACTTTTTAACAAGCTAAATCTCGATGAAACCCAATTTTTACTACCTAACTAATAGTTAAATATAATTAACAGTAAGTTAAATCCTTAACAAATGTTGGTGAAATCGGCTGAATATATGGTACGTATTGCGATAATAGGTATTATTATAATTATTTTGCTCAAGAGTTAATATTATTACTATGGAGTAAGCAACAACGACATTCCAGGGGGTGGCTACAGCTTTAGTTTTAATGTGACGCCAACAGTAGGACTAAAATCAGTCTGCCTAGTTGGAAGGGGAAAAAATACCGGTCAATAAATAGTGATAATATATCGAATTAATGATATAATAAAGTATCTTGTAAAAAAAAAATGTTTAAGATAAACCGGGGTATAAACTTATTTTGTCATATCGTTGGCTTACAAGTGAAATACTTGTAAGTAAACAATCAAGATATGACTTGACGGGTTTCACCAGTGTAAAGATTTTAGACAATATTTTAGACCACCAGAAAAACCAAAATACTAAAACTACAAAATCTCGACTTAATGTATCTATAAAGCCAGCGATAAAGAGTACCAATCGCTTAACGATGAGGACTTTTTTTTTCTTTTGTGTGCTTATACTGGTTTTAGTCCTTTTGTTCAATTCACTGACTGTCGCATACAAGTTAGTGTATTATGTTAGTTCATCTCTTTATATATTCTATGCATTCCACACACGGGAAATTACTTATCATTGCCAAAAATTAATTTGTTATTACCTCATTTTCAAATAAATATACAAATTACAAGTGTTACTGTGCTACATTCACCGGTCTACCGAATAGCTGTAGTATACTTTAAAAATGTGCATTGTGGTGCGACAATCGTTCTATTATCATATTTTTTATAATATCGCTATAAAAAACCGTGCTTGACACAATTATTTAGAGTGGAGAGCTTGTTTCTGGTCGTGAAAACAACACTATATATATACATATAAATATACTATTAAGTTCTGGTGCGAAAATTAATTGATAATAGTAACGAATCTATATCTAAACGGTCAAAGGATTAGGTTGATAAGACATTTTGTATACTATCAAAGAAACTACGTCCACTATAGACACGAACTATTGGCCAAAATGTTCTTTAGGAAAGTCAAACATTTAATTATTTATTTTTTTGCTCATCAATCTATCTAAACGCAGCTGAACCGATTTACTCGATTACAATTGTGTTTGTCTTTATTTTTTTGTTTTAGTGTTATTTCTCTATATGGGCGTATGGTCACAAACACACGTTGTATAGATAGCAAAAATGAATAAGCGATATCGAAATGTTTAATTGTACTGAAATGACAAACGGTTTTATTAGTATCACAAGTATCACAAAATTACCCGTCAAGTTTTTTGTTACATAAAAAATCGTAACGGCTCATAGAATAATAGATTAAGTGCAAAGCTGTACACACTGATATCTAAATTAATACAATTGAAAATTGTCGTAGAATACATTAGGTCAAAATTGAATGCCTATATAACCTTCTATATTAATTCATTCAATCATGATAATGGCCACGTTTTACCCCGTAACAAATGGCCGTAATCGTGACATTTAATAATACATTTTTAACATTAGCCACTGATAGTATCGAGATCAACGACTTGCGATTACTAATTATAGGTTTTATCGTTACTACGTTTTCGATAAATAGTTAAAAATAAAGCTACATATTATTATGTTTTTGTAATCATTAATAATTATTTATACTCTACAGTAGATAGGTGAAAATTGAATATTGTTATCAATCCATAAAAAATATGTTCAATAGTGGATAAAAATATTATTATTATATGAACGCTCAACGCACTGTTAAAATATAATCGACATATTCTAATTTGAATATTTAGCAGTCACCGTTAGTTATTATTTTTTTTTTCTTATCCAAAATCGATTAATTGTTCGATATCAATCGATTTGAATTATCGTTTAAAACTATCGAAATTTCAATTAACATTTTTAAATACTACCTTTGCTGATCCCAAAAGTTTGCCAATATAATGTCATTGTGTTATGTTGCATGGGTTTAATAAAGCGTTCACGACCGTTTGTGTTATTTTTAATTAAGTCATTAATTTAAAAAGGAAATAATGATACTGCACTTGGTTAGTTAATAGCATGTCTATACAACGAGGTAATTATATTATTATTATTAGTATATTTTATATATGCAATGCCGTCAAGTTTATTGTGCACAGCCCATCGTGTAATTAATTTAGCTGTACTGTGAACTATAACAAATGATGTAATGAAATCCTGACAAAGGAGCGGAATCGCCCTAGAGGGGAAGTCACAACGTTAGCAAATTATTATCATCACTTTTAAAATCGTTTTGGCGTTTTATAGCGCTGTACCCAACCTTGTTGTTCCATTAGGAAATTTTGACTTTGAAAAAAACAAAACGTCAAACCACTTAATTAAAACCGCGAAAACATTTTGCACTTCAAAGACTACATATCAGTCCTTTCAAAAACGCATACATTAAGTATTTTACCAGCCAGCACATTTTGCCATATTACAAGGTTAGTTAACCCAAAGTTGTCAAGCTTAACAATTTTGGATACTCGTTTACGTTCTCCAGCCTCGTTGTGAACTACTATTAACAAGTATTGACCGAGTGGGTTTTTTTTAGTGTTATTAATGATTTGGCAATGAGCATCGCTCGAGAGTACATTTAGTTTTTTATAGTCTAAATCTACCGAGTATTATCAAATTGATCCACATACTATTATCAGTATTGCGCAATAGTGTAACAAGACGGAGTAGGTACCTATATATACTATCAAGATACGGTTAATAGGTTTTTTATTTTAACGGCGTATCTCTTATTTAGCCGTCTAAAAAAAAGAAAAAAAGTTTCGGCGGTCGTTGCTGGTGCACATATTATAATTTATTTGTTACCAGACAAACCGATAATGTATAATCTGTACACAAGCCATAATTAAATACACCTCCTGTCTTTTTGGTCAGTGATCGTTTAAAAGGGAGGGTTCATATTTAATATATGGAAATAATATCTGTAAATGAACTCGAGTAGAATATAAAGTTAATGGCGACCGGTTCGATTTGAATGAAACGGTCGTGTGCAACCAAGAGAAGGAGAAAACTAAAAAATTGATACTTAATATTATACACTTTAAACGGTAATAACAGGTTTGTCGTCGAACAATGACGACCACCGGAGAGCTTATGTTAAAGACCAACGAAAACAAAATATCGAGTAATGTACACGATATTTTTTTTTTGTATTTAAATGTCAAACACAACAAATTCGACTATAAACGTTCCTAACCATGCAAACCCACACAGGAACAACATTGTTTGCATGCAAAGGTGAAACTCCGTGACGTTGCGGTCGATTAAGCAACCGGTGTCAGTGCGGTAAAACTATACAATATAATACTAAAATAATATCTGAGGCTTGGAGCAAGAAGGGCCAATTTTGTGCATAAACGAGTTAGTCCGCTAATTGCAAAAATTGAATCATTCTTTATATACTGTGAAAAAATCACACTCTGAGGCCAAAAAATGAATTACTCATGAAGAGTTTGATAAAAAAATTAACATAGAGCCTAATGGAAAATAAAAACTTCAAAGCTCATTTTCCGAAAGTTACATAAAGCGACATTGGCCCTTCTTGCTCCAAGCCACAGATATAATATAGAGCTTATAATAATGTGTTCATAAAATGTGTAGGTACACTTGAGATGAACACCGCATGTGTCGAGGACACGTCCTTGTTTAAACACACGACGGTTGCCGTTGATTAGAATATTATTAAAAATGCCATTGGACGTTCCCATAATGTATGAATTTCACAAAATCTCCGAAATGATATATATTTTATTCGTTTTCTTCACATTAACAAACGACAACAATCAAGACAGACTAGCAATCTAGTTAGTATATTTGATTATAATAGTTACACCGTGGGAGTAAGTCGTACAGGTGCGGTATACTACTACTTGTCTGTACGACATATCGTTCATGTCGTGTCCTTCGACAAATTATCTATAATGTCTATTAATTATTATTATTATTATTATTGCGCTACCTTCGGTTCAACCCGTCTATTTTGTACAGACACATACATTAACGAGCCATTGTTAGGTATATTAATTGTAAATCCATGTTAGTTTAAGATTACGGTCGAGTACATTATTATGTTTTCAAACATACACACAAATCTGTTACGCGATTGTGCTAATCAGTGAAACACTCGTTACATGTAATTATTGATGCCATATTGTTACTAAAAAAAACAACAAGGATTAATTGATTTCTTCCAAATAGATTGTCGTCGCGGCAATAAATTAGAACTTCAACCTAATTTTAACTTTAAAGTACACTACTTATATCAGGGACAGGTCAACGTCGTAGAAACATGCACTAAGAAAACGTGTTCGCGGCATTTGTCACAACAACTCGACGGAATAAAAACACATTGAAATAATCGGCGATTTTAATAATTAAATTTGTTTATTTGCAAGCCGTACAAGTCCAGTAGCTGCAAAGTAAAGTCGGAGAGGTTACAGATTTTTTATGACCTTCCAATCTCACCCGAAGGGACAGGCCCCCCCCCCCAAAAAAAGGCGCAATTTTTAAGAATCGGCAAAACAACATATTTATACTTATCTAATCAGTGCTCATTAAATTACGGCGCCGTAACATCATTAGCGCGGTTACAGATAGCGTAGTCTATCTGTAGCTTATCTTCACTTCCCCGTCATCTGCACACACACATACACACAATGAATAAAACAAGAAAACAAGTTTATCTCGAAAACAGTCAAGTCCAAGCACCGCGAAAAACATTATATGGTAATCACAAAACCGTCCCACCGTTTAAGATAGATAAACTTCAAAAAACATCTCTACACGAGTATCACGCTATACAGAGCAACCCAAATAACTCGACCAAAAGCATTTCTAGTTTAAAATTGTCACAAAAACCTTAAAATAAGCATATTTTGTCCTCTAGTTCGTCAGAACTAAGGAAAAGCTCCTATCTGTAATCTACCTCAAAGGCGTAGAAAACTTTTCTTTAGTAGGTATGTCAAAATCTGCTCAAACAAATTTCACTTAAAAACAATTAATTTTTAACAAAAAGGAAACAGTCGAATCCCACTGCTGCCAACTTTAAGCAGCAACACCGTAAAAAGTTGCAACAAGAAACTTGCATGCCTTAAGCCACATCTTTGGGATTAGGCTATTTTTTTTAAAGTTATAGCGCGCCGTTTATCCAAGTTAAAAAATGTACATTTTTTTTGGGTGTTTTTCTGGATTTTGAAGAGAAAGAGTTTTTAAATTTTGACTCGACAGATTACCTTTTAGATACGATTTCTGGTCTATATAGACCAGCTACACGAAGAAATCGGTTCTTTGGCTTAGATAGGTCAAAACATTGTTGCTTTTTAATGTTTAGCTTTATAACAATTAAAGCAAATCGTGTATTAAGTACAATTAAATTTTATCTTTAACATTCTATATTTATAAAATATGTATGAAATGTAAACATACATTTCATACATGGCTGATCATACAGTAGCTGATATCTGCTTTACTATGTCTCTTTGGTCGTGTAACTAAACACATGCCTTGAATGCTACCATATTCAGTTCAGTGCTTCAATGACATTGTGTGACCCAGGGTAACAATTCGAAAATAAAAAGTTTGGGCGACAGAATTAATAAATTTCGTTTAGGTAGAAAAAAACACTGGTGTTATTGTTCACACGTGATAAAACAATTAAATAGGTACCGCCTCTAAATGAATACTGGAATTTTTTAAAACTAATATGCTCAGAAGAAAGACTTAAGAACAATGTCTAGAAATAATGAAGGATTCTTTAAACATAATACACAGACATCTATATACTGTGTGATTTTGATAATATTATCTATTATATATGTATAGTATACATACTATTTATTAGATTTTTACAGATTTTTTTTTAAATCGTTTGTACTATTTATCAAACTACTATCTTATGTGTCTTGGACTATTACTATTTATTATATATTATTTGCATGTGTTTTGTACTTGTCTGATAAGTATACTGTGTCGCTATAGGCAACCTGGTAGACAGGCGGTCGGCTTTATAATTTTTTTTAAATAAAAGTTGTTCTCTTTCTCTCTCCATTGAGTAAAAAATATAATAATATCAATGGCATAATCGAAACGCCAAATTCTTAAAGAGAAAATCGATAGGTACACACTGATATAGTGTTATGTTACCAGATCCGATGCCGCGATGTACCCTATGCGTGTGACTTTATTTAAATACATCAACAGACTAGTATTATAATGTAAATGCGATAATCGCACTAACCATATTATAATATCGACAAATTATTTATAATAAATTGTACACAGCTGACGTGCACGCGCAGAATTATACAACATGGTGTATATATATATATATTAGGTACCACCTCATTCGCATGTTGTATTCTGTGTACACTATACAGTAAGTATTATAATATTAGGTATACATATAGTAAAAAATAAAACCAGTTAACAAAGGTCGTAAACCCGTAGTTCGTAACACTTGTATTGCTACATTATAATTTATATATTATTATTGTACTTTCCACGTTATATGTGATCGTGTACTCTCTTCCTGATTGTCGACTTCCAGTTCCAGAGGCGAATACCTATATACCACATAAACACCACTTTAAGGAGACGCTAAGAATTGGACACTGTCTGCTGTATAGGCACCACAAAACTGCTAGGCAATATACATTTGTCGTCCTTATTATAAGTGAACCTAAGGGGTGTGGGGATATTGGGTGGGATTAGTCCCCGACTCAAAATAACCTCTCTTTTTTATGTTCTTTTTTCCATACGCCCACGGAGACCCGGGGGGGGGGCTGACTGGTGAGGCATTACTTCCCCCCGGGTTTCTGACGCCGTTTATTAGGACACAATAAACAGTTACAACTTTGATGAGAAGGTGATCTGAAATATTGAACATATCAAATATGATTTAAATTTAAATCTTATACTTAATGAATCAAAAAGTTCAACCCTTCCTCTATGTATGGAATATTCTTCAGATGAAGAATCAAAAACTATTTTTAAAAAACCCCTTTTATTTAGCAAGGGTGTTTCTTTTCTTTATTTCTCTTTTACCAGTAAGCTTTTAGGACTTAAGCCCTGAAAAATAGAACGAATAACGGTAACGAATTATTATACACAAACGACCAACCCTAGTCGGATCCACCCTAATACTAAAAAACTGAAATTTTAAGCACTTTAATGACAATGCTTGTATAACAACGGATACACGTTAAAGCGTGTATTTGAAAATAATTTCAACACTTTCAGTAAAAATAATTCCTGTAGGCCTCAAACCTCCCCGACCCCACTGTACTGTTTTTTTTACCTTTTAGTTAGGTATTTAGCCATTTTAGAAAAAAAAATAATTTCAGTGGATGTCCGTCATAGCTTTAATAGTTAGTGTTCTAATTTTGGTAAGTGATAAAAAGTAGTAGTTAATTTTAAAGTTGTATTGTAAAAATATATTTGTTTTTTTATAATAACTTAAAAATAAAAAAATAAGTTTATTCCTTATGGCTATTTTTAATTATAAAAAAACGAATTATCTTTTTCTCTTTGGATATGAATTATTTATATTATAAAAAAAGCACTACAAATTGTACCGCCTTATGATGAAGTTGTCTAATGGGAAATACGCCTTTTGACTAAGTCACAATTGAATCGACGTCCGTTTGTTATTGTAATAAATATTGTTTAACGCTACTTGTAGTAAACTCTTGACTCGATATTATTTCCATGCGTTTTATTTAACTGTGGTCGTTAATAAGAAAACGGTTTGATTCGACTTCGGCATTTTTAGTGCTACGCCGTTCAATTGGACGCTGCCACCGCCTTGTCTTACAAACGCAGTCGTTGTACTCATTTAAGGACAATTATTATTTTATTGGAACGACGACGACGACGACGATCCTATTGGCTGTACACTTTTTTTATACTGTGTAATATATATATTACACTTCTATATAGTGAACTACATAATATATTACATATTGATTAGTGAAAATTGGTTTTGCGCGACCAACGGACTCGGCACAAATATAAAAATGTTTAAGACAAAAAAACACATAATATGTATTATACAGCACATATATAGTACACAAACACAACCGAGACGACAAAACAAACAAGAAGTCGTTTTTTTTCCATCTCTCCCGACGATAAAGAAAATAACGAACCAATTGGTTTTTTTTTTGTCCAACTAATTTATGCGATTATTATCAACAAAATATTGCGCTAGTCTTTTAACTGGGAGCTGTCAATAAAAATTAAGCACAATAATAGTAGATATTATTTTTATTTAAGTATACATATTTTATTGTAATAACAATATAGCATATCTAATTTTTTATGTTAATAATTAACTTGCACAAAGTTATTGACACATTTGCAGAATAAGCTAATCGTAAAACTCCTGTACAAAAATATCTGTAAATTGTAATGTATTTTTTGTTATACCATTTAAATTCTAATAAAATTAAGTGTTAAAAATGTTAAATTGGTATACAATATTCTTGCTAAAAAAAAAATCATTAACCTCGTTAATTAGAATTAAAATGTATACACCTGAAAAATGCAGAGCTTAAGCACCCTGAAATTTGTTATTGAAATTGCGCCTATGGCGGACTTCCATATAACGTACATCATTCAATTACTCGATTGACTTTAAAAGCTATGAAATTAGGTATATTAGGTATTGTAGTTAATTTTTGTGATTAGCTAGCAGTATATTAATAGAATGATTTACTGTTTACATTATCAGAGACACGAGACTCGAGAGCCCAAAGACATATTATAGCAGAGGTAAAGTAGCTTGTCACAAACGATGAGTCCTATTAGTTCAACACAGATTTGCTGACAAGTAGGTGTATTAGGATAATTACTATGTGCAAAATATATTGGATCTCGTTGTTGGCACGACGGTTATAACAAACGGTATAGCCTAAAAACTCCGTCATCAGACCTTGAATATAAAAAAAAAACCATAGTAGAGTATTCTTCTTTGTGTGTCTATTTTTGTAAAATAATTAATATTGTCCGTACGGTTTTTTTAGTTTAGCGGCCAGCAATTGTCTTATTCATTTTATTTTTTTCTTCCCCGGTTTAACTATAGACGTTTGCGCATTTATTATGATATATGATATAACCTAGAAGTAGATCACACTAGGAAATAATATGCGTTAGCACATTATTTAATATTATTATGTTTATACCATTGTTATTGTTGTTTAATATACATCAATGGAACGACACCGTGCAATCGTGTCGCAACGATTCCAAGACACAAACGTATCGAGAACCGTTTCTTGTGTTTGCCCACTACCGACACAGGTCGCCCGACACAAAGATAACATATAATCTTAATATTAATTTATTAGCGCTGCACAAAGGCAGGAGGGGGATTCGCCTTTAAAGATTAATAAAAAAAAAAAGCACCGACGTGTTCAACCCGATACGGTGCTAAGGTATGTGTCGTTATAACAAACCACACACGGATGATGATAATTATATTCAAATGCTATTCAAGTTTATCGCCCGTTAGACCGTGGCGCAGTAACACACATATATTCATGCTATTAAAAAAATAATAAACGATTTAATTTCTTAAAAAAAAAAAAACACGAAAAATCTTATCCGTAGACTTAATAATTGTTGTGAGTGGCTTTTTTTGCAAAAGGCAACCGTCCCAGAAAATATCATCAAAAATGAGATAGTGACATTTACTAGATGGGAAATGTTGCAAAATCAATCAAACCAATTAATAATATTACCACTTAATATGTCGCTATCAGCTATCGGTGCTTTAAAAACTAACTGAATGATTTATTGTACGAAAATAATTATTGCTCAATACATGCATGCCGCAACATGGTTTTGTTATCGTCCATGAAAATATCAACCAGAACATATTTTTATCGCACAAAAGACTAAAAATATAATGTAATTATAAGTGGAATAAAAATTGGGTTGAAAACCATTACTTTTATTTTCATATATTTACTATTATACTTAAACAATTACTGTATTACAATATGTATTATATTACTTTATACATTACAACCTATCCACATAATAATCAATGTGAATATTGGTTTTATGATAAAAAATAATAGATATTTTTAAAGTTATGCATCAAGGTAATATTACAAATTAGTTATAAGGAATTTCAGTTGTAATATTGGGCTTAGTAACTATTTTTGGTAAAACATCAAATTACTCTTAACAGATTTTTATGGAATGGTCGTCTTCATCAATTAAACGTTTGAAGGGGAGCTAAACAAAATGTCCGGGTTAATACTTATATTTTGATTTAATTCCTTTATAATTTGTTGCAATTTCAATGGGCGAAATAATAATATTATTCAGATGGGGGGAATTACACACAAACACGAGGGTCTACATAACACGACATTGTCTGCCATCAACATTTAGACGTTAATTATGTGCGGTTTTAGTTTTTTTCTAGCGCCTAGTTACATATTTATTTTATATACTATAGGTAGGTATACAGTACTGTTATATAGGTAAATATATGTATAATATAAGTTAAGAGTGTCAACGCAATTGTCAAAACACAATTATACACAGAGTTTACATTCTTGAATGAGATTATGGTATTAACAGCTCATTGTCTTTATACTCACAGCTGATAACGTCGTGACACAATATACAGGACAGTCGGTATACGGCCAATGGAACTTTTGAACTACTTCATTTAGGTCGGTGGCACTACGATATATATACATATATACATTATTATTGTTTATATATGAATATTATTATCGCAGGTTCAATTGTTATACCTACATGACAATAATAATAGCATTACAATTAGCTATGATATATTATTTTATTATTAATTATTATTATTTGTGTTTTCCAAACAGGCGAGACGAGAGTGGTTCTTGACAATTCATTTTTTTTTATGTGAAATATTTTTTTTCAACAAATCAATCAATTAAACAAACCAATTGTGCACGCGCGATTTTTTATTTTTTGTTACCTGCGGGTATAGAGGTACCGAGCAGCCGAACGATTGATGGTAAAAAAATAATAATGCATAATAACCAAACGGTTTTATTTGGGTGTGTCGGGTATCGGATGATCAAACAAAATTGTAGACACGTGCCTTTAAGTACGCCACACACGGTCATTAGTCATAATGGACTACTATAAATAATAGGTGAAACGCCAAAACGAACAACAGCGGTACAAATATAATATATATTAAGCGAGGGACTATATATATATATATATATATATATATATATATATATATGTGTGTGTATTTTTTTTTTAACCTACTACCTGGTTCAAATATTTGCAGATGCACTATGTAGTGTATAGTGACTATACATTAAATTAAAACTGCGCGGAATTTGACAACAAACAAACGAAAAATTGTATTAATGGATCAATTAAAAATGGCGAAAAAAATATTTATTTATATTGTTAAACGCATCATCGGTTTGTGAACACGATGGATTTTTCTTTGTGTTCAACCACCAACAGGTGTCAGTCGCTGTTAACATATATAATTCTGTTAATTTACACACATAAACGGCCCTAATAATAATTGCTGGGTGTTGTTATGCATTATTAGTATTGGTTTGTAGCACGAGGGCGTAGGCTGTCTACTACTACTATTTTTTTTTAAAGCCTTTATTAATAAAAAATATGACCGATCAACAATTATATAATATTATATTATGGAAATTTACAAGTAGAATAATAGTTATACAAAACAGACATAACGCCTTAGTCGATACAAGCGAATGTAGAAGTGGAAAATTATAGTAATGTAATTTATGTACAAAAATAAAAGAGTCATATGAATCAGAAGAAAATCATTATAGCAGTTATAGCAGTGATCGTTCGACCGTAGTGGGAATTAAGGATACCAAAAGGATCAGGTTTTTAAAACAATAGGCTACTAGGAATTTAAATAGAAGGATCTTTTTAGACGTCAGGGAAGGGCAATCAAGTAAAAAGTGTAGTAAAGAGTTAAGAGTCAACGGTTAAGCAAAGGCAGGTAAAAGGTTATGACCGACCCGGAGTCGTGAAAAGGAGGATATATACACTTACCACCTAATTGATTAGACCGTGGATGATAAACCGATGCCATTGAGCTATATTAGTTAGCCAAACATGGTGAGGGCAGTTTTTAAGTATCAGAATTTATGAGAAGGAATGTATAGGAATATAATGAAAAGAACAAGTGGCTTTAGCTAGAGAGTCCGTCGTTTCATTGCCGCTGTTCCAAGGACTCAATGAAATCGAACGTCTTTACAAGAAGAAAGGATCCGGAAAAGGAGGGCTTCAATCGAAAGAACAACAGGAGAAATAGGAGAAACATGGCAAACGAATGGGTTAATTTTAATGGTCAACTATAGTAAGTTTCATTTATTATTTAGAATATATTATATTTAGTTTCGATTTAAGTTGATAACACCCCTTTAAATGCCAAAAAAAAAAAGTCCAGACGATTTTGAACTACGTCAGCGCAAATTCATTCGATTACCCTACCTCCCCCGTTTTGTCGTGACACAAAATTTATCGTCTGCCGGCTAAATTATTAAGACGTTTTATTAAACACACGACCCTTATTCCTCCCACCTTTGGGTACATAAAAACTATCCTTGGCTGTTTAACCTACGTCGCGGTCGCACATCTCGTTAGCGTTTAGGTCATGTGTTTACCCCAAAAAAAAAAAAAAAACCCAATGGAAACAATTCGTCGGATCGATCGTCTTAACGGCCGGAGTGACGGTCGAAGAGTTAATAAGAAAGACTATATGTATATTATACTATAGTATGGCGTTCAGCTTATTGTTTGCTTTTGGAAAAATAATGAGGGGAAAAACACCAAAACACGTGGGGAGAGCTCGGTGTAACAAGACCTACATAATGTGTGCGAAGGCGTCGCCAAGGTTTTGTGAAAACGAAAATACTCGTTATACAGGGTGTACGAATCTCGCTGTATAGTTTACAGACAAGGAAGACGACAGATTTCCATATATATATATATATATATATATGATCATATTATATTGATCCAGTTTGATGTTACCGGACCGTGGCGTTGGAAGCTCCAAAAGCAGCGATTGCGGTCAGTACATAGTTAATCATTGCATCAATCGCAAAAAGAAATGGAAACCATATCAGCTATAACATTGTCTTTTCGACAGTAGTCTGTAGATACATATATAATATATTAAATTATCACAAAGATGGCGAGTTTTATAAGAAAGATAAACAGGAACAGCATTTGTTGAAAGTTTTCAATGCGTGTAAAATTGTAATATGTCTACACAGTGTGTGCAGAGGAGTGTATCAAATAAATATATTTAAATACTACAATATGCATAATTCGATTTGATGAGCTACTACTAATTCACTTGTTACACAGTGGCGCTGTGTTTAGTGTACTTAGTATTTCCATAGTCTAAACAATCGAATGTACATATATACACGATATTATATTGATATTAAACAAACGAAATATTCGGTAATTATGTTTAGTATTTGTACATAATATTAGTGTATTGGCACACAGGTCGTATTGTTGCGGACTGTGCGATTGACATTTTCGGCATCACTTTATGATTGCCACACATCTTTTAATATAACAAACAGAAAACAAAATTGCAAAATTGCCACTTCATCGCCAAAATTTAAATAATTGTTCTTATGATATAGTTTTTTTTAAGGTTTGACGAATCGAACTTCATACACAGTAGAGTCTTCAAGGAAATTAACAATTATAATTTAAAGTCGTAAAAAATATTAGCTTATCAGCGATATCGAGAAAACGGATTATTATTTGACCGACTTTATTCGTGACGATATAACTTGAAGAGGAGGACTAACGCTTTTTTTTGACATTTTTTCACAAAATTCACAAGATTTATCTGTATAGCTCATATAAAGTAAACATATATAGAGCTGTAACATCATATAATTGCCCTGTAATCAGAAGGCGAGCGACAGAGTGTGACCATTTTAAATTATAAAAAATACTTTTTCTAAATAGGTTGATAAACGCACTGCACCGTATAATCCTTATTTATACAGACTAATAGATAAATTCGGATTTCTTAGGATAATGTTTTATAACATAACTGTTAAGTCTTGTGTTTTGTATCACAAGGTGACAAGGTGCGCAGTAGTGAAACAAACTAAAAATATGTACCAGAGAAATGTAATTTCGTCATTGTGATCACACTGTAGCTGACCTATTCGCTTACTTCATAATATTATTTTATTTACTGCGACTAAATCTTAATCACCGCACATAAATAATTCAATTTTATGCATATTCCGTAAAAATATTATGCAATTTCTTTGTTTATGATGATACTTAAGAGACGAGCGTCCTTGAAATATAGTGGGCCTATCCGAAAAATATCGAGGGGTTAAAAAATTAAGTAACCGCCAAAACAATATTATAAACGACAGCAGAATAGTATTTGCTTCAAACGGAGCATATAAACCCGTAGCAATTAAAATAAGGGCAAGTCTTTAGAACGGCTGCAAAGCCAGACATGTTGTAAGGAAAATATGACAAGATGCTGATGGACGGAAGACAAAATGGCATAAGCGTGGTCTCAAATATCAACAACAGAAACAAATTAGGTAAAAATAATGGAGACATTTTGTATTACAACAAAATAACTATACCGTAAAAGTGTTAAAGCCCTTGTTGTGTTGGGTAATAGTCAAATCCAATACATTTTCTAATTGACTGTTGGCAACTGCTTTAGATCTGAAAAGATAATACTTATAACTACTATGAATGTGTTTAATTCACAAGAGTCGTAACACAAAGATAGTAGCCGAGAGGAAGATTATCTTGTCAAGATTATCTGAGTTGTTGAAGTGAAAGAAAAAATGATGGAGTTAATTTTTAAGAGTACGAGTATACAATTAAAACGTCGACTTACGATTTGGAATTCAATTAAATCTTTAATGGCTATAATTTATCAAACAACTACGGACATAAAACCGAAAATCATTTTGTACAAAACTTATTGGTATAAAGACTTAAAAAAACACCGCTCTATACAGGGTTAATGATGTTATTGTACAAGTATTTTTCTAAGCTATTAACTAGATATTAGCACCACGCCCCAATTGCGCTTAAGGAGACATGTTTTTTGTGCTTCGAAAAATATCATTCAATGTGAATTTAATTATTTTCGTGCCGGCTGTTGGCTTTTTAATCGACTCGAAACAGAATCGAAGAACCTCTGCGCTAACAAAAACAAAACATTTATAAATATTTACTCTGGAAACAAGTTGTGCGTGTACAGAAGAAGAAGACACAATCATAATATTGGAAGATAAAAAATTCACATGCCCTCAGGTTAGGTTATAGTATATGGAAATCATTGCGAAGCGGTATTTGGTTCCTATTTACAATATTATATAAGTATACTATATTACTGTACATCATAATCGCAGTCAACACTTGGCCTCAGTTGGGTGTGGTGTACTGCTTGCTTGGGCACTTACAGCAGCGGCAGGTTTTTTTATTTTTGTCTCTCATACACACAACGTAATAATATTGTCAACAGACACTCATCGGGTTCGCATGCAAAAACACTGCAACGCGTAAAAAGAAAAAAAATTTAATTAAAATATAAGTTTTTTATAACGCAATACTTGTTTGTGTTCGATCGGTGTGATGATACGACATGACGGATACAACAACAACAAAATATATACTATTATAATGTACTTAAACAGTTTTTGACTTTTCACACTAGATTTTGTATTGAAAACAAAAAACAACAATAATAATAATGATGATGATAATAGCGTGACCGCAGTAGTGTCAATGATTTTTTTATTAAAGATCAATATCCATATAGGTACAATAGAATAAAAAAGAAGCTAAAAATGTGATTAATATATCCCAAAAAGCATAGCTTGTGGCGGGGTAAACGCATTACCATTAACAAAATCAAATTTTTAAATTAAAAACTCTCACATGTGAACTTATACAAAACAAAATACACGAATATGTTCTAATTTTCACAGACTCGTGTAACATGTGTCGTTTATTGTGTAAAAGTGGTGTAACTCCAAATTTCTAAAATATACATATTTTTGTTTAATGGATTCATATCTTTCATTAAAAAAATTACAAGGAGATAATTCACTTTTACAATAAACGACTCATATGACAAATTGTTTGTAAAAAGGTCTAAGTGAGAATACTTTAAATTTAAACAGTGGAACCTTGCATTTCTTTTTCACTCATAACTTAGTCGCACGATTAGGTTTTTTCGCGCTCCTAGAAGTCTTAGAGTGAGTTATCTGCACAACATCCACATACTGACAAACAGTTGATCTTAATATAATACTTGCGTTTATTGGCAATAATACTGCAACCGAAAACGAGAGCGGAAGAGTGTTGTGAGTACATACACGTTGTTAATCATCAAAAAAAAAAAAAAATATATATATATTAGGTGTTGTCACTACACGCGTATACACGTTATAAAAATTACAGTAATGACATACCATATAAACGAAACGATTGCGGGGCATTATTGATGTGAGCAAGTCGGAAACCGTGCCAATGAATTATTACCCTGGGCCCGAGACACACACACACATACACACTCGAATGGAAAATCAAATAAAAAAATATTTTAAACCTTATTGATGGTACTATATATTATTTGATGTAAATATTATGTAAAAAAGCCACCGCCGACGACAGGCGGTAAGTACCTACAATCTATTATAACGGTATTTCCATGTTCAACGATAGATCATCACCGAGGATATTTTAACTTTTGGATTACTCATTTTGATAATAATATGGCAATGTGTCGTTTATGAGCGCGCCCAGCACGAGCAGAGAGAGAGCCTCGTGAGTCGTGACCTTAGACGGGGGTCATTCATAAGCTGATGCTTTAAGACCATTATCTTGTCGCAAATACACATAGGACCCGATTCTTCGAGTTACATACATACATAGAAATGTACAATCGGTGGTCCACACCTATTCACCGGTGGAAACTGGAATATATTATTAACAAACGTTAAAACGTACGACGACGGCTCGTATTAGAAAACCGATTTGACCGTTTATGTTATGTTATGTTATATACTACATTAAAAAAATAATTTCGGTGACCCCGACACGTGTAGTATATTAAGGTAGTAGGTAGGTAGGTATACCTCTAGGTATACGCAATCACCCGCGGCTACGGTAATAATAATTATTGTTATTACTATAGTATAGTATTTAGCTTATAATATAATGTATTTTACACGGTATTACAAGGCGATTACAGTTTCTTATTTGAGTTATCTTTGTGCTGCGAGGAGGGCCTTATTTTATATATATATATATATATATATATTTTTTTTTTGTGTACTATTCGCACGGGCGGACGTTGACGGAGTCATGATGGGCGCGCCCGGTGCCGGCGCAGACACCGGGGCACCTTGGGACGACGGCGGCGGCGGCACTTGTACAACAGGTTCCGGGTGGTTCTATTTTACCGCCGCCGCCTCCTCCTCCTTCTCTGTCTCCACGTCTACCGCCATTACCTCCACCTCCTTCTCCTCCACACCGTGTGCAAAAACCGCGGAAGACCACACGCGCCGAAACGCCAACGCCGCCGCCACCGCATTCATTCGGTAGTTTCAGATTAAGATCTGGATTTTTAGTTCAAGTTCGAAATAAGATTGCTAATAAATGCACTAGTAAAAAATAATTCATCTCTAATGCCGCCGGGTAGCATTAAATATTTATCATGTTGTTAAAAATATACCTACTTTATCACGAGTTACAATTTTACAGGTGTGTTTATCGCCGTGTAAAAACGTATGTATAGTTACAATTTTGTTATCAATGTTTTGGCGTTGAAGTGGTGATAATGGAAATGTGCGTTATCAGTTTATCATTGATTAGACCCTATAAGATAACGATGTTAACTTCTACTGCTGATACCATTTATTCGATAACCAGTACACTGGTAATAACCTGAATATAAAACAACGATTGAGCAACACACGTTAATTTAACAAAAGTTAATTTATTAAGGTGGTAAATAAATTACCAATAGATAACGACAAGTTAATCGGGCATTAATATACCATCATTATGAAACCCGGTTAAGAGAATTGTACGCGCAGTCTGTTTCGTATAGGCTATATTTAAGAAAAAAGCGGTGTCCAAGTCATTTTGGTTTATTTTAGACTAAAAAAAGCCAGACAAAAATGTCGACCACATAGGATGTTCCAATTTCAATTCTGCAAAGAGATTCGAGTTCTTTGTCTACTTTACTATGGTAGAAAGTATATTGGTGTATTGTCAAAGTGTTATTTTTGTACTTTAAACACATATGTTTTCCATCAAACCCAGCTTTGATCAGAATTATCAGTATCGACACCTACGCTGTATTTTTGATGATAAACGGACAGCGGCTACAAAAACAAATACTGTTTGTAATGAAAGGGGTAAATGTGAATATTGTAAAACATTGCAAATTAGTTAGTTGTTACAAGCATTTTATAAAAATGTCCATAACTTTTAGGGGCAGTTTGATAACAGCCATACTTTTAACGTATATTATATATTTAATTAATTGTAAAATGAAAAGAAGCATACAAATAATACGTTGACAAACTCAAGACATTAGAACTGAGGCATTTATTCTAATATGGTCTGACAATACACACAGTACGGTTCTTTTGGGGTACAGCTCATTCTCATCTAAATTCGATTTGATTATTCTGGGAACTTTTTACACAGCAACAGTAGACTCTAAATTCCTTGCAATAAAATTATTTTTTTTTATAAAAAAAAAAGGTCCAACATTCTCACAGTGTAACTTGCATAATTTTTTGACCGCCCCGACAACATGCTACCAAAGGCATACTTGACGAGGAATGTCGAGTTTGGATAATTGAGTAAATGCAATTATGATCTTAATGATGCGAGACTTACGTTTGGCGACTTAATATACATTTTCGACAATCCGGTCTAACTACTAATTGTCATTACTTACAAACATTACTAAGTCGAAGCTCCACCATATAAAGAAAATAACAAAATATAATATCATGTAAGGTATAGAGGTTTGTAAAATATCGTTAAACTTAATTATAGGAAATAGAAATTCAATTTAAAAAAATATTTTTTTCCCATATCTTAAAATACTGATTACTCAACAATTTTAGCGGTTTGTAAAAAACCAAAATAGCTATTTTATTAAAAGTCATTACGAACATACCCGTAAAACGGATTAAGATCATATTTTTCGGTTTTTGAAGTTCAAACTACGAAAACCGGATTTGTTTTTCCATTGCTAGTATGTTCAATGTTGTGTTTTCTATGAAACTTCTCAGCAGTCTCAGTCGAGCAATAGTAGAAATAATTTGTTGCAATCCACCGGAATGTCGAATAAAGGGTCTGGCAAAGTCAAGTCCGTCTTACTATCACGGTCATGTAGTAGATGTGATTAAATAAAATCAAATATATTATTACTGTTCAGAGTCCGTCAGGTCGACTACAATGCGAACACTACGTATACATCCCTTCCAAAAGCATCATAATATAGGCCTTACGCAACGTCAACGACCTCACTAGCTACTCCGATTAAAATATGTCGTCGTCGTCGTCTTAAACATAATAATGTAATAATAATAATTCATAATATATTGTAAAGGTCTTCTTTGCTGCTCGTCGTCCGGTATTCAACACACACACGCGCGCGCGCGCACATAAAAAACGACATTTAATTGACTACTATTTTGTCTTTTTTTAATCCAAATAAGTGCTACGACATGGTCGCATTTAATATATTATAATCATTTAGAACAAACTAGAGACAATTTCAATACCTCCGACAACGCCAGATTCATTAACCGTCATTACCACCGTCGTTGCACATTCGTTGTGAATAAATAATATGCAATTTCAATTGGCTCTTGAAATAATAAAAAAAAAGCTATTACACGTATACATATACACGCACGCCACTTGTTTAATAGATCATTATAATCATTAATCATTAATATACCTAACGATGATGATAACATCAAACATTATAAAATACATTATTTAATATTATACCGGTCATTGGTGTAAAAACATAATACTGGATGTGTTCGAATATAGTTTGTTTTTTATTACCATTCGTTTTTTTTTGTACGGCTGTTTGTTAAAGTACCTAAATAATGGTTTGATAGTCCTGATAATACATTAATTAGGCGCACAGTATAGGCAATTTTTCACTAAATCTTGACATTAGGGCGAAATTTGTTGAACTCATTAATTAACACAGAAAAGAGGTAACTATTTTGATATTTCAATTTTTTGTTTTTTTATTACAACTTTTATAAAGCATACAGATACGGTTTTTGTATGTTTCTACTTCTAACAGTATCTATCTAATAATACTCAAGATTTAAGTTTTGAAAAGTGGCATTTGAATTCTTCACAATATTTACGAGATATCAAAATTCATATCGTTAAAAAAATGAAAAAGCAAAAATAGTCTTGAATAATAATTTTATCTGGCCAAAATGTATTCTCAAGTGAATACTATTAAGACTAAAAAGTAAATATACTTAATAGACTCAATTAGTAAGAAGTACCTTTATCGAGAAATTTCACATTGATTGCAACGAATGTTTAAGCAGACAGGAATTAAGACCAATTATTACAGTCATTAGGAACAAAATATAATTATTGTGAAAACATGGCCGTTTCGACAATATCTATTCTCGAGTTACAATATTCCAACATAATTAGGTACTCGTGGCATGTTAATCTTATATAATTTAAGGTATTACATTCAATGTTAGATGGATATAAAGCAGGTTTTTTTTTTGTTTTTTCTAAATCTTTTCAAGACCAACGGGCAACGTTTTAAGACATTTTAAATAAGAGAGACATTGGTTAAGGGATACACACAACTGCCTTACGGTAAAGACTCAAAATACTATTTAACTTTTATGTTTTTTTTTAAAAATATTAATCAAACGTAAAAGAGTAACATAATATTAGTAGTACACGTTACCGTCGTATGCCAACAGAAGCGCTTAAGTGGATTTTCGCATCGAACTCTGTACCAAAACCCGTTCGGCCGATGCCCTTTGGCTGACCCTGTGCTAAGGCAATAATAATAACATAGAAAAATGTGAAATGTCTACGCATCGTAATCAGTACACACACACACGTCTAACCCAACAATAAAATAATATAACTCGCAGACAACTGTGTTAACATAGTAGTAAAAATAATAATAAAATATCTATATATTTTGGAAACGTTAATAAGTATTTTTTAAAATCTAGACGTTTTTATGCTTTATGAACCTAACCCGGAGTCGAAGAGACAATGAGAGGTAGGTGGTAGCACTATTCTGCCATATGATAGTTTTATGGTGTAGGTACAAGGTGTATATTATATTTTTTGTCAAGAAAAAAAATGTGCCCAAGTTATTATAGTATCGCGTTGAGTTTGTTTTTATTTTTTTCAAACATTTTTTTGTTTATTATTTAGACCCTCCAAACACAATATGTGTTATGACGCATTGTTTGACCGAGATAACAGTGTGTGTGTGTGTGTGTGTGTTTTTTTTCTTAAAGTAAATTTCTCTTTAGCCGGTAAAAAAAAAAACGCGTACCGATATAAATTATTATATATTACGGTACCTAATTATTATTTTAATAACAATAAAAATATAATTTATTACACGGACCACGTGATAACGTTGGGCCGCGCCAAGGCACATTGTGCGGTGTCTGACACAACCGCAGCGCGTTAACTAACTAGTATGTCTTCGTTTAAATCCCAAGTGAAAAAAAAAAAAAATATATATATATATACATATATATATATATATATATATATATATATATATATATATATACATATTTTATATTGTTTATATAGTATTTTTTTTTTTTTAAGAAATAATAATTATGAAATTGCATGATGAAACAACGTTTTGTACACGCACATTTTACAAATCCGTTTGACCTCGTTCGACCGAGAAAACAATAAGCGCGCTTGCAGTATTCATTGGATATATATATATTTTATATATTATGATTCATATCAATAATATGTGTATAGATTAGAGAACAAACAGTACTCCGCAAGGAGTTAACACCCAAAATCGTTGTAAAACTGTTTTCTGTAAAAACCCTAAGAACGACAGCTGGGCTGATCAGATGACAATTTATTGGCATCAGACTAGCATTGTTCGGTTATGTTAAATGATAAACAGGATAACGGTACCAACTTGCCAGTAGATTTTTGTTTGGTTCAAAATATGTAGATTTATTTAAAAAGTATGCAAGTAATTAAAACTTATCGGGCCATACGGGCCGACCATAAGGGTACCGCTGAACCGGTCTGCTATAGTGTACTTATAAGGAGGGGCTTCTGGTATTAGGGATGGGCGATGGCTTCTTACATAAAGGTGAAAATAATGTATCTAAGCAATATTATCATGCGGTCGTAATGTGTTTTCGCATTGCCGGCATTTGAATTCTTATACATTATCTTTTATTTTCTTCGAATCAAAACAAAACCGACGGACGTTGTACCCTCGAGCGCATAATAATATTGTACACACACACACACACTTACACAACTAAAAACTAGATAATAATTATTGTACATATGTATCAAGTATATTATAATAACAATATTGTACGGGCCGTCCAGAACAAGATTATGATGGTATACTTGATATAGTACATGCACATATTATAAGTAGGTATGTACTACAAGTTTACCGAGCAAAATTTGGTCCAGACAAGCAGTATTAACAACAATAATAAATATGGTAAAAAAAACAAAACAAAACAGTCTTACGGGCTTCTTGCCAGCGATTATTTTTTTTAAGATCTATAATCGCGCACGTGTACAGTGTACGTCATACGTGTAAAATATGTTATTAGGCGTACATTTTATTATATCTATGTCATCTCATCTCATCTCATCTCATCGTAATCTTTATGTTCAGACAATAGAAATGTCACAACACACGCGAGGTTTATAATATTTTGATTTCATACAATAATAATAACATAGAAAGATGGGAATATGGTCGGTGAGAAACCAGTTTTTCTCGAACAGGTGGGTCGGATAGAGTGTTTATTTTTTACTTACATATTATAATAATAACAGTAGTAGTGTAATAATGGTGACAAATATTTCTAAAAATCACAAACAGACAGACCGACCGTCGGTTTTTTAATTTTTAAGTATTTATTTAGACTAACTATTGATGTGCATCTTAAGCGTAAACGATTATAGTACAAACGGCGTATAATAACCGTGGTCTGATTACACAAGTGTTGATAATAGGAGGTAATAAAAAACTTACCCTGGTCAACGAAGCGTATCCTAGTCTGGACGTCTGACTTCATCATCGGCAACAGGCTACAGTCTTAGACGGCGGCGATTTAGACTAAGCGTAGACAACCGCGACAAACGGCCAACACTATAATTTCATTTGATTTTTTTAGTTTAAATTTAATCATTAGCGAACCATAGATTAAGTACGACAACAACAACAACACCGTCGATCATAATGATATAATATTTCCCGGGTATAAGTGTAAGTACTCTGAACACGGTTTTAGAAATATAATAAAAAACGATAGCTCGAAAAACGTACTAGTACAAATTGTGGCGCCCAAAAAAAAAAATTTTTTTGTTCGACAATTTTTGTAATATATTATTTTTCGAAATTTAGTCGATGGAGAATTTAAAAAAACAAACGATTAACAACGACCGATCGACGTGTGTCCGACAAATTATTGTGGTTTTTACTTACTGAGGTTCAGGCGGAGGCCGCGGCGGTCTGGTGATAACGCGCGCGCGTTTACGGGCGGCAACGGCGGCCGTTGTAGTCACACACACATTATTTTGTTTTTGTATTGTAATGTATTATTATTACTATTATAATATATATAAATATTATTCGGTGTGTGTTATCATATTGGATTCGGTGTAAAACTGGTGGTCGTTATCATAATAATAATAATATATCGAAGCGATGCATAAACAACAGCAGCAGCAGCAGCTATATTATTATATAGTCGACGAGAGAGGTGGATCGTCCAACAACGAGGTCTGGGTGGCGGGAAAAATGTTTATAAGAGTACACCCGACAAGAGGAGGTAATTATTATTCTTTTTCCATCATCTAAATGTTGTTTTCCGACCCGTTTTCGCGTACAACACTATAATATATTTGTAAAATTTTTTTTGAAAAACAAAAACCGTATACGGTAGTGCGTTGAAAAAAAAAATACAATAGGCGATAATAATAATAAACGTGCGGTAGGTAGTATTATTTTAAATATATATATATATTATTATTTTTTTGTATAATATTAATTATAACGGACGAGCGCGGCGCACATACAGCAGAACGACTACTATGCGGCGGCGGCGACTGGCGGACGACGACGACGGCGACGACGACTATGACGGCGCGGACCAACGAGCGACGGCGAGCAGCAACAAGTTGTTGATACACACACACACACACGCACACGTTACACACACAGACGGCATTTCCTGAGAGTAATATATGATTACTATTAATAGAACGGTGGCCTCGATTGCCGCCGCCGCCGCCGCCGAGGCATCCAGTTCTTGATAACGGGGCGGCGCGCGCCGTTGTGTTGGGTTAGGGGCGCCATCTGCCGGTCAGGATATTGGTCGGCGATGACCGGAGGACGTGAAAAATTTCTCTCTCTCTCGTCGTTATTAATTATTATTATTATTGGCTATAACACACATCTGATTATAATCTATATAAAAATATGTAAAATAACATAATTTATGTTCCTGGCCGGAACCGCTGACAGGATTTTCCAAAATTTGACACCGCTAAGTTGGTGTAAAAAATGGAAAACTAAAATTATTTACCATAAAACTATTTTTGTCAAATGTATAACATAGGTCCCCCTTTTAACAAATGCCCATTCATACATATATTCAGGCACACAGCCAGAGTATTTCTATTGGGGGCCAACAATTTTGGCTTCTCCCTCACACTCTCCCTTAAGCGTTATCGTACTAAGAATCTTAATAATTTAAAATTTACCTTTGGTTGGTTAAAAAAAAATTGTTTTCGTGTCTAGTACACCTATTGGCTCTTACAGTATTACAAAAAATGGATAGTACTTATGATTAGTAAAAACACACATTTAGATCATAAGTTGATTTAATTTAAAAAAAACTGTATTACCTATTAGTAATCACAGGAGATTTATTTCAATGTGTAGAAGCCCTATCACGTTTTTGATACTTAGTAAAAATAATTATATTTTTAATTTGGGGGGCCATATACGTATATTTGGCTTGTTACTATTTCTTTAAGTTCCCTATTTTGTTTATGATTGGCGTAGAGTGTTAAAAAACAATACCATTGTACATTTATAGTAAGTCGACGGTTTTTATTGATAACTCTAAGGTTTAAGTTTTATTACTCGCTTCGAATGTTATTCAGATGTTGTTCTGTTTAAATTACTTTTTCATCTCTTAAAAGAATAAAAACATGCGCAACATATGTACTATGACAGAAGAGAGGTGATCTCAGATTTAGCAATTAGCCCTCTTCTAGTCATCAACTATTTATGAGCGTTCCGTGTAAACAATGTCTTTGCCAAGTCAGCGAGTGAAGTACAATAATTTGTCGTTAAATCATCAAACAATTGTGTAAGTCGGTTCAGAGTGTGTTTTACTTTTTTTTTCAAGTTCACGTCAGGGATTTAATTGTGTTGTGTTGATTCTGATTACGCCATTCAGAATATTATATTGTGCGGTGTTGAAAACAAAAATAATATTATCCAACAAGAGAACAAGTGCCAAAAATAACCAAGACTACCGTCGTCCGTTTTACATTAACGTATAATTAATCTAAATACATTTTTAATTTATGTTTAATGTTTGTTTGAGGAAATCGAAAACGTTAGAGCTATTTTTAGTGTGTCCATTACACTCTCTCCACGGTTGACTCTAGGCGCTGTAACGCTTAACAATAAAAAAATAATATTATTGTGGGTATAATAGATATTTTCTCGGTTTCAATGTCAAATATTATTGTCAATGCGGAAAAAAGAATAATAATAATAATAATGGTATGAAGAACTAACAAAACGGTCGATATCGGTTACGTCGCCGAGTCTAATATTCCGCCTGTTTTTTTAAATTTTAATTGAGCGGAATTGGACAAAAGAAATGCGTAGTCGCTGTAGTTTTTTTATTTTAAATTAGTGTGTTGCCACGCAGCTCTATACCGCATGCTAACGAAGTTCAATTTTCTAGTATACGAAAACAACACCATCGATTCTGGCCGACAGTAGCCAAATAACAATAACAATAACGAATAACCTCCACAGAGACCGTGTACTATACTCGGTGCGTTGCACTAATAGAAACGTATTCGACAACGACTACTTGTACTGTTAATAATTGGCAAATTAGTTTTTACCGAAAGTCTGTAGATCACTACAGCTTGACCGTCAATCAACGTGGTGACCAATGACCATATACTCAATAGCCTTACCAACAGTACTACTTACTAGACCTACGTGGAATGCGTTCATAATGGTTGACCCATTGGGTAATAATATTCAAAGAGATGAAGTAAATAGTAGGACTAAAACCAGTATGGCCACACAAAAGAAAAACAAAGTCCACATTGTTAAGCGATTGGTACTCTATACTCGTTATGATAAAAAAAGTTTTACTCCTTATCTTAAATTTTTTTTGTTTTTTACCATTACCATTGATATCTTATCACCACGATATATTGAAATGTATTTTTGTTCTTCCAACTAGGCAGTCCGACTTTAGTCCTACAGTTTGCCACACATTAAAACTACTGTAGCCATCCCCTGGATTGAAACCACGATTTAAGGTTGCCCATGGCAAACAAAAACTATGACGTCACACGACTGGAAATGAAATCAGTGTGACCACAGATTCAAGCATCACAATATCACAGATTGTAGATAATAAGAAATTATAATATTATCTGTGATAAAGCAGTCGGTTATCGTTTAAATCTTATGGTCTATCAGGAGTTTGAGGTCAGTGGTCTAACCCCAGCAATTTTCAGAAAAATTGTGACCACAAGGGAGGTTCCGCCCATCCATACTTGCCTTGTAAAATTTGATTTTCAATACATACAATGACAGTATGTCAAAAGTAACAGTATAGAAGATCATTTACATATGTAGTATTTATTCTTTGCATGGCGCATTTATATATGAAAATAAAAACTATACCTTTTCAGCCTCGCATAGAAAACGAAAGAGAAAAATTACACTCTTATACTATCAAAATTTCCAAGCGAATTCAAATAAATTGACTGAATTTCAAGAGAATGAGTGTAGGACTTTTATAATATGTCAAAGGTGAATCATCAATCAATTGGTCAAATATATGTATAGATCTATTACCAAGGATGGTGATTTAGTTATAATTTCACGCTAGTAATATTTTACATGAAATCGCCATTGGCCTGTGCCCTGTACAGAACCAATTTATAGTTAGACACATACAATTAAATGTATAGTTGCATAACTATACATATAGTTGGCCTAACAATTTATGATGTTCTTGAAAGCATACATAAAATGTATGATTTCATGTGTCCTTATGGCTTACTTTAACTATGTATGATTTTTTTTTTGAGTGTGCAGCTGTTGCTTTATTTTTAAATACTAAAAAAAAATATATCAATTATTAATTATTATTAGTCGCTAGTTCTTCGCAACTCCATAAACTAGATAAGTATAATTTCTTGTATTCGTCGACGCCTTTAAGCATTTTCTAAGAAAGATAATTATTTAAAACATTTCGCCTAGATAATATTATGTAACTCAATCAATTGTTACGTAATATTATTTATATAGTAGTTAATTATAAAACAGTTGTTTTAATATATTTTTTTTTTAATCTCAGACCGTGTATGTAAAATTTTTATGAGTATCAAATTCTTAGGTATAATTGTATTTCATAAATATTCAAATATATATTAAAAAACCAATTTAATTTTGGAATTGTAAATATAAACAAGCGCAAAAAAAAAAATTAGAAATTTACAATTTTAATTTTATTCTAGTTTCTAGACGACGTTTGTGCAGACCGCAATAAAGTTGTTTGATTTAGTGCTTCATAAAATTTAAATATTTTAAATATTAATTGTATCTTTTATAAAATATTCATATATAATTATCAAAATGATTTACTTTTTTTTTTAATTACCATCCAATTAATCTAAAACTTGCTGAATATGTTTGTCCAACTATATTGAATTTTCTTTTTTATATGTATTTAAAACCACTTTCAGATTGCTGTATTATATTCTATAAAGAAATAAAAAGAACCGTTTACATACATAATACATCACTTTCAGTGATTCACTTAGTCTAAGAATTTGTAATATATATGTGGTTTTTAGTGGTTTAATTTTTTAACATTTTATAATTTTAATATATTTGATATAATATATTATACTAGGTACTACTTAATTTATATAGGTACTATTAGGGAAACGGCGTTCCCATTAATAACGTCTGTAAGGTCATTTTATGACAATAAATAGTACATTTTATTATAAGAGATAATTATGATGATGAAATTTACAATTTTAATTTTATTCGAGTTTCTAAACGACGTTTGTGCAAACCGCAAAAAAGTTGTTTGATTTAGCGTTTCATAAAATTTAAATATTTCAAATATTAATTGTATCTTTTAATACCATATTGAATTTTCTTTTTCATATGTATTTAAAACCACTTTCAGATTGCTATATTATATTATATATTCTATAAAGAAATGAAAAGAACCGTTTACATACATAATACACCACTTTCAGTAATATATATGTGGTTTTCAGTGGTTTAATTTTTTAACATTTTACAATTTTAATATATTATTATACTACTACTTAATTTATATACTATTAGGGAAACGGAGTTCCCATTATCAACGTTTGTAAGGTCATATTATGACAATAAATGGTACATTTTATTATAAGAGGTAATGATGGGTCAACGATTATTTTTTAAAAAAAAGAACAAACAGCCATTAAAACATTAATTTGAAAGAAAAACAATTGAAAACCGTTTGGTAGGCATTTTGAAAATTATTTTGGCGTTTCAGTCTAATTATATGTATGGAATTTGGCTCTTTCCAGTACCATTTGTGTAAAAATAATTTCTAATTCTAAATTTTTCTCGGCTATACTAATAAAGCGTACTTCGATTAAACCGGCAAGTAGAAAATAGATATTAGACCAACGTCTAAACATAGCCTAAACAAGCACTGGACTATTATTAAACTTTTCAAGATGATTGATCTAACACGGCAGCAAGCAAAGGTGTCCATGGTTTATCAAACTTATTGTTAGAGCTGGTCGTTAAAATATTTGCTAAGACTTCATAACAATAAAATAAATAAGATAAAAAAAAAATGAAATAATCGAGCAATTTTCGATTATAAACAAAATATACCTAAACTAACGTGCTTAATAGTTGTTTGTACAATTATCTTGTACAAACAAATATTAGTATAGCGAATGCGATAAGAACGGCAATAACATAATAAGAACACAAATTATTAAAATATTTGCAGAAAAATAATTTTAAAAAAAATATAGGAATGTTTGATATACGAGATAGACTCCTATTATGGCAAGACAAAATGCTGACTGCTGTAAACATCAATTGGTTAAATAGATTTTATAATAGTATACATATAAAAATAAGGACAATAACGTTACTTTTATTATGAACTTTTAGGATTATAACGTTAAACATTAGGTGAAAAATTCAGCTGTGGTATTGTACAAATTAATATTTTTGTAATTTATGTAGATATTGAAATCCTTAGCAAGGCGTATAAATTAAAGTGTCAAGGACGAGAGGTAATGTTTAAACTATAAAAAATTGTCGATTATATGTTATTTCGGATAATTTCACTGTCTTTTAGATGTGCTGGGGAACTCGAGGCGTTTGGTTTTAAGAAGTAAATATGGGTCTAATTTATTTGTACGATTATTCGAATGAGACCAGTCCCTCGTTCACACATTGGTGGCCGCTAACCAGACTAATTTGTTTTTTATGTATTTCCTTGTAAAATGACTTTTAACATATTCATTGTTAATGCTCTCATACTTCAACTACACGGTCAGTCGATTAATATCGATCACTTATGTACGATTGGCGAACCATACTATACCAATTAAGAATATATTATGAAAAATCATAAAAAAAATTCCATTCATCTGCAACATGATAGGATATAATTAGTTATCATAATAATTAATGTTAGAAAATGTGCATTTGCATAGTCATTACACTAAACGCGAATTATTATATCTATATTTATTTTTAGCTTTTCTACATAAACCAACCAAGTGCATTATGATGTTTAAAATTCATAGTTCGTGTCTTACATTAATTGTCTGAAATTCCATTGTTTTACGCTCTGTTTGAAATGTGTAGCGTCTTTAGTTTAGATTATGATAAGCATTAAGTTGGGAGTATAGCAGTGGGAAATGTTCACATTTTACGTACATTTCACCAGCCCCCCCCCCCCATATCGATACTGACCATTTTTTTTATACCAATAATTAGTACTAAATTTTTATAAATTTGTACGACAATTTTCAAAATTTGTATAACTTTAGTTTACAAGGAAACACGAAAAACTGTGGGGGGGCTGGTGAAACGTTTCTCCAGCCCCTCCATATAATATATGGAGATTTGAAAAAGTAATATTTTTAATATCCAGGGAGGCAGGGGAAATTACAAATCAGTATATTATTTTTTCTCGAGGAAGGAGATTTTTACAAATGTTTATAATTGTCCTACAAATGTATACAAATTGAGTAATAATTTTTGACATAAAAAAAATGAATTATCTCGTTATTTGTACTGGGGGGGGGACGTTTCTCCAGCCCCCACAGTTTTTTCGTGTTTCCTTGTAAACTAAAGTTATACACATTTTGAAAATTGTCGTACAAATGTATACAAATTAAGTACTAATTATTGGTATAAAATAAATAGTCAGTATCAATATGGGGGGGGGGCTGGTGAAATGTACGTTCAAATTTTCCATATCTACTCCAGGATCAAGTTGTTTCTAGGCATATTCCACCATTCCCCTCCTTTCTCTTCCCGTCTTATACTAATACTGTATCTATCTTCAGTCTAATTTTCAGACCTCAAGCCCCACTACTAGTAGTTTTGGTGTAGTTTAAAACTAAACCAAAAAAAGTGAAATAAAGAAAGATTTTCTATCCCTTCCGAGGGAAAGGGTTTTTTATATTTTTAATTTTCGGACCAACGGGTACACCCGTCAGCTAAGATGAACACCTTTTTGATGTTTAATGTCGCTACATGGACAAACCGGTTCAGAGGTTTTGAAAATAATGTTGGTCCAGGAACACATAAAAAAAAAATAAAACATATCATTGCAAAAATAATATACCTTCTCGGTTACGCATCGAAGCTAAAATTTACAATTAGATCACTATAAAAAAAAAAAAAATGTAATGGTTTTTTCATGTATCTATAATTGCTAAGTGTCTATTTGATAATATCCTTTTTTTTTAACGTGTGATTCATATTTTATAGTTATAATATAAAATGTGTGTGTTCATAAACATGCTGCCAACAAGTTTTAGTGTTTATAAATGAAGGGCTGCGGGGAAAAAAATCAAAGTCAATTTTTCTAACATTCTAAGAAAATCATGTTTTTAATTTTTAAAACGTAATACATTTTGCCTGTATGCCTAAACTTCTCGTTTCTCTCGGCTAATCTATTTTTCCCCCTGGTTAGAGCGCATAAAAGATACAGTACATCAATACAAATAATTTGATACCAAAATCTCATTTTCAAAAAAATTGACATTGATCTTTTTTCCCCGCTGTCCTTCAAATGTTAAATAATTGAATACTATACTTGATTGCATACAAGTATTATTAAATTGCTGTTTGTGAATTTATTTGAATTCTCGTCTAATTAAGTGTTCTAAATTTAGTTAATAGACTTCAAACCTGCCACCGTATTATTATTTAATTATTCATGATATTGAGAAATTAAACTAGTATAACATTTTTTATTTCAGTTACTTGAAGCTATAAATAAAGTATACAATTAGTAGTTCATTTTGAGTTCTACAAGGAGGACTGATCATTTTGTTAATTTTTTATGAATAATTGATAATTATAATACAAGTCTTAATATTTTTTTATATAAAAAAAAAAATATGTGCAACCAGGTTTGCCATTTTATGGATTTCCTACTACATGTGCGCGTGTTGAAATGTATATATATCAACTGTTTTATTTTCTATAAATATGTTGAAGTGATCTGAAGATGTCGAGCTGTCACACATTTTGTATAGTACATTATTAATTATTTTTTGATGAATACGATCGAAGGTGATTTCGAATTTTCTTTTGTGTTTTTATTTTATTAGATTAAGCCAAAAAAAAATTCAAATAATATCTGTATTATATTGAATAAAAAAAACATATTTTTTTAATTTTCAAAGGTCAAACAACAACCTATGCATGCTGCATACTTACACACCTATTGAAAACATAATGATGCAGTGGACATAATGACCGGTCGGTATCCAATTTTGGGAAAAAAACTTCTCAATAATTATAGTTATTAGTATTTTACGGTATAGGCTAGAAATAAAGCGAGGATTGATTAGATATTTTTATCGACGTCATGTTACTCATTTCTAAACACATTTAATGCAGAGTTTGCTATTTGATTTTCAAAAATAACCCTCAATTCGTTTGGAATATAAAAAAGATCACTGGTACAATATTATTCTACTGTTGGAAGTATTAAAATACTGTTGTGGACCAAATGAAATACCTGTCACATTTTACACAGATATAATTGAACAGCGATGAGATTTAAAAATGTTCTACTTGGTTGGTTAGGTTTTTGTAAAAATATACACGGATAGTAATCACGATAATTACATGGTAGTAATCTGTTTACAATGAAAATACGTGCCGAATAATAATAACTGTACAGCTAGGTATTTAGTAATAAATTATTATTACTAATAACTATTCAGATATTCTAAAAATATCAATGAGAAGGTCAATTTATTATTATTTTTTTTATCTTTCTCTCTTTGAAATAATTTATTGAATAATATTATACACCTTAATCCGATTTCGTTCTGAACGGTTTATGAATGTTTTTTGTAATAACATGTAATGTAGAATGTGTTTTAAACCCAGCTTATATTTGTTTGTTAAATAATAAATAAGAGTTAATACAGCGTTATTATTGGCTTACTGTCATTTCACCGCATACTATTTAGGTGTTTATATACAAAACAATATTTAAGTATATAATTAAGATTAAGAAGGTAGCGTTAGAAGAGATAGTGAACGATTCGCTTTTTTTAGAGTTACATCATACATAATAATATAACACTTTTGATTTGTCTGTGTTTAAATGGACCAAGTCCTGTTGCAACTTTCGGTTAAGGACAATTAGGTAGAATCTGAATCAATACCTTAATGAGTGTATTTATTTTTAAACAACGCTTGCCGTATGCTTAAAAAATATGTAAAACAAGACTTATAGATTGTCTTTGTCCAAAATTTAAGATTCACTCTTTCAGACCTTATATATGTATACATATAACCCCACATTGTCTTCTTTCTCTGGCGGTCGATTTAAAAAAATATAAAGTGCATTTGAAATCAGAGAAATTAGACAAAAACATAAATATATTAATAACGCAAAATAAAAAATATGTTTTCGTTGGCGAGTTGCGAGCTAAACTTTTTGCTGTATATTTTGTTGCCTTGTTTAGAAAAATGAAAAAAAAAAATGTAAAGCGTTATAAAAATACACGAAAATTGCCACACGTCCAATACCGAAAAAACCCTGGCTGGCTTGTGCACTGTGATGATGGCAAAGTGACAGTGCAAATAAGAAAATTTCATTGATGTGAGACTTGATGTGCCGTCCAATTTCTGCGTTTGGCGTTGTTTCTTTATGTTTTCTCGTTGTGTTATTTTAGGGTTTCGCCGGTCGGTTAAGTAAACGCTCAAAATTAAAATGTACCATATCATACAACGCATATGATGATGATACATGTATTTAATTTTACAAGCTATAATGAAATAGTTATACACAAGTATACATCCCATCCCTCCCGCCCCCATTGGGCATTGGGTAGAATTAAATTTTCAAAAGTAGATCAATATTTCCAGGAACACAACACGTTGGTGGATCATGAATATCATCATTATGTCTTGTGATCAGCTGATTTTCTGTCCCCTTCCCTCCCCCCCCCCCATCAGCGGAGGGTGCCATTTTTCGGGTGGACAATAAAAAGCAGGAAGTGCTGCAGTTAACTTAAATGCTACAATTCAAGCTTGAGTATGTATATATATACACACACATACAATTTGTATAATCGATTGTAACGGGAACGTTGTGTATTAAATAGACTAATTTTCGCTAAAGTCGAATGCGGTGAATTATAATTTTGTTGTTGGGTTGAAATTTACGAGGAGAACCCAAAGGGATAGACCGACCCTTATTGTCGTGTGTTTGCACACAGTGTACACAACCAATAAGCCGCCCGCGTACAGGCAAATTCAATATTTAATTACTGTAATATCATCCGACGGGCCAATTATTTATCATCCGCACATGGTTGACCGACATGTTTATGGCTGGACATAAAATAAAAACCTTTTAGCCGCAAAACTCGAGCCTCGTTACACAGCACGGGGACCTATTACTGGGGTGTGCGCGATTTATCTAAAATTCATACTTTAGTGCAATTTTTATTACATTTGAACACCTATTTGCGTTTAGGTATGGTAAATATAAAGTCTAGACAAAATTTGTGGGCAAATTCAACAAGGAAAAGTGTAGAATTCCTTTCCCTTGAAAAAAAAAAAAATCAAAAATATAGTTGTTAAAATTTTAATAAAAATGATGAAATTGGAGTCGAATAATACCCAAAATTAAAAAAAAAATATTGCATCTTAGCTAAAAAAAAAACTATACATTTTTAATTTTTTTTTTTTTTTACTTTAAAGGTTTTTGTATTTAACCAGCGTACGTATACAGTGCTGAAAAAAATAACTAAAAATTAATCTAAGATCACAACAAATATATTAAATAATCATCTAGATAATATATTCGATCGTTAATTAAAAATGTATCTAGATAAAGATAAATACAATTTTATTTAGATAAAAAAATGGATAATTTACATGTTTACCTACATAAAAAATACTATATAATTTTTTTATAAATACAAATTGAAAAATACTCTAATTAAACAATAGAATAACATATTAAATATCTATTAAATCTATTTAATAATAAATTAACTAATATAATTAACAAATCGCTCTGTAAAAAGAAATGTCATAAGATAAAAATTAACAAGTATTATGTAATATAATAACGTTCAATGACGCTGAAAAATAAAACTGAAATGTTAATAATTTAACAAGATTTAAGTACCTATGGTAAATAAACGAAGATGTTGTCGTCACTTATAACAACTTACACATAACTTTATAACACAACAAAATATATAAAAATTCTTATATAACACTATAGAAAACTTATAAGAAATGTATTAAATAAAAAAATATTACATATACTCGAAAAAAAAATCATCAACGACAAGTGTACACAGGAGAGTCTTTCAAGAAACCATAAAAGCCCAAGATGAACTTGCAATTTCGGATTTGGATGAGATGAGACACTTGTCGCAGAGACACTCCAAGGTAAATTATTATGTTATGATTGTTGGTGTTCTCATCAGTGCCTAAGGGTAAGGGATTATTTCCAAAACATCTAAACGTCATATATTGTATAATTTCGGTAATTGATAATTCTCACGCGAGACTTTTTATTCGAGCTAACAAATTGTCTGCCGTTTCTCGTGCAAACAATACTGCTAGCACGCATGAAACAAATAGCAAAATAATCATGCATACAAGTTATTTATGTATTAGACATTCGACGATGAGCGTCTGACTTGTGCACATGAAATAGGTGTGTTGACCTTTTGCGAAATTGAAAACACCATATTATATTAATACTTCCTACACACACACACACACATGACACCGTATCGTAAATTAAAAGTTTAGTTAAAAAAAAAAATGATACCGAACAAACGATAGTAGTAGTAGTAGTAGTAGTAGTTCCATTTTTATTTATACCTACTTATATGTAAAATAAATTAATAGTTCAACATATCGCATGCATAATTATTTGACCCGTGACTCATATTGTAGAGCGAAATGTGCAATAACAGCTGATAACGGTTTGCAAAATGGTTATAATGTGTTTTAGAATATTATATAATAAGGAGGCGGGGGGGGGGGGACCCGTGACTTCTTAAGTGGCTAATACCAAGAAAAATATACATTATGGATAATTGAACTGAAAAAAAAAATTATATTTCTATTCTTTTTCTCCTACTTATTATTTTGGTTTTCAATAAGCTATCATTATGGTCGCTATAAATGATAAAATAAGCATTTCATAGTTTTTTGCTTTTATTTATTAGAACCCAAATAAAAATACATAATAACAATTTTAACAGATAAATATTCTTAATTTTACATAATACAAAATTATACATCTTTTAGCTGTTATATTATTATTCGATAGCTGCTCCCTTCAAGTCAAAAGTCTATAATAGTTTGAAATTATAGAAGCTGAAATAAATTCAATAGAAAGACAGTCGTGAGAATTTTCATAACAATTAATTAATAGTTAATTAGACCGTTTAATGAAATAATTTTATGTATATAATTTTTTAATTTCATATTTAAATCTTAAATTAATGTTTAATTATTTAGAAACTTTTAGTTTTTTATAAATACAGGTAAACTTATAATTGCAGGCCACAACGAATAACAATACTTTTATTACATAACTCATTAGATATTGTCTACTGTTTCGATGGATGTATATTACAATACTGCATTATTTACCTATTTCATAAAATATGTGTAAAGCGATAAATAATTGGGTGTACAATGCATTCCGCCGTTAAACAAGAACAAATAGGTAACATTTAATGTAATAAGATTTATTATAACTAATTTATATCGTGGTCTTATCAAAAATAACAAGACAACCGTGTAGAAAATATATTTTCTGAAACGTATATTCTATTATTGCCTATGTTCATTGCACTTGGTCGAAATATAAGTACGGCCAAGTCAAGGGTCAATAACCCAACTGTTGTCGGTTTAAAGGTGTAATTTTTTGGCATTTATTGGGTTTTTTTTTTTGAGTATATACCGTCGTGTGACGTCAAAAAAAAAATTGTACATAAAAAATGTAAAACCAAAGGCAACGTGCCATATTTTTTTTCTTTGCTTAGAGATGTTATTAATAAATATAATGATCCAACGGTCGAGGAAGTCTCGTTTTTGGGGTGTTTGTGGGCTTTTTTTTTAATATTTTACTGACAAGAAAAAGTTATCCGGCCCCGCTATCTGTCGGTTAGCAGCGACGGCTGTGTCTGCGCCGTTGAACGAAAAAGCCCATCGTTTCTACTGTGTAGATATCGCTTTGGTAATGTGAATACACGGTTTGCATTTATTCCGAAATAAAAAAAAAAGTCTACTACTTAAATTAAAAAGTCTGACTACTTACCGTGACGGGTCTTCACAGCTAACTGTGCTAAGTATTGTAAACTATACAATTACTATTTCTTCATACACACATTATGTCTTAAGATATGGTAATATTTTCAGTTCAACGAGGGATTAACCGATGAGTTTCATTTTAACATACCATCTTACATCATTAAAATTATTTTACTGCTGTAATTATAATACCATTGCCATTAGAAAAACGCCAATTATTATTCTACATTGCCGCTGTCATTGATTTGTATTATATTTTCAACACCTTGTCCCATAATATTTTAACATACTAATGAAGTCTACATAGTTAGCACGTGCAATCATTAATTAAACGTTGTTGAGTTATGTAAAATTGTATTTTAATTAATAAAACGCAATTTCTCTAACTTGGTGTAATTTATGAAACGATACATACAAATGTGTTATATACCTATATTAAATTATAGTGCAATAATTAAAAAAAAACTTTACCATGTAATCGCATCACATAGGTGTTAACTAAGAATAGTTATTCATTGTTGAGGTAGTCAAATAATATAATTAAATGGACATTTTAGAAAATTGCAAATTAAAAAAGTATGGCCAAATTGTTGACGAGAGAAGATGTTAAACTTTATGAAACTCGCCCTCTTTAATTACCCAAATTCATTTCCTGATGTCTTGAAATTATTTCCATAGTCAAACTAAAAAAAAAGATAGAATATTTTATTTTTTAATTAAACATTTTACGATTATATCTATAAAAGGGTTAAAATTTGATTAATAGTTTATTATTGATAATAATTAATTATTATTAATTGAGTATTATGTTCTGTTTTCTTTATTTTATTTATAAAAATTACTTATTATGTTCATTTATTTTTAAATATATTTTAATATTACTAAAATTATATTTACGTATTGCAAACTCAACTTTTACAATGGTTATTTTTGCTCATTAAAGTATTAACATAACATAGTTTACCTATAAACAAATGAACGCAAAAAATCAACAAATAGGTCTCTCCAGAGAAACAAGTAACAATATATTAGTATTATAACAGTTTTGTTATTACTTAAATAATTTTCCATTTTTATAGTTTGTCAAATTTTAACTTCGTTTGTACATTTTTAACAGTCCTATTTTTTTTTCGATATCTCTTTACCTAAATTGCACTACTAGTAATGTACTTTCCAAAATGTTTTAACACTAGCAGACAAATGTGGTTTAAATTCAATACAGATAGTGAGTAGTTTGCATTAATTATAATTTTTTTGTTAGAAGTACTAAACTTAACCTTGCAATAAAATACTATGAGCTGTAATAAAAAGCCTTTTTACACCCAATATGGTTTTTTTATTTTCTAATATAATATTATTTTATTCTGGTCTCATTAACAAATCCTAATAACTATACTTTGATTGAAGTTGTAAATTTGTATTATTAAAGAGATTCAATAAAGATACTTAAAATTTAAAGCAGTCTGTTTTTTTTTGACGTTTTAGACCAAAAAAAACTGGCAAAATGTAGACTACGTAGAATGATTCATCTGGAGGCTTGATGGTGGCCGGTATGTAACATATTCTGAATATGGTGAGTAATATATTCTGGTCTCACAAAAATAAAGGTAAAATATCTGAACAATACACAAAATATTGCGTGGATTAGGTCTATCTACGATGATGCGATTTTATTCTCCGTCCTCCCCTTATAAATTACTATTTTAGACAACCGCAAAACTATAATTTATTTATTTAAGTAAATTTATACAATTTAAAACTACCATCATTCCAGCTAATTAAACTAAACTTCATACACAATAGTAGGTCATAACTGTTATAGGTACAATGCATATTAAAAAAAACTTCATATTTCAGTATCATTCAGCTAACACTCGTGCACTATTCTAATGAATAATATAAACAACTTTCCTCAAAGATTGTTTCTAAATTTCTTCAGACATAATAAAGCTATTCTATCGACAGTGGCGCTAATGCTCGTCTTTTGATTCACAACCTTTTTTCGTTTGTAACTACTCTCTTTCGCGTTGAGGTCGTTCATGTTATGGTTAATACAACCATTTGAGTTTTCTTCTTTGTAAAAATTATTACTTACCAAAATATTCGTGTCCAGTTAATCAAATAACAAATTGTACATAACTACACCAACAAGTTTTTTTTAATAAATAAAATTACCATTATCTATCCTACGATCCTGCAGGATAACTTCATTGGTTTTACGCTTATGTCCTAAGTCCACCACATTTTGTCGCGTGGCCGCCCAAGATGTCGATACCTGGATATCTTTGAAACATTAAGTTAATCTTAAGTTTGGCCCGGATTGACTTCGAAGGCCTGAGTCCACCACATTCTGTCGCGTGGCCGCCCAAGATGTCGATACCCGGATGTCTTTGAAGTATTAAGTTAATCTTAAGTTTGGCCCGGATCGACTTCGAAGGCCTGAGTCCACCACATTCTGTCGCGTGGCCGCCCAAGATGTCGATACTTGGATATCTTTGAAACATTAAGTTAATCTTAAGTTTGGCCCGGATCGACTTCGAAGGCCTGAGTCCACCACTACATTCTGTCGCGTGGCCGCCCAAGATGTCGATACCCGGATGTCTTTGAAGTATTAAGTTAATCTTAAGTTTGGCCCGGATCGACTTCGAAGGCCTGAGTCCACCACATTCTGTCGCGTGGCCGCCCAAGATGTCGATACTTGGATATCTTTGAAACATTAAGTTAATCTTAAGTTTGGCCCGGATCGACTTCGAAGGCCTGAGTCCACCACTACATTCTGTCGCGTGGCCGCCCAAGATGTCGATACCCGGATGTCTTTGAAGTATTAAGTTAATCTTAAGTTTGGCCCGGATCGACTTCGAAGGCCTGAGTCCACCACATTCTGTCGCGTGGCCGCCCAAGATGTCGATACTTGGATATCTTTGAAACATTAAGTTAATCTTAAGTTTGGCCCGGATCGACTTCGAAGGCCTGAGTCCACCACTACATTCTGTCGCGTGGCCGCCCAAGATGTCGATACCCGGATGTCTTTGAAGTATTAAGTTAATCTTAAGTTTGGCCCGGATCGACTTCGAAGGCCTGAGTCCACCACATTCTGTCGCGTGGCCGCCCAAGATGTCGATACTTGGATATCTTTGAAACATTAAGTTAATCTTAAGTTTGGCCCGGATCGACTTCGAAGGCCTGAGTCCACCACTACATTCTGTCGCGTGGCCGCCCAAGATGTCGATACCCGGATGTCTTTGAAGTATTAAGTTAATCTTAAGTTTGGCCCGGATCGACTTCGAAGGCCTGAGTCCACCACATTCTGTCGCGTGGCCGCCCAAGATGTCGATACTTGGATATCTTTGAAACATTAAGTTAATCTTAAGTTTGGCCCGGATCGACTTCGAAGGCCTGAGTCCACCACTACATTCTGTCGCGTGGCCGCCCAAGATGTCGATACCCGGATGTCTTTGAAGTATTAAGTTAATCTTAAGTTTGGCCCGGATCGACTTCGAAGGCCTGAGTCCACCACATTCTGTCGCGTGGCCGCCCAAGATGTCGATACTTGGATATCTTTGAAACATTAAGTTAATCTTAAGTTTGGCCCGGATCGACTTCGAAGGCCTGAGTCCACCACTACATTCTGTCGCGTGGCCGCCCAAGATGTCGATACCCGGATGTCTTTGAAGTATTAAGTTAATCTTAAGTTTGGCCCGGATCGACTTCGAAGGCCTGAGTCCACCACATTCTGTCGCGTGGCCGCCCAAGATGTCGATACTTGGATATCTTTGAAACATTAAGTTAATCTTAAGTTTGGCCCGGATCGACTTCGAAGGCCTGAGTCCACCACTACATTCTGTCGCGTGGCCGCCCAAGATGTCGATACCCGGATGTCTTTGAAGTATTAAGTTAATCTTAAGTTTGGCCCGGATCGACTTCGAAGGCCTGAGTCCACCACATTCTGTCGCGTGGCCGCCCAAGATGTCGATACTTGGATATCTTTGAAACATTAAGTTAATCTTAAGTTTGGCCCGGATCGACTTCGAAGGCCTGAGTCCACCACTACATTCTGTCGCGTGGCCGCCCAAGATGTCGATACCCGGATGTCTTTGAAGTATTAAGTTAATCTTAAGTTTGGCCCGGATCGACTTCGAAGGCCTGAGTCCACCACATTCTGTCGCGTGGCCGCCCAAGATGTCGATACCCGGATGTCTTTGAAGTATTAAGTTAATCTTAAGTTTGGCCCGGATCGACTTCGAAGGCCTGAGTCCACCACATTCTGTCGCGTGGCCGCCCAAGATGTCGATACTTGGATATCTTTGAAACATTAAGTTAATCTTAAGTTTGGCCCGGATCGACTTCGAAGGCCTGAGTCCACCACTACATTCTGTCGCGTGGCCGCCCAAGATGTCGATACCCGGATGTCTTTGAAGTATTAAGTTAATCTTAAGTTTGGCCCGGATCGACTTCGAAGGCCTGAGTCCACCACATTCTGTCGCGTGGCCGCCCAAGATGTCGATACTTGGATATCTTTGAAACATTAAGTTAATCTTAAGTTTGGCCCGGATCGACTTCGAAGGCCTGAGTCCACCACTACATTCTGTCGCGTGGCCGCCCAAGATGTCGATACCCGGATGTCTTTGAAGTATTAAGTTAATCTTAAGTTTGGCCCGGATCGACTTCGAAGGCCTGAGTCCACCACATTCTGTCGCGTGGCCGCCCAAGATGTCGATACTTGGATATCTTTGAAACATTAAGTTAATCTTAAGTTTGGCCCGGATCGACTTCGAAGGCCTGAGTCCACCACTACATTCTGTCGCGTGGCCGCCCAAGATGTCGATACCCGGATGTCTTTGAAGTATTAAGTTAATCTTAAGTTTGGCCCGGATCGACTTCGAAGGCCTGAGTCCACCACATTCTGTCGCGTGGCCGCCCAAGATGTCGATACTTGGATATCTTTGAAACATTAAGTTAATCTTAAGTTTGGCCCGGATCGACTTCGAAGGCCTGAGTCCACCACTACATTCTGTCGCGTGGCCGCCCAAGATGTCGATACCCGGATGTCTTTGAAGTATTAAGTTAATCTTAAGTTTGGCCCGGATCGACTTCGAAGGCCTGAGTCCACCACATTCTGTCGCGTGGCCGCTCTAGCCGTCAAATCGGAAAATATCTCTCCCGTGATCCTGCAGGTTAACCTTCTTGATTTCTTCATTTTCGGTATCTTCTCTACTGCCATTATCTTCAATAACATTGAATAGTACACGCTACACACATAATACTAATTAAGTACTGATTAGTTCGCTTTACTGATTGTGAGACGATAGACATTGCTGGTGATTTTACAGTAAATACAATTTGAAACATCATCGTAGATGGAGATACCACGTTAAAAAAAACGAGCCAAATACTCTACCTCGTGGGTGGTTTGGAAACGAGTATATAATGACGAATTAGTATAAATGACTTTTCCATACAAACAAAATTTTAAAAAACTTTTTGTTTGAAATATATATGCCATTATTTATTTTTATTAAGTAAAAACTGTACATACTCACTAAGTCACTTTACTATACTGTACAAACAGTGGTGGCTCCAGAACTTTTGTACCGTAAGGACCAGTCTAAGGTCAACATTATTTGGGGGGGGGGGTGTATAGATTAAACTTGATATTAATCCGTTGGGACTATACCCTGCACTCTTTTACTAAAAAAAAATTACACATAATACCAGGCTCACTATTAATTGTTATATTACATTATATATCATTTAATTTTAATTTTTTATTGTTCCGATTCAAAATATATACAACAAATTTACAAATTAAGAATTTATTTTTATTACTATATGTTATAATATTTTTGTATTCTAATAAGTCATAAGATCATTTTTAATAACTGAGTGTACATTTTTGTTTATTTACAAAAATTATTTGAATGTTTTTTTAAACTTAATTTATTTAAACTTGAGGAGAGGGAGATTTTTTAGAGTTGGTCCGGCCCATTCTTGGCAATGCCACTGACTACAAGATATATAATAAGAACTTTTAGCTACTACCTGAAAATGGACTTCATGTGATATTTATGCGTCCCAGAGACTCATCGAGACCAAACAATTAGAGCACCAAGAATTAGCAGAATGAAGATAGCAGCACTTAAGACATCACATAATATAATACGGCAGTGCCATTTTCGTTATTTATGTTGACTACCTGTATTTAAGTACTTATACATTTTTATAATAGTTTTTTACTATTTTACTTAAAGTATACAAAATAATTTTGCAAATTAGTCGATACGCGACAAGACACTTTCGTTAGATTTTTGAGATTAAAAAAAATTGATTACATATTCTAATTTAATTTTCTAACTCTTTCTTATTACTGTAGTCTGTACATTGTAACAAATTTAATAAACGCAGTCTTCAGTCAGACGATTAGACATTGCATTATAATAGAAATTATGATTAATGACTTGTGTCCACTCACTGCTTGTGAATCTTTTTTTGTGTCATTATTTGAAATAGGTTATACTTTTTATTAAGTAGCGTATTCAACATTTTCTTCTGAGGGGCGATATACAAAAAAAATCTTTACGCAGCTACAAGGTTTAAAGCAAAAAATTGTAGCTATAAAAGTACATTATTTGACTTATTTATAATAGTCAAATATTTAGTTTTGTCGATCCTTTGTCAATTGTCTCCTCTAAGCATAACATGTGCTCTATCATCAGTTTAGCTTGATGCGTCACTGATTGCATATGTTAAAGCGCTTAGCATATTTTTTTATGTGTGCAAAAACTACCCATAAACACATTTTTAACCGGTCGACCGGTGAATCGGTGATTTTATGTGATTTTGAAAGGTTTATAATATAGTGGTAATGGCTTCTTATTAGTTTTTATCAGTTGAGTATATTTATAAACTTTGCTGGCTATTAATAATTATAATTAACATAGTTGCACAATGTAGTTACACACAGTTATTAATAAAGGACAGTAAGTGTAAATATAATTAATAGCAATTGTGTAAAAATAAAATTAATTACAAACAGGAATATTATTATTACATTAAAATATTCTTGTAAGACTTTCTTGTTTCCTAAACGATAGAGACGTTTTTTCATCGGGTTTAGATTATTATAAATCATTATTTAATTGGACCATTAATTAATTGTTATTTGTTAGATACTGTAAGGTATACTTGAACGTAGAACTTGTGTTATGTAACCCACAACCTGAACGTGGTCTGTTTTCTACTAGAAAAACATGTTTTACAGGGAATACGATTTGTTAATTTTTATTTTTCCAGTTATCAGTAGCATGTCACCTATTTAATACTATCAGTCCGGTGAATTTAAATTATTATCGTCGAGCACATATTTTTATACAACGATTGTTTAATTATAGTTTTCGTTGTTTAGCTCTAAACTATTTTAATTTTTTTTTTGTCAAATAAAAAAAACCAGTTTGCAAATATGCCAAAAGCGTGTAGGCAGTAAAATAACGTCTAATGTCGACGAACCGGGCGTGCATGTTGAATGTATACTGTCTTATGAAACACAAAATTTGTTCTTACTATTTTCGTAGATTTTTGTATGGCCTTGAAGATCATCGAGCTATGATTAGCCACGAACAGACCCAACGCAAGGTTAACGAGTCGACTTGACCGAGAATGGAGCCGATCAATGACAATATTGTTAATAATAATAGCTTTGTACAATACTGTTTGTTTAATCAATATTTTTGTTATAAATTGCGTTTTAATAAAACTATCCGTAGGTTAAGATAGATAATAAGTAAGTGGTATAGGTACTACTTGAGTATTTTAGCTTGCACAATATATTATTCGCATTTCGTAAGTGGTTATTGCGTGTACTTAATTATCAACAACAAATCGGGTTTTGAATTTAAAAAAAAAATGGGTTTTTAAATATTGTTAAATCGCTTACTAAATCAGAAATCGTAAAAAAAAAATTGGCAATTGAGCATATATTTTGATTAATTTTTTCCGTCAAAATGAATAATATATTTGCATTTTTTTACCTATTTAAAAATAATTGGTTATTTTATCTAAATCTATCACGAAGGGGTTCTCAGATTGACTATTGTAAAATAAGTTGTTTGTACTTCAATATCTGTAGGATGCATAAATTATATTAAAATGTCCAGCTAGATTAAAATTTCCAGTTTAGATTTTATAATATGGGAATAATTATCCATAAAGCCTGAATTAGTCTGAAGGGTTAGGTTAGGTTAAGTTTGGTCAAATGTTTCGTTGTAAACTTCTAAAAATACAAAACTTAAAGCGTCCTGTTAAAAAAGGTTCAAAACAATTATCTAAATTTTTATTAGTATAGCCATGACGACTTTTTGATGGTATTTATTTATTTTAACAGACCATTACAACACTCGTGACAACGATCGGTAAAATAGGTAATATTAGTGGCTCATTAAAACTAAAACTGAACAGTCATCCGTACTTAAGCTGAGCCACGTAAAAAATTGATAACGAGAAATTCTCTGAAAAGGGATAAAACCCTTACTAGCACCTGCGATCCACTTGACGGCCATTGTTTTTTACTTTAGCTACGTAGAATATGATGGTTTAAAACAAAAGTATCTATTATCAAATCCAAAGACGGAGACATTTTTGAGAAAATCCAGTTTTTAACATAATATTCATTATTTAGCTAAACACTTATAATGTTGAGAAAAAAGTCAATTTTTAATATCTTGAAACAGTAACAACTTTTTTTCTACGAATTATTTTGTTAACAAACTCATGTCGCTGTTTCAAAGTGTTGTCCTCTTTTATTTTCATCATGGGTTTATAAAACGCATTTTGGATATTTTTAGGGTGTTACGCTAGAAAATTTGGCGTATGACGTCCCCTAAGATCGAGATCCGCATATTATAATCATATAACAATGATCTAATACAGTACAACGATAAAATGTATAGTTTGAGTTGACCGAATAACATTATCTATTCCTTTGATAATGGCGCCAACATTGTCAGCACACAATGGCCGATTATTATTAACACTATTAGTTGACTAGTGCGTGGATTAAGATATATCTTCTTCTTTCTCTGGCACTTAATACTCTCTAAGAGTTTTGGCCGACATCACAATATCCCTCCATTTCTCTCAATCCTGAATTAATTCTCTCCATTCCGGCACTCCCAATTTTTCAAGGTCTTCTTCCACAACAGGAAAAGATGGCTGGACATCTTTTCCTGGGCCTCTCTCGAGGTCTTTTCCCCATTGGTTTCTAGTTTAGGACTGCTCTACTGATATCATCCTCGCTTCTCCGCATTACGTGTCCTAGCCATTGAATCCGTTGCCCTCTTATGAAGCTGATGACTGATGCAATTCCCAATTTGTCTTGCAGTTCTTTATTAAATTTTCTTCCACAAGTTGCATTTTCGGTATCATAAATTGGTCCACAAATTGTCCTCCAAATTCTGTTTTCAAAAGTCCTGGGCCTTCTTTCGGTTATACTGGTGGTAGTACATGCTTCACAGCCATAGGTGAGCGTAGGCCTTATTAATGTTGTATATAGTCTAGCTTTGGTTGTTTTTTTGATAACAATTTTGATTTTAAGAACTTACTTAAGGCAAATGACTCTCTTTCAGCTATTGTTATCCTGACTCCTATTTCCCTTGACCAATCATTTTTAGTACTCAATACAGCTCCTGAGATAGAAAATAACGGGCAACCGAGAGATTTTTTCAAGTCGAAATTCGTTCGGGGTCATTGCACCGTCGAAAATATGAAATTTAGGATTTGATCAAATTCGGAAGCGACATCCTTTGGCCGTGCATCATATTATATTTTTACCTAACCTAACCGCAGACCGGTCGGCGTGGCTGTTGTTGTATAATATAATAGTGTAAATAATCTGCGGTACAAGTAACGGCGCGCACGTTTTTATACCATTTAGAGGGAGAGGGGTGGGGGGTGAGGGGAGATTTGGCTTAATAAATTCTGTCGGCTCGGTCGTCGCCGTCGTCGTTTTATTAGCACGGTGCACGTGGAACGTGTTTTGGGGTGGTTGCTCGATAAACGTTTATTGGTGGCTAAAAGTTATGGCCAGCGCCCGAGGATCATGGCAAGCTGTACATAGGCATGGAGAACAGCAATAGCAGCAGCAGCAGCAGTCTAAGAAGAGAAGATGATGTCGTCGGGGACGCGGTTTGCGCGTTTTATACGTGACACCGGCAACAACGGGGCGGGTGTCGTCGTCGGCGGCGGCGGCAAATCAAGACGATTCCTAAGCAAGTCACTCGTACTCTCATTTTATACCGCCCACCTCTCCTCCTCCTTCTTCTTGGCATAAACTTCTTAGGCCCACGTGTAATAATTCCGGATTAAACTTTAATTGGTCCGCCACCCCTTCCCCGGATGTGTGCTTCCCAACCGCCCCTGCGCCATACCACCCTCTACGCCGTGGCATCCGTCGATCCGAGGCCGACCTGCGCTTGAACCACCCAAGTCTTGTATGTATAATAATAATAATATTATTATTGTAGATGCGCGGTGGTATCTTATCTCTCGCAGTAACATACCTGCGACACAACCCCCCTCCCACACCTGTCCGTTCTGTATCACCTTCCTCCCTATCACTCACTCGCTCGCTCCCCCCCCCCTCGCCCCTTAGCTTTGTCGAGAGTACAAATTTATTATTATGTATGTGTCGTTATCGTTGTTCCTACACGCTTGGTTTGTGTTATACCTACCGTTCTAAATAGCTCGGTTACCACTTTACTGAGTATAATATGTACATGTAGACAACATAATAATTATTATGCTAATTGTATGTACGAGTAATAACTTTAATCATTTTCTAGACGATCTTTTAGAAGTTTTAAGATACATTTTAACATTTTCATACTTCGGTCACTAGGGTTTTGGTTTTACACTTTTTAGGCTAAGAACAGAAGAAATAATTGACTTACTTCCACGACAAAAAATATATATGTTTTTAAAAATTTACTTAAGAGGACGCTAACAAGCCCATTTCTAAGGAGTAAAGTATAGGCAATTTTTTGCAACATCTTAAATTACAGTTTGAACTATAGTGTATACTTGTTAATACAGTAATGAAGATACTATATTGATTGCTATTTTTTTGCCAGACTATCGCAGTCATTTCTATGGGATAAATTACAATTTTTTTTCCCATCAAAACTGCTTTGAGCGGGTCAAGTATGTCAGGCCAGTGTATTAACAGTTGATCTACCAAATTTTCACATTATATAGAGAAAAACTTTATTTATGGGGTGGCGTTTTTTTTTTTTTTTTGATAACAGCAATTAAGTGGTATTACATATATAAAAAGAAACATGTACACTGTAAAACGATGTTTGTTACCCAAATTTACTAAAGTCAATAAAATTTGTTCAGAAAGCTGTTAACTCTATGCATCAAAAAACTACAAAAGGAGATAGTTTTCTACTCCATACAATGATATTAAGAGGACGGCACACTTGCCAATTGTTCGGTTTATTAACGGGCAGTGTTTAATGAAGTTGTATAATTTATCATCAACCGAATAGATTTTTCTTCAGTTTAACGAGAACCGCCTTCTCGGAGTTAAAAAGTAAGGCGGATAACAAAGAAAACCAAATAAGGGTACATAATCTTTGGCTTGGACTATTTATTGATATTGCTGTTTTGGAAGCCGGCGGTTAGTTTATTGCCATTGAAGCGTGTAGGCTTTGGGGGTATGTAGTGTACAACACGGCGTAAAAAACACATCACCAAGAGAGAGAGAGAGACCGAAACGGTTTCTTAGCCGTTTTGCGAGACAGTGTTGGGTGGAGGGGGGGGCAAGGTTAAGTATCTATGTTTTTGAGCAAAGAGCCGGGTAGCAGGGAAAAATAATTTATACTATTGTTTAATTGCATCACTGGCGCAAAACGAGTCCCTAGGCGATGGCCGGGATAGACAAACCGACTTACTTTTTTAAGATACGAGCATAATAAAAATGCGCGGGTTTCGCGGGATGAGCCGCGCTTGGCTGGGCTCGGTTTTTCGGGTAAAAATATTATTGTAACGACCGCAGGCACTGAGCTGATTAAGATAATAGCCGGGGCAAAAAGTTTACACCCCCTTCTTGCAACGATTGTTTATAATTATTATTGTTATAATTATTGTTATGTCTCCGATAATCTCCAAGGAGGAGTACAACAACATAATAAGAGCGAGCAAAAAAGCGAGAGAGAGTGGAAAACGAATTTCTTATATGTATATATATATATATATTGTGTATAAGACCACAATCGTTAATTACACTAGCCGTTTGTTAAATGGCGCATTAAATACTCGTATAGTCGTTTTTTAGGCGTGCACTAAATCGCGTAGTTTGCCAGGAATTGGCCGAAAACGAACAAAGCGAAAAAAAAAACAAGGCCCTTATAATCGAGGTATTGTATAATTATTAATATTATTATTATAATTATTTGCCGTTTTGCGCAAACCGGTGTTTAAGAACGACAACCAAGAAAAATACAACCGTCTTGAAACGTTCAAACGGCCAACGCAAGATCTTACTATAGAATATTAGGACAAACACAAATCGACAGTGTAACGGTACATTGTATTTAAATGTTCATCACAATATCTTAAGAGTTCAAAATTGGAAAACAAAGAGAGATCTACTACATAATATGTATGTATAACGTTTAAATTTATGACAAATCAAAATAAATTATTATCAAAATAACGGTAGTCGACCTTTTTTTCTTTAAGAAAACTAGAAACATTACTAAAAAGTAAAATCACTAAAACAATTTTTAACGACAAACATCTGGACCAAAAGTTGTTCATGCTCAACCGAATAATATAACCCGTCTAATTGATAATAAAATATTTAACTACTAAAACTCTTTTACGCTGTAACATGCTATAACTAACAATTCCATCTGTTGTCTTAATATGTTTATTGTTACTACAAAAGAAAGCGGCATATTTAAAATAAAAAAAACATTTCAATTACATTTTTTTTCCTTAAAATTTAAAATTATTTTTTTCATTAAAATTAACAAATCATGACGTGGTTATTTGTATTTGGTAGATGTCCTTGATTATCCGTTCAAACTAAAATCGAAAAAAGCGCGAATGCTACTTAATAAATAAAATGTGTATTAGCATTTTCAAGAAATCTTGGGTTCTGTTTTAGGCTATATAAGCTTCTTTTCGTTTCCAAGTGTCGCGAAACTCGGAGCCGGGCGGATAACGCCTTTGTACATTTTTCTTTATACACCTCTGAAAATTCGAAGCGCTGCAAGGGAAAACCGACAAGTCGGCGAAAGGGAAATGCGCAGGTAAATCACTAGTGATTTAATCGAGGTGACGGTTTTTTGGCCAAGTCCAACATGGAGTTTGCCGGATCTGATAAGTATACACGGGAATCACGACACGACGTCGTGCAATCGGCCGGTTTGATGGAAAACTGTGAAACAAACAAAACGCGACGACACCGAGTTAGTTTTGTAATTAGGTGAATTTTAATTAAACATTCCTGAATGTCGCCGGAGGGTTGGCTACTTGAATGACGGCCTAAACGATATTCCGGACGTGCAGTTCGACGTTTGGGTAAATGAAAGTTTTCGGACAGTCTGGAAATGCAAAGCCATCGTCGCCGCCGCCTTGTCAAGTTGCTGTTTTCGCAATTTTTTCCCGAAATGTATTCCATTTATTTTCAATCAAATCAAAACCGTTACGCAAACGTAGTAGGACTAAAGTCAGTCTGAAAAGATATTATCTATGATAATAGTGTCTTAGATAAAAGTGGTAAAAACTTATCTAATCATATAGAGTATCAATAGCTTAACGACGAGGACTTCTTTTTCGTTTGTTTGGCCACACTGGTTTCGGTCCTTCTGTTTACTTATAGTAGGTTAGATCATCTCAAATCAAGGACACCACCACCACATTAAATCCCTAGTAGAGCAGTATGGATCGAGGTGACGAAGTCAAGAAAATTACCAGTGACGAGTGGTGAGAGAATAAGTGGAATTGCAAAACCGACCTTATAGTGTTGAATACCGCAAAAAGAAATATTATCCAGTAAGTATAATAGTCTGTTTTTGTATGTCGAGTGGCTGTTAATTTCAATGGTTAAATTTAAATTTAGTTATAAGGGTTTACTGCATGTAAGTATTATACTTACATGTCGTCGAGTTGTATCCTTATTAAAAGTTAAATATACAGCACATAAGTTGTTTAATGGTGAAAAAGATTTTTAGAGATTAGCATAGTAGGTATATACACTCGTGGTGGCCAATTTGATTACACATAGTCTAGTTTTATTTTTTATCTACACCTCTCTAGTCATATCAAAACTTATCATAGTACTAATGCAAGGGTTCGTGTATTTCAAAAGAGATTATTCTAGTTTTTTTTTTAATATTTGTTTTAATTATACAGATTTAGGATTTTGGAACATCGAAATTTGCTGGTGTGGCATTACAGTGTGAATTGCAAAGCTAATGAGTTTCTGGCACGGTGATTTTCCTCCTTATAACCATCCCCCACCCTACCGTCATAAGTAATACTATAAAGTATGAAAATAATTTATTTTTTTTCCTCTCAAAAAGAAATGAGACATTTTTTTTGTACCCGAGGGTGAACCGTCGTTTTTATTGCTGCCCCAGTAGTATAATTAATTCCTTCATCTATGTCGAAGATGTTGGCCGAGACTCGGAGCAAGAAACACCGTCTTGGTCATTTTAAAGTTGAAACGTGCCCATAAATTGTTGGTTTTATTTCGTCAGCTTTCGTTCGTTAAAAGTTTTTTCCCTTACCCTTGTCCTCGACCTCACCCCCTCCTTACCCATCTACTTACTGTTGAACTGTTACTTCTGTTTATATTACATTCACTACCGTTACTAAATTAACTGGAAAACTTTGGCAAATGTCTTTTGGTCCGCAAACGGTTTTCCAAATTAAAACACACGCATATATTATATTGTGCGTACACTTCTAAAAGGCCGACGGCCGTAGGTGTAATATTACTAAGATTCTTTTTAAGACAGAAAAAAACTATATTGTAACATGTACTTGAAATGTACATAAAATATGTACATATTATACAAAATTAGTTATTGGTAAATACAATTTATATTAAATGTAAGCGACCAATTTAAATATTTTGTCATGGCCCTATTGAGCCTTATCTAGTATTAAGTAGTTGAACAGGTGTTATCTCGTAGTGGCATATTTGAGGGTTCATCTCACAGGGGTGATATAAAGATTTACATTAGTTTTATATTAAATATATTTTTTTACGAATAAAAACAAAAAATACATTTTTTATACCTAATAGTTAACGAATCACTTTTAATACACTGAATATCTATAGATATCGATTTAAATAATTGGTTATACTTTTGTGTTATATTACAAAATCAATTTTTTTTTTGTAATCAACAGATTTGGATCGCGGGAATTGAAATATCTTCGGAACTTAAAGCCCAGAAATTTCTGAGTTATGTATATAAGTTTCAGATTTTTTAAATTAAGTTAAATATATTTAAAAAAAAAATTGCAAATGACCGCCATTAGCAGGGTAATACCTGTCACCGAAAAATACATGCAAAATGATAAGGAAAAATTTAAGTTCCAAATTAAAACATCCGAATTATGATCAAAATAACATGTTATCAGTACAAAGATATTGTACGAATCGTAAAAGTTCATATGAAATGTTATTATATAATTTTAATATAGCGAATAAGATTATAGACCGTTATTACCTGTATCAGACTTTTTTTAAAAATATATGTATTTACTTAAAAACTATAATATTCAGGTAGATTATGAGAAAATTCCTTAACAGTTTTCGATATAAACGAAATAGTCATTAGGGAAAAAAATTAAAAATTCTTTTTTCGAAATGAGTTTCATTTCTGAAAAATATTGCAACAAAAGTGATGTAAAAATTGTTAATTAACTTTTGGTGGGAAAAAAGTCGTTTATTATTTTGAAACATCTGGTATTGGGTTTTGGTCACAACAACAATTAAACCAAATTATCAAAATTTTAGCTAAACTATATTTTAAACAGATGACCGGCATTCCCTCACCTTCCCACTATCAGAGCTCACATTTTTAGCCATACAAACACTTTTTTTTTTTGTCACCCCTTTTCCCGTAATCGGTTGACACGATCTCTTTGGAAGAGACGTGCAACGATATTTACGATAATTTTTATCCCGCCGACCGGGGCGAGATAAGAACGAGAAAACGGGAATGACGGGAATATACATACACATTCGGGCGGGTTGCTCTGGAGGGTGAGAGACATAACAACGTAAAACACATATACACGAAAGGGTGCGCGGCGGGAAACCGTACCGGGATACACGTAGGGGAAGGGAGGGGGGGTCGGATGGAAGGGAGGGCGGCCGTCAGGTCCTAAAGCCTTGAAGGACATAACAATAAAAAATAATGTACCGCATAAATCTGTCTAAATTTGACGATTTTATTAGTGGCAATAATGCGCGCCGGAGTGATATCCCGGGCGTCGGGCATAAAAAGAAATAGCGTTTTCGGGGCTGACCCGGGCAGGAGGGGGTGGCAATATATATATATAGAAAAGGCCTGTGGAAAAGGGGGTGGGGTGGGGGTGGACGCGCGGTGTGTATAAATATGATGAAAAATCCCGACAAGGGAAAGCTGGATTTGGCTATTACATCAGCGTGGCAGTGCCGCCGCCGCCGTTGCCGTTGCCGTTGCCGTTGTCGGAGAGCGAGAGAAAAAGAAATATTAGCGCGACGAAACCGATAATTCTGCAGGCAAGGAAGTTTGTTTCATTATTTTTTATGATGCCTTTAAAATACATAAATATCTAATGCGTTTTCTCCTCGCCCTAACCTTCACCTACCCCTAACCCACCCCTCCTCCCCGTTCTTTCACCGGCGTATTTATATACGTTATACGTTTTTCCATTGGGTTTTTACACGTATATATGTATGTATACAGTTTTTCCTTTGTGTTTAGTTTATTTTTTTTCTTTATTTTTGCATTTTGCGCGAAACGTTCACCGGCAAAACGACCGTTATTCAATTGCCGCCGCCGAGACTTGATTAAAACGCCTTGAGTCGACTTCAAAAAAACATGTTTAAGAACTTTACGACCCGTCTCTCACCCCCCCCCCCCCACAATGGCTTCTTGATTTTGTACCCCTCGCCAGTATGAATCGTCGTTCCCTCGGGACAACAATACACTGTGCGGTGACTACCGGAACTCAGAAGTCATAATATTATAGTGGAAGAGTGAATTAATAGTAAATTGTACACTATTATCTCTGGGTCATAATATGGCCTTTCAGATATGTACAACGTCAAAACATTAGTAACCAATATTCTTATTGAAATTTACTATTTTATAACAGTTCTTGGTAACGAAACACGCTGAATTTACTATAAAATCCTCACAGTTATTTTAGGAGTATGTGACACAGTAAAGTAACATAGTCCTTGTAGATTTAAGGCCTGAATAATTAAAAAAAAAAATGTCTCCTGTAAAATTATGATAAATACAGATAACGCGTTTTGACGTTGTACAGCTACTTTGGATAATGGGTATAAATTATTAGCTGTGAAATTTTTATAAAAAATATTTAATCATTTTGTGGATTAATAGAGCTCTTAAATTTTAAAATCGATTTACCCAATGCAAGATGATATAAACCTCTTATGTATTATTGTCAACCTCTAATACCATAAATAATATTAATTTTTTTCATTCGTCACACAAAAATTTAACAAATTAATTTTAATATTTAAATACTCTTGCATGTTCTTTTTTACAACTATGCATTATATATCTTTTTCATTTTTCATGTATTATTAATTTATCCAGTTAATAATTACCTGATTGTACATCCATACAAATAAGTTAAGGCAGTGTAAGCAAGTATAATAATAACATAAAGTAACCAAAGTGTAAACAATGAAGTTATTAATATAAATGTGATAGAATCTTGCACATTGAACAGTTTAAGTGCTCACAATTTTGTTAACTGTTTATCAAGTTTAAGGCTATTGCAAGTATGCCAAATAAACGTTTCGTAAAATTGATAAAACTAGTTCAAATTCGGTTAAAATCGGTTCAACGGTTCAAAGTCACAGCTTTTTTTAGTTCTGAAACTTAAATACTGAAACTTTTGAGTATATTGACTATGGTAGTTTTTTTCCCGCAGCCCTTCAATTGTTGACATGTTTTTTTTTTCAATCAACTTAAAGTTATACTTCCAAAATCCGTACATTCGAAAAACAAATACAAATTTTCTATTGTTTTGGATTTGACTGACTTATTACAATTATTGAACCACCGTTACACAAACAGAAATAAGTAGTGGTAAATTTATTTTCAGCCAAAGTTCGGACGGTCGGCACTAAATGTTGGTTGTTTTATTAAGAGTTACAATATATATATATTTTTTTAAATAAAAAAACCTTATTAATCTAGACCGTTGTTCGGTCATAATTTATCAATGTTTATGAGTAAACCATTGTTTTCTCATGTGACGGTAGTTCATAAAAAAATAAAAATGGCGGCAAAGTTTTCAAATTTGTGGCGCCAACGTCTTTAAACTTTTCCCAGTTATATTATGAAAAAAAAATCGTCTAAAGGGTTGATGTTTGACATTTATTGGTTGATAAACAGATACATTAATTACATTCTTGCGCGCTTTTATAAGATAATATTACAAGAGCTGATATTAACATCAGATAATCAAGTATCATAATTAACGGTACACTTTTGTCGTGTCAGGACATAAAAAAAAAAATACTGATTTTTATTGTATTACATTCTGACTTTATCTCTCGGCCGGCATGATTTACAGGGCCCACACAAAACTATCTTCTTGTTTGACGTTTTGTTTGTAAATTGATGCACACAATAGATGCGTGTTAACCTTACCACAGCTACTGTCTACAACTGCTTGCTGCTGTTTTGCTATAATATATTTAGTAAGTAGTAACACACACGGTTTTTTTATGATGTATGAAAACCCTTTTGGGGCGCGTGTCGAGCATGCTAATACAACGGTATGAATGCAATGCTATTGCTGGTTCTGATAGTAAATAACAATATTTTTGACAAATGACCGCAAATTATTTGTGCCTATGCTCCTGCGGTGTGAGTGTGTGTCAAAATTACTATATTACAAAAGAAGTGGTGATTGACCATTTTTATACATTATCTATGAAAGGGGTTAAGTCCAACTAGTTAGACTTTCAGAAAATTAAAAATAACTGTTTTTCACAAACAATTTTACTTGAAAATAATGACAACAAATATTTTAAATCATTTTTTATGCAGTATAAATAATTAAATATGCGTTTACCAATTTTTCAAATGTATTTTTGAACTGTTACTGTTAACCAACAGTAAGAGTTTTAGTTTAACGAATTTGAACATTTTCATAAACAAATGAGTTACTTAACTCGTCTTTTCACAAATAAAATGACTAAATCATAAACGTCCGGAATGTGCGCAATAGAGTGTTGTAAACCCGAACTAATTTACCATTATGTTTTATTATTATTATATTTAAAATATATAAATCATCAACAAGAACCTTTTTACTGACTTCAGAATTACTTTTAATTTAACTATCTCATAAGAATTTGAGTTCTTTCAAAAGTAAACGATCCGCCTATAGCAACAGAACATATAATTTATATAAAAAAAGTAACTTTCAACAAAATTATCATTTATCACGTTTCATAAATAAACAATTAATTTTACCTTCAAGATATTAGGTGATTTTTCTCGAATCTCAAGTTATACCGTTGGATAAAAAACAATTCAAGGCTAATATAATTGTACTGGCTGACTTTTTACTAAACACGAGAGAGTTATTTCTTATATAATTTGTCGCGCTTGTTCGTTGGACTCACCATAGTGTAGGCTGGTCATGATACACAACAGATCAGGATGAAATTCTTATTAGAATATATATAGATCATCCTTTTTAGGAATTCGGAAATGTCGCGGCGCACTGTCGACCAGTGGCCTACACCTGAATGTATAAAACAATAGCCGTTAATTAAAACCGTCGTTCCGTCCGGCCAGCACTTCCGACTTGGGCAAAACTATGATAATAATATAATACCGGACCGAAGTCGCCGCCGGCCGGGTAATGGTCGTGGAAACCTTAGTTTTCAAAGGCGATTCCGTTTCACCGTTACCCTGTATGTCGTGGCCGGTGCACGGCGCCCGCTGGGGGGGTCCGCGATGGAATTAAAGATAATGGCGCGTAATAAGCCTTGAAAGGATTCAATTAACAGCGCGGCGATCGCCAAGCTCGCGGGTCCATTAGCGCTGCAGTCTGAGCAAAAATACGTTGACAGACGTCGGCCTTAATAGTAAAAAAAAAAAAAAAAAATGCAGGAAGTGGGAAGGAGGCGGGGGGGGGGAAATAATAACAGTTAATCGGAGACCGGAAGGGGTATATATATACAAATACAATAAACGGTAATTGATAATCTTCCCGCTGGGTGACGAGTGGTTGACCGTTAACACACTGTATATACCGTAACCGCGGTGGTGGTAACGGTATAAGCATTTCTATATATATATATATATATACATCCGAGCTAAAGGGATTTACCCCCGGCTGGGTCGTGACGTACGTCTTGGTGTGTTTTAATTAAACGGTCGTCTCCGGACCCGACAACGATGGCATAACGGGCTGTCCATATAATATCAGACCGTTCAGTGCTCTTTGTCAGTATCGTTTACTTTTATGCGGCAGCCCGTTTAAAAGCGATACGGACAACACAACGACGATATGGCTCGGCTTGTAAGGGTTCGGCTGTTAGAAACGACCATAAACGCGCCATCAGCCCGGAAACTTGCCCGGACACGCGGGTTCAATGTACGTTACCCCACCTCATCGGGCAAGTGCAAATAAAAATTGTGAAAACCCCCTTAAGTGATGCGTGGGCGGGGGGGGGGGCAATCAACCCGTCGAAGAAAGAGAAACGTTGACAGAACCTTGAGCGAATTCATTGCTATTATGACGTGCAAAACGCGTTCAAGTCATATCAAAGTGAAAGTACAACCGAAAAAGTGCACTAAAAAAAAAAAAATGTAAACAAACTCAAATAATCTCAGGTCAGTGTGACCAAAAAAAAATGTAAATATTCTTCTGATGTCAGTGTGGTCGGACAAATGTTGGCTAACCATTTGTGCAATAGTAAGCTATTGAGTTACTTTGTTAAGCAGAAAGCTGTACCTAAATGTAATATTTCTCAAAACGGAAATTTATAATATTTAAAAAGTGAGTAGTAAAGTTTTTCTTTTGGCCTTTTACAGTACCATTTGTGTGCGATTCCTGACTAAAAACTTTGAGCTTTAAGCAAATAAGTATTTTTTATTATTAAAATTTCACACTGCAATGAACGTAGAAGTAATACAGACAACAATTTTAATAAGATGTACATAAAATAGAATTCAGGCGTTGTTATCGACAGTCATATTGTCTTGAATACAAATTTTAATTTGTATTTTATTCGTGTAAAAAAACGTAAATCCATGACATGTATGTCCAAATCGTAACTTAGTGTTAACCGATATTGTAGACGTTTTTTTTAACGTACACGTTGACTTTTCTTCTAAAAGTACTAAAAACACTGAAAATTTAAGTAGAGTCAAATTAAACAGCAAATTAAAACAGTTAATATGATAACTATTAAAATTATTCTCTTGTTTAGTCTGGTAGCATACGTGGCGTAAGTATTTTTTTTTTACTATTTATTTTTTAAAACCGTTTGGAAATACTATATGAAATTTAGAGTTTTTTTTTTTAAATTTAAATTTAAATTTTAAACGTTTGCTTTTTAGTTGTGGTTGCTGGTTTACCAATTTATTAAGTAAGTATATAACAAAAGATTTGGTAAAAAAAAACACAATAAGTTCGACGGGGCATAGTGGGGTCGAAGCACATTGGTGACGTGGAGATAAAAGTTTTTTTATTAATTAAAATGATTGAGTTTGGAAATTACCTTCGATAGGAAATTATAGATAGTAAAAACTATTGGTGTTAAATAATTAAACTGAAAATTAAGAAAATAAATTGCAACGTCATATCGGCAGAGTTGTACATTATTTAAATAAATAAAAATGGACTATTTATGTAGCTATAAATAACCGTACTAATAATAATTTAATTTACTATAATACTTATTATACTGATTTTAACTATTCCCACGATTAACTTTTTCAATCATGTTTAGTATTTTTTTTGTTATTTATTGTTTCATTCATAGTTTATTGTTATTCGTAGTTAATCATTTTTTGTAATACTCTATTGAGTAGGATAACATAATTAATTTTAATTATTAAAGTAGTTTAAGGAGAAACAAAAGCACAAACGTTTTTTTTAGAAATTATTTGAATTTGGGAAATATATGAACAAATTCTATAGATGCTCTTTCGAAAATACAGACATATTATATTATATTGCTTAAAGTAATTATATATTCATATAATTTAGACTACATTGTAGGATCATCAGAAACCAACAAAGGTGCAACGTTTAATAACACTTGTAATGAAGGTATGCAGATTAATAACAGTGGTAATGATGGTAAGTTTAATTCGGCCTCATCTTACCTTATATCACCTTATATTCTTATTTTTTGAAAACTTTTCAGGAGATACAATAACTTATAACCGAGATGGTATAACCGTACAATTTAAAGGTAATACAGTTTGGATCAATAAGGAAAAAGTGAAAGGAATGAAAAAAAAAGATGTAAAGCTGATAAGTTGGGGTAACGGTTCAGTCACGATAAATGGGGAAGACCATGGTCAATTTAAAGGAATAACAGGACAAGGAATCATGTATTTTTAAATATTCATTAAGCAATAAATCTATAATAAAAATTCAATGTATCTAAATTTAAAAATTACAAATTGATTATACCATAATAAAAAATATGAAAATAAAAGAATATAACTTATTCATTATTTTTTATACCTTATAGAAAACGATTTGATATTCCTTTCAAAAACAACAGAAGTCAAGAACGGCTTAGGCCACGGTTGACTATTTAATACTATGAATCACTGATAATATACAACATTGTATAAATCTGAGTACACATAGAGTAGGAATGTAAAAAAAAAAATGGATAATATCGATGACTAAATTCTTTATTATATCAGTTTTTTATTTAATATCTTTGGTTTCATGATTATTCACAAAAAAAAATTATTGTACCAGACATACATGTACAGATAATTTCACTGATGAACATCCAGTCATTTCTTTCAGATCTATTTCTTTTCCAATATGTATTTAGACTATTTTAAACATTAATAAACAATTAAAATTACTAGCAATTAGTGCTCCTATACGAAAATAAAAATAAATATTAAGAAATCTGATTATTTACGGTGCAAACCCTGGACATTTTAGAAAATAACTAAACAACATTAATATTATCAAGTGCTCAAACTAGCACATAAAATTAACTCGAGGGCAATGTTATTAAAATGTAGTACATAATGCAAATGCTAAAAATCCAGTACAATGGAGTAGGGCCCGAAGAATATTATAGGGTCACAGTAAATAGGTATATATATATATATATATATATGAATTAAAACAACCGAAAGTGATAACATCACTTACAAATAAACACTTTGATGCGAATCTGTATTGTAATTTTAATGCGTTCATATAGTTATAAAACAAAATACACCTAAAAGACGACGTGTACAAATTACATATTATGTTATGGAATACATAATCATTGTCTACGACTTTACACGTGATCGGATTTAATATGAAAAATATTTTGTTGGTCGGAAATTCAAGCTTTTGCCTATAGCAGTTGCAAAAGAATATATCGAAACAACTGTGCGAAAAAAAAAACCTTATGTGTCATTCGAGAATATTGTCAACTTATGATTGTCTTAAAACGTTTGATTTTTTTTTTGCAATGTATCGTGCTGTGTCAATATAACGCGTGCACTATAGCAAAAAAACAACATTTTTATTGCAATAGTTATTTAGCCGCAGGTATTAACTGGACAGAAAATATTTTTAACAATATATGTTGAAAGTTTGGCAAAAACTTTTATATTATCAAGTTTAATATTATCCGAAACATTTAGCGTATTTAGTAGAACTAAACAGTATATTATAACAGTCAATATGATAACTGTTAAAATTACTATTTTGCTTAGTCTGGCAGCATACGTTGCGTACGTTTTTTTTCTAACTGTTTATTTCAAAAACCATTTGGAAATATTATATCAGATCTTTAGTTTTCTTGTTTAATTTTTATTTTAAATATAAACGTTTGCTTTTTAGGTGTGGTGGCGGTTTATCTACAATAAAAAGTAACTATATTATATTATAAGATTTGGTATAAAAATATCTCAATGAGGTCGGGGCATAGTGAGGGGTCAAAGCATATTGGTGACGTTGGGATAATAGTTTTTTTAGTAATTATTATGACAGGACTTTGAAATATCTTTTGATAGGAAATTACAGATAATTAAAAACTATTAAGTATAACAATTATAAGCCATATTTAACACTCTTGTGTAGTATAATTGTAGTTATTTGTGGTGCTAAATATTTTAATTAAAAATGTAAAAAATAAATTGCTATTTTCAACGCTTAACTTTTTCAATTATGATTCATTTTACCATGATTAGTTTTTCAATTATGATTTTTAATCATTGTTATTCGTGGTGAATAATTTGTTTTTTTTTTAATACTCGATTGATTAAGACAATATAATTAACCAAGTAGTTAAAGGGAAAAAACATTCTAGAGAAAATTGTATCATTTTTATCATAACATTTTTAAATGTTATGCTACGAAAACAAGTTCTACACAGTTTTTTTTAGTTTAAATGATATTTGTATAAAGTTTTAGTTATTCTGGGAACATAAATTGCTTGAATATCATAGGAATTGATTCATACTGTTTCATCGCAGTATGTGGTGCTGTATGAAATACATTAGTAATTCACTCTAAAAAAAAAGTTTATTTTAAGAAACTAATTGTACTCTGGAAATCTATGGGCAAATCCTATAGATGGTATTATGGCAATAGTAACATATTGTATTATATTATTTAAAGTAATTATATTTTTATATAATTCTATATATAGACTGCATTGGCGGTGGATCATCTAGGTCTAACACTCCAAACACCGCAGATGAGCTGAATAATGACATGGATCATACATCTAGTGGGCGGTTAAACAGTGGTAAGTCATTGGCCTCGTAGTAGAATTATTATCATACCTTATACCACATCTTATTTATTGATAACGTTTCAGGAAAAGCAGTTTATAACATAGATGGTAATACTGTAAAATTTAAAGGTAATAAACTCTTTATCAACGACATAAAAGCGAAAAGAGTTAAAGCAAAGAATGTGAGCGTGATAGAAATTGGTGAAGGTTCATTAAAGATAAATGGGATAATAAATGAACAATTCGCTAGTACATCAGGAGAAGGATTAATGCATTTTTACAATAAAAAATAAAAATTCAATGCAACCAAATTCAATTATACAGTTTTAGTTTTACAATAATTATATAAATACAAATTAATAATATTATCACAAATATCATCAAATTTATAATCGAATCGGCCATTTCAAAAAACGACATAAGTAAGTCACTGTTTTAAAAAAAAAAAAAAATGTAATGATAAATTTGATACTTATGGAGAATATTTAAAACAATTTTATTTTTTTATTTTTTTGTAAAAGACTTCAAAAGTGGTCAACAATAGCCTACCCATTGAGTCGTTTCATCAATCTGGTGTACCAAAAAGGGCGAATTTGACATCTAAAAAAAAACTATCAAAAAAACTAGTTTGGAAGGCGGGTACAAACATAATAAATTGTGGAAAATTGAGATCACATTATATAAAAACACTATGATAAAATCAATTTCATTATTAATTAAATCCAGTGAGATATTAAGTGGCCAATGATAACAAAAATCCCCCTGTACAACAGTTTTAAATATTACACTGCCAAAAAAACTTAATGAAAATTAAAAACTAAGAATCGAACTGCTCATACTGAACATCAATATAATAATTCTGAAAATGGAAATTAAAAATATTTAAATATTAAGTAGTGAAGTTTTTTTTTTGGCTTTTTACAATACCTTTTGTGTGCGATTTCTGACAAAAAATATTGAGCTCTAAGCAAATACATATTTATTATTGTTGAATTTTACAGTGCAATGAAGATGCCCATAAATAACACGGGCGTTATAATAGACGGTTACATTGTCTTGAAAACAAATATTAATATGTGTTTTATTCGTGCAAAAAAACGTAAATCTATCTGTATGCCCAACTTGTAACTTAGTGTTAACCGATATTGTAGACGTACACGTTGACTTTGATTCTATACTTAACTACTAAAAACACCCAATATTTTAGTATAGTTGAACGGTATATTAAAATAGTTAATATGATAACTATTAAAATTATTCTTTTGTTTAATCTAGTTGCATACGCGGTGTAAGTATTTTTTCTAACTATTTATTTATTAAAACCGTTTGGATATATTATATTAGATCTTGAGTTTTCTTGTTTAATATTAATTTTAAATATAAACGTTTGCTTTTCAGGTGTGGTAACGGCGATGAATCGCCAAAAGAAGGTAACAATAATATTATAAGATTAAAATAAAATAATTCAATAAGGCCGGAGCATGTGGGACTAAACTCTAAATTATATTGGTGACATGGAGTAATAGCCTTTTTAGTAATTTTTATGAGTTTAGAAATAACCTTGCATAGGAAATTATAAAAGGTTTTATTACTAGAAGTATAAATATAAACCATATTAACTATTGTGTTATAACTTATATGATTTTTTTTGGTGTTAAATAATTCCAATGAAAATTGAAAAAATAAATTTCACCGTCACGTCGGCAGAGTTGCGCATTATATAAAATATAATATATTTTTATTTTAACCATTTTTTTAAAATTAGTGGACTAGTCTTATAACCATACCTTGAGATAAAAATTTCATCTTTTTTAATCCGTTAGCTCTTATTTAATTATTTTTTAAAAGCGCTACGAAAACAAGTAATACACAGTTTTAAGTTTAAGTGCTATTATTCATTGAACATTTTTAAATTAAATGAAACTATACAATATAATATCATTAAATTGTACACAAATGATTTCTTAAGCCACTAAAACTGTATTCTTATGTACCTACAAAAAAGTAAATTTTTAACCATGACTATTTTTATTTTTTGACTCAAATAGTTAAGATTAAAAATTTTTTAACTTAAATACAAAATTCCCAACTCTGCATGTCAAAAACATTTTTTGACAATAATCTGCTAAATGTATGAACTGGTCGATTGTGTATATTATAATGTTGTTACCATAGATTGAGTGATGTGCGTGCCTGGCTACATAGTTTTTAAGATATATATTGTTAACATTTCAGTCGAAACAACACAATTGGACAATGACGACATCGTGTCATTGTCACGAATGACTCTTGAATCTAGTGAATTACCAAACGAAGATGAAGTTCATGTTGAAGATTACGGAGTTGGTACTTCAAACATTTTTAATAACATTGCTAATAGAGGTACGCAGTTTAATAATCAGGGTAATGAATGTGTGCAAGTTTTTAATCCGGTTAGTGGAGGTGAGCAGGTTATTACTCCGAGTGGTGAAGTGCAGGATAACCAAGGTAATATAATAGGCAAGTCTAATTATTATCATACCTTGTATCACATTTTATTTATTGAAAACGTTTCAGGAGATGCATTTTGTAGCTTAGATGCAACAATTGTGATAAAAATTAATTACGATTAGAGAAAAGAAAAGCGGAAGAATTTATCGCCGAGACCATAAAAGTTGGTGGACAATTTTCAACAAATTAGGGGTTCCGTTTTAGGCCAATACGAATTAATAAGTCATTAATGATAAGACCATTGCATAGGTGTATAAATTATTATAATAATTTGTTAGAGAGTGAGGATTTTGTATAATTTCGCACATTAGCGCATATATTTCAAAAGTTACACCGAATTCAAAAGTAAAAAAAGATTTATATGTACGATTTTCTATGGCAGTATTATTATCGAATTCTCGCCTAAGCATTAACTCGAAAACGCAATTTTTTTACTATAGAAAAACACTTGGGTTGTTCGATGTACTTTCCCATTTCCACTGTATACATAAATTGAAATATACGAATCGACAAATTCAAGGTCTTAAGAAATTCATGGCCAACCCGACTTATTGACGATTTTCTAGAATAATAATAAAAAAAACAATTTACGTGAACTGAATTTGGTTTTTTTTTTGTAATACAATGTTATTTCAAGGTTATTGTAATTTTCCCCCCTTCGATTAGAGGATTAAAATCCTAAAGGGAGGGGCGGTTTTGCAATATCTTATAGCAACTTGTATGAATAATAAATTTAGACATATATGTTAATCTATTTTTTGTTTTTTAGTAAAATAGAATTTGATTGGACTTTGAAGTTTATAATATAATTTAAAAGAGCCGTAATCTTTTAATAAGTTACATAATTATTATTTTATTATTATATTACATAAATAGTAAAACAAGTACAACCTAAACACATTAAAACCAATACCTTCGACGCTCTGCATCGAAACTAAAACATTTTTCTGTGTTTTTATGTAAAATGCTTCAAAAGTGGTCAAATTATATGTTTTTGGGGTCGGTGATTACGAATTTAATATAATTTCTCAATTTCACTCAGCCAGAAAAAACTTAAGTAAAAAAAAAATTAAAATTTAATTTGTGTAAGCTTAAAGTCAAAAGTGGTACTTGAGCACAAAACTTAACAGTATCATTCTGCATAGATCTACATAAAATTGTTTTAATGATTTGATACATTTTTTTAAAGATTTTAGGTGTTTTTGTTAAAATATACGCAATCAGCGAAAACACAGTTTTTCAGCAATTAAAAAAAACTATAGAGCCGAATTTGTTTTCAGTTTAACATGTTATGGATACACATATGAGTTCTAACTACTGACAAATTTTCAACTTAAAGGTCTTAAAATTACGGCTAAAAAACTAAAAAAACTTGAACCCCCTCTCGGGGGGTGGTAAATGAGTTTAATTTAAATTTGATACAACTGACGAGTGCGGGCATACTAAATAAATATTTCTTATAAATTTCAACTCGATCCGACTTTTTTTCTCGAAATTATAGCCAGTAAAATTCCAACTTAAAAACTCGTACGGTTTTTTCAAATTTTGACAATAAAGAAGTAAACTTTTTCAACTTTTACTCCTACCCCCCTAAAGTACCAACTAGATGAAATTTGTGATTTATAGAGTTGCTACTCGAAGGAATTGGTTCGGTATTAAAAAAGTTACAGTGTATACAGATAAAAAAAAACACATCAGAGAAAAACTAATACCTTCTCCGCTTTGCATCGAAGCTAAAAGATACACAAAATTACAAACATGGCACCCATTAACACTATCTTATACCTATGTAGGGTTTACACGTTATTTTACTAAAAATTTAATATTTTTGGTTTCATGAATATTCACATCGGCAGTTGGAAAAAAATATATCAAAATATTTATGTGTACTAATTCTATAATTGTATGTTTAACACTAGAATATTTTCAACCTATGATTTATTATAACCTTCGAGTTTTAAGTAACCTTAGCTGGAGTAATACCTGATAGTAATTATAATAATTATCGAACATTTTTTAAGTACAGACATTTGCTTGTTTGTCCGAAAAGTATTCAATATGCCTTTTAACAAAATTCGTCGTGGTATACTTGTTGGGCTGAGCGGTGCGATACATTGAAAAAACGGTAAATAGTGTTTAGATACGTCTTGACTTAAAAACGCGACAAATCAAAAAAAAAAAAATTGTTATGTCTAAATGACTACGTGTACAAATTACATATGTTATGGTACACATAATCATAACTTGTATTTTGTGTTAACCGGTATTGTACACGTTGTCTTTGCTCCTATAAGTACTAAAAACACCGAATATTTTAGTAAATTTGAATTAAACAGTAAATTAAAACAGTTAATATGGTAACTATTAAAATGATTCTTTTGCTTAGTCTGGCAACGTACGTGGCGTAAGTATTTTGTATTTATTTATTTTTTAAACCGTTTGGAAACATTATATAAAATGTAGAGTTTTTTTGTTAAATTTTTTTTTAAATATAAACGTTTGCTTTTAGGTGTGGTGGTTATATTTCTAGAAACAAAAGTAACTATATTTTATAAGATTTGGTATAAAAAAATAACCTTATGGAGGTTAGGGCATAGTGTGTAGTCGAAGCATTTTTTAAGTAATTTTTATGACTGAGCTTTGAAATAACTTCTGATAGGAAATTATAGATGGTTAGAAACTATTAAGTATAATTATAAGCCATATTTTACACAGTAAAATATGTAAGAACTATAATGTAATATACTTATGATTTCAAAAATGAATTTCTATTTTCCACGATTAAATTTTTCAAACATGACAAAATAAACTATTACTCATGATAAGTTTTTCAATTGTGATTAATAATTTTAATCATTGTTATTCTTAGTTAATATATATTTTATTTTTCGTAATACTCGATCGATTAGGACAATATAACTAATTTGTATTAACCAAGTAGTTTATAAAGTTAATATCTCATTTTTAAATCTGATATCTATATTAATTTAAAAAAATAAATTTGTATGCTACAAAAACAAGTTCTACACTGTTTTTTAGTTTACACGTTATTATAAAGTTTGTATTGTTAAAATATTTTTTGAACATAATACGAATTGATTCATATACTGCTACAGTATGTACAGTGATGTATACAATATATTAGTAATTCTCTCAAAAAAAGAAAAAGGGTTTTTTTTAAGAAATTAACTGAATTTATTTAGGAAATCGATGAACAAATCGTATGGTTTCTCTTATGGTAATATGACATCTTATTATTTTGTTTAAAGTAATTATATTTTTGTATAGAATGTAATGACATAGAATGTGGTGGATCATCTAGGTCTAACACTCCAAACACCACAGATGAGCAGAATAATGACTTTGGCAATACAGCTAGTGTGCAGTTGAACAGTGGTAATAGTGGTGAGCAGTATAACAACAGTGGTAATAATCGTATGCAGTTTAATAACTTCAGTGGTAACAGTGGTAATAGTGGTGAGCAGTATAATAACAGTGGTAATAATCGTGCGCAGTATAATAACTTCGATCATACGGGTAAGCCTAGTTTGGCCTTGTGGGCAAATTATTATCGTACCTTATAACACATTTTATTTATTGAATACGTTTCAGGAGATGGAGTTTTTAAGCAATGTGGTTTAATCATAGAATTTAAAGGCGATGCACTCTGGATCGACGGCAAAAAAGTCCCAGGAGTCAAATCAACGGTGAGACCATTAGTGATAGACTGCGGTGGAGGTTGTCTGTATGTCAACAATGAAATAAAAACAATATTCAATGGAACACGAGGAGAAGGAATCATAAATTTTATAAATTCAAAATAAGCATTCACCAAGCAGTAAATCGACAAATAAAAAAAAAAATTTCAATGTATCTAAATTTAAAACAGTAAATTAAAACAGTTAATATGGTAACTATTAAAATGATTCTTTTGCTTAGTCTGGCAACGTACGTATTTTTTATTTATTTTTTAAAACCGTTTGGAAACATTATATAAAATGTTGATTTTTTTTTAATTATAAACGTTTTCTACACTATCAAGTTTGATCATTTGCGACCAAAATTTTAACTTAAACTACACTATCTCTTTCACCATTGTTATTGGTTATTTTATTGTACCTTAACTTATGATTTCAAACATGAAACTTAGTTGCAGCTACACGTTGTTAAACAATGTCAGAACGAAAATTATATTTCTGACTATTATAAATACAAACCAATCAACAAACAATATTGTAATAACAGCTGATACGAATTAATTATTGTATAATTTTAACTTTAGTGTCAGAGTTTGATTTATTGATAAATATATTTCCGATAAACTTGAGCCTAAGTAGTCCCTCGAGGATGTATATGCTACGGTCTAAACTGAATCTTACGGAAAGCTAAGTTCATTTCTGGACGAATCTGGTTCTATTATTGGGGTTGAATACCCTTAATCTTAGCGGTAGTTCATCAAGGAATCAAAGATAATACAGACAGCCGCCAGCTGTGTTTTCACACAAACCTCACGGTTTGCCTTGTCGGACAAGTTTTTTTTTGGCCTATCAAAGGACCATTTGTGTATGATTTCTGACTAAAAATTCTTCAAAAAATTTTAAGTTCTAAGCAAATACATATTTTTAATTATAATATTTTCACACTGCAATGAACGACAAATTAATAAGAGGATAATTTTAATAACATGGTCATAAATAACCTAGGCTACATTATAGACAATAATATGGTCTTGAAAAAAATAAAAAATCATCTACATCCCCCACTTGTAACTTTGTGTTAACCAATTATAAGCAAACACGTTGAGTTAGGTCCTATAAATACTGAAAACACTGAATATTTAAATGCAGTCGAACTAAACAGTATATTATAACAGATAATATGATAACTATTAAAATTATTCTCTTGTTTAGTCTGGTAGCATACGTGGCGTAAGTATTTATTCTAACTATTTATTTTATAAAACCGTTTGGAAATACTATACCGAATCTTGAGTTTTCTATTTTAATTTTAATTTTAAATATGAACGTTTGGTTTTTAGGTGTGGTGGCGGTTCTTCTACAATAAAAAGTAACTATATTATATTATAAGATTTGGTATGAAAATATCTCAATGAGGTCGAGGCATAGTGAGGGGTCGAAACATATTGGTGACGCTGGAATAATAGTTTTTTTAGTAATTATTATGACAGGGCTTTGAAATAACTTTGATAGGAAATTATAGATAGTTAAAAACTATTAAGTATAATAATTACAAGCCATATTTTACACACTTGTGTAGTATAATTGTAGTTATTTGTGGTGCTAAATATTTTAATTAAAAATGTAAAAAATAAATTGCTATTTTCCACGGTTAACTTTTTCAATTATGATTCATTTTACCATGATTAGTTTATTTGAAAAAAAACTGCTTTTTCCACGATATAATTATTCAATCTTAATTAATTTAACAACGATTAGTTTATCAATTATAATTTTAATCATTGTTTTTCGTATTGTATTTTTTTGGTAATACTCGATTGAATAGGACAATAAATTTTAATTTGTATTAACCAAGGGACAGAAAAAACATTCTAAAAAAAAAATATATGATTTTTAAATCATAACATTTTTAAATGTTATGCTACAAAAACAAGTTTTACACAGTTTTTTTTTAGTTTAAATGATAGTATAAAATTTTAGTTAATCTGGGAATATAAATTGCTTGAGTATCATAGAAATTGATTCATACTGTTTCAACGCAGTATGTACAGCGTTGTATTTAATTCATTATTAATTTACTCTAAAAAAAAAAGGTTTTTTAGGAAAATTAATTGAATTTATGAAAATTTATTTGGAAATCCTATAGATGGTATTATGGCAATAGTAACATATTGTATTATATTGTTTAAAGTAATTATGTTTTTATATAATTCTATATATAGACTGCATTGGCGGTGGATCATCTAGGTCTAACACTCCAAACACCACAGATGAACAGAATAATGACATGGGTAATACATCTTGTGTGAATTTTAACAGAGGTAATAGAGGTAAGTCTAATTCGGCCTCGGGGTCGCATTATTTTCATACCTTATATCACATCTAATTTATTGAAAACATTTCAGAAGAAACAGTTTATGATATAGATGGTAATACCGTAAAATTTAAAGGTAATAAACTCTTTATCAACGGCATAAAAGCGAAAGGAGTTAAAGCAAAGAATGTAAGCGTGATAGAAATTGGTGAAGGTTCATTAAAGATAAATGGGATTATAAATGAACAATTCGCTGAAACAACTGGAGAAGGATTAATGCATTTTTACAATAAAAAATAAAAATTCAATGTAACCAAATTCAAATATTACCAACTGATTACATCATAATAATTGAACAACTCAATGGAATACTAGGACAAGGAATCATGTATTTTTAAATATTCAAGAAGCAATAAATCTACAATGAGAGATAAAAAATTCAATGTAACTTAATGCAATTATTACAAACTGATTATATCCTAATTAAAAATATGAAAATAAAAGAATATATTTCTTAGTACTATATTTTAGTTGTACAATAGCTATATTAATATAAATTCATAATATTATCATTAAATTTATAATTGAATCGGCCATTTCAAAAAAGGACATAATGAGGTCACTGTTTTTCCAAAAAAAAAAAAAATGTAATGATAAATTTGATACTTATAACTATTCAATTAGTTAAGAACTTTCTTTTTAATTATAACTTATTTGTTATATTTAAATATTAAAAAACAAGTTGAAAAAACCTTTTATAAACAGCATAATTTTAGTATGGTTTGGCCAAAGGTTGACTATTTAAAACTATAAGCCCTAGATAAAAAGAAAATAGAAAATAAATTTTAATTTTGTATAAAAATCATACAACACTAGACATGGATGTTCTTTGTTTTTAAAGATCTCCTTAGCTATTTACGAGTTTCTAGCGTAGATGAAGAGTCAAAACTTTAAACTATAAATAACAGACAATAAAAAACATATATATGAGTACAAGTAGAGTAGGAATTTAAAAAAAAAATCGTAATATCGATGATTAAATTCTTCATTATATTAGTTTGGCGATGCGTATACTCTAACAGTGCTATAAGGTATTCGCATGGAAAACGTTATTTTCATAAAATCAAATATATCAAATAAAAAAAAAAAGATACACAAAATTACAGATACGACACCCATTAAAACTATCTTGTACCTATGTAGGTTTTACACGTTATTTTACTAAACATTTAATATTTTTGGTTTCATGAATATACACAACGGCAGTTGGAAAAAAAACATATCAAAATATCTATGTGTACAAATTCTATAATTGTATGTTTAACACTAGAATATTTTCAACTTATGATTTATTATTAACCTTCGAGTTTTAAGTAACCTTAGCTGGAGTAATATCTGATAGTAATTATAATAATTATCGAACATTTTTTTTTTAATTTTGTAAGCATATACATTTGCTTGTTTGTCCGAAAAGTATTCAATATGCCTTTTAACAAAATTCGTCGTGGTATACTTGTTGGGCTGAGCGGTGCGATACATTGAAAAAACGGTAAATAGTGTTTAGATACGTCTTGACTTAAAAACGCGACAAATCAAAAAAAAAAAAATTGTTATGTCTAAATGACTACGTGTACAAATTACATATGTTATGGTACACATAATCATAACTTGTATTTTGTGTTAACCGGTATTGTACACGTTGTCTTTGCTCCTATAAGTACTAAAAACACCGAATATTTTAGTAAATTTGAATTAAACAGTAAATTAAAACAGTTAATATGGTAACTATTAAAATGATTCTTTTGCTTAGTCTGGCAACGTACGTGGCGTAAGTATTTTGTATTTATTTATTTTTTAAACCGTTTGGAAACATTATATAAAATGTAGAGTTTTTTTGTTAAATTTTTTTTTAAATATAAACGTTTGCTTTTAGGTGTGGTGGTTATATTTCTAGAAACAAAAGTAACTATATTTTATAAGATTTGGTATAAAAAAATAACCTTATGGAGGTTAGGGCATAGTGTGTAGTCGAAGCATTTTTTAAGTAATTTTTATGACTGAGCTTTGAAATAACTTCTGATAGGAAATTATAGATGGTTAGAAACTATTAAGTATAATTATAAGCCATATTTTACACAGTAAAATATGTAAGAACTATAATGTAATATACTTATGATTTCAAAAATGAATTTCTATTTTCCACGATTAAATTTTTCAAACATGACAAAATAAACTATTACTCATGATAAGTTTTTCAATTGTGATTAATAATTTTAATCATTGTTATTCTTAGTTAATATATATTTTATTTTTCGTAATACTCGATCGATTAGGACAATATAACTAATTTGTATTAACCAAGTAGTTTATAAAGTTAATATCTCATTTTTAAATCTGATATCTATATTAATTTAAAAAAATAAATTTGTATGCTACAAAAACAAGTTCTACACTGTTTTTTAGTTTACACGTTATTATAAAGTTTGTATTGTTAAAATATTTTTTGAACATAATACGAATTGATTCATATACTGCTACAGTATGTACAGTGATGTATACAATATATTAGTAATTCTCTCAAAAAAAGAAAAAGGGTTTTTTTTAAGAAATTAACTGAATTTATTTAGGAAATCGATGAACAAATCGTATGGTTTCTCTTATGGTAATATGACATCTTATTATTTTGTTTAAAGTAATTATATTTTTGTATAGAATGTAATGACATAGAATGTGGTGGATCATCTAGGTCTAACACTCCAAACACCACAGATGAGCAGAATAATGACTTTGGCAATACAGCTAGTGTGCAGTTGAACAGTGGTAATAGTGGTGAGCAGTATAACAACAGTGGTAATAATCGTATGCAGTTTAATAACTTCAGTGGTAACAGTGGTAATAGTGGTGAGCAGTATAATAACAGTGGTAATAATCGTGCGCAGTATAATAACTTCGATCATACGGGTAAGCCTAGTTTGGCCTTGTGGGCAAATTATTATCGTACCTTATAACACATTTTATTTATTGAATACGTTTCAGGAGATGGAGTTTTTAAGCAATGTGGTTTAATCATAGAATTTAAAGGCGATGCACTCTGGATCGACGGCAAAAAAGTCCCAGGAGTCAAATCAACGGTGAGACCATTAGTGATAGACTGCGGTGGAGGTTGTCTGTATGTCAACAATGAAATAAAAACAATATTCAATGGAACACGAGGAGAAGGAATCATAAATTTTATAAATTCAAAATAAGCATTCACCAAGCAGTAAATCGACAAATAAAAAAAAAAATTTCAATGTATCTAAATTTAAAACAGTAAATTAAAACAGTTAATATGGTAACTATTAAAATGATTCTTTTGCTTAGTCTGGCAACGTACGTGGCGTAAGTATTTTTTATTTATTTTTTAAAACCGTTTGGAAACATTATATAAAATGTTGATTTTTTTTTAATTATAAACGTTTTCTACACTATCAAGTTTGATCATTTGCGACCAAAATTTTAACTTAAACTACACTATCTCTTTCACCATTGTTATTGGTTATTTTATTGTACCTTAACTTATGATTTCAAACATGAAACTTAGTTGCAGCTACACGTTGTTAAACAATGTCAGAACGAAAATTATATTTCTGACTATTATAAATACAAACCAATCAACAAACAATATTGTAATAACAGCTGATACGAATTAATTATTGTATAATTTTAACTTTAGTGTCAGAGTTTGATTTATTGATAAATATATTTCCGATAAACTTGAGCCTAAGTAGTCCCTCGAGGATGTATATGCTACGGTCTAAACTGAATCTTACGGAAAGCTAAGTTCATTTCTGGACGAATCTGGTTCTATTATTGGGGTTGAATACCCTTAATCTTAGCGGTAGTTCATCAAGGAATCAAAGATAATACAGACAGCCGCCAGCTGTGTTTTCACACAAACCTCACGGTTTGCCTTGTCGGACAAGTTTTTTTTTGGCCTATCAAAGGACCATTTGTGTATGATTTCTGACTAAAAATTCTTCAAAAAATTTTAAGTTCTAAGCAAATACATATTTTTAATTATAATATTTTCACACTGCAATGAACGACAAATTAATAAGAGGATAATTTTAATAACATGGTCATAAATAACCTAGGCTACATTATAGACAATAATATGGTCTTGAAAAAAATAAAAAATCATCTACATCCCCCACTTGTAACTTTGTGTTAACCAATTATAAGCAAACACGTTGAGTTAGGTCCTATAAATACTGAAAACACTGAATATTTAAATGCAGTCGAACTAAACAGTATATTATAACAGATAATATGATAACTATTAAAATTATTCTCTTGTTTAGTCTGGTAGCATACGTGGCGTAAGTATTTATTCTAACTATTTATTTTATAAAACCGTTTGGAAATACTATACCGAATCTTGAGTTTTCTATTTTAATTTTAATTTTAAATATGAACGTTTGGTTTTTAGGTGTGGTGGCGGTTCTTCTACAATAAAAAGTAACTATATTATATTATAAGATTTGGTATGAAAATATCTCAATGAGGTCGAGGCATAGTGAGGGGTCGAAACATATTGGTGACGCTGGAATAATAGTTTTTTTAGTAATTATTATGACAGGGCTTTGAAATAACTTTGATAGGAAATTATAGATAGTTAAAAACTATTAAGTATAATAATTACAAGCCATATTTTACACACTTGTGTAGTATAATTGTAGTTATTTGTGGTGCTAAATATTTTAATTAAAAATGTAAAAAATAAATTGCTATTTTCCACGGTTAACTTTTTCAATTATGATTCATTTTACCATGATTAGTTTATTTGAAAAAAAACTGCTTTTTCCACGATATAATTATTCAATCTTAATTAATTTAACAACGATTAGTTTATCAATTATAATTTTAATCATTGTTTTTCGTATTGTATTTTTTTGGTAATACTCGATTGAATAGGACAATAAATTTTAATTTGTATTAACCAAGGGACAGAAAAAACATTCTAAAAAAAAAATGTATGATTTTTAAATCATAACATTTTTAAATGTTATGCTACAAAAACAAGTTTTACACAGTTTTTTTTTAGTTTAAATGATAGTATAAAATTTTAGTTAATCTGGGAATATAAATTGCTTGAGTATCATAGAAATTGATTCATACTGTTTCAACGCAGTATGTACAGCGTTGTATTTAATTCATTATTAATTTACTCTAAAAAAAAAGGTTTTTTAGGAAAATTAATTGAATTTATGAAAATTTATTTGGAAATCCTATAGATGGTATTATGGCAATAGTAACATATTGTATTATATTGTTTAAAGTAATTATGTTTTTATATAATTCTATATATAGACTGCATTGGCGGTGGATCATCTAGGTCTAACACTCCAAACACCACAGATGAACAGAATAATGACATGGGTAATACATCTTGTGTGAATTTTAACAGAGGTAATAGAGGTAAGTCTAATTCGGCCTCGGGGTCGCATTATTTTCATACCTTATATCACATCTAATTTATTGAAAACATTTCAGAAGAAACAGTTTATGATATAGATGGTAATACCGTAAAATTTAAAGGTAATAAACTCTTTATCAACGGCATAAAAGCGAAAGGAGTTAAAGCAAAGAATGTAAGCGTGATAGAAATTGGTGAAGGTTCATTAAAGATAAATGGGATTATAAATGAACAATTCGCTGAAACAACTGGAGAAGGATTAATGCATTTTTACAATAAAAAATAAAAATTCAATGTAACCAAATTCAAATATTACCAACTGATTACATCATAATAATTGAACAACTCAATGGAATACTAGGACAAGGAATCATGTATTTTTAAATATTCAAGAAGCAATAAATCTACAATGAGAGATAAAAAATTCAATGTAACTTAATGCAATTATTACAAACTGATTATATCCTAATTAAAAATATGAAAATAAAAGAATATATTTCTTAGTACTATATTTTAGTTGTACAATAGCTATATTAATATAAATTCATAATATTATCATTAAATTTATAATTGAATCGGCCATTTCAAAAAAGGACATAATGAGGTCACTGTTTTTCCAAAAAAAAAAAAAATGTAATGATAAATTTGATACTTATAACTATTCAATTAGTTAAGAACTTTCTTTTTAATTATAACTTATTTGTTATATTTAAATATTAAAAAACAAGTTGAAAAAACCTTTTATAAACAGCATAATTTTAGTATGGTTTGGCCAAAGGTTGACTATTTAAAACTATAAGCCCTAGATAAAAAGAAAATAGAAAATAAATTTAAATTTTGTATAAAAATCATACAACACTAGACATGGATGTTCTTTGTTTTTAAAGATCTCCTTAGCTATTTACGAGTTTCTAGCGTAGATGAAGAGTCAAAACTTTAAACTATAAATAACAGACAATAAAAAACATATATATGAGTACAAGTAGAGTAGGAATTTAAAAAAAAAATCGTAATATCGATGATTAAATTCTTCATTATATTAGTTTTTGCGATGCGTATACTCTAACAGTGCTATAAGGTATTCGCATGGAAAACGTTATTTTCATAAAATCAAATATATCAAATAAAAAAAAAAAGATACACAAAATTACAGATACGGCACCCATTAAAACTATCTTGTACCTATGTAGGTTTTACACGTTATTTTACTAAACATTTAATATTTTTGGTTTCATGAATATACACAACGGCAGTTGGAAAAAAAACATATCAAAATATCTATGTGTACAAATTCTATAATTGTATGTTTAACACTAGAATATTTTCAACTTATGATTTATTATTAACCTTCGAGTTTTAAGTAACCTTAGCTGGAGTAATATCTGATAGTAATTATAATAATTATCGAACATTTTTTTTTTAATTTTGTAAGCATATACATTTCCTTGTTTGTCCGAAAAGTATTCAATATGCCTTTTAACAAAATTCGTCGTGGTATACTTGTTGGGCTGAGCGGTGCGTTACATTGAAAAAACGGTAAATAGTGTTTAGATACGTCTTGACTTAAAAACGCGACAAATCAAAAAAAAAAAAATTGTTATGTCTAAATGACTACGTGTACAAATTACATATGTTATGGTACACATAATCATAACTTGTATTTTGTGTTAACCGGTATTGTACACGTTGTCTTTGCTCCTATAAGTACTAAAAACACCGAATATTTTAGTAAATTTGAATTAAACAGTAAATTAAAACAGTTAATATGGTAACTATTAAAATGATTCTTTTGCTTAGTCTGGCAACGTACGTGGCGTAAGTATTTTGTATTTATTTATTTTTTAAACCGTTTGGAAACATTATATAAAATGTAGAGTTTTTTTGTTAAATTTTTTTTTAAATATAAACGTTTGCTTTTAGGTGTGGTGGTTATATTTCTAGAAACAAAAGTAACTATATTTTATAAGATTTGGTATAAAAAAATAACCTTATGGAGGTTAGGGCATAGTGTGTAGTCGAAGCATTTTTTAAGTAATTTTTATGACTGAGCTTTGAAATAACTTCTGATAGGAAATTATAGATGGTTAGAAACTATTAAGTATAATTATAAGCCATATTTTACACAGTAAAATATGTAAGAACTATAATGTAATATACTTATGATTTCAAAAATGAATTTCTATTTTCCACGATTAAATTTTTCAAACATGACAAATTAAACTATTACTCATGATAAGTTTTTCAATTGTGATTAATAATTTTAATCATTGTTATTCTTAGTTAATATATATTTTATTTTTCGTAATACTCGATCGATTAGGACAATATAACTAATTTGTATTAACCAAGTAGTTTATAAAGTTAATATCTCATTTTTAAATCTGATATCTATATTAATTTAAAAAAATAAATTTGTATGCTACAAAAACAAGTTCTACACTGTTTTTTAGTTTACACGTTATTATAAAGTTTGTATTGTTAAAATATTTTTTGAACATAATACGAATTGATTCATATACTGCTACAGTATGTACAGTGATGTATACAATATATTAGTAATTCTCTCAAAAAAAGAAAAAGGGTTTTTTTTAAGAAATTAACTGAATTTATTTAGGAAATCGATGAACAAATCGTATGGTTTCTCTTATGGTAATATGACATCTTATTATTTTGTTTAAAGTAATTATATTTTTGTATAGAATGTAATGACATAGAATGTGGTGGATCATCTAGGTCTAACACTCCAAACACCACAGATGAGCAGAATAATGACTTTGGCAATACAGCTAGTGTGCAGTTGAACAGTGGTAATAGTGGTGAGCAGTATAACAACAGTGGTAATAATCGTATGCAGTTTAATAACTTCAGTGGTAACAGTGGTAATAGTGGTGAGCAGTATAATAACAGTGGTAATAATCGTGCGCAGTATAATAACTTCGATCATACGGGTAAGCCTAGTTTGGCCTTGTGGTCAAATTATTATCGTACCTTATAACACATTTTATTTATTGAATACGTTTCAGGAGATGGAGTTTTTAAGCAATGTGGTTTAATCATAGAATTTAAAGGCGATGCACTCTGGATCGACGGCAAAAAAGTCCCAGGAGTCAAATCAACGGTGAGACCATTAGTGATAGACTGCGGTGGAGGTTGTCTGTATGTCAACAATGAAATAAAAACAATATTCAATGGAACACGAGGAGAAGGAATCATAAATTTTATAAATTCAAAATAAGCATTCACCAAGCAGTAAATCGACAAATAAAAAAAAAAATTTCAATGTATCTAAATTTAAAAATTACAAACTGATTATATTCTATTAAAAAAATATGAAAATATAAAGAATGTATACCGTATTAGCACTATGATACTATATTTTAGTTATGCAATAATTGTACCATAAATTCATAATATAATCACACATTACATACAATTTATAATTGGTTCGGTCATTTCAAAAACGACAAAAGTAGGTCACTGCTTTTACAAAAAAATTGTATTGATAAATTTGAGACTTATAGTCAAATAGTTCAGTACTTTTTTTTAAATGTTGTTACCTATTTATTATTTTTTATACCTGAAATTTAGAAAACTAGTTGCTATTTCTATTAGTAAATAATAACATAGCCATGACTACGTTGTCACAGATTTAAAAAAGTTCTTACTATTTAATCTGGGATTTAGCTATCTGTTTTCATATAGTATGTGGTTATAACCTAGCAAAATAAAAAGATACGAAAGACGGGGTAATGCAGGACCGAGGATGTTCTCATTTTAACCGTCATAACCATAGTGGTGACTTGACAACTTGTTATCGTTAGGGAACTCGTGACGGATGCCAGACATAGGTGTCAGCTCATAAACTCGGTAAAAAAGGTATTGATTTGTGTGTACGTATGTAGTTCATCTATGAATTATTTGTAAACGGTCTACCACAGAATAAACATCAAAAAGCGATCAGACATATTGAAAAATATGCAGTGATACCAGAACGCAGATATTTGTTTTTTTTTTTAGTTTTTCTGTTATTCGTGGCTACACCGTATCATTTATTAAAATATATGTCCTACACCGACAACAATAACGTCGCCATTTTCCGTGTTTATCTTTCACGTGAACAGTTTAGCTAGAATGAACGAAAAATGAGAATTTCCCTACACCTGCCGGCACTGTGCATTTTTCAAGGTGTTGGACATGATTTCAACTCTTCCCATACAGGGCTCCTGCCCGCGTAAAAATGATATAGTTTCTCTTGTGTTTGTTCTGTGGGACTACCTCGTGCGGGTAACAACCGCAGTTATATACAGGGTGTTCCAGCATGAAAGGTAAGTAATAGGTGATTGGACATCTGGAGGACCCTCAAATAAGCCCCCCGTTTTCATTTTTTCGATAAGTAAAAAATTAAAGATTTCGACAGTTAAGTAAAAAATAATGACTTAAAAAAAAAAAAATGATTCCCTGTTATTCAGTGCAAAAAGCTCACCTTAAAAGAGGGGTCACATCATTTTCAGTCTTTTTCAGCCCCTAACTCTTCTCTTATCACTTATCTTATCATTTTTTTCTTGCCTCTAATCTCTAATCATTTATCTCTTAACACTAATATCTTATTATTTATTTCTTATCTCTTGTTTCTAATTATTTATCTCTAATCTCTTATCATTTATCTCTAATCTATCATAATTTATCTCTTACTAATTATCTCTTTTCTTTTATCTCTTATCAATTAAGTCTTAGCATTTATCTTTTATCACTTATCATTTATTTCTGGTCTCTAATCATTTTTTGAGTTAGGGGCCGAAAGGGACTGAAAATGATGTGACCCCTCTCTCTTTTGGGGTGAGGTTTTTGCACTGAATAACAAGGAATAATTTTTTTTTTAAGTCATTATTTTTTTACTTAACTGTCGAAATCTTCAATTTTTGACTTATCGAAAAAATGAAAACGGGAGGCTTGTTTGGAGGTCCCTCAGACGTTCAATCGCCTATTACTTACCTTTCATGCTGGAACACCCTGTATATGTATTTCGGGTTTACAGTTTGGAATAATCATATTTTCGAGAAACGAGACACGCTGGCAGAGGATATGAGTGGAGAAAGTTGCGGATGGGAATGAGACGATTTCAAAGACCGTCGAGTCGAGATTAAATTCGATCGGTACACACACTACCGTTGTTATATACTATAACAACATGTCTTTTAATGTCTGTGTGTGTATTGTGCAAATAATTAAAACTCATATATATATGTGTAGAAGAGCGCTGATCAGTTTAATGTTTGGATTGGGTTGTTTGCACGGCGGCGGCGGCGGCAATGGAGGAGACGTTAAGCGGAGTATATATACAGGACGTGCTAAAGGAGTGGGAGAAAGAATAAGAGTGAGAGAGAGAGAGAGATAGATAGATAGAGAAACAAATGGGTTTGAGTTATTGGAGAAGAGAAGCGACCGGGCGGCGGGACGTTTCGTAAACGCGCAGTTGACTCATAAGATAATGCCAATAAATTTAATGATAAACCTTATTTAAGGGGACAGTTTCGCTTCCATTACAAACAAACGCCCTTACGTGCCACCAGCCGCCCGAAAGCAATAACCAAATACGGTTTATACGCGCGTTGTCCTTATACCCTTACCCGTTGCTCGTTACACACACACCGCAGTATCTTTCACCTCTCCCTGTCCCTCTCTGCCCCTATCTCGTCTTATACAACATGGGCTCCTCCGTCGTCCAATCATCTAGGAGACTTTGTCGTCGTCGTCGTCGTCCCGTGTGTATATATACGTCTGTGCACAACTCGGTGGACAGGGCGGCGGCGGTGGTTATCCTCCATAAAATTGACCGTTTCATTATAAACGTGACCTGATTGTAACCGACCGTTTCTATATTATACGCTTGCTTCCCCTACGCCCACTCCTGCTCTGCTTATTTATACCGTAAGAAACCCATGTGTGTGCGTATTGGGTGAGGCAAAGGCAAAAAAAATTGGATAAGAATATCGGTCCCAGGTAGTTCATAATCGAATTTACCCTCAAGTCGTGTCGGCCTTTATTTTTTTTTTATAACAATATATTATACTTTTACATGTATTACACAAGTATATTTATTTTTCCAACCCAAATCCGACGCCCGGCTTTGATTGCGTTATTCTGTTTTGTATGCAGTGTACTATGTGTGTGTGTGTGTGCGTTAAACACCCGTGTGTGTGTGTAGTATTTTTTCGGATTTTAACCGGAATAAAAAGAAGGGAACAAAAATGGCCTTAGACACACTTTTATACTGTATTTAAATATATAAGGAGCAAGGGTCTACTACGGTATTTGATCGAGTCTGTTTACATCCGAATGGGTTTTGTTTTTTTTTCGAAATAACTAAACCTTTCGACCCATAACCGAATCCAGGAAAAAATATCAGATATATTACTCGCCTATGTGTTGTAGGTATTAATGCAGAACGTCCAAGCGGCTTATGGATTTTCTTGACCTTTTAATGGGCGGTTTTTTTTTTTAAATTCGTTTTTTTTATTAACCCATAGAAGCTGTTGTCGTCGACTACTTACAGCTCTAACGGCCTATCAGAAAAATAACCGTATTGCAAATGGCCGCTGACGGGTGGCAATCTACATTATGGTTTCGCCTAAGACAAAAGTCAATTAATAAAAATAGGACTCGACTATGCTGATAATAAGTCGCTAATGAAGTTATACTAGGGGACTATGACGTCTATTAGGTATTTATAAAATAATAATAAGTTAGGTCGAAGTAAAGAGTTCTATGTAATCTAAGTACAAATATATGTATAGCAATTAGCATCAATAAATAACTTTGTTTATAATTAACACAATATAATTGTGGTTTATTATAAGGATAATTACTGGAAAATAATTGTATTCAGGTTGTAACAAATGAATAGCGTGCAAATGTATATTTTTTCAAAAAAATAAATAATTAAGTTATTTACCATTTAAGGAACTTCAATTAAAATTAAATTTATTATTCCTTTGCCCCAACTGTTTACAATTACCCCCACTGAATTTTAAGTACTACTGAATATTGAAAAAAAATGTATTCGCCGTATGATTGATAATATACAATTTTAAATTACTCAAAACAGTTGTAGCATTATTAAAAATCTGTTGTACAGTGTACTATTTACTGTATAATATGTATTATATCTATCACATTAAACCTTTATGTAAATATAATAAATGATGTACCAATATGTAGGTTATTAAGTAGCTTTTGATCACGAATGAGGTACCGAATCCGTTTGATGATCGTACAAGGTATAATTGTTTTTGACGTCCTTTGTTTGGTGTAGCTTAGTGGAAAATGTATGTTTTCTCTGTATTTAAAGAAACAATATTATCATTTGCATAACAAAATAAGTTTAATATATGAACTATTGAAGCTTGTTGACATAATACTTTCAACGCATCCTGAAGCTTATATTTTCCTGAGGTTATCTATAGAGTTTCTTAATGTGAGTGTTATTATAGTAGATATTATTAGTTATGTATCAAACATTATAAGTGATATTTTTTTTTCTATTCAAGCCTATATTTATCTTTTGTGATATTTAGCTGTACACTTACATATTGTCTTTAGTTTTTGACCATTATATGATAAACAACATCCACATAAGTTTAACATGCCACTTTTAGTATATACAAAGTTTATTTTATTATAAACCAACAACAGTGCAGTGTCATATACATTCAGTATTGATGCGACACTTTATACTTACCTGCGCTGGTCGAGGAAAATATAAACGAACGGTTAACACCTTGAAAAACTTCCAACAGATACAATGCTTTTTTTTAACAATGCAATCCTCCGGGCACCGAACATTAAACCCTTTGTTTTTTTGTGTCATTGTTGTTTCACGTTTGTTTGCCGTCCAACCCGTCGCAGAAGACAGTAATGCGAATAACTAAGAAAGAGAGGCAAAGACATGTCCCGGGCGAGGTGTTAATCTTCAATGAATTAGTCAAAACGGTATTAACATTCAGGAGACACTATACGCAAAAGTTTTCAACTCGGTTAACCGAAACATTATTCCTTATTAAGTTCGCACTAATTAAAGTCAACCCGCCGGTTTTATCGTCACCGGATTTGGCGGTCCTGTAGGAACAGGAAAAAAAAAACTTAAACACTTTTGAAAGTACTCGAGGCGACCGTGGAACACTTAAAATGGTAATTTTTTTTTGGACAGTCTTTTTCAAACGCACTTCAAGAGTCGCAGAGGTTTTAAATTATACACCGTACACCTCCCGCCTGATACCATTTAATTTATGCTAGGTTTGCCAACTTTTGAATGGTATAATGCAAGGAAATTTGTTTTCTTATATCATAGTTTAATAAAAAAAAATGTAAACAATAGAATACAATATATTATGTCTTTTAACGATCACATCTAACATATTGTACCTGTTTATATCACATTTATTAAATTTTAATATTTTATACTTTTGACTTGGCGAATTCAGCTTACGGTCTATTAGATATTATGTAAATTAATAGTAAATAAATATTTAAAATACTTATAAATAACAATAAAAAAAAAAATAACATCAGAATTTATATTATTATAACATATTCTATTAATATTTGATTGTTAACACCACTTAATCGACCGTAGACCATAGTCGGTAGCCAAATGGAAAATGTATTGTATTATGCCGCAATGTTGTTTTCTGAAAGTTGGCCACCCTAGTTGCAATAATCTAAGACCGGCGAGGTGATAACCGATAATTGTGTTATCAAAACAAGCTAACATAAAAAAATACCTTCAATCGTGTATACAACTAGTATATGAAAATTATAAAAGATAAATTAATAATATTAAAAAATAGATTCTTTTTCTCCGCTCCACGAAAAAAAAATCAAATCATGGATATGTTATTTTTTATCTCTTATCTCAAATCTCTTGTCGTATATCTCTTTCTCTTATCTCTAATCTCTTATCATTTGAAAGTGAAAGTGTAATGCATATATATATATATAATAAACAAGATTGCTAACTGTACATGCCACCAATAGAGAAGATTGAAGCAGCCATCTTAGTGGGAATTAGAACCTCATCACATGAAAATATTTTATACACACCCAAATCCCACCATTCTGGTGGACCATCGGCTTTAATTCTAGTTAGCAATCTAGTTTATTAAATATATCTGTGGTATAATGCGAAAACGGCGGCATGATAATTTCTTGTATCCAGTCCAATAACTTATTTATGTTGAAATAATAATAATGATGAAATAAAAAAAGGTTTTTTTTCATATCTTCTTCTTCTTCCTCAGCTTATCGGCCCATTAAGTGCCATCGCTGCCATCACAAAACCTCTCCATTTCTCTCTATCGTATGCGTCGTCAAAAGATGACTCTTCTTCTATGTTTTTGATATCTTGAGCTATAACATCCACCCATCGGGTCCTTGGTCTTCCTAATGGACGTTTTTTATTTATTTTGTTAACTAAGACTTCTTTTATTACTTGTCCATCCGCTCTCCAAACATGGCCGAACTATTCTAGTCGTTTGCTTTTTATATATGAAATAATATTTGGCCTGTTATATAACTCCTGTAGTTCTTGATTTTTCCTTCTTTCGTAAGTTTGTGTTTCTGCATTGAAATTCGGGCCGTATAAATTTCTCAGTACTTTTCTTTCGAAGGTCATTAGTCGTCTGCTGTCTCCTTTGGTCAGTGACCATGTTTCACTCGCGTATGTGATTATTGGTCGTAGATAGCTATGATACAGTAGTGTCTTTGAGTTATGTGACAGTAGTTTTGATTTAAGGAGTCTCCTTATGCTATAGTAGCATCGATTGCCGCATGCTATTCGATCATTGATTTCTTCATGCATGTCGTTGTTGCTATTTATGTTAACACCTAGGTACTTAAATACCTCCACTTTCTTGAAACTATAGTCATCTACTGTTATGTGGTCTATGTTTGGACTTCTTCTTCTTTGTTTTCCTCATTTACACACAGCCCTATGGTTTTACTTGCTTTCAAGAGTTTGGACGCAGTATTTATGACTTCATCTCTAGTTTCTCCCATTACTACAATGTCATCTGCGTATGCCAATATTACTCGTTCCCCACATATTTCCATTTTTCGACCGTCCCATACTTCACTAATTGCTTTTTCTAATGCTAGATTAAACAAGGTGGGTGATAGAGCATCACCTTGTCTGAGGCCTGATTTTACCTCAAAGGTTTCAGACATTTCTTGCAGGAAACGAACTCTGCACACAGTTCCATTGTTACATCCTTTTATAAGGCTTACGTACTTTTTAGGAATGTCTAGTACTTTCAGTGCTTCCCATAGTTTGTCCCTATCAATGCTATCATAAGCTTGCTTATAGTCTATAAATATAAGGTGCAGTTCTTTATCAAATTCATAAAACTTAGCCATTATCTGTCTCAGTGTAAAAATATGGTCCAATGTCGATTTACCTTTTCTAAAGCCGCTTTGATATTCCCCGACTATTTCGTTTACATATGGGTTAATCCTTTCTAATATTAATGACGTATACACTTTGTAACACGAGATATACCTCTGTAGTTCTTTGTTTTGGTCGGATCCCCCTTTTTTAATATAGGACATATTACTGCAGTATTCCAGTCCTCTGGAAGGGTTTCTGTATCCCATATAATTGAAATCATCTCCATAATTTCTCTTCTTATTTTAGCACCCCCTTTTTTCAGTAACTCGGCCACTATATTGTTTTCTCCAGGTGCTTTATTGTTCTTAAGCTTATTGATTATATTGTCGATTTCTTCTTGTTTAGGTTTTTCTATCTTCGGTTCTGCTGTATAGTAATAGACAGTTTCGTTGTCTTCCTCTACTACTGGTTGATTTAAGAGCTGATTAAAGTATTTAGCTGATTAAAGTATTTAAAGTATTAAGGTTTTTTTCATATACCTTACACTATACGAGGTCTATGTATAAAAATGTAGGATTGTCCTACATACAAGTCATTTGCGTTTATATATATGTGTATGTAATTTAGTTGTATTCTCGTTTTGTACAAATATTTAAACATTTTCATAAACTTCGGACTAAGTTTTTGTATAAAAATTAAAACTGTCCGAAAGAATTATTGTGTTTTCAATAGTTCTTTAGAAGGATTGTTGACGTTATCCAATTAAAAAAACACTTTTATTTACTTTACTGACGTTTGCGTTCTGACTGCTTTGTACTATTCAGTTATATTTTATTGCAAATGACGTTTGGTTAATTAAAAAGGTTTATTTATGTTATTCAGTATACGATTGTAAAGTAGGGAATAAAAGAGTTTTTCTCATTCCTCTGGAACAAATAAAAAATCTTTAAAGTCCGGTAATCGTGCAAAATTAGTGCTAGTGTACGGTAATATATTATTAAAATAAAATATAATTCTGGTAATACTGTGCATTGTGTTAAAACATTAAATAAAATCTATGCCAAGAGATAGATCTGGCGTTCAGAGTCGTGTTAAAGGGTAGACAGGGTTTGTTTGAAGAGAAAGAAGAACTTGATAATGTCTAACGTTATCTGCTGTAAGAGATGGTTTTGTTTTTAAATTGTTTTTAATAAAACATGATAATATTATACAAGTTGCGACCGTTCTTTTCTTTCGTTTGCGATAACGTTAAAATAGGTTTTTATTTTTAATTACTCTTTACTCGGTGGAGACAAAAAAAAAAAAACAAAGCACGTCGTTCTTATATAATTACTAGATAATAGATATATAAGGATATTGCAGTCTACAGTAATTGTAATCGAAGCACACGTAAGTCAATAATGATCCATTTAACGTTAAACACTCATTTTTTTTTGTTACATAATGATTGCAATTTTATAGTTATTCTGTTTGAAAACAATTTTATTTGTGTTATTGTTCATAGAGTTGTGGCATCATCATGCAAATAAAATATTATCTAAATAATCATCTGGATAACAAATCGTTCAAGTAAAATATATTCAAATGAAAATGTATTCGAATAATTTCAAAGTCAACTATGCGAATAATTTTTAAATATATTATTTAAATAGTTTGTAAGCGCTTTTTTAAGTAATTAAAGAGTGAATTTGTCAAACGTTATAAGCGCTAAATTATAAAAATTAAACTTAATAATTTGATTTGTATTTTATTGATTACCGGAAACAGTTTTGAACATTTTTAAAGTGACAAATTTATAAAAAAAACAATCATATTTAACACTTAAAAAAATGTTAAAGTGTTTCCGGTTATGAATAAAACCCAAACAAAATTATAAAGTTTAATTTTTATACTTTGACACTTGGAATGTTTGACAAATTCACTCATATGTGTATAATATAAAGGAAGCCAATTTTTTTATTTAAATAACTGTTTATTCGAATAAATTGTGTTAACAAATTGTAAAAATATATTGGAATAAATTATTGAAAAAAAATATATTATTCGAAAAACGTTTTATTCGAATAGGAATTTGCACAACAATATCATCAATATTTTTAAATTATTATTATTTATACCTATACCTTTTTTTTTGTACAGTATTTCCCAGAGTGCTATGGATTTTTTTAAAAATTAAATTGGAACTTACCAAGTACATAAGTTCAACTGTTTTTATTTAAAAAAGAAGAATAATGTTCTGTAATTTTATATTTCACCGGTCGATATCGGGTTTTGAATAATAATTACTTTTCAAGTCACCATAAAGTTTAACGGCGCATACAGCTACGGCGTTACCAGCGTTATATAGTTGGCGACGATAGTAGTAATTATAATAATAATATGATGATGATGATGATGATGATGATATTTGTAATGCACAGCGAACACGACACGGATATAACTGGTGCGGGCGTCGCGGTAAGAGGATTAAACAATCGTGGAGATAATTTTTTTTAATGACCGCTAAAAAATATTGTATACTCTACATAACGGCAGAGCCCAACGTGATTGGTGACGTTGTAACTAACACTTAACGGGAGATAATCGGCCGAGGGTGAACGAAATACAAAAATGGGGAGGGGGTGGCGGTTGGGGTGGAGGAGAGGTAAATTATAATAATTACCCTAACTCTAGGTGCGGCGGGGCCCACGGCTGCCGGTGGTAATCCTTAAATTTACAATATCCCAAACGACCGGGGCCCGGCAAAAGAGAATATATTTGCCATAAAATTTTCAAATTACCCTTTTGCATTAACGCGATTAGTGTCGACAAGTACTACTCCGTCTGTGCACGGTCGGTGTTTAAGTGGCAGTCGTTATAAGATATTGCACGACCGACTCAGTACAATATAGCGCAAGTCTTACGACTCGAATAACAACGTTATTCACCTAATACACACAGTGTCTTTATCCGATTGCGCGCACAACTAAAATACAATAATATAAAATGTATAAACTCTTATTGTTCTTAAACCGTCGTACAGGGCGTCCAAGATGTTTGAATAATTATCATACATCTATGTATAGTTACTACTTACACGACTATTCATCTATTTATTCAACTTGTTTTATCTACTTTTTCATAAAAACCCTTTAAACGATCTTGTAGATATTCGGTCTTAAGTCGTTACGTTTCATTAAAATTGCAAATTCTTAACTTACTTCTACAGTAAATTTAGTTATTGCAAGTATGTTTACAATAATAATATATTTAAAAACACAATTAAAAAAATTAATATTAAAAGTCATGAACAGTTGGATGTGTTAATTTGTATGATCATTTTTCAAGAAATCCCACGGTATTGTAAGAAGTTGATGGTCCAAATACTCAATGAGTATTAATACAAATCCATTAGTTTATTTTTTAAAAATATTTTTAAGTCTAACATAGAGTGATCATAATCTTGTAAGGATAAACATTTAACCAACCCAATATACGAGTTTCATCATGTTTATATATCTTATATGAAGTCCATTTATCCTAAATATGCTATATTATGTTAATATCACAAGTAAATATGTATTCTACTTACTTTATGTTAACCGTTTAAAGGTTTAAAAATTCAACGTTTGATTAAGTGTAACCTAACCTATTTGATGTGTACAGTAAAATGTATATTTTAATGTTGTAGTACAATATTATTAAAATCAAATTTTGTAAATTTAAATAAGCCAATATGTAGCCCTATGGTTTTCAGATTTCGCCAATTCCGTGTTCGAGTCACCTATGCGGGTATCATTTGTATTCGACTTTTGACTCGCCGTTTACTTTTATTCCTTTGGATTCTAATAACTTACATTGGTCGGCGTGCAATATAAGGCTAGTTAAATCAAAAATTTTCAACAAAGATGTCTCCTCCTTGCACGTGCGTGCGATCAAAACAAATTGCTTACACACGACGCAAACCAATCGCCAGCAGAACGGTTTTTGCTCGCACTTGGTCTTTTCGACTACCGAGCATTTATATATATATACATGTCTGTGTGTGTGTCGATCCAATATCTACAAAGTTTGTTGTGCTCGTTCGGTGAAGTGTCTCCACATAAAGGCAACACAACACAACACGGTGACGTAGGCAATTTCAAACGGGGGACAGGGTTTATGAGAATACGGCGTTCAACGGTCCAAAAAGCAAAAAAAAAGAAGAAGATATATACATATATACATATGTGTGTATGGCGGTACTCGAAGACGTGAGTGAGACGAAACGACAAACTCGACCCATCTGGTGCATCTCGGTTGATTGTCTATTTTTCGCCGCGCCTTCGTCTCGTGACTCCAATAATATTTCTTATTTCGCCCCTTATACTATGTACGTGTGTGTAAGTGTGTGTGTTTCTATATGTATTGTATTTTATTTTATATTTCTACCTCGCCTCCTACCCCCACCCCCTGCACATTCCACGTAAACGGTCTCCCGAGAAAATTGGCCCATTCCAAAGCTGCGCAGGCAGACGTAACCGTCTTAATTTCTGCGATGCCAGATTTACAGCAGAATATAATAAAATAATATACGTGCCCGGTCCGCCGGACATGTGGTACGGATATTGGAGAGATAAACACTTGTACGATACAATACAATGTCACACCGGCCGGGCTAGCGGAAATGCCAATTTAGAATCACACGGGTTTGCTGTGAAATAAATGGATGGGCGGACTCGATTGATTTCGGTTTGGGCGCTGACTCAAAACTTTTCCAAACGGTCCTCCGGTTTAGTTGGCCTTCGGCTATTGTTTATCGCCTATCCCGCCCTGGAATGTCTAATAAATATATATATATAGTAAAAATACAAGTAGCTGTGATTACATACAGCTCCGTCTTAGGAGTCTTCACTTTCCCGGAAGTGAATAATCGTGGACATTTCCGGGGAAAGTTCCCTATATATATACTTATATGAATTTCATAAATATTGTATTAATTAACTGCATTGTTTATGTTCGTGTTTTGCATATAAATATATACAAGAAACTGGAAAAAAGTAAAAAATAAATTATCTACATCTTAGTATGTAAATTCTTTTAACACTAGATTTGTTCTAAAACTCAAATGACAATATCTAATACGAGTATGAATAAATTTATATTTTTTTATTGCTATTTAAAACCGTTGTAACTATCATGGAGGCAAGTACAACTTGAACCAAAACTTGCATCGACGTCATGGGGAGAATAATATGTTCGCATACAGATCCAGAACCGGATTCTAAATCGCTTTCTTCCTCTCGAGTTTGTGTGATGTCCAAGTCGAACCTATCTCCATGATGATGCGATGAATTTCCATGCTGTAAAATAAATGACTTTACGTGGAGGATCTACTTCTACATCCAAATCATCAATACCATCCATTCAAAACAAGTGTTTAAACAGATTTCCAAAAAGATTCCATCAAAATAGTACATGACCCTTAGATAACAGTTGAACGAACACATTTCTATTTATACAAATTTATTTGTATTAAAATTCAAGATTACTCAAGATTTAGTCCTCTAAAATAATGAAATTTAATATGTCATATAATGATTTAATTTTGGGGAAAGATGGGAATTTAGGAAAAGTAGTCTTGACGGGACATTCCTGGGTAAATAACTTTAAAAAATAACTTTCGGGTAAAGAACCGACAATGGTGTTCTAAGCGACTATCATACGATAGTTAAATATAATTGTAAGTAACTGACATCCTATATTATACACATAAGTTGTAGAACAACGCTAAGGCAGCCGATAAAGGAATACTATTCAAAGAAAATAAACCTAGTTGTTTTCACTTATCTCTAATCTCTTATCACTAATCTCTTAACTCCCACTAAAAGTGTAAAGCTAAAATGGCGGCGTGAAATTTCTTGTATCCAGCCCAAAAACATAATATCCATGTTAACAGTAAACTACTAACAATTCAATGGCGTAAGCGAATATTAATCGGTCGTGCGAGCGACTAATGCGGGCCAATAATAATTATTCTTACTATATGGAGAATTGCAGTGCCGAATGAATAATACGGCTGCTTTTGATTACCGATTTTGGAACGCTGTTTCGCGCGTCAATAATTCACTAAGCCGGCAAAGAAAACCTTTGATGCCGGCAAACGGAATGGCTAACAAACACAATATGAGATGATGCATTGCGGTGATGTAACGGGTTTTGCACCAGCGGCGAGGGAGCTTAGAGAGATACCTTGGATCCGTAATATAGGATGACGTTATTAGGTATCTAATACATATTACAACACGCCTAACCTACCGTATAGTGTATTATACACAACAACAAGGCGTATGACGAGTTCCAGATTAACTACCCATCGTCCTACAGACACACCGTCCGTAATTAGCGCCGGCACAACGACTCCCTAGCGGGTAGGTAACCTCGCTTCCACCTCTGCCGCTGTCCTTCTGTTCTCCGGGGTCTTATAAAGCGAAAATTTACACACCAAGCAACCGGATTGGCTTTTATCCTTTGACCTCGCGTCTCCGGACTTAAGTCGTCACGGCCGCCGCTTTATTAATAATTCCGATATCGCCGACAAGCGGGCTTATAATAATCACCGTGATTGTGTCTACCGCTAGCCGTGCACATGGACCACCCCAAAGGTTCCACCTCAAAGGATCCGGCGACGGTGACGCTTTAATATTGTATTATACTATTATCATTGTATCGGCGGTTGTACACATCTGTGTGCGGTCTCTCCGGCTCGGCTGCAATATCAATCTTTTTGAAAATGTGATGATAATTATGCGAAATAATATTATTAATTTTGTACACCGTCGACGAAAGTTGTTGTACGCATACAAGCTGATAAATCTGATGTAACACACTCGTTTTCTCGAAAAATATGTATGTACAATTTATTAACACGGTTATGATATTAAGTTGGATACAAGACATTTCATATCGACATTTTTTGCGTTACAATTCCACTTTCACGTGATAAGAGATAAGTGATATATCATAAGAGATAATGGATAAAAGAAAACAGATAAGTGAAAATAACAGAGATAATCAATTACCAATAATCTTGGAACACGACGTGACATGATATGGTGTATTAACGTTTGTTGAAAAATATATGTAATATGTTTGTGTAATGATAAATATATCTAAAAATAAATTGGTTAACCTTAATTATTATAACTTTGATGTTCTTAAAATGTTTTGTCGAATAGTTCGACTATTTACAGTATAATTATTAGTAGCATCCTACATTTTTTCAAAATAGATATTTTTCTGTCAATGTTATGTAAATACATTAATATTATAATTTAGAAAACATGTCAAGTAAAAAAAAAAAAAATTATTTTTACAAAAATATTCAACGAGTTTCTGTATTGTACTCGCGCACATTGGTATAGTGTACTTCACATGTAAAAAGAATACTCCACACAAAAAAAACCCTTAATATTTATTATTCAAGTAGTAACGCTGTTATTAATAGTCAACTTAAATCCGTCGGATCTTATAAGGAAAATAAAACCATTTTTTAATGATAATTTGCCATTGGTTAGATAAGACTATGTGAGGTTAGGTTATTGTATAAAATAATAAACACTTACTTAGTTGTCTTATAAAAAACAATGAGTAATTTATAACAGGTGGTAACTAATATTAGATAGTGCAACTGGTCATTTCTATACATCTTTCAGTTTGTACAGAGTATTGGTGCTTAATTATACACTTAAGTATTTTACTGCCAACAGAGTAAAAAAAAAACTTAAATTAACAATTAGTTCGCTGTGACGGGACGATGCCGCTTCATTTTTTTCGCCTTTTATTAAATATTTTATTTGTTTCGACGCAACGTTGACAGCTGGCCAAAGTTTTTCAATTCGCCCTCTGTCAAGTCCATAAAAGATTTTTTTCTTTTGGTTTTTTTCTAAGCCTGAAGATAATTTTTGACAGTTAGATAATAAATTAGGCTATTAATTTGGATTGACAGTGTAAATGAACTTTGAGCATAAGGAGTGACGACCGTTTCTGGCTGTTGAGCGATGACGATTTTTTTCTTCTTCTTAATTTTGTTTGTTTTTATTTTAGACGTCATTCGAAAAGCTCGACGCGCAATACTGCGGTGACTTTTTAAAACCAATTTTTCTTAGACTTGGCCTAGTTAGTAAATAACCATTTTCGATTGCTTAACGGGTGTTTTTTTATCCAGTATTGATACAACGTTTAACAGTTATGAACGGATTCTATAGTAATTAAGTACGCGTGGTTCTTACATATTTATAGGCGCTAAGTTATAATAAAGGATAAAAATCACATAAACGGATATATTAAATCTAGGTGTCGACAACAGTCTTAACGCTATAATGTAAGCCGGTATTATTGTCTTACTCCATTTGTGCAGAATCCGGAAAAGCCGTTACACAGTATAATATAATATATTGTGTTCACTGGTATTTTCTAGGTACTATACGAGGCGCAATATCTTATTATCATAGCGCCGCTTTCTAATGTTTTACGGAATGTTACATCGGCTTTGTGTTTTGGTCTACTCGAGATGTATTCGTGTCCCGGTCGTTCTGAACAATATATAATATTATTGTGTGTTATTCGATTTCTCCGTGTGCTTTCGGACGATCCAGTCGCATATATACAATAATAATAATTCTTGTTGTTATTGTTAAATAAACGGGCACATACACGAGTTGTGTTCACACACACACACACACACACACACATTGTTGGACGTTGGTTGGACGAAACTAAGGTCGTTAAGAAGAGCAGATCGTCTTGGAATACACAAAGAGATATTTGCGGTGCGTGTCATAATTCACGGTATCGGGGGGTCTATACTCCAGAAAGATATCTGATTTAAGACGTAAAGTTTTTGGGGACCGACGCGAATTCCTGCGCCGGTGTTAGCAGAGCGTATCTCTCGCAGTTGTACACACGGTTTTGGCGGTCGGGTGTGGACCGGACGACCAACTATATAAGACCTTAAACGGCGACGACGAAGACGAGAAACTTAAACAATAATTTGTGACCGTATATAGATTATTGCTTAAATATACAACTGCGTCGGTGGCGGGGGGGGGGGGGTGCTAAGATTTCGGCCGGGAAGAAAACCTCTTAATGGCTTTTAGTTGGGATTTAATGTACATTTGTCATCCGACGGGTTCACGTCGATTTCGCGGCTCTCTCTTTTCCGTACCGATGGAACCGGCCGATTACACCTTGACTCCGCTTGCAACACGACTCTCTTCTGGCTGGCAATACCTCTATACATGTATAATAATAATAATATATAGGTTTTTTTCCTACAAACTCCTCGAGTGCCATACACACCGTCGCCGCCGCCGCCACCACCGTTTTGCTTAATGAGGTAGACGGTGAATTATATGCGCAATCAAGACTCCTATCAGTTGTTTCTTATCGGTTCCTGCGCGGCAAAGTTTCACCGTAGGTACTGCCATAATTTAGGTATGCTGTCCTCGTAATTAGCACACCCAAAATGTCGAAAAAATATCAGGTTACCATTATGTACGTTCTCGACTAACTATCTAAACTTTACGTTAAATTTAGCACGGTGACTTTGGCAAATGATTAGTTTTTGACTAGTTGAATCTGATCGATTTCAAAATTATTATCTATTGGATGATTTTTGTTTTAAATATACGGTCATATTGTACAGTTATAACAATGTAATGTTTGTGTAGGCCAATAACAAATGTTAAACATAAAAAAATATTTAAATTCAATGCCATTAAGATTGGGTGTCAAAGCCTTTACGTTTTATGCATTCTAATTTGCGATGCAGTAGAATTAGAGTTATTAGAAAATAAGTATATAATTCAAATGATTAGACAGCGTGGATATACTGTTGTCTGTTCTTCAACAGGAATAGTGTTTGAAGTTGATATTTCTTGACTGACTTTATGAGAAAGATGGCTGCTTGTCTGTATAATATTTTTTTTAAAACCAACGTTTACGACTAACACCACATAAAGGTTTCGGGCGGCGACTACAAGATTAGATAATTGCCTTTATTTTGCCCTTTAATAATAATAATATACAAAATGCTATCACGAATAGAAATCTACACGAAGGTATTAGCAGCTACTGTACGGTTGTATTATGAGAGTCTAATGCCCGCCACAACGGCAACTGATTTCCATAGAAAACCTTTGCGAGGGCCATAACAATAACAGTAATAATAATAATAATAATTTCGCACGTACATAAGTACAACTGGGCTGTCCGACTGGACATTATACACATACTCGGTGGTGCTAAGTGCGATGTGCAGCACATGAGGAAAAGGTCCTGAGCTGTTGTGCAAAATAACCATAACAATATTCGAGCGCGTTAAATTTAATAAAGGATTCAAACAAAAGTCATTAATTACGATAATGCGTTCTGGCTCTATCTCTGTCTCCCTATGGCCGTGCAAGGGATTATAATATGTATCCCGGCCACCGCCAGAACTATAAGGGACCGGGCCGTTTATGATATCTACATCATTTTAGTTTCAAACCATTATCTCAATGTGTTGCTGCGCCGCCGGGCGAGAGAACCGCGGGGTCTCTCTTATGGCTTCTCTATTTCACATCCCGTCCACTCGCACACGCTCGCCAATAATATAACGCCTCTGTGTGTATGTACTTAAGCTTCTAGCATCCGTTTTGACTCTGTCCGAAAATCCTTCTGTGTATGTGTGTGTAAGTATGATTTCGAGTGCGTTTAGGCGAAATCACCGCCTAAAACGAAACCGGCTTAACGATTACCATAAACACGGCAGTCCGGGTGTACCTGCTACACTACTAAAAGGGGGGTTGAGGGAGGAACACGGGGGGCGGTTAACTATGTTTATTCACACACACACACAGTTATAACGTGTAACACCTGTTCCTCATCCGAAAGGCGGTAGGAATTTAATTTAATCGTTACGTGATTATAATTCACATTAGGTTAAGTGCGAGATATCGGATGTGTGCATATCTACATCAGCTACATAAAAGACATTTGGACCCGAGTCTGCGAATATATTATTATTATTACAATAATCGTGTAACCGTTATTATAATATTATTCTTTATTAGCCAACCCCAAAGCGTTATCCGGTTTTATACTCGCACGATAAATAAATTTCATTGTTGTTATTGCCCTGCGGTTTACTCAAATATATACATATAGCATAAAATTGTATAAATCTGCTTGGGATTCAAATTTCGTGTCGTTTTGAAAATCGTAACAAGTGCACTACAACAGTTATGGAACGACACAATCCTTCATCTTTGTTTTCGTATGCCATCCATGATCGAAACAAGCACATCCGGCACACACTAATTACTAATCAAACCTTTTAATTGAAATCCACCCGTGCGTTATAGGTCCGACAGAGCTAAAGTTTAATAACAACGCTATGCCATCGTCAAATGTATGTGGAAAACACAGCAAGTAGATTTTAGTTTTTCAGATGTTAAATATTTCTCGACATAAATTTTTACCATTTCTAGAAACAGCCACTAGACCATCGACCGCATCAGTATCATGCATAGAGGCCCCACTTTAGTATTTCTTTAGTTAAACCCCTATGCCTCAATATCATCCTTGTACCCAGGCTAGAGCGTTAAGATTACTAGTGTACAGTTATCTGTAGCCCAACACATTGTTAAGATTTATTGTAAGGTTAACAACAATTCAGGTCATCTGCAAACAATAACATTTCCCAACAAGATAGGAAAATATCATTAGCACACAAAAGCAAGAAAAAAGGGGCTAAATGAGAGACACGCCAAAAGTAACTTAGAGACAAGCTGATGAAATATTTTCTGCATTGGTGTGAACAAGACTAAAACCGAGGTGTTATTAAAAAGTGTTTGCCGCTAAAGGGATTTGTCGATTGTACATTTTATTTTGTATTTAAATCCGAACACGAACAAGTTGTATCGTTCCTTTCAGCGATTTACAATAATTACACACCGCGGTTTTCGATTCGGCGGGAAACGTGGCCGGTACACAATAAATGTCCGCTCTCGCACTTATTTATTAACATCTCTGCGGTGTTTTATTCATCCGGCGCATACAAATCTACACTGTATACACACCGTGTCAGTGTACCGCACTACTGTGGAAAACAACTTTTCGGCAAAATTAATGCATTTTCTTTGTCCGGTTTGATATTTTGCCGCGGGACTACACTGTGTGTGTATAGGCCACGGGGAAACCGTTGATTTTGAGGCCGGGGTAGAGGCACGATGACGGACGCGGGCGCGGGCGACCCGGGGAACAGGGGTAGAGCGGCACGGGTTGCCTTTTCTTGTCACTTTCGCGTTTAAGCTGTTTGATTTGTAGTCCGTGTTAATTGAAATTCGAGAATCACCGGTCGCAAAGGGTCGAAGCTCCCCCGCCCTCTCCCCCAGGCACCTCGATGAAAAGGCTTGTCGTTGATTTACTACTGGATTCTGACAGGCCATCCTCCGCTTTGATTGCTCTCGCCCGAATGAGTTATTAACTACCGCTGTTGTCGTTGCTAATATAGTAGGTCGGCGGTAGGTTTTTTCAAAAACCATAACGTTAAAAAAAAATGTGTAAAAGAATAAAGTTTTCTCGACGCCAACAAAATATATAGTGCTTTTGTTATAACGGTCAAATAATAAATAAATAAACCAGATTTTTTTGTTTTTTTTAGTTGTAATACCCATAATATACAGGGTGTTCCAGCATGAAAGTTAAGTAATAGGTGATTGGACATCTAGGGGACCCCCAAATAAGTCTACCGTTTTCATTTTTGCGATAAGTCAAAAATTGAAAGTTTCGACAGTTAAATAAAAAAATAAGACTTAAAAAAAATAAAATTATTCCCGGTTATTTAGTGCAAAAAGCTCACCTTAAAAGAGGGGTCACTTCATTTTCAGTCCTTTTCGGCTCTTAACTCAAAAAATGATAAGAGAAAAATGATTAGAGACCAGAAATAAATGATAAGTGATAAAAGATAAATGCTTAGACTTAATTGATAAGAGATAAATGAAAAGAGATAATTGGTAAGAGATAAATTATGATAGATTAGAGATAAATGATAAGAGATAGGTGCTAAATGATGAAAGATTAGAGATAAATAATTAGAAACAAGAGATAAGAAATAAATAATACGATATTAGTGATAAGAGATAAATGATTAGAGACCGCAGATATATATATATAATAAACTAGATTGCTAACTAGCGATAAGAATTGAAGCCGACGGTCCGCCATTCTGGTGGGATTTATGTGTGTTATCAATGCATATAATATATATCTGTATATATTATTATATCAATATTACATATATATGTGATTGTTATAAACATATATAATTCTCGCGTGATAAGGTTCTAATTATCACCAAGATGGCGGAAGGTGGCTGCTTCAATCTTCTCTATTGGTGGCATGTACTGTTAGCAATCTAGTTTATTATATATATCTATGTTAGAGATTAGAGGCAAGAAAAAAATGATAAGATAAGTGATAAGAGAAGATTTAGGGACTGAAAAAAACTGAAAATGATGTGACCCCTCTTGTAAGGTGAGCTTTTTGCACTGAATAACAGGGAATAATTTTATTTTTTTTAAGTCATATTTTTTTATTTAACTGTCGAAACTTTCAATTTTTGACTTATCGAAAAAATGAAAACGGGAGACTTATTTGGGGGTCCCCTAGATGTCCAATCACCTATTACTTACCTTTCATGCTGGAATACCCTGTATATAGGAAAACGTTCGTCGTGCTGACCAAAAGTGGCACATTTATGATTTTAGCTGTTCAACATTCGTTCGTGTGTTGCATACAATATACTAGCACAGATTAAATAAAACCAGATAGTGCACTATAAAAAAAATACTCTAATAATCTCATGTAAGTGTGACTAAAACAAAAAAAATCATTCTGTTGTACAGTGTGGACTAAAAAATTCTGTGATGTTATCACGTCCATCGACCATCGTTGTCTAACTACTTGTTATCAGTATTTCTTATCAGTTTGCGTTATTATTATAAATAGCGTGCATGATATTTTCAGCACTATAATTTCGTCCTACTGCATTAAGTTTAGACCAGTCAAAAATCGTTCTTTGAAAATCTATTGTTTTACTATGTAGTGCATTAACTGGTTTTATTTGATCTGTGATAAAGACATATCTGTGGAAGGACATATTAATGTAATAGAGTTGAAGCAGTGGTTTCCAACCGAACTCGAGACACGGGCCACTTCTTAATTGCGCACCTCACTTCCACTCCTACCTCTTATTTCCTAATTACAAAAACAATTCGTTGGCATCGTGGACCATTTGAGACGAGTCCAAGGACCACCGGTTGAGAATTGCTGAGTTAAAGGAACCTAGTTCAAAACCTGTATACATACATAATATATGTATTCAGATAAATGTGATTTTTTTTATAATAATACTTGTGCATGCATTATAATTGCCGTTCTGAACAATGTATTTAGATCTTTCCAAATATGGTATTGCGGTCTACGGCCCCTGATGAAATATTATTTCAAGTCGCCTCTCGGCCGACGGTTTCCCCTATTTTCGGAGAGTTATAGCATTTGTTTTGGCGATCGTCAACGGCGATATTTACAACCGGCAGCGGCTCATAACTGTACATATATAATTACCATAATAGCAATAGTAATAATAATAATATGATATTAGGTATTATGATTATAAACAGTCGTATATTATATTATTATTATATCATGGCTACAGCGGGGGGGGGAGTGGTCGTGTGTATACGATATATAATAAATAACCGATTGATTGTTTACCGCAGAAAAGGCGGTGGGGGGGAACTCGACCATGTGATCCTCGGGTTAACAATATGCCAGAATTTATATTAAACGGGGGACATTGTTTCAATATTGGCCATTAACGTCGTCCGGGTCGACTATTATTGTCGGTCCGTATAGCTTTGCGTGTACCTTCCTCGCCCGACTTTGGAAATGATCGTTTCGACAGCGGCGGTCGTTCATTATAATATTATAATGCTGTGCCGAAAGGAAAAAACCCCACACCAGCCGGCAGGTCGAGGTTTCCAAATTTGATGTCTCCACTAGTCGCTTAAATATACGACGGGATTTGTGGCCGGTCGCCCACCCCTTTGAGACCCGACCAGCACGCCGGTAAACCTATATAAACCGTGAAATATTATGTTGGTAAGCGTGTCGCGGTACTGTTTTTATGATCACAACCGAAGACGTGCGATCCCTAACCGGCCGGTTGGTAGCAGAGCGTGGTCGGCTTTTCCCGGGGAAATTCCCCTGACCGACTTAGCGATACTGTGTAGTTCATCCCGGCGGGCCCATGACTTCCGATTTGCGCAAAGCGAAACGTCGGCGCAAGCCACCCGGGGGGGTTAGCCGGCCAAAATTAAACAGACTACCGGTCCTTTTTGATTTGACCGCCGACATTTTATCGGTCTTCGGGCCTTCGGACAGTTCCCAACCGGAATTATCATCATTATAACTAACATCATAGCGCATGTGTACACTATACTATGTATTGTATCCACCGTCTGTTGGGAATCAAGTATAAGGGTACGATTAGGTAATTCCTTCTGATACCACTCCACGTGCGGTTTTCAATAATACTTAGTAGAATGCCTCGACCGAGGATCCTGATACACCGCCAAGGTACACATTACTTGTGTTTTATATATTAACCCTGACATTTACTTATGTCCACCATTGGACATAAGTGCCCGCAAAAGGGTATGGAGATCATGTTAATACTCAACTCTTAATGATAATACTTACAACATCGTAAAACATTTGAATAAAGTCAGCACTGTGGCCATTGGCATGAACTTAAGTGAACAGTGATAGATCCACTTTTTATGAATAAACGTTTAAACGTTAATCTGTAAGTGGTGACAAGTATTAATTATCTGATAACAAGTAGAAATAATACATTGTATAATAATTATTTTTTTCCTTTTTGTTTTATCGGTTTTAAACGTTTAGCAAATCGGTTGAACTTCTATATTCGTTTTTTTCGTTAATAACTTTAATATTCTTCATAAAAAAAAATGAAATCTCCTTGGAAAATGTGAGTTTATCGATGGGGTTTTTTCCGTTCCAATGGTTTTGCTTAAATATTTTTTATTAGTATTGCGAATGTCTCGGTTGGGTTGTTAGTAATAAAATGCCAAACTAAGCTAACGAACCGAATCCGCTAAGACTTGAATTTATTTCCATGGACTTATAATATATACAGCTAAACGGTCGTTGGGAATGTATCTTGAACGCAAATAGAACATAAGAAAGTGACATGTATGTCGTCTCCTTTTTTAATCTCCCTCTCTTTTAAATACATGAACAAAATAGATCTTTTGGCTTTTGTTAAATTCCTCAGTTTGGTCATTTCTCAGCAATTTTTTTTTTCTTACTCACTAAGATTCAATGTATAAGATAAAATATATGGTTGTGAATTATCTATTTATAACATAAAGATTTAGGCCTTATAAAAATAAAATATTATTTATTTTCTCAATGCAAATGAAAAGAAGTCTAATTTTTTTTTTTTTTGATAAGAAGTATAATAATGTTCCTTGGAAGATTATAAGGTAATGGTAGGAATGATTTGTATGTTAAATATATGTATAAAGAATAATGTAGTTGTTTTCAATAAGGTAAATAAACATCAAATACGTTTATTGTGTACCTTAAAAAACAATACATTTTAAACAGTTATTTCGATTGCATTTATTTATAGCAATGCGTATACACAACGGAGTTTATTGCATAATATGTGCTCAACAATGATTTTTGAAAAACTAATGCAACTTTAAAATATTGTTTATTATATGGGAGAAATAGCAATGAGTAAATTATCATGATACACTCTGTTAAGTCGTGCAGTTATATCAACAACCGTAAAGCTCGGGATAAACCTTGTATTTCTCCGTGATCGTAAAGTTTAATTGGCATAAACATAAGTACATCCTAACAAATAACAGTTACAAATATGTAGAAATAATAAAAATAATGGCAATTTTTTACGTTTGTAGATACATTTATGTTTATAATACAATTTTATAATAAAATACTCTACATACATAGAGTTATTATCCGTTATTGGAAAAATATTGTAAGTGTTTATATATTATACTAATGCTTGTACCTTTTTGCTAAATTCAAATGTATGCAGAATGAAATAATATTATGTAGTATTATTAGGATCATTTATGAAAAGAGCGTATATTGAGTGTTTAAAGGTAGGAAGAAGTGGGAAGTAAATAATGAAAGATAAAAGTATCGAGTATATAATAATATTATAATTGATATCACAAATGGCTGAACCGGTTATGTACTGTGCAAAAGGGAGAATTTTTAATAATTGTTACGATTTTCATAACAAATCGATAAAACCTTGATAATCGCTTATACCATATCGTATATTTAATAATTTTAATATAATTGTAATAATTTCTGTAGTAAGGAGTTATACCGATATTTAAATTAAACGTGATTTGTATGTACAACGATTATTATTGACTCTTTCCCTCCAAAGAGCCATCATCAAAACGTTTTCATTATAAAACGTCCTACTGTAACAGTTTATTTTTATTTTTGTTTTATAGCCGTTGTAAAACGATAATGACGGTTAAAACAAATTGATAGACCCGTACAAAAGCTGTGAAGGGCAAATTCGATTAGGCGTATAATGTGCTTGTAAAATAAAAAACCATATAAAAATAAAAATGTCTATATCCGGTTAATATTATAATGTACAATACCGCTGTCGTTTCGTGGTTAACAGTTATAGCCGAACCGATATGGTTTTGTGTGTGTGTGTCTGTGTGTGAGTAAAAGTGACGTTTATTATTATTAAAAAAAACTGCGCAGACGACTTTGGATAATAATTGTTAATAATTATCATCGTTAAACGTAAATGCATATTCTGTAAAATACAATATAATGTGCTCGCACCTGTAATGCGGTAGTCGGCGATTATTATAATATATATATATATATTTATACATTGTGTATAGATATATTTATTTATGTATATTGTCGGGTGTATATTATAAATATTATTTTGTTTTAAAAATGAATGCCGTCCGGGACGACTTAACGACTTGGGTCGTCGGTTTTTTACATCATCATAGCATCGTTATTATCATCACCATGCGCCGTCATCGTACACTGTAATCAACACTGTTATTATTATTATTATTAACAGTTTTTTTTTATGAATGTATTATCATTTATATATATATATATATATATATATATTTGTATACGGTAAAATGCATCGGAAGCGGCTATATGGCATAACGGGCCACCATTTGTGGCGAGGGTAATGTAAAATTATTATGACAAGAACGTTCTCGGGCTCTGTTCTTATAAGTATTGTTAAAGTGCCTTTCGGCGTCATCGCCGTCTCGCCCCCTCCCTCTCCTTACTTCCATCACTGACATTGGTTTATTTGAATAACGATAAGATCGAGAAGAATTATTAAGACCATTGATGACACTGGCGTTTGCTTCGACCCACACCGTCTTAATAATACAGTGTCTGTGAACCCTTTCCTCAACCGAAACATAACCCTTTACAGGCTGACGTGGACATGCACGCCGATTTTATAGACTAATCGCTTGCTGTTGTATCTTTATCTTTATCGACCTATAACAATATAATATAGTTTACTAGACGGTGGGTAATCGTTCGATAAGAAATAATCAGAATAAACAATATTGGTATTACCTACTGTGTTAGTGACGGCGCTCTGCGTAGGCAAATCAGGTACGCAGGTGTATGGCTTACCCAAGTGACTAATAGAACAACTTTTAAATGAAATAGTTATTTATATATATATATTACTTCAGTTCCAGTTTACTAAAGTACTAAAGAACTAATAAAAAAATAGTAGACATTAGATTACATACAGATCAAAGACCAAAATATATAATATGGTAATCACTAGAAAGCATTATAATCAGGGAGAATATCTCGGAAATTATAAATTTGAATGACACAAATAACAATCACGAAGCAATTAAAACAAGAATAGCTACTATATGGTCTGTAAATCCAAACAATTATCACATTATATTAGGTAGTAATTAGCCTAAGTTATTTTATATGCACGTGAACGTTGGTAAATAACCAAAGGGGACGAAGAGAAATTAGCAGACTTTGGAATAATGAATTAAAGTGTTGAAATGGAAACCGAACGGTAAAAGTCCACTGGGTAAACCGAAAAAAAAGGCGGATAGACAAAGTCTATCTGTTAGATCTAACAAGAATTGGAATACAATACAGTGAAACAAACCTCAGGATAGGGTTAAAAGCAGGAAGTGGGCGCGTGTTACGGTAATTGGCCTTAATGATTTTTAAGGAATTAGAAGAAGATATATCAAATAACGCTCGACAGTTGCAACAAATAGTCGCAGGAAATAAAAACAGTTTTGATTTAATGTTTTGTTCCTGTATCAATATTTCGGCGTTATATTTTCTACAACAGTTGTAAACCCAGTTTAAATAAATAAGTAATTTGAGGTAGTTTTGATTTTGATGGGATGTAACATTAACTTCTATTTAAGGAAAGTAACTTTTCTAGAAAAAAAAACGAATAATATCTTGAGTTACTGTCTCTTTTTTTTTTTTTGAAAGGAGGCTACTCAGAGTCGACTTGGGAAACCCAGTAATTAGTACAGCGAGAACAGCTTATACCCTTTACAGCCTTTTACATTTTTTTGGCACAAACGAGTAATTATACTTTCTCTAAGTGGTTTATACTCGATTTAATAGTTTCATTATCTCGAAACTATTGTTGTCCGCCGCAATGAATTACTCGTCTTTACTTAAGCGACTACCTATTAGTGACTAAATTAGTTATATTTTTTATGGATAGTAGCAAATATAACACCAATGTAAACTCTAAGCCGAACGGGTAGATTTTACACACTCTCTGCCGTAGCCCATGTCGAGTGGTCCTAATCCTCCCTTATAAGAAGATCCTTAGACGGTGTTTTCATTTATTTGTTCGAGGACCCGGAAACCGTAGTTTATTCCCGTGGGTCTAGATCGACTGCCTGAAGATTTAATAGAGGTTTATTTAACGGATAAACCGTGGCCAGTAAGGTGTAGATGGTCTGAAACGGGATTTAAGGGTAAATGGTTAAGAATGAAGGCATTTTTCTCAGTTTAGCTGTATAAACGAACATAATATAGCGAGTATAGTGACAATATTGGATATGCGACATTCCCAGTTCATAAATATTTTATAATACTTTATTGATTCCATCTGTTGATTTTTTCGGAAAATTCACAAAGGCTTGAACATAATAAAACGTACTTAACCCATACATATTATAGCTTTTAAGTACATTTTTAATGTGCCAATAAGTTTAATGTATATTTCATAGTTCAATAGGCCGGTCAATAGTATGACCATCAGGTTAATGGATCCCTTGTATGCGGAAGACCCTACTAGACTCACCTTGTGTTATTGATCCCAGATTGAAACTGAATTTGTAAATATTATACTGTAAGTTCCCTATAGGCCATCTCGAATAATTGTTGTAAAAAATAAAATGAAAAAACGTACATTTAACCCGTTTCTAACGAATTCAAACGTCTTGTGTATTAGATGTTAAAATATGCTCGCCGAGTAAGAATTGTAAGTGTAAGTCTTATGTTATATATTTTGGTAACATTACACGGCGCGTTTAAAACAATACTAGTCCGGCTAATCTTATTGTATTGCCACCGAGTTAGTTCTACAAAGTAGCTGTAAGTTAATTTGTTAATTTTCTCACGTCGAAAAACTCATTGAAACATTATTATGGAAATAAAACGTCGTTTCATTTACATATCGTCTCTCTAATCCCTCGGTAATCTTACCAACACTTTTCTGACTTTTCTTGCACACACATACACACCGTCGACGCTTGAGTACAGTGTACAGTGTTTTAATTATTCTGTAGGCCTTTTTCAAAAGCAGGTGTATCTCTGTTAAATGAGCGCGTTCGCACTGTGGGACGTACACTAGATTAGAGCGACATGATAATATTTAAAGGATACATAAAAAAAAATATATATATATTTATATATATATATATGTACACTATACAGCTTTTTGTTGCAGGATTACAATAGCGTGGCGGCACGTGTACACATTTAATCTGTCTAAAAACATAGTTAAAAATAACTTTCACGGTTAAAGCAATAACCGTGAACATTCGCCCAATATACAAACGAAGGCGTGACATAATATACCTAACGCGGAGCATAAGTTGTATTTTATAATATAATATAATTCTCAGAATAAGCACCGTGTATACAGTATATGTATATGTACGGCACAAACAGCGGCTCTAAACTCCACTTGGCAAATATACTGATATAATTATTATGGTAAACACCGTCGAGCGGATCGTGAATTTCTGAATATTAATCAGACCCGTTGACGGTATAAGCTTGGATTGCCGTTGTATTTATGACGATTAAGTTTATATATACATATAATATAGTGCACACACACACACACACCCCCCTTTTCGATTTCGAGCCCAATTTGATTTACGGCTCCGCAAACAAACCGGTAACAAACGCCGGTGAACTTAATCAAAAATCAAAGTATTTATTACATATTATATTATGTCTTGGGCTAACCGATAACCTAACCTAACGGCATTGCAAATTATCCAATTCAAACGAGTAGTGGCAAAAACGGTAGTGGACGATTGTCAATGCGTGGAAGTTTTAAACCTAGTCAATACAAAAAAGGTAAATTAATTGTATAATATTTTTCCCCACAAGCAAAACAATACAATAGCACAATATATTATCTATATTACTATAATAATTATAAATTGTGAATATAATATGGTGTAGGTTTTCGACGTGTTTCCCGTAAACGGGATGAAGATTATTGCTCATGTAAACTTTCTACGGTAACACTGTTAACAGTTTTGGAAAAATGTACTCCAATATTTTCGAAGTTTATGAACAGAGCTACATTTTTTTTTCATTAAAATCATAACCAATCCAAACGCAAGTATTCAGTTGCAGTCAACACAAACACCAGCGTCTGCACTAGAATAACTACTCTCGGAAGTATTACAAAATATTATTATGTTATTTTGCCGATAAAAAAATAAAAACGTTTTTTACACCTCCCCCCCCCCCAACCGTTCCCGTTCGTTTCTCTCGACGACGATATTTCTATAAACGTATTATATTTTGTTAGATATTTATATATTTTAACACGGTTGTCGTTAACGAGCAGGACAGAACGAGCGGTACGGTACATATACATTATACATATATATTATACACCGTGGGGCCATAATAACAGTGTACGGCGAGAGGCACTTTGTATACTTACGGCGGCGGCGGCACACACCAATTCGGCACATCTGTGCGGCGAAGACATCTCAAATTTATGAGTGACCCCGGTCGGTTTTCATTGGCGTGCCAGACCGTAGGGGAAGGCAGTCCGAAATGAAAACACCCCCCCCCCCTTCTCCTTCCACTTGTACGCTTATATAATAACATATTATATTAACTCCTCGGTCCATCCCCCCCGCACACCCCCCTTCGAGGGTCTTGTGTGTGTGTTCGCTTATCAACAACTTTACTCTTGTCAGCGTGTTCTTGCCCGCGCGCACACAACAAAATCCTTAACACCAATATAATACATATAAGGATTTTCGCACAGTCGCTTTTCGGCGGATGTTTTTAATGACCAGAGCTGGAATTTACATTAGTAATTAGCGCGTGGTCCCGAACCGGCTAGCAAGGGAGATTCGGTGCGAGACACACGATTCCGGTGACTGAGAGATATGTGGAAACCGTGTAGGGGAGGGGAGCGGGCAGGGCAAGGCGCGCGCGAAGAAGGGCAGCAAAGCCGGTTATTTACTGTCTGGCCGACCATAAACGTCTGCGCGCGCTTGTAATATACGGCGCGATAACGCATTACGGTGCGGGCGAGGCAGGGGCCAACGGGTGGCCGGCAGGGGTGTGAATGAGTTAAGGGTTGCGCAGTTATAACGCTAATGCCGTGTTTGTCGCCGTCGATATACGCGCGGTGCTTAAGACGCGTTTTACGACATGTGTACTGTGTGCTTTGGCCGAAAAAGAAAACTTTTCCGGTTTACTCGAAATGAAATATGTATATACACACACATGTACAGGGCGCGATTCATCTGGTGTGAGCCACTCTCGTTTACTAGGGAAAATATCGATACTTTGAAAATTGGTGTTTTTCGCCTAGAAGGTATTGCGGTTTCATGATGTGTCAAATGATATATTATTATTTCCTATCGTATTTACATTTTGTCCAACTCTGGCTTAGGATAGGCTCGATAAAGAGGGAGAGAAAGAGAGAGATGATTAACCCTCTTGGGAATGCCGTTGACCGATATTTAAAACAATGACAAATACTTTGTACCTGGAAAACTGTAATTAATTTCCTTACATACTTAATTTAATATTTATTATATTTATTTATTTTTATCATTGAATAGCCTACAAATAGCAGTACAAACAATAAAATCCTAAAATTTGTGCACATGTGTGATTGATGTTGATAGATTTTTTAAATTTCTATAACCCTATTCCAATTTAATTGATTGATTAAATTATTATTGTACCGGATTTCTGATAACCACTAAAAATAAATTACACATAATATTGTATATATTTTCTAATAATTGTAAAGTAGATCTATGCTATTAATAACGATGTACTGAATAAAACTTCAATTATTAACATAAACACAATATGTACGATTAACAATTCTACATACAATTTTAGGAGTGCAAATTTTGTCGTTTTTAAAATTTAGATATTTTGATCGCTATTGAAATTATTATTTTAACAACTAAATACAGTTTATTTGAAATCGTTCGGTTTGCAAGGGATTCAAAGTTTTCAGCTTTGTTTTACAAAATTCGAATAACAGACCTAAATACAGATTTTAAAAACTCATTATAGTATAGTAGGTATTGAATAGGAATTTTACAGCCGGGGCGCAGTTGAACATTTCAATTGGCATTTATTTCAAGAATTCTGTTCTGTACCGTTACTACTATATTGTTGTATATAAACATAATAAGTAATTCGGATTTACTTAAGTTTTGTAGCAGTCAGTGCTCGTCTCTTTTGCGTTTTCCGAGTAATCCGCGAACAAAAATATTGATGGCTTTTGATAAAATAATATTATATCTGTACACGAGCACCGGCAGAACGTTTTTGGTTTTTTGTTTAAGTTATTGTTGGAAATTAAATTACAAACATCAACCGCGGGAGTCTTGAAGTTTTGATTTACTTACCCTTCCACGTGCGCCCCGTCGCTCTATTAATGAGTGGTCCCAGTACCTTTCTTTTTGAGTTCACATCAACTTGGTTGGTGTTTTTGCTTGCTTGAAAACCAGTAAGTATGGTAATCTATATAAAATTTAAAAAAAAAATACATTTTGATAACTCTGAAAGAGCTCGTTAATAATAGGAAAAATTAAACAAAATACTACACAGATATTTGCCTTAGCTTTGTCTAAGATAATAATATATAGGTAAATCGGATTTAATACCCATGCGGCATAATGATTTGGATTTGAAATAAGTCTATAGGAAGTAGCCTGTTGATTCTAAGCTCACTGGAAAGACCTTGTCAAGGAGATATAAAATATGAATTAAAAAATTAATTATCTAAGTAAAAAAAAATAGTAAATTTTTATATTAAATATTATATTGGCTACGCAAATCTCTGAAACCGATGAACGTATTTTCTTATTTAGAATTACCTTGGCATGAAAAAGTGCAGCGAAGAGTTTCAGAACTTTATCTAATATAGTTGGTTCATGTAGAGCTTTTCAATTGTTGTAAGCCATTCTACACATTTCCCCACCCCTAAATTTTCATACTTTTTTATTTTATTGCTAAATAGCCCATAATGTCTTCTGCTTTGGCATAGTAACACAGAGTGATTAGTACACAGTTTGTTGTACTGTGTAATTTTACTACCTCTTCAGCTTGTCTAGAGTAAATTTCCTCCTTGAAAAAATTCTTTGAAAATTAAAAACCAAGAAAGTCCACACAAGCCGACCCCGACTAAGCGAGCACTTTTTTTATTTTTCGATCTTCGTCTCTCGGCTTGTGGTTCAACAGGGTGTTGAATTTCTCAAAAAAAAAAAAAAAAATGAAAAGAGATTAATCGAGAGCCAAAGTAGAGAAAGGGGAAAAAAAGAAAAGAAAGCAAGCCGACCGTCGCCATCGGTTATTGACAAGTGGCTGATGAACGAATTCCACGCCTTGTTAATCACATACACACACCGCCGCCGCCGGTCTCTCTCATCACTCAAACTAGTCGGACAGATTAAATTTACATCGTGGAGTTTTCTTCTTTTTTTTTTTTTGCATTTACACTCACCGCCTATACCATTCGACTTTGTCGAAAATTAATAGGTTGCCTGTAAGTACAAAAAAAAAAACGAAAAAAATCGTTCACCTTTCATTACCGCTCCGTTTGACGTGTCTGATCAAAATTCATTCCTCTTTTGTCCCTCTGATTTTTCGCTCTTTTAATTATTTTCCTTTCAATTAATTTCTTTCTCCCCTCCCCCCTGTCTCCCACTTCGTTTCCTCTGCCATTACAGGACGACGTGGTTTCCTTCATTTTAGCGCGAAAACTTTATACTGTGTTTTTTCTCCGCTCGACATCCGTCAGTGTTAATTTATCGCGAGAAGAGAGAAAAAAATTAAACAAAAATATTAACTTGGCGAAAAATACAACAGTACTCGTTGTAAAATCATAATAATAATATAATCTCAGACTTTTTACAGTTCTATGTCGTAACTATAGATAGCGGTTTTTTAGGTTTTGAACAAATTCAAAACATGATAATAATATGTTAATAAGCGCAAATACATTTTTTTTTGTTCATATTCATCGGAAACCGATAAAATATGCTTAAAAAATGCAAAATGGTATTTTTTTAACAAACTTTCTGATCATTATATTTTCCATAGTTTTCACCCCTCGCAGAGCTCTCTCTTTATTGCATTATGCAGCTCTGCATAATGCAATAAATATATAAGTGAAAGCCAAAAATCCACTCTCTATGTAGCAAAAAAAAAAAAAAATATCAAGAGTTAAATAATTGAAAAGACAAATGGGACACGGTTTTAACAAGGGAAAAAAATTATAATTGCATATTATTTCATTGAGAGGTAATACACTCGAATTATAAACATTTTTATTTCTAAAAGATACTGATATATTTAAAATATTCAACCGAAGTAAACAATCTCTAAAAACAGAAACATTAAAAAAAAAATCAAGAACAAGAAATAATAATGTCAACATAATGTTAAGATATAATCATTATTATTATTACTCATCATTTGTATTGTTGTTTATTTATGTGTAGTAATTTTTAAAACAGTCTCTTTTAAAATTATTACAACTGTTCAATAAAAAATACAAAAATATGTTTTGTTTTTTACAGACAATTATGCAATATTATACTCTGCACCGTGTGTATATTATTCTCTAATTTGAAAAAATAAATTTTTTTTATACCACTTGTGTGATCGACAAATCGTTCCTCTTTTTTTTTAACCCAGTTGAGCTATATAAACCAAAAAATATAAGTAAAACCCTAAAAATACGATTTCTAATTTATAATAATATCTGGTTATGACGTTTTAACGGAAAGTAAAATAAATTTAGAGTACATTTGTTTTAAACAATGATTTGTTTGTATTTTCCAATTTTTTCGTCTCGTTACTTTTAGTCTTATGGATCAAAACGTATAAAACTATAAATTAATTAAATTGTTTTGTACAATTTTTCTTATAGTGGGAAAAAAAGGATTTATTAGTTAACAGAAATAAATAGTTTAAAAAAAGCCAGATAATTGTTTGAATTAAAAAAATATTGAAATTTAAAATTTGACTACAGGCAAACACAGTATGAACAAAATGGAACTACCGCCAAATTGTTTGAATTATTTTTTAATTTACTAATTTGTTTTTGTTTAAAAAAAAAATTACTATAGGTAATCCAGTTTCTATAGAGCATCAGTTTTAATTAGTATTTGCTAGTAATTTAAAATTTTAAAGAATATATATTTTTGCGAATATAAAATATTCATTAACATTTTAAATACAATTGTATACTTGATGAGAAAAAAAACCATCTGGCGCTCTGAAATTTGCATATTTCTTCAAGTTTTTTTTCAAGCGACGTTGAAAGTCAGATTAATTTTTCTTATTTTCCCTTCAGAACTTATAAATGACAAAAAGTTGAAAACGAAGACTCGACGATTACTTGTCGAATGGCGTTTTTCAATATTTTTGACATATTGACTGATGGACGTTAGCAGTAATTGTTTTTCGACTCTTAAAAGAAAAATATTACAAAACTTTACAATTGTAAGTCGTCAGTTATTACTGTTTGAAAAAAAAAACTACAAAAATACTTTTTTTTTTGAGTTGAAACCACCGAGTGCGAAAAATATCTTTGTTTCGATATCGACGTAAATACTGAAAAATATTTAATCACGTAGTTTTTGGAAACAAAGTATACAGCCTATTGTGTACTTACTTAAGAAAATTTGTGTAATGATGAAAACGGTGAAACAGAAATCGACATTGATTTATGCAAGCAGCTAAAAGTTGTCCAAGTATAGTAAAGCAAGAATGAGTGTTGTATATTTTATTATTATCTTGATTTTTAAAAAATCGACCGAGTATAGTAGTTCAAGAGAAAAAAAATTTGGCGTTGATAACTTTAAAACAGCTTAGTTGTGAATAAGCGAAAACCAAAAGCTACATACTAATAGTGAGAACATAGTACCTATAAAGACAATATACCTACAGGTAGATCGGATTTCACGAATTAAAAAAATAAGTATTTTACAATTAAACAAATTGTCAATTTTAGCTATATTTTGCTTCAGCCACGTAGATCTCTGAAACCGATAAACGGATTTTGTTATTTAATCTTATAAGAATCACCTTGGCATGTATAAGTTCAGTGAAGAGTTTCAAAACTTTACCCGATATAGTTCATTCACAACAGAGTGCTTTAAGTAGTAAATCATACAAACATATTTTCCCCCTAAATGTTCAGACTTTTTGAATTAATTGCTCAATAATAAAAGATAATGCATTTTAAATATTTTTTCAAAAATGAATAACCAAGAAAGTTAAGAAAGTACAAATCAAAAGCGGGTTTTAATTTTAATTGCACCATTTGTATTGTATTCCTAATTAATGGACATTTTATATTGATGTTATGCAATTTTTGATGCGCTAATTTATACAATGTATCTTTTTAAATCTAAGTTCCGCATTGACTCTGTGTTGCCTTTTACTTGAATATTTTTTTTTATTAAAGAAAACCCCCCAAAAACATTCTCATTATGTCGATAATCTGCCTATTGGTTACAACGACAACTAATTATTTCAAAGTAATATATTTTCTATGATTATCCAAGAATAATATAGTTAAATGATAACACATTATTATTACTTTTTTAAAATTGTTATTTGTTTTACCAGACCTAAAAACGCATCCCAGCGTTAATATGCGCACAGAATAAAAATCTGAGGTTATTGATTTAACTTCAGACGTTTTAATTAATGTTTTACAATATTATAGTTGTTTGCGCTCGAATCGAAGAAATTGCTTTGAAATTCTATATTTTGTTCCGTTAGAGAGCTATTATTATATGAATTAATAACTGTTAGGGACACAATATGCGTTTGTACAATAACCGTTGTTATTTATTGGCTGACCCGCGTGCGACATGCATATTCTACAAGAATCGACTAATCTAGACGGGAGGGGGGGGGGAGAGCTAATAAAAAAATGTAATTAATTTATATTTTCCCGTACTATGTGTATAATTATTGTAATGCGATCGACAACACATTATTGATAAAATCAAGCACCATAACAGTGCAGCTAGCGTAACAGCTCGAATCAGTATAGTTTTTAGGCATGGAACCTAATTTCTAGGTTCTAGTTTCTAGCCTAGTTTTTAGGCTGGTACACGTCTACATACAAGTATAAAGTATGTAGATTTGCCAAACCTTTCGTGTGACAGTGGTTTTTACTACTCAGAGTTGCTAACCTGCTCTAGGCTGTTTCCGGGATAACCGTTTATACAATTGTGTATACACCTACTGTTTATTTCGTTAATACATTGTTCAACGTATTCAATTATTACTGATTATGTCTTATTCATTTTCTATTATCTCCTTAATATTGTCTTGTCAAACGGCGGTACAACTGTAAATGGGCGGATTTTAACGACGATTGAAGTCTGTATGGTATAATAATAATACAGCGGCGGCTCACACACATAATATACCACCAAGTATATGCGTGGCAGCGTTATTCTAATTAAAAAAGTTGGTCGCACTTACAAGTACAATAGATGAGCTAGGGGCGAACGTCAAGGGGTTTGCAGGATTTGGAGAGGGGGTAGGACTAAGACAGGCCGTGGAGCGGATCGTTTGTACAGTACAATATATATATTATTATTATTATATAACTCTAACCCGGTTAGTTTTTCTCGATAAAACTTTCACGGCGGACATGACGAGAATATCAGTGTGAGTTGGGCGAAGAAAAACCAAGCCGGAAATGGAAAATAACGACAATCGTAGGAATTCGACAATTAATATGTAAATAAGCGTAGCCAAATCCTGTATTATACTTACGCAAAGACTCGAGCAAAGGGTGGGGGGGGGGGTGAGGGTGCGGTGAGAAAAACAACACCGAGGGCATTGGAATAAATTTCGTACCCGTATAACAACAAGCAGCCAGAGGCGGGGAGGTGCTCGATGCTGGAGATAGAGGTACCGGATTGGTCGGATAATAATAATAATCCAGTCGTCCTTCGGGCGTTTCTTACCCGTTTACCGCCGCCCGTGTCAATCCCAAAGACAGGCGAAAGAAGACGTAAACTTTTGCTGCACTCTCTGGACGAGACCGACCTTAGGTATTTCTTTACTTAAACCGGCGGCGGCGGCGACGTTTATGCTAATCGCCTTGGGTAATTCCGCAGTCACGAGAGAATGGCGTTTTGTTTAAAGCTAATAAGCTTAAACGGGATATACAATATATATATATCGAGAAATATGTACCAGGCGTCGCTTAGAAAGTTCTTACAAACTTCTGCGGTGCAAACCTATATTTTTGATTTCTTGTACTCTGACTGGTGTCACTTTTGTTTTCATGTGTATTGTAATAATCATTATATTATTATTATATCGTTAGCATATTGTATTAAAATATAACAAGACGCATCGTTTGGTAATAAGACAATTAACACTCGTGTTTGGTGCTAAAGGTGCGAGAATAGTTCTTGCAAAGAAGAAAATATTGACATATCTTTTTCACGAACACCGGTCAAATATATTATTACATAGGTACCAAAACCTAATAACACAAGAAAATTGTAAAATGAATACAATTAATTAAAAATCTATAGTGGGTTCATAACGTATAATTGTATTTTTTGAAATTTGTAGTCAACCCTTTTTTTAATTAAATAAAAACACCTTTTTATGGGCACAAATTTGCCCATTCACCCAATAATTATTTATATTATTTTTTTACACATACAATAATTGTATCTAATTAATTATAAATAAAGGTTTGTAAAGTACACATTTTTAATTGTGCTCAAGCACCTCAAGAAAAATGAACTGGCGCCTCTACAGATTTTGCCACTTCGACTATTTTCTACTTTTCTGCTTTATTTATAAATAATATTACATTAGTTAAGTTATAAAATAGGCAGCCTTCTCTGTTGATGATTCAATGAAACAATATTGCTCTTATAAAACGATTTATTTTTTTTAATTTCAATAACTATCTAAAGAAATAACATTTCTTAAACAATAAATTCGTGAAATTTTGAATCAATTAAAAAAAAAATGAAACATTCCATATGGCGTTAATAAATAAAAACACTTTTACAAAAACATTTTCAATGATGTAGTATGACTCATAACCAAAGTTATAAAATAATATGATATTATAATAATATATGTTTATTTCCGTATTATTTAATTAATTAATTTATAGTGAACTTTGATGTGTAATGTTTGACGGTTAACTTGGTACTTACGCATCAAATTTATGGCTGTAATGACCTATAAATAAACTAATAATAGTTGGAGAAACAGAGACAGACAGAGAGAGAGAGAGAGACGGGCAGAGAGGGAAGATATTGTTAGTGACCGAACGAATAAAATAAGACAAGCTTAATGCCGGCGGTGCAAGTAGTAAATTTTGGGAATGTAATTAAAACCAGTCCGGCGAAACTATACCTACGGACCCGCAGTGCGAAAAACGATGACACCGTCGATGTACTTATGGCCCACCTCCTATCCTGTTTCCTATCCTCGATCACGTCCACTCGTAACGACGCCCTCCTTATACCGCAATAACTTGCCCGATTGCCTATCTCGGACGGTACTCGTGTAAGTGTTTGGCTTTTCTCAGTCGGTTTTGGATTAATTAAATCGGCGGTTTGTCCGACAAACTTCACAATACCGTGTTAACGGGATTACTAGACGAATCCCAAAAGAACGGAGAACATTGCAGTGAGCATTATACCCTTGCAATTGATGGCGTTTATATAACGGTATGCATAACAAATAAAATAACTATCGAATACATAATAATAGCGTATGATTGTTGTTTAAATTTTATTTAGAAAGATAACTCGATAAAAAAAAAAAGCCTAAATAAATCATAACATAATATCTCTGTTGTAGAAAACAACCATGTTTCATAGAATTTATAAAATTATAGCATAGCTGTTTACAGTGGACTTCCACAAGTAAGAAAACAAATGTCCGGACGAAACTTAACCAAGTGAGACGAAGTATGCACTTGTGGAATATATTATTATGCAAGTTTGTAGGTATGAAGCTAATATGTCGATTTGCAGTAGCGCAAACACTAGGAATTGTTCAATAATAAATAAAAGTACATTATATTTTTATTGTTATATTATCATACTCAGTAAAAATAAAAATAAAATTATAGCGTGGCATAAAAGTTATGAATATAAAATGAGGATTGAAAATAATTCTAAAACATTTTGACTTAGCTTGCGGATGATGGTTACAAGTATGGTTTCCAAGTGAAGGAAGAGTAAAGCCATAAATGTCCAGTCTTCATTTATTATCCAACAATGAAGATTCGGTCCGAATAACACGTGTTATTGGCCAATTTGTTCTTATTGTTTGCGGAATACTGTGCTACGAACCAATCTGAAATTATTTTAACCTTCCATAGCGAAAACATTGATAAAAGTTAACGGACTTTGTAATCCATATTAAACTGTCCAATAGACATAATAAAACAGCGGTTGATCCACTTAGCAAGTGTCAGGCATCGGTTTGGGGTAGCAACGGATCCGGGAGTGCCACCCTAGCATCCCTTTGGTCGTTCGTTCTCTTTTATTATCTAGTCGACGAGAGGACGAGCCGTTTGGGTGACCCATACACGTTGGAAGACTCTTAATGGACGAAATTATGGTGGCGATAAGTCGTTGTTTAAGAACCTCTGGGCTGAGTGTTTCTCGGCGGACGCGATTAAAAGTTCCAGAGACGACAAGCCACCACCACCTTGACATAAACAAGTTCATTACCGTTGAAAGAAAACGGACATTAGTTTATATTTGGCCATCCGGTACACCCTTAGTCCCACGACTCGCCGTTCTTTACCTGAAAGTTGTTTTGTTTTAAACGTCGCCTTTACTTTTATGGCGGACATTTACCTAGTACACTAGCCCGGAGGGTAATGGGTTACATACCCGAAGTTATCGCGTTAACGGATGTCGGAATCCAGTCATATGAACATAAAAAAGAATCCTATTGCCTATTATACGACGTATACAATTGTTATTATAGTATATTATTATGTTATAGAGGTGACATTTACCAAAAAAATCAAATGTTCATTGCAATGCACTAGCGTAGACTTAAATATTAGCACGTTTACCTAAAACGAAAATTTCTATTTGATAACAATTTTAAAACTATCAACTATTATAGTAAGTGGCGGAAAGCCTGTAGCTTCGGATCAAGACTATTAACTTCGAATCGGTTAGTACGTCATACAAATCTAGGAATGTCTTATTTGAAATAACAAAATATGAAGAGCTGCGGAGACAAACGATCATGGTCGATAATTCCAAGTTTTCAGTCTTGTGAGCTATAAGATAACATAAATACAATTACACATTTACACGGTACACCTATATTTTACAAATCGGCTTTGCCAACGGTTCAGAGGCCTTTTATCTTCCACCTTCTGGTGGCTGTCTAGCTTGTTGGTCAAGTGTTGTTCGCTCCACTGCTGCCTGTAGACTGAAGCGATCGTCTACAGTTTATCACCGCTGGTTCTACCAATGGATTCGACGGACTGGTGAATGCCGATTTGATAAAGAAGAGAAGAGGGGGGTGGGAAACTTAACGTTCGGGTTTTCTTGAATATTTTTACTTTCCTGAAATCAGAAAAATTTTTGTTCTGGTAAATTGAACTAATTTCCGGGTTTCCTATACCGCTATAACTCCGTGGCTGCCATGCCGATCGCATTACTGTTTAGGAGCCACAAAACCGTGTACATTAATTTGTAGCCGTCATAACTTACAAGCCAACGAGCTGTTGGGTTGCTGAGGAAAAGGAATCTTACTGTTTGGGGAGCGGATGCACAGCTTCAAGACAACGATAACGCGGCTTATCCGGCCAAAAGATCTTGTCTTCGACCGCCGTTTCCAGGTCCCTGCATTGCCTCGGTAATAATAAATAATATGTGGGTCGGTTGACCGCCAAACGTTGCTCAGTTCAAAAGACCGCCACCAGCACTTATACTTATCTTTTGGTCGCGTCTATCCGGCAAAACGTCTTGTCGATAGGAAGTTTTTGGACAATATCAACGGTGGTGCGGGCGAAACCGTGCAGGCTATCAAAATATTGTTATACTTGCTCGACATCCGGCGAGTCCTGCGGAAGACGGCGAAAGAGTACATCTTATTCCGCATCTTACGGTAAAGCGCGTCCTACACAATGCTCAACGACAAAACGGCTTGTTATCTCTTTACAGTTAAGAAGCATATCGTAGGTACAAGTTAATCCGAGTGATATAACTATTTCTGTTTGAGATAAACTAAACTTCGTCAAAGTAAAATGAATTATAAGTATGATTATTTAGTATAACAATGAAATAATTGAAATTAAACAAAACATGCCATTTTGTTTCTAAGGACTTTAGGCTTTGGGAAGTTTTTTTAAATTTTATAGTCTGAAATTAGTCTTGAGACAGGTCTAACATATCTATAACATGTAGAAAAAAAAATCTGTGGTCAAGTACTACCCAAAAAGTGACTAAAACGCTAAATAAATGTAAAATGTAGTGTTTTTGAAGGCTATTATAGGCTGATAAACTTGAAATTTACCATATGGCCTATTATACAGGCTCAAAATACTATTGTACCAAATTTAATTACAAACTTTGTATTTATTTTCATAGAAAAAACATGTGTGCATTTATTTAAACAACTTTTTATATTGAAAGTTCAAAGGCTATAATAAATCATAAGTTGACAATTTTTTCCAAACATACATATAGTTTTAGACTTAAATACCTACATAGGTATTTAAAAAAAATTTTTAGCTGCTAAACAAGTATTCAAATTTTAGATATTTGTAAATTCGTTGATCCAAAAACAAAATAATGTAGGAAGTTGGTCAATAATCGAATATCTGTTACTTATGTACTTTCATGTATAAACTGCGATTTCAGTTTATAAAATCATTGCTTTAAAATTTTGTTTTTGTTTTTGCACTTTTTTATATAGTTTTTTATACTAAAAAATCATAGATATAATAATAAGCCAAAAGTTGATAAATATTTAAAAACATGCATACCATTATACATAGGATATTTGTGAACTTAGGTGTTATACAATTTTTTTTGGTATCTATTGCCTTTATAAATTCATATGAAAAAAGCGTTGTATCTAATGACAATAATGTGTTTAAAAATGTAATTCTGTTATTAGGGTTGATACGAATAGGGTTTATCGTCAGTCTGTATATACTTAAATTGCCTTAGTTACCTATGTACCTTAAATAACAATAAAATGAAAATATTTTACTCTTTGACCACGGTCAAAGAGTAATTTTTAGTTTAAATACATATTTTCAAGAAAATTTTATACGTTATAGCCTGTTATAGATCTACCTTAGGTCAGATTTTCACATTTTTTTCGATTTTAAAGTAGAAGGGGTGAACTTTTTCAATTTTTGGCACCATTTAGCTAAGATTTCTGATAGAGTTACTGCACGGAGAAATCGGTTCGATGGCTTAGAAGGTATCGTACGATAAAACTCCAACATCTATGAGATATTTAGGGGAAAAAAGATGGAATAGTTAAAATCAGAAAAATAAGTTAGGCAGGAATTAACCTATGTATAGTGTTTACAAGAGCAGATGATTCTAAAATCGCTAAGAAAATTAGTTTTTCTGTAAATCTCAGATTACACATCAAGCTTGAGCATCAGATTGATTAGTCATTCGATGCAGACAACGCTGATGAGTCATGCGAGCCAGTGCAAGTAATGTTCAAAGTTATAATTATTTCCCAACTGTGTTTGTGTAAGTGTACAAGGTACTCGGTGAGGCATATGTTTATTTAAGCAAAGGTTATTAATTATCCTTGCATAGCCTTAAACGTCTTTTATGTCGTTCCAAATAATTCGTTTATATTGTTACTAAAACGCAATATAGAAATCAACAATATAATGAAAATTTGTTTGCGATACCTGTGGATTGTTGATTCAGATAGAAACATGAAATTAAGTTTTTTCTCTTTTTGGGGGTTTTCTTCAAAATAAGTTTTGGCTACTGAAAAGAAAAATTTTATATTTTTATAAGCCCACTATAGATCGATATCCGGCCCAATTTTCAAACCTGAAGTCGCAAAACTCGCCTAAAAAATAGAAATTGAAATAAATATCTGTAGTACTATGGCTAAAAAATATGTGAATGAATCAATAGTCAAATGGTATCGGAAATAAATGTTTATTGTATTTTTAATTGGCAACAACAACCCTAATATGTTGTATCTACTAATTGTCTAAGAGATGTATAATAAGGTTAAATATAGGCATATGATTCACTCTAAACGATTACTGTAGACATGAGTCATTTTTATTGTAAATAAATAAATCACTTTTGTTGGAAAAATATTAATGCACGTGCCGTTTAAATACATGTACTATAGTGTACTGTCATCAGTTTCAACACAACCATTCAATTCAACTGTACGGCTGAATCTTTCAAATTACTACCTTAAATTTCGAATTTCAAGACAAAAATCAAAATGTACTCTTGCTCATATTTATGTACCTTCTTAGCGTTCGGCTCGTGCATGATGGTTATGAATGCAAACGCCAATGACCGCGTGGATAAGATGAACGATCTTCTGCAAAGAAATACCGGATGGCTCGATTTGGATCATATAGAAATCCGAGAAGGATCAAATGGTGCGCTACGTTACAAATTACAACACTTGCTCGAGTTGAATAAAAACGGACCGCTTGTAACCGAAGCCAATTTAGCGGATAAAATTCAAATGTCTAATCAGTTTTTGACTTGCAATTTCGCTTTGACATTTATCGAGTTCGTCAACTACCAACTCGTTTTGGAAATTCGGTGCTCGACGCTGACGAACCAAGAAGAAATACTAGAATGCAACAACGTGGCCTCGCTGGCAATCATGGATTTGCAGTTCATTGAATGGCGCATGAAACATGCGCTGCAATTTTTTAGGCGGTTATCTTCGGAAAGACAAGAGTTCAACGAGCGACTATACTCAATACTAAAGTACTTTTTCGACCACTACATGTCTCCAGTACCAGAAGACATTCTCCAAAACTTGACACAGACCAAAAACGATTTGGCTTTATATTTTTCGAATTTTTGCTGGATGCAAGATTTCGACCAAGCTATTACCGTACCGAATTTAGAAAAAATGCCAACTATTGATATAGCGAAATTAGCTACACAGCGTATAGGCAATTTCGTTTCAACGATTTACCCAAGCTTTGGGTTAATATACGACGGGTTTGTAGAAGAGTGAAGTAGACGGATCGGTAATAGACGTTATAGAATAGTAAGCTGTAAGATATTATTCATATAATCATATACTTGATGTTGTATCTTTATTAAAAACACTTGTTCTGTAAGCTATAACGCATCTAATTTATAATAATAAATGTATTAATCTTATTGAAAAATATTTCTTTTAATTTGTTGTTTATGGATTTTCAATAAAACTAAACAGCCACACTTCCTCGCTCCAGATAACATGTAGTTTATCCATTTTTTCTGAAGACAATTTTTTGTTTAGGCTAGATTTAAAATCTAGCCTAAACAAAAAATTTTAACAAACAATTTTCTAAGAGAACTACAATAACGTTAAATCATCTCGGTACACCTGTTTAAAGTTTAGGCATGTGATTTACTGAAAAAGCTAACTGTAGGCATATGTCCTTTTCATTGTAAGATATAGCGCTACCTAACCATACCTTGACAAACCAAAAAAACTTATTTTTTAAAAACGCTTTATTTTTTAAAAGCGAAGAGGTTAAAATTTTTTCATCAATTTATTTTTTGGGACTTGGGATCTAAAAATTAGACTGAATGTAGTGTAGATTTATAAAATTAACAGTTTTCTTAAAAATCTGTCGTCAAACTTTATTCGGAAACACATTTTTATGAAAGTGGGAATGAAGCGAGATTATGGACAAAAGAAAGAGCAGACTTGGCCACAATGTACGTATTATCACTACTTTGAAAGGCTTCATTTGTTCGAGTTAGTATAAGATTTAAAATAAAACAACTATGTAGGAGATATGCATAAGGTGAAATTGTTGTGGGACACCTGTATAAACTATAGGTATAATGTTTACTCTAAAAGCCCACTGTAAGCAAACGCCGTTTTCGTTTTAAACCACGAAATATTGAAATAAATGAAACACTTTTGATCGGAAAATATCTGCTATTAGTTTCAACACAACCATTCAATTCAACTGTCCGGCTTAACCTTTCCAATAACTGTCTTGCATTTCGAATTTGTACACAGAAATCAAAATGTACGCTTGTTGCTCATATGTATGTACTTTCTTAGTGTTCGGCTCGTTCATGATGTTTATGAACGCAAATGACAATGACAGTGTCAAACGGATGAACGATCTTCTGCAAACAAATATTGGATGGCTTGATTTGGAACATAATATACAGATCCGAGAAGGATCAAATGGTTCGCTACGTTACCAATTAAAACACTTGCTTGAGTTTAATAATAGAGGACCGCTTGTAACCGAAGACAATTTAGCGGTTAAAATTCAAATGTCTAATCAGTTTTTGACTTGTAATTTCGCTTTTACATTTATCGAGTACTTGAACTACCAAATCGTTTTAGAAAATCAGTGCTCGAAATTGAAATCTAAACAAGACAAAAAAATATGTCACACCTTGGCTTCGCAGGCAATCAAGAAGTTGTCGCTCGTTGGATCGCGCATTAAATATGTCTTACGATTTTTCAGGCTGGTGTCTACAGAGCGACCAGACTTCAACAAGCAATTATCCTTAAAACTGAATACATTTTTTGACACCTACTTGTTGTCTCCAGTTCCAAAAGACATTATTGATGTCTTGTCACGAACCAAAGATGATTTGGCCTTGTATTTTTCTAATTTTTGCTGGATGAAAGATTTCAAACAAGCTATTGCTCTAACAAATATAGATGGAAATATGCCAACGGACGATTTAGCAGAGTTAATTTCAGAGCGTATAAGACATTTTGTATTAATAATTTTCCCAAATTTGGGGTTTGTATACGACGAACCTAATGCAGAGTGAAGTGGACATATTGTTACTAGAACGTGTAGAATAGTAAGATATTATTTTTATAAAATTTACATTATTATTAATCAATACCTAATAATATATCTTTATTAAAATACTTGTTTTGTAAGCTACATCGTAATTTATAACAATAAATTCACTCTTATTAGAAAATATTTCTTTACAATTTGTTTTTGGATTTTTTAAATAACTATATAGCCATATTCTTTCGCTCCAGATAATAGGTACAAAGAAAAATATAGAAAAAAATTGTCATATTGGTTTTGTATTATTTCCATACAGGCACAAATTGAAATATATTCAACTTATTTTCAAACATAATATAGTTTTTTTTAAATAAATATGATATAATGATGTTTTGGGCCAAAGCTGGACAAAAATATGTAGAAGATACTATACTTTTTATATAAGATATTATATACTTTATATTTAAGATACATTACTTTTTGTCTAATTTACTATTTCGAGTTAGTTTTAGGACTCGAGGTTTGAAAATTAGACTGAAGGTAGATCTGGTATGGTCCTAAAACACTAGTCAACCTTTGTTTTATAAAGGTAACACCAAAATAATTTGGTTACAATTCATGCCTTTGTAATTTAGTATCGCAGGTGCAAGATTAGAGTGTAGATCAAAATTAAGAATTCGGTAGTTATGTGGAAATTGGAATTATAGTGGTGGTAAGTTTATAAAAAAAATGTAGGTACGCTGGCATTGAGCATCAGACAATGTTCAATTATACCTTCAAGGTTAACGGTGAATGCACAGAGCGCAAGTGTTCATACATTGTGTATATAAGCTACCACAGTAAATTTTCCACACAAATTCGGTCGCTGCATTTTTGCAAGAAGGAGCCTGGAGGGGGTGGATCAAAACTTTTTGTTCATCAGCTTGCCAACCTAACAAAGTTTATGCATTAACGTACTCGTAATGTATTTAAATTATTTAGTTTTTATACATTTTTATTTAGTATTTTCCTTTTACCTGTGTATTGTGTACGGGCATCGACGTGCGGGGTACCTATATCAGCGGTAAATACAAGGTGGACTTAGTGGCCGGGATAGAGTGGACCGAGCAAAGGGAAAACATAGGGAAAATATATATATATGAGCACCTCTACACCTCGCCTCGATGTTGGAGAGGTTAGTGGCGTTCACTGCTGACAAACAGCTTTTGCTGTCTTAAATGACACTGTCAAAGCGTTATTTCTGCCGGTTGATTTGCGACACTGAACAGCGGCGATATTCGATTAAACGCCGTCGTCGTTTATTATATATATATATATATATACACTGGTTATAAATCGTGTTAGAAGGGGCACACGAACATACACACACACATGTAGGTATATATTATATGATATATAAGGCCGAGAGCAGAACGTTTCCCTTAGGTTTTTTTTTTTTTTGAAAAGTGACCTCGTACGCCGGGCACATCAGTTTCCACCCCGCACTGACATGCCAGTTATACGGTAGATCATAATTCTTTTTTAAATGGCTTCTTTCATATATAATATATAATGTAATATATATAGTACATATACACACGGACGGCCAATCGTTATGGAATGACCAACGGGAGTCTTTTACATCGGCACAGTTATTCCTTTATATTGTATAATATTAGTCTTTCATATACTTACACCGCCCGTCTGTCCGTCAAACAAATGCGTTTCACACACGTTACATCGGGTCTGATATGATTTTTCATCTTTTTTTCCCCTGGTACATACACACACGGACTAGACGTTTGTCAATATGTTTTATTTATACTCGATTTTCCACGTAGGTAATACAAGGCGAAGAAACGTCCGGCAGACGACCGCGGAAGACGTACCGCACTTATCTCTTTCACACTGTCTCCCGCCTAGTGTCGTCTCCGCTTTTGAGTTATGATTGCTGGCAACTGCGAACGTTTCAAACGCCATTAAGTACTTGTGTTTAATGTATTAGAAGTCGAAACGACACGCTGACAATGTGCCCTCACGTTCGAGTACTTTGAGCGAGCAGAGCTAAAGAAAACACCGTTTATTATTTGGAACGTCCTAACCGCATTTGGAACGAGACCGTTAGTTTATCTGATTGAATTATTTTGTTTTTTTTTTTAAACAATTGTTACTGTTTTTATAATGTAATGGCCAAATGACAACTTTATACGTGTCACCCAAACATTTGTGTTTTTCTCTAAAATCAGCCCCTATGGTAAATAATCTTGCAATAAATTCCTTAAAACTTCCTTAATAAATATTAAACAAACAATCAAGTTCAATGAATTAACGATAAGAAAATTATGGATAGAATGGAAATTATTGTGAATACTATGAAAGAAGGTGAGCAAATATTAAGTAAATAAAAATCTGAGTCCTGTTGTGTTCAAAGCAGAATATAAAATACATTGAGAACATTTTTTTTCAAACAAATTAAGAAAAATGTTCTCATATGGTCTTTTCATTATAAACGGAAAGCAACATATTATTACTGTGTTATGAATTATAAGTATTAAAACAATAATATTAGTCATTACAATTGTGGTTTTAAAAATGGACTTTCGTTACTCGTATCAATTGACACTTTGATAATTTTCCCCCATCTCTGCATATAATTTTGAGGTATAATATGATTTGAATTTGAAATGAAAAGCCTGTCTTACATTTAATAAACGCTTATTTTTCAACGTTATCTTATATTTCTAATCTCATCAGAAAGAGCTTGTCAAGAAGATACAAAATATGAATTAAAAACTAAATTAGATCTCTGAAACCGATGAACGGATATCGTTGTTTACGGTCTTATCAGAATCACTTTGGCGTGTAAAAGTACATCAAAACTTCATTTAATAGGTATAGTTCATGCGCTACAGAGATTTTAAGTTGTGCATCACAAAAACATACTTTATTATCGCCAACATTTTCGTGTTTTTTAATCAATTTCAATAATAATTACAAACATCCGAATTGAAATTTATATTTAAAATAGTTTCCCCGAAAATTCAAAACCAAGAAAGTCTACATGCCGACCCCGACTTGCGGCAAACGTTTTTCAGTCGCACGAGAAAATCAGGAAACATAATTTCGGAAAGACGACCGAAAATAATAATAAAAATGTAATAAAAATAATTTAATTGCGAATGTCTTGCCGGGAACTTGAACGGGAAACGCGGTTTAAATCGTCAAATAACGATGTAGCTTAATGGCTGTGTGAATATTAGATTTGGTTTGCGCAAATGGACTGCTCCAACACACACATACACACACATATATACATATATATATATATGCTTTTCGGGTTGATGGAATCATCAGATAAAAACGATTTCACTTTTTCTTTTTGGTAATCTAAAAAGTTAACGTCAAGCGAATATTCGTCTGGTGACTCGACCGACGTCGTATACGGAGAGAGCTCTTCTGGATTTTATTTACAAAACTTTTAAATTAACTTTTTACGATGACGACCTAAAACGAACCGGCGAAAAAAAACACCGTTTTGATAATGTAATGGCGTGTGTCCGTGCGAATGTGTCCCGGAGAAAACAAACACCATTGCTAACGGCAAATTGACAGAGCTCAAAAAAAAAAAAAGAAAAGCCTCTCCGAGTCTGCTTCAATCTCGTTTTAGTATTATATGCGAAAACCATTCAGCTGTACAACGTCTAAACACAATAACCAACATCAAAATTTACCTTTTTATATAGTTCTTAGTACTAATATAATATGCTGAATTTGCCTATAATATCCGCTTTGGAAACACATATTTATTTCAGGATATTGTCACTGTATTATCACACAGTTAAGTAACACAGATACATGGTTGGAGGCTTGAATCATTTTTGTAAAATGATTCAGGCCGGTAAAATTAGGATAAATGCAGATACTGTGTTTTGACGGTGTACAGCTGCATTCGTGACAGTCAATCTGTTTGGGGTTTTCTAATTTAAACAAAATACCATATAGATTTTTACACCCAGGCTCTAGGTATTATCTAATATTTATTTGGCATTTACCTGTGTATTAAAATTTTTTTTTTATTTCCAGCGCATTGAGAGAGAAGGACAGACAGTAAAAAAGTTTATAGTAGTAAATTAATAACTTCAACTCTGATGTTACACAACACAATTTGAATTTTCCAATAATGTTTTGGATTAAAAGCCTAAAAATGCTACAATTTTTTATGATTTTAGCAGAAATTGTCTACTTGATATACTTTACTAAACTATACTATATCTAACTGCTCCTTAAAAATAATGAGTAATACTTCCTCTTGTTTTTCTTTACAATAGTGTGGCATTTGCATATTGTGACGGGCTAATTCGTTTACAATTTCTAAAATATCTAAACGCCATTTGCTTACAACACTCAGTGGCGTATAATAGATACACTCTAGGACTGTCCTGATTTTTTTTTTTTTTTGTCAAAATAAGTTATAAAAGATTTATTTCGACCATTACATGAAGTAGGTTGTGCTTGTATGATTATTATAACGTTGTATCGAGTACTGGCGTCAAGGCGATACGCTGCGCACGTTTGATGTTCATCAATTGGCACTGGAACACTTCCAAACAACGAGCTTGAGCTTAGGGTGCTTCGGAAATAAACTTGCGGCGACCGAGGGATCCGGTAGTCGTTTAAGTACATCCCCAAAAACCCATTTCGACGGACTCGGACGATTGATTACGTATTTATTGCTCGCGTGTAAGTTTTTATTTAAGAGAGATCACGTCCGACATGTTTACTGTTTAGTATAGCTATCGGTTTTTTTTTTTTTGGCAGTTACCCATTGGCCATTCCGTTCGTGTCTTGAAGTAGCTTTTAAGAACATCTTGTTCGAAAACGAGAAAACAGCCGACGCAGAATAAAATAAAGTATAATAATATAATATGATTTCAGAAGATCTCGGGTCAGGTTTGAACCGGCCAATCCCAATCGTTAGTATTCGCTTTCTTTTACTTACTTAATACCGTCGTTATCGTTGTTCTCATTTCTCTATCGTTTTTAATTGATTTCAGTTAAAATTAAACAGCATAATTATTAGACTTCTTGAAGCTCAGTAACTGTTTGCTAACAACAGATCAGTCATAGAAAAGAAATTATTGGAAATACCGTTGGTAAATCTTTATCCTGAGGTATTGTGTGGCTTCAAAATAAAGCTCTAAATAAATCAATTTTACTCTAACCTGTTGTATTTTGTTTTATGTGAAGTTTCTTATAAGGTATTATTTACACCAACTCGAACATTTAGGAAGTTGAATGATTAACGGAGTCGATGATTTTTTTCTACTCATCCAATCATTTACCTACCCCAAGTATGAAGCAACCATCTTTTAAAATATTATAATTCTTTATTTTTTATACAATTTAATAATATCTACGACAGCCGTTACATGAATCATATATTTTATTAATAAAAAATACACGATTTATTTATATTAAAACTGACTACATGGTAATAATTTAATAACTAAGATTACACATAAGAGTATTGATCAGTTTTTTAAAATAAATGGATAGGTACCCCAGGGGGTAAATAAAAATTAATTTAAAAAAGAGCTTCAATACAACCACATTGAATCGTAATGAAGTTCACTCGTTGTAATCCTTAAAAGTAAATAAGCGTTGTCACACATCAATGCACAACTTTTTGTATTGTTCCAAACCATTAAAGTTACAACTTACACAATATTTTAGTGAGCAAAAATCTAGCGGTACAATAATACTTACAAAATTAGTACTAACAAGTTACTAACAAAGTGTCGTTTGTTCGACCTCATTGAACAGTTCTTAATAAACATGTTAGATATTTAGTACAAATACAGGTAATACAATACAATTCAAATATAATAATTATATTTAGTAAAATAAAATGATTTTAATCATTTTCGACTGCAACACGCTTACTGTATAATTAGAAACTGCCCAAGTCACTAAAAATTACATTGTTTTTCTTAAAAGATTAGATAAAAGCACTTTCAAATAAACTCTTCGATACAATGGTATGGATAGCGAAAATTCAATTATGGATTAAAGTATATAATGGAAACAATACCTTCTCAGCTCCGTGTGGAAGCTCAAAACCGAAAGAGTTTTTTGTTTTGCTAAAATTAACAAAAAATAAGTATATTTTTTTCTTCTGTTTTTTGTTATGAACAAAATACTGTGACTGTATGGCACTCGACTAGCTTTTAAAGATTACAAAGTTAGAAGTATGCCCAAGGCAAACACTTAAGGCTTTTCGACCAATGATGTATTACAATAGCACTCGATGGGCTTAAGAAGTTTGAAGATTTTATGTATAAGGCGAGAATTCGCAAAATGGTACTCGACAGACTGGAGTTAATAAGGTTAATACAATCGTGAACTTAAAAAGTTCCCCTTCAAGCAGCTTTTCAACGAAGCGAACAAGTTCCTTTTTTTTAACACGAATCGTTTAGATATGTATTACTACATAACATTGATAGCCAAGGTATAAATGTTTGGTCGGTTAACTTATAGATTTTGAAGCTATATATTTTGTAATATTGTCATAACCGTTCATTCTAACCTTTAAAAATTGCTAGCGTTTGAATACATTTAAATTATTTAATGTGAGTAATTGAAATATATAGTTTATTTGTTGTGTCATATGCTAAAACTCTGTATCAGGGCCCAGATTTTTTAAAAATAATTTATAATCTTTATTAAAATACTTAACATGATAGATGTCCAAGTTACTACTTTGTAAAGGATGTGGGATGTGTAAGTTAATGTGTAACCTTAGTTCGTTTTGTAGCTTTAGAATAATTTGTATGAATACTTGATATATGTCAAACAAAACTTAGGAATACAAATATTATTATAATATAATTTAGCTTCGATGCGAAGCGAAAAGGTATTTTTTACAATACGCTTTAAAATTATTACTATACTTAATTTTTATCAACATTTAACAATATCTTACTATACCCATGCTGGGTAGCACCAAACTTTATTGGTTATTTAAACCAGAATTGGATCAATCACATAAGTGGATCAATGATATCAATAGAACCAATATAGATTCTTGCAATTTTGCATAACTTCACAACGAATGATAAACATTATTATATTAATTATTAATATTTTTAATCTATACACTCGATATTTTAGAATTTTATCAACTATATCAACATTGGCTGGAGAAAAATTAACAAATTATTAAATTGTACTGGTACACAGAATACAACGCCATGTTGTTGAGATTCACCCTTGGCCCTGCTAGGCATTGGTGTGCAAGAAAACATCCAATATCCTCTTTTCGCGTTTATACTTGACAGTAAAAATTGTATTAAAAAACGGGTCTTACGCGTAGGTATAGAGTGTGCTCTCAGATAAGGCAGGTGCGCGCTTTTTGATATAATAATTTTGTTTTTCGGCGGCAGAACAAGAAAACCCGGCGGTGATATATATTCGCGTTTGGGACGTAGGAGAGGGTTTATGTTTTTTTTTTTTTTTGTTTTGAATTACGATTTCCGTTTTAATTTCTGTCCCCTGCACACACACACACACACACTGACTCGGTCGCTTTTTATAGCGGAGACGTCCGAGGCGGAGGTGGAAAAAGGGGTCCTTCTTTTTATTGTTTCGAAAAAAAAAGGGACAAAACAAAAGGGTTTCGTAGATGCAAAAATCTCCCTGCTGCCCGTCACACCCTCCCTGCTTCCTCTCTTGTGTGTCGCGTACCCGTCGTATCTCTTTGGTAGTTATACGCGTTTTGTACTTAAAACGGTACGATTTATAGGTGCCGGAGCTGCTTATCCTGACTTTTCCACTCTCTATCTCCACACACACATTCATACATACATATATATATATTCTATTATTCGAAGGAGCCTGCTGGAGTGTACGCCACGCCGCAAGAGGACAAAAGTGATTTGTGACTGGCGCAGGGCTATGTCCCTATATCAAACAAGGCGAACGGGGTGGTCATTACGCGCGTACAGAGCGCTTGATAACCGCACCCGGCGTCGTCGACACCGACCTACACAGCTACCGTTCACCCTCCCCTTTTGGGGCCGCTGCGCCTTGTCTTGACCGGCCACCGCCGCCGTTACTACCGGCTATTACACATATGCAAATCTCCACCGGCTCCGCGCAGAGCCCCGTTCTCACTTCCTGCCCTCACACCCGGCCTTCTTGTAGATATAATCCCGTATAACAATAATGATAATAATAATACGTGCGTGTCGGCGGTGGTTTTACAAAAGTGCGGACGAGCCGGCAAAGGTTGTCTCTCTCTCTCTCACACACACATTAAATCACTGGCCAGTTTAAAAGGTTGCACGCCGTTTACATTGGTTCGTTGTTTTTAATGTCTTTTATAGTTCGTCTCTTTTCTTGTCCCTCGCCGCCGTTTGTACCGAAAAAGCGGTAAAGGCCGTTTCGCATGATAAACAATAAAGGAACGCGCAATGATTGTATTAATATAACGGTCGTGCGCGTGTAAGTCTCGGGATTAGTGTTGTTCTGTTGTTTTTAATATAATATATGCTTGTGAATGTATATTATGTACATATACATACAACATTAAGGGTTGCCGATATTTCGCAGCCGTCGTTATTGCTACACCATCGGCACCCATAATAATCCCTGGGATACATTTGCATATTTTAACCGTCGGCTAATCGACAATAAAAGTTGCTTAGCCACTCTGTGTTGTGCTGTGTCTCCAATAATCACAACGATTGCAATAGCGAAAAACATGTAGGACCGCCAGTGCGGACGAGATAAAAATCCGTGTAGATACCCCAAAGATATATGGATAGATAAGCTACTCCTATGTTTTAAGGCCCAGGTCCTTTTTGGTAGGGTTTACTGGCTGTACGGTTTCTTTATTGTCTACGGGGGAAAATTAGTCAAGTATAGTAATGTTTATTGGATAATAAATTACACCGTTTCGGAATCGAACGGTAAAATTGTCCTTCGATCATTATGTAATCGTATATTTTATACTTTCTAGTGTTGAGTTACTCAAAAATTTTTTTTTTTTTTTTAGGAACAGTTGAACTTATTATTTTACTTTATGTATTGTGTGATATATTTTGATTAGATTCCTACCCCTAATTTTAATAACTATAATAATTACTAATATAATTTTTTTTTTTTTTAATAATTAATTAATAAAGTTCAATCACTATTATTATTATCAAATTAACAAAATAAAAATGAATTCGAATAATAAGATGTATAGCATTTTTTCTATTGAAATGTTATTTATTTTATATTTTTTTGTTCGATCTGCCGTCGATGCAGCTTAAACGAAATTAGACAATTAGAAATTAGATATTGATATTATCATCACATGTTTAATACAATATTATAATCATAAAACGTGTCTATGGAAATAATTCTTAATAAAATAAAGAATGAATATTGATGTATCACAATAATTATTGAATCACTCACAACATTGTATTTGTTTATAGTGTAGGTGAAGGAAAGCCATAATCCCAATTGTCCTTACAACTCTTGTGGTAAATAAAACGTTATTATTATTATTTTCTTAGCTTAAAACGTATTATAATTAGTATTTTGTTAATTGTTCTTACGAAGAGATCTTGTACTTGAAAACTCAATGTACTTGTTCATTATGTTGATTATTAAATGCACTCTGTGCATTTTTTCAAACCCATATATTACTATTGAATTTTTTAACTATATATAATACTATGCGTTTTTACAAACGTGCTATTTTTGGCCTCTTCAACAGAAAATTACTTAGTAACGACTTACGTAACAACTTAGTACGCAAAAAATAATGGAAGAAACCAACATAATATATTACAATTTATTTGAAAATATTATTCATACAAAGTGCTTTGAGGTTTTTATTAGTAATGTCGATAACAAATAAAACGCGTGGAAAAAAGTTTAGAACCAAGGCTGTATAAATGTACAAGAAATGTGTAAAACTGGAAGTATAAAGCGTATTGATGTCAAATACTCAGATTTTACTTTGATGAGCATTTGTACAAAAATGGAATTCTGGAACATATTTATATTTTATTAACAACAGACCAAATGGCTGACAATGGATTTAGTAAATCGCAAGTTTTAAGAATGTACACCATCATCCTAAAACTTGGTTGGTAATAAAGTTAGACAAAAAGGTACACAATAAATAGGATGTTCAAACAGCGATTATATATAATAATCATTAGAGGTTTTTTTTTTGTAAGCAAAGAAAAAGTTTACAAAAATGTTCTATTCTCCACGCGTTTTTTTTTTTATACAAAATATCAACATTTCACCTAATCCAACAGTGGTTTGATTGCATGTGACTTTGCTTTCTTCTGTTTCAACTTCTCCTTTATGTCACTTACTCTACACGGGCGCATCATACCTTTTTCGAATACCAACATGGTAGGCACGGTCGTTGTAATTGTTTTTATTCTCCAGGCAGCGTCCTGGGTTCTTGAATCGAGCTGCAAGTCCCCTATTTGGCCCCTCTTCGGTTCGTCCAAGTCCAACACAGTGTCGGCCATCGTGTCCTGGGGCTTCATAACACCTACACGATCACAGAGGTACAGTCATAAGTTATTATCTATTAAGTCATATACTTTAGGTACATATTACCTTTAACCGCAAGCGTTTTGTCGTACGGCAAAATGTAAGTTCCACATTCGCAAAGCGCCAGGAAGGACGTTAGAAGACACAAAAATTCAGTAATTGCCATTTTGAAGATAGCTTGATACAAGAATAACCTTATCGTTCAACGACTGTATATAAAATAAACACAATACGTTGGCCAAGCAACATCAAAGAGTTATCACATGGACATTTTATACGAACCATATGGTATTGTATTTAATTGATATTGTGTGATAATTAAAATCATTTTTCTATGAATACAATTTGATTTCTTATTTATTATACCTGATAATTGCCTCGCGGCTTTTTTAATACATCAATGAAAGTAATAAGACATTATAAGGTGCTGCGGCTTAAAAAATATTATTAGACTGTCTGTGCGCACGGCAGAGCGCTAAGCCAAGTTCCAGCAATGCAAGTAGCTCTGTTTCCTCTTAAGATGAGCTTTAGAAATTTGAAACATAGAATAAGCTATTTCTTTAGTTCATAACCTCACTTCACTCCTACTTTCATGAAGCATCAAACATCATTTTCCAATGTACTCACTCAAGAGTTATGTCGGTGATGGGAAAAAGAGAACTCAGACAAAAAGAAAAAGGTTCAGGTCCTCTCCCAAAAAAGTCAACCAATTAAAGTAGTGGTACATTGCGAACAAGCCTGTTTTATGCTTCATTCAGAAAGGTCATGTTTCATTCAGAAACTGGACAAGTGTTAAGCAATACAACTAAAAGAGAAGGGTTGCTCTCGAAAGCAAGAGTGAAGTGAAGTTATGAACTAAAGAAATAACAGACTTGGCCACAATGTAGATATCACTACATTGATAGGCTGATTTTTTTGGGAGGGGGGCTGAAACTTGGCCATTTTTCACTGTTAGGTTTTTATTGGAGATTAAACTTAAAATTATTATCAAGACGGTTAATATTGTATGTATAATATTGGTCTTTCCGGGGTGATTAAAACTACATAACTGCTATTACTTTGAGAAAATGAGTGTCTTACATTAAACGGATATGATATTTCAAGTGAAATCACACGGTCATCCACCCAACAAGGTATTGGTTAGGGTAAAACCCATATCACCGGTAAATTCACCAGCAGACTTTAGGAGTACACCATGGGTAGAATACGAAAAAATGAAAGAAGCCCTTAGGCATTAAGGAGCACTATTTGGTTTTAAAGAAAGGCCAATGGACTCAAGAGCAAACAATGAAGATCTGCTAAGAGGAAAAAACAGTCAGAGAATAAAATAAAAAATTTCATTGCTTTTTGTCAGTCGACTTCAGTAGGTACTTGTCATCAGTCAAGAGTATTCGGTTGTCGCTATCCTCCAATTTTTAAGTTCAAGAGTTCGTTTGAACACCTTGTACATATCCTATCACCATCCTTTCTGTATTTTAACTCACTGACGATCCATGAAGAACTCGGTGAGTAATATTTGTTTTAAAACTGAATGATTTTTTTATTATGAGCCCATACACTTTTTTTTCGCTGTCGAACCGTGGGGACATAGGTTTTGGGTTTATTGCCCCTACTGCCAACGCTGTTCCGATGTTTCTGAGGGTAAACTTAACAGACCCCTTAGGATTGTGTAACGATACGAATATTATTTTTGAATCTTTGTGTACATTTTATTTTACTAAGTTAAATATTTTTTTGTTTTTTTAGAACAAAATTAGCTTAGGAATAACAGTACTAGTTCACCGTTTTTAACGGTTCAATGTCTTTGTTACTATCGTTGTTTTATTTTTTGAGACCTTGACTTCTCGCTGGAAATTCTTTGTTTTAATCACACTGCGATATTCGACGGCCCTGTGCATAAAGAGTGCATGTTCCACATCTTCCACGTTTACTTTTTTCCCGTTGAACAGGTCTGTCAAGTCTACCTTGTCAACGACCTTAAAATTATTGTCTGACTCCTAAAACAAAAAAAATTTCCATTAACACGAAAAAAACTTTAAAAAACAAAAAAGTTGTACTTAAATAAATATCGAAAGGTACGATTTAAATAATGAAAAAATGTTCAAACGTTTAAAGAGATAAAATGTTCCAAGAAGAACTATTCGACGGTTGATCGAATTAAAGTCATATGATTATTCTAAACGTTTATATAGCTGTTATTACCGTACAATAATAACCTTAACTAGTTAAGGACACAATGATATATTACCTGTTTGCAATTTTTATCGATGGCGTGCACTACACCGATAGAAGTTGGTTTTGGGTCTTCAGTACCACATAATAAACCGCTATTTGTCTGTTGGGACTTGAAGAGTTTTTTAATCAATACGTCGGTGAAAAGCGAAATGATTTTTTTGACGCCTGTGATTCAAAAAACATTAGAATAACAAATCCAATACTTATATTATAATGTAGTATAATTGTAATTTACCATTATAGTGGATTTAGAGTTTAATAAATGTTCACCGTAGAAGTTATTAATACGTCAATCACACTGAGAATTATATCAAAAACTATGAAGACAAAAAAAAAATAAAGGTTGTTCAGTTAACTATTATGGATATGCATTTTTGTATAGACACAATAAATAATTTTATTGTAGGTAGCATAATTTTCTTTTATAAAAACCAAAGATACTATACGTTTTAAAAAAACAATTTCACACTTTTATAATTATTAGTTTGGCCAAGTTTAATATATTTTCTAACACATATACCCCCATCTCCTATGTGTGTAAACCATGTGAACTAGATTTTTAAATGGCAAACTCTATTTATTTTTCGGTGAGCGTATTTATATTTTAGCTTGAATGCGATAGCGAAAAGGTATTGGAATTGACAAGATATGTTTTTTTGTGTTTGAAGACACGACAGCTTTTTCCGGCACGTGAATGTGGGGTTGGAAGTTTTTCAAACAATTTTTGAGAATACGCCTTGCACCCACCTAGGTCAATGGTACTTAAAATATTATGGGTGGGGAAATTTAAACTAAACCGCAGTTGTCTTCTCGCCTATAGGCTGAATCTTTTAATACCTTAAAGTAAAATAATTCATATATCGACTAGGAATCATTTTCATTATTATATTATTGTTAAATAAGTGAAATGTATAAGAAGGTTACTATTTTAACTATTTATTATATTGAAACTTTTCAATATAATTATTCTATTCATAAAAAATTCGCATCGTGAAACTCTGAACATCCTTAAATAACAAATCATACTTTAAATCAACAATATTATTGTATATTATGTAACTAAAAAACATTAAACAAATGTAGGACTTTTGAATTTTCATTTCAAAAAATTAACGAAAAAAATATCTACATACACATACTTAAACAAACATTAAAAAACACTTATAGTCTAAATAATGATATAATAATTTTTTAAGTAATTATTAGGAATCGTAATCGGTATCGGTATCCCACGAGGCTTCTCCTAAATTGGTCGTTTTAGTCGGACACACGTTTTCCATCACTTCATCTACGACAAAGTCTATCTCCCAAAGTCTGTTTTCTTCTTTTATCGTTTGTCGACTAAATTTTTTCCACATTTCTGGAGTGCAGCGGCCGATTCCATCGCGGACAAGTCTATGCACGTCTTGCAATTCAAATGTGGTGTTTTTCATTTTCACGTGGTCCTTAACCACCGACCAAGCAGACTCCATAGGGTTTAGCTCGCTATGGTCGGGCGGTAACCGCAATATCACCCTGTTGTGCTCTTTGACGTATTCGTCAACAACGTACTTGTCGTATGTCGGTTTAATGCGTTTCACCATTTCCATTAGCCGTACCTTGATGGTGGGCTTTTCGAAAACTTCGCCTCTTTTCTCCAACCACTTCTCGATGTCGGCTTTGTTCCAGTTTAGCGTTGGACCCGCCGTGGCCTTTGCGTTGTGATGGGGCGCGTTGTCCATGACTATGACGCAATTGTCTTTTAACAGTGGCAACACTCCTTTGATCCAATCGAAAAAGGTACGCTCGTTCATTTCATCGTCGGACTCATAAGCCAATAGCCCGCCGGGGACGAACCCGTCTTCCGAACCGATGTCGAGGCTAATTAAACGTTTCTTGCACTTGCCACTCGGTTTGGCAGCACTTTTTTTCTGCGACGAGTCTCTGCTAGACTGCGTTGTCTTGTCAGGGCCGTCCCACGCGTTTACCCATGTCTCGTCCAGGAAGTAAACGGCCCGTCCGTCTGCGCGATATTTCCTTATTTGCTCTAAATATGTATTCCTCCCAATAACGATTTCGTCCTTCTCGATCAATCCGCTGTTTCGACCTCTTTTGCTGTGTACAAAATTTAAATCGTTCAACAGACGGTGCAATGTTGACCGAGAAAAGTTTGGTAGTTTAGGGTCTTTGTTAACGGAAGCCAGAATTTTGTTGAGCGTCGGTATTTGACGTTTAAACCAAATATTGTGAATTTTTCGGCGCACTGCATATTTATCATACTTGTCGACTTTATCGGATACTTTATCTCGGTTTCTAGTTTTATTTGGAGATCTTAATACACCGTTTTTTTTATATTCAGAAATCGTCTTGACAATTGTAGTCCGGCCCACTCCAGTTAATTTGCTCACTTTTAGTACTAATTCCTTATATTTAATGTCAGGGTGTTCCAACAGTTGCGACTTATAAATATTTATTACCAATTCTTTTTGTCGCGAGCAAACAAGCTAAAAACAATTAAAAAAACAAATTAACATATTAATTTATGCTGTTAATTTTAAATAAACTAAATTATAGTCGTCTGTTGTGTAAACTATTACTGTTTAAAGTACTATTACAGTCGTCGGATGCCTTGATTATTCCTTGTTCTTTTTAGACATTTAACCGACTATTTAATTTTTACAGTATTTTTAACAGTAGGGGTTGGGGGGGAGGAGTTAGTTGAATTAAAATTAAAATTTTTACTTTACACTTTACTTGTAAATAAAGTAAAAATACAACCCAAAACAGTAGAGGTATTAACCCTAGTTTGATTATGAGTGATTTCCGCAGCCCTATACTCTTATAAGAAACTAAGTTGGGTAAAATAATAACAAACATATTCATACGATTTTAGGGATTATTTTAGTTTTTATTTGAACATTGATTGAATGGTCTAGATCAAATTTGAAAAAACCCGGTCGAAAAAAGTGCAAAAAGTTAAAATGGCGCTGCTGGGATTCGAACTGTGACCTTTCGCGCCAAAAACAACGTTTATGGCGATCACGCCAAACGTCACCATTGCGAGCAAGTAAGAATTCCAGTCTTATTAAGTAACTCTGTATCTAGTGATCTGTTATTTTTTTGCATTTGAGGGATTATACGACTTAATCCCACGATAATTAAGCTTAGCTAAGAATATTGACAGATTGTTTTGGTATTTTATTTCACATCAAAATCAGTTTAGTCGTTTAAGCGAAAAACGACAACTACCCTCCTTCTTCGGCAACAGTCGGGTAACAATATTACTTATTTATCTATACTGTCAGTAAAAAAACGGTCGGAGCGAAATATAAACCTATTGTTAGTAAATACACAATATGTCTTACCTTTCCTTTTGCGTTTTTCCTTACTGGCGAAGCGCCTAACACACAGACAACATCGGTCCCGGAACAAGAAGGCTGATCATCATTCATAACGGTTACTTAATAGTAAAAACAAAATCGTTTACCAACAATTTTAAATTCAATATTACACCGTGCATAGGTGACGCAGTAAGTACGGGCAGTGTCTCACATGGCACGCTACACTTACAAACAGACATGAGACATGTGCGCACAGCTAGTAGCTACCTTCGCGCCGACGGCCGCCCGCCTTGGGAGGAGACCTAGGCGGAGTGCGGCGTGGGGATGCGCGAGACGGACCGGTTTTGTCAAGACGCGGTACCGTTCTTTCGTGGGCTACATGTATAGCTGCACGAATGTCCTTTTTACCTAACCAATCAGCTGATCAGGCTACATCAGGCCCGGGCAAGATACTTACCACACAAAAACGCGGCGGTCATCTTCTTAAGGCCACTATACGCCCACTATAATGCGATATCTATACATTTATATTATTTGTTGTGTAAAGATATTATAACATACAATGCTAAATTAGTCAGTCACAAAATGACCGTCACTTTTTTGTCAACATTGAAAGTGACCCTTTTGCTTTCGTCTCCGGCTGAAGACTGATGCGCAAAAGTTAGATAATTTTAAAAATATTTTCCCTGAGAAAATATTGTATTTACATTGATGTGTTTTTTTTTAATTTTAGTTTTGTGTCTGCAGTTTGGACCCACGATATCTTTTGAACCGCTGAACCGTGTTTCTTGTTCTAGCAACTCTAGTATTTTATTAGAACAAACATTTAAGAAAGTCACCCCTTCCCCTTGGAAATCGAGTAAAACACCCAACAAATTTACTTATTTTTCAACTTAAGGCGATTGCACGCGGTGTTTTTTTTACGTTTTAGTCCAAAAAACCAGACAAAATTTCGACTACTAAGAATAATCCGATTTCAATTCTGTAAAGATACACTAATTCTTTGGCAACTTTACTAGGTTATAGAGGAAACAGATTTTTTTATTTTTTTCAAGTAAAAAAAAATTGAGTTTTAATATAGAAAATGAATTAACACGGTCAAAGTTTAATAAACCACAGTTTTTCTAAAATATTGCCTATACAAAACTCCTTAAAACAGACGGCACGCAATCCTATTAAAACGTTTGTTTAATGCATTCGATATTTTGATGAATAAATTATAATATTTTGGTCGTTAATTTCTGTTTTTATCTTGAAACACTGATGCAAAATGTTTGGCGGCGGCAATATAGCGAGTCCGGGGATGATAATGACGGTCGTGCCGAATGTCGTCGTTTCAAATCGCAAATAACCCACACTCGGGGAAAACAAAAAGGGGGGAAATGGAATTTATTAAACGATCACTTTTATTTATAATATTACGGTGTGTTTTTACATTGTTAATTTACGTTTATGCGTTTCGGAAGACATCCGCCGGTCGAGTAACGGGTGACGAGGGAGTTTAGCCGGGCAAAGCTGGGGGAGAAGTCCGGGAACGAATTTTGCGCGTATACGGCAAACGAGAAATAAATAAAACAAACAAACAACAAGAAGCGTTTCGATTATAATATTATTTTCTTCTAAATGACTTTAGTGTTGGCTGTAAATTGTCGTCTCGGTTTGCCGGAGAGTTGCAAGCGCAGCCGCACTGGAAACGACAGAAGAATGGCAAGGCGACAAACGTTCACACACACACACATTTGGAATAAAATATAAAACAAAGTAAGATTAAAAAATACTACTAATAATAATGTATAACTAACACTAAATATACATGAGGCAAATTTAAAATGTAAAAGAAAAATATAAAAAATCAGCTTATAAATAATGCCTAATTTGATATTTCAACTGCCTCGTTTTAATCAATTATACTCTTTAAGACCACCCAGAACTAAAAAAAAAATTGTATAAATTGTACAATTCATTTTAACTTTTAGCACAAACAGTTAGTTACTTAGTTACAAACAGGGTTTGTATAATTTTGAACAAAATTTCCTTACAAAGCATTCTCAAGAGGTTGTGTCTTGTCGATGATTTTCAATGGTAAAAGCATGTTTACACAAAACCGATAAAAAAGCCTTTCAAAAGTAACTTTAGAGGTAAATCGTCCTTAATAAAAAATATAGAGAACTCGATTTCAAAGGGAACATGTTTAAACAAAAATATTGGATTTTGTTTTTCATGTAACACATTGCTTACATCTTACTACTTAGAGCATACAAAAACGATCTAAGGTTCACATGGAAATGGTTGCAAGTGTTTTATTATTTAGTGAAGTTCAATTGTCCTGAAGTAACACAAAACAGAACTACTATCCATAACGATATTAATTAAATCATATAAGTTGTTGTTTTTTTAAAAAATATATGTAATGCAATATATCTAAGTCGATAAAGCTTCGAACGCATTGCATTCCAGCATAATATTATTAAGACACGGTTTTTATGGTGTCGTATCTCTCTTTTTTGTCTTCGCGATTGTTCGCATTATTATTTTACCGGAGAGAAGGCGTGTGATGTATTGAAGCAAAAAAAAAAAAAAAGGCGTTTGGCGACGACGGCGTTTCCAAAGCTTTTCAATAACTTTTGGATTTTATTTATTATACTTAAATTTATTCGCTCCAATTTCTTTTGTGGATTGACTCGGTCGCGTGAACATAACGTCTGCAATTAATGGGTTTCGACGATTGTGGTGAACTTTTCAATGGGATCTTTTGTGATGTACACGGGGGATGGACGTGCATTGTCAGCGGGGTAATTTAAATACACCCCCGCGGGTTTCAACCAAATTGTCTAACACGACACGACGGTATAATACAAGCAAAAACCGCTGCTGATGGATGCACCGACAACAATTCCGACCATATTGTGATGGGAGACATAACGTATGTCTTTGATGGAAAAAACAACGGAAAACTTTATCTGTGAATCTCGCATTGTCCAACAGTACAAAGTTTTTGGGAAGTAGCTTTACCGTTTTTCCCCAATTGGCATCGCACCACTGAACTCAATACACGGAACGCGTATTGCCTGAAGTGGCCTGAAATTACTGTGAACAGCTGTTATTGTTTTGTCACAGACTAGATGGAAACTGTCTGTGATGTGACGGTGTTATTATCACCTAACCTAACATTTTTAATATGTATCTTGGCATTTTTATTTTCCATGAAATTGGAACACAAAATGACACGGTTCAATATGCCGCATCCGTATATTGAGTTCAATGCATCGCACCTATGTAGTATGGTTGCGGGGATACACCCTTTTGCGCTGAAGATCCAAGGCAACGAAATAATGATAATTTATTTTATTGTTTTGCCACGTGCGGTCGTTAGCTGACAGGGTGGTGAGCCGACTGTACCGGGCTAAGATCTACACAGAACACCGAGTGAGTGAATTACGATTATGACGGACCTCTTAGCTGCTATCGAAACACATTAACCCGACCCACGCACATGCACAGTAGGTACACACTGCCGCACACAAGTAGGATTGTGTACACCGTATATTTTGTGTATACACCGCGGCACAAACAAACCCCTCAGGCCCTTCACGGTCGTGTTAAACTACACTTCTCATTAACTTTAACGTCGTCGTGAACGCCTGATGTGTGTGTGTGTGTATGAAACTCGGTTTAAACTGTTGACGCAGTCCAGATACATTGCACCCCCATCCCTTCTTGCCCTCCCCTCGTATCCTATAACCGTTATGACTGCCTACCTAATGTGCTCGTAAATATACCACTATACTGTCGCCGTTTCCCGTGTAATATGTACACCTATACATGTATGTGTACAGCTTGCAACGACTATCTCGTGAAATTACCTCCGCCATCGACTACTCTTGTCTGTCCTCCCTCGCCGCGATAACACTGCCTGTTTACGACCTTTCCTCAAAGGCAATGTCTTGGCTTTTTGTACTTCCCCTGCACGACGACGATTACCGCAATACTTGACCGGTGATGGCATCAGCACTAGTAAAAACGAATAAAAAAAAATGCCATCGACTTTTTAAATTTTAAAATCACAACCAACGGCGTGTAGCCTACCGGATGATGAATTTAGACAGTGTTTGGAAAATTCCTTTTAAAAAGTAGTGCATTATCGTTTATTATTCAACATTTATTAAGCATTCCAAATAAAAAAAAAACCATCTTTAATATTTACACTGTACTAAAAAATGTACTGACAGAGTAGCTGTAGGTAACACCTATAGATTTATTTTGTAATATATAGATCAAATAGATTTATATAGATTAAAGATAAGCCCAAAGGTGACCACTGACTGGCCAGTACGTTAAAACAACATGTCAAATTTTTTTCGAAGACTTATTCTTGTTTTTAAACAGTAGTAGTTTTAGTTCCATTTGTGTGTGTGTTCGAATTTTATCGCCGTCCGGCTTCGACTTCCGGCCTAAGCCGGTAGATGGCGGTCGCATACTCGTGCCGGCCAACTCGGTCGCCCCTTTGGTTGCCCTTGGCTACCCGCGTTATCGGCCCATTCATAAATCTACGTTTGACGTGGTGCACGTTATCCGTGGTTGTGTTTGTTTACGACCGCCGCATGACGTCACACACACACACACCCCAAACCGTATACAACCGACGGCGGCAACGTGTCATCCACCCCGTGCCACTACCCGGAGTCTTGAAAATGCCGCCAAAAGAACCACCGGCGCGGTCCATCGTTTGGCGCCAATTTCGCTCGAGTATTTCTCTGATCGTACCGTTTGAAATCCGTACGTCCTATAGGTACAGGTACTTCTTATTCTTGTCCGGTCTTGAAGGCTACACATATCCACATTCGTCTATCCCCCCTATCCCGAGCTATTGTTTTTCCGTCTTGAATTCCAATTTCTGCTAGATCTACTTGACTCTGTCCTTTGTTTTTGGTCTGCCTAGTTGTCTCAGTACCATTCGGTTTCCATATTCCTTGTACACATGACTGTCAAAATTCCGTATTACTGATTTAATTACTACCTTATAATATAATGTAGTTTTTCATTTAAGTGATTCTTATTTGGATTTGAAGGTACTCGATGGTCCATAGTAGCACTTATTGGCCGCAGCTGTTGTTTATTGTCGAATGTTCATGGAAACGTCCACTAGTCGGAGGCCGCCATATTGAGAACAGTTGTTGTTTTTTTCTGCAATTTATCAAATATTTCACTGGGTTATCACCACTGATTTTGGCCATTTTTTTTCTGTAGAAATAACATTTTATTATTTATTATGGAAGAGTAAGACGGTTTTTTTATTTTCTATGAAAATTTAAACAACATGGCTGCATCCCAGGTCGGGACATATTTCAACATATACATCATCCGGTACTCTTGTCAGTCGTTTGAAAATCTCTACAGCGGGAGGGCGCTGCTATAGGGGGAGAGGGAGGCGTTTTTCGTGAAATTTCTTTGGTCGTGACGGTTCATACGGCACATAAAATATAATATATAAAACGTGTTGCCGTGTGGTATTACTGGTTAGGAGTCCCTAAGTTTTTATCGGGTGTGTCCGTCAACGTGTGGGTGTGTATGTCAGTGCAGTGGGGAGTCGGTGGAAATTAGACGGCCGGAATTTATCGTGGGGCATTATCAACCGGGAAGAGCGCACAACACGCGGCCGTATCACGAAGAGGAGAAGAAAACTGCTGTCCGGGTGTAGGGTAAAGGGAAAGGCGGGCAGGACGAAGGGCCTAACTGCCGGAGCGTTTTTGATGTTTTCCCGTGAATAATGGGTGCGAACGACCGGGCCGGGGCAGGGCACGGGTGCAGTGATAGTTGCGCGACGGCCCGTTTTTCTATACGCACATAAAAACTGATTTACGATGACCCCGGTAGTAGAAATGAAAAAAAAAAATATATATATATATATAAAGTAATGATAGTAATAATAACGAAAAGAAAAGGAGGCGAAGATCCGCGTGGAAAACCCAGTCCGATTCAGCGCGCACACAGAGCTGCCGGGCGTCTCGTTTTATTTTATGACACCGCCGAACACGCCGGTTGTTTTATTATTTATTTAATTTTCAAAAAAAAAACAATAGGTACATGTTTATTCGTACGAGAAACAAAAATAATAGGAACGCCTTTCTCATAAACTACAACACACACACACAAAAAAAAAACAACCTTAAATTAAAAACAATTTTCCAGGCTCGACTTTCAACTATAATTTGCATGTGTATAGGACGATTTTCAGACAACGTAATGCTCCAAGAACGACAAGTACCCCTTCTTTCTAAGATGTTCAATATACTAGATTTCGGACTCAACTGAATTTCTCGTTAGGCCCATATAATTGCTGTTGGATGGTTTCAGTAGCCTTAACGCTTTGGACGCAACAGAAAGTTTAACTGTCAAATTTTATTTTCAACTATTACCCGGTGAATGAAATGACAAAGAATTTATGAAAAATTCTCAGTAGATACTAGCTTGCCAGCATACATGTTTCATGAGTGTCATATTGCTGAATGTAGATAAAATTAAAATATTTTGTGTTGGAACTAAATGACAATTAAAAGGAGATAATAGTAATAATATATAAAATTACTCACCAATAAATGATAAAACAGCAATCAATGACTTGTTGATTTACTATTGAATTTGTTTATACGATACTGACCGCTTACAAGAGGCAATAATAATAATACAGCGGGTAGACTTATCAGTATGATGTGAACGTTATGGTAGAGACTCAAAGAGTCGCTTTAAACGTGCTTAATATTTGGGGCTCATCAACTCGAAGAATTATGTTAGACGTTTAATTGTATCCCCAAATATATTTTCAATTGCGTTTTCTATACTCTTTAAGAATGTCGCATTTGGTTATTGAGAAAACTTAAAATTGTTATTACTTGTATACATTTTAAAAATTATTATTATTTTACAATAATTATAGATATGCAATTTGCAAATATAAGATTATTAGATTATTCTGGTCAGGTGGCACTGCTGAGAGCCTTCCTATTCGTACATAGTTGTCACTGTATCTTTGTCATCAGACTTGCTGGTTATACATAGATATTGTATAGATTGTAAATAAAGAAAATATTTTAATAAAAAAAAAAATTGTTTGGAAATGACATAAGAAAAATCATGTTGGCGTGTCCTATAAAGAACATCTTTGGTCTTTATATTTTTAGCCGACCACTTGTAAGATGAAAAATAAATAGGTATAACAGCATTGTCTGGATGTACACGTGAAGGTAAGACTTGTACAAAATGTGTAAATATTTAAACACCTAATGAAACACAACGGTATTCTTAAACCGGCGCGGCGGCGGGGTCTATAAACTAGATATTGTAAGTATTGCATACAACTTTGACGACCAATGAAAGCTGTTGTAGTAAATACATTGCTGAAATAAAAATAAAAAACAGTGGTTATTTTTCATGTCCGGTTTGAAGGGGTGAAACAATAATAATATAATAACTGCGTTATCAAGGGTAAGCGAGAACGTGAAATCTGCCCGAACGGACGTCAATTGTGGACGGTTTAAAAAATAATTTACAGGCGTAGGGGAGTGGGCGGGGGCGGGGAGGGAATAGTATGTACATTATGTATATATATTTAATGTTATGCAGTTTTAACGCCTCTTTTTTTGCGCCGCTACTACCTTGCCCGCCTCCTCCCCCAAAACACCTAGTCGGACAAAACAAAAAAAAAAAACCTCTGCCGTGTGTGCACACAATGCGGAAAACAATATACTAATTAACATTGACGGTGCAAACGATGATGGTAATAATTATTGTTATCGTGTCAGATATACACACACACACTGATATTATATTGTGTGTGTTTTTCAATGTATTTGGGTTTTATTGGTTCCGAACGGACGCGCCGCAAAACAGCCGGACGGGCAAAACAAAGTACAGCGCGCAAACGATAATAACACGGCTGCAACGGTTTCCCAATGGTCGTCCCTAATAGGTCATTTGTATCATTTAAAAGTTTTCACACAACCGAAATTTGATTTACGTCCGAAAATATTATTATATACTCATACGAGCACACACACACACACACAGCTGGATGGAAGGCAGCCCTAAAAGGACTGATGGACGGAGAGCGGGGAACGGAGGGAGGACATATTATATAACAAGTCCAACGATTTTGTTATTGTTTTCATGTGTGTTTCCAACATGACATTCCATTAGGGCCGAACGCTGTGTGTGTGTGTGAAATCGAGAAATTAATTTCAATATACAAACCTCTATTATTACTATTAGCGGTAACTGCGTGTCCGGTGTGTCTCTCTTATGTATTACCGGCAGTAAGTAGTGCATTTTGTAATAAAATATTACATTACGTACACCAGCTGTTTTGGTTGTCATCATATTTTGTTAGCTAGCAAGTTTTTCCTAATTAAACGATGGCAATACAATATTAATAATGCTTGTAGTTTGCTATAATACATACTTGGATGGCCGGTGAAATCTAAAACCCGGAGTAATTAGAATAATCCTTAAACGTTCATGGAAGATTTAATGAATCAACCGGAAATTAGTCGCCACTGGCTAGCGATTAGTCCGGTAAATTTATTACATTTTTCCACAGCCCGACAGGCGCTCTTATTGTATATGTTTTATAATTTGTATTAATCTTTAAACACTCAATAAGATGCTTATTGAATTTACCATCAAAATGTAAATAAACTTAATAAATGAACTTATTGAAAAATAATTCTGAAACAAATCGCAAACATAATAATATAAAATAATAACATTCATATTTTAACTGATGTTGCAAAACTGACACTCATTTTCTCTTAAAAGCAATTGCACATTTGTAGTATTTCTTTTTGGAGACACTTTATGATATTTAACAATATTAGACAATAGGTATTCAAATTTTTATTTTTCCAAAGCTCCATCAACTTTTAAAACTTGAATGGTAACGTATGTAATATTTATTTTACTTTATAAATTAAGAATAATTTGTCGAACGTTTTGACTGGTCGATAACCAGTTTAAAACAATTATTAAGGTTTAAAATTTAGGACGGTGGGAAGATTGGAGTGCATTACTCTACCGCACTTCCTATCCCGAATTTCAATCTTTACTCACTTTAAAAGTAATTATCCAAAACTGGTTATCAACCAGACAAAATTTAATAAAAATTATTTTCAAGAGGACGCCACTCCTTCCATTTCTTAGGAGTAAATTATAGGCAATTTTTTGCAGTATCTTAATCATTTAGATCTGGAATGGGCGAGAAATCAAAACATAATATAATGAAAATCACGATGTTAGTGATACATTTTAGCCATTTATGTAAAAAATTGAAAATCGAATTTATTTAATTTTACAAGGCACTAAAATGTTTAAATGAAAATCGGCTTTCTACATGACATAGTAAATTAACTTATAGAAAGCCCGTAAACAAACCTGACCTAACCGGTAAATTAATTGGCACGGTCAAAATCGATTAAAACCACTCTTTTTATAAAATTGTTGAGTTTTAAAAGCTGATAGATCTCTGGAAAATACTAAGAAAATGTCTTACAGCCTTACACGTCTCCGCAGACAATGGGCGTCCCCCCGGTTCTCGCGTATACCAGGGCCGCATAATACACGGACAGCTGAGCGCTACCCGTTTACCAACACCTTAACAACGACATAACCACTGCTTAGGATTATTGCTTGCGCCGCGTAACCATCCTCCACACGTTATTTGCGCATTTCCTATACCAGGGACCTATATGTAGTCTCCTGCAGCTGTATAATAATAATATGTTTGTATCATCGACTGCGATAATAATATTGTGTTACACTTGACCTACGTTAAGACCTAATATACAACTCCTTGTAGTGTCACTCAAACCGTACAGGTATTAGGGACGGTTCTTAGTTGTTTATTGGACTGAATAAATATGGTTGTAGACTGCAGTAGTGGTTAGTACCACTTACAAGAAATAATGTCCAATTATAAAGGTCAGAGATATAAAAAATTCAAAAAATTGAATAAGAGGCATTAAATTACTTTTTTTTTTTAATATTTGACTCAAATAGTCGTTGGAAAAAATTATTAGAAAATTATTAAACATTTATACTAAATATGTACAGAAATTGTGTGTGTATACTAATACAAACATTTACAGGAAATTATTGTAACTTAACTAGCACAGTTATAGCTTTTTTTTTTTAAACGTATTTTTATTTATTATTTATTTTATATATTATGATATTATTATACATAACTTATGTATTAATTATTATACAAGTTGATATTTTAATGATATTTTATATTAGGTAATGACCTTTTTTTACATGACCTTTTCGAATTATAATTCGAAAAGGTTATGTAAAAAATACAAATATCATAAACGCTATAATATTATATAAACCACATTATGTACACTTGTTTTCCATAACGTTTTTCGACAAAATGTATAAATAAAAAAAATTATAATTAAGAACATTCACCGTATTATGCTATAATAATATATTCCAATTTCCATGCGAATAATTATTTAAATACTTTAGTCGGTCTAGTGATATTATTATTAAATTATTTGTACGACCGACAAAAGGTGCTCTGATGTTTTTTACAAGCACAACGGTACCATATACTTAGTATTATTATTTATAAAACCAATCAAATTGGAACCATCATACAACCAGTGTCAATCGACCTACCGACCGACAATTTAAGCGATCACGTTGTTTTTGCGCATACAACAAACATATTATTATAATAATACATAATAGTTTACAATATTGTTATAATAATATATACATTCCACACAACAATCGGATGAAATGACGGGCTTTTTGAGCGGACAAATGTTATAATGTTGGTTTGAAATCGCATTAAATCTATAGTGTAGTACAATATTATGTTTCCTGGAAAATAGCTTAAACGGACTTCGGGTCAATAGTAATAATAATTGCTGTCTGTGTCGAAGAAAATAATACTGTCACACTGCTTCATAATATACCGCGCCCTACATGTTCGTCAAAGCATTAGTCCCATTTTATAATATGTTATACAACTATATCAATACATCATAATGACGTTTTATAGATAATAGCTTTTGTAATAATCGTTCATGTGTCCGTCCGCAAACGATTATCGTGCACTTAAGAGTTATGACACAATATCATTTTGACAATAATAATACAATATGTATAATAATAATTATGCATGTATTGTGATAATACAACAACAGTTGTGTATAGCTGTTGTCATCGCTCGTCGCACCTCTTGAATGACATTTCAATAATTTTGTTTTTTTGCATTTCTAAAGTTTTATCTATATCATGTTAAATAATTATAGACTTCAAATGGTTGGAAAGTGGAAAAAAAGTGAAGATTTTTGACAATTATAACTGTCAACGCAGTATAGGCACGGTGTAATAAAGAAAAAACAATTTTCTCTTCGCGGTTCAGTATACTATTATTACTGTGTTACTTAAATGTTTAAAAAAAACAAATTTTATTTTTTTACAAACTATATTTAAGCATAGGAACTAAATATTTCGAATAATTAATGTATCATAAACTCTCTTAGTAAAAACAAAAAAAAAATACATTAACTTCACCGCTACCCGGAAAAACATAAGATCATGGAAATGTTTTCCCTCTGTGCTTTCTGACCTTTCCACGGTCATCCCATCCCCTTCTTTTTCTCTGATCCCCTCTCTGATCTATTCAACAGTCTTTTCCTTCCTCCCAACCGTAACCTAACCTAGACTTATTAATTTTATCCAAATCTAACCTAAACCTAGTTGACTCTTATCAGAAGCCATTATCTGTTGTCTATTATCACTATGTTCTTATCACCAACCCTTTATCAGCATTCGTTATCAGCTGTTTCTTACCAATAACGGAAATCTGGCCTCCCATCTAACTTCCTCCCATAGTAGTGTTATTTATAGTACTTCCCATAATCCTTGCTCATCCATAGCATCACATATTCCGTGACGTGATGCTAATCATAGAATAACATCCCAGCCCATAAACAAATCCATGTTAATATTATATTGGTTTAATATGATTACAAATTCTTATAAACACATACAACCCATTGTGTAACGATTTTAAGCGAGGAAATAATTATTTTTCGGTATATATATATAATATTGTGTGTTGTTATCTACCCGGCGCCCGTGACCAACTAAGTATCTAGTTAATCGTTGGAATTTCAACCCTTATACTGGTCTGCCCATACCACTTGTAATATTTCCATATAATAATAACCATAATAAGCCATATAATAAATAATACCTAAAAAGAACGTTTATAATTGTACCTATATATCAGTGTGAAAATAAAATCTTTGTAACTGGTTGACTCAAGAACCACTTATCCGATTGACATGCTGGGTTTTCAACTTATAGACCATCGCATGGAGTACAATGTTATTAAACAAGTTGTTTTTTAGCTGTACCTTGACTTATTATTTATGTTTTTTAACCTTTGAATTTGCGTGCATGGTATTACCATATTATTACAAATATTATAACGAATACAATTATTTATAAATACCAATTATTATATTAAAACAAATGTTTTTACCCCTTCGTATGTCTTGTATTTTAGCTAACACATTCTTATAATTTCTTTTTATATTTTCCGATATCTTTATATATTAATTTCATTTGTCTTTATTCTTTAATTTGTCGCAGTTAAGGAAATAGTATTGCTGTACATTTTCTATACAATTAAATATAATGTAATATCGAGTAATATTTATGAATTTTTCAGATAGGACAATTTTATAGAGTATAATTTTATGTTTATATACAAAATAATTATTCGCTTTTTTTATTGGGACATCAGGTTCTACGGGCATGTAAACCTTTGACTAGGTAACTACACAAATAACAAAACAATATAAGCTAAGAAAACATTCGTTTTTGACAAACGACAACCTGCAAAATTTCGGTTGGTATTTTTTTTAAAATTCATGGTGTACGCACCATAGATATTTTAATCATAAACATTGCAATAGTACAATGAAAAAAACATCTGCTTTAAAACGTATATGCATTCTAAACAAAACGGTAAGCTTATACGAATAAAACAAAATGTGGTTTTATTATTCACATCTAACCGATGGAATCGAAAAAAAAAACTGAGCGAATGAATAGGGTATCCGTACCTTCCATACCATCACCTCCGTGTTCCAACAAGGAAGAGTCCGGCGTGGATCTTTCGATTGTAATGAACCTGAAGCATGATGACGACGACGCGTTGTTCAAAAAACCATAGAAAAATTAGAAGATAAGATTAAAGCACTAAACATTTGATTTATGTTAAGTTAGAATTTTACAACAAAAACGAGCAAATATTGTCGTACCAGTTATCACACATATTTTATCAACCACGGCTTATTTAACCTAAAAACAATTACAACAAACAAAAAACAAATGATTATTATAAACCTATATACCTATAAACGTATATACTTTCTAAACTAAACAATAAAATAATATGAAAAAAACAAAACGTGTTTTCATGATTCACACCAAGAATATATAAACAAAATATGTTTGTACCTTTCCGTATTCACTATGCTCCTTCCCTACTATGTTCTGACTGTACTTTGTGGGTTTATGAAAACTCTTTTTATTCTCTTAATTTAATTTTTGAAATTCATATTTTTTTCGGTTGAACGTTTGGATAATAATCGAGAAGAAGGTTCAAGAATAATCTTCGTACACGTCCACGTTCATCGCTTGTCTCTTTGTACGCCGTGTTTTACTCATGCTTTACATAATATATTATATAGTATAGACTTACGTGTACTTAAAATTAATTGAGGACACGTTGGCTGGGGCCGTTTAGAACTCGTGTAGATACTTTTTAAGGGTACACGTGTTGACTGATATGAAATGTACATATCTGCCCCGGCGAATCTTCACCTCGCAGCAATAAAAGAGGGACATGTTGTGCGCGGACGACCGAATCTGAAAAATAAAGGTGTAATAACAGTATGGTAATGTTATGTTAAGACTGTTATAGTACACCTATGTAGGTTTTTTGGGGTGGTGGCGATGGCGATGGTCGAAGGAAGATTCCCAATGTGCACAATGTCGAAAGACAGCGGCGGAGGCGGCGCGTACGAGCGGACGCATTAATATAATAACGAAATATAAATCAAAAGCAAGTTTCATTACGAAGTGCCGGGCAAACATATAAATTATAATCACAAAGCCGAAATGCCACATAAATTACCGCCATTACCCAGCACTTTTAATTCGTATGCATAAATCGTGTCGTTTGGCGGTCGGTCCCCGTCCGTCCGGGTCGTCTTGCTCGGCACCGCCGCCGTCGACTTTGTTGTCGTCGCCAAAGGTCCTATATGTGTGCCAGAGCCAAAGCTCACAAGTCACAAACACAACCAACATACACCCACACACACACACACACACACATTCAGCACAATATTTGTTTACAGCGGTCAACACCGCACCGGTATAGTACACACCACTAATATATTCAACTGATCCGAAATCGTACCTGAAAGGTATTTTATTGGGCCAAAAATTTCAGAAAGTTTACCCCTTCCACTTCGAAATTCACATAAAAAAAATAACTAACATTTTTAACGGGGAAAAACACATATAGCCGGTCCAACTAAAATTATTTTTAGTATAGGGACTCGATAAAATGCTGGTTGGAATAACTAAATAATGAGTTGGGCCAACTATAAAGTTAGTTAAAGCAATTATACATTTAGTTGGCCCAACTAGAAATATATATGTAACGTTCTTTAGACTTAGTACCTACTGCCGTTACACGTTTTATTTGGATATAAACGCCTCTCAAAATAAAACAAACCCGATAAAAATTGACATAACAAAAAATAATAACAAAAACCATTTCCCTAGAAATCTTTTTCTTTATTACGCTTTTTTAGGCGAAGTCTTAGGGGTTAAAGTCTGAAAATTGATAGATCTATAGCGTGGGACTACTAAAAATATGCGATTTTCTCGAAAATCTGTATTAGAACTCTTTTTTTTATTAAGGAAAAGCCAAATAAAGAGGGAACACATTTATAGATAGCTATGATTGAATTGAAACAACATTCAACAGGGTTGTCAAAAATAAATTTTCATCATACTGTTAAAACAATATATTTAGGACATTATTGACAGTGCTATATGTCGATATACACAGACCGGCGGGGGATACGAGGGCTGAAGCCCTTACCTTGTTTTCTAAAATTGTAGGCAATTCAAATTTAAGTGTATGTCTTTATGTTTATTTGAGTTTAATTTTTGTATTTTTTCCATAAAATATAATTCTATATATCCGTTTGGCCGAAGAGACGAAACGTCATGCGACTGCAAAGCAATAAACACACACACAACTTGGAGGTCTCACACACCTATCGTGCCCTCGAGAAGCCGTGAAAATAATGTATAATATTATGACCCAGTCAAGACCCGCAATAATAATAATATGCTATCCCCTCTCGTTTCTCCTCCGCTTTGCCATTGTTTAAGCATAATTGTGTTCGTTTGTGTAGCATGAATCTGACACTCGGACCGTCGTCGAATAATTTGTAGCCCACCACCCTCTGGTAAACTTTTCTTGCGCCACTAAGGTGGCCATCTGTTTTTGTGTCGTTGGGAAGTTCACGTGCCGATTAAACGTGCACCGTAGACGTTCGCGAGTTTGACGTGTATATTACATTATATATTATACACAAAACGTTTTAGGCGAACATTAATATAATTAGGACTAGTATTGTTATTGTCGGTGAATACACGGTGTTTAATTAACAATTACAATTAACGCCACTCAGTTTTCCACGCAATCTGACACAGAGATATACACGCGGTTGTCTTAGTCGACAACAATGGCTTAAATTCACCGACAATCGGTCCGTTCTAAGACGTTTATATTATAATAATGTGAATGCCATTATATTAATTCGTTGACGCTTTATTGTTTAGCTGATAAATAATAAAGTTGACCGTTAACTCGATGTATCGATTTAACAAGGAAAACTCATCAGTTAGTCAATTTTACTGATTTTAATGAACTTTTCTCTCAAGACTATGTCAAATAGGTAAATGGATACTATAAACATTATCAAACAATTTTAACATGTAAAAAATTCAACATACTCGTTTACCTAATTCGTTACGGTTGAGGATTAATAATATTTTATATATTTTATGATGACAAAAATAACATTTTTCATAATTGAATTTTATTTAATTAAAGTACGATTCCCGGTGTCTGGTATAGCGTTATCTTTTATTATAGAATTTTGAATAATTTAATTTTAGAGGCAATTACACTTACAATTACAACCACAGGCGAATCCCCATTTAAAATACAATATATTATTATGTCCATCATAAAGTATAAAAAAGCAAGTTAAAGGATTGTCAACTAACGTAAGGCAGTGGTACAATGCATTGCAATTGGTACTTGAGGTATCGCCACGCCGGTTCGATTTCTATATGAACTCAGCTTAAACAAGATCACTTCGAAATATGTTTATATAGGTACCTACTATAATATATTATATACCACTACAGGAATACAGGTATTTGAGCCATTAATCTATTTATGCGGTTGTTGCATCATTATATTTGAAAAAAACCTCATTTGTGTAAGAACTCATAATTATTAATAGGTGACCACCGGGTAACTAATTTCTATTTTGAATATAATATATAACCCGTCTAGTTCAGCTTGACACCTGGCGACCGTTACGGTTTAAAAATTGTAGGGGTCAGCAAAGTAGTATTAGTGAAAAGGCGCTGCCAACATATTTCTTTAACAGGTATTGTATTAACTATTTATTGAGTACCTAATACAGTTTTTATAAATAAAAAATTCTAAAAATAAATGATTTCAATGACCACTGTTAGTATCACTAACCGGTCAACTGTGGTTTCATATTTCCCTTGTACTGGTAACACTGACGTCCGACCGACCTGAGTTTAGAACTTTTGATCCATTCAGACGTGTGACGTCACGAAGCGTCAACATGAACTGGACGGGTTATAAAAATGTACATTCTTCATCTTCTTCTTTACTAGTCAATAGGAAAAATGTGTTAATTAATGAGCTACATTATAAAAAAAAAGCTACTCTATTACATCGTTCAATGAAAAATATACAGCGACGGTTGTCGGCTGACGATCAATACTGCGTCAGAAGTCTAGCAGCTATTATATTAGTAAGACTATAAATTATAGCACGTTACACTATGATGTTTTATAATATTATATCGAACAAAATCTTAATAAAAAAAAATGAATTATTACACCCTTCGCGTGCGATAACGGTGGCAGTTTTACATAATATTCGTAACGAACATGTGTGAATGTATATTACAATAATATATTACTGTGTTCAGTCGGATCAGCCAGAGTCGTGTCGTTATAATATTATACTTATTAGCAATAATTCACATCGATATAAATCAACATACGAGGGTGTATGCCGTGTGTGCAATAAGTAACGCGGTGCAGCTCACAAGGGCCCGGCCTAAGGGTGAGGATATCACGAGGAAGTTTGATTCCGGAATGTCGTACTCGTACTTCCTCCTCGTCGTCGTCGCCGTCGCGTTTGCTTATGTAATATTATTACACTTGCTTATACTACTTCATGCACACATACAGTGTATGATCCCTAGATACAGGGTCCGGCATAAGTCAGGACACGAAAGTAAAGTTCAATAAAAACATGAAAACTTACTCGAATTCAACATTTTTTTATTTAATATATTCTATAGAATGTGCAATTCATGTGTGCCAAACCACTTTTGACATACCTTCGTTGGTGACCTTGTGTCATCAAGGCGCAAACGAAAACTTTGCATAGTTCGCTCCTTCATTTCCCGTGGAATTGCTGCGATTTCTTTATTAATTGTGGTTTTAAGTTCTCCAAAAACTTTAGAACGGTGTTTGTAGAGTGTAGACCTCAGCTTTTAAGTGTCCCCACAGGAGCACCGTCCGCTCCTTTTTTTCCGCCTCGATTCCAAAGCCTTGATACCATTCGAAATATTTTTCGTTGCTAACCCAAAATAAACACATTGGTTTGTGACAATGGTAACCACGGTACCTACTCGAATGGTAAGTGATGATTAATTTTATGTTGTGGCCAAAAGTTTTTAGTAGTTTTTTAATAATTGGCTTTAATCAATTTATTGGCAAAACATTTACTTGGCTAGTAATTCATTAACCATTCATTTAAGTTTGTTCGTTGTGAAAACAACACATAATTAAAAAAAAATTAACATCCCCTCCCCATCCTTATCACCATTCCCTACCTCATAATAATATAGTATTGGGTATTAATCGTGTGTTTCAAGTCAACCGGCTCCGGGCACTGACGATGATATGGTGGAACGCCAAACACCTGCTGCTCTAAATTTGTGAATATTATGTAAAATTACAACAGCTATAATATTGTTATAAAACTTATTTATATTACTATAAGTCGTTCTAGAAGATCTAAAGTCCTTTGCGTTGCGGTCCACATAAAATAAACAAATCCTCACACTTTTCTAATAGTTAAAACTGTACACGTATTATTTGTTGCATACTAGTTCTAAAGATTTCATAAGTAAAGTCAATAGTATGTCTATCGATAATTGATAAGTATATATATTTAAAAACAATTTAAACTATATAATACCGGATTTGAACATTTTTAAATTGTGCATAAACTTGAGTAGAATCATTTTATAGTAAAAATGTCTCAGAGATGAACGGACCAGTACTTTTTGTTACCTCGAAGTCGGTGGTAACACAGAACAAATTATTTTTTATTGGCGTTTCGTGCTTTTGTTGATCTCTAACGGTAAGTTACTCAAGTTTTACTTTTTTAAGTGGTTTATGGTCAACTCTTTAAATAAAAAAATGTGCACTGAGATAATTAAAATAGCATTAAAAATGAACCCGCGATGGAGTATGTTAAATTGCCTATACAAAATCCCTTTGTTCATAACACATAATAATATTATGTAGGTATCACTTTTGTTAATACATTTGAGTTAACGATAAAATTATTTTTGAGAAACCTATAATTACACTCAGCTCTGACAACTCAATCGAATAATAGCCGTTTGCACTTTAAGTTTAGCTTCAAACATTCAGTAGAGTTTAATAATAACTAAAATTATAGACTAAGCTCAACTATTAGAGTTAATCTGGCGAAAAAATGAAAACTTTTAAATAATATTTTCTTTGCATGAGTTGTATTTTCAACGAGGGCTAATAGTTTATTATTAAGGCGTAGGAATAGGACTTAGAAGTTTTGATAATGTCAATGACTATGTCTGCATATTACATAACATTTCTCTAAGTTCTGAACACAAGTTATTATCGAATATCCCTTATACAATGTACTCTGTCAATTTAATACATATATTTTTCTTACACTTATGGCCGCTATATATTTCGTCATAATAAAAGTATTGAACAGTTCATTATTAACACAATAATATTCCAAGGACGACAATAACAGTCCTCGACGCTTTTTCCCCAATCTTATTGCATTGTCTTACGCAACGATAAATATGATAATACGTGAGTTGCTCGTTCAATTGTATTACTCACATTTTTTGAAAAAAAAAAATACTTACCGACAATGGCTATGTGTGTGTATGCATAAAAGTATTTAATCATATTAATGTTTTTTTATTATTATTTTTTTAATGTCATGTCTTAAACTTAAAGCAGTGATTTTGGTTTACATGGGAAATCGTTTAAACTTAAATTATTCCAAATGTGTGTGTATTAAACATTGGTTAATTTAAAAGGCGGTGTTTAAAAAAATTGTCCGAATGATTATGATCATTATTGGACGATAATAATGAAAATATATTGCCACGCTTAATTTGATATAAAATTAAGGAAGCAGCCCATCATTACGAATATAATGGCATGGCCATCGGATACTTTAGTGGAAATTCTGTTAAATACTAAATAATAATAGACCATAAATTAAATATAAGTATAATGTATTATATATTATGATTACAAATACTGTAAGCGCTGTATCGTTGGTTTTCATTAAAATATGTACCTGTAGTTTTATTGTCGACCTCCGAAACTCCATAATGTAAACTACTTAAGTCCGCAAAAATAATAATAATATATTTCTTTATGCTTAGTTTTAATGCGATGGAATGTTTATTGCCGTCATTAGTTCTATACAAGTTTAATTTATTCTGAACATCATTGTATTTTTTTCCCACTGCATCACATACAAGTAATAGTGTCTATGTGCAAAGTGGTTTATGTGCAAAAAAAAGTTGTTGAGAAAATTTATACTTAGCCTATGGTACTAAACTGTTTGAAGCGAAGCTTGCACGGTCTCAGTGGTCGACATTACAGTTGATAGCGTGTGAGAGAAGGAAATGAACAAATTAATCACTTTTCTCATCACTTCCCAGAAGCCAAAAATGAAGTGAGCAAAAAATATAACCGTGGTTATATTTTAAACGGGCCAAGGCATTGATAACTACAAAATTAGATAATATGTTGTTATAAGTTTTTTCTTTCTATATGAACAAAACATGACTATAAGTAAAATAAAAAGGCTATATAAGGGTAAAATTGTATGAAAATAGACGGTCATTTAATAATTTTTGTATGATAAAATAAATAGAAGTTTTTTTCCAGAAATATAGATGTTTATCTTTTATCTTTTTTTTAAAAGAAAAATAATTAAGATAATAATTTGCTACGATCAAAGTGTAATTTCCCCATCTTTTGGAGGCCTAAAGTGCTAAAAGTTTACTAGAAAAATCGAAATAAACTAAAAGATCCACCCTTTTAGAGTAAAAAGATTTATGTTATTTGTTTTTGGTTTGTCAACGTTTAATGGTGGTACTGTGTGTAAAGAATATTCCATACAAATTTGGGAACTAATTCGACCATTTTTAAAAAAGTCTTAGAGCACCATATTTTTAAATTGAAAAATATTTGTACATTCTTTCTCGGTTTTGTAGAGGAAAGGGTGACTTTTTCAAATTTTTGGCCTCACAAAGTAGCGTTCAGCTAAGATTTCTGATCCATAGAGTTACTACACGAAGAAATCGGTTAAGCCGTTTAGAAGATAATAATAAATCGTAAGTCCAGACACAAAATTAAAAAATTAAAACACATCATTGCGAAAACAATACCTTTTCAGTTCCGCGTCGAAGCTAAAATAATGTATAACAATAGTTTTCCCGTTCGGTTGTCATCATTTTTTATTTCTTTTTTAAAAATATATTCTATTTTCGGCGAACGCTTGAATTGTACATGACATTTTAATAATAGCCAATAAAAAGCCCCGAGACAAGTCCCGTCAAACATATAGCGATCCTATTGAAGCGGAAGAGAGTAAAAATAATATTCATTTAGTTCCGAATTTGAAAAAATCAAATTGATGAAACATATAAATAAATAAAAAATAAAAACATAATAGCTGTGTGTGATCAGTTGCTTTAACGGAGGCCGTCGGTCGGAACGAACCGAATAAAACGCGATAATGGTATTTAATTTTTTCCACACCTTCCCCACCCCCCTTCGTCCCCGGTGGACAGTGTAAAAAACGTGTACAACACCCACACATAAAGCGTATACTTTTTAATGATGATTGACAGACGTGGAAAAACGATGGAAAAAAACATATGAATTGTACGTAATAACGACATTTAGGTATACATATTATTATAGAAACGTTGTTAGTATAAATATATATTGTTACTTTATTTTTTCTTCGTCTTGGAGATCCCGGACCGGAAGTGATGCGGTTCACAGTGCATCAGCTAATAACATTTAAACGTTATACTCTCGTCAAAACTATTTGGGATTGGCCGTACAGGAAAAATAATGTCAAGTGTATCATCACCTTTGGTTGTAGTAGACGTCTCATTACTTGTTGGTTGGCCACACAAATAATTAAGATAGCAACATAGTACAGTCTGGAGAAAATTCTGCCAAAAACTAAACTATTACAACGCGGTGACTTCTTTCCATAAACGTATCAAACCGTAACAAGCCACAAACATTAATTAAAAGTGGCACAATTTTGGTTTCTAAAAGTGCTTAACTACTGTCTAATATTTTTGGCCATTTCACTATTGGTCGCAGCTAATAATTGAAACACGCTTTAATCGATTTTGGAACACAACATTGGCCCGAATTGTAAGTACTGAAATTCGTTTTTCCAAAAATCAAACACTGCCTTCTTATTTTCCGCTCGGGGCCAACCTGACTGTTAATATTATAAATATAATTAAAAGTCCGGCGCATAAGCTTTTGTTTTATTAATTACTACAATTTACATGTTGACAATAATTATGAGTGTTCTACGAATATTGTATTGTAAGTGAAGTGTTTTCATATCGTTGATGTAGAATAGCGCATAGAAAGTTATTTTTTTATCTTCAACATAACGGGTTCCAAGAAAAGAAAATTGCTTTTCCACAATATAATTTGAATTAAAAGTTCTAAGACGGCTTCGTTTCTAGAAAAACGCGGTTGTAAAATCAAGAGATTTCATTTATTCAGCTTGCACAATTATTCTGGTTTCCAATTAAGATTTATAAGATTATTATTATACATCAGATACCACCCCCATTTGTTGCATTTTTCATAATTTGTTTTTTTATATTTATAGAAAACACAACCCGACGCGTTAATTATTTCCTATTAAATGTGTTTTCTTTTCAATAACTTGCTTCGCACTTTACAATTAAACGTTTAATATTTTAATATCAAACGTTTCGAGAATTAGGTAGGTATTTTGTTTACCATAAACGCATATAGATTGGCTTTTTACAAGACACAAAACTGAAATTAATTTAAAAAATATAACAGATTGCAATTATAATCATTTCATATGGACTTTAAGAGACTTCTTTTTTACGACTTACTTACTATTACTTTGCACTATTGATATATATATATTTCTTAATTATTTACTTTTCTTAATAATTTAGTCCTGCCTATTATTTTTTTTCGTTTACAGTTTATAGGTGACAAGATGATACTCACAATTTTCCCACGGACACGGTTAAGTAGCAAAACTAAAAAAAAAATACAAGTGCCCGTCTTACACCACTTATATTGTATTATCAGTGTCGATGCCGCCATCGCATGACAAGTTTATTGTTTTCATTGCTATCCGTGTACCAGCTCGGTTGAGTATTTGCATAGGAGACAACGTTTCACGGTTCCTTATGACTTACTTAGACTTATGTAACACCACCGTTGAACCGTCTCTGCCCGGACCGGACGTGAACAATCACCGGATCGCTTCAGCCAAAACGTCTTCTCGCCCCTTCGGATGTCCATGTAAGACGTTTACCGATTTTCCGCTTATGTTTCCAAGTAGATTAGGTCAACTCGAATGAAATAACAATAACGATTTGATGATACACTTGACGACACCGAATAAAATTCATCACCGGAAATGCCCATGATTAACGTTCAGCTATAACAAATACTTACCCGTTTCCCACACCTTTGTGTATTAAACATTGTTTTTTTTTTTTAATGTTTTTGATTATTTATATTTAAGTAACTAATAATTATCTATTAGAGAGATTTAATTATCTTTTTCAAGCTTAGTGCTTTTTCTATAAATATTTTATTTTAGTTATTAGAAAACTATAAAATTATATATGTAAGCTTGTAATACAATTTTCAATAAATAATTAAAAAATTGGTCTACTAGATACAAATTTAAACTTTTCTACAAAATAAAACCATTTTGAAACATATCTTGTAGACACCTTGAAAAGTGACTGCGTGCAGATAATGTACACAGAAAATTGCCAAAATATACTTATTACTATTATCGGCATAGATCCTAAACGTGTTTCGTCGGTAATATAATTTAAATGCAAGCCGTTAACGGGGTATAATAATTTAATTCGTGTCCTGTGACGATAATAATATAATATTGTATGTAATATTAATTTACCGACAGCTCTGTTCACGACCCACACACATACACAGTGTCTAATCTTGCCATTTATACGAACACAGAATTGATATTATGCAAATTATTATCATCATCATTATAACCGAGGCTATGTAGATATTATAGTACGATAAAACGTAGTACACTCAGTGTACAAGTAGTGTGTGGTAGTGTAACGGTGTAGTATCAATAAATTTGCTGATTCGCACAACCCTAATGGTGTAACATTAAGAATACATTGGAATTATCATCAGCAATACAAAAGGTACAATAATTATATTCAATGTATGTGTTATTGGCAAAATGTTGTATTGAGAGTTAAGTTTTCTCGATATGTAATAAATACCTTATATTTTGTTTCACATTTGGTATGCTGATACATCCTGCAAAACCAAAGATTAAAATGTTTACTGTGTTCCAAGTACCTATATTCAGAGTGATTTTTTTTCATATTGTTTTAATACAATGTGATCTCAATTTTTCACAACTTTTTTGTTTTTATCCCCATCCTAATTTAGTTTTTTCCATAAAAAATTAATAAAGCTATAACAGCGGAGCCGCACTATCATAATCAGTGTTGGGAATTATCTAGATAATTTTATCTAGATAAAAAATTGTAATTAACATCTTATCTAGATAAAAAAAAGTAAATCATCTTATTATCTTATTTAGATAAACAAATCGGTTATCTGAGGTAATTAATCTAGATAGAAATTGTAACTATTTTTTAAGTTATTTATTCGTGGGTTTTACAAAAACAGGTTTCGGGATCCGACGAAACGCATAATGTAGTCCTAGCCTAAAAATATTAATATACCTAGGTCCTAATGAATAGTGATTAGTGATATAAGAATATATTATTAATACATTGGGGTTGGCTTGTTAGACAAGTCCAATATTCCATTGTAATCCAATGTATTTTAGTCGATTATACAAAACGTCTTTTACCTATTTTTAATAGGTAGAAGTAGATAAGAGTTATATATGTATTATCGTATAATTTATTATTTATATTCGTAGTTCTCGACTACAGTGCTCAGTTTTTATTTAATGTTGATAATTTTTTTCCCAGTACTCTCGAAATAATTACTAGTGCTATATAAAACGTGTTTATAAGAATTTTTACGATAATAATTTCAAGATTAACATTGACCAAAATCCCAACAAAAAAAATGGTCGAAAGTGCAGGTGTTTATTTGAGCAGAATGGTTATAAATTATATTTTACAAATATATATACATGTCAGGCGAGTCCTGTATCAGTAACTACATATAGGGTAAAGAGTAAAGACTATAAAAGTAAAATAGTAAATAGTAATACAAGTCCAATAAACAATGAGCCGTTTCCAAAAAGTTATTTGTATTTTCAATCAAAATAAAATAACAAAACCTTGTAATAAACATTTTAAACATAATGTTGGCTCTCCGTAGTCCGTAGACCGTATGTAGCCAAAACGATAGTTAAGCCTCAAAGAAGAACAATATGTTTATAAATAGTTTAAACCGATAATGAAATGTCCCGTCATCGATTATCGAGTTTGATAAACTCGTATTTACTTTTTATACCTATTTATACTATTACTGTTGCCTACATAAAAGATGACATAAACAGAATACATGAAAATAATAAATGACAAATGAACAGAGTAACCATAAATCACGAAATCTAATATAAGGAAAATTTGCTCTTTGACGTAACTGTCCATTTCTTAGTACCTACGTCTTATTGGTTATTAAAATATTCTGTAATCTGTGAAAATACTTTGTTTCCTCATACATTTTCGTATAACATTTTATGAAGGTTAAAATTTAATTTATCTATTTTTCATCTAGATAAAATTGTATTTATCTTTATCTTTTAGCTAAATAAATGTTTAATGAATAATTTAATATCTTATCTAGATGATATATTACTCAATTATCCGTTATCTTATCTAGATAACTTTATAGTTATCTTTTCCCAACACTGATCATAATGCCAAAACAGAATACCTAGTTGTTTTTATTTTAAGAGAATTGAAAGTTGGCGGTTTTTGATTTGAACAGATTTGATGTAGACAATATTTCAGAAAAATGTGGTTTTAATGAAATTCGACCACGTCAATTAATTTTCCGGTTAATATTGTCTATGAGAAAAAGCTATTTTGGTAAATTTTTAGACCTACGAGCCTAACAAAAGCGCGCTTCCTCAGCATAATAGAATGATCAGATTTCAATTTTGTAAAGAGATTTGGGTTTTTTCACTACTTTACTAGGTTATGTAAGGAACCGATTTTTATTTTTAAATAATCAGTTTCTTGTAATTAACCCTTTCGTTACTGACATCCTCGTACGAGGATTTAACTTTAAAAATCGAATAAAATATTATCAACGTACTATCATTATCAAAAATGTCTTTAAACCCAATTTCTAGTATAAATTGATGATAAAAAAATCGACACAGCTATATTGATAATCAATCCAGGAACGAAAGGGTTAAATAATTCCTTAAAACGTTAAAAAACAGACCGTATTCAATCTCCTTAGTAATTAAACCAATTATACAGCAAAATAAAATTTTATAATTTTCTAGCTGTGGTATTCTATATTTGCTTTTAAAATGTCATTCATTCGAATTCGGTCCACCAACACGTCTATTATTCGGTATTGGTCCAAAAAATGACGACGAATCTCAATTTATGGTTTTTGAAAATTAAATTTGATGTACCTATACACGTTTCACGAGTGTCCGTCATATTGCCGTGTCTCGTACATTTTGTAATTTGTATTTTTTTTTTTTATGAAGTATTAAGCCAAAAAAAAACGGTAGGTATACGCCAATGTCAATCAAAAAATTAACGTCCATAAAAAAAATGAATTATTCGCGTTCCCTTTGACACACACTAATAGGTCTAACAGGAGAACAGTATTTATTATTTTTTACTACCTTTGATGGATTTTTGATCATTTAAAACGACAGGGTGTCAATAATCGTTTCAAAATGAATATGTTTCATAAAAATATATGTATATATATTTTTTTAATAATATTATGTGTGCGTGTATAAAAGTTTCTGTCTGGCGAGGTCATCAGTATACAAAATTACGTTTTAGCGGCCAAGGTAAATGGAGTTTTTTTTATCATTAAAAAAATAAATAAATAACGGTTTGGTCCACCGAACAACACGACACGATGGCAAGACACGAAATATTATGTTTATTTTATGTTTATAAAAGGTTTTCATACATCATTCGCGTCGTTTTGTATAGAGGATAATGAAATTTTTATATTTTGTTCCGGAAGGTTTACAAACAAAATTCAATGGTATTGGAACGATATCTAATAAGTTTATTTTTTTTTTCATCCGCAGCGTCAAGCATACACTTCAAAATGTATAAATTACATACTAAAAAACGACGGTCAATTATTATTTACATGCGTTGCAAAATTTGTGATTGCAGTGACGGTGACAGCGAACGGCAATTGTTTAAATCTCAACAAAAGTATTTTTAAGGTTTACAAATTGTAAAAATGTTTTTAAGTTATAAACAAACAGTTGATTTGTAAAAATAATGTACTTAAAATAATAAATGATTCTATACACTAAATTATAATTTATTTCAAAAATAGATGTGTTCATCATATTGCAACTATGCATTGTAGATAACACAACACGCATGAAACCTTGTCTTCTATCTTTTTATTATAGGTTACTTATATCTCTAAAATTACTCTGAAGGGTACGTTTTTCAGTTTTGGGTGATCAGGTATAGATGAAATATTATTTTTTTTTAATTCGCTATCCAGGATGCTGCGATAGTCAAAAAAAAATATAATCGACTACCAAAAAATAGGAGTCCTAATTACAGAATTAACAATTACACTTGACAGTTTTACCTTGAAATTAAGATTTTGTAAACAACTGCCTACAAATTTAATGAATAGGGGTATGACGTCGTCTTAAGGCGTTCAGCTGATGAAACCGATTCTTAGACTTTCAACATAACGGTTAGGCCGAATAAGTTTTTCAATTTGACCGGTCGGAGAGTTAAGTGTCCGTCCGTTTAATTTTGCCCTTTTCCTACTAAAACCCACCGTGGACATCGCGGAGGAAACTGCACTTAGAGCTCACAAGCCAACGCATTAAAGTCAAAGTTTATGTCGATGGAAATAACTGCGTCGGTAAACGGTCTAATCGAATTACATGCGACGATAAAAACTGACAATCATGTTCAATTAATTCTGATTGCGTCCCGGTTAACTTTTAAATGTAAAGCCATAATAATAATATTGTATAGAACTTAAGTCCCCACGACATCGTCATCGTGGCCGGGGTCAGCAAGAAAGACCGACAACTTTCTAGACAACAATAACGCATAACCGTATATAACTATTGTACATTATTGTCATTACTATTTCTATTATTGTTGTTGTTATTATATATACGCCGCATTTTTTTTTCTCTCCTTACACAGTTTACGCGTAGTCTCTGGATGTTGTATTTCTAGTCTATCTAGTTCTATATATATATATATATATAATATAATAAAGACAAATAAGTGCGTGGGTATACACTATAAGAGCAGTAAGAGGACAAGCGAAATAAAAAAAAATAGAGAGAAAAAAAAACATTGGCAGAGTCTAAAAACGATTGACGGCGTCCGAGACAAACTTGCGCCATAAAACAGTCGATAATGGAGAAGTAGACATTTTCTCTTTGGGGGAAAAAAAGACAATTAATTGAAAATAATAAAAAGAAAAACGTGAAATTGCACTTGAGTAAGTACAATAATATTATAGTATTTACAGTAACTTTCTACGCGGCTTGTTTTTATTTTGAAAAACCTAATATCTAATCGAAATTGGATTAGGGAATAGTAAAAAGATGTATTGTATCACGGTGATTTATTACACTTTAATGTAAATAAAAAAACGGGTTTACAATTTCTGTAAAAGTATAGAAAAATAATGCATTTTTTCAATTTGTGCATCTTATTGTCACAGATTAGACAAAACCAGATGGCCCACACCCTATTAAAGAATTGTAGAGGTTCTTGTACTAGTGTTTGAAATTAAAAACTAGACTACAAGTGAAAAAACTTTATACTTAACCGCAAGCATTACACATAATAGTACATGTATATTTCTTAACTGGAAATGACTGAAAACAGTTTGTCAGAATGTCTTGTCTGCGCCTTTCGGTTGATCAAATGGATTTCGTTGACGTCTGAAGCGGAAAACCGATAACCGAAACGACTCGGTGACATGTCGTTTGACGTTTCCATTGCGTGACAATAATAATATTATTGTCGGCGAACCGAATTCAGTGTTATCCGGACGGCCGTCTTATTTGAAAAGAAAAAGCTATGTAAGACCGGCTGGACGCAGTTCTAATGACCAATTTTTATAGGAATTTATATGCTTTATATGTGTACGTTTTGAAAATGAATCTCTTGAATTAAGTTGAAACTTCAATTGACTTGCATGTATAATTACCTCCACTCTTCCAGCCATTGGTATTCCGTCATTGAATGGTATCTTTAAACATGTCATACACAGTTAATAATATATCTTTCTTATTGTACTAATTTTTAACTGTACAGATTATATATTTTTCTAATAAAAATAAAAAAATTTGCATATATTCGTACTATCAATTGATTTTTAAAATTATTTTACCCAGGACATTACCACGTTACATGCATAATAACAATTAACAAAAAAATTATGCCAATCCGAGTGATTTTTTCAGATACCTTACACTAGTTTACTCATAAAATAATTGCAATTTTGAATATATTCTTTTGAACCACTTATTTGTTTATATTATACAATATTAGACAATATTCAATTTTTTTTAAATCGTTTTTATTGTTATTATCTAGAGTTCTATCAACTTTTCAAACTTAAGGTGACAGGAAATCGCAATTTATTAAGGGGCAAAGAATATTTGAAAAAATTCTTTCTAGTAGCCATTTTTAAAATGCCGACTAATTTTAAGATAAAGAACTATTAAGTTTTTCTACCAGTTATTTTCTTCGAATTATGGAAAAAGTTTGATAAACACTGACTTTCGTAGAAGTCTCTTTCTGACGTATCTTTTGGACGGATTTTAATTGTTTTTATTTTTATATGGAACTTACTATTAGTTAGATTTATTAGAAAACAGTAAAAATATAAATGCTTGTACAATTTTATTGAAAATAAAAAATTGGCCTTTTAGCCGAAAAAAACCTGTTGAAATCAGAAAGTGACTTCGCGTTTAAACGGTAATGTATTATATTTAATTGCACTTTTAAATGAAGATTAATTTGCTGAAAAAAAATGTACAGTACAAATTGTAATTTAATTATAGATGATACGGTTTTTAGAGAGAGAGAAAAAAACCAGCAAGAGTTAATATAAATATACAAAGGGATGCCAATAAAACAATATTATGTTTAACAGCGAGTAGAGCATTTATATGGAGTACACGATGTCGGTTGACAGGCGGACAAATGACCGGCCTTGGTAACACAAAAGTTTGGGCACCCCCCCTTTGGCTTTCGCACAATCCTGACAGCGTCACTGATTGCAGCGGTGGTAATTGACTGGCCGGGATGGTTTTTATTTTTTCGTAGTAAATCCGTTCCGAAAAAAATTTATACAGATATATAAATATATTACCTATCGGGCCGAGAGAGGTGGAAAAAAAACAAATCCTTTTTTATCGCCCTATAAATAACGTGTACATATTTGTTGTGTGGCCCTTTAACGAGCGGTTATATATATTATAATAGTATGGCAGTTATATGAGTAGTTTGGTGCAGAGGAGTGCAAAAAATCTGGGTCTCTCTCCTGTCGATGAGGTCCAATGGCGAAAATGTAAGATGTCTTGTCGACGTGCCAGAAATCAGGTTTTTTTTTATATCTTTTCCACTTTAAGTCTAGCTGTATATATGTACACAGTAAAATGTATAGTAATAGTTTAATAGTAATAAATTGATATCCCCTTACGCTGCCATTTTATTTCTAAAGATAAAAATTCGAGACGATGTGCAATAGCCTGTATACTTCAACTGTGGTATTGACTTAAGTCCCAACAGTAAGACGTTTTGTCCAGCATAATCGCTTCAAGAGTCAATTCGCAGGTTATGCATTGTAACTATAATTTTGATTATAACTACATAGAATTGGTTCAAGAAAATAATTTTATGGAAGTAATTCCATTTATTTTGGATTTCTTTTTTAATTCAGTTTGACTACCACATTAAAAGTTGTACCACTATACTGTATCAAATATTTTACCACTTGTATTATCATAATCATTATTGTTCAACTCAATAATTCACTTATACAATAATGATCTCTATAAATTCAGCTATCGAGTAAAACACAACTTTTATAACTGTATAAAAATAACTTGAAGGGATGGCTATTAGTATTGTTTAGTTTGCATTTATGACCGTTTTTATCGATGTAGGTACATATTATTAGGATTCGCAGCAGTACAGGAAAACAACTCAATACAACTCAATTACATTGAAAGTAGTGATATTGTATTTTAAACTTTAACGATATTTTGAATGATAACCGTTTTAGCGTAATGGTATAATTTTGTATTTTGCGGAGCGCACGTGTTTCGATTAAAGTAAGTAAACTAAAGAATTTCAATATCATAATAACAACGCTCACGATGATAACTATGACAGCAGAATGGCCGCATGGATATGATAATATTATTATAATAACAATTGGTTGTTTCCACTGACGTGCTCACATAAATGTAGTGTCTATATCTATATACATATAGTTTCATTTATTTAGCTATAGTTTTTCCTTACAGTTAATATTAATGCAAATCATATTATAGCTGTTGTACTTCTTCGTGTAACTTGCTATCTCAATCCGTTTATCCGTTTCTTTCGGTCTGTGTTAGTTTTGAAATCATATTTACAAGGTTGGTAACACTGTATTATTTTCATTGTTACCAACACCGTATCAACTATTATATTATATTATTTTACTATTGTCACCATAAATATAATACCGGTTACCGGATTAGTTTTGACTTCTTGTTATTTGTCCAGTATATTGTATTATTTCTAATAAAAGTTGCGAATTCTTAATTAACCAAACGGTTATATATTTTAATTAAAAAAAAAAAGTTTTTAACAATAGAATAAAACTATTTTTATTTTATAATATTATCCTGAGTTAGATTTGAGTTAAATTTGTATTGAAAGTTATTAGTTTTATAAAATATGACTATACACTTATAATTCTGTTAAGTCAGTGCAAACTTAACTGTTAAGTCATTGAAAGCCTTTAATTTGCTAAAACTATTTGATATTTTAATAAACACAATAAAATATGTCCACAGAAAAGGCCACAAACGGTTTATTTCCAAACATGACTGAGTGCCGCTCGTAACAAGTAAGTAATACACATTAAGTTGTGTACTGATGTACAATATTATGTTATTAATACTGTTTTTAACTTAACATAATGGATTACTTGCCGCCTTGACGCTTGGAAAAATTAATCCTTCAATGACCAATTTTTTAGATTTTATAATGTACAATTTATTTTGTAGATTAAATTATCAAGAATTTGGAAAAAATAAGTAAGAAGGTATATAATATCTAAAAAAATTATGTTTATAACATCTGATAGAGAGCAATTTCTTTAATAACTATATGATGCCCACTCAATGAAATCTATTCTTTCTAATAAAATAAAATAATTTAATAAATATGTTACTCGTAGATTTCTATTACAATGAGGATTGAAGGGTTAAAATGCATTTCCAACGGTGAAAATCGCCGATGCCAAAAACACAGTGATACAGTTTATTTATTTTTTAACAACGTCCCTAATTGCTCGGTTTTCTTTTGTTCGGTAAAAAAGACATTTCTTTTTTTTTATCCTTTCATTTTACCCTCGGGTACCATAATTTGACCGACGGTCGGATGTGGATTGTCAGTGTAGTTTAGGCGCAGAAGAAAGAGTTAGTGGAAGAGATAGCGAGTCCGGATGTCTCATTTGTGTGACTATATTACAGTTGTGCCGTTGGCCGTTATACTAAGTCTCTCGTTATCTGTTTTGTTGTTGTCTCCAAGATATTCTTTAATTAGCGATTCTTACAAAATAATAGTTTCCGTACCCACCACCAACCGATTTATTCAAATCCTACTGATCCGCATTCCAATGCCGGCGTTAACGGCCTAATTTCTTTAATTAGGTATTCCAGGTCTCCGTGTATATCCTACATTGCATTTGCATTATTAATACCTTGTTTGTTTTAAGCGAGCAAAAAAATGTTTTAAGAAATATCGATTTTAACCTCGTTGGATTGCCGTCCGTTTTTTTTATAGTTTTTTTGAAAAATTACAATATTTAAAAAGTCATTAAACATCTATATTATGTTATCAGACTTGTTTTACCTTTGATCGGGGGATATGTGTTTGCTATTAGTTAACAATAAGCATCTTAAGGGATTGTGTTTGTGTTAAGAGTGCGTGCAGTGTACATGGCTCTGTTACGATTTAAAGCTGCTTACTCTGGGCACGGTCCGATATTGTGCTTACTCGAGTGTTTTACCAAAGCCACCGACGGGTCGGACTTGGAATAATCCCTTACAGTACACTTCTGCAGATCGGTGTACTAGCAAGTGTTTATTGCCACCGACGGCATGCTTGGAACATATATGCTGACATCACTGCATTAGCGTTAGAGCATTTTCCAATAAGCCTTTATTATAGACAATATGCGATGGCTCTCAACAATTACATAAAATAATATTTAAAAGCGCTATCCTTTAAAAAAACGGTAAACTATGTTCTTAACGGGCGATACGCATAAAAAATAAATTACGACCACCCCCTCGCAGCTGACGATGAAGATTTTGTCTTTGGGTTTTCTTTATTTTTTTTTATCATTCTTTCCAAACTGTCGCCGTTATTGTTTTTTACGCAGTCGTAAAAATAAATAATTTCTCCTATAAATACCAACGGAGCGGCCCGAGTATTACAATATAATTGTATATGCTCGCAGTGTATATTATGTATGTAGGCGAGGAGCGGTGGGGTGGTGGACGAAAGAGGCGTTTTCGCGGTGGCGGTGGTAATAATTACAAAATATCGGTTTTAAGGGTTCGCCGCGCCGCCAGAGAGGAAAAGAACGGCCGGGGCTGGGGTTGCGCTAAACAAAATAAATAAATAAATAATAAAAAAAAAAACACCATATAAGCGGCGCGTATATCCATTCGGCACACCACCGTCGTGTATGTGTATATATAATAATAGTAATAATAATATACAAACGTGTTTTACTGCTGTGCGGAACGACCTAACGGCTGTGGACTAGGGGTGGGTCGGCGGGGGTGGTTACGGGCGCGCAGAGGGTAGCAATGTAAACTGTCACGGCAATGACGGACGGCCCCATAAAGCTGACGAGTGACTCCGGAGGGCGCCTCCTCGAAATGGCTCTGCAGAGCCCCGTATATCACTTTTATTACACCCATCTTCATTTTCATATTTCATATTTGCATTTTCTCCCGCGTTATAAATCAGAGAGTTTATGGCTAATTAGGCCTTTGCACTAGGAGACCCGCGGCGGCGGAGGGATAACGGTCTTCCGTGCCCCTTCGTTATAATATCGCACCCTCCCCCACCCCGCCCGCCGGCCCTTTCGCCTACCTACCCCGAAGGGACCACGAGAGACCGTCGACGTACTTCAGCCGTTCTATATATATATATATATATATATATATTATTATAATATACCCTGCCAGCTTACCGGACCTATGTAAGTATTCTAGCTTCTTGATAATTCTATCTCTCGACGCAACTAAAGGGGGGGGGCAGGCTAGGGAAGTTCAAATCCTTTTAAACTTGTCCAGGCTCTAAAAAAAAAAAAATGCTCAGCAACCAATCAGGCATAGCCCCCGAGTGAGGTCTGAACTTCCAGCCCTCCTCTAGTTGCACCAATGCTTGACTCTATAGTAAAATTCATTACATGACTTGAATTAACAAAACAGACAAAAATGGCAATTGGTGTGCGCCGCGACTACCGGTGTGTGTGACAGATAGCGCTGGGGTAACCACTGGTGTCCGAGGCCTAAGTGAGCTGAAAAGAAAACCTCTTTTCAATATTATCGCAGCAATAGCTTTGAATATTTTGCAATGTATACATGTGCGGCGAACACAGTCAATATTTTCATAGATGTAAAATTATTCAATTTTCTAATAATTATTGTAAACGAGTACATAATATACAAATTTAAAAAAAAATGGTGTAAAAGATTTATTTTAACCAGCCAAGATTCGATTAGTATATTTGATTTAAAAATTAAATTAAACTAACCATAATTATATTACAATATAATATAGACAAAGTACGCCACTGGCCATATCTTTTAGGAAAATTGTTTTTCAATTGAATCAATGCTTTAAATTTAAGAGTATGTAAAATGATTTAAAGGTCGTTTGACTTTAAATTTGTTGTTATAGTGTCCAAGTGAAAAAATCTCCTTCAAATAGTTATTAAAAAAAAACACTTTTTTCCTTAAACATAATAACTAATTTCTAGTTAAACCTTATATTAAAAAATCAACTCGGTGTTAATGAAGTTATTGAAAAAAAAAAATGTAATTAATTGTGTTTATAATAAAAAAAATTATTTAATTATTACTAAAACTGATCTAATTGAAAATCAATTAAATTATTTTGTTGGTGAAAACGTCTCAAATAGTGTTGAAAGTTAAAGTTCTCCCACGTCATTCGTTAGTATTTTTTAAGTAAAAATGACCATATCAGTAATGCCCTTTTCTTATAAAAATGTAATTGGTCTTATTAGTCATGCTGTACTCAACTACAAACTTTTGGCTTTTTGAAGCACCGTTGTCTAGCTAAATGTAAATTATTTTAGCTTTAATGTAATGTTTTTTTGGTGGCAAATAAAGATATTATTTATTAGTTATTAATAGTATAATATTACATTACATTAGAGTAAATCATTTTTTTCATAATCAAACATTTAAATATGAACTGTACATTGGCTCGGGTTATACTTGATAACCAAGTACCAACGAATTGGCCAACATCTAACATGATTTATATCGGAATACAAATAGACATACCTTATATAAGCTGAAAAAACCTTTACAGTGGCGTCAGAGTGTTTTCACTAGCAGAATAAAAAATAAATAAATCCTTCACCAGATGTACTTTACAAAACATAGTTATTGTTTTTTGTATTATTATTAAATTACTGCGAAAGCGAATTGGGGACAGAGCTACACGAAATCCACAAACTATGATAAACAACCCTCAAGTTGTTGTCAAATATTTTAGCAAAGTGATAAAATACTGCTTAGGTTATGTCCTTGGAGACATTTGTGTAACTTGTTATTATTATTTTTTTTTTATGTTTCCTACGCCGAGTGTAATGGTTTTAACTTTTGTGCACCGCAAACTAAGATTTTTTTATACAAGAAAATTATTATTTTTCTAAATAATTAGTTTAAAAAAAACTAGGTATTTGTTAAGGTACAAATGATAACCAATGGATGACATACGTGTATCTAGTGACTGATTCATATTTAAGGGCTAATTATTATAAAGTTTTATTAGTTAGATAACTTTTAAAGTTATTTTTACTTGACTATTTTTTTTTTAGTTTTTATAGAAGCTTACGACTTTTTTATGGGTAGTTTAATTTATATCATGTTAGGCAACAGTAAGCTGAGATCACGGGTAACATATTTTTGAGTTCAGTGATTGTATTAGGTATAGTCAATGCGCGTCTAGTGTTGTTTTTTTTTTTGTCAAATATTTAGGGATCAAGTTATACTATACTCAGATACATATTAATATTAACGAAGTCACTCCACTGCGGTGGTCTTCGAAACGAATCGATCACCGAACGAGGTCTGGTCGTGATGGATAACGTTTAAACACACGGAAGAACGACTTGTTATAACGTTATTGTTATTATTATTATTGCATTGTGGGACGACTTAACTGGCCCGCGTTCCCGTTTCAGTTGCAAGCGGAAACCCTTGTCGTCTCCAACTTACCGGCGGCGGTAGGACTTTGGTTGCTTTGGCCGAAATCTGTCATGTTCGCATCAACGGGCTCGGACCGGTCGCGTGCAATTTCGATTATTCACGTCAGACCGACTCGGCGAAAGTCTTATTCGCGAGCAAAAACCAGAAGAAAAAAAAACAACAATAATAAGGAGAATGTCGCAATGTTGGGAGGAAAAACAAAAAACATATTAATATTTTTCCAACGGGTAAAAGGCTCACGTTTCTGCTTGACATGCGCCGACAGCTAATAGTATACATTATAGTGGTTTGTACGTCCGTTTACTTTTCAATTGTATTGTACTATTTATATTTGTTTCTAACTTAGTTATCTATAGTATTGTATACCTATTGCAAATCATACCTACTGTTGAGTAGACATGCTGCATGCATATATAACTCCATACAATTTTGATAATTTAGTAATTTTCGGTAAATCAATCTAAGTATCAAATATGATAGATTCAGAAATGAAAAACGATAAAAAATTAATATAGGTACGCGCTCTCAACTATAAATGTATAAACGTATACCTTATGAAATGTAATAACCAGAGTATACAAGAATCCAGAGTTACTTTACCTTGCTAATGATTCCTTAGTAATGACCGCCTTAAACAGCGTAGAAAAAAATGTAATAATTATACTTTACAGTTAAAATAATACATTAAAAGTATAAGATATTTTTGCCGACCGTTATATTCTATTTTATATAGTAAACTGCCAGCAGCTAGCTTTGCATATTTGTCTTTTAAAATTTTTCAAAACTGCTATTACCTGTTACTATCTATAAGTATTGGTGTTTTACAAATTTACTTATTACAAAACAGCGATATTGAACTCGTGCTTGTTTTGCATTTTTTTTTAAATCAAAACATGGCAGTCCATTTTTTTCATTTAATTATTTTCGAACCGTGCTTGAGTACCTAGCTATGATTTAAATGCGTGTCAATGAAATATATTATATTTTAGCAATCTCCATCTCATCAAAGCCGAAGCGAGTGATTTTATAGGCTTTATTTTTAGTGCACTAAAAACCAACGGTAAATACAAATTACCTATATTTGTAAACAAACGATGTACCGCATGATAATATGTTGCATACTCTGCACATTCTATTCAGTTAGATTCGGTACTGTTTTACTAGTGTCATAACATTACACCAATAATGGGGTAATAATGTTTAACAAGTGAAAATACAATTTATACGTATATGTATATGGTAACTGTTTCTACATGGGTACAAGACGGTAACGTTTATAAAGCCCTGCAAACTGTACGAACAAAGCACACTAGCTTTGTTCGACCATCAATCAAGGTGGGATAATTGATGTCGGCTATAAATCGGACATCCGTCCAAATGCGCTAAAAGGAAATAAATTGTCGAGTGACATTACAATGGACTGAAGTGCCGCTGCGTTGTCATCATTACGAATGCACGTCGACTGTTTTGTGCGATTACCATGTATGTGTGTGTGTATATTCAATACATGATAATTATCGAGGTGCTTAAATGTCAAGGGGCTGTGCAAGTGCTGTAGAACAAAATGTAAAACATGCATTTTTTCGTTTAAGCGTCTCAATCGTTAACCGTATTCAGTTTTTTTACCACCAATGATTGATATATTGTGTATTTTTGGTGTATTCATTTTGACGCCTTGTTAAAAAAAAAAAAAAATACATATATATAAAATAATTATTTTTGTTCAGTTTTGGAAATATATCCATTATTAAAAAGTAGAACTAACATTTTAATGTTTTTTTTTTACTAATTCTTAGGGCAGTTTGTCTTATAATGTATTTAATTGTTGGAATTTTTGGGCTTTATGCAATTTTAAAATAATATAAAATACGAGCCTGCTACTATGCGTTGTATTCTAAATAATAAATAGTAAAATAGGTTCATTTAATATAGTAAAATAGGATAAGATGGAGATGACACTTATGGCTCCTTGACTTTATTGCATATTTTAAATAAAATAATTTTTGGTTAATCATTTAGTGTTGCATGTGGTTATAGTTTCAACTATCTATTCGGTTTTATCAAACGCTAATAATTTTTACAAGTTTAAATTAAGAAATTATTCAGCTATATTTGAGGAAAATTCATTTTTCATATTTTCATTTCTCATTTGATATAACTTTAAAAAACTTAAAAAATAAACACAGTTATAGCCGTATAATTAATTCATTATTCTTAAATCTTTTTGATAATTTATTTTAGCATAATTATAATGGCATTACATATTTAATATAATAAAACATGCAATTAAGCTGATATAAATACTAAATGAGCAATGAAATTCTACTTCTATTGAAGTAGCATAAATGATATGTTTGTACAAAAAATTTCTAAAGGTTCTAAACGTTATAATATATCCCCAAAGATTCAAATCACCGCTGGCAACAGAAAATGGTAGTATGGTTTTCAGATTAGTCAATTTTCCCATGTTAAAAATTGATTTTGATAACAAACTCAGTTTAATAATTGTAAAAGCTAAATTTAATGGATATGATTTTTAGGTTAATTAATAAATATAAATGGCCAAGGGAAATTAAGACAGCCAGTACACTTAGTAGGGGGTGAAGTGGGGGATGAAGAACAAAAATTATAAGATCGGGTACGGTTTATTTTGCGGGTTCATAAGGGGTTAAAAAAACATTTTTTTTTTAGAATTTCGGTATAACCACTATTGTCGTTTAAGTTTGCTGAAGTAATAAGTTAACCCTATTAAAAATTAACTAGGCGGCGGTGGAGCATGCTGTTGAGCAATGTCGACGACAAGAGCTTTTTAGGGACGATTTGCATATGCTTTACACGAGCGATATTATGTGGTCTTTGACCTCTGCTAAAACTCGAAGGCCGTTGATTTTTAAACTTGGAGATTTCCCGCAGCTGTGCCGGAACGCACCTAAGTCGTCGTGCTTATGTACATGTAGTTTTTCTTTATACCGGCTCCTCTTTTTCTTAGGGGATTGTCGGCAATGAAAACGCACAGACGAGGCGGCAGGCGTTGTGACAGCTGTCCATAAAAACGCTCTACTTGGAAATTACCGGTCGATTGGCTCGGGGGCCGCGGAGAAGTACATAAGCTCGAACTCGGTTGGAATTATATATATATATATATATATATATAGATGTATAATGGACGACGGGGACCTTAAAGTCGTTGCCGGGGTTTACGCACTGAGGTTTCCTCTGCGGCGCAAACAATGACAACCTAAAGAAATTGGCCGAGGCGCTCTGGGAAATACACAAAATGCAGACGATTATTTGCTGCTGACGAGCAACGACAAAAGAGTGGCAGCAGACAATGGTCCGGTGATTACCTACCGTTTTATACTTGGACAACAAAGTCTATTTTTTCACCCTTCTCCGGTTAGTATCGCGCAGCGAATAGCGTTTATCAACCCCGCCGTGGAGTACAATATGACAACTAAGTACTAAGTACAGAAACGTATATAGCTGTTGTGATTTAAAACGTATAGCTGTTTATTAGACACTTGCATATTTGTCATGATTGAACGCGCTAAATCCGCGCTTGATGTATGCATGTATACCAAACTCTCGAAACTGTACACCCTGATTGCATTGTTCATAGTCAGGATAATCACTTCTAAGACTATTTTAAAAAATGTGAAAGGCAAGTTTTCAAGTCGCTTAACCTAGGAGTGTTCCATGGGTGAAAGAATCCATCTGAGGGAGGGCTTGATATACTAAAAAAACTTAAAATCAGTGCTTTTCAAAATACCTACGTTAATTTCTTAGTGAGAGATTTGTTGAAATACAAATAAATGTAGCACTAAGTTTTAAGGAATCTCCGCCCGTAGAGTTTTCTCTAAGAATAACATTTGCTTGCTCTTACTTTTCGGTAAAAGCTTAATGCGTCAATGAATATCATATAATTATAATGTATTTTTTTTTATTGGAAAAATGTACAATCTCGTGTACATTGTCTCCAGTGTATATGGAAAAACCCAAATAATTATAATATTGTACACTGTGCGGTTTTGTCGCCAAAATCACATCGCCTTAGTTGTTTATACATTCGTCGGTGTTATTTACGGCAGGTTGGAAGCACCTCAAGTCGGTTTTAAACAATAATTTCGTCGGTCGGAAGAATAGTGCAATAAACAAAACGTGCCAGGACGGTCGGACGGGTGGCTGCAGGTACTAAATAATAATACATGTATACATATCTATGTATATATATATATATAGACTTGACGACGACGGTATATAGAGACAAAAGGCAGCGTGCAGGAGGAGGGGTACGGCCATTAAGTTTGGCTTTTAATTTTTTTTTCTTCTCCGTCCGTTCCAACTCGATCTCCATCTCTCCGTCTCTCTGTGTCTTGTAAGCATTAAGCCGGTGGCTCTGGTGGCGCAGATACAACAGCAGCAGCAGCAGCAGCAGCAGTCCGTCATGTGCGAATTTAATTCCGGACAATAAAGCACGAGGGGGCGTTGGGTGGTTCGGCGGTTAGGAGGTGGGGCGAGGTCGAGTTTTCTAATAATGAGCCGCCTCCGCCGCTGCAGTTGGAAAGTCGTTAACGTTTCCAGGCCGCCGCCACCGCCGCCGACGCAAAGGGCGAAGGCGAGTAGTTATAGTGGTAGTAGGAAAATCAAAACCAGGCGAGCGGCCCAGGAAAATGTCACCGAGAGCGCTTTCGCCGGAAGGATCTTGCCCATAAATATGTCACGCGGACCTCGCACAGCCTCCCCTCGCCGCCACCAAGGGGTACGTACGTAAGTCGTTCAAGGAGCGCCGTTAAACTCGACGATAATGATTATGATTGGCTGCCTTTGGTCCCTGTTACACCATCCCTCTACCTCTCCCCCCCCTACCCGCATAAGGTCTCTCTTATCGATCCCGATATCGAAGGTGTACATAACTCACCGGTTTGCCTGCCACGCCGCCTCCGCCAGATATTATTTTCTCAATAAACAATAAATAAATGGCGGGGAAAAAATCGAATTTCCACCGTCGCCGACCGTGTGCTGCGAGTGCTGTTAAACGTTATTTATATAAAATGTATAAAGGTACACGCGTTGACCCGGCTGACGGATACAAGAAGCGGACTCGGCTGCACTCGTCCCAAGACGTATACCTAATATCACGTGCCCCGGTGGAAATCCTGTGCGCAGCCGAGAGATGCCGATAACCGTCGCCGACACAGGAAGCCCAAAGTTGGCAATACCACTTTAGATATAATGATATATGTATAAGTACTGCGGATATAGAGCAGACGGAACAAGAAGCTACAGCGCGAGATAAACGACACGGGTGTCTTGATGCAACACTTAACACTCAGGCCGGCGTTTTACAGTATAAAATGTGAACATGGGCACAAATCCTCCTTCTACTCGAGGGTAATACAGCATTAGGGCTTATATGTATAGCAAACCTTTATAACAATATTTTCACTTAACACCCTTAGCCCCCTTTGGGATTTCCGCCTAAGAAGTTGCGAAGGTCTCTCGGTTAGGTTAGGTGACTATAGATCTTTCTATTTGCAGTGACAGCATCTACTTTGGTCAAATATCAATTTAGGTGTTGTCATTTTGAGCTGTAGCTGTCTGCATAACTGATATTGGTTTTTTGAAAACTTTCTCAGTAAATACAATACTTGGTTGCTGTTGCCGGTTAGATCAAATCTTTTGCCCAATACAGCTTATTCATTTGAAATGTCTTAGACAAATTTAGACATAGAGGTGGAATCATTAGAGCGAATTTATCATACTATTTTACAATGCCTTATGTGATTCGTACTGTTTTTGGTGGTCTACAACAAAATGATTAACGTTTATAGTATTTTAACAAATGCGCAGGTTCGTTATGTCGTTTCGATTGTGTGTATATGTATATATATACGGTAGATTAAAACGTGACGAGAATCGGTATTTATAATCCTTTTGGCGTTAAAAGTATTTTTAACTTTTTGTCGGCCAATTATGTTGGCTTTGAACGGGACGTGCAAAGTATAACCGTATAACAAGTCCGGAAGTTTAGCAAAAGCGGTAGTTTACATAATATTCGCAGGTTTATCGCGCCGGAGAAGATGTAATTTTTTCTTATTTTTTTCTCTTTCTCTCTCTGGTTTTCTTTACCGCGCACAACGCTCGAAAACGACAGATGCCTCGCGTTATCACACATAACGTTACTGTTTTACAGCACCAACGCAAGTCCAAAAGTTTTCGGAGGCCCTTCACTTTAACAACTACCACTCGCCACCTTTGTTGTACTAGTTGTTGGGTGTATAATATTTGTATGTGAACCAATGCAACCGCACGCCGTAAGTTGAATTCACGTACAAAGGCTTTTGACGTCTCAAAAACTCTGTGCACAACTATGTCCAGAGACCTAGAGGGGGAGGGCGAATAGGCGTAATGAAATTCTTGGCATTTCCCAATAATGTTTGCCAACTAATTTACACTGTTTGTACATTTTGCGAAACCAGTTTGTTCAGATTACAGAGTGATAGTGTAATGGATGACCAAACGATAACATTACATAATTAATTCAACACTTTTTTTGTATTGAGCGATGCATGTCTATAGTATGGTACAAAGAACGTTCTGGTTTCAACTAATAAGGGCTCGTTCAGCATGTTGTTTATGCTAATTCTTGGTTAGAGCATAGTTTTCTTTAGTAGCTTTACGAAAAAGGTCCTACTGCCATATTGACTTTGTTCAAAAAACACAACTTCTATCTAGTATCTGATGTAATGTTTCTTTTTTTAACATAAAACAAAATAAATAAAAATGTTGTTTCAAATATGATTTTGATTTATCCTATATTAATATACACCTAACCCAATCTTAACATCACTTTGATTATTGGTATGGCTTCAAGAATTTTAACAAAACTTTGCCTGTGTTCCGTTTCGAGTAGAACAGAGAGATACCTATATTCATGATTATTTTCTATTTATTTATTAGAATCAGTATTTCAGATGGGTAACCTAATTATTCTACAAGGTAAGAATAATTGTAGTTAGCTTAGCTTCGACGCGGAGCCGAGAAAGGTATCGCTTTTACAATAAGGTGTTTTTTTTCTGTTTTTTATTGGTATTCAATGTTGTAATACCTATACCTAATTATAACGGCTAACAGCTGTTTGCTCGATTAAATTATTTGACGAAACTAAAACGAAAAAGGAGGAAGGGACAGTCGGATGTCTAAGGCGATTTTTTGTTGTCAATATAACCTTTAACCGCGCAATAACTGACCTATCCATCGGGGTGAGGCAACTTGAAAGTGTGTGTAAAATATTGTGTATGTACTTGGTGTTAAACTTATCGACAGCAAACTATAATATTTTGCAACCCCTGCAACTTGATTAAGCTGTGTGTACGTCGTGTCGGGGCAAAACAACAAGGAGAGCTCGTGTACTGCAAATTATACCACGTCGCCGGCAGCCCAAGGGGAGATGCAGTGTGTATAAACACACAGTGTATATACACCGTCAATCAAACAAGCTTTGTTCAGCAAAAAAGACTCGCCAACAATTACCACTATATATATATATATATATTATGTATATGCTATTATACAAACCGGAACGGTTTAGTACCTATTTATTTTGCGTTAAAATCATTTTTTCCCTTCATATTTTACATATTACATATTATACACGGGTTATTGATAAACTTACCGATATGTTTTCGATATCGTACTTATTATAAACATGTTTTTTTTTTATACAATATAGTTAAGGCAGGGTAAAAACGTTATACGCTGCACTTGCACGGTGTTTATTCACTTTGTTTGGGACGTGTCACGCACAAACTCATTGTGCGCCTTTGTTTTCAACCCAAGTGTAGCTTTTGACGTTTGTTTTGATCCTTAGGCCTTTCAAACGAACTACGGTATATATGCCCTGGCACATTACACAGCCGTTGCAGGGCACTTTTTAAATACACCTTATTACTTGTGTTATTGAATAAAAAAAGAATAATAACAAGCAGTGTTTCTATAAAAAATTTTTAAAAAATCATTACTGGTTTGGTCAGGTTAATTTTTCTATATTGTACCTTCGTGTCTGGAAATATTAAAATTATTCGACGGTGGGATAAACGCCAGTCAACAAACGTTCCAATTCAATCTTTCGGCTCTTTTCGACTTCAAAAAAAAGAAGTCTTCAAATCATCCGTAACTACGTTGATGGACACTCATAATTTTTGAAATTTCCAATACTGAATAGTTCACCTAATAGTCGAGTTTCCTTTATCATCTGACACCATTGAAAAGATTACTGCTATAGCTGTAATACCATAACATGAATTTTTCATATTACTACTATAGCACTAATGCCACCAAAATGTCAAAATATCATATTACTGCTATAGCAGTAATGTCCGTCAATGTGTTAAAGTAACTTTATTCACGTATGTAGAACCGAAATAATTCAACTTAGTTTGGCGGCTAAGTATAAACCAAATTATGTGATCACCCAACAATTGAATAACTTTTAAAATGTGATTTGTCGGTTAAATATTTACAAAAGTAACGAACCTCAGATAATTTATCTATAATCGCTAAGTCAAGTTAAATGAAGAATAAAGTTTGCAGACGTTTCACTATGTACATTTGCTTACCGTACACCGAAGGTATAATGTGTACATTTTATGAATTAGCTAGAATGATACCCTTCATTAAAAATATAACTTCATAACCGCTTTGCACTTGATACGGCTTAATTATGTTTGTACACGCTACCGAGAAGAATGTCGATTAATAATAATTATTGATTGAAACAAATAATCGAGCATTTTTTCAGGTTTTTTCATTCGAGATTTGAAAACTATCAGCCTACGACATGCTGTCCATTATTGCCCAATAAGACATGCACGTAATAACGGTAAATACAATTTTTAAAAAAAGTTTCACCGTGGAGAGTATTGGCACATCGTGTATTATTGGACTATGCCAACAAAATACGTTTTCGAAGATGCGACTGCTAAGCCGAGAACGCAGCCGGACTAGAACCGAAGGGTAAATGTGTGCTTGTGTGTGTGTAAACTTTTTTTCACCCTTCGAAGGTGGAAATTAACACGGATACAGTGTATACTATCTGTGCGTGCAATAGTAGTAGTCTTGATATCGATCCGTCGCCGGACAGATGGACGTGGACAGACACGTCGGCACCGTCGCGCACTCCCATACCATCTCTCCCCCAGGCCTAGGTATGTGTGTACGGTTGTCGTCGTACTTACATATAGATATAGTATATATATATAGATACTATAGCTCAGCTTGTCTAAACACAATTGTGTAACTTGTACTACATTAACTTGTATTAATTTTTTAACTGTATTCCGGTAATTCTGACTTTGGTCAAAACTGACGTTAAACAGTGTTTATAAAAAGATAGTTTTATTTTAAATTTAATTTTCTAATGAAAAAAAAAGTGAGTTCTAGTTTTAGCCCGTTAAAATTACTTTTATAATATGAAGAAACAAGGCAAGTACAACTGTTATTGTCTTCATAATCAAAAGCAAATAAGCAGTAGCCCCAACTATTGGACATGACAGTATGAAAATGAAACCAATCAGACATTACACCACCTGATACATAAAAAAAAATAGGTTTTATCTTAATTAGCTACTTATTTTATTATTTTATTTATTTATCACGTTGGATATAACTGATATTTGCCAAAACCGCTACGGTTACTAAATTTTTCGAAGATCTCAAATTTCTTTCCAATCACTTTAATCATAATCTGTTTTAGAAGCGCTTCCGTGGTAGTGTTCATGGTCGTTTTACTTTTTGTGAAAAAGTTATTAAATAACTAATAAATTAATATTAAAAATAAACTATTATTCTCCTTCCATTCCTCAACGTCCTCGCTTTGTTAATCTTAATCTTACTAGGAAAATTATAGTTTCATTTTCCAGATTGCGACTAGGCCATAATCTGCTTCCTTCACATTCTTTGAAACTATGCTTAAACTTTAATAAACTGTTTCCTCGTCTATTACAAAATGTAACTTTTTTAGTTTAATTTTGTGCTGTTTTTATACAATACGAGTTAGTGTACTTTGTGTTGGACTAATCGGTTGCGACAGTGTAGTTATCTGATGTGGATACGGTGTGGTCGAAGGCTTTGGGTGACTCTTCAAAATCCCACACAGTAGAAGCGAGTACGGGTTACCGATGTCGCGATAAGTCAGTTTTACTGTTGTTAGTAATTCACTTTTGTGTCTTGGTTTTTTAGTCAATACTCTACCGGCTATCATAGTGTTACACTATTGTGTTTATTTAGGAAACAATCCACAGAAATTCTTATAAAGCGTGATTAAAAAAACACTATTTCAAAAAAACGAACCTTTTTTTTTTTTTTGTAAGTTTAAAATCAGTTAAACTATCTGACCGTCGCATATTTGTTGTCAATAGTTTCAATCAACGTTTGTTGTATAGTTATAAGTTATGACAAATAGTGTAAATTTTGGCCTGGAAACGTTTTCATTTCCTGCTTAAAACCGGAGGTGTATCAACTTACTTCAAAGTCACGGCTTTTCTTTTTTCTTTTGAGACTTTGGTTTACCAGTCTGCGCTATCTACACTCGGATGTAGCGGCTTGTGACGTTCTATCGCCGGGGCAAACTTTACGACCGTCTCCACCGTTCGACGATAATCTCTACTCGTAGTAGATTACAACCGTACATAATACTTGTAAGTATATTTACTTACATCCCAATCTTAACTGATTTAGACCGGCAGTAGTGTGTTGCTTCTATAGCGTCGCCCGGTTTGCCGGAGCAAGACAAGTCGACCGCTTAATCTCTCGGCGCTTGTACGGCCGCACCGTTTGACAATCCAAAAAGTCTTTAAGGTCTTTCGAAGCATGAAATCACCGTGTGATTATATTATTTAATTGAACGACGCTCACCGTAAACCGCCACCAGGATATACATAAAAACCTATTTCGCCCTCGCACAGAGCCATAGTGTAGAGCAGTCAGAAAAAGACAGAGACGCGAAGAGTGGGCGAGAGCAAGTATACAGATAAAAGTACCTTTCAAAGTGACTTAAGAGATAAAACACTTAAAATAAAAAAATAATAGAGGACCACATTTTCGAAGAAAATTTGCGTTTTTCAAAATATCAATCAGAAAAAGTTACAAAGATTTAAAAAAAATTAGAAAAATGTATTTTCACATTCATCATGGTGACCTATGCGTATTGTAGATTATACCCTCGAAATCTTTTTTATATAAATGGTGTTTTTTTTCTAAAATGACTTTGAAGGGTACGTTTTTCTGCCGAGGATGCTGTGATAATCTGAAAAAAACGAGTCCTAATTACCAAACTAACAATTGCAAATCGCAGTTTAAGGTTTGGATTGAGATTTTACAAATATACCTAGCTCCTCAGTAAATAAGGGGGGAGGGGGTGTATGACGTTGTCCAGGATTTCGGATCAGAGCGACTCGCCATATATTGTTATATACGTGGTGTGTCTTTATAGAAAAAGGTCGGGACGAGGTTTGTTTTGCGGAGAAAAAAAATTCGATTCCGGGCGAACAAAAGAGATTGTCTAGAGAGAGAGAGAAGACGGCGGCCAGGAGTGGTGGTAGGAGCAGTGTATATGAGCGGATGTGGAAGAACGGGCGGCCCACCAGGACGTGCGGGAGGATAGGGGGATGGACGGAGATGGTCGGGGGTAAGTGCGAGGGACAAGGGACATTTGACGTTGTCAGGGATGACAAGGGCCGGTTGACGAGCTCTGACGAACTCCCCGCGAGTAGTCATGGCAACGTGCACCGCCACACCGTCGACCGGCACACTGTCTGTCACTTTAATTGATCTCCAAATGGTCGTCGCCGCCGTCGTCGTCGTGTCTTGTCCCTTTTGTGCAAATAACATTCGGCGGTGAGCTTTTTCCTCCGACGTTGCCAAACGTGTCCGGACTCTGACCGACCTTTGACGGGGGCCGCACAGAAAAGAAAAAAAAATACACACCTAGTTAATCCAGCTAAAATTATAATCAACATAGGGACAAATATAGTTGGACCGACTAAATTAGTCAGTAAAAGCCACTATACATATTTAAATGTTTTCCCACTGGTTGGCTGGTTGGTTCGCTGGTAACGGAATGCATATTATATGTACAAGGCAGAACGAATAGAGTTTGTCTCTTTGAAACATTTAGTATATGTTCGCATCAATTGTGCGTTGGCCCAAGTATAGTAAAACGAAACGGTTCCTGTTCAGCCGCACATGTAGCGCGCTTACGCCGCTATCTTGTTGTTTTTAAAGTGAAAAATTCAAACGGCTCCGGCCATATAAATTCCACACAGTCTCTGGGGCGTGACGGGGGAGATAATTTGCGCTTAAAAAGCAACGACGGGGGGTGAGCATATTATTACACTATACCGCGGTGGCTGTTCATTGACGAGAAGATCACCAAAAGCCAGAGCCGAGGACGGGATGAAAACGCTTTTGAATAATGCAAACGTCGGTACTACACACACAAATACACACACACTCTCCGGCGCTTACTTTTATCCTTGGCACAGACAAGAGACGGTCGCCTTATATAGTCTGGGGTCCTTTTTTATTTTATTTTGCACAAAACACACACACACACATACCATTTTCGATGTCTCCTCTATATATTGCGTTTCTAAGCTCTATCTCTCTTTCGCACTCGCTCTCACTTGCCCGGTTGTCGGAGAGCTCATGAAAGAATAAAAAAAACCGTGCTGCATGATTTTTCCACCCGTTTTTCTAGTTGTCGATTTTCTTTTTTGTCGTCAAGTGTTCGCAATCGTCCAAACGTATTTGATTGGTTCTTGTAAGACCGACCGAAGGCAATACATAGTATATAGCACTGGCGATCAAAACGTGCGACGGTCAGACATCACAAGCACATACGTATATAGGGAATAACATTCGATTGCCGTTCTCCCCACGGTTCGCTTTGTCATCGTTAACCAATCAACACTGTCCCCAAAGTCTAAGCTGTCTTTTTCTCTGTATAAATATGTTTATTCGACTGATAGTATTGTAGTTTACATTAAAACTATAAAAAATGATATGTATCCCGTAAAAAGGTCAAAGTAAAATCACAATATTATATTCTGTACTTTTGAGTCTATAATTGTCAATATATATTTTTAGCAAATAAAAAACAATTCTTATACGTACCTGAATGTATAATTTAAAAAAAAGAGTTGTAGCGACAACGCAGTGAATTCTATTTTTAAGGATATAAGTTTTTATGAAAAACGAGAAACAATAACCCTTATTTTCGATAATTAATTAACGGGAGATCATATTGGTAGGCAGAAAAAAGGTACTCAAAATGTTGTCATAAGACTATAATGTTATTTTTGTAGAGTTCCAAATTAATTGGTCGGAATTCCAAATGAAAACTTATTAAAATGTAATTCTTTTTTTGTTAATCAGTGTACCATAATATACTACAAAGATACTCTCATCGCGGTGTAGGACTGTTATCGGCTGTATCGTTATCCTCTTTGTTTCTTCCAAGTCCTGAAAAAGCGTCACGTTAAATAATATAGATTTTTTTATATAACATTTGAATAAAAGTAGAAAAACACTAAATTTATCGAATTTGTTCGTTAGAACGTTATACACTATATAAATTTAATATCGCCATATTATTATGTACTTTATACAGGATGTTTGTATATTAACGTGACATACCTTTTTTTTCGGCTTGCATTTTTGCAATAGTTGATAGTTATAAATGGTTTACTATAAACCATATTGTATTTTCCATCTGTGACAATGCAAAATTATGCACAAATGTATTTTCTCGTGAAAATAAACCAACTCACACGTCTACACTGAAATAATTTGTCCTAATTTAATGCCACTGATCGAGAGTAATGTACATTATATATAACCACAATAATAACGTGCAGTTCATTGTATTATTAACGGTACAAGAGAAAACATTAAATAAACATTGAACCCTCGTTCACAGCCAATCGGTATAATGATGATAATAAATCCATTAAACCTCGGTTGATGACTAAATGTAATTTGGACAATGATAGCGGTATGAGATGCATTGGACCCCGCCGCCCTTGCCGACTGTCATCGCTAGAGCTGCACAGGGACTTTTTAACGATATGCCACGAAAATAATTGAAACCGTTTCTGTTTGTAAGATTGTATTATAAACATCCTTATATAGGTATCAAAAAACAAAATCATTAAAGTGAACTACAGGAATCAATCGAGTCGGGCCGGGTTCACAGTGTTAAGCCCTTGCAAGTCCAGAAAAAATTCCTATTATATTGATAATATTATCTTATTGGTTATTAAAAAGCATTTTTTGTTGACAATTCAATAATACAACAAGATTATTTTATTGCAAACCACTCGATATCTCATTGGGTTTAATTAATTATTTAATTTTTTTTATAATGTGATTTAATAGTTTTCCACAAAGTTTTATGTTCCTACCCTTTCCCCCTCCAAAAACTAATTATTCTCAACTTTTGAAACTCAAATGGTAACGCATACATTTCAATTGATATAAAGTGCTAAAATGTCGATAGGAGACAAGACGGAGAGTGTAGTATTATTATTATCTAAATAAATTAAATTGCTCATTACACCCTATGAGATATTGAGTGGTATTCACGATAAAATTATCACCCTGTATAAAATTTTCCAAAAACCGTGGATAACCCCCATTTTACTCGATTCGTAGGAAAACAAAAGTAGGTTTAAGTTTATAGGTTTATTGCACACTGTAGTTTTACGGTTTAAGTATAATCTGCGTTCAGTTCGACGTAGGGACTCGCCCTTCTGTATAAAATGTGTTTTGCTCGTGGGACACTGTGAAGCATTTTGATTGTATTAACAATAAATTACACACTGCCCTTTATTTCCGGGATAAACAAAGACACGAGTGTGCACTATATATATATTCATATTATAATATGTGAGCGTGTGTGTGTAGCTGAACAGTAGAAATATTCAAGGCGATCAAAATGGCCGTGGCGATCAAATTGCACCTAGAATGGTTCTATCTACATACACAAATATATATATATATACAATATACATATAACAATATCTCTCTCTCAATTGGATCCTCGTAAAATTTAAGTGTATATCGACTGAACCCTTGGAAATTATGTTCCTTATATATATACACACACACAAATACATATTATACAAAAGTGTAGGGGGAAAAGAAAAAAGTTTCTGACGGGTTAATAACATTATCATTTAAATAAGATGGGTTTCGAAAAATTTACTGTCTTACAAAAGCAAAAACTCCTCTCGTATGCAAACATACATTCGTTTAGACTCTGGAAAAAAAATACTTTTCTTTGACGGTACTATTTATATTTATATTATCTAAGTATACTCAAGTATAATTGGTTCACTGGCTTCGCTTCGTTTTATGTATCAAATAGTAAATAATATAACATACGCAAATTATGTATTTAATTTATAAACAAATTCATTTAAGTTTTTAGGTATATAGACTATTGACAAGCAAATTTTCATTTTATACGATTATTTTATTTTGGTAAAAACTAAACTTTCTTTTTGTGTACAAACAACATGGTTTTTACAGAGTTTTCCCAACGTCTTCTGTAGATGATATATCAGGATGTAAAACACTATTTATATAATATATATATATATATATATTATGACCGGTCAATACTAATCCGAGCTGATCTCGTTCGGTCTCTCTCTCTCTCTCAGCCAGAGCAGCAGTGACCCTCAAAATCCTCGCATCTTTGCGAAACCGTAATCTGAAACTGACATCTAAATGACTTCCCTTGTTGGGAATACTCAATATACACTCTAAACAGAATTTTCCACATAACTTCACTCTCGCGGCGGTATAAATCGTTTCACGATTTCGAGCACCTTCTCTCATGCTTGAACTTCAATCCGACTGACCCTTCTCACGTCTCCCGGCCGTCCGACCACAACGCGTTTGCCGATAACGCGTTATTTTCCGAAAAACAATAACTTAGTTTGACCATAACTTATAATATAGTTTAATTTATAGGTATATATATATATATATATATATTTTTTTTTTTTTTATCGATCAGCAGCCAAAAGCATCATAATTCAAGAGTTCTACTTGATATACGGTTGATCGGGCACGTTTTCCTTTTGTTTTTTTTTATTGCTCTGTCGTTGGCGTTCCGTTTTATCCGGGGTTTTACGACTATGACTTTAGGACAAAATTATGTTAAAAGACTCCAAGCCTTTATAGCTTACGTCCGTAGCTAGTAAAGGTTAAATATATTAGGGTGGTGGTTATTTTTTGTTGTGTAATTCTTATTGATTGATTTTGGATATCTCTGCAAAATGGTTTCAAACGTGTAAAAAAAAATAAACTATTCAAATTAGTTGACAATTTTATTCGAGTCCTCACGTTCCGTTTGAGCGAATAACTTTTATTGGATTAAATGATAAAGACATAGCAATTGAATTATCCTATTAATTTTAAAATTAAGTAAGTTATTGTCAACTTTTTTGAAACGCTTATATATATATATATATATATATATATAACATTATATATTTCTTTTAAATTGAGTAAATAAAGATTTTTTACATAAAATTAAAGTAAGCTTTTCCGAATAATTCTGATTTCACCGTCATTTGTTTTCACTTTCATAGAGACTAACTAATTGTATGTAAATAGAAACTACTCACACTGGTTGGGCATATTTGGTAATGATGATGATGATATGTATGCACTATATCATTGTATTATGCAGTACCTATGTGTACCTCCCAGAAGATACTTGTTGCAGTGTTTAAAAAATGTTTAGTATAATTATTATTAAGCAGCTTGTCAAAGATATATATATTTTCAAATCAGTATTTATTCTGAACATAATGTGTTTTTGTGCATTTTTTATAGTACATATATGTAATCTGTATTTCCAGGAAATTGCACCCACGGAAAAGACTTGGAAAGTACAAAAAGTTTCTGACGCAGCTTTATGTGGAACAAATGACTTTGGACCTTTCACCTCTTTTTCTTTTTTTTTTACTGCACTCCGATAATCTAGAGACAATTGCTATTGTTCCCGTAATCAATATAAGAAGTAGCTGATCTATATTGGTTGCGTTGCAGCAAACGCGGGGCTATTGGCCAAATAATAATAATATACCTACTTTGTCGGAGCTAGGGAGTCGATGGCAATTTCCACGACAAAAAGGACAACGACTTAACGGCCAAAAAAAAAAAAACCTGCTTCCGATACGGAAACCAAACGGCTTTCTTCCGTATTATGTCGATGGGTAAAACATTTTATCGAAAGGCCGGGCTGCTCGCAAAGCTGTTATTCAGCCAGAGCTGACTATTCAATACCCAGAACTTTTCACAGGGATAACACCACGGATGAAATGAAACCAGATAGTGTACTTCATAGTAAAACAATCGATTTTTCAAATAACGACGTTTGATTCATGGAAAAAAAATACATAGTTGGTCCAACTATATTATGTTTAGTTGGACCAACTATGTATTTTTTTAACTAAATGTACCTAAGTCTTTTTACTTTTACTGAACATTTAGTTGGATTAACACTGAGTGCACTAACTGGTGTTTTTTTATCTATGATAACACGAGTAATATGATTACAACACAGAATAAACATAAGGGAATCTTAGAATTGATCGAAAATCGAACAGACGTATTGAGAAATTAGCAGTCATGCCAGAACGCAGATATTTTTTTTCTTCTCATTTTTCTGTGACTCATGTCTACACTGTCCATTTCTCAAGATGTCGGACATGATTTTATATGAGAACTCACTCGGCTATACTGCTTAACTATAATACAGTATTGTCCTTTTGGACAAAGGTCGTCTAAGATCGACTGGATTAAAAGCTTTTTTTGCGACACAGAACCCGTATACCAGAGGAGATATCTTTTCAAAAGTCACTCGACATGATGGTATTTTTTCAAGTAGTTCTTTTAAGTTTACAAAACAAGTACGGCTCGTCCTTTTCATCTTTGAAAGAAAAACCTTATCTTCATCTCATGTCGGACTGGTCGTTGTCGTCGTTGAAAATTTTAGTTTTGGTTTTCATTAATGGTTAAACGTTAATTAAACAACATTGTCAACATATTGGGCAGTAGTTCGTAAGCCAATAGGATAATTGGAAATGTTTTTTTCTACAAAAATAACTAATATTCGAATTTGATTATATTTTTATTTGTAACTCAAAATCGGTTACTGTTTCTAATTTTTACTAAACACAAAAGAAAAAACAGTGATAACTGTCATTGCCTTTTTAATATGCAGAATCATTAATTGTTAACTATATGAACAATTTTACATAAAAACTGTGTGTAAATTAGTATCTGGCTAACTGCCGTGCTGTTTAATACCATTTAATGATATCACAAAGTTAGACGATTTGATGGTTAACATTTTAATATAAAGTATTTGATTTTTATGTTTTTTAAAATTTAATTAAATAATTGTACAAAATAAGCGTTTTTTTTAATGGTCATCGCTTTGTTGTATTCCAACATTTTTCTAATAAAGTCTGAAAATGTTACAAGCTATGTACCTACCTTTTTTTTATTTTCAACAACCCAGAATACTTTTAAATCAATTTATACTTATTTCAAGTTGTAATATCGTTCATTAAAATTTTAATTTGACAGTCAAAAAGACTATCAAGTAACTATATTATTTATATATTTAATTTCATTAGTTTAACTGCTCGGATATTGAAATGATACTTCCGTGTCACACGGACATGCGTTTGTCAACTAGAGTGTTGTTATATTTGTGTTATTGTATAAAAAAAAAAGAAAAAGGGACGCGAATTGAGTACTTTTGGCACTCCTGTGTTGAGTATGCTTCGCTCCCCTATTTATAAAATGGCTCTCGATTTACAGTAAAGTACAAACTCGAGAAACAAGTGGATAGGGACTGATGTATATAATATTGTACACACTAGAGTTAAAATAATTTTGTTTGGTTCGATTTTTTTTCATACTGCGTGTAGGTCAATATTGATGGGTAAAAAAAAAAGAAACAGTATTATACAAACATAATAATATTACATTAACTGCGTAGGTACACATCATACATAATATACAATATAATACAATAATATATGTCAGTAGTGGAAACTATCAAGCAACTATACCTATTAGAAAATAATATTTTGCCATTAGGTTTAGACTGCAGATGTATAATTATTAATTTCACAAATCCATTTCATACAATACACTTTAGGGGCCTAATGTTATTTAATTTTTAAGAAATTAACTAGCTCGTCAATTGTCTTTTTGATTATTATGTTATATCCTGCATACAAATAACACATAATATGTTAACGGTTTATTTTCATAAAAAATACAGTGATGGTATAGGTAAATAAAGTGAGATCAACTGAGATAATATTTGTTTAGTTTTTCTGCAGCATAGCTTATAAACATTTAATGTTTTGGTTTTGTACACAAATTGTGAAATGGCAATTGAAAAATTGTTTATTAAAATTATTCATTGATAAGGTTAAAAAGGAAATTTAAAAGAGTACACCTCATCTTCTCCGTATCCGAGTTAGGTTTTTTTATTTCACATTTTTCAAGCGCAGTTTCTAGATTTAAGACCTTACCATTTAACTCAAGGTAAATCTAGCGTAAATCTGTATAATTGAACTCTTTTGTAAATAAAATACAGACATATGCTAATACTACAATTTTAAAACACAATATTGCCTTGCTGCATATTAAGAGGACGACGTTATACCTACTCCTTATTTATTAAGGACTTTTATACATAAATTTACCCAACCATGGGTTTTAACTTTTATTATACTATTGCTAACTCATTGAAGTAATTGTTTTGACTGGCAATTACAGGCATTATTTGTATCTAGGTAATACTCTTTGTCAATCCAATATTTTCTATGCGACTAAGTTAGAGGTGATTGATTATCAAACTATTAACTCTTAGATATTATACTTGACGGGTTATGCTTTTTGGATTTCATACTGTACGTTATAACAATAGCTGTTGCTCCGTTTGGCCAGGTAAGGCGTAAAAAGTGATCCAGACAGGAGTAACGCGTTCTGGTTTCTGCGCAGTACCGTTCTCTCGCGAGACAGAGTATATAATATGTATTATTTTATTGTAATAATTGTAAAACGGCCGTGTCTGCGGTGTCCGGGGCGAACCATCGTCGTCACCCCGGACGGGTCTATATGCGGGGCGTTTATATTATTATTATTATTCTAATGAAAACAAATAAAAGTGGTAAACCTCGGTAAATAATAATATAATATATTTTAAGCACGAACAAGGAGCGCCACCGCCATTGGCCATTGTCGCCGCCGTCACATCATCGGCACGGGTCATCGTGCCCCGTTTAGCTCTTCGTCTTAGTCTATATTATATTGTATATTCCAAGACGTTGGTCTCTGTCGCTCCTCTGCTGCCACCGCTGCCCAAGAGTGTGTGTATTGTGTGCCGCGTTGTTGTGACAAACCCGTCTCGATCCGTAGTACGCATACTATACTTACTATACTCGCCCGTCGTCTGCTCCTACTGTTATAGTAGCCGCCGTAGTATCAGCAGCAATGTATATTATATTATAGTAAGAATCATTATAATATCGTAGTAATCGTATAATGCGCGTGCGTACTATACACTGCAATATATGTATATACCTCCTACTATATGGCAACCCGTTTTTCTTGGCGTTTTTTTTTTTGTTTCACCCATTATCTTACTCGGATATCGCTGCTGGCCGAGAGAGACACGGTGTTTGCGCGTTCTCCACGGCCCAGCCATGTGTCTGCGGTACAATAATAATGTATATAAGTATATATATATATATATGATTATAAATAAAATACACTTCTCGCGACTAATGGTATGCACCTGTATATATATATAATATTGTAATGTGCATGCGGCGGGAGGCGATTATTGTTTTTTTATTCGCTGTATGACGGTGAAAAAGAGGAACTCGCGCGGCGGAATCGTCACCCCCGCACCCGACACGACTGTCTGTGATATGGTCGATCGCCGACCACCGATAAACACCGTACAATCCATTTTTTTTCTCCTTCTTCTTCATCTCCTCCTCCTCCTCCTCCTGACTGTTGTCTTGGCAGAGGTGACCTTTACCGGGCCGACGAGTACGAGAAACACACGTAAGCGCGCATGTTATTAGTACACAAAATTATATACATAATAAAATAACGACTCGTTTTCTGCAATAAATCCCATTTCCATAATATTATTATTATTGTGTATATTCGCAGTAAACAATAGTTATTGGGTGTCTGACCGATTAATTTATGCGGGGGGATTTATTTGTTTTATCTATAATGACTATAGAGTGGTATACCGTACACAATGTGAGCACTGAACTCTTCCATGAAATCGGTTTTACATTTTATGCCAAAAAACCTATCTCTAGAGCTATTTGATTCTGAGTTTGGTTTTATCAATATTATACAATTGCCAAATTTCTATAATTGACTGTTGAAGTATAACTTTTTATGTAATATTAAATCTTTTTGTTATTTTTCACGTTCAAGTCGAATCGTTATAAGATGAAACATATTCGAACGCATACTTAAATTGGCTGTCCTGGAAAATTACATATTCATACATCGGACCTTTTAGATCCAAGCCACGAGTAATACCTAAAGCTATTTCTACGCGCGTCGCATTTGTACTTAACGGATTACATAGTGAATATTAAATACTGAATAAATAATAATTTACTATAACATAATAGGTGACGACGTTGTTAGCAAGAGGCAAATACTAAAACTTACAGAGTCAACTACTATTTATACTTTATACTTTAAAGCCATCTCTGTTTTGTTTGCGGAACACCTTAGATTTCGATGTAATTAATTTTTAGTATACCCAATAACAATAATAATAACGTAAATAACTTCCTGTACACATTAAATATCTCCAAACGTACCTACCATTAGAAACACAAGGTAAGTACACAAGTTTTGGATGCATAAGAGTGGTTGTATACAGTCAGAAAGAGTCGTAATAATTTTTAAGTGCTAAACACTACGATCCCTCGGGTACCTACTTAAGAAGTTGAGACAATAAAATATATGATTATTTAATAAAACAAAAGTTAAAAACTTTTTAAAAAGTTTGAGCTATACGGCCTCGAGAAAAAACATACTCTCTCTCTCTCTAACCGCCATACTTAAAACTTATGTTAACTGTTGATGTAAATTCTAATAAAATATTTATAAATTAAAATATATATATTATTTTAAATCTGTTATTAGACCAAACAACCGCTTATCAAAAAAAAAAAAAGTGCATCTTTTTCTAGAACTTCATACATAATAATATGTGACAATATCTATTAAAACATGTAAAAAATGTAAAACAGTTTATAATTAAAAATAATAGTTTTAGCTAATAAATTGTACTTGCGAGTTACATTAAAATATAACTTTTAAAATTGCATAATAAACAGAAGTCATATGTATGTAATAATAAATACTAGAATAATACAAATTATTCTATTACGTCATTAAACAAACGTAACGAAATAATAAAATCATTATTATGTGCACGGGCATATTATAGTAAAAATATAATTATAAGCATCTTTATAATATGTTAACGTCTTTATTTGTATTTAAGATCGAACGCAACGTATAATTTATTACTACTTAAGCTGTGTTTTTTATCTTACTTAACATCACTGCTGTTATTATACAATTGTAAATTGCAATCTTGTATTTTTTTTTTAAAGTTCTCACACCCATCAAATGTTTAGTTCCGTTAATGTATTTATGTATATATTTTAACTATATAATAAGAAAGACCAGTCAAGCGGAACCTTTACTCGTGATCGAACTCGCATATTGTTCAGTAATCAGTCAAACTATACCAACTCCAATAAAATTACATAGAAATAATTCTAATGAACCTACAACTAACCTAACCGTTTTCGTAGCTTTGGTCAATTTTTAGGCATCGTTATGACTTGGACAAAAAAATGTTTCTTGTTAACTAGATAGGTATAAGTATATATTTTTTTTTTTTTTAAGTGCCTAAGGCCATTTTTATTTAAACGATTAAAAATCTTTATAAATATAAATCAAAAAAGTATTAATACATACATATGAGTAAAATATGTATATACATATACAAAACATGTGTGGGGTTCTACTTCCAGTGAATTAGTCCCATTCTTAATCTAATAATTAGACTAAATCGAATGGCTTCAGTCGTTTGAGTCGTCTGATGTCTTGCGAGTTGTCGAGGAGTTGTAAGGCAGCTGTATTTGAGTGAAGCTCCAGTCTTTTTGCGTGTTTGCGGGCAAACCGGGTAACTTCATCCTGCACGGATGTTATTGTATTATAATTATTATTAGTTTGAGGTGAGCATTGCGCCCAAACTAGTGTTCATTTTGTTTGTGCTCGATATGGATTTTTGGTGGATTATCGCATTGAGAACGGTAGGTAGATAAAAGTAAAACATTAAACTGAAATATTATAATAGGCATCGAGGACGACCGGGGGGAAACAATGAGGTAGTAGCTATATACAGATAATATAATAATATAGAGAGACCGGTAGGACGCGAAAAGTAAAATAAAAGGAATAAGCGCCCTCAGGGGAGGGGAAGGGGAACTACGTTTGAAATAAAAGTCGTTATAAATCACCCGAATAATGAATGTCCTGGAAAAATTATTTTAGGCGAGACCGTGGTGTACCTTGAAAAAAGGGAAATGAGATTTTCGACGACATTGCATTATGTACATGCACCTATATAATGTATTATGTGTTTTTGTGTAATAATTACTATTATTTATCTCTTGTAATGCGTTAATAATATTGTTTAAGGTAAACCGAGCAGTGGTGTAATAAAATAAAATAATATATACATATATTATATTCTTTATGTTATGTTATGTTATTGCAATGCGTTAATATAGGCACATATTATTATCTTATAGGTAAGTATTTGCTGTACTTGTACAGGAAAAACTACAATATTATACAGTCTATATCCCGCGTTTGTTTAAAAAACAAATGACCGATATATTATCCGAGCATAGTGTTGTTTTTTGCAATGTATTTTTTATACACCGTGTGTTAAGGTGTATGCGCTAGCTGTGTTCTTTTATTGTTTGTGTACAGTATAAAAAATAAAGGAATGCACACGTTATAACGTACCTATGTTGAGTACGGCGCTATTCTTAACTACAGACATACACGGTATGTCGGCAGATGGGTATGTATTATATTTTATATATTAAATACTTATTACTTGCTTTATTATTATTATTTTTTTTTTAAAACAATTTTTATCCGCCATTTCCCTCACGGCCTAGCAACTTTTTTTTTACACAAAACGCATCATCGTGTGTAATCGACCGGGTCGTCCCGCTTGCTATCTCTCAATGCGAATAAAAAAGCACCGAGCCCGATAACGGAAAAATACTTAAGTGTAATTTTCTATATATACATATATATGTGTGTAATTTTGTATATATATATACCTATATATAAACACATTGAACGATAACCGTATTGTAAATCAATATATAAACTCTCGTTCCAAACTTTTATTTAGGGTATCGCGCTCACGCACCGGCTTTCCCATGTATACTATATAAGTGAATATTGTCATGCCCAAAAGCTTTGTGTATAATATAGTCTTGTAACTCCGGGCCGACGAGATCGCTATCCTAGTCTAGTGGGAAGCAGAAGAAAAATTCTTTGATAACCGTTTATTTACAATCCCGGACGACCCTGCAGTGGAGGCGAGAAAATGTACCACTGCGACGGCCTCAACCCCCTTTCCGGAAAACCCCAATTGTTGTATTATTTGGTTCTTCTAAGGGCGGTCCAAAGGTCGGCTAGATAATATTATACCTCTACTGACTACAGAGAGAGAGAGAGCAAAAAAAAGATTGGATGGGAAACAAATAGTGGGAGATACGCACAGCTAATGAACCGAATTCCATTGTTAGCAATTATTTTATTACTTTTATTATTTGGTTTGTGTTTTGTGGAATAGCTTTAATCCGACACGGTTGTTATCAGCTGTGCCATCTCAGTTCACTCCTCTCTCTCGTCCAGACCAATACCAAAAACAAAAGGACCGTCTCGATTACAAAATAATAATATAATACACCCACCGCAGATTTCCACAAACCGAGTTCAGATAAATTAGTTTCTTAGTTTACTACATTGCTATAGCTCAATTTCTTAATCAACTCAATTTAACTACTCGCACAATCAAATGAATATAATATCAATTGTCGAGTTTTAGCATCGACGAATTATTATTATGAGTTTACTTGAAAAGTTCAAACTGATTTGAAATGTTCACCATTCGCGTCTTTGATTTATTGTAATCATGGTCGTACATTTATACTACCGAATTACTAACTTAAATAAGATATAAACTAGATTAAACCCCTATTTTTCAAACGTAGCATGAATAAAAACGACTTTTAATTAAAATTTAGTTGATTTATGAAGTTCAACTTGACTTTTTTAATATTTTCCCGAGCTCTACTTTTGAAGATTAAATGATAACATATATATTTAATTAACTAATTGTTTTAATTAAGTAAAATTTGCTGAAAATTTTGACTGGTCGATAACAAGATTTGGATAATTCCTTTCAAAATTGTTCAAGTTCAAAATTTAAGACGGAAGTAAAGGTGGAGTATACATTAATTGTATCTGCACGCATTTATCTTCAGTAACTTTATAAGTCAACACTTTCAGCATTTATACTTAATGATTTACTTAACTTTTAAACGCTAACGTATCGCTTTAAATGTTAAATAAAGGGGTTAGGGATAATCAGAACGTTGAAGAAATAGGCATACTTAAAATAATATTTTTTAAACTCTATAACTTTGCTTGACACAATAGAATACCAAGGTTTTACACAATATTTAATAAAATTCTACATTAATTTTAAATCAAAATATGAAGTTAGAAGCAAGTTATCTGCTCGACTGTTGAACACTTTCTTACAAATAGTGCCTTTCGGTGACCACCAGTATTTCTTGGTAGTTTATTTCAAATTAACTAAAAAAAAAAATTGATTAGTTTTACACTTAAAAACTAGGGCCTTTTCGAAGCTTTTTTAAAAAAATAATCAAAATGGCGGCCTCTTAGAATTTATGTAAGCTTTTTAAGAGTAAAAGCTCTTGTAAAAAAAAAAAAAAATATTGATTAAAAGAATCCTTTGATTAAACACTAGGTTTTCATGCCTAGGATATAGTATATAAATGTCACTAGGATCTGTCGACGAATAAAATAATGGTCAAAATATAGTTCTGAGAAAAATCAAAAATGTTTTTAAAATTTCACAAAATACATTCAAATTTTTTTTAAATAAAAAAAAAAGGTACAGTTTTGAAATTTTAAAATAAATCTACTTCCAAAAATTTACCCCTTCAGAATAATTTGTTGAAAATGTTGACTGGTCGAACCACTTATGGATAATTACTTTTAAAGTTTAAAATTAGACCGCTTTAAAATACATTTAGATGAAAATGTGACTTATTATAGTACAAGTTTGGTAGACCACTAAGTTTATGTGACATACTTAATGTCTTGCAATTCGTGATGGGAATCCGAAAATTCGGATTTTCACAAAAAACGCTTTTTTAACTACTTAAAAATCATATAAGTGTTAAATAATTTTACAATATAAAGCCGTGTACCTAAGTAAAATAGTTTTGATAAATATGTAAAAATAAAACAAAACACCAAAAAGATAAACTGCTTTTGGATTTCGGATTTGTTGAAATCCGAAAGCATTTTATAGACAAAGTTAAGAAGTGTTTTTTTTTAAATTTATATCAACAAATTTTACTTAAGTACACATCTTTATATTATAATAGTATTTCATATTTGAAATATTTTCTCAAGTGACTTAAATAGAGTGTTTTTTTTTTTAAATCCGGATTTTCAAATTCCTATCACTACTTGCAATAGACACATAATATAGCGCTGTTATACCGTTGTCAAGTACTTATGTTGACCGAATGAAAAGGCGGATCTAAAAGGCTTTTCGCTTAACGTTTTTCGAAAATTTCCCCATAGCCGCTAATGCTCGGACAAAGGCCATTTATCATTAGCGATAAATCAAATTGATTCCGGACTGCAGGGTAATTGCGGGCAACGTTTAATCGCCAACTTTGACGCCGCTCGCGTGTTAGAAGTTTCGAAGGTCCCCCCCCCCCGTTAACAGTGCCAAAAAAAAAACCGTACATACACACACACACTATTGCCCGGCCCAAGCATGCACGGTTTTGATCGAGGGTCTTATACATACATATAAGCTCTGGGTAGTACAAGTACACCGTTGTACTCTCTCGCCACCTACACTCTTTACCGGTGTATAAAAGTCGTTTATCCGTTTTGAAACGGCGCCAGTGTTTCACCGTATATACATATCGTGTGTCTACCGGGCGAGCGTTGCAAGAAATTTTCAGCAAAAACTTTATTGGCATAGGACTCATTAATATAGTATTTATTTTAATGGATCGCACACGCGATATTATATTCTCTGTACGTGTACCTCCTATATACACCATATTATACCTACATCGGTCAGAGTGACAATGTGTGTGTGTATCGGGGTAACAATACCCCGGCACGGTATTGTTTGCCAGCAGGATTCGCATTGTCTTTAAATTTTAATTTCACCGTCTTTTCGCCCCCCCCCCTTTTCCCCCAACTTCCCTGGCCGTGATCTCTGCTGTAACGCGTACCATTGTCTATTAGGTCGTCTGTATATTATATATGTATATAATACACCTACATGTGCACCACCGCTTTATATAGGTATAGTACCTACACCTACTTGCTGCACCGCGGTAAGTTTTTAGGAATGCCGGCTTGGCTTTTGCCACAACGTTTTTTTTTTCTTTATGAAAATATACCTACTAACGACACTTTTAAGTGCATCGCGGTGGATTATTAAAAAATACCGCGTAGAATATTGTCCTTCTCGACTTATTCGCATCTAGTACTTATAAACCAAACACACATATATATATATTAATTTAATCGGCTAGACTGCTAGCTGATGGAACCCCATTGGAAGTAGTAGGTAAGAGAAACCACAATATATAGCTGTTCATCTTGTCCTAGGTATTTACCTAAACCAGTCTCTGCCTTTTAGCCCGGTAAGTATATTGCGTTAACTAACTGGTAAAAAGTTTCATGATACAAATTTCTAAAATAATAATAAGCACTAAGTGTTTCAAATATTCATCATGTCAATACGGACATATTTTATCCGAACGTTTTGAAACAATTCAAAGAATACATAATATTACCTACAAAATAAGAAATGCCTACTAAACGACGGATAATGTAAATTAAATACACAGTTATTGCGAATTTCGGCAAATCGTTTTCTGTGTTTTTTTTTATTTCGTTCCATAATATACTGCGCTATATCAAAACTCTATAGGATTAGCCTAATGGGATGCGAGGGTAACGATCTTGGCTGTTAATCGATATTATTTTCGTTTAAAATTCGTACAATTAAAGACCGTGCCGCGAAGAAGTAAAAAATAAGCAAAAGCAGTTAAGAGACAAATACCATTAAAAAGCGCGGTAATTAAATTTTATTGATGTACATAAAAAAGAAACCCAGCGCGGGCGAACCGGAGTAGTATATACTGAATGCAAATGAGATCGACGCGTTCATTCAGACTTTTCAATTTTGGTTAATCGTGGCGCCCTGATCTTATTAGCTCTGAAGAACCGTTATTGTCTAATATATTATGATAATGTAATATATTTATATATTATGTACTTGTATATACATAGGCGTAGAATGGGGGGAACTAATGGAGTTATAGCTCACCAATTAAAATGCATCTATTTCTTACGTTTATAATACACTGGTGTGGAAATTCCATCAAATCTGTATGTTTAAAATTTGTGTTAGGGCTATAGCCTCCCCTTCCTCAGAAATATATAACGCTACGCCTTCGTGTATGTATATATTAACTTAGCAATTGTGATTAAGCAAATACGCCAAGTGTTAGAACTATGACTAACAAATTAGTTCGATATTTTTCCCATATTACTGTACAAATTCCTTATCAATCATACGATTTAAACGATAACAGACTATGTCATAAAATGTTTGTACTTGAACCTGTGGTCGCACTGATTTTATTTTCATGCATGTGACGTCATGGGTTTTGTTTACATACCGAGTGAGCTATCTGTTTTCATATATTATAGTCTTTGTCTACACTATGGAGAGTTTAGAAAAAAATGGTCTATCGCGCAAAGTGCTAAAAAAAAAAAAAAAAAGAACAGAGAAGCTACACAGCAATAATCTCAAAAAACAATGCAATTTATACATACAGAAAACACACAGACTGATCCACCCGAAAAGTTTTATTCCATTTTGTTTTGTGCCAGTGAATGTGCGAGTACATATATGTGTATAATATTATAACATATATATATTTTTTCGAAATCTGGGGTAGTGCAGGGGTAGGTAATGGCGATGGTGGTTGAAGGGTTTGTCTTCTCTTTTATGGCGTTTCCGTGACGGGTCAGGGCGAGGCACAGGCGGCGGAGGAGAAGGATGAGCCGGCCCGGCGCGGTGGAAGAAGACGGGATAGGGCTGGGTGGTCGGGACGAGGCGCGCTTACTTGTCGGGGTTAAAGACGAGTTATGTTGGTATAAATCAGCGCAGTTTTGACAGTTTGCCGCAACGGCGTATGGCCAGGAAGTTGATTTTGATTTAAGAGTTGATCACGGCGGCGCCAGCCAGCCAATCACGTCATCGGCGCAATTGTCTGTCACATTTTCACACAATTTATGGGCACTTCGTGATGCTCGTCTCCTAAACCTCCCATCTCTCTTTTGTTTACCCTTCCGTCCGAACCTTAAGCCCCTCTGCCGCCCTCCACTTAAGCCTTGTGTGTATATAATATTTATTTATTATATAAATGCGTCGTTTACGTACAAATCACACACTGGCACAAACGCAAACATATCCGCCGCCAGAACATCCATATTATACGAATACCCGTTCTTATCATTCACAACGGCCAAGACGTTTTTTTTTATAGTATGGAAGTGTAAAAACGATGAATATTATGCATCAGTAAAAGTAGCCACAGTATTATATTTCTGACACACTGAAACCAGAATTCTTGTTGTTTTTCCTCTTCTATCACACCACAACTCAGGGACGTATCAGGACCGGAGAAAGCTGGCGAATGCCCAATGGGCTGTCTTGCTTTAGGTTAAGTGATAAATAAAACGACGATTACGATGGTCCACATTTGGTCTCTATAACCCTATAATATAAATACAGTCGCGTGGAGTATACATAAGCGCAGATAATAGGGCAGACTACATAGGTTTTGTAAACAGTTATCTCAAGTTATCTCGTTTAAAACAACCAAAAAAAAAAAAATGTAATTTAGCGACCATTCAATGGCAAAATTAAAAAATCACTATTTCATTAATTTCAGACCCAACCCAAGGAGTGCGTTGAGAGACGCTGGTCCAATGGACCACAAGAAAGTAAGTAGTAGTGTAAGTACTAAATTTACTACAGTGATATTATATTAACTACCGTACAGCGTATAATGTGCGGATTCAGGTATGACAGGCGCAGGCGACGAGCGGGCAAAACAGCTTATTTTCAGCTGCATTTATATATATATATATATACCCTGGAAGACGTTTTGCAACCGACTGACGGGTGCATGTGTGTGTGTGATTACACGTTAGCTGCCTCCGAGTGATTTAGGCGATACCGAAGATCCGAGCACAAATCTTTCAGACGGGAGAGAGACACGCGGATGGCAATAAATATAAAGCACACACTCACATATACACAGATAGTCACTTACACGCTGGCGTAGCGTGCGCCAAGTCGGGTTCATATGGTACGCATTTTTATTTTTTTTTTCCTCTTTTGTCCACCCCCCCCCCCCCTCTATATGTAGCTTAAGTGCGCACCTCTCTGCCGCCAATCGGACCGACACCCGTCAGGGCGACCGTATGCTCGCCATAAGTTTCGCCTTATCGAACCTCACGGATCCGAAAAAAAAAACCCCGGCACTGTCGACCACAATTTACACACTCCATATAGGCGGCAAATGTTACTGGGATCTCGTTTATGCTGCTGCTGCTGGATATTTTATGTACCGGAAGCCGACAAGACACGACCTAGTGCATATAATATAACGTCGGCCGACCAACGTACAAGAGAGTTCACAATAACTGAACTTGTACCGGCTCAGTGGTAGTATAATAGCTAACAATGATTAGCGGTATCTTTTTATCATCGTCGGTCCACGGTCAGAAGGAAACGCTTTTATAATAACACCACAAGTTTGTGCTTTTACATGAATATATAATATACTAAAGATAGGTACCGACCTGCTTCCCCGGCAGACACCACAACCTCGAAATCGGCAAGCGAACGCGTTAAAGTCTTTCGTTTTGTCGACCATTCTGACCGACGCGAAACCTCTACTTAGTATCTTAACTATTGTCATTTTGGAGCCAGTGTAATCAAGAAACTGGTCGGACAAACTGGAGTGCTTTGAAATCTATTTTGGCCAAGAAGCTAATGTGGGGGCTGTGTCGTCATACCACAGATTAAATAAAACCAGACAGTGCATTTAAGCCAAATTAGAGTGCCGAAAATGTTGTACACGCTATTTACAATAATAACGTAAACTGATAAGAATTACTGATAACAAGTAGTTGATTAACGGAGATTGCTGGTGATAATATTGTAGTTGTTCGATACAATCAATTTGACCATACTGTAGAACAGAAGAATTTTTTTTTTCATTTGTTTACATTTTTCAATTTTTTTAGAGGGCACTATATGGTTTTTTTAATCTATGGTCATACCTTCAGTTTTAGGACTTCGCAGATCTGAGCATAATAACGTTTGTTGGTACTTAAGTACAGATAAAAATTAGTTTGCTAATTTATGACAGGCGGAGGTGTAAACCCGTAACTTTCTTCTGTTATAATGAGGAATATCAGTTTGCAGTTGCTTGCCTCCTCACTTGTGTGTTCTAAAGATCATACGTTATTGAAACCAATACAATATGCTTACTTTAACTTTTGATTGTTTAATAAATACTAAAGATATTAACGGCTAGATATTTAAAAATTGTGAACGCTAATAATATGACCTTAAATAGTTACATCTGTGTTATATAGTTTAAATCTATTACAAAATATCTAAAAACGAAGGAGCATCGATGATAGTAATGACGGTTTATAATACAAATTTAATTAAAAATGTATTGGAAATTGACATGTTATGATTAAAAAAAACTGTGTTAAATTTAACCCAATTAGTTAGGATTTTGTATGGATACTTAAAAGTGTGTACCTTTTAAATGATAACTGCGTTATTTATAATTCAATATCAAATTATTAAACGGAATCGGTCTTGTTCTTATTGGTACTTTCCAACGAAAATAATGATAATATAATACATTTTGTCCGTATAGAGTTCACGTTTTAGGTTCATTTGGTCTTAACATAAAATCTCATTTATGATTCCAGCGCGAAAAAAAAATCCAAAGTTCAAGAAAACCATAACGGCGCAAAACTTAGAAACACGTGTAGGTACTAGGTACACAATGAGTTTTCGTTAAAGTAAGTTAAATTAAGTCACTTTAAGAAACTCCGACTCGACATTCCTTTTAATTAAATCCTGTGGTTTTTTTTTTTTGTCATGTTACTAGTGCACAATACACATGCATGTTGGCTGTAGATACTCAGCAAAAAGGTAACACATAATTCAAATTTAATTATATACTATTTGTGTTATCATTGTATAGGTGTAATAACAATAATCGAGTGAAATCTAATAAGAATACAAATAGACCATAAAAAAAGAACTTAGTATTACAGTTAAGTAACATTAGTTCTTCATGGCACACATATGACATTACCTTTATTTATACAAATTTTTTGTCAAGTATAATTGACAAGTTTTTTTTCGTTTACACCATAGGTTAGGTTAGGATGATTTTTAAGAACTCAGAGCCGTTTGTTTGCATTTCTTGTTTCTTTTCAATCATTCGAAAAAATGGAAAATTTAATTTAATTTTTCATGCATAACATAGTAGGACAAGTTGTGTATCTCAGATGTATTATGCAAGGTAATCGTGGAATTTAAGTTAGAGCTAGTAGTATAAAATAGTATGACGTTTAAAGACACAGGCAAAATTCAAGACACAAGATTTATATGGTTTAAGAATATTAGAATTAACAATTATTTTAATTGAAAAAAGCTCAAACAATTTATTTTTAATTTGTTTAATATATGTATTTTCTTGACAAGCTCTATCTATGGGAGAGTTAGAGATAAGGAATAAAATATTAGATATTACAAAAGTAACAAAAAGTACCAGTGTCCTATACTTGTATATTAAAACATATCCATGTTCCAATGTACTTTTGTGCAGCGGAGGTCATGTGCCCACTTTTTTCCATTTCAATTACCGTATTTACTCGATTTTTTTTTTAAATCAAGAAAGTAAAAATAACTTAATGAAGAGAGAGAGAGGTTGAGAGGTTTGGCTTGTCAGCTCTACAGTTTGTATGGCACAGAATGAAATGTATATAGAGTATTATGCTACATTATAAATTCCGAATAAAATGTTTTATTTAGATGAATTCCGGTTAATAACTGTTATTTACTGCATTATTAGGTACAAAAATAGTTTAGATCAGCGCATTTTTTCCTGGCTGTGTGCGACTCGAGGAACTAGAGCGTTTAGAAGGTGTCCTCCACTGACCACTGCCGCGCCTACACATCCGTTGATTGCTTCCGGTCGGTTGGCAGCAGCAGGGGTAGGTATATCGGTCGATTATCTCGGAGCTGTGCGTGTGTGTAATACTGCAATGAAGGACCAGACGGTACAGATAGGGGATAGGGTAAGAGTGTAGGACGCGAAAAAGTCATAATTAAAACCCACTGGGATCGCGGACCACTCTATTAGTTCTCGAACCGGTGCCAGAACCTTTTCATTTAATCCGACTGGACATCATTTAAACGAAAACTTTTCCATCCGTTTTAAAACCACCGTGTGTGTGTGTGTGTTGATTGCTCGGACTTTTACCAAAAGACTATTCTGCAGTTTCCCCCCCAGGCTCCTTGAAAGCACCGGCTCCTCTCTCCTTGCCACGCATCTTTATTTGGCGTTTATATGTATTTATATATATATAGATAGATAAATACACTGCCGTTGGAGCTGTATCTAATTATCCACGTACGAATCTCACGGCCGGGCAAATGAGCCCCCAAGGTTTCATCCCTTTGCCGGCACAAACTTTTCTCGGCCTGAATCGAAAATCGCCGGTTATTCACGTGCCTTATGTTATTCTTAACAACCCAAAAACAATCGTGATGATTAGCCGTTTCCCATTTCTCCGTTTGACGTATAAACTATATTAGTTTTGGTTAAAACGCCCAGTTAGTCTTGAACATCACCGTTGTGTGTCAATAGTGTGCATTTGTATTGTACATTTAAATTTGTCTTTTTCTCTTAAAAATTATGAAAATATTAAAGTTTTTCTTTTTGATTTGCTAAACATTTTCAATGGTCGATAACCAGTTTTGAATGAATAGTTTTAAAGGGTCCTTACCCCTAAGTAATTTAAAAGGGTTGAATAAATAGGCATTTAAACAATTTTTATTTAACTGTTCAATAATGTGTTTTTGTTTAAACATTTAATACCGCACGGTAAAAAATACATAGTTGGTTCAACTAAAACTATGGTTATATAAGGACACAATACATTTCTACTTGGAATAACTAAATAAATAGTTAGCCAAACTAAATGAATGGTTGTTTTAACAGAAAATTTAGTTGGCCCAATTATTTATTTAGTTATTCCAACTAGAAATGTAGTGTGTCTCTATTTTAACCATAATTTTAAATAATATAGATAACCCAGTAATTTGTCCTGTGCAAATGCAAATGCAAGAACATTTTACATACATTTAAAATCAAAGTCACGAATACAATTTTTTGTTTTAAAACAAATATAATTTAAGAAAATTCAGAGTTGAGCATTATTTAAGTAATTTTTTTATTCGAATGACCGTCGAATAATTGTTAATGGTTAAAACTTTTATTAAGTTACAAAACAAATTTAGGTAGTACACATTTTAGGTCACAATTTTGCCCAGTTAAAATATTTGGTAGCGTCAGGCTACCAAGGCAAATAATTTGTTATTTGTGTATTGTCATAGCTGTATCGAAAAACAAAATATGTATAGTATATGTTATAACTGTCAACTAATGCCATCGATTTTCGACTGTTTATAAAAATCTCACAAATTTCGACAATTGTTACTCTAACAGTAGTAAATATCAACAAAAAAAGTGTCAATTACTAATCGTTAGAAATCGCTCTAAATTTCCAGCAAATTATCCTTTATCTAAAAAGGCAATCTAATGTATATGTTACCATTTATGTAACAAAAGTCGATTACACTGAAAAATACTGGAAAAAAGTACAAAAAAAGCCAGTACAGTGGGGTTGGGGTATAGTGGAACCGACCATATTGAGCTCACGTGTCTAGAGGAATTATTTTAACTGAAAGTAGTAAAATCGCATTCAAATAAACGATGCCTCGATGCGTACCAGTGGATACCTATATGTAAAAGCATTAACAATAATGTACATAAAATTGAATTGTTACACAAATTTTTAGTATTAAGGTGGAGACGGTTAGGGCTGGTCGTCTGAACTGTCCGGTTTATGTGTAATCATAAAATATTTTGTTCAAGTATGGTTTATTTTATATTTCAGATCTAAGGTTGTCCATATTTTACTATGCTTTATTCTCTCTGTACTCATTACAGTTCGACAAATAAAACAGATATTAAACTAGAAATGATAAAGCGATAGGTGTATAATACTCTAATTAATCATAATACTTTTTATCGTGAAAAAAAGATAAAAAAGAAACTAAACAAATTTACTTAAGTCAGCTCAACGGTTCGACGGTTTAGGAGATCCAACCACATAAGAAATTATAATAAAAATACATCATAGTAAAAACTATTGCATCTATTGTTATTTATTTCTAGTATATAATATACATTAACGTTTTCTTTTTCTAGCTACATGTAAAATTCGCCGCAAAAAGAGATGCCATTCGATTTTGCAAGCTACAGTAAAAAAAAACCCGTAACCAGCTGTACAAATATTAAAATACATTTTCAAAATTTTGCATTAATCTTCTTAACCAGACGGTTTTTTACAAAATATTATTTATGTTGTGTGTATTGAAACATAACCAACCATAACTGATTCTTGTACGTATATAAGAATTTGAAAAATATAAGTTTAAGCAATAATATTATACAGTTTGATGAAAACACTATACTCACTTCATAGTTCATACTATACTGTTATTGTCAAGTTGATGTTTTTTTTTTTATTTTACTAAGGCCGTCTGTATTTTAAAGAAGGCATCAAAATTCCGTTTAGTACTGTGCCTATCCTTCACTTCACTGTTTGTTTCTTAGTGAAAAAATGATTTGGGAAATTACATTTTTGTTGGCGTGTTTTAACGTTTTAATAACATCACAAAGTGGTGGCCCAGTTTTTCCAGGAGAGGTAATTATAGTCAACTAATGTCTTTAAATTGTTTTTGTTAGTAGGCACAAATACTATTTTATATTTATTGTGTACAAAAGTCAGTAGGAGTTCCGCCAACGGTCTCTCAAAAAATTGATGTTTTTCGCACAAAAAAAAAATCGTGTCGACTGATCAATATACTTTTGTGGCGGTCATATTAGATCAACGCTTTTCCCTTACCAGATATCTGGTTATAAAATCATAGTGTCATGTGACGTCCTGGTTTTTGTTTACTTGCCAAGTAATCCATCTGTATTCATATCGTCTTTGGTTCACACTGCTAACAATATGTATAGTTTTTCAATCGAATTTCAAATGATAACTCAAAAAAGCTAATGACATTAATAACTAAAAATATTTTACTCAAACTAAATGCGAGCATGTCAAATCATAATTATTTTACCCCAATAAATGCTCTAAAAATATGCTAATATGCCTTCAAAGTAATGGGCCTATGATATTTACTGAATAGTTTTTTTTTGTTAAAAATAAGTTATTGATTTAAATTTTTATAAGCGATAGTCTGATTTTACTGTTCTGCACCAAGGAAAAAGCAAGTTTATAAAATAATAGTTTTAACTGGTTGTGCTTCTATTTTCCAAAAATTATTTAACAAAATCCATTAAAATTAATAGTTAAAAAACAAAAAATTAGTTTACATTCCAGAATTAACTAATATAAACATTTTAATAAAACCAATCTTTAAATCTGTGTTATTCCAATAATTATTAAGATATGTTTTTTTTTTTTAAATATGACTTTCTTAATAGTGCAACATTTACAAAATTGAATTTGAATTATTTGTTTTACAACACAATTGAAATAGGAACACTTGGAACAAGTGTATTACATGATTTTTGTGCGGTCGTTAAAAATTATGCCGACGATAGACATGACGGATTCTGTCTTTGACGACAATGACTGTAGACTTCTTACGACCGAATGCAACGTTAAAGAAGAATGTTTAAAGTTTAAACAATAAAAAAACGTCCGTTTAAATATTTACCTTTTTGTCGGGTCTCGTAGGTTCAGACATAAACATTGAAACATACGTAGACCATTACCAAAATCAAAATGTATCCATGCAAGAAAACGTATTAGCGTTCTATATACTTATAAAACAAATTTGAAATCAGTTAGGTAGACACTTCATAGAGTATGAATAGTAAAATAAAAAAAAATTTTTATCAACCATTATAAAATTGCAATATGCATAGATTTTCTATTCATATTAATCGTTCAAAATGTTGACATAACTTAAGTTTACTAATAATTTAAAAATTGATAATTATTATAACATCAACAACGGTATTATCACAGAGCGTTGCATGACAACATATCTAACAATGTCTAAGTTTTCTAACCCTCGTGCCAGCGCAATGTTTTTGCAGATTCGTAAAAGCCGAATTGATTTAAAAATATTATCAAAAAAAGAAGTTTACATTAATGTAGATTTGTTCTATATTATGTTCAATGAAATAATATACAAATAATACAAATTTAAAAAAATTACCTATTTCTAGAGTTCACGTTCCGGCGAAATTCCAAAGGTAAAAAAAACAAGCAATTAACAATTATTATAATAAATTTATGATTTTAAAATCAACACTTTGAAACAATATTTTTAGCTTGAAACGTAGAAGGTATTTTTAATCGATTGATAATATTTTATTTTATATGTTTTTGGCTATTTTCTAAAAGATAATTGAAATAAAAAAAATTACTGTAAATTAAAAGTGATATGCAGAGTTATTTGAAAAATAAAAAAGATTCGAGTAACTACTAGGTAAATTCACATTTAGAAATTATTGTCTAGAACAATCAAAAGAATTTTCAAAAAATGAATGCAGAACTAACTTAAATATACATTTTTCATGCAATCGACGTTTGAATAATGTTTTGTCTCAATAATGATTTAGAAAAAGTTTTTTTAAATGAAATATAACTGCTTTTATACATTACAATTTTCAAAATTTGATTTGATTCGTTTGTTTTATAACACACTTGAAATAGGAATACTTGGAACCATTGTATCACAAGGATGTTGTTGGGCCGTTAAGTGAAATACCGACGTTAGACATGTCGGAGGTTGCCTTTAACGACAAGGACTATCACTTTCTTACGACCGAATGCAAGGTTGACGAAGACTGTTTGAACAATAAAAAAGCATCCGTCGAAAAGTATCACCAAAGAATGCAAGCGATCCAGTGTGTTAATGGGTTGTATGTTTTGAATGTTTTGGATGAACTAAAATCAATCATGGTCGGTCTGAAAAATAACAGCACTTCAATTTCTTCACTTCAAGAGACAGTCGAGGAATATAAATTTTATATGTCCAGCATTCTAACACTTTTACACATTGCAAAATCGGACCCATACGCATGGCAAATCGAGATGTTTACTTTTTTGTCGGGACTCGCAGATTCGGACGTTAACATTAAATCATACGTGGATCATTTCGAAAGTCTCAGCGTATCCATGCGAAATACCATATTAGTGTTCGTTAACCGATGTGTCCAGCACAGCTATTTAATGTCGCTGGACAACAGAACAGCAGAGAAGCCGGTATTCCGATTTATTGAATCTGTGTACAAAGATTTTGAAGTGATAGCCATCCCCAGACTATTATATACAGTACCGAATCTCATGTTACAGTATCTGTATCCGGAGGACGATTTCATATTTGATTGGTCGGAGTTCGAAATCAAACTTGATACGAGTAATGTCAATCGTGAGATGAGGACACAACTCGGGTTTTACTGTCCGCAGAATTTGGTTCATGAATGGCAATTGGATCCGATCGGCGGTAATAAGTACAATGTGCTGATTGCTAAATACATCCACTTAAGGCTTGAGTACGTAGCATGGTTCCACTTATACTTATACCGCACCTTACTGGACCGAGAGCTTGACGGACCCCTACAAAACCCTTTCTTAAAAAAAACATTGATCAAATTATGGATAACACTCGCCCCTTATCTTAAATGTGTCTTGAGATATGTTGGGTTTAACGAAAACATCTACTGGTCTGCAATGAATATTATGATGGTCGACTTTAAGAAGATTAGCAAAGAGGAACTCGCGGCACGGGAAAAGTATACGAGAAATTATTTTTGTCAATCTGTAGAGGATTTAGGGCTCGCTAGTGCATCCGACATTAATCAGCAATTGAAGAAAGTATCAATTCCAAAAGATTACCGTTTAATGTACATTAGAATCGTAACTAATGTCTCAAGGACAGACCAATACTGTTCTGATATAATAACTGCATCACAACCAAGTAGAGGCGAATATCGTCCATTAAAATTCAACACATTATATTTCAAAGAAAGATATATTCGTATATTATTAAACGCTGAAGGAAATGAAAACTTTGTGATGCGTGAGAAAATTTGAAAATGAAAAATAAATATTAATTCAAATAAATATAAAATTTATAATTTTCTTATGCGCTTGACACTCATGTATTTTCATTATAACCTCTTTAAAATATAAATATGTGTTTAAATATTAATAGTATTTCATAAAATATGTATTATATTTCTATAATTGAATAATATAATATACATAGTTGGGTGTTATTAAGATAATTTGTTGTCAATCTGTTTTTTATATAGTTCATGGTTTATACTGCTAAAAATGTTTATAGTGATAATTTCAAATAGCTCATGACATCAATTTTTGAAATTAATTCTTTTAAACTTAATACGAGCGCAATGTTTTTGATAATAGGCATTAGAAGAATTACTAATTGAAAAAAACATTTTCTGCAAAATAGTTTTGAAATGTTAAAAAATTATATTTCCATGTCATTCCATAATTATTTTAGACGTTGACTTATAATATATTTATAGATACTATTTTACGATTAGGAGGGGAGAAAACCGCTATTTATCAAGGGGTAAACGATAGGCAATACTGGTCAAAATTTTGTCTAGTAACCATTGTAATTTTGTATTATTTATTATTTTATTAAATATTATAATGTGAGTAACATTACACAGATCACTGCAAAAAAAAAATATCGGAAAGATTATAAAAGAACTATATCTACGTATGTTTGAATACATTTTACACAATATTTAACACTAAAAAATATTAATAAAAAAAAAAAATTATAATAATAATTGATTTATTTTATTAATAATTTCGCGACTGAGAAACTGACATTATAAGTTACACTCCTTCAAATGGAGTTTCATTTATTTCGCAATAACGATCAAAAGGCTTCCATCAAAGATGATCTATGCAACTAGATATGAGACGACGATAGATGCAATGTTCTCACTTACCTTAAGAACGTGTATTCAAAACTGTTGACATATTTTAGTTATCAGAGACCAACTGTCACCATTATTCCATTAAAACCATATGCTAATGTTATAGAAATAAAATTATTATTTTGTCGACAAAACTGATTTTTGATTTAGCTATCGGAAAGTGAGTTAGATTTATTAGAAAATACCATTTAAAAGTAAAAATATAATACGATATGCTATATGGTATATTGGTAATTTGACATAAAAAAAATCTTGACGTATAAGGGGCTAAAACAAAATGTAAAATTCAAATTTTAATTCTTAATGACCCAAAACCCCTAAAATTATTTTAATAGTAAAATAAAAAATAATTTATTCGTAAAAATAGGATTGATTAAAAAAATTTTAGTAGATTTGTTCCAAATTTAGTTCAATAAAATAATATACAAATAATGCAATAAAAAAACCTTTCTATTTCTAGAGTTCAAGTTCCAGCGAGATTCCACAAGTAAAGAAAACAATCAATTTACTATTATTATAATGGACTTTAAATTTTAAAAAATATTTTTAGCTTGAACAGTAAAAGTTATTTTTAATCAATTGATAATGTTTTATTTGAAATTTGTTTGGCTAATTCCTAAAAGAATAATTGCATAAAACAATTGCTTTAAATTAAAATATAGAACACTCTGTGAGTTGTGCAAATATTTATTTGAATAATAAAAGAGTATAAAGCCACTATCAGTTAAATTTACATTTAAAAGATGTCTAGTTCAATAACAAAAAATTATTGTATTTACTATTTACTATAACCTAATTTTACTGTTTTTGCACCAAAATTTAGATAACATTTAAAATTTTCCTAAAAATATTATATTATAATTTGATTTGATTCATTTGTTTTACAACAAAACTAAAATAGGAATACTTGGAACGATTGTATAACAAGGATGTTGTTCCGCCGTTAAGTGAAATACCGACGTTAGACATGTCGGAGTTTGCCTTTAACGACAAGGACTATCACTTTCTTACGACCGAATGCAACGTTGACAAAGACTGTTTGGATAATAAAAAAGTGTCCGTCAAAAAGTACCACCAGAAAATACAGGCAATACAATGTGTTAACGGGTTGTATGTTTTGAATGTTTTGGATGAACTAAAATCAATCATGGTCGGTCTGAAAAATAACAGCACTTCAATTTCTTCACTTCAAGAAACCGTCGAGGAATATAAATTGTATATGTCCAGCATGTTGACCCTGCTAAACCTGACACAATGGGACGCTTACACTTGGCAAATCAAGATGTTTACTTTTTTGTCGGGACTCGCAGATTCGGACGTTAACATTAAATCATACGTGGATCATTTCGAAAGTCTCAGCGTATCCATGCGAAATACCATATTAGTGTTCGTTAACCGATGTGTCCAGCACAGCTATTTAATGTCGCTGGACAACAGAACAGCAGAGAAGCCTGTATTCCGATTTATTGAATCTGTGTACAAAGATTTTGAAGTGATAGCCATCCCCAGACTATTATATACAGTACCGAATCTCATGTTACAGCATCTGTATCCACTTGACGATTTCATTTTTGATTGGTCAACGTTGGAAATCCAACTTGATACGAGTAATATCAATCGTGAGATAAGGACACAACTCGGGTTTTACTGTCCGCAGAATTTGGTTCATGAATGGCAATTGGATCCGATCGGCGGTAATAAGTACAATGTGCTGATTGCTAAATACATCTACTTAAGGGCTGAGTACATAGCTTGGTTCCACTTATACTTATTCCACACATTACTGGACCGACAACTTGACGTAACCGTAAAAAACTCAAACTATAAAGGACGACTGATCGGTATGTGGAGTAAGCTCGCCCCTGCTCTGAAACGTTTATTGAGATATTTTGGATGTAATGAAAATATCTACTGGTCTGCATTAAGCATTCTGATGGTCGACTTTAAGAGAATTAGCAAAGATGAACTCGCGGCACGGGAAAAGTATACGAGAAATTATTTTTGCCAATCTGTAGCGGATTTAGGACTCGCCAGTGCATCCGACATGGATCGACAATTGCAGAAATTAGATATTCCAAAAGATTACTCTCTAATGTACAAAAGTATCCAAGTTAATGTCAAAAGAACAGACCAATTTTGTTATGATCTATCAATTGCATCACATCCAGGTAGAGGCGGATATATTCGTACATTAGCGTCTGCTAAAGGAAATGAGAACTTTGTTACGCGTTAGAAGATTTTAAAATTAAAAATAAATAATAATTAACAATAAAATATAAATAATAATTTTCTTTTGTGATTGACACGCATGTATTTCCATTATAACCTCTTTCAAATATAAATATTTGTTTAAAATATAACAATAGTATTTTATAAATAATTTATTATGTTTATATAATTGAAAAATATAATATACATACTTGGGCAATATTAAAAAAATTAAATAATTTTTTTATTTAAATGACCGTCGAATAATTTTCGAATTGTAATTATTCAGATAAAAAAAAAATCTATTAAATGATTTGTTCCTAGTTTTTTTGAAAATTGTATTATTCTTAGACTAGTTATTTTTATAAAGGGACCATTCGATCAAAGTAATCTGAGTACAATTAACCTTGAAAACATAAACAGACTAATTTTGTCCATACAACAAATTTTAGGGATTCTTAGAAGTTAGTTAATTATTTAATGTCATATCATTTTAAACGGTTGCAAGTGTACTTTAATATTTTCACGACTTAAATCTGAGTTATATTATCTTGGGTACTCATAATTAGAACGTTTGGAAGGCTAAACTCCACACGAGCTGATGCAAGAACAATAACAGTTCGGGCTACCGGGGAAGGAGAGGGGAGAAACTAATTAATGCGTGCGTGGATTATTTTATTATTATTATAGGTAACAACAGAGTGATCGTAGCATAATATTATTATAAGATGCTCGTAGATATCAATATAAGATGCTTGTAGACTGCGAATTCTAGTGGTGGCTATAAAACAATATGTGATTAACTCTGCAGCTGATAATAGTAACCGCTGCTTATAATAATTTAAAAATAAACATTAAATATGTATATGCATATGCATTACAACTGTCGAGGACACGGCCGGTAAACAATCCGAACCGGAGGCACGATCACCACGCATTACAAAAGAGATAAGTCGGATTAAAAAAATATAGGCAAGTAAGTACAAAAGTTGAATCTAGATCATTGTCATATTATACTATTGTCGATACATAATGTGGGCTCGTTGGCGCGGTGGCCACTGACGACAATAACAATCCTTTCATAATAACAACATGTCGGGGTACGGTTTTGTTTTTTCTCACAGCCCACAACGAGGATATATATTGTTCACCGGTATCGTTATATGATAATTGCACGCGCTTGTAAATTTCTAGATAATATACTATAATATTGTAATATGCTCAATAAAATGCAAATAAATAATAGGTATACATTAAGATCATTTTTTTTTTTTTTTTAATCGTTCGTTAAGAATATTTTTTATACACGACAAGCACGACAATGATAATTTGTTTGTGTTGTCGCAACTCTATAAAGTTATATATAATAATATGCTACTTTCAACGGCACAGTATATTATTTTTTTATAGTGTAACGTTGTATTGACTTAGCCGATCGCCGTGGAATGACGCAATTTTACTTTGTTGATTGACTTGAAGAGCTTGTCTTGAATAGGAAAAAATTTACTACACATTAGTAGCGAGAAGACGGACGTTTGTCTTAGTTTTAATATAATAACATATACATACATACAGGTAGATTTCCTACCCATGCGGTAAGGTCAGGTTAGGTATATTATAAATTTGATTATGAAAAAAAGTCTGTGTGTGTGTAACATCTTGTGAACGCTTAATTTTCAATGTCCTCTTAAACTATAAGAGCGATAGTTAATTCCGAGCTCAATAGATAGAGCTTGTCAAGAAAATACAAAATATGAGCAAATATTAAGCAAATTAAAAATAAATTATTTAGATTTGTTACAATTAAAAAAAATTGTCCACTTTAGCTAAATTTGTCTTTAAACCAAGATCCAACCAGATCTCTGAAACCAATTAATGGATTTTGTTATTTAGGGTCATAACTCTTATTGAAATCGCCTTGGCATGTAGAAGTGCTTTGAAGAGTTTCAGAAATGTATCTAATATAGTTCATTCGCTATAGGGCTTTAAAGTTGTACATCAGAGTAACACATTTCCCCCCCCCCTCCCCTAAATTTTCATAATTTACTTTAATAACAGTTGCATAACAAATAAAATCAACCCAAATTATTTAATCTAAAACCGAAATAAGATTGAATTCTAATTAAATGTAATATTCAACGTGAACCACAATATAGTTGCAATGTAATCAAACCATATTTTTTGGTGTCAAAGCCTAAAAACGCTTTGAGATGTCATTGGGAAACCCGAGAACACCTCAATGATACTAATTTATACCTAAATCAATACTCAAGTGATGCCTTCACTTTTACGGTCATCTTGGCGGGTGTAGGTAGTTGGTTTATTTAATTTTTTTATCACACTTGTCCGTTTACCTCATAAAGGTTAAGTACGTGTCACAGTCAGGGCGTACAAGCCCATATGAGATAGGCGGTCAAACGTTAAAACGAAATGGGTTAGGCAGCAACAGGGACTTTAATTTTCCTCGTCAACGGGTTTTCTCAAAGCACGGGCGCCTATAGTATGCGCGACCTCTGCACATCATAATATTGGAAGAAGTGTAAGTGGCTCCTCTCGATAACATAATATAGCTTATGATAAAAATAATCATATTATCACTATCCACGTCTACGCCTCGAGTTGTTGAATGGGCAAAGTCGGACAGCTCGAGAACCCTAAAATATACATAGCAAGTACCGCAATAGCATTGTTATATGTAAGCCTATCGGCAAGTCGAAGAAACGGAGTGAGAACCGGGAGCGCAAATCTAAAGTCTTTTGGTCGACGTTTTATAACGTTAAATTCAAATTTCAAAACTTCTATTGGTGCCTACAGTCTTTCGAAAAAATTATCATGAGAATTTCATATACATAATAAGTTATTTTCGTAAATTGTTTAATAAGTCAGATGAAATCAATTCAAAAATTGTCTATAGATAACTGGATTGGTTAACCAGAGCGAGTTTTAAAGTCCTTAAAGGTTAATTTATTAGGTAAGAAGTCTTCCTTAAAATTGAAAATAAGACCTAATAATAACACGGTCAACCGGTATCCGCAAAATAGATTTACGGACGAGCAACCCTAATCGTTTTTACCCTAATACTAAAAATATAATTTCAAGCACATTATTGACATTACTGTTAGTTTTGCTACAGATACGCGTCGAAGAGTTTATTTGAAAGCGATTCCATTACTTTCAGTTAAAATAATTTCTACATGCCTAGTGTGACCTTTCCCGTTTCCGCTATGCCACCACCCTACTGTAGTTGCTTTTGTAAGGTTTAATTCAACCCTTAGAAGGTAGAGGGTTTTTTTATCATTACGTTATAATAGAGTATGAAATCCAAAATAAACCGTTCTGGAAGTACTAACAGCTGTTTGCGTTGATTTGGAAAACACAAATACTGTATAAAATCTCACTAAGTTGAGTATAAGGCGGTTGAGGATTTTTGGAAAAGGATCCGCCACTGTTCGTCCTGTCAGGTTAGAGACGCGGTGCCTTCGTCGTCGAGTGATCATATAATAATATTGTACTATATCTTATTTTTTTTTCTTCTTCTTCTTCCCGTGCTACCGGTAAACCCGCAACCTCCCAAAGTTTATATATATATACGGGAGCCGAGACGTTTTAATGAAATATTAACGGCTTTAAAACAATCTCGGTTCGACGGCGCCGAAACTGCGGTGTTTGCCAATGATTTATTAAATCAATTTTCTTTGCCGAACCCTCGGAGAGCTTTATATATGTATAAAAAAAAAACAAATAAACCCAAAACGCAATATTATGTATGTTTTTGCTTGTGTGCGCGAGCCAAACAACTGTTTTACAGTAGTTTTATGCATATTGTATGTATATAAGAATATATTATGATGTATAGACGATAGTTACCGGACCCCGGTGTAGGAAGTTGTTGTACCGGTGTTGTTTTATGTAATATTATTGCAGTATAAAAACGTGAGGGGGGTAAAGGGGAAGGGGAGAGGGAGAGAGGGTAGGTGGTTGCTGTGAGCTGGCGTCTTTCGGACGACGCGATAATTATTGTTATTCGTTTGGGAAATAAACACGCAAAACAAACTATATACGAAATTAATATTATCCGAATACGAGAAAAGGTTTTAATTGAAATTTATCGAGCACTATAAAGCAGCCCCGTGTAGCGCCCGGTAAACGGTTCTGTCGTTACATTACAATACAGTGTATTGTTATGTTGGTGTAGATTTGTTTCGTCCTCGGTTTTTTTTTTTTTTGTTTTTTTGGCACGGATACACGACTAAAGCGTGGCCAATCATCGTTGACCGTAAACTGAAAAAAAACTACAGAAAATCGGAGGTCTTTTTTTTGCCTCCTCTTATAGAGACTTGGTATAGGTTGTATGAATCTAAACTGTACGACCGCGTTGTGTTTGTGTGTGTGACGCCAAATTTTTAACTTACTGTACATACATTACAATAATCGTAAAAAACCAGGAGCCAGCCGGTGTATTTATTATTATTATTTTTTGTTCCGGGTCTCGTAACAATTCGACACGAAGCAAGCTGCCAAAGTCGCCCTTTTTCTGCCTTTCGTTAGGAGGAAAAAAATAATATTATACATTATTATTATTATTATTATTGTATACAGTTTTTTTTTTTTTTGCGATGACGAAATTCGCCTCAGTCGCCGTCTTTGTCTCTGCGCCCCGTTGTATATACACACACACCGTTTGGCAGACGTTCAAAATCGTGTTAACGTTAAATTGTCAGATTTTATTATTGTTTATGTTGATGAGATGTTTTGGCCCCAAAAGTGCTGCGCCGCATAGCCGCCAACCGTCGAGTTATTTACCCCGGATAACCGTTGTCTGCACAGATATTATCTATGTGTGAGTGTGTGTGTTTGAGAGTATAATGTGGTTTTCCCATTATGCGACAAAACATGTCGGCTTTGATTTAATATAATATTATATACGATTATTTTTTCGTACTTGTTCTTCGGCTATATAGAAATGTAAAGCACCGGCCGGATGTGTGTGTAATATAACAGAACTTTTATCGCATACAATAATAATTGGTTTAGTCAATTGTCGAGAAATTATACCGACTATAATAATATATACATATTACTGTTATAACAACGTTGTTATCTCTTTAACCACACCCGTTTTCCTAGTTGATGAATGTCATCTTATTGTTTGGGGCGATAATAATTTTCCCAGTACCACCTACTCGAGACACTTACGAAATGGCATATGCCATTTTACTGCAAAACGTACTCGACCGGAAAATCCAATCATAATATAATATGATAATATGTTACCGAGCCATTTAGTTAGTCGTTATTTAATCACAGTATAATAATGTACATGCATTGACCATTGACCTAAGTTGTATGAATTTTTCGTTAGTTTAAGGACCCACGTTACACCGAATCAACGTCGCCTATTCACTATTGTAGCTTAATTGCCTATACAGTGCGCCGTCTTCAACAATTTAGCTGCAATTCAGTGTAATGGTACCTATATGTATATGTTAAACGATTAAATCATATTATTTTGGTTGCATTCTATTAATCGTACATTAGTGGACACATAAATACTTTATTATTACTAACTGATACGGTTCAAGAATGCACAGATTTACACAAATATAAACGTATATTATTGAGTATGTTATTACTGTAAACAAACAGCTGAATAAGTAATTGTTAAACAGCTAGTAATAAAATTGTATTTTAATGAACAGTCCATACAAACGTCATTATTCAATACGGTTTCCTTATTGGCCTTTTTACATTAAAATATTAGTATAAAGTGATAATATTTTACTTTATTTATCACTTTTCAATTAAACTTAATTTTTCAAAATACTTAAAAATAACTCACAATACATAAGCTTCTCTAAATCCTATATGAACATAAACGGTAACCAACTGTGTGGCTTAGCCAAAATATTAAGCACTAACCTTGTACAAAAATCTAAACGTACCATATCAAAAGCTAATTTTTATGTCTCCATTCTTACCTTTCACCCTGATTTAAAAATCTCTACTGTAAACGAAGCAGCGACATTATACACTAAAAGAGCTCTAATTTCTGTCTAGCAAATGACAAGAATCCATTAATCTGGGATGTCTCTTTCAATTTTATTACTGGTTACCCTAAAACACGTCTTAAAAGATGGTGGTGTCGCGACCTACTTTCTGATAAAAACAAAAATTGTCTTTACCTTTAATCATAAATTGTATTTGATTTAATCCATTTTGAACAACGCTATATAAATTCACGTTGAAGTACCTCCGCTGGGAGATCACTTCACTCGGTCTTGTCACGTTATAATAATATTACATATACATTATATTTTTTAAAAATAATAATTGTAACAGATTGTATGAATAATAAATAAATATTGAAAAAAAAAAAATACTTCAACGTCTGAACAAAATAACTTTGTGTGCTCTTTCTTCGAATTCGGTCAGACATAATATACTAGTACTTAATAAAGTAAACAAAAATGACTTTCACTACAAAAAAAAAATTAGACACTCCTTAGCGTATACTTGTATATTTTGATAACAAATTCATCTTTAGTTGTGGCTGTTTGGTAGATCTAAAACTGAAGATGAATATGGCGCTATGAGTACTACATATTATCTAATATGGGAGTTACCTTTTAGTTAGTAATTGTCACGTTGTAAAAATCTATTATATTCTACTCTGATAATTATTGGCTTAAATGTAAGCACTTATAAGCAAAATAAAGATGCTACACGACGAAGATCATAAACCATAGGCTTGTTGTCCATCCTTATTAGCACTCTACAGTATAATGCGACCAGTTCTCTAAAAGCAACGTGAAAAAAATACTAAAACAAAAAATAATAAGGTATGGTTGGTTAACTAAAAATTATGTTTCATTCGAGCTCGGGCTACCTCCATAACATTTTTTTTTAAAAATCAGTCAAATTATGTAACACAATGTAATATATATATTTTACGGTTAGAATAATAATAGAGTGTTCGTTAACAAAGTTCGTTAATCGTCTCGAGCGAACCGCCTACAGTTTGTTATTAGTTCATAAAAATGACAATTACTCAGGATGTAAACGGTTGGGTAGTACACTTTTATTATATGTCCATGATTAATGACTCTGATGCGCCCAAACAACAAGATTTGCCGTTAAACGAGACTGGCCCTCCCCCCTCCTATCCCCCCTCCTTCCCCTGTGCCCAGATAATTATTGCGGTCTTTTGATCTTTACGAGTGTGGTGTGTTCGCTTTTTTGTTCTTAGCTCGTTGCCGCCAAGTAATTAATGTTGTTTGTCGATTGGGTCTTCCGGAAACAAAAATTTGCACAAGAACCGAGACACAAATAAGTTTTACTCGTTTTTCATTGCCGTTCGTTGTATCGGGTGCGATTATTTTATTATTAACAGCTGCCTTTTGTACGTTTTCTTTTTATCGATTTCGAGTGACAAATACGTTGTCTATATTTGTTGCGGCAATGCGTGCGTTAAGTATAATATGTTTAAATATATATATTTTGTAAGTAAGCCACGGATAATAAAAAAAATATATATATATATATATGTAGTCAAAACTTTATGGAGGAATTGAAAATTGCCTAAAGTTGAAAAAAATATTCCATACACCTTTCCTATAAAACGACAATAATATTGTACTGAAATAATTGTATTATAATAATATTGACAAACGGCATAAATAATACAAAAAGTAAATACTAACTTGTTACCTTAACTTTTAAATACAAATACTACTCACAGAATGTTTAAAATAATAATCAATATGTATTTTATAGTTATAATAATATTTATTCTCAGACACATAAACACTGAAATAATAACAGTGTAGTGATATATTTTTGTCACGTATAATTATACAAAAAATTAATAATAAATTTACAAACAATTTTATACTAACCCAAATCGAAATCGGCCGTAATGCATTGACAATATACATTATTATTGAATTCAAAATTACTTGCATGTTTTTCAATTTACATTTTATTGCGACAAAAATTAATAATATTATATTTCGTTATTGTAAACTACAGTATAATAATATAGACAGTAGAGAAGATTAATTGCATACAGCTAGATAAACACATTGAACATTGGGACGTTTAGTGTATACTCTTCTCGGGTGTACTGTATAATTATTTTGTACTCCATCGTTAACTGTGATCGATAAAAAAAAGAAAAAATGGATATTGTTTATATTATTACAGAATTGTTTAAGCCACTGTCGTGTACGGTCATTCGGTTTGTCTGCTAACGGCCGTCGTCGGCTAGAACACAAAATACTATAAGCACTACAATATTAGATATAGGTATATTCTATAAAATATCCATCCATTTTTTCCCCATAGAAACGTTGTACCTACCTATTACTTCAATGCAAATTATGCGAATGCCATAACGTTTGTTTTACAAGCGATGCCCATAAGTCCGACCTATACACTGAACGTTTATACATATTGTACACTATAACATGCATGCGGTTTACCATCATAATAATATATTGTATACTGTTTAATTAATGAAAGAGTCACGTTTGTGTATTAAAAAAAATATTTATGCAAATTAATCGCTATCGTATAATATTAAATATATATATATGTATTATAATATTATTTCCGTTTGTTAAGAACCGTGTAAGCAATATTATTCCACGACTACAGCTACTGCCGGCCGTTAAAATAGTATACCTAACCGGACCGATGTGTACCTACAAGAAACTTGAGAGTTTTTCTTTTATACTTCTGATTTCCATGTACAGATACGGGACATAATATGCTAATTCGATCTATAGCTGCTATAGTAGATAGACCTACCAACTCGACCATGTCCTTCAATGCTTTTTTTTTCACTACTAGTTTTATATCTATCACACACAGCTACTGTCGGTAGTCCGTGCTTGAAAAAAAAAACGATCGTCATTTGTTACATATTAACCCGTATCGACAGCTGGTGTCGGCGACAATGGTGTTTACAATTTATGAATAATATTTTGGTATCCGTCACAAGATGTTCATCTAGACTTTTATGATAGCGAGAAGACATCATACTCGACAACGCAATGATAATGTTATGTCGTGGCCCAGCTATTACTCATTGCGGTAGCGGGTTAAATCCATCCAGTAGCATCTTAAGTTTTTATTCAGTGAGGGATTCAATTCCCTATCTATCTCGTGTGAAGAGTTAGTAGTTGGTCGAACAATGAGTGTACACGTTATTAAATACAGCTGAAATGAATGTTAAATGAAAACGTGTAAATAAAATATGCTTGTAATGGATATGTCGAGTTTACCCTACCCGTAGACCTATAAACATATGGCTGATAGAGATATCCGAGGATCAACGATGTTAGACAGAGAAAGTTTGAAGATCTCATTGGGAAAACAGTTATAACATAATATAATATAATGAAACAATACTGATGTTGAATTACCATTGCAGATATGATAAAATATCAGGATATCTGTGAATCTTTTTTTTTCGGTAGGTAATGTATGATGAAAATAATTATATATTTTGGCCTAATCCAACAAATAATTCAATTTTAACCCTTAAATTAGTTTTTTCTTATTTTCCAATGTCTTTTCAACTTTTATTAAAAAAACAAAAACGGGAAACGGTAACTAAATACTAAACAAGCGATTACGCGTTAGGTATTTTTAGTTTATATATTATAATATTATAATAGACGGTCATTTTTTTTTCTTTCGTTTTAATATTATCACTAAACGCACGTTGCAGGGAAGATGTTTTTTTGGCCAAGGCGCGCACCAGTGTGTATCTATAATAATATATCAAAAGCCAAGAAGAACTTAGCAACACTCTGTCAGCGAGTCACATAATACACGGCTTGTCGACGACGACTGCCGGTGACTGATATGTAGTTGTTCGAGAAAAGTCGTCTCGGCCGGGTTATCAGATTCGTCGAGATTTTGATTTGTGTGTAGACAAAAATAACCGTCGTCGCTGTTTTATGACATTTTTATTTTTATATTCCTCAGCGAACGGCACGGATACACAACGACGGCGCGGCGTGGCTAATTAATTGCCGGTAATCGACTCGGTCGGATTGGGTTACATACTACACCAAACCGTAGCGCGTTTCTCCGTTTAGAATATTGTAGTATATTTTATTTTTTATTTTTACCGTGTTCAACACCCGGATAACCGTTTATACATATGTGCAGCGGGCACTGTTGTATGTGACAAATGAAGTAGAAACGTCTGAATAATGAAGTCCCGTCAACCGCCCCCTCGCCTCGCCTTCGAATAATATTGTGTCCCGGCGACGCACAGGTCAGAATAATGTCAGATATTATAATTATTATTTGTGTACACCGACGTCGCAGTGCATACCGTATTATCCGTGTGTAGTGTATACGAGCATAAATTATTATTATTATTTTTTTTTTTAAAACATTATTATTAATGTGATAAAAACACCGGGCGCGCAATTATTAAGTCGTCTTGCCCCCACTCGGCCGGGTCACGGGTGTCCCGGGCGACCGCTTGACATATTATCTTGTGACCGTCTCGGCCTCGGCGATCAAACACTAAACCGTCGCTCTCTTTTTAGCGCCCTACTACGATATTCATACCATCGAAAAACTCAATAGACAATGAGGTGATGCAATACTTTAGCGACTATTTTTAAATTTACCTAACATTGTGTGAGTTGTGCCTTTGAAATTTCCTTTGACATTCAATTTTATTGTACAAACGCTGGCTGCAGCAATAAAAGTCATACATGGTGTACAGCGATAGCAGACTTACTGAATTCTTAGAGCTGATGTATATTTTATTGAGCTACGGTTTACGAAAAGGGCCAATAATACTATTTTCCATCGAGATAATTTTGTAACTAATTAAGTTAAAAGACGACGTTGCAGTCTTAGACCTTAGTATTATATTATATTATGAGTAACGAACAAAGTACAGCACCCGTTTCATAAAATAAAAACAGTAAATGTCCTTATAGTAAGGGGAAAATGTAAAAAAAGAATTAAACGAAGTAATCAAGGAGGCATTCTTTGAGGACTTTTAACACAAATTGATACTTCTTTTTCTTATAGTTTGTTAAACACTACACCGTATAATCAAATATACAGATTAATAGATCGAATGAAAATAAGATAATTTAAAAATAATAATATAATAACTGATAAGCCGTAAACGAATAATTGATAACACGGTCAAAAATGTTCTTAAATGGTAATAACAACAAGACAATAGGAATCCTTAGAGTTTTTTCATTTTGTAATATAAGATCAATATGAGTTTGGTCGATGTTAAACGCAAAGTTACCTACATATATATATATATATAATTATAAAACGTGTCGTCGCGGAACTTGAGTCTTTCGATAATATGAATTATTATTTGTGTGTATATATATATTTTTTTTTTAAGACTGCCGGTGCCGTATCGACGATAGGGAAAATGGAAAAATTATTTACATTCCATAAAAGTCAAACGGGCGTTATCTCGAAAATGTCAACGCGCGTGATTTGTGATTTCAACAAAAAAAAAACCGCTCCGTGATTTCTCGTATCTTTTTTATATGTTTTATTGCCACCCCCATCCCCTCCCTCCCACGTCCAGCTTCCCTTTTCCTGTCGCCGACGTTTTACCTACCGACGTTTCCAAGAAAATAATGATTTATTAATAATTGTTTTCTGTACGATTTCTCCCCTTTCAAATTTCACGTACGCGTGATCCCGCCGCCGCCCTTTGTCGTTCACCGCAGTTATACTTATATATATTATTATATGTATAAGGACTATATGTGCCTTGTGTGTATTTTTTTTCATCAAAATCATTTATTCGTTTTCATCGGTGCGCAACACAGAGTGAAACTGTACTGGGATGTAACATTTATTTCAATAATGTCTTGTGATCAGCAATGAAGTAATCAATAGAAAGCGACCTACGGTGTGATCACTTTAATTGGTAAAATAAATACTTCTTTTATAATAGTTGTCGAACACTGTACAGTATAATCCCCCCATCGACTACACGGATCATTGAGTAAATTATAATTTCATAATAATATGATAATGTGATAATGCCTATTTCGTGATCTTGGCTTTACCATCTGTCATTCACTAAGTCCTAATGTTCATATCGGAAAAAGCCTGTTGTACATCTGTAGCCGACCGTAGATTTGTAGCTAATATGACATTTTTAAGAAACTTCTGTCCAACAATATTGATTTTCCATTCCTACTTTCTAAACTTAATATTAATTACTAATTACAAACGTAATGCACCAATATACCGCATTATGTCTATTGCCAATCCTTTTTCCTTATGTTCTTAATCGTTTTCTTTGTACTAAGTTTAACCATATATTTTATTTACCTTATTTTTCATTAAATTATTATGTAATATTTAGCAACAGTTTTAACATGTTTAAAATTATTTTGTAAAATACTTTCTGATGTATTTGTCGTTTCATTTCTGGCTGATATGTTGTACAATAACAGTTTGATTACTATTAATAGTTTCGCTGAAATCATTTTTGTTGTACTTTTTGCGTTTATTCTATAAGAATTACATTTTTTTGCCTAGAAAATGTCACAGATGTTGTGTGGGAAAATGTTGGCCACAGTCGTCAGTCACCAACATGCAGCAAGCATTAGACTACGCCGAAGACGCCGGCTTGTCATCTCAGAGATACTTGGTAAGATTAAGCCGTTGTTCAAGAAGGGAAGAAGAGCTTCTGGTTAACACTCTTGTTCCAAATGAGTTGCAGGCCGAGGCCTTGCCAGAAATTGCTGGAGATCTAAACCCAATCGAGGTGGACATGAACAGTTTGAAAGCTGCGGTGTGGAGAACCAAACCGAATAAAGCACCTGGACTTGAAAATGGTGAGGATCGCGTGGCCGATAGTTGCTGGAAAATTTGTCGACTTGGTCAAGGACATATTTTCCGCACACAAGTTCCCTAATCCTTGGAAACAGGCTAACTTGAGTGTTATCAGAAAAGCTTATGACAACGACCCAACTGTACCAAAATCCTATAGACCAATAAGTCTCCTGTCAACCCTATTGAAAGCTGTGGAGTTTAAAATGTGTGCAAAAATTAACATTGAGTATATATTTAAGTTAAGACAAATGTCTGTCTTCCCACTATTGTGGGAATTGTGCATTCTGTTGTTTCCTATTTACAACAAGTTATCAACATCACATTTATTTTTTTATCTCAATTACCATACTTACTTGATAGTTGATTTTTTTTTAAATATACAAATGATACTATTCTGGATTCGTACTGCGATGAATACAGTACATGCCAAACTATAAGCAAATATTGTAAACGTTGATGTAACAGTATTGCAATAATTGTTACTGTTGTAAAGACCCGGATGATATATATATCAAAAGGGACGTTACGCTCACTAAAATACCGTCTCAAACCGCTTGGAATATAATATTCGAACGTTAATATACACACTGTATTATACGATATGGTTTTGTGGCAAATAAATTCGTACACTGTTTTTATGCCGCACCAATATAAAGTTTGTTTCTGACGCTTTTCCTTCAACGTATCTTCCGACGACTACAAAATATATATATATATAGCGAAATACGGTTTGAATTTTCAAAAAACTGTAGAATTTTTATTCTTTTTTAACCAGTGTCGTTACAAACATCCAACCCTGGTTTTGATACGTCACGTGCTAAATCAAAACAGATATTCTCAACTAGACCGTGAACGGCGTCTACAATCAAAACGTTTAAATGTACACAACATAAAAAGCTGAAAAAAACATAAAATATTAAGCTTATACGACCGACTGGGCTGATAAAAAAACCTGATTCATAACCATTTTTTTTATACTATAACTAGGTACTATCCTAGTGAAAACGGACGCTTTGGACAAAAAAATCATCAAAGTACACAAGTTAGTGCGACAACATTTTCTTAACCAGCTAATCACACATTCCTTACTTCGAAGGAAAGATTGATTAATTTCTCTTATTTTTTTTTTTTTTTGAGGTGTCACATCAAGATTTAATTTTAATTTTTAACTGTACACGTTTTATTTCATAAACACTCCGATCTGCTTTTTTGTAAGTTATAACACACACACAGACGATTTTTGAGCTCACCGTAGATTTAAAAACGCGTGATCGATGCCAAATACAATGTGTCGTAAACAAATCACCGCGTTTCCAAAAGCTTATTTGTTCGAAGTGTGCAAAATATTTAAGAGGAAACGATTGTATTGTACGTATATGGCACACGGGGTAGTAGAATCGCGTACGTGTACCTTTAAATTAAAAAAAAAAAATCTCATCATAAAATTGAAATTCGTGACAAAAAAATAAATAAGAAAAACATGATTTTTGGCAATGTCGTCGATTGGCAGTCGTCCGGGGAATAAGTCGCGTTGGACGAAAACGTTTGACTTGTATAAAAAAAAATAAAAGAAGAGTTTGTGGTCGTATAGCGATGCGTTGGAAAAATAATAATAAGAGTGTTATGGAAAAAATTAAAAAGAGGGTTTTTTTTTTGTAAAGAATTCCAACTAAAAGGAATATATGACGGCAAAAACCATGCTGTCGGTGTGTGTGTTATAAACGCAAAACAGACTTGCCGTCCGTTGGCTAGATTGACGTCGGTTGATCGGTGTGAGCGCATCAATATTCATCAATCTTGGGTAAGTCATAAGTTAACGCCGGCCACACTTATATGACTTTCGTGGTCTAGACACGGACACCTGGACATTGATGGAATGGTTTCTGGTAAAAACACACATAAGTCGTTCCGTGGGCAACCGCGTTCCCTGCACGTCATTATTTGTTCAAGTATAATATTATTATTATTATGCTCCACGGTTCTCGAATCACCCTTTACCCCTTTTTCTATGTTTATACATACAGAGTACACCATACGTCAGCAAGTTCGATAAGTTGACCGAAAACTTGAAAACTACCACCGACCTATATCCCTATATGAAATTCCGAGTTAAATAATTTTCAACCGCGGTCGTCTATCACAACTGTTAATTTATTGTTCAGGGCTTTGAAAACCAGCAATGTTTCCAACCAGCACATAAGGTCAAGTTTGGAGACACTTAATCTCTCTCTCATTTGTTAGGTCATCCTAACGCCAATTCAAAAATCACTATCCTTGTCACAAGTCTCACTAAGACTTATTCTTCTTCTTCGATTTCGAACGTCGTGACCGTTTAAGCAAGCATAATATGCGGTTATTAATATTTCATATTATGTCATTTCAAAAGATTCTATTTTCCTACGGCAAGATGCATTAATAGTACACGATTCTTGCACCGGACCCTTCCGGTTGGTGTTTGTGCAAAAATCGGCGTACAGCAGCTGCTATTTGTGCGATTATAATAAATATTAGCATGCGTAAACCGTATACGTACACCAATCGTTGTCGTCTGCACGTGTAAGTCTTGTGTTGTGTGTAAGTACACCGGCTAAATCCTCTTAAGTTTTAATCGCAATACCGAGAGAGTGTGTGGTCGCCGAGGACGACGTTATTTACTGCGCCGGTTGGCCCACGCCGTTAATACGCTCACTGGTGTGCACAGCCCGTGCAAATCAGCGAAACCGCCACAATTAAAACGTGCTCTGCTCTGGTGTGTGTGTGTGTGTTCATGCCATTGTACAGTCACCACTGCAATGTCCTATGTATAGTGCCATAGGATTACCCGTTGCTCGAGTATCTTCAACCCTCTTCTTCTTGACATTAATAAGACGCCAAAAAACGAAATAGACACAGGCGAATGTCGTGTAACTTAAATCTATATTACAATAGTTTTGAGTCGACAGTTATTGACGGTATCGACCGTGGTATAGTGAACGCGGAAACCAACAGCGAACGCCGTCCTCTAATAAGCTTTTGCGTATTATAACATGGTCGGATGGATTCAACAAATTAAATAACAAACGTGCGATGGCTCGAAGACAAATAAAGTAATTCAGGGCAGAAGGCCGTAGGAGCGCAGGGACGTCATAGGACAACCAATATTAACTCGAAAGCGATTAGAAAACGAAGAAAAAGAAAAATATCTGAAATAGGATACTTACAAAGCGAGCATTTAGTAACAAAACCCACACTACTGTCCATCAGCACAGTACTCACAAACTAGTAGTCTGCGCAGTTTGAAATCACTTTATTCAACATGAGCACTTTAACGCTGAATAACTTCTTAACGTTTCTATATTTGTATTAAAAAATTAATGATACAAACAACCACGTTGTAGTTTGTAATTAATCATATTTTAATATAATATCATTCGGTACTTAAAAAAAAACCGTAATATACAATAATCCTATTATTTGGAAGAAACTGAATAGCACCGGTTGTGTATTTCTACTGACTTCGTTTTGTATTTTATTTTACTTAGGCGTGTGTGTGTGTGTGTGTGGAGACAATAGACGTTTATGGACTTACCGTTTACTAAACTTTGGTACTAAATTTTTATTTTTTCCCAGGATTGTTTTACTTTTAGTACATCAACTGAACAATTTAACGTTTCATAAACCGTAACTGTTACTCACTACCAACTGTGACCGTAAAAGTTATGATGAAATAAAATGGCAAACGGGAAAATCCAAAAGAAATACAATGTTGAGCAGAACAAAAAAATTGCTGAATCGCTTTTGTATGGAACGACATATTGGCGGAGTATATTATACTTTATGATAAAAGGTATTACGTTAAAAATAAACACACAACAACAGTTGTCTTGCTCTGTCTACGGATGTTAGCTATTCATTTTGTAAAACCTAACCAAAAAAAAGAGTTACATTGATTTTCTTAAACACACTCAAGTGTCTGGCAGTCTTATAATTTACTCGTTGTTTTACTCTTCGTCAAAGTTCAAGCAATTATAATCTTTTCCTAAAGCAAGTTAATTAGTGTAAAAAAAGAGAGAAAAAAACTTGAGTTTGTTTAATTAAAAAGTTCATTCCAAATGTAATCAACTAAGTATGCTATAATAAGTCAACGAGTCAAGTTCGTGTAATCTATTTAAGGGCAATATTTAATTTTTTTTTTTAACTTAGTTTAACTCTAAACTGCTCTGTTTGCTCAACGACGTCTACCCCCCTTGTCACAGTACATGTTGCAAACGGTCAATTTTCCCAAGTCGGCTACTAACTAAATTTATAATTGTATATGTTTATTTCAAACTAAAATGTAGTTTGACTAGTCAAAATTTAATTTTAAAAATCAACTGATTATTCAACATATTTTTATTTAATAGAGATTTATTTAATATACACCTTGAGCAGCAAAGCAAACAGGTAAAAGCAGTTTGTATAATTCAATATACCTTTGAATAACTTTTGGCTTTTAATTTGTATAAACAAGTTATAATTTTGAATTCGATTAACCAAATCATTCTACGCGTTTCAATTGTTTCAAAAGACGGTCATGTGTAAATATAATATACTATACGTAGTCCTTGGAATCAATAGTAATTTATTAGTGAGACAGGTATATGCGACAATATCCGTATGGTGAATTATAATTATGTGCACTCGGGTAAGTGGAAAATGCTATTACTATAAACCACTTTTATGTGTAGATCAAACACCAATTTTATTTCTTCAACCGCATTAAGGTAAAAACGTTTTAATACTCCGGATTTATGCGTTTACAAGTTTTAAAAATTAATGTGTTTTTTTTTTTAAGACAAACCACTTATTTATAAAAATCAGATTTAGCGATGCTAGTATGAGACATAATATACCTCTTATCTTATCTAAGGTACAAAAGTAAAATGATTATACTTGTTTACGTCGCCAGTCGTACCTAATTCAGTATTTGTGTACTGTACTTCAAGACGGAATGTGATCTGTAATGAACGTTTTCCATTACTTGTCTTATATTTTAGTCCTATGAATTTTACATGTAATTTGCATACATATGGACACATACACGGGTCGAGGAGTCGTAAACGCTGTAAAGATTTTTTTTTTTAATTACAATGTAACATTATAGGTCGATAAATTTAAGACACCTTCGTCGTGTTGTGTACGTCAATATTTTATTCAATAGTACCGTGTCAATTTCCCACACAAATGCTGAACACTTGTGTAGTATATACATATCAGTAATATGTATATTATGTCAAAATAATAACATTAGTGTCATTATTCCTCCTCGAGCGTTCTATATATTATGTTGTTGATACTGTTACTTATACATTGTCTTTAGCCACCGTTGAAGTATAAGTCCGTTTACTTGGAAGTGTAAGCTCTAGGTTCAGTAATTCACAGAATACTATTAGTTGTCTGCCGAGTGATCTATGACGGACCATGCCAGCTAAAACCAGATGGTGCACTTCGTCTTTAACTGATAACTTAAACCCTTCTCAACTTAGTTTGACCTTATTTCAGAAATAAAATGATTGTACAAAATATTTTGAACTACAATATGTTATCAAATAATTTTTATAATATACCGATACTAATAAGTAATAAGCAGAGGGCGGATACAAGGGGGGAGGGCTATGGGAGCTGAAGCCTCCCTTATGTACTTAAATTGTTTGCATTAAAAGAGTGTTTTTTTTTTTCATTTTTTCACTATCTAAGCTTTATTTAACTCTATGACTATTGCGTATATGTATTTGAAGTGCATTTTTTTCTAGCCGCCACTTTTTTAATTCCTAAATCCGCCACTGGTAATAAGTTATTATTTGAATATCTTAGTAATATCTTCCTGGCCAACAGTTGGACGTTAGATACTGTTACACGCGGTGTCCATGTCTAAGTAAAGTTAAAATATGTGTTAACGACAATTATAGCTGCTGTTATATTAATTCATCTCTGCGGTATAGATCTAATATTCTGTTTCGGTGCGAATATAATTATAATAATAATAATAGTACTTACCTCTGCCACCGTCGATAATGATGATTATGACGACGACGGCTTAGCTTCCCAGATGGTGTGGCAGTGACAACCCAACTAAATATAGCGAACGATCCACTCACATATCACAGGGTCCACTGTCATCGGCAGAGCTAATCATTCCGGCCACCGCACGTCAGTCGGTTGACGTCGATCCCGGTAACCGAGTAATTTCCAACGTCACCGCGAAATCCTTTTCAACGCACTCACATCACTTACCAACCAACAGCGGCGTGCACACATATTAAAATAATAATATTATATAATAGTAGGATAGCCGAACGACGGTGTCAACGATGTTGATGTATGATTTGAAAATAACCATACAGAACCAACATGGGTTTCCACCAAATATATCTATAGTTATAATATAGTAAAAAATGTTACTTAGTAATTGGGGTAGTTCACCTCGGTATGTTTCACTTGAAAAATAATTTTTTTTTTAATTGTTTATCGGTCATGTTTAATTAATTTTCACATTGAGTTCATATCAATTATAATACATCCAATTTCCCAGAGAAATTGTGTGTAAAATGGCCTTAGAAGATCTGACATAAATGAATACTATTTGATTTGGTCGTTCTGGTTAAAATATACGTCTTAAAGTATCAAGAAATAATAACATCCGCACAAGTACGATACGAGAAGATCAGACTGACAGATTCGAACGAGGAAAAATATAATATTGTTATTTTTATACATATTTCTTTTTATTGACGTCCCGGAATAAAAGTCAACGGTGATTATTATTGTTTGAGGTCGAGTGGAAAAAAATAAAATCATTATCCGCGTGTAAGTATAAAAACATTACACTAGTAGCTGAGATATAAATCTAAAGTGACACGTGCCAAGCAGTTTAATCTGAATAAGATTTAGTGTAAAAAGTGCGTCGACAGGTTTTCGGGAGTAATTCCGTGTATGCAAATTACCTCGGGGAAAAAACACACAGTCGGTGGAGGGTGATGGCGGGGGGGGGGGGAAATCAACGGTGAAAATCCCGAGATGTTTGATAAGGGTATATTGTTGTACGCGGATCCGGTGCAACGGAGGGGAGGGCAGATTGTCAAGGGCTGTTAGAATCCGAGCAACATTTTAGACGAGCACGTCGTATCACCTCGGTGCTCAAGACATAGATTTTTCGCCAAGACCTCGTGCGATAGAAACGAGACCACCACCGCAAGACATTACAATAATATATACATATATACCGGGTTATGTTTTAATGGATAAAAAAAAAAAAAAAATACTATACCGGTTGTGATATCCTTGGCCGCCGGAAGTGCCAAAAAAACGGAAGAAAACCTATTAGCCCGAAGATATTGTTTGGTAAATTGTAATCGTCACAAATAACTCGATTAATAAGACAGGAACATACTTATTTAATTAAATCTACACTATACTACTCCATCAACGCCTATTGATTTGTTTATAGGAACCGTTTGACGAGCGGCATTTCAATAACATAATTATCCTGTGAACATGTTATTACTTGGCTGATTTTTTTAAAAATCAAGTAAGTATTGTAGTACAAATTTTTAAAAAAACTATGTTGGTAACTTTAAGAGCTTGTTGTGATTATAAAAAAAACAATATGCTACACTAACAGTGATAGCATTAATATTCAATTTTTTCGTATACTATAAGAGATAGAAAGTTGATTCTAAGCTCATTAGAAAGAGCTTGTTGAGTATATACAACATATTATGCTCAAACAAATTGAAAACAAACAGTTTTAGTTTGTTACAATTAAACAAATTATCAATTTTAGCTACATATTTCTTTAGCCACGCAAATCTCTGAAATGGATTTTGTTATTTAGGGACTTAAGATCTTTAAGATAAACTGAAGACATACTACATGTACCTTAAAGATAAAATAAATCTATTATTAACATTTTTTTTACTAAAACAATATTGTTGTGTATGGAAAATTATATTATTACTGCTTAATAAAATATAACAACAATAATAGTTATTAATAAATAAAAAATGTACGTTATAGCCAAATAGCGAGCAAGACAGGTATCTTGCTTTCTCGCTAAACTTACTGTCCAATTCTCCTTTGGGCACATGTCACGATAGCAATATTGTTATGTTATTGTGTCATACCGGACACGTATAATAATAATTATTATTATTTTTTAACTTATAGCAGCACGATTCGAAAATATGAACGTGTATCTTGTTGTATTATTAAGGTCGTGATCACGACTGTAAATCAACGCCTCTACTCTGAACGATTGTGTTACATAATAATATGTTATTTAATTGGAATAATATTATGTGAAAACAATCGAATCACACTAGTATCCGTCATAACTTAACCCGTAACGAATATTTACAGTATATATATTGTATTGTATCTCATAATAATCATGTTAAATAATGTCAGTGATGTAAGACAGTTAGCGCTAGCTAGTTTGCGCTCTTATGGAATAATATGTATCGAAGTTTTCAATTTGCAAAAGCTTTGACCAAAGTACAAATTATATTATATTGCAGTATTGAAGTATTGCAAAATGCAACATATAAATAATTGTGTTACTATCGAATGATATTGAACGTGCAACACCAGAGTTGCTTGTCATAGACGAGAGTCTAATAATTATTTCAGAATCAGTCCCTTCAAGGCCTACACTGGGAAGGCGTTCAAACCGAATCTAAATAATACAAATAACAGTGTATGTCCACCACTACGCACATGCGGTGTTCAATATCTTTCATCAGCTGTTCACTGCTCGGCGAAAGCCCTCGAAATCACTCGACCGGTTCACAAGTATACTTTTTTTTAAGTATAACATGGAACATTGTTCAGTGTTCTTGTTTGACAAGTGACTGAAATAAAAATAAAAATATTAAAACATTATAATCAATAATATTATTCCTTTACACCCGGCGACTGTGTGAAAAACCCCAAAAGAGTCGGTGCTGCACGAGAAAGGTACATAAGTATAATATCCAAGTCCGCCTTGGGTGGCAGTTGTAATGTATTAACGGGTCTTTATGTACAGTATATTATATATATACACACCTCACTGCCGTGTCGAGACCGAAGAAAGGAATCCAATCGAAATGTACATGTCTTTCTTGTTAATCGGCGATCTGAAAATTTATAGCGGAGCACCGCCTTAGCGCGTGAATCATATTACTTTTAGGTTTTTTTTTAATTGCATAAGCAGTCAGCCCGGTGTATATTAATATTATAATATGTACCTATATAGGTACGGTTTGGTTGTATTTAACGCATAAATCATAGACATCACATAAGGCGGCGGCGGCGGCAGCAAAAACGAGTGCGAGTCCAAACAGACGTCATAATAAACCTAATAATATTTATAAAGTCGAAATCAAATCAATTATAAAAACATATAGGTACACGGGTTACATTGGGTACGGCCGAAGCGACGGGCGTTTTTTTAAGTTATAAGATTAGAAAACAATAACTCTCGACTTATCGATCGCCACCCTCTGTAATTAGTCGTTCCTTAAGAATAAAAAACAACGCCGTTTTTCCCACAGGTCCCGGGTGACTGAGTGAGGAGTGTCTGAGTGCTATAACAATATATTATATTTATATGATATAATATAATATCTCTTCTCGTCAAATAAATTAAATTAACCCCGTGGCACGGGAAATCGAAAATTCTAATGGGTTAACATGTGGGAGACATAAATATTGACTCTCATTGTATAGCGATTGGCATAATATTTATATTAAACATATTACCAGGGCCTGTTTTTGTGTGTAATAGCAAATTCGTGTGTTTGTGTTGCCATTTTGGCAGCCAGCTAGTGTAAGACAATTTTTTTTTGTATCAATACTAGCACTCACATAGTGCTGAAAGGAATCCAATTCCAACTCACATAGTGCTGACACAGACTATACGTAAACAGATAGCTCACTCTTGGCCGTGAAAAATGTCTATTGGGTTTGGCCACACAATAGAAATGTTTAAAACAACTCCCTAATCAGTAGCGAGGAGATCAGTGTAGCCGCATGGTTAATATAAATTATTGTGCAGATATTTTCCCCATATTGTCGTACAAACTCCTTATCAATCATACGATTGAAATGATAGCTGCCTATATATTATCACAAATTGGATAATTTCTTTTTAACTAATCCGTGATATTATTATGCAATTTTAAGCTTGAATCTGTGGCCACACTGATTTCATTTGCAGTCATGTAACGTCATAGTTTTTGTTAACATGCCAAATGAGCTATCTATTTTCATAATATAGTCCGTGGTGCTGATGTGGAAAGACTAATCATCTACTTTAATGTTTTAAAAACTCCCATGAGATCATAGCTATTACCAGATACAATTATTATAAATGTATAACACAGCAAAATAAATATGCCTACATTAAACGAGTGTAGTCCTCTTCCAGCCGTCTTATACTGTCTCTAAGAAAAGAAAATCGACATTTCAAATGGCACTTTAATATTATTCAAATTATCTAAGCAACATTACAGAATTGGTATTAAGGTGTGCTATATAGAAATTTTATGAGACAACCAACTAAAGATTCAGTCATATAATATTTATTTTATTTTAATCGGTCAGTTCACCAAATTAATTTTGCGTGTATGACAAGGGTAAGTACATCGTTTTTATTAAAAGTATAATATTTGTCTTCAACTATTACGTTGTTTGTGTTTGATTAAAACTTATCATTCATACATATTTAAATTTAAATTTGCCAATTGTCTTTAAAAATTAAAATAGGAATTGCTCTTAATATTTAGGAAAGACGTTTTTTTATTTTTCACAGCAAGTATTGAAAATTCGTAAAATTACAATTAATGAAGTCTCCTTTTTAACTCATTTCATTTCCCTTACACACTCCCTTCCTCTTTGGTGAGTATCTATTGATGCAATTAGGATGTACGGTTTTGGGGCTAACATTTTTATTTGTCTAATTTAGCCTAGATACGATTCAAAAACGAATGCCTGAGTATTGTAAATATGCATGTAAAAGTATTGAAAATTGTTGTTACTATGTATCCTATATGGTAACTAGTGGTTTTGAGTTTGTCCACAATACTATATACTAAATGGGACGCTTTCGCGTGGCCAAAAAATATGCTAATTATTGCTAACACGTTGTACACACAAACACACAAAACCAATCAATTTGGCCAATAATATTTTACATTATGCAAGTATCGAATGTTCAGAAAAGGTTTGTGAAAACTATTCGTGCAAAAATATTTATGGCCGTCTCGTGGGTACAGGCTAGCCATATATTTGCATACCTACCAAATTTATATATATATACATACACACCGAGTGTATAATGTTATGTGCGTCAAATTACAACTGTACTTTTTTTTTAATGCGAATCCGCGTTATAAATCAGTCAACTGTCCGTGTGTGCGCACGTTAAGGGTTTCCGTATATTCATTATAATAGTACAGTCAAACAGCGGCATAGTAATATTATGATATACGAGAGCGTCCGAGTCAAAAATCATTATACAAGATGATTCTATTCTGACAACCGCAGCAACACACACTGTACATGGTTAATTATATTACTGTACTCTTTTTAAGTTTTCCATTATTATTTTCCACATACTTAATAATTATCCTACTTAACTTGTACACTTATGTGTGTGTTATTACAGCATTAGTAGGTACATGTTTTTTGCTAAAAAATTCGAATATATTTTTATTTACTACAAAATTTGAAATAACCTTTTGTGTATTCCACTAAAATAACTTACGGTTATATTATGTTTAAAATAATGAATTTATAAACGCAGGTTGTCATACTGTTAGAACAATATTATTGGTCAATTTAAATGGGTTAATCAAAATCGTATCTTCAAGTTACGACCGGCGAAACTTGTTTTGATTGAGTCGATTTGGGTGAGCTAGTAAGTATGACACAGGGGCGTGACTGATAATAATTAATTACATCATAACTAAATATTATTGCCACTCTATTATAAATCGGCCTACATCCATGTAAAATCAACCAAATTCTAATATTACTATGTTATCAATTATTTAAGTAGTAAAACAAAAAATTGCAACTACCTAGTACTTTAATTTTAATATTAATGTTGATCGAATGACATTTGATCGACAAACCACATTGAAGTAAGACTAAATACTAATAAGTTATATCAGATACAAATTCCTTAGGAATAAGACATTGTTGGTAAAAAACAAATTGTCTAAAGCAAAACTATGTTGTAAGAACATAATGTTTCGTAACATTAATATTGGTAATATTTATAAAACCGACGTTTTATAATATTTACTTAAAAAAATAAGACAGTTTTAATAATTATTAGTTATTATTAAAACATGTTGTGTTATTAATATTTGATTTTATGCCAATAAATGGTGTAAAAATTTGTTTACAACGTTAAAAAATAATATTATTTTTAATTACATTTTTGCTGTGTGAAAATAATAATACTAGAGTAACTTTTTAGCCAATAACAAATATATACCTGAGAAAACCTTCAGAACGTTAATTCCAGTAAAACAAATTAAAAAATATAGGTATTATACAATATTTAAATTAGTTTACTTCATAGTTGTCCATAATATTAAGACTTACCTTGATGAATTCATAGCCGAGTTCATCTCTCATTATGATATGGCGAATGTCCACTGTACGCTATACATTTAAATATAGTATACCAGGTATTTAAATGATTAAATACTAAAAAGCCATTAGTTTTTTCATTAGAGATATGTTTTTTTTAAATTAAAATATTCGCAGTATACCTACATTTTTTTTCTTAAATTTACTAATTTATTCTAGTATATGTTATTTATTATTTATTGAAATAGACATTGGGCATCTACAAAATAAAATAAATCTTGTCGTGTTTGATGAGTACCATATATTATTATTATTATTATGCATACAGAGTGATCAATTTAACGTAAGACGGTCATTTTCTTTGAAAATAATTGCAGTTTTGTATTTTTTGAAAGCATTTTTATTTATGTAATTTGACAATACTATAAAATTACTAAATATTTACCTTTTCTAGTATTTTCCAGAACTCTAACGACTTTTGAAACTTAAACGGTAACGTACATATTTAATTTAAGAATAATTTGCTGAAACTTTAACCACTTTTGAAATTTTTACTTTTAAAGTTAATAAAGTTTAACATTTGGACGGGGACAAGAGTGGAGAATGTTATAGTAGTAATTTTATCTGCGTGCATCACTCTAGGTACTTCCAGTTTTCATAAAACTTATTCCAGACTTTATATTTTGATTTGAAATATATGTAAAATTGTCTTGAAATATAGTGTAAAAACTTGGTACTATATGTCAAAACATTAAATAACTATTTAAAAATAAATTGTTTTAAATGCCTATTTCTTCTGACCCCTGAAAACTATTTACCCAAAACCGGTCACCGAGTCAGTCAAAATATTAATCAAATTATTCACTTTTTTAAAAAATGAATTATATACATATAAGTATATTTACAATAAGTTACCATTTGATTTTTTAAAAAGTCCATAGAGCTCTGGAATAAAATTTAAAAAGATACAAACTGTAATATTGTCTAATATTGTACAATATTAACATTAACTAAAATGCTCCAAAAAGAAAAACTAAAAAATTGCGTCTTATGTTAAATTGATCATGCTGTATATTGTGCTATAACCCGCGTATCCGATACAATAATAATATATACTTATATATGTCATGAATCTTGAGAGCCTCTGGCGGTACAAAAAAAAACCCAAGCTCGGATAAATCCGTCACGTGTGAAATGATTGTCGTCAGAGCGATATTTCACGCTTTGCGGTCTCAACTGGTTCTTAATGAACACAATATTTTATTATAATAACACTACACGACTATATTATAGTATTGTGATAATAATTATTCGACGGCTAGAGGCGACTGTCGGGTATGCGATGCTGCGACAACAGCTCATAATAATATAGTAGCACCGCACATTGCTTGTGCTTGAAAAATCATTACACAATATATTATTATATTAACACGGACGTTCGTGTACAATATCCGGCGACGGTGGAACGATATGTGTGTATTACATTGTACTTATCGAGCCTAATAATATGCAGTTTCCTGTTTTTATTATCTTTGAATGCGTGTGTGTAAGCGTTTGTCGATAGTGTACAGGGTTGTGTCATCGGCTGTGTCAAAGAGGAGTCTGTGCTAAAGTGACGACAAATTTACAGCAACCACTTCATCGCGTCCGTTATACGTCACACGTCTACAATACATTGTGTGAGTGTACCTACTTAAAATACTGTGTATCATGTAGGCTCATCGAAATAAACCATCACGTCATTGCCGTCAGTTGGTTTTTCCTCACGCTTTTCGTACTTAGATGGGTAACATATGACTTTGTGATTCGGTAATGGAAAAAATGTGCACGCTTTTTTAATGTATTTGAAGATATTTTGTGTTATATTATCCATTTCAATGTCTTTAACGGAACTGTGTCTGGCCGTCAAAAAAAAAACAATAAAAAATCTATTGCCATTTTCCAGAGGCGCACAAATATACGGTCAGGACATATTTTGAAATTAGCTTGCCTAAAATCATTAATACCTACCTCTTAAAAGTTAAGCTTATTTCACACGTTTATAGCTGTTATTGTGTTATCCTTAGTATAGCAGCTTGCACGGACTAACCTCTAGAACAGATTAGATATCTAATGATATATCTAATCTGTGCCTTTAGGTTTGAGTAATTAACAAAACACTAGTTTAAGGGATGGCGCTAACGAGTACCTACACGGTTTTCATTAATAGAACATGTCTTATTTTTCGAACCATTTAACATCTTAGAAATATTGACAGCCAAACAGATTATAGAAATTGTTAACATTGTCATCATTAATTTAAGTATACTTAGTGACTTTCCTATGATTGTATATAATAATAATAAATAATTATGTCTGGTGTATTCTCTAAGGTATACATTATGGTATGAATACATTTTAGTTAACTAGTTTTAGCAGTCATTTAAATATTCGGATTTAGGTGTCATTTTTATTTGTTGTAGGCTTGAATAACTTTGTGGTAATTTCAGAAATATGTGAAGCATAATCTTTGTTGCGGCATTCCTCTGAGTTTCTTCAGATGACTGACCTTATAATAAATAAAACAGACATTTTTAGTATTTAAAATAATAAAAAATATTCTGTAATGTTTATTCAAAATTACACTGAAACTGTACAGTTAGGTTTTTATTTTATTTATTATATAACAGATATTATGTTCTTCAACGTCGTATATTTTGTTAATAAATTCAAATAAATTACCTCGACAATTCAAATAAATCGCCATACTTCAAGTTTATATAATTTTCCCCATTATACTAGTCCCTAAGGAAAAAATTACAGTTAGTCTAAGATGCAAAAAATTTTTTTTTTCTTACTAGCCCTTTAGTTACACCATAATATTTGTATAATATATTTATAACAGCGTAAATCCTATTCATATGGAATAAGGTTTATTTAGTACATTCCACTGTTCATATCTTTTAACCCTAATAATATGGAAAGTAATAAAATTATTCGAAAGACGTTTTCGACCAGTCACGCTTTTTCTTTAAAACAAAAGATTTAATTTTAATTTTTAACGTAACACTGGTAGAAAAAACAGGGTTTCATTATTAAAATTAAAAGTTAATGCTAGTTAAAGGTACCCAATATAAGAAGAGATAACATCTTAAAAAGTATGTAAATTAAAACGTTATAGTTTTTAACAGGTTCTTATAAAATAAATTGAAACCTTAAGTCTACATAAATCTTCTGAGATAATGGGCTGCTTCATGTTTCACTAATCATCCTATATGTATATAGGGTATATAGGGATATAGGTTTGATTGTACATAGTAGGTACAACACTACTAACAGCTGTGACTATGCTATGATATATTTTAACGACATTGAATATGCCAATTGGAACTTAAGACACTGAACACTAGGTTTGTAATCATTTACACGACACATATTCTTTTTCTTTATTTTTTGTATTTATTTTCCTTCTACGGTTATAATGTTAGCTCTTACAAAGCGCGTTAATTGCTGTTTGATAATTATATGTATATAATCCGTTTACTGTGGGTAAGACAAAATAGTTTCATCGAGTTGACACTTGAAAATATATTTCACGCCGCATATACCAAAAGTTATGTACATTTTGTCAACAGGATAATTTCAAAAATCAAATTTCATTTTTTTGTCACCCCGTAACGCTTTTTTTTTTTATTGCATTGCATCGAGTGTCTTGGAAACTTCAAGAAATCACAATAATAATAGTAATTGTAATACAGGCGACGACGAAAAAAACCGTGCCTACAAAGTCACCATAATATTTATTCTCACTCTATGATGTTAAAATAATGGATTAAGCAACATTGTAATATTTAACACAAACCAAATGTTCTTTTTTCAAGCAGCCAATCACTCGGTTTGAATATAATAATTAAATTTCAAAAATAAATGATAGGTATATAAAAACTGTGTACAGAATAAAAAACGTTAGATATTGAGTGCTTATTGTAAGTAAGTCTTAAAACGAAAATGAGGACACTGTTTTATTAGGGCTCGTGCAAAATAAAAATTGGCGGGTGGAGGGGGCGTTTGAGCGATAGTGTGTATAGTCTCTATATCTCTATAGTATATAAGGTCGATTCGATGATGATCGGTACATATAAGAAACGAATAACGATAATAGCGAAAACCACTTAAAAGCATAAGATGATTATATTATTGTACCTACTATAGTAGGTGTGTCACCTTAAATAATTATTTTAGTGCCATAGAATTTTAAAACCAGATAATATGATTCATATACGGGTTATAAATAACGATAAATTATTGTCCTTGTCGGTCAGGCATTCTATGGGTTTGATTTTTTTTTTATTATTATTATTATCTTCTCCCAAAGTAGTGTACCTACATAATATTATGCCAACGTCAACCCACAGCGACATATTTATTATGTTTGAAGCTCCCAACACATATGAGTGTACATTATTAGGTACCTGTAGAAAAACACACGGTGGTGTTCTAATCAAATTTCCGATTTCCGAACGACGGACGGCTTTCAGTCTTACATTATTATGAAAGCCATTCGATAACCTTAGTTAATGCTACGGTAATAACATTTTTTATTGACAGAAACAAAAACTGTAACTCAACGATAGGTTTATTAAAGTGCGTTATTTTTGTGTATAACCAACCAAATGATATGCACACTACATCATGTAAACGTGTGTTAATTGGTATTTATAGCTTAGATTATACGGTCTGTATTTTTTTTTTTTACGTTTCTCCTATCATATAAAATATATCAGATGGTGTATTATAATAATATTATACATACTTCTCTGACTTCACCTCCTCTTTCTGTCACAAACACACGGGTATATACGGCACTAACACAAGAGTTAAGTTATATTATTATTATATCGTGACCCGACGGCCGGGCATAATATGTATGTAGCCATCACTCAAACGGTGCGCGCACCCGTATCGCAGTCACACATCTATTCTGCATGCCTTCTCTTGTTGTTCGGTTAAATATGTGTGTGTGTGTGAGTGAGTGTATAATTGCTATCTTCGTTAAAAAAAAAAGAGAAATAAATTTTAAAAAATACCTCAACGCCGCGACTCGATCACGTCTGATTGATTTATCGTGGATTTTTTTATTACAGATAGGTACACACACACACACATTGCACGCCCACGGTCAATATTTTCCTATATTATAAATATACATGTATAATACCTATAACCGGTAGATTATATACAATAGTAATAAAATATTGTATATATATATATATGTACCTCCCCAGCTAATAATTTACCCCGGCAATTGACCGGATTATTAACGAAAATATGTGTCGGTATACATTTAAAAATAAAAATCATAATATATAATACATACGCGGCATAAAAAATAATAATAATCGTAATAAAATTAATGTTGGCCGCAATTATACAATAGAGTCATTGGCTTTGTGAGTGTGTTTAATGAATTATCGTTTTTTTTTAGATCGGTTATCTCTCGTCAGCCCGGCCATATAGATAATAGCTTCAGGTAAAGGTATACCTGTTATTTATGCACTTTGTTTTATTTCTTCAACGTCGCGTCGAAGGCTCTTCTTACATATTATTATTGTATTCAGTAACACAAATGAAGCCAGATGAATAATTAAAAAACCCAAGCACAGTCCGAACCACGCACTGCGCTCAGTCTAAACCAGTAAGTAATTACCAAAGTGAAGTCCAGTAACCAACTGGTAAAAACAAAAGAATCGGTCGATTTCAAAAAAAAAATTGTACATTTACATATAATATAAAATACATATAGTAATTTAGCTTGTAATAAACCGTTTATATAAATTTCAAGTTAACCTACACCCAAAATGGCTTTTTAAATATCCGTTTTAATAATTTTAAAACTTTTCCATAGTAAAAACAAAAAAAAATTGACAACACATTTTTTTCCCTATAGACATGTTATAGATATATAGATTAGACTTATCTCAATCTAATTTACAGCTCTTATATCTTAAAATTGCATGTACACATACAGGGTGATCAGTATAACGCTATACACTAGTTTTCTCAAATTGAATTACAATTTTTTGAAGCACTTCAGTAATATTGTTTTACAATATTAGATGAAATTCAAACCTTTTTATTTGGATTTTTTTCAATACCTCTATCAGCTTTTAAAACTTAAATGGTAACGTATAATGTATGTAGTTAATTGTTTTAATTAATAGCCATTTGATGAAAATGTTGACTGGCCGATAACCAGTTTTAAATAGTTCAAAGTTATTAAAGTTTAAAAGTTAGGACGGGAGGGGATGAAGTGCGGTAGACTAATGCGCCCAGATAAAAATAACACTGCACTCCATCCTTCGTCCAGTCCTAATTTTTAAACTCTAATAACTTTAAAAGTAATCATGAAAAACTGACCAAATCACTGTCTTACGTTAAATTAATCATCCTGTATAGGTATTGACTTTCTAGGGAAAATTTTAATAAGCGTTGTATTCACAAGACCGTATTGACGTAGGTATTTTTTCCCAAACCAAACGTGCTGGAGTTGATGGAATGAGCCATAAAAAAAAAAGTATTTACCAATACAATAAACAAAATATTTCAATAGTCTCAAAAGAGTGTTTAATAATCGTCGGTCGTCGCAAAAATACATAATAATTTTCATTCTTATTGGAAGTCGGCAAATTCGAGAAAAATTGCTTTTCAGAGAAATTAATATATAAAATAAAACAATGTAAAAATGAACAATTTTTTTTCCGACCAGACTCGTTTGTCAACCAAAATTTTATTTTCGTTGCCAACTTTTTTCCTCGCGTGAACTGCGTTAAATTTAAAGCCCCATTAGGTATTTCCATTGGCCGTTTCATTGACGTGACCAGTACATCGACTATTTTATTGGCAATAAATTTAACCCGACGATCGTCATCACTCATCATAACGTCGTTGCCGCGTGTTATCTCTGCTAAACCACTTGGTTTACAATCTTGTTGATAATAAATCAAAATCGCATAGGTATATATGTCTATACAGGGTGATCATTTTATCGTTAACCACTCGATATATCATAGGGTTTAATAAGAAATTTAATTTTTTTGACAATTTGATCTCAATTTTTCATAATTTTTTAAACTGCAATAATGTACTGTATAAATTTTGAATGGTCGAAAACCAGTTTTGGATAACTATTTTTGAAGTTATTGAAGTTTCGAGTTTAGGGCAGAAGCAAAGGTGGAGTGTAGTGTTTTATTTTTATCTGTCCGTCCTAACTCTTAAACTCTTAAGACTTAAAAAATAGTTATTCAAAATTGGTTATCGACCAGTCAAATTTTTTAGTACATTATTCTCAATGTAAAAAGTTTAAAAATATATATAATATGTAACCATTTAAGTTTCAAAAGTTGATATAAAAATAATTAGTATATTGAGGGGGGGAGGGGGAAAATGTGAACAACTTAGATAACATTGCATTAAAACACTGAAAAAAAAATTAATTTCTTATTAAACTCTGTTAATCACCCTGTGTACTGAGTTATTAAATTGATAATTTCGATAACCAGTATATGAAATCAATAAGCAGTATGTGCTAAATACCGTTTGAGTTATTGAGCTTTAAAATTTAGTATTATTAAAAATGCAGTTGATTATAAATGTTACCATTTAAGTTTGAAAATAGCAATGATTTGAATTGTTACCTAGTGTAGTGCGTTAAAAGTATTACCCGGTATATACTAAATTATATTTTGGATTTATTTCAATTTTAAATGTCTACTTTAAAATGTACTCCCAAAGTATTGTATTATTATATTACATAAACAAATTAGCAAGTTGTTGGCAAAGTGACATTAGATTATAGTTGTTTTCTTATAATATAGCATAATACTGTATTGTAATATTGGAGAAAGAACAACTATTATACCGATTGCTTCCAGAGTCCAGTTTAAAGTGAAACATAACATTAAAGCATGTTTCTAAAACTATTATTAACATGTGTACCTATCTGACATTTTAATAATATCGACTGCCGCAATCAGACCTTGATGTTAATAATTATATTCATCTGTCGGTTCAATAATGGCGTTCGTTTGTCATTATACCGGAAACGTAAAAATCAACTTATTAATATTGCACAACAAACTTGTTGCCTGTCGACTCGCGTCGCTCTAAACACAATGAATAACAATTTTCTTTAATAATAATATAGGACATCAAGGGTAATGAATAATGACTAAACATTATTTATTTACCTGGACCAGTATAATTTTTACAATCGTTTTTTTTACACAAATCAAATAAATTATTTATTGACAAAAATGATATATGGTGTTAAACGAGTAGACTTTTTTGCATTTAATTTATAATTATTAAAAAAAACTTATAAATCCTAACTACATGTACAAAATACACAATTAGCACAAGGGTCACAATACATAATATACAATTTAAAATAACAAAATTAAAACATTAGGTAAATATGGACGGTAATAGGATATAGACCATAATAAGAAAATATAAACAGGTAACATTAACAGGTTTTTCGCTTTGGATTTTTTTATTACGATAATCCGTCAAAAATACCTATATTCATATTTAATAAATCAAATAAGGATTACCTTTTTGTGAACATAATATTTATAGCTATTATGATGTACTGATAAATGTTTATTAATTTTTAAGGAAACCGTAGTTAATACAGCAAAACAATTTGTAATATTTAACTTGTCTTAACAATTATAGAATTAAAATATAAGAATACATAAAATTCAATACACATGGTCTTAATATAGAAGCAATGTAAGTTTATATACTTCTGTTGCGTAAAACAACATTTAGTTGATCTAATTAAAAAAAAAACTTTTGACATATCTATAAAATATATTTAATAAAAACATGTAAGAAATACACTACTAGTATGGCTCAAGTGCACCCCACCGAAATCACGCCTATAGTTTAGTGTCTAAAAAGTTAAGGCGTTTAAAAGCTGTCTGATTTTTTACATTTTAGACCAAAAACCCAAACAAAGTCGACTACTTAGGATGGTCCGGTTTCAATTATGCTTTTTTTGTGTAAAAAAAAATTGTTTTATAATATAAAAAAATTCTCAAACTTAATTAATTTCAATACAAGTAGGTAACTGAATTGTTTAAATGAAAATCGGTTTCCTACATAACTTAGTAAAGTAGTCAAAGAATTCGAGTCTCTTCAAAAAATTAAAATCTGTTAATTTTATGTAGGTGTAATTTCGTCAGGCTTTTATGTCTGAAATAAACCAAAATGGCTTTTACTCATATAGAAAAAATTATATAAATCAAAAATAATACATTGAAGCCTTTATAAATTTACTTGGAAAATTAATTTACACGGTGGTAATGTATTAATACTATCTGTTTTTCTTAAATATTACCTATATTAAACTCCTTACAAAACCACCCGCTTCTAATCTCCTTGAGGAACAAATAAAAAACAGAGTTATGTTGGGAACGTTTAAATAACCAACTTAGTTTTACTTAACTTATACACATAATAACTTAACACAATATATTTATAATTATAATATTACAATATAATATGTATAGTGTCTTATTGTACGGTCTGTTCAGGTGTTGTTAAGGTTACATCCATTTCATATAATTTGACCGACCAGTATGGCGGATATTAAACTGACGTTGAACCCAACACACGTTGTATATTATAATATAATATGTTTGCACAGAAATTTTCTAATAAATTCGTACGTTTTTTACGGATCGATAAATTGAACATGCCTGTGTGTGTGTATCCGACTGTAGTGTGACTTAACTGACTTTCCATAATAATATTATTCGAGTGAAATGTCAACCGGATGGTTCAGCAGAAGGTTAGGTCGTAATCGGCATGATACCAATATCAATAAAAAAATGTAGAAGTAGTAATAATAAACGTCACGCAGAGGCGACCTAAGCAGAGAGACAAATGTGTGTCGGACTTGACGCCACCGTCTCGGGCTGATCGTTAATCAGACGAATCGAGAACTTTTTTTTTCCTTTCAGCAAACATCTGCGATTGACGAGAAAGTGACTTCCGGGTGTTGCGCACACAAAACAGCTCTGGACAACTATGAAAGAATAAATAAAAAAAAAGGAGAGTCGAACGCACACAGTTTAACAACATGTAGGCTATATTGCATCTAATTCGGAATACCTACCTATTTAATCGTCTTTTAATTACACAATTTGTTAAATAACTACCCCTTTACACAGGACCCGAACATATACACAAGGTGGATATTTTTTCTGTGCAATGCCCACAATAGATACCAAAGAGAGACTTGTGACTTCCCCTCCCCATTCTGCTCTGTCACCACCATGCCCCGACCCCACTGTACTGGCCTTTTTTGCTTATGATTAATATCAGTTATAACAGATTATTGGGCCACGCTGAGGGGACTCGCGTGGAGTCTCAGGGTTATCTACATTTCAAACAATGTTTGTAGTGTCTTAGAACACATGGAACACTAGTAACAACAACACAAATGACATTGGGCAATTACAACTGGAGACTTAGATACTCAATCAAAGTACCTACACAAAAAAAGTAATCCGAAATCCAAATAACGTTACGCGTTTTAATATAACGTGTCAGTATATATACATAAGCCAGTGTGAAATATGCTTTTTAAATAGCGGTAAATCCATGTGGGCGCTAGAAAGGTGGGCTTTGATTTGTTTACTATCTGAGTTCCCAAAAAGTCGAATACCTTACGACAACCATTTTTATTTGGCCAAACTAAGGAATAATAATTGTCTGCATATTTGATATTAACTCCATGGCTAAAAGGGGGCAATAAGATATGTTTTTTTTTTCTAAGTAAATAATACTTATTTTTTAATACATTATACGTTTTTTTTATATTCAAGACATTAAACTCCTTAACCAATTAGGATATTTATAATCTATATTGCTTGTTACTCTGATAACAATTGTGTTTTAGCGTGGGTTTAAAGTTGTGTTATATAATAGTACTACTGTTCTAATATCCTTAAATGGTAGAATCTCAAGTAGCTGTGGTTTTCGTTACAAATGTAGTTTTTCTCAGCTTACCTAAAACAGTTGAGAATTGAGATCTAAGTCTTCCATTTCAATACCGAGATATTTCCTTAATCCAGCTGCTAACAACGCAACGCTGACTAATTAAAAATGACATAGTCCTATTGCCTAATGTCTTACAATATGATCGTCCTGCAATATTTACTATTATGTTTAAGTACAGCAATGTTATCTCAGACAAAGAATGAACTAAGATAGACGACTTATTATAGTTAATACAATATTTTGAAATAGGCGACCCTTTTTTATTGTATAATATATTTCATCAAACTAAGGAATCTCTATTTTATATAACATATCCATCTTGGCGACTTCAATGCCCCGTGCTTTTGTTGAGATTCGATAAGACAACAATATACTTGTAACTTTACAAGTTAGACTTAATTTGTAAAATATAACTATTTGATAACTTTGTAGTGGGTACCTAACTGTCTGTCGCTGTATATACCGCTATTATTTTCTGTTCATTAAAAACAAAAGCGATTAACTTTATTTTATTATTTTTTTTAATGACTCAAAATAAGTAAAATTTTAGTTTGTAACCGGTAGTCACAAAAAACCATTTTAATGTACATCTCGTCAATCTGATGATCTGAATACAACCAAAACTTGAATCTACGCAATCTTGCGCAATTATTTTTTACATCATTTAAAACTATTCGCTAAATTTATTAGTATAAATATCAAGGTTTTATATTAAAGTATTGGATTTCCATCATTTATATGACTCCTAGATTAATTTATGTCAAATATTGCCTATATTTTGCCTCTGACATGGTTATCATGGTCCTGGTCGGTCAGTCAATTCCTACAATGTTATTGTTGTACAAATCATTTTAAACAATAATAATAATTTGTATGATTACATCATAATGTAACTTAAATACATATACGGACACGCAGATGTTGCCGGGATCTGTCTAATAAACAATGGCTGGACAATTATTTAGGGAAGTTATGCACGACTGTAACGTAATGTGTTATACATTACAATATTCCATACCGGACTTATTGATAGTAATAATAATAATTATTATTATGACTTTATTGTTATTAACGAATGCGTGAGTGCATATAACACCCTCGCGGCTGTGATGCGGTGACAGTGGTTGGACGTAGCCCATAAGTCACGGAGCTTGCAATAATCATTTTCATTTTATATATGAACCTAGTGATAATAATTTTAAAGGGCTTTAACATACTACGTCATATTACTGCGCATACACTGCGGTAATAGACGGTTCTGGACACTATTTTTCATTCATTGAAATCGAATAAATTGTGTTTCAATTAAACTAAAGTGTCACACACACACACCCTCCCCCTTCCCCTATGGATTTATTAATTTTTCACAGAAAATAAGCAACAGTATAATATTAATAAAATAATAATCACCTATTTACTGTCTAATTGTACACATAGATATTAAAATTGTGTAGTTTTTCTTTTTGAAAACATTTTTGTTCATGCCGTACTACAATATTCCAGTTTTTATAAGAATTTCAAGAATTTTTTACAGGTTTGTCAGCTTTTAAAACTCAAATAGTAACGTACATATTTTATTGATTTTTTAAAACTAAGAATGATTTGCTGAAAATGTTGACTGGTCGATAACCAGTTTTGAATAAATAGCTTTAAACTGCTGTATAATGTTTTATATGTGATTTATTATAATGCCACGTTTTGACACTTTGCTTCAAGAAAATTTTACAAAACAAATTCAAATAAAAACATGAAGTCTGGACACTTGGTCTCTGCTTGATTGTTGAACGCTCTCTTACAAATAGTGCCTTGTGGTGTGGTGACCATTACTATTGTGGGTTATTTAAAATCAGTTAAAGAAAGAAAAACTTGATTAGTTTAATATTATATCTAGCGCCGAATCGAAGCTGTACAAGCGGTTTCATATTATATTGACTGTACATGCGGTTAGCGGTAAAATTGGTTGACAATATGACAACTTTTTGGGGGGAAATCAAAATTTAACGAATTGTGTGATCTTTAGTTCAATACTTCTATAGCTTCTTAAAGAACAGCAGCAGCAGCAGCAGCTGTTGATAACCATAAATCAATCCAAAAACCCGTTACGGTTTAATTACTTGAGATGTCCATGAGAACCAGGTCCAACATTTTAGACTTATGCAAATATTTTTAATGCGTGTACATCAGTTGGCGTATACTTTGATAACAATTTTTATTATATACTTGCTCACATATGCAATTATATTATATTATATTTGAACCGAGAATTGTTAACGGTTTACCGGGTGTCACATCGGTATTATTGCTGAGGAATGCTCGAACTCGACTTATTTAATACATCCACTTCAGCGAAAAAAAACGTACAAATATATATTATCATTAATTATATCACATATACGTCGAGTAGTTTTAGTGATTTTTATAATTCCCGCGTGTGCATGGTAATGATGTATACCGAGAAAAGATTTCTCCAGTCAGATTAATAATTAACCCATCAATCTTGGACAATAATTTATTTCGTTTGACGACAGCGTCTTGTACACGGTTTTTATTAAAAATAAAAATACCGTACAACCACACACCGCCTTCGAGGGTTGCGTTAATAAACTTGTATTTTAGTTTATTTTTATATCCGATGCTGCAACGTTTGCTTTTTTCAATTCGTCAATTAACACACACACACTTCACAAACGTCATCGAATTATTTATTAGCTCGGCAAGTGGTAAAACAGAAAATAAAGAGAAGCGCCAGTAGTGTAAATCATACAGTGCGTTAAACAGAACATTTTAAAACGAACCGTGTTTTAAACCATTTCAAACGGTCAGTCTACTATGCCAATAATTGTCGAGCTGTTCGTATGATATCTTGTATTAAAAGCTAATTAAAAAAAAAAACGATAAATTTAAATCAGTCAGTCTACGATTCCTTAAGTCGTTGCTGGTAGAACAAAAGCAAGTGAGGTGAATAAAAAGATTGGCCTATCTATAGAAAACAATTTTTTAATAAAAACACATATACAAACAAATAATTGTCATAAAAAAATATATCTATAAAGATTAAAATAAGCTCGTTATGTTTAAATAACTAAATATCAATAGATCAGATTTTAAAAATTAACCGTCAGGCACATAATTACAAACAAATAAATATGTATATATATATATATATATATACAAGTATAGTTTAAATGAATGATAGCCACAGTTATGCAAAGGTTAATCATAGACCAAAATATTGTACGCCGTAATAAATAAAAATTATTTTCCTTATTATATAATATTATTTTAACCTATCGTTTATGTAAATTACTTTGTATTTATATTTACTCGTTGACGAAATACATTATTAATATTGAATAGAATGCGAACACACGTCTTATGAATAGTTCAACTATATTATATAACTTGTCCATTTGAATGATATATATATATATATATATATATTTATGTAATAATTTATGCGTATTATTATATAAATAATAGGCGCCTTTCGCAGATTTTATTTGTCAGATTTTATCGTGTGCGCTACTTAAAATATGTTGTCCTTTCTTCTTAATTCTCACGTGACACCTTACTGCGGCCATCAAGCGTTAAAAACCTCGTCAATAAACTGGCGTGCATAATCTAATCATATGGCCTTGCGTTTGGTGTCAACCAGTATAATATACACAAATTATTATTATAATGTAGTTAGACTTATGTTGACATTGATCGTTGTTTTGCATACCAACAGCTTTGTGTCATCCGGCGTCTGGCGGGGTTGGTATAACATCTTCGCAGAATCTGTCCCACCCGTCGACAGTAATTGGTCGACTCCATTACTGTAGTATTCGTGATGCCTTTTTTCTTGGTTTTTTACATTACAATATACAATAAAAAAATATATAATATACATATACCTACGAGACATACTGACCAGCAATATGGTCAGTGTTGTTGGTGATCTGAAAACAAAACCCAGCATAGGATACATAAAGTATAATATATACATTTTAATTTCTTGATTTTTAAAAGAATTAAGCGAGTATGGTAATCGAAATGAAAATAAAATCTATGTTGGTCACTTTGAGAGCTTGTTGGGAATAGGAGGGAAAATGTTACACATCAATAGCGAGAAGATAGATCTCTGTCTTAGTTTTATTGTAAGACAACGTACAGGTAGATAGGATTTTATACCAATGCGGCATATAATGATTTGCATTTGAAAAAATCCCGCGCGTTACATCTTATAAACGCTTAATTTTCAATTTTCTCTTTAGAAAAACAATAAGAAACTAAGTTAAAAGGATTGCCATTAGAAACTCTAAGGAACTGGGCCACATTTAATGACTGGTCAAGCTAGTGTGCGATAAAGAGGTTTAAGGTAGCAGACAGCTTGAATTCGGACGTTATGCGTTTTTAGGCTTTTAGGACATGAAGATTGGGACTCTTGGCGAAGGACAGATTGTAAAGCCGAGATCACAACGAACGGCTCCGTTAGTATGAGTAAACCTCGAATGGATTGAATATAAATAAAACCGTTTGGCGTTTTAGTGTCCATTGAATTCCGCTTGGTTTTTTGAAGAAAAAAAATTTACATGATTAAATATTATGTGTAACTGGATTCCGGAATGACTGCATTTAAGACTGCTGCAGTGTCTTACGCCGGTTTGGACGCGCCACAGACAAAATATACAACAATATAGTACGATAAATGTACACATAAACGTCAGAGGGTCTGGCGTTATTTATCTTCTTTCATTCTTTTTGTCTTCTCCAAAAAACATAATAATATTATTATCGGTGTGTGTGTGCGCGCAGAGTTGGCATTAGCGCGCCGGCACCGTGATCGTAAATCGAACTACGTCGTTCGAGGCGGATATATATAAAGTTTAAACAAAAAAAAAAAACACACACACACAACCGGTTGGTCAATCGTAATAGATCTGAACAACAATTTCCGTCGGTGTCGACTCCCATTCTCGGCCACGGATCCGTGTACAGACAGCCACAATAATAAACTACATAGACACGCTATGCATCCTGTATATTGATCCTCTAGAACATTAACTAGCCCTCGGGGCTTATTAAAAACAGTAATGATCAATCGTATTGAAATATTCTTACAGCAGTGCGTTACCACGGAGAAGGTTAGAGAGACATTTAGTCAACAAAATGCTCATATTTCCTCCACCTTTATACATCATTCGAGAGATACACATCAGCCTATATGAGCCGTTTGTCTTTTATTCAGAGTAAAAGAAAGAAAACGTCAACATTTTAACTTGATCGTATAATATTTAGAGGTCACTGAAAGCTGTATTGTCTTTTCCATTTGATTGACACGTGTGATGTCTTATTTTCTTTTAACTATATCTTTTTCAACTATTTTGTGACTACAATATTCGATGGGGGGGGGGGGCTCGTTGGAAAGACGATGAAGAAAACTTCAAAAGAGAATATATCATTGAGATTATTTGATTAAATTGAACTCGAGTTGATCGAAATGTAAAAGACAAAAAAGCTTCGAAAGACCCCTCTAAATATTATCAGATCAAGTTAAAAAGAATTTTCACTTACTCTATATTGAATTAAAGACAAAAAAACAAGTCCACATCCTTATGCTGTACCGTGGAAAACTCGCTGCTATACTCTGGCGGGTCAATAGAGAACTTATACATATTATATTCTAGTGTGTCATTGTCACATACGGCTGACTGTCAATTATTATTGTGGCCAGACGTTGATGCGAGGAGTCAGTCCGATATTCGGTCCGGAAAGAAGATTTTCTATATATTATATAAATATATATATTTTTTGCTTGTTAGTGCGACCGACGTGTGATGGGTCCGAGCAGTCACGACGAGGGACGAGAGCTACTTAAATACGGTTAGACCTCGCCTTATACATTCCGAGTCTTTACAATCCGAGCTTACTGTCAGGGATATATATATATATATTATTATTTGTAAAGGGACACGCGTACTCGGCCCTGACGTCAACGTACATCTCTCTCTCTCTCTCTCTATCTTTACCGTCCGCGTCTCGGTTGTCATAAAAACGACTCCGAATCATGAAAATTATATATTATGTGCCATACAGAACTGTCAGGATTTAGGACCGATCGTTACTGTTTATTACTTTGACGGACTGCTATTGTTTTTATCGTCTGAGAAACCTGTAGGTCCATTTCGTATCTGTATGACTTAAGGTATCGTATTTGTCTAGAAAAAGTTGAATATCCGTTTACCGTTTCCCGTACAAGGGTTTATTTGAATCGCCAGCTAGAAGGACGAGACGTGCCAGATTTCTCTCAAGTCTGATCTCGTGACAAAGCGTCCCGTGTCATCCGGGCTGTTAAGCTAATAGCTTTGATATTTTGTTATCCAGCACCACCTTATTGGTCTCTGTAAGTCCAGCACTTCCTACGTCTGCTGGAGTATTTCCTATGCTGTAAGGGATTCATTGAATAGGAATCATTAATTTGTCCTTCTAACCCATTCAGGGATTTCAGGGTGTTCTCTCTGTGAACGAGTTCTATACATTAAACACTAAGCGGTCATTTAACAAGATTCAACTGAGAGTCCTAGGTCAACACATACTGTACGGTATAAGCCAGACGATGGAGTTGACAACGTGCCGACGTCGTTAAGCGTTGTGCAATGCGCTTAAATACACAGACGGTATACGGGACGAGTATTGTTCTTAGAGAGAGAGTGAGAGAGAGAGAGACAGAGAGAGACAGCTCCCGTCCTTCGGTAGTCGCGCCGAGACACAACGACCGAGTTCAGGTGAGGAGGCGTTTGAAATCATAAAATATAATATAAAATAAAAACCGAAGAGGATGCGGCGTCGGCGGTCAATCTTTAACTCGAGATCTGTTGTGTGTACATATTATACTGCTGCAACCATCGGTTGTCAAACGGCTTGAACGAGTGCCAAGTATAAGTATAATATGTACACATGCATTGTGCGATATTTAAATATTGGATGCGGGAAAGGACTCAGCTCCGGCTGCGCTACCAGTGGCGATTGGTGGGTAGCGATAAAGACCTCATGGTCAAGATTGGTATGAGAACTCGCTTGACTCGTGCAACCGCGATTGACTGCCACATCGGTTCCAACTACTGTCTTACTACACACATACACACACACACATCATTGCATGTCAACCGATCCGGTATCCTCTATTTGGTCATACTGGGTGTACCTAGGACTTAATATTTGAACAACACGCAATCAACGTATATCCAACGACGTCTGAGTATCTTGTTATTAATACCTATAGTGCTTGAACTACCTATGCTTACAATCTGCGCCTAAATCTTCAATATTGTCGTTAAAAATTACATCTGCAGCCAACATATAAAAACGGACGTCACTCTAGGGAAATACACATGAGCACTAACCACAGGAAATCGCAGCACCTTCGACGACTGTCGGAGTCTCGGCACTGTGTTAGAGTGAAAGATGCAACACTAGATAAACCGACAAACGCCTACTTGATCCGCGCTCAAGTGTACCGATTATTATATTGACTAATGCGTTACAATGAGAAGTCTTTGGGGAACAATAAACTACATCAGTCACTATAATACATATGGTAAAATCATAGCTGTACTGGTGTCATTCGTACCGAGACAATCGAATGCATTAAATCGTCAAATGTAAAAGTATATACCTATATACGGCTAATACGATTTGCATTGATTTATCTTCATTTATCTTAAAGTGTATTCGATTGGCGTCTCCTACTCTGATGGTTCGTTACCGCTGGCCACATTATTCTTGTCAGCCTCGATTGTCGCGTTATAGTCTCAAATAATGTCTTTTGGCTTTTGCTGACTACAATAAAGACTGTTGCTTTAAGAATATCTTAATAGATTAGTAACACGCATTATATTTGTAAACAGGGCTTTAAAACGTTACCAAGCCAAAAGTTACCTTATTTGTAATAACTACAAGAAAGGGCGCCCGCGAGTGAAAATTCAGGGGGGGCGCCTATGATTTTGCAATAGATTTTACAAATTTAAGATATTGGGTGTACATATTTTTAACTTGCAGAGAAGCTAGGGGGGAGTTGCCCCTGCCCTTCCCTGTGGGCGCTCTTGACTACAAGAAATGTTGATTAAAATGATAAATAATATGATATACTAGTACTGTCCTAAACAAAATTCAACTGGAGTACAATTTGGCATGGACTATCTTATATAAAAAATACACAGACGGAAATTAATAATATTATAGAATATATATTAATAAAAAAGCGTACATGTGGATTAACATTGAGCGTAGGTTGTGTATTCAATCATCTATACAATCTATACTCAATGGTATTAAGTAGAGGTCCCTTTTACACGTGTATTCGGTTACACGTGAAACCCGTGTAGTTAACATACACGTGTAATTATAAATACACGTGTATTCAAAAAGAAATTATTTTTGTTATTAATTTTAGTTTTACGTTTAATATCACGTCTATTTAATTATACAAACTCAAACACAAGCATAATTGTGTAAATACGTTAACTCAAACTAAAATTTTTAACAAAATAATTTTTTTTAAATACACGTGTATGTTAATTACACGGGGTTCGTGTACACGTGTATTTAAATTACACGTTTAAAATCACAGGCACTAGTATTAAGTCATTATTTTTGGACTTGAAATTCTCCATTTTCGACATTTTTAAAAAAATTTAACGGGAGGCCTAACCTAACCTAACTTTTCTACTGGAACACCCTGCATTTCTCCTTGGAACAGTTAAATATGCGAGAGGCTGGTTTATCCACACCCTTATGGGGTAGGTTAGGTCTAATAGGTTGTTTTTAAATATCTTCTTCTTCTCACTTACACTTGACACGATCTCCCTCGTCGTCCTCGCATACATCTCTTTTTCGGTCTTCTGAGGTTGTAACAACGTCTTGTTTTAATTTTTTAAGGTAAGGAAAACCATCAATCACCCAAATTATGTGGTGCGTTTGTCAATATCCGTCGAACTGCGGACATTCACCATGACGTATGCTCATATATGCACACTATACAGTACATCACGGTCGATTACACTAATGTTATGCAGAAAAGTCTGGGTTTGCACACACGCGCATAACAATGGGACGTGTACATAACGAGAAGGGAGAAAGGTAAACTAGAAAAGAATAGTAATAAATATAAAAAAGAAAAAAAAAGCGTTTTTGATTTGTTGGTCACGACGGTATGTATGTGTGCATTCTATATCAGATATGTACGGGCAACAAGTAGCTTCACGCTATACGTCGGATAACCGCATTGTCCCGGACAGCGCGTGTATGTGTGTGTGTAATGTAATGAGAACCAACCGCCATTAACCGTAACAATACAACTGGCGGCGATCAAGTGCACAATACACAACACACATACACACAACATTAGAAACAGTGGCTGCGGCATAAGGAGCAGCACCGGGAGCAGAATAGGGAAACCTAACCTAGCGCGCGCGCGCGACTCTTCTCGGTCCGCGGCCAAACGACAGCAGCCATCGTCGCAGCCCGCGACCTTTCACCTCTTTTCAAACGTCACTTCCACGTTCTACATTTCTTATACTTCTCTTATGGCCGCGCCATAATAATAATATACATACCTACATTGCAGTGTACACACACACACACGGGTATTTCGCATTGTTCGTCGTGCGCGCCTTTTTTTATTTATTATAATAATATTTTAACCCAACGTCCACTGCCCTGCCGCCGCGTCATCTCTCCGGTCGTGTGTGCAGAGATACGCTGTTGCTGCTACCGGTGCCGGCTCGAGAACGGCAGCGACCGACCCAGGTCTACGGTATTAAAAAATAATAGTAATAATGCCTCTTCTTTACGACGATAATATAATAAGACACGGCAATATGTACTTGTGCTGCCGCGCGGTAGTGGCAGGCTATTGGTCGGGCGGTCGTCACGACCAATCGGTCCTATCCGGAGCGACCGCGGCCGCCGCTTCTTCTCGCCAACCACGACCGCAGAGATAATATTACAATATGATAATAATTACTATTGTCACCGCCGTTTAATGATAATAACGTAATCCCGACGTTCGTTATACGGTATTCGCCTTGTACACGAGAAGAAGAGCTACACTCTCTTAAGGATAACAATATAATAATCATTGTTCTATCGTGCGGCTGCTTCTCGGCCGCGATAACCATCGACTCTTTTCTTCAGCTCGTTTCTCGGCCGCTTCCATTATCTCTAGCCGAGCCCACACGTTAAAGCAGCACGGTCGTTGGTCGTCCCCTCAGCTCCGCCCTGAACTCCACTTGGAACATCGCTTCTACGACCTATGTTAAGCAAAGAAGATGCGATTAGAAGACGGATTCCAACGTCTTGGCTGACGAAAGTTTACCTCCAACCGATACGTCTTATCGGCTCTCAAAAACTAGTTCTAATTATTCATGTTAACACATGTAAATTGTTCACATAATAATATATTCGAAAATAATAACAATAGCCTGAAAAAACCGTAAAGCCATGAAATGCAAGACTTTATTTGAAAGTGTCATCTTAACTATAAAATCATTACTTTATTGCACCGTTGAAAAGGTTAACTCAAACAGTGCGACTTGTAAGCTTGATTTTTTTTTTAGTTTTAGTATTATCTGATTTTACTGTCTGTACTTTGGGTCTAGTACCGACCAATTACTTCACAGTTTTTATTTTCCATAAAGATTTGTTTACAAAAATCTTCATAACTTTTTTGTCGCAATGGTGCTTTTTTTATCCGGTTAAGGAAAAACTCAGACGGTAAGACCATATGTGCAATATGCATTAACCGTGCAATTGCCATTTAATTACGATTAGACTGGCACAAGCAATTTATATGTAATATGGGATTGTTGAATCTATTAGGTATTAAACCAATTGGTCGAGCTAAGACATTTTTGTGGATCCAATACAGTGGTACAAGTGTAAGATTCTACTGGCACTAGTTTATATTGGATACGGGCGTTTATAGTGACTTTCACTGCATTGTGTTAGCTTAGGCACCCTGCAAGTGTGTTTCGCCCCAAAGTCTTTTGCAGCTGGGACGCCCGTCAGCAATGAGATGTTATAGTAATCATAATAATAATAATTTTTGAAAAAAATTGCATACGTCGAAAATAATGAACTTAAAGCCGAAAAGTCGGCAAGCAGACAATACTATAATAATAAAGAATACATACATGTACCTACACGCATATACTGTGTGCTGGAAAATACAATAGGTAATACTACGGTATTGTGTTATTATAATAAAAATATGTCGGCACCGTGTAATTCCGATAATACACGGGGGTCTGATAAGTATAATATTTTTTCGAAGATTACAAAAACTCGGTCGTTCAGTCAAACAGACAGCTCTCGGTACGGGTCTCCCGCCGCCGTTTAATAATTTGTCAACGGGTTTTCGAAATGAGACTTGGCCGAGTACTTTTTTTCTCTTTCTTCCTGTAATATTCGTCTTTGTCATCATTGCCGCGCGTATATGTGCGTGTTGTAGAAGTTGAAGCGGAGAGGTTAAAGGGGGAGAAGGGAGGAGAAGTCGAGAGAGAAATTCAGTCAGGTGGAGGTGACGGCATAAAAAAAACCGTTGAAGTTTTGCGGCTCAGCCTATCAGTTATTACCATGTCTCTACACCTCCGGTAGGTAGGTAGGAGGGTGGGTGAGTACGTCAAAGGACCCGTGGATTACCGGAAGCGGTTTCTTATTCTTCCCGTCGGGTGAAAAATGGAAATGTATTAAACGTGTGACAAAACCCTGTAATGAGACAGACAATTCGGCCGCCGTCGTCGAAGAAATCCGTCATTACCGCCAACGCGCTATCGTTCATATTGTTTTGTACGATAATAATAAATACAATATTTCATTCGTTTTATTTCCCCCGCAATAACGTCGATGAGAACTTTTTTCGATAGTCGAATTGAAACGCAATGCATATACACACACACACACACACACAAACCATACGGGAGAAAAACGTTGTGCCGTTATATATGTACTTGTATATACTTAGGTCGACCAAGACGCGGCGTGACTTAAAGCGTCCAGGGTGACAGTATACAAACCCATCATCACAATATATATATATATATATATATATATATATATATATGTATATAATATATAGATTTTAATATGTAACGGGGAACAAAGGCGATAAACTGTTATATTTTTCTCATGCCCAATCAAATTGTGCAACAATGCCAACGGGCCCCACGTCTTCGCCCTCGTCCAAAGATATGAAGACGCGTCGCAAAACCAACTTAGTGTAAAGTGTACACTATATGCGAGATAGTAATACGGTTATAAACAATAGCTTAGCCTATTTCAATTCTGAATCCGGAACGGTTCGAGGAGACATTGTGTTTACTCTCGTGACAATAACATATTGTCAGGGGAACAATCGATAGAATTGACGATTTTTATAAAAACCACAGCAGCCGAGGGGGGGGGGGGGTAAATGCCAGTTATTTTTCTAGAAGTAATTAATACAAACAGCGCGTCATAGGGTGAAACCACTTTGCAGCACGAAAATCGAAACGTTCCGACGTTTTCAAACTTTAGACAAATCTTGTTCAATCGGTACAAGTTGTTTGTTTACAGGAAAATATATTTCATTGGTAAATAACATGTTTTACATGCATCGAAAAGCTTTTCTACCTACAATACTTGGTAAACCTATAATTTGATTGGAAAGGCAAAGTATAGCTCCAATTACAAGATTTCGCAGCTTGCCACCCATGATTCGTTCCTGGCTACTATATAGTTGGACAAACGATAACAAGAGCGCACTTTCTGGAGTTTTGTCTCCTTTTTTTTCAACGCCAAGACCTAACTACTTTAGCTAAGACGTATCTTGAGAAATATGTAATGATATAATAGAATTTATTAGCCATATTATTATTTACTATGCGTGTACAATATACATACATACAAAAAAGATAATAATTTTCACCGTATTATGGTACGGTGTTTACTGACTTATGACTGTTTGAAAGACTTGACTAGGTCGAAGGCATCTACCTCTAATATCATCCGAAACACTTGCTTCCTTAACGTCAAGACAATAAACAATGTTTTCAAAAGCGATTCGAAAAGCAGATTGAGCACGATCGCGGTGTACTTTGATCCGGTTAAACGTGTTTAATGACCACTCGGCCGTTAATGAATATCTCCATGGTGTGCAATATTGTGTGTATAAACCTTATTTATTTATTTGTACCTATGCAGCCTATCGTCTGAACGCGCCTGGCAAATTTATATAGTTTACATAATACAATGTGTATATGTATGTACATTAATACCGACGGGCTTTGTGAATAATATGGTAACTTTTTTTTAAATGTATCACAAACGCATTTCTCAAATTTATGGTCTATCTTGTCAAGCGTTAGAGTATATTATTATTGGCATACATTATGAACCTGGCATTATAATATTATTATAATGCATATAATAATAATAATAGTGACACGGTCGGCGGATAAATCAAACTGTCGTTTGGCGTACCATCGCCGTTTTTTGGTTATTGATAAAAAAAATTGTATTTCTCCGTTTGGCGCATTTTTCTGCGTACATTGACGATTGGTTATAGGCTACTATTTATTATTATATGTGTAATATTTTTTCATCCACTCCACGGGCTCGGCGACCTCAATTAAGTCGCGTTTCGGTGTTTACGACCCGGTCGTTAATATAATTCCCAACATTGTCGCACGCACTCATAAAGCAACCGTTGCTCTCGTACTGGACACAATAAATAAATAATGTGGATCAATCGGAAATGATTATTGCCATACACTATATACATAATAGTGTACAACACGAACGACCTCACTATAACCCCGTTGTGTTTTTTTGCCGATCGACTTGTGTTCGCCAATATAAACGTCGGATTTTGCAGCAGTGTTCTATGACTATAACAGTAATATATTGATATTTTGCAAGGTTCCAAAAGTTGGTCGGCTCGAACGACACAAAAATATTAAAAAATAATCATTATAAACATACATCCTATCGCTATTATAAGACCAACTCTCACGTAAATGGTTGCATGCTTAGACGACGACCGGAGAACCAGGAGATAAATAATATATTATACGGCACGATGGAGAAGAGAGAAGAGAGACTATTGGACTAACATTGGAATGGAAACCAGGCGGAAGAAGACCAAATGGAAGATTCAGGAATAGATCGATTGACGTGATCGAAGAAGATCTAAAAACCATAGGAGTCAAGACTGGAGAGAGACAATTCAAGATAGAGACAGGTGGTGGAGTGTAGTCATACCAACAGAAGATCATCATATCCTACCGACTGCGCCATGTTATGTCATTAGACGTGATAGGTGGCCACAGTATAGTTACAGTATATCACGGCTGTTAGTTAACTTAATTAAAGTAACGCAATTGCACACACCTTTGTAAAAATTTGTTTTACCCGCCAATAACACAAATACAAGTATACCGTGCCATAATATATTCTTATGAGGAAAATACATTTATTTATTTTAAACATATTTCGGCAACTTCAATTACTATTTTCTTTGTTGAATACTTATCATACGACATTATAGATAATGATTTATTGCATTATAATAATAATTTTATTCGGTAGTTTTGTCCTTGAATCGAAAGAGCTAGCCGTCTAATAGGTATAATAATATATTATTACTGTATAAACTACAATAATATAAAATATTGTAAACCCGGTACTATTGGATTATAGCTCTGGAAGTTATTATTTCTTTTTGTCCAATACTAAAATCTATAATAATAATAGTAATAATAATAATATATGCATATATTTTGTTGTCCGTCGTCGTTGATTTTTTACCATTTAAGTACCATGTCTTAAAATTTCAAACCGCGCGACACGACGACGACAACGGATGTGTATATTTTTTTAATGCTATTTTATATACCTATACATAATATTATTATATTTATAAACTACTACAGCGCTTCGTCGTGTCGTGTATATAATATAATAATATATGTACACGGTAGGATAATAATAATTATTACTTTACATTTTTTTTCCACCCAGAATAAACGGCTCTGCTATTCGTTATGTTAGTTTGTGTGTGTATGTGTGTGTGTGTGTGTGTGATGCCGAAGTCATATTTCAGGTGCTTCCAGTTAATTGGAAACCGTCAGCGCGGAGACAAGACAGAATCATAAAGATACCAGCTCTACTCCTCTTTCTTGGCCGCGCCAGGTTGTCACATCCGTTGATGATTTATCAGACTTTTTGGAATTCCGTGGCCCAACCTCGGCGGCCATATAATATAATATTACCTTCTTACGGTCGTCTTCGCTTGTACTTCTTCTACGGCTACTACACAGACAGCTAGGCAGCACTACAACAGATATCTTCTACTCTCTCGGTAAATATAGTGGAACTATAAATTATTCTTTACCCCCGGCCAGTCCGTCGCACATATCCTCGATGGTCATATAACAACCGCTTTTGACGGATTCGGAATCGTACTGGCTATATTATATTATTATTATATATATATATTATGCTGTGCGCTAGAAGTCCCGGATTGTTCGATTATAAACAGTGATAAAATACGCTCACACAGACACACACACACACAAGTCGGTAATAATATAATAATAAAAAATAATAATAATAATGACTAAGAAAACGATATAACGCCGAACAATTAATTGTGAATCCGAGTGATTTACTACGACGGGTCGTTGCCCCTCTAAGGTACATAATATGATCTACACACGCCCAAGACAATAATTCCCCAACAACGCAACGACTTCGGTCATCTTGTTTTCAAACGTCTTAACACGGTAATTATTTTATCGCTCCACTATACCCTATGTCTGTGTAGCACGTTAGAGTAACAAATGAAAACAGACGAACTTGCGCTTGTACGCCACAGTGAAGCACAAACAGAAGGACTAAAATCGGTCTTCGCTGTTATAAGCTGTTGGTACTCTATATGGCAAAATAAGTTTTTACCTCTTGACTTAAAATAGTATAGGTTTTTTTTTTCAACAACAACAAAATGCCATCACTGGCATCTCATCACCACCGCAGAGTAGATTAAATCAACTTGATCTTTTACCGGACCACCTACCAAAGAGCAAACTGAAAACCGCATCATAAACTTCAATATTATGTTTGTGTTTTGTCGGCTACTATGTTTGTATCTTGCGCTGTCTTTTTAATCTTGCAGAAGTTACAATACTTTTGTGCTCAAAACGCATAAAATGATACACATAAATATAAATATAAACTTCTTGACCAAGTCGACGAAGGTTTTTGTTTTAATAGCTCTGACTAGTTGTAATAATGAGTTTATCGTATAGGGTAAGCTTAAAAATGTCGTCAAAAGTTTCTTTTATGTTCACTGCTGTTAACTGATTTATTACAAATTAAAATCGTTCATTCGAAACCTTTGGCTTACACCCAATTAAACTGTTATCGCCTAATCACCTTACAACCAAGCCCATAGTCTTATTTCTAAATTAAGGATCTAAAAACTCAGTTACATTTAAGTGTTTGAATAATTTTTTTATAACTAACAATACATTTTTGGAATAATGGACTTTTACAAGCTTAGTTTGTTTTCCAGAGAACTTACCTTGTGGCTTGTATTATCTTATTATTATTATTATTACTACTTTGTTCTAACTGGTATTCGTGATTAGCTAATTTAGATTGACGGGCGCCCAAATTGGCATGTTATTTAAAAAAAGTACAAACAATATCGGATTTCCAACGGAATTCAGGCAGATCCAGCAATATTTGGACAGACTTCAAAATCCATTAGACGTATCTAATAACTCATGTCAATCGTTCGTTAGGCGAGTTGTTTGCAAAGCAGACATTATTTTTAATAATGTTCGGATGACAGATTAAGTCACTCGAGCGCAGTGTAGATGCATTTATACTTTAGGACGCTTTTACAGTAAAGAAAAACATGTAATAATCTAAAAATTTAGAAAACAAAAAATAAATATGAACGTGTAAAGTACGCATGTACAAGATGATTTAGGACGTGCTAATGGACTATATCAAATGTGTCTCTAAATTTCAAAATGATAATTCTGTATTTTGTTTTCTTCTGAAGGTTTAGCAGCCTTATAAAGTCTGTAATACACGATTTGAACACAACTTCCATTAACAATTCAAATGCAACAGTGCGACATTCGTATGAATCATTATAGACGGTATAGAAGACTGACTGTCAAATATAGATATGTTCTTTTAAACGTGACGTTACACAATCGGTTTAGAAAACATAATATTTTTTACTAGTTCGTGGTAACCATGGCCTCGTTAAACAGCAACTCATTCTATATGGTGATAGCTAGTGCGTTCTGTAAGAAAACAAAAGCTTGGTGCATTATCAATTTCAGTATCAGTTTCATGCTTACGGTTAGATACTTCATGCAACTTTACTCCAATCGGTCAGCCATTATTTTAGTACCCAGCCAAAAATGACCAGTGAATATACTTATAATGTGATAACTTGATTATAATAAACACAATCTAAACCTAGTACAGTGAATGAATCGGCACAGTATAAATCAGTACAGTATGAAGTAAAGAAAGGAAGATAAAGATAATTATTAAATCTGAAAGTGATTTCATATTTTCATCACAATCAAACGCTTCGATGGATAGTAAAAAACCAGTAAAGTGAAGTAAAAATCTAGTCCATTAAAACCCTTAACAGTAAATCCGAGCACACTCTTAACCATTACCATTAGCAGAGATTAGGGGGAGGGGAGCTTGGGATTCTATAAACCATACAATTTAAAATTAGTGCTACATTTATTTATTTTGGTTTCAATAAATCTTTCGATAAAAAAACTAAAACTACAAAAAAAATCAGGTTTGGTAAACTTGTCTAAAGTCTATTTTTTTCTGCAAATTTATCGACTGGATATTATTTCAAGAATTTATTTTTCAACCGAACATCAAAATTGTGACAAGTCTTCATAAAATTGAACACATATGATCATTATTATTATAACTGCGTTTACTGAAAACATACCCGAATAGTTTGTGGCGGGCGATAAAAACGTCAGATTTCCGTATAAATAGAGTTATGCAAGTTTACATATAGTTTAACAAACATTGTACACTGCACACCGCTGCTGCTGCTGCTGCTGTCCGGTTGTCGCTATTTACAATAAATTATCGTTACGAATTACAATACACGCGAACGGGCTGTGTTTTAAATCACAATAGGTTTTTTAAGCGACATACCTCTCTACTTCACATGGGAACGTGAACATAAAAAATAAAAAAACCGTATATTATCTCAATCAGATAACAATTTCACAGCAGATTAGTATAATAGTGATGTAGTCGTATTTCAGGTTCGTTACGTCGACCATTCACCGGCAAATATTCCGGTCATTAATTTGAATTTGCCGTCGTCTTTGGGACAGAAGTGTAAGTGATGCCGAGCACCTATCCGGTGCCTTGTAACTGATACCCCGGTACACACACATAATATTATTATATACAGCCGAATCAATCTAAGTACACCAATGGGTTGTGCGAACAATGCAATCAACCGGCCGGCGGCGTCGTCCGCATATACAATACCTACATATGATATTGTTGTGTTAAAATGATATTTTTTCCCCTTACTTTTTTTTTTTAAACAAATTTTTCCTTTTTTATTTCACATATTATTCGCGACATGTGTTAAAAGCGTATTGACACGAGCAATTCAATGGCGGACCACCATTAATAATACCGGTGACGAAAAATAATATCGCCAAACGCTCTCTAGCTAGGCATTGTTATTAATGTATAGGCCGAAGTGTTGCATTTCTGAATAATATTATGTTTAAGGCGACTCGTCTACCACCGCTTGTACATTTTACTTGCTTGATTTTTTACAAATCGAGTAAGTATGGTAATTGAGCTTGTAGTGATTGGATAAAAAACAAAATTCTACACACTAGGTAATAGTTATTTGTCTTGGCTTTAATATAAGATAATATACAAATGTAAACGGATTCCTTATCTTTCTTGTTAACGAATTCCTTAAAGATGTGTTACATCTTTTAAACGGTTAATTTTCAAATTTCTTTTAAACTATAAATGATAGAGAGTTGACTCTAAGCTCAAACAATCCACGAAATACAAAAATACCGCGTGCAAACCGCCTCGGTAATTTCGAAGATTATAATAAGGCACTTTTGCTTGTATAGGTATGATAATATAGATAAGAAGATAATATTATACAGAAAAGCGAACCGCCAAGAGTGACATCTTCCGTCCCACGAAACGACGTGAAGTTTATTGTGTCGCCACTTAGCCAAGTACATCACGCCTACTTACACTGACACTATAATATATCCTTGGGTGGGTCGATACATGATATATATATATATATATTTATTTGCATCGATAATAGCTTTTCACTGATTGCCGTTTGAAAGCCTCAAATCACCAAAAAAGCGCCAATATATATATATTTGTATGTATATAATAAGTAATCGGTGTGTGTTTTACGAACGACGTTTGAGGTTGAAATTTAAATTTATAATTTTCGGACGTCGGTGTTTATTACAAATTGCGTCACGTGCAAAACCTGCGAGACATGACCATCAAATTATAAAAGATGTTGGCAAAAAACGATTCGACCTCAATCGGTCCAGAACTTGATTATAATTAATATGCTGCTCGAATTGGAAATCTTATATCCGCTCTGCCGGTCACTAGACGATATTTTAATAGAAACAGGAGATACATATAATATGGAAGACTCAGCAAAACCGACGGTACGCGCCAAAAAGGCCGCCACAAAGGTAGGTGCGTGACCATCACAAAGGAGCGACGGGGAACAGCGCGAGTGGGAATAAATTTATAGGCTAATTATTTAGCAGAAAACGTTGGAAATATAATAATAATAATAATATATATTTCGTACGGCGTCAGATACTAAAAGGACAAACGGGTCATCGCAAGAGGCGGCGGAGAAAGAGAGAGGAGAGAGCAGCGGAGTAAGAGAGGGTCTCGCGGATAAGGGTCGTTGTATACGCTATAGAGTTGGTGGCTAATTACAAAAGAAGGCCGGACAGCAGTTTCGTAAATCATGAACATCACCCTTTGCCCGACCACCCTGCACTCCCCCCCCCCCGGGGGCGTCTGCCGGTGCCAAAAAACCGTGCCATAAACCCGGTTATCTTGCAGGCGCATATTGCGGCGTCCCATGCTTGTGCCCGTCCTCTTCCCTGTGAAATAATCCCTTTCGAACCCGTCAATAGTGTGTATTATATAATATATATATTATTATGCATACATACTATGTATATCTGCTTGCCGGCGTTGGTGTTGTTATTGGCGGTGGTCGGGCGGGCGGGCGGGCGGCATTTTTAATCGCGCATATATCTTTATGATAATTACCCAAAGGCCGGTGCCGTTGTTATACTGGCCGGCCGGCGGAGAGCTTTCCAGCAAGGTGATATACGGTTTCATAAATATTTTTTAATCACTTTTTATGAAAGTCGGCGCACCCGGGCAGAGAGCCTGCGAATGAGTCTGCAACGCCGGTTCTGCCGACCTCCGGCCAAATCGAGTTTTCCAACTTTACATCCCTTCCGCCCATCCTTTTTGTGCGGGCTGGTGGGACGGTTTTGTATATATATTTTTTTTTTTTTTTAAACCCGATAGTTTTAACGGTTTAATTATTATTACAAAAAACAATTCTACGTCGCTATTAACGTTATACGTCGTATTATAATATAAATCCCACATAAAATACTCCATCTACTCCACTGAAAAACATTGAATCATGGATAATGTTCTTGCGGTTTATTGTAGTACATATAACTCTTATATAATTTATCTGTTATCACTTATCGATTGTCTCTAATCTTTTATCACTCGTCTCTTAGCGTAGGTGACATGAAATTGCTTGTACCCAGTCGAATAACATATCCATGTTAATAATGAAAGCCGAACGCTGTTTAGAACAGTCGACAACACAAACATATCTACGAGCCTAGATCATGGGTATAATATAGCATAGAGTAATAATTTAAAGAGATGAACTAACATAATATAATAGCTTGTACGCGATAGTGAAGTAAACAGAAGGACTAAACCCAGTATGGCCACACAAAAGAAAAAAAAAGTCTTCTTTGTTGAGCGGTTGGATTTCTATAAATGATAAAATAAATCTAAAAATATTTTTTTTTTTTCAAAATAATATTATCATCGGTACTGTTGAACAAGCTCGCAAAATTATATTATTGAAATATTATTTTTGTATACTTTCAAAATAGAATTTCACATAGTCATATATACAAGTTATTTTATGGATATTAAAATTAATAAACGATTTAATATGTAATGAAATCTAGATATTTCAATAGTGTGTAATACTTCTGAAATGGATTTACTAAAAATTGTATTTTGTCTGAAATATTTTTTCCGCGTGTGGTCTTTTTGCATTAGAGTTTCTTACAACAATAATTATAGCAACAGCTTGAACACAATATAGTACATGCAGAAAATTGTAGATATTAACTAGATACTTAGATACTAACAGTAAGATAATTTTGAATAGAATCCGACACTGTGTGCCTGTGAACCACTTGTTATTAGGAACCAATTTAACGGTAGCCGTTATCATTGATGTGTTATTACAACAGTAGGTATATTGAACGGTAATTTTTGTTTTCTTCTAACCGAGTAGACTGACTTTGGTCTTTCTGTTTGCGTCACATTTGAACCACTTAAGCCACCCGCTGATGTATAGCGGTGATGGAAAATGTATCAGCTGCGCCTACGCTTTCTTTTTTTTTTTATTTGTAAATGACAGCTAAGGACACCGTATTAACACCGTACTACACGAGGAGAACGCCTGACACAGTATAATATAATATAGGTATCGCATCAATAAATAAAATAATATACCTACCTAATAAATTATGATAATAATAATAATTATGATTGCGGTTAGAACGCGTTAGCGATATCCGTTTTCCATTACACAATACCAACAATATAATAATAATTAACACCGCGGACTTGAGGTTGAGGTCGAGCTTACAGCAGCTGGCGGAAGAGCGGTTAAAAAAAATTCTTGAGATCCTTGAAAGACATTGGCGACGGTCGCTGTGCTTTGTAGGCCACCGACGGGACAGAATTCTCTGTGGGTACCTTACCTATGTGAAATATTATGGCGTCGATTGATTTAAAACCTTGTTCATTATGTAAATCATACAAGTCGGATGCCGGTGTATAGCTCAGTTCAAACGACAGACGTTCTACAACAAATGCCGCGCAGTTTGACGTTTCTATTTTGATTACGGCTGCTCGGCGTTTCCAAATAAGACATTTACAAGGTCTTTTGACGATATGTACCTACCTATATTTTATTCGAACGGCATTCAAAGACAGTGTTGTAAATCATAATTGTTGATCAATGTCGCCGCGCAAACAAACGACAACTGGATCGCCAACGTACAAAAATAAAAAATGCCATATTTTTTACTTACTCTTTTACAGATTTTTTCCAAGAGCCTACACTCAGAAATTGTACGACTAGGCCTATCACAACTTCTTAAGTAGTTACACACCTTTACTCTGGTATGGACACCGCACACGGTACACTTAAGTGCTTACACCTTGTTTACCAGCAACTCTTGGCAATAAGCGTTTTATAAGTAGTGCATTTTATAGACCTGGGAGACTAAATCTGTCAAAAGAAACGCGCCATTAATAGCTGCGGTTGTAATATATTATTCTTACCTGATCAAATATAGAGTACACCGAATTAAATATAACCGGTACAGCAATAACGCTATTTGTTTTATGCTATATTTATCATGTGTATAATGTTATATTGTTGCAATAGGTATAGGTTAAAACTCTTTCATCCGTGTGCACTACGCGTGGTGAACTCCTCTAACGCTCTACTATAATATGACATGTTATTAGAATATATATGTATGTATTTACCGGGTATTTTATAATATATGCACAGATGTACATTGCACATATGCACATATCATATAAGCACGTGGCACACCAACACACGTGGTACATCGTGTCGTTCACCGTCCATTGGCCGAGCCAGTGGTTTTTTTTTATACCTATATTTTTTATTTTTAGTGTATTGTATTCGGTTTTTTTTCTTTTTCTATTTGTTCTTATAGACTACCGTCGTCGAGGCGTACGCGAGTGTGCACCAGGTGTCTCACAAGAAACCTATCAATACAAATGGACAAAATGGACCGCCTGCTTGCAGGTGCGCACAAAGAACGTTGGTCGAGGCCGCCATGGTCTGCGAGTGATTGATTGAACGGTGATATCGGCGTGTCAGATGAGCCGGCCAATGATTTGCTGCCAACATATTGTATTGTACCATGTATAATACATAATAAATATTTCCCATACAGGCGAGTATGTGTGTACTGTGTGTACGGACCGTGTCGAATCCATAATAGGTTCCGCTTGCTTCAGTACACAGTTGTACACAGTTGTACACTATATTATATTGTTTAAACACTTCTCTTTCGCTCTTCCTCACTCATTGAACTTGGGGCGTTTACGTCCATTAGACGAGGTCAACGACAAATAGAACATGTCACGTTATAATATACATGTGTTCGGATTTACTAAAAAAAACAGCCCTCCTTCTCAAATAACTCATTAGAGGTAAAAAAACGCACACAATTTGATTTTTAAAACTAGCACACTCACGTGATCCCTAATCTCTCCCCCCCCCCCCAAATAATAAAATCGTTATACGGATATATACATGATATAAACGTCATAAATTTGTACAAATGTGTGTATTACATATAATCGTAAAATAATCGCAAATCATTACAATAGACTGTTTCGTGTGTACCTTTTACACGTACAAAGAATTCGATTCAGCAACCATACATACCTATACCTATATATTTCATTGGCCATTGTAGACCAAACATACAAGCCACATAATATGTATTCAAAAATCGATATATGTCCCAATTAAAAACCTTAACGACAGTGGCTTACATTAATATTTACACTTGATTCGTTTGAACGTTTAATGTGGAAATTAATTTAACTTGTTAGAAACAGTTGACGGAACTGTGTACTCACATTTAACCTACTTATCTATCCAAGTCGTTTTGAGTTTTATATGACCACAACGAAGTATGATTGTAAACTAATAAATTATAATGAAGAACCGCTAACGACGTGCGGCAGGCTGCTCAAAAAACTAACTACTGATAATGACTAATGACTACTATGTGTGTACTAACAAGTGTACGCTGAAGTTCTCGTTTTAAATTAATGATCCGTCAATAATTATACCTATATACCAAAACCATTTTATAAATAAAGCGTCTTTTTTAAATACAGGGTGTAAATTTTACTATAGAACGCATTCTGAAATTAACCGAAAAACATTTTAGTGATTGAATATTTTCTTATCAATTATACATTTACATTAATTAAGTCAACCGTTACCTGTGTATTGAATGTACAAAAAAAAAATAGATACCGCTGTATTAACAGTTTGAAAGTACTTATATTTTAATAAATCTTAAATACTTTTAAAAAGTATTCTCGACAAGAGGGCAAGTAATAGACATTAATTTTAATGGTCATCTATAAATATTGCTTTGAAACAATTGTTTTATTTTGTTAATTTTTTTGAAAATCAGTTGATACCCCAAGTATTTAATTACATAATTAGTTTTAAATTAAATTATAATTTAGCTGTTCTCTCAACTCCCTCTCCTTTGTTACTCCAATTCTGATAAATAAGTTTCTCATTTCCAATAAACAACTATTAATATGTTAATATCGCTTAAGTTTCAAAAGTTAGTATAAAAGTAATTAGCTTGGGAGGCTGATATTTTACCTGAGGAATTATATTCTAAAACATAATTTTGTAAAAATATAATATATAATATTATATTATATTTACAAAATACAAAAAACCATTAGGTATATTTAGGAAGACAATTTTTATTCATAGATAATGGTTCTAATAAGAATTTACACAACACTATATAAAACATCACCGCCCCCTCCCCCCCCCCTGAGATGAACTCTCAAATACGCCACTGTAATAAATACAAAACGATGACTTGTTTACATATTATATTGTGTATGATATTTTTAAGCTCGTATAAGATCTTTTATTATATGTATATATTTTTTTTTGCGTTTAATATTATTCAAACGAGCCATGCGAGGTGCACCGTCATCGTGGAGATGTGCGCTGTCGCCATCGATGAAGAAGACGGACGACATAAATCACATTAAGGCGAGTCTGCCCATTCGACTTGTGCGATGGTTATAAAAAAAAAAAACACTTGAAATTCTCGACGACGAGACAATATCTCAACCGCTTTGTGCGAAACGTGTTTATGGTCGGCAAATGCGTATAATATATTTAAATGTGTTCGTATGAAACCGAATTAAAAAAAAAAAATTAACAATAACGATCGAACAGCAAAAAGCAATCAGCAGGCCAACAGCTGAACCGAATTTTTTAAAAAAAAAATTGTTGTCAAAGGCTTGGTCGAGCAAAGATTATTTGCCAACTGTAAGATTGTTGATAATATTATTAATTATGATAACAGCTATTACTATAGTAATATTAAGCAAAGCGTTTTACCGTTTAAATTAGAATTATTTCAAAAGTACCAACACTCAGACAGTGGCAGGTGAACGTCTATGATGTTAATGTGAATAGCGTTAAAAGTATATTATAATAATAAATTATGCAATTATTCACACTTAATTCAATAGTTAACTCGAATAAAAAATGTACATTATACTTATAAATGAGAGACTTCACTCGATTATTGGGCCTTGAGATGTCGCCTGTAAGATTTTTGAGGCGACATTCGTTGCAATTATTTTAATATCATTCCAACAGCGATTTGTAGCGACTTCCCACAACTAAATTAATTACAAGGATATAGTATAATATTAACACATATTAGTAGGTATAAGTTATAACAAAACAAAAACAAAACTACCCGTTAAATACTCAAGAATTATAAACATGACATCGACATTATTACAACCAATAATTAGAATAGTAACTCAAACGAACATTAAAATTTGCCTTTTTTTAAAACCAAGAATTAAGCTAAGTAATAAATATACCTATATTGAAAACAGGATTGTCATAATCTCTTGAGGTTTTATCATATTTTGACTTGATATTATAATATATGTTTGTGTTCTAAGACCATCAACCGAATACAATCTCTGTGAAGCTATGTTTAGGTTAGAAAATTAGTTGACTTGTGCTAAAAAATGTATTTTTCATATTAAGGTTGATGATATAATATCGCAATTGATAATTAATACAAATATTTTCAAATATCTGTTGACTTAAACTAGAAATTTACTACGTTCAAAGTGTAACTTCTCCCCTTTTTGGGGGTTTTCCATGTAATATAGAACCATTTTAGATCTACTTTTGGCATAGTTCTCAGACCTTAAACCGTAAAACTTCACTTTAAAATCGAAATAAAGAAAAAGTTGCTACCCCTTCTGGGGTAAAGGGACTATAATATTTTTTTAGTTTGTCTATGTTTACTGATAGTAGTATGATTAAAGAAAATTCCATAACAATTTTGAACTAATTCTACCATTTTTGAAAAAGATATAGCTGTTTTAGTTTTATATTAAGATTTCGCTAAAAATAGTCAATATTCCTTAAATAAAGGGTAGGTACAATTTCCTCTAAAACCATCTTAAATGTGTTTTATCTTACAGATTTTATTAGAACCCAGACACAGATAAACAAATTTAGATATAAGGTGAAAAATTAGCATATACTATTTGGAAAAAAATATTTTATGCGAATTATCTTTATTTTCAGATTATAAATTTGTGTAACATAATATTTTATGACAACACACAAGTTACAAAGTATATGCGAACAAATGTGCAGCTGTATTAATACCCTATTAACTTCTTTGTAATACACAAATTCGGTTATTTCTGTAATTACCGCTTGTGATAACCTTGAACGCCGTAGTTACCAAATTACTGGTAGGTTACCATTAAACCAGTAATATGTTTTAATATTGAATATACCAAATTAAAATTTAAAAAAAAACCCTTCCCGCCCCAGTATTTTTTATACGCATATTATAGATATTATAATCATAATACCTACGTATAAATAATGCTACGGGACATAATAATCGTAAAATATTCTCAATTATTTTTTCTTTTTATGAACTGGCAGTTGGTGTTATTGCAATCGTAAAAGTCAACCAATACGAACCATAAGCACACAGCTGCTGCGCATTTTATTGGTCCGTCCGAATAAAATGAATACAACTACAGCAAAGAGCAGCTGATATAAACACTAAAATAGTCTCGACAGCAACTCGTCAATTACCTGAGACACGACAAACTGATTCAGTGGCTACCGACCTTCATTAAACAATTAAAAAAAAAAAAAATACATAAAACCGCTTCAACTTTTCTTAATGTTGTAGTCTAAAGTGTAATCACCACGGCAAGACTTGGGCGATAAACGCAGTCTTCGATGATGCAATTATTTTGAGGAATTATTTTTTTTTATAGCGCCTATACAATTTTGAAAAATTATTAGCTATACAAAAATGTTAAATAGGCTCATTTAACAGTTTTCTTAGCGGTTTTCTCAAAACATTAATTTTTGACTCGTGTCACTTTTTAGACACATGTTAGAGTGTAGGCCGGTAATGAGACAATTCCAAATTGATGACACAACAGGCATATTATCAAAAGGCGTTCACGTTTCCTCAAGATTTTCACATAGAGTCCTTGGCACGTTTAATAACAGCTAGGTACAATTTTGTATTAAGCACAACTAGCTTAATGATGCTAATATCCGCCAGTTCAATACAGTACATTTTGTTTGTGATAATGGTAATGGTGAAAAAGGGTGTACAGTGAACACACTATGAAACCGTTCGGCGAGAGACTTGAATGCAGAGACCCGTTCGATAAACAAGTTCACTAGATACAAAAATATCTATAAAGAGATAACTTGAGCCGGTGTGGGCTTAGTTCCTCACTCCTCAGGCCTGCACAACATCAAATTTCATAGTTAATTTGCTTTTGTACCGATTTAACATAACTAACAACACAATTCTTTTTAACCGAAACAAATAAAATTGCATTGAACGTGTACATGGTGGTTCTTTTAAAGGGAAAATACACTCATTTTCTCTTAAAAAATAATAAATTTTGTTGTTCTTGTTTTTTTGAAGACACTGTAAAAAACATGAACAAAAATCTTTTCAAAAAGTTACACTCCAAAAATTGCCAATATTTTAAGAGAGAATAAGTGTCTTACCGTTAATGAATCACCGTGTATATATGATATGAATTCTATACATTGTGTTTATGTGTGTTCAACTCTCAGGAAACGGAGACTTATTAGCTCCTGGAACCTAGTTCCGGATCGTCGATTCTCAAATACACAATATCATAAATATTTTGTTATACTCAACTACCCTACTATGATATTGCGGTCAATGCGCTTCTTGTACATGTATATCTAATAGTGTATGCACCTATTATAATATTATGTGTGTTTGTACCGCTCGAACGTGTTACACGACATTAGACATACTTATGTGTATATGTGTATACATATATTATAATATAATATATAATAACGTCAGCATATTATATATAAATATATATCTATGTATGTGTGTGTGAGAGATTTTTGTTCGCCTGACCGGGAAAAATCGACGACGATCCGACGGTTGTCTGTAAAAGGACATATCGTTCTACCGCGGTAATCAATTATTATTACCAACGTGTGTATGCGGACAAACACGCATATGTACACTTGAAGTACAGACCGACTTGAGATTATATTGAAAATAGGTACACCAATCGCACAATAATAATAATTCAAGGCGCGATCGACGTCCGATGTGTGTACAGCTTGTGGTGTAGGCCATTGAAGACACCGAGAACAGGTACCCAGCTCTCTCTCAAACGCACATCAGATAAAAGTAAGTACGGCTCGTGGGTGAAGTGTAAAGTATGAGCGGCCGTCCGACGCGTCCGCGTTACAATATGTACGGCTAAATATAAGAAGAGTAATAAAATATATATTATACGCATAATAGTATAAATAATAATAATATAATGGTAGGCTGTAGGCTAGAATCAAAACTCACACGGTCCCAAAAAAAAAAATTAGTTGGCAACACTGCCTTCGAGGGTGTTTTCGACCCTGAATCCAAATGTATTATCAGCTATTTTTGGAAACATATTGAGTTTTTCGGTTCAAACTACTTAAACATATTGTAGTACCTGTAGATTTTTTTGTTGTTTAGGAAAACCCTCTTCCAGTTTTTTGCGTTTTCTGGAAAATGTGATATTTGATTATTGTGAGTCATTCTAGCCATTATAACAATATATAGATATGGCGCGAGAGATAAGTCCGCAGCTGCTGTTTTCGGGCATTAAACGCGTTAAAGTCGTTTCGTTTTATTATTTTATATTGTGGTATTTTTACGACGCTTCGTTTTCTATCCAATTTACTCTAAGGTGGCATTGATTTGCATAAACACTCACACACAACGTAGTGACTATATCGGCGTAACGGTTTCGGCATATTTTATTTGTGCATAAAATAAAATTTCTCATACTTTATTAGTCCAGTGTTTTGGGAAAAGATAACTAAAATATTTTCTAGATAAAATAGCTAATAGTTTATTTTAAAAATGTATTAAATCAACAAATATTATAATGTCAAATTAAATTTACAAGTTACGAACACATCTATGTTAATTTTTTTTTTAATGTGGTTATAACAGTTATTCTCATACAACACAACATACAAAAACAAAATAAGCAAAATATATGAAATACCATAAACAATACTACAAATACAATAATAACAATTTCTATCTAGACAAATAGCCTCGGATAACCATTTTACTTACTTAGACAAGAAAATAAAATGGTTTAATATTTTTTTATCTAGACACAAGATAATAGTTTTAAAAAAATGTATGTAAATAATTCCCAACACTATTTTAATTACCCTCGGTTTTGGACAGCTTTCACGGGGAGACCATAAAGATGTTATAAAACATATTTTGAATATTAATCATAATCATTTTTTATTCGTCCGTATAATAGAAACGTTGAATACAAACTTGCTAACATACAAATAAAGACATGCAAGTACCTTATAGAGTACAATGCGTACCCATGTCCATGTCGATTCATTTTGCAAAATTGATCAATTTTATTCACAGACAACCAACTGTCCAAGTTTAATTTACCTATCACGTCGTACAATATTATATTATAAACATCTTAGTGTATGATGGAAAAACTAATATGTAAAGAAACTTGCTCGGGACTGCCAATGTTTCTATCGATTTTAACACCTAGAAGCTGTCAGGACGATAAGTAAGCTATTACTTATTGAAGTACCAAGTCAATACGAAATTGAATTAAGTAACACGAACATTGTTCGACGTGTATCTGTCTGGTTAGTAAAAATAAAACAATTACCTAAATCATCGACAAGAATAATTAAATTACATTTAGAACATCTGTGGCACCGAAACCACCATAGGTACATTATTATATAGGTCCTATAGAATACAATGACCCATTCGATAACACGGTTTAAGTAATATTAAATAAATAGTCTTAATAGTCGTTTACTCTTAAATAATTGATTGACATATTTTAAATCGATTTTCGTCAAATGTTGCCTATCCTTTCCGTTCTCGCCTGTTTATGTGCTCCGTAACTCTTCTTGTGGCGGTTCTCGGATAATTTCTTTCCTTTTTTTTTTTCATACCGATTAAAACAAACAACAATTAATGTCAATTAAAAAACAATCGTACCGGGCGCTTCTTTGGCGGTAAGCGCTGCAGATAATTATTATTGTATTGTGCCCAAGCCCTCGCCTGAACCCTATGGTATTTTTTTTTTTTTTTTTTTAATTCCACTTATCGACGCTGTCATTATTGTTTTCTTATTATTATCACCGTGTGAAGTTTAGAGCTGGAAAAGACATGGCACCGCAACTGCACACGTCTGCTGGTCCATTGTTTTTTTATTTATTTATTTATCCATTCGCCCCGTGAGCCCTAGCTTAGTTAAACGCGAAATTATTCACATGCGTAGCATTAAAAAAAAAAAAAGTCCCTAAGTAGACGACGGGGAAATGTCGTATTATGAGCAAAAACGTACACAGCCGAATGGTATGGCGACGAAACCGAGTGCAATATTTATGAGTCGGTCGGATAGAGGTGACGGGCACGTATATAATATGTACATACACACACAAACACGGCTTCCTTTCTTTTCTTTTCCAAAGATACACAAAGCTTCACACACACTCACACATGTATATATGCTTTATATAAAAAGAAAACAAAAAATTATACGCGCTTTCGAACGTCCCGATGAAAATTTAACAAACTCTCAGCTGCGCTATCCGCATTGCAAGCACAGCATCTAAATAATCGTCTAGATTTTCTATTCGAATAAGAACTTGCACAACTCTGCCTATCGGACCTTCTCAGGAAGACTGTAGACTGCGTTGACAATCGCTTATCAGTATCACTTCATTTCTTCTTCTTCATCGGTCCGTCTGTCAATCATTGACCATTGCTGTCGCCCCCAAGTCTCTCCAAGTCGCATACTGATCCAATCTTCTCATGTGTTTGGCAACTACATCAATCCACATAAATCACCCTTCAGATGTCGTCGCTTGTCTCGTAGGGTAGGTATGTTTTTGAGTAAAACACTGAGACGCGTGCAGGCCTTTGACCATTAATTAACCTCAAGCATAACCCGAGTTATAGTTCCCTGGCTGCAAAAGTGGTTACAGTAAATAAAAGTACTACAATTTACCATGTCTACAGAATTTTACCCAAATTGACTGATCTCGTATAAAATTGTTGTGTGAATTTACTTTGCTATGGTAATTGGCATTTGAGTTGGCACTTGGCCTTTAACTATACGTTACCTTTTGTATAGCATATTCAATTGTGACCGCCAAGGTCGGTGAAGTCTACTAGTCTTCATGGCTATACTATGACCTTTGGTTTGCGCACAACTGCAGTCCAGCATAGATTAACATCATCAGCATGATCGTTGCATCTGTCCCGGCATGTCACAAAGGCCACACAGCCTTAGCGATCCCTGTGTATACAACGTCACCGTGTACCCAAATAATGGATGGCCAAGTCGGCGAAAGGTCGCCGTTCCGTTAATGTTCTTTTAAACCAAATGCCCCACGTATATAAATTATAAACGTACAGGCAGGTAGGCATATGTGTCGCAGTATAATAATATCACGTGTATTAGTCGTATGCGGTTTTGCTCTCAAGTTGATCCATTTTATACTTATGTGTGTGTGTGTAGTTCTCTTACCTCTCACTCTCTCTCTCTCTTTCTCATGGGTTCAATCCATATTTTTTTGTTCACAAACACTCACACACACACACACACACAAACGGAGAGCGATAACATTACTCTCCATTGTGAACTGACAAGCAGCAACCGGTAACGGCGTTTGATTTATTAAAATAATTTTATGACTCCTCTCTCTCTCTTTCTCTCACTTTCTCTCTCTGTGTGTAGAGCCGTTTTATATTCGATGGTTGCTAAATTCTCGATTCTTTTTTACCCGCGGGAGAGGGTGAGAACTCTAAAGGGAGCGAACATCATAAATTCTGCTCGGGCCGTACACGCGAAACCCCGGAGACGAATAGCCGTCCGGCTTTATTTCATTTAATGTATTTTTACTATACAATATAGCAAACTTATATTTTTAATGTCTCTCTCCTATAGTACAGGATCGGATAGGAAAAACGGCCGTCCACATGTTCCTGACCAAGACCCGTGTCTCTGCTGTCTCGGTAGGTTAGGCTACAGGTCTATTGCAATCATTTTTATCCACAAAAAATGGTCTATACCGCCAAATGTGGTAGTTTACTTTTTTGAAAACCTATTGCTAAATCGGCATAACCTCAATTCCTGGTGTTGAGATTTAGCTAGGCAAGTTGCTTAAAATTAAAATAACAAGCATCGGATAACATGTATATTCATTGTTTTGGGAATATCTTGGTGGTCATTACTGTTTAATCTTAACTTTAATAGGCGTACAAAGCTAGTACACAGAAGTGGACACAAAGCTCGACAAACATTAGATATTTCTAAGCACATTAGATTGGATCAAATACCTATCCGAGATGTGGGCGTATCGACCGGTAAAATATTATATTATTCAAATGCATTGGAATTTTATGCTTGCTATGTTTTTTTGGAACGCACCCACGTGTAAGCAGCAAAGTGGTCAGTGACGGCGGGGCCATCACTCGAAGAAATGCTATAAAAATATGAGTTACGTCGAAAATATTCTGGGTTTTTCTTGTATAGCCACGTGAAGTAACTCATAAATTATAGTATTAAATTGCTTATATTTTAATAACTTGGTAAAAAAAATATTTTAACTGCACCGTTCATTCATTTTTTTTTTACCAGAGCTGTGTCCTTGTAAATTGCGACTAAAATACGGCGGCCGATAAATAATTAGACATTCTGATTTCATCAACCTGAGAATAGCTATTGCGCCGAGAAGAAACGCGTTCTTGCCCGTCTCGGACTTAAAAGGAACAATCATTGGTTTGGAACTTAAGTTAGGTAAGCGTTTGAGGTTCGAGGCTCTTTGTCAAGGGGCAAAGTATAGGCAATAAACGAGAAAAAACATATTTCACAGAATGATGAACAGATAAAATTGGTGTATTTAGTTTATTATGGTGTCATTTTTACAAGTTATAGAAATTGTAGGTATTATTAATGACTCAGCATAGTTATGAATGACATGAAGAATTTTAATAATTTGTTTCTTGTCTGGAAGATGGAGACTTCTTTAGGGCGTATATTCTGTTAGTACAATGCGCCTATTTTTCGGATTGTGTTTGGATAATTATTATTATTGTTATTGCCGGCTGGAGACGACCGGAGATAAAGTTGACCGTCGTCGGGCGAAAAGCCAAATCGGCAAAAGGGGTGAACCCAAGTGGATACGGAATGTTATGTATTGGTCGTTGTGAAGTGGACGTGACGCGCCCCGAAATTTGCAAATTCATATTTTCGACAACGCCAATTCATTTTGACAGCGCAACCCTTGTCCTCCTAAATCAACTTGCGATATTCGGGTCTTCTATACACCGATCATAACCATAACAATAAAATGCAATACCGCACACCGCAAGTCGTACACAGCTAATCAGAAACACCGAGCTTCAAATACTGAAAGGGCGCACTCGACCTACGATATTATCATAATACAATCCCTTGTATAAAATATATTATAACCGTGTGCCTCCAATATAGACTATTATAATGTACACCGCTGAAAATATAATCATTAAAAATCGCCCACCGGTCGCCTGTACTTGGCAAACAATAATAATAATTACTATACACGGCGTATCGTCTTAACGATATTGATATTAGATAGTAGATCCATATATTTGACTTAAAGGGAAAAGTGTTTTGACTGGGCGCATGCGTTGATATCGAGCAAGAGTTCTAGCTTTTAGTGTGCACATTTTAAAAACCAGCACAGTGTGAGCCAGTGCATTAAGAACTTAACAATGTGGAGACATGGCAAATGACCAGCACAGTACAAACCAGGGAGTCGCAATCAAATAGAATGAAGTAACTGAAAAGTCAAGGTGCAGTGTGACCAGATTAACGAAATTACATTTCTCTAGTATTTATTTAACATATGGTACTGCACAGATGAACGAACACACAAACACACATTAGGTATGTACCTATAAGGACGGAATGCCCGTGTTCGATCAGGACACATATTATGGTCTTGCGCTCATCTAAAGATTCGAAAAGCACATAATGATAAAATAAATTAAAACCTTCTCAGTTCCGCACCGAAGCTAAAATAATATTATGTCGAGCAAAATATGTGCCGAGCAAGGCGTTTGTTTATGGGCGGGCGTGCTGACGGTTGGTGTGTTAAATCAAGAACTAAATTTATGGCCATTTGCTACTGCGCACGCATATTATAATGTTTTTTACACTTGAGTACCTGATTTTAAATACAATTGCGTTTCTGTATAAGGTAAATAAGATTATACAAATTTGTAGCGTTTGAAACCCGAACACCAGACGGAACTTATTTGATATTCTATCAGCTATATAATAATAATGGTAGAATACTTTTACTGCGATTTCAAAAATACAGTAATTACTAATTACACTTTAACCGTACTACATTTCTAGTTTATTACCTATGTATGATGAATCAACTGTCAAGTTTTATTTGCCAATAATTATAATTTAAAATCTTCTCTTTATACTTTTGTTTTAAACATTTAACTCATTTTGAATATAAGTCTGAAGCTTACACTTGACAGTCAGTATATAATATGGAAATAAATTCAAAGCTTAAATGTATACCTTGTTCCCAGCTTTTCAAAACCAACTAACCGAAGAAGAAGTTGATAGCTGATTCATACGTGGATATGTGTAGAGCGAATACAAATGTTGTGATGGATGGAGATTAGTGGAGGGGGATGTTTCTAACGGCTTTTTTATGTAATAATATAAGTATTAACTTGACAAGAGGAATAGTTAGCGAATAAGGCAAAAAAAGGCAACAGAGTTCCTAGTGATAGTAAGTAGTATCTGATTCTTCTCAGATCAATTGACAATCTCCTTATCATATCAAGGTACAATAAATCTAAGGAAACTTGTTCGAATGGTTTCGATTTCGGGTGCAAATACTTTTTAGATGTCTATTTTCACAATAGACTTTAAATATGCGCGTGGTGTGGGAAATATCTTTCCTTTGGATAAGATAAAAGATATTGTACGAATTCCAATACTACAATATTATCACCTATATATATATATATACATTTCATCGTGCGAATAGTCACGAAAAGTAGTGTATTTTATTTTTATAATAATATTATTATGATGAATAACGAGACGGTTTCTTGGCACCTAAAGCTATATAGTACCGCACAAAAGGTGACGGCGCGGTATCAGTTTGGTCAGTGCGTTTTATTGGCGGCGGCGGAGGAGGAGGGGGGGGGTGGAAATGGATATTATACAAAAGAGAAAAAATGATAAAATATAAAAAAAAAGGGTCGGTGGACCATGTCCGGCCGAGGCGGCTTTGGTCCAAGAAACGGTCACGCGGATTACATACATATAATAATAATAATAATAATAATATAATGTACGTAAAAGCTAAAAAGTCTACAAAATGTGCCCGGGAGTAAATCATGAATAATCAGTAAATCTTATTAGGTCGACATAACGGCGGCGGTGGTCGTTCCTCGGGGGTCCGCTGTATGTGTCCACCGCCGTCGCTATTGTTATTCAACCGTTTTTGGGGGCTTCACGATTTATGGACGCAGATAACGGGTCCAAAACAGAATCCTTACATTACATCATTATGATAAATGTCGTTTTGCCAGCCAGCCGTGAGCCGGCCTTTCGGGGTGAATGTGTGTGTGTGTGTGTGTGTAGTCCGCCTTTCCCTAATTAAAAACTGCCGCCACCGTTAACTTTGCATATAATAATAATATATCCTTTGCGCCCAAACGCGGTGGTAGTAGCAGCGACCACGTCTCGTCCTCCGACTCTCCTTGTGTGTATGTATATGTATCCATATGTGGTGCCTTTGCTTTATGTATAAGTACACACACACAAACACAATACACTCGGATGTCCCTTTCGCGGATTCTATTGCTTGACCGCGTTCGTTTTAAATTTTAACCTGTGTAAGCCGTTTACCGTGTGCTCCTCCGGCCGCCACCGTGGACCGTACATATTATTATTGTTATACGCGTGCAGCCATTAACTCGAGTTTTATGACGTTGGATTTAATTAGAGCGTTTTTATGTCGCAAACTTAAAACGGCACACAAACGGCGGACGGACACGAAAAAACACCCGGAAAGTAATAAAAAAAAAAAAAACCTGATATTTTACCCTCGCGTATACGCTGCTTGGTTTCACTTGGTTACCCCCACTCCCCTCCCCAACTACCCTTCGAGATTTATTGTCGAGCAGATCTTGCTAGGTCACACCTACCCTCGGGCCGAGCCAAAGTATTACCATCGTCCGCCCTGACGATAACCGACAAAGAGAGCATATTTTCCAGTCTTAATAGAAAATTACTCTGTACAATATTAATAATTGATTCTCGCGTTTACCACTCTAGTTCTACTAATTTTTATACTTAACTTAAAAAACGGAGCTTTTCTTAGGGGGGGGGGGAGTTCGCAGACCTATAGGAATTATAATAACTAAAAGTGATAAAATCACTTTGGAACAAACGCTTAAGAATTTAGTTTGTCAAAGTATATTGATAGTACCTAAAAAATATTCCATAAAAAATAATAATTATAAAAATACAATACCTATCAGCTACGCGACGAAGCTAAACACAAATATATTTATGTAATAAAAATATTAAAAACACCTTACGCCAAATACTTTAACGGTGTATAACCACAAGTTTTGCTCAGATCAAAGTACACATTTGATGCTTTTTGAATTTTCTAAAAAATTTATATTTTATTTGGTATGACGTGCCAAACTTTTACACGCACTTGGTTAAATTTATTTATTTATGTAAACAGACAACTGAATCATGGTAAAACAAACACAATTCAGGAGTGCTATCTAGTACAATCATGTTGTACGAACCTGACAAATATCAATGTTAAAACTTTTACTTCTATACTTAAGTCTTAACAATTAAATAGCAAAAACGACAGTGTAAAACAGAGCAGTAGTTAAACACACTTTACACATCATCATGAATTTTGTTTAAATTTATGATTCACCTACCGAATAGTATGTATTATTATGGTACTATGGTAAATAACGGCGACCATGTCAACACTAAGACTGATTTCAATAGAATAGATAAATAAAAAATATAATTGATAATAAAAAGATCTGATATTGTCACTTGTACTATAATCCATACTCTCGGTGTGCGACTGAATATATTTATTCTTATAATTATTATACACACAAATATTCATACATATTACAATGTGTTCTTTACCAACATGATAGTAGTATGAAGTGCGGTATTCGTAATTCATATACCTATTAAATAATCACAGGACCTGGGTATAAATAACATGTGTCAATATTGTACTCAAGCTCAAGTCATGATATACAATTTTTAAAAATCCAAGAAGGGACTATGGTAACGCGAAAAATATAAGAATGTTTTCTTAACTTGTTGTGTTGTGAGAGTGTTGCGACTGGAAGCGGGGCTGGGGCAGGAAAAGGGGGTTGTGAACAGAACCGACATATTATTTACAAAGTTCAAGTACAATATCGGTCCCAACGGTGCGGCGGCACGTTGTTTTCTTTTTTGGCGACTACGACCAGCATAGGGACACCCTCCCAACCTTGGGGTAGGTGACATATACACTGTGTGTGTGTGTGTGTGTGTGTACATACGACGACACGAATAAAGCATATTATTGCCGGGGAGGAGGTGGCGGGGGCATCTCGAGAAAGGGTGGTTTCGCCTCGGGCGGCGCCGGTGCTGCGGTTCACCGCCTTAACTAATGATTCGACCATTAACCGACGCTTGTTGCTCGCCGCACGCCGTTTACCTTTCATCAGTCACACAATCAACTATATCATGACACGCCGACATGTATTTTATATATCTATACACAGAAGCAGCAAACGCCTCTGCGACCCCTTTTGTATTTAATAATATACACACTCGTGTGTAACACCTCTTCATAGGCAAACACAAGCACACTTATACTTATTTGCGTGTGTACATTCCTCGGCCCCCACGTGGATACAAAAAAAAAAACAGGCCAAAGACGAAAGTGTTTTTTATATAGGGCATTTTTTTTCTCAGCGTTTCAAAGGCTGAATGTTTAAAAAGCGCCCGTCGAAGTTTAGGTACCGGTTAAGTTCAACTACTATGCTTGGGATACTTAAGAAAACATTAGAACTTAAAGTCAGTGCTTTTCAACACAAGACATTTTAGTGAGAGAATCCCAAGCCCGTGTACCTATGTGTGCATTTAATCCACAACTATTCGGTAGATATTATTTATGAAATAATTGTGTCATCACACGAGTTTTACATTATAATAATCATAATATAATATTATGTACACATTCGGTGCGACCAATTATTGTGTACAATCGGTTACAATCATACAATTATTAGCCGGGATTATTACATATTAATTATTGTAATTGTTTTCGACGGGACATTTTTTTCCAACGTTACTTAAAAAAAAAATATATAATCTCTGACGAACAAACACACACACACACACACCTATATAGAATGTATTTTATACCCGTTGTACAAATAAAGGTCTTGGGTGTACTATATATTTTTTTTTTTATTTTCACGTGCGTCGGAAATGATTTATTCGATGCCTGTTGCCGCCGATGTGTAATACACAACTACTGTTATTTCAACCGGTTGAGCCGAAAAATCAAAACCGGTCCGAGCATATAATATTATAATATACCCCACGTGTGTGTGTGTGTATTTTTCGCACATATAAACTCATTAAAACGCATTTCGGATCGTGACTCGAGACTTTTTCCCACATTTTCCCGAGACGCGAGCGCCCTGTACTTAAAAAAAAACCGGAAGTCACGGGGGACCGCCAAAGGAAAAAAACCAATAAGAAACGGTATGATATTGTTATACAGCACAAAGGCTTGGATCGGTCGACCAGTGTCCGAATTGCGGTTGTCCGTCAAAGGTCGACGATAAATTATTATTACGATATATTATGCTCTGACAATGGCCGTTTCTGTTCTATTTCTTCTTCTTCTCCTTCTCCACGTGTCTATTTAAACTTATTAAAACGCGTGCATTACACTATTGCGCGGCAGTAACCGCCGAGCCGTGTGTATACTGCAGCTATGCCGCAATAATGATCTATTCGTGATTAGTTCCCCTGCCTGCTCCTCCGCCGGCACTTAGAACTCGGCAGAGATTAATACCGTCGATATGGCATAAACGAATAACACGGGTATACTATTATACACACATACTTTCACGACTTATCTCCACGTTGATTAGCCACGCGGAAAATCTGTACACGTTAATAAAAAAATATATAATAATATATGGAAACATTTGTTTGATCTCGGACCGATGTGGTCGACATAATAATGTATGATTAAATATAGTGGTAAAAACAAAAATAGAAAAATCATTAATTGGTATTTAAAAAAAAAATGTACAAAAAACCTAATGATCATAATATTACATAAAAATAGACCTACTGCACCAATTTTGTCTTATAAAAATGCTAATAAAACCATTTATTTAAACGATCTCTATATTTTAAGACATAGTTGTGGGTACGTTTAGGTTTATCGAGTCGCTGTGATTGTCTAAAAATGCAACCTGCAAATTTGCCACACTGACAAAAGTCCATAGCGTAAGACTCTATACTTGTATTTTTTAATTTCTATTTTTTTGACACTCGTTCAGAGATAGTTATTACTGTTTTCACTCGGCCATCACAACGTTGTCGATAAAAACATTGAAACAACAAGTTCGGGGATAGCAATAAATATGAGAGTAATAAAATAAAGAAAATCAAGTATAAAACACATATTATAGCGTGAGAAAACATTTACTTTAAACGGCGATAAAATCTTGCTCGTAAAACCATTTTGTGCATTTTTCGATTTTTCTAATTCTCAACACAGATTTTTTTCTGTTTAAAATAGCGGCGAGAACCGCTCAATTGTATACACATAAAAAATTACTCTGTTCTCTCGTTCGTTTTTTGGAATTTTTTTCACCCAAAGGATTAATCGTTAAATTTGTTTATATTGTAACCAAAAAAAAAAACGTTTTAAAAAAGTATTTAGTGTTTTTTTTTTTTTTTTTAATTTAGCTGTAGTTTTTTTTTTATAACGCCAATTAAAGCTTTTATGTTTGCAGTTACTATTTATGGACTACGTCAGGTTGTACACGGGTTGTTCGTTGAAAAATCATCCTGGTTGTAGTATACTTACGAGCACAAAAATACTTTTTTTTAAATTTATAAAAAAAAAAACCAACTGCTGTGTAATGACAATGTACAATATAGTGTGATAATCGTCACTATATATTTTTAATAGTAGTAAAATAAATCATTTTGAAAAAAAAAATACTCCAGTTTTGGTTATTTTGTATTTGTTTTAGTCACTAGGACGTGGTGTTTTTTACCTATTTTATTTTTTCAAGAAATATTTTCTTCTTTAATAGCTGCAAGAGCTGATGAAAAAAATACGGTATTTTTTCTGAACAAAAATATTTTTAACAATACACTGTTACACTGTGTGCTCTACTCGTGGAGAACAAGCCACTGATCATCTATCCGACGGTTAATTAATATGTAGATAACATTATTATTAACTACAGCAGTTTTGCACGAGTCCGCCGTCTTATCACAATAATTATTATTACCGACCTATCCACCTTGGTGGACAATTGGCAAGGAAACTAGACTTAAGAGACAGTCGGGTCACTTTGAAGACCGTCGCGGTCACCGAGTATTTCTGATGTTTCTTTTGTGGTTACCTCTACGCTCCTTAGGGATTCGTTTGCGGCGTTTAAACAGGACCGCCGCCGATTCCTTTGATTTGATTGTAAATAGTGGGCCCTTTGGGGAAACTAATAATCTCACCTCTTCCCTGAGTGAGAGTCAGCACTCGGTAGAACACACGAATTGACGGGTTGCGATGCCTTTTCAAACCGACACTTACATTAATAGTGTAACTGTTATATGTATAAGGGTAAGACGGTATGAGTACTAAGAGCATACAATATAATATGTACAGGTAGAGGTGTACTTGGGCGTCGCGATACCGAAACTATACGTTTATGGGCACGCCGACCTAAACGACCGACCGCGATAAGCTTTGCTTTTTGTAAAACGGCTCAGCGAGAAGCTGTTATCAGATTGTCTTGGCTTGCTATATAACCGTAATGGTGATGTTGATAACACGCCAACACGATACAGCGGATAAACTTGTTTGTCACATCTTTTTAACGAAAAAAAAAATAAATCCCTCTGGCCGTATAATTACAGTAAAGAATATTTTATTCACAGTCAAAAATTCGGTTATAAAATATATGGCAAGGGAACATTATCTCAATCGCGTGTATTCTCAAGCGTTATCTTCCATAAAGTACCCGTCCATTTTAATATTTTGCCACTTTTGTGAACTATACCTATTATTTTACATGACAACTATATTATATAATTGACAAAATGTGTACATATCAATAGTCGTTCTGGAAGTAATTTGAACGGAAAGGTTTAACATTGGTTTAGCATTAGTTTCGAAATAAAATCATCAATAAATAAAATAATATGTTTTTGATTTTGATAAAATTCCACTGACTGTGTAAACGATGGTAAAGTTAAAAAATATGTGACGGCATTTGCGCATTATTTTAGAAAAACTCGGGTTTTTTCAAAATAATTTTTAACAAACGTAAGGTACGTCAAGGGAATAACTTATTTACAGTTATAAACAGCCTAACGCGGGTTTTTTACCTACTCGAAATTTACACGATCAATAAATCTACACTATTTGAATTCGTCTTTTTTACCTTAAACATGAATATATATAATTGTTTGGTAAGAGGATATCACAGGTGCAATTTGACTTTATAAAAACACGGGTATAAGCTTCATGCACACAACAACGTACCACATAGTTTACATGAAAATGACTTATTATATGCTTCTCGAAAAGTGTTATTTGATTCCATATTTTTTGAATACGCACGTAATATATTTTGTATAGAAACAAACACAAATTTTAGCTGAAATTCTTGAGTACCTAAACAAAAAAACCCCAAAAAAGCTGAATCAATTAATCTCTTTAATCAAAATAATTGTGGTCTATATACAGTATGTACCTATTACACAAAAAAGCGTTGGCTTTAGGTAAATCAGAAATTGCCTATAGCTCATCTTAAAAAAAATAACATTCAAGGTTTTTGTTAAATAATATAATATTATACAATTACACAACTTTTCGGTTACATTAGATAGGATCTATAATGGATCAATAGTTGGTTGATTAATCTGTGCAGGGACTTCGCGATAAGTGAGATCCATTGTCTTAGGGCCCTAACTAGAATGTTCTCTGCAAGTAAAATATATTGTAATTTGAACATATACCCTATGGATTAAAGTACCTATATTTACAATAATTTTTTGTAGGTCAATATATTATTATCGTGTATGTTAGATACAAACTTCTAGAGATGATATCGATATTGATTTACCTAGGCCACAAACAAAGGTCACCTCTTTTATTGCAGCGCACCAAGACGGTCCGGTATTGTTCCATTTCAAGCACTAGCTTTTACAATATTATTACTCAAGCTGCGTACAGATTAATAGTATTATTATTATTATATTTTGTAAGTAATTCGACACAACTGCTAACCGTGGTGCGCTGGACATCCTTACAGTATATGTATGTATGTATATACCTACACAAACCGGACACCCTTGTACCGCACCTATATCAAAGCCTACAAGGGTCGGGTGCTATAGTATTGGGAAGGGCAAGTCCCCCTGTCCGTACACCACGGCGGCGGTATTAAGCTCATTGTAGTCACGGTTATGATTTAAAGGGATTTATGCCGACCGGGCTGCATGGCCGTAATGAAATAACTTTAAGATAATAATTATTGCACGACGGCCCCGTTTCGGTAGATTTCGATTTTGATTTACTACTATTGTGTTTTTTAGGCAATATTATTATAACGACGACGTTTGCCGTTTTATTAAAACCCGGCACCGTGTATACACATGCATATGTCATGATTTATAAGCGCACATTAAATCAATGCGGCAATAACCGTATTTATGGGTTTTATTCCACGCATATTGCTGCTGTGGCCATCCTCCCAAAACAATAATAACATAATAACAAAACGGTATTAAATAAATATATACAAACATGCATGTATATAGGTATATTACAGTCACCCGTTGGGAAGTAATTAAAATTTTAGAATAACGCCTGGCCAAGTTTCAGCGCACAAGCACCGTCAACGCTATTGAATTTCTTGCTATTTGAAACGGTAAACTGCCACAAAAACCAAAAATATGGCAGTTTACTCGATCAAGGTTTTATCAATATAATGAATATTCATGTTTTATACATATATTTTATTGATATTCGAAGGAAACGCACGTACGTAGTAAAATTATAGCTTAAGTGATTAATGGGCGGCAATCATTGGCCGGGAAATTGCAGAATGTTACAACAATAACGGATAATAAGAGTTTAATAATATTCGGTCATAGCTAGGACAGCCATCTATTATAATAATATGTATAATATAGATTTTATTATTTTATGTTGTGTAATGTATTGTATTTTAAAACGCCGAAATACCGTATATGGTATTTAATATTATGATAAACGATTATCGCCGGAAAGTCACAAGAGTTTTGTATAGTCCGGTGCCGGCGAAATACGGCCCTATTATCATTCTATATATTATTATTATTACATCCGTATATATAAATATATGTAATAAATATGGATATTATTGTAAATATTATAATTTTATCGATCCGATTCATAAAAAAAAAACCGAAATTTTGAAATCTTCGAAACCGAATTTTATAAAAAATAAACCAACGTTCGACCAAATTAACTTCTCGGCTTTTTTTTTTTTTTGATATACGACCTAGTGGATGATGGTTTTTTTATTATAATATTGTCAACTGTAATCGCGCGCGAGAAAAAAATATATAAATAATATACATAAATAAAACGATATTACAAAAATAAAAATCATGAATTATCGGTGAAAGAGTCGGGTAGGTATGTGCCTGTATATTATATTATTCTTATTAGGTATATTATATTATGTGTATTATTGTTGTTTTGTTATACCCGCGTGATGGCTGCGGGAGAGATGGACCTTGTCAGTCCGAAGACGTTAAATCATCGCCGGCGGTGTTGGTGAGAAGAAGAAGAAGAAGAAGCGCAAACCGAGAGAAGAAGAATAACTTGAACCAATGGCCAATGCACACACATGTACGATAAATTATTATTATTACAGGACAGATAAAGAGAACGGTTCGTCTGCCCCGGAAAAGTTCATTAAACGGGCGAACATAATAAAAACCAAAAACGATTTTCTCATGTAAATGTTTGTCACACACACACGGCCGGACGCCGGGTGCCCAATAACTTACACACACGGTTGACAAGGCCGAAGCGGTTTCCTCCTACCGCTGTGTATAGGTAATAATATGACATACGGAAGTTTTATTATGATTTTTTTATATACATATGCACCTATCCAGTCTCGGTGTGGTGTTTATTATATTATTATACCTAATAATAATACTTATATATATATACTTGGGGACTCGGACCGGCCGCCGCAGTACGGTTTGTGTGTATGTGTATAAATCGTACCTATACCTATAAAATGTATTAAAAAACGACCGGATTATTGTCTGGACAGCGGTCGCCTTTCCCCGCCGACCAACCCTCCCCCCCAAATTCTCACCCGTTGAACACTTAACCGGCCAGTCCGGTAGTGCTCACGCATAATACGATCTGACGATACTGTATTATATTATTATAGCTGCTGTATCGAACCGATTATAGTTTTCGTCACTCATTTTCATTATGCTTGTCCACTTTTAATTATTATAAAATAATGTCTCCTTGTTTTGGTTTTTTTTTCCAAAACGTTTAAATATTAAAATTACACCCGTCCCGGATAGCGAATCCGCCTAGCAAGTTGACTGGCTTGAGTATAATATTATTCAACATCTTTTAAAAGCTCAAAGCTCTCATGATATGCTAGTCGACTAGCTAGAAACCATCTCACGATGGCAGTCAGTTGGTCCTTAGAGACTTATTAATTAGCTACATGATGATGATTTTCATCAAAGCTATAGTACAACATAAAATATACAAAGGGTGCTGCATTAAGGATAAGACACAAAATAATTTTTTCTTTTTACAAACAATTTAGTCTGTATTATTTTACGAATTTAGACATTATCATTGATCTTTTCATTATTTCCATTGATCTTTTTCACTCAAGTTTAGCCAGGTAAAACATTTGTATGAGTTTTCCTATATTTTGTGTATTATACAAGTAGGTACTGTTTTAAACTTTAACAACATTAAAAGTGATTATCCAAAACCGGTTGTCAACAAGTCAAAATGTTTAGAAAATTATTTTATTTTCAACGAGTTAATTAAATATTATATACGTCCCCATTTAAGTTTCAAAAGTCGCTAGACCTCTGGAAAAAAAAATACTAAAAATAGTAAATATTATTAAGTGATTTTTTAATATTTGTAAAATAACAAAAACAATTTTTAAAAGAAAAAACTATAAAATTGCAATTATTTTAGTAGAGAAGTAGTGTCTTGTCCTTAACAAATCATCCTGTATATAATATAAATATTTTTAAAAAACGACGTTCATAATATATTATATATACAATTATAAGTGTGGTATGTGTGCAAAGAGGTTCGCGACCCATGCACGTGTCGAATTTGTCACAACCATATACAAAGTTTATTGTTTACAAGAAGTACACAAGCATAATGTTATTTTCGATAAGTCTTTGATTTATATTGATATTAAAACAATTAAAATATTTCACTGTTTTCCTGTATTTATCTATATTATTTAGTGACATTTTATGTAGAAATTAATAAAATTCAAAAATTAACCGAGAGTACTTAATTTGTTTAAAATATGTCCTAGTCGATAAATAAAATTTTTGCAAAATTACTTATCGAGACTGGCACTTGATATTTTACGAGGAAATGATGAAGTAAGATCTGATAAAGTTCTTAAGAAAAAAAACACTTTTATAAAAGAAATTGTGGTTACTTTTAATAAATAAAGTAATGCTTTTATAAAATACAAGTATTTCTTTTTTTTTAATAATTAATTAATTTTAAGTACTTATATTTTATGTATTAAATAGAGTACATAATAGTTATTTGGTATTAAAATCTTCATTTAATTTACAAGGTCATACACATCAAATTCTGACAGAAGTTAAATTCAATAAAAATGTGTTAATAGATAAGGGTAATAATAGTTTACTTATCGCATAACATATAAATGTTTAAGTAATTTAGATATTTTTTCAATATAAAGTAATACTAAATAATAAATGGTATGAGATATTTACTGTTAAATAACCTAGTTTGTATTTAAAAAAATGTAAATCGATACAATTTTGAAAACTATAAACAGTCAACTCAGAAATAAAACATCAATGATTTATAATATTCAGTAAGCAACACATTTTCTGGGCACAAACAGCTATAGTACTCAAAATAACTCGGTAACCAAACACTATGTAAATGTGCATATAAGACATCAAGCTAGCTATTGATAGTCTACTTTTTAAATTCTATGTAATACATTTGTTAATATGTAATACTCAAAAATATAATAGCCATTTGTCTACGACTAACACAATTTAGTAAAACGAAAAAAGTCATGTGCATTTTATTTTGATATATTTAGAAAACTACTTTTTTTTTTAATTTTAATTGCAGAAAAAAAAAGATTATTCATATCTACTCACGGAACAAACAACAAATATTTATATTTTTAAATATAGATGTAGTTTTTTTTTTTTTGCTGTCTGAGTTAATTATATTAAATTATTTAAGACATTCCAATAAAAAATATATATATGTACATATACATATTATAAGACATATTACAAACACCTAATATTGTGTACCTAATATGTCAGTAACAAAACGGCACATTTTTACATTAACGATTATTTGTTAAGTAATGTACTACAAAATATGAAGCGTGTGGGTTTTGAAAATAGATGTATGGTTCTGCATACTTTTCGCTGTTTACATACAACACACATATATACACATTTATACATACATACATAAATGTTAAATGTTACACATTCGTATGATAATTAGTAAAAAAATTTAATAGAAACTTACTTTTGTGCTTCATCTATCTAGTCATGTTGATGAATTGCATAAAATCGTTTACTTATAACTTCATTTAAGGTTAAGTTAGGTTAGGTTAGAAATCATCTTCGTTACATAATAATGATTTTTAAGGAAAAAAACATTTCCTTCTAATGAATGTTTTACAATTGAATGTTAAATATTTATTATACCACTTTTAGGGCAAATTATATACATGTAGATTACACATTACTATACTAGGGGATTTAGTACAGTCCATATACAGTCTTAGTAGAGACAAAAATAGGCACTAAGGCACTTGTACTGTATTTTTTTCTTTTAACGGGTTTCATTTGAAAATGATTTAGCTTGTCTAATATAAAAGATGATTTTGCGGGAAAAGCAGGAAAATAAGTACAAAAAATACATAAAATGTAACAGGTCCGTATTAATGTCAGCTTTCCTATGTACTATTAATACAAACGTGTTATGTAACACTAGGCGATCCAGTGAGGTATTTTTTAAGTCGGCCCATTCTAAAACTATAATTTATATATTTTGAACATACAGTATACCTACCTTAATTTCGGTAAATACCGCTAATACCGCGGTTATTATTATCGTTATACATTTTTGGACATAACTGTTATTCCATAAACATTACATGAAAGTATAAATTTAATTTACTCGAATCAAAAAAAAAAAAGGCTTTGTGATTTCCGACTTGTGTGTCGATTAATTTTTATTCCTCTTTCACCGTTAAAACCTTATAGTATTTTTTTTTTAATTCCAACGCGTTTTTTTTTTAATATTATACCGACAATACGTTTAAAGCCAAAGAGATAAATTCCAGTGACGAGTGTTGGCTTATAACTAACCAACACACAAAGACCCATTTAGAATAGCCACGGGCTGGCGGGTTGAAAGCCCATAAAGAGCAGCCGGCGATAGTGACGTCATTAAGTGTTGTATAACTTTTGCAAAAGCCGGCACCGGCTGACGGCGGTATAACAGGCGCCCCGTTGACGTCTTGTTCAAACACGGCCAATTGACTACCCCTTATCCCCACCCCCACCCTTTCACAGCCCTTTCGCCGGTTATACCAGACCTGTCGGTCAAAAATCTCTTACCGCCAACATCCAATACCTGTGTACGACCCGAATGTGTAAGTAAAAGATAATAATAACATATTATTATCTCACATAATCGCTCTCGTCCCCGACTTAAGTTGATCGTCATCAACCTAAACTGAAAAAAAAAAATTAAAAAATATGTTGAAAAACGCAAACAAAATAAAAGCCCAAACAAAAGCGGTGTTTGCCCGGATGAGTCAAAGTAAACGCATGTGCAAATCTGAGACGGCAGGAGACTTCTCCCAGTCACACACGATTAGATTGTCTTCAAGCGATCTTCCAGACTGAACCGATAAGAAACGTTTCTGTTGGCACGTGTACATACGTTTTAGTCAAGGTTTTAGTTTTTAACCGACTTCAAAAAAAGGAGGAGCTTTTTTCTTCGGTTTTATTTTAGTAACGGTTTAATTAATTTGCAAGAAATTGACCGACGACAATTTAAATTATTGTTTTAAGTCGGCATTTATATTGTAAAGCAAGAATTTCTTTGGCCCTATGATTTTTTTCATTGGGATTTTACATACATTATACATTATTTATCCCAACAATTATACGGACGAATTAAATTTAGCCCTATATGATAATAGGTACGTTATTGTTGACAAGACAAATTTAGAATTGATTTTTAAGTAGGCCGAAGCGCCTGTATCTACAAGTGTTCCGTGAAATTAAATACGCCGTCGAAAAGGCTTATGCCTATTTTGAATTGTGTACCTATTTGGTTTTAGATAGCATGTGCGTCAGATAGATGCGTAACACTTACCAGTCCAATAACATATCTACATCAGTTATATTAAGTAAGTATATATTTGCTTGCTTGTACGGTGTATAATGTTGTGTGCCCGTGTTAAAAACATTTTATAAGCTCATTGTTATAACCTGTTTTTATATAAAAGTAAATGTTTACAGTTCGCCTCACATATGCACAGCGTTTATAATTACTGAGAACCTAGTGTTGTGTAAGAATTGTGCTTGCTAAACTGAAGAAAAAAAACATCAGAACGTCACTGTCGACTATTAAGCTCAATTAACTTGAATACGGTTTTAATTGATTTAATGGAAAAATAAAGGGCATCCTATTAAATAAACAACAAAATATGATCAATAGTGCCATGTAGTATATATATAATATATCAAATGAGTTATTCTATAAAAACGAGTAACCAACCAAAAAACTATTAGGTATCCGACATTTTATTTTTTTTGTTCCTTTGAGTTTTCTACAACACTGATGGAATAACTTATACAAAATAGTTAACATATTATAAAATAGGCCAAGGAAGAAACCTCATGGCTACACCTAAAACGCAGAATTTACAATTAGTTACATTTTAATTTAAAATAATTTGCTTAATTTAACAAAACTATAGTAGTAATTGACTAGTACAAGTAATGGTAGAATATTTACAAGTATACTTTTTCTAAATACCTGGACTGATATGCATTTATTTTGAAATTAACGGCATAAAGGCTCAACTACAGTACTACTTATTTCTAAAATGTTAACAAGAATAATAAATGAACTTTACCAAAACATAATAAATGTATACACAACACGATACAAACCATTGTGATAATGACAGTTCAACATTTAATAGACAATATACCATAGAAAATAAAATAAAATTAGTTATAAATCTGAACATTGGCTTTTTACAGCTGATAGACTTGTATTAAAGAAATCTAGTTTGGACGAGTTACCTTGTTAAAAAAGAATTCTATCTAAAAGATGTTTTTGACCATAATATTAGTGTGATGGGGTCCATTATAAAAAGTCAGGCATGGGTTGGGAATTATTATACTACAGTTATATTGTTTTCATATTTTGAAATATACATCATTTATGTGTCTTGTATTTTTTATTTGGGTACCCAGTGTGCCTATCGTGTCGTGCACAGAGATAGGGTTTGTTGTGACATTATAACCCTGTAACTAGTAAGACGTACAGGGTACATATTGTTTGTTGGCCCGAAAGTCTTGAGAAATTCGTCGACGTATTTAGTCACACGAAAAAGAGCACGAGAAAGAACTTACATAAATAATAATATTTTAATTCCAAAATCTCTGTTATAATAATATGCTTACTTACTGGTGTGTGTGTGTGTGATCAACGATGGGCAAGGTGCTGTGCTGCGGCGGTAAGGGTAAAGCAGGGTAATAATATAATAATAATATTGTTGCTGAAAGGAGGAGAAACCGGGAACGACTTGAGACGTTGTCGTGACGTTTGTTTTTCGACCTGTCAAAAACCGCTGCCGGGTGATGCGAGCCTAATTCCTCGGTGGAAACCGGCGGAAAGTGGATGTGAAGAAAGAAAGAAAAAATAGTCTTATATACATATATACTTAGAAAAAGGGGCGAAAAACCAACTCATTCCGTTTTCCAGACGGCGAACGAGCACAATTTCCGGCATACAAAGCGCTTAGAAGAAACTTATTCATTACCAAAGTGAACACAGAGCAACGTTGTTTTGTTGGACGTCACTTACAAGATTAAAACATAATTTACTGTGTAATGATGGCTTTTCCGTTTTGTAATGTAAATGTGTTTTCGCTTATTAAATTATGCGATTGCGGCGCGCACAGCAGCGTTGGAAAAAGGGAGCAAAAAATAAATAAATAAAAAGCTTAAAAAATTTGTCTTCGCCCAAAACTCTGTATATTATGTTATAATACGCCGCTTCTTCTTATTTATAATACCCGTCGTCCGTCTCTTATCTCGCGCATACACCGAGATATCTTTAACTTTCCCCGGCGTCTTGTTTATATTTACTATTTTATTATTTTTTTTTTTTCCCCCATCAAGAACTGGTTTAAATCAGTGGACTTTGAGTGATTTAAAACTGCCCGTGTCTGACACACGGCCGCCGTCGCGCTGATTAACATCTTTTCATTCCGCAGTCGGCGCTCCCGCAGTCTGCTCCACGGACCGTGTCCTTAATTAAAGTAAAAGTTTAGTACGCATTACGAAACAAAAAAAAATAAATTTAAATTAAATAACAATAAATAAATAACTATAAAAAAAAGCAACAAAAAATCCCTCTAAAAAAAAAAAAGAAGGAAATTAACGATTACTAAACAACAAATGTACCTACAAACGTTTGGTCGCGTCGTCACGGTCTTATGCATTATAAAAAATACTTGTGTACTTGAAACAAGTTTTTTGACACATACGTGAAATATACAAGTATTTCAGTCAAACCGATGTATAATAATTATTACAGATTTATTAGGTTTACCTACTATAATATAGCTGCTATATATAGGTTCAGTGAGATACTTAAAGTTCAGTTTTTATAGCCGTTTAGCCCAAAGGTAGGTGTCCACTGGAAACGATGGAACTAATGTTACAACAGTGTTTAGATTCTATTTTCTTTTTTCTAACAACCTATACACGGCATCAGACATGTGTAAATGATAATTCTATTTATAAAAAGTCCAAATATTTAAATTATTATTATAAAATTAAATATAAACGACATATATTATGCTAGATTGAACACTATTGTTATTACCCGAATTATTGCACGAAATCTTTAATATTTTTACTCGTCCAAGACGCAATTGGGGGGGGGGCTTAAGGGGTATTAGCGTCCCCAATTTTGAAATAAGCACCCTCTAATATTTTTCGTGTTTATGTATTAATACCTCTGCTTATGAAAATGTTTAATATAAAAAAAAGGCAAAAACATTTTGCAGAGCAGTTGTCAACGGTGTTTTTTATTCAGTATTGTTTATCAATTTCAGAGGGCTGTCCTGTCACACTTCCCGTTGGTTCTTCTGCATCTTGTGAACTTACGTTTTATGCTTCAAGACAAATAAAGGCTTGACAATGGGTCAGGACAGAATTGTCACAGATTCGTCAATATTATATAAAGAAAAAGATAAAGCAAATTTAATTAACATAAACAAAGTTATAGACACATTTGCAGAGCGCACAACTCTTATAGAAAATACCTGTAAATTTTTTTATTGTACTATTTTTTTTTTTGTTATAAAATTTAAATGTCAATAAACTTAAGTATTAAATTTAAAATTGTCATACAACATCTTTGCTCAAAAACCCATTGACCTCATTAATAAATTTAAATACCCGGAAAATGCAGTTTAAACACTAGCACTCTCAATTAACACAATATTAAAGTTTGCCCTATACATTTTCAGGGTAAATAAAATGTAAATAATTTAGTAGCCCACGGGTAAACCATAATTTTACCAAATTATCTTAAATATATTATTTTTAGCCGCCTAGCTACAATTTCAATATGATAAAAACGTCAGACTGATATAACGTTTTAGTATTATAGAAGTCTGTGATTTTATGCAAAACAATGTTTTTAGCTGTGTTTTGACGTTTGAGTAGAGTTTTCTCGCGTTGGGACGGCGTGCCTAATTTTAATATGTTGGACAGAAGGTATTATTGTTTTTATTGTCCGGTGTTTACAGTGTCAGTTTTGATAAGCAGTTTTTTTTTGGGGGGGGGGTGAACAATAGTTCTTGACCGTAACCGATCGTGGACTTCCGGTCGACGGTTTCTTAAGTGAACCGATTTTTTACGGTTTTCATAAGGTCTTGGCTTCATACAACAATATTGCGTGACAATAAAAAACAAAAAAAACAGTAATGGTTTTTTGTTTTCGTTCAAAAACATCAAATAGTTGGTTGTGCTCGGCGATTTGAGAAAAAATAAATTTTGTTTTTACATACAAATATCATATACCTACCTACATATTATATATTATAATAAATTATGTTCAATAAGTAAACAAAGATTGGAAGCATTCAATAGTTTTGCGTGAAGTCGTATCATGTGTATGGTAAATTGTTTTCGTTACCGCACGTTAAAGCTGTTGTACAAATATGTATTCTCTCAGACTAACGTCGAAATAATTTTGGATAAAAACTTTATTCGAAAACCAAAAAGTCTTTAAATGCGCATTTCAACATATTCGGTTTGGGTTTCCAACGAGGACGAGTCAATGTCCTCTTATAAAACGTTTTACATTGTACAGCTTAATATACTATATGTTTATTTAAATTCATAGATCAGACAGATCTAGATGTATAGATTAGATCCATAAATTTAATGCCGGTTTCCATTGACAAAAACGTGTAGACTTTCTTGGTTTTTAATTTGTGGAGAATTAGTGAAAATATATCTTTTATTAATGAGCAATTAATTCAAAAAGTATGAATACAAATTAAAGGATGAAAATTTTTTGTTTTTACGATATACAACTTTTTAAGTTCTGTAGTGAATGAAATTTATGAGATGGAAGTTCTGAAACTCTTCACTGCACTTCTACATGCCAAAGTATGAACTAATAAGGCCCTAAATAACAAAATCCGTTTATAGGTTTGAGAGATATGTTTGCCTAAACATTTTTTTTTTAAGTTCTTTCTGACGAGTTTAGAACCATTTTTATCGCTTCTTTGTGTTTAGGAGAAAATTGAAAATTAAGCACTTATAAGATGTAACACACAGACTTTTTTTCAAATAATTTCATCGCATTGGTAAGAAATCCTATTGACGACAAGCTCTTAAAGCTATATCAACATAGCATTTTTTTTTCATTTCAATTACCATACATTTCATACTATTGCCTACTTGATTTTTTAAAAACCAAGAAAGAAAAAAAAATGTTTAATGCTCAAACACAATTAAACAGATTATCAGACTGCACAAATAGAGTATTTTATGTAATATCTGCAATCATATAGTTTAAACTATGAATATACATATCTGTGCCTTTTTTAGTGTATACCAGATACCTAATGATTTTTTTTTTTTTTTTTACTAAGACGTTCCAAATGTTTGTTTTTTAATAGACCTTGTGTATAGACGTACACACACGACTGTAACGACAATAGTAAACAGAAAATCCGGCCACGACAGCCAAAGGAGTGTAAATTATTCGAATTGCACATATATAACGCTGCTCGCGCGGAGGACCTTGGATCTGTTCCTGCGCGAGAGAGGTGGATACGGACGGAGGTGTATAAATAATCGAGAGACAAAGAACAAGAGGGGCGGCCGAGGAGAGAGAAAGAGAATCAAATAAATTAACCACGAGATCCGACCAGAGACGTTTTATAGGCGGAGTGAGCCGGTGCCGGTTCCGATCAGATAGGACGGCAGAAATTTGGCACGTCCGGCACAAAACTATACCCCTGTCGCATCCCCATCCCTTAATCCTGTACGCTACTGTTGTGCTGTGTTACATCCCTTATAAGCACACCCCCTCCCCCCCACACACACACACCATCTCGTCCGTGTCGGTCATTCCAAAAACGTCGTCTTGGAAAACGCTGCGGCCGCTTCTACGCTGTCTGTGTGTGTATACTCACAACGTGCAGGGGGGGGGGTGGTGGTTTAAGAGTTACAACGACAAGATTTGTCGAAGAAAACGGACAAACGGATTTACGCGGGTCGCCCGCTTGACGGCAGGACAGTGTTTGTTTGTTTTTTTTTTTTTTTTGGCCCAGAGTGAAGAACCGTATAAATAAATGTATATCCTTGAGACGCCTACCGGTTAGGGCAGAGACGGAGGGAACGATGCGGATTTTGGCTGATATGCAATTTGCCAGCGGTAGTTGATAGCGGACCTATCCTCGTTTTGTTTTCTTTATTGTGGCGACGGTCTCTCTCTCCTCTACGGCAGTGCCGGGGGACTCGGCTGCAGCCTTTGCCCGCCCCTTGTAAATCCCATCGGCAAAGACGTTGTGGGCCCCCGCATTAAACCTCCTTAACGGCGTGGCAATCGTGCGTTTCTAATCAAAAACGTTTGTAACCGCACCGGTGGTGGTATCGGTGCCATAAAAAAAAAAAGCAAAAAAAAAACAATGACGGCCTGGTAAAGAACATTTTTGTTCTTTTCTTAAAGATTTATCTCGCGAAAAAATAGCTAGCTTTTGGATAAAAAAAATAAGCTCTCCCAAAGACCAGCGTCAACCTCTATTAATATTCATATATATATATATAGTTCTATATTCTGTGCATTAGCCAAGTAACTAAAATGCCCATAACGTACAAGCGAAACCGGAAACGATGCGCTTGATCGAACATCAGAAATCACTAAAACTCTAAAGCAAACTTTACAATATGTTGTGACCAATCTGATTATAGGCATACCATATCAACAAGGGAGTTGCACGTTTTTTTCTCCTTTTTCTTATAATAGCGTGACACACTAATAGGTCAGAAATTCTCGCAACACGCGACATCTTACGTTATGTCACACGAACAAAATATTTTTCCAGATGCTTTCTAGTCGTTCGAATTTAAGTACAGTAATAATGTTCACGCAGGCTCCTCCAATAGGCAATATAATCGAGATCAGGACCAGATGGTTAGGTTGTTATTCTATGCTGTACAAGTAGGTACTTGCACTGTTTACCTATAACAAATTGTCTCAAACGGCTAACGGGTGATTGTGGAAAACAAGCAAGCACAAATAAAAAAAAAAAGAAGTAATGGCCATAATCAGGAGACCTTATCGGTAAGTTAACGACAATAATTTAAATAGCTCGCCGAGGTATTAAAATACCAACAATCTTGCGGATTTGATTTGTACTAAATAAGAACGTGGTGGTCTCTATACAAGGCCTATAATTCCAAAAAGAAACCACCTGTAGGGTGTGTATAATATTGGGATTTAAAACGCAGTGACTGGCGTTTTTTTTTTATAATATTATAATGACAAACGGACGTGTTGTACAAATTAAACGAGTAAATACCAATTTTTAATATGCTCGTGTGAGGTCCAAAACGTTTCAATCGACTTACAAGTGCAGTATACACATTCCGCCAGCGCGCGATAAACGTGCGGTGAATACCTTATTAACGGCTCAATGAAATTATCGTCTGATAATGATATTATTCCCGTGGTCTTGGAACGAATATTAGAGTTGCAGTTAATAAGTATATAATATGGTGCAATTGAAAAGGAGAAATGGGTCGACAGAAATTGAGAGAAGCCGCAAACCACCATCTGAGTATCGATCAAAATGTTAGCTTTTGAGTTTCAAGTGTTTTAAAGGTGACTAAAAATCGTCCAGAAAAGAGCAGGGGGTTAGCAGAGTATGGCATAGGCCAAGAGTAAGTTCTAAGCTAAGTAAGTACGATTATTTTCTTAAAACTGGTAACTTGGAATAGCCATTCGCTTAGATTTGCGTTAATCGTCGTTAATATAATATTTAAAAAAAAAAAACATAATATAGAATAATTTATAATTTAAACCATCACCACCAACGTCACTGTATATACAGACAACATTTGACTATAATAATAATAATTATGTGCAGTACGTGTCTGATAATGAATAATGATTTGTTTAGCCTTTACTGTATTATTATAGTATTGCGTTGTTGGGATTATTATACTATTATTTTGCGACGGGTCAAAAATATAGTTCAAGGTTAACAGTTATAACAATATGGGGACGACAACAGTAGTGTAATAGTATGCGACCAATTACAATGAGCTCTGTTGGATAACTTTAGCCGTTTCTGAAGCACTTAGACTTGGTAGCGCACTATTATCTGGACTGGGACAGTGAATTTTTTTTTAACGATCATCGTTAACCCAATTGTTGTACGAGCACAACATAATTTATTTTATCAACAATAATATTATTATTCACTGATAACACTGCTAATCACTGTTGTACACCGTATTGCATACCAATACAGTTAGACCATAACACGGTTAGGTAAACCGGTGCGGGATACTCATAATAATATAAAAACTGTACTTGTGTGGCATTGCCACACAAAACAGGAAGGATTTCAACGCAGGATAGTTTTAATATAAAGAAGAAGAAAAAAAAACAGCGCATCGATTTCGAATTGAAAATTTTCTTTTATTATTTGTTAAAATAATTAAAACAAATATTGCCTACATCGTTATAAATAAATAAATAAGTACATTTATATTACATGACACGACATTTGTGTGTATTTTCCTATTTAAAAAATAATAATATTCAATAAAGTATTTACAACAAATTTAAGGAATTTTTTTTTTTTAATTTTTTTTTTTTGCTTCAATGACGTCGATAAAAACTAAAAATAAAAACAAATAAAAAAAATATACATAGTAATAGTAACACACGTTGTAAACAAAATCATAATAATAGTATCACTATTATCGTTATTATAATTATTAAATTATTATTCATGGATTGATTACACGTTTTATATAATAAACATTTTTATTCGTATACATAAATAGGACATTTTTGTTTTCGTTATACATTTAATTAACGCAATATTGTTTTTTTTTTTTAGTTATACCATTTCAATGTAATTATATAATATTATAAATAAAAAAGATGTTAAACAAAAACAAATACTATCATATTTTAATGATGATAACTATGGCGAAATTAATTGGGCGGTAGCAAAATACCTAGCCGTATACTTTTTTACTAACGTTTGTATGTTTTACACTAAATGTATTATGATCAATGAACGTTATTTGATTTGATGATTTTCGAAAAGAAAACAGACAGAAAATCACGTGCGCGGTTGTATGGGAAGTATATATTTTATATTATTAAAAAAATGCTTTAAAAAAAAAAACATTCCCCTTAAATTAAATAACCAACAAAACAAAAATAAAGTTAATTATTTTTCAAATGGTAACTATTACGCTTACTGGCTGGTTTAAAAACTACTTCTACAAAAAAAAAAAAAGTTGAATCTTGAGGGGAGGTAAACGTATACATACATGTGTTGAGCTTCGACTTACCGGATAAGTACTATATATATACGTCGAATACGAAAAATGAAAAAACCAATCCGTTTTACATCTTCAAATAATAATAATAATATTTGTATTATTATTATTTCTAATATTATATATAATCAAATTTTACACATCCATAGGAACACGACGTACTGAATATATTTTTTTTTTTTCAAAGAACAAATAGTGTTTTTTTATTTTTCTTAAATATATTATCGAATAGCTTAAAAATTGGAATGGTTTTTTTATGTCGCAAGACGAATAACAAAAAATACATACATATTTATATTATATAATAATTAATTAATATATATAAGTATACATTATCTAAAAGAGGGAGGGAGGGAATAAAAATAATGATGATGCGCATTATTATTGTTTAAAATATTATCTTTAAAAACTATCGTTGTCGATTAAAAATAATTAACTCTACTATATTATATATAATAAATCTTAAGCGTTAATCGTTATACATAAGTTGACGTAAACAGCCTTTTTAATTAAAAAAAAAAAAAATTAAGGTTAACACCCGAATTTTTTTTTTTACAACATATTTTCTTCAACATCCGTTTAAAAAACTAGTATAATAATAGTTTATAAGGTATACAGAACGTAATATTTTATGTAAATGTATATATATAGATAATATTATAATATCTCGAATATTATTTTTATAGATGAGCAGAAATTAATGTACGAACAACAACAATAATAAAAAATTTTGTGTAAAAAAAAAACAATCGTACATATTATTTTAAAAAATGTTTATAATAATCATATTGTATTTTTCATCACTAGCGCATTAATTATATTATGTTGTATTGAACAATTTGTATACGTTTGTCGTTATTATTATTATTGGTTATTTAAATTATTTAAATATAATTGAACGATTAATTTCGTAACACTAATTGCGTATACATGCGTATGTGTGATTGTAGAATATTAACCGAAAATTCGCGCGGTTTCCTCTTCGTATAATGTGTAGGTTCATTTAACATATTATATATTGTGTATATAGATATATATATATATATGTATACTCTATAGTTTTAGACGATAAATGTTTTTTAAATTTTTGTTTAAAAGTCACTCCGGGCTCCATCGGATCTTATAATAAAATTGTATTTCTTTAAATAATAGTATATATATATATTCTTGTCTGAGGGTCCGAAGTTAAAGAAACCTTTGTGTCCGGTTCGGTTAAAGCTGGGCGGCAATTGTGTGAGATATAGATATAGATAAGGTACGACAAAAATTAGGTTGGGGGGATATATAATTAGTAAATATAATAATAATTAATTAAAATAATAATAATAATAATAATATAATATAATATTATTGAGAAACGATGACTAGACGTATTTACTCGACAGCTGTTTGGCCAGTTCGGTGTATTTGAGGAATTTGGAATGAGGACTCTCGTCGTAACTGTTGTTGAGGGCCGCCTTGTCCGGGCTTTTGGCGCCGGACGATGCCAGTCCGGACGACGACGCCGGCGAACCGTTGTTGTTGATGTTGTTGTTGTTGTTGTGATGGTTGTTGTTGTTGTGGTGGTGATGGTGGTTGGGCGATTTGTGCGCGGACGACGACGGCGACGGCGCCGACGATGACGACCCGCCGCCACCGGACTGTTGTTGTCCACCGGACGACGAACCGTTACCGGCGTGCGGTTGTTTCAACATGATCGGTTCGGGCGTGATGCCTTCTTTGACGAAGTGTACTTTGGACAAATGGTGCCTGTACGCGCCTTTTGAGATAAACGGAGTGTCGCAGAACGCGCACTTCATTATCGAGTCGGCGGTCATGACGGCGTCGTTGCACGCCCAGCTAAACGCGAGGATGGCCCCGGGTGCAGTTCCGCCGGCGCCAGACGCCGGTGGTGACATCGACTGCCCTGGTCCGCCACCGTTAGTGGCCGAAGCGTTGGAAGACGATCGGCTGCTGGGCCGGTGATGGTGTTGATGGTGATTTTCCGTCTTGTCGCACAGTTTCTGGAGCGCGGCCAACGGATGACTGCTGGTTTTGCCGCCACCGCCGCCCTCGCCGGAACCACCGCCGTTGGCTGCCGCCGAAGGGCCGTTAGTCAAGCTTTCGAACATCGACGATAGCGCGCCCAGGCTGGACGAGCTTCCCGATTGTTTGGGCCTGTCCGACTTGTCGCTGCCAGCGGGGCTGGCCGGACTTTTGATTCCGGTGGGGGTAGGCCCCCTACTCGATCCTCCGCCATTCACATCTTCGCCTGCCGCTTCGGCCGACTCCCGGCTGACTCTGGCGTCCGACGGGCTCTTGACGACGTCGTCGTCGTCGTCCACGTACTCTTTTTTCACCTCGAACTCGTCGTCGGCAGCCTCGCTCTTCACGTCGGCGGCCGTGTCGCTCTTGGCCGCCGTCGACTTGGCGGACGGCGAGTGCCGGTCGGCCGCCGATTTGGGCGTGACGGATCGCATGCGCTGGTAGTCGGACGACGGGTCGTACGATGATTTCCTGTCCGGCGTGGTCGAATCGCTGCGCATGGCAGCCAACTCGGGCGACATGGAACTGGACTCGCTGCCGCTGCGTTCGTGACGGCCGCCGCCCATCGACTGGTAGCTTCTCAACAGGTTCATGGCTTGCGCGTCCATTATCGGTTTGGTGGCGTCCACGCTCTCGTCGATGCCCAATCGTTTCAGTATGCTTTCGCCAATGGACGTGCCGGAGGCCGACGTGCCGTAACGCAGTCGCGAGTCGAAGCTCTTCTCGATGAGTTTCTCGATGGCGTTCAGAACGGACGGCGAAGACGTGCCGCCGCCCGATTTGGTGGACAAGTCGGCTATCGGACCGGACCCATGAGATCTGTCCTCTTTCTTTGGTCTCTTTTCGCCGCCGCCCCTGGACAACAGTTCCGGGGACAGCGCGGCGTTTTGCGACATCAACGCCGTCTTGAGTAGATTTTTTTGGTCCGGCGTCATAGTGACGCACACCCGCAAGTGTTCCATGAACCCGGCCACGTCCACCTTTTCGCCGCACTTCTCGCATATGATACGGCCCAACCTGTGATTGCTGTCGGTGGCCGCCGATTTGAATCCGCCGGTGGTCGCATAACCGCCGCCGCCGTCTCCGTTCTTGACTTCGTGTTGGGCCCGTTCGAGTTCCAATAGTTTGCGCACCGGCAACGACTTCTTGCGTTTCTCCCGGGTCTGCCGGCGCCTGTTGCTGCCCTCCGTGATCGACCGCATCATGTGCTCTTTGTAATGCGAGTTCTTCACCATGTGCACGCTGAGCTCCTTGAGCGAATTGAACGCCTGGTCGCACACTTTACAGGTCAACACGGCGCTCACGTGATTGGCCGACGAACCGGCCGAACCGGTCAGCGACGAACTGGCGGCGGCCGCCGCGGCCGAAGTGTTCCCGCCGCCCGAAGACGACTTGTTCTCATCGGCAGACTTCCACGATATGATCTGCTCCTGCGAGATGATGTTCGTATAATGTTGAGTCTGTTGCATGTGTGTGGTCATTTCTTGCAACGACCTAAAACTCTGGCCGCACCACATGCACTTGAGTATCTGTCTGGTTTGTTCGGCGCCCTTGCCCAGCCAAACGTCTTGGCCGCGGACGAGTTTCCTCGGCAACGGCATGGTCTCCTTCATCAGCATGTTGAGATCGTTTTTGTGCGAGGACGACGAAGACGAGGACACGGGCACCGGCGGCGGCGGGGGTGGCGGTTGCAGGCCTTGCGACGCAGCGGCGGCGGCGGTCCCGTGTTTTGTCTCGGCCATGTGCGCCGACATGGCTTGCAACGTGGGAAAGCTCATCTTACACCACACGCACTTAAGCACGTCTTTGGTCTGGTCCGCGCCCTTGTTGAGCCAGTGCGACTGCCACGCGCTGTGCCGACCCGAGCTGGGCGCCAACACGGTCCGCGCGGGCTCGTCCTGGAGCTTGCTCAGCTCGCACATCTTCTCCAGCGCCTTGGTCGCGTCGCTGGTGGCCGCCGACGGGAACGCGCCGCCGTAAGACAGTTTGGTGCCGTGTTTGCCGCCGTTCCACATGTGCACGGCCGGAGATTCGTTGGGCGGCGTCATCATGTCGGCCCTGGACATGGGCCGCGCGACCGGCGTCGTGTACTGCGCCCATGGACGGCTCATCCTGGCGTAAATGTCGTTGTTGGACGTCGACGAGTCGAGACGCATTTTTTTATTTCTGGTGGTCAGGTCGATGGGCGTGTCGTCGTTACCGCCAGCGTCGCCACTGAGGTTCATGGCCGACGACGGCGGAGACACCGGACTGGCGGGCCTCTTGGTGCTGAAATCCAGCGCGTCGGCGGCGGCGAAACCGGGTGGCGAACGGCCCGGCGATACAGTGGCCAACAGGGGCACTTCGTACGGCGGCAGACTCGATTCGCTCCTGGGAGATCCCCTGCTCATTTTTGATGGACTGTTCGTTTCTCTGTAAGCAAAAAAAAAAAACCAAAATGCTTAAGTATATACAATTTTTTCAAAAAATCGGTCAATTTTTTTATTTTTATTAAGGAAACCCCCCAAAAAAGGGAGGGGGGATTACACTTTGACCATATTCAATTGCTATATTTTCATTATATTATATTGTTAATTAAATATACATGGGTAATAAATGGCAACAAACCATTATAGACAATCAACCCCGGCCGGAGGGTGGACATCCCTAATACTAAAAATACATATTTTCTAACACATTATTGTCCTTTCAACGCTTTCGCCGGTAGTCGTATTTCTAGACCTGTGACCTCCCCCGTGTTCCTCCAACATGCCCCTGTAGGTACCGGTTTTGTTTTTTGCCAATATTTTTTTTCGCCAGACTTTTGTCGTTTGATCGACCGTTAATGGATTCGTCGAGTCCTTGATTTAATACAGAGGCGATTATCATAAAAAAATAATAATAATATCGTATCGTGGACGGTAATTTTTTTTTTGTATATTCTCTTCATTAATTAATTACACAGTTTGTGTTTATTTAAAAATTTTTTTGTTACACAAACACTGCGTGCCATCTGCCAACTACACCGTTTTTTTTTTTTTTATAGTGTCGACCGCCGTCGTCACAGCCGCACGTTACATTTATATATATATATAGGATTTTTTTTCGGTTTAATTAATGGAAACAATTAGCATAACCCGACGTGGAGTTGGCGACACGGTTTCGATCGGCAAATGATTAGCAGCAGCACTCACACACAAGAGAGCGTCGGCCATTTTTGTTGGCCCGGTGCCTATATACGTAGACACAGCAGCAGATGTATAATATATATATATTAATAAGGGAGAGCGAGTCCTGCTGTTTTTTCGGGCAACTCCGGGAGAAGATCAGGGGGGGGGGTGGTCGGGATGATTTTCTCAAGTCTCCGGAACTGGATCCTCTCCGTCGGCGCAATAATTTCCGGCTAACAAGACAGATTAATGAACGATATTTCATATTGGCAAGACTTTTGCGCGCAAAAACAACAAACTCCGGCCACATTAAAACCAATTTATGGCGCGCAGCAGCGTTTCTTCGTTGGAATAATAATAATAATAATAATTGTAATATAATGCCGTCACGAATGCGAGTTGACAAGGTGTGTGTCTTTTTCAGAACCCCCCGCCACCGCCGCCACCTTGGCAGGCAAAAAGGGGGAAACGACTCGAGAGGCGGCAGCAGCAGCAAAGCGCCCGAGGAGAGATATATAATATTTTAAAAATTATCGAATCCAAGTAGTGCACAAAGTTGACGTTCCCAGCGGGGAGGAGGTCATAACGGTTTTTTCGGCATCTCTCCCTCGCAGCAGCAGCAGCGCCACTAACTTCCTTTGGCTCGGCGTAGGCGAAACAAACGGGGAAAAAAAATAAGAAGAAGAAATTATCCTCCTATACATATACACGGGACGGAGAGGGGCGGTACCCGGGGGCCATTATCGTAAATCAGTCGAAGAGTTGCCCGCCCGACCCGGGGGGGGGAGAGAGACTAAATGAAAATTCAAATGAACGACAGTAGCTGTGGCAAAACCGACCTCATCTCCAGTAGTGAACACCACATTACCGCTAGGCGACGACACTGTCTTGCCTGTCTGTGTGAAGTAGAAATTAGACCTACACAATATGTTGTAACAATACAACTGAGAAATGATAGATACAAAACAGATATTTTCAATAATTGGGAAAGACATTAATAATTGTTGTTTCTATGCTGCGTAATTTTTTCTATTCGATTTTTGGTTTTCGTCACTACCGAGAAATAATATTTTTTTTAATTTTGTACTGCCGACGTTTAATATTTTTTAATTACCACTAATACTGTGGTTACCCTGAACGGATAGGACAGATAGATAACACACGCTCTAAACCGGATTGATCGACGACAGACGCAAACCGTCTCTTGCCGGCAACGGTATATAAATGTCAAGGTCTCAAACAGCTTACACAAATCGTGTAAAATATAGAACGCGTTGGCAACATAAATCTTAACGTTATATAATTGTGTAGGTATGTTAATAATACTATATTATCTTCGACCGAAATTAAAAATTACAATAATAAAATATAGGACGCCGCCATTAGTGAACGTTAATGAAACGATAATTTAATTTAAAAAAAATATATATATAAATAGATAATATAATTAACATAACACACTATGAAGGTTTCGACAAACCATTAAGTTATTAATATAGTTGAACTGTTCAATTTAGTTGTACTATTCTTCTTTGTTATGTTACTTATATTGAGCTTGATTTTTACTGTGTTAGCATTTTCACTATCTTTAACATAAAGTTGGCGACCCTACTATTTTGACTTCATTAAAATTAATTTATAGCTGTATGCAAAATCAAACTATATTATTATCTATTACATGTAGACATTAAACATAATAAATGAATAACCACACATTCTAGGACACGCTATATTATACTCTACTAAAGTATACTAGATGATTTTATTAAGGAACACTCACCTTAAGGGTAAGTTGGCCGCGTCTTGGTCCGCGTCCGTGCTGGACGGGATTGGAGATCTGGGCGGCGAACCGGAAGAGCCGCCGGATACGCCTTCTTCTTCTTCTTCTTCCTCGTCCTCGTCGTCTTCCGGACAACCGCCGTCGTCCTCTTGGTAACCCGCGGGCGGTTCTTCGCCTTCACCTCCTTCCCCTGCGATAACACAAAACCGACAACAAACATTAGTATAGGTGCATAATAATAATAATTACTGTACTACTACACGTGTAAATCTTGCAGCAGCCAACACATACTATAACTTAGAAGTTTACACGGTAAAAGCACACACGGACGTGTACAAAATAGTCGAGGGGAGGGGAGGGGGGGCCCGTGTCAGCGTAGCCCATGGCCGTGTTAAGATCGGTCTAATTTGAAATAATGGGTTACGCCGTCAAGTCGTGACGTTTAGATTAACTATGCGTCGTCAAATTGCCACCGAACGACGGGTCGTTTGTACTTATTATTTGCCGGGGCTGTCAATGATTTTAAGAGCGAACGAGTGTGTCAGAGCAACCAACACAGAGAGAGAGAGAGAGATAGATAAGAACCTCTCTTCCTCCTTAAACACATTTATTTTGTATCCACGGACGAAGCTATACCAACTAAACTAACGCCAATATACATTGTACACTGGTGTGAATGTACAACACACACATTTATATATATATATATATATATATACGGTTTTTAACTGCTAGTTACTGCGCTGCGAACGAGTCTCTATATTGTCGTTCGGACGAAACAAAAAAGGGACTAAAAAGACGCGAAAAGGAAGGGAGGAGAAGGGGGACGAAGACGTCGACGACCGAGTTTGTTATGTTATCTCACCAGACGCGCGTAAGTCTTTTTTATCAAAACGAGCGTTTTAAAAATACAAAAATAAAACGTCGTCGTCAATGCCAAAAAGACGAAGAAGAAGGAGAGAACAAAACGTTTGAAGAAGAGATCCGGTGGTGGAATTCATTATATTATAATATTATTTGTGTGTGTGTGTGTGTGCGAGTACAAGAGTATATTTAGTAAGGCCCTTGTCTTAAGAGCACCACAGCGTGGAGACGACAGACAATGGGGGTCGCGAATTTTCCGGACCGACAAACCCTCAAGATCCCGGGCCGTAGATAGCGTGGGCGCGCACGTTGTAAAAACAATAAAAATAAAAAAAAACCGTGGAGAGCCGGCCAAAAGAAGCGAGGGGGGGGGGGTGCGTCTCTCGAACCTGTCTCCGAAGTCGTCACGACCCAAAGCCTATTGTCTTAACGCCTCGCAGATCGGTCGGCCGATAATAAAAACGCCAAAGAGCACAGCAGCAAATGGGTTTACATTTATGAAAACTTAAAAACAACCACCACCACCACCACCACCACCACCGACGGCTGCTTCCCCGCCGGCACGACCCGTTGCTTGTGTGAAGTTTTTACAAAGTTTTGAGTGTGTTTTGAACATCAGCTGCAATTACCAACGTGGCACATAGTGTAACGTGTACCTACACAGCAATAGTTTGTGTGTGTGTGTGAGGAATGTTGAAAATAACAAATGTACAAAAGAACATTGCGCTCATATGTGTTTAATTGGTCTGATTTATCGTCTATTGTGTTGCCAAGTACACGGCCATACGATAATAGTGTACGGTAATTGCCGATAATGCTTTGGGGTCGTGATGGTCACAAGCTTCTTTTAATTGTTTTCCTTCTACCGTCTAGCGCCAACGTTACACCGCGCTAAGTAACACCGACTTAGCAGCTATCGGAGGATATTAGCTTGTCCGTTTTATTCACAGATATATTTACGTATGATAAACTAGATTGCTAGATCAGCTTAGCTTTTAATTGTTCTAAGCAGTGATAACAGTTATAAGCACCTGATAAGGTTCTAATTCCCACAGAGATGACAGGGTAACTTCAATTATCCCTATTGGCGGCGTGTACACTTGGCAATAAAACATATCTGTGGTTTTATTTGTAAAATTATCAGACCTAGTTCGTTGGTTGTGTTGGTCTTTCTCTCTCTCTCTGTCCATCAAGATAGTTGCCAAGGAGAATGCGATGCTATGTCTGTGATGTACATAAAAACAGTTACAATATGATGTTGTTTGGAGGTTTAAATTGGGCGACACGCCGTCACACGGCCCAAAGCAAACAAACAGACTGGTAAATTAATTGTCAACGTTTGGGTGGTAACCGCACACCAATTAACGTGATGTCATTAAACATTAAGTTACCGCCGGCGGTGCCTGCATAACGCCGTTTCCCCTTTGCCCGAGTCACCCGGCTCCCCCCTTACGGCATAGCCCCTCGCCCATACTCACACAACCGCTTGTGTTTAATACACACGTTTGTCGGCCAACCCATCACAGCACAGCCGACCCTTTACCGTCGTCGACAATCCGTCAACGGCGGGGCAAATTAATTCCGCTAATAATCGCGCTATAACAATATTATAAGAGGGCTGTAACACAAACACACACACACACACAGTCCACAGAGGTGGTATATTTAAGACAGTAGCGCACGAGAACACACTGTGAGTCAATTAGCGGGTATAAAGTATAATAGTCCTATACCAGAGACTATATATATGCATGTAAACAAAAACCATGACGTCATGAGTCATGTACTGAATCGGTGCGCTAGCTCTGGTTTTTTAACCTTTGTCATTTTTAAGCTGTGAATTTTCTTGATTTTTTTTTTGAAATTACAACACGGTTGGTCTGATATTATTATAGTGTGTGTGTGTAACTAACGACGACGACGCTGACCGGCGGATAAAGGTATGACAGGACAGGGTCTAGGAGGCGCGTCGCAAATCTTACATACTATTATATTTATGGCCGACCGGTGGCCGATTGATTAATAACGTCCGTGATCTACACCCGTAAATCATTATGTGTGTGTGTGTGTGATATATATATATATAAATATGTTACATTATTCGACGGACGATTGAAACACGGCGTATATAATATAGCTTAAAGATAATAAATGATGATGGGTGCGTTCGGATCAACAGGGGCGCGCATATTGTGCAATTCCACGATCTGCCCGGCCATTGTCTGCCAACGTGTATCGAGAGGTGTCGATGATTTATGGAAGCGGGGGCGTGGAGGACCCGGGACCAAGGAACTGGTTGACAAAAGAACGGAATAAGGTATATATTATTATTATATAGGGATTTTTTTTTGCCACTATTGACGCGCACCAACAAGCTTGTGGAATTCGGTCGGCTCTTTGTCAATCAGACACCGAACACACGGTGGTGGTGGTGGTGGTGGTGGTAATAACACGTGATATTATACATTTAAAAAAAGAAACCGGGACGCGCAAAATAATTTATCTCCGGTCGACGTGGTCGGTTATATTATAATATATTACCTACCTTATATACAACGACGACGGTCCGTCATTAGGACATAATATTACTTTTGGCCGTTTCAAGTCAAAGGCTGACCGCGAAAACGGATCACGGCCATCTGACAATACAAATAGATAATAGCAGCTATATAGGTATGTAAGAAAAAAAATGGCAGCAAAGATCGGACGCGGTGGCGATAAATCGATTAAATCTGCATCTCGAGAACAAAAACAATAAGTGCACGGTTTGTGAATATAATAATAATATAAACCTCTGCTATGCGCACCTCATTACCTATGCAAACGCCGCACAGCAAGTACAACACACATTGTCCAGGCAAAGTGAACGTGTATTATATATACATATATACATATAATATAGGCCGGTTAGGTACACACACACACACACATAGTAGTGTTATAATGTATCCTTTCACGACCACGCCCCAATGGACGGACCGATTCCGGCCAATCGGCTATCGTTGTGCACGTATAGGTGTACAGGTATTGTGTGTGTACATTGACAGTGAAAAAACCCGTCCAGAGCTGCTACTGCTACCTTAGCCGACTGGTATAAAATATCATATCTACACAAGCGCTGTCTTCGGAGGAGATGCGCTAAAGTCAACACAAGACGGCTCGTCAAATATTCCATAAGCGTCCGCGTAGAATACAAGAAGAAACAGCCCGGTTGGCGTTAAAATAACAAGAGCGACATAATGATATGTGTTTCCTGTGGCGCAATTCCTATATGCCGGACATAATGAAATTACCGGATGTAGGTTTTTTTTTGCTCGTTGAGCGTTTTCTTCGAGAAAATCATGTCAAATGTGTGACCACACACACGCTGGTCGACCGGTGTAATTCAATTATTATACAACAACCGTTGGACGTTAATTATTGAACGCGCGTCGTACAGTAAAAAAAAACCGTAGATATTAAAAACAATCAATACTTTTATTATCTATGGAAAACCCCAAGACTGAAAACGAAATCTGTGTGACCACCACGGGTTCAACGAGATAAAATGTCATAAAAACGGCCAATTAGATAGTTTATTTTTAAAAATATCAATATTATTATTATTATCATCATCATCAGAGATTCGTCTTGTTATTTTTACATATACCTACCTAATATTAAAAATATGAAAAGCCTGCGGGTCCGGATCGTCGCGGCCAGCAACTGTGTTGTTTTAAGATTTAACGTATTGGAGTTTTTGATTGAATTTCGCAACGTCGGTTTCTATTTCGGGTCGACCTCGGCGACGGCGGCATCCGCGAAATATACATAAATATAGATATTATTTTTTTTTTTTTTCATTATTATTATTCGCCAGAATAGCGCGGTACCGTTTGATTTATCGCCACGATATGCTGCGACGGTTTACTCTGTATATAAATTTACCGACTTACAGACAGATCAAAAAGTGTGTGTAACGTGTATGTCTCGAAAAACTTGGGAACCGATCAAATCGCGTTTTGTGAGTTCAACTCTGCTCTAGTTGTGCGCGTCGGTGTCTCTGCGCTCAGTCATTGACCGCACGTGTTTAATTCAATTCACACTTAATTATAATAATATATATATATTCATATATTGTAGCCGGTATTGGTAAGGGGCACAACAATATGTGTGTTTTTATAATAAGATTCTACCAAAGACAACAGTTGATAAACCTTTCTTCGTGGATGAATTCTAATGTATCGAGGGTAGGTGGTGAGGGGGTTGGTCGGGCACGAGGGGCATTATTACTACAACGCATTTTCGCACCGGTGGTTGATGGAGACTGACGAATTACACACACACACATAACCAGGGGGGTGGGGGGGAGCCGGGGGAGAAAAAAATTCCGTAATTTATGTGCTTTCTGTCGGGTTGACATCAAAAGATTGTACACTATACTGTGTACGTGGGGTGAACGTTATTTGTGTAATTAATAATGTTAATGGCCGTTTTTGGGGGTTGACGGACTGCCGCTATAGTGCCCGCACGTTGATCGGCAGCCGCCGTTGCCGTCGAAAATATCCTCTGACTGATTTATGTCTTTTTGGAACGGAACAAAAAAAAAAAAAAAATTACATCCATATAATATCATATAAATAAACGGCCCCCCTCCCTACCTCGCCACCCTGTCCATCCCCCGACGACGACGTTCGACGGGCAAAAGCTGAGGCAATAAAAGATCAGCTGTCAACCCCACTTCCTCCCCCTTGTCGGTGCGGCCAGATCCGTGCAAAATCCATCGCGGCGCGTGTATATACACATTAAGCATTATACATTATTATTATTATAAAGCGTGATAATACATAGATATATATGGATAAAAATATATTATGTTATATATATGGGGATGGATACACGACCAACCGATGCACATGGCGGTCGAAAAAAATCGTTAGATGTAATAAATCTTTACCGTTGTTGTTCGATGTTCGGTCTCCTCCTGTAGTACATATGGCCTCTAGCTCGACACTGTCGTTCTACATTTTTCCCCTGACTCCCGTGCCTAATTCTCGGCCAATATGATAGATTTATATATTGTATAGAATATTTTTCATATTTGTACATGGCGACACGACCACGACGCGATTTAGGATGGTACAAAATATTTTCTCTCTAATATTTTACAAAAAGAAAAAAAGCACTCCACAAGCGTCTGTTGCAGTGTTGAGAATTATCATACCATACGATATTATTACCATATATATAACTAAATCGTCCACCCGTTATCTTATCTATGATAATTGCGTTTGGTTATCTTTTCCCTCAACACCGGAGAGACTCTGGAGACGGAGAATCCTTGGCGTGGACCGCCGTTGTGTTAGGTATTATTATAATTACCGAAGAAATAAATAAGAAATGTATTTTTATTATGGTTATAAAAAACACACACACATAGTATCACCGCAGTGCCACCGGAACGCGCCATTATATACACATTACACACACACACAAAAACGACATCTGCCTCTCTTTTTTTTAATTAACCGACGTCGATCGCGGTCGCTTCTATAAATCAAGAAGTTGACACGCGCACACACACATACACATACTGGGATACACGTGGGATTGAGTTTTTCATTTATTCCATTTCACATGTACACGGATAAAAATTCTAAACGTTTTTTTCTAAACAGTTTCGACGGTTGTAGTAGGTAGGTACACCTATTAATTTCTATAATATCTCAAAAAATGAACACGGGCCAATTACTACACTTTTTAACGATGGTCAAACAATTTCAAACCGGATACAGCTTTTACCGACCTTTTCTTTTTTGTTACAGAACACTGGGTTAATCTAATATCGTTTGAAATGGCCCACGATTTACCTTCATCGCGTCTATCTTCTCTATAATAATATTATCTTCCATTTCTGGACTTAAAATTTTTGTCAACCATGCTGTCCGCCGCCGGTCGACTGTGCTTGTATGTTGACAGATTTAAAACTAATGCTAAATTAGGAGACGACGCTTTGGGGTTTATATTAGAAGCTTTTTATTTAAAACAAAATATCTGATCCCCGATTTTCTAAAAACTGTTGTACAATAATAATTACCATTGGCCGAGTAGTAACCGTAGTCGCACAACGCCGGGCACATTTGAAAATATTTACCTTACACTGAAAAGGCCGCAAAGGGTAGGTTTAACCGGGTTGAAATATTATATTTAAAAACGCGTCACCGTCGTCACACTCACACATTTGGAAAACTAATAATCATCAACGGCGATGCGATTATAGGTATAATAATATTATATATACCTAACACATGTTTGCCGAATTATCATTATCATTATTATAAATGGAAGCGTACATACACACATACACATACAATAGCTGTCGACATTTATCATCGTGCAGATGTTTTCCTCTGTCGTCGACACACACACACACTCACTCACATACATTAACTCTGGCTATAGCTGTTTACCGCCGACCAATGTTGTTGGATCACAATATAGACGTGTACACGGCAAAAGTTTTCAAAACGAAACCACAAAAATGGGTTATGAAATATGTGCATAGAAAAAATAATAATAGTTGTAACATATTTAAGTAAGTGTAATGTGTATTATATAGTTTTATACGCTTTAATTTCTAAATATTTCGGTATGATTTGTTTTTGTAAATTGCAATATTAAGTACTACCAGTAATGCTTAGAGCTTTCGGAGACAAACCATTTCTTTTTAATGTACTTAACGTTAAAACTGATATTTTTATGAAATAATTAATAATATATTTATATATGGACGGGTTTGGTGAGAAAGGATTCGAGTCAAATTATACATTTTTTAGCCGACAAAAAAACTTAATTATTTATGCTAAGAAGTAAACATATTATGAAAAGTAATTTTTATAATTTATACTTAGACTTCTTCACTTATAAAATTACATTTTTGAACAAACAAATGTAAACAGGCGATTAAAAAAAAAAGCGATGAAAAAAAATTATCCAGTTTCTAATAAAAAAAGTTATATATTATACCGTTTTGTCAGTTTTTTTTATACCAATAGGTTAGGTATAATAACAACGTTATTCGAGTGGGGCTTGAGATTGTACTAAAAAAAAACCTAAAACATAAAATTATCGCAACATTTATTTTTATTTCAATAAATTAATGTAGGTATTTTGAAAAGCAGTAATTTTAAGTTTTAATGTTTATTAGTGTATGACTAACGTCATTTTAATAATTATGTAGCAAACAACATCATCGGACAGGACAACAGTGTTTTATATTAAATGTACAAACTATTGACGACAATGTTTTTGTCTTAATACTGTAGGTACTACTCGAAAGAAGTGTGTTCACTGCGTACACAATGTTATCATATTGTTAAAATATTATTATAAACACAAGCAGCAGACAGCGGTCGCGTGCCTCGGACCCCGCAAACAACCTCCTTCTCTCCTCTCGATTTCTGTATACCAAAATAATAATAACAACAATATTATTATAACCTCGGCAGCCCGCTTAACCCGACCCTCGGGGTAGTGTATTATACACACACACACAACGGCGGTCGGGAGCGGACTGTTGTCGGCTAATTTGTCAAGAAACCCCTAAACGCCGGCTCAGCCGCCACCACAACAAAACAAACACGGCGACATGATCATCTTGATGATGATGATGATGATGATGATGAGCTACCCCCCGAAATCTCGTTAACGCTTTATTTTACAACGTTGTCTCTCCGCTCTCGTGTAAATATTATCATACACAAATATAAATAGGTAGAGGTAGAGGTATAGGTATACCTGCGTTAATTTTTTTTTATAATAAAAAAAAACTACTCGGCGTGCACTTTGGCCACGACCCCGCTGCGCGAACACGTTCTCCGTTAGGTAGGAGAGGGATGGGAAAAGTAAAAAAAAAAATAAAAGTAAATGAAAAACGCTTCGGGAAAACTCGGTGCACTTGTTTTCGCACACAGAGGGTGGTCGACGGACGCTGTCGATCAACCGCCGCCGCCCCCGGGGGGTAGACGGACCGAAATTACCGTACATCAGTCTCTGTACAGCTGTACGGTTGGTTTATTATCTCACCTCGACGGCCACAACAGCGAGTGGTAATTACGGGAGGTTTTTTATGAAGGGGGGAGGGGATTATTTCATTCGCTCACAAATATATCCCCCCCCCCCCGTGGAACGTATCGTGATGACGTCGTAGATTAGATAATATACTGTGCAGCAGCTCAACGACTAGTGATATCAACAAGCACATTTTTTACCAGAATATTGTGGTGTCAAATAAAATTCAGCGTGGCTCAATTCTGAAACATTCATTGCTCATAAAGAATTGTTGTTTTTTTTTTGTCTATCGGGACGATGGTTTTGGTGTATTTATATTTTTTAGCAAATGTATTGCTTTAATTAGAGATGGCATCGTCTGGTTGTATCTAGCACACCGCGGAGACACTGATAGATTAAGACAAAAGCATAATAATGAATCTGCATGGACGCTACTATTTGAAAAAGTTCTATTCGCACAAACAGATCAATATAATACGATATTGTGTGAATCTAGTGTGATTCAATGTAATGTATACATTATTATACTCCCTCCCTCTCTCCCTGTAATCGCCGCAATTCTCAATGCCAGCAGCGGCATAGAAACCGGGTCGAGTACATTGTATACATATAATATTATAATAGTATGCGAATATAAACGTAATGATTGATGAGCTCTAGCAAAATAATAATTATTATTTACTACTGGCGGAGTGATGACTTTTTTACGAGCCGACCGGCCGCCGATTATTATTGGGCGCGTTTTCGGTTTTGGCACATAATATTGTCATCTTGAGTGTATTATGTTCAAGGTTTGCCGCCTGAAGCGGTAATAAAGCAACCGAAAATCATAAATTGCCATCGCTGCATACCTCATCGACCGATGCCAACAACAACCGACGACGTACGATATTTAAATATAATATAATATACATTATAAAAAAAACTTTAAGGAAAAACCCGGACACACACACTCACTCACACGCTAACCATCTGTCCGTCTCGCGTGTGGCTTAATCGTTTAAGGATAAACCCGAAGACGGCAGAGACGCCAGAAAGAGAGGGAGGGGTGCTTCCCACGTGGCTTATGCACTCACTACGTGCCGCCACTCTCACCTAGTGTTGGGAAAAGGCCATTTTAGTCACTTTGTCAAAGCAAACATATTATTATACGATTCTGTGATTTTATGGGGGTTATTTAATTTTTTTAAATACAGTGACTTAGGTCCATGGCGTCACGTGACTGAAAATGAAATCAGTGTGACCACCACAGATTCGAGCATAACATTTCATAATAACATCATAGATCAGGTTAAAAAGAAATTATATCTAATCTGCCACAGTAATAATAAAGTCAGTTACCATTTAAATCTCGTTCGATTGACAAGGAATTTTTTTACAACAATATTGGTCTAAAATATCTGCACAATATTGTTCATGCACTGATATCGTCGCGACTGATTAGGGAGTCTATTTTTAAAAAACATTTTGAAACATTTCTTTTGTTTTCCGCCGAGTGAGCTATCCGTTCTCATAGATACTGTGATAATAATAATACACATATAGTTCAACCGATTTCTGTGTTATAGAAAATAAAAATAAAACCTAATAAACGCGAAGGAATATCAACGTTTTCCGTTTTGAAAAAAAGGTTTTAACTTGGTGTGACTGACAGCTATCTGTATATATATATATATATGTGCTGCTGTTTATCTGGTACGGTAAATATAATATATATATATATATATATATATATATGTGTGTGTGAGTGTCCGGTCGTCTTGGCGGAGTTACACAACGCAGTTGACAGGGTTGTTTTATATTTTCTCCGCTGCTGTTTCTTACCGTCATCCCTCTCCTCTCCCACATCCCCACTCGTATATGTAATAGGAGTTGTAAGTGACGTTGAAGCCTCAGCGTGGCGGCAACGACGACCTGTTCACGTCACCGACAGATCACCCGGCGGCAGAAAACGTCGTCGTCGTCGTTGTTGAGGAAATTGCTTGTGGACGTCGTCCTCCGGAAAATTGGAAAAACCAGGATTGCCCGTTGGCCGAACACACAGACACACACACTATGAGTGACAGTCTTGTCATGTGGCTGGCTTTCTTCTCTCTACTTTCTATCTTCTTCTTGCTATTTTTTTTCCCCTTTTCCGCATACTAGAGGCTGTCTCCGCTCTACCACACTCTGCAAGGGCAAACGGACAGCTGTCCGTTTCTCGGACGTAAACACAAAAGAATATCATGCCCCCCCTCTCCCCCCCTTGTATAGTATATACACGGCAAAACGGTCCTTGGTCTTTAGGCCCGAGGGAAGCGGGTAGGGGGCACGGTAAAAATCTATAAACCACCGCACATCGGGGTTGATCGATGACGAATAATAATGTCGGCCGACGGGGTGTGTGTAACACCGCGTTGTGTATGTTCACTGCGATTCATATGGGCGGCGACAAAACGTATACATATACACACGCAAGTACGCAGAGCTTTGGCGATATGATTGAGTCGGAGGCGAGACGGCCGGAAGAGGGGAAGGGGCAAAAAGCCGCGGGGATACTTAAGCGGGAGGGGTGGTGTTGATGTACGGCATGCAATCAGCGTTACAGATGGACGTCGGCCGCGTTTATTTACCGCGATGCTCGGCCTTCAATCAACGTCCGCAGTCATAATATCTTCTCGCGCCAAACCGCCTTCCCCTTCTCTCGTTGGCCGGCCCGAGACTTATGGGACCCCATCAAACAGTGACGGGCCCTCGGCTTTTTCGCCAAAAACCTTAAGGGCTGATACGACCCCCCCCCCCGCCGCCGCCAACAGTTGTGCTTAGACGTGTATCACACACACGCACACAAGTCGAGTTGCTGCGTGCTAAGACGGACAAAATAAAAACAATATATTTTCTCGGGCCTTTTTTTTTGGTTGTTTCTCAGCTAGTGTCGTTTTATTTTAACGAGCTCGTATACACTCTAATCTCGTCCGCTTGTCACCTCTCGGCGGCGGTATAGGTCGTGTCAATATGTATGTGCATGTACATATTATATATTGCAGCAGCCTTTGGAGAGCTATTGTTTGTAGCTGGCGTGTGTGTGTGTATTCTTCGGACACACGACACGTCACAAACCGTCTGCCGAGACGTTATTGGGTTTGTTCTTTTGGAAATCGAGACCCAGCGGCGGCGAAGACGCTCATTGAATATGCAACGGCCGTGATCCGCATACATACCCTTTGCGCGAAATGACAACGCCACAGCGACAGGCCATACCCTTCACACGTCCACCACCCTCGCCTTTAAAATATCCTCTGGTGGTGTGTCCGTGACGTCTCCGAGAGTGAGGATTTCTTCCGACAACAACATTGGTGTTATAATATATAATACAAAGGCCACGGGACACTGTGTATAGTAAGACCTTAGCACGGCTTTAGTCCACTTTTCCACAATTCGGCGAGTCGACGACGGTTTTGCCGAGTTTTATTATTATTACTATTACTATACATGCAATCTATATGTAACGACGACCGGGGTAAGATCGGACAAACGAGCAAACCGTGTCTACTTGTTATGCATGAGCCCGTGCGTATAGTGGTGCCGTGCAAACGTCCCCTCGCCGTAACAACCATTGCATTTAAACACCTCATTGCCGAGCCTCGTGGGTGTGTTTGTCCCGGACAAAAATTATTGCACCCCCGTAAATAGTAATGACAATTTTCTTCTTCTTTCTCGCCCCCGGGCGTATATAAAAACAGCAAAGGGGCGCATACACCTAAGGGTCGGGGCCGGCAGTGTTTTACTTACAGTTACCGACGGCGGCGGCGGCTGGCTATTCATCAAAAGTCAACCACCCAGGGTTGGTTGACCACCACCACCACCGGCCCAGAGCTGCTGCTGCTGCCAGTGACATACAACGAGCCCGGCCGTTTTTGACGAGAGACCCGGCCGGAGAGACGTGCCGCCGTCGCCACGTCCGCGCCAGATTAATTAAGATCCGCCGGCAGCTTTGTTCGTGCGGTCGCCGGCAGACGTGGCCGAGTGTAAAATATGATTGACGGCTGCGCGGCCGAACGATAAGTAGGCAACGCGCGAGGGGAGGGGGGTAAAAGTTAGGACAAGGCTAAGGGGGGGGGGAGGTTGATTGATATTCCTGCGGGCAAACGCGCGACGGTCTTTCGAAGAACCGAAGACGGGGGAGGGGGGTGGGAATAAAGGGTTGACGACGATTGTGTACCCCGAGTGGAGTTGCACTGCACCGCCGTCGTGGAGGAGGACGTCCAGCCTTTGATGTCAAATCCAGAACCACCGACTTCCTTTCGTTCGCCTTTTGCCCGTTTCTCGATTATTATTATTATTATTATTATTATTATGCTCGCCGCCGTTTTAAATGCGTTACAGAAAACAAACAAAAATCATATACCGCTCGCGGCCGCCGCCGATTTATAGTAAAAATATAATAACATAATGTTCGTACTTGTACATTATTACCTTAGCAAAATAACGCGTCAGCCTCGAGGTCTGAGTATGTTCTTCTCGTACCACACACACACACACATTCGATTAGCATTAATAACATTAACGTGTACAACGGAGGAGACTTCTCTTTTGATCTTTTCGAAGGAAATCCGTCGACTGACAAGCGCACGCATAACAAAGCGCGTGTACGGTTGTTTTCTCTATCAGCCTTTTTCTTATTGTTCCCGATTTTGACTTAACCGATATACACATACACGGCAATTGTAATTATTATTATACGTTAATAGCAGTGTTGAAACGCGGTGCGGGTGTTGCCCGACCTTTGACATGTCTCGAAAACCGATTCGATTGCGAGCGCTGAAAATGTATTTTCTTAAGAAAACTAAAACCCCGACTTGGGTTTAGCGTACAAGCATTTAGATGGCGTTTTGTTTACTCGACTGACGCTCTGACTAAATGCCTCTGTTAAAAGCCTCGTCGAGAGTAGATCTAATGAGAAAAATCGACACCGCATAGCGGACGGTAACTCCTTCTTATTCTTATTCTTCTGTTGTTGTTTCCGGCTTAACTGACACACCTTTGTGTGCTGTGGTGCAGTAGACCGTGTTCTTTTCTTATTGATATTCTGAGATCGCACACACCGGCAAAAGTACTTACACGAATAGACGCAATTATCATTTTTGTAACGCGATTAAGTGCATAAACATAGCTTAATCGCTTCGTGCAAAAAGGCCGCCCTTAGTCCGTGAAAACTTGAAAGTTTTGGTAAAACGAAAACAGATTTTTGATAGTAGGTAAAATTAAATTCCAAAAGACAATTTTTAGTCTTTATATTAGTATTTAAGGGAGGATTTAGACCCTTTTTACAAAAATCAACTATTATATGTAATTAATACCTACTTAACGTTTTTTTAGTGCATGGCTATAAAAAATAATAAAAACCAAATGTCATGTATTATTTTAATTGTTAAACAACAAATATTACCTTCTTATTGTCAACCATTATTTTTTTTTTTTTAAACAATATAAGAATAATTAACTAGCATATTTTTTTTTGATAATATTATTATTGTCAACAGTTGCACGAAGCGATTCAATCAACTGTTACAGTATAGTAATAATTAATATTACCTATTTTATTATTATTGTGAACTCTCCGATTTCGTTATACTTTTTTAGAATAATATATACATTTTATTTTTTAAATAATATAATAAACGAGAAACGACGCGCATAATATAATATTTTAATAGGTTTTCCATAAAAAAATTCAGCCATCGGCGCATACTGGACACAAGATATACACCAAATGTATACATATATACATATATTATACAATCTCTCTGGGGCAGTGTCTTGTTGTCTGATATGTCAGTCTTATGTCAGTCCGACGTCGACGGCGGCGTTATAATAACACGCGTCTTGGATCAGTGTCAGTCAAGTGTGTCAAGTGAATGACGGAACACACGGGCCCCGGGGCGGCAAGGTGCTATTTGTCAGTTGTAAAAAAAAAAAAACCGTAAGCCCTAAGACAAAAAAAAAAAAAAAAGAACTCTCCAAATAAAATACCCGAATCCTGACGTCTACAACACCACACAGTAACAGACAAACTAACATACATAATATAAAGTTGAGATGTGAATTGTTTTCTTTTTTCCTTTGACCTTATTATTATGTTTGACTGCTAAATATAATATTTCTACTTAACAAGCGAGATATACTCGGCCCCCAAACATGTTTTCATCAAACAACAAGTAATTGAACGGTTTAATTAAAGTGCAATAATCGTATCATGCGCAAGTCGACATTAATCTCGAAATCATGTTCTTGTTATTATTATTCCCGTTGTATTTTTTCAGTAAGCGCCTCCTTTTGCGCATATTACTACAATTATACTTAACGACTGCAGCAACAACGGTGGCGGTAATACGTTAAGTTTTTTTTTTTTTATATATTATTCTTCCAATATCGTGTGCCAGCAGAGCAACCATCGCGCCACCACGTTTCTCGTCATGCAATGTGCATAATTTATACACACGGTATTATATTATACAAAATAAACTGGCTGGCGACGATTGCAGCAGTGTGCGGCGGCCGAGAGAGCCGTTAAGTGATTTATGTACGACAACCGGTATTGTCAGTCAGTAGAGTTATTGCTTGAATTCAAATGTCAACGGTGCGCGTGTGTGTGTGTGTTGCGGTTGTCACGGGTTTTTTATATACGTATGTGTGTCTTTTTTTAATTCCTACATGCGACGATTCACATTGCTAGAACAACGATAATAATATGGCGTCGACCGTGCACATATAGCTGTTGCTGTATTGGTAAACGCGCGAGGAAACGACACTGGCGACGGGTAAAAAAAAAATAAAAAATAATAATACTTATCCACCATCACAAGTCACTCGGCCCAGTTTTGTGAAAATTTGAATTTTGTCCGTACAACTCTTGTGCGGGGGAGGAATATAAATTCCGAGAAGAAGAAGGAAAAAATAATATCACAATATATTACAACATAAGCGACCGATAATGGCCGGTTTTTTCGGCCGTAATTTACTCTCCGCTCGTCTCCTAAATTCCGAACCGTTGTTGTAATTTCATTCTATCTCTTCTTCCCTTTTACCTTCGGCAATCGTAAAAACTCCACCGGGCCCTTCCCCCGCGGTGCACAGCAACAGTTCTTATCGACCGACTGATTTATATTATTATATATACACCGTACGAGGAACTGCGCGCCTAGGTCGTTCAAGGGCGGCGAGGAGACCCTCTGGACGCGCGGAGGAGCTGATTCACGAGACGGATCGACACACCGAGAGAGAGCGTGGGGGGTGGAGGGTATAGGATATTTATTTAATACATCTGTTCGTCTTGACATAATGTCCCTCTATATATCGTTCACGTATAGTCGCGGTGCCCTCTCCTCCCATATATCGACTTGTGCCGTTTTCCTCCCCCACCCCCGGGTCGGACCATAACCATTCACGGTTTTATGTGCAACACACGACGTGCACGGCACACGGCCGGGGGTGTGTGCGAGGGTGCAAGTCCAAAAGTTTTCGCCCATCCAAGGTAGGTGGTATATATAGCGAAGCTCTAATGGTACCCGAGGCCATTCCGGATGAGATATACGACCGTTGCCCGCCACCGTCACCGCTGCGCGCCAAGCAGTTTGGCCAGCCGTGAATGACAAACTCAACCATAACTCTTTGGCACGGCCCTCCCCTTGGCCGGCTCTCGCTCTCTCCCTCTCTGTCACTTCCCCTTGGCACAAAAACAGCGGCCGCTTCAATTAAGCGCGACTCTTATCGACGGCGTACTTTTAAAATTTATTATTATTACTATTATAGCCCAAATCCCGCACCCCACCCCACCCCTCCCCCCACTTCTCCTTCTCCACCGACGGACGAATTCTCGGCCAGTTTTCGCCCCAAACAAAACGCATTTGGACTAATCGATTTCTCATGGTCGGAAGTAGTAGTTCATTCCGGAAAGTTTGACGGGTCGCGTGACAACAACATTTTCCTACGTGTGTATGTGTGTGTGCGAAGGGGCGAGAAAGGGGAGGTATATATATATATAACATAATTAGGGGCACCCGGGCCTTTTGTCAACGTCGTTCAAACTCTCTCGAAGGCGGTCCGACGGACGACGGTTTTGAATTAATTGCGTTTTATATAATGTGACGTGTAAAGGACGACGGAAAGTGACTAAATGCCGGCACAACACAGAAAACGGGTATAGGTATACAATATGTACGCGTATTATACATGTATATATATATAGCTGCGGCTGCCGCGGCGAATAACAAACGAGACCCCATCAATTAGCCGACCGAAAGTTCGTCATTATATATCGGACGGACCGGTGGATATAGGGGTGGGGGAGAGAGAAGGGTAAAGGGGTAAAGGGGTCGGTCAAAATATATATACACACACTCGAGCGTATATTCCCGTTAAAGGTAAGAGGCAAAAGGCTGATGAATTGTCCTAATGACCGGGATACCGTGTGTCCTGTATGTATGTGTGTATGTATGTATATACATAGGTATAAAGCGCCGACCTCCAAGGCGGCGGCGGCGGCCATTTGTTTGCAACGGCTGGCGGCTAATATGCGGCGAGTATATACGCGGCGCACTTACTATACAACGTAGGTAGGTACAGCACGCGTGCAGATGGACTTTTGACACGTCCTGCCCGGGACCCGTAATGAACGACCGGCTTGGGGATTGCCCCGTTTTGAGTTTTCAAAACTCAATTCGTCTTTTACGGGTCGATACGTCCGGTCCCCGTCCGTTAGCCTTTACTGTTCGACACATATATGTATACATATAATATAGTTACTCACCTGCAACACAAAAAAAAAAACAAAAGACATTAGTATTAGATACAAAGGCTATTATATATTTATATATAAATATCCCTGACGTCAACGAGTCGTATGTCAATATTTATAAAGTCTTGTAACAATTATTGTTATCTCTTTTGCGCGGCACACAGAAGAGAGAGGACGACACATGTCGTGCGCACGAAGAGTCATTAAAAGGCTGATGGGCAGGGAAGTGAGGAGGGTAGGAAACAAATAAATATAATATAGAAAAAAAAAATGTTACACAAGAAGAAAACTCGACACAGTGAATTGGATGGACGACGACGACGCCGTTGCCGCCGACAATGGGCCATCACGCAGATGGGATGAACGAAGGAGGGATGCGTGACAAAGAGAGAACCGGGTGAATTATATGGCAGCGGCCCACCCTCAGGGACCATATCTCACCCGTTATAGCCGTCACAGGACAATCCCGGCCGCCGCCTACTCAAGGTCTTTGCGCGTGTATATACATATATATACACCCAAGACTTTTGACTGATTTATGTCAAACCGGCCGGCCGTAGCCACGAGGACGAAGCGGTGTAACGGAGAAACAGGCACGGCTATATACGGGGACGTGGATCAGATTTATGGGCCACGCGGATCTCCTCCGCCGCCTGTAGCTTTTCGATTATTGCCATCGTCCCCCATCCCCTATCTACCCGCCGTCCACCCTCCTCGGGCCACTATTTCACCGTGTACATATATATATAACACACCAAATGGTCGATTTTCCTGGGGAAACGCGGGAGTTATTTTATGTCGACACGCGGAGATGCACATTAGGCGGCGGTGGTGGTGGTGGCGAAGGGGTGAAAAAACCTATAAAAACGCAAACCGAAGAGGGAAAAAATGTTAATTTGTTACTACTACGGTATAGCATATAGTGTAGCTGTTGTAGTAGAGTATAGTCGAGTAGTAGTAACACCGGTAAAGTATAGAGGCCGGCCCAACGTATTTTTGTTTTACTGCCCTCGGATATCTTAAACCTGAATTAAGCGTTTAAATTCATTACAGGTACATAACGAACCGTGTAAATTAGGTACATCAAAATCGTCCAAAAAGAGAGCGACCTATAGAAAGTTGGGTCGGATCCAACAGAAGCTTCGGTTCACTTTGGATGAAACCTTGTTCGCGGTGCCGGGGTGTTTATTGAAACACGAATAAAAAAAAAAACGTTTCTTCAAATATCGAAGCATATTCGTCAGAGGACATAAAGAAAAACCGACTGGAAAAAAAGTTTTTTATTCTCCCCTCCATAAAAGCTTCGCGCCAGAGAGTTCATATCAAAAGCAATTGCCATATTTTCACACAAAGCGTCCGGGGCTTTTCTCATTGATTTCTTTTCTTTCCGGTTATTCCTTTTTATACACACACACAAGTACAAACATAGTGACAGACGGAAACTGCTTTCTGCGCTTGTGTGCGTGCGTGGAGCGGCGCGCTTTACACGAGTTTATATAGCCACGAGTGACGTTATTTGTCAGTTGTCAGTCAAACCCTGTACTGTACCCAGGAAATGACAACACGGGGGCGCAGGAAGCGATATAATCAATATCGGAGACAAACCGCCTTGTGTCTTAAGACCGCATCATCCCGTCGTCGTCGCACACCCCCCGTGTCGTCGCGTCTACCCTCCCCACCTCCCACCGTCCGGCTCTCTGACCATTTACCACCGCCGCCGTTTTGTGTAATCTCTCCCCCCCTTCCCGTCATCTTGTGTGTCGTTTGGTTTTTCTCTTTCTTTTTACACAGCAACGGCCAAACGCAACTATTACAAACGAACAATAGCAACGGTAACGACAATAATAATAATAAAAAAAAAAAAACCCTGTAAGACCGTGATAGTAGTGTGTGTGTCTTTGGATAGGTGGACTCGGTGGCGGGTGTGTGCGTGTAATAGGACCATTTGGATTCCGGATCCGACGTGGCAGTTTTCTTAGGCAATTACCGAAAGGCCGTTTTCAAGTCGACCTTTGTGTGTAATATGCGTTGGTATTATTGTCGTATATATATATATATTCTAGCGGCAAACCGATCGGGGGGCCCGAATTAGTTTAATGGCAGTCGTCGTTTCCGAATTAACGCCACACCGGCTATACATACATAAATATACACAGCTGCCCCTCCCCCTCCCCCACTCAGTTTCCATTAAGTTTTATTGATATTGCGTTTTTCGGGCAACGGCATTTTTACGAGTAGGATGGAGCTGGCAGTCCATATACAGGGATCTTCGGTTTCTCCGGTGGAGGGGGTAGGGATGGGCGCAGACGACCGCCGCACGGCGACAAACATTATTAAGAAACGACGAGTTATTGAATGGAAAAGCTGTAAAACGCCTCCTTTGCCGAACATTGCCCGCGTTTTTCCAAAGTCGGTCCCAGCCCTTTCCCGGACCGGCACGAACCGAACGCGCTTGTGAATTTTAAATCCCCCTCCCCCTCTCTGCCCCCTCACCTCGGTGGAAGCCCGTGGAACGTGCAGAGTTTGTGTTAGTGACCTTTAAGCGACGTTTTCGAAAAAAAAGTAAAAACAAATTAAACACCTTCGGCAACGACCTAATTTGTTTTTATTTTCTATACAATATAATACGTCCAACCTCTGTGTTTCTTGGAACAATAAAAAAAAAATACATACATACAAACCGATATTATTATGTAAATGGCGCTTTATTTTTCAAAACGTAATAAACAACAGCACACGACCGATTAACAACAACGTTCGACGCTTTTGCATACATTTTTTAATAATAATTTATAAAATGCCCGCCGTCGTCCTCTTAATGTGTGTATACAAGTTGTTTTCGGACTTGACCGAACAGCTTGCCATAAAGCATATACGATAATGTAATGGGCCGTGGGCCAAGCAGTAAGTAAACCAAACCAAACCAAAGCCTAAAGGATTACACAACATACTTAAGATATACATACACACACACACACACACTGACAAAGACTAGAGCGACAGCGGTTGTGGAATTATGATGGACACCGACTTCGGGTTCCTACATATTATCAAGTATAAAAAATCAAGTAACGCACATTGATTGGCATCGTAGCCGTCGGATATTATATTAGGTACTATATATTTTTTTTTTATTGGAGAAATCCGTCGAACGGACGAAATATAAACACACACACGACAAGACGCATTAAATAAGGTATCGACGTTGGCCGGAATAAAAGCAAAATCCACTTAACGTGTACAAAAAGAGAGAGACGTGGGCGCGTCAACGTTAGTTAGGTGACAATATTTATTATATATTTACCCATTTAAACCGAATAAACGAGTTTCTTACCCGGGAGGGAAGGAGAGAGAGATTGATGGATAGGCAGCAAAAGCAGGCAGGCGTACCACACGGGTTCTGGTCGTACATATAACTGGTTTCCATGTTTATCACATAATACAAACAACCGTCGCACTGGTATAGCTGAGCCGCGGTTGTGTTTTAAATAATAATATTGTGAAATCTTTAATGAGCAAAGACCGAGGCGCCGCAGCCCAGAGAGAGCCGCCTCAAAGGAAATTCTCGGCCGGGTTAGTCATCACAATATCGTTATTGTCATAACAATAATAATTATTATACTTAGCATTTTTTTAAATTATTATCAAGCAGCGTATGCCACCCGGTCAGAAATAAAAATAAATAAAAAGTGTGCTCTGTGTAACATTATTCCATTATATATTTATATATATATATATTGTGACGTAACGTCGGTCGCCGATATGTGTTGTCTCCCTGATCGATGGATGGGCTGCCGTCGGGCCGGAGACAAATTAAATTTAATTGACATATTGATGGAGTACGGGTTCGGAGTAGTAACGACGGTCAATTGATTGATCCCGGGGATACCCGAACACAGGCGTCGCCCCCGGGTCGTGTGCTCTGCAAGCCTTCGGGACGTCCGTATAAGATAAAAACTTTTATAAAAAAAAAACAAAACAAATCGAATCGAAATTGTATTTTTTCGAGAAGATAAAACTCCTCGACCGGCAAAAAACCGGTTAACGCACCACACGTTGTTAATATTGTTTGTTGAGCCTGGTCGCCGTTTAAATTTCATCTAGTCGCACATATTTTATGTAAAATCGAATTACAACAGTTATTAATATTTGCCAGCCTTCTTACGGTTTATTATTTTTCTTTCTCCACCTCCCCTCTGGGGCCCGCCGGTCGATAAAGCGCGAATTTTCTCATATACCGCGAAGCGTGTGGAAATGAAAACTGAGCCAATATAGGTACTGCACACACACACATATCTACACTCACCCGCTTGTATATATATATATTATATTTTTATACGATGGTATTTCCCGAGTATGCACGTTTTCCAGTCATAAGTCAAAAGGCTTCTCGCCGGCCAGGCGATATGTAGAGGAAAGGGGCGGGGGCGCACGAAGATGGAAGCATCAGTCAAACGTCTTGGGTCTCTTGACGGCTGTCGATATATATATATATATAAACATGAACGTGTAATGTGTGAACGGGCGACGGCGAGGGGCGGTGAATGTGTGTATAATGTTCACTGCGTTCGTGCTACTATTTCATATACACCTTACCTCGAACCGAGAAATAATAATATCTCGGGCAAAAGGGACCAAGGGCCGGGAGCAGGAGGGATGGGGGAGGGGTGGTTTCATCCCCGTCAGAAACGCCACGGCGTCATATCTCTCCCGGGCTCGCTCGCGCCGTTTAGATTTATAGCGTTAATATTTATTTTGGACGCGTTGTGTAACCGCTATGCCTACACTCCCCGGTAGTGGGTCCGGGGTAAGGGGGAGTGTCGGTCGGTTACAACAAATTTGGCGTGTTGGCAACGGAACAAGTTATCAAAGACCCGCTCACTGATATACACCGGCGGCGGCGGCGGCGGTCGGACCGTTATCTATCAAAAAGTTCACAACGACTAGACGCCGGAAGATTTGATTTGTGAGCGCGTCCGGCGGTGTTGCCCCTTTTTTAAGTACAGTCGGTGGGGGGGGGGGGTAAATTACCAGACCGGTAGTCGTTTTTCGGTCATATACAAGCTCGGATCCTTATAAATTCACCCAATGACGTCCGTCGCGCGCGCGCTCGAGGGAAATCAAAGACTATTTTAAAAAATACCAACACCTGTCCATCTCGAGTGCCGTACATATTGTGCCTGTGTTATACATAGGTATATGAGGTGGTTTATAATTGATCGGACCGCCGTCGTTTATCGGATGCATTTTATCCGCGCAAATATTACATTATAATACACAACAACATAGTATAGTGAATTACTGGCGGATATGCGTCGAGCGCCCGGCTAATTTTTACACACACCGGCAGGAAGTCATAAATTCGCTGTAGAAGCATATATATATATATATATATATTATATATGTACATTATGGTTTGTGTGTGCGTACAAAGTTCTTTTCGGTATCGCCGAGGTTATATGCAAATGGGAATACGCCGAGGGGCGGTAGAGCCAGTGTATATGTATATATACATATATATACCGTTTGTACGGTTGGCCGAGTGATATATTGTTGACGTGTGTCAACCGGTGATGTATTGGACCCGTCACATAAACAACGGATAGTGTGCTGGGCTGGCAAAGGGATGGAAAGAAACGTCGGACGGACGGACGTCGTCTCTCGCACCTCTTCTTCCTTTTGGCCGACCCCGCCCCCCCCCCGTGCCCGTGCTCCCGTACACACACATATATATGTATATATATATATAACGTAAATAAAACTTTAGTTGTGCCGGCAAATCCCACAGGCGTGCGGACGGTAGAGCCGGGAGAGCGGCGGCGAGGAGAGTAGCCAGTCAGCCTCCTCTGGAAATACCTAGGTGCCGGGGAAAAACAAAACATTGCATGAACTCGTGGCCGCTTGATCTGCCACCCCTTACCCTTGTATAGTACACAGTAGTGTACCTCCAACCTGGACAGCAGCGAGGGTCCAATGATTTACGTTTTTTTGCCACACGTCTACGGATCCGCCATTCTCTTCTTGCCGATCCCCCTGTCCATCTCCTATCCGTTATCGTCGCTCCAGAGTACAGCCGAAAAGCTCCCGGGTCCGATAAAAATGTATACTTATCTCTTCCCCTCCCCCGCAGCAGCACCGTGCGACACTTTAAGCCGGACACGCGTGTCAAACGGCAGAAGAAAAAAATTATACATAAACCGCATTTTCGTTAATATTATTATTATTACGGCCAATCCGACCGGTTTAAAAATTATATTTAAAAAGAAGTCGACAGTTTCCGTCTTGTTTTATTAGTGAAATAGAAGAAAAAAACCAACAACGGATCAATCACTATATCGTATTTCAGAAACCGGACCGAGGCCGAAGGAAGTGTAACCGGTTTGGCCTATGTATGGTGGAAGTGGGGGGGGGGGGGTGACCGCGCCGACACCGCGTGATGGACAAGATACTTTATTTACAACTCATGCAAACATTTTAAGTATGTCGTACTCGGCACGGGTATAAATATTAAATATACATAGTTTAAACGTTCGTCGTGCGCAAGCTAATACATCCTGTTATTTTTTAAACGACCGTACAATAATATTATGTTAAATCCGGCGTCGGGGACAAGGTTTGATAAAAAACTATCAGGCTACAAAATGAGTAATAATATGCATAAAAGGATGTATGACTGACAACGGCGGCACTCGTTTTATACACCCATAATTATTATTACAATATTACAAACGTTTTCTAATGCGAAAAAAAACCTTTCAAACGCACATATATACAGTCGGTTGACAAACTTTCAATAAAAAAACAGTAATTTCGGAGTTATCTTCTTTCACAGCTACCCTCCACCGTCCGATACCGACCAATGTGTAGGTATATATACACATAACAAACGCGTAACCCGGTGCAGATGAACACATGTAACCCGTACACGCGCTCCTCCTTTTTTTACATGCAGAGCTATTGTGTGAATATAAATGATGATATTATTAGGTATTATCATTTTTGTTGGTCGATTCGTGCGCGGTGTTTACTACTACTACTACTACTACTACTACTACTACTACTACTACTATTAATGCTGGCATGTTCGTTTTCACCGACATTAATTACATACAATAATAACTAGACCAAATGATAAATAATAGCGGGCGACCGTGTCTATCTATTTATACACACACACATGAAATAACGACGATGGCGTAAGTATATAACCTGCGGACTCGTGTGAGTGGTGCACCAAACAAAGGGACCCGGCCGGGATTAGTTGTTGTCCGACAGGATGATGTCTGGAACGTGTCAGCTGATAATGGCACCCATCAATCACTCCTCGCCCGTTGCGCCCTTTGCCGTTCCACCTATTCCACCGCGTATATACACCGACGTTGCATGCATACCGTGACCGTATTTCAATCACTCGGTGACTCAGGCTCATCAATGTCTCTCTCTTTCTACCCTCCCCTCCGACCATCCCTCTCGACAACCCCTCCCTTCGCCGTATTTCCATCGCAACACATTACACACACACACACACATCCGGCGGCCTCGACTAACCACGGTAATCGATTCCTCCTCCTCCTCCATGTCGGCAAGACCACTCGGTAAAACATTTATATAATATATAAACTCCTCTGCCCATGTGTGTGTGTGTGTGTATTGTTCGCCATTAATAACTTTTTGGGTTTACACACTTTCCGTGTGATCCTTCTTTTCCCGGACATGCGATTGCTATATTTTAAATGGTCCGCATTCTTCCGCATTAATTCCCCAACCTCCAAACCCGGCATGATTATTATTAACCCCGCGTTCCGGCCGAATCGCATTCATTCCCTTTTGTTTTATGCCACTAGTGTGTACAAATCGGACGTAGTAATATGTACGTTATTTCAGACAACTCCTCGCAGGCTAATACTTGCCGAAAAACACACATTAAGCGACGGTGTACACATATACAATAATATAGCTTAAAAGTATACGAGAGTACGAGCGCCGAACGAGATAAAGGCAATAAGCCAATTACGGCCTCGGGGGGGGGGGGGGGGGGGGCGCGCGCTGACGGTTTTTCTTCGCCGTAAGTATAAGTACAAAGGTTATACTTACACTCAAATCAATTACTCAAATCCATAACGAGACGCCCGTAACGATGAACGCGCGTTCCTGATCAAAGAATATGCTCGCAGGCCTGTCGACTTTCGAGTTCAGTGTGTGTGTGTGTTATTCTTGCACGGTTCACCCCCTACCCTCATCCCTTCTCGATAGCACCCCCTCTCCCCCCTCATCCTCGTCCAATCAAAAGCTCTCGAAGCGAAACGTACACATATCGCGTACACGTCGTCGTCGTCGTTTAGTACAAGAAGCCAAGCCCCGAAGGAAGGTAATTTATTTGCCAAAAACGCGTTTTTGTTAAAACATCAAAAAACCATTTCGTCCAAAACCCGTCCGTATATGTATACACTCGGTACAGCTTATATATATATATATAATATTATGATATGTGTAGCTATGCTTGTGTACGCGTTATGTGTGCTGTCAAATTAACGAGCGGTTGTCAGAGAAAATGATTTACAAAAAAATAAAAATCAACGGCAAAATACAGGTGATTTCGATTTTCAAAGTCACTCGTCACGTTGACCTTATACAGCATAAACAAACGATGTATATATATAATACAGGATTATTCATTAAATGTAAAACGCTCATTAATATCTTATGATTAATGAATAATTGCAAATTTGTAGTTTTACTTTATTGACACTTTTTAGTTTATTTATTTGCTTTTACAACATTTTAAAATTATCAAATATTTACACCTTTTTGTGGTATTTTCTAGAGCTCTATCGACGACTAACTATAACTTTTTCATCATCAATTAAGAATATTTGTTTTAATTTTAACTTGTCGGTTACCAGTTTTGGATAATCACTCAAGTTAAAAATTTAGGACGGGGGAAATATATTGTGCAGCAAAATGATAACTGTTTGTGTCTCCGAAAAGAACAACTAAGAAAATTGCAATCGTCTTATCCTTAATGAATCACCCTGCGTATGTAATGTAACGGACGAGCGGTGACAAGACATTTTTGACTCATCGCCCACTCGGTGAATCACACGTCGTTTTAATTTAAATTATTAACAGTTCAAGATTTGTGTGTGCGGGTTTTCAACGTTTTTCCCCGGTTTTTTCCACATACATAAATTATATTATACACATATGATACACAAGTCGGGTCGGATGCATTGGCGGAGATCAGTGTATTCAGGTTAGAATCGGTGCTTTTCAAAATCTTAAATTTATTTAACCCTATACCGCTATGTTGTCAGACCCCGTCCTGGGGCTCAGAAACTTGCGGTGAGGGCCAGGGGGGGATCAAGGAGGAGGGGGGACGAGTATTAGTGCAAATCAAAAGCCGACGACGACGGGATGATGACACGACAGACTTTGATGTAAGGCCAAAAAAAAAAACAGAAATGTATACGATGAAGTAATTTCGACAGAGCCAGCGTTGTCGGTTGACGACTAATCTAGTCACGTGGAAGGGGTTGGGGGGGAGGGGGCAATAAAAACTCCAAAAATAAATATCGACCAAAAATCGTCGAGTAACGCTTAAATCCGGCCACGGCCAGCCAGCCAGCCAGTACAATGAGAGGGGAGATGACAAAAGGCGAGAGGTACAGCTCTAATGTACATGCTAATCGCGGACAAACAACATAATATTTTTATTATATATATAGGTATACATGTAGATGTGATTTATTGCGTTCATAAAGACACTGGACCCGGATTAACGTCTCGGGCGCACACGCGCGACCGCGTTTTAGTCCTTAGCTCGAAGCTCGTCCACAAAGAATCTTAATAATAATAATATAATATAATATATACATATTATTATCATACCTATACAATAAATAACGGGCTGACAAAACTAGAGCGTTGCAAACACATACACAAAAAATAATAAATTCGCACTAACCTCTCGTATACAGATAGTTGCGTTATTTGCAAGACGGTGGTCCACCGAGGGCGAAGGGGGATTAAGGCGATGGGAACACTTTTGTAAATCGACAACGGCTAATTGTACATATAGTATAATAAGTTCTTTATATATATCAAATGATCACACGCAGCACTACGGTTTGTAGAGTAGCTCGGGGGCAGTGTGTGGGCATTCAAATTTTATCAGGCAGAAAATTAGTCATACCCCGCGTACAATGCACGCATGTGTACTTACTTATGTATACAAAAAAAAAAAAAAAAAAGCGGCACAAAAAAGAACTAGAACAACAACAATAGTTGACAATCTGTCAACCGGTGTGTGTGTCTCCTCAAAATACCTGTTATGCGCACGTCAAGCTCACGTCAAAAAGCAGTTTATAAGTATTTAACGACCGGTTATGTGTGTGTGTGTGTATTTTGGATTTTTTTTTTTTTTTACCAACACAATTAGACGACATAACCCGTTCTCGGTGTGCGCGCCGGACGAGTGCGCATTGTACAATAATGTATAATAATAATAACACCATACATAGGTATAGCTGCTGTACACGTTTATATTATGTATACAAGACAGTCGGAGGCCTAATGGAGATTTATGAACCGTGAAAATGATCGCAATGACTATTTCACAACGCCCAAGGCGAAGGGACACAGGTTTTTTTTTTTTGTTATATGTATACATTTTATATCCTGTGACGAAACTCTTACACACACACACAGCTTAAGCGCACACTGCGCCACTATACACTCTGTACAATATATACAGGCATGTGTAATATTATCATGCAAAATAATCTCGGGAGTTCAGCCTCTATACCCGCCGCGAAAATGACCCACAAAAGTAACAGTGAAGTAACTCAGTAAAAAAAAAAAAAATTCAAGTTCATTTAATAGTTTTGGTTTAATTTTCCACTTTTCGACCAGCACGAATTTGGAGGTAAATATTACACAAAACCAACGCGGTTCGTTCGTCCGGTGTGCATAACGCCTAAGTGTGTTTGTAACACATAATAATAATAACAATATAAATATACACACAGACACACACCGTAGGTTATAATATTATAACCCTCGGGCTGGGCTCGTGTAAAAAGAAGAGACGCCAACGACGGGCCGGACCAATAAATCCATCAGTCGCGACTAGTTGCAGATAAACTCTTCAGCATCCTTACTTAACGTTTTAAACCCATCACACGCACACACGCGGCCATGCATCATTGTGTCACACGTCCCGCACATGTACCCAACACCGAGTCAGTGGTATTCAAATTTAACAGAGTATAAATTATACTTTACTACAGTAATAATAATTATAATAATAATGTGAAACACGTTATGAAGAAAATATACCACTCTTAACAAAAGTTTGCGCCCGTTTTGGGTAGGCATCGCCTCTGTCGTTTTGTCACACCAAGTTTTGATTGTGTTTGGACGGACAAACAAACTTTGTTGGGGGTGAGGGGGGGGGGTGGAGGCGAGGTCAAAACTTAATCCGGTGTGCAATGTTTTTTTTTTATTATTATACTAAATTATTACAATAATCGAAACTCGTCGACTAGGAGAATCGGTCATACGGTGAATGATATAATGTATATATATATATACCTAATCCGTGACGACCATCATCGTGCCGGATACACCACCACACGAACGCGCATTAAGAATTCCCGCAGTGTTCCGAAGGAATCCGAAGGTTTTTCGTTTTCTTAGGTTTAGCAGTTAGTGCTACTGTGGACACCGGGATATAGTTGTAAATCATTATATTATTATGTATGTCGCCTTACAACAGCACACACCAACGCAACGCCGCCCAACTCTGCGCGAGTACGCTGCTATAGGTATATGTATAAGCCAAGCAAAACAAAAAAAATGTACGATTATCGTTATAATTATAATTTTTTAAGGCAAGTCAATAAGACGAGACAAAACCGAACAGACGACGCAAAACCAGCGGATCGTCACTAAATAGTTTTATAGAAAACCTTCGCCACCGGTTAGTATGTGTGTGTATGTGTGAGCGTCTTAGGTATATGTAATTCAATCTGGAATTCAAATTTCGTATATACATATATATATATATATATATATATATATATATATATATATATGATAATATTAAGCGCGTATTAGACGTGACAAGGAGTGACGGTTGACGTGGAGTTTTCCACCTGAAACAACGGATTTAATTTCAAAATTGAAATCGTGTAAAGGTATATACATAGGAGATGATTTTTTTATTATTATTTTACTCTGTTCTACACACGTCGGTCGACCTATAACTGGTTTTCGCCTTAGAGGCCGGCACACCGTACACGGGGTTTAAACATTATAATCTATGTCCATTTCGCCAGTATAAGAGTTGTCAAAGGTCGCAAAGGTCAGAGGCGCCAACCGATAGTGATATTATTGTAAAGGCACACAACGGTCTGAGGGGGTGGCGCGAGAAGGAAAGTACGATTGGGGTAAAGGTACCCTTCTTATAGGTGGGCTTATGTGTACCGGAATTGGATTGAAAATTCTGGAAAAACACAGCAGCTGCCGGTTGTGTGTATTTTTATTTCTCAAATGAGGCAATCGTCCACGTCTATCCAATTGAACAGCAGCAGCAGCAGTGTCCTTAGGGATAATACCTCGGCCTTTGCCCAACAACACATAGTCGAATAACATAATAATAATATACATTCGACATGGCCTCGACGGTTTGAAGAAAATATTATGCATTTTTATTCAAGTTCGCGGTACGTTGTCTTCTACGCATTGGTTTTTTTTGTTTACACTTTGTTCGTTTTTCTTACGTAAATTTTTTTTTCACGGTCAAGAAAAAGATAACATACCTAATAATATGTAAGTATTGGCACTAACCCTCGTAGGTGAAATGGATAGCCGTAATAATATTGTTATGTCTACACGGAGGACGAGAATGTAACTAAATCATTTTAGGTAAAAATAGCTGATAAAAAAGGGAAACTGTTAAATACAACAATTGTATCATATATTTTTATTTGTTTAGTTCCTCCCCCCGCCACAGACTGAATTATTACCCAACGTTTTTTTTTTTATAAGACCACCTCTGAAGAATAAAAAAAAAGGTCAATAATGATCTTGTATAAAATATAATAGAGCAACCTTGTCTATGTACTGTGTGTGTGTGTTAAACAAGTATATTATATTATGAATAACGGTTGCCACACGGTTGATGTGTGTAGTCCAATAAATCTCACCCCCGAAAGATAGGCATACCGCATTGGCCGAATACGTATGCGCTTTTTTTATGTAATAATATGTCCTTTAAGGATAGAATTTTTTTTTATTCACCAAAACTCTGGAATACCCGAAAGAAACGTGTTTTTCGAGTCCATTAATTTAACGAGAGACGACACCGCCGCGGTGCCTTGGCGGGCATACGTCAAACATAATATATATTATTATCATATTATAATATACAAAACGCACGACACCGCAAGAGTAGGTACACAGCTGTGCATAGTAGAATATTATGGACGTTTCTATGTGTATTTTTTATTTTTTTTTGTAAATATCCTCTCGGTTTGTCAATAAATTAACATATTATTCCGTAGCGCCCAGGCTGTAGAGAGTGACGGAGACGCGGACACTGTGATCAGCATATAAGAGAGAGAGCAAAATAAACCAGTTTGGGTTTTAATTTTTTTTTTTTTTAATGTTTTATTATATTTTATACGCCTACGGATTTATGACATATTTTCTGCCAGCCGAAGACAATAATTATTATTATTACTGTTAGATACGGCATGTCGAAGACATTTACAATATATTGATGGACGGCGAAATAATAATTATTATTTTGTAAAAATGCGCCAACTGTTGTGTAATTTTTCACGTTCTAATAATAATTATTACATTATTTCAACGGCGACGCCATATACCTACACACACACACGCGTTAACCGTCAACTGTACACGGTCTGTAATCCGATTAATTTGTATATTTTGTATAGAGGTATATAGGTGTACACATCACATTATGGATAACCGTTCGAAAATTATTGGAAATGTCTGCCGGCACGTCAAACCGCCGTCTTAACACCGGTGATTTATTTTACAGGCGCTTTGTTTGCTTAGACGCTATTACATTACAACGCAGCCGACCTCGGATAGGTGCATACTTTGTACTATTTAATGTTTTATGCGCTGGTGTTGTGCAACCATCACTCGTAATTTTTACCTAGATCATCCGTGCATTGAAAATATGTACCAAATAATAGAAATCCCGTACCCATAGGACACGCCGTCCTATGGGTCACAATATCTAGGAACCTGTTCCTTTGAGTCCTTGCTAGACAGCAAAAAACATTAATGTAAAAAAAAAAACCAAAAATTTGTTAATAATTTAATGGTGTTTAAAAAAATGATTTAAAAATGTTGTATTATGAAAATGTTTCATTTATACTTTAAACGATGATAAAATAGTAGTTTCTATGTTTTGCTAAAATTTTAGTAACATTTTTGGAAATATTAAAAATTGGGTTTCTCTTGTCTTATTTGGAACAATCCGGAAAAAAAATTAACTTGTAGCTCAATTTCCCCCCCCCCCCAATAATCAAAGGCGTTTCTGGTGGAAAATTACAAGCGGTCTTACAACAACCGACTATGGCGCCCACCGGGGCACGGTCTATTATTTAAAGCAATAAAAATCCGGCCGTTAAATATACGGTTATTATGGTCTTGACTGAAAAAAAAGAAAAAAAAAATAGCGCATACCCGTAATATACTTGCACAGACCTAATAATAATAATAATAATACAAGTATAATAACAACCGCCTAGTACACAATTATTGGGACTTTGTTCGTTTAAATATAGTATAGTGGACCAGACTCGGGCGGTTAGGCCTTTATATCGATTTAATGGAAATATATAATCGGAGCACCAAAACTATGGGAGGGGGGTGTGTAAAACAAGGTACAGGTCAAATACACGGGGCGGAAGAGCAATAAAAATTAATGAAAACCCAATTTTCTTCCTCGACGACGACAAAATACGTAATATAAATCGTTATCTAATATATATATATATATATATAATAATTACATTATGTTGTATCCATACGAGAAGATAATACTACTGGGGGGGGAGGTTACACTGTTGCTGCTGCTGCTGCTGCTACACTGTAGTTGTATGTGAACTGTATTTTTTTTTCTTCAGTAGACTAGACCAATAAAAAATAATAATAACCGATGAAATTTTGTAAAAAAAAAAAAAATGTGCGCAACGAAGGGTAGACCAATCTGTCTGTCGGTTGTTTCTCTCTGGCGCAACACAATAATTTATGGCGCCCGCCAAACATTAAGCGGCGCTGTTTGTCAGACTTGTAATATATGAAAATCGATAAATTGACTACACACATTTGACGGTGGAGCCACACAAACAGCAGTCACGATGATGATGATGATGATTATTGATAAATTTACTAATGCGACTCATTAGAATTTATAACACACTACACTGTGTAGGTACACGGTTCACGATAGGTAGTGTTTTTTTTTTTGTAATCAAGTATACAGGGCGAATAACATTAAGTAGGTACCGGAGTGATTTTTTCTATTTGAATTTTGGATTTTTTTTGTAATTTTCCTACTATCCATTGTCTTTACAATAACCCCCCCCCCCCATAACAAGGTGGTGTCTCGGGACATCCACACTATTATTTATATAATGGATCTGTTTTCTGGGGACGAACATCTGTCACCGTCGAGGACATAACATATAATAATAGTATACTATATATATATATATATATATATATATACACTCGACGCGCTAAGGTTTATATAAATATACCTATAATAGAGAACAAAAAAAAAGCCCCTCGGTTTCTCCAAAACAACGTGTACTCTATATCTTACATTTTTTTTTTTGCTATTTACCGGTCTCAAAAAATATAGTCCAGCATCGTTTCGAGGGGTCACATACATTATTTATATGGAACAGTAGTTATTATTGAAGTTTACTCTGTTACTTTGTAATTTGAAAATGTTTTAAATGCATGCTCTATTTACCTAGTGTGTGTTATAACCGCATACGTCGCCGCGTAGACGTTTCAATGGCAAATTGGTTGACTGAAGTTTTTAATTATTTACACAGAAAAAAAACGACCGATTATATTTCAAAGTGACACCACCGCGACGCAATAAGACAGTCAACAAAATGAGACAGCTGAAATGACTGGTTCAGCTGAAAAAATATTGCAAACCTAAATATACCACGGCACATGCTTCGAGGAGGTATCCCCTATGCTCGATTACTTCTTTCAATTATATTTCTTAACACCTAGGTATAATATTTTTATAGGACCGCGACAGCAGCAACGGCGACGACTACTGGCCACGATAATATAATATTTTTTTTAATTTAAACCTAAAAAAACAGTCGTCGCCAGCAATCTAGAGGCAATCCGAAGACGGAGACTGGTCACAATAAACTAAGAGAAACTTAATGTGTATTTCCTAAAAAAAAGGGAGAGGAAGAATTAGCCGATGGCTATCGCTAAGTGATTGAATCGGATGGATTGGACTTAGTTGTGGTTTACATCAGCTACGATTGTATAAATAATTATCATCCGTGGCGGATGATGATAATCTATTTCAAAATCAATGGAGTGCATTTTTTTTTCTTCTTTTCTTACCCTTAGACCGGCGGCGTGACCTTGTAAAAGCAAGCTCCTATAACCGCCGGCGGGGTCAATACACACATATAGTACACAAACACTATATAATATTATATATTATATATATATATTTAGCTACATATTATTATTATAGGTAGGTAAAGCCGCCGGTGCGAGGGGCGAATATTTTTGAATGAAACGAGGAAGTGAATGAGACCGGCAGCGGAGGAGGCATACGACGGCCGTAGTACCCCCGCAACCGTCGTGAATGGAGTTCCCCGCACACACACACACTGGCAAAGCGCCGGTATCGCGGTGAAAGGGGAGAGAGAGAGTGAGATAGAGGAGAGGGCAAGGAGAAGGATCCACCGGTGGCGGTGACCAAAAATCCCATCGGTATATTATATTCTACTATACTACGTGCAAATACATGTGTCTGTATACTATATACTATATATCGACAACACCACACACACACACACCGGCAGTTTGTAAGCCACCCGAGCACACTTAAATAATGGTGGCTTACACCCGCCGCCTGTCTATAGACATACCTACATATACTTGTGGCTACATCGGCGTTAATAGGCTATGGCGATAAAAAACCTAAGTAGGTGAGAACAATGAGGTTCTTTATATTTTGTATCTCGACGTGACTAATTCGACAACTCTACATATTTTGTTCATTCATAATATTTGTTCGCAACAGATATAATACACAGAACGCTGTTTTTTTTTTATAATTTTTACAGGATTGTCGTTGGAGGGTATTTAAAAAAAAATGTTGTACAACGATAATACATCAGACTGTAATAATTACAATTATTGAAGTTCCGCATTATTCGGCTTCTACTAAGAATATTTTTAGAATTAAATAAGGTATTGAATTCAATTGAGCTATACAGCCATCGGCTAGCTTTTACCTTATTTCGCTGCTACCACAAAAACCAACTCACTGCGGTAACACATTTTACCTATATTATATCAGTTTTAAAAGTGAATAAAAAATAATTACACTAGGGTAGTAATCGATGACATATCCGGGGTTTGTGCGTGTGTGTATAAGGGAGAACTGACTACAGACTCCGGCGGGTCTCCCCTAGTCTCGTCTATAGACATGTCAAAATCATTACTTGTCTCTCCAAAAAGAGATGTGTCCCCGGTTTGTGACACAGACACACAATGATAATGCGCATCGGTCTGCCTGCCACGGTTATCTAATCTGTGTGTGCGTGTGTAGTATAAGGTGTATATATATATATATAAAGGTAAATGGCGCATCAATCAAACGGTAGGGCAAACGTGAAGGGGAGGAAAACCGGGCGCGAGCTACGACTCTATCGTACACCCGACACACAACGACGAGTGTGTATACAGAGTGAGCGGCGGTGGCGCTTTCTTATTATATATAAATCGCTGTCAATCAACGTCGCCGTTCCTTTTTGTCTAAACTGTCATATACCGCCGTGGAAAAACACATCTCTACTTGTCTTTTTCTCCCTCCCCTCCCCTCTCTCTCTCTCACTCTCTATCATATACAGACACAGACAGACTATATACACGCAAACCGACGTTGTCATCCCAAAAGCGACACAACACGGGCACGGCCCTATAATATGTAGGTACAATAGCGGAATTTCGCACAAACAATAATACACTACACAACGGTATTTAATACTATATTATTTTACTCTCCATTTATCGTGTACCCACTGATCGTGCACTAACGAATTTGGTCTATTGGACTATTATTATTTTTGGTTTTTTCTTAGGCGTATTAGATAATAATAATAATATTATACTATATTAGATTCATTTATATATACCTATTTTTTTTTAACGTTTTTTTTTTACAATATAAAAACGACTGCATTGAAAATGTTTACACGAACGTGTGATGCGAGGGACGTTTTTAGATAAGAACAACGTCACTGTTAAAAAAAAAACAGGAAAGGACAAATTCGCGTTATACTTGAGAAGAAACCTCGAAATATCAACAGGGCCGTCTTAGGAGTTTGAGGGCCCTTTATGAAAACCAAAAGTAAATTGTGTTATTCGAGGACCTGGGTGTAGATATTCAAATAAAGGTGACTCGAACGACAAGAATCATAGTATTATTGTTATTGTGTACATATTAAAAATATGGGTACAGGCTATAAGATTTTTTGTCTGAGCAAAAATTTCCCTATACAAGAATGCGACGACAAGACCAGCAGAGCTAATACGTCCAAAAAAAAAAGGCTAGACTTTAGCCGATCGGAGACGGTTTTTTTGCTGGAGGGGAAGGCAAAACCCATATATATATATATATATATATATATACTTATAAGTACAGGACAAAAACGATACACTTGTTGATTTAGGCATCCGGAAAAAAGGAACGATAATCAACCTACTCGTTTTGGTGTTGTGTTTGTATATACGGTGTATAAAAGTAAGTATATATATATGTATATACAGCACACACACAAACTGCACCGACGACGGCGTGCGCCCGTTTCATTTATCAGTGACAAGGATGCGGCGGCTCCCTCGGCTGGCGGTTCGCCCCTGCACGCCTCGTCCGCCGGCGGCCTTTGAACACCGGGGAAACACGCCGGCCAAAAGCACTGCCGCCGCCGCCGCCTAACCCATCAACAGGTCTCGACACGACCGTTGAGCGCGACAACAAAATATATAATAAGAGAAAACAGTTAGGACAAATTATGGAGAAAAAAAAACAATTTTAAAAGCTTACCAAAATATTATATCGAAAGAAGGGGATGAAAATAAATATTGTTATAGTTTTCGCGTTTTTATTTTTTATTTTTGCAAAAACACCGCGTGAAGACATCAAACGGACACCGACTTTGTTGTTGTTCTTGTCGTCGTCGATGCGATCAAAGGCCAAAGGTCATTAATAACGACCGCAAAAGCATTGTGTTTATCCGTTTGCAAGTCACGTTGTGGCCGTTTAACCCCGCGAGGGCGTCGGTTTCGTATACGATCCGTTTGAAGTATGATTTTATAATTTTTTTTTTTTGTCATCCCTTGTATACCTATGTTGTGTATTTCCACGTTTCAACCCCCAACCGAGTGTGTGTGTGAGAGGTGCAATATATAGAGCATAAAAATCCGCAGGTGAGAGCCGTATAAAATCGGACGGGTTTGCGGATGACTATTTTTTTTTTTTTTTATTAATTTAATTAATGTCAAATAAGATAAAAAGAAGAAAGGTAGGGGTCGAAAATCTTACTTCCTGTTGGCAACTTTCAGATTTCGAAGCTCAAGCCATTGTAAACGTCAGGAACGTTCGGACTTGGGGGGGGGGGATTGTACAAAAGCTCGAGTGGATGAGTGCGGCTATCATAGGGGAAAATTTTTTTTTAAAAAATGCAAATAATATTTTTAAAAAAACTCACATTTCATTCGCTTGGGACAATGCTGCTTCCTCCTGGTCATGTTTTCTTCGAGATCGCTACGACGACGGCAAACGCACAAGACGCACGTCGATTGTAATTTTTTTTTAAGTAATTGTAATTTTTAAATCCGTACTGAAGTCTTGTCAGGGCCTATGTGTTTCGACAATAGCCATCGCGTGACGAGAGAGAACAAAAAAAAGAAACCAAAAAAAAAAAACAGTTATCGAAAACAAAAATCCGCACACACCAATAAAAAAAAACAAAAAAAAAATGCAATTATTTTTGGAAAAAAATTTCGGGTTTCTAGCGCGAATCCAACGGCGAGCGAACAATAAATGGGTATTGTGTTTAAAACAAAATATATTTTTTTATATATATATAGATATATGTTTTTGTGTGTATTATATCAAATAAAATAAAATAACAATATTAACAGGCAGTGGTTTTAAACGGAACCCTTGTACAGCACGAAGACCACGGACACGGGCACGGCCATCACTGACTGACGGGTGTCAACAACGCGGCGGTGGTGGCAACGGCGGCGGCGGCAGCAACAGCGACAACGGCGGCGGCGGCAGCGTTGGCCGCGGTAAACGCCGGAGCGCTGGGCGACGGCGGTCGACCGCGGCCGACGATGACGTCACGGGCGGCCCGGGCGTGGCCTGGGCGGCGGCGGGCCACGCCTATCGCGGGCCTCGTTCGCATAACTCATCCCCGCCCGCCGGCCGCCCCAAAAGAAAAAAACGCGGTACGATGATAATATTTTTTTACCGGCAAATTTTTCGTCTTAGCTTCGTCTACCGTTTTTTTTTTTTATGTTTTCTTTCACCTAGAAAATTTCAAAACAATAATTCAACGGCTTCTGCCTATAATATAGGTGCGAGTATAGCCGCATAACGCACGTTATACACAAGGTACAAATGCGGTAAACGACATAATAAAATGACGGAAAAAAAAAACCGGTTTAGTCTCTTATAGGTAGATGTTAGTTTTTTTGTCGAATCGCACAAAGCTCGGATGTCTATGACTTTGCATATACATTTTTATTTTCAGTGAAAACAGAAGTTTACACAATGATTTCAAATCGACAGAATCATATTGCCTATATTCGCCTTATAATGGTTGTTATCTAGTTTTTGTGGCACGTTTGTAGGTATAACTATTTGAAAATGTTCCATTTTATTATATTTTCATCTTTAATCGTGTTTACCAGCTAAAGAATATGTGCAGGTGTGCAAGCCAAAGAAAGTTAACGAAAATTATGCCCAAATTGTCTAAAACAATCGTCGTTGTTCTTTTAAGTATGAAAACATCATCAAAATATAATTATTATTGTAATTCAATGTTATCCTGATACTATTTTTAATGATTAACCTATGTATAATGTTTATTTATATTATGTCAAGTCGGCTAACATTTTTTAGCCCAATTTAATAAAGACATATTATGTAATTGTATAGTTTGACATTAACTTCCGAGCTCTAATCTTGACTAGAATATAAATAGCCATGATGGCTAGATTACTAACTTTTTCTATCTTATAGCATTTGCACGGGTTTTGCCCAAGTCGTGGGAGATGATGGGGAACTATTATAATGAGAAATTATAACACGATAAACGTTTACTATTAACGTGACCATTTCAACACACCAAAACTGATTGTATGGAATTTATATAAATAATTTTAAAAAAACAGTTATCGATAAAGACGTGTGATATTCGCTTGTACTATCTAAAAATACTCAGCAAGCCGCGTATATGGTATCACACAAATATACATTTTATTCTTGTAAAATTATACACATAATTATGCAAAAAAAGAAAATGTGTTCTTTATTTACGAAAATGTGTACAAGTATGGTTCATCGTGATATTGATAAAAAACAACCACTCGTATACCAGCTTATATAAGTAATCCCCTATAGGACCGTGCATGTTATTTTGAGCGTTTTGATTCGGTGACATTTCACCAGTCAGATATAGTTCTTAATAAATTTAATGGAAATAAATGTACATAATATAACACAAATATGGTCTAGTACAATATTATTATTATCGTCCCGCGTTATCGTTATTTTCGTTGTTTAAAATGAAATATTATTATATATTTTATTTGGTGGATTTTTCCAAAAAACTATGATCCAACCGACGATAAGACTTGTATTATTATACCGGTTGACGTCAGCGACATGTTCAGTTTTGACAACGATGACGATTTATGTGTTGGATACCTATTCGGGGGACTCGTAAATTTCAACCATTCCTTCAACGGCAAAGGCAATAAATAGAAGGAAAAAACACACTGGCCGAGACGTGACACACACACAGTCGACTGAAATGAACCGTGATTAATATGTTTTGCGTGGATGATAATAATAATAAAATAGGTATGCCCTATGAAAGTAATTCTTGTGAAAAAAAAATTGGAAAAAATCTATAGACGGCCAATATATTACTGTTTATTTATAATTATTTTAGTTGCAACAATTCGTTCAGGGCTTTGTGGCCTCCCCCTCCCCCCCAGCTGTATGTTCCGTCACCTCTTAGCCCTACCCTACTGTACTGGCGTTTATTTTTTAGTTACCCGGGGTACAAATTTATTAAATCCTTGCCAATCATAAATACCGTAAAAAGCTCTCAAAGTGATTTAATTAAAAATCATCTTAATCCAATTCAACCTTTATGAACTGTTGAAGTAGAGCGTTCGTTGTAATAATAAATAATAATATTGCTATTATATTTAAACTTCAAGTAGCCAACATAATAAACAAATTTTCTTCTCGTTCAGATAGTCTTCAGAGCTCTAAGAAGAAATCGACATAAAAGATAGGTTGGTACTACATATTAGTAAGATTTCTTGCACCTATCGTCTATACATAATATCTGTCATGATAATAATAATCTGTATTCTGTGTACGATAATAAGAAGAAATAATTTTACTATCTACTTTTTTCAGTCGTATGAAAAAAAAACAAATTATAGCAGTTTGTTGACTAAGCTGTTGCAATATTGTTGGTCAATGACTAATGGAGCTGTTATCCGAATACAGGGTGATTCGTTAAGACACTCGTTTTCTCTAAAAAATTGAACTCTGAAATTCGATTTCAAAAATCTTACCTATACGTTACGACGGTTTTAACGATTTTGTACATTTTTATAAACAGAAATAGATACAATATACCATAATTATTGATTATGATAATAATTGATAGCTGTCGTGACGCGTCAAGCCATCACTGTTCAATAAACATGTCATTGTTATCAAAGGCGGATTTATGTTTCTTCGATTTCGGACAATCGCCCAAGGTCGTTTGAAAACTTAAACGTAGGTACACAATACATTGTGATCGGTTGGAAAATAGGTTTCGATTGCGCACACTATGTAGCAGAATACAGATGGACTATTATATAATATATAGTACATAGTGACGTATTATGTATAGTAGGTAGAGATGTAAATATAAACTATATTACAATAGTCATCTAGTCATCTATAAGGTCTATATTATGTTCTTGTATGATTTCACTTGTCCTCCTGCAGCAGCAGCAGCAGCAGCAGCAGCCCTTATTTCCTGCTATACCTACCTAAGAAAAAAAAAAGAGTAGGAGACACTAGGTACAATGTAATTGAACATATCATCGACAGTGTTATACAGAAAGGTCGCGGCCGTACGTCAACGTGGCCAAGGACAACGTTAGGCAATCGCATAATATACAATATTATGTAGAATACATTTTTTTGAAACACATTTTTTTTGTCTATATAATATACCACTCAAAAGTAATAATATAATAATATGTAACGTATCATTATTTAGACACGAGTGACGCCACGGATCCTTAGGTTCGGACGTGTACAAATACTATTATGATGTATGTACATCTTATGTGTGTGTGTTTGTGTGTGTATGGTATTGCAGGTACTGGAGCTGTGTCGTAACACAGTGTCTTAAGATGCAGTGTCCCGTTTTTCGGTACCGTCCCTATATACAATATGTAAATACACAACACGGTTGAATAAGGACTAAGGTCAGGCGTATCGTAGGGTATATGAATGCACAGATAATAGGTGTATAAAGAAATATCGGTTAATGTTTTTTTTTTTTAATATTTGTTATAATCATCAATATAATATAAAACGTGATATTTTACAATTTTGTTAAAATTTATTTTTTAAATAAATATGTTCTTTGGCTATATTCGTTTATACTCTTGAAAGGAGTCAATAATTCGTTTGATAGTTCATTTTATAATGGCGATTCAAACATTTAGTTTAATTGAATTAAAGTCGAGAAAAAAGTTCCTATTGATGAATTATAATATAATATTTTAAAAGTCATAGTAAATGAATATATTGGTAAAGGAGTTTTGGTTTACATCATTATTATATTACAATCACGTTTATGTTTTAGTAATTTTATTTATAAATGAAAAGAGTTGAGTGTGTAATAAATTTGTTAATCAAATTCGCTCATACTGTTGGTTAAAAAAAAAATTTGAAAACTAGGCGTTTACCAATTTAAATAATTATAGTGCATAAGTGTAAACAATTTTTTTTATAATTGTCTCCAAGTAAAATTGTGTGTGAAAAACAGTTACAAATAAATGTAACAATTGTTTTTAATTTCACGAAAGTCTAACTTTTTGGACTTAACCCCTTTAAAAAAATCATAAATAAATAATCGATTCAGCTATATAGGTACATATAATATATAAACCGATCAATATAGATTGAAGATTGTTTTTTTTTACTTGAACCGCATAAGGTAATGCGATTTCTATGTCCGGGCCATCACGTCAAACGACAAAGGATTATAAAAGGATGAATAAAATGATAATATAATATAGAAATGTATTAGTTTGGTTTTTTTAAATGCTTTGAAATGTAATAATTTATTTAAAAAAAGATACACTAGTAAGACGTATATATGCATACACCCAAGGTCACGACAGATGGGTACCTACTTTATTAGATGTATATATGATACAAGTACACAAACACACACACACAAGAGTATATTATAATATCCTTATCCGACGGCAAGTTGATTTATCGGGCACGTATCGAATTAAAATTTAATTGACACCATTATAAGACGGACCGTGTGCTTAGACAAAGAAGCGCCCACCTGAATTGATGAGAGAGAGATAGAACTGCCGCCACGGTATAAAAAAAAAAATGTATTTTACTGTTAAACACACACACGTGAACTCGGTCGTAAAAATCTACTTAGCCAAGTTTAGCACCAACGAGTTTTTATTACGTTTATTTTTGTATCTATCTGCTATCCTATTATAATAATATATTCCGCGATTCCCAACCGGGTTCGCGTTTTTTATGAGCCCAACAACACTGTACCTATATATATATATATACATGCATAAAGATACACTGTACGTAGACACCTAATAATGTATGGAAATTAATAACATGTTATAGTGTATCTATATAAATATATTTTCATATCGCTAAATAGTCAACACTAATGTACAGTGTGTTAAGTTGCCACCTCTAAGCGCGAACACAAGGGGGGGGGGAGGTTATGGGGGCTGAAGCCCTTCTTTTATGTACTTAAATTGTACGCATTAAAAGTGTGGTTTTTTTTATAAACGTTATAATATAAGTACTTTTTTTACCGTGTTAACTTTAACTTTAATATGACTATTGCTTGTATTTTAAGAGAATTTTTATTTCTAGTCCTTCCCCGTTTTTTTTTTCATTCCTAGATCCACCCCAGGACTTACACGTACATATATTTGTGCTTAAACCACCCTTTATCGTTAGTGAAGTGTAGTCGAAAAAAAATTTACCAGATTTGATTTCTATTTCATTTTACCAAAACATTACAAATTTATAGGATCATACTGGAACGCTACATAGAATTATGTGTTGCCAATTGAAAATACTTTTAGAACCAAGTAGGACTTAAGTGAGTTGATAATTTATGTATACATATGTCGTTACATTGTGAGAATTCTTTTACTACATAAACGGTTTTAACATATCAATGTGTTTTGATACTTTAATTTATACTTATACTTTAATGTTATAAGAAGTATTTATTCTGTAAGCGATTTTTTTTTTAAATTCTAGTTTGAACTACACAAAACATTTTTGCACTGAGTCAGTATTGTTTTTAAGGTAAAAAAAAACAGAAAATATAATATATACCTATTAATGCGCTCACATCATATTATTGTAATAGTTTGGAAAAGTGGGGGACACAAAACAGGTATAACTTGACACGCGGGTCGGATCCAGCCATCATCATTGACCGTAGCATCCCTAGACCCTAAGCAACGGATGACGGTGGAAAGATCAAGACATTTAGTCGGATTAAAAATTATTTAACCCTAACACGGCGAACAATAATAAAGAAGGCAGTGTCAAAAGCACATAACTCTAGGTGTATCAATGACCGCACGGCGGACTTGAAACCGAGCAAGTACGGAGGGACCGACTCAGAGAACCTAAAAGCGGCGGTCGAGTGGAAACCGACGGGAAAGAGACTCCGCAAGAGGACGTCCAAAGAAGGAGTTGTGATGCCAAGAAGAAGAAGAAGACACGGCAGAGCACACATAGCGTTTAAACGACATTGACTGTCTCTATATAACTGTGATCGGACGTGCAGCGCGGTGTATAATATAGATAGTGCGATGAGTGTGAGGTGTATATAGTGCCTACCTACCTCTATATACGCATATCCCAAACAGCAACCGCGCTGGGGAAAGAGAAAAGTAATAAAAAAAAAAAAGAAACACACATTTCTTTTACAATACTATATCGAACAGAAACATCTCGTCACGAAATCCTTATTACCCCGCCCCCCCCTCCCCGACGCCCCTCGATTTTACACAATCAATTCCGTGTAACCCTCGTCGGTGGCGATGACTTCTTGTGTTCTTCTCTTCTCGCTCGCACGCGTGTCTTCTGTCCTTGTCCGTCCTCCCTCCCACGTCGACTATATAGGCTATAACAGCTATACGGTCGTTGGGCTACATATGTGACTGCGTGTGTGTGTATGTGCGCGCGTTTATGGGCTTCTATCCCCGCCGGGGTCCGGTTATAAATCTGTCAAAAACTGACTGAGTTACGCGGGCCTTGGGTCTCTTTCAAAAAATCTACACGGTGCCCCTCCTCCCCCTTGTGCCCTGTCTTTGCCGCCGACAAGAATCGTCAAAAACTCGCCGAATATTATAAATCAAACGGGCACCACCACCGCCGCCATCGCTCTGCCGCCCGCCCTGTATATACATACCTATACATTATACACACATACACCGCACCCATCGAAACGACGAATTCCAATTTCTGCTCATTATAATTTACTGCAACACTCCCGATTGTTGTTATAATATGTATGTTGTACACAACAAACGCATATCCTTATAGCGTATATACACACACACACACACAGAGAGAGAGAACGTCAAAGCCAAGATATTACATTCGACTGACGCGCCTTATAAGTATTATTATTATTTGTTGTATAAAGATTTATCGACGGTCGATACGGTCGAGCGATAATTAAAAAAAATCCGAAAAAGTAAACGCGGCAATAACGATAAATTAAAAAAAAAAAAAAACCGTTTTAAAACGCGCACCGGACGGCGCAAAACCGAAAAAAATAGTACCTATAGCGTCGTTCAATCATTACATAAATTTATAGCCTTAATTATTTCAAGGTCAAGTTAATGTAATTTTGTTACACATAATATATAGGTTGCCTGTGTTCAGGAGCTTGACATAATTAAGCAACTGTAATTACAATAGGTGTATGTATGTATGTGTATCGTCTTGTTTATGACAATAGGTACTTTCAAGTTAGAAAATTCGCGGTCGATCGTTTGTCTATAATTAACACATGCATTTCGGGAAAAAAAGCATAAAACCGTGGACATGTTTTCTCTCTCCCATCCCCTTCGTTGCTATCCTCTCTCATCCATCCGATAGTATTGCCCTTGCTCTTGACCTAAACCCAGCCTTACCTATTGAATCCAAATCTGAAGTAGTAAATGCTTAACTGATCTCTTATCAGCATCAGTAATCAGCTGTTTCTTATCACTAAAGGAAATCTACCCCCCATTCCTAATGGGTCGACGCTACTTATGGAATGACACTCAGCCCAAAACCATAATTATCAATGGTTAATGTTGGAAAATGGTTTGCTGTACAATAAGACGGCATAGACCGCAACGTTGTGCAAACAAAATACATACCTACATATATTCTTAGGCGAACGCACGATAAGCGCCAGCACGTGTACACCGTAACCGTAACTTTGCATTCAAATCCGTCCCCCGAGCTTTTTTCGTCATTAAAAAATAAATACATTCCGTGCAAGTGCATTGTACGAATAAGCCGTGTTTTCTAAGTTATAAGCAGAATAAAACAAATATAAATGTGTTTACCTTAAATGTATATGCCTACTAAAAATTGAAATTGAACATTGTAAATAAATAATTGTATTAAAAAATAAACGAACGATACCACGGACTACATCTCAAGATCAAAGACTCAGCTGAGCTCTTTGTGTAAACGGCTCCAAATTTAGGTAAAATCGTTTTTAATTGAACATTTGTCTCGGTACTTAATTCAAAAATTCTAGGCATGTTCATACATAGGTTCAAGTACATTTAAATACTATTAGATTTTATTTTATAACTTAAATAAATTCCGTCATATTTCTAAATAAAGGCTAATAAAAAAAACTTGAATCTAGTTTTTACATATGATAATTAATAAACTATTTATTAATTATTTTTCACTACCTATTTATTCAAATTATTTTACTAAAACAATTGTAATTATTACTGTTTAAATACATAACATTTATACAAGTTTTACTAATAAAAACTATTTAAAAAATACATTTTTCTCAAGTATAAGAACGTTAAAAAAAAAAACCGAAACTTGAATTGATTTATATACATATTCGATATTTTACACTACTAGTATATTTTTCAACAATGCACTTTGTTGAACAACTTCGTTAAATATGTCTTCAAATGAGATAGATTATAAAATATCTTTGTTAGGGGGATTGGATAACCGGGCAGTTTTTAAGGAGTTTTATGTGGGCAATGTTTAAGGAAACCTTGTCAATTCATTTTCCAGTTAATTCGTAATATCTTCAAGGTATTATTTTTAGTTTTAATAATTGTTTTTAAGAGTAAAAGCCATTTTGGTCAGACTATTTGCATTCTGACCAGATTCGTCTTATCAAAAGCCTTAGACTCGGATTCCATCCGTGAAAATCCCCCAAGACGTGTCAAAGCTGTTGGCGCAGCGACCTTAAATTTCAATACTTAAAAAAAAAAGATGACCCAAGCTTATCTTACTTAATTCTTGTTAAAAAATGGTAGTGTGATTTCTTTTATCTGTTCTATAACAGATAGGTACAACAAAAATACATGGATTCCTTTAAATTCGTGTGTTTTTGTTGTACCTATATATTATAGTCGTACATGTGCTTATTGTATTTCATTTACATAATATTGTATATTTTTCTAAAATAATAAAAAGATACTTAAAATCTCGAGCAACCGGCAACAAATAAAATATATGTGCGATATAATGTTATACAACGCTTTACTCCGATTTTATGGGAAAACAAATATAGTATTTGTATTAAAAACAGGAACAATATTTTATACATTTTTGTATTGTTTATATGTAAACCGTAGTCGAATTTCTTTAAAACTGTGTATGAAAAAAAGTAAAAACTGTAAAAATATTATTTTCTACAAAACACATGTTGGCTTTGTTAAAATCAATAAGTTGCAAGTCAGTCGTTTGTAAGTGGGGCAAATTTAATTAAAGAGTTAATTTCCTTTGAAAATTGAGAAAAAATGTACACATTTTCTCAACTTAAAATTACGGCGCGCTAAGCCTTTTTTTTTTACAATTATAACCGAATTAATTCCAAATTTGTACGAAATATTATTAAGATAATATAATACTAACATTGTATTAAAATTGTTTTACTCTAAAAATGATAGAACTTTTTTCTTTTGGAGTCTGATAATTAGAGTGAAGGTAGAGTACAATTTTCAAAAATCTCTATGGCCAAGCTATTTTGTTTGGGAGAAAAAACCGATAAAGTCACACTAAAAAGTGATTTCAATAATTTATTACAGGTATGTATATACTCAATACAAATGTCATTTGTAAAACTTAATTTTAGCTAAAACGATAACTTATTAGTTTTTAGAAAAAATTGTCGTTTAAGATATGGTTCTTATCAAACCGTATGACCATGTCATAATTTGTAACGCACTATATAATATATCAACGTTATTAAACAATTATTAAAATCTTACCTATCTGGTGAAGATTTCAACCGATATAGTATGTCTTCTAGAGAATATTTTTTTTTATCGACCGCGTTTCAATCTCGCTGTGAAACACTGTGTCCTACTTATAGGAAACTTTTTTTTTGTTATTTCACTGGCGGCCAAATCTGATTATCTGAACAGCTGATGCAAAAAAACATTTAAATTAAAAAAGTACCGTAGATGCGGTATTTCTGCAGTAATCAATACTACTTGCCGTTTATACCGGAAATAAATCCAAATCCTTTTTGTATAGGCTGCTGATAGAAACAGAGGACTAATTATCACTCTCTAAACACAGTATAGTAGTGTATACGGGGACTACCCCACTTGATCCGCTGTTGTGGTGTCAGGTGTGAAATACACAAAGCTAACGAATTAACCGCCCTACACAATATTATTATTATAAACACTATATGTTAGGAAAACCAACACTGTACTAATAAAGCGTATAATAAACGGTATAACGGCAACATTTTTTGACAAGACCGCGACAACGACTGGCACACATAAATTATATAGTAGAATCCATTGCCGGTGTTTTTGCTATTGTTCCACGACCGATAACACAGTGATTGATCATAATGATAAAATATAATAAGATTGGGCCATTTTTTTTTCTAGTCTATATCGGTCGGACATAGCTTTTGTACACGTCGGACTAGCGTGTTCGGAAACAGCTATCCGTACCTACCTACGACAACACTATTTCCCTATACCTAATGTTTACATAAACGTGTACATACAGTGGATGTGTGTAAACAAAAATAATACACAGCGTAATATCATCAATATATTGGCCGACAATAATTTCCCCCGAAGTTTAAATATAAACGCCGGAAGACCGCAAAAAAGCACAGCGCAAAAGCACAATATTAAACGGTTGAATTCAAATTACATTATTTTTTAGGGATATTTGTATATAAATGTTAAAATGGCAAAACCATGAATTCATATTCATCTCGCCGGTTTTAAAAACACAATAAACAGGTGTTTACATCTACAAAAAAATTGTACCCGTAACCTGTGCAAAATTCTCCCATTAAAAGAGGGATCACATGATTTTCAGCCCCTTTCGGCTGAATTTTACTTTACATAACGCCTATGCAAGTTGGCTAAATGTATGACATGTATGACACAGAGTTAAAAATAACTGTTATACTGGTTTTTAAAAGCATACAGATTGTACTAATCAATCATCATCATTAACCGGTAACAGTTATTATTGCAATAGTCAATACCTACGTTCGAGTAATAATAACCTTTATTCGGTACTTACTTAGTGTACCGAATTGAACTTGAATTTTATTTTTAATTTATTTTTTATGAACTTGGGGGGGGGAGGTTAAGTCTGTGATTTTTGAGATAACCAAAAACGGACAACGGAAGGCTTTTTTACTGCACTCAACTGATGCCCCTCCCCCCTTATATGTGTGTGGTTCTATGCTTGAACACCCTGTATATAACTTAGTTGGGTGGAGTTAGGAGATGTTAAGACGTTTCCTATTTGCGTAAAACAACTTAATCAATTTTTAGAGAATAGGGTATAGAAAACACCGTGTGCTACTTAGAATAGGAACCTTAGAACGGTAATAGTGTACAGGGTAAGCATGGCCGGTTGAAACTGAGTTGGAGTGGATTTTTTTTACGGTTTAGCAATGAAGCAAACATTTTCGAATAAGTCGAAAATAACGGACACTCTAGTATATGGTAAAGTTATTAAAATTTAAAGTTAAAGTTTAGGACAGGACTCAGGAGTTATGGTGGAGTGTAGTATTATTTTTATAACCACTCTTCTGTTATCAATTTAAGTTTCAAAAGTTGACTTCAAAAATAATTTTGGTTGGGGGGAAAAACAAAAAAAATTGTGAAAAATTGATATCACATTTTGATTATCACAAATTGATACATAGATGTTATTATTTTTTAATTTCAAAAGTTGATAGCTACTAAAAAATATGAATACTTGGTTATCTCATGACATTCAATACAAATGTACAAGTAAAAATATTTAAAAAAAACTACAAAATGGCAATTATTTTAAAAATAATTAGCGTCTTACGATAAATCAATCATTCTGTATATGCATATTATATCCGCGTGTGTTGTACTTTGCAGATATTGGCTAGTCGTTTATGTTGGGTTTGGAATTTGAAAATTACAAATCGAGCCACAATTCAAATAGGTAATCCTAATTAAGCTTACAAACATTACTCTGCGACTGTACAAATGAATTGCTCAAAGTCGGAAATCTTAAGGACGATAAATGCCAGAAGTGTGTTAACAAACGGAAATTGAAAATTTTTTTTTCGTTTCTCAGTTATTATTTTTGTTGATTTATTGCATTTAGAAATATCTACGATTCGTCGAAATTGTGGCAGGTAAACCCGTTAATGGGGTTTGTATCAAATTATAGTCCAGTTGTGTTTAAAAATAAATCCCATTATCGATTTCTGCCAAAACGGATGGGCCGCCCTCGACACGTGCGTCTACATATAATATTATAGATTGACGGTATATTATAAATGATTACATTTTTGTGTATAAATAATTTAGATCAAACTACACCCATCGACCAAAATAAATACACCACACACAAATATGGAACCCGTTATCGCTATTGGAACGCTGAAAGGCGCATAATGATATGGAATTGAAAAAAAAAACAGAATTTTAATTAAGTGTTTATAGAAATTCATTTTTTTTACATTCTCCAATTTTTCTTTTTTTTATAAGGAGCTCAATAGTATCAAATTTAGTTCCGAAAAATTAGGAAATTAAACTTCTCTAAATGTAACTACAAAAAGTTTGATGATTTTCCTTTTACAAAAGACCAAACCGTTGTAATATAACCTAATTGAAAAAATAGATAAATAAAGGTGTTAAAATTGAAGTTAATAAACGTGTACATTTCATTTTTTTGTTAAATAGTTTTTAGTTGAACAGTTATAAAAATAGTTAGAAAGAATGAAAGTGTTAGACTAAATTACACATTTTAGCAAAAAATTACAGCTGCAGTTGATGAATGTGTGTTGAGCTTAAAAATTACAAAAAGTTCCAAGCATATATTTTTCAGCTCAACCACAAAAAACTAAAAGGGGATCTAAAATGTGTCTCACAAATAACGCTGTATGCAAAATTAAACGTACTAATTGTCAAATACATAAATTAGGTATAGGTATAGTTTAAAGGTATACAGGGTGATCCACTTATCGTGAACCACTCAATATCTCATAGCGTTTTAATAAGAAATTAAATTTTTTTTTTTCATATTGTTTTTATACAATGTGATCTCAATTTTTTTTGTTTTTACGCTTCTCCCAACTTAGTTTTTTGATAGCAACTTTTGAAACTTAAACAGTAACGTATATATATGATTACCTTTTTAAATTGAGAATAATGTACTTAAAATTTTGACTGGTCGATAACCAGTTTCGGATAACTATTTTTAAAGTTATAAGAGTTTTAAAGTTAGGATGAGAGGGGAGTGCGGTTAGGCAATGCGCGCAGATTAAAAAAATACTACACTCCACCTTTCCTCGTGCCCTAAACTTGAAACTTCAATAACTTCAAAAACAGTTATCCGAAACTGGTTATCGACCAGTCAACATTTTAAGTACATTATTCTCAATTTAAAAATGTAATAAAATATATACGTTACCGTTTAAGTTTCAAAAAATGCTATCAAAAAACTAAGTTGGGAGAAGCGTAAAAACAAAAAAAATTGAGATTACATTTTATAAACACAATATGAAAAAAAAAAATTAATTTTTTATTAAACGCTATGAGATATTGAGTGGTTCACGATAAGTGGATCACCTTGTATAATATACCTACTAGGTAGAACATGCCATATACTCTTTCGGCAGCCCCATTTTGCACACAACTCTATGTAGGTAGGTTCAACAACCGAATGGTTTATAGTGTACACAATCGACTACTATAGTATAACCAACAGTTAAAAACTTCTTTTATACAATGTAAAACGAACGTTTTGGTTAAGTTAGCTGGTGTCCCCTAAAAATAATTATCTTGTGGTCTGGCGGTAGTTGTTTTCGGATGTCTTGTTAATTGGAAAGTACCAGAAACCAGATTACAAATAATTATTAATAAATAAGATTGTAACATAATATAGTTGTGCTTGGATGTTTGACCGTGTTGGCATCGACGTTTATTTCTAAATCTTATGACGACAGATTAAACAAATAATCGATAACAATGTTCAGTTCAAACGTGTGAATATTCATGTAGCATTTTTACATGGCAATTTTATTAGGTAATCTACAATGAAAAAACATACTCATGTCGTGATATAATAAACACTTGTTTTTCTAACTATAATAAAATATAATAATTTAGAGTTTGATTTTTTGTCTACAGAAATTGTAATGTAAGTCTGTTTTCTGTTTTGTTTACACAGTCAACGATTGCAATGCTTTGATCATTTATTACTACTAAATAAAAATGTGAACGCCATCAATCATCAATTTTTACTTGAATATAAAAAAAAAACAAATAGGAGAAAAAAAATGGGAGTGTAAAAACAATTTAGTGTATGTTGAAAATAAATAAATACTACTAAATAAAAATGTGAACGCCATCAGTCATCAATTTTTACTTGAATACACAAAAAAAAAAAACAAATAGGAGAAAAAAAATGGGAGTATAAAAACAACTTAGTGTATGTTGAAAATAATTTAAATATTATTTAAACATGATAATAATGTATATGTTGCTGAAAAATATAATAGTTAATCCATCGACAATTATTGAATTATAATTTTTATCGCTTAGATTTTGAACTCCTGGAGAATGGCTGATGATCAAGAAAAACAACTTGTCTCGGTTATATATTACACAAAAATAATTTATTTTGCGGATTCACAACCATTAATACGGTCGTTACACGAACAATAAACGCACGTGTCTACAAAATTACAAAGATGACAATGTGAATAAAATAAACAAAAAACGAATTTGTGTTTTTCAAAAGGCTAGAAAATTTTTAAAAACAACCAAAATGATTTATATTATACTCAATGCGACTTATCAAAACGCGCATTGTGACTACGGTAACAATAAAAAAATGTATAATATATTATTCGAAAAACCGGAAAAAATATTATCATAAATAAAAATGTACGTGTTCGATTCCAAAAAAAAATCTAGTAGAGTTATGTCAACTGCACTTTTAACATTTCCAACTGCACAAATACCTAGGCGTTTCACTGCACTGCTACTTGCAATAAATCCCAAGACGCATTTAAAACGAATTGGCATTAAAAAAAAAACCTATAATATAATAACACAATAGTTGTGGAAAAACAAAAAATCTAAAACGGCTCAAAACAATCTTAAATAATGGCATAAATCTGTAGCCTAATTCCAAACTTTTTTTTATTAAGAGGCATGAGTACGTGTATATTTTATTAAGGGGTAAAGTATAGGCAAAACTTAACAAATTTTTCTATGATAAATTTTTAATTTTGTTAAAATTTGATTTCTTTATTAGCTTCGGGAAACACAACTTGGTACCAATAATTCTGTAATTTTTTTTTAGAATGTCGGTTTTTTTCTTTTTGAGCCAGTACAATATTATGGCTGGAAGAGGATTATAGTGGACTATAGAGCATATTAATTTTGATGTGTAACAAATTTATAATTGTGTCTGCTAATAGTTGTGTTCTTTTAAAACATATTATTATAATAGGAGATTAGTGTTTCTACATCAGCGCCGTAAGTGATAGAGTGTTGGTAAAAGCTAAATTCGTCTTACACTTCTGTGTCCTACAACACATATACGCAGAAATAGACCCTGATATCTAGTGTAGACTATACAGAGTGTTTTTTTTCTCCTGTCGAGCTACCACTATGGGGTTCTAAGTTCTAAGATAATTCAAGGATTTCAACGTCGTGCACCGTTTAAGAGCTGATGCGTTCCGCGCTGTGATAACGGAAAGCCACGAAAGCGGTTGTTTCCGGCGATTTGGATTCGGCGACCGGATGTTTTTGGGTGAATATTACAAGCGGACACGACCGGACATCGGCATCGTGCCTTCCCTTCCCCCCCCCCCCGACTTTGTACCCCCGACTCTGTCGTCACGGTCCTTTAAACGATCACACACGGCTTTGGTCCAGACGATCCCCCGCCATCTGTGCGTGGTGTAAAAGAGCCAGCCCGGGCAAACCGTTTAGTTCCGATTGATATTTTGGCATACCTACTCTTTACACGGCCCGGCCACGGTCCAACGGGTTTTCCAGCCGTCGCCCCAGCCCCTTTACCTCGGTGCAATCTTCTTAAACAAGAGAAAAGGTTTCTTTTGCAGTAGTAGTAGTAGTTTGCCTATTATATAGCGCGCTTTATGTACCTATGTTTATACATATATACCGTACAGCTAAAGTTTGTAAGTGTGTACAAAAGGTGTAGTAGTACACTCGGTAGTGTAACGTCGTTTGAAAGAACAAGAAAAATAACATAGACTGCCAAGCGACAGAAAACGACGGCGATAGGGTGTCCGCCGAGCCGGCGAATCAATGTGTTTGCGCCACACGGATCGCGGCCGAGAGCCCATTACGCACCTTAATAACCGGCAACCCTGTGTATGTATATGTATAATATGCGATGCGTACCGACCAGGGCGCGTCTCTTGAGTAAAAAGGGATCGAAGACCTAACGAGATGGGGTGGGCGGCACAGGGGGAATGACGGACGAAACCCAAGCCAAGCATAGCTAACTCTATCAAACGTTCGGTTATCCGTTGGAAATTTGAAATATTAATTCATTTTATTTTTTTTGTTTTGTTCATTTTTTTAGATGTATACTTTTTTACTAAATTCCTGATGATTTAATCTACATGGAAAACTTGTCGTTTAAGGATTAAAATTATCCGGGGTTGGTGTTTTGATCGATGAAAATCTTTCATAGACAATTGACCGAACTTTGTCCAGTCAATTGACATTGTGCCAACACTAAAATTGACCGACATAAGTCATATTGAACGTTTTTTTTTTTTACTGACACCCGGCGACAGTCTATATACAAGCTGCTAAATTATGTAATTAAAATAAACAAAAAAAAAAGCTAGACAAGTTCCTTTCTTAAAATAATATAATATTATTGTCTCGAGTTCGCGCTCTATTGACATAGTTTGATCTTTGCCGAAATTGCACAAAACAGTGTAAATCAATACACTATTAATTAGGACAAAGGATTACCATATGCCATATATTATGTATCTTTTTATATGGCCAATATAATATATATTATGAAAATTGTTGACATTTTTGTGTAAAGCGCAGAATAAAGCATGTTCCATGTTTTATGATTTGGCCTTTAAGTGGACTGTAACTATTTTTTGACGAACGATGGCGAAAATTTGAAAGCTTTATCGACAATTTATATGCAAAGCTCGCACAACGCGTTCTTCTTCATTCATATTAGACTCAATTACTATTACCGTTTATTGTGCAAGTACATTGTGCAGAGTCCCTCGGTTGCAATAATGACACGTGGAAAACATCATATAGAACTCTGCACAGCAACGGTCCCCCGGATCATAATATACATATTTAATATTACCACCGTTTGTACGCATTTAATGGATCCCTCTTGTTGTAAAAGTAAGTACACTCTTCTCGGTTAGGTATTAGGTCTGCTGTTTATACGGCTTACCTATATATATATATATATATCGGTTGTGCGGAAAGACGGTGATTAATGATTTATGTAATAAAATGCTATTACACATTTTATACCTAGAAGAAGATTGCTGCTCGTACACGGCCTGTATTATTGTATAATGTTGCCAGAAAAAAAAACAGGACTACCGTATTATAATATATATACATACTGTGTGTACTACAACCGTGTCTCGGTGCCGTGGCTTTTCGGGAAGACCCTATCAACGGGACAAAAGGAACCTGCGCAAACTGGACGTGTCCTTTTGTTGGCAGCTGTACATCACACGGTTGGAGTTGAACCAATGTGCGTTATGCGTTTTCTCAAGACGAACCGCTGTCTTGGTCAATGGTCTATCGTGCACACGTTACAATATATGCTATATTTGTTATTATTACAATATTGTTGCGTTGACCATAACAAATGTTCTGCAATCCCCGCGGCGTTCCTAATCCGTCGTACAAGCGTTTATTCAGAAAAAAAAAAACCAAACCTACCCGGGTGGGTAATGTTAAATTCGGGAGTGATGTTGCTCCCAAAAAAAATGTCAAAAATCACAAAAATAGGATCCATTCCACGGTGCCTGTTTGCAATCTATAACGTTGGATTATACACGGTCAAAAACCAATGTGTTTTGTAACGGTTTGCCGGCACCGTGGACATTTTTCTTTCACACCGTTTGGCCGTCTTTTACACGGTGTACAGCCATTTTCTGCTACATCATTCTAAAAATTAAAATATATAACAATCAACGATTGTCATAGATATATTATGTGACATGTGTGTATACTCGTATATGTGTACATATTTTATATGTTTACATTATAACGCCCTAATCAAACAAATAAGAGCTTTACTAAAGAGGGATATAAATATTTTCTTACAGTATATAAGGGATTTTGACTCAGGTGTCAATCATTGAGTTGCAAAAACCACTGTTTCTAGTATTTTCACAGTATGTTAGACGATTGAATAATTTTTTAACATTTAGCTCAAATTGAGTTCCTTATTCTGGATTTCCTATTTATATGGTCTTTTTTTTTAACTCGGAACGTGGCGTTAGATGAAATATATAAATTTCAAACGCCAAAATTGAACGGAAACGTAAATTATACACTATAATATTTACAATACTTATGTTTAGTGTTAATACAATTTTTAATTTAGTACAGCAGGTGGAGTGCAGTTGAGCTTTCCTATCGTTTTAAACTTGAATATCTCTAAATATAATTATCCAAAACTGATTATCGACCAGTCGGTTTTCAGAAATTATCCTCAATTTATACAAAGTATATTTAATATAATATTATACGTGGAGAATACTGAAAAATATTTTTTTAAAAAATCGAATATCGTCTAATATAGTAAATAATAATAACATATTAAACAACATTGATTTTAAAGAGAAAAACTAATAAAAATATGCAGTTATTTCAAAAGCAAATCAGCGTTACGACTTACGGGACGTTGAAAGGATCGCCCGGTATAAAAACAGATATTATAGTTTTTTTTGGTATTTTGTAATTTGCATTATAACATTTGTCTCATTCGTTAAAACATAAAGGTTAGGTATTGTAGGGAAATTTTGTCCTGTGCTAAAAAAATAATGTTTCATTGCTGTCCACTCCACACAGCTGTACGTGTAGATATAGTCAGTAGTACCTATACTATGTATTATAATTATACAGCGGAACCTTATAAAGTTGTCACTGGTACAGAGTTAATAAACATAATAATCGATGCGTTTCTCAACTCTTGACAACAGCTACAGCGTACACATATTATAACGGCAGCCGTTGGCGTTAGGTAATTATATTGTGGATTACAAAATCTCCATGAACATTGTAAATTGAGATACGGCTAAGGAATTTTATGACGCTTCTTTTGTGTGTACTGTGCACTGTGTGTAAGTGTGTTTATTTACGATGAGCCCGCAGAAGCAGTAACAATGAAAATGAATTATTTATATTGGCGTCGTTGTTCATGTATGTAGGATATACATAATGGAGAATCCTTTAGACATTAAGAATTATGCCGACCAATAACTCCTTCCGCGTTTGTTTTCTCCATAACGCACGTCATGATGCTACAATTATATTTATAGGTTATACGACCTTTGGCCAGTTGCGCAACTGAGATATATTTTCTTTGGGCAGGATAAAATACGAACCGCAGATTTCCAGAAAAAAAGATAACCAAATTTTCCAATTGGCTTATCCCAAGGAAAGAACTAGGAAATTTCCTGATAATAGGGTGTCTTAGGCTTATTCTCGCAGACCTGTAAGTAAGTAATTGGGCCTAAAGCTTAGAGATGTTAAACGAAAAACACAAGACAGAAAAGAATGGAGATGAGTCGTCGTACACACTACACATACACAGGAAGGCAATACCAGTCGGAAGACCGAAAAACCTAAAGAAGAAGATAGTGACTTGGCGCCTGTTTCCATGTAGAGTGTAAAATGCCACGTCATGTCAACTACCTAATAAAATTTGTAGATACAATAAGAATAAGTTAATATGCTTACACACGGGAAAAAATACATAGTTGGTCCAACTAATAAATTATGGTTAATAAAGGGACACAGTACATTTTTATTCGGAATAACTAAATAAATAGTTGGCCCAACTAAATGTACAGTTGCTTTAACTAAAAACTAAACTATTTATTTAGTTATTCTAACTAGAAATGTATTGTGTCCATAATTAACCGTAATTTTAGTCGGATCTACAATGAATTTTTTTCTGTGGAATCACTGTAAGTGAAGTTATTTCTATAAAATTTAAATCCCAATTATGCAGGTTTAAGATTTTTATTAATTTTAAAATACCTGTCAAATTCAAACAAGTGTAAAAATTCAGAAAAAATTTGCTTGTACGAAGATGGAAATGTAGAAATGCTTCTCGCCCACTCCAAGGGATGAAGTATAAGCAAGCGCCCCTGCTCGTGGATTAAATATTTCCTATCCAACCTATGTATCCCGTCGGGACGTTTAATATTTTGCCTGGCCTCGCTCAAGCCCCTATCGCCTTTAAATCCCGTGTTGGCTTTTGCGTTGGCGGAAGGAAAAAAAAATCAGCGACCGATCGGGCCTTGATTTCGGGCGGAGTTAAAGTTTTAACAACGTCTTATGGCCACGTTTCCGGACCTCTCACTCTCTCTCTCTCTGTCTCTCTATCTGTCTTAAAGCGGCCTCGACAATCGCGTGCCGAACAACAAAAGGGGTTTTTGGCCGAGCAGATGACGAGATAAAATCGCATTTGGCGTGCGATAAATCTGTATTATTCGCCGGCACCGGCAAACGAGTTAATCCGCGGGGCGCTTTGAAGTGTCCGACGTCTGGAATCCGCAAAACTTCACCCGAGACCAGTGTCGCGAGCCTCGTCCCAAGAAAAGTTGACCCCAATAAATAATTCCCCCGGCCCCTCCGGAGACGTGTCGCCCTACCCCCTTGCTGTCCTAGCGAAAGTCCAAGGAATATACCACACCGCAGACTTACACCGACATCGTGCGTTTGTCTGTAAGTATAGAAGTGTGCGACCAAAAATTTCACCGGACTTGCGGAAAATACACGACGTCACGACCACCACCACCACCACCGTGGCCGTAATGATAAATGGTTTTTTACCGTAGACACCTAACCGCGTTTTCATTACCGGACTTTGTCATGCAAATCCGTCTATATGCTATTATAATACATAACCTACCTACACTCACCGCGACTGTCCGCAAGAAACAAAAATTATTATTGTCATTTCCAAGGGAGACGGCAGATATAATAATATATATTTAAGTATAGGCAAGGGAAACCGTTACACGTACAAGTAGGTATAGGTATGACGGTAACCTGTAGTGGCGATCATTCATTAAAAAACTCATATACATATTATTATATAATGGCTCCTTCGCCGTTACCATTATTATTATTACATTATTGTTCGCACAATATAGCCGGGGACGGGTCTTCTGAATAATATATATACCTATAGTTTTTTTTTTATTGTAATCGAACGGTTTATTATAGTTTAATTATTATAAGTCGCGGGGAGTAGTTCACTCGAGTGGTCGATGCGCGCCCAGAAAAAAAAAATAGGGACGACACTCCTCTTAATGTTATTCTTCTTCTCAGACATAAATCCATCGTGTAATCCTCTTCTCGTGGCACATACTATTACAATGATAATAATAATTATAATATATTTAAAAGTAGGTAACGCAGGTCTCTCAGGCACCGCGCGACCGCACATCACACCCCTCGTCGAAATTAGTTCTTGCGCTTACAAGTTTTCGGCCCCGTTAACTGGTTTTCCCGGGCGTCGTTTTGTTTTTGAAAAAAAAAATAAATACAATTAAAAAAACGACAGCCAAAAATATTATTCTCATCGTCGGCCAATTGTACTTGGGGTTTTGTTTTTATTATATATATTATATGCTTTGTAACAACTCTGATGTGTGTGTCTTTGGCAACCGGTTTCCGCGCCTATTCGGCATTGTATAATATTATTTGACTTGTGCTAGTGCAATATTGTCAACGGTAATCTTTTTTGTCTCCTCCATCACATTTGTATACCATTAATTGTAGATTATAAACGTTCATACACACACACGCGTGATACACATGTGTGTTTGAGTTACACAGAAAAGAAAAATACATAGTTGTCTGTAGTTAACTAAAATATATTATATAGATACATATCTAGTTGGAATAACTAAAATAAATAGTTGGGCCAGCTAAATGTTTAGTCGGGCCAACTGTATTTATTTAGATATTTCAACTAGAGATTTATGTTGACCATAATTTTTTAGTTGGACAGGTATGACGCATATTTCTTAAAATCAACCTCAGCTTATGAATATTATATTACCTAATCTGTCGTTGATATCTGATTATCAAGTATTATATTATAATATTCTTTTTTTCACAAAATCGAGAAAAACTGAAAACTTTTTTTCCGATTTTCAATATTTCACATATTAATATGAAGCATATTAAGTAAATCTCTAACTAAAAATAGACTAAAATCGAATTTCTCCAAACCCCCTCTGTTTTAAAGAGTTTTTCGTTTAAATGTAGTCACAATTTGTTTAACTCGAATAATAAAACAATAGGATTTAAATATTTATTAGTCAATGTTTATCGTAGGTTCAGTGACACGAAATAATTACAAAAATGACTAATTGTTAACGTTAAAATTCTTAACTCCATATCCTCATATAATGTTCTCGCCAAGTAAAATATAATATCAATTTCGGGTAAGATTTTCAGTTCACTTAACTTGGCATATGCAGTACGACACCATAACTTTATAGCCCTAAAATAATATATATATATATATATATTTTTTTTTTTGTTTTACTTAGCCTAAGCCAAGTTTTTATTTTGCTTAAAGCAGATAACGAACGTTCGTAAGATGCAGAACTATTGGAAAGTGCGATAGCAACCTGAAATTGATAAATAATACTGAATAATAAATACTGTTAAAAGTTGTTGGTTCTTTTTTGTATTAAATATTTTTTTGAAGCAGAGGTTTTACCACACATAAACACGAACAATATTAGAGGGGGCTCATTTTAAAATTGGCGGGGGGGGGGGGTTGTGCTAGTACACAATATTATAGGTACAACTACCCCTACGGACTTACGATTAATTATCGCTATAGCTAGGTCATAATATGCACACAATAATATTATGTAATACAACAATTATTGTTTTTTTTTCTTTCTCGACGTCGAAAACTACACATTACTATTGTGCAACACACGGCGGACTCGAATAACGTTCATTATAACCGGAGATGAGCTAAGATTATACTTATTATAGTTTTGGCCGGCAACATTTATAATATTGGATTATCGGTTGCGTGATTGAGCACAAGTGTTCCGGATTTGCCGGTAATTAACGTGTACATATATATAGAGAACTGACAAAACAACGGCCGTGTATGACAGATAGACGGTAATAGATTTGTTCGTCCCGTCTGTCAAAATAGTTACCGAAACTCTGTGTGTGTGTGCAACCCGCGGATTAAACACACACACTATATGTGTGTATGTACAAGTACAATGCTTTAAGTATAGCTTGGAAACGGCGGAGATGGGGAGGTGGTGGCATCGAGACGACGGCTAACAGTGGAAACCATCTATATATATATATATAATATATCTTATATATTATTGTATAGTGCGAGATGAGGAAAGTAGGCTATTTCGATGAAATATCATTTTTCTTCCTGCACGGCGGCGGCGCTCAAAACGATTGATCGGCCTTTGGAATTATAGCTAATCATTATTTTTCCTCTTTCTCTGTCTCTCTGTCGAGTTTTTATATTACAAGGGGACGAACGAAACAAATGTCATTCATCTTTCAACTTAATCCATTATATTATTATATATATACGTCTCTCGCGGGCGAGCACACCGGAACAATGTTTATGGGCGAAAACAGTGAGCAATTTTTTTCTATTAGTCTCTATTATTGAATAATACTCTATACGCATCGACGTTTCTCCACTACACTATATACTGTTATACACACATACATTGGTATTGGATATAATAAATGATTACATCCTCGACGACAATGCATGCATTGAGTTCCGGTGAGTTTACAAACGCCCTGTCCGTCCGCCAACGGATACACGCTACATTGTGTCTTCATCTACATAATATTATACAAATGAGTATGTAAAACTCTTCTACATACACTGAGAGATATCTATGTTTGTCGAGCTCTTTCACTATTTCACACTGTCAACGGTTGTGTTCTACAAGACCTGAGTGACTGACTTACACCACGGACTTGTGTCACATTATTATAGCCAACAATTATCGAGTGAATAAATTCGCTTTTAACTCGGGTCAGTGCTATTTTAAAGAGTTATCAAAATAAAAAACTACTGTTAAGTATACTTTTATCCGTTGATTTTATCATTTAGTCTAGCCCCAAAGTCTAACCTAACCTAACGATAGGGGTTTGGGTAAATTTAAAAGGCAAGCAATGCTATTATAAGTATCGAAGAAAGGAAAACAAAAAATATATATAAAAGTATTTATAATGGTTTTACTTTTACAAACTCTGGCAACATAAGTGATTATATTATAACCAATTATATTTGAAACATTAACCCATGTAAATGTGTACTACTAACATTAAATAATAATTTATCTCATTATAGACGGATACGGAATTAAAGGATAATGGTCCAAAAAGTGTAGATGAACTAAAAAATGATTTAAGGTCATCTTTATCAAACAAAAAACTGACAGATCTTTCAAATCCATTTATTGGTCAGAAATATTATTTTACAAAAAATTGGCGTTATAAAATCAAGAAAAAAGAGCATATTATAAAATATTAATTTTTAACACCATGCTTTTTTAAATTGTATTATTATATAATTAATGTAATTCGATAATATATTGTTATTTTTTATTGGTATTTAATTGCGTCCAACTGCCCACATAAACATATTTGTTGGAGGCAATTGTTGAAAAAAAAAAATTATAAATTTACAATCACGTCAAAATGTAATATAAACAAAAAATATATAATTCTTAGGGGCGGCAATTTTCTTTTGACCAGGGAAGGGGTGACATTGGTATCAAGTAGCAAAGTAGTAAGTACATCACAAATAAAAGTAGTTTGCCATCACGACGGTATTTGCAAATATATAACCAGCCGTTGGTCCGTAAACATAAAATCCAACTCTCCAGGTCGGGAACAGGTGAGAGATTCCTTCGCTATGGTCGGACAAACATATACAATGGTATATATAAGTATGCCGCATACGTTAAGTCCACGGCCATCATTAACGTCTTGATGTCTCCGGAATGATTAAACTCTCGTGTGTGTGTGTCTAAATACGGCGGCCGTTTTTAATTTATTGGTCTTCTTTTTGAAATCATCGGGTCGGCGGCGCTGGAAAAAAAAAATGCAATTAAATTAGTCGGTATGTTATATTATATACCGTACGTTATTAGGTACATATAATAGCCATTAAATCACACTGCAGGAGCCGGTATCGACGGACCGACGGCTCGGCCAAGACGTGTACCGTCGCCGCTTCTTCTGCGGCCGACCTTTTCTCAAGTGTAATACCAAAATTTAAAACCGGTACGTATTGCGTATACGAAAACCGTAGTCCGGTCTTTGGTCTAAGTCGATAAATTTTCAAAAAAAAAAAAATCAGGGCGACCAACGCCAAAAAAAAAAAAAAAACTATAAGCGTTGTGAGCTGGATGGTGGCTTTGAGGCGGCGCGGGGGACCATAACAAATATAATTATTAGAATTTTATTATTATTATTACACCACCGTAATACAGCGACTTGACATGCCGTGAATTATATATATTATATATAATACCTGCACAAGGGCTGCTACCGTCTACTATAAGGCCAAATGTATCGCGGTTATCTCTGTCGTCCATCCGGCGTGGGTACACGTTATTATAACAACACCTTTTAACGGATACGGCAATAAATTCATTGGCAACGACGACGACGCCCTCGCCGGGCCAAAGGGATGGTGGCGAGGACGGTCATAATAGTGGTAGTAGTAGGTTACATAGGTACTAGCGGTAGGGGAGGGGGTGGGGCGCTAGGGGTAACAGAAACACCGGCAGTTGAAATTGCACGACTTGGGTACCTGAATTTTGTAAAAAAAAAAAAAATATCCAAAATCCAAACAATACCGCTAAAAATAAGTGTTATAAATCCTGTGCCGCTGGACGCACGCTTGTATAAAAATATATGAGATTGACGTTTCTTTGTTCAACTCGTTCGGTGTAGAGCGAAAAGTATACCTAAAATATTATGAAGTCAGCAAAAAGGCGAGAAACAGTGTGACCAGAATGGCGAAATTGCATATTTTTAAGTCGTTTAACTACTGCGACCATAATATTATATCACGTTATCATTCGGAATTTGAATTTATCTATTGATCCATATGTTTGCTAAAGATTATACCGTGCAGAGTATTGACATCTTAAATACGAATAATAATAATATAAAAAAGGATTTATTTCTATTTAAAGTGGTCACACTGTCGCTGCGGCCTTCTGGATTACTTCTGAATAGGCACATGACTTTATATTACACCTCTATATTATATTTTTAATCTAAGGTGTATGATGTTCCAAACGTTCAGTGTTGAACACACATAGTATGCATAAATCACAAAGCACAGCATAGTGTAGGCAATCAACAAGATTGCTATAACTGTGCAATGAAGGATAGCAAGCCACTCGGTGCCGCTGTGATTGTCATCTTTGTAACAACTACATAATAATATGTAATATAAATAATACAATATTATGTTAATCATGACCAGTAGTAATAATATTTTTACAAACATTTGATTGCTTCACCATTAACAGCTATTGACCTGTATATTTATTAACGGTGCGTCGAGAGGAAAGACAAAAGTAAAAATTAACATAATGTTACATTTGCCCTTTGTTATCTTAATTTTTGAAATTACACACGTTATTGTTTCCTCCACAAAAACTCTTAAGTAATTTCCTACTCTCCCATCATAGTATGTCCCAATTCCAGTACAACATTGATAAGGGTACTTGAAACTTGTTGTTCTTAATATGAACAGTATATAGATTAAGAACTTGGCGTTGATTCTTTATGGAATAAAATGTTTTACAAATATGACTGGAAGCCAAAGGTATAATTATCTTAACGTAACAGCTTGAAAAATGTACATATTTTATAATTATTATTGTGAGCAAAACCAACAGGGTCAAAAGAGTATATAGCGTTTCGTTTATAGTGTTTTCTTTTCATAACTCAATTATTGAATTTGGTTTTTTATAATTAAAAAAAAATAAAACCTGATAGTAGATGGTGGAGGCTCTTAAAAACTAAACTATGAAAAATTAATAATTTAAGGTTAGCTTCGATTCGAAGTTGAGGTGATATTGATTTTACAATTGTGTGTTTTTTTTCTTGAAAGCACATTTAGTGATATCAGTTTAACATTAATTTACAAAATGGTTTATAAAAATTATATTTTATATTCATTCATCAATAGTTTAATCGCGTTAACTTAAAATACTTAAGAAGACTTACTATTTGCGTTTATTTATTTAAAAGATAGGTATATATAGGCAATGTTCCTAAAAATTGAACTTACAAGTTACACAAGAACGGGCTTTTTAAATTATCCAAGTTTGCTCATAATGCCTTTTTTCAAACTAAGCTCTGATCTGTTGAAATGGCACGGATATGTTTCTTTGGACAGTGATTTTAACTAGGTGTAACTGTATACTATGTATTACCTTAAACGTGACCTACCTCCGCCCTTCGGTCATAATTGTTTGAGATGCTTTGGCCGGGCTACCGCGTATAGATTTTTGTCCTGAATTTAAGATATAATAATATATTATATACAATGATAAAAAGTCCAAAACAACAACTATCGTTTGTGCCCATGCACAAACCAACGTTTCCATCCGGTCGAATACAAAAAAAAAAAACATTCAGGGTTGAAATCCGACTGAGACAAGTGTAATAATATCAGTATATATATATATATCAATTATCAATATATGTATACATAATATTGTTTTTTTGGGCGACAGTCGGCAATAAATACGAGACGTTGGTCCCGGCGTAAGGTCGAAAATCTTATATACGACATTTATTACCATTTCTTCGTCTCCCACGCAACTTTAAAAGACGTCTTGGCCGTATTTTCGGAGGCCATTATTCCGATCCATCGGGATAGGACGACACAAATCACAAAACGGTCGACCGACCGGACTCGTTCTTTTGCCTTGGTCTCTCCGTATTTGTCATGTGTTTGTGTGTGTGTGTGTGTGTATTATATTATATACTTACTCTTCTATGTATACCCACACGCGAGACGGCACTTTACACAGCGAGTCACTTTAATCGTCCGTTATCTGCGTATGTACCGCCAAGACGGCAGCCACATACATACTACTATACGACTTACCGAAGTCCCCTACGTACTACGACCACCATTATGTGTTCATATATACACATGTATACACTGTGCAGTGGCGAATTATTGTGTTTTCTGTAAATTAGGTACCGACCACGGTGCAGAGGCGCTGGCCGTGTCAATAATTTGTCTGTCCCGGAATCGGATTCCGATTAAGCGACCCGCTTTTAAGGTTAACTTCCGACTTGAGCAAGTCGGAAATACACTCCTCTCCGCCCCGCCCGTTGTACCGTTGTGGTCGGGTGTGTGTATACAAGACAAGAATGACCGGAGGACCGTCTCGAACCACCGCCCGGCTCTTCCCGTGCCACGTCCCAGCACAAGTCAGACAATAGTCAAACGTCCACTATAGTAAAAGTTATTGATAAGAGTTCAGAAATGCGAGAATTATGATGACGACTTGTTCGGTTTCTAACGCATTTGTAGTCAGAGTTGTGCAAATTCTTATTCGAATAATAATTTATTTGAATAATTTTTTTTTCAATTTATTCGAATAAAAAATTGTTTTTCTATATATACGGGTTTTATATATTTTCTAAATGTAGTATATATTAGATTTATACAAAATAATGTTTTTAAAATATAATTCCTTAAATGAAACACTTACAAACTATTTAAATACAATTTTTTAAAGTTATTCGAATAATGTGTTATCTAGATAATTATTTTAATAACATTTCATTAACTTTGTAGTGTAGTTTAGCAGTTTCAGTCACAGTAGAAATTTTTAGGTCTTTTCGATTGAAATGATTAGCACTTTGGATTGGATTATCTGCATACGGTTAGCGTTGGAGATTTTAGCAGCTCCCCTCGACTGTATGACCTGTTGGGTCTTAACAGTGATTTGTAGAGTAACCGGTTGCGAAGAAATCTATCGTCACAAGTAACGTTATTTTACTAGTTGTGCGAGACAGTCAAGTAAGTCGACGATCTATGATGACGATGATGCCGAGATGGCAAAGAGAACAAAATAGTTTTTTTTGTGCATTTTTTTCGATGGCCGGGTCGGATCATGACCGTCTGACCTCCTCGTGCGCGCGTTTCTTCCGTCCGAAATATACAGAAGAAGAAAAAACATAACACAATACTGTAAATCATTAGGTATGGACCGACGGACCGATGACGGGGAAATCTCATGCACGAGGGGGTAACACTATGTAAGTATATCGTAAAATATCGACCGGATCAATAAAATTTAACGTGCCGCTAGTTGATTTATCGACCGACGTTTACGGCTGATTATAATTTCTTGACGGTATGTATTTATTATAATGCTACGATGCCGTGTCATTGAACCGGTCTTGACAACCAAAGTCCCTTATGTACATACTATATACACACACACTGGCGGGTGTATATTAACGTCTGAAAATCGTTCGGTTAAATTTCATATATTATAAATAAAATGTCGCTTGGCGACGCACTGTCATGTTGGTACGCTTGGACCAGTTTCAACACCACTCAATAAAATTGCTATCATAACATTATACCTATAAATATATATATATATACACGGATTTACATTACATTATTTACTCCATAGCTTTTCATCTTTCGTTCCCCTATGCGTATGTATAAACACCGTCGCGAATTTGATACATAATAATGTCTTATATTATGTCTTATGGGCGTAGGTACCTACATAAAATACCCGTCAACGGGAAAACGGCTGTCGTCATAAATAAATACAAAATCATAAATATGACCGTCTATGACAAACATATAAGTGGGTCGTACGATTGGGGGGGGGGGGTAGGAGGAGCCAAAGGATAAAATATTTTATACAAAATATATATTTCTCTTAATAGAGTGAAGACACTAGTTGATCAAGTTAACTAAGAAAGAAGATACTAGTTATTTCTCAACTCAATCCAGCCCAATAACATGTTCATGTTGAAATATATGACTCTTCGTAGAGTGGAGACACTAGCTGCTGGGCTAATTAATGCGAGTAAACGAATGGGGCTCTCAGCTAGTTAAGAAAAGACCAAATACATGTTTATGTCGAGGAAGACGAAAAACGCATGAAGGCTTGTAAGCTGACAGTCTGTCTTTTCAACAAGTTAGCTGGTCTCATTATGTTTTAGTCTAGATTTACTATCCAGAAATACCAAAGCGAAACTGTACACGACTTGTCCAAGGCCAATCGCTACGTATGGCTGCAATACACGGGCCACAACAGGAGAGAACTACAATAAACTTATTGTTTTTAAGAGAATAATGTTAAGAAAAATCTATGGTCCTGTATTCGATGACAGTGAGCAAAAATGGAAGAGGAGATCAAATCCGGAACTAAACAATTTGTATGCAAAAGAAGACGTAGTGCAGTTTGTAAGGAGTTCAAGATTTGCTTGGACTGGTCATGCATGGAGAGCAGATGGCTTTCTTATTAAGATCGTATTGGTAAATCAAATAGACTACGGGTAAGTGGTCAAGCAAGGAAAAAATGACTTGATGTAGTTAGAAAAGACCTGAATGTGTTAAAACAGGATTAGAACGGAAACTTGGACCTAGCTTACACACTAGAAGTATGGGGTGGATTGGTTTCAGGATCAAATAATCACAATTAAGTAGTAGTTGTAGGTACATATAGGTACTATATTATAGCTACCGTATAGGCTAATAAGAAAACGACACGCTAAGGACCAACGAGGACATTCCAGGGTGGTTATGCTGGTGAGGCGAGGTATACAAACGGGCTTTTAAACGCTATGTGATTTCAATCGCCAAAGAGTCATAGCAGATCAAGAGTGAAAACGTTTTGCACGGTAACAAAAATATCATAAATTACCTTCGAGAATCGACCATAGTAACCCCAAAGAGACATGACATATCTTTGTAGATGATATTTATGTATTGTTGTACAATAATATGGACAACGTCCGTCATCGCAACGGCACCATTCAATATAATGATACTTCTACTAGTTCTAGGTCAGAATAGGCCCGAATTTCGCCGGTTTTGGTTTTTTTGCCCAGAGACAATACATACTTACCTGCAGTTGCGCATTCGTTCTTGCACTATATATTTTATTTAGACGTTTAAGGTTCTTATTATTGTATTGAATTTTTTTTGCTGTCCTCGCATAATACACAATCGGATATCGCAATATCGTTATTATTCTCGGATGGGTTTTGCCATTCATTTTTTTCCCTCCCCCCGAATTTGACACGTCTCGTGATAATGTTAATAATGATACATTATAATATTATTATATAATATACCGACCAGCGACGGTCGTCCGACCTTAAGGACCTCGGCCGGTCCAGGCTCACCGCGTGAGTTCCGGTCTTCGGGTGCTTCGTCGTCATTGCAGCGGGATACGGATTTTCCCTATTTGAAAAGACAAAAACCAAGACGATAAAATATTACATGTTTACATACTGTTCACGATCAACACATATATGTATGTATGTATATCAAAAGTGACACGTCCGCTTGCGCGCAATATATGGTTTTGCACAAAAACACAATTTTCTCTATATTACATATATTACACTCGGTACAACCGTAATGATAATAACAATGAAGTTTTCAGTGAATTTCGTTTGTCTAAACGCAAAAAAAAAGTTTCATTTTTCAATATACTTGAATGATATTATACTAATACACTATAATTATCTTGAATGAGACACGTGGCTGTCTCTTCCAACGAGTTATTACTGAATGTGTGTAGGCATGAGAAAAATCTATATTTTTAAAAATTACTTAACACTATAAATGTTTGAGAAAAGACGATTAATTTCGGAATGGTGTGGTGGTATATTCTTGAGGTATAGCACCAGGTTATAAAGTGAAACACTAAGGAAATATCATTAACCGTTTTACTTTAAAAGGGGTGGAAAGTGGAAACGTTTTGTATTTATTTCGCTTTCTTTTGTGTACTTGGGCTTAGGGTCTAAACACTTGATTCAAGTTAGATGTAATGTGACCGTAAACATATAAAAAGTTTAGTATTAAATTAATTTTGTATTTTTTTTAGAAAAAACTGAAAATAAACACTTAAAAACAAAATGACTATTATTATACAATGTAGTAATAATAATGTTACCGGTTGATATCATATTTGCAATTTTTGTTGACATTTCATATTTGTAATCAAGTGATTTAAATCAAGTACAATACTCATTTAATTTCAAGCGAAACGTCATACGTGGATAAATTAGTAAAACAGATATATTAACTAGATAAATTATTAGTACACATATCTTTAATCTTATATCTACTATAGTTATATATGGGCTATTAGGTATATATATATGTACACAACTTCATTGAAATACCTACATTTTTGGAAGGACTCGCTTTAATTAACTGTAAAATGTCGAGACTCAATAGTTATTGAATAATCTAGGATCCAATAAAATAACAAAGTTCTCTTTACCGTGTAGTAAGTACGTATGACACCACCAGGTAACCAATCAAAAGTTTTAAAATGTATAAATTAATTAAAGTCTATTATGTATAAACAGTAAACAGTTAATCACCGACAACGACCTCCGCATTGCGGGACAACCGAGTGCAACAAGAGAATATTTTTAACTATAAACACGCTTTCAAATTTTCATTCTTAATGAACTCGCGAGAGTCCTGTGTGGGTCGCGAGCCGTTTAATTGGATAAGAAGCTGACGGGTTAAATTTACTATAACACCGTCTAAAGCATCTAGATTCTAGCCTAGATACATATATTATGGCAAAGTTACAGCTCGGGTAAAATAAGAGGCAGCAGTAAGTATATTATGATCTATTTGCATTGTGCTGAAATCCATAAAACAAACCATCTATTATTATACCACGACTATTAAAATAGTTGTATAATTAACATGCATATGGCATAAAAGTGCTAAAAATTAAAAAAAACATTTTTTCATTAAGGCTCCAATATATAAGTAATCATCATGCAAATTTGGTGTACAGCATTAATTTTATAAGTTTTAATAGGTAGTGCAGTATGTAGAAGCACTTTTTTCCACATCTCTGATTATTCGCCATAAGAACATTATAGGAAACGTCAAGGAACCCATTTGTTCTTAAATGAATACAAATCAATGAGCAACACTGCTCTTTTATTTGTATTGCCTAACACTTTGCCAGTTTCTGAATGAAGCATAAAACATAATTATCAAATGTACTCACTTAGAAGTTACGTGGGTGATAGGAAGGAGATAACTCAGGAGAAAAGAAAAAAAGGTTCAGATCCCCTCCCAAAAAAGTTGGCCAATCAAAATAGTGGTATCTAAATTGTGGCTAAGTCTGTTTTAGGCCTCATTCAGAAAGGTCATGTTTCATTCAGAAACTGGCCAAGTGTTAAGCAATACAAATAAAAGATCAGTCGTGAAAGTAGGAGTAAAGTGAGGGTTTGAACTAAAGAAATAGCAGACTTGGCCACAATGTAGATATCACTACTTTGATAGGCTGACTTTTTTGGGTGAGGGTCTAGAACTTGGCCCTTTTTCACTGTTAGGTTTTTGTTGGAGATGATTTGTTTATTTATTGCAGCTCGCATAGACATATTATCAAAACGTACTCCGTTCGGTTATTATATCCTATAAACGTCTCGAGGATATGGGGGGTGGGGGGGGGAAGAAATTTGAAAGGTGTTCGGTTAATCGAAACACGATTTGATAGGATACCGATAAATAACGACGGTGGAAATAAAACAATTATTATTATTATTATCCTATATGTGTGTATCATACGTTTGTGAGGTGTACATGTACTATGCATGTACAACGTCGTCTTGGGGGTACGGTGTTTTTTGAGAAACGCACACTTGGATATTTTATATTATGTACATATAGAGGCGGTTGTATTGTCAGTCATACTATACTAGAGACGGCGGTGTATCATTTGCCGTTGTGTGTTCTTGACTGGTTTCGTCGTTGTCGGCTGGCTCAGACTCAAAATTTATAATACTAGCTAGCTGTATATACAGGTATTATAGGTACCAGGTATAATATATCTTCGAATCAAGCCCCGGACCACTTGTTCGTCATAAACAAATCAAACTCGGCACGCCAACACACACACACACACAGATTACCATTCACCACGGTATGGATAAAAAAAAATAAATGTATATTCAAAGAAGTATATTATATATACACACACACACACAAACAAACACCCGACTTATGGTCGTTATATTTTATCCGTACAAGTTATTGTATAATGAACGCAAACGACGTGGCTATATTATAGCTATAGGTATGAGGTAGTATATAGGTAAATACGACTTGTAATTTACCGCGCAATTCAATTTCTTATCAGACCTGAAACGTCTTGAAACGTTGTACGCCGCTAATGCAGTGCCGTCAAGCCGTAATTCAGCTTCAAAGCCAAGACGAGAAGGTATTTTTTTTTTTTTTTACTATAATATCGTGTCCGTCCCTCAGGACTTCGGTAAAAATTAATATTATAAACCTTACTTGGCGGCTGTGCTTGATTGAAAAATTTGAACACCCCTAGCCCCCCGGCCCCCTCCCTCTAGATGCGCCAATGTATATTATTGAGAAAAAAAAGTTTTAAATTCGTTCAAAGCGACCGTCATATGTAACAAGCGCCGTAACATAAAATTAAACGTAAATTAATACAATATTTAAACGCTTCTTAGCTGTTATATTCTTGTCGAATGCCGCCTATATTTTGCCTAATAAAAAAATATGACCTTACTATTCAAATCGAGGCTATCGAGGCTTCTATAGCTTTAAAATTGTATGTTATTAATGGGTAAATCGCATTTTACAAAATCGTTTACAACCCCTAGATGGCGTTATGTGATCCTGTTTGACCGTTTAACCATACAATAATATATGTACATATATTGTGTATATAACATTATATTGTTAATAATAAAAACCAATACGTATAAATTATAATGTAAAAACCAAATAAATGTTTACAGTCGTCAGTCTCGCTGACTATAAAATCACATTTTATTAAATAAAAACGCAATATCTATAACATCATATTATAATTATAAATTAACCACGGTTTTGTACGGTGTGGCTTATTTATTAATACTTAAATAAAACAAGGATCTCTGTGGTCGCTTCGGGCGACCGACGCAAATCATAAATCCTATTAAAATCCTATTAAATTTTTGATTTCAAAGTATAATTAACAGTGTCGGAGATATTTTACCCGTAATGCTTGGCAACATCTTAAATCAGCGGCCACGTTGACAGCTGAAGGTATTCGTTTCTGTTTGACAGTAGGCGTAAAGTAGTCTCGTAGCAGATGTATTACCTATATGTATATAACACTGCAACAGTGGACATAAGAAAATATTAATTTTTTTTTTTTTTAACAATAATAGCGACAGTAGGACGGCCAGTAAGTACTGGCGAAATTGACGGCAAACAACTTTTGTCGATGATGAACACACAACAGCTGCCTTGCGGATCAACCATTGTAAATCATACAGATATAGCTACACAAAAACAGCGGGAATTTTGATAACCATCAAACTGGTCGAAAGAAGCGTTGGGTGGTAGAATACAACAACTCAAATAATAAAAATACAACGAAAACTTGTCGTTATAATACGTTTAGTTAGGTATATTTGTCTGTGCATAAATAAAAGTAAAGGAAAGAAATTAACATGTGGGTACTTCAAAGACAAACCACAGAGTAGACGAAATTTATTCTATTCAGCTTGAACTCCGTTTAGATAAATAAAGTCAGAAATCGGTTTCATACATTCGTCTTATGTAATGTCTGTTTGCTTGCCACATACTTAAGACTGAACCCATCAAGTTTTGTAGCTCAGGAATAGTCAGGTACAGGTCGATTCATAATTTTGAAGATCCAGACAATATGCGACAAATGTAATTATTATTTGTTTTGGTGTTCAAGAATCTGAACCAAACGCCTTGCTTATGAATTCCAAACCAATCATTTGCAAGTTCCCATTTGGTCGTTGAGTCGTTATAATTGCTAGTGAAAGCCTTAGCCTTTAGGTATACTCGACATAATATGTATATGATACATTGTGATTTGTAGTCTATATTTAGTAGGCCGCACGACTGTCGATGGGTAGGTACATAAAATAATATATTATATACCTACTTATAAAGCGTTTTTCATTCATAATCCACAAGTGGATTTTTCATCAACATCTTAAGCGGAATTGAAACAATATCATATATTTGTGTGGCCTATCTACACGGTGAAATCGTTGATAAGTCCCACTGGAACTACACAAAAACCTAGTTAATTTTCCCTATCAAAAAAATGTGTTTTTTTTGTCCACTAGTCGTTTATAATTAATACGGTGATGTGTGGTCAGTGTAGTGGCGCCATGAGGAAGGCGACAGGCGCAAGGCCGAAGGCATACTCATTATATTATGATGGTATCTCACGATAAACATAGTCGTTACACGGTATATGTTGACCCGCGACAAAATTTAAGACCATAAGATATTTTACTTATAGCCGAGGAATTAACGCGTTAATAGATGTTTTCCATAAAACGACAGGATTTTTTTGTTACAACATTTAGTACAATAGCGATAGCACTAGGTACTTTTTCCATGCCGATTTCAAGTCGGTATCACAAGCGGTTGGGCAGCCACATTATCTTAAACCGTGCTTCAGAGTTCAGATAGATAGTAATAACATCTTAACTGTAAACGGCTGAAACTGACCGAAACCGTGTACAAATGAGCCGGACATTATACGCATATTCCTATTGATAGCGGCATAACTTATACCGTTTAAGTTAAACGACACAGCTGTTTGAAACCAAGTAGGTTCAGCCAAGTGTATAGCGGTGAATTGGTTTATCGGTTTTATCGATACCGCCGACGGTAATGTGTGAATTTAAAATGATAATAACGCAATACTCAAAGGTCCGTCGGTGCGCTGTATATTTTATTCCCTTATTTTTTTTTATCTTCGTTTTTATTGTCTCTGCACGTCGAAAATATAATATACCGTTTATTATTCGACACAGTGACATGCGAATGTGTGCCCGGAGCTATTGAAAAACTCGCATGCAGTTCGTCAATCGTTAACAATGTGTATGTGATGAAGCCCGTTCGGATATAATATGTAAGCGTTTATATATAATATGCATCATTTTTTTTTTATCCTACAAAATAAATACGGTTACGTCGAGGGATGTGCCCGCGACTATTGTGGGAAACCGATAAGTACAATTTATGTGCATACCTTTTAGCGCACGTCATTGATTCACCGACACTTCCCCTTCGGGGTGCAGCGCCGTCAGGTATTCTTCCGTTTTTTTTTATTTCTAAGGGCAATCAATACCACGTGACATTTGTAACATTTTATGAGTCTACACCGTCCGTGGGGTGCATCCGGTTTGTGTACAAAATCAGTATCCGTATCAACGCTGTGTATGGCGAGGACGATTTAGAGTTTTGATTCAGCCAGTCGAATGGCAATTCCTGGTTTGAGGTAATGCTTTAAGGTCAATGAATGACGCCTAACGTTTCGGGGTATACAAATATTAACCCCGTCCACAAATTGTGCCACCCTAATAGCCATAATGGCTAATTTTCCAGAAGAATCTACTTAGCACGGTGGTCTTCAATCATCGATTGGTGGTCTAGGTGTAACAAAAGTGGTGACGAAATCGGACTTCACTTCTTCTTTGCGAACATTTAGAGGTTCAAAAACCATTAACGATTAAATCGTAGCTGATCGGTTTCTCAAGATACCTCAAACTTCCATTTTTGGTTTTCAAGAATTTTAATAGGGCAACCTTATCCGTGCATTATTATACATTACATTACTGATGTGTAGCGAGGAGAATTCGACAACTCCCTTTCTCAACCTAATTGAGAATGTTAAGTTTTCAATAAAGCTTATTTTATACCTAATCAACAATTTTAAGAATATCTTTGAATTGATTCACCTGCTTGCTCTGACCACAGGTCCAGCTCAATTTTTTCCTTGAAGAAAATGTTTAATACATTTGAGTACTAAGGGAGAGAGAATACTACTGTCAGCGGTGATGCAGAGAGTTTGAACACTACAAATGAATGAGAGATACGAGTGGGAATTTAAAAAAATGACTATGACAGTTTTTGTTTTATGAGCAAAAATAAGATGAATGTCAAGGAATGTCATAGCACAGTAAATCTCCCTCTTTTCAATGAGGGTGATAGAACTTAAGTAATGGAAAAATGTATTATTCCAGCACTTCATATTTTACAAGAATTTGTCAACCGTTTATTTTGGAAGGGCTTACACCCTCTTGTTGTCAGAGAGAGAGAGAGCACTAGTCTGTCCGAAGAAATTGAAAGCAATTCCAAAATATTGGATATGATCTAGATAGATATTAATGAGTTGCATAAAACTGTAAGGACTTCAGAGGTTTCAGAGACTTTAAAAATGCACTTGGCTCTAAAGAACACCTTAAAAATTGTTTTCACTTTTGGCTGGGACTATGGTCAGAGCAAGCAGGTGAATCAATTCACAGAGAATTCTTAAAATTTTGGAAACTGTATAAAATAAACTTAATTGATGACTTGACATACCCTATCAGATTGAAAAGGGCAGTTGTCGAATACTCTAAGCAAATCATCTAAAGTAGAAATGATATAATGTACGATTAACGTACTAAAATTCTTGAAAACCAAAGAATGTAAATTTGAGATATCTTGAGAAACCGAATGAACTAAGTGTTAATGGGTTTTGAACCTCTAAATTTCACAAATAAAGTAGTGAAGTCCGATTTTGTCACCACTTTTGTTATACCCATCGATGATTGTAGACCAATAATTTTTAAGACTCTCGCAAAATGGGTCATTCACAGTTAATTTTTTGATCCAGGAAACATTTATATTGACATTTTCTTTTATGAGGACAATGAAAATAGTTTAGACATGGCTCATGACTTATAGTTGTAGTTTTGCCTACGCTATGATTTGCATGAAATAATTTATCGTTTCGTTCCGTAACGAGGACGGATGATCCGAGATGTTTTCCATTCGAGCAACAGCATAAGTCGTAGTGATGGCAGAACAAATGTCTTACATACATAAATGTACCTAATGTATATCATAAATCGTCATTGATAAAAGTATGAATGGTGAACGGGAACCGAAGAATGCTGCCCGTGTAGTGTTAAAATTGAAAGCGACGGGAAAGGTGGTGAAAAGGGTAGATTAAACACTCATCAATAAACGTTGGCACTGAGAGAGGCCGTATGATGTGTGTTATGACCATATTGTAGACGCCACCGTAGTATAGTCTCCCCATGTGTTCGCCGGGTTATCCACGTGCCATCACCGTCATTCGTCACTGTCCATCATCAGCATAATAATATCCTCACAGCGCTAGGTGCGCATATATTATATTGTGTTATAGTGTTAATAAAATACCCTCCAGATAATAACATAATTGAGTTGTTTTGTAATGATAATTTGACACTCATTTTTCAAAACAAACTGTGCCCCCAACAACATATTATTATGAATATTAATTACATGTAAAACGGTCGTTACTTGTTGCATTCATTAAGTATTATAGTCGTTAAATTAGCGGTTTTAGGAAAATTAATGATGACGTAACGCGTGTATTTATACTGCGCTAAAATTGTCCTTACTGTGTTCGTGTTAATTTTCAAAAGGCCAGTGACCCTTTGTCCAGATATACCTTTGTATAGTGTTCATTATCAACATTTACACCTACAGGATTTTTGATAGCGTTATTGTAGGAATTGAAGGATTTTCTAAATAGAAGGAGGCTAGACAAATTCACAAATAATGAATAATATATAATACATTTATATTTTTACAGGGTTGTATACAGGTTTTAACTCAGCTATTTTTACTTGAAAGGCAATTTCCAGATTAGTGATTACAAAATGTCTTCTCTAAACGTGAATTTTTCAAAGACGAATTTAAAGATTTCTCGCTTCAAGAAAAATTATACTTGCCGTCTTATCATCATAAATTAATTTTTCAAAAAAACGTTTTCCAAGTACGTAAACCTTCTTGATTTTTAATATGTTTGAGCATTATTTTTATAGGTATATCTTTTTATATTGAGCAGTTAATTTAAAAAAGTATGAAAATTGAATGGGAAAAAATGCGTTTTTGTGATATATAACTTTAAAGCTCTGTAGTAAATAAACTATATCAAATGAAAGTTTTGAAACTGTTCACTGCACTTCTACATGCCAAAGTAATTTCATCAATGAGACTCTTAATAACAAAATCCGTTCATCGGTTTTACAGATATTTTAAATAAAAAACATAAAAACGTCAACTGTTTTTCCTATCGCCTGTCCATGAATTAGACATGAATGAATAATCATCGGCGACACACAAATCTCTTCGCTTAGGTAGTTTAGACAACTTAAAAAAATCTCTGAAAGTGTGTGATTTTTGCTGACATTATTTTTAGAGCCTGAACAAGTTTAGAAGGATTTTAACTTTCTTAGCCCCCTTCTAGTTGCGCCAATGGTTATAGTGTGGGAAATAGTCATGATGAATATCCAAAAATCGGAAGGACGTGGAAATATTGTACGTTTTATTTTTGTTTATATTTTATTTACCAAACGGTACATCCTATCCGTCCTCTTCTAACCGTCGATGCACTAATATATTAAACCAATAAAATAATATAATATGGTACCTATCGTAAACGGCGGGGTGGGTACATTGATCACCCGTGTTTAATCCTCTTCAACAAATTGTGATTGCAAACGCACAACAAAAGGAATTTGTATGGTAAAATATTATGTACAAACACACGTGACACGCACATACACACAACCGTATGAGATCTGATCGGAGACGAATTAGCCGGAAAACACGCCTATGGCGATTTATAATTTCCATGGTGTGCCTCTGTATGATATGTTTAACGCACAATATTTTATATACCTTCTATTCTGCCGTCGTACCACGCTAATGGGGGGGTTGACATCATAAAACCCGTGTAAACGGCCTGCGGCACGTTATTCGGCTTTTTGATTAATTCATATGTTTACAGTGTCGTGTACTCTTCTTATTACTAGACCTTTGAGATTTATTTGTTCTCATATTTTTGCTTGGCTTTCTTATTTAAAGAAAATTATACAAATAATTGTTATTTTTCAACAAAATCCTATTGTAGCGTTGTGTAACGACTTTGGATAATAATATTCTGAATGATTTTAAATGTTAACTTAGGGTGTCTATAAAAAAAAAACAATATACGGATATATAGTAAACAACAGCATGTTTAAATTAATAAAACCAAATGCGGAAAGGGTTGTTTTAACAGGGACGTGAGTTCTGTGAGTCCATTTGCCTTAAACCGTACTAGCTTTCAAGTGATATGAACGAAAGCACAAAGGTATCACATTGAACATACTGACACAATTATGTTTAACATATATATATATTTACACGATTGGCAATATTTTTATTGTAGAATTGAGTACTTCAACAACGCAACGTGTATAAATTATAACTTTTTTTTTATTATTAAAAAATTATACAATCTGTACAAGTAAATTCGTTCAATAAGTACATGATATGTTTACAATAAGAATGTATAAACTTAGCAGTGTATGATAAGTGTGGAGATCACCATCCATGGATGGAACTCTGCGTGAATAAATTATAATTGATTTTTAATTTTATCGAGTAGCGTCGAAGGTGGTTATATCCAGTTACAATTTTTTCCGTTTAGCCCAAGTATTAAATAATTTTAATAAATACATCTTTGTAAAGTTAATACGGGGTCGGTAGAATTACCGTTCTGGTGTGTACCTACACATATTATAAAATATAATATATAATGTCGGTCAACCATTGTACTATATCGATTGATACAATCAATTACTTTGACCGTCGCAGACGTATGTAATAATTTACAATTTATAATGGCAATGTATGTAAGTTGTTGTGTAGTTTTTCGCTGCTGCTATTTCTAAACCTAAGTGCGGCGGGTGGTTGTAAGGGGGATGCATATATTGGCGTTACTCTTGTGTTGTAAAACAAATGCTGTTTATCGGACCGCGATAAAACCCATTATGGAACGGCTATCGGGGCAAAATATTGTTTTGTCCACCTCGATACTTACATTTTATTAAGAGAAAGAGAAAGAATGAAACAACGACAGCCACAGGATCATTTCAACCGTGACGACTGCGTTGACCGTTTTCCGTCATAAATAAAAACCTATTCAAAAGCGCAGTAGGACATACTGGTAGTTCATGCTTACAGTTATAGATGAGGAGATTCTCAATAGTCTAGATACAAAGGTATCCGTTTGTTACATTCTCTTGTCTTGGCTTGTAACGTGTGTATTAAAATAATATGTAGGTACATTCAACGCGGATTGATCAGTTAAATACGTCTTGGATCATTTTTTGTTCGAGTGCTGCAAAAAGTGTTTTTTTTTTTTCTAAGATGTTGGGGTTGCAGATGCCACCGGACAAAAGACTGAGAAGTAGACATTTTTATTGCTGAAATCTCAGTAAAGTGTTAACTTTGTACGTGATACGACCCAACGAAATGCCAATGTACCCCGGAGAGTATGGCATTCACACTTTATACGCGGTACCTAAGGCCGTCTTGTCCGGTTTGATTACTATATCAAAATAATATGCCGTCTTCGGAGAGAGCAGCACGCGCCCGCCATTTTAGTTGATTTATCACTTAACTGCGCTGCCGATGATCGGGAACACGTCGGTTTTATTTATTTCTTATATTATCCGGGCAGAGAGAAAAAATGCGATTTTTTTTTTTGTTTACACACGTTACTTATTCGGACGACGGCCGCATTAGAACAATAGGTGCCCGATGTCACATTCCGGACGTTTCGAGAAGTTGGAAAGACACACGATCGCCTCCGCCTCGGGATTAACTCTTCTATTGTCTCGTGTTCGCAATGCCCGTCATTCCTTTCAGGAATTAGTCCGGTTAATTTATTAATGCGTTGTGCCCCGGTTGAATTATCTTCGCCCCCCGGTCTTTCTCCCCCGGTTGTCTTTGGTAATATAATGCATACATATATGTATATATATATATATTGTTATAAAGGAAGAGGATACCCACCGAAGATGCGTACCTATACAAGTATAGGTATTCGGAACGGACGAAAACGTACCATAATATTCGTTGTTTTGACCGTGAAAGATTTATCGTGCACGGATAGTTGTTTTGTTTTTATACAAATATATATATACATACTTTGTTTTGCCGTTTTGGACCGCTAAAAATCATAAGTTTGATCGAAATCTGAATAAGTACACGCGAAACAATACGAGGAGAAAAACCTTCTTTTTTTTTTACTTTTAACTTGGTGGCGACCTCCCCTTCTTCTCCGGCCGTCGCCCCCTTTGTACCCGGATCGTGATGTCCTGGAGAATTATGGCCGGGCACCGGTGAAATATTTTTAATGCTCGGCGCCGACGGTCGTTTTCGTATAGGACATTGTGTCTCCCACTCGAACGATTTAAGACCAAATAAATCTGTCCAAAAAAAAACGCGACTTCTCCTTGTCTTTCTCCCTAGCCGCCGCCATTCTTCTTCTCGTGTGATGTACATTGCAACAATCGTGTATATACATATATTATTATACACAAGTAATATGATAATATATTACAAGCATTACATTCGAAACGCGTTCCAAACCGTACACGCACTCTCGATAATTCAAAAACAAAAATCGGTTACAATATGGATTAAGGGGGGTGTATGTGTTATTGGACTGGATACAACAAATTTTATGTTGCTATTTTCGCGTTATAATTTCACTATCAATTAGGGATAAGAGATTAGTGATAACTGATAAGAGATACGAGATAACTGATAAGATATAGGAGATAAGAGATAACGCATCCATGATTCAATTTTTTTTCGTGGAGCAGAGAAAATAATTAGGCCCCTTTCCATAAATTAAATTAAAATTAAAAATACCTCCCCAACAATTTACAACTGAAATTATTATTATTACTACTTACAGGTAATGTAATATTGTACCTATGTTTCGACTATCAAAATCATATAAAATGAGTTTATATTGTATTGTTATGTATATACAATAAGAAAAACTACAACTTGAATATTTTGAATCGCTTATCCTTAAAATATGTTTTTTTCAGCTTGCTTAAGTAAACAGTGTAATAAAACATTTTTTTCTAAGAATACTTATGAAAAAAAATATATAAGTTAATATATGTAAGTTTTTAGCATGAAAAACTAGGTGGCTAAGGGAAGCTTTTTTTAAATTAAGCAAAATGACGGCCTCTGAAAGTTTATGTATGTATTTTAAGGGAAAAAGCGCTCATTTATTGTTTATAAAACCACAAATTATTGATCCTTTGATTAAGCATTAGTTTTTCATGCCTAGAATATGCTGTACACATTTCATTGGAATCCGTCGAGTGGTAAAATTTAGCACTTCCTCTAATATTATATACCACAATATAATAACCACTATCGTCTAAAAAATGTTCACTAGGCGAGTGTCTTTATGATTAAAATAATTTAAAGCACACTGAAAATATATACAATATTCTAAAAAAAAAAAAAATTAAAAAGGAAAAAAAAAAAGAGTACAATTTAATGATGTACTTAACGTTATTATGGTAAGGACACTTTTCCTAATGTTAGAAGTTGTGAAGATACATTTCGAATTTTTTCTACTCCCTTTATTATAATAATTGTAAGAGTATAATATAATCTAATTTTGTATGTTAAGTCCATTACCCCTTCCTTTCAATCAACGGCTTGTGTAACTCTCAGTCCAAGGGCGGACTGGGCTTAGAACGGTGGGTAAAAAAAGATTTCTACCCTAAAAGAATTAAAATAAAAATCAATATGATAAAACGTATCAGATCCAGATGTACCCCGTCGGACTATGATATATATTAAACGGCGGGACTTTACCTATTATACTTGTACGTGTCGCTTTTTTAGCGAATTCAATAGAGACTGATGCGGGCCTTTATTAAATTAAACACTATTATTATTTATTTATGTATTTTGCTCGGAGGGAGCGAGAAATAAATTGAAAAAAAAAGGAAATGTATAATATAATATTTCGAATATAAAAAACGGCACATTACAATAATAACAAGTAATGTAATATTATTATATACAAATGAACGGCAATCACCTTTGGCCAAACCGTGCTTACCGTGTAGGTAATAATAATATAGGTATACACGGGAGTGCTACGTGGCTGCGTGCGTTTTTTTAACTGTTTAACGCCGAATAAAACATCAGCTACGACGTACATGTACATTTATACTTAGGCCAACGCATAGACACACACGTGTATAATATATTTATATATATATGTATAGGGAAAACGGCAAACAATAAAAGTGACAAATTTATGAGCCGCCCGGACCCCTTTCCGCGCGGCGACCACGACCGACGACTCCGCCGAAACTTCTTCCTTTGTCTCCACTTACTCACTCTCACCCCGCCGAGCCAATAAATTACACCGCTCTTTTTCTCGTCATCTCTCCCTTTTACCCGCACCTCCCCTCCGGGGCCGCGCCACCCCTTGCCCCGAAACCTTCCCCGGCCGTGTGCTCGTCCTCGTCTCCGACCTTAACTACCGGCGGCGGCGGCGGCGTGCACGGGGGGGGGGGTGTCGCCCATAGAGCGCAATTTTTTGGTAATTATCATATTGGATTGGCCGGCATTCACTGTACACGGCGTGGCTCTAACCCTGCGCCCCCGGGCGGTGCCCTCGTAATTCATAAATTTACGACCCGACCGTCATACGCTGCCAACTCCGGGATTTATGTCCAACGATTGGCGACGTTTCTTCCCATCGCCGGTAGTACGGTTCACCCCGCCGTACGCGCGTGTACCTACCTACCTACCTATCTATCTACTCTATCTCTTTCTCGTTTGAAAGGCAAGAAAAATACTATACCGACACACAAACGAGTAACACAGTATAACGACTTCCGATTGATGGTTATTGTCTACAAAACAGCTCTGCACTTAACCGCAGTGCGTGCAGTGTGCTAACTACGCGTCTTAAAATGTGTCAACCGGTAGTTGCCCTAAACGGAGTAGGTAATTTACTATACTCTACTGACTATACTTGTCTGTGTTTGATGTCAGTGCAGATTATTTACACTACTTTTCCACGATTTATTCGAATAATTTGTTTTATAATAATTAATATTTTATTAATAACATTGATACAAAAATTGTCTTCCTATATATATTTACTGGTTTTATGTAAATGTAGTACATAAAAAATGGTAGTACTTAAAAAAAGCACTTACAAACTTTTCAAGTATTAAAATAGGTTTAAGAGGACGTCATACATCAACCCCCATTTGAGTTAGGGATAGGAAATTTTTCGCAAATTCTTAACTTTATCTTAGTCCTATCGTCGGCTTTTTATTTTACTATTAACCCAACATTCACATTATTCATTTAAATTCTGACATTTTTTTAACTCTTTTACCGCTGCTTGTAAATTAGAAAACTTATTAACAACCTCCGACCCCTACAAGTTTTTTCAATATTAATTAATTACAATATCGATTGATTAATTTTTAAACATCAGAGCAGTGGGACACTCCTAGGTAGGTACTTAATTAAATGTAAAGTTTAAAGGTCACACTTTTAGATTCTTGGGCGCAAACCCACATTCAATCATTGGGAGTGCTTAAGCTCTACAATTAGCAATATATACCTTATAAGTATACCTACATAGAAATATTGGGGTTGCTAAACCGTTGTATAGAGGCGTACCTGTTGTTACCCCTGAGCTTTGTACCTACCTATGTTTCAGATTATTTAATTTATCAAAATCGAAAGAAAACAGCTGTCAAACGGTCTTATCCTGCGGACGTTCTGTGTGCCATTCGGAAGTCGGTTTTCAAGAACTATGAACTATGGATTTAGACTTGCTAGAATTGGATATTAATGACAAAGTATCGCAGCACGAATATTGTACTACATACCTATTATACATACGACCGAATGTGTGTGTAAACTCGAGTTATAGCCAAATCGAATAATGCAGTATTACAATAATTAATTCCGGAAACGGAATTGCAGATGTGTCACACACGCACAACATGGCCGGTATAGGAAATTAAACTTAACGGCGTCCAAATCCAACCCCTTATCCGCATTAATACAGTTTATTGTAATTTATTTTCATTTTTAACGAAGAGAAAAATAATAATACCAACGTTTATAAATCATAATTACGGCGTTGCCTGAATCGTATAAAATAATAAAAGACATGTTTGATACTTATACTCGTTTAATTTATAAGCGTTTACCCGTTCGCTAATTTATTATTATTATTATTAATTTTTTTTTTACAGAGGGTATATCGTATATTGTTTTTATAGTGAAATATTTTACACAAAAAAAAAAACGGTACCATTGTTCCTATCGAAAGCGACAACATAATATAAGGGAACATTCATTGTTGCCAATAATTTAATTACATTAGTTTAGATGTCTTGCAAGTGTTGTGTGTTGTGGTAAAATACAGCAAAGCAGTCGAGGACTGTCCGTAAATCGAATAGCTACTAACTGAGCAAGTGGTTTGAAAAAATTAAACATTGGGTCTTGGGTATGACGAGAAGGTTATTTTTTTTTACCAAATTCCATTAAGGCGATTGAAAGCGGGATCACTCCTACTTAGGATAGTAGTCGACATTTTGACTAGTTTTTTGGTCTAAAGTACCATAAAAATGGCGTTTAGAGTTAAAAATAATACCTATTGAAGCTTATGCAAATTAATCTGTAAATAAAATGACATTTATTAAAACCCTCTTTTTTCTTAAATATTGCCTATGTAGTACTCCTTAAAACCCGTCCGCTTTCAATCAGCTTAAGCTTTAATCGTTTAGTTTTATTTGTTCCCACAATATCACATTGCAGACTTATAAAAAATATTTCCAATAAGCTAAGTATATAAACTAAAATAACTGTAGTTATATAGGTAACTAAGGTTTTAAGTAATTATATATACTTTTACATGTGATAAGTGTAACGCTCAAAGCGTTATCGACTAATACCTCAAAAGCTTTTATAGGATAATTAATGGCACATTTAGTAGTCCAATGATTAAACTTGACAAAGACTTGGCTTAAATACATTTTCAAAAGTTTGATTTTTCTTAAAACATGTTGGTTAGATAAAGACTGGGGATTGAAATAAAGATTGTCTTGAATTTATTTATTAAATATAATATAATAAAATATTAATTTCAAATCCCACGTTAACAGTAATATTTATTCTATATGGTTACAACGTTTACATTAAATAAATAGGTACATCATTAACAAGGATTTTTTTTTTTTTTTAATAGGGGGAGGGAGTGAAAATATTTACATCCCAAACTATAGTTACTGAAATCGTCCATCGTCGCTTAATTTTGTCTTGTGGAGCTTTAACAGGAATCTGTATCTTCACCATTTTTCTGGGAGCTTTTTACACCTTCATGTTGTGCATTTGGTTGCATCTGGAAAGAACAAGCGCGGCATAAGCATGATAAACCTGTATTAAGTATCGCAGGTACAGGTCACCGGCGTCTGTCACTATTCAGTTTTACTTGTTGGCATAATATTTTATAACGAAGACACCCGTCTTATACCTATTAAGACATACTCTGGCGGGCACGAATCCGTGATAGAAACCCCAGATAACGGTGCCACGATGGCCGTAGGTCGACACTTGGATCATGACCGTTCGGTTTAATTGGCGTGTACTATCCGGTATGTGTGTATGGTAGTTATTATTATGCTAAACACGATCTGGCTTGTGGCTTCAAAAATATATGCTATAAATCTTGACCACGATCGAAAGTTGAAACCCAATTTTATGGTATAACAAACGAATTTCATATTTTGGCAGAGAAAATTAGTCAGTTAGCTTACCACCCCTAGCTCACCTCCCCCCGGGTACATTACTTATTAAGAACCATTAAAGTATAGGTTACCAAATAATAGAGATTGAACTCGACCGTCGACTATGACAAAAATATGGCGAATCATCCCCCCACTCCCGGGGGGTGATAGCCGGTAGTTCTTTAATTCCATTTGGCAGTAGGGGGTGAGGGGAGGTAGAGTAGATAGAATAAAATATATTCGGTGGGTCGTGCACATGTTTTATAATCTGATCGACTAACGAATCGTAGAACGCTGCTTAATGGGTTGTTTATTTTTTTTTTTTTAAGTAAAAAACCATTTACGTCTAAAAAAAAAACCGTCGGCTATCCGCTTGGAAGTCGTTCGACAAGAAATATATATATATATATATTTTTCTTTTTCGAATTTATGATATCGCGCTGTCGTCCGTCACACAGTTTTAGTCCTAGGTATATATATATATATATATATATATATATATGTTGTATTAACCTATATGGGTTGCGCGTATGTGAGTATAATGAAAGTTTTTTTTATTTTTTTATTTTATATAAAGGGCCGCTTCTTCTCGCCGTTGACTGTGGTTTGCACTTAGTCCGACCGAACATAAAGATGCCAACGCGCTCACCCCACGGCTGTGTATAAGATGCCGGGACAAGACGACAAGAGCGGCACGGACGCGTGGGTCTGGCCAGGCTTCTCGATTATACCGTTTTTTATTTGTATTTTTTATACACACACATACGAGATCCTTACAGCGCAGCGCACATACTACACATATTATAATCCTCTGCCCCGTGCTAAGTTATTGCCTCCTTATTCATTATCGGTCTCCATTATCGGCCCGTAAACAATGCGTCAATATTGTCAACGTCTTGAATACACATTATATAAGATATTATATTATATTGTATATAATATATATATATATTGTATTCGCATCTCTTTGCCCACGTCTCTCAAAGCACCGTCGATAAGTGCGGGATAAGTTAGGGGAAGTCGTGTGATCAACAGTTTCCACTCGTTGGTTCTAGTCCAGCCTAATATACAGGGTGTTCAGGACATCATTGCCCAACCGATTGTTTGATGATATCTAAAGTTTTTGTGATACTTATTGTATTGACCTACTATTCATTCGACAATCAATTTTATACATTTTGTTCTCTAATTTTCAATGATATATTTGGATTATTGATTATCATTTTCGTGGGAAACTTGCTGGATCGAAAAAACGATTAAACTATATAATTTAGATTTAGAAACCGGTTTTGAAAAAAAATAACTATTTCGATTTGAATACATTGTTGAACATATTTTATCCGTCAAAAAGTAAAAATATAATTTGTTCCATTACTCAAAACACTTAATTGCACCGTCCTTGGAAGCCTTGTACGTTCCCTATTAAAGAAAACATTTTAAGAATCAGTTTTACATAAACTCCTTTAAATGAAAGTGGTGAAATATATTTTTGTGTTAAAACACAAAAAAACCAAAACAAAAATGATTTACTCTGTGGTCCTTAATGGATTTGGGGCAGGTCAAAACTTTTGCCTCACTCTTTGAAAAACTGAATTGATCATCGATAAATATGTATGTAGACAAGTACCAGTATTTGTATTATAGAGATTCCTATAATGAAACGTCATTGGACAAACAAGCGAGGTCAGGAGCTGGCTGTTAGTTCTAAAATTATAGTATATAATTTAATTCTGTGGATTACCAAGTACTAACAGGAACATAATATTATTGTCCATCGTTTCAAGTTCTGTCCAGTAATAAAATGTGGAGTCGCAGACGTCCAAAAATAATTTTGACTCGACTGGCACGTCATGTCATTACGATTTTAAGAATATAATACATTACTTTGTATATAAATGTTTGACAATATAATATTGTATAGTCGTAAAAAATTAACTTTGGTCCCGACAAAACTGGATTCAGCCCAAATTGTCAAAAATACATTTACACTATTATAAGTTGTACGTGTTCAAGTACCTCCAAGAAGATTATAACAAGACATTCTACAGCTACTTTTATTGCTTGTCGCCGTTAAATCGTAGTGTTATTAATAAAACTCTTCTTACAGTAAAGTACAATAATTATACTACTAAAACTACTTTTATTGAGTTCTATCAGGACACACACTGTGTGTAATACAAGTTCTGTTACAAGCTATAAATGAATAATAAACACTTCAATAGTAGTAACACTCTGTAGTTAGTACAAAACTATTTGGGTAATATTGTACATTATACGACAAAATATAATATGTTTAACAGTTTTATCTGAAGATTATTTAACACCCTAATAGAGTAACGTATAAATGTATTTCAATAATTTAGTTTTTTTTTTAACTGAGAACTAACTACCTAAAGTTTGATTTGGAAAATTTATAATAATTTATATTATGACAAACAAAAATAAGATTAATTTTATAATTATATATAGAGTAGGGCTAGGATGTAGTAGCATTGATAAAAATTAACAAACACAATGAAACATTTTTGTTTACAAATAAATGAGTTTCCTCTATGTGGAGTTACAAAAGGTACAAATGATGTTTCTTGTTTTTGATTGTATACCAATAGTAATATGTCTTAAGTTCAAATTGAAATTTGCTACTTCCCATGATACGTTACTATGATTGAATAAATTGCGTAATAATATGATGTAAAAATATTTTTTTTATAAACTGTCATGGAATATCTTAGAGAAATAACATCTAAATTTTTGTTTAATTAAATATATATATTTCGAATAAACTATTTGGTAAAATTTAACAAAAATAATTATTACAATATTTGAAGATAACATTATAATTCAACATTAAATAAAAAAAATTAACAAATTATATAAAAACAAAGAGTAAATGTAATATAAAACAAAACAATATTTTAACAATTCAAGTGGCTATTAAGTATTAATTTGTAACATAAGGCGTATTAGCAATATATATAATTGTAATATAATTTAAATGAAATTCGTTGTTAATTTGTTTTTGTTCATTTTAATATTTCATGTGGCACATATTTTACCCTGGTTATAACTAATTGTGAACTTCTCACATTTAAACAGACTTTAATTGTTTCACACTTATGTATGTTAAATTCGTTAAAACCGAATTTACTATTCTATTTGAAATTTGTTAATGAAAATTGACACTATCTAAATTCTTATAATTGTATACAACAGTATATTGTATGCAGTTGGGTTATCATTGTAAATCTATGAATAAATATATCTATCTATCTATCTATATATCTATGAATAACTTAGTAAATGTTTTAAACTGTAACTATTTTATATTAGTTTATATTATATAGTATACTATTTTTTTAAATAATATTTATGAATACACGTTTTGTTTGTTACTGCAGTAACTTTTTAGCCAATAGCATTATAACAAGATTTAATTATATTAAATAAACATTTGATTTTCTAGCCTAATAATACGTTAGCAATAAAGCATACGATATTGAATAAATACTGTTGGCCAAAGCCTAAATGAAATTTTGAACTTATATAATAAAAGGTGATCAAAATTACAAACAAGTTTGCTCAAAACTCCTTCAACAATAATATAACGAAACAATCAAATAAATTAAACAATTTTAAATTTAACACTAACCAAAAATATATGGGTGTTTGTAAATAATGTAATATATTAATTAGTTAAAAATTCAAAAGTTTGTCATGGATTGAGATAATACTAAACTTTGATTTTAACCAACGACGAGGGCAGTCAAACACTTTTTGTAATCTCCAGACGTGTCATCCTGTAACAAAAATATAAATATAAATATTGCAAAACCCTCTAAACAACTTTTGTTAGTATCTCGTAAATCAGTGGCATGCACAATCTACTGAGAAGTAATTTAGTTGTTGGTTTTTGTTGCATACGACTAAAAATAAGGTTTAATTTGCCTACAAATATTCGTTCAAGCAACAAAGAAAAAATAATATTGCAAACAAACGACCCCGTTAATGCAAAACACCTTAGTTGAAATTAAAAATTCCTTGTTAATTAATGTTATTAACCTCTTTAACATTATCGTTCTTCTGTTACTTTTAATATTAGTAATCCAAAAAATATATATATATATTGGACTTGCATAAACAGTCGATAAATAGTATTAATTTTTGTATATTAACATTACTCATGTTAGCATTTTGTCTCTCCTCATTTTTTTAATTTAGTGATAAAAGGCTTATGAATGTTAGCTCAAAAACTTTACTATCTTTATCTTATAAAATTACTTAGGCTTATGATCTATGGGTAGGAATTTTTAAATCAAAAAGGAAAATATATTTTATTATTAATTATATATTGAGTAATTTCAATGTTAATGTGATCACTGACTCTACCAATGGCATTTAATGTGTTAAGTTACATAAATTTTGACTGCAACCAAAAAAAAGAAAGGCATTATTAATAGCAATTGCTATTAATAATGCCTTTCTTTTTAATAATAATAATAATTATGTGTGATATTTTTTTTTTATCAAATAGATGGATTACTTCTGAATCAACATGCCTGGAACTTACCATAAATGTATCCGACTGTTATTTCCCATAGATAAATAAGAAACAAAAGGATGTAATATTATTATTTTTTGCCTACTCAATTTGTTATCTACTATGCAACTATAATCAACTACAAATAGACATCCCACGTACTGGTATAAACATTGACACAAATTAGTCATTTTTGGCTCTTAGAAATTTAGAATATAAAGCCTTACAGGTGCCAAGCTGACCTTGAGTATAAGAGATTGAGAACTAGACAGTAGAGAAATACGTTTTCAAAATTTGTATATTGCTATGAACTATTTATGTGTAGTAATTCAGTGGTATAATTCATGATAGTTATATTAAGATTTTAGACTGAACACCACAACAACAAATATTATTTAGTTAACTCTTCATTAGGCGGATGGTCTATGGTTGTAGCTCAGTCACACTATGAAATGTGACCGAAAATCATGCGACTAACAGAGGGCTCAAATGAACAGAAATATAATTGAAAAACCGCAATTCTTACCGCAATGTCGGCTTCCAGTGATTTACCATACAAAGACATATAAGCATTCTTGATGTCGACCATATCAATTTCGCAACGAGTAGCAACAATTCTGATCAACGCTCTATCGTCGGTTCCAAATCCAGCCAAACTTTCGTGCAAACGTTTAGCAAAGAAAGCACTCTTGTCCCTCACAGATTTAACTAAAATATAAAATTTGTTACACTTAAAATATAACAACGGTAATGTATAACTCACCAATAGCTCTGAGTCCGCTTTCAATGTCCCCACTGAATTCGTTCTTAATAACATCTTCGAAATCTCGTCCAACCAAACGGTGATATTCTAAAAATACTTGTGTTAATTGAGTGTAGCTACGACTACATAACACCATGTTGAATGTCGACTCATCAGTTCCCAGTTGAAGTTCCCCTATAAAATAAAAATAAAAATAGTTAAGAATATAAAAATTGTAATATTGTTTCTTTGAATATAACACAGATATTTTTATGGTTAATACAAATAATAAGCATACCAGCTTTCAGTAAGTTCTGAGCGTCTACTTGGGCCGATGCGACATCAACAGCAGTACTTTCAGAACGACGTCCTTGACATAACGAAACTAAAAGGCGACGGAAACTTCCAGATGTTTCTCCGTGAAGATCATTTTCCAAATCACTTCCAAAAACTTTAATTTTAAAATTATTATTAAATTTTCCATGTAATAAAAAATATATCATGCATAAATTGCAAAAATTGTTTTTTTACGTCTGTGATAAGCCGATTTGATGTTCAGAATTTCAGAGTTAGAAGCAGTGCATATGATTTCAACGACTGTTTCTTCATTTGTTCCAACACCATCCATAGCATTATGCAATTCCTTTGCTAGATAATCATAAGTGGGAGTCATGAGAGCAACTACCAAGTCCTCTAACTTGTCACCCAATTCACTTTTTAAATCCGAAATTAAATCCTTAAATAAAACAAATATGCAATATTACTCTCATTAGCCTCTCGCCATTTATTAAAAAGGCAAAAGCTTTCATGTTGGTCTCTTACTATAAATAAACCCACTTGAAATAGATTGATATTTTAATGTAGAAAAAAAACTATACTTTGGTAATGATTTTTTTTTTTTTTAATACATACTTTTCCATACATAGTCTTGAAATGCATAGCAATTTCTTGCCTTTGAGCATTGACTCTATGAGCCAATACATTGATGATTGCCTTTTCATCGGTTCCAAAGCCTTTCATTGCCTTACGCAATATTTCAGCATCTTGGCGAGCATCAAAGGGATTAGCTGGGCGAACAGTTGGATTAGCCTAAAACAATATAAAGTTCAAATTGAATTCTAAAACTTTTACATAAAATTGTTAAACGAATAACAACAAAAAATATCATACCATTAAAAACTATTTTAACTGAAAAGGTATTGTTACAAGGGCTGCAAAAACAAAGCACTAATAAGTTATAAACTCCTAAATGACAAACCACAATTGGATAAGTTGCATTTATAAAATTAGACTATTATAAGCATGATAGTGATTTCTGGAAAATGTACTATTTAATATTGTTTAATACTGATCTTACTTATATAGAAAATTTAAGCAGTTGTACAGCAATGATTATAGAAACCTCACCTTTTTAGAGACTTGCGAGCTACCCACTGGTTGATAATGAGCAGGACTTGTCATAGGTGGATACTGTGCTCGGGGTGGAACTTGATGACCAGCTCCAAAACCACCAGCAGTCACATTCGGATAAGAAGACGGCACTTGTTGTGAGCCAGGATATCCGGCTTGTGGTGGGTACCCTGCAGCTTGAGGTAGATATCCAGGAGCTGGTGTAGACCCGGGTAATGCGGATGGATACCCTGCAGACTGGGGTGGATATCCAGGAGCTGGTGGATATGCAGATGGATAGGGTTGACTTGGGGCATACTGACCGGGTTGTTGTGGCGGGTATTGACCAGGTTGTTGAGGCGGGTATTGACCAGGTTGTTGGGGCGGGTATTGACCAAATGGTTGGGAAGGATATGCACCAGGCTGAGGAGCATAACCTGGCTGAGAGGGATACGGACTAGTTTGTGGATAGCCAGATGTTGGTGGGTAGCCTGTAGGGTTAGACGGTAATGGCTGTTGCGCTCCAGGTTGGCCAGGGTATCCCTAACAATAAAAATAGACTTATATAATCAAATACTTAGTATTTATGGAACAAACTACTTAATATACTACCAAATATTAATTATAAGCACACAAACATACAGATTGATCCACTACGGACTTGTTAAATTAAAAAAATTAAATTTATATTTATTTATGTATGTTGCTCATAATTAGTTTTAATATTTATAAATGTATTAGCTTTTTCGTTTCCCTTATAGATACATAATATTATTTTAACACATATTATATTTACCTGATTGTTTGGTGGGTATCCTGGATAACTCATAATAATAACAATAATGTATTTCTCGCACAATTAATAAGGACAGTCCAATTGACTGAAAACCCAAAATATCACAATAACAACGAAGTGGATAAGATCCGATTCACGGTATTCTGTATGCGAGTTGGTTTACTTATATAATTATAAAACTAGTACTCATTAATATAATAGTCTTGAACGTTAAACGTTTGTTGATCGTTTATCAGAAAACTGAACAGAGTAGATAACAATGACTATATTATAATGACTAATGACGGTATTCTTGAAATAGTGGTCTGCCGTCTGTGGGGGGCGAACCGCGAAGTAAGGATGGGCCGAACAATCGACATACCATAGTATCGATAACTATAACATAAAATATCGATATATTTTAATATTTACAACAGCTGGATGATAGTATCGATATATTTGTACCGTACGCCAATTCCTAATATTCTCACCACAAACTATCTTAGTTCGTGTTTCTCACAATATAGTATCAGGTATCTACGTACGTATAGTAGGCCAAAATCGATAGTGAGCTATCGATATTTTTGTTATTGCTATCGATTTAATAATAGCATGTCGATACCAAAAGCAAATTTTCATTTATTCTGTGCCAAAAGTATCGATATTTCACCATCGTCTTTGCCCCACCTGTAAATGCTGTTTATTTTATAGTTACTTTGTACAGAATGAATCATCAAAGCTTAAGACGGAAGACACTACTTTTTTTTTTAAATAATCGCAGTTCTGTAGTTTTCCTTCTTGGAGACACTCGAGTTTATGTTGTCTTACAATATTAGACAATATTCAATTTTTTTATCTTGTTTATTTTTTCTAGAGCTCTATCAATTTTCAACATTTAAATGATAACGAATATATTTAATTACTTTTTTGAAATTAAGATTAATTTGCCGAAAATGATGACTGTAGGAAGGATGGAGTGTAGTATTATTTATAACTATCCACATTACTCTGCCGCACCCCACCCCTCCCGTCATTAATTTGAAACTTAAATAACGTTAAAATAAAACAAAAATAAGACAATTACTTGGTCCTGTTGCCTCACTAGAAAGTAATGTAAAAAAACATTATTTTGTTAACAAGAAAACATAAGCACATATTTTATAATAAGTTAAAGGCGGATTTTGTTGTGTATAAACATTGATAAAACTAACAAACACAATAAAACAATTTTGTATACAAAATAATGGAAAAAAAGTTTCCTTTCTTGTGGGGGATACACAAAATGTTAATGATATTTTATATCATAATAGTACTACGTTTTATGTTTAAATTGTATTTGCTACTTCCCATGATACGTTACTATGATTGAATAAATTGCATAATAATATGATGTAAAAATATTTTCTTTATAAACTGTAATGGAATATCTTAGAAAAATGACATCTGAATTTTCGTTTAATTAAATATATATATTTTGAATAAACTATTTGGTAAAATTTAACAAGAATAATTATTACAATATTTGAAGATAACATAATAAATCACATTTAAGTACAAAAAATAAACAATTTATAAAAACACAGAGTAAATGTAATATAAAATAAAACAATATTTTAACAATTCAAGTATTAAAGATTAGTTTGTAACATAAGGCGTCTTATTTAAAAATTGTAATATAATTTAATTGAAATTCATTGTTAATTTTAATATTTCATGTGGCACATATTTTACCCTGATTATAACTAACTGTGAACTTTACACATACAGACTTTAATTGTTTCACAGTTGTGTTAAATTCATGGAAACAAAATTTATAATTCTATTTGTGATTTGTTAATGAAAATTGACACTATTTAAATTCTTATAATTGTATACACCAGTATATTGTATGCAGTTGGGTTATTATTGTAAATCTATGAACAAATATTTATAATATAGTAAATTTGTTAAACACAATAAGTTGTTGTTGTAACTGAGTACAACAGCAAGTGTTATAATTTAGAATATCTTAAATTATCAACAAGAATATACTATTTTTTTTAAACAAAATTAATAAACATATATTTTTTTGTTACTGCAGAAACTTTTAGCCAATAGCATTATAACAAGATTTAATTATATTAAATAAACATTTGATTTACGACCCTAACAATATGTTAAGAATAAAACACACAAATTCGAATAAATACTGATGGTTAAAGCCCAAATGCAACTCCTTAGTTATATAATAAAATGTCTTTAACAATATAATAATGAAACAATCATAATATATGGGTGCTGGTAATAATGAAATACATTAATTAGAAAAAAATTCAGTGTTTAATATCGATTGAGGTAATATTAAATTTTGATTTTAACCAACGACGAGGGCAGTCAAACACTTTTTGTAATCTCCAGACGTGTCATCCTGTAACAAAAATATAAATAAATATTGCAAAACTCTCTTAACAACTATTTTAGTATATTCTAAATCAGTAGCATTCAAATTCTACCGAGGTACAATTTGTTTTTGATCCATAGGGTCACCCGATAATATTATCAGGTAATAAATAAAACTGACTAAAAAAAAAAATGTTTTTCATTTCTTAAGTTACTACAATTTAAACAACAAAATTGAATAACTTCACAAGGCGGGACTTCTAGGATCATTCACTCAACCAATGGCATCAAATTTGTTGTTACTTAAATTTCGACAGCAAACAAAAAATAAATAAATGCATTACTTATTGCAATATTGTGTGATAAATTTGTTTTTGTATCAAACCACAGATGGGTTACTTCAGAAACAACCTGCCTATAACTTACCATAAATGTATCAGACTGTTATTTGCCCATCAATAAATAAGAAACAAAATTATGCAAATATTTTTTTTTTTTCTACTAAATTTGTTGTCTACTATTCAACTATACCAACTACACATAGATAGCCTTACAAGGAAAATCAGCAGTAAAATTGTATAACTAGTGCACAAATAAAAAATGTTGGAGGGGGGCTCTTTTAGATTTAGAATGTGAAGCCCTTTTTAGTTGCCAGACTGACATTGAGTATAAGGAATTAGGAGCCAGACAGTATAGAATCACGGTTTCTAATTTTTATACTTCTATAAGCTATTTATGTGTAGTGATTTAATGATATAACTGATAATAGTTATATTAAGATGTTAGAAAGAACACAACAAAAAAGATTATTTAGTTCACAATTGATCACAAATAAATTGAAAACCCATATTTCTTACCGCAATGTCGGCTTCCAGTGATTTACCATACAAAGACATATAAGCATTCTTTATGTCAACCATATCAATTTCGCAGCGAGTAGCAACAATTCTAATCAACGCTCTATCGTTGGTTCCAAATCCAGCCATACTTTCGTGCAAACGTTTAGCAAAGAAAGTACTCTTGTCTCTCACAGATTTAACTAAAAAATAAATTAAAAAATAAAATGTGTTCACACTTAAAATATAACAACCGTAATGTATAACTCACCAATAGCTTTTAGTCCGCTTTCAATGTCCCCACTGAATTCACTTTTAATAACATCTTCAAAGTCTCGTCCGGTCAAACGGTGATATTCTAAAAATACTTGTTGTAATTGAGTGTAACTACGAGTACATAACACCATGTTGAATGCTGACTCGTCAGTTCCAAGTTGAAGTTCACCTATATATTTAAAGAAAACAGTTAAAAGTATTAAAATTGTAATATTTCTATTTTGTTATAAACACAAATACTTTTATGATAAATAAAAAATATATGTATACCAGCTGACAGTAAATTCTGAGCATCTACTTGGGCCGATGCGACGTCAACAGCAGTATTTTCAGAACGACGTCCTTGACATAACGAAACTAAGAGTCTACGGAAACTTCCAGACGTTTCTCCGCGAAGATCTTTTTCCAAATCGCTTCCGAAAACTTTAATTTTAAAATTATTATTAAATATTCTATGTAATAAAAAATGTATCATGCACAAATTTCAAAAATGTTTTTTACGTCTATGATAAGCCGATTTGATGTTAAGAATTTCAGAGTTAGAAGCGGTGCAAATAATTTCAATGACTGTTTCTTCATTTGTTCCAACACCTTCCATGGCATAACGCAATTCCTTTGCTAGATAATCAAAAGTGGGAGTCATGAGAGCTACTACCAAGTCTTCAAACTTTCCACTCAATTCACTCTTCAAATCCGAAATTAAATCCTAAAATAAAAAAAATGATGTAAAAATTAACATTAATCTCATTAGCCTGTAGACAAAAAAAATACAAAAGCCATTAAATGAAGAAAAATAAATTTTAATACTTTGAATGCTAATAGTTATAATTTTTTTAATTTATAAGTATTTTTTTCTTTTAATACATACTTTTCCATACATAGTCTTGAAATGCACAGCAATATCTTGCCTTTGAGCATTGACTCTATGAGCCAATACATTGATGATTGCCTTTTCATCGGTTCCAAAGCCTTTCATTGCCTTACGCAATATTTCAGCATCTCGTTGAGCATCAAAGGGGTTAGCTGGGCGAACAGTTGGATTAGCCTAAAAACAATATAAATTTCAAATTGAATTCTAAAATTTTTACATAAAATTGTTAAACGAATAATAATATTATAACAACAAAAAATATTATACCATTACTTATTTAGAACTATTTTAACTGAAAAGGTATTGTTACTAGGGCTGCAAACACAAAACACTAATATGTTATAAACTCCTAAATGACATACTACAAATGAATAAGTTGCATTTACAAAATTAGACTTGTAAAAGCAAAAAAGGGCGTTTTCAAAACATGCACTTTAACGATAACTAACAAAGTAGTTAATTATTTTAAATAGATATTATCATCAAAACAAGGACATGCAATAATTAATTTAGCTAATGGAAAAATACAATAAATGATTATTCAACACTAATGGAATTATTTTAATTAAATAACGATATATGAAAATGGTTTAAAAATAAATCTTAGAAATAGATAAATTTTTTATTGATTATGAATTTACAGTCATGTTTTTTTAGCTATCAAGTAATTTTTTATTTATATGGTGTGTCCTGGGGAAGAGGATTTATGCTGCGCTGACTTTCTGTTATCTTCTATACCAGTTGAGTGGCTATTTCTTTCTTCAGATGAATGCCCATCTAGCGAGAGAAATGGCCAGGGACTGAGATTAAAACTACACCTAGTGGTCTAGAAGCACTGTCGCGTTAATCCTCTTCGCCACGGCATCATACTATCAAGTATACTAATCAATAATTTATTTATAAATTATTAATATAGCTTACATAATAATATACCCATAACATAAATTATATAATATGAAAAATAAACATTACTAAATAATTCAAACACTAGCTCAGCTTCTTAGGATAGTTTTAAAAATGTATTATTTAAAATTGTTTAGCATTGATCGTACCACATAGAACATTTAAGTAGTTGTAAAACAAATGATTACAGAATCCTCACCTTTTTAGGGACTGGTGAGCTACCCACTGGTTGATAATGAGCAGGAGTAGTTATGGGTGGATACTGTGCTTGGGGTGGAAGTTGATGACCAGCTCCAAAACCACCAGCAGTCATATTTGGATAAGAAGACGGCAGTTGTTGTGAGCCAGGATATCCGGCTTGTGGTGGATACCCTGCAGGTTGGGATGGATATCCAGGAGCTGGTGTAGGCCCGGGTAATGTGGATGGGTACCCTGCAGACTGGGGTGGATATCCAGGAGCTGGTGGATATGCAGATGGATAGGGTTGACTTGGGGCATACTGACCGGGTTGTTGTGGCGGGTATTGACCAGGTTGTTGTGGTGGGTATTGACCGAATGGCTGAGAAGGATATGCACTAGGTTGAGGAGGATAACCAGGCTGAGAGGGGTACGGATTAGTTTGTGGATAGCCAGATGTTGGTGGGTAGCCTGTAGGGTTAGACGGATATGGCTGTTGCGCTCCAGGTTGGCCAGGGTATCCCTAACAAAAAAATACACTTTTATAATTAAATACTTAGTATTTATGGAAACATATTACTTTATAAACTAACAAATAATAATTATAAATACACAAACATACAGGTTGATCCACTAACTATGGACTTGTAAAAAAATTTATATTTATTTAATATGTATGTTGACAAAAAAAAAAAACCTCGTAATTTATCAAATAGTACTAAAAAATTAACTCTTTTAAATTATTACAAAAAAAAAAAACTTCAAAAGATTGTTGTTTTTAGGTATATTAGGAATATCATTAAAAGAACAAAAAAAATAATCTGGACCATAACCTGATTTATTGTGTTTAGTAAAATATTATCTCAAGATCAAACTTTTTAAACTAATGTTGGTTGAAAACATTTTTTCTTATAAACATGTACATTTAAAGAGATAGAAATGGGGGGAGCAGAAAGAGATGATGATGAGTGATACAGGAAGAAACTTGATGTGTCATACAAGATGAATCATAAATTAAGTCCTTGAAAATTCTATAGTCTGTATACTACCTCCACATAGAATATCGAAAACAATTTTAATTGTATAATTGTACATTGCATAATAATAGATTTTCATATAGATTTGTCATTTGATAATTAAATAGTATTCACAAATGTTTTTTAAAGTTATATTCATGACTAAATAAACAGGCTCGATTGCTAGATTACAAAATTTACCGTTTGTTGCTTATTTGCCCCAGTCATGGTTCATGTTATTATGTTTTAACTTATAACTGAATGATGTTATAACTTATAATGAGGAATTAACATGGTAAAATACTTCTTTTCTAAGTATGCAATGTTTTTTCTGTGTGGTATTATCTAGCAACCATGTCTGTTTGTTTAGTCATGGATATACTCATAACTAGGTATGGTAAAAAAGATTATAGTTCACCAAGAATAGTCATACTAGAAGAGAGCTGTTTCATTACTTGAATAATATACTTACATTAAAAATATTAGCTTTTCAATATTATTTGTTTACACATTGAGTATAAATTTTGTTTGTAAAGTCCATACATTTTTTAAAAGATTGTTTACAGTTTTAGAAAATACATATACTATCACAGAATAGATACTGCGCAAAAGTTTCTAAAACCTTGATTGTAAAATATTAAACATTAACAAGTTACTAAACAACTTAATTTGATCTAGAAAATATTTACTTTGCAGTGCTTAAAGACACACTCCATATTGTAAATTATTATTTACATTCTTAGACATTTATTTGTATTTATACCCTTATTTTTTTAATTATTACTAAATTAGTGTAATTTTTTTATTTAATTAGTTTTACTTTAATTATTATTTTACATGATTTTCCAATATTCGAGAATTATTATTAGTATTATGTACTGCTATAGAACACTACTCTACTATTCCAACACTATTTCCATCCCTTATGAATTTATATAATTATAAATTATTAGTGTTACTATACTACTACAATCATAATATATAAATAATATATTAGTACTGGTAAGTATACTATGTCATATGACAACCCATCTATTGGGCAGTTCCTAACTAGCTGGAGCCAACGTGTTAAGGCTATTAGGTATTTTGATAACTTTCGGTATACATGGGATAGTTATCAAAATATTAGTATTTCAACACATTAAATATTTAACACATTCAGCCAACACAATTTTATTTCAATTATAACCAATGAATTTTCTAAGTGTTGAATATTTTATTTAAATAATGTATTGGAACTACATATTTGATTATATGTATTAGTGTCAATATTATAAATGTAATAGTTTTTATAGTAGGTAAAAAAAAAAAAAAAAATGGTAGCTCTTTAGTTCCCTTATTGATACATAATATAAATTTAATAAATATATAATAGAATTATATTTACCTGATTGTGTGGTGGGTATCCTGGATAACTCATAGTAACAATAATAACACAAAATTATTTCTCAAACAATTAATAAGGACAGCCACAATAATAACGAAGTGGATAATAGTATAATATTCGACTTGCGGCACTTATTCAATAAAAAAAAAATTTAAGTGAATCGGTTTACTCATATAATTATTGCAGGTACTGATTAATATTAGGTCGTCGTCACTATTCACGTTTGCGGTTTGACGTTTGTTTATCAGAAAACTTAACAGGTTGATGACTAATAAATTGACCATGGTTATCTACTCGGACAGCTGTTTTTTTTGTAAATTGAGAGGCGAACCGCGAAGGCAGCAGCTGTTCTCGCATGCGTCATGCCATGGAAGTAGAATATAATATATTCCTAAATGGTTCTGCACTGAAACCATGGTTGCGGTTACAGTTGAACCATACAATCTACAGAACATATGATATTTTGTTGATAGAAATTGATTACGGTTGCGGAGCGAAGCCGAACTTGTGTGTATTATAAATGTGTTGTGTTTTGGGCGGAGTCCTTTTAGCGGTGCCAGTATTAACTATTAATTTTCTCGGGTCGTTGTGAATGATATATTTTTCTTGTAATCATCCAATTCAATTATTCCAACGGCGTTCGACAAAATAAACCGAAAATGAGATTGCGGTCAGTAATAGGATACACGTTTTTCGGATCAGCGTCCACACTAATATCGTTTTTGATACTGTTCTACTTGTTGACTGGAAAGGGCGAACAGATCAGTATAGGATGGTTTTTGGCCAACACTTCTCCGTATATGTGGGCTGTACTCGGCATATCCCTTGCAGTGTCACTGTCAGTTGTTGGCGCAGCTCTCGGAATACATACAACAGGCGTGAGTATCGTCGGCGGAGGAGTGAAAGCGCCACGCATCAAAACTAAAAACTTGATCTCGGTCATCTTCTGTGAGGCCGTTGCTATTTATGGACTCATCACGGCCATCGTCATGTCCGGACAACTGGAATCATTCACAGACAATGCAGACACTTTAGATTCAATAAGAGAACAAAATTGGACGGCCGGTTACTTAATATTTGCGGCTGGTTTAAGCGTGGGCTTAGTAAATTTATTCTGTGGAATCGCTGTTGGCGTTGTGGGTTCCGGTGCCGCATTGGCAGACGCTGCCAATTCTTCACTTTTTGTTAAAATCTTAATTGTTGAAATCTTTGGAAGTGCTATTGGTCTCTTTGGCCTGATAGTTGGAATTTACATTGTTTCCAAGGTGAAGATGGGTGATAAATAAACTTTGACTACATGTGTATTTGTATTAATTATATTTATATTAAAAAAAACTTGTATAACAATTAGATGTTTTGGAATATGTTAAAATCTTCCAATAGTATCAATCTTCAGTTATTGTTATATCATTTTAGTACATATAATTTAAAAAGTTCCACTCACTCATAAAAATAGAAATCATTATGTAAGTTATCATTTTGTTACTTGTGTATAATTTATTTTTGTAAAATAGTTGTACCTATTAATGTGAGTTTTGAAAAATTATTTTTAAATAAACTTAATTATCTTTTACTTATGCTCTGTTTCAAAAATAGTTATAATGTTTTGGTTTGCTTGTAATCCTTTACTTTGTAGATAATTAACGATGTGGTAGAGTAATGTTTTAATAGTTTAATAATCCTATGCGTTATAATTATATTTGTTTTGTCAAAGTTGATAAATTAAACTTGGATAAAACATCATAAATTCTACATTAAACACAAACTTGCACTTTTATGTAAAAAAAAAAAAAAACATTCCATGTGTTCGTATATGAATAAAAATCATTATTTAACTCTAAAAATTGGTTTATTTTTTGTCTTATATTTATTACATAATATTAATTACTCGTAATATACAACTAAATGTATTACAAAATGAGATTTACATTTTCCAATATTTCTTGTACATACAAATTTAAAATGCAAACAATAATTAGTTGCTAAAATCATTTATATATATAAAAAAAAAAACTAATAAACAAATATAGGAAAACTTGTTTTAATACAAATTAATTATGTCCTATTTCATTAATCGATCTTGTAGTTTTGTCAAATATTTGTTTACCAGTTGGGAATGCATCTTTTTTACTTAAGACAACTTTTTTATGAGCGTGGGAAAGGTATCCTCGAAGTGTGCCTCTGTAAATTAAATTAACCAATAAAGACTGTGCTTGGTCAAAATTTGTTTCTGGATCATCGAACTTCCTGAGAATGGCAGCAATTTGTTCTACGGGGATAATGTGGTTTTTGGCAATAAGAAAGCTGAAAAAAAAGTTGACAATTTTTTTTGTAAGTTTTATAATTGTACAAGAATTTAAATTAGTAATAATGGTCACTTACAATTTTTTTAGTAGGTTTCTGTATACAAGATTTAACAATTTTTGTAGGACTAAGTAAACCCCACATTTCATATAGTATACTTCGTTGGTATCTATACATTCTCTGAACTTTCTAACATTGCCCATTTTCAAGTAATCCGACAGTTCACCAAATAATTCCAAATCGTATTTTTTTAGAAGACTTTTCGACGGCATTACACCCTATAATACATGAAATATTAAGAAATCTCATCAACACAGGATTATTTATTTAATAGGGGTAATATAAAACATTTACTATACCTGTAACATATTTAAAGGTATTAATTTCTTTAGTATTAGTTTTTTGTTTTTTACTGAACACTTGTGGCAGCTTTCAAATGCTAGTGTCAAATTTTCTCGCGCTAAAATATTAATTGACGATTAATTATTTGGTACAGTACAGAACATATTGTATTGTATTTTTAAAGTAAAACACATTTCTATTAGTATAATATAAACATATTACACACAATAACAGTTACACAGAAAATAAATATTATAATGAACCTAGTTATTTAGAAGTTGCTTTACGATTTGAGAAAAGTAAGAACTACAAGTTATGATAAGTGCTATTTGTATACGTTGTTTATAAAACTAACCATCGTTAAATTTCCCTTCAAAAATTTCCTTGCATCCAGTAAAGTAGTAGAACGTCACAAAATGGGCTACAGGAAAAATATTTTTGTCGGGGCACATGAAAATAGTTTTAGTTAGGCCAGTGGTCAAATGAAACTTCTTGATTTTATGATATACTTGTAACATTTGATTGACTATAAACATTATTGTCCAGCGTTTAGTAAGGCGCGAAGGAGCCCGACTGAAAACATTTCAATAATTACGATATCAACAAAAGAATAAAATAACCGTTTTTTGTTTTATTTTTAAAAGACTTACATGTCTCCAGAACAAATGCGAAAATACATCATCATCACATCGATAAACTTTTTTTGAAAATCGTTATATCTCTCTAACTTGATATTTTTTTTTGTAGAGTCAAATTTATCATAAGCATTCAAGAGATATCTCAGATCCACACAAATCTAAAATAATTTTTATTGCTATAAGTCAACTAGACATAATTTAATTGTTAAGGAAAATATTACTGTATTAGCAAGTGGAACCATCCAATTTTCATTTTCCGAAGTTTGAAGATATTTAACAATATTTTGCAAAATTGCCAACTGTCCTTTAAATGCTTCATCGTATTTTTGTTCTTCGATTGATTTTAATACACTGTAAATAATTTATTTTTTAATAATTGAATACAATGTACACTTTATTAATACATTATATTAACTAACAACACAAATTATTTTTTAATAAACAGCTAGTAAATTATAATATTAGTAATAATGTAAATAGAGTTTAAAACTGAGACTTAAGCATATTATAGTGATATCTGTTTTGATACAATATCATATTAAAAATTTAGAAAACATATTATTAGTTTGGAAGCAGACCACAATGTTTCTCAACATTAGAAAAAGTTAAACAACTTGCTGTAATTTTATAGAACTATTTATGATATACATATACACTTTGACATAACACTATAAAACGTTTCATTAACAACATTACTCATTCGATATGATCTTATCATGTTTATAGTAAAAAATGTTAAAACATCTTCTCCCTTGTAGGATAAATACTCTTATTTTTAATAAGTTTAGGAGGAAAGAAGTACGAAATATTAACAATTAACATTCACAACAATGAGCAAATCTTAACAACAGCTCAATTGATCTTCAAAACAAATCAGTGATGTCCAAGAATAGTTATAGACAATCTCTCAATGTCAACTTGATGTTAAACCTAACCTACCTAACTGAACCGATTCTCGAGTTTGATGCTGCGAATAAAATATCTTCTTGGTTACAGGATGTCGAAAAAATAAAATAATTTCATGTAACAGTGGAACACACTTATATCTTACTTTAAATGTAGTATAATTTCATTTTCAAAATCTAGCTCATTTTCTTCTGCAATTTTTTGTAGGTAATCAACACTGTTTTTTTCGTTCCATTTTTTTGATGGATTATTTCTTAGCGAAAAGAAATTCTGTGTACAATAAGTATTATTGTAATAGTTGTTCATGTAAAATGATTAAAATTAAAATGTATAATTACCGCCAATTCGGAGCTATTTTCATCATTATAAAATGTGGTTGTCTAAAATAAATAAAGGTATATAGTTTTCAATGTTATATTAATTAAAAGCTGACTAAAATCAATAATTTTTACCGATAAAACATAATCCTTCGTGTACATAATGATATTTTAATTTTTGTTTTTTAGCATAAATTGCAGAATTTTAACCATAGATCAACATGTTACAAATTTTGTAAACCAAATGAAAGGAAATCAATTTTTTTCCTAATTATAGTAGTGTTTATTTGAAATGAAATGTTGAACTGTTAGAAAATTTTAAATATGATAGGTATAATATGATTTCTTAATTTTTATCAAGTCGGCCCGAAAAATTCCCTTGCAGTTTGATAAGAATGAATAAGAAACAAAAACAGGGGTTCATAAAACGATGAATAAAAATAGTTTACAAATACCGGTTTATTTCATCAAGTAAAATCATTACATATAAGCGCGCCAATTTCAAATTTTTATAATTATTACAGAAATATGTATAATAGGTATTTATGTTTTTTAATTTTCTATAATGGTAATACAGGATGATCATTTTATCGTGAACCACTCAATATCTCATAGGGTTTTAATAAGAAATTAAATTTTTTTTTCATATTATTTTTATACAATGTGATCTCAAAATTGTTAGTACATTATTTTCAATTAAAAAAGTTTATGAAATGTATGGGTTACCATAAGTTTCAAAAGTTGCTATCAAAAAAACTATGTTGGAAGTAAAATAATTACTTGAGTTAAATTTAAGAAAAGATATATATTTGTATTAATGACTTAACATTAGATTTTAAGACTTCAATATTCTCAGAGGTGGTATTGAAGAACTATTATTTCTGAAAGTGACAAAATTGTTTAATTTTGGTAATTCGAAAGATAGCCCTCCCCTGAATCAAAATCCTGGCAACACCAACTGTTTTAATTTAGGTGAAACTGTGAGTGTGATTGGGATTCTATATTGTACCAATAGATAGTTTTACATCATCATTGTGAATCGAGTGTTTAAAAATACACTCGTTAAACTATGACTATATTTATCATAAAATATGTTTTATAAAATGGCACGCACAAAATAATATATCTGCACATATAGTACAGAAAACGTTATACTACAAAAATTTAACAAAATTACTTATCCACACTGAGACGAGGTACAAAAAGTACATATTAAGTATACATTCGCTATGAATCATCTTTAACGGTTTGTTTTTTTTTATCAAAAACTAGTGTTTTTTTCGCTTTTGGTTTGGTTGTTTGCGTAGGTAACATATTCGAATGTTTGAACTATTTTCTTGCATGACCGTAGAACTCTGATTTCCAATAACCTTATATAGTGAATAACTTTCTACATTTTTTCTACATTAAGATTTTAGATATTATTCTATTAAATAATTATACTATTGTAGACATTTACAATTATTATTATTACTTAATATTACATTTAATTTGATTGTATAGAAACAATACTGTTTTCTTAACTGCGACATATTTTATAAATGTATAAATATAATAATAACAACCAAACATTTAACCACCTACCAAAAAAAAAGATGAAGGGAGGGAAGTGCCCCCCTCTCCTTTGCCATCCTGGGTTTGCCTTTGTACTAAGGATGATTCTTTAAGGTCTTAACCTTAGAAGACATTATTTTCACGGAAAATATTAATATACCGAACATTACTTTTTCCAATACTTGAATCAAGTACATATATTAATAAATTAATGACCGTTTGTTATCTGCTACTCGTACTTAAGTAAATAACTTTAAAACTGTTTATTCAAAATCGGTTATCGACCAGTCAATATTTTTAGCAAATTATGCTTAACTTAAAAACTCAACAAAATATAAACGTTACTATTTAAGTTTCAAAAGTTGATAAAGCTCTAGAAAATACTAAAAAATATTTGAATTTCAATGTTGTTGTATATAATAATAAAGCAAAAACAAAAATGTTTTCAAAAAGAAACACTACAGAGTGTCAATTATTTTAAGAGTTAACTAGTGTAGGGCGTTAAAAAAAATCACCTGGTATGTAACCCCTTTCATAAACAAACATGACATTTCTTCCTTTCCTTAATAAATAACAGAAAACTGAACATTACGAGAAACATACAAATTACTTCTTAACTTTTTTATGACCGATTTGACTAATGTATTGTGCTAAATTATTAAAATGTTTATTAACATTATAAAACAAACTCAAAAGAACAACTTAGTCGTCAAAACTTATAATTAATTTTTTTTTTTTATACAAATTGGCCTAACCTAACCTAACTACTCTTAAACGATCTATAATTGGTCTATTATATAGATTAAACGTATGTTTTTTTATTATAAAAACATTTTGTAAAAAAAACCTTTTAATTTTCAAATAATAAATAATACAATTTTGCCTGTGGGCTGAGGGTCATAATAATAACCCTCAGGTAATAATGACTTATGATTATGATCTGTTCGGAGAATTATAGATGACACTTCATTAGTAAACTCTACTCTCGATTCAAGAGAATCTTTATTCACTGATAAATATAACAGTTTTACATAATACCGATAATTCGTAAAGTTTTTATGAATTTTTGTTTGTGCCAGCCAAAAACATATTTTTTAAATGTACATTTGTTTCAGATATTACAAATTATTTCTCAAAATAATATTATGATCACAAAAATATTAAGTACATTCGATGAACATTTCATACATAAATTTTAATAGGAATAAATAATTAATTGATTATTTAATTATTTAATTGTGTAATTGCTGAAGATTTATTAAATATAATACATGTAATAAAATAGTTGTGTGTATATTTTTATAAATTTTCCTTACACATACTCACAAAAAGTCAGTGTGTTAAATGTTATACACGCCTATATTTCAATATTATCAGTAACTATAAGAGATAATAAGTCGTTTTCAAGTTTATTGTAAAAAGCTTTTCAAAAAGATACAAAATATAAATTTTATCTAATTGTAAATTCATCTTTGGTTACGCAGATCTCTGTAACCGATTAACGGATATTATTACTTCAGTCTTGTTACTTGTTAGAATCATCTTAGCACGTAGAAGTGCAGTAAAGAGTTTTAGAACTTTATTCATTTTATACAGATCCTTAGAGTTGTATATAATAAGTAAATAAAATGTTGAAACGTATAAATAAAAATATTATTCATATATATATATTTTTTTAATTATTCTATTAGAGACCCGTTTTGCGCATCGCAAGTTAAATTTTTAAAGTAAATAAATAAGTTAACAAAACTTATGGTACGTGATACTAGGCGTAGGCACGTTATTAACGTTAATGAACGGTATTAGGATATCCTGATGTTCCAGGACGGGCTTTTGCGTTAGTTGTACTTCGAACCTATTAAATAGTTTGTTTATCTCTTTTCGTAATTTTTAATGTTTTATTCGATATTTTGAAAACATTTCTTCTATTTTCTAGATGGTAGTTAGTAATTAAGTACTAACTAGTACTAATTGTGGCTACTAGTTTAATAATTCAATGTTATTTACTATAAATTCGAGAAAATGTTTTCTATTACAATTTGATGCAAGCTAATTAATTAGTCCTTTCCTTCACTTTATCACCTAGTGTTATGTTAGTAAATCCAAAATTGTATAATCAAGCCTAGTACTAAATTAATATATGACTTAATAAGTTACCGGAAAAGCAACTATTTATTAACTTGAATATCGAAAGCAAATTTTATAAGAATCTAAATGGCGTATTTCGGTTGATGTTGGTTTCAACCAATTAGGTTCAAGATTTGTACCCGTGTATGCCTATTAAACGACACAACATAATGGCGGTACTATTATTATTAAATATAACCAATTAATAGTATAGTATTCAACCTATCTAGATCACGAGTATATTATATTTTCGGTATGAATAACAAAAACACATTTTGTTATTTTCATATTATGATGCATAGGCTGTGGCTTTTAAAACACTTGTCTATGAAGAGCTTGTTATTGTAAAAGGTTCACAGCTGGTTTTCATTGTATACTTAATTTCGAACTTGAGTCTTGTATTCTACATAAAAAAACGAAATATTCAAAACACTTGTACTCCTTGGTGTTGTAATAAAAAATGGTAAGAAATCCCCAAAAATTGATTTTTCAAAATTATTGAAGTTTAAATTTTAGGATTGGTGGCAGAGTGTAGAGTAGAGAAATTGTTTTTCTTCATGCTAGAATAGCAGTTGTTTCCTATACCAATAGTATGATCATTTATGTTTGTTTTTCACAACTGCTGTACATACTCGAATTTCAGAAACATAATACTAGGTGCGAATAAACTATTTTAAAATATGTGTATTCAATGATAATTTATGATTGTTGTTCACAATTTTTGTTTTTACTTGAAATGCGTCAGAAATATAAAACTGTAAAAAGAAATGCAAAATAACAATAAGGACATATTCATTTCCTAGGAGTTCTCACAAGCGTCAAGTACATATTTTGCTTTACAATGTTTTCAAAAAATATTATACTACTTTTGTTTGTCGTGAGTTTTACAGTGAAAAGTATTACCGCAGGTAGTGGAGAGATAGTGGAAGCTGCTACTAGTGAGGTATGTATCTAAAGTTCAAAAATATTTAAAAGCTTCAATTATACAAAATATTTTTTTACAATTTATTATTAGCGGATAGTGGATGATGGTTCTACGAGTACAGGGGTATGTATTTAAACATTCAGAAAAACTTAAAAGTATTACATGGTCAAAATTACATAAAGACCTATTGCAATAAAATATGGTAACTTATTTATGAGATTGTTAGGAATATTGTATGAATAATATGTAACCAGAGTTGTGCAAATTCTTAGGGTAAAATTTTATGTGTATAAAAAATTGTCTTCCTATGTATTAAAATTTTATATACAAGGTGGCCGACAATGATTTGAAAAATAAAATAATTTTTATTCTAATGAATATTTTTGAGATTTTTTTTTAAAAATAATTTATACTTTTTTGCGCTATAGCACCATGGTTTTTATTGCACTTACCTGTTTTACTTTTTATAGTAATTTTTTTTTTTTCTTATTGCGTTTTTTTATTTTTTTTCAAGATATCCGTTTTATTCAAAATATTTTTTAAAAAAGAATTGGTAAAAAAAATTGTATTGTTATTCATCCGTTCTAAAGTTATATTTATTTGAAAGTGAGGATGATTGGTGACGGGAGGAGGAGTGCGGTAGGTAACGCGCGCAGATAAAAATAACTCTACGCAGTTAACTTTTGAAAAAAAATTAAAATATATAATAAAAAAATTAAAAAAAAGTAAAACGGGTAAGTGCAGTAAAAACCATGGAGCTTATAGTGCAAATGAGTATACAATTATTAACATAAAACAATTTCAATATTTTTCACTAGAACAAAAGTTATTTCATCTGTCAATTCATTGTGGACCACTCTGTGTATATTATACTGGTTTTAAACATTTTCAAAATAAAGTATATTTAGCAGTTTAGATTCACCTTGCGTACGGTCGCGGTTATTTTATCTCTCGCGCTCAGTGTAGTTACCCGTCTATATTTAACTCCTACACGTAGTCGTTTTAGAGCTTCAATTTTACGTTCGTCTATCATACTTGACGCCATTTGCTCAATCTAAAGGACCCTCCTGGGTTCTTTTGGATGGTCAAACCTAAACTAAGAGGGGGGGGGAGCTCCATATCCCCCCCCCCCTATTACTCGTATGTCCACGCTAAGCAACTCAGATTTAAGCATTTCAGATGATTCATCACGTCACTCGGGTAAGACAAATCCCAGTTCTAGTAATACAAAATCTCCTACTAGTCCTCTACCAAAAAAACCTAAAAACATCGCGACCTCTTCGCAAGTTCTCTCTCAGCCCTCTCGAAGACCGGCAAGGAGTTGGACTCCCCTGAAGTGATATTGGTTATGCCGCATAACACGCACCTAGTCACCGCAAATTCAGCCAGCATGTCTTCCCCTAACGCGACTGCGTATAGGCAATCAAACGATCATGTATGCTTTCCACTTAACTATTCGGGTCCCCTGCATATTTTGATAGCATCGTCATCCAGTGATAATAACCTCGGCAACTTTCAACCAGTCAAACTTGGTAAACTGTTTCCCAAAATGTTCTCCGGTATTCTCAATATCAATCCCACCGGCTCTAAGCGTGTCAAAATCACATTCGATTCCGCCGTGTATAACGCCAATTTATGTCTCTCTTCAAGATCTCTTGCCGAACATGGACTTATTGCCAGTATCCCTAATACATTGTTATATTGTATGGGTATCATTCGCTTAGACAAAATCGTCTCCGAAGAAGAGTTTTGGGAAAGCTATGAATGCCCAACCAAAGTGATCTCCTTTCGCCGAATCAACGACAAAAAAGACAACAAACTGATTGCTACTAACTTGGTGGAGCTAAAATTCTTATCAAATACTCTTCCTACTAAGCTTTCTATTTTTAAAGTTCTTTTTGATGTATCGCCTAGCATCCGTTTACCTGAACAATGCCTCAAGTGCCTTCGTTTCGACCACACATTTAAATTTTGTCGTAGCAAAGAGCGATGCAGTCATTGTGGAATTTTTGATCATGGCGAATCTTCATGGAATGTTAAAGAGACCTCACCCCCCCCCCCCCGTGTGCATTTTCTGCAAACTGAATCATCCATCTACAGACCGTTCCTGCTCTGAATGGACCATCCAGAAAGACATCAAAAAGATCATGGCCGCAAATAACGTTTCTTTTTCAGAAGCATCATTAATTAAGCGATCGCGTATAACTAATAAAGCGTTTACTTTTTCCGATGTCACTAAAAATGTTAATACACCTACTGTTAATGTCGTTGCTCATCCCCCCTCATTCCCGGCCCTCTTTCAATTTTCCAACGCCTACATCCCATCCAAACATAGTCATAAATCTATTGAAGGTGCTTCAAGGAAAAGGAAAAACGTATCCCCCACTCCATCATTCCCTCCTCTTCCTTCAAACAACAACAGATCCATCTCTCCAAATGGCAGTTTCCTTAATTATATGGAACATTATCATTTTGCCAACAATGATTACCCTAATTAGGTAGAAGCTTTTGCTCAAATTCTCTCTCGTTCGCTCTCGTTCGATCCTTCTTCTTTCACATCTCCTTCAACGCTCCAGTCTGTCATTGAATCATCCCTTTTTAATCTCCCTTCCTCAACCATCGACGATGACGATACATACTAATTCCGATACCATCCATCCTTTTTTTTCATATTCTCCAATGGAATGTTAGAAGTTTACTCCCACGTTTACAAGACTTTTCCTTTCTTCTTTCTAACCAAAAATGTTCTTTCGCTTTACTCTCCGAGACCTGACTTTTCCAGAACAAACCACTTTCCTTACCACATTTTAATATTATACATTCAGACCGCTGTGATGGATACAGTGGCGTCGCCATTGCCTCCCATCAATTCATAAAAATTAACCAAATAGTACTAGATGCTCAATTTCAATCTTCCCTCCTTGATCACTCTATCGATCTAGTCGGTATTGAGACGTTCACTAACTCATCTTCTCCTATCTCTCTTTGGTCTATTTATATTCGCCCATCCTCCAACCCTCCTCCTCGTCTCATTGACAAAATCTCCAGTTTAGTCTCTTCCTATTCGATTTTAGGGGGGGACTTAAACGGTCACCATCCCTCATGGGGTGCCCAGAATCTTAATCACCGTGGCAATTTGACTTTTCCCTCCATCTCCGCCCTTAATCTTTGTATCCTCAACACAGGAGAGCCGACTCTGGCTAACCGCCCCCCCCCTCGCTGACTTAACCGTGGATATTACCATATCATCTCCTACCCTTTCATAGCTATCACGTGGTCAGTTCTTGATTGTACGCACGGCAGCAATCATGTAATATTCAAAAAATTATTTAGTATTTTCAAAAAACTATTTATGGCCAGCTTTCTTTGATTTTAAAACACTGTGCGACGCGTTCAAAAAATATAGAGCTTCTGGCTCACTTGTGGATTTAAGATTATATTAACTTCATTTAGTTTTATGGACTTACTTTTTGTTTGTTTTTCATCATTTTATATTTATCATTGAAATCATGTTATTACTGTTACCTCATGTCAATAATGTAACCTTACATTTACTGTTTAATTGTTGAGCCAAATATTTTATAATAATTAGGGTAAAATAAAAATTTAAAAAGTTTAAAAAAAATTTTTACGAAACAATATTTCAAAATATAGATACTTGGAAAAAAACCCTAACAAACTATTTAAAACATTTTTAAAAAAATTATTTGATTATTAAATTTGTAATTATTTCTATAACTTTTTATTTGAAAAACTATCTTTGAAATAATAAATAGAATAATTATTTTGAAAATTACTTAAATTAATTTTTAAAGTATTTAGAAAATCTTTTATTTGAGTAATTATTTCTAAAATTATTCAAGTAAAAGATTATTTAGATAAATTTTTATTCGTATAATATACAAATCTGATTGTGAGTTTTAGGGTATACACAATTTTTTTTTATTTTCACCAATCATAACGAATATTCTTAGTAGGCACTATTACTAGGCTTAAAAGACATTATGATAGTTATTATTTTCGGCTAAATCAACTTTGATGAATTATCGGTGAAATTCATAAAAGTTTTTTCGCATTATTTATTCCATACACTTTAATATTATATGTAGAATTAAAGTTTTTAATTTAAGTTTTTCTAATGTTTTTCATATTTTTTCATCTGTATAGGAATTCAGCATTGACTTTCTAACAAAAACACAGAATAAACACACAACAATTTGAAAAATAACATCATATGTTTCATGCTTTAAATGTATAAAGAAAAATCGTTTTGCATTTTTCAGACTTTTTTAATCTTTTAATTCAGTAGAAACCCAATTTATTGTATTTTCCAACATTTTTTTTACACGTCATACTATATTCTTTAATAAGCGATTTTCAAAAAATGTATTTCATGTAACATACTAGGATGTAAACGATGAACGACAAGTGAAATTACGTACGACGACGATAAGAATGGTTTAAGTTCCCTCAAAAATCAAACAAAACAAGTACTTAGGGGAAAAAAATATAAGAGGATCCCAGTGCAAAAAAAATGTTTTCGCATTTATCTGATGATTTTAATTTTTTTTTACTTTTTAACTCTACTTATTCCCTTTAATGATAAAACGATTCGGAAAAAATTAACTGTAAAAAATATTTTAGAATAAAAAACTGAAAGACATGACAGACGAGCAATGGGCAAATTTATTTAAACAGTATGATACCGATGAGGATGGTATAATCTCCCCAAAGGAATTTCAGAATTTGGTATTCAATGAGTTCAGTGGATTCCTCACAGTTCACGATGCAGATATATATAAAACTTTAATTTCAAAGGGTAATATTAAAAATAAAATAATGTTCTACGATAAACAATTCTACAAATGTCATAATTATTTTCAGATAAAAGTAAAACAGAATTGGAAATGTTGAAAAACATGAAACCGATAATATATTTATTGACAAAGGTTTGTATTCAGTTATATTATTGTTACTATACTGGGAGATGAATTTTTAAAGGTTTTCATTTAAAAAAAGTGTATTTTTAATACCTACTGTAAAATATTATAAAATACCCAAGTTTTACAATCTTCCAGAGGGTTTACAAATTTTAGAAATTTTAATGATAACGTAAATATACGTACTATTAATAATAAAAATAATAATATTAATGATAGTATTATTATTTAAATTTTGGGCACAAAATCCCTGTTATATAATATTTCAAATATTTAAAAGTAATATATTAAAAGTAGAAAAAATTGAACACGGACAGACGCTTCATACTCAATATTTAAGTATATTTGTATATAATAGATGTTCTTAAGATATAAAAAACATTTCAAAGTCCTACATCTAAAAAATGAAAAATAAAATAAATGTAATTTATTATTTTATTAATTATTTATTTAAATGAAATATTATTATATTTGAAATAACAGTAAAATAATATTAAGATGTTTTTTGTACAAAATTATATTAGAAATGATGAATTACTTTATTATAGAATATTTAATACGAAACACTTTTTAACAATGTACAGTATTATTATAACGAAGTATAATTTTTAAATCTATCCGAACTTTAAACGCCCTCAAACTTCCACCACTCCAACCAACGACCCAAACGGTTTTGGTGTAACGGATTTTTATAAAAGGATAATCGGTCGTAATGAGTATGGTTCGGACAGAAATAAAATAATTATTTTATCAACAAATATACAAATATTTGTATTACGTTCATTTTATACTTTCTTCAATAGTAATTAATAATATTCATACATCGAGATGTCTATCAAAAAGCTATATATACCATAAAATCTGTGTTTTACAACGATTGCGTGTCCCGTGACACACACAGTTTTTATTTTTTTATAGTGACTTAAAAAAAGAAAATATGAGGATAAAAAGTTTATAGAACTTTTATAACTTCAAAAGTAACCGTCCAAAATTAGTTATACACCAGTCAAAATTCTCCACAAATTATTCCCAATTAAAAAAGATAATTAAGTCCACATTTAAGATATAAAAATCAAAAAACTAACAAGAAAAATACAATTTTGACTGTATTAATTTTGAATCATTTTGTGTAATATTTGTTGCATCCAAGCCTTACAAAAGAAGTCATTTCTTAATTGCCATAATATTCGTTTCTTAATTTTTTTTTAGAGAATTAGTAAAGTGGAGATTGGAAACGTCAACAAAAATGACACTTATTCAAAAGAATCTTTCGTGGAAGTAATAAAAGAAAATGAACAAGCTAGAAAACTGTTCTCAGACGAGAATGAAATTTCAGAAATTCTAAATCTGATTAGTCAAAAAGGTAGTAAAAAACTTAACTACCTATTGAATTCTGTTTTTAAATTATTCACAAACTGTTTACAGTAGAATGGCCAATTGATTTGGCGAAGCTCGAAGAATTATTAAAAATGATTAAGACTTCGCAAATGGTTAGAAGTTATAGTTATAATATTATTTTACTTTATCAGTATGATTAATTTTTCTACCTTATCTTAGAGCTTATCAAAAAATATAAATATTATAACAATATATAATGTGTTTCTTAACATGTTTAGATAGTACAGTGTTACGAGGAATTTTGTGAACTCGCCAAGGACCAAGATGGCCGTATTCCCGTTAATGACTTTGTTAAAGCATGGATCGAGGATGATTCAAATGAAACAGAATTTGATTTATCAGACAATGAGGAATCATCCATTAACGAAAAATTCACTAAAATTATCAAGAACGGGGATTTAGACCGTAATACATGAGAACAACACTGTAGTGGAAATTATTATTAATTAACATTACATTTTTTCCAGGCAACGGTTTCATTGATTTTTATGAATATCTGATATTAATGAGTAATGATTATAACCTGGACGGAGATTTAGAGATGTCACTTGATAACAAAACTCTACTCTCGATTCAAGAGAATCTTTAATCATTGAAAAATATAACAGTTTTACATAAATACCAATAATTTGTAAGGTTTTTAGTATTTTTTTTTTTTTTATGCAAGCCAAGAACATATTTAAAAAATGTATATTTGTTTCAGATATTACAAATTGACTCTAAAATAACATTAAAGAATACACTATGCGCCAAAATATAAAGTACATTCGATGAACATTTCAGACATAAATTTTAATAGAGATAAATAATTAATTGATTATTTAATTATTTAATTGTGTTATTGCTGAAGATTGATTAAATATAATACATGTAATAAAATATTTATGTGTATATTTTTGAAATTTTTCATACCCATATTCACAAAAAAATTTTTTTTTCATATTGTTGTTATACAATGTGATCTCAATTTAAATTATTAATAATGACAAGGAACAATTACATTTTATTTGTTCCGGAACAAATATCAAAGGAACGAGTTCCGGGTATTTGTTCCGGAACGAATATCTTGAGGAACGAGTTCCGGGTATTTGTTCCGGAACGAATATCTTGAGGAACGAGTTCCGGGTATTTGTTCCGGAACGAATATCTCGAGGAACGAGTTCCGGGTATTTGTTCCGGAACGATTACAACAGGGAGTTATAAAGGAACATGTTCCGGAATTAGTTCCGAACCCCTGGTTAAAATTATTGTCTGTAAAATACTTGTTATTGTAATGGGGCCACTGCTGGTGTTCTTTTAATATTTCATTTCAAACTTTAGACTTGTAATTCACATAAAAAAAGGAAATGTGGAAAACACTTGTACTCCTTCTAAGAGTTATAATGAATAATAGTAAAAGTTAAAAAAAATAACTGGTTCGTCCTCATAACCGGGAAACCCCGAAAATATTGACCGGTTTTTCAAACGTCATTTTTGGTTTGCTATATATTTGTGAAAATTTTTTAAAATTTTTAGATTACTTTGATTAGGTATTCCATTATTGACACATGTTCTCAACATGGTTTTAAAATCGGAAAATAGTATTATAATATTGTAAAAATATGAAACATTGTTTTGTTGTTTTACAAATAACATTGTCTTTTGCGTCATACTTTAATAACACTTGTTACATTATGTATATTGTATGTGATCGGTTATTTTTGCTTTAGTCATAAGTTTTATAATAAGCTAAAAAAATAATTTGCTTGGTAAATTATATCTATATGGTTATTCAAACGCCTTATTTGATTTGCTATAATATTTTAGCGAAAAATGTTTAAAATTTTTAGAGAACGTTGGCGCAATTTAAAGGTTTAATAATCTAGAAATTAGTTTAATAATGGATCTAACATACATTATATACCTATAATACGGTGAAAAAAAATCAAGTCAGTGTTTAAAAAAAAAAAAAAATTGTAATAAAATGTTTTTAAATGTGTTAAATGAGTTATCGTTTTCCTTAAAAACGGCTTATTTTTGCAGTACTTTTGGTTTTCCCTAAAATCTTAGGAGCATGTTTGTTCAGTTGTCTATATGGACTGTGTAAAGCGTAGTATTTAACTCAACTTTTTCGAAAATGTGACCAACACCACTATGGCTTAACCGCTCAATTAGTTAATAACAAATAAAAACAAAGCCAGTAAAGTGGGGTTGTGGCATAGTACAGACGGAGCATAGTGAAGACGAAATGGTCGCGGGTATATTAAATTATAGGTATTTTGTATAAAATTTATTCTCGGTGTGAACAGTGAAACACAAAAATACATTTTGTTTTTTTTCATATTACTTGATTGCTTAGTTTAGAAGGTATTAGATATATACGTTATAATATTCAGTGGTTTTTTGTTCGTTTTATTTTTTAGTATACATAGGCCGTAGCTATTTAAAATATTGGCTCAGAAGAGCCTGTTTATTGTAATAGGGTCACAGCTGGTTTTCTTTAATATTTAATATCTAACTTTAGTTCTGTATTACACATAAAACAGCGAGATATTGAAAACACTTATACTTCATCCTCAAAACCATTAAAATCTGAAGAAAAATGACCAATTTTCAACCAAAAACTCGATTTGTTATAATATCAGCGCAAAAATTTTTAAAAATATTTAGACAATATGGATTAGGCATGCCTTTATTGACACATGACCTCAAACCCGGTAGGGGGGGTTATTTTGTATGCGCAATTTTAGTATTTAAGAGCTCATTTTTTCATGTTTTAAATAGACATTTGGATTCATTCAATTTTAGTTAAATCTTTTGTTTATTCACAAAAGCAAATTTAAATAATCAGAAAAACAAACAATAAAACAAGATATGGTCATTTCACCCCACCCCCCCCCCCCCAGCCCGCATCGTTTATTAATATTTTAATGTCACAATTATTTGTTTGCAAAAAACCCATATTCCCCTTCGCGAGGCGGGCTCACATAATAAAATTACAAGGTTACAATTTTAATTATTTACACTCTAATCCTATTCTTCATCCTCGCTTCTTGGTACGCCGCACAGCGCTCACTACCGGGGTAGTAGTCAAAGGCCAAGGCCTGATCTTTGCATACCACACAATGCGGCAGAGCCGTACATTGGACTGCATGGTGATCCGCCCCACCACTTGATAAGCAAAGACCAGTTGTATTTGGCCCTTTACACTCCCGCGCACAGTGACCGTACCCGTGGCACTTGTAGCATCTGTCGAGACGAAGCCGAAGCTTCACCTGACAGCGTACAAGCCCCTCGTCGAGTAGGCGGCCTACCTTGTCCAACTGCAGCTCGAGTGCACGCGGGACTCTGATGATGGCCACCACCAAAGCCGGGCACGACTCGGACTACAGTTACTCCTAACTCCGCTCTTGGAAGACATTGTAATGCTTCCTCCACCTCCTTGGCCGTCGCCTCCTCTTCAAGGTCGCTGTCGACAAGCACCATTCCGGCGGAGCTTGTCGACAGCGTCACCGTTACCTCTTCTCCATGGCTTTGATGTCTAGGCCAAGAGCCTGGACGTTCACGCTCACTTTAATTTTACATGCCACGGAAACGTACGTTTGCCTAGTTCCCGGCCTGATCACCAATACCACTGCCTTTGCTGCGATGGCACGCCTCGCCAACTGCCTATTGTTAGGCGGGGGTTTCGGTGCACCACCCACATTGGCCCTTCTCGGTTGTTTGGTGTACTCTTCCATGGTCTTCGTTTTCTTCTTCTTCCTCTATTTCTTTTTAACTTTTTTTCTTCTCGTCTTCCTTCATGTGTTCTTCCCTCCTGTCCTTCACCCGGGTCTGCTTCCGCGGCGTACTCTCTACTTGGGGCCGCTCGAAATTGGCCTCCAAATGTCGAAGCGACACCTCCACATGCCCGATCGCAATACGGGTTAGTCGTACTGTCAGACTATCGACGGCTTGATGTTTCTCAAACACTTTTTCCACGTGCATATCGACCTCCTTTGATTGCATTAAAAAGGATTTTGGCAGATCTTTAACTCGCACGTGCACGTTGGTGTGCTTAAGGCAGTATTTGGACAAATCTTCTAAGTCTTGTTTCATTTGCGCATAGGCAATCTGCATATCCACTAATTCGTCCCCGAGCTGCTGAATCACACTTTGTCGGTCGTTTTCTCCAATGTTTCCAGTTCTAATTTCTAAGTCTTTGTCCGTGTTGCCACCCCCCCCCCCAAATCCGTGGGGGCCTGAGTCGGGGGTACTAGTTCCGTTTTTGTTTTGAGCCATCATTTTGGTTTTGAGTGTCCTTCTCGTTAAGTGAAAAAAAACAACTTAGTAAAACTGTATAAATTGTATTTGTAAAATACAACAGCTCTCTTAACGTAAAAGACTTAAAAAATGTGTGATACCAACAGTTATTACTCTCGTATTTCTTTCGTCTACATTATAAAATGATACAAAACGTACCATCGATTTTTGTAAATTACATAAATTTTAACTAAAATTAAAATGTATACATATTTAGAATAAAAAAAAACCCAAAAGTGACTTGAACACTATAGTCTATATATGTGGATTTGGAATACTTTTATAGGTTTACTAACTTAAAATGTTATGTTATATTATAATCACAGAAGAAGAAGAATTCAAAAAACATTTTTTTAACAAAATTGGAAATTATTCATTTCCCTCTTCTTTTTTTAAGACGCTAACACTACTCCATAAGGAAGGGGTCAAACCTATAGATCCAAAATCATATACAGTTAGGACTTGTTTTTTCGTATCGTTTTGATGTTTTACAAATAACATTGTCTTTTGAGTCGTACCCTAATAAAACGGTTTCTACATATTCTGAACAAACACTTGCAAAATAATGTATATATTGTACGGGATCGGTTGTTTTTGCTTTTGACATAGGCTTTAATATAAGATAAAAAAGTAGTTTTCTTGGTAATCCATGACTATAAGTATAAATCAATATAAATTTATTAAAATTAGATAGAGTACCTAGTTAAGTACGTACATTGTACAATGATATAATTTCAACTTTGTTGATTGAAAAATAACTACAATGTGTACACGGTATAACACTATAACAGTAATTTGTGTACTCAACACGGTTAAAATGTAGTGACATAACGTTTGGTCATAGACTAAATTACAGTTAGTGTATAGACTACTAATGTAATTATATATTATCCATTATTGTTAACGTTTAACCTTTTGTTCGTTATAAGATATTTTATCTTTTATGCGGTTATTTATGAATACATTTTTTTTCTATTATCTAGGTAATAGTTTTAAGTTTTAACTCAACGCAAAGCTGGTGTTTTTTTGTCTGTATCTAACTTTGAAACGGCTGAATTGACTTTAGGATGGGCGGCAGAGTGTAGAGTAGAGATATTTTTTCTTCGTGCTTGAATAGCTATTGTTTTTTTATACCAATTATAAAAAAATGTAAAATGGTTTTTCACGACTGTTGTACATACTCGAAACTATATTAAAAACATAAAACTTGGTGCACAAAAACGGTTTTTGAATATGTATTCAAAGATAATTTATGATTGTTGTTCACAATTTTTGTTTTTACTCGAAATACGTCAGAAATACAAAACTATAAAGAGAAACGCAAAATAACAATAAGAATATGTTCATTTCCTAGCAGTTCTCATACGCGTCAAGTACATATTTTGCATTACAATGTTTTCAAAAAATATTTTACTTCTTTTGTGTGTCGTGTGTTGTAAATGTAGTACCACGGGTCATGGAAAAATGCCAGCAGGCATAGCGAACTTTGCTACTAGTGTGGTATGTACAAACATTCAGAAATATTTAAAAGCTTAAAGTATACAAAATATATTTTTTTCAATTTATTATTAGCGGATAACGGATGAAGGTTCTTCGAGTTCGGTGGTATGTATCTTAACATTCAGAAATACTTAAAAGCTTATAGTTTACTTGGCCAAAGTAACATAAAGACCTATAGCAATTAAATATAGATGGTAACTTTTTTTTGAGATTGTTAGGATTATTGTATGAATAATATTGTAAGCAGAGTAGTGCAAATTCTTATTAGAATAAAACATTTTTTTAATAAAAAATTGTCTTTATGTTTGAAATAATTACTAGAATAATTACTGTAATTATTTTTAAAGTAATTTAATTAAAAGTTTATTTAGATAATGTTCTATTCGAAAGATATACAAATCTGAATGTAAGTTATTAAGGTATACACAATTTTATTTTATTTTCACCAATCATAACAAATTTAGCATAACAGCATAGAAATATTTTTTTTTCTTATCTCGTCATCATTAATAGGCTTAAAAGACATTATGATAATAATTATTTTCGGCTAAATCAACTTTGATGAATTATCGGTGAAATTCATACAAGTATTTTTGCATTATTTATTTGATTCACTTTAATTTGTATAGAATAAAATGTGTTTATTCGGGTTTTTAAATTTTTGTCATATTTCATCTGTACTGAATTCAGCAGTGAGTTTCTAACAAAAGCACAGAGTAAACACATTCAAATTTGAAAAATAACATAATTAGTTTTTTGTTTTAAATGCATAAAAGGAACACGTTTTGCGTTATTTAAATTTCTAAACGTTTTAATTTAGTAGAAACCCGATTTTCGTAAGTTCCAATACTCTTTTACACGTCATACTATTTTCTCAAATTAGTGATTTTAAAAAAATGTGTTGCGTGTAACTAACTAGGATGTAAACAATGAATGGCAAGTGAAATTTACAAATTACGATGGTGATAAGCATTGTTTAAGTACTCAATAAATTAAACAAAATAAGCACTCAGGGGAGAAAATATAATATGTTTCTAGTGCAAAAAAATAATGTTTCACTTTTTTTCCGATGGTTTTAAAAGTTTTGTACTTTTTAACTCTACTTATTCCCTTTCTTGATAAAAGGATTAGCATAAAATTAACTGTACATAATATTCTAGAATACAATTCTGAATGACATCACAGACGAGCAATTGAAAACTGCATTTATCAAGTACGATCTCAAAATGAGTTCAATCTCCCCAGAGCAATTACAGAAACTAATTTTCACTCAGTTCTACGGATTCATCACCATTCGCCATGCAAAGTTATATACAAAGTTACTTTTTACAAAGAGTAATATAAGAAATAAAACAATGTTCTACGATAAAATTATTCTAAAAATGTCATAATTATTTTCAGATAACAATAAAATAGATTTGAATCTGTTGATAAAAATGAAACCGATAATTTTTTTTTTGACAAAGGTTTGTACCGTTTTATTATTGTTGCTATACAGAGTGATTTTTTTATTATTGGCCACTTAATATCTCATAAAGTTTAATGAGAAATTCAAATTTTTTTTTCATATTGTTTTGATACAATATGATCTCAATTTTTCACAACTTTTTTTGTTTTTACTCCCCTCTCAAATTTTTACTGGTCGATAAAAAGTTTAAAGTTTAGGGCAGGAGGAAAGGTGGAGTGTAGTATTATTTTTTATCAACGCGCATTTCTCAACTGCACTAATTCCATCCCATCATAAATTTAAACTCTCATATCTTTAAAAATAGTTGTCTTTAACTGGTTATCAATCAGCCAAAATTTTTAGTACATTATTCTAATTTTAAAAAGTTAATAAAATATGTGTTATTAGTTAAGTTATTAAAAGTTGCTATTACCCTGAACAGGGTGATTCATTTTTTATAGTTTTTCCTTAAAAAAATGTATTTATATTACTGTGAAATATTATAGAACACCAAAGTTAAACAATTTTCCAAAAGGTATACCAACTTGAGAAATTTTAATGATAGTGTATATATTTTACTAACATTTTAAGATGAGAATTACAAGCTTAAGATGTTTGGACGCTTATTCACTCTATTTACTTTTCCTATTTTGTATATATATTTTGTTGCATCTAAGACTTATAAAAAATGTAGTTTCTCAATTGACATAATATGCGTTTCTTATATTTTTTTAGCAAGATAATGTAGTGGATATTAAACACATTAATGTCACTTTTACGAGTGTATCATTCGTGGAAGACATAAAGACAACTCCAGATGCTAATATATTGTTCTTAAACGATAATGAAATTTCAGAAATAATACATCTTAATGGTCAAAAAAGTAGTAAAAAACTTAACTACCTAATGAATGTTGTTTTTAATTATCTACATACCGTTTACAGGAAATTCTCTAATTAAATGGACAAATTCATTGGAAATAGGAAATATGGTGGGGAATTCGGTGTTGGTTAGTAGTTATAATTTAAATATTATTTTTACTTTATCTGTATGATTGATCATTCTACCTTATCTTAAAACTTATCAAAAAATACAAATATTATAAAAATATAATGTGTATCTTAAAACTTTTAGATGGTTAGTATATACATGGGATTTTGTGATATTGAAAAAAACCGAGATGGCGCTATAGTCGTTAATACTCTGGTTAATGCATGGATCCGCGGCAAAGCTAAGAAACCGGCCAATGAAGACCTTAAAACAATAATCATGGATATTATCATGGCTGGGGATTTAAACCGTAAATACTTAAGAACGACATTGTTGTGGAAATTATTATTAATTAACATTAATTTTTTTCCAGACGACGGTTTAATTGATTTTTATGAATATATGGTAATGATGTGTAAAGATTATAGGAGGATTCTCTTCGATGAGTGATGTCATCTCATAACTAAACTCTACTCTCGATTCCAGAGAATCTTAAATCATTGAAAACTATAACAGTTTTACAGAATACTAATAATTTGTAAAGTTTTTATTAATTCATTTTTTTTTTTTTTGCTAGCCAAAAACCTATTTTAAAAATATATATTTGTTTCAGATATTACAAATTTTTCCTCAAAATAATATTAATGAATACACTTAAATAGGGATAAACGGTTGTCAACAATCAATCGGTCATTTAATTAATTTGTGTTACTGCTGAAGATTTAATAAATACAATACATGTCATAAAATATTTGTGTGTATATTTTTATAAATCTTTCTTACCCATACTCACAAAAAGTCAGTGTGTAAAATGTTATACACGCCTATATTTCAATATTATCATTAATTATAAGAGTGTGGCGGACTTATTGTATAATATCATCAGCTACCGCGCCACCTGTATGAAGTTGATAACAAAACCACATTTCGTCGCTATATTCATGACGTACCGCGATCAACGATAATATACACATGACCGGTATTTATTTGTAATATTTTCTTCACCCTTACTTGTATTTTTATTCTGTACCGTTGCGTACCTTTTTTTCATGTAAAACTTTATTATTATTTGTTGGTTAACCGTGTGCAATTATTTTAATAAACTATTGTTCTTTGTATTATTATAATCAACCTCTTTTTATATTTAATAGTTTAACTAACACGGGTTAAAAACCACAAAGAGATAATAATAATAACAGTAAAAGTTAAAAAAAAACAACTACTTCCTCAAAACCGTGAAAGATAACCGGATTTTCAACCGTCATGTTTGGTTTGCTATAATATATAAGATATAATCTTAGTGAAATTTTTTAAACATTTTTAAAGAACATTGATTAGGCTTGCCTCGTTTGACACATGACCTTAAACTTTTGGATTCTTTCAATTTTAGTTAAACTTTTGTTTATACACAAAAGCAAATTCAAACAATCAGAAAAATAAATAATAAAACAAGATATGGTTAAAAAACAACTTAGTAAGAAAAACGTAAAACTGTATAAATACAACAGCTCTCCTTAAAAATGTGTGATACCAACAGTTGTTTGTCTTTTGTCTACACTGTATAATGGTACAAAACGTATCGTCGATTTTTGTGTATTACAGGAATTTTAACTAGAATTAAAATGTATACATATTTATAATAAAAAAAAACCCAAAAAGTGACTTGAACACTACATAATATGTGGATTTTCAATATTATTATAGGTGTACAAACTTAAAATTTAGTGTAAGACCTGTACATAATCACAAAAGAAAAATAACTCAAAAAGTTTTTCAGCCGAGTCTGCAACCACGAAAGATCATTTTCATGTCTCGTTGAAGTACCGAATAAATTTAGATTAGTTGTGGAATTATAATTTTAAAAAAAAAATTTCATGGAGCTTCCAGATACAGCGTAAGCCAAGGAGATTAAAAAAATTTTTATAATCAATTTTCTGGCTAAAATTGTAGTGTTTATTATCTGGCCAAAAGTAACTTAACATAGAGAATTAAACTATTTTCAACGTTAAACGTACAACATATCTTATCTTATCTCATATCAGATAAAAGCGTAACGCTTTTTTTTGGCAACACTTTTTTTCGGTTATGTACCGGCTAATTCTCACCCCTATCTGCTACCCTTTATCTCCCGTCCCCAACCCCATCTCCGTGTGGTAACGCTTTTTTGATAACGCTTTTTTCGTTACGCTTTTTTGATAACGTTTTTTTCGTTACGCTTTTTCAATTACGTGCCAGGGGCCCTATTCTGAACGCCATACGAACGGTTCGTATACGGTGGAGTCCGTATACGAACATTTACTATACGGAAAAAAAAATCGCCGTTAGAACATGATATACGGACCGTCCGGACGGTTCGTATGTACGGTCAGCTTTATTCTCCGTGTACTTTTTATGCACATTAGTCATTACATCAGTGGCGTAATTTGGTCATGTTTTTTTTTGGGGGGGGGGGATAAAATAAAAATTGCATACATTTTACTCATCACCCCTTCCCTCCCCCAATTTTTTTTGGTATGTATCATAAGAACAGCTTAATACAACCATTGTGATATGTAAAACGTCATGGGGGGGATGATAAGACACTCAAATCTCCCCCTTAATTACGCCTCTACATTACATCTACAGAATAATCTATATTGTATTTAAAAAGAAAAGTGATAACAGCCAACAATATGTTTACTTCCATTTAAATAAAAAATGTATTTTATGTTATATTGTTCTAAAATATAAACAGAAAAAAAATGTTTTATGTATAGTTTAAATACGAATGTATTATGCATTAGTCATGATAACAACAAATTATTTAAATTATGTACAAATTTTTATTACATTAAAAAGGTGTATTTTATAAGATACAACGTCAAATTATTTGCTATTTAGAAATATGCATCCACATATTATAATAGTTTTATCAAATAGCTAAACAATTAGGTATTAATATATTAAAATAAGAAAGCAATGTTGTATTTTATTACAGCAGATTATAAACATGAACAACTAAATTGTGTTTAGAAATCGAATTAAAAAATGTGTTCTAACACCGTTAGCTTAAAAAACTAATTACAACCATAAAATAATAATAGTGCACTAATTAGTTACTATTAAAAATTTTTTTAAAATATGGTAAATTTTCAAAAGTTAAGTATGCATTTTTTTACTTTACTTGTAAAACTATTAGTTCTACATTTAAACATAATATAATGTAACATAAATATTAAGTATATATCATTTCAATGTAGTTTCATGTTAATTTGTTTATGTAAGAATTTACAATGTATAGAATGTTGCTACTATAACTTGTCTTATTCGACGACCTACCAAAAGTTCATTGTTACGATTTTCGTGATTTGGCCTATTTTCATTTATAATAACCATTGGTGGAATAATTCCAAAATCTACATCTTCAACTTCGAGTGGTTCATTTACTACTAATGGTACATTGTCATTGATGCACAAATTATGCAGCATTATACAACTTTTTATAATTTTAGATGCTTTACTCGGTGAATAATGTAGTACTCGGTGTTTGAGGAGACATCTGTTATACATTTAATCATTAATTATATAAGTAAATTATATTATATGCAAGCCCAACAGCCATAATAACAATATATAAATAGTTTACCGAAAACGCATCTTCAAAACTCCATTGCATCTCTCAATGGTAGATCTAACACGACAAAACGTCTCGTTGTATGCAGCTTCCGGGGACCCGATAAGTGGGTTTAAAAATGGTGTCATCAACCACGGTCGGAGTGCATAACCTGAATTCCCTTAATAAAAATGAATTTAATTTTTGTATGAACTATTTAGTTTTACTTGCTTTATTATTTGATTTTTATTTTATAAAAAATTCAATTTATTTTACAAATTCGTGCAAATAAATAACACACCATATAACATGTATGACGTTCCATTTTTATGTAAATATTCCATGAGCTCCTTAACATTGCTTTGATTCCAAATATGGGATTCATGAACCGAACCGGGATACTGAGTACACTCACTTAAAATCCGTAAATTGACGTCGCAAATCTAATTTACAATTACAACTTCATAGTTCAAATATTCGAGATTGTAATACAAAGAAAATGGTTAATATAATATATAACTTGTACATAAATATTAATTTTGTGTTTGCATATTATCTATTGCGTGGTCGCAAGTACTGCTATGAATATTATAAAAAATAAATTATTTTTAAAAATGTGCGTATCACCATATTGCTTTCTTATTTTTTGATGCATTTCTAGTTCTTATTTAAGACATTTTGAGGCCTTCAGTGTTATAACGAACTAAGCTACAAATTTTATTTTTAATTAATATAAGTATTAATTTATATTTATATTAACCCCAAAATTATTAATATTTATATTAATTAACGATTAAGATTATATTTGTGATCTTAATTAAACGTCAATAAAAATTACAATTAATGATTTCCTAACATCTCCCATTTAGATTAAATATTGTTTTACTTAAAATTTTCCTAAATAAACCTAAGTTATTGCTAAAATAATAAAAATGGGGTTATTATTTTAAATAGGACATAAAACCATACATTTTTAAATAATGCCAAATTGTACCATTTGTATTCAAATTATTATTATTCAAAATATTATTAATTATTAATAATTATTGTTATTAATAATAATAATTATTATTAAAAATATTAATCATATTTCAATACTTCTTATATAAAATAACGTAATTGATGGTAATATGACAAGGCATACGATAAGACTATACGGAACCCGGTTCACATGGCTATGACCATCCGTTGGAGATCCGTATAGAATTGTTCTAATATGAGGAGTTTAGTATCATAATCTATTTTTAACGTGTCGTTAGAACTATCGATTCGTATACGAAACAATCCGTATACGGAACATATTTTTTTAGGTATACGATCGTCTTAGGGTATACGGACACAAAATATTTTTACATGTAATATTATATACCATTTTTTCCACCGTACATACGAACCGTCCGTATATTGTGTTCTAACGGCGATTTTTTTTTCCGTATGGTAAATGTTCGTATACGAACCGTTCGTATAGCGTTCAGAATAGGGCCCCAGAGCTAAGGCATGAAAATGTCAAAAACAAAGCCAGTAAAGTGGGGTTGTGGCATAGTACAGACGGAGCATAGTGAAGACGAAATGGTCGCGGGTATATTAAATTATAGGTATTTTGTATAATATTTATTCTCGGTGTGAACAGTGAAACACAAAAACACATTTTGTTTTTTTTCATATTACTTGATTGCTTAGTTTAGAAGGTATTAGATATATACGTTATAATATTCAGTGGTTTTTTGTTCGTTTTATTTTGTTTTAGGCTTTAGGATTACGTAGGCCGTAGCTGTTAAAAATATTGTCTCAGAAGAGCTTGTTATTGTAATAGGGTCACAGCTGGTGTTCTTTTAAAATTTAATTTCAAATTTTAGTCTTGTACTACACAAGACCGAATTGTTGAATACATTTGTACTCCTTCTAAGAGTTATAATGAATAATAGTAAAATGATTCCCTTATACTAAAAACCTGGAAAAACCCCTAAAAATTGACAGTTTTTTAAACGCAATATTTGATTTTCTGTAATATCGTCGCGGACATTTTTAGTAAATATAAATATATATTCTACTTTGTGTACTTAAAACTGATAAATGTATATTTTGAAGAAATTCGGGTACCTATACAAACATGACGTTCAGTTATACTCTAGATGTTAGTGTATAAAGTCAATATAAAGTCTATACTATAGACTATTAATACGATTTTATAATTTATCTATCACTTTTTGCTTTCTTGATTTTTAAGTAATTTAAGTAACTTAAAGAATTTTTTGTAAAAAAAAAAAAAATTCTAGACACTAAAAATGTGTAGATAGATATTTGTCTTAATACATATAAAAACATTATAGGTTGATCGGATTTCTTACCCATACTCACAAAAGTCTGTCTGTAGAATGTTATAAACGCCTATATTTCAATATTATCATAAACTTTAAGGGATAAAGAGTTGTTTAAAGCTCATTGTAAAGTGCCTTTCGAGAATATACAAAATACTGGCCCGTTATTAACGGTAATGGACGGTGTTAGGATATCCTAATATTCCAGGACGGGCTTCTGCATTAGTTGTATTTCGAACCTTTACTTGATAATAAGTATATCAATTAGTACTAATTGTGACTACTAGTTTAATCTTTCAATTTTACTTGCTATGAATTCGAAAAAATGTTCTATTTTAATTTGATGCAAGCTAATTAATCCTTTCCGTCACTAATCACCTAGTATTATGTTAATAATTCCAAAATTGTATAATCAAATCTAATATTTTTGGTGTGCTATATCTTCACCACCTTGACTTAAACCCCCTTAATTAGTTATTCAAAAATAATAACATTGTAAGGGAAGTGGGGTAAGGGCATAGTAGTGACAGAGCGTAATGACGATGGAAAGGTCACGGGTATATTATATTATAGGTATGAAACACAAAAAAACATTTTGTATATATATTTTCGGTGTAAATAACAAAACCACATTTTGTTTTTTTATATTAGGATACATAGGCCATGGCTGTTAAAATACTTGTCTATGAAGAGCTTGTTATTGTAATAGGGTCACAGCAGGTGTTCTTTGTATACTTAGTTTCATATTTTAGTCTTGTATAACACTAAAAACAAGAGATATTAAAAACACATGTACTCCTTCTTGGAGTTGCAATAAAATATGGTAAAAACCCCCAAAAATTGACCGGTTTTTCAAACGCCATACTTGATTTGCTATAATGTCTTCGCGAAAGTTTTTTAACATTTTTAGAGAACATTGGCGCAATTTAAGGATTTAAGATCTGCCAATTAGTCCAAAGATAGGTCCAACATACGCCTATATTACGGGAAATAAAAAATCTAGTCAATATTTTGTATATTTCAAATAAAACATCTGGATTATTTCAATTTCAGCAAAACTTTTGTTTACACAAAGACTAACTATACATGTATTATTACATTATGAACACAATAATAAAAAAAAAACATTTTTTAAGTAGTATTATTGGTTTTTATACAAAATTTGTATTCGCTATAATATTTGTAACAATAAGGCACTATCATGCAAGTATAATCAAACAATCAGAAACACAAATAATATAACAAGATATGGCCAAAAAACTACTTAGTAAAAAAAGTAAAACTGTACTAATTGTATTTGTAAAATACAACAGCTTTCTTAAGGGGGCTCCATATAGACCATTTTTAAGGAGTTTTGTATAGGCAATATTGAAGAAAAAATTGGTTTAAATAAATTTCGACCATGTCAATAAATTTATCGGTTAATTTGTATAAGCTTCAAGGTATTATTTTTAATTTAAACCATTTTGTCTATGAGTAAAAGCCATTTTAGTTAATACAACATACATTTTTTATTCCATCGCACAGGCTCAACCAGTAATCTGATAAGTAATATAAAAAAAGATTTGAATTTGTCATGAAATTTACTTGAGATCGGTCGACGTACTTTTTTGATATTTTATTTCTACTATGTATAAAACACGTTTGAACATTTTATAAAATTTCAACATTTTAAAATAAAATTTAGAAAGGGTTAAAATTAAAAATTGAAAAAAGTACCTCTACCGATCCTAAGTAAACTTCATGACAAATTCAAATCTGTTTTTAGATTGCTTATCGAATCACTGGTTAGGCCTGTGCGATTGAATGAAAATTATGTGTTTTGACTGAAAAAATGGTCTGTATGGAGCCCCCTTAACGTAAAAGACTTGAAAAATGTGTTATTCCAACAGTGGTTTGTCTATTGTCTATATTATAAAATGTTACAAAACTTATCGTCGATTTTGTATATTACAGAAATTTTAACTATAATTTAAATGTATACAAATTTATAATAAAAAGAAACCCAAAAAGTGACTTGAACACTATATGTGGATTTTGAATACTATTATAGGTATACAAACTTGAAATTTAGTATATGACCTATTATATAATCACAAAAGAAGAATAACTCAAAAACATTTTTTTTAACAAAATTGGAAATTATCCACCCCTCTTTTTCCCAGACCATAACCCAACCCCATAAGTAAGGGGTCAAATGGAAACATAATGTCAAAAGTTGAAATAAGTGACCTCTAAAACATATAGTTTGAACTATTTGAAGCCTGTCTGAGTAAAGTCCTGAATTTTTTTTTGCGTCTGTAGACACGAAACATTTTTAAATAATTTAAACATAATGAAAAAATTTAATCAAACTTTCTTTAGCCACGCAGATCTAGAAAAAGATTTCTATTTCTAGATCAAATCTATCAGAACCGATGAACAGATATTGTTTTTTGTCTATTCCTAGGTAGCAATTTTAACTCAATGCAAATGTTTTTTTTGTCTAAGTTAACTAAACAAATACGTTAAACAATTTATTTAAATGTTAACCTATTTTATATTTAATTAACTTTTTTAATTAAGACTAATTTTCTGAACATGTTGACTCCTAAATAACTAGTTTTGTATAATTATTTTAAAAATTATTAAAGTTTAAATTTTAGGACAGATGGCAGAGCGGAGAGTAGAGGTATTTTTTTTTCTTCATGCTAAAGTTAATAGCAGTTGTTTCCTATACGAATTGTAAGATAATTTATGATTGTTTTTCACAACTGCTGTACATACTCGAAACTACGTCAGAAACATAATACTAGGTGCGAATATACTATTTTAAAATATGTGTATTCAATGATAATTTATGATTGTTGTTCTCAATTTTTGTTTTTTCTTGAAATACATCAGAAGTATAAAACTGTAAAAAGAAACGCAAAATAACAATAAGAATATTTTGATTTCCTAGCAGTTCTCATACGCGTCAAGTACATATTTTGCATTACAATGTTTTCAAAAAGTATTATACTTCTTTTGTGTGTCGTGAGTTTTACAGTGAAAAGTATTACCGCAAGTAATGGAGAGATACCAGCAGGGACAGTGGAAACCGCAAGTAGTGGAGATATACCAGCAGGAACGGTGGAAACCGCAAGTAGTGGAGAGATACCAGCAGAGAAAGAAGAAACTGCTACTAGTGAGGTATGTATCTAAAGTTAAAAAATATTTAAAAGCTTCAATTATACAACATTTTTTTTTTAAATTAATTATTAGCGGATAGTGGATGATGGTTCTACGAGTACAGGGGTATGTATTTGAACATTCAGAAATAGTTAAAAGCTTAATATACATGGTCAAAATTACATAAAGACCTATTGCAATAAAATATAGATGGTAACTTATTTATGAGAATATTGTATGAATAATATGTAAGCAGAGTTGTGCAAATTCTTAGGATAAAATGTTATTTGTATAAAAAATTGTCTTCCTATATATTAATATTTTATATACAGAGTGGCCCACAATGATTTGAAAAATAAAATAATTTTTATTCTAATGAATATTTTTGAGATTTTTTTTTAAAAATAATTTATACTTTTTTGCGCTATAGCACCATGGTTTTTATTGCACTTACCTGTTTTACTTTTTATAATAATGTTTTTGTTTTTTTTAATGCATTTTAAAATTTTTTTTCAAGATAGCCATTTTATTCAAAATATTTTTTTATAAAAGAACTGGTAAAAAAAATTTGTATTTTTATTCATCCGTTTTAAAGTTATATTCATTTGGAAGTGAGGATGACTGGTGACGGGAGGAGGAGTGCGGTAGGTAACGCGCGCAGATAAAAATAACTCTACGCAGTTAACTTTTGAAAAAAAATTAAAATATATAATAAAAAAATTAAAAAAAAGTAAAACAGGTAAGTGCAGTAAAAACCGTGGGGCTTATAGTGCAAATGAGTATACATAATATTATTAACATAAAAAAATGTCAATATTATTCACTAGAACAAAAGTTATTTCATCTGTCAAATCATTGTGGGCCACTGTATATATTATACTGGTTTTAAAAATGTTCTAAATAAAGTATATATAGGTTTTATACGAAACAATATTTCAAAATATAGTTACTTGGAAAAAATCCTTACAAACTATTAAAATAATATTTAAAAAAATTATTTGATAATTAAATTTGAAATTATTTCAATAACTTTTTATTTGAAAAACTACGTTTGAAATAATAAATAGAATAATTATTTTGAAAATAACTTAAATTATTTGTAAAAGTATTCAGAAAATCTTTTATTCGAATAATTATTTCTAAAATTATTCAAGTAAAAGATTATTTAGATAAAGTTTTATTCGGGTGATATACAAATCTGATTGTAAGTTATTGGGGTATACACAATTTTATCTGAGCGCACGGCAGTGCGCCGGCCAAGTTCCAGGAATGCCAGTGTATCTTTACACAAACCAATTCAACCGGTATTTCGAACTCTCATATATCTGCTACTTCTTAAGATAGGCTTTTAGAATTTGAAATCTAAATTAATCTTAAATAGTTTAGGACACTGTCTAAAATTGAGGCCTTAATATTTAGCCGTTTTAAAATGGGAGGATTTCAAAATATGCATTTTTATCACTCACTCACTCATCATCAAAATTATAAGACACTTCCCGAATAGATAGAAACGTGAAATTTGGCACAAAGGTGTGTCTTATAGTGTAAGTAAAGGGAAAAATCTGAAAATTGCAATTTTCTCAAAATGAATGCGCCAGGTGGGGATTAATGACTTTCGCCGCGCTACTGCAGGTACAGGGCGCTGTTGATGCCCACGTCTCTAGTCAGCCATCATTTGGTCGTAGTTTGTGTCTTTGATAATTCGCGTTCACATGTATAACAGTGTAGCAGTGTTTTTTGTTCTAGTTACGTTTGTCCCGCGGTGTATTAAAAAGTGTAATATTACACCTAAACGTTTAGGTTTCGTTTATACGTCTATAATACTAAAAAACTAGATTTATAGTGGCTACTTGTATAAATTCTAGCTTCACTACAAAGTGTAGTATTATGTACATATATACATTATATATACATATACATTATGTACATATCTACGTAGTTAATATAACAACACGTAAAAACAAAAGAAAATCTACAGCATACAATATCCATTCAATGCCTCGTAAGAAAAAAAAGCTACTGAAGCCCGCAAAAAGGAATGATATCCCCAACAAAAACCTAACAGTGAAAAAAGGCCAAGTTCTAGACCCCATCCCAAAAATGTCAGCCTATCAAAGTAGTGATATCTACATTGTGGCCAAGTCTGCTATTTCTTTAGTTCATTACCACACTTCACGCCTACTTTCATGAGCAACACTGCTCTTTTATTTGTATTGCTTAACACTTGGCCAGTTTCTGAATTAAGCATGAAACATCATTATCAAATGTACTCACTTAGAAGTTATGTGGGTGATGGGAAGAAGAGAACTCAGAAAAAAAGAAAAAGGTTCAGATTCCCTCTCCAAAGAGTCAACCAATCAAGTAGTGGTATCTACATTGCGGCCAAGTCTGTTCTATGCTTCATTCAGAAAGGTCATGTTTCATTCACAAACTGGCCAAATGTTAAGCAATACAAATAAAAGAGCAGTGTTGCTCATGAAAGTAGGAGTGAAGTGTGGTAATGAACTGAAGAAATAGCAGACTTGGCCACAATGTAGATATCACTACATTGATAGGCTGACATTTCTGGGAGGGGGTCTAGAACTTGGCCTTTTTTCACTGTTAGGTTTTTGTTGGGGATTTTATTTTCACCAATCATAGCGAATATTTAGTAGCATAGAAATATTTGTTTTTTCTTATCTCGTCACTATTACTAGGCTTAAAAGACATTATGATAGTTATTATTTTCAGCTAAATCAACTTTGATGAATTATCGGTGAAATTCATAAAAGTTTTTTTTGCATTATTTATTCAATACACTTTAGTATAATATATAGAATTAAGGCGGTATCACAGCTACGTCGTCTGTCGTGTCGTGTGCCTTATATCGTCTTCTGATTGGCCGTTGTAATCACGGTATCATTGAGTAACAATGACCTACCGGGTTATTGCTAGAGTTGAGCTGAGCTCAACTTTTGTATCGTGTGGTATGTGTGGTTAAAGTTTGGTAGCCGCGGTCAATTGATTTTTTATCAATTATCAATTTGAACATATTTATTACTATCACTATCTGCATTAAATGCCGGTTTGTCATTGATGGGCCGTATACGGTATACTTAGAAGTAACTATTTTATCAAATTTAAATGTATTTCGCGAGTACTCTATGGCATTCACTGATTAGGTCACCACGATAGATAATTACCAAATTGGTATTGAACAGTTACCATTAGTAACCTTAAGTGGCCACGCCCACTTCTTAAATCGCACGACATGATAGACAACGTAGCTGTGATACCGCCTTTAAAGTTTTTAATTTAAGTTTTTCTAATGCTTTTCATATTTTTTATCTGTATAGGAATTCAGCAGTGAGTTTCTAACAAAAACACAGAATAAACATAAAAACAATTTGAAAATAACATATATGTTTCATGTTTTAAATGTATAAAGAAAAATCGTTTTGCATTTTTCAGATTTTTTTAATCTTTTAATTCAGTAGAAACCCAATTTATTGTATTTTCCAACATTTTTTTTACACGTCATACTATATTCTTTAATAAGCGTTTTTTAAAAAATGTATTTCATGTAACATACTAGGATGTAAACGATGAACGACAAGTGAAATTACGTACGACGACGATAAGAATGGTTTAAGTTCCCTCAAAAATCAAACAAAACAAGTACTTAGGGGAAAAAATATAAGAGGATCCCAGTGCAAAAAAAAATGTTTTCGCATTTATCTGATGATTACAATTTTTTTTTACTTTTTTACTCTACTTATTCCCTTTAATGATAAAACGACTCGAATAAAATGAACTGTAAATAATATTTTAGAATAAAAAACTGAAAGACATGACAGATGAGCAATGGGCAAATTTATTTAAACAGTATGATACCGATGAGGATGGTATAATCTCCCCAAAAGAATTTCAGAATTTGGTATTCAATGAGTTCAGTGGATTCCTCACAGTTCACGATGCAGATATATATAAAACTTTAATTTCAAAGGGTAATATTAAAAATAAAATAATGTTCTACGATAAACAATCTACAAATGTCATAATTATTTTCAGATAAAAGTAAAACAGAATTGGAAATGTTTAAAAACATGAAACCGATAATATATTTATTGACAAAGGTTTGTATTCAGTTATATTATTGTTACTATACTAGGAGATCAATTTTTAAAGTTTTTCGTTTAAAAAAAATGTATTTTTAATACTGTAAAATATTATAAAATACCTAAGTCTTACAATTTTCTAGAAGGTCAACAAACTTTAGAAATTTTAATGATAACGTCAATATACGTACTATTAATAATAAAATAATAATAATGTTAATGATAGTATTATTATTTAAATGTTGGACACAAAATCCCTGTTATATAATATTTAAAATATTTAAAAGTAACATATTAAAAGTAGAAACAATTGAACACAGACAGGCGCTTCATACTCAATATTTGAGTATATTTGTATATAATATATATTCTTAAGATATAGAAAACATTTCAAAGTCCTACATCTAAAAAATAAAAAATAAAATAAATATAATTTAATAATTTTATTAATTATTTATTTAGTTGAAATATTATTATATTTGAAATAACAGTAAAATAATATTAAGATATTTTTTGTATAAAATTATGTTAGAAATGTTTGAATTACTTTATTATAGAATATTTAATACGAATCACTTTTAAACAATGTACAATATTATTATAATAAAGTACAGTTTTCAAATCTATCCGAACTTTAAACGCCCTCAAACTTCCACCACTCCAACCAACGGCCCAAACGGTTTTGGTGTAACGGATTTTTATAAAAGGATAATCGGTCGTAATGAGTATGGTTCGGACAGAAATAAAATAATTATTTTATCAACAAATATACAAATATTTGTATTACGTTAATTTTATACTTTCTTCAATAGTAATTAATAATATTCATACATCGAGATGTCTATCAAAAAGCTATATATACCATAAAATCTGTGTTTTACAACGATTGCGTGTCCCGTGACACACACAGTTTTTATTTTTTTATAGTGCCTTAAGAAAAGAAAATATGAGTATAAAAAGTTTATAGAACTTTTATAACTTCAAAAGTAACTGTCCAGAATTAGTTATAGACCAGTCAAAATTCTCCGCAAATTATTCCCAATTTATTTATTTATTCGTATGAATATAATATTCGTATGGCGTATTTGACCGGAAGGGCTATAGTTAACTTTATGCCAGTTCGGTCGCCGGTCGCCATTTCTGCTGTGCATATCGGGTGTTGATGGTGTGGGTCGCCGCTAAAAATCCGGGTGGTCACCCATCCGGGTTCAAGCAGCAACGGCCACAGCTTAACCAATTCCCAATTAAAAAAGATAATTAAGTCCACATTTAAGATATAAAAATCAAAAAACTAACAAGAAAAATACGATTTTGACTGTATTAATTTTGAATCATTTTGTATAATATTTGTTGCATCCAAGCCTTACAAAAGAAGTCATTTCTTAATTGGCATAATATTCGTTTCTTAATTTTTTTTTAGAGAACAAGTAAAGTGGAGATTGGAAACGTCAACAAAAATGACACTTATTCAAAAGAATCTTTCGTGGAAGTAATAAAAGAAAATGAACAAGCTAGACAACTGTTCTCAGACGCGAATGAAATTTCAGAAATTCTAAATCTGATTAGTCAAAAAGGTAGTAAAAAACTTAACTACCTATTGAATTTTGTTTTTAAATTATCCACAAACTGTTTATAGTAAAATGGCCAATTAATTGGACGAAGCTCGAGGAAATATTAAAAATGGTGGCGGATTCGTTAATGGTCAGTAGTAATAATTTTAATATTATTTTTACTTTATTAGTATGATTGATTCTACCTTATCTTAGAGCTTATCAGAAAATATAAATATTATAAACATGTTATGTGTTTCTTAAAATATTTAGATGGTAGAGTATTACGAGGGATTTTGTAAAATCGACCAGGACCAAGATGGTCGTATTGCCGTTGAAGACATGGTTAAAGCATTGATCGACGATGATTCAGATGAATCAGCCAATGAGAAATTAGTCAATAAGGAATCAGCCAATGAGGAATTAGCCCATGAGGAAGTAGACAATGAGGAATCAGCCGATGAGAAATTAGCCTATGAGGAATCAGTCAATGAGGAATCAGCCAATGAGGAAGTAGACAATAAGGAATCAACCGATGAGGAATTAGCCTATGAGGAATCATCCATTATCGAAACAATCACTAAAATTATCAAGAATGGGGATTTAGACCGTAAATACTTAAGATCAACATTTTAGCGGAAATTATTATTAATTAACATTACATTTTTTCCAGGCAATGGTTTCATTGATTTTTATGAATATCTGATATTAATGAGTAATGATTATAACCTGGACGGAGATTTAGAGATGTCACTTGATAACATAACTCTACTCTCGATTCAAGAGAATCTTTAATCATTGAAAAATATAACAATTTTACATAAATACCAATAATTTGTAAAGTTTTTAAGAATTTTTGTTTGTGCAAGCCAAGAACATATTTTAAAAATGTATATCTGTTTCAGATAGTACAAATAGACTGCAAAAAGAATATTGAAGAATGCACTATGCACCAGGATATTAAGTACATTCGATGAACATTTCATACATACATTTAAATAGAAATACACGGTTGTCAATCAATCAATTATTTAATTAATTTGTGTAACTGCTGAAGATTTAATAAAAATAACACATGTAATAAAATTTTTTGGGTGTATATTTTTTTAATATTTCTCACCCATACTCACAAAAAACTAGTGTGTTAAATTATGTAAACGCCTATATTTAAATTTTCTATATTTAGTACTATAAGAGAAAAAGAGTTGATTTCAAGATTTTCTAGAATATACAAAATATAAATTTTATCTAAATTCATCTTTGGTTACGCAGATCTCTGTAACCAATTAAAGGGCGTCGCACCGGTGATGTTCAGTGGTAAAAACATGTTTAAGCAGACTAAAAATAACTCGCTTAATTTTGGTTTTATAGTAAAAGCACCCATTATAAAATTACAAAAAACAATATTCCGGAGGGCAAGACGGTGCGTTTTTTTAAAAAAAATATATTTTTGAAAAGTTACAGTCATTTAAAAATGTTAAAATAGTCGCTATTTCTAAACTATGTATTGAGCGTTATACTTAGAATAATGAAAAAACCGTCTTGCCCTCCGAAATATTGTTTTCTTTTAATTTTATAATGGGTGCTTTTACTCCAAATCCAAAATTAAGCGAGTTATTTTCAGTCTGCTTAAACAAGTAGAGATGAAAAAACATTTTTAAATCGCTTTCAAGGATGCTGTGAAAAATCAAAAAATAAATTAACCATCAAAATAGAGTCCTAGTTATTGAACTCATAATTACACATCACAGTTTAACCATTAAATTAATAATTTGTAAAAAATTGCTTATACATTACTCTTTAAAAATGGGCAGTGCGACGCCCTCTTAACGGATATTGTTGTTTAAGGTCTTGTTACTTGTTAAAATCATCTTGACATGAAAAAGTGCACTAAAGAGTTTTAGATCTTCATCTGATATAGTTCATTCACTACAGATCTTTCCAGTTGTATATCATAAATAAATCAAATGTTGGAACGTATACATAAGAAAATTATTCTGCCGGTGGCCCATTTTGCGAATCGCAAGTTAAGTGTTTAAAGTAAATTATTAATTAACACAACTTTTGGTACGTGGTACTGGGCGTAGGCACGTTATTAACAGTAATGAACGGTGTTGGGATATCTGTTCCAGGACGGGGTTGGGCGTTAGTAGTACTTCGAGCCTATTAAATAGTTCGTTTATTTCTTAATTGTAATTTTTTAATCTTTCATTCGTTATTTTGAATACATTTTTTTCTATATTCCCTAGATAGTAAATAGTCATTGAAACTAAATGCAAAGCTGGTGTTTTTTTGTGTCTGTATCTAACTTTTAAAACGCTGAATTAATTTACTTGATTAGTAAGTCTATCAATCAGTATTAATTGTGACTACTAGTTATTATATACATTAATATATGACTTAATAAGTTACCTGAAAAAGCTACTATTTATTAACTTGAATACCAAAAGCAAATTTGATAAGAGTCTACATGGAAAGTAGCAGATCTCGGTTGATGTTGGTTTCAACCAATTAATCGTGGAGTCGGCAAAACGTGCGTTAGTCTGCCATTTTAGAATTTAAGAGCTGGAAATTAGTCTGATAATAGAAAATAGGTCATAAAAGAATTTTAGTAAAACTTTACACAAATGCTAACTATACATTTATTATTATATTATTAACACAATAATAAAAATATTCGTTAGAACAAAAGTTATTTCATTTGTCGAATCAAAGTGAAACACCCTGAATATATTCTCGGTATGAACCACAAAAACACATTTTGTTTTTTCATATTAGGATACATAGGCCGTGGCTGTTTAAATACTTGTCTATGAAGAGCTTGTTATTGTAATAGGGTCATAGCTAGTGTACTTTTAATATTTCATTTCAAACTTTAGTTTTGTACTACACAAAAAAAAACGAAATATTGAAAAATTCTTGTTCTCCTTACAGGAGTTATAATATATGGTAACTAGGAATATATAAATACAAAAGATATACGTATCTTTAGTATTATAATTGGTTTTTATACAAAAATTTATATTCGCTATAATATAGTACATATAGTTGTATAATGTAGTTATAATATAGTTAGTATAATATTGTTCTATTACAACAGGGGAGGTGATGCTAAACCTTCTCAAGATCTCCCCTGTAAATAGTGTGTTCTCAGAGTATTTTCAAAGCTACAACTTTACTAAGTACCCAACGAACACACGAAACGAATTAGCATCAAACCGACAGCCAAACGTCCAGGACCTCCTGGCTTTATCGGCATAAACAGCCCTTTTCAGGGCTACCCTGACGTGCGCAGCCACCGCGTAAAGAGTAGAAAAAACAAAATTCCTTACAAAAAAAATTCAAAAAACAAAATCTTAAAACCTTATACAGTCAGCGAAAAATACAAGGAATCACAAAGAACAACACGATTAGTGTACCTAAATGTTGAAGGTTTGACTAGGGCAAAGTCTGATATCTTAGGCACAACGTTTAACCAAAACGTTAAAGAACAACATATAAATCCCGTGCCGGGAATGAACACTCCATTGGTATATCTAGGGGAAACCTTATAATATATTTGAATTTTATACTTATATATGTCTTGTCTTGTATTTTTAGCAGTAGGTTATAAATGTATTTTTCACTGTTCATTCTTTGTCAATTGTTATCAGTGTCATTTTGTATATTTAACTTTACTTAAAGCCGAATGGCGTTTATTATACCAACAGTTATTTGTCTTTTGCCCACATTATCAAACAATACAAAACGTATCGTCGATTTTCGTACAATAAAGACTTTTTAACAAGAATTAAAATGTATACATATTTAGAATAAAAAAAACCCAAAAAGTGTCATGAACATTATACATGTGGATTTTGAATACTATTGTTTTATTGAAAAAAAGCCAACTTTAATGTTCATTAACAAAGTATTTATGATATAAGATATTTAAACATGTTTTAAGGATTTGGTTATTATGGTTTTTACAATTTTTTTTTATTTATGATTACGGCAACAAAAGTTAATTTATCGAAATAAAATCACAATTGTAAAAAATAAAAATATGAAACTATGTTCTTATTTACATGAGAGTTATATTTTTGGAAACGTGTATAGTTTTGTTGTTTAACAAATAACATTTTGAGTCGTACCCTAATAAAACTGTTTCTACATATGCTGAACAACCACTTGCTAAATAATGTATATTGTACGGGATTGGTTACTTTTGCTTTGGACATAAGTTTTAAAATAAGAAAAAAAATAATTTGCTTAGTAATCCATGTCTATATGTATAAATTGATACAAATTTATTAACTATAATAGAGTACCTAATACAAATTTTAAATCAATTTTTATTAGCCACGCAGATCTAGAAATTAATTTCTATTTCTAGATCAAATCTATCAGAACCGATGAACGGATATTGTTATTTAAGGTCTTGTTAGAATTATCTTGGCATGCATTAGTGCAGTAATCAGGGCCGGACATAGAGGGGGGTGTGGGGGGGGGGGGGTTGACACCCCCACTCGGAAAACTCAAGTTTATACAATCGGCATATTCGGAACAAAAAGTCGGTTATAACCCCCATAAAATTATACAAATAACATATTTATTTTTTTATTTTATAAAAGTATGTAGGTACATAATTTTTATTGGAATCTGGCGACTGAATAGTAAATAGTCGGCACACAGAGGACGACAATACGAAAATATAATTTTAGTTTTTAGTATAAGAAAAAAACAATGCATTTTCGGTTATTCCCGATTTTAGCAGAAGTATTATTATTTGTTTATAATAACTGTGGTGTATATTATTTCAAACTATGTTCGGTCATGGGACCTATTGGTCTATTGTAAACAAACATTCTATCCCTCTATAAGTATATATTTTTATTTTCATCAATCCGATCGACTTTGTAAAGATATTACATTTCCTCCTATTTCTTAGGTTGTCCAAAAAAACAGTGGCCGTCGTTATCTCGGTTAAATTGCAGTTTCAACTGCAATACGTTATAATTATGTTAAATAAATTCAAACATTTTTAAAATAATGCTTTTAAAGTAGGGCTCAAACTGTTTTAGTATTGGTGACTGAGATCTGAAAATTTAGTAATAGATAAATTTGTTAGCTGCCTAAAGTATTTCTATGCTCCGAAAAACATTTTAAAAATCAAAAAATTTCTACACAATTTATAACAATATCACATCATTATCATTTTTCTTCTTATTCTTTTAAAAATAATAAAAAATGACCCTCATGATTTAAACTCCACCAGAGATATTCTCGATGTAATTGATTTGGAAGAAATAACAAAGAAATAGTCCGCATTAAAAAAAACACCGTATTAAAGTTTAACTTTTGATGGTTTTTTTACTTGTACTATCTAAATTTGTTTGTATTAATTAATACTTAAAAAAATAATAATTTTCAACAATTATTAATTCCAATTAATTTTAGCAAAAAATTGTGACTTGTGATGTAAAATGTCATAAAATATTTACCAAAGTACCCAAATATTTTAGTCGGTAATTAAAATTTTAAAGTCGGCATCTTCATTTTGACACCCCCCCTCCCCTTGCATATTTCTTAGCACCGGCCCTGGCAGTATTGATTTATATAACTTTATCTGATATAGTTAATTTACTACAGATATTTATACCATAAATAAGTAAATCAAAAGTTAAAACGTACACATACAAATATTTGTTATACATTTGTTTTAAATAATCCTGAAGACGACCGGTTTGACGGATCGTAAGTCAAATGTTTAAAGTAAATTAATAAAAATAAATACATAAATAAACAGAACTTTTGGTCAGTGGTAATGTGTGTAAGCCCGTTTATTAAAGTTAACGAACGGTGTTAGAATATCTTGATATGCCAAGACGGGGTTGCGTGTTATAGTTGTACTCGGTATCCTGCAGTGTTAGGCCAAATCGTTATCTATGTAGATAAAAAGGTCGAAAAACGAATAAAGGTAAAAATATATTCAACGTTTTCGAATAAAATTAAAAATAATTTGTTTACATCTGTCTTATTCGTAATTTTTAATCTTGTGTTGTTTTTTTATCTCTTATAAGATTATATTTATCTTTTATAGGAATATGTAGAAGCATTGTTTTTTGTCTATTCCTTGGTAGTAATTTTAACTCGATGCAAAGCTGATGTTTTTTTTGTCTCAGTTTACTGATCAAATATGTTCAACAATTTATTTATAAGTTAACCTATATACTAGTATTTAATTAACTTTTTTAATTAAAACTAATTTGCTGAACATTTTGACAGCTCAATAACTAGTTTTGAATAATTATTTTCAAAATTATCAAAGTTTAAATTTTAGGATTGGTGGCAGAGTGTAGAGTAGAGATACTGTTTTCTTCATTTTAGAATAGCAGTTGTTTCCTATACCTATATTGTAAGATAATTTATGACTGTTGTTCCCAATTTTTGTTTTTCTGAAAATACGTCAGCAACATAAAACTGTAAAAAGAAACGCAAATTAACAATAAGGAAATTTTTATTTCTTAGCCGTTTACATAGGCGTCAAGTACATATTTTGCATTACAATGTTTTCAAAAAATATTATACTACTTTTGTGTGTCATGTGTTTTATAGTAAAAAGTAATACTACATGTACAAGAACGATATTATCGTATGTATTAAATTTGTTTGATAAAGGAAAGATAAGCGATATAGAAGCTTTTACGGTGGTATGTATCTAAAATTCAGAAATATTTAAAAGATTATAGTATACAGGGCCAAAAAGATATTAAGACCTTTTACAAAACAATATAGATAGTAAGATATTTTTGAGATTGTTAGGATTATTGTATGAATAATACTGTAAGCAGAGTTGAGCAAATTCTTATTAGAATAAAATGATATTTGAATAAAAAACTGTCTTCTAATGTATTTCACTTTTCAAAAACTGCATTTCATGTAAGATACTATGATGTAAACAATGAATGGCAAGTAAAGTTTAACAAGTAGGTACGTAGTAAAGTAAGTTTCTAGTGCAAAAAAATAATGTTTTCGCCTTTGTCAGATGATTTTAAAATGTTTTTACTTTTTAACTCGACTTATTCCCTTTATTGATAAAACGATTCGAATAAAATGTACTATAAATAATATTCTAGAATAAAAATCTGAATGTCATCACAGACGAGCAATGGAAAAATATATTTATCAAGTATGATACCGATAACGATACTTTAATCTCCCCAAAGGAATTACAGAAACTAGTATTCGATAAGTTTAACGGATTCCTCACCGTTAGCCATGCAGAGATATATACAAATTTACTTAAATCAAAGGGTATTATTATTAAAATAAAAAAATAATTATTATTATTAAAATAAAACAATGTTCTACGATAATATAATTTTAAAAATGTCATAATTATTTTCAGATAACAATAAAATAGACTTGGAAAAGTTGAAAAAAATGAAACCGATAATATATTTTTTGACAATGGTTTGTTCGATTTTATTACTATTTATAAAAAATGTATTTACACTACTGTAAAATAATATAAAATACCCAAGTATTACAATTTTCCAGAAGGCCTACCAACTTTAGAAAACATTTTTAGTTGAGAATAACTACCTTTTTTCACTCTAGAATTTTCTTTATACTTAATTTGCTTAAACTAAACTATAAGTTGAACCTTTCATCAAATACAAAAATCTATATTATAATTTGATCATTGATGATATAATTGAACAAATTTCAGTTTTATTAATAACGAGGAATATACTTTAAAAATATGAAGTATAACTATTGTACATGTATGGGGACTTAAAAAAAGAAAAGGCGAGGATAACTTTAAACTATTAAAGTAAAACTTTAAAGTATTAGAATTTTTATAACTTAAAAAGCAACCCTCCAAAACTTGTTCTAGACCAGAAAAAATTCTCAGCAAATTATTCCCATTTAAAAAAGTTTAGTATATAAGTCCACATTGAAGATATAAAAATCGACAGATAAACAAGAAAAATAAAAATTTGAGTGTATTATTCTAAATAAATAACTTTGTATAATATTTGTTGCATCTAAGCCTTACAAAAAAATCTAATTTGACATAATGTACGTTTCTAATATTTTTTTTAGAAAAAAAGTTTAGTTGAGAATGAAAACGTCAACAAAAATGACATTTTTTCGATAGAATCTTTCGTGAAAATAATAAAGAGAAATGCCAATGCTAAAATACTGTTCCCAGACAGTATTATTTATTTATTTAAATGAAATATTATTATATTTGAAATAACAGTAAAATAATATTCTGATACTTTTTGTACAAAATTATGTTAGAAATGTTTGAATTACTTTATTATAGAATATTTAATACGAAACACTTTTAAACAATGTACGATATTATTATAATAAAGTACAGTTTTCAAATCTATCCGAACTTTAAACGCCCTCAAACTTCCACCACTCTAACCAACGGCCCAAACGGTTTTGGTGTAACGGATTTTTATAAAGGGATGATCAGTCGAATTGAGTATGGTTCGGACAGAAATAAAATAATTATTTTATCAACAAATATACAAATATTTGTATTACGTTAATTTTATACTTTCTTCAATAGTAATCAATAATATTCATACATTGAGATGTCTATCAAAAAGCTATATTTACCATAAAATCTGTGTATTACAACGATTGCGTGTCCCGTGACACACACAGTTTTTATTTTTTTTTAGTGCCTTAAGAAAAGAAAATATGAGTATAAAAAGTTTATAGAACTTTTATAACTTCAAAAGTAACTGTCCAAAATTAGTTATAGACCAGTCAAAATTCTCCGCAAATTATTCCCAATTTATTTATTTATTCGTATGAATATAATATTCGTATGGCGTATTTGACCGGGAGGGCTATAGCTAACTTTATGCCAGTTCGGTCGCCAGAGAGTGCATGGCAGTTCTGCCGTGCATATCGGGGGTTGATGGTGTGGGTCGCCGCTAAAAATCCGGGTGGTCACCCATCCGGGTTCAAGCAGCAACGGCCACAGCTTAACCAATTCCCAATTAAAAAAGATAATTAAGTCCACATTTAAGATATAAAAATCAAAAAACTAACAAGAAAAATACGATTTTGACTGTATTAATTTTGAATCATTTTGTATAATATTTGTTGCATCCAAGCCTTACAAAAGAAGTCATTTCTTAATTGGCATAATATTCGTTTCTTAATTTTTTTTTAGAGAACAAGTAAAGTGGAGATTGGAAACGTCAACAAAAATGACACTTATTCAAAAGAATCTTTCGTGGAAGTAATAAAAGAAAATAAACAAGCTAGAAAACTGTTCTCAGACGAGAATGAAATTTCAGAAATTCTAAATCTGATTAGTCAAAAAGGTAGTAAAAAACTTAACTACCTATTGAATTTTGTTTTTAAATTATCCACAAACTGTTTATAGTAAAATGGCCAATTAATTGGACGAAGCTCGAGGAAATATTAAAAATGGTGGCGGATTCGTTAATGGTCAGTAGTAATAATTTTAATATTATTTTTACTTTATTAGTATGATTGATTCTACCTTATCTTAGAGCTTATCAGAAAATATAAATATTATAAACATGTTATGTGTTTCTTAAAATATTTAGATGGTACATATATACGAGGGATTTTGTAAAATCGACCAGGATGAAGATGGCGTTATAAACGTTGATGACCTGGTTAAAGCTTGGATTGGCAATGATTCAGAGGAATCAGCCGCTGAGGTATCAGACACTGAGAAATCAGCCAATGAAGAACCAGTCACTAAAATGATCATGGATGGAGATTTAAACCGTAAATACTTAAGAACTAAATTGTAGTGAAAATTATTATTAAATATTAATTAACATTCAACTTTTTACAGGCGACGGTTTGATTGATTTTTATGAATATATGCTAATAATGAGTAATCAGTGATGTCACCTCAAACTAAACTCTACTCTTGTCAGTAACCAATCGGTTATGTAAATAATTTGTATAACTGCTGAAGATTTAATAAACATCATAAATGTAATAAAATATTTGTTATTCACAAAAAGTGTGTTAAATATTATAGGCGCCTATATTTTAATATTATCATAAACTATAAGAGATAAGAGTTGATTTAAAGCCCAGATCTTTTCAAGAAGATACAAAATATAAATTAAACAATTGAATTTGTATTCGCTATAATATAGTTCGTATAGTTGTATAATGTAGATATGATATAGTTAGTATATTATTGTTTTATTACAAGAACAATCAGCATCCGAGTACCTGGTACCAGCAGCCTTCATTAATTTTTTTATGTACAAAGTCAAATCAATTAATCAAATTTTTCTTTAAATGCACCTCACACCAGGATGATGTTACTCGCAAATGAGCCGACCGAACTTTACCTACCCACCGCTATTAATTAATGTACTTTTGCTATTATTATGTCATCATCTATGTTGGTCAGTTTTCTTCCTATGTTTTTGAATACTATACTCTTTTATTGCATGTATTGTATTTTTAGCAATAGGTTATAAATGTATTTTTCACATTTCATTCTTTGTCAATTGTTATCGGTGTTATTGTGTATATTTAACTTTACCTAAATCCGATTGGCGTTTATTATATATAAATATAAAATATAAAATAAATAATATTTGCAACAATATAGTACTATACCTTTGACGTTAGAGGTTTTGTTGTATTGTACTCTGAGTAAAATTGTTCACAGTTATCATTTTCCTCAAACAGCTCATTTTTGCAGTACAGTGGTTTTACACTCAAAAGTCACGAGTATGCTTGTTCAGTTGTCTATATGACCTGAAACAATTGTAGTATTCAGCCTAGATAACTGATTTTTGAAAATTTTTTATGTGGCTGGCTGAACAATACTTAACTCAACTTTAAACTATAGCTTTAAACCCTTTTTAATTATTATTAACAAATAAAAACAAAGACAGTAAAGTAGGGTCGGGGCATAGCAGGGACGGAGCATAAAGAAGACAGGAAGGTCAGGGGTATATCTATAGGTATGTAAAACAAAAAACATTTTGTTTACATAATTTCGGTGTAAATCACAAAAACCGATTTTGTTTTTTTCATATTATTAAGCAAGGCCGTGGCTTTTAAAATACTTATCTATGAAGAGCTTGTTATTGTAAAAGGGTCACAGCTGGTTTTCTTTGTATACTTAATATCAAACTTGAGTCTTGTATTCCACAAAAAAAACGAAATATTGAAAACTCCTTCTTGGAGCTGCAATAAAAAATGGTAAAAAAACCCAAAAAATTGACCGGTTTTTCAACCGCCATATTTGATTTGCTAAAATTTTAAAAGCGGGCGTGCTGGTGTTCTTATGAAATATTTCATTTAAAACTTAAGTCTTGTACTACACATAAAAAACCGAAATATTAAAAAAACTTGTACTCCTTCTAAGAGTTATAAAATAGTTAAAGTTAAAAAAGACAACTACTTCATCCTCAAAACCGGGAAAACATACTATTATTATTGAATATTATAAGCAATTAATGGTATAGTATTCAACCTATCTAGGTCACGGGTATATTATATTTTTTTTATAAATATTTTTTTATGAAACATAAAAAAATATTTAAATATGTATGCAATATATTCTCGGTGTGAATCATAAAACAAATTTTGTTTTTTTCATATTGTTTATTGCTTGGCTGAGAAGGTATATACGTTATAATATTTAGTTGTTTTTTGTTCTTTATAATTATTTTTAGGATACATAAACCGTGGCTGTTTAAACAGTTGTCTATAAAGTGCTTGTTGTTGTAATAGAGTCACAGCTGGTTTTTTTTTGATATTTAATTTCAAATTTTAGTCTTGTACTGCACATAAAAAAAACGAAATATTGTTGTATATAATCTGACCTATTTTGAAGCCTGTTAGAGTAAAATCCTGACTTTAAGCTTCCAAAAATTATTGGTCTTTTGTCTACATAATAAAATGATACAAAACGTATCGTCAATTTTTGTACAATACAGTCGTTTTAACTAGAATTAAAATGAATATATATGTATAATAAAAAAAACTCAAAAAGTGACTTGAACACTATATGTGGATTTTGAGTACTATTATAGATTTACAAACTTGAAAATTATTATACGTATAGTATTATCACAAAAGGATAATAACTCAAAAAACATTTTTTTAACAAAATTGGGAATTATCTACACCCTTCCCTTCTCCAAGACACTGACCATAACCCTTTAAGTAAGGGGTCAAATGGAAAAATAATTTTATAAGTTGATATCAGTGATTAAAAAAAAAAAAATTTGACCTATTTTAAAGCCTGACTTCTAGCTTCGATGATATAGCTGAGATTGTATTGCTTTTAGAATGATGTGGTTTTTTTTGTGTCTGTAAAGTGTAAACACAATAATTTTATTTTTTATTTGTGTAGGACCTCATTTAAGTAATAGTTGTTTTTTTCTATGCCTATTGTAAGATAATTTATAACTGTTTTTCACAAATGTTGTACACACTTGAAACTAGGTCAGAAAAATAAAATGTTAGGCGAAAAAGTTGTTTTAAAATATGTATTCAAAAATAATTTATGATTGTTGTTCACAGATTTTTTATTTTTTTTTACCCGAAATATGTTGGAAATATAAGGTTGTAAAACAACAATAAGAAACATTTTCATTTCCTAGCAGTTCTCATACTCGTCAAGTACATATTTTGCATTACAATGTTTTCAAAAAATATTATGCTACTTTTGTGGGTCGTGTGTTTTACAGTGAAAAATAGTGACGCAGGTATAGTATCGAATGTCTTAAACGGATATTATTATTTAAGGTCTTGCAACTTGTTAGAATCATCTTGGCATGTAAAAGTGCAGTAAAGAGTTTTAGAACTTTATCAGATATATAGATCCATAGAGTTGAATATTATGGCGATACTATTATTATTGAATATTCTAACCAATTAATGGTATAGTATTCAACCTATTTAGGTCACATGTATATTATATTATAGGTATGAAACACAAAAAAACAATTTGAATATAATTTATTCTCGGTGTGATTCACAAAAACACATTTTGTTTTTTTCATATTGTTTATTGCTTGGCTGAGAAGGTATATACGTTATAATATTTAGTTGTTTTTTGTTCTTTATAATTATGTTTAGGATACATAAGCCGTGGCTGTTTAAACAGTTGTCTATAAAGTGCTTGTTATTGTAATAGAGTCACAGCTGGGTTTTTTTTGATATTTAATTTCAAATTTTAGTCTTGTACTGCACATAAAAAAAACGAAATATTGTTGGCATCACATTTGTTGTATATAATCTGATTTATTTTGAAGCCTGTTAAAGTAAAATCCTGACTTTTAGCTTCCAACAATTATTGGTTTTTTTAACCACCATCTATGATTTGTTATAATATCTTCGCGAAAAATGTTTAAAATAGTTAGAGAACATTGGCGCAATTTAAAGTTTAAGATCTAGAAATTAGTCTAAGATAGGTCTAACATATACCTATAATACGGGTAAAATAAATTCTAGTCCACACTTAGTTGATGAACAAAAAGTACATGTTATGTGATTCTTTCAATTTTAGTAAAACTTTGGTTTACACAAAAGCTAGCTATACATTTATAATTATGTTGTGAACACAATAATTAAATATATGGGAACTAGAAAACAAGATATTATACGTATCTGAAAAAATATTTTTTAAGAATTATTATTGGTTTTTATACAAAATTAGTATTCGCTATAATATTCGTAACAATATGGTACTATCATGCAAGAAAATTCAAACAATTAGAAACACAAATAGTAAACTTAAAATAGTGTGATACCAATAGTTATTGGTCTTTTGTCTACATAATAAAATGATACAAAACGTATCGTCGATTTTTGTATAATACAGTCGTTTTAACTAGAATTAAAATGAATATATATTTATAAAAAATAGAGCCCAAAAAATGACTTGAACTGACTATGTAGATTTTGTATACTATTATAGGTTTACAAACTTGAAATTTAGTATACATACGTATAGTATTATCACAAAAGGAGAATTTTTTTTTTTTTTTTTTATTTATTAAAGAGTATTTACAATCTATGCTGCAAGGCATAATAAGCAAATAGTTACATTGTTATATATACAGAGAGAGGGAAAAAAAAATAAACAAATAGAAACGGTGATTTGATATGAGGAGGGAGGCTATCCAGTAATAGAACCCAACGTGATTTTTGTTCTAATTATTTTTAATTAGATTAATTTGAATTATTGTATTAACAGATCTCGACACCAATGTCTTCGGAGTCGGCGAGGTGGATTTCCGGGGAGTGAATTAGAAGCAAGTTGAGATATTAAAGGGTTAGAATGAGTGTGTAATTTGGAATGAAATTTTTTGTAGTGTTTTATGGCTAAGTGGTTTATTGGTTCTATTTTAAAGTCATTTTGAAGTGTGCAGTTTGATACATACCATGGGGCAGAAGAGATAATACGTAGAGTGATAGATTGGAAAGCTTGTAAGGTACGAAGTTGGGATGGTTTTGCACATCCCCAAATTTGGATTGCATATGCCCAAATAGGCCTTAATAGGGATTTGTATATAATAATTTTATTGTGGAAAGGTAATTTTGATTTGAGGATTGGACGTAGTAAATGGAGTCTGCTGTTGAGAATTTTTCTTTTAGATTTAATGTGGGAGCCCCAAGTTAATCGTTTGTCGAGTGTGACACCAAGATATTTGACTTCCGAGGATATTGGAATAAGTATTCCTTGGAATTGGGGAGGGGGTGGAACAGATTTTTTTAGTGTGAAGGGAACGTACACAGATTTATCTGGATTAATTTTAATTCTCCAATTAGATGACCAGGAATCAATTAGATTTAAGTGAGTTTGAAGGAAATTGGAAGTAACTTCTGGATCATTTCCTGGGGAGAGTATTGCAGTGTCGTCTGCATAAGTAGCCATAATAGTGTTTGGTGTTTTTGGAATGTCAGCCGTAAAAACATTAAATAGATCAGGGGAGAGGTCACTGCCCTGGGGCACTCCTGCTTTAATTTGGTGGTATGGTGAAAAGGAATTACCATATCTGACTCTATAACTTCTATTTTCTAAGTAAGAACGAATTATTAAGTAATATGGGGCAGGTAGAAACAATTTGAGTTTGAAGAGTAGGCCTTCATGCCATACACGGTCAAAGGCCTGGGCCACATCCAAAAATACCCCTGGACAATATTGTTTTTTTTCAAAAGAAGAACAAATTTGATCTGTTAGTCTGTGAATTTGGTGAACAGTCGAGTGATTGGATCTAAAGCCAAATTGGGAATTAGGAATTATGTTGTGGGCATGTAATATTGGTCTTATCCTTATGAGTATAATTTTCTCAAACAATTTGGCGAGAGTTGGGAGTAAGCTGATAGGTCTATAGGAAGTAATCTCATTTTTTGATTTGTTGGGTTTGGGGATAACAATTATTGTGGATATTTTCCATATTAATGGAAAATAAGAAATTCGCAGCATGGAATTAAAAATATAAGTTATTAGAACAATTGTTTTTTTTTGGCAAATTTTTGAGGATTTTGTTAGTTATGAGGTCATGTCCTGGTGATTTCCCTTCTTTTAATTTATTTATTAAAAATTTGATTTCACTTGGTGAGGTAAAAGGAGAATTAACTCGAAAAAAATTTGTTTAACAAAATTGGAAAATATCTACCCCTTTCCCTTCTCCAAGACCCTGGCCACAACCCTTTAAGTAAGGGGTTAAATGGAAAAATAATGTTATAAGTTGAAATCAGTGATTTTGAAAACATGTAATTTGACCTGTTTTAAAGCCTGACTTCTAGCTTCGATGATATAGCTGAGAAGGTATTGGTTTTAGAATGATGTGTTTTTTTTTTGTGTCTATAAACACAATTTTATTCCTGTGGCCGAGTTATTTGTGTAGGACCTCTATAGATATCATGTAAGAATAGCTGTTGTTTTCTATAAAATATATACCTATTGTAAGATATTTTATGATTATTTTTCACCACTGTTGTACATACTCGAAACTACGTCAAACACATATATCTTGTTGCGAAAAAACTGTTTTTAGAATATGTATTCAAAGATAATTTATGATTGTTGTTCACGATTATTTTTTACTCGAAATATAAAACTTTAAAAAGAAACTCAAAACAACAATAAGAATATTTTTATTTTCTAGCAGTTCTCATATTCGTCAAGTATATATTTTGAAATACAATGTTTTCAAAAAGTATTATACTTCTTTTGTGTGTCGCGTGTTGTATAGAGAGAAATAGTACCGCAGGTACAGGAAACATATTAACGTATGGCTCAAATTTATTTGGTATAGGAAAGATAAACGATAGAGCAGAAAAAGCTCTTACGGTGTTAGCGGATGAAGATTCTACGAGAACGGTGGTATGTATCTAAACATTCAGAAATATTGAAAAGCTAAAATAACATCCATCGCAATCAAATTTATTGTAAGCAGAATTGTGCAAATTCTTATTTGAATACAATTTTATTGTAATAAAAAATTGCCTTCCCATATTTATATAAATAATAGTTTTAAATATAGTATACTTTGGATTTATACAAAATAATGTTTCAAAATATAGTTACTTGAAAAAAAAACCTTGCAAACCAGTTAAATAATATTATTAAAAATTATTTGATAGTTAAATTTAAAATTATGTCAATACTTTTTATTCGAAAAACTTTGTTTGAAATTATAAGAAAAATTGTTTTGAAAATTATTTTAATTATTTATATAAAGTTTTAGTTGAAGTTTTATTTGAATGATATACAAATCTGATTGTAAGTTATTAAGTTGTAAGGTATACACAATTTTATTTTATTTTCACCAATCATAACGAATATTTTGTAACATAAGAATATTTGTTTCTTCTTATCTCGTCCGAAACTTAACTATTATTAGATTTAAAGACATTATGATAATACTTATATTCGGCTACCAAATCAATAATGATGAATTATCGGTGAAATTCATACAAGTATTTTTGCATTATTATTTTTTTTCTTTATTTTACATATACGATCTATACAGTTTTAGTACAATAAGTATATATGATGACACAGGTAAATTATAAACATTGAAAGTATGAAAAGAGAAGCCGTGCACTGACAACACTCTTATTAACGTCATTTTTTAATTAATTGATAGTGAGAAGGTCTTTGCACCACTTCCTTTTAAGTCTTTTTGGTGGGTTGTTGGGCATTGAGGGTAATGTGAGATTATTTACAAGGGGGTTTGGGTGATTTTGAAGAGAATTGTGGTAACGTCTGTAGTAGTCTTTGGCAACTTGTGTTATTGTTTTTATTTGTAAATCAGAGTGTAGAGTATGGTTTGATATATAAGGTGGTGCATTAGTGATGAGACGGAGTATTTTATTCTGTGAGACTTGTATTTTGTTAAGGTTCGAATTCTTAGCTGAGCCCCATACAAATTTGGACTCCGTAAGAGTTTATAAACGGTTAGTTTTGTGTGAAGGGGCAACTTCGAGTTAGAATGAAGAAATCTTCTCAGAATGTTAAGACGTAAGTTTAGTTTAATTTTGGTGGAGTGTATGAGGTGTGCCCAGTTTAGCTTTTTGTCAAAGTGTACCCCAAGGTATTTGATGAGGGTATTTGGACATTGTTTAGAGTAACGTGAGGGCAGATTCCTTGTTTGAGAGTGAATGTAATATGGCAGGATTTAGTTTCATTAATTTTGATTTTCCAATCAGTGTACCAGGTTTGAAGACTATTGAGGTGTGATTGCAAGTAATGAGAAGCAATTTGGGGGTCATTATGAACAGAAAGGATTGCTTTATCTTCGGCAAGTTCTGCTACGGTTGTGTTTAGATGGGTAGGTTAATCGGATGTAAATATGTTGAAGAGAAGAGGAGCAGAAATAGCACCTTGAGGTACCCCTGCTTTTATTTCAGATATGGTTGAAAGAGTTGTGCGGTAACGTACTGTAAATTGTCGTTCATCAAGGTAAGATTGAAAGAGTAAGTAGTAGTGTGGAGGTGGAATTTGTTTCAGTTTAAAAAGAAGACCTGATGGTCTTCTTTTATCATACCATACTCGGTCGAAAGCTTGCACAACGTCCAAAAAAACAGCAATGCAATATTGTTTATTTTCAAGTGATGAGGCGACTGTATCTGTTCAACGATTTATTTGTTAGATTGTAGAATGTCTGTTACGGAAATCTAACTGCGTGTTTGTAATAATTTTTGTCTTAACTATGATCGGTTTAATTATTTTTAGGAATAGTTTTTCAAATACTTTAGAAAAGAAAGGGAGAAGACTGATAGGTCTATAGGATGAGGGGTACTCCGGTGGCTTACCAGGTTTGAGTACAACTATTATTACAGAGAGCTTCCACTGCAGCGGAAAGTATGAGAGGCGAAGTATGGAATTAAATATAAATATATGTGAGAAGAATAAGTGTTTTTTTGGGGAGATGCTTAGCGACCTCGTATGTGATCAAGTCGAAACCAGGAGATTTTTTAGTGGGAAATGTAGATATGCAATGTTTAACTTCGGCTGGAGAGAAAGATTTGGGAGGTAGTGTCAATTGGAGTGGGGATAATAAGAAGTTTTGTATTTTATTAAGAAATTCAGTATTTTTTGCAGTTTCGTGGGGCTTAAAAACATTTTTAAGTGCTTTTTGAAAAGTTCTGCTTTTTCCTGATCATTTGCGGCCCATGAAACCATCTTCATTTCTAAGTGGAAAGAATGTAGGTTTGTCTTTTACGGCTTGTTTGGTGGTTTTCCATAGAGATCCGTCATGCGCGGAAAGGGAAGCTAAATAGTTTGAGTAATACTTGCTTCTGAAGTTTGCCAGTAATCTTTTAAGGCGGCATTATTTATTCTATGCACTTTAATATGTATAGAACAAATGTTTTTTATTCTGTTTTTCTAATTTTTGTCATATTTCATGTGTACTGAATTTAGCAGTGAGTGCGTCTAACCAAAGCACAGAATAAACCCATACTTATTTAAAAAAATAAAATCATTTGTTTTATGTTTTAAAAGCATAAAAGAAAAGCTATTTACATTTTTCAGATTTTTTTTTACGTTTTTATTTAGTAAATACCCGATTTTCGTGTGATTCAAAATTTGTTTACCTACTCAACCTAACCTAACAAGCGTAAGGTTGTTTGGTTAACTCGGCTTATTCCCTTTTCTGGATAAACGGATTCGCATAAAATGAACTGTACATTATACTTTAGAAAAAAAATCTGGATGACATCACAGACAAGCAATGGGACAATTTATTAAACCATTATGGTACCGAGCAGAATGGTTCAATCTCCCCAAAGGGATTACAAAAACTAGTATTCGATGAGTTCAGGGGATTCCTCACAGCTCGCCATGCAGAGATATATGCAAAATTACTTAATGCAAAGGGTAAAATTAAAAATAAAATAATGTTCTACGATAAAATCATTCAACATATTTCATATGTTTTTTTTTTCAGATAACTATAAAATTGAATTGGAACAATTGAAAAAAATGAAACCGATAATATATTTCTTGACATTGGTTTGTTCAATTTTTTTATTGTTGCTTAAAAATGTATTTATACTACTGAGAAATATTATAAAATACCCAAGTTTTAACATTTTTGAGAAAGTCTACCAAATTTAGAAATTTTAACGATAACGTAAATATTTCCTAACAGTTTAATTTGATAATAACTAACTCAAGATGTTTAAAAGGTGTATTCACTTTAGAATTTTCCTTCTTATTAATTTCAGTTTTATTAATAACGAGTAATAGACGTTAGAAGTCTGAAATATCATTTTTGTATATTGTCTTAAGAGAAGGAAAGATGATGATAAAGAAGTTTAAAGTATTAGAACTTTTGTGAATTCAAAAGTAAATGTCCAAAATTAATTATAGATCGGACAAAACTCTCAGCAAATTATTCCTCATTAAAAAAGTTAATTAAGTATACAAGGTGTTATACCTTAATAACTTATGGTGAACCGTTTAATATCTCACTGGGTTTATGAAGAAATTACATTTTTTTCTTTACCTATTGTATTAATGCATTGTTACCTTAATTTATTACCTTTTTTTTGTTAATATCTCCCTCTCAACTTAATTTTTTTGAAAGCAACTTTTGTAACTTAAATAGTAACGCATACTTTTCATTAACTTTTTTAATTGAAAATAATGTACTAAAAAGTTTTTATAACCAGTTTGGGATAACTATTTTTGAAGTTAGTGTATTACTATAAATTTGAGTGTATTATTCTTAATGGAGGAGGAGTAGTGGCCGAGTGGGTAAGGCGGCAGTGTGTTAGCGCTCACTGTCGCCGGTTCGACACTCGGTCACAGGCGCTCCGTTTGCTGGGTGAGCAATCGTCCGGTAAAAAGGAACCGCCATCCCCCTCTCCGGCGACGGATTGACAACCCGTCCCAGAAGCGAATTCGTCAAGAAACCATCTCATGATGGCAGCGTTGGGCCTTCATAGCCCGTTAAGCTACATGATGATGATGATTATTCTTAATGAATCATTTTTTTATAATATTTGTTGCATCTTAGCCATACAAAAAAAGTCAGTATTAAATTGACATAATATGCGTTTCTTATATTTTTTTAGAAAGAAAGTTTAGTGGAGAATGAAAACGTTAACAAAAATGAAACTTTTTCGAGAGAGTCTTCCGTGAATATAATAAAGAAAAATGCAGATGCTAAAATACTGTTCTCAGACGAGAATGAAATTTCAGAAATACTAGATCTTATTGGTCAAAATGGTAGTAAAAAACTTAACTACCAATTAAATTTTGTTTTTTCAATTATCCATTAACTGTTTACAGAAAATTCTAGAATAGAATGGACGAAGCTCGAAGAAATATTAAAAATGGTGGCAGATTCGCTATCGGTTAGTAGTTATAATTTCAATCCAATTTTTACTTTATCAGTATGATTGATCATTCTACCACAGAATAACAGGACTCAGAAAGGAATATCAAAAGGTTTATCAAAAAATATAAATATTATAAAAGTATAATGTGTTTCTTAAAACTTCTAGATGGCATATATATACAAGGGATTTAGTATAACCGACAAAGACGAAGATGGTGTTAGAGACGTTAATGACCGGGTTAATGTATGGATGGGCACTGATTCAGAAAAAAATGATACCTCTGAGGAATCAGCTGTTAAAATATCAGTCACTAAAATGATCATGGAGGGAGATTTAAACCGTAAATACTTAAGATTCACATTATTAATGAAAATTGTTATTAATTAACATTACAATTTTTCCAGACGACGGTTTGATTGATTTTTATGAATATATGGTAAAATTCAGTAATGATTTTAAGCAGCTCAGAGCATTCAATGATGTCACCTCATAACTAAACTCTATTCTCGATTCAAGAGAATATTTATTCATTGAAAAATATAACAATTTTACAATATACCAATAATTTGTAATACTTTTAGTAATTTTTTGTTTATTGTAAGCCAAAAACATATTTTAAAAATGTATATTTGTTTCAGATATTACAAATTAACTCTCAAAATAATACTAAAGAATACACTATGCACATGAATATTAAGTACATTCGATGAACATTTCATACATGCATTTCAATAGGGATAAACGGTTGCCAATAATCAATCGATTATTAATTTAATTATTTGTGTAACTGCTGAAGATTTATTAAATACATGTAATAAAATATTTGTGTGTATCTTTTTAAAAATGGTCTTACCCATACTCACAAAAAGTCTGTGTGTTAAATGTTATAAAATCCTATTTCAATATAATCATTAACTATGTAAGAGATAAAAAGTTTATTTTAAGTCCATTGTACAGAGTTTTTCAAGAAGATAGAAAATATAAATTTTATCTAAAGTCAACTTTGGTTTCGCAGATCTGTGTTACCGATTAACGGATATTATTATTTAAGGTCTTACAACTTGTTAGAATCATCTTAGCATGTAAAAGTGCAGTAAAGAGTTTTAGAACTTTATCAGATATATAGATCCATAGAGTTGAATATAATGGCGATACCATTATTATTCAATATTCTAACCAATTAATGGTATAGTATTCAACCTTTTTAGGTCACATGTATATTATATTATAGGTATGAAACACAAAAAAATATTTTGTATGCAATAAATTCTCGGTGTGAATCATAAAAACACATTTTGTTTTTTTTCATATTGTTTATTGCTTGGCTGAGAAGGTATATACGTTATAATATTAAGTTGTTTTTGTTCTTTATAATTTTTTTTATGATACATAAGCCGTGGCTGTTTAAACAGTTGTCTATAAAGTGCTTGTTATTGTAATAGAGTCACAGCTGGGTTTTTTTTGATATTTAATTTCAAATTTTAGTCTTGTACTGCACATAAAAAAAACGAAATATTGTTTGCATCACATTTATTGTATATATTCTGACCTATTTTGAAGCCTGTTAGAGTAAAATCCTGACTTTTAGCTTCCAAAAATTATTGGTCTTTTGTCTACATAATAAAATTATACAAAACGTATCGTCAATTTTTGTACAATACAGTCGTTTTAACTAGAATTAAAATGAATATATATGTATAATAAAAAAAACTCAAAAAGTGACTTGAACACTATATGTGGATTTTGAGTACTATTATAGATTTACAAACTTGAAATTTAGTATACGTATAGTATTATCACAAAAGGAGATTAATTCAAAAACATTTTTTTAACAAAATTGGAAATTATCTACACCCTTCCCTTCTCCAAGACACTGACCATAACCCTTTAAGTAAGTGGTCAAATGGAAAAATAATTTTATAATTGGATATCAGTGATTTTGAAAACATATAATTTTGACCTATTTTAAAGCCTGACTTCTAGCTTCGATGATATAGCTGAGATTGTATTGCTTTTAGAATGATGTGGTTTTTTTTGTGTCTGTAAAGTGTAAACACAATAATTTTATTTTTTATTTGTGTAGGACCTCATTTAAATAATAGTTGTTTTTTTCTATGCCTATTGTAAGATAATTTATAATTGTTTTTCACAAATGTTGTACACACTTGAAACTAGGTCAGAAAAATAAAATGTTAGACGAAAAAGTTGTTTTAAAATATGTATTCAAAAATAATTTATGTTTGTTGTTCACAGATTTTTTATTTTTTTTTACCCGAAATATGTTGGAAATATAAGGTTGTAAAACAACAATAAGAAACATTTTCATTTCCTAGCAGTTCTCATACTCGTCAAGTACATATTTTGCATTACAATGTTTTCAAAAAATATTATGCTACTTTTGTGGGTCGTGTGTTTTACAGTGAAAAATAGTGACGCAGGTATAGTATCGAATGTCTTAAATTTATTTGGTAAAGGAAAGATAAACAATATAGCGGAAGAAGCGGATTCTACGAGTACGGTGGTATGTATCTAAAATTAAATAATATTTGTAAACTTCTAGTATTCATGGCCAATATAACAAAAACCCTATTGAAATAAAATATTGATGATAACATATTTTCGAGATAGTTAGAATTATTGTATAAATAATATTGTAAGCAGAGTTGTGCAAATTCGTATTAGAATAAAATGTTATTTGAACAAAAAATTGGCCAAAGGATATACTGGTTTTATTTTTTTTTTTGTAAATAAAATATGAATTAGATTAATAGTTCAGGCAAATTAGATCCAATTTTGGCAAAAAGCGGGAAAAATTTTGGAAAGGTGAATTTTGGTATACATCTTAAGTGAAAGGTCCTTAATAACATACTAAAAGTCCCCTAAGATCGGACGCTAGAGCGAGCTTTGTGTCAACAAAATCAGTTTTTCGCAAATAACTTGTTATTTTTTAAGGTTAGAAGATAAATACTAAACATTTTATTGTAGAAGAGATAATTATCTATAAAAAAGGTATTTATACATTTTTTTGTGGGAACAATATTTACTTAGATAATTGCACATAAAGTATCATTGTATTGGAAACTTATTTTATTTTTATTAGATATAAATAAGTGCACATTTTATCATTGTCTGATTTGATATTATATGAACGACTATCAGTATTAAACCTATTATTATTGTTATTGTTATGATTATCGCAAGTCAGTTACCTTAAGTCATAGTCGCATGCGGGCTGTGTTGTTGAGCTTATCGCATGAACACGTCGCGTATTATTTTCGGTATTACATTATTATTTTATTTGCATATTGCAATTTTAAGTAGAATTTTAATAAAACTGAATTTTTGACACAATGTCTTCAAGTACGTGTTTCATTTGTGAAAAGCTAATAACATCGGAAAGTAACGTGGTGACTTTAAAATCGAATGGAATAGATTCAGTAATAAATGCGAGTAAACAAAGACTTGACGATAAGTGGTTAAAATTTTCCGAAAATATGAAAGCACATATAAAATGTCGAAAGGATTACACCCGCCCTCAAAGCGTTAAAGTCACAATCAATGCAGTTAATGAATCTAACGAATTAACTGGTACAAGTTATATATCACCAACAAAATGAAAATTAAGGTCAGCTATATCAGAGTTTAATTTTAGTTTCAATGTATGTTTTGTGACGGAGTCATAGATGACGAGTTTTTTAAAAGAGAGAAAAAATAAACATTGAAAAACGGAGGCAAATTCACGAAGTCCAAAGTTTAGAAGTACGGACTTCAATTTTGGATATGGCGAGAAAGAGAGTTGATGATTGGGGTAAGAAGATTGTTAATCGTATTTGTAATGTGTTTGATTTAGTAGCTGCTGAGGCTAAATATCACGGTGACTGCCACAAAACGTTTTTTGCTTTGCCTAGACATGGAATAAAATGTGGTAGACCAGAAAGTGAGGCACTGAATTTTGCGATGGAAAAAAATATTCAACATTTTGGAAAGTAGTGATGAATGTCAATATGCAGTTGAAGATTTAATAAAAGAGGTAAAAGATGATGGTTATGAGCTTGAAATAAAGTCCGTTATTGCTCGTTTAAAACACAAATATAAAGATGACATTATAGTGTTAACTTCTAAAACACAAAAAACCACTATTTGTTTTCGTAATACCGGTTATAAGATTTTAACTAATCAATGGTACAATGAAAAAAAAAAGATGAAACGGAAGACAGATTACGGGTTGTAGAGACTGCAGCTAAAATTATAAGGGAATAAATTAGGTCCCAAGTTTATGAGTTAGATACATAATCCTTCATCTGACAATTTTTTGTGTGATTTACAAAATCAAATTCCTAAAGCATTAAACTTATATATCAAAACGCTCATTAAAGAAAAAAAACAAAAAAATGAAAATAAATTACATAGGAAACGCACCGCTGCAGCTCATATTATTATATCTGCTGCTAGACCTAGGTCATTTCATTCTCCATTACTAATAGGAACCTCCATTAAAATTATGTAATTGTAATAATATAATCTAAAATAATCTGCCTTTGTTGTGTAATAATTATTAAAAAATAGTGTGAATTTTATAAATTTAAGTAACAAATATTTATAAAAAAAACGTGTCAGACAATTACGGACGCCATAAAACACAGGTTTCCAATACATTGATACTTAATGTGCAATTATCTAAGTAAATATTGTTCCAAAAAAAAAATGTATAAATACCTTTTTTATAGATAATTATTTCTTCTACAATAAAGTATATATCAATGCAATAAAGTGTTTATCTTTTAATCTTAAAAAATAACAAGTTATTTGCAAAAAACTGATTTTGTTGACACAAAGCGCGCTCTAGCGGAGCTAGCAGGCGTCCGATCTTAAAGGACTTTTAGTATGTTATAAGGACCCTTCACTTAAGGTGTACAACAAAATTCAGCTTTCCAACATTTTTTTCCGCTATTTTTTCTTATTTTCCTGGACTATAATACGGAATAATTAATCAAAGTATAGTTGCATGAATAAAAAAAACTTACAAACTATTTAAAAAATATTTTTAAAAATTATTTGATAATAAAATTTGAAATTATTAATTAAACTTTTCAATCGAAAAACTATATCTGAAAATATTAGAATAATTGTTGTGAAAATTATTGACGATCATTTTTAATTTCTTTTTACTTTTTAACTCGACTTATTCCCTTTCTGGATAAAAGGATTCGCATAAAATGAACTGTACATTATACTTTAGAAAAGAAATGTGGATGACACTACAGACAAGCAATGGGCAAATTTATTTAACCAGCATGATACCGATGAGAATGGTTCACTCTCCTTAATAGAATTTCAGAAACTAGTATTCGATGAGTTCGACGGATTCATCACCGTTAGCCATGCAGAGATATATTCAAAATTACTTAATTCAAAGGGTAATATTATAATTAAAACAATTTTCTACGATAAATCACTTAACAAATATCATAATTATTTTCAGATAATAAAAAAATTAATTTGGAGCAGTTGAAAAAATGGACACCGATAATATTTTTTTTGACAATGGTTTGTATTCAGTTTTATTATTGTTACTATATTGGGAGATCCATTTTTAAAGTTTTCCCTTTTGAAAAAAATGTATTTATACTACTGTATTAGAACTTTTATAACTTCAAAAGTAACTGTCCAAAACTAGTTATAGACCAGACAACATTTTCGGCAAATAATTCCCAATTTTAAAAGTTACTTAAATATTTAAGGCCACATCGATACTTTAGAGCACACAAGTGCTATGTCCATTTTTTTCAAAATCGTAATTTTGGTGTTCCTGAATTCTTGATAAAAAACTGAATCAAATGAGCCCGAAATCACGATTTTGAAAAAAAATGGACATAACACTTGTGTGCTCTAAAGTATTGACATTTAAGAAATAAAAATCGATAGATACCAGGAAAAATACAAACTTGAGTGTATTAATCTTGATGAACCATTTTGTATAATATTTGTTGCATCTAAGCCTTACAAAAAAAAAGTCATCATTAAATTGACATAATATGCGTTTCTTTAATTTTGTTTAGACTAGTTTAGCGAAGAAAGTTTACCACTACAAAAAGCTCACTTATTCGAGGGAGTTATTCGTGGAAAAATTAAAGAATAATGCAGTAGCTCAAAAACTGTTCTGAGACGAGGACGAATACTCAGATATACTAGATCTTATTGGTAAAAACAAAAGTAAACAAGCTGCCTATTGACATTTTTTTTTTTTAATTTTCCACCAACTGTTTACAGTACAATGGCCAATTAAACCGATGAGGCTCGACGAAATTTATAACATGTTTGGCGATTCACTAGCGGTTAGTAGTTATTATTTTTTTACTTTAGTACTGCAGTATGAGTGATCATACTACGTGGAGAATAAACAGAAGGGTATTTTAACGTTTATCAAAAAACCGCCAGTCATATTGAGTTTTAGCCAGTGATGCAAAAACTCAGGTACTTCCTTTTTTTTTTAATTTTGCTGCGACACAGTTTAGCCAGAATGAACAAAAATTGAGAATTTCCCTACACCCATTTTTGTACATATATATAACGTCAAGTTTTTCACATTCGTAGTGAATTTTAATTTTACTATTTAATAATCAAATATTTTAATATTAAAGTAAATAGTATACAAAAAAGATTCTCAACTTTTCGAATAATAATTACGCATTTTGTTTTAAGACATATAATAATATGTGTTTCTTAAAACATTTAGATGTTCAATATATACGAGGGATTTTGTGAAATGGACAAGGACAAAGATGGCTTTATTCCCATTAATGACCTGGTTGAAGGAGGGGTCGACATTGGTTCAAAAAAGGCTGAAATCACTAAAATGATCATGGGGGAGGATTTAAACGGTAAAAACATTAAAAACAACATTGTAGTGGAAATTATTATTAATTAACATTAAAATTTTTCCAGGTGACGGTTTGATCGATTTTCATGAATACATGCAAATGACGAGCAATATGTATAAGCAGAACGGAGAACCAGAGACGTAACCTCATAACTAAACTCTACTCTCGACTCAAATGAATATTAGGCATTGAAAAATGTAACAGTTTTAAGTACCAATAATTTGTGAAGATTTTAGTAATTTTGGATTTTTTGAAAACCAAATACATATTTTAAAAATGTATATTTGTTTCAGATATTTCAAATGATTTCTCAAAATAACATTAAGGAATACACTATGCACAAGAATTAATATTGTACGTTTGATGAAAACTTCATACATACATTTCAATAGATATTTCAAACCGGTTGTCGATAATCAATAAATTATTTAATTACTTTGTACAACTGCTGAAGATTAAAAAAATATTATAAAATATTTGTTTGCATATTTTTAAGTTTTCTATTATACTTTGATACATACAAATTAGTCCTTTGTTTTACCTTATCACCTTATATTGTATTAATAAACCTATAAAGTTTATAATAAAAGCTAATATTAAATTAATATGTTATGACTTTATAAGTTACCTGAAAAGAATTCTATCATTTATTATCATTGTGCCTCTATACTAATTAACGGTTTTACTGTTTGCTTCTACTTCCTTCTTTTAATGAGTTATCTTCAGCGTTAGAGTTTTTTTCTGTAAGTTTTTGTCTTTTACAAAGTTGCTTTGTACAGTGAACTCTCAATAACATGTTCACAGTTATCGTTTTCCTCTTAGCGATACATATTTCTTTTATTCAACACTTTTACCTCAATGCTATCATTGCCTTGATCATGTAACTGATTCAAATAATAAATACATTTTTCTACTCGATACTTAAATATTCTAAAATAAAAATCCATATCATAATGACTTCGGAACTGAGCAACAAGAGATATTTTACAAGTACGATACCAATACTGTTAGTTCACTGATAGAGTGTGCCACAAGACTGTACATTTGTATATTAATATATTTTATTCACCTATCTTTGATGACTAGTGGATAAAATTCTGTATGTTAAGCATATGCATATTTTGTATTAGTCAAATCCAGAGTATTTATAAAATATTGAAAACATTTGTACTCATTCTAGGAGATATATTGAAATATAGAAAAAATGACGCTCTTATCCTCAAAACCTGGAAAACCCAAAACAACTGACCGATTTTTCAACCGCCATCATTCATTTGCTATAATAATCGTCGCAAAAAGATGTTTGGCGCAATTTAAGTAATAATCCAAATCTGGTTATGGACCAGTCAAAATTTTCAGAAAATTATTCTTATTAAAATGGCTATCTTGATTTTTTTTTTAAATGTAACAAAAAATATTATTTTAGTATTAAGTAAAATAGTTATGTGAAAAAAAAATGGTGCTTATAGCGCAAATGAATAGAAATTAATTTAAAAAATAATCTTAAAAATATTTACTAGAACAAAAGTTATTTCATTTGTCGAATCATTGTGGAACAGCCTGTATTCTCGGTGTGAATAACAAAAACACATTTTGAGGATAGATATGCCATAGCTGTAAAAAATAATTGTCAATGAAGAGCTACTTATTGTAATTGGGCCACAGCTGGTGATTTTTTAGTATTTAATTTCAAACTTTAGTCTTGTACTACACATAAAAAAGCGAAATATTGAAAATACTTGTACTCCTTCTAGGAACAATCAGTGTTGTTTATTAAGTGTCCCGAGACCAAAATGTCATCCCACGTGTCAAAAACTGTTTAAAGTACAATTTCTATGTACCTACGATGTATGAAACACATGTGATAAGTTAAGATGATGGATATTTTTGAAAATCCAAACTCTCATTAAACTATTTTGATCCCTTGAATCGTAAGAGTACTTTCGCAATCACTTTGCCCAAGTTCATTTCTTATATCTGCGGAAATCATTAATAATCAAACTCGAGTTAAAATCTATATTATAAAAGCTTGTATTTTTACGATGCTTCCAGTATTGTGTAAAATAATTATTTGAATTAACTTTAGGAACCACCGACTGTAAAAAACACTAAAAATTAAATTGTTTGTTAATACACTGACATTTTTTATAATCAAAGGTGGTTTTTTGGTTTTTTAATTATTTTATAGAATTGTGTCTATAGTGTTTATTTATCTACTACTATTTTGTCGGAATTTTCGGCCACAAAATACATAATATACCATTATTTAATGTGCAATAATTTGCTAACAGTCTTTAAACTCCAACAAATATATCAACAATATTGCTTAGGGAATAAATCATATATTTCATTGAAATATTGTATAATACAAAATAAATCTCGATGTCGCTAATTGTTTGGGAGGTCTGGCTTTGATGAATGTTGAAGATTTTTTTTTTTAATTTAAACGTCTCGAGTAATAAAACATAGTTGACCTATTTTTCTGTTCAAAGCAAGCGTAAAGCAATAGTAAGGACATAATAAATGTATTTTATTAATACACAGTAGTATGTTGTTCATTTGATATGTTGTTATCATTTGTGTATTTATATTTTAAATAAATATTAAATTATCTCAGTTAACTGAACAACTACGTTAAACAATTGTTTTAAATGTTAACCTATATATTTAATTAAGACTAATTTGCTGAACCCTTTGACGGGTCAATAACTTGTTTTGAATAATTATTTTCAAAATTATTAAAGTTTAAACTTTAGGACGGGTGGCAGAGTGTAGAGTAGAGATATTTCTTTCTTCATGCTAGAATAGCTGCTGTTTTCCATACCTATTGTAAGATAATTTATAATTGTTTTTCACAAATGTTATACTCACTTGAAACTAGGTCAGAAAAATAAAATGTTGTTTGAGAAAATGTGTTCAAAAATATTTTATGATTGTTGTTCACAATTTTTGTTTTTACTCGAAATACGTCAAAAATATAAAACTGCGAAAAAACCACAAAATAACAATAAGAATATTACATTTCCTAGCAGTTCTCATACGCGCCAAGTACATATTTTGCATTACAATGTTTTCAAAAAATATTATACTACTTTTCTGTGCCGTGTGTTGTATAGACAAAAATAGTACCGAAGGTAGTAGAGATACAATAGTAGAGATACCAGTAGAGATAGTGGAAACTGCTACTAGTGTGGTATGTATTTAAGTTCAGTAATATTTAAAAGCCTATAGTATAAAAAATAATTTGTTTACAATTTATTATTAGCGGAACGAGGATGAAGGTTCTACGAGTACGGTGGTATGTATCTAAACATTCAGAAATATTTGAAAGATAGTATAATATACAAGGCCAAAATTACATAAAGACCTATTGCTATAAAATACATACGACAACATATTTTCTATAAAGGTTGTTAGGATTATTGTTTGGATAATATTGTAAGTAGAATAGTGCAAATACTTATTCGAATAAAATGTTATTAGAATAAAAAAATGTCTCCCCATATTTATATACTAGTTTTATAATTATAGTATATTTTGGATTTGTAAAAAACAATGTTTTAGGATATAGTTACTTGAAAAAAAAACACTTACAAACTATTTAAATAATATTATTTGAAATTATTTCATCAACTTTTTATTCTAAAAACTATGTTTGAAATAATAAATATAATAATTATTTTGAAAGTTACTTTAACTATTTCTAAAATTATTCAAGTAAAAGATTATTTAGATAAAGTTGTATTCGAATGATATATAAATCTGATTCAAAGTTATTAAGGTATACATATATTTATTTTATTTGCACCAGTCACAACGAATATTTAGTAGAATAGAAATATTTGTTTATTCTTATCTCTTCACTTTTACTAGGCTTAAAATACATTATAATAATAATTATTTTCGGCTAAACCAATAATGATGAATTATCGGTGAAATTCATTCAAGTATTTATAAATTATTTATTCCATACACATTAATATGTAAAGAATAAACGTTTTTTATTCTGTTTTTCTAATTTTTGCCATATTTAGTAATTTTATAATATTTTAAAAAACAAACTCAAACAAATTGAGTTCAGTATTATGCAATGTATGTGTCACACACTAATATTGAACCAAATTTAAATTACCAAAAAACTTACAATATATTATAACATTATCTGAAATGTTATCTAATAGATTTATTAGAGACTTTGTTGAATAGGGTTCACGCTTTTCTTTTTAGTAAAAAATTAAAGATGTTTAACATTTTTTAAAATTGTAGTTAATTTTAGATTGTTTTCAAAGTAATTGTCACTTTAAATAAGATTTGCTAAAATTGATTGGTAAATTGTTATTGAAGTAAAAATATCTTTTTATTTTTAGTTCACTTTTTTACTATTTTTTAGAAAAGCATGATTTTAAAATTTTTTTTTATTTATTCAATATTTTTTTACTTTTTAGTCCTATAAAGGGTACTTACTAATTGGTGAATAGATGACTAAATTTTTGTTGGAAAATTTGAAAAAAAAATGTTTAGTGAAATGACCCCCCCATATCGACCCCCGGCATTTGCGAACTGCATGTATGGGTCCCAATATTTGGACAGAACATTGTATTGTCATCCAAAATGAGTGTCTGGGTTAAATTTCAACGTTCTACGATATCAGGAAATGGGTTAAATTAATTTTGGAAGATTGAAAAAACATGAAATTTTTGTAAAATTACCTCCACATACCATACTTTTTACTTATTAACTAGACTTCTCCCCTTTCTTGATAAAACGATTCGAATAAAATGAACTGTAAATCATATTCTAGAATAAAAATCTGAATGACATCACAGACGAACAATTGAAAAATGCATTTATCAAGTACGATATCAATAAAAGTGGTTCAATCTCCCCAAAAGAATTACAGAAACTAGTATTTGAAGAGTTCAACGGATTCGTCACCGTTCGCCTAGCAGAGATATATACAAATTTACTTAATGCAAAGGGTAATATTTAAAATAAAACAATGTTCTACGATAAAATCACTCTACAAATGTGATAATTATTTTCAGATAAGAATAAAGTAGAATTGGAACACTTGCTACAAATGAAACCGATAATATTTTTTTTGACAATGGTTTGTTCAGTTTTATTATTGTTGCTCTGTATAGTTGAAAAAATGTATTTATATTACTACTATGAAATATTATAAAATACCCAAGTCTTACAATTTTCCAGACTAACTTATGAAATTTTAATGATAACGTAAATATTTAACTGAAATTTTAAATTGAGAATAACTAGCACAAGATGTTTGAAGGTTTATTCACTCTAAAATTGTCCTTCTTATTAATTTTAGTTTTATTAATAACGAAGAATAGACTTTATAATCTGAAGTAGTATTTTTGAATAATGCCTTAAGAGAAGATGAGGATAAAAAAGTTAACAATATTACAACTTTTATAACTTCAAAAGTAACTGTCCAAAATAAGTTATAAAACAGTCAAAATTCTCAGCAAAATATTCCTAATGAAAAAAGTTAATTAAGTATATAAGTCCACATTAAAGATATAAAAATCGATAGATCACCAAGAAAATATACGAATTTGAGTGTATTTATACTTAATGAATCATTTTGTATAATATTTGTTGCAGCTTAGTCTTTCAAAAAAAGTCATTATAAAATTGACATAATATGCGTTTCTTATATTTTTTTTTTAGAAAAAAAGTTTTGTGGATAACAAAAAGGTCAACAAAACTAAGACTTTTTCGAGAGAATCTTTCGTGAAAAACATAAAGAAAGTTGAACAAGCTAAAATACTGTTCCCAGACGATAGTGAAATTTCAGAAATACTAGATCTATTTAATCTAAAAGACAGTAAAATCCTTAACTACCTAATGAATTTCTGTTTTTTAATTATCTACAAACTGTTTACAGAAAATTCACGAATTGAATGGACGAAGTTCCAGGAATAATGAAAATGGTGGTGGATTCGATAATGGTTAGTAGTTATAATTTTAATATTATTTTTACTTTATTAATATGATCATTCTACCTTATCTTGGTCAAGTTTTTCATACTCGTAGTGAATTTTACTTTTAATAATTAAATATTATTAGTAGTAGTACATAGAGTAGATTCGCGTGTAAATTACATATTTAAACAAATAATGATTACGCATTTTGTTTTAAAACATAATATATAATGTGTTTCTTAAAATGTATAGACGGCACGTATGTACAAGGATTTTTGCATAATTGACAAGGACGAAAATGGCGTTATAAAAGTTAATGACCTGATTAAAGCATGGATCGGCAATGATTCAAGAATTTCCTCAGATGAATCAGACTTAGAAGATTTAGTCACTGAGCAAGCAGCCATTAAAGCATCGGTCACTAAAATGATCATAGATGGGGATTTAAACGGTAAATACTTTTGAACAACATTGTAGTGGTAATTATTATAAGTTAACATTAACATTTTTCCAGGCGACGGTTTGATTAATTTTTATGAATACATGCTAATAATGGTTAATGATTATAAGCTGTTCGGAGAACCGGAGATGTACCCTCATGACTAAACTCTACTCTCGACTCAAGATAATAATATTTATTGAAAAATATAACAGTTTTTATGCTAAACATTTTTAAAGTTATAGTCATTTTTGATTTTTGGAAAACCAAATACAAATATTAAAAATGTATATTTGTTTAAAATTCAAATAAATAATTTGTACAATTGCTGAAGATTAAATAATTATAATAAATGTATTAAAATATTCGCTTGCATATTTTTAATTTGTCCATTATACTTTGATGCATACATATTAGTCCTTTGCTTTACCTTATTACCTTATATTATGTTAATAACCTAAAAAGTTTATAATAAAACCTAATATTAAATAATATTAATATATTATGAATTTATTAGTTACCTACTTAAAAATAATTCTATGTTTTTTTTAACTTGAATATCGAAAGCAATTTTATATGATAAAGTCTGTATGGAATATTGCAGAAATCAGTTTATGTTGGTTCTCCCACATGGACATCTCGTGGAAAATCCCAATCCAACTTTGCGTTATCATTCACCATAATTGTGTCTTTATACTAATTAACGGTTTTACTGTTTGCTTCTACTTCCTTCTTTTAATGAGTTATCTTCAGCGTTAGAGTTTTTTTCTGTAAGTTTTTGTCCTTTACAAAGTTGCTTTGTACAGTGAACTCTCAATAACATGTTCACAGTTATCGTTTTCCTCTAAGCGGCACATCTTTCTTTTATTCGACACTTTTACATCAATGTTATGATTGCCTTGATTATGTAACTGATTCAAATAATAAATACATTTTTCTACTCGATGTTTAAATATTCTAGAATACAAATCCAAGTCTGAATGACTTCGAAACCGTGCAATGGCAAGAGATATTTAACAATAACGAATCCAATACTGTCAGTTTACTGATAGAGTGCGCCACAAGACTGTCTGCAAAGCAACTATAATAGTACTTTTGTACTTTTATATTTACCTATCTTTAATGACTAGTGGATACAATTCTATAGATTTAGCATATGTACTTGTTTTCTTAGTCAAATTTAAAGTATTTGTTGAAATAATCAAACTGGTATAGGAGGGGGGCAATCACCCTCTGGATATTTATTTGTGTATGTAGTATGTATCTATATCTACTAATAACTAACTAATCATCTTCGTTAAACGAATTGCATGCGTTCTGTTTCTAAGGAGTTTTGTATAGGCAATCTTTGAGAAAAATAGGTTTTAATAAATTTAGACCATGTCAATTAATTTACCGGTTAATTTGTATAAGTTTTAGGGTATTATTTTTATTTTAAATAATCTTTTTTATGGGTAAAAGCCATTTTGGTTTATTTTAGACCAAAAAGTCAGACTAAATTTCGACTATATTATATGATGATGGTCCAATTTTAATTCTGTAAAGAGATCGAGTTCTTTGGCTAATTTTCCACGTTATGTAAGAAGCCGATTTTTATTTTAAATGTTTAGTTCTTGGAAATAAATCAATTATATTTGCCATTTTTTTAATACTTAAACCCAATTTTTTTTTATAAAAATAGCAAAAAACAAAAATCTGTATCCTACATAACCCAGTAAAGTTGCTAAACAAGTCGAATATATATTTATAGAATTGAAATAGGATCTTACTAAGTAGAGGTAATTTTATCTAGTTTTTAGGTCTAAAACGTTCAAAAACCAGACCACATACAATAATAGAAATGTAGTGATCAATAATTTGTATGCTTATGTGATGTCATACATACATTTTTTTTATTCTATCCCCCCCCCCCTCCAAGGGGATAGAGTAAATACACCCATCCGAGTGATTTTTATAAACAGACTCTTTTTTAAGGGTCATACCCAAACAAAAAGTTGATTGAACAATACACACAAATGATGACTTGATATTTTTTTTAAAGTGAGGAGGGAAGAAGCAACCCGATAATATTTGTTTAACTCTAAAACTCTTAATATGTTTAACCACAAACAATTTTCATTTTATAGATAGGTGTAGCAAAATTATCGGTTTAAAACTAACATCTTCAAAAATTCAAATTCCAATTCTTGATTTGTACGCATCAAATTTTAATAATGTACCTACATACTTTGTTCAAATTTTTATTTTAGAATATTTTTGTTTCCAAATATTTTATTTTATATCTAATGGGTTTAAGATAAGAAGTATTGGTCAGGTATACATAATTTTAGTACCCCTTAGGTCTGTTGTGCCTATGGACAAAGCCCCAATCAGGTGTCGTATTCTTATGGACCCACCCTAATGTGAAAGTCTAGTTCCGCTTATACAAAACCGTTTTTCGTTTGCTCGTCATAAATATAATAAATAAAATATACTTACCAAATAAAGGGTGGAGAGGGGTGAAGTGCCCCCTGCCTTCTTGGGCTTCCACCACTGACACGGCATTCAGCAGTCACGTCTAACACCTAGGCTTCGTGGAAGACCACTGCCGTTTCTCTGTGTTGACAAATTTTTGTTTTGATTTAAGTTTGATAAATTTATACTCTATTTAAAAAGGATGATTCGTTAAGGTCTTATTCTTATAAAACTTATTTTCACGAAGAAATGAGAATGTTAATATTCAAAAAATTATTTTTTTCCAATACTTAAATCGAGTACCAATGTTAATAAAATTAATGTCTGTTTGTAATCTGCTATTCGTACATAAGTAAAAATTTGTAGTTTAATCAATAACTTAATATTTATGTAACTATTAATTCTTGATCGTATCGTGTTATTGTAGCAATCAAAAATTAAAAACAATTATTTTTTGTTATCTAATTTTTTTTAAAAACAAAAATATTAAATTTAAAGTGTATTTAACAATATAATTAGTTACTGTTTAAAAAAAGTATTTTTGTAGGATATTCAAGTATTTTTTAAAAACAATTAGGTGTTTGTCATTTGGATTGTTTTTCAACTCGTATCAAGTTGTATCCAAAAATACTAGCGTTGATAATAATATAGTTATACACTATAGTTAACATTTCTCTGTACTTGTTCAAGGGCCAAGTTGCTATGTATAACATTCAATCTTTTAAGTTTCACTTCATAAACAGATTTAACTTTAAAACCTTCAGATTGATATCTTGATCAACAAGTATCTACCAGTAATAATTGTGTCTAGTTAGCGCTTTGTTGGGAGGGGGGTGTGGAATTAGAATAATTTTACTTTTTCACTCTTAAAAATAGAGACCACCCCGTCCCAAAAAAAAAAATGATTGCATTCTTTTTATCTTTTAATTTTATTTACTATCAATTGGTGAACCTTAGTTCTGATCGAATGGACATTTTTATAAAATCATTTAAAAGGCATGCGCTTTTTTTAAAAACACTGTTCTCAGATCAAAATATCATCCTACTTCTTCGCCTAAGAGTTCGTTTTGACTGTGCTTGATTTAGACTGTGCTGGTTTTGATTGTGCTTTGTTTGGACTTTGGTGGTTAAAACTTTGATGAATTCTTACTATTTCCATATTCGCATCAAAGCGTTTGATTGTGATAATATCACAGCGAGGTTTAAAAATGTATATGACCTAAGCTTTATCTGTACAAAACCAAGTATATAATCATTTTATAAACACATTTTTTATAAATATTTTGTTTGAGATTTCCTTGTAAGTATTTACGCAAATTACAGTCTATTATTTTAAAACAATTTAAACAGCGTCAAAAACTCTAGTCACTAATAATCAAACTCCAGTTAAAACTTCTATTATATAAGGTTGTATTATTACGTTGCTTACAAAAAAGTGTAAAATAATTATTTCAATTATATTTAAGAAACCCTGAGTTTGTTAATACACTGAATTTTTATAATGTAATGTGGGTTTTTAGTATTTCTAATATTTGATAGAATTTGTTCACTAGTGTTGATTTATGTTTTTGGAATTTTAGGTCATAAAGTAAACAGTACACCATTATTTAATGTGCAATAATTTTAAACTCCATAAGTATATTAACAATTGGTATTGCTTAGGGAATAAATCAAATATTTAATTAAAATATTGTAGAATATAAAACAAAAACATTGATATCGCTTATTGTTTGTGGGGTCTGGCTTTGATGAATTTTTTTTTTTTTTTAATTTAACGTCTCGAGCAGTAAAATATTGTCGAAAATGTAAAGGATTAGTAAGAACATAATAAATATATTTTCATAGTAAACAATAGTATGTTGTTCTTATGATTTGTTGTTATCATTTGTGTGCTTATATTTTAAATAAATATTAATTCTCTTTGCGCAATGTATTATGTCATTTTCCAATAACGTGTAAACATAGAAAAACAGACCCAGAACACGCATGTATGACGTTCAATACTTAAACAAAAAAACGCTGTTTTCTTAAAGGCTACTTGCTTGAATAGCTGTTGTTTTCTATATCGTAAGATAATTTATGATTGTTTTTCACGACTGTTTGTACGTACTTGAAACTACGTCTGAAAAAATAAAATTTGTTGCGAAAAAGCTGTTTTAGAATAGAAGATAATTTATGATGGTTGTTTACAATTTATGTTTTTACTCGAAATACGTAAAAAATATAAAGCTGTAAAACGAAACGCAGAACAACAATAAGAACATTTTCATTTGGCAACAGGTCTCATACGCACCAAGTACATACATTTTAAAATACAATGTTATCAAAAATTAATATTATACTACTTTTGTGCGCCGTGTGTTGTATAGACAAAAGTAGTACCGAAGTTAGTAGAGCTATACCAGTAGAGTTAGTGGAAACTGCTACTAGTGTGGTATGTATTAAAGTTCAGATAATATATTTAAAAGCTTATAGTATACAAAATAATTGTTTTATAATTTATCATTAGCGAAAAGAGGATGAAGATTCTACGAGTACGGTGGTATGTATCTAAACATTTAGGAATATTTAAAAGCTATACATGGTCAAAATACCATAAAAATCGATTGCAATGAAATACATACGATAACATATTTTCTAAAAAGGTTGTTAAGATTCTTATTCGAATAATACGCTATTCGAACAAAATGTTATTCGAATAATTATTTTAGAAATTATTTGAAAAATTTGTTAACAATTTATTCGAATAAAATATTGTCCTCCCATATAGAATATGTGTATTTTAAATATTTTATAAATGTAGTATATATTAGTTTTATAAGAAATAATGTTTTAAAATACAAACTATTTAAATAATATTTTTAAAAATTATTCGAATAATAAAAATAAAAACTAATTGAATATCTTTTTATTTAAATAATTATGCTTTGAATTATCAAACACAAAATAAACACATAAAAATCTGAAAAACTGCATATTTTTATGTTTTAAATGTAAAAAAGAAACAGTTTTTGGATTCTTTAGATTTTTTTTTTTTTAGTATAAACCCGATTTTCTTGTTTCCCAAAATGTTTTAGTACTATTTTCTTAAATAAGTGATTTTCAAAAAATGCATTTCATGTAATATACTAGGATGTAAACGATGAACTGCAAGTAAATTTAACAAGTACGACAATATAAGGATGGTTTAAGTACCCCCAATAACAAAAAAAATAAGTACTTAAAAGGAAAAAATTATAAAACGTTTCTAGTGCAAAAAAATTATGTTTTCGCTTTTAACCGATGATTTTTAAATTTGATTACTTTTTAACTCTACTTATTCCCTTTCTTGATAAAAAGATTCAATAAAATGACTGTACATAATTTTCTAGAATATAAATCTAGATGAAATCACAGACGATCAATGGAAAAGTATATTTATCAAGCACGATACCGATAAAAGTGGTTTAATCTCTTCAAAAGAATTACAGAAACTAGTATTCGATGAGTTCAACGGATTTCTCCCCGTTGACCATGCAGATATATATACAAAGAAAATTAATTTAAATGGTAATATTAAATATAAAACAATGTTCTACGATAAAATCACTCTACATATGTCATAATTATTTTCAGATAATACAAATATAAATTTGGAACAGTTGAAAAAATGGTCACCGATAATATTTTTTTTGACAATGGTTTGTTCAGTTTTATTATTATTACTATACAGGGTGATCCATTTTCCATAATTTTTCCTTTTTAAAAAACATTTATTTATATTACTGTAAAATATTATAAATTACTCAAGTTTTAAAATTTTCCAGAAGGTCTACAAACTTTAAAATTTTTAATGATAACCAAACTAACATTTTTAGGTAAGAATAAGTAGCTCAAGATGTTTAAAAGTTTTTTCACTCTAGAATTTCCTTCTTATTAAATTGGTTACTTCAACCAAATTATAAGTTGAACCTTTCATCAAATACAAAACAAAATCTATATTATGTTTTGATCATTGACGATTTAAAACTTGAAACTTTGTTTTATTAATAACGAGAAATAGACTTTAAAAATCTTAAGTATTTTTTTTGTATAGTAACTTAAAAGAAGGAAAGATGAGGATAATGAGGTTTAAAGTATTAGAATTTTTTTAACTTCGAAAGTAATTGTCCAAAACTAGTTATAGACCAGACAAAATCCTCAGCAATTTTGTTCCAATTAAAAAAATTATTTAAGTATACAAGTTATTAGTGTATTTGTTGCATCTAAGCCTTATACAAAAACGTCATTATTAAATTGACTTAATATGCGTTTCTTTTATTTCATTTTAGAAAGAAAGTTTTGTGGAGAATGAAAACGTCAACGAAAATGACACTTTTTCGAGTGAATCTTTCGTGGAAGTAATAAAGAGAAATACAGATGCTAAAATACTGTTCCCAGACGGGGAAGGAATTTCAGAATTACTAGATCTTAATGGTAAAAACGGTAGTAAACATCTTAACTACCTATTGAATTTTCTTTTAATTATTCACAAACGGTTTACAGTAAAATGGCCAATAAAATGGACGAGGGTCGAGGAAATATTAAAAATGTTTGCGGATACGGTAGCGGTTAGTAGTAATTATTTTAATATTATTTTTAGTTAAGTACTTCAGTATGAGTGATCATATTACTACAGAATAAACAGAAGGGAATCTTATAGCTTATCAAAAAATATAAATATTTAAAAAAAATATTGTGTTTTTTAACATTTCTAGGTGGCAAATATATACAAGGGATTTTGTATAATTGACGAAGACCATGATGGCTTTATTGGCGTTGATGAACTTGTTAAAGCATTGAGCGAAATTGATTCAGACAAGGCCATTGAAGAATTAGACTCTGAGGAATCAGCCATTAAAGCCAAAAAATCAGTCACTAAAATGATCATGGAGGGGGATATAAACGGTAAATACTTAAGAACAACATTGTAGTGAAATTATTATTAATTAACGTTAACATTTTTCCAGGCGACGGTTTGATCGAGTTTTATGAATATATGCTGGTAATGAATAATGATTATAAGCAGTTCAAAGAATCAAATATGAACTTTTATAACTAAACTCTACTCTCGACTCAAGAGAATATTTATTCATTGAAAATTATAACAGTTTTACAGAATATCAATAGTTTGTAAAATTTTTAGAATAGTTTATGTTTATGCAAGCCGAAACCATGTTTTAAAAATGTATACTTGTTTCAGATATTACAAATTATTTCTCAAAATAATATAAAAAGAATACACTTACCTAAATAGGATTAAACGGTTGTCAATAATCAATCGGTTATTTAATTAATTTGTGTACATGCTGAAGATTTAATAAATATAATACATGTAATAAAATATTCGTGTTAAAAGTTTTCTTTCATACTTAGTTGCATACAAATTAGTCATTTTCTTTACTTTATCACCTAATATTATGTTAATAACCTAAAAGGTTTACAAGTATTGATCCTTTAAAGGTCAAGAATACTCCGACGAGACACAATGATCATCTTGCAGGTGGTTTTCTGATATAGTACTCCTTCGAAAAAAGTAACTATTTCCTTTCTTCTTAAAATAAATAAACTTCAGCGTTAGAGGTTTTTGACATCTTCATGTCTTAGCTCTGGCACATAACCGAAAAAGTGTTTAGAAAAACCGTTTTCGACACGGAGATGGGGTTGGGGGGTGGTAAAGGCGTTGGGGTGGTGAAGGGAATGTGGGTTGGGTGCACAGACTTTTATACTAACTAGATAAGGTACTCGGGGAGTTTTAAATTGGCGGTAGTGAAGTCAAGCTTATCACGCGACCATGTTTTCGGTTGGCAAATAATTTATAATCACATAGAATCTGTATAATTTGTTTAATATGTGTTTAATAACCACAAATAAATAATAAGTAAAGACCTTTATTAAGTGGGTACGACATTTGCCGTAATCGGTAATACACTTCATAGTAAAAAGATGAAATGTTTTGCCAACCCAAATAATGACGCGTACTCTTTATGATGCTTCATGTGATAATAGGAGTACCTTATCTAGTTAGTATAAAAGTCTGTGGTTGGGTGTGGCTATCATGCTGTTATCTGGTAAGAGATGGGGGGGGGGGGTGGAAACGGGGATAAGAGATATGAAATAGGGGTAAGAGATATGAGATAGGGGGTAGAGGATATGGGGTAAGAGATAGGGAGTAGGAGATAGGGGGCGAAATTTATTCGGTAATTCGACGAGACATGAAAATGCTCTTTCGTGGTTGGAGAATCGGCTGAAAAACTTTTTTCTGTACGTTTTGGTCTTTTACAAAGTTGCTTTATACAGTGAACTCTCAATATAATGTTCACAGTCAACGTTTACGATACCGATAATGATAGTTTACTGATAGAGTGAGCCACAATACTGTCCACAAAGCAACTTTTATAGTAGGTACTTTTGTATATTAATAATTTCTACGTATCTTTGATGACGGATGGACAAAATTCTATATATTTAGAATATGCGTATGTCTTATTAGTCAAATCTAGATTATTTGATTGAAAAATCAAACTGGTACAGGTGGTGCAATCGCCCCCCCCTCCCCTAATATTTATATGTGTGCGTAGTATGTATCTATATCCACAGGTATATATTACAATTAGATAGCCGACAATTAGATATATTCCAAAAATACATAGTAGGTCCAACTAAAAGTCTGGTTATTCGGTCTGGTAATAGTCGGGTCACAATGAACTTGTAGTTGAAATTACTAATTCACATTTGTTCCTGTAATCATTTGGTTGAGCCAATTGTTTATTTAGTTCTTCACGCTAGAAATTTTTCGTGTCCCTATATTATCCTATATTTTAAGTACGACCAATTATGAATAATTTTCTTTTTAGTAAGGAAGAGGTTTACATATCAAAAGTAAAAATATTATGGATAATATTATAAATGTTTTAAAATAATTTTTAATTTTTAGTTTTTCTTTTTAAAAATATTTACAATTAATTAGTTTGGAAACTATTATGTGTCGAATAACATTTAAATGGATATAATATACAATATTTAACAAATGTTATTCAAGCTTTATAGAAACAGTTGTATTAAAGTATGACGCAAATGGCAATATTATTTGAATAATAACAGACCGTTCATATTTCTAAAAAACACCAGAGACGGGTAAAATATATCTCTAGAAAAAAAAAATTTTGGTTAGCGTTTTACAAAATATTTCTTCAACATTTAAAATATTTCCGATATTATTAGAACCAAATAAGTCAAAATGTTGTATTTATTATTATACAGATCCTCAAGTCAGAGTATCACGGTATAAATTATCACGGTAAAATTAATTTTGTCGCTTATTGTTTGGGGGTCTTTGGAGAATTTCAAAATTTTGACGTCCCGAGTAAAAACATATTGTTGACCTATTTTTCTGTTCAAAGCAAGCGTAAAGCATTAGTAAGGTCATAACAAATCTATTTGATAGACAATTTTGTCACTTATTGATTTATGTTATCGAATTTTTCGACCATAAGTACACAATATACTATTATTTAATGTGCAATAATTTTCTACCAGCTTTTGAACTCCAAAAGTATATTAACAATTGGTATTGCCTAAGAAATAAATCAAATATTTTATTAAAATATTGTATAATATAAAATAAATCTTGATGTTACTTATTGTTTGGGGGGTCTGGCTTTGGTGAATATCAAAATTTTAACGTCCCGAGTAAAAACATATTGCCGACCTATTTTTCTGTTCAAAGCAAGCGTAAAGCATTAGTAAGGTCATAATAAATGTATTTTCTTAGTAAACAATAATATGTTGTTTTAATGATTTGTTGTTATCAATTATGTACTTATATTTTAAATAAATAATTAATTCCCATCAACCAATGTATCCCGCCCTTTTCCAATGACGTATGAACCTAGAAAAACAGACCCAGAGCACAATTATTGTATGCACGACTTAAACAAAAAACGGTGTTTTCTTATAGGCTTCTTGCTAGAATAGCTGTTGTTTTCTGTATTGCAAAATAATTTATGATTGTTTTTCACGACTGTTGTACATACTTGAAACTACGTCAGAAAAAACAATTAGGGGCAAAAAGCTGTTTTAGAATATGTATTCAAAGATAATTTATGATGGTTGTTCACAAATTTTTGTTTTTGCACGAAATACGACAAAATTTGTAAAGCTGTAAAACGAAACGCAACACAACAATAAGAACATTTTCATTTACCAACATACGCGCCAAGTACATATTTTGCATTACAATGTTTTCAAAAAATATTATACTACTTGTGTGTGTCGTGAGTTTTATAGTAAAAAGTATTACCGCATATGGTGGAGAAATACCAGCAGGGACAGTGGAAACTGCAAGTAGTGGAGAGATACCAGCAGGGACAGTGGAAACTGTTACTAGTGTGGTATGTATCTAAAGTTCAGAAATATTAAAAAGCTTAAATTGTACAAAATATTTTTTTTACAATTTATTATTAAATAGATAGTGGATGATGTTTCTACGAGTACAGGGGTATGTATCTAAAGTCTAAAAATTCATAAATACATGCATTATTTATTCCATACACTTATGTATAGAATAAAAGTTTTTAATTTAAGTATTTTAATGTGATTTTCTTATGTAAGTTGTGAGATTCTAACAAAAGCACAGAATTAACACAATACAATTAAAAAAATAACATCATATTTTGTTTTATGTTTTATGTTAATGCAAAAAGTTTTATTGTATACATTTATACAATAAAACTTTTTGCATTTTTTAGATTTTTATTTACTAATAAACCTAATTTTTGTATTTTCCAACATTTTAAATAGATAGTGGATGATGGTTCTACGAGTACAGGGGTATGTATCAAAACATTCATAAATACTTAAAAGCTAGTATATTATATATGTCCAAAAGTAACATAGAGACCTATTATAATAAAATATAGATGGTAACATATTTTTGATATTGTTAGGATTAATGTATGAATAATATTGTAAGCAGAGTTGTGTAAATTCTTTTTAGAATAAAATGTAAATTGAATAAAAAATCGTCTTCCTATATATATAAATAAATATTTTTTTTTTATAATATTTTAAAAAATTATTTGATAATTAAATTGAAATTATTTTAATAACATTTTATTCGAAAAATTATGTTTGAAATAATTATTTTTTTAATTATTTACATAAACTTTTATTCAAAAAATTATTTCCAAAATTATTCAAGTAAAGTTTTTTTCCAATGATACACAAATCTGATTGTAAGTTAATAAGGTATACAAAATTTTATTTTATTTTCACCAATCATAACGAATATTTAGCAGCATAGAAATATTATTTTTTTCTTATCTCGTCCCTATTACTAGCCTTAAAAGACAATATGATAATATTATTTTTGGTTAAACCAATAATGATGAATTATCGGTGAATAGAATACAAGTTTTTAATGTAAGTTTCTAATGTAAAATGTGAGATTCTAACAAAAGCACAGAATAAAAACAATACAATTTAAAAAATAATATCACATTTTGTTTTATGTTTTAAATGTATAAAAAAAACTTTTTGCATTTTTTAGATTTTTTAATGTTTTTATGTACTAAAATCCTAATTTTCGTATTTTTCAACATTTTTTTACACATCATACTATTTTCTTAAATAAGTGATTTTCAAAAAATGCATTTCATGAATATACTAGGATTTAAACGATGAACTGCAAGTAAATTTAACAAGTACGACAAATATAAGGATGGTTTAAGTACCCACAATAACAAAAAATTAAGTACTTAAAAGGAAAAAATTATAAAACGATTCTGGTGCAAAAAAAATTATGTTTTCGCTTTTAACCGATGATTTTTAAATTTGTTTACTTTTTAACTCTACTCATTCCCTTTCTTGATAAAAGGATTCGCTTAAAATGAACTAAACATAAATTTCTAGAATATAAATCTGGATGAAATCACAGACGATCAATGGAAAAGTATATTTATCAAGCACGATACCGATAAAAGTGGTTCAATCTCGTCAAAAGAATTACAGAAACTAGTATTCGATGAGTTCAACGGATTCCTCCCCGTTGGCCATGCAGATATATATATACATTTACTTAAATCAAACGGTAAAATTAAAAAAAAAACAATTTTCTACGATAAAACCATTCTACAAATGTCCAATTTATTTTCAGATAAAAATGAACTAGAATTGGAACAATTGCCAAAAATAAAACCGATACTATTTTTTTTGACAAAGGTTTGTTCAATTTTATTAATGTTGCTTTACAAGGTGATCCGTTTTTTATAGTTTTTCATTTACTGTGAAATATTATAAAATACCCAAGTTTTTTGAAATGGTCTAACTCTAGGAATTTTGATGATAACTAGTTGAGAATAACTATATAGCTCAAGATGATTGAAGGTTTATTTATTCTAAAATTGCCCTTCTTGTTAATTTCAGTTTTATTAATAACGAGGAATAGATTTTAAAAATCTAAAGTATTATTTTTGTATAGTGTCTTAAAAGAAGAAGCGATGAGGATGAAAAAATTTAATTAGAACTTTCATAACTTCAAAAGTAACTGTCCAAAATAAGTTATAAAACAGTCAAAATTCTCAGCAAAATATTCCTAATGAAAAAAGTTAATTAAGTATATAAGTCCACATTAAAGATATAAAAATCGATAGATCACCAAGAAAATATACGAATTTGAGTGTATTTATACTTAATGAATCATTTTGTATAATATTTGTTGCATCTTAGTCATTCAAAAAAAGTCGTTATCAAATTGACATAATATGCGTTTCTTATATATTTTTTTTTTAGACAAAAGGTTTTTTGGATACTAAAGTCACAAACAAGAATATTACTTATTCCGGGAAATCTATCGTGAATGGTTTAAAGAAAACTGAAATAGTTAAAGCACTGTTCCTAAACGAGAATGACATTTCAGAAATACTAGATCTTTTTGGTCTAAACGGTAGTAAAAAACTTAACTATCTAATAAATTTTGTTTGTAAATTATCCACAAACTGTTTACAGTAACATCCCGAATTGAATGGATGAAGTGTGAACAAATAGTAAACATGGTGGGGGGTTGTATATCGGTTAGTAGCTATAGTTGAAATATTATTTTTACTTTATCAGTGTTATTGATCATTCTACCTTATATTAGAGCTTCTTATAAATATTATAAAAATAAAATGTGTTTCTTGAAATTTTTAGATGGCACTTTTTCACGTTAGTTTTGATAAATTGGTGAAGGACCAAGCTGGCGGTATAGACGTTAATAACCTTCTTGAAACAGCGGTCCTAAATGTTCCAGGAAAGTCCTTAGAAGAAACAGTCATCGAGGAATCAGACGATCCGGAAGCAGACGATCCGGATGCAGAGATTAAAGAAACACTCATTCAATCTATCACGAATAGGGATTTAGACCGTAAATACTTAAGAACAACATTGCAGTGGGATTATTATTAATTAACATTAACATTTTTTCAGGCCATGGCTCGATTGATTTTTATGAATATATGGTAATAATGCGTTATGATTTTAAGCTGTTCGGAGAACCGGAGATGTACCCTCATGTCTAAACTCTACTCTCGATTCAAGAGAATCTTTAAATTTTGAAAAATATAATAGTTATAGAGAATACTAATAATTTGCTATGTTTTTAGTAATTTTTGTTTTTTTTTGCAAGCTAAGTAGGTACAAATTTTAACATTTATTTTTGTTTTAGATATCACAATTTTTTTTAATAAAATAATACACTGTGCACAAGAAATATTAAGTATACATTAGATGAACATTTCATACATACATTTGTAAAGAAACAAACGGTTGTCAATAATCAATTGGTTATTTAATTAATTTGTGTAACTGCTGAAGATTTAATAAATATAATACATGTAATAAAATAATTGTTTGCATATTTTTTATGTTTAATGTTTTGTGTTTGATGCATACAAATTAGTCCTTTCCTTTACCTCGGCACCTTATATTATGTTAATAACCTAAAAAGGTTATAGTAAAACATAATATAAAATTAATATAATGGCGGAACTAGTATTATTGAATATTATAACCTATTTAATAACCAGTTAAGACGAACGTTAGTTAGCTATTGTACATTTTTCAATAGTATTGTCAGTGAAACAGTTAAATACTAAAAGACAGATTTGTCGGGCATACGTAAACTGCGCCCAAATTACCTTATATTAGGTAAACTGCGCCCCGATTATAATTTGGTTCAAAAAGGGCATATGTAAACTGCGCCCGAGTTTTTATCAAGTGGAAAAAGGTTATATGTAAACTGCGCCCAGTGTAACTGAACAATGTCTATTTATTGTTGACGGTTTACGGGTCATTTAGGTACGTTGCCACAACTACTAAATGCCTCCATCTATCCATATCATTCGCCAATTGTTATCTATTATCTACAGTAATAAATATTCGGTGATCCTATCTCTCCACCACTGTCTGGACCGTTCTCTTGGCCACTTTGTGTCCAGTTTCCGTCTAGTGGCCGACCCCATTGGACTTTCTGACCTCCATACATGCCCTGTCCATCTCAGTTTCCAGCTCCTAAGAACAAGGCATCTTAGAGATAGAAACGTTGTGATCAATAATTTATACGATTATGTGACATTGATGCCTTCCACAACTTTTTTTTATTCTATCCCCTCCCCTCCTAGGGGTCGAAGTAAATACACCTCTGTCCGAGTGCTTGTTACAACTGACTCTTTTTTAAGGGTCATGCGCAAACAAAAAGTAGATCAAACAATACACACAAATGGTGGCTTGATGAATTTATTAAATGGGGAGAAGGACGAAGTAACCCGATATAATTTTTTAACACAAAAACTCTAAATTGATTCGTTAACCACAAACATTTTATATTTTAAAGTGAGGTGTACCAAAATGATCGTTTTAAAAACTTACAATATATTTTGTTTTCCTAATATTTAGGGTGTAAGTAGTTTAAATTGTTCCACATTAACAGTGCCGAGTGTGAGGAGGACAAAGCTATAGGAGCAACTAGAGGGATGCTAGGAGGACTTTATTACAACCAGGCTCAAAATTAGGACCCCCAATAATTCAAACACTAATCCTTGAATTGTACGTATAACATTTTAATAATGTACCTTCATACACTACATAATCATACCTTCAAATTTTTTATTTTATTATTTATTTATTATTACTATAATAAATATAATATACCTACTAAATAAAGGGTGAAGGGTGGGGGGGGGGAAGTGTCCCTTGCCTTCCTGGGTTTGCGCCACTAACATGGCACTCAGCTATCTCGTCTAAGACCTAGGCTTCGTGGAAAAGCACTGTCGTTTTCTGTGTTGCCAATTTTTAGTTTTGATCTAAGTTTGATAAATGTATATTTTTGACATTTTCATGTCTTAGCTCTGGCACATAACCGACAAAAGCGTTACCATAAAAGCGTTATCAAAAAAGCGTTACCTAAAAAGCGTTGCCAAAAAGGCGTAACGAAAAAATAAATGGGGATGAAGATGAAGTTGGGGGTGGGAATGGGAATGGGGTGGAATTGCTGTGGCAAATAACCGAAAAAAAACGTAACGAAAAAAGTGTTACGCTGTTATCTGATATGAGATATCAGAACGGGTAGGGAATAGGGGTGAGTGATAGGGACGGGAGATAGTGGGTAGGGGATAGGGGTAGAGGTGAGTGATAGGGGTAGGGGATTGAGGGTTAGTGATTGGGGTTGGGGACAGGAGATATGGGTGGGAGATAAGGGGGGTAGAGAGATAGGGGTGAGATTAGGGAGTAGGGATAGGGTGGGAGATAGGGGTGAGTGATAGGGACGGGAGATAGTGGGTAGGGGATTGGGGTAAGATATAGAAGATAAGAGATAAGAGATATGTTGTACGTTCAACGTTTAAATTAGAACTAAATAATAAATTCAAAATAGTTTAATTCTCTATGTTAAGTTACTTTTGGCCAGATAATAAACACTACAATTTTAGCCAGAAACTTGATTGTACATAATTTTTTAATCTCCTTGGCCTTATGCTGTAACTGGAAGCTCCATATAATTTTTTTTTTTTTAATTATAATTCCACACCTAATCTATATTTATTCGGTACTTCAACGAGACATGAAAATGCTCTTTCGTGGTTGCAGACTCGGCTGAAAAACTTTTTTGCTTCTACAACTCTATTTACAAAGTATGGTTCGTTAAGATTTCTTTTAAGACTTATTTTCACAGATAAATGAGAATATTAATACTCGGAACATTAATTTATTCCTATACTTAAATCGAGTACCAATGTTTAATAAATTAATGACTGTTTGTTATCTGCTACTCGTACACAAGTGAAAGGTTTTAGTTTAATCGATAATTTAATATTTATATGACTATTATTTTTTATTGTTTTGTGCTGATTGTACAATTAAAAATTAATAACAATCACCTTTTCTTATCTAATTTTTTTTAGAACAAAATTATTATATTTTAAGTTTATTGAAGTATATTGATCAATATTATTAGTAATTATTAAAAAAAAACCTACTTTAGTATTTTTGTAGTAGATTCAAATATTTTTCAAAAACAATTAGGTATTTGTCATTTGGAGTGTTTTTCAACTAATATCAATTTGTATCCACAAATCCTAGCGGTGATAACAATATAGTTAATAGTTTTACACTATATTTAACATTTATCTGTACTTGCCCAAGTAGCTATGCATAAAATTCAATTTTTTAAGTTTCACTTGACAAACAATTTATACTCGTAAATGTATAGTTTATAAAAGTCGTATACCCATACAAAACTAATAAAAACCTAATAAGAAATAATTTTTTTTTTGTCTATTCTCTACATAGTAATTTTAACTCATTGCAAAGCTGATGTTTTTATTTATCTTTTTTTAACTTTAAAACCGCTGGGTTGATTTAAATTGTATCATCCCACTTTTTTCCTAGGAGCTGGTTTGGACGTTGCTTAGTTCAGACTGTGCTGGTTTTGATTGTGCTTTGTTTGGACTTTGGTGGTTAAAACTTTGATGGATTCTTACTACTTCCATATTCGCATCAAAGCGTTTGATTGTAATAATATCACATTAACGTTTAAAAATGTATATGACCCAAGCTAACTTCATCTGTACAAAACCAAATATATAACAATTTTATAAACACATTATTTTACTAAACTTTTGTTTGAGATTTCCTTGTAAGTATTTACGCAAATTATAGTCTATTATTTTAAAACACTTTAAACAGCGTCAAAAACACTAATTACTAACAGTCAACCTCAAGTCAAAACCTCTATTAAATGAGGTTGTGTTTTCACGTTGCTTACAAAATAGTGTAAAATAATTATTTCAATTATATTTAAGAAACCCTGACTTTGTTAATACACTGAAATTTTCATAACCTAATGTGGGTTTTTAGTATTTCAGCTATTTGATAGACCGTTTAAACCGTTAAAAGACAAAATATATTAGGCACAAGATGTACCTTGTGAGAGCTTTCAATTTAAGTAAATAAGTAACTCTTCCAAAAATACATAGTAGGTCCAACTAAAAGTCTGGTTATTAATGGGTCACAATGAACTTGTAGTTGAAATTACTAATTTACATTTGTTCCTGTAATCATTTGGTTGAGCCAATTATTTATTTAGTTCTTCCCGCTAGAAATTTTTTGTGTCCCTATATTATCCTAAATTTTAAGTACGACCAATTATGAATAATTTTCTTTTTAGTAAGGAAGAGGTTTACATATCAAAAGTAAAAATATTATAGATAATATTATAAATGTTTTAAAATAATTTTTAATTTTTAGTTTTTCTTTTTAAAAATATTTACAATTAATTAGTTTGGAAACTATTATGTGTCGAATAACATTTAAATGGATATAATATACAATATTTAACAAATGTTATTCAAGCTTTATAGAAACAGTTGTATTAAAGTATGACGCAAATGGCAATATTATTTGAATAATAACACACCGTTCATATTTCTAAAAAACACCAGAGACGGGTAAAATATATCTCTAGAAAAAAAAAATTTTGGTTAGCGTTTTACAAAATATTTCTTCAACATTTAAAATATTTCCGATATTATTAAAACCAAATAAGTCAAAATGTTGTATTTATTATTATACAGATCCTCAAGTCAGATTATCACGGTATAAATTATCACGGTAAAATTAATTTTGTCGCTTATTGTTTGGGGGTCTTTGGAGAATTTCAAAATTTTGACGTCCCGAGTAAAAACATATTGTTGACCTATTTTTCTGTTCAAAGCAAGCGTAAAGCATTAGTAAGGTCATAACAAATCTATTTGATAGACAATTTTGTCACTTATTGATTTATGTTATCGAATTTTTCGACCATAAGTACACAATATACTATTATTTAATGTGCAATAATTTTCTACCAGCTTTTGAACTCCAAAAGTATATTAACAATTGGTATTGCCTAAGAAATAAATCAAATATTTTATTAAAATATTGTATAATATAAAATAAATCTTGATGTTACTTATTGTTTGGGGGGTCTGGCTTTGGTGAATATCAAAATTTTAACGTCCCGAGTAAAAACATATTGTTGACCTATTTTTCTGTTCAAAGTAAGCGTAAAGCATTAGTAAGGTCATAATAAATGTATTTTCTTAGTAAACAATAATATGTTGTTTTAATGATTTGTTGTTATCATTTATGGACTAAATAAATAATTAATTCCCATCAACCAATGTATCAAGCTCTTTTCCAATGACGTATGAACCTAGAAAAACAGACCCAAAGCACAATTATTGTATGCACCACTTAAACAAAAAACGGTGTTTTCTTATAGGCTTCTTGCTAGAATAGCTGTTGTTTTCTGTATTGCAAAATAATTTATGATTGTTTTTCACAACTGTTGTACATACTTGAAACTACGTCAGAAAAAACAATTAGGGGCAAAAAGCTGTTTTAGAATATGTATTCAAAGATAATTTATGATGGTTGTTCACAAATTTTTGTTTTTGCACGAAATACGACAAAATTATAAAGCTGTAAAACGAAACGCAACACAACAATAAGAACATTTACATTTACCAACATACGCGCCAAGTACATATTTTGCATTACAATGTTTTCAAAAAATATTATACTACTTGTGTGTGTCGTGAGTTTTACAGTAAAAAGTATTACCGCAAGTGTTGGAGAGATACCAGCAGGGACAGTGGAAACTGTTACTAGTGTGGTATGTATCTAAAGTTCAGAAATATTAAAAAGCTTAAATTGTACAAAATATTTTTTTTTACAATTTATTATTAAATAGATAGTGGATGATGGTTCTACGAGTACAGGGGTATGTATCTAAACATTCATAAATACTTAAAAGCTAGTATATTATATATGGCCAAAAGTAACATAGAGACCTATTATAATAAAATATAGATGGTAACATATTTTTGATATTGTTAGGGTTAATGTATGAATAATATTGTAAGCAGAGCTGTGTAACTTCTTTTTAGAATAAAATGTAAATTGAATAAAAAATCGTCTTCCTATATATATATTTTTTTTTTTTATAATATTTTAAAAAAATATTTGATAATTAAATTGAAATTATTTTAATAACATTTTATTCGAAAAATTATGTTTGAAATAATTATTTTTTTAATTATTCACATAATCTTTTATTCGAAAAATTATTTCTAAAATTATTCAAGTAAAGTTTTATTCCAATGATACACAAATCTGATTGTAAGTTAATAAGGTATACAAAATTTTATTTTATTTTCACCAATCATAACGAATATTTAGCAGCATAAAATATTATTTTTTTCTTATCTCGTCCCTATTACTAGCCTTAACAGACAATATGATAATATTATTTTTGGTTAAACCAATAATGATGAATTATCGGGGAATATAATACAAGTTTTTAATTTAAGTATTTTTAATGTAAGTTTCTAACAAAAGCACGGAATAAAAACAATACAATTTAAAAAATAACATCACATTTTGTTTTATGTTTTAAATGTATAAAAAAACTTTTTGCATTTTTTAGATTTTTTTAATGTTTTTATTTACTAAAAAACCTAATTTTCGTATTTTCCAACATTTTTTTACACATCATACTATTTTCTTAAATAAGTGATTTTCAAAAAATGCATTTCATGTAATATACTAGGATTTAAACGATGAACTGCAAGTAAATTTAACAAGTACGATAAATATAAGGATGGTTTAAGAATCCCCAAAAACAAAAAAAAATAAATACTTAGAGGAAAAAATTATAAAACGTTTCTAGTGCAAAAAAATTATGTTTTCGCTTTTAACCGATGATTTTTAAATTTGTTTACTTTTTAACTCTACTCATTCCCTTTCTTGATAAAAGGATTCACTTAAAATTAACTGTACATAATTTTCTAGAATATAAATCTGGATGAAATCACAGACGATCAATGGAAAAGTATATTTATCAAGCACGATACCGATAAAAGTGGTTCAATCTCCCCAAAAGAATTACAGAAACTAGTATTAGATGAGTTCAACGGATTCCTCCCCGTTGGCCATGCAGATATATATATACATTTACTTAAATCAAACGGTAAAATTAAAAAAAAAACAATTTTCTACGATAAAACCATTCTACAAATGTCCAATTTATTTTCAGATAACAATGAACTAGAATTGGAACAATTGCCAAAAATAAAACCAATACTATTTTTTTTGACAAAGGTTTGTTCAATTTTATTAATGTTGCTTTACAAGGTGATCCGTTTTTTATAGTTTTTCATTTACTGTGAAATATTATAAAATACCCAAGTTTTTTGAAATGGTCTAACTTTAGGAATTTTGATGATAACTAGTTGAGAATAACTATATAGCTCAAGATGATTGAAGGTTTATTCATTCTAAAATTGCCCTTCTTATTAATTTCAGTTTTATTAATAACGAGGAATAGACTTTAAAAATCTAAAGTATTATTTTTGTATAGTGTCTTAAAAGGAGAAGCGATGAGGATGAAAAAGTTGAATTAGAACTTTTATAACTTCAAAAGTAACTGTCCAAAATTAGTTATAAAACAGTCAAAATTCTCAGCAAAATATTCCCAATGAAAAAAGTTAATTAAGTATATAAGTCTACATTAAAGATATAAAAAACGATAGATCACCAAGAAAATATACAAATTTGAGTGTATTATTCATAATGAATCATTTTGTATAATATTTGTTGCATCTTAGTCATTCAAAAAAAGTCGTTATTAAATTGACATAATATGCGTTTCTTATATATTTTTTTTTTAGACAAAAGGTTTTTTGGATACTAAAGTCACAAACAAGAATATTACTTATTCCGGGATATCTATCGTGAATGGTTTAAAGAAAAATGAAAAAGTTAAAGCACTGTTCCCAAACGAGAATGATTTTTCAGAAATACTAGATCTTTTTGGTCTAAACGGTAGTAAAAAACTTAACTATCTAATAAATTTTGTTTGTAAATTATCCACAAACTGTTTACAGTAACATCCCGAATTGAATGGACGAAGTACGAAAAATTATTAAAAATGGTGGGGGGTTTTATATCGGTTAGTAGTTATAATTTAAATATTATTTTTACTTTATCAGTGTTATTGATCATTCTACCTTATCTTAGAGCTTATTATAAATATTATAAAAATAAAATGTGTTTCTTAAATTTTTTAGATGGGACTTTTATACGTGAGTTTTGATAAATTGGACAAGGACCAAGCTGGCGGTATAGACGTTAATAACCTCATTGAAACAGCGGTCCTAAATGATCCAGGAATGTCCTTAGAAGAAGCAGTCATTGAGGAATCAGACGATTCGGATGCAGCCATTAAAAAAACACTCATTGAATCTATCACGAATAGGGATTTAGACCGTAAATACTTAAGAACAACATTGCAGTGGGAATTATTATTAATTAACATTAACATTTTTTCAGGCCAAGGCTCGATTGATTTTTATGAATATATGGTAATAATGCGTGATGATTATAAGCTGCACAACTAATCATTAATGTCATCTCATAACTAAACTCTACTCTCGATTCAAGAGAATCTTTAAATTTTGAAAAATATAATAGTTATAGAGAATACCAATAATTTGCTATGTTTTTAGTAATTTTTGTTTTTTTTTGCAAGCTATGTAGGTACATATTTTAAACATTTATTCTTGTTTTAGATATCAGAATTTTTTTTTAATAAAATAATACACTGTGCACAAGAAATATTAAGTACACATTAGATGAACATTTCATACATACATTTGTAAAGAAATAAACGGTTGTCAATAATCAGTTGGTTATTTATTATTTATTAATTTGTTTAACTGCTGAAGATTTAATAAATATAATACAAGTAATAAAATAATTGTTTGCATATTTTTTATGTTTAATGTTTTGTGTTTGATGCATACAAATTAGTCCTTTCCTTTACCTCGGTACCTTATTTTATGTTAATAACCTAAAAAGGTTATAGTAAAACATAATATAATGGCGGAACTAGTATTATTGAATATAACCTATTTAATAACCAGTTAAGACGAACGTTAGTTAGCTATTGTACATTTTTCAATAGTATTGTCGGTGAAACAGTTAAATACTATAAAACAGATTTGTCGGGCATACGTAAACTGCGCCCAAATTACCTTATATTAGGTAAACTGCGCCCCGATTATAATTTGGTTCAAAAAGGGCATATGTAAACTGCGCCCGAGTTTTTATCAAGTGGAAAAAGGTTATATGTAAACTGCGCCCAGTTTCTTATCATCGGTATGAAATTCAAACAGCGCCCAGTTTTCCTAATATTTAAGGTGTAAGTGGTTTGAATTGTTCCACATTAACAGGGCCGGGTATGAGGATAAAGAGGAGTATGACAAAGCCATAGGAGCTTTTAGAGCGGTTGTAGGGGGACTTTAGCATACCCAGGCTGAAAATTGCCACCCTTAAGAATTCAACCCTCATTCCTTGAATTTTACGTATAAAATATTAATAACTTACCTACATACTTTGTTCAAATGTTTTATTTTAGAAATTTTTGTTTCCAAATATATTATGTTATATTTAATTTTTTTTAAATAAGAATGTTTAGTCAGGTATACATAACTTTAGTACCCACTAAAATGTAGGTCTAGTTGCTCCTATAAACAAAGCCCCTTCAGGTGTCTTAATCTTATAGAGCCACCCTAATATGAAAGTGAGGTTCCGTTTATACAAATCCAGTACAAACCCGTTTTTTGTTTGCTCGTCATTCTCATAAATTAAAATAACCAGATGCCATTTTTTAATTTTAGATTTAGAAATGACAAAGTTAGATTTTACCAAATCCTGGGAGTGTATCACTTGACAACAGTGTTTATTTGCATATATTTCGGTTGCAGCTTTAGTGGAAAAGACGAGTGCCGGATTTTGGGATTAAACTACACGGAAACTAAAAATAAATAACCTAAAGTAAACCGAAAACTAAGGGTCGATTCGGCTTGTACCGTGTATAGTTTTGCTAAAGTGTCATCGTAACGTCATTACGAGAACGGGCTTAGAGAAGACCACAGGGCCGTTTTTTGTCGTTCTAACCCTTTTCACGAAAATTGCGCTTTGATTAAGGGCTCTTCGCGTGGGTCGTGTGTGCACAGGTACATTGTACACCATAATGTCGGTGACACGTGAGAGATTTCGGTACACGGGCTTGAGGAAGAAGGAAAAGTAAAAAAAAAAGGGGCATTTTTTTAAATCCGGCTCAACTCCTACTAATAACTCCCTCTGTGACTAGAGTATTATATTATGGTGAAAACGCGGGGGCGGAGGGGGCAGTTGTGGACAATTCGAGAGGGGACGCATAGGGAGGTCGCCACCGCCGCCGCCGCCGCCGTTGAATCAATACGGTGGCGGCACGGTACCCCGGCGCGCCGGAGGGTAATCGTCGCGCGTGTGCCGTGTTCCGTCGCGCTCGAGCCGGGCGGCGCCCCCGCGGGCGGGCGTCGGTACACTGCCGCTGCCGCCGCCGCCGAGCAGCTGCTTGCGGGTGAGCATTGCAAAAATACCAGGAGAGAGCTCCGGGATCGCTCGACGCGCCGGCACCGTATCGCGAAAGCCAAAAATTAAGTCGACCGGCGTCGGGGTTTCGAGTGAACGTTGTTAATTTCGAATAAATATATCGGGTTGTTAGGTTTTCTTTTTTTTTTCCGCTTTTAAAGTTTCCATTTTTTTTACCGTCGCCAGTTTGTCCGCCGGATCGCCAACGTCCGGCACACCAGAACAGCAGCCGGGGCTCGCTCGTACACACGTCCCCTACCGTCATCGTCATCACCTCGGACAGCACAGCAGCGGCCAGCCGTGCATGCCGCCATCCCGGCTTCAGGTGTCGCCGCGGCGGCCGCCCGTGTAACCGACGGCATGTACGACCACCAAGCCGACGCCGCCACGCCCGAACACCCGCGATGACCAGCCGTACCCCACACACAGTATCGGCATGGCTTGTCGCCTGCGTCGCCTTGTCGGCCTACACGCCAAACGTCCATACAGCGTGAGTGTAATGTCATTGTTACTTAGCACAGCGTTTCCCACCTTGCGGACCTTGTCTTACTGTCAAATCTAGGAGATAACGATTTTGCCGTTGACTTGATCCGTCTATCAAAAAGACTGTGTCCTGTTGTGTAAATTGTAATTGACCGTTATGTACATGTGCATATATTGTTTTTTTTTACCTACAATCGCAGCCGCTTAACTCCTACAACGCTTTAACTGTTACACGGTTTGGCGTTTTGGCCCGGACGCGGTTAGTGTGTATAGTATAATATCTAAATTAATTGTTAGTTTTTGTCATAACCTGGCACGGAGCATAATATAGAGCTTTTTTAACGACACAATCTTACTTCATTTTTTTTTGTTGTTGTTGTCGACCAAAACTTTATACTACCGGCCGTCAGGCGTGTGTCAGATGCACACAGGTGTCTGAGCGTATTTTGCTATACATGAAAAACCCCGTCTAAACGACCCATAATAAAACTACTCCTGCGGTTAGAGTAGCACCCTCGGAAAATGTAGTTTTTTTTTTTTTTTTTTTAACTCAAATCTGGATTTATACCAAAGGCCACGCCTCTTTTAAGCACTCAGCTTTATGACGTTGCCCACAATACGGTCGTAAACATGCGAGACACCGTGCACAATCGTTATAAATCATCACCACCACCACCACCACAACGTTTTACACATTAAACGATCAGTCCAACTGATACACAGGGTGTTGTTGAACGATTTGTGCTAGTTTCGAATGGATAATAATCTAGAAAAAATATAAACATTAATATGTTAAGTGCTAGGATATACCTCGTGTTAACGACACGCCATTTAAATCATAAAAAAGTCCAATGTCCATTTTAACTAGCTAGTCACGTAACATATTAACACAGAATTCTAGAAAGCACAACTTTCAATGTAAACAAAAACTTACGGCCAATAACATGACAAATAATAATAATAATAATTTATTGATTCAACATAATATTATAGTGGCGTAGTCTTTAGGAGATGGTTGCCGGTTTTACAAAATACAGAAAGGTAAACAAAAAGAGAAGGGACGGACATGGGAAAAAGAAAAACGTCTAAGGCGACAAAAGTAATTTATGTGTCACAATGTGCGACACAATTTATGTCGCACAGCACGGCGGTGGGATTTGCTCTTTTGTTTATCTTATTGGCGACCTTTTTGTCGAGGGAGAAATTTTACATAATCACGCGTCATTCACAAAAAAAAAAAAACTCAGAAACGACTTTCCGCAAAGCGTTTCTTTATCTTTTCTCCGCGACTTTTTCCTCTCCGCCTCTTCCATCTCGACCGACCCGCAAAAAGGATTTGTGGGTTTTGTCTTTGCCCGGCGCGTCCGACTGGCAAACGCTAAGCTTCTAGCTGCGGTAACACGATAGAGAAAATAATATTCACACAATATATATATTATACAGGCGTCGAAATATATAGCTGTTAGTGTGTACGACTTAAGTGTTGGACTTCTTGTTCTGTTTCAGTGCCCCCGGCAGCAGTATGTTCGGTGACGTAAATATATCGGCTATACTCGACTCGTTCAGCGCGAGTTATGACAAACGAGTAAGACCAAACTATGGAGGTGAGTGTGTCGTCAAAACAGATTAAATCCTATTAACCTATGTCTATTACTAACTATAAAAATATATTGTATATTATTACTGCAGTCAATTACGCCCTATGATCCGACCATAGATGATAAACTGTGTTTGGATAACTTACATGGGTAGTCAGACGGTTATTGAAATTCGTTTTTTTTTTTATAAATGAATTTCTCATTCATCGCATTTCTCTGTTGAACCTTAAAAACAAAAAGAAGCAGAAATTAATTTGGTAGAAAAATATGGTCGTATGATGTTCTAAACGTTACTATTTTAGACTTTTGCACATTGTCGAAAACATTGCCTATTTTAAAACGGCGATGGATGACGGTTCTACTTTGACGGGATCTACGATTAAATGAAGTGAAAATAAAGACATAGGTACAAAGTTTTTTTCTGTTGCAAAACGATCCTTGCCAAGGCTCAATGCCATAATAATACCGATGTTGCAAGTACATTGGCCACATAGCGTACAAGTGTCTTAAGTATATTTTCTTTATAACTTACAAGAACCACATTTGAAAACGTTTAATGCTATATTATCATTTAACGCGTCTAATGAAATGGGAATAGTCTCTAGGAGCAATATCTTTGGCTTTCAATATTAGTAAACAATATGTAGAACTCTATGTCTCAAAAAAAAAATCCACTCATCACACCCGTGTACCATATGCCATCGGCATTGTTTGCCTGACAATAACACTTGAATTACCTACGCTGCTAGATGGGACTTTACAAAAGCTTGCTCTTTGCTCTGAACTGATAGTATAATAACCAACTGCTACGTGGACGCAGCGAATTTCGGTCAGGAGCCGAATCTGAGGAGATTATAAATAAATATACATTTCTATATACTCCAGGACAGTAGTCGATAGTGACTATAAAGAGTACCTAATGTCAGTTTAAAGTGATTGAAAATATCACGAATCCGTTGAAAACCAAAAACAGTTAAGTTTGGACGTGTGCTGGGCAAGGGGGATGAATTGGAGCAAGACAAACCCAACACCACACGGTAAACAATTGACCGTCAGTTGGTCTGTATGTATGAGTGTGTGTGTTAACGCCAGGGAGTTATATTGTATTGTACAATATGTCGGGCAGATGATGCAGGTATGGTGGTAGCTGAGCTGCAGCGTGTGGGCGTATAAACTTGGTCCCACATCATCTCGGAGCCGCCGAAATCGATTTGACCTGTAGCGCCCACCGCCGCTTTACTTTCGGTTTCAGCCGCTTGCGGGCGCTCTTTTTTCCCACCCATCTCACCCTAACGTATATTACTATTACTATTATTGTTTTTCTTCCATCGCGTTTCTCGTTCTGTCTTTCACACTGGTACTCTCTCATTGTTTCCTATGAAATCATGACGCCCGACTGTATGTATGTAATACTACATTGTACGTACACGTTTGTGGCGTACGCCGGAGAATAAAGTGATAACAACAAGGAGTGACAACGTCATAAAGCTATACATATAGGCAATTCCTTATCCAGAAAGAGACATAGATATTAGACACTACTGTGGAAAAAGAACTGTCTTCCTCTCTTCTCCATTCCGGCATGGCCTATCCATTATTTTATTATCTATGCTCAAGATGCTACACTTACTCATAATGTCTTGTTTATCGGCCAAATCAATTTGGCCACACTGTTTTGTTTAAATTTTCGCGGCCAATCGACTCTCGGGGCTTATATTTATGATAAAGAAAATAGATAACGCTATAATCGAATAATGGTTACATGGTTATTGAATGGTAGTTAAAATTGATTCTTTTGTTCTCCTGTAAAGTTGAGTAAAATAAGATTTGTGATGTGGCATCTTAAGCGACGGTATACATAGTACACATATAAGTATACATATTTTTATAATATATAAATATGCCATTATAACGTGATATTTTCACAGATTAGTTACAATCAGATGGCGCCCTTCCTATTAAAGCAATGTAATTTTTGCTATGAAAATGTAAACAAACCGAAACCCTTCTCAACTAAGAGTATCAACCGGAAGAAAACAAATTATTTATGAGAAATTATTGTTTCAGAACTAAGCACGTTGAATTTATTGCTTGTTATCACAAATTATTTGATAACATATATTGTACATAATAATATTATTAAAAAATTCATTGTACGACAATTTAATTTCTAGAATGTGATCACACTAAATTGAGGAGGGTTTCATTTGTGGTACGATAATAATATATGTTTACATTCCAATAGAATTTTTTTAGACTTAATAACATACTGGAGCGATAGTACCTGTATAATATTTTTATTTTCTATTAACGATTATAACGAGCAAAATATTCTATTATGTTGTGTGCTTAATCGATAAAACTTGTAGGCGTCAGACAGTTTTATTGTAGGTACTTCTAAATGTGATTTAAAAGTGGGGTTCTAATTGAATAGCGATTAAATCGAGAAACGCCTTCACGTAGACAATTGGGGAATTTCAAATAGTTTTCATTAACTCTACTACCATATTATTGCATACCTTGAGCACGTTTTCAAAAATCTTTTTCCGTCCCGTTTGATTTATGTACGAGTTGTCGGGTCTTTCGCGTTCGAATTCATTTTGTAGATAAAATAATAGAAGGAGACTCTATTCATTGTGTTTCAACAAAACGCGTTATTTATTGTGTTTACAAGTCCAAGCCAATTTCGAACGTTATTTATTACCTAACCTAACCGTGGGCTCAAATGAACACTTAGCAGCGTCCAAAAGTTTCTGGTTTTGAGTTTTAATTAAAACGAAAATTGCCTACACAACATAATATGATTTAATATCACTTGATAAGATCTCGTTATAGGTATGACATAATCTTTGTAACTGAGCATAGGTACTTATACCGCAAATAATTTAGAAGAAAGCTCTTGAATTTTAATTTGGGTAATAAACAAATAAATCTAATTCTAAGTTCATCAGCGTTTTACAGTACAACCATACTCATAAGTAGTAAGATCATGACCTCAGTATAAACATTAAGTATTGGTCCTAGGTGAGATAAAGTTATATTTTTAAATTGATTATACATTTAGACGCATACATTTAGATAATATGTTCACTATTTTCGGACATATATTGTAAAATGTGTTCCACATTAAAACCATAACAATATGTAAGACGTTATTAAAAACAAAAAATGCCCAGTATACGGTACAGGGTGATCGAGTTTTGCCGATTTATTACATCATAGTTTATCCTTTTTGTTGTTTTACGATATCAAACAAAAACATGAGAGAACCGTTTTACTTATAGCTTTGATGTATAGCTAAGGGGTATTGTTTCTTATAATATATATTTTAATAACAATTATTTTGCTGGTCTAAATCCACGATATCTTCTAACTCGCTGAATTGATTTCATGTAGGAAGCCAACAAATCGTACATCTAAAAAGTGGCATATAAGGCAAAGTACAATTTAAAAAAATGTATTCCTTCTCCTTTAAAAACCAAGGAAAAAATGTAGATATTTTCAATCTTATAGCGGCGTGCAATAACTCTTTAAAAATAGATCTATTTATTTGTATCAGCAAAATGTTTTCATTACATTGTTAATTGCTAGAGATGGGTAAAAACGACAACAAATCATCATAGACGGGCAATCAATCAACTCTAATCTAAAAATGTAATTTTAAGCAGATTCGCACCGAAATGTCTTATTTGGAAGCGATTTTCTATAGTAAAGTAAATGAAATATTTTAAGTGAATACATAAACCCATTCATTGTGTAGCTATACCACTACCGGGTAGTGTCGGAAGTAGTCAACTATACACTAGTCTAATATTTGCCTAATATACAATTGAACAAAAAGTGAGCTTATGTGTTTTCTACATATTGTTTGTATATTAATGTACCAAATTTCAGGTACGCCAATTGAAGTCGGTGTCACCATGTACGTGCTGAGCATCAGCTCTTTATCCGAAGTCCAAATGGTACACACAAATATATACTATACCGGAACGCATAGAAATATTTATTAAAAAAAAAAAAACATCATTTATTTATCTTAACATTATATTTCATATTTTTTCTATTATCTCTTATTATTATTTTTTATTTATTTTTTTTTTGCCGGTTTTCATTTCCACTTTTTACCGTCATTTTTATGATAATTAACGAATTCGTAGTGTCTATAAACGATCTTGACTGAGAAAACTTGGTTTGAAACTAAAAAAAAAACTTCTAAATATTATACTGAATATACATAAATAAGAAAATAATGATTGAATAATATGATATTGTTTTATGTATATACATATACAAATAAATTACAACTTTTTTGCGAACTTCTATCCGCTTTGTAAAACGTATTTTCAACTAGAAGCACGCTGTAGAATATCGTCGAGCATTTGACTTAGGCATATAATATTATATACATAGATACATATTATCGTACATCATATTTTAAGAAACAAAAAAAAACATCATAGTTTCCTTGATATAATATATATATTATATACCGGGTGATTCATTTAACGCCCTACACTAGTTTACTTTCAAAATAATTGTAACTTTGTAGTATTTCTTTTAACGTGGATGTGTTATTGGGCTGGATACAAGAAATTTCATGTCGTCATTTTCGCGTAACAATATTCAAAAATATTTTTCCGTGAGAAAATAACTAGGTATTTAAAAAAAAAAAAAAGTATAATATATATGAGACAGAGTTCAAATTTTTATCTTTATGATTATTTTCTAGAGCTTCATCAACTTTTGAAACTTAAACGATAACGTATAGGTATATTTAATTATCTTCCTAAGATTAGGAATGATTTTCTGAAAATTTTGACTTATAATTTTTAAAAAGTTTTGTAAGTTGATATAGGGCTCTAGCAAATACTAAAAAACATATGAATGTTGTCTAATATTGTACTATAATATAAATAAGAATGTTTCCAAAGAGAGACGTTAGAAAATTGCAGTTTTTTCAAGAGTAAACTTGTGTAGGCCGTTAAAAATATCACCCTGTATATAATATAAATGTATATTATCATTAAAAGTTTCGAATCTCATATTCGAAAACAAATATTCTCGTTTACCTAATGTTCTCGATTAACTTAAATTGCTAGTTTCCGGCTAATGACGTTTATTTTGCTTTTGGAGTTATATTTTAGTTTATGGCTTTTGGAAATCATGAAAATCCAGTTGGCGTATAACGATTAATTTATGGGCACGCAAAACATTATGTACGATATTTTATTACTTGCATATAATATTCTACTTAGAGAATGCTTCGGTTCTAAATACTATGTTCTAAGTATTGCTATATATTGTTATAATTTGAAAAGGAATCTCGCGTTTGACGTTTATTGTGTAATTGTTATAATTATTATTCGTTTTACAACGTGCCAATCCAAATTTTACAAACCTTTATTTTATTTTTTTTTTATTATAATTTTCATATTTTTCATTCTCAACGGCATAATTATTTTTCGTCTCCGCCATTGTAATATTATTTTGTAGGGTTAGGGGTTTCACTTTTGACACAGCGTTGCACTTGTCTGTTGTGCAAAATGTTTTAAACACGATCAAATAGAATTATTGCAAATTATCTGGCACGTTATTGTGAAATATATTAATCTCATTTTCGGTTTGATAAAATAAATTGTGAATGAAAAAATGTAAACAAATCACGTTTAAGTGATGTCGCGTGATTGTGTGCAAATAAATTGTTGTCAACCGTGGATTGAGTGTGTGGCACACGAATAAAAAAGGCACGGTATTTAATTACATGGACACGACCTTTCCATAAAAAAAAAATCCTCTACATACATTAAACACACATCAGAATATTAAACTCGGTTTATGTTCACTATAAAAAAAAATATATATAATACCAGGTATCCCGGCGGTCAAAAGCGTAACAACATATTAATATTGACCAATGTTGTTTTATATTTATTTTTAAAAAACAACAAAATATTAAGTTCCTACGCGGTAAACAGAGATGGGCAAAGTATAATATAATTGCTGCTTTCTAATAAAAAAACAACTGATGTTATTTAGCAGCAGTAATTAAAATAATATCGGTACACAAATTCAGTACCTACGCCCATCTCTGATGGTAATACATCTATAATTTACATTATTGTATATTTACTGTTCTTATAATAGTGTGTACTTACTGACGATAAACATTATTTTATTTTAATAAAAAAATTAAGAAGTGAAATAGACTCAGGTTGTTTTCAATACATCCGGATTTTCAGGTCCGCCGGTCACAGTCGGTGTCACCATGTACGTGTTGAGTATCAGTTCGTTGTCCGAAGTCCAAATGGTACACATATACATTTTTCTTAGGAACAATTTTTGCTTTTATATATTTTCTATAACGTATATACTGCCAGAATACTCGTTGATCTTGTCTATTATTAGCATACTTTATATTATTATAATTATCACTTACTATATTCATAGTTAGATACTTACTTAGATATATGCAACCATAATATATTATATTATACATAATACAATATTATTATATTGTTAATATCGTTATTATATTATGATATTATTACATAGTTTTGTAAAAAAAAAAAAAAAAATTCGGTAAAATATTTGACTATAAATAATATATTATTCGTTTACAAATATTACATGAACACGTTCAAACATACACTTACTATTGTATTGTAATCGATAATGTTCAAAGAGTTTATTTAGCAAACGACGCTTTATTGTTAGCGTAGGGGTTGAAGCACGCCTGTTTAATAGTAGTTACACCCCCTCCACCCCTCTCTCTCTCTTTCTATCTAACTATTTCACTTGCTCCGTTTACTTTGGAATAAATGGTATACATATAAACATAGTTAATAGACGATGGCTTTTATACTAACCGTTTACCAGTAAACACAGTGGAATATTATAGATTCGATCAGAATGTGTGTTATTCACACAGCACTCTATTTTTTTGTATGCAGTCGTTTCGGTGCTCAAAGATTAAGTGTCTGTTCATGACCTACCTTCAATTACATAGTAAAACAAACACAATAGGTTAACCCTGAACGCACATTCGTTTACAATTTCATCGTGAAGTGAGACTATATCATAATAGTTGAACCGACAGAGACTTTTGCCTAAATTTTTCGGTGTAAACAACAATTATTTGTCACAAAATAACGACTTGACACATTTTTTACATGCTACCACACATTGTTGGTTGTAGCCGGTTTTAAAGGTTTTTTTTATTATTAAAATTAAAATCAACCGTGTAATCATAATATAACTTACAATTCCGGTAAAGGTTTCACTTCAAAGGTAGGAAGTTAAAAAATAAATAAAAAGGCCAATAAAAAACTATTTAATCAATATAGTTAATAATAGAATTGTTGTTATTAACGCACCGTTAACCGTCGTAGGTTTTGATAGGCAACGGATATATTATTCGGGTACAAAAAAAAAATTGTGTTGGAAATAAATAGTTAATTACTCGATGGAATTGGGTCACGTCAATAGGATTTAAAAGGTTTCACTATTATAATAGTTACCTAGGTGCATAATTAATGTCGAAATATAATTTATAACGACTCTCTTCGAATAATACAGCCACGAGTCCGTACAGAGTTGTTCTCATTAATAACATTCAACTAATTCCAAATAATTAAAGATCAGTGGTAAATAGATTAGGTTCTGTAGGTTTTTGGCCTCAGGTATGCGAGACAATGGTAGAATATTGAAGAGAGATTAGCGCAGAGTGATGTAGTGGTAGAGTTAGACTAAAGAAAAAGAAGAAGAAGTAGGTGGATGTGAAGAAGATCCATAGTGTGAATGTAGAAATGGATAGAAATGATTTAGTTGGCTTATTCCATTAGTACGAGATGAGATGAGGAAGAAGAAAATAAAAATAACCAAAGTAAAAATGTATAAACTTCAGTTTAAACTGCTTGGTTTCCGTCCACTTGTGTTTAACCATCTTAACATTTTCGAGCCTCAACACACAATGTGGTCGTCATAGATACATTTTACAGACAATTAGCTTTTATAAAAAACAAATATAGAACAACTGTTAATCAGAAAAACTTAAATTCCTTGATGATATTATCGTCTGAAAATGACATTAAATGTCGTTAATAGATTAATATTGAAGTCTCGTTTAATCAAACACAAAACATTTTCATACCAAACGAAATCGGTTCCCTCTAGTACTAGTCCAGAGCCGTTGCTATGGAGTTTCTCGACCATTATTGCAAACGGCAATCGCTTGCTCAAATATTCACTGTGAGGTTGTGGCCGTTGTGTAATGTATGCAGAATCAGCATTAGCAGCAGCAGCAGCAGCAGATGTAGTTATAGGAGTATTAATATTAGCAGTAGTAGTAGTAGTAGTAGTAATAATAGTAATAGTATTGGATGTATACTGTGTGTACTAGAGAAAGCGCCGAAATGGTTCTGCATTATTGAATGCGTTCGTTTGGTATTCATGGGGGTCGAGCTATGAAGGCGTTGGGCCACGAACGGCTGTGTGACTTCAGCATATTATGTAGAATGTAAACCTTATACGCTCTCTGAATATGTTATTATGTACGAAGGGGTCGTTGATTATAATAATAACAATAATAAGAAAAAAAACACTAGAGCCGAGAGAGAGGGAGAGAGTGACAGTATAAAAAGACCTAACCGGATACAAAGAACCTCTTGCTGAGGATTCGAATCCGTGGCTTTCAGACTGCGGTTTCGTATTCCGGAAATGCCATTTCGGCTTAGTTTAGAGACGGGAAATGATAAAACGAATATTTATTTTTAAAAAAAAACAACAACAACAAAGGAGCCTCCGTATAATCCAATAAAGAACAATTAACCGTCGACAGTCCCGTACTATACTTATCCCTGGTTTTTTTTCCTTTGCTAGGTTGACCCACATAACCTCACATAATACATGTGATATCTAACGGCCGTTATGACGTGTGTGTGGCGCCGTCGCGACGGGCTTGGCCAAACATGACCCAAATACGATATGTTACATGTAAGTGGCATACGGCTTTTGAACCTCCCCCTCGGGGCGCGCGCAAACACTATACAACTGGCGTCACGTTCCGCCTCGGTTGTTTTTATAGTGGCGGCCGGGACTAAGTAACCGAGTACGGCGGTGACGTTAGTATACCGAATTATTTTATTCCACGACAATTCATTTGCCCGGGAGTAGGGTTCTTTAAAGATAATAATACACTGCTGTCGTTGGGGTACTTTTATCACAGAATAAATAGAAAAGAAACTATAGAAATGTTTACATGCTGGCTCTTATGGTACGACATAAAAGCATGTGTCGGACATCTTGAATATGATCGACAAATGAGTAGTGCTGAAAGGTGTAGGGAAATTCTCATTTTTCGTTCATTCTGCCTAAACTGTTCACTATTTTTTTTTTTATCTTTGTATAAAAATGCGCGTTTCACACGTCAAACGTTTTCTTGTAAAAAAAAATGTACCTACTTGATAAGAAAAGAAATGTCGGATGTCTCATACTGTTTTTTGGCAATTTTACATAGGAGTTGTAAGTTAATTTGTCGTAAAGGAGACAATACATTTTATGATTGGGTTTCATACTGAAACTTGCTTCTGTTGTGTATACATACATTTTATTCATAAAACGAAGGTGAACATATGTGTTTACCCCGTACATTCAAAACTCATAACGCTTCATACACTTATGAGTATGAGAAAATAAAAAAACTATGTGCTTAATTATAATAATAATAATAATAAACTGTAACTATAATAATGTAGTATTTAAATGTTACCTAATATTATTGCAGGGCCCCCAGTAGAGGTTGGAGTCACCATGTATGTTCTCAGTATAAGCTCCGTATCCGAAGTACTAATGGTACACAAAACTAAATATCAATATAATTATTAACAATGATAACATACTATACTTCAGTTACATATAATTACAAATAATTATATGCCATATTTTCTTTTCACTATAGTGTTCGATAATTTGTCTTTTCGTTTTTGTTATGTTTTTTTTTAAGCTGCGTTTTATCAAAATTCGTCCATAACGGTACCGACGCTTTATACTGCTTCTTCGTTTCAAAATCTAATATTTGTTTGTAATCCAATAAAAAAATTTAAAAAAGCGTTTTGGATTTTTCAATTGAACCATATACCTACCGCAAACATATTATTATCATTATTATTATGTGTTGCGTTTTGATGATAATATTAATATTATAAAGGAACTAAATGACGTTCCCTGCATGCAAATCCGTTGCTTTGCCAACCGGTGCCACTCCCCGACATTACAGCCGCATTCCTAAAAATTTACTGGTATATGAAAAGACAATAATATATAAGAAAAAAGCGGTTTCAATAAATGTCAATTTATGTTTTCAGGTTTAATTTATATAAGCTTCTAGGTAATAGTATGTTCAACGTCTTCCGTGATTAAAAGCCATTTTGACGGTAAACAGTGCTTTCGTCGTGACAAAATTGTGTGACTTAAGCTAGTCAAAATTCAAATTTTTTGGTCTAAATTCTAAAGTAAATTAAAAAAAAATCAAATCGCTTTCAATCCTCTTAAAAAAATGTTTATCACCAATAACTGTTGATTTATATTCACTTCATAAAACCGTGTAACGTTTATATCGTTTTTTTTACAAACAATGCAACACCATGTAAAAATATATAAATAGTACTGTACTCGGCAACGAAGCAATCCAGAAGGCGATCGACAGTGTGACCAATTCGAATAAAAATAAATACTTTTTGTATAACTTGTCAAACACTGCACAACTATACAAATCAATAGATGAATTTGAATTTCCCACGATACTATGATAATATATTATAACTGTTTAGTCATAATATGTTTTGTACCACGTGGTTGCAGTAGTCAACTAAAATTCAAAATATGTACCAGAGAAATTTAAAATCGTCGTTCTGGTCACACTGCGGTTAGCCTTTTTTCTTACTTCATAATATTTCACTTGTTTGCGACCCTCCTTGCCATAGAGTCACTATTTTTCTAAAAAATTCCGGAAACATCTATACTCGAAGCATATTATTATGTTATGTGTGATTAAACATCTGCATTGGCTACAAACGCCAAATTATTCATATCCTCGCCATCGCTAGGGAGTGCCGGTTGGTCCAGCGTCCGTTTGCATTTTTGAGTGTTCCCCGAAAATCCGAGGCGTGAAGAAACCCTGCCTTTTACCCACTTGTCGAATGAGGCGATTCGAAATTGACGACGAAATCTTAACCTAAGCCACTTTATATGTATAAGTCCAAACATCAGTCAAGATCATCCGGTTACACTAAAAATTTGACACACATATTGTACATATATAAGCCTTTAAGATGTAATGGGTAGCAGCTTTAAAGAATTCAGTAAACTCCGGTACAGATATAAACATTTATTTTCACGTTACCAAAGATTGGATGTTGAGGATCGTGGTTCATTTCACTTACCGTCCGCTCAATTTCGAATCGCCTATTGAATTTATTATAATACAATATATGTTGTATCTAAGTCTCTGAAAAACGGCAATAATCTTTTACGACAAAACCGTTTGAAGGCGTGAAACTGTGTGAAATACTTTATACTTTTGCGACGTAGTGAGATAAATAGTTTTTGGTGTTTCGATGTTGTTTTATTATTGTTATTTATATTATATTATTTTTGTTTTGTTTTTTGTATTTTTAACCACTACGTTCTCCCACTCAGAAGTCGGTACATAATATACACAGTGTTTCCGAATCGAATGACATTTTCAAAATGAATACAGGACTTTAAAAAAATAAAAAATAAATAATTATTAATGAGTTATCGTTCGTGAAATAATGCAATCCAACATAAATGTATATTTTTGTATATTGAAGTTTTGTAGTGTAAAATCATTGTGAATTATGCTTACACTATTATACTAATATAACAAAATTAAAACAATTTGAAATTCTACAATACAATTCTGTTAATGCGATGGAAAAAACCTAAAAATAAAATTAACACACCAAAAGCTAATTTTTTCTAATTTGAAGTTTAATTTCAAATTCTTGGACTACAAAATGCGTTTTACACATTGAACATTCGACAAATAAATTTAGCAAAAATAAAATCAGCTAGGAATCGAATTAACGTTACTGATAAAAGTAAGACACAACTATATTATCGTATGCGCATTTGTGTCAAAGAATTAAAATGACATGGATTGGAATAAAATGCAGTGATAAGATTTTAATATACAAAAATGTAATAAGAGATATGTGCAATTGATTCTCCTTTTACGCTTTCACGATAACGTCGTTTGTTAACAATTTAGCAATTTTAAATCTCAATGGAAAAATAATAACAGCGTAGTTGTTAGCGCTGATGTCCTGAATTCAACTTTGAAGTATTAGCGTTTTATCCGGTAACACTCTGTATGGAAAAAGGACTATTGCAGATAATTAATTTCAACGATATAATATAGTAGTACCTACACGAGCCGGAAGGGGCGGTCGTGTGTTTGTCGAGGAGATGGTGTTTAACACGTTTAGCCAAGACTTCTTCATCAAAAGGAAAGCCCGAAGAAAAGTTCTAACCGACCGACGTACAGAGGCTTTTCATCCCTAAATAAGTCATGTGTGTGTGCTCTTCAGAGCGCATAATTGGTTAACCCGGAAACGGGCAAACACACACACACACAAACTTAATCTAAGTATTATGTTGTACAAGTCGTGTGTGTGTGTATGTATTTTAAACAAAGTTATCGTGCTACGACCTTTGCCGCAGTGTGTATATTATATACGGGTAACAAGCCAAAATAACCGCCAGAGTGTAACGCCAAAGGAGAAAAGAGCAGTTCCATTACTTTTGACTATTTTTTTTTCTTCTTTAACCGAGACCTTCCGAAAATAAAATAGACCGTTATTTTAGTGCAAAGGTCGTCCAGCACAAACGACAACGGTAGCTAACGACTACTAATACTGTGTTTATTTCGGTTTTTGTAAACTCCAAAAATGTCCAAAGCTAATGTGTATTAATCAAATTTTTCCGGGTCATCTGTATTGTGTTTCATCGTGAACAATTTTTCTTACAACAAGATTAAATCCATTAAAACACATATTAGTAAAGCTATTGTTACGCCACAGGAAAAAAATGATTTAACGGTATCGGAAGCGGCCGAAATTGCCACGACAATACAATATATTATAATATCATATTCAATTTTATTGTAAACTAGAGTATTGTACATTAGATGATATCGTTTGTCTAAGAAAATATTATACTTTTACGTAATAGAAAAAAAAAGTGTGTTTTGACTGTGGAAACGACGGTTGGCGTCGTGGACTACGTTATGTTGTTGCACCTGAATGATTACTATTATCGATAGCCATTGCTTTTGCGGTAAAATGACATAATATTATATCGAAATATGGTCGTTTTATACTCTTTTAAGCTGGGCTACACGGTTCACTGTAGACGAGTTCATTAAAAACGATACGTGTGAACACGAAATCATCAAAAATTGCCAAAATGGTCCAAGAATTTACGCTGGCTATTTTGTGATAGTAAAACAATAAAAATGTCGTCAAATCATAGATTTTTAATTATTATTATTAATATCGAATAGACGACGGTTGTTTCGAACCGATATAGTAAGACGACAGCTAACTGGCGTAAAACTCAACAATAATTATTATATTGTATAAACTATTACAACAGCTGTTCATATTATAGATAAACGTGTTCACGCCATTCGCGTTTTTTTTATAGACAACCGACGTCAAGTTCTAGTCGACAAGCGGTGCATGAAGGAAATATTATTAAAAGTCGCATGTTCACTGCATGTTATTTTGTATTTAAGCGCGTTGCATGTCACGCAAAACGAAAAATACATAATATATAGCTCCGGCCTGGGTTGTACTATTACCGTAGTGTCTTAGAACGGTAAATCCCATCAAAAGGATTTTGCTCGAACGCACGTTAAGACCTTGGCTTTTGACTTGAGCCTGCTGCATGCACGCGACATTTTCATTTATTTTACCCAGCTATTATATTATTATTATTATTATTACTGCTGTTATTATGTTTCTTACGATATCATATTGAACATAATATATGGTACTACGCTCAGAATAAATCAATTCATTTTTAATTTTTAATATTAAATCTAGTTTGTTATTATATATTTTATTTTTCATTACAAAAAAAAAACAATTTCTCACGAGAGATTTGTATAGTATTTTTTTTAATACAATAGATAAATAGAAAATAAACTCGGGCCGTTTCAGATCGCTCAACTCGTTTAGATTATCTTAAAAATGTCAAATACCCTCTCCTACCTAACCAAGCCAATGCGCTAGATCGTCGCAAGTTGATTTGGGGGGGGCGGGAGGAAGCAAAAATAACTGTTCTCGACGAGCTTTCTGAACCGGTCTGTACAGGGTGGTCTTGCCGAAGGTAAGACACTGATTTTCTCCGGTGATCACAACCAGAAAATACATAGTATACTATTATTTATGTTAGTATGTAAAACAAGAAAATGGCAAATTAATTTCAAAGAAAATTAGTGTCTTGGGTTTAGTTTTGATCACCCGCGGTACACTCAAAGAACGTCTAGACGACTCGCCGAATTTACATATTATTATACATACTAGATTGTATGTAGATTCGCGAGGCCGTCGAAGCGGGCACTTTGTCTAGTCTAAAGTCTTACATCAACACATAATATAGCTATAACGTTGTTTTTTTTTCTAAAACCTTTACAAACAGGACTTCACGCTGGACTTTTACTTCAGACAGTTTTGGACGGATCCGCGGCTGGGCTTCACCAAACGGCCGGGGGTCGAGACGCTGTCCGTGGGATCGGAATTCATTAAGAACATCTGGGTGCCCGACACGTTCTTTGTCAACGAGAAACAGTCATACTTTCACATAGCCACCACGAGCAACGAATTTATAAGGATACACCATTCGGGCAGCATCACTCGGAGCATTCGGTAATTTAATCTTGTCATAAAGAGCCCTCTTCACCCTCTTCGCCCCTTCACTACCCTTTACGAGACGTCGTCGACGACCATTGTGACAATTGCCATAACTATTATTAACAAAACACCGTTCTCATTGTTGTTGTTGTCTGTCCAATGGCCGTCGTCGCATTTTCGGCGGAGAGCTCGGATTACACGAGGCTTGAAACCTTAAACTAATGACCCTTTGGAAAATACAATAACAACATTATAATTACACCGTCGTTGGGGGTTCTCGTTTGCAGATTGACCATAACCGCCTCTTGTCCGATGAACCTACAGTACTTCCCGATGGACCGTCAACTGTGTCACATAGAAATAGAAAGCTGTAAGTATAACCGTAACGCGCCTTATTAAACGCCGTTCTTTCTTAAATATATCAACGTTTATTGACCAATTTATACAAAATAATGGCAGTCAAAATAAACAAATCTGTCTGTACGTTTGATATATTTTATTATCTTGTTGATTTCGGTGTCCTTCTTACTGTGAACAGCACTGAGCCACGTGCCGAGCAGAAGGACCTGGCCTACGCAGCACGATTATTGTACTCACCGGCAACGCGAACCGTTCATCAATATAATATTCTATTATTGTTATTTTGAACTTTTGTCGTTAAGTAAACACATATACACACTCGACATGCACATAAAAAACTTTTTAAAACTGCACCTAAAAGTTAAAAAGAAAAACAACAACATTACACGCACACTACGACGCTTAATAGACATTTATGAATTACTTCTTGTAAACTTTCGCGTCACACTTTTACTTCTTTGCGACGACTTTGAGTGACGCGTAACCTTCTGTACTGATTTTTGTTGTCACGTTTTCACAGTCGGTTACACAACGCGTGATATCCGGTACAAATGGAATTCCGGTTTTAAATCGGTCGGCATTAGCAACGAGGTGCAGTTGCCGCAGTTCCGGGTGCTCGGGCACAGGCAGAGGGCCATCGAAATTAACCTATCTACAGGTAGATTGGCACGACCTAACCATCACAAAATTAAAACGAAACGTCAAATGTGTATCTACGCAATAAACAATTTAAAAAAAAAACCTCATGTCTGTAATCCAATTTAAATTTAACACAGAACCATATGGAAACGGTCCCCGAAACGTGATGGGTGGGTCTGAGGTGTAATGGAACGGGATTTTTAAATGCGGGGGTGTGTTTGTCTATTCCCTAGTTGGTTATACGATGAGAGACATCCGGTATAAGTGGAATGAGGGACCAAACTCGGTGGGCGTCTCCAATGAAGTGTCTTTGCCCCAGTTTAAAGTGCTGGGTCATCGTCAGAGGGCTATGGAAATTAGCTTGACAACAGGTAACGTTTTAAGAGTGAAAAAACAAGTCCTCGAAACGCAAGTATAAATACATCTTATCTCAGTTATAATAGTATAATTTTAGTTAACTCGTTTTTTTTGTGTGTTCCACATAATAATAATAATACATCGTTTTATTCCTCAGTTTTCCCATTACAAATTAGCTAAACTTAATAGATCCGCCGTCGTTTAGCGGTGGGATTATTTTTTTCTCTTTCCCAACCACCAACCCCATAATAGAGTTCAATGCAAGCTAACCGTAACCACGTTCGTTTCCGCTTAAAGGTAACTATTCGAGATTGGCGTGTGAAATCCAGTTTGTCAGATCAATGGGCTACTATCTCATCCAAATCTACATACCCAGTGGACTGATCGTCATCATATCTTGGGTGAGTTTCTGGCTGAACAGGAATGCAACCCCGGCTCGAGTGGCGTTGGGTGTGACCACCGTGTTGACAATGACAACGCTCATGTCTTCCACCAACGCCGCGTTGCCCAAGATCTCCTACGTTAAGTCCATTGACGTGTACTTGGGCACCTGTTTCGTCATGGTCTTCGCATCGCTACTCGGTAATTATTGTCGACGGTTGAATAAAGATTCACATGAAAAGCTCTACCTCTATTCTTCATTGGGCTTTTTGTTTTGTCGTTGATTACAGAATACGCCACGGTTGGTTACATGGCCAAAAGGATACAGATGAGAAAAAACCGTTTCATGGCCATACAAAAAATAGCCGAACAGAAAAAGGGCGGCCACGACATTCATTCTCACGGTCACTCCCATCATTCCCATCACCACGGCCACGGATCCATATCCGGCCACGGCACCCTGTCCGGCCACGGCACCTTATCCGGCCACGGCACGCTGTCGCACGGAGGCCACGGCTTGACTCCACACAGCACGCTGTCCGGTCATTACGATACCCACCGGCACAGCCATGGCGGGCACGGCGGCACGCTGCCTAGTTCGCTTTTGGCCGGCGATATGGATCATGCGCCCAGACAAACCGTAAGCGTCTCAGATAGTTATAAAATCACACATATCGATTAGAGTGATTCTCTCTCTTTCTCTAAAAGCTATGCCTTGTCTTTATAGTTAAAGCTAAACGTGTCTTGTAATTCGATGTACAACTAGTGTGTGACATAATGCTATTGAGAATAGATTTCTGGCTATTTTGTTTAAAACCTTTTCTTCTAAAATCATATTTTAAAGTTTGTCATGTCGTACCAGGTGTTCAAATAATTTTGTTTATCTAGAATTTATGAATTAGAGCGATAAGCCTCGATTAAAATGTCCCACATCTAGTAAATCTACAACTCGGCCATTGGATTGCCGTTGACTACGAAAAAAGCTTGTTTTAAATGCACATTTTTAGTTGGGTTTCGTACAACTACAAGCTAAAACATTACAGTTTCATGAAATCCAGTGCATATAGCCTCTTTAGAATGACTGTGATTTGAGAATAACCTCAAGTTATGTGAATAGCAATGAGCGCAATTGGCCATGCAGTCTCGGTCTTGCAGTAAGACCAAGAAAAGACCAAATTCGCTTATCGTTACACGTGAATAGAACAAGTTTAATTGAGATTTTCTCTAAAACTCACCTAGTGTTGATCCTCACGTTGTCCTTTGTATAACACGACCCAGTTTTCGCGGTGCCTCTTGTAAGTGATCCCGTTTGATCTAGGAGGTGCGGTTCAAGGCTCACGATCCCAAAAACTATTTAAAAGGCGGTTCGCTGGAGAACACCATCAACGGCCGGGGAGACGACGACAACTTGGTTCCGCTGCCACCGCAGCACGTGATGCACCCCAGCAAGGACATCAACAAGCTGTACGGTATCACGCCCAGCGATATCGACAAATACTCCAGGATCGTGTTTCCCGTGTGCTTCGTGTGTTTCAACCTCATGTACTGGATCATATACTTGCACATCAGCGACGTGGTAGCCGATGATCTGGTGCTCCTCGAGGCCGATTGAGAGTGGAGGCAATCATCTGGAATGAAAGCAAAACGGACACCTATAAACAATTACAATTTTTATCTAGGTTTAGTAAGAGCTCAATACGAAGAATACATACAATTTAACATTTTCATACATATAATAAGATATAGATAATATTAACATAATATGTGTATATTCTGGCTGAACAGAGAACGGTGCTGCGCAGAAACCAAAACGCGTTGCTCCCGTCTACTTTTGTCTGCGCAGGCGCATACGAGGGCGACGCTTTTTGGACTCTGCGCCGTGCCGTTCTCTCGCGAGACAGAGTATAGTAGTCTGTGTACCTACACGTTTTATTATACCATTAATATTATTATAATTATTATATTCGCTGTGTAAATCTAGACAGGATTTTAACATCTGCAGGGTCTTCCGAAATAATACGTAGGTAACCATAGCGGTATTCCTGTATTAACATTGTAGTTGCCGACTAACACGACATAATAACATAAACGGTTAACTGACATAAAATCATAATTATCACGCAAACGAATAATACCTACATTTTATAGCAGTTCATATTTATAAATGTGACCGAAAATGATAAATGAATTTGCCACCAAAATAATTTCATTTAAATATTTAAAAACAAAAACTGTACTTGCTTTCGTTCTAACAATTCTTCCCATTATCGGTAAAGTCATCGGCCAAATTACCATACCACCAATCAGGTTCGTGCAATACGTTCACGCTATTTTTTTTGTAAGTTGTACAATTTTGTTTTAATTAAATAAAAATAACAATAGCGACATCAGCTCGTTTCGATGGCACGAGCCGCGTTATTAAAATGTGTAAATTAAAAAAACAAAAATTGGTTGTGAGTAAAAATTATTGATTTTTTTTTCTGCCAACAAGCACCACTTGTGGGCAGCAACGTCTCTGCAGGAAAAAGTTTAAATATTAAAAGTAAAAAAAAAGTTATAATAAATCAACTGTTAAAACTGGTTACCGATCATTCATAATTTTCTAAAAAAAAAAATGTACTTAAACGATAATTTTAAAGGATGTAACGCTTTTTGCTGAAATAATTTGTAACCTGAAAATGTTGAATTTGAAAATAATATTCAACGCTTCTGGATACCCAAACGAACTTGTTTATCAATTCTAAAACTACCGTCCTACTACCACTGTTTTGTTTCGAATGTGTAGCAAGTCCAAAGGAATTGGCGTTCACATAACTCATCGAACACCATCAATGTGTTAAAAAACATTATATTGTTTAAAAAATACCCGGACAATAGCTTCGCACCTAAACACAAATTAATAATTAATAATAATTTTATAAAAGGTGAAACGGGAGGTAATGCGTTTGATTTTTATCTCTCAATATCGATTAATGTCGTTTAAAATCATATAGGCAAATCCTAATGCTGAAAGCGTTTTTTTTTGTAATTTTTTTCTACACCGGTTTTTCTTGTACGAAGAAAAACAAAATTAATTGTAATCGCACCAATATACATATAGCGTAGGGTTCATCCTAAGTTGTAATATTAAAAAATATATATATATTATTTTATTTTAGCTTACACAATGATTTTTTTTCTACATTTTTTTACACTTTATAAATGCACTTAAACGTAGTGTTGGGTTTAATCACACGTATCCATTCTCTTCGCATTCATTAACTTTTTACATGTTTTACCCTTGAATTACCACTAGGTTATTATTCATATTGGTTTTATACAAAAAATCTACTATTAATCTAAGTAAAATTTCTTCATGTATATAATTATTATTATTATCTATGATTCACCCGTTTGCAAAAATATCTCAAAATTATTTTTGTAAATCATCGACAAACTTAACAAAAATAATACCCGCTGAATAATCCGAAAATATGTACAAAAATTATACTTACTAATATTATTATAAATCATAAATGAATACTTAATAATATAGAGGTACTTGTTTTATATAAAATATACATTTCAATACGTTAAAAAAATCATAAACGACAATTAATGACCGTTGCTGTATAAAAAGTATACAGACGAGCCGTGCTTAGTCTGTTTCGCGAGAGAACGGCACTGCGCAGAAACGAAAACGTACGCGCCTGCGCAGACAAGAGTGACGCGTTTTGGTTTCTGCACCGCTTGTCTGTGTATCGCTATAAATCCGACGGTTAAACGCATACAGATATTTTGTATATAAAGATAAAAATGTAAAAAAAAACTTTTTTTTTTTAATATTATAATGTAATCTACTTACCGAAGTACTGAAAGCACGGCAGCATTCCCATAACTCTGTTCGGCAATTCCATTCAGTAAAAAATTAGACCACGATTATTGACTTTTAAGTAGTTCATTTAATTGCTATTATTATTCTTTTTAATTTCAAAAGTACCCATGTTTAACGGCGCACCTTTTTTTTTGTATTCTATAGAAAGATATAAACCATTTTTTTTTATTTGTATTTAATGTGTTAAATGCATACGATGCACGCATTTTATGAGTGTATGATAAACGTGCATTACCTATAAAATACATTTAAAACTGATTACTTTTTTTAAAGACAAAACACCCTCATTACACTAATTGTAAGCCAGTTAACACGTAGGTACCTATAATTAAAACTTATATTGTAACAAACATTTTTTTTAAAAGCACTTTAGTATAATATAATATTGTGATTCGCACATTTTAAACGTTAATAAATATTTAAACAAAGTTTAATATATTGAAATAATAGAAAGTATACATATTTAAGGGCCGAGTATATTATACATATAGATAAAAATAAGCGTTATAATTAGAATAAAAAAACGTTTGTATACTTGACATTTTTAACGTAAAAAAAAAAATATATTTATATTACAAATAATTGACTTCCTTAGAATTTACAATAAAATATTTAAAAAAAAATATATTATTACTATTATTATAAAACAAAATATTTATACAAAATGTATGGAAATATAAACAATGATGAATACGGTAGTTGTTTCAATAATATTGTACAAAGAACTACCGTCGGATATTCTAAATCTCGTTAGGTTATGAAACAAAGAAATTTGTTAATGATTTTCTTTTTTATTTATTTGAATTTGTTCAGTTCTAAGACTAGTATTCGCAGTAAATTATATTATTATTGGTTCGTTTTGTTAGTGATTATAATATTGTAATTAATTCCTCTCTGATTACCTACTTGTTTACCGGCCGTATGCTGTTAGATTATTATGTTTGTTTGCAACTTTACAATACACTATACCCTTGTTTTCAAAAACTAAAAAATGTATTAAAAAAAAAAGAATGTACGTTTTAGTTTTACAAGTTTGTTGTTATCTTTCGGTGCTTCCCGCTTTGACTTGTTTAGTTAGCCTATGATACCATAATATGTTGATATAAACTATATATTATGTCATCTTTTTATTATTTTTATTATAATTATTATTGTTTTTAAGTGCCGTCGTGTCGGTCCTATTTTGAGTTGTATTATTATTAAGTACTATTACTATTACTATTATTATGATTATTAATACCTGCAAAGTGTAATAAATTATAGTTTTACTAAATCTCACTAAGCTCAATAAATAAGGTGAAGCAAGTTAAAATGTTTCGGAGTTTTATTATTTTCAACGTGGCATCCTTTGAACGAACTAACAGAATTAGGGAACAAAATATGTAGTTTACCCTTTTCTTTAATTTTTTAATTTTTTAATCGATAGTTCTTTTAATGTTGATTACGAAACTGTGAATGCAATCAACATTTTTAGTACATAATTGTCAATTAAAAAAGTTAATGAAATGTATGCGTTTCAAAAGTTGCTTTCAAAAAAACTAAGTTGGCAGGGGGTAGGTTGATTGAGATCACATTGTATGTAAAAACATTATGGGAAAAAAATTCAATTATTAATTAAACCCAGTGAGATATTGAGCGGTTCACGATAAGCCGATCAACCAAACCGCAATGACATTCATACAAACTACTAGCATCGCAAATCCATCTATTCATTTCGAAAAAGTTACAGGTAAAAGGTAATTGTCACAATGTAAATGCCAAAATGAGTACATTCGTCTGTGCGCAGTGTGCACTAGCATTCTATAAAAATAACGTTTCACCCCAACGTTCAAGAAATGAGAACATAATATTTTGTTCGAAATCAGGACAAATAAAATCCCATTTTATAAATTCATATTTTTATTATATACTTTTTTTAGTAGAAATAAAATGGTAAATTGTTCCAATTCCTATACTAAAACAATCAAAAAAACTAATACCTGTGTAATGCTAACAAAATATCAATGTAATGAATAATGATTATTAATCGGTTAAAGAAAATTTTTGGACACAATTTCCATACACAGAGGGTTAGACGTCATAGAACCGTCGACTATGATTAGGTCGTCGACTTCTTCAACGATACCTTAAAGTACGCTCATTATTGTTGTTTATTTGGTGAAAAACGTATATTCCAGACTGTGATTGTCTGGAACTAAGTGTGTGTGTTTGTTTGTGCTTTTTTATCTTGTGCCTGTTTCTACTATATACCTACATAGGTATAGTATAGGTATATATACCTATACTATCTACGATAATTTTTCCTTTTCATACCCACTAGACCTATTTAGTATATTTTATCTAATCTTTCACCATGCTTTGGTAATGGTTCGCCGCTGTCCATTTAACTTCTTTGAGTTTTTGTGTTGTCTCGTAATCGAATAACAACATTTTTTTTTTAAAAACGCTACTTTATGTAGAAAGACGTTTTATGTAATTTATTTTATTTTAGTAGTGTAGTGGTTTAAAACAACTAAAGAAGTTTGACAAAAGTTGATGTGTTAGATCAATTTATACGACACGTTTAAGTTTTAGTAAAAAGCCAGTACAGTGGGGCCGGAGCATAGTGGGGACGGAGATGTCACGGGTCTACAGATTTTATTATAACTGAAAGTGATTAATCACTTTTAAATAAACGCTTCGATGCGAATCTGTGGATAGTATGTTCAAACCAGTTATAGCGGTTTAGAAGATATCGTGAGACTAGCAATAATGTACTTAAAATTTAATATTTAGTCTTATGCAGGGTAGATACGATAAGGGTTGATCGTCTGTCTATAAAAATGTATTGCCAAGATATTTTCATTACCTATTGACTGTCGATTCACACACACATAACAACCTAGAAACTGACTACGGCCAAAGTGTAAATTTACCCTATTTTTGGGGTTTTTCCTTAATAAAAAAAAAATTTGACTACAGATTTTTGAGAAAATTGTATATGTTATAGTTCCATTTTAGATCTACCTTCGGTCTTATTTTCAGTTCAAAATCCCTAAAACTTTGCTTGAAAAAGTGAAAAAAAAAAAAAATCTATCCCTTCTAAGGGAAAGGGTTTATGATATTTTTTTGGTTTGTTAATGTTCATCGATAGTACTATGTTTGAAAAACAATTCATATAAATTTGGAACATTTTCGACTATTTTTAAAAAAGTTATAGAGCATCGTAATTTTAAGTTGAAAAATTTGTAAATTTTTTGGGTGTTTTTCTCGACTTTGATGGGGAAGGGGTGACTTTTTAAAATTTTTTGCCCAATAGAGTACCTTCCAGGTATGATTTCTGATCTGTAGAGTTTCTACACGAAGAAATCGGTTCAGCGGTTTACGAGATATCGTGGGTCCAGACACAAAAATAAAAAATAAAAACACATCATTGTAAAAACAATACCTTCTCAGCTCCGCATGTCATGTTTTATGTATACAATTTATTCTTAGCTGATGTATTTTTTTTTTACATAAACTTTTTTGTTATTTTTACTGAGCTTTGTTTGGCTTGTCAATGTTTATCGGTATTATCTACTGTATTTAGAGAATATTCCATAAATATTTCTAACTAATTCGACTATTTAAAAAAAAATTAAGTTGGAATATATGTAATTGTTTTTCTCGATTTTGAAGGAGAAGAGGTAATTTTTTTTTGATATATTTTTTCCCAATATAGCTACCATTTCAGGTACGATTTCTGTACCAGAGAGCTGCTAAAAAATTAAAAGCCATCATTGTAAAAACAAATATAGTAAACACAACGTACAATTTTAATTATGAAGTATTATTAATTCGGGTACAATAATTACATGAGTTACAATTCATTTACAAAAAAATATTTTTTATAACACAGTATTAGGTACACAATACACATCAACACATATTGTACGAAAAGATAGAAGAAATAATACATAACAAAACATAGAATACAAGAATACATTAGGTACATTACAAAAACATTATAAACATTAAACAGAATACATTACACAAACAACAATGTAGTTTATGTGAAATTATTTTTAAACGTAGTTTATCAGCGCAGGTACTGAATATACTTTTCGTCATCGTCTTCATTAATTCTCTGATCGGTTAATTCCGTATAGGTCGCCTCCCAACTGGTCAAAGGGACCCGGTCGTCCCACCGGCTCAGGTGGTATTCTTGGTCGATGACTTCTTGCTTGATAATTGGACAGGTAATTTCGGTTTCCGAGTCGGTAGTCCATTGACTCAAGTACTGGTTGTACACGTTTTCATATTCGTCGTCTATTACTTCCTGTTTAATATTTTGTACGTTAATAATAAACCCAGAATTGGTTTCTTCACTTGGCACATGTTCAGCCGACTCGGTTGACACATCGCAAATTACATCGTCGACACTGCCGTTACTGTTCATAAATAAGAGGGGATGAGAGGGGATGGGAATGGTGTATAGGTGTATTTGAACGGGTTCCATATTTTATACAGCCCCCCTCCCCCCTAGGAAATTATATTAATTGATTACTCGTTGAAATCGATGATATTTTCATCAATTGGGATTAACGATTGATCGACGAAAACCATACAGGTAATCATATAACCGATAACCATATAGACGCTCGTTTTCGTTTTCCGACGTACCATTACTATTTGTAAAATTATAAACATCTTATTAAGGTTAATAGACGATATTCTGTTTATTTATTCACTCGATTTACAATACTGACAATAACTTCCTGTCCTGACCAAAATATTGTCGAATACTAGGGAAAAACACAGTATGTACATTTATGTAGCATGCCCTAGGGAATAAAGCAGTATATACAATGGAGATACTGTTTATTTTATTAGTAATCGAATTTCTCAATGCATATAATGCATATTTACCAAGTAATCGTAGCTAAAACGGCTTTGCAGTATGTACACTATATTTGATCTAGAAATGGTCGTGGTACTAGTCAGACACGACAATATGTACCAAAACATTTATTGAGATTTTTCGGATACTAACTATAACCATTATGTGTTTATCATTCTACTAAATTATTATACTAAAAAATATCTTTATGGAGATACTGCATTTTGTTAAGTTTATTTTGTTTTTAATACACAATAATACTAGAAAATAATGCAGTATCTCCTTAAAAATTACAAAAAGCAAAAATAATAAACCAAAGTACCAAAAAAATCTTTCGAAAAATTAAGGATGCCCATGACTAATAATTAATGCAAAAATTAGTGAGTAAAAATAATAATTTCATGGTGAAAAACAGAAAAATCAAAAAACTAATTTTCCCGACAGTTCAATTATTGGAGATAATGCTGAATAGAAGTGTTTTTGTTGTAAAATTAATATTTTTGATGATAATTGAAAAAAAACAAAATGACGGACACTTTCGGCGAATTTTTTTTGGTCATTCAGGAGTCATAAAGAAAATGTCTGACAAGTTTCAAAACTTTCCTAATTTTTATTCAGGTAAAAACGTTTATTGACAGCTATTTAGGGTTACCTGACTCGCTTGGACGCCGGCTGATCGCCTTCACATGACCACTTCGATCCACGTCCACGACCGGAGTCCACTGTGCAACGGTTGTCTACTAATTGTAATTACAGACTAGGTTAGGTTCGGTCAAGACTACACGTACCAACTTAACGACAACTTAACCTAGAATAAGTTACCAACCTTGTCCGGCGGTCGAAGTGCTGACGGTTGCACAAAATACAGTATTTTCATCTGCCATTTTCGTAGCGAAAGAAAAGTACAAAACAAAACAAAATTGGTTTGGTATAAATACAAAGTTAAAGTTAACACAAAACAATTATAGGTAACAATAGATTAATAGTCAAAGTTAGAGTTAATTAAATTACACTCGTAAACAAAAAGCACAAGACAAAACAAATTATGGGTGTACAAAAGATTAATAGTGCAAAATTAAAATTAACTCAATTACACTTGTAAACAAACAACACAAGACAAAACAAAATTGGTTTGGTATAAATACAAAGTTATAGTAAAGACAAAACAATTATAGGTATTCAGAAGAATAAGTTCAAAATTACACAACAAAATAATTATATAATAAATAATTATATAGCAACGGTACCAGATTCACGTTATCAAGACCCAATTATCAATATAAATGTCATTTCATTATTAACTGGCCAACCATTTTAACACTTTTCATCCGTTTTTAAGATCTAACGTGTGTACTGACAAAAACCATAAAATATATATATTTTTATAGTTTTTTTTATCTTAAGTGTTTCTGTACAAAAAAACCAGTCCCCCTCCCAAAAAAATGGGAAAATTACACAATATTGACCGTAGACAATTTTCAGATTACTACGTGTGAGTGAATTAACACTTGATCTACCTTATTTATTACTTACCATACTACTACTTACTATGTTGTTTTACTATTTTCTTTAAAATATATACATTTTTAATAATGTCTGATGATTTATTAGAACTTTTTTTTCTGTACAATTCTAAAAGTTTAGCATTTTTAGGATTTTTTAATAAATTATTAAATAATAATGTAGTGAATTATCAAACATTTTAAAAATCTTCAGCACAGAAAATCAATTTTCAATCTACTAAGAAAATTTGATTATTTCACAGCAATTCTAAGACACTAAGACAGAGGATTCGAGTAATTATAAGGACACTGGACACTTGGTGAAATGATCGAGTTGAGTATTGGGCCAATGATATAGATTTCAGTAAATTCGGTTAACAGTCTTGAACAATTAAAAAAAAAAAATGCTAACGACTTTGAAAGTAAGATTAAAATTTAATTAATTCATTTTATTTTAATCGCTAGTTACATTTCAAAATACAATTTGTACACTTCATCAGCATTTCTTTGTACGTAATATCAGCATGTAATGTATTTGAATCTGTATGATACTGTCTTATAAATATAAAAAATTACCCTCTACAACTGTCCTTTAAAATACAAATTTTTATTTTAACATTAAACACTTCTTTTAATTTGTATTAAGTTAAATACTCTAATAAGATTTGTTTTTTTATCTAAAACAATTATTTTATTGTAATAGTTCTTGGTCCATGACATTTAAAAGCTATGTAATGTCAAATACCTCATTTTACTACAAGAATCGACTATTTCTTTATAATTTGTGTAGTTTTATATAGTTTCTAATATTTTTAAATAACTCCTAAAAAGTACACATTTTGCACATATCAAATGACAAATTCAGCCCTTATATATTTTATTAATAAAAAATCCTAAATGTTAAAACGTTTCATTAAATACAACTTTTTGATGACAATCAAAATGTGGATTGAAAGCTGACGGTTTATAATCAGTTTTATAAATGCAATATTTAAGAAAATAGTGGTTTTATTAAACATCGGCTTTGTCAATTAATATTTAGATTATTTTGTATGAGCTTGAACATTATGTATTTTTTATAAAATGTCTGTATAACTATATAATTTCTGTATTTTTTTAAATGTCTATATATTATTATAAATATTCTATATTTTATAATAAAATTGCTATATTTTACTATACAATTTTTAAATTTCTGTATTTTTTTAAAATTATCAACATTTTTAAAAAATACATAAATTATATATACGTTACAAATAATTCACTAACAAGTAATAAATGAATATTGAATCAAATAAAGTAGTTCTATCACTGTAGTTGAAAAGCATAACACATTTGTGCAAACTAATAAACTACCTTTCTTTTATAAAAAAAAAATGCATCAAATGATTATATGAAATATAAAGATGAGAAAACAATTATGTGCAGGTAATTTACATACGGTTTTTTTTTTTACTTGTATATATACTGTAACTCGTTAAAAATACAATTTTAAAAGGACGATTATATTTTATTGGATAAAATAAACAAACTTACACAGCTACATGTATAAAGAAAAAAGGGGCGGTTACATTTTTCATGTATGAGCTCATGGAATAATAACAATAAAATTAATCTAACTTGGACGTTACTTAATGCTTACTGAACGAAAATTCAACACTGCTAATGTGAAAAAAGATAAATGCAATTGGTCAATTTTTCAATAATTAACCTAAATGTCGTATTGCCTGTTCAGCTATAGAGATGTACAGCTCTATATATTAATAACAACATAATAGTACTTGATAGGTTTTCTTTGGATTATAAAAATAAACGATCGGCTGTTTTGGAATATAATAATTATTTGTTTGATGAGTGAATGGAATACGTCGTATGAGTGTGATTTTCAGAGGAACGGATTGGTTTTGAGATCTTGGAGAAACAATGAAAACGTTTTTGTAAATTGTGTTATCAATAGGTTGCGTTTAAATAATAATAATAATAAAACGAATAAAAATGAGCAAACTTAAAATGTACAAAAATACCCCCCAAAAAAAAAAAAAAATGTTTAAAATCTATGGACTAGAAACGAAAACGCGCGTTTGACATTGTACAGATTTCAATACATAAAAAAAAATTTACATTCAATCGAAAACACAGAAAACGATATTTTCAAAGCGTAACACGACTTTTACAAACAACAAAACAATAATTATAACATTTTTACAATATAATATATAGGTCTAATCGAATAATAATTATAATTACAAAAAGACAAAAAAAAAAAAGCATATTAACTTGAGCAGTTTTTTTTTTATACAAATATTATTTTTTCAACATTTCGTTTTTCGGTTTTTTTTTTTTTTTATCGGTATTTTGTACATTTTGGATAATAATATAGCAACAAAACAGAGGCCGGTACTGCAATAGAAATCACAGATTCTGGTTGATTTATGATGAACGGCCGGCCACTGCCAGTAGTTTTCTTATGGTAAAGCAACGGCCCACTTTACTTAACTCAGTCGTTGAACAAGATGAACCGGTGGTGGTAGTTGTCATTACCCAAGCGCATAGTTGGTGCAAGTCAAAATGTGGCAATTTTTGTTGTACGCAAATCATTTCAACGGGATTTCCTATACGCTTGTGTGACGACTACAGTGGTGGTCATGTTGTTTGTGATTGTCGAAGGCTCGTAAAACGAATTGGCACAAGTCGAGTTTCTCAGCAAACTGTTGTTCTTCGGAGGCGATTTTCGCCTTAGCGCTGGAGACGTTCTGTTTTTGCTGTTAATCTCCTCCATTTTCTGGATGATCTGCTGAACGCCCAACACCGGATCGGTAGGCACGCCGCACTCTCCCGAAACTAAAACAATTAAATATTGGTCAACACACGTTTTTTTTAAAATCGTAATGTAATTATAAATTATTTTAACCGCCCAATCTTTATTTGCCATTGTTATCTTCAACTGATAATACCAAAAGGTTAGGTCATTTTAAGGGCTCAGATTCCCCCCTTCCCTCAAACATCAGTGTAGACATATATTGTGATACAATCAGTGTAGCCATTACACTGATAATAATATACGTATGACAATAATTTATATTCGATATGCCTACATCAAAATTAAATTTTCAGTGTAAACATCGTTTCAGAATTATGTTATTTCGATTTCTTGATTTGGGAAACACAGGTATTATCGTTTATAGTATTTGTTCATACTCCCCAAATTACCAATATAATATTAGTTATTTTAAACTATAATTACAGTCGAAATTATGAAGTTAAGTTTACAATGGCCGCTCGGTAGAATCGGAAATTATTATTTAAATAGTTGAATTATTATTTTATTAAATAAAAGTTGATTGACGAAAAATAATGGTTAAATTAAGGTGACTATTTTCCATGGTTAATTTTTCCAATCATGAATGGTATTTTTAATCAGTTTTATTAGAAATGTTTTTTTTTGTTGTAATTAATCATGGTTAAAAATGTAACTCTTATGTCATGATTAAAATGGTTATTACTTATTTACCAAGTTAAATTTTATCTTTTAACTTGAATAAAAAATTCCCAACTCGGTAATATTTCAAACAATTAAAGTCGTCACTCGAAACGACATATTTTAATTGAGTAAAATAATGAATTTATCTCGAAGAAGATGCTAAATATATGACTTCTTATTCATACTGTTATTTTTTTTACCGAAAGGGGTTCATAAAAAAAACTAATACATTTTAAGCGACAAAAAAATGTTAGAGAGTTTAGTATACAAAACAGAGACATGACGCCAAATTAAGAGATAATAAAAATTCATTAATTTTCATTAGAGTAGAAAATACGACCATAAAACAAAGTGTAATGATAGATGAATACCAGAGATCTCATTTCCAGTAGGATGTTATTGGTAGACCACAAAATCATTCTGGGTAAAAATAAATAGTTCAATGGCAATCAATTAACATATACATACTGGTCACGATATCGTAGCACATCTCTTTTTCGGTACAATATTCGTCGTAGATGTTATTGTTTTGTTCTTGTTCGACGGGCACCGGTATATTGCTTGGAATATTATAGTAAGAGTCGTCAACGACGTTACACGGTTCAACGTTAACAGTCTGTGTGAAAAAACAAGGAGTTGGATAAGTACATATTTTATTAGATATTATAATATCACAATTCACATTCGACAGATTTCAGATAAAATAAAACCGGATGCTGAAGTTCGTCATTTACTGATAACTGAAACCCTCCCATCTACTTAGTGTGACCGTATTCTAGAAATTAAGTTATTGTACAAAATAATTTACTATAATCATATATATATAAACTAGATTGCTAAGTGTACATACCGCTAATAGAGATAATATTGAAGTCACCATTTTCCAACATCTTTGTGGGAATTAGAACCTTATCACATGTTTATAACTGTTATCACTGATAATAACAATATTACAAGTTAAGCTGATAGCATAGATTCATATATATATATACTATTTTATACATACACATAAATCCCACAAAAATGGCCGACGTCGACTTTCATTTTTATCACTAGTAGCAATCTAGTTTATTATATATATATATATATATATATATATATATACATACATGTTTGTTTTTCCTACCAATGAGTCGAGGGGGTTTTGGTTTGTTTAAATGTTGAGCAATTGAAGGGCTCTGTGTGACAACTTAGTCCATTCTTGTCAAAAATTGTTTTTTAATGGACAAATGTTTATGGAAAAACTATCTACATTTTAGGGAAACAAATAGTAAAATCGGAATAATACTTTTTAAGATAATACTAAACGATTTTTTCCCGCCAATTGTAGTAAATGTGATAAAGAATTTTCTTTTCAAAAGTCCTGAACAATTTTTAAATTTAGACTTATCTGGTGGTTGCACGAAACCCTTCATTTACAGTATGCTTTAATAGAGACGAATGCACACTATCCGGTTTTACCTAATCTGTGGTACAACGGTCTGTCTCACGGCAGAACGGTACACGGCGCAGAAACGATGCTGCGTTTTGGTTTGTGCGCAGTACCGTTCTCTCGTGAGACAAAGTGTATGAATACATACAATTGAGACTTCGGGCGTTGGGTCGGTGGCTTTATTCTGTTCGGACTCGTCGATCAGCTGGTAAATGGATTCCATGTCGACCTCGTCGGTGCCTGCAGAATTCGCGTACACGTGGACGGGCCTGACAATAGGATTGGGTTTGTCGTAACAATAGTCTTGGGGTTCCGGGGTGATTTCCGTAGGCGGAACCGGAAGCTGCCGGTTGGGTAACAGTACTTGTTCGTGTTTGAAGCATATCGGCGACGGCGGATGAGTCAAAGGATCAGCGGGGGTGGACAACTTATTGGTAGTTGTGCCAGAACTGTTGATCGCTTCGATCCATGACTGCAAATCTTTTTGGCTTTGAGCTATGAACTATAACGACAAAAAACAGAACACAAATATTATATCGATATGAAATGAAATTCGTCGGACACCTACTAGTTATTAGGTATTAGGTAGGTTATAGAACAGCTGTCAAACGAGCAAAAAGCAATAAAAACATGGAACAATTGAAAAATTATACAAGCGCTTTTTCCGGTCTTTTTTGAATATCGATAAAACCATAGTTGATTCCAATTTACAACACATAATAACGTATTACATACGACAACAAAGTAATTGTTCATAGTAAGGTACATAAGGTTATCGTTAGCTAACATATGATATGCAATTTTAAATCGTTAGGATAGTTGAATAGTCCAATGATAGTTGCAGTTAAACAAAAATGCTAAAATGTCATATTTTACTTACAGTTAACCTAGCAATAAAATTATATTTTTACAGTTTGTATTGCCCTATAGAAGTTCATCAAATTCATTATGCAATAATCCGATGGTAAAATATTTAAAATTGAAACCAAGATTTTATGCCTAATAAAAACATTTAAAATTTAAGCTTTTTATAACTCGTTAAAATCTTAGTAAACCTAAATGCAATCCGGTTTAGAATATCACTCTATTTTATTTTATATTTTAGAAATACTTATAAACGTACTGCAATGTAGTATGTACATACATAATAATAAGAAATATACATGTTGTAGGATAAAATATTACCACATGGGATGACACCATCATAACTTGGTTGGCATAAAAAGTTAAAATATTTTAAAAAAATAATTCTGAATATCATAAAAATGTTTTAATAGATAATAATTTATTTTCTGGCTAGAAATGTTAGTTTTGTCCGGTCATACTATAGACACCGTGCAGTAGATAACAGCGCAAGGTATAAGTATCATAAAAGAAAATTTGAAATTCACTTTATTGTAACTTTGAAAATTGTTTGTAGCATAATTTGGTTTTACTAATCAATATGATTTATGTGTAAAAATTGGATAAAACCATTATTTTTACCAATGTTGCTTAAATATTATATAATAATATGTATCCTACTAAAAGTAAGTGCATTAACCACAAGGGGGCGCTGCGCTACGTACGATGCACGGTGTCTATACTATGCGGCGCCCCTCGAGAGAACGAACCTGCGCAGTAACCAAAACGCGTTACTGCCGTATGCGCTTGCACAGACAATAGTAACGCGTTATAATTTCTGCGCATGTGCGTTCTCTCGTAGACCGCCGCGTACACCTAGTGTTTTACTCAGTTCCTTTGCATACTTGATAAGTCTTTTTTCCCGGGCAAACCAGTTCCAAGGCCCAGTCCTTTTTGTTGGAGCCCGGTCCCCCGGCGTTGGCGTCCCTCGCCGTGTACCCTTCCAGATGGATGACCAGACAGGGTTTGACCTCTTTTTCGCCGTGGTACACGTACATGGTGGAAGCCAGCACGGCGGCCCAGAATTTTTTCGTGTGGTCGACAAACAGGATCTTGTCTCGTTTCATCAGCTGACCGTACTTGCTGGCGGAATACTTGACGGCGTTGGCCGACACGAAGATCACGTCGCTCTTGGAGCTCTCCGAAGAGTCGCTGTTAGATCTGCTGCTCAGACTGACCGACTTGCTGAGGGTGCACCGCGACGACCCCAGGGAAGAGTCGTCGCCGTTGGTCGATTCGCCGCTATACCGTTTGGCGTTTTTCTCGAACTGCCTGCCGCCTGTCGACCCCCTTCCGGTGTGTCCGTTCGCACAGACGGGCAGGCCAAACGGCTCGTAGTTGTCCAGCATGTCGTACTCCTCGTAGGGCACGTTGTTGTATATCGGTTGGTCGTCCGAACACAATTCCTCGTACGCGGCTTGCTGATGAAGACAGGCGAAGCTGTTCGACTTGATTATCGTACCTGTTGAACAATATAGTAAAACGAGGTTAGTGCTGGCGTTTCGTTTCACACGCTTTATATGAGAGCAAACAAGTATTGTAACCGGCAACCGGGTCAATAGGTATTTAATACCATGCGTTTACTAATTTTTAGCTTCGACGAGTAGCTGAAAATGTAAAAAATTCAGCCCTTTCCATTCAAAATCGAGAAAAAAAATACATACTTTTTTAACTTAAAATTACGGCGCTGGAATATTCTTTAGACAAAGCACTACCGTTGACCGTTGACAAACCAAAAAATATATAGACGGACGATCTACCCTAATCGTATCCACCCTAATACTAAAGATCCATTTTTAACTAATTAATTGTCATTAGGTGTCATTTCTACCAATACAGATTCGCTTTGAAGCGTTTATTAGAAAGTGATTTAGTCCACTTCCAATTGTAATAATTCATATTCACCTGTGACCTCCCCCCTACCTCAATATGCTTCTTTCCCACTTCACTGGCCTTTTTAGTTTACTAATAACCATAATTAATCAATTGAGTTGCATAACTGTTAAAACCGTGAGAACATTATGAATTTTCACTAAGAGTGTAACAGAATATTAACATAATGTAACCAAAGGATGACAGAAAGCGAGCATGGCTGTTTTTGCCAAAAACCATACTATTTCCTTTTGCGACAGATCGTACCTTTCACATCCACGACAAAAACAAACTTAATTCAAATTGGTCGATAAATTACCTAATAAGAAGAGGTCACAATCAGTAAATGGCAAACTTTTAGAACATTTATTGTGCATTCCCTATCCATAAATCACTTGAACCCAAATTGTTATAACCCTATATAGATCAACGAATACAATTTAAAGCACATTATTATTAAGAATGATTTTTATCGATATTTCAATCATTACTATATCTACATATTTGCATCAAAAAGTTTTATAAAATATTTTTTTCCACTTAATAGCCCGTATTAAGTACTTAAAACAATTTTTTTTTTTAGTTAAAATATATAACTGAGCCAATGATTAATATAATATTAATCAAATAAGAAACACCTAGCTCAGCATAAAACATCATAGTCTATGGTTATTAAGCCAATACGTTAAAACGAGTTTGGTTTGCACGTGCTAAATAGAAATAATATTATTATACATAAATTATCATTTATTATTAACTATTCTACTAGAGACTTAATGTGACAGCACTGGGAGAGCGTGTATAGATGACAGTGAGTATAATGTGAATATGATATTGTTATTACCTTGAAACGTATGCTATTAAAAATGAACGAGAAGACAATACTATATATGATTATTGTATAGACAATAATAATAAAGGCTGAGTGTGTAAGCGTGTTTGTACAATCTAAGCACGTTTAACGGTTTTCTCGGTATCTATACAAATGTTGGTTGGTAAAACCAACACACAGACAGAAGCGTTTGTCAGACCGAGTGAAAGTCCGACTGTATATATATATATATTTTTTACTACAGATATTATTCCTACAGAATACGTTTCCTTTATCTGTGTGTGGATTTTTGATGATCTTTCACATACTTTTGGAACGTCCGGTGTTCATCTCCATGTAAGAAGTCCGGGTCGGCGACTGTTCTCTGTTGACAAGTTTTGCCAGCAGTCGAATGCGTTGGACTTCGGCTTTTTCCGACAGCTTTTCGCCGGCCAATACCGTTTGCAAGTACACTACAATGTCTGCAAACAAAAATCAAAAACAAAAATTGTAATTGTGTTTTTTTCAAAACATACACTCGACGGGTTAACTACTTTCGGTAACAAACAAGAGACGGTTTTTTACCATGTGTCATCATGGCATGTATAATAATGTAATAAAGAAAATATATGATATTCAAGACGTGTCTAATTGAACAATTACAGTCTTGAACATTTCGAATTTTAAATATATTATCCGCTTGGTGGGATAGTAGGCACTTATTATCTTACATAACTATGCACAAGCCAAACCATAAACGGTACCGCCTTTAGTTGCAAAACGCATAATTTATTTATAATAATTTCGCAAATTTTAACAACCTCATTGTAAATATTGAACATAATATTTATGTTGAAAGTCTTTTTGATTTCTCTGTTTAGCGCAAGAAAGATTCGTCGATGAACCGCAATGCATTTTAAATTGGAAATTACATAATTATTGGAGAGGATACAGGTTTTATTAATGAGCATGAATTTATAATAATCTTATTATAAGTAAAAAACGAACAAAATTTAAGTCATACAGTTATGGGCTGAAATACATAATCAGCATATTATAGAGAAAAAACAGTATTTCATATTAATTATACAAGTGAGTAAGTTAATTAAATATGTGGCGAGTAAAATAAAGTGTGATTGGGTCAAGTAAAAAAAGACTATGTCGTTTGACAGAACGAGTATATTTAGTATTAAATGTAAAAGCAAAATTGTAAAAAAACTGTAATATGGGCAACAATGATGTATGATTGTGAGGGTTGAGAGAAATGAAAGAAAATTAAAAGTAGTAGCAGAATAATAATAATATTAGAGAGAATTAAAAATTAGTATATTATGGTCATTTCATTTATAATCGACTAGGTGTTTGACCTTGTGCCTTTGTTTTGTTCAATTTGTTTATCGTTTGTAAAATTTAAATAATGGTGTTAGAAAGAAAAAAAAACATTTTTTTTTGCACGACCAGTTTAAAAGTGATGGGCACGTAATCTTCTTGTTCAAAAAAAAATTTATATAGGTCTAGTTTTCACAGTTTGTTTTTTATGTCTAATTTTCTGATCAACCAAAAAAAAAGACAAAGTCAGAAATTTTATAAATCGTTTTGTCTACACATGGAACGACATAATATGTACAATAAAGTAATATGGAAAACGAAAGCAAATATATTGAAACGATTTAGACATACAGACAAAAAGAAATGTAACGGTTAATAGAGATTAAGATGGGCGATAGTTAAGATTAAGATGTAAATCGAAATCCTAATAATAAGTGAATGCATGTTATAAATGAAGACAAGGAAAGTGTGATGAGTACTTGGAAAAAGAAATGAGGACGGATGTAGTATTGTAACTGAATCTGTCTATATATTTTTGTAAGGCTGTTGTAAGGATTACAACAATCTATTATTGGTAAAACTAATTTAACATAAACACAATAATTAAAGGTTCGGTCGGAATAACGTGCTGTTAAACCTAAAAAACCGAAATTGTATTTGCTTTTTAATATTGTAAACCTTCCGGATCGGTTGTTGGCACGTTTTTCGACCAGCACCTTCAATTGACAATAATTGTTATTCGTTACACATAATGTGCACCGTATTTAAGAATTTACTTTCAGGCTGTACAGTGTACAGACCATTTAAAGTTTCTCGTTCGGTTTCGGTGCTTTAGTTTTTTCTTTTTTTATGTCAGTTACAAAAGGAATTTAAAACGTACCGGAATGACATTAACTGCTCATTATACGAAACGCGATCAAATGACCGTTTCGATGGGCTGCTGCTCTCCCTTTTTTCGGCTCATTAACGTCGCCGATGATAATTATTATTATTGTCCAGTCGGTATTTTCGTGATAATGCTTAGGTTATTTTTATTTATTTTTTTTAAGATTTCTCTGCCACGCATATACTGATCACGGACCGTGTTATATACCTAACCTATACAATAATATCTTTGGGGTCGGTACTGTTTTTGTTTTGCTTTGTCTACGGTAAAACGTGACGCATTTACATATTATGTATGACACACAAGACTGATTTTCACAGGCAGCACGTGCACTGTGTACTCTGTCCCACTAGAGAACGGACCTGCGTAGACATAAGTAAACAAGAGTAACAGCTGATAGATGTGTTCCAGCATAGTGTGATCTTGGCGACACCTAGTAACCGAAACAAAACAATAAAAAAATCTCTAAAAAACATGACAGACCGCAGCGGCGCGTGCAGTAGCTCGTGTATGTAGTGATAAAATTAATTATTTTTTAAATAGTATCACAATGCTGTACACGCTGGGGATATGCAGGCGTCTCCCTAATACAGTGTCCGATCTAATTTAAAACGACTTAGTAGCCCAGCATCGAAACGCTACTTAAACAATTACAAATAATTAAAGCCTTGACACCTCCTAATCAGTATAGTATAATATTACAGCATGCCCACTGAGTTTGACGACATTTTAACAATCTTCTAAGGCCAACGACCGTTTTTGAAAGTCAAGTATAAATGTACCTTCGTTCATAAATAACAATTAACATAACATTATATAAAAAACCGTAGTCAAAAAGTCGGCTGACGGAATCATTGATACCAATACAGAGTGATCATTTTGAAATCTCATAGGGTTTAATAAGATATGTATTTTTTTTTTTCATAATGTTTTTATACTTTGATCTCAATTTTCCACATTTCGAAAAACAAATTGTAAAAAATTGAGATCAAATTGCATAAAATCATTATGAAAAAAAAAATGTTATTTCTTATTAAATGAGATATTGAGTGGTTCACGATAAAATGACCACCCTGTATTTACCCGAACGTGCCCAACGACTAAATACCTACTGTGTTTATTTTTTTAGTTATTGTTTTACTTGACTTTGTAGAATAATCAAATCAGAAGTAACGATCTCAAACACTCGACAAAGTATATTACCCCACACGTGTGACAGCTGGGCTCAGGCTGTAGTAAAACAATAAAAATTAGCCAACGTCAATGTCGTTATCCATTGGCCCTGTTATGTGTACAACACACCGATGTTTACTTTTCTCTTTTTTCTTACTTCTTACACTACGGCTATTACCAAAGTGTTATATTCGCATTATTATTGTACAGCGTATAAACTACAGACCGTCAGGTCATAACCAAAAAAAAGTTTTTTTCATGTTTGCAACCACACCCAAACGCATTAGAAGTAAATAGGAAATTCAAGTAAGCCTCGAGAACAAAGCAGGTCTGGAATTAATGACTTTGGAGAATCAAATATTATTTTATTCGATAACACGAACAGGACGAGCTATTATTATAGTGTACTTACAAAAAAATAAATATTAAGTTTGAACTTTTTGGCGTACCCAGAGGAGGTGTAACTACGCCCAAATAAATGCTGGTATCGAAAATAGCACACCATTAGTCCAAGTCAAACTATGTTCGAGATGTTCATGTAACGTTTTTTATTTCGCCATATCATTGTACTTTTTTTTTTTTTTTTTTTTTTTTTTTTTTTTATTTATAAAAAATATATTTACAATCTGTAATATTAGTTACAATAAGTAAATTTGAAAAAAAAATATGATACAATGACAGGACAACGTGAAAGAAGAGGGTGTCCAGTAACACTACTTCAACTAGATTTAATTACATAATTATAATTGTTTTGAATTCCTTAAAAAATTTGTTGATTGTTTTTTTTTTTAGTTATTGAGAAGGTCGCGAGACCAATTTCGTTTTAATCGACGAGGAGGATTGTTTGGAAGAGTAAGAGAAGAAATATTGGATATCAGTGGATTCGGGTGATTTATAGTGGTAGAGTGGAATTTTTTATAATGAGTGGATGCAAGAACAGGAATCGTAGGAATACTGAGGTCGTGATGGAGTGTACGATTACTTACATACCAAGGCGAGTTAGTTAGGAGACGGAGGTTAATTGATTGAAATGATTGAAATAAATTTAGATTTGAGGTTTTTGTCGATCCCCAAATTTGGATGCCGTAGGTCATTGCAGGACGAATAAGTTGTTTGTATAGGAGGATTTTATTATTAAGAGAAATGTTTGAACGGAGAAGATGTCTTAAGCTATGGAGTTTTAATTTAAGAGATAGTTTTTTAGTTTTGATGTGAGTAGCCCAGGTTAATCGCTTGTCAAGATGAATGCCTAAGTATTTAACAGAGTTTTCTATTGGGATTATATTATTGTTAAGAGTTAATGGAGGACTAACTTTGAGTCCTAAAGTGAATGTAATATGTGATGATTTATTTTCATTTACTTTAATTTTCCACTGATTAAACCAGGTTTCTAGCTCGTTAAGATGCATTTGCAGTTTATTAATGGCTGAATTAATATCTGGGTCGGAAGAAGTTATGCAGGTGTCATCTGCAAAAGTGGCTAAGTTAGTGATGTTTGAATGAGGTATGTCGGCAGTAAATAGATTATAAAGGGTAGGCGCGAGAATGCTACCTTGTGGATCATTGTACTTAACACTAATTTTCGAGTTGTATAATATATTATTTAACCTGTAATTTTAAATTATTAATCGTAGATTTGTAAGTTAAAACCAATTGTACAAACGTTTGTACTGAGCTCCTCGTTGTGTTTTAAGGCAGCATATTAAAAAAAATTAGTTGCAATAATTCAACTAATAATCATACACATGATGAAATAACTTGCCGACATAATAATATCAAATACAGTTCTTAAGAAGTGTGAAATTTCAATATTAATTTTTTTCTTTTTTTACCTCTTTTCGCTGGTTTGGACGCTTCGTTTTCAACGTTAAAATGATAATGTATAGTAATATTATCTTTTTTGTTCTGTGCAACTAAAAGAATATTTGTTTCATACATTGTTGTACATAATAATACTATTGACTTCTAAAATCTACATGTACCTACCTATATAAAAATGAAGTATGAAAAATCAAGTATCTTAATTTAGTTGTTTTAAGCTACACTCGTACACGATTTAATTGTAAATCTATTAATCGAAAATCATTGAATTCCATACGCATATTTTATCTCAGCCCAATAATTATAATAAGTACACAAAACAATTTTTGATAACAAGTACGATTAGTAAAAGCCTATTGCGATGTAGATTGTTTTCTTAATAACATCACGACCACTATCATTGGCGTTCAAATACACATAAAGCACCATTGCACTGTATATTGTGTCTTAAAAAATATCATTGTATACAGTTGAGGAACTGATATTCGTGAGTGTAACATGTGCAAACATTGCGACTTAATCACTCGACTTTGAAACGTGCCCAGCTAAATTTAACACAATCGGCCAAAAGTCAAAATAAAAACAAATATTAGTCTGACGCTATGATCAATGTTGTGGAGACAAGGTACCTACCAATAATAATTATTTATGAAAAATTCTCTGAAATAAACTTCATATTTTACAACAATTAAATAGATACACAAAATTAAAATTTCGACCAACAAACAAAGTAGATACTTCACTCAAGTTTTTACCTAAGAGCACTCTGCACTTGACTCGGTCATTTGGATTAACCGCATAATTAGCAAATGATATCTAAAGTGGTATTTATAATGTACCGGGATGGACGGATGAAAGTTTTTAAAATGTATTTTGTGTTTTTTAAACACCAATACCAATTTCACCAGTGACTTGGAGTTTACTCGAATACTATTTGATAATACAGACCGACTATCAGGAAAACAACTCTAACATATGTGTGAATTAATTATACACGTTCTTATCAGACTGTGATTGGTATGATACATGCATTCCATCCCATCCGTTTTTCTTGGAATTGACTTTCTAGTAGGTTTTAATGTCTAGTTGTTTTCGGTAATAGTTTGACGACAAATAGAAAATCAAAACCTAAAAGGATTTACATAACTATTATCGTTACGTTTTTAGTTTTCTAAATTCTTAAAATATACCTACTCTTTACCGTAGTAAAATCTACAGTATAACATACAGTTTTCATTCAGGCTATTGAAATCTAAAGTCTAAACATGTACATTTATTGTTAATTAATTTACAAGTTAATTGTTTAGGCTGTTTAAATAAAAAAAAATTCTATCAGCGATAATAAAAACAGACGAGTTGGTTAAAAACACAGTCACCTCTAAAAAAAATACAACTTATTTTTATCCCAGTTAAGTACATTAAAAAACAAATGAATTTTTTTTTGTCCTTCATTTATAATATATACAAAATATACAAGTTTAGTACAATCAGTATATGTGATGACATAAGTGATTAATAGACAATGAAATCATAAGAAAGAGAAGCCACCACTTCCTTTTTAGCCTTTTGGGAGGTTAGTCGGGCATATTTGGTAGTGAAAGATTATGACGATTTTCTAAGGAATTGTGATAACGGGGGTATAGTTGTTTGGCAACCTGGAAGAAAGTTTTGAGACAGTTTTTCAAGTAGTTTTTATACTTTTTACTTTGTATTTTGTTTTGAATTATATTTGAGAACCAATTTTACACTATTTGGTGGTGGTTTAATACATGTTTTTTTTTTTTTTAAAAAGTAAATGTCGAATATGACCCTATGTGGGATACATTTAACTCCGTGAGAAAAACGTAGTACAAAGTTGTCGTAGAAACTAAACACACACATTACCATAATGATAGCGTTAGATCAATATCGCTGAAACGTTTTGAGTTTTATTGTAAACATTTTTTCATCGTTAAATTATGGGAATTCACCTTAAATCGCCTTCAAAACGAACAGCTGTGTGGTAAAAACGGAGCCTTGCCTTGACACAAACGAATGCAAATATTAAGTAACAGCAATACTATTACTTCTTATTCCTTATATTATTTTTGTACTTAGAATGTATCAACACATAAACAGCGGCTGTGTTTATTTATGGTCATACGCCTATAAGTACAAATAGTAAAAACTATTAAACAAATTGTCACGATGACTAGACAATGCTTATCTAAACAACAAAAATTATTTAACTTTTATTGCTTGAGTTTCCACCAATCTGCAGGGCATTTAACTCGTCGGCTAGAAAGTTGCTCGTTGCTCATGTATTATCGTTTTCGGACACATTAATACGATTGCATAATTTTTAATAAATAAAACAAACAAACGTCTAACCGTCCAACGTTAGTTTCTTCAGCGTGGTTACCGGTTGTGGTGTGTGCCATGTCGTTATGGTCAACTTTTTTCTCTAGACCAAAATCCTAATGAAATATGAGACGCGTTTTGCACGCATGTGATGACGACGATGATAAAATACCATCGTTACGTGATATACGGCCCGAGGCCAAGACCATATTGTGGATTTTATACTTTGTCAAAAACAAGAGTATCATATTTGCACTTTTTCTACCGTTATCGCCCTCCGTGGTCCTTTGCTGGGTTATAAGTATTTGGTGTGTTCATTACTCTACAAGCCGACAAAATTATTTGTATCATTATTAGCTCCCCCGCCTACCCTGTCGCCAGAATAGTTCTATAATATATTAATATGCTTTACAATAATTGTACTGACGGCGCTGGATTCAAAGTGCAAACGAGGATGTGCGCAAGAATAACAATACATATGTATTATCCACGAGTAATAATAATATCATCGACATTCGATGTCCGTACAGTAGTGACTATAGTGTGCTAAACCGGAGGTGGTCCGTGTAAAAAAACAAGAATGCCTCTTACTCGAGGCGATTAAAACAAAACACAACTGTAAAATTAATTTTTTTTTATGATTATTGTTATTCAATTGTCCCCGACGATCCGACGGTCACATTCCACGATCGATCATCATCGACGTTTTACCTAAACTTACTAAAAAAAAAAAAAGTTTAACTGCACAATATAATGTTATTCTCCAAAGATTATCACCACCACCGCCGCCCACGTATACAGTAATAACACAGCAGCTATAAAACAATATTATGGTAAGTTTTATTATTGTATTGTGTTCAAAACGACGGTGTCAACTTAAAAATAAACGTTATCTCACAGTTGGTCTTGCGAGCGGGAAGGTCAATGCGGAATGGATTTAAAAAAAAAAAAAACATGTGTCATAACTCATAAAACGCTATTCACAGTATGACGTCCTCGAAGACTGCACCGAGAGATATATTACGGCTAATAATAATGTACGTTCATAATAAGGAATATTATTATGTGTGTTACTGCGGCAATTATTCAGAAACATCTCGTCCTCTACCGGTTCGGTAATAAAACTACAATTAATGATAAATGATGGGTTAATCGTTTTGGTAAAAAAAAAAAAAAATAAGCTGCACTTCTACTTAGGCCAAAAGTCACACTCGAACAATAACTACCGTTGCTTGATGAAACGATATGCGACAGTAAATGTATAAATTTAATTAGTTGGAAAGTGATTGTAGATTGAATTTGGGGTATAATGCAAATAAACATTTTAATGTTGGTTTTTAAGAAATTATAAATAATAAAATATGTATTTACTATAGTCAAAATCCTAAGTGAATTTTCAAGTTACAAGAGTATAGTGTATGGTCTTACTACTATGGTTTTAGTCTCCTTTACTCGAAGTACACAATCTATAGCTCTAGGCACAATAAGAATATAAGGTAAGAGAAAAATGAAACCACTATTGTTGAAAACGTTTTTATCTCTATGTAAGGCATCTTATTAAAATTATAATTTGAGTATGCCTAAACCTAGACAAATAAAATATGAGCTGATCGATTGTGGTGTGAAAGTTGTGTAAGTAATATATTTAGTAATTAGGAGAGTAAGTTACAACATGTAGGGAATCTAAATTTGACAACAAATTTGGTAAATAAAAAAAGACTTGTTAAATTAATTTTTAAGCCAACTGTAATTTCCAATTACCTATTAACATTTGTTTGTAGTTAGTAATTTTGGATAGTACCCCAAAGAATGGGTTTGGAAAATTTAGAAGCGGACATTTGGTCACGGTTAATGTAGATTACCAAACATGGAAACTATTTTGAGTCCTCTGTGCATGAGGTCGAACAGTCAACTTGAGTATTTTTCACCATACTCTTTATGTAAATGGATTAACAACATTTTAGTAATTTGAACATCACGTTATGTGACCAAGACCTACTTTAAAAATGGATTTCCTGTATAACGTTAAATATATTGATGGACAAATATATATTATTAATTAGGTATATATTTTACTCTGATACTTATCAGCCAAATTTATTTTTAAGCAAGTGGCGATAATAATTAATAGATAAATTAAGAATACAAAAACTATATAATTTTCATACTTATTACCGCGACATTGCTCCAGGCTTGAAATAGTTGAAATATTTAGCAAGTCGATAACAAATTTTAAATTGACATACACAGCAATTATGTATACAATGGTATGCAATTGTTGTCCAAACAAGTGATTTTTTAAATAAAGTTATAGTTCAAACGTTATTACAGAAAAATCTAGAACAATTAGTCTGCAATGCTACAATCTGAATATGGCTCAATTAGTTTCTAGTTAATTTTCTATTATTATATGTGATTTAAATATTATTTTCGACTAATTTTAAATTAAAATAATTATTTCCCTTATCAATGTTATTCACTGCGAGAAAACGACTATCTTATTTTTATTATGGCTCGCCAAAAAACTAAAAAAAAAACCATACAACCAATACCATTACCTAATCATCCTAATTTTATAATGTACATCAGAAGCCTCTGCTATGTTTATATTATTTTATATTTTCATCGGTGTAAAGATATAGTGTGTTATATATAAAAGTAAGTTAATAGTAGTTGTACGTGCCTTGTTGCCTTAACGGGAACATATAATAATTTATGGCCGTTTGCACTAACCAGTACATAACCAAAGTACACACGATACAATTTAAGGGTAGTTTAACAATATTGTAACTCCATAGTTGAACCATATGACTAAACCATACGGTATACCTACATACATTTTAAGTATAGTATGTGGTCAACGGTCACATTTAGTGTTTTATATTTGAGGTTACATAAATCTTAACTTTACATTGGTTTAACTTAAACTTTACTTGGTGATATTACAGTAAATGTGTGCACTGACCGTATGGATATTTAATTATTTTTTTAACGGACATAAGTCCAAATTACAATACTCAACGATAACAACGATGAGTTACATCAAAATTACAAATATTTATAAAAACAAATTTTTTGAAGTAATGTTATAAAATAGTTATTGGTATAGGAAAATTAAGAAAAAGGAAACAAACAAAAGAATTATATAAATATAATTACATAATGTGTTAACAGCCGATTGCAATATACTTATAGGAATCATTTTTAGAAAATAATGTAATGTAAAAAAGGTTTTTGATTCGCATTTTGTGAGGATTTATTATAATAATTATTAGACTAACATGGGAGAAATCGTCAATATCATTAATTAACAACTTCTTAAGCAATGTGGTAAAAGGATAATGTCTCATGTCTTGAAAAATTTGTTTAATTTAATATTCAAAGAATATATATTCATAACCAGTGAGATTGTCTGGTAATATTATGTTACATTTACACGAAATATACCGAAGTACTCTGTTTTGTATTACTTCAATTTGGTTACTATGACTTAATATAGTTCTTTTTCCCCAAACGAGACGAACGTAGTCAAGACGAGGTCTAATAAGAGAGGAATAGAGTCATTTAAACGTAATTTATTCATTAAAATTAAAATATTTAAATGTATATAGGGCACTATATACAGTGTATATGTTGCTATGTTCATCGACAAACAGTGTGATAACGGTGTGTTATCAGTGATAACTTATCACAGGAAAAGGAAACATGTCTGCTTACGTCAAGTTGGACGATTAAATCGGTGGCCGAGATCCACAATATGGTAGGTATATCCTATCAGTTTGGGCAGCGGAAATCAAACTACATGAAAACAACATAATTTAATTTTAGAAAATTCTATTTTGGTTAAACAACAATTATCGAGTAAACTATATTTTTATTTTTTAAGATTCAATCAATTGTCAACATCTAAAATTTAAAATCCGAAAACCTCTTTCTACAGAATTTAAGTCTGAATCTTTTCAAAGCGAAACATGTATAACATAATAATTTGAAATTTGTATACCAATTATTACTTTATTTATTTACGGATTCAAAATTTATTAAGATTCAACTGTTAGTCAAATTACATAAAATCAATCAATAACATATAACTAAATACAATTTGTATGATATTATATTTTTATTTAATTAAATAAATAGAAAATATACATAAGTTTTATAAAAGTAGCTTTTTTTTTTAATTTTAGTAACGTCTATGTATGAAAAAAAATTCAATCAATATTTATTGACCAACTTGTGTTAAATTTAAACTTTGTTGTGTACTCCTTAAATGCAGATGTTATCGGTAAAAAACTTAAAAAATATTTTGTTTTCAAATGATTAATGATAAATTATTTAATCAAATACAAATTGACAAAATTACATCAAATTTTGTACAACATACTCGCCATTAGGTAAACACATTGAAAAACGCGCTTTAGTGTAAACGTTTAAATAAAAGGCAAATGTCACATAAGGATACAATATTATTACAACATATTGTTACAAAAAAGTAGTGTTTATAGACAAATATTTTGTTATAATAATATCAAACATAATTTTCTAAAATAATAATAATTTATTACAATAATTCCCGAAACATTAACGTTACTGCGTAGTTTAAAACCGATTAAATTATAATTTACCAACAATATTCTGGTTTCGGATGTGATAGAAGACAACCGTCTACTATCATCTTCTATTTATGACCGTAGAGAAATGTAGCTTTTTATTTACAACCTTAAACGCGGTGGTGTGTTTCACTTGAAACCGGGCGTTCGATAGCTGTTGTATAGATGTTTTTTTTTTTAATCGGAAACACCGTGCTCATCTCTTATAGGCACATAAGATAATATGAGAACTAATCTGTTGCGCAACCGTGGCAAAAACGAATTTCCAAGTTATAATCCATTTCCGCTAAAAATCGAAAGTGAATTAGCTGTTATTAACGCAGAAACCAAATGTCGCGCGTTACCAGTGGGGGATCATTATAAAAAAAGTATTACCGAAATGTCGCTTTAATAAATTTAAGTAATACCCAAGGTGTGTAACTATGACATCCCGTTCGACGCACAACTGGCAATATATGATCTATAATAATTAATAGCTTGACCGGGTTTGGAACGAGGCCACGGTTTATCCCGAGGGGGCCAAAATACTATATTATGTCAGACACGGGATTGGAGTGACTTTCTCGGTAAAAGCGTGAAAAGGTATACCGAATAAAAGAACCGATGCAACCGGTCTCCGACACTATAACTGTTACAGCCCAGTACTGTTGTATATTGTGTGTGTGTGTGTGTTACACATATCCCTCTCGATGATAACAACGTCAACGAGAATAATAAAGTAGATTCGATCGATGATGACGTAATACGAGGAGTTTGCAAAAAAAATACACCTATAGGTCCACCTACTATATTCGTATTATGATCCATAGCAGACTGTAACACTCCTTTATTGTCGGTATCAATTAATAATACCGATCGGCCGAATGAGTTTCCCCGCCACGATACAAGTGATTGCAAACGGGTACGCAGCATATTGTGTACTCTATAGGTACTACACTATACTTATAAGTATATATACCTGTAACGTGTGTCGTATCCCGCGGCAGGTTGTTGCGCCCTGGGCCCAGGAAGCGGCTTCGTGCGACGAGAAATCGCTCTTCTGTTCGGGCACAACAACAACCGACCGGTTAGTTCCAAAAAATAAGCCAACTCACCGTTTTAATGTTTCGTTTATTTGTTTTACGGCCAAAACGAAATTATTCATAGGTATAATAATAATATACGCGACGACGTTACGTCTCGACGATTTTCCATAATGCCGTCAAGTTCAAGGATGGGCACCGAAACGCTGCTGCCAGACTATAATAATAATAATAATAACCGTATTTAAGTAATGTCAATCACAGGGTAAACGCAGTTTTTCTGGAAACCGGCGGCAACGGTGAGTGATTTTCTCGAAAAGGATATGCGGCAAGTCGGAACGCCGCTCGATTACCTACACCTACTAACATTCAAACCGAATGGGTGTACATTATTTGTTTTTTGTTTTCACGGTGAAATTTAGCTTCGATACGGAGCTGAGATACTATTGTTTTTACATTTATTAGTCAAATCGCCTTAACCCTGAACCGATTTCGTTCAATTAATTCCAAATTTATGGGGAAACTTTTTCTTTAATTCGGGCATAGTTCTGGCACTAAAGGTCTGAAAACTAAACTGAAAGTAAAACTATAACGGGGCTATAACGTAGACAATAGTCTCAAAAAAATATGCAGTTAAACTTTTTTTTTTATTATTAACTGACTTTTGCCTTTTGGTTTGCGTCACATTAAAACTACTATAGCCTGTCATGTGACCGTTAATGCTACAAACAAAATTTCAAGCACATTGTTGCCTTTACAATGATTTATATCGATATTTTATATTAATACCGACTATTCCGTTTTACTTAAGAATAATTTCATAACTCTCGGTTATAATAATTCTTACAGCCTTGTGACTATAATATTATACCGACCTCACTGCTGTGCTAGATTTGTTATTATTAGATATAATTACTATTATTCATTATTTTATTGAATAAAATTATTAAAAAATTGAAATATAACATATTTCTTACCAAAAATGTGTCATTCCATTATCTTATCTTGCCGGCCAGTTATTAATGGACAAGTATGTTATATTATCACTTTATAACAAAAACAACAATCACGAACAAAAAACAAAATAAAACATATTTTTATAATTACTTATTTTAACTTTTTTGTAGGGTAATTTGTATTCGTCTTAAATATAAATTGCGATGAAGTGGGGGACAGACAGGTGGAGCGAGTCCCTTTAGCAAAAACAGATACCAAAGCAACTACTTCAGTCTCCCTTCGCTCTTGCAGAATTGCCAGTTAAGAGACGATTCGTATCGAGTTATTTCCCAATCGGCCGTCTGACCGACTGTTATGTGGGCTTTGCAAATTTGTCCAGTGGATGTAACCATAATATAATATTATAAATTCTCAAAGATTTTATTACTCACAGACAAAATATCAATATTATTTATAATTGATACTTATCGATAACTATCATATTTTATTGTTGATATTATTATACGAAGTGAAAGTGTCGATACTTATACCATCAGGATTTACGACAGTTCCTGAAACGTTATTGTTTTACTGCATATTATATTATTGTAATTATGCCCCTCGGATGGTCGCCGGGCACAACACCGCGTAATGGTGCTGCTCGCATAGTCGGAAACCAGATTAGATTTCGATTCGTGACATTTTGTATACATTATTATTACTATTATCGTACGAAAGAAAGTCCTTGTCCACATATGTTATATCTTCGCAGGTTTATGCCCATATGTGTTGCGCAACCGACGTACAAAAAGGAAATGTGACTGCCGCGGCGACCTTCTTGTACGTTTTTAATTTACGTCCTCACCATATTATACAAGTGCACATAGGTTATATTAATATAATATACTATTATATTTATTTATTCGGTTTCCAAGACTAGTCCACTGACAACTTACCTGCGCCGCTATTGTACTTTTACTCGTCGAGTTTAACAAAAACCGAAACTCCACACTGCACCGGATACGCCTGAGATGGGAACTACCGGGAAAAGCCACTGTTGCATTGCATAACGCTGTGCACGAGGATTATAAGTTGCTTATGAACACATACATACCGCTATATTATGCTCCACAGTCAACGAACTCCTCGGGGCTGTTTAGATAGTGTGTTGTCAACATAGAAAACACCGAGGAGAATATTCAGATCACAAAGGAGTGGAATTTTCAGTTTGACCATAGCCAAGAAAAATTGTAATTTATTACCTGCTCCCATAATTTACTCTAATTTGGTATCTAATTTAGATTATTGTTCAGTGGTGTGGTCACCTTTTTTAGATGGTCAAAAAAAGTCATTGGAAAGTGCCCAGCAGAAGTTTTTATGCTTCCTGTTTTAATTGCAACCTCATTCCTCCTACAGTTTATCCTTGGTTCTTCAAATCTTGACCCCCTTGAAAAGCGAGGAGCTAAACTAGATTTACACTTTTTATATAATATACCTAAATGTTGATTGTCCGGAATTTTTTCATAAATTAAATTTCCATGTTTCACCTCGTTTTACTAGATCTAATCCTACTTTTCATATAGTTCGTCGCAGATCAAATTATGCTAACTATACCCCGTGTCTAATCACTTAATGCGTTTTGCAAATTTGTTACATATTGATATTTTTATAATTGAATCGATTTTAGCATTTAAGCACCATTAATATACATTACGATAATAGTACAATTTGTTACTAATTATTCTAATTTCCAAGGCATCTTAATTACCTCTGTATTTATTTTACCTTATGTTATTGTTTATTTTTGTGCAACTGTGCATCGATCACCATATAGTAGTGTATACTTTATTGGGCTAGTACCAGTAAATTAAAATACATCAATTCAATAGAGAAGATACAGAAATTGTCAAGTATTATTTGAGTTATAACTACATTTTTGTCATGTAATGCTAGTATTTTAAAATTTAAATATAACAATACAACTACTATATGAAACGTTTGAGTATTGCCTCTCATGTTTGTTCGACTATTGTGTTATAAGTAAAAACCGAAGAGTATGTAATTGAAACTGAATAACTAAAAAAAAATTCATTGAAAAACATATATTTTGCACCTGACTAACTACAACAAAATAAATCAATTTTTTTAATAGACACATCATACGGCAGACTTTTGTTTTTTCTTTTTTTACATGACTTTTTTCTAGCACAAACGATCATCATTCATCGATGGCTATACGGCTGGAACGAGTTTGACTAATAAAAAAGTATGTTATAGAGACAAGCAAGATCTAGTGACCTCCATCGCACTACCCTGAACTAAACGGTAACGTCGAGAAAATTGCATACACGTGACTACTAACAACTGTTGGAACACAAAAATGGATTGGGGCCAGACAGGGAAGAAGCCGACACGTTCACAATAAAAAATACATGTCAGCAGACAGTTGGCAAATAAAAATTAACCCGTTCAAATAGTAGCAACTGAATTAAAAAAAAAAATTATGACTAGACTAAACTTTAATAACATTTAAAATTAATAACCCATAACTGGCTATCGACCAGTTGACTCTTACAGCAAATTACAGTTAATAAAATATGTAAGCTACTATTTAAGTTTTAAAAGTTGACAGAGCTCTGTAAAATATTTAAAAAAGTAAATATTTAGTAATTCCATGTAAAATACATGAAGGTACAGAAAAACTGAAAAAAACAATAGCTATACAAACAGTAATCTATGAATTTGTATTACCTATTTAATGTATTATTCGTGAAAATATATGTTTATGTATCCTACAAATACAGGATTTATACTTTTTATAATTATTATAGTACTGATTACATTTTCTAAGGTTTGACAAAACACAAATTCATTTCGGTCGGTCTCGTGTACCTACTTATAAGTAGCTTTAGGCCCTTTTTTACATTTTCCCAGTAAAAATATTACATACACGAGCATTTATTTTACATTAGAATATGAACTACAGATAAACATCAAGAACATATCGACTGGCAACAATACTTTGTCAACAGAATGTCTTTATCGATGGATTTTGCTTGACGTTTACTATTATAAAATACAAAATAGGAGCCTCGATATTAACTAATGAAACAATTGTGGTAAATAAATACAACTGTTCCAGCTGTTGAACAAATACTCAGCTATGGTCGTACAGATCGTGTATATATATCACTGTAATTGTGTACAATCACTGTAATAAGTGTAAAACAAAATCCGTATGAACGGATATACGCCGTCAATGTTTGTACAACGTCTTTTCACGGCCGTTTGGTTTTGTCTTATTCCATTAGACACGCTTCCCAAGCCATATAAGTGGACGGTGATTTTTACAACACTTGAATATAACATTAGGCGTACGAGATTCAAAACGACACTTGTTTACTTTTCAAAATCATAAACCCTTTGCTTTATCTCGAGTTCTCTCTAGATTTCTACGCGGTTCCCTTTAATATATTTATTACCGTTATATGCATATCACTTGGTAATAATTGGGCATAATATAATGTTGTTACGCGTACGATGGAACGAACACAATCTCCAGCAGACTTAAGACGCGTCTTCGTCGAGCTCTCCTCCCAACAGTGAAAGTATAATCTCTACTTATTGCATACACACACACACACAAACGGATTATCCCCGCGTGCTATTCGGGTTTGCGGCACACACTTTATTATTAATGATAACGATTACTATGATAATCATAGCCCGTTTTACTGTTACGGCCGGCGATTCAACACACAACACACACCGGTTGCTTTTATTGCCAAACATTTATAAATCACACGCGTTTTTACCGCATAATACAGGTAAGACGACACTGACGTGCTCCGTGTCATCCTTAGGTCGAAACGTTTACAGTTAATCGGACTCGTTACATGTTATTATACTTATGCAAAATGCATTTCCTCCGTTTAGCGCATTCCTCGTTAAAGTTTTCCGCGCGTTCTACCTACGGCTGTACTATAAGCTGTTGTCGATAGTCTATTCTTGTTGACCCAAACCGAAGAATGCGCGTCAAACCGGAATGAACGTCTCAAGCTGTACGTGCCGAACACGTGAACCGAATGCTAATATAATATTATACATCTGAACACTTATAGCCAAGAGGTTTAATATTTAGGTATGCTCGGGTCATCACGGCGTCGGCGTCCCTGAGTCAGTGTAATTGTTCCCGGAACGTCGATGGGAAAAAAACACACACGAATTCGGGAAGCCAATGTCGGGTGCCAAGATCGTCCAACGAAAATGACTCATACTCGATGAAAAAAAATAATAAAAAAGCATTTTAAAACCGTCGTTTTATATTATATGTCAGAACTCTGCAGACAGAAAAAAATAACAACAATAAGCTTGATAGTATAAAAAAAAAACATTGAAAAATAATCGTTCATGATTACTTTTTCTACGTCATATATTATCAAGACAGGAAGTAAATACTATCTATTTTGAATTTTGAACATGTTGTCATATTAGCCTATACGTAGGCTTGACTGTGGAAACAAATGCTGGGCTACACGAAACACATCATTGATTCCATAAACCAACATTTGAGCAACACTGTTAACGGAATCAATAAAATTCTGTGCAACGTAGCACAAACGAGTATAATAAATATCATAATGGATTTTTAAAACATAAATAATAATATTACAATTATTTTGACACCCTTCCACAAATGAACATACTTATACGAAATTTTAATAAATTATAACTTTGAAAAAATACTTTAATTAGTTTTCATCATACACCACAAACCAATGACCAACCTGACTACACCGTACTTCCGCGTCACTTGAATATTTTTTATTACGTTTATCCATAAAAAAAACTTGTATAGAATCTGTAGTGGCTATAATTTTTTTTTTTTTGAATTTTAACAATTTAACTTCCGGACAGATCAATTAATCTTGTCACGCCATTGATGATTTTATCGAGTTGGCATAAGGGAATTTTCGTTATACTCACAGAATGTATAAATTGTATGGAATAACCCTAATTTATACCTGACCAGACAGTAGTGACACAGAATAGATTAAATATTATATTTAATCTATTCTATAGTAATGAAAAGACAACTTCCGTCTAGTTGTTATTTTAAAAATTCACATACATTTCTCGAAATAATATTTTATAATAATTAATAGATTATACCAATTAATAAAACCATAAATTCAACAGAGGAGTTGGCCACCTTGAAGTTTGAAACTTATGTTTTTTTTTTTTACTAATTGATTCGCGCAATTCAAACTAGGTATTTTAATAAATACCTATAAGCGAGGTCCAAATCAACATTTTACTGATAGTTAAAATGTATATTAAAGGGGTAATTTAAAGGGATTGATAGCAAGTTGTACATTTAACAAAAAACGGCATATTATTTTCTTATGGCCTTGTTTACTAACTGTTTAAATGCGCGTTCATTAAATTTCTCAACGGTGGATTGTGTGAACTTCTGTAATGGACGGAAGTAAATGCAGTGAGCAATGCAACAGCAGGTGTACGCGTTTAATTACAGCCAAATTTTTAATTCTCTAAAAAAAACCCTTAAGGCACTTCTAAATCTGCGTATTTTTGGTCGAAAACAACTCATTGAAATTTTAACCGTACTTGGAAACGCGTAATCCGACAAAAGTTTTGAAAAAGATTTTTCAACACTTGCTTGATGCATCGATTGAAGTACATTTTTGATTTTCGTTTTTAATAATATCATTGTAAAGATGATTAAGACACTTTAATAATTGTAATTTTTCAAATAAAAATAAATAATTAACTAAAAAATGTTTAAAATTGTGCCTTGTAAAATGTTATGAATAATTCAAATGTTTTTTTCAAAACTTAAACCAGAGTATCCTTAGTCTTCAGGGACGTTACAATAATTAGAAACATGTTTTTGTACAAAAATATAGCCTATATGCGTTATAAATGTTGAAGATAAAATTAAATATCAAAAACCTTATATTGCTGTGACTATGAGTTTACAAGTTTTAGCTAAAGCCTAAACTTAAATGTTTTTTTGAAAAATTGCTTAGACAATGCGCAAAGTGCTACTGTAGAGGCCTTTTATTTATTTAACGTACTCTGTAAAATAACATTATTATGTTCAACCTCTCTTAAAATGAATACATATTTTGTAAAAACAACAAAAAATGTTATTTTTATAACGTTTTTATGAACTCACAATCTTGTTTACAGATAATTATAGTGTATATTCTGAATTATGCAAAATAGACAAAATATTTTATTCTCTAAAGTCCAAAATACATTTGTTTACCCCCGTTGAGCTGAAAAAAGCCAATAAATATATTATTATGCAAAAAAACGGTTATCAAGACAACTGATGCGATAGTATTAATGTTTGCGTTGATGTAATGATTTCATCATAATTTTTCGCCATATTTAAGCCTAGTGAAATAATAATAATTCTATATTAACCGAGAGATGGGCGTACGTAGATATTATAATTGGATAATTGTATCTATTGGTAAACGCATTTAGTTGAAGAACAAACATTTAATCGTTCACACGTATGTACATGTGCAGTCGACGTGACTGCGGTGATGATTATCAGAATAATAATAATTCATAGTGCACACACACCGAACATAATAAAATATAACGTGACATTATAATATAATATAATGTTTAAAATCAACACTACGGTTAATTCCCGCGAAAAAAACCCATTCGGCAGTGTGAATCGGCCACTATAATAATCTTTATCACACATAATAATAAACAATATCCTAAACGATACTCAATCGTTTGAATGTCGTGCCACAAGAGCATAATAATATTAGTATTTTTAGTAATATTGAGATTAGGGACTTTTGAAATATTGTGCATAAACTCACCCGACAACAGTTCGGTTCTGCCGTAATTGGCCATTTTCTCTGTTCGGCAACGCTGTTGGGTAGTATATAAACTCCTTTAGCGGTTCATTTTTTTTTTAAGAAAAACCAAAACGATGTTGCACGCGTTATTTTCCGTTAACACACACACATACACGCGGGCAACGTGCAATGAGACAATATAGGTAGAGGTTACACACCATAGAGCGGTCCAACGCCGGTCGTACAAAGCACTACTCGGCGGTCGCGTGTCACGTTAAACGCCGGCTTTCGGTTAGCGGTGTGTTGTTTCTTTTTTTTTTGTATTACCTCCCACCGAAACCGCGTGTCTCAGCAGCTGTTTGCAACAACCGCCGCGCTACCTATACACATATTATTTTTCCATTATAATAGTATATTATTTTTATTAATAATTCTTTTTTTAAATATGAACAACGATACTAAGAATATTAAATAATCTGTCCCCGCAACGCAATGGATTTCCTTCGGCGTGGAATTCGTTGACGACGGATTTAGGCTCTACCGACGATGGTCATCGGTCACGGATACTTGACCTCCACCATATTACACGGTCTTAAGCTACACATTATAATATAATAGTAATAATATTATGTACCTAGTTTAATTCGTAGTTGTATTCGTTTTATTCTTTGTTAGCTTCGGGAAACTGTTTTCCGCTTGAAACTCGGGTTTCAACCCATTATAACCAAACAAAAGATCAGAAGCAGTAAACATATTATGACAACTATACGTTTAGCGCAAGTCGCGGATTAAAAACGTTTTCAAGCCAGAATTTACACTGTTTGTTTACTCGACTTAACTGATTTTGAACTTGTAAAACGCAAAAAAGCCAGTACAGTAAGGTTGGGGCATTGCGGAGACGGGGCGTATTGGAACGGGAGAAGTCAAAAGGAATTTTCTAAACTGAAAGTGTTCCATACAAAGTAGGTAATAATTCGACTATTTTTTATGATAAATATTAATTATTGGAAATTTTGAGCATTGTTGTTGACTTTACTTATGTAAAAAAAAACGTTGTTTAGAATTATTTAGAAAAAATAGATAAAATTCAAAAAACTAAACTAAGCCTTTTCACATAAAATGCTTGTGATGTCTAAATTATTTTTTTAAAATCTTAAATGAAATACAAATAATAACCTTATTTTTTCATAGACTGAAACCAGAAACAGAAAAGGACAGTGTTACGAAAATGCAGCGTCAACGAGATATTCTGTAAAAGAGTACAGGTACTAAATCAAAGAAAAAAATCTACAGGATTGACTGCTAGCCCCTAACTGAACCGTTTCTTATACTTCACATGTAAAAGTTCTTGGTATCAGGATGTCGAAAAAATAATGGTTGGTTTACTAAACATTCTGTTTGGGTGGTCCGATAATATTTATTAGATATTAATAGCACATATCAAGCAATACTTTTCAACATTTTACAATAACACATAGTTTTAATAAAATGTCTGGTTAAACTCTAATAGCTTCGTATACAAGCGATAGCACTCTATAGCATTTTGCTCAACATGTCACTAGTATTAATAGACTAACATGTATTCAATTTTTGAGACTAATTTTTTTACAATCTGAATTAAAAAATTACAATAAAAAAGTATACGTTAACTAAATACTACTCATCAAGTTAAAAAATATTAATAGCCGCATTTAGTCTCAATGGGAGGGAAGCCCCACCCACGTGTTTGCTTTCCCTAAAAATAATGTATACAATCCTATTATTTTAGTCCAATTTATGTCATCGAAACCGTGTAAAGAAATACCAAGACTGCTAATGACTTGATTCTGTTACTTTAGATAGCCACTGACCACCCCTCATAACAAAATCTTGGATATGCCGCTGAGTTTGAAGGGTGGCAAAGTTTCCATTTAACTATCAATGATTTCCCGCCTTATAAAACGTATAATAAACTAAGTAATACAATATTTTAAAAAGAAACATTGTGGTGGCCTTAACGTAAATTATGCCGTTAAAAACAATTACCATTTAGTTGAAAATAAACACATTATGTATTATCATAAAACATAATGATAGCAGTATAGCACAGAGAGATGATAGTTAGTTTCATTGCTTTGATACTTCAGTTGATGTCAAACTATAATATATTATACAGATAAGAATACATTACATATATTCCGACAGCTTACATTGTTAATAACGACGAATGTAGAAAACCCACATTTCTTCAAACAAGGTTATCTTATTAAATATAATACAAGAAAGGAAGATCGTTATTACAAATTTAATCATTCAGACGTTGTTTGTTAATATTGACAAAAACATATTTACTGGATTATTTTTTGTATACAAGTTTTTTTGCTTTTTCATCCAAGTAAACGTGTTTTAACTATGTATAAAGTAGAATTAGAAACCCGTATTTTAGTTGGGCATTTTTTAAAAATAATAAGTATTATTTGATAGTTAAATAATTAAAAACATTCAAATAAAAATGTATTTAAAATAAATATTTGGAAAACTATTGGATGCACTAAAAATGTATACCTATTTAAAACAATTCACTATTTGTTATTTAATGAATAATAGCCCATGTCCACTACAGTACGGATGTGTTAGTTTTTAATTTTCTTTTTACCAACATGACAGAATTTGTGCACACCGGTACAATTTTACCCTAACAGCTCTGAGGAGTTTCCATTATCTTCGTGGCATCATACAGGAAAACATTATACAACCTTTACTAATCAACAGCCTCATCCTTACTAGGTTTAACAAGGTTGGGATTCTAAAAACATTAAAATTAGCGCTGCATTTATTTTTATTTTAACAAATCTCCCATAAAAAAATAAATGTAAGTATTTTGATAAGCACTAATTTTAAGATTTAATGGTTTTAGTATCCCAAGCACAGGATACTTAAAGCTGCCATTATGATTGTACCGAGCACGATGTATACATATTTTATTTTTTTAGACGCTAATTTTGGCGAAAAAATCGGTGTAAACTATTAGTAGACTAGACACTTGTAAGCAAACTATCGTGCGTTACTTGGGAAGCAGTGCTTAACATTTCCTGTGACTTCAACGGGGGTTTACTAGTATCTCCCCGCCACGCTTTTCACTTGAACCCAAACTACTGGTAAGTTCTAACATTTTATTCGAGTCATTTCAGAAATCACACTGTAAACGTACACCTCAAAGTTAAATAGCACACAATAAAGAATAGTAATATTTCCAAGTATAAATTGTTTTTTTTTCTTCAATTAATCAATTAAAACATGCGTGCGGTTTTATCGTCCCATAATTAACGTTGTGTGGATCATTTTTTATCTGCTCTTCGGTAGAGTTTTACAGATAATTAATAAAGGCCCATAATAATGATTTAAGTAGAGGGAACTATAACACAATACAAGATCATGATCAATGTTACCGGCTACTGTGGGAATTTGTTTTTAGTTATTCTCACCAATTTTTAATGTTACAAGAAAAAAATGACGTCAATCCAAGGGCATCGCGTTTTTTTGTACGTTTACAGGATAAACCCGTACACTAATGCGCATTAACTGAAGTCAATTAACGTGTATTAAATTAGTGACTGCGTATAAATGTAGTTTATCCGTCAATAGGCGCAATTTGAACTGTATAATTAACGTATATATTGATTTGTTTGAACACCGAGCTCTCTATGGAGGTGTAGTATCTTGGGAGTGTAAGGCGAAGATAAAGAAGAAGATTGATTTGTTTGAACATTGGAATATGAAAATATGAAAACAAATACTATATTATCTGGATTAATTATATACAATTATTATATATATTGGGAATTTCCAAAAATATAAAAATATTTCAAAATATCTTTCATATTAATATAGGCGTGATCGGGATTGAGGTGTCCTATTTCTGCTTCAAAAAGTAAACCGTTAATACATTTTTCGGCGACAACCATTTTTTCCGCATCCAAAGCCCTCAGTTTCATCGCCACATTTTTTCCAAAAACATCACAGCGGTCTTCTGTTAAGTTACGAGGACGTTTAAAATGATCCCGTACCGATTCCAACAATTCATTTGCTACGGTTTCATCTTTCCTTTTTGCTTTACCCGGTTTTGACGATGATGGTGTGGCCTCGTTATTGTCAGTTGTTTCACTTGAATATTGTTGATCGGCAATCAAAGATTCCTGAGCGTTGTCTCTCTGAAAACAAATAATTTTTATATGTTAATTTTTTTTATAAGCTAGTTTTTTATGCTAGAACATATTGCATTTATTTGCTCATAATATACCTAAATATTACAGCTTTTAAGTAAATACATGTATTTAAAAAAAAATATGATAGGGGTAATAACGGTCTAACATAACTTATGTAATAACCTTGGGCGTATATTGATTCCGCCGAAATAACCTTTTTACCTGTCAAAAATTTATCGATTGCGCCGGATATCCGGATATCGACTCCGCCTGACGTTTGTACATATTGATTCCGCCGCCTTTTTTTTTTTTTTAGTTGTCAATAGGTACAAATCCATAGGTCAAATATTATACACATTATTTTACAAAATGTATTTATAAAATGGTATAAAAACATATAATACGACAGGAAAAACAATAAATGATTAATAATAATAAGTAAAATATATAAAATTCGTTATAATACAATATAATACGTCATAAATTGTCATTTTTTTTATATAGTGCTTTGACGCTAGTTTTACATAGGTAGGTGAATCTATCAATTTTTTTTATTTGAATAGTAACAAATTTTTGTAATACATTTTTTTTTAATTTCATAATTTAATACAAAAAAACGGGACTATAATTTCTGAAGGATATAATACACAAAATAGTACAATGGAAAACTTAGAAAGAAGAAACCCAGGAAATACTTTGAACACCGCGAAGATTGTCCGAGAAAATTTTATGAATTATTTTAAACAGGAGGGAACAGTACCATGGTCCATGACAAGATGATCATGTAAATTAAATTAGGCTAAAATGAGTGAAGTTGTTCTAAATAGTTATAAGCTTTTATGTAATGTAAACCATAATGTGTTTTAACTTAATAAAAATAAAAACTTATATCTTATAACTTTTTATAATAACTTAACAAAAAAATTCATTACAAGGTACAAATATTTTACTAACCTCACAACTATTTTCGCCATTACTATCCAAGTTGGATGAAAATTCCCTGGGAGTGCATTGATCATGTAAGAAATTAAATAAATCGTAGTACCACAAATTGACATAGTATACATCATCAGCAGATGCGCCAGACTTTAAAGATTGTTCATGTCTTTTCTTTTCCTCTCTAACGTTGCTTCTCAAATTATTTATTTTCCGCACAACTACTGCTTTGTTCGCGTCTGGCTCAATTTCTCTCAGTTTTTCTATGAGCAATTTATAAGCAGCTTCTTTTTTGTCTCGATCATGGTACTCTTTGCTTTTGATTTGCCAAAGACACGGATGAGTTCTATGTATGTCGATAAAATCTTCAAGCACTTTTTTAATTGAATCTGGTGGCGCCATTTTCGCGTTTCCATGTACGTGGCAATACGCGAGCCACGCGACAACCGTCCAGTCCTGACACAGGACACTAGAAAACATGTTTTTAAAGAGATCCACTCAATAACTTATAGAATTTAATAAGTTTTTAAAATGTTAATTTTTTGCATTGTTTTTATATCATGTGATCTCGTTACTTTTAAGCTTATTAGAGTGTAAAAGTTATGACGGGAGGAGAAGTGCAGTTGTATAAAAATAATACTACATCCCACGTTTTCCGTCCTTAACTTTAATCTTTAAGAGGGCATCGCACCGGTGATTTTCAGTGGTAAAAACATGTTTAAGCACAATGAAAATAACTCGCTTAATTTTGGTTTTAGAGTAAAAGCACCCATTATAAAATTAAAAGAAAACGATATTCAGGAGGCAAGACGGTGCGTTTAAAAAAAAAAAAAATATTTTTTGAAAAGTTACAGTCATTTAAAAATGTTAAAATAGTCGTTATTTCTAAACTATGTATTGAGCGTTATACTTGGAATAATAAAAAAAACGCGCACCGTCTTGTCCTCCGGAATATTGTTCTCTTTTAATTTTATAATGGGTGCTTTTACTCTAAAACCAAAACTAGCGAGTTATTTTCAGTCTGCTTAAACATATAGAGATGAAAAAATATTTTTAAACCGCTTTCAAGGATGCTGTGATAGTCCAAAAAATAAATGAACTACCAAAATAGAGTCCTAGTTGTTGAACTAGTAATTACACATCACAGTTTAACCTTTAAATTAAGATTTTGTAAAAAATTGCCTATACTTTACTTCTTAAAAATGGGCGGTGCGACGCCCTCTTAATAACAATAAAGATAATTTTCCAAGACTGGTTATCGACCAGTCAACATTTTTGGTAAAATATTCTTAATTTAAAAAGTAATTACAATATATACGTTACAATTTTCTAACGAAATTGTACAGATTGAATTTGTTAAAACTATAAGTTTTAAATTGTCGCCAAGCCATAAATGTAAAAAAACTAAATTTACGACAGAACCGCTCATCAGCCAATAACATAATTTTAAAAACTTGATCTAAAAACATATTTTGGGGAGACAACTAATAAAAAGTTAAAACATATTTTAGCCGCAACTCGTACTTGATTTAAGGATTGGGCCGCAACTCACCAACGCCGTTTCAGTTAAGAGTCTCAAAACTTTAATACAATTCAAACAATATAGTTTTCTATATGTGGTTGAAAATATCCATAATTTTGTAGGTTTGGTTTAATAAACAAAGTATGTATATGAAATTACATGTTATTCAATTAATACATTAATTAAGCAAATAACAATATAAATGTCAGTAACATAATATATAATAATATTATGTAAAACAACTCTATTAGTTCCATATAAATGTCCACGTTCGGGCGAATGGTGGCGCTATCAACGTGTCAAAATTGTACTAACAAATTGAAATCACTTTACCTTCTGTGATTCCAACAAAACATAGTTCAAGTGCTCATCTTTCAAACAATTTATAATTTATATCCCTGAGTGCATTGTAGACTTCATACCGTTGGAGATACAAAAGTACTATTTTAGTGCTATTATTTTGGGTATGCTTCCCCTTAAGATCGTGAACTACCCCCATATTCACTGAAGGCGTGACGCCGAGGATTCAAAATGGAAGATCATAGATAAACAAATGTATAGAAGATCTAAGGAGAAGATGACAGCCACTTGCAGTGTAGCAGAATAATTGTTGGTTAGCTAAACTGGTTGACAATTTAAGTTGTAAGACTGACCGGTCGGTTGTGGTTATTATTTTCTTTCCCATGGTTGTAGTTTATACCGCTGTCGTGGTCAGGGTTATGGATAAACGTTTATTGGACGGTGTATGGATGCAGACCATCAATTATTATATTTCTTATGTAAAGTGTAATAAAAAGGTGTGTTTAAAACCAATATTCTTAATATTTAAAAACTATATTATTATGTTGAATGAATTTTATTTGTTTTTTCGTCCTGAAAATGAAGGTGTGATTATTATATTGATAAAATAAATTTTAAAAAAAATGCCATCTCTCCGGCGACGAACTGACGACCGTCCCGGATAACTTAATCCAAGCTTAACAGCAGCATTATTAATCGCCATCGTATTCAAGACAAAAAAAATCCATCAAATGCATACATTATATTGTTCTTGTAAACGTTTATTGTATAACAAAATCTTTATTGGTTTAAAAAACAACTTTTTAGTACACGTTAGATAGCTAGAAGTATAACTCTATTGGTGGCGCGCTCTATAACAGCGTAACGCGGCGTTACCGCGATCGTCGGCCCCGAAGCGTCATTTGTTTATCTGTAACCGTGGTCATGGTATACCACTGACCAAAGATATAAGAGTATTGTTTTTATTATCAACAAGTTTTTAGCGCTTGAGCCAGATAAGAAATAGAAAAGCGAGTATAGCGAGTACAAACTCACAACAATATTTTACAATTTTAAATACGAATAAAGGAAAACGGTTAGCCGTTACGAATGTCGAACGATAAAATATAATGGCGTCTTTGCATAGTGTCGTGTTCTCGTTAATTCTGTGAATGAAATTAATTCGTGATTGCAAACACTTAATAAAATCAACGTAGATAGCACAAAGACGGCAGTATTAATTCTTCTTACAAATACTGGTTAATGTAATTATAATATTTGCTTATAGCAATGCCTTCTGTAGTTTTGGACAAGGAGACGTTTTTTAAGCGGCTAAAACAATTATACAGTTTCTGGAAGGTAAGGTTCTAACATTGATTATTTTGTTTATTGACCGTTTACTAATAAAAATAAATAATAACATATATCCGAAATATTAATAACATATTTTCACTGTATTTGATAAGTTATTTTGTTTATCATTTAATTGTAATAACAATGTATATTATCGTAATGAATATGAGTATTGTATTAACTTTTTACAACTATACAAATATATTTAAAAAATAAAATATTAACACACGTTTTTTTTGTGTATATATTAATAATAATAATAATAATAATGTATTTTTAATTTAAAGACTTAATTTTAGTAGTTTTTTTTATAAACTATAGTAAGAATAGAGTAAATAGGGTAAACAAATTAAAGTATTCGGATTTGTTCATGATAAATGAGAAGCTGAAAAAAATGTGTCTGGCTGATCCGCTGAAGTGTAAAGAGGTTACAGGTTGTCAGACAAAAAAAATATTTTATTGAACAGAATTCATTTATTAGTCAGCTCAGGTGACTTAGTGAGTCCAATCGTGATAAATCATATTGTGTTTAATGTCATTTAGTATTTTGGCATTGATCAAAATAGATTTATTTGAGGGCCATACCTGATGGGTTGGTAAAATTAACGAGATCCTGAAAGAGTTTAGTAAGATATTAGGATCTCCCTAGCCTTTCCTCCAGTTTCACCACTGGAAGTGATTAGATTTTAAAGACTTAATTAAGAGTGTATGGGACATAGTTTGAGTGTTTTAAAAGAATCATCATCATCATGTAGCTAAACGGGCCATGAAGGCCCAACGCTGCCATCACGAAATGGTTTCTTGACGAATTCGCTTCCGGGACGGGTCATCAATCCGTCACCAGAGAGGGAGTTGTGAGCGCTAACATACTGCCGCCTTACCCACTCAGCCACTCCTCCTCCTGTTAAAAGAATCATACTTTTATTTTTAATTAATACATAATATATATATATATATATATATATATATATATGTGTATGTGTGTGTGTGTTTTTTTTTTCAGTTTTTCAATAATAATTTGTAAACTTGTGCTTTTTATAGAAAGAGAAAGATGAAAATGTTGAAATTTTATCTGGTGTCGACGCTTTTTCATGTGCTGTTGGAGTTGATGATTATACTATGTATAGCAAGTCATCTTCCTTACAGGTTAGAATAAACTGTAATCACTTATACTTAATTTATCCATATCCATATCAATATTTTGCAGATTACTAATTTCTACTAATCTGTTGATCATTTTTTTACAATTTGTAACTTTTACGTAATAATAATTGTTTTTAAATTTATAAATATCACATAGATTTGGCTTTTCGGGTACGAGTTAACTGATACAATATCTGTATTTACATCAGAAGGCCTTCACGTTATGGCTAGCAAAAAGAAAGTCGAGTTTCTAAAACCAGCCGAAAATGTCAAGGATTCTGATTCTCCGGTTGTTCGACTTATAACAAGAGAAAAAGTATGTAATAATATGTTTAATTGTAAGTTATAAAATAAGTAAATATAATTATGTTCAAAATGGAAACAAGGTATTTAAATTTGAAATTGTAAAACTAATGCTAATGTTTTTGAATGGCTATGCATTAACACTTTGAAGAGGAAATTTTACTTAAATCTTTTTTTTTTGGTATTTGATTTTAAAGGGAAATTTTAATTTTTCATTAAAACAAATTCTAACTTAAATACTAATTTTGAGTTGTCAATTATTTCAGGGCGGCAATGACAAAGATGGATTTGAAAAATTAATTAATGCTATTAAAAGTAGCAAAAAAGGTAAATCAGTTGGAATTTTTGGAAAAGAAAAGTATCCTGGTGCTTTTATGGATTCGTGGAGATCAGAATTTAATAATGGAGGGTTTGAAACGGTAAGTTTAAGATTAAATCGAATTGTTCAGATAATTTTGTATGATCATTTAATGTAATTATTTTATCTTTAGGTGGACATAAGTGCTGTAATAGGATATATCTTGAGTGTTAAAGCTGAAAATGAAATTACCTTGATGAAAAAAGCCAGTTTAAGCTCAGTCGATATGTTTAATAAATATCTCAAAGAACAAATTATGGAAATAATTGATTCAGACAAGGTTAGCTTCGTTTGAAATAAACTCCTCTGGGTATTATAGAATTTCTAGTAATCATTAACTCATTGCTCTTTAGAAAGTAAAGCATACCAAGCTAGTTGAAGGTCTCGAAGGAGCTATATCAGAGAAAAAATATTTACCAACAAATGTTGATCCAACTCAATTAGAATTTTGTTATCCTCCTATAATACAAAGTGGAGGAAATTACGTTTTAAAATTTTCAGCTGCAAGGTATATTATTATATAAACTACATAATTTCTTAGTAAAAAATAAATGTTTTTCATTTGCTTTCAGTGATAAAAATATATTACATTTTGGAGCTATTATATGTAGCTTAGGAATCCGATACAAATCATATTGTTCTAATCTGATAAGAACTTTACTCGTTAACCCTACAGAAGAAATGCAGGTATTATTTTACTTTCTCACTGAATTTAAAATTATGCAAATATTTTATACGTTTCAATTATGTATTCTTTTTTCCTAGTCGAATTACGAGTTCTTAACAAATTTACAAGATGTCCTCGTATCAGAACTAAAGTCAGGAAATAAATTGTGTAACGTATACAACACTGGACTGGAATACGCAAAAAAGCAAAAACCGAAGCTTATTGATTATTTAACAAAAAATTTTGGGTAGAAAATAGTTTTAAAATTTAATATAATTGTTTGAATGATATTCTTAGCCACATTTAACATGATTAGGTTTGCAATGGGTATTGAGTTTCGCGAAACTTCATTGATGATAGCACCGAAAACAACTGCTCTAGCTAAAAAAGGTCAAATTTATAATTTGTGTGTCGGCGTGTCGGGGCTAACAAATAAAGAAGCTACGGATAAAGAGAGCAAAGTGTACGCCTTATACGTTGGAGACACCGTTTTAGTCAACGATGTAAGTATATTTATAAATGTTATTTAATATAAGAATCGTTGTTAATAGTAATCAATTATTTAAAACAGTTAACAATAATGTAGTTGAAATACAAGTTTATTTGAAAATGCAATGTTATAACCTTTAGGAGTTTGACATCTAGCTTTTGTTGTTCTTCTTGTCTTATTTCTTTTTCTATTTACCTAACAAACGAATACTTCTAATACTTGGGAAATGCCCCGAGATTATTCGGACGAACTGATTTTGTTTTACTGATAAAATAATTTAAAAAAATAGAATCTTAAATTTTATTTGGAACTTTATACCTGACAATAGTTATTTTTTGTATAACCTCTTTAAATCGATGCTTTAAGGATACGCCAGCTACTCTGTTGACTCCATCTAAAAAGAAATTAAAAAATATAGCTATATATTTAAATGAAAACGATGATGAAGAAGAAGAAGATGATGAAAAAGAAAATGAACCAAAACAAGAACCAATCGTTGGCAGGGGTAAAAGAACGGCAGTGTTAGAATCAAAACTTAGAGTGAGTATAGCATACATATTTTACATAACAACTATTTATTGTGTTGCCATTATTTTAGATGGACTCGTCAAGTGAAGAAAAACGGAAATTGCATCAAAAAGAATTGGCTATTGCTTTGAACGAAGCAGCGAAACAACGATTAGCAGAACAGTCTGGCGGTAAACAATCCCAGAAAGTAAGAAAGTCTAATGTGTCCTACAAAAGCAGAAATCAGATGCCCCAGGAGAGAGATGTTAAAGATCTTAAAATTTATGTTGGTAAGTCAGTGTTATTATTGTTAAGGAGCCTCTACACCTGCATATTTTTCTCAGATGTCAATATTAACTAATCTTATTATTTTAATAATATATAATATATATATATTTTTTTTTTAGATAAGAAATATGAAACTATTATACTTCCAGTATTTGGTATTCCTGTCCCATATCATATATTCACAATTAAAAACATTTCCCAGAGTGTCGAAGGTGATTACACATATTTGAGAATAAACTTTTTCCATCCTGGAGCAGCTTTGGCTAAAGGGGAAAGTTATTTCCAAAATCCCGAAGCAATGTTTGTTAAAGAATTGTAAGTTGGTTTTGAAATTGTTCAGTTCGTTTGTTCTTTGTCTTGCCATTTTTTGTGCTCAATTTTTATAAAACTGTTAATTTTAGAACTTACCGAAGCTCAAATACGAGAGAACCTGGCGAACAAACTACGGCTTCAACTAACTTGATGAACGCTTACCGGCTAATCAAAGAAGTACAAAAAAAATTCAAAACTCGCGAACAAGAAGAAAAAGAAAAAGAAGATTTGGTTAAGCAAGATACTCTATTATTGTCTGTAAATAAAGGTAATCCGAAATTGAAGGATTTGTACATTCGGCCAAATATCGTCAACAAAAGAATGACAGGTAAAGTTTCTACTGGGATTGCTTTGATTATTTTTGTTTTACACAATAACATTTTTACTAATTCCAGGTACATTGGAGGCACATACGAATGGATTTCGGTACACGTCTGTCAGAGGTGATAAAGTTGATATCCTGTACAACAATATTAAGAATGCGTTTTTCCAACCGTGTGACGGTGAAATGATAATTTTGTTACATTTCCATCTAAAAGTAAGATGCACGTACTAATAAATCTAGATGTTTATTTTGTTAAATTAAATTTAATTTTTTTGCAGCATGCTATTATGTTTGGAAAGAAGAAACACTTGGATGTACAGTTTTATACAGAAGTCGGTGAAATAACTACTGATCTTGGTAAACATCAACATATGCACGATAGAGACGATTTGGCAGCGGAACAGTCTGAACGTGAATTGCGTGTCAAATTGAAAACCGCTTTCAAAAGTTTTTGTGAAAAAGTACCGTTTGTCTATTTTAATATTATACTATTCTGTTACAGTTGAGTTTAAAATTGGTTTTTTTTTCTTCACTTATAGGTAGAATCGGTTACCAAGCAAGAAATTGAATTCGATACACCATTTAGAGATTTGGGTTTTCCTGGGGCACCGTTCAGGAGTACTGTTAACCTGCAACCGACCAGTGGTTGTCTCGTAAATTTCACCGAGTGGCCGCCATTTGTTATTACCTTAGAGGACGTTGAACTTGTTCATTTTGAACGTGTCCAATTTCATTTGAAGAATTTCGATATGATTTTCGTTTTCAAAGATTACCAGAAGAAAGTTGTTATGGTCAACGCCATTCCTATGAACATGTTGGATCACGTAAAAGAATGGCTCAAGTGTGTAGATTTGTTGTTTAACTCACATCATTTATGTAATAATATTTATTCACGTGTACCTATATTGTTTTCTTAAATCTTTGTACAGCTCTTGTGATATTCGATACTCGGAAGGTATTCAATCGTTAAACTGGACTAAAATCATGAAAACAATAACTGATGACCCCGAAGGGTTCTTTGAAAATGGCGGTTGGACTTTCCTTGATCCTGAATCCGATGATGAAGAAGGAGGAGCAGATGAAGAGTCAGAAGAAGATGAACCATATGAGGTAACACATTGTTTAGCTTCGATGTGGAGCTGAGAAAGAATTTTTGACAATGAGTTTATATTGTTATTATTATTATTTTTTTTGTGCGTGTGTTTTGATTCACAATTTATCCTAAACTGTTGTTGATTGATTTTTTCGTGTAGCAAGTCTATAAATTAGAAATTATACCTAAAAGGTATTTTGTCAGGCCTAAAATTTAAAAAGTTCACCCCTTCCTATTCAAAATCTCGTAAAATATTTACTATTTATATTTTGACACCTACTGTTGTTTTTTTATATAGTCAAATTAGTACCAAATTTTTTTTCGGAATACTATTTTGATAATATAGTACTGTTAGTTTCTCCTTAAATCTAGTTATAATTAATTATGAGTACCTAAATAGAGGTTTTATTTTCAGCCTACTGATGTCGAATCTTTTGAAGAATCTGACGATGACGGATCAGAATATTCTGAAGCTTCTGAAGATTCAGACAGTGAAGGTAATGGAAATATTTTTAAAATAAACTATTGTTCACTACATTACACTGCTAAATTTCAGAAGAAGAGCTAGGGTCGTCTGATGAATCCGGTAAGGATTGGTCAGATTTAGAGAGAGAAGCTGCCGAAGAAGATCGAGATAGGAGCGAGTTTCAAGATGAGTATTCTAAGAAAAAAATGAGTAGCGGGGGTCGCTTCCCTAGTTCCTCTTCTCACAAGAAATCCAGTAGTGATAAACACCACAGGTAATTGAAGTACAGTTATATTTTTATAATTTATTTTTACTATTGATATTAATTATTGACTCCAAATAAAGGTTTAAAACTTTTTTTTTTTTAAATAATCCATGTCACAAAATGTTAGACCCCACAAGTCTTATTGTTGGGGTCCAATGTCTGCATAAAAAATGTTAAAATAAAAACAACAAACCTTTTTTAGCTCTAATATGACTTGTTTTTTTTTCTTATTGCATGTGCAGTCCAAACAAAAGTAAATCATCTTCTCATCATCGCTCAAGTAGTAGTCATTCGAGGTAAAAAAACAAATTGTGTATATTTTATACTTATAATATTGTATTTACTTTTACCATGAATTTTAATCTTATAAGAAAAAAAACTAATTATTTTTTATCTATAGAAAAGTAAGAGATTAGATAAAATTCTTGTTTCCTACTTAACCATGTTAAAAACTCGAAAAAATAATTAGGTTGTAACGGTTGGTAGACTTGGAAGACTGTTATTTTATGTGTGGTTTTTTTCGCAAGCCTGAGCCTTACATTTTAGGTAAAGGTTTTATTTTAAATTTATGTTTCCCAACTTATTGTTTTTAACTTAAGATTAGATCAATATAACTCACTAGAGGTTTGGCAATTTAAGTTTTTTTTTTTTTTAATTTTAATAAATAATGGTAGTGCTGTGAAAAAGATTGCTTACAATCGTAATGCTTTATATAATAATATTATGTTTACAACTGTTGATTATTTTATTGTGATTTCAGTCCATCCAAAAATAAATCCTCATCGTCTCATCACAAATCAAGTAGTAGTCATCATCATAGCAGTAGCAGCCCAAGTAAACACAAGTCGTCTGGTAGTGAAAAACGTCGACACGACGGTGGTGGTGACCGCCACTCTTCAAAGAAGTTCAAGTATGATTTCTTAATATGTATTTTTGTATTTTGTATATTTTAAAAAATGATTTAATTATTCTCAACATTATTATTTTGTTTGTGCTGTAAAAATTGGATTTTTTGAGCTATTTAAGTGGGACAGGGGTGGGTGCCGCAACACATAATATTATCAACAATTCTATTTCCACTGCTATACTTGTAGCGATCGTTAGTCGAAAAAACAAACGAAGTTTTACATATTTTGGTGTAAATTAATTACATGTTATTTATTTATTTTAGGAAATAAGAAGTGAACTGGAATATTCATCGAAAACGATATTACTACTCAAATGGATGTATAATTTGGAGATTGTGTGTGCAGGGAATATAAATTGTATTTTACCTGTTAAGAATAATTTTCCGTTTTATTATTTTTTTTACTATATGAGCATCTCAAATGTATTAATATTAATGTATGTTAAGCAACACTTTTGTTTTGTAATATATTTGTAATGAAAAATAATTTCTCGAATACGTGTTTTGTACTAAAATATGTAAGACATAATTTATCAACCACAAATGTAAAATAATTATTCAGATTTTTTTTCATTTTGTTATCGCAAGATATTTTTAAGAATATAGTAGTGCACCTAATATTTAAATATACATCCTATTGGTAAAATGTGACAAACATTTATCAATACAATTAAAACATTTCTGTTGAGTACGAAAAACAAAATACATTTTTATTTCAAAAACACATTTTTGACATCATTCTGAACTAGAAATGTCTAAATCAAAATTTAAAACCAAAAAGGTTAAGTTCGAAAAAATTAACTTTGAGAACTTAATGAATTCCAATTTTATTCTGAAGATACAAATAACAGTGTGCCGGTATAAAGCAACTTCTGTAAGGTTAGTACGATTTCTAAATATTTTAAATCAATTTAAACGTTATAATCTACTAGATATAAAATATTCAATAGCTTAATATGAAAAAATAGCTTTTCCTCTGGAAACTGTAATATGAAATATTTAAACTAAATATATCCTTACTTAAGCTAATGGGTTTTACTCGATCATTTTAAAGCTAACTGAAAATATAATTTAATATATAAATATATTATCATCATCTGACATCTGTCCAGACTTCAATCGAATTCCGATATCCTGGCTGTAAAAAAATTCAACCGCATGGCAAAAAAGCTTTTAACATAAATGTTGAAAAATGTTATTATAATTTCATTTAAATCTTATTATAGTAATTGCTTTTATACGGACATTAGCGGTATAATCTTAGCTGGTAATATGTTATTTTTTTATAAGATTATACAATTTCCCGCTTATACCGTACTTGTATTATGTGATCACAGAGTTGTTTTGGTAGAGTCTGCAAATTGTGATAGTTCACCGATGGATCGTCGTTGGTCACCGATGACCTCTGTAAATCTATGTCGCCTAAAATTTCCATTGACAGCCGCCATTATTATCACGTTCAGTGAAGAAAACATAATAAAAAACGTCTTAACAAAATGTTACATTTTTGGGACGCTTATACGTTTGATTTGATTCCGTTTGAATTAGAATCGTTGTGATCTTATAAAATTATACGGTAATCGTGTTTTGTGTTCGGTCGGTGGTTCGTATTATTCAAGACAAGACGTTGGCTTTTGCTCGGTTTTATAATAATTATTGTTCGTTTCTAAAAACATGGGTATACTCATTTTCCACTCGGCGGAGGAAAAACATAAACATTATATCGTTTGCGAGCGAGAAAAGTTGTGGAAAACAGGAAAATCATTTTGAAATTGTATTCCCCTCCCAAAAAAAAATCGTTAACCGTAGAGTAAGGTTATTCTTATTTATGGTTCGAAAAAAAGCCTATGCGACATTTTTGGCTAGATAAAGCGGTGGCATGACAAAGCTAAAAAAAAAAAAAAGTACAAGCTTGAGAAATATATACGGAATGGAAACAATATTTTTTTTATTTTATAAGTTATGTATATATATATATTTATAATATAAAAAATATGTCATAGTAGGTTGAGTTCGGGTTGTTTTAGAAAAAATGTTGACATGACATAAAACTGAGTTAACACTAACTTTTAATACCAAAAATCATAATGTGTAAAATGGCCCGTAAATACAAAAAAAAAACCACTTTTATCAAACCAGCTAGATGCTTATGACTTTATAATTTTTTTTATTTAAAAAAAATACATGTAAGTCATAATCGTTTATTTAATTTCAACATAAAAAGTATAGAATCAATTACGCATTACGATTTTCGATTTTTTATTTCACAAATTATAAAATTACAAGTTATCATAATAATATGTGATTGTATAAATCTAAACAATTACAACAAAATATTTATGTATTTTAGCAAAATACCCGAATACACAAATGTACCAGAATTGCCTATGCAAAACGCCGTATTAGAAATAACTGTTGGCATGTAAAAATGCAGTGGGAAGTTTCAGAACTTCATCTGATATAGTGGCGACCAGCAATGGTATTGGGATTTTGTCTCCTATTGAATAAAAAATACCTACAAGCAAATTGAGTTTAATTAGTTTTTATTTTTTCCTTATGCGTGCAAGCTCTTTTTTTATTAAGGACTCATTTTTATGTTTTTCTTCCTAACTTACACACATGTTAATGGATTTATCTTCAATATATTTAATTATTATAGTGTTTGTATTGTTAAGGGCTGAGCTCAGCTTAACGTATGTATTTAATATGAAGATCTCTAAAAATTAAAAATTAAAAACGAAAAACTCACCGGCCACTGGTGATTTCTGTTTGAATTTCCTCTTGGTGTTATCATTTTTGGCGTTTACCTAATTAAAATATTATGCACGAGGCGATTAAAACCAACAAGTAAGTGAGGTTTTGTAATTTTGTTAAACATAATTTTACTTTTGGTCATGACAACTATTCTATTCTATTGATCTTTGTCTCTTTGCAATGCGTCTAATCTTGAACAAATTTACCTATCTCTTAATACTTGTTTCAATTGCTAGATGTATATAACACTATGATGATCTCCATTAAACTAAAGGGGTGAATCTAATTGCTATTTCGAAGGCGTTTTCACGTTACTTCCAAATTATTGCTTTATAGTGTTGTAGAAGTATAGAAAACTTGAGGAGGCTAGCCGGGAAGTGCAAAACTAGGAATATACATAGAGGAAAAGCAAAAGGGACTTGGGAGTTCGGTTTAAATAAATTAGTCGCGTTAAATTTGCTTCACCTTATTTATTGAGCTTATTTGAATTCAATAGACTATAATTTATTATATACACTGCTGGTGTACATATATAAATATAATAATAATCATAATCATAATACTTATTTGTAATTACTTAATATATCTCATTTATCTCGTGTGTACGTTAAACAATATGAAAGAAAAATAATAATTGGAAGCACAACAAAACCAAATACAAGTAACGTAATCTCACAAATACAATACAGTATTACAACCTATATAATGTTATTGTGTTGTTTTCCAACGTAAACAGGTAAACAAGAGGAAACGCGTTTTTTATTTTTTCTCTAACGGCACATGTTTTTTTTGTTTTTATTGTACTACAAACTAAAATAATATAGGAATAACAATATTACAATAAACTACGAAAACTTAAATTAAGTTATAATAATAATAATAATAATAATAATAATAATAATACATATATTTTATAACAGTTACATTTGTTTTCATTCAGTAATAATTTATACATATATAAATATATATATTATAATATATTTATTTATATAGTAATGTAATATAATAATATTAAATATTAATCTAACAAGATTTAGAATATACGACGGTAGTCTTGTATTGCACATTCTCATAATATATAGTAACGACACGCTACAGTTTTCGTTAAACGCTACGGAAGTCAAATTGTATATTATCGTTAAAATGTGCGAGTCACAACTTATTAAGTGCTTTTAAAAAAATGTCCATTAAATTATTTCTAAAAAATATATTTATCATATTATTATTATTATTACTTGTGTAACGGTGCTGGTAATGTATAAAAACGCACGAGGAGCTCGTCGGGGCGCAGTGGCTTAGTCAGACCTCGGGCCGCGTTAAATTATTATTATTATTATTATAGCTATATATTATTAAAATTGCATTTAAACGATTATCGGTTAATGTGTACTAAACGATTTTGCAGTCTGATTGTCAGCTGTTGTCGTCGAGTGGCAAGACATTCAGAGGACGTGTACAGTACATGGCAGTTGTATTGGCTAAACATTTGCCTTATTACAGCTACTATGTCTGCCTATAATGTACGGTAAGGACCATTCGACATTTTTCCAAGTCACAAGGTGATCTGTGCAGGTTGTTGGTTACAATAAACTCGTGTAGTACTTATTATTAGTTTGTGTTTGCACCAGAAAGGAACGTGAAAGCTCTGACACGATTATAAGCAATACCTATATTTTCTAAGACATTAAAATTGACTCTGGGAGAATAATATTTAACGCGGTTTGTAAGGCCCCGCGCCTTCTCCTCGCCCTCCTCTGCGTTGAAATACATTATCGTTTTTAAGACAGAGTAAGGTACACACTAGTAATAATTATCAGCTCAGTAGAAGTGCCGTACAAAAAACTGTTTTTGGGAATTTCTGAGGTAATTTTTTTTTTTTTTTTTTTTTACCGGAAAACAATAAATTCTTAACGACCGTTATCGTCTGAAATCTTCTACGCGCATTTCTACGGCAAAATATGAACATTGTGTATCACTATTAATATAGATATACCTTACTCTAAAACTATATATTATTATTATATACGTATAAAAAAACCCTTAAATCATCTCATCATCGACTAAAACACAACATAGTAATAATAGTACTAACAATATCTAGGCAAACGGCGGTCCCCCGACCAACCCTGGGCCGAGCTGAGGTGACCGAGATTTACATCTTATTATGTGCATGTATATTGTGCATATTACTCGGTTTGTTGTCCAAAATCGAGTGAGTTCAGCAGAGATGCACGTTTATTTGTTTATACACGTTTTATACGGTAGGTATAATATAGTAGCGACGACGACTAAAAGTACCCACAGCTATAGTCACTACCCAAGTCATAATATTATAATAATATCGTAACTTAAGCTAATAAAAAAAACGTTTGTATAGATAATATGTAACTAAAAACACCAATAAAAAATTTAATTTCCTTATTTTTGTACGTTGACAATTATTATTGACAAAAATTTATTATCTAAATAACAGTAAAAATTAAATTAATCTGGTATGTTTTTAACGTTTACAAAATAATAGAACTGGAGATTGAAAAATGAAATCGAGGTTTTTATTTGATTAAACAACAATTATTTGTTCAAACCGTTTGTACCGAGAACAGTTTCAAACAGTTTGTATAAGAAAAAAAATCTAAAATCCGACCACAAATGGTACAAATGGTTTAGTTTAAGAAAAATAACTATAAGAAATAATCACAGCGCTAACAGCTACTGTCTTACGAAAAATTGGTTTGTTACAACTGAAAAATTATCATCTGATAGAGATTTCACCGTGTAGACGTATCATTAATATAATATAATTAAATCATATATATATATATATATATATAAATAATAATAATTAACTAATGAGGTGATGACGTTCAGTAAACGTCTAAGTGTTTAGTCCGTTAACTATATTAATAACATCAAGTTACTGGACGATTTTTTTTTTTATAATACTTAATTATATTATTATCGTTTAACAAACTACACTGGAAATGAGCTAAAAACTGGCAATGCTATGACAAACCTTAGTGGTAGTACAATCTCCCAGGAGGTGTTTTACTCGTTGAAATATCTCCAAGACATATTTTCAAATTTTTATTAATTATTATGAGATTAGCAATGAGTAAATCCTCAAGGGGCACTGTATTGTGTGTATTCATTTATATATAATATTATATTCTAAATATGTACATAACGTATAAATTCCTAATATTTCACGAGAACATCATTAAACTATAATTGTAATTTATTTTGTTTCGTTTTTTATTTACACAGCACAATTTTTTAATTAGAAAAATTGATGTTCAGTATAAAATTCTACAAATAGTTAACTTCAATCATAATCGTTCATTTTTTATATTATTATAATAGATATACTAATCTCGTTCGGAATTATCTCAGTCCTAATACAATATTATTATAGTAATTAAAAAAGTTTTTAAATTATTCAGGTAATTATTATTTCACAACCAATTAAAAATACATTTTTTTTTTTAGTTTAAATGCGAAGCGGAGAGAAGGTAAGTATTATTCTGACTGCCAATAATGATAATAATAATAATAATAAATTATTTACTGACTTGTGCACTTTTATAGTAAAAAAAAATATTATTACAATACTATTATACTTACACTATAGTGCGGAATAATTCACAGAAAAAAGTTGTATATTTTACTACCTACGTTAGAAATTATATTTTTTATCGTCTTAATAAAAATATATATTGCGGTATAGGTATTATTATATCTCAAGTGAATTTTTCGATTCATATCGAATACATACAAAATATATTATTATTGTTTAAAAGCTCGATAAAAAATGCATCTAACGCAGTACACTTTCAATTTTGGCTTTTGTTTTTATAATACTTAGTTTTATCTACAATTATATATAACAAACGTATGACAACCGAAGTAACTTTTGTTCTAGTAAATAGACTACTTAAATAATTATACTCATTTGCGCTATAAACACCACGGTTTTTATTAACTGTTCTAAGTAATTTTTTTGATACTTTTATTTGTTTTTAATTTAAGATAGCCATTTTATTAAAAATAATTTGTCGACAATGTTGACAAGTCGACAACCGGTTTTGGATTGTTAATTTGTATGTTATTAAAGGTTAAAATTGTATCTAAGAGTGGTTTTCGACCAATCAAAATGTCAGCAAATTATCCTGAATAAAATGGCTGTATTAAATTTTAAAAAAGAGTAACCAAAGAAATAAACAACGATTTAATATAGTAAAACGGTTGAGTCCGATAGCGCGAACGAGTATGAACTAATTTTAAGAAAAAAATCTTCACTAGAACAAAATTTATTTAATTTGTCATATTTTTGTGAAACATCCTGTATAGCCAATTTTTTTTTAAGGTGTACAATGTGTACTTATTATCAAAATGTTCCGTTATTGGCATAGGTTTCAAGAAAAAAAAAAAAATTGTCCATGACGACTAAATACAGGGTATACAAAATTCACAAAACAGTCGTTTTTTATGTAAAATAATTATTTTAGTTAACTAAGTATAGTCGCATATAAAATCTTTATTATAATAATTGACTAAAAGTAATTTTTCATTTTCAGTCTGATCATATTTTTATGAAGGTGGTGTGTAACTTTTAAAAATGTATAACGTATAAAGACTTCATATAATATATTGTAGGTTACTCTAATAGTGAATTTCAAACGATCACTCCATCTAAAACATTTGTTTAATCTTGAACATAAAAAAAAACTATTTCCGTTAACTTATCATAAAACATTTTTTCTTGCCTAAAATGTCTTACCTAAAACAATTATTTCATATAAAAAACTACTGGTTCATGAAATTCTGATTAGCCTGTATTTAAGTGATATTTATATCATGCGCTTATTATGTATATATATATTATTTTGAACTTAACTTTTGATTTTACTCGCTCTACTTAAGTTTTCTATTTCCAGTTTTTTGCTTTTGAAAAAACGTTCATCATTTATGGGCGACGAATTGGTACATTCGAAATATTATAAATTTAAATGGTTTTGATTTATACTTTACAGTGTTAATAATAAATTCCTAGTGGCTAAAATTGAGAAGTTTTATTAAAACACCCTGCAGATATTAAAATCCTAACGCTACAGATACTGTAATACTTATGGCATGTACAATATAGTAAGGTATTAATTAGGTTAACTATTATTTACTATTTTGACAAAACTACACGTTTTGTAGGAATTTGTTCCCCGTTGAGCACTTTACTAAACCTAGTTTACAAATTACAAAGTAATATTATACAATAATATAGTGCTTTCCGCCAGTTATCGGTTAGCCTGAGAGTGTGCCTTTGCGGGCATGGCATGTAATAATATGATGTATTTGTTTCGGTTTTTGTTTTCGTTCTACCGTCAGTTAATTATCTATGTGTATGTTTAAATAATCTAGTCTTCTCCCAGCAGTACCAGATCATCGGCTACCACGTCGCTGATGTGCAAGTATATGATCCAGTACATGAGGTTGAAGCAGATGAAACATACCGGGAACACAATTCTGGAATACTTGTCGATGTCGCTGGGCGTGATCCCATACATCTTATTGATGTCTTTCTTGGTTTGCATGATGTGCTGCGTCGGCATCGGTGTAATGTTGTCGTCGTCTCCGCCAAGAGTGTTCTCCAACGAACCGCCTTTCAGATAGTTTTTCGGATCGTGCGCTTTGTATCGTACCTGTGTGTTAGGATAATAAAAAAAACGGTAAGACTTCTTCTTAAAAGGATGAATTTCGTATATTTATCTTCATTTTAACGGGTATATGTTATCGGGCTTAATACAAGCAATTTCACGTCACCATTTTTGCGTTACACTTTTGCTTTAATGTGATAAGAGATAAGTGATGTGATAATAGAGATAAGTGATAATTTGATAAATGATAAGAGATAAGTGTTATGATAATAGAGATAAGTGATAATTTATGAGAGTTAAGATATTAGGGATAAGTCATAATAGATAACTAACATATCCATGATTCTATGTTTTTCCGTCGTTTGGAGAGAATAACTAGATTCTTTTTTGCACATTGGCTGAATCCTAAACGATGGTTTAACTCACACCGACCTTTGCGGACTTATGATCGGTGATCGTTGATTAGATATATATTTAATAAAAGGGTCAAGTTGTAACAACTACAAAACGTATTTAAAAGACGACACCTATTTATAAAACGGAATCGATGATAAATAAGAATTTTGCAATGTCTTACGGTTTGCCTGGGCGTATGATCCGTGTCGCCCATCATCAAGGAACCGGCCAGAGTAGTTGCACCGTGACCCATGTGACCGTGACGGTGGGTGTCATAATGGCCGTGACCCGACAGTGTGCCGTGGCCGCCCAACAGGGGTCCGTGGCCAGACAACGTGCCGTGAGACGCTAGAGTGTGACTGGACAAGCCGTGCGGTAAGGTGCCGTGTCCGGAGATGGCGGCGTGACCGGACATGGTGCTGTGACCGGAAATCGAACCGTGGCCATGATGACGGGAATGGTGGCCGTGCGCGTGGGAATGCGAATCACGGTGGTCACCACCAACTCCACCATGACCACCACCTCCTCGGCCACCGCCAACTTTCTTCTGGTCGGCTAATTTTTGTATGGCCAAGAAACGGTTTTTCCTCATTTGTATTCTTTTTGCCATATACCCCACGGTGGCGTATTCTGTGGAAAATTAAAAAAAAAACGCTAATAAATGAATTCTGATAAAAACACTATACATAGGTGGCAAGTTTGTTTGGACATTTGGTAGTTTTAAACACTTTAAGAACATCCAACGTTCGCTGTTTGATTTTTGAAATTAGTCAAGTGGGTAAATCGGCTTGGAGCTAAAATGGCTGAACGTAAGGCGTCTGATTGAAATAATATCACCAACCCAGTAGCGATGCGAAGACCATGACGAAACAAGTTCCCAAGTACACGTCGATGGATTTGACGTAGGATATCTTTGGTAACGCCGCGTTGGTGGACGACATAAGCGTGGTCATAGTCAACACGGTGGTAACACCGAGTGATACTCTGGCGGGTGTAGCGCATCGGTTCAGCCAGAAGCTGACCCACGATATTATGACAATCAGCCCGCTGGGTATGTATATCTGGATGAGGTAGTAACCCATTGATCTAACAAACTGTATCTCGCAAGCCAGTCTCGAATAATTTCCTTTGAACAAATAACACATAATCAGTTGGCAGACTTGATTTCTCGCTTGGTACTCTAGCGTCAACAACAGTGCTTAGGACTTACCCGTGGTCAAACTAATTTCCATAGCTCTCTGTCGATGGCCCAACACTTTGAACTGCGGCAATGATACTTCGTTGGATACGCCCACAGAGTTTGGTCCCTTGTTCCATTTGTAACGAATGTCTCGCATCGTGTAGCCGACTAGAAACAGTAAAACGAACGAAAACCAATTTCAATAACGTTCTTTGACTTTTTTTTGGGAGGATTTTCCGCGAGTATTCCAAAGCGGAGACATAATTCAGTTTGTAAACATGTAGAGAAAAAAAAATGCTCAAATGTCGTGCAGCATGTCGAACAGTAGCTCGTCAAAAGCTTTAGGTCACATTAAAAAAGCACGTTTGTATGCAAAAAATATGTCGTTGACTTAACAAGAAAAATAAAAAATAAAATCAATAGATATAAAACAGGTCACTCATCATCGTAGTTTCATTTAAGAAAGTGCGTCTGAGCTTGTCAACATCAAACGTTACACGCTTCACGGTTTGATTAATTTTCTCAAAATATTTACAACAAATTCTTAAAAAAAAAATTTGGCATGCTACTACATTTTACAGCTTTAGCTGAAAATATCACATTTTTTTTTTGTCTTTTTACTGACAACGGAGCTAGAGTGAACAGAACTTACAGCTCTCGATTTCGATGTGGCACAGTTGTCGGTCCATCGGAAAATACTGCAAATTCATCGGACACGAAGCGGTGATGGTCAAGCTGTAACAGAAAATGTTGTTTAAAAAAAAAAAAAAAAAATAGTACTAGCCAGAAGACCTAATATGTGTAGAGCTTTTGAGGTGGTTTTTACACACTCATCGAAATCACGTCTATTCTGTATATTGTGAAACTATTGTTGCCAAAAAAAAAAACTAAATAGATAAATAGGTCTTTTCGAAATGGTCGTCATTTTTTTTTTTTTTTTACATTGAAAGTGAAGTGACCCTTCTGTTGGAATAATAATCAAAACTTTGTTTTTAGATGTCACTTTTTGTCAGCTATCTTAAGGCGTTTTCTTTCATTTTGTTGACCGTCGAACGCGTTAAATTAAACGGCCGTTGCTTACCGAATACTCCGAGTGATGCTGCCCGAATGATGTATCCTTATAAATTCGTTGCTGGTGGTAGCTATGTGGAAATACGACTGTTTTTCATTTACAAAGAATGTGTCGGGCACCCAAATATTTTTAATGAATTCCGATCCCACGGACAGGGTCTCGACCCCCGGCCGTTTGGTGAACGCCAACCGAGGGTCTGTCCAAAATTGCCTGAAGTAAAAATCCAACGTGAAGTCCTGTAAAAAACGACATGTAAAATATCAAACACGGTTTTTCGGATGGTACATGGTTGGGTGGCCCAGAGGGCTGTGTGGCCAAGGGATCCAAAACTCTTGGCAAGCACTATAATTCTTAAAAACGGCTAAGTTACGACTTGTCGCCCATTTATACGAGGGGGTTTAACACTAGAAAAAAAAAACGACGCGAATTACTTGGATAAAATATGCTTTCCGTTTTAAGCCGACTAATTCGGCGTTGCCAAAAATAATCCACAACCGACTGGATCCGAGTGAAAATTACATAAAAGCACTTGGATTAGGAAAACTCTCTAAAAAAAAGTATATACAAGGTTTTTTATTTTTTGTAAAAGGTTATAGTTAATTTGTTTGATTGTTTTTTTTGGTTTGAACATACTTTTTATTGGAAATTTCAGCGGTATCGAGCTGGGGTTTACCCATATAGAGCTATAACCACGGCTATATGAAAACAGATAGCTATTTTCTGATAACGGAAAATACTGATAAGGGAGTGGCGAAGATATCAGTGTTGCCGCTTGAATTAGTATAAATTATTGTGCAGATATTTCACAATATTATCGTACATACTCATTATTAATCGTAAGATATAAAATGATAACTAATTATATTATCACAGATTAGATAATTTCATTTAATCTAATCTGTGTTATACTATTTTATGCTCGAATCTGTGGTCACACTGATTTGATTTTCAGTCATGTGACGTCAAGGTTTTTGCTTATACACCGAGTGAGCTATACTGTTTTTATATAGTCTGTGCTATGACTGAAATGGTGAATATATATATATATATATATAAATATATTGTTAATTCAAATCAACCAAAAAATAACCGCTTGTTAGTGTTTTTTTTTCTCCTGGAAATAATATTAAATGTATAATTTCTGCCAGAGTTTTGGATCGCTCGTTTATGGTATTAAAAATTGTAGAACTATGTATATCACTAATCGTTTCTATAAATCTCAGTTCATAGGTAATAATTACATTAACAATAATAACAGTGTGTACATGCAATAATAGAAGTAAATCAAAATCGGCACGCTAAGTTTTCACGTATATATACTGTAGATATATACATAAATGGTGTTTTGTACATCATGCTTTGGACATGAAAAACTATATGGTGTGTTATTTATATACAATAATAATATCATAGCTATAACATGCATCATAACGTCATGCGATTTCTTGGATTTTACGTCGTTTGTAGTTGAAAAACATTAGATTTCGTTAAGAGCTACTCATAAAAAAGGATTTTTTTTTAGATGTAAAATATTTATATATATATAACACGAGTATGATTATTTGTGTATGATAAAACACACATCGGTATCGAACAGAATTCCCCTTAACCATTATAATAGTGTAATAATTGAATAGAGTGATTATTTTATGACATGGTCGGTACTTGAATAAAGAAATACCAATATATAAAAGTACTATAGTAACGCGTTTAGTGTGAAACATGTGGTCGTATTGTACATCTGTTGAGTGCTTGTTATGTTGTCCAACGTCAAACAAATACAACAAAATATATATATATATACGTATTGTAACCTCACCCTATATTATCTACATTTTAAATGTCTAATTTTCAGACTTCAAGTTCCAAAACTACACTAGAACAATTGAAATAAAGTAAAAGTTTCAACCCTTTACGGTAAAAGGTATGTGATATTTTTGTTTTGGTTATCTAATAGATACAACACATCATCGAATTCACTATTCAGAGCAGCCATTAATAAAGACCCAATTGCTAAAACACGATTGCTAACGTTCGATATCGAATACGGCACTAAAACTAGTTACTAGTTAAATTTATAGCCCAATAAAGTACCTTTCAGCAATCAATCTCTAAAATACCTTCAAGGGGTTTGCTATTATTTTTCTTAGTTCCAGTCAAGGGAGTTTCATATAGCCGGCTAAGTAAATAAGCACTATACTGTGTATGTGTGCGTCTCATACGTTTATGTAAAAAATCCTTATTGACTCGTACATCAAATATAAATATCTATATATATATATTTATATAAATATGTGCTAAACTTCCGTGTACTCAAACATAGTAAACTTTTGAATAATAAATACCACTGGAACGAGAAAAAAAAAGAAGCTAGAACGCACTATAAGTGTATGTATACTTTAAAAAGTAATAACATATTTTACTATTGCATAAAAGTTTGCAACAAAAAAAAAAGTTATTACTTTTCACGATCGAACTTCTCGTGTGTGAGTATATAATATATTTCTAAAATCGTCAGACTTATAGCTCTGTCCATTTTTATCCGTGTATGCGACGGTAAAACAATAATAATGAATAAAAAAATATGAGTCACCGGAATACAAAAATATGTACCTATATATTTTTGATAAACTTTATATTATTATACATTCGATTCTAGTGCACACAAAGTATTGTCCGATGGCTAAATTCAGAATATTATAATTCTGGGTGGTAATGAACTACCGACTTTTTAGACATTGAAATTTACAAAGAACGACCTTACCTATGTTTGGGGGAATACCTATTATCTATAACAGGGAGATTAAAAGTGTTGATAACAAGATGATGATGATGACCGATTTAAATCTGGAAATACGAATGAAGGATACGTGAAGATTATAGTTGGGTCAATATTCACAAATAATAGGTATTTAACCTCCAAAAGCAAAGAGTACGCTTTGAACTCCAATTTAGTATAACTTTGAATTGCAAAAGAAGTATATAATATTATGTTGAATCATTATTGTTAATACACTCTAATGATCAAAATAATATTGTAATCCTTTACAATTATACACACTTATGTATTATTCATTGAAATCGAACCTAATCGTTATTAGATTAGTTTTTATATGGGAAAATGTTGTTGTTTACCATCGTTTGTGTATGCAATTGCGCATAATTTACAATATTATGTAAAAATGTCCGAGACATTATCGACAAGCAGCGAATTCGCATGCAGGGAACGTCTTTTAGTTCCTTTCATTTTCGTAACGTAACGAGACGAATCATATTGTAATATGTTTGTTAGTAATAATAATAATAATAATAATAATAATTTCGATTTAGCTAACAAATCAACCGAATGGTATCGTCATGTTTTGTGTATTTTTTTTTTAACATTAGACTCGAAGATAAAAAAATTTAAAAAAAAGCAACATTTTAGCGTCTGTTCAAACGGACGTATGTACCTCCTATAGTTGTTTTACCAAGTACAAAAATGAACAACTAGAGTAGATATTAAAACAACTGGTTTGAAAAAAAAAAACAATTGATAAGAACACGAAAGATAACGCGTATAGAAACATGTATAATAATATGTACATGTGTATAACCCGTCCGTTACATTTTTAAATTATCATTAGGGTTTAGCCACAGATATAAATAATAAACTAGCTGCTAAGTGTACATGCCGCCAATAGAGATGATAATAATTGAAGTCATCATTTTCCGCCACCTTTGTGGGAATTACAACCTTATCATATGTTTATAACTGTTATCACTGCTTAAGACAATATTATCATAGAATAACCAGAAGAGAAACTTTAGACAAATTACATGGGTCTTATGACCCGACGAAAAAAATGTCATACGCCATATTGTCTTTTCGGCAGAGAGCCAGACTATATAATAGAAAAGCAATAGATAATTTGAGTTCTCCGAAGTTTCTGGTCACAATTGATCCCTTCTGGTTATTCTGTGATATTATTTTATACACACATAAATCCCACAAAAATGGCCGACGTCGACTTCCATTCTTATCACTAGTTAGCAATCTAGTTTATTGTATATATATATATATCTGTGGTTTAGCGAAACCACCGACACAGCATTGTTGCCAACTTTATTCGTTATGCCAACGGGTTCTACACACATATATTATACTTGTAATAAACACTCTTTAAAAAATCGTACAAATCGTATTGTGATTTTACAGAAAAAGGTAAACAAATAAGATAAAAAAAATGTTTAAAAAAACTTCAAATAAAATTCATTATTATTATTATCATTTGTTTTGTACCATTAGTACTTCGGAAACGGAGCTTATACTGAGAACATACATGGTGACTCCAACCTCTACTGGGGGACCTGTAACGATATAGGTTAAAATATGTCAATATTGTTGTAAAAGGACGAACAATTTTCGCACATAAAAATAACTCTAAACGTTTGGACTTCATAGTGTTCATTAGTGAAACCTCTAAAAGTCTAATAAGACATGTTTAAATAAACGCATCTTTGACCATACTCGTACCACAGAGTTGATGAAAATTGCATTTACTCTGTGGGCATACCTCCTTAAACTGCCAATTTGTCATTATTTCTAATTTATACTGTTGTTACACCTATAGTGTACATAATATTATCGAACACTGTGTCGCTGGTCAGATCAGACCTGAGTAAAGAATACTAGGTATTAGTTGGGTAATACTACGCAAGTCTTGACGGGGTCAATGGCAGTTGATCGAACGCAATTTTATCTGCAGTAGCGCATAAGTAAAATATATTAATGGAATTTAGATACCTACTATCGAGACTATTGCTATAAATATCTACTAAACCGTTTTCCCGGTTGCCACACGGTTTCTACATGGTATGCACAAAAAAACTAGATGTAACATATTATTTTGGTCACTGGCCCATCTATTATAAGCCTACCTGTGTCAAGACCAAACGAAATGACCGAGTCGCCATTAATCGGTTAGTCGGTGTACATGTTCATTCTCGAAGCACTTAAAACTTGCTTAGCCAAAGTACAAAATGTCTGTAGTTTCGCAATACTTGGCGTGTTGTATATTTTAGGTGGTCAAGTTGACTACGGCAAGAGTGATCACAACGCGCATACAAGTACCTGTATGCCATGTTATCTCTGTATGAGGATAGAGGAAGTTATAAAATGACGGTTTAGCGCATCGATCAATGCTTACTCATTTAGCTATAATATTATTGTGACCGTCGCTAAATAATGCCAGTGCACAAAATTAAAGGCTTTACCTACACTGCCAGACAAAAAACAAATGCCAGCAAAACGAGGGGGAGATCAATCGAATTTCAAATATAATCCGTATGGACGGTTTCCACGTGTAACTGTTGGTGCGATAGAAACACAATATGGGATAAGGTGATAATATATGTGACGTTACAGGAAACACAGCGAAGGCAGGCGGTCATAAAAAGAAACCAAAACTAATAGGAATTACCCACATAAGAACATTTTACCTGCAAGTAGGTGCACAACCGTACCTAACCTAACGTAATTGAATAGATGAACTAATCGTTACTTAGTCTTAAGTCTAAAATTATTATTTTTTTAATTAGTCACGGCCAGTTGTGTAATTAATATTCACGTGTAATCCGTACACAGGTCTATTTATTGCGAACCAATTCAGTAGTTTTGTTTAGACAAAATTTGCTTAACGGAAAATTCTGTGATTTTTTACACCACTAGTTTCGACTACGCATAAATTCGATTGAATGTACAACGGGCCGAAAGATTTCCACTAAGAATATCTGTTGTCAAAAAGTTTAAACGGCGCTTTATACCCCAAATCGTTTTTATAGATATAATTTTGTTTGCTTTATCGAAACATCAGGCGTTTTTCTGACGTTTTCTTGTTGTCTCGTCCCAAAGGAAACAAAATAAAAAGTACTCCGAGGGTTCGAGAAACTTTTTATAAGTTATTCATGACAAATCAAATCCCGTCAAAACATATTTTTCGGCTCTTCGCGCGTCAAATAGATTGGAAAATTGCAAACCGAACAACCCGAAAAGCCATTTTACACACATAATAGAAAAACTTAATCAAATATTTGTACATTTATCTGTATAATATTCTCTCAGTTGCGGCTATTGAGACCGTTGTTGCATAATAACATTTCTATTTAACGCTTATCAGTGGCGCGTCAAAGGATGGAAAGTTTACCAAATGGTCTGGTCTACCAAATGAAACCTCAACCGAAAAAATTAAAGGACTTGGGGGTAGGTTTGGAATGAGATATGCTCGGACACGGCTAGAAACGACAGCGCTAATCAAATATAATAGTTTTGGAGTGTGGATAGACGTGCTGGCTCTTTTATCTAGACAGTAACAATATGGCCAGAAAATAAAGCTTTTAGCCATAAACAGGCGGTCTGAAATTGTCGAATTATTCCATTTGATCATAATAATATGCTGTCCTCAACAGCACCGTTTTAATTATCACGTGACGTCACTGTTCGAGTGTTTTGCTTAATGGGAAATCGCGTTGCACTTAAATACTATATAAAAAAAAAGTGTACATTTGTAACATTGACTTCAAAGGGTATCGTTGAAAAAAATATTACACGTGTTTAAAAAAAAAGCTTTTTACGTTAAAATGTATAATGATATTCCGCATTGGTCGGTTTAAAAAAATGAAAAGAACGTTTTTCCATTAAACATGTTTATACGGTGTACGTTTGTTTTTCAATAGTTCAAATAATATGATTTGATTTGTCCGGAAAATGAAAACTGTTTTTATTTAGTTTTTTCGTTTACCGTGTTTCAGCTGAATGAACGATTATTACTCGGAAAACGTTTGGAGGAATTGCGAAAATATTATCATTCCGTTTAAACGGTTAAAATATGTTTTTTGTAATATTATTCAGCAAGCGTAAATAATCAGACGAAAAACAAATAATTCCACGAGCTGAAACGCAAACCGACTCCTAAGAGGATGCTACCCTTCACAACCCCACCCCCATCCGTAATTTGTAGTGTGAAAACAGGGTTTCGTCGAATGATTAATGAATAATTTATGGTGGTTGTGTAGCACTGCATTCACCGAATTTCCATAGGAAAATAGAGGACAATATTAGACTACTATATGCTAAAGCGTGGTAATTGTTTGCTTGATCAATTTTATTTGAAAAATGATTCACTCTTTATAACAATAATTCTAAGACACATTGATTTGAAGAAAAAAATAACCCTAGTTATTTTCTCCGCTCCACGGAAAAAAATTTAATCGTGGATATGTTATCTCTTATCACTCGTTTCTTATCTCTAATCTCTTATCACTTTTCTATATTTTACTGCTTACTACACTGGTCAATATACTTTCGGTCGGTCATTTTAACAAGAGGCAACGCGCGAAGATAGTGGGAAAAAAAAAACTATGCCGTTTGCTATTACATAAGTGTGCTACATACAAAAGCTAAAACGACAGTTCTAAAACGCAAAACGCGCTATCTAATAATAATGCTATGTCGATTGATAATAATTATGTTAATTATCGAAACGATATACAAGAGACGGGCCAGCAAAAATTATTACGCCTCGAGCACTGTCACAGTGCTACACTTTATTATATTAATATTATACACTTAAGACGATAAGAACGTTGGTCTGTGGGGAAAACGTGTGCCCTTACCCGTCACCATAGAGTTTGTGTTTGTTTTGCGGCCTAGGACTGTAGATAATACATACCATAGACCCAAGGACTTGCGGTCTTTCTCGTCGGTTGGTTGATAATAACATTTTTTTTTTGACGCTTTCTATTATGGCCGAACAGAAATTATAATATTATTATTCTGTATTATAATATAGACGGCGTCGTAAACAAACACACCGCACTCATAGAGAGTAAGTATAGGTCTCGTCGTTGAATATTTTTAAGATTATTTCCTCCTTTGGCCAGAGAAGCGTGTGGCCCAAACTAGGTACGTAGTATAATAGTGTATTATAATTTAAATAATTATATATAATAATACAATTGTCAAAGATTTATGAGATCTAAAATTGTGTTCATATAATCAGATGGAGTAAATTGAATGTATCAATTTCAAATTTCTAAAATATAAACACGAAATTTTCAGCCTTTTTAAAACCGTTAAGTTGTGTTTAAAAACTGTTGAGTTTTTACTAAAAACGGCGAGCAGTTGCCGTGGCACAGAAGGACACAATACTGTACATTGTAATAATATGTCGATAATCACGACCACGTCCTTCGACCGGGCCCGACGGGGTTTAAGTTTTAACATAACGGTATAAAAATATAATAAAAACAAAATCCATTACACGAGTTTTGTTTAGACACGCGCCCGGAATTTCGCCGCCAAACCAATTTAAACGTCCTACGCGACTTAACTTATTTTCTTGCAATAATTCCAATCCAACAACCACGGTCCGTCTAACAAAAGCTGTATTACATATCCGAGTAATAAACGCATTTAAATGCCGCAACAAAAGTACCGTCGAGATCTCATTTTCTAGTTTTTATTGAAATAATATTAACTTTACTACGAAAAAAAACCAGATAAAGACAACGTGACAAACAAAAAAGTCGTACCAAAGATTGAAATAGCGCAGCACCTTAGTGACACTGACAATAATAAGCCCCCCAAAACGGGTTTAAATGATATTCTTTTTTTTTTTAAATTTTGGGAAATCGTTTATGGATTTAGATACTTATTACAATAATAATATTTAAAAACATGGATATGTTATTGGGCTGGATACAAGAGATATAGCCATTTTCGCGTTACACTTTCACTTTCAGTTAGTGATAAGAGACAAAATATAAGTGATATGATATATATGATAATAGATACGTGATAAGCGATAACATATCCATGATTGAATGTTTTTACGCGGAGCGGAGAAAATAACTAGGTTTTTTTTTATTGTGTTTTTGCTGTACCTACTTTTATCCGTTTTGACAGCCAACTATCGGTCTAAAACATACTTAGGTACACACAAGGTACGCGATTATTTTCAATCATTTCAAGTATTGCTTATGCGTCTAAACATACACTGCTTATCACTACACTAAAAGCTCACTACGGCCTGTTTGTTCGAATCGTCGTTTTACTTCTATTCAGATGTTGTTTTCATACGGATATAATTATTATTGATTATTATTTAATAAACGACTACCGGGAGCCGTTGAACAACGGTAGGGAAAAATTGTATTGTATTATAATAATATTATAACAGTTACTACGACGTGCTATTAAAAAAAAAAAAAATAATAATAATAATAATAAATCGACCGTTACGTTAAACTAAGCGTTTTAAATAATAATATATATATATATAATATGTAATATGGTTGGTACGCAACACAATAATGATACTAAATGAGGTTAATGGTAATTAGAACTTAGTTTGTTCGGATGCAACTACCGTTGATTATAATATAATATAACAACTAAGATGATGATAATATATATAAAAATATAATAAAGAGTAGGTATAGTAAGTGTTACGTATAGAAATACAAAAACAATAATTTTAAAAAAATAATAATAAACACATATTGTATGCTTTCCTATCATAACCGCAATAATGATAAATTACAATAATTGCGTAGTTATCTTTATTATTATTATATTGTTTGTACCATTTGCACTTCAGACAAAGAGCTGATGCTCAGCACGTACATGGTGACACCGACTTCTACTGGAGTACCTGAAATCCGGCATATTAAAAAAAAATATGTATAAGAATCAAAACGATACTGTTAGAATTCAAGCGGTTTTATATTTTAAAGATATTGTACGAGTTGCAAGTTTATGTAAACTCGCGTGCAACATTTTTAAGGCATCACAAGTTAGCTTGTTCTTTACTTCCGACCGAGTTTGCAAATCATTGGCCATATTATTTTATCAACGGGTACTTTCGACAAAACTATTGAAACAGGTAAGTAAAACAGAGATCAAAGCTGCTCGCATTGTTCTGTGAACAGCTACTAACGATGGGCAGATATCGGGTCTCCAATGCTATGATCCATTTGTCTAACTCGTAGATCATTCACAAAACGTTAGACCTACCCAAACGGTACTAGGGTCGACCAAACGTAAATCTACATCGTTTTAGTAGCTCTTCAATTAAAATCTATCAGACGACGATTTATACACCGTTATCCGTTCTACTTGTTTGTGAGACACACGGGCACTGAACTCAATATGAAACGCGTATTCAGATTTTAAAATGTCCCAGCCTAGGAGGCAGCCATTTTGTGTACCGATTTCATAGAAAGTAAAAATGCTACGTTAGATGATGATGATAACACCACAGAATAGATGAAAGCAAAAGGGTCACTTTCAATGTAAACAAAAATGTGACGACAAATAACAATTATGTATAGATATAACGTTATAGCGGTGAAGCTTCGAGAAGATGGCCGTCGCGTTTTTGTGTGATAAGTATCTTGCCCGTGTTAATTCTTATCAATGTATGGGGCCTAATGATAACATAGAAAAAACAATGCATATCATGGACAAAACAATTACTGTTCACAAAATGGCAGCCTGCTACTAGTGGACATTTTCATAAGCAGGTCAATACATATTACATAACACATTGAGTTCAGTGCACGAATCCTAATCCGGAGACGGTATTGATGTATAGAATTTTTCTATTATCCAAAGTTTACACACAAAACGTAGACCTATGTATCCGTCGTGATGCGCCAGACATAGTGAAGTCGTGTTAAGACAAATGTTATCGCCTTTCCTTAGCAACGTGTTCTGGGCGTTTTTAGCTTCGATGCAGAGCATAGATGCTATTTCGGCTTTTCGGTCGTAGTGTGCGATAGAAAAAAAAAACCAAATTTATCTATACAAAGACAAGGGGGAGCAAACAAGAAAAGGCCAAGTGTGATAAACACACACACACACACACACACGAGACGGGACATACCTCGCGTGCACTATGTGTATGTACTGTGTTATGGGTTTTGATCGAAGAAGAACACGTGCGTTTGTCTGCAAGTCCAAAGCCGACCGAAATTCGCGAAGAAACCCAACCAACCCCTTGTCTATTGGCTTCCGGACACGTGATAACAGCATGTGTGTGTGTGTGTGAATATTATGTGTTTGTGTGTATATATATATATACAGGGCGTGTTTGCCGTGATCTAGGCTGTGTTGGCGGCCTTACGCGTGCTAAAAAAGCTCTGAAACCGCTGCTGAAATCGAAAATAGCGTCACGGCGCTACAGGTCAAATCGATTTCAGGGGAGATGATGGCCGAGTTTGCACGCCCACACGCCGTTCTCTCGCCTGCCTTCCCTCTCTCTCTCTCTTTCTACCCCCTCTCCTCCGCAGCCGCGTTCCTCTCCTTTATATACATATATATATTATATCGCTTAGTTTAGAGCTCTCAGGCACAGCGCAACATCCCACCGCCGCCCGGCAACGCTTATCCACGCCACGCCGCCGCACATTCCATTCACCTCTTTGCCAACCGGCAGCAAAGCCGTCGTTGCCGCCGTATTCATATCGACTGGGTCAATTCATAATATACGTCATACACCCATCTCCCCTTAGCCAGCAGGCGGCGCGATTTTACAACCACGGAGGAGAGAGAGAGAGAGAGAGAGATAGTGCGCACAGATATATAATATACACACACGACATATTATTATCATTTATAATAATATCAAAATATGTTATTATTATAGATAAAAAATATACGATACGATTATTGTGTATCGTAAACGCCAAATTGCGCTTGCGTCGTTTGAAGACTAAGAAATAAAAAATACCACCTTAATATTTTGGTCACAGACTATATTATTATGAAAACAGATAGCTCACTCGCGAAGACATCTGGGTAGCGCCGGTAGCCGCAATGAATCGGTATAAATTATTGTACCGCAGATTTTTTACAATATTAAGAGGGCGTCGCACCGCCCATTTTTAAGGAGTAGAGTATAGGCAATTTTTTACAAAATCTTAATTTAATGGTTAAACTGTGATGTGTAGTTATTAGTTCAATAACTAGGACTAGGAATATTTTGGTAGTTAATTTATTTTTTGGACTATCACAGCATCCTTGAAAGCGATTTAAAAACGTTTTTTCATCTCAACTTGTTTAAGCAGACTGAAAATAACTAGCTTAATTTTGGATTTAGAGTAAAAACACCTATTATAAAATTAAAAGAGAACAATATTTCGGAGGGCAAGACGGTACTTTTTTTTCATTATTCTAAGTATAACGCTTTATACATAGTTTAGAAACAACGACTATTTGAACATTTTTAAATGACTGTAACTTTCCAAAAAATTAATTTTTTAAAAAAACGCACCGTCTTGCCCTCCGGAATATTGTTTTCTTTTAATTTTATAATGGATGCTTTTACTCTAAAACGAAAATTAAGCAAGTTATTTTCAGTGTGCTTAAACATGTTTTTACCACTGAAAATCACCGGTGCGACGCCCTCTTAATGTCAAACTCAAACGGTAACATTTAAACACAGATATTATATTGTTTAATGAACTAGATTGCTAAGTGTACAAGCCAGTATGCCAACAATGGATAAGATAATTGAAGTCACAATTTTTGTGGGAATTAAAACCATATCACAAGTTAAGTTGATAACGCAGAATCAAAGATATTATTTTTACACACACATAAATCCCACAAAAATGACCGACGTGGACAATTTAGTTTATTATACATATATATATATATATATATATTATATGTGAATTTAAACGATAACTGACTACATTGTCACAGATTGGACAATTTATTTTTAATTCTAATCTGTGATGTTATTATGAAATTTTACACTTGCTGTGGTCACGGTGATTTCCGTTTTGAGTCGTGTGACGTCAACTATCCGTTTTCATAATATTATATTATAGTCTGTGTTTTGGCTTAGGAATATTATCACATGGACTCCTCGCGGTCAAGTATATAATATGCAACGCTATACTTATGCAGTCGGCATTAGTGTGATGATATAATATACCTAATAGTACCTAAGTACAATAACGTACACGGCGGGTATGGCGTTGTGTAAATGAATGACTCACCTCCGTAATTCGGTCTTACTCTTTTGTCGTAGCTGCCGCTGAACGAATCTAATATAGCTGAAATGTTCACGTCGCCAAACATACTACTGCCGGGAGCGCTGAAACAAAATATAAAAAATATATATATTATTACAAAAATCTTAAGTCGCCTACACGGACCGTCATAAATCATAACGGGGACAAGTCAACGGTGGCGCCTTTCGAGTCGTAGTAGCTGCGTACTGCGTTTAGACCAACAAACTATAATGTTATTGCCTATTAGATAGCAGCGGCATTTGTTTAATACACAACTCGCAGGCCCGTCCATTTTCAAAATAACTATACAACGTTCTCCGCCAACAGACAATGCCGGTTTGACAATGTGAAACATTAAAATATTAAAAAATCGTTTTTCAATTTCAACCAGCCCCCCCCCCCACTACCTTATATGAATTAACGAGTAAAGATAGGCTAAAACTGAGAATAACTATTGGATTAGCGTTTGAGAAATTAGGTTTTCTTATAAAAATACAGTACTTAGCAGTACTGGGTTTCATTTAATAAGTTAAACTTTCAACAGTTAAGACTTCGGTTTTTTGAAGAAAACCTGCAAATTTGGTGCGATCCGAGCGGTTCTAAAATTGTTTATGAGACACTACTATATTATGGATGTAGACTAAAAATCCGAGCCGTACCTAATTGGTTGAAGTCGGTTGACATTGCAGTCACGGACTAAGATATGAAAACAGATGGCTCACTCGGCCATAAACAAGGAAATGTTTAAAAATACTGAGTGGCGAACATATCGGTGTAGCCGCATGAATTGGTATAAATTATTGTGCAGATATTTCACAATGTTGTCGTACAAGCTCCTTATTAATTATAAGATTTAAATGAAAACTAACTATATTATCATACAGATTAGATCGTTTCATTTACCAATCTGTGATGTACTATTATGAAATTGTATGGTTGTTGTTTATACGCCGAGTGAGCCATTATTTTTTTTTTCATAATATTATTATAGTCTGTGTTGTAGTCATGTGTGGTGTAGCTATAAAATATATTGTCGTGACTAAATTGAGCGTGTAGATTAAACGGTGATTCGGAGTAATAACTATCATAATGTCGTGTTAAACGAAGAACTATGCCAGGTAGCATGTGGCGGGGGTGGATAATAGATGTGTTTTTTAAACCGGGTGTTAAAAAAATATATATAATATAATATTCAGTTGGCGTAAACGAAACGGTCGGCGGACGAATTGTGTAAGCAAAATAATAATAAGTGTTTTAATAATAATTCAAAACGAACGAAACGCAGTGCACGCGGATGGATTAACAAACAAAGAATAATTATTATCGTTTAGACGGGCTTGCTGGCCGTTTATTTTCTCTCTTATTCGTCGGGAAATTAAAAATTCAACAGCAACGCTCAGCCAAACGTCCGGACTTGAATTCGATACCCTTTTGAATATTTTCAAACACCCTGTCAATAGTGTATGGGGTCAGTTCAAACCGAAATCTGTTGAAAATTATTAAAATCTAAAATGTTTTTCTACAAGATCATTTTTGTAGTAAAAAAAAAACCACCTATAACTAATATGCTAAATTGTATTATACACATAAAGATAATAAAATTCAATCTAATAACTAATTTGCACGATCAAACCTCTTTTTTTTTGTTGCAAATATTGCCTAAACTTTTATCATTTAAAAAATATTTTTAACGTTAAGTTGTATTGTATAGTAACTTTGTGTTATGGTCCGTACAAGGCAGTAAATGTCAATTTCAGTATTGTTATTTGCTACAGTAGATAATATTTAGAACATATAAATATATATTTTATTATATTGTATGTACGGTATTTTGTTGTTTATTGTTTAGCGCACTACTTCACTCCAATATATTACATATATAGTTTACACTCGTATCGACAAACGCTTTAGATGTACTTTCTGGTGTTTTTGTATCGTCACACTTACATCATACACCAGTAAGAGCATAAAAAAAAGCCAACATAAAAGAGTTTTACTGTATAAAAGTGTACTTCACTTTGAATAGGTATTTTTGGTACAAGGGCGCTCAGTGGCAAGTCAACACCCATCGATGGTTATCGTTGCAGTTCTTTTGTCCTTTTAAGTGTTTTGGCTGCTCAAGTTTTAATAATTCTCTTCGTCTTTTAAACGCCAATAATATAATATAATATCTCTTGTTTTCAAAACACAATTCAATTACTGTATAATTTTAAGTAAAAAGGCGGAAACGTATGTTTGCCTCGAGTAGTTTAAAATAAATTACTAACTGAATTGATTTTACTCTTTGAAAGGGTTTCCGCAAACCGAAAATGCAATAGGCTCTTTGAATGAACTAAAATGTTAAACAGGGTTAATACGTTGGTGATATATTTTAAATAAGCATTCATTATGCAGGTATGCCGAAACGGCGACTCGAAGAAGACCATAATTATGTGAATAATTAACGTGCACGCGATTGATTGAAACAACTATATTTTTATGATCGGATCTGCTGTCAATTGATCGAATAATAATTAGCCATTAAACATTTTACGCCATAAGACAAATAATTACACTCGAGACGATAATCGAAATCGATTACTTTGGTAAATACTAAATATTCAAGTAAAAGTGAACAAATTAATAAATGTTTACACTTGAATAAGAAAAGTAATTCTTTAAAAGAGATACTGATAGGAATTTTAACTCGTTTTCAGATTATTATTTTTTTGTTTAATCTCTTCATCGTGATCGTGTCGTTGAAACGGAACTTCATCTTAATATTTCTGTTTCATATTATACATGTAACATATATTAATATTTAATTTTTTATTGTAACAGACCACCTAAAATGCCAGGTCATGTTTTAAAATACTTATTATATGTTACTTGGTCCAGCATAACACAGTGAGTTGTGACGGTATAATGTAACAATGGCTATAAACACCACCACAAACGGTACACTTATAACTTCTATTGTGTGTTATGCGACTTTGTCAAAATTGAACCCATACGTCCGCTACTGGCGAGATGTGTTGTGGATAAACATGAACGGTTTAAACGGTTTTCACATGGATATGTTTTTGGGCAATTTTCGTGTCACGTTCGATGTACATGTGTATTGTATTCAGATGTTCATTGTAAAATATTATAAATGGTTTATGAATACACATAAAATAGTATAAATGTCAATATACATATATATATATATGTGTCAATCCTGCCAGCGCAAAACAATGAAGACCAGCTAACAGGGTCGACCTCTGGAAGCTAAATGGACTCGGATTCTAAATCTCTATAGCCCCCTCAACAAATGTGTACTTATACATTTAACATACCTATGATTTAATATTTTTTCCGAAAATATAGGCTTCATACATGGGATGTAACACGGCGTTTAAATATAAATCAATTAGTAAATTACATTAATCATTGACGACTTAAAGATTTTTTTTTTAAATTAATCAGGCACGCTCTAAGGACAAAGTGCGAAATCGATTTTAATTTTTTATAGTTTCCAGCAAATCAATCAACTTGTGAGTAATGCGAATTATATAGTTGATGATAATGTCGGCGATCCGTTTTCAATAGTATCTTCGAATGAAATTCAGTAACGATGAACGTTTGAAAGGAAACGTTTACATTACCTCTACGGCCCTTTTTTGTTTTGCATGTGCTAATTAAAACGTACCTACTTATTCATTCAAAATACAATAAATAGTTTGTTTAAAATCAACTGTTTATAAAATAACCTTCGGTCGGTTAAATGATTGACTAACGGCCAAATCAGTCGTAGGTCAATACCCCAAGTCGAAGACAAATTTGTTTCGTTTTTAATTGTTTTTTGAGACATTTTAAAGGATGCGGTGGCTTGACAAAACTAAGAAAACGTTTCTATAACCTTCCTGTATAATAATTATTATGATGTCAACAAACTTCTTACGATTCACCGTCCGCTATTGGTTAGCCGCAATGTGTCAAAATCAAGCGATACGGACTTGGTGGAGGGGGCGGGGAGGATACTTACGCTGCGTGTGTGCTCGACGTTTGAGCCCAGAAGGTGACGCAGGCCAACAGCCACGCGGACATTTGGCTGGCCGCCGTCACTCGTCCGGCCATCGCGGCCGACGTGCCGGACGTCCGCCTGGGTCGTCGGCTGACGGACGCCGAAGCGGCTCTGGCGAGCGCCGGTGCTCCTGTAATTGCCGGTTGGTGGCTATCGGCCGGTCGCTGGTGTGGCGGCCGTCGGTGGACGGCTCTCGGGCGGTGGCCATCTCGGCGCCGTCGGTCGTACGGCCGGATCGTCATGGCGGCAGCGACGGCCGTGCGACGACGACGGACACGACGGCAACGTCCGCTGTCGCACCCGCATACGTCCCGGGTAAACGCGGACGGGGGAGCGCGGCAGTCACACGGCACGATGCGAACGCGCCGTGTCGCGACGATGTTTGTTGGGAACACGACTTACAAAAATAATATAATAACCAGAATTTATTATTAAAATTTAAGTTTTTCGGGGGGGGGCAGGGGGGGCTGTGCGGGCGGCGTGAAGAGAGGGTCGCGCTTGTCGGTCCGGCGTACGCGTAAAGCAGGTGGACGTCGGCACGAGAGCGGCACGATACGGGCACCGGTACACGCGGCGGTCCCGGAGCTTTCTCCGGGGTTGTTTGCGAATCCCGTGGCAGCTGGGCACAGGGGCGCCTACCGCCGCCGGTGGCCGCGCGCGCCGTATTGATTCGGCACACCCGTCCCTCGTTGTACGCGGCCGCACCTCCCCTCGAGCCACTCTCCACGGCGAATGGCCACCACACCGCACACACACACACACACTCCTGCACTCATCTCGGCCGGTCCCTGCGGCAATTACCTAAGGTTTTTCGATACGTATAATACGTTGGTGAGTTCGCAACACGCCGTCATTCTGATTTGTTACGTTACAATAATAATAATAACAATGTTGTTGTTGTTGTTGTTATGTACACGAGCAAAGACGGCCTCGATACTTGCACACCGCGTCCGGGGATACCGCCTTAGAGCTCGTACAGAATTGTACATGTATAGCGGCCACGGACTTTGAAAATAACAGCTAATTATTTGAGCGTCGCGGCGGTGCCGGAGACTTGTTTGTGTTTATTGTTTGTTTACCGTCTGCACCGCGCCGTCCGGAGAGGAAGTGCTCGACCGGCTGCTGGCTATTTCACTTTACACGTTTCCCTCTTTGGCGGCCCTCCCGACCCTCCACGCCCCTCCATACCGGAGGAAATCTGAGCTTTTGCCCCCCCCCTCTTTAAGGATTTTACTTTTTTGTTTAACCGTTTGTTTTGGTTTGACTGTCTTTAATAAAAACTAAAACGTCGAACTTGAACGAAAAAGAACCATTGGCAGAGATACTTAAAAATGCTGTGGGATACTAAAACCCCTCAAAACTTAAAATTAGTGTTTTTCAAAATACCTATGTTTATTTTTAGCGAGAGATTTCTGAAATAAAAATAAATGTAACACTAATTTTAAGTTTTAACGTTTTTAGAACCCTGAGCACCCCCCGAACTCCGCCAGTGCAAAATATGACGTTATATTTGACCGCACGCCGACAATATAATTAGGTCACAATAATTCAACACGCTCGGTTAATACAAATGAAAATGTTAACACGGCCGTCCCAGTCGCATATCGATGGGTGGCCGACATAGTGTAAGTCTTTGTAACTTTGTAAGTTTATTATTGAACTTTCCGACAAATCTGGTTCGCCTCGTAGCACTGATAATGGACAAGTGTTCAATCCCACAGTCGAACAAAACAACTATTTTCCGAATTGTTGTACACTTGCTAGACTAACCGTTTGAGTCGATTATTATCGTTTCAAAGGCGGTTTTCTTGAGCGAATGTGTCCGAGTAAATATACATGTATAGTTTATATTTTTGCAAAAAGTTCCTGGACAAGACATAGCGCAAAGTTGACGACAGTGCTTGCCGACCGAACAGCGGCTACCGTGCAGTGCTATTATGTACACTATTACTGCTATACCCCGTGTGGGTAGGTACATATTTTATTTTGCTTTCACTCCGGTCGGGTTGACGGATTTATGTGCTGCGAAACGACGTACAATTATTGTTATTGTTATCCGTTGCCGGATTTTTTTCCCCTGCCATATAATATAATAATAAAATATTCGCCCCCGCACACCTCTGCGCGGGATCGTTACTTCCGCCTTATGGTAAAAATTGCGAATCGCCTGCACCGCGTTAACCCTCCCAAGACGGTAATAATGTATCGCGTGTCTCGAAAACAGACCTGACGCGATAAAACGTCCGGGGGGGGGGGGTGCGGGGGCCTCGAGAGGGTACTTAGGGAGGAGGCAGGGGAGGGCATTCATAACACACGAGGTTTTTGCTATTTTTCCACGTTATATTATTTTATTATAATATACAATATGTATATAATTCCAATATTGTAAAACCAAACTTTCCGTCGACCTACAAACATAACACGGGGCGGATACGTCTTTGATTGCAGCAGAAATGTCAGCAGACACACGAGATTGTTATGGGACGGCAACCGGTTTGGAAGTAGTGGCGTGGTGTGGGTCTTGTTACACTATTATTACATACATTACCTATATATGCTAATAAAACGCGTGCACAAAATACATCTATACAGGGGCGGATAGGTCCTTCTATATCGGGGAAGAGGAAGTTCACCAGTTGGGCCCCTCGTTTATGTCTAGGTCACAGCTGTACCACTTAGGTATTTACTTTTTTTTGTGTAAGAAAATTATTTTTCCATGTAGGTATGAATAAAATTACCATGTAAAAAATAAATAAAACTGTTTAACTTCAAAATACCGGTTGGAAGAGTCTTTTTCGCCTTGTCAACAACAAATAATGTTTCAATTTTCAGCACTTAGTATACTCTATTTACTGCATTCTAGTTCTACCGTTTAAAATTATACATAATAGATAGATATAAATCTTTAATAAGTACATAGTAACGCCAATGTTGGCCAATGTAGACCTGTTGTGTGGAGACTGGCTGTTGACTTTGATCTGATCAACACTGATCTCATTTTGTATACAACTTCATCTTTTCAACGAAGCAACCTGCGCTGTTGAAAAAATGTACAAACCGATAAATGCTGTGATAAACACGTGGGAAATTGTGTTAACATCTAAAGTACATTTGACAAGAAGGGAACAAAAAAAAAAAGTTTTAAACAGTCTTTACCAATAACCGTACAAAGTTTATTTTTAGTTCACCGACACGCCAAACGCAATGATTTTCTATTGTGACTTATTTTATAAATAAAGTCCAGGATGGCAATTTAAACTATTCTGTACAATTCTGTTGATATTTTACTTTCTCGATTTCTCAAAAATCAACTAAGTATGGTAATCGAAGTGGAAAAAAAATTAACGTTGATAACTTTAAGCGTTTGTTATGAATAGGAAAAAAACCAAATGCTACACACTAATAGTGTAAACAAGATATTTAATTATTTGATTTAAAAGAAATTATTTTTATAAACGTTTAATTTTCAATTTTCTTTGAAACTAAAGAGATAGAAAGTAGATTCTAAGCTCATTACATAGACCTTGTCAAGAAGATACAAAATATTAATTAATATTATACTTTGCTTATACTTAACGACCTCGTTGACGCGTTTAAAGCTGTTAGAATTTTCTAGTAAAAAAAAAAGTTTCATTAGCGGTTGACACAAAATCTGCTACCGTTATACTCGAGTACGATTGTTTGTGTGGAATGTTTCTGTATTATGTTCTTGATAATAACACCGTTATATTATTATTATGGTCGGCGACTGTTGCCTCGCCCTTCCTGTGGCGGCGGTGGTGGTTGAAACGCGATAAATCAGTTGGTTTCCCTCAATCTGGCCGCAAATGGATACACCACCACTTGTACCCTATATATTATTATGTGTGTATGTGTGCCAGTTAAATACATATTTTAACAAACGGTATCCATGTGACAGCAACGAGGACACTCCGGCACTATAGCTATAAACCGCATTTTGTTTTTAGACTACAATAAACATTGAACGATGAGTTTAATGACCCAAACGTTGTCCGTTAGATGGCGGTATTTAATTTAGCGAATAAAGTTGTTTGCGCTTGGATGAGAAAAAACATTAACGTGACCCTCTCTCTGATCAATCGTATTGTTTCTATAACGCCTATTATCTTTATTATGGATAATTTGCATTTTATTTTTACTTAATATAACAACAATTACCTGTAGTAACACGGTTGAAAATTGACATACTTTATGGTCGGTGGAGGTTTAAGACCAGTGTTGTTAAAAATTTAAAAGAACAATTAACAAATATTATTATAATACCGTCAAATGACATTAAAAAAAAAAATTGTTATTACATTTTTAAATTAAATTAAATAAACAAAGGTTTTGTTATCACTCTTTATTATTTATAATTTAAATTATGATATCAATTTCTAGATAAATAGCGTCATAACTGTTTTATTTGTCTAGGTATAATAATAATAAGATGATTTCATATTTTTTGTCTAGATAATTCCCAAGACTGTATAGGACGAGGGTATCCGACCCCACAAATGGTTGCGACGAAGGAGAAGTAGAAAAAGAAGAAAAAGATGTTTTTATTTTAGGTAGCCAAGGTAAGTACTATTGTACTTGACAACTCGTTCTAGCATTTCAGAAATTCACACATATAGTACTTGCCCAAAATGGCCAATTAACGAGCGCTTTTCAACGAGAAGTTCGGCGAACTTGTTTCAAGGGGACGGCGCGGCGGTCGGGGTGCGGTCTTGCCAAGAAGTCGAAAAAGCATCGCCGGACCGAGAATTATTCGGCCTATACTTTAATGCTGTTTAATGTTGTACGGCAATATAACGGCAAACCGCACACAAGCGTGATAATAATGAGAGTATGAAACCAGTGTTGTCAGCTGAAGCGTCGGTCGGAACCGTGAAATTCAATTAACAACGTTATAAATGACATGACTACCACCACCACCGCCGTTAGCCCCATCCAACCCTCGCCCTGATTCATTATCGCCTCGGTTGCCGACACGGTTAACAACTTATAAGCGACCGAACAACACAATAATATACGACGTTGGTATTTTTCACTTGTACAGCTTTTGATTTTTAAAGGTTTCATTCCCACAGAGGTCTGTGGACGTTTCGGGAAATGCAGTGTAAGCAATTTACAAATGTAAGCTGCTGAGATACGTGCTGTTGTAAATTTTGGAATTTTGTTGTGCCCCAAATTTGTGTTTGATTTCATTAGTACTTGTCAGAAGAACGTGTCGAAATCTATTTGAAACGGCTGTTTCTTTAATAATATGAGACTATATATTATATATGCATTACTACAATAGGTTTACAATACACTTTAATGGTTCCATATACAACGATACCGTAAACAAAGACTTTCCCCGAGTTTTGATGTACACAATGTTTGGATAGTATCGGTTTCATCGACTTTATTATTTCTCATAACACTAAACTATATTTTTATCCATTCGCGTCATGACCCTTGGCGTGAGTTGACATAATTGTGGTTGATCTTGGATAATATATTAATATATTCCCCCCCACTCCCCCAGTACATGACTCTGAAATATATATATCTATAAGTTAGACAAAACCCAAAAGTAATGACTACTAACTTAACCATTCGTTTAAAAGAGTGGAATAAAATTTAAAAAATGAGAACAATTGACATGTTCAGGAGACAACCATTAGAATATCAGAGTTTAAAGTTTACATTAATATTAATCAACTATATCGCAGCTATGACCAGTTTTTCAAGGTTACTATATTGTAATCAAAGCTAAATCTGAAAAGTATACTGATTTTGTTTTGCACATAAATTAAGATAATCTTTAACGATTATTGTAACCAATGTCGTACCGAACGATCACATTTTTATATTTACATCAAACTTGACAAGTTAACTGCGGCAAGTTTTGAGAGATGAATATAATATGATTCTCAAGCCAGGCAGCTTGTTAAATGTGGTAAAATAAAAACGACACGAGTCCAACGTCAAACGAACATACCGTAACATATTATACATAAACAAGTATAAAATAAATGAAAATATCCAATATAAAGACGGAAAGATATAATATATATATACATTTTACATATAATCAAAACAGGTCTTCGAGTTAAAAATCATCAATCGAACGACGTTTTCTTTGTAATCCAAACGTCGTAAAAGGACTCGTTGACAAAGACAAGATTATGTGCTTTTTGGCGTTGTTACTTTTTTAATATATTATTACAAAAAAATAAAACACATTAGCGAATCGATAGGAAACGGAAACCGATTGTGTACAATAAATATATTGTATTCATATTGTTGTACGTATAAAATAAGAGCGATCCTAGCTTTATGCGATATCGTTTTTTTCTTGATTTATTATTTTGCGTGCACAGATTTACGGTTTTTGTCGGAGAGTGGTTTTAAACAATACCTAATAATAATATGCGTTATTATGAACATTTTATTTTATAAAAACGTACATCCGATCCGAACACGACACGCCAGAAACGCGCTTAAGCAAAGCGATATTCAGCCGACAGATACCGGATATAACTAAATCAGCCGAACGCCGCCGCCGCCGGCTTAAGCACAAGCATTATTACACACACACATGTGGGTAACACGAAAATTTAGTATGCAAATTGTCCGCGTGTGGGATGATACCGTATTATATGTTCATATATACATATACATACGTGTATGTATAAATCCGAAGGGACTGGTTTAAACGGAAGCAGACATAGTAGTATAGTACATATAGTATCTACGTCACGCGCGCCATTAAGGATCATTTATTGCGGAATTTATAAAGGGGGAAAAAGTTTGGGTATTATTATAATATAATATATACCTACTTGCCCGTTGGGAATACGGATTTTCCCGGGACGCCTTAAAATTTTAAGAAAAGCACAAACGGCCCAGCGAAATCCGCCTGGAAACAAACTATACCGATGTCCATAATTATAGGAATATGCCACCGGAAGTAAGCGGTGCGTATCGCCTTGTATATTTTTTTCCAAAAATGTAAATTATAATAAAACAATATATATATATATATTATAGAAAACGAAAAGATTTTCAAAGGGTTTTATATATTAGATTTATACAAAAATAATATATATATATATTATTTACCTTTCATAAATATTTTAATCGAAATTTTGTCTGTCGATCATTTTACATTATTGTAATACATTATTGTACTTGCGTTTTTTTTTTAATATTATATTTTATAATATTAATATATATTGTAACGAACACATTTTTGTAAGTTTTAAAAATTACTAATTGCACGCTGTCTAATCGGTAGTCTATTATTTTAATACAATGACGTCAATGATTTATTTAATTTCTTGTGGCAAAATTACAGCTGTTCATTATAATAATATCTCAAGATTCGATCAGCGTCTACAGGCGCCCCGCCGAGTCAATCGTTAACTGGACGGCATCCAAAATGGTCTATAAATAATTATTTCGAGTAGGTACATATAGTTTTTTTAATTATTATTATTATGACACCGCGTTTATTGAAGATGACTTCTGAGTTTCTAACACCATCAACGGTATTGTCATTTTGTGTACATTTCCATTCGCGAGTGAGTGATCCAGAAAAACTCGATCGAAATAAACAACATGAAAACGAATGACAACGATGATGTTTCATCCTTTACAATAATTATTCATTTTTATTTTCTGGCTTAGGCGCAGATATAGATGGAAAACAAGAAATGCTATAAAAAAATGAACCAACATAATATGTTGGCCAACAAATTGAGTCATGTCACCGTGTACAGTCGCTATTTTTGTGAGATTCGTGAATATTTTGTCGTTAACTTTAAGTGATGTTAAAATACAGATAGTTCCTAAATTTATTTTCAATACACAGAAAATATGGAATTATTACATTGTTATAAATTATAAGAAACAACGTAACAGTTGAAGATAATTTTTAATCAATTGGGAAAACAGATTGTTAAGACCAGAAATAATGACAATTTTCCACGAAACTCATTTAGGTATTGTAAAAACTAGGAAAAAAGGCCCATTATGTATATTGGCCAGGTATAGACAGCTCTGATATAGAAAACAAAATTAATAATTGTACTGTGTCAGAATAATACGAAAGAGCCATTGATTTCCCATGAAATTCCCAACACACATTTTCTTTAATTAGTGCTGTGTAAAATTGGTGTTATCTCTTATACCTGTTCAATAATATAACAATATTATGCATAGTTCATAAGTAACTGCCTTCTCGCGGTCAATGCGCAACGGTTTCTCATCAGCGGTTGGCGTCCAAAATCACTCTCCAAAATACATTTATATTTAACCCTTTTTTTTATCATTTTACCATTCAATTTTATTAAAAATTTAACAGGTAATAACACATTTTTTACTACACCACTTCCGTAAAATTATTTGAATTTATTTTTTTTGTTTTGTTTTCACACAAGCTTTACATGTTCCAGTGATTAGAGGCAATGGCGTGCCAAACAGTGAAAGTATCCAATGATGTAAATGGAAATAATTTATACACAGACAAGAATATATTGGTGACTTGCAATTGTTACTTAATGGTAGTGGCCTATTTGAATAGATGTATTAAAAGTCTACAGGATGTTGGAATTATTTACGTGTTGTATCCAGCTGACACGGCCGAGAACATCAAAGAAGAATTTGAAAACTTCAAAACCGATTGGGTGCGTATTGAATCTTTTTTTTTCAGCCGTGTTTTTAATTTAACGCTTGAAAATATTTGTACGATTATATGAAAAAATTAATTTTTTTTTAACAAAATACTGTATAATATGTATTACCAGCTAAGGGGGTAGAAAGTGATATTTTCAGTCTGTGTTTATCTAATGCACAACATAGGACTTTAGACATGGTTTTGTGAAAATAATTAAAATATAGTTTTTCACTTATCTCATCTTTTACTTATCATTTTATTTTTAATAAACTAACAATATATACTTTCTTCGCTGCATTTAAATACTGGTATTTAAAATGACTCTTGTTTACATTTAACCAACATATTTAGTAATTATGTAATTGTAATTGTCGTAAATTATATTTGATGGGCACAGGGGAAAAACGGTAGTTGTCACATTATGAAAATTTTAGAGTATAGCAAAAACAATGTTCGTGAATTCCTCTCCCTCTTACATAAGAACAAAAAAAATCACATTAAATGCTACTCTAATAATAAATGTATTTATTTAAACAATCTATTGACATAAATAAAAAGAAAAATGGCATAAATTGAATAAACTATTTGAAAAAAAAATTTCATAATGTGATCACTACCGTTTTTGCCCTGTGCCCTTCGTTTATTTTAATTTCTCCGAAGAACCAAAAACATTATTTTACAGATTTTTAAATTTTATGTAACATTTCACATTACTATATCATCTTATTTATTTCATGAAATATGAAATGAGAATTTTTAATTTTTTTTTTTTTCAATTTATTTAAACATGTATTTATGACAAAATGTATCGGTCAAACTTGCTTTTCAATCTATAAGCAATAACTTAAGTTTCTTAATTTTTTTTATTAAATTCAAAAACTAATCTACATTTTTTTTTTTTTAAATGTTTGGTGAAAACAGAAATGTTTTATCGTTATCAGTTTTTCAGTTAATAACAAAATATGAGACGATAAGCATAGGCACTGATTGGTGAGCCGAAAGTCCTAATTTGGACTAGTTATGTTATTTTTAGTTATAGTTATTTTATTTTTTTAATTATAATTTGCTAAATAAATAAATTACATTATTATTTAAAAAAAAACAAGTATTTATAATGAAGGTTTAACTAAGTTAGAATTTAGTTATATTAAGGGATTCCAACCGCTCTGGGAAAATTAATTGCACCAAAATCTTTCAAATATAAAAATGTGTCAATTAAAAAAAAATGTTTTTTGGTTTAAATTTGAACAAAAACTTTTGTTGAGTTTTTGTTCGAGAAAAAAATCATTAAGCAACAAAACTTTGCCGATCGACAAAAAAAAAGATTAATATTTCTGTAAAACTAGTTTTTCCAAAATAATGTTGTTTGAAACAAAATACATTTAAAATACCTATATGAAATGACAATTGTATTTTAAGACCTTTTGAGGATGTACAGTTATAAAGTTTATTTTGTAATGTCAATATCTTTTAGCTCTTTGAGAAGATGAAAAATATGGAGGGTGGTCCCGCACTGTTGAACAAGTTTGTGCCTGTTATCGGAGACATATCTAAAAAAAACCTAGGATTATTCGATGACGATAAAAACATTTTGATAAACAATGTGAACATGGTGGTTCATTGTAATGCATTGGATGTTGAAGCGTATTTGGCGGATTGGGAGACTGCTTTAAACTTATTTTTTAGTATAAAAAATGAACGTCCGTATTTTTTTTTTAATAAATGTCATAAAGGCTTTTGTCGTCACACAATATGTTTATAATCATTTTTATTAATTTTTTTATTAAATATTTAAAAAAATTCGATTTTTATTGTATTGAATGTACTTATTTTAATTTGTTCTGCGATCATTATTATAATAGAAAAACAAATTGGATATTATATTGGCATTCGAATATACAATGTAATGATAGAATATTATGTAAGTTACATAATGTAACTTCATGTATATGTTATTAACGTACATTGTAAGTTTAGTCTTAGACTCAAATTATCGGAGGTTTTTTTTTTAAATTTTTTTTTCCACGTCACAATTATTTCTAATTGTAGTAGTAATCGTTTTTTACTTAATAGCCAAAACAAAGTAACAAAAACGATAATGATTAAGCGAATGAATTAATTTATGACGAACGTTCCAAGTGCCTTAAGATACATGATTCGTTTCATTAATAATTGCGAACCATGAATTTATATTGTTTTTTTATACCATAATTGCTACGTTTGCCTATTGGCGACAAATTTTTATGTAATCGTGCGCTCGTTGTACTTATAAATCCTAAACATAGTTTTTATTATTAGTTATAACTTCATATGGCTATTATTGACTGGGATGACTTTTTTAGGATAAACTAAAACCAATGTCGACAAATTATGTTTCTAAAAAATAGGCCATTATCTACAATATTTATAATCAATTTTTTTTAATACAATTTACATTATACCTAAAATTTCAAAATGAATATTTGAGTAGCTATAATAGTTGAAAAAAAAATGTTTACATGACATTTGATTATTGCTATAATTTGATTTTTTTTTCCTTAATATTTAAAATTTTAAGATCAATACCTTAAAATCTTAATATAGTTTTATATTTAAATTGACTATATATTTTATAATAATAACCATGTTTAAGATTAGGATGAAATGTGACTAATAAATGTTAAAACTGTTTTCCTAAGTCTAAATTTAATTCATATGAAAAAAGTCAAAGGTCGGCATATACTTTCTTGATTTTTAATTTTTATAATATACAACTTTAAAGCTCTGTAGTGAATGAACTATACATACAAGATAAAAAATGAAAATATTAAATGATTTAATTTCAATTTGTATAAAATAAAATAGAATATAGATATAATTTTATTTCTCACAATTCATAAGAATAATATTTACCAAGACATATAAATGTACCATGATTCAAATAAGTCTTAATACTTGCATACTTCAGATTTTAATAAAGAGATAGAAATTATTTGTAATTAAATGCATTACACAAAGGATATTATTTTATATTTGTTCATAGAAATATAAGATAAACATAGTTAGCTTAACAGCTATTAACTTGCTTTTATTATTTTTTTAAATGTATACAAACATATTATAACAATATTATAATTTATCTTTGTAATAACAATCAATATACTTGAAATAGAGTATAATATATACCATATTTGAAATTTAGAACTAACTACTAGGAATTAGATCATATTTTAGTGTAATCCCTATTTAGATACGAAATTAACATAAAGTTCTAAGGAAAATAACCAAAGTACTATAACTACATACTGCCTGTATAGGTACATCATAAGAAACATGAATACATCAAAAATAGTATATTATTAAGAGCAGTGCGCACGCCAAGTTCCAGCAATACCAATGTATCTTCACACAAACCAATTCACCTGATTTTTCTAGCCTATAATAATTGTTATTTGTTCCGTATGTGTGTTTTTGGCAATTGGGAATAAATACTGAAAGAGCTTATACATCACTCATCAGGAATCGTTGACCCTGTTCAGCTCTTTAGTCGATGTTCGTTAGGTCATAATATGTGTTCCTATTTATTAAGGAGTTAGGAAATGTTAGAAACATTTTTAATTAAAGGTTAAACTGCGATGTGTAATTATTAGTTCAGTAATAGGAAATGTTTGTATAATAAATAGTAAATTTATTCATCGGACTATCACAGCGTCCTTTACAGAGATTTGAAATGTTTTTTTTAATCATCTAAACATAACTGAATGCGTTTTACTTGGTCCATAGTGGTCCAAATCACCCATTATAAACTATTATAACCGAAAGATAACAACATTCTGGAGACAGAGTTGAATCCGATTTTGAAAATAATAATAATATAAATATTGGGATTATCAAAAAAAAAAAAAAGGACATGACATTGTCTACCAAAATCGTGTCATCTTTTATCAAAACGAACAAACCTATTGTGAACATCTAAGAAACGTTATTTAGCGTTCGCTAATGGAGATATGACGTCCGGTACTCGGCAGCAGCCATCAAGCTTTGGCGGACGTTTTTAATTGACTTGAAAGCGGAAGTAGAATCGCATCGTTTAACTCGAAAGGTTCGAACGACGTGACATCAGTCTTAATGATTTTAAGCTCAAGTCAAAAATCGCACTCTCGACACGCCCTGTTTCAATTCGTAAACGTCAAAACGAATTCACGCCGCCGCTGACTTGGTATTCAGATGAGTATAGTTTCATTGGAACATGACTGAGGATTCATTTTTTTTATTTATCTCTTTTCTCGTACAAAAAACAAACGGTTTTTGAAATATATTTTATTTTACAATTAAGAGTCCAGGGTAGGCATAAAAAAGCGCAGTCCAAAAAAGCCCGGGCTGTTTTTTACCGGGCTAAACCCACTCTATATTTTGAAAATCCCGGGCTGTTAGGTGAAATCCCATTGAACATTAAAAAAAAGATAGTTACTTGGAAGAGGACTGTTTTTCTGTGTTTAATTAAATAATAACATCTCTTTGGCACTTTTATTTTTTTCTTAAAACTTTTCTAAGTAATATTGCTTAAAAATAATAATAATTGTACAAGTACACAACATAAATCGCAAAACTATGTCACTTTTTAGTGAAAATAAAATTAAAAAAAATATATACATTTTTGAAATCTATTTTTAAAAAACAACGTTGAGTTTTAAATGGGGGTTTTCCGATAAAACCCCCCCCTGGTAGTATTTTAGGTCTTCGGGTATTATTCGATTAGTTTTTAAACTTATTATATTATTCAAATAGCTTGTAAGTGCTAATTTAAAGTAATTCTAATTGTAAACATTAATTCATATACATTTAATATATATACTACATTTATATTAAATAAAACCAGTATAGGTAAGTAAAACAATTTTCATTAGAATAAATTGAAATAAATATATATTCCAATGCATTTTGAAATAATTTTTTAAATAACGTTTTAAGAAATTTGCACAACTCTAGCCATCGGACAAGCTTTTAAATGAGTATAAAATCAAGATAAAACCTGAGTTGAAATGGTTTAGGCTATATTTTTTTAACAGTTTTTTACAGAGAGTGAGTTTGAAAGTTGAAACCCCGATATATTATTTTTAAGTAGTAACTAATAAAAAAAAAATATATATATCTGGTGTTTGTTACCCGCCGCAAAGCCATATTTTTGTAGGGGGAGCTGATGGAGCTCCAGCCTCCACACAGGATATTTTTTTTAGTTTCTATGTAATACAATAAAAAAAATATGTTGATTTTAAATTTAATGTGTATCTGTTAAGAAGATATTAGGCAAATTTTCCATCAGTGGCAAAGAAGAAATTTATGTATAATAATATTTGCTTTAATATTTTTATGAGTTTTGTAAGTGTAAGAAGACTATAATTTTGAAATTAAAATGTTTATATTAAATTTCTAATTCTTGTTTTTAATAAGTTGAGAATCGAGGGAATTGTTGCCAAATTTTAAGCCTTAGTCTTGAATCAGAGTACAGAAATAACTTTATGACTCTTTAACTCGGTGCCTCAGCCCCTGCCCCTAAAAATACACCCTTGTCACCAGGGTAGTGAAATGAATACAGCAAAAATCCGTTGAAAATATTATTTAGACATTTTCTAAGAAACGCAGTATCTGTGACACGGTTTGTAAACTCAAATTGTCTTATTTACCCAGGGGTACCAGCCGTGTGTAACATTTAATACCAATGTAATGAGTTTTGGTTTATACGTATTTTGTATTATACCTACATTTTATTAGGTATGTGCTATAAATTATATTTTATTTATATGTACATTTATAGGCATTAAAAAAAAATAAAAACGTGTCGGGATAGCAGTTGACCTATGAAGTTGTGTAGCGTTACGTGTTTGGGATTGCGAGGCAAAACGTCAGTTTAACGGCTTTTGCCATGTAACTGCTAGTATTATACTTACCGCTGTAGAAGTGATTTAGAAATAAAATTACACCGTTGTGGGCTGCGCCAGATTTCTTTCCGGAACATCGGAGTTAGACCGCCTAAGCTTGATTATATACACGCTATCTATATATACACATTAAAATAACGACATTATTCTGGTCACGAATTCTCGCTTTGACGAATTTCCAACGGCGGCGGTGACGTCGTTTTAGAGTAAACCTCATTATCCTCGTTTGCAAAGTACAGCTGTGCTGTATACATGTTATACATATATACATATATCAGCAGAAGTCATAATATTATATTATATTTTCTATGGCGCAATAAAATGGATACCAAAAACTAGAATCTACTACCAGACAGGATTTACTTTTATCGTGTGCGAGTTGCACATATTTTAATCGGGATGCGATTATACAATTATGTATGTGCAATTATGTTGGATAACACTTGTAATATGCATTATAGGTTTCATTTTTACACAGGTCCCACAGCCAGGTCCCACACAAACATTGGTGCCACAAGAGGAGGAGGCCAGGACCCTTCAAATGCTTCTGTGCTCGTTCAGACTCTACAAATAATGTCGGCAGACCAAAATTCTAAAGGACTTTCAGAGTTTTAACATGAGTATGTTACTGGGCGGGATACAAGAAACTGCATGTCGCCATTTACGCGTTACACTTTCAGTAAGAGATAAGAGATTAGATATAAGTGATAAGAGATAAATGATAAGAGATGCGTGATAAGAGCTAACATATCCGCTTTTTGAAAACTTGTTCCCTGCGAAAGGATCTTCCAGGAAATGTTATTGTAAATGTGCAGAACTGTTTGAGCTAAAAACGATTTACACGGCTTCGAAAACGGAATGAACAGAAATACCGTCGAACCCATTCGAAAGCGACATTTTCACCAGTGTGTTATCTGCTATTCGTTTAGTTTGGAACTCTTGAAACTTTCAAACGGCATTAACGGAAAGACCGTTGTATTATCCGTATTCGATCATTCCGCATCGACGACAAACGGACTTAATGACGAAAAGCGAAATTCGTCCAATGGAAATGTGTACAATTGAATTGAATACATATTCTATATGTATACATCTGTAGAGAACGACCGCTTCGTTGTGAAGAGGTTACAATCTAAATTTCCGGAAACGGATCTTGCTTTCAGGACAAAACGTCAATAAATACTGCCGAACTTAACTCTTATAGATATTTTCGAAAACAAATGGAAAATAAAAATATACCAAATCCATGAAATCCATGATGTCACTAATCAAGTCAATAGTTATTTGGCGATAACACCGAAAATATGAATATGTATTGTCTCTCTAAATTAGTAGCCATGATTCGTTAGTTGATCAACTATACATTTTTTCCGTGTAAATAAGGAGAATGAAAACGACTAAGTTTGTAATTGTTTACAAGTCCAATTTGTTTTTAAAAACCTAAAGGAAAATGATAATATTTCAAAGGCGTTATCGAGTATCACGATCAAGTGTCAAGTTGCCTTGACAAAGCCGAGTGTTCGTGAACATTGAAGTAGACCACGACAACATTGTCTGCAAATAAGTACTCTTGTATCAATGAAATATTGTTGTAAACCTGACAGAAAGAAGCCCATCGTTTAAGAAATATTGATAGAAAACAAAATACGTTTAGTTTTCTGTACTCGGTGTTCGCTTTAGTTTTAACTCACAACATTTGAAATATTATTCATCGATACAATATACCTACAATAAACACTTATCTTATTATGGAACAACTAAAAGTGTTTAAAACAATTACCAATATTTTTTTTAACTACCCAAAATATATAGAATTTAATTATTCTAGTGTTGAATCGTCACGTTTAGAAATTAAGTTTACACGGTAGTACATTTATTCATATACAAGTATACAATTGCACGCACTAGAATTTAACATATTAACAACAGCTGTGACTTGTGACAATAATATCGATGCTTATCTTAACCTTAAACTTAAGAGGATTCCTTATTTATTGAGGAGTTTGGCATAGACAATTTTTTGTAAAATCTTAATTCAAAGCTTAAACTGTAAAGTGTAATTATTACTCATTTTTAGTAGTCAACTTTTTTGTTTGACTATATAACAGTACCCTTGACAGCAAGTTTCAATATTTTTTTTCATCTAAACGTAGCCTCGTAGAATGCGTTTAACTTTGTCCATGGTGATTTTAGCAAAACACCTTCTTAGGCAATTGAATGATGATGACATTTTGGAGAGAATGCGTCTTATCTATTTTTCAAAATGTTAAGTACTTAGCTCAATATTAAATGTTGGAAAGAAGCATTTTTTCCTTTTTTTTAAATAGTAATAACTCTTTATTAAAGGCATATTTAAAAAAAAAGGACATGCCATTCCCTACAAAATGGCATAGGTGTCTTGCTCCATTACAAAAACCGGCATACTTAGTGTATAAAGTCCTCTTAATGATTTTGAAAATAACCTATTTTATGGTTCTTAAGGTGCCTGGTGCACATAACGATTGCCCAGCTTTATTTCGGGAGCTGCCGACACTTATCCGAGTTACCCAAGGAACTCACATAAAGTAAATTTCAATTTATATTCATTTCTCCCATGTTTTCAAATGAATAATGATGGAGAACAAATATTTAAAACCCGCTCAGGAGTACCGCCTCGTAACATAAATGGATATAAATTATAAATGTTAACACCGAACGTCCGTTCGGTTAAACCCAAATGTTCATTAATTAATTATATAAGTCTTCATTCTTTATTGCACGGCCACATTGTCAACAGTAACGTGTACATGTTCAGGTTGGAAACTAATTCATACATCTTACAAGAGGGTTTAGTTTCTACAATATGTAAACTGCGGGCGTGTTACACATTCAATGATATTTTTAATCATAGTTCTACCTTGTGTGTTTCTGACAAGGCGAACAGGGTTTTTTTTATGGTGATTCGACTGTACTTATACGAGTACTTACTGAGGGTTAAATTTCGGTCGAAATGAGCAGGATCCTTCGATCTAGCCTAAAGCTATACCTATACCAACCGTTTAGCTCGACGAAATGTTTGGGATAACAGAGATTTTTTTTTTTTAATAATTGAACAGAAAAAAAACTTATTAATTCAGACGATTATTTTGTTTTTAAGCTTATCTGGCACCTTCCACAGATATTAATCACGGGAAGACATAAATTTTCCACGGACACGGACAGTCGTCACCGTCGCAGAAGAGAAGTCACGTCATTTTTCGTTGTCATCGTTGATTAATTAGTCGCCGTCTTCTCGTTTTTTTTTTTTTACTCGTCGCATCTCTTTAACACACTACTTAAGTAATAATTATAACTATATAACGATAATTCTTCTTGCAATTAATTAATTTACATTTCGCCCAAATTCCAACACAAAAAGGCAAAAGTAAAAAAAAACATCTCAAGCATACAATTATAATTAGGCTTTGATAATGGGGTACTATAGGTTTCCCCGGGGTTTTTTTTAACGTGTTCAAAATTTAACACTTAAATTTATTGGAGTAACCCAAAGCTCTTTGGCCCCATTGTATAATGTAATATCAGATTAGACCCCCTTGAGAAATAGGGCTGCTAATGCTAGCGGGTCTAGGGTTGTGACTAATAATTGAGCTTAGCCCAACGGCGATATCAAACCGAGTTTAGTTTGTGCTTATTCTTACTCGACATGTTTATATAAAAAGCTTATAACACAGACTGTATGAAAACAGATGGCTCACTAGACCGAAAACAAAGGACATTTTTAAAAAGACCGATTTGGGTCCTGTAGCCGCAAGAATTATTATAAATTATTGTGCAGATGTTCTACAATAGAATTATTGTACCAACTCCTTATCGATCATTGATAACGGACCACATTATCACAGATTAGATCAATAATTTCTATCTTATCTGTGATATTAATATGAAATTTTATGCTTGAATCTGCGGTCACACTGATTTCATTTCGAGTCATGGTTTTTGTTTACATGTCGTGTGAGCTATCTGTTTTCATATAGTCTGTGCCAATGACAATTTAAGTTATTAGCGCTGGGCTAAATGTGCAATGGTATTAGTTAAGTTTCGTGTAGAAAAACTCGGTTTTACCAGACTTCTTATACATTTTGACTCTTGATAATATCACAGATTGAATAAAACAAAATGGCGCACTTTGTCATTTGCAGATAACCGAAACCCTTATTAACTAAGTGTGACCACATTCTATAAATTAAATTATTATACAAACATTGTACTATAGTATATGTTAATTGTTATCATATAACTTTTATAATATATGAATAGATAATAAAAACTATCGTCAGAGAATAAAGTAATAACAACTAGGGTTCACAAGTAAGAGACATTAGACATTTCTATGGAAAAATAACTCTCTTTCTGTCTTCCCCATTCCGGAACGCGACCCCTTATTTTTCTAATACAAGTATGGCCTACAATGCAGCGATGCTCAGCTCTGAAATAATAATTAGACACACTCAGACGTCGAGGAGGGTTTTGCTATAACGGTGAGCGCACCATCGGGTTTTGCCCAATTTATGATGGTAACACTATCATCATAGTGAACGTATAGTGACGATTATTGTACAAAAAAATATAATATAATATATTCTGACAGTATAAAAAAAACGTTGATGATTCTTTACACTGGTCGTTAAAAACCGACCCGTCGTCATCGCCGACAATAATCGCGCATCTCGTTTCCAGAAATAAAACGTTCGGCGAAAAACTCTCATCGATAAAGAGCTGCACAGCCGTCGGGATTGGTGAACTCGGATTATAAGACTACCGCCGCGTGTTGGAAATGATGAAACGGATATTATAAACAAAAAAATCCAAAATTATAATAATTGAACCACGAGGAGACCAGACAAGACAGTGGTCGGTGACCTGTCTTGCGCAGGCTCCGACAGCCATGTAAGTGTCGACAACGCTCGGCCAACAGCTGCCGGTGTGCAGCCGACACACGCCGCAGTTTGAGTTTTTTAATCCGCGCCACTACAACAGAGTAGATAACATACTATTATTATCTGTTTTACACATCAGTTAAAAAAAAAAAAAACACTGTACACCGACGCCCAGCTAATTGATGTGATCCGTTTTCCACGGTAATCGTTTTTTATTCGCCAGTTTTCAATGACCCGTTAACGATAATTTCCTAGCAAACCACGATTGAACGCCTTTTCGCCAAAAGTGAGTACACAAATAGGTTATTTAGTCATATTGGGACAAACATATAATATATAATACCCTCAGTGTTTAATTATTATATACAAGCTGATATATCTCGAGGACGTTATACCCTTATGTTGAGAACGTTAAACCCTATATATCAAAGAGTTAGGTGTAGGCAACTTTTTGCAAAATCTTAATTTAAACGTTCAACTGTGACTGTGTACGTTATTAGTTCGGTCATTAGGAGACTCTCGTTTAGCTCATCTTTAGCCATAATACAATATTAGGTATACATGTTTTCTATTATAAAAGACATTTTTATAAATAATTATAGAATTTGTTAATAGTTATAAAATTGTTATTTTCATATTTTTCTAGACATTTACAATAAAGTAAAAAAGTTACTATTGTTTTAATTGTTAGTTTATTTATTATTTTTCGGTTGAGTCCATATAGAAGATTAAAATTAAAATTATGTAAAAACTACCTTCATAAGCAGATTGTACGAAATGTACAAACATTGGGTGATATTTTTTTTAGTATTTTGTTTTTTCTAAAACACTTGATACTCTTCAATGTTTTCTTTTCGACGGGATTGTGCAAACCCGGAAATTTCTTTTTATATTTCGAAATTCATTAATTCCGCGACGATTTTCGAATAAAAAATATAATATTATTATATCGTACGAGCGGGCAACTGTTGCACGTTATCATCGATCGACTCTTAGCAATGGCTCGCCGTTTGGGTTTACATATTTTTATTATAATATTATTATTGAGACATTCCTAATATAATATAATATTACAATCATACACTAGTTACAGCAAACGGGCGACGGTTGTTTTGGCGTTGAGTGTGTGCGTTTGTGTATTTTTAAGTTTACTATCTTTAAAAATACATTACCGGCCGGCGCTGAGCTAGCGTGACGGTAGAAGCGCAACAGCTCGATGTCGAATAACCGTTATTATTGTTTCTTCCAATAGTATTATATTATATTGTAGAAATAAAATAGTCAAATTAGTACCGGCATCACTCGTGTCGGGTAGCCCCGGTCCGGGCTTGAATCGAATATTTCGGCTAAATCAAGGGGGAAACCCTGACTTTTTTTAACTAAAATCGCAAAACGCGTTAAAAAATGTCAGGCACCCCCTCCCCTGAATTTTCACCTGTGGGCGCCCTTGGGCTAAATCAACGCTTAATCAAGTCACATACATAACGACTATTGTAATCCAGAGTTGTGGATCTAACGTCAGCTATCATTTCACATTTGTCACGACACAGTGAACTTACCTTAATTATTACTCTACCGCGCTCCACATAACGAAAAACAAAATATTGTTTGGTCCACCTTAGGGTTGACGTAGAAAAGGTTACCAGATTTGTATTCAACGAGTTAATAAACTCAATCAAAATAATGTACTTTTACCCATTTGGAAAGTTTCTTAATTCAAATTTAGTAATTAATACTTGTGTTGATGACTTTATTCACCGCCTTTACTCTCCGCTTGTTCAGGGAAAGCCCACGGGTCCGACATTGGCTTGACTCGAGATCTCGTGCTAGGGTACAGCTTATTCTGCTTACAAGCCGACCTTGGCTTTGTGGATCTCACGTGTGGATTTATGGGGCTGATGAAAAAATGCACAGGAGTGTATGGTAGTAATGGTAGTAAGATTAGAACTCGGTGTCAACCAAAGAAGTTTTCATACATAATCTGTGATTATTCACACATCGGCCAAGTGCGTTTACCCCAGAATTCGGGCAACGTGGATTTGTTTGTTTTCGCACAAGGTCAGAACTTTTTTTGCTCAACCTCAACCTAAAAATGTAATTAGCCAACATGCATTTTTTTCTTCTGTTTTCTGTTTAACGTACACAACGTATCATGTGTGTGTGTGTGTGTGTGTGTGTACGCTGTATGTGCCAAAATCCCATTCGGTCGACAGCCATATTTTCTTGTAGATCTTCAGTTCTCGTCTGACGACCGTGTACCGTGTGCTATGTTTAACTCCAGCGTGCGTTTCTTCGAGTAGCGCCGCCAATCATCAACACATGGCAGTAAATCCACACACTGACAAGAAAATATTGTAATATGGTATCGTCGTTTGTGTTTTCATCGAAAAACACGGTATTGAAATATTATAACTTTACATGCGTTTTTATTTATTTTTTTATTTGACACAACAAACAAAATCCGATGTGGGCGTCACACCACCCTAGATTAATAATAATAAAAAAAGGCATCGCTGTTGTGCGTCCGTTTAAAAATAATCAAGTCCCAGACCAACAAGACTGTTGTCTTGTACTACTACTATTTTTTAATAGATCCAATCAAGCCGTTCCGTGGCGTAAAGACACAGTGTAGTGTTGGCAGTTTAGCGGTGGTTAGGTCCATAGGGAATCAGGGAGTTGCCCCTTTTGGGTCCTCTTCTATGTCTAATTTAGCATGTAGATATAATTAAAATGATGAGAAATTATACATTTTTTTTTTTATAATGTCCTATACCTACTACAAAAGCTAGTGTTAATTATTAGTATTGTGTGGTTTGAGCATTGAGAGCGGCCGTTAAACGGGGTGTACTCACGATGAAATAATACTAAGATGGCTAATAAAAGTAAAGCAATAACAAAACTACTATTTAAATTTAAAATAACCATTTTGTACAAGATGATCTGTATTATTGTTATTGTTGCAGTTTATCATAATAATGTTCTGGTTTCAAGTTGATTTGCTGTATTAAGTAATGCGAATAGTATGCCGTATGCGAGCGTAAGGAGGTTTTTTTTTTCCATTTTGGTTGCTCTTTTAAAATATTTTTCTCTGTAACAAAAAATTTACCTGTTCACCACTTTATTTACACTACAAGAATCATATAAGTCCATATATCTAGTTCACGGTGATATTTCCTTTAAACCATAATGTTGTGCGGCAAGTATCGAAACACATGCATATGCAAATACAAAATTAACCCCTAAGTAGTCAATAATCTACCAAAAATTAAACATTAGCTACTGAGAACAATGTAATTCATTTAAACAGAAAAATACAAAATATTTATTCTTTAGCAATGATGCTAAGCCGAGAAGGTATTTTTTTTTTACAGAATTTGTCTCAATGAAGTATGTAACAAATAAATAAACAATAACATTATTTTTTAAATATTCTTTTAGTTCTCTGAGTTATTTGAACTGATTAAATTAATATGACTAAAAGCAATCTAATTAGATTTCCATATAAAATATTAATTTATTTACACGCAAAAACTAATTGTTATCACTGTGAGTTGTGTTCATTTCAGACTTAACCAATTTACCAAATTTTTGTATGCAAATGAAAAATGTTCACGTTTATAATATGTTAAAAATTCAACTACGAGTTGTATCTTACGAAATATGTCCCAAAAATAAAATTGAATATAAAATCTAAGTTCTCTTTGTCCGATTTTCTGATATAATTTAACGAGTACTCGTTACAATATAATATCATATAATAGTGTAAAGCGAACGAATAAAATTATGTTTCATAAAGATTTTATTATAACACGGTAGTACGGTCGTTAAAAAAAACATATGCAGTTCCTTATACATGTGTGTGCGTGTGTACAGACAACGGCGGTTGTAAAGTATTAAATAGTTTTATTAATGTGTAAAACGACTGTCCGACTCTGGAAAACATACTTAGTTTTGGAGAAAATATTTGATTTTTAAGTTAGCCAGTAAAATGTGATCTTTTCCCAGAAACTTTGTCCAGACTCTTTGAAGTAAAAATGTCCAACACAAACTACTGGTGGGTGGTCCTAAATTATAATTAATATTAGTGGATGAGCAATATTTAATATTTTTAGGATAACCGTCACTCGCGGTTCATTTTTCATAGGCTAATGATGCGTTTCGGGGCGAAGTGATCCAAGTGCCAAAAAACACACTTATAGGAAAACGTAAAAACTGATGATTAGTAGTAGCATAAGTTTCTGGAAAATCATTAATGAACAAGTTTACCGTGGCTGGCAAACATAAAATACGTACAAACATATGTTTTATATGTTTTTCTGTAAAACGCCACTCGATTGTGAATTAAAGATTCGTCAGAAGCGTCCATCATTCTATAAGGTAAATACCGTCCTCGCTTTCTTGTCACACGCAAAACCATTTTTCAGGTAGGTAGCATTCACCTCGTATGGAAAAGGAGAAAAAAAGTGGGCATTACCTTCGCTGCACGGAAGTACATAGGAAAATGGATAAATACAAGTATAGGACCCTGTTACTTTTTGGTACTTCCTAATATCGAATGTTTTATCTCTAACATCTTAACTCTTATCTCTAATCTCTTATCTCTTACCTCACCTTCAGCATCCAGTTGAACCACCTCAGCACCCAGCTGCACCATCTCTTGATTCTAATATCTTATGTTCCCCCTCCTACCGCCAGCATCCAGCTAGACCATCTCTTAACTCGAATCTCTTATTGCTAATATCTTATATCTAATCTTCTAATCTTTGGCCGGAACATTAAATATTATTTATCAGCTGTCTCATTCACACGCACAAATTTTCCTCGGTAACATTCAGCGTGGTGGTGACGCACAGATTTTCCGATTGACCCTCAGCCCAATAACATATCCATAATAAAAGGGTTGTCGACAACAGAAATCATACATGTGATTGTTGCCCGAGCGATAACGTTACAACTTATTTGTGTCTTAAGGCTAAATATACAAACAATTGTGTATTGTCCTTTTTTTTTCAGAGTTATTGTGAAATGATGGCCGACGAAAACGGTCGCATGTTTTCGGCGTCCCACCAAAGTAAAGCTCGGTCGGCGTCCATCTGTGCCTTTGGATTTCCCCCGGACAGCAGCGAACACCTGATGGCCTGCGCCACAATGTCCACGCCGCCTCCTCATCGACACATCGGCTCGTCTTCGTCGACAGCCGAAGACAAACGCCGCCGGCCCGCCGCCCGTTCACAGAGCGCCCGCACCACCGCCAACCGGTCGATCCGCAAAAAGGCGCTGGTCACGGCGGCTTCGGTGGCTCACCACCATGAACTCAGCGACAGCAACACCAGCGTCCGGTCCGGATACAGCGACCCCAGGCTGCACGAGTCTTCCGCACAAGGTGAGCGATAAACTTAGTAAGAAATGTTAGAACGACACTTACCTACGGCCATAAGCCAGTTACAGTTACCAGAATTTAAAAAAAAAATTGTTTTTTTAAACCGTGTAAAATTTTAACAAGACGGTTTTTTTATTTGGGTCGTAAAAAAAAAACTATGAAAATAGCTATCCATTGTATCCGTGATACAATTATCACGGATATGTTTATGCGGTTTATTGTAGTATCACTTGTCTCTTATCACTTATAACTCTTATAAATGTATATCTTATCATTTATCGCTTATCACTCGTCTCTTATCATTTATCTCTTAGCGTAACGCGAAAATGGTGACATAAAATTTCTCGCATCCAGCCCAATAACATATAGGTACATGTTAAAAGTCATTTTCTCTATTTATGGAAAAACAATAAACAGTGGATATGTTTTTTTGGTTATCCCCACCTCCGGCTGGTGTTACAATCAAATCTCCTCTCCTACCCTCACTCGACTTACAATCTCCTCCTCTCCCCTCCATTGGTTACTCATCATCTCTCTCTCTTATCAGGAGCCATTATCAGCGGTCTCTTATAAGCTCGAATTAAGATAACCTGTATAGTCAACGGCGTTAATTGATGACTCTAATATTCTAGATAGATCCCCAGCCTTAATACATATCCATGTTAATAATGGTCAGACTTAGTTTATACTAACACATTACATTGGATCAAATATTTGTTTTGTAAAAAAACATTGTTTGCTTTACACCCTTCGGTATTCTATACCACTTAATATTGAACTTAATTATTTGATTACGGTTAAATAATAGTTTTATATATATATATATATATATATAAAATCAAGTTACCTATTTGAATTATACTTAAACAAGTAAACATTAAACAAGTTACAACTGTAATATATAACCTGCGAAAGTTTCTTCTATTAAGCAAATTACTTCCTCTTCGTTTCTTCCAACTGTAAACAACATTACAAGTACAAAGCATTTAGTAGTTTATAATAAGGCACAGAATTTAAGTTCGTTAAGCCTTGTATAGGAAGCATTTATAATCAGCAAACTGTTTAAAACCTAATTACACGGTCGATAAACAAACTAGAACGTAAAATAAGTATATTGCAAGTTCCGAGAATTATAAATTATACCATTACACTAACATTGAACCTAAAACTATTTTGGTTACCCAATTATCAATACACCAATTAATTATTGTAAATTACAGAAGGAAATCATTTAATACTCCATTTATGTCCATCTGTGCACGTTGTTTTTACACTAAATCTTGTTGTGCATTACTAGATTGTATAGGTAAAATTGCATAATATACTGAATTATATCAATTATATTTACACCATCAACCAGAGCTATCCGATGTTAAAATTATTTTTTTTTAGTTGTTCAAAATCAAACATTATTAGTTTATTCCATACACTTTGTAATATTATTATTTTTAATTTGTTAAAATGATGTTTTTTTCTATATTATCGTTCGAGAATAAAGACAATACCAATTTGTTAATTAAACTAATAGCAAAAAATTGCCTGAACCGAACACCTTAGTAATAAGGTGGTATACAGTCTTCTTGAAGGGTATTATAGACAACCTCTCTCAATGACGAGCCAGTCGAGAACGTCGATTCGTGTTGTCTATAAATATAATCTCATGTATCAGAAACGGTACGTGCACTCGTGTGCTTGTTGCAGAAGAGTGACCAACACGGTGATAATAATTGAGACAATAAGACGGTCCAAAGGCCGAATAGATCTCTGTATTGCGCCGGGCAATGTGCCAAAAATTAAAAAAATCTCACAGTTTTTCATACGCAATGGGTGTGTAGGTTTTCAACAGTGTGTCTGTCACGCGAAAACCATTTTAATAATCTAATAACCGCGTGGTGTTTGCAAAAGTCCTTGAAACAAACCGTATACAAAATATATTATAATTGTATATTTCTTAAAAAAAAAAACACTGTGACCGACAATGACACCCGCGCAGTTGCACCACTCTCATCTTGTTGAGTGTCTCATCTAGTTTGTGAGTTTCGGCGGTTAATGTCTTGATATCATTCAAATATACATTTTTTTGTAAATTTTACAACTGACAGTACACTTGGCGGTTTATACGAATTCGGCTATGACAATTATTCTAACTATATCTTAGATTGTGTTTTCACACCGTAAGCTAAACATTCTTAAATAGACGAATATTTTCGTGGTTTACAATTTGCTCTAGATGTCACTGATGTTTAACACTTTACTTCGTATTGCGTTACCTACAATTTTGCAACAATTACAGTTTGCAGATCTACAGCTGTTTATCGCGGCTATAAGATAAAACCAGACGGTGCACTCCCTGTGAAAGCATTATTATGTAAACAAACCTAAACCCTAGTCAACAGCTCAGAGTAAAACCTCTGGGCACTGGTAGAAAAAAAATTCTATAGGAGAAATATTAATTTCAGAACTGAATCATCTGCTGAATATATTTGCTTGTTATCACCGACATAATATATAACATAATAGTATATGTGTGATAGACAGTAATGTTCTGATAGCTATCGTCGTTCAAGGGTCGTTACCGGGTTATTCAAAAATAGACAGTCCTCGCTGGACGGTACACAACCGACAATATTCGGCACTTGGCAACAACACGAATTTGGAGTTGTACACACAACTAAGACTTCCGATTCGGTACACGTTTACAACAAGTCGCGTGTACACGATAAAATTTAATAAGCCACCGAGTTATAATAATTTTATTTTCGAACGGTCGAGATCATCAAAAAAAAAAAAAAATGAACACCGTCCGACTGACAAAGGATTTGGTTGTTGAACAGTGTTTGAGTTAAATTTAGAATTTGTCTGGAATCATTCTGGCACTAAGCCCTCCCATTGATCCGTCAGCGCTTTCCGACTTGATTTTCCTTGTGTATAAAACATAATAAGTAGTGTGTATATATATATATATATATGTATTGGTGTGTTTGTGTGTGTGTGGTTTCTCTGTATACATTTATGTGTTTTTTTTTATGTTTAAAATAAAATGCATTCACTTCCCAAACGTGTAACACCGTGTTGTTCCAGATACGACAGTTGTCAACGGCTTCAAGCGGAAACCGTCGACGAGAAAAGCGCCCACGGGTCATAGGAAATCTGGAGCGTTTTTAGATGTACCCGCGGGCATAACGACCGACAATAAATCCGAACAGGAAGACTCGGAAAACTCATACAGACTCCGGTCGTTTAGTTTCACATCGAAAGGTTTGTGCCTAACATAGTCCTTAACGTCATAGTTAAATTTAAGTACAACAAGTGTGTTCCAACAACGTTAAAATAAATACACAAACAAATATAGCCAAATTCTAAACGCGGACGGGTTTCAAAGAGTTTTATATATTGGCAATAATAAAGAAAAAAATGGGTTTTGATAATGTCGATCTGTGTACAGGTTAATTTCGATAAGCTTCAATGTTTTTTTATTAACTTACAATTTTTTTTCAAGTAGTAAACGCCTTTTTGGTGGCGTTTTAGACCTAAACGTCTGACAAAATCACGTCTACATATGAGGACAGTCTGATCTCGTTTCTGGGAAAAAATGATTTGGCCACTTTACTAGGTCATGTAGAAAACCGATTTTCATTTAAATAATTCAATTTCTTGTAATTCAATAAATTCAATTGGAAAATCGCTCAATAAATAATAATAAAAAACTATTTTTTACATAAAAAAAGCAAAAATTAAAAAAATCCGATTCCTACATAATTTAGCAATGTAGGTAGCCAAAGAACTTGTATCTCTTTACATAATTGAAATCGGATCATCCTAAGTAGTCAACATTTTGTCAGGCGTTCTAGTCTAAAAACTTAAAAAAAAACATAACATTTTCAATCCCCTAAAAAACAGGGAAATGCGATTATTTACATTTTCAATTATTTACCACAAACAGAGTTGTGCAAATTCTTATTCGAATAATTTGTTTTTTCAATTTATTCGAATGATTGAATAAATTGAATAAACGATTGATCGATTAAAAATTATTCGAATAATTGAATTTAAAATTATTGGAGTAACTTTTCATTTGAATAATTTTTACTTGAATAATCTGGTATCTAGACGATTATTTAGATAAAGTTTTATTCGAATAATGCACAGCAGTTCTCTCGCGAATTTAATTGAATAATTCAACGCTTATTTATAAAAAAAAAATTCAAAAATTCAAAATAGTGCATATTTTTAGTTACTTATTCAAAATATTCAACTAAAATTAATATAATGAACATAATTTTTGTTTTTTTTTTGTTTTCCCGATACAATATTTTTACAATATATTCGGGGTGTCTAACTCTATTTCGAGCGTTATTAGTTATAAGTACTTTGATTTCAGGTATAATCAATAGGGGCGATTCGTTCATTCGGAAACGCAGATCTAGAAGCAACAGTTTAGCCCAAGATGATGATTCCAAGGAATGTACTCCGCCGGTTGACTACATTCAGCAGAACGACGATAACATAACTTCATATGCGGTCGCCTTGTTGGGCACCAGAGGAGTAGGCAAAACGGCGCTGATCAGCCAGTTTATGACTTCAGAATACATTAACGCTTACGAGAGACAAAGAGGTGCGTATTGGATTTGTTTTTGGATTTATGTGTAATACTTCTGGGAAGCGAGAAATAAAAAATCTTAAAAATGCACAATATCACGGTCAAAGCTGTTTTGTATCAATACTTCACACTTCACGGTTCATAGACCAAAATAGTTTGGAAAATAATTTTTTAAAAAAACACTCACTCCTTACCCGCATAGCTAAGAAACAGCGATCGTCTTACTAGTATCCTATTGGCAATTTTTTTACGAATAAAAAAAAATATACTTACATTCAAGTGTTTGGCACAATATCGATCAGAATTATTGTGTTATTTATTGCCTCAATAATTTAAAGAGAAATTCGAGTGTGACAACGCCAATTATTTTTAGTTTATTGCTGTTACCATAATATAAAGCTGAACATTTAGGCGGAACCTATTTTAATTTAACATTATTTTGTAAATTTATTTAAATTTGTCATAAAAAAAATTATTGACATACATTGAAATATATGAATAATTGTTTTCAGTAAGTAAAAAATACAAAATTGTTTTTTATTTTGTTTACGATGTACATTTATACCTTATGTTATTACTATCGTTCTTAATTATCGCACTTCACTTGTCATTATTAACATAATTTTTATCATTATGACAGTATTTTAGAAATCACTTAATAATTATTTTGAAATTGTGTCTTTAAGTTAATGATTGATTTTTAATTTAACATTGTCAAAGTTCCTGTTGTATTTTAGTTTTTTTTTCGCGACCTTTGTGTATAACTATTATTATGAAAGTACATAACAATGTGTTGTTTACACATTTTCTTAAATTGTCTTCTTCTTAACGTTGCAGACATCGGATGCGAATCCTCGGTGCAGTCGGTGTGCATCATGTTAAACGGCGAAGAGTCTGAACTAAAATTCCTAAACGACAGTGAGATATCGGTAATAATATTCGCCTTTTAAATCATTAAACGCTGTTTCTGCACAAGCGGTTACATTTCAGTTGTATTTACCGTAAGTATACTTTTCAGCTGAAAGACGACCGAGTGCTCAAAATAGCCGATGCCTACTTGGTTATCTATTCGGTGGTGGACAAACACAGTTTCGAGACAGCCGAAATCATACTGAAGAGACTACGGGAAAACGATTCACTGCGTACAAGACCTATCATACTGGTCGGCAACAAAGTGGATATGGCCCGGAGTCGAGAAGTGTCGCCCAACGGTCAGTAAAGTGTAGTAGTAATACATTCCTTGCATTAATTCATCAATCTTGTGAAATTTGATCTACCTAATTTATGACATTTATTTTGTGTTGACTGCTGACAGACTAGATATGTCTTCGTCGAGTTTATTGTTCGGTTTTGCTCATTCCTGCCGGCATAGATATCTTTCGCTTGTTATTGATTTGAGGCCAAATAAAGAGTGTATTTGTGTAATAGAAATTATGTTTTAGAGTAGAAGTGATTTTACATCACTAACCGACTTTGTAAAATCAAAATGTTTCAATAAACTATAGTCATTAGCGATTATTGACCATTGTAAACAACATTGGAATATGTCCCTTAGTTCACTTTTAGCATAATAATATCTACTCTTATTTGTTAAACTTGTTTGTAAGAATTATTATGGTTTGTTAAAAACATAATTAACATATTAATATTTTTTATTCATAACCTGACATCTACGATCTAGCCAAGTGTATTGCGCTTTTCTTGGTTCGACAACATAATCCTCGGTGACTTATTTTTTTATCTGTCAGCCAAAACCATTAAGTATTCACGTAGTCAGTTGAGTGTGTTATGACTGACGACCAACTATTAATTTTATAACGTGCACGCGACTATAATAAAAGCGCGTTTAAAATTAATTTTTTTCTAACATCTTGTTCGCAGCCAAGTGTTTTTTTAAATTCTTTTAAGTATACCAAAGGATAATGCCAAACCGGCAAAGAATTCGTTCTCTGGGATAATTCACGCTCGAATCGTTTGTTGTTTGTCAACTAAATCTACAGACTACACTTCTTGTCATCAGTGTGTTTTATATTAGTGTATCAAATATCGATAATAAATAATAACTATTATAGTTAAGCAAAGACCTAAAGTAGGTAAAAATTAAATTAAAAAAAAAAATGTTTTAGGTCGAGAGATTTTAAGTTAATAATAATTTTCAAATACTTATAAAATATATTCTTTTTCTTTTATTAGCTATTAATTTCTTATTGAAAAATTACAACACGCAGACCACAAGTTGATTTATTGGTTGATTTAAAAGGCATTATATTTTCTTCCTTAAGCAATACATGTTCACCAGGATACATCCTAAAAAATTATATTTTTAACAATTTGGATACTGAATGATGTTGAGGTAGTAATAAAAAAATGTTGTGACGTTTTTTCCGTTCACTTTCAATTATGTAACTATAAACTTCAATTAAAGATGGCTATTAGTAAGACAGTTATTGCCTTAGGTATGAGAATGTATAGGTACTGGATCTAGGTACTACTTGGGCACTGTATCAGCTTAATTGTGTTTTTTACTACATTAAATATGTAATGCTATTATAATTATGTTGAAATAGACAAGTAATAATAATAGAAATGTTGGTTTCCGCAGAAGGCAGATATTTGGCGTGTACATGCAGGGCAAAGTTTATCGAAGTGTCGGTGGGCATAAATCACAACGTGGACGAACTGCTAGTGGGAATTCTCACCCAAATCAGACTTAAGCGGTCCACCGTGGCCGAGGCCCACGAACACTGGTACAAAAATAGAAACTTCATAAAAGCCAGCTTAAAAGCCAGACAAATGTTCACTTGGGTGTTTGGCAAGGAAGACACGAAACTGAAGAATTGCGAAAATTTGCATGTCTTGTAATCCGCCTCAGCACCTCGGTTTATACACTATATTGTTGATCTTAAAAAAGTAATGACAAAATTACATATTATAATATTGTATCATTTTCGTCAACCGTCATCATATATTATTATATTTTGTACAATATAACGATACGGTCATATCGCTGTTAAGTGTTGTATTATGTTATTATTGTTAAGCTTACAAGTTTTTTATCGGACGAACACCGGTGATGTAAGATGTTGCAAACGTGCCTATTACTTTAGTTTATTTACTATAATATTGTTTAGATTTTTGATTTGACGATTAATTTTCTACGGAGTGACAAAGTGTATTGTTGTAAGTTTTGTTATACGTTTTCTATTTCTATTGTATTAACATTTGTACTATACAGTATATATATATATATATATATATATATATATATATATATATATATATTATGTATTTTCGGCACAAGTCCCAAAATATACATAGTCAATTATACATACATGATATTGATCGTTTATAGCTGACATTTTAATCATGCAACGCTTGCAAAAATAATGTCATAATCTGCAATTTAATTTCCATGCCGATCTCATCCGTTATTATTATATTTTTTAGTTTATTTTAATTCAAGTTTTTGTATCTATGGTCCTAATGAGTATTCCAAATTACTCAGTACCTTCGTCAATCTGAACCTTTCGTAAAAAAAAAGCTGTATTATTTGGAATCGATTGCATGGTACTTAAACTACTTATTAGTTATTTTAATTTTAAACTACTTAGTTAAATCTCAAGTCAGACACCATAATTTGGGGTTATGGCTATTTAGCAATAGGTTCATAAAACAACCAAACTACTAAATTTTGTTTTTGTGGCGGTTTACCATTTCAAATCAAATATTTTATACGCCATAATGAGGAATATGGCAGTTTTGTTTTTTTTTCTTTTAATTAATTTATCGCTACAACACAAAACTTGGCAGTTTATTATTTTTTCAACAGGGTGTCATCCGGCTAAGAGTTATTATTATGTTAAAAGTTAAACGCCTCAAATCGAAATAAGGCAGTCTTGATTTATTATGATAACTATAAAAATATAAAAAAACATGCAACTACGCAGTATCTAAAAAATGTGGCAGTGTAATATTTTTGAACCGCAAAAATTAAGAAATTCAATACAGACACAAATGCGTTGGTTGGGTTATCACTTGTGGTGGTAAATCGTTTTGTAGACAAAAAAATATAGCAATAGACCTGTAGAAATGAGTAAAAAAAAACCAAAATTTTGAGTTGTGACAGTCTTGCACTAAAGGACCATAACCGGCATAAACCCAACCGGACACAAGAAATGGTGACACATGCCCTCTTCGCCTTTCCCTAAATGACGCCACTGTATTGTATTAGTTATCATTAGATTTAAGTTGCAATTAAATATGTTAATAGAGCTAATAGATTAATTTTAGTTTAAAAAGTCGACGTTCGAAAGTAATTTTTTAAACACCCAGGAAATATTTTATGAGTTTTTAGTCGTTATTTGGCTAAATTCGTTTCTTTTGACTACTTTTTGAGCATCGGCGAAGAAAACAAAATAATAAATCTTGGTATAACAATCACCTTATATCAATACATGTGAACCATCAATTGTACCTATCACTAAAACATGTTGTTCTAATATTGTTGTTTTAGTCCTACATCGAAAGAAATATAAAATTTTACCAAGATAAAGTTTTATTTGATTATCAATTACACAGATATACATCTATTTTTTTTAAATTAAAAAAAAAATCTTAACTGTACCATCTTTGAACTATGTTGAAAACCTTTGGTTTTAGAGTGTCCAATTTTATAAAAAAAGGTTTTATCAATTTAAAAAATGTCCGTTTCTTTGTGTTCCATACAACCTGACTTACTGGTGATTTTCAAAAATTATCAAAAAACGACCTACGCTAATCATTTTTGGTTTTAACCGTACAATGATATTTTAAGGTCATTACAATTTTTTGAACAGTACACATATTATTATAGTTAGGTCGGTGCCAAAGTGGAGGAACTTCGTGGAACTTGGAAAAGGTCCAGTGTAAATCTTAAGAACGAGACAATATTAACAATATTGGTTGATATATTGAATTTAATTTGAACAATGGTATTTACATATCCGAAAAAAGTGCTCTACGCTAAAATCGTGGTAAAACTTTTCTTGTTTTTCGAATATGCATATGTGAAGACAGTTTTCGATTAAACATAACCTAGATAATATATGTGTAAAATGAAAACACTATTTTGTACACAGGTATAATTGTGTTTTCATTGTACACATATAATCTAGGTTATGTTTACAAACAAACATATTCACCGAACTTTTAGTCCATGTAGAACTGCAAAGAAAGCACACGTCTTAGGCGTGCGCGCTAAAAGAAAAACATGTAGCACCTGATGAGATATTTACCAGTCGATTGATTGTGGCGAATGTATGAGTTTCGGTGTTGGAAAATAGTAGTAAAATTTACAATTTTGTGTCAGTGCGTTTTAAAAATGTCATTAAAAATGTCCTGGTACCTAATGCGTTGCACGGTTACATTTACCTGTGTCCTGGTATTATTATTCGTCACGGTCCGAATTTCAGCTCCAGATACAAACGCACAAGTTGATTTACAAACGCTTGATCGCGGGTTGACCACAATCTTGCACGCCTTATCACCGGAACTTTCCACAACGATTGGATGCAATTTCATGTATCACGCCATCTTTCACGTGCACGTAAGTCATGCGCTCCCCGGCGAAGCTCTGGTACAGTATTCCTTTCACGACTGGTCCAAAACAATGCTGGTGGTCATGTCACGCTTTCGTGAAATCAGATCTATGATCGAGCCCATGTGGGCATTTTGCTTGTACACGTATAAAATGGAGAACCTTCAAAGTATCGCGTCCGTCTTCGAGGAAACCTTTGAGATGCTACACGGTGCACTGAAAACGGATTGCCCCGTCTTGGAACATCCAGAAAACGACTCGCTGGAATATGCATCGTACATGGCCATAGTGACCGGCGACAATCGTCCGACGACGTTGAAAGATAACCTTGAAGGTTCCTATGTGATATTTTTGAACGACATCATAAGAGAATTGGCGGAATCCATTGCCGGCATCATTAGTGTAGACGGTCTGCGGCTGAGCAAAGTGATGGAGAACCCCAAAGTGTTCGACACGTTGACCGTGGAATTCCGGTTGATTCCCGATGACGGCAAGTTTAAATCATCATTTAATACCGTTTACAGAACGGTTTTAGATCAGAAAAAGTCGTTGCGAGAACATCTCAATGCGTTGCACGACCTTCACCGTCGCTTCGTGTCAATGGTCAAGATAATGATGCTCAGGTTGTGTTTGTTTCACTTGGCGTTCACCAAACACGTTGTGTGCGTTAATCGTAAATCCCGGTATAACTCCAAGTTTGCCGGCAAACTTAAGGAGTTCACACAGATATTGTGGTTGACAGACGACGAAGACCCATTGACGGAGTTCAGCAAGCTGTTCGGTACAGAAACAAACGGCGAGACGGCGACCATCGGAAAACTAGAATCGGACGGTAAGAAAGCGCTGCGAGACATTTGCGATGACTTGCTCATGAACATACACGACTACGGTACTGAACCCATCTCGACGGGTTTGTCAATTGCCCGAATTACAGATATCGCTGGAAAGACGGGTGTAGTTATGAAAACCGCATGTTCGGAGTGCAAACATGTACTGGGATGCCACGGAATCGAATTTACTCATTTGTACATTGATGTTTTTGTCGACTATCTCGAAAAAACATTTTCCGGAAACGAATTCTATTTAATTAACTTATTCGCCCGTGCCCCGTAAAGTCACGTAACGCTAGCCTTCTTCAATGGCCAATTTTCAAAATTCAATAGTACAAAATTGTTGTTATTTTATATAGATTAAATGTTCAGGAATTTGGGGAAAATAAGTAAAAAACTACGTTTATAACATCCGGTAGATGGCCATTTTTTTTAGGAATTATAGGGCACCTCCTGAATTAAATGTATTTTTTCTAACAAAATAAAATTATATAAGAAACATGTTGCATTTCTGCAAAAGCGCAACATGTTTTAATTTCTCTTTTATTATTATATTGTATAGGAAGTATACACAACACCATCTATCATATTAAAGTGATATTTAAACATATGAATAACTATGATAACCATTCAATAAATGAAATATGAATAAAAAATTAACTATTCATTTTTGATTTTTTTTTTCAAATTCTACGCCATCCAATTGGTTTAAAAAGATTTATTTACCTAAAATTTTAAAAAATCATGCATTGAAGGGTTAAAAATATTGAATTTGTTCTTATTGTTTGATTTATTTAGACGTACTATAAGTGGTGTTTAAAAGACTAAAGTATAACACAAAATCTAATTTGTTTTTTCTATTGTATTAGTTATCCGTTAACCATTATGTTTATTCTTTTAGACAATAAATGTCTTTGTTCACGTTATTAAAATGTATCTAAAAATGATTGTTTAATAAAATGTTGCCTATAATGATTTTTTGTTGTAATAAAGTATTACTATTGTTTTATACAGATTAAATGTTTTTTCTTGACGAGTGTGTGTGTGTAAGTTGGTTGATTGGCAAAAGTTCAGTATAAATCTTTAAGACGAGACAATATTCACGATATAAGTGGATATTGAAACTAATTTGAACAATAGCATTTACTTGTGTGAAAATGTCTTTTAAAAGTAAACCTACAAAATGGTAATTGTTGGAAGAAATTAGAGAGTAACATTTCATGTACAAGAAAGGGGCATAGTATAGACAATTCTAGAAGCACCGGCGATAGTGTATAAGCCGACGCTACCACGCCTTTCATAAATTAAAAACCAAAAATTTCAATGTAAATAATTTAGTGTTAATAATTTCTTTGTTATTTAATGAGTGTTAATATATCACATTTTCAATTCATGTTAGTTAAGTGTTTTAACTAAATTATTATAATATCCAAAATACTATAAATACTCTTTTAAAGATTTATTGAGATTTATGAGACGATTTATAAGAGTTGCTGTTGAACTAATATATTTTCAACTTCCTTCGGTCTAATTTTCAGACTTTAAAACCTAAAACTTCACCTAAAAAGCGATGTAAAGAAAAATGATATCTTTTAGTTTGTCAGAGTTTATCTGTAGTACAATGATTGACAAAAAATATGCCCTACAAATTTCGAACTAATACGACTAGTTTTAAAAAATGTGTAGAGCATCGTATTTAGCGATGAAAACGTGTACATTTAAAATGTAGAATTCTAAATGCATAAAGAGAGCAAATCTTTAATTAAACGTTTGAATTCCTTCAAAAAAAATTTTGAATAATTTTGCATTTTTAACTTAAAAAATATAGCCCTGTATACAATTTTAAAAATAGTCAAATAAGTTCCAAATCTGAGTGGAATATTATTTATTAAACATAGAACTAACTAAGAAAAACTTTGACGAACAAAAAATATCATACAATTTTTCCCCTAGAAGGGGTGGAAACTTTTCCTATTTTTTGGCGAAGTCTTAGGATTTAAGGTCTGAAAATAAGACCAAAGGTCTATAACATCTAAAATGAACTTATAACATTTACAATTTTCCTAAAAATCTGTTGTCACACTTTATTTTTATTTGAGAAAAACCAAAAAAAGGATAAAATTAAACTTTGACCGTAGTCAATTTTTTAGGCTCCTATGTGTGAGTGAATTATCAACATGCTTTTGAAAATATTTTCACTATATTGTTAATCACAATACAATAACAATATATTATGTACATATATGAGTAATAACGGCGGCAGGTTATTGTAGACAGACGATCAACCCTAATCGTATGCATCCTATAAATGATAAAACACAATTTTAACCAGATAACTGACAATGAATAATGAATTTATTTATTTCTATGGATACGCATTGAAGTATTAATTTGAAAGTGATTCTATCTTTTATATTATCTGTACAAATACAATGATCCTAAGATTTTTAATTCTAGTTAAAATGTCTGTATTATGTACATAAAGATACATTTTGTATCGTTTAGGTTTTTATGTTAAAAAAAAATCGTGCGTTATACAACAACCGTATGCGAGCGGACGTAACAAATGTAACACCTGATGAAATATTTACCATTTAGTTTTATTGTGGCGAATAATATGTATGAGTTTTCGCGATAGAAGATATTAAAATACATTTTCGTTTCGTCTTCAATACATCATGACGTGGTTGCTTGTACGTTACACGGTTACATTTACCTGTGCCGTAATACTATTACTCGACACGGTCCGAATTTCAGCTCCAAGTACAAACGACCCACAAGATGACGCACCATCGCTCGGTCGGTTGATGGCCGACATAGCTGTTGTCTTACCACCGGAAATGTTCCCATCGGATCTCGCCGGAATGATCGGATGCAATTTCTTGTATCACGCCATTTTCCACGTGCACTTGAGTCATGCCATTTTGAGCGGTCACTGGTCGGATGGTCAGCTCAACGACGATTTGGTAGACTATTGTAGTTCCAGCTGCTTTCACGACTGGTCCAAACAAATGTTGGTGTTCATGTCACGGTTTCGCCAAATGGACTCCATGATGCGACCCATGTGGGCGTTTTTTTTGTACACGCACAAAGTCGAGAAGCTTGTGGCCAATGGTGAAAGCATCGAGTGCATTTACAATGAGACTTTTGAGATGTTGCGCGATAAGTTGCAAATCGAATGCCCCATCTTGGAACCTCCAAACGGATATCCACTGACATTCGACACGTACATCGCCCGAGTGACCAGTGTGAATCCTCCGTTCGTGTTGATGGACAACGTCGAACAGTCGTACATATTATTTATGAACGATCCGATCAGAGAGATGACCGGATCCATTGGCAACGGCATTAGTGCGGATTGTCTGCGTTTGAGCAACGTCATGGAAAACCCCGACGTGTTTGACACGTTGACCGTGAAATTCCGTTTGATTCCCAACGACAGGGTTTTTAGAAAATTATTCGCTTTCAGTTACAAAACGATTATGAATCCGAAAGCGTCGTTGCAAAAACAACTAGATGCGTTGCACGACCTTCACCGCGATTTCGTGACCATGTTGAAAATAATGATGCTCCGGTTGTGTTTGCACCACTTGACCCTGACCAAGCATGTGGTGTGTGTTAACCGTAGATCCCGGTACAACTCGAAGATTTCCGGCAAACTTGAGGAGTTCACCCGGTTATTGTGGCTGACGGACGACGAGCCATTCACGCGGTTCAGCGAGCTGTTCGGTACAGAAACAAACGGCGAAATCGCCACCATGGCAGACATAAAGTCCAACGGGATGCGTTTGTTGATCGGCATTAGTAAAACGTTGCCTCTGATTTACAGAGTAACCGTCTCGATGGGTTTGTCAACCGACCATCTCAAAGATATCGCTGAAAGTGCCGGTATAGTTATGAAAACCAAGTGTGCGGAATGCAGAAATGTACTGGTCTGTCACAATATCGAATACACTAATTTGTACGCTTATGTTTTTGTTGAATACCTTGAGAAAAAATTGTCCGCGAACGAATTCATTTTAATTAAATTCTTTGCCCAAGCTCGCCATGAAGACACGTGTCATCCCTTCGATTCCTAATTTTTAAAATTTTATAGTACACAATTGTTTTATGTAGATTGATCAGGAATTTGGAAAAACTAAATAAAATATTACTATTTTGCGTTAAACATGTTGCATTCAACATGTTGCTACAATTGGCACAATAGTTATTAAGCATTGTTGTTACCCCAATAGACACACAAGATAAATATTATGTTCAAATATCAATAATACAATTATGTATTAGTCGATGTCAGTACATTTCAGCTGTTCATATATTATATAATATATATCTTCATTAAGTGTTTAGTTTTTGAATTCATTATATAAAATATTCATTCAATTAAAAACATTAATTTTCGTTTAACTTTACTTTTGTGTTAAATGATTAACATTAATTTATTTTCAGCAAGCTGTTCGATTGCGAAACAAACGGCAAAATAGGCCACATATTGTTTTATTACTTGTGTTTTAAAACGTTTGAATTTGCTTACATGATAGTACCATATTATTGCTACAAGTATTTTAGCAAACACAAAGTTTGTATAAAAAACCAATAATATTACTTAAAAAAACCTACGTTATGGTTTTTACATAATGTGTTTGTATCTATTTATTTATTTTTTAATTCAATTTATGATTATGTTTTATCTGTTTAATAATATTTGTTTTTGATACTAATATATTAAACCTATCTAATCAACCATTCTGTCTATCTCATTCTAACGATTTTGACCCCACAGCTGTATAGGCGGGGTACTTGGGAGGCCCAGTTCATTTCTTTATAGAATTATAAATTCATGTATCTATGTTGTATTCTATATGGCTTATGGCTTATGCGTTAAAAAATCAAAAATAGAACAGCCGTATGCGAGCGGATGCAATAAGTGTAACACCTGATGAAATAATTATCATTTAGTTTTATTGTGGCGAATGTATGAGTTTTCGCGATAGAAGATGTTTGAGTGCGTTTTAAATATTTCTTAAAATTGACCTGGTCCCCCCAATACGTTACACGGTTATAATATTTACCTGTGTCATAATAACACAATACAGTTATGTTTTGGTCGGCTACACCCAAGTTTATATATAATTTACATTATGTGCTTGTTTTTTATTTATGTGTTTTTTGATAGTCATTGTTCATTAAAATGATCTGACAGGTTTACAAACATTTTATTTGCAAATGTATAAAATCATCGTGATAAATCTGATAATACATTCTTTTTATATAAGTATTTAAATACTATACATAGCTATTGGATGCAAAACTGAAAAAACATTGGCTTTTTTCAATGTTCATTTTTTGGTGACAAACTAAAAATATATGTATGCAGATTTCATGTGTAATATATTTATAAAAAAAATCTTCCTATTGTCCACTGTTGGTGTTATGCTAATTTGGAATGTACATATTATATCGTGCACACTGGAATATTATATCCAGTCTACAGTAGTGAACATCTCTGTGCAGTTATTTATTTGGTTTCAAAGAACTTTGAATACATAAAATATGAGTTATAGTAGGTACCTAAGAACTTTTTCTCAATATGAATATTGACAAAATAATTAAATTAAGGTTTAACATATGGTCGAGTTTCATTGCTATGATCATATTGAAAAGTGTTGTTGACGAACAATCGAAAAGTTTTATGTCCATCCATTTGTAGCATAGTAGTAACACCTTTGCACAGCATTGTTGTAATCTTAAACAAATGTTTATTGTTTAAATGATAAATTTACTTTTATTATTGTTATAATAATATATTTAGACTATGTATTTTTTTTTTGTGTGGAATTTTTTATCATTTGTTTTATTAAATTATTTTTTAATATCGTTTTGTACAAAATCGAATAAAAAATATGTATTTAATTATATTTATTGAGCTCTTTACTACATTCACTAACCGTTAATATAAAGCTTAGATCATAATTGAAAAACCCGTTGGCTGATATTTCATACATGTCGTAACTGGACACTTGTTTCATGAAACATTGCAACTGTAATTTTAAAAAATATATTTTTATTATTAAATTATACGTTTTATATTTAAAATACTCTGGATCCAGAGAGATATATATTTATAATATACTACCTATATGAGTAGATATATTTATATGATGAAAATGTCTATTTACTTAAAAATAATGTTAGATATTTGAGTTTAAAAATTTCAATTTTCCGCATTTACATTTTTATTTATTATATACAAAAATTGATACAATTTTATGCTAATGACAGTAATAATAACCTGTGTGATTATTTCTTCAGGCAAATCGGCAATCCGGCAAGAACGCAAGTGAAAAATTATCCTATTTTTCTGAAACAACATATCAATAACTAGTTAATTAAATAGTGATTTTATTAGACGTGTAAATACAAATTAACAAAGTTACGATTTGAGTAAAAAAAAACTAGCATTAGAAGATAAAAATAAATATAGAAATAATTTAAGAATGTCTTAAGTTAACCTACAGACCACTTGAGGCTCGTTTTTTTAAATTTTTAACTATAATTTAACACTAAAACTAACATTACACAAAAAACATAATACTACACAAATGTATTAGTGACCAGTTGAAACTTGAAAGCTAACTTGCATATCAACTGATTACACACGTAAACACGTTTCAAGACAGATCTCAACTTGAAAACAACTGTTTTGCGATAAAGTTTGACCAAATCAATCTTTCCTCGATCCACCGAGAAGTTGATCAACTTTATGGAAACAAAGGTTGCTACTAAAAATTGCATTCAACTTTTGTTGATCGACTACAATCGGTCATTTAAACTTGATTCGCGAGAATGTGCCTTTAGCCAATTTTCACCTGTACAGAATGCATGTATTGTTAGAGAATAATACGTCGTACTACCTGATCGATAGTCCACGTGGTTAGTGCCAGCAAAGTGACTACAAAGAAGATGTTTTGGAGAAACACCAGGAATGCTGGCAAAACGGGTATGTTCGGGTCGTTTGCATACAGGATGACGAAAACGTTTAAGCCCATATCGAATATTATAAAGTAAGAAAGAAACATCAAAACGGGTCCGTATGCGATGCTGAACATTCTGAGCAAATTGCAAAGGTCGGCGTGCAACAGTCTGCAACATTCGACCAACATGACCACTTCTTCTTTGGACCAGCATCCGGGCGTCATCAGCAGAGTGGCTGGTAGTCGTTTCCAAAATACGTTCAGTGCACAAAATCTGCATCCCAAGTTTCCCAAAAATATGTACGTGTTGGCCATTATCACGAAATCGGCCAACCGCGGTATGTCGCATAGAATGCCGACTATCAGTTGGTAAGCCGAACTCACATAATTTCCCAAAATCGCGACCGACATGATGGCGTGCATTGCTCCGAAGTACACAGTGTACGCGTAGAACACGGTGTGCCAAAATACAATTCCCGGTGTGCGATTGTAGGACAACAGCCGCGGATCAGTAGAAATGTTCAAATCGTAATCCGTTATGCCGTTTACCAGTCTGAAATCAATCGACGACGTTTGAATCGCGTTATCGTTGAGATACTACATTTTATGTAAATAAAACACATTAGAAATATCACATAAAAGGGGACGCCACCCATCTGCCATTGCGGTAAGCGCTCATAGGTTCCCAAGCCATCCTATAGTGTTATTCTGCAATTGGTATACCTTGGTTATAACCTGGTAAAAGACCACGAAGGGCGGGGTAGAGCGGGACCGTCATAACCTAGAGTGGTAACCTGTTATCATTTGGGAACCTATGACCGAATGCCTGCTATTACTGAACTTAGTTCCATATGAAGGGCACAGGGAAAAACGGTAGTTGTCACATTATGAAACATTTTTTTTTCAAATAGTTTTTTTCAATTTATGCCAATCATTTTTTTTATTTATGTCAATAGATTGTTTAAATAAATACATTTATTATTAGAGTAGCATTTAATTTTTTTTTTGTTCTTATGTAAGAAGGTAGAGGAATTCACGAACTTTGTTTTTGTTATACTCCAAAATTTTCATAATGTGACAACTACCGTTTTTCCCCTGTGCCCTTCATACGGAACGCATATTGCCTGCTTAATATGAAAATGTCCACTAGTAAGAGGCCGCCATTTTGTGAACAGTCATCGTTTTGTCCATGATGTGTTTTATTGTTTTTTCTATGATTTATCAAATATATATCACAGACTATGTTATGTAAATAGCTGTGATATTATGATGGTGTTATCATCACCTTATCTAACATTCCTAATACAGGGAGATATTATTTTTATCATGGGCCACTCAATATTTCACTGGGTTTAATAATAAGTTGTTTTTTTCATATAATATTGTGATCTCAATTTTTCACAAACGTGTATGTTCCTATCTCCCTCCAAACTTACTATTTTTATATCGACTTTTGAAACTTAAAGTGTAACGTATATATTTCATTAACTTTTTATTCAATTGAGAATAATGTACTAAAAATGTTGACTGGTCGATAACCTATTTTGAACCACTATTTTTAAAGTTCTTGAAGCTTTAAGTTTAGGGCAGGAAGAAAGATGGAGTGTAGTATTATCTGCGCGCACTACCCCTCCTGTCTTAACTTTTAAACTCTTATAACTTTAAAAGTAGTGGTTCAAAACTGGTTATCAACCAGTAAAAATAATTAGTAAAATATTCTCAATTTAATAAGTTAATAAAATATATACGTTAAAATTTGAGTTTCAAAAGTAGCTATCAAAAAACTTAGGTACTTAGAAGGGGAACATAAAAATTTGTGGAAAATTGAGATCACATTATAAAAAAAACACTATGAAAAAATCCACTATAATTAAATCCAGTGAGATATTGAGTGGCCCACGATAAAATATCACCCTGTATATATCATTGAAAAGGAACGTAGTATTTTTACTTTCTATAAAAATTGGTACACAAAATGGCTGCCTCCTAGGTCAGGACATTTTCCAATCTGAATACACGTTCCTTGTACCGAGTTCAGTGCCTGCAATAAATTAGAAGTGTAAGTTCATTTTTTTTACATTTACCATGTCTACTAAACTGACGGTGTGGCGTTCCCATTTAAATTATTTTAATGTTCTATAACTTATAATTTTACTTGATTATCCATTTGTCTGAAATTCTGGCTGCGACCACAATTATCCAATGGCGAAACATATTGAAATACATTACATGATGACTTTTTACTTGGATAAGTTTCCACGTGATAAATGCGTACGCTCCTATTTGCAAAATGTCACCAATCAAGTACCAGAGTGTACTCGAGTGTACCATCGTTTTGTTTGAGTTGATATGATGGGAAAACTTCCAGACACCGGACACTTTTGATAGAAGAATAAACGGTTTCAACGACTTCAGAAATGACGTCTTGGTTTCGTGTGCAGTTTCAGCTGACGACAATATCGAATGTTGTATTAAAAAATGTTTAATTTGTTCCATTGCACGGGGAAAAGAAAAGGTCGGTATGGTCAGTAACGTTTCATCGTGACACTGACGATGGTATATTTAGTTCCAAATGAAAGTGTAGATTATTTCATTGACAACGTGACAAAATAATTATCACTTGCCAATGAATGTGTAACAAAATAATCTGTTTCTAGAAACACAGTAGCGTTAAATGAGTCGAATGTTTTATTTTACCTTAAGACAATATGTCATCTCTTTTTGAAATATAACTGTTCAAAGACAATTTAATGTTAGGGTATGTCAAGGCGTACATTTTACATTATTTTTCCATGTCCGCAGACCACACACACACACAAATGAGAAAATTATTACACTATTTTGTGCTTGGAAAACTATAAATATTTTATTTAGCCTTTGACGAAATCGATTCGGTTAAGCTACCGCAAAAAATATACTATGTATAATCTCAACTAAAATAATTAATGACTAGTTATGAATATAAGAAGATATATTAGGGATATATATTAGGGTGGTCCTTATTTTGGACTGGGTTGAGTTTTTCATCTGCCCCTGCAATAAGTTAGAAATCACAACCAAAAATATGTCATACTTTTTTAAGATTTTTATCTCAACCTTATAATGAGATTTATTTTGCATTATCTATAATTAAAATCAATTGGACTACAGTTATAATGTGTATAATTTTTTTTTTTTTCAATATGACTGACAAACGAACGTTTTGAACGGATATTTAAAAACGTCCATTCATACTCGAACTTTCTTTATTTTGTATTGAAAACTTTATATATGTACACCTTGTGTTACTTTATTGCAGAAGAATGTCAGTATCCATTTTGATAGGAGTTTTACTTTTTTGACCAACGACTAGATTCGATAATGGATTATTTACTAATCAGTCTAACTTAAAAAAAAAAATTTAAGTATGCTTCTAGTTGAGATCAAATTTGGTATCTCCAAATACTGTAATGATTTATTTCACTTATAATATATTATATTAGTATACTGTATATTACTCATTGAAAATAAAAACGTTTTTATCGAAATACAGCTTTTTGTGTGGTCCATCTTCCACCTATAGATGGCAGTATGTATACAATATTCAGTCGCCATCTCAGTGTGAAACTCATAGATGTCGTGAGTATTTTGGTTATAAAGCAAATTCTAGGCTTTTGTGTTGCAAGTTACGATCAATCTTCAACGGCTTTCTTGAGAAACTACGCTTGCCTAGTATACACAAATCTAAAATTAGTTCTCATCACCGTTCTGTTGTTAGACTAATAATTGTAGTAATAATAAATCATAATCGGTATGAAGTCGGCTCAAAATAAATAATATCCACTGAACGAAAAATACATTAAAAATCACAGGAAAACGTAAAAAAACCGCAATTAAATAAATTGATACCGAAAAAAAGTTGAAAATATTTCATAAAAAATCTGTTTGAATTTTGCAAAAAGAACTGACCTCGACGTGATTTGAACACGCAACCTTCTGATCTGGAGTCAGACGCGCTACCGTTGCGCCACGAGGTCCGGTGTCGAAACATGTTTAAATGAGTATATTTAAATCGAACGCTATTGTATAACTTCATCGACACAACACCAGTGTGATAATATATCCCATAGTATTTTTATCTTCGATGCGGAGCTGAGAAGGTATTGTTTTTCCAATAATGTGTTTTTACTTTTGTGCTACTCAGCTGATTTATTCGTGTAGCAACTCTATATATTAGTAATCGTACCTGAAAAGGTACTTTATTGGGACAAAAATTTAAAAAAGTTCACCCCTTCCCCTTTAAAATCGACAAAAAACACCCTAAAAATGTACATATTTTTCGACTTCAATAAGGCGCTTTATAACTTTTTTTTTAATTATTGAATTAATTCCAAATTTGTATAGAATATTCTTAAGACGTCTTCATTCTTATACCTATGAACATAGAACATCATAAATCCTTTTCCAAAGAACTTGAAAGGTCAAAGGGATAAAAATGGTTTTGTTGTTTTACTTTTCAAGCAAACTTTTAGGTATTTAGGTCTGAAAATTGGACTGAAGGTAGATCTAGAATGGAACTATAACATATACAGTTTTCTCAAAAATCTGTCGGCAAACTTTTTTTTTTCTAAAGGAAATATCCAAAAAGAGTAAATCAACAGTCAGTGTGCAGACAATCAACCCTCATCGTATCTACCCTAAAAATATTTAAAAACAATTTTAAGCACTAATTTGTCATTATGTAAAATTTAATAATAATAACAAGCTCGTATAATTGTTTAAAACCAATTTTTATTATTATAATTTACAAACTCCAGTGGTAAGAGTAAGATATTATACTATTAATATATATTATTATATTATATAAAACATATATTTTGTTATAACCGGGGGGTGGACACCCAAAGTTTAATACGGTGTATATACTCTCATTTACCATTCAGTATTATGTTAATACTGTCCATTGTCTAGTACTAAGTTTTAAGTATTATAAAAATTATTGGTAAGTTGATGAAAAGTATAAAACTATAACGAAAAATTGTTGATTGTTCTCACATTTAGTATTGTATAACGATAAATTGAGTCATCTCAACTTTTACCACTAAGACCCGTGGTTCAGCGGTTAAGTTGGTTAAGTTCGGTTAAGTTCAGCGGTTGAAATCGGTTTAGCAGTTTAGAATATATTGTGGGTCCAGACACAAAAAAGAAAAACGCATCATTGAAAAAACAAAACCTTTTCAGCTCTGTATCGAAGCTAAAAATTATTTAATTTATTATTCATCATTATAGATTATTCAGAATTTTGTTGCGTTTGCTGGTAATAAAAACAGTAATATATCGTTTAATCATTCTATAAAAAATAGTTACTGGTAAATAGCATAGATTTACTGTACATAACGAAAAAATATATAGTAATTTTGTATAAAAAAAAAAAAAATCGATAATAAAATTGAAGTTATGTAATAATAATTGTGTTTGAAATCTAGGTTCTAGACTGATATAGGTTATTTAAGGGAAAATAATAAATTATGGTATTTGTTATAAAAGGTAAATTTATGTATATTGGATTTTCTTGACTGTTCTTTGGTTTTATTTTTTTGTTTATGGTGTTTGTTGAATGTTGGGAGTATTATTTGTTTTATTGTTATTATTTTGCTTATTTTGTTCTGTAAATATTTAAACAATATTATTTTTTTTATAATTTTATGATTTGATCACAATAAATGTAAGACTTGAATTAAAATTGCCTTATTTATAACTAGTAATTAAGTACACTTGTACAATTGCTATTGGGGGTGGTGCAATCACGAGGTAAGGGCTAGGCTAAGCTCATTCAATTTACTTTCTAATATAATTGTCTACTTCTGTGTGCTCTGTGATCTGATTCTCACCCTACTATCTTTATTTTTATATTTCATTTTCTCTCGTCTACAAATCTAAATATTATAAATGTGAACTATTATTGTTGTTTTGTCATAACTTTGAATAATTTTATTAATATTTGTACTAACTTGAAATATATATTTAAAAAATGATTTTTTGCTTTTTTTTTTTATTTAATTAAGCGTTTTTTGTTCATACAGTAGTTGCGACTTGCGTACATAGGTCAATATATTATTATCTGGCCGCCCAGGTTTGAGCCGAATTGTGTGTCAGAGCACCCTTTTCGATGGAATAAATTTATACTGAATTTCTGGCTCCCGTTTATGATCGGCCGACTTTAAACACGGCGCGGGCTATCTATTTGTATTTAATTAATCCAATATGGCAGTCGGCCTTTTATTATTTTTTTCAAAGTTTCCCATCTGGTTATATTCACCGTGTATGTATGATATTCTCGTGGTACAGACACGCCGAGCCGAGCACAGAGCGGACGTGCCACTACCGTGACGTGGCCACCGCCGCCGCCCCCCCCCCTTTCCCATAGTTGCGGCGTCGGCGGCGGCAACAGCAGTCTCCCGAAACGGGTTCGGTCGACGACCGCAGATCCAAGATGATCCGTCGACAGTGCCGCGCAGAGACCAGAACCGGTCGGCGAGCGAGCACAGCGGCGGCACCGGCCGCTCAAGGTTGTTCTTCGTCCACTCGGAGCGCAGCGGCTGTGCCGCCGGAGAGTAGAGGGCGACGGGTGGGGTGGGGTGGGGACGACGAGGGGAAAGGATGAAATATTTTCTCGGCCGCGTCCACAAAGCCTCCCCGGGTAGTCCCGGACCAACACCGTCGTCAAGGGCGCGTTCGTCATCCGCAGTAGCGCCGACAGTTTCCCCCTTGAGTACGGCCAATATACGGCCGTTTATATTATATTATAATTATTATATTGTTTTTTAAGTGCGACCATAATTAATGTAATCAACGGTTATTATTGAGAAAAAAAAAGCCACGTCGAGTTTTTTAACGTGACGAGTGACGGGTGCCGTCGGATTTGAGTGTACCTATTTTAAAAAAAAAACAATAATATCATTTTATTGCTGTTGTCGTTGGTATTATGACCGTAGTCGCCCTGGAAGACTTTTCAGCTCGACCGAAGGATACCACTTAGGATCGATATCAGAAGAAGGTAAAGGATTGTGAATCATAGGATTTTTGATAACAGCGCAGTTTCGTTTCGATTAGACCTGAAATTAAGTAGCGCCCACAAGAGCTGCACACTCGGCGGTTACCGGCAAATTTAATATCATATCCGTTTATCAAAACGGTTAACGGTACACATAATATCCAAACTTAGACATTATACTGAATAAAAGGTTAAGTAGAGTAAAAGGTCTAAGACAGGCCCTGGACACTGATAACAACAATCACGGGCAAGATACTTGACAGTTATCACACAAAAACGCGGCGGCCATCTTCTTATGGCCAACCGCTATGATGTTGTTATTTTTAGTAGTGTAAAAAGCACAACATATTATAATACTAAATAGACTTAACTAAATATCCGTCACTTTTTTGTTTACATTGAAAGTGACACTTTTGCTTTGGTCTATTCCGTGTTCAAAGTCTTAAGTACACACACAACATTCATATTACGTTGTGTACATTTCTTTTTTAAGCGCTATTTTAATGATATTTTCACATTACCAACTTGTGCTCTTTTGGACTAAGATCTGGGCAAAAGTGTTCTCTTTCGGATAACGCCCATATTATTTTCTAACCGCCATATTGTGCTCTACAACAATGTGTCGTATACAAAACGCCCAAACGCTTTATTAAGCCCACACATCTAAAAAAGAACAGCGTTCTGGTGTATGGCGAAAGTTTTTTTTTACTGTCAGAATGAAACGTTTATTTAGCAGGTATTTGACACCGACTGATAATCACTTGAGATAAATATAAATATCAAACGCCAAGTGTGTATAATGTCAATAAACTTCAACGACTGCGCAGTCTTAATATCAATCCAAATAAAAAAAAAAGGAAATATTAGTCTGTTAAAGACATTGTAAATAGTATTTAAAATGATTCGTTATCTCTGGTATGATACAAAGCATTCGATAAACTAACAGTGTTCAGTCAACTGATATGATAATATTGATGAATTTTCCGTGTTCTAAGGAAAACTTCTTCAAACTTAGGTGTGGAATGATTTACTTGATTTAAAATACCGTCTCATTTGCACGTTTTAAATATAGATTTTTTAAATAATATTAGTTCATAGATTCACGACTATAATGTTGACGAGTCAATGCGCAGATAAGATGAATAATTGTCATATAGTAACAGATTACCACCATGATGACATATTATTAATATTACCATATTCTTATCTCCGTTGAACGTTTATATTACTACATTGTTTTCACTAGTTTGCTAGTTTAGATAAAAATGTCAATGAAAAATACATATTATACAAACTGTACATTAGTACCGTTATGAGTAATACCCACCTGTATTATAGGATTTCAGTAACGCTATGTGAACTAGGATAACGTTTCATATTGTTTTTAAGAAATGAACACTCTTGCTAATACTAGTTTACTGTTTCATAACACTAGAAAACTTGCTTGCACGACGTTTTCAAATCTTTGAAAATCGTTTTACCTTCTCCTAGGCATATGTTATTGATCCGTGGCCTAATTTAGTTAAAAATAAAAAAGTGAATATGTTTAATTTAAGTACAATTCCGTTTTTAAAACGTTCTATTATCAACACATTAGTATTTTAATCCGCTAGCTTTAAATCATGTTACTGATATGTATTTTTTCAGAAGATCGTAGAATTTATGACGTTTGGACGATTCTTCCTGTAATATTATAATAGAATGTACACCGTTAAATCAGATTTTCAATGTATTAAGGAGTTAACAGAAATGTGAAGTATTAATAATATTGTGATTATTTCCCAGTGATCATTTCTATAGAAAAAATTACAATTATAATCAAGTAAACTTATTACACACATTTCATTTTAATAGTAGGTAGTTTATTTATGAGTCACACGAATAATCCATTTTTAATTTGTTTATTCTTAAATGTCAACTCGCATATTTATTATTTTAGTAGTTTTCGCATTTTAAAGTTTCAGTTTCAATATTCTTTTAATAATAACAATGTCCGATTGTAAGACCAAAATATTAAAGTCATGTCGTTTAAGTCTCGTAGCTTTATTACTAGTAACAGATTGTAATAAGCAATCTGTATTATTTCTTTGCATCCAATTAATGCTTCTCAATGTTCATAGCCTGTTATAACTGTTATTCTACTAAATTTCAAAGTCAGAAGACACAAGGACGTTTTCCCGGATGAAAAGGCAAGCCTGGGACCCTAAACCACAGGCATAATTATATTTTCATAGTAAACATAATTTATGAGTTATTTTTCTTATCCTTAAACTGTAATACTATAAAATACAATTTATTTAAATTAGCAATAAACAAGTAAGTAGCTATTAAAAGGTAATTGATTATAATAAATATATTTTCTTATCGCCATAAATAGAAATCGTTTAATTATTGAAAAATACAAATTACAAAAGTGAGTGTACAGTAGTAAGTTTAAAATATAAACTTTTTCCTAATTTAGTTTAATTTGTTTTAATATCAATATTTGTATGGTCATCACTTTCTAATCCGATAAACATATTCGTAGAAGTTGAAGCTTTACATTTATAATAATATTTTAAACTATTTAACCAGCTGTAGAACACAATTATACTTAGGTATACCTACTTTCTAATTGAGTGAGATTTCAATATAATCACTAACTTTCAAGTAGTTGTAGCTTTCCTATAGATTATAATATCACCATCGACCAATGTATCAGCTGTAGAGTAGTGTCATAAGAAATAATAATATGTACATACCAGTTACACATGACTTATAACAAGTTTAATACTTGTACTTACCAGTACCATGTATGGTTGAATTTGAATTTATGTACATCGAATACACAGTAGATAGTTTGATTCACAGTTAACCATATGATGATTTTGCATATTATTTTATTAAGTATATTTTCTTTGTCTAGTTCATATTATATTATAAATAGAAAATGTTTATAATGGAATAACTCCACAAAATGTTCTGTTACAATGAACGTAATACATTGTTTAGATCTATGGAAAATGGACGATACCCATTGGGTATCAATGATTTGATGATAGGCCAGACTTAATTATTAATCAGATATTATAAAACCAAGGCCACGAAAAAACAATATTAGTACGTTATTTTCGTTTCTTTATTATCATATTATTTTATATCTATTAATACATCTCATTACTCTCAGTGCGCAGTAGGAATCATTTAACATAGAACCCTTGTTTTTGATAAAAATTGCGCTCTGGAACAAATAAAACAAACCTTTTTCAGCCGATCCTGCAACCACGAAAGAGCATTTTCATGTCTCGTTAAAGTACCGAATACATTTATAGTGTTTGAATTATAGATAATGATATGGTATATTAACAAGCAGTAACAAGCTAGTATCTAAGGTGGCTAGTATATTAAAACATATACAAGTTTGTGGCTAATAATTTAGTGTTTAATATCTGGCTTAAAAGAATTCGTAAAAATATGACCTCTTAAATTCATTTCAGTTCAGTTCTGGTTTGAACGTTGTGAATACAACACATGCCCCACACACATCCCCTTTCTCGGACCATAATGGTTTTAAACATCTATGATAAAAATGAAAGAAAACAACATTTTGAAGACAACGACAATATTCTTTTCCCCAAATATTTCTTTGGAAAAAGTTACCGCTGTTCTATATGAGAAGAAAATACATATTTTTAACATATCTAATATCAATCTAAATCTTATATATTTAAATTATGATTTTGCAAAACATTTTCTATGCCTATTACCTACTTAAAAGCTTCTTAGTAAATAGGCGGAAATAACGCCGTATAGTTGTGACCTTAAGGCGTTATCATCGGCAACTTACATACACGCGCGCTATATTAGTGTAGAGACTACTTTTAGGCAGGCGAACTCTTTGTGTCGACATAATATTTGTTTTTAATATTAAGACTACAGATTAAAAATATAGCCATTAAAGTACACAGCCCATTGCTAATGAGGGAAAATAGCAACGTTCTTTGTGAGTGCACACAGTCGTGAGCGTTCAACGATTTTTTTTTTTTGTTACTTTGCTTCGCGCCAATGCATTTTAACACAAGTTCACGAAAATGGCATAATATCCGCATTTATTAACGTCTAACCTTGCTTGAAAATTAACGATTGTGAGATAAGAGGTTTAGCCTGCAAATAAATGGCTAATACGGAAACGGAATCATTGTATATAGTTTATGTAACGTAATCGTCAACGTGTACAGTAGACATTAAAACATAGATCACGTTTTAGTTCTCATCGGCTAGTCTTGTCGTTTAATGCATTAAAGACAATAAGCCCAAATAAGGATTGCACAAGGATTAACATAGGTACAAAATCGTTGTTTTCTATTTCGTTTCTTGTAACCGAAATATATGCAAAGATGTGATAAACTGTGAACGAAGAAGAGTGAAAGGTGATAAATAATGATCCAGAATGGCGATCGCAGGCCCAAGTAAGATCAAATGTCCGGGAAGCGGCTTTTACCAATTACCACCGGGCTTCTAGTGCAGTCCAATAGTTATAACTTATATTATTGTATTTTATTTATACATTAAATATATAGCCATATAAGTACTATACAATATAATATACTACCTATATATTAAATAATATTTAGAAAAAAACGAAAGATACCAAGTTTGTTGTTGTATCTGACAGTAACACAAGTACTTTTGTAATCGAACCTGAAGAAAAATTACCATGAATGGATAGTACTTTAAGAAAAAATTAAAATGTAAGATATTTATAAATATTCATTGCTGTTGTTTATTAATTAATTAAATTGAAATATTATGTGGATAATTTCCGCATATATCCATGTCTTAAGTTATATACTGGCGTTTCACACTCATTGGAGGGTCGCATATTTAATATCGGTATTCTTTGTTTACATATTGCTCTTTCTTTTTTGCATCTGCAATTTTTATTTTATTTTTTTCGACAATGGCTGCTTATATTGTTCAGTTGGTTTAATTTGTTTATTTTTTATTTCCTATATGGGATAATCGGTTTCAATACAGAGTCGGACCTATTGACTTTTCGGCGGTTGGCAAAATATATTAGTCAGGTTGCAATAATATTAATATCGTGACTTTCTCCTATTAGGATAGAAATCATTATAATATCATTGTTCCAGAGTCAATGCGGCACCACATGGCTTGGACGGGCGACCCTATCCGCGGTCGTTATAATAATATGTAGCGATGACCTCTGGTCATTATTTTTTTTTTTTTTACTTTGTTCATACCGGTGCACAAAAACCGTATTAACTTTAATAGATTATTTCGTAAACGCTGCGGCGGTGGTAGCTGTACCTAGAGTGGTGTTTGTTGTGTGTATGTGTTATTTTTTTCTTTGTCGAGTTTCGCAAAAAAGGATCTGCTATGGCGACGGCGGCGGTGGGCACTGGGCACCCTTGACCCGGTTATATTAAGAAGTGTATAAGGAGGTACTCGCCGAGGTCGTCCGAAATTATAACGGAGTCTGCACACAAGTTATACGCCATCGACAATAAAAAAAAACAATGTGAATTAATTTTTTTTTTCTTTTTTTACAACCGTGGCCGCCAGTTTACTTATTTGATATTATATATTAGTGTATATAATGATACTATTATAATGTTTCCAAACGTTCGGTAACAACGCGTGTATGACCTAGTCTCCGCAAACACAATGGGTCTGACACTAAGACTCACAGTAAATTAAGGAAATCCGTGAGAAAGTACTGCACCACGACCCGACAACTGTGCCAGCTCGTGTTCGCCTCGTGCCCGCCGATGATCGACTTACGCGGGACCGTGTGCAGTCGAACCGACCGTTAAACAAAGTGAAACGTATAATATATTTTGTATTTAGTTTTAACAATACTTACCGTACCACCGCCACACGGTTGTATCGAACAAACAATAGTGTACATCTTAGAGTGAAAATATAAAGAGCTGTAACATCATATTATACGGCTTTGTAGATACCCGTAGCTACGAAGTAATAAAAAAGGCGAGCGACAGTGTGACCGCTTTAAATAGAAATAAATATTTTTTTTTTTTACAAGTTGTTAAACACTGCGCAGTATAATCCTTATCGACTACACAGATCAATAGAAAAATTCTAATTGCACGCCATAACATATAATAAATGATAATGTGATAACACTGTAAAATTACTCAGGTTCGTATGAACCGCCCAAAAAGGCCGTCCGCCATATTGTTTTTCGATAGGGAGCCAGCCTATAGATAATTTCAGTTCTCCGATGTTTCTGGTAAACACTGACCCAGGAAAACCGTGATAACTGTGCATAATCCGCAAAAACAAAATGTCGAACACTTATCAGTCCCGGCCTATAGGTTTCTCTTCTGGTTATTATGCGGTTGGAGAAGTGAAACAAATTAAAAATGTGTATCAGAGGAGTGTAATTTTGTCATTCTGGTCACACTGTAGCTCGCCTTTTCGCTTACTTCATAATATTTTACTTATTCCGACCCCTTGGTATAAATAATAATAAAAAACGGTCATCAACGAGATAATATCTTTCTAGCAACTCATTGTTACAATAATATTGCTGCAAAAATCAAAAATGTTATTTAGAAAACGATTCGATGTGAATCTGTAGAAACCCTCGTCCCCAAAAAGGCGGCATCGAAACGCGATTTAATCACTTTCAAATACAATAGTTTTTACTATGCTGGTTGACACTTAACATCTTTATTATTTACTCCATTCAGTGTATACTGTCACAGATTAAGCTATTAGAGTACATCCTGGGAAATCCAGTTTGACCAAAAACTATTACCTAGCGGCTGTGACGAAAATTAAAAACGGCTTTTGTTAATGTACACAGTATAAATAATTGTTGACGTGTATTATTTCCTCCAGAGAGTGTATAGTAAATTACAACACTTGTACTTTTTTAATTACATCTAACAGAAGACTGTGTCTAAAAAAACATTTGATTACTTACTCCCCTTACCTTACCCCTAAAATCACTCTTCCCTTCAATATTTCACGATAAACATTTTTTTTATCAAATTACAGCCCGTTAAAACTGACAACTTGTTGATTTTCCAAAAGAATGTTATCACAAAATATCAAAAGGAAGATTTTCAAGTGTCATATTTTAGCTTTAAGAATATTTTTGGAAAACAATTTTGATTAGTTTTAAAGTCAGGATACTTTTGATGAAAAACTAAAATTTCCCACGTTAATCGAACGCAAAATATATATATTCATGAGGAAGTACTAAAATGTAATGTAGCCAAGGATTTCTTATTTGAATAGGCTACCATCGATTGCAGTCTGATATGTTTATGGTATTATATAATATTAAATGTTAAATTAGCCACTGATTAAGTATGCAGCAAGCTAATATATTTAAATTTATGAATGTAATATGTATTATGAATAGAAGAAGAGCTACTTTTTAACGACTTTGCGAAAAATAATATCCATTATTTGTGTGTGCTCACCAGGGAGAAATACTTGTATTAGTGTAGTTAAAAATGATAAATCCTTATAACACGCGAAAGTAGAATATTATTCTTAAGCATAATACTTTATTGCTGTGGCATTGAACAAGGTTGCCCTGTCGGTACGTGGGTAACTGTACCGGGATGTGTACGCTGTGAGCATTGGTCGTGGTTGTACTGTAAACGACCTCATTAGAAGTTCTTTAACACTACACACGTTGAATCACCACCATAATAATATACAGTTTAAACGTGTTCGGATTGATGCACGGACGAGACACGAGGAAAACAAAATTAATGTATATAATCAGTCGTTATCGACGAACGTTTTTTTTTACAACGACGAAACGGTTAAAAAGGCAAAAGATTATGCAACAAAAAATATTGTCATATCGTTTTAACGATATTTCGATGAACGATAAGAATAAAATCAGCTCAGCAGTGTGACCAGAATGACAAAATTGCATTTCTCTAGTACATATTTTTAATTAGTTGTAGCACTGCAGCAGTGTGATACAAAACCACAGATATATATGTATGATAAACTAGATTGCTAACTAGTGATAAGAATGCAAGTCGACATTGACCATTTTTGTGGCATTTATATTTATCTGTGATTCTGTACTATCAGCTCACGATTTTAATGAACTTTATAAAGTTTATAGTAAAGTTCTTTATAATCGTGTATCAGCTAAACTTTTAATTGTCATAATAGCAATGATACCAGTTATAAACATGTGATAAGGTTCTAATTCCCACAAAGATGGCGAAAAATGGTAACTTCAATTAATTTATTCTGTGCAGCGTTTAACAACCTATAAAAAAGTATTGACTGTCATTCAATATGCTACCTATTATTTTTATTTAAAGTGGAAACACTAACACTAACATATTATGATGTTACAGCTCCATTCTTAAACGATATCTTTATATCGTTCAATGGCAAGCAGAAAGTTGCAATACCAGAATAATATGTAGTACTTCTAACCATTTAAAAAAAACACATGCGAATAATTTCTTTTTAGTTTTTTTTTAAAAAAACAGGATTTAAACACGCTGTAATAACAAAATTATTATTAATATTATTATTTTCATTACATTTAACAATAACATTTTGTTTTTTAACAACCGCGAGAGATTAAATTAAACCTACTTCAATTGCAATATAATTTTAGCCATATAATTGGGCAATATTGTTACTCTAATATGTATTAATAGCTTAAGGCGTCCACAAACGATAAGTCATGTTCGAGTGGATCGTTTACTAATGTTTTCAAGTAGCTTGGTTCGGTGTTCACAACGTGTATTCTGAGTTGTCCGTTATTTTATGATTAATTGTAATCATTTTGTACCAGTTGACCTACTTGCTATTAAAATAAAAACTGAAATTTTTCTGATATATTTAGGAAAAAAATTAAAAACAAAATGGCCTACAAAAATGCAATTATCATTTTTTATCGGTAGCGTTAAACTTGTATTTTACCTAATAACATTTAGTAATTTTTTTTTTTAAAAGCGTTTTCTTGGTAATAGATATTATTTCACCCTGTTTTTCGCTCATCCCACACCTTGACCTGATTCGCCACCTTCGCACAATGCCCACAATACTCTATCCGTCAACGCTGAATAATTGAAAGGAAAAAAAAAATACCTACAATATGTAGGTGCGCACGAATCGAATATCATAATAATATTATATTGTATAGTGTTTCTAGTAATGTAAAATAATAGGCGGTATTACAGCGAAATTGTTTTTGGATGATTGCCCCGTTCAGTCCGGTTGTAAGTACACATAGATTGCTGAAGGTTTACTCGTGCGAAACGCAAAATGGTGAAAATCGTTTTGGTTCAGACGGTTTTAAGACGTGTAAACTATTTTTTTACTCTGGTCTCGTCCTGGTTTTTTTTACGCATAATATGACACAGTTATAATCGATTACCACCTCGCCGCCCGTTAACCATGCGTGTAAAATGTTTAAACTGCTTTCAAATTGATTCGCATAGATAAAATTCACATTCAAGTTATAATAATATTATCTCAACTAGTGATTTTGTACGCGAGTCGTAGGAATGTAGGAAGTAGTAGCACAATTTAAAGAAGTGGAAGGGACAGTTCAGATCATGAAGGGGTAGTTAGATCAAAGATGACGGAAAGAATTAATCTATTCTGGTGGAAAAATTTAAATAATGCCATTAAAAATTAGATTGCAGAGTGTCGAATTTGCGATCAAACTCAAAAAGTCATTTTTTTTGATAAATAAAATATATAACATCGCATAGATGTGTGATAATATCTTACATATACATATATGGTAATAAGGTACTTATGTACCTTATTTATTTAGCAGAGTAAATATTATTGAGTTATTACAGATAGCGTATCGATTGTGTAGTTTTTGAAAGACTACAGTTTAAAATTAATCACATGACGCATAAACAAATTTACACATTCCAAGACGACAATAATAATTGCTCTGTTCTAAATTAGAAGAGTATCGAATGATAAATCAATAATTGATGACCCCGGTATAATTAATACTACTAGTAATTCCGTCTCAGAACCAACTGTAAGTACACAAACATCTAGTAATGACTGAGTGTCAGTATTAACACTAAAAGTGTCGAACCAAATATTTTTATTAGTTTAACCAGTGAACGTTTTCCATCTGACAAAGTTCATTTTAAAGAACCACTCGGTCACCAAGGAAAACGAATTATAATTTCTCAAGGCCCTCGTCAGTCTAAGGGTCCGTTTCGAAAAGACAGTGACCAAAAGACAAAATATTAGGGTAGCCCGTCAATTTCAATGACAAACGCAGCTCTCGAATAGGATTTGTGTGGAGTTAATCTAATCTTGGGTTGATCGTCGAACCGGGTAAGTAAAACTACATCCGTGTTTCTTGTTAAGTCGCTTTTTTTCGAAGCCCCAACACGTCATAAACGGTCGTAAAAACCGAAATTTCTCTTTTTACAATTCCGTCAGTGCCTGTTGTGATAGTTGTACATCTTGCACCCTAATGTATCGTGTGAGTGTGCCAACAAGGAGCTAAATACTATCGTAATTACTCATAGTTTACACGAAATGGCCTTAAGTAAATTTTATCTGTGAATCACAAACATGACGATAACGTTAATGTTGTAACAAACAAAAGCACTTTTAAGACCTTACAAAATATCACCAGACGACGTTGGGTCATTAAGTGTATTAAATTCCTTTTTTTTTTATTAGTAATATTATAATAGATTATTTTTCATAATATTATACACTATAATTAAAGTAAGTCGATGCGCTGAATATCCGTTTACATACAATATACATTGTGTGACTTGATTGTGTTGAAACTTTCATGGGTTGAACTATTAGCAGGATCGTTTTTGGATCATGGACGGATCCAAAAATGATCAAGCTAGTTGTGTGACATTTTATCTTAAACCAACACGGTTAGGTTGCTTAAATTGTTTATTTTTCTTATTGAAATTGATTCTTCGCATCTAACTGTTACCAATGACCTAAAAGTGTAAACAATTGCTTACATTTTTGTAATCAATGTTAATTTTTATCAAATTAAAAACCACACAACATAATAAACTAAATAGCTTTTTTGGTTTGTTAAAAGTTATTTAAACTGTTTCTAAGAAATGTTCAAACATGATGAACTTGCCACGTGCCGCGTTAAAAATGTTTCTAAAAACAAATTTTTACCGTTATTACTGTCAATAATTTTTATTATTATTGCAATACGAGTTTCCGGATGATAAAATTTGTCAGTTTTAATATTTCCACTGGAATAAATAAACGGTACTAGCCAATGACTTTGAAGCTGTTACAGACTTGCTTTTATAGTCGGAACTCGACCAGTAAATAAGTTAAACCCTATAGTTTAAGCAAGTCATGACTACATCTTTTCCAATAGGAGTAGAAGAGAAATATTAGTGAGATTTGCTCAATTTTTAAGACAAATTATAATAATTACCGACCCAACCATTGTTTTAAGAACATTCAACTTGTTGCAACTTTTCTAACTTTTCAAATCGATAACATCATTGATAAACGTTTAAACGGTTACATTGTTTTCATACTAAAAATACATATTATAATATGATACGTTCAGATAATAACATCACAATGGACGCCTGCGGAGATTCATCCTCATCATTGTTATAAATTCTACTCTGTATAAACCACTTCAAATTTACATTATACTTTATCCACCGAGCGTTTATAATAATAATTACACAGCCAGGTCTATGCCAGTCGTATGGCGTTAGTCTAATAATATACCGGTCGATAAATTGACTCTTAAGAAAATATGGTTTTCGTTTTAATTATCCAAACGGCGCTCGTCGTGTCTACACTTACACATGGTATTATTTTTTACACAAACCCTTGACTCTTGAAACTCTCAAGTTAAGAAACTCTTATCGTTACCACCGTACGGTATATGACATTAAAGATTGACAGATACCATAACGAGTGTAGTGTGGACGTCTCTTGAAGTGTGTATATGCGTTTATTATGTGTAAATAATAAAGTATAATTATTGTTTTTTTCATGACATTAAAGGATGCGTAGGTTCCTCTTGGCCGTTGACGCCGACACGGCGGCGATCACGGCCCGTAAGGTAAGGTAAGATTTTTTTTTTCTTTTCCTAAGAGGCGGATTATAGACATTCAGTGAATCGAATAATAACTAACGGAGGAGGGCAAGCACTGGCGCATAATGTAGGAGTGGATACACTCACACGGTAAAATATATGTACATACAATTGAACAGCGCTGTTTGATAACTAATGTCATACGCCTGTGTGTGTGTTTTAAGAAGTTATTAGTGGCTGACAGTGATCTTAGGTCGTATTTTTTTTTCTTATTACGCATGGCGGTGACTCATCGCGTCCAAACACTCTGTACACAACCGGTCAGAAGGTTGTCAAACCAAAAAAAAAAAACAACACGGTCGTGACCAAAAAATAATTAACCGTGTAGATAAAAATCGAATGCACGGTAGTCGGCCGAGACGGTATTTTTTTTTTATAGGTAAATAAATAATTGGACTTATTCTCGAACGCCCTTGGAAGAAGAGCAATAGAGTTCGGTAAACCGTATGCATGTTATATTTACCGCGTTTTTTTATTCGTGAGATATTGTTTCATATTGAGTATTTTTCAAGAAATATCCTGCGAACGTGAGCTTCCTTAAACACTATAATATTCTTAGACTTTTGGCCATTGGACACTGTAACCGGTAACATTAATAATAATTGTTAAGTGTTATCATCGAGTATCGCATTATATCAAGTTGTACAAGTATATTGCAAGTATGTTTAAAAAATATATTCATGGAAATTGAGAACCTGTTATTGTGATCTTTATAGCAAACATGTCGTAAAAAAAAACACACAATTATTTTGATTTCACTGTCGTTTGTTTGTCGACGATAAACTATTACAGTTTGTACCTAAGCAAAATAATATGCAACGTATACAACATTATTTTTCAGACAACTATAAGAATATGAGTCCGGGTTTTCTTTATTATCTACCGACTAATATAATATTCACAGGTGTATTCTAATAACTAATATTGTTACCTATTTTACTTTTTTTAATGATATACGACGTACTAGTGGCGAATTTTAAAATTGACTCTCGACTTCCCTTTTGGATTACACGACCATTGTCCACCATATTTTGTGCACAGCTGCTGATTTGAATTTCTAATTATTCATACCACTGCAAGGGCTAAGGTCGTGCATACATTATTATGATAATATATAGTTTTGACTATGTTTGTTGTACACGCACGATATATGTATCATAAATGGTCAAGTGGAGTAATTCCAAGCGAATAGGACAAATGTAAATGTAGTTTTACAAAAAATAACCAAAAAGTGTTAGTTGTAAATCACAATTAAATAAAAAAGGCTTGTTTTTCCTACAAAATAAAAAGTACTCACATCTACCCTACTGTAATCTACACACCTGTATGAAGCATAATATTATGATATCTTCTTAAAAGTTATATAAATTTAATTTGCGTTTCATCATTATGTTCCAGAACCGTGCCGTGCCTGAGTATGGATACCGGCGATTACCGTTACCGTGGTGGCGGTAATGTCACGTCCGCAGACGACGAACCCGAAGATCGTTTTCAACCTTGGCTTTTCATGGCGGCCGAAGATCTTCTAGAACAACCGCAGGGAGCTCCCGAGGGAGACGTGCAAACCGATTATCTTGCTGCCAATTTGTTGCTACTCTATTTGAACTTGGTTAGGCTGTCCATGCTCAGTAATGATGACCGGCAACCTCTACATTCAGAACTTGTCGAGGAAGAGCGCCAAATGATAAAGTAAGTGTCAATCAAAAACTGTTATTTCTCAGGGATTGCGAAGTTAACTATAAAATCAGACTTTGTAGATGAGACTTACAATTCAGTACTGAACGCGTATTTAAAATATCTCAGTAAAACAGATTTGTTTGCATATAATTTCTAAAATATTTTTAATCAACACTTTCTGTCATCGCTAGTGTTAGGTTAGCGATACTATATATTTTCTTTGAAAAATAACATGTTAATAAGTTTGTCTTTAAAAAGTTATGACGTTAAAACACATTTTAAAAAAACGACCATGTGAAGTTTTTATTTATAAAAGTCCAATCAACAAAATCTGTTCCTATAATTTTTTTTTTAAATTAACTTGCAGAGTAATGTTTTATAAATCTCTACTGTCGGTCTGCCCGATATTCGTTCCCGCATAGGCCATTGATTGTATATTATTACCAGTAATAATAGTGTATAGCTGGGTCACCTAAATCGAATTCAATAGCGTGACTTTATTGTGGCCATGCTTGGCGTGATTCGCCACGTTATCATTTACTACTGTCCGCACGATCTGCGTTATAGTCCATTGCGGGATGCTTCGTCAAAGTCACATGATCATCGTCAAACCGCAGTTGGTCAGGACAAAATGCCAAAAACGTGCGGTGACTGAGCCATAAAACAAAATCAGTACACATAAAACGTTAGGTATCTCGTTTTATTAATAATATAACGTATTCTTTACTATTTTGCCCGAAATCTTAACACTGTAGAAGCTGTTATTCTGATATCTGTGTTTGTTCGTCCGCGATAAGAAAAAGCTGATTACAGATGTTGATAAGAGTTTAGTGATAAGAAGCCTAATATTTTCAAACTCGATATTTCCTAAGTTCGATCGTTAAAAACTAAAACTAAACAGTTATCCGCAGACAAGGTGAGCCACAACAGCCACGTGAAATAAGATAACGCAAAATTCTACAGCTACGATCCACCTGACGGCTTTCTTTAATAGAAAATTAATTAAATTGTTTAATTTAACCCAAGTGTTATTTGACACACACGCGCGTAATAATAAACGTCGATCTCACTTGAAATTTGTATTTTATGTATTACGAATAAATAGGTATAATTAAATACAACGATAAGATGTTTGGTGTTATCTAAATTGCGATTAGAGAATTAGTCGTTTAATGTTTTACTCTAATAAAATATGTACTCCGTTCGTTTGGCAGAGTTGTAGCATAGGTTAGAATGAAAAAAAAAAAAGGTGAATGGCGTTCGATAAAGAACAACTATGAAGACCGATAAAAGCATAACCAAATTATTATACATCATAATCATGCGATTTGAAAACTATAATTACTGATAAATCATTATCAGCTAGCCTCGATTACACGACACATCACACAAGTGCTTTTAATTCTGACTTAAATAATTATAATATGGTAGATAAGACGTCGCGGCGGCGGTGTCATCTGATAAATGATGTCGCCACAATATCATATTAGTGGGTAAAATTTGTTTTTCACATTATAGATGTTCTATTGATCACAAACAATGCGTTAATTTATAATATTTGTCATACCATGGACATTTCAAGTCCTCGCGTGGAATTTGTTCCCAGGACTCGGAATCGCTCTGGTAAACTTCAAACGTGTGCAGAAATCAATGATAGCAGCCAGGTCAATGTTAGACGGAGAAGATCCACGTGGGACAATAATCTGTTGAACCACATGGTGATGGAAGTGCAGAAGCTCCATAGAGATACATTGAAATCCGAACTTAACAGCTATCTGCCCACAATAGTGTTTACCCTAACAGACAAATTACGGCTACCTCAGATAATGAGTAGTCTAACAGAGAGCTTGAAAGAGATGTGAATTGGAAAAAAAAAAAAATTACTGAAATTAAAATTAATCCAATTAGATGCAAGCAAACCGTCAGGCCTGTCAGTTCATATTTTATAGGACCTCTTGTTGTTAAGAACAATATTAGTTCACATTGAGCCTGAGCGCACCATTTTAGTTAATCCGAATGCATAATAAATTTATCACAGTTGATGCCTGTAGTTTGTCACGGTACCTTATGGTATACAATACGGTTATGGTATGGATCTTAACAGTATGATTTTAAAACGGCCGCAACGATTAGGTACAGTGTACAAAATGTTGATTGTGTGCTAAAAAATAGGTTGAAATTGGCGGACGACTAATTTCCATTATACACACATAAAGGTTACCGCGAGAAGGTTAGAATCCACAATTTTGCCATAATAATGATTTCCTGATCAATCATATTGGAACTGCCACTAAAACGTTCCGAATAAACTACAACCTACATTTGTATTGTTTGATAACTATTGCACCCTATATGATACTTACCTAAAACCACAATAGTTACAACTGGGCTCATGAGAATACCAGCTATTTTATCTGAGCTTAATCATTTTGCTGAAGTGTAAGTTTCTATTTTAAATAGAAACTTAAAGTTAGACTCACAGAGTGTATACTTATTATATTTATTGAAAAACCGCTTATGTGAATCTTTATTGATATTTTAATTATTATTATTGTTTGGTTATAGCAGCGTCCGATAAAACATTTTTCTGAAAAGAAACAACGTACAAATTAATTTTCCATCAAAAGCCAAAATCAAGATTAAGACGGTTTCTTAGCTTTTAGATAAATACCTAATTGTGTCCTTAGAGTTTTGTTTGAATATCTTAAATTATAAACACTAAAATGGATGTAATAAAGACGTTACTTCACATCTCGTTCAAAAATGTATAAAAAGTTGTATGACAAATACAGTTAACAACTTTTCAGAAAACATTTCGTAGTTGGATTAACTATAATTATTGTGCTTAATATAAAGACACAATAAATGTATACTTGGAATAACTAAATTTTGGTCGATCGATTGGTCTATTTATTTAGTTTTTCCAACTATAAATTTATTGTGATTCTATATTGTGCATCATCGCTTAGTTTTCATTTTTTAAACATATAGTATTGTAACTATTAAAATAAAATAAAACCAAATCGCAACGCATAATAATATGTTGTGTTGTTCAAATGCATTTTATCGCGTTTACCTATGTGAACTGATATGAATAGCAAATACTTGATAACAATATTGTAGTTTGTAAACATTTGGTAGTGACGTACAAATTAGTTGTTGTCGATTTCATTTATTTTATACTATTATTAATGTCACTAACGTTTAATGTAATGATATTGTAAAACATTGTTGAGTAAAGTTTGACTTCAGATTTTTGAAAAAAAACGTATATTATAATTTCTCACTACCCAGACCTGTGCTCAGTCTTATTTTCAGACATTATGTCTTAGAACTTTTTTGATTTTTGGATGATTTTTGTTTACTCAACGCACGCGCCATCTCTCTCGGGTCCATCCGAGTGTTGGTGACCCTAATCACTCTAGTAGAAATTGTTTTTTTTTACACGCAGTGTAAGTGAAATAGTTTTCATATTTTTTTACTTAACTGCTCAGTCTTCGACTTTCTTTCGTGTCGCTTTTGTGTAACCCCAACGCGATTAGTCCAAAATTAACCGCCAAACCGATTTCACTAGTGTTCCGCTAATAAGCAATTAAAATAATTATCAATTTGCATACATATGATTGACAGCTGGGTATAACAGAAGCTAGAATATCGGTTTTCCGTTCCGCCAAGATATGTTCGTGCTCAATAGGTTTTCAACCTATTTTACAAACACATCACCGTGGAAATAATAACAACATCTCACTTACCTCAGCACCTTGACAGTGCGACTGGTTTTATTAAAATTAAACAAGAGATGCCTAATAATTATTCTGCTAATAAACAACATCGCAGTTATCTCTAATTGATATTGTTTGGGTGTATGAAAACAATATATTTTCTTTTATTAATACTCACGGTCAACAAGACAAAATATAATTATTAACATTGACTGTTTTTTTTTTTGGTTCGTATCTATTGTGTATCGAAAGTGTTTGTGTATTATTCTGATTTTTGGAATACAAATCAATTGTTCTGTCAAGATCATCTGTTATTATTTTTGTTTATTAAAACGACGAAATTATCTGGCGAATGTCGCCTTATTGTATTACCTATAAAGTTTGAGAACTGCAGTATGTCTACCTTGCGAAGATTATTGTATTTAACGTTGTCATATTATATGCCTGTGATTATTAGCTATTTTACTGTGATAAAAATGACACTCTGAGGCCAAAAAATGAATTACTCATTGCAGCAGATATACATTGAAACGTTTATTTGAAAGTTATTCTATCGCTTTCAGTTTTAACAACTCATTTAGACCTGTGACCTCCCCGTGCTCCGTCTCCACTTAAGTGTAATGGTTTTTTATTATTATCAATTTTTTTTTTTTTTTACTTGTTTGCAGGCAAAATACAAGTTCTGACGGGTTGATTGTCGAGCCCGACGTCGACGAGCGGCGGCCTCGGTTGCCCGGGGAACCGGGACCATCAACAGACGAGCGGCCGTCGACGGACCAGCAACGAGAGCGCCGGCGGTCGCAGGGCAGCACAGCCATGATAACCGTATCGGCGTGCGGTTTCAGAGCGCGGCCCAAACCCACGGCCCTGTTCCCGGTCGACCTGGCCGACAGGTTGAGGTCGCCGCCACCGCAAGGTTCCAGGCCCAGGCAGTACGGACGGCGTAGGAGGAGCGGGGGCGGCGGCGACGGAGGCGGAGACGACACGTCGGAGGAGTTGTCCGTGACCTTAAGATTGGACCGGGAAGAAGTCGAAGTACACCAGGTCACTTCTACTAGGGAACAGGCGATGGACCAGGGCGAACAAGGAGAAGAAGGAGACCAACAACAAGAACCCAGGCTCATCACTCCGCTCAGGTAATGGCCAAAAACCACGTTTAGTCGATATATTTTGTAATTAAATGCCATGATAATGTATGACGTATACCGTAATTAATTCAAGTAATTGAAAAAAAACGAATTATTTCGAGAGGATTTTAACAGTTTAATTGTAGTGAACTTTAAAAATACCTTCCGATAACATATCCTGCGTAATGGTTTATAGAGGTATAAAGGGAAGAAATAAAAAACCTTTAAACTCAGTGTAAAACCGTTGTAACTCAGAACTTCTAAAAGAAAAAAAACATTTATTGTGCATAGTAGTTCATAGCGATTGTCGTTTCCACATTATTCATAAGAGATTTAAAAACAGGAACAGTGCTTATAAGATTACACTTATTTTATATTGCTCTTAAAAAAAAAAAAAAATGTATTTCGTTCCACTTCGACCACTGATACAAAGTCTTACCGAAAGGACTTGACCGATGTTATCACATAACGTCCTTGAATTCATAGAATATAGTTCAAATTTAACAGTATCTAAATACTAGATTGTTCCCTGACATTTAGACCCATATTATAGTAATGAACGAGGCACCGTCTTCTAACCTGTTGTCACCGACTTGTTCCCGAAAAAGTAAAAGTTTCAATATGAGATTCGATTGTTATTGTTCGGCTGAATGAGACTGTTTTTTGTCGAAAATACAATGCTGAGTAAACAGAATGCGACGAAGACGTTAACAGCAATAAGACCAGAACAATCTATTGGAAATACTTACATTTTGCCAATAGTCTTAGCGTTTGAGAACGACGCGTGATTGGGTCTAAAGCTAAGTAAATAATCAAATAGTAAGTCCGTTAAGACGCGAGTCGACTCTGGAAGTGTTTTTAAAAGGAAAAATCAATTTTTTGCGCAATCTTTTGTCGTTTGAAATTGGTGAAGACATATTATTATCTCCCAGGGCTAAATATTTTGTTAAAGTCCGCGTATAATTAAAAAATGAGCGGTTTTTCGCTATATTAGTCTTTGTTTGTGTAGTGATTCATTTTTATTGTTATAAGACACTTTTTTTTATCTTAGTACGCAGTGGCGCAACTAGACGTTGTTGTACACCGACGTTAATTATTATTATTGTATGTGTGAGGAAAGACCTATATTTATAGTTTTTCTCTATTGTGTTGAGTAAAATTCATATATTTTATTTATTAACGGGGGGAACTCGGTAATTAAAATACGGGAGATTTCCCTTTTAATTATTTTTAATAAGCCAAACACGCGCTTCTATAGTGTTTCCATTAGCACACATTGTAAGTACACAGTTGTCCAACTTGTCGCATCACAGCTGCTGTCGTCGGTCAGAAATAAATTAATCAATACAACGGAAACGTCAATTAGATAATAATTAATAATAGGTATAAAAATAAAGGCAATTTGGGTTTAGTAACTACCGATGCTGATTAACGAAAAACCTAACGCCTAACTTAGCTTATTCATTTTAAGAATATAAAGCTCACATTGGATAAACGCCGAAGCTACTGAATATATTATGTACCAAAAATATAGCTAATGTGTAGCTTACTATACTTATATTTAACTTGTGTTATTTTAAAAATGTGTTGCAAACTAACAAAATTTCACGAGAGATTGTAAATAAAATCCGTAAATAAAAAACATATTGTTATGGAATCATATTATCGTCAATGAGCGTTTCTCGGTTTGGACGTCTTAAAAAGAGTTGTACTAATAATTTATTCTTCTAATCAAGCTTTAAAATAATAATAACAACCGAATTTTACACTATCAAATATTGTGTTAGAATATTCGAATCGAATCGACAATAATAAAGGTCTGACAGAAAAAGCCTTACACTTCAGCACCGCAAGTCACAATGCAAAATGAATGTCAAAATAAAACTGTATAACAAGTAGGTACTAAGTTCAAGGCAATAGCCTGACAGCTGAGTCGTTTTCGCCTAACACAATATGTCCAATCCAACATGGTTTCATTATACTCACAATGTCCGTTTCATCAAAATCGCCGACAATAGTATTGACAATTAAATTGTTACTATTCTTCAATTGACCGTATAGTGCAAGTATTTTGGCTTGACCTTCGATTGACTATTATAGTGTTTATTAAACCTTCTGCATAATATATGTATTTTTTATTTTCTCGTTGCCAACACTATGGCTAAGTACAACAGCGATGCGTTGAAACGTTATTTTACACTAACCCTTTAAGTAACTTAATAACTGAATTATTCGACCGACTTTATTTGCGCCACGTGTTGATTTGCATATGTGGAATCGTGGTCGAGCTGATAGCCTTTTTTCAAATTGTATAAAAACAAAACTAGAGACTACATATCAAAATTCAAACTCATTATCCACCAAAAGTTGACGGCTCTGGCGTTCATTTGAAAAACGATACATAAAACAAAGTATAGGCCTGGTTTCTTGAAGAACTCTAGGCAAGAAAACTAGGCCACTCATTCTTCGCCTTTATATTATGCAATCATTATTATAATATAAACGGTTGTTATTCAACGTTAAACAATATCAAATGACAATCTATAAGTTAATGTACATAGACCGTGTTAAAACAGCTGTATTATTTCAACCGACAGTCGATGGTACCAAGCCAAGCCAAAGTATTGTTAAACGGTAATGTCTAATGTTCCGATGAATATCTTCTATTATCTAGCCGTAATCATTCGTAAAGTGCTAATGTTTTTATTGAAATATAAAAATATCTAGTAATGTTTAGACTCGGTACAGAGTGTTGTATGGCGAGTCAGACTACTGTATTTATGTGTACAGTTTAAAATTCACGGGAGACTAATTATTACAGTGTACACGTTGTGCTTATTTATAGAAACAAATAATTATAAACTAATTTAACCAAATATGACCATCGGCGTTCGGTCGTTAATTTCCCCCCGCTAAGACCGTTTATTTTTGAATGCCTGAATGGTTACCAAAATTATGTTTGCTGCTTGTTGACACACCAAAGATGCGCTAGGATGGAGTCGAGCAACGTTTTTTTTTCGAATAAAATATTTCAGTGGTAATAATAGCCAGTACTGCGCTGTTGAGAAATCCATTTAAAAGTATTTAAATACTGTTTTACAAAATCCATAACTGATCCGTTAACGGGATAGTCTTGGGAGATGCTTTGAAAATGTATTGAGAAAAATTTTTAAAATATGTATCATTATATTTTTGAGTATTGTATTTTGTGTTTTTCTGCTGTATACAATATTGTGATTTAAAACCGTAAACCGGTAATGCGTGTCCGTATTGCACATGTTTATTAGATGCATTAATATTGTTATGGATTTTCTATATTATGGCCAAGTGCTAACTACGAGTGTTGGGTTTCACAAACGATTAATGTATATGTATACATAACATATGTAGTGTCGTACCAAAAGAATAGTATAATATTTTTCTCTTTTTTAAACATAATATGCTTGTAAACTACCTTGGCTGGCAAAAGTAATACTGACCGTTTTCGTCAATTTTAATGATGTTTTACTGTATTTTAATAACGTTTTTATGAACTCACAATCTTGTTATTTCTGATGCCACCCGTTCAATAGGGTAGCAATCATTTGAAAAAAAGACATAATTCTCATATTGATAATACATTACTAACCAATGATAATATTATATGCAAAGTTACCGACTTGTTGTACAGACCCCCCTTGAAAAAAAAATGTTTATTTTATTTATGTACTTACATATTACTTGGCGGTTGCTACATAAAAAAAAATGATTAGACTCATCAAGTCATTATACTCAGACTGTGATTTGTTCCAGGATTTCCCAAAGTAGACATAGTTATAGCAAAAATGTATACGTAACACATTACATAAAGTCGCAACAACATCAATTATCATTATGTGTATGATTATTATTAGTCGAATTTTTGCAGCGCATTAATGGTAGCGTGCTACTTTATTTTAGCCTTGTTGGAACACCCGGGGGACCTTGTGTAAGGACCAAGGTCGAAACTGACCAAGGGGTTGGCACGCAAACTTTAACATTAGCTCATCGAGTGACGGTTGTTTTCATGAAAACTGTAATCGATATTTTTGTTTTATAATAATTGGACATCCCTATAACAGCTGTTTTGCTGACCACCACCAAACTTTCTTTTGGCACGTGGCTTCGTGGTGCTCATATTTCATATATTTTTTACTAAGGTTCACCCTGTATAATGCATACTATGCTCAGCATCGAAGTAATCAAGAAGGCGAACGACAGTGTGACCACCTTAAATACAACCTTAACACTACACACTTCCCCTGAGGTCGCAATAAGTAAAATATTGAAAAGTAAGGAGAAATTACATGACCTGATACAAAACACATGACTCGTCAGCTATAATCATTATCATATGACAATTTGAATTTAGTAATTGATGAGGATAATACTGTGCAGTGTTTAACGACTTATAAAAAAAGTATTTTTATTTGTACTAAGTGGTCACACTGTCACTCGCCTTCTTGATTACTTCTTTGCTGAGTACAAGGCATTATAATATAATGTTACAGTTTTGTATATTTGTACTTTATGAGTTAATATTTAATAATAATACAAATAAACTTACTGACCATAACTGTGTTGCCATTGATAGTACAAACTGTCATTAGTTCAATGACATCATTATTGCAGGCAGCAATTATTTGTTTTTTTTTTGTTTAACAATATGTTTTATGTGTCATCATCAAATTAATTTTATCGCTGGAGCTATAAAGATAATCTACACGACGTGGCCGGGTTTGTTTTAACGTTAATGAAAATATAAGTAATTAAATAATTCGTTTACAGTTAGAATATTCTGCATACCAACTGACGGGGATTGGATACAATGCTTTAAGAAAACGCGTTTGTCTACAGAGTGGTTAGCTAACCTAATGGACTCGTATAGTTTAATTGATAATTTTATTAATTTTGAGTGTGTTTAAAACTTTCATGGAATTTTGAATACAAAAACATGAATATTGTTTATTTGACACAAAGTGATCCTAATTTTCCAATAATTTATAAATATTTACTCTTCTCCGACTGACCATTTGACATTTTTTTATTTTCTTACGGGCAAATAAATAATAATTAATTACTTTACAAGAGGGTTTTACTAATTATTTCTCACGTAAAAATCTATGGCAAGTACGACAGAATGAGTAACGCACATAAATAATAAAAAAATCATTAAATGGTTAACTAATAACGGTTCAATGAACGACGGGCTATTATTTTTTGTTTAGGAAATAATGAAACTGCTAAGTAATAGTACTACCCAAAACGCCAGGTGTAAAAAAATTAAAACTCTGAAAATGGTATATTATTATTACTGTTTGCGCCTGTACGGCCGTCACCGGACACAATTAAAATGTATTTAAGTAATTGAAAAAACAAAATATTCTTCAAGAATTATTTCGAGAGGATTTTAACAGTTTAATTGTAACGAACTTTAAAAATACCTTCCGATTAGGTGGTTACTTTTAAAACGCTCGATTGAGTCAATATTTCCATACTTAGTAGTTTTATGCTGATTTACCACTCGAAGTTGTCGTTTTGATAAAATAATATTATACATTTTTGTTCAAGGAGTTCACCGAGTTCATTCATTCAATGATGATTGTTTATCGAACGAACATTGGGCGATTGTTTTTAAATAGTAATTTTTCTTTTAAAACAGAAAACGACCTTGATGTAACGACAAAAATCAAACGAGATCAAGTTCAATAAAAAAAACCGGAGTTATGGTATTTTGTTACTTAGGTAATTACAATTGGTTACCTAATAAAGGTAACAAATAAACAACCCTTAAACTCAGTGTAAACACGAATTTCGGCCCCAATAAAATATTGAAAAAATTCTTATCGGTAAAGTTTTATAGGACCATACGGGGGGGGGGGAGTTGTGTATCTTTTCACTTTTTTAAGTTAGCATTTCCATCCACCCATTAATTTTTTTTTAACCACTATACCTCTTGAATTTTAAAAAATGAATTTTTTTATAATTTGTAGTTCTCATAAACTAGGGCGATGTCAAGTAATTTTCTTTTTAGAAAAACATCTCATTTTAAAAGTTGAATATTATAAGTATCATATTATTTTATGTAAAATGAAGTGACTGAAAGTTTACTTTATTTATATTTTTATATATTTTACAAAATCATATTAGTTAAATAACTAATTTTATGGTTGGTTATTTTATATTTAGCATAAATCAGTTGTACAAGTAAATAAAATACATCAATGAAGTTTTTTCATGAAAATCCAAACTTTAAGAATTTACCGGATTTCATCCCCCACTTAATTTGATCCACTTCGACCGGCACTGCCTATGAGTTTAATATACAAGTTCGTAAATACTATTATAATCGGAATGGTAAGCGAAAAACATCCAACAAAGATTTTATGTAACAATTGAAAAAAAAATAGTTTCACCTATAAAATTATAGAAAGGGGGATGCATGCAGAATCAGACCGGTAACGCAACAACACTTAAAAGTTCATGTAGTCCTCTGGCAGCGGATGGTCTGATACAAACTCTAGATAGTTTAAGATAGGTACATTATTACTGCAGATTAGGTATATTATACAATCGAACGGTCGTGAGCAAAATGTATTTTTTAATAGATAAAACAACAACAACAACGGCCGTTTGAAGTCGGTCTCGATTCGCATAGCCTAGAGAACGTCATGATCATAATACCGAATAATATTATATTGTAATAATAATACATTTTTAACCGCTAGCTGTAAAACATAACGACGGTTATGTAATGAAAAAAAAAACGTTAAATACTTTTTGCGGACCTCGATTTCGACCTACGACTTCAACCCGATAAGTACCTGTGGGATCGTGGACCATTAGGCACCGCTATATTTACTACTATTGCGTTTCTTAGACATGTCGTTTGGCTCGTCGATTAGCTGCTGTTATTCATCACACACAGTGGGAAACATGCTGCACGAAAAACGTATGTTGGTCACCGTCAAAGATATAGAGTAGCAGTATAAAGAGATGAACGGCTAACGTACTGTACTGGCTTGTAGGCAATGGTGAAGTAAACAGAAGGGCTAAAACTAGTATGACCACACAAAAATAAGAAAAAAGTAGTTCAATGTTGAACAGTTGGGGCTCAATATGATAACATAAGTTTTTTACCTCTTATCTACAAATATTATCGGTTTTTCGAAAAAATGTTATCACTGATATCTTATCACCTTATCATATATTTAACGGTATTTTTTATTCTTCTAACTGGACAGACCGAGAATTAAGTCTTTTTATTTGCGTCACATGAAAACTACCACCCTCTAACCACCCTCTGCGTAAAAGTTCATATTATTAAAACTTCTTTCATATTTATATTGGAAAAACATAGTATAACGTCTTGTACCTAACCACAGTTTAAAGCACAACCGCCCGTCCGGTCTGGCTTAAATTTAATTATTTAATATATTGTATTATGTTATCGTCCGCTCTAATCACCATCCGCAATATTTACGAACCTATGACGCACGAGAAAGACAGAGTATCTAAATCCTACATGGCAATAATTGGGTGGATAGAATGCGCTCTGTACCTTATTGGGTACACGTGATAGCGGCTAATATAATTAATTGTTTACGAGCAAACTTGAACGGGTGCTGTATAGGATTCCACTCGAAAGTCGTTAAGCCCCTTAACTTAGGTTTTTTTTTTGGGGGGGGGGGGCTATTTCGATAATACGTGTTGGCTATCACTATGTTCATCGCGACCGACGTAAATGTGTGCATTTTTTTTAATATACTGACGCACAATATTTACAATATCTGTTTATTTTTAATCACGACCGATTTAAATGATCGTTAAGCCGATTCTAATTATACCAAGACCAATATTTGTGGAGAGGTGAAGTTAGAGTGCCTCTTATTCCTGAAGTCTCGACATGTCTCGATCTTTAAACCGTACCGTACAGCGGGAACGGTGACGCAAACAGGGGATTGGAACATTCATCCATCTGACACCATTCTATAAAAATTGATAAACGTATAAAAAGTTATTAAAAACGCGTTTAAACTTGTATTTAATGCATTATTATTATTATTTGTTGTTGTATGAAATGAGAAGTACGTCAATAAGTCCACGAGGAAACAAGGCTACCTTTACATTTTAACGGTAAGGAAGTTAAGTTTTTGTTTAACTATTATCTATTTCGAATGTTTTTTAAACACATTTTCCTTGTAAACGTAAGACCTATTTTTTGGAGAATATTTGATTTTATGGGGGAGTATAATATTTAAATGATCTCTGCAACAAGGACCGTTGACTTGACATTAACTTTGGCGAATTATACTAGATTTAACATGTTGCTAAATAAATATAAATGGAATTAAGTCAAGTCAATATTTTTCAATAGGGTACTCTTAAGTACACATTATTTTTATTGCTTCTGTTCGGTTGATAAGTAACACGCAAAAAACAAATAACCCGTCTTTAAAGCAAACTTTTTGAAGTATACTCTTTTTTTTTAATACCGAGGACTGTGATTTTCTTTATTTTGTAAAATCTTAATTATATCCACAAGACAATAGCTGTGTTTTTTTTTTTATAGTTGTTGGCATAATATATTCGCCCTAGACCGGGTATTAGGTATATATTAAGTTCTATCTTATACCTATTAAATCGTCCTGAGGCGTTCGTTTATCTCGATGTGGATGCAATTGTATGTAGTAGGAGTCGACCTAAACCGCTTTTCCCTACAATAATATAGTACCTATATATGTATATAGACAGTAGACACACACACTCACTGTGTGTATTAGTATGCAGGTACGATACCGAATTTCACGTTCACCGTCAAACCTGTTTTCGCGGCGTTGGTATATAACTGTAAAAAGAAAAAAACTATTTAGCTTAAAACTTTTTTATTTCGAACGTATCGGGCGAGTATTAGAGTGTGTTATCAGTTCATTTTTTATGCGGGCGATGGGTGGAGGGCTAGTGGTTCAACTAAATTGTAGATTGTTATTATTATGTTAAAAAAAACACCGGTCGCAAACCCGTTCCATGCGGGTGCATAATAGGCACGTGTAAAAACTTAAACACATCTATTTCACATATTTTCCACCTGGCCCCCCTCAGCTAGAGAATCAATATTCATAAAACCGAGTGCAACGTTCACAGTGACAACAATGTTGTGTGCCGTCGCATTAAAAAACGATTTCAATTAATACGGTTAAGTTTTAGAACGAAGCCGATTTTTTGCGCCGCCAAGCTGTACGGAAAAATCTTTCATCTAAAAAAGTGCTTTAAAAAGTGACCAGAAACGTGTATACCAACCATTATAATATACATACGGACAAATAATCTGAGTTTCCGACCACACTGTACACTGTACACGCGTTTAAATCCATCCTAAGGTGTTTAATTTGCATAGCCACCGAAGCGACATGCTCAAAACATCTGGAACCGGTAGTGTGTAAAAAACACAACTCTTTTTTTTTACTATGTGTGTATACCTAGGACACAAAAGGGCGCCCACACATGATTATTCTGTTTTTTTTAAATTTATTCATTCCGATACATTAATTAAGAATATCACTCATGCGTGTGTGTACTTACTCTGATTATACTTCCTCGACGATAACAATGCCATTGACGTCCGAGATAACGCAGCTTTTAATAACCAGGTGCAGTGTTAAATATAATATTATTATAACACTTATCTTAATTCCTTTTTTAAATTTACACTATGCTTCTTCAGTTGTTGTGGCGCAATAGACCCATATAGATACATCGCCTGCTATCTTTAGATTTCAATATTACCTTGAACGCTTAACTAATAATACATTAATTGTTAATCACAGTCACTAACCCCCAACATAACTGTGGTGATGATGTTGGAGCTCTGGCTACTACTTGAAAGTTGTAGATTAATACAAAATATTATCTCTGAATAATTTGTATTAGCTTGTCTGTGTACCAGGCAGTTAGGTATTTGAACAGTATATTTATATGAATTTATCGTTTACAGAATGGCCTTTTTGTAATTTACTACAACACCACAAATTACTTGATAGGTAGGTAGGTGGAGTTTATTGCATACAGGACAATTTTATTTTACAAAACATTTATCCTTGGCACATATTTCGCTTGCTATGATCTATAGATGAATTAAAATCAATATAAGAAAATCAAGATTTAACTACCATTCGGACGTTTTGCTGATCTAAATCAAATCGACAATCGTGTAATAATATAAAACAATTCAGAGGTTAAGTTAGTTCAGCGTGTTTCAACTTTCGATTAGCATAATATTATTGTTGCGACGGTGATCGGTAACAATTTGTCTAAAAGTAGGTATCACTTTTACAAGGTTAGGTTTAAAGAAAAGTAATATATTCACAGCCCACTGTAATACATATTTATGTTCCGTGTTGTTGTCTGTATGTCTCTATCATTAGCCAACTAACCAATTTATATTACAATTGGGTATTTTTACAAATAAATAATTAATAAATATTAGTCGGCGACCAATTCACGGGATAAAGTATAAAAAGCGTTTCTAACGTATGGAAAAAAAAATAAGACTACTGCTATTGAGTAGTACATGTTATAATATAAGGACAATAATAGCTACACTCAAATGACAATTAAAAATTGGTTACTGAGCAGTCATTCATATTAGTAGAACACTTTTTAAAATAGATAAACATTATGAGTAGACAGTAGACTGTACTATGTAGGTTTGCTACTCGATAAAGCTGGCTATTATTATCAGTTTGAGAAGGGGACATTTTACTAAAAATATATTACTTTAGATATATTTCTGATGAACTCGTGTTTGAAAATCAATTCCTTGAAATTGTATCTAATTTGATATAATTAACCACTCGAAAATAAATATACGGCTAATTATATTACTCCCATTTGAGTGAGCAATATTGCATTGTTTTTGTTGTTATCATTTTAACGACTATCAGAAATGTTAAAATGCCGCAATTTATATCTCTGATCCCCGAAAACGAAAACTATTATATTAAAATTTTATTTTTCTGTTAACCAACTCTTTGCATCATTCTCTCTCTCTCTCTTTCTGGTCTTGACTTTTAAAGGGACAGTGGTTATTCTATTGACCACTTTTGTTTTGGCCCTTTAGGGGTAGTGGTTAAAGTAGTCAACCACTTATATGTATATATATATGTATATGTATTTATAGTATTTATAGGCATTTATATGTATATATAGTGACGTTGGTTAGAGGCATGGTTGAAATACATAAGGCTATATTGCACATATACCCCTTGTTCGTCGAATATTCCATGATAAAAACAAACATGTCAGCGTGAAGGGGGCGAAAATCAAGAAAAATATGTAGTAATAGTAAAATGTAAATCCCCCTACGCTGCCATTTTGTTTCTGGAGATAACATATGCGAGACATAGAAGACTAGAAGTGAATAGTGACTATGACGTTATAAAATAGTCATACTTAAAACACCACACCGTTAGAGCATTGCGCGGTTGGTAAATACCGTTTTGATTTCTCACTTTTAAGTTGAATATTTTATAGTTTTTCGATTTTATCGTTTTTGTTTTACCGTGCGCCTTATGGGTGTTTTTTCGCTGACAACGAGAAACTGAGGAACTGAGAAACCGATGACCTCATACCGGCGGCCGTCCGTTATAGCGCGCGCGCCATCGGTCTACCACCGCTGCCGCCGCCGCCAGCCGCCAACCGGTGGCTCAAACGGCACCGTACCATTTAGGCAACAGTCAGTCGTCGTGAGTCGTGCTCGTGACCCGTGTGCTCGTCGAGAAGTCTGTGTGTGTGTGTGTGTGTGTGCGTCGCGCGCTTGTACGTGTCTGTGTGTGTCGTGTGATTTCACGCGCTAGTTTGCTGCCCGCCAAGACCGCGACAACCGATCGGCGTGTGTCGCAAGTCTTTCCCGGTCCCGCGAGGCCCGCAACGTAAGTTCGCCATGATCGGTCCGGGTCGTCCCGCCGTCCCGTTGTCATCGCACACACAGCTGTCCATCGACAATTGTTAACGCCACTTTACCAGGTAAGAACAGAAAAAAATTTCATAAAATGTGCAGGTTTTTTTCCTCGTCTTAAGACTTTCGGCCGAGAAATTCAGTATTGATATACATCGTAAAACACAGACCAGAATAATATGATTAATTATAAGTTATCTATTATAATATATTATTATTATTTGGTTCGCCAATCTCCAAAAGGCTGAACCGCGATGTTGTGACCGTTTCTCTAGTGGTAACCGGCGCTAACCGATAAAACGATGTTTATTTTGTTATCAAACTTGTTTGAGTTGCTTCGATCTTGCAAGACTTATACTTGTGTTGTAATATTAAAATCGAGTAACACAAAAATCAACAGTAATCGTAAATAGGTATTGTTCGGTTGTCCAAAATCTATGTCTCGTACAAAAATAATAAATCCAAAATTGTTTTGTGTAGACACTACTTAACAGTAGTTAGTTAATAGGTAGTAACTAGAAATATAGTAAGGGGATTGCATAAGGGTCCAATAGAACGCAATGACGGCTCGGTAAATAAAATTAGGTGTTGCTTGAACGTCTAATAGTGTTAACGGCTTTGTAAAATACAGGTCCGATTTTGGTTAGGTAACTTACAGATCAATTAATGGTGTGAATTATGGTTATCAATGTTATTGCAATAAACAAAACAATTACAATTTTGATAGTATTTTTAATTTTATTATTTTAATCATTTTATTTACGTTGTTTCTTATTATAATAAGAATAATAGATAATAATATTATTAAATTTATTAAATTAAGTGTGGCTGAATTTTGATAGAATTTTTTAATTTTATTACTTTCGTTATTTTAATAATTTTGTTTACTTCATTTGTTATTACAATAATATAATATAATTAGATTTATTAAATTAAGTGTGGTTGAATTTATTTAGTAGCCACGGTTATCGATAATGACCGCAATTTTGTTATAGTAATATAACATTTCTTTATGCAACACTCTATTAGTTTACACAATCATTAACATATTTACACAGACAGATTTTTATGCAACCCGCCTCAAGACCTATAACTTTAGTAACTAGTAAGACGGATGCGGCGTCTTTCGTGTCACCCGTAAAGCCGGATCATATATTAATAATATATAATCGTATCATATATAATAATAATGTGATCAGGCAGAAGTCTCTTTGCGATTAGGTAGGTACGTACCGGGCTAGCTAGATCACGTGCCATATACCGTACTTGAAGTGTATTATAGAAAAGGTTTTTCCCCTTCAGATTGACTACGTCTGTATGATTATCCGACAAATCGTTGACAACGAAAATAATCTATACGATTATTGTAATATTTTTTTTTTACCACTCGTTATTTGACTTGACGCTAAACAGTCTAAGCTGTCGAACAACTATATTCGATAACATTTGTCGGTTGTTGATCTAAATAACGATGTACGTCTCACTGTCAAAGAAAAACGCCAATTATTACAATAACAAAAATTATAATTAACATTTTAACGGCATATTTAGTTGGTAATAATATTATAGAGCAACATTGTCGTTTCATCTATCGGTAAGATTATTTATTAATTTTTTTATTGCATTTGTACGGTATCACGACATTGAAGTGTGATTGGTTTTATTTTTTCAATATCACTTTAAATATAATGTTGTCTTACTTATTGATAAAACCAAACGAGGCGCGTGTAGAGTGACAAAATGTATTGGATATAAAACATTTGGTAAAACAAATAAAACGTATTTTATTTTCAAAAAATTATAAAAATGTAAGATCTCTCTCAAAGTCAATAGAGCTATTGCACAATTAAATCCAATAAAACAATTTTATTCTTTCAGAAACGTAGCTAATTAGTAGCAATTAGTAAAGCAATTAGTATTTAAGTATCATGGATTTGGACCCATTTTACAAAAATCAAAAGTTGTATGTAATTAATATACTTGAAAATCTTTTTTTAGTTTATGGCTTCAAGAAATAAAAACGAAATTTCTATACCATAAAACGAGTATTATTAACTATTTTTAAGCGACAAATAAACCTAATTAATATACGAATTATAATAATAATTAATTTGCAATTTCGGTAAAGTGATTAGCTGGTGATTTGTTTACTTCAAGCATAATGTTTTTGGCACCACAACACCTTAATTACTAAGATGCATCCATCGACCCTCCTTTTGTCTTATTCGGTAACCCCTCCCCCTCCCCCTCCCCATTTTGACCCTGTTCGCAAGCCCTGACTGCCCAGACTAAGTATATATATGAAAACAGGATATAGTGAACTCAAAACCATGACGTCACAAGAGTGAAACTGAAATCAGTGTGATTCAAGCGTAAAATACCATTAATAATATTACAGATTAGATTTAAAAAATAAAATGATCTAATCAGCCGTGGTAATATTATGATTATTAATTATAAGATTAATAGTCATAATATTATTATTATTAATCCTTATTATGATTAATAAGGAGTTGGTACAATATCCACACACTTATTACACTAATTCATGGGGCTGCTACACTGATCTCATCGCGACTGATAAGGAAGTCTTTATCAAAACGTTTCCATCGTTTTCATAATATGTTATCGAACCGACCATCAAACTTAATTATTATTATCATACTATGTATGTCTTAGTACACAACGGTGTCGCGTGTCTGTACATAAAAAGACAGGTGTTTACCAGTTTTTACCTAAATACTGCAAATACTATGCCGAATCACGGGGGCCTATTGAATGGATTTTTTTTTGTTTTTCGCTTCCTCGGACATCTCTCTCGCCACACATGCTATAATTTTATTATCGTGTGACCGAGGCAAATCGTTGTCAGAATATGCCGTTATTGCTGCACCGCGCCGTTTCAAACTTACCCGTTATAATAATAGAAGTTCTTTAGAAGAAAAAGAAGAAAATAATATTATACTATAATACTGTACAAACTGTAGTCAACCCATGTGTTTTATAGGCATACGCTTACCACCCTTGGGCAGGGTCTCGGGGGTGAATGGACAACCCCGCCCCCTCCATCCCACATATTTACCTCGTTTTGTAAAAAACGACAACAATTCATATTTTCTGTCTTTGATTCGTATTTTTTGTATCTTATTGACGAGATATTTCTAATGGGAGCCTAGAATCGACTTTCTATCTCTTTGAGGGAAAATTGAAAATTAAGCGTTTATAAGATGTAACACAGACACATACAGACTTTTTTTTTCAAATCCAAATCATTATGCCGCACTGATATAAAATTGTATCTAGCTGTATACTATCTTATACTGAAGCTAATACAAATACCTATCAATTTTCTGGATTTGTTGACGGAGTGTGTAGCATTTTCCTATCCAAAACAAGCTCTTTAAGTTAACAACAACGATTTCAGTTTACCATTTCAATTACCATAATTTTTTATTTAAAAACCAGGAAAGTAAAATGTTTAATGGTATAACAATTATTTTTTTCCGTCGAATTCAGAAGTATATTCCAGTCGAAATTCAACATTCCAAAAGTCATTTAACGCCCATAACAAAACAAAATGTAAATTTCGTTTCATCTAAACCAGAATTAATGAATTCGGTCATTGCGCCAACGTATAACGGTATCTTCTAGGCTTCGTTAAACATATATATTTTTGTTTAATTCGTTCATCGTTTTAGAAAGAAATAATTTTGTAGTAAACGTGTGTGTGTGTGTAAGATATAATAATATTATTGTTCAGTCAATCGGTTCTACGTCAACGCTAATGTGGAATTTGTTTTTCTTTCCCAAACCCATAAACTTCCAGAGTTCATTGTTGGTTTTTTTTTCCTTTCTTTTTTTTTTTGTTGTCAGAAACCGAATTTGGCTACCAATCTTTAAGGTCGCCGATACCGTCTATAGCGCGATTTTTTATACTATAGGATATAAACATACACACATATGTATTATTTTTGTTGTGGAACACAGTAGCTAGGCGAATTAATATTTTTACAAATCGGTCTCAAGGTGAACGCACAACAAGTGTATACACACAAACACAGCGTGGTGTGTCTCATAATTATTATTACTGTCGTATCATGCTATATTTTATTATGCCAAAGGACTTAATGTACTACTATAAAAATAATAAACACTAATCGCCATCGAAGACGTCATCCCGAGGCATTCCACATTATTGTCTTTTTTTTTTTTTGATAAAACATTTTTGCAAGTACTTGGGTACGTCGTATCCGTGTGTATACCACCTGCGTGATGGAATAATAATATAATCATAACCTCATGGTAACCATTCTTTTTTAGTGGTTTTTACCACGTGAACCACCGCTATGCGCGGCCTTACCGATGACTGTCTACAATAATATCATAGTACTTTACTTTTTTTTTTATTTAACTTGATTACATAAAACTTGAAAGGAAAAAAATATGGGGAAGGGGTGGTTGAATTCGGAAAACAAACGCAGGATCGAAAATCCAGAAGAAGTTCATTGAGCGTGTGATCGTCGAACCGTGTCAATGCATCCGGAGTGACTCATCCGGATCTTGGGGTCTACCACAAAACGTACATACTATCTATCGGCCGGATTTCTTAAATATGACAACGAGGTGTAAATTTCAATCCTATAAGCACATTATAAAAGAGCGATTATGACGGTCGATCGAACATAAACTATATACATGTACACTTGTGCCTATTGTGTATGGCGATTAAATTTGATAAACATACATCAAGTTTTTATCACGTCTCTTCGTTTGGTTAGTAAAGCGTTATTTCCGGTCTCACTGTGAAAATTACGAAGCGCAATTGTTGATTAATATAACCTAACCTGAAAAAGCACATACTGTACAAAGTATAAATATCGATGGAGTAGTGTAGTTGTGTCATCCGCGCACTATGTCATTAATATTAATAATTCTTATCCATACAAGTTTCAACACAACTGAGAATTACCGAATTTTACAACAACAAAAAGTACCACAAAGAAAATAAACAGGCAATATTTGTAAAGAATATGAAAAAATATATATATTTATTATTTTTTTTAACTTTTTTGAAAAAAATTGTATATCTTTTTAGGAGACTTCAAATTTGTTACTTTATAAATTATTTTTTTTGTTCATTTATTATTACTATTTTATTTACTGTATTTTAATTATACGATGCGTTCTTCAGTACACATCTAGTGTACAGCGAATGGTGATCGTGTTATGACTTATGTATTAACCGAAAATACTACCAGAAAATCTGTACCTAATATGTGAATATACTTAATCTTATACAGAGTGGGGCACGAGGGGATGACATTTTTCAATTTGAGCATTTGCTAGAACTCATTAAAATAAACATGATTTACTAATTGTGTGTTTCAGGAGTTATTTTAAACTCTTTTTATTTAGCTACTAAACTACAGAATTTTTAATTTATTTTATAGGAAAATGGTTTTTGTTTTGATTTTTTTTTTATCCTTTTTCTTCTTATATTGTGCTAATAATTTATAATTTATTGTGCGCGTACAAGTCAAGTAAGATGTTGCTTTCGGTCGAATGTACCGACTAACAGTCGCAACGGTGTCACACTCTGATCGCATGCATAGATTGTTGTCCGAAATTGGCCGTTTTTTAAATAATGTCAAGGAATCCGTTAATTACACCGGCCAACACACACTCACACACAACATAAGTGTTCACTAAAATAATAGCGTTTTACCGTACATTTATTATGGTGGCAGTTCATCGCCGTGTATAATTTTAGGTGTCATCGCCAAGACGTTTTTATCAAATCAGCTCTGTTCATGTTTGTGTGCTTGACCGTGACAAGTTTTTTTTTTTGTACTATCCCAATTTGGTTCTATTCCATAAAAAACTAGCCGTTTGAAATTTGGGATCTACAGGATAATATGAGAAAGAGGTCAAAAAAGAAAACTTATAAAACGTTTTCGTTTATTTTTTTAATCTCACCAGAAAGAGTTGATTAATGGATAACGTTATTATTGTTAAACTTAAATATTAATATTAATATTTGTACACTTTGATAATACAATCTATAGCAGTATTGTGTACAACGTTTGTGAGGAAAATCACTTTCTCTTTTAAAATCCTTATTATATGATAGAGTCTATTTTCTATACCCTGAAAACTTCTGGAGATATTTAAGTATACAACCAAAAAGCGTATACTTTTTCTGTTACTCGTTTTATTTCTTTGTAAATAATGTATTATATACTCTTCCATTAGCTCGATGCCTCTCTCTCCCGGATCATTGACAACTATAAGTTTATTAAACAGGTTTGGAGCGTCGTCAGAATCTCATTCTCTTACAACTGCGAAGGATGTGTCATAAGACACTTGTTGCTCAAGTCAAATCTGCTAAAATAAATAATCTATTATCGATAATATAAAAAAAAGTGCCATATAAGTTCCATCCTAGCTGAGCATACTTATATATATATCAATGCCAACCACAAGTAATATGTTGACAAATCGACCAGTACAATTGAAACGTTAAAAAAATAACAGAAGAAACAACACACAATAACCAAACTTGAATATTATTGTTATTTGTTTGCAATGTGACCGATTTACCGTTAACCGACTAAAATAGTATCGACCGTGTCCTCCTTGTGGCGGCGGTCGCGCTGTAAAAAATCATCCTAGTCATTCGACCGGTCAGGACGTACAAACTGACAAGTCAGAATCGCCCGCTCAGGTTTCACTGGAAAAAAAAAACAAATACCGAAATAATTTCCAAACATTTGAAAGTGTTCTCAAAAATCAGAAATATAATCTTATGCGCTCTCCGATTCCGACGGACGGTAAAACAATAATACAAAAAATATCCTATTCATTCCGCCAAATGTATGATCGGATATTTGTCTTGTAACCATTGTAAGTCATTTCGTTTTGGGTTAACGCAGCTGCTGTTGCCGAGCATCTGCGCAAATACCTAAAAATATTATACTGCCAGCGATGGCCGCACTAGTACACGTTGTTTCTAATACTTTTTTTCCGAAACCACGGCTTTGTTTTGCCGGGAATCGTCAAAAAAACCCCTTGCCGGCGTCGCTGCAGACTGTGTATAATATATTGCCTTCCTGGTTATTATCGGATTGGCATCCGCATCGGCATCGGTGCCGTTTGTGTTGCCTATATTTAAGGGGTAATCGCACGTTACCGCCCTAGCGTACTGCCCAACGCTATTGCCGGCTGCTGTGGTCTTTTCTTTTGGACAATTAGCTAGTCGGCGTAATTCATATCTGTGGCCAAAAACGGAATAGATGATTTATGAAAAAAAAAATTGAAACCGACATCGTTAACTGCAGCTGATGATAAATATTATTATATACTGTCGTAGGCGTCGAATCCGGGTCATTGTTTTTCATTAGGTCGTTCTCGTCGGCGGGCGGTCGTTATACTTGATTTTAATATGGTTTTTCTAGATCTCGGTCATCCGCCGCGTTATAAAAATCAACCAAGATGGGTTTTACGACCACCGTACACATGCATGTGCTTCATTATAGTCACTTTGTTCAGTGTTATAATAATATTATAATTGTGGACCGCCGCCGACACGTGTGGTGAGGACTGGCCAATAATAATAATAATATAAAGAGACGGACTAACATAATATTATTGTGCTAGCTTGCATGCGATTGTGAAGTAAACAGGACTAAAACCAGTATGACTACAAAAAATTAAATAAAGGACCACATCGTTGAGCGGTTGTTAGTTGTTACTATTTAATAATATGATAAAATACTTTTTATACCTCTTAACTTTTAAAATATTATTGCTTTTTTTTGTTCTCGAGATACTGTTATCATTACAATACATTGAACGGCATATTGTTTTCTTCTAACTAGGCAGACTGACTTTAGTCCTTCTGTTTGCGTCATATCAAAACTACTATAGCGATATTGGCACAGACTACATAAAATCAAATAGTGCATTCCCTTTTAATACAAGGTAGTTGCTGAAAATGTAAACAAACCCATCTCAACCACTGGTAGAAAAAACAAATTCTTTATGAGAAATTATTGTTTCAGAACTTTTGTATCGCTGAATTTATTGAATGTTATATAATATAAAAAATATTTGATAACACGTTGTAGGGAAAATGTTCTGTGCAATAATTTCATTTCTAGAATGTGGTCACACAAGTTGAGGAGAATTATAGACGGTGGATTTCTGGCCGAAAACCGTTTTCCTCGTTGTAAAGCCACACCAAGTCGGACGTGCGATTCGAACGTTTGGTCGAAGCTATTGTGCCCCAAAGAAGCCGACAAAGTATTATTATGGTTCTATTATCGTTATTGTACAGCTATTTTGCTTCTGACAACCGCGAAAAGTAAAATATTTTGCAATAACCGGCAATAACGCGTTAATGACGGTAAAATGGTACACGCCTAACGCGGTGGTAATAACCAAGATGTTCATCCTTTGCGAATGCACAACAAGTAAATAGAAAAAAAAACGTTGACTCGCTTACATTTACCGTATTTAATTACCCATATGATTCGCCTTTGGTGCTAACACAACAGGACAAGAGAAGCAAGGTCGCTGGCGTAATGTGATCTACACGATTTGCAAATCACTGTGTGTGACGTTTAATAATATTATATAAACAAAACTACTGTCGTTGGGAATTAAAAACGGAATTATTTTTAATTCATATATAAGCCGCATTTCTATGGTCGACCACACCCAATAATTGAGGAATTACAGCCCTAGCCTAGTATTTCTTTTTTTTTTCACCGAAATTGGTTGGAACATAATATAGATTTTAATTCGTAAGGGATTTCATCGGTCCAAGTTTAGACCATTAAGACTCGCATTTTGCTACTGTAGATGACTTGGACTTCATTATTAGCATAATGAAAACACTATAAAAACTAGATTATCGTGCCTCAAGTCCCCCATCCCCTTTCCCGGTGTACGAGTGACCGATTTATCCATTGTTTGTTAACGACTCGACGATTGACAAGTTGATTATCTGAATTCCATACAAACTGGCAAACGGATGATTACTATTTTTTGTTCTCACGGATAGCATGGGTGCAATTTAAATCTCATGATTGATAAGGAGTTTGTACAATAATATTGTAAAATATCTGCACGATAATTTATAATACTTCATGCGGCTACACTGATATCCTCGCGAGTGAGCTATTTGTTTGAAATAATTATAATATTATTGGGGACATTTTATAATGTGTCGGTCGTGAATCTTGTGATGACGTCCATATTCAGTCCAGGAAGAAAACCGCCCGTGTGTAGGTACATAATAGGAAAAACAAGCAAAATGGCGGCTGTTACCTGTCGCGTTCACGTGTGGCTTACCTCGTTATAAGATAATATAATAATATATTGTGTATACGCGCTCATAATAATAATAATATGTAATGCACAAGTATTTTACCTGATCGCCACGTGAGACGTCGCGTTGATATTATGTTGTTGTCCCTCTAAGTGTACGAATAATTATTGCGTATAATATGTATATAAAATGTACAACAACAGTGTGGTTGTAATGTAACAATTCGCGCATCGGTTTGAAAAATTATAAAAAGCGCTGCACCGAATTCACACTGTATTCACCTGCACGGCCAATACAATAATAATAATTATTATTGTCGGTTAACGGTAAAAGAATTTATATTGTGTTCGGCGAAGACGATCGGCGTGGAAGTTGTTTTTTTTTATTTTAATTTTGTGTGTGCGGTAAACGCGAACGGCAGCAGAATTTTCGTGGTCAATAAACTCTTTGGTCGTCGGCATGATGGTCGGTTGGTTAGGTACATCCTAGGACCGGAATAAATTGTGAAAAAAAAATAATAACATTAAAAAAAACACCCACGTTCGACGGGGTGCGGCGACACGTAGGACGAACGGTTTTTTTTTTAAAGTCAGAGATGACAAAAAAACCGTGACTTAGCTTGTAACATTATCATGCGGCATGTGTTTCCGTCCGCCAACGCCGGCTAAAATACTCGTCATTGTGTGTGTGTGTGCTTGATTATTTTTTTGGTAGTTAGCCCAATAGTTCCGATTATCGTTTTTATAAATATATTATTTATGCAACTATAGCACAGATTCACCGAATCCAATATATGGGAACGCGCATTGCCTGTTATGATGGTCGGCTGTTCATGAAAATTACCACTAGCCGCCACGTTGAGAAAAGTTATTGTTTTTTTCCACGATTTATCAAATATACACTTCTGTGTTATCACCACTGAACTTAGCTTATAGAGTATACTACTGTGTTCTCACCGCTGAAATTGGCCAATTTATTAAATTTTAGAGATAACATTTTTAATTTTAATATTTATCATAACGTAGCATTTTTGTTTTCTCTGAACTTGCGAACCACATAGCTGCATCCCAGGCTCAGTTCAGTGTACAAAATTAGATAATCCAAATGGTGCTGCACTTTCCATAAAAGCAACGAAATCGACTAATTTATTGTTTCAGAATTAAGCGTCACTGCGCACGTATTATTTGTTGGAGTTAAAAATGAAAAAACAAAATAATTGATACAATAATATTGTAGTAATCACTATCTGGTTTATTCTAATATGCGTGGCTATAGTTACCCAAAAGATCTTCAGTCACCGTTTTTGAATCGCTATTGCACGATTTCGGTATTGCTTGTTTGTAATCTAACCTAATCTATAACCGTAGAAAATCGTAGGAATTAATATACTCCAACCAGAGCGCGGTCCATGCGACAAGTAATAATATACCGTGCACTCTACTAATGCGTTTCGTATATAGAAAGCTACACGTTCTCATCCAAATACTGTGAAAAAAAAAGTTTATCGATAATGATTATAGATGCGTCCGAATTTCTCTCGGCCAACGATAATATTATGTCTCCATATATTTCGTTTATACATCAAACTAATTATTATTCGTTGACATTGTTGAAATCATGGGAAATTTTTTTTATTAGCGTTCGATTTGTGTGTTTTAAGATATTACTTTCCAATGGTGTATGAAAGCGACTAAAAACAACCTAGGTTCACAGCGGTAGTTTAAAAAAAATAATAATAATAATAAAAACTGGTTGATTCTGCGTCGTTTTGTACAGTTATACTGGCTTCGACCTAAGCAAAATAATATTATGAAAAACGGCACCGGGGAAAATATTTATCTGCATTGTTCGCGCAGTTTCCCACGGACGGCAACGTTAAATTAAATATATGTAATAACCTCCAGGAAGTCGGGTCATAGACTCAGAGAGCAATAATATTGTATACCTACAAACCCATACAGAACCGTATTGTGTGTGTAACGTTATGTCGATAGCGCTTGACTGTTTTTCCGGTGCGCTAAACCGACGGAAGAGCGTCGACCTGCGTCCTCCGCGGTACATAATATTATTATATACTTACATGTATATGTTTGCATTAATAATCTAACTTGGAAAATAACAAAAGCCGACCAACAGTGTCTCGTCTCCGGCGATACGGTCGGCGAAACGAAATTCACCGGGACGGCCGCGCGGCTGCTGAGGAGGAAACTGCGCGTTGTGCCCGAAACGAATAGGTTTACTGTGCTCGCACCGTTGCTGTATATTTTTTTCTTCTAAATTATATTATCACTATATATATACAGCTATCAAGTATCAGTATACTATCTTCAACGCAGGAGAAGAACACAGAGAGAGAGAGGGCAAGCGCCGCCGAGCAGGGAAACGAATGGAAAAATAGCTACCGTGTCCGCCGGACCGAATCGATAAACCGTGCGATATTCCTACGGTGTCTGAAGTCCTGTACTGTCAAGTCACGGGACGTTGGACGGGAAAATAAAATAATAATAGCTCGACCATTGATAAACGATATCGTCACTAGGTTTGTTTCCACGGCGAATCGATCAGCTATGATTGCTATAAGGTGTACTTATGGTGGATTGTTTTCCTTTTTTTTTTTTTTTTAATATTGGCGTGACTTTAACCAATCGACAGACTAACTTTCCAGCGCACCGTCGTTATCGGATATACAACTTGCCATATAATTACCTATAAATTGACCACCGAAACGCAACAGTAGCCACCTGTTTCCAGACTCCTCGTGGGACGATAACTGTATTTCACCCAGGGGTTTGTCATGTTAAGAACATTTATTGTTTTTTACCACGATCTATAAAATATATTACTGCGTTATCACCACTGAAATTGGTCAATTTAAATTTTAGAGATATTTTTAAAAATATGTATAATGGAAAGTAACGCAGCATTTTTATTTTCCATGAAATTGTAAACAGCGTGGCTGTGTATTCCAGTTCAGTGCACAAAACTAGATAAAAGCAAACAGCGCACTTCCCATTAAAGCAATGAAATTGCCTGAAAATTTAAACCAGGGGTCGCAACAACTAAAATGTTATGAAGTAAGCAAAAAGACGAGCTGTAGTGTGACCAGAACGACGAATTACATTTCTCGGGTACATATTTTTAAACTTTTTCACTACTGCAACCGTGCGATACAAAACATATGACAACAGTTATCACATAATCATGTTATGAAATTTGAATTTATCTATTGATCTGTACAGTCGGTAATGATTATATTGTTCAGTGTTTAACAGCTGTCGCTCGCTTTCTTGATTTCTTCGTTACCCGAGTACAGGCCGGTATTATGTGACATCAACGCGCTTCTATTTGTAAATATTTTTACTCTATGAATTCACCCGCATAGACACCAATGTATCTACTATATTATAGTAACCGGGCCAGAGTTATCGAGGAAATAGCCCGCAGCTGTGTCTTTTGTACAACACAATAGTGTTATAACTATCGCATAGAAACGTTCAAGGTCTACGTTGATGAGAAATTTACAAAATGGTAATTGTTTTCATACTGCCTATCCTGATTTTCCCACGGGTGTAGCAAATTTACCCCTCGTAAGAATCCATGAAAAATGTCTCTTCTGGTTATTTTGTGGTGTTATCATCACCTAACCTAGCATTTTAATATTTATCGTGGAAAAAATGTAATTGAATGATAACAATACCGGGAATTGTGTATAATATTGTATAGCTTGAACGAATTCTCTCCAGCAACGAAGGTCTCCGCCGAGTAGACTCTATATAGTAAAGACGCCGACAGCCAATTTGTCAATTAATAGTTATTTTGTCTAAGGTGATAACAATAAGTCCAATAGTATGATATCAACGCAGCACGTTCGAGTATAACAATAATAATTATTATAAAGGGGCGTCTCGTTTACGGCCTCCTATATAATGTAGGTATACTGCCTACTACCGTTTTGCGGTGTAACACAACGTTATGTTTGCTGTGACATCATTTAACGCGCACTTTCGGTTTCGATTTTCAAACCGATTTCTATGGGCACGGCGGAACAAAGAAAGAAACCGGCGCGATTCGTTCCGAGCAACGTCTTCCACACTGTGTCTTGTTTAGCAACACTGCTAGCTATTATCGCTTTCTTCTGTTATTCGACAAAGTTTGTTTACACCGGCCTGGTCCGAAATACGTAACGGTCAAACTCTACAATTTTATATTATTACATATTTTACAATATAATAAGACAGGGCCGAAGAACAATATAAAACCGTTTCGAAATATAGTCCTGAAATTCTTCGACCTTTCGAATGTATATTTTTTATAATTATTAAAACACTTGGACAAGCCGCGCCATTGCAGACGTTAGCTATTGCGATTAATTAGGTGTTTCGTTTTTATGTTATAAAACAAATTATGCAAATAATTGCGTTGTTAGCACTTGCTGAAATCAAACATACACTGTTAACTAAGGATTTTTTTTATTATAGGTACTAGTCGAGCCAGTTCATTGTCGACCATAGCGGTCAAACGTGCGTGTAGAGCTTCTGTGAGCTCTTTGTTCAGACTAATTACACCATTATACAATAATATTGGCTCTAATTAATAGCAGTTTTCTCAGAGCGTGTGCTCATCTACGGTTTCGGCAGAGGTCGTCGGTTTACTAAAAAAAAAAATGTGTTTTTAATGTATTAATGGTCGCTGTGGCCTAATTTAAGATGATATATCTCGAGTGGCTCCTCGTGGACGAGGGGAGTGTAATGTAACTGTGATTGGGTATGGTTAAAATCTTAAAACGAACAAATCTAAAAACAAAAAAGCAACAACCTCGTGTCTGATACCCGGATCATCTTTTGAGCAACGGCCACAATGTCAGGCCGCAATATTACTTTTGGTCCTAAAACCATCCCGCTGAGAAATCGAATCACACAAGTTTGTGTTGAATAGAGTCGAACATAATAACACTTGTGCATTGTAATGCAGATGTTTGGCCGCGATACTTATGTATAATATTTTATACAGTTTAAAGAGCCTATTGATAATCGATAATAATTTATAATTATAATTTATAATAATTATTACTACTAGGTATCATTATCGTTGTTGTTGCCAGCTTATTTGGTAGTATAATATAATATTGTGTAGAGAATAGAAGTGCTATCGATGATTTTAATCGAATACCACCACCATACCCCCTACCCTCCGTGCAGTCGTTCCAATCGTCTCGAGTATTGCTTTACACGTTTATCTATCTGGTACACCACCTCTACTTGGGAAATTGCTGTGTGCATTTCTGGCGTTGAGAACAAAAAAATAACAATGCTTAAGTCGTGATCTCGTAGACACATTGTTGAATGGACGACCTAGTTCTTAAATTTTGCCGGCCCTATTCCTTGCAGAACGGTCATGATGTGCATGATGTAGGGTCACGATGGCGACACGCAAACGGCAACGGGGTTAACGTTTTTTTTTTATCATCATACCTATATTATAACCGTGGCGTTTTATTTTTTTCCCAGCCGAATACCTCTCGACTTGGCTGACCGGCGAGCATCCTGTTCGGAAACCGAGCGGTCGTTAGAATCGACAAAAACAATAATTAATATTATTATAATGTATATATATATATATATATATATATATATATATATTTCCCTAACAACAACACGGAGTGCAGTGTAGAAAACCAGTCCATGAGTTATTTGGAACAACAAGTAGTAATTGGTGGTACACTATATAACGGCTAGCGTTTTTGTTAAATCTATTGACAATATTGTTGTTAAAAAGCTTAGTTATTTTTGGCATTTTAAATTATTACAAATTAGTCGATTGAGTAATCGAAAATTTAAAAACGTCCAAGGACGGATAAAGTTTTTCCTCTATTTACTGTGAAAATTTGATGATTTCCCAAAACGCTTCGTTTTGATTCGCGCACTCCTATAATTGTTTGACATCCACATTACTGTATTAATAAGTATGTACCCTATTATAGTCTGAGTTCCGGTTTAAGATTTGTCTGTACATCACTCCTTAACGAACGGACGGGAGCGTCCATCTATTTCTTTAAGCGCGTCTTGAGACGTTTTCGCGCCGGTATAGGTTTTTGCTCGTTCTTAACCTGACGACAGTTATCAAGATCATGTTTTTTATTTTTTTTTTTACCCGGTCATTAGGTAAAAAGCCGGAGTGCTACTTTTTATGATGTTAAAACTAGATATTACGAATTAGCCCAATTTTGCCAGCCGAATCGCCTTAGTCGACGACTAGTTTATGTGCGGTTAATGAGAGTAAAAATATGATAAAGCGGCGAGCATAGGACGTACTACTCGTTTTGTTTTTAGAAACGAGAAAATATAATAATAATAATCAGTGTGTGTGTGTATACTTTCACTTTATGGTTTCTCGGATATGTTTAATTACGGCGATAAAAACAGAATTCGCGAACGGACGTGAGTATGACTTTTTTTTTCACATCGTACATATACTTCCAAGTATAATATTAATGGTGTACTTGGATTCGCCTACAATCTCACGGATATAAAGTCTTTTGCGCAGAGCGTAGAGACGGCTATCGCGTGTGTATATACCTAATATCGTTGATGATGAGCTATACCATACATAGCCGTATAGCCGTATAGTCATGGCTCATGGGTAATAAGTACATATTATAGAAATTACAGTGATGGATGATTCGACAGATTTGCATGCAAGTACTGTACGCCGAATGCGTGTCAGAATATCATCCGATATTATATATGGTATTCTACTATATACTTACTATACACCGTTGTTGGCAATATGTAGGTAATCCGGTTTGGAGAAATATGAGGGGCGACAGCTGCTGTGGTGGGTCCTGCCCCTCTCTCCGGGCCCAGAAAATTGCAAAGCAAAAACCACCGAATCAAACGCGTTCCGGTTCCGGGGTATATGTCCTTCACCGAGCACTTGAACTGCTTTAACCCGAACCAGAAAGACGGCCAAGAAGGTACGAAGAGGCGGCGTTTTCTTAAGGTCTAACGGGACGGCCGGTGTGTGTCGGCGGAGGCGGTTCGCGCGTTCACTGTCAGCCGCCTTCTCCTCTCTCTCTCTCTTTCTTAGCCTTAGGACAGTCCGTCGTCTACTGTCTACTTGCATACTTCGGTCAGACGCGACATGTCGGTGTGCCGAATCGGTTGTGTGAATGTGTGTGTGTGTGTATTATTGTTGTTCATAGTGCGTTTATTATATATTCCATGTTATCACGATACACATAAGTCATAATGTGTATTTATTATAGTTTGCCATAAAATAAGAAACGAAAAATTACAACGGCGCAGTGTTATCGACCTAGTTAGTAAAAATAATAATACAGTCACCAGCAATTATTATTATTGTTGTTATTATGTTAGAAAATTGGACGACCGCGATAATAGTAATATATATTTTGTATTATTATCATCTTAAGTTTTCTAATAGTATATTATGTGTGTGTGTGTGCGCGCTAGCGATTTAGCTTGGTTTTCAATATTTTTACATTGTAAATTTCTCACAACGCCATGTCGGGATGGTTTTATTCGCTTTAGGCCACCCTATATGTGCTCTATACTTTTCGGCCGAGTTTTAATAACAATAACAGTATGACAATAACTAAATTAATAAACGCTTGTAACAATATTTAGTCGTTACACAACCACCCGGACGTACCTACATAATATTATTGTGTGTTATAATAATATTATACTTTTAATTTGCTATTCAGATGTATTAAATCGTTTATTGAAAGGAAAACGTCGCTTTGCCCCGGTGTTGTTTTGTTTAATAATTTATTATGTGGCTCGAGTTTTTGTGTTTTTTTTTTTACACAGGTATATCTAGAAAACGCATAGTCGGTATTTTAATTACTATAATATCATATAGTATTATTATGTATGAACGAGACCACAATACTCGTTTGTGTGTGTGTGCATTGTATGTTAATGGGTTGAGGTCGAACGGGTCGGAAAAACTACCGGATGTGTAAAACGTCGTGACAAAAAAAAACAAAAAATTCGACGCTTTCGCTTACCGAAAAACGGTCTCCGTTTAAAAAAAAAAAAAGTAATAATAATTTTCACCGATTGTGTGAAAACTGCTTGACGCTTTCTCCATGTGTGTGTGTGTGTGTGTGTGTGTGTGTAGGAAAATCTTATAATATTTGCTTCGCGTAGGTTCCCTTAGCTATAGAGACGGTCGTGTTAAAACGCGTATCCGCTCTGCCCGTGCACACGACTAGCATGTGTACTTTAAATATTGTACATATTTTTTATTGCGCGCATACTGTATTAGTATTCCAGCGAGGCAAAGAACGAAAAAAAAACGACTTGGGTACGCGTCGCCGGTGTTGGTTTTAATTTTTTCGGTCGGAAATTTTAACGCCCCGCCAAAAAAAGCGAGTATGATAAAAAATTATATATATATTTTTTTTTTTTATATTAACGACACATTAAATCCGTCCACACAACAATATTACAATACAAAGGGAAACAGTCCGGAGGCGCGTGATCCGAATACGCTGTGAGTGTCACTGCCCGTTGTTGTTGTTGTGATAATAGATGTGATTTTCAAATAGAAAAAAAAATCTATTGTACCGATTCAAAATACGTCATGCTTATTCGGTATTCGCATCGCGATAACCATCGTTCAATCCGAAACAACGTAGTCCGCTTGTAGAAGTAATAATTATACTAAGTGTATATTCTGAAAATTCATATTAACGTCCGTCGTTTTTTATACATATGTTCACTATAATTTTACTTACCAACCGGTTTGCCGTTAAATTTCCCAATAAGTTCTTATGGGCTTTTGTCGATGACTCACAATGGTTCATTTTAGTGTAAAGTTTGCTATGGATTATGCTATTGTTGATGCTATTGTTATTCAATACATGAAATAAGAGGAAAGATATCGGTCTAAGGAGGCTCTATAACACTTTTATTCGTGCAATAAAATGCATTTTCGAAATAATCTCAGTTAACACCTTTATTTACAGACCCCTTCAATTGTGATATTGTTGTTTGATAGTACATAAAGTAGGTATGCAATTCGTTATTAAGTTTTTGCAATCCACTTGGAAAATATAGTTGAAAATCCGCAACAACAAAAAAGTGTAAACCGGAAAGTAATTCGATAGGTTTCCCGTTTCCTCTTTTGAGAAGAGGACGTGCGCTTATAATATTATATTGTTGTCCATAGGAAACTCTTGAGGCCGTATCGAATTTGGTTTGTCCGCGAAATCCGAAACTCCTTGACCGGCTGCTGTCGATATTGCACGCTATCTATCTTAATATTGATTATTGTTATCTACGACGGTCGTGATGGGTATTATCGATATTTTGTTCTCTCTCTCTCTCTCTCTCTCTCTCACTCTCTTTCTGCGAGGTCCGGTCCATCTGATAAACGTCTCAATGAAGTCTACGGTTTTTTAATAATGGCAAATTGTGTAGATTATTATTTTTTATATCCTCGGGGACCGCACATCCGCTTGTCCGGGTCGCTTGTTACAAACAAATGTATACACACATATATATATAGAAAAGACTGTTTGACCGTGACCGGTCCCTTATTAGGTCAACCGGACAGAGAAAACGCACACCGGTAATGCGGGTGGACTATAGCTAAGGATGTTGTCGGTTGGGCAGGAGGGCGGGGTAAGACGTTCCGGCGAAATTTGTTTTTACTTTGTCTGTCTCGAATTAAAAAAATAATGTCAAAAAAAACCGCGCACCTGTCTCGCTTTGTGATGTTTACTGAATTTTTCTTTGTAAAATTTTACAAATAAACAAATTCGAACGCATTACTATAATATGTAATGGTGTATGTTAGTTTTTTTGCAAACAGATTGACAAAAGTCTATGAAAACGATAACACGAATCGAGAACTAATTGATTTCATTGACAATGTATATTCCATGGTCAATAACTCGTTTAAATTAAATTTAAAAAAAAACCATGTCAGTCAATCGGTTTGCGGTTGGTTTCTCGTAGTTTCATTGAAATGATTTGTTTAAAAATTTACGGCGTTATTATTAATTAGGTATAAGTATCGGTTCAATAATAAAAACTTGTTGAACAAAAACAAATTACTGGAATCGCTGGTTTGTCTCGGTAATTGCATACATCCGGTTGCTAAAATTTTTGTAATTGACCTTAAAATTTTAATTAATTAAATTATTATTATTTTCTATCGAGTTTTTTAAAATAACAATTTGTTTTATCTTGTTTTCAATGAAGTCATTTTCAATAACAGAACTAGTCTATGTAGCTTATTTTTTTTTTACAAATAACGGGCAGCACATCATAACAGTATTCTTCGAGGTTACGACATTGCGAAGTTAACGAACTAAACAAGTTTTACTAATTTTGCATATTAATCTTAAGACCATTTGTCTGAGACATTGTTGTCTTCATTGTTGAGCGGTTGGTATAGGTTGCTCTGCTTTAGGTCAACGAGAGTGTGTCAAACTATCACACCTTGTATACCTAGGTATTCTTTGATGGCCGCTTAACCGCCAAATTCCGTATAGGTCAACATCTATAATAAGTACATTATAATATTTTGTAATAATAATAATTGTTTTCTGAAAATCTCGAAATTTTCGTGCCTTTTCGCACACAAACACACACACATAATATGAAATAATATAATATTATTACTTGTCCGGTCGTCCTTGGAATTGATAATCGCATTTGTTTAGTGTATTTTCCTTTATGTATAATAATAAACAAATTCTGAATTTGATTATGTATACTATACAAATGTATGCATATATACAGGGTGATAAATCTTATGCGAAACACTAGTTTTCTCCTCAAATAATCGCAATTTTGTAGTTTTTCGTTTTGGACATAGCTTTACTTTATGTCATTTTACAATATTGGATAATGTTCAAATTTTTAGTATTTTATAGAGCTTTCGAAACTTTAATGGCAACGTATGTATTATATTTAATTAACTTTTTTAATTTAGAATAATATGCTGAAAGTTTTTACTGGTCGATAACCAGTTTTGGATAAAAAGTTCTAAAGTTATTAAGATTTAAAATTTAGGACGGTAGAAAGGGTAGAGTGTAGAGTTGTTTTTATCTGCACATTTAATTACTCAACCGCATTCCACCTCCGGTCCTTAATTTTTAACTTAAAAAACTTACTAAAATAATTTGTCAACACTGGTTATCGACAAATCGACATTTTCAGTAATTTATTCTCAATTAAAAAAAATTCAGCTGAATATAATATTATGTTACCGTTTAATATAAATCGTGGCGAGAACGACTAAATACATACAAATAGGCAATAGATTTACCTAATTATGATAAATTGATAACCAGCAGCCTGCACGTGTGGTTTAAACATTGACCATTGTTATCATTTTCAAGGCAGTCCAGAAAGAAAAATAGCGCTTTGACTTGTGGAATGACAATAGTGCAGTTTTCGATGTCTTTGTTTAGTACGGCTATGTTTACTTCGGAATTGTGTAACTTAATACCAATAGATGTCAATTAAAAAAATTATATTTGCAGCTTTGTTATCATTCGTAGATAGAGATAAATGATAAACATGAAAATTGACATGACAGAAAGCACGAACGAAATCGAATCATTCAAATCGACAATAACGATTAAGTAACCGAAACGATACGAAAAATATAAAAATTTGAATATTGTCCAACGTCGTACTAAAACATAAATAAAAATGTATTCAACAAGAAACGCTAAAAAATTGCAATTAATTTTTAGAGCAAACTAGACGTGTATAGAATACGGGAAAAATACATAGTTGGTCCAACTAAACTAGTGTAGTTTCTATATTAACTATAAACTAGTTGGTTGCTGAAAACTAAACATTTGGTTGGCCCAGAAATATCGACCCGACTATTTATTTCATTATTCCAACTAGAAACTTATTGTGTCACTATATTAATCGTTATTATTTTAATTAGACCAACAGCTATGTATTTTTTTCTGCGTAGAGCGGTATCACCCGGTATATATATATAATTTGTATTCAATATTAATGTGTACCTACCTATTTATTGGTATTGCTATTATTTTATGCTATCTACGATGTACTAGGTTGGCGCGCACACTTTTCTCGCATAACTAGTTTCCTTGATCCTGAAAAAAAAACATAACTGGACAGCGCGTCCGCCGTCGACGCTGCCGCCACCGTTGTCGGCAGCTCGCTCATTAGTGCCGTGACCATGTTCGGATGAGGTAGTGCGGCGGCGATTGTTTATTTGTCTCCAAGTTGAGCCTTAGTTTCGGACGCGTCGGAGATTTGAGTATTTTCTTAACACCGTCCCGTACTCAAATGCCGCGTTTCGAAGTCATCACCAACCGCTATGGAAGCATTATCGACGTGCGAGAATGCGCCGAAGGGTGAGTTCCATTCAAATAAATACATATCATAATAGGTAATATATATATATATATATATATATATATATATTGTAAAAAAAAGCACACTTTCCCGAGTATAATAATAAAAAACAAAAAAAAATGATCATTAAAAATACCTAGCCAATTATCTATCTAATCGAACGGTGTGCAAAAACAAAAAAATATATTCTGGTAAACGAACAAAATAATATATAATGTGCTATTACTCTCGACTATATTGTACGATACCTACTAGCATTGCCATTGAACGACACAAACGTTACTTAATGGTATATTATGTAGGATTTTATTGTTTTACGGTACGCGAGCACAATCCGAAAAAACATAAGCCCGTATACTCCGTGTGTGTGTAATGACTTGGGCCTCGCTATGTGATTTACATTATTGTCGTGTTGACCTAGTGGTGGTCACCGACAAAGATATTTAAAATACAATTCATTTTTTTTTATCCTGACCCCCTTGCTTGAAAAATTTAATAATATGTGGATTGAAAATGTCGGGATTTGTATTTTGGTCACACGACCGTGTGAAGGTTTCCGCATGGAATTGGGACGGTTCGCACGGTGTCTAACCTCGATTTTTTTTGTTTAGCTTTTACAATACCGGTATTAATAATAATTATGATAATTACCCTTATACATACATTGCCGTCCTCCTGGTGTTACGCCGATCCGGGAATTAAGGAAAATTCTTTTTTTTTAAAAATGGCTGTACAAAAAATGTATTAATCTATACATAGCAGTCTACTGAAAGGAACAGCTCGGTACGGTGAAATTTATTGGCTCTGTTCATCACACGCGTGACGTATAAAAACCGAAACCGACGTTGAACATCTTAGGCGTATTGGTAAAACGTCAAGTACATAATATTATGCAATAATAACGTTTTGGCTATTAAACAAATTACACGAGACGTTCGGTTTAAATTTAAATTTACACAAATTCCATCTGCACCGTAAAAATGAGTGGACAATTTTTAATATATTACATATTTTTAAACCTTTACCAACATAGCCGCTATTGCTCTTTAACTATTCAACATCATGCGTGTGTAGAACATTATAATTTATAAACTTCTACAGAAGACATGTCAAAAGTCAAACGACTTTTGGTTTCAAGTGTATACCTTGCTGTTGTTTGGGTGTCCTATCTATAATGATCGTCCTGGATAATAACGATTTGTTGGTCACCCTTTTCAGTCAACTCTTTAAGTCTTTTGTGTCTTATACATGGTGTATAATATGTTAGCGACACTGGTTTTTTTTCTTCTCTATTGCGCCTTCGTGACGATTAAACTTTATTAACGGTACAATTATTGTCGGAAATGACCTGCAACAACGCAACGATATCGCAGGTTACTGGCAGCAACTGACAAACGGTAAATATATTAAATGATAGATAACACGGCGATAGTAATACGATATTATTATAGAAGTACGTGTGTCTTGTAAATGGCGGTCACTGGATTAACGGATCGACAACAATGACAGTTACGATGTCGATCATTGAATGTATTTTTAACGATAGAGACCATAGAATAAAATTATTAATGTTTATATATAGAGCTGTAACATCATAGTAATATAATTCCTCGTACTCGGCAACGAAGTAACCAAGAAGGCGAGAGACAGTGTGACCACTTCAAGAAAAAATAAACAAATTTGTTTGGTTAAACACTGCACAATATAATCGTGTTATCAACTATATAGATCAATAGATGAATTACAACTTCAAATGATAATATGATAACTGATGTCATAATATGTTTTGTACGGCATGGTTGTAGTGATGAAAAAGCAAGTTAAAAAAATATGTACTAGAGAAATGTAGTTTTTTCATTATGGTCACACTGCAGCTCGTCTTTTCGTGTACTTCATGATATTTTATTCAATGCGATCCCGTGCGTTAGACTTTAGCTAGATTTTTCTACCACCGAAAATATAATATTCAGTTATTTCGTGTTCAGCTTGCCTTAAATTAAATACACCTCTGATCTCTATATGTGTTTATATCACGGGACTTTGTTATAACTTTGGGAAATTGTAAATGTAAATTAATTTGTTCAGAGTTGCCAAGTATAATATTGACATAAAAATCGTATAAAGTAGTTAGTTTTTTATGTGATAAATAATGATGGCGATAAAACAATATCGTTGTAATTTGGGCAATAATAATTAATTGTATGAACAATTTGATTGAAACAAACATACTATAAACAATTACTTTTACAGACCCCCGTATGTATGGGGTTGAATGCAGCATCACCGTGTTCAGATATTAAAGACGTGTTATGATTAACTGAATGACACGAGATTTATCACGAACGTGTAACCGCTTCGAGATTTACTATTTGTAACGGTTTTTTTTTTTCAAATTTCGCAGAAAAGTAGGAAATAATGATAAATAAGCAATATATTATATCCGTCGCCGGGGTAACCGGTTTTAGCGCTCAAAATTACAGAGCAAGATAAGAAATACCGGTGTGCTGGGCGACTGGGTGGAATTAATTAAAAAAATATATTGTGTATGAAAATATAATCGAATATTCAGGGTCGCCGACACGCGTTTTGCGCATATAAATTGAAGGTTAGAAAAATATCGCCGCTTAATATGATATTGTTCGTCTTGCCTGACACTACTGTACTGTAGGTGCGCGGTATCTACACAATGTAGAATATTTATTTTTAATTATTATTACTATTTGTAATTATTACTATATCACCGATTACACGTTAACCAAAGCAGAGATCATCACAAAACATAATTATAGATCCTCTGTGTCTACCGTTTGGTTGCTGTTGATTTGTGCGTGACGTGCGAGGCTCAATTTAGGCAGATCGGGTCCTCACGTCAAGCGCCTGTCACTATATGCAATAATATTATGTGTTAGTATAATTAATAAAAATTATTATCGTTATTTATAACAACGATACGTTTTGTGTATGATCAAATTATAATTTATAAGAGTAGTTATTTATCTGATATGTTATCAAATTTCCCACCTGATCCAATGCGATGGTCGTTTAGTTAAGGACAATTGCGGATCAACCTCTCAGCTCAAGTGGGTTTTTACTTTGTCTGGATGAACCTAAATATCTGTTTAAGAAGTAATTGAGGATGTAGTGACTATCTCCTTCTGAAATTTCAAAATTGGCTGGTCAGCGTTGTTAGGTTGATAGCCAGCTATGTCGTCATCAAATCAGAAATCTCAATCTGTCCAGTAGGGATAGCAGACTTTGAACACAACCAAATATTGTAGGCCAAGAATAATTTGTTTTAAGTTATCTTGTATATTATTTCAAAAAGTTGTTTTACATTAAAAGAGGTACTATTTTGAAGATTAGGTGAATCGTTAGTTTACAATTGCATATTGTACTATCTGTTCAAAAATCTAAGCTGAAAATTAGTGTTTTTGTGCGAAGTAAAATGCCAAATGTCTGGTTTAGTTGTTTTTATTTTATTTTGTTTTAGCACACAGTAAAGTCGTTTTTTTTTATCTCAATCACGATGGCGGTTTTAATGTACATACATTTTTTATTATTGTATTAACGTTGTTTCCTTAATTCTCAAGGCTAGTGAGAAGTCGTGCTTACGCTATTTACTTATCGAGGGGCTTAGTGTTCGTGTGCGAAGTATTCCGCGGGCCAACTAATAATTTTATAAATTTATTTATTTATTTTATACAACAATGGAAACAATAACGTGGGATATTTTTAAATGGAAAATTACTTTTTATAATCTAGCTTTATGTCGTGGTTTTATTATATATAACGTTTTCTTTTAGAATTTAAGTTATTATTAGATGCATTGATTTAATTTAGTTATCTTCCATTTGACTTATTCCCTACGACTTCGCTATGTTAATAGGTTTATATTTAACCCTAAAATCTTGATTGTATTTCTTAATAAGTTTCTTCTTATTTTAAACGAAGACATGAGGTTTATTAAAAGTATAAGATAAAAATGATTACCCGCCCATTTATTAAGTAGTTAAGTATAGGTAATTGTTCGCAGTCTTAATTTAGAGACTAATCTATAGTGTATACTTATTAATGGAGTAATAGATAGCTGACCGATTAGGCACAGCTCGACGGGGAATTTTACGGTGCTAACAGTGTATGCGTTTAACTATAATACTATGCACAACAACCAATGTAATGTACAAAAATATATTGAATTCAATTTTTTTTATTTTTGCAGAGCGTACGAAATGTCACAGGAGTCCCAAAGTCCATTAGGCCAATGGAGCAACAAATACAGTTCTGTGTTGGCCACGCTCGGCTGTACTTTGGGAGCCTTCAACATCAGTCGGTTCGCCATACTCACAGTCCAGTTTGGAGGTTAGTTATAGTACGACAGCTGCCCTGAAACGCGGGCGAGTCGGTTCGCATGTTTTGCTGCGTACTCGCGTATGGCCCGAGGGGGTCTTGAACCTTGAACTAGCGTCTTCCTCCCGGGGTTTACGTTTGTTAATATTATTCGGCTCTAGATTATTGTGATTATTGTCTTAACAACGACCGTGTGTCTTTTTGCAGCCAACTTCATACTACAGTTCCTAGTGTTATCGTTGCTAGTCGGCGTGCCGCTGTTCACGTTTCACAGTTCGCTTGGCCAGCTGCTAGGCGCCGGTGTGATGGACATGTGGAGGATATCACCGATATTCAAGGTTAGTCGCACACGTTCAAGTATCTGATTATGATAACTTAACCGGTCGATTGTTTTTCCTTTGCACAGGGAATCGGAATAGCGCTGCTACTGGCCCAAGCGCTCATCGGCACCTACTCCATTATCGGAGTGTCGTGGATGTTCGCGTACTTCCGCGATTCGTTCATCACTAAACAAGACATTTACAGATGGGCGGAACCGATCGACGAGTACAGAGAAGGTAGGTGTCTGGTCATCGGATGAACTATAATTTGTTGTAATGTTACCCTTCTAGCAGTAACGTATTTGCGCAACGCTGCGTCTTCAGCGTTCACAACAGACGGAGAATATTGATTTGATTTGATTTTTTTTGTTTTGTTTAGATGGCGTGCCCTGGACTTATTCCTCGAACGTCAGCTATAACATAGAAGAGACGGTACCAGCATACTTTAACGGCATAGCTCTGCAAAGGAAATATGTGGAAAAACTCGAGATGAACGACAACTCGTTGAAACTGCCCGTAGTCGTTAACTTGACCATCGTTTGGGCGATTGTATTTATATGCCTTAGCAAAGGTAAATAGATGATACGATCTAAACCACGTTATCAGTGTAAAATTTGGTATCTTTATAAAATTATAACATTACCGTAGAATTAATTTTGCATCTTTTTTTTTTTTTACAGGTCTCAAGTCTTACAGCAAAGTTGTGTGCATGTTTTCGCTGGTACCAGTGTTTGGTATGTTTATGTTGTGCACGAAGATGTTGGGCATGGCACCCATTATCGGATTTCAACATCAAGACATCTTTCCGGAAACCGATTGGAGCGAATTTTTCCTCAACACTAAAGTAAGTGGATCATTATGTTTTATAATAACGTTGCTGCATGTTTTATGGACACAGTTGTGATGTCATTACATCTTGCTTAGACGTCTGGCTCGAAATATTTAATATTGTACACGATTTGTTCGTGAGCAGTCTGCAAAGCTGGATTTATAGATTTATGATCGTGAATTTTTCGTGTGTGCATCCACAAACAATTTAATTATTATTAATGTTAATGTGATTTTTTTTTTTTATTCAGAGTTGGGTAGCTGCTTTTACAGAAACGTTCCTGACGTGGGGCATATTGGGAGCGTGCACGATGCAAATCACATCGCACAATCGGCCGAAGCATTTGCTGCACAGGGATGCTTCGCTAGTGGTCATTCTGACCATAGCCGTGTTGGTGCTGGCCGCGTTCTTGGCCAACACCTGCGTTCAGCTCCTCGAAGCTCACGGATACGTGTACCTGCCTAGTTCTTTTGGTAATACATTTTCCAGTCGTATATTTATAATTCTATCCCCTAACTAATTGGGGGGGGAAAATTCCCACCTTGGCAAATTGACTAATATTTCTTATTTTTTTTTATTTTAGAGCGCGTGAGTTCCTATACATTCATGTTCAAACAAAATTCCCCTCAAGCCCGCAAACACTTGACGCCGGTGCGATGGATGCAGCACAGCAGCTTGTTCATGGGTGAGAGAACAATGAAGACCAACGTGCCCGGGGTGCCACAGGAGAGCGGCTACCAAGCGATGCGACTGGCCACCGAACTCTTTCCGGCCACGTTCGCCTTGATAGGGGCCAAAAACATCTCCCCCTTCTGGTCCGTTCTATTCTATTTTTCGCTAATCATGTTTGGCATCGGACAACAGGTACGCGTGTATGGAAGATTGTCGCTTTCGTTTTGATCGAGTAGTTTAAGCTAAACGGTGTAAAATTATTTCAATCTTTCGCCTTTATACAGATAGCCATATGGCATTGCGTGGTCAGCGGCGTCATATCTCTACATCCGTTCAAACTGCGTAAGTGGCGCACTACCATCACATTTCTGTCATGCGCCGCCGCTTTTTCTGTTGGCCTGTTCATGGCGACTGAAGTAAGTGTTGTTTTACCCAATAGTTTCAGCTTAAACACGTCTCTCTAACTAACAGCACGGTTAAATGTTCGTTTTTCAGTTGGGCATATTTATCGTGTACCTCATGGACTTCTGCGTGGGGTGCGGCTGGTGGATGATGATATTGTACTTGCTCGAAATCGGAGCTTTGTTCATGGTCCGCGGTAGACCGTATAGCGGCGAGACGGTAGTGGCAACGCTTTTCTCCCAGGCTAACCATCATCTGCAAGTGTGGTTGGCGCCCATGTTGTCCTTCGACTGGAACATCGTAGTGCCGGTCGCGCTGATTGTAAGTCAATATCGACGACTGGGAATAATTAATTTGTAATATTATTGTCATTGACGATAATGTCCCACTTGCAGTTGCTGAGTACGTCAGTGTTCAAAAACGGAGGATATCGTTGGCTGTACAACTGGAAAACCACGTCTCAGGCGTCATACTGGTCGGCCTCGAGCAGGGAATTCGGTTGCCTGCTACAAATACTTCCTTTGCTGATAGTACCGTTCGCCGGCATCGTGCAGAGCTGTCGGTACTTGGCCACCGGACCACCGGACTTATTCGACGTAAGTTGTTCGGATTTTGCAATGTCCGGTTCGAAGGACCATCTCTAATTTGTTCGGGTTTCGCAGCGTATACAAATGCTATATCGGCCAGTGATTGAGACCCGGAGGAACGCGGAGAACGGGGATGGAGCCTCGGAAGGCGGTGCCAACGGATCGGCAGCCGTGCAAATCGAAGACCCACCGCCCAAGTACACGCCGCCACCGTCTTACTCGACGGCTACCGGAGCAAGGTCATTACGATTCTCTGAATTAGTAACAGTTTACGAGAACGAAGTAGAATAGTGCACGAATCATAACGTCATCGTTTTAATATTATAAACATACATTTGTGCATAATTGTTTCTGTATTTTTTTACCATAAATTCTTAAATAACATGTTTTTTACCTAGTCAATACTATTACTTACACAATTTACTATGCTTTTATCTTCACCAGACGGCTGTTTGATTAACCTAATATGTTTTTTATTTTATTTTTATTGTAGTCAATAGATTAACATTTTTTTGTTTACGTTTTACTTCGTTATTAATTCAATAATAACATTTCTTCATATACCTACCTAACAAAAACGGTATGCATGCATGACGCTATTTTTTCATCTATCTATGGCATCTAATATAGTCCGGTTTCGCGTGTACTTCCGCGTTCGCGTTGTGAGCTACTGCTGCTATCGCCCGTCCGCTTTTCCTTCTTAACCCTTTCTTTAACACGCGCGGTGGTCGCGACGCCGAGTGCAGCACTAATTATATTATAATAAATATACCTTTATAACGGCCGTTGCACGAGCTAACAAACGTTCCGCCGGTGTATCGCAATATCAAATACCGCGGCGCCGAATGTGTCGCCGTCAAATGAAATGTGTGTTGTTTTTCTTGTAGAATCGCCAAAATGTTGCGACAGAGCATACGGAGGAGCGTGCGGAGGATAGCGCACGTGCTGGGAAACCAAACGGCCGCGGCCATACTGGGCGAAACGTCCACGTCCGCCGCCGTCAACGCTTCTGTCGTGGCCTCGGCGTCGGCTTCCGGCGGTCACCAGGCGCCGCAGTCTCATCCGGCAGCCTTACGTCAACCGACCGTCTCCTCCACCGCCGGCACAACTCCGACAACGACACCCGACCGACTAGCCACGGCGATGCCGCCTCCCCCGGATTACACTACGGTTCTGGTGGAGATCAGCAAGAACGCCGGCATCGTCAACGGAATCGTCGGTGGTTGTAGTACCAGCAGCAGCAGCAGCAGCAGTAGCGTGGGCGAAATGTCGTCGGCCTCCAGTCTGTCGAACGAGCAGAGCACCAGCATAGAGTGTCTGATGGAAAGGGTCGAGCCCATCAACGTGGATCGGGCATGCGGATCCGGAATGTAAGACGATCTCACCCCCTTCCCCGTCTCCAAAAAAAAAATCTCCTCCGAGACGTTGAATCAATGTCGAAGAAAAAAAAACGACAGCCCAGAAATCGAGGCGCGTTGGCGTTAACGTAAATGAAAAAAAAAACGAACACAATCAACTGTACAAAAACTAATGATGAAGCGCATACGTTTTCGTATATTATTAAAAGAAAACGAAAAAAAAACAAAATGACTGTGATAGATTTTTTTTTTTTTTTTAATTTAATTATTACTATAATTTTTTTTATACACGAATTATTGTATTCATTATTTTTAAGATCCTATACGTAATACATACCGCGCGTGCTAAGCGAGCGTGTATCATGTATACAAACTACAAACAAATATATATTTGTTTTTTTAATAAATTATTGTCTACATTTTTATTACTATTATTATGGAGTTCGTATCACTCGGCCGAATCCGTCGTTTGTACAGCAAGTTTGATCGCAGAATAAATGAAATCAGAAAGGACAGTCAACAAAAACGTGGCAGCCGCCAATGCTAAACCTGCTATAATGCTTATAAATTATATCCATACACTATTAAAAATAAAAATGTTCAGATATAATTTATTATGATTATAGCAGGTTTAGATAATATCTAAAATAAATAATAAAATATCTTCCCCGTGTTAATTTGTATTCGTGTCCGAGGCCAAATTGTTTTAATTGCAAGTTCCTGAAAATTGTCACCGATTAGACATTTATGATTATCTACACCACATTGCCCGTAGTCATAAATTTCAGTTCTACTGTAAACTCGTCCTTGAACCCTAACCGCCAGACAATACAAATGGTTTCACTATAATGAGCCGTTAACATTAAAACGTAATCGCACCTATTTAAAAAAGACTATTACAATAACATTTCATTAAAACTTCAACTAATTTCAGTAAGAGCTGGTCGAATCCATGGTTGTAATATACAGGTTATTGCAAATCGTCTCGAATTGTTATCATCAGAAATAAAACGGTAGCATAAGAGCATAATATCGATTTTACTGTTACTATATATTTTACTTGTGTACATATAATAAACTTGATTTTGGCTCCCATTACGCTGACATATTTGTTTTTATCATCGATTAGTTGTCGAAGAAGTGGCATAATATGTGCAATAGCCTTGTATATTTCAATCATGGTCAAATTTATTTAATTGTGACATATTTGCTTTGTGTGTAGTCGTAAATCTGTATTTTCCGGTAAATAATACAGAGTACTTAGAATTACTTAGACAAATACCTCTAAACGTCCCTCAAATAAATACCCGTTCGTCACAAACGTTTTATTCAGCTACCTACCGGCAAAACTACAGTTTATTCGCTAACTCAATAAAAAATTTTGATTTTTTTTTTTATGATGACATAACCAGGTTGAAATATCTTATTAATTTGTAATTTGTCTCGATCGTATTTGTATCTCACGTGTTTGTAATTTGTAAAATAACTGTTCTGAGCCCAATTTTTTGGCGTATAATAAAATAATAATAATACTTGCCTATTAGCAATTGTTAAACAACTAATAAACGCTAATACTTGTTTCTAATAATGTGTCTATTGAGCGATTTGGGCTTCTGATCGACTAGCGTCGTTAACTTGTTGCGTTTGTTCATTTTTCTAATTAAAGAAGTGCAGAAAAAGCAAATTGATTGCCGAAAATGTTTATTGTTTACAAAACAAAAGATTTGAAAACATTTTTATCGCCGTGTTATGATTTCATTAAGTCGCATGCACTCATATAATCTTTGGAATATCATTTTTTTATTTATATATAATTACACTACTTAATATGTTTAAATTGGCTATGTTATCATACATTATTTGAACACAGAATTCCTACATCGTCGCTACTACCAACATTGGATTGTTTATGTACTAATTGTTTTACACAAATTATTGTCTTTATTGTATTAAAAATTAAGATGCTGCGAGTGATGTCGGACACCGAACAAAGGTATAATGTGTGATTAACGGCAAAGTACATTGTTTTTAAATTATTCCTTTAGTCACTCCGTTTCAGGTGTCGTCGTAGTCGTAGTGCTTGTTCGACAAACGATCGATGTACTGATTGGAACCCGTTGGATTGGAACTATCACTGCTATGCCTCTTTCTGGCCGGCTTCGTCGATCCCCGACACTTTGCAATGAACTTGAGTTCCTCTTTGAATTCGTTCTTGAACGAAATCTGTAAAATCATAATAATGCAAATAAAATTTGCAGATGACAACATCGTTGTCGTAACACGTATACGCAAGAAGTGTATAATTTTTATGGTTTAGGGTTCAAGTAGATTTTATATCTTAACTATAATGCAAATAGTTTACCACAATATTATGAAACAAAGTCCCTGTACTTATGCATTTATAACATTTTAACATTTGCTTTACTCGCAAGAGAGCAAAAACTGATCGGTTAGAAGCTACGGTAAAAGTAGAACCAAAGAATCGATGTGTATTACCTTTTCTTTGCTAGATGTTTTCCATAGCATCCAGAACATCTCCAAACCAGCAAGTATGGCCGCCACTCCCACGCCACTGCACAACACTATAAACACCCCGCCAACGTTTTTCATGCTCAATTCGCTAGCTTCGTTGCCCTTATCGTCGTCCTAAAACAACAACAAAAATGTTTAAATATTTCAAACCAATACAATAATATCAATCCAAACGCCAAGTGTAATATATAATATTATGAACTATTATATGCTAATTGATCGAATACCTGACACGTTCCTCCGCCGCGTTTTTCTTTCCACCACTTGTTCTTTAACGCGGTGAGTTTGCCTTTTTCTTGTAGACTTAAAATGTTTGCGCTCAAAACGTTCCGGTAACTGACATCTAGACAAACGTATGACAATAAGTAAAATTATATTTTTTTAAGGAAATTAAACAAAATGCATTATTGTACTTTTTTTCATTACTATCCCGTAGTCTTTGTTATCCAAAAGACCTCCGACCTGGGCCAACTTACAGTTACGTTCGACTTCGTATCTAAAAACCAATACGTCGTGTACTTCAAGTTAGTTATTGAACAACATGGTTTTGTTGATGATAATTTGAAACGTACTCGATGGATGTCGACTCCATGAAGTAAGCGTAGTTATCCCTCAGCACTCTCATCACGCCTTCGTCGTTGTCTTTACTGTACAGCGACGGGTCTTCTTGTAATCTTTTGTAGATTGTCTTGTAAATCGGATTGGCGGAATCCTACGAATGCACATACAGATAGGCGAACGGTCAGTGAGATCCAGTGAAGTAGTTGGAAACAAGCCGGGACAATTGTAAATGGTTTTATTTTTAATAAAGTAATTGAACATGCTTAATTTTTTTGGAAAACAAGCATTTTTATAGTAAGGCTTTCTTGTATTTCAAAATTAAGTAAACCACAAACATTATTCATTTAAACTTAATAATATTTAGAATACATAGTCGGTTGTAAGTTTAAACACAAGTTTTAAGAAAACAGTAAGTTTTATATGGTTTATTTAAATTTAATTACCTACACCTATTGAATGGGGCACTGCGGTTAAGTGTATGTTATGTAAGTGAACAATTTTAAACGTTTTAAAAGTCGGAGAAATCGGTTTAAAAAAAAAAAAAAATACATACAAATTAAATTTTTTTTGTATTAGACTTAATTAAGTTTTTTTAAATGCTAAATAGAACGAAAATCTATAAGAAACGATTCACCGCACAATAGTACGATCGAATAGATATCGCATTTACACAGCCTCTTTAAAAATAACACATTTGCACATCTGCCTGCTACTTATAGCCGGAACAAGTGACTTTCAAGTTCCTTAATCCCAGTACTATAGGCTATTGTTTTATACATACCCGAAAGTAATCACTAGTGGAGCCTCCTGACTTAGCGCCGTACTTGATAATATTTTGATTGGCTAGTTCTTCGACGTCTCTAAAGGGCTCCGATACGCTTTCGACCGTCAAGAAAGCGGCCAAATTCGCCGTGTAGGACGAAACCATGATGAGAGTGAAAAACCACCAGATACCAGCTACAAGTCTAGTCGATACAGCACTAAAAATCGACGATTTAATCATAATCAGTCGTTTGAATTTTCAAAACGTTCGCTTTGGCATAGCCATAACACTATATTAGACAAGTAGATTTTTTTTTGTTTTATCTTACATTGGTGCGATGTCTGAACCTTGCTGCATTAGCGATCCGATAGTGAACCAAAACGCGTTGGAAAGACTGAATTGGTTTTCCAAGTACTCCGGCTCTTCAATACACGGATAAGGGTTGGTCCATTCATAAGGACTGATTCTGGCCATAATGAACAACAGCACGGACACTCCGCAGTAAGCTGTTATCACCCAAAGCCATACGAAAGAGCTAAACGGAGCCAAGAACGAGAACAAGCTTGGCGAGCTCTTCGTTGACTTTTTGTACAATATGCTAATACCTAGGAGATGGAACTAGCAATTACTCATCGTTGTCTGAACTATGGTTATTTAAAAAATTAAACGCAACTCACTCATTGCTATAGATACAATAATTTTTTGGGCCCGTGCTCTTACCTAAGTTCATGTAAGGGCTGGTGAAGTCGACGTCATGTTCTCGTTTTCTCGTTATAGTAATGTCGGCTATTGCTAGATCAGCGTTCTGATTATAAACAATGGTAAGGCAGACCATACAGTATGAATTTTAATATATTATATGTACACCATAACAGACACATCAGAAAATTAATATGACGTCATAGACGCAATTTTTAACGTAAAAACTTATCACGTGTGTTACTTGTTCAACGATGATGTTAAATCCAAATTTGAAATAAGACAAACAAATAAATAATACAGTAAAAATTGGCATTTAACAAGATTTTAAAATTTCATTTAGCGTATAGCCTGTTTTATATGTTGTTATCTCTCATTAGTAAAAGTTACTAAGTATCTTGTTGATAAGTAGAGTTTTTTTGGCTTACGAGTCAAGAAGTTTGGTTTGAACTTACAAAAATGTTCATAATAAAAAATTTAACTCAGTATAATTTTGAATAACCGATAGTTAGATGTAAATAATTGTAATAGAACATAAAAAAATTCTACTCTATACTATGTTAAAGAAATTTAAGAACATTTTTTTTTAATACAACATCTTAAATCCCGGTAGTAGAAACCTGCTGACAGGTACGAGTACATACATTTAAGCAAAACAATTTTTTAATTTGCTTATACAAATAAGTGTAATGACGTCCGCTCAATTCAAAGATAGTAATATAAACTTTGGGTAATAATAAATACGAGATAAACTTAAATTATACTTACTCCGTTGATGACTTCGCCGATCATTCCATTCCATTTTTTATTTTCTATGTTGCCACTGTTTCTGTCCTCTTGTATTCGAAACGTGTAATTGAAACCGCTCATTTCGCTGAGTTCTTTAATCAAATCAACTCCGAACCCTTCGTACCGGTCGTTGCCTTCCAATTTGTTACTAGATAGTTTAACCATACAATACGGTTTTGTCTGCGGATCAGTATGCGCCTTAGTTAGATTTTGCCCACGTGGTATACGCACTGTATTAGTTCAATAAATACCAAAGCTGTGATGACCACGAACGTCATGTTGCGGAGATCTTCTTTGCCGGACGTGCCGGCTTGAGGTGAGGTGGTCGCTGAAACGTTGACGCCGGTCTTGGCATTCCACGTACCCGTGACTCTCAAGCCTTTCGCCGTCAGGTCCACCAGTTCCAATTCGAAATCGGACCGAAATCCTTCTTGGTCGAATTTGATTTTACCAGTGAGTCCCTTGAAGTCTTTCTGCAATCAAGTCCGGCAACTTGTATTATCCTATTAACCTATATGCTCTATACAGTTAGAAAGGCTATCCTAAAAATGGTCTGACGAACGAACAAGGGCAACAAATTGATTCCTTTGTCGCTGACCTGATATTATTGGACCTTGAGGGGACAACAATATAGGGTTGAGGGCACAAGGATTAGTGATAAGACCCTGCTTGTCAATGTAGCGGATGGCGAATCAGTGAAATGGCTCACCGAAAACGTCCACAAAATAAAACCATGGGAGGGTGTTAAGATCCAACTGCTGGAATCGACTGTCTTACCGCGGTTAATCAAGATGGGGACATTTTTACCGGGGCCGGTTAAAGAAGCGGTTCTGGACATCTTGACTAAACAAAACCCGGGACTATAACCATCAAAAAAGAAGATTTAGCACACACAAATCAGAGATGAGCACAAAAGTCTAAACTCTCATATAAGGCATAAATTAAAAAAACATAGACAAACTGAAGACTCCAAAGAACTGTCCATACTACTGCATGGGCAAGATCACCTTCAGAGTCTATGAAACGCTCCAAGCAAAAGATGAAACTGGCAAGGCCACGTGTCCTAACAGGAATCAACCACCCAAATCATTACGGAAGAGGGAGGCCCAAAAATACTTGTTGGCAAACTTTTATCTGAAAAGGATGAAATCAAAGATATTAGAACAAAATAGATACTGAGATTTGCAAAAAATACTTAGGACTATTCAACACATAGAATTATTAGACTAGGCAGGATATACTAAGGGAAATAGGACTTCGGTGAGAGGGTGCGCACAATGAACCTACAGGTCTGAGTGCATGGTCACTTCCTAAATCACTAACTAACTATTGCTACTCCATACAGTTAGTGCCTAAGTAGGTGTAATACTCACGGCCATTTTCATATGGTTGATTAACGTGAATCCGTGTTTCCAAGATGCGGTAGAATTACAGGGTGTGGCAACCTGGCTGATTGGAAAATCTTTACTTAAGTTGTAAACGGAAGCGGTAAACAATTGAACCGCGTCGTATATCAAAGCGGATTCCAGCTGTGGATAAAAAATAACAATATTAACCGTGGTAAAAATTAATACCATTAAACGTTATTGCCTAACAAGTATTTTTTCGGGCTCCACCGTCGAGTCGTCCGGTTCCAGTGGACTTAAATGATCGGACCATTGAGCCACTGCGTTTTTAAAATCGTCTTCGTACGGCTTCACCAACCGCATGCCCGTGATGTTTGTCCCGCTGTACTTGAAAGGGTCTAAATCCAACGTGTGCATGTCCAAAGACGAGATGATGTAGTTGTGTTCAGAGCCCATGAGACCTACTTGCTGGGCTTGAACGAGGACATCCATCAGAATGTTGAACGTACAGTCGAGGAGGATTTTCGTTTCACCGGAGTCTTTGATCTCGCGGAGTTCGGTTCTATAATTGTTGCCTGAACTCAGTTGTCGGATTCGTATTGGATAATTGCTAGGAGGCGTCTTCAGGATGTTGGTGATGTGCATCAGGTTGTCGTTGTTTTCGTAGACGATCGTAAAGCTTTCCCAGTTCAAAGCTACGACTAGGTCGACTAGCGCCTACCGGGGACATAAAACCAATGTAGCTTATGCTGTATAATAAGTCTGATACATTAAAATGAGATCATATTCACTTTGGCTAACGTGTAAGGATGTGGATAAAGGTTTATCTGGCAGGAGCCGCGTTTTTGATTGATGTCCCATCTAGTCTGTATGTGTGGCACTTCCTTATAATCACAAATCGACTGCACGATGGGCGCCGTGTCGCCGGCCGATGGACCAAACACTCCAGCGACTCCAGAGCCCAACATTTCGCATACTTATTGACGGAAAATGAAAACAAAGTTATAATACTGCTATAATGACATTGTAAAGATATGTGTACATAATACAACAATTAGTGGACTTACCGACGTGCTGAGCCTCAAACGAATCATGGAGGGATATTTGTTTGCTAACGATGGCTAATCGCAAATCGGATTCCATTGTTTTACCCTTTGCCACTTCCACCGCCGACTTGAAAGCCGTCTCTTGCATTGTGTATTCGTCGGTGTACAAAACTCCTAAAATTAGGTGAGTTTTTTTTTCAATTGTACTCAATGCTATATTAACGAAAAACTGCTTCCCTTTTATGAATAGTAGCTTCGTGAACAAAGACTAAAATATTAAACACTAATACTTGCGATCACTAATATATTTAACAAAAGGTATATGTTATATTGTAAAGCCTAAATCGGCTATCATGTGCCCGTTAAGTCTGAGAAAAACGTAGTATTTTGAATTTTGCCAGGACGTTTTTAGAATTGGTCAAGGTAATTAGAAAAAAATCTGGTATTTAGTTTATTATATTTATAGACATGTGATAGTTAACCAAACGGCCAAACAGGGGTCTTTTTGATTTTTCCGTTATTTTCCAAATTAATTTTTTGGCTATTGAAAATTGAAATACAAACAAATAGAAAAATAATTTACTGTTATGTGACCTATAACTTTTTTATTAATATAACAAATATACAATTATTTCACGCTTTACATAGTAGAATTCCTGCGAAGGCATACATTTAAAAATAATATGAAAATCTTTCTATATCTTTTACCTATGTGTCATACATCTTACGTTTAGCATATATACTTATGTATATTAAATAATATGTTTAAACCTCAGAGTATTTATTATATAAATTCATTAGTGACAATATTCATTTATTCTAAAAGAACTCTTAATCTCTTTATATTTAGTCCGATAAGACATTTGCAATGCCTATTCGGATCTTAGGTATATAAAACGTCTATTTAATGTTCGAAACTTTACCACAAAAAGTTACTTACCTAATGTTATGTCCCCGCAACAACATTGTTGAACGTTGACGAGAAACCATAAATACGACACCACACCAAACGCGTTCATTTTAGTAGATCTCGTCTTGTAAACATAGTAAACATTTATCAAAAAAATATGTACATATTATATGTAAAACATTGACAAATATATAATGTCAAAATAAAGTAAAAAAATCTCTAGGACGATAATGCTGCAGCACACTACGTGAACTGCTGAAGTAAATGACAGAATCTTCTCTGCCAGTGTTTGCGCTTTTGTTGGCATGATTTTAGTGCAGTGATATTTATAGTTCACACAGCACTTAGACATAAAAAAAAGGGTAATACACGGGACTATGTCGCCGAACGTTGGAAAACTAAACAAATACCAATGGAGAACTAAAAAAAATTCTAAAAATGGTTTTAACTGTGTTAAATATGTAATCGTGACGTAATCATAATTGAACGCCTAGAACTGAACGAAACTTAAGTTATGGCTCGGTTAACACATTTTTTAGAAATTATCGGACTAATATTTCTAATCTTGGAACAAAAATATGATTTAAAAACCTATAGGTTTGATCGTATAATCGACCAATGAAATTAAATCCTGTTATTTACGATTTAGTATGAAAATCGCACAAGTCAAAATGTAGTTTCGCATAACGACAGAATGTGAACTTATAAATACAAATGCGTTCATTTCTCTATTTTAACAAATACTCCTTTTTTGTTAAAAATGGGTAATGAGAAACCTTTTCTTTTACAAAATTAAATTAATAATTAATACAATTTATTTATACACTCCGGAACTTTTAGCATAATATGCCAAATAGAACATAATATAATATAATTTAAAACGAGGACAAACACACAGTTATATGAGCTTTAAATAATATATACTTGTTTTTTAAATAAAAATACCTCAAATGGTTAAAACCACGGTGTACTTCACTCTTTTCTGATTCTAGTGGGCCGGTAAGGGGTGGAAACTTGTTTCCTTATTTATCTTTTCGACGGTAGTTTTAAGATTTTAAATTTGAAAATTAGGTTAACTGTAGATCTAGTGTAACGCTTAAACATATACAAATAAGATTTTCTTGAAAATCTGTAGTCAACATTTTTATTTATTAGGGAAAAAAAAAATACACATTAATCGTAACAGCCAAGTTTCTATTTAATTAAAAAAAAGTCAATAAGTATTTAAAAAATATTTTCATTATATTGTTAACTATAATATTGGGTAATAAATGATTACAGGCAGACGATCAATCCTGTGCTGCTTTTTAGCTTAAGTTAGCCTATACCAATTTTGTATCTAGTACATATTGAAATCACGTACAATAATATTGTCTGCGCGATTCAACAGTAATCACATTTAGTGTATACATTTTAACAGAGTTGTTACCCCAATTTATTAAGAAGTTTGCTGTAGACAATTTTGGCAAAATAATAAAACAGGTATACAATAATGGTATATGACTAGCATAGTGTCTATTTTCCAGGTTTTTCTGTCTTCACTGTTATTGGCCAACTGTTAACAGTCTGTACTTTGTCTGTAGAGAAGGAAGATCATGAAATTTAAAAAAATATATATATATTATACGACGTTCGTCGTTTTTTTTTTTTTTTTGATACTATAATAATTCAATAGTTTTTTATTAAAGTAAATAATTTAAAAAAAGTGAGTTTTGAACAAAATTAAGCTATTAGAAGTATCAACAAAAACCGACGACATATGGTGCATAGTAGTGGCCCAATTTTTCAAAACTCAACGATTACTACAAAAAAAAAAGGAATGATGGTTTAAGAAATAGTAAGTTTTACATCTAAAATTACAACTGTGTGACGTCTTCTTAAACATAAACTCATAAACTGACCAACTCATAAGTCATAACTTATGCTACAATTTACTTTTTAGAACCGTAAAGGTTAGGTTAGGTTTGGTAAATACACAGTTGATAGCCAAATTATTTATTTATTTAGTTTATTAAATTAAATTAACTAATATACTAATTAAACTTTGACTATATTACTCACAATTTACAAAATTTTGTTTTTCTTTAGATAGTAAAAACATAATTCATTATTGTAAATAAGAATTTATAATTATTCAAAACTTACACACGTCAACGTGCTTGTGTGTTTTTTTAATAATGTAAAACGAATTGTATTAGATTAAACAATTAAACAGTATATAAATTATTATTAACTGTAAAGTAGTAAAAATGTATTAGATGTTTTATAAACTTATAAAAAAAGGTTTAATATTCAGCACCTCATATTGGTAAATATAAATGATGTACTCCACTTTGGGTAAATAATACCATTGATTATGTAATTATTACATAATACAAGAACACATTTTTTACTATTATATTCTAAGAGATTAACAAAGTGCAATACTTTTTAATAGATACTTAGTTTAGGAAAATGTATACAGATTTTGTAATTTAATAACAAACATATTTTAACAGCATTCATTGTGCGTTCTACGTCTTGCGGCTCTCGTTTTCATTTTTTATATTGAAGTTAAAACTTTGGAAGGTGCAACGATTTAAGGGTTTACATTTTTTTTAAGAATTCAACTCAAAGAGAAGCGATGAGAATCAAAACAATAATTGTCAAATGAAATTGGCAATAAAAACTCTTACTTAATAGAATTTAATTGTACAAATCGATTACCCTCAATGGTTTGCCTTCTTTCAACAGAAAAAAATATCTACATTAATGAAAATGTATTAAACGCTAAATACTTTGTGAATGAAAGTATTCCAAATAAGTGTTTAGTGGTCTATTGTATTACATTGCTAACTAAAGTTTTCGTTACGAATAAGAAAATGTTGATATTGTTTAAGTGTAAAATGGTTTTTCCATATTTTTATGATTTTAAAATAACATTTGAGCCGATTTTTTCGACGTCATATCAACAATATGTATATCTTGTCAGCTCGTGTATGGAAATATCTATCGAACAATTTTGTTTAAGGCTACGAATGTGTCGAGCTTGACGCTTTTTATTTTAGATCTGGTACTGATCATATTACTATTATTTTCTGTACTTGGTGTGATATTTAATGATCTGGAACAAAAATAAAGTACTCATAAGTGTTATAAAGACGGTAAAACGTCGTACGAAAACGATATACCCTTTCTTCGACAGCTATTTTTCTTGACTTCCAAACGAACTCGAAAACAGCTACTACACAGGCCACGCCCATTCCACCCATAAGCACAACGAACACTCCGCCGACGTTGGCCAGACCTAACTCGTTCGCCGCACTGTTACTCTTCGAAGTGTCGTCCTGAAAAACCCGTAAGTCATAAGATAATAGCATAGTAAAAATCTGTAATGGACTGTTGAGGAAACCATCGACTTACGCGACAAGAGCCGCCCCCTCGTTTTTCTTTCCACCATTTCGTCTTGAGCTTGTGCAACTTGCCGACTTCTTGTAGTTTTAAAATAGCTCCACTAATTGCCGTCCTGTACGGTGAGTCTAACGGTACAACAGGGAATAGGCAAACGTTTAAAATTACTATTAAAAATAGCCATCCAGTGGAAGTAGGTGTTATTAACTTGGCAGGGTTTTTAGTTTCTTTTAAAGATACCTAACGAGTTTAAGTTTTTTGTCAATTAAGTTTAGTTCTAGTTTTAATGTGGAAAACATGTTTTTGGATCACGTCACAGAATTTGTGAATATATCATATATGATAGGAAATAAGAGATAAAAGATTATAGGTACGAGATATCCAGAGGAAGGATATGAGGGAAGGTAGGAGTAGACTAGAGGCGAAAGGAATGGATATGGTCACGTCAATGAACATAGAGATAGCGACGGACAGACGGACACGGGTGGTGGTGTGACTTCTATAAAGTCTCACAGCTAAAGGCGAGCCACTAAAATGCCATTCTGCCAAAAAACGTCCCCGGGGTATCGGTACAACACTTACTCGGGGGTAAAGCAATGCCGTATCCTTTGGAATCCAACAGGCCTCCGACCTGGGTGAGCTCACAGTTGCGTTCGATCACGTATTCGATGCTGGTTGATTCCATCAAAAACGCGTAGTTTCCCTTACCCTTGATCACCCTCTCCACGCCCTCGGTGTTCGAACCCATGAACACACTGGGTCTGGACGATTCCATGAACGACCACATTCTCTGGTAGGTGACGAAATTGGAATCCTGCGAACGAGGAAGGGCGTTTAGGCGTTTACACACGTTCAAAGGAGGACTATATTATACTTACTCGGAAGAACGCAGCGGTCGAACCCCCTCGGAGGGCGCCGTATTTGATTTTGGTCTGTTTCGCCAGGTCTTCGGCGCTCTCGATTGGCGAATCCATTCTCTCTACCGTGAGGAAAGCGGCCAAATTGGCGGTGTACGAAGAGATCATGATCAATGTGAAGAACCACCACATTCCGGCGACTATTCTGGTTGAAACCGCCCTTTGAAAACGACAAAATAACCAAAGTAAATATAACTGCCATCGGCGGGGATGATATCGTGCAAGACGTGCAGCAAAAGACTATATTTTAAGAGGAAAAACCGAACTAAGTATACGACTACATTACAGCAATACTATATTATTATTAGCGAGGCAGAGGTCGAGTAGGAAGATCGGCCCTCTGAGCCGGAGCACGGTAAACGCGTTTACTCACTTGGGCGCCATGTCGGATCCCTGTTGCATCAGAGAGCCGATCGTAAACCACAGAGAGTTGTTCAGGGAAAACTTGTTCTCGAACACATCCGGGGCGTCCGAGTTGCAAGGATGCGGGTTCTCCCATTCGTACGGGCTAAACCTAAACACAAAAACATGCAAAATTCTACAAAAGCAGTTTTAACTAAATGTTTGCCCAATACCGCTATCTAGTAACGTGCTCAGGAAAGATAAATACCAAAGTCCCAAGATTTATTAATATTTGTATATTAATACATAATACCCATGCTCATATGTACACCGTCTTTATATAAATTATAGAAAATAAATGTTTTTTTCCACCAAAATGGCTTTGGCTCATAGAAAAAATTGTATACGTTAAAAATAATACCTTGAAGCTTATACGAATTAATCGGGTAATTAAATTGTCATCGTCGAAATTTATTTAAAATAATTTTGTTTTAAATAAATAAAACTTGTAAACTTAAAATTTGTATGTATACTTATTATTATTATATTAAGCTGTGTACGAGTATTTAAGTAAAATGTTGTAGATGAATATTTTTAAAATAACGTTACTTGCGGATTTCAACGAATCCGAAATGTAGAAACAATTACCTTTTTGGATATTTGTTTTTTTTTAAATTATTTTTGATCAAACATACTTACTAGGATACATGACTTCAAATTAAATAAATATTAAGTATTTATATATAAGATATTAAAATGGCTAAAATAGCGTTTTTTTGTGAAAATCGAATTCCTACCACTTTATTTAACTTTAATTTTTTTTTTAATAAATAATAATTGTAATTATTGACTTAATATATCATTTAAAATAAGTATAGAGTACAGAGTACACAAAAGTACAGTGTATTGGACTTAGATTTTCATAATTCTATTTTTAAACGCCATAATAAGAGTTTGACAAATTTTCACAGGTTTTTAAATTTGTATTCTCGATTTTCAGTAATGTTATCATAAACCAACGTCCAATGCACTCTACAGAAAGTATTATCTTTCAAAAAAAAAACCTATTGTAATTAGACTACTCTAAGAAGTGTGAGCGTTTTTCTTGGGAATAGTAAAAATAATGTACGCTAAAACCTATATTTAATAGGTGATACAAATAAAGCTAAAAATAAGGTGACATAACGGAAACTTAAACATTTCTCATAGTTTGTGACTGCAATTTTTGCGAACAGGACTCATAATGTTTACTGATGCAAGATAAAGTCGAATGAAAAAACTTGTGATGTAATATTAATAAAATTAAAATAAAGTTGACCGTAGGGATATAAGGGCTTGCTTCCAATTTATAAGACCCAAATATCTGGCACGTTACTATAATATGGTATTAGTACAGTAATAATAGTAATAATAATATATGTATAAAGGTAAATTTGGCCGGCTACTGAAGTCGTTTATACGTGTATTTAAGTCATTCCGTGTTCTAGGCTAGAATAGTTCTCCGTTCTACCAGGCATTCTTACTTAGGCAGTATATCGCATCCCTGTTGCATCAGTGACCCAAACGCAAACCACATACAGTTCATCAGGGAAAACTGATTTTCTAGGTTATCGGGGTCTGGGTTACACGGATGTGGATTGTACCATTCGTACGGTGTAAATCTTTTACAAATTATCCAATAGAGTACATTACATTTCGCAAACAAAAGTAATTCAATAATTCGCAGTAATTAGTATTAATATAAATCAATTTCGTTATTAACATCTATATATTAGTACCGATTAAAATTGTATTGAATTAGAAGTTACCTCGCCAAGATGTACAGGAGAACAGAGACGCCAAGGTAGGCAGTGGCCATGTAAATCCAAACGTCCAACGACAGAGGCGACAAGAAAGAGAAAAGGTTCGGCGGCTGTTTAATCGGTTTTCGGTACAATATACTTATGCCTAGAATAATTTGTAACAGCATATACAATTATCGTCTTCAATGCAAACCACCCATTTCTAGTTTCCAGAAAAACATACCTAAGTTCATGAAGGGCATGGTGAAATCGACGGCTTGTTCACGGTCGTAGGTGATGGTCAAATCGGCTACCACCAAGTCGGCTCTCTGCGACAACAGTTCGCCCATCATGCCGTCCCATTCTTTGTTCTCCTGGTTGTAAGATCCGTACCGGCCGTCGGGAACTAGCTTCAGCGTGTAGTTGAATCCAAGCAGTTTGGATATCTCATGAATCAAATCTATAGCGTATCCTTCAAACTGATCGTTTCCGACCAATTTCTGACTGGATTCCCGTCGCATGGTGTACGGCGAACTCTGTTGAACGAGGGTCAAATACAAAACTTATACCGAGGCAATATAAAACCACCGTGATCACCGACAAAACTAAAATGCTTACCAGCATTAATGTGACTACAAGGGTCTTGTTGTGTAGATTATCAACGATGTTGGAATATGCCTCGACAAAGGACCTCGTAAAGTTGATGCCTTGAGAAGAGTTCCAAGTGCCTATTTTCGTAAGACCTTCTTTGTTCACCTCGACCACGTCCAGTTCGAAGTCGGTTCTGAAACCTTGATTGTCGAACTTAATGACACCGGTCAAACCGCTGATCTCAACCTATTGAAACAAACAAAAAATCACTGTGTGAATTAGTGTTGTCCTTAAATTTAGTTCTGTATGTGTGGGTGCGTTTTTGCTATTACGATTTTCATATAATTGATTAAGCTGTATCCGTGAGGCCAAGTGTCCGAAGCATCGCAACTCAACGGTTTTATATCGATTTTCTGGCTGCTGTCCAAGTCGTGGAGGGCTCTGGCGAACAGATGAACGGCGTCGTAAATTAACGCCGTTTCCGTCTAAATGTGGACAAACAAATAGAAAAACATTATCGTTATTAGCAATGAATTTCGACAAGTATCAATCGTTAAACATTTCGTTATACTTACCGACATAACAGTAAAGTTTTCCTTCTGAAAAAACAAAACATAAAAACGGTATTTTATCAATTTAATTTTCGTTTGTTTTTAAATAACCTATTGGCAATTTCAATTATTACAAAAGTGTTTTTGACTCTAACCGCGCTGTTTTAAAATATATCGATGCCGGTGTCGACCGATGGAAAGAATTATCAGCGAAATGGAGTTTTGCAAAGTCCAAGTATTTACAGCCCTATTAGATAAATAATTCATCGATATATCTACATTACTGTAGCTACAAAATCACGTCACTAAATAATTGAAACTGCCTTTTTGTTTTTTTGTTAAGTACATTTATTTACCCATTGTCGTAGTACTTTTTGTACCATCGGCGTGTCGGGGTTCACCAACCGAAAGCCGGTGATGTTCGTGCCGCCGTACTTGAACTCTTCCAGATCAATAGTGTGCAAGTCCTAGAAACAATAGGAGTAAAGTACAAGCCGAACAGCGCCGTAAAAATGTGAGAATTCTACCAGAGACGTGATCAGATAGCTGTGGTAATCGCTCATCATTCCTATTTGCTGGGCTTGTTTCAATACGTCGTATATCTTTTCCGTGGAACAGTCTAAGACGATATGAGATTCGGCAGAGTTTTTTATTTGTTTCAAAAGTGGCCTGGCAATCACAAAAAAAAAAACATGGTAGATGCATTTCCACTAGAGCCATACATTTTCTAGCAGACAAACCTGTGATCTCGTCCCGAACCTAGTTGCCGAATAGTTATCGGGTAAGCGGACAGCGCAGCGTTTCTGGATTTCAAGAGCTCCTGTAACCTCACCAGACCTTCGTTGTTCTCGTATATAATAGTGAACGATTTCCATCCCCATTTTTTTACCAAGTCCAAATAAGCCTGATGGTAGCAATCAAGATGAATCAATCAAAAACATACCCTCGCACGCTATACTATATAAGTATGATAACGTTACCTTCGACAGAACCGTCGGATGCGGAAACAGGTTGACCAAACAACTCTCTCTGCGGAGTTTATAGTCCCACCGCATTTCCAAATGAGGTATTTCCATGGTGTCGCATATGGATTGGACGTGACTGGATATTTGTGGTGATTGGGGACCGAAAACGGCGGCCACGCCGAGTCTGAGAAGGCTGCACACTGTAAAATACGAAAACGATTTGAAATACAAAGTAACAAAACAAATCAAACGGACGCCTACCCCTTTTGGAAGCATGGAAACTGTCTTGTGGTGAAACCCTTTCGATCTGACCAGTCAGGTTGGACCTGCTGAGAATATTCCTGTTCGAATTAACATCCTGAATGGCATGTTTAAAAACATTCTCTTGGTTCAAGTCGTTCGGATGAAATAATGCTCCTGGAAAAACAATTTGTATTAAACGCTACTTTTATGATTTATGCCTTTTTAACAGTCACAGGTTCTTCATATTAAAAATACCTCAACCATCAATCATACAAACCAGCGCTACACAATGGAATAATAATTCCTACGTACATCATAATTTATAAATATTGTGCTTTGAAAACTATTAAACTCTAAAACTGATTTACTTTATATTAAGCCCTAGTGTAACTCGATCAGCTAATTTGTTAAAAGCATCTTAACATTTAATTTTAGTAGTAACAACTTAACAACAAATTTAGCTTTAATGTCAAATTTTTCGAAAAGGCAAATACCGAATTATTTAATAAATAGATGATATAAAGTACTCTTAAAACGTATATTTTTAAATCAACACACAGTAAAATTGGTACAATATTATAAAAAAAATTCTCATCGAAGCGTTTTTTAAAAAAGAATATTATTATATCAAAGGAAAACTGAGAACAATTAGAGAGATAGGGGTGAGTGATAGGGGGTGAGAGACAGGGGTAGGAGATAGGGGTAGAATATGGGAGGTGAGAGATAAGGGTAAGATATAGGACATAAGAGATAAGAGATATATTGTACGTTCAACGTTCAAATTAGAACTAAATGATAAATTTAAAATAGTTTAAGGGCCCAAATTCTCTATGAATTGTTTTAGCCAGATGTTAAACACTACAATATTAGCCAGAAACTTGATGTTTTAATATACTAGCTTGTTACTGCTTCTTAATATACTATATCATTATCTATAATTCCACTACTCTAAATTTATTCGGTACTTCAACGAGACATGAAAATGCTCTTTCGTGGTTGCAGACTCGGCTGAAAAACTTTTTTGATTTGCCAACGTTTATCCATAGTACTATGTTTAATAACAATTTCATACAAACGTGGAACTAATTTAAAAAAGTCATAGAGCGCTGTAATTTTACATGTCAATTTTGTTACCGCTTTTGTCGATTTTTAAGGGTAACTGATAAGGGGTGAACTTTTTAAATTGTATACTACCCACGAAGTGTACCTTTAAGTACGATTTCTGATCTACAGACTTGTTGCATGAAGAAATCGGTTCAGCTGTTTAAAAAAATATTGTGGGCCCAAACAAAAAAATCTAGTCATTATAAAAACAATAACTTTTCAGTTTCGCATCAAAAATCTATATCTAATGTACAATCGATACTTTTCACCTCCACGTTGTGCGGGTTTTTGTGTCGTTTAGGAGTAAAACATTGTTATAAAGTATACTCTTATAGGGCCTTACACTAGCACTTATTAAGGCGCATTGTATAGGCAATTTTTCACTGAAACTTAATATTAAGCTGTCGTTTTTAAACGTACATATTACCACAGAAAAGAAAGGATCTGTTTTAATAATTAATTTCTTTTTCAACTTTTATAACTCATATAGGATCTAGTTTTGTACAAAAACATACGTATTTCTACTTCGAAGAGAACTTGCATAAAAATACTCTGATTTAAGTTTTGGAAAAACATTTGAATTTTTCATAACATTTTCAAGGCATCGATCGTGGCACAATTTTAAAACTTTTTTTAGATAATTCATTATTTCAATGTAAAAAACTGCAATTTTTAACTTTTTTAAACTTTAACTTTTTGAATAAATTAATTAACAAAAAAATCAACGTTCGATGCCTTGAAAATTTTAATATTTTTTCAAAACTTAGATCTGAATATTCTAGCAACAGTAGGTACGTTTGAAGTAGAATGAGTTATTTGCGACTAAAAATATGCAGGTGTAGACATGCTCCTTACACGAATATAAGTATATGATTTATGTATAGCTTGTTTAAGCAAAGGATTATATCATCGAATGAATTACGAAAGGCAGTAGCAGTTATGTTAAGTTTTTATTTTCTTCAATCAAACTATACTTTCTCGGTTCTAGGCACGTGTTCGACTTCAACACGAACAACACAAAACAAAGCCCTTCGCGGTAACAATTTTCGGATACACAACTCACCGACTTTGATGACGTCCGGAAGTGCGTCTACTCGGCCCAAGTCGACCGAGTATAAACAAAACATCATCCAAACGATCCGAACCGTGGCTTTTACCGGTTTACCGGACGGCATTTTCACTGTTGATCGATTCGTCTCGGCAAAGACAATTCGCAAAGACCTACTCGCAATTACACAACAACGCCGGGAACGTCCATGACGAACGCAACGTTTGCCGTCTCAAACTTTAAGCGCCCCACTGCCGAGATGTACAGCACATTTGGCGTTTCCAACAGATACACCGCCACCGCCATTGATACCTTGCAAATCACATGCGCCGATCTGGAAAATGCAGAGTCTGTGCAGCGCTGCTGCGGCGGCGGCGTCACAATAATCGCTAGCGTCGCGCCACCACAGCGGCCTTTGCGCCTTTGCCCTCCCCTCACGCCCGTCTCCCGGACGAAAATCGTTTGTCCGGAAAATGTAAATAAAAACACCTCCCCTTTGGCGCGATCGTTTAGCAATAGAATTTATCTCGCGGGACCTTATTTTTAAAAAAAAAAAAAAAAACCCCGTTCGAAATAGCGTCTTACTTCTCTCTCTCCTCCTGCCCACCTTCCGGAAGACGTTCGCCGGCTATAGCGTTAGGACAGCTTGGCGATATTCGGATAAAACCAAAACCGCTCGTCTCGTGCAATATCCCCTCCCCCGTAGGTGCTACATGGGGGGGGGGGTTGAAATTTTCTTTTTCCCAGTTCGGGTCGCCAGCGGTTGCCAACAGCAACACTACACAGACTACGGGGCCGCCGTGGGATTACAATCGATCCGAACTAGTAGAACGAGACGGAGAGAGAGACAACCGGGTTATGCGTGTATGTTGTTTACCATGCGATGTTCGTTATTTATTTTGTCGAGACGGTATATATATTTATGTGTGCTGCTTATTAGGCAAACATCACTGATGCACTCCATTTACCAATGGGCGTAACCAGGGCCTGATTTAGAATTTTCGAGGCCCGGACAAAAGGCCCGTTTGCACGTCAAATTTGAATACATTTTTTACATTTACACCACCTTATACATGACAATTTTTCGTAGGGTAATTAATTAAGTATGAACATGTTGAAAAAAAACAAAAAATACTCATAGAAGCTTCGAATATGAAATAATATATTTCCTAATAAATTGATAAACTATAAAATTTCATATTGATAAAATCGCTTTGACACGAATCTATATAGATTTCAAAGTTTCAATTCAGTTAGACTCGATGATGCCATATCTTTTTGTTTTTGTTTTGCAATGTACTCCAAAAATCCCTTGTAATGAACTTCATTTATATTGTCTAAAACAAAAAAAAATTGTGCGTTGTTAGAATATTTACAGCAGTTACACGGTGCCCAGAAAAAACTATTAAAAGAGACAAAAATTATTAAAAAATACTAGCCACCATACTTCAGTTATAAGCATTATATTACAATTATTTATTTCATTTGCAATTTACATCAGATACTTTGTATAACTCGTTTTTGCTGTATTATACTAAGCAATGTATAACGACAGTCGACAGAGTAGTATTTAAAAGGCAAATTGGTATAACTTAAATTAAAATTGTTGTTGTTGACCCATTTTTTACTAGTTAAAATTTAGTTAAGCTATAAATAGTTTTTACAAATTAACATTAAAACTTTATTTTAGATAAATATTCAAAAAGTAATTTCCATTGTAATGGCACTGGAAAGTCAAAGGGTTAATAGTCAAAGCATAAGTCATTTCCCAAATAAATCTATACGTAAAACTAAACTTAAGTATACTATTTTATAATGAACGAAAGATGTATTTTAAGAAAAAGTGAAACTATACAACAATAAAGACAAATTTTGATAAAAGTGAGATTTATAATATGATTCTTTTTAATTTTTCCGGACTACAATGCGGTTAGAGTTTATTTTTTGATACATATTTTTTATATTTTACGAATAAATAGTAAAATTTGTAAGATTCAGTTTTTGTAAATACAAATGAGAATTCTCCCTTAAACTAACTGTCTCACATTTTCGCATCAAATTTAAAAAAAACTATTATTATATGATAAACAAATTTTATATACTTGTATCCAAAACATTTGGCTTTGGCCTTTGATGACTAAATATGTGTAAAACAAACAGTGAAAATGTTCAATAAAATATTATAATGAAAAAAAAACAACATTTTTTTTATTTGTTTTTGAACCAAACTTCTGGTTTTTAACCTATGTATTTATACATAGTTTAAAATATGTTGTTGTTATAAGGTAAAAACATATTTATTTGTTAGTATTCTATCAAGAAGCATTCGTATAGTATATATATATACATATGTATAAATGTATAAAATCAGATAATTTGGTATCGATTTTATAACACGTGTTCTGGTAATATAATATACCTAATATCTGTTGCTTTTAGTATTTATTAAACCAATAAATTTGTACATAGGTAACCTTCATATTTTCAAGTTTAATATTAAAACATATTATTATTTGAACAATACACGTGCAACATATTTTTCTGCTTATTTATTATAACTTAGATTGTACTTAGACTGAGAGGCCTCTATCCTCTTAGAGTTTTCAATCTCAATTCACCTCAAGCAATTTTTATCAATACGTCGAATTTGTATTTTTATAATAGATTTCAGTTCCTGACGAGTATTTTTAAAAATATACCATATCCGATTTCATATAACTCACTCTCCACCCTTCCTCCCGTCCTAAATTATAAATTTTAATAACAAATTATTCTTAATTTGAAAAGTTAAAGAACACGTATATACGTTACCATTTGAGTTTCAAAAGTTGATAATACTAGATAATATTAAAAATAATAAAAACTAAAACATTGTCTAATATTAGGCCGTTAAAAGAATCACCTGAGTATACCTATTATAAACATGTTTTTTTTAGTAAAACCATTGGTATAACTTAGGTAAACATTTTTCACTAGAATTCGTGATATTAATAAACATACAGCATACTAGTCACAACAAAAGTACATTATTATATACATTCAATATCATCAAAAACAAAATAAAACACTTAAATAAGACAAAACAACAAATGCATAATGTTTCTTAAATAAATAATATTTTTGTAGAGGATTTCACTGTAAACCTATATTACTACTATAAGCCGAAATTGACTTACAATCAGTCACATAGATGACATGTGGTTACGGTTAAGTCGACTGACGAAATATCATTGAATTTAATTGTCTTTTATATTGTTTTACATTTTGCAACTAAGCATTAAGTTAATTTAATTGTTTAGTAATCAGTCTCGAGTCGTCGGAAGCACTGCCCATATTTATTTTTTTTAATTTACCTATATTGATGACGTGGGCATCATATAACAATAGGTACTATTATATTATTACTAACGCTCAGCCCCTAGACCCCTCCGCCTCAGGGTGGGTAGGTCAAAGATTCCGAGAGGGGGTGCCACGGTATGTGAAAGACAGCGCACATCGGTTCCTAGGGAGTAAAAAGTTAATAATTTGAATGGTTTATAAAAATGTAATGGCCAATCACAGGCCACTAAACAATGTCAAATGCCACTAACATATATTGGTTCATTAAACCTTTACTGAACGTTTATGCAAGTCGCAGCCCGCCATAAATGTTTTATATGTTATCAATGATACATTTGTAAACAACAATTGATGCAAACATAAAATACACCAACATCATCGATAAGACTATCATGAAATCAAAACGATATTCTGTCACTATTAGTTTGTAACGAATCTCTTAAATGCTACATGTTCCTTTTCAATACTTATGTATTATTAGATTATGTAGAATTTTATGCAATTTTACAGATGAACAAAATTGACAGGTGTATAAAAATATACCTACTGTACAAAAAAAATGCGATTCTATCAGACTTTGGGCCGCTGCCTGCTACTCGCGTCCGCCACTCTATTCCCCAATTTTATAAATACAAATTATTTTCTTTTCTTAAGAATTGAGAAAATATAGTATACCAGACAGCCGCTCGCACACACACTATGATATTATTATATTAAATTATACGACAATGAATACTATGTATGAAAATTAACAACGCCGTGTTTAGATTATTTTCTTTCCCAAATTCACATATTATAGCTTACAAGATGACCGCTTAGTATTTTATATTATAGAAGAAGATTAAGTCTATTTAATAATTACTTAAGTCTGTTGGAGACAAATTGTTGTCTTGGCCATATTTGTATAAAATCTCGGCATTTTCTTTATTTACAACTTCCAGTACTTCAGCCGTAGTAAGTGTACCTCCCTGTGGATAGCCGAAATGGCTTAAAGCTGAGTTAAAAGATATGTCTATAGCCTGAAAAGAATTGAATCGCGTCATTTAAAAATGTTTGCTTGATATAATATAACATTATACATTATAACAGGTAACTAATTTTAAACGTTATGAAATATATAATATGATGACAGGATTTTAAATCTTCTTAGATAGTAATGTATTCTGGTTCATCTTGTATGAATCGTCTGTATTATTCATACATAAAATATCCAGAATTCAGAACACTACAGAATGTTATCCTAATAATTGTTTGTATGAATAGCTATGTCAAAATATGATTTATTCTTTTTTATTTCAAAAATTAAGTCAAAATATTCGTACAGCTAAATAAACAATTCTTAAATAATTACTAGCTGACCTAATAATATTTTTCAATGCTTCTACAATAATTACATTCAAAATGTATAAAATCATTCGAATAATTTACAACTATGATAATTTTAGAGAAAAAAAATAACAAATTGGACAATATTACCTTGTGCAAAAAAAAAAAAAAATCACATTAACAATTGTTTAGTTGAAACATTTCATTCTAGTGATCCCAGTTTCTGTTTCATAAAAACAACTATTGTACAAAAAAAATAAAAGCAAGTCGCCTTTTACATGGGTTTGCCTTTAAAGACACAATATACAACCCGGTTTTGTATAAAAAAAAAAGTAACTTGTCAAAAAATAATAATAATCGTTATTTAATTGATTTAAAAAAAATAAATAAGAAAAAATACCAAGATAAATTTACTTTAAGGTCTTCTATGTCGTCCACAGTAACTTTGCCGCTTTGAATTACCGAGTAATTTATTGCGAAGCATAAAAAGAAAAACATGTATTTTATATTCATATTGTTTTCTTCGAGGCTTTAAAACGGGTGTTTAAATTAAAACTATAAATTCGAAACTTTAACTGTTGTAAATGCTGTACGACGGCTCGTTTTATAGGCAATTTCCGAACACAACATGTTACATACCTATTTTAGTTTCTTAATCAAACAATTGCATAGGCGCAATTTCAATTTTTAACTTGGGGGGCTGGACATTTTTTTAAAATATATATATAAGTAAATATATTTTTGTATTTCAAAATTGTATGCATAACCTAATTTTTTTGGGGGGGCTAAGCCCGTATTTGCGCCTATGAACAATTGTTAATACACAGACAACAAGTACACATGTGTATGCAAAGTGGTGCATTATTTGTTAATATTTCATTTAAATATGTTTTTAAGTAAACTATTATACGTGATTCATTTCATTTACTTATGATTCAACTTTTTCAATCGTGACTAATTTAACTATTATTCGCGTTATGAATATAAAATACATGTTATAAAAATATATTTTTTAACCAGGCTAAAAAATATATTCACATGTGTCATTAGCGATAACTGGATAATATTTATTACTAATTACAGTAATAAATTTTGTCAATTTTCTGCGAGTTTCTGGAAAAACATAAGGAATTTAATTTAAAATTTCAGAAATAGGACTTAAATTAGGATTTGTTGTGAAGCTTTTTGCGGATTTAAAATCAAACTAAGCAAATACTATTAATTTTAAACTATCGAATGTTAAAGAAAAGTATTTAAATAGCAACAATTGAATAGCGTTATTCAGAAAGCAACCAACCCACCAAAAAAAAAATCAAGATTTTAGTTTAACTAGTGTAGCATAGATTTTTTTTTTTTGTGGGTTGATTGCTTTCTGCATAACGCCATTCAATCGTAATACAAATAATTAGTATTAGAGGAAAGAAAAACGAAAGAAGTTAAGACAATATCATTATTAGAGTCGCTAAAGCGTTGATCGAACTCATTCACAAATCTAAAATAAAAATCAGTGCAAACTAATCTCAAAAACAATGGCTGAATGATAAAATAAGTTAAAAAACAAAATATAGTATCGTCGGCAATATAACATATTGTTTTTAGGATTGAACCTGCTCCTGAATGGTTAGTTTTTACTTTTAAAGCTATAATTTTAATTCTTTGCAATTATTATTTTTGTTACCCGATGCTTCTTATTTTAATTTTAATAGACTTACTTAAATCTCAGCCAGACACCACAATTTGAAGTTTTTTTTTTTTTTTTTTATTGATCTAGTAATAACATACAATCCGGCATCTATGGCCATTAGTTTCAGATGTGGTGGAACAAAAGTCATTTACAATAGGTATACATTATGTTTGCGTATTCTAATAATTAAGAACAAAGGAAGAGAATGTGTAATTTTTAAATTAAGTTATATAAGTCAGTTGATTTTAGGAAGTCGATCATCTTGGCATTGTTCTCGGGTTCTGGTCCTAGTGAAGTGTCAAGTGTCGCATCGATTCCAATCCTTTGTCTGTCTTGTTCGTACTTGAGGCATTCGGTTAATATGTGTTTCACGGTCAGTCTTACACCGCAGGCTACACATATAGGAGTTTCTTCCTTAGCCATTAGATAACCATGGGTTAGTCTCGTGTGTCCGATTCGCATGCGGTTTAGTACTGTTTCTTCTTTCCTTTTTAGAAAGCTGTTAATCCATCGGTTGGTGGAACTTTTAATAGTGTTCAGTTTGGTAGTTTGTTGCTTCCATAACTGAAGCGATTTGTCGTTGGACATCTCATTAATCTGGGTTTTTAAGTCATCGTATGTTAGCCCTGGTATTAATGTTACTTCCGCATTTTGGGTAGCAATTTTAGCCTGTTGGTCGGCTAACTCGTTACCTTTGATGCCTGCATGTCCATGAACCCACATGAGCGTGATTTGTTTGTTCATAGTTGAGGCTTCGTTTAGTTTGTTTTGAATTTTTGTTGCGATATCGCCGGGATGGAATTGGTTTTTGATGCTGTTGAGGGTACTAATTTGAAGTTATAGTTATTTAACAATAGGTTTTAATAAAAACCAAACTGCCACATTTGCTTTTTGTGGCAGTTTACCATTTCAAATCAAATATTTTATTCGTCACAGAGAGAAATGTGGCAATTTTCTTTTCCTTTTTTAATTTATTTATTTTTACAGCGCAAAATGTGGTAGTTAATTGCTTTTTACCGGTGTCATCTGGTTAAGAATTATTATTAGATAGGTATGTTAAAAGTTAAAACGCCTCAAATCGAAACGAGGCAGTCTTGATTTATTATGATTAACTGTAAAAAAAATAACATCTAACTACGCAATATCTAAAAATGTGGCTGTATTATATTATTTAACGGTAACCAGTACGACGACAATAAGGATTGAAGATTTACTTTGATTGTGAGATCATGTCCGGGCGATTTGTTGGTTGGTAATTTATTGATTTTGTACTGCACTTCAGCTGGAGAGATAAGTTTGTCAGGAAGCGCCATTGAGAGAGGGGTTAATAGGAACTCCTTAATTTTCTTAACTTGATAAGGAGGCGGGGCAATGGGATGAGGTTGGAAAACAGTTACCTATCCGCAAACAAGGTGAGCTACGTGAAAATAAGAGTGAGAAACGTTAAAAAAATCTTTGAAAATACCTAATTTACCAAAAACCATTAACTTTTCAGCTGTACAGTGATAAAACCAAACCATCAAACCGTACAGACACCAACTTTTATCTATTTAAAAAATATGTTATCATGAATAATGTATTATACTAGACAACATGTTCATTGTTCCATAGTTTAATCCTATATTACTTATACTTGTTGACAGTTGAAGTAACAATAAATATAGTAGGTACATCCGCGGCGGGAAAAATGTATAAAATAGATGCAATTATACCTATATTATTATTATATACGGACAAACAGTACACACTCGTTGACCTTTGTCCAAGATAAGAAATAACGATATGGCTTTTAACACGACAGATTAAAATACAATTTTTTACTAAATAAAATCAAACGGATCATTGTTACTTGTGTTTCAGCATTGTCAAAACGTTTGTTGTGAACATGAAATTTGTATTTTATATTTCAATCGCCTTGACAGCGGTCGTGGCATTTGGCGACAAACTTCAGTGTAAAAATCCCAGTGGACAACCAGTGGATTGGTATATTTTAAAATGATTAATTAATACAAGAAAAAAAACACTATTAATTCAATTAAAATTATTATCATATTACACTTGTGATGTTAAAAGGTTCGTGGCTATCAAACTTCCGAAACTTCAAGGAAACTTTTCCGATGGAACAGGGTACATTTATATGGATTCACAGAATAAGACCCCTAGTTGGTCGTACCATCAAGCGGTAACAATAGAAAATTCTGCGATGGGTCACAGCGTCTCTCAGATATACGTCTCTTCCGAGAGTCAAAATGACGTAATTAATTATTATTATTATTATTTATACAATAAGTACCTTCTTAACAAAACAATACTTCATTATTTTATATTTGTATATTACTTATATTGTATAATTACTGTAGACCCTGATGTGGTTAGTGTATAATGACGAACCGACCAATGGACCGGTGCAAATGACTTTGGGTCACACTAAAGGAATGGTTGCAGCAGACAAGGATTCTGGCTATTGGTTAGTGCATAGTGTACCCAAATATCCTCAGCTGCCTTATCAAAATAATAATTCGTACACCTATCCGCCAACAGGAGTGAAATTTGGTCAAAGCTTTTTATGTTTATCCATGCTATCTCAAGAACTTGATAAAGTCGGTTAGTACGATTAATACTATAATTTCATTATGTAAGGCTATAACGAAAATAACTGGATTTGATTTTAAAAAATTCTATGCAGGTGATCAAATTATAAATAACGAAGCCAAGGTGTATGGCAGTCATTTTGGTAAAAATCTCCAAGACATATACCCCAAGTTGTATAATGCCACTCAGCCACATGATGTACCTAGTAGCGACATCGATCCTGTGAGATTACAGCATTTACAGACTATCAAAGGTTTCAAGGTGTTATCCATAGCAAAAAATAGACAATTTGGAAAAGGTAGGAAAAAAGTAAAATTATTTAATTTTTTTATAAATAATTATAATTATCAAAAATTATTTTTACAAAATGTATGACAAAATAAAAATTTAAAATTATTTAAATTTTAATAAAAATAAAAAATGTAATTAATAACAATTAGATATTAAAAAAAATTAATATGCAAGAATTAAAAAAATAATGTATCACAAATATTATAGATTTGTATGAAGATTTGGTAACCAACCTAGCACAATCGGATCTATACACAGAAACTTGGTTGAATTCGAGAGACAGGTTTAACTCAAGTTGTTCTAATAAATTCAAGTACGTAAAAACCAAACGGAATAAAAAAGGTATTAAAAAAAAAATTTTAAACATGAACTTATTTTACACAGAACAATGAATATTAAATCGATAGTCATGAAGGGTGTAAAACTTAGGTACAAATCGTCTAAAGATCATTCAAAATGGGCTACTAGTGTAAATAATTCAATCCCTTTAACTTGTATTGGAGATGTCAATCGAGCCGTAAGTTAAAAAATGGTTTTAAAACTGAAATGTATGACAATATTAATTTAAGTATATTTTTATAGGGCGATCAAACTCGACGAGGTGGTGGCACTGTGTGTATAGATTCGTTGATCATATGGAATGAATTCAGAAAACTCGTTGACAACATTGAGAAATGTAATAACTAATATACTCACTTTTTCATTTAATTAATTACTCAATACTCTACTGTAACACATTTAGTTTTTAAGTACTCGTTCAATGCTTCTTCTCCTGAAACATTTTAATATCAAACATTTTTAGTGTACCTATTCATGTTGTTAGTAATTATTAATTAATCAATAAAATTAATTTATAAACTCTCAAACTTTTAGCATAGACTACATAGAACATGATATATACTTTAAAACAAAGGCATTATATATCTGAAGTTTGAAATAAACGGATCTACAATGGTTCGGATTCGAATTAACGAATGTTAAGCCCAGATACACATGTATATAAAAACACATTACAAATAAAGTTTTTACCTAAGTCTTTGCCAAATCCAGATCTTTTGAAACCTCCAAACGGAGCAGCAACATCAGTCTTGTTGTAAGTATTAATGAACACTGTGCCGGCATCAATTTTTTCAGCAAATCTCAACGCTTTGCTGATGTCTTTTGTGAATATGCCCGAAGACAAGCCATACTCGGTGGCGTTAGCTCTTTTAATGATGGCATTTAAATCACTACACAATGAATATATACATATTTTAAAAATAATACATCATAAAATAACAACTACAGTAATGTTATACATTTCTGCTTTAGAGCAGTGTTACCTGCCGCTAAACCTGGATACTGCCATGATTGGTCCAAACGACTCTTCTTGTGCAATAAACATATGATCTTCAACGCCGGTAAATACGGTTGGTTCGAAAAAATAACCGGGTCGGTCCAATCGCTTTCCTCCAATTCTTAAAACGGCGCCTTCGTTTTGTGACTTTTTACAATAACTAATCAATTTATCCAAATGAGCTTTGTGATTTTGTGGTCCATGATGTGTTTCACGATCTAACGGGTTGCCAATTTTCTAAAATGTCAATTAAAAACCATTTTTTTTTTAAACATTATTTGATAGCAATGTTTTTTTTAAAATACCGGTAGATTGATAAATAGATATTATTACAACATAATAATTTTCTATAACTATAAATAGAACAATTGATATTTTATTATGACTTACAATTTTTTTAACTTCTTCAACAACTCTATTTACAAATTCATCATGTATATTAGACTCCACAAATATTCTGCCAGCAGATATGCAATTTTCTCCCTTGTTGAAAAACACGCCTCCCATGCTCTGAACAATCAAAGTAAGCAAAGTGTGCTCAATTAAATATTAAAATGTTTTGTGTAATTTTAAACATATATTTACCATCCTAATGGATTTTTCTAAATCACAGTCGTCAAATATGACTAGAGGGGATTTCCCGCCGAGTTCCAGAGAAACTTTCTTGAGATTTGATTCTGAGGCTGCCTTCATAATTAAATGACCTGTTGATGTGCTGCCAGTAAACCCTACTTTTCTTATATCCGGATGCTCGGCTATTGCTTTCCCAGTTTCGGAACCTACAACAGCATCCAACCATAAATCAATTTTATCATTAAGAATGTTAAATTACCTAACATAATATTATAAATCGTGTAAATAATATATTTTACCAAGTCCAGGGAGAATATTTATGACCCCAGGCGGAAAGCCTGCCTCGACAGATAATTCAGCAAATTTTAAAGCGGTAAGTGGAGATAATTCTGTTGGTTTCATAACAACAGTATTGCCAGCAGCTAAACATGCCGCCATTTTCCAAGATAACATCATTAAAGGATAATTCCATGGAGTAATTATACCACAGACCCTATTAAAATAAAACCACTAATTTAAAATAAAAATTTTAAATATATTGAAAAAAAATTGTTTTTCAAAAATATGATACCCAATAGGTTCTTTTCTGGTAAAAGTTAAGTTTCTGTTCGGTCTAGCGTGTGATATTGGTACTGTCTGTCCGTGTATTTTGTCAGCCCATCCAGCAAAATATCGCCAAACATCGATTGACATGCCAATGTGAGTCTTTAGTGCCAAAGTGTAAACTGCACCAGAATCTATAGACTCTATTGTTGCTAATTCTTCTTTATTCTTTTCCAATAGATCTGCTATTTTATACATCAAAGCCCCTCTATCTCTTGGACTCATTTCAGACCATTCATTATTAAAAGCTCTACTGGCTGCATCAACTGCTCGATCTACATCATTTTCAGAAGCACATTGAACCTAAACACCATAACATAGATATCATAATTGTCATCATCATCATTGTCAACATCTTTCACTTTGTAAAAGTTTTGGCTGCCATCAAAGCAATGGTTTCTACACGTAATCGCTCTTTGGGACGGATTTCCAATCCGTTGCCAGGGAGATATCATAACTGTTATCAGCTAAAAATGTAATTAAAACAACAATAATAGCGTATAATTACCAAACAAATAACAGATTCATTTGCAGGATTAACGCACTCTATTGTGTTGCCCGACTCGGAGTCGACAAACTGGCCGTTGATAAAAAGTTGCTTAGGAAATTGTAATTTCATATTATTGACGTCCATTTGGACTGGATCGTATTCTATGCGCTTATTACCCTCTAATGTACCCCTGGATCTTTTTACGAATGTGTTGCAAAATTCATGAAAAACTGGGGACATGTATACATCATCATTTTTCAATGTCAAATTCAGTTTATCTTTTATCTCTTCAATTAACCTAAATTGTATAAATTGCAGACATTAATTGTTTTTAACGAGTAACCAACTAAAACAATAAAATATTTACCGAACTACGTCCATAGAACCAGCACCGGTTTGAAAGAAATGTGTTTCTTTGACTATATTTGTGTTTAATATATTCTTCCAAATATTTTCCAAAACAGAAACCATAGCTTTTTCCTCTTCGGTGTATTCAACAGCTTCTTGAACCTTATTTTTTTTACCATAATTACTTGCGGCCATCATTTGTCCATCCACAGATAGTCTACTGATATTTAACTAGAATAAGATTAGAAAAACTATTTAACATTCACTTGTGTTACTTATTATTAATATTCAAATCTCTTACTTGTTGGCCATTAGCGCAAGTCACAATTAGACCGTCGTCGTGAATAATACCAGGTTTTTCAAGACCATCTATTAAGACTTGATTACCTTTGGGTGTTTTTACAGTCCACAACATTGATTTGAATAGTTTCACTTCTTTGTTGTCCAGTAGAGCCGAGGCTCCTGGGGAACTGTCTAGACCTCTTATGAAATTATGCACTTCTAATCCAGTTTTCGACCAATCCACCTACAGTATTATTTTATATGTATGTTACCAAACAATAGATTTGTTACAAGTGTATCTACTATTACTATTATTCATTTTCATACCTTTTGCAATAATTTTTTTCTTATTGACGGCTCAAACGAAGCGCCTTCAGTAGACTGAGGTATTACCGGGGCCGTTCCATTAGCAACCATATTAACAGCTTCAGCCTAAAAACAATACATTAATAAAAATTAGTCTTCAAATATACATCCATCCATACCATACTCTTAATTCCCTCTGGATACAAAAATCTATTATAAATAGAATCAACAGTATCATCGGGTAAAACAGGACATGATTTCTGTAAAAGTATTGGTCCGGTATCGAGTCCGTCATCTGCCCAAAATATTGAAAACCCTGCTTCGGGGTCACCGTTGATTAAAGTCCTATAACATGCAATGTGTTTAAGATTAAAGTAAAATAGGAACAAAACAAATTATACTAATATTCATTACCAATTTATGGCACTGACTCCTCTGTGTTTAGGTAAAATTGAAGGGTGATAACATATACTTTTATGTTTTGGATGTTCTATAACTTCCATAGGAATGAATTGAGAACAAAACGGCAATACGTTGAGGTCCGGGTTTACTTTTTTATATTGTTCCAAAATTTCAGGTAAAGCGTTTTCACCTTTACGCCAGGCTTTGATTTTGAATACGGCTGTACCGTCTTCGGATGCAACCGCCGCTAAAAAGATAATAATAAGAAATAATAAAACGTCCGTTAGAAAAATGTAGTCTATTTTTAGTGAACATTAAATGAAATTTTACAAAGGTCTAGGTAAACTTAAATTGCATTTTTTTTTTAACTTAAGTTTACCATTTTAAAAAAAAATGGAAAATATAAATTGTGTTAAGACTTAATATAATAGACTCACCTAAAGGATCTTGTCGATTCCCTTTGTCCAGTACGGTGAAAACACCGACAACACGATGGCCATTTTTCAATAACAATTTATATACTTCGGCGGCAAACGTACTCTGTCCGATTATGGCAACGTTAAGATCTCTGTGATTGGACTGGAAAAACGCGAAACGTTAGTTAAAGTGGAAAATATATGCAATAGTATAGTATTGTGTAGGTAAGTAAAATATAATGTCAACTGCTTGCTTACAAAACCAAAACCAGAGCTAGGACGTCGATTCTTGATCAATTTGTTGAGCATAAACATTTTCGGACTAATAAAAAACGGAAGCACTACCTAAACGAGACGATAATTGTCTTGTAATTGTTTTAAGTAGACTCGAGACCAAGTCAAGTGGCCACGCGGCAATAACCAAATAATAATTTTTGGCTCTGCTGACATTTAAATATGCCTAATGCCCTGATGCCTGAACCGGTGATAACGTGGTCATTGATCCGAATGCACAGATAGAGATAGTAATTATTATCTATATATATGTCTGAATTTGAACGTTATCAATTAGATAATAATAATAAGCATATATAGAAACTGATAATATGCGCAAAAAAAAAAAACGTTGAACTACATTATTCACATTAATTTTTGTATGTAATAATAATTGTAATGCCATCTAATAAAATTAATAGTACGTTCTGTAAAGTAATCGGCAGCAGCTGTAGTCTGTGTATTTTTTTTCTCGTGATAACAACAACCACCTGTGAGCTGACAAGTATGTACGCTAGCTTATCGATATTAACAATAATAATATAGTACAATGTATTATAAACGTTTGTTAATCTGTTTTATGTACAAAAACAATTGCTCTAACAAAAATCGTTTTTTTTTATCGCCAATTATAAATTATGGTTTTTTGTACAACCAAAAGCAGTCGGCGTTTTTTTTTCTAAAAAAAAAAAGCTTGGACTATGCCCTCCCCCCTAGTTTAGAGACCTAGTCATGCCATGGAAAATGTTCGATTCGGATACAAGCTACACTAGGCACCTATTTAAATAGCTGTATTCAAAATCATGTTCAAGTTTTAACTTCTTTTTTGATAACGTATTTAATAATACCCAGTGCTTTAATTGGAGGGGAGGGGGTTGAGCACCCCTACTATTTTTTTCAGAAATCGTAGCGTACCCTACTAATTTTGAGAAGTAATTTTTTTAGGGGTAAAAAAAATGTCGATACGCTCTTTTTTTTTAAGTAAAAACGTCCCCTACTTTTATTTTTCCAATTCGAACACTGCTAATACCTATGCTGTTAAGATCTTTACCACGTTTGTGTATTTTGTCATCTGTAAGTACCAAAATATAATTTAGATGCCTGTTAAAGTTTTCATTAATATTGTTATCACTCATCGTTTATATTTGGTACATTAATTCATAATGAAATAGACTTCTTCAATAAAGTTGAGAATAGAAGTCAGTGAAATATAAATAATGATCATTTCTAATAAGTGCTTTAAAAACTCATAATATTTGTTACTTATATGCATAAACGCAAATTCGATGTCTAAATGACGACACTGTGTCAAAATATATTAATTTTCAAAAAGTCAAAATTTAAAAATTATTATTACATTTTTTTTTAATTTGTATTTATACTCGTAAATTGATTATTTCATTTTGGAATTAACGAATAAGTATTTAAATTAATTTTTAGGACGAGTATCTAGGAAATGAGAATCAGAGAATAAGACGCAAAATGTTGGCAATTTGTTGATAAAAAAATATGATAAATAGATTTTGATCGTGTTAACGTTTTTTCAGGTTATTTTATATTAGCGTTGAATACATTTTGTCCCGTATATTATCTATAGTAATAGCTGTTTTTAGAAAAAATAATTAACTAAGCACTTTTTTAGATTTAAATGTTTTGTAGAAGTCTAAAGTTAGCCGTAAAACAGACTTGTTGAGTTGTTGAATTAAATTGTGTTTATACAAAATCTCAATTAATTTTTTTTCTTCAAAATATGCTAAACAACAAGTTTTATCGAATTTGCCTTACTTTATTCTTAATCGTTGATGAATTATGTGGTTTGGCTTCCTTTTTAATGTAATAATCAATGATATACTATTATTGATGCTCGTTTATATAGGACAATAGTGTGTACAAAGAATCATTTTTTTAAACTAATTAATTGTAAACAAGAACAATGATTTGCTGAAAACTGTGTGTATAATCAATTCATTACATACATTTAATAATAATTAAATCACTGTTGAAGTTAAAATCGAATAATACGTTTAAATAAATTATATTTTTTAATATACACAATTATATTATTATGAAACTCGACAAATTTGATTTTGTTTAGAATGGCCAATTAAGTATTTACCGCGATGGCCGTCAACTCGACAAAATACATTACCAATACATTGGTCGAATTTCTTCTGTTGACCGTCGAACCCAACTCTGTATTGAAAAGCGCAGCCGTCAAAAGTCTTCATTCCGTCGTCGTGTGTTACGACGTACAACATTTTTACCGAACCCGCAAATGCTTCATCGATACTCGCGACGTGTCTATCGGGTTGGACGAATTTCAATCGTACTGCGACAGTAAAGTGTTTTCCAAATGCGGCGCCGCGAGACAGAGCAACGGTTACCACTGTTTAATGACCGTTGGCGAACTGATCAAATTACCGGAGTGGGCCGGTCTGTACGCCGTGGTCGGGCCCGCCGTCATGAAGTTTCTGTTGTTCGATTGTCTATTGTTCGTGCCGCACAGGGAGAACGTTTACTTCTGCGTGGACTCGTCGTCTGGACATTGTGGCCGTCACGAGGTCTTACAGGCGTTCCGGTCGATGTCCAAGTTCGTTTGGAAGGACAAAAGTCGGAAAAGCTTTGCGGACAACCGCACGCACGCTCCCAAGTGTTATAAGATTTCGGACTTGTTCAAGAATATCAAGAAACCCGGACAGATGGACGCGGCGGCCATGTTGACTGAAATCCGTCAGACAGACGTCGGCGGCAGTGTGGAATACGGCCAGTTAAGTTTTGAGCCTCTGAGGAAAATACTGGAAAAGCTGTCGGCCAGAGACTCGCGGTCCGCGTACAAACACATGTATTACAGCGCAATCGATGGACATCGTTCGCAAGCCATCCCGTTGGGCAGAATAAAGAAGTTTGCGGCCACGGTGGTGCGGAAAATCGTGCCGGTCGAAATGTTCGGCACCGCCGGCAACCGAGATCAGTACCAGAGAAACGTGTCGAAAATCTTGGATTCCGGCATGGGCCACGAATTCACCGTCGAGCACGTCGTCCACAAGATCAAAACGTCCAGAGCGGCGTGGCTGAGACGCGTCGTGTCGCCGGCCGGTACCGGGGCCATGGCCAAAACGCTAACGTGGCTGACCAACGCGTTCGTGTTCGGCCGGATAACTCAGTTCTTCCAGGTGGTCACCACTAACGTGCCCAGCTACGGGATTGCGTACTTCGCCAAGCCCACGTGGACGTCCATGTACGACCGCACCGTGCAGCCGTTAACGGAGAGCGGGTTTTTCCAAGAGGTCCGCCCGCAAACGGCGGCGGTCGTCGCCCGCAGGAATTGGAGGGTGTGTCCGTTCGCCAAGCTCAAAGGGATCCGTTTGATATTTAAACTGAACCGGGAACCCAGGGACAAGGCACTGATGAACGACTGTCTGGTGTTCTTGCGGTGCCTGGCGAACGCGTATCCGAGGACCAAGTCCGTGGACAAATCAAAGTTTTTCGAAAGCTGGCAATCGATGCGCGTGTGCCTGAGCAAGTCCAAACGGCCCGTGTACTACGTCCGGACAGACTTCCGGGATGCGTTTACCAGCATCAAACAACAACCGCTGCTCGCCGTGCTTAGAAGTTCGATCAAACGGCACTTTGGGGCAAAGTCGCAGGAGCTGTACATGAATACGGTGGACGTGGTCAAGTGGGCTTCCGGCGCCACGGTGTACTGCAAAAAAATGAAATACTTCGACGGCCTGCCGCCACCCAAGTTCCCGGACGGTGCGTTGTTGTTCCACGACAAGAGCTCGATCGTATCACTGAACCGAATCTGGAACGCGGTCAAAACAAGCGTAGAGGGCAACGCAGTGACGCTTCACCGGCGTCCGATGGCCATGCTCCGAGGCATCATCCAAGGCGACCGGTTGTCCACGATGTTGTGCGACATCCTGCTGGCCGACCTACAGTCGAACCAGCTGAAATCGTGCGTCAGCGGACCGTCGCGGTTGCTGTACCGGTACATGGATGACTATCTGTTCGTATCGTTCGACAGACGGGCGGCCGAACACTTTCTTGCCACCATGAGCGCCGGATTCGAAAAATACGGCTTGACGATAAACAAAGACAAAACCGAAACCAACCTGTATGGGACGACGTCCGACGGCGGCGGGTCGGTACGATTTTTGGGTTTGCGCGTCCACGTGGACACCGGTGAAATTACGCGGGACGAGCAAGTGTTCCGCGGCAAACGACCGTTGCACTTCTTCGACTACGGTCTCGCCGTTCGGCCTGGAAAGCAATTGTACCGGCGGGTCACTAGCCACTACCACTACCCGTTGCCGATCGTCTTGTTCAGCAAAACGTACAACTCGCCGGCCACGGTTGTCCGTAACTTGGCGTCCGTCGTAGCGCATAAAGCTTTCGGTGTTGTCACTTCGGCAAAGCAATATTTCTGGCACGCCAACCCGGCGTTCTTGTGGCGTCTCGTCCGGGACGTCAGCAACGTTGTGTACGCAAAAATGTGCTCGCTGCGCCAACACTGTGCCATCACTCCGGCGCAAGGCCGGTGGATCGTTTACGAGGTGTTCAAGAAAATGTTGCACAAATACTTACCGACCGACACCGTTTGGGTGATCGACCAATTGCGTGCCAACCAAGCTAAAATAGAAAGCAATTCCAATGTGCTTACGGTAAAAAAATCTTTGCGCTTTTATGATTTCACCAAGATGTTCGATTAAATATTGAAGAAAAAAAATGCAATGTTATTTATTTATTGTATATTATGTTTTTAAATTTGTATATAGTTTTTTTTTCACCTTTTAATTCAACATTATAGAATAAATTACCATTATATTAAACGATATTACAGTTTCTTATCAATACAAATATTTATTATAACCAAATCCAAATGTAGGTATGATGATTGATCGTAATAGTTTACCCGAAAACAATATGTAATCTGTAGACTGTAAACGATAAACACAATATTAAGTTAACAACCGTGTTATTCTTTTTCCTTATTAAAAAAAACATCAGACTAGGTTTAAGCTTTACTGCATTTTTATGTTATTATCATTAATTTATCTGCGAACTTGGATCCAAAAACAACCTACGCCCAAGAATTAAATAAAGAAAAATGCGCGCTCTCGAAGTAATTAGTCTTATATTGCTTAAGCCTGAGACCTATCTGGACTTTTTGAAACTTTAAAATCTTTTTCTTGTATTTCCTAAGGTTGTATCAAACCGCATATAAAGATAAGCATGGAACGGGTAAGAACTTTTTTATAAGTTAGTCTTTTAAATTATTTTTAAAAGCCCGGCCTAATGAAGAAAATCCAACATCCCAAGTAGATTTTTTTAATTTGTTTACATCAACTTGAAGGCTAGCAAGATAGGCCTCGACAACCGTTTGTGCCTTGTGGACCTTGCAGTTCTTCAGTAGACATATATTTAGAGAATTATTGTGAAACATTATTTGTAAATATTTTTCCGGAAATTGATGTTGTGCCAAATAGCCAATTTTTTAATAGGCAAGACGTAAACTTTATTATATTTTTAAAAACTCCAAAAAGTATATATTTTTAACAAAGCTTATTAAGCTTTGTAAAGTGGAAAGAGTGTAGTAAAAAATATTTAAGTACAGTTGGTAAGGATTTTCTTCATGTCTTATACCTACAAGATTTTTTAAGGGTAACTTAAAAAATTGTTAGACACTTACCTACATGTTTTTTCAGTTATAAATACAATAATAAACTGGCCGAAATGGAAGGGAGACAATTACATCCTTTCCTCACTAAACAATAGCATTTTAAAATATAACGATGGGTTACCAAAAATTGTTATTTTTCGTTGAAAAAAGAAAACACTAAATATGAGCAGCCCAACAAAATATGTTAAAATAAAAATTATCTCAATAACAATAAAATTATCTATTATTGTTACGACGTTATTCGTAGTTAAATCTCAAGATCAAACTGTCTGTACAAGTAGGTAATATTACAGCTATTACGAAGACAACATCGGTAAATGTACAATGTTACATGTAATAATTAATAACTCAACATGGCCACCAGTAGCGAAAATTGGTATTTTAAGCTTCTAATACTTGCTGTACACAATGTGTAGAATAATTTAAGCAATGTACATAACTTGATTACTCCAATAAAAAAATACATTAATCAATCCTGCCACGATTCCATTATAATTTTATTATTATTTATAACAAGGAGATAATTGAGAGAAAAAACTAAAACAATAATTATGCATTATTTTATTATTTTTTTAATTTCTTGTAATTTTTTATAAATATTCTATCATAAAAATCATTATAATAGTGGTTCTTAATTTTTTAATTATCATGTATGTAATTATATATAAATATATATATATATTATAGGTATATAATTTTATAAAATAAACCAAAAAAAAAAAAATTAACTGGTATCCGTCTGTAGTATACTTAAAAAAAAAACCTTAAAATAGAATGGTTTCAAAATAATAGGTATTTACAAAGCGAAATTTATAAATTATTTTCAATTAAATGTTATTAAAAGTAGAATACGCAAGTACGAGTAAACTTGTTAAGAAAAAAATAGGTAAGTTTTATTTTTTAACACTTAGATGACTTAAAATTAAATGCCCCTTGATAAAAATAAAAATTAAGAAGTTATCACAGCTTCTACACGTGTTTCATAACTGGCACAATGCATTTGAAAAAAATCATAATTAATTTATATTATATATAATATTTTAAAATGTGTATACAATATGTTATATACACACACACATGCATTAATAATATATTATATAATAAATGTATGTACATACATATTAGATATACATGTATAAAACCCTACATGCTTAACTGTTGTATTTTAAAATAATCTCATAATAAAGTTTGTTAAGAAAAAATTAAAAAAAATACTTATATAATTCAATATTTAAATTAGTCGAACACTTCTTACTTTTATTATTTACATACATAGACAATTTTCTTATGTTTGGGCATATATAATTGTTAACTAAATGGGAAATCTCTTTATTCAGAAATAAAACAATTATTATTTACATAAAAATATTTCTTTGTTTTTTTCTTTTGCTTGAGAAATGCTAATGTAGAAAAAAAAATTGCTTAAATGCTTACAAAATTAGATGAACGCTCGTCTTATAATTGGAAAAATAAAACTTATCAAAAGTTTATTTATATAATTTTTTTTGTTTAAACTACAGATTCTATTTCTTTAATTTCTTGTAGTGGCTGTTTGTTGGGCGTGGGAGCTGTTTCGATTATGGTAGGAACCTGATGATGGTTGTTGTCATCGTCTTCATCGTCCTCTTCGTCATCTTCGTCGATAGGTGTTAGCGCGTCATCCTCCTCTTGTGGTATGGCCATTTGTCTTAGGTCTATATACCGTTTCAACGGAGCTGCCATAAAACTAGTTATAGCCGAGATGAGGAAAAACACTGCTGCCATAAAAAACGGCCAATCATACGATTTTTTCCAATCATAAATGGCGCCGGCAAGAGGGGATCCCACAATTGCTGCTGCGCCACGGAACAATATCAGCAAACCGAAGGCATTGGTTAATTTGTCAAGACCCAAGAGGTCTACGAGAATAATGGATGTCAACGATATGTAGCCGGCTAAAATTTAAAAGCGTATTAAACAAATTAGCTAATGCGCATAAAATGTTTTTCATAAAATTTTTAACTTACAAACAGCGATACCAAAAAAGACGGACATAATAACATAGTGAGTATAGGTAACACAAAACGGAGTCGCAGCAACAGCGGCCGTACTTATCAGCAAACATATGTTGTTCAACAACAATGAATCTACCCAGGGAAAATCAGCAACAAAACCGCAGACTACACGACCGATGGTATTAGTTATACCGATTATGGATAAGAGGAATGATGCTTGTTTCGAATCGATACCGATACCCTGTAAAATTATAATTATAATAGTTAATTAATAACCCATTAATCATAAGAATTTATTTTTTAAACAAGCAAATTACACTTACTGCTTCTGTAGCATAATCTACTAAATAAACGAAGGGCACATAAAGTCCTGCCATGCCAAAAACGTTACTTATACCGATGGTCATAAACACTGGATCTTTGAGCAAACTTGTATCCATCATGGAAGATAATACAGAATTTATAGATTCAGGAAGACACGGACAGCAACCTTCTAAAATTGTGTCTAACGTTAATTTAAGTATTTAAATATTGATGCGAGTCATTACAAAGATGATATAATATAACCTACCATCTATTTCTTCATCGTCGTCTTTATCGTTGTCCTTCATCATAGATTTGGGTAATGATAAAATACTCTGACGATAACTAGCTAATGATTTTTGAGAACGGTATTCTGGCAAATTAAGTACGCTTCCAGAATAAAATATGTCTTTTCTAGACATTGGCCGTACAGTCTCTCGTCTGTGGCCACCAATGCTAGTTTTTGATGAAGTGTATCCTATACTATCAGTGTCAACCTACAATCATACGTTCGTTATACATAAATGAAATAAAAAATGATTTATTACTTATGAAAATATATTTTTAAATGAACAAAGATAATGTGTTTTTATAAATAACAGATTATCTATTATTTTTCGAGTTACAAATATTAAATATGTGAATGAAAAATATTATTTATTATTTAATGTTAAATTTAAATTTTACTCTACCCAATTTTTAACCAGTAAATTTTCTACTTACATTTGACCACATATCTTCAGCATTATTGTTCTTGCTGCCGCCAAGAATGGAAACGTTTGACAGTCTCAAGTGTATCGATTTTCGTATATCTCCGTTAGAATTTAAATTTGGTCTAGATACTTTAATGGGACCTAGAGTTGGCCGATATCTTTCACTAGCACTAGTTTTGCGTATTCTGTCAAAAAATGGCACGGATCCATTCTTTGGTAAACCTTGCACATGAGTTGTGAATGCCGGTTGAGATGCGTTTCTAGGAATAGCGGCTTTTACTTCGTTTAATTCGCTGTTGGTTTCCCCATTTGAAGGTTTTTCGCCATTAGTTGGCTTATCGCCATTTTGTCCAGCGTCCCCCGGTTTCGTTTCGTCTTTTTTCTTTTCAGATTTTAATTCTCCGCTTCCGGCATTGCTAGAGCTATTACTGGAGCCACTTTGTTCTGGAGCTTTAACTTCTCTAATAGTAGGTAAGACAGCCATTGTTGGTATCGGCGTGATTGGAGATCCCGTACTACCAACTAACTCATCTAGATTAAAACTAGAATGAACACCAGGATCGATGTTCAATGGTAACTTTTGTCTCTTCTCTAACGATCCGTCTTTGAGTTGCACAATAAAATATGATCCGCCAATAGATCCTCGTTCCATTTGCATGCGCTTTTCGTCTGCCATGCGCTGAAGTAACGGTTTACAGCCTTCATTCGGATATTCCAATGGTTTCATCAAAGCGCCAAATAACTAAGAACATATAATATTAGTAAAAGTAAAAATAAATAAATTTAAAAAATCAATATGTATTTATAATATTGACTCACGCCACATGATAATATAAGTCCAGATAAAATTAGGTTGGATTGCTTCCAATCAAAATGCTCGAGGAGTATGTTGGCCAGAGGTGCAAATGCCATAGTACCGAACCCTGAACCGCATACAGCAATGCCAGTGGCTAATGACCGTTTGGTCTCGAAATAATAGCCGACACACACAACAGCTGGTAAATAAATCAGGCCAAATCCAATACCTGTAATAAGTAATAAATGCAATTATTATATATATATATTTTTTTTATAAGTTTTTAACTAAATATATAACAAACGTTTATTAAAAACATGTTAATAAACATGACAACTTTTTCGTTTACCATATACAATTTAAAATATATTTGTAAAAGTATCGTACATTTTTAAGAACTTGAAATATATTTGTAATCTATAAAGCAGCTTTAGAAAAATGGCTCGGTAAAACCACAATGTTTTACCCATCTGAATAATTTAATACATACAAACATAACATTACTGTTAAAACAATATTCTAACAACTTATTTTAACTAACATTTTGTTTTTTACTTTCTACTTCATTATACAACTTTAATGACAATTATAGAGAGAAAAAAACAGGATAAATTTTTTATTTATTTCATAACTTTGTAATGTTCTTTTTAAGTGTATATTATAAATTAAAATATTAACAAGAGTAACATTTTAATACAATTATCAGATATTGGAGGATTAACTAAGAATACCATGTTAATAGTTATAAGTATGTACTTAATCGCTTGGCAAGAAATCTTTAACAAGAAACACATTTTAATAACGTTTAAAAACAACCAACCTTTGCTTTTAAAATATTTTAGTTGAGAGCACAGTTGGATTAATTTTCTACAATAAATTGACTTTTTTTTTTATTAAATAGACCACATAGGTCTTAAAATCAGATAATGAATCGTAGTCATGTGTACATTTTTTCTAATAGAAACAAAACTAATAAATACATTTTTACTATAATATAAATCATTAAAAAATAAATAATAATATAAAGAAGAAAATCATAAAAAAAATGATGATTTAAGTGATAATTTCACAAAACCGTTTTAGGGTAAAAGCACAATGATTTGACATTAGACCAATGATTGAATATAAAGATATAAAAGACAAACTGAGAATTCTGGAAGTTGGCAGGCAATATAAGTGCAAGTTTTCAAGTCAAGTGCACATTGCAGAATCTATTCTATAATAATTGTTTTTGTACATATATACCGAATGCTGTGCATTCGTACATTCTATTATTTAAATTAATGTTGCTTGTAGGTTTAGATAACTAAAATTGTATTTAAATGTTTCTATATAAAACATGGTTAGTTTTATTAAAAACTGCACTTATATATTATAACCTTTGTATTTTTTAAGAGTTCTCAAATATACCCAAAATGTGTATTATAATATATTTATAATAATTGGTGGTAAAATATAAATGATCAATTTCTTTAACCTAAAAAGTAGGTATATGTTATTATCAATGAAACCATATTTATATAAAACATTGTTTGTACACAGTATACTATATTATACGACTATCGATAATAGGCAAATTATGATTTTATACATTGTTAATAATTAAAAATATTTAAATTGAAATATACTGCATATAAGTACGGAAGGAAATAACCTACCAAAAAATGTGAGTGTAACTAATTAACTTTCAATATTAAAATTCTATCTTTTATACTTAAATTTGTTCGTTTCTAACTTATGCCATAAATAAAAGAGTACAATAAAATACTTTAAAATTAAATTTATAATTAAAAATAAAGACTTTATAATTAAAGATTTAAATAATTGACAAAAGCTCAATAAAATAACCAATATCAATTATAATTTTAGTATAAATAACTGATAATGAAACACTACTATTGACTATAAATATTAGTCAATTAAAAACAAATGGTACCTAATCCAAATAAGAACTGTGATATATATTAATTAAATGTGTAAATAAATACTAGTACTTAGTAAAAAAATTAAGTAATTTTATAATATAGTATAATTAACTATAATTAATTATTATTTAAGAAATTTAATAATAATAATTGTGATATTACCAGCATATTTTTCATTGTAATCGAATAATTATATGAAATACAATTTAGTGATTAAATCAAATTTAAATACACAGCGGAAAACGAAAGTCTTAACCCATTAATTATAATGAATAAAACCAGTAAGTAAGTAGGTTAAAATTAATGAATAATAACTGTAATTGATGACGATATTAAAGAAATTTAAAGAACCATTTATGAAAATAATGAATTTCAACAAGGATATCAACTTAAATGAAAAAAACAATTACTTATAAACTGTCCTAACATACCTTTTATCCTAAATATTTATTTTAACCATAGGCTAACATTTTTAGAGTAATCATATGTTTTCGATATGATGATAGCTGAAGTCCGTTGAGGTGGGATGTCGTACCACCTATAAACAAGGCAATGTAACAATCTTTACTCAATTAGGTAATGTCACCGCAGGCTAACAGGTTACGCAAACGGCAAGTGTATTATTATGAGCCTGGCCGCCGATACTAAAGGCAGTCAGACTATTTTATTGAACTTACCACCCATAACTCCGTAAGTCAGCATCAAGACATTGACATTAGGTGACAGTGTACTGAGCGCAAAAGCTACTGCTGCAATGACACTTCCCGCCATACACACGACACGACATCCATATTTATTGGTTAATGCACTGACCACAGGACCTGTTCGATCACATTAGAAACTAGTAAATGTCTTTGGACAAACTTTTAATAAGTCATATTAATTAATGTTACTTACCAGCACTGAGATACATTCCAGAGAGTAAACTGCCCACCCATGCAGTTTTGCCTTTGCCTTCCCCGAAATATTTGACAAATTCTCCAAGGAAAACACCAAATGTGTATGCGATACCATCTACGACCATGTTACACATAAAGCTGGCAAACACTATTACCCAACCATATCCTCCATCGGGGGGCGGAGGTAAATCGTGGTATTCACAAAACGATATGCCGTCGTCATCGGTGGTTTGTACGGGTCCCATGGCCAAAGGTGGAGAGCTGGCATTCTGTCTGGCGGTTTCTTCGGCCCGTTCAGCAGCTGAACACTCGCTTTCGGTCTAAAATCAAAAATAATTACCGATTAAATCCAACAAGTTACTAGAACCATATTAATAGTAACAAAATTCATCAATGTACATTAGAATTGTTAAATAAATTATTTTATAAAATAAAAAAATGAATGCTAAGACGTATACGTTTGTTTTTGTTTTTTCATTCATAATTATTGTGTGGTCCGCTTTGACAATTGTGTTCAATTAAAAATTCATTACAAAGCCCGAGAACGATTGGCGCCAGATTATTTATCAAAGCTAATAATTGCCTCCCAGCCAAACCACGACTATATACCAATTTATCAACATATATTGTATTATATAAAAAAAAATTCACTAATACTCCTCTCCCATTCTCCCATACTCTTTTTGCACTAATGTCGAGCCATTTAGTCTTTTAGTCAACATGTGTGTATGTAATGTACTCTTCAATTAAGTATGTTAAGATAAGATTACTAATGCTACTAGATGCTTTAGGCTGGTTATTACTTTTTTTTTTTTTATTAAAAAATGTGCAATCCTCGTAATCAGTACAACACAGGAATGTGTTTTATGTTTATTTTTTGACGACAGTGTACTTCTATAATAATGTATCGCGATAGTTAAACTCCACAAGACACTCGTGTAATTTTATACACATATGACATTTTTCTGTCTACAGCATTTATGTCCTGGTTCTAGAGATGATGAATGATGATAATTGTAACATGGCGATTCGTGATAATTAACCGACTATGCGGCAATGCAAGCTGCTAAAATTAAATTTCAGAAGCATTACGATATTAGCTAGAACTCCCAAACAGCTAACCACGATCAATTCGTTGTATCACAATACATAAATAAGTTAAATTCGGTTAACTGTAAAGTAAGTAGTCTATTGAGTCTTATACAAAGTTAAACTTCCGTTAAACTATTTATTATGTAATTACCGTATTTAAAAGTTAAACTTATAAATATTGTACATGGTTGATACTTTTGTTACAATAAAACACGAGACCACAAATAGTTTTACGGGATACAGCTAATCGACATACGATTTACGAAGAATATGATATTATGTGTACATTTGTGAGCTGTAAATAATCATAATAACAATAATGCATATGACATGTTTATTTGCACTTCTCTTTTAATTTGTTTTTTACGATTATCAAATAGCTTCGGTATGACGTTATCAAACGAGTTCCGGTAGTTTCAAAATGAAAAAAAACATGATTATTAAGTATTGTTTTACAAAAAATCCACAAGACCGCCGTTGATTTTAAAGCGTCGCTGTTAAACGAAACATAATACAACAATACATTGTGGGATAAGCATTTGAATAATTTGCAATTATTATACCTGTTATACGATAATTTTCTATTTTTATTTTCAACGTAAGTATACCCGGATAAAAGTCTCGTAATCTCGTGTACCTTCATTAAAATTTTTTTTTAAAAATGTTAAAGAAATCCATAATTTATTACCCAAGCAAATCGTCTACAAAACACAGTAAGTGCGTGTCCAAATTTTCCTATTTTTAGTTTTATACCTACACATTAGTGTATTTTAGAATTCAGCATGATTATGGCAAACGAGAAGAAGATGGCGGTCACGGAACGTTAAAAATTCACTCGCCTTTGTCATTCCAAAAAATGTCCTCGTTTCCAATATTGGGATAGTCGTTTGGAATTTCATCATAATTTATAGTTAAAAAAAATTAAAAAAGCAAATAATAATAAATTATTATTGATTGAAAGCGAGAGATCTGTAGCTATTTTTCACTTCAAGTAAACGATTTGGTATTATTAACGATCCCAGTATGGTAAGTAAATATTCATACATTTTATTAAATGCGTGGTGCAAGACCTTATCAATCGATGGCGATATTATTATTGAGATAACAACTTGCCATCCTTATCAATCGCTGGCGGTAATTATGATAACAACTTGCCACGTTAAAGCCTATCATCATAAAATATTTGTCAATGTTTTCAATATTAAGTCCGATAAATAACCAATAAAAGCATCGAGTAACAAATTATTTTTAGGGTAAATATTATCCCAGAATCATGTTGTACGTCAGTGAACAAAAATTATGTACACTTATTTTTCTATTATCTACAATTTTTTTTATAGATTACAGTACAACTATTAGCGATAATTAAAAAATGAAGTAGGTATAATTGTTTCGGTTACGTAGGCGTAATGCATAACATGCGTGTACAGGAAAAAAAGTCAAGTGCGATTGCCCGTACCGTTGTGTATACAGTAATTTCTATAGGAAAACCCCGTTCCAAGTGTCTTGGCGCTTATCTTATGTCTAGTGTGAATATAATATTGTAATAGGTTTAGTTTATGATGAAGACACACGGTGTTACATTAATCCAGTTTGCCGACGTCCAGGGTAATAATATTATCACAATGTCGATACGTGATACGCAACAATAATCATTGCGGACGTTTTCAATTAACATATTAATAATACTCGAAGACAAACGCGTTTTATGTAAGAAAAAGCCTTGCCGATAACAACGCGAATACTATTATTCAAACTCCGGTGTTATATATTTTATAAGAGTTTTAAAATATATTATTAAGTACTTAAAAAGATTCTCGATGACAATTTAAGTATTTTCCAAGGTACCTCATCTAATCTGTTTTTGTGTAATGATCATAACCACGTGTGGGTGTGGTTGTATACCGGGAATAAAATGTGACAAGCGCGTTATAAATATTTTTTTACAATCTAGAAATTCCACAGCTTCGGTTAAAAGCTAATTGTTTGTAAAAATAAATACACCTCTGAATGCGGATTTTTAGTTATTTTTAGAAACTTAACGACATAATTACACATAACGAACGACATAAAATATAATATTTGATCGTAAGCCACAATACAACAATTTCCAAAAGCCAATCATTGCCCACGCCAATTATTATCTGTGGTACACAACAGACTTCATGACGTTTAGGGAGATGTTTATGTTATTTAAATATTGAACACTAATATAGTTGATTAATTTGTTACTCTTAACGAATATTAATTAGGGATCAACAACTCTTCTCATGGCAAATTAATTCGTGGAAAATCACAAATTACTATAGAAGGCCACTCAATGGAAGTATTTTGTTATAATATGTTTGTACACCCGTTCTAATTTAAATAAAACAAATTACCAGACAATTATTTGAAATGTTGAAACTACTTAAAAACGTCATTATCTTGGGTAATGAGTAATGACTGAGAAGCCCAATACGAATCGGTTTTATTTTTATATTTTCCGCTTACATGCAATTACAACTGGAATTTAATACTCGTATAATAAACTTCATTCAAGTCATTTAACGTCTTTTGAAACAAAGTAAGCATCTTTCAAGTTTGTTGCGTCATACAAACCACTCGCTAACAAAAATATATAAATACACAGTGATTCATTTAACACATTACACTAAATATCTCTTTATACGAGTATAGATTATAGTTGTAACTATTTGAAAAAATGTATGTATAATATGTTTTTATACAATTATTAAATATTTACCTTGGCGTAACTTATATATTAACATTTTAAATTAAGAATAATTGACTAGAAAAAAGATAAACATTTGAAAGTTGTTTAATACTGCAAAATACATTAGCCTAAATACGTCTCCCGAAAAGTATAACTGCAATATTGTAATTATTTTCAGAGAAAACGATAGTGTCTTTTATTAAATGGAACGCCCTGTATAACAATTTTATGAGCCACGCCAACTTTTTTTTAATATGTAAGTAAAAAAGGCATAGTTTTCGCTTACTCGTTAACGTAAATCATTATTATATCTGACGACGACAAGTAAATTTCATTTTTTTAAAGGTTATATACTTTTAAAATTCGTTTAAAATCAACAGTTTATACATTAAAAAATATAATATACGTTACGATAAGGTAACCCGGCCGGAGACGTTAAACCCGTCGAAGGTGACGTTTTTTTTTTTAAGACGTTGGCAAACTTTACGTGCAACTTTCAAATACATTCACATAACATTATGTTAAAAAAAAAAATGTATTTTTAGAACATTCAAAAACAATATTACCGATATTCTTGGCGAATTCGCACCACAGAATAATGCTCTATGATTCACACACAAAATAAATATCAAGGTTTACATAATTATAGATATAATTAATTATTACTACCGTGTACGGAATATGTGTGCACGATACATGGTAAAAGCTCAAGACCACGAGGGTTAGACCCTGTTGGGGTTAAATGGTGGGGCTGCCCAGGGCTTGATATCCTCTTGTTTTTCTCAATGGACTACATACAATGAACTAAATATAATATAATATCTAAGTAGACCGATATATGTATTTCCATGGTTGTAGAAAATGTCTTGAGGCGACACATTAATTATTAGTCGAGGTGATCCTGATAAATGAAATGATCGTGGCGTGGAAAAAAAAAATTATGATGTTTTAAATTAATATAGGTAATAAATTGTTTGAAAATGAACTGGGAGCCTGCATACTATGTAATATGCTGGCCTGCGGGCTTGAAGGCGTTGGCCGTCGTTGGTGATATTTAAACAACGATGATTAATAACAATTAGGGCCGGGGAAGCGAATAAGAGTTTCGAAACTTTTGTTTTATCATGTTATAAATCGGGTTTGCCGTACAAAAAGACCATACAGCCAACATAAAACCGGTCACGTTCTAGTCCGCGAAAATATCAAACGAATAAAACCATATTTTAAGACCTTGAACGTTTCATACACGTCAAGGGGGGTACAAGATACATTATGCAGTTTCTTCTAAGCGTTTTAAATGTCCGACAGTTTTTAAGCTTAAAGCCGACGTTTCAAAACAAAATTAAAAAAATAGTAACAATATATTATGAAAATTCACGACCGGTTTTTACATTAGTAATAATAAAAAATACAGTTCATTTAAAATGTGAACTCGACAATTTACAACAATATAGAAATCGCACAATTATTGAAAACTTATATAGATTACATGTTGTGTGTTTGATACTTGTATAAAATAAGATTATTACGCCAGTACTTTTTTGCCTAAAAATGATAAATTATTGCAAATTGCGCGTTTATAAATGTAGTATAATACTTGCTATCATTTCTATGTACATATTATACTAAAATACAGTATGTTCATAATATATATTATATTATACAAATATATATATATATATATATTTAATGTCTCTCGACACTAGACTATTTTACTTTTATAATTGCATTCAGCTACCGGTAAGTAATATCCTCTAGGACATGTCAAGGAAAACAACTACTCATACGTCCAAAGTTAAATATAAATAATAATTAAACACGGAAAGATTTGTAATCTATATTATAGTAGATGGCGATTAAACAGCTACAACAATAATAGTAGTTTAAAACTAGGCGAAGCCTTAGGGCTTTACCTTTAAATGTTAAAGAAAAACTGTATAAAAAAAAAAGAAGAAATTCAACCTTAACCTACTCACCAATTTGTTTTTCGTCTTATTCAAAATGAAGGCAAAGCGAGAAAATTTCCAATGCGGGCTATCTGTAATACTCAACAAGGTACTTAATTCAAGTAAGGAAATTTGTATTTGGTCTATCGCAGGTATTTTTACATTTTGATGAACGTGTATCAAGAGATAAAGAACACAGTGAGAAGAAGAATTAGAAAGGACTAAATCATGATTTTGCGTTATTTTTGGCAACATTTCAGTACAAAAAAAAAATGTTTTATTCAAATATGTATGTTTAAGTAAACCTTATATCCAATAATCATTATCACTTTGGCACTGTATCATATTATAATAACTGTAAAAACCGCATCGATTACACTGAAAGAAAAAAAAGAATAATAAAAATGCTTTTTTTCTATATAAATCGATCCCCTCAAGGCCTGTGGTCGGTTTTTAAATTACACGCGATACTTACAAAAAAATTATTTTACAATTATCGTTTTGATGATTATTTATAATAAATAACGTTTGTTCCAATTCCAAGAACTTAAACATGTAGTAAATTGTTTAAGGTATATATATTTTTTTTTTTGCACAAGTGATAACCTAAGGAATAATATATTTTAATGTCTTCTTGCTCGTTTTAATATTCTTCTCATGGTTTCAAATGACTGGTTAATGTATTTTTTTACCTAAAATTTGTATGATTATTACTATTAATATGATGACACAAATATTTCAATGGATCATTAGGCATTTTTTAAAACAGTCGTTGTTACGTACATTAATTTATTTTTAATTCCTCGATTTTTATATGCGTATGACGCTAATATAATTATAATATTCTAATGCTCCTTATTTAAAATAATTCAATGTAATTAATAATTATTAACATAGGACTAGTATTATTCGAGTAAATGGAACCTGGATGAAGTTTTGCGAGCAAAAGTTTTACTCTCTAATTAAAAAGTTTTAATAATGTTTTTTTCTAAATCAAACATCACATTAAAAAAAAGTTAGAAACTAATATTTTTTAGGCAAATCAAATATATTAGTTCCGATAAAAATGTTTTTTCATTATACAAAATGATTCAAAAAACATTAATTTAATGTGAGTTAATATGAATTTTGCTCGGAACTTATCTGGTTACTCCTGCTGGAAAAGTGCAATTCAAAAACAGTTATATTACATTTTTTTTTTAATTACAATCTCATACATATGTTTGTGAGTAATTATCGATATTGCAACGACGGTATTACGCAAACTACTCAAAATACTTATCTTTTCCAAGTCCTACAATAGCTTACAAAATTTGTACTTTCAACAATAATTATCACTATCGATTGTCGAGTAGTTTGGAATTTATACTAGACGTTATTATGTATTTTACAGGTCCTATACTTAAATATGAAAATTTAATTTTAAATTTCAATTGACCAATTGATCGTACAATTAAGTGAAAAAATTGCAATTTTTTTAAACCCCCAGCAAATATTGTGCCGTTATTTCTAGGGTTTAAATTATTAAACCGAGTAAAAAAATGGCTAACCAAGGCAACCACTATTTTCATGATTGAAATATACAAGGTTATCGCACATATTGCACCCCTTCTTCATCACATATTCGACGATAAAAATAAATATGTCAGCATAAAGGGAGAGCCAATCAAAATCAAATATATAAGTATACAGTCAAATATACATATAGGTGTAGTAAATTGATGCCCCCTTACGCTGCTATTTCAACCGTGGCTATATCCCAATGTCCAGTCCATAAATCCATGTCTTTATTATTAGGTACACACATTTTAAAATTTTGAGTACATACACCAAGCTATGAGCGGCGATACAACAACAAACCGCGGCTTGGCTTATACCTACTACCGCCTAAAGAACAGTGTGCAATATTAATATTATGAACGGAGATTAATTAGCACCGAAGCAGCAACACATTTTGTGGTTGCAACATAACAACGGAGTGCTATAGACGATATTCCGATAAACTTCACGAAAATACTTCAGACTTTACCAGAACAGTCGCCAGGCATATAAATTACAAGTACCTAACTAAACGTTATCTCGGCGTTCGTTGATTTTGGGCAAATATCGAACACGTGTTGTGTGCGAGCTAGACGAAACGTACACACAACGCTCGCGCATACAAACGGGGCGCAACAATCGATGCAGTAAATAATATAAAATACTACGATTTTTGAAACAATGAAAATGTAAATCTACGGTTAAATTCGTACACACGACGACGGGACACACACAATAACGGGAAAAGGGCGACTGGCTAGGACCATCTGTCGACAGTCTCGGGTCGAGAAACCCAACCCGAACGCACATACCTGCGACTACCAACACAGTTTATTTTTCAAAAAAAGGGACCCCCGAATACGAAAGCAGACAATAATAAGATACGACCATAGAAATACACTGGCGTGATCGATACCATCAATTGGTCGTGCACGGAGAAGTGCTGCTGTTCCGGGGGGCAACGGCAAACGTCGACCGTCATCACGAACGAGCGTGATAAGCGTTATCACAGTACACAGGCTGTTGTTGTGCGAGGAGCCGTTATGGCGTTATCGGACTCATCGATGCCATAGTGGCGGTGTCTAGCTGAACGCGCTGCGGCGGCCGCGACCGGTCTCGAGGGAAGAGGGCGAGACGGCGTCCTTCCACAGGTTGCACGGAAGAACCCAGACAAATCGACCGACAGGAGAGAACAATATCGACCGACCGACCGGCGGCGTCTACTCTTCTATAAATACAGTCGACGGAGGCACTTTGTCCGGATGCCAAAAATATTAGCGAAAATAATAGTGTCCCAAATTGTCCGACCACTTAGTTGGCGGTTTAAGGGTTAAAACAAAAATCTATATTATCTTAGATAATATAAAACAACAATTAAAAGTACCCAGCTGATTTTCCGGGATCGCTTCTGTTTGTTCAAACTGACCTTAGACATGGCGGACTGAGCGCGGTCACACACGGCGGCGACTATGACTGCTGGAGATGTTTCGCGCGACACGCGTTGTTGGCGGTTAGATCGGCGGTCACGAAAATAAAAACTATTAATTATTATTACGTATATATAATATACATAGGATATTAAATAATTTACGTATATTATATATACATAATATTATTAAGCGTATAGGATAGCGGTGTTCCGCACATTTTTTCCACGGTTAAGCAAAAACAAAAAAACCGAACGCGATCGACGGTTGTGTATTTTTTTTTTGAATGATAACAAAATGTGACAATTATTTTGTTTTCCGCAAAATGTGCGTGGTTGTAGCACGGCGCGGGCTACTCGCACGTCAAGAAACCATGGTCGACTGGCGAGTGGCGACCGAGACGACGGCGGCGATAACGATAAAGGGGAACCGTTGGTGAACGGCGGCGGCGTAGACGGTTGTCGTTCGACACGCGCAGCGCGTATGTGTGTGTCCGTGTACGTATGTACAGTGCGTGCGTGCGGGCGACACAAAAACCGCTGGGGCACATGAATCGGGCGGCGACGGCTACTGATCAGCTCTCGCAAAGTCGCGCGCGCTTGTGCGTGTGTGCGTGTACGTGTGTGTGTGTTGTGCGCGAGCATCCAGTTCGCGCCGTGTCACGACCGGTGTATGCAACAGCAATCGCACTCGGGTGTTTTACGGGGTGGCGCGACGAGTTACCACTGCCGTCGATCGGAACCGAAGGCGGCGGCGACGAGCGCAACAGCCATATTATCGATGACGTCACGAGAATCGCGTGGCCGCCGCTTTATCTCGAATTAGTATGTTTATTAATTATTTGTTGGTTTTCTTTTGGGTTTTTATTATTTCTTTGCGGTAGTGAAAACATTTCAACACCGATACATAAATAAACCAATAATAAAACCCGTCACAGTTCTCTATTATCGATAGATATTGTATTTTTAAAAATAAATCCCATAGAAAGACTAGGCTTCTATTGTCCTGTTGTAGTGCACCATCCATATCATAATACTATACATAGTAGTATTATTAATACGCTATTCTCAATAGCCTGAAATAAATTTAATAATTACATAATATTATTATTTCATGATAATTTATTGATTCATTGATATTAAATTTTTAAATATAATTCGAAATAAAATGTGTAAATTGTTAATTGTAATGCACCTTGGGTATAATCAATAATCTTAAAAAAAATGGTATTGTCGGTTACAGTTCAGGTCAACTTATTAAAATCGTTTAGTTATTGTTTTTTTTTATTTCCTCTGTTGACCGGCCATTGTGTATAATTTAGACAGTTCATTTTTTATGTGAGTAGCTATTGTACATGACTCAAGAAACCAAGAGTGATAATTGCAAATTTGAAAAAAATACCTAACTCATGAGATTTTGTTTTATAATAAAAACAACGTTCTCTGGAAATAAATTAATAATAACGGTTGATTATTTATATCACTGTTGCTAGTTGATTGAGATAACATATCGTAGTGCATTACTTCCTATATGAAAACTATTTAACAAATCATATAATTGATTAAGTACACTAGATTTGATTTAAAACATGGACACTTATACACCATCTTGGCTTATCTTTCCTTATTATTACTCATAATAATCTTTACATCATGTCTTTTTGTTTTTAACCTAAAATAACATGATCGTTAGCATACACTTATAACGTGTGAATTAATATTATTTTACAATTTTTATTTATAATATTAACCCTTTCAAACCTGACTTTTTTTGAGCAGTTAAAACATTTTTTTTTAATGAATTTTTGTACTATCAAAATGAAAAAAAAACAACCAATCCTTATTCCTATGATATGCGCATTAGTTATTTTGCGATTATTAGCTAACGAAATACGAATCTTAACGTTCCAATTACACATTTGACGTCACAGTGTCTACACAAAAGCGGACGGTGGAAATCGTTTGTTTTATGCTTCCAAGCAATATTTACCTAGGTCAGTTAAATGCGGCGATTTTACAAATATATTATGCAAATAACGATGGTTTGCGTAATCATAACCCGCAACATTATCGAGTTATAAAAGTATGTATTAACATTACACACAACAAAATTACACAGCAATCAAAGCTATCCTTTTCTCGTCGAATACATTATAAATTATAATCAACCAATGTCATTGTTGTAACGAGAAGACGGACAAAACCCAAAAGGTATTATAATCTCTCCCGAAATTGTATTATTTTTTTTAACGAATAAAAAATGTCATCGACTGTTCGCAAAAATTAATTTTCTATTCAATATACATATTTTAAAAATGATAAAATAATAACTACTACCAACGAAAATATAAAATATAGCAAGTTAATCACTTTTGTAGCAAGTGCACGTTTGTCACGTCTTATAAATTAATGATAATTCTTAACAATTATTATCATCATATATTGCAAAGTCGTAGGTAACATCGATGAAATAAACCCCAGACAACGTAGATCGCGCAAAGATAGCGACTTGTAGACTACATAATAGTATTATTATAACGGTTGGCGTTCCAGTTTTTATCAGTGTCCACTAAGCATTGCCCTCCGCTGAGTGTACGTATTTATACCCACACGTGTGCATATACATGTATTATAATGCAATATCGCATTGTACATACTAGTTACAACTCACAATACAAAGGTATGGCACAACTAACCTAACCTACTTGTAACGTGTGATCCGCGACAAGGGCATTGCGGCTGACTGTCCATTGTACAGTATTTATATTTTATTAATTGTTATCATTATTATTGTAGGTATATACCGTACTAACTACTAATGTCATAGCGGAGCCGAAGGTAAAATTTCCACCATAAACCAATTAGATATTATATCATGCCACAATAATTAGTGCGACACATTGTACACGTTGCTAAATGCTAAGTGAATACGGTAGGTACCCAATTATTAGGCTGATCCTAATAATTAAACGTCCAAAATGTTGGGTTTGTCGCACGCGCGTTTGTAATAATGTGGATAATAACGGAGTCAACGAACGCGATTTTAATATCAGTAAGTATAACGGCACGGTGTTTTTTTTTTTTTTTTTGTCATTGTACAGTGTACTATGTGTGTGGTACAATAAGCGGCATTACATTATTGTATTGCCCGCCATTAAGATCGGTTTGCTGACATAAAAATTAGTTTGCAAGGACGGCTAGCGGCTGTCGAAAGATTTTCCCGTGTCGGTCGATTGATATCAAGTATAATAATAATTAACACGCGCCGTTCGCTCAATAAAATGTGAAGTAAAAATTAGAAAATAACAAAGATCCCGTGTAATAAAAAAATATATAATTATTACTACCGATTTGTGTTCATATTATCGGTATTATTCTTTATAGAAAAGAACAAAATGGCGTTCACGCTGGCATCTGGAGTTCGGCAAAGAAAAGGTGCGGGCACCGCGAAAAAAAAAAAATCTCCTAGTCTGATGACACGTGTTTTGTATACAGCAGCATATCACCACTATCATGCATACACCGTGCTGTAGGTGAACCGTAGTTGTATCAGCTGTATTGTATAACATTATAATATTGTACCTATGATGGACGCACAGATATCGAATAAGACAGCCTTGAGTAGTACACTGTGCACAATGCCGCTGTGTCTGCGGACAAAATATATAACAAACCGACTGGGACTTACAAAGGAAAACGGAAGTAGAGTGTTAAAACAATGGCTTTCCGAACGGCCAGCAGAAAACTTTATCGTCCCGAGGTCGTGGATCGCCAGAAGACCTTCTCGTTGTAAGCATAAACTTAAGACGTATAATATTATGGGCCTTATTATTATTATTATTTATATATTGTACAGTTTTTGTGATTTTTTATACGATTATAAAACTCACACAGCACCAAAAGTTAGCGACGGTACGGCCAAAAAGAGGATTAGTCAAACCGCAATATTAATTACTAATAATAGTAGGTAAGTAAAACAAGGTGAAAATATTTTATTTCAGTCTGTGTTAGTATCGGGCAAATAGAAAAATGCACGAATCGTGGCGAGTATGTCGTACCATTTGCGATCGAACTAAAGTTCAGGGTCGACGTTGCGTCATTGACTATTATATTTTGTTTCATTATAATTTTTCCACATGAACAATTTGTTGCCAATTGTATAACAATCGTAACGGTATATTTTTCCCGACGACGTAGCTTAAACGTGATGTTATCTTATCACTAATCATTTTTAATTGCTATTTTCCCTTCCGCCTCTTTTTTCCGTACACCTTAACCCACCTAAAATAAATTAATATTATTACACTATCTACCAGGTGCGAACTGGGATAAAATATTAGCCTGAGTGATTATATATTGGGCTCAACTAATTACATAAAATCACATCTCCTCGGTTAAGAAGGTACCTACAAATAATTAGTTTCACGAGTACGAGTGGCTCAAAATCTTGACAATTCCGCGGACGACTACCCTTTTGTCCTTTGGCTCAACCCAGACAGCCACCATTATCTACTGAAAGTAGCATTTAAGTTCTCAAGGTATTTAAGTGTACAATTTTCAATACATTTTATCGAATAGTCTTTTATTAGGTAGGCAATACAAATTGTAGGTTAATAATGAAAATATATTCATTTACTTTCTTACAGCTAAAATAAATGTCAATTAAATACAACAGAAATAATTAAAATAATATCAATAAAGTATATGTTTGCTATTAATTGTAATACCTACTACATTCTACTATACAACAGTAGGTACCAACTACCTATTTGGCAAGGTGTACATAAATGTGTAATAATGATTCCAACAAAAACCATTACCTATTTTCATTTTACATATTGGACAACACATAAAAATATCCAACAACGCAAAAGTAAAAATTCTGTCACCTGGCAACCGAACTAGGCCCAAACATCAGCGGTCATAAGCGTCACACGATTCAAAAAGGGTGCTACCAAAATTCTAAGATTCTATGACAACTAGACACTGCATGCAAAATAGGACAGTTAATAACTAAGAATAATGAAAAAAAAACATAGTGAACAGCACGTAATACATTAACGGACGCTATGATAAAAAATAATTGAGATAAAAAACGAATTACTAATTAAGACTCCTCTCGGCAGTCAATATTAATAAAAGTACATTATAGTAAACATTTTAAATACAATTTCAACGGAAAATTGCCTATATCGATACGCTTAATATAAATGGTAGGAGTGACACGCGATCGAAAATAAATTGCCTTTTTTTCATTGGTAAGTATTATGTAAAAATAAAAATTTAATTATAGGTTATATCAGTACATATAAGCGTCTGTAACGAGTATAAATAAAAACGATCAGCGATTAATGACCATGGTAAGTGACCATGACGTTGCTTGTATGTCTCGAATAGGTTATGGTTAACCGCTCTAAATCATAATTCGCTGAAAAAAATTAATTAAAAAGTACCGTTAATTCGTATACATAACCTTACAACGGTTCACACGTGCCACAGGGTCGCCAAAATCTAATAAAAATGATGGCACCTATATGTTTCGGACGGCACCATCACCGAGTGGGAAGAATTCTTTCTTAAATTGAAATTGTTTAAAAAACATTTATACACTTATTTTATCGTAACGTAAATTTGTGTTCGGTAGTTAAATTAATGTAAATTAAAGTAGTAAAATATGACTCAAGAATACGGTTTTCTGTATTAAATTTTTAGATAGTCATTATAAGTAAAAAAATCAAACTTCCCAAGTATGAGAAACTCACAGGCTTAACTAACGAGTTGTTTTAATTTTACACAGGACGTTTTACCCCTATTATTAAGTAGTTAGGTATAGAGAATTGTTTGCATAATCTTATTTCAAAGCTCAAAAACTGTAATGTGTAATTATTGGGACTGATTTTGGTAATTAACTGATTTTTCGGACCATCACAGCATCCTTGACAGTGATTTTAAAAAAAATATTCATCTTAACATAGCTATACAGAATGCGTTTTACTCGATCCATGGTAATTTGAAAGCAAAAAAACCTATTATAATAACGATTAACGAACTATGATAACATTTTAGAAACAATGACATTTTTTTTCAATATGTTCATTATAAACTATAAAGCTCGATACTTTTATAAAACAGTGATGACTTTTTTCTGACAAATATTTTGAAAAAGAAATATGTCATTATCTCCAAAATTTTTTTTTTTTCATTTTTTTCATAGGTGTTTTGGTTATTAAACCATCATGGTCCGAGTAGTTTGCATTCTGCGTAGTCAGGTTTGTAATTTGGGGGTAACGCCCTCTTAAAATATTAATTTTATAATTTGCTCAGAACTAATCTATAAAATAGTATATTAATGTGCCATTTTAATATTAATACCTTAAGCACACAAGTGCTATGTCCATACAATATAACGTGGACATAGCACTTGTGTGCTTTATGGTATCGATATATTCTATTATATTATACTCAATAGGTATTTGTGCTGCGCTCTAGCTGCTCAATATGCATAATTCAAAACATACAACCTCCGACAGATGGAGGTCTATAATTACTACTACAACAATATATTGACTATTGGCCATTAATGATATTATTATGTAATTACAACATTTTTATCTCAAAACATTTGATTATTTATGAATACTAATGTTAGTAGTATCATATAAAATGATACTTATGTCTTACTATAGTTATTTAAGTTTTACCGGTTTAGGTTTTAATTTAGGGTCTAAATTTTATTATGGAAGTATTATTAAGGTTTTAGGCTCTTGCCTTATATTATGTTCTAATTCTAATGACGTGTATTTTATATAGCATTTTCATATGATTATTTTGTATTTTTAAAATCGTACAACGTCACTTCGTATACCTTGACCGTGGTACCTTACCTACGATAGTACCGATTACCTTAACCAGTAGCATGCCGAAGCCGGTGACGTCTTGATTGATTGAACTTCTTTTCATAAAATGTTATCAATGACCCGTTAATTTTCAACAAATCATTCGATTTACCTATATGTTTTTAAATACAATATAATTGGGACCATTGAACGGTTAACGACAGTAGAAAAACAGTTACTTATACAAGGCACTCGCTACTCTATTGCATTATTATTATTTTTCCTGTCTAATATACCTAATTGAATAAAGGTTTTTAGCCTGATTATTTTATCATCTGCTGTTGTATAGGTTGTAATAGAGAAACTCTACAGCTCTCTAGGATCTAGGTTGAAACAATCGCGTTACGACGCTTACAACAACACAAACAAACCACACCACAATAACAACAAGTACCCTACCTACCGATTAAACGGATCATGGAATCGAATCCACTGCTGGGATCCAAGGTCAGCTACCGTGGTACGAATTTATACTTAATTTTGTTTTTACCATCTTAAAAAATGCAAGATGTATATTATGTATGTTTATGATAATTGAGTCAACTATTCTACGCACACAAATCGAATCTGTTCAAATATAATATTATTTCATATATTTGTTTACTTGAAAACGACAGAAGAAGATGTCTGTAACTTTAGATGTAAAATCTAAACCGCCCTATTTTGATAGAAATAGTCCAATTTTGGAAATGTACAGAAAATAATATTATAAGCCAAAGTCATCAGTTTTTGTCTTCCAACTCTCGTGGAAAAATTGTAGTTCTGTTGTTAAGGTGTTTTGTTTTTACGACTACAAAGGGTAGGTAATTTACAAAACTTTACTTATTCTAGTAAGTATACATATATGTTTAGTGGTAAACCAGAAAATGTTAAATAATTGTATTTTTAATTTAAAATATGTAGTAAATAAAATATTTGCTATACAATTTTTATAACTACATTAAATAAATCGAGTATGCTTTTTCGATAATATTATGACAAATTATTATAAGACAACAACATGCGGTTGTCTTGAAGTTGTATTGTCAAAAAGGTAACATAGTTTCTTTTACAATTTCGCCGTTTCCGTGAAAAATAATAACAAACAAAAACTAATAAAGTGTATTGTATTTTAATGTTGTTTTTTTATTTCGTAACAACCTTGATCGTTTGCGCATTAATCAGCCGCCGCGGGAACAGTGTAGTTTTTACTGTGCAATAATTATTATTCTTTATAAAGTTCATTAGAATTAATAAACGTCTGAAACCTAACCGTTGACCCCAAGAGAAGTGATGAATCGGTTTCAACATAACAAAACCAACGAGGTCACCAATACAGGTATGCAAAATAAACTGTTCGTTTAGTGCTTATCATAAATAGTTTTTAAACAAATTTATTATAGCTGTAAATTTTAGTTATCGTATGCTAAACATAAAAGCAACATTTTTTTCTTTTAATTTTTAAATTGTTACTCCTGGACGTTGTATAATTAACTATAATATGCAAGCGTCACTAATTATTACACCAATACTAATAATCAAAAAATAATGATAATAGAGTTGACCTGAGTTACCAATATTAAAAGATTATTTGTTCGGTGTTACTTATTTAAACAGCCTCATATAAAATACTTATTTTATTAACAAAATGTGACTGTAGATGATACTCATTTGTCAGGTTATTGTTATCATTTATAACAAATCGTTGTACGATACGGTTAAACGGATATTTTTTCTTTGAGAGTTGTTTTAATTTTTTTACAGATTAAAAACACATTAAAATAATACATTTAATTGACACTAATAAATAAATCTCGACCAAACAAGGTCAAACAAACAAACAAATAATACTCCAGCATATTATACATATATTTTTAACATTCTTGGTGAGTTATCACTGTAAAATAATGGGCGTTCAAATTATAATACAACCAAATCTCATGATAGTTTTTGGATACAAAGAGGTTCCTCTTTTACATAATATGATTTTATATAATATAATTTGTAATTTACATTGGGTTACAGTTTCAAGGCATATCCTTAACGCGCTTTGTCTTACTAAATACTGAAAGGCAAGTTTATTTGTTTATCTTCTTATTATAATTAATATACTTATTATATACATATATGCTTATTTCTCTCTCTCTCTCTCTCTCTCTCTATTTTTAAATTATATTAAGCACTTATTTTGTTTATTTTTGTTTAGAAGTAGAATAATTACTTGTACAAAATATGTTACTAGTTATATGACAAGATAATGAAAAATGTACGTTTGGTCAAAGTAATTTGTTTTTAGAACAAACGCAACCGAATAAGTTAATAACATGTTAATATTATCAATTATGATATTGTCGAAGTCGTTAGTCAATTGATTGTTGTTACCTATAACATACTTCAATTTAAGAATCAGTTGTTTTTACTGATATCACGACTCATCGCAGAGTTCAACATTGCAGTGAACAAACAGCTTCTCACACTAAATACAATTAAATAACATATGGAATACTTGTGTATGTTTATATTATGTAGATTATAATATAATCTATATTGAATTTCCTTTTGTCTTATGGTTACAATGGTGTATGTCATACTGACCACATTCCAAAACTTCTTAGCGACAATGGCTCATTTCATTAATAGAGAGAGGGTAAGATTCGAAAATATTAAGACCTCCAGTCTATACAATTTAAGGTTAGGGATGTAAGTAATTTTGAGGTGCTAATCACAATCAAGCCCACCCCCTCCCCCTCAAATCGCGCCAACGCTGAGTGTACCTAACTTTTCTACCCTCAAAAGAATTAAAACATAATATTGAGAAACACTACACCCACAAAAAATTATTTATTTGAAAGTATGGCTAAAACAACTAATTATTTGTTTTGATTCTATAAATTAAAATTGTATTCATAATAATAATACAGGTTCTTATTGTTAATCATCATCATTATGTAGCTTAAGAGGCCTTGAAGGTCCAACGTTGCCATCATGAGATATCCACGTCGTATTATTAATTAATAGGTATATTTAAATGAATTAACAATGTTGGCTGACCTTAAAACAAAAAGTAATCAAAGTATCAAAAACAAAGTAATTGAAAAAGTAAATGGGGGTGTGGGGTGGGGGGCTAGACATCTATAGTCAGTGTTAACATAATATTTCATCTCTACTAAATGCAAAATTATAACTAAACGCGTTTACCACGGTAAGCATTTTATTCTTTATAAAAAAGGATGTTTTTTTCTAACTTTGTCATCATATTGTGCGAAATATATCCTGAAAGATAAGCCTTACTTTAAATGAACCTCACACGTGCGTAGCATATTACTATCACCGCATTGACCACATGTGCGACTAAAATATAATTAAGTATAATATCAGACTCTGTAAACACATGTTTAGTGTATACTCTCATGAGTATCCCGAATAGAAACATACAGAAACTCTTTTACAACACAGTCTATTTATCTTAATAAAATATTGAGAATTAAAAAATCAGAAATCATTAAAATGATGCTGTCTAAACGTTTAAATACGATACTTGCAAATTCGTCTCAGTCATTGTATTAATGTAAGGATGAAAAAAAGCAAAATCAATTAAAATAAAAAAAATGATAAACTTCTACGATTAAGTCATTAACAATAAACTCAAGAATCAGCGTTTTACAGTTGACCAATGAAGCCTAATGTGTAAAGTCAAAACGTCAAACCGCGATATTTTTATTTACATAATATTCATATAATATTGTTTTACTGGCAGACTACTAGTATTGTATTTAAATTATTTTATCGATCAATCCATAAAATAAACAAGATGGCACTTGGTGTATGTGAAAACTCAAACAATGAGTGGGAAGGTGGAGAAACTGTTCCACATATGTATATAAACAAAAAATCCCTAGTGCTTACTTTCAATTTTTAGGTTTGATTCGCCTGTGGTACAAAAATCAATATGGAAAATATAAGTCGTTTGCTGGGTGCACAATAACCTAAAGCGAAAATACACACAAGTGTATTTATAATATGTGATGCGATAAATGAAAAGTGAACTCTCGTTAAGTTGATTTTGAGAAAAACTCTCTCAAGCTAATCCCATTCGCAAACTTCCGAGGGCAATAACTTAGGTCTTGGAAATTTTTATATTTCTGATTGTCAGATATTAAAATTTAATAAAATACATTACTAATGGACTTTTTTTCGGATTAAGATTGAGTAGCTTTACGAGACGACAACCTTAAAAATAATGGCCAGTTTATAAAAAAATAATTGTGAACTCTATAATATCATCAATTTTGTAGTTATTTATACTGTGGATAAATTTAATAAACGAGTGATATTATATTATAAAAATATATAATTTAACTCATCCAACTCGTATGTACTCATGTAATTACATTAGTAACTATGTACGTTTTTAAAATACCCAACTATAAACCCTATGAGTTTATAAAATTTGTTTTTTAATTTAATTTAAATTAAAAATTAAAGTTAAAATAAATTAAATTTTAATTCTTTTTTTTAAATTATTAAATCATTTTAATTTATTAATTTATTTTATTTTATTACATATATATTTTTTTTTTGTAAAAAACGTCTATTTTAACAATTTAATTAAAAAATAGTATACATTAGTAGCGTAACATTTTTCACCGAAGAAAAATCAAAAAGCTCCTGTGCTCGCATAATAATGATGAAATGTTTAATTTTTATCAAGTAAAAATATTATATGGCCAGAAAGAGTTGAAATGAGAGTTTCCAAAACAGATAACCTTTTGACGTGCGCCGTCACGTGTGTACTAGCTGCTAGACATACTTCTTATTAAAGACCATACCTATTCGAATCTAAGCGTGATCTCTAAAACTACAAACTGCTGCATCGATCACTTATACAAAAAACCATGTTTCTGTACAAAAACACGAATCGTGGTACCCAATTGTCATAATAATTAACACTTATTCACAGTTTTAATGACTTTTTTTGGGTCACAATTACAATGAGCCGAAAGTTTAAAAAAACAATTACATAATTAAAAAAAATTATAAAAACAGATATGGGTTTTTTGGAAAACTAGATAAGCGATGTGCCCTACATTGAGTTGGGTATCTATTTTTTGACGGATTAATTAATTTTGTTGAATTCATCCGTTAACCTATGTATACAAAAGAATGATAATAATTTAGTAAATTTATTATTCATCCATATCCAAGATAATTAACATTTTGGACATCATTTTTTGTTTTCGCTTAGGTATAACATATTATAATTGCACGCGAGTTACTGAGAAACGATAAAATACAAACTCATTGGACATTGAATACATAAAAGTTTGTTTAACTAACGAGGCAAAGAGAGACAGTGGGGAAAAAACATTGGCCGTAGACGCCCTTTGTACGCGATAACGCCCTTTAGTTAAATACCATCGATTATTCGGACTAACCAATAGCATTTCCAGAATGTTTTTGAGTTAACAAAGTAAAATTGTAATACGAGTGCGATTTGTACTGTATAGTTATGGGAACATAAAAAAACGAAACGAAACGAAAACTATAAGGTAGTCTTAGATAATGAAATTAAAATAATCCCATAATATAACTCAATGTAATCAAAAAAAATGTTTAACTATCGTTTTTGCAAGTTTAGCTTAAAAATCAAACATAATTAAACAATACTAAAATAAATTATAGGCTAAACCAAACTCGTGAGAACGGTCATTGAGTACTACTTCGAAACGTCGTGGAAAAAATGTCTCAGGAGTTGCAATTTTCTAAGGACTTAAGCCGTTTTAAAGATAAAGTATATCATTACAATGTACAACTTTAACCGTCAAGACTTAAGACGATAATGAATTACTATACACAACTTACAACTTTAACAATTGAAAAAATGTGCATTCTCCCTTAATAACATAACAATCACTGGATTGTAAACATACATATTTAATGAATATTACACAACACTTATTATAAACGCATAAGTTTATCATACATTCTAATATACAATTTTGAACGATCGATGAGAAAATGTTTAATTATAATATTGTAAGACATCCAGCAAAATATGAGGAAATAGAAATAAAATCTAAGAAAATTACTATTACTTCTGATAAAAAAAAAGTGTACAAATTTTCACTCTGTACATTTAAAGTGTATACAAATATTAAAAATCGCAATAAGTAACACTTATACAATTATTGTACAATAAATATTTTATTTATAATAGTGTTTTTCGGATTCTTAAAAAACTCGTATATACACATTAAATCTATTTACAGTCTAATTTTTTAGATCTTAATTACGTCTTAAAAAGCAAAATAAACAAAACCCACCACTTTTAGGGTAAAGAGGCAATGAATAGTTTTATTTTGCATGTAAGTACTGTTAAATCTTAACTCTTAAGGATATCCCACGAAATGTTGGAGCTAATTCGACTGTTTTTCAAAAGTTACAGCTAACCATTTTTCAAGTTGAACAAATGTATAGTTTTGCGTTTTTCTCGAATGAGAATATTGCGTACACTTTTTTTCTTAGAACCATATTATTATTATTATATATAAATCAACAAGAGATAATAATATGCAACACGGGCTGAAGGGGAGAAACTAAATTGGCACGAATCGACGAAATGCCCACGCTTCACAAATGCTGCCCGTGCCGGCGCGTCGTGTCGTTGGCACGTGCACGATTGGGGACGAGGAGGAAGCGTGGCCGGGAATGGTGATTTTCAATTTTTTGTTTTGATTTTTCACTGCTGCAGGTGTAGAGCAGTTACTATGGCGAGAGTCGACGGCGACCATAGAGCCGTGGCCGCGCCGCGGGGTTTAGAATTTCAGCGCGCACCACGCGGCAACGTCGCAGTCGGACGGCTAGCCGCCGCGTACGGTGCCAACAGCGGTAACCTAGGTAACGGGATCGGCGGGCACGCCGCCACTCGAGGGATTCTGATAGCGGACATAATAATACTTTGTTTTTGTTATTGTTTCCTTACCTCGGAAACGTGTCTGGCCCGGGCCCAGTGGCCGCGGTTCGTGTAGTTCTCTTTGGTGACGAAATAATCCATAAAGTTGTTCATTTTTCCCGTCGAAGGCGGCTCGACAAGGGCTGTTCAGGCGCCGGGGGGTTATTTTTGGACGCTTACGACTTACGACAATACCGACGATTTGCGTCCGTAGGCCATGACATCATGTTTCTCGAACAAGAGTACACGCAAGTCACCACGACGCGACACAACGAAACGCTCTTCAGAAAAACACTACCGGACACGCATAATAATAATTATTTATAATAAATAATAATACTATTATTATACCAATTTGTATTATAGAAAACACGATTCGTCACCGATATTGATTACACGCTGTTCGGTCGACAGTAATACGATAAACGTGTCTGATAATATTTTTATTCGAACGGAGTTTTGGAGAGAAAAAACAATATTTAAACGACAATCGTCCGTAGACCTACGTATATAAAATGTAACCGAGAAAATATGATACTTTACATTAAAAAATACATAGAAATTCGTACGAATATTGTATTATGTTCAGTAGAGAAAAAATTTAATCTTTTCGTCGGGAGCGTTATAAATATTAAATATATTAAAATATACGTAGTTATAAATATAAAAAGTTGAATATAATTTTTTTACAAATAAATAGTATTCGGGATTTTTATTAAATTAAAAACCGATCGGAGCAAACGAACGTCCGACACTCGCAGAGTGACCGGTGTCCGCCGCGGCCACCGCCGTCGCGTGTTATCTCGGAAGTAGACTGTCGGTGAGCGTCGCCGACGACGTCGGCGGTGACGGCGGCGCGGCGGTTCCCTCTTCGGTGCCAGCGGCCCGTGGTGTAGTGGCGCGGTGCCCGAATTGTAGTATTAAAAATTTTTCTGTGTACGCTATGTATATAATATTTATTTATAATACAACAATGTATATATATTGTGTGTGTGTGCGTTTTATATTCGCGTCCCGGCAGTGCGTTTCGCGCCTAGCCCGGTACGTTCACGTTTGCGGTGTGTGTTTGTGTGTGTGTTTGCATATTATGCCGGTGCGTGCGTATTATCCGCAGCGCGCGCTCTCGAACTGGCTCTCTCTACCGGCGGGGTCAAACTCCCGAACTGAGCGCGCCCGCGCACGTGCAGCCTATATGAAATATAATAAATTATACATATAAATATATATATATATATATGTATTTTAAGAGCTACTAATGCATTATTATTATTATAACGTACTGTATAATAATAATACGCTAGTCTTTTACGCAAAATAAACGGTACCTACGATATATTTCGCTTTAATCAGTAATCTCCAAACCAATGTCGATATCCGTTTAAACACAGCCTGAGTTCTACGCGTTTATTTAAACGACACAACTGATGGCGATTCCGCCGGATCAATGACAACAGCGGTGGCCTCTTGTGTATAGTGTCCCGCCAACAGTCACGCGGTACATGTGACTGCTCAGCATTTGTAGCTCACGAGCTGCATACATACACATAATATAGTATGCTAAGCGTTTTGTGAATCAAGAGCGCGTGCACCGTAGAGTGTTGTGGGGCGAGAGCCGAGGGAATGGGAAGAGGAGTCTGCGTAACCGACAGAAACGAGTGGAAACGTTACATAACGGTGTGTTGTTGAACATTTGTAAATCGCGTCTGTTGTTTTCGTCCGGACAACAACAACAATAACAACCGCGCGTTATTCGTGATTTTTACTTGGCACGTTACCGCCATCATTACACGTTGTCCTAATGCGCGCGATGTCCGAGAACGTCTACAGCAAGTTTTATAATATAATATTGTTTTAGTGTGATCAAATCGAATTCAAATAAACTCTTCCACGCGAATCTGTGGGTGATACATATATCGATAAAATTATTGTAAAATTACTGTAATTATTGTGTGTCTTGAAATCTATTATTGTACCTACCTCTTGTTAAGGATAGGTCGCAATTCACTGTAAAATGAAAAATTACTGAATGAATGAAATCGAGTTTTAACGAGTAAATTAATTTAGTAAATTATAGGCCTGTGCTAAAAAGTACTACATCAAAATGTATGCATAATACAAATAAAATGTCCAAAACTTGACTCTTAGGTAAAATATTAAATCTCAAGGTTGTTTCATATCGATATCATACGGTGTATAATTTACACTGCAAATAAAAGTATTTACAGTAGTCGCCTACATTAACAGGAGGTTAGGTCAGGTCACAACTTTTGACCCCTAGCCATTTTTAGGTAGCGTAGTGATAACAGTATTACTAATGATAAATAGTATTACTAAGGAGAATGACAAAAAGAAGAATATTTGATAGGAAATAAATCAAATTTAGGACATGAGATGATAAGTATAAACAATTGGTTTCTACTGATGAGATACAATAGAGATCGTTTATTCTACATATTTATTATTTCAATGTAAGGAAATTATTGAATTGTTTATTTCATTTTTTTAACTCCCTCTCAGTTATACTATATCATTGCAATAAAATTGCTATCAAACACTATTTAAGACAAACGATCACGCTCAATGAATGTTTAATAAAAACTATTTCGCGAGTGGATTAAGTGGACACCACTCATGACAATTTTTAAAGGGTTAAGGCCAATGTTCATGTTTTATAATCTATACTTATTAGTACAGAATTGAAGGTCCTTAAGTTTTATTTTTTTTTTTTACTTTATTAGATTATCACAACCTACCTTATACACGTTTTACTCAAATATAGCCTTTCGCATTATAATTACAACTTTACTCAAAATGAGACAGAAAATAAATAAAAAATAATAGAAAACTCAAATTGGGTTTTGTCGAAGAGTCTTTTTCGAGAGTTGAAATTCAAATTATCGTGCTAGTTTTCCAAAAAACTTTTTTTTCTTCATTTTTTAACCAGAGTTAAAAAAAATTAAACTAAAAATAAGCTTTTCGAGGCATATCATAAGTCTTAGTCTTTATATTAATGTCAATATAATTGTTATGTAATAAATATGTCCTGAGACGTTTACAGAATGCTACACCTTGTTTTTAAAGAGTGGTGTCTTCTTAAGTGTGTAGTAAAATAACGCTTAAGGAATTAATATCCAATTTTCCTTTATTAATTCTGCCTGTTTAGTATTGTTCAGTGTTCTTCTTTATCAACTCACTAGGGGCCAGCGCTATAGTTGACTTGAACCTTTTTATTTTTCTCTGTCCAGCATTTCAACTTGTATTGTTTGGTCTACTGTTACTCTTATATCTTCCATTACAGTATCCAATCACCTGTGTCTTAAGTCTTTGCTTTTGCGATTTAACCAATAACGTAACTTCATTGAACTTTTTGTCTGCTCGCCAGACTTGTCCTCGCCATTCAATTATACTTTTTTGTTACACAAGCTTCACGTTTGCATTAATCTGAGCCTAGATGTACAAATACCTCTCTAAACAGACATTAGAAATAATACAAAATCGTTTTCAATTTTAGACACTGCATTAGTGTACGAATAACAATAATTATAAGAGTAATCGCATAGTTAATGATTCTCTTCTTTAAGTACCTAATTCAGATAATTGCTAGTTATTTACTGCTTGGCGTTTAAATTTCCTCGTCAGTCGGGCATGATTGTAAGAACCACGAAAACAATATTATTAGCAATGTATTGCCAATTTTGTGAGATTATATTTACAACACTGATGGTTCTAAAAAATATATTGGTATACGAGTCGCAGTATTGCGGATTAATCCTATCTTTATTATAGCAGCGTGTATTGTTCCAACAGATGGCGCTGGATGTAATGCCGAAACTTTGTCTGAAGATTCACTTCATTATTTTATAGAAGTTGGGCATTTCGTCAAACAATAGTCAACATTATGTATTGAAAAAATACCACGGTTTATTATTTTTCACACTTGGCGAGTAATTCACAAAATGGTTAATTTAATTGTATACACAGCAAGTATTATTATGAGTTCGATTTTTTAGATCCGAAGCCCAACTATAGAAATTGAATATTTAAGAATTATAAAAACTTGTCTCGAACCCGTTCATAACCGAGGACTGGTGTTTAGATTGAAATTATCATTATAATATACTGAAATAGTTATCAATATCAAAGTACAATGCGATTTACAGTTCACTCGAGCAACCATAAGTATTTATCACGTGCAACGAAGTTTCAGAACATTATCTAATATAGTTCATTCATTGCTGAGCTTTAAAGTTGTACATCATAAATAAATAAATAAATAAAAAGTTGAAACATATTTTTAATTAAAAAATAAAAATTAATAATCAAGAAAGTCTACATGCCGACACCGACTTGGCAAGCATTTTTCCAGGTTATTGTGTAAGTGGTTTTATTGAAAAACTGTTTCATTAACTCAAAAAAGACAAACAAGTGAATAACTAAACATTTTAGAAATCAAAATAGGATTTAAACACATTTTAATGGGAATACCAAAAATCGATTCCCACAATGACCTGGAAAAAACGAGCAATAAACTCAAATTATGTAATGATTTTTATTGATTGAAATCGGATCATATCCTAAGTGGGTGGAAATTTGTCAGGCTGTTAGGTCTAATACGTGTAAAAAACAGACCGCTTTCAATCTCCTTGACAACATGATGGCAACTACATTAATGGGAGTATACTTAACCACACGCCGTCACTACACTACACAGAAATAGGGGGTTAATATTATACTGGGGTAAGTTAGTAAGTATTACAATACAGGCGCCATTAAACATTTTGTTTTTAGTCTATGAAGAAATATTTAACATTCTTTAACGAAAAAACAAGAAATACCATAGTTCAAACCTAATAAAACCCAAAGAATAATACCTACCGGTTAGAAAACTTTTGAATTTTATTATAGCAAAATATGTTTTCTAATTGAGGACTAGCACTGCTCTGTGCTTAAAGACCACATTGTTTTGAAATCTGTCATACATTTTATATACATTTTCATTGGCGTTTTTTGCTTTAGTAATTTTAAATTGTATTTACACTAATACCTTATTAATTCGGAAAGTTTAATAATCGGGAGTCGTAGATAAGTACTATTGCGTTGACAATTGTTTAGAGCTTATACAATTATTATTAATGTGCCTTGTGTGTATAATGTGTAATGTTTTTTTGTTTAAGTTTATAGAATTGTATAACTGCATTTGTATTAACGCACTAAACGTATTCTGAAGCGACTTTCATTATGTATGTGCATACCAACCGTTTTAGTTTTACAACGGTAGAATAAATAATAATAATTAATTAATGCTTCAACGCTGCACCGAAATATTGTTCTTGTTTATACATACTTGGCGATGATGAATATAACACATACCTAAGACTACAAATCTTTAATATAGCAATAATAGCTGAAAACTAATACAATGTCAACGTTTAATAATTATTTATACTTATATGAATTCAGTACAGTAAAAGTTAGCAAAATGGGGTCAACACAATATTATTAAATTTTAAAGTGTTTTTCATACAATCAAACGCCTCGATGCGAACCATTCGCATACCTTGCAAATGGTTTGGGCTATCATTGGTTTGATCCGTGATGGATTCTTGCTGTTTGCATCGAAGCGTTTCATTCGTCATTGTGATGAAATAGTGCAGAAAAGGAAAATGTATTTAATTGTTTTGACCTAACTTTGCCAACTTCTTCTGTGCTGATTTACACACTACTGGTTTAGACTATGCTGGTTAGTGGTTTGATCTGTGCCGGTTTAGACTGTGCTCGGTTTCAATAATCTTGTTTTATGTTTCACTTTTTCCTTAGTTTTTTATGGATTTCTACTTATGGGAGTAATGTGTGTTTAGATGCAACCATGCGTTTAGAATTATATTAAATGTAAGAGTTACTTCATAAACATTCTGTACCATCTATTAATAATAATTATAATACATAGAATTTTTTATCTATAAGCTAATTTGAAAAAGAGTTATCTTTTTTCTGCACTCGTTTTATACTGCTTAGGTGTACTTAACATTAACAGTTAGCTAGATAAATACTATTTACATTATCGATAATTATTTATAGAACAATCAAATTGCTTTCGACAGTACATTAAACAGTGGTTATACGTAATAGTTTGATGTACAAATAAGTAAGTACAAATCAAATTCTACTACACAGCGTATGTAACTAAATTGACTTAATCGGAAAGCGTTAACCAAAAAATTAGTTAGGTACCAAGTACATTTATGCTGTTTCAATACACCAATATAAACTATTATACATAAAAATTGGTTTAACTTGTTTGAACAAACAACGCCGATTGACTTTTATTTGCTCAGTTGTTTAGCACAGATTTTACCGTTCGTATAAATCAACAAACCGTTTGAAACACGTTTGGTTTTTTTTTTTAATGCAAGAGCAAGACGATAAAACCTCTCATAAAATACTTAACATTAAGTACATATTTGTTAACCCAACCCGCCGTTGATGCTCATTGCTTTATACGACCGCAAACGTTTATTAAGCTTAAAAGCGTTTCATTATTGAGCCTTTGTCATTGACGATTTGTTTGCCTTTTTTTTTTTAAGAAAATAAATCCTTTTTATTGATACGCTCGTTGAAGAAAAGTTTGTAAAACGTTTTAAAAAAAAAAGAGGGATTCCAAGTGATGCTATGCGGATGGATTTATTTTTATTGAAACCCGGATTTATCGGTTTTGACCCAAGCATACTTAATGACATTGTCTACAAACAATCCAATTCGGTACTTAGATAGAGAACTGGGCTCATTCATACCACTGCGATTTGCGAATAATAATTATACATTAACAAGAGCTTTTTTTTTATCAAACAATACTTGTTATAGAGATTATAATATTATTTCTCTAATGTCTGTGGTATGTATTGACAAAAAACAATTTTACCTAGTTAAAAAATAAAAATAATGAGTAATGACTTTATTTAAATGGACCCATGATGTTTATCACGTGGAAAACTGTATTATTGTGCATGTTAAAATATGCAACTGCCAACTACAGAAAAACTATAATATTATGATGAACGGTGATCTGTAATATAGTTTTTTAGTAGATACTAGTGGGTTTTACTATTTGTGAAGTACCGTTTGCATTGCAGATAAAATATTGAATTATTAGTGCAGGTCATGTACGACACTGCGGCAACAACGCAGTTAACACACAACAACAATGCATAGTGGTTTATTAAACAGTATTTAACAGCCTTAAAATCTAAACAACGAACTCGACAATTTGCTTCGTATCGATTCAATCGTCGGCGGACAGTGCTTTTTTTAATCACAAACATTGTGCGAGAGAGTGAATTTAAACAAGTCGATACTACAGTGTGACTTAAGTTTTCATTTGCTGTACGTTTAGTGAAAGTCCTATAGTGAGTCTATATTTCGATTCGATTATTTAAAAGCTAAATCTGGATATTTGTTAATAATATTTTTTAGGCTGGTAGGTAAACACAAATAGGTCTACTACACGCAACGGTGTATGTTAACGCTATTTAAAATACATGTTCTACTGGCTTTACCTAAATGTATTATGTGGTGGCGATCCCTGTAGGCGGTAGTGCTTCGTGTAAGTTAACCAGACCCTAACGATATTACCTACCCTGGGCCACGTGGCACGTGTATCGCGCAAAACGACCTTATAGCTATAAGCTTAGCACTACTGAAGTTGAAATGGTATGGTATTATACTTGTACTTACGGCCAGTTCAAAGATTGGCCTGCGCTTCTTTCTGGGCGCCATACGTTGTTTTCGTGGTCGGCCCCCGATCCGGTGTCTTAACGAGAGCCCCGGCTCTGTCGGTGGACGACGGTCTTCATTTGCGCAGCAGTGGCTGCATATTAATTATTATATTAATATCCTATTGGGTCCATGTCAAAGTAATAAAATAACTTACATTAAAACATTGGCAAATGCCTAACAACAACGATAATAAACGCGCAACCCGCGGCGGTAAGCGCGACGTGTCGCGAGCGTACGTGTAAACACAACGAATGACAAAGCGTCCGCGGTGTCCCGGGCGTTGGGCGGCCACACGGCGGCCGCTGGGTCGTCCCGTACGTAACGCGTACGCGGCGGTGACGGCACTACGGATTGACTATGCCGCTGGCGGCGGCAGCGACACGCGAGCCCCCAACCGCCGAAGCGCCGTCGCCGCACGCTTACCCCGAGCCACCGTCGAGCACAAGCAGCTGACAAGCGCGGCCCGGCACCACGTACTGACCTCGTTCCGGCGGGGGGGAATGTTAACGGCGTCGATCAAGCGTTTATTGTAACCTCTGGGGGGGGGGTTGTTAAGAAAATTGAAAATCGATCAGTACACCTAATTATTATGCTGTCGCACTTAGGCGAATATAAGGGTGCCAACAAATTTGTTAATGGTGAATTTAATTATTGGTATTTGGTACACCGACGGCGAAGACGATGGCGGTCAAGTCTTCACCACCGACGATCAATATACATATACCTTGTATGGGACCGACCTACACGTTGTTTTTCACTTTGCCCAGGGCCCCCACGTATTATTCATGTTTCACCGGCAATGATGGCCCGTCCCACTCCTAATAAACTCACTGCGGAAAACGACCACAACAACAAATAATTCTGTTGGTGAAGTGAAATAGAAAAGAAATATACATGCTGTTATATATTTACTATCTAATAAATCATTGATTGCAAATTTTAGTATATTTAGTATAATTTATGCAACACAAAATCACTTAATTAAAATTTTACAAGATAGGTAGTCAAAAAAATTATTTAAAAGTAATAATTTATACTTAAATATATACTTATTTTATAATATCAAGAGCGTAATGAATATAGGTTATAGATTCAGAAGTATATAATGATCTATTTTTTAGTTACTCTGTTTCAGCAAAGCTTCCATTTTAAGTATTTTTATAATTAAAACATAATATACCTATGGTGTTAATCAATTATTATTAATTATTATATTAATTATTATCATATTAAAAATACTCAACTTTACCCAAATTCTATCCGATACATGTACTGAATAGAACAAGTTTCAAGAACTTGACAAATAATATCTAATTTTATTACAGTTTATTACAGGTCGTTTCAATGTTTTAAAAGTCTGACAACTGCACCACATCATGCCCCAATAATAACATATAATATTATTCATGTTTATGTTTAAATTCAAAATTGTTGTTTTGTTCTAGATAACATAGATTTACAAATGCTGGCTGACGGTTGTTTTGATTACCTATATTTATTTGCTAATACTATTGGTAATCCTTGAATTATTAAAGTATCATCATATTATTCGGATTAGGAATATTGAGAGAATTGTTCATTTTATAAAATAAAGATCCTTTAAAAGTTGACGGAATCACTACTTTTCCTGTAGGCACCTACAACATCTACGGCGATAAATGAGTAGTTAGCATCACATACACCAATCGATACAATCTAAAAATAATAATGCTTGTAATTGTAATGCAACGAACCGGTGTCGGTGGGCTTTATTACTCTGATGTATTTACCACTGACGGCGGCTGTAGAATTTGAAATATTTGTGAACGTTTCAAATTTATATGAAATTTCGAGCCAATTTCCTCTGTTGAGGCATGCATACTTCTTTTAATTTATCCCATAGAACTTCACAAACTTGTGCAACAAGTCCAGATAAAGTGGAAATTCCGAGGCGATTAACGGTTGTAGTTCCGTAAAAAAACATCCAAACCAAATATATCCTTAGAATGTTAATGATGTCGAAAGCGGCGTTGAACGTGTTAAAAAATCAAACAATGTTTGATGTAGTTAAAAAATGTCAAATATGTTCTAATACATACTTCCATACAAAATTTAATTCTTAAGTAATAAATTTGCACCGCAAATGGAAAAATTTACGCGATTGTTTCTCTAGAGAATTGGGCACAATTGAAAAACTTAAATCCGTATCCGAAACTTCTAGAAAAAATCCTCATGTTTACTACAATCAGTTATATTATTTTTAAAACCAATTATTCGAAATAAGCCTACAGAAGCAAATATAATATCAGACTCCGTTGAAAGTGGAGATGGTTTAGAGGGCCCCCTCTAGTGATCAAGTATCCAACATAATGAACCTAATTTTAAAGAAAAAAAAGCTACTTCAATAAACCCATACGAAAAATAAAATAATTGACGCATTACACTAAAGTGTAATTTTTTTTGACAGATTGTTTTTATGTTAAAACCTTTAAAACAAATACCTGAGCCTTACGTAATATAGTTAAAATGGATTTAATGAATGTAATTAAAAATGATCTAACTAATAATCAATCAGCTTCTTTAACTACACTAGTTTAACGACTAGGTACACTTTAAATGAAAATTCTTCCAACTCATATATTCAACTAAATCAATTATAATAAAATTACATTTTGTCAATTTAAAAAAAAGTTAATTAACACCCAACTATCTCATTTATTTTTAAATCCGACAGTGAATATGTATTTTTTTAAATTTTAATAGGTACGTCTATATTTTTATTTATTTAATAAATACTTTTGTAATAGGTATTTTTTATAATTTGGGTATTGTTATTTTTATAGTTAACATATTTTAGTTAGTTCAATGTAATAGTTTATATGCCAGCTTGTACATACACATAAGTATTTATTCACCAAAATTCCAATTTACCTTGAAGTTACGACTAATTTTTCCACAGGTGAAATACGTTCTCTCATATTTGTCTGTTGACCCATTAAATTTTGCTGGAGCAGTTTCATTAATTCATCAAATGAATTAATAGACATTCTTAAATAGTTACATTTTTCCTCGTACTTTCTTAAATTTTTATAAAAAAAATTGAATAAACCTTTAGTAGAGCGGTCAGAATTTTACTCAAAACAATAACTATTGTCAATGAATATATTTTCTACGTTCAAGGTAACAATAACGTCAATATACTAATAAGTAATAACCCCATAATTGGCTTGCCTTTTGAATTTCGAAAGTTGATTAATTCATACAAATAATTAAAAAAGATAAACATTTTAATTATAAAACTATTTAAGTAAAAATGAATAAAATCATTGTAAAAGCTATATTTTATACAAAGAATTTAACATAATAAAAAAATGTATTTTTTATTTTAAGTACAAAATGTTTACATAAGAAAAAAAATCAAATAGTTATTATAAACTTTTAAGTATTAACTCTATACTTTTAGGTGATGAATTTCTATACATTTTTTTTGCGTCAATATAATATTATCCTAAATTAAAATACGTAAATTTATATAATTATACAAAGTATGGTGGTTTGCGAACTACAATGCCATATTCATTAAGTGCTGGAGTTAAGTCTTCCATGGTTAGTGTAAACTTGCGATCTTTTGGGACTTTTCCGGACTTGGAAGGCATAGTAGCCATACGTACTCGGCAATGCTGAAGTGCATCATTTGCAATATCAGCAATGAATTTTTGTGATGCGATAGATATTAGTCGAATTCTGTAACATTATTACATATTTAAATGAAAAAAAATAGGTACTCCCAGCAAACTACTAGTAGTGCAGAAAGTTTAGAAGTTATATACGATGGACTTACATTCGTGGATCACTCGTTTCAAATCCAGATTCTGAACATATAGCAGCAGTAATAGCATCAGGTATCTACGCCAAAAAACGAAAAAATATTAACTTATTTCTTGGGTATTACACTTAAGTCTAGTACTGATTGATGTGCAGTTGATAAGAGGATACTCACAGTAGGACTGTAGTCTTGAAGTTGACTGATAACGTCGGATATAGACACAGTTTCCTCTGCTACAGGCATGTTGCCGTTTTATTTAAATACTTTTGACTACAGAGCTATTAACTGGTTTTCCAGAAAGTGAAAATCAAAATATCGTTTCTAATTATCGAATAAAAATAGAAATACTATCGAATATAATAATAACAACGATTAGACTTTTATCATTACTGTAGAATGGAGCTGATGTTGGTATATTTTGATAAGTATTGGTCCATGACACGGTTATAGATAAACCGATTTATCTATAACCGTGGTCAATGAGCATAGTGAAGGATTCTCATGGAACTTAACCATTCAAATTGCCTAAGGTAATTTTTTCTTCTACGAAATATCTCGCATTGCCGACCGCGGTTAACCTACAACAGTACACATGTAGAACCGTGATAATAATTAATAATATAGTTGATAGCGTTAGAGGAAATCAACAATCAACTATAGAATAAAGAATGAAATCAACAGCTAACAAGCATGCTGTAAATTGTAATAACCGAATACTAATAATTAATCCGAAATTTGGTACTGCATGTTTCATTTTTCATACATTGAATTTATTATCAATCATTTTTTAGCATTAACAAATCTGAAAGTAATGTTCTAAGACAAAGTAAAACGTAAGAATACTACTAGTTGCTACATTTAGTTTAATACCTTTTAATTTCAATTCATAATTATATATGATTGTTTTTTTTTATTATGTCAGATGGGGAGAGTTCATCAACGTAGAATAAGAAGAGAGAACAAAGACAAATTAGGTGCCAAATTATTGGATGCGACAAGTGTTCTGCTACCTGAAAATTCTGGGTATTTTCAGATTAATTTAAAATTGATTTAATTGTAAAATTATCTATAATATGTAAACTATCATTGCAGATATGTTATTCCAGAACCAGGGGAGAAGACAACTAAAATTACTCAAACACAGCTCGCCAATTCAGTTGATGTAACGAGTGCACAGAAACATTTTGATTTGTGTCTAGACTTTGGCCCTTATGAGTAAGTTGATATTATAATAGTTTTGATACAATAATTTATTTATTATATCTTATTTTACTGTTAAAACAATGTTACATTTATATAGACTTATTTCTTTGGTAAATCTAGTTTACGGGATACCCTTTTTTTTAATCGATAGTACTTTTAATGCTGATTACAAATCTGCAAAAAACTTTTGACGGATGATCTTAGTTTGGGAGTTATAGACATTTGAAGTTTGCCGATATTGAAATATGCGGGCGCACGTCTACCTGTTCTGCCGACAGGTCTACTTCCCCCGCCTGTCATGGTTCTTTTTTTCCTGCTGTAATACCTTTGTCTAGTTTGTCTGTGTGTGCATACAGATATTAATATACTTTATGACACAGACAAAGATCCCCAATCCACATCAGTTTAATTAGCCAATCGAAGCTGCATTTGAATAACGCTGAATGAGTAATTTATTGACCATAAATTAACAAAACCACAAATGGAAAGTAGAGGTAAGCGAGACCAGTAAAAGAACATTGACGCAATGAAACACTATTATAAATAATAAAAATTAAATTAATTAAAAACATTAAATGACATCATATTTTAATTAAAAAGAAACCATTCTCTTGTAAACTCAATTCTTTTAAATTGTATAAATTTACATCATTCTCGTTAGCTATTTTGGTAGCTTATGGCATTTTAAGCATAACAGGTTAAGCATAACATTTCAATATCTATATTGCAATAAAAACCCGATTTGGATAAGATGTTATTTTAGGATCTCGCCGTAAGTATTGTCCAAACTAAGTTCATCCGGCAACATTTTTTTGCAAATTCGCAATCAGCATTAAACGTACTATCGATTAAAATAAACACTAAAAAAAGGGTACCTGATAAACTAGATTAGTTCCACTTCTTTTTTTACTAATCATTAAATTGTGTTTTAGTATTGATTATTCTCTTAATGGCCGTCAGTTATTAATTGGAGGAAGGAAAGGCCATGTGGCTGCTATGGATTGGGTTACAAAATATTTAATGTGTGAAATAAATGTCATGGAAGAAGTTTATGACGTAAAGTATGTTATTAGTTGAAAAATAAATTATTCAAATTTTTAATCTTATATACATTTTTTATTTCAGATGGTTACATAATGAAAACTTATTTTCTGTTGCACAAAAAAAATGGGTTTATATATATGATAATCAAGGTGTGGAAGTACATTGTTTAAAATCCTTAAATAATGTATTGCACCAAGAATTTCTTCCATATCATTTCCTTTTGAGTACTGCTGTGAGTACCTGAAATTTTATGGTTATTACTATTGCTAGGTTTTTTGTTTTTAAAAAAGTTGTATAAATATAATATTTTTATGCACTAAAAATTTAAATCATAAAATTTGTATTAAATGTATTTTTTTAAACTAAGGAGAATTCTAAATTTGTAATCATTTACAAAATAAATTTCATAGCGCGATCGCCATTGAGATTTTTTAAAATACAATTGCTTGGATGAAAGTAAAAGACAAGAAATTCATTTTTAACTAATCCATCTTATTTATTAACTATTTCATCTGTTTAAAGAGTTTGGTGAACTTCAAAAACAATTTATTCCCTATTTAAGACTCGTTAACAAAAACTTCAAAATAAGATCATTTTTTATTTTCACTTAGCTAAGTTTCATTGAAATCGGTGACACCGTTGATATGACTTTTCTTTGTCAGTGAAATCAAATTTTTTAATCTCTAACTGTACTGTACAACTTATTATCATCGTATAATTTGTATAGAGTGAAGAAGGATTTTTGTCATGGTTGGATGTCTCAATAGGAAAATTGGTAGAACAATTTAATGCTAAAATGGGTCGCTTAAGTCTGATGACACAAAACCCGAGTAATGCCTTAGTTTGCCTTGGAAATACTAAAGGTAATTTAAATATTGCATTATCGTTAGTTGGATTTTTAGCCTTATAATATAATTTGTTTTCTCCATTTTAGGTGTAGTATCTATGTGGAGTCCTAACCTACGAGAACCTGTAGCGAAAATTCTCTGTCATGGAAATCCAGTTACATCGCTTGCAGTTAATTCAAATGGAACGTATGTTTTAAAAAAACTTAATTAATTCAAAATGTTCAAGTATGAAATTTATTTAATTTATGTTTTTCAGGTACATGGCAACTTCGGGTATGGATAGAAATCTAAGAATTTGGGATATTCGTAAATTAAATGGACCACTACAAGAATACAAACTACGCACTAGTCCAAGAGATATGGTATTTAGCCAGAAGGGTTGTTTGGCAGTTGCTATTAATAATGTAGTCGATGTAAGTTAACGTTAACAAGTAACGAGTCAAAAATTATTATTGCTGAATATTTAATTTATCTATCCAGGTGTATGAAGAATGTTGTACCAAAACAGTAACGCACGCTTATTTGAGACACAATATAGCAAGAACGATAAATAACTTGGCTTTTTGTCCATTTGAAGACGTTCTGGGAGCTGGCCATGATGGAGGTTTTTCTAGTTTATTAATACCTGGTACTTAAGGATTATTTTTAATATTGCTTTTCTCATTTAATTATATATAATTTTTTTTTTGGTTAGTTTAACAAATTTTTGTTTTTTTTAGGCAGTGGAGAACCTAACTTTGATGCTTTAGAACGCAATCCTTTCCAAACCAAGAAGCAACGTAAAGAAGCTGAAGTCAAAATGCTTCTTGAAAAAGTGAATTGCTATAATTGTCTTTTATGATTAAGGTGTGTCTAATATACATATATAATTTTAGATTCCAGCAGAAATGATTGTTTTAGAGTCAAATGTAGATGAAGTCGATGTTGATACTCTAAAAACTAGGTTGGAGCAGAAGAAATCACTTAATGTGAGTTTAATCATATTAGAAAATATAATTCAGTAATTTTTAATATTACATTTTTGTAGATTGGGAAACCTTCAAGAATAAATATCAAGGTAAAAAATAAATTGAAAAGAAAGACTCAAGCAAATCCATCAAAAGTTAAAGAAAAAATATTTGAAGAAAAAACCAAGGTAATTTTTTCACAATCATGTAGTGTAATATTATATTTAAGAGGTTCAAAATATTACCAAAATTTAATATTTTGATATAATGAACAGTGGTTATATTTTATAATTGTTTTATATAGTTAAACTTATTTTGTATGATTTATATTTATTTTACAGGAATTTGTTAGAGCTTTGAATAGCCGCCCTAAAGTGGAAACAAACGATAATTATGAAGTACGATCAGTCAGATTCAACGTATTAGATAGGTTCCAAAACAAAAAAAACAAGAGAAAGCCATGATAAACTACAAGGCTATTATTATTGTGGTTTTAACATCTATGATTAAATTGTTTGTACATCGTGAATAAAAACAGTTTTAAGAAATATCACAAGTATACCATGACATGTCAAAAGAAATAAAGTAGTTTAATTATTTAGTTATATATCAAGATGTCGAAATTGACGTCTCAACTTTTCATGTTTGTTCCGCTTTTCTTTATGATTTTTCCATGGTTTAGATTGAATCGATTGAGACTGGTTGTTGTCCTTTCCCATTATATCTACTTTTTTCATGCCTTTACTGTGTGGTCCCATTGTGGTTTTTTGGAAAAACATTCTATCCAAATCTGATCCAGACGTTACGTTTGGCTAAAATATAAACAAATTAACCTTTTTGTACAAAACATTTTTCTAATTTGTTTATAAAAAAATATATAAATTAGATTAGAAAACCAAAACATATTAAAAATTAATCAGATATATAAAATATGTACCTTGAGAAGAATATTTTCAAACGGCGTGAATGTCTTGACGGCTCGATTTTCATCAGGCAGTGGAAAAGAATGAAATTTTAGTTGATCAATATCTGGAGGTGCGACGCAAAACAATAAACGACCGCTAACATAATGCTTTAGAATAACTCGAGCTGCTCGAGCACCATCAGGTTGACCGTTAGCTGTCATATACCCTCTACTACCTAGAAATCGGTTTTCAAACATTAAATTTATTAAATGTACATAATTATTATAGCTATTGGTTAGACTAGTAAATTACAAGCATAAGCATTGAGGAATTCGTCTGCAGTTGGAGGTCTATCAGGATCATCTCCTTCTAATGGTTTCGTAATCATTATACTATATTGGTCTTCTAGTATGTGCCTTGGTATTTGAGAACAGATCATGTTCATAGGGGGCCGATGGTCTCTCATTTGATCAATTGAAAGGATTCCATTGACAATGAGATCTGCTTTTGTAAATACAAAACTTGGCATCACTAAACCCGGACAGTCGCATAACATTAAGTCTTTGTCTACGAAAAGAGTCTGCAAAAAAATAATTTAAGAATTAGACTTGACGTTATGTCAAAATAATATCTTAGACTTGTTAGATTTGTGTAAACCTGAAAATGTTTTGTCTTTCCCGGAGTGGATGACACAGATACTTTTTTATTGGCTAATAGAGTGTTGATTGTAGAACTCTTACCGACATTTGGATAACCTACTAATCCTACTGTAACAAAACTATCGCATAGACGTTTTCGATTACCATGAATTGTCTTGAAGAAAGTAATCAGTTCTTCTTTTGACAACAAGTCAAATGAGTTCTTGAATTTCGGACACTCTTCTGAAAGTGTTTAATTGATTTTATTTATTTTTAATTAGAAAACAAATTAATATTAACTTACCAACAACGTCTCCAATTACCTCTTCTTCTTCATCAGTTTCAAAATCCGAACTGTTCCAATCTTCCTCGGTAACTTCTTCTTCTTCGTCTTCTATTTCATTTTCTTCTACTTCATCTTCAACTTTTTTTTCAGACTAGATAAATACAAATTTTACTTATGAATAATTATGTAATTACAATTTCAAGGATTTGAACTTTTACTTGTTCTTCAGCTTCTTCATTTCCTTCTTCTATAGTTTCTTCACTTTGCTTAGCTGAATAAAATGCTACCGACACACCTCTAGAGTCAAAATATTTTGCCCAGTACTTTCGTTGTGCAACCGTCAACAAGTCTGATTTATTTAGTAATAACAAATTCGTTTTCATTTTATCTACTTCTTTTGCATATTTTTCCAAATCATCACAATAAAAAAGTAAAGGATTCCGAGCGTCCACGATTTGCACTAATACATCACTTCTCTCAACAACTCTCCAAAGTTGTCTCCAAAAGTCCAGATTTTTCTCATAAGGAGTCAGAATTAATTCTTTTTCTTCTTGGAATTCAGCTAAATTACGGCGCCAATCTAAGAAATTCTGTTTTTCTTTAGTTTCCAATTCTTCAGGAGTAGTTTTGCCATCCCATTTTGGTCTATAAATTTAGGTAAGTAAATAGTTGAAAATTATATTTTAAATTTATTTCAAACAATTTTACCTTCGAGGAATTTTTATGAAATGTTTGAATTCTTTGTGAGTTAGTTCAATTTTGGATCTTTCTTCTTTAGTCAAAGTACCAACCATACGAGATTCGGGTACAAATTCAACATTTAATTTCTCGGCCTATATACAAGCCATTAAAATTTAAAAACTACATATTATAGTAAAAAGGAATGTTTTTTATTGCATCTTACAATTATATACTATGCATTTAAAGTTTGTAAATTATTACAACATAATTGTTAAATAAAGCCAAGAAATATTAGCTAAATATGCAAGATAATATTAATAAAATAATTGTCAAAAATGTTTTGAAATGGGTAAAAAAACTGTATTAAGAATGTTCTTTCGCCACAAAGGAATGAAAACTTTTTATTTTTCCCTGCCCCTTTCGGTAGAGTTTTTGAATTTAAGATTTGAATATAAGACTGAAAGTAGAGCTATCGTGTACCAACATTTTATAGAAGTGTCATAACAAATAAAACAATTAAATTTAAAAATTTAATAAAAAAAAATTATTTTGGTTGATACATTCAACAGGTTCTAAAACAACTACACAAACTTATAAACGCTTGGAATTTTGGGATTAATTATTATTTATTATTCAAATTGATACTCACTGTAAATTCAGTTCCAGCTAATTCAGCTGTAGACAGAAACTCTTCAAATGAACTTTGTTCAGTTACTGATTGTAAGTTAAGTCTACCCCAGTCATAACCATCAGCCAAGTCAGCAGTATGCAGCTAAATGAAAGAATACGTTCATATTTACTAAAATATAATTACATTGAATAAACATACAAGGATGACTATGACATACATTTTAACCGCAGTCCAATTTTGGACGCAAATATTGTGATCATAACGGTTGCCGTATTTCGTACGACAATAGACTATCTACTTATATTTAACATGATATATATCACTAATTACTATATTAAAAATACATAATAATAAGTAATAACTTACAAATGAGTCACGATTTAATGTTTTGTTGCTTCGACCAAACCTGTCTTTGATCAACGCTCGACCAAAACTATGACCACTACTTCCGCTTCCTTTTTTTTTACTCATTTTTCAAAAACTACGTAAAACCAACAAAATTTACTCTACTTAACAATGTACAGAAGTCAATTGTCAAGTGTAAATATTATAGTTTATAACAATCAACATTGAACATTGATAATTTACACGTGAGTATATATTATTGTGGCGGCCCCACATACAGCACTGTAGCGGATGTTCTTACTATGTTCTTACAAATATTGATAAGAGATAAGAGTTCTTCCAAATGATAACACAAATTTTCATTTTATCAGCGTGACCAACCCTAAACCACAGAATAACACAATTATTTTGTGCCTAAACCTAGTGTGACCAGACGTCCCGATTTTGGCGGGACAGTACCGATATTCAAGCAGGTGTCCCGCTAAATATGGTGATCAAATCGGGACAGTAAGATGTACCGACTTTTAATCGACGTCCCGCTTTTGTCCCGATTTCAAACAATAGTTATTTTTTTCTTATTTTCACTTATGGTGTGTATATTTTGTGTTCCATCAGATCACATCAGTTTATTTTGTACAGTTTCTATAATCTATACTGTGATATCTAAAGTAACCAGATCAAAATTCTATAAAAGCGGGACAAGTATTCAAAAGGAACTAGAGAAAGTGGGGTATCCCTCCTCATAAAATAGTACTCGTAGGATTTAATCTCCCTTAATAATTGGTTTTGGGTACACCTTTATTTCTTCATGCTAAAATTAGACAGTGCAAAAAAAAAATCATAATCAAAATAGGATAAAAATCAAAATTTAAATCAATTTTTCATTGAACATAAAATATTTGTTTTATTAATACCTTAATAAAATTAAGTATATTATATACTTAACAAAAAAATTATAAAAACAAAATGTAACTTTAAAAAACAAGTATTAAATATTATAACAAGTAAACTTATAATTATAATCAAAGTAGGATAAAAACCAAATTTAAATATACTTAATACTAAAAAGAAAAGTTTTTCTAGTTTTTCTAATTTTTCCATCTTTTCTAGAAATTTAGAAAAACTAGAAAAGTTTTTCTAGTTTTTTTAGTTTTTCTAGTTTTTCTAGTTTTTCTAGTTTTTCTAGTTTTTTTCATCTTTTCTAGAAAAACTAGAAAAACTAGAAAAACTAGAAAAACTAAAAAAACTAGAAAAACTAGAGAAATAGAAAAACTAGAAAAGTTTTTCTTGTTTTTCTAGTTTTTCTAGTTTTTCTAGTTTTTCTAGTTTTTCTAGTTTTTCTAGTTTTTCTAGTTTTTCTAGAAAAGATGAAAAAAACTAGAAAAACTAGAAAAACTAAAAAAACTAGAAAAGTTTTTCTAGTTTTTCCAGTTTTTCTATTTTTTCTAGTTTTTCTAATTTTTTTATCTTTTCTAGAAATTTAGAAAAACTAGAAAAGTTTTTTCTATTTTTTAATTTAAATGTATTATAGAGGCGTTGGTTGGGTTACGACTTGTGGTGGTAGACCATTTTTTATATAAAAAAATATAGCAAGAGACCTGAAATTACCTAAATTTTAAGTTGTGCCAGTTTGGTGGACTATAGCGGTCCATGACTAGCCCGAAAACGGCATAAACCCAGCCGAACATCAGCCCATGCCTAGTTGGACACAAGATAGGGGGGGGGAATACATACTCCACATTTATGTAAATCGCTCCATTGTATTAAATTTAAGTTTTTTTTTAAATTTTTTATTTAAAAAATCTCTTTTATTGAAAAAAAAAAATCTGTATTTTTTTTACAATAAGTATTTTTTTAAAAATGTAAATTTAGGAAGTGAGGACATAAAAGAATATCGGCAAGTAATTTTACCAGTACGACAATAATAAGAAAAGTTAAATCTCTAGGGGTAAAAAAATGTAGGTACTAAATTTCTCAATACGCACAGTAAATAATATGTTTTGTAGTGCCAAGCTACGAAGACATTCATTTTTTTATTTGTGTAGTCAGCCATAGCAGCTGTATTGCAAAAAAAAAATAAGGTTGTCACTAATGCCAACGATTGTTCGATTGTTTATAAAAATTTCACTATTTTCCCCAATTATTGTTACTCTAAGGAATTAATATCAAAAAGAGAATCGAAGTATAAATTGTTAGAAATTGCTCTAAATTTTTGGCAAAATATTCTTTATTTAAAAAGTAATTAAGTGTATATGTTACCATTTAAGTTTAAAAAGTCGACCTTCAAGGGACTTTTTAAACCCCTAAGAAAAGTACTATGCGTTTTCAGTCGTTATTTGGCTATATATTCGTTTCCTCTGACTACTTTAAGGCGCATCGATGACGAAAACAAAATAATACTTCATTGTTAAAATAACACCACATATTAATACACGTGTACCGACAAATTTATTACTAAATCCTGTTATTCTAATATTTTAATATATTAAACAAATTGATTGATTTATCTTAATGGTCATCAGAATCCTAAGAGTTATATTGGTATATATATATATATATATATATATATATATATATATATATATATATACAGGGTGATTCATTAATGATAAGACCACGTTTACATGTATAAAATATTTGAATTGTAAGAAAGTTAGGTTTTTATATAGTTTTTCGCATTGTCGCGTGTGTTTCAAAAGTAACACCGAGCTTAAAAGTAAACAAAAATAAAAAATACGATTTTTTATTTGAAATAGCATTGTTTGGCGCAACTCGAAAAAACAATGTTTTTACTTTAGAAAAACGCTTGTGTGATTTGATATGCGTTTTTATTTCCACGGTTTACATGAAGTAATCGTTTATAAAAAAAAAAATTGTACACGTTGAAAAGGCTAAATATTATTTAGATACCCATATTGAGGTTGCGTTATAATAATGTGCACCCAACGTCGACAAAAACAGGGTCTTTAGAATTTCATGGCCCATCTGACTTACTGAAAACTTTCTAAAATTATGAAAAAATACCATTGTGAATCATTTTTAGTTTTTATCATACAATGATATTTTAAGGTCGTTGTAATTTTTCTCCTTCGAAAAGATAATTTGTCGAGGGGTTATTTTGGAATCTTTCATATCAACCTGTATATTAGTTTAAATATGCGTGTGAAGCTTTTTTTTTTTAGTGAAATAGAATTTGATTGAACTTTGAAGTTTACAACATCAATCAATATAGCCGTAGTCTTTTGAAATTTCTTTTAAAAAATGCAATTTCTACAATAATCGTAATGCATTTTAACGACTATTTTTAATTATTTAGTTAGATAAATTGTTCTTTTTTAATATATATAAATATCCACGTTTGAATTAATAGGTTTTGGTTTAACGTCGGTTTTGTTGATATCTCTAATAGCTTCGTTTTGATTAACTGTTTGTAAAATTCACTTTTTTTTTGTTTTTATTTACTTTAATATAACCCTTTTTAATTGAAGTATAAAAAAATCGCCGAATTTTCCATCAAAATGTTAAGACTGTGCGACCACTACAGGAAAAAAGTAGGACAGTTATTTAGTACAATTGTACTAATGACCTTAAGATATACATAAATACTCTGCTTTTATCATTTTGTCATGCCATGAATATTTACTCATTTATACTACCACCTTCAATATTTACTTTAACCATTAGTTTAACACACAAAACCCCACTACCTATTACGAAATCCAATAATGATATTATAGGGAAAATATCATATTTGTTTTAAAGTTCGAATTATAAATGTATACCGTTAGGACAAACTGCAGTAACAAGATATAAGAACAGTCTTGTTGAAATGTGTATATTATGTAAGATTTTCACCGTTTGCTTGAGCCATGGTCATTCGGCGCCTGTATTAGTTAATGGATTTACAAACATAATATACTATAAATACCTATAACAATTACCTACATATGTTTAATCTAAGACATGGTTTGTACAAGGGAAACAATTCTTGAAGTTTTCTTATGATTTTCTTAAATCCTAATTAAGTTATGCCGTAAGTATGTACTGTATAGTTTGCAATCAAAGTTAAAGGACAAAAAAAGTAAATAAATAATTTTAAAACTAATTTTTACTCATAAGATTTTATTAATAAAAAAATTTTTTTTGTGAATACCATGATATTTTCAGATATTAACATCATTAAAAGCAATAATATTTTGAGAAAAATCATTTGATAGCTCCCTAGATCTCTAGATAGCCCTGTCAACTAGCACCATGTATTTTTTTCTGTGTCATATCTTACATAATAAAGTTCTCCCAAAGTATCATCAACAACAAAATGGAAAAAAAAAAATATTATAAATATATACTATAGGATTTAAGAGCAGTATCATTAAAAGTAATCATATGACAAAATTCGTATGATTGCTCTCCTGCCTTGTCTACCAATTTCCATTGTTTTTCTTCTTTGTCATATCTTTCACAATGAACTGTTCCTCCATCATTCACAAACACGAATAAGTCGTTTTTCATGATAACAACACCTGCATTTTAAAATAATTATGAGTAAAATAATGTATAATTTACCTACTCGAATAAATATATACAGACTTGAGCAATCTCCATATGTTGCCATGTTCATTTTAGGCATTTCATCCCATTTATAATGTTGTAAATCGAACTTAAAAACTCGTTCAGGTGCTCTACGACCACCAACAAGATAAATTACATTTTCTATTGTTGATATACCAATGCGATAATTACAAATCGGCATAGGATCCAGTTTTTTCCAATGTTTCTTTTCAAAATCATAGTATTCTACAGTTGCAAGAAAATTACCATTATCTCCACCAAACTATATAAAACAATAGTACATGATTAGATTCTTACGAACCATATTAACTTATTAAAATGAATATTTTACAATTATTTTGTTGTACAAATTAATAAAATACAAGTAGAAACTTATTTAGTACTTATGCATGGCTTTTATGGTAAAATTGTGTTTACTTACAACATATAATTTATTACTAAATATTGTAGAGCTGCACAAGGCTCGAGCAGTGGGCATTGGTTCAATAATTTCGGTCCATACTTTTGAATTTGTATCATAGTATTCTACAGAATTCGACATATTCTCACTTGAGAAATCACAGCCTCCGACCTATATCATATAAATAAAAAAAACATTATCTTGTAAACAATGTGTTTTCGTTATGTAAACTACAATCAAATTAATACATACGACATATATGTACTGCTTGTAAGTACAAACAGCAAAATTTATTCGTGGTTGATTCAATGGCCTTGTAGTAACCCATTGCTTTGATTTTGACGTAAGATCAAGCTCATCTATGAGATTGACATAATTAGCAGACTCACCTACCCCACCAATGGCAAGTATTATCCCATTTTCCGAGAGCACCATCGTTGTATGTAAACGTGGAGGAAAAAAAAATAAATGATCACTCGATTTCCATTTTAAGTCATCATAGTTTTTAATATCCATATACTTTATACAGGAATCGCCTCTAAAGAAAGGACCATTAATTGCAACAATAATCTAAATACAAATATATAAAACAATTTTCAGGTGTTCCTATAACATGTAAATATCTAGTTTTAAAAATTATGTCTACATACATTTGATGCAGGAACTCTTCGTTGTGTATATAGAGGTTTTGTATTGTTCATTTCTTTTAACATGTCCATCATAACTAAACATAAATAATAATAAAAAATCTGTGAGTATAGTAATAAAATAATATAAAAACAGCCAATATTTTTTTAAGACAAAAATGTGGAGCGAATGCAAACATACCCCAATTGAAAAATACTCACACGTATACTTAAAATCTTTGTTATTTGATACCAATGGTTCATTACAAATCCGTTTAAGTCCTTCAATTGAAATTAAAGGTAACCGTATACATTTCATTAGATCCAACAACATATGCGTTCGTTCATTTGTGTTATAGCTTATCCAACCAATGATAAAATCAAATACCTAAAACAAGTGGTTATATTATCAATAGGTAATTGTAACAATAGTAATGACATTAAAATAATTAATTTTTCTAAAAAAAGTTACAATAATTATCCTTTAAATTGGCATTGTGTCATTAAAAATATTGCCATTATTTTATGACTTTCCAAGACCAATCTAAAGAGTACTAGTATTTTAATTGAAGAGTGAATTTGTCAAACGTTCTAAGTGCCAAAGCAAAAAAATAGAACTTTATAATTTGATTTGTATTTTATTCATTACCGGAAACACTTAAGCATATTTTTAAGTGTTAAATATGGTTGTTTTTTTTTATAAACAACTATTCCTCACTTGACAAATGTACAAAATTGTTTCCCGCAACGGGTAAAATAGAAATCAAATTATAAAGTTTAATTTTTATATTTTAGCACTTAGAACGTTTGAAAAATTCACTCTTCAATTATTTTAGATTTTTAAAAATTAGCCCTAACCAAGTTAAGGGTAATGCAAAATTTAACAATATTTTTAATCTTAATTTAGAAACCTTTTCTTCAGAATCAACTACTAAATCATCATGTTTAATAATTTTAAGGACATCGCCAATTGGAAACTCATATAGTTTTTCTGCTTCTAAAGGCGAATTCACAATCATGCTATAAAAATTTGATGTTTTATTATTTCAAAAATATTTATAATCTTACTTCAAAACCAGAAAACTCACGTGAAATTATTTAAAATATACGCCCAACAAAAACTGTTAATCTCTTTGTCCGATTGTATTAACTCGGAAATCTTCATAATACTAACACAATTTGTAAGATTTATGTTTTCTTTAATATATTTGAAACACAATTCTCTTATACCACTTATATCATACATTTCGGCAGCCATCAATAGTTTCTAAACAATTATATTATTTTATAATTAACAATAGAATTATAACAATATGTTTAATAAATTGTATATCATTGTTGCCGCATAAAAACCTCCTAAGTGCCAATTTTACGTTTTTGAGGTTTTGGTATCCCTGCATACAAAAAAACATAAGTTATCATAAGATAAAATCTCCATCGTGCTATCTTCATTGTGGAATAAATAAAAAATAAAACCTCTTATGTGTTACCTACTATAAATCGTTTTTATGTCTCCTGAAAAATTAGGTTTTAGCACATAGGAGTTTTTTTCTAGGCAACAACCATATCCTAGTGCGGATTTTTTACCTCAAAATTATTTTCTTTAATATCAATTTTAAAAGTGTATATGAAATTGACGATTGATTCTAAAATTTTAAAATCCATGTCTTTTAAAAGAATCTCATTTTCATTTCTCTCTTTAAAATGACCATTGAACATCGTATAAAACACACGACTCGCAGAAGCTAATATAATTTTGTGTGCTGCTATTTGTAAGCCTTCATCAGTAACTAAGGTTACATCACAAAATTCTTTGTCCCTAGAAAAATATATTTATTTTCATTAGTAGTTTTAAAAAATTTTAAGATTTAATTGTTAAAAACATTTTCTGAAAATAAATATCAAACTTATTTTCTTTAATAAAACAAAATTTGACTAGTTTTTTGAGACAATTGTATATGTAATAGGCCTATTCAAGATCTACCTTTAGTCTAATTTTCAGAAATTAAACCCTAAAATTTAGTAGTAATAAAGAACTATAAGTTTCAATTGTTAAAAAACATTTTCTGAATAGCAATATCAAAATATACAATACCAAAAATTTACAATATTTTTAACCAGGGGTTTTATACATTTTCATTATTTCCAACTATTGCTTTTATTATAATATTGATTTTTTAATATTTATCTGGAAATTGTTGTATTTTGCCCCAATAGTTCAATTAATATATGTGTACAGTTAAGAAAGAAGTTCATACACCACGGAGACCGGTACGCTACTTGAAAAGGCACATTAAAATTAAAATATTAATCGATAATAATAATTGCACAGAGTGTATTAATTAATGACAGCTCACTTATGACTTACTTCAAGAATATATAAAAGTTGTTGAAATATTCTTGCATATCAAAATCCATAGTTGTTTTACTTGTATTATTATATAAGTGTACTTTTTCTGCGTTTGTTTGTTTAGTAATTATAAAATTAGCCTTATCTAAAACATAATATATCAGTTCCAAGTCAAGTTTTACACCATACAAGATGACTTTTGGATCTTGAATTTTTGATTAATAGTTTTTTACACTATTTAACACAATAAGAATATCCTGATTTTAAATTAAACTCGTTATGGGTGATGCGTTTTTGAAAATATGGGAATTTTTTTTTTACTACGTATAGGTACTTTTAATATTTAATTTTTTATTGGACTTTGATGCTCAAAATTAAGTTCCTTGTAAGGGTTTTTTTAAAAACAATTTAAATTTTTAAAAAAGTTATCAACTTTTATTTATATGTAAGATTTGTAAGATTCTATGAATAAAAAAAACTGAAATTTGAAATGCGTGTTCTGACAATAGTTTGTAAACAGATAAAGACGTTTCAATACGTGTTTGATGTATCAGTATAAGAACATTAAAAAAAATGATTCGCCCATTTAAAAAAAAAACATTATTTTTAACAGATTAGTACAATTTAATTTTATATTGTTTTGGTGGACAATTTGGAGAGAAAAAATCAGTAAAATCCGAAACGCAAAAGTCAAACGATATAAATGAAAATTACTAAATTAGAAATAAGAGTAATTAAACAGCCACTTAGCACTTACTTGTTTATATTTTCAGATTTTTAGATTTTTATTTGTCTAAAAAACAACCAACGTAATTCAGCAAACGTTATACTTATAGCAATAGCAACATAAGAGGAGTAAGCCGAGTAACATTTTCTAATTATTTATTTAATTTTTCTTATTATATCAATTGTTTGCTCACGATAACACCGGTTTAAATAGATAAGATACCTGCTTACCGGCTGTGATATTGTGAGTCATATAATAAATATGGGGCCTCTACATCAGTATATTTTTGGTCAAAAACGACTCATTCTACTTCAAACGTACTGTTCCTAAGAATACTCTGATTTAATTTTTGAAAATAACATATGAATTCTTTATAAAATTTTCTTGGCATTTTGGCTGTGACAGAACTTAAAAATTATTTTTTCGTTAATTAATTATTTTAGTAAAAAAAAGTTTACATTTTCAGTTTTTTACATTGAAACAATTAATTAGCTAAAAATAATTTTTAAATTATGCCACAGTTAAAATGCGCTGAAAATGTTATGAAGAATTCAAATGTTTTTTCATAACTTAAATCAAAGTATTCTTAGGAACAGTACCGTTCGAAGTAGAAAGAAACATATATGTTTTTGTACAAAAATAGATCCTATATAGGCTATAATATGCGTTACAAATGTTGAAAAAAAAATGAATTATAAAATTAGATACTTCTTTTCTATGATAATGTTCTATGGTGTAGGTATGTTTAAAAATGTTTAGCTTAATGTTAAGAATTATCGAAAAATTGTCTATACAATTCGCCGTAATAAATGCCAGCGTAGAGGCCCCTTAAAAACGATTGGTCATTTAAATTAAAATAAATGGTGTAAAATATTTAACATTTTTTAATTCAAATTGAAATATGTAAACAATTAGTAGTATAGTGGACCATAAACTATAGATGAGGGTCGGTTTGGGCATGATACGTGAAGTAACATCTATTTTCTAACACTCAACACATAGTTTGTAATAACATAAATAATTTGACTTCTTAATTTTTTTTTTTTTAATTGTCTTTATTAAATATTCAAGTTTTATTATCACGGATATACTTGTCATTTTTATATATATATCTGTAAATCGGGCCGCTCCATCTTCAACATACCTAGTTGTACATCGGTCATAGCTTAGTAATGACTAAAAATTTAATTTAAATTAAAAAAAAAACTGCGATAGGTTCTTTTTAAATATTTATTCAGCGTCACAAATCTCAAATCTATAAATTTTGATATTAATTAGTCATCAAGAAAGATATTCGATGACTAATATAATAATATTATCTGACACTCACTTACGTTTATCCAATATTATCAAAAAACTAGTCACTGCTCTCGAATTCCCTTTTAAATACAGCGTATTGTATTACAATACGGACCAGTCAATGATAAGAAATTGCGACAAAAAACGATTGGGGACAGTTCTTCCGTTTTCTTTGCTCTACCGACTTTTGTAAATAATGTTTCTTTCAAACGACACGATTGAAGACAATACTCCTACCTACATTTTTAAACTACAGAATACCTATGTAAGATGTGGTAAAACTAATAATTATTTATAATAGGCAGTAAAATTCTGAAATTTTCAAATAATTAAGGTAATAAGTAGAAATAACGTTTTATTTAAATATTAATATCAATAATTTGCGGGAAATTTCAATAAAATTATTATTATGTTATAACATTTAAAATTTAAGTGTTTCTTATAAATTAGATATATTATTATGAATTGACATTGTATAATTTTACAATTCATTTTTCATTTTACAATTCACAAGTATACATTTTTCAATACAGAAATGATAAATATTTAACTACAATTTGCAATAAAGCTAAGAACCTAATTAAAGGCAATGTTTTTGATTTTAAAATACGAAATTTCTCTTGGCGGGTTTTTGATAAAATCGCTGATAGCACTACAGGTATTTTAAAGGTTATGTAACATATTTTATTTCCTATCACACGTTATCATTTTTTATGTTATACAACAATTCCCGCTACATTCTGCCTAAATTCAGATAATATATTGGATAGTCGTTGAATTTATCTACCAATTTTTGAAAACTTTATTCTCATTGTTGTGTTACAAGACTTACAACGACAAAACTCAAAAGTGGTGCTGGTGTTCGTCGAACGGGATTTCTTCTTTTCTATTATTAATTTATTAATAACTACATAATAATTATCGGTTTTGTATTATTTAATATCTGCAAATTTATTTGAATTATCGTCACTTAAAATATCGCCTAGTTCAAAAAAAAAAAACATTATTCGTGTAAGTACCTAGAGAAATGATTAATTTCCTAGTTTCATTTAAAAAATAACAATCATTATCCGTAATAATAGGATTTCTTGTATTTCCGGTAGTTATTGAAAGCGATTTAAAGATGGCCTATTCAGAAAAACACAAACAGTTCTTGCAGTACTTTATGTTTAACAGAATGGTAACAGAAGAAGATGCGAACATTGTGAATGGAAGTCTCTTTCCTGAAAAAGACTTGGACAATACTATTGAACTTATTAATACCAAGATTGCGCCATTAGAATTCAAAATAAGTAAAAGAGTTTGCGAACAAGATAGTAACATATACTATGCGTTTATTGCATTGTTTGTTGATGATTTTAATTGTAAAACAGATCCAGTAAAAACTCTGTTTGTTGAAATTGTCAATTTTGTAATTTTATCAGGAGGAGTTGTGCCTTACGACGAAATGATTGCAAAATACACAACCTTCAATACATTTTATGACATATTGGATAACTTGTTTAGAAGAAAATATTTAACAGCGGACGCTGAAAAAAATATCTATTTATCACCATTAGCAGTTAGTGAATTAGATGGATACCTAGTTGAAAAATTTTCAAGTAAAAAATGCATGGGATGTATGAGTGTTGTAGCATACGGAATTCAATGTGTTTCATGTAATAAATTTATACATGGCCATTGTTTGACGACTTACAGCAAAAATATTGGCAGTGCCAAATGTCCAAAGTGTTCTCAGAAGATAGTTTCTTCATGGACACCTATATCCATTGGTGTTGATATTTAAACATACAATTGGTTTTAAGATGTACTATAATGCTGTTATATTTTTTATGTTTATGTATTTTGAATTTACAATTTTTATCATTAACATATTGTATAATTTTTTACAATTAAAAATGTGAACATTTACTTTTAATTATATCTAGACATATCATCAAATTGGTAAATTTGAAAAGTGTGTAAGTTCTATACAAATCTGAATTATGAGGTTTCAGATTTGTGAATAAAACAATTGTAATGGACCTAATAGTTATACTCACATTGTAGTATATTTCTTATCACATGGGTGTTCATGAGTATGGTAGCACCTTACATCTCTCTCTTATGTTTAACGTCTGTTATTCCCACCGATCGGGGCTTAAACGGTTTAGATTTGGCATTTTTGGGCTTATAGCTGGCTGCGGACCTAACGCTACTACCTTACATAAAAATTATAAAATACCAATAACAGTAGTCTATAATAAGAAAGTGTTAAATGTGTTTACACTTGCCATGCATTTTCTAAATATCTTATAAGTATAAAATCTAAACTGGCTTTAACTATTGTATTTAGTCTAAGCTATGCCAAATATTTAACATGTTTCATGAAATTGAAAAATGTTGTAGATTGAAGTTTAAATGAACTGTACAATACTTGAATCTATCCTTTTTTTTTTAATATCTACTTAAGAGAGCGTTGTCCCGGTGACATTGGTGGTAAAAACATTTATGTAGACACAGTAGAGCTCGCTTAATTTTGGTTTTAGAGTTAAAGCACCTAATATAAAATTTAAAGAGAAAAATATTCCAGAGAACACTTCAAGGCGCTTTATATAAAAAATTATTTTTTTGGAAAGGTACAGTCGTTATTATCATGACAGTGAATAGGTACATCATATTTTTTTAATAGTTCAAATATTTTTACAGGACTAAAATCTGACCATTTTAAGTAGGCGAAATTGCATCAGGCTTTTAGGTATAAATTGGTTTCTTGTACCTCCAAAATGGCTTTAACTTATAGGTACGTTAAAAATGATAATACTCTGAAGCTCATACAAATTAACTAGCAATTAAATTTACACCGTTAAAATATATATAAAACCGATAGCTTCTAAAATATTGCCTATACAAAACTCCTTAAAAACTGACGGCTTCCAATCCCCTTTCAGCCATTTTTGACAGTTTAATATTTAATTAGTAATAATAATTAACTATTTATTTAGTAACAATATCATAGCGTTTTAAACCTTGTGAAGTAACATTTGTTACCTATTACACCTTCATTATTTGTATTGGTCAATTGCTTATGTAATAATAATCAAAACCAATTGTTCTTATAAGCCATCCACATTAACAGTGTGGTGATAACCGGAAATCGGAATTATGCATTTTGAAACGTTTAGTATTGTACTAACTAATTAAGAATAAAAATTCCGGTTGATGGTTTTGTTCAACACCAATCCTTATAAAAAAAAAATCACCCACACACACACAGCAATAGCTACAATTGTCAGCTCCCTAGGTAAAAGTAAAACGGCAGAAGTAATATCATATAAATTAATAAAAAAAACTTCCCAACTTGTGTGAAATACACTTTAAGTATAATACTATCAATGTCATGGAAAACTATCAAAAAAATTCTCAAACCATATCCCCCAAATGAGATGGTCGCTTTACTTAATTCCTTTCATTGGAGCCTACTTTTTATTTATTACCTTTTTAAAATGAAATTCCAAGTAAATCGAATCAACAGTCAACGGTTGTCAGATAACATTTTCTTTTCTTAATTTTCAAAAAAGCATTTAAGTATGGCAATTGAAATGAAAATAAATTTATGTTTATAACTATTACAGAATTTGTTGTGAATGGAAAAAAAACAAAAGCTTACGCACAATATATGAGAAGTTAGATATTTGTCTTGGTTTTAATATGAGATAATGTACAGGTAGATCGGATAATATCATACCCATGCCATATTATTATGAAACGAATTTGAAAAAAGGCTGTATGTTGTATCTTATATGAACGCTTAATTTTCAATTTTCTATAACTCTACAAGAATGGACCGAGGGTGGGAAAGGGCTAGGCTCTCCTGCCATTTTTTCGAGCTGGTGGGTAAAACGAAGTATTGAGTCCAGCGGGTCTCTTCTTTCATTCCTAACTAGGTTTCGATTTAATAGAAAACGCTGTAAATTCACATTTTAAATTTATTTTAAAAGATGATGCACACTAGTTATAAGGTGTCATAATTAGGTTGACGCTATGTCAGACAATGTGTTCTGGCAAGTCTGGGGGGAGGGAGGGAGGACGATGAATAATATATCTAGGTCAATATTACAGATGTTGTTTTTTGTATACATTTCTTATTTACTGCATTGGTGTATGACTAACAGGTAGCTGTTTGAACTAGCATACAAAACATCACATCAAAATGTTTTCTTATTATTTCAATAAATAATAACACATCTTAAAATGTGTTTTCAATACGTTTCCGTGCAAGAAAGTAAATATACAATTATTTAGAAAAGTAATAACAATGAAAAAACATCTAATATTTTCAAAAGGTCTTCAATTAATACATGAACTAAAATAGTTAAATCATTCATGGGCTGATGTGCTCTAAGACAATTGCAGTAAAAATAATGAAAATAAAATACATTACAAAAACTGTCTGTGAATCTGATGTACTGACTTTTTCTGTAAATGTATTATGTCATGTATCATGTTGTTAAATTATATGGATTACCATGTCAACAAAGCCTGAACTTAATATCAAATACGTTTGAAAAACAAATATAAATTTCGACAAAAAAACAAATAATAACAATGTTTTTTATATGTCATTTCATCGGATATTTGCTATAACTTGTTTACATTATAATGCTAATAAATAATGCTAAATAATACAATTGTTGGATATATAATGTAAGAAAATGCACCCACTGGCCTAGTGTAGTATTCAACTTTCTCGTTGTTTAACATAAAAATTTGAATTAGTGTTTTCATTTGAAAGAAAAATATATATATAATTCATTCATTATGTATTGTAAAAGCTTTTTATTCTTAACAGCAACATTTTTCGTCATGCTGTCGGCAACTACAGGTACATAAAAAAATCGAGTACATAAAACAATATCAATAAAGCTATAATATAATAAATAAAATAATAATAAAGAATTTTTAGAGAAAAACAAGTATAAAAATAGTTTAATGTTTATTTTAATTTTATATTATACATATTTATTTTTTATGTTTCAGGGTCTCGTGAAGGTACCTATTCAAACGATTTAAATATAATGAAAATATAAATACTTTAGCAGTATTAACATGTTTCTTATACTTGTTTCATATTTAAGACCAGTGTTAACTTAAATTAACTAGGTACTGCTAATAAATGTGAAATTGTGTATACATTTTTATTTTTCAGGTAAGTTGGATGAAAATATCAGTTTTTGTGCTTGACAAAGATAAGTATAGTAGCAGTCTTACAATTATTTACAACTGAAGACAAGAATATAATTAAATTAACCATAAATATGTATATACGATAGCCTTCTGAAATTATTGGATTTGTTAGTTACCTATAAAATAATGGGGAACATTTTATATTTTAGTAATGCTAAAAATATTATAAATGTTTTACGTTAGTACAATAAGAATACTTCTGCCATGTTCATTAGTATATTTTATAATCTTGTATGTCTATTTGTAAAATTATTTAAAAATTGAATTTCGTAGGCATAAGCAAAGTTATAGCTATAGGTTAAAGTAATATAGGTATGCATAACTTTTAAAAATAAAAATTAAACAAGTATTTGACTTATTTTGTTCGATGTTTCAGATTTAAGAGTACCCACACTCCCAACCCCAGAAGGACCACCACCCATAACTGGTAATGTTATGATAATATCTAAAATTGATTGTTGTAAAATTAATTAAAAATGTATAATTATTAATTCGCGAGTATTAGCAAAGTTAAACACTTAACTGAATTAACAGCAAAAAATTATTAGACAGAGGTACTTGGAATATTATAAATAAAAAAAAGCCAGTACAGCGGGGACGGGGAGGTTACAAGCTTACAGGAATTTTTACAACTTAAAGTAATAAAATCACTTTCAAATAAACGCTTCGGTGCGAATCAGTAGTTAGTATTTTCAAGCTAGTACAGTCCAAACCAAGTACAGTATAGTCCCCACTATGCCCCGTCCCCATTTTACTGTTTTTTTCTTTTTTAAATGTTTAAAAAATTGTACAAATAAAAGCACAAAAAAAAATAACTTGGCAGAAACCTGATAACAAATTAAGAATTTTATAACACTTTTAAATGTTTTAATAAAATTCCATATAATTTACTTCTTATTATCTTAAGTCATTCTCTATAATAATAACGATAAAATATGTACTTTAATTTTAGTCATAAATATTCAAAATAGGTGCATTAAATATTTCTTATAAATTTTAACTCGATTTGACCCTTTTTATCGAAATTATAGCCAGTTAAAGTTAAAACTTTTAAACTAATATGTTTTTCCAAATTTTAACTGTGAAGAAGTGAACTTTTTTAACTGTTACCACCCCAAAAGTACCAACTAGATCAAATTTATGATTTGTAGAGTTGCTACTCGAAGGAGTTGGTCCAGTATTAAAAAAGTTACAGTGTTGTATACAGACACAAAAAAAGCTAAAATAGAAAAAACAATTATTTGGAGATATTTTGTTCGATGTTTCAGATGCGCGAGTTCCCTTAAGACCACGGCACTTAAATGGTAAGTTGGACGATAATATCTAAAATTGATTGTTGTAAAAATAATTAAAAGTATAATTATTAATTCGTGATTATAAACAAAGTTATAGTTATAGTTAAAGTAATATAGGTATAAACTATAAAAAATAATATACGTATAGGCTATAAAAATAAAACAGAATAAACAAGTATTTGACTTATTTTGTACGATGTGTCAGTTATAGAAGTATACGGACCATTACCATCTATCCCAACACCAACACCAGCACCAGCACAACCACAACGGCCACCATCACCACCCTACGATGGTAAGCTGGATGATAATATCCATCTAAAATATATTGTTGTAAAATTAATTAAAAATCTATAATTAATAACTCGTGAACATTAGCAAAGTTACATACTTTGGATCAACAATTAAAAATTATTATACCAAAAGAGGTATTTGAAAAATAAAAAACAAAATAGGAAAAGACAACTATTTGAGTTATTTTTTTTTATGTTTCAGTGCAAGAAGTACCCGTAGTACATCCACCATTCAGCAGTTGAGAAATAACTAAAGGTTAGATAAAAGTATATATCATGCAATTATATTGTATGGCGCACGAGGTTAATGCATCCGAATAAATTTAATGTAAACCACTTGAGACTTTCGTTCTCTAATAGAGGTATAAAGGAATGAGTGGGATATTTAGCTAAGTTCATGAATAAACTATAAATAAATAAATATTATGCAATTCGGTCATGTTTTTACTACGAGCATCTACTACTTGCCTCATCAGCACAATGTCGAGATTACTTCGAGCACTGATCGATATAAGTGAGTCTATAAAAAGATTATCATGAGGCTATTAATCATTTAAGGTGTATTCGAGATTGATCATAGATAATAAATATAAGCCATTTATAAATTTTTAAAATGCAATAATCTCAGTTAAAAACGTAGAGTGCTACATTCCGATAATACAGAATGGAAGAAATGGCAGAATTTTATTATTGGAGTTTATCGACGAAATGTTTTACATTACTTGAATAAAAATGTTAACATCCTGCACGTTGTGACTTATAAAGAAGCCTAACTTATATAAATCACAATATTAATTTATTAACTAATTTTAGTAAACGATTACGTTTATACACAGTCATTTAATATTTAATTGCTTTTTAGACGGTTCGCGCTAATGCCAAATTAATGTGTACAAACATAGCTAAAATATCCAAGATCAATGCCACATCATGAAAATAAAAATATTTACTAAGTAATTTTTAAAATGTATAATAATATCATCATTGTCTATCATTATATTGTAATAATACAATAATATTTAATAATACCTATTTTTTTAATCAACTATTCCAAAACAAATTTTGTTAATAAATAATATAATACTATTTACTGTGTCGTTACATGTCTACCAATAAAAATAATATTCATTGAATAAGTAAATTTGTAATTTATTATTTAGTGTATTATAATAATTTGTTTCTACTTAGTGTTGGTACAATAATATTACATATATTATGGTCAACTCAAAATGCAGAGCACAATTTGCATTACCTAAACTAAACGGAATGAACGTACTTACGCGTCTTAAGGCTATTCTGGTACTACTATTAGTATGATGTTGATGTTTATAGTGTTAGGAAAATAACACTAACGCTAGAAATTAATATAGTTATGACTTATGTCACACAGAAGCAAAGCTTGCTTAAATTAATTATTCATATCGTATTTAATAATATACAAAACTAATATATTGTATTTAAATCACGATTTGCGACGATTTGCGAAATATACAAAAACTTTTCTAACAATTAATTGAAATAATTTATAAATCGCATTGGCCTAAAATGAAACCACTGATATTTTTAAAATTTACCTCGAACTTTTGGTGTCGCTACAATAATAAATATTTAAATATTGAGTAGAATACAAAGCAATGAGCGTTTACAAAATTAATAGATCGATTTTATAACTTCGATGTGGAGCAGTGATCCTATTGGTTTTTGCAATGATGTGAGCTATTTGTGGCAACTCTACAAATCACAAAATGTATCTACTTGGTATTGAGTCGGATTGATTTGAAATTAAAGTTTCAACATTTACTGGTTCTAATATTTATGTTTATTTAATTAATAAAAGATCAGGGTATGGTATATTATTCTTAAAAACTAATTTGTCCAAAACATTATTGAATTTTTTTTATATATTCTATGGCTGTTTTTTTTTGGTTACATCAAGATGCAAAAGTCAAATTACGGTAGCATATCACATGTGTTTTGTGTATATTTGCTTAAGCCTAGGTTAGACGACAAAAGGTGTTAACACCAAAGGTAAAAAAAATATATAGTAAACCTATGTAAAAAAATGTTTTACAGAAAAATACTTCAAATATTATAATATTTGCAAAACACCAATGATGTTCAACCTATTTCATCTTACTTCCATTTAAAGTATTACCCAGTTTTCTTGAAAAATAAAATGCACATTAACCATTTTAACAATTTATTAAAACTCATTATAGGTATAGGTTTTACTCTGATGTGGGCTTTTTTTTTTATCTGTCCACTGTAATTTTTTTAATACTGGACCAATTCTTTTGAATAGCAACTCTATAAATCACAAATTTGATCTAGTTGGTACTTTTGGGGTGGTAACAGTTAAAAAAGTTCACTTCTTCACAGTTAAAATTTGGAAAAACATATTAGTTTAAAAGTTTCAACTTTAACTGGCTATAATTTCGATAAAAAGGGTCAAATCGAGTTAAAATTTATAAGAAATATTTAATGCACCTATTTTGAATATTTATGACTAAAATTAAAGTACATATTTTATCGTTATTATTATAGAGAATGACTTAAGATAATAAGAAGTAAATTATATGGAATTTTATTAAAACATTTAAAAGTGTTATAAAATTCTTAATTTGTTATCAGGTTTCTGCGAAGTTATTTTTTTTTGTGCTTTTATTTGTACAATTTTTTAAACATTTAAAAAAGAAAAAACCAGTAAAATGGGGACGGGGCATAGTAGGGACTATACTGTACTTGGTTTGGACTGTACTGGCTTGAAAATACTATCTACTGATTCGCACCGAAGCGTTTATTTGAAAGTGATTTTATTAATTTAAGCTGTAAAAATTCTTGTAAGCTTGTAACCTCCCCGTCCCCGCTGTACTGGCTTTTTTTTAGTTATAATATTCCAAGTACCTCTGTCTAATAATTTTTTGCTGTTAATTCAGTTAAGTGTTTAACTTTGCTATTACTCGCGAATTAATAATTATACATTTTTAATTAATTTTACAACAATCAATTTTAGATATTATCATAACATTACCAGTTATGGGTGGTGGTCCATCTGGGGTTGCGAGTGTGGGTACTCTTTTTTTGTTTTTTTATTTAGAATTTGTACAATCTGTAATAAATGTAATTACAATAAGAACAAAGGATAAATTACATGGTAGGCAAATATATAATTGTATATTGATACAGTAGACTTGTTAGAAGAGGCCAGCCAGAGCTGGTACTTCATGACGTGTGAGATCGTGGATTAGTCAACCAATAGATCGCGACACCACGTTCGCTTTAGGCGCCTTCTGGGGTCACCAGGGATTGTGTGCACGGATAGTTCCGAGATCAGGGGGTTTTTATGGCTAAAGGTTTTGGAGTGTAGGCGTTTGTAGAAGGTTTTGGCAGAGTTAAGGACTGTTGGGATGGAGAGATCTTTGTGGAGGGTATCATTGGAGACGTAAAATGGGGCTTTTGTTAATAGACGGAGACATTTATTTTGAAATGTTTGTATTTTAAAGATATTGGATGGTTTGGCAGCTCCCCATAGCTGGATGCCATAGGTCCAAATGGGTTTGAGGAGTAGTTTGTAAATTAAAAGTTTGTTTTGGAGGTTGAGGTGTTTTGTTATTAGAAGGAAGCGTAATTGACGGAGGCGGTTTTTTAAGACGAGACGCTTAGTGTGGATATGAGTTGCCCAAGTAAGACGCCGGTCTAGGTGTAAACCCAGGTATCGAACATTTTGAGCGGTTGGAAGGGGTATGTTATTGAGATAAATATGAGGGCAGTCTGTTTGTTTTAAAGTGAATGTGCAGTGGATGGATTTAGTCTCGTTGATTTTTATCCCCCAATCTCTATACCATGTTGATAATAGATTTAGGTGATTTTGGATGAAGTTTGACGCCGTTACAGGATCGGCGTGGAGGGCTAGAAAAGCTTTATCGTCGGCAAAGTCACCGGTAGTGGTGTAAGGTGTTGTGGGCTGATCTGAGGTAAAAAGATTAAATAATAAAGGGGCTGCGACAGCACCTTGAGGCACACCAGCACGAATTGAAGATATTTCAGACAAGGAGGAACCTGAACGTACGGCGAAATTTCTATTTTCTAAGTAGGATTTAAATAATAGATAAAAATATGGAGGAAGAAAGGATTTTAGCTTAAAGAGGAGGCCTTCATGCCACACTTTGTCGAAGGCCTGGGCCATGTCTAGGAATGCACCCGTGCATACTAGCTTTTTTTCTAGTGTGTATGATATTTTGTCAACAAGGCGGTGCACTTGATGTATAGTTGAGTGATTGTGTCGAAAACCAAATTGGGTGTTAGGGAGGTTGATTTCAATGGTAGAGAGGGTACGTTTTAAAATAAGTTTTTCAAAAATCTTGGAAAATAAGGGAAGAAGACTGATGGGTCTATATGATTCCGGGGAGTCCGGGGTTTTCCTGGCTTGAGAACCATGATGATCACTGAAAATTTCCATAGAATTGGAAAGTAGGAGAGTCTGATTATAGAGTTATAAATTTAAGTTAGTAGGAGTAAAGTTTTTTTTGGTAGTTGGTTGCCACTTCTGCAGTAATTAGATCATAGCCTGAGGTTTTTCGTTTAGCAGATTTTTGAATTGCGTGTTTAACTTCACTTGGCCTAATGTGTTTAGGAGGTAAAGTCATGGGTAAAGAGCAGGAGAGGAAACTGCCTACTTTTTCAATTTGGTTTGGACATATAACATTATAGTGTGGTTGGAAGATAGCCGTTAAGTGGTGGCGATATAGGTTGGCTTTTTCTAGATCACTGATGGCCCAAGTACCGTCGACTTTTTTCAGTGGAGGTACAAATGGTTTGGATCGAAGGATTTTCCTTGTATTTTGCCAGAGTGAGTTATCATTGGATGATAAGGAAATAAGATGTCTGGTGAAGTTTTTAGATCTAACTGAGGCTAGAATCCTTTTAAGTTTATTAGATAGATTGTTAAATTTCCGTTTATCAGAGGGGTATTTAGTTCTTTGCCAGGTAGCGCGGGCTCTTCTTTTTTCAGAGATAAGGACTCTTATATGTAAAGGAAGATTTTCAGTGTGTATTGTAGGAGGGTAAGGAGTGGAACATGACCAAGCTGTTTCTTGAATTGATTTGGTGAGGAGATGTACAGCTTCATCTATCTCATCAGGAGATTTTAGGCTAAGTTTAAGATTGGTTTGATTTTGTAGCATTAACCTGAATTTATCCCAATCCATCCGGCCTTGAATAAGACTAGGTTGTTTTAGTTTATTTAAGGGAGCAGTATCAATTGTTAAAAGGACAGATGAGTGATCAGAGCACAGGTCATTTAGGTTGGATGTCAAGGTATGTAGACTATTTGGGATTTTAGATATGAAAAAGTCGAGAATATCTGGTTTTTTTCTGGGTGAAGTAGGCCAGTAGGTTGGAGAGGGAGGAGAATGAATTTTATAGTTTTGTGATTGGATTAGGAATTTAAGAGTGTTTCCACGAGGGTTATTCGCACGACAGCCCCAATGTGTGTTCTTTGCGTTAATGTCACCTCCTATGATGAATTTTTGACCAAGTGTAAGGAAAAAGTTATTAAATTGATTTAAAGTGATGGTATGTCGAGGGGGACAATATACTGCGTAGATATGTATGGGGATATTGTTTAGTGTAAGGGATATACCAGAAGCTTGTATATGATCTGTTTGATATTGTGGTAGGGGATAGAACACTAGTGAGGACCTAACTATGATGGCGGCTCCGGCATGTGATGTGCCATCCGGGTGGTTAGTTTTAAAGACTTGAAAGCCAGGTAGATTGAAATGTGAGGAATTTGTAAAATGGGTTTCTGAGATAAGTGCGATGTCAATTCTATTGTTTTGTAGTGTAGCTAGTAGTTCGTTTTTGTGTTTTGTTAGGCCGTTGGAATTCCAAGTTAGGATGAGAAGCGATTTTGAAGTGGTAAGGTTAGTTGACATTATTGGGCTTAATGAGGGTTAAAAGAACTGTAGTGAGGAGGGATATTAGAGGATTAATAATTGACTTAAACTCATCAAGAAATTTTAGGAGTGATATTTCGTTGTTGTTTGTTGGTGTAGGATTTAGGTTGGGTTGGTTACTCCCAGTTACATTTGCATACGAACGTGGTTTTTGCGAGTTTTCGGTGGTTGGTTGTAGATGGCGATGTTCTGAGTTGGAGTTTGGGTTGAGTGGCGGTGGTTGTTGAGGTTTTTTGCTTGAAGTGTTATGTTTGCGGCTTAGTTGCTTGTATATTTGACATCCTTTATAGTTAGCTGGATGTGGTCCTTCACAGAGGACACACTTAGCTGGTAGGTCTGGTGATTTTTTACAAGAGGGGGAGGGGTGGTTGGCCCCACATTTGACACATTTTAGTTGGTGTGCACAGTAGGAACGGCTGTGGCCATAGGCTTGACAGTTCTGACATTGTGGTATCTGTCGTCTCTTATAGGGTTCCTCAATTTTAACCTTTGTATGTAGAAGGGAGGTAATATCAAATATGTTACTGTCACTACCTTTAGGGTCAACATCCACAAAAAAGAGGGGCAACGGTGTTTTTGTAAGCTGATGTTTGATGTTGGTGACATTTTTGACAGTGTGGCCTATTTCTTTTAGTGCTGAGGCAATATCTGTTTCTGGGGTGGATGGATGTAAATTTCAAATAACAACTCTTAAAGATTTGTCTGATATTAACTGATAAGTGTGATATTGGGCGTCAATTTCTTTTAGGAAATGTATTATTTTCCTATAATTATCTGGGGTATCTGTCTGTATTTTGAGTTGATTCGTTGTTGATTTACAAGAAAAAGTGTCTGGGCCAATGATCTCCAAAAAACTTTTTCGCAAGCCTATGAAGTCAAGAACGCCTTTGATAAAAATGGGTGGAGGTAGCATGCTTTTCGGTGCATTATTGTTGGTATCCGGCTGCTCCTGATTAGTATCATTAAATATGTTATCGTCAACGTCGGGTTCTTCAGTAGAGAGAACAGAATAGCGGTTTGAAGTTACAAATAACTTTGATTTCTTTATGTTGTTAGTAAGTGGTGATTGCGGTGGGGAGGAGGAAGATGATAATGGACGTTTATTGTCATTAGTTGGGTTTTTATTTTTTTTGTTGTTGACTATCTGGTTTCGTACAACTTTAATAGGCGATACGGGACCGTCAGAGGTGGTTGGAGTAGCCATGTCGCTGTGTGTTATCTAAAGTCCAAAGGTCACCACACGCAGCGGAGCGTCGGTGCCTCACGTTTGTAATGAGTGTATAGCAGACACGCGAAAATTATGTATAATAATATTAGCAATATTACTTGGTGCGAACTTATGAAAATTAAGTCTCAGCAAGGCTAGTTAAGTGTAGAGTACAACACTCGTCGTCTGATGTGAAATGCAGATTTTTTCCGTATGGGGTAGAGTCATAGAATTGAACATAACTCGAGAGCGGAGTAAAATGCGTACGCACTAGCGGACTGTTCGCGCGGAACTAGTGGGTACTCTTAAATCTGAAACATCGAACAAAATAAGTCAAATACTTGTTTAATTTTTATTTTTAAAAAGGAAGCATACATATATTACTTTAACCTATAACTATAACTTTGCTTATGCCTACGAAATTCAATTTTTAAATAATTTTACAAATAGACTTACAAGATTATAAAATATGCTAATGAACATGGCAGAAGTATTCTTATTGTAAGGGGGGGGGGGGTAAAAGTTGAAAAAGTTTACTTCTTCACAGTCGAAATTTGAAAAAACAAAAAAAAACCGTACGAGTTTTAAGGTTAGAACTTTTACTGGCTATAATTTCGAGAAAAAAGAGTCTTATTTAACTAATAAGTAATATATATAAGTAAAATGTATTGTTTTCTCCGTCACAGTAACAGTATATGATTTAATTTTAATTTAAATGTTATAAACTTAATTTTTCTTTAGAAAACCACAAGAAATTAATATACAGGGTGGGGCATATGCTTATTTGTAAATACAGCACCTCAATTTAATACTTTATAAATTTGCTGATTTATACTGTGACTGGTTTGGACTGTACTGGCTTGAAAATACTAACTACCGATTTGCATCGAAGCGTTTTTTCGAAAGTGATTTTATCACTTTCAGATTTAAAAATTCCTGTAAACCTATGACCTCCCCGTCCCCACTATGCCCCGACCCAACTATGCTCCGACCCCACTAAGCCCCGACCCCACTGTACTGGTTTTTTAAAATTAAAATTTTAATTAATGAGGTTAATGGTTTTATTACTTATTTTTTAAAACTCTGTTCATTATGGTGATTGGTTAGTGTTATAAAATAAAAAAGCCGTATTGTTGCCGATGTGCATCGATGGAATTAACAGAATTAATTTCTAATGATACGAGCTAAAAATAATTCAAGATGCGTTTCCCACCGACTGCTTGTTCACCAAATATTTTTACAACTTTACCTCACGCATGATCATAATTTAAATTTATCAAAAATATAAACACTTAATTAAGTGTTCAATTAAACACTTCAAGTTGTTTTTTTAATTTTTTTTATTAGATATACGAACACAACATAATATATTGATAAACTATAACTATAGACCTGTTTAAAAGAATAAACTATATATACATAAAGCAAACAACTTATAATCATAGTAGCTATCTTGTAGTAGAAAAATATTTGTTTTATTAAAAAATATATTTAAATAAATAATTTTAATTGGTTAGTGGTTTAATCCAGAAACTTAGAATATGTTCTAAAGTACTTGTAGTTTAGCTTGAATCAACTGGCAATATCTTGTCTTGGAACGACTTATTGAAAAAGTCAAAACAGCCTTTCTTCGAACGAGGTCTGTCTAGGTTTTTAAAGTCCACCTCGTATATGCCGAATTTATCGCTGGAAAATATGAAACATTAGATTATATTAGAGTTAACATGCTCACTTTTTTTTAACATTGGCTTTTAGGTTATTAAAAATGACTCTTAATGTTTTACAATATAACATAGGTTACAGAACAGTTAGTAAATTTATAAAAAGGAACATTTACATGTAAAAAATAAATGTGGTATATTTACAGTTTGATTCAACTTACTCCCATAATCCATTCAAAGGAATCCATGAACGACCAGACGCAATACGCGAAAACATTAATGCCATCCTTAATTGCTTTATTCAACTTCACTAAAATACCCTAAAAAAATAATATGATGCACCGTGTTATTATCATTATTGTTAATTATAAACGACATTATAAGAGATTCTTATAGACTTATTAAGAGTTGTGTGTTATACGACAGTAGTTGCATTTAATTATAAAAATGTATCATTATTTATAATATTTTTTCTTAAAAAAAAATGTAGTCATTATTATGTACCACACACCTGTTGTAACAAATCAAAAGGTTTCATCTATTACCCTAAACTATACATTTATTTTTTCTAGAGAATTAAAGGAATTAAACAAGTGATCACAAGATTACTACTCAGTAGTATGTATAGCCAATCTATATTAGTAACATGTGTAGTATCCTTATACGATGATATTCTATTTTGCTTTTGGTTTTTTCTTCGGCGGTTATTGATGGATCGTCGATATCCTTAAGACCGTTTTCACAAATAACAAATTTGGTATCCTTCTTGCACTTTTCGCTTAACCATTTTAAAATATTGTAGAATCCATTGTAGTCATTGTAGATATTAAGGCTTTTTAAAATTACTATTATTCGTTAATAGTTTTTAGTTAGCCTAAATGTATAACCCCATCTCTTATCTGTTAAAACCCTGGGAGCATATATATATGTAGGAATTTATAAATGGTAACGTATAAATTATCTCAACTTTAAAAAAAAAAAAATTACTAAATATAATTTATTTTACTGCTATTAAAGCTTAAAACCTAGGAGTTTAGTATTATTTTTATCTGCGTCCGTCACACAAACCCATTAATTCATCTTTCTATCCGTCTACTATTAACTATAAAAGAATCATTTGAAATTGTCTAACATATTTTAAGTGATATATACATATTGGATAATATAAGACGTATACAATACGAGTATATATATATACAACAAGTCCATACTAACCAAACACCCTGTAAATACGAAGTATCAAAAACCATGTCAATCATGTGTAAACGCGCCGAACGACTTTTTGTGCAAATAAGAACTTTATGTAACAAACAGCGGTTGTTATTTCACTGAAAATAATATCGACATGTCTCACAAGTGCATTGGAAGCCGCCATATCTACAAGTTGCAGTAAGTAGAATCTACGCAACTGTCTTTTTTACATGGTAGTTACTTATTATTTATATCTTCTTCTTCATATTCCTCTTCTATCGGAGGTTGGAAATCATCTTGGCTGTGTGGATTTTATGTTACAACCATGATGATTTTTACTTGGAATAATTTATAATATGGTGGGTCTTCTGTCTCCTTCGGTATCGCAGTGATACAACCACACCACTGTACTCAGCCCTGCTTGCGATTCTCCAAGTCTAATAAGCCGTTCCAATGTCATTAATTTTCCGCCTTAGCCTGATACTGATGCAGCTGCTACCCTGCATCAGGTTTCTTTAATCGTCTCTTACGACAGGAGAAACATTCTGTAGTCCTATTCATACCCGGGAACCACACGTACAATAATTTATATATTGATGTATTTTATTATTTTCCAGGTTATTAAGCTTTCGAAGGAGGTGACAAAATGGCTATGTTGAAATCGCGGTATGTAACGTTGTTTTTTTTTATAACGCAATTTCTCAATCGGTCATACGGTGACGAGGCGGAAGAAGTCGAGATGTTCAAAAATAAATTGTTAAGCATACAGGGTTTGGCTAACGGTTACACGGGTGTTCATGCCCCGTACGATCGTCAGAGTTTGAATAACTGGTCCCTAGAAGATTTACTGCTAAAAATAGACGAATTATACAACCGACTGGAATGCGGATACCTTTACGGCTTTCAGTTTCATTTGGAATTTACGAAAGACGCCGAAAAAGTTCTCACGTCGAAGACGATCGATGATTTTTTGTTCGACAACCAGGCGACCATGATAATCGATTCGATTTTAGATGCGACCAACGAGTATAACCAACCGTCAAACGAGCATCTATGGTCTCTTTTCAGTTACGCCCGTTACATGCGTGATTTCTTATTTCATATCGCCAATGACTCTAGGTTTAACGCTAAAATTAAAAACCGACCAAACGATTTAATTGCGCGATCCTTAATAGATAAACGCCTCGCCGAAATCGGATGTTTACCCGACAACTATTTCAATATGAGTTCGGACATGTGCAAACACAGGCCGTTAGCAGCAGCAGTTGACGGCGAACAACCGTCGCAGCAAAATGTGATAAACGCAATACGAAAGAACAAACAGTTACTGAATAAAAACTTCATCGAAAACAGGGCTAACCGACTATTGCGGCCCTCGACGTACAAAATGCTTTCTTACGGCTCCTTGTGGCTGTTTCGTGACGAGAGAGCATTCACATCGTTTTTCGATGAATTCTTGGCCACCAAGTTGGGTCGTGTCCAAGCTCGGTTTCCGGGATTGGATTCCAAAGGGAATTTGACAGGAATCGATTCACTCGGAGAATACCAGAATCAGGTAATCGGTATGTTGAAAATAATAATGTTGCAAATACTATTGTCGTACACGAATAGACTCGGCGATTCCGATGAATTTTTAAAAGACGCCAAGAAGTTCGACACTGAAGTCTTTAGCAGGTTTCAACATTTGATGTTGTTGAAAGACGACATGTACTTCAAAAACATCTACGAAAAGTATTTAACGTGTTCCGCTGATTATGAAAAATGCAAGTCACTTCTAAACAAAAACATTGGTAAATTGATTGGTATGATTACGGATAAAAATCATTTACCCATAATCAAATCGACAGTGACCGTTGGTGACAAGTGCTTGGACGGCGTTTTTAGAGTAGGCATAAGTTTGGTCGAAAAAATTCAAAAAGGGATTGGGGAAAATACAATCAGGACGGTGCAAGCGTTTTTGGTTGCAGTTAGCCAAACAACCTCAGTTGCCTGGCCGACTCGTTAAGACTACTACTACGTGGCGCGTCACGAATGTTTCTTTTATTTAAACTTTTTAACATTAAATATATTTCATAATATTATAAGCAAATAATTGTACGTAGTACAATTAAGGCACTTTTGATTTATTTATAATGCACGTATTTTGGTTTTTTTGTTGTTGTGGGAATAATAATATAATTATAAATAATATTTATGTAAAATAAAATATAGCGTTCTAGTTAATAAAAATCCACCCAGGAACTTTATATGGTTAAACATCACGAAAAAAACACTTTTTTTTTTATCAAGTCAACAAGACAATAAGAAAACAAAAAAATAATTCTGTAAACTATGTCGAACGGTTTATATGCAAATATCTGTGTAATAACGACGTGCTGTGTTGGTGCGCTATTGTAACTTGGTTTATGGTTCTCCGGCTTTAAGATAGTAAATGTTTTGTTATTGTTCAATGTAAAGTTTTTATGAAATATTTAAACCCTTACAAATTTCATTTATAAATGATAATTAGTAATACTACCTACAGTCCCAATAGAGTGGTGAATAACATTATATTATTTTATGTACAGGTCGTTTCAAATTTTTTACTATAGTAATTTTCGGAAAGGGACTCCAAATAAAAATAAATTTATTAAAATATAACACTTCATTTTATAATAAATACCGTCCCAGCAAATGTTTTTACAAAAATATTAGCTTTTTTCAACCACAGTAGAATCTAGTAGAAAAAATGTATGTTTTGTTACACTAAACGGCGTCATGTATAGGCAATTATAGTACATGAACGCATTTATCGTTAATGGTTTTATAGACAAAAATTTGGTTGTCCAATTATTAAGACAGAACTACCTATGTTTGAATGTCAGTATCGAGACAAAGACCCAATCATTTATTACATTCTTTCGGGCCACGTGCGGGTCTGATCTTAAAGTTTCCATTACATAGTATTTCTACGGTGTAGAATATTGCTTGACGATTAAGCTCTTATATTCTTACAATACACGTAGGATATTATTTATTACATATGATACCCAATATATTTTATAACGTGTATGCAAGAGCACATAGCCACCCGATTAAGGGCCAACGCTATCTCGTCTTTATTGCAATTTTTCATTTTGATGAACAAATCGTCATCAGTTCACGTTTGCTGTATCTACTAAGTAAATACAAATAAATATGAAATGTTAAATGTCCATAGTGTTGAATAATCCGTTTACATAGCAATAATTGCGATCAAAATAATTAGGATTAGAGGAAAGAAATACGGAAGAAGTTAAGAATTTAACATTATTACAGTCATAGCGTTGACCGAGCTCATTCACAAATCTAAAACAAAAATCAGTGCAAACTAAATACGTAAAAAAATTGGCTAGATAATAAAATCACTTAAAAAAAAAAGCCAAACACAGTCCCAAAAACTTGATCTATTAAAAGGGTTGTTCTAAGTAAAAATATTAGGGTGCGTGGAGTGAATAAAGAAACTGCAAAGGATTTATGCATATTTTTGCCAAACTGGGATATATTAATTAATTATATAATAAATTGACTCAGAAAATTTATTATATAGGAGATTTTAAAACAATCAAACACTGATGTAAATCGTAGTTTCGTTTTTTATATCACCTATTTAACCGTTGTAAAACAGTAATTGAGTAATAGCCCTTTTTTGTTCTTTGTAAAGAAATTATAAACACTGTTTTTTTTAACAATATATTATACAAGTTAGAAATTTTTAATTACTTGTTTACACTGCAACAATATAAGATGTAAACATTTCTGAATTTAACTTGACAATAATCAAGGATTGTCACATGTAACATGGTTATATGTACTTGTGGTGATGGAGTTGATACTTAATACATTATGCATGACACTTTATAGCCTGTAGAATTTTTTAAATGTAACAACTGAATTAAAGTATCATAGTAAGTAAAAGTATTATAAAAAACCGCATGTTCTATTTAAATATTAAAAACAAACAAAAAACGGTTGTGAAACGACCTACATTGCTAAATTTCAAATTAAGTACAACCATGTTTGAGATATAATGACAAAAAAACATTGGTCAAATAGTCTTATTTTATACCTGATTTCCAAAAACTGGTCCCCAAGAAGGAGAAATAGAAATAAAATCTCTTTTCGTAGAAAAGATTTTTGTCATTTTCTTGGGTTTTAACTATGTATTGACATAGGTACTTACAGTGTTATTATTATTGCATTTAATATATTTTTAACATCTGCCGCTTGTACGTACACCAGCTGGAACAGCTTGTAAGTTAACAATTGATTGTTGTTTTTTTTGTTATACCTATTACATACAAGAGGTGTAAATAGACTATAAATGCGACGGGGCGGTTTATTTTTAAAAATAAAACTAATCAAAGTATATTGATATTTGATAATAATCCAAATATTGAGTATTGACCGGGTTTTGTTGCCGAACGTCAACAATAGTGTCATAATAATAATTAATATTAGAAATGCGATATAATATCTACTTACTATTGTGTTGCTCTCTCCAAAGATTATTTACCCAGTAAGCTTGCCGGCAATCGTGGTGTTGTTAATGTCTCCTTGTAATTGGTTAAGTTCTAATTAAGTAGTAATATTTTTAAATTCTGCTAGGAATTTCGACTGCCATGCCAATACAGTCGATTTTCTACCGGCACCGTTATAATATTATTTCAATAAGAACAGTGCGGTTTCCAAATAGTAAAGTATTACAGTTTATATTTTTGAAAATATATCACAATCAGGTTACTTTTTATTTGTGCATACATTTTAACTACTCCAATAATCGTCACCGTATCCAAGTAAGTGTCGGTAGTCTATACCTACACCCCTTGTTGAATTACAAATATAATTTGACTTGTACTTGACAATACATATATACAATATAGCCAATAGGAAACATCGAGTAGATATACAATATAAAAAAATTAACATATTAGTTGTGCATTGATCTCACACAAATGAAAATTAGGTAATAATAAAAATTATTTTTTTTTAGTATCGATATGTTTTGTTGCGGTATTTGCAACACAATGTTTACAGGGATATACCCGGAAATCGCTTACGCTACTCCGTGCGGCCATTTGTTCCATACAAAGTGCATACTGCTCTGTTTACGTAGGTATGAAAGCGTATTGGTTGTGTATTAATTAAGCAAATGATTACACTAATTCATTTTTTATATCGCTGAAGTGTCCGTATTGTGCCGTTATGGTTTGTGAAACACAATTATTGATCAAACTGCAGTTCCAAATCGACCCCGACTGGAAACATACTATAAATTCGATTAAGGCGTGTATTGTATAATGTAATGTACAAATCATTTAGAATATAGATATTATTTAAGTTCTTGGGCAGTTCTCGTGCTAACTAACTTATAATTTAATTTTAAATAATGTAAATTATACAGCATAACATTATACATTATCGTTTTCATTTTTTAACTGTTTCAAATAAAAAATGATTGTGCTATTAAAGAAATACATTTGTTGTTCTAAACTACAATTATCAATAACAATACTTTATTGGATCCGATTTGTGTAAATAGTACCACTTTTTTTTTTTTAATAATATCATTCATAATAACATTTACTAAAACTTACTTATTGTATTAAACGACATACGTAGGTAATTAACTATAACAAGAGCAAGTAACAACGAAAATCATCTTAGAAAATAGAAATTAAATATTAAACAATTATTTATTTAATAATTTATTTTTCGAAAACCTATCGATAATATGTTTTTGACCATACAGGGTGAATGGTAATTATGAAATGGCAATATTTAAATGGGTCACAAAATTAGGCTTGTTTTAATTATTATTATTTATATATTAAAGCTCAAAATCTAGGAGTGTAATATTATTTTTATCTGCGACCGTCACACAAACGCATTTCACCTTCCTTCCTATACGTCTACTATTATCTATAAAAGAATAATTTGTATGTATGTATACAGGGTGGCCCACAAAGATTTGACAAATGAAATAACTTGTTTTAGTGAATATTTTTGAGTTTTTTTTTTTTAATACGTTATAATCATTTGCGCTATAAGCACCACGGTTTTTATTGCACTTACCTGTTTTAGTTTTTTTAATTTTTTTAAAAAAATTGTTATTACATTTTTAAATTTTTTTTCAAGACAGCCATTTCATTCAAAATAATTTTTAAAAATTAATTGGTGAAAAAAATTTGTATTTTTAATCATTCGTTCAAAAGTTATATTCGTTTGAAAGTGAGAATGCCTGATGACGAGAGGTGGAGTGCGGTAGGTAACGCGCGCAGATAAAAATAACTCTACGCGGTTAAAAATTATTAAAAAAGTAAAACAGGTAAGTGCAATAAAAACCGTGGTTTTATAGGCAAATAAGTACCTATTAAAAAAAAAAAAAATCTCAAAAATATTCACTAGAACAAACAGTCAAATCTGTGTTGGCCACCCTGTATATAAATACAACAAGTCCATACTAGCCAAACACCTTGTAAATACGAAGTATCAAAAACGTGTCAATTTCGTGTAAGGGCGCCGCACGAATTTTTGTACAAATAAGAACTTTATGTAAACAACTACGGTTGTTAATTAAGGGAAAACAATATCGATACGTCTCACAAGTGCATTGAAAGCCGCCATATCTACAAGTTGCAGTAAGTAGAATCTACGCAACTGTCTTTTTTAGACGGTAGTTACAAATAATTTATCAATGTATTTTGTTATTTTCCAGGTTAGTAAGCTTTCGTAAGAGGTGAAAAAATGGCCGTATTGAAATCGCGGTATGTAACGTTGTTTTTTTTTATAACGCAATTTCTCAATTGGTCGTACGGTGACGAGGCGGAAGAAATCGAGAAGTCCAAAAACAAATTGTTAAGCATACAGGGTTTGGCTAACGGTTACACGGGTGTTCATGCCCCGTACGATCGTCAGAGTTTGAATAACTGGTCCCTAGAAGATTTACTGCTAAAAATAGACGAATTATACAACCGACTGGAATGCGGATACCTTTACGGCTTTCAGTTGCATTTGAAATTGACGAAAGGCGTGGCTTTAAAATACGCTAAAAGAGCTGTCACGCCGGAGATGATCGAGGATGTTTCGTTCGATAACGAGGTGACCATGATGATCGATTCGTTTGTGGATCCGAGCAACGACCGGTTAAACAAGCATCTATTATGGTTGCTTTTCAATTACGCCCGTAGCACGCGCGACTACTTAATGCGTATCGCCAAAGGCGGTAGGTTTAACCCTAAAATTCCAAAGCTACCTAAACAGTTGGACGATCAGACGGTGCGGTCCGCAGTAGACATACGCCTCGTCGGCTTAGGGTGTTTACCCGACAACTATTTCAATATGTATTCCGACATGTGCGAACATTGGCAGTTAGCAGTAGACGACGAACAACCGTCGCAGCAAAATGTGATAAACGCAATACGAAAGAACAAACAATTACTGAATAAAAACATCATCGAAAACAGGGCTAACCGACTATTGCGGCCCTCGACGTACGAAACGCTTTCTTACGGCTCCTTGTGGCTGTTTCGCGACGAGGGAGCATTCACATCGTTTTTCGATGAATTCTTGGCCACCAAGTTGGGTCGTGTCCAAGCTCGGTTTCCGGGATTGGATTCCAAAGGGAATTTGACAGGAATCGATTCACTCGGAGAATACCAGAATCAGGTAATCGGTATGTTGAAAATAATAATGTTGCAAATACTATTGTCGTACACGAATAGACTCGGCGATTCCGATGAATTTTTAAAAGACGCCAAGAAGTTTGACACTGAAGTCTTTAGCAGGTTTCAACATTTGATGTTGTTGAAAGACGACATGTACTTCAAAAACATCTACGAAAAATATTCAACGTGTTCCGCTGATTATGAAAAGTGCAAGTCACTTCTAAACAAAGACATTGGTACATTGATTGGTATGATTACGGATATAAATCATTTACCCATAATCAAATCGACAGTGACCGTTGGTGACAAGTGCTTGGACGGCGTTTTTAGAGTAGGCATACGTTTGGTCGAAAAAATTCAAAAAGGGATTGGGGAAAATACAATCAGGACGGTGCAAGCGTTTTTGGTTGCAGTTAGCCAAACAACCTCAGTTGCCTGGCCGACTCGTTAAGACTACTACTACGTGGCGCGTCACGAATGATTCTTTTATTTAAACTTTTTAACATTAAATATATTTCATAATATTATAAGCAAATAATTGTACGTATTTATAAGCACGTATTTTGATTTTTTTTTTTTGGGAATATTAAAATAATTATAAACAATCTATATATATATATATATAAATGAATTTCTGTTATTTTGTCTGTCCTTTATGCATTAGTACACCATACGTCCGATCGCCAGGAAACTTTAGGAAGTTGTTGAGTACACTCCCGCGAACCTAACTGCCATAGTACTTTTCGAAAAATATTTCCCCTAAGGGTGGCCTCAAACTCGAACTTTGTACTTTAAATACGAAATGTAAATAAATTAAATGATGATGATTAAAAGAACAGGCCGATTCTATGTACCACGATTTTGGGCAAGCTTTTAACTGTTGGAACGGGATCTGAGACTGAGACTGGGACCGGGACATATATTATATGATGTGTCACAAAAACGCTGTCACGCTGTTATCTGATAAGAAATAAGTGATTAAAGATTAGAGATGAGGGAATGGGACTTAATGTACTTAGCCCTGAGCCCTGGCAGACTAAATCTCGGGCAACTCCCAGTCCGGACAGCTTGTATTTATATAAAATAAAATATAGCTTTCTAGTTAATATAAATCCACCCCGGAACTTTATTTGGTTAAACGTCACGAAAAAAAAACTATTTTTTATTAAATCATCATGACAATATGAAATTAAAAAAATGATTCATCGATGTATATCGAACGGTTTATATGCAAATATCTGTGTAATAATGGCGTTCTATGTTGGTGCGGTATTGTTTGCCATAACGTTGAAATTATATGGTTTTTCTTTTACCGAAAATACAGGTGTGTCGGTAATTATTGTTTAAAACGAACATCGCTGTAATTTTATTTTATCATTAATTACAACACATGTAATATAACAATATATAATATATTGGATTTGGTCTATGGTTCTTTAGCCTCCTTAAAACTTTAGACAAATGTTTTGTTGTTGTTCAGTGTAAAGTTTTTATGAAATATTTAAACTGTTACAATTATCATTTATAATTTATAATACTACCCACAGTCCCAACAGAGTTCTTTTCAAATTTTATACTATAGTAATTTTCGGGAGCGAAACCCAAATAAAAATAATTTTATTAAAACCTTACAAAATACAAAACACTTAACTTTATAATAAATACCGTCCCAGCAAATTTTTTTACAAACTAAAAAGCATTAGCTTTTTGCAACCACAATAGAATCCAGTAGAAAATGTATGTTTTGTTTTCAGGTCACGATACACTAAACGGCGTTTTGTATAGGCAATTGTAGTACACGAACAACTAAATATATTATTATAGATTATTATTCATTACCGCCTTTTAATAAAACGGTTGCTATGAGAATTAAAATTACCTATTGTATTTTATACATAAACGCAAGTTTAAAATAGTATGAAAGTAGTAACCACAAGTTCATTAAATATGTTGCAAAAACAAATATAAAAAACCAATTTTTAAAGATTCGAATATTCGAATAGTTGAAAAAAATGTATTTGTAAATTAATTTTTAATACTATTTGAAGATTCGAAACCTTATTGAGATTCTAATCCAAACTATTCGAATATTCAAATATTTCCCATCACTACAGTAAATCTACAATGAAAGATACAAATTCAATGTATCTAAATTTAATTATTGCAAACTAATAAAAAAGATGAAAATAAAAGAATTTATTAAATACTGTATTTCATAGTACTATATTTAAGTTATGTAAAAGTTATATTATATATTCATAACCTATTCACACATAACATCATATTTATATTTTTACCAACTATGTAAGTGGTCCATAATACTTAGATTATCAATAAAAATGTATTGAAGTTGTTTTTAATTTATTTTAAATGATTTCTCAAATAAAAAAAAAATGCCTGCTTCAAAGAAGACTAGTGTTTTTACTATTTTAGTTTTCCTTATTAAAAAAAAAAAATGTTGCTATAGATTTTTGAAAATAATCGGCTTAGGCCCACGCTGTCTATCCTTTTGAGGGTAAAGTGCCAAGGGTATTTTCTTAATATTTAACTGTATAATGATGAGTATTATGTACATAGAGACCGCAGTCTATGTAAACAATACAGGTTAGATTTTACATGAAGTGATTTTTGGCCTTTCTAATAACCTTTTATATACGATTTCTAACTTACAATAAGAATTCTTTAAAACCATAATAAGCTCTAAGCAATAACATATGTTTTATTACAATCATTTCACACTGCAACGAACGCCAAATTAATATAAATAATAATGTTCATAATATGCTCATAAATAACTCCGGTGTTATTGGAGACAACTATATTTGTCTTGAAGAACAATATTAATACAATTTATTTTATTTGTTCAAACAAACTTAAAACCATTTGTATCCCCAAATTTGTATTGATTAATTGTAGACATAATCGTTGGTATTGTAAGTACTAAAACACTGAATATTTAAAGTACAGTCGTAACCTAGTACAGTCGAATAAACAGTACATTTGAACAGTTAATATGATAAATATTAAAATAATTATTCTTTTGCTTAGTCTGGCAGCATACGTGGCGTAAGTAACTATTTCTTTTGAAAGAGCGTTTGGACATATTTCATTAAATCTAGTCTTCTTGTATTAATTTTTATCTTGAATATAAACGTTTGCTTTTCAGGTGTGGTGGCGGTAATGCATCTGAAGAGGGAAAAAAAGGTTATACAATGTGATCTATTGTTCACGATTATCTTATCGTGAACCACTCATTATTTCATAAAGTTCAATAAGAAATTAATTTATTTTTTCATATTGTTTGTATACAATGTGATTTTAATTTTTCACAATTTTTTTTTAATTTTCACTCCCTAACTTAGTTTTTTTCATAGCTACTTTTGAAACTTAAATAGTAACGCATACATTTCATTAGCTTTTTAAATTGAAAATAATGTACTAAAAATGTTGTGGCAGGTTGATAAGCAATTTTGAACTACAATTTTAAAGGTTAGGTATCCATCCTTTATACACAGACATTTTTATTTTTTAAGGTTTAACGTTTTTCTCGGCATCGTCGTTTTGTTGTTAAAAAATACAACCCGGGCACGAAAATGATTTCCCCTAAGTGTATTTACATTTTGATCTCGGCAATACTGTTTAGCATAATGCTCGATAAAAACCAATGAACATCTATGTTATTTTTTTTAGTAAATCTACTTATTCGAATCCTGGCAGAAATAAACAAGCACTATTGTTCTTGTCCTTGGCAGTAATAATAAGGTTAGGTGCCAAAGACGAGAACGTTATCTGCATTTAAAACCCTGTAAAATACCATTTTTTTTCACTATCGAGTATAAAAAATGTGTTTCATTCAATAGTGTTTTTTTTATTTAGTATGCTGTTTGATTTTTTTATAACTAAAAATAACACGTCATTTTAATAAATCATTTAATGTTTCTCGACCATCGAGGAATGGTTATAGAGTTTACTTCGTAAAAATCAAAAAACGCTGATTTTTTGTTTGCAAAATTGCTTTCTTTTAACTTTGCCTTAAATCCGTTTACCCAGTACTGTTAAATATTTAATATTATAAAACACAAACGTTACTCAGAAGTCAAAAAATCAATGATTAAATTACTAAACGAATTTTGATTTGTTCGTGACTAGAACGGCGCGCCGGTGCGTTAGACATATTTAAAAGATAAAAAGCAATTAGCTTTTCTTTAAAGGCAATTTAAAAAAAAAAGCGCCAATCACAAACTTGCCGATAATGTATCAGTGTTAAATTAAAAACTTGTCAAAATAATTGGTTTTTTTTAACAAGTTTACCACTCTTAAATTATTGTTATTCACTGTGTTGACTATAAATTGAACTTACATTGTTTTCTACGCTTACACTGCTTTATAGTTACAATTAGTTAAGTGTACAATACACATAGGCAATAACTGCTGTTAAAAGTGTATAATATGTACAATTGTGTGCAAAATATAACATATTTATTATTAATAAATTAACGGTACAAACAAAAATGTTTTCAAAAATTATTATTTATTTCTCAAAAATGATACATAATACAAGACAATATTAACTAAAAATATACTGTGTTTTATACACTATACTTGTTTTTAAAGTCTGTATTAGAAAAAGGATTGAATCCGTCATCTTCGTTGGATATCTGACAACAATAAAGCGTAACAAAATTATATTTTTATAAGTATTTAACCTACTTTAAATTCAAAATATGACTAATAATTTATTAAATTTTAGTGTAGCCAACTCTAAAACTTTTTTTTACTTTTGTTGTACCTTATACTTGTGTTACCATGTTCTATACCGTATGCTTTTATAGATAAGTTTATAGATAACTACCCATTTAGTAAATTTTTGTTATTAGCTGAATAAAAAACACATTATTACCGTTAGTACATCATCGGCAGAAGTGTCATCACTCTAAAAATAGGCATTAACCATTAAATATATTTAAAACGAAGTATTTCAGTTATAATACTACAACTTTTCACTATAATAACAAATTTACTATTTACTAATTTTGGGAATATTATTAATTTACCGCTGAGTTTTCCTCATCGTCCTAAAAAATAATTAAATATTTATTTAACTGTATGTACACTATACACGACATTTCATAGACATTTTATCAAAACACATTTTATTATACTTGAAAAGTTTAAAAAAAAAAATTAACTCTGAATTTTTTATGATATCACAGTAGTATACTGTAATATTTTTCAAGGAGAAAGGAGAATATTTTGGCTTTTAAAAGTTTTGAAAACTATTAGGAGATTAGCATAGAGAGACCACGCATTGGAGGTAAACGTAAACGGAAAAAAAAATATTTACCCATTTTAGCTTAATTTTATAAAGCCATGGAGCAACGTGAAGTGGAATAGAGTGGTCGGATTTTAAAACTTGTATGCGATAAGGCAATGAAGAAACAAAATTAAATATTTAAAAAAACTATTTCAGTAATATTATTGAATATATAATTGAATAGGTTAAACTCAATAGATTATGTTCTAAACCTACAGCTGTGACCTCAGCCTGAATAATCAATTCTCACAGAAAAAAAATCATCGAATGATCTCTTTTTCTAACATTATAATTACCTACATGGAAATATTGATATTATCATTATTTGAATTAAAACACACCGAAAAGTATGATATGAAAATTATTATTATTTTTACCTTTAGAGGTTCATTTTCGCCAGATCGTTTAATCGAATCAGACTTTTCCAACCGACCGATTGTATTGCCTACAGGGTAAATATTCTCAAAAACCTTAAAGCACACGAGAGATAAATATTAAAATATAAAAAATTATATTAATCGTGGTTTTTTTTTTAATTCGGTGTATGTCAGTAAGTCACTAAAAAATAGGTCAGGTTAGTTTGAGTCACATTGAACCTTATGAACTTCATTATTCCACCGCTATGCTTCTTTTAGCATCGATCATACCGCCTTTGCTTACTTTAGCTCTCTTCATACTACACATGATAATCACATCTTATTCTTTCCAAATCCACATTGTATCTCCTTTAATTATTCACACTTACGGTGAGCATATAAAGTATGATAATAAAATGATATATAATTACCGGATTTTCGTTCTCATCATAACTTCTGTGATTGCCAAATTGTGTTTGGCCAAAGTCAGACTGAAAAATATGTAACATGATAATTAACTGTTTAATACCTACAGAAAAAATTCAATCCGGACATCACAGATTTAAAAACCAAAGCCAAAAATCGCTTGGAAATCTTTCGCACCAAGTTAGAATATAAAATATGTATACACATAGGCTCAAATTTATTTTTGAGATGAAATATATTATTAAGTATTTAATATTAACCATTTGAATGAATTAAGGGGAATATAATATGTAGGTACATTTTTTTTGTTTCATTAGTTGTTTAAATAATTAAATTAATTTACGTATTTAAAAAACATGTTTTCGCTGTGTCCGGATTCCAAATGGGATGTTTTACTAACAATTGTTTAGGGGTATACACAATTTAATTATTTGAAAAACGTTTTACTTGAGAGCAAAATGTAAATTTATTTGCTCTATTTTTAAAGTTTTGTGATGAACAAAAAATATATGTATTAATACTTAGTAACAGTATTTTTTCAAATGTATTATTTCATATTAAAACATAACATATTTTATATGTATTAACATTTTAATTTGAATTACCTTATCATCACTCGAATCCTCATTTAAGTTATCAAGCTGAAAAATGTTCGTAAGATTAAATAAGATTACAATACTTCTTTATTGCTTATAAATTAATTTGAGCTTTATTCATAGGAATTTTAGTTATCTACCTAGATTAAATTCAATACAACTGATAATTTAATACATTTTAGGGTAACGGCCTCTAAAACTTTTGTTTACACGGGTGTACTCTACATTTTTGTTACCATGTTCTACAATGTAGGTTTGTTTTAATATTTTAGCTGTCAACTACCGTAAAATTAAGTAGGTACATGCTTTTTTATTAGCTGATGTAGAATTGTATTTTAAAATTAAAAAATATATAACAAAATAAAAACACATTATTACCGTTAGTACATAATTGCCAGTAGTTCTAGTGCCATAATTTGTGTATTCATTCTAAAATTAGGCAATAACCATTAAACATTTAAAATGTAGTAGTTTAGTTGTATTACTGAGTGTGTATTTTATTAGATAAATTAAATTCCCCTGATCTTATTGGAGACACAATGTTTGTTAACAGTTATTATATTACATAATTTACACAATGTCTTATGACATATAAAATTACATTTTTTAATTTAGTTCAATTAAAACTTAAGATAAAAATAACACTGATTAACGTTAGTTCATTATCATAGAAAGGCCATGCTTATTTCTCTAATCGTTATAAAACATGAACGATTAATTAATTAAAAAGTTATTTTTGTAGTATTATTATACACATGCGTAAAGGAGTTAACAATACAGGGTGATTCTTTTAACGCCCTTTACTACTTTACTTAAAAACTAATAAGATGATTACAAAAAAACTTTTCTGTGTGAAAAATATTAACTGATTATACAATAATTACTTTTGTACCTTCCCCATTCCATAAAAACTTGATACTGACTTATGATTTTTAATCAAATGGGCAACCCTCATGTTTGTATAAATAAATATATATTATAAATTGGAATATATTCGAAATTGAAATAATTAAAATGTTTTAAAATTTAGTTTTGAAACTATTATTTTTTTTTTTAGGTATTAGTAATATTTATAAACACAGCTATCAAGAGAGGCTTTTTGTACTCTTGGATAAGTACACAATTTATGCAGATCCCGTATATATTTATTTGTAATTATTATCGTTGGAAAATAATTTAATAAGGAACAAATATATTGGTATCTATTTAGACATACCTCTACCTATAATTTAATATTGTTCCCAATTATTAACTTTTTATATTATAAAGGCGAAATTGTAAAAGATTTTTTTAATTTTAATTATCAGTACACTAGTCAATACAACCACAGTTCCTAATAAAACATTTTTATTTATTTAAGCCTTAAACAGTTTATAAATGTACTATATTTATTATTAGTCTTAGTCGTTGGATGCCTAATAACATAAAAACGTATCATATTAACATTTAAACTTAAGTTACCTCAGGAATAATCGACTCCTCATTAAAGTCAACAAGCTGAAAAATGTTAATATCTAAAGGTTAATAAGTTTACTTTTTTATTTTTTATTAATGAATTTGAGCTCTAGATTGATTTTTAGTTAAACTGATAATTTATTTAATTTTAGTGTAACAGACTCTAAAACTTTTGTTTACACGGTTGTAATCTATTTTTGTAATATCATATTCTAAAGTATAGGTATGCAATTTGTAGTTTAGTAGTTGCTAACCACCGCAAAATGTTGTAAACATTTTTTATTAGCTGCTGTAGAACTATTACAGGGTGATTTTTTGTATCGTGGGCCACTCAATATCTCATAAGATTTAATTAGTAATAACATTTTTCTTTTGTATAGTGTTTTTAAAAAATGTGATCTCAATATCACACACATTTTTATGTTTTACATAAAATTATAAATTTATATTAAACAATAACATCAAAAATAGTTATTCAAAACTGGTTATTGACCAGTCAAAATGTTTAGTACCTATCGGTGCCTTAATATTTGTAACCATTTATCGAATCATAATTTCAAATCAGAATGAATTATAACTTAAATAAAGAGAATATAGATTACCGGTTTTTTATAATCATAGAAATTCCCACTAGCATTTGAGTATTCGTTCTGAAAATGGACAAATTTACATTATTATTATTATAAATTATATATTTATTTTAATAATATCACTAAAATTTATTTTATTCATGATTCCACTTTCCGATCTGAAAATGGACATGAATGATTAAAAATGTAATGTATTTCATTTTAATGAATTTTTTTTTTATTATTATTATTATAAAGGATGTTTAGTTTTTTTTGGATAAATTATTATTCATTAAATCTTGGAGCACATAACACTATTGGTTTGTTTATATTTTTTAGTAGTTAACTAAAAATTAATCAATTATTTTATTTTAAAATGAATTCGCATTTATATTTTTCTTTTTTAATCATCCATATTTGTTGAGCACGCGTATTTAATAATAAAATAAAATTTAATTACTATTTCGTCTTCAATATTGTTATAGGGTGAAAAAATGTCAGCAACGAATTCGCCTTTATTCTGAAAACGTACATAATAATATTTAAGTATATGTTTTAGTTAAAAAATGTATTAGGTAGGTATATTATAGAACAAGACATTGTGGGAAAATACCAATGTGGAAAATCGATAATTGACCAATACGGTATCAGTCATCCGTTTCAGCACCATATCAGTTAGACAACTGTCTCAAAAACACTTCGGATTATATGGTTGTTTTGGTGAACTCTAGAAACAAAGTGACCGCCAACTATAATTGTACTTTTGGAATCAGACCAGATGATAGGTTTAGAGGAGAATCAAGAAAAAACAAAATATATCAATATATGATTATAACGCAGGGACGATAGAGACGAAGCAAGCTTACAAGTAGACAAAACTAAACAAGCCAAAAATGTTGGGGTTTAAAAGATTTGCGTATCATTTACATTTGTTTGAAATGAGCATCCAATTCAATAATGAATATCCATTATTTGTATTAAAAATGCATTCACACTTGTAAGATTTGATTAAAATGTTCAATTTAAAATTATAGTTAATTAAATTGTGAGTTAATAAACTTAAAAACCTCGAAATTCCTTGGTATACAATTAGAAAGTTTAAAATCTCATAGATTTGTTTTTAATAAATAAAATAATAAGTTATTCATTTAAGCTGTGCTACTTAAAAATATAATGAAACCTAGATTACCTTAGATTTTTGGTCGTCACTTCTGACTAGATTTCCTAATGAAATCAAATTATTAATTTCATCAATGCCATCATTCTGAAAATCAAAAATTTAATGATTTTAACACTATAATAATAAATGTACTGTTTATTTCTTTCAGGGATATTATTACTTTACCGTCGTGTTATCCTCATCGTCCTAAAAAATAATCAAATACCTATGTATTAAATATTGTATACACCATACACGACATTCCAGTATTTCACAGAAATTATATTAAAATGCATTTTATAATAATTTTAATAGTTACAAAAAAATCTGAATTTATGAATTTCTTATGATATGACATTAGTACATTTTGTACATATATTTTTTAAGGAGAAAGGAAAATATTTTGGAATTTAAAAGTATTGGAAATTATTGAGAGATTAGCATAGAAAGACCACGGTTTAAAACGAAACGTAAACCAAAAAAAAAAATTATTAAGCTTTGTTTTATTTGTTGGAACTAATCTGGTTAAAATACACAGCTAATTAAACTTTTTGACTAAAACATACAAACAAGTTAACGACCAGCCTTACAGAGCTACAGTTATATAGCAATCAACATGTTTAATTTGAAACTCCGAAAAGAGAAAACTTAACGGATTCAAAGTATCTTCAAAAGCAATTTAAGTATTTACATTTTTTTAAATTCTTCATAACATTTACAAGGCATCAATCGTGCATAATTTTAAAATTAGTTTTAGTTAATTAATTATTTCTATTTGGAAAAAAAGTTACAGTCTACTTAAAGCCTTACGGCTAAAATTATAAAACATGAAACGTGCTTTACCCTGCAGGCTCCTGAATAGTTATTATTGCTGATCTATAATCTCATTGCGATTTATGATGATAGTAAAATCTATACTCGTATGTTCTGGTCAAATAAATAACAACCTCATTGCTTAGTTACTGCGCTACTTAAGTAACGCAATTTAGTTTCGTTATTGAGTGTCGTTTTAGAGCAGAGGGGCCAAGGCTAAATCATGTATAATGCTAAAATTACATTTTGTTTAGCATTTTTACTATAATATTATTAAAACAAATATTAAAAGTGTCCTACGACCATAAAGCATACGAAACATAAAGCACAAATATTTATACCTGTTCCAAAACTGTTTTCGCATTATACGTTTCGGAGTACCATTAATATTAGAATGAGTTGTTTTTAAACAACAAAAAAAACAGATGTGAAGGCCTCTTAAGTAAATAACTAAATTAAATGATCTTTGTAGCCGCCCAAGTGGACTTTTTCATTCTTACAATTATTATATATAATTATTTTTGTTGAAGTTTTGCATAACAATTTATTTCAACAATTAAAACTATGTACATTGTTAAAAATGATAATATATTACACACGAATAAACAATTAATAGTACTACAGCCTCCAAGATAAACAACAAGATACTGTTAATGATCTAATCTCATAATTAAAATTAAGTACGATCGTACCTTGGCTTTAGTGGTTCGCCCCTAAGGGGTCCCCTACGACCACGGACCGACTAGTAGCGCTAGGCGCTAATTGCGGGACGGGGAAGGTGTGTCACAAGAGAAGTGGATCGGCTGAAGGCCACTTATCGTTCGGCTCGAGTTAAAATTAAGTATAGAGGAGAGGTCAAGAGATACATGAGTTTATTATTATTATTAATTAATTAATATAAATAAGATTATTATAACTAATGTAATTTCGGTTAAATTAAAAATGTAATGTTTATTTCACCATTTTAGTTTTTTGCAACATACATATACACACGCATTAGCCGTAGTCGTGATCGTAGACGGAGTTGAAATATTATCCGCTGTCGTGTAGTGATAAAATAAAAACGTAAATACAATAATTTGTTTTAAATACATTCTTACAAACTGATAAATTGAAAATTTAAAACTAGTATTACGTATGGTAGTATAATAAAACTAAAAACCAACACTATGAAAAAAATAATTGTGAACTAAATACAAATGACGACTTTATCCTAAACAATTGTTTTCATGATAATACAAATATTACCAATTTAAGTAAATATTAAAAGTATTTTGTTGTTCGCTCGAAATAAAAAAACAATTGTTTGTTTTTCGTTCGAATTGTGAAAATAATTGTATTCATATTATTTTCATACAATTCCTTAAATCATGGTATTAAATTTGTTTTACCGTGTATGGTGTTTTTTTTACCTATATCCGGCTCACGAAAACTGAACGTTGACATTAGCGCTACCATTGGCAAATTGCCATTAGTGGGTATCAAAATAATTGGCGCGCTTTTTGAAATGTTAAAATGTACATATTTTATTATTTCGTCTCGCGCACTACGTTACGTATTAAGAATATAGCAATTAAAAACAATTAATAAAATTATGTTTATTATGTATATTTTAACATAACAGCTGACAACAACAATGATACGTACACAATACGGAGAACCACTGGCATCGACAACATTTGGCCGCCGCCCATCGGCCCTGAACGTTCAGTTTTCGTGAGCTGGACTAGTCTAGGTTTCATGTGTTAGTTTTGTAAAATTTACAAAATTACAATATTCAAATGGTATTGAAAAAATAAAGACCCCAACTTTGAAAATTAAAGCTTGTGATGAATGATGAGTGGACATTTCTGTTATTGCTGGAATAAAACCTAACCTTATCCTTGTAAAATCCAACCAAATTAGATTAGGCATCCTAGATCATTGAAAATTGATGTCTACAAACATTATTTATTTATGCTAAATGGGATTTGAAATGTTAAAATTTCTAGATTTAAAGAATGGTTATAAATACAATAATATATAATCGAATGGTAAATAATTTGTGCGTTTGACTTGCACAAAAAATATAGTAATACATTTTGATAGAGCAACGCGTTTCATCTTTTTCGCTGGTGTCTATATTATTTTTTGGAACAAAGTATATTATTAAAGGTATGAAATTTTACTATTATACCGCATCATATTTCATATACAATATAAATTATTAATATACATATTTTAATAAACCAAAGATTGGTTAAATGATTGATGTTTCTCTCTATTTTTCTCTGTCGAAATTGGATTAAGGAAATGCTAGGTACGTTTTTAAAAATAGAAATTTGATGTTACTATAGAATCAAAAGTCGATTAATTTCACTACTCGCTTCTAAAAATCAGAAAAACAATTAACAATAATTTGATAAATTCCATTTTGACTAGTAACTTTGCTGTTTTTTGGGATTTATTAACAATACAAAATTCGAACGCAAAAACATAATACTTAAAAATTAAATGGGACATTGTATATAAACCACTGGTGATTGACGTCCCTAAGAAAAGATAAATTAAAACCCAAAATTCCTTAATTATTCTACTTCTATAAACGGCTAAGGTATAAATAATATGATTTTAAATTCATCATAAGGGGGGGGGGGGCTCGGGGGTGCAAAACTCTTAAATTATGTAGATTTATGGCTGGTTAATGGAACAAAGGGAGAAGAAAAATTGATGAATAAACATATCTGTCAGTGATTATAAAATAATAATGTGATTTTAACATGTTACAGTTAGTTTGTTGTATGAATATCAAAAATGAATTGTACTATTCTGTGTTATTATTGATAATTTATAGAATAATCAATTCCCATAGAAAAATGATCATTGAAGGGTCTCTCTTGACTCTAACACTATAATAACATGGAAATATTAGTACTATCATTAGCTGGCTTAAAAGAATGACACTGAAAAGGATAATATGAAAACTATTATTTTTATTTTTACCTCTTGATGGTTATTTTCGTAGGATCCTTCAAACGAATCAGACTTGTCCGACCGACCGATTGTATTACCTACAGGGTAATTATTCTGAAAATACTGAAATCACACGAGAAATGTAATTAAAAATTCATCTGTATCATGGACAATTTTTCAATTGTAGTGCATGTCAGATACAGTATCGTATGTATTACTAAAAATATTCACTATAATTATATTTCATTATAGACTCAAACACAACTTAAAAATTAAAATTCTAGTCTACTAAATTTTATAGCAAAAAGGCTATACTATTTTTACCAACCAAATATTTTTCATATAATAGTAAAAATAAAATTAATCCAAAGGTCACTGGAAAAGTTAGTTTGAGCCACATTGAACCTTATGAACTTCATTATTCCACTGCTATGCTTCTTTTGGCCACGACCATACCGCCTTTGCTTACTCCAGCTACTTCTCGCACTACACATAATATTCGCATCTTATTCTTTCGATATCCGCATAATATCTCCCTCGATTAATCACACTTACGGTGAGCATATAAAGTATAGTAAAATGATATATAACTACCGGATTTTCGTTCTCATCATAATCTCTGTGATTTCCAAATTGTGTTTTGCCAGAGTCGGACTGAAAAATATAAAAACATGATAATTAAATGTTTAATACCTACTGCAAAAATTCAATCCAGATATCACAGCCAAAAATCGCTTCAAAATCTTTCGCACTAAGTAAGAATATAAAATATGTATACACATGAAGGGTCACGGAGTAAAAAGATCAATGTCATTTTTTTTTGTGAAAATGAGATACTATTTTATTTTTCAATTTTTGTAATAGTAAACAGTTTTTTTTCCTTTACTCAAATATATTTAGTTTGCCGTCAACATATGTTTTCCTCTCGCTCAAACCCTTCCTAAAATGTCATTTTGTAAGTTAGTAAATTTCAAAAATGGGATTTAAAAATATTGACATTGATCTTTTTTCCCCGTGACCCTTTACAGGCTAAACTTTATTTTTGAGATGAAATATATTATGTATTTAGTATTAATCACATGTATAAACACATTTAAGCATATGGATATATAATATGTAGGTAAATTTGTTTGACATCTTTTTGTTTCAATGTATTTAAATAACAGTAAATACTGATAATATGTATAGTATCAACCAAGCATTAGAAGTATAAAGTTGTTCCAATCTTTTTGGAACAATACATTTCCTTTTACAACTCAATAAATAAAATTGTCGTTTAAAATTAACATAATTTTTTAAATAATTAAATTAATATACGCATTTAAAAAACAGGATTTCGCTGTGTCCGGATTCCATCCGGGATTTTTCGCTAACAATTTGTTTAAACATTTTTAGGCGTGTACCCTATTTAATTTTTTGAAAAACGTTTTACTTGAGACTAAAATGTAAATTGATTTGGAGAATTTTTAAAGTTTTTTTATATAATATAGGTCAAAACGCCAAATTTCAACGAACGTTTGGATCGACCCCCGCCGATTATTTTAAAAATACACTGCATAATATTGTTACGATAAAAAATGTTCTCAAATTTTTTTGGATTTCTTTTTTGAATAATTTTGATCATCGTCGTAAAAATAATTTTAAGTTTGTGTCTTAAGAAACTAATTTTTATTGATAGCCGTAGATACTATAAATAAAACGATAAAAAAAGAGGTGTCAAGATAAAAACTCAAAATCCTTTCTACAACTATAGCCTAAATAATCGAGAAAAAAAAATTTGAGATCATTTATTTATTGTAACAGATATGCAGTGTATTTTCAAAAAATCGGCGGGGGGGTCGGCCCAAACGTTCGTTCAAATTTGGCGTTTTGACCCATATTATATATTAATATAACATTATATTATACCTACTTAGTAGCATTTTTTTTTAATGTACGAGTATTATTTCAGATGGTCGGAACAGATTAATTTGGAACAATAATAAAAATGTATTGTTCCGCCATGGTCGAAATGCAGCGATGGCCATTTTGCTTAGTATTTATACATGTTTGTATTAATTCATATAATAAAAACAAGCAGGCTAAAACCTTTTATAAAACAGTAGAATAAATATACGTTAAACAACCCAAACCATAATACAAAATGTTTGTTAAGGCAATTTAGTTTTAAAGATAAAATAATGCAATAATATATACCTGGGTGTACTTAGATGTTTCATTCTGAAAACAAACGATTAAATAATTAAAAATGGGTATTTTAGTATTATACTATTATTAATTAAATAGGTTAAATTCAATATGCGTAATATAATAAATTAATAGAATTGGAATTTACAGCTTTTTACTTTTTTTGGTTATATAATATTTTATATTACAGACATACAAATTATTTATGCTAATTTTTTTTTACTAGGTTTCTAAAGAGGTTAAACAAAAAAAAATGATAAACGATTTATCGAAGGCACATCGCACAGCCGTACAGATGAGATAAGTTAAATTGGTGAAAATTAAGTAAAATTAACCAATAACCTAAGCGACCTAAGAGCTTTATATGTATTATTGCGTAAAAAAATAAAATAAAATTGAAAGCCGATGATCCATTTTTTTGCAAATGTCAAAACGCAAAAGTGCGTAGAATGATCAGTGGTTGTATATTAATAGGGGTCCATGATAAATCCCCCAGATCAGATAAAGGTTAATTTCATCTATTACACTCCTAAACAATAATTGTATTTTTCTTAGAATTTTAATTATTCTTATCGTATTACTCATCAAACATCACTGAAAAATGGAGTCCCTTACACTCAAATTAAATTTTTTTTATACCCCTATGATATTACATTACCTTTGATTGTAGATTATTAAACTTATTACGCACATTCTAAAAAAAAAAATCATTTAACTTTTTATTAATTTAATTGTTATTACATCATCGTCATAATATAACAACATATCTAATGTTATCGTTAAGTATTATTATTAAAAAAAAAAATTGGAACCAATATCTCAAGATAATAATTATAAAAGGGTAGGTATAAACTATTTTTGTATGAATCTTATTGTTAGTTAAAAATAAAATCTTTATTTTTTTTATAATTAACACAATTACGAGGAGTCGGTAGAGGTTAGTTCATAGCTTAACTATCATAGTGTTTACACTCTATGATGTAAAACTCCTCTTAAAAAAAACTAATACTTTTTCCACATTTGTTTGAAATTGTATAAATTATTTTCTGCTATAAATTATAATTTATAATTTTAAAATACAGTAAGGTAACAATAAGGTTTACTAATAATAATAATAATTATTATTATTAGTAAACGTTATTGTTGTTAAAACTGTATTTTAAAACTCCATGTCGGGCATAATGAAATGCTTCCGTTACAACGTACACTTACCAATACTTACTTAATCAAACGCTTCCGCATAAATCTTTCACACAGCAAGTGCTAAGGTAAAATTTTAACATTAAATAAAATAGGGCGGATTGTTGTAGGCATTATACCATGTTCACGCTGTATGCGATTTCTCGCAAGCGCTCGAACCGTTTTGAATTTTGATACGTGTTCAAAATTTAACATACAACTTGCAAGTTACTATTATTATAATATCCTATATTATTATACAGGGTATAATTAAACAATGTATAATAATATATAGTATATTATAATTATACATTGTATTATACTAGATATAATTATACTCTGTACTTGTATACAGAGGGTACGGGACGTATAATTAAAATTATCAACTTGAACAATAATAGGGGAAGGTGTGGGAATTGCGGCCACTTAGCGGGATTTGAAATATCTTTGGAACTAAATATTCAGAAATTTTTTTAAATAAAATTATTAACTAGTTAGGCATTATGTATAGTTTCAGATCTTTCAAATAATGTTAAATTATTTTTTTTAAAAATTGCAAATGACCGCCATTACCCCCCCCATCATTTTTGGTTGGTATAACCCGTATCAGTCTTTTTTTAAATACACGTATTTACTTAAAAGCTATAATATTTAGTTAAATTATGATGAGCATAGAACTTTAATCCTTGTAAGTTTTTAATATAATTGAAACGTTCTGTATAGAAAAAATTAAATACTCTTACCTTGAGATGATTTTCAATTTGGGAAAATTTTATATTTTACAACTGTGATAACAAAATTGATAATTATTTTTTGGTGGAAAAAAAGTTGCTTACCGTTTTGAAACGGTGTGTTTGGTTTTTATTAGAAGCGTTCACACTCCACACGGTTTATTAAACTTAGGACGATTCACTAGAGGGTAATTGTAGGTGATCGCAGCTTTTGTTCCGTCTATTCCGTCTACAAGCGGGTCTTTGTTTACTCTAAAAATAATTTACCGTATTTATCTGTGGCCGAGTACGCTGTACACTATATAGATTTTTATTATGTTGTTATTATATTTGCAAACTCGTCTACATTTTTTATTTTTCCTGGGTCTCTCTATTTTATACACCGTTAAAAACAGCTTTTACGAAATTGAAATAAAATTATATTATGGCTTATATGCTATGATTAAATTAAGTATTTTTTATGAAGCAAGTATTGAATACAAATTAGTAGTAAATACCAAAAATAAATTATTTTTTATTTCTTTTTTTAATTCTGACGTTATAAATAAATTGTGTTAGTTCAAATTAATAGGAGAAAAAAATACATAAATACATTTACAAATACACATCTTGATCTATCTTAAGTCTTAACTAGGATTTATTAAATATATTTCATAATACAAGACGTGTAATAATGTTAATTAACAAAACAGCTGTTATCACTTATCAACAAATGTCTTTTGGCTGTATGATTTTATATTTAGCAATGGCTGCCAATTGACACTGATTCGATGGTTGCAGGTTGCCCGTCTTGGCACCTTTTTGGTTTTTGTGAATTGTGGTAGCTCGTGTGAACACTGGTCACTGAACAATGGGCAATGACCGGTATTTACTGTTCTATAACCAAGATTTCTAAGTTACTTCTTGTCAAGGTTTATAGAAAACCTTTGTCTTTTGTTCTTTATTACATGCCAACAGTTCTTCTTTGTGTTTTGCACTTTGGTGGTTGGCAACTCGTCCAGAAGCTATGCCACGTCTGATAAATTTCATTTCATCATTACCTGAATTCTGAATTACTCGAAGATATTTAAATAAAATGTCACAATCGCATAATATAATGGGGTTCTCCGAGTTATTGGCCTATTACAATAAGATGTATCATATAACCGAGGAATTGGCGTTGAAGACTTTAGTGGACACAGAAATACCAGTATATAGTTCGTTCATTTACCTCACGTCTGAGAACTGCTATGACATAATAGTGAGTACCTACTTATTTACAATTGTAATTTCCCATGAACTCTATAACGTACCTACATCTTATAGTTCAATAAAATACCTAACGAAGAATTGTTGCTGTAATGAAATAACAACATTCATAGTAGTGTTCACTGAATCATCCTTCAAAAGATTGAAGTACCTGCTATTTTTTTTACAGTGTTGAGTTTATATCAGGCCTATTTGAACTATCCTTGGTTTAACTTGCTTGATTTAAGTCGTGTTGGGTAAAAAATTTGGAAGTATAATTAATGAAAGATCTTTCAAAAAAAATATACAGATGAGGAATTATAAATAGCAAACATTTGCTACTTACACCTACTTTTAACAAAATATCTACCTCATTTCGATGATTTCTCACTAAGTACTGGTTTATAGTACAGTGTACTTGGTTTACACCTATATGAGAGTCAATTAACCTTTGAAATGCCGTGAAACGAGGTTTGTAAGCATTAGGGTACATCTATAATTTTTACTCTAAAAAAATTTATATTCGAATACTTATACTCGTATCTAATAAATGTAAATATAGCATTGTTGTACCTTTTCCACTTCACATGTAGCTCAATATAATTCTATTAAATATTTTAAATGATAAAACACGAGTATATTGCGAGTGTATAGCATTGATACTGCGTTTTTTTTAACGTTTATATTGCAATTAATAAAGTTATATGTTTATTTTAAATGTCTCTTTTTTTACTGCTTTTACATTTTCAAGTTGACTTTTTAATTGCAATAAAGTGCCATTTAATAGTTCCAATTTTTTATTATGCAATTGGTCTTCAACTTCTTGTTTTTGTGTCGCTAATCGTTCATTAAAATTAGCTTTCTTGCGAATTATAGCTATTTTTTTATAAATTTCTTGATTGCTATTTAGCAAAGTACTTTGTTCTTTTAAATAAGAAGAAATATCAGCTTCAAGATTAATGATTTCGTTCAAGTCATCACGCATGTATTTGTTGCTTAATATAGTTAGTTTATCATATGTGTATAATGTCGCCATAACATCGTCTCTGATTCTTATTAACAGCTGTCCTTGATAAAAGTTTTTGACTGTGACTTGCCTAATTATTTCATTGAAACACTGTTTATAAATAAATCTTCTAGTCAAACATATTCCATCACTTTTTGCTCTCATATCTTTTAGTAACATATCAAATTTGTTTTTTAATCTATAAACATCTTTTCTTGTAGCTTCTTTATTAGATAGTTCTAAGTACCAAGTTTCAAAATTATTGGTGTTATATTTTGACGGAATTATAGTGTTTAAAATATTTGAACGGTCATTAATGTCGAAATCTTCCTCTACGGTTTCCGAGTTATTTGTATCGTTGGGTACTAAAGAATGCTTCCAATTTACCAGATCAAATGTCTCACTTTTGTCTTCAGTATTATTATTGATAACATTTTCCATTTTCTGTATTTCAGTAGGTAGTTAAGTATCTTTGCTATTATCCAACAGTTTATATGATTTCTTCAACTACGTATCAAATGTTTATTGTAAAGTAGTAATATAGGTAAACAGAATAGTTCAGTTACTGTTTGTATATTATTTCACTATATAAAACTATGGTAAATATTGATCTTGTTTATTTAAAGTTTGTATATTTTAGAAATATACCTTATCTTAAAAATAATTAAGTATCCTATTATTAAGATTAAGTAATTCCTAAGCCTCCTTTAAATATCCAAAATACATTTTGACAGTATTATGACTTTATTACACAACATGTAAAAGTCCATTTTAGTTCAGTAAATAAAAAAAAAATGCATATTGCATATTGTTATTAATATTTACAAATTGTTTTACTTTTTTAGAAAAATGAATTGGACGATTGGTCAAATATGAATCAACCATTGCCTGAGAGAATGCTCCTCATTTATTTGTTATCCGATTATATAAGCTGTGGGTTTTCTAACCCAAGTTTATATGCTACTTTTAATACAACACTTAAAACAAATAAATCAAAAAGGACACTATTAAAATCATTAGTGTCAATTTGGTATTATTTATTCAAGGCTTTAAAAATAACTAGTAAGTAAATTTTTTATTTTTTTTTAATTTTCTTTTAATTATTAATTTTGTTGTTTCTTTTAGGTTTAAATATTGAATCGATAAAACGTTTTGTAGTTGTTTTGGAACGCCTTTTTTGTAAAATTTCAAAATCATTAAATGACAATTGGATCACAATTAAATTTAAAGAAATAACTGAATTAGTTGAACATTATATTAAAAAATATGACCAAGAACTCAAAAGTATTCAAGCCATTCAACATTCTAGTGGAAATAATATTCATTCGGAAAATTTCAAGAAAAGACCCATGAACAATTTAGACATGAATCTTTCATCTAATAAATCAAAAATACAGAAGATTGATGTACGGCAAATACAAAAAAGTGATATGCAAGAAAATAAACAAAATATTAAAAGAATAACAGAAAATGTTCAACCAATATTTGTTCATAAACAAGTAGTATTACTACAAAATAACATGAAACCCTATTTAAACGGTAATAACATTGATAATATAATCGTAGCTTTATTTTTTTTTTTTTTGAACCATAAACCAGGCAAGGGTTAATTTTGAAATATTTAAAACAATAGCACATTTTTGATTGGTAATGGAAAGTATAAAATGTATCTTCAGTTATGCAGTGCTATGTTAGTGGTTAACTTGTCTGACAACACTAATACAAAATTGCAATTTTTAGCCAAAAATCGTATAAAAAAAAAAAATTGTATTTTTATCTGTTATTAATACTATAAAAAAACCAATATTTTTTTCCGGACATATTGGCAACTTTTGGTTTAATATAAACCAATCAGATAAATGTATAATCTTAAAAAAGTTATGGTGTCTTATTTTAACATAGGAAGAGTGTCAGTTTTTCTTGATTTTAGCCTGGTAATGTTATAGATTGCTTTGATACTGTTTAGCTGAGAGGTATTTAATAAAACCTTATAAATAAATATGGATAATAAAATTGTGGTGTAGATAAAATTATTATAATAATTATTGTAGTAATTATCTTATATTAATAGTTAAACTAATGTTAATTTTCAGAAAAAGTATTTATTCAAAAACCACAGCTAAATGTTTTTCAAGCAATGATGTCTAACGCCAAAGTACAAAAGAACAATTAATATGACAACTATTCCAAAAAAAAAAAGCATTAAAGTATCTTGTTTTTTTTTTTGTGATTATGTTTATTTGTTATTATTTTATTGAAATGTAAGTTTGATGTTTTAGAAATTTAAACTAATTTTACAACCTATAAGACATAGGTACTGATTTGTTATAACAGCGGGAATGTATTGTATTTATATTATGTATTTTTAAATAACTGTTTAAATTTAAAAATGTTTTTACACTTTTCGCTTTTGAGGTCAAAGGTTAATAATATACTCGTTTTCACTGTATTATATTGGTTGTACTATGTCTAAAAATAATGATTTCCAGGGTATTACTGTTTTGCGTGTAGACTTTGATTTTTCATCAATCCATACCATCGGAATGACGTTAAATATTATGCTGTTTTTATACTTTACTTGAGTTATAAGAGCTATGTAATTTTTTCAAGTCGTTCTATTAAAAATGTAATATATTTTGTTATGTGAATATTCAAAATGGCAGTTAAAAGAAAATACATTCAAATAATTTTGGGCAAGTACTAAAATTCTACGTCTGTGCATATATCAAGTTATATTAACTTTATTAATGCAAAAACAATAAAAAAATCTTCTAAGGTAAAATATAGGCTGTTTGACAATTTCTTTTTTTGAAAGAAATTCTAAAGTCGTCAAATTTTGTTAAACGAGTATTTGGAATTTGGTTTATAAAATTTGTATAATGGTATTCTTTGTTCAAATCTATTTTTCTATGAGCAGTAGCTGAAAAAATACATAAACAGTAAACGACTTAATTACTAAAGAAATTAAGCTTATAACTTATTTTATTGTTTCTTCTATTTGTTCATTGATTTTTTAGTAAATTAGATATTCATATTTCTTAAATATTCTACCTTGACCATAAATAATTAAAACAATATAACCTATAATTATTGACTTACGTTATTTTTTAATACACAAATGAGGTCGAAAAATAAAAGGAAGCAGCGGTCCTTAGTAGCAAAATTAACTCACATAATTGGCTACGGTCAAAGTGTAATTTCCCCCTTTTTTAGGGTGATTTCCTTAAGAAAAATAGGTATGACTACAGATTTTTGAGAACATTGTAAATGTCATAGTTCCATTATAGATCTACCCTCGTCCTTCGGTCTGATTTTTAGACCTAAATCTAAAACTGCTTGAAAAAGTGAAATAAAGACAATAGAAGAAAGGGTTACTGATCTTATTTTGGTTTGTCGATAGTACTATGTTTAAAGAATATTCCATAAAAATGTTGAACTAATTCGACTATTTCTAAAACAAGTTATGGAGCATTGTAATTTTGAGTGAAAAAGGGTTGACTTTTCAAAATGTTTGACCTATTAAAAAGTACCTTTCTGATACGAATGTGAAGTTAGCCATAAACGAAGCAGCAGTTTTTGATAACAGAAAGTGTCATGGCGTTGGTGTATGTTGTGCTGCCAACATTCCATTATTCTAAGGGACAGTCCATATACGCCCATACACCGACGATAATTATAATACGAACTCAAAAATATTATAATTTTACACTATTATCAAGGAAGGGTTTATAGCCCTTATACAATACTAACTAGCGTACCTAACCTAACCGGTGGTTTTTCTTAATAGAGACTCATTTTTTATATGGCACTGTCAACTGTGTAGTCAAAACAAATAATGTCTATTTCAGGCAATGTGCGACAATCAAAGCTCATAGCTCAAGTACCAAGTTAATACATTTTCATAAAAAAAATAAGTCAATAAACAAATTTAAAACTAAAATGAATGTGTGTTAGACGAAGAAAACCAATCACTTATTGTGGTGGCGTAACATTAACTGTGGTTTTATTGTGGAACATTTTAATTTTATTATTTATTTTACATATGTTTGAAAATAGTTTATTATTAAAAATAGGTAAATACATAAAAAAATTAACGAACGTACGACAAATCGCAAAAAAATTAGTGCATAATATTTCAAAAACATTTTTAACCCATTAAAATTTAAAATGGATAGGTAGGTTTGATACATAGACTTTATTATGGGTTAAACATCTTTTTTTTTTATGTAAATTAAAAAAACATAAATATATATACTATATACTATATCATACATTTAATTATTTATTGTTAACACTCATTTTATAACGAATAAAATTAAACATTGTTAACAGAAAAAAAAAGTAATTTTAATATATAAAGCTTGATAGTTGACGAAATTCACATTTTTTTGGATATAAATCACGATAAACAAGATAATTGTTTATACTTAATAATATATTATAATGTATAGTTATGTATGACTCGGTCTACGCATATGTGATTGTCTTTGAATAACCGAGCTTGATTAATGAAAAAAAAGGCTCGGCATGAAATAACAAATTTTGCTCTATCAAAAAAAATCGCACAGGTGTAGATGACTCTAGTGTAGACCCTCTTTAAAATGACAAACTAAAGTGATAAGTATAAAATTGTATCACCTAATATTATTTGTATCAATAGAGTTATACAATATATAATATTTCATAGACATGCAAATTTCTCACAGTAGACAATTATTACCTTAAATATGTTTTTGTTATATACCCTTATAATAATTAAGTAAAAAAAAAAAGATCACGCGATCTTGACAAAAATATTTAAGTCAAAAACTCTATTGTAGTGTTACCCAAGTCCTTAATCTCTTATTTTTTTTTTATACAGTGAACCCTATATTTGCTGACGACACTTCGTTACACTGGTATACCTAGTTGATGTTAGAAGCCGACGGGAATTTATGAGTTTAATATAATAATGATAATAATAAAATTAATGAAAACATTTCTGGCGATTAAAATAAGATGCATTATACAGTCGTTAAATACATAATATTTGTGTTTTTAGTTTTTTAGGCGCCGAGACAAAAAACGAAATGGTATCTTTGGCTAACGTAGCCCCTTCGATTGAGCAAATAGGAACAAAGACCTTAATACAAATAAACGTGTTTCACCAGCTATAAACTAGAATGGTAATAATAATAATAAAACATTTAATTGCCTAGTCGGCAAGTGCCTTCGTTACAAAATGTGCAATATGCTTTGCATTAGTAACCTAATTTACTAATAATAACATAAAAGGTAATCTTAAAACTAAATAATGCTATTCAACATACATAAACCAAATTTAAGGAGCGAATAATATGCTTCTTATCTTCGACGAAGTCCAAAATCTATTTGGTAGTTTCAAGTTTGGTTATTGAACACCTATTGTATAAAAAAATAAATATAATATATATTATGTTAGTCAGATCATTAAACAATTAAATATAAGATTAGTAAAATTTAAAACATTAGCTATATTCAAATTCATTTGATACCCTAACTTATTTTAATAACCATAAATTTGCAAGGGTTAAACATTCCAAGCAATCACTAGGACTAATTAACACAAATAAATGCCTTTTTTTTTTTAAATAATAATAATTAAATAAATTTGTTTTAATATTTATTTCTACACAGGGTGGTCAACTTATCGCGAACCACTCAATATCTCACTGGATTTAAAGTTGCTATCGATAAATCTCAGTTGGGAGAGGGGTAAAAACAAAAAACAAAATTGAGATCACATTGCATAAAAACACTATGTAAAGAAAAAATTTAATTTCTTATTGAGCCCAGTGAGATATTGAGTGGTTCAAGATAAATCGGTCACTTTGTATAACTACTTAAAAATATAGCTATATAGTACAGTGGGGACGGGAGATGATATAGGTCTACAGGTATTAATATAACTGTAAATGATAAAATCATTTTCAAATAAACGCTTCGACAAGAACCTGTCGATGACGCAAAAAAGAAATAGAAGTATCGATAAAAATTATTATAAACGCAAAAACGTGCCTAAATGTGTATTTACTATGTTTAGTATTAGAGTGGATACAATATTAGAATTGACAATATAATGAAAACATTTGCCAGATACTCTTGTTGATTCACATTTCGCTGGGACAAAGCAACCTAGAAATTTCTAGTGCCCAAATGTTTTAGAGAAAAGGGTTTTTGATATTTATCTGGTTTGTCAACGTGGTATATTTACAATAATATGTCTAAAGAATATTCCATACAAATTTGGAACTCATTCTACTGGTTTTAAAAAAGGTATAACTCGCCGCAATTTTGAGTTAAAAAATAAACAAATATTTAGGTATTTTTCTTGATTTTAAAGAGGAAAACGTGAATTTTATTAATTGTATACCCATTAAGTACCTAACTGGTACGATTTCTGATCTATTATAGAGTTGTTACAAGAAGAAATCGGATCTGCGGCTTAGAAGTTATAGCGGGTCCAAAACCATTTGATTGGCATTAACTTGGCAGTTTTGGCAAGACTTTACTAATAAGTAATAACCTTGATTGATCATACCTCTCAAACATTTCGTGTGAGTATATCGATCGGTGGTGGTAATGGAGCATTTTCTTCGTACATCATAGCCATTTTGCTGAAGTCGTTCTTATCATTTTTTTTCTTCTATTACATAAAAACGGAGAAGCACGTTAAAATCTAGTTATTCAAATATGCAGTCATATAAAGTAGTAGTCATCAAATAAATATTTAAGCAAAGTATTAATATAAAGTTTTCGCGCCTTTTGAAACTTAATTTATTTTATCTGTAGAATCAATCAGAAAGCATTCTGCTATTTTCGATTTGGTTTATTATTATAATATGTACACTCACGCCAATGGAAATTAAACATTCATCGCTACTACTCGAAGAAGTTTCATCTTCGACCATCAATGGTTTCGACTCAGCCGCATTCACGTTTACTTCCATATATAGCTGTTGCAACTGTTCACTAACCAATATAGGCTGTAAATGAAAATGATTTGTTTTGTATTAGTAATATTGTCGATTTCTTAGTTCTCCGGGCATCTAAAATGCCTATAATATCAACTCACTTGAGTGAGTTCGTTTAACGCATTCATGTCTTGTTGTAGTACTTCGTTGATATCTCTAGGTTGCATCTGATAGCGAAATATTAGTTCTGGAGTTGCCACTATGCCTTCCATCCAAAACGGTTGCTAAAATGAATAGACAATGGCTTTGCGTTAAAACAATATTCGCATTTGATTATTTCTTAAACAGCATTATTGTCATCTACCTTTTTAATAAACTGTTGGCGGATATTAGCTAAACCAATGTCGTTTTGCCACGATAAGTCCTGAAATCAAAAACAATATTCTTTTTATTTTTAATTCATTTGTGAAGTAGATTTCTGTTTTTTTCTTTCTACAGTCTAGAAATGAATTTGAATTAGAATATTATTATTATTTTATAAATTCTCAAGTATCACAAACATTATAAGAATTCAAATGAAGTCCCTAGTTGGACTAATAGCGTATGATATGTAGATATTTTGTTCAATAGGTAGTTACGCTTGTACACACCAATGTCCTATAATTAGCCGTATACAAATAATGTTGTATTTATTTTGGCTGTATTTTAATAGAGAAGCTAATATATTAATAACATCTATAATATAACTGGCTATTGTTTAGCCAGCCACAGTTGTACAACTAAGTATACAGGTCAGACAAAAGCTAAAAAATCTAATGTTTGGGAACCGTGTAAAAATTTTGAAATTGATTTGTAAAAAAAACATAGCTAAATAATTTGATAACAAACATCTTATTAATTATTAATTATCTTATTAGACTTCAAACTAGCAGGATTGGTCTGGTACTCAGATTCTAAATCTTTAAAAGGGAATCCAAAAAAAGTTATTTTTTAACGTTTTAAATAGTTTACACAATTTTACAGTTGTTTTTTCCTCAACACAGCTGTGGGTCCTGGCTGCGTTAACGAAGATTCGATTCTGACCATGCTAACTGTACAGATTAGATACTCCTCAAGGGACACAATATATTTAAAACTCAAGAAAATCTTTCACGTCGCATTTTGGCTAAAGATCCTTTTATATTCTCTCTCTTATTAAGTCATTTTTAAGTCCATTAGATGCTAATTATAGTATTTTATAGAATAACAATATAATATCTATATAAAACATTCAAAACTTTTAAACATACAAAGTTTAACCCTTGAATACTCATCGGATATCTAATTGAAAGAAAATATACTCACATCTTTTCCACTACTAATGTAACTTTTAAAGCTGTCGGTCTTGTCCCTTACGCTCGACGAGTACAGACTACTATCTTCGAAAATCCAACCATTACTATAAAATAACCAAATGTTAATTAATTTAAAGTAAAATCAATATCATTGTAAACTATTAAATTTCCAAGTTTGATAGGTAAATACCTAGATTTCAAACTGCCAATCTCTCGCCTACATTCCGATTCGGAACTCGTCACTACCTCTTCTTGGTGTGCTTGTGACTCTTTCGTTTTCTTCTGAGCCTTTGGTAACATATTTGAACATAACATATTATCTTTAATATATGTAATGAATTCAGAAAGTTTAGATAATTTTTGGGGATTCTACGAGTATATTGCCAGCAAAAAATTTATAATAATACCAATTTTAAAGACTATTATGACATATATTGCGTTACATTACCAATATAGCAACAAAAAAAGTATAATAAGGCACAGATTAAACTTATTTGTATACTATGATTGTATGGATAATTAATTACAACGGTTAAAATTTCATAAGTTCATAAGTTAAGTTGAAACTTTTTGTATGTGAGTATGATCCTATCATACTCCGTCTTCACTACGAGTTCCGATTCCACTGTGTTAGTTTTTCAATATATTGTTTGAATTTATTGTACCATAATATATTAAGAGTTAAATATCAGATGATCAAGGCCCGTGTTGGATAATGGATATGACGCTATTCTATTTGGGTTACATAATTAGAGTTTTACCTAACACAATGAAATCCAGAAATGCAGGAAAATAGCGTTGACGGTTGTTACATTTGCGCTGTCTTTGTATAGTATATACTTTAATCTATGATTATACACAATCCATGTTCATTTGAAAATGTATTCGGTTTAACGATTATCCTGATAGGCGCAACACGTTTAATGTTTTTTTAGGATGTGTATTTTAACTATTTACCTGGTCTGATTTCATGATGTGAGGTTTCTCACTGTGGTCATCTAGTTTTGTTAGATACTGAGCAATATGATTGTACGGCTGTTGAACAAATGACTGTAAATCGCAAAAGTTGATATGAGAATTTATATATTTTTTTATTGAAAATATTAATAACATTTTATATTTAATTTAAAAAATCCAGAATACATTTTATAATATACCGGTTAAAATTTGTCTAGCCGTATATATAATTCTTACTTTAGGTATTACTGAGCTAAATACTTTTCATCATGCTAAAAGTTCATTCAAAAGTTTACAAACCTGATTTTGCAAGAGTAAATATGGTTGAAATATTTGAGTGTCTTGTGTAATTTGATTTAATGCTGGTATGGTAGCCATTAAAGGTACTGCTATTGGTTTTAACTGCCCTATTAAGGTTTCTGTAAAATACATTTAAAAAATGTCAAACCAATAAAATTAAAATGGCTATGGTAATATTTTATTACACTGATAGTCAATACAAATTATTTTGTTAAATATTTTCTTATTAACTGAAGTTGATTTAATCTGTTCGCCGTATTGTACTTATTACTTATATGCCATTGCACATTGGTAGTGAATGCATATAGAATACATATTTAAGCTCAAGCAATAACTCTCAATTTAAGTACATAAGTATTAATATATTAAGTATCAAATACAAACAGACTGAACTATTTTAACAAATATGCAGTCATTACAGAGATATCTCACAACTGAACGTTACATAAAACATATTAACTAACTGTATACTTGACAGAGTTAAACCATGTAATGAAAATATATTTGAGGTCTATCGAGCTGACCTATGGCAGACGAATTCAATTGAACCAATAATCAAATTTTCATTCTGAGACAGGTATTCCTAAATATGTGAAAGTATGACAAAACACTACATGTTCTATTTATTGACTTTAAGAAGTCAAAATACGTTGACAATTCTGTCTATCAATGAAGCTCATTAACTTATTAACATCAATCGTATTGCGCATGAAAATTTAAGATTAAATTTTGATTTATCGGAGTGACGGAGAACTGAAGTTATTACAGAATAGGATTGAGGGGATGTACTACCTTCTGTACTATTTAACTTGGCTTTCAAGAAGTAGAAAGCATAGAGACGAAAACTTGACAAGACTTCACAATGGATGTAGTAAGGTGGAAGGAAATAGGTATTTTTATTAGTATTTTAGTATTAGTATTTTTATTACGCAGGATAAGGTGAACATAATATTTTAACGGTATAAATAATATTTAGATTATTTATAATAGTAGTTTTTATTTCATTCATATTTTTTTGTTAAAGAAAAAAGTGTAAATGTTGGCCGGAATTTAAAAAAAAATGTAATTTAATTATTTTCATTGTCGGTTTATTGACTTCTAGTAGGCAACTTATTTATTGTTATGAAGATTCATCTCGATGCTGCATCAAATAAAATTTATTTTTTTTTAAAATTTAAAGTTATTATGAACTAACAAACCACTGCAGTTGTATTATATTTGGTTATATTTAAATTTATTAAACTATGAGCGAATTTTAAACAATTAACTAAATCTAGATATATATTTTGAAAAAAAGTACCTATATGAAAAAGAAATAGATAAATAACCTAATTTTCGGTGAAATACTCGTAATACTATATATACTTAATAACATCTGTACACATTTTTTTATAATGTAAATTTTTAAGATAATACATTAACGGCCAGACCTCTAGGCAAATCGTTAAGCTTCTATTGAACTATTTACAAAGTAAAATTATGTTTGTCGTTCCGAATTCGAAATGAAGTTCAAAATTGTCTCTGCTAAATCTAGTGCAGTTGAAATTCATTTTGGGTCTGCTCAGTCTTGGGTCTGCTAAGTGATGTTCGACAATAGTTACGTACTTGACGAATTTGAATGGTCGGTCACACTTTTAAACAAATATAATGGTAAACAAAATAAATTATTGTTGTAACGATCGCATGTGCGTTTTGCGTCGCCCTGTTATCGTGTGGACTTCGGTCCGTTCATAATCTTTTATCATTTGCTTACAATTATCGAACAGTATATCACACAACAATGCACAAATCGGTACTCTATCACTGAAGCTTTCCAGCAAACAGCATAATCTATCAATTGGTCTTTCTCCAAAATTTGGTAAAGAAGTATTTTCTTATTCCAATAAATATGCGGCTCTTGCTAAAGACCTAAAAGAATATTTATCTCCTTACCTCGTCCAAAAACATCATCTACATAATGTTCATCATATCCATCTCAAAAAAAGTGGGCATGAAAGTACATAGGAACATGGATATGTCTTAATAGACAAGTATAGGACCCTGGTACTTTTTGGTTCTTTCTAATATGGAATGTTTTATTTCAAATCTCTTACTCTCTTATCTTATCTCTTATCTCTACTCTCTTACCTCACCTCCAGTATCCAGCTGGACCATATCTTAACTCTACAAGGGAATAGGGAATAGGGCCCAGCCTTTAAAAAACTCATCAATAAACATAAAACAGAGAAAACACGTTCCGTTCCTACTCAAGATGACAATATAATTAACTAAAGTATAATCCACAATATCTCGTATCTCTACAGCATATTAATTTTATGTTGTATTATTCCTATTATTACTATTATCATAATGTTTTTTTTCTTTGCTTTTGTTTCATCGATATTGTTATTATATATTTAGTAACTGTAGAAATATAATAACAGCTTTTGATTGACATACCTATCAAAATAAATAACCTCTAACTAATTTTTTAGCGGCTGTGCAGCTCTTTAAGTTTGTCCGTTTTATTGGTCATGACTTGCGCATGAAGTGCAACGATCGAGTCTAAACTTAAATTACTAACTATAGTTATTCGAATTTTGGGTCCACTATCAGTTTCGTTCGACGTGGTTTACCTTGAACTTTGCTGTTCGGCGTTACCAGGGCACTACAGGCGTTGATGTCTTCATCCATCGGGCTCTCCGGCATCACGTTATTGCTCAGTGGCAACTTGTAGTAGAGTATCTGATTGGGAACTATGGGGTTCGGAATGTCGACCCTGCAAAAGATAATCGTCAGTTACATAAGTTATTTGGCTGACGTTTGCTGACATTGAACACTTGCATTGTTTGCGAATCTCTACTTATTAGACAGGGAGGCCAAATTTGCGTGGACCTGGCCACGGTAGGAGTCATAGGTGACGTTTCGCTATCCTGTGTCTGCGCGTTCATCGTAGTCGGGTGGTTGACCAGCAAACGTTTTCTCTGTTTTGCCGTTTTGCCTTCGTGAATGCTCGAGTGGCTCCGTTTCACACCGTGAGTAGTATCGGACTGGAATAATTCACATTAGTTATTTTCAATCGAACTGACAACCGAGTTATACAGTTAAGGAGAACGGAAAGCTCCAAATTGCACACGAATAAAGACTAAGACGCGAAGTCACTTTCTGAAGTGTCTACCGAACAATTTTTTTAAAAAACAAATTTTTTTTATTCTAAAGTTTAACATCTTCTCTATCAGGTAAAGTAGTTGAATTTTTTCGGGTCCCAGGTCACTCTTGGATCGTTGGTAACGAAACTACCGATTCCCTTGCCATTTCTACAGCTCCCTTCCTTAAATTCGTGGTCTTTACATCCATTCAACATATTTTCTCCAGGTTTTCCATACAAATTTTCTCATGGCATCGCTCGATATGACTTATTATCTCTCAGTACCCATGATTGCATAGTCTTTATCTTACACGAAAATAAATTTGTTCTTTTGTCCGTTTACAATTTGGTCATAATCTCTGTTATATTAGGTTATATCTTCTTCTCCATTACCCTACCCTCCTCTCTTCCAATATAACTACCCTTTCTAACTTCCTCTCCACTATGGGTATTATCCAATATCCATCCAGAGGACATAAGTTAACACTTATGTCCTATGAATCATAACAATCTCAGTATTTTGTTTTAAATTATATTTACGGTATCGTTGTGCTCTTCTTGTGCGGTCTTTTTTAGTTTTTCGACAGACTTGAAACGTTTTGCATTGGTCTTGTGCTGTTTCACAAGATCGTTTTCCATTTTTTTGTTGTGGCTGATAATAGAAAAACAACAAATATTATTGTGTTATTAAAGTTATCACAATGTTACTGTATACTTAGCTTAATCGCTAAGATTCATTACCGGAGTAGCATTGCTTGAGTCAGCGGCGGTTGATTAATGTGAGACGGTTTCTGCTCCGAATAATAACTGGACGATTCTTGTTTGCAGGCGTGGTTTGCCATCGACGACGGTTTTTCCATCAACAACAACCCATCTGTGGTGCGCTTGCCAAAGTTCCTGCAACAAAGCAAATATTAATACATATATGCAATATGCAACGTGGGTACTTAAAATAATATTTTGTGTGTTTAATTATCGACCGTTCAACGTACTTCTCTAGCAGTATAACGTCGTCCTGGCTAGTAGCCTTCGGATAGCTATCCACGCTGGCCTCCGACGGTATTCTAATTATGTTGCTTTCGAAAAATCTAAATCAAATATACGATTAGCCAGTAAAGTGTAAATAAAATTTCGGGATTGATACAAAATTAAAATTGAGCTGCAAATTGTGGAACAATAACATAATATGGACCGCCAACGGTCGCATTATAATATTTAGGAATGATGCGCTCAGATAGAAATAAATACATAATATAAAACAAAACAATTTTGTATACTTAATTATGTACCAACATTTTTTTTTCAAAATCATCTAAAAAAATAAAATTAAAATATTTTTAAAAGTAAATAAGTACTTGTTTAAAAAAAAATAGATAAATACATAGTTTACCTGCTATAATAAAACATCATGTCTTACAAAAAAAAAAGGAACAATAAATAAAAGAGCAAAATCGATCAACGATATGTGATGTATGGAAGACATTATCGCTTGCGGTTTTTTTTTGTGACGGAAGAGGAACAGCAATCAAAGTTAATATGTATTTAAAAAAATATGCACACAGTATACCTTTGTATGTTGTCGTTATAGTTAAGTTGTGTATAACTTGGCGGTGTGCCGGAACTAGATTTACTTTCATGATTATGATGTGGAGATATTTCTCCCAGCATCACGGAATCGTGGTCCTATATAATGTTAAAAATAACAAAAATGTTGCTAATACACTATTATACAGTTTATTTTCTCAGTAAACACTACTAAGACCGCACATTTCGGCCACTGGTTTCTTCAGCAAAAAAACACGGCGCAAACAGTCAAACATCTTTTCTACTGTAAGACAATAATAATTTCTCTGCGAAATTAAAAGTCTTAAAATTTTTAATTTAATTATTTTTTAGTTTTCTCATAGACGATTTGCACATAGTTAGACCACGCCGCATATTTTTTTGGCAACCCGATTTTGAACGCAAACTTAACCAAAACCTAACCTAACCGCTAATCTTTGCGTCCATTTCGTTATGGCGACGGTTACTTTATTCGATATGCTCGTGGACTATCCATGTATATTTAATATATTCATGACGGGTTGCATAAACGTTCGTTAAAAGGTTTAATGAATCAATAGAGGTGTATCACTAAAAACATTGTTTAGTGGCCCGTGATCGGTCCATTAAATTCAAATGAAACATTATTTATTCATTTTCTACGCAACCCGACTGATTTGTCTGTATTATGGTTTTCTTGTTGATCGTATAAATATTTTAGTAACAATAAATTTTAATTTTTTATACAAGCAATAGCGGTCAACTGAATTTCTTTGGTGAGTACAAAGAAAAATAAAAATAAATACAAATTTAGCTGAACATATTTCTGTTGTCATATCAGAATTTAGTATAGAATACGTTTGACTGGTGTGTTAAGAGCAATTATTTTAGTTGTATGTATAATATTATACTTAGGGTACGTACAGAAAAACTTTCGCACGTTTCGGGTTGTATTTCCACTTGTAGCGGCACTTGTATCGCCGGGTCTATGCCGTCCACCAGAAAATTCATAAATAACGCCAAATCTTTACATTTGTTCGATATCTGTTGTTTAAGTTTTGTGGCCGTTTCCACGGGACACTTAAGTTTTTGTAAAACGTTTGTCGCTCCAATACAATTCTGTAATGATACACGTCACAACAGCGGTCAGTATAATATGTTACAATGTCGTTCTTGCCCGTTTTAAATGGTTTTAACATTAACATCTCATTATATTAATATACTATAGTATTGTTGTTTTAGTTATGATTTTTTTGTTTTTTTAATCTTACAAACAATTAAATTTTAGATGAAATTCCGGTGTTGCACTCTTTACCTACGCAGACATAAAAAATACTTTAGCGTTAAATATTATCGACTATAGTACAAATTGACTTAATATTAATTATTCACACTCGGGTGTGACTACTATCGATCATATTTTTGATCACGACAGAAGTTGTAGTTACCTTTTTAAGAATTTGTTTCACCTCGTCGGACACTTCTTTTGAATGTTTCCTGTCTTCCGCTGCTTTTTCGGACGACACATCTTCGACGGGTGTAGTGACGTCGGGATTGAGAGGACCCTTGAAAGGTATTTTAAGTATTACAAACAATTACAGACTATGAAGGCTAGTTCGTATAACTTGTGTGTATTGTAAATAGAATTACTTTATTGGACACTATTTTATTTGGCTCTATATTTGATGATCAATGGTTTTTGGTTATGGATTAAATATGATGTTAAAATAAACTCACCTGTATGACTTTATGGCGGCCAATTATGAACTCTACCCGTCCAGACCAGGGGTTAACGAAATTTGACCACTCGGTTTGCACCAACGCGAAATCGCCGTTTTGGCACTTGAATCTGTACGGTTTACCTTTGTATGGTACATTCCTAGCTTTGCTCACTGCACAAATAAGATATATATAAATATAAATATATACATTTATTGATATACAAAATTAAAAATCAAGGTTTTTGTTCTGTGTACGATTTTACGGATTATTTATATATTTAATACTATAGGTACTCACTGTTTTCATAAATTTCCTTTATAATCGACAAGTCGTCGATATTGTAATAGTCGAATACAGATCTACCAATTAAATTTTGTGGCAAATAACCAAAATGCGAGATTATCAGTTGGTCAACGTAGCACCACTCCAACAGAGCGTTGTGCTTGGTGATGAAATTCACAGGGTTTTTTTTTCTTTCTTCGGGACCTGTAAATGACCACGAAATAGTCCACCGAGTGATGTTAAAAAACTGTTTCGTTATCGTTAAAAATAATATGAACTTAAAAGGTGTACGTACAAGTGTATGCGGAGTGTATTAGTTGTGCTTTGATGATCAGTAGTAACTGCGGTTGGTGTAAGGCTATGATCTCGACGAGACACGTGGTGTCTGTGGTCTCTTTAAACGCAATGGTGAGCTTGCATACTTGGTAATGTATTTTTTTGGAAACTACTGAAAATCCGGCGTTTAGGTCTTTGTATCTCCGCATATTGCAATAGAATCCGTCGTTGGTTTTAGCTCGCAGAAAAGTCACAGTGGATTTACCATCTAAATAATAATTCAGTCCATTTGAAAAACGTGTGTGATCAGTCAGAATAGAAAAATCGTGCGAGGCGTCTAATTTGGTAGCAAACGTAAAAGGCATCAGGATCGATTTTTGCAACACTGCTAAACGACATTGTCCAACCCAATAGGCAACAACATATGCTCTAGTATTTCAGGGAGGAGTGTTATGAATGAGAATTTAATTGAAAAATATGTTCGTATACGTCCTCAGTAATAGGCTCTTCAGTGTGCTCATGTAACCTAACCTAACCCTGTATTGTTAATGTGTAGTGTTAACCCTGTATTTTTGAAGTCCTGACCATACTTGGGCTTGTAGATATCGAGATCTGACATTGGGTGTACAATGGGAAAAACAAAACCTACCTCGTCCGGAGACCATTGAAGGATTGGTCAGCACGGATGTCATGTAGCTGATGAACGATATTCTGTCTTTAGGATGTATAAATTCAATAAACGATCGCCCTTGCCACATATCTTTGGGGTAACCCAAGTTCTTAAGTATACTATTGGACGTGTTGACAATCATGCCGTTGGTCATGGACACGACCACGCCGAAAGAGTCGTCAATGGTCTCATTGGACTCGATGATTTCTTTCAGCTGAATCTCGTGATCGTTGAGTTCTTTTAATGCCTTCTCTGGAAAACAGTGCAAGCAAACAGTTGTAAAATAAAGTCTTAGAATTTTGAACCTTGCGACCAAACTACTAACCACTAGTGTATGCGGAATCGGGTTTCGTTTTCAAGTAGTCGCGGAAAGACTGACACAGAGAAGCCAATTGCAGTAAAGCTCCATTGTCGCGATCCTGGTCTTCTTTGGGCTCGTCTTTTGCATGGCACTTGTCTGCCTCTGATTCTTGTTTCGAAGACGGTTGTTTCAAATCTATAGTATAGGTAAAATTGATATTTATTCTACGGACCCAACCTTAGTGTTAACAATATTTACTGTCTATTGCAAAAATATCGCTGATCTGTGGGTCGAAACCGTTTATGACTATTTGTTCGGGTTCTGAACTGCCACTGTTTGTTTCTTCCTGGTTGGCCGTCGTTGTTTCCGAATCATCGGATACGTTTTTTATTATTACTGGTGTTGCTGGTTCTTCGGAAGATTTAGAGATCGTCGTGGAACTTTTACTACACGAAATAGAAGTATGTTAGACAACACCTAACTTATTTTCAAGGTAGTTTGTATTGGCTTTTGGTAAAAATTCTTAACGTGTACACATTTTTATGAGTGGAAGTTATATTGATGGTGAAATATGACTTTATAGAAAAAAAACAAAGAAGCCTCGGTTTTTGGTATATATATATTTTTTAAGAATAAGATTTTTTAAAGTCCGCATAAAGTTTTGTAATTTGAATTTCTACATTAGTAATAAAATTATAAGTTTACAGCATATACTCGTATAACAATTTTAGGCTTAGTTTGTTTTGGTAAATTAATAAAACTGAAGAAAAACTTAGATCTTAGGATCTTTAGGAAATCCGATTACTCTACGAGACGTTATCGTTTCACCCGCAAAGCATATTTATCAAAGTTGACAATAACTTTGATAGTATACATAAACCAAGGAGTGGGTCTAAGGGAGGTAACGCCTCGCTAGACCTGAGTTTAAACAATACAAACCCACTGGGTTTTTTTAATTGAGGTTATTTTGCCAACTTTGATGCTTATGAGCAATAAAAAAACTCGCCGCGACCCTTAACACAAATAAAAAAGTTAAATTTTAAAAGTCTATTTACCCATCTTCGTTTGACTTTAATGTTGGCGAACTTCGATCTTCGAAACAACTGTCTCTGCTAGAAGCGCTTTGACTGTGACGAGATTTGCTGCTATTACTGAAAAAAAATCTATCAAGTATAACTAAAAGTATGCTTTAAACAAAACCGTCACATTTATTTATGAAAACGCTGTTTAACACAAATATTATAATAATTGTTTTACAATTTTAAATTACCTGCTTTTTGATAGATCCGATGTACACGAATAACCTGAATCATCTCCGGTCATCCCTTGCTTTACTGTTGACGCATTATTTTCTTCCATTTTATAAATCTTTCGGCAGATTATTTAAATTGTAATCCTTTAATAACAAATAAAATATAATACATTTAAAATATATTCATTGCCGTTCTCGACAGTTTGGTTTAAAATTTCGGTAAAGTTTATCCTGTAGTTTTAGTATTATTAAGTTGAACTTCATTTTTAAGATAACTGACGAGAACGACAAAAGTTGATTATTGACAGATTTAAATTAATTGTTTCGGTTCACATAGGCTTTACTGGTTATGCTCCAATTTGGTCACGGCCAACTTGGATTATAATATAAAACGAGAGTTTTAATCAATTCGATTATTACCTATGTATGCCACATGAAATATTGAGAAAGGAAAATTCTATCGACCGTGAGAAACATTTTTAAGGCTTAAATCTTAATTTTTAAAATTAATTTGCTTTTCAGGAAAAAATTGAATATGGGTTTAAAGGTACATATTATTATATTTTGTTATCATCAATATTAATACAAATGATTTATGTAATGTCCTAACGGGATATCAACCTTGGTATTAAAAATAATGTTCATAACATATTTAATAAATTGTAAATAAAAAAAATAGATTATGTCTATATCGTTGGCAGTTATTACGAATATAGTTTGACAAAAGGTCTTTGTGTACCTAAGTTGCGTAACGTTCGAAACATGTGAATTTTCTGACTTGGCGAGCTGCCCTATCTGGCTATGGCACGTTTTATGGTGGGTTATGTCACCGCGGTATAAAAATATAAAAAAGGCAATACGCAATAAAGCTATTATTATTTAGGGTTGTACGATTAGACTGTCGAGCACGTTTTCCAACCAAACGTTTGACAATTTGTAAACTTCAGATGTTGTTATTCTAGTTATTATTATTTTTTTCTAGGGTCCTCGAGGTCTTCGATAAATACTGAGATATATCTACTATAGTTACAAAAATAACTCGGGGGCGTTTTTCTCGGTGTCCGTTTGACGGTAAATTAAAATTATAACAGATTTGTTATGGTTTTATTCGAGGTGGATTTTATTTTATTGAATAATCTTGTTTTTATGAGGATTCTAGTTTGTTTCATTTCTCTGATCGATTTTGGTACTTTTTTTTGCTATTTTAATACCACAGAAGGTGTAATTTATTTTTTGTAAATTGTTTGCTTTTCTTTTTTAACATTTTAATCCGCAAGTCGCAACAGGTACCTTGATTAATGCGCGATTTGTAGTTATGCTTAATGACGGCTTATAATAGAAACAAATAAATGGAAACCCGATATCCAAAATCCGAAGGTTAATGAAAAAATCAAGATTCGTTTACGTCACACTGATGTTTAGCGAAACATGATTATGTAAGAACACACGTGTGGCAGTTTATGGCTTCCGTAATTAATGAATATTTTATGGTACATTCTGACTGGTCCATATCCAGTTTTTAACAATTACTTTTAAATATAGTAAAGTTTTACATATAAATTATGTGTTCCTTTTTAAGTTTCAAAAGTTCTTATGCTCTAAAACTTACTAAAAAATAGATAAAAATGTCTCTAAAAGGAAAACCACCAAGTCATTATTATTTTCAGAGAAAATAAGCGTGTTACATTAAATGGATTACCCTGCACATCATAAATAACGTGCCAGTTTTAACTCATCTAATTTACAACTTAAAGTTATGAAAGTTAATTGTGTATAGTGTTTCTACAATAATATATTTAAAATTGGGCTTAAAGTGGTAGAATTGCCGAAATAATTCTCCGATAAAAATTTACAAATTAAGTATACCTAGAACGTTAAATTAAGTGGATTTTTAAAGATTGTCTCTAAATCATGAAAGGTCAGTTTAAAAAAAAATCATGGATATCATCAAAAAATCAGAAATGGATTTACAAATTAATTTATAGGTTTTCGTCCCCACTATGCACAAGCTCTGCTTATTATTGGAAGGTGTGAACTATTGTTTTAAAATAAAATTATGACTTATGTAACCAGTCTTCCAATGATTGATACTCTTAACACATATATAATACAATAAATGATTATGCAATGATTTGTTTAGTACTTTATTTTAACGTGTTGCGAAAATATGCTATAGTTTTTTTTTAGCTTCGGTGCGGAGTTGTGAAGGTATTGTTTAATAGTTATATATTTTTATTGATTTTTTAATTGTGTGCCTAGACTCTCTCTCTTCTTTATCTCCTAACCCGCTGAACCGTTCTTATCACGTAACACATGTGTATAAGTCAGAATTAAGGTACTTGGTAGGCCAAAAATGTAAAAAGTTCACTCTTTCCTCTTCAAAATCAACAAATATAACCAAAAAATGTACATATTTTTCATCTATAAAAACCTAAATACATGTCAATTAATGATGATAATTTATGAGTAGGTAATAAACTCACACTTCTTAAAAAAAATTAAAATCAACAAACTACACAGTGTGCTATAATAATATTTATTAAAACCATTCATGTACCACCAATGCACAGACAACACAAAAATTCAAAGGTCTTAAACATTTTTTTGAATATTTATTTTTTTTTTTTATTATTTTCTTAACCAAGAGTCCTTGTCCTTGCCTACAAAATATTGTTTGAATATTATAAAATCCTTCAAAAACGTTTAAATAATATAACGAAGATTTTTTTTAATTTTGTGCTGACTGTATACCAGTAATTATCAGTTTAATTCTCATGTACAAAACAAACTTCTTATTAGGCAATTCATAGAATAATTTGAACTATCATTATTTTTTTGCAGAAACCTTTTCATACCGTAATAATAAAAATAATAGTAATAGTGATTTGAGCTGCACTGGAGCAAAGTACATACAAAATAAATTCAGCGGTCGTTATAAAAATACAACAGTGAGATGCAATTCTGGCGATAGTCCATTATCTTTGCATAGATAAATTAGTACAAACACCTTTTTATAATAATATTATGACGACCTTTGACCGGGTTTGCTTAATAAATACTCAATGTTATTATAGTAATCTGAAAACGTTTACTACGAACGGGTTTGTATTGTTATACGAAAACGTAATGGTTATTAGAGTTTTTTAGTAAGAGACATTTCTTTGCTTTGTCCGTCTAATAATTTTATTGATAAAATTAACTATCAACTTTAATGGTGGTAAATAAATAATTATAAATGATTATGGTATTGTAAACACTGTCATAAAATGTCCTATCTATACATAGCTTAATTTAAATATGAATTACAATTATGTCAAATATACACAATATAAAGGATTTCTTAGTAAAACATTCTTGTTACATCAACCTGATTATGAACATTAAGTATTTTAGAACGCCCTGAATTAGTCAATGAATTGTGGTTACGAATTTTCTAGATATTTATCGCCTATACCTATTTCTTCCTACCAAAATTAAACGAAATTATACGTTGAGTTGTACTTGTAAAATTAGATATGATAGGAAGATGTGACTGGTATGACTTACACATTATTAGAGATCTCGATCAATAATAATACATGAACTACTATACTTATATCAACCATTAGTTTATTATTAGTGATAATTGACCATAGGCTTTTTATTCATTCATAAATCGGAGCTTGGACAGTTTGAATGTTGATTACGGTACAAAACCAAAGGTCTATAAAAACTATGTTTCATATAGTCTTTTAGTTTTGCCGTAATGCTCGATATTAGGTACATTGATATAGATTATCCTTTAGAAATAACTGTGATAGTCTGACAAATTTTTTTTTTAAAAATAACAACCAAAAAAGAATCCTCATTACTGTGTTAACAAGGCCATACACTATAGCTGAAGCTCAAAATAAAGATTGTGTGAAAAATTGCATATACTATACTCCTTAATAAATGGATGATGTGGCGTCCTCTTGATAAGACCCATGGCTACCAAATTATAGTCGGTACATATGTTAAATAGAATGTTTATTGAGCACACTAAATTATTAAGTCACGCGTAAACAACACAGAGTAAACATGTTTTAACGTCATACATAATATAGTGTTTGTTCAAATAATGCACTATCGTTTAGCAACTCATAACGAATTATGAATATAGAGTACAAACATAGGTGAACATTGTCAATGTCAAAAATAAACGAGTAGTAATTTATCAGTTTTACAATATTGCATTAATAATACCCAAAATAGATAATTTGATAGTTACTGACAAAATCAGTATGTCTTATACCAAATATAAAGTATTCATATGGTAAAACGCTTTTCTGAAAAATGTTAAAAGTGACACTTAAGAGCACATCAAGGATGCTGCGATAGTCTGAAAAATAAATTAACTGCCAAAAATGAGTCCTAATTACTGAACTAATAATTACACTTCACAGTTTAACCTTTCAATTAAGATTTTCCAAACAAATTGTCTATACCTAACTCCTTAATAGAGAGGGGTATCACGTCCTACCGACGGGGACAAGAATGTGAGGGCGGCATTTACAGTAACCGTATAAAATGTTTACAATGGATAGAGAAGAACTTTATCTACGGGGTAGCGTTTTTAGTTGTTTTAAAACTTAAGCAAAATCAAAATTATTCATTCGTGGAGATTCATTCCCCCCACCCAATTTTTTACTTGTTTATAAAAAAATATTAAGTACAGATATCAAAAAAATAAAACGCTACCCCGTATTCGTAGATTAAGTTCTTCTCTATACATTGTGAACATTTGGTAAATCTACATACTTGTCCCACGCAAAGCAGTTTTGATGGGGACCAAATAACCGCCAATAAAGTATCCTCATTACTGTACAAATAAGTATACGCTATAGTTCAAACTGTAAACTGAGATTTTTCGATAAATTGCCTTTACTTAACTCCTTAGAAATGGCCTGGATAGCGTCCACCTGTGAGTACTCTACATACTGCAAGTACAATGTAATAATATTATAGCATGCGTTTGTAATGAGTAAATTGTTACCTGTTGAATTCTAGAATTGTGTTAATGAGCATCCGTACGCAAACTTCCAAGTCGTTGTATCACTAAAGTGGTGGCGACGTGGAAACGTGACTAAAAACACGGATTTTCTACTTCGAACGACGGGCCGAGGGACACCTTGACAAGAAGCATTCCATCAGCGGTCGCGTGTTGCACCTGTACTTAAACGGACGTGTATGGTATTTGGAAAGTTATTACCTCCGATATGAACGGATTGTATTGGCAGAATTATGTTCGTCGATCGGGACGACGACGGCGTTTCCGGTAAGTAGATTAGGCGCCTGCACCATGTAAGACGACTTGGGACGACTTGGTGTGTGTTAATCGGTTGCGGTTGTGGAATAAGGAAGAGGCGGACGTTCGGCGGCAGCGGCGGCGGCGGCGGCGGCGGCGGCGTTCTCAAGCTAGTGCGCCAACACGTGGTCTGAAATTAGTTTACGGCGGGTCACGTACCGTGCCGCGTGACGCCACCGGTTGAAAACAACGGGAGACCCACGGGCGGCGGCGGTACGCGTGTCCGCCGACATGTGCGGGCACGGGGCAACGCGGCGGGCGAGCGCACCAATCAACACGGATTCCGCCGGGGATGATGCACGCACGTCCCTTTAACGACGTGTGTTAATTGATGGCGGTGATTTCCGATGCCTCGACCCGGCCGAGCCCGTGCCACTCCGCCCTCGCCGGCTTCTTAGAGCATTCACGTTTTCAATAATATAATTATTGCGTTACACACACCCTGGGCTGTAAACAGCGTGTACCAGAAATAAACGCCGCACTCTACGGGCCGGTACTATACCGCATTGATGGCACTACGAAAATCCGGAATTCTACAAAAAATTGCTATTTAAGCCAACTAAAAATCGTATAAATATTAAATATTATTACAATATAAAACTGTGTACCTAATAAAAATGTTTTAATAACAATTTTTATAAAAAAAAAAAAACGCTTCACTCTGACAATAGATTGCTTTTGGATTCCGGATTTTCGGATTTCAACAAATCCAAAAGCAACTTATCTTTTTGGAGTTATGATTTATTTTTGGTTGACCAATCTATGATTTCACACGTCATGAAGTATCAGCACTGGCTGGCCCCTTCTATCAAGTCTACTGTCTCAATATATTATTATATATTTGTTTACCTTAAAATCATCTATAATGCTTATTGTAATTAAATATACCTATTACAAATTGTATAATTTCCAAATAAAAAACAAAAAAAAAAATGTTTTATTTTCAAATTTTCACCAAAAATATTATACTTAAGTATACAGCTTCATATTGTAATAATATTAAAAAACTATAAAAGACTTTTAATTGGCTTAAATAGCGTTTTTTTGTGAAAATCCTATTTTCGATTTCCATCACTAGATAAGAGGACCTAAGTATGGATTTGTTGACATTTTTTTTACGTCAAAAACTTGCCTTTTTCCGGTTTTATTTGCAAAATATTTATCAAAAATATTTTTAAAAACCCGTACCACGGGTTCTGTTTTTTTAACTTTCATATCCAAAATTTTAATTTGGTGAGAATGAAGTAGCATGAACATTTCTCAGGGATTTCCGTGGTATAAATTATTTTTCGTCATAATGCTTATTTAATTATCTTATCAGAAAAATACGACTAATTTATTCTTAAAAACTGATTATGGGAAATTTCTTATAAAAAAAAAACTAAACAAAAAAGTGACTCCTTTTTTATAAGAAAATTTTTTGTAGAAACTCCATGGTATTGTTTGTTTTTTATTTTTATGGATATTTTACAGATCAACCCAGAATACTCTCGAGTTTTTGACATAAAAAAAAAATCAAAAAAATCTATTATTAAGCCCTAAGAATGTGAGTTGGCTTCCGGTGAGGAAGGGGTTAGTCCTAGTGATTTCAAACTTCCACTAGCATATTTTTTCGGTGCTCGTTCAAAACGACTAAAGTCAGATTTTTCCAAAAATTACTGTACTTTGATTCATATTTGTTTTCCCATTTTTTTTTATCGAGGCGGATTAGTTCTAGCAAAAAAAGCGTTTTAAGTAAAAATAAAAAAGTATCAAGTAATTTTTTTTAGTAAATATTAAAATGAGTCAAGTGCACGAAAATTAGAAGATTTTTTTTTTTTTTAAATATTCCAACCATAAAAACAATAAACTTACTGAGAAAAAAAAAATGTTGAAACGAATTTATGAACATTTAGATAATCTACGAAAGTCGGCTTTTACTTACTTGACACATAAACGTTATGGAATGAAGTTACAATACGACGAAAACAATGAAAACGTTGTACCTATATTGTTATGTCAGTCATGAATGATCAAGAATGAATCCGCACACTGCAGTCCAATTGCAATCTTATATTACTTCGGGCTAAACTTGATTCTTAATATCATAAACAAGTATTTTGAAGATGCTAAAGAAAAAATAAATTTTCTTATTTAAGCTTACAACACTTTCACTTTTACTTATTAGAAAAATGTATAAACCTTATAAAATCATATCAACACCGCAAAACCCGTACACAGTCTAATGACCTTGACGTCGAAGCCTTACAATCAGCAAAATACATTTTGTATATTATTTCACTGGTGCGGCACTCGTTCGGTAATAAAACCAAAACGGTTGTTATGTAACACGTGATACGTTTTCGGGGTATATGAGAAAATATGTAAATCGAGATAGACATTGTAATTTATACATCTGAATAATTCCGGAGACTCACGAATACTGTATATACTTGATGTACAAATCATGACGAATTCATGACAATTTAAAGCACTATAGTTGGTAATCGTTTCACTTGCTATGTATTTAACACTTGCTACAAGTACACTAACGTGTGGACTGTAGTAGGGGGAATTCACTTTCGATCAATAAAAATCACATTGCAACGATTATTTTTGCACGTGCCAACTACTTGAACTTCCATCTTAGACTTTAGTAGGATATTTGGGAACATGAATTGAAATGTGTACAACATGCATTTCATACAGAGCACGAAAATTTGTGAAGTAAAAACTGTGTTTCAAAATATATTTGGTGTTTTAATATAAATTTACGATTTAATAGTTAAACACATGGACATAATGTTAAAAATGTTTGATTGGTAACTGTACACACAAATTATATGTATATAATGCACGTATAAAAATATGTACAAATGTTTAATATTAACCAGTTAACATTTTTAGTTCATTATTCTTAATTTAATAAGCTAATAAAATAAATGCGTTACTATTTAAGTTTCAAAAGTTGCTATCAAAAAACCAAGTAGGGAGGGGGTAAAAACAAAAAAATTTGTGAAAAATTGAGTTACAAAAAAGATGTATTTCTTATTAAACCCTATTACACCCTGTATAATATTAAAACAGAAAAGTAGGATCTATTGAATTTTTTTTTTCAATTTCTATAATGTCCTCGGGCTCTATTTAAAAAAAAACATAAGTGTCTACTTTGAATCGTACGTCCTTCAAAATAACCCTATTTAAGTTTTGAAAAACATTTGGATACTTTATAACATTTATAAGGTATCGATCGTGGTACAGTTTTAAAATTGTTTTTAGCTATTTATATTTAATAAATTATATTTGAAAAATTGCAATTTTTTACAATAAAAACGTACTATGGCCAATATATCAAGCAAGTATTGAATAAAATATATGAAGGGCACAGGGGAAAAACGGTAGTAGTCACATTATGAAAATTTTCGAGTATAGCAAAAACAAAGTTAATGATTTCCTCTCCCTCCTACACAAGAACAAAACAAATCACATTAAATGCTACTCTAATAATAAATGTATTTATTTAAACAATATATTGACATATATAAAACAAATTAATGGTATAAATTGAAAAAAACTATTTGAAAAAAAAATGTTCATAATGTGACTACTACCGTTTTTCCCCTGTGCCCTTCATATCTGTTTCCAAAACTATTGACTGGTCGCGGGTTTCAAATTTAGATAAGTCGTTTTCGATCAAAAATACGCAGGTGTAAAAACCCCTTAAATAATATATAGAAGATTTTTTAAATTCAAAATCTCAGATTAATGATTTGACTTAATAACAACTACTTGAAAACCTCTGGAGGTCCTAATTATCCTTTTTCTACCCAGAATATATACAAGGCCCAAATGAGAATAGAGCGTTTAGAAATATTTTTTAATTATTGGGTAAAAATAAATCATTTATACATTTAATTTAATTTTAACCAGCCCTTTCTGTTAATGCAGGTTAGATTCTCACCCGAATAAGAGTTTAGGACATTTTTTTTAATTTTTCGATGGGACATTTTGTAATTAATTTCACTGTTTTGCCTACTCAAAACCCCTAAAAGTTTTAAATATAAGAATCACGAAGAATTTGGAAAAATAAGAGATAGAAAGATAAACAACAGAGGCAGTTACAGGAATTAAAAAAGGGAGGGGCTAGAAAAAAAAATTACCTTAAAGATGTGTAAGCAATAGTCATCGAGTTAATATTTAAGTAGTAAAAAAACTCTATAATATTCTAATACATACCTATATTATAGATAAAAAAAATACAGTTTTAATGGAAACAAACTAAGTTAATAAGGGAGGAGCTTCAGACCCCCTTGTATCCGCCCCTAATAAGCAACATCTATGAAATTGAGGGCTATGTCGTCAATCTATTTACATCGATTTTACCATATCCTCATTTATAGTAATTGATCAGTTGATTATTATAATATCTTCATAAAAAAGGAAAACTAATAATCAGTAATAATGTTTTATTTCAATATTTATCGTTCAAGATGAATAGAAAAACTAATAAAACATTTAAACTAAATGACTGAAGTTAAAACTAAAGTAATATTATTTATTATAATAAAAAAACAAATGTATGTACATAATAACAAACATATTATAGTATTACAGATTGAATACAATTTTAACAACAATATTCGACAGTAAAATGTTAATTTTTTATTGACTTTGGAATTGTTATTTAAAAACCAGCATCTTTCAGTTGTTTTAATTGATAACTAAGTCTTTCTTCTTTAGCTTTCCGAGTATAAGACAGCTAAAAATAATTAAAATAATTATTTTTAATTAGTTACACTTTTGGTAATTTAATATTAATTACCGTTCTTGTTTTCAGATAAACCTGTAAAAACATGTCAATGTCCAATTCACCTTCCAAAAACTGCTCAGCTATTTTTTCACTTTCTTCATCACATTTTAAAGCAGCTTCTTTTAAATTATTCTAAAACAGTTTATATTTTTTAATAATATATTAATGTAAAAAAATAATATTAATAAAATATATATTATCTTTTCTTACCGCGATTGATTGAGGTAAATATTTTTCTGACAACTTTGCGTACTTTGATGATAATTCAGCATATGTGTTTTGGGATGATACTATTTTTTCCAACTGATTGGATATATCCGTCTTTAAATTAGTAATAGATTTTTCTTTGGCTATATTTGAATCTGATCAAATACAATACAGCATTTTAACAAAAATATATACGATTATTAAAAAAAAATAATGTAATGTATTACTCACTTGCGAGGTCCATCACTTTAGTAATAGTATTTTCTATAGTTTTGTTTGATTCTTCTATAGACGGTAGGTCTGAAATAAATTCGTCTAGACAATCTACATTATTTTTTAATCTTAATAATTCAGATGATGTTAAATTAGTTAAACTAAAAAATTCTGTATCCTGAAATCAAAAGTACGGTAGTTATTTTTATTCTTTATAAATCAGTTTAAATTAAATAGTCAGTGGAGTACTTTGCTAAGAGCTGCAATGTGTTTGTTATCATAGCCCAGCATTCCTGAAACACTGGTAAAAGTTTAAATAAATATAAAAATGTAATAAGTGTATTTAATATTTTAAGTTTAGTAGTTACCAATTAGAATTGTTGGCTAATACAAGAGATTGATCTAACTCAAACTCGCGCCTTATTACTTGGACTACTCTTCCTAAGTCAGAATGTATGGTGTACTGAAAATAGAAATACATATTTTAGAATTCCATAAATAAGTTAGTCTTTTACCATAATTCGTTACTCAAAATTAGAAAGTTATTAATAGGAAGCCTTACGTTGAGAAGTCCTGGAGCTCGAACAATTTCTCCGGAATTATTTACCCATTGATGAGTAATGCAAGGTGAAACTATGATTCTTGGTTTTTCCAAAGGAAACTCAGTACTTAGCTGAATAATGAATTTTAGCTTTCCAACTTTTGTATGAAATTCAACACAATATTCCTTTCCTGGATTTATTTCTGTAACACTAGATACACATTTGTTTAAATAATAATTCTTAATATTAACACTATTGTACAGTGTAAAACCTTAAATTTATATTAAAAAAAAAATTGTCCTCAGCTTAAAATAAATCTTTAGTGTACTCAATATTTTTTATGCTGGCTGTGGAAACAGTCAGTTTTATTTAAATGGGTTTTTTTGGCGTTGAAAAATAAAAATATAATATACAGGCCCAATTATTAGCTATAAGCTCTACTATATTATATCAATGATGGTTAAGAAGAATTGTAAATAAAAAATTGTGAAAATAAGTTAAAATGTCATACCTAGATTCAGAGAAATCATACAATTTTTGGGTAAAACAATCGACATCGTACAATGATTTTACAATGTCGTTACATGTTTGTGAATTTATAATGTAACGTAACAGGTTTATGAATTTTTGAATAGAGAAAATTAAAAATTTTAAACAATATAGTTTTTGCCGAGCACCATCGACATGTATTTAAAATACAAAAAATATGCAAATCTTACTTTTCGTTAAACACGCTTAATGTATCAATTTGTTGTTCACGTTTTCTATCAAGGTTAAGATTATTGTACATATTCGAGGATAACATGTTTAAAAAATGTATTTATATATTTTCTTTATGGTTAGTGCTTCCGAAGAGTTGAAATTTTAAATACTTAACTCTGAAACAATAGTATAAGAAAATAGAGCTTACAGAAATTGACTTTGTTGTGACTTGTGAGTGATATGATTAAAAATGATAACGTTATCAATTGTTTTTTTTTTTTTTTAAACAAATGCTAAAATGTTTTGAACTCAATTGTGGAAGTATCATTTTCGTATAGTGTAATATCTGCATTATGGTTAATAGATGATAGGTGTTCGGTATTTTTAATATTATTTAATTTAATTTAGAGTTAATCATGTTAACTTAACTATCATTGATTAATCCATTGTAGTACTCAATTTCTCAGACATGGACGTATATCACGCACCTCAATACTTGCCTGATTTAGCATTGGACATAATTTTCTCTAATTTGGAACCACCCGATCTTTTTAGTTGTATGTTGGTTTGTCGGAATTGGTTTCGCATTCTAAACGAAGGTCGCGCCCAACCATGGAAGTTATTATGCAAACGGAAAATACCAAAAGAGCTTTTACGGTCTGAACTTCTATCACAACTTACCACCCCAAAGGCTAAATTACGTGCCCTATACCATGCTTGGGATCCAGAAGATTGTTCTATGCATATTGTAGTTAAACAAAACGGTTTTACATTGCACCGTAATCCAGTTGCTCAGAGTACTGATATGGCGCGCACCAAGATTGGTTACAGCCACGGTAAACATGTTTGGGAAGTTACATGGACAGGACCACTAGGTAATTTTTCACAAACGTGTTAATACATTTATTTTTTATTAATTCTTTAATAATTGATTATAGGTACTGTTGCAATGGTTGGAGTGTCGACCAAAGAAGCGCCAGTGCATTGTAGCGGATATTTACCATTATTGGGTATTGATAAACACAGTTGGGGTTGGAATTTAATTGACAATGTTTTGTTACATAATGGACTTTCGTATGGAAATTATCCTTTATTAAATAATGCACCTAAGTATCAAATTGGTGAAAAACTACAATTAGTACTAGATTGTGAAAACGGAGTACTACATTTTGAAAAGTGCAACGAGTTCTTGGGAATTGCTTTCAAAGATTTACCAAAAACTAAACTATATCCAGCAGTTTCAGCTGTTTATGGAAATACTGAAATATCTGTAGTATATATTGGTAAGCCACTGTGTGGTTAGGATATTACAGATTAACTACACTTATATTCATACGAGTATTGGGTATACCACAAAGATTTAAGAAGATATACATATTTTTTTATATGTAAACCTTTTAGATCATCGTCATATACCCTATACCCATGTACAAATGATTATGTTAAGATTGAAAAATAGTCAATGTATTTAATATTTATTGAAGTTTTAAATAGTGAGTATAAAATTAATAATCAGTTTTTATTTCCAACCACATTGTTTGTATTTTGTATTACTTTTTTCACTTTTATTAAAATAATATTATGAGATTAGTTATTTATTATTTAAAATTGAGTTTTGTAGATGAATTAATTAATGTTTTAATTTGAGTATAAATGTAAAATATATTGTTTTTTTAGTTATTTTTAAATTCATTCCAAACATTTGTTTTTATTTGTTATATTTTTACTTTATTATATTAATTTGTGTGGTAAAAAAATAGCTTACCAACCTTATTATAGTTAAGTGTATTCATAGATTAAGTATAACATAATGTCTCTAAATTACTCTTAAGAGTAACAGTAAAAAATAAAACAAATACATTTGGGTAATTTTCTGTTAAAATAAATATAAAATATTTTTGATTAAATCATGTATATCTGATCTGGTTGATTTAAATCAGGGGACCTATATAAATTGAATTTAATAAAATTGTGTATAGATTTTAAATAATTGTCTTATTAAACAATTATTAATCTATATATTCGGTAAACGCTATTTTATAAAAAAAGTATAAACCTTTAAATAAGAAAGTGAATTATTTTGAACTAGTTTGACTTATGTAAACATTGTGTAATTATTAGTTTGATTTGATACTGTTTACTACTTTTGAATAACTTTGTTAGGATTTATTGCAATAATTCAAATTTCACTGTAAAGCTATTAAAAAGTGTTCCACAAAATATTTTATATAATATTAATATAAGGTGAATATGAAATAATTTTTGCATTATATAAAACTAAAAGTTTTGCCTACAATATTAATTATTTATATATCTTATATAAATTATATATATATATATATATATATATATATCCTTGAAAAGTATGTACCACTTGTTAAATAATGTTGGTCAAGTGGCAGTCATTGCTTTTGTTGTGTATAAACAGTGTTAACGTGTATGAATTGTTTTTTTTTTACTTGTGTATTATTTCAGTATCTTCTTTACTACAAAAAATCATTGTGGTTAGTATGTAAGTCAAATAATTAGAATTATTTTATAAAGGTTTTTCTAAATTGTATGTTTTTGAATTTTCATCACAAATATAGTTAAAGTTTTAATATTAATATATTTTCCAAACCCATATGTAATATTATGTCTATTATCTACTTTGTTTTGTAAATTGTCCAAGTCTAGTCACTTTTTGTATGTATTTTTAACAGTTGTACCTAACTATAAAATTTGATCTGACATTAATTATCAGTGGCTTTCTTTTACAGTAAAAAGTTATATTGCCAATTACTTTTATAGTACTTAAGTATATTTATTTAAATTAAAAATATACATTATAGTAATTTTAAATTGATAACTACTTGCAATAGGTTTCTAATATTAAATGATAAAAATAATTATATGTTATATTATTAACATAAAGTAATTGTATAAAATATATTTGTAATGCGTTTTTATGTTTAGAAAAACAACTTTCTTAAATTATTCTTATTACCAAAGTATTGTTAGATAATATATGTTAAAAGCCTATACTTAAGTTTTTATTTATTGACTATTAAGTTAGTGTTGCAAACAATTTAACCTAGCTTTAATTATTATTTTTTTTTTCTTAAATCGGCACTGTGTTCAATATATAATTAATTATAAATACTCTACTTAAAAATACAAATACCTATTTGTGACATCCTCCTATACTATTGACTACTTTTGTTAACATGTCAGACTGACACTATAATGGAACACTATCCTTAAATTTAAATCAGGTTTATTATTTGTCGTATAGTTGGTAAGTATATTTTTAACAAGTCAAATTTCAGCATGCTTGTATAACAGAATTATTAATTTGATTTTTCGAGTCTAGCATTCAATTTAAATGTCTATGTAATAGTTTTCATTTCTTTTTGGAGAATGTGCAGATTGCTATGTATTATTTACAAGAATTAATTGAAGGGCTGCGGGGAAAAGAGATCGATGTCAATTTATTTTTAAAAATGAGATTTTGGTATCAAATTTTTTGTATTGATGTATTGTATCTTTTATGCACTCGAACCAGAGAAAAAAATCGATTAATAGAGAGTAACGACCGCCGGAAGTTTAAGCATATAGGCAAAATACGTATTACGTTTTGAAATTAAAAACATGATTTTCTCAGAATGTTAAAAAATTGACATTGATCTTTTTTCCCCGCAGCCCTTCCATTACTTTGCACAAAAATTTCTATTTACCTAAGACACACCCTTAGAAAACAAGTTTATTGTGAAAATAAAGACCCAACATAATTAAACATTTTTGTTGAATTTGAACAGACGTATCTGCCGGCCTCCATCTTTAATTATACTTAATTGGAACCAAAAAATGTTTTCATTATACTGTTAATTACGATATATGGGGGTAACTACGACAGTACATTTTTATAGACAGACGATAAATCCTTATCGTATACACCCTGCACAAGCCTAAATATTAAATTTTAAGTACATTATTGCTGGTCCCACGATATCTTCTAAACTGCTATAACTGGTTTTTTTATTACTTATTACTACAATACACTGCATTTAATATTAACAACCGTACTAATATTTTACAACATTTTTTTCAATATGCCTATTGTTAAACAAAGCGCAGTAGAAAATTACCGCCGTTTACGGTTATGTTTTGACTTTTGCGTCGAGATACTCAGTTTCATACATTTGTACGCCATATATTTTATAGGTTAACCGGCAAACCGTTCGTATTATAATAACCGCGGCAAAGACGTTAGCTTAGCTCTACAGTCTCTAATCACTAACGAACCAGATGTAGTAGTTTAGCTGATGTTTTGAAATAGGAAAAAATATTAAACGTCAAGTAGCCGATAATATTTCTGTGACGATCGATTGTTGTACTGACAAGCGATTTAAATATTTGCCACGCGATTAAAAAAAAAAAAAAGCGCACCGGTAAATATGCAAAAATTCAAACACCCAAACTCGCCGTTGACCGTGAAATGAGAAATCCGTCTGCCGCCGACCAATCAGAAGGGGTCTCCGACTATTTTACACCTGTTTAGGTGTGCGCGTGCGTCCTAACCGTTTTTTGATGTTTTCGCTCATTCCGAGTGTGTTGTGAGTGTGTGTGTGTGTGCGTGTGTATTTGTATGTTTTTAATAATTTTTTTATTATTATTATTATTCAATTTTCTAGTAGTTTTCGCTATATCGGCGGTAGCAATATCGCGGTTGTCGGGTGTCCGTGTGCGGCGCGTTGGTGATATTCGTTATTTTGGCCGTTGTTTTTTTTAATGTCATTTCCTTAGCGATGTGCCGTCGTTTGCCTTTGAACCGCCACAATAGCGGCCGTCGTATTTCCGCGTTTCAATCGGATTCGGTTTCGTTTTTCTGATATTATCATCATCATACAGATAATAATTGTATTATTATTGCAAAAAAAACTATTTCGGTACGTTGTGTGTTGTTCAAGTGTTAGTCGACGCTCGTCGGACACGAGTGGAGACGCGATGTGTCGCCGCGTTAGGAAATTGTGATTTCCCACAACAACCGCGAATAACGTCAAAACCAACATGTCGGCCTGCGAAACCGGCCAGACCAACAGCAACTGTGATCCAGAAGAGAAATACATAAAAACTCCCAGTAAGTAGTGGCAATAATAATTAACACTGGCCATAAACCACGGCTTCTTCGAAATAATATTACTATACGTTTGGCATAGTACATGGTCAATAATTATCTCGGCGATAATTGATAAGACATACAATGTAATTTTAGATTAATCTGTACATTTTTTTATTTACTCGATTAATTAAGTCATTGAATTAGTCATTGTTTGTTTTGATGTAATCATTTAGTCAGTGGTAATGATCGAATATAAATAATTTGCATAATATTAATACGGTGTACAACATATTATGCTTTGATTGTGATATTATAATATTGTAATGCCCGTCCCTACCTGAGCGGTTAAAATAAAAAAAATCTACGTACCTAATCTATTTTCGTCTGAAGCACCTTCGATAAGTAGGCTAAGTTTAATATGCTATCCGTAGGTCGTGCGCATTAAACAATCTGCCTCGTGTGATCGTTGGATCTATGCCAGTATATATTAAATTTGTCAAACAGAATGAAAAACATGTGAGCTGGACATAGTGAGAGTTACTAATTATTTATAGAATATATATTTTTCTAGGTTTAAAGAGTCTATTTACATGTAATATATTTGGATGACACATAAAAACTTGTAATACTATGACAATCAATGTTGGTTAATTTTTTCGATCGTTAATATTTCATTAAACTATCATATGTTTAATATTATATATATATTATACATATTATATACTAAATGATATATTCATAATACAGTTGTTAAATATTAACATTGTATAAGTGTTTAAATGTTATTAAAACAATAGCTTTAAAAATTGTGTTAATTATTTTTTCTTTTCAGTTAATTTTTTATGTACTTTATTACATGAATATATCTTAATTTGTTGTTAGTTATAGGTTATACCATTTGAATCCATTAATTCTAAGAGGTCCATAACTTTGAATTTTCCAAAAAACAAAATATTTTGTATACTATATAAATATTATATATTTATATGTTTTTTTTCATCAGTTCTGAAGTTGTTTCAACATACATACATTGATGCTTTGAAGCAATGTTGATAAGAAATCATAATAAACTCATTTATGTTAAAATGTAGACCAAGGCCTTTTTAGCATTAATTGATTCATTTATAACTTCTTGACAAAAAATATATCTTATAATATCTCTAGTATTTTTTTCTTTTATGATAACAATGGATTATATTATATTAAAATAGTATCAATTTGAGTAAATAAATCTTACAAGTAAAATCCATTTTTATAATATAAAAAAAAAACATTTAATTCATTTATCTCTGATTATTAAAATAAACGATGCAAATGATTGATTACATAAGTGCTTAATGTATTACTATTAACAATACTCTGAATCAGTTAAATTGATAAAGTATTCTTTTAGATTAGGGTTCGTAGACAACAATAGTTGATGTACAATGATTTTTTTTATTAATGCTGTGGGTTAGTGAGCAAATTTAATAGATTTTTTTACAGTTTTTTTTAGCTGCTAGTGTTTTAGTGAATAGCATTCGGTTTTCATAAATTATTGATGTCTTAGAAATTTGAACTTGTAAAAAAATGAACTACCAACTATCAACTATTTTAGAAGGTAAAATTATGCATATAATTATAAATATACATCTATATATATATATATATATATATATATATATATATATATATATATATATATATATATATGTGGTTAGTATATATTTTTATAAGTATTTAACTAGGCTACTTTTCATTAATTTTTACATATGAAAAATTTACATGATATGATTTTATTTTTTTCTATTCTTGTATCCAGGACCAACTATAATTTTTTAACTGCTCAACTAATTAGAAATCTACTATGTTCTACTATGGGCCAAAAATTTAAAAATGTCATCCCTTCCCATTCAAAATCAAAGAACACTTAACAAATGTTCATATTTTTCAGCTTAAAATTATAATAATGTACATTTCTGAAAATAAGTCAAGTTGGTTGTAAACATGTGTAATATCTATTGTTTAGATTAGGTATTTACGATTTACATGATGTAACCAAATAAAGGATATCATAAACCCTTTGTCCAGAAGGGTGGTATCTATTTTTTTATTTCGCTATTTATGGCCATAGTTTTAGGACTCAAGATCTGAAAATAAGTCTAGATCAGTTAAGCAAACGCCCCATTAATATTTACAATTTTCTTAAAAATCAAACCAACATTTTTTCATTATTACGGAAAATTTAAATTTAAAGAAAAAAAAATTACTTACTCGCATCATATAAATTTCCCGATTGCCAAATTTGAATAAATCATCAGTATTAACAGGTATCTGAAAAATATTTTTATTATATCGTTCATTATAATATATAGGTAATGACGGCAACAAATTGTTATAGACAGACAATCAACTAAAAATGTTCATACTAAAAATAGAATTTTTAGCACATTACTGTCTTTACAATGCTCTTATCGATATTTTTATTTCTACCATCAACATATTTGCATTTAACCGTTTGTTTTAGAGTAATTTTGTCATTCTGTTATCCGTTAAGCCATGTGACTATTCACTATACCATCCTCACTATGACCTGACTCTACTGTGTTGCTTTTTTTCTAAAGTTATATTTATTATAAAAAACATAAAATATAATTAAAACAAAACATGGCTCCATTATAATTTGTACTTAATAAAATGAGTTTTTTTAAATATATACAATTAAATAATTTACATAAAATTACTGTTTTAAATTATATTTTATTCAATAACATAAAACAATTCATTTTTTATAATTTATTTTTAACTTTAAACTTTATGGCTCAGTTGTTTTTAAAATTCACTATCAATTAACATGATTAGATTATAGTCAATAACATTAAGGCATACATTTGTTTTTATAGATTTATTGCTATTTAATAGGATATACGTGCCAAAATTTCTTTGCGGCAACAGTGTAAATAATATATTTTTTAGCGCTCTTCTGCTCGTTTAAACTATAAAATAATGAATGATTTATAAGAACCATTAATTCTATTTTCTATAAAGTCAATTTATTGATATTATATCTTCTAAATCTTTAGTTACACAGACAAAGGCTAACCTGTTTAAATACCGTATTTTTTAGCTTTGATACGATTATGACACGGTATTTTAACAAGGCTTTAATTATTACTTTTATTAGCCTTCTAAATTAAGAATACATAATTGTAATTAGTTTCATTAAACAATGCTACTATATTATTCATAATATATATCATTGGCATAGTATATGCTTTGTACAACGTTTCAGTGACCTATTCGCAGGCTGTTGTGTTTATTATTTACATCCAATATGTTATACATTGGGTGTCCCAAAAAGAGCAACTTACCCAATGGTAGCGCAATCGCTCTTTTATCCATATAAATCGTCCAATTTGTTCTATTTTCTATGTATTTGTTTTTCAATTATGCCATTACTTATATACTTTTTTTCTCTCAATAAAACCTATCTTAATTTTAATGTTTTGTAAAATGTATGGATATTTAAAATAATGAGCTATTTTTACTTTTAAAAGCAAACTATTATTTTTTTAAAGAGACCACTGTTATACAGTTAGCTATTTTGAACTTTCTGTACCGTCGAGTAAAAGTAATTTCAGCACAATAAATATTTTATTGTCAAGAGCCAATTAGGAAACCATTAGGATATCACTAGTGTATCTCAAGACTAGTTTCATCTCTTTTTACCAAATAAACTATACTTATGATAATTGTATAAGTTTATATTTTATTATTATTATTCATAACTTATTTGTCATTATGTTTTTTTTTTAATGATATTTTATGGTATACTTATTAAAATTTATATTGCTTTCATACGACCACATTGTCGAAAATTGATTTCTTATTTATTAATGTCTTGAAGTACTTTTGACACAATAATGATTAGTTTTGTTTTTTAACAAATTAGTTTTTATATTTTTAATTACGTTTACAATACTACTATAGCAATATTGACGTTAAAAAAACTGATCGATAATCTACGCTAATATGTGACAATAATCATTAAGTATATTTTTCTCATTGACTATCATTGTTGATGTATAATAAAGTAATAAAAAATCTAGGTTCAATTATTTTTTATCTTAATTTAGGCAGTTATTTTTACAGTTAAGTGTCACAACAAGTCAAACACTAAAGATAATAACAAATTTTAATTAGTAGTAAACATAACTAATATTTATAAAATTGATTTTCTGACAAACAATGCTTGTATTTAATATTATTTATTATTATTGTTTTTAGGTGTTTCCAGTTTAGATTCCGAAACATCATCGTCAAGTTATAATATATTTTTAGAAAAATCACTTATATCTGATTCAGATGTCATTTATGCTATTAAGGTAATTAAAAATTAAATGGATTTAAAAATTATTGTTAATTATTTACATTTTTTTTTTAGAAATTAAATGTTTCTGTTAAGTATTTGGAAGATTTATCAGACGTCAATAATTTAGATAAAAATGATATCTTGGTTACTGAAATTTTTGAGCAATTGGCAGTTAAACGACCTTGTTTTAAGTAAGTTCTAATATAAGTTACATTTTGAGTTCATGCTATTAAATTATTTTTTCAAAAAATTAATCAAATGTACAGTGTGTGTCTACGACAAAGAAGTTGACATGTGATTTATTATAGTTTATAAAAAAGTTCACTTGAGAATCTGTTTTTCTAATCTTACGTTTTTATTGATTTACATAATTTATATTTGTATTGTAATATTAATTGTGTATATAAGCTATGTTTATTATATTTTTTATTTAACACAGAATACTAGGGCGACCAGCTTTATTAGAATTGGCTGTTAGTCCAAATGGTTTACAAGGTATCAATCGGCATCGTTATTGCAATGCCTTAGTTGGTGCTATTGTCAGCGTTACTGGAATTCAAAAGAGAGATGAAATGGTAATATTTTAACAGTAATTTTTATTGTTATTAATTATGTGATATAAATTTTAATTATCATTTTTAGGCTCGTCTATTAAGTTTAATACGTTGGATGGGTGGTAGTTTTCGAGAAAACATTAACCACAAGACTACATTTTTGGTGTCTGGCTATGCTTGCAGTGCTAAATCTCAGTATGCATATTTACACGAAATTCCAGTTGTCGGATCATCTTGGTTACACGAAGCTTGGAAAAGGCGCAATGAATTAGGGTTTTTGGCCTCGAACTCATCATTTGTATGATATTACTATAATAAATAAAGATGGCTCTTGTTTCATAAAATATTACATTCATTGCTTTGGTTTATTTTAAGGTATCGGAACATAAGTTAAAACCATTCCATGGTGCTAAGATATGTTTTACTGGGTTTACCGAAGAAGAAAGAACTCATATGGTCGATGTTTTGTTGCAAAATGGAGGAACTCCTGTTGATGAAAATGATGCAGAGTGTACTCATCTAGTAAGTATTGTTTTTTATGCGTAACTTATAAGAATATTAATATTTGTGCTGTGACAAACCCTGATTTTTGAGTTAAAACCAAACTCAAACTCTACTTTCCTTATCTGAGAAAATGCAAAAGATTCACAAAACGAACAGTTATTTGTACAACGTTATTGTACAATAAATTGTGACATATTACTTGGTGGATGGCTGACATGATTATATTTACTTCGATAGTAAACTAAAGGAATATGATGTCATAATTTTTGGGATCATATTGTTTCATGATTTGATTCTTAAGCAAAGCTATCCTCAAGTTATTAATTTTAATAAAAAATCTCACTCAATATTTTTAACTTCCCCAAGCTTGATTTGGTTTGAAATCAAACAATTTGTCAAATGACTAGATTTTACCGTTTTATATTATGAATAAAATTAATGTACAAACAACAAAGGCCAATATGATTATTAGATTATATTGCTACATTTTTAAAAAAGTTTGACAAAATAATTGTATTTCAACATGTTTATGACAGTAAACATAATAAATATAATACAAGTTATATTTGATTATTAAAAATTATGAATCATTAAGTTAAGTGTGGGAAACAATAAAGTTTTTTTTAATAATATACTTGTTAGACATTGCTTTTGCTTTGCACAGGTCACTAATCTTTTTACTAATTACAATTTTTTACATATTATTATTATTGTTGATTCACATTTAGAAATATATGACATGGGACAAAAAATGTTACTAACAAAATAAAGCTTTTAAAATCATTTTACAGGAAATGGCTTGTTTATTAACATTATGTGTTTGTTGGTGTTATGTATGTTTTTTTTTTGCATGTCAGGTTACAAAGGAAGGCTTTGCCTGTGCCGCCTCTAGTCCTTTAGGAAATCGAGAACCAAATACTACACCATGCTTAAGAGGTGTACTGGCTCCTAAAAATCTAACCAAAACGTTAGAAAAAGAGGATAGCCAATCTGCCAGTCCTAATACTAGGCTGGGGGGGTTAAAAAGAACACTCAGTGTGAGTGACACGAGTAATTTACATGAAATCAAGAAGAAGCGTTTTATAGATTCAGATTGCAACAAGCACCTGTTTAAACATCCTAATCCTCTATCGGCACATTTGGATCAAATGGATTGCTGCAATTCGGTACATATTTTTCTTTTAAAATAAAAACCTTACATACTCTTTGAATAGTCTAAAGTAGTTGGAAAAATGTATGTGGCATCGAACTTATTGTTTTCTATTAAAATAATAATATGCCTAACAAAAGTATTCTTTATTAAAATATCTCTTATTTCTTCTCTAATTTATTTTCTTTATTATCTGTTTGACTATTGTATAGTATGTACCATAATATGTAGTAGACATATTTACTTAATCATTTACCTTTTAACGTTCATTGTGCAATTTACAATATTATGTTTTTTTTTTTCTCAATATTCTTTAATTTGTAACTATTAGCTTAATTCAGAGTATAGATTATTATTATTCAAACATCATAATCCTGTACATAAAAAGTATATGGTTTTATTACAAGTCAAAATAAACTGCATTAATTAAAGTTTCTACGTTTTTGCTAATTGTCAATCATAATTGTGATTGTAATTTATTATAAAATTATTTTATTTGTTATTTTTTAATGATTTCAAATGTGTAGTTAATTAAATGACGATGTAAAAATTATATTTTTAGAAAATAATATAGTTTAATTTTGTTTAAAAAAAAATATATATTAATATGAAAGACAACTTTGTTAATGCAGTGTATTAAAATACGGGGTGATAACTATTTCTTTTGGCAAGTAATCAGCTAACACCTACATACATTTCTGACATCGGTGACAGTTAATTACAGACTCTAAGCTATTAATGTTTGTCCACTACAAAGTCTTACTTTATAATATTATAATGTATAAATAACATTTATATTTGTGCATAGATATATTTTAAACTGTAGCAGCATGTTTAAATTTATGTAAGGTGTGTGACTTTTATAATGATAACATGACACTAAAATGCATTTTTGCATATTAACATTAATAATCACTTAACACAGATTACTGAGAAACTTAAATTATAAACAATTTAGATTATGTTAAATAAATGCAATAATTAATGTTAATTATATGTATTAATAATTTCTAATTTTTTAGTAAAATAAATATATTTTTCGTTTTGTGGCTCTATGCACTAAATGTAATCGAGTGTTATCGAATGACCTTTGACTAAAAGCATAATTAAAATTGATAGTAAAAAACTATAGCAAACCCCTTTGACACACTCACACTTGTTCAAAAGTATAATTTCTTGGTGATTTAATTTTTTAAGAACATAATGCATCCTTGTGGAAAATAAAAACTTTAATTTTTACTTATCTAATGTAACAAACTATTCCTTATTAAGTATCTTTACTAAAAATTAAAATTTTAGTAAATTGTATGACAACATTGCTTGTAATATATTGCAACTAACACTATAAGCCTTAAAAATATGCACTTTTCATAATCTCTTTAATGTTGTTCAGGTATTTTTTTTATTATTTACTATAAATGGAGGCAAGATAATTTTGTTTAAAAAAGAGGGGCGGGGAGTGCTTACTGCTTGAACAGTATTATTATTTTTAATTGCAACTTTATTAGCTCACTTAACTCTATTCTTCTTCCACCGCTACATTTACATACATTTAACTTGAAAGGTGATGATTCCCGAGAGGGTATCGGCTAGTTATTTTTAGTCGTTAATAACTATATCCAGCATAAGCTTTATATTTGAACACTGATAAAGGATAAAAGAAACATCTTGTAAAATGTTGAAAACTATTTAGTTAATGCGTATTAATCTAAATTAATGAAAACAAAATAACCTTAATGAACAATAGAATTTTAATTATTTTCATAAAATATATTTCACTGGATTGTATATTTTATCTAATTATTTGTATAAGTATTTTGTGCATTATGTTATATTTAATAGTTAAGTTTTTACATGATTTGCTGTTTTTAGGTGGTAAATGAATCTTCAGTAGAATCAATTCCTATGGTAAAGAAAAACAATGCCGAAGTGGTGAAAGAAGCCTGGTTTTGGACGTCAGTTCAATATCAAAGTTGTGCATTAATTAAAGAATATTTTTTAACTAATGTAAGAACATAAAATTAAAATTCTAAGGTTTTTTTTTTTTTAACAATGCATTAGCTTAGTTAGTGATGACGCCAAAATATTGATTCCTTACGCTTTTCAGTTGAATGTGTCTAATACGCCAACATCTGCTTTATCGTCTACTTTGACATTAAGCTCGTCGTCTCGTACAAGGAAGAGGAGAAGACAATTAGACCGGTTCAGTACATTATTAAAGTCCAGTCCAACTACTTCAACAAATATTGGTGAAACATCTCCGACTAGCTGTTCAGGTCCGTCTAAACGGCGTTCTTCAGCGGCTAATACTTTAGATGGTTTGAGATTATCCTGTGGATCATTTTTAAATTTTACTACTAGCCCTGATCCGTCACCTTTTAAGCATCCTAAAGGTTTGTCTAGAATATATTTTTTTTCAACTCATTAGAATAAATCTAATTGAATTAGGTAAAATCATTTTTTTAGATCCAGATTTAGTTTTAAAGGATAAGCCATTTAGTCCTAGGTATCAAGTTTTTTCTGAATTATTGCAAACAGAAATAAATTATGTAGGAGTTTTAAACACAATCATTACTGTAAGTACTTATAGATAGTATTAACTGTAATATATTTTTATTTATATACTACATTGTTTATATTATTTTTGATATTTTGTTTCGTTAAACACATCAGGTGTATAAAGAACCTTTAGAAGAAATGGTTGATAAAGAAGATTATTTACTTAATAACACAGAGATAAAAATTATTTTCGGAAATGTTTTACCCATTTATCAAGTACACCGAGAAATGTTAGAAGAACTGAAGTGTCTCGCTGGCACTTGGCAAGAAGATAGTAGCATAGGCAGTGTTTTTTTGAAATACGTAAGTTATGTTATGTAAACCCAAAACTATTGATAATAATCAATTGAAACATGATAACTTGTATTAATTGAAATGTTGTCGTATTTCTACAGTCCAACGAGCTAGTAAAAGCTTATCCTCCATTTGTAAACTTTTTTGAAAAGACACGTGAGATGCTTCTACAGTGTGACCAAACAAAACCCCGTTTTCATGCATTCCTTAAAGTCGGTCAAACAAGACCAGAATGTTGCCGCCAAAGTCTCCAAGAACTTCTCATACGACCTGTTCAACGACTACCTAGTATTAGTCTACTTTTAAATGGTAAATATTATGGTCTCATGTCAAAAGGTTAACATTTAGTTATAACCTATGACAATTGTCTTAACCATATTAACTCTTCATTGCGTGAAAGGTTTTGTATTATATTAGTCCTTATGTAAACTCTTTAAATTGCAAATCCTCGATTTAAGAATCGCTAGTTTAGTTTAACAGTAGTGAGGCGTAAGATAACATTTATGGATTGATTCTTGGCACATTATTGAACCAATTGCACAATTAAATTAATTTTTTTACACAAAATGTTATATTTCATTTACATAATTTTGTCTATAAACTTTAACTACAATATAATATGTTTGTAATAAAAAAAATTCTTACAAATAAGAATTAATACAATATTTTATTTTTGTTTTATTTAGACATACTAAAACATTCAGACAAAAATAATCCAGACCATGTAGCTCTCGTATCAGCTTTGGCTAGTATAAGAGAAATTATGACCCATATAAATGAAGACAAAAGAAGGACTGAAGGCCAAGTTGTTCTTTTTGATATTTTCAATGAAATTGACAATTGTCCTGTAAATACCATTTAAATAATGTTATATAATTCGATTTTTTTATAAATTTATAAATAATTTGTTTTTTATTTAGCCTCATTTAGTCTCTTCACATAGAAGTTTTATCACAAAATGTGATGTGATTGAAATCAGCGACAATCTTAGTGGCCGTGGTGATCATTTGACAATATTTGTTTTTTCTGACATTGTAGAGGTAATGTTTTCAAACCTAACGTACGAATTGTGCACATGTAATCAAATTTCATTTGTTTCAAATAATAGGTCTGTAAAAAAAGAAAATCATTTAATGGAAAAAGTCCTAAGGAGCCGAACTCGGGTTCTCACAAATTAAACGGTGCCAAATTGTACAAACATATTAAGCTAATGCCGTTAAATATTATCAAACAAGTGATAGACATCAAAGAGACTGATGGTATGTGTACATTTATTTTAACTATTTATTTGTTCCATACGCTTAAATTATTAACTTTTGAAATAATTATTTTTTATATTTCAGATTGTCGTAATGCATTTTCATTAATGATTATTGATAACCATGATTTTCAAGAACGGTTGTATACATTTACTTTAACTGGAAGTAATTGTAATAACAATAACAAAAATTTATTTTTAAAAAATATATCTCAGCAAGTAGCCAACACAAATTGCTCTGTAAGTAAATACTAACATTCTGTAATCGTGGTTTTATTTTGTGATAAATTGTTGTTTTTAAACCTTTTATTATTTTCAGGGAAATATATTGATTTCTTTGGATTCTCAACAGTTGGATATTGATACAAGTGAAATCACGACCGGTACACTAGGAAAAGCATTCAAGTAAGTTGTTCAGTTCTTCGAAAATATTTTTGTGATTAAACATGATTAATAATACCATGAAATTAATTTTGTCATTTAAGATTTGCAAGCAGAACTCGTATGAAAGTAGGCCGGGCTCTAAGTTTCAATAAGACACCAAGTAAGCTTAAACGAGCTGTTTCAACAATGATGAGTCCCGTGCTCGGCTTAACAAATAATGGGCCAGGAACACATGCACTAACACCGTCCACGCAGCTGGCCAACATGCACTTGGCGTCTTGCACCACTCTAAACGTGAGCCCATTAAATGAACATACTCGTAGACGCACTAACAAAATATAAGATGTCAAAATATATAGTGTCACACATAATTCTAAATTGTGTACGACTCATTGATATTCCAGCCAGCAGCCTCATAAAGAAGATAACATGTGTTGTCTTTTTGCTAAAATAAAAAAAAAATTATATATATATTTAATTATATATTTAAAAAAAAAATACCTAATTGGATCTCAATTAATTAAGGTACTTCACAAATTACTTTAGCTATTCGTCAAAGCTTACTGTGGCAATTAACCTGCTATACAAATTAGTATGGTTTCTATTTGATTTATTTTTTTATTTAATATTGTGCATGTATAAATTATAAAAAGGTGGGAAAAACGGAAACTTGATCCAAGCTTAGCTTTAACAAACTATTGTCTAGATTTAATAGACCATTGTCTAGATGTGAGATAGCATGTCAACATTTTCGTTAACATCTATGTATACAGCAGTAGTCTCTCGGTAATTTGGCTATATATTAATCCGACACATCCAGTAATCCGCCCTTTTTTTTTAAATTTTTATTCAGTTAATCAACAATAGCGATAAAATTGTAATTTCAAGCGAAAAATTCACACTTATTGACTTAATGAACAAAAGTATGTGTAAATATTAATATAGTTAAATAAAGCCCATAATATTTTGTACACTAAAAACAAATAAACATATATACATAAACACATAGCTTTGTTAGTAAAATTAATTTTTTTAATAAACCTCCACTAATCCAGTAGTCCTCTAGTCTGATATTTGTTGGATTACCGAAAGACTACTGTTTATATAAATGTTTGTATGTTAGTATATATGTACATAACTTCAGAACCATTTAACAGAACAAGCTAAAATTTTCAGGACTTAGGTCTAACTCGGAGGTCCGTAAATCCCCCCCCCCCCACCTTCAGGCAAAGTCTTGGATTTTGATTGTTCCCATGCGCGTGTGTACAAATGACATAAATGACCCAGCAGAGCGAACAGCTAGGAGTCCCTAGATAAGTGTTATCGCTTCTTTAATAATGTATAATGTACAAATTACCTATAAAAATTTTACTATTGAGGGGGGCCCTTAACTTTTTCGATTTAAGAAAGCAATTGGTTTTTCATTACTTAGTTTTTACAAAGAGATGAAAAATAATATACGCGTTAACAATTAATTATTTTATTATGAATTAGTGAATTTTTTATAGATTCAACAACACTTTTTCATTTAAAAATCTTTTTTTTGTAATATTTCCCTAAAAAAATTGGGGTATCTAAGAATAGTTTGAGTATATTTTTATTTATTATGTAATTTCACATTTGGTTTTTTTTTTCGGAATCATTTTTTTTACGAGTGTAGATTGTATATTATTGAGAGTGAAAAAGCAAAAAATCGGTCATTAAAAAATGTTAACAATACTTACAAGGAGTTTAAAATTACAATGGTAAAATTTAAAAAATAGACCAATACAGCTAGACTTATAAATACAAATTTTTGTCATTGATGTCGTTAAATAACTAAATTTTGTTTAAAAAGTTTTTTGTTGCCGTTCCACTATCGGTATGTTTTTGTTATATTAATGTGAAAATAATTTCTTATTACATGTTATTATTTATATGCTTTGTACAGTGTTATTTAATAAAACAATTTATTTATTCACATATATATATATATTTATTTATAAATGTATGTATTTCTAACACAATAATAATATATGTTTATGACTGTTTAGTATTTTTAATATTATTATTGGTTATGGTATAAAATCTTGTGTTATGTGTTTTAAATAAAATGTATTTATCAAAATTAATTTTCTCTTAGGAAATGTCGTCGACCAACAATCATACATACCCATCGCCTCCAATGTCGGTTCAACCAAATAGAAAAAATAAAACATCGATTTTGAGTTTATCGTCAGCTCCCAGGTAGCGTCCACTGGCCTATCGATATCTGATCAACTCGTTTCGGAACTCAAAGAATTTTGTTTCGATTTTCAGTCATCAGTATCGATAGCTACTATTATTATTATTATTATTATAATTATTTGCATTTTGTAATCAATTTTAATTTTATTTTTTTAACTATTTTTTTTTTTTTTAACACTTAAGATTTGTATAGTAGTGTTATTATTTTCAACTTTTCCAGACATTCTTTCTCCAATAATTTCTTTACTCTTATACTTGATTGTTCATACACATTTCCAATGATTGGTCTTATATAATTTCCACATCTATTATATATTTTGTTCAATTGTGGATCGTTTACTCAAATAAACGTAGTATTGATGTTATAAAGTTACCATAATATATATATATACATATATATAGTTTTTATGTTTAAATGTATATACTTATAATACAAATTATAATTAATGTATAATATAATATTAAAATCTATTTACTTTTTAAAAAATGACAAAACAAAGTATCATGTTAAATCTAAACGGTGCTCAAGTATTTTATTCTAATTACTCAATCTTAGCTCAATAATGAAATAATTTATTACGTGTAAATAATTAATGTACATAAATTGAGATTTAAGAGATTTATGGGAATACATTTTTTTCTAATAAATTGTGCCTAAAATATGACTGGATTTTGTGATTTAAATATTGTATACAATCAAAAGTAATATTAATATTATTTGTGAGTTACATATTTTATGTAAATATTTATATATTATATAAGTGTTTTTTAGTAAATAATTTTTATGTATTATAATTAATATGACATAATATATATTTTTGTAATGTTTCCTCTAATCTCCGGATTGGTTTTAATTTTTTTTAGACATGTTCTACTAATACTATGACTATTTAACTTATATTAGTAAATGTACTTACGAATTACCAAACAATTTTGAAACCATAAATTGGTGTCATCATTATGATAAGTATTCTATGAATATTAAATTGTATACTTTTATATTTTATTTACATTTATTTTAAATAATACTTAATTGTTTTGAAAACTTATTTGTAAAATATTACAAAACACTAAATTATACGATGGGAAACAAGTTAAATTTCAGAAACTACGTTTGCTCGATAAATCCAGATTTAAATATCCCAATACTTACTCGGATTTTAACCGTATCACTAGAAGCTACTGTTTAAATGCAAGTACCAATTAAATTTATGGTTACTACTATTTTGACTATGTTTGATGTAACGAGCAAACTTAAGTGCAATAGTTTTTTTTTAGTAAATTATTGATGTATGGTTGTGTTGGAATTGGTTATTTCATATTCCGATGAATTATGACGTCGTCTTAACGGTTTTACCACTCCATTGCACTCCATGGCAAATTTCCACTCCAGGATTAGTGCTTCTCTAGGCGTTATCTAAAATATAATGCATTTGTACTATTGCAATAATTGTGGCGTTTGAATCAAATACAAAAATAGTACCCCTTCTTCGATAGCCACTTTTCGTATGTTCCATAAGAACTCTAGTATAGAAATCAAGAATGCTATAAGGCAACCGAGTATAAGCACGACAAACACGCCACCGATCTTTGGCAATCCCAATTCGTCGCTCTCCACCTCTTCCTGTTTGTGGACAAAAATAACGAATTACAGCTAGACTTCTATTTAGTGGATGTTACATTTCTATTTTATAAAGGCGATTTTTCTAAAAAAAACCTTAGTTTTAAGCTATTACTAAAGTATATATTTTATTAGTACAGCCATGAGGATTCTTTATTGATTTTAATTAATTAAATTTTTTTTATAGAGCAAAAACTTCCATCATCAAATTTATAGAATAATCAATAATGAATGCCCTGACGAATTTTTAATAAGTATCTATTAAATGGGAAGGGGTTTTCCGAATATTAAAACCTGCTTTTCAAATTTATTTATTTATAGAATAAATAGTTTTAACATCGTTACACTAAATTTAACGTTGAACATCCATTAAACATCCAATTCAACGTATGGCAAGTGATTTTACTTTAAAACCACTTGGAAAGTTTATAAAAAGTAAAAAACCGATCAGGGTGACCATATATGAAGAGTGAAAGTGTCAAACGTTCCAAGTGCCAAAGTATAAAAATTGTACTTTATAATTTGATTTGTATTTTATTCATTACCGGAAACAATTTTGTAAATTTTTCAAATAAATAATAGTTATTTATAAAAAAAAACAATCATATTTAAAACTCAAAAATATGTTAAAGTGTTTCCGGTAATGAATAAAATACAAATCAAGTTATAAAGTTTAATTTTTATACTTTGGCACTTGGAACGTTTGACACATTCACTCTTCATATATTTTTTACGTTGCCTTACAAATTTGAAGTGTACGGTACTTGCCTCGCATTTGTTATGTCCTTGGACCTTCCACCATTTGTCTTTCAGCTCTCTGAGAAATCCGGACTCCTGCATTCTCAGCACTGATTCGCTGATTATGGTCCGGTACGGAGAATCTTAAACAAAATAGTAGATATTTACTGTTGTTTTTGGAACAATGCGGTAAGATGTAATCCAACTAAATTTGCTTTGCTTCGATGCATAGCTGAGAAGGTATTGTTTTTACAATGATAATGTTATATTTTATTTTTTTGTCTGGACCCACGATACCTTCTAAGCCGCTGAACCGATTCCTTTGTGTAGCAACTCTACAAATCGGAAATCGTGCCTAAAATATACTATGTTGGGCCAAAAATTAAAAACTTTCACCCCTTCCCTTTCGATATCGAAAAAAACACCCAAAAATGAACCCACATATTTTTCAACTTAAAATTAAGGCGCTCTTTAAATTCGTTCAGAATTTGTATAGAATATTCTTTAGACGTATATTACTATCGATAAATGTTGAAAAATTAAAAACAAATAATAAACTCTTTGCCCTAGAAGGGGTGGAATTTGGAAACGTTTTCTTTATATCGCTTTTTTAGGTGAAGTTTTAAGGATATGGGTCTGAAAATAGACCAGAATGGAACTATTGCATATACGATTTTCACAACAAATGTCGTCAAACTTTTTTTTCTTTCAAAAAACCAAAGAAAAGGTAGCAAAGTTACTTTTTAGTCTTTGACCGTTGTTATATGATGACCACGTCATCAATATAGGTTACATGTTTTTAAATAAATGCGGGCAGTGCTTCCGGCGACTTGAGACTGATGACCAAACGATTAAATTAACAATAACGCTGAATTGCAAATTGTAAAACTGTATAAAAGACAATCAGATTCAATCATATTTTTGTCAGTCGAATTTACCTCGGTTGTCGCTGTCCGTCTACAAGGTTTAAGTTCGAGAGTTCGTTCATTAACACCTAGTAGTCTATCCTCTTTCCTTGTGCACTTGTCTTGCGATTCGTTCGCACAGTGCACATTCCTTTCTTAAAAGTACCCGTGTCTTGCGATTCGTTCGCACCTTATATTTTCTCTCTACACACACGTGTCTTGCGATTCGTTCGCACCTTGTACCTATCCTTTCTAATTCTTTTTAATCCAGTATAAACAACGGCTCTTCGACATCCGCGAAGAACCCGGACAGCAATCCGTTTCACTCTTGTACCAGTGTTCACCAGTGTACATCAAGAGTCTAGAGTATTTATTTTATTTTATTTTTGTCTTACGACACCGTAGTCAGTTGATAGGTCGCTATGTGTGAGTGGATCAACGGATATTTGAAAATATTTTCATTATATATTGTTAGTTACGACATTTACAAGTAATACTAACGTAATCAATTATTATAGACAAATACGATCAACCCCAATCTCATCCACTCTAATAGCGGAAATACATTTTTAAGCACATTATTGTCATTGTATTACAATGCTTTTATCGATACAAATATCACCTTTATTATAAAGGTGATATTTGTATAACCTCCCGACTCCACTGTACAGCGGTTATTTATGTCTACTCACTCATGGGCATGGCGATGCCGTACCCTTTCGAGTCCAACGTGTTGCCGATTTGCATGAGGTTGCAGTGGCGCTCCGTCTGGTACTCGATGGTGGCCGATTCCATCAGGAACGCGTACCGGCCGTTGCCTTTCAACACGCGGTCCACGCCCTCGTCGTTGCTTTTCGTGAACACCGTCGGGTTGGACGATTCCATTACGCTCCACATTCTCTGGTAAAGGCTCAAGTTGGACTTCTACAAAACGACATAGCTGGGTTAGCGGACCTAACAAAAAAAAAAAAAAACACCCCGACAGCTGCCGTTCGGACCTGGAAAAAGCCGGCCGTCGACCCTTCTCGGTAACAACCGTACTGGATGTCCGACTCTTTGGACAGATCCTCGACGTTCTTGATGGGCGTGTCCAGGCGGCCGCTGGTTATGGAAGCCGCCAGGTTCGCGGTGTACGACGAGGTCATGATCAGGGCAAAAAGCCACCACATGCCCGCCACCAGCCTGGTGGACACCGCCCTAGCAGCAATTTAGTCGTGATACATACAATCGATACAATGTCTTGAGCAAGTATAATAGGAAGCAACGGGAAAAATGTAGGCAAGTGTAATTTGTAAATATTTAATCATTAGATAATGTTATTTGTTTTTTTTTTTTATTCTGTGTTATGTTAGTCTGCGATAGGTTGTGAAGACGTTCATATTGTGCTATTTATGCTGTGTACAGGTGTGTATATGCGAGTCTATATCACATAGCCAAGTTAATTCTGTTACGACGAGCGACAAAAAAAAAAGAAAAGAGTGCAATTTCAGTAATAGTATAGTGCTTACCGAGTTTCAATAAAAATATGAATCAAGTGCCGAGTGGGTATAAGTATTTCGAATTGTGGGTCGAATTTCATTTTTGTATGCATAACGATGATAGGTATAATTATTTTCGATTGGCTCGTATAGAAAATTGGATATTCGATTCATAAATGTTTACATTAGGTATGTTTTTATTGAATTCTAACCGGATTGACCCTATACCTTCACTCTATTATTATACCTAATTAATTTAATAATAAAGATTAGAAAATTGTATTAGGTACCTCCCATACAAATTCAATTCCATGCAATATGGACTTGGATACATGCATTATGCTACTTGGAATATGAGTTCTAAGGCAATAATATACCTACAGTAAACCTTAAAATTTACCTTTATAACGATGTGCGATAGGTGGATAACTCATTGGCATAATTAGAGAAAGAGTTGAGGGGGCCGAAGCCCTTTCAGAAATTTCAGGAAACAAAGGTTTGCTGCTCTCTCCGAAATAAATTCCTACTTAGGGTAATTGCGGTGGCTTTGTGACGTAGCTACATAAATTTTCTCGTTTGTTAATAATATTATTCGCTTACTGAGGTGATATATCAGAACCTTGTTGCAACATGGTGCCGCAACTGAACCATATCAGGTTAGCCACATTAAGCTTAGTCTCAAGCTCGTTGTTACCGTTTTTCCACGGTTGCGGATCGTGCCATTCGTTGGGCGTGATTCTGCGAACAATCAATTCAACCGACTTTGAAATGGTCGCACGTGGACTAAGATATTGTAAGAATATACACGGATGTGATATCGCAATACTGACACGCGGCCTCCCGCAGCGTCATAGTCGCCAGGACACTCGCAACCAACGGCCGCCGGTCATGGTAAATTGTGAATAGCTGCTAGGTATCTATTTAGTTTACAAGTATTCACAGAAAAGAACAATGCTATTATTTTCTATGTCTGCGGTGTCCACAATATAAGGTTCGCTCAACAAAATGTACATGCGTTAGTATGGTCTAAAGCATACGTTGGACAACGTTTAAAACATGTAAAGGCTAAAGCTAAAGCCGGCTAATACGGAGAAGATAAATGCAAAAAATAACATATATAAAGGTACATTATAGGTATTATGTAGTAAATATTAATTTAAAGATTGCACGACGAGTGCGGTTCTCAGCAGTTGCGCTCACTTGGGTAAGATCTCGGATCCTGCACACAACACCGAGCCCATTGAAAAAAACAGACAGTTGAGCAGCGTCATCGAGTTCTCCATCGTGTCATCGTTCGGTTTGCTCGGGTGTGGGCTTTCCCATTCGAATGGCGTTACTCTGAAAAACGGCGACGGAGCTGTTGGTGCGTCCAAATGTAATGATAATAGTCTGTGCACAACTATAGGGGGCATAAGCGAGCTTACTTGGCGCATTCAATTTGTCCACAGTCGTTATAGATACACAGGGAATAGGAAATTACGAATTTCGTTTTCCAATATCCAGAACATATTATACATAGTTTGGTCAATGCACAATTTCCCTATCCCAGTCAAATAAAGTGGAAAATCAATATTTTAGAGGGAAAATAATTCTTGACATGAATTTGAAATAAGAAATCGCCTAAAGCGCCTTTACGGTTAAAACTATGTTGGAACACCCCGATTTTTTTTTTATAATTTGTGATAATGCTTATTATTGTTGTTATAAACTAAAAAGAATTAATTCATTTTATGGTATGTAAAAAAAACAACGTATCTCGGGACCTATTTTCCACCGCTTAAGTTTTCTCAAATCTAGCTGGGCCTAAGCAATGTTAAGGAATAATATAACTATAAAACTCAAACGCCAAAGCATACCAATCAATTAATTATCTATCTACTGCTCTAATAACAAACAAAAATAAATGAATAATTAAACCATTAAAAACAATTATTTTTATTGTAGACAAGTGCTGAACTGAAGCAGCTGGAGGAACGGCTAATGTAGTAAGTATGGCGAACTATGATCGTTGTCATTTATTCGATGCTAAATATATAATAATAAATGTGATTATTATTATATTTTATGCATTTGACGAGGCCGCGCAATCGTGATCGCCCACGTCGTCATTCCGGTATTTACCTGGCCAACATGAACAGAAACAGAGAAACGCCTAAGTACGCAGTGGCTGTGTACATCCAGACACTGAACGACAGCGGGTTGAGAAACCAGAACAGCTGCGGTTTTTTTTTCTCCGGTTTGGCATATAGTATACTTATGCCCAAGGTCATAAACGGCGTGGTGAAGTCCACGACCCGGCTACGGTCGAAGTTAATCGTCAAGTCACATATGGCCAGATCGGCTTTCTAGAAAAAACAAAATCTACATTTGAGCTTTTAAAATCGTAACTGCACCATAGAGCAGCCAGCTCGTTCCGCTAACCATAGACTGTAGGTCGCCCATCATTCCGTTCCACTTGCCGTTCTTTTGCAGGGACCCGTATTCGCCGTTAGTAATGAACTTAAACTTGAACCTATTGTAACTAGCCATCTCCGAGATCAAATCGTAGGTGAATCCTTCGAAACACCGGTCGCTCACGTCTAATTCGTTCTCCGTCGTTCCGTTGCATTTCATCAGGTACGGTTCTCCCTGTTTAGACAAATTAAATGAATACTCTTTTCGCAATACACAAGTACGTGCCGTACTTACAATTCTGCCGACCACCACGAAAGTCTTGTTGGTGATGGATTGCACGATGTCCGAGTAAATCTCCGAAGCCGTTCGAGTGTAAGACATACCGCGTTCGGGATCCCACGAACCCAACCGCTGCATAGTGTTGTCGTGCACTTTGACCACGTCTAACTTGAAGAAGTTTCTGTTGCCGGTCACGTTGTCGAACCTCATCTTACCGGTCAGTCCGTCCAGCTCCACCTATGTAATTGCGATCACAGATTCAATATACACTGTAGTATGTATAGCGTTCGTTGTTGGGCAGCCAGTCATTGCTCAATAAAAAGTCTCGACACTCACTACTCGCATGTAGTTGATTAGACTGAATCCGTGCATCCAAGGCTGGATACGTCTACATGATATCTGCTGGGATTTCATCGATTGTGTAGCCACTAGGCCGTGCAAAGACGTGGCAAACAAATTCACTGCATCATACATCAAAGCTGTTTCGGTCTGAAACGCGAGAATATAAAAATACCATAGATATTTGAATAACAATAGTAACTTGTATAGTTGTCTAGCTCTAGAAAATTTGTCGGTGTAATATAAATATTTCAAATAGAAATGGCTTAGCATACTTTCATGGTGTTCGGCGTCAACCTCGACAACCGACCTTTTTTTTGCTCGTTGAAAACTATTTCGTTTACTGCGTTCACCACGTGCGGGTTTTCCGGATCGACCAGTCGAATCAACGTTATGTTTGATTTGACGCTGCGAAAATCTTCGAAATTTAACGTGTGCGCATCCTGAAAGCAACCATTGCCGCCACGTCATTGACGCACAGCGAGCAATAAGTATTTATCCTTAATAGGTAATATTATTTGGTTTGCGTTACCAAATTTGTGATGACGTAGCTCTGGTAGTCGCCCATGAACTCCACTTCTTTGGCTTGCGCCAACACGTCAATTATATTGTCGGTGTCATAGTCTAAAATTATGTGCTTCTCATTCGACTGTTTGAGCTCTTTAAACAGCGGCCTAGGTCAATATATATGTAGATTTTTTTAAAAAGGCTTTCTACTTGAATACAAGTGACGTCGTCGTTATAGGGCACGTCTTACCGAAAGTCTTCTGTAGGCAATATCTGTTTAAATTTCACTGCTCTCGTTGGCGAAAAGTTTCCGTAATCAAACGATTCCAACAGCGCTTTCAGTCGAATCATACTGGTCGGCCGATCGTAGATTACCGTAAAAGAAGTCCAATCCATGTCGAGTATTATATCCCGTATGGCCTGTGAAAAGCAACAGGAGTCGATGTATAATACGAATCGAGGCAAATGAACTTTTCAATTACCTTCGCCAAAAGCGATGGATCCGGGTAGACATTGACCGTGTATGGATCAGCCGGCCGCGGTGATGTCTTCCAATGGGTCTCGATAAACGGTATCTGAGCATGTGTACTGATTGATCTGATGATGTTTTCTACATATTCTTCGTAGGTTCCCCCGACAAACGAGGCGATTCCGGGACTCATCGAGTCGCAAACTATGCATTACACAAGCAAATATAATACAATGCACATTCGAAAAAACTGCAAAAAGCTCGGTCAAAAACTAATGTATTGTTTGATGACCCCACTAATCAGATATTAGAATGTAAAAATCATATAAATATTATAAATCTTTAGGTAATCCTCGTTGTTTCTTATTTAGATTATGACCGATAGTCATATATACATATGGCGCATGGGCAACAACAAAGACAGATGGAACTAAATTAGGTACATTTAAACGAAATGTTCTTAGGGGGATATTTGGACCAAAAAGAAACGCTCTAGGAGTAAACAAGAAATTAACAAGCCGAGAAAAAGATAAGAACTGTATGGAGATACAAATATAATTAGAGTGTTTAGGAGCAGTAGGTATTTGGTAGTTGCGGCAATGAACCTAGATGGCCCGTAAAAAGCCATGAAGAAGATAATTCTTATACATATAATTTTTAATAGACGTGTAGAAATAAACCTTTGTGTTTACTTACCGGTTTTTGTCACGTTGTGCACGTCGTACATGACGTATTGGGACCTGGGCACAATGTTAGTCTTAGGTAGCACAGTATCCATTATGTTGATCGTCCTTGCACTAACATCGTATGCTAACCGGTTAATCGTATCATCGTCTTCGTGGAACACTGCCACTGTAAAGGACATACAATACAAAACCTATAGTAAACTGTAAAGGTAATATTATAGAAGGAACTCGAGTTCTATGGATAGTGAATTGTTTAAATGCGATTTATGATAAATCGTGAATGTTGAAGTATTATTCTGCAAGCAGTTAGGTTCGTGAAAATCCCAAGTCCCAACCCCTCTTTGTTGGTTTTACAGGTAATGTCGTCAAATCGGAGTAAGCATTGAATTTGGTTACTGGGGCCATAGCATTGCCTGAGGAATGAGGTGTTGGATCGTATTTCTGTTATTATTCACAAGCTATAATTTTAAATTACGTGAATTATTTTATTTAAGATGTTTATAAGTAACAATATTTCCCAAATTTAGTGCTATACTTTTTACACAGTATGTATAATCTACATACAAACTTAGAGCACAACATGTAAAGCATTTTTGGATTCTATCAATTTAATGAAAACGGTTACTTTTTTTTTTTTTGGATTAAAACTTTTGTTTTTGGATGTTTGTACATTATCCCTATAAACCGTAGCGGTTCTAACCACCATGTGTTCGCTTGGATTTCCTGTTAATATAGGTGCCAATAGTAAGTATATATAGGGATGAATGTACAACTTTAAAATAGTAAGAATTATAATATTATTTTATTATCTTATACGACAGTAAACCGTGAATAAACGGGTTGTCACATACCGATTTTGACAGTGTTCTTGTGGACGATCGGTGGGTTGGCGATGCCATCGTCATCCGTTTGGACGGAATTTTCTTGGCAATTACTATTGTAGACTGTCAACAATATCAAAACGATAACGGTGTTGTAGGAAACGATCATGACTTGTATGGTTTAAGCGAAACGCACAGAGGCCGCACGACTGCCGTGGAGTAAGAAATAAATAGGTACCTAATATTATTATAAAAATGTTCTCCTACGCTCCAGCGTGGTGAGCGCCAAACACTGACGGACTGATAATTTTAGAACGAACATTCACAACACCGCTTCCATTCATTGGGTCACAGTGCACAGAGGCTGATTTTTTTTTTCTACGGCGCTGGCTACTGGCCAACGAGCGTCTATACTTAAGTCTGAAAAATTGTTTGCTCGTAATTTGTGTTTAGATGTGTAAGTCGAGCCGCGAGTGATTATAAATCGCTATTGGCTTTTTATGTACAATATAATATTATCAAGGCGTTAAACACATTGGGATATTCTGAGGACCTGCACCGCCGTTACTCTACCTGTGTGTATGTAATTTGTTTAAACAAGCACCTCTGTTTAATGGGAAGGGGCAAAAAGGGTTTGTTTGAAAGTGATTTTATCCGAGAGGACTAGTACAGTGGAGTATAGGCATAATGGAATCAAAGCATAGTGAGGACGGAGAGGTCACAGGTCTACAGGAATTATTATAGATAAAGTGATAAAAGTGAATAAAACCTATGAATTATGATTGAAAAAAAAGATAAGATTGAGTTTCTCTAAACTATGAAAAAAAATTAAAAAGAAAAATATGCGTATTTTACCAATTTTATGCTTTATTTTGTTATAAACAATGAACATTAGTTAATATTACAATTTTTATAGATATTTTTGACATAATTAAAATGAAAGGCATAAACAAAAACAGTACAGTAATGAATTATTTATTGAAGGACAATGTGACAATTGTTGACAATTTTTTATTATTATTATATGCGCCTTAATTATTGGCTTTAATAATTATATTTTAAACAATAACTAATGATAATTATTGTATAATTATAATAAGTTATTTTTTAACTTCAGTTAGCCATGTAGTGTTTGAGAAGAAATTTTGCGGACTTGTGAACGGATAAGATGTTTCCTTGGTCTTCGGCCGGACCGTCTTTTATGACCGATTCCATGTACATCAGTGCTTACTCTCTAGGTGTACACTACAAATATCCACATTACGTTCCCTACGCCAGTATTCTGCATCCCAACGACATTGTGGAAGATCGCATTGATTTTAGCTGCTTGTTTGGTATACGATAAATCTGTACCTTTAGGAACTTTCGTCGACTGATTTTTTATTGTCAATTGATATAGGTATAAAATATTATATTTTTTGAAGATTGAGCTGTATAAATGTTGGTTATTTAAATCTAGAGTTGTGAACTTAATACATTTTTTGAGTTATTAAATTAAGTTACATGTTAAAGATTTCAGTTAGCTTAGTAAAGTCGAGTTCAATTTTAATATTAATTTAACGAATTGTATCTAGTTTATGTTATAAAAAACAGTTCAAAATTATTTTGTATACGTTAGATTGGTCTTTTAATTACAATAACTACAAAGTTTTTTCTAAGCTGAGTAGAAAGATATATTAGAAATTCAAATGTTAAGTTTATAACTAAGTTTAACATGGCAAAACACTAACTAGTTTTGTTAAACAACTTATTAGTGCTAAGCTTATTAGTACGTCACTAAAGAATGACGTTTAACTTTGTTTACAAGACAGTTACTAATAGTGAGACTGCGACTATTACCTTCAATGTGTGCTTTGTTAACAAAAACATTCAGAGAGACGCTAGGCATGTTTTAACGTTAGATTATAATATTATATCATATTATTAATATATGATATAAATACAAAGGTCTATAGAAATAAGTTAGTTAATTAAATATGCGATTGGTATGACATAAAAGATTACAGTATTTCTCATTCTATTAAAACAATATTCTATATGTCAAATTAAATTACAGCAAGTCTTGAAAGTTTATGATTAAATAAAATAATTGTATAATTAAATAACTGGAATTTTTAATGAAAAAAAAAAAAAATCAAGTTAATCGATTCAAAACGGGAACGGGATTTAACCGTTTGAGACTTGAGTGTTTGACGAGGAGATTTTACAGAAATAGAAAAAAATGAGTAAAGCTACTAATTGTACATTTTTTATTTATAATTTTAGATACCGCGGCCAGGTTACGCCATGGCGGTAAATGTAAGTAATATTAAAAAAATACGAAAAGCGTCAAGCTAGCTAAAAATAATTTGTATTCATAGTGCATTGTGATAACATCGGCCGCCTGAAGAATCTGCTTTATTAAATGGTAAAAGTATTATAAAAAAAAACACAGTAGAAAAGTTAGCATTATATTTCATTTCAAAATCGATTATAAAAATATAAATTAAAGTCGTCGAAATACGGCTAAAAAATAAAAAATCTTATCAAAATCTTAAAAAAAAAAAATATTAAACATGCTTATTGTGTGACGGGCGCAGATAAAAATAATATTAGGTACACTACTAGATTTTGAGCTTTAATATCTAAATAAGAGTAATTTAAAAAAGCCTTATATCTTTTGTGGCCCATTTAAGTATTGCCATTTCAAAATCACCCTGTATGATTGAAAACACATTATCGATAGGTTTTCGAATAATATATATTTTTTCATAATAGTACACACAGACATGTGAATCATCGTCACCTATTCAAATGGTTGCTTTTGAACTGTCATTTTTGTAAGAAAACGTATTCATTTTTTTCTGTGAAAATAACAACCCTCTTGAGTTCTTATAAACTTGAATAAACTGATTCATTTATTTAAGTAGTCTTTAAAAATAAAGTACGCCTATTTGGTAGAACGCTGCTTAGAATCATTACATCCTAATAAATAGAATATAATACCCTAATATTTCTTGTTGAGGTGGAATGAACACGTGCATATAAAACAATATGTAAAATACTTTATATGTTAATAATGTATATAAAATTTAAAGCACACAAAGTTGTGCACAAAAAAGTTGTGCTAACAATTTTGTTGGTTTGTCCGAAGTAAATAGTTTTCCGGAAAACCAACAAAAAGCCGTTAAAGATTGTTACATATATAATCAAAACTTTAACATTAAAATGTGTAATTTATTTTTAAAAATAAATAACAAATAATTTTACTCAATAAAAATTTAGTAAAATTTTACTTAAATTTTCAAAGAGGTATAATTAGAGGTATACATAGCATTGTGTATTTATGGTGTATTCTTATATTTTCACTGTCAGCACTACAGTTTCAAGACTTTTGTACAACGTAAGTAAATGGTTAATATTGATTTAGGCGGCAGATAAGAAATTGTAGACCTTTCAGCGACACAGACAAATTGCTGTTATCATACGGCGCCAATAGGCGTTCGGCATCTTTTTTAATATTTCATCTTTTTAGTGATAACCCTCAGGTCATAGGTAAGTCACAGGTCATAATTACTTAATATTATTGAACATAAATATTTGAGTAATAGAGATAATTATTCAAAACTAAAAGCCTTCTGATTAAAAAAGCATTTCTCTATTGATTAAAATGCATCTATTAACTGTTCATCAGCAAAACAACTAGATAAACACTCTTGATTAGTGCGTTAATATAAAAACAACTCTTGACGTACATTTGTCAATACACAATGTCTGGTTCGTGTAACAGATCTATGCATTGTCTGATGATACAAAAAAAACAAATTATTTATACAGATAATTTCTCGGAAAACATAATTTCTTATCGATAAACTACTGACTAAGTACTATATCGATTATCGTGTATTATGCACAAGCACAGTACTTTGTTTATTGTATTTAATTCAAGCGGTTTTGATTTCAATGTTTTTTTTTTTTTTGCCTAGAGGTAACCAAGAAAATTTGTGAGATTTTTTGTGTCACGCTTAATCTCCTCTCCCCCTCCCCCCATTTCCTTCCCTTACAAAGTCTAAAAATATAATCAAACTTCTAAATTTCTATTTTTTTGCACAAGTTTGTTTAATTTTAATTTAAATAGTCAAATTGAAAAAATGGCACCCCATTGTAAATAATCAACAAAAATATTTTTAAATAGAACAAGAATTTCTGAGTAATAATCAGTACATATTTTTGATACCCATATTTGCATGGCAAAAATATGTATTGTGTTGCCTTATATTGTATTTATGATCTAGTAATTATTTTAGTTTCGTTATGGAGTTGAAAAAGTACTTTTTTCATCAACTTCTTGAAAAAGTAATCTGCAAATGATTTGGCAGCGGTTAGGATTTACAGAAACTTTTTCACCGCTGGTACGATTTTATCCTGTAATAAGTCTATAAATCAGACATTAGGTATTGCATTTTTATAAATCAACAATTCCTTATCTTTATTTCAAGATAAATAACAATAGTTTTATTGATTAAAAAAAACATAATCAGTACGTCTATACAACTAGTCTTTGACCTGTTGCTTGAGTAGAAAACCCAAAAGATATACTGAAATATAAATAAGTTCATTTCAAATAGTATAAATACAAAGTATTTTACATCAACAAATCATTCAGTCAAAAGTTAACCAGGCACAAAGTGAATGTTATTTGTTTTATTTTAAAAGTAAAACGCGAATAAGAAAAAATGACTACAGGTAACGTAAAATTATTATTAAATTTTACAAATGTATACACGTGTAAAAAAATAATTTAACATTTTCTAATGAAATAATTTTTGATATTTTTTACATATTTAGCTGTCGATTTTCCGAAAGATTTTTTATTCGGCGCTTCGTCCAGTGCTTACCAAATTGAAGGCGCAGTAGACGAGGGCGGTAAGCAAACTCTTATTTTATTGGGAAATTATTTTGTTATATTTATAGAAAAATCTTACTCTGAGGGGGTTGTAAAAAAATAATACTACCTAACCAGATGTTTCAAAATGATAAACAACTTTTTTTCCACCAAAAAACAATTATCAATTAAGTGATTTGTTGGAATATTTTTCCGAAAAAAAACTCGATAGTTCGATTTCAAGAAATAACGAAATTTCTGGACTTATAGTTCCGAAGATATTATAATTCTTGCTTAGGTGGCCGCAATTCCCCCACCTTCCCCTAATTTAAAAATAAAATTGTAAATTCCAAATTGAATACTTTCAAAAAATAACTTTACTTATACATTTTGTGTTTATCTTGACTATTTTTAATCGCTTAAAAGTGTCATCAATGGGTGGCTTCTTTTATCATGTTTTTTTTTTTCATGTCATACTATTATTTTAGTCAATACACTTATTGTACCTATTTGGAACAGATTGTGTATTTATTAATAAAGAAAAAAAAATCTTGACTATTTTAAACAGTGAGTAAAAACGTTTTTGAACAAACTTTTATTTACATTTATTTTACACGATGAAATTTCTTTACACGTTCTTACTCTCTGATTTTAAATGCAATTTTGCATTTGAAATGCCTTTTGGTAACTATTTTATTCATCTCTGGACTCTGTTAATGTATAATTAATAAAAATTAATAATCACAATAGTTATTATTGAGTTATCAGTTATGTGTACATCTTTTTAAACAGTTTACAGTAAAATAGCTAGCCTTATAAAATTATTGTAAATTCGTATTTTTAATATCAGAATAGGTCTGCGTTTGAGCATTTAATTTGAGCATTTTGCCAAAGTCAAAACTGTACAAAACACTAAACTCTTAATAATTAAAAATTAAAATATAATTATAAAATTATTTTTTATTATATATTTTATTTACTTCAAGTTCTCGATCAGTTTCAGAGATCACAGTGGCTAATGAAACATTAAGCTGAAGTTGACAATTTTTTTAAATAAAAAAACATAAATATTTAGTTTTTAATTTTATTAATACATATTTTGTTTCATCTGGAGCAGCTCATTCTGATAAGTTTAAAATTGAATGTATTATAGTTATAGTTGTAGTTGTAGTTAGAAAATTGAATACTAAGCGTTTGGAATATATATCTCATAGACTTTTTCAAATTAAAGTGATTATATCGCATGGGAATAAAATCCGATTTACTTATATATTATCTTTAACTATAGCTAAGACAAATATCTCTCACTATTAGCGCGTACCATTTTTTTTCTATTCACATAAAACTTTTAAAGTTATCAACAATATTTTTTTTTTTCATTTGAATTACTACACTTACTTGATATTTTAAAATAAAGAACTTTTAATGGAGAAACAGCTGGGAGAAATACGATTTAATTTATGTGTAAAAATATGTGTATGCAATTCAATTATAAAAGAAATAAGCTTTTTAAATAATTAAACGTAATTTTGAATATTTTATTACAGGAAAGAGTAAAAACATATGGGACGTGTTTATAAAAAAACAAAAATATTTAGATGTGTTCTCTGTCCGGAGCCTAAAGGATATACCTAAAGAATACATAAATCGAGTCAAGTTTATAGGTTATTCAAAAGGTTCCCTTGTTTTCAAGATTGTGGATAAAATAGTTGAAAGCATTACTTCGGTTGACGATGCTAGTATTGCGTGCGACTCCTATCATAAAACGGACGTGGACATCGCCCTTCTCAAAGAACTCGGCGTGAGTATAACCGTTTGACTATCATTTTTGAAATCATCAAATTAAAAAAAAATTTTTCTTTCGAGTTCTCAATCCAACTAGATTTGATACCGGCCTTGTTTAAACGGAACCGGTGGGCTAATGTAAGATATTGTGTTCGGGAAACTTACTGGGTGTCCCTGTGGGACACATAGGGTTAAAATAGTCTGTCAGGCTTCGAATATAATAATATTAATAATAATATAGCTTATTGATCTAGTTCTACACTATAATTTTTATGTATTATTTTATAGGTTCAAGTATATCGGTTCTCGTTAAGTTGGTCGAGAATTTTGCCAACTGGATACGATCATGCACCAAATGAAGAAGCAATACAACATTACCAAGATTTAATCGATAAATTACTCGCTAACAACATACAGCCAATAGTAAGACCGGGTTTTTAAGTTTAAAAGTCCTTATTTGAGTATTTTTTTTTCTACATTGAATCATAAATTTTACATCGATTATTTGATAATAAAATATTGAGAGTTCAATATTTGTTTGAGTCAAGCAACACAATAGAGAATATACATAAGACCTATTAACTGTATTATATGATTAGCTATATAATTAATAAATTGCACAGGTGACCATGTATCACTTTGATCTTCCTCAAGTCCTACAAGAGGCGGGCGGTTGGACAAACAATTTTATAATAGGAATTTTCGCAAGCTACGCCCGTTTTTTATTTAAAACGTTTGGAGATAAAGTGAGTTAAAATGTATTTAAAATTATTCTTATTTTTTTTATTATAGTCTGTACACCATTTTATTATTATAGGTGAAACTGTGGACAACGATTAACGAACCAAGGATGGTGTCCGAAGGCTATGGGGGATTTTATGGCATTGCTCCATTTGGACCTGATTTGGGTGCAACATACAGTGGCATTGGAGATTACTTGTCTATTCGTAATATGTTACTTGCTCACGCCACGGCATACAGAATATACGAAAAGGACTTTAAGCCCACACAAAATGGTAACTACTAATTACATACCTATATTATTACTTCTAAAACCGTTGATTGTGTGTATGATATTTGATTGCTAAAAAACGTATAATAGGTACCATATAATTAATATTGAAGTTAGCATATAACTTCGTTGTACATTTGCTAAAATTTAATTATTAGAGTAATTATTTATATAAATTCCATTAAAAAACATATTAAATAATAATATATTATTGTGTTTATGTTTAGGGGGAGTTAGCATATGCCCAGATACGACATGGGCGTTCCCTAAAAATGAAAATAATGAAAATGATGTAAAAGCCTCAGAGTTGGCATTGCAACATTATGTATGTATTAACTATTGACATTAATATATATATATAACATATATATTACTAATCTTTAGTACGTATCTTTTTTTCTTTTGTTAAATACTTGTGATTTTTATTTAGGTCGGTATATTCATTGAACCGTTGGTAACTGGTGAATTTCCAAAAATCGTCCTGGAATCTATTATAGATACAAGTGAACGGAAAAATTTTAGTACTTGGCGACTTGTTCCGTTCACCGACGAGGAAAAAAAAGTACTCATAGGTATTGAAAGATCTTTTTAAATATTTATGATTATACTTTAAAAGATAAAAAAAACAGAACATTGTGGTCGGGGCGTAATATGGCTATATGGAGGTCACAGATCTAAAATTTAAATAAACGAATCTGTAATGGTAAAGTTTTAAAAAACGATCTAAAAGCATTGTACTTAAAAATGTATTATAAGTTTTAAAATGTATACGATTAGGGTTAGGGTTGGTTGTCTGTCTAACGTAATGTATTGCCATAGTTACACCCATATATCAGAATTAACAATATAATGAAAATATTTTCAAATACCTGTTGACAGTTCACCCCTAGCAACCAAGAAATTGACTACGATTAAGTGTAATTTCCCCCCCTTTTTTTTGGTTTTTCCTTAATAAAAAAAATAGTTTGCCAACAGGTTTTTCAGGAAATTATGCGTCGTAATTTTAAGTAAAAAAATTGGGTTTTTTTCAATTTTGAAAGATGAGGCGTGAACTTTTTTACATGTATGACCCAATAAAGTATCAATAATTGGGTAACAAAATCTTTTTAGCTCCTCATCGAAGTTAAAACTCAACCATGTTTAATGATAAACTATTAAAAAATAGTTACAATATTTATCCATAATATATAATATATATTATATATTATTATCATATTGTTCATATTTAACGATTTTTTTCAAACTTAGGATCCGAAGTTAAGATATTTGTTTTGTAACCGCCAAGCGTTAATTCATTAAATAATTATTTCACGTTTGTTTTTATAGGTGCTTACGACTTCATGGCGTTTAACTACTATAGGGCGTTGAGAGTGACCATGTTGACTGAGGAAGACATAAAGAAAGAAAAAGATTTTAAAAAAATCGATCAAAGAATCGACATAGGAGACTACACGGAACCTAGTATTCCGATAGATGTAAGTTGGGAAATTGGCTTGATAATTACACTAAATTGTTAAAAACGAATTTCTTTTATTTAGGACTATAATGGATTTTACAATATTTTAAAATGGTTAAGCGAAAAGTGCAAGAAGGACACTAAATTTATTATTTGCGAAAACGGACTTAAGGATTCCGATGATCAATTAATAAGCGCCGAAGAAAAAACCAAAAAAAAAATAGATTATCATCGTGTAAGTATACTACACATGTTACTAATATAGATTGGCTATACATACTACTAAGTAATCTTGTGATTACTTGCTCAATTCCTTTAACTTTTCAGAAAAAATAAACGTTTAGTTTAGGGTAGTACCTAGATGGAATTTTTTGATTTGCTACAACAAAGTGTGGCTCAAAAAAATGATTACATTTTTTTAAAAGTATAATTAAATGTAACCATTTTCGTATAAAACACAACTCTTAAGTAGTCTATACGATTTTCTTATAATATAGTTTATAATTAAAAATAATGATAACAACACGGTGCATCATATTATTTTTTAGGGTATTTTAGTGGAGTTGGATAAAGCGATTAAGGATGGCGTTAAAGTTTTCGGATATTGCGTCTGGTCGTTCATGGATTCCTTTGAATGGATCATGGGATACAAGTAAGTTGAGTCAAACTGTAAATATACCACATTTCTTTTTGGCGTATAAATGTTATGTAACAATCCTATTTATAAAATTACTAACTGTTCTGTAACCTATGTTATATTGTAAAGAGTTTTTAGTCATTTGTGGGCATCAAGAAGTGGGCATGTTGTATCTAATATGATCTAACGTTTTATACTTTGCAGAGATAAATTCGGCATATACGAGGTGGACTTTAAAAACCCAGACAGACCTCGTTCGAAGAAAGGCTGTTTTGACTTTTTCAATAAGTTGTTCCAAGACAAGACATTACCAATTGATTCAAGCTAAACTACAAATACTTTAGAACATATTCTAGGTTTCTGGGTTAAACCACAAACCAATTAAAATTATTTATTTAAATATATTTTTTAATAAAACAAATATTTTTCTACTACAAGATAGAATACAAGATAGCTACTATGATTATAAGCTGTTTGCTTTATGTACATTTAGTTTATTTTTTTAAACAGGGTCTGTAGTTATAGTTTATCAATATATTATGTTGTGTTCGTATATATAATAAAAAATAAATAAAACTAATTTCAAGTGTTTAATTGAGTTTTTTATATTTTTAATAAATATAAACTATGATTACGCGTAAGGGAAAGTTGTAGTGTACTAAGAGACACTAATGTATGAATGATATTCTTCTACACATTTTAAGTACATATTGGAACTTAGAGATTAGTAGTATTGGTATTTGATGTCATGTAAGTCCGTTAAATATAATACGTAATGGTGTTGCAATACACAATTTCTAAACTATTTTCTTTGAAATAAAAAAAAATTGCACACCTCTTCGACATGTTTGTATGTATACAACATATACATATACTTACATACTTGTGCAAGTTAAAAAATAGTGCCGCATCTAAAAAATTCAACTCGTATAGTTTTAGTTTTATTTTTTTTCAATTCAATATAATACAGGCATCCAAAGACGGTAAAATTCATTCGTTTTTTCTCAAAGTTTAACTTCAGCTGATACTTTATAAAATAGTAAAATGTTTTTTAATTTCTCTATATTGTTAATATTTTGTATCATAACGCCTAGCTGTAGGATTCCGTACCGACCTAGTACTTCCGGTTCAGGTGATCTCGAAGCTGAGGTAATTCATTCTATTATTTTAAAACTGTAAGTTTTTCGACAATATTTTGCTGCATCATTAATAATATAAAAGAAAAAATTACCCCAAAACCCAGTCATTCTTATCTAGGAAACTATTATTATTTTAACATAAAGACTTACGAATAAAATTCGTGTCATACATATTTATAGTCAAAAAAAGTTTTTAATGTTAATTGTTAAAAAATTGTTTAATTTTGTTATATAAGTTATAATCGAATCTTAATGTTTCAATATCATGTTTTAGCCCAAAAAATATATATAAGTTTTACTACTTTGTAAGCTATTAGATATTAATAGTTCTATACTTTTTGATTTAATAATTAATTATTAGTACTGTAAATCTAAGCGTAATCAATAATGTATTATAAATAAAATCTTTTGTTTTTTTTAATTTAAAGTATACGTTTTGTGTTTTGTAGAAAATAATGAAATAATGTCAAGAATGATATTTATATCATTTATAAATTTGGTTACTAACACAAATAGCTTACAAAAATAATGTTTTCAAAACTACTAAAGTATATTTTGATTATATTACAGCAATCAATAAAATAATGTTTAAATTAATTTTAATTTTTTTGTTTGAATAATAAAACATTAATGCTTGTAATAATGCAACGTGTACTTAGCATAAAAAAATAACCATTTTTGTAGGTTTAACTTGAAAATTATTTAAGTACTATAATATTATTTAAGTTTTACAAACGGATTTTTTATAAAATTCAATTTTGTATTGATAACAAATTTTCAGATTATAGAACATTCGTTCAAGGATTGTAGAAAATGGTTCACCAATGTCCTAAAATATCAGATTAGTGATTTAACATTGGGTCAATGTGTATTGTACATGGGTAAAATTCTAGAGGATTTGAAAATCGCGAATGATTACTTCAAAAAGCAAACAGCAAAAAAAGATGGTAAACACAAAGTAGTATACTAAACATTTATGAGATCTAAAAATACGCTCAAAAAGGTAAAATAAAAAAAAAATAGTCCGCACTCAAATTTAGACAAATAAAAAAAACATCACTGTAAAAACAATACATTTTCATCTAAAATAAATTATTTCATCGATAATAGAGGTGACCACTGCACCACATCATGCCTTTTTAATTACAATTTACAATATTACAATATTATAAATAATAATAATTATCGCTCACATATAAAAATTCAAAATTTTGCATATTTTTGTTTTAGTACCTTTAAATTTAGAAGGATTTGTTAACCTATTTAAACACGTTTCCAAGGGAAAAAATATGTCTGTACAAGAATGTGCTGAAAAATTGGAAACTGAAGAAGGGGTAAAGATTAAAACTTACATAATAAAAACAATTATTTGTTTTAACAGCTAAAGTATATGTGTGTTAAATTATAGCAGTCGATAAAATAACGTTTAAATTTATTTTTATTTTTTAGTCTGGGTAAAAAAACATTAAAGCTCGTAAAAATGTGACGTGTACTTGGCATACTACAATTCATATATTTTCTAAATGAATTTTAAAAAAACAACCATTTTTTATGTTTGATGTTTTTAGAATACGAGTAATAAATATATTTTTTTATAATACAGATATCCATAATAGTAGTACACAGCAATTTACAATACAATATTTTAAAAATGATAAGTACACAACAAATTATCATATTATATAATACAAATATATATCAAGAGAAAATGATACACAAAAAATACATTTTAAACATTGAAGAAATATTACACAACAAATAAGCACATTTAAATATAAGTTATAACTTATAAACATTGAAAAAAGTGATACACAACAAAATATCATCACATATACTCTATTCAGAATAAGTACAGGCTTCAGCGGCCGCGACTAGTGCACATGGCCGCCAAAGCCCGTTCTTATTCCGAACAAAGTATAGCAATATAAATCAAGAAAAATTTTACACACAAAAGATAAACGCATGAATTTTCATTCACGGTTTTAATTTTTGAAAATAGACGCAATAATTAATGTCATGAAACCACTGCCAACGTAAACTTTACCCATTCCAGCCGACAAGTCTGGGCGAAAATGGATAAAGTACACAAAAAGACTTGGAAGAAAATTACCAATTAAGAAACAAATAACTAGCCCCGCGCTCTGGCTATATAGTGCAGCATTTAAAATGAAGGCGGCAATTATTGGCCACATGAGATCGACAAGACAGCCTCGGCTTTGACGCGGATTTTTTTAAACACAGCGGTCCAAAAACCCAAACGTGGTTGGCTATGATGTTGTTTAGTGACATCCTTAGCTCGTGTCACATCTGTCTCGTTGCTGCTCAAAAAAAGGCTAACTACCGACCATAGTCAATAGTGTCATCCCGTACAAACTTTTGGCTCTCTCACGGGCATAACCGAGTCTCTGTCTCTGGGTGGGCGCGTTGTTAGTTGTCATATTTTGGCGCTCGCGGTCTAAATTCTTCGGCTGACCTGTACTCCGAGTACCAGCCGTAGGCTTCGAAAGCTGTCATACAAGCGGCACTACCAAACGCGTTAAACGCCATCGATCGAAGCCCTTTTCTCGCGGCCAGTATGCCGCCGGCCAGAGCGCTGCTAGTAATCGTGTTCCATGGGTCTTCCTTCTTCCTGATGCCGATCATTGTGCATTCAATGGCGGCATACAGGCCACCCCAAACAGCAAACGTTCCGCCGATGGCCGGAGCTCGGGTGGTGGCCGATTGAAAAGCGCTCTGGAAATCAAATCCCAACATATTAAAAATTTTCTGATTTGGTTACTTGTGATTTTCACACTCACTTTGCAACGCCTTCTGAATCCGGTCGGTGCGTTTCGGAAACCCTCAACCGCCTGGAATATTCCTCCACCGATGAGGCCCAAGGCAAATGCACTGCCTATATCATCCATAACTCGCATTGGGCACGGTTCTCTGTCGTAGGCATCCATCGTTAATGATTCGAAAAACAGTGCGACACGATACAAATCAAATTATACCAACACACAAAAATACATTTGACAGTATTGTCGTTATGATGGTTACATTACCATAGTAAAATAATTCCCATATAAACACAGTTTTGACATATTTATAATCTCACAAATAAAGCCTAAAGGAAAATATATATAAATAACAAGAATCTCTTAACCTGCATTGCCAGAAGCTACAATTCACGCGCTTCGAATGCAGGGACTTATTTATGGGAATGACTGAATAGGCTCTCGCTAGCCCCCCCCCTCCCAAAATAAATTTTTTAGTCTGCCTATGGGCTTATATGATATGAATTGTAGAAGTTTAATATTGGCGAGTTTTTGTGCATCTTGCATGAAATACGGTTTTTTTTTATTACTAATTGGACAATTTTGCACATTAGTGCACAATACATCAATTGAAGTTCCTTCAATTAAAGAGGCTTAGTTTATTGAACTCCTTGGTGCATATTTGTGTAAGTATTAAACAACATATTTACGCTTGCCTACGAATTTCAAAATCAAAAATATTATATTCATTCGGTGAATCACTCATAACTTTCAATTTAAACCAAAATAAGTAATATAACAGTGATCAATCATTAATTGTAATTTGTAGTCTTATAAAAACATATATATATATATAATAAATGGGTAGTGTATTTAAGGGGGGGGTAAGGTATTAACATTTTTTTTTTTTTTTTGTTAACTGAATGCATAATATCTCAAGAATATTGTGTCAAAATTTCAAGTCGATCGGAACAAAATTGACGACGTTATGAGTTGTCGGAATTTTATAATTGCCCGGCCCGAGCGCACTATCGTTAACTTTAAAGCGTTTTTCCCACAACTCACGTTTTCAAAGTCGGTGACCCTCATAACTTCAAAACTACTACACCGATCCTTTTGAAATTTTGAACACTATTTCTGTACGTAACTTACGAGGTAACGCTGAAGATTTTTTTTTAAATTTGTTAATATTTTTTATTTTACAAAAACAAATTAGCCGATTTTTTTTCGCAAAAATCGCGTTTTTCCCTTCAGTGTTCCTAAAAAGTGAAAAATTGAAATTTCAAAAAACCCTCCCAGCGTTACCTGGGGAAAGCAATTATCTAACGAAAGAACTTGATTTTTTTAATTTCGGATGATCCAGCATCGAGTTATGAGGGACACCGCAATTCTACTTTTTTCCGAATAATTGCTGCCATTGCCGTATTTTGTAATATTTCTACATGAAATATTACACAATATTCTTCGAATGTTATACTTAAATGTACCATTAGTTTTAATAAATAAATTTTAACTGTGCCGTAAAAAAAAATTCACAAAAATTTGCCGTTTTTTGCACGAACTTTACCCCCCCCCCCCTTAAAGTATAATATAATTTTTCACCGTTTTTTAAGTTTCCGCTTTATACTTTTTTTTTATCATTCTGTATAGATAATATAGCATATACCATCAAATATTATATTTTGTGATTGTAATTATGACAAAAAAATAAGATTTTAGGTACATAATTCTAATTATGCTCGTTCTGTTATAATAAAATAAAATATACGATGAAAATAATACTTAAAGCTATGGGTAGTGCTTAAGAATAGTATAATTTAAGGGCAGTGAACACATTTTTAAATGGCTTGGTTTAAAAAAAATTTAGTAATTGGTCTTTTCAACCTTCCGTACACTCAAGAATCTGAAATAAAGCTAATAATTTCTACTCTTCCATATTTTTTACTACATGATTTTTCTTGGAATTGAAACAACAATAGAACCAAAGAAAATTATGATGTTTTTCAATAAAGGATTACCGAAACAATATTCAGACTACCTACTCGTACATGCAATATTCTTGTAATGGCTGACTACTACGTTGTCACTTATAAGTGATGTAGTCTATATTATTATTAAAAAGGAGCTACTTAACGGTTCTTTGTTGGGTAACTTTTTACTTTGCAATTACTAAAAATTAGCTTACACTAATTTCTACAAAATACGAATATTGAATATAATATTATTAAAAAATATCAATATATTATTTATAATAAACAAATAAAAATGTGTGCTACTAATGATCAGTTAAAAAATAGCTAATTAATAAATTATAATTATTTTTGCCAAAATAAAATATAAAAACCTAATATACAACTAATATAAAACATACATTTAAACATTGATTATAACAACAACAACAAAACAGTTATTATTAAATAATTACATTTTAAATTTATCCTTTTAAAGCTTCATAGAGTATGATCGACCATTACAATTGTATACAGGTGTTTGTTTTGGAGACGAAACACTCCATTCGTACCATACTTTGTAGTTATTACAACATCTCCAAAAATGTACAGTTATAACATCCCCAGCCTTAACAAACATAGTGTCTTTGATTGGAAAATAAACTGGAAACCAGCTAAACATACCAACACTTTGCGTTGATGGTTCAATGCTTATTATTATATCTTTGTACAAAATGGCATCGAAATATCCACTGAAACCGTGCAATTGCATGTTAGCTGTTACTTTAAATTCTAAACATTTATACCTTGTATTGTCTGGTAAAGTTTTAGTAGGATGGTTAAATGTAAATAGTATTTTAGGATCTGTTGGCTTATAGCTCTCTGGTTGAAGAACAACATACATTTGTTCAAATTCTGGGTACTTAAATTTTGATTCACAGCCATCGGTATCTTTATTTGTAGTAGTTTGACTGTATAATTTATGTGACATTACTGGTCTAAGGAAAGAAGAATATGTACACGGTATACTTATACCGTCATCCTTTAAACATTTTTGAGCTCCATCTAAACATTCAGGCGATAATTCGTTATCTCCAAATGATCCTAGTAATTCTGACACCATAATATCACATTTCTCAGGTGGATCCCAATCTCGACCATCACTGAAAACTACCTGCACTGAATCGCCCCATACATTATTTTTAAACAATAGTAGTGTTGGTATAGCATTTTCATTTTTTTCAACTGCAAATATCTTCACGTTTGCCGCTGCCAAATCTGCAGCTCTCAAACTGGCTTTAACCAGTGGTCCTCTTCCAGCACCAATAACAGCTATGACTACGTTTTTGTTGTTTCTATCCTTTATTGCTGTGTATATGGCTTTTTGATATTGCGAATATTTTACTGGGTCCTGTTCAAATACATGATAAACACAAGACATGAGATTATCTCTTAACGGTTGTAAAGGAAATTGCAAGAGATTGTCACAACTTAATATTGGAACAGGTATTTGAACATTTTTTGCAACAAACATTATATAATAAAAATAATCCAGTATGGAGGGGGAAGACTCACCAGATAGCATGATCATCCATTTTTGTTGGATAGCTATTTTTAGAAATTTTTCATGTTCTTCACCGAGTACATAAAAGTTTTTCACATTAGGTATGAAAATGTCCGTTTCAATTAATAGGGCTAATACTGGTTCACCAATCCATCTTTTAATTTCTTCTTGTGGCAACACAAATTTCTTTAATACTAGTATAACTCCTAATTGCAGACTATACCCTATAGAGTTCCTAAAGTTATTCCACAAATCCCACGAGTCTATTGGTATTCTTAAGTAAAAATGAATAGGGTGATCTAAATATTTACTTAATATTCTAGCTAAATTTACATGGTTCTCAGATAAGTTTATCATGAACTGTTTGACTTTAAACCCATGTAAAACGCTAAGTTCATAAGTGAATTGTTTTTGTTTAATTTGTTGAAGAGTAAAATCATCAAAGTCTACTTGAGGCAATTTGGCAATTATACTGGGCCACTTATAGTGCTCTAATGAATTTACATCACATATTTTCTTTTCGTGAAATAATTGCATACAGACATGTTTGCAATACCAATTACCAGCATCCTCCATACATTTTTGAAAACTATTTATTGTATTAAAGTCAAATGCTAAATTAACTGGAATTTTAGATATGACTGGCCAAAGATTTGCCATTTGCAAATTATTCAATTTGTGAGTTATAACCTAAAATAAGAAAAACAGTTAAATTATTAGACAAGAGTATAAACAATTTCTGTATGAAATAATATTGAAACAACTTAGGACTTTACCAGTCGTTTCAAAATTATTTTTTAATTGAATCTGAATTCTGAATCGTCGGCATATTTTTAAATAATGATTTTAATAAAATATAATTTAAAATGAATTTAAAAAAATGTTGATTTTGAACTTAAAGTGACGCAATAAGCACTATACAGATTAAACTTATAAGATTGTAAACAATATCTGAGCTGATAATGACTGCTGAACCAGTGTGACCATGTAAGAGATATTTTAAAAAGTTATGGATACAACAATTATTGAACTATTACGCGTCATAAATTTAAATAACAAAGTATGAAGTAAAAAGAGAAAATGACAACTTAAAAATGCGTGTAACATGAATAAAAACCGAAAACAGATAAATGAATGTACACAATAATTTATATAGTTATTTTATTATACTATTTTTTACAACTAATACATAATAATACGTACGTTTTTATTACAACTTTGAACTCAGTTAACAAAATATCTATATTATTATATATTTGCTAATTGATTAATGTTATACTTTTTTATTTAATTATTATTATTTAATATGCAAATTTGTTTTTATTTTAGTATAGGCTTCAACAACGTCGGTTCTTAGCCAACTTTTGCTTACAAATTATTACAAACTGTGGCTGAAATATAGGTGTTTAAAATGTGAAGTTTAAACAATTTATACAAAAGATTTTCGGAGTTCTTTTGGTCGAGGCCCGTTTCAGTGAGGAATGAGGATGGATTCTTCAGCTCAGGACGTGCTTCGGAGAATTTTGGGCAGTCGATCATAGTATTATCATTGAGTACACTACAATATATACTCAATGATATTATGTTTAATTGATTGATACGTTTCCTGTGTACGTATTACATGTTAGTTTGGGTTCTCTGGTAATAAAGTATTAGGGTTAGATTGATGTGCCCTGTTCTCGTACGTATAAACGGGTACACTCCTGGGATTTGCGGTTTTATGATCTAGGGATACTTATCATTAAGCCATAAAAATATTGTCCTTCGGTAAATACTATAGGTCAAGTGTTTCATATATCTGAATCTACTATACAATCTGCGTTCTCATTACCTGGTATTCAACCCAACATGCGAGTTGGCCCACATAAGAGGAGAACTCGTTTTTTGGATGGTTATATTATTGTATTATGTATTTTACAGAAAATTTTTTAATACTATTAAAATAAAACAACATGTTATCAAACCCATTGAATCCGGAACGCAGGGTTAAGATTTAAGAATTTTCAAGAATTTAGTGATAATCCGGAGGCGAAACCATGAAAACTCGAAAAAGATAGATTTGTATGTAAATGTTTTGAAATATAAAATATACTATTAATTGGTTGTTCCTGATTAAAAATTATATGATTATTTCTATGAAAATCATTGAAATAAATAATAAATTCATAGTTAATGTTATTTTCATATGTTGGTTGGAGGTTTTTAATTATTCATTTTAAATAAACCGGGATATTACAAGTGTTGCCAACATTACGTTTCAAACGGTGTCCAGCGTTGTCTGTTTATTATCAAGACAGCGCATTTTTAAGAGAGGGCAAAGGTCGTGTTTTTCTTCAATAACAACAAACGAAAGAAACAAGTTTTTGGTCATTATTTATTAACATTAAATTAGAATTTAGATCAATTTTAATGTTTTCATTTTCGTGAGATTGATGTAATTTGTAGATTATGTCATGTCAAAATTATTAATTTGACTTGACCTTGCGGGCAGTTATATTTTTATTTTAACGTCCTCGTATAACTAAAATACATGTTAAAAAATAAAAAAGTATCCGTCAAAAAAATCTGCCCTGGTTGCGGACTACAGGTTTGTGAATTAATTAATTGTTATATATGATTAAAAGGCGTATTTTATTGTAATGTAATTTTAAAGTGATGTAAAAACCAACTTGTGTGATTGTAGTTTCCTGTCGCTGTAAAGACCTGTACCAAATGCAAGCATTCGTTTTACCTTTCAAAGAAGGACATACCACTAACTACAACGGCACAAGGAGGTACGTCTACCAGTACGTCACCTACGGAGGAATCCAAAGAAGATGTACCCACGGGTACAACTACAAAGTCAGACGGCCGCCGTAGAACTGAGCGTATACGTCGCGAAAAACCAAACTACTATGACGCTTCGGCATTTATACGCAAAACAAGGGTAAATTGATGTTTAGTAATAATTGCTAAATAGTAGCTATACCACGAGTTTAATTTCTAGCTTAACTCATCATTGTTACAAAGTGTACAATTGTTACAAAAAATATATGTTAATCAATGTTTAGGTTAGCCTAATCAATACAAAGAAATCTAAAAGTATGTGATTAATCAGAAAAGTGTTGGATGATGAGACCTTTTGTTGTCTTAGGTGTAAACACAATTTGGGTCCCGCTCGAAGGTCTAATTAGAAACAATTATGCAGGGCTCCATTACTGTATTTTATCGAAAGATTAGTGTATATAATCTGTATATATATTTGTGTTGCATAATCTGTTATTAAAAAAAATAATAATAATTAAAAAACATTATTATTGATAGGCTTATCTAGACTGTGTTACAAACTATCGATGGTCTTTGAACGCATCAGTGAGAAGAAAATTATTCTGAATCACTTAATTTAAAAAAAACTAAATTTGTATAGTTTATTCATTTCAGTATTTTTGGTTTATCCTACATCTATTTTATTCACATGTTGTGGGGTCTCTATACTAGCATTTATTATGTTGCATTGTATGTGCAATTTTTCATCAAAACAAACAATAAGCTAAAATTTGTAAACTCATATATTTATGTAGCAGAGAGGTATCTAATTTGGTATTATTCTAGTTTTATTTTTTAAGTTAATAATGAATATAGGCTCTCTTTTTGTACCAAAACTTATGTACTTGTTATAGTATGTTACTGAGAATACTCCGAATTTAGTTTTGAAAAAAGATTTGAATCCTTCATAAAATTTACAAAACACCAGTTGTTTCACAATTTTGAAATTACCTTTTGTTTATTAATTATTTCTGTTTAAAGAATTAATAATATTAAAGAGTTTTAATAAATTCTACAAGATTATAAAAAAGTTTTAAATGTTCTTTGACTGATGATAATGCATTAAGCAAGTATTAAAAAAGCGATAATTGTTTTCATCGTTGCGTATGAGTTTTAGAGTATGGTTAAATTTAGGATAAGTTGTGTTTGACACGACATATGCAAGTGTAGGTGTCTTTTAACAGATATATTATAGCTATGGTAAAATATATAATAAAACAAAATTTTTATTTTACAAAATTGTTTTATTTTATTACAGAAACGTTCTGAAAAAACAGGCTCAAAGCAAAAAGATGGGTATCCAAATCGTAGAGGTGTTCAGATAACCCAACCCAAAAAAGGAATGGTTACGAGTAGAAATAAGTTTAAACCAGGAATTTTACAAGACCCCGAAGACAAAATTTATCACGCAATTATGAATGAAGAAAAGGCTAAAGTGTGTGCAATTATTTTAACAGAATTAAATAATAAACTAGCATTAACTTCGTGGAAGCCGTAAAAATATAATTCAGACCAATTTTACAGAAGTGTAAATAATTTTTTTTTTTTTAATTATTATTATTAGAATTAATTTAATTTTAAACTTCATTTAAAAACTTAATCAAAAAGTAAATATTAGGATTTAATCCTAAATGCAGTATCCATTTGAACCTCGGCTAAAAATACAAACTATTCGAACTGTCTATCCATTTGTATTAAACTATTCAAAGTTGATACTTAATTTTTTAGGATAATATTATGATTGTTTATAAAAAAGAAAACAGTTGTACAGATTTAAAACAATATGTGCCATATGTTACTTTATTATACATAGGTATATACAAGTGCTAAAACATAAATTTGTTGTAGTGCAATCATTTTTTTGGGTGACACATTTTCATAAGTTGATTGTGTGCAGTTTGTAAATGAAAAAAATGTAACGTACACCACTACGACCTCAAGCCAATCATAAAATGTTTTTTTTCTCTAACACATAATTTTGTTTGCATAATTATAGTAGAAATACTATTTATATGTATTTCTTATAGTGTGGTGTTTACATTACATAATAATTTATAACGTAGTTAATTAAAAAATTATAGTTTTTATGATATAGCAAGAGAATTATGTCTTAAAGAAAAAAACGCTATTATATATATATATATATATATATATATATATGAAAGAGGCTGTCATTAATCAACTCATTTGTTTTTTACTTTGGTTTTCTGTATCTCGACTATTATATTATGCGATTATTGAGATATATAAAATTACTATATTTATTAGGAACGACTGAATATATTTACTTATAATTTGTGTATCCTATTACTTTTAAATGGATGATTGAATTTATAAGTTGGAGCAAATTTGCGAATTCAATCTTTTGTTTGATAGATAACTTTATTTTTATTTAGTTAGCATTACGGAGTAGTGAGTAAAAAAGTTGTGTGTTTTATACATTTATTTATTTTTATATAATAAACATTGTTTTCTTTGTAACTAGCAGTTTTAAATTATTTCTTTTAGTTGAGAAACGATTAGCTTACCCAGTGGAAGCACGGAGGCTAAACAAATTTAAAATTGGGTTTTTAAACTTATTAACGGAAATAACTAAAATTAGGTATTTATTCAAAATAACAAGGTTTATAACAAGACAATATTTTTAAAAAGTACAAAATTATTACAAATATTAAATATAGAGTATCAACAATTTGTGCTCTTTTAATGAATTGCTTAAAGGTACGATCTTTGCAGGCTCAACTTAATTTTATTAGCCCAATCCTTTCCTTCTACATATTAAAATTCTGTATGTATTGAGTAATGTTAATTTATTCAAAATAATTAATTAAATAATTTTATGTAAGAAATGTATTTGATATTTCAATTGTTAGTATAAATATATAATGAAATATAATTTTTAAGATACCTTTATTTTATAAATAAAAATTACTGGTTAATATCCCAGTTGAAAAAGATGTAGGTACTTGGCAAGCCTTACAATAAATAATTGAACTAAAAGTAAATTTAAATATGTATATAATTACAAACATTATTAGACAGACTAGGTAATTAAACACAATTAAAAATTAATTAAATAGAGAAACTTTTATTAAATGTTATTTGACAATTAATATGAACAACAATTAATATAATTTAACAAAACACTTCTTGAGTTATCTAAACTAAATTATGATTTTTTTTAAAGAAAAATAATTAACTTAATAAATGTTCAATGAACCAGCGCAGAAAATTATACAATACAATAATAGTTTTACAGTTTAAATAAATTAAGCTTTCTTTCCCTTAGGTGGCGTTGGTGGTGGGGGTCTAGGAATTGCCAAAGAAACTTTAACAAAATCATATATGAACCATTGTAGGGCAGTTAAGGTACCAATCATAATAATCCTAGGTCCCAATCCTTTCCACAAACCGCCAAATCCGATTTTCTTCAAAACATCAACCGATGAAGCACCTTTTTCTTGGTTTAATTTAGATACGAGTGTGTCAGCGGGATGAGAAACAACGGCACAAAAAACTCCTGCGATGTATCCAGCCGCAAAAGTAACTATCAACTGTTCACCTTTGGTACACTCGGCTCGCGGTTTAGGCACAACATGCATGTAAATTAATTCGACGGTTCTTTCGAAACAAGAAAACTTCATCATGGTATATGGGATTTGCCGCATCCACAGTGGTACCAAACTCTTATAGAAGGCTGATACACCTTCTTGTTGAATCATTTTTGGAACTGCTTCGCGCATTGTACTTGCAAAGCCAGGTGTAGTTTGAATTTTAACTTTAACAGACTCAAAAGGGACAAGACCAATGTCTGCAAAGGTCTCTGCGGATGCAGAAGCCGCTAAATAAACCGACGTCCGCCAGTAGTAAGCATTTTCCTCACCTACAATGTTGGCATACAAGATTTTGAAGTATTCGTACAATCCAAACTTGCAAAAGCCTTGAATGGAATATCCAATAGCGGTAGGTGCCCAACCCTTAACTAATCCTCTGGCACCTTCTTCAGCTAGGGTAACTCTGAAACCATTGGTTAAACTCTTGTACTTTCCCGGATCTACCTGAAGACGGCACTTGACCAAATCCAAGGGCGTTACAAGGGTGTGAGTTATACCACATGATAGTATACCGCCCAAACCACAAAGTAGCAAGTATTTTGAAGAACCAAACTCGCAACTATCTTCGTTCACTGCAGTGGCTGCGATTGTTCTACCTACAAAAAAAGAAATATTCACGAAAAAGTTTAACTCTACTCTCACTTAGGTATAACTGTATGAGACTTATATATATACATTAATTAATATAATTGTTTACCAGGTACGAGCTGAGTATTGAATCGAGGTGATTTCTCCATCGCGTTTTCTTGGTTTTTCGATTTTTTTAATTGATAGTAGCAAGGCGGAAACATAATGTTTGCGTTGAGGAGGGAACCGAAAAAAAAACAATAAACTTATTTATAAATATTATGTATTGCTAAATGCTGACGTGCAAATCACTTAAGGCAGACGAACGGCAAATGTCAACCAAGTAAAATGTCGGGCAAAGTTAACGATTTTTATTCGACATTTTCATTCTAAAGAACTGTCGCATCATTTGACCAAATGGCGAATACCGACAGGGATCTGCCAGATGACCCACGTAGGAAATCGTTGCGCCGATTTCAAGGACTTTAAAACGTGTTAACCCTAAATTTTTTAAATTTGTTTATTTATAGGTAAACTATTAACGAACAATCATAATATTGTTTAATTTAATTTACGAGCTTTCTTGAAGATGGAACATAATTTTGTATTTTTAATGGTAAATCGAGTTACTCTGTCTCGTATTAAAAATGTTTACAGTATTAATGTTTGTAGTAGTATTTTATCCGAGAACCGCGTTCTAAGATTTTAGATGTCTTCGTTTGGCATGTTGGCAGAATAGATGTAATCAGAAGGGACACTTTACGCAATGAAACCGTATATGGACCGTATAGGTATTTTATATACATCTATATAAGTATAAGTATATATTATAATTTATATTATTTTTTCTATGTTTTTTTTTTAAACGTAACCCGCTAATGAACTCAATTTTGATAAGCTCTAATCAAACATTTTAGAAACGATAATAATTTTATCGTAAAAGTAATAAATTAATGGAAAAACTGCAAAAAGGAAGGGTGAAAAAAATACATATAATATAAATAAGTGTGTACCTATGTCATTCCATTCCAATAAATAATTATTTTCATACCGATAAAAAAAAATCTAAAGATCTAAAAGACACAAACACTTATACTTTTACACTTTTAATAAAAGTATAAAATATCATATAAAACAAAAATATAAAAAAACATTTCGACTAATAATTTTTTTAAATACTATATATCACTATATAAAAACGCACAATGTAAATACGTCTTATTAATGGTATTAGAATTTAATAATCTTATAAGATTCTTATTACCTACTGTAATATTTAAATAATAACTAAAATTCTATTTATTGTACTCATTGTGCGAAGAAAATAAAATGTATCTCTCTATAGCAATTATCCAATTTTTTTACTATTATGTAAAAAGTGACTGGTTTAAGAGGTCAATAATAATTGTAGTTCTTAAATATGTTATATTATTCTTATTTTTAATTTAATTATACCTTGTATATTGTCGATTATAGCAGACAGCCATCATTTACACATTCGTACATTATGACTGTTTTTAGCCAATACAAAGAAAAAAACTGAATTGGGAATTTCGGAAAGGGCTCATATCGGAAAATTAAAATTATTCAGGAAACTAAAAAAACTGATTTTCTTTTTAATTATGTTAAATAGGATGATTAAAAAGAGGATGTTTTTTTTCATCACAATAGAAAACAGATTTGGACCATTTGCGCTCATAAAATATCGGTCTATATGTGTAAATGAAAAAAACGCGGAAAAATCAATTTTGATCAAAACTCGAGATGGACCCTTTTCGAAATTTACAATTCAACTGTTTTCCCGATTTTTTCCATGTCCAGTGTCCAACTAAGGTATTAGGTATGGTTACATAAGTGAGTCCTACCTATTGACAATAGTTTTTACTAAAAGGTCCTTTTTTCCCCCCAAGTTAGCGGTTACTTGGGGGGAACTGTTTACATACTACTTCCTACCAGGCAGCATCGTTTATTAGCATCCACTACAAAAAAATTGGAGTTAAAAAAAATCCCGTTTTCCTCTTCGCGAGGCGGGCTCACAATTTTACTTACTTCTAGTTATGATAATATGTACTTTTTCTTGATTATTTACATTTATATACATATTACTCCTTCTTGTCGGTGGCACAGCACCGGCCGCTCCCTTTTGTATATGTCTCTCGTCCTGCTCTTTCTTTGAGAGGACTGAATTGACCTAGTCGGCTATGGTCGTCCATTGGTCCGAGGATCTCAGCTAAAAGGTCCTAAAATTACGGCTAAAAAAACTAATTAAGGAAGATAGTGAAGTCGCAAAATAAAACAGTTGTAACTGATTATACCTCGAATCAAGCACAGTAGTCAGTATTAACCAGTATAGTTTACACCAAAACAGTCCAAACCAAGTACAGTATAAATCAGTATAGAAGAAGTTAGAGCAAAGTAGGGTCAAGCAATTATTAAATCTGTTATCTTAATGTGACTATATCACAATCAAACGCTTTGATGCGAATCCGAACCGAGCACGATATATTTTTTTTTTTTTATAATAAATAAAATCTTCGAATAATTATTATCATAATATTGTATACTTGTATGATGTATTAATATGGCCTTTGTATAATCCGTTTAAGGGTTAAGCGCTTACCGAAATCTGATCTTACAAATGTCGTTGTCTCTCTACTCTTCTACAAGAAGACAAAATGCTTATTCTTGTCTCAAAACATGATATGGCTGTTATATTTTTTACTTATAAGTTAGTTAACGGTCACATTGATGTTCCTTATCTATTGATTTATGTCCTCAGTAAAAATTTAAAAAAAAAAACTCAAATTTCAAAGGCTATGGTTTTGTATGGCAACCGATCAAATGTTAATTTTTGTTCTCTGTTGTGAGAGATTATGTAGAAAATTATTGAATTTCATTGGTACAAATAAATTTAGCTAATCTATTTATAGTTTAAGTTCTAATTTTTCCCAACTGTACTATTGGGCTCTATTTCGTTTCAGTTATTTAAATACACAATTAGTATAATTATGTTTTCGATAATGTTATAATTTTAGTTTTTAAGGTAAGAAAAAAACTGTCCCTAGAAAAAAAAATACACACAATTGCATGTCACTTTTACAACACTATTAGATTTATTCAACCTATTAATGTGTTACAATGCCAATAGTAATAATTATAACAATTTAGTTGGCTGGTTACTAGAAGATTCGACTGATGATTCATCTGATGATTCAACTAATGATTCAACTGATGATTCATCTGATGATTCAACTAATGATTCAACTGATGATCCAACTGATGATTCAACTAATGATTCAAGTTCATCTAGAGTTTCTTCACATTTTAAAGATAATACATGTTTTGGTTTTTTTTTCCCGGTTTTTTTCTTTTTTTTAACCATATTTTTCATCATTACTGAAAACAAAGAATCATGAGAAACTTCACGACGGTGAACAACTGCATATACTAAATCGAAAAACATGAAATCGTTTATTCTCGCTGAAAAAACAAACAAAACGTATTTTTTTTATACGAATACTAAAATGTCTCGTATTATTTTAACATATTTAAAATACAGGCCAAAATTTGTTTGTTTTTGTTCGTGCACAAATAGCTTTTTTTTTTAATTTTATTTTGCGGGATAAGCCCTTTGAAAATATATATATATAAGATAATTATGATTACAATATACCTACAATAAAACATTATTTTATATGTAATCTTTTATCTCTAATCTGATATTTCATACAAATTTGGAACCAACTAGACTTTTTTAGGAATATTTGATGCATTATAATTTTAAGCTGAAAATATGTACTTTTTTTTGGGTGATTTTATCGATTTTTACAGGGATGGGATACATTTTTTTTCCGAATAAAGTACCTTATAGGTACGATTTCTGATCTATGGAGGTGCTATACGAAGAAATCGTTTTAGTGGTTTAAAAAATATCGTGGGTCTAGACGCAAAAAAAAAACACATCATTGTAAATACAATATCTTCTTAGCTCCGCATCGAAGCTAAAAATAAATACCTTAAATAAGTTGGGATGCGTCAACATTAGCAAGCGACAATAACCTTTATTGGTTATGAAAAACTAACACTAATAACGGCTCTCTATTGAAATTTCGATTCGATTAAATGTAATGCTTACCTGCGACACCGTGTTTAACGCGGGGTTTAAAGTGATCTAAAATAAGTTGTTTAGTGTCGTCGTCTTCACCAACAATTATTAAAAATTGTTTAAACGTAATTGTTTTAACTTTGGTATTTTTAAAAAATACGAGAGCTTTATTAAAAACATCGATTATAGCCTAAAAAGAAACATTTATCACATAAAACATTGATTAGAAAATTATTTAGCAAAAACAATAATATTTACTTTCCCATAAAATATCACATCTTTTAAAGCTAAAAGGCGACAATTCTAATTTAGTGTCCAGTAAATTTTCCCCTTTAGAGTGCTTTTTCACTCGGCGGACCACTATAAATAGGTACTATACAAATCACCATAACCTACCGATTGTGACTGTCTATTTAGTCATGGTTTTAGTAATATAGTCTTAAAAAAAAGTCATCATAAAAATTCGAACTCACTCGATCTCTGTCACACATACTCTCATAAACAGATGTTTCAACACAGTCCACAACAGACATACACGTTAATAATATTATAATTATGTAAAACATTTTTAAAGTTTATATTCAATATTGTACACTCGTAGTATTTACATATATATTTCATATATGTTACAAATTTAACGCGAAGAAACGACAAACTTTTAGCTGAAAGCTGAAAGCTTTTACAGTGAATATGAAAAAGACATATATAAAATATTCGCTTATAAACGTTACACTGTTGATCGCACTGTTAACAAAAATATGATATTTCGCGATAAATAACTCTAAAGTAAACGAAAGAATAACCGACTAGTTATTTTTTTTTTTTTGTACTACTTCAATATTAAAACACACGATATAAAATAAATGTCAATACCGTAAAAAGGCGTTTGCAAAAATTCTAGCTTGTATAATAACAATTCCAACCGTCGCATCAGTCTCGTATAGTCGAATTAATAAAATATACATCAGCCTCAAATAACTCACATTTTGGCTCACTACAAAAGCTCCACTGCTTATTACTTTTTACCAGTAAAATTGTTTTTCAAATAACGGGGGTTATAGAATAAAATATATATTTTTTTATTACATACTATTTTATTTGAAACATTTTGGTAAAACTGTATATTACAGCCGTTTTTTTTTTGTAAATTTTTCTGAATTTTTAATATGAAATATAAACAGATATTTCACAAACGTGTAGGTTTGAGTTTAAAACTTTAATTATTTGCTGTAAAACGAAATTGTTTTTGTGTTTTCTGCTGTTGTTCTTATTTGCACAAATGTTTCGAAATACTCAAAATAGTGTACGAAAATGTTTCACTGAAAAACAATTTATTTTGTTCGATAAAAGTTAGCATAGTGAGGTCAGAGCATATAAGGGTGGGGTATATCACATAGCTTCCATAATTATTATTATTGAATACCATAAATCTCTATCAAATTAACTTCAAGTACTATCATAGTTATTTTTTGTCTTTTTTATTCTACACCAAACCTACAAGCTAACAATTTATTTTTTTCCATAAAAGTTGTATGAAGTCACCCTCTGTTACAAAAATATACAGAATATATATTTATATATTATTTATTGTAATTTGTCACTCGCGAGTGCTATTAAAAACTACGTATGATGCTTTATGTTTTTTTTTTCGGTCGGTTCGAGTCGATATTTGTATAGAACTTTGATTAGTCTTGCCATTTTATATTGTACTTGGTCTGGACTGTGCTGACTTACACTGTACTGGTTTAGACTGTGTTTGGTTTTATTTTTGTGTACCTATAATTGCTGACAGCATAACGAAAAACGCTAGGGGAAAAAAATGATTCCTTTGAAACTCATAAATGAACAACTCTTATAGTTTTTTTTCAAACGGAAATACTAAATGAAATTTGTGGATTAATAGTTAAACACCAAGCAAGTTTTATGATTGTAGTAAGGCTACATTATAAATACAAAAACTGTATTATTAACTTTGCAATTTTTACCACTTACAGCAAATATCAAGCCCAAACATTCAGGCTTTGTCCCATCTAATTGTATATTTATAATAATACAACATTACGATTACATGGATTACAGTTTTATTTAGTTTGTTATTTTAAAAATATTCACAATTTAAAGTTATTATAAATATTACTATACATTTATTCAGTCTTGTATCAAATTTTTAACTCAATAATAAGTCTGCTAAAACATAATATGCCTAATTGTTTACTTAAACAATTACGCTGTAACATATTTAAACGGTTAGTATTTCTATTTGCTACCAATTGCTTTGTCTTGTGAATTTCGTGGCGAACAACAACAAGAACGTCCATACGACGGACAACAGGATTAGGTTGGCGCCCAGACTTGAGTACATGACTGGAAACCATTGAGATTGGCTGAAAAACTGTCGGGCGCTCAGCTGTGCGATACCTTCTGCGAGTAACGTGGTGGCGTACGTGGCGGCCAACCGTTCGTGGCCCAGCAAATCGATCATTAGCAACGTTTGCATTGTAAAAAAAGTGCCGGACGCCAGACCAAATGCGAACATGTACGCAAACGCGTAGTGGATGTACTCGCGGCAAACGTGTACGGTGGACAAGACCACGCCGCCGATGCCCAGAGCGCTTATCGAATACACGGACGCGTTCAAAGGCAGATGGTCCAGCAGAGCGGGAACGGTTATGCGAGCCACTAAATCGGCCACGGAGAACACGAGAAAAGCCAACGTCTCGCTGGGATAGCTTTCGCTATCGGCTGGCAGGGCAGAGGCTTGGAAAACGCTGTGGGCTAGGCAATACACGGCGTTGGTCAAGGTGACGACAAAGAATTGTGGTTTCACGCACAGTTCGACCAAACTGAAGTTTTGCTTTCTAACGTAACGATTTCTCTTGCGGTTTTTCACAAACGCACTCTTCAACCGACAGCAGAATGTGCACGGCGTATGTACCGGCGGCGGCCAGACTTCTTCGGCGGCCAGCGTACGAACGTCGACCGGATAACCGTACTCGTTGACGGGGTGGTAGATCAGAGCGCAAGCGATAACGTTCAACATGATGCCGGCGGTGATCAACACTGCTCCTCTGCAAACAATCACCATTGACGATGTTGATAAAATGACTAATTTCGATGGATTTATTGCGAGTATAAAAATCAATCCTGATTACACACCGGATGATTCAGTTAACGCCCTATACTAGTTTCCTCTTAAAATATTTGAAATTATGTAGTTCCAGTCGACAGTTTTAAGAAAATTATTCTTTATTTAAAAATTCAATTAAATATATTTGTTACTGTTCAAGCTTCAAAAGTCAACCCTTCGCCTCCACACATGCTCGAAGCGATACGAAAGTTAAGTTTTAAATGATATTTAATCAATAGGTTTTTTTGACATTCATGAATGTGTCTTAATGAATATGTCTTGCAGACTCCGAGTACCATAAGACATATTCATGATCCAATATTTTTCCTTATCCTGGCGCTTACCGGCAACCGTAAGATTTAGTCAAGTAATTTATGTACGTCGGCATTATTATTGACCCGGCAGTAGTTCCTGCCATTGACAGCCCGACGGCTAAGCCTCTTTGTTTGTTGAAGTATTGGATCACGATGAGTATACCGGCCGGATAACATAGACCGGCTCCAAAACCGACCATCACGCCGTAACTATATCAAACCATAGCTTATAATGTTTTGTTAATCAATTTGAAACATGCATGTTGTACACACCTTAAGTACAAATATGGTACAGAGTTGGCGAACGAACTCAGAAACATACCAGTCGATGCCAGGAGCCCACCCCAAACTGTAATGGCGCGGTGTGAGCTCGGTTCGCATAAAATACATCCTAAAGGTCCTGAAAAAAGTAAACTTTAAATCTGATTGTTCTGTAAACCTACTTTGTATAATACTAGAGCTGTTACAACCGGCTCCGGTCGGTTAGATGTTCAATGTATTCTAAAACCTACCTAGTACATATGCTAAATAGTCATTTAACTTTGACGATTAAGGGAATTGCATGTATTTTTTTTTAAGGAGTTTTGTATAGGCAATATTTAAGAAAAAAAGAGGTTTTTAATATATTTTGACCATGACAATTAATTTACCGGTTAATTTGTATTAGCTTCAAAGTGTTATTTTTAGTTAAAATAATTTTTTCTAAGAGTAAAAACCATATTTGTTTATTTTAGATCAAAAAGCAAGACAAAATATCTGTCCATTACTCCAATTTCAATTCTATAAAGAGATCCAAATTCTTTAGCTACTTTATTATGTTATTTAGGAAGCCGATTTTCATTTAAAAATTTCAATTTCTTTGTGTTAAATAAATTAAATTTGCAATTTTTGTTTTTTCAATATTAAAATCCATTTTTTTACAACACTCAGGCATAAAGTATAAGATAAACGATAAAATATATATTATTGTTCTTTAACTATTTATTACCAAGTTAAATAAAAAACTGTTTATAAATTTAACTTCTTTAAAATTTCAATTTTATAAACTGAATATCGTATAGGTACGTGTCGTAGCTAACAATTATCGTCCTTAATAATCACTTAACTCTGACAACTTTGATAAAACATTATCATCTCTTTTTTTCAATTGCATACAGTCTTTGTATTTAGCTTATTAGGGTTCATATTGTATCTACACGTTGTATTTATTTTGAATAGATAATTACTAGTCATATTAGGATGTTTAAATTGATTTTTTTTTTAAGCAACATTTTTGAAGGCTATTAACACACAGTTTTTTTCAACAAAGGCTATAGGCTATTGCATGGCAAGCCATGGTAATTTCATCACTATACAAAAAGTTATGTTCCATTGTAATTTTTATTTATATAATATATAACATGTGTGTGTGTGTGTATATCTACCTACATATATATTTTTTTTTACATACATATTAATTTATTTATTGTGTGAAACGGATGTCCAATGACGATTACAAGCAACACGTGCATTTGATTAGTCGAACACGTGCTCCAACACAACAGCATTGTGTTTTTTACTTTTGTGTAATAAGTCGATAAACGTTATTTGATATCAGCTGCTGTTATCAACGGTCGAACACAGATTTAGAAATCACAGATTCTGTATATCATTGTTGAAAAAATGTATATACACACATACGAGTGTGCTCAATTAATACATTTTGTTAATCACCGGAGAAGCGTAGACCCACTATAACTATATTACACTTATGTAAAACTACTTTTTTATTTAAAAAAAAAATATATATACAATGTTTTCTGCGAATTAAAGCCATTTTGATAGTACAAGAAACCAATTTCGACCTAAAGCAAGACAAAATTACGAAATTACTAATTACTTAGAATGGTCGGATTGTAATTCTATACAAATATCCGCCTCTTTTCCAGGTTATCGTGGAAGTCGATTTTTGAACAACCGTTTTGTTTACATAAAAAAGAAATTCAAGGAAGCGATTACTACAAAATTTGGGTAATTAAAATAGGATTTAAACACAATTTTAATTGAACTTGAATCAAAAATCGATTCCCGTAACAAACCTATAGAGAAAAGGCAAATAAACTTAAAATATTTGTGTAGGATTGGAATAGGTCCATCTTAAAAGTAGAAGTAATTTTCTAAGGCCAAAACAGACAGCTTTCAATTGCCTTAACAGCTTACCCGCTAAATAGAAGGCCAAGTTGAATGTAGATGGTATCCAACCGGCGCCATAGTCTTTGTCGTAACCGAGTTGGTTTTTTTCCACAAACTGTTCCAGCACGTTCGGGCCATAAGTCCTGAGCATACCGACCAACAAGAAATTGACAAACGCGCAGCCACCCACCACGTACCATCCCCAGTCGCCATCCGGACCGACCAGCATGGAGTTGTCCTCCGCCGAAGGTGCTGTGACAAGAACGCATAGACGTATGCACTATAGTGACTAGGCCTACTGATATTAAGTATGAGTCCAGTGTCAATTTCAACGACACTTTAATATAGGTATGGTATATTGCTTTGTCCACCTCTACCTATATACATATGATCAGAGTTGTGCATCATTCGAATAAAACGTTATCTAAACAGTAGTAGTCTGTTATTGTTTAGAAAATACATTATAATTTATATTATTATTTAAACATTTTGTGTGTGTGTTTTTTTTTAATAATATTTTTTTAAACATTTTTTCGTATAAATATATAACACATAAAATACATTTACAAAATATATAAAACGAGTATTATAAATAACTATTTAAAACATAATTATATTGTTCAAATAAATTGATAAAACAAATTACTCGAATACATTTTTATTTGAATAACTTATAATAATTGATTTATTAAAATGTATTATATTTATTTATTTATTAAATAATTTGTTTGAATTTAAGTTTGCACAATTCTGGTCTCTGCCTATGATATAGAATTTTCATTTTCGATTATTCCCACTTGTCAAACGAATGTATAAGGTATGTATATGCCCCCAGACCTCCTATTGTAGTATACAGGTGATTTTTTTAGTGATCTACTCGCAGTATTTCATAGGGATTAATTAGAAATTTTATTTTTATTTTTCACAAGTTAGTGTCAAAACCACCCCTTTCGAAGTTAATTATTTTTATAACAATTTTTGAAACATAATCTATGGTAACGTTAAACGTATGCATTTTATCAAATTTTTAATTAACGAATGATATACTTACAATATTTGACTGGTCGATTCGGATAATATATTATGTTTGAGATCACCGGCAATGGTGTGGAGTGTAGTAAGTATTATTTTTTTATCTATTTTACCCAACCGCCTTCCCCTCGGTCCTGAACTCTGTGTTAACTTGGTATGACCCAAAACATCGACCAATCAACATTTTTAGTAAATAAAAAAAAAATGTTAACAAAACGTGTGCGTTGTCATTTAAGTTTCAAAAGTAGACGTAGAAGTTGTTACAGATAATTTGGGAGAGGTGTGTGGGTTGAAAACATACAATTTTATAAAATAAATCAGTTACTAATTAAACCCTATCAGATATTGAACGGGTCACATTGAAAACATTCACCTCGTGTCCTATGTCTGAGTATGTACGATGACTCGTCGACGTCGTTCATGATGGCGTGCATATCCTAATCAGTAGCTGCTGTCATTGTAGGGTAACGTTATAAATAGTAATTTTTTATACATTATGTGTATTATTGGCGTTTCAATATTAAACAAAATAAACAATTTTTACGTCCAAAACGATGACGGCACTCGCGAACGGCTCTCATTACTACTTGTAAAAAATCGCATGACCAAGACTAGGTGGTCTGAGCGATAATACATACAAATTAGTGGCAGAACAGTAGCCGGATGTCGGTTTCATTAAAAAATCGATTAAAAAAACAATTACATGTTAAACACCGACGGTATATCTATTGTTAGGCAATACCTAACATATATATATTTATATATATGTTATAATTATTGCATCAGAGAAAACAAAGGTCAGCAAATGGACCACCGACGGCATCGATCTTTGATGTCGATATTGCTTTTTTTTTATCGATTACATTTGGGCAGCACTCGTAAAAGGTAGTCGAAGCCCTTCCACTTATTTTAAATAATCATTTACGGTCCCCCCAATTATTTTTGTTTAAAATTATCCATCCCTCTTGGATTTTTAAAATTTGATTTTTTAATAATTTGTAGCTCTCGCATAAACTTTAGCTACATTAATTATTTGTTTTTATTTTAATTTTAAATATCTTATTTTAAAAGTTTAATTTGATTATATTTAAGTAACATATTTTATTTGGAATTAAGTGACTAACGGTATACTTTATTTATATATTTTACATATTATAAGAGTAATTAGTTATAAAACTAATTTTATGTTTGCTTATTTTATTTTTATTAAGCAACGGCTAAATTATTATTATTATTTTAAGTATATACGCCAATCGGCTGTTTTAAGTTACATAGTTGACATGATAATTAAAAGTACAATTAAACAAAGGATAACAAATATAAATAGACATAACATAAAGATAATAATAATAGCAATTTAAAAGAGGGGGGGGGGATAGGTAAGGTAGTAGGTGTATTTTTGCTTTATTTTTAACGATGCTCATTCTTTCAAGTCAAACGTAATGATTAATTTAATCAGATTAAATCACATTCATGTAAACGCTTTATGGGTATTAAAATTAGACTGAAGCTAGAAATACGGGATGGCGCTATAACAGTTACCTAAAAAATCTTTAGAAGTGTAAAAACTTTTTTTTTATTAAGAAAAAGCAAAAAAATAATGGTGGAAATTACACTTTGGCTATAGTAAATTTAAAGATAAATTTAGGTTAGAGAATTTGGGTTTTCCTAATTTTAAGGGCGTAGAAGTGGTGTACTGTATTTTGTTTTGATCTTTTGTTTTTTTTTTTATTTAATGTGTGTTACTTTTTTATTCCAAATTACAATTGAACTAGACAATGTTAATTTATGCTCTTACGGATTGGGTTAATTACTAAGGGGTTCAGTTAACAAAAATTATGTTAAATGCTACAATTTTATATAATGTTTATTTGTTTTAAATCAAAATTGTATTTTACATAATTTTAATAATATGTACACGAATTAATAATTAGTATGGTAATTCAAAACGTTAACTTATAATATTTACACAAGTCCTATCTATGGTATATATATATATATATATATACATACATATACAATTAAATAGACGATCCAACCAATAATAATAATAATAATAATAATAATCTATAGAAGACACAACAATTAATATAAATACTTTTTAACACAATACTTTTGTGTAAACACATATTAACTAATATATATATATATATATATATATTAAAATATCTTTGAGTTTTTATTAGTACATGAAATAAGTGGGCGATAACATGTATTTGGTTACATGTGTGTATGTGTGTCTTAATAGTAAAATGGATTATTTTCTAATAATAATATTAATTTAGTATTCATTTATAATTAAGAATTTGTTCATTTGACTAGTGACGTAAAATATAATAATTTCCATTATATTGTTATCATTACGACCGCCAACAATTATTCCGGTGGATGCAACTAAAATAAAATATACCAATATATTATATTTTACATAAATTTATAAAAAAAAATTAAGTTTAACAGCTAATAAAACAACAGTACGACGATTAAACAATAATACAAAACCACTTATGGATCGTTATCGTACAATTAATATACTATAATATTATAGGTAATTTTTAAATTCGTCGTTTTGGGTGTACCACAATATGTATTATCGTATCTTAACTTGTATGGGTAGTAAGTAAAAGGAGTTTTTCTTTATTGACGAATAAAAAAGAAAAGGGGGGGATATTTCGGTGATATTCCAAAAATAATTACATCAATTAAAAAAAAAATTATGACTCGGAAGAATAAATAGTTAGTCTATAAATAAAATATTTTACAATAGCACCTATCTATGAGTATTTCTTTCTTAATATAAGTTATTATACATTTCTTTCCAAAAAGAACTCGCAGAAAGACAAATTGTATATTTTTTTTAATACTTTCGAAGCACTAACTAGGCTGTGCCAACATTTCAATAAATAATCTATCTATAAATTTGTATACACTTTATATTTCGTTACGTTTACAAAATAATATAATATATCGTTTGTAGGTATAAAATAACGGTTGCCACGCCTGCACCAGCCGGTCGAGTGGACGATAAAATATGATATTATTAGCGCACGGTGTATACGCGGTACAGGTGTTGAGCTTTTCGACAAAGTCAATTTCAATAAAAATCAGTCGCCATTCGCGGTGCGGGTAAAGTCGATCGCATCCGAACGTTGTTTCTCATTGCCTCCCTGTTTTGCCGTCGGTAATTTTCTCATTTTTCCATTAACGATTGTCCCCGTTTTTCTTGAACAACGGCACCAGCGCCCAGACGGACGCGCCGAACAGCAGTATGATGCCCATACCGTGGAACACGGGCTTGTACGATCCGATCGTCTCATAGATGTAGCCGGCCGCCGGCGGCCCGATTAACTGCATGATGCCGTTGCACAGTAACGATATGCCGTACGACGACGACAGCCGTTCCTCGCCGAGCATGTCCACCATGATGACGGCGGTGATGCCAATCACCACGCCGGAGCCCAGTCCGAACGCGGCGCACGCCCAGCACATGGCGGCGTACGTCTCGGCGAAAGGCAGCGCGAACAGCGACAACCCGGACAGCACCAGCCCGCTCAGATAGTAGTACCGCTTGTCTAGCGGCACCCAATCGGACAGCGTGGAGCCGCCGATACGGCCGACCAGGTCCAAAACCGCCACCACGGACAGCAAGTAATGCGAGCTGGTCTTGTCGTGTCCGATCCCGATGGCGTACGATGGCAGCAGTATGGCCGTGTTCGTGTACCCGATGGCCGTGGTGGCGTTGGACACCAGTATGATTATGAAAACCGGGTCGGACAGTAGTTTCAGTTTTCGTAGCGGCGACGACGACGAGGTGCACCCGTTATCGGACTTCTTCGGCTGCGATTCTCCGTACAAACTCACCAGCGTGCTGCCGTGAAACGGCGTGCTCACGTATCGCAGCGACGATAGCGAAACGTTCACTTTGTTTCGCTCGGTCGCTTGATGATCAATCCGCAATAGACTGCAGCTACTAAACGTTGTTTTTTCCGACTGCTTGTCCACCAACACCGCGGACAGAAACCTGTCGTCCCGCGGTATCTTCACGCTGGTCGCGTTCAGCTCGTTGATGATGACGCACCCGTTTAGGTTTTGGGCCAGTAACGAAACCGTCTCTTGTCGTTGCGCCACCATCGGCGACTCTGACTTGCCCCGCCTAGAGTACACGCCGTTCGCCGATAGTACGTCCACCATCGAAGAGCTGTTCTCGTCCGCCGAGATCGTGGATATCCTGTCCACTTCCACCGTGCCCGTCAATACGTCGTCCGAGTACTGTTTAACCATGTGCTGTTCTACCGGATGGTACAGAGACGCTCCCACCCAAACGTTTAACGTGAGCGCTCCGAGTAACAGCACGGCCGTTCTACGAAGAATAAATAACAAGAAATTAATTAATTACATTTTTATAGACATCAAGATGTGAGTTTTTTTCAAAAAAATATGACGATTAAATTTGCGAAAAAATTAAAAAAAACACATTAATTTCTCCACTACGTATTGTGAACCTTGGATATGTTTTCCCTTCCCCTCACTGACCTTTTCTATGGTCCTACCATTCCCTTACTTCTTACCCTACCTGATCTATCCAATAGTCTTCTCCTTCCTTCCAAACCTAAAACAAAACGAACCAAACCTAACCTTACCTATTTAATCCAGATCTAACCTTAACCTTCTCGCTTACCACTTACCAACTGTCCCTTATTAGGAGCCACTATCAGCTGTCTCGTATCCGTAATTAGTCTATTATCACTATCGAAAATCTGACACCCCCCACGATCCTTTGCTCATCAGAAATTACCCTCAGCCCAAAAACATATCCATATTAAAACCCGGCACTAGCGCCGCGTTGTTTTATATTTGAATTGATTGTATTAGAAAATAATAATAACTAAAATCTATTGTCGTTGTTAATAATCATTGCTCGATACGCGGTAACTTGTAAAAAGTACACTGTTCTCTTTTATTCAAAAACAAAATATTGTGTTACCTGAATCCGTAGTTTTCGATTAAATAGCCCAGGAACGGTGGCAAAAACATTGAACCCAAACAACTGCCCGAAATAGCCACGCCGTTTGCGAATCCTCTGTACTTGACAAAGTACGAAGTGACAATGAATATACCCGGCGGGAATGCTAAGCCAGCACCGGATCCGAACAAGACGCCATAGCTAAAATTACATACAGTACCAAGTATTATTAAAACAATAATAGTAATAATTTATGTCAAAAACTGTAATTAAATATAAGTCAACGGCAAAAGAAAATGTAGACCAAATCGATGTGTTGCTTACATAAAAACAATAAAACCAATAAGAAAGATTAGTGTAGAGAAATTAAGATGTTTTAAATAAAAAAGGTACGTTGTTTCTCAAATAGATGATTTACTTAAAAGTTTTTTAACTCCAATAGGTACATTTCATATTATTCTTTATATTTCCAAGGTAAACCATTATACACTATCTTCTACTTATAAAAACATCCAGGATGGAAAGTAATATAATATGTCATTATTTAAGATAACTTTATAAAAATATATTTAGATATTATATGTTTTTTTTAAATAAAATGTTGGTTCTTTTCTGCTTTAAGCATTTTTGCTTCATAAATAACATTTACGTTTACGCTATTTAATAATTAAAAATATTTATTTGATAAGTGAAGATAGTTATTACACTTTTTAATTTACTTATAAAACAAAACTTGAAATGAAATGTAAATATTACCTACAATCTAAATTTATGTTGCTCGTCTAACTGCGTATTTCTGTTATTTTATTAATTTTACGATAAATGAACAACTTACCTTATCTGACTCACAGATAAACATAAATGTAAATTCTAAATGTATTTAATACTTATTGAACGTTACTACGAATGTATACACATTCGTACTACTGAGCTAAATATCCATAAGTAAATACAGATAAGCACCATGAAAATATTATTTTGAAATTATTGATATATTTTGAATTGAATTATTTGTATTACCCATACATAAATGTCAATCTGCGAGGTACAGTATGTGCTTGTATTTATTCTGATAACTAATATATCTACTTAGCCATCCCACTTCATTTGTACGCCTAGCTGATAGTTAAAAAAATTAAGTTTTTAAAATATTTAAATGGCTATATAACGTCAATATTTGTAAAAAAAAAAAAAACTAATCGAACTACATAATTTAAAACGTAGGTAGCTGTTTAAGTTTCTAAAGTTACCCCTCAAATCTCCCCTTAATTTTGAATTAAAAAATTGTTAAAAACCAAAATATTGTACAATATATACATTATATATAATATACAGATATATACGGTTATCCATTTTATCTAGTAGCTTAATATTTTACTCGGCATAAAGACATTTAATGTACGTTGAAAATTTAAGAGTTAGAGTCAGTTAATTTAAGATACGAACGTCCTTTCACTCTTCGGGCGGTTATATACATTTAGAAGGAGTCTCTAGGGGGATACTTTAAGGTAGCTCCCTGTCCCAGCCAGGATCCCTTAATTTAACCCTATTCGTGAGTGTGATCCACTCACCGTAACAAGTTCCAATCTCTAAGTATTTCTTAGATTGTAATTTAATAATTTTTCCAGACCACGCACTATAGAGTTTATAACAATGACAACGGAAATACACGAGATACTATACATAGTGAATGTAGACCAACCTCGAGATACGAATACTGTGTCAAGTCGTTAACGTTGACCAGATATTATTGGCTTGCTATGTCTTTTGAATACTACCGTAACGATAAACGGATTTATTTATCATTATTATCGCGAATCGCAGTCTTTATGTTTTCACATTATCATTAAAACTAAACGTTTAAATCGTCTTAATCGTCAACACAATTTAACATAGGAACACACATTATTCGAATCATTTGAATGTAGGTAATTTTTTTTTGGGGGGGGGGGAAGAATTGCGCGTTTGATATTTTACTTATCGCATAACAAATGTACAAGTTATACGCTTACCTGAAATAAAGATATTTGATGGAGTTGGCGAAATAGCACAGCATCAGACCCAAAGAAGCTAGAGTGCCTCCGATTAGGGTCACCGTACGGTATGAGTATATGGACGACAAGTAACTCGATACAGGACCTATATAAAGCATGTAATAAAAAATAAATCATAATAATTTTAATAATAATCGGTAAATGTAATTAATGACACGTGGGCAATTTTTAACTTACATAGTGTCTATTAGGTACGATACAAGGACGATTTATTTTTATTATAAGAAATTACAAGTAAAAATCAAGCAAGAGAACTATGCCGAAAAACGGAAATCATTTTGGAAAAATGTTGTTTAAGTAACTAAAATAAAAATCTCATTAAGAGCAATTAGAGAACATGCCATGCCACTCATTTGTTGAACCATTTGACAATTAAATATCGCTCCAATTTAACGAAGAAAAATATAATAAATACAATTCTTACATAAGACACAAATTTAGTATACATACAAATCATATTTTATGAGTAATCAAGTACCCCGATTATATAATATTTCATTATGTGTATTTTATCAATTATCATTAACATTATTAATTAAAATTTTGAAAAATGTAGTTAATTACATTTTATATAATATGATAAATGTGACATGATGTAAGGAATTTTTTTTTTTAAATAATAGAAATTCAATTTCTACTATCAAAAGCTCTGTTTCCAGTCTCTCTCGTTATAAACGTTTGAATTGTCTTATCATTTAACATTTTTTTTTTTTTAAATCTTTTCTCTAGTTTGTAATCAGTGTAACTATTAAAATATTTTAGATCATGTGAAATTGTCAACAAAAAAAATTCTTTCAAGTCAAAATTTTACATGAAATATTTCATACGAAACCCGACTTATACTTATAATTTTACATTTCAATAAATTAAATTTATATACATTATTATGTATAAACTATGCAAAATATTTGTAAAATATGCGGTGATGAATGATGTTAATGTTGTTCGTGAAATTTTTAATTTTAGAATTTTACCTTTGAGATTTTTTCTAGATAATGAACTTACATAGATTAACATTTTCAAAATATCCGAATGATAGTATTATTTATTCAATTTTTTTTTAGATTTAAAAGTTCATATCGTTACAAATATGAGTAAATATAAAAATTATATTCAACATTTATCATCCACGTTGTGCAATATAGTTGTGTTATTACCCGTTTGAAACCGTAACCCTTAACGATTACCTCTTGAAATGATATTTGTTTACTAAATATATTAAATAATAAAAATGAATTGTTATTATATAATTGATAAAGTTTTTATTTGGATGATTTAATTTGTTTGGGTTACATAATAAATTATCGTTTAGGAAAAATCGTTGAGACATGAAATCAGGATAATAACCCTTGTGTTTTATCTCTGGTCACGGACAATGATTAATATAAGACAACATATTATCATTCATTAAATACGTATTTAATAGGAATATTAATTGAAATACACGAGAAAATATGCATGCGCTTACTTAACCATCGCATTATAGTCGGTTCTGTAAGTACAGTTCTTATTATTGTAAATTATTGTTTATTAATATAAATGAACAAAATAGTTTGTGGGATAATCAGTCGGTCAATTAACTGAGTAAAAAAAAACCGTTATCATCAAACCAATTATTATTTTCATAAGAACCGTACAATAATAATTATAATAAATAAGTCTTTTGATGGTTAAGAGTCAAGAGAGTAAACGATCTCGCAGCGTTTGCACCACGTGTAAGCTGGTATAAAATGAAAAATCGTTTTGCCGTCATCGTTTAAGGTGCTAACACCAATGTGTATGCTAAAAATTAAAATAATAGTGTGTGTAGTAGATATGGTAGTGTAGGTATTGTAGTAAACTTTATTATAATTTTAATTAGATAAATGTGCAACATATCAAGGCAATTATCTGACAAACGCTTTAATTGTTCGTTTTGTTATCATGAGTTCGCTGAAACGCTATACATAATAGTTTGACACAGATTGTATTTATTTTGTTGTGCACGTGTCACGTTTGGCATGTGTGTTAGGATAGGTTGAAAAAATTGGATTTTAAATGTTTGTACATTACGAATATGAAAATATATTTATTAGAAGGAAAAATCGGTTTTACAGAGCAGCAAAACGCTATGTAAATTATTCAAGTAGTGTTTCGAATACGGACGGACAAGAATGTTTTTCTCAATATTATTAAAACTCTTCAGATAATATTGGCGGCTGTTGTTGAAAACGGTCCAGTAATTGATGTTGTAAATACAATTAACCACTTTATCGTCTCGGAGTCATAGGGTTATACCAAGTCTTAAGTAAAGAAATACTTATTGATAACAAATATACCTACTATAATTACTACCTATACCTAGATATTTTAATGGTTATCTATATGTTTATGTCCGTATGCCAAATTGTTGCTATTATCATAAACGTAAATCTTTAAATAAGTCGATGATAAAATTACTATTAGTCATACATATTTTCTAGTTCCTGTAGGCTGTATGCATTTAAAATTAAACCGTTTTTATGATGCAACTTTTGGAAACTTTTACAAACCGTTTACACGTATCAGCAACGTTTTGTGCCAGTCTGTCCAGGTAATAACGTTGTGTTGTTGTGGAGGCGATTTACTATGAATGTGCATAGAGAAATGAGCGGCATTGAAAATTTGCCAAGTAATCGATTAGTATCGTACTCGTTATACATTCTAACGGACAACTCGAACGAGGTGTTACCTTTTTTGTGGTATAGTTTCAATAAACATTACTAGAAGTGTTAAGCGAAACCAGTTAGCGCGTTGAAATACAGTGAAATTCATTTGTCATTATTTCAGAAGACAATGAGTATCTTATACACTTTTAATCACCCTGTACAATATAGATGCGATGGCTAAAATTTGTTTATTCTGTCCAGTGTTGTGTGAAACCCTGATTTTGTTTTTGGTGCGTAGCATGAAGAAATGTATTGTAAAAACAAAACTCAATAGAAATTGCGAGTCAGACGTGGCCGGCCAAATAGAATGTGCTACTTATGCAAATCGCACGACCTTATTTTAACAACAGAGCATTTGTAAGTCAGTCTTGTTCTTGACTGACCCAGAAAGGAACCCAGAGTTGCTTTTTAGTATAGTTTTACATTTTACTTTTAAATTACAATACTCATTGTAATTTCCCTGAGTATTTCCCTCTTTGCCTTACTCCATTATGACGTCTACCGATTTCATTTGAACTTTTTGAAAAATTTGAAAAATGTATGTAAATATTTCTATTACTGAACAAACATTTTCGCTTTTGTCACGCTTTTCTTACCGACCTTTAAAAAATTTAAAGTTATGATTCTAATGATAATTACCCAAGGAACAGTAGAGGAAATAGCAGATGGCTGGTATCCAAGAGGCTTCGGTCTCAGGTGCGTGGAAATCTTCGGTAAACTCCACAAACAACACACCGAATGACTTAAGAGTGCCGGGTATCAACATGTTTACCAACGTACTACCCAACAACACCAACCAGCCCCACCCACCATCTGGGGGCACGAGCACGTACTGCTGTCCATCTGCAAAAACACCAATCATCATTATAAAAGCTCATAGCAAAAATGGCATACTGTATTAGTATGAAACAAATTAATTAATAATACCTATTACCTATAACATAATAATACAAACAAACTTCTTGACTACACGGTAACTCGAAAGTCACTCAATTAGTCACCGTTATATTAATAATGCGGTATATTACGGTGTAGATTATGCGCTTACTGTTTTTTAATTAATTAATATTTACATAGAAATAGCCTGAGCAAAAACTTATAATAATTATTTTATGGTATATTATTATAAATCTACGGCCGTATACGCCTAGAGGGGCTTCCACAAGGTACATTTTATATGCAAATTAATCATGTAAACCTCTTTCATAATAATTAGTACTATTGTAATAGCAGTTTATTCCAGAGCGCTAGCAATTTTTGAAACTAATAACTAAAGGGTAACGTATGTATTTAATTCATTTTTAAATAATTTTTAATAATTAGCTGAACATTTTGACGGGTCGACCACCAGTTTTTAATAATTACTTTTAAAGTTTAAAATTGAGAACAAGAGGTCTAAACTTATAACTTTAAAAGTAATTATTTAAAACTAATATTCAACCAGCCATTAATTATTCAAAAAATTATTATCAATTTAAAAAAAAATATGAAATTGTATATGTCACTTATTTTAAAAGTTAATAGCGCTCTAAAAAGAACCAAAAATATTAATTTTTTGAAAAGTTTTAAATATTGTAAACTAATATACATAAAAATGTTTTCAAAAAGAAACACTACAAAATTATACATAAACATATATTTAGATTATTATAAAAAAATCATATATTTATTTTTTCTATAAATTACATTTTAACTTTTTACCTAATCGTCCGAGTTTAAAACGTTTTACTAAATTCTTATAATAAAGTCTAGTCTATTAAATAATCAACTAACATAAATGAAACAAATATTTTTTTATATATTGATAAATTCTAAAATAGTGAAAACAAAAATTTCAAATGTGCTTGTCAATGCAAAATTTGTAATTTTTTTAGTTTTTTTTTTTTTGAGTTTTTAACAGTAAAATTACCGATCACCCATTGGTCCTGTTGAACTGAAAATTCTGGCACAGCCGCTACTTTATGCCGCTTAGTTATGACAGTAATTACAGTTAAGTTGACAATGGCATTTCACCTTCACGATTAGTACACACAGCGGTTTTTGGCATTCGTTAAGTGCAACCGACTACCGTATGTTCGATGAATGAAATTGTACAACCTTCGGAAGGTTATGTGACGTTGTATTTTTGTCCATCTAATACAGTCCACGCTAAGGTCAGTGGCGAACACAGTATGTCGGCGCAATGACATTGACAATGGATTACTGAATTACTCACCCTCTTCTAAACCCATATCCCTGCATTTTTACCTCACATGAACATACAAATGTTTTGTAATTGCAGGATGACGCTATAATCCGTAAGCCAAGGAATAAACGTGTACACGTTAATGCAATTGAATAGGGGCTTTCACTAAATTGTCCCTACCCCTCAACAAATATTTGTTTGAAAAATAGTAGATAAACACATAGGCTTACTAGACTACTTTTTTTAATTTGGCCGATTTGTATATATGATGTATATTGTCATATGTTGAGTAGCCAACACTATGACCGTGTTAATAACTACAAAAAAAAAAAATTCTAATATCTTTAAGTTATTGACCCGATCATAGTGTTGGCTACTCAACATATGACAATATACACCATAAATACAAATCGGCCAAATTAAAAAAGTATTTAGCAAGCCTATGTGTTTATCTACAATTTTTCAAACAAATATTTGTTGAGAGGTAGGGACAATTTTGTGAAAGCCCCTATTCAATTGCACCAACGTGTACACGTTAATTCCTTATTTGTTAAGACCGTATGAACTTAAGTTTTTTAAACGGTAACATACATATTTGGTTTAATTTTAAAATTAACAATAATTTGCTGAACATTTTGACTGGTCGATAACCAGTTTTGGATAATTGTTTTCAAAGTTACTAAAGTTTGAAATTTAGGACGGGAGGAAGGGTAGAGAGTAGAGATATTTTTATCTGCACGCATTACTCAACCGCCGCCCCCCCGTCCTAACTTTTAAACTTTAAAAACTTTAAAACTAATTATCTAAAACTGGTTATTGATATGTTCAGCAAATTATTCTTAATTTAAAAAGGTAACCAAATATATACGTTAACATTTAAAAAACTTAAGTTCATACGGTTTTAACATGTAAGGTATAGGGTTATGTTTTTTAAGAATATATCAAATTTATCCCAACTAACAACTATAAAAGTATAAAAAAAAATAAATAAAAAAAGATCTAATATCTTCGAAGCTATTGACTGGGTCATGGTTAACCAATCACCCGGTATAGTATATAAATATAGAAAACCCTACCGAGAAAAGGGCCTGTCGACGTTTGCCCGGTATCCTAGTTGACCTTCTCCGTCTATGTGTCTTGTTGTTTTTGGCTTCGATACTGAACTTAAAAAGTACTCATTTTACAATAATGTGTTTTTTTTTGTCTACTCACACGATAATTTTAGAACCGATGAACCGACTACTTTGAGTATCATATCTATCGATTATACAAAATGTACACAATGGGTATTTTGGTGGTCAAAATTTAAAAAAGTTGAATTCTTCACCCTTAAGATCAGGAAAAACAAAACAAAAATTGACGATTTTTAACTTTTAACTTAAACTTACTAAATCTTCGGAAAAATAATGGTCGGATAAAGACGAAATTAATATGCAGTTATCAAAAGAGATGCGTATCAAAAGCGTTTTATCGATTCTGATTTTATTACTACTGGCAAAATACTAGTCTACAATAACTGAATAATATTGTATCTTTGCTGTAGTTCCCTATAATAGCATAAAATAAAAGGTTCTAAAATCACTGTTTTCGGTTCTTTAATAAACCAATATAGCACTAAAATTAAGCGAGTATACGAATCTGTGAAGAAGAATCAAAGAAGTAGAAAGGACATCTCATAAGAAATAATACATGGATAACGACCTCAATTGAGGGAAAACCTTAAGGGGAGCCAGAAATAGAGGAAGACCTAGGCAGTCATATATTATAAAACAAATTATGTTGGATATAGGAAAAGCTTCATAAAGAGAATTGAAGGAAGTCGCTTTGGATAGAGAAGAATGTAGAAATATTTCATTATTAAACCAATCTACGAATTGAAAAAAAAAAACGAAATTGTGGATACTGGACCCCACTTTGGCAATAATTTCTTACAGTACTAGTTTGACTGTACTTGGTTTTGTACTGAACTGGATACCTAATATTTGCATCAGTTTTGGATTTAACTAACTTCAGGTTATTACATGTAGAATCTGATTTTACATCAAGCGGCATACCCCTTACCAACGAAATTCCTTAAAAAATCTGCTTTTATAATTGTCTTGGGTTGTAAGAGCGTAAGTTCTAATCTATGTATGATTCTTCTTATTAGTTTTTAAGCTCTCCCAAAAAAATTGGCGTAACATGACTTATGTTCGTATGTTTCTGACTTATAAGGTACATTGATCTATACTGTACTGGTTTTTATTTAAAACAAACGTTAAGACAATTCCGTAGATATCGTGCAAACATAATGAAATACCACATTAATGTAAAATAATTGGTGTTCAGTTAAAATGTCCAGGTACAAAAATGTTCAAAATGATTTTATTAATAATTATACATCAACAAAATGAAATAGGCAATAAAATCTCTTGTTTTTTTTTACTAAAATATATTTATATTACATATTATATCGTTATAAAAATGGACAGTTCTTTAAATGCGATAATTTTAATTAACAGATCTAATTTATTATTAAAAAGGTAATAAGCTACAGCCTTTCCAAAATATTGACCCAAGTTGTAATTATAAAAAGTAAAAAAAAAAATAATGTCACGTCGTGTGGTTGACCTTCGTCCAACTTCTCTGAGTCAAGTTGGGTTCATTGGACACACCTGAGCCGTTAAATTATTTATAAAAAAACACGGTTGAAAATAAAGTAGTAAGAGCTTCTTAAACAAGTACCGGTAATACGTCATGATCGCATTATATATATAAATTAAGAGGACGTCTCATTATTGATTTTCAAAGGTCAAAACATGTTTACACAAAATAGATAAAAGTACCTTTAAAAGTAATTTTAGAGATGAAACACATAAACAAAAAGATAGAGGACAAGATTTCCGAGAGAACCTCAAAGGTTTCTTTCAAAATATCAATAAAAAAAAGTTGCAAGGATTTCAAAAAGTTAATAAAATTAATTTTTACATCATATTGACCTATGCACTTTAGATGATGCAAAACGCATATGAGGTTCCATCGGAAATATCGTTTTTTATTTAAGTTTTTTTCACTAAAAATCACTTTGAAGGGTACCTTTTGGCTTTTTTTGTTTTGCGCGAACATTGTTTAGATGAAATTTTTGTTTTTAAATCGCTGTCAAGGTTCAGCCTGATTAAAATTAACCCGATTGAGATTTTGCGAAAACAGTAGTTACGACGTCCTTTTAAGTGTGTATTAAAATTAAGTAGATTGTTGTTAGCATTATATATAAGCACAATCAAATAGGTTTCGTCAAGTGCTTACCCTCAGCTGCTTCTTCTCCGGCCAGTGTTTCGTGGTCGTCTTCTTTGGGCTTTTTCTTTAGGCTCATTTTCGGGTATTACCGCTGCAGTGGTGCAGGAGATCTACAAAAAAAAAAAAAAGATGGAATACACCCACTACACTACAACAATAGGTATAACAATTATTGGTACATTTAAAAAGGGATTTGGTGTTGGCTCGCACGTTTACCGCGCGGACACCGACGACCGAGTACCGCCGTTTCGTCGAAGTCAACGTGTATATATATTTATATATGTTTTAAATGTACATAATCGACCACCGTCGAGTGTTATAACCGTTTTCTTTTATTTAACCGCACCTGTCGATGGAAGAATATTGTATTTGTTGCGAACGCCATCGCGCACACGTGTTGGCGGTTTTGAAAAATGCGTCAACATGGATTTATGCCATTTTTTTTTTTTTGCTGGGTACATTTATTTATCAAAACAAAAACGATTATTTCTTTATCGAAATGACGGATCGAAGCCTACCACCGATAACGGCTCACACGCCGACATTGTTTTAACCAACCTTGTGCCGTCCGCTTGTGCCGTGTGTGCGGGCAAAAATTATATCATAGCAATCGGCCGCGGTGGTCGTTAATAAAAAAAACGATTCGAATAATTTGGGTCAACCGATGGGCAGGTTTTCGTTCTTCAAAGCCGACAAAAAACTGGCTTTGACACGCGGCGAATAAAATGCAAATTAACTCGTAGTATTATACATAATGATAATAGCATAGTGAAATAATAATATATAATGTCGGCGAAAATCGCAAAAGACCGTGAAAGCGTCGGACGATTGCAAAAAACAAAGATTACAAACATATTATGTGTGTCGGTCACCGGTCAAACATTACTACAGATACAGCTGTATATAACAGACACCATAATAACATTATCTAATGGCGAGGACCTTCACCGGAGCAATGCTGTGTACGTATACAGCTAAAAGAAAAGAAAAATATAATAAGAACTATTTTGTTTGGAAAAATTTTGAAAAAAAGAACGAGCCGACAGCTGTAATTTGGCGTCTCGAGAAAGCTTGTCCACGCCGTTAGTTAGCCGTTTGCCTTTTTTTTATTCTAATTTTCAAGAAAAACATTTTTCTTCGAGTTTCGGCCGTTTTTTTTCGTTTCATGTCGGCTAGATTAAAGAATGAGTCTTTTCATATTCGTCAACATAATTTTTCCAAGTGCAAACAACTAACGCACACACACAAGCTTTAAGCCGGTGGTCCATAAATGTTCGTCATGTTGTGAGTAGCATAATATTATGTTTACAGCTCATTGTTTTATAAGTGGATATTGTATAATTGTATACGATCGAAATGTCCATTTTCAAAAGACAATTTGTGTAAAAACGGTATAGACCGTTTGCCGTTGTGAAATTTAACGACCGTTTAGTTATTTGTTTACTGTTATAAGCAACGCATTACATAAAAAAAAATACACAATAATAATAGATATTCTATTGAAACTATTGCAATCGATACACGATGACGTATTTTGCGCGTACCCCGCAACCGCCAGGTGTATAAAGTGTCAATGTCATTAGGCTATAATAATTATTCTACTAGAATATAATAAAATTACTGTGATGCGATCAACACAGAATAAAACAAGTTTAACAAGTCGTAAATGGCAGAGTCGTCTGTCGAGCTATCGAACTGAAAGCCATTATTTTCTTTATTTGTGAACAATAAACTGAAAACAAATTGTTCGTGGAAGCATTCGGGTTAAATTAATTTTGATCGATAACCATCGAAGAAATTGTGAAAATCGACGTTTGTCTTCCACTGTGACCTCGGCGTTCCGACATTGTAACAAACTATGTACCTACCTATACTACTTATAGTAGGTACTTAGTATATTATACTACGGGTAAACAGATCAAAAAGTGATTAAGAATACAATAAAATAGATGCTGTTTATTTTTACAACCGAAATGAAAAAAAACATTCATAATATGTAATAACAACATCATGTTTCGAACTGGAATTACGTTCGATTTATACCTCAAATCTTAAAATATCTTTGGGCTTTGATGTATTTTTATACGCAATGCCTATTTCGTTAACTTATGAATAAAACATTCAACAGTTCATTTATCTTAGCACACATATCGTTGCCTTAAGAATTGACTTTATTTTTACTAACGTTGAGGCGCCGATTTAAATAATAATTTTAGATTGTTTGGATTGGCTTCAGTTTTGAAGATATTTGCCTGATATCGTTTACAGTTTACCGATAAGTTATTGTGACTGTGATGGATTCATATGTATTTAACGATTAAATTAATGCTGCTAGAACTAATTATTGACTGCTAATTGCTATAGAGCAAAGCTTACAGTAAAAAAACTCCAAATCATAAATTTATCATTCATGTGTTCATAACGATTTTTATTCTTGAGTTATACAATCAAATTTATAGAGCATTACATTTTCATTTTAGCACCTTTGAAATAAAATACATTAATATTATAGTAATTTAATTTCAAATTTTAACGAATGACTGATTAAATCAATGTATAAGGTAGGTATTAAATAAATATCTCTGTAACTGGAGCCTATCTCGACAAACTGTAACGACCTATAAAATGTGTCTTACACTAGGTTTGTATGTATAATAAAATTATTCTGGATCTCGAGTCTGAAAGGGCCAATATAAATGTTTGGCATAAATTAATCCACTAAACATAAAACATGTAAATAAAAAACATACCTACTTATAATGTAAAAAAAATAATAATAGTAACAGTCGAGGTCAACATTGAGTAGCTTATAAAGAGTTTTGAAAAAAATGTACACACAATCTCATAGAAAATAAAAACTAAAAAAGTGAGATTGGCCCTGTAGACCTCTCAGGTACAGAATTGAATAGTCAACGTAGGAGCCTCCTATCAAGTGATAAGTATTATCTAAGTTTGCACTGGGGTGTTGGTGGCCTTTAGCAACGGCGTACGACAACGGTTCGGGCTAAATACACTTGCGACAAAATCGCTTACGACCGACACCAGCCGCAGCGACACGGCGTTGTTTGTATCGTATATAGCCATCGAGTATATTATTAAATATTATTATAATAACGACAACAATGTATACTACATTACAAAGTGGCTCAACGGCTCAGACTTTAGCTAATATCGACGACACTTAAACAGTGGTGGTACTCACGTTATACGACCGACGACCGCCGCCGTACCGCTGAGCAGATAATTGGTTCAACAGCGGGCCGCCGACATGCTGTCCCTGCGATTGTGGTCGTTGGTCGTCAGCTGTAGTGCCACCGGTATGCCGCGACCGGGATCGCATCGCACCTCCAAACTGCCCGCGACCTGACTCACGGACGTACGCTGTAGACGTGGTCTCGGGACGTTGTGACTTGCGAGCAATGTGAGCGGCCGCGGCGCTACGGGAGCCGCACGGGTGTTGTACAGCGCCCACACCGCGAATGTGCCCAATCCCCACCAGCGCGACGGCCGGATCGATACGAGGTTTTACCGCACTCGGCGCACCCCGAACGGCCGTAGGACAGTAACAGCTCTCTGCAAGCCATCATCCCCGTGATAACGCTTTTCTGTTGCCCTTATAGTTGCTATTAAAAGTAGTGTTGTAATTTGGATTCGAATCTTCGAAGGATTCGAATATTCGATTTCGAATACCTAATTTTTTAATTTTCGAATAGTATTGGAATATTCGAAAATATGAAAAAAACGATTTGTAAATTAATTATTATTACTATTTGAATATTCGAAGGATTCGAATACTATTCGAAAGATTCGAATCCTTATTGAGATTCGAATCCAAACTATTCGAGTATTCGAATATTTCCCATCACTTATAAAAAGCTCGGATATTTATGACTAGACCGCGGATTTAAATGCAATTATATGTATGTTCCTTACCAAAATCCGTTTCAGAACTTTTTATACCATATAGCCTATAGACACTACTTGTTTGTGCATATTTTGCATATACAAAACTGCATATTGCATATTTCATTTTTTAATTATTAAATTGTTCCTATCAATTAATAATAATATATTATGCAGTAAAAGATATTAAACGTCATATTTTGCATTTAATCGTCATTTAATCACAACAATTATACTGATATACTGTATATATTCGATTCACAAAGACTACATTTCAAATCAACAAACTTGTATTGCATATTTTATTTGCGTACTCGACACTTTTGACCGTACATTTGCCTATAACGTTTATTTCTAGATTTAGTACAATTATATTTTTAAGTATTATTATAATGTTCCATTTTATTGCTGTATGTAATCATGTTTACTAGTACGAGCCAAAGAAAATTATACGCAATATGAGAGTGGTTTTCTATGTTTCTTTGTGTGCTGAATGTGGGAAAAATGTTTTAAAAAATCCTGGAGACCTGGAAATTAATTTTTCAAGGTCAAGTTTTTATTTTTTGTTGTAATATTATTATATTATTTGCAAGGAAATTAAATGTTTTAAAATGGACGTGAATAAAAATTAGAATTTCTCATTATATATTGTACAAAGTAAAATGTAGACAAAGACTATTGCGTTTAATTATTTTAATTGATGGTCGACAATGAACAATTTAATACATTTTTCTAAACGTATGATGACTCATCAGTCACCACTGTTAACTGCTAGTCTAAACTCGATACTGTTTCTGTCTTCTCATAAACGGTTAACTACTGGACCGATTCGTATTTATGGATCAAAGATCGCAAAAAATACTTAGTATGTATACGGTGAACGTTAAAATGTTTCACAGCAAATTATGTGATTAAAATACACAAAAAACTAGCATATAATATATTTAAAGAATAATAATATAATTTTTTGCAAGCCGTTTAAATTACCATTTTCTTTATTAAAATATTAACTTGTACATTATTAACATAGTAAAATTAAAATTAAGACTTTAAATTTTAATATGATTTTTTTTGTTGACAGTCTAGAGATATCAGCATGTGTCAAAAGCGCGCCATATGGGTGCACATTATGATGTGCATTGGGACGCGACCATAGATAATAAACAAATTGATGGGCCATCAAGCTTATCGCCTAAGAATAAAGTGATAACAACAATAGGGGTCACCAACCATATACCTATTAAGTAAGGACTATATAGGTCTATGGTCACAACGTCATACAGCTATATCTATAGATAGAGACATAAATACTATTGTAGAAAAAGAACTGTCTTTCTCTCTTCCCCATTCCGGCGTGCGACCCCTTATTTTGTTAATATAGGCATGGGCTATGGCCTATCCATTATTTTATTATCTATGGCCGTGAAGGAGCCCTTGTTTAAATGTAGAGATTTTTAGAATCATAAGAAATTGACAACCATGCTATTTGAACAGTATTATGATAGATGGTAAGTATTAGGGAAAAAAATATTCTCTAAATTTTATTAGGGACCGAAAGGGTTAACAAAGTATACTACTTATGTACTACTTATGAATTTACATTAGATAATAATTTAAATATTTGAAATAATAGGTTTTTACTAAAATTATTAACGCAATGGTTTGTAACAGGCACAGTTCAACTTGTAGGTACTAACCGTTATTCGCTCGATTGTTGTATAAAATTATTATTAATTACTTAAAAACAGCAAATACTGAGGGAAAACATTATTTTTCTTTTGAATTTCGCTGACACGTGTCATCGACGATATTCAAGGTGGAGTTATGTAATAATATCATAATTAATCAAAATAAATAACTCCACCGCTCTGGTACGATTTTATTGATCACGTGCCATGTATTATTACCATTGTTATAATATATTGCTATTCCACTATTCGTACACAGTGCAATTAATTGAGCGTTAACTGTTTATAAACAAGACACTCATTTGCAAGCAATATTATTATGTTTAACGCTTATGTGCGTAGCAATTTATGTAAGCAAGGAAATTCGGAGACCTTTGTGAATTGGGGTTAAATGAAACGTTAAAAAAAAAAATCATTGTCATTGAGCTAAACGGAGCGAGAACAGCTACATTGCGCTATTAAATATTTATTCGAATGACGTCAGTCATACCCACGTTTTGCATTAAATATATTAAGGGTTTTACTTATAATGTATACATGGTTTAATACATCAGTAATACTTATTCGGTACCTTCGCGAGCAAAGTAATCACACACAAATATCAAATTATCTTCATTATATTTTGCTAAAATAACTACCATGACCGACTTAAGACTTTGTCGTTAAATATAAATTATTATTAATGAATTTTCAGCCAAATTCTACAGAATGGATAAGTAATCGACTAAACCTCTTTTCAAACATGTATGAATAAACCTGAACTGAGTACAATATTAAAACAGTTGACCGAAAAAGTATGAAAAATTGGCAATCGCTTCGACAAAACAATGAAATATTGCAAATACAAACGAATCGATAATCGTTTTTTCAAACAATGCAAAGCTTAGGAGGAAAACATAATTGATGATATTACTTGTAGGCCATTGAGGGGTGATTGATATTTTTTGACGTGGTGCTGTCATAGTTCAACGGTACCTACAAAATAATAAAAAAAATGGAGTGTGAAATTTTCTAATGTCAAATTGACTATTAGTCGAATAGGCTAATAAATTAAAATCCAAAAATTTGGTGGAGGATGGCAGGCTACAATTATAAGGTATATTAAAAATAGTGTAAGTAGATCTAAAATTTAAATGAATAGTACCTACATTAATAGTAAGTATACAATATATTATAATTAAAATTGTTAAAACCCAATTAGACATTGTCACAAAAATATTAAGACATTTTTTAATCTAAAACAAATTACTCATTTTACTCTCATGGCCATTCCATCAGTTTAGTTTAACATACAAGGACAGTTAAGACTTTAGCCTATAACTTTACTATTGTAATTATAGGTATTTGATTTTTAATCTAAATTGAGACAATAAGATATTTCTTAGTAAAACTTGAAATAATCAGGATAGCAAAACAGTATAAAAACTGGGTACAAATAAAACAAAACTTTAGCGACTCACTCCAGTTTCCAATTATTTAAAACCTTAGACTAGATTATGGACAACAATAAATGTGATTATACAATTTTTATCATGGTTGGTCACAAAATTGAAAGAGTATGTAAAATTGACAAATTTTCTTCAGCTATTAATTGCTTACATTGACCAAAACCGTTAAGTAAATGAGATGGTCTTAACATTTAAGTTCTGGTTTGTAATAAGGGTAAACACGAAGAACCTAAGTCCCTTACACTAACAAATTTTAAAACAATTATTATCTCTCAAACTGTGAAATTGTACGAAGGCATTTTTTTACTGGAGTATCTCCATGGTACATGGTATAAAAATAATGGATTTTTTTTTAAAACTGTACCCTCAAATTTTGCTATTTTCAGAGAATGACCCAAGTATCGCACATTAAAAACATACCGAAAATATTGAATTACAGCATAGTAAAAAAATGTTTACACTTTAAAAACATGTGTAGCTTATAAAACTGGTTAAACTAATTTTAAACTAATGAGATTTTCCTCTGTCCCTCCCTTTCTTTTTTGTATGCCACTATCCCGCTGCTTTTTTCACATTATCTAAGTTTCACGCGGAGCTGAGAATATACCGGTTTCAAAATAATGAATTTTTATTTAAACTTCAATGTGATATTGGTATCACAAAATAATATTCTAAATATACCAATTGTGGTGTACGAAACGCAAACACCTTATCACGATCATATTACGTTCTTATAATCTGTAAAGTGTGTAAACAGATAAATGGAAAATGTATGTACAACTCTATTGACATCAAATGCATGTCAGAGTCAACCCAAGTTATGGTTAAATTAGAGTAATGTCAAGACTCAAGTACATTAAACAAACATTTAATTTACAAACGGTAGCTAAGCGAAATTTTCGCTTTGAGTCTACATATTTATAGTCCCACATATATACAACCCCATATTTACAATTCCACCTCTAATTATTATTATACACAAAATAGTTTTTCTTAAGGTATCTCACGGGTCCTAACTTAACATTAATTTGTGCTCACTGCTCGCAATTCGCAAATACTAATAGTAAGAAATTAGGCTTTCGATTAAACATTTTCAAAATAAAAGTATGATAATTTGTTTTAAAATTATAAATATTGGATTGTATAAAGTACAAAAGAATATTACATATTATTATTTAAAAACAACAATAATTATTATGTTTTAGCTTCGATGCAAAGTAGAGAAGATATTGGTTTTTTTATTAATAAAATTTAAGTATACAATTCGGTATTTTCGCCAATTTTTAACGATAATGTGACGACTGAAAACCAGTACAGTAAAAAATAGTACACTAAGAAGTCAGTGGAAATGGTTGAAAGAAATGATTCAATTTCAAAATAGTACTCAGCTCCGCAACTAAGCCAAAATGTTCACAGGCCACAGAACTTAAATATTACCATTTGATTTACTATAATTCACTATTAGTCTAAGCCTATACTTCACACCGATTACTATACAACAGTGAATACCCAGTATAATTTTTATACAATTTTATACCAAGAACAATAATATTATATTGGAAAATAATAATATTATCGTTAAAGGATTTGATTTTGTGGTACATACCTTTACAATGACGGTCTTGGAGGTAAAAAATAATTGAAACAGTACAACGAACATGTCAACGCATTAAAATGAACTAAACCTGTAATCGCATTGTAAAATATCAAATATGATAACCAAACAAACTAGAAATTCGTTTCATAAAATTGTTCTATTTTTATCCGACTACCTGTCTCGTTTAGTGAGATATTGTCAAAACTGGGTTCGATCAATTTCGATATCGGTTATTAATAAAATGACTAACATGTATATTGCATGTACATGCATGTAATATTATTCATATTTTTGTTGCATCTATGTACATTGTGCATCTTCGTGGTCCAATGATTTTATATTACCTATATAAATATTATACGCGAGCTGATATACATAGTGTTAATGTTACTTGACAGTACTACTTACTGGTAAGTGGTATTATTTTGTCTTCACAATATAGACCTGACATTAATATTGTTCGATGATAGCGTCTAGCGTCTGCATAAAAGAAAATTTAACTTTTATTTTGGTTTATTTATTATTATTATCAATTGGTTACTTTTTGAATAATTATTCATTTTTGTTTTTAATTGGAAACAAAGAGTTACAAATAAACATATTATCAGAACCTAAAGTTAAGTGTTTACTAAGAGCCGACCAAGATATCTTCATTCATAGCCCTTGATTTCAGCAGATTAATGTAGAACATTTTCAAAGATGTCATCACAGTAGTATAAGCTATGTTTCGCCTGGTTCGAATCCCATTTCTGACACCAAAATTATGTACTGCGCCAAGTACTTATGCACTACAGTAAGGTTATTTGTAGGATAAATGAACCAATGATGATAATATGTTATATTATAATCAAATTCTTTTAAAACACAATATTAATAATTCATATAAGTTGTACAGACAATTTACATACAACAACTGAGTACACTGTACAATACTAACAATATAACAACCGATTGACACTAAGTAGTAAGTACACTAAGTGACCATCATACTGTGATCGGTCCCTTTTATATTAATCTTCACAATTACTGGCATAAATTAATAGGACGAAAACACTAGGTTTTGACAACGCGTGGTTGGGCTATAGGCCAACACGTGCGACTACAAATTCACATAGTACAAAATTATAAAAACAAAAAACTTTTTTAAAAACATGCTTTTCTAAAAAATAGTAAAAAGTGAACTAAAAGTAAAAAATAATTCTACTACAAGAACAATTTACCAATCAATTGTAGCACATTTTTAATAAATTTATCAAATAACATTTCAGATAATGTTTTATATTGTAATTTTTTTTTAATTGAATTTGGTTTAATTTTAGTGTGTGACAAATACATTTCATAATACTTAACTCAATGAATTTAGACTTTTTTGAATAAGGCCCACGCTTTTCTTTTCAATCAAAAAATAAAGATGTTTAACATTATTTAAAATTGTAGTTAAATTTCGGTTGTTTTCAAGCCTATATTCAACCACTTTTGTATAGGAATATTCTCGACTTGTATGTATCAAAATTGCCTATTTAGTACGCCGAATTGCTGTTTTTACTATTCCGGTGAACATATTATTGTTTTATTATAAATATTTTTAAGTATATTGGTTATGGTGAAAACAGGGTTTGCACAAATAAACACTGTACCAGTACCTACTAAATTCACCAAGGTTTCATAGAAAAATAAAGGAGAATTTATTATCTATGCTTAAGGGAGAACATTTTTTTAAGGTAGATCAAATACTTTTTTTAATTACTTATAATTAACTTCAAGGTTTGGAGTGGATAAGTAAACAAAACTTGAACAGCACATGTATTAATAGAACCATTAGCAATTGAACATATTCGTTATACAATTAGGTACTTGTATACATATTACTCACCTGTGTATCTGTGAAATAACCTTATCTACCCTAACCTAACAGTATTTCATTTGAGAGTAAAATAAATACAACCAAAATTAATTTTATGGTCGCTTTATCAAATAATTTTTTTTGTTACATTTTATGAAAATATTTCCAATATTTCATTCCTATTAATATTTTTCTAAGAGACTGGTATTGAATATACAGTGGAGCATATTTCTTTCGAGTTACTAGTACACATGTTTTTTCTACCTTGAAATTCATCTTCTTGTTCATAATAGAATAAAAAATCAAGTACAATATCATTAATTTATGTGTTGTAATTTCAGACCAAAGAGTAATTATCTTGAGAATACAAGGTAATCATTTTCATTGCACTTTTAGCGTTTCCACACAGTCGTTTGATATCCTTATGCACACAAGATTTTTGTTTTAATTTCAGCACTTCCAGTTCTTGACGTATGGAATGTGTTTAAAATTCACTAAAAATGCAACAATTGTATGAAACAAATTTCTAATATTTTCAAGGAGTAAGGTTAATAATATAAAAAATGATTTCTTCGGATCATCACCGGATTTTAATAAATGTAGTTTATTATAGGGAGTATAATAAAACTTAGATTGAAAATTATGTTTTACTAATAATCTAAAAACTCTGCGATAATATATTGACCTATGTACGCAAGTCGCAACTACTGTCTAAACAAAAAACACTTAATTAAATAAAGAAAAAGCAAAAAATTATTTTATAAATATATATTCCCAGTTATTACATATATTAATAAAGTTATTCAAAGTTATGACTAAAAAAAAAAAATAATTACAAAATATGATATTGTGAAATATGTGTTGATATTTAATATCAACACAATTACAAATGTACAAAGGTTTATTACGGATTGATTATTGAAGGATATGTGGATGGTAAAACCGGAAGAAGAAGACCAAGAATGGAGTACATTTCACAAATTATGAAGGACATAGGAAGTTACCGAGATTTAAAGGAGCTGAGTTTTGAAAGAGAAGCTTTGAGAGCTGCGGCCAACCAATCGAGAGATTGAAGACCTGAAAAACAAAAAAAAATCACAAATATTAATACAATAATAATAACACAATTACAAATATACAAAATTATCACAAAATAAGAATAATCATAAATGTTAATACAATTACAAACATACAAACTGCGACCCGACTATAATTTGGTTCAAAATAGGTATATGTAAACTGATGTATATATCATATGGCTGTAACGATCTAAGTTGTTTTCATTACAGTTTACATGTCACCTTTTTCTACTTGATAAGAACTCGGGCGCAGTTTACATGTATGATTTTGTTTTTACCCGTGCCTTGGGCGCAGTTAGAACGGACAGTTCCTGTCATCAAGAAACTTGCTTACTTGTTATTATAAACATCAAAATTTATTATTTCACAAAAACTTACCAAATTTCTTTACTTAAACCTTAATTTATATATTTTACTTAATATACAAATTCCAGTCTTCATTTAGAATTTATTATAATAAAAAAAACATAACCTGTGCAGAGTTTTACATCTTGACAAAAATTGTATGTATTTTCATTGGATTTCAAAAAGAATACACGACTAATACCTACTCTAGATTTGAGTGTGGACACAATGCCGATATCCAACCGTAAATAATTATAAATAAAGAGGCCATAATTTTAATGGAGGATAGCTCTCCGGGTCTTCACAAACGTGTATATGGTATACTATAAAGTATGGTTCTTGCATAATTTTCTATTATTAGTTGATCGGCAACTATGCTTAATATATACTATTCCTAGCAATAAAAAATATAGAATATAATTTTGGTACATTTTTTTTGACAAAAAACTGTTATCATACAATTAAAAAATTGTAGGTATACTAAGCATATACAATTTTTTGTTGTATACTAATCTTAAAATAAGCATTATAGCCAATTATAATTTGTGAATTTAAGCAAAAATAAATAAATTTAAAAAATGTCATAAAAAAATCATTTGTTTTATTAATCTTATTTTCAACTATAACAGTTTGCATACAAATATTCAACAAACTTTCTAAAATATATCAACTGTCTTGTTTCAACATTTCATTTGGTTGACTTAGTAGTACTAAAAACAAATTACAACATATTTAATTTTCAGTAGCCTTTAAATATATAAAAGTTAGTATACAAATATTGCTTTTGGAAAAAAATCTTAGCCTGATGATGTGTTATCAATGTTGTACATAGCATGCTTAAATTCTATTAGGAATTATTTTATTTTACTTTTTATATGAGCCCTTTACACAAAAATTATAATATTTTACTAAAAATATATATAGTAAAAGCTCTTTAAATTAAAATTTTTAAAACAAAAAAATAAAAAAAATAAAATAAAAATTGTTTGGCTTTTGTTCAATAAGCTCATGATATCAGTTGTGCAATATATGTTACGCAATAAATCAGAAAAAAACCCAGACTAGATAATGACACTACAAAAGTATGAAAAGTTCATAAGTGTATGAATTCTAGTAACAAAACAGAAGAAAATATTAACTAACAAAAAAAAAAAAACAATTAAAAAATAAAAATGAGCATCATTAATGACTACTTTAGTTATCTCATGACATTCAAAATTCTGAAAGTTTAAGATCAACTTACTACGTGTTTTGAAAGTACTCAACTTGTACAGTCTTGTTGCTCTGTTAGTACATTTACAAAATCTTAAGTTTCTGAACGTTTTTCTACTTCTGCCTTAAAGTTTTTCAAAGTTTAAATACTTTAGGGCAGGAGTGATTTGATTATTTGCATAACAGTATAGAGCTGAATGGATCTGAAATGTGTTAAATGGATGTAGTCAGATATTATATTAACAATAAAGGTGATATTAACATTGAACTTCATACATATTCAGTAATTGTGTATGGGTGATAAATTCTATTTACTGGTTCCGACATAAAAACAGCTTTTTACTGGAATGCCATAGATTCATTATGATCGCCCATTATGTAACTCAATCTAGCCAACATTCTTAAACACTGGACAATACACTTCTTTCAAAAGACCTTGTTGAATCTTAGTTTGACCAGTAGTAGAGTAGAAATAAAATGCGTCAGTTGCCTGAAAACATAACATGATGAAAAGTAGAGAACCAGTAAATTTTGTGAAATAAATTATTTATTATTTATTTACTCTTGGATTGATATGCTTAACAACTGGGAACATATTGATGACATCTTCTTCAAAAAAATTAAATCTATTTTTTGCATCAAAGGAATATTCACGTAATCATATATGAGTACCAATTTTTAAACAAAATGACCTATAAATAATTAAATAAAATACAAATATTGCCAACATGTACATTGCTAATGTTTGTAAATACATATTGTTAAGAATTAAAATATTTTAACATATTTTTTATTACCTAAGCAATGATATTTTCTGAATTGAGTAGTGTTCACAAATAGATTCAACTGTTTCTGACACTAGTTCCCAAACATAGTACGATTTAAGTTCAGTTCGAATTCATGTCCCCAATGTTTGACGTGTTAAATTAGCCCATTCTTTATTTTCAACAGTAAATATTCGATTTAGTCGACTCTTTCGTTTGTTATGCTTTTTAGTTGGTTTTACATCATCTAATGTATTTTGAGGATGTGGAGATGAGCAGGAGGACACAGAGCAATTCAAAAAATGACTAACAACATTAGCTAAACTTATAAGTTTAGCAGACTACAAACAATTAATAAGAATATAAGTGGTTAAAAATTACAAAAAAAAAAAAAAAGCATACTTGTATGTAAGAATTAAATACACCCCCTCCGTATTTGAATGGGAGGTAAGATGGCCCCAGATTTCCCCATATAGATTTCGTCCATTTTTTTCTGCAATACTACTGCTTGATGCGTTAAATGTTTTAGAAAATCGGATGATTCTTGTGTTTTCTCATGTTTTTCGCCAAACTAAACAATTTTATTGAAATTATGGATTTAGTGAAAACATATTAAACATAATGAATAATTATTATTTTACTTCTTATTTGTAGATTGCCTAAGTTTCTCTTTCATTACTTAATGCAGACCGAAAATCACCCATACAACTGAGTCTGTGCATGGTGCATAAACAATCATACTTGGGACGGTGCAACTAATTAGTAATTACTAAATGATAAATAACCGTCACTTTTGATTTAGGGCCATAAAATGTATTCCGTGATAAGGTGATATCTCTTATCCCATAAAATATTATAAGATTTATAACTTTTGGTTTAAAAAATAAAAATTACTAATTAGAATTTAGAGTTTATACTTTATAATTTATTAATTATTCTTCATATAGTTACAAATACAGCTTAGATTATGTATCTTCATTATAGAATGATTGAATAATATAAGGAATGTTGAAATCAGTTTATAAGTATAACAGTCAACTTGTTACTCTAATGATTATTTAATATAATTCAATTTTGTTATATTTATTTTAAAATATTTATAATAGCAAGTCAAGTACTGACAAACCATCTTTCAAAATTGCTGGTTCAGTTAGGTTTATTATATTTGGTTTAGTAGTTTTACTCCATTTGGGTTGTGAAGTTCCGATTTATATTTCAAACTGGAAAATGGAATTAAAAGAAATCGATGGCAGTGTATTAGAAGGCGTACGATAGCATTTATAATAATTACAAATGAAATGCATTTATAAATATTGACATTGTTATGTTTTTTATAGGGAGGTCAAATACTCAGATTGAGCATAGCTTTTTCATGCCTCTTTGAACAGCATGTAAAAATATTTAAAATAAGAGCCGGACGTTCAAGTCCAGGATTGAAACCGCAACATTTAGCTGGTATAACAGTACATACATAATTTCATTATTTTTAAGTTAAACGTTTCATTTTGCTACAAATCAAAATACATATTAGGTTTTATCAAGTATTTTTGATACACCTTCTAGATATGTGGTACAATCAATCTAGTACTTCTACAGTTTTCACATAAACATTTATTAGCTCAATACAACCACTAAAAGTAGATAATATCACTAATTTTTCGTATGAACAATTATATTTTTTAATATACCTACAATATAAAAAATAATTTCCAACTGTATGTTCACTGGGAACTTTTGAACAGAATAAGTTAATAACACAGAACTTTACATGAGGTTTACTTTAGTGCAGGAGTAGGTTTTTTATGAATACAAATTTGATAGGCCTGTGTTAATATAACTTGACTTGATCTAAATTTCACAATTGGTTGTTGTTTTCCAAAAACAAGATTGTTTTATAAAACCCCAGTAATGATAACCAATACAATTTGTACAACAAAATACAGATAAGATTGATGTTAAATATTTGCTAAAAATATTGAGGAAATGACAACAAACAACATTGTTTAATATGACTGTACTTTTTTAATTTTTTTTTTATTAGGAATTCAATTAGTAAAACAAATGTGTAATGCAACTGTAACGGGAGACAAGCAAAATTCATGTGAATTAATATTCAATCCTAAAACTTTGAAAATGGGAAATTTTAATTTAAATATTAATCCACAAACTGCTGCGTAAGACCATTTTACAGTGAATGTATAGAATGTTTGTAATTATGACATATATATATGTTTATTTCAGGAGCATCCCTTTGATGATTCAGTCAGTTTTGCCCGTTGCTATATTTGCCAAACACAATTCAACGATAATCATGAAGGGAGGCACCGACGTTAGTTTCGCACCATCAATGGATTATGTTACTAACGTAAGGTTAAATAGATAATCCAGACGAACAACAAATACTGTTTTATTATAATTGCAGGTTTTATTTCCTATTATTAAAAAAATGGGTATTAGTTGCTCGGCACAAATCAATAAACGGTAATAAATAATGTCCTGTATATATAAATACAAATATATTTACAAACTGTTAGCTACTTTATTGAACGACTCATTTATTTGTGTATAGAGGTTTTTATCCGAAAGGCCGTGGAGAAGTAATACTGAAAATTGATCCCATTAATGGACCTTTAAATCCTATTGTTATTGATAATTTTGGCGATCAACCGACCATCAGAGGAATAGTTTTTTTATCTGGACCAAGACATTTAAATAATAAGCATCAAGTAAAACAAAAATCAATACTGCTGTCACACATAATTATTTAATTAATTTATTGTTATTAATGATAATAGCTAGAATTGGTTAGGTTAATTGCATTTTTCTTTTAGATAGTAAGTGATATAGAAAGTGCTGTTAAAAACAAATTAAACAACTTTGGTTATCATAAAGTTGACGTTGAAACTAAGATTGAAGAATCTGATGGTTCTGGTGGAAGTTTAGTGTGAGTTTTTATTAACTTTAAATAACACTACCGTCTACTTTTACTCGGGGTTGTAAATATTCTTGGCTTTTATTTTCAAAATAACAAGTAATTAAAAAAAATGGTTTTCTTTTTTTTCACTAAACTGATTTGCATTTTATTAAAAAAAAAATTTAGTAATGGTTTTTAAGGTTTTGTAATATATTTTGTTAAAACATAATTATTAGTTACAAGATACAATTGACATCATTATTATTATTTTTATAAATGGGTTTTTATAAACATCTCTGTATTATGTACTCGTGCCTTGCGTATACTAATTTTACAAGTACCGATTAGATTAACTGCTCTATCAGGAAAGTGTTTACTTGGAACTTCTGCATTGTACGATATGAGAAAATCGACAGTTCAGAGTATCTCAAATGAAGCGTGCAATAAACTTGTAAATGAATTAGATTCAAAATCATGTGTCGACGCTAATGCTGTGGATAATGTAATATTTCTCTTATAATTATTAATTATTTTATATTAAAAATTGTTTTTTGTATTTTAGTTAATTATATTTATGGCACTAGCAAATGGAAAATCAAAAGTCAAATGCAAAGAAATTACTCTTCATACCGAAACTGCAATTCATATTGCTAAACAGTTTACTAATGTATGTAAAATAATAGTTTTAAATATTATTCAACATAAATAATTTTTTGTAAACTTATTTTACAGGCTAAATTTGAAATTACTCAAACCGAAGATGGACTGAAGGAAATTGTTTGTGAAGGTATTGGATTTAAACCGACTTAACCTGTAAATGATAAAAATTGTTTTTTGTTAAAATACTATAAACTATTGTAAGTTTTATTGAGTGGTTCCTGTAATGTCGATAAAATATATTGTTTTTTTAAATTTATATAGCTGGGTATCCACTCTTGGGCGTTTTGCTGCACCTCAGTCCCAAAGTTAAAATCAGGGTTCATATAAATCCTAGAAATTGTTTGAGACCTAGAATATTATATCGCTCTTTGGAATCCTGGAAAGTTTTCAATTTTCCTTAATAATAAATAGTTTAGTAAAATTTAAATTACGACATGAATAGTTATTTTGTATAATGATTATGATTAGGAACTATAATTTTTCAATATTTTAGTACAATATACAATTAATTATTCTTATTATAAGATTTTGATTTAAAAGAGGCTGCATTTTGGGTAAAAAAAAGCCAATATCATTTATTGTAACCATTGCCAAATGAGCTTAAGTTTTTATTTTCCATAAGGCTTTGTGTTACATTTTTTAACAAAAATCTTCATTGAGTTTTACCAAGGGTCGAGGAGTCCCTTTTATTTAACATAACATAAAGCACGTTATATTTTACATGTTTAATGGTCTGATTTCTTGAGAGACACTGTGTTGCTCAGACTTAGTATAAGTCCGCCTTAATGATACTACCACTAGAAATCTTCTGATATATATAGAGCCTAGCATTATGGTGGGTAGCATTTATTTAAATATATTTAATTTGGCAAAAGAATATCTCTCGGCAACAGGTAATAGAAATTATGAAAAGTATTTCATAGTAAATACCTTTTGGAGATTTTTTTTATACAAAATTATTATTGTACAAAATTATTTCAGCAGTTATAATAGATTTCAACCAAGTTAAGTAAAAGAACAAACAAGATTCTTCAACTTTTTCAGCTTTATTTTTTGCACAATACTAATATTTATAATTGCAGTTTTAATATTTGTACTTTATTACATTTTTAAAAACATAAAAGAAAAATATAATGATTGTACATTTTATAGAATAAAATGGTTATAATAATTTTTTATAAATAAAAAATTAAAAATCAAACGTGAATTACAATTTTTTTCCTCATTGCCTTTTGGTCATGAATAATGAATGATAAAATCATTCTATCATAAAGAATTTATTTTAGTAGCTTAACTATTTCTGATAAATGGCAAGTCACAAGGAAAAGAAAAAATATTGCACATTACAAATACTATATAATGTGTATACTTTTTAATTAACAGTACTTTTGTGCTTTTCATATATTTTCCTAGTTTTGAGTATCTCCAAAATATTGTGTGACATACAATGTAAAATGCTAAATTCTAAAATAAAAAATTATAATTATAAGATACTTCCATTAAGACGTTTGTACTAGTTATGGTATAACACATTTCAACAAAATGTGAACTATAGACAAATAATCTCAACAAAAATATGTTACATGCTTATTACTAATAAAATGGAATATTATTTTAAATTTGTATACACAATAAAAAAACAAAAACTTTTACCAAAATGATTTTTGATAATTATAGTGTGATATTTATACATCTAGTAAAGTTTAAAAATATTTAAGAACAGTAAAATAAAAAATTGTTCATCCATATACCTTTTTGGCAAATGTTTATATATATATATTATAATCTATTCCATATAAGAGCGGTAATGCGCAGAAACCAAATTGTACCACTCTCGTAAGGGCCTGCGCAGCCAGGAAAGACGTGTTTTGGTTTCTGCACACTACCGCTTTTATATGGAATAGAGTATAAATACATATAATGACTGCTTTGTTAATGTATTATCAACAAATGTTTGAAATTAAAATTGTATAGTTATTTTACAGTTAATAATTAAAATACTATACATACGTATATATATATCCGCGACAAATGCACATATTATAATTATTTACCACCAGTTCTTTCTTGGTAGATCTCGATAACGTCATCGTTCATCATCCCCAATTTCTTAGGTGTATCATCGTCAGTAATACGATGGCCATCAAAGACAAAACGTAATTCTTCTACTTGAAAGCCCAGCTTACTGCAGTATGAACGTTTTAGACGGCCTAGTGCAGTGGCAGACTTAACGCGAAAATGTACCTCATTAGTCATGTCACTAGTAATCACTCGTAAGCGAATGTATTCATCGGATGAAGCTTTTTCTTCAGGAATAGCCACATCTCCGGCACCGCTGCCCTCGCCATTGCCACTCGCCTCGGTCGATTCGTTCTGTTGTTCATCGTTAGTCGATGCAGCAGATTCCTCCACATTCGGTGTTTCCTCTTCACCGCCCGACATAATTATGCTAAAAATTTTGCATTACATTGAAAATTAAAAAATAACCTACATGGAACATTTTTGCATCACTCACCAATTAAAGCTAAGCGCTCGTTTGAAAAAAAAAAATGAAAATACCCTGACAGTATTTTTAAAAATCCGCAAGCTTCGACTAATAATAATATCTAAAAACACGTAGAGGTAGAATTGAACTTGAACAGCAAGCAACTTACAGCGTTTAGTTTAGTTTGGTAAACACACAAACATAGACGCTCGCCTTATCGCTTGCGCCGTGTACTGTTGTTATCAACATTATTCTGTGATTCTGTGATCATTTATGACCGATGTAGGGTGCAGTGATATGAGCATTAGCCAATTGCTGCCCGTATCCTATAGTTTGTGTCTAATATAATCTCCCGTCACCGACTATTTCGGGTAACGGTGCACATCTACGCATGCTCTATGGTACATGACCAAATCTGATTGGCCAATGGTTTTGGACATGCGCATTAGAAATGTGTTGCTTGAAACTCTTAGGAACATTTAGTAACAAAAGGGGGGAGGGGTTTAGTTGGATATTCTTTGTGACATCGACAGCTGGTAACCGTGGTAACCAAAGGTTGCTTTTAGCTTACCGGCTTATGATTTTGGCGCCAATCGCCAAAATATTTAATTATTCTATTAATTCGAATTTTATAGTACATTTTTTAAATATAAAAGTTTTAGTAATTCATGGGCGTGTAAAGTGCTGGCCAATGTATATCACTATACCTGTCATGCTACACAATTGCTCACTTAAAAAATTAGGATGATATTAAGGATGTATTTGGATCTCCGAATAATAATAATATGTAGGTTCTACACTAGATAGATACTATTGTTTTTGTTGAAAATAATATAAATTATCGAACAGTAAAATTATGAACAGTCAAGGTTATACATGGCCATTTATCTTACTAACGATTCTACAATAAAATGTATTATGTAGGATTTTTGCAGCCACTAACATTTTTCGATCCTGGATCATTATTTGAATTGCATTTCTGAATTTTACAGAGTTAGAACAATTAAAAAAATAAGAGTCAAAATCCATATACGAGCATTATCCATCTGTACTATATTTAATCTTTAATAATAGTTATTCTATTTGTTATTGAGAACAATTAAACCTAAATATTAGTCTAGTTGTTTGTTTGTATTTTTATGGCAATTGTTAATGTTTTTCGAGAAGTACCAAATTTATAGTGATAATAAAATTACAAAAGTTATGCCTTATTATAATAAACGTAAAACAATTATTTGTTTATTTTTTCTGAATTTTGATTTCAGATTGTTAACTTTGATTTTAAAGATATTTAACTTCATCGGGATTTCCCAAATTATTCCTAGATATATAAAAATAATAGACTTCAAAGACGAAAACCTAGTATGTCTACATTAGAAACAAAAAATTATAACAGCTTTGAATAATAGTTTTTTTTTACATTTTAATAAATATTATTACTTGTTAACTAAACATTTTATTAAGACAATAAATTTGTTTTAATCTGAAATGGTGTAAAAAATATAGTTTTTATTTTTCACAATACGTATTTGTATGTACAATTTCTAGTGGTGATGTAACAACTCAATGTCGATAGGATAAGAATTGTTAATGTTCATCATCACTCTCCGAATCTGGATAATCAATAACTTTACGAGTTCTATCTTTTATTGCATTGTGTTGTCTTTGGTATATACTTAAAGCACCTTTAACAGCAATATACAACAATCCACCCTGAAAAAAAGTTGATAATTTATTTTTAGATAAAAGACTGTATGACAATTGATCATTTTTACTTACCAACAAGGTTTTTTGAATATTTGAATAAGAACTATTGTGGAACAATAAATTTCCAACTATGGTTGCTGTTGTCGGCAACAATAAAGCTGCACAAAGAGTAGTTGTCGGGTTGATAACAGGGTTGAACTGTACCGAGTGAGTTGTAGATACCATGTTCACTGGTTCACATCTATACGACACCCAATAATTATTAATATATTAAATTAGAGACAGGTTATATAATCAAAGTTATAAAAACATAATTTCACGTACCTACAAAATCTTATTGTAAGTAACAACATGCCTAATACTAAATGAATATAAGAAATAATTTACTTACAAAAATGAAGGCATAATATTCCTTAATAAAGGAAGATTAAAAGTAAAGCGTTGAATTGCTAATAGTAGAGTTTCTTCCCAGTTAACAGTTTTACTCATTATCAGTGTAAGCGGTATGGCAGGCAACATCAGTAGTAGTAAATATGGATCAGTATTTTCCATAATGGTTATTGCTTCTTCTTCACCCATTACCTAAAAACAAAGCTTGTAATTAAAATAAATTGTTTTAAAAACGACATGTCATAAAACTAAAATTATATGCAGTAGCCTATTTACACATTTATTTTCAGAATTAGTGTTATTCGCTATTCAGTTTTCAATAGTCTAGGTCTACCTTTGACCATAATTCAATAAATGAAAAAAAAACAAATTTTCTTTTTATTGTTTTATTGTTTTAAGAAATAACAATTTCTTAAACAAAAATTGTGCCAAAAAATAAAATATCAATAGGTTACACAAGTTAAACTATTAATAATATAAGTAAGCAGCAACAACTAAGTATGTCGCTAAAGTAATAACTAAGTAATTACAACCAGCCACTCATCTAAAGGAACTGAAGGGTCATAACCAAAACGTGTAATTATTACACATAATATGTAACATACATAAGTATCAAACTTGATAATCCTGTAAAAACAATGACTTATGTGGTTTTTTGAAATGAATGATTAAATTAAAATTTTTTACTACCATTCAGTAAAAATAATACTAAATACCTGCATAATAGTAATTGCTCCGTATGACGCTGCAGACCAATAAAGTGTACTAATAACAACGCCAGCCGTTAGAAATGGACATAACTGATTGGAAAATTTATCAAGCTTATTCAATAACTTGACAATATAATCTATGGAAAAATTAATTACATTTTAAAAATGAATTACAATTTATCATACTCAAGATGATGATAACAATAATGATTTTTATTTATGTTTTGCCATCTATTTATTGAGGCTTTGTGGTCTAATTTTAACAAGATTTCTCCAAGCTTTGGTCCTCAACATTTTTATACACACAATATTATATTTTGCACAATAAAGAATTTGGGTATTAAGAAGAAGCCATAACAATGAAAAATAAGGTACAAAAATCTGTTCGTGCGTTTTAATAATACGGGCTTCCGAGTGATTTTAAAGCAAAAAACGTTAGGTAAAAGTTGTAGAAAACAATATTTCAGAGACAATGACTTAGCTTTTTTAAAAAGTTTATCTTAGAAAAAAAGTTACAGGCATTTAAAAAAGTTAAAAAATCTGTTTTTTGCATTGTTCATTGTTAATATTGAACATAACAAAAAATGGATAAGTCATCGTCTCCAAAATGCTGTTATCTTACGATAACAGTTGTTTTTGCCCTAAAACCACTATGGATCAAGTATAACTCATTTTGTGTAGCTATGTTTAGATGAATTTTTTTTTTTAAATCGCTGTCAAGTATGGCTGTGATAGTCTAAAAAATGAATTAGCTACCAAAAAAGAGTCTTAATTACTGAACTAATAATTACAAATCACAGTTTAACCTTTAAATAAAGATTTTGGAAAAAAAATGCCTACAATTTAATCCTTATGAATGGGCACTATGGCATCCTCTTAATGAATTAGGTATGGTGGCGTATACATTTCTATAATTTGGACATAAAACCATAATCATAACATAAAATCTGTGAGGAGGGAGACAAGTTTCTGTAGTTTTTTTTTAATAAAAAACAATTTGTTTACAGATTTTAAGAAAAAGGCTTAGTTTAGATCTAACGCTAATAAATTTACTTTATGTCTAATTATAAGAAATTAAATCCAATTATAAATCCTAATAATATACAATTATTAGATAAATTCATAGTTTTATCCTTATTCTTGTTTTACTGTATTGTGATGATATAGTATTTTAGTAATTCTGTAAGTAATTTCTGTACACTTTTCAAAAATGCACTTAAAGCAAAAAAACATAATTTATTAAATATTTTATAACATAGAAATTCGGTTTCTAGAAATAATTTTTAAATAATTAATGGTAATGTCCTCAAAAATGTGATCAAGTTATTATTTATAGGTATTTATGTAAATTTCATTTGGTACTTTATATGTTAGAATACGATTTAATGATTACACATACTGACTTCATTGTAAATAATAATATATTCTGTGTTACACTGTGGGCAATGTACTTCAATAGTAGAGTTTTCTTTTAGTTTTTCATCCACCCAGCGTTGAACGCAATCTTGATGTACCTATAAAGTAAAAATAATAGTTTTATCTGTTATTTATGGTTAGTTTAATCGAAAAGGTCATAGCTCAAGAAAATTTAATTAAAATAAATATTCATTAGAAAGTACATATAAATGTATAATGGATACCAGCAGCAACCTTATTAAGGTGATAGAGGTAACTTCAGTTGACCCAATGCCATTTTACAACTGCTTTAAGTTAATAATATACATACTACATAGTGTACATAGGTATTTTATTTAAATAAAATTATAAATTTTAAAATGTATAATATACTACACTAAATATATTATTAAAATTTTAAAAATGTATTACGTTATATAATTAAAAATAACGCCGGCCGTACTAGATATTTTGCGGAGCAAACATGTTTCTCAATGAGACATATTTTAAAACATGCATATTTTAATTTTTTAGATTATAGGTAGGGTATTTGCCACTCCCTGCTTTCTATATATTATTAAATGGAATTTAGTAAAACAACCTCCTATGGATTAGAACATTAATATTATTTTAATTAATTTACTATTGTTTTATAAAATAATAAATAAAAGAAGTATTAAATCAAAATACGAGCATAGCTTATCTAATAAAATATATTAAATCTATGCTCATATCAAAACAATTATAAACTATTTAATACATTTATTATTGTAACAAAAAATCAAAATAACTAATTTAAATGATGAACTGTTGATAAATTTTAAATAATATATTAATATTGTAAGATTAAAGAAAGAAAAAACACATCATTGTAAAATTAATACCTTACCAGCTTTGCATCAATGTTAAAATCTAAAAATTAATCAAAAATCAAACTTTTTTCTTTTTATTACCTTTTTATACCTAAAATATAACGCTTATCATTTCAAGGTTACCGAGTGGATTAAAAATCCTAAGAATGTAGCAAAATTATAACAACATAAGAATGAAAACAAGAAACCAACTAGTTCTGTTTAAAAATTGTATGACAAATATTACCCAACGAGTAGATCCCCGACATTTGCATGGCGATACCCAATCTCTGCTGCCTTCGAATTCATCATCGTCAGTTCCAAAACAAACCCAGCAATGTTTTTGTCTACAAGTTAAAAAAAATAGTTATCGTAAAATTTATTTTTATTTACATGCCTAGATTGTTTAAATTGAATTATCTTACTCTGAACTCTCTCGATTGTTTGTAGATGGATAAATAGTAGGATTTGAATTTGCCATTGTTTACCTTAATAACTTATCTGTAAGTCAAATTGAAAAATATCTAAGAAAATATAAACATTTTTAAATAAACTAATTAAAAAAAAAAAAATTAATGTGAACATTTTATTTAAAGAAACATGAAAAATAATCTACAACACGTACCTTTTAACCGCAGACTATTGGCCTATGAGAAATTTTGTTAAAATATTTTCATGCACACGAATATTCCTTGATAGTCGTGATTCGTGAATCATAATTCATATTATGAACTCTATTTCGTTTCAAACAACGAAATATAATAATTGATAAGTAGTGGCTTTCGTTATCTCATATAATACACAGCTGCTGATAAAAAAAAACGTAATATCATAGATGGAGGTTGGTATTTACTATTTGATAGTACACTACTACCAATACAATGTAAAAGTGTTTCTAAAGTTTATTATAGGCCATAGGGTCGTCGCAATAACAAAAAAGCAACAAAAAAAATTGTAATTCATAGTGCTGATACTTGATTGTTTCACGGTAAATAGAAGTGGTATATTAGGAGGATGGGAATTGAGAATGTTGTACAAAGGAAAATATTAGTCTTTAGGTGTTATATTAATCTATGGGGCCAAATTGTACCCTATTGGACTCATGAATCTCGGATTTCAAAACAAATTTCTACACGATATCCATAAAAAAAAAAGGAATTTATTTTAACGTCTAATATTATTAAAAATTTTAAAAATAAAACACTATTTAAGCCACTTAAAAATCATATAAATACATATTAAGTATTATTGCAGTATAAAGCAGTAAAGTGTATTTTCTGCTGAAAATCTAAAAAAAAAACGCTTAAATTTCCCTACAAATTTCTTTCGGATATCGTATTTTTGAATTTCAACAAATCCAAAATCTAAAAACAATTTATCCTTATTAGAAGTATATTTTTTTTATTTACAATCTATACAAAATATGTATAATCAGCAAGTCTGATGACAACGATACAATGGCCTAATGTGTGAATAGGAAGGCTCTCAGCAGTGCCACCTGACCAAAAAATATTATTAAAAATACCTATAATTTATTTGTATGATGATTGAATTGTTATTATTGTTGTTTTGTAATTTTCCGTAATCTTGTACTTGAGTCGTATAAATAAATAAATAATTTAAATTTGAAATATGTTACAGTCAACAAAAAGTGTATTTGCGCTTTGCTCGTACCTACTGTCGCCGGTTTGACTCTCGGTCACGATCGGATTCGCTTGCTAGGTGAAAACCCGTTCAGTTAAAAAGAGCCTAACCTAACCTAACCGCATAAGTCAACTTCCGATACCGACATAAACGTTGAAAAAGAAAATAACAATTATTTAATATATGTCTTAAAACAGTAAACACACATATCTTTAAATATTTAATTCAAATTAAACTAGATAGAAATATATTTAAAGTTGAAAGTGTACAAGTCAATAAGAATATTTTGATCCTCGTGTTTTACTTTTTCTCCTTGTTTTAGTAAGTTATAAGCAATTATATCAAAAAGTACCTACTACCAAAGGTCTTATAAAAAAAAAAATTGGAAAAAAATCAAGGGAGACTTTTATCAATGAGTACAGAGTGGAAAAAAATGTTCCAAAAGGCAGAAGTCAAATCCTATACAATGTCAATCTTTTGAGATCGAGCTAGCTTCATCGGGTACCGTAAATTCGATGTCTGTCTTTGTTGGTAGTCTCTTCATTTACAGGCCCGGGCCGAGTTTAATTAAACTAATTAGGAGCAATATGGATTTTTTAAAATTAAAATTGTTTCTTTTATTATAAAATAAATCAGCCTAAATTGTTTTTTTTTTAATACAGACCGGACCGGGTTGTGACTTATTAATTTTAACCGAACCAGGAGGTACTAGATAAGAAAAAAAAACGAAAGTTATGGAAAAGTATTCAATCCAGAAGAGATAAGATGATAGGACACATGACATGAAAGTTTACTAATGACAATAATTGAAAGAGATGTTGAAGGACACATCGGAAGAGGAAGACCAAGGGCAGAATACATGACCCAAATAATGAAGGATATGAATACAAGGACCTGAAAGAATTAAGTTACGATAGAGAAGCATGGAGAGCTGCAACAAACTAATCAAAGAATTAATAACAACAAAAAAGGGGGTTTTAAACAATTTACGCCTAAAAGAAAAACAATTAATTTTTTGACCGGACCGAGCTTTTTTAGGCCCGTGCAGATCTTTTGTAGTCGACCACAATTGTAACGTTAAGACAGAATTGCCAGATTTGAAAATTCCTCCATTGCATTTTTTTTCAGCACTAAAATTGTTTAGTTTTTTTTATTTTTTCAGCTATAAGTAACTCATAAACAATTGTAACTTGTAAGGCCCTATAAAATTATACATCAAGTCTAATACAAACAATTATTTCGACCCAAGAACCTTGAAGCTTATGAAGAAATCCACAGTACAGCTTTAAAAAATAGTCTCATTGAGAATCGCGGATATCTTCACAGTGGGTAAAAGGAGTGACCGTGGACTCAATTTTGGATCCTACCATTTATTTATTGGGAACACTCAAAATGGCCCAACATTAGAACACCAAGCCAAATTATATATTATTTGTTATAACTATAATAAATGATGATTAAAATAATTGATAGTATAATAGCTTAACTGATTTTAAACTTGTAAAAACAAGTTCATAAAAAACAATATTACAAATCACAATTATTATAAGTTAGTTATGCCTTTTGGAATCATATAAAATATTGTTTGTGCGAAGAATCGTTTATATCGTTCTAAAGTATATAACTTAGCCTAATTTTTTTTATAGTTTTTTTACAAGTTCAAAATTAGACAATCAACATTTATTTTAGTTATAACGCAAATTGTAAATTTTGGCTTAGTAACGTTTTTAATCCTTATAACAATAAGTATCCGTTTTCAATGAAAAATACAACAACTAGATATATTTACTGCTAGACAAGGGCAAATCTATGAATGAATGAAGGAGCTAGAAAAAAAATTAACTTAAAATATATAAAAGCAATAGTCATGGAGTTACAGTTTGCATAGTAAAAAAAACATATTCTAATATATTAAATTACAAAAAAAAAAATAAACATAAAAATACACTTTTAATGCTAAAAATTTAGGTATACGAGGGAGGGGCTTTAGCCCCCCGTGGCTAAGTGATCAGTACAGTAATAACTAACTACTTATATGAAAATTGTAAGAATACCTAAGATTTTTAATTTTGATATTATCTTAACACTTCAGAAAAAAATGTTTTCATCATAACATAATATAATATTATCTAGCTGCATAATATACTAAACAATTCATTACAAATATTTAATGATATAAATAATCACATATACAATGTACAATGGCGCACTCAAACCTGTCGTGGAGCTGATATCAACAACCCTTTCATAAATAAATATTATTTGGGTAACGGTCTGACCATTGAGTATATATTGTATAATATATACTTAATGGTATGATGTGTAATATGGATATTAAGTCTAACATAGACTTAGTAATAGAAAAGCTAGATGAGTGAATTTAAAAATAAATATTTAAGGCACCCCCGACAAAGTTAACTGTGCGACATTGATCTCGTGAAAGTGTTGATAACGGTATTAATAATAATAATAATTAAACATTGAAACATAATATTTTTTTTGAAGAGACAGTGCACTTAATCCCGTTGATAAGCACTTGAGCTGCAGGAGATACATACATGAACCTACTCCCGCGGCACTAGTACTTAGGAACAGGATATGCGTGGCCGTTGACGTCGATATGAATTCCATTAAAATCACACTGGACCGACAAAAAACCTGCCTTACAATTTACAACGATATCATTGTGAGAAATAGTGTGGTCCAATACGCGAAAAATCGAATTAAAAAGAAAATTAATATTTTACAACAAGCGTTAGTTTTTAGAGATAAATAGAAACAAAACTAAAATGAAGTTTAAACAAAATTTCAAACAATAATAATAATAACATAATACGAGTTGTGATAGTGAAAAATGACTGTGGTAAAATTGAAGGGTAAAGGGAAAAAATAGGCAAGTCATTTTATAAAAACAGCCATTTTGTTGTTATAAAATTCGTTTTGACACGAAACAAATCCGTTATTATTAAACACGATTAAAATAAAAAATTAAACATTTTTCAAACGTTTTTAAGTATTTTTGTTAATGTTTTAAAACATTTTTTTCTTCTATTAAAATATGTACTTTCCCGGTTTTATCCTTAAATTAATCTGTACATAGACATCAAGATTAGAATGCGTCAATCACCTATTATAGAATATTCAAGTACCTATACTAAATAATTTAACTTTTTAGTACTTTTATTTTTATGATGTAGATTAAGCAAAATGAGCTTTTAAAAAATGTCAAACATATTTTTGTTTAAAAATATTGTATGAAGTGGTTTGAGTCAAAAAAACGAATTAATCGATTTATATATTTACATTGTACTAAAAGTTAATCCGAATTAAATAATTTTATATTATGCTACTCCATTCTATTCTAAATGATGAATAATAATATGTTGGTATTCGTATGGTATTATTAAATTTTTCAAAAGAGCAAAATATAGTATTGTACTTCCTTTGAAGTCTGTAATCAATCAGTATAGAATTTGGATTTTTAGAATACTTTTGCACGTCTCAGATAAATGGCAAAAAAAAAATTGTTTAAATCTCATGTTTATTTAAAAGGGACGCCCAAAATAAATAATGGGACGGGTTTAAATTCAGTGATGTGGGTTTTTTATGGGAATATTTTTTTCATCATTTAGAACAGAATTAGCCTCTGGGAGCATTAATTTTTGAAACAGTTCAAAATAACAATTAACAACCCTAATACAATACATTAAATATACTTAGTAATCAAAAATAAAAGTACATAAATACAAGTATATAAAACAGTTAGCGTATAAACTACTTAATAGGGACTTATAAAGTATTAACGAGTAACGAATTTTTTTTTTTTTTAAATACAGAACCAATGAGGGGGAACTGTTTTTCACATGACTTCCCCCTCAAACGAGTAACGACTTAATGTATGTTGTATTTATAATTAGCATTTTTTAAAAAAATAATAATAATAGTCTCTACTCTCTACAAACGTAACCGTATTGCTGAACAATTTTCTAAAAATAAAAATAAATGGTATTTACTATTTGATGTAAAACTAAAAACATTTGAAGTAGAAACTAAAAGAATAAAACACAATAAATTTTACAACGTTGGCATAATGATTATTCATATTAATATTATATTGTACCTATTAGCATGTATGATATGGAGATATGACCATGAAAAATGACAACTCCAAAGAAATCATCATCTTTCAATCCCTTAAGGATTTTCATCAGCTCAAAATCTACCTGAGACTACACTATGGACTATTAAAATAATAACTTAAAAAAACAATTGATTATAATCTTTTTTGTTGTAAGTTAAAAATATGTACACTGACAATTTATTTCGCATAACTAACCTCCTTAAGATACACAGTGAATAACACACATTATACATTTCACCTCATAAATCGTTCAAGCTTCAAAATAGGAATTCGGAGTTAAAGTTTATATCGGTAGAATTTTAAAATAACTTAAATAAAAGATAAAAATAATGTATAATTCGTTTTTATGTATGTCATATAATTAATTTGTCCTGTAAAATTAAATACAAATTATAATATACTCACCGTAACAAATAAATTAGAACTTTTTTAAAAAAAAAATCGGTAACAACAGCTAGTGCCGGGCGGACAGTCTTCGTGTGCAGTATGCATGATTGTTTTTATTGCATGTATATGTAGACAGTTTCCATATTCACATTATTGTCAATAATGGACCGTTTCGGACGTTCGAACTCTATGGACTGACTAAATGCGGGATACGCACAGAGTTTGTCACCGTTTAACAATTTTAACCAGCTCTGGACGTGGGGGGATAAATTAAGGTTTTTATCGCTCATTGGCCAAGCAATCTAATTTGTATCTCCTGTGCATGATCGAGTTGCCACCACCAGTGTGTTACACCCACTCGCCACCGCCGTTATCGTCGCCTGTACAATATGCTCTATAGAGATGTACGTATATGCAACACAGGACAATCGCTTGTATGAGTATTCATCAGGGTTCTGCACTATAATAATAATAATATGTGTCTATTGTCCGCAGATTGATTTTTTCAGAAAAATCAAAACGCCACTATCACCCAAAAACTGATAGGAGAAAACAACACGTTGCTATATTTATACTCAACGCACGACACTCGTCATTTAATAGTAATTACTCGTTAATGTTTTTTTTTTTTAGAAATAAAATGTATCCAAAAATTACTGTCAATCGGTCGACCGTCTCTACAGATTTATAATGTGTATTATTATTAAAACAAAAGTCAGTGGTATAGCGAGGTCAGAGCATAATGGAATGGGAGGAGAGTTCACGTGCCTGTAGGAATTTTTAAATTTAAAATAATAAAATAATTATGCTAAAAAATTGTATTTTCAGTATTAGGGTAGATCAGGGTTGTACTCATGATTGAATTAAACAATTTTATTGCACATACATCCCTTCTTCATCAAATTTTCGATGAAAAAATTAAATGTCAGCGTAACGGCCCCAATCAAAATCAAGTATATAAGTACACATAAAACAATTTATAGAAATAAAAAATGATACATTAAAGCTTATACAAATGAATGAGAAAATTTATTGACATGGTCGTAATTCATTAAAACTAAATGTTCTTAAATATTGCCTATTTAAAACTACTCACTTCCAATCCACCCAACAAAAATAATTTAGAATTTGTATCATTTGAAGACATATTTAATAAAGTTGTTCACAAAAGTACAGTGTTGCAAAATATATTAGTAGTGTAATATATTAAATATGTATATAAATCAATTAACATTTTTATCAATAAAGAAACTGAGTACCTAAACCTGAGAAAAATGTATTTTTTAAATATTTTTATTAGGTAAGTTTATATTTATGTATTTAAATAAAAATAACTACATTCATTTTGGTAAAAAAATGTTCAGTTAAAAATGATTTGACTTACACATAAAATTTCATTGAAGCCTCTAAAATTAATTTTCCCCAGGCTGTGGTATAGAGCTTTTAGTCCCTGGGGTGGATACGATTAGGGTTGATCGTCTTTCTCTAACAATTTGTTGCCGTTGTTACCCATATATTTTAAATAACAACTTAATAAAAATATTTTTCGGATACCCGTTAACTGTCGATTCACTCACACAAAGCAGCCTAGAAATTAATTACGGTCATAGTGTATTTTTTTTTTTTTTTGGTTTTTCCGTAATAAAAAAAAAGTTTGACAGGATACGTTTTTGAGAAAATTGGATATATTATAGCCTCACACTAAATCTACCTTCAGTCTAATACCAGACCTTAATTTCTAATACAACTCTCGAAAAAGTTTCGACCCTTTCTGTAGAAAAGGGCTTATGATATTTTTATTGTATCTTAGTAATTTTCCCTTCATTTTTTTGTTTTTGCCATTAAAAAAATATGAAAAAAAAAATAAAAATAACAAACAGAAATGAATAAATTGATAGCTATAATTCTCTTTTAAATTCGATACCTAAACATATTTATAATATATTATACTTATTCAATATTTAGTATTTAGTTACAGTAAGATTTAATAAAAAACTGATAAAAAGTAATTGATAATAATAATGATTATTATATGGTTTATTATCAAAGTATATTACTACCTCTATCCTCCACAGGGAAACACAAATCCCTGGAAGGACTACGCCACCCGAAACCCTCATTTACATTTTCCAATACATTAGTACATCAGTAGTCAATATATATGAGTTCTTCAATAATTTTACATGGTATTTTAAATGATATATTTAAAAGAATAAAGTTATATATTATAACAAATACTTTGAAGAAATTTAATGAGTTATACAAATTTATAATTATTATTATGTAAAATGAATCATACATATAAAAAAAGGCTATAAGGGTCTATACTCCCCCCTCCCTTAACTACGTCATTGCTTCTTATATAATTTTGAATATTTTTTTAAAAGTCAAAATAATGTTTACCCTATTATATACAAATTTCATTAATTTAAACAAAAAAAAATTTTAATCACAGAGTATTATCAATATTTGCCATAAAATGTTACAATTTTATTAAGCTTTATTAATTGATACTATAAGTAGTATAACAAGGAGGTCCTGGGATTTTTTTCTGGTAAAATTGGGCTATTGTAAAAGACAATAGTGAATAGAACATTTTAAAATTATATTACTATTATTTTTTTTTTTTTACAGTACTATATTAGAAGTGATAGTGGGTCATAAAATGTAGGTATTAATCTTACGACACTTAAATATAAAACTATGATTGAATACATTTTTTTTTTAATTTACAGGTATAATTAAATAAATCTATGTATAGACATGAGTTTTGTATTCATGTACAAAATTATACTATGTGTACCTATAAGCGACTCCTGAAATCAACTCTCAAATACGCATCTGTTTTTAATATAATACATTAGTAATAATAATAATTATATATAATAATCATATACTTATGCACGAATGGTCACGTGCAATTCATCGGATGATATTGAAATAACAAAAGAAAATATTCTGGTAATTAAAGCGAAAAAAAGTCCGAATATTTTGTCAAGTATACAAAGTAATAAATATTAATTTTTCGCTTTAAAATATCGATACATATAATTTCAAGGTACATACACTGTTTGTTGATTATAAATATACTTATTTAAAGTTAAGAGCCCACAATCACAATACAATCATTACAATTATATACTGTCAAGATCTGCATATAATATAATATATATTTATATAATATAATATGTAAAATACACTTATTGTACATTGACTTGTAAAACACATTTACCATCATACAGTAGTATAACATAAAATAAGTACAAGACGTCAATTATTATAATATTCCAATACTTAATAGCTCGGCACTGAAACGGCGAGTATGTAGACGGTATGGGTTGTAATTAGGAGGCCAGAGTGATAAGCAGTAGTACGCAGGTGACATATTTAAACACAATTCACCGTTGGCGCTACTACTTAGCACTCTAATCTCTAGACCGTGCTTATTAAAACCATCGAAATGGCGTAATTTTGTACGGCCATGTCAAAATCAAACGTTTCCTGCAACAGTAACAAAAAACAAAATTAAAATAATTATTATAATCGTATTGAAATAAATATAATATAAATAATAATATATTGATGTACTGCTGTAATGAAACATTACAACCGTGGAAACCGTATAACTTTACAACTTGTTCTTCGCTCAAATACCTTAAAAACACTGTCGGCAGAGTCGATTGTCAATAAAATTGTCTATTGTACCTATGCTGAAAAAACAACTTTTAGAAATATTTGCAGAGATACGAACACGTACGTGGCGGTACGATCCGTGTTACCCGTAGGTTATATGTTATACCTACAGCTCACTTGTTATAACAGATGTATACACATAGCACTGGGTAAACAAAAACCAGCCGAATGTTCGTAATATCGTTTTGATTAATGCGTTAAAAATACATAATGATTCATTTGTTACCGTACATACGCGTTTCTTTTAATCGCTTGTATATTATGTTTTCGACTTGAACAGATTCGAAGAAAAATGTAACTAAATAAGCGTCTTATGTTCAAAATGTACAATATAATATCTTCGAATCGATTTACAGATGGTAACCTGTTATTTATTTATTGTACCTACTCGTAGCGCAGAGTACAAAAAACAATACCTATGTTTTCGAAACGCATAAACTTGTGCCAATGTCACTTTTTACAAAGTTCGACAAATAAACTTAAAAGTTTCAATTTCGCATTGAGTTTTTATGTTGACTTACTCTTATTTAAAACTTTTTTTTATATTATTAAACTTAAAACTATGATTTTCCTTGGACTGATTAAAGCGTTTAATAATGTACATAATATATTATAATGCGGGTATTCTAACTCATTTTGACCAAAATTTGAGATTGGCCAATCTAGACAAATCCACAGATATTATACTCCCAAGCATTGAAGTGACATTTTCAGTTATGAAAAAAAGAAACATTACAATTTATTTGTCTCGTTTGGTGACTCAATTTTTCCGAGTTTACAGACATATCCCCATCCTGTCTACCGTTAGCCTTAGGTATGTCCTTTCTATCAAGGAATTATCTAGAAATTCAGGGCTTCATAACTTCAGAATCTTAGGGCGCCCGTTCCCTCCCCCTCCCCGCTCCTTCAGGTGTCCCGTGTTTTGTTTGCTTAATCATACACCGAATGCCGATACCGTGCAATTGTATCCAAAAGTAAACGTACAAGTATAATATAGTTCATTGTAATAAAATATTATTATAAAATACATGTATACCGACTCGGAGAGGTAATTTAAATTTTAAACGGCTGATGGCTAAATAATTGACCTTATTAACTGTAAACGAATACAAGTAGCATAACTGCGAGTGTATAATATGTATGGAGGTCGGTATCAATGACACACCATGGTGTCCCCAAGAATTTGTTGAAACGCACATATATTCTATACATATACATATAAGTATGTATGTGTGTGTGTGTGTGGAATACATATATATATAAAGAAGCCTAAAACTGACTTTTCTAACAGTCCTAACAGATGTGTTGGAAAAAAATTGAGCGTATGCAAATTGCCGTCGACATCGACGAATTGTCAAAATATTGAAACCAGCGCCAAGTTAAAACAATACATGAAATTATGGCAGTTGGTTCCCATTTTTTTTTTTTTTACAATATGGTTTATGCTTGAATAATACATTAACACAACGTTAGTTTTTATTTAAAATTGAGCTATTAATCACAATTTTATAACAACATACTTGGAAATTAAAAAACATAGTACTAATTGGAGATTAGTAAGACGCCTATTCTATTTCATTGAAACTGTTCAAACCCATTTTATAGAATTCTGAACTACATTGATAGTAAAATGTCAGACATCCCATTAGCGTTAAACGTTATACTATAATTTATAAAGTTTGTTTAGTATAATTTTTTAAATATTTCTAGTGTTATGAGCACTATGTGCTATTGAGCGCTGTTAGTTATTAAACTGTGTTGTACACAGATAGGTAATATTAGTTTATTTGATACTTAGATATATTATGCATTTAACATTATGTTATTCCTGTGTTATTATGAAATTAAACTAACTTTTTAAATAAGATCATATTTATAAACATATATCTACACGAAAACATCTACAATTGTGTTTGGCGAATTTACTTGACTTGTGAGCTTGTATAAATACTAAATTGTAATTTGTATCGTGTAAATTGGTATATTTTAGTTTCTATTGGGCGACAAAAGCTTTTGCTGTCGAGCAAAAATATAATCTGCGTTCGCTGCATAATATAGTTGTAAAAAAATATGTCTAAAATATTTACGTGCACGGAGCAGTGTGACTGTTATTAATATTATACAGTATGTGTGTACCATATAAAAGGGCCTCTTATGCGGTGTAATATTATTATAATATTGGTTGTTATTATTATTATTATTATTTAACACAGGATACTGTTCGTTAAAGGGGCGAGTGCATCCAAATTAATATTTAATAACATAATATATGATAGTACATTATATTATAAAGTACACACACACACAAAGGCACTGTACATAAAGGTTGATGCTGGTGCGGGTCCACTTAACGGGCAATTCACAGCAATATAATAAACGTTTGTGAATAGCGTCTCATTTATCCCCAACCGTTCGAGTTACCACGTATACACATAACGGTGGCAATTTCCTCTTTACAATAATTTTTAATATATTTTGATTTTAGTTGTTGTTAATAATATTTTTTCATGACGTTAAATTGTATACCTACTTTACGCGTTATAACGTTGTATCAATATCGTAACAACAATACGGGATAGCCGATAGTATAAAAATATCATTGTCGACCCTTTAACCCGCATTTTGAAATTATTTAATTGCCTCGACTATCTTAGGAATCATTTCGGCTATTTTTTCTCTTTAAATAACGGACACGGTATTGCTCACTACATAATATAATATAAGTATAGTATGCAGTGGCCAGTGACACATCTAGTCTATTAGTTTACCAAGATTAGACGTTCATACAATAATATATGCTATGTTCAACACATTATCTAAAATGATACTTGGTTATTAAAAAACGCGTGTACACTCATGTAAGGTGTGTTGTTTTGAGTTCGAGGGAATTTTTTAATATTTTTCGGAATATAAATGTAATCCAGCATTTTGTTGTTTTTATCGGTCGATAGATTAGGTTAAGTTTAAAAGTTTAGTCAGAAGGAGGAGTGAAGTGAAGTATTCTTTTTATCTGATCACATTACTCAACCACACTTCTCCTCCCGAATTAACTTTTAGTAACACTGAATGAAATTATTTAAAACCGGTTATCGATTAGTTCCAACTACTTCAGTAAATTATCCTTAATTTAAAAAGTCAATTGAATAGTCTGTACGTTACTATTAAAGTTTCGAAAGTTGACACATTCACTGCGGCGAAAAATGTATGTTAATAGTGCTCTGGAAAATACCAAAAAAAGATGCATTTTTGGAAACTAACTATTATTTATACTTTTTAATAAGTATAATATTAATTCGAAAATGAACAAGAATAAAATATTCGCCCTATTGTTATTAGATTAAAAATAGACAAAACTATAGATGTATGATAAGATATTTTGATGATGTGTTGTCAATTTGTATAATCGTTTTCCAAATCTTAAAAATATCAATATGTTTTTAGTTTAATTCTTATTAAAAATCTACGTGTAAATTAAATGAGGAAAATATGACTCTATAGAACCACTTAGGGTTGACTTCAAATTTGTACATTTCTTATTTTCGATAGATAATATATATACTTGTATATTATAGATTATATAAATTGAATTTTGCCACATTTTGGGTTCATGCTATTCCGCTTACGAAGGAAACTTAGCAGCCAAATTCCAAAAGATGAATTTACAACCTTACATAAAAACACAAATTACATTTTCTCACTTGATGACTTTCTCCTTCATATCTTTTCATTTATTACTATTAATTTAGTTCTTCTAAATTACTAACTATATTACATCAGATTAAGCATTTATTATTTATAAAACATAACTTATTGTTATATTGGTTAATTGTTATTGTATAATTGTAGGTGATATTGTATAATTGTATAGACAATGATGAATAACTTTGACAAATAAAGGATAGTTTAAAGCAGGGCCAGACAAAACCAATGTGCTTTACGCTCGGATTCAACCGGTACAAAATCTGTTATTCTAATTTTTACCATGTATTCTTGTTAACGTGTAAAGCTAAATAGCTGTTTAAATTTGAGAAATAAATGATAGCATTATGGGATACAAAATTGAGATCAGTCCGTTAAACCTTTTTGAATCCTATAAACGCCTGGTTTAAAAGAGTTGAGACTTGAGCTTTTTTTGGTCGATTTCACGACGAAGGAGAAAGCGTAGAGAGGGTTTGACTACAGCCTAAAGTTCACACTATGTGGCAACACTTAGCAATTTGCTGTGTTGCAATATAGTTGCTTCCTATTTGTTTCAATATTTCGATAAAAAGCGAAACATGTGGCAACTAATGAATGTTGCCTTAGTGTAGACCCGGCTTAAAACCCAATCGGCAGTGATAGAATAATAAATTAGCCAGAAACCGCATCGAAATTGGTGTAGCTGATCTCGAGCCAAGTTATAACATGCATACGCACATAAGTATACGTACAGAGGTTCAGTTCTAATTGTAATAACGTTAGCTTCATGTAGACCGGATTTGTGTTTGACTTAAATGTTCATAATACATAATATAATATACCACCTAGTCCTGACTCACATCAAAATAATTAAGTACTAATCCTTCGGAATAATTTAAACTCCTTCCTCCCTTCATAAAACCAAAATAACAGAGCTATCATAATAGTTTTATTATGATCTGTGTCGATAATGCAGGTTCTCCTTTTTATATAACCATTAAAATAGATTTCCGAGTTGTCTGCGTCAGAGTATCAATGAGCACAGCATGGGTTATGTAATTAAATTAGCGATGGGAAAATAAAAAAACTGATTAAAAAAAAAACTTAATTATTCAAACAATTAAAAGTATTATGAATTCTACTAATACCAAACCACGCACCAAAGAAAATATATTTTATTAAAAAAATACCAATAGCCAATAGGACTATCTAGTATCTAGACTAAAATTATCTGCAGGACTTTTAATTGATTCAAACGGTTTTTATTTTTTTAAGAAAAACCGGAGTTGAAATAGGTTGCATTATAAACTCTTTATAAATTATGTGTATATTTTGTAGGTGCTTACAGAACAGGTACCTAATAAGCAAAAATCTAAATTATGAACTAATTAAATTGATTGTTAAAATGTACAAAATATTGGAATCTATTTTACATTTTAAAGAGCACTTATATTTTTAACACAAAACCCCAACTTCACGCCATTTGATCATATAATTAATTATTACAATTTAGGACGCAGGCATAGGACTGAAGCTTGAATATTTGATGTATACAGATATCACGATAAATTTAATTATGGATATACCTAGATTTGAGTGCAAACTAGTGTGAATTCAAGTAAAAATATGTCATTTATAAATTACTTATAGTTATATTTTTTTTTAAATAAGGGAAGTAATATGCAACCAAATGTTTTAAATATATTAGACAATTTCTTAACATTGTTCTTTGCGCAAGGTTCCCAAGTTTATAAATAATGTATTTACTTAATGTTATAAATTAATTAAAGGTATCGTAAAGTTTTTTTACTGTAAAGACATTATACCGGTATTACCACTTGAATTTTCCAAAAAGTTATTAAATAATTTGTTTGCTCTAAATTTATTAAGAAGACTGATATTCTACAAAATAATATACAAAATATTTCAACAGTACCATATCAAAAAAATCTATAGACGTTAAAATGTTTGTGTCTATGAATATATAATTTTATATAATATTAAATATAATATAAACCAGAGTTTTATCATGCGTCATGCCGAAATTATTTTCAACTACCCATATTATGATTCCCAATAATGATTTAATGCATAATTATTTATTTAGAAAAAACTTAAGCAACACTCGTGGTATTATTTATATAGTCAAGAAATAAAATATTTTAATAAGCCCTTAATCACAAAAATAATACTCTATAAAGGCTATAGAGTATTATATATTTTGTGGTTAAGAGTTTTTAAATATTTTATTATTTTACTTCTTTACTATAATTATTTATATATATTTTTTCTATATAGATATTTCAAAAGTAGGTTTTATGTTTCAATTAATGGTTATTAAGTAATATATTTGTTAATGGTTATAAACCATTTTGGTACTTGAGTAGTACTTGGTTAATTACTCTTAACTCGGGTTTTATTGCACCGTAATGGTTAAAAATCTTAATTTTTGCGAAAATTAATACAGTAATATTATTAAAATTGTTGTTATAAATAAAAAAACGTGAATATTTTTATGTTGTAAAACAACCATGCTTACCAGATCAGTCTCGTTTGGTTTTGCGGTCCAACTACAACTGTAGCGATAGGCATATGGATTTGAATAGGAATACACTGGTGTTCTTGCGATTATCAGCTACTACTATACTGGTTAATGTAAAACATTGTACAAATTGTATGTAGGTATCCCTTTCGTCTGCGTCTGTCGAGGAAATGGGTGTGCTACCCGTGAGACTGTAAACGGCCGAATGGCGTTCCATTGGATTTTTACTAAAGAAGAAAAAAACACTAAACAATGTATCACTAATTAACAGCTGTGACAGGTATATAGGTACACCATTATTGTGTATAGGTGTATATGAACGAATGGGAGGCGTACAGATACAGATGACATTTAACAATACCTGAGCACCGCCACCGCCGCCACACAAATGCCTATGACGACAATGGTAATAGCGACCATTCTACACGTTTTCTCCCCAATTTTTTTCTTCTTTTTTTAGTTATTTTGTATTGTTATAATAATAATAAGTATACAAGTTTTATATTTTCCGCTGGAGATTCTATGATTCATGATACTAATGAGTAACGACCAACGGCGCGGCGATGGCCAAAACAAATATGACGTGTTTTATATGAAATAACCGAATGTGATAAAATCTAAGAGTCTGTAAATTGTAGGAATGCGATGTTCGATAAAACCTATATAATGTGCTTAAAATTATATTTTTTGATTACCTATTGGAGCGGAAACGATTAGGGTTGAACTATAATAAATTGTTACCGTTTGTTTTCCATGTATCGCGTTATTATCAATATAATTTAAATATTTTTCAGATATTATCTGTTCAATGTGGATTCACTCACACATAGTAACCTAGAAATTTACTATGGTCAAAGTGTAATATTCCTTCTTTTTTTGTTTATCCTTTTGGACTACAGGTTTTTAAGAAAACCGAACCTGTTCATTATAGTCCCTCTCTAGAACTAGCTGAAATCTAATTTTCATACCCTAAGTCGTAGCACAACTCTTAAAAATGAGAAATAAAGAACTGACTTTTGATAATATATGTTTTAATTGTCAAAGTCTATTGGCACTATATTTAAAGAATATTACATACAAATTTGGAACTATTTCGACGATTTTCGAAAAAGTTATAGAGCACCCTATTTTTAAGTTAGAAAGTATGTACATTTTTGGGATGATTTTCAGTATTTTAAAAGGGACGGGGTGAGAATTTTACATTGTTAACCCAATAAAATATCTTTCTGGGACTTATAGACTTGCCATATGAAGAAATCGTTTCAGTGCTTTAGAAACCACAAAATTGTAAAAACAATACCTACATGATTGTATTGATTTACCAAAATAAAAATTACATTATGACATCACTCATAAAATCCAAATTGACTAAATTCCAAATTACTATTGGAGTAACATTTGTTATAAGTAAATATTTATTGTCAATATATGTATACAAATTTATTTTAGGTAGTTATAAAATATGACATAAATAAATTGGTTTTATAAATTATACATAAAGTACAAATCGGTATTATGGGATTCTATCTACAACTTCGGATCATGAATCGATATTTACAAACAACACTTCCATACTAAACGCATAAAGATTGTATTATTATAATACAAAGTTGTTAACGGTTTAGTTAATACACTTATAGTCTGGATACAGATATGGCAGACACATAAAATGTATATAAAGTGTGTACAAATTATTGAAGAGCAACGTGTGAAGTCAACGGATTTATAAGTACAAAATGTAATTTAGTCATAGTATTTTATGCTATAATAATTTTTAGTTGTTCTCTGTGGTTATTTCGATAATAATATTATAATAAAGTAGTCCGTGGTTTCTATAAAGCGGCGATTGCGTGATTTTTTATTTTTATTCAATTTGTGCAATTTTGTACAAAACACACACTATGGTTAATTATTCTACTTACGCTTATTGTACTACAAAAAACCCTAGGTACACAGATTGTATATTTTCGGAATAAATGTTTAAAAAAATAGGTCTAAACTGTGAAACGCTCTCCGTATTTTTATTTTTTTATTTTTTTTTGTATCTTTATATAAATACTTACTTGAAGTATCAAAAAAAAAAATGATTAAGTTTATTTCTAGATAAACTTTTTAACGATTTTACTATGTTTTTTAACTATTCTTCTTTATGTACTTAGACTATCATATATTCTTTGTAATTGGACTTAAGTCCGTGATTTTAAATAATAAATAAATAAATTAAATAAATTAGAGCACCTTATTTCACGTGAACACTATACTAAGCCTATCCAAACTTATTATTAATGGGACTGATCAAAATTTAATTTCTAAAATTTATAGACGAATACATAATTTTTCAACCTGCACAAGAAAACCCTGTATATTTTGTTATTATACTAAACTTATTCGCATCTAATTAATTTCAATCCTGTACAATGCATTTATTTATTTGTTTATGGAAGTGCATCGAACTAACACGGAAACAGCCTAAGCAGCTCATGTAAGGCCATCGCTGCCCCCTCCTAGGGAAGGGATTTCCTGCCAGATTTGATACCCATATGATCATAATAGCCTATTAAAATAAACTAAAGCGCTAAGTTCTCAAAAAAACTTGTGTGTTCCTGACACAGTAACACTGAGGTCACTAATTTTTGATTGGATTTAAAAATGGGGAAACATTGTATAATTCGTACAGCGATTCAATTTTAATACACGTTGTTTTAGTTTAAGTAACATCTCAGCTCACTAAATCAACACCATAGGGACATGTGTCGTAATGTCATTAAACTTTGTACAACGAATCTATTATTATAATACATATTGAGTATTAAACGACCGAAATTCAAGATATAAGATGTTTTGTAAATTATTTGTTTTGTAATCGAAAAATATGTTTCGGTAGTCGTTTTAAATTCATTTCGAGTAGGTTTTATTACCTGTTTTTACTGCTATTTCCAATAAAAATCTTAAAAATTATTTCTATGGTTGGATGACAAAAGTTGATGGGTCTTTTTTTTCCGACTTTCTGGAAAATATAAGTTACCTAATCGGTACTAAAGCTCTAGAACTGTTTTGTTGTTTCTATAAACATTATAATTATAATATTCCTTACGATACCATAGCAATTTAAAACTGAAATAATTATATTGATTTCTGGTTAATATGTATTTTAGAGTGGGGGGGGGGGGGAGAAGGGCGTTGACAAAAAATGCATAAAAAGTGTCACAACTCATATCGTTAACTTTTATATAGATTTTCAAATTACTACATTATGTTATTCTATTAACTCAGGAAAGATTTTTGTTAAAACAAAGACTAGTCGGCAACCATAATTTTGAAATGCTATTTTTCAAATAAAAATATTTCAATGGTTTTGTATAAATAATCCAAATATTTAATAATATTGTTTTTGTATTTTTGCTATTAAACGGTTCCCTAACATTTTGGACTACCCCACCTCTTACCAGAACCATATTATAAGATTGTATGGCAGCTATCATTACCCCCCAGAGCCCTAATTTTTATAAATATATTATTAAATAATCTACTTTTTAGACGATGAAAACCCCCATCCAACGTAGGAGTTTTAGACGAAATGTCTCAATAACAAAAAATAGCATTTCATTATAGTATTACGGGAAGTATAGCAACGTAATAATTTTTTTTTCATCAAACGCATACGTTTTTTGAAAAACTTGTTTTTTTTTCTAGACAATCAAACTCTTAAAAATGGATACAAAATACATTTTGTTTATTTGAAACTTAAAAACAACAAAATAATACTGATAAACACAATTTTACCAGTCAACAAACACTGTTATGCTCAAAGTAAAAACCTACTTTTTGGCTTGGTCATTAGGGAAAGATTTACATAAGTAGGTCAGGGGGGATTTTGCTGTTCTTAGAAGAATATTGTAAATACGCCGCTATTTTAAAACAACAATTCGAATATCTAATTATTTCATTTTAATAAAAAATATATTTTCTATTCAATACGGATAGTTTTTTTTTTTTTTTGACACGAATTGTTGTTCACCTGGTTGGGTCGATTTTAATTTTTAAAGGCATTGCGTTTCCATTTCAAGCTAAAACCGTGTCACGTAAGTCAACATTGAAAATAACGCTGTGCTGAACACTGTTTCTGTACTAGAAACTCGGGAAAATAATTTATTGATTCTACAATGGCACTTTATTTTACAAAAGATAATCTTTTATACAAAAAAATAAAAACTACTGTATTAGAAACTTAAACTACTAAAAAACATACACCAACGAGGTAGGAATGGCTAGTAACTTCAAACGAGTAAAGGATGGCCAAATACCTAGGTCCTAAAATCTAAATTATAACAACATAATATTGATGGTCCGATAAGCTAGTAAAACTATGATTTTATAGTCCTGTAATATAATGTAATTTGGTTGTAATATTAGTCTGCATTTGGAAGAGGCGATTGTTGTTCATTAAGCATTGACACGAATGCCAGAACACGTTGTTTGCTCAATCATGAATATTCTTTTTACCCTCCGACTAATTCCTTCCGCCGGTTCACATTCGAGATACTCGGCTATAATATATTTAACAAGGCGAGTTTTAAAAAATTAATATATTTAGTCTTTGTGTTTTTTTTTTTTTTTTTTATAAAACTGAAATAATCGGTTGAACGTGGATATTTTTTTCTTTTTGAAAAACAATGGCTGTTAAACGGTGATTTATTTGTTTGAAGAAGTTCAATAACTCAAACCGCCGTATAGGTACAAAGTAGATGTACTTACAGTGTAATACCTACACGATGGTTGTTCCTAACGAAAAATATGTTTATTCGTATTAAGTACACACATCGTGTACCTATTATTTGCGTTGAATATTTAAAAAAAAAACCATTCGACACCTGCATCAAATCGGTCGCGGCAAGCAAAGACTGTAATGTTAGTTTTTCGGCGTGTTTGGTGTATTTTCACCTTTTGGATAGAAAAATATATTGCTTAAATAAAACGAAACTTATCGACTACCGTTATGAGATTAAGGTCACGTAGGCTTAATACAATTTCTGGCTTTGATAAAATGGAGCGGATTACATATATTTTCAGATTTTTCCAGACAATAATTATTATAAAAATATATCTCGACCAATTTGAGTATAAAAAAAAAATGATGTAACTATATAATATTATATGAGTGATATTTATATTTGGAAAATGTAATGCAATTTAGTTAAGCCAATTAACAATTTAAACTTGGATTTGACTTAAACGTTAAGAGAAACCATTACCTACCCGTAATTTATAATGTAAAACAGTGGTTGTGCAAATCAATACTGTAGAAGCTGTGATAGTACTAGAATCACCAAATTTTCATAGAAAATAATTATAAGATACTAGGAGAATATTATCTGTGCTTAAGGGGATTGCGTGCGGTATATTTTTAAGGAGTTTTGTATAGGCAATATTTAAGAAAAAAAGAATTTTTAATAAATTTCGACCATGTCAATTAATTTATATAAGCTTCAAGGTATTGTTTTTAATTTAAATAATGTTTTCTATGAGTAAAAGCCATTTTGGTTATTTTAGATAAAATAACCAGATAAAATGTCGACTAATAGGATGGTTCAAGAGATTCCAGTTTTTTGGCTACTTTACTATGATAACTAGGAAGTCGATTTTTGTCAGTTTCATGTAATTAAATAAATTAAATTTGCAATTTTTTCAATATTAAAACCCAATTTTTTACATAAAAAATCAAAAATCTGCTTCCTACATAACCTAGTAGTTGCCAAAAAACTCTTATATAAATATTTCCAGAATTGAAATCGTACGGCGTACCGTCCTAAGCAGTTGACATTTTTCTGACTACTTGGTCTAAAACATACTACATGCAATCCCCTTAAGGACAAATGATGTTTGCACCTAATTATTGTGAAAATTTGTCGGTTTCCTAGACACTTTGGGTTTTGATTCGCGCAAATCTAAATATATTTTGATGGCAAATAATTGTAATTTCTCTATAAAATTAATTGTGCTGTTGGTCTGATAAAAAAAAAAAATAATAATAATAATAACAACCAGCCAATAAAAAAATCGCATTACTGTATTGACATGTATACAAGATCGTTCAAGCTCCAAATTGAGATTTTGCAAAAAATTGCCTATACTCTTCTCCTTGGCAAATGGATGTGTAGCGTCCTAATTCCTATTAAAGGCTGACTGTAACGTTCAATATAGTGGTTATTTCTATACATTAGTTGTGATAAAAAAAGAAGATGACGCCCTCCATGCGCAAATTGTTTTATTGTCCTCTCTGATTTAACTTACTCTGTGGTTTACCACCTATTTATTAAGGAGTTGGGTATAGGCAATTTATTACCAAATGAAACTTCAGATCAGAACTTCTTCTACGTGTACGTAGAGTTTTTTCTCTATAACTTTTTTGACATTTGTTCTATGAACTTTTGAAAAAAATTATTTTTGAAAATACTATACGTAAACAATTTTGTTTTTTTTTTTTGAAAATATGGCTCATACACATAATATAGCAGGTATTCCAAGCTTTCAGGAGGAGATCTTCCAAGCATTATAATACCTAATTCCAGAAAGTTCTTTGTAATCCTTTCTCAGTATTTCGGCAACAGTGAACAGTGGCAACAAATATTTGACATAATTATTTATGTTTCTGTTAAAACTCTTACTTGAAAAAAGTTTTGTGTACTTTTATATTAAAAATGTTATTGAACATTCGTTAAGAATTTGACTTTTAAGTCCGAAAACTCGACTAAAAGTATTTCTAGATAGATGTAACGTGATATGTGTACCTTATAACACAACGTGTCTTAAGAGTCCACGACTCGAAAGGATTTAACCATTGTACTATATCTTATGCTTTATGGTAATTTATGTTTTTAAATTGTATTTACTGCAACTAAAATATTTAATGGGATTATAGACAGGAATATTATGTTAGTTTTTAGAATGAATAAAAAATCCATAGTAAAACATTTTTTTCTCATATTATAATTGCAATTTTTTTAAATAATAACTGTTGTTATAAAAAAAATATTTAAAACTAAAAATTAATGGAAAAATGAGTAAAATTGTCTATTTACGATTGGTCTAATATTAAAGTACGCCAAAATGCCAATTCTGTTTACAAACAAAAATTGAAAGAATACAATTGGAATACATACTTAATTCGTTTTTTCAAAATTAACGAAAATATAATAAAATACAATAGAGGTTGATAAATTATGTTATAATGTAACATTAAATTTTATATACCAGGTGACGGCTTCAGTCCCCTGATATTGTTTTTGTAATTAGTGCTATTCACCACCGGTTTGTTTCAGTTGGCATAGCTCTCCAAGTTTAACACCAAAATTGTGTCTACATGAAAATACTGGCATAATATTTTTAACAACTATAAATAATAGTTTTTGTTTTTTCTAAAAAATAAGTAGTGCTATTTAAAAAGAAGAAAATAATCATAAATGTTCACATCTTCTAGAGAAATGGGTTAAATATATACATACTTAGGTCACGTAAATTATGCTCAGTCACAAAATTATGGTATCGGGACAACAACATATTACACGTCTTCATCGTATATATTCAATATTGGCTTCCGTTACCAATATTTTTTAAGTAAACACTTATACGTAATTTTCTCTTAATAATAATAAATTCTTATTATTTTTTTACACGTATTACAGGTAAATGGATATTTAAAAATGATTAGTTCTAAATACCTATAGGAACCTAGAAGTTGACTATGTAATAATCCCAAAACATAAAAAATTAATTAATATAAATAAATGAAAGTAGGTATTCAATCTTAGTATTATATACAAACATCTAAAAGATGGATCACACTGAATAATTATTCGTTATATTATCTGATTAACGTATTCGACAATTGTAACAAAGATTTTGAAAAACGGTTTTAAGCAGGCGTCAAAACTAATGTGACCTTCCTAAAACTACACATTTATTTTATTAAATGAAATAATTTTTATGGAGTACCTAATATTACGCTATACACCCAATTTTCTCAGCATTATAACATACCTACGTAGAATGTGTTTTACTCTCTCTCTGATGATTTTAGAGCAAAATACCCAAATAATACACAATAACTATAACTCTTTTTTACGTTATAATTTTCAATATTTGTTATGACATTGATGTGATAGTCCAAAAAATAACTGAACTAATAATTACACAACACAGTTTAACCTTTAAATTAATATTTTGCAAAAGATTGACTATATGTTCCTCCTTAGAAATGAGGAAAGAAATTGGTCTGATGGCCTTGATCGCTTTGGTATTCAATGATCTAATGTTTTTCACACAAAGCGGAATAATGTATGATGTGTAATTTTTTTATTAATAAAATAAATACTTATTTATAAGGTAAATCCCAATTGACAATAAATTTATTTATTTATAACTGGTAGGTTTTCAGAATTATATACATTAAATTTCATACATTAAAAAAATAAATTAATTTTAAAACAATTTTTTTTTACTCAGTAATTCTCTCCAGAACAAATCAAATCTATTTGTTCTAGAAGGTATTGTTTTTTATTAGAGTAAAGTGTGAATTTTCTCCAAAACTTTAGCTGTAACCATGATCAAAATTATAACATTGGAATAATAATTATAAAAAAAAAAACAGAAACCTTTACCCTTTTTCGCATATAATTTCTATTACACTAGGTTCCATTAACGCTGGGCTTAAGCATCTATGAACTGAACTGCTAAGTATTTCATCCAATAATAAATGCACCAAGCTAAAAAATATGTTTAATAAAGACATTAATATCAATTCATTACAAGTCATAGGCAGTGATGGGCAAAACAAATTGTTCACGAATAAGTTTAAAAGCATTGTATACATGACTTCAAGTTTGATATATATAACACTCGTTGAATTCATTTACAAAGCATAACCTAAAGATCAATAACACGTAAGTTCTTTACTAATAGGATTAAAGTTACCTAAACAAATTTGATTAGTGAAATAAATTATGTAATGATTACAAATTTAATTATAAGCATGAATTTGCATCCATTATAAATATAATAAAAATGTTTGCTATTAGCACTAAAGATTGCAACACTATTCACCTAAAAGGTATATTTTTGTAGATAGGGTTTTTAATTAATAATAATTAAATAAATAACAGATTTTAAATTATTGTATATAATGCTCAAAACTTTAATCGTTAATTTAGTTTAGTCAAAATTGGTTAACCATTTATCAGTCGTGCTGTTTTCAGACAGACTTAAATAAAGTGTGACTTAGGTAAACATTTCATCTACCTTACCCCAAGCTTCCTTTAAAAGGCTAAAGATGTTATTGAAAAATAAAAATTTGAGAAGTTTAAATTAAATAACCTTAATTTAAAATGTTTACATTGGCTGCTTTATTTTTTTTTAAACTAAAAACAATAAAAAAATCATTACTTTTCATCCGATACAAATCGCCATAAATATAGTTGCAAATAGTGAATATCGACTTGCATTTGTTGCAGACCAAATCTGTTAAAGGTTCTTAGGCGAACACATTCCAAAAGAGTCTGAAAATTAAAAATATATTAGTATACTTATTTTAGTAGCCTATATTAACTTTAATCTAACACAGTTGTTAAATAGAGCATTGTAAATGAGAAAAAAAACATTATGCTTAATGACGACTGTGTGTATGATAACAGGGGGTTCACTCTTTACCATCACTGTTTTTTGACATTTATGTTATCGTGCAATAAAATCATTGCAAATGTAATCAAATTAAAAATCACAATAAAAGCATCTATTAATATAAGCTTACACAAAAACTATTTTCAAAGTTGCTAAAACCATAATGTAACTTTTCTTTGATATACTATAAACCAAGAAAGATTTTTCAATCCATCTTAATACTTAACCAAAAAATTATTTTAAATAAAATACATATTACTCTTAAATACTCTCTCATTTTATCAAAACTCCCCGAAATTTAACCAATTATTATTCTACAATCTACTGCACTATAAGAAACTCTCAAGTTTCCGAAAAGTTCCAGTAAGTATCCATCAATCTATCTAACCATACATTATTATAAGACTGAAATAGATTTATGCCTTATGTTATCTTTACCTTCAGACTTATTTTAATGATTCCAGTAGTGATTGAAACTCTAGAAAATTGAACTGGGGAAAATATATCAATACGCTCCGAGAAGAGACGATTGATAGCAGAAAACGTCTGTGTATTTGTAGCTGTGCCACCAGATGACCATGCTCTGATATGCCTAGACATTTGGGTCCTACGACTAGAATCACTACTTCTATCGGTTCGAGTTCCTTCTTCAAATAATTCGCCAACCTATACAATGTAATTGAATGACACAAATGTACTATAAAGTGAAATTTAATAATTACTTGGCTATCGACAGCTGTAATTTCTTCCACAACTCTTTTCATAACAGCTCGTACTGTTCTTGGCTCAAAACTATGAAGCCAATCTCTTGTTTCTACTGATTTTTTTAACATCTATAAAACCATATATTATAGTCGAATTAATTTACTAATTACTTATTACTCGCTTCATTATTTACTTGTGAAATGGATAATCCTTCGACACGAACATAATAATTAACAAGGTCTTGGGCAACGTTATGCATACCTTGAGCAAGCTCAGCTTCAGAACTAAGTTGTATAGCATTATTATTTTTGCTATTAAAGTATTTATTGATCTCATAATTTTCATCAACTAGATGCAACTAAAACATTATTAGAATAAATTAATATAATACACAATTCTTTTAAGAAAGATAAATATAAATTGTTACCAAACCACTAATTCCAGACGTCTGATACTCCAAACACATTTTTGTAAGTAATAAAAAAAGAAAAGGAGGTGGACAAGGTGTGCAAAGAGTATAGGAACGAGCTGTAGAAGATAAATAATGTAAAAATCCAACAATGATACCTTCCCGCACATTATCTACACTGATAGACTGACGAAGAACATGTTTTGATGAAAAGGACACTTCAGGTTCTAAAAATGCCTATTCGGTTAAAAAAAAAAAAAAATGTATTACTTCATCTAGACAAAACAATTACAATTGTTTTACTTACAGAAATGTCTTTTAGAATTCCTTTGACTTTTTCTATAACATCTGACGTTAGTGAAGCTAAAGAATCTGTACTATTCACACCAATATTTGACTTTTGTAATGAAGCTAAGGACTGTCGGACTGTCGCTAGTTTATCATTAAAATTTGCCTTTAGCATTGCCAAATGTAATTTACATTGTCGACGTGCAGCAGAAGAAATGATCTCCATAGCATTACTGTAAACAAATGTGTAATGAAACAATAGTTTATTCTTGGTTTTTATATTATGAAAGATGTTAAGCAGATTGTAACCAACCCCAAATACATCTGTTAAAAAATTATAAATTAATGGACCTGCATAACTAAAAAAATTAGTTAAATGCATTATCAAAAAATCAACCAAGACAATTTTTGAGTGAAACACAATCAATGATTTAAATCAACCTGAATCTTTATGTGTTGTATAACAAGTATATGTATTTATGACCCTTAGTTCAATTAAATTACTTTTTTTTAAATATTTTAGTATTATTCAAACACTTCCAGAGATATGTTTGAGTGATATTTACTTTTAAAATATTTGAAAATAAAAGTATTCAAAAAAGTATTGACAAAGTAATACGGACTAGGTTTTATAAAAAAATGTTAAGTATACTTGAAAATAAAGTGATTAAACTTTATGTAATTTAAGCTGCCTAATTTTAAATATTTACTTATTTACAAAAAAAAAAAAATTTTAATATAATGTGTTCACATAAAAAAGTTGTTATAAAATAATAATATCAAACATGATTTCTTAAAAAATGTTTTTGGTAAAATACAAGTTAAAAATAATCCCATTTTATAATATTCCAAATGCACACTTATGATTACATATTTTTCAAAAGAATATTATCAAAATATTTATAATTGAAATAGAATATAGTTTTAGAGATATTGAACCCATAAATTCAAATTTATTAAAAAATGACCTATTGGTTAAAAAACATTAGGTTTACACTTAGTCTGAAAAAAAAACAATAAAAAACATACTAAATTTAATTAATTATAAAATACTTGTGATCTTTTAAGCGTAATAGTACGTTTTGAGTTTTCAAAATTAATTAAAAATACATTGATTCCTTTTGAATAACTCCAATTGTCACGGTTGTTTTCATCAGCCTTTCATAATATGTGATTTACTTACCACGTGTAATCTTTATATGAAAATAATTTTCCAATAGCTTGCAATTTTTTATAAAATCTGTCTAAAGCTCTGACTAAAATAGCTGTATCGCTAGTGTTTTTATCAATATACTGCTGTATTATTTCTAAATAACGTGTCATATTGTCATCAACAAATATGTTCAGTTGATTTATAGTTATATCAGCTTCTTCATTATCATCGCTAAAAAATATGCATAGTTGGAACAATGTTCATATTTATACAAAAATAAAAAATACTTTTTTGATAAATTGTCTATAAACATTTCCTTAAATGATGCTATTACTAAACACAATTGACTAAGAAATGTATCACTTCCTAAATCAATAAATTGAATCATATCCTAAAACAAAATAACACATATGTATAATTTAATGATAAGAACTACAGCGGCAATTATTTGATAATTCTTACTTGATTCAAATTTTCCACTTGCAGTTGTAATATATCCAGATATTCGAAAAGTCTAGTTTTTGAATGTAACAAAAATTCTTTGCTTAATGTTTGAACTGGTTCATTAAGTTGAAGTAATAAGTCCACAGATTTTGCTAATTCTTTTCCAGATAACTAAAAAAATTTCAAAATTTATATTATTATGTAATGTTTTTACTGCTTTACTTTAACCTATTCTGTAAACAGCCAAAGCCCATACTTGCTTTAAACTTGTAAAGTAGGAAGTAGGCAATAGATGGAAAAAGTAATTTTGATATTTTTTTTGGTTTGTCAATGGATATTAAGAGTATTATATCTAAAGGATATAACATACAAATTTAGCTAGTTTTAATAAAGTTACCTATAGCTCGTTTTTAATTTTTTCAGCCGTAAAGTAACCTACAGATATGATTTCTGATCTATTTATAGAGGTGTGTTACATGAAAAATCGGTTTTAAGAGTTATAAGTTTAGAAGATATTGTGAGTCCAGACACAAAAATATTAAAATAAAAAAAACATCTTTACAAAATAATACATTTACAGCTGAAATCAAATTGATTAACTCATTACTTACATCTTTGTCTCTCAAATGACTATATAAAATTTTCATTAGATCTTTAACAATGTCATTGCAGTCTTTAAGTATACCCTTAAGTGATTCTTGGTTCCCATACTGAGTTAAGACTCGTAAAGCATGTAAATATTCTTGAACTACCTAAATTGTAAACACAAAATTAAATTAAATGAACAATAATATAACTCAAATCGGTATTTATAGTTAATATTAGAATTACACTTATAAATATAGATGATTAAATACTAGTTTTAAATTGGTCATGTTGTTAATATAAGTTTTTGTTATTTTATCATATTATAATTTGTTATAAAATTTCCCCTTGTTCTGACGAGATGTTTTTTGTCCGATTTTTAAAAGATAGTCACGCTTTAATCCCGTTATTAATCAAATAAATTGCCACCGCGTTATCGGCAAAATACTTCTAAGACTGCTGAGGGGTGCAATGCTTGTCCTGCACTAAAGTGCACTTTAGTTGCAGCACTGAAGACATGTCAGAAACCAATTATAATACCATTTGTATAGGCAATGAAAATATAATGTAATATTTTTTATACTATTTTAGTAAATCAACAACAATAAACAAAATCAAATTACTTGTGCATAATCTCCGTTTTCTAATAGTTTCTTCAGTGTAGTTGGAAGAGTATAAACAAACTGAAAACGTTTTAACAGCTTGTGAGTTTCGGAGAGCTTACTTATTTCATCTCTATTGGCCTATAAAATAAATAAAACTATACAAGAAATAATTTTTATTTGTATTAAAAAAATGTATACTATACATGCAATGATGATGTAATAGTTTCTGATGATTTTGTTATTTCATCCATCTTAGACAAAAGAATTTCCATGTCTCCTTCCAAATTTTTAAAGTCATTTTTCATCTGATTTTCAAAATGAATTTTTTTTTAGTTCAACATTTATATGTATTTTATAGAATGTAACATTAATGATCATTTCATCTACATCAAATTTTTTTATGTTATTTTATCAATCATCAAATCTTGCAATGCATCCTTAACTTATGACTCATACTGTTAATATTCAATTCAGAACTACCAAAATATAAATTTAAACGTTTGTCAAGTTTTTCTTTTTAATTTAGGAAAGATAAAACGTAAAAATAAAGGAGAATCTGTACTTAGTCAAGAGGCTTAGGGGTTCTATAAAGGTTTAATGTTTAGTGTAGTTAATATTCATTTACGCTAGGTTGCACAAAATATCATAGATTCCATAAACCCTTATAAGAGCACTGTGATTTGTTGTGAATACAGTTTAAAGAAATAACTGATTTTATAATATACAATTAGTGGTTACATTTCTGAAAAACTAAAAGCATAATTTTATTTTTAACATTTAAGTACCTCACTTCTAATTGTTTAAGTTTAACTAAGCAGTTGTTTAATGTTTATTCATTACCTTTCCAATTGTATTAGTTGCTATTATAAATTTATTATAATTTTCATAAACTAATGTTTGCATGTCAGAATGTAATGATTGAATATCCTGATGTATTTCTCTTTCATGGTCCATCACTTGTTTCAAATTAGATTCCTAATAATAAAATCAAAATTAGAAATTAGTACTTAACTAGAAAGTTGCACTTTAATACTGGGCACCTTTTATATTGCTATTTTTTTTTTTGCCTTGCAGGAATTTTTTTATAACTATTATGAAACTGAAGTAAAAAATTGGTGGACTCTTCTAGTTTAAAAGTTATAACTATATAACTTTGAGAATTAGTGTTGCGTGAAATAGCTGTTCACTAGTGTTAGCGAGCTGTGGCGGTCAGCAAAGCATAGCATGTGAGCGCTCTTACAGTATAACCACTATTTTATGTGATTCCCTATGCTTGCTGACTTAAGCCCCTAGAGATTCTCGCGGGGGCTCACGGCCCCCAAATGCCAAGAGCAAAAAATAGCTTACCTAAATGGAATAAAACACCAAAACTTGATACTACACTAAACTGATCTGAACACATTCAAATTGTGACACTCGACAGCTGTCCGAGATTAACAACATAGTGTTTTTTAATTGCGTAGCAGACTGCCGCAACTAAAACGTGACACAAGTGGTGCAAACTCACAAAACACCATAAATATCTCACGTTACAATAATTCTCAAAGTTTTAGTAGCTATAACTATTGAACTAGAAAAGTCCGCCAAATTCGTAATCAGATTAAAAACACATCAAGTAGCAATACAAAAAAAAGTTGTCCGGTAAAGTGCATCTATACATCATTAAACATAACTTACCTTCAGTACTTTTTTGACATAAATATCAGCATTAAAACACGCTCCATTTATATCGTAAGGACTACCTGGTTTAATATCCATATTGTCATAGATAAATACACAAAATATTGTTTAAAAACTGAAAACCAATATAGATTATTTGAATATACAACTTTCTTTGCTAATAACTAATAAGTAATTTATAATACTCTACTTATTAGTTATTTACCTTTTATATGATACTGTAGAGTCTACAGCACGATTAATTATCTTTAATCAGTAATGATAACATTGATTATAAATATAAATATTTATAATCTATGGTGATAGTCTTTTGGAATAAAAAAAGAGGGGGTCGGCAGTTGTCCGAAAAATGATAAGAGTGAAGAGTCCAATAATATGCAAAAATAATTTTATAAAGTAATTAATCTATGAAATTATTAAATTAGATTTAATCTATTCTGTGTTTTAAGCATACATAATAAAATAAGGAGACAACGTCATACAGCTATACCTAGAAATAACCTCTTGCAAAAAAGAGACATAGATATTTCTGTGGAAAAAATAACTGCTTCTCTCTCTTCCCTGATTCGAAACGCGACATCTTACTTGGTTAATATGAGTATGACCTATCCTATTATCTTTGATTAAAAGTATTGCTTAGTACTTAGCTGCTGTACAAACTACAACTGTACAAGACATGACGTTTTCCTCGATTTTAAATCATTCTACATAAATCCAATGGTAGTATGAACATTGTTAGTATTAAAATAATAGTAATTAATATCCCATCAACTACACCATATTTATATATGAATATTTAATCTATTATGTATTATATTCAAAAATAAGTAAATTTATAAAGAACGTATTTTTTTATTTTATATGTGAAGTATTCTCAATTAAAATTACTCTCATTTAAAACGTTATGTGTACATATGACATATGTAATAAACAGAGTAAATAAAGTTAAGTAGTTAAATTTAATCTATTCATTTTGTAGTGTTTGGCCTGTTTGCATATAAATTAATAAAGCCTATACCTACCTACCACCACTTACTTAAAAACAAATATTATAGTAGTAATTAGTAATTAGTAATTATTATGCTGCATTTAATTTCTTGAAGACATCGTTTTACATCCAGGATCCCTCTCATGTTGTTTTTTACGCAATTGGTCGCGTGTCAGAGTTGTTACAACAGTCTATTTACCTAACCAGCCCGCGAAAGCTCACACCGTTAGCATATGTCTTACATACAAAAAAAAAAAATCGTTTAACCGGGTGAGCTATTTATTATATATTTATATTGCGGGCATTAAAATAACATATTAATAATTATACTATTTACTTCTACAATAACTAACAATAGTGTAACACACAATATTAAAATTATGTGATAATTAGTTGGTTTTTAATTTTTAACATGGTTTTCATAACATATTTTGTCTAATAGTGTATAATTTGAACCCGATATTAATTTTTGTCAAACTCTTTTGTTTTATAACTAAATTTATGTACCGTAAGTCATTGATTAAATCGATGCGTAAGTCATGAATAGGTATGATATTATATTGTATAATATAAAATGTATGAAGATGTATTACGACTTACGAGCATAGACCTATAAAGAAATCTTTATAGGTCTATGCTTACGAGACCCCCTTGAGGCCTTGACCTTGATTTTACAAATTCATACGGTTCGCCGATCGTGATTGTTTCCCCTTAATATGGCTACACTGTTTGGGTATAAACAAAAATTATTATATTATAGGCTTGAGCGGAGGCATTCGGCGACCAAGAGATCCGTGGTAAGGTATAACAACATTATTACCGGCCACCGCTACCAATCCCCCACTCACATTATCCAGATTCCAGTGTACAATTTTCACGCGGTGCACGCTGAGAATACCCGATACCATACCGTTGTAAGGTCTACCGACTATTGGATAGCGACTACGGTATCGTAACCGAGGGGTAAGTGACCGGTGATGTGTGCTTCTTTGCTTTTGTAGTTGTGGTATGTACTATGTAATTAGAATCTCGGTAGTTTTTTATTTCCTTAACACGTCGAGCGATTTCTATTGTTGTTCATAAATTAAGTTCAGATCTCGTTCGAGTTATTGCAATTAAAGTTTGTCTATACAGGTGAGCGTTTTTACTTTATTTTAATTTAATTTTTGTACACCTATGTATAAAGTAGACCTATAGAAAACAAATATATTCGCAACATAATGGCAGCGATAAAATTGTTTATAAGGATATAGCTTTAAAAATAATGAAAGATTTAATTGTCTGTCGGCATGCATGTTAAGATAGTATCGTGTCTAGTTATTTTCAACTGTGTTGCTTAGAATATTTTTAAAAGAGGAGATAATACCTAATTACCAACAGTTAACCTACCCAACTCGAGGAAACGTGTGATTTCGTATAAAATAATTTCTAAAATGTTAGTCAGTATTGATAAAACATTCAAAATATTGAGAGAAATATTTGATCATGTAAACAAAGCTTAACAATATAAACGCATATTATGTAATATATAGTTACAATATAGCTACAATGGTATTTACCTACTTATTTTATAAATGGCAAATGGGCAAAAAGTGCAGTCTCTCTCTATAGGTATCGATTTGTAGATTGGCTTGCATTTAAAACTGGTATCTTGGGGTTATCTGGATATTAAGGGCCTATTCATTAATTATTAGCTAAAAATGTTTAGCTATAAGCTCAAATATACAAAAAAGAGCAAAACATCCATTATCAAATACATAGAATATAATATTTTTGAGGGCTGAATGTTAGTAGAATTTCAGTAAATTTAAAGGATTTGCTAATATTTCATGTAGAATTAGGATTTATATGTTTTTAAATGGCTATAACTTGTTGCTAAAATTTTGAAAATCCCCTGAGATACAGCCCCCAATATTATTATACTCTTCAGGTTTGATTGATAATTGAAGGTTCAGTTCAAGAAATGTGTTATTGTTCTATGAACTAATCTTAATCCATTTGAAGTATCATAACACTTCCCAGAATTTTTCTATCGCACATAACAATTGTGCAATAAGCATGGAAATCTATGACACCCTTTGATAAAAAGGTTATTTTTCTTTTACTCTGTACATTTTACAGATTGATTTTTATTAGAGTTGAACCTTCATATTGTGTTTAAACCTAATCTATGGAGGACGAGTGACTGAATGGGTAAGGCCTTAGGACCTAGGCCTATAAGAGGGCAAAACAGGGTACACTGAAAATTCTACTAAATAAGTTCAAGTTACATAAAAAACCTCGTCTACATAAAATACTAAGTCTATAAAAACTAATCTGAATGACTTTATTTTTTTACTTATAAATGTATAGCTATTTCTTTAAGTATTAGTAATAGATGACATAAATACATTTAAGTGCTTCTATTGCTTGGGTTGTTATTTTTTGTTAACACTTACTTAGGCACAGGTCATTTGTTTTGTGTTTTTTCAGTTCCAAGTCCATATCTATATTGTTAATAGTATTTGGTTCTTATTTGAAACATATAAGTAAATAAGAATGGATGTTAGTGCTAGTTTTAATGAGGATGATGAAGTTATCCAACATTACGAACCCAATACAGTGTTCATAGTTGATCAGTGTTCATTTGGCAAAGGCACACTTTATATTACTGATAGTAAACTTTACTGGAAAAATGAAAATATGAACCAAATAGTTAGTATAGATTACAAATCTATGTGTGTGTTTGGAACATGCAATCATCCAACTGTACATGAAAAGCCCTGTGTACAAATTATAACAGACTTTACATACAAATCTGAAAACGATACAAATAATACTATTAATGGACATGTAAGCCAAAATGGAAGTAATAATGTTATGGAAAGTGAAGAGGAAGATGAAGATTCTGATGGGAATGATGGAGTGGATGATGAAGAAGAAACGATGAAGTCTAAAATAAAACTAGTACCTGATAATGGTGAAAGTTTAACAGAGATATATAATGCTATTACTCGTGTGCAACCATTACACAGTACTAATGAAATAAACAGTGATGAAGAAGGCGGAGATTATTATTATAATGAAGACGATGAGTTTGAAGATTATGAAGATGATAGTGTTGATCAAAATTTAATGAATTGAAGTTCATGTTTTCAAAAATAAATCTTCAATAATGTATTTTATAAAAGTTTTGTTATTTAAGTATTAATAAAATCAATAGATATATATTTAAAAGTTTTATTTTTATAAGAAAATAATATGCACAAATGAAAAATTCAGGCCTCCTGACAAGTTTTTTATAACCTTTAGTCACTTTTCCTCAAATTTTATTGTAATTTTGATAATTACATAAATTAAAATGTATAATTACTTTTAATAAATATATATACATTTTTTTTTTTTTGAACTTTTCGTTCCTTAGTTACATCATGACATAAATAAGTAGACTATAATTCTGGCCTGAAGATGCTTTAGCAGTCGGATTAAAATAAATAACGTAAATTGTGTTTTTCACAATGTATGTAATCGTTAATTTTCTTCAAAATTTTCATACGCATATTTTTGTATAATTTGATGTATTGTAAGACTAAATTAAATTAACTATATCATAATATTAAGGCCATTGGGTACCAGTCTTAATTAAGGAGTTGTAGGTAGTCAATTTCAGGTTTTTCTCTGTTACGCGTTGTCGTTGTGTGCATAGTAAATGAACGTTAGTGTTATCTTTACACCCTCCCGCCCTTGCACCTGTCTAATTTATTGTTGACACTTGACTCTTGTACGCACACACACACAAGTCTGTTAAAACGGCTACTGTTCAGGATTTGTACAATTTATGCTGAAAAAACTACCAATTTTACTTCAATCAGTCTGATCATTGTATTGATGCGATAACACTTCTGAAAATTAATTTGAGTTCAGTGTGAAGTGTACTTGAGATCGGTCAGACCACTTTCAGTTTTATTTAATAATATTTTTTAAACACTACTAAAAGATTTAATATTTTTCAAAACATTTTAAATCAAATTTGTGAAATTTTGAGGGCAAAATTTAAAAAAATGTAATCTGACCGATCTCAAGTAGACTTCATGCTAAATTCATATAATTTTCAGTAGTCCTATCGCATTAGTACAATGATCAGAACAATTGAAGTTAAATGGGTAGTTTTTGATGGAAAAATTGGTTGGCTGGTACCTATAGCCTCAACTAAATATTCAAATATTCACATCTCGTGAACGGATAAAAATAAACATCTTTAATTAATCAAGAAGCCTTTTTTATGGCTCTGACAGTAAAAGAAAATACAGCCAAATCAGCATTTTAAGGATTAAGTTCATATTTCAGCCATTTTCTTCTAATTTTTGAAATCTTAATATTTATATAAAAAAAAACAAATTTGTGATTTTAAATAAAAGTTAAATTACAATTTTAAACAAATATGAAATCAAAAAAATTTAAGTCATTTAGTTAATTATTTACTAAATTTACTTTTGTTTTATTTTGTAGTAGTTATAAAGCCTGCAAATTTGTATCCTTTATAATTAATGAAGTCTGTAGAAAGACATTGAATTATAATTAACTTTAAAGTAAAACTAAAATAAACTTAAACACTATTAAATTAATAATTTCTCCTTAACATTATTGAATGATTTTGTACTACAATATTTTTTTTAGCATTATAATATTAGGTATTAAACCAACAAGGCTGGGAAAACTGTTATAAGAAGTAACTTTGAAAACTCACTACATTTTTTTTTCTCAATTAGAACTAAATGTGTGACGAGTTGGAAAAGCATGATATGAGCTTTCAACAAAATTATATAAAATAAGATTTTTTACAAAAACGTAGTTCATTTTCAATTAACGACTTGAGTGACAATTTATTATTTTTAAAATGCTTGTAAATTGATTTAAACTTGTTTAAAAAAAACAGCCCAACTTGACAGATAAAAAAAAATGGGTATTTTTTGGTATAACATACCTCATGTTAAACCAATAAAAATTACCTATGCCAGTTCAACGAGCCAGAACGGAAACCAGTAATTACTATTCCAGTTTTCACTTGAATGGGAATACTCTCATTAGAGTAACACATTTTGATTTTTACACATAAATATTCTTCATGTGGAAGAGTGTAGAACTTTGATATAATTTTTACCTGTGGCCAGTATAAGTAAATTGGAGCAATAAATTTAATAATTACAGTCTAATTTGCTACATTAAATGGAATATTAATAAAAACTTAAGTATGTATTTTTAAAAGGGCTTTATACACCCAGTTTTCTTCTGTAAAAACTTGACTTATCAGATATTGTTTTACTTATTTCTCGATGGATTAAGTGCAAAAACACCAGAAGAAGAATTTTTGAAGGAAAAGTCTTTAAAAATGTTTTTTAAAAAGTAGAAAATACCTTGTTGTAATACTAAGTTTAAGTCAGGTACTGAATATATTAAAAACAAGTATGACATTATTTGTAAATATCTTTGTAGGTAGTTTTGCTCTAAAGCATCATATACCGAGTTAGACATAATATTGGTAGTTTTGCTTCGATAATGCAGAGATGTTATGATACAAGTTTAACTATTAATAATCATATTTACTTTGATAATAAATATACACAACTGTTTTGGCTTAACTTAAGATGTTTTAAAAATATTCCTATACTGAACTCCTTAATAAATATGTGGTATAACATACTCTTATAATTCATCGGTTCTGGAGTTTTATCTTAAATAAATTGTTGTCTGGTATTTTAAGTAAGTATCGAACCTCTTGAATCATGTTTCAAACTCAGGCTTTGGTATGAAACAATGGTGTTTTACTCGTGATAAAAAAATCTGTATATAGCATAATCATATTTATATTTATAAAAGCCATCATTTTTAAAAAATATGATAGCATTTAGTCTTCATCTATTTATTATTTTATTGTATAGACATAAAAATGAAACTAATCATGTATTAGGGTTGAGACTAAAAATGTATTGAATGCAAGTCAATTAATTAGATGCAAGTTAGGTTGTTTCATTTTTTAAGAGAGGTATGCTTAAGTTAATTAATGAAAAACCAGTACAATCTAATATAGCTATCATAGTTATTTATATGTGGGCTTTTGCCAATGTGTGTGACATAAGGCATCAAACCCGATACTAGAGGTATCTGTTTTTATTACGGGCACTGAGAAACAAAACTGCTAATTTTTTTTATCTAAAAGGTTTCCACAAATCATAAATAAAAATATGAAAACATATGTATCCATCGATATAGGACACATAGCTGTGCTCTTATAGATAGAAAATATGATTGTGCTTCCTCAAATAACATATCGTTCTATATTATTACTTAAAAAAATTATTTTAATTTTATATTACGTGATAGTAATTTGTTTTATTTTGTTTTATTTTAGTGGTTATTAAAATCAATAATGACTGAAGCTGTGGTAAATGGAAAAGATACCCGTTGTCTATTTATTAACAATGGAGATGATTTGTTGACGTTAAAAAAAGTTGTTTCTAAGAAGACGGATAATGTTGATTGTGAAAAACAAAAAAACAAAAAAACAAAAGAAACAAATGGAAATGAGTTAAATGGGAACCATAATAAAACTGATAGCATTAATTTTGATGTTGACAACACTTCATCGCTGGAACCCAATTTGGAAATGGATAGTGATACTGACCGCAATATAACTATTGGTTCTGTTTGTACTCAAGAAGACCAAGAATCAGAAAACATTGATATATCAAATGAAAACTCTAATGAAGCTGATACAAAGATTGGGGATAAAGAAAGTCAAGTAAGTTTTTTTACATAATAACAAAGAGGCAAAATGTTAATTATTTACTAAAACTGTATGTTAACTAAATTTTTTTAGGAAAGTCCAATGAAATCTTCGGATGATATACCATATTCCCCTAATGTATCATTAGACAGTAATGATTATTCACATGATCTGGATGATGACGATGAATTTGATTTTGATAATGTAAAGTCGCCTGCATCATATTTTAACATATCATCTCGGGCACCGTTGCATTCAAACATTGAATTGGACATAACGCTAGAAGAAGATGATATACTTGTAGAGAAAGGTGCATCCTCTAGTAATGAAAGAAAACGGAAATTTGAAGATTCACCAGAGAGAGAGCAATTGCCTAATAAAGTAACAAAATTTTGGAACATCATAAAATTCCCATTCCACAAAATAACCACCGGTGTACTGGCAAATAGTAACCAATTGAATACTTCCGAAGCAGAAATTGTTAGTAAAGAAGAAAGCACCGAGATGCCAAATAACGAAATTGTTAGTGATAATCAAGAGTCTGATGTTGAATCTGGAATAGAAAGTGAAAATAATAGCATTGAAAAGAGTGAAAATAAAGACCAGTCACCTACAGTTTTAAATAGTACAACGGAACTTCAATACCAACGGTCTTGTTGTATAATGTAAGATTTAACATAGAACCATTGCTCTTCTTGTTTTAAAGATAATTAAGTTGTTTCCAAATAGTACATGTTAAATCATTTCAACCAATGACAGTATAAAAAAAAAAAAAATTATTATTGTAGTAACTTGAGAATTTTTAATAAGTATGGTTAACTTTTTAAACATTCAGAATTTGTTGACTTATTTCATCAGTAACATATTTTGATTTTCTTTCTCTCCTCTTTTTGTATTGTGTGTGCTGAACTAAATACTTTCTACTTAGGTTAAAATTAACATCCTGTAATATGTTTTTAAAAAATATGATTTAATTAATTTGATTTCTTAATTTTACTTTTTCAAAAAAATTGTTTAATGCAATATTGATTTTTGAATGCTAATTTCATGTTTTTCATTCGAGAGTATGTATGGTTCCTTTTTTTTTTTTTTTAACATGAATTCATAATTTTGTATACGTTAAATTAATTCATACTTTAACTTAAAATAAATGTTATTATTTCTGTATTCTCAATAGTTGATCATTCTTTATGTATTTTTTTACAACGCTAAATTTTATAATTTTTTATAATTAAGTATAAAATTAGTTGTGCAATTTTTTTATATACATTAATAAAAATTATAATATTTATTATGATCATAATAAATAATTGTATTGTATAGTAGTTCCATGATTTTATTTAAATTTCACAATTCTTGTCAATTGTAAAGGAAATCTATTTTCATCTAACTATCATCAATTTTATTTTTTATTTTATTTAAATTGTTATGTATTTCAATTGTATAAATTACTACGGATCTACTTAATTTTTTTTATATATTTATGTACTATATATATTTTATTTAAATATCAGTGTTAATGTTAAGTAATGTTATATGATGCAAATCTTTATTCTTTGCATTGAATACGTTTTTCAGACATAATTTTATATGATTTTTATTATATTATCGCCTAATAAATATTTGTAATTCATATAATAAATTTCCCCCTCCCCACAAATGTATAGTAGCCTAATCAAATTAGTAATCCCTAAAATTGTATATGCCCCAGCTTAACTAAATACTTTCTCATGATTAGTTTTTTGCATTTCATTAACACGGGAAAATGTTATTTTTTATTAAAATAACTAACTTAAAAATTAAACAAAATTATTCAATTAAAAAAAAAAATTAAACTAATATGGAACTTCAAGATCCCTTAATTACAGCATAATGATTGTTTTTATAAAGTTTTAGCTTATTGAAACTGATGATTTCCTAAAAAATGTTATCAAAAGTTTAAGTGTCCTCTTTTAGCTTTAAGAATCTTTTTTCAAGTTGGAATTTTTTTAATGAAAAATTAAAACTTATCATGTTAATCAAATGCAAAAAAATCATGAAGAGCATGAGATCTGAATTTCAGGGATTTATTATTTGTATAAGCAACTATTGATCGAAAGAGTAAGTTGTAAGAAAAAAAACAGTAATCTGTATATATATATATATATATATATATATATATATTTATTTATATATTTTATTTTTTGATGTGAAGAAATATGACCTATTAGTAGTATTTTATTGGTTGTCTTTTTTCCAAAATTGGATTAGTGAAATATTGCTTTTTTTTTTTTGAAGTTATTTGTTTATCCCAATTAGAATAGTACAAAATAATTTATTGTATCTATTAATTATTTTTATTCAGTTTTTATTTTTACTTAATATGTATGTGTTAACATGGTTATTATATCTTATTTTAAATTTAGTTTTAAGTACATCCCTGAATTTACTGTACATATTTCAGTAATTTATTAATTATAGTGCTTTAATGTAAATATTTGTGTGTATATTTATTGTATTTGAAAAGTTTTATAAGTTATCAACTTTTGTTTTTACGTTATTACCAATTAATAATGTGACAACTAAATTGACTATGGTTGAATTTTCTTTAAGAGGCTTAAATTACTATGATCCAAAATATTTCATTAACAGCTAAAAAAAAATTTTTTGAATAATCATAACATTTTTATTTATAAACACAATAACCAGTTTTAATAAGAAGAATATAATTAATTAAGTACAATATTAAGATAAAATTTAAATAACACAATACTCAAACAGTTATCACAATTCAATTCTAGATCTAAAAAAAGTTGATACATTCTAGGCATAACCCCACAAACAAGATTCCCATAAATAAGTATTCCATAAGCCTTGAAATATTATGATAAATAGATTCCAATTTTAAAATGTGGTACTCTCCATCTGTAAAATACAATAAATGTAATTAATTTTAGTATTGTTTTTTCTGATAACTTGCTATTTAACAAACTTCATAAGCAATTATAAGATATTCTATTTTCACTTATATAAAAGAAATGAGCAATGACTATTTTTTAAATACTTAAAGCATATACTATTATTGTCAAACAATAGACAAAACATATAATAATCAAGTTAGATAAAACTAATAGTGTGCAGCTTAGTAAGTAATAAGTAAAACTACAATGGTTTTTATTTAAATGAAAATTATAGATTATAATGATTTGTGTTACATCTATACATGTTAATATAAAAAACACGGGCAGACCAGTTTTTATAAACTTTTGATAAAGGTGTACTAATAGTAAAGTAATGCTTATCAAACCTTAAGAATATATTAATTCTAAGGGTTGTACGCTGGTGGATTTTACTAATTTTATTTAATAACCTAATTATATAAAATATAGGGTTTACTCCATAAAATATTAGAAACGCTTTTAATTAATCGTTGGAAGTATTGCATTTTATAAATTTAATAATGGATGACTTTACTCTTAGACCACCAGAGACCAACCAAAACAGGTTTTGCTTAATTATGTTTAGGTAAGAAAATTATTTTAAAATATTATAATGGTCTGACAAAAAATTTAATTACCATTAAAAAGTCCTCATTGCTGTACTAATAAGTATTTAGTTTGATCTCAAAACAAAGGATTTATAAAAAAAATGGCATATACCGACCCCTAAATTAAAAAGATGTACACTGTCGTTTTAATAATCAAACTTTCGGCCATCGATTTTAAAATATATAAAAAAGCCAAACTATATTAAATATAATGTCTATTTTTTTCTTTATATTTTTTTATTGCTCACTGTAAAAGGTATTATTTTTATTCCACTATAAAAGAATGAATTAAACAAATATAAATTTGTACTCGCATATAAAATTTTTTCAATCAAACAATTTATTAGTAAAAACCTCCCTAGCACCAGTATACCTGGTATAGATATTGCACTATTAATAATTATTATTTTGTAAAAATGAATTTAATAAGACAAATAATTGATCATAAAGACATGTGTTCATGCAAATTTCTAACTAAGTAAATAAATAACTAGCTAATTCAACTCTAATCCATTAAGTACAGTTTTATTTAAATGAAGTCGTCACTTGTCAAGTAAAGCAAAACATAATTATTATTAAACATGCGACTTCATTATATTACCATGAATGAATATGAGTAGTGAAGAATGAGGAAAATTAGCTAATAAAATCTTTCTTTATAACACTTAGCGTTAACACCCATCTGAAAATTTTTCATAAACAAATTTCTGTATTTTTTTTTTAAATTTGTAGTATCATTTTTCCAACTTATTAATCCATAATCACATACAATGGGTAATTTTTATGATACATATCTCTTATGCAGTAGTGAGACTTGAGAACATATTTTAGGTGTTTCGATGATTTACCTAAATTTTAAGGTCGAAAGAGAGAAAATGAATGAACAGAATATGGGTAAGGTTTGGTCAAGAAGTTTTTAACTTTTTTTTTTAAAGTTTTCGGGTCCACTTCTCATAGGGTTTCATGTTTTACAATCAAAGATTTGTAGCCAAATACCAATACAATTCTTTATGGAATAGTACTGAGATGTATATCCCAAAAACATTTGAGTTAAAAAAGTATACGTACATGTATGGATGACCAATTGACCATTGTACATAATTTATGGAGTAATGATATGATTATAAATTTTACCTGAATAGATCTAGCAGACTCCATGTCAATGCTGGGGTTTCTTCTATTTAATAAAGGGGTCATTGTAGTTCTCTCTTCATGACTAACTCCAGTTTTAGTGTCCGATATGTCAGACCCGGCCAAATCAATACCACTTTCATCAGTTTCATAAATATCTGATCCATTTTGATTGCTTAGTTTTGAAACTTTTGTGTTTGCTGAGCTTTTCACTGCAGTAGCTATTTTTTCAGCGGTTTTCTTGCCAAAATTCGCAGCAATTTGTGGTAAACTGCGTTTTACTGGTGCTAAGTCAGCACTGGCATCTTTATTATCAGTTTCTTCGGTTATAGATGACAAATTTGTTCCAGCATCGAAGCTTTCATCCAACATTGCTTGATTATTTTGAATTGGAATATCGTCTAAAGAATATAGAATGTTTCAGCTTTGTTAGACTACAACATTTAAACATATAATATTTTTTATTATTTGAATTTTGTACCTGGTAACTTTTTAGTTCTAAATGATGCATTGGTAATCATAGATTTTGAAACTAGTGTACTAGATGAATTATTGCTTACTGGTGTCCCTACAGATGAAACGTTAGGTGAACATCCACCTATAAAACATAATTTAAAATACAATTTCCGATAAGAAATTTATGAAAAATAATAAATTATATAACACTACAAGAAATTACCTTCAAAATATCCACGGCATGAATTTTTTATTGCATTTGCCAGTAGTATCACTTCACAATAACAACTATAACATGCTCGATGATAAATATCTTCTAGTGCTTGCAAAGCTTCTGCTTTTCCATAATTGAATCTAATTAATAATACAAATAACAATATACATTAGTAATGAAATTGCACAATCTACAGAATTTTGCAGAAATGAAAAGAAATTAATTTTACGAATTTTTATGTTTAAACAATACTACAATATTCTTGATTTAAATATTTAGATAAATCTATTAACTAATTTCTATTTCATTGTGAAATACATTATTTTAGTTTATGCAAAAAAGTGTTTATCTATTCAATCAAAAAAAAAAATCCTTTAACATTTTCAATTTCTGCAACATACAGGTGATCAATTTAACTCGTTTTTTAGGAAAGTAATAACAATTATATAGTTTTTATTTTGGTTATTTTACAATATTATAAAATTACTACATATTAACTGCTTTTAGTATTTTTCAGAGCCTACCATCTTATTAAACTTAAATAGTAATATAAATAGATTTAATAAACATTTTAAATTAAGAATAATATACTGTAAATGTTGACTGGTTGATATCTAGTTTTGGATATTTACTTTTAAAGTTATTAACGTTTAAAATTTAGGGCACGAGGCAGGTGCAGTGTAGTGTAGTATTATTTTTATCTACATTACTCTACCTCACTCCACCTTCTGTCATAAATTTGAAACTCTAATAGCTTTAAAAGATGTTATCAAAAACTGGTTATCAACCAGTTAAACATTTTCAGAAAATTATTCTTAATTTAAAAAATTATTAAAATATATAAATTATCATTTAAGTTTCACAAGTCAATAGAGCCTTAGAAAATACTAAAAAAACTTATTAATTTTGTAATATTGTAAAATAACGTACATAAAAATACTTTCTAAAGAAAGCTTAAAAAACTGTTATTACGTTCTGTGAAAATCAGTGTCTTAAACGTTAAATTGATCACCCTGTATTCAATTATTATAGAATAAATTTTCTATAACAAAAACAATACTGATTATAATTTAATTACATTGAAACGTATAAACAGTAAAGAAGGTGAATTAAAAACTTAGGAGATAATGGTATTCTTGGTAAATGTTTTGTGGAAGAAGAAACATCCGACTTGCTGGATGATGATGGACGTCTATGATGAAAACCTTGAGTAACCATTCTATTAACAAAAAAAAAACATAAAAATAAATAAATTAAGTACTATTAAAATATGTATAAGACTATACATTTTTAACTATAGCTTTATTATATAATTGCTATATATCCAAGAAAACCTCATATTTCTTTTTAAACTTTTTGGTATACCGAAATAAAAAAATAAAACATGTAGTAAAAGTTAATTATCAGTAACAAAATGCGATTTTTAATAAACAAAATTGTAAATACCGTTTTAAATTGTATTTTCCATTTTATGTTTTAATTTGCCATTTATTACAAAAAGGGGTACAGTAAAATACGTTTGTACCCAAATTGTGACTATATCCCACTCAAATATGTGACCTTCAATTTGCATGAGTTATATATATTGTCACAGATAGCCATTCTAATCTTACTAATAGGCCATTCACCCTCAGACCATCTTAAACTTAACTGGCCAGTTAAGAGAGTTAGTGTCTTGGACTAGGCTTATCGAGCTTTGGGCTCAATTATTATTTTTTTGCTTTACACACCTTGAAGGCGTTTCGCAGCTTCTACTAAGACTCTCCAACGATCCCTGTCATCGGCCTCCTCCATTACTACTGTTTGATCCGTTATTTTTAGATCATTCTTTACGCGGTCCATCCACCGCTAGCGCGGTCTTCCTCGCAGTCTCTTCCCAGATGGATTATTGGTTAAAACTTAATTGATCAGATTCTACTTCGCCCTCCAAACATGCCCAGCCCATTCTAATCTTTTGGATATTAGAAAACTTTGAATGTTTGGTTTGTTGAACAGTCTCTCTATGTCTGTGTTTTTCCTCCGCTCAAACTCCCCATTATCCGGGTTTCGTATAGGTCCATATATTCTTCTCAGAATCTTTCTCTCGAACCTCAACAGTTTTCCTACGTCATCCTTTATTGTTGACCATGTCTCACATCCATACATGATGACTGGACGGATATAAGTAGTATAAAGTTTTATCTTTGATTCTTTTGATAAAAGTCTTGATTTGAACATCTTATTCATGGCGAAATAACCTCGATTTGCTGCCGCTAATCTCAAATTTATTTCATTGTGCATATTATTGTTTGCATTTATATTGACTCCCAGGTATTTAAAGTTATCCACCTGCTCAAAAGTGTATTGACCTATATTGAGATTTTGTTTATTGATTAAACGCCTAGTCATTATCATATACTTTGTTTTATCTTCATTAATTTTTGGTCCTATTCTTTGGCTAGCTTCTATTAGCTTAAATGTACTTGAGATTATCTGGTCTTGAGATTCTCCCAGGATTACAATATCATCGACATATGCTAGTAGAGTCTTGTTCCCAACTAGTTCCATGGACCTGTTATCCTTCATATCTCTAAATTATTATTAGTCTAATAAAAATTAGACAAGTGTATGATTAATTTTTTAGAAAAACTCTTAAATTATAACTACAAAAAACTGTTCAATTAATAATCTTTTTTTATTTGTTTTATACACATAATATATAGGTTTTTTTGGATAAACAATGCATTACTACTAATAATATACATACTTTGATGTAACTCTATAAAAACGATCAAAGGGATTATAAACGTCTGATAGAAGATTGATATTTTTGTAATAAATGAAGTACAAGTTGCTAAGAACTTCCATTCTGTTAGACGCTGAAAGTCTTTCAATCTGATTAAATGGCCCTCGACGAACTGGATGAGTGTCTCTTTGTTCTAAACGACGAATGGCAATTTCTGTCAATGAAGTTGGAGCTAAACTACTCGGCTAATTTAAGTAACAATGTTTTATGAATTATTATACATACATAGTCTTTATTAATTCAAGTGTTTGTTAATAAATACCTCATGGTAAATTGATGGCTGTGCCAATGAAGGCAGTCGGAATGATATTGATCTTGGTGTGTTATTTTCATCGACAGCTTCAAGATTGTAAATGCCAATCAGTAAAGCTTCAATACTCCGACAACTCTAAAAAAATGTTATATAGATTAAAAATATAAATTCATATTATATTAATACCATTATATTCAATACAAACCTGTTTGTCAATATGAGCAACAGAGTTTAGGTAACTATATGTTAAGTGTGGTAAAAATAATAAAACAAACAAGTGTAAGTCAGTTTCTTCAGTTCTATAGCAATTAAATAGAGCACCACATACACGATCGACTAACTACATAAAAAAAAAGATGAAATATAACCATTAGTTTTTAAATTTTAAATATTTAACATAAAAATTATGTATAGTATTTATACATTTTATCATTTTAAACAACAAATATTATTCGTCATTAATGATAATTCGCTTATACATAATAAAAAACAATAAATATAGAATGTAATATGTTATACTATATAAGTATAATAATATATTATATGAGTGATATATTAAATTACCTACATTAAATTTTTCATTACTTGTAGATTTATAGATTGATTATATATAAATAGACCACACTATATACTTTAAGAACAATCCAATTTTGGAAGCTATACTAATCATTTATAATTAGTTGCATTATAATTTCATTTACCTATTACCTGTGGGCTAGTTATGTATAGTTTAAGCTTGGACAGCAATAATGCAAGCTAATGCTTGTTGATCGATTGTGAAACTGTTTAAAACGCTGTATTTTGACCATTCGAGTTCAAGCAGTGATGAACTTATCTTAATTTCAGAAAGTATTATTGCTGTTTTTTAAATCTTCAAATTTTAATTTTAAATCTCATTTATCATACCAGTGTTGTACTTAAAGATAGAGGGCACCAGTGTGGTTGCATATCATCTCCCTTTTCCTAAGTTTTTTTTTTCATTATAATTTTACACAACTGCATTACATTCATTAAAATGATTTGTAAACATTAACATTTAAATTTATACTTATGCTCTTGATACTGGTATATTAATTTAATTTAGCCTTGAGTACCTATACAAAACTAGTTTTATTCTACTAATTAAAATTAAAAATACAGACAATTTTATCAAGGTCTTTTAATAACCAATATTTAATATTCTGTTTACATAGAATTATGAAAAATGTCATGAAACTTCAGCTTTTTATGTATAAAACACCGAATTTATAGGTAGGCTACCTATTTAATAATTTTATACACCAATAATTTTATACACCATTTTAATTTATAGGTTGTATCAATAATTTATTCCTTAAAAATAAAAAAATTATAATTTAAACAACTCAAATAAACTTACTTTTGAATATTTTTTAATATCATCAAACACAGCATACAATGATTCGATAAGGGTTTTATTCTGAGATGTTGTTATAGCGAATGTAGCCCAATCATCGTTTTCTAAAGTGGCGATTTCAGATAGCCAATCTTTAATTAATGTCTCTACCATGACTTAATACTCATAACATACACTTTCAGTGGTGTAATCTGAAAATAAAATTATTTGAATACAATTTTTTTTCATGCATAATACATTATGGTAGCTTGAAAACCTAGTTGTTATGTAATTATTTATTAGTACACACTAAAATTATAAGCACAATATAACTCGCTTATTAATAGTCGTTTAAATTCATTCTGACAATTAAAATTTTATGTTTTATACTAATAATTATATAAATAGTAAAAGTTTTTAATAATAGTAGTGAATGACAAAAATTATTATTACAATATTATGACTGACGAGATTGTAAGCAAAATTTACAATTAGGACGTAGGTTGTAGATGTATGCAATATTATATTATACAACTATAGGGCGAAAGTAATTTTAAAATAACACTGCGAAGAGAAAACCATCAGCTAGTCGATCCTCTTCGACGAACCATTCTCAATTTACACTGTGTAATGACTAAATACTAATGTCTAAACAGCAATGAGCAAACTGCAAACCCTAATCAGTTAACTTATCATAAGTAGTATATATCAATAAAAACTATCGAGGTCATAATAATGTTACTTACAACAGTCTCGATATTAAACACTATCGATTATATTCAAGTTGTTATGACATTGTGATCCAATTACCTTATTATGTCATAGGTAACTTGTAAAAACTCGAATATAATCGATAGTTTTTAATATCCAGACAGTTGTAACATTATTATACAAGTATAATTTACTAATAAAACTTTTAAAGTTTTAACACAGATTTGATTTGTATTCCGATTTTTGTGGTTCTGACAACTGTACGCACATCATTAATTCTAAACTTCTGCATTCATGCGCTTGTATCTAAAATAATTTGTTCAGACATTTTATTTTATAGCTTGGGTGAAATAATTTTAGGTACTACTTCAAGCACGTTTTTAAGTACTTACGTCTTACTCGTAAGTCATATGCAATACAGCCTTGAAGATACTTTATGAATATATTGTGATAAGAATAACTTGGTTACATTTATTACTTAATTAATTCCTTGATTTTTTAATGAATTATTAGGGGGTTCATACATACTTCTTTAAATATATTCGATAGGTCATTAAGGTCATTTTATTTCTACGCAATCTATTTCTGAAAATACATGTTTAGTGGTAGTTTAGTATTTACAAATTATATTTTTGGTAAAGTTGTATTTAATTTGAATTGTATGTAATATAAAAGTACAATAGCTAAACCTTTATAACTGCCAAGGTATTCGTATTTTTTTTAAGAAAGTTTAGTCTATTATAGTTTATTTTTTTATATAAATGATTAATAAAAATAATTCAACATTTCTACAAAAAAGTAAATCAGTTATTTAAACTGAAACTCATTCCCAAAAAAAATAAAATAATTACACTTAACATAAAAATCTTATTATGAGTCACATCTCCTATGGTGATATTTTAATAAAAAATTATGCAATTCTTCATATTCTTTAAAAAATTAGCAAGAAATAGCACAGTATAGGTTTCTTTTATTTTTTAATTTTACTACATTACTACTTATGAAACCCCTAATTTTAGAGAAAAAAAATAGATAAAAATGTCGTAATAATAATGGTCTCTAGATGATTATAACCTTATTACTTTATATTTCTATAAAAAACATCATATTATGTGATATGGATGCATAAACCTTATACTACACTAGAGTGACTTATATTAGTATATTAAGATTTATGGAATTTATTTTTAATTTTAATCTACTTTGTTATTATTTTAAAGTACACAAAGTTGAAGACTCAAAAAACCTATTATAGTAATTTGTGTATAGCTTTTTGTTTATATTTATTAACACAGTGGCGGATTTGAGGGGGGGAGGGGGGGGTCGATCGCCGCCCCCCCCCCTTGGCCCAAGAAAAAAGTGGTTGTAATAAATTTCGACCATGTCAATTAATTTACCTGTTAATTTGTATAAGCTTTATGGTATTATTTTTAATTTAAATCATTTGGTCTACGAGTAAAAGCCATTTTAGTTAATATAATAGTACTTTTTTTGTTCCGTCGCTGAAAACAGATTTGAATTCGTCATAAAGATTACTTGAGATCGGTCAGCTTACTTTTTTTAAAATTTTAAAATCAAATTTGAAAAGGGTTAAAATTAAAAATTGTAAAGTACCCTGATCGATACTAAGTAAACTTCATGGCGAATTCAAATTACTTATCAGATTACTGGTATGGCCTGTGCAATGGACATAAAATTACGTGTTTTGACTGAAAAAACGGCCGGCATCGAATCCTCTTAAATGTAGATGTTATTGAAAGATTTGCTAAAGAAAAAAAAAAGATGCATTAATTTTATATTATGAATATCTGGTATTGTACTTTACTTAATTACAAGTATGTATTTGTTTTAAACAAACTTGTTGTAGCTATTTTCTATGAAAGTTTATTGGGTCAAAATTAAACTGAATTAATAATAATTAATTAAAAATTAACTAATCGAAATAATTAATACATTGTAACATATTTTGTAGACAATTAATAATAAGTAAAAAACAAAAAAGGTAATTTTATTATACCTACAAAAACGAAAATTTGCCCCCCGCCCTTGAACAACCCCTGGATCCGCCACTGTATTAAGATCTATTAGCATTTGGTTAATTTGGCCATTGAATTACCAAACTGTTTACTTGCGAAAGTTAGGTTTATCAACATACGGCTTATTGGTCCATAATATACATATCATAACAAAGTAGTGTACTACTTGATTGTACAAAGTAAAATAATAGTAAGTAATTTAAACAAAACTTATTTTTTGGTTCCAAAAGCACTTGCATCTATATATACTCGCATCACAATGGCAGCGTCCACTTGTTTCTGTTGGTCAATTATCATATCATAATTGATATAACATATATATATATATATATATATATATATATATATAAAAATAATTCAAAATAATGAATTTAGAAATTAATAACATATATTATACAATCAAGTTTCTGTTTTTCATATTAAAACCTCATCTATTCACTATAACATGACAATTAATCAATGTGCAATACACAATTCTTGTTTCACAAAAATATGGCAGAGTATTTAAATTACAATTTCTGTATCGCCTAGTTCTTCATCACTAGGTAGTTTAATTATACTGGGATCAATATAATTTGGGTCAATTAGTGGCAATCCTTGTTCTTCTCGTCTTCGTAATTCAAGGAAAGCCTCTCTTTCAGCCCAATTTTTGTAATTATAGTCAGGCATATATGCAAAAATAAATGCACCACCAACTATACAAAGACTAACTGAAAAGAATGCAGTTGAATGCATTGCATTTAAATCTTCTGTCTCATCATCTTTTTCAAAACCGTATGATTGCCAGTTTCGCTTGGGCTGGAAAAAAAAAGTATAATAAAATAATAACATTGTAGACATTTTTTTTTTTAGAAATTATTAAAAACTGTTGTTATTACAGACAGGGAGAATAAGTGCATGGACCATAGACTTTAATTCTATGATTATATTCTATTCTTAATTGGACCATAAATACCTAGTAATCAAAAATACGGCCAAGATACTAGGAAAACCAACATTGGATTACTAAATACCAGTCTTAAAGTTGTTAATTTTACGAATGGTTTAATGAATGTAAAAAGCTAAGAAATAGATTAAATCATGTTATTATTTTGTACTTGACGGTTTTTCTAGCAAATGTATTTACTTGTTCTTGTTCCTTTATTTCTGTGTCTGTAACGCAAACTTCTTGATTCTTTTTTGATGTTGAAATAAAACGTTGAGGTAATTTAGGTGTTTGGAGAATAATTTTATTAAATTTTGGTATTCGAACCAGTTTGACTAAAGAACTCATTTTTAAATTAAAATTTCACCGGCAAAATTTACTGTAGTTGGAAAAATTAATGAAAAAATTACGAAGTACAAAAAAAAACATTATCCTTGTACAATGTACTGTGAACTAAGGCTGATAAGGGAAGAGCAGCTGTTTTAGTTGGCAGCATTGTACCTTTAAAATTTCAGTCTTCATCTACTAACACCCGTTATCAAACAATTTTGTTTTGTTTAATTTTTAATGTAATGGATCATATTATCACCATGAGTCTTCAAGTAACGTCCTGCAGGTCACTAATAATTAATACGGAGTAGGGACTTGGGAATGATTTTTATCAAACGTGTTTATTTTTCGAGGGAAAAGTAATTTCTACAGTTGTTGTTTGTTGTGGTCTTGAGAGATGAATTTAAATTTTAATGGTTAATGTTAAAAAATGAAAACAAATCATTTTTTTCATCTTAATTGTTATGAGTTATAAATAATATTTTACATTCATATTTAAAAAATACCAACTATTAACAATGCCTTCTGTAGCTTTAGACAAAGAAACATTTTTTAAGAGGCTAAAACAATTGTACCATTTCTGGAAGGTAAAACTTAATTTTACTACCACTTAGTTTTTCGTCAGTCGTCGAAAAAAATGTAATTGAGTTTCTGCTTTTGATTAAATTGTTAAATTAGGTTGGACATTATTTTTGGTTGCTAATTTTTGCTAACTAAAGTTTAAAGAAAATTGGTTGTAGAAATTTGTAAAAACTAATTTTTTTACATTTTATAAACTGCATTTTACCATCCATTTCAATTAATTTTGTTATGCAATTTTTTAATGTTCAATGTAATTGTGTATCTTTGAATGTTGTCAGTCAGACTAGCTTTTAAAGTTATAAACAAACGCTTAATTTACTTTTTTTTAAATGTAATATTTTGTTAAAATAAATATTTTTTTTTAAATATCTACATCTAGAATGATGCTGTAGTCTGAAATTGAAATCATGTTAAAATGTAAAATACATGTTAGAAAAGACATTTATAGGAAATAATCGTTACAACTTTCTAGCGTAATGTCTCTATGTGTAAGAACATTTCTTACATCAAACGTTAAAACTAACTCCCAAACCTAGAAACAAGCAAAAATGAACTTTAATCCGTTTCTAATTAATACATTTTACTACTTTAAAATGTCTAAGCTATAAACATTATTTTTACTATATTTTATAAAATGTAATAACTTTAATATTTTTCAAATACAATTTGTTCAATTAACTTGGTTTTTGAATAAAAAATTGGTCTTAAGTTTAGTTATTCTGTATCTAGTATCATTATTTGTTTATAAAGCTACTCTAGTTGATATTAACATCTTAATTTATTATTAAACAATTTAAAAACTAATATTGGATAGGGTCTTAGAAAATATGTTAGTTTGAGACATAATATGTGAATGAATTCAGTTTACTTAGTATTGGTGACTCACTTTCTTGATACTGTTACTTTGACAAATGAAAAATATCCTAGGTTTTAGAGGGAGTCAAAGGTCTGGGGAACAATAGTTTAAAAATACTGACTAATTTTCAAAAATGTAGATACATCAAGTACGATAGTGTTTGAAGGTTAAACTTCAAAAGTTGTAGTAAAATTCTAGTCAATTTCTGACTACTTGTTTTGTAGTCACAGGCGAGTAATTGTCTGGTAAAAAGGAGCCGCCATTTTTCTCTCCGGCGACGAACTGACGACCTGTCCCAGATAGTAAATTTGTCTAGAAACAATCTCATGAGGAAGCATTGAGCCTTCAAGGCCCGTTGTGCTACATGATGATTAAATTAACCTATTGTTTTTAATTTAAAAAAAAAATTGGTCCATAGCTATGAGTCCAAGCAACAGTTATGACTAACCATTGTGTTCAGAATAATTATAAAATAGAAGTATAATAAAGTTCATCAGAATTAGCCACAATTATATTTTATTTTGTAGAATGGAAAAGATGAAAATGTGCAACTTTTATCTGATGTTGACGCTTTTACGTGTGCTGTTGGTGTTGATGATTATACTATGTATAGCAAGTCATCATCTTTGCAGGTTAGAATATTAATGTTCTTTATGTTTAAAGTGTAATCTAGTATTTTGTGTTTCAAAAAGACAAAAATATTTTAAAACAAAATAAAAAATACTGAAAAGTATTTTAAACAGCCCATCCCTGTTTTAAGCATATATGTTTAACAATTTATTAATTACTTAATATGACTGTAGATTTGGTTGTTTGGATATGAGTTAACAGATACAATATCTGTATTTTCATCAGAAGGACTACACGTTATGGCAAGCAAAAAAAAAGTTGAGTTTTTAAAACCTGCTGAAAATTTCAAGGATTTTGACTCTCCTGTTGTTCGACTTATTACAAGAGAAAAAGTATGTACATTTACCTCTAATTGTAAATACTATTTAAGATAAATTTATTTCTCTTGCCCTTAAGAATTAACAGTATTGTATTATGTACCTTAACATCTTACAAACAAATAAAAAAAAATCAACACAGTTATAACAGAGCATAGTGGGTTCTGAGAGCTTACAGGGTTTTAAAAATTATAATAATTAAAAGTGATAAAATCACTTTGAAATCAACTAAGAGAATTTGGAACTGTAGCTGGTAAAAACTATTAATTATAAATCAGTTTATAGACAGTAAATGTATTTTAACCATATTGTTTGATTTATTGAATTTTTCTTTAAAAAAATATATATATATGACTATACATTTTTATATATTTTTGGTAACACTAGTAATACCATCAGTCTAATTTTCAGACCTTAAGCCCCTAAACTACCTCTTAAAAACTCAAAGGAAAAGTGTCAAAGGATTTGAAATATTTTTTTTTACTTTTGACTAATGTTATACCTAAAGTACACACTATTGAAATTTATAAATTGTTTTATCATTTTCAAAAAATTATAGGTAGATTGACATAGTTTTACATTGGATAATGTGTAAATTTGTAAAAATTAATTTTAAAGGTGAAGGGGTAAACTTTACAACTTTCTGGTACAATTTGTAATCAATTGACTTGCTACTTTAAAAAAAACGGTTGTGCAAATTAAGTCTGTACACCAAAATAAAAAATATAAAAACACATTTTAAAACTAATACTCTGATATCTTCAGAGGGGACCGATATTCTATCTGCTCAACATGTAGAAAAGAGTAATATATTATTTTAAATGTTAATTAAAATTTTTTTTGATCTAATCTCATTTTATTACATAATTAATTTTTTTAATTTATGACATGAATAATACTTACAATATAAGTGTTAATTGTTAAAGGGTGGCAATGACAAAGATGGTTTTGACAAATTAATTAATGTTATTAAAAGTAGCAATAATGGTAAATCAGTTGGAATTTTTGGAAAAGAAAAGTATCCTGGTGCTTTTATGGATTCATGGAGGTCAGAATTCGATAAAGGAGGTTTTGAAACTGTAAGTTTTTGTATATTTTGGTATATTTATTTCTTAATGTCTTATAAACAGTATTGTAATATTTTTGAAGGTTGACATAAGTGCTGTAATAGGATATATATTGAGTATTAAAGCTGAAAACGAAATTATATTAATGAAAAAAGCCAGCTTGAGCTCAGTTGATTTGTTTAATAAATATCTTAAAGAACAAATTATGGAAATAATTGATTCAGATAAGGTTAGCTTCATTTGTAACAGGCTCCTCCTCTGTATTTAATAACATATAATAATCATCAACCCATTTCTCTTTAGAAAGTAAAGCATACAAAGCTTGTTGAAGGTCTTGAAGGGGCTATATCGGAGAAAAAATATTTACCGACAAATGTTGATCCGTCTCAATTAGAATATTGCTATCCTCCTATTATACAAAGTGGAGGAAATTATAGTTTAAAATTTTCTGCTTCAAGGTATATCATTATTCGAATAAATAATAATTATACTACCTAAATTATTTATATTTTTTCTGGAAAAAAAACAAATTGTTATTTTATGTTTTAGTGATAAAAATATATTACATTTTGGCGCTATAATATGCAGTTTAGGAGCACGTTACAAATCATATTGTTCCAATCTTATAAGAACTTTACTTGTTAACCCTACAGAAGAAATACAGGTATTATTTTGACTTGGACCTAATTTGATAGTATTCATAAGTAAAAATAAGCAAGTAGAAATTAAAATTTTAACTATGTTAAATTCAATTTTTTCTTAGTCAAACTACGAGTTTTTAATTAATCTGCATGATGTCCTAGTATCAGAACTGAAGGCTAATAATAAATTATGTAATGTGTATAACTCTGGATTGAATTACGCAAAAAAGCAAAAACCAAATCTTGTTGATTTTTTGACAAAGAATTTTGGGTAAGAGTTCGTTTTTTTTATTATATTATTATTATTTAAATGATATTATTCTTAATATATTTTTTTTCTCTTTCTTTGTGTAGCCTCACAACTCTGTAAGAGTTTAGGCTGCTACTGTTGCCGACCTCCAATAATCACAATCTTGGATCCTTTCCTCCCAATCCGTTACTTCTAGTTTCTCTAGATCTTGACGCACTCCATTCATCCATCGTTTCTTGGGTCTTCCTCTGTGTCTTTTTCCTGTTGGTTTGTATTCAATTGACGCCCTAACTTCATTTGTTTCTTCTCTTCTCGTATTCTTAATATCAACTGATGTATTATTTTAGGTTTGCAATGGGCATTGATTTTCGTGAGAGCTCATTAATGATAGCTCCAAAAACTACTGCACTTGCTAAAAAAGGACAAATTTATAATTTGTGTGTTGGTATGTCAGGGTTAACAAATAAAGAAGGAACAGACCAAGCGAGCAAAGTATATGCGTTATATGTTGGAGACACAGTTTTAGTTAATGACGTAAGTATAATACGTATTTATTATTGTTATTCATTAAAAATAAATATAAATTGTCACATAAATCAATTATTATTGAAATGATTAAATTTTAATAACATGATCATTATATTATAAAGTTTTAACCTTGTTTAGTTCATTAACCTGTTGTGTAACAGATATACAGTAAAAAATGACCCAGACTTATTAGTTAATTTTGTAGGTTTTTTAATAAAATATATAACAGCTGCATGGGTTACTAATAGTAGCTAATAAATAAATTACAAGTAGACTTGGTTTAGTATCATTTATATTTATGGCTTTATTTAACTCTTTATGGTGTTTTAAAATGTATGTCAGTATTTGGAAATTATTTACTAAGGTTTTAGAACGTCTTTTTTATTATTATTATTTTAAATGGCTGAAATCGACATTTTACATTTAAAAATCATTGGTTTTAGGATACTGCGGCTACTTTATTGACTCCATCTAAAAAAAAGTTGAAAAACATTGCTATATATTTAAATGATAATGATGCTGAAGAGGAAGAAGATGATGAAAAAGAAAATGAACCAAAACAAGAACCAATTGTTGGCAGGGGTAAAAGAACAGCAGTGTTAGAATCAAAACTTAGAGTTGGTGTCTTTTTTTTTTTTATACTTTAGTTTCTTTATTTTTTACTGTGTTTTTTCTATATTTTTAGATGGATTCATCAAGTGAAGAAAAACGAAAATTACACCAGAAAGAATTAGCTGTTGCTTTGAATGAAGCAGCCAAACAGCGATTAGCAGAACAATCTAGCGGTAAACAAGCACAAAAAGTAAGAAAATCGAATGTGTCCTACAAAAGTAGAAATCAAATGCCCCAAGAAAAAGATGTTAAAGACCTTAAAATTTACGTTGGTATGACTTTGTTAATTTATTAATTATACTATTTATTCAGAATGATGTTTTTAAACTATGTTATAACAAGTAACTAATGTTGATGTTGTTATTATTATTTAGATAAGAAGTATGAAACTGTTATACTCCCGGTATTTGGTATTCCTGTACCATTTCATATATTCACAATAAAAAACATTTCCCAGAGTGTTGAAGGCGATTACACATATTTGAGAATTAACTTTTTCCATCCAGGGGCTGCTTTAGCTAAAGGGGAAAATTATTTTCAAAACCCCGAAGCAATGTTTGTAAAAGAATTGTAAGTTTGATTATTTATTTTTTTTTGTCTTAGTTATTTTTTAAAATAATTATCTTTATAAAATTGCTTTTAGAACATATCGAAGCTCAAATACAAGAGAACCCGGTGAACAAATTACAGCTTCAACTAACATGATGAACGCTTACCGACTAATCAAAGAAATACAAAAGAAATTCAAAACTCGTGAAGCCGAAGAAAAAGAAAAAGAAGATTTGGTTAAGCAAGATACTCTAGTATTATCTGTAAACAAAGGAAATCCAAAATTAAAGGATTTATACATTCGGCCAAATATTGTAAACAAAAGAATGACGGGTAAAATTACTCAATTTTATTTTTATTTTTTATTTTTTACGAAATGAATATTAAATTAAAGGTACATTGGAGGCACATTCAAATGGATTTAGATACACGTCTGTCAGAGGAGATAAAGTTGACATCTTGTACAACAATATCAAGAATGCTTATTTCCAACCATGTGATGGTGAAATGATTATTTTGTTACATTTCCATCTAAAAGTAAGATTCACATACTAATAAATCTAGATGTTAAATTTTGTTAATTTGTGTTAAATTAAATTAATTGTTTACAGCATGCCATTATGTTTGGAAAGAAGAAACATTTGGATGTACAGTTTTATACGGAAGTTGGTGAGATAACTACTGATCTTGGTAAACATCAACATATGCATGATAGGGACGATTTGGCTGCTGAACAGTCAGAACGTGAATTGCGTGTTAAATTGAAAACTGCGTTTAAAAGTTTCTCTGAAAAAGTACTATTAATATATTTCAATATATTGTAAAATATGAGTTCAAAATCTTTTTTTTTTCATTAACAGGTAGAAGCAGTAACCAAACAAGAAATTGAATTTGATACACCATTTAGAGATTTGGGTTTTCCTGGGGCACCATTTAGAAGTACTGTTCTCTTACAACCGACCAGTGGCTCTCTTGTAAATTTCACTGAATGGCCGCCATTTGTTATAACTTTAGAAGACGTCGAATTAGTTCATTTTGAGCGTGTACAATTTCATTTGAAAAATTTTGATATGATTTTTGTTTTTAAAGATTACCATAAAAAAGTTGTTATGGTTAATGCTATTCCAATGAACATGTTGGATCATGTAAAAGAATGGCTTAAGTATGTAGAATTATTTTAGTCACTTACAACAAAATAATTATGTATCTTTATACAGCTCTTGTGATATTCGATACTCGGAAGGTATTCAATCGCTAAACTGGACAAAAATTATGAAAACAATAACTGACGACCCTGAAGGATTTTTTGAAAACGGTGGTTGGACTTTCCTTGACCCTGAATCTGATGACGAAGAAGGAGCAGCAGATGAAGAAGAAGAAGAAGATGAACCATATGAGGTAATATATTTTTTGTTTTTAAACCACATACATAATTATGTATTGTCTTCAATAAATCATTCAATGACAAGTGTATGTATGATTTTACTAGAGATCCTTATTACATGTATATATGTTTGTGCATGCAATACTTATATAAATGTTTAATTTGAAAAATTGCTAAATTAATAATTATATTACATTTATTTTGAATACTATCCTATTTTGACCTATACAGTTTTATCATTATTTGCAACATAGCAATATGAAATTTCCCTCCAAGTCTGAGAGAATAGTACAGGTTAAAAATAAAAATAATAAATTGTTGACTGATCTAAAAGTTATTGTGTACACATAATCTTATTATAGTTCCCCTGGTGTGAAATGATTTAAAATGTTACTAATTCTCAAGAAATTTTTCTCCAACCTCTCCCTCCATTGATAGAATATAATTCCCAACACTTCATGTCCTCTTATCGACTAATACCACTTCATCAGCAAACAATAAGTACTATGGCTCCCTTATAAAATTGATCTCCTATTAAAATTATAATATTACATTTACAAATTTAGTATTACGCTATATTTGTTGCAATAATAAATTGATGATATTATGCTTTAATAGATACATTTTTCATTTTTAGCCTACTGATGTAGAATCTATTGAAGATTCTGATGATGGATCAGAATATTCCGAAGCTTCTGAAGATTCAGATAGTGAAGGTAATGCAAAATAATTTATTACTGATCCAGTGTGTATAATATTTTGCACAATTTCAGAGGAAGAACTAGGATCATCTGACGAATCAGGTAAAGATTGGTCAGACTTAGAGAGAGAAGCTGCTGAAGAAGATCGAGATAGAAATGAATTTCAAGACGAATATTCTAAAAAGAATAGTAGTGGGAGCCGTTTTTCTAGTTCCTCTTCACATAAAAAACGTAGTAGTGATAAACACAGGTAATAATACATTTTTTAATGATTATAATATCGATTGTTGTATGGCAAAATGGCCTCAGCAACACTTTGGGTCTGAGCGACCTGACACTACGAAATGGAGTAGCAATGGATCGGGAAAGTTGGCAGGAAATTTATTTTTGGAGGATTTTGAGTTCAAAACCCACTAGTAAAAGATTTGTTTTCTTTATAAGTTATAAATATAGAATACTATTTGTCTACTTTAATCATTATTGTATGATGTATATTGTACAATATTCTCAATTAATAATCTTATAAATTGTAGGCATTCCTCTTCATCATATTCAAAGATAAATAATAGTTCAAAAAGCTCACCACAAAAGAACAAACCTCATTCCAGCAGCCATTCAAGGTATTTATTGTATTAAATTTATTATTTTAGTGCTAGAATAGTCATTCAAATTTTGAACTAATTTTATTTTATTATAATATAAGTAGTTAAATTGATAATTTCAATACAAAAGTATGTGTTATTAAATTATTTTGGTTCTAGCTCATCAATTCATTATAAACAATTATTTTGTTTATCGAAATAAAAAAAATAATAGTAACATAAAACACACTAATAATATATTGGTAGTGTAAAAAGTAAATTTTTTTTTTTGTTTACTTATGATGAATTTTATTTTTACTTACAAAAAATATCAGAAATCAAAGTAACAAATAACTAAGGCTTTTGGTCTTGGCAAGGGGGTTTACTGCCTCCTAGATCGCCCTTCTTCATATCACCGCACATCCAGCAGAGTCTGTAAAACAGAATATGCTTTTTTTTATGCCTACCTAATACCTAAATACATACATGTGTGCTCCCAAATTGTATACTCGTAATAAATATTAAGTTAAACAAACTTTATACAACGATGAATTGACTAGATACTAAGAATATAATTCCAACACAATAATATTTAGTGAAGTTTATATTTTTTTTCCGACATGATGTGTGCAGTCCAAGCAAGAATAAATCATCTCACCATCGTTCAAGTAGTCATTCTAGGTAAAAAATACATATTTTTGCTTATAATTGTTTGTAGTTTTACTCTTAATTTTAATCAAAATAAATATTTTTAAGAAAAATTAAATAAAACCGGTTTTTATATATATATATATGTCAGCACTAAACTAATATAGAATAGTTATGTTCTATACATAACTATTGTATGTGCATACTTCTTGCATGCGAGAATAATTTAACAGTTATAACTTATCTTTCAAGCCAATAATATAGTTTTGAAATGTACGTTTTAAGAAAACCTTGCTTTAGAACTAGTAAAACCATATTTATCAATGATTTCTTTGTTCCTTTTGTAGCTTTTACATGTATACGTGTTAGGTTCCATTTATATATTAATTGTATATTAGTAATAGGTAGACATATTTATATTTATCTAGTTGTAGGTTATTAATTTGTTTTTTTTTTTTGTGTTTTGCAGTCCATCTAAAAATAAATCTTCATCGTCTCATCACAAATCAAGCACCAGCAATTATCATAGCAGTAGTAGCGGAAGCAAACATAGGTCATCTGGTAGTGAAAAACGTAAACACGATAACAGTGGTGACCGGCATTCTTCAAAAAAGTCCAAGTATGGTATTTTATTCAAAACATAATTAAATTTTTATGATAAATCACTCCATTATTTTTATTGTCCTATGTTTAAAAAAAAAAATAGCTCATACAGAAAACTCGTACATCAAAAAAACTCCATAAAAGTATAAACACTCATTAATTTGTTTAAAATATTTTATAGGTACATTTCCCTACAACTCACAATTTAATTTATGTTATTTGCCAACCTAATACTAATTAGATAACCCTTGTTGTTTATTATTCCACTGTTATCTTTAAAACAAATTTCTTACGTCCTTTTAAAAAATGGTATATAGCAATCTTAATTAAATAAAACAGTGTTAGCATCCTTCATATTACTTGGCCTCGTTGCTCCTAATCATTTTTAATTGTCAAGATCAATAAATAAATGTTGTAATTATTATTATTTAAGTTATCTATCTTATTAGTTTTAATTTTTTTTATTTATTGAACTTTTGACTTTTTAACTGTGTGTAAAAGTTAAAAATTGTTAATGTAGTATGTATTTAATTAATTGTGTTGTTTGTGTATTTTAGGAAGTAGAAACGTTATTGGAAATTCTTAACTGGAATGAAAACTTAATGTAATTATGTAGTAATTATTCTAAAAAATTACATGTTTGGTCAAAAATTTAATAATCTTGTTTAGAAAAATATTTGTAAATTTTTTTAAAGTTTTTTATTATATAAACATTTTTATTTTGTAATTTATTTATAATTTATGATAATAAACAAATGGGTTTTTTCTTTTTATATTTGTATTGAAATAGAATATCAGAAAAACATGATATTTTACCCCAACGCAATGAGTTATTTTTATTTGTCAATTACAAATACAAACAATAAATATTTATAAATACAAATTTTTAATAAACATTTAACTTATTTAGAATAAAAATAATTTGAATATAATTTTTTTTTTAAGTTTTATAATAAATATTTAACCATTACTGTTGGAAATATTTTTCTTTTGATCAATCTGGAGGCTTTCAAGTGCAGAATACGGCAATGTAGCACTAACAGTAATGGGAGGCATACCTGGTAATGATATTGGTGTAGTCAGTGGCATTCCTGGATAAGCACCAACTATAAATATAAAAAAAATATTTATATACAAACAATAAAATAAAAAATAAATAAAATGATTACTTGATTGTTGCTGTGATTGAGGTACGGACATTTCTGGATAGTTATTTCCTAAATAAAAATAATAATTTAATAATATTTTCTATAAGGTATATAATTAATAAACATTATTTTTAATTTAATTATAAATAGTAAAAACCATTTAATTGAATTAGACCTGACTAAAAAAAAATTTCAGACCCGAACAAGTCGTTGCAATATTTTTTGGAATATACCAAGCTGTTACAATAAAAATTGTGATGGAATTTACACACGTAATTTTTTAGCTGGGTTAAGGTTCAATTTAAATTTTATTTCTGTCTGGCACAAACAAAATGATAAAAATTCAACAAATTGCCATAAACAGATAAGTATGCATAAAACTATCACCGTGTTGTCCCAGTGACAGCCATTTCCAGGTATGATTAAAAAAAGACATTTTAAATAATGATTTTATAAATAAGAAAAAGTTTTAATTTTGTACGTAGATATTCTTAAACCGGTTTTATGCCATATTATTATTAATTATTGGTATACTATAAAAATATTTCAATTATATAATATGGTATAAGTTAAAAAATATCAATTCAAAGTCCTAGTTCAGATTAAATAGCTTACCGAGTGGCTGGGCTAAAGGTGACATTTGTGGAAAATTCTTCACTGAAAACATTGGTATAGTGTCTGAATAATTAGTTGGGTTACTTTGTGGTGTTTGTGGATATTGAGTGAAATAATTACTTATTTCTTTAGTGTTTTGTTGTGTTCCACTAATAGAAGTTGAGTTACTATTTAGACTGGCTGGAAAGGGTTGTGCATAATTATTTTGTGGACTAATATGTTCCACTGGCATTTGGTTAAATGGTTCTTTTGCGGAAGGAATTGCTGACATAACTGGATTTTGAGATGTAGTAGTAACGGTCGAGTTTTCTGATGAGTATTGAGGCAATGTAGGTAATTGATGCTGAAATTGGTGTTGAGATGTTGAAGTTTGATTATTTAGTGGAGAGGTGTTTTGAAATACTGGTGCTTGAGTAGATGGTACAGAAACTGGGCTAGAATAAGTTGCTTGTTGAACAGGTAAAGAAGTTGGTCCTAGGGAATCAATATTGTTTAAAGTTGAAGGTATTGTTGTGCATTGATTGTTTTCTCCCAATGTCGGTTGTTCCTGAGAAGATATTTCTGTTGCAGGCTCTGAAGAAACTTCATGGCTAATATTCAATGATTGAGGGGTTAAAACAGGTGGACTTAGTGTTTGAGGTACTTGTGCGGCAGATGCCTGTATAAAAATAAAAAATAAATGAGTTAAATAAAATATTTGCAGTTAGTCATCATCAGTACCATAACATTATTGATAACCGCAGGTTTTATAACAGGAGGTGCAGGAATATCCTTATTTTGTGGCAATGTTCGTATAGGAATCCTATGCAGATAGCCATATCCAATTCCACAACCCAAACTGAAATACAAATGCAAACAATTATAAAAATAAATGTTCAGATTGATGATACTACCAAACAAAATAATATTGTTATTAAAAATATTTGTATAAAAATAATAATAAGACACCATCAATTACCTTCCATCACCAGGCCAATTAGAATCGGGTGTAATTGAAACTTCTCTACATGTATCTAATTCAACGTTATAAACATATAATTTTAATGGTCTACCCTCATGAGCTTCTATCAACATAAATAAATCTTCACTCTCATGCATAATTGAATCAGAACCAATTATGTAATCGGTATGTGGTTTCAGACCAGCCTTATCAGCTGGGGAACTTGGATGAACGTCCTAATAAAGAAAACAAATTGTATGTACTTGTACAATGTTAAAACATTAACTACTATTTTACTTACCAAAATATGCCAAACATTTTCGTTAGCACCAGCAAAAGAACAAAACCTTATACTAACTCCTAGTAATCCTTGACCACCCCAGCTACTATTTGGGATAATTTTAATTTCTCTAACTGTTTGAGTTTTGCTGCTATAAACAGCTAGAGTAATTTCTTTACCGTCTCCATTTTTTAGCATTTCTTTCAATACATCATTATCTTTATCCTAAACAATATTTAAACTATTACATACAACTAATTATTTTATAATAAATGTATAGAAAGACTTACAAGTCTGATATTATCTATAGCCAAAATGAAATCAAAAAACGCTTCTAAGCCAGCAGATTGACCAGGTGAATTTTCCTGAACCTATTTCAGGTAAAAGTCAAATTTTAAATAATTAAAATAAATTGTTTTATAACAACAGGTTTTGTATATTAATATATATGTGTCTTATAGAATATTGTATAATACTTTTAGAACATGATATCCTTCTGTTCCTCCGCCAGGAATTGGAGTACTCGCTGTACTACCCATTTTAAGTACCTATTAATGTTATTAATTTTTTAGGTATTCTCACAAATAAAATTCACTCATAACAACTGAAACGCGAGAAATTTATCCGATATTGGATATTTTCATAATTTAAAATAGGCCATTCGTTTTTTTAATTTTATTATTATCGAGTCACTTGTATAAGACACTAAGTTAAACTAAAGTAATTATATATTATAAAAACAACAAAGTTACAATGACGTGTACGGACTACGGTGTAACCATTATAATGTTTGATTATATTATCACCAATCGCTATCACTGTAAGAAGACCCTATATACCTAGTCCTATTATAATTAATTTCTACTTAATGTTGGAATAGCAACACTAACCAAAAAAACCACAAAAATCCGATAATCTGAAATGCAAAGCATAGCCCACAAATTCATTTTTCGATAAAAAGCCAACTATAATTTTTAAATGAAAATTCCAAAAAAATTAAGAACATTAATTGATTAAAAACATTTCATTTAGATTTGGGACGGTATGATTTAAATTTATCTAATACTAATATTTTAAATGCAATTATACGAAATTTAATTTTTGTGGGTTCAGGGTTGTGTTTCTGTTGCTAAGCTCCTCAATTGTCATAATAATTTAATTACTGTACATTCCTTCACTGGCGAAATTTTATATAGAAAAAAGGGGTCGTTGGATATGCGTTTATTTTTCATGTAATACTGTATACAATGCATATATACATCAATCCACCTTGACTGTTTACCTCAATTTTCAAAGTTTGGGATTGGAAGGTATTAGAAAAACACGATTACACACCAGGCCGGTTTCCCTATATTAATAGCTATTAACAGGGTCAGTGTTCTTTAAAACATTTGTTTACGTGAATTTATGTATATTATCCCACTATTGACTACGCAATACGCATAGTGTACAAACCGACATCCGTCATGTTTTCTATGGGAAAAGTGGACGTTGGGATTTATGAAACTTGGAAAAAGTGGTAGCAGCTCCTTTATATTTCCTGTTTATGGCACAGAATAATTTGTCCTGTGTTTATAGTCTTCAGACTTTGATAAAAATAAATTGATAATGTTTGATAATATAAATGACTTACTCCAATTTCCATTCTTATTCGTTCAAACTTTAACTGTTTCCTAAATCCTAATTCTTTATAGTTTATAATTAATATCAAGTTTTCAGCTTGATGAATTTAGAATTTTATTTCTCAAAAATAATGTCTATTAGATTTATTTGAAATGTGTAACTGATTATAAAATTTAAGTAAAATTATTATACTTTATAATTAACACTATTGAATATTCAGCGTACTATGTTATATTTGATAAATCTATAAGTCTAAATCCATTAACATGCCTATTTTATGTTCAGCAAATTGTGGTCAAAATGCGGTTCTCAAAGTTTGTAAAAATTTACTACATAATCAATTACATAATATAACAGTTAACAACAAAAACATAGAAGCTAATAACTGTCATTGCTTTTTTAATTACAAATTTAAATAACATTAATTATATAAAAAAAATTAAGATTGACCTATTTACTGGAGATGACTCCAATTTATATTTAAATTAGCGCCATCCGTAGTAGATGTGTCAAAAATAAAAAGTTCATAGCTTATATTATAATTAACATACATCTTAGATCACCACTAATATTACACCCAACTTATCAAAACCTTATGATGGTAGCTTAAAGGAATTAAAGGGTTGAGTATAGATTTAGGTAACTAGGGATCGTGAGAAACATCTAATATTTCAATTTTAACTTTTAATTTTCTGTTTGTTTAGAGACCAAAAACTGGAGATACGTTATGTAAAGAATGTTTTTATTGGGCATTTGAACTAGAGATACATAGTACTATTATTAATAGTAATTTATTCAAAAAAGGTGATGTAGTTGCAATTGCTGCATCTGGTGGAAAAGACTCCACTGTATTAGCACAAGTACTTAAAACTTTAAATGAACGCTATTCCTATGGATTGAAACTGGTACTATTGTCCATAGATGAAGGAATTACAGGTAATACTTCTAAATGTTTGTTTACTTTGTCTTTGGGACATTTGGTGTGGGCCCATTTAGGGTACACCCTTGGGAGAAATGTCTTAACGTAATTTGCTATCCGGTACAGGTCATTTATCTCGTATCGGACAAAGGTGATAATGACTACTTTTACTACTTATTTTTCAGTCAACAACCATACATTACATTAATATTTCAGTTTTCTATAAAATGTTATAGGTTACCGAGATGATAGTTTGAAAACTGTACATGAAAATAAAGAAGAATATGATATGCCTTTAAAGGTGTTGTCTTATGAAGAACTTTATGGATGGTCAATGGACAAAATTGTTGCTGAAATAGGACGTAAAAACAATTGCACATTTTGTGGTGTTTTTAGAAGACAAGCTTTAGATAGGGGAGCAATGTTATTAAAAGTTGATTGTATTGCCACTGGTCACAATGCTGATGATATAGCAGAGACTGTTTTAATGAATATTTTACGGGGTGATGTTGCAAGACTTCAAAGATGTGTTAATATTATAACTGTAAGTTCAATGTAATATAAAAGTAACTATTGTGTATAACACAATCATTTTTTACATAATCCTTTATTTTAAAGATATCGGGGAAAAATATTTCAGAAAAAAAGTATTTGTATAAAAAATGCCTTGAAATAAAGTACCTATCCCAAAAAATGTCATTAGCCTGAAAGCCTTATATTCTACCTGTATAACCTGTTATTAGTAATTTATATTTATTTTTATATTTTTTAACTTACCATTGTCACAATACCATATTATTGCCATATCATGGCCAATATAAGTTCTTAAACACTTCTGAGCCATTGTCTTTAACATTGCCTTATGAAATTTAAAGTAGGTTCGAACTAAAAAGGTATATGCCATGTTTTTTTTGTGTCTGAAGTTATGATAACTTTTTTCTGTGGACTGATTTACTGTGGGCCTTCACTCTATAGTAAAAACACAATTTTAAGTATATTATTGTCAATGCTTTTATATATATATATAAAGATACGCACCAAAGCGTTTATTTGAAATTAATTTTATTACTTTCAGTTAAAATAATATCTATAGACCTGTAACCTCATACCTCATGCCTGTACTCAATAGGCTATAGGCAATATAAAACACAATATTTAAAATTATATAAATGCTATGGTCAATGCTAGTGGTAGATATTTATTAACTGCAGTCTGTCACCAGTATATATTTACATTTATCAATTACAGACATACACTGGTGGTTGTCAACATCGCACCAAGAACAAACTTGTTAGTTAACTTGTATAATTCTATATTTTTTATGTAGGTTTCTGAAGGAGCTATTCCCCGTTGTAAACCATTGAAATACACATATGAAAAAGAAATTGTAATGTACGCATATTTCAAAAAGCTCAACTATTTCTCAACAGAATGTGTTTTCGCTCCAAATGCCTACAGAGGTCATGCAAGGACATTTCTTAAAGACCTGGAGAGACTAAAACCATCCTCAATAATGGATATTATTCATTCAGGTAAATAAATAATGTGATATAATAATTGCATTGCAAAAACAAAATCAAATTATTAACGTTGCCCTTAAATTAAAATATAATATAATTTTGCTTTTTCTTACAAATTGTACATATATTTTTGAGATACTCATCATTACGCAAAAAATTCTGTGTTCTAATTTATAACTTATATTAAATACGTTGTTTTATGTTCAAGGTGAAACCATGTGTATAAAAGAAAACGTAAAACTGCCTGAAAGAGGAATATGTACTAAATGTGGTTTTGTATCGAGTCAAAATATCTGTAAAGCATGCATGTTATTAGAAGGATTAAATAGAGGATTACCGAAGCTTGGAATTGGTAAAAGTAGTAAAGCTGCAAAAGTACTTGCTGCGTTACCAAATCCTAAACTTTTAAATTTCTGATGTATTCTGTAAAATACAATAAATAATCAATTGAATAAAAATGTAGTTTTTATGATATTCATTTTATATGGTGATACTTATGGATCAAATTCATAATAACATTTTTAAATTTCAAAAAAGTTCACTTTTTTGAAATTTAAAAATGTATACATTACCTTCAGTGACATAATTGGAGACCAAGCACCCAGGGGCAATACATTTTTTTTGGGCCCTATATTATGATAACTGTAAAAAAGCGCCCTAAAATAGTGTACTTGGGGGCAGCTGCTCCCCCTGCATCCACGGTAGCTACATCACTAATTACCTTCTGTCTAATGACAACTTTCTGCGATTTCGGTCGGGTTTAATCAGTTTTTTGATAATATATCTTTTTATTTCTAGTTTAATGAATGGATGTGTGATACAACTTAAAAATATTATTCCGTTTGGATTTATGTATGAAGATCGACTAATTTTATTCAAAAATCATTAAGCTAGATGAATCACACATAGAACACATGTTGGTTTATGTCTTGCTTAGTTGACATGTTACGATTAGGTGCAATAGTTATGCAAACCTTTGTTCTTAATTGCAGTTTACTACACATCATAGAATAGATTCTATTGAAAAAACAAGTGGCGGTGGAAATGTTAATAAATTGATAAGGTGTAACATTATTTTAATTTTTTTTGTAAAATATACATTTTTTTTTTAGATTTATTTTATTTTTTATTAAATAGCTTACTTTTGTACATTTATCATTTGATTGGCCTTAAGACGATGCTGTAGGAACAAAACATCAGTATGTTAATCCATGCATTAAACACAATCATAGCTTTAGTATAACAGCCAACAATAATAATAAAAAATAGTAATAATAAAAAAACATTGATCATTTTGTCCCTAAGATAAATCACAAAATTGGAAAGTAACTAAATTTAATACTTTCCTTTACTAAAATTATAAATGATAATAGTTGTTATGTGATACACTCAAACAAAATATATGCATTTGATTTTGATAAAAGCACTAGTTGATCAACAATTACTTTAACATGATGAAATAATTAACACTTGAAAAAATATACTTTCTGGAAATTAAATGACCTAAGAAAATTTACATTGCAAAACGAAAAGTTATACAAAAACTTGTGGTTATTTATGAGGTGTAATCAGTATCGGTATATAATATAATAATAAAAAAATTGCTATTTCGTATTTTGGTACTAAATCATTTAGTTATTAATTGCAATATTTAATATTATTAATACAGGTATAAGGTATTTTTATTTATAATACAAAGAAATTTCGATATTAGTTTAGAACTATTTTAAGTACATTGTTTCTGAAAATAATAATTATTTCATTGTCATGAATAAAATACCAATACTGAATATTTTACATTATAAGGATAGCAGACATGTTTTCAATATTTTTAGGTTCATTCAAAAATTATTAGAATTATACAACCTTGAAACCTTTTTTAACAATCATATATACAAGATATAAAAAAAGAAAAATGGTAAATTGTGTTTAAGAGAATGTTGAAATAGTTTTCTATTATATTGCAAATTAAATTAAATACACCAATGGTTTTTATACATTCTATTTATAGTCTTCTATACAATTTAAAAAAAAAATGTAATTCAATAAGAAAACAATAAATGGATACACATAAAAACATCCAAGGTATTATCTGTAATTCAATAATTTTTGAATGACACCAAGAAACGAAGTTAACTTTTTGGCATCACAGATTTAATAACATAAAAGACAAAAAACCTGAGGTACAAAAAAGTACAATACAGAAAAACACTAACATTAAACTATGAGAATTTTAACTATGTTGGGAAATAATAATAAATCTATTAACGTATTTTGAATTTTTTACACTTGTACACTAGTACTTAAACAAAAAATAATGAAATCTACTGGTTAAAAGAGAAAATATAATGTTCTCCCAGCAAAAATGCTATTGGGTCATAGATCCAATTATTTCTTAGTTTAAGAATAAATCATTTGGAAAATTAATTTTAAGCAGTCTGTTAATACGTACATCACTTAGTTAATATGTACTATACATAAAAACAAAGACTTATTTAAATTTAAAAAAATATTACACTCCAATATCCTGTTCTTCAATTTTCACGTTATTATCACAAGTTGAAAGGACAAAAAAATAATCCATTTTTTAAACCAGGACTACATTTTTAGAAATATGTTGTAGTACAGGACTATGTGTAACTACGCGGTGTTCAATTTAATTCTCTGTCTTCAAGATATTTATACTCAAAAGTGAAGCCTTCTTTTTTCCGTTGACCCCATTTCTCGTAATCAAAATAAATGTACGTGCCCTGAGTAATAATTAAAATTAATATTATATAAATTTATTTGTTAACTATTTTTTAATTATGTATCAAACATCAAACCTGTTCATATTCTTCGTTAATTAGCTTAGGTTCTTCATGCCGTTGAAACCACATCATATATTTGGTATGAAATCTCCAACTTTGCTTTTTTAATGCTTTAGCTGCCAAATACTGTGCTTTAGACCCTTCCATGTAGTAGAAAATAAAGAAAAGGGTTTCTGTTGAGAGCCTTTGAAAAAATTCTAAACTGTCGGAATGAGGAAGTGGTCCCTGAAGAATTAAACATTTTTTTTTTGTTAATACTATAAATTGTACAGATTTTTTAAATGTATACATTAAAAAAAAAAAAAAAATTATAAACAAAGGCTGACAATAACTAATTTTTTTAGCTAAACCAGCCCAACTCTGCCTCCTCAAAAGAGTGGTTTCTAAATCATTTTCAAGGCAGAATGGGTGGTTAGTCCATTGCCGGAAAGAGGAAGGCAACTCCTTTTTACTAAAAGAATTTTCATCTAGAAAATGGAGTCGCAAATGACTGAATTTAAAACCAATCACAGTGAGCACAAAATATAATACTGTTGGCTTAACATGATGATTGAGCCACTTTTACTCCTTCTGACAATAACTTGTACAATAAATAAATAATAAATGTGTATACTGCCCTGCTAAGTGAGTGCCGTAACTCCAAAAAAAAACCAAGAGCTACAGAAAATGTGTACAATACTTTAGTTTACAATTGGTTTAATCGGGTTTTTAAAATTTTTTTTTTTCAAGTTACGACACTTTTATTTAGCAGGGCAGTGAAAAACTTATATAAAAATAATTACTTGATTATAATAATGTGGCGTAGGGCATGGATTTCGTGGCAAATATAGTTTAATTCTTTCTGAATCCGAAGGGTGAGGTAAGTGTAAAAATGCAGATTCAAGCATTGTAAATTGAAATTGATGATCTTTGGACAGTGGAACTGGACCTAAAGGAGCCACCCCTAATAAAGGAGATATATTAGCTTCAAATGTAACAGGTGGCTGTTGTGATTGCTGTTGTTGAAGATTCAAATGACTACTTGAATTTTGAATAATATTGATGTTTGCATCTGAAATAGAAAACGTATATACAATGTAAATCAATGACTTAGAACTTTAAATTCATTTTATTTTGTTTTACTTTTAATGTTTGAAGTGTTTTGTGGAACATCAATCCCAGCTTGGTCAATAGCGTTTTGCGCCATTATTTTAAGCGATGATAAAGATGCTTGGGAGTCAACTTGAACAGGTGAAGTCGTAGAACTCAACGATGAAGGAGTGGTAGAAACACAATTAACAGCACTATCAGTGTTGTTTGAATTGACTTGTGCAGGGGATACATTACTTCCAGGGTATGGTGATGGAGATGTTGTTATTGAAGTAACAACAGAAGTGCTTTCAACAGACTGTGCATCTAAAGAAATTTCAAAGAATATTTGATAAATTATTGTTAGGTTTTTACAGAGGAGTAAGACAAGGCTTTCCGCTACACTATATCTCTTCAACTTTTTATAGAAGAAGCTATAAAACAGACGAAAATCAATAATAACGGAGTAAAAGTAAATGGTCAACAAATTCACTATATTCGTTTTGTGGACGACATTGTAATGTTGGCATAGTCAAAATACAAAAGACACTAAGTATCGAAAACGTAAAGAAAAGAATAGCAATTGCTAAACTAGCGTTCCAGCGGAAATGAACCCTTCTAGTTAACCTGAAAAACCTGTCAATAACCACATGGAAAAGGTTCCTAAAGGCATTTCTTATATGGAGCGTCTTAACTTATGGGTGAGTAACGTGGACTCTATAGAAACAGGAGAGTAACGGACTGCTTGCTGCAGAAATGTGGTTCTGAAGGAAAATTACAAAAACAAGCTGGACAGCGAGAAAGTAGATCTAGAGGGGTATACAGCATTGAAGCATTTACTTGAGAGTCCTTCATCAATCTCAGTTATCATAACCCTGTGACTACACCAACCTCACTATGCCTCGTCTACACACAGAACACCCCCATGCTAGTTTTGTTTGGCTAACATATTAATGTAATCAGTATCTTTTTGTAATATAATTAGTATCATAGAGAAATTTAAATCTGGTAGTTTTACTGCAATTTTTTTTAGTGAACTAAGGAATACATTGAAGTAAATATTTACCATAAATCAAAACCTTCTAGAATAAATTAATAAAAATCTCAAGATTATATGTATTTCTTACTAATAAACAACTAAAATCAATTTCAACTTACGACCATGTTTATTATGAAGATTTGAAGCAGCAACAGTAGCAAAATTTCCAACAGTGGTTGTACTAGTTTGAGTAGTAACTGACTGAGACACAGTTTGAGATGTGTTAGATGCAGTGGTATTATGATTAGTAACAGATGATTTAACAACAGCTGCTATTGTTGGAGCTTTTATGGTAGCAGTAGAGTTTGTATTACTTGATGAATTTACTTTTACTGGAGTTGGTTTCACAGTGCTCTGAACAAGTAATAACGTTCTTAGTGTTACAAACAAAATTTAAATTTATTTAAACTGACCTTTGATGAATCATCTTTCTTTTTCCGCGTTTGTAGTGGTGTTGGTATTGCGGCAACAAGAACTGGAGCTGTAGAAGTAGTGATAGCAGTAGTTGTGACAACTGTTTGAACTGTAGAGATCGACGAAATTGATTCACTAGTTGTAGTAATAGTAGTTGTCATCACTGGGATAGATGCTGTTAGCACAACTGTCGATACAGATACAGGTTCTTCTATGGAATGATTTTGTGACGTGGGAGCAGGAGATGATGGACATGAACCAGCAACACTAGTAGTTTGGCTAGTTGGTGTACCTTTAACATAAATTAGTATAAATTTAGTACAATACTGTGTATTACAAACTTTCCACTTGGGCTACAAGATTGAATTAAAGATAATAATATAACCACAGGCAGAAATGTAAATTTCTTAGTTCTTATTACATTTTCACTTATTCCCAATTACTTATTTTACATGAACAGGTAAAAGCAAATTAGTGCATTACACTTTCCTAACTTAATAGGTATACCCAAGAATTCAAAACGACTAGTTTCTATTATAGATGAAATCGATTTTTTTAAGTAGAGCTATTAAGATATCATTTTTTTTTTTTTAATTTATGCAAATAGATTTAAGCAATTTGAAAAACATATTATTACGCTTATCTTGATATTCATGTTGCCAATAATATTTTTTTTTTTTAAAGTATGTCGGTACTTTTTAGTAGCAAGTTCAATGCTTTATACCACTGAGCCATACACATGAACTAAATGAAACTAGGTTTTTTTAATAAAACCACACATGTATTGTAGTCGTTTTTTTTAACATGGATGTAAGCGACAATGTTTAATATGTTGTCATTCTATTTTCAATAATAAAACTAACTTGTACATATAATCTATATATCCTAAGCATTGTTTATAATTATTACTCAAATATCAGCAATGTCTATTTATAACATTAAGGAGAAAAGATAGGAAAAATACAAATTTAGTATTGAATATTTTAATATGCATACTCCTAACCAAGAATTGCCTTAAACTTAAATTTTGGTAAACCTTCTCCCTCCAAGAAGAGGTTATTTAGACAGAACCTTCAATCCTAGAAAATATATGAAGTGACTTAAGATATTTTATAGAATTTCTAGGTATTATATAGAATGACAACATTAAACACATTGTCCCTAACATATGCGTATATAATTACCAGACTGCGTGATTAATATATAGGATAGTATATCCACTATTCAACCTATCATAAAAAACTAAAATTACCATTGGCTTCAGCAGAACTGTTAGCAGAAACACCTAACTCAAGCTCAGCTGAACCAATTATATCATCATATAAATCGTCATTATGCATGAAATCTTCTTCATGTGAGGCTTCAATATAATATTCTACATCATCCTTAATTGTTCGAATCTAAAATCAAATAAATTGGTATAAGATAAATAATTAAATTACTTATGTGACTGTACACATACAAACACACATAGAATAGCTAAAAACATTATTCTGATAACTGTAATAACTTTTAACTTAGTCATTATGAATTTTAGTTGAATTAAAAAACTTGTTTGTTATTTACAATGTTTTTAGTGTAATAAATATTTACACTTAATTTAAAAACTAAAATACAAAGCTAACGCTTCCCCTTTTTTTTGTGCATATTTTAAAATATAAAATTTGCTTAAAACAATTAAATGCCTGATAAATTCAGATTTCAAAGTTATTGAGTTTTAATAATTACAGATGTTATGCTCGAGGAATAGAGAATAATCAATAAGTGTTTCGTCTAAAAACAATGTTACACTTAACAACTCTCCTCGCCTAGCTTTTAAATGTCAAGAATAAACAACTGATGAAATATTTATTCACAGCTGTTAAACAATAAGTCATTAATTTTAATAGATAATTATCATACAAATGGTTATTCTTAAGTTTTCATAAATAAATAAAAATAAATTTGATATCACTAATTTATATTAAAAAAGGTGAAATAAACAACAATTAAAAAATATATAGGAATAATAAAAAAATTTATTGCTTTTAAAAACTAAAATATATTGTCTAGATCAAATGTTATTACTTGTGTCAGAACTTTGTGATCAAATATAATATTAACTACTATTGCTGTACCTTTTTTACTTCCACAGACATATTATCTAACAATCTTAACAATGTTTCTAATTTCCGTATATGAAACCTATGTCGTTCAACTCTTGCTTTTAATTCATCTAGTTTTTCCTGTTTATCTTTGTCTAATCGCTTCTTTTTTCCAACTAATAATGACTCCATTTCACATTCGTATTGATCCATCTTTAAATTATAACACATTTATTAAAATACTTTTATTTTCAAATATAAAATAAAAACATGCTTTTTAGTTGCACTTTTATAACATGTGTCAAACATATAACCCTTAACTATTCAATCACAAAAAACTACTTTTAAATGTATTTTTATTATTGTCAGTTAATAAATATTAACACAACACTACCCCCAACATATTATAATAATTGTATTAAGAAATTAGTATGGGTTTCATTTACCCGTATTTTACCAACATTCACAATATAAACAAAAAAAATCTATAACTGATGAATTGATGTTTTGCATAATATTTACAACTTATGATTACATTATAAAATAACAAAAAATTTAATTTTTGTTGAAAAGTGAAATGTTTAGTTATAAATTATGTTTTTAGCGTATATATAATTAAAATATCTGTAAAATATTTCAACTGTAGATTTATATGGTGTTAAGACTAACAAAATCCACGATTTGAGAAAATTGAGCAATATAAGTATGAACAAAATGAATAAAGTAAAATATTTTTTAAGAAATTCGAAAAATCTTTAAAATGTTGTTATGAAATTAATGTACAGAAAGGTATTTTTATCTGTCAACAACCACCCAAGTGTACTTGACAAATATTATTGGCACACAAAATAGTTCATTAGCATTTTATATAACTTCATACAAATGGAATATTTATGAAAGTTTATTTAAAGCATAAGTAATAATGTTATCAGAAAAAAGTTTTTTTATTTAAACTGTATTTTTCTTATTTGACATGTTTTGTAATTATTTTTTTAATTAACAATTTTTAAATGGACAATTGTTTTGTTAATTGTTTTCTAATTATCATATAAGCTGTTAATAAATAAAATATATTATATCATACAACTTAGTTCCTAATAATATAGTAAAAATAATATAAATAGGTTATAAAATAACAAAATATTTTTAAAAAATCCTTTTAGTATAAAAAATAATACACTAACTTTAACGTGTATCTCTGTAGCCATGCTATCATCATCAGTACTCACAACATACAGAGACCGATTTAGATCTATTACATTTTAATATGTATTACTGAAATAATTACAGTATTACAAAATTTGCTACAGTGTATAATTGTTTGTGGCAAAGAGTTTTTAAAATATTTTATTATTTAGAAAAAAGTCTGTTGTTAGCGTTGAAGATGACAACATCGTTGTCGTAACATGTTTACGCTAGAAGTGTATAATTTTTATGGTTTAGGGTTCAAGTAGATTTTATATCTTTACTATATTTTATTATTTATTTATACGTAACAAGAAGTGTTGCTCAGATTTTTCTCAAAAATTGTAAGCATACAAATTGTTCAACTTTGATTTTAAATATTTATGGTTAAATAAAATTTAAAACTGTGCATCTCCAAAAATGTAATTCTGTACAAAAATAGCTATGCAACACCAGTGCAGAAGTTATAAAATAAAACAATATAATCAAACAAATAGTAACGTAGATACCAATATTGATTTTTCATTGGTATGTTATAAATGAGTTTTATAAATAGGGTATGTTATAAACATTATTTAAGTTTAATTTTCTACATTTTACAACTCAAGAATATATAGTGCGGATTCCTCTTTTACATCACAATTCAAACACAATTACATAATTCTTTAAATAAAAATGTAAGAATAAAAATATTTTACTTGTATATTGAGGGATTCAATTGATTGAGTTAGCCAAGAACTTGTTTCTTCTCTTTCTTTTTGAGCAGGATCTAATTTTTGGGCAGCACCTAAGCCTTCTTTAGAATAAGCTTTAGTCTTTGTTTCTCGTTCAACTACTTTAAATCTTTCCATTTGCTACAAGTATACATTTAATCATATTTAATCGTAATACAAAATTTAAGAATATATATTTTGTAACTAACAGTCTCTATTAGCTTTCGATAATCAAGCAATGAACTTTTGTCTTTGATTTCTGCTGACGCAATCCAACTTTTAATCTGATCACGTAGCCTTTGTAACTTTTTAATTTCTTTTTTAAGGTCGGCCTCGTACTTTTCTTTTTGATTGCTATTTGTAGCATTGTGAACTTTTTGCCAAATATCTTCAAAAGTCTCAACACCCTCGGTAACTTTCTTAAGGCACCGATCAATTTCACCTAAATAAAATTTAAGTCAAACCATGTTAATTCATTTAAATTTAACAAAACATATTATTACCAGAGAGAAATACTAAGAAAACCTATAAGATTAATGATTATATATTAGACAAATAATTTCAATCTAGTGTAATAGTTTAGTTTTATGTTAAAAAAATATATAATTTTCAACATAAAAAAAATGATAGTTGATAAATTAAAAAGTTCTGTGTACAATTTAACATATTTGATATATGCATAAATGTAATACAACTGTACAATAAAAAATGAAAAATAATTACCTTGAAGCTTTCTAGTGGCTGCCATAACTAAGAAAACATTTCTATTACAAACATTAACGTAACATACTTAGACTACATACAAATTACAATACAAATTTTTGTCACAATTTTAGACTAAAAAATTGTTAAAAAATTATTATTATTATCATACAAATTTCACCACTACCACTGTTTGTGTTTGTGTGTAAACGCTTTGTTCAAGATGGCTACTGATAATTCCCAGGTTATTCAAAATTATTCATGATAATATAATGTATTCTTACCATAAAAAGATTAACTTAATTTACACTATTTGTTCTACATAGTTAAAAATAATACATTTAAATAATCAGTAGTATTACATTAAATTTGAATTAAATTATTCGAAAACTTTTTTTTATAAAATATAATTTTTCCGTTTGTTGGTCTCCCAAGTCAGCTGTTTAATTTTTTGGGTTTTTACTACTGTAAATTAGAAACTGTGATTAGAAACTCTTATCTATAATTTTACGATTTAATCGATATTTGATATCGTATATTTCATTTCAGTCTCATACTTTTAAGTTAAATTGTAGTTTGTACAATATTAATCTCGTATTTAATATTTATGGCGACGAAGAGTTTAAGGTATTACTTATTGATGTGCTGGGTGGTTGCTGAGTTTATAAACAATAGGGCTTTTAATAATTAATTATTTATCTGTAATCTTTTTTTTATTATACAATCTGGTAATAGTGTAAACAGGGTTCTAGTTTTAATATATAAGTATAATATTATCTATTTTGTAATATTTTCCTTGCATTTTATTTGGTAACTTAAAAATGCATTACATTTGGTTGTAGTAGTTTTTGCAAAATACACAAAAGGATATTATATTTTGTAATTTACACAAATAACAGTATTTTAATTTCTTTGGAACACTACTTTAAATTGTTATTAATTAATATAACATTTTTTAATTTAAAACATTGTTAATATATATTATTACATATTATACATACATTGTTTAACTACGCCATACACATTTTTAGTAATCTTATTTTGGTAGCAAACCTATATTAATCATGTATTCATTGCGTCTATTTCATTAACACAACAGTTGCCGTAATTTATATCTCGGCAAACTATCTGTACATTTAATCTATATTATTAAATAGAAATGGTGTTTCACATAATTGCTATAGTATTTAAAATAACATTATTGTTAAATACATGTGAATGCGGCACTAATAACATATAGTTTTCAATAATTATCAGATCATTTATTTTTGATCATTTAAACTTTGTGTAAAAATAAAACAATTCTTTGAAATATTTTTATTATTTACCCTTTGATTAAAATTGATGAATTTTATACTTGAATTTTTTTTATAAATTGTATTATTAATTATTTTGTTTTTTATTAATTGCAGTATGCTATAATTTCCAAAAAACATTTAATACAATCTCAATATATTTAATTACTTTTTATTATTGAAGCTACTTTTTATGTAATCATAATTACTAAAATTATTATTCTTATTGCCTCATGATATGTTGTTATTGAAGTTGAAATATTGTAACGAGCATTTTAAATAGCCCTAACTTTTAAATAGAGTAAGGACAAAAAGGCCATGGGTATACAGGAATTATTATAACTGAAACTGATAAAATCACTTTCAAATAAACGTTTTGATGCAAATCTGTAGATAGTCAAATTACTAATATTGGTTCATTGACACATAAGCAACCTGGAATTTCAATACAGCCAAAGAGTTAATATCCCTTTCTTTTGTTTTCTTTGAATAAAAAAGTTTGACTAACAATATTTAAGTGAATTGTTTTTCTAGATTATCCTCAATCTAATTTTTAAACCTAGATTTCCAATACAATGAAGTTTCCACCCCTTCAAGGGTAAAAGGTTAATGATATGTTTTTTCGGTTTTCAATGTATATTGATAATACAATGTCTAAAGAATATTCCTTACCAAATAGGAATTAATTCGACCATTTTTAAAAATATTATAGCGTACAGTAATTTAAAATTTTAAAATATGTTTATTTTCTGTAGTTTTTCTCAATTTTGAAGAGAAAGTTGTAAACTTTTGAAATTTTCGGTCATCAGTGTTTTTATGTACGATTTCTGAACTTGTAGACATGCAATATAGAGAAATCAGTTAAGAAGATCGTGAGTGTAGATACAACAATAATAATATATTATTGTAAAACGAATACTTTCTCAGCTTTGCAATGGCGACCTGGTTTATAAAATGGAATTTATACGTTTGTTTATAAAGCTAACAAGTTAAAACATCATTCGATGTTATTCGAACTATAGTTAAATTTCTATGATTTATAATGAAATCGCGTTCAGTTAATCTCGGCATAATACAATAATTGTTATTGAGGTGATTAAAATCACTCCGTGCAGAAATGTCTAACCTTAATAATTATATTATTTCGCTTAAAACTGACAACGGTATCCAGGCATTGGGTACTTATAATAAATAATTTTTTTTTTATTTACCGTTAAAACTTAAACTACGTGACTTGACATTGGGAAAAAACGGTTGTAAAGGAACAAAGCACCAAAATCCTAATGCCATCAATTTGGATGGCGACTTGTGGGCGTGGAAAATATAGGCAGACGCAACCAAATGATTGTGCCCCAGAGTAAAGAGTTGAGTTGAGCAAGTAACCGGAAACATTAATTTTAGACGAGTAAAATGCAGCAAAATATACCATTTATGTAGTTGAAACGAAATTTACCGTATTTAACATTATAACAATATTCGCATTATCAATAATTACCCACCGTTAAAAGTTAAAACATATAATTGTACCTATATATTGTTTCCTAACCCACGTTCAAGAATAAAAATTCGGAGATCGTACCGAGTTCAGACTTCAGGGTGACAGTGGGTGTGTGTGTGTAGAGCCGCCGCCGTTGCGAGTGCGTGTGCTCGTATTTTGTGTAGTTGGTAGTGGTGAGACTTTTCACTTTAGTAATAATATCCGTGTATGTGTATGTGCATTTTATTTGTGTAATGCGTACGCGCGAGTGTGTGTGTGTACCTATATATGTATATATTTATATATATTTCATAATATTATTATGCTCCATAACCCAATAGACTACTCGTAGACAAAGGCCGCTCGGTAGACGTATAATGCTTGATGTTACGGCCGTACGTAAAGTGTAATTGATTGTACGAAAATCGGTAAATTAGTTTCCGGAAAGAAAAAAACAAAAAATATACGAATCCGTCATTTGCTTCGGTAAGAATATTATAATAAAAAAAAAAATTACTCTATATAGTGCAAGGTGAACCGTCGCAAGAGAGAACGCGATATTTTTACTTCTATCCGATTTCCAAGAGCGGAGAGCAGCCCGTCGGGAGTTCGGACACTTTTCACCCGACCGCGGTGTGTGTGTGTGTGTGTGCGCGCGTGTGTGTTTGTGCGTGTGGACTACGTGACAATTTCAAAATATGGGATGGACGTCCGTAGTCTATAAGCCCGTGGTCCACGCACCACCGTTTCAGTGTGAATTGTGACTATTCGATTTATTTTTTATCTTGGCGATCACTAGTCTAAGCTGTTAAAACGTAGTTGTGCTGTTTTTGTTAGAATACGTTTTGACTAGGTACAAAAATTTACAAATAACTCGTCGTCGTCAGTGGGAAACAATCATAACAATAATAATTTATAGCCGTTCTTAGTTGGTCCGCAGTGCGAATATTTCTTCTTTTTTTTTTTTTTTGTTCTTTCAACATGAGCGGTAAAAAAGATCTACACGATATTAAATGTAAACTAGAGATAGACGAGCCCAAACAAAAACAATGCCCGGAAGGGAAATTCATCGACCCGGCCAGTATGATGGAAAAGGGCAAATTCGTTTTTAAAGTTCCGCCCGAAGCTCCAGTTTTCGAACCGACCGTCGAGGAGTTCAAGGATCCATTAAAATACATAGCGAAAATTAGAAGTGTGGCCCAAGCCCATGGGATCTGTAAAATAAGACCTCCCCCCGATTGGCATCCTCCGTTTTGTGTTGATGTTGACAAATTTAAATTCACTCCTCGTATACAAAAACTTAATGAACTGGATGCTAGTACTCGTGTCAAACTGAATTTTTTGGAAAAAATTGCAAAATATTGGCATTTGCAAGGGGTGCGTATGAAAATACCTGTATTAGAACAAAGAGCTGTAGATTTATATTCTCTATATAAAATAGTAGAATTTGAAGGTAGTTATGATAAAGTGTGTTCAGAAAAAAAGTGGACCAAAGTAGCAAGCCGTATGGGCTATGTGTGTGAAAAACAATCTGGTACAGTATTAAAAAATCATTATGAGAAGTGGCTTCACCCATTTGCTCTTTTTCACACCACTATTAAAGATGAGATTTATTACAAACCCGTCAAAAGAGAATGTGAAATAGAAAATGAAAAAGAAGAAAGTTCTTCCGCTTCCAGTTCTCCAAGTAAAAGAGCAAGACTGAGTCCAGATGATGAGAAAGATTCAGATGACTACATAAAAGATCCATTTTATTTAATGGAAAACAAGGAATTGAGAAAGTTGCAGTTTTTTGGAGCAGGGCCAAAAATGGCTGGATTTAGTTCAAAGTGTAGAATAGGACATTTGAAGTCTAAAGAATCTAAAAAATCTAAAAGAAATCGAAAAGCCGTTGTAGATGAGTTGGCCAAGTATTATTGTCAGAAGTGTGGAAGTGGTAAATCTGAAGAAACAATTTTGATTTGTGATGGGTGTGACTTAAGTTTTCATATGCAATGTTTGATGCCACCATTAACTAGTGTTCCTAAAGGGGAGTGGAGGTGCCCTAAATGTGTAGCTAATGAAGTAATTAAGCCTAGTGATGCTTTTGGATTTGAACAAGCTCAACGTGAGTATACTCTTCAACAATTTGGTGAGATGGCGGACCAATTTAAATCAAAGTTTTTCAATATGCCTGTTCATCTTGTACCTACTGAAAAAGTCGAACAAGAGTATTGGAAAATAGTATCATCCATTGATTCTACTGTTATAGCCGAATATGGTGCTGATTTACATACGATGGATCATGGTTCAGGATTTCCTACTAGCCTTGCGCTACGTGGTAATGAAAATAATACTTATTATAAATCTTATATTGAAGATAGTTGGAATTTAAATAACATACCTGTATTAAAAGACTCTGTTCTAAGTTTTATTAATGCTGATATATCAGGGATGAAAGTACCATGGATGTATGTTGGAATGTGTTTTTCAACGTTTTGTTGGCATAATGAAGATCATTGGAGTTATTCTATTAATTATTTACATTGGGGTGAACCAAAAACATGGTATGGCGTCCCAGGGGATGCAGCTGAAGCATTTGAGGAAGTTATGAAAGAAACAACTCCAGAATTGTTCCATTCCCAGCCTGATCTTTTGCATCAGTTAGTAACTATATTGAATCCAAACATTTTAATGAAAGAAAAAGTCCCTATTTATCGAACAGATCAAGAAGCTGGTGAATTTGTTGTTACATTTCCAAGATCTTATCATACAGGTTTTAACCAAGGATACAATTTTGCTGAAGCTGTAAATTTTGCTCCAGCAGACTGGATATCAATGGGCCGAGAATGTGTTAATCATTATTCGTCTCTTAAACGAATTTGTGTGTTTTCACATGATGAACTCATTTGTAATATGGTTAGCACATGTGAAGATCTTGCACCTAAATCTGCTGAACTCGTGTATGACGATTTGGCCAAAATGGTTAAGTTTGAAAGAATACAACGAAAGGCACTTCTGGATTGGGGCGTAACTGAAGCGGATTTTGTTGAATTTGAACAGAAAGTAGATGACCTCAGACAATGCATAGTATGCAATACCACTTTATATATTTCAGCAGTGTCTTGTTCCTGTGATCCAAACAAACTTGCTTGTCTTCGTCATTTTAAACAACTATGTGGATGTCCAGCTTCGTCGCACACATTCAAATATAGGTACACTCTAGATGAATTTCCACCACTTTTAAGGAAGGTTAAAGCACAAGCAGAAATGGCCTATGACGAATAATTGATTGACTTAATTATGTTTGTAAATAATGGTAGCTATGATTGACTATTTAACAAATAGTGAAAAACTAATTTTAAAATAGTTTGATTTATTATAATAGTATTGTTTTATATTATTTTTTCATCTCATAGATAATTAATTGTCATATATCAAATTCCTTAGTTGTTAATGCCTTATTTTCTGCCCCAGTATTTAGAATTGATAAAAATTCCTAATTTGTTATAAAAGAAAAAAAAACATGTTTGTTAACTTAAAAAGAACACTTGAATTATTTAATCACTTCCTGTCTAATTTTAATGAATTGTGTATTTTAATCATCGATATACCTACTTTAATACTTAACTACTATTTTTTAAATATTATATTTTTTTGAGTTATTTGAATTTTATTGCTGACAACGTTTTTATTTATTTTAGTTCTTGTATATTATGTAAACGTTCCAAATGACCTTTTTTATATTATTTATTTGTGGGAACCAAATCCGATCAACAAGATTTTTTATATGCAATACCCTATCAAATATTACAAAGTAGATTTATTTATATTACATATTCTACAAAAATGTATAAGAATATGATAATTGTTTTATTACTCTAAATATTTATCTTTTAAAAGCCAAACATTACTGGGAAAGTATTTCTTTTTTTTTTTTATATACTTCTAATGTTTTAAGTTAGTTAGTGCAAATTAAGCCCAGTTGATCTCTAAAATAAACAACATTGTATAATTTTGTTACAATACGTTTGAAAAGTGTGATTTTTTTTTTGTACTTGATTCGAAAAGGTAGAGTTTAAGTTCCTATGTATATATTTTTTCTTTTTTTTTTATCTATTATTTTCCTTAATTATAATTTATTTCTCTCTTAATGTATAATATTTACATGGAATTAAATACAGATGACCTCTTGAATTTTGAAATGTAAAGTCCGTTTTTTTTATAACTAAAATAGTTTTCTCTTATAAAATTTATATTATATATATATATATATAAAGTTAATCAAATTTATATTGTAGTAGTGTAATTGAGCAAAACATGTTAAGTCAGAAAATACAAAATGTAATTTTTCCAGTAAAAGAGATAACCTTTCTGGAACATACTATTTGTAAAATAAAAGTATAATTAAATAAATATATTATTTCACTTGACGAGTTTTCTAAATAAGTACTTGAACAAATAATATAATTATATTAGAATATAGATGATTTTTTAGTTGAACTCAGCCCTTAAAATTAAATGAAAAAAAAACATTTTTGTATGGTAATAGGGTATACAGATGTTGATCGTAGTCCATGGCATATACTTGACAATATGTCTTCTAGAAACTCACTATATTGTTATCATTGTACACAGAAAATAATTATAATTTAGTTTATGTATAACTTGGTTATAATACCTCGAACAGGTTAATTAGCACAAAAAAACATTAAACTTTTTATATAGGTAACAATGTAACTTAAAAAAAAATGTTTATAATTATAGTAACATTTAAATTTTGGGGCATAATTATTGATTTTAAATAAATATTATTAGGACACTAATTGTGTTTTTTTGAATTTTAACACGCCGGATAAAGACAACATTTTTTCTGCAGTTGACTCATTTATTTTATCAGATACTTGTCTGACGAGATTATTTTGGAAATTCTGAAACATAACATAAAAAAATTAGCTTTATTATATAGCATGTTATGACATCGAGCCATACTAATATATGAGTGGACTTCAGTGCAGCATATAAAAGAGCCCACCGTTGTTTTAAATCTTAAAAAATAATATATGCAACTTGTAATTACAATTTTATGAATGTGTTAAATCTTTCATGGATTGAACTACAACTTTTCCCTAGTTCTTTATCATAGAAGTTTAACTTTAAGTAACAAGGTTTACAAATTGTTATAAATGTTGATATGAATTTACTTAAAATTTGTCAATTTTCTGTTGCCTTTGCGTCTCTGTTGAGACATTTTTTATATATGTAATTATCACTGAGGACAAAAATAATACGTTGTATAAAGAAAATGTGATAATAAAACAGGATTGTCGGTTGAACAAATATCCAGTTGGTTTATTGGGACTATATCGGTTGACCTTTATCAATTCTATTAGCTACATATTACGAGTATTATTTATTTGTATAACAAAAATAATAGGGCCGGATTACTGAGAGAAGGCTGTATAGCCTAAAAGTTTTGAAGAAAGTTTGGAGGCAGGTAGTTGCTTAATAAAAAATAATGGAGCGAGGCACCACTATTTGTCTATTCATATATTAGTATAGTTTTATACTGTAAAATCCAGTAACTTGTATTTAGTGTGATATTTTGTCAGCATTTATGAATTGTACAACCTCGCTGTCTATTATTCAAAATTATTATTAAACAAGGTATGTTTTTTTTTTACTTTGTATAATTACCTTAATAAACTTATGACATTGAAATATGGACGCTCCAGTATAAATAGTTGATAGTTTTATTTTAATACCATCTTGAAGTTTATTTACAAATGGAATTGCCGAGGACAGTAATGTATGTGGACCATGTCTTGTCTTAAATATTATTATTTTGTTTGTTACATTACAATAATGAACTGCAATTAGTTAAATTAACTAATATTAAACATAAGTAACTGTAAATTATATCACTAATGTAGAATACATAATTACTATGGATTGATGATTGTAGTTCAACTCATTAGCTAACAATAGCTTTGTAAGCTGATTAGGTAAAAAATTCAGTTATGATTTTGTTACTAAAAGTTTGAGAGTAGACTCCATATTTCAGGCTTTCGGCTTTACCACTTTCCATGTCGCATTCTCCTGCTCCAGTAGTAGGTAAAAATGTCGATCCCAACTTCATCGCATATTGACGACCTTCTACAAGCAATGCAAAAGAGCTTTTTGTACCACTTAACGGAAAAGTCGAAAGCCTGAAATCTGGAATTGACTGTTAAACTACTTTTAGTAAAAAAGTCTTAACTATAAAAGTTTTACCTAATCAGCTTGCAGAGCACTCAGTTGTTCGCTAATGAGTTGAACTACAATCCAACTTATTTTCAATGCCCTAGCAATTTAGAAGTAAGAGCACTACTCTCAGTTATTATGGGACACTCTTTGGATTTATAAAAAAAAAAATATTATGATAATGGCATTATCATGAAAAAAATTGAAAATGTTATTAGAAGTTTTCTAAAAACTTTACACAGAGCTGCTTTGTGCGAAATAAAACCTTTACTGCTCATTTTTTAAAGTAAAAAAAGTAAATGTTTTTAGTACCTTTTGATTATATAACATATCATATCTTTTTATCTAGACAATAATAATTTATTAATATTATCCCATATGGCACTTAAGAGCCAGAGTAAACTTGTTTGGGCTTTGTTCGGTCACATATTGGTGAAATGTCTTATTTTCAGCATTTAGATTTTTGCCATGTCAAAGAGGATAGCAGTCTCTTTTCCTAAACAGATATCCTTGCCCAATGTGAGAGGCCACTCGAACCGGATTTTAACTGATGGTAGTGCTTGCCAGCCTAGCCGCCTCAATCCATTTGGCCACTGTACCAAAGAAGATTGAATTAATGTGACAAACATATAAACAGAAGGGTAATTTGCGAGTGTTTAATTTATCATGAACTAGTCACACGCTTTAAATAACTGAGATGATGGCCCAGAAGTTATATTTTTATAAATAAAGGAAGATCGTTGTAGCAATAAAAACTTGTACATTCTTTAGGAAATTTAATATTAATATACTTGCCTTTAAAACATGTCTGAATTGCTCCAACACCAAAATCTCCATGGAGTGTTTTCAAAACATTTAGTACAGATAACTGCAGATCTTTATTTGTAATTTTCAGATGGGTATCATTATTTTCTAGAATATTTAGTTGAACTACCAAATATCTAAAAAAAAATGTAATAACATCTCAAGATAAACATAAATTTATTTCAAATTATAATAAATAACAACCACAATTTATTCACTTCATAACGTTTTCAATAAAAGTAAATATTGCCTACTTATTTAGTATTCTTTACTTACCGATTTTTATAGCGTACCATTCTAAACCACCAATATTATTTATTACTTAGGAAACGCACAACAACTCAAATTATATATTAGTTATTTAAGTTTTACTACCGTTTAACGAATAAAGTCAAGATTTAATTATGAGTTATGACGACCTAACCAAACGGGAGTTCTAACTTCTAAACATTTTTTTTCCAACGACACATAAAAGATAACAAACGTAGAGACTACCGCGGTCTACGCATTGCGATAACACCTCGAAGAGTCACATGGTTTAATCACAGAATAACAAGAAGGGAAACTTTAAAAAAAATTACAAGGGTTCTTATGAGCCACCGAAAAAGGCTGACTGCCATATTATTATTGTTTTTGCGGCTGGGAGCCAGACTATAATGGATGGACTCTGAGATCATAATATGGTTAAATATTAATATAATACATATACAAGTATAATATTTTGGTATAAATCTACTTTACCGGACACCTTTTTTTTCGATTTTTTTTTTTGATTCGATAGTATTTTTCACGCTGATTGCGAATATGTAAAAATTTTGGGCCGCCTAGCGCCGCACGTCTACCCGCGGCCGCCGGGTACTTCATAACAAAGATCGCGCGTTATACTGATAACAAGTTACATGCGTTTAAAGATCGCCGATCACTGGGCTAGGTTTTGTCTCGTTAGGTCGCTGACCGCTTCCTGGCAGTTTCAGGTTAGTTTTTTTATTCCCTTTAGGTGAGCTATTTTTTCCTCTGGGGGTTTGGGGGCGTGAGCTTCCATCCAACGAAGAGCCCCGAAGGGGCTCGAGACGGCTCCCGGAGCCGGCAGGCGTAGGGAGTTGTTTTGCATAGTTAGCAGTTTATTTAATTAAAACTTAACTGAAAAAAGAAGTCTGCCCGATTTTAAACTCAGATTCGTAATCAGCGTAAAAAACACTGTAATATGGCAATAAAAAAATCGAAAAAAAAAGTGTTCGCTAAAGTACGACCGCGACGTCGAAAGACGGCCGGTATGTCGAGAGCGGCGACCGACTAACGAAGTACTCGTGGGCGGCCGGGAGACGGGGCCTGCCGGGCGCGCGCGTATGTCAAAATCTGCGAACTTCAAACGTCTGTAACTTCCAAAGTAAGTCGAGCGGCCCAAATTTTTTGCAGATTTGTAATCAGCATGCAAAATACTACCGATTTTAAAAAAAAAGGTGTCCGGTAAAGTAGATTTGTTCCAATTTTTGTATTTAATCAATGATATTTATAATGTGAATTGTAAGGGACATACGGGAATCATATTATATTACACAGAATAACCAGAAGGGAAGCCTAAGCCCAGACTGATGTGTCCGACATTTTGTTCTTTTTCATATTATGTACAGTTATCACTCTTTTTCCTGGAATTATCTATTGGTTAATAAGCAATCTATTATAGCTGGCCAGTGCTCGGAGTACGGACACTTTCAAAAATATGTAACACGGTTTTTAATGCTATATATAAAAAACGTGAAGGCTATCTTCTAAAATATTAATAAATGTAGTGGTTATTTCTAAACATTGACAAACATCACACGTGGAAAGACCACAGATAAAAATTTAAAACATGTGTAGATTTTTTTTAAGTAGTAATTTTTAATCGGTTTTTAATTAATAATGGCGACAGCAAATTATGACGAGAAAGGACTTTGGCGTGAATTTTTCGCTATTTATCGTGAGCTTTCCGAACTGTGGAAAGTAAAATGTGACATGTACAAAAATAGAATTAAGAAGGATGCGGCATTCGAGAAACTGGTGCAGAAAATTAAAGAAATAGGCCCCAACGCTAATAGGGATATCGTGCGTACCAAAATAAATTCTCTTCGTACCATCGAGAACTTAAAAAAGTAAAGGCCAGCATGTAATCCGGTGCTGGATCTGGCGACGTATATGTGCCTAATCTTTGGTATTTACCCAAGATTTCCTGATAGAATTCTCGAAATTGTCTCAAATTCAAGAAACTTCCACGATGGAAGTATAGAACCATTCCTTTATCCACGCTAGCTTTCTTTTCTGTTTTTTTTTTGTTCCGCCAAACAAGCAATAATTATTGAGGCACAAGTATTCTCTACGTCGGACATCATGCGATATTCTTTGGCAGAGTCAAAACACTAACTGAACTTTGCACAAACCGATGGAAAGTGTCCTGGTGTCAAAAATTGAAGGTCTTGAGGGTCATTTGATTGCTCACATAGAGGACGAGAATGAAGAGTTGCTTCAACTTGTGCCAATATTGTAGTAAATTCTTCGAATGATAAAATGGTTAGACCGACCACTCTTTGGATATGATATTTTGTCGCCTTGACGCCTCCCTCCCATAGGCCACCAAAATGTGGTGCGTGTGCAGGAATGAACTTCCAACATATGCCTTTTTGGGCTGTATTTTCAGTAATGGTGTTTGTTGCCAATTGAAGAAATTGCTTCAATTGATTATTTGCACCTACAAAATTGGTGCCGTTGTCGAAATTCACTTCAATTGGCTTTCCGCGTCTCGCTATAAAACGTCGAAATGTTGCCAAAAATGCTACATATACTTTTGTGGTAGTTCGGCTTATATGTGTGACAAATGTCATTCAAAATACACGGTAATAAAGATTGGAGCTCCCGGCTCACGACTCTCTTTGTACGGCCCCATAAAGAAAGTCGGAACGGGAGTGTCGTACATGTCCACGCTTTCTCGGCCGATAGGGTAGTAGAGTTACACCCTCGGGTAAACCTTCAGAAATTTCGTTATCTTGTTCCTGGTTCTGGTTTTCTGGTACTCCTAATAAACATAACATCAAAAGTAAATATTATACATTATATATAATTTGTCATAATAATTTTAATATGTTTTATCAACAAAAAAAGTATAGTTTATTATCGGTAACGTTATGATCTGTGTTGGTGATTAATTATGTTTACGTTTATGATTGGCTAACAAAATGATAGTGTGATAGTTCAAGTGTGGCTCCGGCTTCAAATTTGTGGGGTATAGGACAGGTTGACCAATGTCGTCGTTACGATAAAAAGCAAAAAAAAAAATATATAAACGTTCTAAGACCCGAAGTTGTACCTCGTTATAATGAAAGAATGGGCGGAGTACATAAATGTGATCACTTACTGTCATTATATCGAATTTTATTTCATTATAAATAAAAAAAAACGTTTTAAATGACCTCCACAAGGAGGTCATTTGTCTCCTTTACTCTTCTCCTTATTTATAAACAGTGTTAATCGAGTTTTGCGTCACTGTCGCTTCCTCTGTTTTGCGGATGACATCAAATTATATATGCGAGTATGTAATATTAAGGAATGTCTTAAATTACAAGCTGACTTTGACAGCTTTTCTAAATGGTTAAGTGCATTGGGTTTATCCCTTAATCTTTCAAAGTGTAAGGTTTTTACATTTTCTAGGATCCTTTCTCCAGTTGTTTTTTCATATATGTTTGGTATAAACGAAATTACGCGAGAATCCGATTATGTTATGGACCTTGGCTTAAAGTTTAGCTATAACCTTGACCCTAGACCACATATTGAATATGTGTGCTGTAAGGCATTTAAAACACTCGGTTTTGTGATGAGGTTGGCAAAAGACTTACTAGTCGGTAATTAGATTTGTGCGAGGGACAAGATTTATATTAAATATTTAAGGTATTTGTTGGTCTGTTTATTAAAAATTAAATGTGTATTTGTTGTACCTACAATTATAGGTATATATTTTTTTTATTTTACAATATATTTTAATAATTATTACTATATCCAAAATTTGTTCGTTTTTAAAATATTAATTACTGAAACTTGTGTATGTCGGCGTGAAAAGAGCCTACCTTGTCAATTTTATTTTTCTGAGATACAATTATTAGATATTTATTATTTAAGTGAATATTTGTTGTGGATAGGGTTTTTATTTAACAATAGCAGCAAATAGGACGAACCAACTAAAATTAGAGTATACTTGTTGTATATGATAGCCGACTGATTACTTTGATCATAATTAATTTGTTTATACAATAGTCAAACTATTGATAGGTATTGTATTTATAGGTTCACAGTTATAATGAAATGATTTCAAAGAGTGACATCCTACGGCCACGAGATCTATTATGAGAACTCGGCTCTAATTTATTTGAAACTATAAAAAAACTTATTTGAAATTATTTTTTACTAATAGTTCCAATTAAAACATTTTTTTTTCAAAAATTGTTTGAGTAAATTAAGAAAAAAATCTATGGCAGTCAAGACAAAGTCTGGTAAGTTCTCATTTTAGATCTTGTAACAGTCAACGTGTTAAACCACTAATTATATACTTTCATGTAGTCTGTGATTAAACCTAATGAACGGTATCATGCAACCCACATTCGAGTATTAAAAATTATGTTTATTCTATCATTTTTATTAACTATAAACTATACCATTAAATGCAACTAAACACATAATAACAGCTAATATACATATTAATAATAAACTCAATAATAAATTATCATGTAGTCTACAACACTAATTATCTTGAAAGCTTTGATTGCGAGTTGATTTTAATCAATATTTAATCAAATTTGTTTTATGTTTCACATTTTTCATAAAACAACATATATGCAATAGAACGTAGAACGTCTTGTAATGTAACTTCTTCTACAAGTGCATCTGATGTGAAAAACCATCTGAAAATTTAAAATACTCATAAAAAATGATTAAAAATGTAATACTAAATAATTAATAAAATTAGGATACTAATAAAAAAATTAATGAATATTAAAAATTTAGGTAGGCTTAGGTATCTATTTATTAATAAAATCTGGGATTCAATTATATTTTATGATATAGTTTATACTCGTGTAATGGTTACAATTTTTATCTCGTTACCACTCACCTTCAAATAATAGATTTAAAATTTACCTCTATTAGCATGTAAGGGTACAACACCATAGGGTTTACAGTGGACACACACGTTACAATAAACCATCTTATGATGGCAGCGTAGGTGTTTCTAAGCCTGTTAGCTACATGACGATAATTCCAACCTGAGAGTTAAATTAAATAATAGGTAAAATTTTATGGAATTGTGTCCGAAGTATTTTCCTTTATAAAAAATTAGGTCACTTCTTGGAATAAATGATGAAAAAGGCGCCTCCACCAAATTGTAATGTGATTGCTTAGCTAGATAGCTAGGCTAAGCTGAAGCAACCGTCGATAGAGTTAAACCTAGCAAAACTTAACAGAACGAGCAACTAGCCCGTTTCTACACTAAGTAACACTAAGTTTTTCTTATACATTTATTATGTGTTTTAAGAAGCTAAATGAGTGGCAAAACATTTAATAATGTACTCTAAATTATGCAACGATTAAGTACCATTTTTATTAAACAAATGCATCAGTCGCCACTTACCTATGGTCACACATGCTAATCAGGGTTAATTGCTAATCTAGCATAATCCTGTAAATGGTAACAGGGAGCAAAATATGACCATTACATATTTGTTTTTAATTGATATTTTTTTGTTAGTTAATATATAATACATATAAAAGAATATTAAAAATCTGTAATACAAAAATGATATTATTACTTTTAAATTAATTATTAAATCATAATAAATTAGGCTAACTACTGGTTTTCTCAATTATAAAATTTAGAAGGTTATATTGAAATTTGTTTGGACTAATTGGTTTTATTGTCGGACCCTTTTACATAAATGTGTAAAACAAAATTATGGTTATGAAGAATTAATAAAAATAATACTAATAGAAAAAAAAAGTTGCATGCAATATAGCAAAATACCTTGTATCACTGCACCTGTGTCTAGAATGATTTTTTGAAACCCCTCTTCTAAAAGTACTAAAATGACCAGCATTATCTTCACCTGCATGAACTATGACAGCTTTAAGTCTATAAATATATTTATCTCCCCTTAACCTAAAAATAAATACATAATTTAATATTAAATTGAACTAAAAATAAAATTATTACACAATGAATAAATAGTGTTAAAAAGTTAATAAAGTTTTAATAGTGTCCAAAAAGTACACATCCACAAAGAGTAAATATAAACAATAAGTTGTCGCCCTTTTTATACATAAACATAACGTTTAGGGGGTAACGTTAATGACATCATTTAGGTTTTTCTTAACTGAAAGGCAAGGGATGACCTTTTTAACTTTTAGACCAATTGAGAAGCTATAGGGTAATATTTCTTATCTATATAGGAACATGAAAAAACAGTTTACTTTTTAAGGAGTTATTGTGGTGGGTCCAAAATTAAAAAAAAAAAGCCAATACCTTTTCATCTCTGCATTGAAACTGTAATTTATTGTATTAAATTAAAAAAATACAATACAATAAATATGTGCATTTTAGGGTTAATTTGTTATCAATTTATTTTAATAAAGCTTTTACAATTGAGAAAATTAGATCACAAAGTTCTAACAATTTCAGGAAATTAGACTCAAAAGATTCTTTTTCTTAACTAACAGAAAATTTAGAAAGAATCAAGAGGTGAAACTACAACGATTGCTCTACTTTTCAGACCTAACCTAATGGAGGTATATAGTTTATACCATTTAAATTTAAAAGAAAGGAAAAGTAGTTTTTAATCTAGGGCGTAAATATAATTCCTCATTCAGGACAACATACTTCATCATATTTCCATACAATTTCCTTATTATTTATTTACTAAGTCAATTTATATGAAAAATGTACAATAACCTAGTTTTATAGGATAAAACTATTTTAAAATTTAAACGTTGAACTATACCCTGTCTGCCAAGCGAACATGTCTTGGTGAACAGGGTATATATTACTAGTTAATAGCATTTTTAATACAAACAAATTGAGTAATACTTTTCAATTGATTCAGGAGAAGATTTTTCTTTTGACAGTCTGAGTTTACTCAATTGATCATATACACTGGTATATTTATCCATTTTTAAATATTCTGGAAATTCCACAAAATCTTTTCTTTTTAATGGTCGATCTTTGGAATATTCAGTACGTATGAGATGAAGACATAAACAAGAAGGTAACTAAAATTTAAAAAAATTGTATATAAATTGAATTTATAGATTTTTACATAATAGTTATACTTTTCCAAATTTAACACTTTTCACAAAAGATTTTCCTCCAGTCTCAGTATTATTTTTATCACAGTTTTTACACGGCAGACTTTCTAGTCTTTCTGTCATTATGTAATTATCAAGGAGATCAGATAATTCTACCATCAATTGTGGTCGTTCTGGTAAATTTAATGATATAACATAAAATTTTTCATAATTTAATGAGGACTGTAACATACAATTTTTAAAAATGTTAATAACATATTATCTACTAAATGTATTTTGTATTATAGGGATCGTCCTATAAAAAATTGCAAAAACTGGTGAAAAAAGTCCAAATGAATACCTTCATGCAAGGTGGAGCCAAGTGGCAAAAATTACTGATTTGGGGTTTTGAGTATTTTTAATATTTTTTCAAGAAAGGACCTCTGTGACATTTGAGGGGTAGAGGCCTTTTCTTGTATAGAACAATTCAAATAGAAAAATTGTAAGTAAACCTATTTTGTTTAAAAAAAAAATATATATATAATTTTTATTATTTGAATTTTAGTAATTATCTCATTCAGTTTTGACTTTGTAACACCTTTTCCAGCAAATGATTTTAACTGAGATATTAGTACCTAATAATTTATAAAGGTATTTTATAAACATAAAAATATGTTTTTGTTAAATTTAAAATGTTTGAGGTTAAGAACTCAAAGACCTTAACTCCATAAGAATGCATTACAATTATTTAATGGAATGATTTAGGTTTAATTAAAAATAAAAGTTCAAATACTTTTAAAATCTGAATTTCCCCCATTAAATGTATCCTTATATTTCTAATTTTAAGTTATAAGAAAATATATAGATAAAACAATTTCACAACCCAATAAATTTAGATTCAAACAAAGGTACTTTTAAATGTTGTTTTTATAGGAACAACTTCAACAACGTCTATCTATAAATTTAAATAATTTAAAATTTACAGTGTTTTAAATGGCTTGGATAGTTTTTTTTTTTTTTTTAATCAGATGCATGTGATATTTTCTATTGATGGGAACTAATTTAATATATTGGTTTTGAATAGTAATTAGTATCCAAATGCTATAATGTTCCACTATTTTTAACTGAAATTAGAACTTTCGAATAATTCCCAACATTAGTCTCATTCTCACTTAGTCTTATCTGGTTTAGGTCATTTAGACCAACAAGATGTGATAAGGGTTATATATTATATATAAAAATAATTTGATATATATTAGTACACTTACTGTACAATTATATCTATACTTACTTTATAATGGCATAATGAACATTCAATATTATTTGACAAATACCCCAAAAAAGGTGGAGGTTTTACATTTTGATTTTTATCGAGATGTTTTTTGTCACCGCCGTTTCTATTGAAATTATTAGTTTTAGGTGTTAAGTTTATGATATATAATGTAATATTTTGAATAATCACCTTGGACCAACATTGTTTTCATTTGACATACTATATAGAATATCTCCTTCAGCTTTAGATAAATTGAGATTTTTGCTACAGGTGTTGCTTTTAATATCAATTATATTTGATGTTTTTTCATTGTTGATCACATTTTTATTAATTTCCAAGCAATCAGCTAACTAAATAGTTGCCAAAATATTAATATTCCATTAAATTAATCATAAAAATTAATTTATAATTTACATACACTGCAACTTGTTTTATAAGCTTCTTCCTCAATTACAGAAAATAAATGAACAAAAAGTTCATGAGCATCAGCCTGGAGATGAGGTTTGAACTGGAATCCTACTTTTTCAAGAACATTCATTAATTCTATTGGAGAAACAATGCCATCATCATTTTTTTTGACTCCAGTGAGAACTAAAAGTACATTATTAAAATGAAAGCTAGTATAATTAAACAACAGTTTATATTATAGGTACATAAACTGATTATAAATTCTATATAATATAGCACTTATAATCAATGATAATAAGCAGTGGCATGGCAATCATAGGTCGAAATAGCCAAGTGTCTGCAAAATTGAAAAATTAAGGGGAGAGATATCGAAATAATAATATGTAGCGGAGAGGAAAGGGTTATAATATTTTTTTGGTTTGTCAACATTCAAAAAGTTGTAGCAGTAAGAAACATATTGGGCGCCGTAATTTAAAATTTTAAATGTTAACTTTTTAACAGACTATAACAATTATAAAGGGAAGGGATAAACTTTTTAAACTTTTGGTTCAATAAGGTAGCACCTTTTAGGTACTTTTACTGATTTAAAGATTTGCTACATAAAGAAATCTATTTTGCGATTTAAGAGATATTGTGGGTCTGGAAGAACAAAAGAACAAAAAAAAACACATCATTGTAAAAACAATACCTTTACAGCTTGGCGTCAAAGCTAACATGTTGAATATTTATATCAACAAACAATATGTACCACTAAATTATTTTTACAAGTTAAAATTCAATTTTCATTTTTAGTTATATAATATATTACACTATACTATCTAAGCTATTCATGGGCAAAAATTAAAAAACATTATCATGTTAACATCAAATTGAGTATGGTTAGTAGACAGCATTTTAAGTATGTTAAGTACATATTGAGATTTGTTCAAACCCTGGGGTCGTGGCCTCTCCCTCTTTAACACAGGTTTGTTTTTTATTTTAATTTAAGAAATAATAAAAAAATGTAATTAAAAAAGTTTAATTACTTTTAAATTTACAGGAAATAAAGTTTTATAAAAAATATCACTCCAATTGTTTAAAAAACATCTTACAATACTAACAAGAAATTGGTAATCAGTAGATTAATTAGTATGTTAAAAAAAAACAATCAATCAATACTTGTCAAATCATTAAGGTAAATTTTTAATATGTTTAAAACAATTATAAAATAATTGCTTTAAAAAAAAACATAGAAAACAAAGTATATCTAAATGCTTTAAATTCCAGGTTTATTTTTTGGTTTACAAAAATTTAGAAAAATGATTTTTGCACTCAATGAAGACTTGAATTTTAAAATTCTAGGAAAAACTCTTAACAAGGCCTAATAAATTTAAGTTTTAGAAATAATTCTAATAGTTCTAAATAGTTTTTAAATAATTCTTGGTAAAGTTGTATTAAGAAAGCGACAAGCTGTACGTAACCTCTTAAAAATTGACAAGTGTAGGATCTTTTAAAATTAAATTTAATCCTTACATTGCAGTGTTTTATTTAATGTGTAAGACACAATAGACGCTCTTGACTGCAGATTAAGCCACTGAATGAATATAGGACAAGAAGCTAGTGATTGCAACAGTGTGTTTATGTAACAAGTAGTTCCCAAATTATGCAGTCCGCAAAAATCACCTGAAATAAAAAAAAAATTTGTAGTTTGATACTATGTATAGTCATAGATAAAATATACTACTGACTGAAAACACTATTATAACTTATGAATAATTTTTATAGTGGTATATATAACTATAATGAAATTTAAAAAAGGTATGTAAAATTAATGTTGTTTATCTATAATATATTTATTTAATATAATAGATGTAAAACAGAATATTGTATAATGATTTATATTAAAAAAAAAATCCTATTAAGTGCCTACTACATTATAAAATTATTTAACAAAACATAAGCAACCTTTTTTCACCCTAAAAAACAGTTAAATTGTTAAAAGAAATTGACGGCTGCCATTCTTTTCTTATTTTATAATAGTATACAAAAATTGAGTTATAACATATTTATTTTTTATAATATAAATAAATATGTTATGATTAAAAAAATATAATATAATCAAGTAATACAATATTAATTACTCATAACACATTTTTTCCAAAAACTAAAATAGATTATCTCGGTTGTAAATATTACTTTATCAAATTTAAGCCCAAGACTAAAGTTTTCTGTTTATAATTAATTCAATAAGTACCAATAAACAATTATAACTATAGTTAACTAACGTTTTTTGGACAATTTTGGCTTGTTGGATGGCCCAAATAATACATAAGCTGCTAGCAATGCTAAACCTGTTCCTGTGGCGCCTATTAACGCTAAATGATTTCCATAAATTTTTAACATTGTTATACAATTTTACTCATTGTAGACCGTATTAATTTATTTGGAAAAATTTAACTGAGATGTTAGTAAAAATATACATTATTATATACATTTGTAAATAATACACATTGAAAAATGTAGAACACATTATTTGCCTAAAAATATTGTGATATGACCTTTTTAATCTAAAAGTTCATACCACGGTTATAGATAAACTTCTAACGGAACGAATATTGATTACTGATAAGATAAAACCCCGAACACTGATAAAAAAAAGGAAGATACTATATAATCACACAAAAACGAGTCAGCCATCTTCTTAAATGTATACCACTATAATATGAATTATGATGTTATGTCTAAACATTATAATTTATAACTATTGGTTGTGTTTAGATATAACATCTCATGCTAAATAGATTTTACAATATAGCCGTTACTTTTTTGCTTACATGGCAAGTAAACGTACTGCTTTCATCAATTCTGTGGTTAAAGGACATCTATGCAAAATTTATCAAGTACAAATATTTTTACAGTGCAGCCACATTAGATAAAACCAATTTTTATACGGTATACAGTTGAGGGGACACCACCGAATAGATTAATGAAAATGATCAATGATTTGAAATTACACCAGCTAAACCGGGGGACGGGGACACTGAATGGGGGATCTTATGATGATACGGTCATTTTATTACAGCTGAACTTCAGCGTAAACCCAGTAAACAAATATGTATTAATAATAAATTAAACAATTAATAGTATAAGTAATATATATTATTTAGGTATAAAGTATATTTTTTATTATTAAAATCCATTATGGTATTAATTTAATATATAATATTTTTTAAACGATGATATGTGATAACTAACAATAGTTCTATTTTTATCAACTTCAAAACTACATCAAAACACTTTATTGTACACATTATTGTCATTATGACGTTTTAGGAAAACTATGTTACTTGCTGTTGTACAGAGATTTTGTCAGTAAATTTATATACTTTTGAACAAGTGCTAATAACTATTCAATTTAAAAAAAAACTGCTAAACATTGTGAAAATTATCTCTACTTTTCTCATATATCTGTAACTTCATCGAGAAAGTGACTAGGCAATTCACACTAATCAGTAATCAATAAGGAGACTCATGGATTTTTTTCGTAATGAAGGCTAATGTGACATTAGTAATGTCAATATCAAGTAGAGATTCCCACTCTTCATTCATCATGCTAGTGTACTATTACTAGAGACTAGAGTGTAGAGTATCTTATAAATATTAGTATGGAGTTTTAAGTAATTCGATTGGATAGTTCAATAAAAATACCGAAAACTAATACAGGGGTTAAATCGTATTATTTAGATTATTCTATGGATAAATACAAATGAAATTAATAAATAATCTAATAATAAATCAACTGTATTTCACGTGTTATACTGATCTTTGAAGTTTTTTTCATCATGATTCTAACGAGCCAATCTTTTTGTAGTACTTTAAAATTGAAAAAGTTACAGCCAGAAAAAAAACATCACACGTGTTAATCGAATAGTGAAGACAAAATAGCTTTAAGTGACCTCCAAATATTATCCGATCAAATTCAAATTCAAATTTTGACTTTTTTTTATATTCTTATTTATTTTACATATACTTTATAATAGTTGACAGTATGCCGTATGCGTGCTTCCCACATATACTAGGATTTAAAAAAATATATTTCAAGGTGGAAGCACTTATATTGCTCCTGGTGCCACTCTATAGACTCACAAGTTACAGCGATATAATTTAATGAGTACTAAAATACATTATACATTTAAAAACCAATACGTATTATTAAAGTTATAACCTTAATCGCAATTTTATTTGAAATCAAGTCAAATGTCTTATCCAAAATAATTTGGTGTTGAAGTACACTGGAAGATTATGTCTTGATTATAACATTCAACTTTATTACTCTATTTAATAGAGTAATGAAGTCATAAGTAAAAGTTATAATAGAGTCTATTATAATGAATAATTTAACGTCTATCGATTTGTTCTCTTTGTTTTTTCGCGTCTTTTAACAAAATTTTTAATTGATCTTTACGTTTCGGAACAATTCGTGAGTTTGACATTTTATTTTTATCGACATTTTTAATTTGATGATTGTCCAAATGCGTTGTTTCAAAAATATTTTTTCTTTTGTCTTTTAAATTAGGCTGATGTCATCTCAAACTATTTTCTTGATCAATTCTAAAACATTTGCCAACACGTACAATATAGTTAATATATTTAACCATCATTAAAAAGTCGATTAACATAATATAAAATAAATATCATAGATGTGCGTTGTTGTGCACGTTTTATAATGTGTAGATAGGACTCACTAAAAGTGCTTTTGCGCGGATTGCACTATATAGTTATCACTAAATTATGGTATATAAATTATAGTATATGACGTATAATATATATATATATATATATATAAAGAAAAACGTTGCCAAACCAAAAATATATCATAAACCCTTTTTTTCTTAAAGTGCTGGAAACTTTTTCTTTATTTCGCTTTTTAGGTGAGGGTTTAAAGTCTGAAAATTAGACTGAAGGTAGATGAGGCTAACATGAACAATCATGCTTTTTTATTATTATTATTATTATATAAGGAGAAAATTACACTTTGACCGTAGTCAATTTCTAGGTAGTAAGTGAATCAACAGTAAACAAGTATTTAAAAAGATTTGTATTATTTTGTGATAATTATGATATATGGGTACTATGACAATACAATTTTAATAACAGACAATCAACCTAATCGTGCAATACTTTATAGATATTTGTACTACTACCATTAGAGATTCGCATCGAAGCATTTATTTTAAAGTGATTTTATCATTTTCAATAACTCACATAGACCTGTGACCTCTCCCACCCCAATATGTTCAGTCATCACTATATGCTCCGACGGGTCCGACCCGAACTGTACTAGTTTTTTTTTTACTATATTAGTTATTTTAAATAATAAATACATAACTCATAAAAATAATTTAAGGGATTGCATGCGGTCTTTTTTTTGACGTTTTAGAACAAAAAAGCCAGACATTATTTCGACTACTTAGGATGGTTCGATTTCAATTCTGTAAAAATATACGAGTTTTTTTTGTAAAATTTACTAGGATATGTATGAAACAGTTCTTTGATTTTTCGCTTTTATTACGTAAACAAATTTGGTTTTAATAAGAAATAATGCAAATTTAATTTATTGAATTATAAGAAACTGACAATATCAGATTAAGAATCATTTGTTGTAAAAAATTGTTGTACAGCGTATTTTAGCTATTTCCTAAAATAATTTCTTATTATAATAAAATTATTGCTTTTCGATGATTTGCCATTTTGTCATTTTCTTAAAATTTGTTACTTGGGACCAATACCCTAGGAGTTGGGTTAATTTGAAATTAAAACCTACCTTACCAATTGTCCTAGTTTTCCCGATGGGGTCAGAATCACCAATAATATTAAATCGATTGAATATAATTCAATTTGAATCTAATTCTAAAAATTTACCGTGTCTTATTAATTTTGTTTTGTTTAACTTATTACTACTTAAAATACTTATGAATTAACTATAAGTTACTGTACCTAAATGCAATAATCTATTTTTTTGTTTTACAAAAAATTATATATTTTTTTATTGCAATTTAAATATGTTTACGGTAGATCACATCTCAATAGCCAATGGTCAAGAATAGTACTAAAAGTACAGACTTAAAAGTTAAACATACTATCATAAAAAACTACATTAAAAATCATAGACACGGGATAATATTTATTATCTATAATATTACTATTAGTTAAGCTAATAAAACTCCGTAGACATATTAGTAGACAACTTTTTAAAATCAAACCATAGAGCGTAGACTAGACCTTGTATTTTACTTATATTTAAAAATAAAAGATAATTATTCAAACACAAAAGAGGCTACCGCTTATTTTGTTCCTTGACGTAATTTTTGTTAGAAACATTTGGAGTGAATTTCGACCTATATAACTTAGGCTTAAATTTAAAACGTTAGTTATAGGAACGTTAATTGGTATTATACTACTACATAAAAGGCAATTATTTTATTTTGTATAACAAGATGGCACAAAGATAAGTAAAATCAGAGTTCAAAAATTAACATTTGTTTACCTAAAACAAGTTTTTTTTAATGTATATCACGTTTAAAACGTATATTTGCCCACATGTAATATTTTTTAAAAACCATACGTTGTTCTCCAATTATTAATAACAATTAAAGCTTATTTCCAACTTACTAGGCACTAATACAAGCACACCTGTAATTTGTTCAGAATAATATGTATAAATGCACCAATTGGTTACCTTCATTGCTACTCGATAAGTTAAAATAAATTCGCAAATAAAAGAGTTAGTAGGTACCTAAACAATGAATTACAGTGTTTAGTGAAATGAATAAGTAATACCATAAATGAGTAAAATGTATATATTAATATTTTATAATAACAATTACACTAATCAAAATTATATTTCTACAAATACATGGTAATTGTCTTAATTGCTTTTGGTATACAATGTACAGACTGTTAAGGTAGACTAATTCAAAAATTGGTAAAAAGAAAAACAATGATATGAGTCTTTAGTTTTACATAACTGTTCTAAATTCTTGTTTTTTTATCTGCTATGATATTATATTATAATCAACATTTTTACCGAAGTGGAAACTGAAAATGGTTGAGTTAGATACTTAAAATCATACATGCATAATTTATAAATAGCACTGCAGTTAATCATGATTAACTGAAGTTCTACTACTACATACCTACCTACTTTTTTTACACAATTATGTTTAGACATAATCATAGTGTATATGTAGGTATATATACGACTTATGAGTATATACAATGATTGCATATATTATGTAGATTGTCATATAATTGTCTTACTTGCTTTCATGATCAGTTTTTAAAAAGTACGTATAAAAAGAAGACAGAATAACGCCAACAACCTAAAACATAATAAAATATTTTTTTTGTCGTCAATAATTTTTTATCTGTTATATGTACATATAGTAATAATACAATAAGTAAAATTGTTATTTTCATTCACTTTTACTAAACGTGGCGGCTCGAATGGAAAGGACGCCCAGTAGACACTCCCGGACTTAAACGTTTGGTTTGCTAATTAGTTAAAACATTTTTTTACATTTTCTTATTAATGTTGCTATTACTACTATTACAATTTTGTTATTGATGTTAATAAGGTCACAAGTGACAAGACTAATTTTTTAAGCGGCGAGTGTGGTTATTGGAATACGAGTTTGGGGCTAAACGAGAACTTAGTGGTGTTATATAATTTTGTGTAACATTGTATACTATATAGATCTGTTTTCGGTAAATGCGAAAATAAGGGATACCATTTATAATATAGTTGATAATTCCGACAAATTTTATCTATTTTAATAAAAATGTTTTAACTCTTGTCGTACTAATAATAAACATATGAATAATAATAATAATAATAATAATAATTTTAAATGTAAAAATATGAAAGCCTAGAAATATAATTATTTGCCCAATCTTACCTGTAAGAGTGAAAATGCTAATGCAATATACAACATTGTCGTCATTCTACTCTTCACTCGATCACTCAAGACATTGTAACATCCTTTTTGATAAATTATTCTTTCGTCGAATAAATTTCGACATAGTGCTCCAGATTCATCGGGTAAATTTTGACAACATGAAACAGGAACTTGATTTTCTGGAAATATAATGACCCAATCCCTGGGTGTATCTACTCCACAACACTCTAGCTATAGAAAAAATATATTTATAAAAAAAAACATGAACATATTAATTATAAACCTATATAAGTACGCAAAGACGCAAATAGAGTAAACCCTATAAATTGTCTCTAATAATTTCTGTGCACTAAATATACTAATATATTTTATACTATTTGCGTCTATGATTATACAAAATATTATACTATCCCACTTTTCTTTGTAGAGTAGCCCAAGACTGGCGATCAGTATCTTCAAATGAATATTTTCCCATTGACGACTTAAGATTGTGTCTTAGATCGTTATTGAAATTTTCTTTAGATACTGATGAAGAAATTGCCAAAATTACTTCGATTACCAAAATCAGCAATAAAAGTAAGGTGAACTAAAATGTATATGATTATTACAGTTATTCAAACTTTGGAAAAACTTTATATTTGTTTAATGTTAACCATATACCACTATTAAAATGTAGTAGTTGTGCTTCTCTATACAATAAAATCCAAATATGCAAGTACATATGACTAATATTCCTAAGGCTATGAACATAATTGGTGGAACTGTAATAGATGTACTTAAATAATTAGAAAATCGGCCCAAGTCGGCAATTACTATAATACCAATTATCATTAAAGCGACGCCTGTAATCTGAAAAAATAGGTTACTTGGTTATATATTAATCAACAATTAGAAAATTATTAATTACCCCGAGTATAACATTGAAAATGTATAACAAAAGTTTGACGATATCAGTGCTTCCAGATTCCATTATTCAATAGGCAATGACTAAAAAAATATATTATAAAATTCATTATACTTAATTTAACGTTCACTAACTTATGCGCACTAGAATTTGTATTAAAATATCACTTAATTAAAAATATTTTAAAATTATACACGAATTTAATAGTAAGTATTGTCAGTTTATCTCCGAAAAAAAAGTGTATAAAGAGTACTTTATAAACTTACTCAGACTTATAGTACAACTCAATGATTGTTATTATAATACAATAAATTCAACAGGGTTGTTTAAAGAAATATTTTTGAATAACTTTTGTCTTATTTTAAAAACATTTTTAAAAAATAGTCTAACGTTAGTTATAGAACGGCGTTTGAATAAAAAATGAAATGAATTAAACTTAAAAAGAAAAAATGTCGGTAGAAGTGGATGGTAAGGTGATTGACACATTTTGACGTGTTAATATTTGTACGAGCCTAACTCATCATTTATTCTTTTTTACCATCAGTTGTCTAGGTGATAGTAACCATAAACAAGTGTATAATATGTATTAAAGAAGTGTTGTTAGTCGATAATGGAATAAACATTTATTCATACATCCTACATACATGCATAATGACCTGATGGTCAATACATGTATAAATGCTCATAATTGATTCTTTTGCTTATATTATATTTATATCGTAGTTTTACTTGGAAATTTATACGTACATAATTTATTTATTTATTTTGAAAAGTTCAACTTTATACGTTTTTTAAAACAATTTTACAACTATAATAAAAACAAAATTAAAAATGTACTTCGGTCATGGCATCAAGAAAATGTTGAATAATCTATATCTGTTTTCAAATTATTGTCGGATTACGCGTTTTGGAGTTCTGATTGAATTAGATTGATTTGTTTGCAGAGATAGGCAGTTTACCAAATAAAGTTTAAGAAATATGTTTAGTATCTAGCTCAATTTTATAAAATTTTTGCACAGGACATTTCGTATTTGAACTAAATATTTCAAAGTATTGGGAAAATAATAATATGCTTCGATTTAAAACTGAGAAGATGCTAGCTTTAAAATTACGAGTTTTTTCAATTTTATATAACAAATTTAAGTAATTGGATTCGGTCATTACCTATCGAACAATTTACATAGGTAGATGATAACATAAACTATATATACATACATATTTACATGTATATTTATAGATTTATATTAATTAATTCATAACCTGACCGCCACCAATAGTGTGAACCGTTCCATTAGACTACGCACTACCGATTTTGACCGGATAGTGATCGGACCGAACCTAGACCGCCAATGTGCATCAGAGCAGTGAAAGTTTTCTATAATTAACAACATATTATAAAAAACCTTAAAAGTTTTTCGTAATTTATACATATATACATACATTAATATATATTATACATTATATATATAGCGCCACTGGTAAACTAAATTTGCGCCTTAAATTATTCTACTTACCCCCCTTCCAAAAGAAATACATTATAAAATATTTTAAATTAAATATGTATACAACGCAGTAGGAAAAATCTCGATTAATAATTTTTTTTTTTGTAAAAAATAACATTTAATAAATTTCTAGGATATTTTTTTTACAATACATTACAATTGCGGTATTCTAACGTTTTACATACATTTTTAAAAAAAGCTTTCCTTTTCTTTTACTCAAGAAAGTGAATATTTTAATAATATTCTTAGTTTAACGATACAATTTTCGTATTTGTTTTTGCCACTAAAAAAATGTATCGAAATATTGTCAATTTTACTGAGGCATTTTTTATATTGTAAAAGTAATACTGTTAGGTACTTTTCATAAAAAAATATAAACTCAAAAATTATTAATGGGTAGATTAATAATTAAATTGTTAAACCATTTTTTCTAATAATAAATTCAAAGTTGAAAAGCTTTTAGCGTGAGTTACTTTTATTTTTTAATCGGACTCTTGTCAAAAATACAATATTTTGTAATCATTAATAATTACTTGTTAAAAACATTATTTGTTAAAATGTATATTCTTGTTTAAACGCGTTGCCGCCGGAATCGCATTAATTGATAAATGTCATAAAAACAAGCTTTTTAAACTTTCCTTCTCCGCACTATGTTTTATCGCTTAATTTTAAGTACTCCGCACTTGCATAACATAATATTATAATGTATGTACTGTTGCCTTTTTTGTTTATTAAAGCTTTATGTCAATGATAAAAAAAAGACTAGTTATGTATTCATGGAAATTTTACTTGGCATTTACCAATTATTTACCATTTTTAAGGGTCGTACGTAATCTTTCACTATCAGCCGACAAGTGGTTATTTTCCAATCTAATTTGGTATAAGTTTATTAATTTCTTTTTTGGTTATTAGAAATTCTTGACGGAAAATACATTTTGCATTACAGAATCGTAGAAAAGAAATTTAATTTTTTCTACAAATCTGTTTGTAAAAGCTGTTCTGTATTCTGTTTCTTCATTTAAGGAGCCTCTACACCAGCATTTATTAAGGAGTATTGTATAGGCAATTTAAAAAAACATTTCTTACTGTATTAGTAACTGTTTACTCGTAAATGAACATTAGTGTTAGTGAGCATTTTTATGTATATAATATAATATATAAATCATAATTCTCCGTATACGGAGTCGCGACCGCGAAAGTGCGATAACAAGATAATAACTTACTATTATTGATTCTATACTATCTAAAATTTTATCGCCTAACGCGCGACACGGTAAATGATTGGTTTTATGTCATAATGGTTTTTATTGACGGTAAATGATATTACTCTAATTGTGTCTGGGGTCGCATTTATATTATTTCTGTAGGAGTATGTACACTGTACAGACAAACAGAAGCACGACGATAATTATTATTACTAGACATTAAAAATTACGAGTTTACTTACTAACTTTTGACAAATATATTAACAACAGACTAGCAGTTATTGATGAAGATTTTAATTATAACTATAATAATAAATGAATACAATTTTAATATAAAAAGATATTTTTTTGGTTTGTCAACGTTTTTCCGTATACAATACATATACGAGTTCTAACTCCTGGCAAATTTTCAACCTAAAGGTCCTAAAATTACAGCAAAAAAATACAAAAAAACTTAATTTAAATTTTAGACTATTTCCGTATAGGGGCATACCAAATAAATATTCCTTATAATTTTCAACTCTTTTTCTCAAAGTTATAGCCAGTAAAAGTAAAAATTGAAATTTTAAAAATCGTATTATTTTGTTTTTTAATTTTAGAGTTAAAGAAGTGAACTTTTTCAACTTTAACATTATTAAAATGATAAAAATAATTAAAATGGACTAATGATAATCAGGGCCGGACTTAAAGGGGGGTGTGGGGGGGGGTTTGACACCCCCCCACTCGGAAAACTCAAGTATACCTAGTCGGCACATTCGGAACAAAAAGTTGGTAAATATGATAACCCCCGTAAAATTATACAAATAACATATTTATTATTTTTATTTTATAAAAGTAGGTAGGTACATAATTTTTATTGGAATCTAGCGACGAATAGTGAATAGTCGACATACGGACGACCATACAAAAATATTTTAGTTTTTAGTAAAAAAAAAACAATGCATTTTCGGTTATTCCCGATTTTAGCAGAAGTATTATTTTTTGTTTATAATAGCTGTGGTGTATATTATAATATCAAACGATGTTCGGTCATGGGACCTATTGGTCTATTGTAAACAAACATTCTATCCCTCTATAAGTATATATTTTTGTTTTAGTTTTAAAATTCCAAAAGATTCCCTACTATAAAAAAAAAAACCTGCTCTTCTGTTTTAGACATATTACATAACCCATAGTATTAAGTCTGCAGGCAAAGAGTTAGCGGGTTTATTTTTGCTTGTCCTGTGTGCGCGTGTAAAATAATAAGTATTGGTTATAAATGTGTGTAATCTAATATATATATATATATGGTTAGAGAATGAATATGAAACACCAAGGAGCTGCTAACAATCCTTTTGAGCCTGCCCGAGTAAATTTTGAACAAAAGGTATGAGATGGATACGTATTTAGAATAAATCATTAAGCCAGATTTTTAAGGCCTATGAGAGTTCCTTGGTACTACTTCACTATGTCTTGTTTCTTCTTTATTACTATCGTTGCGGTGGGATATTACCTACTATAATATATATATAGCGAGCAGGGAGCAGACATGACCATTATTTTTAAATAGTGTACCTAACTAAAATAAAAATAAAATTGTTTTTAGATAATAATTTATAAAAAAATACACTTTTGTGTTTATTTCAACGGTTTTAATAATAATTTTGAATACAATTTCATTATTTTTTATAAAATTTTTTAAAATAAGGCTATTTGGATTATATCTCGGTTAAATTGCAGTTTCAACTGCAATACGTTATAATTATGTTGAATAAATTCAAACATTTTTAAAATAATGCTTTTAAAGTAGGGCTCAAATTGTTTTAGTATTGGTGACTGAGAACTGAAAATGTAGTAATAAATACATTTGTTAGCTGCCTAAAATATTTCTATGCTCCAAAAACATTTTAAAAATCAAAAAAATCAAGTCACAATATCACATCATTATCATTTTTCTTCTTCTTATTCTTTCAAAAATAATAAAAAATGACTCCCGCGATTTTAAACTCCACCAGAGATATTCTCGATATAATTGATTTGGAAGAAATAACAAGGAAATAGCCCGCATTAAAAAAAAACGGCATATTAAAGTTAAACTTTTGATGGTTTTTTTATTATCTAAATTTGTTTGTATTATTTATACTTAAAAAAATAATAATTCAAAGTTAAAAAAAAAATTATTTTCAACAATTATTAATTCCCATTAATTTTAGCAAAAAATTGTGACTTGTGTTGTAAAATGTTATAAAATATTTACGAAAGTATTCAAATATTTTAGTCGGCATCTTCATTTTGACACCCCCCCTTGCATATTTCTCAGCACCGGCCCTGATGATAATAATAACATATATGGTCGTCATACACGACTAATAACTTATCTAAGGGAAAATCAAAATCTTTGCGATAACTAATAAATAATAATTACGACACAACCTATAACTTATTATTGTTTATAAAATGTAACAACACTATAAAATTATAAAAAAAATTGTGTAACCATACAAACACAAGTGTTTATTAATTATATAATATAACAATAATTAATAGATTCCCTATTTTAATACTAAAATATACCCCAAAATACAAAAAAGTAATTTTATTATTTATTTTACCTGTTTTTTAAGTTGTAATGAACTATTTAATATTTTAAAAATAAATGTACGATTTAAAAGATATTGTACACAGTAGTACAGTGAACTTGATGATTTTATTGTATCTTATGTATTTTAATTTTTATATTAGAATCAGGAACTGTTATTAGATCTAAAACGATGTTTACTGGCTCTATTGTCTGTATTTTGAATCCTTTAATGCACTATATATACATATCAAAATAACAATAATAGGTCAAACTGTTGTTAATATTTCTATAATATAATTTTTTGTTTATACCTCTGATATAGTTGAACACATCTGTATGTGTGCTAGTTTTTGGCCAATACAAGACCTAGGTCCAAACCCATAGGGTAATGTTGCAAATGGTTCGTAAACTCCACAATATTTGTTTCTTTCAAAACGTTTCCAACGATCAGGGTTAAATTGATTTGGATTTTTAAAATAACTTTCATTTCTACTGCTTGAGAACATTGACATTATTACAAGACTCTAAAGAATAACATAATAGTTTTATTTTAACATCAATACATCGCAAAGTGTCTTTAATATTATGTATTTATATTCCCATTTCACTGCAAAACGGCCGATTTGTATAATTGTTATACCACCAGTGTTTGTATTGGAATGAAAAAACGAATATACTATTTACATTACCCTTCACATACATTTGCTGGTATTATATGGTTTGTTAAAACCGTGTTATATGGCAAAATTCTTGTAAGAAATGGTGCTAAAGGATATAATCTTAATACTTCTTTCAATATGTTATTTAATAACTCGTTTTCCCAAAAACATGTTGTATATAAACTTTTTCTAAGATTTTCTTGGATTTCTGGATACAATCCTAATGTATAAAGGGCCCATTGAGTTGAATAAGCAGTCTATAAATTACTTTAAAAATTACTACTCAATAACAATAGTTTAATAATTGTTTAAGTAGGGTATAAAAAGCTTACTGTATCTCCAGCTGCAAGTATGAAATCAATTACAAGCCGTTTAATCATATTATCAGATACATCCTGAATAGTTGACATAGACTTTAATAACCCATCACCTTTATATTCCATTAATTTCGACACCAATTGATTTGCTAATTATTAAAAATAAACAATATATTGATTACACATCTTTTCGTTTTAAATGTTTAAAATAGTATACTTATTAGGCGTGCACACACTACAATTATTAAAGCTGAATGGATTCCTTACAACCACACATTTTTTAGCTGATAATAGTTATATTTTAATATATTTTTCATATCAAATTATTCATTAAGACTGGAGAGAGTAGTATATTTATTTTTTTTATAAGTAGATATACGATCTTGGTTTTAATTATTTAAAAATTAAGGCATGTAGGTATAATTATAATCTATAGTATAGTGTATACACTTAATAATTTTACTCTTTGATTTGTTTAAATATAAACGATTAAACGCTTCATACTATAACTTATTGTATTTTATTTCACCTTAAAAATTGCCCACTGCAATATTTTAACCAACCCAATTGTCATAGAACTCGGAAAGAAATCCTAGCATTAGATCTTTCACATACAAAAGACTACATCCAATATCACCACGAGAAGTACAGAACAATTTTATCAACATTATACAGACAAAATGTTTTTAACACTTATCAGCAACCTACTTCACTAGCTTAAAAAAAAAGAGTCTGGTAGCAGATCTGTCTCCATAAATACGCCAACCCTTATATTAACATTATAACTAAACCAAAAAAGTTCTTTACCATTATTAATTGATTCATCAACTGCTTTTACAAAGTCATACCAAATGCCTAGTTTTAGTAATTTAGCAGTTTTGGCAGGAATAATTGTAAATTTAACACTACTTTGAAATATTTGTTGCACACTATAAGCTAACTTATTAATGTCATTCGATACCTCTTCTTTACATTTTTCAAAAACACCACCAACTAAATATGAAACCATAACTGAAAAATGATTGTAAAATAAAGTTTAATTATTTATTTCATAAGCAGGTAAATTAATAAAAATGTAAGTACTTACAAGATATTGAAATTCTATAGAGATCTGTTTCTAAATTTTCAATAAGCAGACCATTAAACATTTTCCATTTATTTAGTACATCTTGCAATATTATTGTAGTTGACTCTATAAAGCATTTATTACTATCTACCAACATCATTTTATTGAGAAATTTTCTATAAGTCCACCATTCTTCTCCATCCCTAAAATTATGAATACATATTATTCGACAATGTAATTATAGTTCATAAATTCATTTGAAATAATTGAATAATTAATGAAGTTGTATGGAATGTCATATTAATAAACCAACGACATAAAAGCATGATTATAAAAAAAAAGTTTTAACTTTAATAGCAGGTCTGAGATTTTCGAAAAAATTAATGTTTTAAGTTATTAATTTTTAAGACATTATTTGTATTAACGTTTATTATTTATAATTTATTAATAATGTCTTCCAAGTTTTATTGTTCAAAGCTTTAATTTTTTTTTCAACTAATCAATGAAAAAACAAGGGATAAATAATACTTTATATTTCTGTTATAGACTAAATTGGTTATTTTTGTTTATTGATTATACTAAAATGTTTGATGTTAAACATTATAATGGTAGAATTGAGACTTAACTACAAGAAATATACTTTAATCCGCAGGCACTTGATGCATATGGGAATCTTGTTCTGAAGGATTATGATTTACTCACTTAACTTTAAAGTAGATGTAGCTGAATTAAATAATTGCATACATACTAGGTATAAATGGTTAAACGTTTTGGTAAAAAAAAACTACAGAAATTACCAAATTACATGAAATAAAGTCCTCGTTGCTGGCCATATGTTTCATTGTATAATAGCCAAGCTTCAGGCAAAATATGCCTAGCATGTTTTCCTTCTTGTGCAAATAATAATTTCATATCTGCTGGATCACTAACCCATATTGCATCAATGGGGCCAAGTTTTTCTCTGAATACTGGTCCGTATTCCTGATGTCGTTTACCAATATACTCGTGTAGCTTTTTTCCACCTCCAGCAGCCAAAATAGAAAATGCAGTGCCAACAATTGGTAATCCTTTGACAATTGGTACTTCACTTTTTAAATTTAGATTACCATCTTTATTATTAGTTGACAATAATCGTTTTAATAAACTAAATGTTATATTTGAATGGGAATAAATTGAAATACTTGTTAAGTATTTCATTATTTTAACCAATGCAATATTTTAGAACATTTAAATAAAACTAAAAAATGTATCTTTGACAATAATAATAATTCTACAAATGTTTAAATTTATTAGATAATAATAATGGAAAATCTCCTTAAATTATCTGTTAATCTTTTCTAAAAAAAAAAAACAAAAAAAAGGTAGATCATTAATACAAATTAAAATACATTTTCATTAAAATTACATAGCAAAAGTTTAAAAATAGGGACTCACATTCTCTCAAAAGTGTATTCTTTGCCAGCTTAAAACAGAATTGTATATCTTAGATGTACACTAATAGTATGTACCTACAACAAATATCATTTTTAAATAAAAAACAATTCATAATACATTTCAATTAAGGGGATTGCATGCAGTCTGTTTTTAAGGAGTTTTGTATTTGTAATATTTAAGTAAAAAGTGGTTTAAATAAATTTTGCCCATGCCAATTAATAATTTACCGGTTAATTTTATAAGCTTCAAAGAATTATTTTTTAATTCAAATAATTTTTTCTACGAGTAAAAGCCATTTTGGTTTATTTTAGACCAAAAAGCCAAACAAAATTTCAATTACATAGGATGGTCCTATTTCAATTCTGTAAACAGATTCTAGTACTCTGGATACTTTACTATGTTATTTAGGGAACCAATTTTCATTTAAAAATTTCAGTTTCTTGTAATTAAATAAATTAAACTTGCATTTTTTTTAATATTAAAACCCAATTTGTTTATACAAAAATAAAAAATCTGTTTCCTATATAACCTAGTTAAGTTGCCAAAGAACTCTTATATCTTTACAGAACTGAAATCGGACCATCCTATGTAAATTGAAGTTTTGTCTGGCTTTTTGTTCTAAAATGTCAAAAAACAGACCACATGTATAAGATCCCCTTAAATGTTAATGTCATCAAGTAAAATTAATATTTACAACACTTATTCTCTGCTTAAAAGATTTAATTTTTTTAAATTAAAATTTCTTTCATCAGAGCTTGAACTATTATTAATATTAATAATCCCTCTATTTTATTGACTTTTTATTTTTAGAAATAAGTTAAAAAAGGGTGTTCAGTAAAGTAAATTTGTTTCCTAATCTAAAGGTACTCTAATTTTACTATGCATTTTGTACATGGAGTAACTTAAATTCTTGATTTAAGAAACTGTAGCCTCAGTAATATTTTATTTTGAAGAATTGAAATTATACTGAGCTGTTTCAGATTTCTGATACTACTTCTTAACATTACAACGCTATCCATACGTCAATTGGATGAGCACTGATAATTTTACTGTTTTTTTCATTCGTTATCCCCGTGTATCTTTCTAACATGTAATATAGTGTAATTAATTAAGGTGAGTGTTCAAAGGTTAAGGCATAAGTTGGGATTGTTATTTTTTATTAAATTATTTTGTATTTTTTTAGTAATATATTTTATATATAACATGTATAAAAATATAAAAAATAATATTAATAAATAAAAATATACTTTAAGCCGTGTGTATTTCTCTAGTCCCTTTCGTAGTATAATTTACCTGAAACAAAATTAATTTAAATTTGGTTAAAATTGAATTGTTTGTTATGTCTATGGTTAAACTTTACAACTTCGTTATCATACATTATCAAAGATAATCACAGATACCGGCCTAATACACAGCAGCTGATCTTCAAGGCCATTATTGAGTGTTATCAAAATTTACCTAAATTAGAATACTTAATTATGATTTGATGATAGACATAAACAATTATTTTGTTTCTACGTTCATGTAGGTTGTCGGTCGGCGTTTTATCAAGTTTCTGCTTAGACGTGCTTAGCTTAGTGCTTACCGCTTACAACTTTTCTCAATAATTTACGTAGTCAATTTTGAGTGGGATGTATGGATAATAAGAGTACAAGTTTTGGAAATTGTATAATTATTGTTTATTTAAAATTAATTCAATAATACGAATTCGCCATGGTTGATGTTAAAGGGGTATGGTTTTCTTATTTTTAATTGCCACGATCATTGTATTAGAATGGTATACATTTATTTACTAATACATTTTTTAATATTTTAGAATAACAAGCAGTTTTCAGATTTTCATTTGAAAATCCTTTCAGCTAGTTTAAAAGAACGGAAAATATTGTTCAAAAATGCTTCAAATTTTGCCAAGTCTAGTAAGTTTTACAGTTTTTGTAGTATTTCAATTGAATAAATTGTATATTAATTTTACAGATTTGACAGATGACGTGTGGTCAAATTTTTCTGAAACACTATTAGTTGCATTTAGCCGGTATCAAGATTTGACATCGCAGTCGTATGTCAAAGAATTTATGAAAATATTAATGGTTTCAAAACCTAAATCATGCATTATTCATTTGACTCCAATATTGGTTGATTATATTAATCATTTTCCCCGACAAAATATATCGTTAGTATATGTTTGTTTTACCCCTTAATATTAATATTAATATTAAACCAATATATCAAGTAATTGATTAACTATAACCTAGCCAATTTATAAAACAAATTTAAAATTTGTTATTAGGTATACTTTTAATTATTTAATTTAATAATAAATTTGCAATATGTGTAATGTAATGGTAAAAAGAGTCAAACTTAGTACTAGAGGTACACACCAAAATAGACTTTGCATGCCTCTATCTCGCATAAGGTCTGCTTATTTATACATGTGCATACACTTCCATGGGTATGAGACACTATAGTGTGCCCATAGTATGGGCCCCATACAAATAAAATCTAATAAATCACAAATGTAAATGCTATTTTATTGAAAAATGTAGTACACAATACACAAGATAATCAAAAATTGATGGCTGAATAGTTAGTTAAAGAGCAAGATAATTTTATTTTATTTATTGATAGATAACACGGCTTTAGAAAATCTAAAAGAATAAATTGTATTAGCTTGAAGATTAAAAATTGGGTAGGCCATAAAAAAATAATTACTCTGTATAATGTATACCGGAACAAATAATAAACACTGTTTTTGTATCATTATATTTATATATTGATTTAACAAACTATACAAATTTCAAAATATATTTCATCTTATAATCCTGACTCATCTTTATAGACAATAAATAAATGAATTTTAGAACCATCTTAATACAATTAATGTAATTATACATTTGCTTATATTATTGGGAACAAAACTATGTCCTAGCCAATTGGTATTGAATCCATTGGAAAATAAATGATCCTTGTAGTATTTAATGTGTTCTTAAAATATATTTTTGCTTTACAGAAATAATTTAGCAAAATCAGCCTACTTTATGCTACTAATTGTAAGCATCATTGTTAAAACTGCATTTAAAGAATTCAACATCCAGCATAAAACTGAAATAAAACAACTAATTGAATCACAAGCATTGTTAGTTAATGCAATTGCTTTATCAAAAAACACACTGTATGTATTGAATTATATATTTATTTCTAGTATTTAGTTTTATTTTTTTTACATTTTAAACTAATTAATAATGTTTATTTTTGTTATATTTTAGTTTATGTAGAAAAACATTTAATGTTTTAAATGAGATATGGTTAAGTGAAAAAGATTCACTAGAATATTATGGAGAAGTTTTACAAGAACTAAATTCAAAACCATATGTATTAGTGATTGAGTCTTATTTACTAAAATCAATGTCATCTACTAATATAGAACTTGCTAACAAGTTTAAGGTATATTGAATCCCTAGTTTTTTATAATTATATTTTCCAGGCGTAAATATATTTGAGTACGCCGAAAATGTTGGTGAAATCAGAGTTTAAAAATTATTTTGAGTTTTGAAGTTATATCAAAAATAAGTTATGAATGTTATGATCCAAGCGTATTACCAGTCAGGACAGCATTGAGCGTTCAAGCAGCATTACCTAATGTAGCCTGACAGCGATGACAGTACAGACACTGCAAACATGAGTCACTGTACAGTATTTTTCACTTAAAGCTTAAATTACGTAGTACTATATTTTAGCCTCACTTGCCACAAATCTGTAAACTCCAAAGACTGGGAAACTTGCTTTTTGATTTCTTAAGCAAAGCAATGTTGCTCAGTGAGAGCTAAACACCCAGTGACCTGCGCTAACAATATGGTGTGTGACAGATAATGGCCATGACGCCCCTCTCCACTCATTGATTAGAGCATGATCAGTCACGCAATCCAGGTTTCACCCTACACCCTATTTATCGTAAACCAAATGACAAATTTTTGTCGCTGCGCTGGTTATGTTCTTAACGCTTAGCTAGTATAAATGATAACATTAGTAACTTTTGGTGCAAAAACTTCAAAATAATGTATGACTGTCAATATTTGACTTCACTATCTATTAAAAAAAAAAAATTCCTTAAGTAGCAAGGTGTGGTTAACTAAATTTGTCACATTTTTTTTATTATATATTTATTTGTAAAATATAGGACAATTTTTTGGATGTTTTCATCAAAGAAGGAGTAACTTGTAAAACAAGACCTGAACAAGAACTTATTCGCCAGTGTTCGTTTACTATAAAATTAGTTACAAAGGAAACTTTCAAATCAAAATTGTTGCCTTCCGTCTTAAAATCCATGCTGCGTAATCCAGAAATAATATTAGAATGTATATCTGCTATTATTTCTAATGTTTCTATTGATTTAAGCATTTATTCCAATGAATTAACAAAAGGATTTTCTGGTACATATTTTGAATTTTAATAAAACTTCACCATAATAATTTTTTTTTTTTTTTTTAAACATTCCAGCCAATCTTTATTCACAAAATGAGCGAGCAAGATTGGAATCATCCGAGTTGTGTAAAGAACTGGCATTGAAGTGTAGTGATGCATCAGCGATATCTAGTATTGTAAAACTTTTATTTAATATTTATAATGGTTCTGAAGGCAAGTTAAGTACCTCCGAACAAAAAATTAATGTCTTACAAGTAAATATAAGTTTATTTTTAATTTAACTAAATAACAAATAAAATCCAATTTTTTTAAATATTATAAAATTAAATTTATTTACAGGCAATTGGTAATTTTAGTTTTAATAACGTTGCCAATGATGATAAATGTCAAGAAATTGCAGATTATGTTGTTGAGCAATTTATCAAAGTGTTAGATTCAGAAATGCACGAAAAAACGTTGATACATGCAATACAAATGTTGACTTTATGGCGGTCTAGTTTCAAGAAAACCATTACTAAAACATTGATAGCCTGGTTTTCAGTAAGTATCTTTTATAACTTAAAAGTATAAAATATTGTGGAATTATTCTAGTAAAAATATTAAACTCTACAATAAAAAATGATACAATTAATTATAAAATAGTCTATTATCCTTCTGTTTTTAACTTACACTAACACTAATTTCAATTTTAGAAAGGATACAACAAGAAATCATCAGTTATGACAGTAAAATTGGCCTATTTGGAATGTATGATGCATGTATTTCAAAAGGATCATTCTAAATATGCCATTGAAATCATTCCTTTATTATTAAACTGTGTTGATATGTTTTCTCAGTCATCTCAGGTATGAAAACTAAACTTTTAAACATCTTATTTTACTAAGCAATATAGCTCAACAATTAAATAAAATTCATTACAGTATTTTTTTTTTTTTTAATAATAAAATGTACAGTTTATACTAATTAAAGCACAATAAGTATATGTGATATATTTGATAAAGAAGTCACACATTGGTGACACTTAAATATGATTATTCTACATTTTGTTAAGAGGGCGTCATACTAGTGATTTTCAGTGGTTAAAAACATGGTTAAGCAGACTGAAAATAACTTGCTTAATTTTGGTTTTAGAGTAAAAGCACCCATTATAAAATTAAAAGTGAACAATATTCCGGAGGGCAAGATGGTGCGTTTTTTAAAAAAAAATTCATTTTTTGAAAAGTTACAGTCTTTTAAAAATGTTAAAATAGTTGTTATTTCTAAACTGTATTGAGCGTTATACTTGAAATAATGAAAAAAACGCACTGTCTTGACCTCCGGAATATTGTTCTCTTTTTAATTTTATAATGGGCGCTTTTACTCTAAAACCAAAATTAAGAGAGTTATTTTCAGCCTTCTTAAACATGTAGAGATGAAAAAACATTTTTAAATCGCTTTCAAGGATGCTGTGATAGTCCAAAAAATAAATTACCTACCAAAATAGAGTCCTAGTTATTGAACTCATAATTACACATCACACCTATAAATTTTAACCTATAAAATTAATATAATAATAAGTTTAACCTATAAATTAAGATTTTGTAAAAAATTGCCTGTACTTTACTCCTTAAAAATGGGCGATGCAACACCGTAATTAACACAGTAATTTAAAAAAAATGTATAAAGAACAAAAAAAAAATTATTAATATCAAATAAAATAGTATACTAAATAGCAGTGCTTAATGAATATATTTTTTTTATAATGGACTGGGTTGATATTTAACACAATCACAGATAATGTATCAATAACACAGTTATGCGACTATTGTTGTATTTAATTTTTTATCCAGATTTAACTTGTTTTCTAACAATTTTATTATTTCAAAGTATAAAAAAACAATATCCAACAGATATAATGTTCCAACTTAATGTCACACTGTACATCTAAGTTAAAAGATAAAAGTGATAGTATTAATAGATTTTAGATTTGAATTGATGTTATAAAAATCTATGAAAATCAATATTTAAATTGCTAACTATAACATTAAATAAAATAATAATATTACATACAATATACATTACATATTACATTACATTACATACAATATATATTACATACTACTGGACTGAAAATCAATAATGAGCTAAGTGCAAAAAAATAAATATTAAGTTAAACCCCAAATATTATATTAAAAGCCAAGCCTGATAACATGTAAAACGCGCAACTTACCTCGATCAATTTTAATAGTTGAAAACAATTTGTATAAATAGTATGTGCAGTATCAACCAGGGCTTGTTAAAAAAAAAAAAGAGAATAACTCAAAATCAATGTATTGGCACTAAGAACATTATGGATTTCAAGTCCTCTCATGTATATAATGCATATCTTTAAACATAGGTCGCAAAACTTGTATGGTAATGTTAGGTCAGCAGCCAGCTGTAATCCTAAACATGCTAAATTTATAAAGTGTCTAAGCACCGATCAATAGAAATAACGGACATAAAAACTAAACTAAGTCTAATAAAATTTTGTTATATCATTTAATTTTAGATTCCTGTAGCCACTGAATCTATTTATGTTGCTTGCTTGTTGTTACATCTAATAAAAGAAAACTCTAAATTAAATCAAGATAATGGATTCACTCAATTTTGGAATTTAGTACTTAATCCGAGTAAACTTCCATTTTTATCTGAAAAGCTGTTATTACAGTTTTCAGAAGAAGGTATAACTTTGGTTTTATATTTGATACATAAAACTTTATTATAAATAAAAAAAACTATTGAATTTAAAATGTAAATTATGAATGTTATAATTGATTTTAGTTATGAACAAAATTTGCATGTTCAGTTTACTAGTACTTGATATGCATGTTGATAAAATAAATGGATCTGTCGAACTATACTACAAATCTATAGTTTTAAGTCTCTTATCTATAAAGTCGACTTTGAGAATTGAAACTAAAAAAAATGTGGCAAAAGCAGTTTCATCGCCCGGAGGATCTAAATTAGCGGCATCATTGTTAGTTGAAACAATAAACGTTCTGCAAAATGTAAGCTGTACTTAATAAAAAGGCTTTATTCTTTTTGAAGTAGTTTTTGAAATTGTTTTTTTTTTTTTTTTTTTTCATGTTTGTATATTAGAATACTCTAGTTATACTCCCAAAACATTTGGTGGAAACTATCACAATATTATGCCAGAATACGAATATTGGAGAAGAGGAACAAAAAATGTTGGCTTTTGAATCATTAAAACCATCACACCATCCTTTAATCGGTATTTATTTTTAATCTTCAATTTATTTATCAATCCCTATTTATTAATTCATGCTATCATTAATACATAATCAAAATAATTCCTACACATGAACTTATATAACACATGTTCAGTGACTTAAATAGTTAATAGTGCCCAGTTGCAAGATATTTTTATGTCTTATAATAAACATATAAGTATACCATTTATTTGCACCCAAAAAGTTATAGGTCATATCGACGCCCCGTATGAAAAGTAGCACCGTTCAAGTTCTAGCAAAAACTAACACCATTGGCGATGACCTTACGAAAAGTAGCACTGTTCGCAAATTTCTTACAAAAACTAGCACCGTTTGTAACAATAGGAACAATAGCCTAATGGTGCTAGTCTTCGTAAGAACTTGAACCATGCTACTTTTCGTAAGAATCTGTGAACGGTGCTAGTCTTCTTAAGAACTCACAAACTGTGATACTGCACATGTTTAGGAGATAAAATAACATTTTACATCCCATCAGTAGTACTTGGTGAGATGTTGAACTTTAACAACAATTTTAAAACTTAAAAATGTATGGCATACTATCCATTAATTTATTAAAAGTAGTTATAATCTAATATGTCTATATATCTACTTATGTAATATTGTAAATATTATTATTAACTTTTAGAAACATACGCTCCTAATTTGTGGATTACAATTTTGAAACGTTATCAAATAAAACCATCTGTTTTTATCAGATTATATGAAAAGAAACTCATAAAATGTTTTGTAGAAGATTATGTACCTTTACGAGTAAATTATTTGTTTATCTTATTTTAATATTCATATGTATTATAAATTATAATATTGTGATTTTTTAAAAAAAAATTTATCTTTATTAGTGTATGGAAAATGCTATAAGCACTATTTCAAAAATAAATGGTGATGTAATTATACCTCCAGTTATTGAAAAAATTAGACAATATTTAGAATATAACAATGATTATCTAAGCGTGACGGAAGAGGAGTATGCCATATTTTTATTCCCAGAAGGAGAATTATACAACAAATCTGTTTTAGCAGAGTAATGACAAATAGTTAAAATTGTAATTAATTAATAAATAAGTGTACATTATTATTATTTTTAAAGTAAAGAAAATGAGGATCCGTTAAATATTAAGAATATGAAACGTGAAAGTAAAGCATATTCATTTAAAGAACAACAAGAAGAAATAATGCTAAAAAAAGAAATAGAAGCTAAAAAAATTAAAGAAGGCAAACTGAAAAAACCAGAACTATCACCTAAACAAAAAGAAGCTATGGATATTGAATTAAAAAAGGAATCATCTATTAGAAATAGATTGTGTAACGTAAGTAATGGTTATATTATTTTCTTTTTATAACATTGTAAGTAATTTAAATGATTGAAGTATTTTTTAATAACATAATATTTTGATATGGGCTACAATTTTGTGAAATTATAATAATGTATAATTTAACCAATCATGATCAATTTGTAAATATTTTGGTATTATTTATAGAATTGGAAAGTGCTATTTTTTTTTTAAATTATATTTTATAATTTACAGATGAAGAATGATATTTTGAATGTAGTATCTATGTTGAATGGAATAGTAGCTGGAAATACACTCCTAGTTTCTCAATCGTTGCGGTATTTACTACCAGGAATAATATCAAATTTACAGTCTATTATTGCAGCACCACTCTTAAAAAAAGTATTTATTGATTTAGCTTTTTGTGCTTTTAATGCTGATGAAACAAAAAAAACCAAAGCAGTTAGCAAAACAAAAAATGGACGTTTAAAGATATCAGATTCTAGTATACGAGCTATAGCGTATTTAACACTTCGCAAACTAAAACCAAAGTGCCAGTTAGATGAAGCTTGGTTACAAGAAGACATTGGTAAAAAAAAAAAACTATATATACATACTAGAGGGGTCCTAAGAAATTTTATTTTCGAATTTTAACCACGATGCCCCCTCAAAAGTTTCTAAGTATAAAAAAATTTGATGAAAAAAAAATTCAAAAAATATTTATTTTAACTAGCGCCTCAAAAAGGTTGAAGTTTAAATGGGATTTAACATAGGTTTTCAACATTTTGCATAGATCAATGCATAACTTTTTTCCTACTTTCCTAACCCATTTAAACTTCAACCCTTTTTTTGGGCACGGATTAAAATTAATATTGAACAGTTTTTTTTTTTTTATATTACATTTGTATTATACATAGAAACTTTTCAAGGGGCGTTGATGTTAACATTTAAAAATCAACTTTAAAGGACCACCCTTAATGTATATACATCATTAATTGTTTTTCTTTTATTGCATATTCATTGTATGTATTCTTTTATTACAGAAAAAGCTTCAATTAGATTAGTAAAATTGTTTTGTGACTTAACACATAATGAAGGACAAGAAATGACTTCACCAGCATATTGTTATGCTTTTACTCTTATCAGGGCAGTAATGTTGGATTTGCCCTTTGATCATTCTTTGGTATATGATTGTTTATTATTAACACATAATCAAGCAGCTATCCGTCCTAAAGCTGTTTCAAAAGCCAAGAGCAATTTAGATTTACAACGGCCTAAATTTTTGCCTCGTATTCAAATGTTTCAATTGTTATCTGAAATTATTAGCCGTTCATCAAACAACCTTCAAGATAAAGCTGTTTTAGCTTACTTAACAGTAGCTGAAAGTTGTTCTACCGATGAAAAGTGTGATCCAGCGAATCGAGATGAAATTTTATGTTTATTATCAGCTTTACAAGATCCATCTACTAAAGTAAGAAATACTGCAATACAAGCATTGAAAATGGTTGTAGCTGCTTTTCCAACGTCCAAAAAAGATACTCAAATAATTTTAAAAATTACCAAAAGAATTTGGATCACAAAATTTGATATTTATGAAGAAAATAGGTTTGTTTTAATTCAGTTTTTTTTTTAAATTATGAAAACGTGCTATATACTTACCTATCCATTTATAAAATTTGCTTTTTTTTCAGAAATTTGGCAGATGATCTTTGGGTACTTGCAAAGTTAGATATCAAAGTTAATGGACTGCTAGAAAATTTGTTAGAAGATGTTGTACATCCAGTTACTGATGTGCAAAAGGCAGTTTCTATAGCATTGTTTTCTTTTTTGAAAGATTCTCCAATTAACGCTACTAATAATGCATTAAAAAAACTTCTTGTTATGTACAATAGTAAAATTTTGGTAAGAAACAAACAAATTACGTATCATTATACGATCATTTTGTTAGTTATTTCTATAGTAAATTAAACTACATTTTTGAGCAAAAAAAATGTTTATGTTATATTATTTATATGTCGCTTAGCTATATTTTTTTTATACTTAGAAACCAGAAGAAAACATTGAATTAGATGATTGGCAAGGTCGTGTTGGAGTTGCAATGGCATTAGAAGAACTATCATTACTACTAAGTGATGATATGGTAATACAACTAGTCAATTTTTTTGTTTCTACAAGTTTAGATGATAGAAATAATATTGTTCGAGAACATATGCTTAAAGCAGCTGTAGCAGTTGTAAATATACATGGTAAAAATAACGTAGACAGACTGATGAGTATTTTTGAGAAATTTTCAAAGAAAGCTACATCTTCTGAAAGTTTTGATAATGTTCGGCTGGGTGTTGTTGTATGTATGGGATGTTTGGCAAGACATTTGGTTACAAATGATCCTAAACTAAAACCTATAACTAATAGACTTCTCGAAGCATTATCTACACCTTCTCAAGAAGTTCAAGAAGCTGTAGCAAATTGTTTATCACCTTTAATGCCTATGGTTAAAGATGATGCAGCAGCTATATTAAAAAAACTTCTTGGTAAACTTTTCAATTCAGCATCATTTGGAGAACGTAAAGGGGCTGCTCATGGAATTGCAGGTGTCATAAAAGGACTTGGTATCCTTAGCTTAAAACAATATGATATAATGAGTACATTAACTGAAGCAATACAAGATAAAAAAAATTACAAAAAACGTGAAGGGGCACTATTTGCATTTGAAATGTTGTGCTCAACTTTAGGGCGTTTATTTGAACCTTATATTGTTCATGTTTTGCCTTATTTATTATCATGTTTTGGAGATAACAGTGAATATGTAAGAACAGCTACTTATGACTGTTCTAAAGCAATAATGAGTAAACTGTCAGCCCACGGCGTCAAACTTATTTTGCCATCATTGTTAAATGCTTTAGAAGGAGATTCCTGGAGAACAAAAACTGGTAAATACTATTATATTTTTTCTTGTGAACTATTGAAAATATTGGTTTAATTAATTTGTATTATGTTTTTATTGTTCAATAGGATCAGTAGAATTATTAGGGGCTATGGCATATTGTGCCCCTAAGCAGCTTTCATCGTGTCTCCCTAGTATTGTTCCAAAGTTAATTGAGGTTTTGAGTGATTCACACATTAGTGTTCAAGAAGCTGGGGCTCAAGCTTTAAAAGTTATTGGTTCAGTTATAAGAAATCCAGAAATTCAAGGTAATTATACTATTTTTATTAATATATAAGGCTGTTATAAATAAATGTGATTTTTCTTATTTAAATCAATTACAATTTATTAATCTACTTTTTGGTTTTCCTATTTTAGCTATCGTACCAGTACTTCTTGAAGCTTTACAGAATCCATCAAATAAAACAGCTCCTTGTTTACAAATTTTGTTAAATACTAAATTTGTTCACTTTATTGATGCTCCATCTCTTGCTTTAATAATGCCTGTTGTAAAACGAGCATTTATTGATCGTTCAACTGAAACAAGAAAGATGGCTGCTCAAATTATTGGAAATATGTACTCATTAACTGACCAAAAAGACTTGACACCTTATTTACCTAGCATAATACCAGGATTGAAGAATTCTTTATTAGATCCAGTTCCAGAAGTACGAACAGTATCTGCACGCGCTCTTGGAGCCATGGTTCGAGGAATGGGAGAGACAAGCTTCCAAGATCTATTACCTTGGTTAATGCAAACTCTTACATCAGAAGCTAGTTCAGTTGATAGGTCTGGTGCTGCTCAAGGTCTAAGTGAAGTAGTTGGTGGACTGGGTGTAAGCAAGTTGCATAGTTTGATGCCAGGTAAATATAATTAAAACAACTTATTATTAATGTCACCAAATAAATAGACTAAATATTATAATATCATTTATATTTTTTGTTTGTACCAAACAATTTTAGCTTCTTTTTTATAATGATATGCTTCATTAATAACATCCTATTGTAGCCTGCCTAGGACTGGGTACGTGACTTGGGGTTTATTTTAGTCTGTGCGCTTTGTCTAGTAAGAAATATGTTTAAAATTAGGGTTTTATTTAACATATTCCACTTAAGTTTTGCCTTGTCTTTTGGTCTCTAGTGAAATAATTTATTTTTTGAACACAATTTTATTTTATGAAAAAATTCAAATTTTTTTAGTTACGTTTCTAGTGGTACAAGTTTATAACAAAACTATAACTAAGATATTTATGAGAATTTTTTGGGCGGGCAAGTCAACTTAAATTCCTTTAGCCGTATTTTATCGTCCACTATAATTTATAAATATATATATATATATAAATTATATAATTTATATACATATGTATTACATTTATATATAATATAAACACTTTTTTTTACATTTTTTTTATTATAGCCTTTATTAATAAAAAATATTTAGCCCAATAAGATTATAAACACTTAATTTGTATTTTTTTTTTTGCAGAAATAATTGCAACAGCCGAACGTACTGATATTGCGCCTCAAGTTAAAGATGGTTATATCATGATGTTCATTTATATGCCTGGTGTATTCAATGATGACTTTATTCCTTATATAAATCAAATTATTACCCCTATTCTCAAAGTAAAATATAGTTTAATTTGTTGATAGTTTGCCATAAAATTTAATAATAGAAATTTATTTTAATTATACTTATACTTTAATAGGCATTAGCGGATGAAAATGAATTTGTTCGTGAAACAGCTCTAAAAGCGGGTCAACGTATAGTTAACATGTATGCTGAATCTGCTATTCAGCTATTATTACCTGAACTGGAACGAGGTTTATTTGATGATAATTGGCGTATTCGATTCAGGTATCTTATGTCTAATTATTTCATAATTAAATAGTAGGAAATAATAAATTTTGGTATCAGAGAAAAATGGAAAACGAGTTTCCGATGATTATTTTCTACAAGAGTGTTAATAGTCTTACTGTAATATATATTTAAGAAACATTATGTAGTATAGCACGTTTATAAAAATAAAAATTTTTGATACTTTTGCATTTTAGTTCAGTCCAATTACTAGGTGATTTATTATACCGTATTTCTGGTGTATCTGGTAAAATGAGTACAGAAACAGCAAGTGATGATGATAACTTTGGTACAGAACATTCTCATAAGGTAATATTAATTCAGTTTAATGGTGAAAAATTAAAAATTAAATAATTATTGTGGTAATCATAAGATATTTGTATTAAAAAGTATAATTTGTTATGCTTTAATGTTTTGAAAATATATGTTTAAATTTACGCTTTTAGGCAATTATTGGCACTCTGGGAGCAGAAAGGCGTAACAGAGTATTAGCCGGTTTGTATATGGGTCGTTCCGATGTTGCTTTAATGGTACGACAAGCTGCATTGCACGTTTGGAAAGTGGTTGTAACAAATACACCACGTACACTAAGAGAAATATTGCCAACATTATTTACTTTATTGTTGGGATGTCTGGCAAGTACAAGTTTTGACAAAAGACAAGTAGCTGCAAGAACATTAGGAGATCTAGTGCGAAAACTAGGAGAACGTGTTTTACCTGACATAATACCTATACTAGAAAAAGGTTTGGAATCGGAACACGCTGATCAACGACAAGGTGTCTGTATTGGTTTATCAGAAATTATGGCATCCACCAGCAGAGAAATGGTATTGACTTTTGTCGATAGTCTTGTACCCACCGTCAGGTAATCTTTTTTTTAAATTAAATTTCTTCATATCCATTTGTATAATTAATAAACGAAAATAGAGTCTCACGTTAGAGTGTGTCCATAAGATAAACAAAATATGGAAACTTGGAAACCTATACAATGTTATTAAGAAGACAATATATTCCATCTATGTACGAGTATATTAGGAAATACAAATATATTATTTAGGCGATTAAATGATATTTAATGTATCAATTTAGAATTTTTGTGTGATTTTAAAAACCATCATGAGAGAGGGATGGTGATTTCCCAATATATTGAAAAAAATTAATTATTAGTTATTACATTAATCGTGAAAAAACAATTTAAATTTATATTTTTAACACTAATCAAATTTTCTAAAAGTCATAACTTGTCTAAGGTTAAAAACTGAAAAAATAAACAATTTATGATTGGTACTAAGTGTAAAATTTTAATAAAATCTATGCAAAAGTAAATGGGGTGGATATAGGCGTGGAATATCCCATGTATACTAAGGGGTTTCAACCCCTTTGATTTTTATTTCTATTTGCTATTTGCTGAACTTTTATTTTGGAAAAATATACACATAACAAATGATATGCACATAAACACCGCTAATTGTAATGTAGCCGATGGAAGAGTATTTATCACCCTTTATTATAGCTTTACTTTTATATGGCTATTAGTAGTGTAGCTTACATCATATATATTTTTTGTAACTTATATTTAATAAATACTATTAAAATTTATTTTTATAATATATGTTTATTTTTTTCAAGTCGAGCATTAACTGATCCTTTACCTTCTGTGAGACAAGCTGCTGCTAAAACATTTGATAGCCTTCATTCAACTGTTGGTCATCGTGCATTAGATGATATATTACCTCCTATGTTAAATAATTTGGTACTAATTTCTTGTTTATAATAATAAATAATTGTTATATATTGTTATTTTATAAAAAAAATACATTTTATTTTCTAGAATAACCCTGATCCAGAAATTGCTGAAAGAACACTTGATGGATTACGCCAAGTAATGGCAGTCAAATCGAGAGTTGTTTTGCCTTATTTAATCCCTCAGTTAACTCAGCCTCCTGTTAATACAAAAGCATTGTCAATTTTAGCATCTGTTGCTGGTGAAGCACTTAATAAATATCTACACAAAATATTACCTGCTCTATTAACTGCTTTATCGAAGACTGAATCTGCAGCTGATGTAATTAAAGTTGTGTTAATTAGAAGAAGAAAATATATAAATTTATCACTTTTTTTTTTTATAGGAATTGATTTACTGTCAATCTGTGGTATTAGCAGTTTGTGATGATGCTGGAACAATGGTTGATTTATTATTAGATGCTACACAATCAGATAATACTTCTCAAAAACAATCAGCATTACAATTATTAGCAGCATTTTGTACTCACACAAAAGCAGATTATAGTTCTTGTGTACCAAAACTATTACATGGTATTATTTTTCAGTTCAAAGATTCCGATGAGAAAAATTTACAATTAGCATGGGAAGCATTGAATGCTGTTTGCAAAGTATACTTACATTTTTTTTTTTTTACATTATATTTGATACATAGTTTTAATATGAGACTGTTAAATGATGTGTTATGTTTTAGTCTGTTGATACAAAGCAAAGTAACCATTTAATATTTGAAATACGACAAGCAATTAAATTTGTAATGAGCGACAATAAAAATTTAGAACATTTACCTGGATTCTGTATATCAAAGGTAAATTAAAGAGTATTAAAATAAAGTTCTACAATAGTATCAAAAGTTTGAAGTGACAATTGACAAGAGAGTACCTCTGTTTTTAAAAAATAATTTTATTTTATAAATTAATATTTTATTAAAATAAAAATTTATTCCAATAGTTTTATAATTTTTTTTACAAAATATTACATATTATTTTTAATAATTAAATATAATAATGATTATATTAGCTGAAACCTTTTTTAACTACATAATAATTAGTATATAGAATAAAATGACTATAACATGAAATTTTGATAACCTATTTTAGTTGTTTAAAGAATCAAGTGTTTTAGTGGAAACTAGCTTATTATAATTTAGATGAGTAACTTTCAATAAAAAACATTTTTTATCAGTGTAACTACTACTATAAAATTATATTATAACTATTATATACAGTTTTTTTTTTTTTTTTAGTAGCCTTTATTAATAAAATATTATATACAGTTGTTAAATTGTTTTTAGGGAGCTGATCCATTTGTTCCTATCTTTAGAGAAGCCATTCTTAGTGGAAGTCCAGAAATTAAAGAACAAGCTGCACAAGGTTGGGGAGAAGTTGTAAAAGTTACAGCTAAAGAAGGATTAACATCACCTGTACTGAACATGACTGGGCCACTTATACGTATTTTAAATGAACGTTATACATGGAGTATTAAATCTGCGATATTAGAAACGGTTGCTTTGTTATTAGCGAAGACTGGTAGTAATTTAAAGCAATTTTTACCTCAGCTACAAACAACGTTTTTAAAATCTCTACAAGACCCAAATAGACAAGTTAGACTTAAAGCAGCCAACGCTTTAAGTCATCTTATTGTTGTACATTCCCGCACGGAAACCATTTTTGTTGACCTTCATTCTGGAGTAAAAAATTCTGAAGATATGGCTATAAAGTATATATATATATATTTTTTTAAATGAGACATTTTTAACAACCACAATTTTTTTATGATAACTTTTTTACTATAGGGAGACAATGCTTCAAGCCTTGCGTGGTGTCATTTCTCCAGCTGGAGACAAAATGTCTGACCAGGTTCGCAGAACTGTATTTATGACATTAAGGGAAGGATTGGGAAATCCAGAAGATAGTATCAGAAGTGGTACAGCTGGCTGTCTTGGAGCTTTATGTAAATGGTTATCTCCCGAACAGTTAAATGTTGCTTTAAATGATCACATTTTAGGTAAATAATATAAATAAATAATCAAAAAATCGATTTATTTTTTCTACTAGTTTCTTAGATTTTGATAGTTAAACTCAAAAAGTACGAACTATTAAAATTATACACATAATTTAAATAGTTTTTATTTAGATAGTTTGGTATTTTTAACATATTATAAATTATATATGTATATATTTTATCTTATTTAACTTAATCTATATTTTCATATCCCAAATACTGATTTTTCTTATAGTCGATGATATATCTTTGGATCCAGTATTAAGGCATGGTAGGAGTTCAGCATTGTTCGTTGCTCTTAAAGAATCCGCAGATTCAGTATATAGTGCACAATACAGTGATAAAATTTTAAAAACAATATTAAGCCATTTGCAATCGGATAAGGTAATTTATTTTTAAACTAAAAAATCAGTTGGTTGAAAAAAGAAATGCAGCAGGTGTTATATCACATAACTATAGTGGCACAGCATACTCTTCTTTGAGAATTGAATTTTCATTAAACAGTTAAAGTAAATATTACATTCGTAATATTTACTAATTCTCTATATGACTGACTCTACTAATTCTGTTATATGATATAACTTATTCTGTGATGACACCTCCTAATGTTACTTTTTTAGGTTTCAATTATCATGAATGGAGTTAGAAGTTGTGGATATCTGTTTTTGCATTTAATGAAGATTGGAGTAATAATTCCTTCACAAATTTTAAGCCCATTCATACGAGTATGTAATTAATAGTCAACTCTCAATTATTAATTTATTACATTAAATAACTATTTTTTAAATTACAGTTGATGAATCAAGCTAGCAATGAAGTCAAACAATTAGTAGCACACATATGCTTATATTTAGGAAAGTCTAATATTACCTTGTCTTCTGAGTTCTTAAAATCAGTTATTCCAATGCTAGTAAATGGTTCTAAAGAAAAGAATTGTTATGTTAAATCGAACAGTGAAATAGCTCTTATTGCAGTACTTAAGTTGCAACAAGGAGACACGATTTTACAAGTAATTATTAATAAAAATTAAGTACTAAATTAATTAACCCAATTAAGCAAATTATGTTTTTAGTAGTACTTTTGAACTAAATATGATATAATAATACCTAATTATTTATAATTCATGGTAGCATAGTCATCCTTAGCCCTTTGAAAAGCAACGATGTGTTTATACAATTTTAAAAGTTTTGCCATGAAGAGTGTTGACGTAGATATACGTTTTTACCCCAAATGTGTTTGTTGTCTTTTTATAATATATTGTTATCTAATAAACCAACATTATATTACCCAGGGCGAATTATGTGCTTCACTCTGTTAGCTATAATTTAGCTATTTTAAAAATAAGAAGTATATGTACGCCATTTGCTCCAAGATTTAAAATCTTTTTTTTCTATTATTCTCCATTTCTAATCCAATCTCTACTTATAGAGTAGCATCTGTGTATTCTGATTCGATCGTCAAAGGGTTAATACACTATCTTGTACACTTGTATAAGCATTAATATATGTGTATAAATTATTAACACAGATCTAGAAATTGTAATTGATAGATAATAAACCACATTATTATCACTCCACTATATATTATTTTTCTAAACTACTAGAATGTAAAAACATCTTTCCCTCTCTTTTTTCCTCCTACGTCTGCTCTGCTTTTCGCATTTCCTTCAATTCTTCTGTTGTGCCAGCGCTTGGTAATGTGCATTACCAAGTACTGATCTTGAAATTTCTTATTTCTATCACTGATAAGTAATAACCCTGATAAATTATTGCAATTAATAATTTTTTTTATATTGACGACAGGCGAACCCAAGAGTTTGATATATAAATTAATTAACACATTTTTTTTAAAAATATCATAAATAAATACTAATGGCAATTAAATTAACCCAAATTAAACATAGGAAGTGATAAAGTTTTATACTCTAAGATCTGTGCTTGATAACTATAGAAAAACAACGCATAAATAGTATATCCAATTATTTTTATATTATGTTATTGAATGTTTTTTATGCAGCCTGGACTTGAAATGGAGGTAATTAAAAACATAATGTTTACAAGAAGTCCATTGTAAATGTATAATTATTGTAATATTAGTTACTAAAGCATGTTGTTAAAATGTTTTAGGCTTGCTTGAACCTACTTGATATTGGAGCTCGAGAAGCATTGAACGATGTTATAAACAAAGTATTACGTAAAGTTTCATTACAAGTTGATAGTAAAGTCGAAGAGCCGGATGATACATTAATAACATAAAACTTGATTCAATTGTATTAAATAATTAATATATATATATACTTATGTATTATCAATTCAAAATGAAAATTCATTTTTATTAATAACTATTAAATTGTGCCTACATCTAAAAAAAAAAACTACCACAGTATAAAATCTCCCTGTAATACATTACCATTGATTTTAAGTTAGTAATTTTAATCAATGGTATTATATATTCTATGCCAGAAATGTTGTACTTCTTTTTACCTGTATAACGATGGCATTTGCCTGACATATTATTAGTAATAATAGTATTGTTCATGACTGGTGGATATCGTTACTTCCAAACCAAACCTGGGAGGTCTAATATGTCAGACAGCACCCTGGTCTGGGCGCATAATACAAATAGAAATATATAATAGCTAGAGGAGAGGGAGTGACGTGACTTGCCCTAGGGGACAGTATTCGCATCCACCTATAGACTAATCAGTTGGCATCTTACCATCTACGCGCTAATATCTCATTTTATAATTACTTAATTATTTGGCATCTTATTTATATTTTTGTGCGTGTCACTCCACCAGTTATAACTCTGGATTCCCACGGACCAGGTAACAGGTGTAAACCTTTATATATATATATTTATTTATTTATTTATATATATTGTTTCAGTCATTTGAATCAATAACTAATTCTTAACCGGCGTTAAGCCTGTTTTTTAAATATATAATATTGTACGTTGCTACTTGAGAGTTTATTTTATTTACTTAAAGGTACGATCAGCCCTTTTACTCTTTTGGGCGGTTATATAAATTTACAAAGTGTTTCTAGGGATATTTTTTAATGGTAACAATAGGATCATTTTCACCAATTGCCAATTTTCTTGTATAATGTATACAAGCATATTCAATTAAGTCGCATTATTTTGAGTCATTGGCTTATACCGTGTCGCATTTAATTTGTTTATCTCTCAAATGCCATCGGAGCTAAAATAATAAATAGCATTCAGTTACAAGAATATTGTAAAAGTCAAAATGAATAAAATATCTTAAATAAAAAAAACTGATTATACCTTCCAAGTCGCAAATACATTATTTCAGTACTAAGTTAGTTATTAACCAACGACAAAACTAACGAGTGAATTGAAACTAATATTTCTCTGTTAATAAATTCCTGTATAAAAAATGGATCTTTATCCTCTAATTGATTTGGTGGACATTGTAATAATGCCCGTAACTCATGACTGGTTGAATATCTTTCCAAATAAATGGCTTAATACATATTTGATAGCTAAGCAAATACATTAAATTTTAAACAGAAGTAACCATTGTTTTTCTTTATTTCCTTACTTTTCATATAATACACGTGCTTTTTTGCCATAGGTGTATCCTACTAGCGCTTTGTGAAGTCTAACACAGTTTACGAAAATAATAAAGTTTTATGGGATCCTAAGTGTGTTTACTTTAAAAAATTTAAGAGTATATTGAAAAACGTATTAAATATAATTTGTACACTTCATATTAAAAATATTTACTATTTCTTAATACAAAATATCACTAATTTTATCTACTTTACAATCTGCTGGTATTACATTTATGGCTTTTATTAACAAGCCGAAAAACCGTGGTACACACAATAAATAAATTAATTGTTAAACTTTTTCAACACTTCTTATTTGACTTAACATAATAAGTTTTAGAGCCCAAAAAATCAATCAACTAAGATTAATTAGCTAAAAAAGAATACTATTTTCTTTATAACTAATAATTTTATAAGCGCGATAATAATTTGTTTAATTATTAAAAGTTACTAAATTTTACCAACAATTTTAAAAATATTAAATATAAATTTATATGAATTTGGATAAACAATCAAATACTTGTTGTTTTTAAGTTTTAAAGACCGAAATACGTTTATAAATATTAATTTATAAACGTAAATAAAAAACGTAATTTAAGTAAAAAGTAATAAATAACGTAATTTACTTTTTTATCTGTAATTTTGTAAAAAATTTTGGCGGTAACTCTTAATTTGAATCGCTAACATGGTTAGGTACCACAAAATTCGGGATAACACAGTTACCACGAATGTTGCGTGCTACGATGTTATGTTACTCCGACATTTTTATTACGAATGACAATTGCTTCGACGGCAATTGACACGAATACATTTACAACGAAAATATGTTTTCGCTTTTATTTTTTATGCCACGATTTACAGTTACATCAAAGTTCCATTTTTAATTATTGCTTCGAATTACATTTACCTCGAATTCCTGTTACATCGACATGACTTATCAAAAAATCTTAATGTTATGATTTCGCTATTTTATAGGACATTTACATTGATAAACATTATATGGACCTTAAATTCCATTTACACTGACATGACCCAACAAATAATTTATATAAAACTATAAATAATATAATCTGAGTAAAAACAAGTTTAAAATTGTTCAGCAAGAAGTAACTCAAAGTTAAAATAACATTAAGGGGACCGCAGCATGTTTTTTATAAAAAAATATTAAGTATAAATATCAAAGAAATTAAAAAAGGCCAACCCATTGATAAAGTGTTTCCCTGTACATTGTGAGAATTTAGTAAATCTACCCCTTAAGGGGGTCGGAGCACAACTAGTTTCATGCGTTTTAGCGGTGCTTAATTAGACATACTTCTCAATGTTGGATTTTTAAAGTATGTGTGGATTTGTTGACAAATTGTCTGGGTTTCTTAGGAAGCCCATTTTTGATTTAAAATGTTATGCCTAAAATAAACTCAAATAAACTATCATTGAATTTTCAAAAAAAATAAAAAATAAATTTGGAGATCTTTAAAAGAGAAAATTAAAAATCGCCTTCCTAAAAAACCTTGAAAATTTGTCGAAAAATGCATACATGTATTAAAAATTAAAATCCAACATTGGGAAGTATGTCTAATTAAGCACCGCTAGCAGATGATATTTACCAATATAAAGTTAACAACATTTTTATTTTAACGTTGTAACTTACTTTATTAATAACTAGAATTCAATTGAATTGAATAAATTACCACTACTGTGCTTACCAGTCGTGAGTACATTGGTTGCTGGCTGAAATGTGTGTTACTATGCTGAAACGGCTGCGATAACAACCGTCTCAGACTTCAGTTGTTTTTCAGCTTTTCACGAGCAAACGACATTTTTGTTGGAAATACAGTTTTTGCGTTTCAAGTATTATATCTAATATTCTGAAATATGTGCTCTATGGAGAAGATTTTGTGGGCCGGCGGCGCCGTTTTAACGGTAACTGGCGGCGGTTACCTGCTCTATAAGGTATGCGTATGAACATACATATTGTTTGATGACATGTTCAATGACACACCTTCGACCAGGGCTCGCTGTTTTGTCAGTGTCAGCACAATAGTTATTAGTTTAAATAAAAATTGTTCTCGTGTTCAAGGCCAAAAAGAAATGGTGGGACGCGGCACCGGTAGAACTTGAACCTGTAGAACCCGTACCGGTAGAACTTACATCGGCTGAACCCGCACCGGTACAACTTGCACCTGTAAACCCTGCACCGGTAGAACCCGCATCGGTAGAACTTGAACCTGTAAAACCCGCACCGGTAGAACTTACATCGGCTGAACCCGCACCGGTACAACTTGCACCTGTAAACCCTGCACCGGTAGAACCCGCATCGGTAGAACTTGAACCTGTAGAACCCGCTCCGGTAGAACTTGCACCGGTAGTACCTGCGTGTTACTACCACGACAGATACGGGTCGGCGGCGCACAGATGTCGTCCTCCGTGCGGCTACAGGCCAACTGAGGCAGGACAGCCGGAGCCACCGTGTGTGTACCACAGGCGACACGGCGCGGATGCAGTAAACTGCATACTGCCGTGTGGATTTGCAGGAGTGCAGGAGTACGGCATAGGGGAGCCCGTACCATATTGCATATACCATCGACGGTTCGGTCCGGAGGCGGTGAACTGCCGAGCCCCGTGTGGCTTTAGGGCCATACACTGAGGTAACACATTCATTAGTTTCCACAAAAAGCAACATACTGCAACGCGTTGATAATATTTCTTTGTCAGTCTCCTTTTTTTTTCTCTCTGTTAATATTGAACCCAGGTATATTTAACTTGTTTGACTCTACTGAACTCATATCTACAGACTTTCAGGTGTGGAAAAACGGCCGTACTATCGTGTTGGAGACCACTACAATTATTAGTTGTCTACGGCCGCCGTGTTTGAACCCATCACGTTGTTTTTTCTCTCTATCTATTCAAGCTGTCATCCCTGTGGTCGCATTCATTTTGTTGACCGCCGTCTCAGCCATCCTCGCCGTGGCCGTCATTCATGTGGTTGGCCGTCGACTAAGTTTTGTAAATTAATAGTTATTTAAGTTTATGAGGAAAAATTGTCCTTTTTATTCCCTTTCTCGTGAAAACCTTAGTGATACTAATACACTTAATTAATGATCACCTAATAAATATGTACTGTGTTAATACGGATGTTGTTGTTTAATATGTTAGGGAACTCGGGGCAATTGCCCTGGTGTCGAAACACTTAAGCTAAAATATTATGTACTTACTCGAAATAAGTTTATCGACACAAGGGCTTTAAAAACCAAGTCGCTATTTTACTACTTTATCTATTTTACTAGAGCTTCGCTCTAGCTGGGAGCTCCGCCCCCAGGCCCCCGAGTCGGGCGGTTAGGTCAAAGATTCCTGGTACTGTACCCGGCTACGCCGGGCACGCTCACGTCCCCTCGCTGCAAAGTATTTTCGGGGAGGTCACAGATTCCGAGGGGGGTGCCCGGCTGCGCCGGCCACGGTGTCGAGCCATCGCAATACGTCTTAAAGAAATGACGTTATAATTCATGGTACCTATAGGCTGTATCTAGTAATCAGAATTCATACCTAGTTATGGACAAATATTTGCAAGCTAAGTACTGATTAAGTGTAGAGTAAGTCTAGCTATGTATCTGTAATTTTTTTAAATTTTAAATTGAAAAGAATAGTCTAGAAGTTAGACGGTTAATAAATATCAAGTGTCCGGTGTTGCTTACTTGGGTTGCTACCACTTTTACCAATTTTTATGAACTAACAATGTCCAGTTCCTTATCAGCGGGCGGAATTCGTATTGAAAACTGATAAGGACGGCAGGTCTCCGAGTGTTTTGGCATTCACTCGCTCCGCCAACTAAAAATATCCTAGGTTTGTAGGCTACAGTCTATGAGGAGGTAACAGGTTAAAAATTAAGTTTAAATTAAAATTTTAAAAAGTTAAAGAGGCTTGATAAGAAGCTGGCCATTGGAAAAAAGTGTACAATGGAAATTGTCTTTGGTAAAAGTTGTTATATTATAGACCACGTCATCAATATAGGCCGGCGTCATCCCGCTTAATTTTATGAGTTGAAAACAGATAAAAATGTCTAGAGGACAGTCAGCTAAATGTCTGTTAAGGTTTCCCTTTGTGAAACAAAATTTGTTTAAACGTAGTATGTTATATGTCTGTACACAGCAGTTCCGAGGGGGGTGCCCGGCCACGGCGTCGAGTCAGCTCACTACGTTTTAAAGTATACCGTTATAATTCATCGTACCTTTATCTAGTAATCATAGTTCATACTTAGTTTCGAAAAAGTGTTTTGCAAGCTAAGTACCGGTTAACTGTAGTGCAAGTCTAGCTATCTGTCAGATCAGAAACGTCCTACTACTAAAGCGAGTGTGCTACTTGCTTAAAGGACAATTTTTTTTTTTTTTTTTAATTTGAATTGATTGAGGTGTTGTTTACTTCACGGGCTTGGTAATAGCTATGGTTAAAAATAGAAAGAAATGTTTAGAGGTCAGTCTGTATATGTCTGATATGGTGTTCCTATGTGCAACAAAACTTTTTCAAACGTATACGTTATATGTCTAGATATTGGTTGAATTAAAATTCTTATTTGTTCAGAAATCACCGTCTATGCCATTATTCGGTAATGACGTACTGTACGTTTAGAATGTATCCAACAGCATAATGCATTAAATATGTATATTAAAGGTCTGGTGGTTTAACAGAAGTTCATAAGTGTTTAAGAATTCAAGAGTAAATCACATGAATGAAATGTCTAGAGTTTATATTAAAACTTAAAAGAGAAAGAAGTGAAGAGTGATAAATACATTATTTTAATTTTTGATCGACTATTTGGCAGAGCTTATAAAAATATCCAAAGAGAGGTTAAATGAAATGTCTCGATGCAAATCTTTTAGTTTTTGGATCTGGATCTTTAATGCTAAAGGTACTTTGTTACTTAAGGTCTGACGTTTGTTGGTTATTAGAAGTTTAAAAGTGTGGAAGAATGATATGTTTGTATGACGGTTACTTAGGAACTCAAGAGTACAAAACATGAATGAAATGTCTGAAATAATTTGTAGCAAATATTTTTGATTATTCGAGTGTCCGGCGGTGATTATAAAAACGGCCAGAGTACAAAATGATAATAATAATAATAATATTCAGTGCATAAAATACCTAAATTATTTGATACTTATCCAGACATATTTTATACATAATAGATAAATTGATATATACATTAATACTTTTTTAAGTAAACCATGAAAGGTATAAATCCATATGTTGATATATTTTTAGATGGCTAACCAACAATTCATCCTACTAAATGATAATAATCAAAAATTTTAAAATAATTTTATTTTTCATTATGTAGTATCAATTTAAAAAAATATAGCAAAATCTATAGATTTACTATACTTTTTTAGGATGGAGCGAATACTTATATTATACTTCTATAAATAATAAAATAGTAAATTAAATGTTGATTTTCAATATAAATTTTAACCCTTTGAAGCACAGCATTTTTTTCTCCGATTTTCTCTGAACATGATTATGAAGGTGGTAATAAATATATACCACTGTGCGAGAGTAGGCTGTTTTTTGAAAAAGTGGTATATTACTTATACCACCATGCTTCAAAATGTTAAAATGCAATAAAATGATTTGAAATTAATATTTTATTTTTATGTTTTAATTATGCCCTATGTCTGAAATCACACCACAAAAAAAACCAAAATAGTCAATATTAATAAGTATCTAATTTAGTTCAAGCTATATCAACAGCAGCTCAAAAAAAAAAAATATATATACATACATATAATATAAAAAATTAACATTAAATAGTTAGTAAAAATTTAAGACAATTTTTTTGATTTTTGATTACTACTCATAAAAACGGTCTAAGAACACAAAATGTTGAACGCTAAAATAATCTAAAGACAACTGTTTTAAGAATTTAAAAAGATGATATAGGGACTTTTGCTGATGCTTTTAAAAAACATACCTATAATTTTTTATAATAAGACTGTGTAAAAATGCATTTACTCGTTTGTTAAATAAGTATTATAAAGCCAGGGAGTAAAAACTGGAATGATTACAATAGCATAAGATGTTGCTATGTATAACGTGATTAAAATAAATTAGATCATGTAATATAGTTATTTCTTATAAGAGCGGAATGAACACATAGATATTTTATGTCAATAATGTATATACATTTTAAGCACACAAAAATAGCCCCAGGTGTATAAAACTAAAAATCGATTGTTTTTAGATCTGAATAATTTTTATTCAGTGCATCAAATATACTATTATTATTTTTTAAAAAAATATTTTTCATTATACTTATATATATATATATATATATATATATTATTATTATTTTAACAACAATAAACTTTTTTTAAATTAATCCATGTATTATGTTATTTTTAGATAGGTAAATAAATGTTTTTCTACTAAATAATTTACAATAATACTTCCTAAAAAAAAATTATCTGGAAAGTGAAATCAGATACATGATTTAAAAAAATAAAGTTATATGTTTGTCAATTTCAAAGAATACAAACTATATTTTCAACTTTAATGACAATTATTAGATTTTTCTTAGCTTGAATTGTTGATTTCCACATAGCTTACCTACAATGTCTGAATTTTCCAAAGTTAAAATATTAAAACCACAAATTAAGTCAAAAATCAATTTAAAAAACCCCAAACGGTTAGTGATAGTACTCGATAGTGATCATACATATTTATATAGGTAAATCATCCTATTAAATGAAATAATTAAAATATATTCAAATAATGCCAATTTAACGTGAAATAATATATCATTAAAAAAAATATATATAAAAAAACTAAAATAATTTTTATTCTATGTAGTGATCACAATTGTACAGCTTAAACAAAAAAATTTGAAATAATTAATATCTTAATTATTTGTACATCAGTATCGTATGTGTGTGCACGTTAAGAAACTAAAGCGTTAAGAGAAGTCGGTTAAGACACTGTATAATGAAAAAAAAAACTGTCAATTTAAATTAGGGTTGAGTATAGAGATTAGATAGGCACTAATTATTAAAAATTACTTCATAAATTACAAAAAATGAACTTCTACGGTGTAAGTTTTCTGTTGGCCGCAGGCAAATTAATCGGTGACGGCATAGGATAACAGTCTGTAACCAATGGTAACAATAATAACTACTTATTGTATTAATTAAAGACAGAGTAGATAGAAGTAGCAATCAATCTTCTAAACGGACACGCGTCGGTTATGATTTCACTATAGTATTGGCCTAAAACAAATAATTTACATATATATATAAAATAAGTCAGTAAGTTATTTAATTGAAAATAAACAGTAGATATATACGTCAACAAATTTTTCAACAAAAAATATGAAATGTATCGTTATTACCACACACAGCGGTTTGAAAAAGATAAGAATTTTGTACATCTAATTAATTTGATAATTTGGTTTAAGCAAAATGTAATATACTACTATAGGTTAGGTTAGGTAATATATATACTATATATTATTATATATATTCTAAATCTAAAAAACGTACCAACATCCAACGACGCATATTAATAGGTAATGTTTGCACACCGGGAAACACGTCGATTTCTCTTGAACGAAAACCGTGAGCGAATTACGGACAAATATGTAATTAATAATAACTATTATACGTTTAATATATAATTGTACGTATATAATATAACAAACTACAAAGACAAAAATTCACCAAAAAAACAAAACACGCCGTTCGCCGTTTTTAATTTTTATTATTATATATATGATAACGTTTGACACACCGGGAAACACTATTGAATAAAAAACCACGTATGACAATGAACAACAGTGTAATTAATAATAATAATAATAATTTTACGTTTAATTTAATTTAAGGAAAGTACAAACTCGGCAAAAAAAACAACACACGCCGTCATCGTTATTATTTGATACGATAACGTTGTGACATGATAAAAACGCGCGCCAACGCCACGCGCTGCATAAGCCGCCTCAGATGCTTGTCTATGAGCGAGATGTATTATATGAATCCCATGGAAGAGACAATTAGGCGACTGGCGGGAGTCGGCTATTTGAATTGACATTTTATATATTAGATTAGTAATAAATAAATCTTCTATTTGTAAAACCCAGTTTACTTAAGCTAGGATTAAATATGATTGATAAATTCAGAATTATTTTAATCTCCGATTAATCTTAAACCGAGATTAGATAAACGACATTTTAACCGCCGAATGATAAAGTTGTCCTTAACACTATATTGAAAATTAATGTTTTTTAATAATAATAACAATAATGTATTTATAAAAGTAATAAATTTACGCTAATGAGGCAATTTACAATTTGTTTACATCAAGTTTTACAATAATTTATTTAAATATGTACAACAATATGCATTAAACTTAACAAAATATTTACCAATTACAACTACAATTATAGAGAAAAATAAATTAAGTATAAAAAACTTGTAGAGTTAATAGAGGACTATAAATAAAAAATGTAAATAATAAATAAGCTAAGTTAAAATTGCTTATTGAGAGCACTCAAAAAGCCAACATTTTGAATTGAATTACACGAATTATAATTCGGTTTACTGGAGCGAGATACATTTGTCGTTGTGTAGAAACGTAAAATTGCGTATAAAAAAGTATATTAATATTTAGTACATTAAATGAATCCAATCATCATTTTTCAGAAAAGTCTTATATTTATATAATATACGATATAGTTATTTATTTATATGATGTATTTAAAAATATATCGTTTAAATTCCTTTTACACGCAAAAAATGTAATTTTTTAAATTCTGTCAACATAGTATTTTACAGACGATTCAACAATTATTGGCTTTATTTTCTTTAAACTTTAAAAAGTAAAAAATATAGGAATCGTTTCTGGATCGATTTTACAAAATTGATAAGGAGACTATGTTATAATTTAAAATAAAAGCATATTCAAGGACTGACCTAACCAAATTTTAGTAGATTTAATGTGATTTATGCATTTTGTGTTGTTAACATTTTAACACAGGGCCGGTTTTATGGAGGAGTGGGGCTCACGTTAGGTTGTTAGGGGTAGGGGACTCACCATTAAAATTGGTATGAGCGTTAAAAAAAACAATACCAAGTAATATTTTGTAAGTTTTACAAAAGACAAAATAATATAAAATTAAAATGCATCTCCACGGACACGCATATTCTTTATAATAATTTGTTATTTACAAAATAAATGATTGTAGATGATAACATTTTACTGATACTTATTATTTTTCAATAATGAATATTATAATAATAAATTTTAAAATATTAACAATTTAATAATATTTTAACTGTACGTCCATGATTCATTTTTGTTACAATGTTTATAACAATTTTTTGACATTTTCATGTCTTAGCTCTGGCACATAACCCTGGCAAATAACCGAAAAAAGTTTTTCAGCTGAGTCTGCAACCACGAAAGAGCATTTTCATGGCTCGTTGAAGTACCGAATAAATTTAGATTAGTTGTGGAATTATAATTAAAAAAAAAAAATTACATGGAGCTTCCAGTTACAGCATAAGCCAAGGAGATTAAAAAAATATGTACAATCATGTTTCTGGCTAAAATTGTAGTGTTTATTATCTGGCCAAAAATAACTTAACATAGAGAATTAAACTGTTTTGACTTTATTATTTAGTTCTAATTTGAACGTTGAACGTACAACATAGCTCCGATATCTTACCCGTCCCTATGACTCACCCCTATCTCCCACCCATATCTCCTGCCCCCAACCCCAATCCCCACCCCTTATCTCCTACCCCTATTTCCACCTCCAACCCACCCCTCCACCTAACCTAACCGTTTGGTAACGCTTTTTTCGTTACGCTTTTTTTCGGTTATTTGCCATAGCTAATTCCACCCCTTTCCCATACCCACCTCATCTTCAACCCCATTTCTTTTTTGACATTTTCATGTCTTATGGGCCATGGTCCTTTCTGGTGTCCCTTAATCCATTACGTTGCTATATAGTGCCTAGTTTATATTTATTTATTTTTACAAACACTGAAGCCAAAAGTTAATAGAAACACAAAATAAAAATTTTAATAATATCTGAGACGATTCTACAAAAAATGTTTAGAGAGGTGTTAAACAAATGTTTGATATACAACATTGATGTAGTAGAAGATGAAAGCAACAAGAAATAGTTCTATTGTTTGTATCACCTTTGATAAACAAAAACATATCTCCAAAAGTCAAGAAATTTAACAGCATAATATAAATGTTTTTAATTTACAACTTAAAAATAATATGATAAGATAAAATTAAGTAATATTTAGTTTTTTAAATACCTCTGTTTTAATGAATATGCATATAAAAAATGTCATTAAAAAAGGTATAATCTATACTCTACACAGACATACAGTTGATTTAAAATTGAAACACTGGTTCAATATTATTACTTTTTTATAATACCAATTTGTTTTCACATATTAATCGTAATTAAAAACTAACTTTTATATTGTTACAATTATTTTATAATATTGTAAGTTATTGTCCATTTTAAGTGACTCTAAAACCTAAAAATAATTGTTTATAATACCAGTCACAACGAATTAACAATAATATATTCGAAAATCTATCTGAAACCCTTGGGCCTCAATTTGAAGCAATCACCTACCTTCTAAATTATATTATATTACAATCAGATTTATATAATTATTTATTAAAAAAATAGTTATAAAATTCTTATCTTATTTGTCTAACTTTTCTATTTTAAATGTATAGTCTACTGTATTCAATTATGTATATCAACTATTTTAATAAAACCCTTACAATGGCCTTTGTTGCCAAAGGGTTTTACCCAATAATTAAAAAAAATATTGTATATTAAAATGTGCAATTGATAATAAAGAATATACTATAAAACGTAATTAATGAATTTAATATAATGTAATATAACATATTAAATTCATTATGCCCGGTGGTCAAGTATTCTTATCATGTATAGTCGAAGTTAAATACATTCGTGGTATCACAATATCGGGTTAACTGTTGTATGATTCATTTAATTACTTTACGATGTCGGGTATGTTAAATTCGGGCTAACCGTCTAATCGTAGTAATTGTATATTCGAAGTAGATTATATTCGTGGCAAATGACTGATAAAGCAATGTCGGAGTAACTACGAGTCGTGGCATGCAACATTCGTGGTAACTGTAGCAACCCGAAAATTCATGTAATATGTGCTTTACGCAAAACCATTAAAAAAAAAATTAACATGTTATTTAATTTGTTTAAAGTTGTTAATGCATTTATGTTTAGTATATAAATAAACGTTGAAAAATCAAAAAGTTGAAGTTAAAAAAAAATTGTTATTTTTATAAATCCGTGAAAGAAAACGGGGGTTTGTTAAGACCCCACGATACCACATATGTGTGAAAAAAAAAGTGATACCTGTTAAGGGTTAATCTTGAGTCACCGAGAGTTGGGTACTCGCTCGGCGTTATCCATTCACTCGGTACTCCGCTAAACCAAAAATATTCTAGGTTTGCAAACTAGCTAGAAGAAGGTTACATGTTTTAAGTGAAGTTAAAAAAATCTGATAAGAAACCGGTCATTGGTAAAAATGGTTCTTGGAATTTGGGAGAAGTGGTGCTATCCCCAGAATAATTTAATATGTGATAAAAGTGGTAAGGTTTGATAAAGCGTTTCAATTCAATAATTATTATTATGTTTTCATAATATTATACTTGTCTAGGTATTAATTATTATTTATTATATTTCTTAAAATGAACCATTATTACTGATTGTCCGTACACAGAAATCATTATATGTTATATCCTATAGTTAGATTTTTCGCAAATTATTTTTAATTATCAAAATAGCCAATACCCTTTTAATAATATTACGATTTTAAAAATTGTAAAAAAAAATTATTTTATAGTATGCAGTTTTGAACAGAAGTTTTGGTAATGATGGCTTTAATGGATGATCAATTACGTTATAACAGACAACCTGCATACATACGGTTTAAAAATGATACACATTATGATGTAGAAGTTGTATGGATTAATTTTCATAAGAAGGAAAAACCATATTGTATATTGCCTCCAGGTCAATTTTTAGATGTCAATACATATGCTACACATCCATGGATATTTAGGTTTGTTATACTTAACATTATTAAATTTAAAGTATATAATAAATTTGATTTCTTTGTTTTTCCTTAGAGAATGTATATCGAAAAGTAGAATGGTAGCTAATGGTCAAGAAGTATTTATGGCAATACCATGGGTAGAAGAACATAGACGCCTTGCATTTGACCACCCAATTAGTATTCCCTTAAGAACAATGGTAATAATAAAAATGCCTGGAGCTATGGAGTTACGACTGTTATGTCTATTGAAGTTAGTGAATATTATAAAAGCTAAAGAAGATATAAGAACTCTTGAATTACCAGTAATTCTTACAAAGGAATTAATACAAATGATTGTAAACAAAGAAGAATATAAATCAAGACTGACTAATTAATTAAAAATAGAAAATATTACATTTAATTTGGCTTAGTTAATTGCTTCACACCAAATTCTAAAAATTGTAAATATCTATGAATCCACTCTATTCTTTTTGATGAGAGAACAATACTGGGCAGAAATGTTTGCTTGAGAATTAAAGTATAGCTTTAACTGTTTGGGCATTTAAAAAAAATCACAGACTATTGTAATGTATAATCGGACATTAAAACAAAAACTACTTATGTATAAAGTATTTTTCTTAAGGTTACTATTAATAAATAATATTTAAGAAATCTTTGTATTTAATAATTCAGATAAAAATCTAGAAAGATTAGCCGTTATTATTATTATTATTCATTTTTTGAACTCTTATTTTAACCTACTAATTTCTACTTCCTTTTACAATTTACTCTGATGTGAGATCAAGTAAGTCTTTCATTAATTTGTATTCTCCTTCATCATCCAAATAATATCTTGTATAAATTCTGGGATTTTAAAGAGTTAAATAACTCATTAAAGTACTTATGTTATTTAATTGTATTACATACTTGTTTCTATTATTATTCATCATTGTTATCAAATAGTATTTTTATTTTATAGTATTATACCACACCATTCACCAAAGAGAAATGTCGTATTTTAATATCAAAAACATTGCCTTTAGTTAGGTTCTTATCTTTATTGCAAATTGTAGTTAGATCTTTATCAATTCACTAATTAAAATCGTATACACTATACATGTAAAATTATATAATGTAAAATCTATAATAAATTACATTATAATATAGTATATACTTAACTTATAAGTATATATTATAATTTAATATTATTTGGTAAAAAATATTAATAATTTTATTGAAATTTCTCCCAAACTATTTATATTACTATTTAAATAAAACATTTTTTTTTACTTTTTACCCAAATTAGTTAATGATTTCAGAATTTGGCTGTCAAGTATAAATAAGTTTTACCACATCTTACATATGTATTCTGTAGTTAAAAAATACAGGTAGAAGCTTATGAGCTTTATCTTCAATCTTATCTCTTAAAAGATATATTATTAACAAAATTTGGTATCTAAAGGATATATTAGAGCAAGGAAAACGGAACATATGATACTTGTAGTTTAAATAACACAAATAACTAGAATAAAACATATATTTAAGTTTCAAGTTTCCACACCAATCAATATATACATTATAAGTATATAGTCTAAAGTGAACCTAATAGGTTCAACCTTCTGCCGGATAAAGACTTGTGAAGAGAAAACAAATTGTTGTACTTTTTTGCATAGGATAATAGCTAAATAAATAAGAATATGACATGATATAAAATTATTGTAAACTAGATTAAACAATTCTGTTATATTAATAAAAAGATCAAATTAGGGTCGTAATTGTATAAACATCATACTTAATAAACGTATAATGTAAATTGATGCAAACTTGCTTACATGTTGGTGAGATTATCAATATTATGTTAAACATCCTTCATTTGAACACATTATATAATATCACTTAACACAATATACAGATACAAATCACTCGCTATCGAGAGTAAACGTGTCTATGAGAATAGATTTAGAAAAAATACATTTGGTTTACTTTTACTTTATTGTGTCAAAAACTACATTTAAAAATGAATGCATTTCTAAATAATAAAATTATAAAAAAATATATACAATATACTAAATAAGCTTTGAATCTTTATCATAATTAAATGTTATTTAGTATAAAATTATCAAAAAAGTAAGTGGTTATTAAACATGTTTTCAGTTGTAAAAAAACACAAACAAAAATGTTTTAAAAAATAATTTTACCTAATCGAAATTATTATGAGACAAAATTGGTGAATCACATTATATAATTTAGCTAACAAAGAAAAAACAACTTTTATTTCTAAAAAACAATATAGACTTCTGTCTAACAAGCTGCCTATAGTTAACAACAGTAATACAGTAACACAGTATACATGTCAGACTAATTGTATAGTTTATAAAGTACAATTCATAAAGTTTGATAAGTCATTTTAAATAAATAATAAATAGTAATAATAGAAATAATAAATGTAATAGTTTAAGACACATCAAATAATCTGGCAAATAGTATAAAATATATAGAAATGTAAAACATCTTTAAAATTTCCCACCACGAATGGGACACGGTTTTGTTCTTAAAAAACAGAACATTTTGTTGAAAAAACCAAAATTGTTTGGAAATTGTCAAAAAACAACGTGTATTTTTTTTTTTAATATTGTTCGCGCTGTGTGGACCCGGCATACTGATAAGGTTTTTTTATGATTTCAGACGACTACCATTATACTGTAAAACATAATTTACTTGTATTAATAGTTTTATTCAAATAGGATGTAATAATATTGTCACACAAATTAGTACAACATAGTGTATGTATAGACGTTGGTTATATTTTAGTTACTTTTATTCTGGTAGAATGTGATTTTATATTTTGGTGTTTCGGGGTTGGTCACGCTGATAAAATAAAAATTGTGTTATCTTTTGGAAGAACACTTATCATTTTTTGGAAGAACTGCCCCCGATTCGTCCTACGCCTCTACCACAAAAATATATTATCAAGTTAATAGGCGACTCTCTGTAAATTGGTAACCATGGTATGCCGTATATGTTACTAACCACACGCTTGTCAACCACAACGTTTTATCAAGAGTAACCATTTACCAAACCTGTAACCTCTCTTCCCTTATGCACCTTCCCTTTATTCTGTAAAATATCATAACCTCAAAACATTCTCCCCGTAAAACAAAAGAAACTTTTGCAAAATATTAACTAAATAATAAATGAGTATCATAATAAAATTGAAAAATCAAAATTGTGATGATAAACGATCTTGATAACTTCAAAAGACCCTTAAAATTTTCCAACGAATAATAAAAAATTGGAAAAAAGAGGCCAGGCACGAGGTAGCGCCTGACTAAGTATCGACGAAAATTATACATACTTTTTTTTGCCTTTTAATTAAATTCGTATCATCTTAAAGCTGTAGATGTGAAAGATAAGTTGCTATACGTTAAAACGAAAAAGTGACGTTCGTGAACTTGAATAAACAACAGTGGCTCTTGATAAGTCGTGTTTATTCAAATGTTGTCAACCGACGCCATTTTCGAGACAGAACAGGGATATCTATTGCTTGGAATAACACAACGGGTTTGTTAACAAAAATTCTCATATTTGTTAGTTTCTGTTCCGAAGAATTATTTTATTGAATTAATGTAAAATTCAACTGTTTTCAATCTTCAATATAATCTTCGTCATGCTCAGGTAGATATTTTTGCCTTAAGAACTCGTACAATTAGTCATCAATCGTTTGTAGATTGTAGTTATTATATGATAATTTATCACCAGGCAATTGCCAATTATTATTATATAGGAAACAAATTATTTGATCGTTTTAAAACTTAAATATTGTGAGTAGTTCATTTTGTTGTGAATATTTTATCTTGTCGTAGCTGTTATTGTTATAACTTATAACGTTGATAATATGTAAATTCTTCTATCGTTATTAGCATCGTACAAATTAAGTTTAGAAAACAAGCAGTATGTTTTCTATTGTTGCTTATATTATTTTACTTCTTGGTCTTAAGACACATATACTTCAAATTTTGATTAATTTAGTGTTTTTGTATAAAAATATGATCTTTTGTGTTGTAGATCTTTGCTAATTAATGGCCATCATGATTCCATTTAAATCTTGTTTATTCTAATGAATTAGTTATATGCTGTTATACAGATTTTATTTGTATTAAATTAAATTGAGAAGCTCCCATCCAAAATACCAATTTTACAGAGAAACTAAAAAACAATTAGTTTATTAAAAAAATTCTTAAAATGCTCATCTAGGTATTCCTCCGTAGAGAGTAAGTCCAAATTCATCTTAATGTAGGCACTTTCTCACAGGAGCTTCTAAATTGATCATACAATTTACATTTTATCTTTTAAAACTAATCAACAAATAATAATTGTCTATATTAACATCATTTACACAAAAAAAAGTTGTAATTTTTTTCTATTAAAAATTTAAAAAGCATATTAAAATTGTTTTTATTTTATTATTCATTCTTTTTGACCGTTTAGAAACATTTCTAGTTGTACTTAACACAGATTCTTTATTTCATTACACTTTATTTTTAAAAATTTTACAAATCATACAAATCTGTAAGGCAAATCTCTATGGTGCATGGTATGTTAAAGATAAACGGATTAGTTAACTTGAATGTCTAAAAAATTGCCCTAGGCAAAATAAATGTTTTACCCTTTCAATCTATATTAGCCACACATCTTGAGCAGTTTTTCCACTTGTGTTGACATACACCCTGAACTAAAGGTTAAAACTATAAACAATTCAATAACACTACAAAATATTTTTATAAAACTAAACTTAAAAGTTGCATGTTTTTGAATGCAATTTGATTTTATTGTATATTATTATACAAGCAAGGATAAAAAGTGTTACCAAGCCAATATTTCCTTTTTTTTGTTAATACAACAAATTGATATTAACCTATCGTTAGTTGCACAATTTTTTATCTCATTCTAATAAAGTTTGGCCTGCGTACATTTGTTATCTGAGTTACAGTGAGACTGGGGTATTTCTTACCCCGCGTTGTGGATTAATATGATTACAAGTATGTTGTTCTGCAAGCTAAACTGTTTTTAAGCTTGGTAAAAAAAAGTCAATTAAAAACATTATAAAGTTAATTTATGCCTTTTAGAACATTTTAATACATTATTTTTGGAACAAAATGTTTTTATCATTAAAAAAAAATGAACCTTATTATTTTAATCCCTTTAATTGTTTTTATTTTACAAGTAAAAAATTAGGTTAACTTTTAGAATATTATACTATAGGGTGTTTCATTAAGAATGCCGGGTAGCCAGTAACAAAAATCGTCATGACCTCTAAAATTGTTGTGCTAGGGAGACATCTTTGTCAGATGATTCCAGGCGTTCTAGGATCATTCGACAAAAACTTGGGCTCTCTAGCACAAACATTTTAGAAGTTATGACGATTTTTGCTTTAGGCTATTCGACGTTCTTAATAAAACATCCTATATCATTTTCGTCAAAATTTGTTGTCTCTTCCAGCCATAGGAGTTCCATCATTGGATAGTATCATTAAACACACCATACACAGCAAATATGACTTTCTTATTGTAATACCATATATTATTTAACTAAGTTTTTAACTGTACAGATTGTATATTTTTCTAAAAAAAAAAAAAATATTTTATAAGAAGAACCTAAATTTAAACTTTAAAAGTTAACTTGTAATAAGTACAATATATTATATTAACTGAAAAAAAGAATTAAGTTGGCTTTAATAAAATACATAGTTTTTCAAATCATTTATTTAACTAATGAATTTAAATGTTAATTTTTTTTTTTAGTACACGTTTTTCATATGTATGAACACACTTCAGTATACACATAGATACTTATATACATATTTATAAATGGGAAATAAAATACTGTTTTTAGAATAGCCCCTTCTTATAAAATGGTGCCACTACTCCTAGTTGTGCTACTAAAATTCTGGCTGTAAATAAAAAATGCACTAAGTCGATTTACTACATTTTAATGGAAAAGTTTTTGAAAGCCGTATATATGTAATATGATAAGAAACCAATAAAATCAAATTATAAAACTGTTAGGAAACTATTTCACTAATAGACATAATATTAAAATATACTATATGAGTTGCCGCTCAAAATTCTGAGTGGTTACTCAACAATAGAAAATTCATTTTCAGGTGACCAGTGTCATCTGAAGTAACCACTGTTCTTCACCATGCCTCTTATTTTACTTTTATTGTATTGATGTTGATAGTTACTCGCTTTTTCTTAACTGTATATAAATATTTATTATAAAAAATTGTATTACTATATAATTTAATTTGTTTGTTTGTTTCAGTTTTTTGAAGCCTATTGAATTTTTTTATTGGAATAACAAGATACTGCTTGATAACGCAGGTAATTTTTTGTATGTGCATATGTTTATTTCTCACTAATACTGTTATATGATTTTTTAGACACATTATTCACAGAAAAGATTCTTAATATCCATGTTTAATCTTTAAAAATGGCCATGAGAAATAATTTAAATAACAGCATAAGGGCAAGTAATTATAAACAAGTAAAAAGACCCAACGGTAAATACGGACAAATTTCACTGTGTAATAGTACCAGTAAGTGTGACTTATGTGGAAAACATTTCCAAACGATGAAATTGTTTGAACACATTAAAGAATCTCACCATCAATACTTTTGTATAGTTTGTAGAGCTAGATTTAAAATTCATAAAGATTTGATTAGTCATTTACAAGATATTCATCAGCTGGTGGCTTCAGATGATATTCATAAAGCTCAAGATGCATTTGGAGAGTGTGTGAATAAAAGATATTTTGCACAACCGGTGTCCATGTCTCGACTTCCAATACCATCGTCAACATTTTCTCAATTTTCTCAAAGTAGTTCTGATGATGACGAATTACTTTTAGATAATTTTGATGTTTTAGATGTAGTTTTAGGTAGTAAAACGTCTGAACAGTCTCTAGAAATAGTAATTGCTGAAATTGTTAATAACATTATTAATGAAGCCATTAAAGAAATTAAAGCTGAAAACTTAACTGAAAGCACTTTACAAGACTTAAGTTGTTCAGATATTTCTATTACAGATGAGACTGACAATAAAACTGTGAAACTATTAGATACCCATCAATCCAATTCTATTCCACTACTACAAAATAGTATAATGAATATAAATAATAATGTTGCATTGCAAAATTTAACTTCTAACAGTGATACTGTACAAAGTCAAGATACTATAAACTGTAAATCATTAAACTGTGTTGAAGAAGAATTTAAATTGGGAATCAAAAGTATATCTACGGTTTTATCAGAAAAAAATCCTTGGATTAACGGACCAGATACATCACAGAGTGTTGTCACATATAAACAAAATAAAGATGAACTTCCTGTCATGGCTTTAACGCTGGACCAAAAGCTAACGGATATTAATTTAAATTTAATACTAAAAGAATGTATCAGAACATCTTGTTTAACCTGCGTTTACTGTCATAACTCAACCTGCATTGCTGTTAATGCCAAGGAGCTTGCACTACACATGATAAATAAACATCGTTTTATGACAGTAAAAAACGAATCTTCTGATGATGTTGTTAATATATTAAAAACTAACTTAAATTTATTAGAGAATGTTTACTTTAATTCAGAAAATTTTGATTCAACTGATGAATCATGTTATGTGCCGTTTGACAACACTTTTTTTTGTTTCAACTGTCAGTTTACTTCTAAACATATGAAGGAAGTTAATTCCCATAAACGTAGTATTCATTCAAGAAAAACTTATGACTGTATTATGTGTAAAATAACTTTTTCTAATTATGGTGAACTTAATTGTCATTTATGTCCTGGTGCTGATCTTGGTGTTTGGCAAAATTTATCATTTCGATGTTTATTCTGCGGTCAAGGTAAAATTCCATCTGCTTTTAGATGCATGGTACATATGAGAAAGGCTCATAATGCTTGTGACTATTGTTTGGACATATTCCCTAATCAACAAACTTTAGCGCTACATGTAAATAAACATAAGATGAGACACATGTGTTTAAAATGTAACATAGCTTATCTAAGTAAAAAAGATATTTTTGAACATATGTTTTGGAAACACAATAGAGACAGTAAAGAATGTAAATTATGTTTAACAAAAAAATGGCCGTATACATATCATTTTTGTGTACCACCAGCAATATTTACGTGTGATGAATGTAAAAGAACATTTTCGAATGCATTATCATTAAGAGTACATGAAAGATGGCACTCTGGTAATATTCCATATGAATGTAATATTTGCCACAACAAATTTATTACAAAAAAATTGCTTGCTAAACATGAAATTATTCACAAGGAACTAATTTCTCCAATTAAAAGAAAAAAGAAAAAGAAGAAGAAAAGGGGGGATAACTACAATTTGCCCCCTTTGAATCTTTCGTCTGACAGTGAAACCGACAAAACACCTAGGTATAAATCTGATAAAACTGCCGAGTCTCCGAGTCCCTCTGTTACAAACTATTGGGACTATGTCAGTAAACAGAAAAAGGAACTTGTTCACATAGCCTTATTAGATCATGATTACACATTGTTATCGACTAGTCAAGCTGACCGCCTCCAGTCTCCTCATTGTCAAGAAGCAACTACTACAGTCCACGAAAGTGAACATATTTTAAACAATTCTTTCAATAATTCATCTTGTAGAAGATCTTCATGTTCATCACACTGTAAATCATCATCCTCTTCGTCTAGCTCGTGTGGATCCAATTGTTCATGTTCATCATCTTGTTCATCTTCGTGTGATTCTGATGCTGAAGATAAGAAATTTGTTGTAGAAAGTCCAAAAAAACACAAAAAGAAAAAAAAGGTTAAGAAAATTAAAGTATTAAGTGAAAAAAAAATAGCAAACTTTAATTTATGTGCTGTGGAATCTGATTTAGAGAGTGAATTTTCAAATACCGATAATGAAGATTATTATGATATTAATCCAGTACCTTTACGTCCAGATATAAGTGTGCCAGTAATAGAATCTCCACAGCAAATAAATGCAGAACAGGATAAAAGGAGTGAACCGTTTCATATTGAGAATGAATCAACACTTCCGGTATTGTTATCTAATGATAGCATATTGAAATTATCTCATTCTTCAAGCCAATATATTGAATTAGAGCCTCGAATACTAGAAAATGGCGAATCAAGTGATTTGTACCATTACGAGTATAAATCTACAGCTGATCCCAAGAAACATGACAACTTATCTTTATTTAATAGTACTAATGTACCTCATTTAAGTAAGCAATCTGTTGAAAACAATTTTACCCAAATTTCTACAGAATTGTGTAATGGCAAAAATGGCATTAATGATGTTAATAATAAATGTGACACAAGCACAAATAATCAGTATGAACTTCACAATTCTTTTTTTTCATCATGTTCGAGTACAATTGAACAACTAAATTTATCGTTACGCAAAAAACGACCTACAAAGCGTCAATCTAAACCAAAGATGATTCAAAAATCTAAAAACTCTTTACAAATATCAAAAACAAATTTATTGCCATATACTTCTTCTCCACTTTCAGTAAATTCTTCTTTATATTCTACAAATGCTATAAACACATCCAATCATAGTATGTCATCTAATGACACTCGTCAATCAAAGCGACAACCAAAAAAAAGAAAATTTTTTGGTTATGACAGTGATGAAGATAAAATTGCAAACGGAAATTCATTTTTGATTGAAACTCCACACCTTCAACACACGTTACCACCCAAAAAGAAACGGAAATCCAAGTCTGAAATTCCTCATGAAATACTTAATTTGTCTAATATATCAGCAGTACAACAATCAAGGCCTATTGTAGATGTTCGAATTAGTAAATCTGTTCTACCACCTGTTGTCAATGACACCGACAGTGATTCTGGAAATTTAGTTATAGAACTCCCAAAATTCGCTGAGCAGAAAGCTATACAAAGTACTGAAAGGTTATATTGTCACTGTAGATGTCCTTATGACGAGGTATCAGAGATGATTGCATGTGATAATCCAAATTGTCGGGTGGAATGGTTTCATTTTGATTGTGTTGGCATCACAATTGCTCCGAAAGGTAATTGGTATTGCCCTGATTGTCGTTGACAAGAATTTTTTTACTCTAAAAATGTATTCTTGTATTTTTACAACCCATTTGCTTCATTTTTTTTATTATATATATATATATGTGTGTATTTGTTTCTTTGTTATATAATATATATGAGTAACTGTTGTAAAAAAAAATACTACATTTAACTTACAAAAAACCAGTATTGTTATGTAAATATGATTTTTGACTCGATAAATGTAAAACCATTAAGCTGCTGTTTTCTTATACACATTACAAGATAAAAATATTTTTTCTGATATAATTTTTTGTAATAGTTATGTACTAAATTATTAGTTATAATTTATTAAGTTTATTCATTAAAACTTTTTAAATTTCAAAAAATCGTGATTATTATTTTGTTCCTGCAAATATATTATGATACAGGCAAGATAACATAAAATTATTAATTTAAATGGATGATATATTATTTTACCAATTTTAATTTATTGCAAATATTCCATTGATGTACACGTTTAAATTAATAAAATATACTTGTTCTTAGTAATAATTGAATTAGTATTTATAAAATGTATTTAATTTATAATTTTATTCAATAAGAGTTTGTTATTTGCAATCAATAAAAAATTGATGATTTGCATTTGTACCTTGAGAGTTGGGTCAATCAAATCTCATATTTTTTAAACTTTTGATAAACCAATTTAAAAAACTCGATAACTTTTTAAATGTTTATCCTAGAAACTATTTTTTTTTACTAATCATGAAGTGTGGGTTAGTCTGTAAATTTTTTTTTTTGGTGAAAGTGAAGGTACACAATTATATTGTAATGTGTAAACTATAATTTTTAACAAAATATATAGTCGTTGGTTTATTATGTGTTAATAATAAATAGTTTCTGGACAATTATTGCATAGTAAACACAACACTATTTTTCGCCGCTTGCCTATGGTCAATGGTGGATAATAGTATAATACAATTTTTCTTATCTCTGTCCATTCTGATTTATCTATTTTATGCGAATACAATATTTTATAATATGTTCATGTTACTCCAGTCTACTCATTTAAGTAGGCAGCACTGTATAGATGTTGGCAATCATATATTATGTATCTACCTCGTTTTCGAGTAATCATAATTCTCTTTGGCAAAACGTTTTCACCTAATGCTTTCGGTGATCTGATATTATAAATATTTTAGGCCGTCCATTTGGCATTCACAATAATCCAATTTCTCGAGTTAAAACTATTAGAATAATTGTATTTTTTACAAATATATTCAAATTAGGTAAGTAATTTTTAGAATGTCGTTAATACGTTTAAATTCTAGTATGAAAACATTAACTACAGGCCTAGTTTTCTATAGCACTCTTATTGTTAACCTCAAAAATTATAATAAACATCGTATGCACTAGTATTTTAAAATTCTTTAATTGCATAAAATATTAATTTTTCAGTATTTCAAAAATGCAGTTGTTCATAAGAGGCCAGAATACCCATGCCTTGGAGTGCGAAGGTGCTGAAAACATTTCACTAATTAAGGTAAAATGATTATTGTCTTTACACAGTTTTAACAAATTTGTTATACAGCTCATGTAAATGTATTTTGTTTTTTTCGTTTATATATGCTATATTTGCACGTAGCAATTAAAACAGTCTAAAATATTACATATAGGTTCGAAGCTCTTAATGTACCAGTGTTTTATCTTTTTAATATTGTTTTAAACGTGACTTATGCACTCTTCTATATCAAGTTATAGCTACTTTAATTTTGGCAATTACTATTGCGCAAGTTTAAAAGTATAAATACATGCAGCAGTCTTTATTCTTTTGACTTTTGTGATAATTTTTTTTTATACCGGTTTTCACCTGATATCAGTTATAATATGAAGTTTATTTAAAGTGTTAGTCATATTATACTTTTAAAAAGAAAGTTGCTACCGTCATAATGCATTGTCATTAGTGGATGTTGGCTGTTTTGTTTACTGTATACTAAATAAATTATTTGAAATCCTGGCTTAAATGCACTTAACCACACTATGCCCGAATTTTGTTTTTTTTTTCTAAAAATGATGGTGCAAAAAAAAAATTTGTGGAAATGCTTAGTTTTGAAGTTACAGACGTTTAAAGATCGCCGATATCAACATACGCTTGTGCCCAGCGCCGCACGTCTACCCGCGACCGCCGGGTACATCATTCTACGATCGCCGCTCTCGACATAGCGGGACACTGGGCTAGGTTTTGTCTTGTTAGGTCGCTGACCGCTTTCAGGGCAGTTTCAGGTTAGTTTTTTTATTCCCTTTAGGTGAGCTATTTTTCCCTCTGGGGGGTTGGGGTCGTGAACCCCCCCATCCTAACGAAGAGTCCCAAAGAGCCTCGAGTGGGCTCCCGAAGCCGGTAGGTGTAGGGAGTTGCTTTATTTAATTATGAGTTTTTTTAATTAAAACTTAATTGACCTGTCTAACCTGAATATAGCTGTAATTTCAAAACTAATGTTTACTTATACTAAATACAAAAAAAAAAAGATTACGACGGGTGGGAGGCAAGTAGACAAGGGAGTCGCTCGTAAATAGTATAACGAACGCCCGCTATGTCAAGAGCGGCGATCGTCGAATGAAGTACCCGGCGGCCGCTGGTAGACGTGCAGCGCTGGGCGCGCGCGTATGTCGATATCGGCGATCTTTAAACGTCTGTAATTTTAAAACTAAGCGTTTCCGCAAATTTTTTTTTGCTCCATCGTTTTCAGAATTGAAAAACGAATCAATTGAAGAAAAAAAAACGAAATTCGGGCGTGGGGTGGTAAAGTGCATTTGTTCCGAAATCTTTTATTACTTATGAGGGCTGCGGGGAAAAAAGATCAATTTTAATTTTTTTTTTGAAAATGAGATTTTGGTATCAAATTATTTGTATTGACTTATTGTATCTTTTATGCGCTCGAACCAGGAAAAAAAACGGATTAGTCTAGAGTAATGACCGCTGGAAGTTTAGGCATACAGGCAAAATGTATTACGTTTTGAAATTAAAAACATGTTTTTCTCAGAATGAAAGAAAAGTGACATTGGTCTTTTTTCTCTCCAGCCCTTCAAATGTTTATTTTATTATATATATATTTTTTTGTATTACATTTAAAACGTAATGAAATTTTTTCTTATTCATTATTTAAATATATTCAAATATCAATACATTTTTATTTGTAAGACGTTTTGTTTAACCTTATCAGACCCCCGGGTCACTATAGTGTACCGACTTTAAATAAATGAATTTATTAATCCATAGTAACATCCATTTAGACCTAGGGTACACTATAGTGTACTAGCAAGAATTTTACAAGATAATTGTAAAAAAATTTTAAAAATATTTTGTACGCTTTATATAGATTACAATAAAACATAAAATTGAAAAAAAATTAACACAAAATGTTGCTGGGTCTGATAAGGTTAAATCATTTTTAGTTTATTTGTCAGTTAGTATTTATTCTATTTCTGATAAATGATTAATAAGAAGTTTATTATATCTGCTAGTTAAATTAGTTAAACAGTCAGTGAAATACTATTGTTTAACCAGGCCTTATTTAAATTAATGTTGTTAAACTAATATTAGTTAAAAACTTAAAATTAATGTTTTCATTGATGTTCTAGGCTAAATTAGCACTCTTGGAAGATGTTGATGAAAACGTAATTTCTTTATACTGCCAAGGTGAACCACTTAATGACTATCAAGTTGTTGGAGAGTTAAACAATTTCAATGTTGATCTTATTGTTCCATTACTTGGAGGTAAATTTAAATTTATTTCTGTTTTATGTTATTCTTAATTTTTTTATTAATACTTGCATGTGTTATTTAGGTAAGGTCCATGGTTCTCTAGCACGTGCTGGTAAAGTTAAGGGACAAACGCCTAAGGTTGAAAAAGTTGAGAAAAAGAAGAAGAAGAAAACTGGACGATCTAAAAGACGTATTCAATACAACAGACGTTTTGTCAATGTTGTTCAAACATTTGGACGCAGGAGAGGACCAAATGCTAATTCATAATTTGTTTCATTATATTTTATTAAAAAATAAATCAATAATTTGACAAAAAATATTGTTTAATTATATTAATATAAATAACTTTAGGTTTAGTCATAAAAAATAATAATTATTAATTAGTGATCAAAATGACTAAAAAAAAACTGTTTAAAAAAAAAAAGTCCTAGGTCTCCTGGTAATTAGAAGGTATAAGTAGATAATTATAAAGTCTCTTGCCATATGGTTTCATTTGATTATGTTAATTATTTGACGGGCATTGAATAAAAGTAGTTTTTGGAAAATGGATTTGAACCCCACTCTGGTCCAACTAACCAAAACGTTAAAACGTTTTCTCTGTATTTACTCCTTGCCAGCACAGAAAATATAAAGCAGCGGGGAGTGCCATAAAGCACTTAATTCTAATAAATGCTTCAAAGAAAACTGTAGATTGTAAAATGTAAAAATTATTTACCGAATTACCCCGTTTAGTTGGCTATGATTGCTGATACCAACCTAATACATCAGGCTCACTTTTTAACAAAAAATAAAAGTCTGACAAACTGATGAGAGTGTGCTGCAACTGTCACTTTTCTTACTGTTTCAGCACATTTTTTTTTATTTACAAAGCCAGACCATAAAAATAAAAAAAAATATACATATATATGTATAAATGTTTAATATTGACAGAGTTCATTGGCGAAACAAAATTTTCAGTTAACTATTCTAAACTTAAAAATTTTAATCTCAAAAAAAATTCATATTGAAGAAAAATAATAAAAATGTTAGTCTGACGTTTGCGCTGAAGATAACAACATTGTAACCAAAATACAGCGTATACGCGGAGAGTATATAATTTTTTATGGTTAAGGGTTTTAAATAGTATTTTATTTTAACAAAAATGTATTTGAGAAACAAAAACCACAAAATTACTATTATTTTAAATACTTACGGTTACACCTACATTTACAAATTATTGGCTTAGCCAATTGCAAAATATACATTATGATACTCAATGTAGGTGTATCGTGTAACTAGACTGTAAAATATTTACATTTTTTTTACAGTGTACCCTATACAAACTTTAACCAATTTATAACTATTATTATTTTCTTAGAAAAAAAGTAACATGTTTAATAGGTTATTTTCTAGATTCGCATCAAAGAATTAAATTTTAGGTTTTAACCATTTTTATATTTTCAATTGAAATTTGAAAGTGGTTTTATCAAAGCCAACATATAATTATTTATTGTTACTACCACAAAATTATGAAAAATATGAAATTCTGTTAACTTATTTTTAACTTCATTTGGAACAAAATAATTATATTATATCATGCAAAAGACATTACTTATAACATGAGCCTAAGCTAAGATACCTAAAAGTTCAAAATTAGTAAACTATCATTTAATTATTTTAATGTTTTGATTAACATTAGTTCATATTTTTAAACTTAGATTAGTTAAGTAAAATTTTTTAAATAAAAAATTTGAATTTTCCAAGGTTAATCAAATGCAAAAAAAGTGCATGAAGATGTACTAAAAAGTTGAGCTAGTCATCTGAGATTGTAGGGGATTTGAGATTTCTTACATGAACAGGGTAAAATGGTAAGCCATAGGATAAACAAAAAACAAACTGTCTAGCATATTATTACTCATTAGTATACTAATGGTTGGTATACCAACCAGTCGTTTAATCTAAAAGGTAAAAAAAAAAAAATAGAAAAATGGGAATTAATATTATTAAAAGTAAAAAATGAATTGCATTAGGAATAAGAATGCTAGAGATGTTTTGGGAATCGTAACATAACAAGAAAAAGAAATGAGATAATAGGCTGATGTTAGAGTAAAAGTAGACATTAGACTAAGAAGTGGACAAATGTTTAGAAAAAAATAGAAACAGAATTTTGTGAAAAAAAGTAAAAGGTTAGTCATTAAAATTTTCAGCGCTCCTCTAATAAATAAACTAACATTAAAAAAACAATTTAAATTAATTATCAATTCTTACACTTTATAATTCATTGATAAAAATGTACAGTAATATTATGTTTATTACCACTTACAGTCACTATGCCATTTCGTTTCATATGTACATCAATACTTATAAATTACTTCATAAATATGTATTAAACTGAAACTTTTTTTTTATGCTACACATAAGTTATTCAAATTATCATGTTAAAATTAATTAAAGTTAATTTAAAAGAAAAATGTATGATATAGTTATATGTATTATAAACGTTTACAAAAATTAAAAAAGTAACACAATTTTTTTAATTTATACTGATCAATAGATAATGAATCTTAAGTTCTTTATAAAACATGCATTAGTTTGAATTCTGTATATTTGTCATTTGATTTTATCAATATTGTAGCAGTAAAGTGGTGACGATCTTTTTACATAATCATAAAATATAATTATTTTGTATTGCCGTATTTATAATTAAATTAATCGATACTAGAAGGAATTAATTTGAATCATCACTACTAGAATAGTTACCAATTAGTGATAATGAATTAGATACTTGTTTAGGCTTATTTTCAGTATTGTTAACTTTAACTAAATTTAAGCTGTTTAATTTAGTAACTTTTTTTTTTGCAACTGGCTGGGATAATGTAGTAGTTATAACACTTTCACTTTTTTCTTCATTAATATCTGCTTGAGCCTTACGTTTTTTTTCTATTAATGATTGTACAGTTTTTTCATCTTCTTCTTGTTGCATTATTTTTATTTGTTCCTTTAACTCAGCTGGATTATATTTCAATAACATAGAGTCATAATCAACATTTCCCTGACGTCTATTTAAATCTCTTAGCTCTTCTAATGATTCCATAAGTTCAATTTCTTGTTTAGATTGTTGTGTACGATTTTCTAACAATTTCATTGGGTTGGTGGCTTCATCCTCTTTTTCTGCATCTTCTTCTCTTTTTTCTTGTTCTTGAGCAAGTTTTAATGCCATGAAATTACGTGTAGCACCCTCTTCAATTTCATAGTCAGTGTTGCGAGGATCAGTTTTAAATGAAATTTCTTGTAGACAACGGGTGCATTTGATATAGAAACGATAAATACGAATACCCAAATAATCTTCATTTTCTGCATCTTCTTTTCGCGCATTAAACTTTTTACCTTTGTAAATATATTCACCACAAGTTTTACATCTCATATTGAATGGTGCCATCAAACGTACAGTATATTGACGATTTTTTGGAAGTTTCATACGTGGTATTTTTGAAGGATCAAAATCTGGTGGATAATATTTATTTAATACTTTTCTCTCAGACATTTTACTTTCTAAAACAAAAAAATTAAAATAATTAATAATAAATAAGTGTTAATAGTCAGATTCAGTGGTAATAATAAAAAGTATTTAATACATTTTTTCACAATGGTTTTTATTAAACTTCCTAAAAAACTTGTCTATAGGAATACAATAAAATCTTCACTTACTTGTTTCGACAAATAATAAAGCTTTAAATCTACTAAATTATAATATAGTCTCTACCGACAATTGCCACACATTATTTTTAACTTTAAAATATAATATTATGATTATTAATTATTATCATTTATCATAGTCTATGATGATAATACCAATGGTATTATTCACACAGGTATATTATATGTATTATATTAAACCAGATACCTACACGACCACAGAATAAACACAACTACGCAAATAAGATTGTGCTTATTATAATATGTAAATTATGGAAGCAGGTTGTAAAAATATATTTTTATTAAAACAATTTTTTTTTTATCTTTTCAAACTGAAGAACCGAGGTATAAAAAAAATACTCAATGGCTTGTTTATACCGCAGTGTATACTTGCATGATCTATGATAAGATCTATGGCCGTGTTTGTGATTATAACTATATTTAATCTCTTTCGGCTTTCGTATGATTAGGAAATGAGCATTGAGTTCATTTAAATTTTAAGAGAAATAAAACAACTGCTTTATTTAAGAAATGTATTGTGGAGGGAATTAAATTTGTTTAATTTAAATTATCAGCGCATTTAACAGAACTCGAAAACTGTACACAGTATTTTGTTCATTGGTTAACTCAATATTTTTTATAATGAATGACGGTATGTATAATTTTGTTACTGACTAGTGTTTTACAATAATATTTATAATACAAATATAGGTTTATTTTATATCTCACTTAAAATCTTTCATCAATATTTTATGTGTATTTTTTAAATTTGTCTCGTTCAAATGGAGTAGGTCAGTTAAATTATAACTTTCCTAGTGAAAACCCATTTCTATATCTAACATAAAATCTCAAAATAATAATAAAGTAAATGTGGGATTTTAGCTCTCCAGATGCATTATTTGCATCCCCATTAGTTGGGCTAAAATGCAAGTAAATCCTAAAGAAAACATTTTCTGATGGCAACAAACTGAAAGGCCTATAATGATATTTTGAAGTGGCTTGTCTAAAATTTAATAAGTATAATAGTGTTTTTATGTAGGTTATTTTAGTAATATAACACTTTAAATCTATAGAGTTTTGTTATTATCTATTTATTATGTACATGTATAGATAATAGATTCTAAATACCTAGTTATTTAGAAAAAAAATCTTGTCACTTGGCTAATGCTTTGCTATCTAAAATGGGATTTTTAATGTATGTTTGTGATATGTTGTTTACACAACAGAGTCATGTAGTTGTTTTCAAAAAATATATTGAGCAAGATATGGCTTTTAACTATAGACCTGAATTGCTCTTTATTATAATTACTAGGAGTAATTGTAAGACAATTTGTGTTCTTGTTCGTTGTTCTTTAGAGTTAATAATAAAGGTGTGTTGATAGATGAGATAGATTTAAGAGGATTATAAACAAACTCTAGTATGACTAAACGTCTGTTATTATGTGATGGCCAGTATTTAAGTTTTGTTGGTCTTAAGATCCGTATTTTTTATATGTAAATTAAAAATAATTAATAATATGTTAATATTGCAGAAGAAGTTATTTGGCGTAAATTACTGATTGATGGTGATGGAATTGGTGACGATAGACGGTTGAATATATTGTTGAAGTCATATTTAAAATGGTGTAATACAAAATACAATGATCCTATTGAAAGGTACTAAGTGTCATTTATTAATTTAAACTAACTGTATAATGCTCAGACTTGTCTGTTTTATTATAAGATTACAAAGAACTTTATTTACATTTATATATTATAATTATAAATAATATTTTAGAACTATAATACTATGTTAAATTTAATTATGTTATCAAATTTATCCCAAAAATAATCAAAATATTTATTAACACTTTTATCAAACATTTTGAAACTCTGAACTTGTTTTTTTCTAAATATTGATGGGGGGTATCCGGGAGAAGGCATGGGTGCCCAAGGGTTAGTTCTTTTCTTGAAAAAGAACTATACCTTGTTTCAAAGAAGAATAACCAGCGATGAAATTAAAACGCATTACTATTGACTGCACTGACACAACCAAAATTAAAGCATTTTAGTTTCTACACTGGTTATTTTCTATTGAAACAGAGTATAGTCAAATTGCAATAGATTAAAAATACTTTCTAAACGAATTTTTGGAAAGGTTACTTGTCTAATAATATGTTTTTACAAATATTTTCTAGAAACTGTTAAAAAAAATTAAAAATGAATTTTTAACAACAGTACTATTATGTCAAATACTGTGTAGGTATATTGAAAAACAAATAAGATATTCCCTTCAATTTCTTAATATATAGATGAAAAAAAGTCTAGGATGGCCTGATAAATAATTTAACTTGCAATAAAGCTCATACTCGATCAGATATTATCTAACATTTACCAAAGAGAACAGATATAATGCTATCTTGACATCCCACAAATAACGCCACAGACCATTGTAATACAGGTTTTTTACCGATAAATTCTCAATCTAGAGTTATTGTACTTAATCACCAACTTTATTTTTTTATTATTTATATTGAAATTACATTTTTGTTTAGTCATAAAGTAATGGAAAAAATGTTTGTTCATCTAAATTTGTGTGAACACGCAATGAAAAAATCCCAAGCAATATCGCAAATGAATGCTCAAGAAATGTTAATATATGATGATATGTCAAGCGAGATTGATCATAATATTGATAATACAAAACTTGAGATTGAGTGTGCCAAAGAAGAGTTAAAAAAAGCTAAGACTATTAGACGAAACCGAATGGAATATGATGTACTTGCCAAACTTATTATTCAACACCCACCTAGAACTGAAACCGCTAAAAGATTAGACGACTTAAAAGACGAGCTTCAAGCATTAAAAGTAAATTATTTGGTAATTATTTTTTATAGTTTTAATGATAACTGATGTTGAATTTCAGATGACCAGATACGAGTTAAATCAAAAATTAGATAAAAGAAAAAAACAAATGCACGTGCTGATGTCAACACTAAATGATCTTACTGATAGTTTGGATGACAACGGTTCATTAAGTGAAGATATGTCGTATGAAACCTTTGATGATGAAGACTTAGATATTTTAACAAGAAAAGACGATGTTGAAGAAAGAATGTCTGAATAAGTTGGTTAAATTTTAAAAATCCTTTATAATTTTATAATTTTTTATATAATATATAATTTCAGAAAAACAATAAGAATAATTATGTTTTATTTTTACATTATTAAACTGATATTATGACAGTCAATATTTGTACATTAAAATAACTAATTTAACTGGAAGCGATTGCCATCTGTAACTCATTTTGTATAAAGTTCATTGTTTCCCTTATTACAATTTGTTTAATAGATTGACTGGCAGCTAATGTTATTGTTAAGTTCACCACGTCTTTTAAATCAACAGATTGTACAGCATTTTGAATAGCATCAAACATTTTTCTTTGAGTTTCATAATCCAATTCATGAATGACTTCTAAGAGAGATTTGTAGTTTGGAGCCATACTTACGGCAGCAACTGTACCCACAAGTCCACCTATATGTATAAAAATGATTTATTATATAGAAGTAAATAATTAATATTATGATAATAAAAAATTGTTTTAGACTTAGTCTAAGCTAATTAGCTCTAATTTTGATCACAAGTATCCAATAATTTAATAATAACAAGTAGGTAACACAACATATAACTATTATATGGTTTTGAACATAGGACTTAGGAATCAATTCCATTATACATTTTAGAATTGGTCTAGAAAAAACATTTGTATCCGGACAGATAAACCATGTTTGATTTGTTGGCAACCTAATTTTAAACCCGATTACATATAATAATATATATTTATTGTGTGTTAAATTTATTTTTAAAAATAAAAAAATAAAAAACTGCTCGCAGAATAATCTTTTAAAGATATAATGCGGGAATCACATAAAACCATTTTACTTTCTAATAGTAAAATGTTTAAAAAATTATTTTTAAACTCCTGCTTAAACATTATTTCAACACATGAATATGGACAATAAGCATGTAGAAAGAAGCAAGTTACATATATATTGGAAGAAGGTTAAAAAATCTGAATGTAATTTTATAATTATACATTTTATTCAAACTTTGGCAACTCGGACCGCTTGTTATTTGGTTGGGGTTTTTAAGTTAGACTTTTAACTGTTGGAAAGTTGCCTGTAAGTTGAAAAGCTTGGGTAGGAATATGGTATGGATTGCAATGGTCATCTATTGGGAATCGAGTAACGAGGGATGCAACCAATACACTAAGCCAAAAATAAAAGGTAAAAGACTAACAGCTCAGATGAGATTTGAACTCTGACGTGTCCAAAGGAGCTGCACTTTCTACTACACTTCTACTTGAGTTACCACAGAAGTGAATTTTTGCACCTCACTGCTGTTATTACATTAATGATGTTGCAATTGTATTTATGAATCTGAGTACACAAACAGCTAGTAATATATAGATGTTAAAAAAAAAAAAATTAATTGTACTCAAAATAGTACATAAGTAACATTTTTATTAATCATATTTTTCAGTAATTGGAATTTTCCCCAACAGCACAGCCTATGGCTTTAGAGGTGATCAACCAAGTACATTTTATCTCAAAAATTAATGTGGTATTTCAGTTTTAGAGAAATACAGTTTAATTATTATTTTGAAAAATATTTTCTATTCCTGGTATAATACATCAAAAGAGTTCTAGTTGCCTTGATTGGCACAGCATACTGTTAAATCAATATTCAATACTGACATTATAAATTGAACAAATTTAATAAAATAAAATAAGATAACTAAGAACAACAAATATCTATATATTATATACAATGATAAAAATAATGACAATGTATAATAATTAATTCAGGATTCAAAGTTTTAATAGCTAAAATAAGGTACACTATTACAGTAAAAAATTATCATCGCTTATCCGTTTAATAAATACATTTTCAGAATTAATAAATAGTTAAAAATCACATCACTATTTTGTATACATACCAAAATTTCACAGTTGAATAACTATTATAATTTTTAAAAACCAAATTAATGTATCCAACTTATTTTAATATACTAATATAATATGATTTACCCATACAGCAATTATATTTTTAACTAATCCATAATAACAACTAATATATATTTTATACTAATGTAACATTAAAACTTCTTACCGGCTAATAATCCAGTTTTACCACCAAGTAGACCGCCTATTATGGTTGAAATTCCAGTTATAAGACCACCTTTGAATGATTCTTTAACACAAATCTGTATACCTTCTTCCTGAAATAGTTCACCAATCACATTTAAAACTCTTGTGATTTCTCGTGATGGCATTAACAACGACATTTTTCTGTAATTTATAGTAAACTAAATAAACTAAATAAAAAATATTTTATTGCTAATAATGTTATGTATGACGAAAATATAAATTATAAACAAAGAAAATTGTATAGACTAAGATGTAAATAGTAGTTTTAAACTCGACCACTAGTCTTTCAAGAAGGCCATGAATTATAGAATACATTTATCATGTAAACATATAATATACGGTTCATCTATTAGGATACGAAGCATGATAAATGATAATAAACTTCATGAATGATGATAATTACTCGTTTAAATTTAAGATTGAAATCACAGATTCACCTCACAGCTTCTGAAGCTCAGAAGTCAGCTGCTTAGCCTCTTAGGCCTATTATCAAGGCTTTATTGAATAATCATTTATCTATAGATGTTACATTATCTTTGATAACGAACTAATAAACTTGACCCTAACCTAACAAATAATAAAACTATTATTATATTTAATTAATAACGAGTTTATCCATTGTACCTATTTCTATTTGTTTATTTACTGTAGAATATATCTATTTACCTATAATAATATATAGATAGTATAGATGTTGCCATGACTTAAATATACCAGGTTATTGAATATCCCCACTTTATTATATTATCAATTCCCAAAATGCGGCGGAAGAGGATATCAATGTTTTTAATAAAAATAAACAAAATATCTTTATAAAATAAATTAATTTGATTGGCTCCCATTTTATTTTTATCATCGAAAATGTCAACGGAGAGGGGTACAAATGCAATAACCTGATATAATTAGCCATGGCTGTTGGTACCATCCTGTCTTTATCAATTGATTTGCAATTATTACTTTTACTTTTTTATTATCATTTAAAGAATTAAATAATTTGTTTATTTTGCTCTGCTTATAAATTGTAATTTGTTTTATTTTTAGAATATATTAATTAATAAGTATGCTAAAAAAAATGTTTAAACATATTATCATAACAAAATAAACAGGGTATTTTGTATAGCAATGAAATAAACTAATATATTTGTGTGGTATGATGATTACTTAACTAAATTGCATTTCAGCAGTAAGATTTTGTATGTAGAAATAGTTGTGTATTTCCCTTGTTTTTAAATATTTAATGTTGTACCATGGATATAACTCTAATGGAGAAGGAAGAATTCATGCAAGAACATCTTGTGGTTTGGGTAATAAAATATTTGCTTATTTCTGTCACATAATATACAATAACATATAACATATTTATAATAATTTTTAGCTACAATCTTGTTTGGATCAACCTGACAAACTAACTATTTATGATGATTTAATTGATGGTACATTGATCTATGAAGTCCTACTTCTAATGTATGTTTGTTATATTAATTTTATTGATATTATCATCTAATTTATATTTTATTTCATAGAGATCCTGAACCTTTATACCATGCTGTTATTTCTGGCCAAGACGATCCAGCCTTAAGAGTACAAAATTTAAATTGTATTTTAAAAAATATAAAAATGTTGTATGAGGTAATCATTTGAGACAAATCTAATTTAGCTCCCAAGCAATTCTTTGATTTTTTTTTTATATATGTTGTTTTTACGTTGATGACAATGGTGTTTTCAAATTTCTCTAGTCACACATAGTTTTTGCATTATAGTCAAAAAACTTTTTATGTAAACATTGTAATGAGTAATTTTGTTTGTCTATTCACTCACTACAATGTACTGCAGTTGGTGATGTGTTAGGAGCATGGGCAGGCTACTTCAGTATAAGGGATTCCCTAAGCTTACAAACTATAAGATCAAACCACTGCTGTACTCTCATTCAGATAGGGGCTCATTCCCCAAATCCTCAGATGAAAAATTAGCTCATCTAAAGGGACTAAAAGAGGTGACCTGCAAGCGAGGTCCTAACAAATCTACTCTACCCTTTTAAAGATAAAAAAAAAACTTGTTGGAGCTAATCTAATACTATTATTGTGATGATTGTTTTCCTAATCAGTTTAAACTGGGCAAAACATATTTATATCCACAGTGCTTATTAAATATAATATCTATAGTTAGTTTAAAAGTAACTGAAATGTTTAATGATCCTATGGTGGGGGGGATAAGGAACAGTCGGCGTACATGCATTTATACTTTAATTTGATTTTTGGCTATACTTCAAAAACTAAGTATGACTAGAAAAATCTGAAAAACCCTCATCTTCAGTTAAAAAAAATACACATTTTTTAATAGAAAAAATTGTTTGGGAGCTATACTATATTCTTATAAATTATTTTTATAACAAACTTTATTTAATAAAATAATATTACATCTATATGATATAGGAAGAATTAGGTCAAGTGGTCTTAACAATGCCAGACTGTTTACGACTTGGAAGAGAACCATACTCTAAAGGTAGTTTTGAAGATATGAAACTATTATTATTACTGTTACTTGGTTGTGCAGTCCAATGTCCTAATAAGGAGAAATTCATTGAGCGAATTAAAACCTTGCCCATTGAATCTCAGCATGCTCTCGTACATTACATTAAACAGGTAAAATAATGAAACAAATCTATCAATCACACAATGTACTTTATTTAAAATAATATTTTCTTGTTTATTAATAGTATCAAAATAAGCAATAATTAACAGTTTTTGAATTAGGTACATCATCTATTAATATTATTTTTGTGAATTTTTAAATTAATTTCACTGTTTTGATGATTTAAAAGTATGTACCATAAAACAAAACTATCATTTTTTTTTCTACCTAAACCATTTTTAGTAATTACATCCACATTGGCATGCTTGTTTCGCTAAACAAAAATAATATGACTAGGTTTTGGGGTTTTACTCATCGACATTATGTTAGGTAAAAAAATACATATTTTGAAATTAAATTTTATTTATAAAAATTATACTTCAAAATAAGATATGAGTACACCTATAAAATTAATAAACATATTACATTTTGTTAAATATAAACTTTTGATTTACTTACATTATCATAATGCAATCAAATGGACTAGACATTACAAGACAGTGGAATATGTGATTGTTAACGCTATGAATATTAAAAAAGTTATTGTATTTTAAAATAAATTAAGTTTTATATCTATAACTCTAAAACTTCACATTAGGTACCACAAATTTTAATTTTGTTTCAGTATAAATAACAGAATATTTAAAAAAAAACACAAATTTATTACAATAAATACATTAATACCAAAATGATATTAATTAACTTTAATTATGAATGAAATGTTAATATTAATAACAAAAATTGTATGATACATAGATAACTGAAAGTCAACAACTAGTTATTACACAAGAAAATGCAGAGCATTTGACAACAGATCTCATGATATCTCATATTCGGCAACTAGTTAAAGAACGAGATCAGTATCTACAAGTAACTATAGAATAATTATTTAATAAAATTAATATTTCTTCCATACATTTCCCTAACCTATTTTTCATTATCTATTTTACTTTTCCCTTTCATTTGTGTTATTTCTGATTTCTAGAAATCGATTTAAGTATTTCCTATCTATAAAGGTTCCAATCTATTCAATGTAATTAATCATGACCTCATTTCCTTATTCCAAAAAAATGATTTTTTCTCTAAACTCTAACTTTTCTAAAGACTTTGATACTGCTGTAGTCATGTTATTCTAAAAAATACTAATACTTCCTCAGATATCGCATCAAAGCTAAAAGGAACTATCATCTTTCGGCATTTGTAATACATTATTCCTATCATTGATTTCTTCATATTTTTCTAATGGTTCGTAACTAGTCAAGTAGAAATATTATTTTTCTTTATTTCAACAAACTAATGGTGTACTTTAAAGTTCCCGTTTGGCACCTATTCATTACTTATTTATAATAACAATATTTCTTTGTCAAATTCAAATTTGCTAATGATCTTAAAACCATTAGATGGTGCTGCTCTTTTTAAATTTGATTAAAACGCACTTAAAAACGGTATAAACAAAATGCTCTTTCTTTGAGTGTAAAAACATAATTCTCATACTTCCTATGGTCCAATTTTGTCTATTCTTGCTTTCGACTTCCTTGAATTATGGATAATTAAATTTGATTTATGTTTTTTTACCATGTTATTCATAATAATATTGATTGTTCTGAGTTCCTTAGTCGTTTGTCTTTTAAAGTTCCTTAAGGGGTTAGGGGTAGTCAGCGGGGTGAAAAAATTATTATTTCAAATAATTTTTTTTTTGACAGTAGTATAATTTATTTTATAAAACAAATTACTAATACCAAGTTATTATATTATGTTTTAACTTTATTTGACAAGAATTAAAAAAAAAAAAATTATTGTAGACCAAGTTATTGCTATATTTGTTGGACCCCGTCTCACAAGTCGTGTTTTGCAGTGACTTACATACAATTTTACTAATTCATTTAAAATCAATCAAACCTAAAAAAATCATTAGTTTAATAGTTAATCTAGTGCCTGATCTAATCTTTTTTTTTTGAAAATAAACAAAATGGCAACCTTTGATCATTTACTCAAAGATTTTCAAGGAAAAAAGCACTAGTTTATTGTTTATAAAAAATAAAATTTTTAATAAAAAAAAATCCTTTGATGAGGCTCTATTTTTATGTGCTTTTAATAAGCTGTATAAATTTCATATAAATCTGTCAAGTGGTTTTTAATTTACAGTGGTCTCCTACTTTGAAAACTTAGTTTAGAAAAAAACTCATTTAAAAAGTTTTATACTCGATTTTTGTATAGAAATACTAATTATTTAATTACTTAAATCGATTCATCTATTCCTTAGATTGACTTGAAATTTTCAGATAATATTTTCGAGACAATACTTTAAGAAAATGCTAAAAAAAAAAATGTATTTTTTAAAAATCCTGACTACCCCTTTATATACCGTATATTTCAAATAAATACATTTTTCAAATTACTATGGACCAAATTTAAACTAGACGTTGACAGAATTGGAAGAAAAACGAAATAATATTTCCAAACCTATTGGATCAACCATAATTACATCTATTGGTTCCAGCGGTGATAATCAAAACTATGCTTTAGAACTTGCAGATTGGAAAGCTAAACTCCGGAAATTGAGACATGAGCTGTAAGTAACCACTTTATGTATTTAAAATTACTATTTTAAATTACACTGGTGTGTTAAGAAATGTTTTGCTTTAGACTTAAACCACGAGTGTCTTATAGATATTAGTGTCCCAAATTTATATTTAGAGAAGACGTATTCATTTGTCAGAAATGTGCTATCACATTTATTTTTTTAGAATATTTTTCTTAATTACTTAAGTCTAACAATAATTATTATGGTTAAATGAAAATAAATAAATGAAACAATTGATATTATTTGATATTTGATAGATATTTCACATTTTCTTTTGATTTATATTGGTTATGAGGATAATAATTTACCTTAGCACAACAGTTAAATTAATTAAAGGGACTTCGAGGCTTCAAGTTTTCTTCTATCAAATCAAAATCATACACACCTCAAATACATTAAATTAATATGTATTCATTCATATATGAATCATTCAAATACAATTATAATGCAGCACTAATCACTTAAAAAAAACAAAACAAGCAAGATATTTACTAAAATAATCCAACAAATTTATCCACCTCATCATACCCAGGGGCCAGGATTAACAACCTGCAGTTAAAAAAAAATTATTTCCCCTCCCACCCAAACATTTAGGTTTCAGTTAGACAAAACACATTTCACTATGTCTATAGGATAGTAGTGTATTTATACTTTATTAAGGTTAATGTTAAATTTGTTAAGAAGATGAAAAATTAACCATAAGGCCTGTTAAGGTATTTGACCCCTCTCTTCACTTCCTCATTGTTGTGCTCAAATTTTTATGAACAATGCACTCATAGCATAACAATACATGTTATGCATATACATGTCATACTGTTATTTCAAAAAGTTTTTCATTTGGTATGTACTTGGACTAGGATTGGATGGGTTTTTGCCTACTATTCTAAGTCAACATATGACTTCTTTAAGGACCCTATATATTTGTATACATATTTGCAATTGGAGCAATCTGAAGAGATCTAAGCACTTCCAAGATCCAAATTAACACCCCCTAAAATATAAGCTTTTTTAAATTAAAGGCTTTGATAAAATTCTTATAATATTATATATAAATATATATTAATGTTTTTGTATTATTATTTATTTTAAAATTAGATTTTAAGATAAACAAGTTTTTAATTAAATATAAATTTGACTGGGATCTTTGTAATAAAAATTGTCGTATATAAATGCTTTGATTTGTGTTTTATTATTTTATAGAGAAGAAAAAACTGAAGCTTTAGCTGAAACTAAGGAAGAACTTGAACAAACAAATCACACAGTAGCTAAACTAAAAGAAGAGGTATTATAATTTTTAGGTTTTTATAATACATAATCTAATTTGTAACTTACACTCACTATCTACAAACAGCATTTTTGGTGGGATAGTAAATAACATTTAGCCTAGCAGTATTTTAATGATTTTACGGAAGTACAGATTTCCTACTAAAATATTTATGCATGTATACTTTATTTGACTTTTTCTTTTTTTAGATTCAACAGATCAAAGTTGATGCAAGATCAGCTAAAGCTTATCGAGATGAAGTAGATGCATTAAGAGAAAAAGCAGCAAACTGCGAACATCTTGAAACGGAAATAAAAAAATATAAAGAAAAACTTGGAGATTTGAATTATTACAAAACAAGAGAAGAAGAACTTACTCAAAACAACCTTTTACTACAAGAAACTAGAGAGACCCTTGAGGAGCAACTACTTAAATTTAGAAGACGAGTTTCCCAAATGCAAGACATGGAATCTCAGTTATTACACTTTAAGCAAACAATTAACACAATGACATTAGAGCGTGATGCACACTTAAGAAAAATTGATGAATTAATATATGAAAATGCACAACTTGATTTGATGAACAAATCGCATCAATATAATGAAAGTTTCTCCCGAGGCAACAATGATAATGATAGTTTTATTGATAATTTTGGCAAGTGTTCATTTAAAATAATCTATTTTAATCAAAATTAATGTGAGTAAGCACACTAACACATTGATCAGAAAAAAGGAAGTAGTTTAACATATTACACGAATGCTTTATAATAATAAATACTTGAAAGCATTATCAATGCAGTGACAAAGTTTAATTTATTGAATACATTTATAAATTAAATCAATAATTGATGTAAAATTACCCAAAGCCAACACATTTACTGATTTTTGAACTTGATAACTCTTATCTTAAATTCCAATGATGTTTATATAATTATGTAAATTCTATTAGATAAATGGATAGTGATTCCCCTTTGTTGTTTCCAGTTTAACTTTGGGACTCATAGTTATGTTAACACCTAATCAAGTTCTTGCCCTGGTTTATGTCATGTTAATCATTTGTGTTCACTGTCGCCAGTCTTAGTCATATGGGTCTCTCTCTCTCTCTCTGGGTGAAGACTGTCTATAGAAAGAAACTTCCATCCTCCTCTCAGGCAACCAAACTTAGGCCTTTTTAAGCCTACTTCTAGTCAAAAAAGTCTTACAATAATAATAATTAAGTGAAAAATCATACTGTGAAAAACACATTAAAAAAAGGCCATAATAAAATGTATTTATACAATAATTAGATTTAATATTTTTATTTTAAACAACAATATAGCCTACCTTGGATAAATTTAGCAGAGTGTAAAAATACTAATATATTATTTATTAATTTGCTTAATTAAATATTATTATCATAGAATTTATCGAAAGTCAAAATACATCTCATAATAAATTATTGTGATTATTTTGTAGGATCAAAGGATAATAGTTTATGTGAGCAGCTAAGTACCAGTGCTCAGTCACATGCTCTTAAACTTGAATTAGAAAATAAAAAACTTACATCAACTATTGAATCATTACAAGAAAACATGAGGCATCAAAATAATGAAATGATATTGGAGTTGGAAAAGGATAAAAAGTTGTTATCATTACAGGTAATCATTTTCCTAATTACCTCAATAAAAACTATAACTATGAATAGTAATAGTAATGCTTAGGTGCTCGGGTATCAATAGCTTTAGTGGTAATATCTATATTTCTCTAAAAGGACAATTTTTTCTTCTTAATTTTACAGCTTGAAGAAACGGAAAATATCAAAAACCGTTTACAACAACACAGTTCTTTATTAGAAAATGAATTGTACACAATTAAAAATGAGTTAAAAAAACTATCTGAAGCTAATGAGTTACTTAAATTACAAATTGAGGTAAATATTAGTTCTCCTATTGTTTTACTTTAAGGGTATTTTAATAAAACTAAAACACAAGATTAACTATAGTTAAATTTCAGTATTTTTTGTGCAAACATCATTAGAAATGTAATTTGTTTAATATGAAATGCTTGTTTAACTTATAACATAATATTCCCAAAAGTGATTAAACTAACATAATTGTTTTTAGATAAAAACTGAAGATTTGGAAAGTGCCAAAAGAGAATTAAAAAAAATTAAAAACCAATTAGAAGAGAATCAAGTACTACATAGTAATGAAAAATCTGACTTAGTTCAAGGTTTGGAACTTAAGAACAGTAATTTAGAAAAGGATGTAGCCAAGTTAAAATCAATATTAGATGTAAGTATAGCAATAAGACCCGGAAAATCTGGATTAAAGAAAAATGTATTGAATACATTTTAAGTATAATAAATACTCAATATAAATAAAATGTATAAATAAATTTGTATCTGAAATACATTTTTTGTAAAAATGTATTAAAAAAAAAATATATCTTCTCCTCTTTGAATCAAATATTAAATTGAAGCAGTTCAAGAAATCCAGATTTTATTCATTTAAAAACTGACACATATTTTATTATCTGATTATTATTTATTTGTTTATTGAAATATTTAGAATAAGTTGGAAACCATTGATAACTTAACAAGTGAAATTGAAATATTGAAAAAAGAAAACAAACAGTTTTGTATTAACTTGGATGATAATGATAAACAAATAACTAAATTACGTGCTATTCAAAATGAGTTCCACGAATTGGAAAGTAAATATGCAGTTGAAGTGGCAGCTACTAAAGCGGTTCAGGATGACTTGGTGACAGAAAAACGTAGATCTCAACAGATAATGGAAAATTTAGACAGATTAGGCTTAGCACTGGACCAGTCAGCAGAACCTGAAAATGTTCTAGCTCAGTACGTTTTTCTACTCCATAATAGTTTGCTAAAAAATTTAAAATAATCTAAATTATTATAAATAACTTGTTTTTGTAAAACTGCATCACGTATTTGCAATTATTTCTGTTTTACATTGTATGAATTCTGATACCTGTTTCAGAATTAGTTTTTTAAAAATTAATCTAGAAAAAAGAAACAGAAAGCTTTTTAAAATGTTGACAGTTAACTAATGTTAATTAGATTGTGCAAATTTCAACCTCTTTTTTTTTTGGAAACTAGTAATCCTCAATTTTTATATTATTTGTAAAAACGGTGATTATGATCATAAATTTAATGAATACTGTTTCATTGGAATCTAAATTTTTAAATTTAACAAATTGTTTTCCTGATAAGATGAGGTATAATTTGTTTTTATTAGTAATTTTTTTATTATAATAAGGCCTCGCATCTTGGGTCAGTAGCCATACATTTTACAATAATTTTATATACATGATAAAATAAGGGCTATGTTTTACATATGAGGTTTAATTAAATCTCAAAAATATGAAATTATTTTTTTCTCTTAAAATAACTTTATATAAACATTGAGTATTCTAACTAATAATTTTTAATTAGCTTAAAGTACTGAAGAAGATTTATTCAAATGTTTCTTTTTTTTAACGATTTTTTACTGGGAATTGGCTTTTGATTTATATTACCGTAGAGAGTAAAATAACATTGAAATCTTGTGCGAAACCCTACTAGGTATTAACATTATTAGGGTACATTTACTGAAGTATTTTGGCCCAATTAAGAACTATTAGTTAAAATCACTCTATTTTTATTTTAAATTAAAATTATAGAATTTATCATAGAAAAGGTTTATCATATTTTTGAAAATTATTCATTAAATTTTTTTAAAAAAAGTTGAATAATTTGTATAATTTTACTTTTAGGATTGTTTCAAGTCCTGAAGTAGTCAAAGCAGTTAGAGAAAAATTTAGTACAAGTTTAAGCCATGAAATAAAAAATGATAATGTTGCTCAAATGGAAGTTGAATTAACAACATTAAAATCCAAAGTACAATCTCTTAACACCCAACACACTGCGTTACAATTAGCAAATTCTCAGTTAGTCGCAGAAAAGGAAGATGTAATAAGATTATTTAACTTAATACAACTTCGTATCATTTATTATATTCTTTTATTTTAGACCCAAAAAGAATTGGATGTGATAAAAACTGCTTTCACTAAGTTACAGTCACTGCACAACCAATTAACAAGTGAGTATGAAGAACAAATTAAACAGAAGGATTCCTTAAAAAGTGATTTAAAAGATGCAAGATTAGCATTAAAAGAAAAATTAACTCAATTAAGAAGTGTTGAATCAAAGTTAAAACGTGAAAACGAACAGTTAAAGGCAGAAATTGCTGCATTGAAACATTTACCAGCTGAACATGCTAAATTAAAAGTATTTTATACAAGTTTTTAAAAAACATTAATTAACATCAGATGTATTTTAAATTGCCTTATTTTATACATAGGATGACTTCAGAGCTTTGTTTACTATAAATGAAAAACTGAAAACAGATTTAAGAAACAGTTTTGATACTGGAGAGTTAGTTGACACACATTTAAAAGAAATAGAATCTCTTAAATCTAAACTCACTGATGCTAATGCTCGATATACAGTAAAAATATATTTTAATTAAAAATAAATAAATAATGGCTTAATCTAGCTAGTTTTTAATAATTTTAAGGTACTACAACAAATGACAAGTTCTTTTGGAGAGGACAGAAGATCTCTAATGGAACATGTAACTATGCTAATTACTCAATACCATGAACTTTTGACGCAATCATTAGAGGATAAAGAACAATATCATTTAGAAGAAAAAAATAATGCGTTAGTACTCCAATAATAATAATAATACATAATTATCTTTAATTTTGCTTAGTATTTATGTGTTAAATTGGAAATATTTTAGTGACAAATTAAATCATTTGTCTCGACAAAAAGAAAAACTTGAAGAAAAAATTATGGATCATTATAGAAAACTTAACAGTTGCAGCATTAACAAAAAGTAACTTTAAACAAAACTATAATGTTTTACTTTTTTTTTATAAAAAAATATTTATAATAAAAAATGTATAGTTGAGTAGTTAATTAATGTAAAAATTTAAAAAAAATGTAATTTTTATGTTGGTTGGGGTTTATTTATATTCTGCTCAGATTACTTACGGAATACAGTGCTGTAAAATATTAATTTTAATTATTTGATCTGTATGATATTTTTTTAGGAAAACTTTTGGTTCTACTTGGATAAGAAAAGTTAAAAAAGCTGGAACAGAACTGATAAATAAGGTACTGCTTTTAATAATCCTACATTTATTAATAATTCAGGAAAATAGTATGTATAACATGAATAACAAAACATTAATTATGTAATAAACATCAGTGGAATAATTAGGATTTGATGTAGAAGAGAGGGGAGGAGTGATGTTGATGTATGATTATATATTAGAATAGCAAACATAAGTATAGTAAATTTAAACTGGACCTTGGTTTAAATGGGTCAATTTCACTTTTTGAAAGTCTTTGGAAGTAATGGCGGTTTTCCACTAAACGGAAAACCGTCATAAGATTTTAAAGTTTTTATTTTCCACAAGAGGCTCTTGTGCTAAATTTAATTCAAAACTTTTTTATATAAGTATTGTTATTTTTTACACAATATTAAATAAAGATGTTTTAATTATGATATATATTGAAAAAAGTGAACACACCACCTCTCCATCACCGGGGGACCAACGCCACTGGTTCTGGTGCACTGTAACCCAAGTCAGTATATGTTGTGTGAAGGATCAACATAAAAAAATTATTAAAACTTAAATGGGGTATTATATTCACACTATTTACACGCCTTGCGATTACTCCTATTTGGATAATTTAACTGGTTCGTCAACGTTTCGAAACACTTGCATGTTCCATCTTCAGGGCTCTAGTTCGATGTTGCTCGTACCGCGTTCTCCCGTAGACGTTGGCGAATCAGTCAAGATATCCAAATGGGAGTAACTGCAAGGCGTGTCGATAGTGTCGGTACAACGTAGTCACGGTACGGTCAAAGCAAGTTATATTTTGTTCATCCCGTTAAAACATTTAATAATCTCTTTATTAGCGTTATGTTTTTCCCCCTTGCACATTATACAGTATATTATATCTAAATTTCATTATTCTGAGTCCTGTAACACTATAAACAGTTACCTTTGCCCTTCCTACTGAAGTATAATATTAATAATATACATTGTACAGTTGAAAGAGTTAACATTTAAAAATTATATGCTTAGTGGTCTTACACATTTGAAGAGTTATTGTTTATAATTAAAGTATTACTGTAGTAAACAAAAAAATTATACAAACAATAATATAAAACATTTTTGCTTTTTACTGACCGAATAGTATGTACTATGCATTTACACTATACTGATTAATGATATTCACTAAATATTTATATGTGACCCCGAAAGCTCTTCGCACTAATTCTGCTTTTTGTGGGAGAGGGGTACATTTTTAAAAATGTGATTTTTTGAAGAAAGTGTTTTTGCTGTGTCCATGACACACAAATTATTATCCAGTTAATAGTTTAAAGTTATTTCATTAGGTGTAAAGGTGTTTGAAAAGTGTAGTTTCTATTTCACTAATTAGACAGAATTTATGTCCATCACATAAACTAAAAACATACCTAATACGATCAAAGTTCATGAAATGAACAATCATTTTATAAAATTCCCCTTTTACACTATGTGAATGTTAATTACGTAAAAAAATGATTTTTAATAAGTAATCCCTAGCCTATATTTATACTATATAACAGTAATTTTATTTAGAGTCGTACATCCTGGCATGAAGATATGGCCAGAAGAGGAATTGATTCAGATACGAGCCTAGATTTAGAAGACACTCAATCAAATATTCATGGTAAGCATAGTATAACATGGAATAATATAATTTAATAGAACTAATTCTTAATTACCTATAATAATATGTTTACATTTATTTGTGTAATTATAGAGTTTTCAGACAACTTGAGCAGCTTAGGTACACCTGGAACACGGCAAACCCTCTATCTTTCAGGAGAAGAAAACGTAAGTTAAAAATACATATTTTGTATACCAATATTAAAAACAACATCCATGCTTATTTTATTAAAAATGTATACTCTATATTGTAATGAGGGATGTATGGGCGAGATCATAGGGTGGCAGTAATTAAATCATGTCCCCAATTCAAAACTGGCACTTTAATTTACTGACTTAACGACCTTTACGAAGCACAGTTAAGTTACCTCAATCAAAAAAAGCAGTTATGGCCTAAATTAGCTAACAAAAAATATCTTGTAAATAGTTTATGCATGTCTTATTTGCCTAGGCTAAGTTTTGATTTGCTTACATTTTTTTTAAGGATTGTGATGATGGACCTGTTGTAGCCAGTCACTCATTGTCCGAAAGTCCACTTACTTCTACTTATAAAAACGAAAACAAGTAAAATGATCTTCTTAAAAATATTAACTGTATAACAATAATTTAAAAAAATTAAAAATATTTTATTTGTGTGAAGACCGTCTAGTTTAGTAGATAGAGAATTCAATGAAACTAAGAGCAATCAGCCAATGCGACCGAATAAACCACTGCGTACAAATGAAGATTCAAACTGGTATGAATATGGTTGTGTATAATTTCCTTTAAACATTGTCTCTTTTACAATTTCACATAACTGCTAAATATTTTTATATAATATAATAAATTGTTCCTTTTTAGTTTTTAACAGCACAAATAGTCTTCCTAATAAAAAAAAACAATTAAGCTAACTGTAGTATATGTTATTCTATAATATATTTTTTAAATAAATGTTTTGTAACATTTTAGATTAAGATATTTTTATATGTATATTATTATTCTTTTTATAAGTAACCAGTGAGATAAAGATATATCATAAACACTTTACTTACACTATTTAATTGTTGTGTAAGTCTATAATTTTTAATTATTTTTATAAAATAAAAAATAGTTATGGTAACAAAATGATATGAAAAAACAACGAATTTAATATTGTGATATGTATATTGTTTCTTATACATTTAGTGATCAGATTCATAAAAAAAAAACAATTTAGTTTAACAAAAATCAAAAATGTATAATGTTTATATATATATATATTTTAATTAGTGTAATATGTTTTGTATAACTTAGAAATAATAGTTAAAAAAAGTTTTTTTTGTCATTTATATTTGTATACCCACCAATGTATTTTGTTAACTAAAAATATTTTTTAATGTATTAATATAACTTTCTTGGGAAGAAAATGTATTTAATTTTTTAAATAAGTTTTTTCTATGTGAATAATTTGTTAGTAACTAAAATTTGTATAGTCCCGTGATGAAAATCCTATTTAAAACAGAGAAAAACACCCGATAAATTTACATCATTTTCAACTTGAAATAATTCTTATAAACCTGTGATCCCCCATCCCGCAATATGCTCCTTCGCACTATGCCCTGATTCCACTGTACTAGCATTTTTACTTTTAACCCTGTCTCATAAAATAAAGTATTAAGTACGTATTATATTTAACTACAATTTAACTTTACTTATAACTTATAAGTTAAAGTTATTAAAAACAAACCGCATAAGAATAATTGTTCTTAACTATTAATATAATTAATAGCTGACATCCAAACTCTGAGAGTTACATATATGTACTAATTTCACAATAAGTATTAAATGGTCCATTTTTTTGACAAAACTATTGCCTATTGGAAAAAGTTATTTTAGAATAGGTAAGTTATGAACTATTCCCAATATTATACCCATAAAATAACTTCTGAGTGGGCTTTCACATCGATTAAGTAAATAGGGTAAATCGGTTATAGAAAAAAAATTAAGAACGGTGTAAAATAGTCGGTAAGAAGTGGAGTCGCGCCATTTTATTGATCTGAACATGAATTTAAATTTGCTCACTACTAAACGCTTCGATGCAAAATAATTTCGTCTAGTATCCTCGTATTATAGCATCGATATTTAAATAAAAGAAGAGCTAATATGAGAACTTGGATATGGAGTACCTATAGTTTTTTTTTAATTATGATATTACAATTTATATATGAGTGCAAATGTATTATTCTGTGTAAAGGTTTTTTAAAAAAAACTTATAATCAAGTTCAATACTTATATACTACACATCAATACAACCAAAAACATATGACAATGATTCAATGTAGAGTAAATTAATAATCGTACGGTTGTGTTCATCAAATCGCTCCAAACGTGACGATGTGCTGAGCTTTACCAACGATTGGATCGCTTTGAAATGGATATCGGTAAATATATTTTTCATAAATCCGATCAACACTTCGGCCCACAGAATTTTGTATTAGGCTAATCGACACCGCGCTAGAATACAAAATTTTGCTCGACCCCACATTCATAACCTCGCTGAAGCATCCCACTAAAACGACCATTCTGTGGACCGAAGTGTTGATCGGAAGACTGACTGTCTTCATCGAATTCGATCCACTGCAACAAAGCCCGCCAGCAACAAGACGTACGGCCGTTTTTGATGTCGTTCATTTTTTGCTTCAAACGATTGACACATCGATTTCTGTTTTCTTTACACTTTGAATTCCGTCAGCTGTGTTGTCCCTATTGTGTTCTCGAACACATCGTTAAAATACAGCAGTTTCAAGGTCAAATGTTCTTCGGTTAAAGGCTAAACGTCTGGTACCAAATCAGAAGTACCGTTCTCCTCTTGGAAACAGCCAAGACTGGAGTTCAGATTCAGGTCGTGCCAGTGCTTGCCCAGAAGTCCCGATACCGCAACCAAGTTTCCCGAAAAGTCAGATGTCGGTAAAGTTATGTAAACGTAAAGAATGCCTTTGTCTTTGTATTGTTAAATAAGTGATTTCATTATAAAAAAAAATGAATTCATTTGTTATATATTTAATACAAACTTGTTATGTGTAATACATTTTTTTAGCCAGGGGGGTGTCCAGACACCCTGGGCACCCCCCAAAATACGCCACTGCACGTACTCATGAAATTTGTGCAATTGGTCTTCAACATCGTACTAGAAAGCACATCACATACATCTGTGTTGTACGCGCTCTGAATTGGCCACGTGTACTGCTATCCGCTTGACGTACAAATACAAGCAGCCAAGGTGGTGTCGTTCTGGGCGATGTTGAACGCGGTCGCCAACATTTGCCCTCGGCCATTCCGGATACGAGTTGTTGATGATCCTATGTATCCTATGTCCACTTGGTCGGGATACTCAAAGTACTGCGGATTCGTCAGATGCTGATACCACAACATGTAGTAAAAGTCGTTGCATATGATTTCTTTGCCATTTTCTTGCGACTCGGTTGGTCACTGTAGACGTTCGAATTGTTGAACAACGGAGTATACAGATTTTGTTTAAAGGCCAACACAGTGATCACCGACGCGGTCCACTTCACTCAAAGCGCCATTTTCGCCAGTAAACCTACTCACAATATACAGCGAGACACAACTACTTGAGCAGGAGTAAATTGTTAATGAATATAAAATCATTGAAATTACATTAATTGTTAACGCAAAAGGTACATACGTGGAGCTACTAACGAAAGTACGGGATTTACTGTACTTACGTAAGCATAGAAATATAATTTGGTTTTAAGTTTTTAAACCGCGTTTAAGTAAATATACGCCGGAGTGGCAGATGTGTAAATATTTGTTTTTCTTTTTACTCATTCGAGATGGTGTTTTCGAGTGTACGATTTACGACATCGATAATATTACAATATTATAATATTAAAAAAGACACGTCGTGGTAAAAAATAGTACGTTCCAAACAATGGTTTTATTTATTGTAATGCCAATTATATTGTTTTTGTTATTTTCTAATTAATGCACTTGAAATTCGACTCAATGTGAATTGAATAAACTCAAATGAATATTGTTTTTAGTAAAATAAAAGGTCGACCGAAATAGGTTTTTGTCAACTAATAAACCCAAACTAAACCCTTTACATCTTAGTTTCGAAATTACATTTTTTTTTAATATTTATACGCTATTCACAATAATTGTGATTGATTTTCTTTTGAGAATTTTAAGTAAATAAAATAATAAGAAATAATCATTACTTTTACGTCAACAGTTCTTGTCCAAAAAATTTTAGTAATTTCTTCAGAAATGTCTATTATACTTTCGCTTCAATGCGGAACTTGGAAACTTTATTTTACTCCTTCCTGCAAATTTTTAGGTTTAATATCTGAAAATCTTTTTTTAACACATCATTGTCACTACAATGCTTTTTTCGATATTTGTACTTCTAACATCACAGATTCGCATCTAAGCGTTTATTTGAAAGTGATTTTATCACTTATAGGTAGGTAACATTTTATATACACTTGTGACCTCCCTCACCTTAATATGCTCCGTTGTACTGGTTTTTTTTATGGCATATCATTAATGACACAGATTATATGTTTAATGGATTAAATTGTGCCAGTTTTATCATTTTTTTAAATTTTATTCACTTTTATTTTTATTTTGGACCACTGTATGGTGGCAGAAGCAGTATATAGACAATTCACAATATATTGCTATAGCGTATAGTTGACGATAGTTCAATGGCTGACAAAGAAATAAAACCAAGGTATTTTCCATATTCATGTTCGGTATTTTGAAGGAAAAAAATATACACCAACATATATTACATATTATACTCGTATAATACATATAAAAATACAAGCATTTGTAAGTGTGAGTATTCTTGCCAATCTACGCCATAGATCGACTAGATTTTTGAAAAAATGTGAAACTAGATTTACCTTTAGTCCAATTTTCAGATCTAAAATATGAAACTACACTGATAAATTGGACTACAGTTGTATTAGTATAAGTAGTAATTTTATTAATTATTGGGGTACAATTTCTTATCAAAAGACTGTCTGTAAGAAAATATTAATACAATTATTCAAAAATCATCTATAGTTAAAAAAAACACTTTGTTTATAAATGGTAGTATACTTTATTTTATGATTAACGAGGAATATTTATATAGGATTCCCTTCAACCAATACACATGTCCCCGGAGTATTTGGATGTGTTATACGGCTTACAAAACTCTAAAACAATACATAACGTAATTAATCACAGTTCAAAAGGGCGGGAGGGAGATTATTTTTTTTTTAATTTTATAACATCATAATGATTAATTTAAAAATAAATTCAGTTAAATAAGTTTTTAATTTTTTTTTTCATAGTTTTTAACTAATTTCAACATTAGTTAGAAATTATTCTTGTATTTTCTTCAAAAATACATTTTATAATGTATGACGAATACTGTACTCTACAATACAGTTCTAAAATAGTGATGTTTTATATTAAAGTGAAAATATCAACTCCCTCTCTTTTTTCCAAAAAATCTATTTTTTTTATATTAATAAGATATATTATTATACTTTTTTATTATTTTCGGAAGCAAAGGCCACACACATGGATTTTGTACTATGTGCACTCAGTATTTCATAATAATTTTCACTTTCATAGAGAACGAGTACTCCAGCAAGTTTTTCATTATTGTTTCTTAACAATGGAGATTCTAGAAAATGTATAAAAATGACTAATAAGTTCTAACTTAAGAAATTATTACTAGTAGGTTTTTAACTAACGAAAAAATTGTTCATCAAAACATTTATTTATTGCAACTGTAGGACATTCAGTTTTAAACAATTCACGTGATATTTCTTTTGCTAGGTTTGTCTGCATTAAATGTTCTCCACAACCAGATGTCGTCACTGCTATGGAAACATTATTTTTTACTTGAGCCCAACAACCTGCGCCAATTAATGCAGCCTGAAAATATAAATTTTACTACAAACCACATAAAAGGTTGTACTATATTGTCTATTTAAATAAATTGGTTATTAAAATCAATGTCTTCTTATGAATGTGTTAAAACTTTCACGGATTAATATATCACGTGGATGATTTTCAGATATATCTGTGTCAATGGTTGTTGACCGACGTTTCGGATGGTCGCGACAACCCTGAAAATGGACTCTGCAGAGTCTGAAACGTCGGTCAACAACCATCGACACGGATATATCTGAAAATCATCCACGCGATGTCTTCTTCTTCTCCTTCGCCTTCATCCCAACTTTTAGGGGTCGACCACCCTTGTCCTAAACTTCCACTCAACACAATCTCCCACATCATCTTCACATACACCAGCAGTCCTCTTGTCAATCTCAATAGCATCCAACTACCTTTTTTTCAGTTTTCCACTTCCCCAATCATTAACCACATTTCCACTGGTACTCCATCTGGTCTTTCTGCTTTTTTCTTCTTTACAGCCCTCCATATTTTCTATTCTCTTACTAAACCTACCAGGCATTAGTTCAACGAGCCACTCTCTCTTGGATACTTCTCTCTCAGTAATTTCTCAAAATACTCTTTCCGTCTCTTTTCCACATTCTCATTATTCGTTAATATCCGCTTATCCTCACTGATTATACACTATACATTTTGAAAATCCCTAGACCATTTTTCTCTATCCTTAGTCTATCAATTAACTTATTTTAATCTTTCTTAGTGCCTTTTCTATTTTTAACTTTGCTTAGCTTACCACATACACTTTTTTACTTTATGCAATCTTCTCTCCTCCTGTTCTTCTGCTATAGCTTATTTGGTTTTTATTTCCTCGCTATAACTTTGTGAACTTCCTCATCCCACCACCACGTTTCTTTGTTCTCTGAAATACTACTCTTATTCTTATAAACAATCTTCTTTGCGGTACTTTTAATCCAAGTGGCCATACGTAAGTCTTACATACCTCATGTATATTGTATCCCTTAACATTTCACACATTTCTTTCTTTAGCCTTTTGTATAAACTCTTTTTCTTTATCTCCTATTGATTCCCACCATTGAATCAGTTGTTAAAATTGAAGTGATTATTTAAATTTAATTAGTGGATTTACTTGTCCTACGCGTCCAGATTGCTTTAATGCAATCCCACCACTTGATGATGTGGCAACTATTCTTCCTAATTTATCTATACAAACACATCCAACTGTATCCAAATGACCTTTTTTCTCCTAAAATATATTGGGTATTATAAAATTGTATGTATGGTACCAATTAGATGTATATATATATATATATATATATTTAAAAAACTACACCTTTAGGCCATCCAAACTATGGTTCATTACATTATATTTATTTGAAACAAACTGCTTTTTTGCTCTTTCTATAATAAATATAGATTTAGACATTTAATATTTCTATAAGGCAATTTAAAAATACCTGTGATTAATTCAGATGGTTTAACAACTACAATATTGTTTGCTAGAGCAAATTCTTGAGCTCCCTGTCCTACTAACAAACTGTATATTTTTAGATTATAACTATATACATTTCAATAAAATACTTTGTTTGTATACCATGGTGGGATTCTTCCAAAAGATAATAGTGAGTTTTGTTTCTCACATAACAGCTTAGCTAGGGTAATTGGATTTTTTATGCCAGGAACAGCTCCAATACCTCCAAAATGCATAGTAGAGCCATCCATTACACCAGCATCACATTCAACACATCCATTCCAAGTTAAATTTGACCCATAGCCTGAATTTGTTAATGGGGAATCTTCCAATACTGTTGTAGCTGTTGTGGCGGCTTCCAGTGCTGAACCATTATTATTTATTACTTCCAATCCCTTAAAATGTATTAATATAAAAATTATCTTGGGTAAGCACAGTTTGAACAGAATTGATAAATTAGAGGACGTGCCACAATGTCTCATAATTTAAACTACCATAATTTTTTTTACTTGAAGATTAAAGTTCAATAATTCAAACCAATGATAAATCTAAATCAAGTCAAATTATTCTACAAAATTCACCCACATATAATTTTGCTTGAACTTATTCTGAATAATTCTGAAGTATACACTTTACTTTCATTCTTCTAGAATAGCAGCAGACCATCCTTACCCTTCCCACCATGATAAATATAAAAATTGAAACAATACATACTTTCAATTTACAGTACAAAAATAATTTTTTTTAAAAAAAACCTTTACCAAAAAAAAAAAAAAAAATACATATTATCACTAAATATATTTTTTAACAAATTTTACACTTAACCCACCCCCAATTTGAACTTATACCCAACAGACTACCAAATGAAACAATTGTCAAGTAAAAAATGTAGCTTATATTACTTATATATAACCATAAGTGTTGCTCGAGTTTTTTTTAAATTATAATATTTCAATAAATACAACTGTTAATTATTGCCAACTATATAATTTATAAATTATTGTAGCCTGTAGAGATGTTATTTTGTTTTCTTGCACAAAAAAAAAATGATTCTCTTTAACCTATACCCTATGCAAAATATAACTTACAAAACATTTAACATACCCACTTTTAAAAAATAATAAACATCTGATAAAATAATAATAAAAACCCTTAACCATAAAAATAAATTATGATTTTTATGGATAAGGGTTTTTATTATTATTTTATTACATATAACCATAAGTGCTTAAGTTTTTTCTAGAATAAACATCTGGTTAGGGTGAGGATTTCGAAAAAAAACTAGATTAAAAATAAAAACTGTCTATCTACATACTACATAAATAACTTACTTTTCTACAAGCTCTTAAACAAAGTTTTTTGTAATATTTTTCATTGCTTGGTTTTACATATCCAGCCCCTAAAATTATATAAAATAAATTATTTTCTAATAAAGAGTAAAAAGCTATACATTTGTATTACCAGCATGAACTGCAATAACAGATTTCATTTTTAAAATGTTTTTATGACAGTCAAATTAATCAAAGTAACACAGTGAAAAAGCATGATGAATATTATTTTAACAATGGATCATTTTTATACAAGACCACAGATATATATTAAAAAATAATTGTGAATCACGATTAAAGAATAAAGATAATATAATATTATCTTTAATCGTTTTGTAAATATTATAATTGTTGGTGTAATTTTTATTTATTATAGCGTTATCGCGGTGTTAATAAATGATAAGCATGAATAATACTTTGGATTATAAACAGAGTAACCACGTTTACAGTTTATGATCCCATTAATCTATCCGGTAGGTTATCGTGGTAAAAGTGACATGGTAAAGACAAAAAATTCCATAGACAAAATAATATGTCTAATGATAATTTCCATATGATTAGATATCGATATTAAAATTTTTTTCTTTTAAGTTGTGTGAAATAAAATTTTAAGTTTTCATTAATTGTTTAATTTCATCAAAATGGCTCTCTTTCTCAGAAGGTAATATTACTTTTATGTTTACCTAACTATATTTTTTTCATAATTCTTTGTATACTAGTTATTTATTATACTGTTTAGTGTTTATAATAAAACAATGCTACAAAGTATAGATGACTTAAAAAGCAATAAGCCAGATATTTGTTTTCAAGTAACAAAACTTTTAATTAAAATAGTTGATACAATTATTAAGAATCCATATCAGCCAAAATTTAGAAGAGTTTATTTAGATAGTGATGTAGTTCAAAATGGACTTTTACCGTTTGCTGGTGCTATGGAATTTCTTTTAGAAATTGGATTTATTGATGATGATAATTCTTTAGTATTACCTGCGTGTATTGATCAAATTACACTAAATAGTTATAAACAAGAGCTATTAAAAATAATGCCAGTTGATAAAAATTCTATTCTAGCTATAGATAATAGTTTCCTGAAAGACATTAATTCTACATCATTGGCGGTTTTAACATGTGAAGACAAATTGTTGCAAAAAATGGCCTTGGAATATTTAACACCTGAACAAGTTTTGAAATACTCAGTAATAAATACGTCTCCAACTGAACTATATTATCATGAAAAAATGATGTTAGAACTCATGAAATGGTTTAAAGAATCATTTTTTAAATGGTTCGACACTCCACAATGCTTAAGCTGTAATATCTCCATGAAATTTAAAGGCATTAACCATAATGTTCCGGAATCAAATGTACGTTATGCTGAAATGTATGAATGTGAAAACTGTTATACAATTTCAGATTTTAAAAGATATAGTCTTTGTGAACAACTCCTTATTACTCGTATAGGCAGATGTGGTGAATGGGCTAATAGCTTTACACTTTTTTGTCGAGCTCTTGGATGGGAAGCTAGATATGTGGTTGACCAAACAGATCATGTTTGGACAGAAGTATGGACAGAAGAACAAAAACGATGGATTCATTGTGACCCTTGTGAAACTGCCATTGACAAACCATTATTATATGAGAAAGGTTGGGGGAAAAAATTGTCTTATGTTTTAGCTTATTCAAATGAAGAAGTTCAAGATGTAACATGGAGATATACTGCTAAAAAGAATGATGTTATGCTTCGAAGAACACTATGCAAAGAAAATGATTTGTTGGAAACTATTTTATTACTGTCAAAGCAAAGACAAATTGACTGTACCATATCGAGGCGTAAGTATCTTGCTGAAAGACGTTTAAAAGAATGTGTTGAGCTTTTGTTTCAGCCTAATAATACTGTAGCAGATAATTATGATGGTAGAATATCTGGATCCCTCGATTGGAAATTAACTCGAAGGGAAACAAAAATCCATCAATATGTTTGGACTCCAACTAAAGCTGAAATTGATAAAAAACAATTTGAATTAAAATATTCAACTGCTGTGGATAAATATATACACGATGGAATAACCCTTGAAGGTTGGCAAAATGGAGTTTACAATTATTGTTCAATTTTTCGCAAAGAAGAATTAGACTGGAAAATGGTATATTTATGTAGAAAAGAAAATAGTATGTCTGCTAAAATTGAATGGAAATTTGACTTTACTACAACTGGTTTGTTAATACGTGATATTACGTTAATTTATTCAACAAGTTTGTTTAATAATGGAAAAGTAGAATGGAAATTAAATGGAAAAAATTGTAGTGAAGATTTGCCTGTTATTGAAAGTCTTGATGGAGTTGTTATTAACAAGTTCATTGGCAGCTCATCAATAATATTAAGTGCTTCTTTATTTGGGGGTTCGGGCGAACTAGCTTGGCAACACACACAACTATTTAGGCAGTCATCTAGTTCTCAAGAATATGCATTCCAAATAATATTTTCTCTTGAATAAGCTATACAATTTAAATTTATTTTTATATTTATGATCTAAAATATTATAATTTACTTATATATTGCTTATATTTTTATTTGTTTTGTTTACTAAATTGATGTAATTATTGCCATGTTACTTATAATAAATAAATTTATAATGTATTGTACTATTAATATAATATGTTTGTAAATGTATTTTATAATTAAATATAATATATTCTACATTACTTTTGTTAATCATGATCATAGTTCATAAAATTTAAATAAATTATAATTAAAAGTACATTTGTTAAATTTCAGCGTACAAGGCACTAGTAGGCTGTGTTTAGCTAGAAAACAAATGTTCATTAACACTGCAACCATGTAAGTAATTTTTAAAGTTTATTTATCCTAGTAGTTCATTAGAACAATTGGAAATAATTATATTTAGAAGTTAAATATTAAGCATTCTGACATCAACCTCCTATGATTATATCCTTAGAAAAACTGGTATATATCTTTTAAGTGAAAAATACCTGTATAATTGTATATAATTTATCATATTCCTTAACAATTTAATAATTTACAAAATATTTAAAGTAAACATGAAATAAATAATTATTATGTAAATCTGGGCAGAGCTAAATAATTTGAATTGATTAAAGTTGATTTTAAAAACACTGACAGCAAAAACAATTAAAATGTCAACAAATTTATAATTTTATTCTGGTTATTACACTGATTTTATTTCTCTTTTACATTCAGTTTTTGGAAAAACCAATTGTCTAATTTACCAGTCATATGCAAATTTATACGTAATATTATTAATTCCATATTTTTCATTTGTCGGTTAGTCGAGTGTATAACTGAGAAAGTATAAGTGCGGTGGACGTCCACAGTAAGGACGGGATGAACATCTCTGAAAATGGAGCGTTTAACATTTTCATAACGTCAGAGCTAATACAATGGCATGGATATAAACCAAAACATTTTAATATATCAATCTTTAATAGTTTTTTAACAATATCATTTAAAACATTGAATCTCTCTATAGCGACTATCGACTGTTGAAAATATTTGTAATCCATACAATTTATTTTTGCAGTTTTAGTAATAAAGTTAAAATTTGAGGATAAATATAAGGATATAAATTAAAGGCACTATCATAATACTTTTCATCTTTAATCTTAACATCTATTGTATTGTCAATTTATAAGTCATCTATTAACAATAATATATCAATTATTATAACTAAATGGCATTAAAAATTATTATAGTGGTGTTACTGCATAATATATAAAAAATTAATATTAAAAAAAACATAAAATAAAACCGATAGTAAAAAGTCTAGAACAAAAAATAAACAATAAATATTACTCAACAAACCCAACATCAATTCATAGGTACCTATAGGGGGTCAAGGAAGAGGCATTTCCTCTCTTCCTGGAAGAATACAAGTATTCATTAATTAATTAGTCATTAATGAAACATTTGATTAATAACTTATTACTACTTTATTTTTGTCTAAACTCTAAAGTGATGATTAGTTTATCAAACTAAAATAAATTATTAAAACAGAAAAACATTGATCAATTAAGAATTTCAAAAAAAAAGTTAATATCGACTTTTAATTTTAAGAATATAAATTGCAATGTGTTTATAATTTATCTGTACATGATTTTATTATAATCTAAATTTTCATTTGGTGCAAAAGTTAATGAAGTTTATGGTAACTTTTAAAACTCTGAGATGTATTAAAAGGACTTCAGGATAGTACTTTGACATAAGATACCTAGTGACACTATGTACAGGGTGGGGCAAAATGTATGCATCGGTTTTGAAGAGCTGCAGAAAAAAAACTATTCAACTTAGAGAAATGAGATTTATATTGTTCAATTCAGTAGACAATCTAGTTTTTTACATAAAGTTTTAAAGATTACAACACTAAAATGGCGACTGTCAGCAGCGATGCACTCTTAAAGGCGATTTCTGAAGTTTTCAACCGCTTGTCGGCACATTCTGATGGGTATAGCCATTATTTCCTCAATAATTCTCTTCTTAAGTTCTTCCAGGTTGTGTGGACGACGTTTAAAAATTTTTTCCTTTAGGTATCCCCAAAGAAAAAAGACGAAAATGGTCAAATCTGGTGAGCGCAATCAAACAATATAAACCTCATTTTTCTTAGTTGAATAGTTTTTTTTCTACAGCCCTTCAAAATCGATGCATATCTTTTGCACCACTCTGTATTACTCTTTTTATGTTAATAACGTGAATTTGGTTGCAATTTCTGACAATACAACCAAATTTATTTCCTATGCTAGTTGGATTAATTAAATATATAGTTAATAGGGTTTGCAAAAATTATTGGCTAGAATGGGTAGCCTTTAAGTTGGATATGGTATTTGTTCTTAAGCATTAAGTTTTAATTACCTAAGAACAGTGCTGTAAATATTTAAATCGGTGTTTATAACATAACTACTGAGGATTGCTATTGATTACTATTATATATTAATATCTTATTATAATAATCCTTATTATAGAATACTATTAATTGCCCCGATTTCTTTGAAAAAATTTAAAGATTAAACTTTTATACCAGGAGCACCCTAACGTTTGTTCTCCACAAAATTATATACTATCTAGTCCTGAGTACGCCATTCCATGTATACATTTTCATGTTAATTTGCTTTTAAAACTTAATATAGTATTTTTAATTTTTTAAGTTGTATTTTTACCAAAATCGAGAGTCACTATTGAATTAATAACAACAAATTAATGTTTCCTTTTTCAAACTAAAATTAACTCCATAGCTAATTTATTAATTAAAATAATTTGTAACTTATCAAGTTCAGTGAAAAATTAAAAATAAATAAATAATTGTTCAAAATCTCATCTAGGCCATTCCGAGTCTAACGTGTTTAATTAATATTAATATTTTAATTAAATATTGTCTTTAGTAGTATTCTGTCTGATAACATAATAGCTGTTACATTTAAAAATGTTTTATAATGTAAATCTTATTTCCTATTAAAACTTTGTTTTTTAATTATAATTTATTATGTACTGTTAGAAGTCGCACAATAACGATGCAAATTAAAAGTGCTCAAGAGGTCGAGTACAAGCCAGGAGAAACTCATGATGAAAAAAATAGCCGGCTCAGTAGACCTATGTCTCCCCATCTTACTATATATCAACCACAATTAACATCTATGCTTTCTATTACTCACCGTGGAACAGGTGTTGCACTAAGTTGTGTCACAGCAGGATTTGGGGCATGTAAGCATTTATTTTTATTTGAATATATTTTATTTACTTTACTTATCTTTTTATTACAAGCAGCGATTCAATGTCATAGGATAAACATTTGCTTTTAAGAACTTGTATCTGTTATCCGTATACAGAGAACAATATAAATGTATTAAGAACTATTACTTTCTAAAAAAAATAATGAATTGTCATTAGATGGGAGTATACAGTATAAAACTTCATTGGTTATTTGAAAATCTGTAATAATTGTATTTGGTCTTATACTTTCAATAGGCAAACCAAGGAAAATAATTACCAACCAGGTTTTTTTTTTAGGTAAATTTATATTTGGACTAGATCTTCTATTTAAAAAACTAGAAAATGTTTTAAAAATATCTTTTTTTAAATTTAAGTAAATCAATATTTGAGAAAAAATTTGTGTACCTCAGGTATAAAAATGTATTGTATTATATTATACATATATTCTTCTTTATCCAGCTCCTACTTTTCTTTAAGAGATGCCGCCATATATTATACATATAAATTATTATAATAGGAAGCCACTTGCAGTTTCACTGTGTAAATACATTATTAAAATATATCCATGCTTAATTTCAGTATTCTTTTTCACTGATATCCCAACAAGTGTGGAGTACATAAGAGGTTTAAACATGCCATTAGCATGTCTTGTATCTGCTAAAGCCTTAGTTGCTTTCCCATTTTTCTATCATTACTGCAATGGTATTAGACATTTGGTAAGTTTAAAAATGATTAAGTAATCATATTAATTTGTTAATTTAAAAGTTTTCTTCTTAGGTATGGGATGCAGGAAAATGCCTAACCATTAAACAAGTTTATGCAACTGGATATGGAGTCATAGCTGGTACCACACTTCTGACTATACTTACTGTCATTTTTAGTAATTAAACGGTTTTAAGTAATGTAATTTATTATTACCGTATGTTAAATAAAAATATTACATATTATTTGATCTATGATGCTACTAAATAGGTCACTAATATTTTTAATAGTTATACAAACATAAGGCTTTTTTTATTCATTCATGTTATAATTTGTAGTCAATAGTCGTATAAAAAAGACAGGTTTATTATGTAAACAATTTATACATGTAGAAAACTATTAAACGAATATTAGTTTAACACAAAACTACTTATATTATCATTATGAAAAATTGTAATAAATCTGTGTATAACTCTTTATAAATTGAAAAAACATGTTGGCATTAATTTATCATGTAAAACACACGAGAAAACCCCAAAAATTCACTTTTGTAATTATTAGTTTTGGCACACAGCATTTTAAAAAGCATTAAAAAAAAGTGACTCTTTTTAATTTTTGCCCTGTATCCTTCAAATGTAATTACTGAGAAATTATAACTTAAGAGATACTAAAAAGAACTGTACAATTGTTTGGCAAAAAGGAGCTGCTATATTAGAAGTAGAGTTTATGAGACAACATTGTATGAGAGCGTATTAGTAGATAAAAGCTTGAATTTAATTTCATCAGTTTGTCTTTTAAATGAGCGGCTATGGAATCACACATGCCATAAACTAAAAAATAAGTAAGAACCAAGAGTTTGATGTAATGGGTTTTCACCAGTTTATTGTCAGTTGAAAATCGACCAAATATTTTAGCAATTGTTTCAATAGTTTACACACTATTTAAGTTATACAAAAGTTGAGGGAATTCAATTTGATGGTCAAAATAAATAAGAAAAACAAATTGTTACAATTTGGATAGTTGTAGTGCTACTAAAGCTTGAAGTATTTTTTATAGTATAAGAGCTCATTTATACTTTCTTTAATATCATCTAAAGCGCGGTGTTTCAACATCTTCTGTGGAGCAGAATTTAAGGAATTAGGATCCCATCGCCTAAAAAATTATTTAATAATATTAAAAATTGCAAAAGCCCAATAGTACAAATAATCAAATGTAGGTGCAAATGAAAAAATAGAAGGGCTCGGAGGGAATCCTTAGTCTTTAAATTCACACCCCTATAATTTTATGTCCATTACCGTATTATAAAGAAGTTTCTTTCTAATATTTTTCAGTGCTTACGCACCCACTCTTATTTTGTTATTAACTTGTTTAACATTTACTCATTAAATAAACATTATTTTGTAGTAAAATGTAACTGTTTAAGTATCAAGTTAGAACATCTTAAAGTTATGCATTTAGTCAAAAGTTATTGAAAAAGTATTTATCTAACTTGTAAAGTTGACAAAAAAATGAGACTTCATAAGAACAAGCTATAGTGAATCAACTTAGGAGTTTCATTACGTCAGAACAAACACTATGATTGCTAAAAAATTAATTACTCACAAAGACTCATGCTCTAATAAAAGTACACTACTTTTAGTTTATAATTAAGTTGTTGACAAAAAATTGGTAAAACCAAACCCCTTAATAAATCAAAAATCATGGCAAGTTTGGCATCTTATTAATAGGAAATAACATGGAATTACATCAATTTTAACCCTAGTTATCACTTTTATTTACTAATCCCTTCAAATGTATATATTTAAAATTTTAAATTAAAACTACCTTTACTGAGTCTTTGAATGAGTACAGTGTATAGTGTCCACTTTAGAAATACTATTTTTGCGTCATTATCACCGTATGGCATACTTTAACTGGGGGTAGGCTTAAAAAATCTAAATCTAAGTATGACCTCTGATTAGGGTGGAGTTTCTCTCTCTCTATTGCATAATTTGTGTAGCTGAGAAAGATAAATTGACAAAATATAATGATAAAAATAAATAAATTAACATACTTTAGCAGCTCTTTAACAGAAGAAACATCTATCAATCGATAAGACAAATGACTCTCTAGTTTTGGTAAATACTTTCTAATAAACATTCTGTCCATGTAAATAGAATTACCAGCTAAAGCACATCTTCCTAAGAAAAATAAAATAAAATAATATACATATAGCAGTAAGCTAAAAAATAGTAAGCACCTTTAATTGTTAACGGCTTAACAAAATCATATAGCATTTGATCAGCTTGCTCAAGAGTTATGGTACTTTTTTTGCAACTTTCTGTTAAACCACTCTACAAAATAATTGAAAGTAAACAATAGTATTAAATGTATGGTTTATGAAAATAACAAAATACACCACTCTTTGTAGACACTGGTATAATTTTATATAATTATAAAAAGACCTTTACATCCAGTAGTAAATAAATCTTATAAATAGAAATTCCCAGTAACGACAGGACTCAGACAGGGAGAAGCGCTATCGCCAGCTCTGTTTAATATCGCATTAGAATCAGTTATGCGAAAGGTACTAATCCAAGCTAAAGGAATAAAAATGGACAACAATCATGAATTAACCGTAGTAGCTTTCGCTGACGATATAGTCCTTATAGCCGAAACAGAAAATGAACTGAGAAATACAACTAGCATCCTACTAAGTGAAGGTAAAGAAATTGGTCTGAAGATAAATGAGTCAAAAACAAAGTATATGATACTTTCGAGACGAAATCACAATACTAATTATTTAAAAGTTGATGATTACAAATTTGAAAGGGTACAGAGTTTCAAGTACCTAGGGGCAGAGATCAATAAAAATGCTAATAGCCATGAAGAAGTTAAAAAACGACTTATGGCAGCAAATAGATGCTACTATAGTCTAATGCCACTATTCAAATCACGATAACTATCAATTAAGTCTAAAATAACATTATACAAAGTCATAATTAAACCAATTGCTCTATATGCATGTGGTACATGGGCCACGACAAAATCTGACGAAGGAAAGTTAGGAGTGTTTGAAAGAAAGATTTTAAGGAAAATCTTCGGTCCAAAGAGAAATAACGATGGAGAGTATGAAATGAGAAACAACGAAGAATTGGATAATCTCTATAAGGAACCTACCATTATTGGGTCCCTGAAGAGCACGAGGATAAGTTGGGCGAGGCACGTATGGAGATCAGAGGGAATGATTGGATCAATAACTAAATGGAAACCCGACACTAAGAGACCTAGAGGACGCCCTAGACAAAGATGGACGGATAGAGTACAAGAAGACTTGAAACTTCTGAACATAAGGAATGCAGAAGAATGTGCAAACCATAGAGAGGGTTGGAGACAATATGTTGTTGCGGCGATGGGCCTTAAAGGCCTGTAAAAGCCCAGAAGAAGAAGAAGAAATAGAAATTCCTTCAGGATCATCTAATTGTATTCCAGAATTAGATACAATTATGGAGAATCAATGTCTAAGGCCCAGTGCACACCGTGCGACTGTTTTGCGACGAAGGTTGCAAATCAGTTGAGCGAACAACTAGTTTACAAACAAAATAAAACTTCTGTCCGCACACGAGCAAGACTAATTGTGAATCAGTTGGGGTTATCTATTCAAACAGTGTAGTTGGTTTTTTTGGTTTTTGCTATGTCGAGTGCGGATTCAGATGAGGAAGACATCATTAATTATTATCAATACTGCAGTCTGCAGGGTACATAAGGGCAAATGTGAGCAAATTCCTCGAGTAGTCATAAATCGATGAAAACAAGTCAAGTCACATCCTAATTACAATACATGATAACTACAGTCTATCCTTATCCCTATCTTGAACAATAACATTATTCCTGAACAAAACTCTGTTACCTTGGTAAACAATAGACAAAGACTTAGGTACTTAGTACTTTTGCTCACCACATAAAAACTAAACGTAAACCCCCTATTTAAATATCCACAAACTAAGACCTCCTTTTTACTCCTTCTTGATGTAAAAATTTGAACGTACAACAAATGAATAGGACCAGTAATAACATACGTAATTAACTGAGGTGCAGTTATAAGTCCAAATTTAACATTCTCTGATTAAAAAAAAAACAACTGCCACAATAAAGTATTTTACTTGAGTCAGTATGAGTCAAATAGTATGTATACACTATGTTAACTTACTTATTGTATATTTTATACAGATTATGAATCTTATACAAAAGTTCACTGGTACGTCAGTAACCATAATACATTACATTGTGATGAACACGTTGGCTATCAGACCTAGTTTCAAAAAACACATTTTATACACCATGAGAGACATGGGTGTCTCTCACAAGAACTCTAAGCACATGTACTGTAAGCGTACTAAGAGTAGCTTTAAAGCATCAGTGACTTATGCGGTAATTTGAGAATCACGCAATGCGAAACACCCGTGTCTCAGTACTTGGTTTTGTTTTTAAAATCTATTTTATCGTATTGTAAAAAAATTATTGGAAATGATGTATTATATTATCTAGTTATTATTTCATAGATGATATAACACAATTCAGCACACTCAAAAAATTGAACTTAAGTATTTCAAAAATTGAATTTTTTGCAAGAGAGGCACACATTATGAAATGTTAAAAACTAAATTTAGTAGATAATGTCGATAATGTCTAAATTAAATTGTTTCCGCTGTTCTCATATATCGTAATCAACTGTATAGTGACAATATTTTTCAGATACCTGTTGATTATTAATTCATAGTAACCTAGGCATTTACTACGGTCAAAGTGTAATTTTCCTCTTTCTTTGAGTACAGATTTATGAGAACATTTCATACGTTATATGCCCCACTTTAAATGATCTATTAGATCTATTTTCAGTCATAAACCGCGGCTAAACTTATTGAACACCATGTACATACTTTACAATACTTATCATGGTGTATTGATATTTACCAGTGCATGATGTTTTTTGGGCCAATCTTCCATGTTTTCCAAAACTTCAAGAGGTTGGTGAATAACTATATTTACACTTTCAGATATAATATTTAAATGTCCATCTGTTACAATTGCAGCAGCTTCTATCAATGTTTGTTTATCTACATCTAAGCCAGTCATCTATAAAAATTGAAATTGTGTGTTTTAGTATACACGCATTTTTTTTAAAATACTAATTTGTTCTATACAATATATTTTAAGGGTTTCGGTAGTGGCTATTTAATTATAGGTAAAATTAGTAGTAGTATATTTTGTTAGTATAACTGACCCGTAACTAATTTTTTTATAAAATAAAACTATAAATAAAAAAATTATACCCTATAATTTTCAACAATTTGACAAATTTGTCAATTATAAAATATTATAATTAAGATATTTATCATAATACATTTTTTTTAACAAGATATTTAGTTATTTACACAATTAATGTAGTGCAAAGGCAGTTATAATTTTGTTAAATGTGTTGCTATGGATTTTTAATTTTTTAGTACTCTGTAGGGTTTGTCTTGTTTTGAGAAAAAGTAAAAAAAATTAAAGACCAAAGAAAAAGTTAAATTTTTTAACTGGTGGTTTCCCCCAGTATCCAAGTTTTATACCATTTTTGGTTTCACCTGTAACCAATTAAGACTTAAGTATTAATTTGGGAATATTATTCTAAACTATAAAGAGGTTAATATTATGTACGCCTAATTTTGAGTTGTGTTAAAAAAACAAATATTTTATATTAGTGACTAAAAATAGCATTAAAATCACTTGCCTCTCCATCAAACCACACTATGTTGTCAAACTTATCACGCTTGGCCATTTTCTTGGATACTTTATTGGATATTCTAAAAAAAAAAAAACCAGAAAATTCTTTATTTATAACATGATATTATACAATAATAAAATCGTTTTAAAAACTATATTAACAAAACAAATTAAAACTAAAACATATTCAACTTTTACTATCATTTTTAATTTGTTAAAATCAACTTGTGTACATATTGAGTAATGCGTTGACATTTCATGTTACTAAGGCTTAGTGTTATGTTCAATACACAAAGATTCTGAATACTAAAAAAAGGAAAGGAGAAAAAATTATTTGTAATGATATTTCAGTTCTTATTCTTATGTTTAATTATTGATTTTTCAGTATACTTATTTTAAAATATTCAATTGTTTTACATAATTTTTAGATTTAATTAGAATAACCATTTATGCTATTATTATTTTTTTGCAACCGTTCAAGCAGTGTTGTTAAGTCCTTTATTTTATTCAACATTTCAGTAGTCCAAAATAAATATCCAAAACAAAAAGTACAATATACACATGAACCAGTATATATTATGTTCACGATTCCAATAAATATGTCCACAATTATGTGTAATGAACAAAATTACCAAATAAATACAATAGTTTCCAAAAGTAAAAAATATACAAAAATAATAAATAGTTATAAGAAATAATAACTTATATAAAAACAAAAAATGTGGACAGTTTTATATTTGTATAGATTTGTTTTTCCATTCACTACAGGTCTTTTATTATGATTAACCAATTATTAATAACACGTCTATAATTATTATAATCCGTATTATCATTTGATCTGATGATAATTTGCATAAAGCTTATACTGCTACTACTCCATTAAACAAATAGATTCCTTGAAGTATAGTCTTACATAGTTTCATATTTTCGAAAGAATTTCAAGGCCTTCTATTTATTGTATTTATAAAAATATAACCCGTTTTTATCTTGCTTCAAAAATAATAAATTAAACTTTGTTTATAGCTGCTAATTCATAATTGGCAATTACTATCTTTTAATTAAGTTAAAAACGTCATTTATTGTAATTCTTAGTATATTTTTTGTTTTAATATCAATTTAAGTAAGTATCATGTACATGTACTGTGTAACATATTGGTATAACAGTTAAAATTATTGTTGCGGTAACAATTAAACATATATTTACCTTAAAGCTTAAAAAAAACCCCATCATAAGTATTTTTTTTATATTAGGTATCAGTTCAAGCCATTAGGTGTTTATAAAGATAGTTTTTTTTTTAATACGAGACATAACAATGACTTTTGTACTAATTTGTAGTCTTTCTTTTTTCTAGGAAGGTCATTGTTTCGTTGACTTCTCAAAGGTCATGGCCTAGAATTTTGACTAGATGGTGAGACTCTATAGATGTCTTCATATTTTCTCTAATGGGTTTTCATTTGTTTTACTGGAAGTTTTGTACCGCAAGTTTCTTAAATAGGGGTTCTTTGTGAGTCATCAAATATTTGTGAATTCTGTATGTTAGTATATTTGATCAGCAACTAACTTTTTTATAAAATAAAATTTTAAATAAAAAAATTAGAAATAAATATTTCACAAAAAAAAAAAAATAGAGATAGTAATTTTATAGAAATTCTGAAACATTATATTGTATGAAATTTAAATACTTATTTTTACTAATATTTTTGAAAAATAAACTTGTATTATTTTTTCCCGGTAATCATAATATTTGTGAAATATAAAATATAATATTATAATAGACCACACAAAGTTATTCAATCTATAATATACATTTTAGTTTAATTAAATGGAGTAGTGTCATTGGGCACTACCCGTAATCGAACCACAAAGTCGAGTACATTTCTAAATAACAATTTTACTTATTGTATTATTAATTATTATTTTTATACAAATGATAAACATTCTTCTAACAAACATTTTTCTTTAAAAAAAAAAATGTAATTTATTGTAGACTATTTTTATCATAATATTATAATCATCTTACTTATTGATACCTAGACGGAAGTTGCGACACAATAGAATATTCATTTATATTTGTGTACCTTAAAAAATATGGTCAAAAATAAAAATTAGCAATTAGTATTTACAATTCAATTTTAAGCATTTTGTTGGATTGAAAATATTTTAAAAATATTATCATTGTGTCACATTAAGAAGATAAATTAACTCTGTACAACAAGTCTTGTTAGTTTTTATGTAACAAGAATTAAATTACATCTATTTTAAATTTATTGAATCCAAATCCGATTTGATGTTCTTTAGCTCATCAAGTTATTTTAGCTACAAAGAGTAGCTGAGAAAGTATTGTTTTAGAATGATGTTTTTATTTTTTGTGTTCTAAATTTTCTTCTAAACCTCTGAATTCAATTCTGAATTGAGTTGCTACATCTGAACCGATGTAGCAATTCCACAAATCAGAAACTAAACCTAAAAAATACTGTAATGAGCCAAAAATTTTAAAAGTTAACCCCTTCACAAAAATATACATATTTTTTAACTTAAAATTAAGGTGCACCATAAGTTTGTAAAATTTGTAATCAATTCTGAATTTTTATTGAATATTCTATAGATAATGTACTATCATTATACTTTGAAAATTCAAAAAAGTATCAAAACCCTTTCCTCTTAGAGAAATAGATAATTTTTATTTTTTATCTTTTTCTAGCAAACTTAGTATTTTAATACAATTAATGTAGAATTTTGTTCTACAAGTTGTTTCAAAATTTGGAAGTGATATACAAAATAACTAAGGCCAAATTTGGATCTAGCAAAAAAAATCTAGTAGGTATAATTTATCATTTTGGTTTTAGTTTGAAAAGATAATGTTATGTATTGTTAACGTATTTTAATCAAAGCTGAGCAAAACTTATGGTTAAGTAATAAAATAATAAATATTAAAAATATTCTTCACCACAAAAAATCAGTAGAGATTGTCTGTTGCGATTGCTGAGAATCATAAAATTGCTAGCGAAAGACACGTATATGCTATTATTAAAAAATCTAACCTTTTGATTCTTGCTCTTTGAACAGATAAGCAGTGCTATACTAAAAAACAGTAAAGATATAAAATCTACTTGAACCCTAAACCATAAAAATTGTACACTTCTTGCGTACACGTGTTACAACAACGATGTTGTCATCTTCAGCGCTAACAACCGACAAAAAAACAGTGTTTGATATTGTTTTTCACTACCAAGGGGGGAATTCCATTACCATATTACGTCTACAATTTATGACTAGGCCATACCTCTTGAAAGTGGAAATCCGGAAATGTAAAACTTCCATTAATAGGCTAGCGTTTTATGCATAGCAATACTTTGATGTTTTACTATACATTTTAAAATAAATGCTATTATAACATATCAATTTATGGTGTAGGTATGAATACGCACAAAGGCAGTGATAAGATTTTGCATTAGCATCAATTTAGTAATATGCAACACTTTTTTAGGAAGCAAGAATGTTTAAATAAAAAAGAGGAATATAAAATTACTGTTAAGGAAACAAATCACAAATTGATTATTTTATGACCACAAAAAAAAGATTTTTGGCTCAATAAATTAACTTACATGTAAGATTTCTGAGCTATAGTTTTTACATGAAGAAATCAATTAAGCAATTTAAAATAAATCATAGGTCCAGCCACCAAAAGAAAAACACATCCTTGTAAAAACAATACCTTTTCAGCTCCATATCAAAGCTAAAATAAGCTAAACTCAGACAGTACCTCTAACAGTTTTAACGTAATATGATAATTATTCTGTGGTTTAAATACTAGACGTTGTACATAGTACATACAGTTAATACTGGAAACAATCTAAAATATTCTCAAATTATTTGAAATGTCTAACTAATATGCGGCATCACTATTGTATCAATTAAATTATTTAGTTACCTGTTTTAAAAGGTTATTTGAATACTCTACTAAGTAAGTTAACGGAAATTGTGTAACTTTTAATTCACAATTATTCATAAATTGATAAGTAAATTATAAACGTATATTACAACAAGTGATTAGTGAGTAGTGACAATTGATACCAAGTAACAACACTTTGGAGATTACCACGAATTATGATTATATTTTTTATCATTTTTATTCTGATTCGTGCTTATGAATTTCTTATCATCTAGCATGGCATATTATCACAGAATAATTCTGTGATACTTTATCTCTAGAAAATTGATACTGCCAACTGCCGAGTGTCGACTGCGCAGTCAAAATTAATTTAAATCTATCCGCCTTTCGCAGGGCGCAGGCTAGCCCTTAAATATATTTTGTATGTTATTATTAATTTGAATAGGTTCCGTGTTTCAAATTCTATTATTAATTACTACCTACAGAAAATAAGTCGATACCAATGAACGACCAAATTAAGCTACAAAAAATACAAAACATTTGATAAGTTTCTTAGTTTAACAATATATATATATATTTCTATTGTATGGTGAGATATAAGCAGACCACTTTTCTGTTGTGAAATCTAACAATAATGGTAAAGTATTTCACTTTTCGTTCTATCATTTTTGTTTTCCTATAAATTATAGCATTATTCATTTGTATTGTATTTAAATTTGCTTTGTAGTAAAGTATAATACTTTTTAGCAACTCAAAAATTCATTGTTAAAATGATTAAGATTTTTATTCATTGATGAAATGAACTAAATAATATCAGAAATATATTTGATTATTATGTACAAATTCTTTGTAGATTTTTGCTCATTACGTTTGTATTATATTAGTCTATAAATTAAAATTGTTAACATTACATTTGACTAGAAAACGCCTCTACAAGGGAGGTAGTGATGTCCCACAATACAGTTCAAAAGAGAAAGGATAAGAACTATATGACCTTTTAATACCACCCTAAATAATATACACGTCATTGTTTTGATCGCTTTTAGTAATGATTGCATTACAACACTTATTATATTATTTAGTTTTCATTATTTTTTTGAATCAAGGGTGCAATATACGTAGTTTTTCAATTTTTGAATTAGACTATAATATTTCTGTAACTAAATAAAAATAATATTTCTAATGAAAATATATTTTCTCTTGTATCTAAAATTTTTTCCCATTTACTAATTTCTAAAATTTAAATAATATTCAACCTTTAAATTGCTTTTATGCAAATCAGTTGGTTGTAAAATAATGTATAATCAGTAATGACATATTACTTTTCCAAAATAATTTCATAATTTACTAATTTTTATTTGCAATTAGTTGTTCCTATAAAAATTGTACATTCAAACTTATGTGTACATTTAAGATAATACATACAATTATATTTTTTAGAGCAAATTACTGACAATTATTAAAGTTACTACTGGAGGGATATTGCTATATAGTGGTTCTAATTTGTTGACACTGAATGATATATTTTATAAAAAATATGTTATTCCTTCATTTTACTTCTTTGAACCAGAAACTGCCCATAGTTTTTTAATTTTTGCTGGAAAATATGGTCTTATTCCAAAGTCGTATTATAGAGATCCAGACTCTTTAGTAAGTTTTTAATACTTAAAACCATACAAATTAAACAATTTTTTTTATTATATAATTATTTCATTGATATTTTAGCAAACTAAGTTATGGGATATCAATTTCAAAAATCCAATTGGACTAGCTGCAGGATTAGATAAACAAGGTGAAATTGTAAAAAGTTTACATAAAGTTGGCTTTGGATTTGTGGAAATAGGATCAGTGACACCTCTACCTCAGCCAGGCAATGAGAAACCAAGAGTCTTTAGAATTCTTAACAAAGAAGCTATAATAAATAGGTGTACATTTTTAACATAAATTAAATCTAATTAGTATTTTGATGTATACTCTATTCCACAAAAGAATACTTCCTGCTTAGCACATCCAAATGAGGTAGTGGTGTTGGCTCGAGCCTAAATTTCTCCTACCATGCGGCACCATACAATACGTACATGTGACCAAAATGAAGCACCCTAACAGTGTGCAATGTGTTTGGGTGGGAGGTACCTGATCATGTTTTTTGGGCGTGATGTGAGAGAATGGATGAAATTTGGTTGGCTGCCTGGCGTCTTCTCATGTGGAACAGAGTATAGCATCATTGGCACAATTAAAAGGGGCAGAGGCTAAGGAAATTCAAATCCTTCTTAAGTCTTTCAACCGCTTCAAAGTGTCAGCAAACAATCAGTATAGTCCTCAAGAAACCTTTTTTTAATTTTTACTGGAATTCTGAGGGAGTTGCTTTTATAAAAGGTTGAAATTTTCCCAGCCTGCCTTAAGTTACGAGAGTGTATAAGAGAGAAATTATTTTATAGGTTTATTAGTTTTACGTTACCTACCTATGTTAAGTGTCTAATTAAGTTTAAAAAAGTTTAATCTAAAAGGCTGTTTCTTAAAATGCTATGCTAGATATGGATTCAACAGTGATGGCCATAGTATTGTATATGAAAGACTCAAACAATTAAAAAACCATGATGGTATTATTGGCGTTAACTTGGGAAAAAATAAAAATTCAGAAAATGCTTTAGATGATTATGTGAAAGGTATCCAACAATTTGCTTCAGTTGCTGACTATTTTGTTATAAATGTATCAAGGTAACTAGGGATTAATTTTGTTTTAATACGTTTTACTTATGAACAATTTTTTTGTTTTAAGTCCTAACACTCCAGGACTCAGAAATTTACAAAAAAAAAAAGATTTAATGAATCTACTTAATTCTGTAATAAAAGCTAGAAACCAATATTGTGGAGAACGTATGGTACCTTTACTACTAAAAATCTCTCCAGATTTAACAGATCAAGACAAAACAGACATTGCTGATGTTATTAATGATAAAAAGGTTGTAGTTTATTTGATTTAAGTGCAAAATTGTTAACCTAGAGTTTGTTTTAATTTTAGTATAGAGTTGATGGATTAATAATATCAAATACAACTACTGATCGAGATGGAGTTAACGATGATGCCAATGGCTTGGAACCCGGTGGTTTAAGTGGAAAACCTTTAAAAGATAAATCAACTAAAACGATATCGGAATTCTTTAAATTGACAAATGGTAAAGAGTAATTATTTTGTTATCATAGTTTTAGAAATAATTTGGAATTGACCAACTTGTTGGAAAAACAAATTTTTTGTAAAATAGGTTTTGGGGTAGGGGTGCGTTAAAATAATCTAGAACTATTTAAATTTGTTTTTAATCATTCAAATAATTAATTTGAACATTGTATTTCTGATATTTTTTGATAATCATTTAAGCTAGAAGTATGACTAATATATGACATGATACACAATCTAGACAAAACTTAAGCAACACTTATGGTTGTATATTATAAAATAATTAAATATTTAAATAAACCCTTAACCATAAAAACAATTCTCTACAGCGTATACATTTTTTGGCAGCAGTGTTACCATCATCAGCACATATAACAGACTGAGACCTCACGCTATAGAGAATTATTTTTGTGGATAAGAGTTTATTTAAATATTCAATTATTTTAAATTATACACATTGTTTGCTAATATTGTTATAAAAATAGAATATACTTGTTGGCTTTATACTGCCTAAACTAGAATTAATATGATGGTTATTTTTAAGAGAAATTTTTAGTTTATTAAAATATGTCTATTAATATTTTGTTATTATTTCAAAACGATTTTTACTGCTTTTAATTATAAAAATGATTATGTTAATGAAATTCATTTTTGATTTAGGTGAAATTCCTATTGTTGGTGTTGGCGGTATATTTAATGGACAGGATGCTTATGAAAAAATTAAAGCTGGTGCTTCACTTTTACAAATATATACATCCTTTTTATATTATGGCCCTCCAGTTGTTGTTAATATAAAAAAAGAACTAGATTGTCTTTTAAGGTAACTTTTAAATAAATTAATAATTAATTATAATTCTATGAAATATTTCATGTACATTCTATTAGTAATATTACAACTAAATTTTTTTTTTCAGGGAAGATAATTACAGTTCGGTATCACAAGCTATCGGGGTTGATTCTAAATAGATAATAAAAATGTAGGTTAAAATTATTGTATTTTAACTTTCATTTTATTTTTAACTTGTTAAGTTTTTTTTGTAATTTGATTCAATATTACATGTATATCTAAATATATATAGACAATGTTTAAGTTTTTGGTCCTAGGTGGCTTTTTAATCAATTATGTTTACACAAAGAGTTTTAAACATCTTAATTTTCAATTTCCTTACATGTCTTATTACCTGATTTCAAAAAAATGCAAACTTCTTAATAGTGCATTGGCTTAAAATTAATATTCGTTTTTGATCTAGCTGTGTACTTTTAGAGTTCAGAAAATATTCAAATATATTAATGGGGATTTAATATCACTCAGCACTTTAAATCATCAAAATAATAACTTAAACCCTTAAAATAAGAAAAAAATGGTATCCCGTCAAAAATTTAAGTTTCCCCCTTATATTCTGAAATACTAAATATTTGTACATATTCAAAGTATTTTTAAAGCCTACAAAAATTGGTACAGTAGGGTCGATGCATTGTGGTGACGGAGTATATTGGAGGGGAGGCGGTCAGAGGTCTATAATAAGAATTATTACAACTGAAAGTGTGATAAATTAGATCTTACACAGTTACACCATAGAAATTCCTACCTTAAGCGAAATAATGAAACATTTTTCACCCTTTCTAGGAAAATGGGTTTATGATATATTTATTGGTTTGTCAACCTTATTGGTAGTACTATGAAGAAATCGTAAGACCAGACATAATGAAAAAATAAATAAATTAAAATAGCTCCACATCAAAGATAAAATGTTTTATTCATTTTGTTTGTTTTTATAGTTTATACTTGGTATAATTTATAGTTATCATCTTTTCTATGACGTTATATAATTAATATTAATAAATATATATATATATATATATATATACATATATATATATATATATATATATATATATATATATATATATATATATATATATATATATATATATTCATGTATAGAATAATTATGCCTAGTATATTTTCTATTGTATAGTACATTGTGTTGTGAATAAATTTTAGTTATAATTCTAGTACACTGTATAGTGTATACTAGATTTAATGCAAATTTGAAAATTACACTGAAACAGGACAGGGCAGGACAATCATAGGTAACTCCTTTTACAGAAAAACGTAGTCTTTTTTTCCCCAATATGGCGGCCATAGACGTGATCAGCCGACACGTTTTCAGTTATTGTTTGGTTGGGTTTGTCGTGAATTGTGTGTAAAACATTACGCCCGTGGCCGCCATATTGGACAAAACGGCTACGGTTTTCTGTGAACGGAGTTCCCAGACTGGGTATAAGATCGTGCTCGTTTAATCTATCTATTATCATAAAATGCATAAATTAATTATTGTGTGATAATAATTATTAGTGATAAATATTTATTAGCTATACTCTATAGCGATTTGGTGTCTTCGACATGTATTTATTTGTCTGTTTTGAATAAATGTATTTAGTTTAAGAAGTAAATAATAAGATGGATTCAAATAGTTTATTGTTGAATGAAGAAGCATTAAAACAATTGCCGGAAACTAAAAGACCAGTGTTTATTTTTGAGTGGTTACGGTTTTTGGATAAATCATTATCGACGGCTTATAAAGTTCGTATTTTATATTATTTTAGATTTAAGTTTTTTAACAATATCTTTTTATATTTAAGGTTAATATTAAAGAATGTCAGAAAAAATTAGTTGAACAATTAACTAGTTTAATACAAGAAAATCCTGGTCCGCCCACTAGAATACTTATAGCAAAATGTCTTTCAACTTTGTTTAATGTGGGAGATACTTTTTTACTTTTTGACACTGTTAATAAATGTAATGACATTTTACGTGTCAAAGATGACTCTTTAGCATATCTTGCTACTAAACTGTAAGTATAGTTAGTAGTAATTAATATTCTTATTTCTTAACAATTCAATTTATTTTTATAGAGCAGCTGTTACTTGCATTGGTTATATGTATAAAAACTTAGGACGAATGATGGGTCGCTCTTATGAAGAAACTGTTTATATTTTAATAAAAAATCTTAAACATGCGGAATCACAAATGAGAGTAGAAATAATTATAACATTAGAAAAAGTAAGTAAATTAAAGTTTATTGTTAAGTGATCTAATTATTTATGTATTTTGGTACTGAATAGACTCATTGTATTTGTTATAGATTTGTACAGGAATGGGTAATGTAATGGGAAATATCCACAAAGATATTTACAAAGCAATAAGACATTCATTAACTGATCGAGTTATGGCAGTTCGTTCATCTACAGCTAAAGTATCTACTATTTTATATTTTAGTCATAAATTATTTTACAATGTTCCATAAAGAAATTCAGGGTTTTAATTACCATTATAAGTACTATTACAATGACAATCGAAGAGGAGGAGGAGAAGCCGAGTGGATAAGGCAGAAGTGTGTTAGTGCTCTCTGTCGCTGGTTTGACACTCGGTCACTAGTGCTCTGTTTGCTGGACGAGCAATCGTCTGGTGAAAAGGAACCACCATTCCTCTCTCCTGCTGCATGGCAGAAATGTCATGTGCCACACGGCAACCAAATAGGGCCTACTCCCAGACAAAATGTGCCATTTGCTAATAATAATAACTATCTATTTTCTCCCAATTTTACCCCTTTCTCTCTTAGTACAACCCTGAATAAATTAATTTACTTTTGTTTTGATACATTTTACTTTTTTTTTCAGTGTTTATCTGAATTGGTTAAATATCCAAGCTTTTTATATACAATAGATCTTGAAAACTTGGCTACTTTATGTTTCCGAGCATTTGAAAACGCCAATTATGAAGTAAGGTGTTCTGTTGCAAAATTGTTGGGATCATTAATAGCTTCCACTCAAATTCAAACAAAAGAATACAATTCAAGTATATGTTTGAAAATATTTAAAAGAGCAAATAGAACAATACAATTTTATTTTAATCTTAATTTTAGTGCAACCAAGTAAAATTGTCAAAAGTTTATCTTTAGAAGATGCATTGGGTATACTTATGACTGGTTTTTTGAGAGGTGGAACTGGTTTTCTTAAAGGCACAGGAGAAATAATCAAAGGAAATACCGGCAGTCATAGAGAAATTAGAGTTGGGGTGACATATGTAAAATTAAACTTTATTTTATTATTAAATTATATATGCATTTTATATGATTCAATAATTTACCTTGTATGTATAGGCATATGTGGAATTTGTTCAGACTTTGGAAATAAATTGGTTGGAAAAAAATTTAAATATTTTTATACGTCATATTTTGGATCTTGTTGTGAATCCAAAATCAGCATCTACACATGTTGATGCTGTTTATTCTAGAAAATGTGTAAGCTTTATACTACGTAGCGTTTTAGGACAAATGTTAGGAGAAAAAGCTCAATCTTCAGCTTGTAAAGAATTGGCTTTAATAGTAAAAAAGCAAATGACTTCAATTGGTAAAAAAAAAGATTAAAATTTTAAATTGTTCAACTTAAAATGTTTACTATATTTAATTTTAGATTTTAGCCCAGAAAATGCTAAGGATTTCAACCAAGAAACAATATTTGGTCAGCACTTTCTTGTTTGTGCACTACAGGAGATGGGTTGCTTATTACTTAATATGGGTACAATGGCTATTAATCTTGTATCGGATAGCACTTGTAGTATGTATAATCCTTTATAAACATTTTATATATTTAATTAATATATGTGTACCTATATCTATAAAAATGTATACAATTTAGATGTGATTGAGACAGCTTTAACTGTTTTGGTTCATCCAAGTCAAGCTGCTCGATTATCTGCTGCTTGGTGTCTTCGGTGTGTTTGTATTGCCTTGCCAAGTCAGTGCACACCTTTGATTGATCGGTAATATTTATTATTTAATTATATTTTTCAATTGTTATTCTAGTCTAGCTCAAAGCTAAAGAGAGTCGGTAAAATTATCCAACCTCTTCTGGGTTTTTATAAATTTGATTTTTTAATCGAGTCAGACCACAATTATAGATAATATATTTTTATCTATACACATAGGCATGATACATGATGCATTTCTGAGAGAGACTATAACCTTTTACACAAATTGTGAATCTACAGAATCGTGGTGAGAATTCTTACACCTGTGTATTCTGGACATAAAAAATGATGTTTCTATTTTTTTTTCATGGGAGGGGCTAAGCCTCCTTTACCCCATCTCATTCTACGTTTTCGTCTAAAGCCATGAGCTAGACCTTTCTTTTATTATTTATCGTCAATGAGAATTTTAAATGTAAAATGTAATTAAATTTAAAATTAAGGTATACTATTAAATATTTAAATACATATCCATAGGTATATAGCATTATCATTTAACTAAGTTCATACAGAAATTAATTTTTTTTTTTAAATAAAAATTACTGCCAAATTTAATACTGATATACATAGTTACGTATTATATGCATACACCACATTTTTAGCAATGACCTTTCATCTTTAAAACTATGAATTATGAAAACCAAATCCTTAAAATACATTTATATATAGTTGAAAATGCAATATAAGTTCCTAGAGTACTTAAGTTATTTATGGTTAGTATAAAGTTACAGTTTTTGACATTATGGAACTTAATTTTTTAAATAACCGACTCAAATTCAATAACACTACTTATTATTATTATTATTATTGTTATTATATATGTACATTTTTTTTCTAGTTGCATTGAAAATATTGAAAGCTCTTGTGCCACTCCAGAAATAATATCAGGTTATAGTGCTGTACTTGTTGGTATTCTTGGAAGTACAAGTATTTCACCTTTGGGTATACCTCATATGCGTGGAAAAGTAAACTATTACAAACATTTTGAATTAAAATCAAAGAATACAGTTAAATTGTTTTTTTTAAATTAATGAGTTAATGTATAATTTGTTTTTAGATCATTTTCAATATTGCAGAAGATTTATTACGTAGTGCCAGCCAAAATAGTCGACTTTCACTTAGTAGAACTCAAGCTGGATGGTTGCTTATTGGTGGAGTAATGTCATTAGGTAATTTTTTTATTTTTACAACAAAATTAAAATTAATTTTTAATATTTCTACTAATATATCATTGTTATTTTTAAGGTGTTAGTGTAGTTAGAGGTCTGTTACCTCGTATGCTTCTTTTATGGAGAAACTCTTTCCCACGATCCTCTAAAGAACTTGAATCTGAAAAGGCTAGAGGAGATGCATTTACTTGGCAGGTCAGATTTTTGTTTTTTTGTTTATTGGAATATAATATAGGATATATAAATGAAAACTACATGTTAACTTCTCTTTGTGATTAATTATCTTAAAATATTGATATCTTAATCATTTTGAATTCATAGCATAATGTTTAATTTTTTAGTTAACATTGGAAGGTCGAGCTGGTGCTATGGCATCTATCCATAGTTTTTTATATAATTGTAGTGATTTGGTTACTGAAGACATAATTAGAAGATTATTAACACCAATAGAATCTGCATTGGCTATGTTGATAAAGTAAATTAAATTGTTAGTGTGTTAGAGCGTAATATAAAATGATTTTTATGTTTTAGTATGACATCAGTGGTTAAAAGTTGTGGTCAGCATTTAAAGGCGCCTATTGCATTAGTAAGATTACGATTATATGAAACATTATCTCTGATTCCTGCTCAAAACTATGAAGGTAATATATATATATTGATAACATAAATAGAAAATTGCATAATCTATAAATTATAATTCTGTCTATAATTTGTAATGTAGCTTCTTATACACACATTTTGAGACTTTTAGTCTCTGAGTTTACATTAGCTGAAAATCCAGCAAATACTATCACTTCTAAATTAAGATACTTGTCTCAAAACGAAGAAGGAGTTTTATTAGGATTGTGTCCTGTTCAACACTCACACCATCAAACAATTGAAGATCAGGTAATTTATGTTCTTCCAAAATATTTATTATTGCTAAGAAATCAAATTCACAAATCTAAAACTGTATCACAAGTTTGTGTCGAAATCATATTTCCTACACTAACATTATACCATAATAAAATTGTGTAAAAAAATCATCAGGAAGGGGGTTTTAGTAAATTAATGTTCACTCTCAACAAAAACAAAAAAGAACATAAAGTTAGAAACTTATAATTTGGTTGTATTTATATTGTAAGATATTTAGATAAAGAAACATCTATAGGGTCAATATCTAGACAGGTATTTGTTACACAATAGTATTATTTACTTCTTTTTTTTCCCTTTGAAAAGTAAATTTAATTTATACTATTTACACATATTACGGTTACTCCAACTTCAGTAGATTGACTGGTCTCCCAACATTTTGGAATATTTGCTCATTCCATCTTCAGGACAGTGTAACTACAATACCCCGCTCAATCTTTAATAATTTTTTAAGAAAGTGTAAATGTTGGTTAAATAATTTCTATTAAACAAAAATAAGTTGAAAAATGCAAAACGGATGTTTTTAATAAAGGAGATTTGTTCCTCTGTATAGCTTTTCAATTGTATTTAATATTGTATAAAAAAGGCTCAATTGAAGGGTGTCAAAAATATGTATAGTCAACAAAAAATGTATTCATGAATTCATAGTAGTTTATTGTAAAATTTTAAAGCAAAATTGGTTTTTATTACGCTGCTTTTAAACAAGGTGGATTGTTCAAGAAAGTCTGACTATGATTATGTAAGTTTTAAACTTTATATTCTTCCTGTATTTCATATTGAACAATAATTATTTAGTTATTATAAACAAATTTCATACTATATATATAATATTGTAAGATTCGTTAGACACATTTTATTATTGTATTAATATTTTTATGTTTGAACATAATGTTATTAAAAAAAACCAATATATCTTGTAATAATACTAAATGGATACTTGTTAATAAATTATCAATGAACAAATAAACAAAATAATTAAGCCTATAAAAATTTGAATGTGTACTACGTCTCATTTCTGTTTTAGCTTGTTCAGTATAATGCTATAGGATCTGGAGCTTTAGAACATGATCCTCGGTTCCTATACCTCTCGGTGTCTAAGGTAAGCATATTAGAAATATAAAAAAAGAAATGTAATAAAACTTAAAAACAATTTCTTTATTTATAGGATGAATTGGTTCCTAGTCCTTTGCCATTAGGTGTAACAGTGATAGATGCTTCTATTACATTATTTGGTTTAATTTTTCCGCGAGTGGCCAACAAACACAGAATTCAAATGATAGACCATTTTACTGACCAAATAAAATACTCAAAATCGTTTCGTTGTGATGCTATTTCTATAAATATATTTGCTTCACTTCTAACTGGCCTGAAAATACTTTCAGATACAAAAACAACTATTGAACATGATGAAATTAAGACTACAACAGCTACATTGATTATGGTAAAGTAATTGTGTTTTAATATACATTTATAAATTTGATGCATCCAGGCACTTATTGGGACCAATTATTTACTGGGAAACCAAGTTAAGGAGCCCTATTTTTTTAAGGGTCAGTAGTCAGCACAGTAGCATCACACTCTAAGGCATTTGCCATAGCCCTTTCTAAGTGGTCTCGAAAATGTATTACGCCACTTGATATGGTTATTTCTTTGTGCATTTCTTAAACAGTAGAGTACTTGAGAAAATAGTCTCGTAGTATTCATAATAATGTAAGTATCAGTTTCAAATGAATAATTAACCCTTGGATACTTCAAATAAAGTGACAAAAAATATTATAATAATTAGGAAAAAATATATTATTGGTCAATCATCAAATTAACTACGAAATATAGTATTATATAGAAATTTCTGCCAATCATTGACAAATTTATTCCTTAATATCAAACTGATTACATTTAATTATTTTAATGAATTAATATCTCAGGTTAACCTGAAAAAAATCCCACTATAGTGAACAAATCAAATGAATACTATACTTCAGTGTCCATATTGCTGTCTTCAGCGCTACAGCAGTAGCGCTCAGTCTAACAGCTAAAACAATTGTCTAAAATATGCTGTTGCCTGTTAACGCTGAAGATGTCAACATAGTCGCCAAATAAGAATAATCATGTAAAAGTGAATTTTTATGTAGTTATTACTCACTGATTTTCAATATTTTTGGCTAGTATTTATTGTTGCTATTTGTTATATGTTTTGACGTATTACAATTGTACAAAGAGGTCAGAATAGGCTCTCACCTTCAATACTCCTTCAAGTCCCACCTAAACATGTTGTAATAAAATTTAAGATTATTAATATTAAATATCTAAAAATGTTAGACCCCTGAAAAAAATTTAAGGTTACCTTTAAATACACCTATTTTTACGTTGGGTATATATATATACATATGTTGTAATGTAATACAAATATATTGTAGAACACGTTAACAAATGGTAATACTATTCTACGGATTTCTGCTGCTGAGAGTGTGGGGCGTATGGCACAGGCTGTATCAGATTCTCGTTTTACTGCTATGCTTGCACAAACTAGTTTTGATCGTCTTCGTTGTGCTAGAGATGTTCCCAGTCGAACTGGTCATTCTTTAGCTCTTGGATGTTTACATAAACATGTTGGTGGAATGGGATCTTCACATCATTTAAATACTAGTGTCAGCATTTTGCTTGCTCTAGCCCAAGACACAACATCACCAATTGTCCAAGTATAAATTTATTAATAATTATTTAATTGTGAAATAGAAAACTTCAAATGCAATTTTTTCAGGTGTGGTCATTACATGCATTATCTCTTATTGCAAATTCTGGAGGTCCAATGTTTAGGGGATACGTTGAACCTTCACTATCATTGGCTTTAAAACTGTTATTAATAGTACCTCATTATCATGCAGATGTTCATCAATGTATTGGAAAGCTAATATCTGCATTGATCACTACTATTGGACCAGAGTTACAAGGTATATGTCTGTTTACTATAAATACAATTATTGCTATACTTTTATTTGTAATTAATTTAAATTAATTACGCTTTTGTTACTATTTCTTATATGTATAATGTAAATATAGAGAAGGGTGAGGTAGAACTTAATAAAAACTATATTATTATTTTTCATAATTTTATATTTTCATTTGGCATATATTTAGTTTGAAAGTTCCAATCTGTAGTTTAAAAGATTGGATACATTATAATGTACTATTCCCAACCTCTCCAATCAAGTAATCTATAATCTATACATTTTTAAATAGATCCTTATTGAATAAATCAAATGTACCCTGATATTTTTTCATGTAGCAAATTTATAGATCAAAAATTGTACCAATAATGTACTTTATTGGGTCAAAAATTTATCTTTTCAAGAAAAACATCCGATAAATGTACATATATTTTTCAACTAAAATAATAGCTCTATAACTTTAAAAAAATAGTTTTAAATTAGTTTAGTTTCAAATTTTAAAAAAAAATATATAATATAGAATAATGTATATTAATAATATCAATAAACATTGACAAACCAACTAAGTATTAAAAACTCTTTTCCCAAGAAGGGGTGGGAACTTTTGATAAAAAGGTCTAAAGCTACTTTTTTTGTAGTTTCCAGGAGAGCTAAAAACGTTTTTTGCGGTTATAGGTGTTTTTTTTTATAGGATTAACTAATATTGTATATATTATAAGTCAATTGAATCATAATATTGTCATTTATATTTCCTTTTTATACAAATATTAGACTGATAAATTTGTAGGTTGCTATGTAAGAGTGAATAAACAGTCAACATGTTTCTGAAAAACATAGTCTCATTATATTATTGCTCATTACAATATATTTATTTTTGTTTATTTATTATTATAAGTATGGGCTAAAAGCCCAATGGTTACATTACAATAATATAATTCATGTGTAAATAAAGTTTTAACATATAAATTATTACAAATAAAGGACTTAAAAAAAAAAACCAAATGTATAATATTATGAAGAAGAAAAAGATACAAAATATTATGGACAAACCATAAACCCTATTTGTATCTAGCCTTTACAAAAAATACAATTTAAAGCATGTTATTGTCATTACAATTTTGATTTTATCAATATTTATACCATGCGTCTACCAGATTTGCATCATAGCGTCAAAATGATGTTATCACCACTTTCAGTTTTAATAATTTCTGTAGACCTATAACCTCTTCTGCCCCAATATGCTCCATTCCCACTATGCCCCGACCAAATTGCGCTAGATTTTTTTGTATTAAAATTAATTTATATATTCTAAGTATAAAAATGTATTACAGGTAATTCAGCATCGATTACAACTGCAAGATCGTCTTTTTTGTGTGCATGTGCTATTATGCAAGATCATGAAGATCCATTAGTCCAAGCTGAGTCTACAGTTTGCCTACAAGAATTGCATTTATTTACACCAAAACATGTTAACTTAACGGGTTTAGTTTGGACATTATGTGTCAGTAAAATGCTTCTCCATGTTATTGTTAATAAAATTAGTATAATATATATGGTTATTAATTTTTTTTTAGCAAAATTTGTCAAATAGTCATTTACTTTTAAGAAAAGCAGCGGTGTCATGCCTGCGCCAACTATCACAAAGGGAAGCTAAAGAAGTCTGTGAAATAGCAGATTCATTTGTTAAATCTAATGAAAATAATATCAGAGAAGGTACAAATAATTAAAAAATTGCCTTACATCATTTGAAGCCTGAATTTGAAATTGTATATTGAATTGTTTAGATTTTTTTCTCACGGACTCTGGCCTTCCTGGTGTGTTATTTAATATGTTAGACACAGAAACGGATAAACAACTCATTAAAGATATTCATGACACTTTAATAAGTATGCTTCAAATGTTAGCTGTAGAAAATCTTACCAAATGGATAAATTTGTGTAAATCTGTTTTGGCTGTTTCTTCAGGTACAATTATTTAACTGTAAAATTATTTAGTTTTAGATAAACGATAATAATACTCAATCCTTTCCAATTCTTTTAAAGTTTTTGTTTTACAAGTAGTCCTGACTAACTCCATAAACTTTAAACATTTTAATATTCTTGTGGTTCCAATCTAAACATTACACTTAAAAACTAAGCGCTCGTAAACGCGGTGTTTACACCACAACTTTTGGTTAAACCCATGTCTCTATTCACAATAATTGACTAACCAAATAAATGTAGCCTCTATTTGTACACTATATATTTTTTAATAGTTTCAATACTTATAAATTGTATTGGTCCACTCTAACATAACAGTAATTAGTCACAAATTTTCAGTGCACAAAATCGGGTGTGATTGCGATGTAAATACACCGCACTACAGACGCAACTATTACATATTTTATTTTAATATTGAAACTTATTACATTGGAGACGCTATTAAAATGTATGTAACATTCTTCTTACAGTTTGTGTATTTTATATCTTTAAAATCATAATTTTATAACTAGATGAAAATTACATAATTTATAATTTTTTTTAATTTAGGTATATTTAATATAGTTAATTTATTAATTTATGTGCTCGAAAATATTGAAATGTATTCCTCATAATTTTAGTGCTATGTAAAATATAGTAGTACTAAAAACCTGCAATGAAAATACAGAAATTAAATGGCAATGTAAACACTGGCGCAAGCGCTAACGAGATTTTTTTAATTTTCGAGTGCTTGGAGTTAATCTACCCTTTCAAAACTACTCTCTGACTTTCTTTTCCAAATCGTAAAAAAAAAATAATACGATTCCTAAATGATCCTTTCACTCAGGTGTTATTTTATTTGCTAAAAGTTTAAACATGTATTTCTGGCTATTTGACCATGTTGTGGTAATATACTGTATTAATATAACAGATTGATATAATTATTTTGATAAACTATTATAAACGCATAACTGTTTTAGATGTTAATAATAAAGAAATAGACAAGTCTGATGGGAATATTATGAATGACGATGAAGAAACTGGTGATGATCAAGATGAGTTTCAAATGGAAAATAAAGAACAGGAATCCATTAAAAGAAAACATCAACCTCGGTGGCCTACTAGAGTATTTGCAGTTCAGTGTATTTGTCGTATAATATCTACTTGCTACAAAGAAAGCAATGCTGCTCCACATTTCAATTTATCTTTAGCAAAAGAATTATCATTTACAAATAATAAAGGTTAGTAAAAATGTAAACAATTAGGATATGTTTTTTTGTCTATTGAGTCATCGATGTCAAATTCTTTTTTTTTTATAATTCTTCTAACTCATCTTGAACATTTCTAATTTCCTACCAATATTGATAAGACTATCCCTTTTACCTCCTGCCTCTCTAATTTTGTATGCGTCACTGTCAAATGCAATAATATAGTCATATATTCTCTTGAAGGATACTATTAAAGTCTATTCTCTTTTTTAATTTTCACATGGCACAGCACCTGGGTTATTGTAAGCTTATTTTTTTCAGGTGATTATTTGATTCTTCATTTGTCTGATTTAATAAGAATGGCATTTATGGCTGCAACCAGTGACAGTGATCAGTTACGTTTAGAAGGATTTGAAACTCTCAATGAAATCATAGAGAAATTTGCTCAAGTACCAGAACCTGAATTTCCAGGCCATTTATTATTAGAACAATTTCAAGCTCAAGTAATAGCAATTTAAATAGGTGTTTCCATTATTATTTTTTAATATATTATATTTGTCAACTATAGGTGAGCGCTGCATTGCGACCTGCTTTTTCAGAGGATACATCTAGCCATGTAACAGCAGCTGCTTGTCGTGTTTGTGGAACATGGATAGGCAGTGGAGTGGCTCGTGATATAAATGATTTAAAACGAGTTTATCATCTTCTAGTTATATCTCTTAAAAAGCTTAAACCTGGTTTTAATATAAATTTTAATAGCTTATACAATGAAAGTGTTGCTACATTTGAGTGTTTAGCTATTCTTAAAGCTTGGTCTCAGGTACATACTTAAGTTACATACAAATGTCAATTAATTTAATAAATTAATTTGTGTAATATATATAATTAACTAATACATTTTTTTTTTTTGTATTATATAGATTTATATCATTGCTATGATCAATAGTGGTATTGCTCCTGGTAATTTTCACAAGATTCCATGTTCGAATACAAATAAATCTTGTGATGATTTTGGAAAATATGAAAGCCAAAATGATAGTTTATTGAATTTAATTCGCCCCGAATTAGAACTGTTATCAAAAAATTGGCAAGCAGCTCTTAAAGACCATGCTCTTTTATTATTGCCTTGTGGTAATTATACTTGTATTTAGTAAATTATACCTGGACATTCTTTGACTAATATTTGTTATAAGTATTCATTAAGATGTATCATTTTTGTTATATAGAATTTAACAGTCAACTTCCTCACGAAGGTGGTGCATTTTACACTTCAAGTACTATGGACAATAGCAGAAGTCATTATAAAAATGCATGGCCTCCTATATTGTACGCATTATCTTTATGGTTGAATTCAGAAGATTTTAAACAAACAAAAAATACCATTGAAAAAGAAATTCAGGATAAATTTTTTTTAATTTTTGGTATTTTTTTTTTTTTAATTAGTAATTATTAGTGCCTGTGATTTTAAAAGTGATTTTTTAAATACACGTGTACACGAACCCCGTGTAATTAACATACACGTGTATGTACACGTGTAATTATAAATACACGTGTATTTAAAAAAAATGTATTTTGTTAAAAATTTTAGTTTGAGTTAACGTATTTATACAATTATACTTGTGTTTGAGTTCGCATAATTAAATAGACGTGATATTAAACGTGAAACTAAAATTAATAACAAAAATAAAATTTTTTGAATACACATGTATTTATAATTACACATGTTTCACGTGTAATCGAATACACGTGTAATAGAGACCTCTAGTAATTATGTATTGACCCTGCTTATGCGAAACACACTAAGTCCAAAATTATAGTTTTCGACTTAAATGTTTTTTGGGTCTTGAGTATATTGTAAAATTGGAATTAAAAATTCCTTGTAAATCATTGTTATAAACTCTTTGACATGTTCAGGACACTTTCAAATTTGTATTATTTTTTTGTTCCTTTTTTTAACAAATAATAATAGGGACATAAAAAACATTTTTGGACTTAAGTTGTGTTTTGTATGAACGGGGTCGATAAATATTGTATTTTTTAAAAACTTGTTTTTATGAAAATTGTTACTTGTAATCTTGTGGTTATTTATTTAATTATTAATAATTATAAGTATATTTAATTTATATATTTTCAGGTCTTTGTACAGAAGCCATATGTAACCAACGAACAATAGAGAATCTTGACAACTTCAAAACTTGCTTGAAATCATTGTACACAATTTTAGACTCTTCACTTGCACGACAAATTATGATGAAAAATCAAGTTTTAGCCGTTGAAACATTAAATATTATGCACAAGTAATAAGCTATTATATGAATGAGGTAAAAGAAATTTAAATTAATACATTTTATTTTTAGATTACTTCTAACCAATGATAGTGTTGAAGTTCAACAACTAGTTATGGATATAGTAAAACAAATAGTTAAAGCTGCACAAGAGGATATGGACATTAATAAAAATAAAACTGATGGTATAAAATATCTGTTCCACATTATATTAACTAATTTTCTATAAACCAGTCTTCTGCTTCTATCTTCCTTGCCTCATCTCCAAACTATTGAATGTTTACCACCCTAGTTCCCAATATCCACTCAACCCCATCTATGTCATATAATTCTCAATTACGTCTACTATCTCTTTTGTTGGAGGCTTCCACTATCTATTTTTTATTCGTTATCATTTAGTAATCAGCCTATGGTAAGATATACTACCTGGAATTGCTTTCAATCTAAAAACCTTTAATATTTCTTTTGTGGTCATAAAATAACAAATTTGCTGTTCTTTTCTTTTTTCCTTGTACCCTACTGCAGCACATACACACTTATTATATTCACTACCCTCTCTTCCAGTATAACTACTACAACATGTCTAAGATTATTTCTCATTTAAAAATTACTTAGATAATTAAAAAATGTTTAACTATATTATTAAGTACGATAAATGGGTAACAACGGCAACAACTTATTATAGACAGACGATCAAATCTAAACGTATCCACCCTAATACTAAAAATACATTTTTAGGCACATTATGCCATTACAACGCTTTTATCAACAATTATATTTTTAACAGAAATTTTTCCTTTTTACCCATATTCTTTTATACCTATCACTCGCTCAAATTTAGACTCAGTTTCTTGTTGCAATGTTTAAATAACAAGTGTTGTATAAGCTCATACCCATAACAGCTGGTGAAACGCCTCCCACATTTACTATTGTTTGCATGCTTGTTCCACGTCAATTGTGCTTGCGTACGCCTATGATGGAACAAAACTCCTTTCTAATAAATTATTTTTTAAATACATTTTTTTTTTTTTTTAGTTAAATGTACTGAGTTGATAAACCCTAAAGAAAATTACTGTTTTGGTGATGGTGGTATTGATGGAGTCATAGAGCATGAAAAAAGTATAGTTTTTGCTACTTTAGAAGTTTGTATGTGCTTAATTGTGCGACAGATACCAGAAATGAATCCTACACCTATTGTAACATCTACAAAAAAATTGCTTCCAAATTGCATAAACCACAATATAATAGCTACAACATTGAACATAATGGCTCAATTACCATCTCTTTGTTCACCAAAAGGTATTTTTTCAATGACATTTAACTTTTTTTTTTTTTCAATAGCCTTTATTAATAAAAAATATTTGGCTCAACAATTAGACTTAATTTAACTTATTTTAGTTTAATGTGTATTTTAACATTTATTCTTGTTTAGGAGGCGTTCAGATCCTTCCTATCATTGCATACCTCTCAACCAATATTTTAAAAGAGTTGGGAGAATCTTCAAGTGAATCTTCCAAACTTGAGGTCTCTGTAGTAGCTACTTTGGACTTATTCCTTGAACTCTGTAAACATCCATATGGTTATAATGAAATAACTGAAAATCAATGGAGGGCACTTTTACAAAGCACAGTTACAAAACTTATTGATTTTTCTAAAACTGGTAATAAATTTACAATAGTTTAAAAATAATTAACTTACATACATAACTTGAAATTTTATTTGTAGCTTTTTACGGGGTTTCAATAATCTGAAGTGGCTTGATACATGTATACATGTGTGGGTGCGTGGGGGAGCATTTTTTTTTACAAACTAACATGAATTACAGGAAGGGTAAATCCCTTAGTAGGTATATAGTTATATATTTGCAGTTAATATGCTTAAAATTAATAATCATGCCTACTGAGCGATTTACCCTTCCTGTAATTCATTTTAATTTAAATATATATATATATATATATATATATATATATATATATATTAAAATGTGTAAAATTATGTATAAGAAATAATTGATGTAATAAAAACTTAAATGGTTTTACTTTTATAACATTTCATATAGGAAATGAAGGGAAAAAAATAGATGAGATTACAATGATAACGGTAATTTCTATATTTACATTACATTCCCCACCTAATGTAATGTGTGCGCAAAATATTTTATATCCTTGCATCAATTACTGTTTGCAATGTGTTGGATGCAATAATATTCAAGTAATATTATATTTTTGTAAATTAATTCCATAATGCTGCCGATTTTTAAATTTAATGTTATTTTTAATAGGTGAAAATAAAGTGTACTCAGTTTTTAAAAGCTGTATTTCAACATAATGATAAATATATTGCAACTGGATATATTCAAGCATTGGCTCCGCGCATTGTAGAACAATTATGTGATAATGTCCCAATTCCTTTGCTTGAGTGTCACTTACTCTTGCTTTGTGAATCAATTAGTGCTGTTGAAAGTTTGATCCAGTTAGCTCCACCAAAACATAGTATGTACTCAATATATATTTTATAGCTGAAATTATGAATTTTTTAAGATGTCCATGTATTCAATTAAAATAGTGTGTGTTGTTTATTACATTAAGATGATTAATATATTTATAAATTAATTTTACACGCGCAAGTATAATATTTGTTTAGTTAATATAGTTTGTAAAATTTAAAAAGTCCTAAATATTGTTAAAAAGACTCATTTTAATTGGCTGCTGCATACTCTGCAATTTAAGGATATTGTGTGACACTTTTTATATTTATCAATAATTCTATTAATTTCAGGAATACAAATGTTAGCATTACTTGTACCAGCGGTAATTAACTTTCTTATCGATTCAGAACACATCAAATATGATCTATCAACAAAACACCAGTACAAATTACATGAATTTAGCTTGCAATGCTTGTTAAAAATTGGACCTCTGTTTCCACAGGTAGGTGTTATTAACTACACAAAAAAAGACCATAGTGTAATACTTTATTTTTGAATAGGGTTAGTAACCTTGCTCAACTTGAGATAGGTATTTTACTGACCAAAATCAGTTCAATCTAGGCTCAGTTCGGATCTGTTTTTAAATTACCTTACATTTAATTGGCAATATTTTACAAAAAAATTTAAGTACATTTTACTCATGAAAATGCAATATAACTGATTGTTTTTTTTTATAGAAAAATGTATTATGAATTTATATTTTTTAGGAATTTAAATCTATTATGGCACAAAATAATAAGTTAAAAACAAGATTGGAGCACTCAATAAAAACTAATATTGTCATGCAACATCAATACAACTCTAATAATCAAGTATCACAAAACTCTACAAAACTAGCTCAACCATCTATTAAATTGAAAACGGACTTTACAAATTTTAGCCATAACATGGACTTATAAATAATTAACAACCTTAAAAGAATTTGTTTAAAAAGATAAGTGAAAAGACTTAATTTTTAATTATATAGTTCATACAGTTCCAAATTATTATTACCTGTGTGTTATAGTTTATAGATTTTTACGAATTTTAAAATCCATTAAATGAACTATTAGACTAAATGTTAGAGAAAACATATTTTAAGTGATATAATTTATAATTAACTTTTAAAATAAAGATGATTTTTTTATTTATTTTGACCTAGTAAACTTTGAAATATAATTAGTACCCTAATTTGTGTATAGCCATGTTAAGGGCTGCGGGGAATGAAGATCAATGTTAATTTTTTTTGAAAGTGAGATTTTGGTATCAATTTATTTGTATTGACGTATTGTATCTTTTAGGCGCTTGAACCAGGGAAAAAAACAAATTAGTCGAGAGTAATGATCGCTGGAAGTTTAGGCATACAGGCAAAATGTATTACGTTTTGAAATTAAAAACATGATATTTTCAAAATGAAAAAATCAATTGACATTGATCTTTTTTCCCGCAGCCCTTCATGTATATTCATATTCAAAATTCCAACCAAAGCCCATTTTTTAATAATTTACCAAAAGTAAAATTTGAACTGCCCAATAAAATCTTAATTTTTAGATAAATACTATTTTAAAAACTAATTTAGGTACAATTTAAACTTAAATTTTATCATTGACTTTAAAGAATATTTTCTAATATTCTAAAATATTAGAATATTATAAAATCAATGATTATGGTGGTGGTATTATAAACAAATATTAGAAGGTTGAAAATGGTTTACCTCAACTATTTGGACGGTTTTTCACGATATACTGTTTATTATTTAAATAATAACACCTGTAGGCATATTACATAAAATAACGCCAACCCTAATATTATTAAGTTAGTGTTCTACTAATAAAAAAAAAAAATTGTCAGATCTGTTATATTAGTTGACAAACATCTAATAAAAATTTGCACTGCTTTTTTTAAATTAATTTAATTCAGCTATGAGATCTAAACAATGTTTTATTCTATTTTATTTAGTCTTGTGTGACAAAAACATTCTGGTGAACACAAAGAGCAGCATACAATTTCGATTGTAGAAATTCTATGCTTTTTCCCTCGGGTGTGCTCTACGAGTGCCACAATTTTCATCAGACAGTACACTAATTTAACTCGGTCTCTGTCATATCTATATGGGCAGGCAACTGTCTAAAGAAAGAAATAGTCCTTTTATAGCTACACCGGGTCAAAAAAGCTGTATAATAATAATAAGAATAATTAAAACAATGTTTCGTTTTACATTCTATTTTTCCTTGGCTACACTTAAACATATTTATAGTTCAATGGCCTTCAGCAATTTTTTAGGCAAGCCTTGAGAAGTGTTTTAATTGTTTTCATTAAATTATAAGAGAAGTTATGTGCTTTTCTTTACCCATTATATTTTTTACATATACATATATAAATATACATACATTTCAATTACATTTAGATTATTCTATGTTAATTTAATTTGTGTTCATAAAATAATATTTAATAAGTGTAATAGATTAATTAGTGTACACTATATTCCAATATTCTGATAAAATATTTCTTAAGTTGTATCTTAAATTATGATGGTGTATAATACATGGCATCGATAAAGTATCTTGTTATGTCACCAACTATAGTCCTGTCAGGTAATGTAGCTGACATACCATACATAGCTATCTATAAAACAAAAATGTGTCAGAAGTATGACTTTCCATAGACTTATATATGATTTTTTAGTAGGACTATATTACCTTTCCTGTCAATTCAACTTTTGGATTTTTCATTATTTCATCCAATTCTTTCTTTATGTCTTCTATAAACAAGGATGCCACTCCAGGTTTGGTGTGCAAATGTGTTACACAAATATGAATTCTATAAAAGTTTACATACATTTTTAAATAGCTTGCACCTATAAATTCTTTTTTATACATAATATAAATCATAATAACAAATTTACCCCATTGGAAACTGTAACATATTCAAATTCCAACCTCTTGAATTCAATGCATCAGATAACCGATAAATATTAAACGAATTTGAACCTATAGCTACGACACTTGTAGTTGGAGTACCAAATATAAAAATATCATTCATTTTTCGTAATCTACAAGTATAAAAATGTGATCATGTAATACTTATTAAATTATAAGGGCCGTTTCACATCACAACGTTCAGAATAGTTTATCACACGCCTTTATTCTAAAAATTGTTTTTTTTTTTTTATACAGTAATAATAGTAAAACTTGTCTACCTTATTTAATATTCATGTTATATATATGTCTTAAAAGTACCAAACAAAAATTTTAACTCATTTCAACGTTGACCACCTATGCTTTTTTCAAAATACTTTATTTACGTGGTAATAATAGATGTTCCTTCATATTCTTATAGTGTAAAAAAAAAAAATGTTTATATGAAAAGTGGTGTCCGATTAACTAGATTTATACTCGTCAATTATATAATTTATAGACTAGCGTAACTTGGAATAACTAATAAAAATGTTGCAAAGTTGTATGCATATAGTGAAAATTCTAATAATAGTAAACTCATGAGATATAAAAACTATTGTGCCATTTTATATTTATAATAAGATACCGTGCATTAGGATACTCAGCGCTGTAGTGGACAACAGCACAAGCTTTTTCTTATAGGTCTAATAACCTATAAGAAGGCATCGAAAAATGTAAAATTCACTTTTTTGTAATTATAAAAATTCTTGTATAGTTTTTTGTACAATCAAGATGTTTTAAGTAAAAAAACCAGTTCAGTAAAATCATTCTTTTTACATCTGTAGCACCCTTTTCAGAAGAAATTCTATGTTGTTCAAATAAATGTATCCTTCTAAAAAAGCTAGTGCATTGACCACAATGCGCTCCGTAAAATACACAACAATGTCTATATATAATTTTTATTTTATGATTATTTACTCTTCTTCAATATATGTTTTAGTTTTAATAATTGCTTTAGTTGAAGCAACATATCCATCCAAACCAAAATGCATAAGTGTAGCCCAGCATGCAGCAATAATTCCTAATTAAAACAATTGTTACAGACAAATTTATAATTGAAAATCAACATATTATATTGTGTTAATATATTATATCATATTAAATATAAGTACCGCCTGATCGTGAACCTCCTATTGTTGGTGAACCATAGTGTCCACCAGGCCACTCAGTACATACATAATATTGATGATGCCTGAATTTTTTATCAGAGTATAATATTATAGACGAACCTTTTGGTGCAAATCCATACTGAAAAACAAATTGAAATATAATTTACAGGGTAATCAACCTAAAGTCATCCACTTATATCACTCGGTATTAGGTATGTTAGATTAAAAAATAAATGATTTAAACAACATTATTAGAAGTATAAATATGTAATGCATGTATATTTAAAGAAGAAGAATGAAAAATTGTAAAAAATTACTTTATGTGAATCAGCTGATATGCTTGTCACACCGGGTAGTATAAAATCGAATGGAGGCAGAGAATAACCAGCTAGTGGCATAAATGCAGCGATGAAACCACCTAAACAACAATCAACATGAACTGGAATATTATATTTCAGACCTAGATTTGATATTCCTTCAATATCATCAGATGTTCCATATGGAAAATTAGGAAATGACCCAACTAACTATAATTATAAAAATATTTTTATCTTAATATTAATTAGAATGTATTACAGTCATATTATACCTATAATCCTATATTATTATATATTACCAATATTGTATTCTTTGTAATTGCATTTTCCATTTTTTTCAAATTAACAGTTAGATTCTCTGGATCTAAATCAATATGGTTAATTCTAATCGCAAAATATGAAGCAGCTTTGTCAAAAGCGGGATGGACAGATTTTGGAGCTAATATTACACCATTTTTAATTCCTCGTTCATTTTTTCCATAATCTCTATATGCCTTACACGCCATAATGATAGATTCTGTGCCGCCGCTAGTCATCTTTATAACAACAAAAACAAATTAATACACATGCTATTATTCTTTATTATAAAGTTTAAATACCGTTCCGCAAACGTTTGACCCTCCATGAAAAAGATCACCTACTACACGCACAACTTCAGCTTCCATTTTACAAATTCCAGGAAATATATCTGAATGTAATGGATTAGTGTAAGAAGCAAGACCATAAACCGTTGTGAGCAATTCAATTAATTTTTCATCATAATAATATACAGCACCCGAAATATAACCTTCTTTCCATTTATATTTACCTAAAATTGTATTACACGTTAAGAAATATTGAAAACAATAAAGATATACCCAATATTAACATTATATACCCAAATCTAAGTATCTATTGACAGTATTTATAATTTCATCACTAGGTATTCCTTTCACAGGTAATTTTACAATATATTTTTCACTCTTTGTGTTTTCTATTACATCATTTTCAAATGTGTCTGATATTTGTTTTGTTTCTTCTTCTATTTTTTGGGCAATTTTAGGAATTTTTTTTATTTGAGTGAAAGCAAATTTCTTTGTCCTCACATAAAAACCTAAATAAATATTAAACTTGTTAAAAAGTATACAATTTAAAAAAAAAAAATTAATTGAAGATTTACTTGCTTTCATCTTGAACTAAAAAATTCCAAAGCCAAATAGATGTTAGAATACTAGAAGCTGTTATTGAGGCTATTTGCCAAGGTTCAGTATTCCCAAACATAGTATTGATAGTATTTTTTGAAAATAAAAGTCCATTTTTAACAAAATCCATCTTGTAATAAGATTAAAAACCTTTAACGTACATACAAAAGTTAAAGAACAATATTAATAAAATATGTTAAGCCAAAGAAAATTGATTAAGTATAAATTATATTGTAGGTTGAAAATAAATTAAACTCTGCACTAACTGTTATTTAGTATTGGTAAATTAACCTAATAAATGTCTTCATATAAATATGTTGTGAATAACAATGATTATTATCAAACAAAAGTATATACTATAATTATTTTATAATAATACTTTATTGTTAATCAGTTTACCTGTGTTACATCAATTACTAAAAAGTAGTATTATTAAGACTAGTGGAGCTAATACGACAAACCCTTCCCCCATATTTGCAAACGACTGGGAGGAGAATCTCATATATGTGTTATTTACTATTTATTAATAATCAAGTAATAAAAAAAAATACATTCTTAATTAATTTGTGTATATCATTTCTTTTTTTGTTAGGTTAAGATTTATTTTAAGATAAAAAATTTAATTTGAAAAAGTATTATTAGATACAGCAGTACTGGTTATACTAGTACCTACTAAACCTAGTAATTTTTCCCGATATCATTACGTTTCAAATTAATAATAATCTATGTAACCCAAGTTATTTCAGTAAACTGCTCTACAATGAGACCTAGTTAACAAAATTTTTAACAAGTATAGGTTTAGCAATTAGAATATATTTAAATTTACATTAGCTTATAAAAGAATTTACAATTTTTTTTATTATAATAATCTATAAACCAAAAATTTAATCAATACAAATTTATTTTCTATAGTAAATATTGATAATAATTTTAATCACCTAGTTATTAAACACACTGTTTTTGGTCTTTTCAAAGGGTTTTGTACTATTCAATAACTTTCTAAAATTTATTTAAAATAAAGTAAACTAAAATTCTTATTCTATTTTTTTCCTAAATTCAGAATTATTATAGAATTAGTAGTTTTATAAGTATAATAATATCATGTTAAAAATGTCCGGTTTATAAATTAAATACTTAATATAGTTCATACAATCGATGAATCTCAAAATTTGTCTTTGCCGTACTACAAAATTAACAATTAATATCTATGTTAAATTAAAAAAAAAACAAGTTTTAAAAATTTTAGTTTTACATAAAACTTTTTGTATTTTTAGATAAGTGTTAACCATTAGGTATTATTTATAATGATAAAAAAAAGTTTTGAATACTTTTAAATAACAAAAACAAATTATTTGTAATATATTTGTATGGCATATAGTTTGTTTAAAGAATTTATGTTTATTTATTTTAAATGTTAACGATATAAAAACTTACATATGTTGATTTATTAATTAGTTGAATTGACTTCTACCTAATATGCAGCAAAATGAATTGTATAACAAACGCGATAAATTGTTAAGGTTACAATTAAAAGTGTTAAATATAGACACGGTAACGTTAACTAGTAGTTATTAACTTAAACGTAGAAAATATAAGATATATTTCATGTCGTTTTGGTTCTTGGGTTTAGTATAATGGATTATCACAGTGAACCCCGTAAATTAAATACAGTAGGTCAGTGGCAGGAAGTTGCTAATTCTCATTGTATTCCTATTTCCCATGCGTAGTACCTAATATTTATAGCGTACCAAGTATAAACAATAACTAGACATTGAACAAATTCACAGGCTATTTGAGATAGATAGTAAAAAATTAAAGAGTATACATAGTTATAATAAAAAAATTAAATTTTATGATTTTATAAATAATAATTATTATGAATTGTTATGGGCATTGCACACGGGGCACCAATTACCATACAACATTAATGAAATAGAAATAATACAGTATATTATGGTTATTAGATATACAAATCAAAATACCCCACAGGGCACAGTTAACTCTTAACAATTGTCAACATTTTACAATGGAAATGGAAGTTTTTGGCCAAGAAAATTAAATGAGAGCTTATCAGTTAATAACCTTGAATTTTTACATTATACGACCCGAAGGTATATAATATCCATACCAAGGTGGATGATCCAACCCACGGCTGTAGAGAAGATAAGGTGACAACCTTGGTGACCCCACTCAAACCATATATTTTATAAAAACAGATTTTTCACTCGAGAAGTCAATGACTCCGCCGAAACCAATGTGACCATGTTAGTCGAGACAAAATTATAGAATATTTTATTTACTATATTAAATTTACAATTTTTAATAAAATATAGCTAATAGTTTTTTTTTAATTTTACAGTTCGCCTATATTTTACACAGCCTTATATAATTTATAAGTCCACTATAAACATTAAACCCAGATGTAAAAAGTCATATTTAAAAAAAAAAATGATAATTTTATTTGTGCGTCGTATAATATATGTATAATATTTTATTATATACTGTTACTTAACTGTTACCCGCGACTTAGTCTGTGTCAAAATCGGTTATGCCATTACATACATCGGTTATGCCACCTATAGACTATAGGTGACCACATTTAAAAATAAAAAAGTGTACATTTTAAAACGTAGCTCCTCCTTATTATAATTGGCGAATGTGTATAGGTTTCTAGTTTCTACCCATTTAGCCTATGCCATATCCCATAGGCCATCTCCACCTATACAAATTGTTCTTTTTATCTGATTACTCTATTATTTCTATTTCTATATTATCAACTATTAAAACTAATGATTAAAAATTATAATTTAATTATAATGTCAACTTAGTAGGTGTGTGTCTTAATGATGAAAATACTTTGAAACCACGCGGCTGTAGTTTACACTTTACGCATTAGCTATCCATCTGCCATAATATACTATATCATAATGTACAGAGTAAATCAAAAATCATTCTGTAGAGTATATAAGGGCATAAGGCTATGTAAAATATAGGCGAACTGTAAAATTTAAAAAAAAAAAACTATTATTTATTAAACAATTTAAATTTAATATGGTAAATAAAATATTCTATAATTTTGTCTAACATAGTCACACTGGTTTCGGTGGAGTCATTAGAAGCTCATTATTTGAATACATCTCGAGTGATTAGTGAACAATCTGTTTTCATATAACCTATGGGCTATGAATTATGATTAAGGTTTTATTGAAGGAACAGTCTTATGTCCAGCGACAGCACTTCGGCGGGAGTCGTTTGTTTATGAAAAATAAACTATAACAATATTAATTATTAATTATAATTTTTATGTATATGTGTGCTATGCTAACCAGCTTACTCCTCAGCTAAAAAGTCTCTAGGCAACTTCCGTTTAATTCTCCTTGTGGGGTTGCCCGGAAGTGAGTTTGTAGATAGTTTCAAAATTAGAGGGTGTTTAAGATGTGTGTGTGATTTTTTTGTTTTGTTGTTTTGCTACTTCTTTAACATAAGCTATGCCGTATGTGTAGCAGGTTTGTGTGAAGAATCTAGAAAAAACTTATGGTTATATGTAATAAAATAATAATAAAAACCCTTAACCATAAAAATTATATACTCTCCGCGAAAACGTCGTATTTATTTAATTGTAAGATGACAACATTGTTGCCGAAATACGACGTATTCGCGGAGAGTATATAATTTTTATGGTTAAGGGTTTTTATTATTATTTTATTGTGTGAAGAATGTCGTTAGAAACGTATGTAGGGGTATTTGTTTTAAGGCGGAGAATTTTCGATTAAACCACTTGTATTTTTTGAATATTAGTCTTTTTGGTAGAACCCCAGAGGCCAGAGTTGGATTCCGTAATTTCATATAGATTTAAGTAAAAGATTGTATAAATTAATTTTGGTTTTTAGTTTGAGTTTTGCCCATGATACTACGGTGAAGACAAATAAAAATACATGAAATTAGAAATACATATTAACCATTATGATAAATTTTACATACAAGATCCCCTCCCCCCAAAAAAAATGTGTACACATATAATATATATATGGTTCTTATGATTAACCTAAGTAATTTTTTTTTAAATCAATTTTGTATGAAAAAAAATGAACAATATTTTCAGTGTTTAAATTACTCGTAACTGGAAAATAATACCGTTGTTTCCAAAGACCTAAATTTAAAATAATTTGTGCGTTTTTTACTAAAAAATTGCAGGTAAAAGTGTTTTATGAAATATTTGTAAACACAATCTTTCATTTTTAAAAATATTTAAATTTGTCTTATTCCTTTGTTTTTTAAAATACCAAATTTTCTATTTTAATGTTAGTGGTTTGAATTTGCATTATTAATCATTAAATAAATTAAATATTTTTTATTGGAATTTTTATTTAAGAGTTAACTTTGGAACATAATATGCACGAGCGAAACTCTTATAAGTTTGGTGCATTAAAAACCTAATACATAGTTATAGTAAAGTCAATTTTAATGAACTTGTAGAAAAGAGAATAACTTGACTGAACTTAAATTTTAAAATATAATAAAATATGAACACAAACAATTCGAATATTTATTTTCCTTACGCTAGAGCATTTATGATGTTCTAATGTTATAATATTCATAATAAATCTACCCGTGTCCTGTGAAGCACTTGATACAGTCATGACTAAGTTATTTCATAGACAACTATAAGGTTTATTTAGCCATGAATACAGTAATACAAGTTATGACTAACAGGCATAAACGCTAGATAAATCTGCGGAGTATTTTCTCCCATATTTGGAAAAAGGAGATTAATATGCTAATTTCTCACTATAACATCTTCTGTAACTAAGGAAAGTATGCATAGCACAATATAGATTCTACTTGGTGGCGCAGATACAATAATATATAGAAATAGCTCGTGATCTAAAATTCATGTATGTTTCTTTACTTTTTAGTCTTTAGTCATGGAACACTGTAGTACTATGTACTATATACACGTGGTGTGAGCATTTTAGCTAATACATTACAAGTTACAATGTTACATAGCACCAAAATGCACTATAAACTATAGATTCTATAGTATAGAGTATAGTGTGTAATACAATTTACATTTGTGTGCAACTAGCAATTTATTATTTAAAACAAATTACAACGATTTTACGTATGGACCGCAATGGTTACCGACCGGTAATCGAAGATACAGTTTGAATCGTCGGAGTATAAAATAACAAATTATAAAGGCTTTCAGATGGTTAAAGTCAATATCGTCTAGCCAAACGTTGCCTGGTCGCACCAGGCAGCACTTATGTCGCTTTCAAAAAAATATTAAAAATATATCCCCTGACGAGAATACTTTCAAACTATACCCATCTTAGAAAACTTTATAATATATTTATATTTATAATATAATATTTAAAAAATATAACCGATCTTTTACAACTCTGTTAGAGTTAAACTTTGAGTATAGTAGACAGTAGTCAGTTTCTTGAACATTCCGCATTCGTTAATATTAAAGACGAATGCAACCTATATATATAAATAATAAATATATTATATACATATAATATATTATATATATATATATATATTATCTGTGGTTGGTGTAGGACATTTAATAAATTAACAGTGTAGCCATGAATCATAGACAAATGAAAAAAAGGAAATATTTGCGTTCTGGCGTCACTGACTATTTCTCAATATGTCTGATCATTTTGATAAACCATAAGTTTCCCTTCTGTTTATTCTGTGATTACAGCTTGACTTAATGATAAGCCATAATATAATGAATAATGATATCACACTAATTACTATCAGATAGGTGTATTTAAATAGTTTATAGTATTTACTTTGCAACAGTAATCGCTTTAGAAAATAAGTGTACCTAGTATGTCATCGGATAGTTTTCGTCTTACTAATTATGACTCGTGTATGGTGTATGTATTCTGTTTTTTAAGCTGCAATTAAACTTAAATTTGTTTTGATTGTTTATATTTACTGTGCGAAATAAGTTAATATTAATGTAAGAGGTAGTTAAAATAATATTTAACTTGATATACTTAGTTTATAAATGTATAATAATGTTTTTAGATATAATTTTGTAATTATACTGGCTTATTTGTGTATTACATTAACCATCGTAAAATGATACATCCCTGAATTTAACTCACAAATATATAATAATGGCCAATACTGGTGTTCTACCTTTTGTTCGTGGAATAGATTTCAGTAATAACGATTTTGAGGTAAATTTACTTTGTAATACACTATTATTGTAAATTATTATTTTCCATTTACTTTTGTCAATCAAATAGTTCACATGTGTAAAATGTATTTGAAATTAATCGCCAATGAGAATTGTTTGATTAATTTTTTTTGTATTACAATTAAAACAAATATTGAGTTATAAATATTTAGTTATAGATATGAAGCTTATAATTTTTGTTTGGTTATAGAAATGCAAGTTCCCTTGTGCTGTAAAGTCAATGTCTAGTGTTCAATGGCTTAACTTAAATAGAGTTAAATTACATGAAATTCCTTTGGAAATTGGAAAACTTGGAAAATTGGTAATTAAAAGTCATGACTTAGTATTAATTTTAGTTCATTATTGATCAAAATGTATTATATTTTAGGAACATTTATCAATTGCCCACAATAATATAGAAAAACTACATGGAGAACTCACAGATTTATGTTCTTTGCGAACATTAATTGCTCGTCACAATTGTATTAAAAGTTCTGGAATACCCCCAGAACTTTTTTGTAACAATGACAGCTCAACTGAATTGACTACTTTAGATTTAAGTCATAATCGTTTAACAAGGATCCCCGAGGGACTAGAGTCATCTTCTTGTTTATTAGTGCTCAACTTATCTCATAACAGGTAATATTGAAATTCATTCATTTAATATTTAAAAATAACTCTTTTCATTAAGAAAATATTTAATTATTTTTAGTTATAATTATGATATAATTCTAGTATCCTCACAAAATCTAAAGGTTATATATAAATAAGGTTGTTGGATTGATTTTTAAAACATTTTTAGTAATAATTAAATTTAATTAGTTTTAATTAAATTACACAATTATAAACACATTTACCTTCCATAAAATTATTTATATTTTATAGTTTATGGTCCTACTGTTTCTCTATAGCTGAGCTTTCACAATTAAAATATCCCACAATGTTCAATGATATACGTCCAAGGACTACAAATTGGTTGTAACTTATTTACACAAGCCATGAATAACAATTTAAAAAATAATAATTGTATACACGAAGCGAGAGGTACAACTATTATTTTTGAAGCCTTTAGGAGATGAAATGAAAATCTAAAAAAAGTTAGAGAATTTTTTTTTTATCATTTGGAGTTAATTGATAGGTATTCAACGTTGAATTTCACAAATTACTATTATAAAGACCACCCTAATATATTTAATAAATATACATTTTTTAAAAAAATAATTATAATATATGTGTATTTGTAATGATTTCTCTAGTATGTCAATTATGTATGCTATCAATATTAATAATTTTTTTTAAATATTTTTAGGATCAGTTCTATTCCAAATCAGTTATTTGTTCATCTAACTGACTTATTGTCATTAGATTTAAGTAATAATGATTTGCAGACTTTGCCTCCGCAAATGCGAAGATTGACAAATTTACAAACATTGATATTAAATAATAATCCACTAGATCACTTTCAATTAAGGTAATGTAAACAATTTTATTTCCTATAATATTATTATATTAGGTGTTAAGTTTTTTGAAGCTTAAAAAAATTTCAAAAGTTTTCAAAACACTTGTTAAATTCTTCAAATCTTCAACTCATTCAATTGTTATAATACAATTTTTAGTAATAAAGATTTATTTTAAAGTCTCTATCTCAAAAATTTAAAAGCTGTAATATTGCACTTAAATTGTAAGATTAAGTGTATGTATTTTGAATAAAGACAATAATACAAAAGTAATATTATACAATTTTGAAAATCATCCCCTGTAAGTAATGCTTGAGTTGGGGGATCATTTTAATTTATATATGTATTTATTTGTAGGCAATTGCCATCAATGAAGAACTTGACTATGCTTCATATGAGGAACACACATCGAAATTTGACTAATATGCCACCAAGTCTTGAATCATTGACTGCTCTTACAGATTTAGATTTAAGTTGCAATCAATTACCTAAAGTTCCAGATGCTCTTTATACATTAATAAATTTAAAAAGATTAAATTTATCTTCAAATGTTATTACAGAACTGTCACTGGCATTAGGTACATAGGAAAAAATCAATTGTGTTATATCTTAAACCAATAATTTTGAATTTTTATAGAAGTGTGGCAAGAACTTGAAGTATTACAACTTTCTGATAATGAATTAACATCACTTCCATCATCATTATGTAAATTATCAAATCTTAAAAGATTATATATTAATTACAATAAATTAAATTTTGATGGGATTCCATCCGGCATTGGCAAACTTTCTGCTTTAGAAGTTTTTTCTGCATGTGGAAACATTTTGGAAATGATACCCGAAGGCCTTTGTCGGTAAATGTCGTAAAAATCATTGTGTACACTTTTTAACAAATTGTTTATTAAATATTTATTGCTTTTAGGTGTGGTAATTTAAAAAAACTTTTGCTGGGTTCAAATAAATTAATTACTTTACCTGATACAATTCACTTATTAAAAGATATTGAAGTATTAGATTTAAATAATAACCCAGATTTGATAATGCCACCAAAACCTACTAGTTTGGCTACTGAAGGATTACAATTTTACAATATTGATTTTTCTCTTCAAAATCAGTTAAGGCTTGCAGGAGCTGTTGTTCCTAATTCAGTGCAGCCTACACAAAGTATAATCACGTTTATAGTTTATTGTATATAGATACAAAGCTTAAAACTGGTATTTAAAGAAAATATTATAATTTTTAAATATTACAATAATTATTTTTCATTTGGAAAAAAATTTGATATTTCACTCAATTTTAAGCTTTGTAATAATAATTTTAGTAATTTACACGTGTTATGTAATATTATGTATTATTCAATTTTTTAGCAGTGAATCGTGATCCAATTGCAAGAAAATTGCGGCTACGTAGAAGTAAAAGAGACCACGAAGAAGAGAAACAAGCCAAAATTCTGAAGGTTAATTATTGACAATACTTTTTTTTTTACTGTTGTCCTTGATTTTGAAGGTTGATTTGTTGCGACGACCCTATAATTTTAAGTAACACTTTTTCACTTTGTGTTGGTAGCAGTGTACTAACTATCTCTGTAAGTTAGGAGACATTTATGTGGACATCATTCCCAGTAGAGATGGTGTCTAGTAGAGAAAACGGTGTAGTTTAATCGGACGACGGCACTTGTAGTCTCTAAATACCGTGAGAATTTTTTTTTTTGTGTTCATCATATGCGTTTTAGACAGCTGCATAACCACAGCACTACACAAGTCCCCCCAAGAAACTAAGCAATCAAATGTTAAAAAAAATGTTGGACATAGTTTGTTCTTTTGAAGTTGTAATTTATTTTTTCTGTTTACTGTAACTTTATTGATAGAATATCTAACCGGAAAAAAGTTTACATACATTTCAGTTTATTCTATTTGGTAGCATAAACAATTAGTAACACTTAATAACACTTAGTAACTTATAGAAATTTAATATTTAAATGTTCATTAATAAAAGTTACTTGGCATTACGAATCATGTACAATATAATGCTTAATTATATCTTAAATAGAAATTAAGTCATTAATATCTTTAAAATATTATTAATAAAATGTAATTTAAAAAAACATTGTTAACCAAGTTATTTTTTAGGGTATGCAAGACATAGCAAATGACAAAAATAATGAAAGTTTTAATGATTCAATAAAAGTTGAATCTCTAAAGTAAGTAATTACAACTACAATATTTTTTGTTTATATAAATATTGGGTACTTTCCTATTATCTTGACATTTTGTTTTATCATTCTTATTATCACTACTTCTTTATTTTCACCTTGCTATATAGGTAGAGTGTAGACTACTTAAAATGTTCCTTATCTTCTTTTAGTCTATGTAGTTTGGCCTTGATGATCACACTGACAAACAAAGCTTGTTCCACTTTTCTCTAGAGCAATTTCCCTCCAATCTGTATTTGGACCTCTTATTCTTACTTAATTTCTAACCTGATCTTCCCATCTTGGACACGGGCGCCCTAATGGTGGTTCCATATAGGATCACTATATTGTATTAACTTAATCAATGAATCTTCTTTCCTCCACAAATGTCCTGCTCAATTTTAATTTGTTCTTAAAATCACATTTTATTGTAAATACATGAAATCTGGTTTAATAAAATATTGTTCACACCAAACATTAAAATTTGATGTGTTTTACAGTCTTGTGTTTATTTTGTATTTTTACTACTAAGTAGTTCACTAAAGAACAATGGTAAAACTAAAGTTCAGAGTTTCATAACTTGATGTAAATAATATAAAATTATCCCGTCCTATTTTAATTTACTATCAGTTGCAGAATTTAGTTATTTTATGAACAGAGTTTCACAAATGTTTTTGAACCCCATTGTTAAAATTGAACTTACTAGTAAGTTATATGTATAACCATTTCTAAAAATATTTCAGGCCTAAAAGATGGGATGAATCATTGGAAAAACCAGCAGTTGACTATGGAGAACTATTTGAAGAAGGCACTGGAAGATTGCCTGGTCTTAGTGTTTGGGAGATAGAAAACTTTTTGCCTAACATGGTTGATGAAGTGGCCCATGGAAAATTATATCGAGGAGATTGTTATATTGTTCTACATACTATTATTAACGAAAATTCAGATAACTTATATTGGAAAATATATTTTTGGATTGGTGACAATGCTTCAGTTTAGTATTGTTCTGCTTTAATTAATTAATAGCTATAATAAATTTATAAATTTCAAATTATCTATAAAATTACACTTTAATTTAAAATACCACATTTACTATAATGTGTATACCGGCTGATTCTTTTAACGCCCTACACTAGTTAACTCTTAAAATAATGTAAATTTTGTAGTGTTTCTTTATAAAACTATTATTGTTTATACTATATTACTGTATGAGACAATAATCAACTTTTGAAACTTAAATAGTAACGTGTATATATTTTTAACTTTTAAAATTAAGAATAATTTGCTGAAAATGTTGACTGGTCGATAACCAGTTTTGAAAAATTATTTTTAAAGTTATTTAAGTTTAAAATTTAGGACAGGAGGTGGTGTGCGGTTGAGAAATAGCGCACAGATAAAAATAACTACTCTCCACTCTTCCTCCCGTCCTAAATTTTAAAATGTAATAACTACTACTGGTTATCGACCAGTCAACATTTTCAGCAAATTATTGTTAATTTAAAAAGGTTAAAATATATGTACGTTACTATTTAAGTTTCAAAAGTTGATAAAGCTCTAGATTATACTAAAAAAGATAAAAATGTAATTGTTGTCTCATACAGTAATATAGTATAAACAATAATTTGTAAAAAAGAAACACTACAAAATTGCCATTATTTAAAAAGTTAACTAGTGTAGGGCATTAATAGAATCACCTGGTATGTATTTAGATAACAATGTTGCCAACGTATGAACTACTCAGTGTCCGCTGAGTACTAAAGATAATAACATTGTTATCAAAATATGTGTATAGGTATTGTAAAAGTTTGTAATATTGTGGTGAAGGTTTTTTTAAATAGTTTTGATAATTTATTTATTTATATTATTGCTACTCATCATTATATTCCAAATTTTTTTTCTTGGTTATTTCTACATTTTTAGAAAACTAATTTTGATTATATTTCAGCTTGATAAAAGAGCATGTGCTGCTATACATGCTGTGAATTTAAGAAATTTTTTGGGTGCTGAGTGCAGAACTATTCGTGAAGAATTGGGTGAAGAGTCTGATGAATTTATATCATTATTTGATTCACCATTAGTTTATATAGATGGTGGACGAACAACGAGTGGATTTTATACAGTTGAAGATATTGTATGTATATTTAAAAAATTCTTATGACTTACTTAATTATGCAATATAAATTACGATAAATATTATAATATATGATAAATGTTTTAGACTTATGCTACTCGCATGTTCAGAGTACATGCACATGGCACATCTGTCCATTTAGAACCCGTCAAGTTGTGTTATTCATCATTGGACATCAATTATGTATTTGTTTTAGATTCCGGACTTACTATTTTCTTATGGCAAGGCCCTAAAGCAAAAAATACACTTAAATCAAAAGCCAGGTGAGTTATTTCTTAATAGTATTTAATTGTTCGAGATATTATGAAAAAGACATTTTTAAAAAATGGTATAGTATAAAATATGATTATAGGTTTAGGGTTTATTTTAGTAAAGAACAATAAAAACCCAGTTCTTTTTATGCCTTTATTTTAATCAATTTGAATAATACAGTTAATCAAGCTCAGGTTTTTAAATCACATGCAATACTACTCAACACAATTAATTGTTTGGTAAAGGAACATAAATGGCGAACTTTCAAATAATAAACTACCTTTAATGTTATTGCACTAGAACAAACCTAATCCTAAAAACACATTTTTAAGCACAATATCATCATTTGGTACAATGCTTTTATTAATATTTTTTATAGTTACAGTTTAGTTACTAACTAACTAAAACTAAATATTTTTAAAATATTAAGTATTAAATAAACATGATTAATTTAAGTCAATTTAATTAATTGTCTCAAAATTTTAGATATAGTTGAATATCAAAAACTAAATCACTTATTAGTTTATGGTTTAATTATGTATGCATATAACATAATTTTAATTTAAAATAAGATCTGTAAAATCATTTAGACTTATAAATATTTAACAGGCTTTTAGCAGAAAAAATCAATAAAAATGAAAGAAAAAACACTGCTGAAATCATTCTTGAGGAGTATGGTGAGGAAAGCAAAGCATTTCGGGATTTATTAGAAATGGATGATGACTTTAACTCTGCTACAGATGTACAAGTAAGTTTGGTGTAGTATAATTTTTTTTTTCTTGCATAAGAACAAAATATTTAACTTATAGGACTAGTTTAATATTTTATATTTGTATAGAAAAAATTAAAGTAGGTAATTTTAACACAATTACACTTCTAAACGATTTGAGCTAAAGAAAATTATCTCTTATTTTCAGTAAAATTTAAAAGGTTATTCATAATTTACATTTTTTTACAAATTTAAAAAACTACCCTCAACACTTTGTTGATAATTAAATATTATAAATATTGTTAAATAACTTTAAAACCCTATACAGTCAAGGTATCAAATTTTATAATGTATGTATAAAGAAAAAAAATATTATATAGATATAGTGGTTATAATTTATTTTTTTGTAGGCTCATGTATCAGATAATTTTGAACCACCCCGTCCACGTCTTTACCAAGTAAAATTAGGTATGGGCTACTTGGAGTTGCCTCAAGTTGAAATTTTTCACAACAACTTAGAACATTCACTTTTGAGTTCAAAAAATGTTTATATTTTAGACTGTTCTATTGATTTATATGTTTGGTAAGTATAAACTTAAAATGTTTATTTAAAATATTATCCATTGTTATTTTGTATTATAATAACCATTTATAATGTAGGTTTGGTAAGAAATCAACCAGATTGGTAAGAGCAGCTGCTGTTAAGTTGTCACAAGAGTTATTTTCTATGATTGAGCGTCCAGATTTCGCACTAACTATTAGAATTCAAGAAGGTACTGAGCCTCAAATATTTAAGATTCGGTTTGTTGGATGGGAGGAAGTAATTGCAGTAGATTTTACTCGTACTGCTGAATCTGTACAAAAAACCGGTGCTGATTTAACTAAATGGGCAATGAAACAAGAGACAAAAGTAATTAAACAATTTTAAATTTGTTAATTATTATTGAATTGCTTCATATGGCAGGATTTATGAAATCAATGGCAGCTAATGTATTTTACCAAAACTGTATTATTGTAAAACATTTCAAAGTATTGCTAGAAAGTCTATTACTATCTAAGAAAGGAAGGTTAGCAAATTGTGTGTCTGTGTGTACAGATATGATGATCTAATTTCCATAGTTTTTTGGATTTTAAAAAAATGTTGCACTCACAGTGAGGCCTGTAACACAAACTAAAAAAATAAAATATAGACATATTTATTACTATGTATTACTTAAACGATTTATAATTTTAATTATCAACTTTTTCAGCATGATTTAGCTGCCCTATTTACTCCCCGACAGCCATCGATGTTATTCACTGAAGCGATGCAATTGATGCAAGATTGGAATGACGATCTTGATCAGATGGAATCATTTGTTTTAGAAGGGAAAAAATTTGTTCGGTTACCAGAAGATGAGTTAGGTCATTTTTATAGCAAAGATTGTTATGTATTCTTGTGTCGCTATTGGGTGCCAGTTGATGATGAAGATGGTATTGATGATACTACGGATAATCAACCAGAAGAAGATTTCCAATGTGTTGTTTATTTTTGGCAAGGCCGTGAAGCTTCAAATATGGGTTGGTTAACATTTACATTTAGGTAAGTACCATTTCTTCATCATGCAAGCTTAATAGGCCTTGAAGGCCCAACGCTGCCATCATGAGATGATGGTTTCTAGACGAATTCGCTGTTTGGGGTGGGTCGTCAGTCCGTCCAAAGAGGAGATGACAGCTCCAGTTTACCAGACGATTTTTCGTCTGGCAAACAGAGCGCCAATGACCGACTGTCGATCCTGTAACAGTGAGTGCCAAACACTTACCCACTCAGTCACTCCTTTACCCAAAGTACCATTTCATATAATTTATAATTAATAATATTGGAAATAGGAAGTGAAAGTGGGCAGCCATAATTTGTATGGGGGAGTATTCCAAAATAACATATAAAAGATAAATATAAAGAAAATGATAAGTAAAAAGCATACAAACGCCATTATTTTTATGTAAGATGGTTTGTATCCAAATTGTACGGTTTACCCTAAATGGATAAAGCTAAGAATTAAAAAAATTTCAAATCTATTTGCTTATGACAATTGTTTTTAATTGGTCTTGTTTAAAAATAACAGTGCTTACACCTTAATTAGTATATAATCATAGATTATAACATAAGTTGAAAGAGTAAATAATCTTAATCCACTTCACTTCTCTAGTCATTTAGTTTTTAACTATATAACACATTCATAAAAAGTTGGTCTATTGTGGTCGCTGTAAATTGTATTATTCTTATGTAATTCAAATTTGTAAATTAATATTTGTTTTATTTTTATTAGTTTAGAAAAACAATTTAAAGCCATGTTAGGAGAAAAATTGGAAGTAGTTCGAACTCATCAGCAACAAGAAAATATTAAGTTTTTATCACATTTCAAAAGAAGATTTGTAATCCATTCTGGCAAAAGAAAAGAAAAGCCATCTCCTGTTGAACTCTATCATTTGAGATCTAATGGTAGTGCACTATATTCCCGACTTATTGAGATTAAACCTGATGCCAGAAATTTAAATTCAGCCTTTTGGTAAGCATTTTTTTTTAATTATTAATTACTTAAATTTTAAATATTTTTGGTAAATTTTACCTCTGATATTGTTATTTTTATTTTGATACAGTTATATCGTAAGAGTACAGTTTGATCAAGAAGACACAAATGGAATTGTTTATTTATGGATAGGCTCTAAAGCTGACCCAGAAGATATTAAACTTGCTGAAGGAATTGCTGATGAGATGTTTAATGACGTAAGTTTCTAAAATAGGTGTTTTATCATGTTTTTTTTTTAATGCATTATACTGTTAGGCATGGACAAGTCTTCAAGTTCTCAATGAAGGGGAAGAACCCAATAACTTTTTTTGGGTAGCGTTAGGAGGAGAAAAACCATATGAGTGTGACGCTGACTATATGAATTACACTAGACTCTTTCGATGTTCTAATGAAAAAGGGTATTTTACTATATCAGAAAAATGTTCAGACTTTTGTCAAGTATGTATATATATATATATATATATATATTTTTTTAGAATAAACAAAATCTTTAAGTGTATTGATTTTTTATCTTTTATTAAAAATCTAAATTAAAAACAATCAAGTTATTTAATATTATTATTATAATTTCAGGATGATTTAGCAGATGATGATATCATGATTTTGGATAATGGTGAACAGGTATTCATGTGGATTGGTGCAAGAAGCAGTGAAGTTGAAATAAAACTTGCTTATAAATCTGCGCAGGTTAGTTAAGTGAACAATAAACAGTAGTATTTTTTAATTTTTTATCTAGGAGTTCTTTCAGTTTAGATAAGACTACAAAACATCAAACTTAAGATTATAATTTTTTTATTTATAAATTTAAATAATGTCTACACATTTTCTTCAAGAATTAAAAAGTGGTACTATAGTGATATCATGATTTACAGTTTGATCTAGAAACAAATTATTTTTATTAGTTTTTTTAAATTAATGTACTTTTGTTTTAACAATATTACAGCACAACAATTACTAATCAATATAAAATAAAAACAAATTTAACAACTAATAAAATATGTGAAAAGAACAATTAAATAAGAAATCCAGCTTTAGAAAGAAAGAAAATTAGGAGGACGATAACGGAGGGAAAATGGAGTTTAAAAGAAGAGAGGGATCAAGGGAGGTATAGCTGAACAGACTGAGATTATTATTATTATTTTCTATCAACATTTTGAAAATATGGCAAAGACCATACCCACTGATTGCTATTCTTCCTCATTCCCATCCTACTTCCAAAAATTATTGAACATAAATTTTCATTAATTTATGTAGTCTCTTTTGAGTTTTGAGGAACAATTGTCTGGTTATTTGTATTATGTTTTATTAATTCACATTGGCTATTGTTACTTTATACTTTAAATTAAGAAAAGTGTACTCATGACATTTTCCTATCCAAGTGTTATATACTTACATAAAAGGAAAAAATATTATCAAACTACCAAATATTTTTTTAAGAATAAAAATATGTTAACGAAAATACAAATTTATTTTTTGCTCTACTAATAAAGTCGTGGTCGATTTTTATTTAAATAAAATGTAAACAATTTTTCAGGTGTATATACAACATTTAAGAGCTAAGCAGCCAGAAAAACCACGGAAATTAATGTTGGCATTGAAAAACAAGGAATCGCGTCGTTTTACTAAATGTTTTCATGGATGGAATGTTCATAAAAAAACTCCAGAATAATTTAATATGGAACTCTGTACTTAACTGTGTTCTTCAAAAACTTTTTTTTATCTATTTATTAAATATGTTTATTTTATCTATGAGACATATTAACATATTTATGCTACTCATTTTGACAATATTTTAATCTTGATTTTTTATTTATTCTTAGTATATAAATATATTAATTAGGCAAAAAATTTAAAAAAAAAATCATTTTTACATATAATTATAATAGATAACATATAAAAATAAAAGTTTTACTGTTTTAACTGTTTAATATTTTTTACTGTTAAGACCAAATTATTAATATTTCATTTTAATCATATTTTTTTTTTTAATTATAAACTTTTAAAGGCATAACATAAATATATAATTAGTTGTAAAATAACTAATATAGGTAATTAATAAAATAAATATACCTACTTTAGATTGTGAAAAAACTAATTTCTAACATTATAATTGTTTTAAGCAGTCAAAAATAGTAATTTTTTTAATAGAATTAAATAAATAACTAAAAACAATTTCAACATTATAGAATGTAATGTAATACAAAAATAAGAGCCTATGTGTGTTAAAAAGTTTTAAAAAAATGAAATATCAAAACAGATGTCATATGCTTTTAATATGAGTTTACAAATTTTAACTTTGAACTCTTTAAGGAACGAATTAAGAATACACAGGTGCTACCCAGAGAGTGGATTATCTAATTGAAAATTGATTTTAGAAGATTATAAAATTTCAGACATATATATTTATAAACATATATATGACATATATTATTATTATTATTATGGGTAACAGTGTGAAGCATATAATTCACCATACATTTTATAACGTCGGTTTATTTGATAACAACATAACATAAATATTATAAACTACATTGTCATCAAGAGTTAATATTTATTAAAAAGTTGCTTATTTATTATGTAATGCGTCTTAATAAAAGCTATTGTACTTCGTAGAGGTGTTTTAAATTGTCGCATTTGTGGGTTTAAAATAAATTACAGTGTTGCTATTTTGTGAAAAAATATCAATTTCTTTAATCTACGCGATAACGATAAAAAAAAGTTGATAAGACAAAAAGATTTCGTGATTATGACCGAATGGCGATATGCAATTTGCAAATCAAAAACTATGATCGCGACCAAAATATTATATATTTTAATCGATCGCGAGTTTTCAATTTTTTTGAATAGTTCATTAAGTAAAACAATGCACTTTAGAATTTTTGAAATTGTTTAGTTAGTTAACTAATAATGTTTAGTTACTTTTTTTTGTATTTTTATTAAATAATGTGGTGCAATATCCTCTATGTCGTCAATTCCATGATTATAATGACGACTTAAGTATAAAATTATGCAGCAAATAGTAACTACGGGTAGACTCATCTCGCGTGCATTATGGAATGGGTTCACAAATTTATCCCCTTCAAATTCTGAACACGCAAACAAAAAACGCGAACCTTCATTCCTATATGCAGTTTGTGGATTTCCCAAAGAATCATCTCGCAAACACTCACCAGTTAAAGGAAAATTTGGCGATGACGCTTGGTTCTCTGCTAAAGGAAAAGCTACTGATGTTTTAGGTTAGTACTTAATTGTATTCCAAAAATTTGACTTTTAAAAATTTATATCTTAATAACGTATAGAATGATAAGAATTTATTGTTTGACTTGAATTTAGTTTTGCTTGAAATTATTAAAGTTGGTTTAATATACATGTTAATGTTATGTTAATATTACTTATGTTATGCTTAAAACAAGTATGAACTCTACATAAATTAAGTGTAATTCTAGACTAGGTTTTTGGATGTTTTATCGACTTGAATGATAAAAAAAATAATTAGTAATAAAATAAATAAAAATATAGGATCAATTATTTTATTCATATTGCCCTAAATTACTTATTATTCATTCAATTAGACTTAAAGCACTTTTAGTGGATGTAGGACGAGTAATTACAGACCATACCTATACATAATTTAATTTGTATTGTAAAATTCAGTCAATGGCTAGGTAGCTAGTATTTCACTAATAAACCATAAATAATATGACAGACATAATATTAGTCAATAATTAATATATATAATAATAATAATACATTTATTGTTATTAAACCCTTAGAAATATATATAAATAAATAATCTTTTTTTTATGATAATAACTATACCTATTTTACTAGTTAACTGGATTACAAACTAATTATTTCAGATTTTCAGATTAAATTCATGTAATAAAGTTTAATTAGAAATTAATGTTTCTGTTTAACAGGAGTTGCTGACGGTGTTGGTGGATGGCGACACTATGGTATAGATCCCGGTGAATTTTCAAGTTTTCTCATGACAACATGTGAAAGACTTGTATCTTTAGGAAAAATAATACCTAATGAGCCCAATAAACTTTTAGCACAAAGTTATTATGAATTACTTGAAAACAAACAACCAATTTTAGGTAAGTTAAATTTTAACCTTTTATTTCAAAAACATTGTACAATGTTATGTTTGCACACCTAAATTCTAATTAATTTAATTATTTTTTAAATTAACTGTTAAAGAAAATATCTTAGGATTTTTGAATGTACAAATTATACAATCACTTATATAGTTATTGTATTTCAATCTATTTGTAGGAAGTAGTACTGCTTGTGTTGTTGTACTAAACAAAGAAACTTGCAGTATATACACAGCTAATATTGGTGATAGTGGCTTTATGGTTGTACGTGGAGGCCATGTTGTGCATCGTTCTGAAGAACAGCAGCACTATTTTAACACGCCCTATCAGTTGTCAGTACCACCTCCTACACATAGTGGCCAAGTTCTCAGCGACAGCCCAGACTCGGCTGATATATCAGATTTTGCTGTGGAAAATGGAGATGTCATTCTTTTAGCAACTGATGGAGTTTTTGACAATGTTCCTGATCATTTGTTGCTTAAAGAATTAAGTCGAGTTGAAGGTGTTCGTGACCCTACTAAATTACAGTGTGCAGCAAATACAATTGCTTGGATGGCTAGAATTTTAGCTTTTGATAGATCTTTCTTATCACCATTTGCACGTGCTGCTCAAGCGAATGGCATCAATACTGTTGGTAAGTCCTTAATAAAACTGTAAGCTAAGGATAAGTCTACAAAGCACACTTATCTTATTTGTTTCTAGTCCTTTATCAAAATTTTGCATCAAGTTTAGTATGTATGTGACTTGTGCATTTTTTCTCAGACCTAAAAACCAGCCAGTTTGAGTGGCTAGCTAGTAGTTTTTCGAAAAGGTCATGGCCCATAAACATTACTTTTCGGTATTTTTTATTGTCTTCTATGGTCCATATTTTAACCAAAGTGACATAGTTTCTGAGTGCATAGGTCATCTAATCCAGTTGACTTTTGTAAATTTTTCCTTTTGGATTTCTGGTTTTGTACTATTTAATAATAATTGACATGTTACCTTTGTTTTTGAATCATTGCTGATGCTTCCCCTTACCAAACCTTGTGTAAATACTAAACCTCTTGTCCATATGCTCTACTATTTCACACTGTCTGCTCTTTAGTACTTAAATTGAAAATAAAATAAAAGCATAAAGATATGTAATAATTATAAAAGCCAATTTAGGACATTATTATAAAATAAACTAAAAATTATTTGAACTGTGCTTGGTTTGGACTAAGTTGGGTTAATCTATGCTGGGTTCATACTATTTCCAAAATCGCATTAAAGCCTTTGATTGTGAAAAAATCACTAATTAATGTTCTATACAAATTTTGAATTGATTCTAACAATTTTCGCGAAGATACAGCATATCAAATTTGACAACTGAAAAACTGGTCAGATTTTTATTCGGTTGTTCCTGGTTTTGAGGATGAAAGATTGACTTTTTCTACTTTTAACATAACCAAGTACTAATTGCATACAATTTCGGATCTATAGAGCTGCTACTCGAGTAAATCAAACTAAAGGAAAAAGAGTTATTGTGTTACACAAAAAAAAAAAACCACACATCATTGTAAATATTAATATTGCTCCCCATCAAAGCTAAGAAAATCAATCTATTCCACATCTTGTCCCTACTTTTTTTTTTTATTAAAATCTTGGTATTACTTAATATTATATTTATTTTTTTAGGTGGGAAACCTGATGATATAACTGTGCTTTTAGCAACTATAGCTATGTGAAGAACCAACAATAGGTTAGTTCTAAATTATATACTTAGACATAATTTCTGGTAAGTGTGTCCTTTTTTTTTAATTCTAAGCGTATATCAGTTTTTTTTGGTTTTAAAATTAAATTCAAAACCTTATCAAAATTTAACTTATCAAGTCCGATTTACAGTTTTCTATGTACTTTTAGTATCCATCTAAAATCAAATAGCTATGTGGTATATACTGTGTGTATAATTAATTTGAGAATCACTGGCCAAAATGATATAGAATGTTTAACCATTTAATTGTGAAGCAAAAAAATTAACTACTTTTTTTTATAAATTTATTATTATCTTGTTCAAAAAATTATATAAATATTTTTTACTGCCAGTTAAAGAACCAATATTTTAAGATAATTTACAATTTATTCAAGGTTTGTTTTTTTTTAATAAACTATTTATATTTAAACGTGTATAAACAATCTAGTCATTTTTGTTGTTGAAATCATCCCCCCTAAATTATTTGATTCAAGTACATTTTTTTCCATTCAGAAATAATTTTGTTTTATATAATAACGATTAATATACTATAAAATATTTAAAATTTGTTAACATTTTATAAATATGATTACGGTACTGAATTATATTGAAATATCATACAATAATCAATTTATTAAAGGGAATAAATACGTTTTTATTAATGGTGTTTTTGATATAACAAATATAAAATTTTTGTATTGAATTGTTTGCCCATTTGTACATTTTAGCTTAAAATGTTTAGCTATTATAATACACGGTTAAAATTGTATTATTTTTTACATCCAATAATTGTGTTTATTGTCCTACTTTGTATATTATATAAAACAAATTATACTAAACTGCAGTATGTTAATAAATACTATTTGTGTATAGTTTATATTACTATAATTTCTCTAAGATGTTTTATATTCTTAATTAATGCTATAACATCTATAAATTTACATACCTAACTTTTCATTAATGTTATCTCTTTTAACATTTGTTTGCTGTATAATGATCATGTGAATGTAACAAAAAAATGAATTAATTGTTATGTGATTTATAAGTTGTAAAAATAAATAGGTTTTGATGGTTCAATTTTTAAGCTCTATCTGCTAAATACTTTTTTAGGGTGGCTTCTAGTAAACTGCAGGTATTACCACTTTTCTAATCATTGGTATAATATGTTGTATGTAGATTAATGGTAGGGATATCCATGGAATATTTGTATTTTTTATCCAAGTTAAATAATAAAATAATTGTTTTAAATATACATCATAAATATAAGTATTTGTTTATAAGCAGATTTGTAACAATAGCTTTATTATTTATTTGGATTAAAAAAAAAATTGTCAAATTCAAATTTCAGTTCCAACCCGAATTTAAATAACTATGTATATATTACCTCAACTTTGATTGTTTTTTGCTAATAATAAATATGCAACTGAATTGTTTTTATTTCTATTCAGAAAATTGAATTAATTAATTTTAAATGATTAGCAGATCAGAGGACTTTTAGCTCTAGAAAAATGTAAAATATAAAAGCATTTATGCACTAAAAAAAAACAGCAACTTTTTTATTCTTTGACTTATCCCATACAAATGGAGAAGCTCAGCCAAATCGGAACTATTGATCCTTATTTTAATTTGTTTGATTAAAAATATACTTACACAGGAATTCCAATTTTTTAATTATATGCCAAGAAATGAATGTACCTGCTAATAACATGTATAAGGTATTAGAAATATGTAATTACATGTCCTCACAATTTAGTAGAAAAGGACTAGGTAAGCATAAAAAAAAGAATATTATATATGCTAAACGTTAAGTATACAATTTACTGCCAAAAGATAGTTAATAATTAAGACACTGTTACAACAGGAGTGCATTGAGGAACTGCTAAGCATCTCTCGATGATTTTTAAGGGGGGGGGGGTATGGTTAATTCGTGCAAATAACGGCAAATTTTTGTGAATTTTTTTTGACGACACAGTTAAAATCTGTTTATTAAAACTAATGGTACATTAAAGTATAACATTCGAAGAATATTGTGTAATATTTGCATGTAGAAATATTAAAAAATACGGTAATGGCGGCAATTATTCGGAAGCGTCTCGGAAAAAAGTAGAATTGCGGTGCCCCTCATAACTCGATGCTGGATCATCCGAAATTAAAAAAATCAAGTTCTTTCGTTAGATAATTGCTTTCCTCAGGTAACGCTGGGAGGGTTTTTTGAAATTTCAATTTTTCACTTTTTGGGAACACTTTGAAGGGAAAAACGCGATTTTTGCGAAAAAAATCGGCTAATTTGTTATTGTAAAATAAAAACTATTAACAAATTTGAAAAAAAACTCTCCAGCGTTACCTCGTTAGTTATGTACTGAAATAGTGTTCAAAATTTCAAAAGGATCGGTGCAGTAGTTTTGAAGTTATGGTGGTCACCGACTTTGAAAACGTGAGTTGTGGGAAAAACGCTTTAAAGTTAACGATAGTGCGCTCGGGCCGGGCAGCTATAAAATTCCGACAACTCATAACGTCGTCAATTTTGTTCCGATCGACTTGAAATTTTGACACAATATTCTTGAGATATTATGCATTCAGTTAACAAAAAAAAAAAAAAAATTTGACTACCCTACTCCCCCCTTAATACAGGGTATGGCAGTTGAACCCGACGATTTTCGTGGGCGTGGTTTTAAGTGGTAGAGAGTGGAACTGCACCTACTGCTTCCAGACACCCGGAATTTAACATAGACGTTGGTCAAGTGAACAGCGTGCGTTCGCGGTAAAAGCGTATTAAAAAAGTAATAATAGTTTCGTAGGCGCTCAACGAGCTTTTCGCAGACAGTTTGGTTTATCTCCTCGCGATTCTGTGCCTTCTCGTGGTACCATCCACCTGTAGGTGAAAAATTTTGAAACTACAGCTAGCAAGACTCGAAAGAGGCGATACTGAAAAAACCAGCCGGACCCCAGAAAATGTAGAGCTGGTGCAACAAGCAGTAGGGAGAAGTCCCCGAAAGTTAGCCAGGCGTCACAACACAGAACTTGGTATAAGTGATTAGAAAAAATGAAGTTTTCAAATTTGTAACATTAATTTCCACTTTTTTACTTTGTACTTGTTGGGCAAAAAATTTAAAAAAATTACTTATTCTATTTTTCTTTATTTTTTCAAATATTCAGGTTTGACTACTGCACCCTGTATGATAATTAATCATATTTTTTTAATGATAACTATAAAAAAAAGTATTCATTTCTTAGTCATTTGGAACAATTTTATTCATTTATTTAGTTATTTTAAAAAATGATTAATAAATTCTGCCCCAAAAATATTTTTTTATTTTTATTAATTTGAAACAATAAAATACAAACGTACATAATAAGTATTACTATATATTATTACAAATATATTAAAATAATATATTCAAACTGTTAAGAAATTATTGTTAACAAAAAGTAAAACACATTTTAACTTGGGTAAATTGTTATTGTATACTATTATAACATTATGGGCAGAATTTACAGGATATCTATTGATTAACAATTTGTTTATTTAATAAAATAAAATATACGTTAAATTATAAATTCATAATATCACTTGTTCTGTTTTGAATCATGTGTTACTTTATTTTAAAAAACTTGAATTTCTTTATTAATTATTTCAGACAAAATTATTCAGCAGTCATAATATTATAATAAATCACATTCAAACGTTTCAATGCATAAAATAGAAAATTATTTTATAGAAAAATATCTTATAAACAAAATATAGTACATGTAATAAAGTAAAATGGAATACTTTTTAAAGCTATAGTTCAAGTTTAAAACTAGTAAATAAAACCAATTAATATTCCATCTTTTAAAGAAATAAATTGATAGAAAATATTTTAATACATAAAAACAATTACATACTGAATATGGTTATTATTTTTAATTCAGACATAATACAAAAAATAATTCTAATAATTTAAAACGCTTAATTAAAATAAGTAAAAGTATTTAAACAAAATGATACATCGTCATCAAACGAGAAAGCTAAATATGCACATAAATAAAATAACATAAAATTATATTTAAAACCTATTGTTTTTTTATGTACTAGTATATTGGGAGGAAAAATAAAAAATACACATACCTAAAATATAAAGAACTAGTTATTTCTTTATATATATATATATTATCTATATAAAAAAATTTAAAAAGCAATGCTATTTTCACATAAATAAAAGCTGGGCAATAATATACCTACACTTCTATGATAGACTAGAAATTAAAATCTTAATTTGTGTTAATGTAGTGGAGATATTTTTTAAATTTAGCAAAGCAGAGCATATTTTAACAACACGAATTGTCGGGACTTTGTACTATCAGCGACAGTCCCAAACTTTAATTGTTTTATCCACACTACCTGTTATTACAAATGGTTGCGATCGATGGAAATCTACAAAGAAAAATTATTTATAGTTAATTAAAAATTACATGTAAACATATTTTAAATCTTGCCTGTGTAATGATATTAAACAGATTTACAGTACTTACCAACTGTGGTACAAAAATGACTATGGGCCAATAAAGTTTTCATATTTCGTTTGTTTGCCAAATCCCAAATTCTAAGTGTTTTGTCGTCACTAGCAGATATCACATATTTACCACCAGGATGAAACACTAAACTACGTACCCAATTGTCATGTCCAACCATAGTAAACAGACATGAACGTGAAGCCACATCCCACATCTAAATTAATTAGATATTAAAACACAAGCAGTTATTTATTTTTAGTTTTATACTGTTACTTGCCTTAATGGTTTTATCTCGTGAACCAGATATAATAAAAGGTCCTTCATAACCATTTTTCTTTTTATCAACCCCAGCGCCTTCATTAATTGTCGATGACGCTGCAGCAGGTGCCCATGCAATGCATTCTACTACATGTTCATGGCCTCGTAAATCTGCCTAATTATGAAAAAATAATTATAACTCAGTATTAATTAATACAAAAGTATTACAATTCAATGTTACAATTTTTGCATTTCTACTCACTTTACATTGAGTAGCTGCAATTACCCAAACTTTAACAGTGTGATCATTGGAACAAGAAGCTAACAGTTGGCCACACGGAGAAACTTTCACTTTTCTAACCCATTCACGATGCCCAGTGAATGTTTTAACACAGTATCTAAAATTTAATATTTTAAAAACAATAATGTATAATTAAAAAATGTATGAACATTTTTTAATGAACAAAAGATTTAAAATATCATACCCTGTATTAACTTCCCACATTTTAATTGTTTTATCTCTTGATGAAGAAACTATAAAATCTCCACCTTTAAGGAAACAAACTCCCGACACACTGTGTTCGTGGCCTTGCATGGTACGAATGCATTCGTAAGTCTGACTAAAATCCCATAACTTAATACTCATATCAGCACTACAAGACACTAAAATGTTTCAAATTATGTCCATTAAATATATATAAGTATGCATTTTATAATAGTACTCGTGGAATTACATAGAATACCAACCTAGCAATTTACCACTCTCGTCAAAAGCAACATCTTGTATAGCTTCTGTATGACCTTTCAGAGTTCTTTCATATTCACCAGTCTCATAGTCCCAACTTTTTATTGTAGCATCTTCACTTGCTGATACAAGAATATTAAAAACTGGATGAAATATAACTTTTACTACTGTTTCTCTATGTCCAGTCAAATAATGAGTTTCTGGAGCTCTTGGAATCCAGTCACTTGGTGAGCGTAATGCTCTTTTAGGAGCACCAGAGTTAATTTCTTTTTCATACTCGGAAAGTTTTGATTCTAATTCGCTTACCTTAAAAATTGTATTAAGGTGTAAATTTTTAAAGAGCATTTATTAATAACGTATTTTTAGGTTAAAAACTAATGATTAGTTGAATAACTATAGTAGTAATCTATACTTATTACCTCTTGGGTTTAATTAATAGACTTTTATGTTTGTATTGCATATCACCGTTTAAAGTGAAACAGTAGTGCGTATCTCAGCTTTTGAAGGTTTACAGGAGAAGCAAAACACACATTTTTTAACATAACACGTTAACATTTTTATCAATATCAGTGTAACCATTAATCTGACAGAAATTTTCTGTCTTACTTAAATTGTTGGCATCAGCTCAATTTATCAATATTGACAATATACCCATTTTGTCAAATGTTGAGATACGCACTGTTGCACTTTAAACAACGATATATTACATATTAGTATATAATGTATACAACTGTATGCAATGATTATAAATATCATATGTACAATGATACAAATGATATAAACGATCATGGTTAACTAAATTACATTGCTCACATAGCTTACTTTTTTTTGCAATCTAATTACAGAAGTCCATTTTTTTTCTAGTAAACCACCATATTTATTTTCTACCTCTCCGGGCATATCAGCATCTTTCTTCAAACCTTCCAGTGCATTGTAATAACTATTACTACTTAAGTAATCAGCTATAGCTTTGTTCCTGAAAAATATCATTAACACTTATTTGAAATATACATTGATATGAAATATTTTATATATCACTATGGTGTTAATTCATAATCATAAAAAGCAGAACACAAAATTTTAATGTAAGAAAAGCGTGAAATTAAAATATGTAGCTCATTATTTGAGAATTTTTTAAAATAGAAACTAGAAGGTAGTTTTATTTGAAAAAAATAATAAAAGATTAAAATTATTTAATATGCATTATATCTCATTTACTAAATTTATATTCAAGCTAGCTTAACTAAAAATTAAGTCAATAAGTTCACAAGTATTATAATTGAAGAATAAATAGTTGCAAACATTAAAAAGTTTAGCTCAATTAAATATTTTTGAAAAGAATTTGTGTTCAGGTGAAATTGAATCATTAAATAATTAATAGGTTTACATGCAAAACTGATTTAATGTAATACGAATTGGTTAACTCCCAGAGTTAAAAGAATATAATCAGCTGGTAATCTAGTTTAATAGAAAACAGTTTGACTTAAACAAAATTAGTAACTTCAGATTTGAAACTCTGACTAAAAATAACTTTCAATGTTGCCAAGGAAGTTGTGATGGTCAAACCTATAAATATTCAAGTTTTAGCTTTGAATTTAAAGTTTGTCTTAAATTCATAGGCGCAAATACGAGGGGGCTAGGGTGAGCTTAGCCCCCCCAATGCTAGACATAGCCCCACCAAAAAAATTAGGTTATGCATAACATTTTAAAATATAAAAATATATTAACTTATATTCTATTCAGAATAAGAACAGGCTTCGGCGGCCGAGTGAAGCCACGCCCATGCGCACAAGTCGGCCGCCGAAACCTGTTCTTATTCTAAATAGAGTATATATATGTATATATTTTTAAAAATGCCAGCCCCCCCCCCCCGAGTTAAAAATTTGAATTGTGCCTATGCTTAAATTGCTTATACGGCACTGCTTAATAAATAGGGATTAAATTCTTAACGGTTTAATTCATCTACACTAAAATGTAAATAATATAAAATTACACTTACAATTCTTCACGTTGTCTTTGAGACAGCACCATTTTCATGTCTGTATGACAAAAATGTTGATGAAAATGTATTAGTCTCACTTAAATTCTACTATGAATGACTTCTCAAACTGAAACCATTTTAAAATAAAGTATTGTAAATACATGTTTTCTTAACATTTTATCTGTTTTTCATTCTTTTACATCCAATTATACTTTAAATTGTGCTGATCTAACCTGTATTTGTTTTACATAAAAATTTGTTTTATTCTCTATTATTTTGCTTGATATTAACCTTCAAGCGCTCGCGTTTATTAAGGTTACTACATTGCTTGCGATGCTTTTGTACTGCTTTAAACTGCATCGGAATGCTGACTTTACATATTTTGATGTGGCGCTTTTTTTTTTAAAAGAAAGATGGTGTAATTGTCCATACACGAGCACATGAGGGTTATCATTTGTTTATAATTAAAAAACCGCGGACATTATTCTAAATATATTATTACTTTTATCCAACAACTCCTGGATTTTGTTTTTATATATTATATTATATACTAAAATATGACAAGTTATATTATAGATATTACAAATTAAGTATTACAATTTTTTTTTTATTTTGTTATATATTTTGGTGATGAATGTATGTAATATTTATACATTTTTTATACAAAATAACTACACTATTGTATACAGCGTAAGCTAATGAATATGTATATTTACTTACACAGTGAGCATAGTTATTATTTTTATTATTTATCTAAAACATTGCTGTATACACTGATCAGATTAGTATTCCAATAGATTTGATAAAATTATTTTGTTTCGGACAATTTAATTTGAGGTACCCACACAATAGAAATCGGGACTCATTTTCAGAACTGATTTTTTACGGCTCGGTCAGGGTTTTAGAACTATATGGGAACATGGCACCATGTGGTGAAAAACTGGTAGTTTCGTGTAAAAATCTGGCTTAATGGCAACCATTAGTTAATATAACAACTTTCAAATTATCTGTAGCATAACCAGAACCAAAGCAAGGAAATAATACAGCAGGTTCAAAAATAGGTAAAATAGACATTTTTTCTTATGGTAATCAATAAAATTAAATGTTGTTAACACACAAAAAAATCCACCAAAAATTTAATTTGTTTTTGAAATATTTATGAAACAAGAAAACAAACAAAACCTAACTAGACTGTTAGGTCTAGTAACTAGTAAACAATTTACCAACTAGTCTGGTTTGTCGAACAATTATTTTTCTTTTATGTGGGGCTATTCAATGAAATTGGTTATATAATTAAGTTTTACAATAAACGACAGCTTAAGTTGTTAGGGCTCTTAATACGAGCAATTAAAATAAACAAATAAAAACCTAATTTGTAGATGTTAGAGTGAGTTGTTGGAATTTAAGATTATAAGACAAACAAATTTTATAAATATAAATAAAATAATAATGTTAAAATAAGTAGTCAAATATTTTTTTGTACTATTAAAATATTACATGATATACAAGGTGTTGGTTACACATATTTTATAAGATTAATGTGCTACATAATGTCGATGACAAAAAAAACGCCTGTGCCATATTTAGAATTTTGTGGTTTAAAAAAAGTAAGCTATAATATGTTAAAATCCCCTATATGCTAACTTCAATCTAAAATATATGAAAAATAAATATAAAACCTCTTATGTGTTACCTATAAAATGTATGTGGTATTTCTTAAGTGGCAAAACATTGATAAATACTTTATTCACATCTTTTTAAAATAAGATGTTTTATAGTTTTATAAATTTAAAGCATGTTTTATTAGAAATTTGATTTTTGTAAAATATTTTTTGTTTCCAAAAAAATGAAGTTTAGCACATTAAAAGTTTTTGTGAGTCAACAGCAATAAAAAAGCAATATATTGAATGATGCTCTAAAACAAAGTAGCTTTTTGCCAAACTTCTTACTACAATTATGATTATGGTAACTGGTGGATTTCTAGGAAAAATTATGATTTTAAATACTTATAGATTACTTTTATCGACTTCATAAGTTAAACATAATTGCTGTAATTTATAAATAAAATTATCTATTCTTTTCAAAATGTAATTTATATTAATTTACAGTATTTTTTTATATTTAAAATATTTAATAAACAAATTTTATTCATCAAAAGTAAGGTAAAATAGAATAGGTACTATTTAACAATTAATATTAAGAAATATAGTATACCCGTTCCAGATGGCAAGTGATTAAGATACCAAAGATGATACGTGAAGTAAATAATTGAATGCACTATTGTATAAAATTCATCGGGAACAAAATCCAAATATTATTCAATCACTAATTACTTCTATACAAACGAAATGAAATGTATCGTTCTATTAGCATTTCAAAGAAACTCATTTTAGATAAATAAACGATATAAATTTACACTAGATTCTAGAAGTAATATAAAAAAAAGTCAGCTTTCAATTTGTGATTAAAATCAATATGGCGTCTGGTTATATTATCTTTGTAAAATTCCGTTCTTCTGGATGTGGTTGTAGTGATAACGTATGTATGTTACCACTACTGATACTATTCCCTGAACAAAACACGAACTAAGATAAAAACTTGACACGGTATTTGGTAGACGGTACTAGATATAGTATTAACTATTAGGATTTAAGCATGTTCCATTACTAAATAAATTTATCTATTAGCAATACATTTGCTAAGTATATTATATTTATTATTTTTTTAAGTTTGTTAGAATACGTTTATTTAGTCACAAAGGAACCTTTTCCTAATCGCAAGCATTCCAATGATTCGTTTTTTTGCAGTTTGACCACAAAATAGACCCTTAGAGTAAAAATATGTTTGACCACAGAATAGACTAAAATCGCATTTATTCTATGATTTTATTTTCGTATAATCTGTGATTTTATTGACCTGCAACTGCCTCTCATGACAAGTAAAAGTATTTATCGTGGTATTAATATCTAATTTAAACAACATAACAATTTGTTATTTGGACTTTGGAATATTATTCTGACATGCCGGGAGAGTAAACGGCAATGTGAGAAATTTCGTGGAAGAAAAAATTAACTTGTGCAATTTGAACGGTAAAGTTCCATGAGAATCCTTGTACTCTTGTGGGCCAGTAACCATATTTTTACCCAATGTTTAGGAGTTAATAGGTCATTGGTAACTTAGATCATAACATTATATAAATGGTAACGATTTATTATCAGCTTTTCTATGTTATCGCATTTCGTCAATAGTTTGTCTCAATTGTCAAATCACGGTCTAATACGTCAGATGTTAATTTACTAAAATAATAATATTTATTCAAATTACTGGATGTGTAATTTTTAAGGAGTTTAATCAGTTTACTACTCTTAATGTTTTATTAAGACGCTATTAAATAATGTTTTTTTTGCTCATATGTCTTGAATAATAGTGCTAAAATGTCTGGAGGAAACGAATTTTCTATTTTTCAAAAAAATAATACTGACCAAATACTTTCGACTTCAGATGAAAATATATCCAATTCCAAAATGAATGATGTCGAAAATAGTGTTGATGAAGCACTTGATAAACTTGTTGAGAACATTTTTCATTTTGCTTTAAAACCCAATTTTGATAAGGAGTACGATACTTCAATTATTTACTTACCAGATTTAACCGAAATATTAAAAAATAATGTTGCAAATGAATCAAAATTGGTCATGCTTGAACAGGCTATTTTTGAAAGAATATTATTACCTGATCCAGAGTCATTTTTATTAAAGAAAAAGCGCGATGTTTCTGTGAATGTACACACTGTTCAAAAGGAGTGTATAATTTATTTATTTAAATGCTTTTTGGAATTACAATTTGCCAAGCAAGAAAATCGGTATCCATCTATTGAAAAAAGTATTTATACAAAAATTAGCGGTTTTATTTCTAATAATGTATCTACAGCTCTTAAACAACCAGATCTTCATGGTTTGCAAGATATACATTCACAGGTATATTTTTATAATCTATACTCTGTTTCGCAAAAAGAATATGTTAGGGCAGAAAGAAAAATGCGTTACTATTGTATGCACCTGCACAGACAGAATAATGTGTTTTATGTTTCTGTGCAACCATATTCTCTTGGCGAACAGATCATAGGTAGTTTTACTTTTTTATGTAAAAAATATTGTATGTAAAAGTACTTTTTGTTTATTTATATTAAAGTATACTCAATTTTAGATTTTAGGGATTTTTCATAATAACATGGCATCATTTGAAGACTATACAAACTTCTTTACTTCTGTGAATCATTGTATTATATTGGATGAAGATGATAAAGAAGCGCAGTTAAAATCAGCATACCAACCAGTTTTGGATAAAATTAAGGAAAACATAAAAAAATCTACTATTATATTTCTACCAAATTGTGAATTGGCAGTTTTACAAGTATTTTCTTCTTTAACACTATTAGCTCAAGTAAGTTAAACTAAAATTGTATTTTATTATGAACAGTTTTTGAAATATTTGTTTAGTTATGTTTTTAGGAATTTATTTAAATGTTTTATATTAACATATATTTAAGGTATTGATTGACCACTGTTATGTGCCTAATGAAGCTAGTGGTTATCATTATACAGACACAATTCTTGGCTCTCTTTTTTCTTTATCTGTTTTACCAAAGTCAGCAGGAGTACAATTTGAATTTTTTCAAAAACCTATGGAAGAGGTTCGTATATTTTATTTATACAAATAAAGTACTAAATTAACTCTTAATATATGGCTAATAGGATATAATGATTTGGTGTATTTAAGCACATAGCTGCTAGTTATTTTGGCCCTTAGGTCTTAGTAAAAAAACAACCTGTAAATATATATTTTATCTCAATATTCTTAAAAAAAATTGTTATTTAAAATCTATTATTTTGTTTTAACTATCTCTAATAATTTGTAGTTATTTTTCTTGTATACCGATTATTCTTGCCTCTGTTCTACTCACGTGATACATAGGAATTTAGACATATTTTTTGTCTGTTAAGCCAATTGATTGACTGATGCGATAAGGAATAAATAGCAGATTTATTTATTTTAATTTCATATTTTAGAGTTTCCTAATTTGAAATTGAAAAAGTAAAAACTAATCTCAATTAACTTAATGACAAATGCAGATATGTTTATACATTCCTTATAGTACATTAATATATCAATTGGATCAATGAACAAAATGACAAATGTATATCTTAATTCTTGTGGTGTTTGTGAAAAGACAGGAATAATATCCAAATTCCAATCCCCTTTGATTATATGTGTCTAATTTTTTTAGTTATCTGGTCCATTAGAGGGAAATATATGGAATGGTATGGAGACACTGCATCAACAAATACATAAAATATGTTTAAATCTGTTGAAAGCTGGCCCTCAAGTTAAACATAAAACATTGTCATGGTTTGGAAATTGTTTGGAAAAAAACTCGGGTCGCTGTAAATTGTGGAATGTTGAAACGTCAATGTTAGAATTTATCTCTGATGGTTTTGCTATAAATTTGAGTGCTGTTCTTCTAAGACTTTGTCAGCCTTTTATATCCAACAAAAACAACACAAAGTTGTTAAAAATTGACCCAACTTACTGTGCAGCCAAAGTTGGTATAAATATTATTATATATTAAAAATAATTAATTTAAAATATTTATTTTTTTTAGGTCCAAAATTACGATGAAAGTCAAGAACGTGGAATACATTTTTTTAAACTTAATGAAAGCACTATGTTATTACCTACAGACTCTGAAGACTCAAACCAAATTGAAAAAAGACCCGTGGCTAAAGGACAATTTAATTTTATAACTGAATGTTTTTTTATGACACATAAATCATTAGAAATAGGGTTTGCTCAAATACAAGAAAAAATGACTAATATTAATCAAGAACTTGCAAGAATGCAACAAACATTCGTAGATGCTCAACAGTCTGGATCTGCAACCTCAGAAGTAATGAAGCTTATCAATGATCGAATGGAAACTGAAATGACTAAGTATAATAAGTTATATATATATATTTTTTTTTACTAACTAAATATTACTTCTATTAGATATTTATCTATGAAAGCTGCTCTTCTAGAACCATCAACTTTACATCTTCTAAGTCAATTTCAGAAAGCAACATGTGTATGGCTTGTTCAAGTTGTTTGCGACGTAGATAAAGATTTTCAATCAAATAATTTGCAATCTTATTGTCCAGAAAAATTCAGAACTATTGAGTTTCCGTTAACTAACATTGTTCCTCCTACTTTGAAGTATGAGTAATATAAACTACTTAATACTATGAAATTAATTAAAAACGTTTTATAGATGCATTCCCGAGTTTGTAATGGAAAATATTTGGCGCTACTTAATGTTGGTACGTCGTTTTCATTCACGCTCATTGGAGGAACCTGGTTTTGAACTAGTCAGTGAACTTTTAAATGCTATACTAGTGTTTATGATATCTAATACTAGGGTTAGAAATCCACATTTAAGAGCCCGCTTAGCTGAATGTTTAGACTGTTTACTACCTCATTCAGATGAAGATACTGCTGTTACAAACTCAATAGGATCATTTTACAGACAAAACTTATTTTTAAATCATCCTCATCGTAAACAAGTTAGTATTTTAAAATTTACTATAAAAATATAGTATTATTATTGATAGTTTTAATATTTTAGATTGTCTATGCATTATTGGATGTATTTGTTGGTATTGAAATGACTGGACAAAGTGTGGAATTTGAACAGAAATTTAACTATCGTCGACCAATGTACATTGTTATGGATTATTTATGGAAATTAAAAGAACATAGAGAAGTTTTTAAGTAATTTGACACAATAAAATATTTTATTGTAGATACATAAACCATAAAACAGATATCAATTTTTTTTTTTTTTTTTTAATTACTTAAACTATATACTGTATATGATATTCAACTTAAAAGTAACTTATTTATTTTGCTGGAAACTAATGACAACTTTGTATTTTGCACTTCCCTTTCCTGACTTTTAAACTAATAATTTTAAAAGAAATAATTAAAAAATGGTTATTGGCCAGCCAACAGTCTTAATAAATTATTCTTTAACTAAATTGTTAATAAAACTATTACAAGTTTCAAAAGTTGATAACCCTCTAGAAAATACCAAAAAATTTAAAAATTTAAAAACCTTATAATATTGTCAAAAAATATAAACAAGAATGTCTTCAAATAGAAAATTATTTTTTTAAGCAAATGAATGGTCTGCCTTGTTTTATTTCTATTGAGTTGTTAACTTTTTGAGTTTTGATGTAGGTTTATGTTTTTATGTAGAAATCAAACAATAAATTTAAAAACATTTTAATTATGTATCAATTGTATGTATTTCACTCTGTGATTAATTATTTATAGGTCGCTAGCTCGTGATGCAGAAAATAACATGGAAGCTACAAACCCTCCATTATTTTTGAGATTCATTAATTTGTTATTGAATGATGCTGTATTTTTATTAGATGAGGCTCTGACCAATATGGCTCTTTTGAAACAAATGCAAACTGCACTGTATGTATATATCTATAATTATTAGTTTTAATAGGTACTGTTTTTTTAAAAAGTTTTATGATCCTAATTACTTAAAGTTAACGTGCAAATTTTCTCTTTCTTTTTCGTTAATAAAAAAAAAAATTTGACTTCAAATTTTTGAGAAATTTGTATGTCATAACATTATTCTAAACCTACCTGAAATACACTAATATGTATCCTTGTTTAAATATGTTATTTTAAGAAAGCAAGAAGTTGATAAATTTGTTTTATCATAAATTTAAACAAAAAGATTTTAGTTAAAAGTTAAGTAAAATTATGGAAAATTAAAAAAAATTTGTAACAAGAATAAAAAGTAAATTAAAACTTTTTTTTTAACATTAAATAAACGTATCTACAATTTTGCTAATTTACTATATTTTCTTTCAAATTTGTATTTTCTTTGTCTCATTTAATCAGATATTGTATTTGACTTGGCGAGTCCATACAAAGAATCAATTAAAACATGTATACCATATAAAAGCTATATTAAGTGTATTTTTATGGTTTTTTCCAAAATCAATAATAAATTTATGTAAAATTAAAAATAATAATTTGATAAACTCTTAGTTTTCTTTTTTTAAATTAAAAATGTTGTTTTATTGAAAAACAAATTGAATAGTGAATAGAAATAGACAAACTTCATATCACTTAATGAAAAGTATGGATCTTAATTCAATATATTGAAAGTGAACTTTTGTAATGGTACTTAATCAATACGCTTAATATTTATTATACAATTGAATTTATGAAATTATCATTAGTTATCAAATAATATTAAATAAATATATATTATTTTACATGAATACTTAATGTGTTGGTGATACAGTGATTCAGGTGAATGGAATCAATTGTCACAAAGAGAAAGACACCAAAATATGGCCCATTTTCAACATATTGGAATGATTGCTAGGTAAAATTTGATTTAAAATAAATAATTTTTATCATTTATTTTATATAATAATAATCTAAAAAAAAACATTTTTAGGTTTGATAATATACTTGGGAATGAGACCATAAATGCATTAAAATACTTAACTTCAGAAATTAAGTCAATATTTTGTCACCCAACAATGGTTGATAGAGTAGCAGCTATGTTGAACTATTTTTTGTGTCATTTAGTTGGTCCTAAGAAAAAAAACTTTAAAGTAAGGGCAAAGCTGTTTAAATATTTGTACAATGATACAATTTACATATAATACTGATAAATTAATTGCTTGATTGATTATTAATGTAATTGTTAATAGGTGAAAGACATGAAAGAGTACAAATTTGAACCAGCAGAAATAGTTTTGAATATTTGTACAATGTATATAAACTTAGGAGAAAGTGAATATGGTGAAGAATTTTGTTTAGCTATTTCTAAAGATGGCCGATCATATAACCTTAATCTATTCAAACAAGCCGAGGATGTTTTAGGTTAAAATTTATCAATCTAAAATACTTTTTTAAAAAAAAACTACAAATTGTAAGGTTTTTTGATAACATTTTAGTTTAAGTAGTTCAGACTGATGAATTTTGGATCATGAGTGACCAATAATATGTATTGTATTACAAATCTAAATTCACTTGTTAGTATATTTACATGGATACATACATTATTTGTATTCTTTTATAACAATTTAATTTTTTAAGTTTTCACTATTCTATAAGTAAATTGATCCATTACTACTCAAAGTTTATTTATGTGTGACCTAAAATCGTCTGAGTAGTAGTCGGTTAAATTTGTGTGAAGTAGACTTATTTTTTAACTTCTTCATTTACTCAAGTATAGGTACAAACTATTTTTATTTATAATGTCAAGTAACTAACAAAGTGTAAATTATGGGAATTTTGTGATTTTAAAATATGTACTCGTATTCTTATATAAAATATAGTTTATTGAATTTGCAGCAAGAATTGGAGGAACATCTCTTATTTCTGGAATGGCCAACATTGCAACTAAAGTTTCAAAGCATGCTATTCAACAAAGCAATGACGATGAGTTATTATTGTCTGAAGTTCCTGACAACTTTTTAGACCCAATAATGTCAACGCTTATGACAGACCCCGTCATTTTACCATCCAGTAAAGTGAATGTAGACAGATCAACGATTTTAAGGCAAGATAATATTACAATACCAATGCTCGACTTTAATAACTTTTATTTTGTGCTTAAAATTTTTAGACACTTTTTAAATGAACAAACTGATCCCTTTACTCGGTCTCCACTAACTATGAATATGGTTCAGTCAAATGTTGAATTAAAAAATCAAATTGATGATTGGATAAAAGCTAAAAGAGCTCAAGAATAAAAATAAGCTTGTCATCAATAAAAAAAATGTAAAAAAATAATGTATTTCTACAAGTTTATATTTGTTTTATTTATATGCTTAAGTATATATATATATATATTTGTTATTACTATTACTTTCTTATTAGTTATTATTCAATGGATGTGGAAAAGATTGTTTAATTTTGATTTACAAATTATTACCAATTATGAGAAAATGAACTGCATTGTAAATGTATTGCATTTTTGGTGTTTATAGTAATAATAAAATATTTAAAAAAAAAACCTTTATCACATAAATATATACGCATATTTTGGTAGCAATTCAATATAACCCCCAACGCTCACAAAAGACTGAAAACATATTCCAAGTCAGTTGTGAGCGCTGATAATGAGATAGTATTGCTACTAAAATACGCTAGTGCATTATTTATTGAGGTTAAGGGTTTTATCTTATTATTTCATTATTTTTATATGTAGCCACAAGTGTTGCTTGACTCTTCAGTGCCCACTGTAGCAAAAATGCTACATATTAATTACATCATTTTATTTTGTAAGTAAAATACAATTAATTTAAGTTGCGTCCTGTAGTTATTAATGACATTTTTACATAAAGGATGTAATTAGGTCATATTTATAGATATAGATACTTTTATCCCAAAATCTTAGTAACTTAATCTATATAAAACATTTACAAAATTGGGCATTGAAAGGTTAAGTTTTTTTTAGGTTATAGTGTGTGTGCTAATGTGTTTTTAATATTTATTTATATGTTTAGTTATAATTAAATTTTATGTGTGAGAGTTACTAAATGTTTTTTTATTGTAAATATGTACGTCCATTCATAACTGTATTTGCTAGTATAAAATAAAATAAAGTAATAATAGTAAGTTCTAAGAACTTTATTTGGATAATTTAGATACTATGCAACAACAAGTTCCCGCCTTAACTTTGATCAATTAGACGTTTTTTATTATCTGATCTTGCATTTCATCTATCTTATAAAACAAGAGTGAATAGAACAATATTTATAGCATAGTATGGATAAATCATGAGAATAAAGTAATGGTATGTTCTTAAACATTTATGGTTTAGACTTACTTTAGTAACAAAATGATAGTGAGAATGATAATGAAAATAACAAAGTAATACAAATTGTAAGGAACCATTTCGATGATGGAAAGGTATTTCATAACATTTTACCAAATTTAAATTTACTTTAGGTCCAAAATGAAAATGTTCAACAAATAAATACAGCTGTAAAAAAACAAATTAAGCACTAATAATTAAAATTAAATAGTTTTTTTAGCTAGAAACGACCTTTTGTTTAGGCTATGTACCTATAACCCATATTGCTTGGTGAATGCAAGCAAGTTTTCGTAAATTATAAAATAAAACGATTTTTAAATGAAAAACAACTTTTGTTACTATATTATAATATACTTAATATATAATATATTAAGTCTATATTGATTATAAAATAATATATGTTGTATATATATATATATATATATATATATATATATATATATATTAATATACATTATCATTGTTCTTGTTCAAATTATAATAATAAATGATAATCTAATCACTAATAATTTGCATTTTAAAAGGAAAACTCAAAATAATATCGACTTTTATTTTGTAATAAACAATCTTGATTTCTATAAAATACTGGACAATTATAATTTAATGCAATATGTTGTAAATGTTTATATTTAACTACCTATGCCGCCATATTAACGAATGTTGTTAAAAAATGCTTTTAAATCTGTTGTCAGATAGATTGGCTTCTCAGTTCTGAATATTTCTAGAGTTCATAAACATGGATTTTGATAATTCATTTTTTTCAGACAAAAATGGCATTGGAGCATAAAGATTGGTATTGAACCTCCAGAACATATGAGTTTCTTAATGCTGCCATCGTCGTTTCTACATAAATGGTAATCCTCAAACCCGAGAATCGGCTGACCCAAATAAAAATTGTCCGCTATACTGCATGTTTTCCTCTTTTCTAACACTCCTCATTAGGAGTTAAATTGAAATATTTAAGGAAATTTTCGAGGCTTAAATAGTTTTTGAAGTGTCAATTCATTAGTTTGAATAGTGTTTAAATTACTTATAGAGAATTCTGACATTCTCATAATTTAAGTAACGACCCATTAAATGGGAATACTTAATTTTTGTTGCAGCTATCGTAAGCAGCAGTTATTTTTATAGAAGTTTTAATTTAAAGTAACTATCTCTTATGCCAAGATCTCCAAATTGCAAAATCCTCATCATTTTTTCCTAACCTATTTTTAAACTCCAATGGTCATGACTCATGAACATAACTTAACCAAAATGAAAATGTTCAAAAAATAAAAACAGCTGTAAAAAAACTATAAGAACACTAGCACTTAATGTACTAATGCAAATTTATGTTGTTTATGACAAGCCTTTCCACCATCGATATCAATATCTAGAGAAATAACTATCTAGTACAAAACAAAATATTTAGTGATACATTTTAAAAATATGAGTATAATAATTATGCAAAAATATATGATTATAAATTATTGTTGTATACTATTTATACATAATATTTGTATACTATTTATGTATAATATTAATGTATGTGTTACCGTTACCACAGGAATAAGATTGGCATAATATAATTATTTGCAAGTATTAAATAAAAAATTCAACTACAACAACTTTGTGGAGTTGGGTCTTCACCTGATCGTTTTGTAATAGCGACTCTTGTAAATTCTTCTGATATTGTAGGATGTATACCAACTGTATCTTTTAAGTGTTCAAAAGTTAATCCAGCTCTGAAGGAATAACATATTTTTAGAATTTATATAAGTTATAAAAAAAACCTTATTTTTAACTTACTTTATAGCTGCAGCATAGCCTTGAATAACTTCACCTGCTTGGGGTCCTATAAAATGCATACCTAATACTTTTTGTGGTGCCTCAAGTAGTGCAATGACTTTTAAATAACAATGTTTAACATTTTTTTGAGGAATGAAAAATTCTGTAGGTTTATAATAGGCATGATAGACCTGAAAAAAGCATACAATAAATAAATTGTAAAGTTAAATAATAAAATATATATTTTACCCACAACGCAAAATGTATTTTACTGTTGGTTTCAAAACTATAACTAAGAAAATCTAAAACATTTTTTAAAAACTGTTTTTTTCCTCAAATTTTTTTAAAATTTTAAAAAGTAAGCTATTTTTTTTTTTAATATGTATTGAACGGAATACTGATTCAATGCAGGACAACATACGTGAACTTTAAACATACAAGTACTAACAAAACTATTCAAATTCTTCTTTATTAGTTAATAACTTAATTTATTTAATAATGTTTTTTGTCTATAACCTATACCAATTACATATTTTACATCTTGTATGTATATTCATTATGAGTATGTTATGAATCAACGATACACCATTCTAAATTTAATTACCTCAATTTTAGATTCAGTAAATCTTGCAATAGCTTCATCTTCAGTAAGTCCAACACAACCATATTCAAGAGGTGAAAATACTGTTGTCGCAATATTATCATAATCCATTTGTTCTTTACTTCCGTTATAAAGTCTAGCAGCTAGTAATTTTCCGGCTTGAATGGCAACAGGAGTTAATTCAGGTTTTCCCTAATTAATTTATACCTAATCAATATTAATTGACAACAAAATTTAACAATAAATACTTACATGAATTACATCACCAACAGCATATATATTTGGAACATTTGTTTGTTCATAATTTACTACAAATTTTCCGGATTCGGGATGAACCTGAAGTCCAGCAAGAGTTGGGTTTAATTCCTCAGATAATGGTCTACGTCCAGTAGCTACAAGAACTGTGTCAAATTCAGCCTGGCCATTCTATAATACAATTTTTATAAGCATAAATTTAAGAACTAGAAAATAAGACAAAAGATAAATTAGAAGATAAAATGTATACATTAGACCCAGGGGCGTAGCCAGTTGGTAGGCCTGGACCTACCCAAAATTTTCTAAATATATATAGAAAAAAAAAAATTAATTATTAGTAATTGTTTATCAATGGTTTATAGTGGGCCTACCCCAAAAAAAAAATGTCTAGCTACGCCCCTGATTAGACCAACTCAAATGTGGGGATTTAAGATAGTCTGTAGAAAAGTGATGAGCGTCAGAGAGTAGTTTGACATGTCTTTGTGAAGTGAAATACCGACAAAAAGTTCTTATATTTGTTATGTAATAATAATAGATAGTTTTATTTTATCATAATGAAATATTGTTTTTGTTTGGTTTAATTGCCTTTAAGTACTTTTTATTTATCTTAATTCATTAATTATTATATGTATACTATTTTATTAGTATAGTCATTAATATTACTTATATTAATTAATATCTTTTTTACATAATATTATTTTACTAGTTATAACTGATATACATATATTCTTGTTCATATTATTTATTAATAAAATAAAATGATTACTTCATCTCCTTTCCATTCTACTAGTAATTTACCATTGGACTGTTTGGTTACTTTTGTAGGTACTTTTCCTATAAGGAATTTTACACCTTTATCCTCCATTTCAGCTTGAATTAAATTAACCATATCCCTATCAAATCCTCTTAAAACCATAGAGCGTACCATTACAGTAGAATGATAACCTAAACCTTTCAAAAATCCAGCACATTCTAAACCAATATCTGTAAGTAATAGTAATATTATTTAATAATGTTAATTAAAGTCATAAAATTCATGATTGACAATACTTACATCCAGCACCAATCACTAAGGTATCACCAGGCGGATTAGTTAATGAGAAAATATCATCACTTGTAATACAAAATTCTTTACAACCAGGAAAATCAGGGTATCGTGGACGTCCTCCAACTGCTATAACAATATCCTTTGCTGTTAATCGCCGTTCTTTTCCATTTTTCATTTTAGCAATAACTGTATGATTATCTTCAAATACTCCATGACCATTAACATATTCAATTTTTCTATTTGGAAAAATGATATAACATTACATTAAATAAGCAAGTTCTCAAAATTTATATTTTTAGTACAACAAATACCTATTTTTTTTTTTATGATGAATAAATATTTTTTAAATAATGTTCTTCTGATCAAAATTATAAATTCATCTTTATGTAAGAATAGACAAGTTAGCTAACCCCTAATTAATTAACTAATAGTACAAATATGCAACTCTTAAAATATATAATTAGTTTATTATGTTTTGTTGGAATATTAAACAAGTCACCATATTATATGTATTTTGTAAGATGATATAGTATTTAATAATCTGTGTACATAGAGTATTTAATGATGATTCGAAAATATTCACCATTCATACTTATATGTACACACTACACATATTAATAATAAACATTGATTTTTTTCAATTATTCAAACCTTTTATTATTTGTTACGCTTCTGTATAAACCTATTAGTCCAACAATTTATGGACCCAAATTTCAAACTACTGAGATACCTATATAGAATAAAATTTCCACATTTTTTAAGGTGAATTGAATGAATTTCTAGGAAAAATTGGATGAGCGAAAAACACATGGAATAATAATTTAAGACCAAAAGTTATATTGTCAACGTATATCAATGAAGTTTAATAATGCTGAAAGAAATTCAGTTCAAATACCATGTATTGGATGGTAAGCAAGAAACTACTAACTATGCTCATGGAGTATTCTATCGCAAAGCAGTTGGGTTGTGTTCTAATTTTATTATACTACAGTCAAATGACAAAACAATATACTTTTTCAGTCAATATAAGTACAAAATCTAGAAGAACAGTATTGGACAATAGTGAAATATATTTTATAATATTTAAAGAAAACAATTAATTTTGGTTGACTTTTTAGTTCTAAAGAAAAAAATAAGTTGATTGAATACAGTGATGTAAACTATCCAGGTGACTTGGATACACAAAGGACAACATCTGGGTTATTTATTTTGTTAGGATTAGGGCCAGTGTACGAAGTTCACGCAGTCACCAGTATTTAATGATAGGCACATATCGAGACGCAGTCGGCTTAGAGCAGTAAACTGAAATTGTGAACACAACTACATGCAGGCCAACATAGACGCAGTACTTTTAGCCTTACTCTGTCCTTCAATATGCACTTGTAACCGGTAGATCTCAGAAAATCTCACTTAGGAACGCTACGTTGCCTGAGACTCAATGTGTGCCTGGCCAGCACAAGTGAATCAGTATATATAGCTTTAAATAAAGCAGTACAAGAATAAGCTTAGTTAATATTACTTTTAAAGGAATTATTCAACCAGCCAGAAATGTAAACAATAATATATAGAGGCAATCTAATTGATTAAATAGGATCAGACTCGTAAAAAATCCCAATTTCTCAAAAGACCAAAACACAAAGTTCAACAAGATATTGTTTTTGTTGGATGTTTATTTCCAAGATAGAGCAGAATGCTGACATCATGAACAAGCCAACTCCACAAAGTCAGTAAGTCCAAAGAACTCAGATAGATTTTAGGAGTTGTAAATATTAATATAATACAAGGGTATATTATTTAAAATTTTGCTAGTTACATTAAAGAATATTTACTTGTCTCTCAATTGCACACGAGTGACCCAGTTGACAGATTTAATATGATTTTGCACAGCTTCGACTAATGAATCCCATTTAAAAGATATAGGTCCTTGTATTTCCCAACCATAGCTTTGAGCATCCTACAAAATAATTAAATTATTTAGGTTTTATTATAACTATTATAAGATTTTTAGTTCAAACATTCAAAAGTATCATACTCAATTTTGCTTATACTTAAAACTTACATGAATACATTCTCCAAGAAGAGCAGCTTGATGCATGAGTTTTTTTGGAATGCAACCTACATTGACACAAGTACCACCAATTCCCCAGGTTGTACCTCTTTGTGTCGGAAGGACAAAGTCTAGAACTACTACTTTCTTACCAAAATTTGTTGCTTCTTTAGCACAGGCTAAACCCCCTGAGCCTCCACCCAAGACCAAAAGGTCAAAATCGTACTGTCCGTCTGAAAAAAAAAAAATAATAAGTAAATAATAATAAAATAATAAACAAGTGTAAAAAACGATTATAAATTACACAAACTCATTCTTCTTGCACAGTTGATCCTTAATGAATCCTTACAAAAACGTACATATTGTGTGTGTATAATGTTAATAGAAGACAAAAATTTAAAACGCATCTTCTAAATTATATTATTTTTAACTAAGAAAATTGTGTTTATTTAAAAATTAAATTAAATACCCAATTATTTTATAAATTATATTATGTAATGCTATCATCATGTAATCTCACGGTGAATTGACAATGATAGTTGATAAATAAATGTGATATTTGATAAGGTTATCAGTCCTCGCAAGTGAAATCGCAAAATTGAAAAATACATTTATTATATTTTCCTTGATTCCTTGATGTAAACGTTACGTAACATGGTTAATAGTGGTTTCATTGCTTTGTTCTTTATAACACAAGTCACATTTATTAAGTTGCTTCTTCCACGAAATCAAAAATAAAGTCATAACTCATTACTGTTACAATATTCACAACTTATTATATGCGATTCGTAAAAATGTGTTCTATATTAATAACAGGAGCTAATCGAGGAATAGGCTTGGGTCTGGTGAAAAATTTGCTAGCCAACCAGCAACCACAAGTAGAATACGTGTTTGCGACATGCAGAGACAAGGGGAAAGCAAAGGTACCTACTATTACTAGCTTTTTATACTCACTGGGTTCGACCGGAGCCATCGTGAGTTGTCAAAAATTTCCGTTGACGTTGATTTTTAAATTAATAAATAAATACTACTTATATTTTCGTATTATAATAATAAGTTTGTAATAATTAAAAAAAAAAAACGATTTATGAAATAACTGTTAACTGGTTGCTAATCGTTGATTTGCTGTTTTCTGTGTAGTGTTTTTTAGTACACCAACACAAAACTCTCGACTATGGAGTAATGACTAATGAGTAATGACATAAGACCGATACTCGTAACTCGGTAGACGTGCTTTCTCGTTTGCCTTATCTGTAAACAGCAAGAAGTACCGCCTTTTTTCATGGAAGAAATATTTTAGTTGGGGGAATATATTAAATTTAAAAAAATATTGTTCTAGATCCGAGTTCTGTCAAGTGCCATCATCTACTACAGCTGTGGCCATAGGCGGACTTAGGGGTTGATTTTTGGGGGGGCTTTAGTCCCAGACAATATTTAGACACTAATGTAACCTACAATATCTTTATTTTTCGTAAATTGTCCACTTAACGTATATAAAAAATTATATAACTAGAAAAAAATAATATTTGCACGCCTTAAAATTAGTTGGAATGTTTAATTTTTTTTTAAAGGCTTCTAGACCACTTTTTATCAAATATTTGTCTTTTATTTAATAGCCCGTTCCGTTCCCCTTATGGTCAATGGCAAAGTGAGGCGTGTACTATTATGAAATTTTTTTCCACCCACAATTATCGTCCCTTTTTTTCTTTTCTTGTTTTATCTGATAATATTAATTTATAGTTCTCTATTATAAAAAAAAAACATTTTATATTGTTATTAGTGATAATTGTCAGCTGAGAAAAGATTTAAACAACGAAAAATGTGATATTTGATTTAAATATCACACAAAGATGTCTTTGAACTAATATCTATTAATATCTATCTATTATTAAAAAGCAAATAACACAAATTATTACATAACAAACCAGTTTTTGGTTTCACTATACTTAATTGATGAATTAAATATTTAGGTTAAAATTTGACTTCTAAGAGTTATCTTAAACATTTATTCTTTAAAATAATACCTACTGTAAAATTGTTGTGTTTTAATTTACTATAGTAATTATAATTCAACTTACGTATGTAACAAGCTCCACTTGCCAAAACAAACCGATATATTTTTAATGTATAAAAAACACTATCTGTACTATTTGTCAGTAGAATAGGCAATGAATTGGTTATATTTTTTAACATGGCATATACCCCAAAATGTTTTAACATAAAAAAAATAAAAAACATTTCATTTTACCACGGGTTTTCAACAATTTTTATAATATCTGCAATAAGTTTTATATATATATATATATATATATATATATATATATATATATATATATAATATAATGTTTTTATTTTGTATTTGTTTATACTTAGCTATGGAAAAGTAGTCTTCAATGACAATAATAATCCTTCACCCCACCGTCCCAATAGGTCTTGCCGCCAGACACATAAACCACAATCAAACGTTATGCAACTAGTCTAAAAAACCTAAGTATTAAAAATATATATAAAAAAGGCACATTTGAAAAAAAATTGTTTTATACTTATTTAGGCAATAGAACATTAAATAAAAATTTTACTGAAATAAAAAGGCCAATTGGGTTTGGGGGGGGGCTAATTCCTCTTTAGCCACCCCTAAGTACGCCTATAGCTGTGGCCGCCTAGTATCATTAGGTTTTCGTGTTCGGGTTTTCTCAACTAATAAATAATAAATACCTACTATGTGATTGAATACCCCAAATCATGAGGATCATGTTCCTATGGCGTTATTCCAATTATTTAAATACCTAAAATTTGCACCCTCAGGGCCCAGATATATACTGAGTAGAATATGCTCTATAATTTTAAAACATACTTCATGAATAATATGTGTTTAGTCTTTCTAATAGTGTGTATATATATTAATTATATTATTTTTAATAACAATTGATATACATAATATCTACCTACTTCTAAACTGAAAATATGTTTATAGTTAAAAATAATTACTAGTTATTATTTTTATTTATTTTTATTATATGACTATTTGATATTAAGTGCATTTTTAATTATTATAGTTTATAATCTTTGAAGTTATAACTATGTCATGACAACAATACAAAGTGGTGACTGTGCAATATGTGGTCAGGAATAGGGGCTATCAGCTTCTAAAATATAATAATTTAATAATTATGCTATTATTAGGAGTTTAATTTTATAACTCTAGTCAAAAAAAGGTTTACTTTTAATATTTTCAAAAAACATTTATTTTTTTTGTTTCTATGATTTATATTTGTCTGTTAAATTAGATTCAGAAAATTTATTTTTATGTGCACCTTGTTATTGAAAATGTATTATTACTTGTTTTTAGGAACTCATGGAATTAACAGCAAATTCTAAACTTCACGTCTATGAAGCAGGTAAAATTATTTTACTACATTATAATATTTGATATTACAATCATAAGCACATGTGCACAGAGTATGCAGCTACTCAACTGCAATAAATCACAATTTTTTTCCAAAAACAATTTTATTTCGTGTTTTTCGGAATTACTCTGTTGCTATATTAGTGTATGTACTATACTATATATATGTATATTATCCTTTTAGTAGTAGCAGTAGTAGTAGTGTTCTCAATTATCCTTTCATAAAACAATGTATTTCAATTTTTTTATGTGGAACGTGAAGATTAGGCAAGTTTATAAACAAAACGTATGTTAATCTGGAAAATCCTCATTGACCCTCACTGTGAACAAAAAAATTACATAGCCTTTAGCAATTATTTTAACCCCTGCTATGGTAAAAAGTTATTTTGCTTTTGTATACCTACCTATAATGATGATTTATATGTAGTACTATTTGGCATTCGGTGGAAACTACCAAAGTTTATTTAAAGGCAAAGCGCCTTTAAATAAACTTTGGTAGTTTCTATAACGGTTTTAAAGAAATTATTTTACATGATATAATCAAAATCATTACTTAAAAATCTAATATTTTTAAATTTAATTTTAATTAAACATTTTAACATTTATATTCTTATGAACTCAATTTGCAGATTTGATTGACAATGGATCATTTTTTAATTTGGCATCTCAAGTTTCAACTATTGTTAAAGATAAAGGATTAAATGTATTAATCAATAATGCTGGTATATCATCAAAATTTACTAGAATCGGTTTAGTCAAATCAGACGATCTTTTAAATCATTTTAAAATTAACACTATTGGTCCCATTATGCTTACACAAGTAATATGATACTATTAGTAATTATAATTTACTTTATGTTCATCTATATATATATATTTTTTTAGGCATTTGTTCCACTGCTAAAAACTGCTTCTAAGACAAGTGAGAACTCTGTTGGCATGTCTAAAGCTGTTATTCTTAATATCAGTTCAATCATGAGCTCTATTACTTTAAACGACCAAGGAGGATTTTACCCATACAGAACAAGCAAGGTATTTTGGAAACATTCACCAATTGTTGAAATAAGTTTTTTATATTTATTACAAGACAATTTTTTTTTTATTAAGTATATGTCTTTTCTTTTTTAGGAATTTGCTCTCCAAATAAAACTGAAATTTTCTCTGTTTACTCTTTCCTTTAAAGTAAAATTTTATGAATTGGAACCATATACTTGGTACTTACAACTATCTTTCAGTTAATAGATTTATCCTTAACTAAACGATAGACAATTTTAATTTAATTAGAATCAATATCATTTTTTATTAAATAATTTTATTTGGATTATTGTGTTTGAATTCCTAAGTAATAATTATTATTATTTCAGATTGCTTTGAATGCTGCAACAAAATCATTAAGTATAGATCTTAAAAGTGATGGTGTCCTAGCTGTGAATCTTCATCCTGGATGGGTAAAAACATCAATGGGTGGATCTAATGCTCCTCTCACAGTTGATCAGTCTGTAGCTGGAATCTGCAAATTTTTATCAGAAGTCAATGAGTCGCATAACGGAGGACTGTACGATTATCAAGGGAAAAAACTTCCTTGGTAATTCATATTTGTAATTTGTTAAATAGTTTTGTATTAAAATATAGTAAATATGTTAGTAAATTAAAAAAAAATATATGTATGACTAGATAAATGCAAGATAATGTTCATTTTAATTAAATACCTATGTATAAATTAATAACTTTCTATTACAATATGTTTATCATTAATAATTTAAAATTTATATATGTTTAATAATTGTATTAGTTTTTTTTATATATTATACTTTGATAAAACATTTTTTTTTTTATTTCACAACTAGTATAATTATTTAGAATAATATTGCTTTAAATACTAGGAAACATATTATTTTATGTAACCTTTTGAAAAAGTGAGTCCCATTTAATAATTAAATGATCACTACTTAAGCCAGTTGTCAATTTAGCTACAAACTCATTTGGTATATTATTTTGATATAATACTACTGTACTATATACATTGTAAAATCAAGAAAATAACATTAACATTTTTCCTTAGAGGAGTTAAATATTTTTCATTATTTTGTTTTTTAAGTATAGTTTATGGCCTTCAGGTCTTAAAGTTATAGTGAAGATAGATTTATTATAACCATATAACATGTGTTTTTGAAAAAATGTAGCAATTTAAATTATGAAAATAATACTTATGTTACCATATTTTTAAACCAGTTGCGTTTTTCCGTAAAGCCGTGCTTCACTATTTAAATAGCTATCTCATCAAAAATATTGTACAGTCAAAATAAATTATGCATTTATATCCTAAAGCTTGTAAAAGTTGTTCTGAAAACTAGTTAATTATATTATATCAATAAGTAAAACGATTTTTTTGTCAAATATTACGTTCTTATACTTTGCTCCTTAATAAAGCCACGACCCCATTAATGTAATTCTAATAAATAATATATCTAAGTTATGAAGTGGTTAGCAAAATTTCTTACAGTTTATTATAATTTATTACAGATTAAAAAAACCCAATATAATTTTAAATAAGTTTTTTATTAATATACAATTAGTCCAACTAAAGTATTTTTTTAGAGGTTATTAAATCACTATGGGTTATAATAATGGGTATAATTATGTTATGTTATGTTGTATTAAATTTTTTCACGGTTCACAGTTCAGTATTAAAAATATAATAGATGTAGTATCTATATTATATTGGCATCTGAAAATAATATTGTGATAGTTTTTATATTATGAATATTGCTGGATTTCCCATGTTAGATCACTAATTAACTCCTATTGATAGGATATTGAGAATTTGTATTGTAGATTTTTTTCAGATTACCTAAAAGGGCTCAAAGGTCATTTACGTTGTTAAAAAATCAATGAACTTTAGAATTAATAATATATTAAAATATTAAAAACAAAAAGTGATCTTATTTATTTTATTCAGTTTAGTATTGTTATAATGGGATCTAGATGATGTTCAGTTATATTAATAAGTATACTTATTAATATTTTAGTGTATAATATAAACTAAAATAAAAATAATGTTTTTAAAGATATTTTACATAGTATTTTACTTATCTGTTAATAGAATAAATTGTTTGCCAATAAATCGAAGTGATAATATCAACCAAGAGACTGTAAATAAATATAAAATGCAATTATCTACTAAATTATGATACTTATTAGTTATTATTAAACTTATCACCTTTTTGTAGCTTGAGTTTATGCAAAAATATGGTTATTTGGATCAAAATGGACCACAAGCATTAAGCACGTCAGACTCCTTAATATCCGCTTTAAAACTGGTACAAAAATTTGGAGGTTTAGAAGAAACTGGAAACATTAACAGTGACACTCTTAAGGTCATTATTAAGTCTTATTAGATCATATTAGATCATCTTATTAGATTATTATTAGGTCATTATTAACATTATTAAGTTAAATTAATTTTCAAAACTATAGTCAAAGTATTCTTTATAGTTTATGGTTATTGCATTACTATTTTAGTTGATCAAATCCAAAAGATGTGGTGTAACAGATGTGTCAAGATCCCTAGACCATAATTATGTTAGAAGTAAACGATTTGCTGCTTCGTCGAGTGGTTGGAACAAACAGTTTTTAACATATTAGTAATACCGAACAATTTCATATCTATATTTTTTATTTATAAGTTAACAGCTAACTTAAAGATACAGATATTATTTGTTTAGTATATCAAATGTGACACCAAAACTATCTAGGGAGGGTGTTAAAGATGAAATACAAAGAGCGTTCCAAATGTGGGGTCCATATAGTCGTCTTAATTTTTCTGAAACACAAAATAATAAAGCTGACATTATTATATCGTTTAGTGAAGATTACCACGGAGATCAGTAAGTTATATTCAATTGCTAACAAATAACAATACCACAATATTAACAAAAAAAGCTCTTTAGCAGGGAAATTTTTGAAGAGAAAGGGCAGGAAAATGCTATCACTTTACTATGCATATTATTATACTATAGGGATTTGTTTTACAAATAATCAAGTATTAAAATTAAAATAAATACATTAAATACGAAATGAGGAATATAAAAGGGAGCCATAGACCTAGAAGAAAGTTAAGGAACCTTTAAACATAACAATATATATTTGACATTTGTTGATATTATGTCAGATTTCCTTTTGATGGCCCAGGAAATGTGCTGGCGCACGCATACTATCCTACCGACTATGGTTCGCTGGGAGGAGACATACATTTCGACAGCAGTGAAAATTGGACTTTAAGCAATATTGATAATAATATTAATGAGGGTATTTAATTGTATATTATTTAATGTATTAAAAGTCTATGTTTTTAAAGAGCATCAACTACAGCTGACAAATTTGTATATATGTTTAATGTTGATATATTTATTCATAAACATTAATATCGATAAGGCTTATTTTGACATTTGAATGTTATATAATATGTTGATGAAGGTGTGAATTTTTATTCTGTCGCTATCCACGAAATGGGCCATAGCCTAGGATTAGGGCACTCGTCAGAAAGTGATTCTATAATGAACCCATACTATAAAGGACCAACTCCCCAAGAAATTGGATACGATGACATAATGGGAATGTATTCTCTTTATGGTAATATTATAATAAATCTAATAATTACTTATTTTTCTATAGATTCAATCAAATTTAAGACTTTAACTACAAATCAATGGCACTTGCTTTTGTAAAATACTATAATATTTAAATCTGTATAAACCCAATTTATCATGTTATTAAAAATGTTGTGATCATTTATTATATTATTACATTCTAGTGAAGAAGTCAATGTATGAGGATCGTGATGGTTTAAAGTCTACCAGGCGACCAATATCTGTTTTACCAAACAAACCACATGTACACTGGACTTCTTTTAGTGAAGAAAGTTGTACTGATGATGATGTTGTCACTCCAGAATCAATTACAACTCCAAAGCCAATATTTCCTACTCGAGACAGAACTTCTGATTGCAAAGGAAATTTTGACGCCATTTCATGTTTTCGTGGTCAGTTATTTGTATTCAAAAAAGATGTAAGTTTAAAATGAATAAAAACATATGATTTGTTCAAACACAAAAAATACTTTTAATTTAAACATTAAAATGATTGTAATTTTACTTGTGAGCTTTGATAACTGACGAAATTCAAAGACAGCACCCTACAGTAAAGAAAAGCCACAATAAAAAATGTTAGGGTAAATTTTACTACAAAATCAATAATTAACGTAGACATCAATAATATAGCATTTAGAAGATGATAAGCTTTTGCTGTTTTGTTGGGAAAAGATTTTCAAAATAAGATATTTAAAACAAATAGTATACATAAATAACATTAAATAATTATTATAATATTTCTTGTTTTTTATTAATTTTATTTCCAACAAAACTGTGTTAAACTTATTATTTTTAAATTCATAATTTAATTATTATTGTCTACTAGCCATCACTATTTTAAATACCACTATAGGTTTAATGGATTATGGAAAAACATATGATAATTTCTCTCATAGAGGTGATTAGTCTGTCAAATAATAATAATAATTATCAATAAAATATCTTTTACTATTACTGTATTAACAAATACTTATTATAGTTTTAGCAAACAAGAATTATGATTTTAGTAATAAGGATTAGGATTTTGTGTAAAATTGCCTATAACTTTACCCTCAGTAAAAAGATAGTGTGGTTCATCTTAGAGTGTGGCTCAAACTCCAGTGGCTAAGCCATACATTTTAACATTTTTCTATATTACAAATTACAATGTTAAAAATAAAAAATAATGTCATTTTGTAGCATTAATACTTCTAATTGTGTAGGTATATTAGTACCAATTAATACTATATATTAAAAATGGTTTTTAAATAATTTTTTAGTGGTTATGGAGACTAAGAGAGCCAGGAATGATACTACCTCGATATCCAGTTAAATTGTTGACATTTTTTAATTTGTTCACCGAGAATGATGCAAATAATATAAGAATCGACGCAGCGTATGAAAGACCGGATTCAAATATTGTTATGTTTAGTGGTAAGAAAATAATTTCATCTCTAGGTTATAATTAGGGGATATTAAATATTTCAAAGTTGTTGTATACATGTGTCTTTAGCCCTGAAGACGGCAACATTGTCACCAAAACACGTATTTTTATTAAAGTACCTAAATATTTTTGTAAATAACATTTTTATTAATTAATAATTAATTCATCAAGTGAATAGATAACTCAGTAAACAATGGTTTTTTTGATTTATTTTTATTAAATTTATATACAAAACGGGGTTTTGCTATTTATACAAATATATTATATATTATTATGGAATAAATAATACTTTTTTGGTTAAAGTAAGAAATGTAAATTTTGTTCATTACAAACAGCGGTTGAGAATTTCTCGTCATAAATAATAAAAAGAAAACTGAAAGTCTTTAATTCCTTTCCCACTTCATTACATTAATAGATTTACAACTTGTGCCAAGTTGAATTATGTACGAGAGTTCAATTAAAATATATTCAATATTAATGAATATAAACTATAAATTAACAATTTTTAACTAATTTATGTTAATTACATTTTTTATATATATATTAAATTTATATATTTTTTTAATTTATAGGTAACAAATATTACGTTTTTAATGGAAATCATTTAATTGAAGATAGCCCAAGATCCATAATGGACTACAAATTTCCTTATTTTATAAAAAAGGTTGATGCAGTTATGGTCTATGGGACACCACCACTGACATATTTATTTAGGTTAGTGGTCAACTAATACTTTTAAAAATATAATTCTGTTCAGGATAATTTTTGTAACTGATATAAATTTATGACATGTAAAAATGAATTATTAACATTACTGTCATTATAATATTTTAGTGGAGAATATTTTTGGATATATGATGATCAAAACAAAAAGTTGTTACAAATACACAGATATATTAAAGAACATTTCAGAGGAGTAAAAACGCCAATAGATGATGTTCTCACATGGAAGTCAGGTACGTACTACTAATTTATCAAAGGACATATTGAATCTTTAACTTAATCACATAGTAGTATAATTCTTCAGCGAGCAACCATAACCAGTGAAGTCCAATTTTAGAAAAAATTATATTTTATGTGTTTGAAATCAGGCTGTTTTTTACTGAATCAAAGTATTTGCCATTTCTTTTTTGCTTAAGTATATCTATCTGATTATGACCACTCACCAAAGAATTATAGCTTTATAAATATAGAGTTATATTTAGCTATCCATGTTACATTTTTACAAATATGTGTAGTCCTAATATATATTATGCTTAAATATATTTTTTAAAAAATTTTCAGGAGAAATATATTTCTTTAAAGGAAATCAGTATTGGAAATACAACAGATTTAATAATAGAACTGAAGTCGGTTATCCAAAAAATGCATCTGAATTTGTATTTGGATCTATTTGTTAAAATTATAAGTCAATTTTTATATCATACAATCAGTGTGTACACATTTATGTAATAAAATGTATATATGATTGATCATTTGTAATATTACTGAAGCAACACATTATTTTATTTGTAATATTATTATTATACAAAATTAAAAATTATACTAGGATTTAAATATAATATATTAATACATTTACGTATTAGAAGTAGGACATAAAAAATTGCATTTATTTTTATTTTTATAGATAATACCGTTTTTGAGTCTCGTTAATAATGGAGTATTTAATAATATAATAAATAGTGACTTAACTGAATACAATACTAAAACTTGTTTCAAAACAATATTGAAAGGAATAATTTGATAAAATTTTACAATTTTATTTTTTAGTTTTGATTTTCATTAACGTATTTAGCATATATAATTAAATTTTGATACATATGTAAGAAATCAATTTAAAATGAGCAATTAAAAGACGTTTGTATGACTAGAATAGTGTTTTTTTGTAAAAATTCAAATGTTGATGTCCCACACCTAATTTTCACAGACATTAAAAATTAAATTATTCTAGATACTAACTACTGAATAACTAATTACATAATTTAAAAAAAATAGAAATTATACTATTATCACAAACTAACTATCCATAAAATCCATTAAAATAAAATTAAAATACAGAGAATATGAAATAATGTAACATCTTAAGCAATGAATAACATCGTAGATTAACTATTCTGTAGTTGAATAAATTAGTATAAATTGCATTTACTATTTAAAAAAATTTAACAATTAATATTATAAAAGCAAAAAAAAAAATCTTGTTGTCATTATAATTTCGATTGTAAGTTGTTAGTATTCACTTACTAGTTTTTTATTTTTTGTTTGATATTATCTTTAATCTTCATCGTCATCATCATCTGAAGGTACAAATAATTCATTTTCCTCTAGAAAATTGGCCATGTACTTGCTAATTGTAGCACCAATTAATAATCCAGGGACAACAGTAAAAATAATTCCTAATAGACCAAACGGAATTTTTTGTGGTTCAGGTAATAAAGCTCCAGTAGACGAAGTAGTAGCTGTACGCACATTTGATGGCTGTTTAATTTTGTTTGATAGCTTTAAAATGTTGATAATTTTTGTATTCATTTTAAAAATATGTAAAAATGCTATTTGCTTGTAAAAAATTTCATTAATTAATTAAAATTGATTACAGAGTACAGACCTAAATATACAGATTATGATAACAGATCGCAGAACAGTTTTTTCCCATTATAATATTTTAATGTCTAGTTTCTACGTATCAATTGATCTATCAGTGATCACGGGCTACGGCCTTAGAAGATCTTAGCATAGAATACAGAATAGATGGGTCGTGTTTAAAAATTGATCAATTATTAATGCCTAGTATCAGCTGTACTTTGGTCGTGGTAAGTGGGAATTTTGATAAAAGTCGTAATTCCTAATTGGCCACACTGGGGCGGTGGAAATTACTAAGCACCGGCCCGGCCTGACCCCCTTCTACATACTATATACATAATTTATTTTTCCATCTCGCTCGCTTTAAGCCTTAAGCCCATCACGATGTTTTCGTATTTTGCAGTCACGTTATGAAAATTAAATTTTTTTCTCATTAATTGTTCAATGTTTATGTTTAAAATGTTATTAGTTATGTTATTTTATTAATAAGTTTGTTATAAGCTTTTATAATTCAAATATTTACAAAGCCTGCGAGTTTTTTTAACTTTTAAGTGAAAAACTGAAGCTATTTACAATGACACTGGGAGTCAATGAGGGGACTTTGACGAATTCAACCGATAAACAATTAAATGGTAGAAATATATTCAATTTTATGTATACTTTGTAAAAATGAATATGTCATGAATTACACCAATCGATTTTTTCTTTACATTTTTAATCTAAGAAGTTAATTAATTTTTTTTTATTATTAGGTACCTAGGTTATTATAGATGTAATTAGCAGTTTGATAAAAAAAAAACATCGGCTTCATATTTAAAAATAACTAATAATATATATTTAGTTTCTTGTTATATCCATAACTAGAGTGTGAAATTACTCTAAGAAAACAAAATCATCAAAGCGTAAATAAATATAAGCCGATTTTGATTTATTGTTTTGCAGTAAAAACTGTAGTCCTTTTAATATTTATATGCATGTATATTAAACCCTTAAATGCAAAATCGTAGAAAACTATAAAATGGGTAATCTAGAATACTAAGGCTCTTTACAAGATATCATTAAAATAAAGTATAATTTTTGCATACATTTATTAAAAAAGATAGACAGTGTTATTCATCTAATATAAGACACTAATTTTCTTAGAAAATACGAATATTTTGTAAATTATTCATTTCCTATTCTTGAAGGTACATATTTTACTATATTTCTCAATTCTTAAAAAAAAATTATCTTCATCCCTTACACGTAAAATAAATATGAACTTTGTTTTCTCAAATGAAACATGTTTTTAATTTCATAAATATTTAAATTATAAATTTTAAAAAAATGTAAACGTTTGAATGTTTAACTTTCATCAATCTGGTTGTTTACTCTATGACTTAGTAACGATTTTCATTTCTCTCCAAACTGTTGTCCATTGTTCATTTCCTTTTATTAATATTAAGACTAGTAGCCTTCACTGTTTTTGAATAGGTATATATAATATAGATGGTTATAGATAAGAACCTCTATCATTATCCTCAGGTAGGGAAAGAATCGCCTATCCACATAATATTTTTAAAAAACGTGTAACGAGTGTTATTTATGTCTAGTTATCAATGACAGTGTTATTGATGGGATCAATATTATTATTTAATGTGGAACTCGCTGACCTACTGTCTTCAAAAATCAAACAAATCTTGATCTTCAATTAAAAATTAAATTAAATTATGTCATGAGTAACAAACTCATTATTAAAAATTGTAACAATTTAAAAAAAATGTTCTACCCAGTTATCGACTTCAAAAAATGTTTGCATTTGAAAAACTTAAGTTGGTAGTCTTATTACATATGAAGGATGAGGTTAAAAAAGTTTCTTTGTATTGAAAAATATAGTAAAATATGTACCTACATGTATAGAAAAAAATAATTTTCAATATATTCATATTTTCTGAAAAAATTAGTGTCTTACATCAGATGAACACCCTTCATAACAGTATTGAATATATTTTTTAGCTTCGTTGCCTTGGTAAGAGGGAAGTATTTTAATTTTTTGTATGGAGCCCCTATATCTTCAAACAGCTGACCTGATTTCTTCATGTAGCAATTCTTAAAGATCCGAAAATGTACTTAAAGAGAATATTATTGTATCAAACATTTTAATAATCTACCCTTTACATATCAGAAAAAAAGAAAAACACTAAAAAAATTTTATATATATTTTAACTTAAAATTTTGGCGTTCAATAATTTCTTCTAAAAATAGATAAATTAGTTATCGTTTTCTATGATATATTCTTAAGCTTAAGTACTATCTATATACCTTGAAAAACCAAAATAATATAAACCCTTTTCATTATAAAGGTGGAAACTTTTTCTTTATTACCCTTTTTCATTGAAAATTTTAAGACAAGCATGACATATACAATTTTCTTAAAAATCTATAGACAATATAATAAAGCACTTCGATTCCCAGTATGAGTATGGACTCTGTTTGATATCAGTATACTCTGCCAGCGCTGTAAAATGGGTTTGCAGCAGTATAAGATGCAGAGGTTGATACTGATAATAGACCGTTAAGATGCCCAATCTTGAGCGTTAAAAATCATCTAGTTAAGCAGACACTTGACATTTTTTATTTTAAATCTTAAGCATTACATAGAATGGTCATAATATAAACAAAAAAATAACATTAAAAAAAAAAAAATTAACTATATCAATGTATTTTGAACATTAATAGTATTGTTTCCATAATTTTAAAAATATATTAGAAATAGTTAATGAGGTGCGGAAACGTATAGCCTAATAGTAAAGCAATCACTCGAGGAGTGAAAGATTACCCGGTGGTTAGATACCCGGTCTGCTGCAAAATTTTCAAATTGCCATCTATAACAATAGGAAGTGAGATTGTGGTAGTTATTTAATTTCATTAAAATTTATAAACAAATTTACTTTAAACTTACAACATTTAAGTTTATTGCATAAGTTTGTAACTCCACAACCAGTTCCACAATTTATTATGAAACCTTTAAATCTTGTTAATTACATTATTAGGGCATAGCTCTTGTGATTAAATTCTTGGTTAAACATTATTTTTAATTTAGGTTCTGTGAATATGGTTTGCGATGGCAAAACAACAGCTATAAAGTTAAAAAAAGAAAATTGCATTGTTAATGAAACTAATACTTTAGATGTTGAGATGAACAATACATTAATTAATAATGTAGATGCAGTTAACAATAATGGAACCCTCAAAGAAGGGAAAACGAGTAGTAAAAATATTGGCAAGAAAGATCAAGCTAACAATCAAAATGTTGAAGAATCAAAAGGGAATAGTAATTCTCCTAGTGAAGATAGTTCTGAAGAGAGTACAGAAAGTGATAAAAAACAAGATACCGAAGTAATATTTATACAAGACCTTGGATTTAATGTAAAAATTATATGTCCTGGAACTGAAGCTTTTGAAATACAAGTTAGTTTTATCATTTATTTTATTGGCAAATGTAATAAATTATTTTAATAGTGTAGTGTATACTCATTTATGATTTTAAATTTTCATAGGTATCAAGTATGGAACTTGTTCAGGAGATTCATCAACTTCTTATGGATAGAGAGGACACGTGTCATAGAACCTGTTTTTCATTACAATTAAATGGAATAACATTGGATAATTTTTCTGAATTAAAAACTATCAATGGCCTTAAAGAAGGTTCTATCATTAAGGTATGGTTTAGTTCTTACTTTTTATATTATTTTAAATATTAAATATTTACATATATTTTATTTGTATAGATAAAATTAGCACTCATACGTGTGTAGAGTGTAAATATTTATTTGTGGATTTGAATTTGTAATTTACTCCAACTAAACAGGGTTTCTGTGAGGTAGGAACAGTCAATATTTGCTTTCCAAATAGGAATCACACCTGAAACCTATAGTATCATGTTTATTACCATTTACATTGATTCCACACATTGATTATAAATAAATTAGATAGTTTCATTATGTCTAGGGCTTCCTAGAGGTCAATGTTGACAAATTTTAATTTAATGATTACATTAATCTTTTAATCATAATTGTAGTAACAAATTACTTTTATTTTTTAACTAGCAATAACTTAATAACATTGTTTTCGAATATTTACATATCATATATAGGTATATATAACAAAAATATAATGATTAATCATATCATTATTACAGTTTGCTGATGAATGATTAATAATATAATCAAGATTACTGATTTATTTTATAAAATGATTATTGTTAAGTGTTTTGATGACTTGAGAGTAATGATGTGACTGCATAATAATTGTTAGTTTGATTTATATTTTATGGTTAGCTTAGTGTTGCAAGTTTTTCGTGTTAGTCATTCCACTTTGACGTTATGATGTTGGTGTAATAATTAAGTGTAGGTTATTCTAAAATGATTTAAAATAGGAGCCTCTTTATGGTTTAAATATCTTAGGTTTATCCAGCTTGTCATTTTAATTTTTCTTCAATAGTGTTAAATAGACTAAGTTATTGAGAAGTAGAAGTATTATAAAGTTTTTATTATTTCTAAAAATTCAATTTTTTTTTTGTTGTTTTGGTTTTATATAGGTGGTGGAAGAACCTTACACTATGCGTGAAGCTAGAATTCATGTACGTCACGTTAGAGATATATTAAAGTCGTTGGAAATGGCCGATGCTTATAATGGTGTTGATTGCAACTCCCTATCGTTTTTAAATGTTGTTACTCAAGGTGATATATTAGGTATGCTCATTTTATACTTGAACTATATTAATTTTAAAATTGTTTTTTTGTACATTATGCAGAAAAGAAAAAAACTCGCTCAGATAGTGTAGATTGTACTCCTCCTGATTATATTATGCCTAATAGTAAAGATCGGCCATTGCTTCCATTGCATCCTACTTCTAAAGATCTAAAAGGCCCTCAATGTATTAAGGTAATTATAATCATTTTATGCCGTAACACATTATATTCCTGAACAAACTAAATAGGTATTGCAGAAACTTGTAAAAAAGCAAAATCGCTACTTCTTTTCTCATGTAACAGACACACTAATTTATGTTACCCTAATATGTCCATATATTTTTTATAAGAAAAAATTAGCTATTACATTAAACCATAATTGATGATTCATGTTGCTGACAAACTTATTTATTTTGTCATGTTATATTCTTCTTTTTTTATAATGTAGGTTCTTACTACATCAGCTTGGAATCCTCCTCCTGGTTTTCGTAAAATGCATGGCGATTTAATGTATTTGTACGTTATTACACTAGAGGATAAACACTTTCACATAACTGCTTGTACTAAAGGATTTTTCATTAATCAGTAAGTAATGATTATTTATAGTAGTATAATTTAATTTATCTATATGTGGAAACTTTTTTAATAGATCTACCAATGAAGAGTTTGATCCCAAACCAGCAATGCCAAATCATTTGTGCCATTCTTTAATTGAATTACTCAGCCAAGTTAGTGCTGCCTTTAAACGGAATTTTGCAATACTTCAAAAAAAAAGAACCGCTCGTCATCCTTTTGAAAGAGTTGCTACACCTTACCAGGTTTATAGCTGGGCTTCTCCTCAACTTGAACATACTTTAGATGCAATCCGGGCTGAAGACAGTTAGTTTTATTTTATTTGTATAACTTGATAAAAGATTAATTGGACTTAATTGCTGATAATAGAATATTTGTTCTAATTATTTAAGAGAAAATAGTGCAAAACAAGCACATTTCTACTAGTAGTTAAATTTTATACCTTTTTTTATTTTTTGAACAATATTACTACATAATTGCTAAAATATACTTATTGTTGTAGTTCAATGCTGGGTGTCCACTAAATCAGTAAGCGTGAGGTAAAATTGAGCCACTCCAAATTTCACCAACCTAATGGACACCCAACTTAACATACACGTGTATTGATTTTAATGGAATTTACATTTTTGCACAACTGAACTTGCTATTTATTTAAGAGTTGTAGTGTAGTTTTGTTAGGCAAATGTGGTTGTTATTATTTTTAACTAAGATCGAAATATTTTTAAATAAAGCGTTTTCATCAAAATTGGGCTATGAGGAACATATACCTGGTCAAACCCGAGATTGGAATGAAGAATTACAAACAACAAGAGAACTTCCACGCAAAAATTTGCCTGAGCGCTTATTAAGAGAAAGAGCTATTTTTAAAGTAAGACCAAGTAGCATTTTTGGAATTAATGTATTTTGTTGAGTATTTGTATTTGTGTATAGTGGTTATTTGGTTATATATTTAAAAATAAAGAAGTATTCTCTTTTGTCACCAGGTACATGGTGATTTTGTAGCTGCTGCTACACGCGGTGCAATGGCTGTTATAGATGGCAATGTTATGGCCATAAATCCTGGAGAAGAAGCAAAAATGCAAATGTTTATCTGGAACAATATATTTTTTTCATTAGGTTTCGATGTAAGAGATCATTATAAAGAACTAGGTGGAGACGCAGCTGCATTTGTTGCACCTGTACGTACTTGATTGTTTAATAAATGTGTCATATATAATTCAATTTTTAATAAACTTTAATTTGTATTTGTTTTAGCGAAATGATTTACAAGGTGTCCGAGTATACAGTGCTGTCGATTTGCCTGGACTGTATACATTAGGCACTGTAGTTATTGATTATAGAGGATATAGAGTTACAGCTCAGTCTATAATACCTGGAATATTAGAAAGAGAACAAGAACAATCAGTTGTATATGGATCAGTAGATTTTGGTAAAACTGTTACTACAAATCCCAAATATATAGAGCTGGTATATTATTTATTACTATACAATTTTAAAATTATGTTAAACATTATTTACAGAATCAAAATGTTTTAAAATATGTAGGTATGTAATTTAAACACTAATTAAGAGCTTTTATGTACATTTAGCTCAGTCAAGCAGCACAACAGTTAAAAATAATGCCACATAAAGTAATAAGTGAAAAAAAAGAAGTAGTTGAATTGTGTTCCTCCGTAGAGTGTAAAGGAATAATTGGAAATGACAGTCGTTATTATATTTTAGATCTTCTACGAACTTTCCCCCCAGATGTCAATTTTCTAATACGTAAGGTTATTATTTATTCATTTTAAGAATGTATAATGTAGCTTATTACTTTTATTTCATAGTTGACGAAGATATATTAAGTAAGGAAGTCAAATCTTTGGGATTTCCTATTCAGCATAGACATAAACTATGTTGTCTAAGACAGGAACTGATTGACTCTTTCATTGAGTAAGTTAAAAACATTTATATTTAAAAATTCTGTTTAATTGTATCTAAACTTTTAGGACACGCTATATGATGTTCATTAAATATGCAGCATTCCATTTACAACATTTAAATTTATGGAAAAATCAAAAAAGCACTGATAATAATTCTGAAACTAATAATCAGGTTTGTGTTGCAAAATGTATTATGTAAAAATATATTACATTTAGCTGTAACTAATAGTGTATTTTTTTTTTATAATTGTAACTATGAATTTTACTATTATTATAATTAATAATATACATATTAACAGATCAAAGGAATAGTCAATCAAATAGCTGAGAAAACTATTGAGAATGAAATTCAAGATACTAAAGATGTTGATAAATCTAGTGACGAAATAATTAGTGAAGAAACTTTAGATGCAAAAAAAAAAGTTTTGGAGACAATTACTGAGACAGCTGTTAAAAATAGTAAGTATAATTTTTTTAGATTTGAAACTATTTTTCTTAATTTTTGTGTCTGTTTATTTACTTACAATTAAATAATTCCTCAACTACAAAAATATTGTCGTTAACAAGTTATGTAATTATCGTAAAATATTTGTTATAGCAAAATTCAAGTAGGCTATATATGGTAACTGCATCAATCCACCTAGATATCATACAAAACTTATAAAAAAAACTAAACTTTATTGTTTTAAAAAAGTTATTAATATTTATTAATGTTTATTTTATATTTGTAGTACATACATTAAATTATTATTATTATAGATGATGATAATAGTACAAAGGAAGTTGTCAAAAAAGCCGCTCTTAAAGTTGGTTCTCTTAAAGATACAGAATTTGATATAAGATTCAATCCAGATGTTTTTTCACCCGGTGTAAAACATTTTGATTTAAATTCTGTCCAATTTCAACTAGAAAAAAAATTAGTTGTTGATGCTGCTGAATATTTATTGTTGTCGCAGATCCCATTATTTGTAAGTTAATTTTCATTTACCTAAGAGCTAAGATTATATTTTTGTAATATGATTTTTTGTTTTGAGTGTGTGTGTTGCGAGATAATTCATGAGATGGTAATTCCTTGTTTTTTCCCCTAATCCCACTAGTTTTTTTTAATTTTGGATTATTTATTTATTTTAAACATAGAAAACACACATAGTTTTGTAAAGTTAAAACTTTAATTTCATGCTTGTATCTTCCTTGAAATGAATAGTAATTTCCTAGTTAAAGTTCACTATTATGAATGATTACTAAACGTTATTTTCTTCTATGAAAAATTAACCAATTTGTACTTGCATCTTTTGCAATTTAGGCTGATGGTATTTTAGTTAGTTCATATATTGTGTCATTCTTTACATTATTTTTTGCTGAGCCTTACAAGTTCAGTATAATAGCATAAGATAGCTTTTTTTGTCGATAGTTGTCTTATGAAGAATGTTCCAACAAATTTGTAAAAAATATATTTAAGCACTTTGATTTGTATATAGTAAAACAGAAATATTACTGTGAATTAACAATATTTTAAAATTAATTTAAAAAAAAAAATTTTCTTTCATATGATAGATAAGAGACTGTATGGATCATTCATCTGCACCCATGGATGGACAAATGTTGTCTGAGAATTTACATACAAGAGGCATAAATATTCGCTATTTGGGAAAAATAGCAGAAAAATTATCAAAAATTAAACGTCTTGAATACTTATATAGCATAACTGTCACAGAATTAATCACTAGAGCTGCTAAGCACATATTTAATTCTTACATACAAGTATGTTTTTTTTTTTTTAATGTAATTTTTAACCACTCATATTCTTATTAATTGTTTGTAGTCTGCTGAACTTATGAGTTTAGCTAATGCTGTAAGTCATTTTTTGAACTGCTTTGTGTCCTCCTGCTCATCCCCACATCCTCAAAATACATTAGATGATGTAAAACCAACTAAAAAGCGTAACAAACGAAAGGGTCGACTGAATCGATTATTTACTGTTGACAATAAAGAATGGGCTAATTTGACACGTCAAACATTGTGGACACAAATTCGAACAGAACTTAAATCTTACTATGCTTGGGAACTAGTGTCAGAAACAGTTGAATCTATTTGTGAACACTACTCTATTCAGAAAATATCATTGCTAAGGTAATAAAAAAATATGTTATAATATTTTAATTCTTAACACGTATTTACAAACATTAGCAATATACACGTTAGCAATATTTGTATTTTATTTTATCATAGTTATTTAATTATTTATAGGTCATTTTGTTTAAAAACTGGTACACAGATATTATTACGTGAATATTCCTTTGATGCGAAAAATAGGTTTACGTTTTTCGAAGAAGATATCATCAATATGTTCCCAGTTGTCAAGCATATCAATCCAAGAGTAAATAAATAATAAATTATTTATTTCACATCATTTACTAGTACTCTACTTTTTATCACGTTATGTTTTCAGGCAACTGACGCATTTCATTTCTACACTACTGGTCAAACTAAGATTCAACAAGGTCTTTTGAAAGAAGGGTATGATTTAATTATGGAATCTCTTACGCTGTTGAATAACGTTTATGGAGCGATGCATCCTGAAATTGCCCAGTGCTTAAGAATGTTGGCTAGATTGAGTTACATAATGGGCGATTATAGTGAAGCTATGGCATTCCAGCAAAAAGCTGTTTTTATGTCTGAACGAGTAAATGGAATTGATCACCCATACACAATTACTGAATATGTAAGAAGTTCAATGTTAATATCACCTTATTGATGATATAATATCTTACTACATCCATTTAACACATTTCAGATCCATTTAGCTCTATACTGTTATGCAAATAATCAAATCACTACTGCCCTAAAGTTATTGTATCGAGCTCGTTATTTAGCCGTATTAATTTGTGGTGAAAACCATCCAGAAATAGCTTTATTAGATGTAAGTAATTTATTATTAGCCTAACCTAACCTTGTCTTTATCTTTTAAATTGCTTTTTTTATATTTATATGTTTTAGAGCAACATCAGTCTGATTTTGCATGCCGTTCAAGAATATGATCTTTCATTAAGATTTTTAGAGAAAGCTTTAGCGTTAAATATTAAATTTTATGGCCCTAAATCATTAAAAGTGGCGGTTAGTTATCATTTAGTTGCACGGACTCAGAGTTGTATGGGCGATTTTCGGTCTGCATTAAGTAACGAAAGAGAAACTTATGCAATCTACAAACAACAAGTATAATAATAATTATTCATTATGTTTAATATGTTTCACTAAAATCCATAATTCCAATCAAATTGTTTAGTTTGGTGAAAAACATGAGAAAACACAAGAATCATCAGATTGTCTAAAACATTTAACTCATCAGGCAGTAGTATTGCAGAAAAAAATGAACGAAATCTATACGGGGAAATCTGGGGCCACCTTACCTCCCATTCAAATACACCCTCCATCCATGGGTAGTGTACTCGATATGCTCAATGTCATTAATGGAATTCTTTACGTACAGATTAGGTAAGCCACGTTCAATTTTTATTTATACTCATTTTATATTTTCTGTGATGTTTAACATGTTACTTTTTTATTCTAGTCAGCAAGATTTGGAAAACTTTAAGGCAGAAGTAGAAAAACGTTCAGAAACTTTAGATTCTGTCAATGTACTATCAGAGCAACAAGATTGTGCAAGTTGAGTACTTTCAAAACACGTAGTAAGTTGATCTTAAACTTTCAGAATTTTGAATGTGATGAGACAACTTAAGTAGTCATTATTGATGCTCATTTTTATTTTTTAATTGTTTTTTTTTGTTAGTTAATATTTTCTTCTGTTTTGTTACTAGAATTCATACACTTATGAACTTTCCATATTTTGTGTAGTGTCGTTTATCTAGTCTGATTTTTTTTTCTGATTTATTGCGTAACATTGAAAAAGAACTGATATCATGAGCTCCTTGAACAAAAGCCAAGAAACTTTTATTTTATTTTTAAGTGTTATTTTTTCTGATTTATTTTGTTGTCTTAAAAATTTAAATTTAAAAAGCTTTTATTATATATTTTTTTTTAGTAAAATGTTATAATTTTTGTGTAAAGGGCTCATATAAAAAGTAATATAAAATAATTCCTAGTAGAATTTAAGCATGCTATGTACAAAATTAATAACACATTATCAGGCTAAGATTTTTTTAAAAAGCAATATTTTTTATACTAACTGTTATGTATTTAAAGGCTACTGAAAATTAAATATGCTGTAATTTGTTTTTAGTACTACTAAGTCAACCAAATGAAATGTTAGACTGGTAACAAGACAGTAGATATATTTTAGAAAGTTTGTTGAATATTTGTATACAAACTGTTATAGTTTAAAATAACATTAATAAAACAGATGGTTTTTTTATGACATTTTATTTATTTATTTTTGCTTAAATTCACCGTGCTATTATCAATTATAGTTGGCATTAATTAATGCTAATTTTAAGATAAGTTTACAATGAAAATTATATATTCTTAGTATACCTACACTTTTTGAATTATTTGATAACAATTTTTTATCAAAAAAAAATGTACCAAAATTATATACTATATTTTTTATTGCTAGGAATAGTAAAGCGGTTTGCGGTTTTGTTATAAATTTTTTTTTTTTTAAATTGAAAAATTGTTATCTATTAATAGGAGTTTTGTTTTAAAACCAACCAAATTTTTTCAATGCAATACTTTCTTTAAAACTCGAGAGTGGAAACTGGTCATTTTTTTAAAAATCGTTCACTTTTAGTCATCTTTCATCCCAATTTGGAACAAAAATTATACTTTTTTAATATAATAAGCATAGTTGCCAATCAATTAATAATGGAAAATTATACAAGAACCCTACTATATAATAAATCATATACACAACACATTTGTAAAGAACTGAAGAGCTAAGTCCCAGCAAAACCTTGGATCCCTCCTCCATTAAATGTATGGCCTTTTTATTTATAATTATTTACGGTTGGATGTCGGCATTCTGTCTACGCTCAATTCTAGAGTATTTTAGTCGTGTATTCTTTTTGAAATCTAATGCAAATACATACGGTTGTTGTCGAGATGTAGAACTCTGCATGGGCTATGTTATTTGTATTATAATAAATTCTAAACGAAGACTGGAATTTGAATATTAAATATAATATATAAATTAAGGAATAAGTAAAGAAGTTTGGTAAGTTTATGTAAAATAATAAATTTTGATGTTAATAATAACATTAAAACAATTATCAAGCCGATATTTTTTAATCTATATCTGTTTTTAAAACTATTGTCTGATCACGCGTTCCACATTACGGTTAAAATTGAATCGTTTCATGCAAAAAGGGCCTAAAGTCACCATTTTATTAAAAACGTGATTATTACAGATTCGTTATCACTCTACTTAGACGCATCGATTCATATTAAAACGGTATTATTCCCATTACTAGAACCCATTGTAAACAAGCATCTTAAATATGAAATTTTTGTTAAAAGGGCTTCAGTCACGGACTAAATAATGAAATTAGGCGCCTCGTCCACCTAAGTCTAGATACTTGTTGAAAAAGAAACAGATCTGCTAAAGAAGCGAGTGTCCAGTGCTGCTTAACGATTAAAGTAAAAAAATGGTTTAAATTAAATTTGAATGTCTAGAGGTTAGTTGGTTATAAGGCGAGTGTCCGGTGCTTTTTAGATAGCCGCCGAGGTAGCTTTTTATTTTGAACACAGTATGGGTTTTTTGCATTTAGAAGTGGATAGGTCAAGTTAAATTAACGTTTTTGAGGCTTCAACTGTTTCTAAACGTTGAAATATAAATAAAAACAAAAAAAAAATAACAAACTTCAACGAAATAGTAAGTTATAATTATGTATGAATAAGGATTTGTTGTTCAGTAAGTAAAAGTATACATCATTATATAATATTAAAACATTATTCAATTTTTATAATATTTATTAATTTAAAATTAATATTTTATTGCTATTTTTTGAATTAATGGTCTACTTTGTTGTTTTTAAAGTTAATAAAATTGTTGTTTTTATTATTTTAATGACATGAACTAAAATGTTTGAAATAAATCAAATACATAAAATTATTGATTTTTGTAAAAAGGGTCTAAGTTCACTATATTTAAATGCTATTAATCTGGACTGCATTTGAAAATAATAATATTGTTTTACAGAATGTAATTTTACTGTTTAAATATATTTAACCTTTGATGAAGCCCTTATATGTTTATGCATTTTGAAACATATCAAACGTTTTTTTCATTTTTCCAAAAGTTTTAAGTTAAGGACTAAGGCCCTTTTTGCATGAAACGATTCAATTAGAATGCGTTGTTTTTTATCTAAAATACAGAGGTGTAGAGGCCTCTTAAAACATCTTCTAATAAATGAAAAGCTTATAATGTTATAGAATGAAACCTTTTTGTTTAAAAAAAAAGTTAGTTTTTTTTTTTTTTAATCACATTTGGGCACTTGTTCCTCTTTTAAGAGCTTTCAGCCCTGATAAACATGGAAACAGAAATTATTTTGTCACAATTGCATTATCCCTGCTGATAAAATAGTTGAACAGTTGAATAGTCTATGTTGTTCTTATGTCCCTGCTTGCGCTTCCGATAGAAGGCGACTGCGGGATGTTGGGGACCTGGGAGACGTTAATTTGCGAGAAACGAGAAGTCCGAGACAACATTGTCTAGGTCGTTTTGTGACTGGTTTGTTAAATCGCCGGCTAACAAAGCGTTGAATCTAGTCGCGAAATTATTAGCCTCAAACCGCAAAGCTTGCTCGTCAGCGGTGTTAGTAAGAGGTTGATGGTTATCCGGCGGGATAATCTCGTTTCGTATACTACCGTCATCGTTTGTGTGGACAACTGTATTCGTGATTGATACGTTTTGGTCTGTTAAATTTAACTGCAATGTAAGACCGGGAGCTGCATCGATTAGCCTTTGCTCTCTTAGGGCTGCACAGGGGCCGGATGCTTTCGATAAATGACCATCTACAGATACAAAATCTTTTCCACAACCAGGGCAGTGCGATTTTGGTTTTATACGCCTGTTCTCCATTGTTCTACGTTAATTCTAGAATTAAACAATTTAATATTAAAATTAATAAATGAACATTTTTTCATGCGGTTGAATTTATGATATCGTATATAAAGGAAAAAACATTTTTTTTTAAACAGATTTTAAAAATGGTGTAGAAAACCTATGAAGTGATGTTCAATTATATAGTTTTATATTATACGTAAGTAAATCCGTAAATATAGTTATAACGCATATTCTATTATATAGTAATAGATATATAGTATGCAAGTTGCAAGGCCATATCCGGTGGCGGGGTTTGATGGTCCCCTTGTATTTGAGTTACTAATATAAATAAATAGCAAATTTTAAACATGTAACTGATTTATATTATCGAAACCGACGTATGTATGCAGTTAACCATTTCAGTCCCAGATTTTTTTTTTTATTGAAAAAAAAATTTGTTGTGTCCAAATATTTTTTAGTCTGTATTAAAATAAGACAAAAATAAAGTTTGAAGTAATTTCAATCATTTAGAAGAACTTACAAACTTTAAAAAGTTGCCTGCCTTTATAGGGTACACTGAGACTCATCGCCCATCGGTATCGTAACATCTACTTATTATATACTTTTAGAGGTATATAATAAATATATAAATATTATAATAAATATAATACATAAGTTTTTACTTATTTTTCACATTACCGGTAACTGTTGCTTGCGTGCAGAAGGTCATTTTCGAATAATAATTTTTAAATATCTTAGAAGTAGTATGTAATTATTTAAAATCAATTGCTATTATTATTTAATAATTTTTAAAGCAGACAGCACTGAAAACCATACACAATTAAGTAAGTACGAAACGCATCAAATGTATAATATATTTGTGTAAAACTAAATGTTTTCATCATATACTGTTTATGTTTTCACAGTTTATATATTTCACGTTTTGAATTATATGATAACAGTTTTTTGTCAAAAAAAAAAGTGTACCAAAATTATATGCTAAATTTTTTATTGCTAGGAATAGTAAAGCAGTTCGCGGTTTTGTTATAAATATTTTTTTTAAAAAAATTTTAATCTTTTTATAGGGATTCGGTTTAAAACTAACCAAATGATTTCAATGTAATAAACTCGAGAGTGGAAACTGGTCACTTTTTTAAAAATCGTTCATTTTTAGTTCTTTAGTCCCAATTTGGAACAAAAATTATATTTTTTTAATAAAATAAGCATAGTTGTCGATCAATTAATAAGGGAAAATTATACAAGAACTTACTTTTTATAATATCATCGTCATCGAGCCTTAATCGGCAAAGGGCGTAAGCGACGCTTTTGGCTAAAATGACCTTTTGATATAAAACAATTCAGAAAAATCAGCTTTATCAACAATAAAATGATTTAAGCGACTACTAGATTAGAAATGGCTGATTTTTGCTTTATAAGTTTTGGCATAAACGCCAGGAGTTAAATTTGTTGATAGCATAATTGATGTAGCGACATATTTCAATAATATAACTGAAGTCATTTTTTTTATTTAAACTTATTTTAGACCAAAGGAACTCTCCTTCCTAGGATTCCTTCGTCATTACATCTGTCTTCCTGTCTTTCCTGTTTCCGTTCGATTTATCATTTAATCTATATGTCCGACTATCGAAAAATTTGTAATTCTTGATGTTTTGTCACAACTTTATGTATTTGTAATTGTATTAATGTTCGTCATTATTGATGTTTTGTCATAACTTTGTATAATTGTATTAATATTTGTAATAGGTAATAACTTGAAATATATATTTGTAAAATGATTTCTTGCTTTTTTTTTATTTAATTAAGTGTTTTTTGTTTTTACAGAAGTTGCAACTCGCGTACATAGGTCAATATATTTAGATTATAGTGTAGGAGTTTTTAGATTATAAGTAAAACAAAATTATCAACCCAAGTTTTAACATACGTTTTAATCTTACTTCCTATAATAAACTAAATTTTTTAAAATCCGAATAAATCATTTTTATATTAATAATCAGTACTTGAAAATATTAGAAATTTGTTTCGCACAAAAATTGTCGCATTATTAGCGAATCACATCCCGTATATAGGACGAAATGGGCTTTTAGGTACCTAAACGCTGTGCAGTTTGCTTATTAATACATTGTTGTTTTTTTTATAAAGAAATGTATAAGTGATGTTAATTTACTTGCATACAATATGAATAATCTAATGTTTAGAGATTAGTTTGTAGTAATCCCAGTCGCTATTTAATTTTTTTTTTTAATATATGTATTTTTTTACGTTGAAAATGATGGTGAAGTCAGATTTTAGGGGTAGGACTTACTTTTGAAGTTAACTTAATTTTCTTCATTTTTTGAAAAGTGCAATAACTTCGTGAAAAAGCCTAAAATAATTGTGCAACCCAAAATTAATTATCATACTTACCTACTTTTCAAGTTATAAGCAAAAACTTCATTTTCGTAATTTTTCTTAAAAATTTGATCTCTTTCAAAAAAAAAACTTGTTTTTTCATTACAATTGTTATTATATTTAAAAGTTTTTGATAAAATTAGAATTACTCTAGCGTAATTATCTTTTGAGTTATTCGTACAAAACTGTAAAGACTAAAGGCGTTTTTGCGCGTGCGCGGCACAATTTATTTAATTACTGCACTGCATTAGCTTAGAAAATTTGTATTTTTTTTTTAAAGTTAAGGTAATGGTTTGGACTCATTTGGTCGCCGACGTTTCCGGAGCGGTAGGTTAGGTTAGTTTAGTCCTTTAGGCAAGCTATGTTTTCCTCTGGGGGTTCGGGGGCGTGAGCTGTCATCCAACGAAGAGTCCCAAGGGGCTCGAGTTGGCTCCTCAAGCCGGTAAGCGTAGGGAGTCATTTTATACAGTTATAGGTTTACTTAATATCACGTCGCGTCGCCGAAAACGTCTACATGGTGCCGCCTACCACCGCAGTCGTCCGCCACCGACTCGTCGCACGCCTCGACCACCACAGTTTTTTACGAATAACTCAAAAGGTAATTAAGCTAGGGCAATTCTGAATTCATCAAAAACTTCTAATCTTATAAGCAAGTGAAAAAAAATTAAAATTTTTGAAAAATTTTCGCGTTTTAAAAAAAGTATAAGAAAATTAAGTTTTTACTTCTAACTTGAAAAGTAAGTATGATAATTAATTTTGGATTGCACCATTCTTTTAAGCGTAAAAAAATACGTAATTGTTTTGAATAAAAAAGCTTTTTAAAAAATGAAGCAAAATATGAAGTTTTTGCTTATAACTTCAAAAAATAAGTCCGACCCCCTAATTTATTGCACTTTATTGTTCCAAAAAACATTTTATATTAATACATAAATAAGTCTATTAATTATTTAAATTGTATAAAAAAAGTTAGGTTACACTATTCATTATTGTTGGGTAATAGTATTTTTTAAAATTTTATTATGGTTTTACAAAAACCGTTTCAACGGTTACAAATTTGAAACAACTTTAACGCGTCTATGTTGGTCTCCCTGTAAAAAGTGATCTGGTCACAGGTGACGTTGCACGTTTCCATAACAAACAGGCATGGCCAGTCGTTCGACGTCCACACGGCATACTTCACGATCTACAGTCGTCGGCTGACTAATACAGTGTTATGTTGCTTCGAGTTGTGATGGGTGTTAGACGATGATCGCTTTTTTCAGTCACCGTTCCGACAATTATTTAGTCTTCAAGTAGTTGACATTCAAGTATGTCCTTTGAGCCGTCCGGGCTAATATTGAACGATAACTGGATTACAGTCGGCTGTTAAATTGTTGTGATGCCGGCACAGGCAATCAGTCACGGTAATAACAAAACGGTATTGCAAATCATGAATGCCGAACCGTCCGCTCCAAATAATCCTAATAATTCTCAACAACATCTCATGAACGATGAAGCCAATAGCCGGACTATTACTGGCAAACAAAAAATTACCGTTATAATATTATGTTTCGTCAATCTTATCAACTACATGGACCGGTATACCATTGCAGGTAATTAAACATTGTTTTTTTTAAATTACTTTTATTACCTATATTTGTCTACTATCAACTATGTATTACAACTTTAGTGCTTATCTCTATAAATCTCCCTGTCTGATAGTTTCAAAAGTGTGCTTATTTATTTTACCTGCTTACCCTGTTATCTAATGCAATGATCAATTAATGTGTAATCAAATTATTTTCCAAACCATAAGTTTTTTTTTTTAAAAACTTACTAGGTTGTATTTTAAGCTTAGATGCTGATGTGGTAATAATTAATTTTGGAATCAACTTGAGTTCTTGATATATTATAGATGGCATAGTATATTTTCAAAGCTCTAACAAAAAGGCTTTATCAAAATGAACTTCCCTTTTAAGTATTCTTAAAATACTGTTCCAGTAGCATTATAATAAAAATTTCTCGGGGGAACCTTTAGACATGTTTTTTTATGGATTTCCCCTAAATTGTTCTAGTATGAGGAAACTGAAAAAAAAAATTTTTAGTGGTAACTTAAGTTAAATATATTGAGGTAATCATTTCACCACACTCATGTAATAATGGTAAGCATTCGTATAGCTGCATTTTTGGATTTCATAGAGTAAAAATTATTATATAATATAAAATAAGGATCAAATAAATTTAAAGGCAGAAACTGTGTATGATATCAAGTTACCTGCGGCTGTAGTGATGAATAAGACATGAAGACTTGCATAAATACAGCACATATGAACTGGTTTGGAAGAAGTATTATATTTTAAAGCAATAAAATCAATGTCCAATGCTTTAAAGCTAATTGGTGGATAATTAGGAGCTGGAATAGATACTAAAGCCAATAAAGTACACTAGAGCCAGCTAGTAGTTTGAAAGATACTTTATGAAAAACAATTTTTAAAAAATGGTGGTAAACTGTGGATACTGACGACTAACTTTTTCCTTAATTCTTGTAGAAACCCAAAATTTGCATAAATATATTTGTCTATAATTGAATGAGTTTGAAATTATCAACTGCCTTGATTCCATTTCCAGAATTTTTTAATGTACTAATTTTGAATTGTGATTGGCTTAAACTATACTAGTTATGCTCTGCTGGTTTACTACGCTTAAATTACATACTATGCTTAAATGTTTTGAGCTGTGTGAGAGATTTTGATAGGACCTTGTAATAATAATATTTGATTATTATGAATTAATACTATTTACATTAAAACTAAAATTGAAAAAGATAAAAAAATGTTACACATTTTAGGATCAGCACGATATAAAGCCATATGAATAGGTAGTAAACATTTATTTAAAAAATATATTATAAATTTAAAATATAAAATATAATGTATACGATTACTGGATCAATGAACTAGAAGGCATAAATCATTTTGGTTTTGTATGTTTATTATCTATAAAAGATGTATAATTTTACACAAAAAAAGTAATTTATACTAAATAATTATATTATGGTATTAATACATTTTATTTTTCAACCTTTTTTTTGCCATTTGGTACTTTTTTTTTTTCATTAACTTCTTGTTTAAAAACTATAGCTACTTATATTTTGAGAATTATTGATGTGCAAAACGTCTGCTCTGTTACTATACGCATCACTATCCAATGGCAGTGAGCTGCGGCACTCAGCAATGCGATAAAAAAACAACTAATTATTTAATAAAACAATTGGGTTAGGTAAAACAAATTTTTTTATCACAAATTGTTTTTTGTCCATCTAACTTCTTAGACCTAATTTTTTACATTATTTTTTTTTTGCTATTATGAAGGGCGGGCCAGACATATTGGTTTAGCTTTTTATTCCCTTTGCTTAAGACACATTTTATATGAGGGTTTGATTTATGACAAGAGACCCTTAATATAGTAGTCATACACCCTCCAATCGTGTTGCTGATGGCTGACCATCACAGCTCGCTACGACTGGATGGTAAAAAAGTGTCTCACTCAGCGATAATTCTCAAAATTCAAGTAGCTATAACTTTTAAGCTAGAAGTGTGCGCAATTTGGCTTTATTATTATTAGTATTTATAATTTGCATAAAAACACTTCAAAATTAAAAAAAAAATTTCAGTAAGATGCATTTATTCATATATTAGGTATAATATATAATGATTGAGAAATGTAATAGTAGTGCTATGACCTACAATCATGGAGTAGTATTGAGAAAAACAAAGTTATAATAAATCTTAAATTGTGATAGCGACTCAAACATTTCCACGCTAGATAATATATGCAGGAACATGAAAATGGTAAACATTGTATATCTGTATTAGTTGAACACGCTTCTCAGCATTGTTTTTTTTTATTAATTGTAAAGAATTAATTATTTTCTTGTCCAACTAGTGATATTCATTGATATTCCTTTCAGTTAGATTTTTTCCTAAAAATACAAGTGAAATATATTTTAAGTATATCTAATGATTTTTGATGAATATATTTTTACAAACTAAATATATATTTGAGCTGATAATTTTATTTTAAAATTAAATGATTTAAATAAACTTAATTTACCATACAGGGTGATTTTTTTTTAATCAAGGGCCACTCAATATCTCATAGAATTTAATAAGAAATTAAAATGTTTTTTTCCATATCGTTTTTATACAATATGATCTCAATTTTTGAAAACTTCATAATAAAGAAAATAATGTAAGATGAATAATTTTAACAATTTAAATATATTTAATTTAATAAATAAATAATATATTGTAGATTAAATTTAAAAAAATTTGATGTATTAATAACTATTTATTTGTTTATATGTTTATTTGTGTATTTTACATCTACGTCATCTTTATTTATTTCATTAAATGTGTATAATATAGTTTATCAATTAATATATTTTATATATTTATATATATATATATATATATATATATATATATATATATATATATATTATTATACATCTTAATTTATTTTTATTTTTAATTGTCCGATGCAATTAGTCCAATAATTAATTGTATTTAAATTTTTCAAAATTAATATACAATAATATTAACAAGATGAAAAAATGAATAATGTATTTACGCTAAATTATAACCAAATGGTAAAAATATTTTTAAATTAATTTTATAAAAAAAATAAAATTTGATAAACATTAAAACGTCTACTCGCCAAACATGGACGTGTAAGCCGCCATTGCCACTACTCGCATATTCAGACAAATATTTGACTAGTGGACTAATAAGCCGTTCCCACGATATGGCGAGTATCCTCGAATACCTAAAATTTGGCGAATAGACGAGTCATGGGAACCCGGCTTAAGACAGAAGGAACAGTGTAGTGTAGTTGAGCATTATAAAAGTATTGGTTGTAACTGGGCTCGTCTTGTTATATTTTATACTATGAGAATATAAACGTAAAGCAGTTTTTCACATGTTTGGACGTATCACTTTTATTGTTTATCACTCTGTAAACACTGTTACTTAACCTTCCTAGTAAAAGAGGGCACTACTAGAGACGGTAGACCAGTTCTGGTAAGACCTGATTAAAAATAAGAAATCCTCCTCTAACTGAGCGAGAACACGTTTACAATCAAATATTAATCTGCCTTTAAAATACACTCCAAGGGATCTAACATAGTCCTTTAACTTGATTGCTGAAACGACTGAACCTTTTAGAAAATTTATATCCTTTAGTAGTATTGTATACCGTTTACAATTTTAAATGTAATATTATATCAGGATCGATTTATTTCCATTAAAAACATATTTGTTTCCCCATTAATCATGTATCGTTTGAGTTATAATTCTTGCGATGTTATACAGTTATATCCATGACTAAATAAACAGGCATGATTGCTTGAATTACGAACTTTTCCTATCACTGCGCATTTGCACGCAGTCGTGGAAGTTATAAATATAACTTGTAATGAGAAACTTACACGGTACAATACATATTTTTCCAAGTCTAGGGCAATTTTCCTGTGCAGTATTACCAAGTAATCGTGCCCGTTTATAATTAGTCATGGTTATTTCGCTATTGAAAATTAAGGTAATTATGTTCCCGAGTTCAGGATAGGTTTGAAAACGTGGGCCAAAGCGACTATAAGACCAGAAAATTCTTTTAAAATTAAATTCCGGCATTGGTTGAAATCGGCGATTAAAAAGCACTATAATGGGTTTAGATGTTTTGGTCGCTTCTATTACAGTCTTGGAATGACCTGTTTCAAAACCGCTCTGCTCTAGTGGAAACAAATTACGGTTGCGTAGCTCCTGGTCCTGTCTTCATTCAATAATCCGTCTGAATAGATTTGGGACAAATTTTAATTTGTCCCAAGTTTTTTAGTTGAATTCCATTACCTTTTTTTTTGGCACGTACACTTGAGCATTGGCTGAGATATGAATAGCCGCTGCTGCTTGAACCTGTCGCACTACACTCAATAAGGTCGCCAGTGCATTTTTTTTTATTCAAAAAAATGTCTTACAAAAAGTGTCTTTGAAAAGTGATATTACCTCGTAGAGTTATCGAATTTTACATTCCGCTTAGAGCTTCAATTTTTATTATATTATCAAACCTTTTGAAAAAAAAATTAGCATTTTCAAACTTATTACGGCGTATGTAATTCGAATTTTAAATCTCTGTGCGGACTATAGGAAATCTGCTTTTACACAAAAACAAAACGATTACCAACAAAATCCGATAACTACGAAGCGTCATCACATTTCTCGTGAAGTCATTTTTACTACCTTATGGCTGTAACTTAAGTAAAAAAAAAATGATACCTTAAAAATAATACAAATAGTGTATCTATTTACCAGACTCCAGCGAATACAAAAGCTTTCGCAGGGTATTGCACCGTTTTAAAACATCCCTTAAATACGGTTCCGGGTTCTGTCACACCGATATTTATATTTATTTTTTCTGGCCGTATTTAAGAACTACTTGGAACCTTATTATGTTGGACATTTCAAGAGTGCTTATAGTTAATATTTTATAAAACTTTTAATTTTGAAAAAACGCCAAAAGTTTGCCGCTCTACGCACTTAACATGTCCACTGGTCGCTAGGAGTATGGATTTTGAAACTCAGATCTATAAAAAAAAAACAATGTATACTACAATTTCCAAGTCTTGAAAAATGCAATATTTAATAATAACTATTTAAATTGAAATGTAGTGCAAAAAAATTGTTCAAAAAAAAGATTGACTGAATTCACGTTAAACAAGTTATGATTCATAATGTTCGGTTATGAATATAATTATTCGAGGTTTTTTAATTTTATCACGTAGTAGATAACCGTGAATTTTGTTAATTTTTCGTTTGACATTTTAATAACATTGTCAGCAAATGTTTTAATTTTGATACAGATCTAAAAATCATATATATTTGTTTGTAAAATGACCATTCATAAATCATTTATATAGCTATACCTAATAAAGTTTTTTTTATGGAAATGTGAATGTTTTTATTGTCATCTTTAATGGTTATATACCTGCCGTATAGGTGTTAATATTAACAGATACTCTCATTAGAAACAGAAATATAAAGTAAAAGTAAAATAAAAGTGTTTTAAATAATCATTGAATACTTTCACTTGGGCTGTGAAATGGTCGTTTTATCTTCTGCCGCCGTTTAATATATATTATATACAGTGTATTCAATATAATTATAGTTCGTCTACCGAGTGTATAAATGTCAGGGTTCATTGGTATTGTTGGAACGAATACAGCGTTACTTTTTTTTTTCTTTTTAAACATTAAGTCTATATGTATACAGTCTGTCTACCGGTAAAATTAAATTTATATGACGTGTCTATTGTGCATAATGTATGTATTCTACATGGTGTAGTTCACCTCCAATAATGTTATAGTCAGTTTTCTCTAATAAATTACACAATTAGAAGTTTAAAAAATGTATATACATTTAATTAAAATAAGCTACAACATACTCTTATGTAAACAGTATACCTATAATATCAGTTAATTTCATGATGATATTTCATTTTGATAAAAACTAATATAGAAGATAGTAACCACTATAGATTTTCATGTTTGATTGATGCTCGGTTTTAAAAAATCTGATTATATATTATGTATTTATTTTACTATTTTTAGTATGCAAATTCAATATAATATGATATGTATCCTTGGCTCCTAAAGTTTATTATTGAATATTTCTGTGGTAGGATGGCAGAAGTTGAAGTCACTTTATGTAATTGTTTTAGTTAATATAGCTTTTACTGATACTTTATAAAATTTATATTAGACAAAGTGGCAAAATATGATATGTCTGGACGCTTTTAATAATCAAGATATGATTGCTAATATAGTAGCTAATAATATATTATGCTGGTATGTCACAATAAATAGTTCGATGTCTAAAAATAATGTGTCCTTCTATTTCTTCCTGTCAATATATAGCACATTAACCATAAATCAATATTTGGTCCAGTTTTAAATTGCTATACTAGTATCATAAGGTATATAGTAATCATAATTATAAAATTAATGAAGGAATTTTAAAATGTTTGTGCCACTTAAAAATTTATTATATTATAATATATATATATATATATATATATATATATATTTAGAAAATATGTTTGTACTCAATACAAAAGTGAGTACAAGTAAATGCGGTGAACGTTATATACATGACATTAAACAATTATCGTTAAGGGAAGACACTCAGCATTATCACCCGGCTATTATAATATAATATTATATGTATTTTCCTGAAAGTGACGTATCAACTTGTGCCATCCTCCCACAGTTTTCGAGATCGTCTTAGGAAAAACCAAAACATTTTTTAAAAAACTTGAAATAATTAATTAATAATAATAATAAGGGTGGATTAATAATTTTCAATTGTGTAGACGTGCCCTCCTGCACTAAAAAAAAATTCCTACGTTCAGTCATAATTTTAATGACGGTTACACGATTGTGTATTTTCTTATAATCTCGGTCCAAGGGCAGATACCGAATATCCTTCCTTTAAAACAGGCCACTTAATATTAGTTTATAGTTTAAAGATTAAAAAGAACAAAGCCAGAACTAGGATATTAAAAAAAATTCCTTAAACTGTCTTGTGCAGTAACAACTAACGAAATAATGGATTTTTATCAGACGTTACTTAAGTATCGATTTAAATACGCGTGTAATGATTATAGACGATACAATGAAGTTAAAATAATTATTTGGATATTTTCCAACTATAGAAAACACGTCCGTCGTAGACCTACAGCGCTTATTTTTGTTAACGAGATACATACACTACATAAATTGTGCTTAACATTTTTCATTGAAACGTGGTTTCAAGTAGATGTTTATCATTATTTTCTTAGTAAAAACAAATTAAAGACCTAGTTAATTCGCTTAAACAGTTATGTGTTTATTAAATTTTTTCATAAAATTATACTGGTATTAAATAGTATATTTTAATGTGTTTCACATTTATAAATTAAGTTACCTTGAATGCTGTGTTTTAAATTACTTTTTTAAAAACACGCTTTGGGCTTTGACCTTGAAATTACCTACAGAAGATGTTCCCGCATTTTATTCTGTTATTATTTTTTCTTGCCTTAATGGTTTTTTCTACTAATTGTCGTCGAATGATAAGATATATATATATTTGACACTCAAGCCAACGAAACGGTACATATAAAGAACGAAGGAAACCCATGGTAAATATTATGGTACTTGTTAGAAGTTGTCCGCTTATGCTCGTCATGGTGTTAAACAGTTGCCCGCCGTGTGTTGTATTCAATTAAAAGCAGGAGCTCTGTATACTGACGAGCCTCTTTTAACAACCGGAAACATTTGCTAGTCTTCTTCAAGTTTATGATCTAAAAGCATCAAACATATACATCACAAGGGGGGTCGATTTTGTAAGACATCTGTTCGAAAGACCAAAGAAAAAAGGAATCCATAAACTTTCGTTTTCTAATATTTATTATTACAATTATTTGTATGTATTCCACGTAAAACGTTTATCAATAGAGAAAGCTTTCATAACTGATTAAGTTGAATAACCTCGAATTGTACACAATTATCTATTCTAAATACTATTTTCAGTTAGTGTTAAAAAAAAATGAGATTTTTCTTAAAAGGTCGTCACAGTATTTATTTATTTTTATATCTACTTTAAAACTGTAATGTTTTAAAATATCTTCCTATATGCACGTAGACAAAGTCCTCTTTAAGTTTTGTAGTATGTGAATTTTCTCTAAACCTAACCAGCCAATAACTAGTTGTGCTGATTGGTTAATTATTACTCATATGTTCCAACATAATATATAAAAAAAAAGTAACATAACTTGCTAGAAATGCTACTTGTTTTTTTTTTAATTTAAACGTTTCTTATTTTTTTAGTTATTACTAACATCAGCCAAATTTTCTTTTCGAAATATATGCCAGATTCCCATCTTTAATTAAATTTATTAGCTGTACAGATGAATATGTTCACCCTAAATCCATCTTCCCTGTCCCCTTATCTCTTTCGTTTTATTGATACCATATTATTATTGCGCTGTTGGACAAAAAATTAAACATTTATGGCTTATTAAAATTCAGTGGACCAATCATTAACTACTAAATTATCTTTAAGGAATTACTAAATATGTAATGATTTCTTAAATAATTAAAGAACGATTATGCAAACCAGCATATAAGAGCAAAGCGTTTGAATTCACAACAGCTATATTAAAGATTGTAGTGTTTTTTTTTTTAAATATTTTAAACGATGATTGTGTGTGTTGATAGGACTGGTGTATTATTTTTATGTTGTACAATCTGTATAATGTGTAATTACGTTCTCGTATTTGGATTTTGCAAACCGTCCAACGATAACGCCATTAATACGGATACAATTTTATTATGACGTTTATTTTGGTTTCCGACGTGCGAATTTCACTGCGTTTCGTGCTTATCGTTCATTCGGTGTTGTTGTAGACTAAAACGAATATTGCAGTAGTCGCTCACCATATCTATGTACAATATGTGAAATACATTACTCGAACTCTTTAGGTTACCCAGTAACAAATACTAGTACCTAATTTACTTTACCTTTTTTACTTGATAACTTATTATTAGAGCTCGGATGTTGATGACCATTAATGTATTGGAGTACGCATTTAAAAATGTCAAAAAATGCGCCTTTATTTGAAATCGACTAAAAATGTTTGCCGAGTTTTCGAATAGCCGACTTTTATAATTCAAATAACATTTACATAAATTAATTTGAAAAGGTATTTTATGTATTAGAATAACATTGAATTACAATTATATTGATGTTTTTTAATTTAAAAGAACAATGACAATTATTTTTGCAATTCTGGTTGTAAAATATTGTCTGAAATTTCTTAAATTTACTTTTTCTAAAATTTTGTATAATTTTCTTTAGCTCATAATTGTACACACGATAAAAAATAATGATAAAATGGAACATCTGTTTTAATTATACTTACAAATGTGTGCTATTAAATCTAGAAATAATCATAAGCAAATATAGCATTATAAGTTTGCCGATTTGTAATCTAGTCTTTGTTAATCGAATTTATATCTTAGTATTTGGGTGTAAATTAGATTTTACTAAAAAAATATGTAGTCATAAACATCCTAGCTTTAGTGATGACTAATATCATCTATGTAGTATAGTATTGTTTCTGTTTTCCCCCTTCATATAACATCTATCTATAACTAATGAGTTACTATCGTGTATTATTTATAACAAAAAGTTCAGAAAAAAATAACATTTTATTCCCCCCATCTCAAAAAAATGTCCAAAATTAAATTAGTTTTTCAGACAATTATTTTACACTTATATTAAAAAATATCAAAACATATTGTTTTTACTGTGTTAATACTCATTACCTCTAGAACTTTTCCGAAACAAATAGATTTCATTTGATCCGATAAATTAGTTTGTAGCGACTAAAATGTGATTTTTGTCTAAAACCTAGCAATTAATAAACTTAACTAGAAGTCAGTGTACAGTTTATAGAAAAGGTTACGTGGTGAAATAAATGGACTAATGGACTGCTTGTGCTAGGCGTTTAAATAAACGTTGGCAAGACAAAATAAGGAAAGAACGATTATCTAACTCCCGTAGTAACATTAAATTAAACAAAGAGATCGCCGCGTTTAATAAAAATGATAAAATATGTCCTACTTATATTTTATGCTTACTAATAAAAACTCCTTAATTTATTTTATTGAGAATGAATGCCGAAAATTGTACTTATCCACAACATTCTGGGTCACGAACTCGACTTTAATTGTTCACCCTTTTTACGTACCATTTCGTGGTCGTAACTTAGCATAGAGTACTTCGTGTCCATTTTTTATTATACTCTAGCATTATGATAACAATCTTTAGTAAGTATATATGCGATATATACTTATAAGTTATATAATATTACAATCCACCAACTTAATGGTCTGGGGTTATCTTAATAGGCTTAGAAGGTCAGATGTAAATCGTAAGGGTAAATCTGCCCTTGATGATGTAGACAAATGCACACAAACTGTCTACGAATGTAAACAGTTTAACCATTTAGTTCCCAAATTAAATTTAGAGAATATTTTACCTTTTTACATTTTTATCGTATAATAAACATGTTTTCCTATTAAGTTAAATCGTATCACATGTCTAAGTAATATCACATATAGCTATAGATAATACTCATCGTCCGGTTGCACGTAAGCATTCTGTATATGGAGCTCGGCACCTGTAGCGAGTTTTGATTGGACGCGGACGACAGCTGAAGTGTTGCGGAGATGCTTAATATCCGTGTCTCGGTTAACGGTGCAGTCGGTTGGGCTCTTTTTCGGCATGAGGTTGGTTAGATCTCGAATCTCGAGTTAGTACTTTTAGTACTTAAATTTTTTACTTTTTATTCTCAAATTTAAACTTAGTTTAACTTGAAATCCGTGACCTCCCCCTAAACTGTAGCCTGTAAACCTAGGATATTTTTAGTTAATAGTGAATCTACGGCGCCGAGCAAGCGAAGCGAAACGCAATTATATATGGTATCATGTTGTTGGCGTTTTGATGATAAAACAGCGGTATAATAATTTAGTCTCTGAGTAACCTATATATATATATATATATATAATCTAAAAAATTGTCACCGGTAGTGTCATAGTTTAAATCGAATAAACAATCTCAATTTAAACTCTTAGTCATTACTTAGTTAATCATTACTCATAATATGTTCTAGTATACTGAACATGTATTACTTACTAAAATAATTACACCCGTTTTTTTAAATGTTTTATTATTTGTTTTTTAGTTATTAGTTATTACTAACATCAGCCGATTTTTCTATTCGAATTATGCGCCATATTAAATCTATTAGCGGTTTTAAGACTGATAAAGACAGTTATAAATAATGTAGACGTGGACAAATTAACACTATTAAAAACGAAATCCATAGTAGAAAACGATATATATCGCTATATAGCACTAGTCTAATTGTCAATGTCATATCTAAGGATACGTAGTACCCAAAGGGGGACTACCTCTTCTTGGTAGAAATGACCTTACCGCTTAGGGTATTAATAATTTATTATATTCCGACTTTTTTACCATCGTCGACGAAGGAGTTGAATCGATATTAAATAAGCACAAAATAGTATTCGACGACGGTTTGGGTAGGCCCTGGACACTGAAAAAAATTAACACGGAGAAGATACTTAACACACAAAAACGCGACGGCCATCTTTTTAAGGCTACACCACTATAATGTTATATCTATAGATTATTATTTTTAGTTGTTTATAGATATAACACATAATAATAAAAATGGTCGTTACTTATTTTGTTTACATTCAAAATGACCCTTCTGCTTTTATCTAGTCTGTGGTTTGGGTACCTTTAACTTTTATCAAGTATCTCTAAGAGTGAATGCCCGCCCGGTCCATTTAGCTCTTAGAAAAAAAAGTGGAAGAGGAGATAGAACGTTTAGTGTCTACAACATACTGGTAGATCCGTAGACCTTAACAAGTGGGCCACTCCATTAGTCCAGACCGCTAAAAGCGACGGTATAGGAAGATTGTGTAGTGACTTTAAAATCACAGTTAACCCAGTGTGTTAGCGGTGACCGAATAACCTCTTCTACCACCTGTAGCCAGGGCTGGTTATTTCTCTAATGTAGATATGAAGGACGCATATCAAAAGCAGCTGTTAGTACTTGATTATAAATCACAAACCGCCATAACCAGCTAGCCACGTAATAAAAAGAAAAGAGCACGCCCGGCAACCTGGTATATTTACAGGAACCCGTCAAACTCTCCATTCCGTGCTGTTTATCGATCATTTCTGTCAACACCTGTAGATTGAACAAAGTGCAATTACAATAAAATTTGCATGCAAATGTTGCGTGAATGATAGTTAATACTATTGTGAAACTTAAAAGTTGGTCATCCGATACATACAACTAGAAAATAACGCAAAAGTAAACAAAAATAACTAGTGCGTAAAACATAATAAAAACGAGACTTGCTAGTAAATATAAGCTAATATTTTGTTATTAGACTGCGATAGATCCTTCTCTTTGTTGTGTTGTGGTTAGTATACTTCCTCACTCACCAACATCTTTTATTTGCACTTTCATGTTTGTCTATGATAAAGTTGGGTTTTTTCATTTAACGGAGTATGATGTACAAATATTGTAACACTGTTTTCAAAGAAGGTGGTAGAGTGTGGTGAAGTTCATCGCCATTTTGTGATACACACAAATACGGTTGCCAATATTTATAAAATATAAATTAGGTCGATATTGTTAAAAAATTACTTGTTTAAAACAAAAGTTCTTAGTTGGCACTTTTCTTAGTAGGCTTTTTCAATGCAGAATTTAAACCTAAATTATTAAAAGACATACATTTTGTGTATGTAAGGTATAAAAGGGAGAGTGCAGAGCGAAGCCCCCTCAAAAAGAAAGAGGACTATATAATCTGAATTATTAATGTGTTTCTTAATTATTTTTTAAGGTATACTAAGCGATATTCAAAAGTATTTCAATATTGGTGACGATCAAGGTGGATTATTACAAACAGTATTTGTTATAAGTTACATGATATTTGCCCCAGCGTTTGGTTATTTGGGCGATAGATATAATCGAAGGCTATTAATGGCATTTGGCGTTTTCTTGTGGTCAATAACCACATTAGTTGGTTCTTATATGGATGTTAGTAATAAATAAACATATTTCATACAATACGGTCTTTGTTATTAATGTTTGTTATTTTACAGGGCTACTACCAATTTTTATTTTTCCGAAGTCTAGTCGGTATTGGTGAAGCTAGTTATTCAACAATCGCACCTACAATAATAAGTGACATGTTTGTAAAAGACTTGCGTTCCAAAATGTTGGCCCTTTTCTATTTTGCTATTCCGGTTGGAAGGTACAATTATTATAAATAACAAATCAAACATTATCATGTAATTCTATTTTATTTATTGTCAGTGGTTTGGGGTACATTATTGGTTCAGAAACAGCAAAAGCTCTTGGCAGTTGGCATTGGGGATTGCGGGTTACTCCCCTTCTAGGTATGATCGCTGTTGTAATGATTTTATTTGCTATGGAAGAGCCTGAACGTGGACAAAGTGAAGGTTACGCTCACACGACGTCAACAACATCGTGGTCCGAGGATATAAAATTACTAACAAAAAAGTATATTAAAAATTCATATTTTGCCATAAATTACTTTTTTTTACATTAAAAAATAATTTTTTTCAACAGCAAAAGTTTTATGTTGTCCACTTGTGGATTTACTTGTGTGGCCTTTGTCACGGGCTCATTAGCTTGGTGGGGTCCGACAATAATGTTTTTAGGACTGAAACTACAATCGGGCCATAATGAAGTCGATTTAAACAGGTTAGAATTGGTATTTCAAATTATATTTATACATTTAACTAATTATATTAATTTTTTTAGTGTATCATTAAAGTTTGGAATCATAGCCATGTTAGCTGGCCTTATTGGTGTGCCATTAGGTTCTTATTTATCTCAACGTCTCAAAGTGTCTTACCCAAAAGCAGACCCGTTAATTTGTGCTGGAGGTCTTCTCGTATCGGCTCCTCTTTTATTTTTGGGCTTAGCATTAGCAGATAGATATTATCTGCCTGTACTATTTTTAATATTTTTTGGCCAAGTATCAATTAATCTGAATTGGTCAATTGTCGCTGATATATTACTTGTAAGTATAGTTTTTAATCCTGGTATAAGACAATTACAGTTTTTACTTAGTTATAACTATTTTATGTTTTAGTATGTAGTAAGTCCTATAAGGCGTTCTACTGCAGAAGCTTTTCAAATATTGATATCGCATGCATTTGGCGATGCAGGAAGCCCATATCTCATTGGAGTGGTAAATATCAACTTTATTTCAATGATTCATGACTGATTTTTATAGTATTATTTGACGCTTATGCTGACATATTATCTGATGTTTTTGGGAGTCAAGGTTTTTCCTGTCTTGACCAATTGCTTATAAAGGATAAAAGGGATTTTAAAAATTGTAAAATGATTCCCCATTCAGTTGCTCTCAAAACGACTTAATACGTTTTTGGTACTAGACTTAGACAACAAACTTATCTAAAGAATTTTTCTCTTATTGAAATATTTTTAAGAATATTATGCCAAAGGCAAAACAAGAAAAGAAGTAGAACGCTGTTAAATGGGTAAACTAATCTAGAATTTCTACTTTCTAGAGGGTAAATCAGAATTATGATTAGTAAGTGTTAATTAAATGTATTAATTGAATATTATTTTATTTTATATTATATTTTAAACGGGATAAATGTAAAACACAAATTATAAAATTACATAAGTATTCTGACACAAGAAAGTAACAGTTTTAATTTTTAATAAAACATGGTTAATAGGGAAAATAAATTGAGGTCATTATTAGCGATTCGTTACAAAATAAAATATTTTGGTGTAATTAGAGGAAATGATACAAATAATTAAATACTAATTGAATTTAAAATAAATGAACTGATAACTCCCAAGTGATTTTTTTTTAGATTTCGGAAATGCTGAAAAAGTTGTTAACAAAAGGAGCCATACCAGTTGTTCTGTCGTCGGTGGTTTTAGTTAGCAATAACTTAAATGACAATAAAACGTTAGAAGATGACCGAATTGTTTTTCGCAGTCTACAATATGCATTGTTTATAACGAGTTTTATTGAAATACTTGGAGGGCTGTTTTTCTTTTTCACCGCATATTATGTAATAGAAGATAAAGAATTAGCAGAATCAGAAACTCCAGGTTGGCCTAACTACACTCCTATTGTTAACTAATAGTTTAGCTGAATTTTTTTTTTTGAGATGTTTTGCAACAAACATTACTAATTTCGTATTATTATTTATTTGTTTTGATTTAAACTTTTTTTTTCTTAATTTAATTTATTGATTTTTACTCAATTTAGAAAATCATTTTTGTTATTGTGTTCTTGTAATTTTATCATGGATTATTGGTTTTTTTACTTTAACTGCTTGGGGTTTTCAATGGACCTCCATCTACGCCTATTGTTTTTTCTCTTTACATTTTAAACTTATTCTACTGTAACTGAGGGCTAAATAATTGAATTACTTATTTGAGTATATGTCATGTGTGATAGTGTTTGTAATTTATGTAATATATGTTGTACTGTGATATATTAGTATAATTATTGTTGGGCATTTTTTTTTCCAATATTATTGGGGTCAAGATGAACAACAACTATAGTTTGGGACAAATACTGTCTAATAAACTTATAATTGTTACCAAACTTTAAGTTATTTGGTAATTTTTTGATACAATCTATTCAACTTTTTTTCTCGTTTTCAACTAACTAAAGCAGGATCTTTCTGGATTTTCTGAATATATACAAATATATGTAATGTATATCTTACATTTGTTTATCTATGATGTAGGAAATAATAATAAGGATAATGAGTCTTCCATTTTAACATTTATAGTATACTCTGTTTCAAGAAGAATAACCAATGCAAAAACTAAAACGCGTTATTTCTGCTCTGTCCGCCCACCCGAGGGATGTAACGTGTTTTAGTTTCTGCACTGTTTATTCTCTTTACTGAGTATAAAGTTAACATCTGATATTTTTGTATGAATGTTAGTTAAGACTTGTAAAAATTAATGAACAGTGATAGAACGTGACATAAAACTGTGCAACCTTATTCAGACAATAATTATAGTCTTTATTCTTAATAACAATCAATATTTTATCTAATTATCTTGATTACCTGGGTAGGTGACTTTCTAATTAAACATTTTATACAGTTTACTTTTACCCAGTTTTTTTATGAGAGAAAATATAAACAAGAAATTTGATGATATAGTATATAATATACATTTTTTTTATCAAAATTTCTAAAACTCGTGTTAATAAAGTTTATTTGAGAAAAAAATTGTTGTCTAAAAGTGATAAATGTATTTTAAACCTGTTACCTGTAACTCTAAAGAAATGTTTTAATATTTGACTGCTATAAGTATATAGCTATATATATATAGTTAATATTTTCAAACTAAAAATATTCACTTGTTAAACTAAAAGTGTTGACTATTATTAGTACATTAGGACTATTTATATGTTTGATTGTCTTTTATTTAACACAAATTGAAATTTCAGCAGAAAATACCCAGAATATTGTCTCAAGGCACATTTACACTGCAGCGGATGAAACAACTTTACATGGTCATTCCAATCCTCATTTTGTTGCCTAACTTAGTTAATTAAATAATAAGTCCTCTTGCCATACATATTAGATGAATAATAATAATATATATATATATATAATAAATATTCACAAATTTACTTGATGTGTACATTTTAAAGACTAGCACATGTAAAAAATCAAATTTTTTACTGTATTGATAAACATATATATATTTGTACAGTATTTATTTAGAATAATTTATTTTTCTACACGCCTATTATAAGCTATCTATATTTACTATTTATACAAATTATCTGTGATATGAAAACAAATTGTAATGGGTAAATAAACTAAATTAATATACAATTTTTTAAATTATTTTGTATAAGTATAAATAAGTCCAATATTTAATTGTGTAAATTAAGTAATATGAACTTCAAAGATAGTTAACAAAAATTAAATGTTTTTTTTTTGTTTATGTATTAGCAGCTAGTTAGTATTGATAACTGACTAATAAAACATAAATTTAAAATAAGCGGATGGTTTTGTTTTCATTTTTTAAACTATGTTTCATTATTATTCTAATAGTACTGTTTTATAAATATTTCAATATTGTAACCACAATGACTCCAACAAAATTAATATCGGAATATTTCTTACTGCTCGAATCCAAGAAAGTCATCAATCAGTATGACCAAAGTAAGAGTAATACTTTGTTTTAGGTGGGAGCTCGCCATTCAGTGAGTAAAAAATATGGGTCAGATACAACCTCTTTTCCAATTGCATTTCTCGCTCAACAAGATATTTTTATTATGTGCCAACTTGTGAGCAGTAATTTCTATCAAAATTGTCTTACTTTATACAACTATACTTAAGGGACTTCTACACTAGCATTCAATAAAGTGTGTTGTATAGACAATTTTTAACTAAAACTTTACATTAAATTAAAATTTGTAAACACTGGGAGAAGTACCAATTATTATATTTCATTTTTTTCTTAACTTGTAACATAAACTTATTTTTGTACAAAACTTACGTTTCTATGTTTATTTATACAACTCGAATGTAAGTGATGAAAAATCATGTAACATTTAAAAAGGTATATCCATCGTGGTAAAATTTTAAAATAATACTAAAAAAGAAATTAAAGATGAACTCAGATTCATACAACAAGTAAATATTGAAAAATCTATATTCAGTTTTAAAACTGTTGACAGATTACAAGTCTCAGAGTACTGTTAAAATTAGATCAGGTTGTTTTCGACCAAAATATGCTGATGTAGAGACCCCTTAACTTTTTTAAGTGTAGTAAAATATCTTAAATACTTTTTTTAGAAACAGTTACATAAAAAATAAATTTTTATTGTATTATATATATATTAATATATTGTGACATTTTTTTTCAAATTTGGAAAAGAGTTGTAAGGATTATTAGCTAGTACATTTTATTAAAAAATAATGTTAGTAACAGAAGTAATATCTACTTAATAATTAGTTAACATTTATTTAAAAAAAAAATCATAAAATGTGTGTTAAGGTATCAAATGTTGATATATATTAATTATAGCGAAGGCATTACAGTTTTGAGCTATTCACTGTGATACTAAAAACATGCTTTTTCATTCCAGCCAATCGATTATAAACAACATAAAAATTATAAAAAACATAATATTTTAATATATTATTTCACAAGGTGTTGTGAATTCCTAAGCGGAATATATCATGAGCACAATAGAAACTATTACCAGCTGGTTTCAGCACAAATACTTGATTGAACTGATGAACTGGATCTTCATCACACTATTAAAAAAAAACAAGTTTATATCAGTATAATAAATAAAAAAAATCCTTATAGTTCCAATATTACCTGTAGACGACCCAAGACGTTTATTAAAATACCTCCATCGAACATGGGTTGAGAGTCCACAGAAGTTATATCTCGAGAAATTTTTTGAAATGATAAGCTCTAAAAATATAATATTTTTAAGTATATAAATAATAAATAAATATTGTACAACATGATACACATTATTTTTATTCCTTTTTATGTTACTTATTTATAATAATGTACTTATATGTATGATTGAGTTATAAAAAATAAAGTAATATATATACACAAGTCATGCATGAGGTTCTTTGATGAGGAGGAGGAGAGTATTCCCTATTCACTCACACAATTTGTTTTTTTTTTCGACTCAATCAGTACTTGGTTTTCGAATTTTTGGGAAATTTCAAATGTGCGAAAAAAAAACCCGTCATTAAATAGTTTACGTCATGATATGGCTGTTGTTTACAACGATTGTTGCTATGTAGCTACTAAATTATGTGTAACAGTATCGCATTACATTTTTAGCATTAAAAAAAAAAGCATCACACAAATTTTCAACTGACCCTCGACTTAAAACTATATTCATGTTAAAAATTACTCATATAAAACCTTTTTGGTTTTGATCAAACAAAAATTATTTTAAGTTTTTATATTTCTTGATTGCCAGTAGCCAGATTTAGAGGGGTTGGGGTGAGGTAACTTAATAGTAACATAAACATTTAATAATTATGGACGGGAGGTGAAGTGCGGTTGAGTAATGCGTGCAGATAAAAATAATACTACTCGCTACCATTACTCCTGTCTTAATAATTTAATCTGTTATTAAAAATAAAATATTGATGATACTAAAAAATGCAATTCCTTAAGGTTTTAATTTATCAAGTTATGTTAAGTCTATACTGGTGGTAGTTCTAGAATATATCAATAATATGTAATAACACTAGATATCGTTAGACAGCATTACACAGAAAGCTGACAAGACACCATATTTATTAGTTTATTATTGCACACCTATCTAAATTAATAACAACAATTTGGAAAAATAATTAATAGCGATAAATAAACGAATTTTAGATAACTTACATTAAATTTTTCCATTATTTTATTTGCACCCTGAAGTGGAACGCCTTCAAATGACATAAATGATGTTTCTGGCTGTTAAACATACAAATAAATTACATAGTACCATTTGTTATTATTTAATACATTGAAACATTTCATAATGGTTAACTCACGTTGTACATTGTCACTAACGAGGCCCTCTGGGCCGCGTCATCGAACATTAGATAATATTGTTCAACGAATCCTTTACCGATGGCTTCGTATTGTGGATTTAATGCCATGATTTGAATTTACACTATTAGCTGGCGTTGGCGCTTAAACACGAAGAAAATGCATAGAAAAAGATCCAAGAAAGTAGTAAAATTAATAAAAATGGTTTTAAAAAATCAAAAAGTGATTTGGGTTATTTTCACGATGCGATAGACCGATAGACGTTATATTATTTTGCTGATGGTTTTTTTTTTAACTTGTACCGTGGTTGCAGCTTTGTACGGTATTGATAAGAAATAGCCAGCAGCAGCTCCGGCCGGATAAAATATTATATTGTTTATCATCTAAATCCCCTCCTACCATGACGGTGTTCGGTGAGTGAGTGAGTCATGCAAGGCATGACTTATTATGGTGCAAGCCAAGCAAGGTTTTTAGATTATAATCTGTTAACATTGCTGTAACTTGTAGTGAGTAGTGACTAGTGGCGGTCGGAATTCGCATACGGAGGGTTGGAAGGTCCGTCACAAAATTGGTTTCACGAGGGTTACCCTCAGTAAGCTCCTCGACAAAAACACTACTAGGGGTACCAACTTATATAGTATACTATTGCACGATTATTGCTCGTGTATTCGTTGCAGCTGAGCAGCCAGTATCGTATTTTAAGAAAAGGAAAACTTGTGCACCAACCAAATACCAATGTACTATGCAAAATTCTGAACGCCCATTACCAATTTGTTAGAATAATAATTGCTTTTATTATTTTTAGAATTATTAGGAATATTAACAAACCATTCTCCTTTTTTTTTTAAAAAATAAACATACTTGGAATTCACTTGTTTATAAGATGTCAAATCTTACATTTTAGGTATAATAATAAAACATATATATAAATTCATTAGTTATAAGACCAAAAGCCTATATTATGTTTTATTAAAATCAATTTGACTCAAATAAGTTAAGTAATTTGTTATATAAGAGCGTACATATATTTTAATCTATATAAATGTAATGCGAATTTACAACGGAGATAAGTTAGTCTGAATAATAATTAGAATATAACATATTTTGTCTTTAGGATTTATATCTTTAGGGTTTTCAATTTTTATTTTTATTACTATCGAGTTATTTAAAAGTTGTGTACAGTGTAGTGTGTTATCACTTGACTGTTGACACTAATTATTATTGCAAATTTGCAATGTCTAATCTTTTTTTATAATCTGACTCTAGCGAAGTGGAATATGATCAATAGTATTTTTTAAAACTAATTGTAAGTCATAAGTGCTTAGTACACTATAATGAATAAAATTATGTATAATTTTTGGGGATACGTTTTAACACCTAGATAACACAACATTTACTTTTTGGTAGGCTAAATTTATGGATTTCTTAAAAGTAATTCTCTTCATATTTATATTTTAAATTTTAATGGCATTCTTAACCGGGAGTAAACACAGATTATATGAAAACCAATTGTTCATTCGGGATGTTGATAAACAAATGAGCTGATAATGTCTTCGCCGAAACCACGATTTAAGATAGATTCTATTTTAAATCGTGGCCGAAACTAATGCAATATTATAAAAACATTTTGTAAATTGAATAATCGTGTAGTTTATACACGTCACTTCCCTATTTATTAAGATAAATCCTTAATAAAAGGGGGTATAGAAAATGTTTTGCAAAATGTAAAATTTAAAGGTTACAATGTGTTGTGTAATTATTAATTTTATTTTTCTAAAAATACCGTCGAGAAACCTAGTTAAAGTTCTCTTTTAAATGGTATCAAAATTATTTTTCTATGACCATTTCGCTTGAACCTACACCTTTTTGCCAAGTCATCTTAAGTCTTAAGAGATAGCGTATAGAGCTAACTACTGCGTAAAATATAGGCCAACTGTAAAATTTAAAAAAAATGTAAATTACATTTATAATATCTATAATATTCACAAACTACTTTCTCGTAAAAACATAATTTTTAGTCTCTCGAGTTTAACGCTTCCCAAATTTAAGAGACCTAGCTAAGACTTAAACCTCTGGCCTCTAAATTCTAATAATCGGCTATATATAAAAAAAAAATATATAGTACATAATTGATCCCTTACAATCATGAGCCCTGAAGAAGTGTTCCTCTTTTCAACAACGCAAATTCCATCACAGTCAGCTAAAAAAATTTTAATGTTTAAAAAATATTTTACAATCTTTAAAGCCAGAAAGTTAAAAGTTTTACAAATTTCTGTTTGAATATTAGGAAAATTTTTTAGTGATTTAACAATAATTTGTAAAAAAATGTAATAGTCATTAAAATTCTAAACAAAAAAATATTAAGTTATATTTTCATACTGTCTGGGGTCCAAATAACCAAATAGGTTATGTATCTAATACAACATTTGTTGTAAATCATAGAAATATGTTTGTTGTCATTTTGAGGTATTATAAAATTAATAAATATAAAACTGTATTTATTTACTTAAGCTCTATCAACTTTTGAAATTTAAATGGTAATGTATGTACTTAATTTATGCTAAACCAACTGGTCTACGTGTGTCTATTAGCACTTTTTTTATTGCAATTTAATTATCCAAGACAACTTGGACGTAATATTAGGTAAAATGAACGTAAACTCCTCAGTTGACAATGAAATATAACAAATTTATTGCTCCCATATCAAAATAATTTTACAATTATAAAAGGTATGGGGATTTTTAATGAAAAAAAAACCCAAATGTCGTTCTTACTTTGTTATGTTATATTAATCATATGAAAATAAAAATAAAAATTCTTCTTTTGGAAATTTAATGATGCTAGAACACATATTATACGATTTTATTCACAAACTTGAAAATATTTTTATAAATCAATTTCCATTAATTTAAACAGTAAAACAAAAGCAAATCACATTTAACAAAACAAACAACTATTATTCGAGAATAAGTTAATAGTTATAAGACTAACCAGATACCTACAATAACAGTAGCTTTTTAAATTTTAAAATAATATGGATTTTAATTTAGTTTGTACAGGAACAAAGAAATTTTAATTGTTTTAATTTGAATTAAAAGTTCAATGTTCGTCTAATTACTACATAGTATGATGATTGTCGAAATTAAAGACAAAAGGCAAATTTAATTATAATTTACTTCATACCTCCACCTTAAGCAGTTGGATTAAAATGTTGATTTTGTTGCGCTCATGTAACTGCGAATGCTTTATTTTAAAAATACATAACACAATAACTATAAAGTATTAATTTTTTAAAGTACATAAAATAATACTGATATAATTATTAATAGAATTGTTATAAAGGCCGTCTTCTTTGTTCATGTATAATTTATAAGAGAACATAAAAAAACTATATCGGAGGAAAGTATAACAAAAAAAAAAAAAATTATTTGTAAAAAAGGTCTATATTAATTATTTACAGTTTATATCACGAAAGTTAATTAAAATGACCATATACAACAACATCAATTTTACAAGTACAATGCAAATAAATTTTAAAAAAATGATTAAAATTACAATATACAACAAAAAACTATACAATGAATTTGTACAATATAAATATTCTGGTGCACCAAATATTTATACAAATTTGTCATTTTCAATTTTATTTATTTCAATTGATCTATACATATTACATTTGTTTAAGAGTTATTTTTGCACCATAATACATAAATTATTATATTATGTATACAGAGTATTTTCTATGAAGAAAAAAAATAAGTTTAGCAGTCACAATTTTCACACGAATCAATCAAAATTAAATATTAAGTTCTGTTTTAAATTTTAAAAAAAGAAAGTATTATTAATTAAAATGTAAAAACATTTTTTTTACCGTTTAAAATTATTTCTTAAAAAAAAAAAAAAAAAAATGATCTTAGATATCATTATCTTTAACATAAAAGAGCTATTATTTACGACAATAATGGTAACAGCCTACATCTAAGATTTAATTACAGAATTTTTTTATCCCTATTTTATACATACATATAATATATATGTATATATATAAATATATTTAAATTACGTAGTGCATAATGCAATTTTACGTAACGATTTTAACAAATCATCAATGTGATCGACAAGGAAAATAAAAAATATTAATTACGTCACCAGACAGTTCAATATTGTTAATTTCATTTATATTAAAATTAAATTAAAATCAATAATTTTCTTTGAAACAAATTTTTATAATGAACAAAAAATTCTATAAATATTAGTCTGTTAATAGTAAAAATGGATAGGTAATGTAAACCACATCTCGTAAAAAAAAAAAAGTTTTTAATTTTAAATACTTTTTTAAGGTATCCACCACATATCAAGTTGTGCGAGGTGTATGTGAATTAGGCGATGAAGGTATTGTTAGAACAGTTGGTTGCTGTTGTTGTGGAGCCATGGATACAGCAACAATAGAACCAGGCTGTCCTGATGAACTTTGAACACGTAACTGACCTTGACGAACAGACATTGGTTGCCCTTGTTGAAATACCACCTTTAAAAAATAATTTTAATAAAGCAAATACAATAAATCAAGACAACGATAAGGCCCGATTTCACCAGCGAGGCTTAATCAGTCAATCGCGGTTAGCTGTTAACCGTCTAAAATTGGCTGGTTAAACGGACGGCAAACGGCTAATACGATTACACCAATGATTTGAAAATCGGGGTTTTACATAATATGAGTAATTAATTTAAGCTGATGTATAACAGTTGTGTATAAATTAAAAAGACATTTTACCTGAGAAAGTATATTAGGAGAATGGCCAGTTGTGCCAGTCGTTTTAAATACATTACTCAAGGAGCATGGCTGAAGTGAAGAGCGTACACCTTCTAAACCAACACCAGATGTAGTTCGTAATGTTTGGACTGGATTAACAACCTTAAAAATAATATTTAATAAATACAAAAATATAATGAACTTATCTATTGAACAATGTGACTAATTAACATTATTAATGTTTTATAAAAATATAAATACCTGAATTGCCTGTTTTAATGATGTTTGTGTTGTTACTACAGGTAAAACCCTCGTAAGTCCAATATTAGAAGACTGACCTTGACTTTTTGCAATAACATGAGATATTACTTGGCCACTACTAGAATTGGACTGCATTGCTGTTATATTTGCACCAGACACCTGTGAATATAAAGTTCAATATAATTTATCAACAACCTTTATTTTGTTTCCAAAAGTAAAAAAAACTTACATTGACATTCTGAATATTTTGCTGCTTCATCATAGTTTGTAATTGTTGCATGGTCATTGTACTCGGGACACCTTTAGACTGCACTATAAGTTGTGTTGGTACTCCAGTTTTACCAGTAACCTTTCATAGCAATGTATAAATAATAAGGTTATAAAATAGATAAAAATAAAATTATTTACCACAACTTGACTCAGCTGAGTAACTTTTTGGGCTGGTATTTTGCGATGGGCTAACATGGGCTGCTGTTGAAGAGTAAGATGTCTGAATTGTTGTTGTGGCGAATTGATGTTCTTTGTAGAAGCAGCAACTGTCAAAGCATTTTTAGAACCGGCAGAAAGCATTAAACTTTGTATGGATGTCTTAACTATTGACGGACCCGCAGACGAAATTGTGGATTGAGCTGACCCTGTTTGGGCTTGCTTTTGTTGAAGTAGTTGATGTCTTTTAATGAAATTTGTTACATCAGTATCAGTTATATTCCTAGTGTTTATTGTGGTTTTAGGCCGAACGTTAACTGTGGTTGGAGTTTGAGATGTTTGGACGGGTATGATATTGGCAGTGGAAGTTTTGGTAGCTCTCGCGCTAACCATTTTAACTTGTTGTTGTCGAGCAATATTTTGTTGCTGTTGACGATACATTTGTATTTGGGACTGAGTGATAGTTTTGTTCATTGTAGTGACTAAAAAAATATAAATAATACATTAAAAAAACACAAAATTAGGACTGTTTTATTGTTTTAGCAATAACACGATCATAAATTAAATATATTTTAGATGGGCAATGCCTGTTTGATGATTTAATACTTTTTTTTATTATTATATAAAAGTTTAAACTTTACGAAATCCTGAAATCCAGGTATAATGCTTTAGATTTGAATATTAGTGTTGCTAATCTATAATTCTATCGATTTCTTAAACCATAAACCTAATCTGTACTTTTAATTTCTAAAACCAGTTTAAAAACCAAACCATTAACTATTAGAAAAAAAACCCCAAATTTTAGAAACCAGTTATAAAACTGATAAATTACAAAAACAATGATTAAAACCTACTGTGATAAATAATTAAATATATATTGTTCTTCTTTATTTAAAATTTTAATAATATTGTACGATAATATTCTATTAATAATATTATTTAATATATTCTACAATATAACCTCCAAATATATTTATCAAACTATTTACATACAAAGCAATGATTTTTGTTAAGCGGTTTAATTTTGTTTTTTTTTCAAATTAAAAATCAAACATATAAAACCAAATTGACCAAAACAAACAAATTTTTTTTAACCATAATTAATATTTTATAATATAATATATACCCTTTCCAGTAGTTGAAGAAGCCTGAGTTACTATTGAAGCTTGAGTAAAATTTAACGCTCGTTGAACAGCAGCTGAATAATGAACAGACATTGGTACAACTTTAGGACTTGTTTGTGGTATATTTTGTACATTTGAATCCTGAAAATTGTATCATATAGCACCACCATATAAACACTAAATACGAAGTTGTTAATACTTGAACGATTGAAGGGGAGGTCATAATTATACGGTGTTGAGTAGCAGTTGAAGGTCTAATTGATGCAGGGCTAACAACGGCTGTTTGTGTTGAAGGTAAGGAGTTTGGCAGCTGTATGGATTTTACAGCTTGTGGTTGCTGTTGTTGTAATCTAATGGATGCTGGTGATTCTGCTAGTTGTTGCTGCTGTTTTTCACGGATCATACGATCTGTACGGCGACTTATAACTTGCATTGGTCCCAAGGGTACATTGTAGTCCACATCATAGTTCTCTTTCAATATATTAATATGACTAGCATTCGGAATTAATGGTGTATTGGCTGACTGACTAGGAGTGGATTGGCTATTAGTTCTGCAGAGAGGTTGTCGTTTAGCAGCTACAGATAATAAACCATTAAACCTCGATATAAGTAGCTGAGTATGAGTTCGGTTGCCATCTGATGTATAAATTTGAGATGTACGTAAGCCACGATTGATTTTCTAAAAAAACAAAACAAAAGTTTTTAAATATTTATCATACTGAAGTCCTATTATAAGTCATATTATTTACTTTTTTCTGTTTTTTTAACAACTGTTCTTGCAACATACGGCCTTCTTCTCGATTTATTATAACAGATTCGTAGCTAAAAAAAAACCTTGTTAATTGATTTATAAAGATCAATAATTTACTTTTAAAATATTAAAATTAAAGTATAATTATTTTGAAAAAAAACATTTGTATTTAGAGGTTGCTGGTGGACATTTTATAAGTGTTCCCAATGACATTTATAACTATTGATTTTCATAAAAACGACATCAAATTTTCATGTGACATTTTTACAATCCAATCAAACATAAAAATCATACATTTATATGTCTTTTGATTGGTTAAAAATAAACAGTATTATATTATCTTAAATAAGGTTCTTGGAAAACTCGATTATCGTAATATCACAAAATACTTTTTGTTTCCAGATTTTTGTGGATTTATATGTTTGTTTGGCTTTTTACTAGAAAAAATTTCACTTAATGGTAACTCAGTTGAGTTAATCATCTATAGAAATACTTAATAATTACTAGTACATCATCGATATTATTGTAAAACATAATTTATGAAATATAAGTTACAAAACCATTATTTTATTAGAAGAATATCTACATAGTCTCTGTAGGACCTAAGATCCTATTATATATAAGGTAATGTAATACTTGAATTAGTGTGTTATTATAGTTAAAAATGTCATTGGTACGCTTATATATATATTATTATTATTTAAATAATATTATAACATGTATAAATTAATTTTTACCGATTTTTGCATTGTTTAGGAGATCTATAGACACGTGACATCATATTGACTAGCTCAGAAACTAAATCCCAATTTGGCGTGTGGGCTGGACATAATATCACTAAGTTTAATGTCATTTCTTGCACTCTTTGAACAGCCTATAACAAATAAAATATGATTACTTTTAGTAATTGATACTTTAATTCAGAATATCAAAATTAATTTTATACTAAATACCTGCAATAATGCATAATCCTCATGTATGAGCCAATCTGGAACATGAGCAGGTTCTTGTACCGGTCGTGCTGGTAGAGGTGGTTTAAGACTGGCCAGAGTCATGGTCATAGGTCTATTAATGCCACGGTACCGTTGTATGCGCACGTCATTTCGCATCTTAAGTAATGCACCAGGAGAACGGTCAAACATTGATCGAGGTAGATGAGGGAAAATATTTTCATTTGGCCGCCATTCTCCAGCACTATTATCACGAGTACTATAAACTGATTTAGGGTTTGCGGACAATGATCCCGGTATACAAGAACGATCTAAAAAATAATATAAATATATTATGCATCATGTTGTTAGTTAAAACAGAATCAAAAAATGAAATGTACATACTATTTATAAATGCTACATCAGTCCTTGGTCGTTTTCGAGCAGATGGCACAGGAGGAAGTTGAGCTTCTGTCATGGGAACATGGGAATATTGATTGAAATACAATTGATCATGATAAAGCTCATCCCCTGACCAAGGCCCAAGTATCAAATTCTTAAAATTTAAAAATTAATGATTAACAAAAAATTAAGTAAATTTAGTTTTCTAAAAAATTACTAACCTTAGGTACATCAGATTTTTTTGAACCAAGATTGGGGTAAACAATCTATAAATATATAACAATACATTTAAATGATAATATAAAGTACTATAATAATTACATAGAATGGATTTTGATGATAAAAAAAATTTAGTTATTAAGTGAATGTGACTTGTACATCTACCACTTTTTTCGATTTACTAAGGTGTTGAATACACAATTTTTTTTGTCAGACTCTTAGTTTAATACTAAAACTTTGGTGTACTTTATTAGCACAATGTTTTTAATCCTATTTTTCTTCATAATTATTAGTTATGAAGTACTCTTCTGTTATGCCTTTGCTAGTCTAAAAATGTTTGTGGTACAAAAAATAATATTATAAGACGTCAATTTTACAACAGAAGCTTTTTTTCATACAATGTTATAATATTTTTCATGTGTGAACATCTTTATGTGCGGTATAGGCTAGGAGTAAATCAGCATAACCGTTACGGATGTAGTAGTTACAGAAGTAATTTATGACTGTATGTTCAGTGACCACAGCAGACACCAACTCGGCGTTCTGTAAGTTGAAGGAAAAGCAACCCATAGAAGGGCTTTTTATCGTAATAATGCTGCTGTGTTTAAATATTCTTGGCCATACTGCGGAGAGTGGCTGCTTAGACCCTAATACACTCAATTGTAATCTATTTAACACCTTGCTACCTTAAGGCATAAGAGTAATAACACATGTCTGGCGTATTTTGGCAGCTTAAATTAGAATCAAATTATTGTCACACGAATGATCAAAAAATAATTTGTATTATGATAATTACATTATTATTAGGTAGACTTTGTCTATATTGTGACATATTGCCAAACCAAGTATACAAGGTAGTAAGTAATAATAAAATAAATAGAATATAAAAATTAGTACAAGTATTTAGGCAAACAAAAAAGTTGTACCATAATCGGAATAATGTACTTGAGTAATAAAATTTAACCAATTTCATCAATATTGGGGCGTCAACTAATTATACAAATAGGATAGAAAAGTAGAAAAAAAAACTGAACATTTAAGCCATGATAAGATCAACAACTCTTTTATATTTTTTAATGAGGAATTTCTAATTAAACTATAGTATGATGTTAACACACATCCAGTGAGTACTGCTGCGGCTCACTCAATTATTATTATTATAGTAATAAAATAGAGAAAAGTGATTTAAAAAATTACTAAAGGCCTAGTAGAATATGAAAAAGCCATTACAAAGAGCTGTCAAGCTAGCTTCAAACTAATGGCGTGCAGTGTGTAATATTGTTTTCTATGAGGTTCCACCAAAGTATTACAACTAAAAACAATATAGTAGTTTTATACCTGTAATAACTAATATATGGCATATAAGTGTTTATCTAAAACACCACAATATGAAAGGACTATTCAGTAATTTCAAGATTAAAAATGATGAAATATAATTAAATTATATAGCAATTCCGCTAGTTCAAAATAAAAACAAAAAAGCCAGTACAGAGGAGTCGGGGCAAAGTGGGGATGAAACATATTGAGTCACCGATCTACAGAAATTATTATAACTAAAAGTGATAAAATCTTTTTCAAATAAACTCTGGTGCAAATCTGTATATATAACATACAGACTTACAAATATTGATAAAAGCTTTGTTATGACAATAATGTACTTATAATTGTATTTTTAGTATTAAGATGGATACCATTAGGTAGGGTTAGTCATTTGACTATAATAATTGTTTCCATTGTTAACCATGTATCGTAATTAAAAACTTAATAAAAATGTTTTTTCAGATACCTGTTTGACTGTTGATTCTCTCTCACACAACAACCTAGAAATTTACTACGGTCAGTTAATTTTTTATGGTGTTTCCTTAAAAAAATCAAGTTTATCTACAGATTTTTGAGAAAATTGGATAATTTATCGCCCCACTCTAGACCCATCTTCAGTCTAGTTTTAAGACTTACATTTTGACTTGGAATATCCCCCCAAAAAATGTGAATCACAAAACTCGGCAACAAATTGTCAAATTGTTTTCTATACACTCTTTTTTTTTTCTACTCAATAATATAGAAAATGTTTTTAATCCTCTGGTCTCTCTTAGCACTGCAAAGGGACTCTCCCCTCTCACCATACCAATTTTAGGGAAAATCGCCAAAAAAAAAGGTATTTTAACATGGTTAACACCCTATAAATTCACTAGTTAACCAAAATTTGTATGGAACTTTATCAGACATGCCTCAATTTACAAATAGTCTTAAATACTCCCCACGTGAAGGAAGATTTTCCCCCTTTTTTTAAATATATAACATCTAAAATTGTGCTTTATATATGAAAGCACAATTTTAGAATTTAAGACCTCAATAGACACAAGATCTAATATATACACCTGTGCCACATTAACCAAACATCCGTAGTACAACTTCATATATTACAATATTTGCCGAAAACCACTAAAATGTAGATATTGAATTCATTTTTAGGTGTACACTGAACAAATTTGAATTTTAGTACATTTTCAATCATTTCATTGCCTATTCATGTAGTGGTTTACATTTGATAAAGATAATAGTAGTATGATGTATGAAAATGATAAAATTTAACATTTCAAATGATTTGTGAATAATGAACTTCTTTTGCAAAGTGTACAGTTATTAATGGCTATTATACTTAGTCAGTATTAATTTCATTGGAAATTAATTGTTCATAAATATAGATCTTGCACATTCACTAAATATGAAATTACTGAACCAATTTATTTGAAACTTGGTCAAAAATCAAACTACTTTTTTCTCTCTTCAATAGAAGTTAAAACTACAAAACAATTGATAATTTATAGAACGTGAGCTTACTATAGTTAAGTGAAAAAATTTAAAACTATGTTAATGGAAATTTTTGTTTGCACCTACATGAAAATGTATATTTAAATGATTTTTACAAATTTTCCTCTTCAAATTTTGTAGTAAGTTTAATAATTATTAAAGCTTTTTCTAATAATAGAAACTATAAAACTATTTTTAATTCAAATACTGATAACGAAATGTATTAAAAAATTGGAATCTGAATATATTATTTTTTAAGTGTGTATTCAAATAACTCCCACCACAATTTTTAATAGCAATTGCTTTAAATTTTGAATAAAAATATGTCTGCATTGATTAAAAATATAATTACATTTGTAAAGAATAATATGCATAAGATCACAACAGTTTGAGACATTAAGTGTATAAATTATTGTATAATATTAAAATCAAATATTATTACAGTAATTTCATGAAAAACTGTTGTATATTTGTATTTTCTAAGTATTGATTATTGATTAGATGTGTACATTTTGAATATTTGTAAAATCTAGAAAATTGGAATTTTTATAAATATAGAAATATCTTGATAACCAAAATGGCTTTTATTAAATTGTGTTTTACACCAGTGAAATTGATTTAAAAGGATCATATATAAGAGTCATACATCCCTCAAGTCGCAAATACTAAATATCTCTGCACCATATTCATATTTTTGGATTCGGTTATTAAGCATTTAAGAATGTATAATTAGAGAACAAAAAAAATAGTAATTTTAGAAAATATTAATGTAATTAAAATTTTTAAAAATTGTAGTAAAATCGATAGAAGATCAATATAATAGTTTAACTAAAAATATGAATTAATCCAGTAAATCCATATTGTCAATAAGTTTTAAAAAAAAACTTATTGACAACAATGTTTAGTGACTAATCATTACCATTTGACATCAGTAACAACTTACACACTAGTGGTCCAAATAAAGGTTTTTGGATAAATTAACGTTTTAGCCATGTAAATCCGTTCGATAAGAGTAACAATTAGTAGTAAAATGTGTTACAATCTTTAATTGAGCAAGTTGAAATCAGAACTTACATTTTTCAGAAAAACCGAAAAATCTGAGGCAGGATTAACCTGGACAATAGTCATCTGGTTATTTTTAAGGTTGAAATTTTGATAAAAAAAATTAGAAAAATATATGACTGAAGAAACCTTCAATATCAGACCTCACAGAACACAATGAAAGATGTTAGTCTTGATAAATCTAGCATGTTTTGGCGTTTTAAAACTAATTGACAACATATTTGGATTAGTCTTCAAAAATCCTATAAGACATTGCTGAAAACTCATATTTCTATTTTTTTTTTTTTTTTGGATCATGTGAGATGATCACAGCCTACTCATCTGTATTTTCTTTTCTTCTCATTTCTTAATATATAAATTACGATAATACATAAATGTACATATAACTTATGTTTCATTTATCTTTGAATGAAGATATATGATAATAAACGATTATCTTGCAGACAAAGTAGCTATTCTTTATCGTATTTTAGGGAAAAATTCGCACTCAAACAAGTAGAGAAAAGATACCCTACAAAAAGCCGAGAATCTTGTGCTCATTTGGAACTGGTTTGTTGAGGTAAAAAAATTCATTCAAAAATCCTAATTCATGGGTTCACAGATTCGTAATCCAGATATTTAAATTTTACTAACATTATTTGTATTTGATCTAAAGTATTCATTTTTTAAAATATATTTTTATTCTGCAGTAAGAAGGGAAAACAAAATAATAGCATTTTACTAATTTTTTTACCCCCTCTGTGTAGAAGCTAAAATGTTCTATAAATATACTGATATTGACTTCAATTTATAAAAAAAAAAATAGTAGGTAGTACTAGCATCGATATTTAAATGTATATGCACATTAATAACTGTTCATTAAATCACTTTCATCATATCATCAGAAGTCTTCTTCTCTTGCTCTCTGTGCGATTGGATGTTTTTCTTTATTTGTTTCAGATAGTCTCGTTTGCCAGTCCCGTTTGGACTGGCAAGGAGGGGCTTGTGTTTTGGTGACAACCTCTATGCCAGACCAAACAAAAAACGATCGGCTTCCCTTAGTTTTTATAACAAAATTAAAACAATACAGTTAATTTAAAAAAATAAAATAAAATTTATCATCAGGAGTTTAAATTTTAATAAAGTTTAAAAAAATCTGAAGTTAAATGATAAAAAATTCATTTTAAGACGCACTGCGAGAGCTAGAGAAGAGTATGCTTCTAATGAGGGACACCAAAACAGAGCCCAACCTTGTTGAGAAGCTATCGAGAAACATAAAAGAAAAACAACCATAACACATAGAATTATTATATTTTTTAATCATATAATATATATATATAAAAAATGTTCACAATTGTTTACAAAATTAACTCGTCCTGTGTTAATAACCAAAATGTATAAATAAAAAAAAATTCTCTGTTGGGAGACAATAAAATAAGTTAATGACAAAATGTTTTATAAATGATGCTATTTTATTTTTGGTGTGGTCTAAGACCATAACTGCCTTTCTTTCTTAAATTAGTTCCTACTTTCTGTAATTTTTTATTTTGTCTAGATTTTTTTTTATTCTTCATGGGTCTCCCTACATTTTTAGCTGTAATACTATTTTGTTTTTTAACCTGAAACTTATTTATGAATGTCAAATCCTCATTTTCGACTTCGTCCTCTTCATCGTCAGAATCTGGAAATTTACGCTTCTGATTTAATCTTTCTTCAGTACGTTTGGCAGCTTCTTGTTGTTCAACTTTCCATTCCCGCTTCTGATGTTCTAACTCAGCTTCAGCTGCTGCAATTTGTTGTGCAGCCCAATCCATATCAGAAGATTCCACGTATGACATAGCCCATTTTTCTAAGGGTGATAACTGTAATAAACAGTAAAAATTACTACATAATTACATAAAAGTATATAATAAGCATTAGTTTTAGTTAAAACAAAATACAGTAATTAAATTAAGGAATGAATATATATATATATATATTTAAATATGTTAATTCAATCAATCTAAAACTATTATAACTATAAGCTAAAACTCTTTAAAACTTCATTAATACCAATTACGAATGTATACCTGTTTCTCAAGAGCTTGAACTTCCAAATCTGCTTTACTAAGTTTAGTTGTATCATTTTGATCATCGATTGGGATCGCTTCATCAAACTCAGCTAAATCTGCAACAGCTTCTTCTTTAGCAATTTTAGCAGCTACTACATCAGTTTCATCTTCCGCAGCCGCAAGAGCCGTTTCAAATACATTGATTGCATGTCTATCTCCTTCGTTACTATTATGAGATTGCGTAAATTCAGACACCAGGGTATGAACACTTTGTTTTTCATTAACTTCAAAAAGTTCTTGAATTGTTGTCTAAATAAATTGTTATTAATTACATTATTAATAAATCAAAACTTGCGAACAAAAATTAAAAATACAGATAATAAAACAATATTAAATTATGATGCTATTTGGTACTTACAGATTTGAAGAATGAAGCAGTAAAATTTCCACCTTCTATAGCTAAATCACCCAAGAGTCTTTTTTGGTTGGCCTTTTTAAGAATATTCTCTTCAATAGTCTTTTCACTAATTAATCTATGATAATACATAAAACAAAATGTGATATAAACAGGTAAATAATTATGATAGGCCTATAAATTACCTGTAGATGTGAACATCTCGAGTTTGGCCAATACGGTGGCAACGATCTTGAGCTTGGGCATCCATGGTAGGATTCCAATCGCTGTCATAAAATATCACAGTATCGGCTCCAGTAAGATTAATTCCAACACCGCCCGATCTTGTAGATAATATAAAACAGAAATATCTCTTATCTGCATTAAATCTCTCCATTAAAAGCTAGAAAAAAAACGAAAAAAAAAACCGATAAATAGGTATTAAAAACACATTTTTTAGGAATTTTACCTGTCGTGTTTCTACTTTAGTGGTACCATCAAGTCTCAAATATATGTACCCATGATAGTTAAGAAATGCTTCCAGAACATCCAACATCTTAGTCATTTGTGTAAATATTAATACCCTATGATGACCAGCTTTTAATTTTCTTAATAAACTATCTAACGACTGAAGTTTACCACAGTCATATTGAATAAGTCTTTGATCTGGAAAAAGAACGCTCATGGCTGAAATAATTGGATGCAATGTGTTGAGGGTTGGTTTAAGGTTGTTTTCCAATAAAGACGCATCATCTTGAGCAAGACTGAATTCTGTTTTAGGAGATCTTCCTTGTACTGCGGGTACATATACAATAAACTGTTCAAAAGAATCACGTAATTCTTTCATTCGACTATCGACAGTCTTCACAGTATCTGATAATGCAACAGCTGTCATATATGACATACGTTGAATGTGTGCAGAATATTGGGAACTAACAGATAACACATTATTTGAGCCGAGCCAAAGCCAAGGATTTCGTTCTACAGAATCAGAATTTCCGACATGACCAGACGATGTATCAAACCGTATGAAGTCTCGTAGATCTCGACCATATACAACATTAGTGGCACCATCAATTCTTTTATTGTTTATTAATGATATTGTTTTCATTTTCAACTGTCGCCGTAATTGTCGCTTTTCTTCTAGCTTTGGCTAAAATAAATAAAGCATAAATTCAGAAATTCGAAATAAAAATATAATTATTTTATAAATAATTACAATGTAGAAAATAGTGTTATCAGTTGGCTCCAATAAATATTGTTTTTGTTTAGATGAACAAATGTTGGATTCTTTGAACATTTTTGATGAATCAGTAACATCATTCATTTTTTCTAGTGATAATTCATTGGCAACTAAACTACTATTTGAATTTGATTTACCTAAAACATTAAGTAATTGAAATTAATACTAACATGTACATTTTTAGCATAATTTAAGTAAACAAGTAATATGGACTATATTTTATGGAACAAGGTTCTTGACTACACTGAAAATAACAAACTTAGTTTGTTAACTTAACTAAGTTAGGCAAAAACGACATTGCGGAACTACAAACTTCTATCATGAAGAATAAAGTATAGAAAACAAATGCCACATTAACTGTATGCTTCATATTTACTAGTCATTATAATCTTATAATTACTAAATTATCACATAAGAAGCAGAGTAATATAGCATTGGTGCAAAAACTCGTATTCAAAAACAAGAATACTTATTGATCTACAATGCAACATGAATAAATACAAAAATAGCTTTTGTTTATGGCATATAACAGCTTAAAGGTAAAAAAACTTGACTTTAAACAATCCCTATTTACTGACTAATTAACCATTAAATTTACCAATGATTTGAATTAAAAATAGGATGTAATTACTTCCGAATAAAAAGTACATAAACAAGTACAGTATGAATATTAGAAGATCGAACTTAAAGAGTTTAACAATATGAAAAATAATTGTTAACATTTCATTAAAGATTAACCTACTATGACTAATCTGACTTGACCAATGTTCATTCTCGCAAAAATAAAAGTGCTTAAGCAGTTGAAATATTAGGAGATCCTAACTCCATACTTATGGTATGAAACACAATTTTTGAGATGCTAATTGTAAAACTAAAGGTGTTAAGTGGGTCCATACCGCTAGACCAAAATACTGGCAATTAATACTATTGAGATTCTACAAACAAAAGTTAAGTCTGATTTCTTTAGAGCAGTTAAGAAAAAAGGCCATTTTTCAATTTAAATTTATTAGTAAGAATAATTTAAGACAATTTCATTTTTTCATACTTTAAAAAATTAGGTTCAATTATCAGCTTCATAAAAATAATATACTGAACATTAATTTGACTAAAATGATTTGCAACACCCTTCAGCGAAAATTTCAAGTATAGTTACCATTCAATTTTGTAGAGGAATTTAAGAACTGATTCGTGCGGGTCTGATTTGTCTTTGTTCGATTTTTTATCACAATTGAATCATTTCTATTTTTTAAGTAATCATTTAACATATTGAACTTGGGAACCAACGATGTAATATCTGAAAAAATAACAAGTTATAAGCATTGCATTTTTAATTAAAAAAGAATACTTTTTATTTTTTACTTGACAAGGCTGGATTTTTTGATATATTACTGCCAACAGATTTCAATTTTAAATCTAAAGAACACAAGAACATAACGCATTTATTATAAATATTACATAATTTGATAAAGTTTAATAATTAAAACGAACCCTTTAATCCTTTTTCAGCTAAAAGTTTTACAATGGGCATGTTGTGTTTAAGTTTAACGTTAACAAGTTTATTTTGAGAACTAGACATATTGATCTGAAAAAAAAAATATTTTTATGTACCTGGAGCGATTTTGATTAATTATATCATCATACCTTTGAAATGATATTTAAGGTTTTAGGCAACTTCATGTTAAAATTCATTTTAATTTTAGGAAGTTTAGTTGGGGAATCAGGCAGGGAGTCCACTTGATCAAATACACTACTTGGTAACTGGTAACGTTTTAAGCGATGGGCAGCCCATGCACTCATGATTCGCTCTAAATGAGTGAACAGCAAATTGACTGAACTTAAATCAATTTCCTATTGTAAAAAATACACCAATAGATTTTAGTAACTTACTATTAAAACAGATATAATTAAAACTCTTATTAATAGTTACATTAAATGGATTATACTCCAAAATATTGAAAATAGAACGAGGAACCGAGTAAGTAAGAGCTTCCATTTGAAACGGAGATATAGTTGGGCGAGGTTCAAATAAATTAGGGTGATTGCAGACTTTTCTTAGCTGCATTAAAACATTTATGACACTCAACATGTTTCCAGTTGCAAGAGTTTCTTTCGTTCTAAAAAAAAAATATATATATAAAAGCCATTACACATACAATTTTGATTAAGCATTAAATTTACTGAAACTCACTTAGCACGAGACATGAAATCATCATAAAGATATCTTTGCCTTTTGGATAATCTGCACATTACAATATGCTCATATTTCTTAGGCAATTGTTTTTCAACCTCGCATTTCAGTCTTCTAAGAATAAATGGTCGAAGAACCTTATGAAGCTTTTTTATAATAGTTTCATTATACTCAGCATTGCCTTCAATCATTCCCGTTACAGGGTTTGAAAACCATTCTTTAAACTCTCGATGAGACGCAAAGAGATTGGGCATCAAGAAATGCATCAATGACCATAATTCCATTAGGTTGTTTTGCAAAGGAGTTCCAGTTAAGAGTAATCGTCTTTCCGACTGAAAATTTAATAGGAGTTGCCACCTTTGCGATTTGAAGTTTTTAATATTTTGGGCTTCATCCAAAATTAAATACTTCCATTTTTTTCTGCGAAAACTTTGATGATCAGTAATTACCAATTTGTAAGATGTTATACAAATATGGAATGTATTAGGTTTTGTCCAGCCTGTTCTTTTTATTTTACGCTCTTTCACAGACCCATAGTAAGTGAGTATTTTAAAACTTGGACACCATTTTTTTATTTCCATTTCCCAATTAAGCATTACTGAAGTCGGAACTACAATCAAATGAGGACCCCAATCTTCTAAAAACATTTAAGATAAAAAAAGTATAACCATGTTTAAAAACTTCAAATAAAGTTTAATAAAATATAATAAAGTATTTGTCTTACCCTTTTCACAGGCTAAATGGGCTAGTAAAGCAATAGTTTGAATAGTTTTCCCAAGACCCATTTCATCAGCTAAAATGCCATTCAGATTTTGTTCATACATCGTAACAAGCCAATCAAGTCCTATGTGTTGATATTCTCGCAAGGTATTTCTTAACAAGAATGGAACTTTCGTCACAACCTAAAAAAAAAAGTATACATTATTTTATACATTTTATTTAAAGTAAACTTATCAAAAGCTATCATGAAATCAGGCAACTTACACTTGTTGAAGACAATGTGTTTCCTTTAGGTTGGATACTTTCAGCTAAGGCAGTTACATCATTAATTTCTTTATCAGCATTGCAATCACTTGTCCCATTGAGCTAAAAAAATTAGATATTTTGAACTTAGTTTCTATAAAATATAGAATATATTATATTAACACATACAGAATGCATCACAGTGATGACAGATTAACATACATTTTATATGCAGTTCTGATACACCTAAATACATAAAAAAAAGAGAATCTGAAATCTATGTCCTACAAGGATCATAGTATATTGAGTATATTGCAGGAAATATCTTGGAAAACGTAATTTTTGAGTATTAATTTCATGGCAATTTAGAAAAGACATTTTTTTTCTGATGAAGCACAAGTTAACCTTTTAATGCCCATTTTTGCAAATATGAAACATGTTAGTTATATTTTTATAATCATACTCTGTAATATATAAATATCATAAAGAGTTGTTTATACACTTTGTTATTAAATAAAAAAAATATGTGAACTTTCAGCCCTTAACTGTTAAATCTTACAATTTGATAGCGAGACTTACTCTGAACTACTCATAAATCTATAAAAACCTATTTGTGACGTAAACACGTAAATAACGGATAATTCAAAATTTCAATTAATACTCACCATTTTACTAGGAGATCTTCGCAATAGATATTTTAAGCCAACATCTTTTGAAGTTATTTCTTTATTAGTAGAACTATCAGAAGCATGACCTAAAAGACACAAAGTTTAAACAATGATTCACTGAAAACGTATTGCATTTAAACTTACTGCTTTCATCATCATTCTCCTCATCTTCGGTATGGCTTGATTGCTCTATTTTATTATTTGGTAAGCGCACGTTGTACATTGCTAATATCTGTTCAATACTCATATCATTTTCAGCCTATAAAATTGATTCATTTTTTTAATTGAAATACTTAAAACAAAATTACAAATTACTGTATTACATACATAAGGACACTATGTTATGTCCACGTGACATTTTCTATTTAGAAAGAATGCAACTTAAAATTAAGTTGTAACATACCTCTAACTCAGCAATTTCTTTGGAATGATCAATACGGCCTTCTTCTTTTTCAGCAAGTTGCAATGTTTCTTCATCATCACTCCAACTACTATTTGATGCTTCAAAATCTTCATCTTCACTTTTTTCACTAGAAGGTTGCTAAAAGAGTAATACATACATATAAATAACTATAATTAACCTCCAAGTGCTCGCATTGGCTGTGTTAACACCACAACTTTTGGTACTTTTTAAATACAGAAATTAAATGACGTTGTAAACACCACAGCATGAACGCCAAAGAGATTTTTTGAAATGAGACTGCTAGAAAAGGAGTTTAATAAATAGATAATTTGAAAATTACGTTACCTCTTCCTCTAGTTCTTTGGCCCGCATTTCCAAATATCCTTCTGGTAACTGATCGACAACGTCATTAATAGAGAATTTAGATTCTTTTTTCAGCATATCAATTTCTTTCTTACGTTCTACTTCATTAGTATTATTTTTTTCATCTTCTTCAATAGTTTCTTCATCATCAGAAGACGAGTGACTAGGATCTAATTTTCCTGATAGTTAATAAGACATTATTTCATTAGCACAGTTAAATTTAGTTGAATAAATAAAATAAAACTTTAATAAAACATTTACTTTAGCATATAATACCACACTATCAATACAATAAAAATAAATTTAAAAAAAAAGTCGAGAAAAGTCTATATTTTCAAATTAATGCTTTATAGTACTATTATTGCAATTTGTTTTTCTTTTAATTCAAAATTAAAATAGAACCCCATTTATAAATTAGCATTGAATTGGATTATCCACTTACCATCAGAAGTCATCATAGAAGAATTTTGTAATGGTATAATTGATGAATTGTTAGCAGACTTCTTTAAACTTTCAGCTACTAAGGTTGACATTTTTTCAGTTTGATCAACAATAAAATTTAAATGTTCATCAAGTGCAATTTTTCTTTTTTCTTCTAATTTAGTAGATTGTTTAAATTCAACCAACTAAGACAGATACAAAGTAGTTCTTATTTGTGTTTAATGATAAGTGCAAGATTTTAAGGGAAAAAAAGAATATACCTTTTCAACATTACTCCAAAATGTTTTTACCATTTTTGCTATGAAACCAGTAATTCTTCTTTGATGCATCTCAGAAGCTTTTGCTGCTTTTTGAGCTTCTGTTTTTTTTTCATGGAAATATTTTTTAACCATTTTAGCACACTAAAACACATCAAAATTAATTTAAAAAATGACCAAAATTAATTATCCTATTAATACTATAACCAGAACACTTATAATTACTTGTTTAGCAGCTTTTTTCTTCCATTTTCTTTCTTGTGCAAAATCAGTAGCAAGCCACTGCATTTCTTCCAAGAGATAGTCATGGTGTGCTTTATTTCTAGGTGGTTCATAAACTTTAGGCAGTCTTCGTTCACTCCAAAGACCATCCCGTTGAAGTTGGTTTATTTTTTGAATAATTTGGGCTTCCTAATTTTAAATAAAAAAATAAAATAAACAAATTAATTTAATGCTAATTATATTTTCATAACCGTTACCCAATGTATTTTTGGTATTTCCCCTTTAATACTTTATCGCTCATTCTGAACTACGACCAATAAGACCTCTTAAAATATTGACAAATTTTACAAACGAAAATGCTAATTACCTACATAATTTTGCCCTATCTAGCAACAAGCTCTGTGACCCAATTTAACATTAACCCTTTAATATTGTGTAATGTTTAATAATGTGACTTTCGATTTACTAACAAAATTTCTCTCTTTAGTGTGATTACACAGAAATATTTCAACCTTACTGTATACTTCCCGCTTCCATACTAGTTGAAGTATTTGTCTAGTTTTATTTACTCTCACTAATTATTATGATTCATGGGTTAAATATAAGTATTTCTTCATATCTTCACATTCTATCCACCTCTAAATCTTACATATTCAAATTCATTTTCTTTCAGAACAGTGCATAAAGTACGAGACCAATTAAATAAAATAATATTGAAAATTAACAAAGTATACTAACCCATTTTACTCTTTCTACAACTTGATCAGATTGATTTTCATTTGACTGCCGTAGTGCAAGAGAGAAATTGGGATTATCTTCAACAGGAGAGGTAGAAGGAATTATTTTGTTAGATTCTAAATTAAAAAAAAAAAAAAAGTTTACATTAAAATGTTAAAAATATATGTTATGAATGCGTTAAAACTTTCGTGGATTGATATATTACTTGAGTAAGTTTCGGATATATCCACGTCACTAGTTTCGGACTTTTTGGACTCTTTGCATAGTCCATCTTTAGAGCGATAGTGGTCTCGACTGTTCAACTGCCGTGACCATACTGTCACAAACGTCGGCATATAACTAGTGACGTGGATATATCCGAAACTTACTCAAGTGAAAAATATGTGTCTTTAAAAATAGCAGATTTAGTTTTAAAAGTAAATTACTTGTAACCGAAACTGGAATAGGTGTTTCCTGTGGTTCGGATGATTGCTTTTCCAACCACACTTTAAGTTCAGCGAACGGGTCACCAGTAAACAAAGGGTCATCACCACATTTAATATTAGATTCAGACCAAGGATGTAAGTCATTGAATACTTGTTCAACTTTTTCCGGTAAGAAGTCGAGAAAATTCGGCAATGATTGTACTTCATCCAATTCCAGTTGGGATTGAGCAAGCTTTGCACGTACAGTTTCCATTTGTTCAAATACCATTTCACAAGTACGTTTAATTTTAGCAGCTGTGCACATTTCCATTGCTTCAAACTCTTTAGCAGCTTTATAATAAACAATGAATAAAAAATATAAGTATTTTAGGTATAAAATTATTCAAAATTCATGTACTTACATTCAGTGGAGTATTTTCGCTTTCGAGAAAGCTGATTTTTACAATCCACAGAATCATCATTGTCTGAAGTATAGGTGGTGTTCTCGACATCATTTGTGGAACCATTTACACCAATAGGATTATCACAATTGTTTGGTATAAGTTTTACACCAGTTGTCACCTATGGAATTCAAATTTAATAATGATTAACTTTAAAAAAATAAAATAAGTATAATAAAATATGACAATTACTAGAATTTTATTACATACCTGATGGTCATTTCCATCAAATTTATTATTTTTGTGACAATCAATGGTCCCAGCTCCCAGTTGGGAAGCAGTGGCCATAAATGATTTTAAGTTTTGAACAATTATTTATTGCGTTTGAATTATCCATTTAGTTCTGCTATAACAAAAATATATTAATATTATAATATAATATACATAAATTACCAAATAAATAACAACTTATCATGCAAGTTTAATAATTATCATTGATATAAAATTCTCACATTTACATAATTAATATGTACCTTATTATATGATACAAAAACCTAATTAAGGAATAGTCATTTTTTTAAAAAGAAAACAAAAAATAACCTATTATTTTTATCATAAGTTATAAGACTATAGGGCATCACAAAAAGGAAGAAATATACAATTCTTAAAACCTTGAACCTTAAATATTAATATTATTTGAACATTATTATACAGTAACTTTGTTTTTTTTATGTACAATTAATTTTTTTGAACTTGTAAATGAAACTGTAGAATAAATAATAATATATTTTATATTATATAATTGTTTAAAAATATATGGATGAAGTATAAAAAGTAAATTGTTTTAATGGTTATCGATACACTAATTAAAAGTAATTTTAAGATTTTTATTGGTATACTTATCTCATTATAGTAGTAAATCATTGAAGACTAATATATGAATGAGGTTTTTAAAACAATTGTACCTACTTATCAAGGCTTTAAAGGATATTAAAAATAAATAAATGTAGCTACTGGTATATAACCATGCAACTAAAAAGAGATGATGTGTTTTAAAAACCTAAGTATCTTACAATTCAATTAAATAAACTATGCAATTTAATAAAAAACCTAGATAATTATTATCAATACTCTAATGATAAAAATAGAAAAATACCAAATATTGATACAAACCATACTTCAATTTTTACAAAGTTATATCAGTAAACATTCTAATATTGAAAATACATTTTGATAAGTGTATAAGATATGTGACATAAATCATTTAAACCAATAAATAAAAATATGTTTACATACACAACTTTCAAATCTTTTGAGGTAAATATCAAAGTTCTGAAGATCTTTAAAGCCAAATTTAAAATAAAAAAATGTAAATAATAAGCACATGTCGGTCGATTATGTTATATCCTTGGCTAATAGTTATAAACAAATCATTGTATTATATGTTTTACGGTTATACATATTGAAACAACTGACGTTTAACAAATTAACCAGTGTTTTAGTAGTTAATTATTCCATAATTTTATTGAAAAATTAAGTTTTTTTAGTATTATCGTAAGTTTAGAGGTTATGTTATGAAAACAGAAACATAATATAAATAAATAATAATAATAATAATAATAATAATAGGCGGGATAAAATAATTGATAAAACGCACAGGCAACGAAATTAATAATATTAGAACGTAAAATCACCACGAAAATCACGTTCGTCACGAAATTAACAAGCATTTCAAACGGTCGAACAAATCAAATAATACATCCACTCTGGAATAACGGAAGGAAATAGCGGGTCGGCCATTTTGTGCCGGATGAAACTGTGGGATGCTTACCAAGATCGAAGCGATTGCCCTCCATCGGTCGCAAGCCATTATACAAGTCCGTTTAAACGGTAACGACACATTTGGTGCACGCAACAATACTAGAACACAGCGCGAAATACACGATAAATTTCATATTCGTTTATCTCGATGCGTTAAATACTACTAAGCGTTTTGGTAAGAACTACTCGGCAAGCGAGGCACACAACAATATGGCGTCTGGCCGCGGTCGACTACGAGAATTCGCTGTTTAGTGGGCGCAGCTAGAACGGGCTGGTCGAGAGTGAGCGGCAATCGCCTAACAGCAAAACAAAACAATAAAACCTCACTGCGCGTCTGGCTCGGAACAATAACACAATTGCAGTGTCGGCAACGTTATTCATTGTAATAACGCGTCGTCCGCCTTCGTATTCCCGCCAATTTTTGAAAAAAAAACATTTAGGTTATGTGATGTACGCGGTTAAACTCGCAGCTTTTCAACGAGATTTAGATATCATTATTCATTATTATATTATGTCAATGATATTGATATATTTTTTGAATTTTTTAATAATGGTGGTGTTTTTTTAGCCATTGCATAATGGCATTTATTTATTTATATTTTAAACGATTTTTTCTTAATATTAATTACATTATTTTTAATTAATTCATTTTTTTTTTCGACTTGTGGAATTTAATATGATGCGATTAAATGTCCCTATGATCACTTCTGCGGCACTTGTTGATAAATTACTCTCAAGAAATGTGTTTACAGTTTTTGATTTTTTACAAAGACCAAATTTAGATTTGCAAGATATTTGTAATTTAAGTTGCAAGGTAGTACTTCTTAGGGACTCGGATCGCGTTTTGGCCAAAATGTTTGTCCTGACCGAAAATTATATTATTTTTACTATTAAAGTTATAAGGGTGACTGGTGTACAGATTCACAGTGCATTTTTTGAAATTGTACATAAACGAATGAATGTTTCGAGTATTCATAATGCCATATCATTATATGTATTTAATAAACTTTTATGTCTAAAATCAAAAGTAATATCTCGGTCTTCCAATATTTTTGTTACAATGTATTAGACTATTAAATATATATTGCTATGCATAACTCATTTTAACAAAATGAAACTTGACACCAATTATACTATGTGCACTATGCCAATTATATGTTTATCTTAATGGTTAAACCTTTTTATATATTAAAAATCCATTTTTTGTTCAGAATTTTTTAACTTGTAAGATTTCGAAAACATTTTCAAATAGGATAAACTTGATAAAAAATATAATTTTTAAATGGTGTCTTCAGTTATCACTTGGCACTGTGCCATTCACTGCGCTTGATCCTAGATAAGTGGCCATCCAAGAATTCTAGCGGTGGCTCATTCCATATTTCTACCATGTGTCTGTAGTTTACAAAATCCAACCAACCAATAAAAGCTAATGAACCAAGTTACCATAAATATATATAAATATACTTATTGGAATTATTTAAAATTGTATTCCTTAATCCTTATTGTTATTTTAACTTGGATAAAAACATTCAACAAATATTTTATAGATAATTTTTATATATATGACTTTTATTTATATCCTTTATAATCAATATCGCTTTTATTTATCTTTTGGTTTTTTAGGAAGTTTCAAAACTTAAAGATAATATAATGATATCTTATTGTTCTGATTTTATTAATGCATTTATACTATACTCAAATAGCTCAACAAATTGTATTCAAACTGGAATAGTGAAGTAAGATTCATGTTAATATCATTATATGAAATTATGTTAACCAACTGCAAATTTGAATAGCCTAGATGAACTTCTTAATGGTGGATTGCGTTATGGAAATATCTATGAATTTTGTGGCCCCTCTGCCTGTGGCAAAACTCAGTTATGTTATAGCATAATATCAAATATATCAATTACTAGCAGAAATATAATCTTTATAGACACAAAATGTGAATTTTCTATTAAAAGAATAAAAGAAATTATATACCACACGTACCATGTATCTAAAAATCAAGTACAGTTTTTTCAAAATATTTTATACGTCGATACACGTCATTTAGTTATTAAAATTATTACAAAAATGTTTAAGATGAAAGTTGCTTTGGATAAAATTCACGTGTATTCAATTTTGGAGATTTATAGTTTAATCAGTTGTTTACACAGTCTCAAAGAAAAGTCTGAACTAATAATAATAATTGATTCAATACCAGTGTTATATCTACCGTTTGTTGGGTCATCTAAAAACGAAGGTAACCCTTACAAGAACATTATTTACGCTAATATTACTTATAATAAAAATATCTTTTTTAGGTTTGTGCTTTATGAACCACATTCATTCAATACTCAAACGTTTATGTAAAAATAAAAGTATAGTTTTGTTAACTAACTTGGCAGTTAAAAATTGTGATTTCTCAAATGAAGATGTGACAAGTCTATCTACAAAACAGACTGAATACAAGCCAGCTATAGGGAAATATTGGTTACATGTGCCTAGTACAAGACTTATGCTTACTTCTAAACAAAGTCAGCAATATGTAATCAATGTAACTATTTCAAAAAGTGTTAATTTACCTATAAATAAAAATTGCATTTTAACATTAAATAATAAAGGTGTTTTATAATAATAATTATTTTTGGAATATGGATTGTTTTACAAATGTATTAATTATAATAGTTACTCAAAGAATATATAAATATATCAAACTTTATTGAACACTTCAAAATTGATTCAATAAATAGCTGAAAGTAAGTTTAACTTCAAATTACAATATGTTAATATTTTTTGAGATTAAAAAAACTTTTATAAGTCAAAAATACAATAGCAAAATTTTTTTAGTTACGACAACAAAATAACAAAAACTCAAAACTTAGAAACAGAAAATTAGTATAACTTTTACATAAACTATACAATACATAAAAATATTTTTGGTGGACTTGTACATTTCAACATCATTATGTTGAGCAAGAACTAGTTGTGTGTGTTACACAAGAACAAAACCGTAATTTTTTTGTCATATTTTCCTTTTCATTTAACTGTTTTTTAGCTACTTTATTAACAACTGTATACTCTGATATCAAATTACTTACAATTCGTTTCATTTTAATATCTTTATCGAACCAAGCATGATCTATAACTTGATCAAAATTAAACCGCACACTGTAATCAACCATGATTAACTTTTTGATTAAATCTTTTGCTCCACTTGATGTATTTAAGAACAACGATTTAGTCATTTCATAAGCACCATGTCGTATTTTCAACTCTAAACTTTCTCCAGTGAAAGGTTTTATTCCAGTTAAACTAAATTCAATAATTATATAAATTAAATAATCAATCTTTATGATTAATTAGTAAATTTATTTTACAAATACTATTAGACATAGTTGAAATGCTTACCACTCGTATAAAATAACTCCAAAACTCCACGAATCAACTTTATTAGTATAAGCATAAGCTTGTTTATAATAACGCTTATAGTTCACAAAAACTTCTGGAGCAATGTACGCAAGCGAACCACAAAAAGTTTTTAAGTGGGTGTTATCAGTAACTATTTTGGATAGCCCAAAGTCGGCTAATTTTGCATGGCGTCCAGAGAGCAATATATTTGCAGGCTATAAAAAAAAAGTTATTATAACATTTGTCTACAACATCAATAAATAAGAAAATAACAATTTGTTTTTAAATCTTCAAGACTTAACTGTTTAGTAAGAAATGGTATTAACAATTAATAAAAAAATATATTTATATAAAAACAACTTAATTAACATTAATTTAAAATAAACAACATTATAATTCATTTAAAAAAATAATAAATCACTTGAATATTGCATAGTTATTGAATGTAAGCAAACCTTTCAGCTTTCCTCTCAGCTCTTTCATTAACCGACTTTCAAGGTACTAAAATATATATTCATTCGGATCACACTACACACAAGTTCGGCTCACAAGTTTATCAAAATAAAAAGCAAAAAACATTATAATCTATAATTTAAAAAAAAAAAAAAGCTATTACTTTGAGATCTCTGTGAGCAATCAATCTGTTATGCAAATACTGTATTGCTCGAGCAACTTGATATAATATTATTTTTGACTCGTCTTCTTTAAGATTATTCACATTCATTAATAAATCTTGTAAAGACCCACTGGGCATATATTCCAAACATATATAAACTGCATCGTTTGATTCAAAATATTTATCCATTTTAACAATATTTGGCTAAAAAGTAAAAAAAAGAATAATTATTGGTTATTAGATGTAATTGCCAAACATTTGATTTTAGTTACATGCTGTAAGCTGGCTAAAATGGTGTGTTCCCGATCCACACAACTTTCACGCTTTACTTTTTTGAGAGCAAAACATTTTGTTGTTTTCTATACAAATAAATATTTAATTAATTAAATTTTAAGAAAAAATGTTTCCATTTAAAACAAAATACTATTGTATAAATTATATTAAAAATAAAAAATCAAAGATAAATCAAACCGTGTTACTAAAAAGAAAAGGAAAAACAAAATATTATTTTATAGGGTGTATTATATGACTGATTGCATACAACATTTTCGAAAATTTGTCAAATAGTCGTGAGAAACGTGTTGAATACTCACTTTATTAAACGCTATGCGTACTTCTCCAAAGGTACCTGTTCCCAAAATACCATAAACTGCTAGTTCCATTCTAACTTCTTGAGGTAAATTGGGTATATCAGCACTGTTATCTATATAACTGTAAACTAAAGACAACATGTTATTACAAATTATTATTTTTTAATGGACATACAATCTATAATGTAAGTCATTAGTCTAATGACCTAGCTATCAACTCAAAGTTCGTATAATAATAATATTTTTAGGAACAAACTTAAGCATGGACACAAGCCACCGTAGACACATTCTTACATAAAATAAAGCTCATCATGTAAAAAAAAAAGGAGGGTGGACAGCATCTGTTCTGTTGTGTACAGGTAACAACTTTTATAAATAATTAGATTTGTTTAATCTGTAAAGACGTAAGCGTTTTAGAATTAATTATGATAAATTGGAATGCTTTCACTGAGCACGTCCTGGCATATCACTTTGTCAATAGTTGAGCTTCAAGTCTTACCAAACATGATCTATAATTCAGCTAATACAGCTGACTTAAGTCAAGTCGAATCTCAAAGGCTTTGTCTCTATTAATAAGACATATATTTTTTATATCTTATACCATTGATTATAAATATTATAGATTGCCCAACGAGACAATTTTCAATGGATGTCGACATGGGACGGGTGCTAGTACACAGTAGTATCATTTTCATAGAAATTAATTTTTTTTTTTTTTTTAAATCACGAAATAGTAATGAACTTTTTTGGTTTTCAACACTTTATTTTATTAAATGATCAAAAATAATTTTTAATTACTAATTATTTTTAGTCTATTTTATGTTTCTACATTGTAATTAGGGTTTGTAGAAATAAAAACAAATTTTACCTACCATAATTTGTTTTTTTTATGACAGCAATTTTGTCATTGTTGGATAATACCCAACGACAATTTTTTCCAATTTTTTCTCCATTCAAAAAGGTGCCATTAGAGCTCATATCTGTGATAAATACCATATGTCTATTAGCATCCCGTTCTTCACGGGATATTATAAAATGAACCTTGCTAATATGGTTCATAACATTGACGCTAAAACCTTCCTTAGTAAACTGAAAGTCAACTCCATAGGTTTGTCGACCTGCTTTGTACTCATCTTTTACTAAATCTATTAGAAAAACAAAAATTCTATATGCTACAAATCAATTATAAAACTAAAAGAATAATATGAATATTTTTCAATAAATACTAACCTTCAATTTTTAAAGATTCATTTTCAGGGTATAAGCGCCCCCACGCATTGGGATTTTCCAAGACTGACATTCCTTGGCTACACAAAGGTTCTTGACTATTTATCAATGGTGTTAAGACATCTAAATCACCCATTTTTTTACCTAAATGAAAAACAAACTATAAATAAAATATATTATACATTTTATTATTATATAGGAATAAAAGTATGTCCATATAGTTTTCTAGCTGTTACACCCGTCTTCACATTTAGAACTTAAGACTTAACTAATTTAACTATGAAAATAAAAGATTGTTTATAGCAGGACAGGGGTCATCCACTAGTCTAACCGGGTCAACCCATATAAATGTTAACTTAATATTGAAACTATTTATAGAGAAACGTCCTTAGTAATTTGTTGTAAACGGATTTGAGAATGCTTCAAATTAAACGTTATCTAAATAATCATCTAGATAAGAAATTCTTTATGTATAAGTTATTTAAATATTTTATTATTTGATTAATTCTAAACATAATTATTAAAATAATTTCAAATTCCATTATTCGAATAGTTTTTAAACTTATATTATTTAAAAAGTTTGCTTTTTTAAGTAATTATATTTTAAAATATTATTTCGTATATTATGTATACATTTTTTGTTTATCCAAATAAATTGAAAAATAATTATTCGAATGATATTTTATTTAAATAAGAATTTACACAACTCTGATTGTGTGTGTGTGTAAATGTAAATATATATATATATATATATAATTAAATAAAAATTCTTAAAAATGTATAATATATATATATATATTATACATTTTTAAGAATTTTAATTTTATTTAAGAAATTTAATTTTTAATTTTATTAAAAATTTATAAAATTGTATTACACAAAAGATAACTTAAGGCGCTAGTTTAGAATGACAATATTTATTTAAAAAAAGGGACACAATTTTGTCCAAATTCTAAAAAAGCTCTCCAAACAAAATGTGTAATTTTTTTTAAATATTTTAACAATAATATTTAATATTAATTTTAATTAATATGATTTATTAATAAACTCGTTTAAATTCCACATGTTTAGAAGTTTACATGCCTACTTTCTAAATTTATTTTTATAATTTTTCTTTAGTTCAACAGCATAGGTACATTTTTTTTGTAAAAGTGCCACTGGATGGGCATCATTTATCAGGGCTGTCACTCTTTTTTAATTAGAAAATCATATTTTTTTGTACCCGGAGTTTTGTTATAATCATCGCTATTTTAAAATACTTTTTTTTAAATGCTATTCAAAAATAGCATTAAATCTAAAATGTCTACATTTTACTACTTTTTCCATCTAAATAAAAATAAATAACTATTACTCTATTGGTATATTTTGACTAAATAGCTGATCACAAGATTAAAACGGGGCCATCTTTTAAAAACCTGACAAAAAGCGTCCCTTCAGAAGTCAGTAGGGACAAGGGAATATTTTGCTCAAAAAAGGTACAATTTTGTTTTTAATGGGATGTACGGTTATCCTAGGCTAGTTATGAATTGTAACATACCCTAATAGCCAATCTGGAGATATCATGTATCTAGAAAAAAACTTCAATGAAAATTTGTTCAGTTGTTCTCAAAGAAAGATGGACCACACACATAGAAGCTTAACTTATTTATAAAAAGAAAAAGAAGAATGGTAATTAGGTCAGATTTATACGAAAGTTCATTTAATATTTTATTTTCATACTTTCAGAGTTATGAATAACTCTGAAATTCTATATTTATTTTAACTTCAAAATTATTTATAATAAGCCTGTGCATGGGCGCCCTGGAGGAGGGGCAAGATAGAGTATTTGCCCCCCCCCTTAGACTTTAAATATAATTTTGAAAATTTTAACTTTTATTATTGTTTAATTAAAAATAAGTTTTTATTTAATAACGAATAAATAGTATATTATAATTTTAACATATTTTTTTAGTTTGCAAAGAATAAACTTTTTGGTGTTTGATTTAATTATGCCCCTACCTGATAAATTGTCTGTGGGACCTCATGATCCTGTGTAAAAAATAGTTCTATAATAGTTTATTATAAAACTATTACACTATAAATTTCATTACCCACTTTCAATGAACACATTTAAGTAACTGAAAATAATTTAATGCTTAACACTTTAACTGCTAAACTTTATAGAAAATTATCTTAAATATTTTTAAACTAAATTATAAACAAAAATTCGCAAGAAATATTGCAATGTACATTATTGTAGTCTACATCTTACAGAGAGCCTTGATTATAATTTACAAAATAAATACCATTATTAAACAATTGAAGGGGGGAGTTGACAAAGATGTTAACTGACAATTTCAAAACTTTTTAGGAAGCAACATTTTAGTCAATACATATTTAAATGCTTGGAATTTTTTTTATTTTTAAGCCCGACATGCATTTAAATGTTATAATATCAAATGTTGTTTACAATAATATTACACTTTCATTCATTCAAACTATTTTTATAACTATTCAAACTAGACTATTTTATAAAAAATGTCAGTTAACGTCTATATCCACTCACCCCTTTAATTATACCTGAAAAAATTTCAATTTAGAATACAACATATAATATTACCCTTATCCAATCAGTGACAAGTTCACAACAATTAAGACAACGATAAATCTCGAAACTCGTGTCACGTAGCGTAGTCTGTACTCTGTAGGTATTTTTAAATTTTCCGTTTGAAGACAAATACAAAACGTAATATTAATGTTATCAATGGTAGTTGGAGCCACATGTTTTATGTTTACTGTTATAACTTTTAACTACCAATATGAATATGACAGTGTTGACACGAGTAAAAACCATAAACCACAGAATATATTATTAATAATAACTTATTTTAGATAAATTCATGGATAAAATAAATACCTATATTATATTATGTATTATCTAATTTCACAGGAAAAAATTAGCCCGGATATCTTTTCTATTCTAAAGGCCCAAACTGTGAGTAAAAGCATCAAATTCACATTGGTGTCTGAGAAATTTTATAAACGACTATTAAATATTAATTTTTAAATTTTAGTTGTAGCAAACAGACCCGCGGGGGCTTCGTCCTCACACTCCCAACAAAAAGTTAAGTTATAAAATATTTTAACACAACATACCAATTTTATAAATTAATTAAAACAATAAATTTGTTAAATATCATAAATTTATTATTCTATTACATTTTTAGAAAATGTATTTGTGATCGTTATGGTATTTGAACATATTTTTTAATCTTATAACTTATTTCTGATTGTACAATTTTGTAAAATATAGCGCTATAAAGAAAGGAAAAACCAATTTTTTTTTTAAATGCTAAAACCACTAGTTTATATAATATTTTGAGGGGGCTTCAGCTACGAATTAATTATTTTGGGATAGCTAAGCCCCCCGTAAGCCACCCCCGATCTCCGCCTGTTGATGGGATTAAGGTGAATGATAAGAATTGTTGGTTTATAACACTGAATTCAATATTGACTATTGAGTTCAGTGGTTTATAATTATTTAAATAATATTTTTGATACCTTAATTTAAAAACAATTTATTACGTAAGTTGAAATAGTAATTACTAATTTTGAAATCGGTAAATTTGTTTTAAAAAATCAATTGTTGCTACTAAATATCAAGTGTGCAAAGAATTCAAAATATTATAATTATTTTTTTTTTTATTGTACTTTTTGTCTTTTATTGAAAAACATACAATCAGTAAATTATATTTTACAATGAGTATTTTTATAAACTATTTACAATAAGCTGTACACATGATTAACATGAGGAGGATACCCCACATTAGGGGCACCTCAATGAATATAAAGATAAATTAGTGTCTTAAATCGCACCATCTTCTTTTGAGGCGTCTGGGGGGATTTCCAGGGAGGTTTTCAGCTGATAACTGCACAATAAGTTGATTTGAGCTTGAGCCCAGTTTTGAGTGAAAGCGGTTGTAATACACCTCGGCGATCTCGTTTACCGATTGAAGATTAAGATCTCGCTTTAGAGTGTCATTTTTAACAAACCATGGACCACCGGTGATTAAATGCATACAAATATTTTGGAAAGCCTGAAAATTTTTTATATTTGAGGATTTCGCTGAGCCCCAGATGGCAATCCCATAGGTCCACATAGGTCTTAAAAGAGTTTTGTAGAGAATGAGCTTGTGTGCCAGTGAAATATTTGATTTGAGCAGAGGTCTAAGAAGGTGAAGCTTAGAGTTCATTATAATTATTATAATAGATGTATGGTTAATCCTGAAATATTGACATAGAGTATTAATACTAATATGTATTAAATTTAAGTATATATACACACAAATTCAATTTTTTTTTTAAACATGATTCCTTATTTATTTTTGATAATGCTTATAGACGAAACACAAAAATTCACTAAGTAAAGGGGGTTAAAAGCGGTCTGTTTTTTTTTACGTTTTAGAGCAAAAAATGTGAAAACATGTTGACTACTTAGGATGGTCCAATTTAAATTCTGTAAAGAGATATGAGTTCTTTGGCTACTTAACTATGTCAGAAACGGATTTTTGATTTTTTCGTAAAAAATTATATTATAGAAAATGTTTCAAATTCAATTTATTTAATTACAAAACTGAATTTTTTTGAATAAAAAAAAAATTTCCTTCATAACCTAGTAGAGTAGTGAAAGACCACAATTTTTTTTACAGAATTGAAATCGGACTATCCTAAGTAGGCGTAATTTTGTCAGCTTTTAGGTCTAAAATACCACCAAAATGGCGTTTACTATTTGAAAAAACTGTTCAAGTTAAAAATATAGCCTTGAAACTAATAAAAAAAATTAATCTAAAATAATAAATTTGTAAATAAATTCACAAGGTCAAAATTTAATAAACCCCTGTTTTTAAATATTGCCTGTATAAGGCTCCTTTAAACCAGTCCGCTTTATATCCCCTTTAATAGAACAAATAGTTTAGCTTATAACCGCAATCAAAGCTAAATTTAGGCGAAATTTTGGGGGTCGAAACCCTTTTCCAGTTGAAGGGCTGCGGGGAAAAAAGATCAATGTCAATTTTTGTTCATTCTGAGAAAATCATGTTTTTAATTTCAAAACGTAATACATTTTGCCTGTATGCCTAAACTTCCGGCGGTCGTTACTCTCGACTAATCTGTTTTTTCCCTGGTTCGAGCGCATAAAAGATACAATACGTCAATACAAATAATTTGATACCAAAGTCTCATTTTTAAAAAAAATTGACATTGATCTTTTTTCCCCGCAGCCCTTCAATTATTTTCCGTCAATGGCCAAGTTAGTTCCATATTATTATAATAATCTATTGTGTAATATTATATTTATGTCACGTTGTAATACGTATTTTTTTGAAAAAATAGGCAACATAATATACATTATCACCATGACACTTTCTGTTATCATATCATAATATTGCTGGCTAGTTTATCACTAGCTGTTATCACTATGATTATGCAAGACTTCGCTAAGATAAATAGCCAATAGGTCATATGTAAATAAATTAGTGTTGTTATAAATCAGATTCGTTATCTGTAAATTGGAATGCATTTTGTTTATTAAAAAATAAAAATAGGCATACACATCTAAAATTTTAATACCTATTTACTTGTTAGTAAATACATATAAAGTGACAAAATAATACCAAATTTTGACTTTTGAGATGATCATTGATTATGTTGACAGGACAATTAGTGCTCTAAAAGAATTTTAAATTGTATTATTTTTGTTTATAACGTAATCATTGTGTAAACCTGTAGCAATTATGAATTCATTGGTTGCTGATTATGGCAGTGAATCTGATTCAGACTCTTCTATTAGAAATTGTGATCAGTTACAATATCAAGAAGAAAAGGAAATTGAGAACAAGAAGTAAATTATAGTTGTAAATAAAATATTATAAAATTATGTTTATATAACAAAATAACAAAGACCAAGAATAATATAAACCAGAATATGAGAAAGTATCAGTGGTGATGAATTTTCCTTTTCTTTGCTTTTTTTTTTTACAGTTTTTCTCAAACAAAACAAAAATTATTCTCAAGATTTACAAAAAGATATTTTAAATTTGTTTTATTATGTTTTTATCTCCTGTTAAAATTTGAAGTCATAAAAACTGTTTGACTTGTGATATTATTATTAACCCATGATACAATCATGTTTTGTGTAATTAGAGAATTGTTAATCGGATTCATTGTATACTGATATTGAAATCAAGAGATTAAACTGATGAACTTTTACTGTTTATATATAATAAATCATAAAGTTATACCATGGTTAATATATGTTTCATAGTATGGAAATATTATGTTTCATAGTTCTTTTATTTTTTATAGGTCTGCTGATGAAAATAAGTTGCCACCACCAAGATTTAAAGAAACTGGTATTATAAACGAGTCTGTATTTAGGAATCCTTATTTAGAAGCAGAGCGTGCTAAAAGTGCAATTTTAGAAAAACATGTTAAAATGGTACCTTCTAAGGATAACTTAAAAACTGTTAATGGAAAAAACATTTGCTGGATGAATAAAAAAGGCCGTTGTCGTTTTGGTAATAAATGTAAATATGCTCATGATTCTGAGCTTGTAAATAATCTAAATGTAGTGGAAAATACAACTAATGATACACCCACAAGTCAAATGTCTTCAAAAAAAAGAAAAAAACCTGGGCTGACGCAGGGCTTGATACCGGGTAAGAAAGTATTAAAGATGTTTAAAAAAACAGAAAATCAATTTCAAAGACAAACATAAGGATAAAAACTTGTATATGTTAGACCTAAATGTAAATTTTAATTTATATTGTTTCAATGAATACTGTATAATAATTAGTACTGCTATTTCATATTTTTGTTTGCTATAATAATGTTAACAGATGCACCATTTTTTTATATTAAAAAAAAAACTTGCTTAGCTTTAAGATCAATTATTATTATATTTATAGAAATTTTATTGAAATAGTTTTTGTGTTTTTATATTTTTTTTAGTGTGTGCAAACCAATATAATATGATATTTTATTTTGAATTGTTACATATTTTAATTTATTAAACTTCTTAATTATTTATTATGTAAAATGTACATCTGTATGTAGAATATATAATATATATGCTATGTTATTAGAGCAACACAGGTTATCAAGACATTTTTTTTTTTAACCTGCCAACAACAATGCATTAATATATTTACGGTCAGTTATAATTTTAAAATAATTAAAAATAAAATGCTATATTTTTGTTTATTCAGCTAATACTTTCAAAAATACAGTATAATGTTTAGTAAAAGTGTTTGGCATTTACCTTTTTTGTCGCAATATATAGACATATTTACAAAGTAATTTATTAATTGTCATTATCATCAGTTTTCAAACATAATAACAAACGAAAAATCAAAGACTTCATTAGGGTTATAGAACGTTTGAGTTAGCTTCTAAGAACAGAAATTTGCAAGTAAAACATTTTTTATTAAATTGTAGAATACCTATAAATATTATTAATTAATCACTAAACTCTGGAATTAGTAATTTTAAAATCAATTCAGGGAAGATCCTGCCTGATAACATTATTAATGATTTTATATTTATACTATTAATTAAAAATATCGGTAATCTAAATTTTGTAGCAGGATGCTACAATTTTTTTCAATATTGGTTTAATTATACTGATATATTTTTGAATAGGTATTACTCAAAGTAGAAAAATATGTTGTTACCGGGTGCTTTTATTATCAAGCTATGAAAGCAAGTATTAAAAAATACATAAGTTTGCATAAGTTTAATTTGTAGTCTAAAAATTATGTCATTCACTCTGCTCTTAACATAATTTTCATCAACCTAAAATCATTTTTGGTTCAGTTTTGAATTAATGGTATACAATATTTAAGAAATAATAAAGCAATTTTAGTATCAGTTAAAAAAACGTTATATTCTCGAGAGTTTAAAATAGGTAGTGACATATTATAATTTTACCATAGAATTAATTAAAATTGATCCCCTGGGTTATTCACAAGTTAAAAAACAAAAAAAAGAGTTGAGGAATAGACAATAGCTCAACCTGTTTATTTTTGAGCTTCTGCAGTGACAATAACATAAAAATCATCGTTTTTGTTTATAAAAAAAATTTTACTTTATTTCAATTCATTTTTTTTTTTTTTATGTACACACTAGGTTATTTATAAATATTAAGAGCGCCGCATTGCTAGCATGGTATTAATTTCCCAAATAATCCTGCGAAGATGATCAATTATCTCTTTTAAATGTCGGTTTTTAGCACTTAATTGCTCAGCGACTTCCTTCATTTCATCATTAGCTACTCGGTATGTTTCACTTGTCTTTCTTTCTTCAGACTTCATATCCCATTCTTCTTGAAGTGGAATTAATCCCTCCATATGCATATATTCCATACCTTGTAATTGGCAACTGTCATTACATTTTTCATATATAATTCTCAATCTTTTAAATAGTAATTTAATATTTCTTAACTGATCATGCATTTTTATTCGCCTTTCATTACTCATATTGGCACCAGTGGGAGTTCCATTTGGTGGCATGAGAACTTTGAGTATTTGGAATACTTCATGTGTACGTGATACTATTTCTTGAACAGTTTCTTGACCAAAACGACACAATGATGCTGTATTAAATTGATGACTTGATGCCGACTGATTTTGGTTAGATGGAGCAACTGTTGGTTGAGAAACTGAACTTACTCCTACTGAGTTTTGATTTACTTGTGGTACCATTACATGCTGCGATCCAGGAACTTGTTGTTGCATATTCTGTTGTAATCCTGGACCAACGTTAAAGCCTTGCTGACCAACCATGTTTGCTTGAGAGGACTGCATGACTGATTTTTATAAAATACTTATATAAATTTAATTTTAACTAAAATACAATTTAATTAATATTAATTATTACGGACTTTATCAAAATTTCCAGAACTTGCCGTACACAGCTACAGTATACAATTTAAAAGCATACAACAAAACAATTAATCTATTTTGTGTACATACATATATATGTTTGTTATATAGAATTTGGATCACTAAGATTTACAGTTTATTGCGTAAAAATCATTTAAATAATTATTATTTAGAATTACGACTAACGAGTTGTAAATAGTAATAGAAAAGACTAATGTTATTTGTTTTAGACATAAATTATAATAATAATTACATGTATGAAGCTAGCATAGATAATATTATCTATTATTATCTATGGAAGTTCTTCATGATAACGATTTTTTGTATGCACCGCCGTGGTAACAGATATCTGGACTTTACCGCTAGGGGCCGCTTTACATACCGCATAAAAGGTCTACTGTAATTTATTATGCTGTATTTTAATTTATGCAACTCAAATGAGTTTCTCATATAGTTTACCCCTTCGCACAGTGGTCTGAAACGCAATTTTAGGTGGAAAAAATTTATATTGATCAAATTTTCCTCAGATTTTGTCCAAAAAATTATAAAAAAGTGGTGCTTAATGTTTTTGGGGTCAAAGTGTTCAAAATTTATATCAATTTTTAAATTCACGTATAATTGTAAGATGCAAGTAAACATAATATTTTGTTTTTAAATTGAAATTTAACTTTCGTAAACTTCTTCATAAGTTTCATAACTTAAATTTAATAATGATTTTACGTCATTGTCCAATTCATTTTTTTTTTTTTGGTATGTTGCAAATTGAGGAAATATATGGATCTGAAGTGACAAGTAATAAGTGTAGAACGTCTTCATTTTGAGCTACTCTACTAATTTTTCGCGAGTGATGTTCGCGATAATTTTTATAGTCTTTATTTCGAGCTTCCTGTGCTTCCTCGGAAAGTTGTCCTTAAAAATGTTCATATTACATTAGTTAATTATAATAAAGTTTATAATGGCTTTTACGCCAAAGTCTTTGTAAAACCAAAGTAAACTTTAAAATTGAATAGTTGACTAACTTAATGTGTATTGCGGTTCCCATTTTACATTTTCATACCGTGCCCTCAAAATTTCAAATAAATAGTTTCTCGATTTTAAAAAATGGGGATTTAGTGGACCTCTATTTTTTAATAGCTGATAAAAATCATTATAAGAATAATACCGAGAATCAGTGTTATTCCAATCCAAATTGTCGTCAATTTCAGAATCATTTATTCCAACACTGCCGCTAGAGCTACCTACAAAAAAAATTATTAAAAATACAGATGCAAATGGATGCAAACCAAATTTTGGGATCTGGTACTGAAGAACAAGTACTATATTGTATATATATTGAATAACGATTATTATGGGTTATTTTTTAGTTATACGCTTTGAAATATCAATATTAACATTTGTTTACTACTTTTTTAACTTTGTTTTAATAGTAAAATAATAAATATTTATAATATTAATATGAAACACTTACCTAAGTTTTCGAATTCATTACTTATATGAAACTAATTAAAAAAAAAAAAAGTTTACCTGTGTATAATATACTAAAAAAATGTAATGTACAATCGGTGAACGATTCGACGTTTGTGAGCGCGTTATTATGTTTTACTTATCGCTTGCGCCGCTTGGTAATGTTAATATTATCTGAAATTTTATTTTTTTGTTATATAGAACTTATATATAATGGGTTAATAACATAAAATACCTATTTTTATGAATTTTAATAATTGACTTTATTCCACCTAAATTAGCTTTTAGACCACTGTGCTTCGGTGCAAGTTGACACTTATGTTTTCTAATATCAAATTTTGTTAGCTTTCCGATGATACTGATATTAGTTTCAGCTCTGTAATTATCCCAGAAGATGCTCAATCAGGCAAAGATCGTTCGGTGTACCTAGCGTTCGATGTACCGTAACATCATATTTTAATTTATGCTACTCAGATGTGTTTATCAGAGCTGACACTTATATCATTGGAAAGACTAAAATAAGGACTATGATTTCAAAAAAAAAATTAAGGTTCTAACATAATACCTGTACGAAATCAATAAAATAGTATGACGTATTTGTCAAATGATTAAAATTTTATAAATTCTTTTCAATATTGATTTAATACAATATGTTTTATAATAAAACATGTTTATTAATACAGTATTTTTCAAGACTTAAAAATAATAGCCTTAATTAGTTTATCTAGAAATAACTTAGTAACTTATGGTTGTATATAATAAAGAAATTAATATTAAAAACCCTTAACCATAAGAATAATACACTCTCTATGTATACGTATTTCAGCAACAATGTTGTCATCTTTAGCGCTAACGGCAGAGTCATAATTACATTATTTCTTAAATAGATTTTTTGTAAATCTGGATTTTTATAATCCCATCCTCAATAAATAATAACAAGATATAATGTGTAAGAATATTACAGAATTTTTTTAATCGTATAAAGAAGATTAAGGTGTACAGACATTTTCATACTAAAAATATTTTAAATTTCAACTACAGTAACACTTAATAAATGTTTTGATTAATTATTGAGAGTCATTACTGTTAACAAACTTAGATAAGAAGTCATTAGGCTTTGGTTCAACTGTATCCTTAAATAAATTCATTATGTGACAATCCTGGGCCCACTTGGTCACTATTTCTTGCAAAAGCATTTGTCCCTAAAAATAAACACTGCATGTTAAACATTAATAATTTAATACAACTTAAATTTATAAATTAATAAACATGTATACTAGTTAGTTAATTTAATGTAGTAAATAATAATAATAACACTTTACAGTCTACAGATTGGCCAATTTACTATGAATGTGGCAATAATATTTACAAAAACAAAATTGTAACTTCTGTTATTTTTTGTGATGGTAAATGTATAAAAGGAGAAGTGGCTGAATAGGTAAGACGGCAGTGTGTTAGTGCTCACTGTAGCTGTTTCGACACTTGGTTACGAGCACTCTGTTTGCTGGGCGAGCAATCATCTGGTGAAAAGGAGCCACCATCCCCCTCTTCCGCGACGGACTCACGACCCGTCCCGGATAGATAATTCGTCTAGTAACCATCTCATGATAGCCACATTAGGCCTTCATGGCCTGTTAAGCTTGCACGATGATGACTATGATAAATTTAAAAACTACTTTTACCTACTAGTATATTTTTACTGTAAAATAAATACAAGTTAAAAATATTTACAGTAAAACAATAACTGCATCTCAAAAGTAAAGTATTGCAAGACTAAAAAAATACATTTACAGGAGATAAAAATTATTATGTGATTTTTGGGGAAAATTATAATCAGAGTATTTTTTGCATTATTTATTAAATGTTGCTAATGACTATTAATTATTAATACAACATTAATGGTTTAAATCAATATTTTTATACCATTTTATTAATGGACTTGCTATTACTTTTTCAAGGTTTCTGAATTGATTGTTTGATATCTTAGTGTTTGTCTAATTTTACTCGGAATCGGTATTCACCATAATACAGTATATTTTATAACACTTGGTTAACCGTGTTTTTTCAATCATTTTAAAATAAACTTTTTCATTTAGTAAAATATATTTGCAAAAATAATTAATGAATATGATTTATTAAAAAGGTATTTGTGAATTGTGATGTTATTAGACTATCGAATTAGGTTATTAATCCAAATTTAGTATTATTATTTATATAAATATTTAATGTTACCTTAATCACCAGCATATCAATGACTCTAATATCGGTAATATGCTTATTCTTCAAAAATTCTTCTTTCAATTTTTGTTGACATTCTTCTTTTGTCAGTGGAAGATGATGATCAAACACTAACCAATAATCATAAAATATGATGTTATAACTAATATATAAATACATATTAGTAAAAAGAAATTATATGGGCAAAAACATTATTTAGTTAATTTATTCATAGATAGGGTCAGGCCAAGGAATAATGGGCTGGCACTTGCCAAAGATGAAGGATGCAAAATATCGAACAAGTGATAGAGGTACACAAAATTTGAAATAATAATTTTAATTTAATTTTACCAGGAACGTAGCATTAGCTTGGCCAGGCCCTGCTCGTAGACCATAATTCAATTAAGTAAAAAAATTATTACTCACACATCAAAGGTATTTGCCTGTAGTATGTCTTGTATAAATTTAATACTCTTTTTTTGGCTTCAGATTTGTTTGACGAAAGTAATGGCCTTACTACTTTGGTTGCATACTTCGAAGCCTCTCTTGCTGCCATTTTTTACTACTAAGAAAAAATAAGTGAAAATTTTATATTTTTAAATTGAAAAAAAAAAATTTACATAACCATTTGTTAATTATTAAGCGTAATTATTAGGCGATGGTTTTTATTTAGAATATTGCAATTTGCAGTATAATAGAATAACCTTCCATATAAAAAGAATATCTGATAAGCGGATAATAACACCTTTTCGTCATATGCTTGATAACGAAAAAACGTTTGCAGCAAAGTAGCTATCATCTAGATAGCGCACCATTCGAGGATATTATTTTTTTCCTTGGAATTATTTCAAACATAATTGTTTGTATAATTTGCAAGTGCAAGTTGTAATTTTTTTATTAAACACAATTTTTTAAATTTATATACATTATAAAAAAATAAAAATTTATGTATAACAGGGATTCTAAACGATACCAAGTCAAATTTTACACTATATTTGTTGTAAAATCCACGGGTTCCTAGTATAAGTCTGATCAGTTATTTTGAACTTGTTAATGATAAAAACTCAATAAAACATTTTTTTATGAAAAGTAATGCGTTTGGAACGATATAAAATATTGTTTTAGGAACGTTACGTTTATATAGTTCCATAGGGCATAATTTTACTTTATAATCTTTTTTTTTACAAGTTCAAAATCAGTTGAGCTCCATGGCTGTCATATTATCATTAATTTTAATAAACTTTTGTGGTAGCTATAACAAATAGTGTAAATTTTGGCTTAGTTAAGTTTTCAGTCCTTGATATACGTATATGATAAGGAACTTCGTTCCAATTAATAATTAGTGTACAATTATTCGAATAATTTGTTTTGATAATTAATTGAATCTTATATCTGTCAACAAATCGACAAACCGATCGTTACGTATGTAGTTCCAGTGAGCCGACCTGAGGGCGCTTTTAGCCTGTCTGGTTTCCATTGTACATGCGTACTCGAGTTCTCAGTTCGGTAATTTATCTATATATTAAACTTATATTTTTATTAAGATGATAGCCGTGATCGGTGCTCCAGTCTGACCCACATCTTAGCCGAATGCTTTGTCTAGCTCTAGTAGAATAAGGTCTGATAAAATTACCGCTAGATGACAGTAACTGTTTCGGAATCTGACCTGAACGCCTTCAGGCTTCAGTGCATCATTTTTTGATAAACATGTAAAATAGCGAGTTGTGTTAACCTAACAATATTGGTCATCTAGAGACTATAAAAAATAGATCCATTTTTTTGTTTTATACCTGATCCATGCACGATGTAGAGAAGATAAGGTGACGCCGTACAACTTCTTATCAGTAAAAATCTGGGGTCGAATGCTTCAGGCATTTTGGTAGTTCAGCTTCGCCGTTCATGCGGCGCCACCATTTGCCCGGAGGCCGATATCTTCTATGCGGCTTATGGACGATAAATGTTATTATTTTTTTTATGTTAACTAAGTATTTATAAAATATATAATAACTAAGACTAATTTCTCATTAATCTGAACATAAACTTATTAGGATAAATGTATAGTTGTTAATTAAATCGTATAAGGAATAAGTAGGAATTGAATAGACTGTACAAAACATTACACTTAATTATTAATTTTATATGATAGTAATAATAATAAATAAGTGTAGAATTGTTCTATAAATTAATTATAAGTACTATTATAGTACTTAAAATGTATATATTAATACATTTTAATAACTATAGTACTATAGTAGCAATTAAAAGAATTATCCAACTGTATATGGTGTATAGTGTTCCAAAAGGGAATAAATTCAATTTTCGAATATTAGTTTTCTTCCACCTTTGAAACGCCAGTTTTTATATTAAAGTCTAACCATATAGAACATTTAATCAGTGACGTCGCGGATCCATTTAATAAAACTTAATATTCGAAAATTTCCTTAAATGATGAACGTAAGTTAAGTTCATAAGGCAAAGGCCAAAGACACTAATAAAAACGAATAAGAACAACAGTATTTTATATAATTATACATGCCGCGGTATATTATGTTGGTACAAAATATAAACAATTATTGATGATGTAAATATCATCCCTAGAAACATAATGTAGAGAATATATAGGAATTTCACGTATGGTTGGGCTTGAATTACACGGTAGTTGGGCTGTCGGAGACACTTAATTCGGGTTTAATAATGTAATCAATATCCACCTTACACAAGCGATACTTATTTTTGGGGGAGATATTAAAATAATCGGAAAAAATGTATCTATTGTTATGTAAAAGCGTACTAAAGTGAGTTCACTCAAATGGATAAGACTCCGTTTATTAAGTCAGAGGTATTAATATAATTTTATCCTAAATAACTCTCCGATACCCGTTTTAATATGCCCTACTTTATAAGTCCCTTTTAATTACCACAGAATAAGCTTTATCTTGTAAAAATGTCTAGTTTTTAGGGAACTGCATATTTCTTAAGAAATTTTCGTGTAATTATTCTTTAGACCTTCAATAACTATAATCTTAATTTGAAAAACTTCTCTGGTGCTTAAAAATTCATTATAGGGGGGGGGGGGACTGGTTGAGAACAATTTTTTCCTTGTATATAATACGTATTATATTGTATATATTGTTGTAAAAGGATAGTTATCGTTCGACCAAAAACGTCTTTTGTGTAATACGAATTATAATAAATAATACATTTAATAAGACTACATATACGAATATTGTGGTTTTAAAAATAATATATAATCTGTAGTACTGTATTAAAATTAAATTACATGTAATATATTTTTATATAGCAATAAAAATGACAGTAACGTATAATAATATGTAAAATAGCCTATTAGTCCATGTAAAAGTCGGCCTCCGGGCGAATGGTGGCGCTATCTACGTGACAAATTGTACTACCAAAATGCCGTAATTTCTTGACTCTGATTTGGTTGGAGTGGCGTCTTATCTTCTCTACATCGTGGATCCATGATATATTAGTAATTATTATTAAGTGTATGAGTAGAACCATGGTAGTCGGTATCATAGAACTCCTTGATTTACGATGAAGATACCGATTACCGAAAAAATGTTTTATCTGACACTGACTTTTCTGACCTGTTTTAGTGATAGTGATCCTCTCTTTTTTTTCTTCTTTTTTTGTACGTTTTAGTGTAATACTTGTATAAATTACGTGTGGTAAGCTAGCGAAGAATTAAAAAATGTTTAGTGTGTAATAACCGTATGATGGAATGGCGGAAGAGGACTTTGACAGGCAGTTGATGTGCGATGAACCTGAAGTGGTACAAAAAATCATCGACATTTCATCAAAAATGTTGATCGACGTGAGGAATTTATGTGAAACGCGAGCAGAACTCACACAGCATGAGATAAGGACCTTGGAGGTAAAATCTATAATTTGTCATCTAAATAAAAATGCTACTTAAATACAAATGATTTTTTAGGGGAAACTCGTCAAGCTGTTTTCAGTGCAGCTGAATAATAGGCAAAAAAATCCAGGCCGCTTTGAATCGTCCAAATTAAAAAATACACCATCCTT